>NC_086085.1:5000000-10000000 GCF_948474715.1 Cydia amplana
TGTGTGCACAATATGGTGAAATTTATAAAACAAACAATTTCGTTTCTACTTGTTGAATGCCATGAAATATTTCTTGCATAAAAGCCGTTGAAATAATTGAGTTCAAAGTAGTTGACACCAATTGTTTTTAAAACTAACACTCGTCTATCGATGACTCACTTCATTAAATGTACCTAAATGTACATACGCATTACCTAATGACAGTAGGTAATGTCATAAACTCGATCGATCAATTTGAATGCAGTGTTATGAGGCTCGGAGGCTTAAAACCCGAGGCTTCATTACTAAATCATGCCTTCTGCAGCTGAAGCAGAAAGGAAGCTATTTGTGGATGCCTTCAACTCACAAAACTAAGTAAATGCGATGTCCACAGATCCGTGCAAGTTGCAGCCCAGCGCAGGCAACTGCAGCGAGCAGATCGAGAGTTGGTACTACGACGAGGGCCGCGACGAGTGCGGAGAGTTCTACTACACGGGCTGCGGCGGCAACGACAACAGGTAACAACAATAAAAACACCACCACCACCATAGCTACCCGCTAGGCAAGTTCTCTGTTCAAAGGCGGATAAACCACGCCTATTAGCTTACGTGTTACGTCCATAAAGAGTCCCAATGGAATATTATAGATGAAATAAATAAATGATTTTGGATTGGTTAAACTTGTAGCAGGATAGGTACATAATATTATTGATGGCATTGTTGCAGATTCCCAAGTAAAGAAGAATGCGAGGGACAGTGCAAGAAGGGCGGAGTGCCGGAACCACCACAGGTAATAGTGACACCAATTTCTCAATACTAACAAACTTTGGAAAATCAACTTTGGCAAATCGGGAGGCCTATGATCCTTGCGCTTATATCGTCTGCTACGTGTCACGATTTAATGTTACGTCTGAATGAGATACAAGACTCTAAAACAGATTCTAAATTTAAAAATAAACTTAAACTGTTACTTTTAGATAAAGCTTATTACAGCATTGATGAATTTACAAATAAGTATACGGTAAGATCCTTGACCAAGTGCCGTACCTACATATGTTATAGGTACCTATTATAAATCAAAAATTTTATATTTGAAATTGTATACACATACCTATAATGGCTATAATATGAAATGTAAATAGCAATTAAGTAATTAAATGACGTGTAAATGTATATGTTTCTTTTACCAATAAACATCTGTATCTGTTATGCAGTGGCACCTTCGATCAACACGGAAGGGATGCGGCATTCGCACTATTGCCCCTCTGCCTAGGTACAAGATCAACTGATCTAGCGCGGGTAATAAAACTAGTTGCGCTCGGATTTTTAACTAGACCGAGTCCAGACGCGCGAGTGAACACAGCAGCAGAAAAAATGCCTAATTGCTCGGTTTTTTGTTGTAAAAAGAGGTCGGGGACATCAAATTTATAAAAAGAAGGTTTAACATTTCACACGTAATATTTTTTTTACATGTCATACGTTTAATTATATTTAAATACAATTATTATATTTTAGTCTCATGTAATTGCTGGATTTATCGATTTTTCTCGCCCAGTACAAATTGCGGATCGGTCGAGCAACAAATCCGACTTCTCATCTCTTGCCGAAAATGTGTTAGTGTGCGTGTTGTGACACTTGTGACTCGTCCGTACACAAAAACAGATCGAGGTGTGCAAGATTCGTCTGTGTAGGGTGTCATTTTCTATGTATTTGTGTCGTCATTACAGATTGGATTTTGTATGCAAGTGCGACTGTGTGCACGTTCCCCCCCGCGAAAAATGGCAGAATGATTTGAATGTCAAGATATCGCTTGGGCCTATACCTTCCGACCTGTCGGAAGCCCGTGTTGATCGAAGAGTGGCACTGAAATATTAATCCACCTAAAATTTTAATTCTTTCTTCCATAACAGAATGAACAATGCCGCACGCCAACCTCACTAGAGCCATGCGGCGAGCCGAGCATCGCCTTCTACTACGACTCTGCAGAGGCCCGCTGTGTACCCGCCCCGATCGGTGGCTGTACCGACAACCCGAACAAATATAGCACCGAGGAAGAGTGCCTGAGGAGCTGCGGCGAGTTCAGAGGATTAGGTAAAGTAGTAACAACTGTGTCTTTGTGATCACCTACCACGATCATACGATACGTAGGACCGCGATTCGTCCTAATTTGTGGTTGTACTTACAACCCGAACTACTACAGAACCAAGGTGATAAGGTAAAAGAGAAGGTCTTAGTAGATCATCTTTTACTATAGGTAAAAGTAATCTTTTACCTATAGTAAAAGATGATCTTGATGATGATGATGATGATGATGGACGTAATCGTCCATACCCAGAAATATCTTCTGTCCGGTCTGATCGTACAATGAAGATATATATTCCGTAGGTGTATCCAATAACTAAAGTCAAAGAATGCTGAATAGAAGTTGTAATTTAAAAATGCAACAAAATTCTTCTCCATCAAAGCAATACCTCATTGACTCACTAGAAATGTGATCTCGCCTACCTACATATTTATTTCTCATATAGCTAGGTACTATGTTGCTAGCGGTTGTTACCACAACACTAGACTTTTTTTAGCCAAAATGATACCTAATCGTTTATCGAAACGCAAATTGAAGTAAAAACCGGGATGACAAATGTGAACGAAAAGTCACGAGACAATTTCCATACATTATTTAAATAATTTTCATTGACATCTCGGGTTTGGTCGCAGACGTGTGCCGCGCGCCGCTCGACCCGGGCCCGTGCCGCACGTCCACGCAGAAGTACTACTGGAACCTCCGCGAGGGCCGCTGCGAGCCCTACACGTACGGCGGCTGCGGCGGCGGCCCCAACCGCTTCTCCAACCGGCCCGAGTGCGAGGAGGTCTGCGGACATCTAGCTATCGGTAAGATTTTCACTCAACTTGTCTTTGACCTAGATATTGATAATTATTTTAGACTTGTAGTTTATTGCATCCCGATTTTTCATGTTATGGTTTAATGCTAACATCAATCTACTCTTTCTTTTCTTCTTTCAAAACTAATAAATCTAGAAGTAGGTATTCTAGATTAAAATGTGAGTCCGTTTAATCACGCCACTTTAAGAATCCACTACACAAAAGCTGAACCCGAATTACGGAGCAAAAGTTATGTTAAAAACGCGTTGCGTTGAGAAAAGCTTTTGATGTGGTTGATTCTCAAAAAGGGACTCGCAAAGGCACTTTCAAAGGGTTCAAATCTCATGCTTACTTAGAAACTTCCACACTTGAACTTGCTTGTGTGCTTGGCATTTGGCCCGTGTATGGCATGTGGGTCACTGGTCGCAGACCCGGCGTGCGGGCTGGCGCCGGCGCCGGGCGCGGCGTGCCCGGGCAGCAGCACCGCGGGGCAGCAGCGCTGGCACCACAGCGCGCTGTACGGCGAGTGCCGGCTCTTTGTCTACTACGGCTGCGAGGGCAACGGCAACAACTTCTTGACCAGAGAGGAGTGCGAGCAGCACTGCAGCCCGCCGCCGGCCGGCAACGGTACTCGCTTTGCTCGACGACTATCTGCTTGCATGCTTCTTTCTGACTGTACCTTCGTGAATCGTGCTCCTACGAGATGCGAGATCCTTGTTGTCCTACGATATTTTAAGTAGAAATGCATGTCATTCTTAGTGATTACCTATAAGTACCTATTTGTTGCAACATTTAAATTATAAAGACTAAGGGCCAGTTGCACCAACCACATTTGACAGACTCATCAACGTCAGCCGGCGCGCCCCAACGCTTTACTATGAAACTTTCCATACATAAAAATTTAGCGAACTCTTTAACGATACGAACAGTTTGGTGCAACCGACCCTAATTTGAACGTTCGGCTAGCGTTGACCTATTTGTTTTAAACTAATTTTGTAAGAATTTGTAAATCTAAAATACGCACAATTTTTTCCAGTTTACCAAATATTTAGAGAGCAAAAATGTAATTATTGCCTGGACAACTTAAATTGGTAGGCACTTCAGTGATTCATTTTTTGGCAAACATTTAAGATTAAAACTTATCATACACTGAGCGAAGCCTAGTTTTGAATGTGAATCCTCACCCTGGCCAGATTCTTAGCTCATATTATCCTTGTAGACCCCAGCGTGAACGAAGTTACCGGGTGCGAGGCTGCACAGGCTGAGTGCGCGGCGCTGTCCTGCGCGTACGGCGTCGACAGGACTAGGGATCCATACGGTTGTGAGAGGTACGTAAACTGACGTCAATAAGCCCTGGTATGATAGTCCTACGGCGGTAGCACGGTCGCATTTTTATCGCTTATCGCCATGCCTGTCACGTTCTAACAAGTATGTAAGTGTGAAAGTGACAGGCATAATGACATGAAATAAAAATTGAACCATGCTGCGCCCGCTGGAGGAGTGGAGGTGATGCGTGCCTCTGGAGGTACTGGTTTGACGTTCCGAGGGGTGACATGAGAGCATAAGGTGTCACAAAAGAGGATACCGCGAAGACTAGACTGGGCGAATTGGAGCAGAAAAGGTTGGAAAGCGGATTCTGAACTTCTAAGCATTAACTGAGGACACAACAGGGATACACGTTAAGATGTGAGGAAGCGATGGTTCAAATCTGATCTTTGATATTTTTATGGTTCTATGTTGTTGTTTACGTCGACTTTCTGGTGATCCTTTTGGACCCAAAGTCGTGTTGGTTGATGTTAAAGAGACTATATGACTTTTGGTATGCATAATTTTTCTGTATATTTTAGGTGTACCTGCATACCTCACCCGTGCGAGAACAAGTTGTGCCCCGACGGCCAACGCTGCGTGATAGTTGTTAACTATGACGCCACCACAGGCAACACCCAGTATGTCGGAGACTGCGGAATAGGTTCGTGCCATCAGTTTTTACTTCTTCATAGGCCGCCTTTACACCTGTAAGTTTTACTTACGTAAGTAGGGACAAAGCTATTTGTTAGAATGAGATAACGATATTCATCTCTCATTTCGTGGTATAGCTGTGTCCCTACTTACGTAAGTAAAACTTACAGGTCTAAAGGCGGCCTTAAACCAATTCCGGCCTATAGATTGATAACTTACGCAATCGTTTTCATACCAATTGTTTTTTAGTTGCACCTCACACTTGACAGACTTATTATCAATGTCACTCAGCAGTGAACTATGAAAGTCACATGCGTAGGTACAATAAAATTTTGCGAAGATTTTAACGGGAGCAAATGGTTTGTTGAAACCGCCTCTTAATCTCTTATATATTACATATCACCATCTTTCCAACAACAAATTTTTAAGAATTTTAAACAAACGGCTTCTATATATCATACCTTCACTTCACTGTAATTTGTCCCACAGCGGAGAAACCCGGCACGTGTCCCGCGGAGGAGGCAGCCCCCTCCAGCACGTGCCACGTGGAGTGCAACGACGATGCTGACTGCCGCGGTGAGCAGAAGTGCTGCAGCAGCGGCTGCAGCCGGCTCTGCCGCGAGCCCGGGAGCGCAGCGCCAGCGCCTGGTGAGTACCAACACGTTGAACATCATCTCCAGTTCGGTCCTATACTTCTCCGATATTTCTCAGCAGCTTCCTCAATCTGCGTCAAACTCGAGAGTATACTGCCATTTTTTAGCCAAGTCATGAATTTACCAGATTATACAGATATTATACTAGACCAAATATCCCTTTCTCAGTATTTTCAGAAGTATAAGAAATAGCATTTCGTAAGCGACATTTTTGACGATCATCTCCATGAACGATCATTTCTATGAAGGATGTATTTTATTTCTGCCCAATAAGGTCAAATTTCAAATAAGTTTTTGTGTTATTCCAGTAGTCTCACGCGAATTTTTCTATGGTTATTCATTCAAGTCTATTAGTCTGCTATAAACCTAGATTGTTGCATACTTACCACTTTTAGCAAACGTAGAGAATATTAGGCTCACTGCAGACTAACATATGTTTTCCCTCAGTCGACTGTTCGGCCGAACAGGCTCGATGCGCGTCGCTGCAGTGCGAGTTATCAATGCAAAGAACTCGATTAACAAACGGCTGCGAGCGCTGCGACTGTGTCAGACCTGAACCCAACTGCCAACCGTTCGTAGACGAGTGCAACGCGCTCAAGTGCAACTATGGACCGATCACGAGGACCACTGATGCCGATGGATGCGAGAGGTAACTTTTACACTACTCTTTTCATCATTTTCATGTGCAAGACGCGGAGGAACCCAACTGCCAACTTTCTACAAGTAAAGAAAAAAATCCATTAACATTTTTAGTAAGGAGAACGGAATTTCCATTTCATTACTTTTTTAGGGTTCCGTACCCAAAGGGTAAAAACGGGACCCTATTACTAAGACTCCGCTATCCGTCCGTCCGTCCGTCCGTCCGTCTGTCACCAGGCTGTATCTCACGAACCGTGATAGCTAGACAGTTGAAATTTTCACAGATCATGTATTTCTGTTGCCGCTATAACAACAAATACTAAGAACAGAATAAAATAAAGATTTAAGTGGGGCTCCCATACAACAAACGTGATTTTTGACCGAAGTTAAGCAACGTCGGGCGGGGTCAGTACTTGGATGGGTGACCGTTTTTTGCTTGTTTTGCTCTATTTTTTGTTGATGGTGCGGAACCCTCCGTGCGCGAGTCCGACTCGCACTTGGCCGGTTTTTTTTATAACTTGTGTTATTTTCTAGAAACTGCCATAATATTTTCCTTTCTGGAGACGTTCCGCAACTTGCACTGAACAGAGTGCAAAGTGGTCAGTGATGCAGCAAATTTACGGGTGTTGTTTGTTGTAGGTGTACCTGCATTGGTCACCCATGTGAAGGCAAGCAATGCCCCGAGGGTGAACGCTGCACGGTGACCGCTTCCTACGATGGCCCGTCCGGCAGTACCCAGTACACCGGTGATTGCGCGATAGGTTCGTACCACTCATATTTGTTGATCAACTTTTGAGAATCGAAGATGTCTATATAGACCACTTTGTCGCTTAAAGATGTTTCTTTTATACAAATAACCTGTCAGAACGTCCTAATGGCAAGCGACAATGTGGTTGAGAACGTCACATATATAATTCCATAATTAAATAGCTACCAACAGTGTTCTTCCCGCTGATTATTACTGTAGGTATATTTATTTAGTGACACTGAATCTAGCTCGACCCCTGCCAGCAAATACTAAGATTTTTCACTTTCACTTCTCATGGCTTCCTCGTTCTTTCTGTCCACTGATTTATTTGCCTTAACTTTATTTTGACATGAACAAATATCTCACTTTTCATTCTAAGGGCTCATTTAGACGACGCGCGAACTCGTATACGATTTTAGCTACATTGCGGACCATTGAGGTTACATCAATTCAGCCGACCGATCAAATAACGCAATGTAATAAAACTCGCATGCGAGTTCTCGCACCGTCTAAATGAGCCCTAAATCTTTACCGTATTTTATCGCGAGAGAATACTAATTCCATTCCTAAACACTTTCACCTGAATTTTGAACAGTGGACAAGCCCGGCACGTGCCCCGCGGAGCAGGGCTCCTCCGGCTCGTGCCACGTGGAGTGCAACGACGACGCGGACTGCCGCGGCGTGCAGAAGTGCTGCAGCAGCGGCTGCAGCCGGCTCTGCCGCGCGCCCGCCGCGCCCGAGAACGCAGTGCAAATGCCAAGTAAGTACAGTCAGCAGCAGAAGTTGCTAAGCGGGCGAGGTGTTACGCTCTTATTCTCTTAACAATAAAGTCGCGTCAAGATCATTTTGAACACCTCGCCCGCTTAGCAACTTCTGCTGCTGACTGTACATGTTTTTGAGTGCCATATAAGGAGCCTTTGCGTACATCCTCAATTCTTAATTGTTGAGGGTCGTGCTTATACGCAGCTCATCTCGGGATCAATTTTGTCTCAAATGATCTGCTGATCATGCTGAGCAACTTATTTGTTTTACGATACAGGGGTAAAGGTAGTAATGGCGTTTGGCTATTGGACTCTCCAATACTGATGATGTGCTACGCGACGTAAGCGCCTACAGCCATTAAGGTACCTTTACCCATGGAACGTCACAATTTATTGTTTAGAGTGCAAGGATCTTACTCTTATCTTCAAGATCTCCATTATTCCGTTATGTCTGCTGAGTACCTATATCTGTGGGTAGTTCCCAAATAGCCTCACCCAGAGGTATTTTATTTTATAACATGTGGTTCTGTTTTAGGGGAACCACAAGCGCCAGCACCTAACCCAGAAACGGAGCACGAAGTGAGCTCGTCAGAGGGCGGCACCGCGACACTGCGGTGCCTGTTCCACAGCAACCCGCCGCCGAAGATCACGTGGAGGAAGGGAGAGATCACGGTTAGTTCACATCTTAATTACTTGTACCATTCGATTAATATATACTCTAATTTTTCATATAGTTGAAACTAAATGAGAAATCCCCGGTCGATCACACTTTAAAAAAGTGTTTATTACAGATAAGGTGCCGAGAGCAGGATATTGCGTGTAAATAATGAACAACGAGTCATTAACACCAATTATTTAATATTTTTATCTTTTCGTCGAGCTTTATTCACGTTGATACCTATTGCAATATCCACAAGGAAAGTATTATGTGTTCCGTTCCACGTCTGAGATCTTCATTGAGAGCGTAACGCCTCCGGTGACCGATAGATGCCGCTAGCGTCTATGTAGTCGCTCCGCCGCCTCGCCGTGACGTAGTTCCGCTTCCCTTTCCTGCAAACAGACGCCCGCCCCCCGCCACTCGCCGCCGCCATGTCATTGTTTCGTCGACCGTCCTGACCGATGGTCCGCAAATTTTTTTGCGAACATTTTTGCAGCATGGTGCTTTAAAAATTTCCGATCCAAAGTTTGTTCGATTAAATAGCGAGATATAGCCAGAGATCGCCACTACTAGTCTTTTGGCGCTCTCGGGATCGATCTTCCAACGGTGCTTTTCGATTCTACCCACTTTTTTCTTGCTAAATTATCTTTTACATGCCATGCTGCTAAAATCGTTACCGTTAACTCGCATTTTCGAGAGTGAAGTAGGAAGTGCGTCAACAAGTCGTTTCAAGTGTCGTTTGTTACAACGCGTGGTAACGTAAGTCGCTCCGCATCGGAGAGGAACGTGCGTCATCGTGCCTGCCGCGAGGAGCGGTGCCGGCCCGGCGCGGTGGGGTGCCGGGGCCGCGCTGCAATAGGATAGGTTTGGATTGTCTCAAACCATCTGGTAAGATATTCTAGCTGTATTTGGCGTTCGGAAGCGCATTGTGAATGCCTACTTGGACGCTAAAGCCCCGGTTCTCGTCCGATTACCGCAGGTGTCGGCCGAGGTCGGTGCCCGTGCTCGGAGCCCGGGAGTATTACCTCGTGTTGTTAGTTTCCGACGCGACAGTTCGTGTCGTTCGCCGCGTCGGCGCCGTCGACTTTCTCTTGTCGTCCGAGGTGACTCCGAGACGCCGCGACGCTGTGGGCCGGCGCCCGAAGTGTCGCAGCGCAGGTGCTTCCGGTCCGCGGAACTCCGAGAGACGTCACGCGCCCGCTCCTGTTGCTGCGGTCGCGGCGCGGGTGGATCGCGGACCTCTCGGTCCCGTCCTGGCGCCAAGGTGAAGGCGGACCGGACCACGGGGAGCATGCTACTGCATCTCGAGCTCAAAGTGGAAGGAAGGTAAGTTACGTGGAAGCCACTCTGTGGAAACACTACGAGTACAGCGGCGGGGCCGTTCGCCGCGCCGGTTGCCATCTATCAAGGCGTCGGGCAACAGTGCCGCCCGCTACGGTGGCGCTGCCCGCCACGCGCATCGGCGCCTCCTGAGCCGACAACGTCCATCAGGCGCGATGGCGCGTCACGCACCGGCGCCTCCCGAGCTGGCGGTGGCTGCCGCCACGATTGGCGCCGCCCACCTCACGCATCGGCGCCTCTTGAGCTGGCCGCCACCATGGCGCCTCACGCACCAGCGAAACAGTGGCGGGCCGCCACGATGGCGGCACCCGCCTCACGCGTCGGCGCCTCTCGAGCTGTCCGCCACAATGGCGCCTCTCGCCTCACCAGCGCCTTCTGAGCCAGTGGCGGCCGCCACGATGGCGCCGGCCGCCACGATGGCGCCTCTCGCCTCACGCACCTGCGAACCGGTGGCGGGCCGCCACAAGGGTGCCGCCCGCCTCGCGCACCGGCACCTCTCGAGCTGGCCGCCACGATGGCGCCTCTCGCCTCACGCACCGGCGCCTCCCGAGCTGGCCGCCACGATGGCACCTCTCGCGTCACGCGCCAGCGCCTCCCGAGCTGGCGGTGGCTGCCGCCACGATGGCGCTTCTCGCGTCACGCGCCGGCGCCTCCCAAGCTGTCGGTGGCTGCCGCCACGATGGCGCCTCTCGCGTCACGCGCCGGCGCCTCCCGAGCTGGCGGTGGCTGCCGCCACGATGGCGCTTCTCGCGTCACGCGCCGGCGCCTCCCAAGCTGTCGGTGGCTGCCGCCACGATGGCGCCTCTCGCGTCGCACGCCGGCGCCACCCGAGCTGGCGGTGGCTGCCGCCACGATGGCGCCTCTCGCGTCACGCGCCGGCGCCTCCCAAGCTGTCGGTGGCTGCCGCCACGATGGCGCCTCTCGCGTCGCACGCCGGCGCCACCCGAGCTGGCGGTGGCTGCCGCCACGATGGCGCTTCTCGCGTCACGCGCCGGCGCCTCCCAAGCTGTCGGTGGCTGCCGCCACGATGGCGCCTCTCGCGTCGCACGCCGGCGCCACCCGAGCTGGCGGTGGCTGCCGCCACGATGGCGCCTCTCGCGTCACGCGCCGGCGCCTCCCAAGCTGTCGGTGGCTGCCGCCACGATGGCGCCTCTCGCGTCGCACGCCGGCGCCACCCGAGCTGGCGGTGGCTGCCGCCACGATGGCGCCTCTCGCGTCACGCGCCGGCGCCTCCCAAGCTGTCGGTGGCTGCCGCCACGATGGCGCCTCTCGCGTCGCGCGCCGGCGTCACCCGAGCTGGCGGTGGCTGCCGCCACGATGGCGCTTCTCGCGTCACGCGCCGGCGCCTCCCGAGCTGTTGGTGGCTGCCGCCACGATGGCGCCTCTCGCGTAACGCGCCGGCGCCTCTGCCGCCACGATGGCGCTTCTCGCGTCACGCACCGGCGCCTCCCGAGATGTCGGTGGCTGCCGCCACGATGGCGCCTCTCGCGTCACGCGCCGGCGCCTCCTGAGCTGGCGGTGGCTGCCGCCACGATGGCGCTTCTCGCGTCACGCGCCGGCGCCTCCCGAGCTGTTGGTGGCTGCCGCCACGATGGCGCCACCCGAGCTGGCGGTGGCTGCCGCCACGATGGCGCCTCTCGCGTCACGCGCCGGCGCCACCCGAGCTGTTGGTGGCTGCCGCCACGATGGCGCCTCTGGCGTCACGCGCCGGCGCCTCCCGAGCTGGCGATGGCTGCCGCCACGATGGCGCCTCTCGCGTTACGCGCCGGCGCCTCCCGAGCTGGCGGTGGCTGCCGCCACGATGACGCCGCCCACCTCACGCACCGGCACCTTCCGAGCGGCGGCGGTTGCCATGATAGCGCCGGCAATTACGTCGATGCTGCAAGTACGACGCTGTCGTCCTTTGCAATGGCACCCATGTTCTGTTCGTAAGAAAACTTACCTGCTGCCGTTCCCAATGATATCGCCAGCGGCCGTGTCGATGCAGCCCGCCAAGCCGACGCCGGCCGGGCGCCACGCCGCCGCCGTCCGGCGCCACGTGTGCCACGGTACCAGTTTTCCCTGTCCACATGGCCCCATTGAGGTACGCAGGCGCTTATAGCTATGGTGCAACAGCACGAGCAGACCGCTAAACTCTTGCTTTCGGTTAAGGATTCCTCCGTCGCCAAGGCGACGGCAGACAAGGTCCCGTGTGCTCCGCTCAAAACCGAGGTTGAAGGCATTGAAAAGGTTTGCAGTGTTCACATAATTATCTCTCTGCTTGCCCGCGCTCTCCAGCTTAAGTTCCGTCTTACAAAGACGAACTCGTTCGCCAAGCCCCTAATAAACAAAATGGGACAAATAAACCCGCTGCGCCTGAACGAGCTTGTGTTTCCGGTGCCAAGAGAAAGGGGCCAGGAGGACTCCAGCAGTTGCCATCTGTCTGTCTTCGACTTTATCGAAACAGTTTTGTTAAGCAAAGCGCCAAAATCGATTTTAGACTTGATTTCATCAGTGCGATTTCCTTAAAAGCATGCTACCATGCTCCTATACAAGTTTGACTGAAGGTTTTTCGTTTTCTCAACATACAGACCTGCCTTGCTGCCGAGTTTCTCACAGAAACTATACTCGATGCCTCCTGTTCAGTCTCAAATTCGCAAACCTTAGTTTATGGAGATTGCACCGTCGTAGTCCTCACCTTATACCTGTAGTCCGTTAATAATGGTAGACAATGTACGAAGTGAGGCCCTTCAAGTGGAGAGTAATCGTTAACGGGCCGCACCTGCAGCGCTGACGACAGGAGTGTACTACAAACATACAACCGTTACTACGGTTGTCGAAAAAACTGCTGATGCCAGCAGATCGTCTATAGTTCGCGCTGGTTCCTTGCAACTTACCAGGTCGGTATAACCCCCAAAGGCGACGGTTTATCAAAAAGTCACTGCGTCCCCCGAGTGGCAGCTGCGCCCAGAAGCCGCCGAGCTATCTTCGCCTGATAGGCACCTTGTTGGTCGGCCTCTCCGCTTTCGAGAGCTCTCGCACTGTACCACGGTATGTCTTAATCGACTCTTTGAAGTGCTACCACGACGCGTTTGGCAGCTGCCGGTGATACGACTTGGCATGGATATCTCCACCTCCCAGGCTAGTCTGTTTACTGTGACGGCGTGATGAGGAGAGCTGTGGTAAGCTTGCAATTTACCGGCGGTCCTAGTGAACACAACGTCAGACCACCATCCCTTACAAGTCAACGACCTTAAGAATCGAGGTGTAGCTCCTGTCAGATAGGACGCTCCAACACCGAGCCGGCGATAACCGGCTATTTCCGGTTCCGGTACTGGTTGTCTAGAAAACCAGTACCGGGGAGCACTCCCTAGATCGTCCCCTCGTCGAGGTCGCTGTACGCCCACAATGTAGAAATGATCTTCATGGTGCATCAAAAATGAGATCGACTGCCAGGTACCTCTAATACCCAGTGAAGTAGCAAGCTATCTCGGACATCTATTTCTATTCTCCATGTTAGCTTTTAGAATGATACTTGTTCAGAAGCCTGTAACAAGTGCTGTATGTGAACCACTATCGGACATAGCGAGACCAGCGCCTCCCAAACCACCAGCTTGGGACGCGAGAAATCTTATTCAAATTACTTGCCCTAACTTGAATAATCCTGCAACGTACCTATAATAGAAGAGCTGCCGCACCTTTACTGTTAGCATCAGGCCACAGGGTCAATGACCTTACCCTACTACACTGTAGCCCAGGCAATTACATAGATAACTTTGACGCTATTATTTTGTGTCCGAAATTCGGTTCTAAACCAGATAACGTGTCTCACCGACTGGACTCTCTTAGAAGCTTCGGAATAAAGTATAGACCCAGTAGGTAGTCTAGGTACGTCAACTTGTGAGAATTACACAAAATGTTAGGGGACACTGCGCTTATTTCCTTCAGACACAGTAGTCTCATCCAATCCGGCCTCGCCTACGATTGCTTTCGATCCATGATGTACTTAATCACTAAATTAGCTGGAAAACTATCCAATTACTTAGCGATATTTTGGCTTAAGTTAATTGGGAACATGACTCTTTCTTTAGACGATCTTATCGCGAGATTCTGCGGATCGGATGCGATTTCGAATGAGAAATCTCTCAAACCAGTTTAACGTCAGATTCGAACCTGGGATTACAGTTTAAATTCTTAATTTCCTGTAATGCATCATTATAACGAGTTATTGTGATTTCATGGGTTGCAATAAGGCGTATATATATTTACTCTTTCTCTGAGTTATATGACAGTAGGTGTAGCCCTAACGCTTGCGCGCCCGCTGACTCGCCACCAGGAGATAATAAACAGGTCTCAATGAAGATCTCAGACGTGGAACGGAACACATAATATAAAAATTTTACCTTCCAATAAAATTATTATTATGTTTCCTTCCACGTCTGAGATCTGAGTAATGCCTTCCTGGCAGGCTACTAGGCTACTTTTATACCGACGGTACTTCTCCTCAACAATGACATGGCGGCGGCGAGTGGCGGGGGGCGGGCGTCTGTTTGCAGGAAAGGGAAGCGGAACTACGTCACGGCGAGGCGGCGGAGCGACTACATAGACGCTAGCGGCATCTATCGGTCACCGGAGGCGTTACGCTCTCAATGAAGATCTCAGACGTGGAAGGAAACATAATAATAATTTTATTGGAAGGTAAAATTTTTATATTGTTTCTTAAAAGACGCAACCAACACGTTTCATAACTGTTCACACAGTTCAGTGAAGCAGTTTATAGTTTTAAACACTTACTTCTAAAATGCATATCGGTAGCAAGCAAGCATACGGCCCACCTGATTGTAAAACGCAATTCCAAGCTTATCAACATGCACGTCCGTCGAGCGGACTTTTTAGAAACCTGCACAGTATACTCTTTTAAACATTGATCGCTTTCCCATAGATCGATGGCACTCAAGGCCGCTACCGGCTGACATCCGACGGCGCGCTTCAAATCGTGTCGCTATACCGCGACGACTCGGGCGTATACATCTGTGTGGCCGAGAACGAACTAGGAACCTCGCAGCAGGAGATTGAACTGCATGTTGACGGTAAGTTAGGGATAGTGCTGGCCCCTGGGCCTCCCTTATGATCAGAGATCGGCGGGGGTGAGCTATTTTCCGTGACGTGAGACATGTCAAATTATAAGGCAAATAGCTCACCCCCGCCGATCTCTGCTTATGATGTGGTGGATCTAGAGGTATCCCTAATAAAATCCTTGTCCCAAAACAAAAAGAGAGGATGACGAGAAACAGTTTCTCAATGAAAGATAGGACTGGTTTAATCCTCCAACTTCAATGCTATGTTGGAAAAGGAGGACAAGGTAGCGATCTTAACTAATAGACCATTGCTAAGTAGAAGTGTTGAGTAGATCCCATTGATTTCAATACTTACCTACAACTCTTACAAGACTTTACCTCACTACCTCTAGCATTCAGCTTGATGACTTAACGATTTCCTAACGATTATACTTTTTAATTCTTAGAATCACCTATTTTCTCTATTGGAATGGCATGCCCTTTTTTCTCTAGTAGTTAGAACTTAATTTTTTTTTTTAGATTATAACAATTTATATTTTTCTTGCTTGAGGACTAATTGATAAAGAATGTCTGTAACCCTAAAGCATGTTGATTTAGAAAAACTACATAAGTACAAGCATTGTGACACTCATTAGTAACGTGACAAAAGTTGATTAACTATTAATAAAACTAATGATAAAACTAGTGTAATTCAGTTTTGTAATACTCTCACTGAAATACTTTATAATTATTACCTTTACTGTTAGGTATATATTTTTTAGATAGTATTCTAAATTGTCAAACTCCTCCACAGGACAGGCGTTGCCTAGTGTGGAGGTCAGTAAAAACTGTACTTTTGTGAATATTCATTAGAAAATAAAAATTTTATTATAATTTATATTATTATTTATTTAGTTAAATTTTTTGAAATTTTGATTATCTGCGACCACGATATCAGCTATTATAGTCGTTCAAAGTTAGGGAGGCTTATTAGCACACGTTCTTCATTCAAAAGCTCAAACATTTGTAAGTAGCATGACAGCACCGCCGCTGTTCTCATGAGAAAGACAATGACACTTACGAGTATGTACAATTTTAAAATGTATCTGCCATGTTATTCAACCAGTCTTACCGTATTTAAAGTTAAAAGTAGGTATAATAATTAAGACTTATAATTAAGACCAGTCTAAATACATTTCTAAACATCCTTCATTGGCGTGTGCGGGCGTTGTGCTAATGACTATAGGTTATCAGTCCAGATGCTCGGATAAACAGATCGTTATGAACTAGTAAACAAATTAGTCGAGTCCCCGGTGATCTTTAACCCTACCGATAGTTCCAGCCATTCGCTAAATGCATCTAACGATATGATATGCCGGACATAGTTATCCACGTGTAGAAATACCTACTCCTTGTGAAACTTTAAGTATTAGTAAGTAAGTAATTGGTTCGGAGAAATGTGGTTGTTATTTTCGACGACTATTTGCGAATAAAAAAATATAGATATGTAGGTACGTATATACATACCTACTAACGTACTTAAAAAGTTTATCATACGTAGTTGACCGGCAGCCGGGTAACCTTTCGCAGTCAACACTCGTTTATCTAAACACGATTAGCGATATAAGCGACTTCCGAGTTCCCCTATCGTACAGTCTAGATACGCAGTTTCAATACAGTCGACTGGCCAAGCTTGGCTTGTACTTACTTACACGTCTCGCAAAGATGGTCGCGCGTGGTTGTGTTCTGTTGTTCGTGGTGAGCGCCCTGGCGCACCCCTACCAAGGTTTACGTTTGAAGACATTCTTTATCGATCCTTCACTAATTTTGGACGTTCCCAGCTTGTTTTTCATAAAATCATTCAGATTCCATTAAGTCACAAGGGTTCATTTTGTCACTGGGTTGTGTTTGTGTTAATTCACATCATTTTTAACGACATATACCTACTTAAACTCATTTCTTTGTAGGTATACTTTTGAAATCTGTATAAGTACCTACATTTACATAATTATTTATAGTAAATTTACTCTGGGAATGTCCAAACCAACATTATCACAACAGTGTGTTTTGTTTTGTCTTACATTTTCTGTAGTTTAGTTTAATAATCACTAACCGTTGAACTTTTGAATGTTAGAACGACGCAAGCCATTAACGCTCGCATTCAATAGTAAGATTACCAGATCGGCACACTTCGAGCATTCTCAAGTTCAAGTAGAGTAGAAGCTAACAAATGGTGGTGGATAGGTCCCGTGGAAGCGCCCGCCGGGATCGCCGGCGAGTCCGAATCGGAAGTGATCGGGGATATCGGACATAGGCTCCGTATCCGCTGCCTCGCGTACGGGTTTCCTACGCCGTCCATAGCGTGGTACCACCGGCCGACGGCCACGATGGTTCCCTACGACAGCGCGCAGTACGAAGCCAGAGGGAACGAGCTGCTGATCAAGTCGCTGGGGATCGACACGCTGGGAGAGTACACGTGCCAGGTGTTCAACGGGCTCGGCAGGGCGGTGTCGTGGACGGTGACGGTGCGCGCGGGCCGCGCGGACGCGAGCTGGCCGGACAGCCCGTACCTGGTGCAGCGCGGCGGCGCGGCCCCGGCCCCGGCCCCGGCCCCGCGCACCGAGCCCCCCGCCCCTCCGCAGGAAGAGAGGTCCCCGGTCGTTGAGATCCCGCCCGTCCCCCCGCAGTACACCGGTAAGAATAGGGTATACGTGTGGCGCAGTTTTTAAAAAATATTTTGTAAAGTTAAATGGACAAAGGTGAATGAATGGTTTTGAGTAAATATTCGTATCCACTCAGCTTTTTCCTTAAGTTAGGCCAGACAGAATAATATATATTATTTCTGTTGTGTAAAGAGGATTTTTCGTTTAAACAATCGATTATGGAAAGCCCTAATCGAAATAAAAACTGTGCCACATAAAGTGATTGCTTTGTTAACTCGTAGTTTGACCTCCAATAGTATTGCACGCTGCATGGTCTGATATGTTCTCGCACGTCCTTCTCTACTTAATGTTCACAAACATCATAAACACATCTCAAAACATATTTCCTCTTGTTACTGTGTATGGCGACATCTTCTAAAAGAGATTGACACTATCTATATGTGATACGTTTGTAAAGTAGAAGTACCTATTCTAGGTAATATAAGAAAATATATCTTGGATGACGCACAATTTGTAACTAGGTGTTGCACTATGTGTACGTATATACGTTATTATTATAATTATTTATGTTGCAGATACACCAAAGAAAAGAGCATTTATTTTGTTTACCTATCTATACCTGTAAGATAAGCTGTCAGATGACAATGACCGTAATGACGCTACTTGAAGAAAATGATTAATTTGGCCTGCTTTAAAGATCTATCCGTACATAAATTAAGCAAGCCGGTGCTAATAGAGTTCCACGTATACTAGACTATTGTAATATTATAATCTGACTATGGTATTGTATCGGAATATGGATTAGGTTCGGATATAGACTTATATACCTATACCGTATACCTACTGTACAGTCACCATCGAATGACGATGGCAGCCCAATATATCATACATCCTTATTTCTATAATTAACAAAGTGTTACGATATATTTGGCCACTTTGATGCTGATTGTACACAATATTCTTTACCGTACAAGTGTTATAATAAATGACGTTGCAGTGCCGGTGCGGACAGCGCTCCGCGCGCCACAGACGGCGCTAGCTACGGGAGGGCGGCTCGAGCTGTCCTGCGAGGTGGACGGCCATCCTGAGCCTCGCGTCTACTGGACCAAGGACAACGTGCAGCTAGCCGAGAGCGACAGGATCTACATCACACGTGAGTCTACTGTAGTTTGAGACAGGTGGCGCTAGCTACGGGAAGGCGGCTCGAGCTGTCCTGCGAGGTGGACGGCCATCCTGAGCCTCGCGTCTACTGGACCAAGGACAACGTGCAGCTAGCCGAGAGCGACAGGATCTACATCACACGTGAGTCTACTGTAGTTTGAGACAGGTGGCGCTAGCTACGGGAGGGCGGCTCGAGCTGTCCTGCGAGGTGGACGGCCATCCTGAGCCTCGCGTCTACTGGACCAAGGACAACGTGCAGCTAGCCGAGAGCGACAGGATCTACATCACACGTGAGTCTACTGTAGTTTGAGACAGATGGCGCTAGCTACGGGAGGGCGGCTCGAGCTGTCCTGCGAGGTGGACGGCCATCCTGAGCCTCGCATCTACTGGACCAAGGACAACGTGCAGCTAGCCGAGAGCGACAGGATCTACATCACACGTGAGTCTACTGTAGTTTGAGACAGGTGGCGCTAGCTACGGGAGGGCGGCTCGAGCTGTCCTGCGAGGTGGACGGCCATCCTGAGCCTCGCGTCTACTGGACCAAGGACAACGTGCAGCTAGCCGAGAGCGACAGGATCTACATCACACGTGAGTCTACTGTAGTTTGAGACAGATGGCGCTAGCTACGGGAGGGCGGCTCGAGCTGTCCTGCGAGGTGGACGGCCATCCTGAACCACGCGTCTACTGGACCAAGGACAACGTGCAGCTAGCCGAGAGCGACAGGATCTACATCACACGTGAGTCTACTGTAGTTTGAGACAGATGGCGCTAGCTACGGGAGGGCGGCTCGAGCTGTCCTGCGAGGTGGACGGCCATCCTGAACCACGCGTCTACTGGACCAAGGACAACGTGCAGCTAGCCGAGAGCGACAGGATCTACATCACACGTGAGTCTACTGTAGTTTGAGACAGATGGCGCTAGCTACGGGAGGGCGGCTCGAGCTGTCCTGCGAGGTGGACGGCCATCCTGAACCACGCGTCTACTGGACCAAGGACAACGTGCAGCTAGCCGAGAGCGACAGGATCTACATCACACGTGAGTCTACTGTAGTTTGAGACAGATGGCGCTAGCTACGGGAGGGCGGCTCGAGCTGTCCTGCGAGGTGGACGGCCATCCTGAACCACGCGTCTACTGGACCAAGGACAACGTGCAGCTAGCCGAGAGCGACAGGATCTACATCACACGTGAGTCTACTGTAGTTTGAGACAGATGGCGCTAGCTACGGGAGGGCGGCTCGAGCTGTCCTGCGAGGTGGACGGCCATCCTGAACCACACGTCTACTGGACCAAGGACAACGTGCAGCTAGCCGAGAGCGACAGGATCTACATCACACGTGAGTCTACTGTAGTTTGAGACAGATGGCGCTAGCTACGGGAGGGCGGCTCGAGCTGTCCTGCGAGGTGGACGGCCATCCTGAGCCTCGCATCTACTGGACCAAGGACAACGTGCAGCTAGCCGAGAGCGACAGGATCTACATCACACGTGAGTCTACTGTAGTTTGAGACAGATGGCGCTAGCTACGGGAGGGCGGCTCGAGCTGTCCTGCGAGGTGGACGGCCATCCTGAGCCTCGCGTCTACTGGACCAAGGACAACGTGCAGCTAGCCGAGAGCGACAGGATCTACATCACACGTGAGTCTACTGTAGTTTGAGACAGATGGCGCTAGCTACGGGAGGGCGGCTCGAGCTGTCCTGCGAGGTGGACGGCCACCCTGAGCCTCGCGTCTACTGGACCAAGGACAACGTGCAGCTAGCCGAGAGCGACAGGATCTACATCACACGTGAGTCTACTGTAGTTTGAGACAGATGGCGTTAGCTACGGGAGGGCGGCTCGAGCTGTCCTGCGAGGTGGACGGCCACCCTGAGCCTCGCGTCTACTGGACCAAGGACAACGTGCAGCTAGCCGAGAGCGACAGGATATACATCACACGTCAGTATATTATTCAAGGATAGAAAGATAATGGTGCCCAAGCAAATTCCCGTTTAATTGTTTATGTCCGGTTACTCAGTGCCGGCCCGAGTCCTTGATCAGGGTAGTGCGAAATCGAGTTTTGGCGCCCTTCGTTGAAGTTTTCAAGGGTATCTAGATACCGGCCCTGCGGTTACTTGTAAACCGTTTTATGTCCACTACAGGACAGGCTATGCCTAGTGTGGGGGCCAGCATAAATGTGCCTAATACTGTTAACATTTTATTTCCGAAATAAAACATTTGTATTGTATTGTAATTAGTAACTCTACGGCACCGCTTCACTCAATGCCAATACACACAATTAATTCACTAAAGTTCAGTGTAGGATGTACTTTTTAAAAACAACATGACTGATTTCCCTTTATTACGCGTCATGTGTATGTCGCGCTTTAAGGGGCCCACTGATTAACAGTCCGCCGGACGATATCGGTCTGTCAGTTGAAAGAAAGAAGAACAAAAAGTTGACAGTTCCTAACAACTGACAGGCCGATATCGTCTGGCGGACTGGTAATCAGTGGGCCCCTTTAGACACACATTTTGTCCGTCGATGGATTCATAGGTAAGCAACAGACATTAAAGTACATAGGTAATATAAAACGTTTATATATCCATGTTACAGCGGCCCGTCTTAGCGTAAGCCGATTGGTTGAAGAGGACGCTGGTGTGTACGGATGCCACGCCGACAACGGACACAGCAGCCATCACTCCGTGGTGCAAATCAGCGTGCAAAGTGAGTAACCATTCGTAGCCCTTATTGCAAAGTTATAAGGTTCACCGATAGTCAGTTAAGAGTGTTGCTATTAGTAGGTAGGTACGTTATGTACCTAAATGACGCATTGAATCCTGCATATGGATTTAGTTGTCAACTGGATTTAGCTTATTGGTAGACGCTGTGGACCGATATTTCTTAGTGTTGATAACTACAAAAATCCAAGCTTCCCTAATACTAAATCAGGCTAACCTTCTTCGGTTAGGGCCAAGGCGTTTAAGACCAATGATAGCTAATATTTTATTTATTTATCTTGCAGAACTGTACATCCCCGAGCTGTGCAAGGATAACCAGTACTTCGCCGACTGCAAGCTAATTGTGAGAAGCAAGCTATGCCGCCACGAATACTACTCCAAGTAAGGATATATACTCAATTAATAGTCTGACACAGCAGGACAGGGGAAATTAATCTTGATTTTGACTAGTAGTTTCTCTCATTTTAGTTTGTTTTCTTTCGTTACTACTATATTTATAGAAAATCAATATTATTTAAGTCATGATGCTCAAAAATTACGTCGGCCTAAGAAATAATTCATTCGTGTTTGTCACAGATTCTGCTGCAAGTCGTGTGTGGAGGCAGGCGCGCTGGACCCTCAGACCCTGGAGTTCCAGGGAGACTCAGCATTTACATACAAGAAGAAGTAAACCTGTTATGTAACCTATAAACGCCCGTGGATGCTTACCTTAACTTCCACCGTGTGTAGCGGGCTTTAAATGGTCGCGTTGATCCATAGACAAACCGTCACTCTCAAAATAGACTTCCTTAATTTTTCAATTTAGGTTAACGGGTTAACCGTTTGACTGAATGCACCAAAATTTTACTAACAAAAAATGTGAGAGGATGATGTTTTGTCTAAATCGATAAGCGTGGCCATGTGGTTATTAGTTTCTGGTAGTATAGCACGCTAGTCCTTACCGAAATGTGCCTTGTAATTTTAAAATCGATAAAAACTATAGACAGAAGTAAATCGATGATACCTGCATGGCCTATTTTGTAGTT
The DNA here is from genome assembly GCF_948474715.1 of Cydia amplana. Lineage (NCBI taxonomy): Eukaryota > Metazoa > Arthropoda > Insecta > Lepidoptera > Tortricidae > Cydia > Cydia amplana. The sequence continues at coordinate 5,022,215 of NC_086085.1, forward strand.
CATGTGAAAACAACTTTCTTGCACTTGTTTACTTAAATGAGAAATTAATGTAAAATAGCAAAGAAAGCAATAGGTTTAATTAAATTCATACCAAACTTACCTTTCGTGATTAATAAATACCTAGCTAAATGTTTAAAAATCGCTCATTCCCAACTGAATAGTTACCTATATAATTTATATTAACCAAAAACATCTATTGTATATTAAAAATAATAGTGTCACTCAATCTTATACAAGCATTCCATTTAATAAATAAAGCATAACTAATCACGAAAGGGATCTTCCTAGTGCTATTAAATTTACATTTTCTAATACATTTTTTTATATTTAATTACTTGGTCAGTATAGGTTCTAAATAAGTAGTGATTGTTTATAGTTAAATGTATCTGTATTTTTTATCGTCACCAAGTGCCATAACATGTTTTGCTTGTGCATTTCACTTTCACTTTATTTACTTAGTTATTTATTGATAAATTGCAATCAAGAAATTATTTTTATTTTTTAATTTGATTTTATTGAGAACATACTCGTAGGTACCAATAGATTTAATGTAGATAGGAAATGAATACTTTACCTATTATGTGTAAATAAATAGATAACATTAACATGTCACAATAAGCTCCATCTGTGATGGATTCAGGATAATAATATAGTTTACAAACTTTAATGACCTACCCTGATTGAATGATGTTGGAATTATAAGTGGGCAAAATAGTATTTCTTATTTTTTTAAATGTATATATAGGTACAGTCGACGTCAAATATATGTTTACACTTTTGCACCTTACTCCTTTGTAATAAGGCGAAAAATGTACCTAATTTTTGACGTCGACTGTACGTACGTAGCGACAAATTTATAAAGCTTGCTAATTTACATGCACAGTTGCCTTCTTCCGAATATTCTAGATGGCGCCACTATAATAAGTTCGAATCCCACTCAAGCGATGCCATCTACAACATTCGAAGAGAACTTCTCGTCAGGGGGATGTCTTTAAAATTTACTTATCTATAAAATTTTAATTCCCATTAATCTCGGTTGGTCATTACAAGTAAGTCAGTGAAGGAAATAAATTATTTATTTCTAAATACGCAGTTTGGCTAAGGGTATGCAATAAATAAGATAGCGATAAGCGGTACCGTGACGTCATAATAATTTGTTACTAGGTAAGTGAATTTATATGTGACATCATTGTAAATAGAAGAAATTAAAGCTCTTTAATGAAACTGGTTTTATATATTTTATCCTTTTAAGTTTCCGTTTAATCACACGTTCAAATGATTCAAGAATTTAGATTAGGTATTTTACTACAGGGCTTAGCTAGGGTCATTATTCCTAAAAAAAAAATTCCTGGAAGAAAAAAGAAATTTTACTTAACCTCTTGGGCGCCAATGACCGATATATCCGCACCATAGGTTCAACGCCAAAGACCGATTAATCGGTCACAGACCACAGAGCAACATAGACCTACGTGCATACGCATAAAGTTCAATTTCAGTTTTGACACTTCGATGACGTGTCGTCAGCGTGACAGCTTTTGTGTTTGACACGGCGTCGAAGAGGTTAACCGAACGGCACCCTCTAGTAGTAACTAAACAAAAACTATGTGACATGAGCGTGCGCAACTGGGGCTCGTTTCTCAAAAGCTGGTACAACTTGTAATGCAAGCGGATGTCACTTTTTGACAGCTTTTGTTAGAAAGGGACTTCCACTTGTATTACAAGTTACAAGCTTTGGAGAAACGGGCCTCTGATCATTTACCCAACAAGATTATTGACAGCGTGATTCAGATTTTTTCAAGCTCCTATTATCATTTCTACACTAAAAAAACTTCACCCTTTGACAGGCAGACGTCAATTGACGTTCGTAATATCAACCTTCGTGCATTCCGACAAGGTTCATGATGATGCGCCGCTCACGAAAGGTGTGGTGGTCAAACTGTTCAAACGATTAACGTTTTACCAGGCTAAAGCTTTGGATTCTCCGAAAGCGGTGCCGTCATATAGCGGCCGTCTCCATACAAATACTACGACATCCATATTTAGCCGTATTATTTAGTATGGAGACGGCCGCTATATGACGGCACCGCTATCCTAGGAAAACCGATCTTAAGGGATATACATTTGCCACATACGGCACTTCACACATATGTTCTATTTTTGTTTTTGCCTCTTGGGCACCTATGACTGGCTTACTCCGCTTAAATAAATTATTTGCCATAATAATACGCCGAAATCTTGAGCTTTCTAAATTTCACACATTCAAAATGATTTCACATACCCTTTGCATGCATGCTAGGGACTCGGAACTGGTAAAAGCTGTAGTGAGGCATACTAACCTAACCCTAGATTTGGTTGTTTTATAAATTAGGTATATACCGAAATTCGAGTAGGAACCGGAATAAGAAATATTTTGACAGCTTTGCAGTATTGGTTGAAATTAAAATAAAACAAAAAACTTGCGATAACATAAATTTTTATTTACATTCCGAAATTCACAGTCAAATTCAACAAGGAACGCCCTCCGTCACGTTAGCCGACAATCAAAAGGGAGGGTCGTCGGTTTGTTGCGCTAGGCTATGTCGTATATACACGTCGCAGGCTGCGCGCTGGCGCGACACAACAAGCGGGAGGCTACGCCAAAGGTACGACCACTATATGTGCCATATAATTTACTACATGAGCTCCATTCCATCCGCCTCTTTGAGAGCCAAATTGCGATATACTTTTACAATAATAATATATTCTTAAATACAAATGTTAAAACGTAAAAAGATTTATATATACATCAAATTATAATTTAATGTACATTATTGGACGAATATCGCCGCCTAGGAAACAAAACAATGTGCGCGCTGCGCCGCGAGACCGCAACGGACCGGCTGGCAACTAAGTACATCAACTCTAACCCGGCTGCGATAATCATGTGATGAGGTTATATAAAGTATTCCAAATAAAAATAAATAAACTTATAGCCAATTCCGTTACAATCTGGCGGCGTCGACACTGGGCCTTATTACCTCAATCAAATCACTAAATCCTCTCTGTTATACGCTTGCGATTTGAGAAAGGCAAACTGGCCGATTGGATACAATTCTTGGTGCCAGCGAGATTCTACATTCCCGTCAAGACTGTTTGGAATCTAGAATGTAGGAAATATCATAGCCTAAATTAATCGGTTTGCCGTCGAGAATTGCGTCCGATAGCCGACGTCACAGGATGAAGAAATGTGCGAAGTCAAATAAAGACTTTAAACGGATTCGTTTGTGACAACACGCAGATGAGAATTTGTACACAATATACATCACTGGGCAGTTCCGCACAGCATAGTCCCGTTAAATTTAAGTAATAGCAAACCCCTACTTCCGAAAACCGTCAATACTTAAGCTTAGGGCTACATGAAAAAGGTAAAGGTTGTCTGGAAGAGATCGCTTTTTAGCGATAAGACCGCCTGTTGTTTACCTCTGTTGTGTATTTCTGTTTTTTTTTGTATTGTCTTATTTTATTGAGGTGTGCAATAAATAGTATTTGTATTGTATAGTATTGTATTGTACATGCCTATGTACTGCATTACCGGCGCGACCTAGAAAGACTGCACAAACGTTTATTAGCACTATAAAAAACATGTGTGCAAGTGCCAAACATGGGCCACATAGCTGTGACTGAATAATAAGTTATTGAAATTCTTATAACTCTTAACTCTTGACAATTTGCGGAATTGCCCACTACAATATTATAGACCTAAACCTAGCTACGACAGGTCTGCGGGAAAGTTGAAGTTCTGAAGGAGTCGACATTCGCCGCAACCAAAATGCGATTAGAAGTTAACTATTCTAATCACAAACCCAGATTTACTTTGAATGAGTAAATAATTAAATGTCACCAGTCACTTTGTCAAGCTCGTTTGGTCAAATTGATGTTTATTAAAATATCAATATATAGCAGACACGTCTGGCCGCTAGAAGCTTATACCATATAGCTTACGGCGGCCAGACTTGCATTTCCTAATATCGCGATATAACTTCAAACTATTTCTTCAAATGTTCCGAGTGGATAAGGCAAGTATCAGCACGGACTAGGCTTATCTCATCAATGAACCTGAACACATTACATAGGAAGAAACGTGAGTAAGACTAGGTCATAGACCTTTTAAGTTTACGTCCAAAGCAGAGTATTCTATTATTAACAATATGTTAAGTTACGGCATCTTTGGATGCCTCGTTAAAATGTGTAAGAAAAAAAAACATATAAAAACAAAAGTTTAAATAATAAGCGATCGCTCGTTTACAAGCCACGTGAAGATAGCCATTAGATAAAACGCTACAAATCCATCGAAGCATCCAAAAAGGTCCAGACAAGCGAACGTTAGTTGAGTTAGAGGATTTAAATCTCAAATGAGTCTCAGCTATCCACAACAGGCAAGTGATGTACGTAGATTAGACTAGAGTGCGCGGCACAACGAAGGACTCCAACAACAGTACTTAGTCTCATTCCGTTGTCGTTTTATTGAACGACAGCAATTTTAATCGTCAACAGGTCGTTTAACACTCGTCGTCCGCGCCCCGCACTTGGACAACTATCGATCGCTCGACACGGCAGCCCCGTCCTCACACAATACACCCCCTTAAATAGCTTACCGGGCGCGCGGCCCTTTTTAGTATCACAATAAGTGTTAAACTAAACAGAGGTCCCGCTACATATTAACCTTTTCAACGCCAAGAGCCACTAAAGTGGTCGAGTGCTGTCGTGCCCATGACGCCAACAGCCACTAAAAAGGCTACGACGGACGCTGTCAAAGCAATTTTCCTGCTGACAGATAAGGTGAAAATAAACCTTATTCATATTACAACCATTTGGCGTATAAGCCACATTTTAGCATGGGACGAAAAGCGTTGAAAAGGTTAAGAAATAAAGAAACTATAAAAACGAAACCGGGCACTACAAATATAAACGTATACGAATCGTAAACGCGGCCACGGGGCGGACGGCGGCGCGTCACTCGTCGCCGGGGGCTAGTCGGGATGATCGGTAAAACGTGAGTGTACCTGTCCGACAAACGATGGTCCCAGGGTTACTAGTCGGGCCACATCAGTCCAGCACGTCGGCGACGATCTTCTCCATGTCGTGGTCGATGTCGTCGGCGGGCGGCGGCGCGGGCGCGGGCGCGGGCGGCGGCGCGGCGGGCAGCGTGAAGGGCTCGTCCAGCGCCTCCAGCCCCGCCGGCACCGGCAGCTTGGCCAGCTCCTCTTGTAGTTTCACGTAGTGACGCTGCAAATGCAACACACTTTGGTAACACATAACACCGATTAAAAACTTTCACGATTATTACACATTATTAAATTGTAAAACGGGACTTAATCGCGTATTACCTCCGACGCTTCGAGGACGGCGTTGTCCCCGTGGTCTCGGAGAAGACTGGCTTAAGTTGACATCAGCATCTTCTAACCGCGCGAGTTTTTCGAACTACCCGCACTTGGTCTTGTTTATCAACTTGAACGTTTTGCGCACTAGGGATGTCACTCTGTCGACACACAACACTAACGATATTCGATTTATCGACTGTCGATATTCGTTTACGTTTACATTTACTAATGATTGGATTCCATGTGGATGAGACCAACCATGGATGGATGGATGGATGGGTGTGGACTCAAGTTGATAAACAAGACCAAGTGCGGGTAGTTCGAAAAACTCGCGCGGTTAGAAGATGCTGATGTGAGCAACTTTTACTGTGGGACCGACCCCGAAAACGCGTAAAAGTTGGATGTTTCATACATTTTGCTATTCTGATGTTGAAATTTCCTATGGGAGAGTCAATTTTTTTTTCACGATTTCGGGGTTAGTATTATCATTTTTTCTTTCCTAAACAGGTTCCCAGAAACAAATGGGATTAAAAACTGTCCCTCCGGAGGGGTCTTCCGAAAAGACCTCCCCGATTTGTAATGATTCATTTTGAATGAATCCGATTGCAATTCCATCGCGTTGAGCTTTATACTTTTAACCTCCATTTAACGTTTGACCACCGCCCACTCGACTGTAGCACCTCAGAATAGAGAATCCAAATCACTACATAGTATAAAACAAAGTCGTTGTCTGTCCCTGTGTATGCTTAGATCTTTAAAACTAGGCAACAGATTTTGATGCGTTTTTTTTAAATAGATAGAGTGATTCAAGAGGAAGGTTTATGTATAATTTGTTAACCCGTGCGAATCCGCTAGTTAAATAAATTATAAACTTAAAACTCCAAAGTCGTCTTTGGCTGAAGAATTTAAAAATGGCGTCATAATGCATCATATTAACAAGCTTTTATTAGGTCGACCTGTATGTAACTATGTAATGGAATCTTGCAAGTTAAATTTGATGCACTTCCCGGTTTCCGATTGAGCTGAAATTTTGCATACACATGTAAGTCGGGTGACAATGCAATATTATGGTACCATCGAGCTGATCTGATGACGGAGACAGGAGGTGGCCATAGGAACTCTGTGATGAAACAACGCAACCTAATTGTGTTAGGGGTTTTTAGAATTGTCTCGATGAGTATTAGTTGTCTGTCGTAAGAAAAGTACAGTCAGCGATAAAAGCTTGTACCAAAAATGAAATTTTTGCCAAAAATTTATATTTACCTTGAGCGCCATGAGGTTCAGCTGGATGCTGCGCTGCGTCCGCTCGTCGCCGCTCTGCGTCTCGAGTTCCGTGATCCAGTTGGCCACCGTCTGCATTATCTCGTTGCGTTTCATCCAGAAGTGCGTTTGGATCACCTACATCGACAACAGATTGTTAGGGCTTATTTAGACGGCGCTCAAACTCGTATACGATTTTAGCTACATTGCGGACCATAGATGTTACATCAATTCAGCCGACGGATCAAACTACGCAATGTAATCAAACTCGCATGCGAGTTCTCGGCCCGTCTAAATAGGCCTTTATGTGGATAAAATAAAGCTAGCCTATGATTTCCGAAAAGTTCTTTTGACAGTGTGATAATTTGGGCACACAAAAACATCTTAGCACATCATTTATTATAACCGATACAGGCTTTGTAATTCACGTACTTCTCTTTTCAAAATCATCTTGGACTTCATTAGTGTAAATCTCTAAGGTCTTGTATTTTCATATTTTCTATATTTTTTTTGTATAAAATACATATATGCAACACCATCATCAGTTTTGGTACCAAAAAGACTATTATTTTCATAGTCGACATCTAGCATCGAATAGCGGAATTATCAGTACTGCTACTTGACAATAGATGTAGCACCGACCGGAAAGTCTAAATGCTCAACAACATAAAAATAATAGTATTTTTGGTACCAAAACTGATGTATGGAGTGAGCACTCTTGTCTTACTATATTTCTTTATGGCAACACGAACTACACAAATGGGTGTCATTCTGAATCCCTAAAGTCTATTTTTTTATTCGGTAGACTGAAATGACAGTTAATAGTATGAAATGACATTTCATGTTCATACAATTAACTGTCATTTCAGTCTACGGAATAAAAAAATTGACTTTAGTAACGTTTGTCCTAAAGTCACTTGTCCTAACTGGTTTGTCCTAATGGGCACATGCCCTAACGGTTAATTGTCATAACGATTATTTTCCATAATGTAAGGTTCTGAAAAATGGTTAGGTTTTAGAACTTACTGCCACAAATGTGGGTTAGGTTAGGGTTAGAACTGCGACCCTCACAAAAAAGGAAATATGCTTAATAACATTAGGATAAGTAATCAATAATTAGGGATACCAAAATTAGGGTTTTAAGTGTTAGGACAACTGATCATTATGACAAACAATATTAGGGAATGCAAAGATAGGAGAAAAGACTTTAGGGATTCAGATACAGATGCACACAAATAGGGTTATGTGAAGAGTCGAGGCGGTACGTACCTCCTTGAAGCAGGGCTCCGGGTTGCGCAGATGGTCCAGCATGGCCCAGCGCGCGCAGGCCTGGTAGATGTTGGAGTTGTACTCCAGGCTGGCGGAGGAGCCCACGCGCGTGCCGCGGCTGCGCTCGTATCCGGGCTCGTTGAAGTACGGCTCAGGCACCAGGATCAGCGACTGGATTGATACCAGCACCTGACAAACAATGTATGTTAAATCACTCATTTCCTGGTGCGAATATCCGTGACTATAATCATTAACACGACCTTAAAAGTGGGTATGGAAATGGCGAATGGGAGTGAAATAGCCGTCAGTAGTTCTGCAGAGCGCTATTCATCGTTCTACGTAATGCTAGCCAGCGATTAGCCCGTCACAAATGTGTCATTACACTCATTACAACCCTTAGGTCATCCAGATTGGGCGTTTACGTAGAGACATTAGTCGTTAAAGACTGCTTTTCGCAAAATTGCACCTGAACTTGTTACGCGGCGATATGCTGATCCGTAAGCTGTCCGGCAGACCAAGATAACTATGAGATCGTATTTGCCTAGGCACAAAAAAAAACCCATAAAGTTTGAAGTCATTGTTTGTCCGCATTTTCGTTAGTCATAAAATTATGACTGAAAAAAAATATGAGAAAAACCGTTTGGTTTTTCTCATATTTTTTTTACGCGCTTACTTTCAGAATTGCTATAAAACAAACCTAACCTTACGAAAATCCTGAAAAGTTAAACGGTTTTAGAATTATGCCTAATGATAATCTGACGAACTACATTATGACTTTCAATAATTATGTCACACAAAGGGATCCGGGATCGAACATTTGCCTCGTAACATTTGTCTCAGCCAGCAGCCCAAAACCCTACCAATCTTGTAGCAATGTCAGGCGTGGCTCACTCCGCGATTTCGTCGCTTTGCTACAGGTAGTTAAAAGTACATCTGTTCGGCCCCAATTTTGGGGAAAGCCATAAGCCGCGCGTGGCGCTGTCGCCACCTAGCGGCCATATCTGTGCTGATCGTAACAGACACGTTTTGTTAGAGAGCGAGTCTTCTGTACTTAGTATTATTATTTATTATGTGGCAATGTCGGACTGACCTGCAGGAAGCTGGACGTGTGCGCGTTCCACTTCTCCTCGGGGCGGCCGTGCCACGTGTTGAGCACGGACAGGCACACCTTGCCGTCGTTGTACAGGTTGGGGTTGAAGCGCACCGAGTGCCGGCCCGTCGTCTCCAGGTTGATGAGCATGGACTGACCTGCAGGAAGCTGGACGTGTGCGCGTTCCACTTCTCCTCGGGGCGGCCGTGCCACGTGTTGAGCACGGACAGGCACACCTTGCCGTCGTTGTACAGGTTGGGGTTGAAGCGCACCGAGTGCCGGCCCGTCGTCTCCAGGTTGATGAGCATGGACTGACCTGCAGGAAGCTGGACGTGTGCGCGTTCCACTTCTCCTCGGGGCGGCCGTGCCACGTGTTGAGCACGGACAGGCACACCTTGCCGTCGTTGTACAGGTTGGGGTTGAAGCGCACCGAGTGCCGGCCCGTCGTCTCCAGGTTGATGAGCATGGACTGACCTGCAGGAAGCTGGACGTGTGCGCGTTCCACTTCTCCTCGGGGCGGCCGTGCCACGTGTTGAGCACGGACAGGCACACCTTGCCGTCGTTGTACAGGTTGGGGTTGAAGCGCACCGAGTGCCGGCCCGTCGTCTCCAGGTTGATGAGCATGGACTGACCTGCAGGAAGCTGGACGTGTGCGCGTTCCACTTCTCCTCGGGGCGGCCGTGCCACGTGTTGAGCACGGACAGGCACACCTTGCCGTCGTTGTACAGGTTGGGGTTGAAGCGCACCGAGTGCCGGCCCGTCGTCTCCAGGTTGATGAGCATGGACTGACCTGCAGGAAGCTGGACGTGTGCGCGTTCCACTTCTCCTCGGGGCGGCCGTGCCACGTGTTGAGCACGGACAGGCACACCTTGCCGTCGTTGTACAGGTTGGGGTTGAAGCGCACCGAGTGCCGGCCCGTCGTCTCCAGGTTGATGAGCATGGACTGACCTGCAGGAAGCTGGACGTGTGCGCGTTCCACTTCTCCTCGGGGCGGCCGTGCCACGTGTTGAGCACGGACAGGCACACCTTGCCGTCGTTGTACAGGTTGGGGTTGAAGCGCACCGAGTGCCGGCCCGTCGTCTCCAGGTTGATGAGCATGGACTGACCTGCAGGAAGCTGGACGTGTGCGCGTTCCACTTCTCCTCGGGGCGGCCGTGCCACGTGTTGAGCACGGACAGGCACACCTTGCCGTCGTTGTACAGGTTGGGGTTGAAGCGCACCGAGTGCCGGCCCGTCGTCTCCAGGTTGATGAGCATGGACTGACCTGCAGGAAGCTGGACGTGTGCGCGTTCCACTTCTCCTCGGGGCGGCCGTGCCACGTGTTGAGCACGGACAGGCACACCTTGCCGTCGTTGTACAGGTTGGGGTTGAAGCGCACCGAGTGCCGGCCCGTCGTCTCCAGGTTGATGAGCATGGACTGACCTGCAGGAAGCTGGACGTGTGCGCGTTCCACTTCTCCTCGGGGCGGCCGTGCCACGTGTTGAGCACGGACAGGCACACCTTGCCGTCGTTGTACAGGTTGGGGTTGAAGCGCACCGAGTGCCGGCCCGTCGTCTCCAGGTTGATGAGCATGGACTGACCTGCAGGAAGCTGGACGTGTGCGCGTTCCACTTCTCCTCGGGGCGGCCGTGCCACGTGTTGAGCACGGACAGGCACACCTTGCCGTCGTTGTACAGGTTGGGGTTGAAGCGCACCGAGTGCCGGCCCGTCGTCTCCAGGTTGATGAGCATGGACTGACCTGCAGGAAGCTGGACGTGTGCGCGTTCCACTTCTCCTCGGGGCGGCCGTGCCACGTGTTGAGCACGGACAGGCACACCTTGCCGTCGTTGTACAGGTTGGGGTTGAAGCGCACCGAGTGCCGGCCCGTCGTCTCCAGGTTGATGAGCATGGACTGACCTGCAGGAAGCTGGACGTGTGCGCGTTCCACTTCTCCTCGGGGCGGCCGTGCCACGTGTTGAGCACGGACAGGCACACCTTGCCGTCGTTGTACAGGTTGGGGTTGAAGCGCACCGAGTGCCGGCCCGTCGTCTCCAGGTTGATGAGCATGGACTGACCTGCAGGAAGCTGGACGTGTGCGCGTTCCACTTCTCCTCGGGGCGGCCGTGCCACGTGTTGAGCACGGACAGGCACACCTTGCCGTCGTTGTACAGGTTGGGGTTGAAGCGCACCGAGTGCCGGCCCGTCGTCTCCAGGTTGATGAGCATGGACTGACCTGCAGGAAGCTGGACGTGTGCGCGTTCCACTTCTCCTCGGGGCGGCCGTGCCACGTGTTGAGCACGGACAGGCACACCTTGCCGTCGTTGTACAGGTTGGGGTTGAAGCGCACCGAGTGCCGGCCCGTCGTCTCCAGGTTGATGAGCATGGACTGACCTGCAGGAAGCTGGACGTGTGCGCGTTCCACTTCTCCTCGGGGCGGCCGTGCCACGTGTTGAGCACGGACAGGCACACCTTGCCGTCGTTGTACAGGTTGGGGTTGAAGCGCACCGAGTGCCGGCCCGTCGTCTCCAGGTTGATGAGCATGGACTGACCTGCAGGAAGCTGGACGTGTGCGCGTTCCACTTCTCCTCGGGGCGGCCGTGCCACGTGTTGAGCACGGACAGGCACACCTTGCCGTCGTTGTACAGGTTGGGGTTGAAGCGCACCGAGTGCCGGCCCGTCGTCTCCAGGTTGATGAGCATGGACTGACCTGCAGGAAGCTGGACGTGTGCGCGTTCCACTTCTCCTCGGGGCGGCCGTGCCACGTGTTGAGCACGGACAGGCACACCTTGCCGTCGTTGTACAGGTTGGGGTTGAAGCGCACCGAGTGCCGGCCCGTCGTCTCCAGGTTGATGAGCATGGACTGACCTGCAGGAAGCTGGACGTGTGCGCGTTCCACTTCTCCTCGGGGCGGCCGTGCCACGTGTTGAGCACGGACAGGCACACCTTGCCGTCGTTGTACAGGTTGGGGTTGAAGCGCACCGAGTGCCGGCCCGTCGTCTCCAGGTTGATGAGCATGGACTGACCTGCAGGAAGCTGGACGTGTGCGCGTTCCACTTCTCCTCGGGGCGGCCGTGCCACGTGTTGAGCACGGACAGGCACACCTTGCCGTCGTTGTACAGGTTGGGGTTGAAGCGCACCGAGTGCCGGCCCGTCGTCTCCAGGTTGATGAGCATGGACTGACCTGCAGGAAGCTGGACGTGTGCGCGTTCCACTTCTCCTCGGGGCGGCCGTGCCACGTGTTGAGCACGGACAGGCACACCTTGCCGTCGTTGTACAGGTTGGGGTTGAAGCGCACCGAGTGCCGGCCCGTCGTCTCCAGGTTGATGAGCATGGACTGACCTGCAGGAAGCTGGACGTGTGCGCGTTCCACTTCTCCTCGGGGCGGCCGTGCCACGTGTTGAGCACGGACAGGCACACCTTGCCGTCGTTGTACAGGTTGGGGTTGAAGCGCACCGAGTGCCGGCCCGTCGTCTCCAGGTTGATGAGCATGGACTGACCTGCAGGAAGCTGGACGTGTGCGCGTTCCACTTCTCCTCGGGGCGGCCGTGCCACGTGTTGAGCACGGACAGGCACACCTTGCCGTCGTTGTACAGGTTGGGGTTGAAGCGCACCGAGTGCCGGCCCGTCGTCTCCAGGTTGATGAGCATGGACTGACCTGCAGGAAGCTGGACGTGTGCGCGTTCCACTTCTCCTCGGGGCGGCCGTGCCACGTGTTGAGCACGGACAGGCACACCTTGCCGTCGTTGTACAGGTTGGGGTTGAAGCGCACCGAGTGCCGGCCCGTCGTCTCCAGGTTGATGAGCATGGACTGACCTGCAGGAAGCTGGACGTGTGCGCGTTCCACTTCTCCTCGGGGCGGCCGTGCCACGTGTTGAGCACGGACAGGCACACCTTGCCGTCGTTGTACAGGTTGGGGTTGAAGCGCACCGAGTGCCGGCCCGTCGTCTCCAGGTTGATGAGCATGGACTGACCTGCAGGAAGCTGGACGTGTGCGCGTTCCACTTCTCCTCGGGGCGGCCGTGCCACGTGTTGAGCACGGACAGGCACACCTTGCCGTCGTTGTACAGGTTGGGGTTGAAGCGCACCGAGTGCCGGCCCGTCGTCTCCAGGTTGATGAGCATGGGCACGGCGGGGTACTCGGCCGGGAAGTACACGTCCAGGATGAAGCAGCCGTTCGCGTACGGCGTGTCCGACGGGCCCGTTATTAGCACCTGGAATGATACGTTACGTATAATAATGTTTAACAATAATTAAAATAGTTATAGCTGTTGGTTCTCCATGTAAATAAAATAAATAAAAATAAATAAAATAAATAAAATAATGAACCGATTCCCATCATTGGAGACTGACGCGATGTGAATAGAACAATAAAAAAATTCCAAATCAGTCCAGGATCGAGAAAGTGGGGAACATATACATAATCATATCATCTCAAACCAACATGGATTTCTTAGCGGTCGTAGTGTTGAATCGAATCTTCTATCCTACACAGAAGCCATATTAAATGCATTAGATAACAACTGTCAAGTGGACGCTGTGTATACTGATTTTGCCAAGGCTTTCGACAAGGTCTGTCATGAGCGCTTACTTCTAAAGCTGTGGCATTTTGGTATACACGGGGACCTTTACCGTTGGATAAAATCTTATGTAGAAAATCGCTCGCAGGCTGTAGCTGTAAAAGGGCATATTTCTCATTATAGGTCTATCAGTTCTGGTGTTCCGCAGGGTTCCCATTTGGGGCCTTTATTATTTGTGCTGTATATAAACGATATCACAGAATGTATCAAGAATTCAAACATGCTGTTATACGCCGACGACACGAAAATTTTCAGAGTTATACGAAATCCAGACGATTGTAATTTACTGCAAAACGATTTACATAATTTCCAGACTTTTTGTAATGCAAATAATCTTTTCTTAAACCCAGAAAAATGTTTTATTATCAGCTTTAGTAGAAAAAGGACAACTATTAATTTCAAATATGATCTTTGCAATAAAGAGCTAACCCGTGTCAACCAGATCCGTGACCTCGGCGTAATCATGGACTCAAAGCTTACCTTTGTGCCCCACATTGACAATATCTTAAATAAATCTTTTAAGCAGTTGGGATTCATATTGCGCGTAGGTAAGGATTTCAGGAGACCTTCGACTTATAAGATACTATATAATAGTTATGTCCGTAGTCGGTTAGAATTCGCTAGTGCGGTGTGGAATCCGCTATATAAAATTCATAGCGATAGAATAGAGAAAGTTCAAAAAAAGTTTGTAAAAGCAATTGATTATCGCACTGGAAATATATACATAGATTACTCTACCGCTATGAAAAGATATAATATTTCGCCCTTGAGCTTGCGTCGCGAACGAACTGATGTTATAATTCTTTATAAAGTCATAAACAACATTATTGACGCCCCTGAGTTGTTAAAATCCATTTCCTTTAGAGTACCCCGTCGTTGTGAGCGAGCATGTAGAAAGAAGAACCTCTTTTATATTCCTCGTAGTCGAACTTCTTACGCGAGAAACGGTTTCATTAGAAGAGCATGCAGGATGTATGATGATAAATTTCAAAATTTAGATATTTTCAATGTAAAGTTTAGTAGTTTCAAACGACTGACCTTGAAGTGTATTAATGGGCTTTAATTAGATAGTTATTAGTTAACTCTAAGTGCACTTTTAGTTTGTTATTATTGTAACTTCAATTTCATTTCAACTTTGAAATCTATTTAGTTTAGTACTACTTATATAAGTTATATGGTTAATATATATTCTATTTAAGGAAACTGTAGGTCTATAAGTCTGATAACCCTTCATTGTAATAATGTATTACTATAAGAGACTGTTTGTTTCTAAATAAAGAAAATTAAAATTAAAAATTAAAAAATAAAATCGGTAAAAATCTCGACAAATCTCATCTTTCTTGATGTCGGTTCAGTTATTGGTGTTTTCCGTCCAATTTCCAAGTGTTCAGGTCACTCGTCGAGATTTGTGCGAGCCCGAGTTATATTAGTCAAGAGTTAGTAGTTTACTCTAACTTAATACCCAGCCATACAAATGAAAAATCCAAAAATTGCTACTGACATTTGAATCTATAGTGTAGTAAATAGAGTTGATTTTGCGTTGTTTGAAAACTGCACGAAACAAAGCAAAAGCGACTCCGTTCCAATTGAATATGATTTAAATTTCATCGGACTGAAGAAGTACTATTAGTAGGACCTTGGGCCTTAAGATCGGTTTTCCTAGGATAGCGGTGCCGTCATATAGCGGCCGTCTCCATACTAAATAATACGGCTAAATATGGATGTCGCAGTATTTGTATGGACCCGGCCGCTATATGACGGCACCTAGGAAACTAGAGCATAAGCAGCACTGACAATCCAACCTCTAGACTGAGCTTAGGCCAATTCTTTCATGAAACCGATGCTGCCAAAAATACGGGGGTGCGGGGGGACGAGGTGAGCGAATCCCGTGCCGTGATTGGTCCGCTCAAAGACACGGACCAATCACGGCACGGGATTGACTCGAAGATGGAGTAACGCTACCGTATGTGTGGCAGAGGGGGTAGCGCGACTATGCTATGTCTAGAGGATGGATTGTCTGTGATAAGCAGTAGTATGGTTTCTCACCTTCATGACGTCGAGCCGGTCGGTGTCGGTGCGCACGAACACGGAGGAGGAGTAGGACAGCGGCAGGCTGGTGGCGAGCGTGGCGGCCTCCTGCGCGAGGCGCTTCATGCGCGCCGGGTGCGCGCGCTCGCCCGCCGCGCGCACCGTGCCCTCGAAGTGGTACGGCACCGAGAACCGGAACCCGCTCTCCGAGCACTCCGTTATCATTTCGAACGTTTCTGTACAATCAATACGTTATCACCAGGGAGTACAGATGTAAATTTGAGACGCATTTTTTTATAAGGGTTTAAGACGTCGGTACTTTAACGTCTCGGCCCCTCGGCCATACATCTGTTTTAACCAATGTTTGGCGTCAGCGTCGAGCGTGCGCGTTTAGAGCGGGCATTTCGAGGTCGAAGCGTTATGATCTGTTGCACCCAACACTCTGGCGCCCTTAAAGCATTAGCTAAATTTTGGGTAGGGGTGAGGTTGATCACTCGTGGACAGTCATTCAGTAATTGTGGTTGTTGCAACTGGCTCTCATTTATGTACTATTTGGAGTGCTCGAGTTTCTTACACTAGTGTAGGGGTTTTAAATTTTCCCTTTAATAATGTAGGTACATTATTAATAAAACAAAACACATAAAATAGGTATTTTATGTGTTTTGTTTTATTACCCTAATAAATTAAAGAGGCAACAATGCAACATTGGTTTCTGACGCCCTTGACACAACACCGCGACATACCAAGGCATCACAATACACAGGTTAGGATCCCCTGCCATTTAAATCGAAGCTTGACTTTTAACATTATTAAAGAGTAAATAGTTCTGTACAGACTTTCGAAGTAGTTTTGAAAAAAAAGACTCGATGTTTCTACCCACAGACAATCCAACCTCTAGACATAGCATAGTCGCGCTACCCCCTCTGCCACACATACGGTAGCGTTACTCCATCTTCGAGTCAATCCCGTGCCGTGATTGATCCGTGTCTTTGAACGGACCAATCACGGCACGGGATTCGCTCACCTCGTCCCCCCGCACCCCCGTATTTTTGGCAGCATCGGTTTCATGAAAGAATTGGCCTAAGCTCAGTCTAGAGGTTGGATTGTCAGTGTTTCTACCACAGTTTAGATGACAAGTATAACACGTACCAAACTGCATGGTCCGCATAAGCTCGATGTACCGCGCCTCCCTGCTGGCGCCGCTGACGGCGGCCGCCACGCTGCTGCCCGCCCCTTCCTCCTCACCCTCGTTTACCCACATCAGCGCTGACGTCGCCTGCCAACGGAAAAAGCCGTGAAATTGCTACTTACTACAGCTAAATTTAGACAGTTTCTTTATTTTCTTGTACCCCCTCGAATCCCGCGGATCGATATCGGAAAAGTTACCTTTCAGTCACACGCGATTTCATACAAAATATGTGAAGTGTCAAAAATCCTTGGAACTAAAGAGTTTTTTACCTTGTCTATACCTGCAACTCGAGGTGTAAAAAGCCCTACTAACTGGACGCATCCTATAAGTAAAGGTGAACGAGCATGGCGTGCGTCACAACATTTGTGTGCGGTGTGTCCTCAATGAGGATTCATAGATTACAACGCGCACGTGCACGTATACTCATTCGCATCCGATGTGACTCAAGACCTTTACGTTTAACTTAAGATTACGTTAATTTACAACGGCACTAATAAATAAAAACACTATAAGACTGTATTAGTGAATTACCTGAATATCAGCTATGAGCGAGGCGAGACCCTCGTCTTCTTCCGAGAGCTCTGAATTACTCGATGTGCTAAATCTTTGGCTGTATGTCATCTTCCCGAATATGTTCTTTTTACTCATCCTGCGAACGAAAAATTGTCGTTGTATACCTATGTATGTATATTTGGAAATTTTACGCATAATTTCTAGTCTGTAGAAATAGAGTTTATAGTAGTGTCTGGTTGGTGTGTAAATATAAAACTAAAGTTTTGATTGCGGCCCTTTACACTAAATATGACCTTTTACACTAAAAAAATTGATAATTACATGAAATGTTCATTTATTGATGATATGGTTAGGTTAGGTTAGACTAAGAAAAAACGCTTAAATATAAATAGTTATATGCGCGTGCAGGGCGCGCGCGCAGCGCAGCACGCACACGTACAGCGGGATGTGCCGCGACATGTCCAGCACTGGTCTACACGTACCTCAGCTTGGTGGCGTAGCTGTTGGTGGTGCGCGACATGAGCGCGAGCAGGCGCGGCAGCGGGCGCAGCGCGGGCGCCAGGCGCCGCGAGCGCAGCGCGTGCAGGGCGCGCGCGCAGCGCAGCACGCACACGTACAGCGGGATGTGCCGCGACATGTCCAGCACTGGTCTACACGTACCTCAGCTTGGTGGCGTAGCTGTTGGTGGTGCGCGACATGAGCGCGAGCAGGCGCGGCAGCGGGCGCAGCGCGGGCGCCAGGCGCCGCGAGCGCAGCGCGTGCAGGGCGCGCGCGCAGCGCAGCACGCACACGTACAGCGGGATGTGCCGCGACATGTCCAGCACTGGTCTACACGTACCTCAGCTTGGTGGCGTAGCTGTTGGTGGTGCGCGACATGAGCGCGAGCAGGCGCGGCAGCGGGCGCAGCGCGGGCGCCAGGCGCCGCGAGCGCAGCGCGTGCAGGGCGCGCGCGCAGCGCAGCACGCACACGTACAGCGGGATGTGCCGCGACATGTCCAGCACTGGTCTACACGTACCTCAGCTTGGTGGCGTAGCTGTTGGTGGTGCGCGACATGAGCGCGAGCAGGCGCGGCAGCGGGCGCAGCGCGGGCGCCAGGCGCCGCGAGCGCAGCGCGTGCAGGGCGCGCGCGCAGCGCAGCACGCACACGTACAGCGGGATGTGCCGCGACATGTCCAGCACTGGTCTACACGTACCTCAGCTTGGTGGCGTAGCTGTTGGTGGTGCGCGACATGAGCGCGAGCAGGCGCGGCAGCGGGCGCAGCGCGGGCGCCAGGCGCCGCGAGCGCAGCGCGTGCAGGGCGCGCGCGCAGCGCAGCACGCACACGTACAGCGGGATGTGCCGCGACATGTCCAGCACTGGTCTACACGTACCTCAGCTTGGTGGCGTAGCTGTTGGTGGTGCGCGACATGAGCGCGAGCAGGCGCGGCAGCGGGCGCAGCGCGGGCGCCAGGCGCCGCGAGCGCAGCGCGTGCAGGGCGCGCGCGCAGCGCAGCACGCACACGTACAGCGGGATGTGCCGCGACATGTCCAGCACTGGTCTACACGTACCTCAGCTTGGTGGCGTAGCTGTTGGTGGTGCGCGACATGAGCGCGAGCAGGCGCGGCAGCGGGCGCAGCGCGGGCGCCAGGCGCCGCGAGCGCAGCGCGTGCAGGGCGCGCGCGCAGCGCAGCACGCACACGTACAGCGGGATGTGCCGCGACATGTCCAGCACTGGTCTACACGTACCTCAGCTTGGTGGCGTAGCTGTTGGTGGTGCGCGACATGAGCGCGAGCAGGCGCGGCAGCGGGCGCAGCGCGGGCGCCAGGCGCCGCGAGCGCAGCGCGTGCAGGGCGCGCGCGCAGCGCAGCACGCACACGTACAGCGGGATGTGCCGCGACATGTCCAGCACTGGTCTACACGTACCTCAGCTTGGTGGCGTAGCTGTTGGTGGTGCGCGACATGAGCGCGAGCAGGCGCGGCAGCGGGCGCAGCGCGGGCGCCAGGCGCCGCGAGCGCAGCGCGTGCAGGGCGCGCGCGCAGCGCAGCACGCACACGTACAGCGGGATGTGCCGCGACATGTCCAGCACTGGTCTACACGTACCTCAGCTTGGTGGCGTAGCTGTTGGTGGTGCGCGACATGAGCGCGAGCAGGCGCGGCAGCGGGCGCAGCGCGGGCGCCAGGCGCCGCGAGCGCAGCGCGTGCAGGGCGCGCGCGCAGCGCAGCACGCACACGTACAGCGGGATGTGCCGCGACATGTCCAGCACTGGTCTACACGTACCTCAGCTTGGTGGCGTAGCTGTTGGTGGTGCGCGACATGAGCGCGAGCAGGCGCGGCAGCGGGCGCAGCGCGGGCGCCAGGCGCCGCGAGCGCAGCGCGTGCAGGGCGCGCGCGCAGCGCAGCACGCACACGTACAGCGGGATGTGCCGCGACATGTCCAGCACTGGTCTACACGTACCTCAGCTTGGTGGCGTAGCTGTTGGTGGTGCGCGACATGAGCGCGAGCAGGCGCGGCAGCGGGCGCAGCGCGGGCGCCAGGCGCCGCGAGCGCAGCGCGTGCAGGGCGCGCGCGCAGCGCAGCACGCACACGTACAGCGGGATGTGCCGCGACATGTCCAGCACTGGGGACGAATAACGAATACAACATCTAATAGTGACGTCCACGCACAAGGAACTGATTTGCAAGACTACTGAAACGAAGCTACCTCGAGAGGCCACGTTAAGCAGCTCAATCAGTCTAGACGTGACTCGCTCGAGGCAAATGAGCGCACCACCACTTTTAAGCACACTTTCAATATGCTCAGACCTTCCGTCAGGCAAAATAGAGGAAATGAATTTTTACAACACCAAAGGCTCTCTTTACCTATACTTCAAAAACGGATAAGAATAGTACATTACTGCAGACGCCGGGAAAGAAGGGCTTGCCGGGTGAGTAGGTATAGCCGGCCGACCGTAGGGAGGCCGGATAGTGATACGAAGCCGGCAAGACCTTTTCACGGCTAGGCATGTATAGTGCTTTTCTCAAACATGCAATGAAATAAAAAAATACACCACTCAAAAAAAACAAATTTATAATCTTTATAATAAAAATCCAACTTCACAACAAAAGTTTTTTAATTTTTCTTCCAATCCCGCCATAATTGTTTTTTTTTTACGGAAGTCGTCCGTATTTCGCGTATGTAGTGTTCGAATAGACCTTATTAGGGCCATTATACACAATCTGATAATAAGAATCTCAATTTCTATAAATAAAATAAATGCAGAGGATTTTAAATATTGTCTATGGTCTCTGGTGACTTACGTATAGACAATATTTTAAATTTATTCATCAACACATTGAATCATACAGATTCGTATTCTTAATATCAGTACGTTCGTGTATAACAGGCGTTAACACGGATATTTTGGTCCGATAACCATTCATTCACCAAAAATATAAAAAAAAAATATAATTCGGCTGTTTAGTCTGTTCATGGACACAGACCCCATGTTTACATTAGAATTTAAAAAAAAAATTACTTCCCGGCCTAGGCCTTCAATTTCGTATGAAATTCCTTTACAGTTCTCTGGAGTTGCTCCGCCCTAAACGTGATACTTCGAAGCCTGATATAACGCCCGGAGCGACGACATTTCATTGCATGTTTGAGAAAAGCATTTTATCCACAAGAGTATAACGATTTGCAGTTAGTATTTTCCTCGCGTTGGTGTGGTGAAAAATTACTATTGTTTTACAACATAACTGAAAAATGACTATTGTTTAATAACATAACAAATGACTATTGTTGCATCTTTATCTTACCCGAATCGTTCCTGAGGTAGGAGCAGATGGCGGGCACTAGCGAGCTGTTGGCGATGAGGTCGATGAACTCGGCGGGCAATTCCTGCGACTCGCCCTCGCTGCGCTCTGATTCCGGGGAGAACTCTGGCGCGGCCGAGCTCTCAGAGGGCGGCCATTTCTCGCCAGGATTCATGTACGACGCTAATACCTGTCAATACACATATGTTGCAACAGGGTATTTGACAATTTTTTATATACGGTATCAGTCACTCAGGTTTGTTTTGAGGATTAAATGCCTGTATGGTTCCCATTGTCTTAAAGCAATACAAGTCACAAATGATGGTCAAAGTCTGGCACTCGCACTTTACTGACGAAACGCTTCATAGAAAATGGCAATACATCGTAACGTTACCATGTAACGTTAGAAGCCGTTACGATGTATGGAAAAAAAACAAGGAAATTGCGATTTTGTCGGTGAAATATTGTGTTTATGTATATGGTTGCTATACAATATTTTTCTTAAATAAAATGTAAGGAATCCAATGGCATCATATTTTTTTATATTTTTTTGCTATTTGGAAGTTAATTTTTTTTTTTTTTAATCTTGTTTATTTTATAAGCCATACATCTTATGATTAAGTCGGCTTAAAAATAATAACATTGTAACTTAAACTTTAGGTGTTACTTAAAACATTGGGGTTACTACTTAAGGAGTATTTTTATAATATTCAAATCTAACAAAAATTACCTAGATACTTAAACTATATGTGTTACTTAAACAATTGGGGGTACTTGAGGAGTATTTTTATAATATTCAGATCTAAGGTCCAATGACTGTACCATGAAACTTAAAAATCTACCACTATATTCGATAGTGAACCCTGAGGAAAAGGATTTGATGGACGAAGAAGAGAAGATCCCCCGCAGAGCACCGACTTTCTTTTAAGAGATCTAGTCTAGATTGTTCGTTGATTTTACACTCGAGAACTAAATGGAGGAGGTCCTCCTCTCTATCGCATCGTGTACAGTTATTTTAAGGTGTTATATTTATTTATTATTCCCCCATTTTGTTTTTAATTTCCAATGTATTGTGATAAATTGCTCATTTTCTATCAATTTAAGTGGATTTATTTATAAAATTCAACATGTGTCAAAACCCAATTGTTAAGGATCTTATCAGTACTGTAAAATCAACAAATTTTGGTCATTGGTGTCAAGGAACATGATGTTTTGTTACCTGTAGTAGCACAGTAACGTGTTCCTCCTCAGTCCTCTGGCGGACCAGCGCCTGTTCCACGTTCCACGACTGCTGCGTGGAGCCGGTGCCGAACCCGGTGCCCTTGGCCCAGTACAGCTGGCTCTTGTCCTCGCCCTTGCCTAGCGACGAGCCGTTCGACGTTTGGCTGTTCTGGGAAACAACATATAATTGTTAGTATAAAAAAAACCGGCCAAGTGCGAGTCGGACTCGCACACGGAGGCTTCCATCGACAAAAAATAGAGCAGAAAAATCGTGTTTGTTGTATGGGAGCCCCGCTTAAATATTTATTTTATTTTATTTTTAGTATTTGCTGTTATAGAGGCAACAGAGATACATCATTTGTGAAAATTTCAACTGTCTAGCTATCGCGGTTCATGAGATACAGCCTGGTGACAGACGGACGGACGGACGGACGGACAGCGGGGTCTTAGTAATAGGGTTCCGTTTTTTACCCTTTGGGTACGGAACCCTAAAAATGTGGGGTTGTTTCGACTGTTGGCTGTCTTTTCAATGTGAGACTTCATCAGGACAAAATATGCCTAGTTTACCAGACAATAAGAAAGGTCCTCCTAAGGCCTAGCCATACGAATGAAAAACCCAAAATTTGTCACTGAAATTTGAACCTACAGTGCAGGGAATAGAGTTGAATTTTATTTGTTTGAAAATTAAACGAAACAAATGAAATTCAACTGTGTTCCAATATTTAATATAAATCGACTCTCAGACAATACAAACACATATAATTATTAATGAAAAACTTAATAACACTTAAAAAATAAAAACTTATTGAATATGGTTTAAATTTCATCGCACTGAAGAAGAACTATAGATAGGACCTTGGGCCTTAGGAGGTTAAAATGTCTGATGTATTTTTTGTAAACAAATATCACTGGTGTACGACTTGCTACATAGTTAGAAAAACAAAGTTTTTTTGCTAGTACTCGTACCCGTGTTTGGTTAGGCTACTCAGCGCATTTTGAATTGAACTCTACTACTCTACTTACGAGTGAAATACCGTTTGGTTAACTGCTGTGAATCAGTGTACTTACATCATTGGAAGCAGGCTAGTGGTGTGTGAACACAGACAGACAAGCCAGCACGAGTCGAAAGGCGCAGAGTAACAGCAACGCTCGTCGTAGCGAGCGTCCGTCGACCGTGCCGAGTGGCGCAGCTCCTAACAGTCGGGTCACTACGCGGAACGGTAGCATTCCTGATATTAGCTATTTCTTTTGTTGTTAGGTTACTTACATCGTTGGAGGCGGGCCGGTGGTGTGTGAACACAGACAGACAAGCCAGCACGAGCCGCACGGCGCCGAGTGACAGCAACGCTCGCCGTAGCGAGCGCCCGTCGTCTGTACCCAGTGGAGCGGCTTCCAGTAACCGGGACACTACTCTGAACGGTAGCATTCCTGATATAAGCTACTTTTCTTGTTGTTAGGTTACTTACATCGTTGGAGGCGGGCCAGTGGTGTGTGAACACAGACAGACAAGCCAGCACGAGCCGCACGGCGCCGAGTGACAGCAACGCTCGTACCGAGCGTCTGTCGTCCGTACCCAGTGACGCAGCTCCTAACAGTCGGGTTACTACGCGGAACGGTAGCATTCCTGATATAAGCTACTTTTCTTGTTGTTAGGTTACTTACATCGTTGGAGGCGGGCCGGTGGTGTGTGAACACAGACAGACAAGCCAGCACGAGCCGCACGGCGCCGAGTGACAGCAACGCTCGTACCGAGCGTCTGTCGTCCGTACCCAGTGACGCAGCTCCTAACAGTCGGGTTACTACGCGGAACGGTAGCATTCCTGATATAAGCTACTTTTCTTGTTGTTAGGTTACTTACATCGTTGGAGGCGGGCCGGTGGTGTGTGAACACAGACAGACAAGCCAGCACAAGCCGCACGGCGCCGAGCGACAGCAACGCCCGTCGTAGCGAGCGCCCGTCGTCTGTACCCAGTGGAGCGGCTTCCAGTAACCGGGACACTACTCTGAACGGCAGAGTGCCCAATGAGAAGCTCCCGCTGCCGACGCCACCGATCACTATACTTCCTGTTAACAGAATAAAATCATTTGAAATTAATAATTATATCTGCCGAATGCATCCAGAACGCTGGGCCAAATTAGCCACGGACTGGATTCCACAGGATGGATCTCGGGGCAGAGGAAGACCCAAACCAGGCGTGTCTCACTCCGCGATTTCGTCGCTTTGCTACAGGTAGCTAAAAGTACATCCGTTCGGCCCCACTTTTGGGGAAAGCCATAAGCCGCGCGTGGCGCTGTCGCCACCTAGCGGCCATATCTGTGCTGATCGTAACATACGCGTTTTGTTAGAGAGTGAGTCTTCTGTACTTAGTACTATTATTTATTCTGTGCCCAAACGGAGATGGCGGGACAACCTCGATACATTCTGTGTGGAGTGGCGGGAGTGTGCATTGGACAGAGCCAAGTGGCGGGAAAGAGGGGAGTCCTTTGCCCAGCAGTGGGACATACTAATAGGCTTAAATAAAATGCGCTTGGAGCGTATAGTCAAGTACGACAGTGATAGTACTAGTGCTAGGCGCTTTAATCGCGGACGCGTGACCGCCGAGCTTCAGCAGGAGCCCTATGTTCTCCCTCCGTACTCACGTCCATCCTCGTCGTGCGTGACCCCGAGCAGCAGCCGCAGCAGCTGCACGGCGCGCGGGCCCTCGTCGAGCAGCGCGGACCCGTAGCCGCCGAGCTTCAGCAGGAGCCCTAATGTTCTCCCTCCGTACTCACGTCCATCCTCGTCGTGCGTGACCCCGAGCAGCAGCCGCAGCAGCTGCACGGCGCGCGGGCCCTCGTCGAGCAGCGCGGACCCGTAGCCGCCGAGCTTCAGCAGGAGCCCTAATGTTCTCCCTCCGTACTCACGTCCATCCTCGTCGTGCGTGACCCCGAGCAGCAGCCGCAGCAGCTGCACGGCGCGCGGGCCCTCGTCGAGCAGCGCGGACCCGTAGCCGCCGAGCTTCAGCAGGAGCCCTAATGTTCTCCCTCCGTACTCACGTCCATCCTCGTCGTGCGTGACCCCGAGCAGCAGCCGCAGCAGCTGCACGGCGCGCGGGCCCTCGTCGACCAGCGCGGACCCGTAGCCGCCGAGCTTCAGCAGGAGCCCTAATGTTCTCCCTCCGTACTCACGTCCATCCTCGTCGTGCGTGACCCCGAGCAGCAGCCGCAGCAGCTGCACGGCGCGCGGGCCCTCGTCGAGCAGCGCGGACCCGTAGCCGCCGAGCTTCAGCAGGAGCCCTAATGTTCTCCCTCCGTACTCACGTCCATCCTCGTCGTGCGTGACCCCGAGCAGCAGCCGCAGCAGCTGCACGGCGCGCGGGCCCTCGTCGAGCAGCGCGGACCCGTAGCCGCCGAGCTTCAGCAGGAGCCCTAATGTTCTCCCTCCGTACTCACGTCCATCCTCGTCGTGCGTGACCCCGAGCAGCAGCCGCAGCAGCTGCACGGCGCGCGGGCCCTCGTCGAGCAGCGCGGACCCGTAGCCGCCGAGCTTCAGCAGGAGCCCTAATGTTCTCCCTCCGTACTCACGTCCATCCTCGTCGTGCGTGACCCCGAGCAGCAGCCGCAGCAGCTGCACGGCGCGCGGGCCCTCGTCGAGCAGCGCGGACCCGTAGCCGCCGAGCTTCAGCAGGAGCCCTAATGTTCTCCCTCCGTACTCACGTCCATCCTCGTCGTGCGTGACCCCGAGCAGCAGCCGCAGCAGCTGCACGGCGCGCGGGCCCTCGTCGAGCAGCGCGGACGCGTAGCCGCCGAGCTTCAGCAGCAGGCCGAGTGCGACCAGCGCGTGCGCCGGCACGCCGCTGCAACCGCTCTCTTCTACGCTGTTGTTGACCGAGCTCACACCCAGCTCTACGACCTCCTGGGGATAGTGACAATTGTGAAATACTCGGCTTGAATTTGAAGAAGTGGTCGCCTTGATGGGGAAGGACAGTCGCCTTCCCAAAGACTGATTTAGCGGTTTCTTAGACAAATAGAAATTTTAGATGATGTTGTAATTTTATGTAGGGAAACTAGAGTTCGCTTACTTTGTTACTGGACCAATTTTGGATTCAATATTAATTAGAATATCCAAATACTCATAAAACATTATTAAATTGTACAACGGGACTTAATCGCGTATCTAAGTTTTAAGATTTACCTCCGACGTTTCGAGGGCCCTAGTGCGCAAAACGTTCAAGCTGATAATATATAAACAAGACCAAGTGCGCGTAATTCGAAAAACTTGCGCGGTTAGAAGATGCTGATGTCAACTTAAACCAGTCTTCTCCGGGACAACGCCGTCCTCGAAACGTCGGAGGTAAATCTTAAAACTTAGATACGCGTTTAAGTCCCGTTGTAAAAATTAATAATGTGTAAAAATTTTGAAAGTTTAAATCAGTGCTACTCATAAAACATGTTATTAAATTAAACTACCATTTTTTTTAAGGAGAAGAAGGGACGGTATTGGGGTGACAGGCCTATATATGCAATGAATGTGACGGAGCACATACCTCGTAGGGGTCGTCGACCTTGACCCAGTCCAGGTCGTGGTGGTGCTTGGGCGGCGGCGGCGGCTGCGGCGCGGCGGGCGGGCGCGGCAGCCGCGCGGCCACGAGCGCCAGGCCGCCGCACAGCCCGAACTCGCGCAGCGCGCAGCCCGCCTCCGAACCCGCCGCCGCCCCGGACCCGTCCCAAGTGCCGCCCGGGTTGCCCTCTGTACGATATCAAAACACGTCAGTGGCTATACAACATCTAATATCGCAACAAATATGTCGTCCCGAAACATTGACACGACGAGTTTATTATTTTAACCCGGTGGGTTCTGAAATAGGCAGAGTACCGGGAGGGGAGTAGACACTAAACTCAGGTTCCTGTATTATAGGTTATATCCTGTCACTATACAAGTCACCACCAATCTCCCTAGTAATTCTAATAATCAACTATATATATTGTTAAACTACGTGTCTTGAAGAGGAAAACCCTTATCGGATGGAGAGGTGTTTTATCTGTTTATTAATTCGCTTAGCATCCACTACGTGGTTTACGTGTACATACGTATACTACGTGACCTACGTGTAGATACGCGCATCTGCCTATCACAGTTCTTTCCGAGATTTTCACTTGATCATCATTCACATTACTACAAATTACACACAGATTTTTACCAGAATGACCCTTTCTCAAGTAAACGACCCCCTAGGAAACCTGGGCCCTGCCATATGGGCATTCTTACCAGCTAAAAGATGTTAGTGATTGATAGTTACCGCCAGTATTGAGGTGAAGGGTGAGCGTGAGGTGCGGGCCGGACACGTGCGGCGCGGCGGCCGACAGCTGCGCCAGCGTCGTGTGCGGAGGGATCCAGCCCTCTATGCCGAGACACTGCACCCGGATTGTCGTCTCGATCAGGTCTGCAATACAATTGACACGTTAGTAAAATGTTCACCACCTCGTAAATATCGTGAAAGGCCGTAGGTATCGTCGGTCCCACCAAAGCACAGAGATGTTTTTGGATAACTACGCTGTGACTTAGCTCAACTATCAGTACTATGTATTACTCTAGGACTGACGTATAGACGGTACCTATACGCCTTGAATGCTCTTATTACGTGTAGAGGCGCATTTGCGACAAGATCGACAGATTTTTCACCCCAACACGCTATAAAAGATGCGTAAGAGACATCCAATCATTTATTTAATTTAATTTTATAGAATTGTCTTATAGAATATGGTCTTCGGTTTTATTTCATGTGTTATTGAATGTATTTATTAGGTAAGTTGACATTGTTTGTATGGTAATTTTATCTTGTGAGCGTTTTGGGGTCATTTGTAAGCCCGCAAGAGGTTTTCACAAATAAAATAAAATAAAGCAGCTCCGAGTACGGAATATTCCACGTACCGTCAGTCACCGACAGCATGGTGGCGTCGACCGTCTTGTTGCTCTGCCGCTTCTTGCTGTTCTGCTGCTTGAGCGAGGTGTTCTTCACGTCCTTGACGCGCTTGTCCTTGGAGGCGCTGGCGGCGGCCAGGCTGAGCTCCCACGCGTCGGCCACGGTCATGATGGCCGTGTCGGAGGCGCTGCGGAGCACCGACCCGGACCCCGAAGAGGAGGGGTTGCTCACACACACTTTGGCAGTGTCGTCCATAAGAGGTACTACAAGAAAAAATATTGTTTATTAGCATTGTATGTTTATTCAATGTGATTGTGTGTGTAAACGTAGGCTCCATGTTTTTGCAACCCATTTTTGTCGATTATTTCTGTTTCCGCTACCCAAAGGTTGTCTGGAGATCGCTCTTTAGCGATAAGACCGCCTGTTGTCTGCCTCTACATTTAATCAATTGTTCTTTTCTTTTGTATCTTTTTACTGAGGTGTGCCTATAAAGAGTATTCTATCTGATCATTATAAAATATGAGATAAATATTATTATATTATTTTTTTACCTATTACGATTTATCAAATCGATTTCGTATTGTTAGGTCATACTTTTGGTCATTCTCAATGGTATCAATATTTCGGGTCTACTCCTATATCCAGTGTTTAGCGAAAAAAATAATCACAAACACCAAATCCTGGGTGTAGTTTCTGTAGCGTTTTGGAACATTTGATCTCGTCATTATTCGGCGATATCCTCGTCCAGTATGCCTGCTCGGCATACACTAGGAATCCTCTAGACGGAGTTTAGAGCAATGCCAAAAATACTGGGGTGCGGGGGACGAGGTGAGCGAATCCCGTGGACCAATCACGGCACGGGATTCTGACACTTTCGACTCGAAGATGGAGTAAAACTACCCTATATTTGTCGCAGAGGGGGTAGCGTTACTATGCTCAGTCTAGAGGATGTCTCGCCTGTGCTGCTCGGTATATGGTGTAGAGTGTACTCACGCGGCGGGCGGTGGTCGACGAGCAGCGCGCGCACGGTGGTGTGCAGCGGCAGCGCGAGCCACGCGTGGCAGGCGGCGGCGGGGTGGCGCGGCGCGGGGGGCGCGCACGCCGCGCCCGGCCCCGCCCAGCGCAGCGCCACCGTCGCGCGGGGCGACGACAGCAGCAGGCGCAGGATCAGTGCGCGAGTGAAGCCGCTGATGCCTTCCGGACCTGGCCCACAAAAATCATGTCTTAGTTAAAAAAAACGCCGGTAACCGCGGACTCATTCGTATGCCAAATAGACAACCGCTCAAGAGCTCGTAACTCTATACGATGCGTTGTTCACGTTTCGTAGCGTAACTGTAACACGAGCCCCCAGACCTTTCACCGACAGCAAGAAATAGTTATGCGGAAGTTACTCCTTCAAATGACGCCGCTTAACTCGCAGCAGTAGGTAAGTAGGTATACAACGTATATTGTTATTGGAAGCGCTTAAGCTTTGGATTCCTATTCCTAAGCCCGAGATGCGATGGATGACCGACACGGGTTGCACTCCGGGAGTGCCGGCAGAAGTGAAAACTTAATGACTAGTGCAAAATGTTTGCTGCACTATGTATAATTGAGGTTAACGTCATCTAGCGTTATTTCGTCGCATTACTTGTAACCCCTAAGCACATCAGTGTTAGTACTCGAGTTATATTATTACCAGTTAGAGGGAAACTCACTAGATGGCATTTAAAACAATAAAGAAAAACTCAATGACATCGTAAAGCTTTGGATTCCTCCGAAAACGGTGCCGTTATATGACGGCCGTCATATAGCGGCAGCAAAAGACGGCCGTCTTTACGGTGACGACATGTGGAAAGTACCACGGCGTCATAACACACCGTCAGCCACCAAGGTCAAAGCGGCAAATTTGAAAAATGTAGGCGCGAAGGGATATAGTCCCATAGAAAATTTGTATTTCACGCCTTTTTCTACTGACAAGATTTGCTTGACCATCTATAATTTACTTGGAGGATGAAATATCATCAGAAGAGGAAAATAATCGTAGTACGGAATCATTTATTCAAATCTCGTGTCATTTATTCAAAATGGCGTCAACGCTATCTAATAAAACGTTCACGAAACTATCGACACCGTCATGACGGCCGTCATCTTACGTTACGTTGGCAATCAACGTAACGTAACGCCGTCTAGGAAACCGCGCCATCTTGTTTACATAGACAACGTTCTAGTGACGTCAGTCAACGCTATATAGCGGCCGTAATATGACGGCACCGTTTTTGTAGGAATCCAAAGCTACCGCGGACTCATTCGTGTGCCAAATAGACAACCGCTCGAGGTGCTCTCGACTCTATGCGGTACGTTTTTCGCGTTTCCCTCCGATTCCGTACCGTAGCTGTAATACGAGCCCCCACACCTGTCACCGACAGCAATAAAAAGCTAAAGTGTCATTCGATAGAACTTGCTAACTATGTAAACAAACCGCCATACTAAAATTTACACTGAAAGCATTGATATAGTATAAAGAACTAGATACCCAATCAGCCGCCAAAAATGGCCCCACAAAAGTGATGTCAAAACAGATCATGCATTACTTTTTCGTTTAGTCTTGTTTGAAACGCTCAAATGTGAAGTTGTCAACAATTACGAAATGTGCCGTTAAAATATGTAAAAATAACAATGATAAAACAAGGAAAAAGGATGGAATGTATTTCTTTCGGTTAGTTCTTTGGATAGCATTACATAATTTATGTAATCTGGTGGTAATTTTATGGTTTTGAATAAATTAATTTGTTAGTACCAAAGAAGGGATGTCAAGGAACAAAATTCTATTGAGTCGATGTGAGGTCAATATTTTTTTATATTTTTATATGGAATTCATAAGAAATAATATTATGTTTAAATTGAAGATTTCCAAGAAAACCTATGCGACGTGCAAAGTGGACTGCTATTTAATTATAGCAAGAGATAGGGGTGATGCAGTTTTAAACAAGGCAAAACGGCACTTGTGTGTTTGGCCCATTTCCCTGTTTCCGACATATACACCACCAATAAGGGCTTATATCGACTAACTGTAAATGCTAAACCTGTCGGAACACAGTGACAACCACAGGATTTTTTTTTATAAAGTATAGGTAGTTAGACTTTATAAAAAAAAATCCAATCAGTATCTAAATGTCCCCGTGCACCCGTGCTATGAGTAAATGTAGATCTTAAATACACAGTTATTTAATAAGGAGAATTTATTTCAAGGAAATTAGTATTTAAAGACGTATACTTACGAATTAAAAATTTAATTTGTTTGAATTTGAACCACGAATTAATTTTATTTGAGCTCCCGATTAAATTAAATCTGTTTTATTTATTACTTCAATTATAATATTTTCCTGTACAGTAATACATATTAAAGTGTACCAAAGTGACTCCATTCGTTCATTATTCTCGTTTGACGTTGTTTGACGTAAATACGTTACGTTTAGTGCCATCGGACTAAATTTGTTAACAGTGTTGGTACTTATGTTTGCAAATTTGACACTTAATGCTTACGACATTAAGCTCTTTTCTGTACGAAACATTTATCTTGACTCAAAATTTACGTAAGCGTTTTTATCATCAATGCAAATGGTGCGAAACGTCATTGGGATCCACATTTCTTGACGTTTTTGTTCTGCTTTGTGTGTCTATTTCTTTTATATTAAGTCAGTGACTGAAAGTCAATTTACTAGTAACTTTTGTTTACATAGCGAGTTCTATTGAATGATACTTTATGCAGAAGTTACTCCTTCATATTGTAATTGGCTCTATATATCTATTTAAGATTCCATTGTCATTTAGTTAGCTGTTGGATCTCCTTATGTAAATAAATAAATATGACGCAGCTAAACTCGCAGCAGTAGATATACAACTATTTGTTGGCGCAACATAAGTACCTACTCGGCCGAAGACCAGTTGACGACACATGACGTCACACACATACGTCACGGCTCCCCGTTCCGCGTACCTACATTTAGACTGCACCGTACAGCCGAAGCGGCTGCACATATCTTGTATAGATTTCCAAAAAACCTAAACGATTACATGTATATCTAGTTGTTAAGAAAATAAAAGAAGATTAGTACTATCCTGAAGTTCCTTCATTCTTCATCAGAAGAGCTTAATTGAGGAGTACATCGAACACTATTGTTAATAGAAGCGCTTACTCTTACTCTATTCCATTCGTAATTGATACCTAGATCTCCATAATATAACCAATCATTTGCTGCGTCCTGCAACACCGTCGACGCTGCTGTATGTGTCCCGTCTACACTACCTTACGAAGGTCGATGATATCGTAAAGTATGTGAAAGCAAAAACCGGATTCATCCTGAGGGTCGCGAAGTTGGAATCTCGACAGAATGCTAATTTTAATTCGTTTGTGGTGACCGTTCCGACTGAACATCTAGCGACCTTCACCAAGGAGGAGTTTTGGCCGAAGGGTGTCAAGTTTCGGCGGTTCCGCGGCCGGCTCCCTGACACTGCGGGGTTGCGTAATGCATCACAATCATAATGTGTTTTTTAGTGTTTAGTTATATTTTTATAATATGTATGCTAGTTTTAAGGTATTTATGTATGGGCCACTAGTTGCCTGAAATAAACGATTTCATTCATTCATTCATAACCTCCTCAATAACAATATAAAAAGCTTACCAGTACAGTGCAACGCCTCCAAGATGGAATGGAGCGTCGCTGCAAACAGTTTCTGGTTCGCCGCGTGACACACAGTCAGTTCAGCGAACAAGCGAATCGTGTTCTCTTCCAATGCCGCGTATTCTGCACCTTCTTGCCATGTTCTGCACAAAAAAAATAGACATATAGACTAAGCTCCTCGATTAAAGATATGCTCATTGTACACCACGATACAAGTGCGAAAAAAATAGGAAATTCACGAGTGGCGATAAATTGAAACACGACCGAAGGGAATGTTTTAAATCGACACGTTACGTAGAAGTACTTTTTATTTGGGGATTATGTTCCTAAAGAGACCGGAAGTCAGGATGGTAGCATCAGATTAACCTACCCCTCTTGAGGCCTAGGATAACACAGCAGCATGAGCAGTGGCTTCCAGAACACAGCGCCAGGTCCGCCGAGCCAGTCTTTCAACCGTCGCTCGGCGCACAATAGCTGCGTCCACTCCACTAGCTGGCATATGCTCTTCATTGATGGGAGATCTGTAATAATATTGTTAATTTAGATCACGTATAGTTTGTTTAGGTTTGGATTACGGCTCAGGCCCTAAAGCAAATACAATCCGGCCCTACAGAAAGCGAGAGAGACGAAGGCTTCGCAGGTCAAAAAGTTGGGACACGATCTATTATTCTATTCAGCCTTTAACCACTCACTGTTGATTACCTATATACCTCTTATTTATTAGACTCCTGTCTGCTTATCTCATACAATACAATATACAATACAATATATACTTAATTGTCGTTCGGCAGATATTACCAGACTACTTGACTAATTACTCAAGGAGCTAACGGAATTGATTAGACCTGCGTAGGATACATGGATAAGTATACGAAGTTGTTGCGAAAAACCTATACCTATTTGTAACTTATTTTCGCTTGTCAATATAAGTTACTCGCTATAAGGCTACAATTAGAAATCAGTATTATCGACAACCAAGTGATTACTTTTATCTGAAATCGACAAACGTATGAGTTATTTTTAGGGTTCCAAACCTCAAAAGGAAAAAACGGAACCCTTATAGGGTCACTCGTGCGTCTGTCTGTCTGTCTGTCCGACCATTCCTCCCCTTTATCTCCGAAACTACTGGGTCTAAATAACTGGGTAAAAATAGTTCTTTACCTATACAGCATGTGGCCTGTAACACGGGCGAAAAATTAAAACGTAGATTCTACTCCTCAAACTAGACAATGTTTGTTCAGCGACTTTTAAAATTAAATTATGGTTTGGATTTTAAAACACTTTAAAATTTATTGGAACACGCAATGTATCACCAAATTGATTATGCCTGTACGGTGACAAGACTGACAGGCAATGTCAATTAGACGGAATTTAAAGTACATTGAAAATATTATTTAGTTTGAAAAAGGGACAATCTTAAGACTACATAATTTCAAAAAGTCGTTGAACAAAAGTTTCATTGTTTGAGGAGTAGAATCTACGTTTTAATTATTCGCCCGTGTTACAGGCTACATACTGTAGATGACAGGAAAACCTAGTAGAAATGTGCAATCAAGCGTGAGTCGGACTTAATGTACGGGAACCCTTGGAACGCGAGTCTCTTAGCCGGATTTTTTTAAGTTAACAATGGTATTGTATAGTGTTGTGACCTTCTCTCGGCGGGGTCTGCACAGGGTCGTCAGGTAGCTGCACCCTCGCCAGCCTCGAGTCGGCGGCGGCGGCGAGCGCGCGCACGGCGCGCGCCGGCAGCGCCGAGCCCAGCAGCAGCGTGGTGGCGGCGGGCGACATGGCGCACGCCGCCGCCGTGCGCAGCTGCCAGCCCTGCAGCCGCCACGCCGTCGCCGGGGCCGCGCCGCCGTGGACCTTCGTGTCGTCCGTTAGACCCTCCATGCTGCAGACACATACATTATATTACAAACATTCTATCTACTAGTGGCTCTGTGAGCTGTAGACCTCGCGAGCAGAGCTTAAAACTGAATGTATGGCAAAAATATTTATTAAAATATAGGTATAGTACATGTAATATAAACAAAAAATTAAAAACTAAATAAAGCTACAAACAAAAATTAAACGAATACGCTTAACCCGCGCTTGATAAATAAAAGATACGAAATTTTTCATTTTTCAAAATAAAAAAATAAAATAAAAAACAACTACACGAAATTTAAGTATAAAAAAAAATACAAAAAGTTATGTAGCAGTGTATACAATTACTGGGGATGGAACCAGGGACCTCCCGATGCAAACAAAAAAAGCGAACGTTTGCAAAATACGCCATTATAGTTCTTACTAAAGCTGACGAAATTTAGCTACTCATTCTCAAGTAAAAACTAAATATCTAAATACCGCCAAAACCAGCGATACAAACTTTCTGAATTTTTGGCCATTTAATCTATAAACATATCTCAAAAAGAAAAAACTCTTATAATACCGATACGACTATTGGTTTAGGCGGGAGCTATCACGATTCCGCCATTTTGAAAAATTTCCAAAAACCGGATCGACAAAAAATTTTTATTTAGTCATAGAATTCGGTCACAAAATTTCACGAAAATCGGTTAAGAATTGCGACCTGTAGAGGAGAACATCCGGACATACAAAAGCAAAATGCCCGAGTCAAAACGTAGACCTTCGCTTCGCTTCGGTCAACTAGTGATTACATTTTATGAATTTGAGCAATCTCGTGTCACCGCCAACACAGGAATAAAACCGAATACATCTTCGAACGACGAACAGTTAACCTCTAGCCGCCCAAAGACCTATAAAAAGGTTTCCTGTTCCATTCTAATTTGAACTTTGTGTTAACAAAATAAAATTTCATTTTGCTTGGCAAGGTTTGACGTATGGGCGGCTAGAGGTTATACGTGTCGTTCGGTAACGTAACTCGGTTTCAAATGATCAAGTTTTAATTTGTACTAGACTCACCTTTCGTCGCTGTCAACGGGGATATCCATTTGTTCCAGTAACATTCTGAACAGTTCTGGCCGGATGTAACACATTGAACATAACACTGAAACAAAGGAATGACTCATTCAATCAGGGAATACTGTTTCATTTAAATTTACATTGTATTCAAAATAAAAAATAGCCCAAATATTAGTTGTGTAAACCTACAAGGTTTTCTAAATAATACCATAAGTAATGTTATTTAACCAAAGTGTTTAGGTAATGTAATAACGAATCTTACCAGAGTCTAAAGACTTCTTTATAAGGCTATTTTCAGGCACATCCTTCACCCAGGTGTAAATAAGCTCGAACAGGTCGTCTGTGATCAGTTCCTCTAAATTGTCCATGATTCTTTCTTCTTTTAGCGTCCATAACACCTAAAACAAATATTGTCATTAATAAATTTGTAACACGGCTTTTACAGTTTGCGACACTTCATGATTTACGTTTTATTTAAAAAAGACTTTGTTTGCAAGGTGTATTGTCCGATTTAGAGTGCATGAGTGGATGCTAGTGGACCTCTCAGTGCGCTCTGTTTAAAACGCTTGGAAGCTTGACGTACGCTCCGCTGGACACTCGTCACTGAGACCATTGAGATCTAACCTTTAGTGGCATTTGTACAGGGTGGCCAAATAAGAGGTATACACTTTATTTTTGAAATTTTATTCTGTAAAACATAAAAAATATTAAGTATTCCTTGTTAAATATAATATGTAGGGTCAGCAATTACACATGGAAAATAATGTCAGACAAATGTCCACCTCTAGCAGCATGGCAGATGCGAACCCTTTTCATCGCGTTTTTCATCACTTTTTCACACATTTCTGGCGTTATCTCAGCGAAAGTGTTTCGAATATTTTGTTTTAATTGCTGAAGGTTCGTTGGCTTATTAGCATAGACACGTGCCTTTAGATAGCCCCACAGAAAAAAGTCAGGAGCTGTTAAATCAGGCGATCTTGGGGGCCAGTCAATGTCACCGTTTCTCGAAATTAATCGACCGGGAAACGTTATTTTTAATGTTTCTATTGTTTTTAATGATTAAAACACGTTGTTCCGTCGTAAAACGCTCCATAATAAATTTGCCGTATCTACACAAACTAATTTTCATGCAATAACTGTCATATTTACCGCCAAAATAAAATGGCGGCAAAAAAAAGTTGTATACCTCTAAGTTGGCCACCCTGTATAATATGCATGCCGCACGCTCCGCCCCGCTGCACGTCCAACTCGAGCGTTTACTCAGGCCTTACACTTAGGTATATGTTCATTGGTAGCACTAAAGGAGTTCAGTGTGTGTTGTTGGTTCGGTGTGTGTTTATGTGTAGTGTGGGTACTAACGCTGGCGAGCGTGTGCACGGTGGCGGCGGGCGGCAGCCGGCGCTCGCGCAGCCACAGCTCGGCGGCGGCGGCCAGCCAGCGCACGTAGGCCTGCACCGACCCGTCCGAGCACCAGCGGCACAGCTGCCGCGCCAGCGAGCAGATCGCGTTCATGCTGTTGTTGGTGCGCCCGCCCGATGTGTGTATATGTGTAGTGTGGGTACTAACGCTGGCGAGCGTGTGCACGGTGGCGGCGGGCGGCAGCCGGCGCTCGCGCAGCCACAGCTCGGCGGCGGCGGCCAGCCAGCGCACGTAGGCCTGCACCGACCCGTCCGAGCACCAGCGGCACAGCTGCCGCGCCAGCGAGCAGATCGCGTTCATGCTGTTGTTGGTGCGCCCGCCCGATGTGTGTATATGTGTAGTGTGGGTACTAACGCTGGCGAGCGTGTGCACGGTGGCGGCGGGCGGCAGCCGGCGCTCGCGCAGCCACAGCTCGGCGGCGGCGGCCAGCCAGCGCACGTAGGCCTGCACCGACCCGTCCGAGCACCAGCGGCACAGCTGCCGCGCCAGCGAGCAGATCGCGTTCATGCTGTTGTTGGTGCGCCCGCCCGATGTGTGTCTATATGTGTAGTGTCGATACATACGCTGGCGAGCGTGTGCACGGTGGCGGCGGGCGGCAGCCGGCGCTCGCGCAGCCACAGCTCGGCGGCGGCGGCCAGCCAGCGCACGTAGGCCTGCACCGACCCGTCCGAGCACCAGCGGCACAGCTGCCGCGCCAGCGAGCAGATCGCGTTCATGCTGTTGTTGGTGCGCCCGCCCGATGTGTGTATATGTGTAGTGTGGGTACTAACGCTGGCGAGCGTGTGCACGGTGGCGGCGGGCGGCAGCCGGCGCTCGCGCAGCCACAGCTCGGCGGCGGCGGCCAGCCAGCGCACGTAGGCCTGCACCGACCCGTCCGAGCACCAGCGGCACAGCTGCCGCGCCAGCGAGCAGATCGCGTTCATGCTGTTGTTGGTGCGCCCGCCCGATGTGTGTCTATATGTGTAGTGTCGATACATACGCTGGCGAGCGTGTGCACGGTGGCGGCGGGCGGCAGCCGGCGCTCGCGCAGCCACAGCTCGGCGGCGGCGGCCAGCCAGCGCACGTAGGCCTGCACCGACCCGTCCGAGCACCAGCGGCACAGCTGCCGCGCCAGCGAGCAGATCGCGTTCATGCTGTTGTTGGTGCGCCCGCCCGATGTGTGTCTATATGTGTAGTGTCGATACATACGCTGGCGAGCGTGTGCACGGTGGCGGCGGGCGGCAGCCGGCGCTCGCGCAGCCACAGCTCGGCGGCGGCGGCCAGCCAGCGCACGTAGGCCTGCACCGACCCGTCCGAGCACCAGCGGCACAGCTGCCGCGCCAGCGAGCAGATCGCGTTCATGCTGTTGTTGGTGCGCCCGCCCGATGGGGGCTGGAACGCTGCAAAAACATTACACATTACATTTACATGGAAATCTTAATTTGTAGTTTTTTAAACAGCTACAAATAATACTGTAGGCAAAATTATAAACAGTATATCTAAATTTAAAACACTTCCTCTTTATTTGTCCCGCAATAGGCTACATGACTAATTTTTTTTATGGTATCAATCGATCGGGTTTGTTTTTAGGATCAAATGTCTATATGGGACCCATTGCATTAAAGTAACACAAAAGTCAGAAATTGTAGTCAAAGGCCGACAGTCGCACTTCATTCGCGAAACGCCCTATACAAAACGGCCAGGGGCCGTGACGTCATCACATCACCCATCTTGTAGTGTGGACAAAACAAGAAAATTGCGTTTTTGTTAGATGATCAAACGAACTTACCTGAAGTGAAGTTCGATCTTAATTATCCCGGCTTCGTCGAAGAGATTTAAATTGACCATGTAGTAGCTCCGCTACACGCTATTCCACTCGCACTTTAGCTAAATAACGTTAGAGTAAGAAAGAGAAAAAACTAGTTTTCCCACTCCAACACTACCCTGTACGGTAGGTCCACTCCGCCGCTCGCCTGGACCGTCATTATATTTAGAGTACATAGACAACATTGGTCAGATATATGGGTACTGGTTAATTGTCAACAATAGCCAGCACGGGAGGGTTGGGACTTTAAATCTCTTCGACGAAGCCGGGATAATTAAGATCGAACTTCACTTCAGGTAAGTTCGTTTGATCATCTAATTATCCCGGCTTCGTCTCGAGATTTAAATTGACCATGTAGATGTTTGGAGGTTATCAATGTTGTCGATGATAAGTAAAACAAATATATCAATCATAAACCAGGCATTTGTTTATTGTAAATGGAAACAAAAATACATTTATCCTTATAATCATTACATTATAATTCTTTGAACACCGATTCGGTAAAATTATTATGATTTATGATCGGCCTATTGTAAAAATTCGCAAATACTGCGGACTCGCCCGACCAGCCAGCAGTTTTCCGAATGATATCTACTGAGACACCAGCAAGGCTAGCTGCCGACGTGGCCGAGTGACGCGTGCTATGTGGGCGGAACATATCGACATCGACTCCGCTCTCTTCCATAGCCTGCTTTATCCACCGACCGATTGTTTGGGGCGATGCAGCATGATAAGGTCTCTTATAAGTTAGTATAAGCTTTGTTTCATTTGGAGGTCGATTATTTCGAGTAATATTAATATAGGCTAGAAGTGTTTTCGCTGCACAAATACTACATTTTTCATCAAAAAATGGCAAATCAATTATAGGTTGAGATCTTCCAACGGCAGAGGTTTTAATTAAGTCGGTGATCTTAATAATAATTCTATCATTAAATCTTTGAATATTGTTTAAACGAATCAATGACAATGTTTGTGTTCTCTGGCCAGTTGCTAAAGCTAACAAAATAACAAGTTTCTTTGTAATATATTCAATCGGCAAGGATTCGTTTGGAAAAAAATTTGAAAAATAATTTAATACAATCATAGGATCCCATGTAACAGTGTATCTTGGGAAGGAAGGTTTTAATCTAAAAACTCCTCTGAAAAATCTTTTAAGGCAATCATCTTGACTAATACAATTAATTGAAATTAACGAAATAGCCGACCGGTGGTTATTTAACGTACCATAAGATGCACCATCTTGTAGGCAACGATTAAGAAAATCTAATAGGTTATTGATTTTTACATCATAGATATCATTGATGTCATTAATTTGGCAATATTGCCACCACAATTTTAAGCTGGATGAGTATTGCGATAAAGTATTTTTTGATAAGGATGATACCATCACTTGTACGGCCGAATGAGGAACTTGTCTTCTCAGGAACGCTTGCCTGACAATATAGTCACAGCCAGGGAAAGCTGGTGGTGTAAGGGATGAATTTGCCTGAAAACAGATGAAAGCAGATGCTTACTTGGCGAAAGTATAATAATTTTGCTAACTGAAAGCGATATTAATAACGGATACCACGCCTGAGATGGCCAGTTAGGAAAGACAAGTATGCCGGTGGCCTTATCGGTTATTATTTTTTGCAACGTTTTGAGTATAAGAGAAAACGGTGGGAACGCATAGAAGAAATACCTATTCCAGTTAACTGTGAACGCATCTACATTAAAGGCATACGGGTCTCTCTTCCATGAAATATATTTCTGGCATTTTGCGTTAACTCGGGAAGCAAAAAGATCTATTTCAGGCTGGCCAAATAATTTAACTATTTTGTCGAAGGCTCGAGAAGACAGTTCCCATTCTGTATCAATATTAACCTTCCTAGACTCAGAATCAGCATCAATATTACGTGTAGACTTTATATAGGAGGCATAAATAAAGATTTGATGCTGTTCACACCACTGCCATATATCACGTGTGATTTTGTTTAAATGCAGGAATTGGACACCGCCCATTCTATTAATATAAGAAATGGCAGTGGTGTTGTCGATACGTAATAGGATTTCACAATGATTATAGTCTTTTGCAAACGATT
Organism: Cydia amplana; assembly: GCF_948474715.1. NCBI lineage: Eukaryota > Metazoa > Arthropoda > Insecta > Lepidoptera > Tortricidae > Cydia > Cydia amplana. Next base: position 5,063,276 of record NC_086085.1, read on the forward strand.
TCAAGCCGAAGTAAGCCGCTAAAAGTTCCAAGTAATTTATGTGTTGTTCTCTTTCTGTAGATGTCCAGAAACCCCCAATTTTCTCCCCTCCACAAGCGGCTCCCCAGCCAGTTGTGGATGCATCGGTGAATATCTCTAAAACATAATTAAATGTACGAATAGGGTTGTAAATATTAAGGATATTGTTCTCCCACCAGTTTAGATCCTCACATAAAAACCTTGGAACTTTCATGACACGATCATAATTGTCAAATTCTGAGAGAGCTAAATACTTGGCTCTTTCTAAAGATTTCGTATATACCCAGCCATATGAAACGGCTGGGCACGCTGCTGTTAGCGTACCTATGTACCGAGCAAAATCTCGAATCCGTATCTTATCTATTTTTTTCAATTTCCTTGTAAGCTCTATAATAGACTGTCTTTTTTTTAAAGGCAATTCTAATGTCATATTTCGTGAGTTTAAAATAAAACCAAGAAATTGACAAGTTTGACTCGGGATCAAAACACTCTTTTTATAGTTAATAATAAATCCTAATTTGGTAAACAGTTTAATTGTTTCTGTTGCATTCTCTATGCACTCCTCGTATCTATCTCCGATACATAGAGTGTCGTCTAGATAGGATACGGATTTAAAACCCCTCGATCGCAAATGAGTCATTACAGGCTTCATAATTTTTGTGAATATATACGGCGCCGAACAGAGTCCAAAAGGGAGGGCACAAAATTCATACAAAATACCATTAAACGAAAAGCGTAAATATTTACGATGTTCAACGGCAATCGGAACCGAAAAATATGCTTCTGTAAGGTCCAAATTAATCATAAAACAATTAGACGTCATAAGTTTTACGGCCGTTCTCGAGTCTTCCATTTTAAAATGATCTGCGTGTACAAACTTATTTAACTTTTTAAGATTTAAAATAAATCTCATATCTCCACTACTTTTAGGCACGAGAAAAATACCAGATATAAACTGACCATTAACCGGCCCACAACGTCTAATTGCTTGAATTTCTAGCAAATGTGATATTTCTTTTTCAATGGCCGAAGATTCGCTACTACTAAACGATTGTTTAGGGTACAAAGCGGGATCTTGATTTGGTATTTCAATAAAGGGAATTTTGTAGCCCAAGATAATATCTAGGACGTTATTATCAGAAGTAATAGTACGCCAGGCATTAGAAAAAAAATCTTAGTCGACCTGCCTGTACTTCTACGTCGCACGCCGGTATGGGGACCTGGACCGCGGCGCCGGCCGTCGGCTGGGTGCGGGCGGCGCTCGGCGCGGGGCGGGCGGGGGAGGGGCCGGCGCTCGGCGCGGCCGCGGCGGTGGCAGCGGGGCCGCCCTCGGTGCTCGCTGCCCGCCGCCGCGTTGTACTGGCGGTCGGTTGACGCGTTGCTGGCGCGGCGGGCCCGTCCAGTTTAAATTTGTGGTTGTCGTAGAGGGCGCCGTAGGCGCGATCAACTCTCCTGTCTTCTTTATTCCTCTTGATGACTTTATGAATTCCCCCAAGTTCTCTCCGAAAAGGAAAGTATCGCGTTGCCGCTCTTTGAACAAGACGACATATGATTTATCTAATAACGGCATAATTAGAGACCGCCGTGTGTCTGTCTCTAAGAAGTGCGAGTCTGCGAGAAGTTTACCGGCGTCGTTAAGTATTTTAACTACCTCCGATCCCTTCATAGACTTTGTCAGTATGCCGGACATAGCTTTTCCTAAGGCTGCGATAGCGCGACCTATTTGATTCTGCTTGGAGGAAACGCGGGCATCTCTGCTCCGGCACGCTTCGGTTAGCATGGCAGACACCTCGGGGTTTAGCACTGGAGGCTTTGACAGGGGAACGTTTTTAGGAAAAAGATATTTCTTTAAAAGGTCTTCTTTGATCTCCTTTGCAAGACCCGTTTTAAAAATGGGCTCCCATCGCTGAGATATATCTTGCAAAATAACGTCTCCCCACTCAGGGGTATCTGTGACGGAATCCCCAAGTGCAAGAAGCAAATCAGGGTCTACAACCGGGTCATCTGGTACCGGGACGGCTGATGATGATGATGGGTCATTCATTTCCTCTTCTTGTGTAGCCAACTCGGTGCCAGGTTCTGCAACCACATCATGTTCATCCGTGTACTGCTCCGTCTGGACGACGTCGTTATTGAGATGCCAAGTGCGTAGCGCACGCGCGCAGGAAAAATAATGACGGTCCAGGCGAGCGGCGGAGTGGACCTACCGTACAGGGTAGTGTTGGAGTGGGAAAACTAGTTTTTTGTCTTTCTTACTCTAACGTTATTTAGCTAAAGTGCGAGTGGAATAGCGTGTAGCGGAGCTACTACATGGTCAATTTAAATCTCGAGACGAAGCCGGGATAATCGGTGAAATATTGCGTTTATGTATATAGTTGCTATACAATATTTTTTTGGATGGAATGTAAGGAATCGCATGGTACCCTTACTTTTATCGTTTTTAGAAGTTAAAAAAAACTTAAATTTTGAAACTTTCAGGTCCTGTATTTTTGTAATTTTTCAATATTTTATTTTAATATCCACATTATGGTTATAAATTGCTCGTTTGCTATCTATTTTACTCGATTTTGTTATAAAATTCAACATGTGTCATCATCCCTATTCTGGAAAATGTATGCCCGGCGGCTGCCGTTCCTCAACCCACCAACGGAGCGGCAGCTGACGTCCCCGAGGGTTCATTGCATATCACCCTTAACCACTTTACGAGATATCGCCCGAGATGCGATGGATGACCGACACGGGTTGCACTCCGGGAGTGCCGGCAGAAGTGAAAAATTAATGACTAGTGCAAAATGTTTGCAGCACTATGTATACTTGAGGTTAACGTCATCTAGCGTTATTTCGTCGCATTACTTGTAACCCCTAAGCACATCAGTGTTAGTACTCGAGTTATATTATTACCAGTTAGAGGGAAACTCACTAGATGGCATTGAAATCAATAAAGAAAAACTCAATGACATCGTAACAGTTTTTCGATCAGGTCACGTGTCCGTCTTACGGTCACGTGACCGTATGTCGGGAGTTTAAAATTTTTTTTTCACCTCAAAAAGTGCACAGCGCCGCTAAAGAAGTTTTCACTTCAAAAAATAAATTATCGCATGTCCCGCGGTCTAACACTCGGCTTATATGTAATCGTTACCTTGCGCGTGCGCCTGCTCGTCCATGTTGAGTAGCGCTTGCAGCAGCGGCGCGCGCAGCTGCGGGCAGGCCTTGGCGGCGGCCAGCAGCGCGTGGTGCGCGTGCGCGGCCGCGCCGCCGCCGCCCGCCAGCGCGGCCGTCAGCGCGCCCACGCAGCCCGCGCCCGACACGCACAACCAGCGCGGCGCTGCCAGGCGGGCTCGAGTGCACGTGGCCACTACCTGCGCCCAGTTGTTGCTGGAAATAAACACATCCAATCAATCAATCGTTTATTTGCAGATAAAACATAGTACAATGCATGCAAATACAATTATATAAAACATTACACCACCGGTAATGTCAAAATTAAACGCACAAATCAAAAGAATACGAATCCAATACAATTAACAATAGGTATTAAAATGTCTAATTTGAATTTAATCTAAAGCTCTAGCAAAGTATTCTTTAATGGAATAATAGGGCTTACTAATAAAATATTGTTTCAGTTTTCTTTCAAATGTTTTTAGATCCTGGCATTCCTTTATATCTTTATCTAATTTATTATACACCCTTACTGCGGTGTTGTTTAAACTCTTGTCAAAATATCTAAAATTACTTTTAATTACTAACATGTCATCCTTATTTCTAAAATTAATGCGAACATTCTGTCTGGCTGTTTTGAATAGGTCTTTGTTTTTAAAAACATATAGGCATATAGAGTAAAGGTAAAGAGAAATAGCTGTTAAAATTTTATGCTCTACAAATATATATCTATGCGTGTCCATCCATTAGCCTCCCTTCCTAAAATCTTGGGGAATTATCGTGCGGTTACCGGGGAACTGTACCCTGTGGGCCGCGAAACCATGTGTCCGATGAAAGCATCTAACATAAACGTCATCGTCACAGTAAAGTTCCGACTTACGTATGTGGGAGCGAGTGCGGCGACACGGGTGCAGCGAACGCGGGCTGTGCCAATAATCTCAGTTGCAGCAGCCCCATGTTGGAGCTGTCTCTGGGCTTGTAGAGCCGCACTTGTACGGTGGTGCACACGATCGGCCGCGCCACTACGAGGCGGATGAACGTCATGCCGGCGGTGTTCTGGGGGGGCCCGAGCGGGGCCAGCGTGCCGCCGCACCCGGCTTCCACTGCCACGGCACCTGGGCATGCTGCAAGAGAAAAAACCGTTAAAACCAAAGGTTAAAATACGATCATTTTGTGATTTGTGAGACCTTAGAAGACTCGAGTAAAATGAGCTTTCTTACTACTAAAGCAGTTGCTACAGTACTAAATCTCATGCACTCATATAGCTGGTCAACCAAATCTTGTCAGTAAAAAAAGGCGCGAAATTCAAATTTTCTATGGGACGATATCCTTTCGTGCCTACATTTTTCAAATTTGCCGCCTTTTTCTACTGTCAAGATCTGGTTGACCAAGTATACATTAAACGCACATGTAGGTTGTACAATGTAAAGTGCCAAAACGTAGACATATTTAGCAGCTCACTAAGATTGTTTAAAAAATTAGTTTTTTTCTTCTTTAAAATAAAATAAAAAAACACCTGTATGGCCACCTAAATTAAGATTTCCTCACATATCTCGTCACACATACTAGTACATATGCATGTCATTTATACGTAGTAATAAGTATAAATATGTGTAAATATTTGTATACATATAGGAAACTATAAGTCTATTACTAGAAGAATGTTACTCTATATACTAATCTGTTTTATAAGACCGTTTGTTTCTTAATAAATAAATAAAAAATCTTTACGAGACAAACCGTAGGTATGAATACTCACTAGCCAGGCTGCAACTAATATAGTTGCGCAGTACACGGCAGCCGCAGCGTGAGCGTCAGCAAGGAGTCATCACCGCTTAAGAAATGTTAACACCACACCATTGCGCTCGCGATTCCGTAAATAAATCATAGTCCGTCAAAACCATCGAAAAAGTCAGTATACTTACTAGCAAGGCTGGTGAGGTGCGGATGAAGCTGCAACTCATGCAGCTGCGCAGCATACGGGAGTTGACGCCATTGCGCTCGCGATTCCGTAAATAAATCATAGTCCGTCAAAACCATCGAGAAAGTCAGTATACTTACTAGCAAGGCTGGTGAGGTGCGGATGGAGCTGCAGCTCATGCAGCTGCGCAGTGTACGGGAGTTGACGCCATTGCGCTCGCGATTCCGTAAATAAATCATAGTCCGTCAAAACTATCGAAAAAGTCAGAATACTTACTAGCAAGGCTGGTGAGGTGCGGATGAAGCTGCAGCTCATGCAGCTGCGCATCGTACGGGAGTTGACGCCATTGCGCTCGCGATTCCGTAAATAAATCATAGTCCATCAAAACCATCGAAAAAGTCAGAATACTTACTAGCAAGGCTGGTGAGGTGCGGATGAAGCTGCAACTCATGCAGCTGCGCAGCGTACGGGAGTTGACGCCATTGCGCTCGCGATTCCGTAAATGAATCATAGTCCGTCAAAACCATCGAAAAAGTCAGAATACTTACCAGGGATGCTGCGGATGCCGATTTTTTGACATCCGCGGATGCGATGCGGATTAAAGGCTCACATCCGCGGATGCGGATGTCAAGATAGTACCATAAAAAACGTCAAATATTACATTTTAGTAAATTTTTTTTTCAAAAAACCGGCCAAGTGCGAGTCGGACTCGCGTTCCAAGGGTTCCGTACATTAAGTCCCACTCACGCTTGACTGCTCATTCCTAATAGGTTTTTTTGGTTAATGACTAAATTACCTAGCAATCTAGCATTTACGCCGATGCTAAGACGTTCCTGTACCGACCTGTTCCACATCAAATGATGTTGAAAATAATGCGGAAGTTCCGCGGTTGCGGATGCGGATATTCGCAACATCCCTGATACTTACTAGCAAGGCTGGTGAGGTGCGGATGTAGCTGCAGCTCATGCAGCTGCGCAGCGTACGGGAGTTGAAGCGTGAGCGCGAGCGAGGAGTCATCGGCGCTGAAGAAGTGGTAGGACCAGGCCGCGGCGCGCACGCGGCGTGCGGCGCACGAGCCGCCTGCGTGCGCGGCGCCGCCGCCGCTGAGCAACACGTCAGCGGCTTGAGCTGTCGGGTTGCCGCAGGACACCGTGCCTGAGAGAACAAAAAACAAAACAATGAATAGGATGGAATGAATAACTTTTTCCTAACACTTACCTAGGCTAATTGAACAGAGTAGTACTGTTATTTATTCTGTGACAGAGTACAAAAAGTAGAAGACATATACGACACTATGCTTAAAGCAATTGTGAGTCAGGTGCAATTTGCTCGTGATCTTCCTGCAGGCGCACAAGTGATTGTGTATTTTCATCACCTGGCACTAGTTTTCCCCCAAATAAAACGCCTGGCATTGTTATATTTGAATTAAATACATAATTAGCTATTATATCACACCAAATTCAGAGCTCTATAAATTGCACACCTTCAATTGATTTTACAACCCCTTTGTTGTCCATCCACTCCCGCACCCACTGCTGAACAGCTGCCAGGCGCCCGAATTAATTAATAATGATAGTATGGCACACTAACTAGAGGGATTTCGTTGCTCTATAAATTGCATACCTATTTCCGTGGCTAGCTCTCCGGCTAACTGAACGAGCCGCTCTTAGAGGAATTTACCACGTACCAGCTTGGTCTGTGAAGACGTAACGTCGCTCGAATATGCAAGCGGTAGAGTAATATAACGCAAATTCGAAAGACACAGAACAGATTTAAAACAAAAGCAGTCAGATCTTTTATTTCACATGTTTTACTTTACGTTTTACTGCATCGAGATCTCAAAAATCAAAACAATAAACAAAACAGTGTCCGACACCTTAGACAAATATCGCAAACGAATGGAGAAACACCCAAACTTACTCGCGAGAAACCTGATGAAGGAACCACCAAACACTACTTTTACAAGGCTGAAGAGAAGAGCACCCCAAGATCTTATAAAATAAATATAAGATTTTACGAAATTGATGGGCGTATCAAAGGATATCGCATCACGCACGACTATTAAAAATACTTAATCTCCAGCTAAATGTCAAAGATAGACAGCTTGCAGGATTGAAATGGAATAAAAAAAAAATGTTTTACTTACATAACGGCGCGATATTGATAAGTCCATTGGTCATCTCCAACACCGGCAGCTGATTCTTCTTATTCCCATTATTCGACGACGTCGACATATTGATAAGTTGCGGAGGCAATTTCAAGTAGTTCATAAGAGACGATACTAGGCCCTGGTTAGCGCTAGGGCCCGCTTGGTGGCATTGGGTCAGCTTTTCTACGGCCAGCTCTAAGCCACCGGCATCTATGAAGGCGTTTAGGGCTTCAGGCTTGTCGAGTAGTCGGATTATCAGTTGTTGCATTGCTTGGGATAGGTGGACTACTTCTTCTTTTTCTGTGAATAAGTTCAAAACCTTAGTTTCTACAAGAAATAGTTTGTAGTGTGCGCTAAGCCACGCACACTCTTACGTAGCCTTATTATTATATACGCTAGCACTTAGGAACATTATCCAGAATAAAGACATACTTATAACCGATTGGTTGTCTAAATTTGCTCTGTTATTGTACTTAGTAAACCAGTAAGGAAGAGCGGTGTCTCTTGACACAGGTATCTTGTATGCTTAAAAAGAGACACCAACCTGCATATTGTTAAGCTACTATGTTACTGAATAAATCATTTTTATTTTTATTTATTTTATTTTTAATTAACGTCCCACGCCACAAGTTCTTGAAATCTTCTGTATTTTATTTAGCACTGTATAGATAAACGAAAGGAACCTAACCATGTTTTTTGATTTATTTTTATTGACGCAAGTTTATTTACTTAATTTACAATAATTACTGGACTAGATAGATATTTCTAAACTCGACATGGAAGTCATTTTCTAGGTTTTCGGGATTTTTTTTTAAACACAGAATATTTTGAATACTACGATGGTTTTTATAAACGTCATGGTGAGCTTCATTTTCAGGGTTTCCTAAAGTGCAGAACCCGAACTTGAGGTGTTTTGTACGTAAGTTATACACTCACTAAGGAAGTCCATCAAGCTGGGCAGCATGGCGGCGGGGTTGGAGGCGACGGTGGCCATGTGCGCCACCAGCCAGAACACCTCCTCCTTCAGCGACGCGTATTCGCCTGACGGCTCCGAGTTCATGCCTGCCGACACAACACAGTTAGGCTTCGTTCACACGGCATTGTCCTGCACGTTTTTTTTGCAGTATACGTCTTAACGGATAAATAGTGGCACATACTTTGTGCATAGAACCATTCACACGGCGTTTGTACTGCAAAAAAACGTACATTCTTTATACGTTTAAACGGATACTCACCGGACTTGTCAAGCAAATCGAATGAACTTTAACGTATTCGGTTTGCAGTGGCGAGTAGTATAGTTCTGTTTCGTTCACACGGCACAATTTTATACGTTTTTTAACGAACAAGCGTCTATAGTACTCGAGCGTTTTTCGGAGGGATCACACGTATTTTGTTTGGAATTTCGAGGTTATTTCAAAATGGTTGATGAATCTTCTATAGATAACTAATTATTAATTAATTTAGTGTAACACAACATTATATAGACATCCGAAATAAATTGAAAAACTTTGTTTCATAATTCCTAAGTTTAACGTACCTATAAATTTTCAAATATTTTATTACGCACAGATTTTTTATTTATGGGATGTAGCCAAAACTTTCTATTTTGTTGGCGGCGAAACCGTTATCGCCATCGATACCAAAATAAAAGTACGATGAAGCGTGAATCCATCTCAGACGTCTGCCCACTGCGACAACTGCGTGAAAACTGTCGCTATTCGGCGTTCGGCGTGTAAACGGTTTTTAAACGAATGAAAATCTACCGTGTGAACACCCGACTGGTTGTACGTTTAAAATCGAATACGTGAAAAAACGTGCAGGACGTTGCCGTGTGAACCTAGCCTTAGGGCTCATTAGACGGCGCGCGAACCCGTATACGATTTTAGTTACATTGCGGACCGTTGAGGTTACATCAATTCAGCCGACCGATCAAACAACGCAATGTAATGAAACTCGCACGCGAATTCTCGTCCCGTCTTTCGCTCTTTTCTCGTCAACGTCTAGCTAACATTTGTCTGGTAAAATTATTCTTATGGTTAGGAAATTTACCTGAATTGAGCACTGTCGTGTTCATGCCGTCACAGATGGATAACGTCCTGTAGAACCTCTGCATGATTGCGTGGTTTTGCAGCACTGTGAACAAGGCGTCAATTAAGAATGGGAATGTTACAAATAAAAAAAAAAGCGACCAAGTGCGAGTCGGACTCGCCCATGAAGGGTTCCGTATTTAGGCGATTTATGACGTATTAAAAAAAACTACTTACTACATCTCGCTCAAACCAATTTTCGGTGGAAGTATGGTAATGTACATCATATATTTTTTTTTACTTTTATCATTCTCTTATTTTAGAAGTTACAGGGGGGGGGGGGGACACATTTTACCACTTTGGAAGTGTCTCTCGCGCAAACTATTCAGTTTAGAAAAAAAATATATTAGAAACCTCAATATCATTTTTGAAGACCTATCCAATACCCCACACGTATGGGTTTGATGAAAAATTTTTTTTTGAGTTTCAGTTCTAAGTATGGGGAACCCCCAAAATGTATTGTTTTTTTTTTCTATTTTTGTGTGAAAATCTTAATGCGGTTCACAGAATACATCTACTTACCAAGTTTTAACAGTATAGTTCTTATAGTTTCGGAGAAAAGTGGCTGTGACATACGGACGGACAGACAGACAGACATGACGAATCTATAAGGGTTCCGTTTTTTGCCATTTGGCTACGGAACCCTAAAAATTATAGTATTCTGTCTCAAATGCTCTGAAACCTTTTTATGCGATTGGACAACTTGTCGACAACATGAACAAGATTAATATTTTCAGTACGTTTGAATATCTTGCAGAGGAGGGTTTATTCAAATGGCGTTATTCATAAACGGTTGCTAACTTAATCAGTTGAAGATCGTCGTTTGTCCCTATCTGTCGTTATGCCATAGAGAGAGACAAACGACGATCATCAGCTGATTAACTTAGCAGACGTTTATGATTAAGGGGGAATGTATCCAAATAGGGTTTCTCACGAATATTTTCTGAATTCTATGTGAAGTCTTTTGTAAAAGAACTACTACCTCGTTCTTCGCGTTCTGGTATTATACAGTCAGCAGCAGAAGTAGCTAAGCGGGCGAGGTGTTCAAAATTACCTTGACACGCTCTTATTCCCTTAACAATAAAGTCGCGTCAAAATAATTTTGAACACATGGCCCGCTTAGCAACTTCTGCTGCTGAGGCCGACTGTGCTTTTTGTACATTGACATATATAGTATATCACAGGACTAGCCTTACGGGCAATAACAATGGAGCATGAATGGGGCCAGTACAGCGGTGTGAAAACGCTGCAACGCGATTGGTTGACGAGTTCGCATCATGAGCGCGCGGCCGCACGATTGGTCGCAACTGGTTGCGTTAAGATCGGTTTTCCTAGGATAGCGGTGCCGTCATATAGCGGCCGTCTACATACTAAATAATACGAATAAATATGGATGTCGTAGTATTTCTATGGAGACGGCCGCTATTGGCAAGGTGCGAAGTCGGTGGAGGGGGAAGTGGCGCTGATCGTCACAAACACAGGTAATCTTATGGAATGTCCGCCATTAGTACTAGCGGCAGCCGCTTGAACTAATTTTACTCCATAAGATTTAACGTAGAAAGTCCGCCAAAATGAGGGCAGCACCAGTCGTGCACCTAGCGAATATGACGGCACCGCTTTCGGAGGAAACCAAAGCTTTAGACTACACAATTGGCTCGAATTCGTGAGTGACACCGCTGAACTAGTACCATTTTTAGTGCACGTAAGGCCAGTCCTGAAATATAAGTCAATGTTTTTGTATCATATTGTATCGACATACCTGTATCAGCGACGCAGGGCGCCCTCGGAGCTTGCTGTTTCCTCTCGTCCTCCAGATTGGTCGTGTCCTGCGCTTGCTGCTTGCTCTCATCTGTTTGCGACTGAGAGGAGCCCTCGCCGCCGCTGGTGCCGCTGCTGCTTCCGGCCACGCCCGGGCTCGAGGCAGACTGTAATACGATAGCTATAGTTTGACAAAGGACCACTGACAATCCAACCTCTAGACTGAGCTTAGGCCAATTCTTTCATGAAACCGATGCTGCCAAAAATACGGGGGTGCGGGGGGACGAGGTGAGCGAATCCCGTGCCGTGATTGGTTCGTTCAAAGACACGGACCAATCACGGCACGGGATTGACTCGAAGATGGAGTAACGCTACCGTATGTGTGGCAGAGGGGGTAGCGCGACTATGCTATGTCTAGAGGTTGGATTGTCTGTGCAAAGGACTGTCTCATTTCAACCATAGACAGAGAGAATCATTGTATCTTTGTCTTACACTATTAGTAACACCCAAAAGAAAAGGATGAGTATAGTTTTTTTTGTTCTTATTTACTGACAAATTGGCCAAATATATCAGATGCGTGAAACTCTCGAGTCAAAAGGTTAACGAAGGTAGGTAAAGCGACGATACATAAACTGGGATCTGCACCGACCTCTCGTATGCCGGTACCGGAACGCTGATCCGCGCAGTAAGTATTGAATTCTAATTAATTGTTAATTAGAGTTCAATACCTACTAACGAGAGGTTAAAGCTTGAAGTGTCGATGTCTAATTTCGATTCCAATTTGAGCCACAAGGTAGACTTCCGTGCTAAAGAGAATGTTCTTGCAACAGCCTTCTTTAGGCCCTGGTCTCCTATAAACGCCATCGGCCGCTTACAGCGTCTGCGTCACGATGCTTACTATAGAGATGTACTGTTGTGGTCTGTTTTAGACGTCGACGTCAGCGTCTTTTTTGTTCAAAAACGTTGACGCTGACGCCAGACGCCGCGTACAGCATAAAATAGGAGACCAGGGCCTTAGAAGTTTAGTAACCGGCTTCTAAACCTCCGTCCGTTTCTCGTATCCAACCCCATGATGTGCTGTACGTGTACAGGAATCCAGCCTTATTCTTGCTAATAATCTAACTTAAGTTAGTGACTAAAGGTTTTCTGGAAGAGATCGCTCTTTAGCGATAAGGCCGCCTGTTGTTTACCTCTGTCTTCATGTATTATTTGTGTTTCCATGTACATTTATTCCGAGGTTGCGTCATCAATCCATGACGTATTTCTTAGAGCAGCATAGACAACCTCATTGACCGTAATCCATACATCCTCAGCAAAAAGTTTGGAGATTCAAAAACATATTATTTCGCCACTAAACATTAATTACGTCCAAAAAATAGTTATTTGTACAACAAGAGATCAAAGTTTGATATTTCTTCGAGTGCTTATTTTGAGTCCCGTGCAAGCGAAAGATTCTATAATAGATTCACGAGCGTAGCGAGTGAATCTAATTTAGAATCTTGAGCGTAGTAAGGGACTCAAAAGCGCACAAGATGTAAATAACTTTGATCTAGTGTAGTACACAACATTTTTCACCTCAGCAGTGAGAACATATTAGAGAACCCGAAAAATGTATTCCTTCTTCATCACTTACCTCTATTCACTCATGTTTTCTTAAGATATACCAACAATTAAATTTTCACCTCAGCAGCTCGAACAAGGGTACTTTGCTACTTAAAAACAGTGAGCAAAATCGCATTTTGCTCACTGAGTGAGCAAAGTCGCATTTTGCTCATTTTGTCCCACTCAGTGAGCAAAATGCGATTTTGCTCACTGTTTTTAAGTAGCAAAGTACCCTTGTTCGAGCTGCTGAGGTGAAAATATTATTACACGATGTGTGCAATAAAGAGGATTTGTATTGTATTGTACCGTGTTGGGCTGTCCCGCGGGTTGCGCGGGCGCGTGCAGCAGTTTGCGGCAGTAGTGCAGCAGCTGCGCCAGCACGGCGCGGCGCAGCGGCGCGCGGCGGGCGGCGCCGGCGCCGCCGCCGCCAAGCACGTCGGCCAGCAGCCCGGACAGCCGGGCTTCGGAGCCGGCCTCGCCGCGACCTCCGCCCGTTTCTCGTATTCAACCCCATGGTTTCTTTACGTCCAGCCTTATCCTTGCTTATAATCTAACGTGGGTTAGTATACCGTGTTGGGCTGTCCCGCGGGTTGCGCGGGCGCGTGCAGCAGTTTGCGGCAGTAGTGGAGCAGCTGCGCCAGCACGGCGCGGCGCAGCGGCGCGCGGCGGGCGGCGCCGGCGCCGCCGCCGCCGAGCACGTCGGCCAGCAGCCCGGACAGCCGGGCTTCGGAGCCCGCCTCGCCGCGACCGCCGCCCGTTTCTCGCACCCAGCCCATTGAGTGGTGAGCTGCACATGATAACAATACATATTTTAAGCTTAGAATAAATTTAAAAGTGGAAAAATTACGGGTGAGACTTGAACTCACGGCCTCTGGATCGATATGGTGGAAAGATTTGCTGGCTATGGTGGCTCAGATGGCAGAGCGCTGGAGTATCGATCCAGACGCCGCGAGTTCAAGTCTCACCCAAGACAGTAATTTTTCCACTTTTAAATTTATTCTAAGCTTAATAGCATCGTTCGCAGACGTTTCTGCTTGTTAAAAAATTAAAAAATTAAAATACATATTTTAATCAGTCAACATAAAGTTACAAAATATCATCTTCCTCGCGTTGTCCCGGCATTTTGCCACGGCTCATGGTAGCCTGGGGTCTGCTTGGCAACTAATCCCAGTAATTGGCGTGGGCACTAGTTTTTACGAAAGCGACTGCCATCTGACCTTCCAACCCAGAGGGTAAACTAGGCCCGTATTGGGATTAGTCCGGTTTCCTCACGATGTTTTCCTTCACCGAAAAGCGACTGGTAAATATCAAATGATATTTCGTACATAAGTTCCGAAAAACTCATTGGTACGAGCCGGGGTTCGAACCCGAGACCTCCGGATTGCAAGTCGCACGCTCTTACCGCTAGGCCACCAGCGCTTTTTTTTTTACTAAATATAAAGTTACTAAATATATGGGGTGAATATTCAGCGTCTTATCGACGACATAGTTGCCTCAGCAGCAAGATTTGTTTTTATGTAGCAATTAGCTGTAACAGTAAAGTGTCATTCAATAGAATTTGCTAACTATGTAAACAAAAGTTACTATTAAATTGACATTCAGTGTCAATTTTAGTATGGCGGTTTGTTTACATAGTTAGCAAGTTCTATTGAATGACACTTTAGTGGATATAATTTTAGTATAGTATCAGGATTTACAAAGTAGTTTTTTTTTAACTCTACGAGTACCTATGTAAATTAGTATAGTTTCAGGCCTTTTTTTAATCTCTACATATGTAATAGTTATAATGACTATGTATTAACAGTATAAGTGTTTAGGCATATCTAGAGCTGTAAACTTATAACTGTATTTATTTAAAGAATAAAGAATAATAAAGAAGCGTGGTCTTAACGCGTCAAAATTGTAGTGTACCTTTGAATGTGAATTATTTCGATTGTGGCAGAAACTTATGCGTTTTGATTTTATTCGATACTATTATTAAACCTATAACAGCTGACTGTAAAGGAGTCTAGAATCTAGATTAACATTTGATGACAAGGATGACATTTGACTCAAATAGATAAAAATAGTTATTACTTTAACGCAAAGAGTCACTTACCGACAGCGTCGAACAGTTTGACAGCGTGCGCCGCGTGTCTCGGGCTAAGCACTTGTAACATCGGGTGTGCCACCCGCAGCAGCGTCGCCTGCAGGTCGTAGGCGGCAGTGGGCGGCGCGTCGCGGCGCCACACGGCGCACACGCAGCGCAGCGCGGCCAGCGCGCCGGCCGCGCCGCGCGGGCACACCACGCGCGACAGCACGGCGTGCAGCGCCGCCGCCGCGCCCGCGCCCGCGCCGATGTGCGCTCCACCCTGCAGGGACGGTACTAGTAAACATAGTGCTACTGATTGGCCTGATGACAGTAACAAAGAATCATGGAAATAATGTTAATATGGTTCTTAAAAATGGCCCAATCTCAGTAAAAACATTAGGATGATTAATATATTCAATAAAATAAAAGTGCAAAATTCTCCAATTAGCCATTTTGACTGAAACGCTAATCAGAAGCGAGCTAAGGAGTGACGTCATCAATCCATGACGTATTTCTTAGAGCAGCATAGACAACCTCATTGACCGTAATCCATACATCCTCACCAAAGAATTTGGAGATTCAAAAAAAATATTATTTCGCCACTAAACATTCATTACGTCCAAAAAAATATTATTACGCGATGTAAAGTAAATATTTATTTGTAATTAAATAAATAAAATGCTAAATAATACGATATTTCACCAAAAAACTTTTTTAATTATTTGGCTGAATGGAACTATCATTGCCACGTTGGCTGTCGTAACCAGAAAAAATGAAAAATGAAAAAGTAAAACCGGCGCTCGGTGATTTTCACTCAGAATTTGCATGTATCTAAATAATTCATCTTAAATTGCAACCGTGTGAGAGTTTTTGTATAAAATGAGTTATTGTAAAAATAAGTTATTGTATTGAATTTTCGTTTCACGTTTAGAGCGATACATAAACACGCGAAAGTACACGTGACATAAACATTGTTATACTCACGAGGTACGGCTCGGCGGTGGCCACAGCGCCATCCGTGGTTACATTGGTGGTGATGAACTTTACTATCGCGGGCACAAAATGCTCGCACTCGTGGATTACACGCCCCATTGTCTGGTTGCTGCCTTCCGTCTAAACAAGATACAAATATATATATTTTTCAGTGTCAAATATACGTAGAACAATACGTATTGCGATCAAGCAGAAACATCAGTTTTTTTGTATCAAAGTAAACATAAACAAAGATTTTGTTGTATAAGATTTTAAACAAATGTGAGTTTACTCACTTGTAACGGCAGGGATGCGATCCACGCTAAGGCCTGCATTGACAGCACCCAACATCTCAAAGAAATGTTTTCCAATCTGAGAAACAAAACAATGTGTGAATACCCTGGAATATTATATCCAACCATTTATATAGAAAGTCAAAATAATCGATATGGCGCAATCGGCAGAATCAGCTTTATAATTTAAATACGCCAGTGAATATTGATTTAGGAAGATGAAAGGTCGCTCGTTGGTTCGATGTCCACTGGCAGTCGCGATCTTACGGCATGTGGACGATAGTTCAGTAGTACAGAATGCTGCGTTGCACACTACTCGTATACTGGTGGTGGTGCAGTAATACAGGGTACCTACTGCGTGAGCGACAGCAGCAGCGCGTTGACGGTGTCGGAGGCGAGGCGGATGCGCGGCGTGTCGGCCGGCACGCACAGCGTGTTGAGCGACCACGCGCCGCCGCTGCCCCACACGGACCCGTTCAGCGTCAACCATAGCGAGACCACGCAATGTACTGGTGGTGGTGCAGTAATACAGGGTACCTACTGCGTGAGCGACAGCAGCAGCGCGTTGACGGTGTCGGAGGCGAGGCGGATGCGCGGCGTGTCGGCCGGCACGCACAGCGTGTTGAGCGACCACGCGCCGCCGCTGCCCCACACGGACCCGTTCAGCGTCAACCATAGCGAGACCACGCAATGTACTGGTGGTGGTGCAGTAATACAGGGTACCTACTGCGTGAGCGACAGCAGCAGCGCGTTGACGGTGTCGGAGGCGAGGCGGATGCGCGGCGTGTCGGCCGGCACGCACAGCGTGTTGAGCGACCACGCGCCGCCGCTGCCCCACACGGACCCGTTCAGCGTCAACCATAGCGAGACCACGCAATGTACTGGTGGTGGTGCAGTAATACAGGGTACCTACTGCGTGAGCGACAGCAGCAGCGCGTTGACGGTGTCGGAGGCGAGGCGGATGCGCGGCGTGTCGGCCGGCACGCACAGCGTGTTGAGCGACCACGCGCCGCCGCTGCCCCACACGGACCCGTTCAGCGTCAACCATAGCGAGACCACGCAATGTACTGGTGGTGGTGCAGTAATACAGGGTACCTACTGCGTGAGCGACAGCAGCAGCGCGTTGACGGTGTCGGAGGCGAGGCGGATGCGCGGCGTGTCGGCCGGCACGCACAGCGTGTTGAGCGACCACGCGCCGCCGCTGCCCCACACGGACCCGTTCAGCGTCAACCATAGCGAGACCACGCAATGTACTGGTGGTGGTGCAGTAATACAGGGTACCTACTGCGTGAGCGACAGCAGCAGCGCGTTGACGGTGTCGGAGGCGAGGCGGATGCGCGGCGTGTCGGCCGGCACGCACAGCGTGTTGAGCGACCACGCGCCGCCGCTGCCCCACACGGACCCGTTCAGCGTCAACCATAGCGAGACCACGCAATGTACTGGTGGTGGTGCAGTAATACAGGGTACCTACTGCGTGAGCGACAGCAGCAGCGCGTTGACGGTGTCGGAGGCGAGGCGGATGCGCGGCGTGTCGGCCGGCACGCACAGCGTGTTGAGCGACCACGCGCCGCCGCTGCCCCACACGGACCCGTTCAGCGTCAACCATAGCGAGACCACGCAATGTACTGGTGGTGGTGCAGTAATACAGGGTACCTACTGCGTGAGCGACAGCAGCAGCGCGTTGACGGTGTCGGAGGCGAGGCGGATGCGCGGCGTGTCGGCCGGCACGCACAGCGTGTTGAGCGACCACGCGCCGCCGCTGCCCCACACGGACCCGTTCAGCGTCAACCATAGCGAGACCACGCAATGTACTGGTGGTGGTGCAGTAATACAGGGTACCTACTGCGTGAGCGACAGCAGCAGCGCGTTGACGGTGTCGGAGGCGAGGCGGATGCGCGGCGTGTCGGCCGGCACGCACAGCGTGTTGAGCGACCACGCGCCGCCGCTGCCCCACACGGACCCGTTCAGCGTCAACCATAGCGAGACCACGTTCTCTAGGAATGTGCAGTCCATCTGGAAACAAAACAACGATGTAGTCTTTTCTATGTTCGTCGTCTGCCAAACGTCACAACTATACATTGTGCAGGAGCGTTATATACAATGAATCAGGAACAGATTTTCGGGCCACGCTCCTCTTAAGCTTTGGATTCCTCCGAAAACGGTGCCGTCATATTACGGCCGCTATATAGCGTTGACTGACGTCACTAGAACGTTGTCTATGTAAACAAGATGGCGCGGTTTCCTAGACGGCGTTATGTTACGTTGATTGTCAACGTAACGTAAGATGACGGCCGTCATGACCTTGTCGATAGTTTCGTGAACGTTTTATTAGATAGCGGTGACGCCATTTTGGAATAAATGACACGAGATTTGAATAAATGATTCCGTACTACGATTATTTTCCTCTTCTGATGATATTTCATCCTCCAAGTAAATTATAGATGATCAAGCAAATCTTGTCAGTAGGAAAAGGCGCGAAATTCAAATTTTCTATGGGTCGTTATCGTATCGCGCCTACATTTTTCAAATTTGCCGCTTTGACCTTGGTGGATGACGGTGTGTTATGACGCCGTGGTACTTTCCACATGTCGCCACCGTAAAGACGGCCGTCTTTTGCGGCCGCTATATGACGGCCGTCATATGACGGCACCGTTTTCGGAGGAATCCAAAGCTTTAGGTTAAATGTTAAATGAACGTAAGGAGCCGGACGCGTACAGCGGACTATGTCGCCTCCGCTCTCTCAGCACAGCGGTTATAGGAGCTGTAAAGATCGGTTTTCCTAGGATAGCGGTGTCGTTATACAGGGTGGATTTTCTTTTTGGGTCAGTGAGGGCAGCTACCAGATCCCGTGTTGCTACGAGAAAACGGTCTAAGAAGACCTTCCCTCGATTTCAAATTAATGAAAATTGGCTTTTACAGATTTTGGAAAAAACACACAGGGTGCGAGAAAAAGGTCATTTTTGACAACCTTTTTTTTTGATGCCAATCGATCCCATTCCTATTAAGGATCAAAAGCTTGTATGGAACCAAAAAAAAATTTCCGGCTAGAAAAGCCACAAATCGAGGAAAACTTTTCCCATACAATTTGTATGAAAATTAAAACTTTTATTTTTCACATGCTGTTTTTGTATGCCAATCGATTCCATTCCTATCCAGTATCAATAGTTTCTTTGGGGTCAACTTACGGTAATGTACTAAAAAGCCAGAAATTAATAAAAACTTTTTGCATACATTTACTATGGGGAAAATGTGAAATGTTATTCTCAATTTTCTATCTCGCCCATCAGTCCTACAGCAATGTCTTCATACAGTATTATGGTCCTTAAATGTAACAGGACTGATTGGCCAGATAGAAAAATGTGATCCATCAAAAAAAAAGTTTGTCAAAAATGACCTTTTTCTCGCACCCTGTATGTTTTTTCCAAAATCTGTAAACGCCAATCTTCATTAATTTGAAATCGAGGGAAGGTCTTCTTAGACCGTTTTCTTGTAGCAGCACGGGATCTGGTAGCTGCCCTCACTGACCCAAAAAGAAAATCCACCTGTATAGTGGCCGTCTCCATACTAAACAATACGGCTAAATATGGATGTCGTAGTATTTGTATGGAGACGGCCGCTATATGATGGCACCGCTTTCGGAGGAAACCAAAGCTTAAGTGTAAGGCCTGAGTGGACACTCGAATTGGGCGTGCAGCGGGACAGGGCGTGCGGCGTGCATGTTAAACAGATGCAAGTGTATAAGAGTGGCCTTAGTGTACGCTGCTCAAAATACTCCTGACCCCGACGCCACGCTACACGCCCCGCCGAACGCTCCGCTTCGAGCGTCTACTCAGGCCTTACACTAATACCCACCTGGTAATGGAACTCGAGCGCGAGATGGCGGAAGACGTCGTAGAGCGTGTGGTGCAGCGGCGGGTGCGGGCGCTGGGGCGGCGGCGGCGGCGGGGCGGGGCGGGCGGCGAGGCGGGGCGGCGCGCGCACGGCGGCCTGCAGCGCGGCGCCGCCCGCCAGCAGCACGCGCCGCGCCAGCGCCTCGCCCGCGCCCGCGCCCGACCCGCCCGCCCAGCCGCTCTCCAGCCGCGCGTCCATGCAGCACGAGATGTTGCTGGGAAACAAACGTTCACTATCAAATACGGGAACACGGAGATAAGGCTCGGAGCTGGACGGCGGGCCGATGATATTCATAAGAGGAACTCGATCGAATATCCCGCCCGCCATCGTCCGATCCGCGGCCTAGTTAAACACATTTCTCAAACTTGCAATGAAATATTGACATGACTTCCTTCAAATTAGGTCCGAAAATACTACGTATCCGGTGCGATGAGTGTAGATGATATGTAAAGGAATTTCATACAGCCTTACACACCTAGGCCTGTAGAGCGACCTTCTTTTGTTTTTAACAGCAGCCGCGGCCCGCGATACCTTCATACCCGTGCGCGCCCCGGCGGGTTAATCGACGGCACCTACTCGTAACTCATGAGACCCTGGTACTTGTGTAGCGCTAAATTCAATTTATAGACAGTTTTTTCTCGATTTTGGCCACCGTAGCTTATGGATATTTCATTGCAAGTTTGAGTATTGCTATCCGTCCTCGCTACGCTCGGCAGTCTATCTACTTGGCCTGCAACCCTTCGTTTCCCAGCCTCTAATAGTAATGTACCTACGCTTTAAAATTTGTCTGAAAGAGTAAACTCACCTAGTATTATTGTCCGGAGCCGGCTTACTCCGCGTTTCCTTCCGCATCGCCTCCCTGAATTCCTGCTCGAGCTGATTCTCGGACTCGGAGTCGTCGGACTCCACTACTTGAGGTAGTTGATCCATGTCTATGCTTTTTATTGAATCTGTAAAAAAAAATTAAACTTATCACACTACGACATTATTATGCCGATACAACTTAATAAGTCCGCATGGGACAGTACGCGCTAGGGCTGTCGCCTCGTGTCGCACGCTATTTACATAATCGCTTCTCAAAAGGATGAAAAAGAAGTGCATCTCAAATTACTGGGCGTAATTTCGTTCAACGCAAACCTACCTATTTAAAACAATGTTACCAACACATGTTGTTTCTGAGATATAGGACGGTGAAACATAACTTAAACTTAAAATACATTCCAATCATAAAAATTATTCAGTATCCTAATCACCAAGTATGTCTTAAGATGGTATTAAGATGGTGGTATGGATTAAGTATTTGCGTCTCACATTTTGCTTAGCGAGCGGGTGAGACGCAATGCACATTGGACCAAGAAATTGGACCGGTGAAATACCAATCTTAGGGTCAAAAAAACAACCTTTTTCATGACGCGTCCCAACTAAGCATTGATAATATGTTGCTCAAAAGAAAACGTTTTTTTTTTATATTAACAAAACTTACTTGGTGAAGATAAAATAGGTGATTTGATGATTTGATTAGGTTTCTTGCCGCCAAATGGGTCGGTTTTGGTCTTCGGCAGACCGAAACTATCAGCCAAGACATCTGAAAGCACAATTATTTTTAAATACTTACCATAATATTACAAAGGACTATCAAAGAAAAGTAATGCATTTCAACTACAGTACCTACAAGTTAACTGCGTAGAAACTGGTAATGTACAGTTTATTTTTTTAATTTTTTTTTTAATTTATTTGGGGATCGTTGGTTGTTGAGTCGTGACATTAACATAAAGGGGCGTTTTCTAAAATAAATATTGAAAACCCGATTCTCATGGATCCTGATGTTTTTGGGTTCTTTCAACTCAGAATCACTATTAGCATATTCAATCCTGATGATAAAAAAAAATGCCCCAAAAATTTGTATGAAAATTGTCACGTCACGTCCATACAAGTGAAAAATTTTCTCATAATAAAACGTGACGTAATGGAGTGGACATTTTGGGACATCTTTTTGTAATGGAAGGGTGGAGAGTGCTGTCGATTCTGAGTAGAATGAGCCCAAGATTGTCCAGATTTGAAAGAATCAGGTTTTCGATATTTATTTTAGAAAAAGCCCAAAGACAGTCGCGGAGAAGTCTCACAAAGTTGGAAAAGCTGTCTAAAATTCATGAAATATTTTACACGAAACAATGGAGTCATCAATTTTGGAAATGGAAAATATTGATTCACACAGGTACAGAAATATGAGAACTGTCCAAAATTTTTCCATGTGGAAATTTCGCAATTCCAGAAACTTTTTGAACGCACATCAGTAGAAACTGGGCACGCACAAACAATTCATGACTCGTTCCATTCAGTCTCTCTTGCAACACGACGCCGTAGTGGTACTCCGTTGCGGATACGGTTAGTCATTCATCATTCGTTCCACTCGGCTCTCTTGCAAGACTCACCTGCCACGGTGACGCCGTGGTGGTACTTGCGCGGCGCCTTGCCGCCGGTGGTGGGGACTCCGTTGCGGATCTCGACGCGGTCGGGGACGGCGTCGCAGACCTCGACCAGGCGCCATCTTTCCTCCACCTCGTATGTGGGGCTCGAACATGCCGAGCCGTTTTCGTACTCTACTAGATCCTGTGGGATAAATACAGGGTGTTACATACAAATAACATAAGTACATTGTATTGATAAATGAGACCATAATTTATGATTTATATAGAATAGCTGAACAGGGGCTCGATCCGGTCGGACCCCGGAGCATGCATTACAAAATATTAATTATAAAAGTATAAATCCTAGTAAAATGCTTCCAAAACAATTATAGTATAGGGTCATTGCATACAAGCATATGCATATGATTCCATACAAGCTTTTGATTCTCAATAGGAATGGGATCGATTGGCATCAAAAAAAAGTTGGTCAAAATTACCTTTTTCTCGCAACCTGTATGTTTTTTCCAAAATCTGTAAAAGCCAATCTTCATTCGTTTGAAATCGAGGGAAGGTTTGCTAAGACCATTTTCTCGTAGCAGCACGGGATCTGGTAGCTGCCGTCACTGACCCAAAAAGAAAATCCACCCTATATAATATTAGTGGTAGAGTGAAGCAGTAGTGTAGTGTACCTGCAGCAGCGTGGTGAGCGCGTGACGCGGCCAGGGCGGCAGCGTGACGGCGAGGCGCGCCAGCCCCAGCACGCACGACGGCTCCAGCACCGCGCCGCCGCACAGCGCGCACAGCCGCCCCACCACCTGCAAGTAACATTCACATCAGAATACATGCGCATGATGCGCAACCCAACAATTACCCGAGGGCCACGGAACGCACGATCCGAACGTGCACGCTCGACGCTGAAATCGGGCGACATACATTTGTTTTAACCAATGCGCTAGCGCCAAGGGACACCACCGTGTGCTTCACGCGCAAATTCTCACCTTAGCACACAGCAGCAGCGTGTCCGCGGAGCCGGCGCTGTCCATGGCCAGCATGTGCTGCACCAGCGCCTGAGCTAGTAGAGCGCACAGCGCGGGCGACACCACCGTGTGCTTGACGCGCACATTCTCACCTTAGCACACAGCAGCAGCGTGTCCGCGGAGCCGGCGCTGTCCATGGCCAGCATGTGCTGCACCAGCGCCTGAGCTAGTAGAGCGCACAGCGCGGGCGACACCACCGTGTGCTTCACGCGCACATTCTCACCTTAGCACACAGCAGCAGCGTGTCCGCAGAGCCGGCGCTGTCCATGGCCAGCATGTGCTGCACCAGCGCCTGAGCTAGTAGAGCGCACAGCGCGGACGACACCACCGTGTGCTTCACGCGCACATTCTCACCTTAGCACACAGCAGCAGCGTGTCCGCAGAGCCGGCGCTGTCCATGGCCAGCATGTGCTGCACCAGCGCCTGAGCTAGTAGAGCGCACAGCGCGGGCGACACCACCGTGTGCTTCACGAACACATTCTCACCTTAGCATACAGCAGCAGCGTGTCCGCAGAGCCGGCGCTGTCCATGGCCAGCATGTGCTGCACCAGCGCCTGAGCTAGTAGAGCGCACAGCGCGGGCGACACCACCGTGTGCTTCACGAGCACATTCTCACCTTAGCACACAGCAGCAGCGTGTCCGCAGAGCCGGCGCTGTCCATGGCCAGCATGTGCTGCACCAGCGCCTGAGCTAGTAGAGCGCACAGCGCGGGCGACACCACCGTGTGCTTCACGAGCACATTCTCACCTTAGCACACAGCAGCAGCGTGTCCGCAGAGCCGGCGCTGTCCATGGCCAGCATGTGCTGCACCAGCGCTTGAGCTAGTAGGGCACACAGCGCGGGCGACACCACCGTGTGCTTCACGAGCACATTCTCACCTTAGCACACAGCAGCAGCGTGTCCGCAGAGCCGGCGCTGTCCATGGCCAGCATGTGCTGCACCAGCGCCTGAGCTAGTAGAGCGCACAGCGCGGGCGACACCACCGTGTGCTTCACGAGCACATTCTCACCTTAGCACACAGCAGCAGCGTGTCCGCAGAGCCGGCGCTGTCCATGGCCAGCATGTGCTGCACCAGCGCTTGAGCTAGTAGGGCACACAGCGCGGGCGACACCACCGTGTGCTTCACGAGCACATTCTCACCTTAGCACACAGCAGCAGCGTGTCCGCAGAGCCGGCGCTGTCCATGGCCAGCATGTGCTGCACCAGCGCCTGAGCTAGTAGAGCGCACAGCGCGGGCGACACCACCGTGTGCTTGACGCGCGGCGCCGCGCCGGACGACTCGCCTTCAGAGTTGTTGCGCTTGCCGACCATCGCCATGCGCGCTTTCAGGTTAAAGCGGACGCGCTGGAAGAAAATTATCCGTTTTAATTGGTACCTAAATCAAAATGAAACTCGATTAGAACTAAATTACGCGCTTTCTGGCATGGTAAATAAAATACTGACTTGATGAGGGTTCGCAATAGGGTATTTTCCTACTAGTCAAATCAGTTTCTGTCAAAACGATTTGCTAATATGGAATTTATATGAAACATTACATCTATTCGATTTATTAAATAAGACTTGTGCTTAAAAATAACTGCTATCTATGTTTTTCTAATAATTATCTGGTGCTTTATTTCATGCATGGTGTGAAATAATTTATTTTAAATACAGGAAAATACCCTATTATGAACTTTCACGTCGCAAAGCAGTTTTTCTATATTACAATCACCTGTTGTTCCTCTAAAGCGACCTGTATGCCACGCCGCGCGGCCTCAAACTCTTGCATTTGGTGCAGCAGCTTCTTATGCAGCTTGCGGCGATGCAGCTTGCATTCCGCGGCGCGTGGCGATGGCGCGGGCTCGGCGCCGGTCGCGCCGGGCCGCCCGCCCGTCACCCACTCCCAACGGCTATACATAATATTATGCATTAGTTTTGACGTCTCGCAGGAATATTGTCCAGTGTGATTGGCGAACGATAACATAACGTAACGTCTGGTTTGTAATGGAGTTGCTTGCAAAGTTAGTAGCCTTTGGCTTGTGGACCGGTAAGATAGATTTTTGTTAGTTCCGGAGTCTAGTTTGGTTAACATTACAACCTGTTGTAGATAACCCGACTTGCAAAACGGCTACGCAGGCTTAACAGAATATTAAATAAAAATAAATTCACACAAAAAAAAGCAAGCAAATGTTGCTGTATCGGTTGTGTTTAGAAGTACACATCGCGTGAGACACGAGAGATGTATTTATAGCTAATAATGACAGAGCGCGTGCTGCAAGACCAGCAGCTGCCACGCCGCCCTCCGGGTCCGAGTGTGTGAACAGGGACTCGAGTCATGTCCTCTCGCTCCAGCATACCTGGCGTGCTTGTGGGACACGGCGGGCTGGCTGTCCAGCGCCGCCGCCAGCGCCGTCAGCACGGCGGCGCTGACGGCGGGCTGCGGGCGCGGCGCGCGCAGCAAGGCCAGCGCCCGAGCGGCCAGCGCGCCCGCCACGCCGCCCTCCGGGTCCGAGTGTGTGAACAGGGACTCGAGTCATGTCCTCTCGCTCCAGCATACCTGGCGTGCTTGTGGGACACGGCGGGCTGGCTGTCCAGCGCCGCCGCCAGCGCCGTCAGCACGGCGGCGCTGACGGCGGGCTGCGGGCGCGGCGCGCGCAGCAAGGCCAGCGCCCGAGCGGCCAGCGCGCCCGCCACGCCGCCCTCCGGGTCCGAGTGTGTGAACAGGGACTCGAGTCATGTCCTCTCGCTCCAGCATACCTGGCGTGCTTGTGGGACACGGCGGGCTGGCTGTCCAGCGCCGCCGCCAGCGCCGTCAGCACGGCGGCGCTGACGGCGGGCTGCGGGCGCGGCGCGCGCAGCAAGGCCAGCGCCCGAGCGGCCAGCGCGCCCGCCACGCCGCCCTCCGGGTCCGAGTGCGCGAACAGGGACTCGAGTCATGTCCTCTCGCTCTAGCATACCTGGCGTGCTTGTGGGACACGGCGGGCTGGCTGTCCAGCGCCGCCGCCAGCGCCGTCAGCACGGCGGCGCTGACGGCGGGCTGCGGGCGCGGCGCGCGCAGCAAGGCCAGCGCCCGAGCGGCCAGCGCGCCCGCCACGCCGCCCTCCGGGTCCGAGTGCGCGAACAGGGACTCGAGTCATGTCCTCTCGCTCTAGCATACCTGGCGTGCTTGTGGGACACGGCGGGCTGGCTGTCCAGCGCCGCCGCCAGCGCCGTCAGCACGGCGGCGCTGACGGCGGGCTGCGGGCGCGGCGCGCGCAGCAAGGCCAGCGCCCGAGCGGCCAGCGCGCCCGCCACGCCGCCCTCCGGGTCCGAGTGCGCGAACAGGGACTCGAGTCATATCCTCTCGCTCTAGCATACCTGGCGTGCTTGTGGGACACGGCGGGCTGGCTGTCCAGCGCCGCCGCCAGCGCCGTCAGCACGGCGGCGCTGACGGCGGGCTGCGGGCGCGGCGCGCGCAGCAAGGCCAGCGCCCGAGCGGCCAGCGCGCCCGCCACGCCGCCCTCCGGGTCCGAGTGTGTGAACAGGGACTCGAGTCATGTCCTCTCGCTCCAGCATACCTGGCGTGCTTGTGGGACACGGCGGGCTGGCTGTCCAGCGCCGCCGCCAGCGCCGTCAGCACGGCGGCGCTGACGGCGGGCTGCGGGCGCGGCGCGCGCAGCAAGGCCAGCGCCCGAGCGGCCAGCGCGCCCGCCACGCCGCCCTCCGGGTCCGAGTGTGTGAACAGGGACTCGAGTCATGTCCTCTCGCTCCAGCATACCTGGCGTGCTTGTGGGACACGGCGGGCTGGCTGTCCAGCGCCGCCGCCAGCGCCGTCAGCACGGCGGCGCTGACGGCGGGCTGCGGGCGCGGCGCGCGCAGCAAGGCCAGCGCCCGAGCGGCCAGCGCGCCCGCCACGCCGCCCTCCGGGTCCGAGTGCGCGAACAGGGACTTGCGGGCCATGTACATGATGAGCACCAGGCATCTGAGAGAAGATACAAGTGATATTTTATGCTGGAAGGATTATTTAACGCTTTCCCTGCTAGCGCGAGCTACGTTCGTAACCGATAACACGTTATTCACGCTGATTTAAACTTTCACGATTTTTACACATTGTACAGGCTTTGGAGCCTATGTCAAAAAGACAGTGACAAGTGTGTATCGTGAAATTTGCTCATAGCTATCGTCAGGCGCTTACAGTGATTAGAACATTTTTAATTGTCATCGTTCACTTCCATTCCGATCTTTGTACAAGCTATACCTTTTTTAATTAAATTAATTTTGCATGTATTTGGGCATTTGATTTACACCATCATATCCTCTAAAGATATGACATGGTGGCCCACGAGGGGAATTAAAGAAGAATCCGCGAAATAATCAATAAAATGTACAATCATTAAATACGACATCGGCCGGCGCGACGAGTAACGGATCTTCAACATCGCAGTTCAAGTCTAGAGGATTGCTGTTGTATTCTGGAGCTACCAGGGGATGTCTAAAGTCACCAGGCTTCAAGAAGCGAGGATCTCCAAACCAGGGTTCGACCAGTGAAACGGCTAAAGTTCACATCGAGCAGTTACGTTCGTACGCCGCCACCAAAGATAAGTGTCTATCCTTCATACAAATTCCAATAATCCTAACAACAGGCAATATAACTATTTAAAATATATCTTCATTTGTGTAAATCAAGTGATTTTAAAGCTATAATTACGTATAAAAACCTTAAATTAGTGCAAAAGGTGCATTGCATCAGATTCTATATCTACCCGAAACATAAAAAAGTGAACAAAGAACTTTGCATTTAACTTTGCAATTTTTAGATTATTTTACGTAAATTCGATATAAAAGTCTTTAAATTTTACAAAGTTAACAATAAATTTTAATAATCATCATTATATTTACAAGTTTTGAACGTTCACAATAGTATAACTAAAGTTAAAGTTAAAATAGTTTACGTATTGAGTTCAATTTAATAGGTTCCGTTTTCCTTATCTTTGTTTACAAGATATTTAGCATTATTTGCCGACTATTCCAGGGCAATACTATTTAAAATCGCCGTGCGCCGCTGGCATCGTTTGCAAATAAACTCCGTGGCTCGGCACCGGCCGGGAGGAGTCTGCTGAGCGTGCGCAGCCGGTTTCCCTGTCATCGGCAAGTACCACCAGAACGAGGAACGTGAGCCATTTTATATTTTTTTTTATTGCATTACTATCTAAATAACTAAGGTAGACACAGTTATTAGCAAAATGACGAGCGAAACTGAAAAGGCAGATAAGTTAATGCTGCTTCAATTATGTAGAAAAAGAGCGTCCGCCAAAGGACAAATTACTAAATTTGGAAAATATTTAGATAGTATTGCACCAAAGACGGAGTTGGATAATGTTCAATTAACCGAGTTAAATTTAAAACTCGCAAAATTTGAGGCTTTGTCCGTCAAGGTTGATGAGTTGCAAAGTGAAATAGAGGTTTTAAATTTTGAAAATATTTCGGCTGAAATTGAAGAACGTGACCTTATGGAGCACGAAATCATAGTAAATATTGCCACGGCAAAAAATTTAGTCGAAAGATTTTCTAAACAATTTGGTTGTGAAAAAAGGCGCAGTTCCGCGCATAATACGTCATGTTGTGTAGATGACCCCAATCACCCTCACGAAATAGGTTTGAAATTACCTCAAATACAGATTGCCAAATTTGATGGCGCATATTTTCGTTGGTTAGAATTCCGCGATACTTTTGAAAATTTAATACACAAAAATGAGCGTATTTCAGACATACATAAATTCCATTATCTCGTGTCATATCTACAGGGTGATGCGGCTAGGATCATTTCAAATTTGGAAGTGTCAATTAATAATTATGCTGAAGCGTGGAAAATGATTTGCAATCGATATGATAATAAAAGAATATTAATTAATCATCATTTAAATTCATTGTTCAATATTAAACAGCTTCCACGTGAATCAGAGCGATCTTTGCGATTTTTGGTTGATCACGTGACCAAAAACTTGCGCGCCTTAACCAGCCTAGGCCAGCCCACAGACAAGTGGGACGTATTGATAATATTTATGTTATCTTCTAAGTTAGATACCAATACTTTGCTAAAATGGGAAGAATACCGGAACAATTTGGAGGGTGATGTACCCACTTTAGAACAATTTTACAAGTTTATGATCGATCGTGCTGATGTACTCGAATCGTTAAATCGTAACAATAAATCAGACGTTGTTGGTGTGTCAAAGCCGCCTAGCGTCCCTTCTCGTTCTACAACAAATAATAATTACGGTCAAAGACCAGTTCAAAATAATTACGTCAAATCATTTGCAAGCTCAACCAATAATAATAACAATAAAAAACAAAACATATTTGCATGTGTTATCTGTAATGAGCGTCATAGGATTTATGATTGCCCTACTTTCAAGGCGAAGGGGGTTGACGAGAGAATGATGGATGTGACAAAATATAAATTGTGCATAAATTGCCTGAGGCAAGGTCATAGTGAGAGTGAGTGCCGCATGGGTCCATGCCGCGAGCCCGGCTGCACCGAGCGACACAATAGTCTGATCCACAGTCCATCTTCCTCCTCAAGCCACCTCGCTCAAGTAGACGAAGAGGACGCAGTACACGTCAATTATGCTTATCAAAATACAAACCAAGGCCGTCGAGGTTGGTTATCCACAGCAATTATTGAGGTTGAGAATCCCATTGACCATCAAAGGTTAAAAATTCGTGCATTTTTAGATAATGGAAGCGAGTCGTCTTTTATTACTGAGTCTCTTAAGGCCAGACTGTCGTTGAAACCCCGCTCACTTGAAACATTAAATGTTATAGGCATGGGCGACACTCCTTCTAAACATACAATAAAGGGAACTTGTGATGTTCAATTAAATTCAACAAAAAATAAGTTTAGTGCTATATTATCTTGTTACGTCATGGACGAACTTACCGGTCGTATACCAAAGGCGCCCGTCGATATTACCTCATTCAATTTACCTCAAAACATTGAGTTGGCTGATCCAATGTTTTATCAGCCAGGCCCTATAGATGTTGTTATAGGTGCTGACCTGTTCTGGGATATTTTAGGACACGAAGAAATTTCCCTAGGATCAAATAACCCAAAGTTAAGAAGTTCAAAGTTCGGCTGGATAGTATGTGGCCGTATAAACTCAGCTGTATCTAGCAAAAAGATACTCTGCAATCATGCTATAGTTTCTTCTACCCAAAATGAAAATATTGAGAATTTAGTGTCAAGATTCTGGGACTTGGAAGAAGTTCCCAAAAAACAAAACTTAAGTAAGCAAGAAAGTGAATGTGAAAAACACTTCCTCACTCATACTATAAGGGATGAGGAAGGACGATTTTGTGTCAATTTACCATTAAAGGAATCTGTAGATTGTTTAGGCGATAGCTATAATACTGCCAAAAAGCGATTTCTTAATTTAGAGAAACGTTTTAAACTAAATCCTACACTTAAATGTGAGTATACAAAGTTCATTAATGAATATGCTGATCTAGGGCATCTTTCAATTTCTAATGTTGTGCCAAGCCCTAGCCCATCGTACTACCTTTGCCACCATGCTATTATTAAAGAGGAAAGGGAATCTACCAAGCTTCGGGTAGTCTTTGACGGATCTTCCCCCACCACTTCCGGTTACTCTCTTAACGACGTTTTGATGGTAGGTCCTAATGTTCAAGATACTCTATTTTCCATTTTAATTCGTGCAAGACAATACAAGTACCTACTAACTGGCGATATTGAAAAAATGTACCGACAGGTTTTAGTAAGCGAGAGTGACAGGAATTTGCAACTCATTTTGTGGAGAGAGGTCGAGTCACTACCTATTCAGACGTTAGTGTTAAACACGTTAACTTACGGCACAGCTAGCGCAAGTTATCTCAGTACACGTTGCTTGTGGGAGCTAGGGCAGCAACAGGATGATGAGTTAATCAAAACCATCATTCAAAAGGACTTTTATGTGGATGATTTAATCACAGGGGCAAATGATCCTCAACAATTAATATACATTCAAAAATCTGTTTCAAACGCATTAAAAGCAGGTTGTTTCAATCTTAGAAAATATAAAAGCAATCATCCATCTATTTTTGACAATCTTGATATAAATAAACAAGATAATTTAACTATCAGTGAGTCTTCAAGTACTTTGGGCCTCGGATGGACCCCTTCAAGCGACACGTTGCATTTTCCTATAAAAATGTCTAATGAACCTGACGCTGTAATAACAAAGCGATTTATAATGTCAAATTCCTTTAAAATATTCGACCCGTTAGGTGTTCTGAGCCCAGTTATTGTTATACCAAAAATTATGCTTCAAAAACTGTGGGAGAAAAAATTAGATTGGGATTCGCCAGTCCCATCAGAAATAAAAAATGAATGGATAAGGTTTTCTGAAAATTTAAAAATACTGTCTAATTTAAACATTCCAAGATGGGTGTTAGGCGATTCATCTAAACGTATAGAAATTCATTCTTTCAGTGACGCCTCTCAATCTGCTTACGGGGCATGCATTTATGTCAAGTCGATAGGTCCGAATGACGATGTTACGGTCAAATTGTTATGTGCAAAATCCAAAGTTGCACCCATTAAATTCACCAGCATTCCACGGCTTGAATTGTGTGCTGCGCTGGTCGCCGCCAAGCTCACACAATCCGTGTTAGAGTCTCTCAGATATAAGCCAGATAGAATAGTGCATTGGTGTGACTCGAGCGTAGTCTTAGGATGGATCAAGGGTGATATTAGTAGACTAAAAACATTTGTTGCCAATCGTATTGGTGAAATAGTAGAGCTTACTTCGCCTCAATCATGGCGGTACGTTCCTACAGATTTAAATCCTGCAGATTTCATTTCGCGAGGTGTTGACCCAAAAAACATAATGTCATTGGATCTTTGGTGGTCAGGTCCCAATTTTCTGCTCAAAAATGAAGACGATTGGCCTGTCTTGAAAATTAAAGATTCCGACCCACTGCCTGAGCTGAAAGTGCATTCAGCAGTAGTAAGTGAGCCAATAGTTGATTTCGAAAGATTCTCTTCTTGTAATAGACTTATTAGATCGTTTGCTTACGTAAAAAGATTCATATTCAACACAAAAAATAGTATCAAACGTACTGGCATTTTAACAGCTGACGAATTGCGTGAATCCTGGCATTCGTTATGCATTATTGCTCAAAGTGAATCTTTCTCAGAAGAATATGAAGCACTTTTAAATAATAAGCCTTTAAGCAATAAAAGCAAAATATTGTGTTTGTCCCCATTTTTAGATAATAAGATAATGCGTGTTGGAGGGCGCTTAGACGCCACAGATTTTTACTCTTTTGATAAAAAACACCCCATTTTGCTTCATGCATCGCATAGACTAACAAGGCTTTACTTCGAAAAAGAACATATCGTCAATATGCACGCTGGTCCTCTCCTGTTATTTTCAACCGTAAGAGAAACAGTGTGGCCAGTGAATGGACGTCACCTAGCCTGGCGTGTTGTAAATAATTGTGTTAGGTGTAGACGTCTACGAGGTACAACCCTACAACCTAAAATGGGTAACTTACCATCCCAACGGATTACTCCCGATTATCCCTTCTTGTCAGTCGGGCTGGACTTCGCTGGTCCTTTTACTATTATTAATCGCAAGGGCCGTGGAAGTCGTTTGATTAAGTGTTACTTGTGCTTGTTTGTCTGTCTTCGTTATAAATGCATCCACCTCGAAGCTGTTAGCGATTTAACTAAGGATGCGTTCATAATGACTCTTCGACGCTTTATAGCGCGCCGAGGCAGACCAACTGAGATTTTTAGTGATAATGGTACTAATTTTGTAGCTGCCGCAAGGGAATTAGGGTCATTTATTAAACAAAACCAAGAACCTCTTTTTGATTTTGCAAGTCAAAACCTTATAAAGTTTAGGTTCATTCCGGCTTACACTCCTCATTTTGGTGGACTATGGGAAGCCGGCGTCAAATCGGCTAAACATCATATAAAGCGTGTTATCGGTAATAGCCACCTCACCTTTGAGGAAATTTCCACTTTATTTGCACGGGTGGAATCTATTTTGAATAGTCGGCCATTATGCCCGTTGTCGTCGTGTCCCAATGACCTCCTTTCCCTATCCCCCGGACACTTTCTTATCGGACGGCCGCTAACTGCTCCACCAGCGCAATACTTGGGTGACTCTAAGGAAAACTACCTCCAACGCTATGAACGCCTGGAAAAAATACAACAGCATTTCTGGCAGCGATGGCAGCGCGACTACCTATCAGAGATGCAGCAAAGGACTAAATGGAAGAGCAATGCTGCCAAACTGAGCGTCGGAGATATGGTGCTTCTGGCAGAAGATAACTCTCCCCCTCTGGCATGGAGGCTCGGCCGTGTTCTACGCCTCATCACTGGGTCCGATGGATTAGCCAGAGTGGCAGACGTCACCACAAACAGAGGCTGTGTGCGCCGCTCTCTTGTGCGTCTGTGTAAGCTTCCGACAGCCGAAGAGCTTCGAGGTTGAAAAGCGAGTTTTCAACGGCCGGGAGTATGTACAGGCTTTGGAGCCTATGTCAAAAAGACAGTGACAAGTGTGTATCGTGAAATTTGCTCATAGCTATCGTCAGGCGCTTACAGTGATTAGAACATTTTTAATTGTCATCGTTCACTTCCATTCCGATCTTTGTACAAGCTATACCTTTTTTAATTAAATTAATTTTGCATGTATTTGGGCATTTGATTTACACCATCATATCCTCTAAAGATATGACACACATTATTAAATTATACAACGGGACTTAATCGCGTATCTAAGCGTAAGAGTGACATCCCTAGTGCGCAAAACGTTCAAGCGGATAAACAAGACCAAGTGCGGGTAGTTCGAAAAACTCGCGCGGTTAGACGATGCTGATGTCAACTTAAGCCAGTCTTCTCCGAGACCACGGGGACAACGCCGTCCTCGAAACGTCGGAGGTAAATCTTAAAACTTAGATACGCGATTAAGTCCCGTTGTATAATTTAATAACGTTATTCACGCATTGTAGCGAAAAGTGCCTACGAAAGGGGCGGTTGGTCTGAGGGCGGCTCTCCCATCTCGTGCAGCTCCGCGAAAATGGTCTTATGTATGGACCGGGTCGGGCTTTATATAGCGCAAGAATACATTGTTCGCCAGCCTTTTCAATATCTTCAGTGGATGAACATGAATTGTTGTAAACGCCGGAAATGTAGTGCAAGTCTGGTCTGTCGTTAAATAGTTGTATTGTACCTGTCTACGGCAAGTAGATGCGCGTCAACAGCAGAAAACGCCGTTATAAGGGTGCTAGCCAAGCTAGTCCCCCATAATTGTATTACCCACACACTCCCGTAATACACTAGATACCAGGGATGTTGCAGATGCCGATTTTTTGACATCATGCGGATGTCAAGATAGATACATAAAAAACGTCAAATATTACATTTTAGTAATTTTTATTTCAAAAAACCGGCCATTTGCGAGTCGGACTCGCGTTCCAAGGGTTCCGTACATTTAAGTCCCACTCACGCTTGACTGCTAATTTCTAATAGGTTTTTTGGCTAATGACTAAATTACCTAGCAGTCTAGCACTTACGCCGATGTTAAGACGTTCCTGTACCGACCTGTTCCACATCCGCATCCGCATTAAATCCGCATCGATTTTATGCGGATGCGGATGCAGATGCGGATGTTGAAAACAATGCGGAAGTTCCGCGGTTGCGGATGCGGATATTCGCAACATCCCTGCTAGATACTACATCAGATATTACGTACCTGTCTAAAGCGGCTGGCGGGGCATCGGCAGCGGAAAATGCCGTAGTAAGTGTGTCGGCCAAGTGGGAGCCCCACCAATCCTGTGCCCCGCACAGTCGAGCCAGCAGAGTGGCTAGAGCAGCCGCACCTCGGCCGCCCCACTCCCAAAGTAAACCGGATACCACTTGACACCATTCGAGGCTCACTTCTTGGTGTTGCTAGAAAAAAAACAATGATAAACACCTAGCTAAGTAGCATAGTCTAGCAAGCACATTACGAATAAAAAGTTGTCTGTCAGTGTCATCAACAGGGCCCGTACTTTACATGCCGTTGACGCAAAAATGACGTCACGCTGCATAGAGTATGATTGTAATCATTATTTTGTCATAATTAATCATTTTGACAACCTCTGCAGATAACCGATAACGATACTTGAAATAATCAGTACGATGTCTAATTGACTTTTATCTTATTGTCACTCAACTAAATAACTGCAGCTGTCAGATTAATACATCTTTTACTTAAAATTTGATATATTTGTTAGGTATTGTTGGAAAAATGTAAATAGGCACAATGTCATCTTTACACGACTTTTGCAACAGATATCCGTTTTTAATTGTAAATTACGAAAACTATTGAAGTAATTTGTACATGATTAAAATGATTGACGACTAATGATTAATAATTACAATAAAACTATTTGGGACCATCCTATATGCAGCGTGACGTCAAATTGATGTCATGGTCATCAATATACAATTCTAATAAAATTGAGCCTTTGACAGGTCACTTTCATTGGTTGATAGGGCCAAGTACAGGAGATCTCCATAACCATAACGCATGTCATAGGGCCCGCATTCAGGAAACTGTTTCCATTGGTCCATAAGGGACATGCGGGGTGCGGGATTTTCGTATTAAACACAAATATGATAAAATAATTAACTCACCACATTATCGACTTGGAAGAAGAAATACAGTAGTGTATCTACAACATTCTCGCTTATAACTCTCAACTTATCCGTCGAAGCTCTCTCCAGCAACGCTTCCGGTGTAACTTGGCCTTTATTGATCTGATCTAGCACGTGCTCATTACATTCAGATTTATTCTGCAGCCTTTTGACTATGTTTGTGCATGTGTGTAGTTGCTGTTGTAGTTCTATGCACTCCTGGTATGCTGTTAGGACTTTGGGGTCGGATTCGTTGGGTAGGTTGAGGTAGGCCATCATGTGGGCTGCGTTGCCGTTGTATAGTTCTAAGTAGGGATTCAGGAGGTCCATTAATTTTCCGGTCGCTAGCCTGTAGAGAGATAAAAGATATACAGGTATGTTATTTATACATTTTAGATAGTAAATACTTGTGACAGACAAAGGTCTTACGACAAAAAAAATCTTTTTGTTCAAAAACGGCACAAATTGTGAAAGGCGGCGGTCGACGCGAATGCACAAAACCAGAGTGTCTCAATGGCGTTGTTTCAAAGAAACAAATTGAATTATATTAAACTATGTATAACCATCAAACC
Organism: Cydia amplana; assembly: GCF_948474715.1. Lineage (NCBI taxonomy): Eukaryota > Metazoa > Arthropoda > Insecta > Lepidoptera > Tortricidae > Cydia > Cydia amplana. The sequence continues at coordinate 5,099,860 of NC_086085.1, forward strand.
CAATTACCGCAAATTTTACTTCCTGAAATCAATTAAGCCTGGTAAAGGGCTAAGGGATATTATATTTCTCACATATGACACTTCAAACATTCGATTGTCATTATTGAAATGTCAGCCTGGTAAAGGGTTCAGCACCTTTTCCCTAAGGATATTTAACGCCCCGCCACTGTAATGTAGTATAGCCTTGTTCACTTACCTAAAACGGCATGTCAAATCCTGGTGCAGCGCATTCAGAGAATTAATAGACGCGTTAACGTTGGCAATCTCGGCCACCTCGCCATAGATCCAGCCCAGCGGGATCTTGCATTTCATGGCCGACATGCCGTACCGGCCAATCGTTGTGATCTGAAAAATTTATTAGATTAGCCCGGAACTGTCTCATTTCAAACAGACAGAGAGAATCATACTGTCTTTGTCTTACATTAAGGCACCCAAAAGGGATGAGTATAATTTTCCTGGTTCTTTCTGACTGACAAGTTGTGTTTGCCAGACTATATGGGTGCAAATCGTCAAGCGAGGGTAACTCTACTTGTATTTTTTAAATTTTGGGAAGTTATAATCATTTTTATACGAATCAGGCTTTGCTCTTTGGTTGTCGGCGTACGCTGCGTACAGCGTCACGTCTTGTAAAAATACTATATAGGTATGATGTGACTTAGCCCGCAACGTATGTTCTTAAGGAGAACGGAGCTTTTAGCATGTATGTATTTATTTAAAGTAGGTACCGTATATGAATAGGAATATGAATTCATCGTATATATCATTCATTTACTTAACGTATATACGTATCCAAGTTATATTATGTTAGCAAAGACAATACATCTTAACTTTATTCATCGTTGGTTGATTTATAATCTTAGCATATACCAATAAATATGTATTTCTGAAACATTTTACACAATATTACACACCGCTGGACGACGTGTATTTCGAATTAGTGTAGTAACGAGTCAAACCTACCCGCTATACATCGCCGGAGAGGGTTAAAACTTGTGGCAGGATTAAAGCAACACATACGACTGCGAAATTAGCAAATCAGATAAATATATCTCACCTTCATGTACCGACAAAGCGGCGGCGGTTGTATGTCGGTCAGCACGAGGTGCTTCGTCGCGATGTCGGTGGCGAACGCTAGCTTCACGCAATCTGTCTCTTCGCTGCACACCCAGAGGTCAATGCAAAGTGTCACAAGGTCGGAGCACGATGGGATTATCTGCAAACCAAATTGTATTACAAAAAAAAAATGATTGATTGACTAATAATCAGTCACTAACAGTCAGTGGAAGGTGAAACTCGAAACTCTTTCTGTGCGGAAGCTCAGTCGGTTGCCTCCGTTTCTGTTTATTACCATTTATGTTTCTGTTTGACGACCGTCTGGCCTAGTGGGTAGTGACGCTGCCTGTGAAGCCGATGGTCCTGAGTTCAAATCCCGGTAAGGGCATTTAATTGTGTGATGAGCACAGATATTTGTTCCCGAGTCATTGATGTTTTCTATGTATTTAAGTATTTGTATATTACATATATCGTTGTCTGAGTACCCACAACACAAGCCTTCTTGAGCTTACCGTGGGACTTAGTCAATTTGTGTAAGAATGTCCCTATATTTTTGTTTTATTGCCCTTTTTTGGTGATAAGCGGGCATTAGACAGGGACAATGGTATAGTTTGTAGCTTTCTAATAGAGCCCGAAGGCTAATCCTATTGTCTATTGTTAAGTAAAACCACTCGTGCCACGTGCCACAACCACCTGCATAAAAAATCGGTACTTCGGTTACTGAGTGCCGGCGAGTCGAACGCTACAGAACCAGTCTAAAATGTGTCATCGAGATGCGTAACAAAGGCGCGTTATCGGAGAGCGCACCTACACTGGTTTTTTGAGCGTTGGACTAGCCCGCGCTCAGGTGCCAAATAGAATAATTAGGACCCTTTTTTGCAGGTAAGTAGCATGTGCGGTTTTACTGAACAATAGACAATAGGATAAGCTTTCGGGCTTTACTAGAAAGCTACAAACTATAACTCACCACGTCCGTGAGGCGCACCGCGTGCCCCAGGTCTAGCACGATGTACCGCCGGGCGCCGCTGTGCATGCGCTCCACTACGAGCGTGTGTTGCGGCACGCGGGTCACTAGCTGCGCCCATGGTATACCGCATTGCTCTTGTTCCTGTTCAAAATGAGAAAACGATCAAATAAAACTAAGCGTAGAAGCTCACAGCCGCATCATATTTTTAGGGTTCCGTACCCAAAGGGTAAAAAGACTATTACTAAGACTCCGCTGTCCGTCCGTCCGTCCGTCTATCACCAGGCTGTATCTCACGAACCGTGATAGCTAGACAGTTGAAATTTTCATAGATGATGTATTTCTGTTGCCGCTATAACAACAAATAGTAAAAACAGAATAAAATAAAGATTTAAGTGGGGCTCCCATACAACAAACGTGATTTTTGACCGAAGTTAAGCAACGTCGGGCGGGGTCAGTACTTGGATGGGTGACCGTTTTTTTGCTTGTTTTGCTCTATTTTTTGTTGATGGTGCGGAACCCTCCGTGCGCGAGTCCGACTCGCACTTGGCCGGTTTTTTATAAATATCTGAAATTCGGATAAATGCAGAAAACGAGTTGTTTATTGTAACATGACCTTATTCTGCAGTAAACAACGCGATTTAGCCATTCTTTTAGAGACGCAGTTGTAGTTAAGTACTAAACCACTTTTGTTATGGGGTCAACTCCAAAATAGGGGAAAAAAAAAAAATTTAGGCTCATCGAAACATCGATGTTTTCTAAAGGACAACCAAATATTTTTAGGCAATTTAATGAATACTAAACTGTTCTATCTATATGACATATTCACCTCGCAGGTATGACTTAACTTTGTAAAAACATCCTACATGGCAATGTGAGAGTTGAGAGAAACATACCTGGAAGAACTTCTCCTCGGTAAACTCTAGTTTCTCCTGGGGATCGCATTCCATCAGGGAGCTTTCGACATCCTCAAGCGAGTCTGGGTCTTGCGACATCTGTTTCATCTGCCCTTCCTTTACGACGCTCCATAGCTGAGTCGAAACAATTATCTTTAGTTCCAGTTACACACTAAAATATCCCCCTCAACTTCAAGGGGAAGATATTTGCCGTCTAACAGTGGCGGCGCGTCCATAAAAGCCGATTCCCACCGGCTTGCCTGTTTTTGGACGTTTGAGCAGAGTTCTAAAGGAAATATGTAAGCCAAATTAGCCCCGGCTTGCCTATGGATATGTTTGACGCGCCGCCACTGCCGTCTAATAAAATTACCTAGAAGTATAAAATGTAGAATTAAATTCTGATTTTATATGACTCGATATCGAGTTGTTGGGACGTGAGGGCCTGGGGCCCGTTTCTCAAAAGCATGTAACTTGTAATACAGTTGGAAGTCCCTTTCTAACAAAAGCTGTCAAAAAGTGACATCCGCTTGTATTACAAGTTTTTGAGAAACGGGCCCCTAGTAATCCTGTTCACGAAAAGTGATAAATTATATAGAATCCAGCCCATGAAGTGGAAACAAAGGCCTGGCCGCGGCCTTTGCGTGGCGACTCACGTGTAGAGGCATCGCTTCGCTGAGACCGGCTCCAAATACTCTTACTCCGTTGTTTTGTACCCATCAGACTTGCAATACAAGATTGGTACCTGGTTAGGGTCGCCAGGCAACGTCGACACCACAGCGGGATGGTGTCGGCCTCCCGTGGACTCCAGCTTGGTCCCGTCTGAGGCCGCGTGGCAGCTCACGTGTAGTGGCATCGCTTCGCTGAGGCCGGCTCCGAATACTCCCACTCCGTTGTTTTGCGCCCACCAGGCTTGGGGCGTTGGAGTGGATTTCGTTTCTACAAGGTTCAAGGCTAAGTTAGAATATGGACGTATAGAAACTTTCCTAAAGTCCTATCAAGACTTAGAGGGCGAATGCGCGCGAAAATCGTGGATAAACACGACACGAATCAATGTAAGTCGATTATAATAAAGTTTCCAATCATCGCCGAATATTACTATAATCAGGGAGGAAACGAGGCACGAAATCGAACTGCGATAATGTGAATAATTGAATATCGGCCTCACGATAAGCTTCGAGCTCTAATAACAAACACACTAAGTCTGGAGCAGGTTTAATATTCTTAAATGGGTGTGAAAGGGGTGTGAAGTTATTTAACTTACCTACTAAATGCTTTAAATATTTTTATGTTGCGATCTTCGGTAAATATTCTTACGATATATCAAACGTCATACAGAATGATTTATCTTTTACGACGGTGAAAATATTACATATATTATTATATTACTAAGCATCAAGGTGCCATAATAAAAAAACTGAAGTACAAAGTTGGTTCTTGCAAAATTCCTTAATTTAAATATTTCACCACATCTACTAATGACTGATATGTAATTTCATGCCAGAAAATTGTATGATCATGCAAACATTGCTTGTATGTGAATTTTGAAAGCAGCCATATGAAATATGCAAACGATAAATGAAAAAGATGTAACGAAACTAACATGCATTTTATTTGCATGTATTTTAGAAGTTTAAACATAAAAAGAAAAAAACTATTTTCGACAGCTATAAACACTGGTTACTTTACAAAGTGACCCGCATTCATTGTTATTTAGTGAATATTCCAACATAACCAGACAGTTGAGAGATAATTTGAGTTACAAATTTAGCTTATTTAATAGTTTTATGATTGATCGGTCTTTTACACATGTTCCTTCCCAACAATATCGTCACCACATTAAATAATGTACATAACAAATGAAAATGACTTAAGTACTCAAAATTTGTTTATCATAAATTATAAGCCATTTTTATATGCATTGAGACAAATTTTAACTTATAAATGGGTGAATCAACTTTTTCTTGTCACTCGTTGCCATGGTTACGTTCTCCTGGGTCACTCTTTAAAACCTAATTTTCAGGCAATTAAATTCACCAAACACTCTTTTTTGTGATAGATATACACCCTTTCCATTGAGGGTCGTCTACCAAGCGTGTCAGAAGAAGGGTGGTGGTGGTGGGTGGTGAAGGTGTACAATGTCTTCTAACAAACTATGCTACTATTGTCTCTTGGCTGACCGGACAGAATAACAACAAGAAATAGTTGATCCACCCCAATAACACAGCTAATAAATGAACAAAAATATAAACATAGAAACGACGCGCTTACAAAAACACTGACATTTGAATGGTATAAAAGCATAATTACATCTGCCAGTGGAGTTTTTGCTTTTATGCCGCTCAATTATTGTATGAGTGCCACAATACAATGAGTGAGTGAGATGGAAAAGATGTATTAACAGCGGATGGAATGTTAAAGATAAATAATGGATAAGCAGTGAGACAAAACCCGACGAACGGTCAGCTGTTCATTACATTATTTTGGTATAGTTTTAAAATTCACGAATTTATTTCACAATTTTTTGAGTGGTTTTCATGTCAGAATTATTTATCGGATGTAAATTCTTTTACCTGAAACTATTAGCGGAAAAAACAATGTCGATTCGAATAAACAAAAATAATCAATCGAATACCGACACTACGACGAAACGGGCCGGAATATTTGGAATCGGATGTAACAATAAACGATTTATGTACAGTCTGCCGTAGAAATAGCTACGCGAGTGAAGTGATCAATGTAGGTGTATGTACCACTGTTAACCTGTTCGTTTAAAAAATATAGATGCTGGAAACTCCAAATGTGTCAGGCGCTTAAAACTGAACACTATTCCTTTCTTGAAATGCCTGATATTGAAGAGGTGCGTTCAGATCTTACGAATGTGCCTCGAACACACGAGTAGAGTCAGACCAAGTCAACTCTGCATGGCATTTGCAATGACAAACTGTGGCAATGTCATCGTTAAGGCCAGAGCACATCGGCTGCGTGTGCGTAGACGTGCACAATTTCTATGAAAATATGAGGTCTATAATGACACTACGTCACTTTTTTTATATTCAAGACATTCAAGTTGGTGCAATGTTAGCTTAGATAGACTTTCATACTTGGGTAAGATTTCTAGCGCGCATGCAGTGTGCGAGCAGTTCGCGAAAAGTCCACACGGAACGAGTAACCTCGCATAGAAATTGCCGCGCGAAGCAGTTCGGTCCTGTAGACGTGCCTTGCCTAAGGTTTCGCGGCCGAGCGTATTTTTGCCTTGGGAGGAAGAATATTATGTGTGGTCACCATCGCCCGCAATCAGCCTCAACGTTACTACTCGTAACAGTAACACCATTAATTGACCATTCGTGTACCCTATGTCCTTGTAATAAGATTTACGAATAGGGATGTTGACATTTTTTTAGGACTGTATATTTAGAGACCATATTTTCACGGATTCGGATCGGACGTAGTGCGAAACCGCTCTTACACTTGCAAAATATGATTTTCCGCATTCTAATATACCCTGCTATGGTAAAAACATAACATGTTATGTATTCGCGATTCATGTCAACATCCCTATTGCCAGGTAACAGTAGATTGCATGAACAGCTGACCAGATGACAAGGCTGACGTCGCGTGATACGAACATACCCGGTATCTGCGGGAGGTTGAGGAGGTCCTTTAGCTGCGAGTCGGCTTTGGCGGCGGGCGGGGGCGGCAAGTCGCCTGCCAGCGGAAGCGGGGATCAGTGGGGCAAAGGGGGTTAGCCGGTTGCGAATCGTAGCCCATTCGCCTTTTTTTTAACTTTTTGGACGCCAATGACCGATATATACGCACCGCAGGTCCAACGCCAAAGACGGATTAATCGGTCATAGACCACAGAGCAACATAGACCTAGGTGCATATGCATAAAGTTCAATTTCAGTTTTGACACTTCAGTGACGTGGCGTCTGAGTGACAGCTTTTGTGTTTGACACGGCGTCGAAAAGGTTAACCCAGAGTAACTCGCGAAAAGCTAAGTTTCCAAAGCCGGAGGAAACCTTCCAATATTTCTTGCGTGTAAATGTTGAACTTTATTGTATGTAATTATTTGTAGTCAGCATAAAATAGATAGGAATGAAGTGGCAAAATATATCGGAACGCAATCTTATATATATGGTAACAAAGGTGTGTTATGATATATTTGGTACAGTCGACGTCAAACACATGGTAACAATTTTCACCTTATTACAAAGGAGTAAGGTGCCAAAGTGTAAACATATCTTTGACGTCGACTGTACTTTGGACGTCAACTATTTGATCCTGACTGTACACTCATACATCAAAATAATTTATTAGAATTATTATTTATTGTAGAGATTAAATTCGATCTGGGATCTAAGGTATTCCCGAGAGCAAATAAAGCTTGAGCGACTTCTGTTACTATTAAATTCTAGTATGATTGTAAGTTGTATAATAGGGCTATGATTCGTCATACCAATTTTACCGGCTTTATAAGTACTCCGTGCGTAGGGACAACACCTTGATAGAGTTCCGTAACTCATGAGTGCCAATTTTAAAATTAACCCAAGTAACTTCAAATGCCTTTGTTATTTTTTCTCTTCCTAACAAACACAACTATCCAAGTGACGAATAAAGAAAGTATGGAGTCTGGAACAAATTCAATAATAAATAATTCTAAATCCCTTTGGTAATTTGTCGTGTATAGCCAAAAAGCAAAAGTATCGGTAAAAATTAAATTATTTTTATAGTCTGTGCGGAAAGAGAAAAGTCGTAGAATGTATTTGGTCTTATCATTTCACGACTTTTCTATTTCCGCACAGACTATAAAAATAATTTAATTTTTACCGATACTTTTGCTTTTTGGCTATACACGACAAATTACCAAAGGGATTTAGAATTATTTATTATTGAATTTGTTAATTGAAATTCATAAGAACACGGAACTCTTTACAAACTATCATTCACACGTCATCCCGTGTTAGTCAACATCACCCTCTTATTTTAATTGTAGTTTTAGGTAATATGCATACATCGGGGTTTTCGATGCGGGAATGATTTCGTGTATTTATAACTTTGTTTATTGTAAAATAATTACCAAACTATGAATTAAACGTAGGTAGTAAGGTCCAAATGTGCTTAGAAATGTTAAATTAGTATCGTTTTTTACATTTTTTACCTGTTATTTGGCTAGTGTAAAACATTCCCGCACCGAAAACCCCGATGTATTGTAATATGTAAATATGTATGACAGTGGTCACTCGGTACAAACTTTAAACAAGAATTTGTATAAACATAATCACTGTCAGTCGCGTTTAGAAACACCTTGTCTGAGCGTGGTATTCCACCTGTCCAATGTGTATTTGCATCTCACATTTTGCTTATGAGAGAGTGAGACGCAATGCACATTGCTCAAAAACCCTTACGTCACGGGTTACACTTTCCCCTTTTCCTTGAGACTCGAAATCAGTGACTACTCTACCAACCATAGACTAGGAATCCTCTAGACGGAGTTTAGAGCAATTATTTCATAAAACCGATGCTGCCAAAAATACTGGGGTGCGGGGGACGAGGTGAGCGAGTTCCGTGCCGTGATTGGTCCGTTCAAAGATACGGACGTTACACAAAGACACTGACTCGAAAATGGAGTAAAACTACCATATATTTGTGGCAGAGGGAGCGCTACTATGCTCAGTCTGGAGGATGTCTTGTGTGTGCTACCAACTCACCCATATCCTGCGGCAGATTGAGCAGGTCCTTGAGCTGGTAGTCGGGTTTGGCGGCGGCGGGCGCGGACGTGTCGCCGGACAGCACGCTGGCGTAAGTGACCGGTGTGGACGAGCCCTTGCCCAGCTCGGGCGTCTCCGCCGCGAACACGGTGCGCTCGAGCGGCAGCCCGTACAGACCGAATCTGTTGAATAGGGTTAATATAGTCTGGCAAACAAGTTTTATCAGTAACATCCCTCTTTTTGGGTTACAATAAGAAAAAGATAGAATAATTCTGTGTCTATACTACACTGCCTAATGATTCTTGTAACTATAGTAATATGTATACGAGAGGTCAAATAGAAAAGTAATGTTAATAGTAATGTCTGCAATCGTATATGGGGCTTACAGTGTCTTATGACGTTTTGAAATTTCTGCTATAGTTCGTTTTTTTTTAGCATTAGAAAGAACTTGAAAAACGGTAAGCGATTTGGACACGTCTTTTAATTGAAAAACACTTTTTAAAAATCAATAACTATTACTTATGAAAGCGGAAGAATATAAAAGATCGTATTAGATTCATAATTGTTACATATTTACCGTAACTTATTTTAAAAATGTGTTTTTCAATTAAAAGACACATCAAGATTGTTTACCTTATTTCTAATGCTAAAAAACGAACTATAGTAAGTCCCACTGATAATTAACTTTAACCATTTAACCGCTAAAGACGGCCCCAAACGTGCACGGTTACTGTTTAATATTAACGTTCATGCATTCCGATAAGGTTTACAATGGCGTGTTGTATACATATAACAGGCGTAGCGTGGCGTCCAATTCTGAGCAATACCTACCTCTCCTGGTAAAATAAATGTATCTCAACACGTACCTAGCTCGTAGTAAGTGGTGGTAATCATCCCCGCGCTCTGCGAGGCATCGAGCAGTCTTATCTAGTATCGCGAGGCACTTTGCCACTAGGTCGGCGGCTGCGCCACGCTGCGTAGCGTGCTGTGCGAGAGCTACTAGCCAGCGGGGGGCCCCTGGCGACTCGCAAGCCCCGACGTAAGGCAAGCAAGCGCTCAGGGTAAATGTTAAAGTTAGAAATGTGTCTCAACACGTACCTAGCTCGTAGTAAGTGATGGTAATCATCCCCGCGCTCTGCGAGGCATCGAGCTGTCTTATCTAGTATCGCGAGGCACTTTGCCACTAGGTCGGCGGCCGCACCACGCTGCGTAGCGTGCTGTGCGAGAGCTACTAGCCAGCGGAGGGCCCCTGGCGACTCGCAAGCGCCCACGTAAGGCAAGCAAGCGCTCAGGGTAAATGTTAAAATTAGAAATGTGTCTCAACACGTACCTAGCTCGTAGTAAGTGGTGGTAATCATCCCCGCGCTCTGCGAGGCATCGAGCAGTCTTGTCTAATATCGCGAGGCACTTTGCCACTAGGTCGGCGGCCGCGCCACGCTGCGTAGCGTGCTGTGCGAGAGCTACGAGCCAGCGGAGGGCCCCTGGCGACTCGCAAGCCCCGACGTAAGGCAAGCAAGCGCTCAGGGTAAATGTTAAAGTTAGAAATGTGTCTCAACACGTACCTAGCTCGTAGTAAGTGGTGGTAATCATCCCCGCGCTCTGCGAGGCATCGAGCAGTCTTGTCTAATATCGCGAGGCACTTTGCCACTAGGTCGGCGGCCGCGCCACGCTGCGTAGCGTGCTGTGCGAGAGCTACGAGCCAGCGGAGGGCCCCTGGCGACTCGCAAGCCCCGACGTAAGGCAAGCAAGCGCTCAGGGTAAATGTTAAAGTTAGAAATGTGTCTCAACACGTACCTAGCTCGTAGTAAGTGGTGGTAATCATCCCCGCGCTCTGCGAGGCATCGAGTTGTCTTATCTAGTATCGCGAGGCACTTTGCCACTAGGTCGGCGGCTGCGCCACGCTGCGTAGCGTGTTGTGCGAGAGCTACTAGCCAGCGGAGGGCCCCTGGCGACTCGCAAGCCCCGACGTAAGGCAAGCAAGCGCTCAGGGTAAATGTTAAAGTTAGAAATGTGCCTCAACACGTACCTAGCTCGTAGTAAGTGGTGGTAATCATCCCCGCGCTCTGCGAGGCATCGAGCAGTCTTGTCTAGTATCGCGAGGCACTTTGCCACTAGGTCGGCGGCCGCGCCACGCTGCGTAGCGTGCTGTGCGAGAGCTACTAGCCAGCGGAGGGCCCCTGGCGACTCGCAAGCCCCGACGTAAGGCAAGCAAGCGCTCAGGGTAAATGTTAAAGTTAGAAATGTGCCTCAACACGTACCTAGCTCGTAGTAAGTGGTGGTAATCATCCCCGCGCTCTGCGAGGCATCGAGCAGTCTTGTCTAGTATCGCGAGGCACTTTGCCACTAGGTCGGCGGCCGCACCACGCTGCGTAGCGTGCTGCGCGAGAGCTACTAGCCAGCGGAGGGCCCCTGGCGACTCGCAAGCCCCCACGTAAGGCAGGCAAGCGCTCAGGACGGTTGTTAGAGTCGCGTCGAATGTGGACTTCCATGGCTTCGGCAACTGTTTTACACCCCTGTTGAAAAAAAAAAGTGTGAATAAGAATCATTAGAATGAGACGACATAAGGCTTACAAAAGTACATTACAGTATTTTACATTTATATTATAACAAATACAAGAATGAAAAGCTTTAATTGCTTGAGATAACTATGAAGAAGTACCAGATGTTAACTTAATTCTACAGTCTTATTACAGTACATATGGTGCTACTTTACCGCACTAGTGCGTAAATAAGCACTTTTCGTTGCTATGTCAAATATTTAGAGGGGCATATGTACTGTAAAACGTTGTACGATACGCGTGCGAATAGGTAATTAGTTAAATACGCAACTCGTGTCGATTTAAAACACTCCCTTCGGTCGTGTTTTAAATCTATCGCCACTGGTTTCGAATTTCCTCTTTTCCGCACTTGTATCGTAAATAACTATTCTGCGTAGCTGCTGTCAATTATTACTTGGTACATACATACTTATGAGTTAGTTTTTTACAGATATTACATTAATTAAGAAATGCATAACTTACTCGCTGGTGATAAGGATGATCTTCACACACTTCTTAGCAAAGCTCCTATTTCCGCACAAAATGCAGTTCTTGATCAAAGCATCGGTGTGTTTCTCAATAATCTTAACACACTCCAACTGCTGAATCTCCACGGGAGTCTGAGCGTCCTTGTCTTTGCCTTTGTCAGTCTTGGCCAGCCTGAGTCTCTGCAGTCTTATCGAGATCACCCAAATGAGTATGTCTAAAGCTAACTTTCTCTTCTCACTATCATCTCTGCTTACTGCTATCTCGCATAATGTGTCTAGGAAGCTGTTGGATTCAAGCATGGCAATGCGCTGCTGACGCTCCAAAGGAACGTCAGTGTGAGGACTGGAGCGAACTGTTAGCGAGATTTGGTGTAACCAATCGCAACCGATAAAGCTGGACTTTTTCGAGCTGCTTTCTCCCGATTTTATCGAGCCCTTGCTCATGTCTTTCGCTGGGTCGAATAAGGTTTTAATGTGGATCAAAAACGTTCTGCCTCGAGCCCTGTATAATCTAGGACTGGTCAGTATTAAAGTCCCAGATTGTTGCGTCAAGTCCAAGCCAGAGGATAGTAGCAGCGGGCCTGCGAGGATCTCAGCGTTATGGGCTTGCAAGTACTCCTCGCTATTCACAGGGTTCTCTAAATTCGAAGACATATCCGCGTCAACAGTCGGGAAAAATACCGGCGACTCCGATCGGTGGCCGAAAGACGCGTCCTTCTTATAACCAATTCCGTGCAAGTTCTGTTTCAAAAGCGTCACTTGGATTATAGGTAAGTTCGCGGAACATGACGAGTGTAGTGTGAATCCAAATTCTATATGAGCTAAAGAGACACTGTAAGGTAGAGTGAGCTCTAAAACGTGTTCGTCCCAAGTGGAAGACGTGTTTTGTAAGCGCCAAGTCCGGTTGTTCTGATGGTCAGAACGCGAGCGCTGCGCCGGTGACAGCTCACACCAGAACCCAGGCACGACCGCACTGTAAGGTACCGTAGTGTTCGCATGACCGAATGACCCTATTAGTGTAGTCATAGTTTCTAGATCGCTCATATCTAGTTCAGTCTTGTTAGCCAACATAACAGGCGCGGGAGTGGCCCCTACCGTCTCATCTCTAGGTTGTTTATGAAGCATCTCAAAGTCTATGTTGGCGAACTCGTCTTCGTCAATATCGCCAGTCGAATCCTTCTCACCATTATTCAGTGCGTAGAAATATATCATTCCGTGCTTCGTTGACACGCTAAGCCGTTCGACTGAGGCGCAGTACGCTACTGATGTGAACTGGCCCTTAGGAGCTCGCTTCTCTGAGAGCATTTTGAAGGAAGGCAGAGCATACAGTCTAAGGCTACCGTCTACGCCCACAGCGGCGAAGGAGTACTGTTCGTGCTTGTCAATAGGCAGCAAACATAAGTCTACAGGACTTTCTCCGTAAGGCAGCTCCATCATATTTACAGGATTGTCTTCTAGAGTGAAAATGGAAGTGTTGCTGTTTATTTTAAACAGTATGAAGTATGCTTTCACGTCAGATTTGTCATCTGCCTTGTCCGGTTGCTCTGTGGCGTCATCGACATCCATTTTGGTGTCGCCGTCATGGTCGGTTTCCTCCTCCGCTCTGACCTTTTCTGGATCGATGCTGGAGATAACTGCTAGTAAATGCTCCTTGTCTTCTGTTGGTAGTAAATGTGTGACTTTGGAGTCATCTCTAAGGTTGAGCTTGAAACCTGGAAGACTTAAGCACTGGACGGCGATGCCTTGGGAGACGACTTCCTCTTGCGGCGGGTCGCTGTCGAATCCGTCGTTATTGCTATTGCTCACTGCAGTCTGAGTGCCGACTTTGCTGCCACCGAACGTGGTAACTTTAATCTTTTCTGTACCCTCTCCGCCTTCATACCATTTGAGGTCTGAGATCTCCAACGGGCCGTTCATATTGAGATAATGTGTGATGGGGTCTGCTTGCTGCAAGACCGCATCCGTCTGGTCGGCCAGCTTAGTCCCAACAGAGTCTAAATTTCCGCTCTTCCAACTCTTCAACTGCGATATCTTGCCTACAAAGTCTAGCATGCTACCCTGTCCCGACTCGGGTAGTTCTGGCAGTAGAACTGTGGGCGGCGGCGGCGGTAACAACTTGTAATGTTTCGTTAAGAAGATCTTCTTCGGTTCCCACATTTTCGAGTCCTCCTTACTAGAAGAAGCGTTAAGATTGATCACATTGCTGATCTGCTCGTCCAAGAGACTAGTGCACTGGGGAAGCTCCGTGTCCTCGTCCGAATAATGGAAGTATATTTCGTCGTATATGTTGGCGTCGTCCGTTCGAGCGACCGTGCAAACTTTCTTACTGACACCCGGTTTGGAATTTCCGCTGCTGTTAGATGTGTGGACGACTGTTGTTATAGAGCCTGCTAAGGAACTGTGTATATCGTACGTTAGTAGGAAGAGCATTTTGTTTATAGGTGACAGGTTGCTTTTGGCTTCGTTCTGATCGTTCATTGCTTGGACGCTCTCTTTGAATTTATCTGGTGCTCCTGAGTCGAAGAGTGCTTTGCTGGAATCCTCCTCCTTTATAGGTTGGTCTGATGGAATATTATTTGTCCTGGTGATGGTGACAGCACAGATGAGTGAGGGTTTGGACTTGTTGTTACTGGTCTCTTTTTCGCCTATGCCTGTTTCTGTGTTTTGTGCTTGTGGGTATGTCTCTTGTTGTGAAGTCATGCCGACGAACGCCATTGCTGTGAGCTCCAGGATGTAGGTCGCTGAAACAACATAAGCAATTGGTTAATTTCTAAGGTAACTTTGAGGAAATTTATGAGGACTTGAAAAATAATAACCAAAGCACTAAAATTTAGTCATTTTATTTCTTGTGCGGAATTTCTTGTCCAAATAGGTAGGTTTTGGGTACACTACATAATTCCGAAATATTTTATGCCGAATTTTATTATTCCGTTTTTTTAAATGTTCGACCCATCAAAACTCCGACTGTCGTAATTACGAACGATGAAAATCACGAAAGTGTATATTTCCGAATAGCAAAAAAGACGATTTTTAAAAATTCCGAACCACATAATTCCGAATATAAAAATTCCGATAGTGATAAACACCGAATTTAACATTTACGATTTATGAAATGACGATTTCCGAAACACCATTATTCCGAAAATTTGAATTCCGATTTACGTGACTCGTATTTTAAATATCCCCATTTTTTTAATTCCGAATTTATAGTTTCGTGCTCCGCATCTGCTCCGGCGCTACGGGCAAAGCAGCCCCTTCGCCCTTGGGTAGCAAAGCGCATAGCACAATGTGAGCCGAAGCGGCTGAGGCTGGTCGCCGACTGCGGAGGCGAGGGCTGCTTCCCCTCCGCGCCTCCGGCTTTTTACATACACTCTAGGGGTAGGACAGACAAGACCACGTGGATAGTGGGGTGCTCCGATTCGGATTTTGGTTAGTTAGACTTTAAAAAAGTGCGTTTAAGTCTTATTTTAAAAATCACGAATTTATTATTCCGAGTTTACAAAAGATCCAATTTCTGAATACCGAATTACTTTATTTCCGATCGGTCAATGATTTTTCGGAATAGACAAATTCGGAAAAAATATTTTCGGATTTTTTCTAAATCGGAACTTTAAGCTTTCGTCCATATGAAAATCGGATTTTAAGTATTCGGAAATAGCACAGTCGTGATTTTCTTCTTTCGTGGTTTTCAAAGTCGTAATTTCGATATTGCGGACATATAAAAAATCGGGATTATGAAAATCGAGGTTATGAAAGTCGGAAAAACATATTTCGGAATATTTGGGTGTTCCCGTAGGTTTTATCAACTGTAAATACTGTAATACCAAAACAAAGCTTCCACAATCTTAGTGCAAAGAAAGAGGGGAAGTCAGATGATGAATTCACAGGGCCACGATACTAATAAAAAAAAATAAAGGTCTACTTACAGGAATCCTTCTCCAAACTGGCCGACCACACTTTATTGCAATCTGTAGACAGTATCCCACTAAAGATGGAGTCGTACGGGGAAAGGTGTATGAATTTGACCAGCTTGAGACCGCAGTCGAACTTCCAGATGTTGACTTTGCCTTCCACAGAACCAGTGGCGATAAGTTCGCCTGTGTTGCCTCTGGAGACTATGGTCACGTTTGGACTGGGCACCGCGCACGCTGTGGCATTCGTTACCTGAAAATAAATTTTCATTTTAAACCCGGTTACTAGAAAAACACAGGAATGAATCTCCTGCCTAGGTAGGACTATTACAGTGAAACCTGGATAATTGCAATCTCAGAGGACCGGCAATTTTTCAATTAAGAGTTTAGGTTAAGAACCAGGTTTTTCAATTAAGCAGGTCGTGCCAATTAACGAGGTTAAAAAAATCGTTGTGTCAATTATAGAGGTTCTCATTAGGTAATAGAGGTTGCGTTCTGACAAATTGCTTTTATGGAGGTGCAAATAACAATTGAAAGAAGATTTACAAGTTTAAATTCTGGGTTTCTGGTCTATAGCTATATTATGTAACTTGCACTTTTACACTACATTAATTACTACTTTATTTTCTTACAGTCATTTGGGTTTTTAAAATAATCCCTTGAATTGTAGAAGGAAGTTTAATTGGAATGTAAAAAGCATATTATGTTTTTGATTTAATCAAAACTATTTCACCTACTACACTCTATGATAGATAGCCAATAAATAAATTGACTTCCGGATGAAGATTTAAAATAAAATTATCATTGCTATTAAAATATTGTTTCTGCTCTCTACAAGTCTAGGTACATTCTTTCAATTACAGAGGTAATAAGTAAGATTTGTTTCAATAATAGAGGTAATGAGAAGAGCTAAAATAACTGATTTTTTTAGCAGTGTCAATTATAGAGGTCTTAGTTGCAATGTGGTCAATTACAGAGGCAAAATTCCGAAAAGCAATTAAATCTGAATTGCAATTATAGAGGTTCCAAAATTTCAATTATAGAGGCCTTTTGGTCTCAAGGGACCGGGACCGGACCTTTGGTTGCAATTATTGAGGTTTTGCATTTATCCAGGTGTCAATTAACCAGGTTTCACTGTATTTAAAAGGCAGATAAACTAAATCTGCCTACAGTTATAATAACGTAAATTATGTAACTTGGTTATCCTTAATCCTAACCAATGGGGAAAAACCATTTTTAATTCTTAACTAAACTTGTTTTAGCTCTAACTTGTTTGGTCTGAAAATCAGAATAAAGGTATTTGCCACAAAACAAAAAATAAAACATGTACCATATAACTTTTTCTGTCCATATTAGTGAACCTGGTTGCCTGTACTTGCCGCAAGACTAAGTGGCGAGTCAGGTCATAATGCCATGTCTTTCACTCTTGGTTGGTCTTAACAAGGATAAAGGAGATAGCATTATGATCTCAGTCGCCAGTTGGTATTGCGACAAGTATCATTACATAGTATAAAACAAAGTCGCTTCCCGCTGTCTGTCTGTTCCTATGTATGCTTAGATCTTTAAAACTACGCAACGGATTTAGATGCGGTTTTTTTTTTTAATAGACAGAGTGTCAAGAGGAAGGTTTATGTAGGGGTGAGAGCTGCGGAGGATGATGACGTCACGACCGCGGCGAGCACTCACCGCGGATACCACACACGGCTCTTGACTACCGTCTCATATGTACATACCTACTCGATACCTAAACTATTGTAAAAAGCGAATTATAATAAGTTAACGTGAAGCAGGAGTTTTCTTGAAGAGTCAAACCCCTCAGCTGAGCTGTTCCTCAATAACAGCTCCGACAATTTGTTAACCCGTGCGGGCGGGTCGCTAGTAATGACTAATGAAATAAACCACACAAGTAATTTTTCAACATCTAACCGTCGGACTACTAGAGATACTGACCGATATAGGCACGTTGTGCGTGTACTCGCCGCGCACGAACGGACAGTTGGGGGAGTGCCGCTCGTGCTCGACCCAGGGCTCGTCGGACTTCTCCCAGCAGACGAGGCACACCATGCACGTGAAGCACATTGCGCGGTCATCCCCGCTGGGGGAGGGTTGGTGGTAGAAGCCGGCTTGGGCCATGCGTGCGGGGAGCGCCCATCTGGAAGAATAGAATTTCATTTTTTCATTTCATTTTCATTTTTTTCATTATATAGACCGGGATATAAACCGTGATTACCTTTAGTATTGCTTTCGCCGCGCTCGGTCTACCCTCATTCGTTTATATAAATCTAGTGAAACCACAGACAAGACATCCTCTAGACTGAGCACAGTAACGCTACCCCCTCTGCCACTTATACGGTATTTTTACTCCATCTTCGAGTCAATCCCGTGCCGTGATTGGTCCGTGTCTTTGAACGGACCAATCACGGCACGGGATTCGCTCACCTCGTCCCCCCGCACCCCCGTATTTTTGGCAGCATCGGTTTCATGAAATAATTGCTCTAAACTCCGTCTAGAGGATTCCTAGTCTATGAGTGAAACTAACCGTGAATCATTCAAAACTGTTATTAAGACTTGATCGAAAGTTAGCTGAACGATTGGAAATGATTTTTGTAATTACCAGTTTGGCGTCAAAATAAGCTTTAATTTTAACTATCAGAAGGGATATCATTACAGTTTGATGCCCAGTTTTACGACTGAGGACAGAGAAGCATCTATATCTCGTAACACACAGGTATAAAAAATGTATAGAACTTGTCCTAGAAGAAGAAAATCCAGTAAGAACAAATTGTGAAATTCTAAACAGTATTATTGTTATATGCGTAATTATAATTTTCCTAATAAAAAATAAATAAATTTTTTCCTTTGTATTTTATCCACAGTTACCAATTTACCATTAACAAGAATATGTTTTTCCTTGAAGCTATTAATAACCATGTTATAGACACCTTTTTGGATTTCATAGTTTGAATAAGTACCTTCCGCATTTCCTTCATTTTCTTGACCAAAGAGATATTTTATAGAGATATGATAGATATAGATAATAGAGATATATTATAGACTGTAACCAGAAGATGATATTGAATAATTTTACGGTTTAGACTCACTTATTTTAAGTCACTCGTGCTCGTGCTGTGTATCGCTACAAGTGTTAGGTGACCAAAGCCCAAACACACCACTAAAGTGTCATTCGATAGAACTTGCCAACTATGTAAACAAAAGTTACTAGTAAATTGACATTCAGTGTCAATTTTAGTATGGCGGTTTGTTTACATAGTTAGCAAGTTCTATTGAATGACACTTTATGCCCGCCTACAATGACAGCGGAAGACCTCCCCCAACCGGCTTTCTCGGCGCGCGCGCAACGCGCGACGCGGCGTGCCGCAGGACGCGATACACCGCCGTCGTGAACGCTGCTCGCACTGTTAGTGCTTGAGAAAGGACTAGGTCTCCTCTCCGAAACATGTCGCGCGAGTGACTTAAAACAAGTGAGTCTAAACCGTAAAATTATTCAATGTTAGTATGTCTCACAGCAGTTTAAATTCAGAAGATGATATTTTTAGTCCATAACTAGATTACTATTCAGGTCATAGTCTTCATCCCTGGAGCATGGCATCAAATCATTGGCTGGTTGCTGGTTGTCCCACCGCAGAAGCAATAGCCTGGGCAGAGATCCCCCAGTTCTAGCTTTTGAGTCCTTACCCTACTACAAATAAAATTAACTCACTTGTAATCCATATGAGGCCACCGCTTGAAGGTCTCCTTGCGCTCAGCCTCAGAGTACATCAGTGCCCTCGACTCCTCATCCCTGGAGCACGGCATCAGCTCATTGGCCCGCTGCCCCACCGCAGAAGCGATGGCCAGGGCAGGGATCCTCCGGTTCTGGCCTTTGAGCTCTTGGACTACACCGGTGGTGACCAGCCGGAGTGTGGACTGGGGGAGACATATTGTGACTGTGCTCCACTGGAAAGTAAGATAATATTAGTATTTTATATGGAACGGAAAGGCTTATTGTTATAATATAGTGTATGTACGGAAATTGTTCCGAATGTCAGGTACCTAATTACGAAAATCACCCATAATTCCATCAATCAGAGTCCATTTTGGGACTCACCAGATATTACGATATAATTACGCGGGATTCCCAGAATACACTATCGGGACTCCTAGTGGAATTAAGATAAAGTTACATGAGTCACAATTAGAACGCGAGTATAACCGATTTATTTTTATATTAATGCCAGTATGACTCATGATAGTTTAAATGTAATTATCATATACCAGTTTCTGAGGATATGTTGTGGTAACATACTGATAAGACTGATAAGTACTGTCAAATCCACAGAGCGAGGCTCTGTTAAAGCTATGGAGAAACAGCTTGCCTAACCTGCTCCACTTTCAATCTAAATAAAAATAACATATCAGTTGTTGGTAATTTATTAAATGGACATAAATTTAGGTCACTGTATTGTAGCACGGGCAGTTTTTCGCAACCCGACGACTAGCGCCTATTTTTGGGTGACGGGGGTGCGAGGGTAGGCTAGTCCTGCAAGCCCAATTCCTCAAGGAACCTATCAAAACTTTTGATGTTGAGTAGGACCTTGGGGAGATCTCTCGGAGTTCCAAGATGTTTTATATGAAGCAACTCGGCTGCATTCCAGCTTCAGCCAAATTTAAATCAAGCATTACCTTAACATACACGAATCAAATAAAGGAAAAACTTAACGTCGTGTCGTATCAGGCTGTCAAAGAGAAGGCAGAAGACCGCCAAACATGGAAATTGCTCCACCGACAAGGGTCTTACTCTTAAATATATGATGATGATGATTACCTTTTGCGCCTTAACTCCTTTCCTGGCCGGTTCAGCATCAATGGAGTTCTTGAGCTCATTGATGAAGTCAGTGAGGCCCTCGATGGAGTGCACGTCCAAACTCTGCAGGCACTGGTACAGGAGGACGGCCTGGAACAAACGAAAGGATAATGACTGTTCTATAAAAAATATTTTAACAAGGACTAGGTATTGTAAACTGAAATAGATGTCATATTATATTAAAGCCCTCCAGTGGTGAAAGCCGGATTCGAACCGGCGTCTTTAGCAATCGGGGCTACTTGAACCCCTAGGCCACCCCGCCACGGTGGAACCGGTCCCAATTTCTCGACTATATGCCTTCTTACTAAGACTAGGCGTCTTTGATCAACTCTAAGTCTAAGGGCAAGCAACCCAAAACAAAATATTTAATAAAATAATTTGATTTGTTCTCAAAGTTGTGTAAGGGCTGTAATGACTGTAATTTACCTATCACTCGATTGTTAGGAGCCGAGCCTCCTAGTATAGAGTCTAGACTGCGATAAGCCTAGGCTCTCTAGACTTTACAGAGCGAGAATTATTACGTGTCGTAGCGTTGGGGAAACAGGATGCAACATGAGGGACTGTTTTCTGTCAAATATCGGTTTTGTAAAAATTCTGTACGTAGTCCTATTATGTATTCTGTGATATTATATATTACATTTACGATTTATTTTTCGTATAAAAAAAACCTTTGTAAAATGTAACAAATGTCACCCGTGCAATAAATAAAATTAATATCTCACAAAAAATGGCATTTGAATCATCAATATCGGCAAATCAAAATGAACTGGAGGTTTGATATAGTAGAATTGTATTAAGACATTTAATGTAATTATTTTATTGCCATCGGTTCCCATCCTTTTTTACGTCGCGTGCCCCTTGATTTTTATTCTTTATAGTAACAAAAATTTCAACCTACTTTACCTGGATTTAGTCCATTCTAAATTAGGTTAAGTACATACATAATAGATGTAATGTTATGTCCTACGGACCTAGATACCATAAGCAATGAATAGTCCGTTTTATAACAATGAAACACGGCATAGTTATACATTGTATTTTGTTTTACAACGACTATATCACGCGAGGTAATAGAGGCATGTTTACGAGTGACCACTCAAGTATAGGCTGTGACATGAGTAATTAGATGATTAATTTCTGTCATTTCTGTATTACGCAAGAAGATGCCAACACTTAACAAAAAAATATGCCAATAAATGAACCTTCCTACAAAATGTGTAGCTTTTTTGTCTTTTTACCTGTCATATTTACTTTCTCATATAATTTACTGTAACTTAACATAATGCACCCCTAAAATTTCACTTTCAACTCTAACCAACATAAGCATAATTGTCATGAGTAGTAGCCCTAAAAATCGTAATCGTACTAATTTTAAAACTTAATTATTATGAAGAATGGTCAGTAATAAGGTTTATTCGGGTAATTCCGAAAATCATTGTAAAATCACTCATATTCCGTTGTAGTATTCGGAATTATCCGCCACTATTCGTTCATTCGGAAATACCCGAATACACCTTAAACTACTCTCTACTAGTACTACTACTACTACTACTACTGTGATAGTAGCCACATAAAACTTTTTGTTGCAACTACAGTTGGCAATAAATGTATTTTTAAAACTGAAATTTTTAGCAAATTTTTTTTGTTGATGAATTGTAACTCTTGACATGTCTTTTAATTTAAACACGTTTTTAAAAATTAGTAACTAGTGCTTTCATAAGTAATAGTTACTGTTTTAAAAAAAGTCAAGATTGTTACCTAATTTCTAATGCAAAAAAAAACTATACAATTCCAGTGTTGTATTGTATACCTAAAACCACAAACATAAATTTGTGATAAGACAGTTATCTTTTGTTTGGGTAAAACATGTAGAAGTCAATTAGTGTTTCCGAATAATATATACCTACAGTTAACCATACAACACATTTCTTAGGTTGTTTATAATCCCTTCGTCTGGCAAAGTCCCACAGCAGGAATGTGTATTTGAACAATTTTAAAGTGACGTCTGCCACCTAAAGATCTTGTTGATGGTACATTTTTACACCGCACATTAAACAATGTCTCTGGCGGTCTAGCATGAGTTGCGTTCTCGCACGCGACTTCAAGTATGGAGACTATGGAGTCGCACGCGAGAACGCAACTCATGCTAGACCGACTGATATGGTTTTGTATCTCTAGAACTGGGCATTTCTGTTTTATAATCCACATTCTTCATTCTCTATCTCTCTCTATCGCTCACATATCCAAGAGTCATGGAGAGAAAGATAACAAAATTCTGATTTTCAATGTTTTTTATACAACATATGTATGTGTCTACACACTGAGTCACATGTACCATATAGGTCTATTTGGACACTTCATTCACTATGTACTGCTGCTCATTTGGACATCTATAATATTTAACCCACTTGTAAGGACAGCATTATGTAAACTACATATTTGTTTGTTCTAACCATCTTTTTCACTGTCGCTTCTCAACGGCCTTTGTGTATCTATACAACCTACATGCATATTCTACATAGGCATAGATCTTAAACAGTACATGCGAAAAATGTTATAATAATGCCTTCTTAACCATTTATGTGTTGATGCTTGTCAAATTAAGTACCCAAGATTTGGTGCCCAAGATTGTTGAAAAATAAGTGTATAACAGTTAAAATTCAGGATAGATTTACTATGATTTGATATTTATCTATAGATATTTACGATATAGAGGTAACTAGATACTGTTTAAGGTTAGATAATCTGTCAAGTACTACTCAGTGCCCTAAACCTTTAACACAAAGATGTTCACAAAATTTGTACATACCTCAGAGAGCACAAGTTCAATTCTTATTATTTTATCCGGCTGCGAAGACGGTAGCGGGCGCTGGAGCGCCGTGTGCAGCAGCAGGACTCCATTGTAATCCGTCCGGGCTCCCACGCCACTGCTGTCCCATACGAACACCCTGTCAGCCCCCGACGCGTACTCCACTCCAAGCGTACCCCCATCATCTGCAATTTACCAAATACTCAAGTAATCTCGACGCACCAATTATTGTTTATAAAGAGCTGTCAGCCGAAACAATGTAGGGCACCTCAGAACAATCCTAACGCGTAAATGAATGCAATGTGCTGTAATTCTTATTCAAATTCCTCGTTATACGAAAGCAATAGACGGAAAATTATGGAATATACTGTATTAGACATGACAAGCATCTAAAATCGTGACTTACCCGCTGATAGGCAGGACGACTGAAGAATCACACCAGAATTGACATCCAAAACGTGTACACCACCAACATCAGTCTTCACCAAAATTATGTTCAAGTTACTGTGATACGTTAAAGAAGTAACAGGAAAGTTCATACGTATATAACCATCTTCTCGTAATATCAAAGAATCATCGCCCATCGTGGCCGTGAACACATCTGTCTATTCTACGTAAACGCCATTTGTAATTATACTTTTTTTGTGTCAAATATTTTCAAGTAGAATGGCCAGATACAAAATCTGCCATAGGTGAAATGACAAATTCTAAATTCTTTTTGATTTATTGATTTTTCATATTATTATAGAATAGTATAAATATAATATTTATGTATTATTATAAGTGTATAAATATATTTTATTAGCGTATTATACTTTATACAATAAATAATGCAAGTAACCTTCTAGTGTTGCCATACGTAAGTCCATGTTTTCTTTTTAATTCATAGACAATGTCACGCATGAAAACATAAGGCAGTTGTAGACTTTCGTGGTGCCGCTTTTAAAGTGTGTCAAAGGTCTGTCTTATTTCAAGCATAGACAGGGAGAGTCATACTATCTTTGTCTTACACTAGTACTAGCACCCAAAAGAAAAGGATGAGTATAGCATCTATATTTTATATGCAACTATAGTTGGTCAAACCAAATTGTCAGTAAATAAGAACAAAAAAAACTATACTCATCTTTTTCTTTTGGCTGCTAGTACTAGTGTAGACAAAAATATACTTGGTCAACCAGATCTTGACAGTAGAAAAAGGCGGCAAATTTGAAAAATGTAGGCGCGAAGGGATATCGTCCCATAGAAATTTTGAATTTTGCGCCTTTTTTTACTGACAAGATTTGGTTGACCAGCTATAGTATGATTCTCTGTCTATGTTTGAAATGAGACAGTCCTTTGACAAACTATAGGAATATTTTTCTCACGTGGTAACTACTGGGAAAAAAATCCCGCGTCCCCTGTAGTATGATAATACTATTACTTATTCTGTGCCTGTAGTCACAGACATCGATTCCGCACTCAATCTAATTCTATGCCTGTAGTAGTGAAAAAGCTGGAAATTATTGACTTGTTTTTAGGAACATCCTAATTTAGACTATTGCGCTTTTCAAAGAGAATATTCTCTTATACCACTACAGACCTCATTCCCATACAGTTTTCAATAGGGATGTTGACAATTTTTTGGAACTGGTTTCATTTTGTAGATAGACACGTAATAATTACAGAAAAAAATATTAAAAAAATATATTCATTAATTTTGAATAAAAAAACATGTATAATAAGTTTCGTGTTTAAATTTCGCGCCTAAACGCTCCAAACTGTCACGTGACCTTGATGACGTAACGGCGTTTTAAACAAACTGCTATCAGTAATTTTTTAAATTCTTTATATGGCAACTGACAATTTTTTTTAAAGCCTTAACACACTACCGCATCGGACAGCGACCTTCTTTCTCGCTCTAACTTATAGCTGCGTCCTTAACGCACCACGTTACACACTATCGATTCGTGCGCCGCACCGCACCAAGATCGCGTTTCGGTACGATAATCTGTAGACACTTAAGCTTTCGATTCCTCCGAAAACGGTGCCGTCATATTACGGCCGCTATATAGCGTTGACTGACGTCACTAGAACGTTGTCTATGTAAACAAGATGGCGCGGTTTCCTAGACGGCGTTACGTTACGTTGATTGTCAACGTAAAGCTTTGGATTCCTCCGAAAACGGTGCCGTCATATGACGGCCGTCATATAGCGGCCGCAAAAGACGGCCGTCTTTACGGTGGCGACATGTTCCTACTGACAAGATTTGCTTGATCATCTATAATTTATTTGGAGGATGAAACATCATCAGAAGAGGAAAATAATCGTAGTACGGAATCATTTATTCAAATCTCGTGTCATTTATTCAAAATGGCGTCACCGCTATCTAATAAAACGTTCACGAAACTATCAACACCGTCATGACGGCCGCAGAAACGGCGACGGCGGCGGTGTATTCAAATTTTCTATGGGACGTTATCCCATCGCGCCTACATTTTTCAAATTTGCCGCTTTGACCTTGGTGGATGACGGTGTGTTATGACGCCGTGGTACTTTCCACATGTCGCCACCGTAAAGACGGCCGTCTTTTGCTGCCGCTATATGACGGCCGTCATATGACGGCACCGTTTTCGGAGGAATCCAAAGCTTTACGTTACGTTGACAATCAACGTAACGTAACGCCGTCTAGGAAACCGCGCCATCTTGTTTACATAGACAACGTTCTAGTGACGTCAGTCAACGCTATATAGCGGCCGTAATATGACGGCACCGTTTTCGGAGGAATCCAAAGCTTAACGTAAGATGACGGCCGTCATGACGGTGTTGATAGTTTCGTGAACGTTTTATTAGATAGCGGTGACGCCATTTTGAATAAATGACACGAGATTTGAATAAATGATTCCGTACTACGATTATTTTCCTCTTCTGATGATATTTCATCCTCCAAATAAATTATAGATGATCAAGCAAATCTTGTCAGTAGGAAAAGGCGCGAAATTCAAATTTTCTATGGGACGCTATCCCATCGCGCCTACATTTTTCAAATTTGCCGCTTTGACCTTGGTGGATGACGGTGTGTTATGACGCCGTGGTACTTTCCACATGTCGCCACCGTAAAGACGGCCGTCTTTTGCGGCCGCTATATGACGGCCGTCATATGACGGCACCGTTTTCGGAGGAATCCAAAGCTAGGCAGGTTTATAACTTGTCTTTGGTGATTCCACTGTGATTACGTCACGCGCTCCGATTGGCGTTTGCAGTCACGTGATACTGGGCATTATTTTAAATACTTTTGATTATTTTTAATTAATTTATTACGCATATTTACACTTGCAAAATATGATTTTCCGCGTTCTAATATTCCCTGCTATGGTAAAAACATAACATATTATATATTCGCGATTCATGTCAACATCCCTATTATTGTAAAATTGAGAGCTAGATGGCGCTGCTCAGAGTAGTAAAAATCCTAAATCGTTACCTTTGATCGTAACATATAAATATTTTTCTTGGAATAATGACTCCATGTAATCCTTAATGGGCGAATTGAGGTCAAAGCACGTCAAAGGCTATAAAGCATACTTAAATAAAACATTTATAATGACTTTAATCAGTATTTATTTTCAAAAAGTATAAAAAATTGCTTAAAATATAGGTACATATTGGACGGAACAGGTTATAGATGTATTATATGTACTTTTTAATACGACATCCTAATAACAATGCTTTGTTATTATAATTTACATGGATTTCAGATTTTAGCGCATTACATTCTACTTACTTTATTAAATAAAACTAAATACAATAAATAAAATCCATTCGATTTTTTTTCAACCATTTTACCTGGCTTTGGCTACCTCGCAAATGGCATATGTAAATATCTAAAACTCCCAAGACTCAAGTCACTTGAGCCCCGTCATGGTGGAATTAGGTTTGAGTGCTAGAGGACCGCTCATGTCATAAGTCAGACAAAAAACAGGTAGAAACTGTACACCATAGTGACCAGGCCTAGGACTATTTGCGAATTTAAATATCTAAAACTCCCAAGACTCGAGCCACTTGAGTCCCGCCATAGTGGAATTAGGCTCGTGTGCTAGCGGGCCGCTCATGCCATAAGCCAGAGGGGAAAACAGGTAGAACCTGTACACCATAGTGACCAGGCCTATGGCCTATGGCTCTTAGTGAATGAAATATCTAAAACTCCCAAGATTCGAGCCACTTGAGTCCCGCCATGGTAGAATTAGGCTCGTGTGCAAGCGGACCGCTCATGCCATAAGCCAGAGGGGAAAACAGGTAGAACTTGTACACCATAGTAACCAGGCCTATGGCCTATGGCTCTTAGTGAATTAAATATCTAAAACTCCCAAGACTCAAGCCACTTGAGTCCCGTCGTAGTGGAATTAGGCTCGTGTGCAAGCGGGCCGCTCATGCCATAAGCCAGAGGGTAAAACAGGTAGAATCTGTACACCATAGTAACCAGGCCTATGGCCTATGGCTCTTAGTGAATTAAATATCTAAAACTCCCAAGACTCAAGCCACTTGAGTCCCGCCATAGTGGAATTAGGCTCGTGTGCAAGCGGACCGCTCATGCCATAAGCCAGAGGGGAAAACAGGTAGAAACTGTACACGGTAGTGGACAACACAAGGCCTATAGCTCCTTGGTAGATAGCACGGCCGAGCTCCGGGGTCAGGTAAGCCTTGATGCTTTTTAGGAGATATTCGGTGAGAATACCTGGAAAGAAAAAGGTGGTTAGAATTTCTTGTGATTAATTCCATTTATGATCAGATGATCACATATTATCATATTACATACAGAACATCATACAATTCATAAATAAACCGTTCTAAACGCGTGTTATGCCTTGAGACTATTAGTTTTGATTTTATGCTCGACTTAAAAGAAAACTTAGAATGCGAGATGTACAAAAGACGCCATATTTTGTTAAGTGATGGAAGCTAAAGTCTATTTTTTTATTCGGTAGACTAAAATGACATTTCATAGTATGAGATGACACATGATGTTCATACTATGAAATGTCATTTCAGTCTACGGAATAAAAAAATAGACTTTAGAATGGGGTTGGCAACTGTCAAAGGTTTGCATAATGCTAATGGGGTTGGCCGGTCGAAGTATTTAGCAGATGGCGCCATCATAGCTTGCCCCTTTTTCTATGAGATTTGGCTTTAAGGGCTGGCATCCAGGGCATAAAAAAAATTTGACACAATTCTAGGGAATGACAGGGCAAGCTATGATGGCGCCATCTGCTAAATACTGCGGCCAACCCCATTAGGCAAGGATATAGGTAATTATTAATTATTTCTTTTCATTCTATTTAAATAAATTTATCTGTCAAATTACATTGTCAGTCTATCAAAAATATAACTGAACTTAATGATGATATGCTGTTCTCATAAAGCCAGATACTTATTAGCAGAACCGTATTAATGGCGAGGCGAGCCCATTTCGTGGTAAACAATATGTAATTATGAATTTCTAACCTTTGTCATGTTACTTTTGTATGTTTAACTAGTTTATCACGAAAAATAAATGATTTATGATTTATGAATTTGGTTACCCGTTAGCATGGAACTGAAGACCAATGCAGGGAAGTAGTGGTGGAAGTACAGCACCCGCCCCATCGCCCAGAAGGGTACGTAGTGCAACGCCCAGCCAATGAAGCTCCAGCCTGCTGCGTTTAGGAGCCTTGCATTTTCGCCACCTGTGTTCAAATAATAATATAAAAGTAGGAAATTTTAATTATTATTAGGTGTGGTTTGGACACGTGGAAAAAATGAAAGAAGGCTGACAAAGAGAGTGTATAAGGGAAACATCAAACATCATCAAACATCAACATTTATTCAGCAAATAGGCCACAAGGGCACTTTTACACGTCAACATGGAATTTACATACAGCAAAAAAAAACACATCTACAATTATAAAATACAACTTTCTAAGCCGCAAATATAAAATCAAACTAAAGTATTACATAGAGATGTATAAAGTCTCAAAATGTCGAATTACAAAAAAAAAACGCTATAACAATAGTATTGAAAAAAGCGGCCAAGTGCGAGTCGGACTCGCCCATGAAGGGTTCCGTATTTAGGCGATTTATGACGTATTAAAAAAAAACTACTTACTAGATCTCGTTCAAACCAATTTTCGGTGGAAGTTTACATGGTAATGTACATCTTATATTTTTTTTAGTTTTATCATTCTCTTATTTTAGAAGTTACAGGGGGGGGGGACACACATTTTACCACTTTGGAAGTGTCTCTCGCGCAAACTATTCAGTTTAGAAAAAAATGATATTAGAAACATCAATATCATTTTTGAAGACCTATCCATAGATACCCCACACGTATGGGTTTGATGAAAAAATTTTTTTTGAGTTTCAGTTCGAAGTATGGGGAACCCCAATAAATTATTGTTTTTTTTCTATTTTTGTGTGAAAATCTTAATGCGGTTCACAGAATACATCTACTTACCAAGTTTCAACAGTATAGTTCTTATAGTTTCGGAGAAAAGTGGCTGTGACATACGGACGGACAGACGGACAGACGGACAGACGGACAGACAGACAGACATGACGAATCTATAAGGGTTCCGTTTTTTGCCATTTGGCTACGGAACCCTAAAAAAGAGCACAAAGATACAAAACTATAATCTAAAATTATTTAGAGATGTAAATGTCTCTAAGTGTGTAGGGAGAAGTAAAAGAGGGAGTTGGAAGGGGCAGACCTAGGTGGACTTTCTCCGATCAGATCGGGGAAATCCTGAAGAAAGGTCAGGTCAAGAGCACCCTAAACCGGCGAGCGTGTATGAGGAATGTTATGAAAGTAACGGAAGCGAAAGAGGTATGTCAGGATCGTAGCAAGTGGAAATCCGTGGTCTCTGCCTACCCCTCCGGGAAATAGGCGTGATTATATGTATGTATGTATGTATGTATGTAGGTTTAAATTAGGCGGTTTGGCAAGAAGTTATTATGGTCAACTTCTAGCTGACTGAAGGCTGGGCTACATGAAGCTGACTTGTATTATTAAGCGCCACTTGCCCCAACTCGCTAACCCGAGGTTAACCGGTTAAACCATTAACCCAGTGTCAAATTGTACTGGTAACCATAGTAACCCCAGGTTTAACCAGTTAACCCCGGGTTAGTGAATGGTGCAAGTGGGCCTAAAAAAATACCTACCTTGCAACACGATGCCACGCGCCTGCGCCCTCTTCTCCCTAACTGAGTTAACGACGTAAATGACAAAGAACACGGCGAGGAACGCGAGATTGGTCCACCACACCACCGGGTTGCCCAGCAGGTACACTCTGTGCGCGCTGCCGGAGAAGAATTGGCCCTGTAACCAAATAGAGCAGTCAGTATAAGTTTGTAGCTTTCTAATAGACCCCGAAGGCTAATCCTATTGTCTATTGTTCAGTAAAACCGCACGTGCTACTTACCTGCAAAAAAGGGTCCTAATTATTCTATTTGGCACCTGAGCGCAGGCCAGTCCAACGCTCAAAAAACCAGTGTAGGTGCGCTCTCCGATAACGCGCCTTTGTTACGCATCTCGATGACACATTTTAGACTGGTTCTGTAGCGTTCGACTCGCCGGCACTCAGTAACCGAAGTACCGATTTTTTATGCAGGTGGTTGTGGCACGTGGCACGAGCGGTTTTACTTAACAATAGACAATAGGATTAGCCTTCGGGGTCTATTAGAAAGCTACAAACTATACCTACAGGTAAAGAGACAGGCAGGAGGCAGATTAAGGGTCGGTTGCACCAAACTGTTCGTATCGTTAAAGAGTTCGCTAAAGGGTGTAGCAGGATAAGCCTTCAAAAATTGCCCCCAAAGCTTTGAGTTCAAAACTACTACCAGTTGATGCCCCGTCAAATGAAAATAATCCACACCAATTTTTAACCCTCTACTGCCGCCTGGAACCCCGTGACATTCATTTAACCCTAAAAAGTTTTTATTTTTTTTCTCAAAAAGTATAAAACGGACAATTATGAAATTTTTCATAAATGTTGATGTCATCTATACAAACTATCAAAAAAAAACTAACTCTCTACTTACTTATTTTCCTAGAAAAAAACCTAAATAAAAAAATAAAACATCCTGTATATCAGTTCAAGCTCGTCGTACTATCACCATTTTTGTACTAATTATTAACCAACTACCTATCTACATAATATATAAGTTTCATGTAAATAACAAAGGTGGAACAGTGTGAAAATATAAGTATTGTTCAGTACGTACCATGTATGTAACACGCTTACCAAACGTTGACGACAAAAAGATATCGTAGTAGAAGATATCGGCCCGCCAACCGGGAAGCCATCCGTAATCATTTTTTTTTGTTAATTACGAAAAAAATATTTGAAAATCGAACACGGCCAGCATCACGGCCGAGGGCCATTTTTTTTAATTTATTTCGCTTGCAGGACTCAAGAACTTACATAAAATGCTAAGTAACTCAATTACGTAGTACCTTTTTACAAAACAATAAAGTAAAATAAACAGAAACACTTGTTCGAATAAGTATTAATGAGTTTCATTTGTCCTCCATTTCAAATTAACAAAAAAAAAATGATTACGGATGGCTTCCCGGTTGGCGGGCCGATATCTTTTACTAGTGTCGTCAACGTTTGGTAAGCGTGTTACATACATGGTACGTACTGAACAATACTTATATTTTCACACTGTTCCACCTTTGTTATTTACATGAAACTTATATATTATGTAGATAGGTAGTTGGTTAAAAATTAGTACAAAAATGGTGATAGTACGACGAGCTTGAACTGATATACAGGGCGTTTTATTTTTTTATTTAGGTTTTTTTCTAGGAAAATAAGTAAGTAGAGAGTTAGTTTTTTTTTTGATAGTTTGTATAGATGACATCAACATTTATGAAAAATTTCATAATTGTCCGTTTTATACTTTTTGAGAAAAAAAATAAAAACTTTTTAGGGTTAAATGAATGTCACGGGGTTCCAGGCGGCAGTAGAGGGTTAAAAATTGGTGTGGATTATTTTCATTTGACGGGGCATCAACTGGTAGTAGTTTTGAACTCAAAGCTTTGGGGGCAATTTTTGAAGGCTTATCCTGCTACACCCTTTGTATGTATGGAAAGTTTCATAGTAAAGCGCCGGGGCGCGCCGGCTGACGTTGATCAGTCTGTCAAATGTGGTTGGTGCAACTGGCCCTAACCCTTTCACCGCCAATGACAACTGATGCGCGCGGCTACAGCCTAATATCAAGGTTCACGATGACGCACCGCACATGATAGGCGGGGCGTTTAAAGGGTTAATATTAGGACCCAGTGCATCTGACAATGGGAACGCGACTGATTTTGGTAAGTACCTAAACCCAAAACCCGTTTGCCTTCGGCTTCATTGCTTTTAATTCTTGCAAAATAGGTGCGGACCTAATATCGATCCTTGAGGAACACCAATTCAGATTCTAGAATGTACTAATCTTGAAATGTTTTTAGGAGTACTTTCTCAATGTTATCTGTGTAGTTATACATCTGTAAGACATCTAAATTCTTCCTTCCCAAAGTTTGCTAATATTAATAGTCAATTCTAATGATCTACGCAATCGAACGCCTCTAACAAGTCATATCATAAACATGTGGATTAAATACCGATTGTCTCATACTTGTGCCGTCTTTAGTCGACAGTTGACCGAGGGTACCGCCACTGCCTTAGCTTGCTAAATAGAGACCTCAAAATCTAAATGTCTAGTCCTTTAACTAGCCAATGTTTCTGGGGTAATTTTTTACCCCACATTTTAAACCTGGATAAAGACTGTGAACTTACCCGGTAGTTGATAGGCCACTGCCACGGCTGGCTTGTGACTTCGCCTTCTTTAGGCTTGAGTCCCGCGTTGCCCTGGAACATGACGGCGTGGGACTCTATGAATCGCTCTATGAAGCCCGATGCGTAGGCCTCGAAGCTTACTTTTGGCACTGTGAACAGAGAGCAACGGTTACAAAAAGGAGTGTACCAGGGTTTAAAGGGACGCGCATGTAACGGGATCCAATAGATTTTACCGAATTCAGAGAATTTGAAATTTGATTTAGAAATGTTGAACTAGAGCGTACAGACGAAGATAACTGAAACGATGAGCAAAGTGTAAAGCGTTATTCATAAAGGTCTGCTAAGTTAATCAGTTGATGATCGTCGTTTGTTCCTCTCTATGGCATAACGACAGATAGGGACAAACGACAATCATCATCTGATTAATTTAGCACCCGTTTATGAATAACGACATAAGTTTTTAATGTTTTTAGGGTTCCGTACCTCAAAAGGAAAAAACGGAACCCTAATAGGATCACTCGTGCGTCTGTCTGTCCGTCCGTCTATCACAGCCTATTTTCTCCGAAACTACTGGACCAATTAAGTTGAAATTTGGCACACATATGTAAGTTTGTGACCCAAAGATGGACGTGTAACGTAAATAAATTAATTTTAAATATGGAGGCCATTGTTGGGGGGTAAATGAGAAAATTAAAAAATAAAGTTTTTCAAACTATATCGTGTTATATAATCAAATGAAAGAGCTCATTGTTAGAATCTCAAATATATTTTTTTATAATTTTAGGATAAATAGTTTAGCAGTTATTCAAGAAAATAGGCAAAAAATGACCATTCCCCCCCCCCCCTTATCTCCGAAACTACTGGGTCTAAAATTTTGAAAAAAATACACAAAATAGTTCTTTACATATACGTAGATGACAGGAAAACCTATTAGAAATGTACAGTCAAGCGTGAGTCGGACTTAATGTACGGAACCCTTGGACGCGAGTCCGACTCGCGGATGAAAGGGAATAGGGAGATTAGGGAGTATTACTCCAATGTTTAGCCCCAGAGTGCAGCACTAGCGCCTTTAGAAAACCATAGAGTAACTTATACATACTGTACCTTAAACTGTTTTTTGACTAGTTTTCACATTGTCACATTGAAATCGAAACTCTGCTAACTGCCTTTTTATCGCTCGAATATGCAAGAGTGATAGAGATGATAGATAACAAAATATCGACTCTCTCTTTTGCAGTAGACACTTAGATTGTGACTTATTGTGGGAGTGGCGCCCCCTATGCAGTGTTACGCGTAATATTCCCTATAAAGCGACAGGTATCTTACACCTTTGCTTGTTTAGCCAACTTAAATCTACTTACGATCATCAAATACATTGTCCTCTACGTTCCACAGCGCATTTTTGTCCCTCAAGTTAGGGTTGCAAGCGACCTCTTGCTGCTCGTAACCCCACTTTGGTAACTGCTTGCCGGTCGTGGTCAGTGCGCATGCCTGCAAACAAACACAAATCATTGAAAAAAAAAAGTTATCATGGAATTTATGGAACATTCCGTGTTACGCGAACAAACGCTATTTTTTTTAATTTACACCCTGATGATGATAATACTGATTATAATGGTTTAGGCCTGAACTGGTGAAGAGTGGCCCATGACAGACCCCAATGGAAAGAGCTGGAGGAGGCCTTTGCCAAGCGGCACACTGAGTTAAGAGACACTCTAACTCAGAATAAAAGGGTTAAGCCCTTAGATAGATAGAATAGATAATGGTTTAGCTTAAAAATGTAATAATATCAAACAGCAACTCAGATTCCTAACATTCTCGTAAAAATCAAAAGTTAATTCATAAACGACACTGCTGAAATCCACCATCAACACAGACGGTGTTGGATCCACTTATTTTGTTGCAGTATGTACTAACAAAGAGAATTTGAAATAGAGGCGGATTGTCAAAGTAAATTAATTAGCCACAGTAAATTTACTGCCATAATATCTTTCGACAGCAGATTAAAACTGTTAGAACGCCATTTGACTTTGACCCTTATTCTTTCACTGATATGTGTTAATTTGTTAAATATTGAAATTAACACCATCTACTCGACGGTAGGCCAAAGGTATGGTGCAATATTTTCGAGAGATGGGGCCATTACCATGACAGTAACTCTCTATAAACTCTTATTCTCTTTGGTACTTATGCCATCTATACACTCCCTTATTAGTCATATTACGTTATGGTGCTCACTTGTAAATAGTGCACGAACATGAGTTTACTCTTGACAGTTTGTATTTCGTCCCCATCCTTGCCTCCGGCGATCACGATCTTCCATACATCGTTCGCGTCGCCAACTCCGTCCTAGAACGAACAATATGAATTTCATATCCATCATCTTCCTCGCGTTGTCCCGGCATTTTGCCACGGCTCATGGGAGCCTGGGGTCCGCTTGGCAACTAATCCCAGTAATTGGCGTGGGCACTAGTTTTTACGAAAGCGACTGCCATCTGACCTTCCAACCAAGAGGGTAAACTAGGCCCGCATTGGGATTAGTCCGGTTTCCTCACGATGTTTTCCTTCACCGAAAAGCGACTGGTAAATATCAAATGATAATTCAATTCATAAAAGATGTTCACATGCCAAACATAACAAAGGTAGCTAAAGGTGCTCTCCCACACAAACGGCAAGGCCTGATGAAGATTTTAAAGGCCTGTTGACCGCAAACGAGAGAGTCAAAATTGTGTTGTCTAACCTCGCTATCACCCTTGCATATTCGAGCGATAAAGAGGCAGATAGCCGAGTTTAGATTTTCGCGTTACCCGGGAGGCCCTTTGTAAACAAACCGCCTTGATGTATCAATGTCATATTTTAGTGTCTGTGAAAACTTGTCAATAAACAGTACAGGCACAATACGTATAGTTTGTCACAGGACTGTCTCATTTCAAACATAGAAGGAGAGAATTATACTATCTTTGTCTTACACTAGTACTAGCACCCAAAAGAAAAGGATGAGTATAGTTTCCTGGTTCTCAGTCAAGTCAAGTATCACAAAAAAGCGTGTTTGGTAAAGTTAAATCCCAGTCAGGTTTTAAAGAGTGACCCAGGAGAACGTAACGATGGCAATGAGTATATGATATTCCTCTAGCCCAGCGGTCGGCAACCTTTTAGCAGCCAAGGGCCACATAGTAGGTAACGAAGTTGTTAATATTTATGACCAGACTAGACATTGTCGTTTGTCAATATTACATACCAAATAGCCAGGGAGGCTCGCGGGCCGCAAGTGCCAGGTTCACGGGTCGCATGCGGCCCGCGGGCCGCAGGTTGCCGACCGCTGCTCTAGCCCATGTACATAGAGAAAAAAATACATAGAGTGCTCACTCCATACATCAGTTTTAGTAGCAAAAAGACTATTAGCATCTAGCATCGAGTAGCGGAACTATCAGTACTGCTACTTGACAATAGATGTAGTACCGGCCGGAAAGTCTTATGCTGTTGAGATAAGACTTTCCGGTCGGTGCTACATCTATTGTCAAGTAGCAGTACTGATAGTTCCGCTACTCGATGCTAGATGTAGACACTGATATTAATAGTCTGAACTGATGTATGGAGTGAGCACTCTTGTCTTATTATATTTCTCTATGCCCATGTATAAGATATTCCTCTAGCTTACTTCGCCGTATCCAGTAACTTGCATGCATTTCTGCGTGAGCGGCGCGCGCTCCCTGTGCGAGTGCAGGTTGCGCAAGGTCTGCGCATGCGTGAGCCGCACCAGGTCCCCGCTGCGCACGAGCACCGTGCCTGAGGGCGAGGATGCGTACGGCCGGACGATCCAGCGGTTGTTCTCGTCTTTGTGTGTGTATGTTGTTATCTGTGGAAGAGGAATAAATATTACTTTTTTTTCAGGCCCGATTGGACTAATGTGATTGGACTGAACCGGTGAGCTCCATCTTAGGCTCTGTCTTCACTTTCCATCAGGTGTGACTAGAGCCAATCGCCGATCAGTTTATAATTTAAAAAAAATGTATTGGACTAGCAGGTAAGTTTCATAGCAGAAGAATTAGTGTACAAATAACAACACTCTTAACTGTCCATCGATGGACCTTATGCCTTTTGTAATAAGGTTTACGAACTGTCTGTTAACAGTGTGGGCGATGGTACGTTATATTATTACCTATGAAAGGAATAGATTACTGATCTCTGACTAATTTTAAATGGGGTAAATCAAAATTAAAGTCCAATCTTGGTTGGAATGTGTCAAAAACTGTGGATTGCGATTACAAAGAGCACTTCAGCGAAAGGGTTCTATTGAAATAAATTGACTGATTTTTGTCTATACATAAAGTATATTTCAATTTCAATTATTTATTTAAATCTAATCCATAATTGATCCATAATTGTTAGTACTTACAACCACGGTATATTCTATACGGTTTATCTTTTACGCTCTTTTCTGTAAGCGTACGAGTAAGTTGGCAGTTTATTACACTTACAAATTCTCACTTATCACTGGTAACGTTTCCTTGCAACGCTATCTCTGTTGAGCTTCGTTTATGTTACTCGTAAGTCTCGTAACACTTGAGAGACCGCTAGCGCTCCCGTAAAGAACATTGGGGTAGAATAGAGACTTTAACCGTCAACAAATAAAGCTCACATTGACCTGTTGCTGCCTAGCGCCGACCCTCTTAACAACAGACTGTTCCTTATGAAACTTGGGAATAGCGACTTTAACAGTTAAAGAATAAACCTCAAATTACCTGTTGCTGCCTCGCGCCGACCCCGGCCGGGTACAGATGGTGATGCGAGTGTAAGTACCCCCCAGTGCGATGTTTCCTCAATGTGACTACTGCCCCATAGGCCAGTACGCGAGGGGCACTGGCGTTGTGAAGACCGTTCCTTATGAAACTTGGGAATAGCGACTTTAACAGTTAACTAATAAAGCTCATATTACCTGTTGCTGCCTAGCGCCAACCCCGGCCAGGTACAGATGATGATGCGAGTGTAAGTACCCCCCCTCCAGTGCGATGGTTCCTCAATGTCACTACTGCCCCATAGGCCAGTAAGCGAGGGGCACTGGCGTCGTGAAGACTGTTCCTAATGAAACTTGGGAATAGCGACTTTAACAGTTAAAGAATAAAGCTCAAATTACCTGTTGCTGCCTCGCGCCGACCCCGGCCGGGTACAGATGGTGAGGCGAGTGTAAGTACCCCCCTCCAGTGCGATGGTTCCTCAATGTGACTACTGCCCCATAGGCCAGTAAGCGAGGGGCACTGGCGTCGTGAAGACTGTTCCTAATGAAACTTGGGAATAGCGACTTTAACAGTTAAAGAATAAAGCTCAAATTACCTGTTGCTGCCTAGCGCCAACCCCGGCCAGGTACAGATGATGATGCGAGTGTAAGTACCCCCCTCCAGTGCGATGGTTCTTCAATGTCACTACTGCCCCATAGGCCAGTACGCGAGGGGCACTGGCGTTGTGAAGACTGTTCCTTATGAAACTTGGGAATAGCGACTTTAACAGTTAACTAATAAAGCTCATATTACCTGTTGCTGCCTAGCGCCAACCCCGGCCAGGTACAGATGATGATGCGAGTGTAAGTACCCCCCTCCAGTGCGATGGTTCTTCAATGTCACTACTGCCCCATAGGCCAGTACGCGAGGGGCACTGGCGTTGTGAAGACTGTTCCTTATGAAACTTGGGAATAGCGACTTTAACAGTTAACTAATAAAGCTCATATTACCTGTTGCTGCCTAGCGCCGACCCCGGCCGGGTACAGATGGTGATGCGAGTGTAAGTACCCCCCTCCAGTGCGATGGTTCTTCAATGTCACTACTGCCCCATAGGCCAGTACGCGAGGGGCACTGGCGTTGTGAAGACTGTTCCTTATGAAACTTGGGAATAGCGACTTTAACAGTTAACTAATAAAGCTCATATTACCTGTTGCTGCCTAGCGCCGACCCCGGCCGGGTACAGATGGTGATGCGAGTGTAAGTACCCCCCTCCAGTGCGATGGTTCTTCAATGTCACTACTGCCCCATAGGCTAGTACGCGAGGGGCACTGGCGTTGTGAAGACTGTTCCTTATGAAACTTGGGAATAGCGACTTTAACAGTTAAAGAATAAAGCTCATATTACCTGTTGCTGCCTAGCGCCGACCCCGGCCGGGTACAGATGATGATGAGAGTGTAAGTACCCCCCTCCAGTGCGATGGTTCTTCAATGTCACTACTGCCCCATAGGCTAGTACGCGAGGGGCGCTGGCGTTGTGAAGACTGTTTCCTATAAGGCGCGCTTGGAAACCGGATGAGTAGAACCCGTCGCCGTTTCCACTGTTAAAATTTAATTTAAGTAATGTTTAGTTAAATTTCAATAAGGAAAGTAATGGAATGAAATGAAATAATTTATTAATAACATAGTTACAGGTCAGATACCATTGTTGATAGTGTTTGCCAGGATGGATAATTTTGAAGCATCTGTGTTCATAATCATCACGTGTAGTAACTAACCTTTTTGACAATACAGTAAGATGTATCCAGAAGAAGAACACGTAGAGAGCGGCAGGCCACAAGATTAGAGTGATGGTTCTACCAATCAGATGTTTCACGGTGAGGCTCTGAAAGGAATAGTAAAAATTGTAAGTGGAATGTGTACTAACCAAAAAGTATTCCATCAAATATGTCACTTTCCTGAAAACACAAAAATGCTGTTCTCTACCGATTGCATTTCTCAACCTATTCTCGTGAAATTTTGTGAGCATGGCGAAAATCGAAGTTCGCAAATTGCGGGCATTTTTCTCTGTCACTCTAATTACGTCTTCATTGGAGAACAATCCCCACAATTTGCGAATTGCGGTTTTCGCGGTAGCCCCCCAGCTTCGATAATTATAAGGAAATTTTATAGTATATGTATAGGTAACTATAACATTACCACAGGTTTTGTAAGGTCTCCAAGGACCTCCCACAAGTCAGCCACAGTCCGCAGCCCCACAAACAGCACGACGAACAGCCCCACGAACTTGACAGACATGGTGCAGGCCAGCGAAGCACCGAGCAACAGCTGCCAGGTTATGAGAGTCGGTGAGAACGGCGCGTGACCTTCGGTGGTGAGCGTGCGGACCTGAGCAATGAAAAACGCTTGTAACTAATGAGACAGAAACTACACATATTTTAGCTCGGACGTAATTAAAAATATACCAATCATGCAAGATATCTTTTTTCTGTAAATATTGTATTTATGTACCTTCATAGCACCATAAATCGAGCAGCTCATAAAAAACAGCAAAATTGGGTCCAATAAAATATACCGGTTTAAAGTTAGAAAACCAACATCTGAAACAATACACATTGCAAATAATGTAAAATATTATATTCTAATTTTGAGTCTGTAGGTTTATGTGGGACACAGTGGGAGTTAGCTTCTGTCCACGATTTCTATAGTTAAGAAGCTTTAACTTTAAGTATAAAAAGCATAAACTATAAAGTAGATGACTATAGTACATGTAGATGTGATAAATTACATGAAATCCGTACGGCAGTTTTTGCGTGATTGAACAAAAAACATCAAAATAAAACAAATACTTTTACATTAATAATATATAGGATGATTCATACCACATAATAAGAGCATTGTTCCTATAAAAGTGGAGTCTAATGACTTTGTCATCTCCCATAATGATAAAAATGTCAATGGAATGACAAGGGCTCCCAATGTTGTACAGAACTGTAAAAAGAAACACAATATATTATATAGTTTGTCAAAAGACTGTCTCATTTCAAACATAGACAATCATACTATCTTTGTCTTACACTAGTACTTGCACTCAAAAGAAAAGGAAGAGTATAGTTTTCCTGGTTCTTACTGACTGACAAATTGACAAATAATGCTATTTTAATTTATTTATACTTTTCAGTATTTTTTACGAAATTTGACACAAGTAGATCAGAGGCATCTGTCTGACTGTTACCACAAGCAATGAGCTAGTTCATTCATGAATATAGGCAGGATATAGGTAGTCTACATTTATATGTGCAGTAAGCTGTAGAGATAACTGACCCCCGCTGGGGGGACTTTACCTCTGCAGCTTACTGTACATTTCTTTGCGAGAAATTAATTGATAGTCTATTGCATTCTTGCCCTGAGTTGAACAGCTACCAGATGGTATAGAAATAGGTGGTATAATTATTAAGGCATCTAACTAAATAACTTACAATTCTCATGCCTTCATATTTGGCGTCATCATACTTGTCTCCGGGCTTGTCAAAAGGAAAGGTGCCATCATATCCTGTCAGCTTGCCTGACAACGCAATGAGCATCTGGAATATTAACAACATTCAGAATTAACTTCTTGATTTAATTTGATACCTCAACAAATAATTTACAGTTAAGTTAACCATTTCGTTGCGTGTTCCATTTTCAAAAACAGCTGTGGCACCGAACAACTATTTCATGACACAACAGGCGTGCCTTATGCCATAGAATATGATGGCACGTCTATCGTGTCATATGACACACGTTAAAAACATTGATGACACGCCTGACGTGCCATCCACACTGAATTGGTTAACCTGCTTGCTGTGGCAGTTAGTTTAACTCATAGCTAAGCATTTGTCTCAAATCTTTCAAGATTGTCACATACTAACTAACTAGACAATAGAATATAATTTAATTTCATTAACCAGCACCTGTTGTCTGATGTTAAGGACCCATTGTTATAGAGTTGTCTATTTGGTAGCTATATTCTTTTACTTTACTGTGTTTTAGCGCAACAACTTTAACTTACAACTTGAAATACTGGAACTTGGAATAAGTTTCTGTTCTATTGTTAAGTTTTTATTCTAGAAAATTTCCAAATATATTTTTTAAGTCATTTACCTTGCCAAGAGGAGGATGTACATCAAAGAAGAAAGTCCTGTTTATGTACCAACTTCCCATTTTGCCAAAATGAGTTTCATCCCAGCTGAAAACAATAAATAGCATGTTAGAAATTGGGAAGTCCAGTCTCTGATATTATTTGAATATCATTTATTATTGATTTGATTTAGATTCAGATTAAAAAAAAAAACTTTTTATTACTGACTCTCAACATACTAACTGGTATTCTAATAAAAAAAGTAGCAAAACTCTCAATTTTATTAACTAAGGTCTCAAAATTTGCTCAATTTGGAATCCAAAACTTTTGTAAGTCCTATAATTTTTTTCTGAACTTTCTGAGGTCTTGGAAAGTATTAGCAACTGCACATCTATTTTATTCTATACATACCATACGTGATCTGGTTCCAATACTTTGTAGAACCTTGTCACAAATGTGGCGCCGCACAGCACACCAAATGTTATCCACCACCTATAACCACAACAGTGTTTGACTTTTATATTTTTAGACACTTTTAAATATTTAATATCAAGTTCTGATTAGGTAAAATTATATCAATTTACTATACTATAGAATTTCGAAATAAAAGAATGGACTTTTAACATATTTGAATTTGTAAGTATTGTA
Organism: Cydia amplana; assembly: GCF_948474715.1. Taxonomy (NCBI): domain Eukaryota; kingdom Metazoa; phylum Arthropoda; class Insecta; order Lepidoptera; family Tortricidae; genus Cydia; species Cydia amplana. Next base: position 5,142,363 of record NC_086085.1, read on the forward strand.
AGTTTTTTAGTCTGGACGAGCCTAAATAAAGAGATATTTTAAAAATAAAATTTTGCGAAAGTTTGTAAATACTTAGTGTGTAATGTTAATGTGAGAGTTACTTACAATTTTGTAGATGAATTGTTAGGGCTAGTTTTTACTTTATTAGACATTTTTGAGACTATTGTTCCTAGTAATTTCAAACATTTATTACAAATTTTATATGATTATAACACGAATAAAATCCATAACGGTACTTCTACTCCTATTGCGAACGTCACTGATTTCATTCGTGACTTGACACTTGACAGTGACAGCACCTTAACACTTGACAGTCGAGCGTTCCAAAGTGTATAATGGTTTTAGCTTGAGCAAGTGCTTGCACAAGTGGGAAAAGATCAAAGAATAAACAATATTGCTTCTTGTAATATTAAAGTTAATATTTATTTATTTGTTTAAGCATTTGAACACCAACATCAGTGAGTAATTTTGCAGTTTTGATAAGAAATAGTATCTTGCATTATTCAACATTCGTGTTACAGAATGTAATGGTGGAAATAGAACTGTCAGCGGAAGTATGTCACTTACGTCAGTTAAGTGATGTCAACAAAGACACAAAATATTATTATAATCAACTGAATCACGCATTACAGCATTACACATTCATCGTTCGCGTAAATCGCAATGGTCGTTTGTTAAGCTTGCATCATGCGTCGCACTTACTGTGCAGTTTTTATTATAAAGTGTTTTTTAATTAACTTTTGCTTAGGTGAGCTAAGCATTGAGAAAAAGGATCAAGTTTTGAATGGCTTCATAGATTCGTTGAACAATCTACCCGATCAGCTTTATACTTATGAAGAAGGAGTACTTTTAGAAGCGGAGAAGACGGTATGTAGCCTAATTTGAATTGTATTTCTTTGTACATGTTAGAATCACGAATGGTACTTATGTTATTAAAGATCAGAGGTCAGAGTAATAAATTGCCTTTATCAGCTGAATGTTTTGCTAACATCCTTGATGCGTGAATGAATTAAGTGGGCGATTAACTTATGCCTCTGATTAAATGTTTATCATGAAATTATAGCAGTAAAGTTTTGATAACATAATTGTTTAATTGCTTTTTAACTGTCTGAATAAATAAATCAGATTTACCGATGTGCCACCGAGTTTATAATATGCAGAATTTCCAAATATTGGACAACTCTCATAATTCTGCTTGGTGAACAAAAGATTCCATTTCCCAAAATAGAAACTTTCTTTATTTCTTTTCCGAGAACTGTTCCATTTTTATGGAAACTTGCATACAGATATGCATCACTCAAACAACAAATTAAAAACATTGAATGCAACATATACAACAAATTCGTGATATTTTGGTGCTCCCTGACAGATGCTCAGGGCACAACATCATATTTACTCAACTTAATTTTTAATCAGCCAATAACCCTAACCAAATTGTTTTTGTTCTAGAACGATAACACGTACAAGGTCTGTGCGCGTCTCAAAGTCAGTGACATCCATAATGTGGATTCCATCAAGATAATGCGTTGCAGAGCTGAACTAGTACAGAACGAGGATGACGTACTGGTCGTACAGCAAGGGCATGATTGTGTAGAGGAGCAAGATTCTGGCACTACGCAAGACGTGGAGACGGGAGTTAGTAGTGAAGACCGTACAACAGAATCTGCTGGTTACGATGGGCCCGTGAAGCTATACAATGAAGTACAACAGCCCAATGCTGAGGTGAGATATCTAAAGCAGTGTTTTTCAAACTGTGGGTCACGAAGCCTCTGCTAGCCTTAAAACAATACATAAGTGAAACATTTTGTTCCGACTAAGGGGGTTGCCTCATGAAAAAGTTTGAAAAACACTGATCTAAAGTGTAGAGAACTATGCCAAAAACTGATGCTGACACTGGGATAGTGAAACATTCTGGAGTATTGTATTATCCTTTTATTTAGGGTTTTGCTCCTTTAACAGGAGTCTATATGCTGATATAAATGGGGCAGTTTTAATATTTCAGAATAATATATGATACACTAAAATTCACTAAATATTAGCCTAGATTCTATGTTTGCTGGTATTTTTAGGAATTACCCCGTTTACAGAAAATATGACACAAAAATTTTAAAACCCGTCATTTTCTAAATTGATGCTCTAAGAAGTCTAAGAAATTGGGTTATATTTTAAAATAATACTTTAACAAAACTTTGGTCAACACAACATATCCAATTAAACCAGCAAAGATGATGATGCTGAATTGCTGATTATCAGTCAGTTTTCATTCAGGAACAAATCATAATCGGCCTCTGCATACCTAAGTTTCAAGTGTAATCACAACTTTCCTGGCAACCAAAAACCTATCGGAATAACCCAAATGCACCTTATAATAAATATGTAGTCAAGTAAATAATAGGTTTGAAGTGATATGCGCCTCCATTATATAATATTATATAGTATAATCTAATACTATTCTCATTGTCATGTCATCCTCGAAATGATCTTGACCTCATTATCATAACTCGTAATACGTTACTAAAATAGTATGTATTCATTAGGGATGCACCGACTAGTCGCTGACTAGTCGGGAAAGCTGACTATTCGGCCTCATTTGTAGTCGGCGATTAGTCGGCGACTAGTCGGCAAAAATGGCCGATTAGTCGGCACTTTATAAGTGACAGAAAAACAGGGCCAAAATAAATAAACAGCACCTATTTTCATAAGCTTTTTACTTATTTTACCCAATTTTTTTAGGGTGCTTACGAAAACTTTTGTTCGAAATTATTGACGAAATTGGTCGCTTTTTTATGTCCGATTGTGCGGTCGCCGTACGAAATGTAATTTTAGGATTTTTTTATTTAATTTTTTAGCGTTATATGATAAATAGCGCGACGAAAGGGTAAAACGATTGTTTTTTAGTGAATTTGAACCGAAACTAGACCAAACTAATGCTCTGGCCGACTAGCCGACTAGTCGGCCGACTAATCGGCCATCCGAGAGCCGAGGGCCTACCGCGAACCACGTTCGACGTGTTGCCTCCCTATCACACTTACGTACAAATTTACAAGTGCGACAGAGAGACAACACGTCGAACGTGGTTCGCGGTAGGCCATCTGATTAGTCGGCTAGTCGGCCAAATCAATAGTTGGTACATCACTAGTATTCACACGTAATTGATACTTTATATTGCGATAAATTAACATGAAGAAAAAGCAAAAATCTGTTCTAGAGTTTATTAACCTTTTTAACCTTTTAGTAATTATCAACAAAAAAAACTTTTAGCAAATAAAGTCTATAAAGGGTAATTTTTAAATATGTGAAGCAGTTCAGGTCATGACAAATTGTACCATCTGTGTAATGTTCTAGCAAAATAAATGATTCTGATTCTGATTCCACCATTGGTACGTGGACCATCAGTTAACACATTCAGTGCTGGGAACTTGCTCGGCTGGTTCTTTGTCCGTAGTCGCTTTTCTCTACAAAGCGGGAAAACTATGCATTTCCTTTCGCTGTCTAGGTGTGTATGTAACAAATACAAATATTTAAGTACCTCAGCTGAGTTTGCTTTTGCTTTCTTACGGCTCTTAATACAAACAGTAAACACAAGTTGGCCTAGTTTCTTGTATACCAACAACCACACAAAATAATCCTTTTGCGTAATTGTTCTATACTTCTCCAAGCACTCATAACAGTTGTTCAAACACATTGATTGTGGAAAATGTATTGTATTACAACTACACAATGTTGACATACGTAGCATAATAACAGTGACCTTGTAAGTATTTAGCGTCAGGACACTACCCTGACTCACATCTTTAGGTCCATCTAGGTCTGGCGGATACCTATTTCGTTTGCGCATCATTGAATAGCCCGCGAACTGCACGCGTACTGCACACTGTGTACAGCTAGAAAACTACATGCAGCAATAGGTAGTTTCCTATTGTAATCGGGAACTTTGCGCGGGGGCGTTTGCTACCTGGTTGCTAGTGTTACTACAGAATCACGGGATCGTTTAGGAAAATTGGCAGAGGTATACATATTGATGATAGAGTATGCATTTTAAGATTTTCCGTCGTGTTTAGACAAGGCTGAGTCAAGTTGACGATATAAATTAACTATTGCCGGAACATATTTTGGTCTCATGCAGCCGTTTTATGCCGCTTCGACTTGGCAGATCAACTAGTATATTAAACCCCCCAAACGTAGGTGTAACTTTCGCACGCCATCTTTGAATACTTTATATATTTCTGCGAGTAGGTAGTCTTCAAAAAGTACCTAGTATAATAATATATGGTAGTCTTACAGAAATTAATTGATATTGTATTTCTAAGAAAACTATGAGATATCATGAGTCTAACTGTACACCTATGAGTGTAATTATCATTCAATATTATTGTTGAAGTGGTAATGAACTGAAAGGCGCCACAAACCTGTAATCATCATTTTACATAACCTCCAGACTTGTTTTATTACATCGAAGTATTAGAATGATGAACTTTAAGCCTGTCCATTAAGATCGTGAGTCAATTGGCAAGGGAAAGAGTTAATTTTTTAGGGTAATCAAACTATTTCTTTGCTATCTGTATTGTAGCCAAGTCATGATACGTTTATTATTGAAAACTTACTTACACTTATTTTGTTGACAGATGTTAGCTTAAAAAAATTATTGAAGCACTTCTTTCTAAATAAGTGATAAGTGAGTTGTTAAAATATTTCAAAACCGTTAGTCACCGTAGTCTGTGGATCGTTGCAACTTGAGAGATCACATTGACATGGTAGACCGTTTTAAGAACTGTATACCTACTCCTTGGAAGAACCCCCATAATGTAGTCCATCGAGAAAACCTTTGCAGACTTCCTTCCACGACCGAATCGTTCGCGGGGGAAAATTCCTAATAAACCTAGTATTAGTATCTCTAATAGGGAATATTACGCGAAACTCTGCGTAGGGGGCGCCACTTCCACAATTCGTCATAATCTGTGTGTCTACCGCAAACGAGAAAGTCGAAATTTTGTTATCTAACCATCTCTATCACTCTTGCGTATTAGAGCGATAAAGAGGCAGATAGCCGAGTTTCGATTTCGCGCTTCCCGTAAGGCCCTTTGTAAACAAACCGCCCTGATGTATCAATGTCATATTTTATTGTGTGTGAAAATGAAAACTTGTCAAACAGTTTAAGGCACAATATGTATAAGTTACTCTATGGTTTACGAAAGGCGCTAGTGCTGCACTCTGGCGGCAGAACATTGCAGTAATACTACCTATTGTTCAGGTGACATCGGGCGAGCAGTTCGTCGCGATTCCTCGAGCCAGCCCCAGCGTCCCGTGCATCGGGTGCGCGTCCCACGTAGACCCTACCGCAGCTGGCGTGCCCGAACTGGCCAACCTTGGCATCCGACATTTGGACCTCCACGACCCGGCCAAGCATGCGCTCAGATCCGTCGTTGATGTGGAGCGACAGGTTCAGGTAGGTTCACAACTTACTTTAAAAGTTAGCCTAATAGTACGGAGTTCGGCAAACTTGAGAAGAGCCAGCTGGAGTAGTAAATGACCGTTTTTAGTAACTCAAACAGCTGCAAATAATGTTTTCAGTGGCCAAACAATACCCGTGTAAAGTTTTGGATGTCTTGAAGAGCCGCATACGGTTCGCGAACCGCGGTTTGGCGACCACTGACATAGTAAATGTATTGGCTGCGCTTCCGTATCCGTAATTGATGTTGAGCGACAGATCCTTATCTAGATAGAGATTAGATAAATTTAGAATTCTTATCTAAATACTTTTTAGGGTCCCGCTCACCGCTTCTGCTTCAAATGTAATTAATACTGCAAATTATGAGAAACAAAATAAATACTGTCAAGTATTTTATGTACTGTACTTTTTATAATATAATAACACGATGAAATAACACGATACCTTCTTTACAGGTAGTAAATGGCGTCCGCTACATACTCACCCTACTTGTCGATTACGACAATTGCACGGCGCCTGACGCCGTGCCCTGCCCAGTGAGTATTCCATGCAAAATTTCCATCCTCGAAAAACCATGGAAAAAGTTACCAGACGGCTCAAAGTACCGAGCCATACTAGCCAACAACTGCACTGCTGAATGGCTATTTGGTGACGAAGGCGAGGTCCTGCCCGTTCTTGAAAATAATGAAAACAATGAAATTCACCCAGACCCCAATGCTGATCCTGATGCTTTAAAAGTTATCCATAATTTCGATGCGCAAGCGCGTCCTAATCAAGAAAATTCTAATGCTGACGAAGTTTTAAAAAAGATAGAAGACCAAATTATCCCGCTCAGTGAATTTGAAGCATCTGGGCACCGCATTGAAGCAACTTCAACAGAGAAAATAGCGCCGCCCCAAGAAGCTGCCGAGCAGATCCACGCAGAAGAAATACAAAGAAATTATAATGAAAATGCGGCCGTCGGACAGCAGTTCCAAACGAGCGAAACTAACTCTTTATTAAGCGAAGACAAGAAGAAAGCGGTCGATGATCTAATGCACTATTTCGAATTAGACGGTTTTGAAAAACCCGAAGTTACTGGTGATCATCACAGAAAAAAAAGAAGTTACGATGAACTTCAGAACGTGAATAATCCCTTAAATAACGTTATATACATTCAAAAATTGGCCCGATTAATGGTTGATTACTTAAATAAAGTAGATATGGCTATACAAAACAGAGTTTTGACAGATGTAATACGCGCGGAAGACGAATTTGCAAATAACCAACATTTCTTCTACTTACAAGCCTCGGTAAGCATTCCCTGCAACAAATCTCTATGTAACAATAAAGATATTGTTAAAGAAGTTTGCACCGGTGCTGTAGAGACTACAGATGAACACGATCCTAGGATACTGAATGCATTCTGTTACGAAGATGAAAACCATTACAGCAAAGAAGAGTTACTATCGGTGGCCGATCCAATACTTGTCGAACAAGTTCAACCTGCTTTAGAAAAAATTGAATCAGAATCTCCTAAAGCTAATGCAATTAAGTTGATTAAAATTCTAGATGCAACTACAAAAAAGATGTCCGGGACATTAACAAGGATCACGTTGTCCCTTAAATATACAAATTGTATGAAATCGCAGGCCTTTTACAATCGAGTGAACTGTAGTATAATTGAAGACATGGGCTCTAAAATCTGTCAAGTAGAAATACACGAAATACATAATAATATGCAAATTGAATATGAGTGTATTGAACGAAGCGTACGCGACGATTTCTCAGATTTAGAGCAAGTTGTTAGAAAAACCGGAAATGTTGATCCGGAAATTCGTAACATGGTACAACAAGCTTTAAAGAGCCTAAAACATAAAACAGACGCAAATCGAAAACTTAAAGTAGTTGACGTAAAATCAGTTTCGACCAAACTCATGGCCGGTTTATTAACTAAAGTCGTATTTTCCATTGGATATACAAATTGCCTTGAAGATAAGAATGTAGATGATACTACTTGTGAACTACTGCTTAATACACCCATTCGCGAGTGCGAAGCACAAGTATGGGATAGGCCATGGCAGGCAGATAGTAGGCAAATACATGTTAAGTGTGAAGAGGATACTGACATACATACGGATATTGAAAAAAATGAGATCCCCGTATTAAGAAAAAAACGAACTAACTTTGTTGGAGGTGTAATAGAGAAAAACCCTAATGACCCTCTCTACAAAGAATTAGCTGATGAATCGATAAAACAACACTTAGCATCCACTATAAACGGCCTTCAAGTCAGCGTTAAAGATCTAAAAGTGAAACGAGTAGTCACTCAAGTAGTTGCAGGAACTCTCACTAAAATTGATTTCGATGTTATCCCTGCCGATGGTGAAATATTCAGCTGTCATTCTGAGGTTTGGGAACGGCCTTGGCTTAAGAGCAAGGAAATTACTGTTACATGTCCAAAAAATCAGAGGAGAAAGCGTGATCTGAATCTGAAAGGTGGAATGAAGAATCAAGACCCTGAGGATCCCAAGTACAGAAAATTAGCGCAAGAATCTTTAGACAAGTATCGTACAACTCTAGTTGGTGGTCAACTTAACGTAAAAGAATTTAAAGTTACAAAAGTCACCACACAAGTCGTTTCTGGCACCAAAACATTTATTGATTTTACTGTATTTCCTACCAACGGTGATGAAATAACGTGCCATTCTGAGATATGGGAGCAGTCTTGGCTTAATAAGAAAGACATTGATGTAAATTGTGGTGTAAATCAACAACAAAATAGAGCTAAGAGAGGTTTACCTGGTGGCCACAAAGAACAAAATACTGAGGACCCAAAATACAGAAAATTAGCCCAAGAATCTTTAGACAAGTATCGTACAAATCTAGTTGGTGGTCAACTTAATGTAAAAGAATTTAAAGTTACAAAAGTCACCACACAGGTAGTGTCTGGTACCAAAACATTTATTGATTTTACTGTATTCCCTACCAACGGCGACGAAATAACGTGCCATTCTGAGATTTGGGAACAGCCGTGGCTTAACAAGAAGGTAATAGATGTAAACTGTGGCTTAAAGGGCCGAGAAAAGCGTGAAATATTCCACGACAACCCAGATAAATATAAACAAGGATCTCCAAATGAACTTGATGCCAGTGAACCGCAGTTCAAATTATTAGCAGTGGAATCTTTACAGAAGTATGTGGAAATGATAAACAGCACAGTACATCATGAAGTTGTCGAAGTAAAGAAGGCGATTTCCAAGGTAAATCCGTAATATAAATGCACGTATAAAGCACGATTGTATTTTATATCATCTATACTTTACCAAATTCAATATGCATGTTATTATCAATTTATTACTTACTTACAAATGGCACGTGAAATCAAAATAAAAAAATATATATATTCCGTTATTATACGTTTGTTTCGAATTATTTTTATACTAGTCTTAATTGATTTTTATTGTTATCATTAGGTAGTCGCAGGGAAACTCTACGAAATAGATTTCACCGCAGTCCCTACTTCATGTTCAATATATGAGGGTAATACAGAAAATTGTATCGCTCGAAACGACACTCTTCTGTCTTGTCATGCACAAGTCTGGGCTCGGCCTTGGTTGAAATCAAACGAGATTGATGTCATCTGTAAAAGTGATGATACAACAGTTGAAGAAGATGGTAATTTAATAGAAGAAGACGATGATTATCAAAAGAAACTAACATTACACCCACGGCAAGAAATATATGGTAAAGAACTAAAAATGCTTGCTCAAGAGGTACTGGAAACGTATGAACGACAGTTTAACTCGATGTATAAACATAAAATAAGAAGTATTGGGAAATCCTATGAGCAAATTAGTGAAGGTATTTTGACCACTATTGAATTTTATGCGTCACCCACGAAATGTCTAACTGTTGATGAAACTAACGTTGATGACTGCCAGATAAAGCAACCCGAAGTTGTAATATTGTGCAAGTCGGTTGTACGGGAGCGGACATGGGTATACTTTAAAGATATAAAGGTGTTTTGTAACAATGTAAATACTACTAAGTCAGACATAATGGCTTGGGAGGATGAAACACGAAACATGGAAGAAAAATACGCCGATAGACATAAACGAGACATAATTAGAGATGATGACGATAATTACATGGATGATGAAATGAAATATTATTATGCCAATCGTGCTCTTAAACATCTTAATGAACGCAGTGACAGTCATAACTTACAGAAAATGATTACCATTCATTCTATTGATGTATCCAATCAGATGGGTGCACGAATGATACGTATGTACATTGAAACGGCTATGACATTCTGTGTGCGTCATCAACTTGAGCGTGTAGATCTCGCCCAGTGTGACGAAATGGAAGGTCTACCGCACAAATTGTGTCACGTGAGGCTATGGCCCTCTGACAATGATGAAATGATTATACGGCATGTGGTAGTCGTTTGCGACGATGATAGTGACTTTTCTTCGGTGACTGGATTCGAAGTATCTAAATTGATAGTCGCCTCGTTGCGAAAGTTGGAGGAGTCACCAAAAGTAAAATTCAAATTAGTCCATCAAGGAGAGCCATACGTAATGCCTGCACTCAGCTCGAGATTCCCTATTAAATTGAATTTTGTTGTTTTAAGGACTAACTGCACTAAAGATGTAGATGTGTTTAAACAACGACACTTGTGCTTTGTAGATTCTACTACACCAGCTACGTCTTGCGAATCTAAGATATATCTTTCTCCCAATAGCAAGGACATTAAAGATATTAAAGCTTGGTGCAACCCAGCTCACAGGGAACGAAGAGATATCAGCTTTGGCCCAGCTAAATCTAATAGCGAGGATGCTATCATTGCTCAACTAGTTGAAGCGTCACTGGAAAAACTTGAAACATCGTCGCTGCATAAATATAAACAGAGGGTATTGAAAATCAATAGCTACTCTACCAAAATCACAAGAGGACGAGAGACCACAATAGATTTTGACGTCGGATATTCATCTTGCTTAAAATATGAGTCCATCAAGAATATAAGCAATTGTGAATTTCTCGAGCACCTCCCAATAAGGCATTGCATATCCCATGTCTTTGAAAGGCTGTGGGTGGAAAACGGTAGAAATATTGAAGTGGTTTGCGAAGACGATGAGACCCCGCTAGAATCTCAAATGGAATTCGAAAACGCTGATACGGCTAATCAAATTGCAAACGAAGCCTTAAAACACATAGAAGCTAAATATCCTAATGCAAAGAGGCTTCAGGTTGTTAGGATATTTTCTCTGTTGAAGCAAACTATAGCTGGAATTCACTATAGGTTAAAGATGGAGGTTGGTGTTACAGATTGTCCCGCGTTAAGTCTTAAGACAGACTGCAAGTTAGTTGATGGATTCGAAAATAACAAATTTTGCCGAGTCAACGTGTGGATCAGGCCTTGGACGGACCACCCTCCAAATTTCCGCGTTATTTGTGATTATCAAGAAAGCGAGACCGCAGAGGTGTATCATAAAATGCAAGCTGAGCACCTTTTCGCCAACTTCCTCGCAACATACAGGCCAGATTACATGGACGATTACAAAGAGATGTCAAGAAGGTTCAAGATATTCAGAGCTAACGTGAGAAAGGTTCACGAGTTGAATGTTCACGAAAGAGGATCGGCGACGTACGCAATCACTCGGTTCTCTGACATGACTTCTGAGGAATTTAGCAGCAAGTATCTGGGGTTAAAGACGAGCTTGAAGAGTGAGAACAACATCCCCATGATTAAGGCGGAGATTCCGAATATAGATTTGCCACAGTCGTTCGACTGGCGCGACCGCGGCGCCGTCACGGAGGTCAAGGACCAGGGACAATGCGGTAGCTGCTGGGCTTTCAGTGTTACAGGTGAGATATCGTTTTAATATTTACATCCCTGCATATAAAAATGTATTGAAATTGAAACTTGCCGACGGCAAATTAGTAGAAAGTGTCTTTATGTCTATCAAATATCGATGCGACGCAGTGTAAAATACCATAGTAATAATCGGAAATACGTTGTACAGGAAACGTGGAGGGTCAATGGAAGCTAACCTCTGGCAAGCTGTTATCGTTATCGGAGCAGGAGCTGGTGGACTGTGACAAAACGGACCAGGGCTGCAATGGCGGCCTGATGGACAATGCTTACAGGTAAATATACAAATAGCATTGTAAACAGCTAGTGTTGTAATATTTATTTATTTATTTAAACTTTATTGCCCAAAATATATACAACAATGTACAAATGGCGGACTTAATGCCAAATGGCATTCTCTACCAGTCAACCATAGGGCCAAACAGAGATACCTTCAATTGGTGCAGAGAGAGAAAATATATTGAGTGAGTTAAAAAAAGCAAACTATACTTATAAATTACATAAATAAATAAAATATATATAAACTACCACATAATAATAATAGGAGGCAAACGAATAGTCGAATCGCTTGATGGTAATTATCAAGTGATTACTTTTTAATTTTAGTTAATGATTCTCCTTAAGACGAAAAATATAATATCGAGGTTAAGCATTATCACGTACATATTGTATTCGTCTTATTGAAAATTTCGTCACCTTTAATATTGAAGCATGTCCTGCATTGAAGCTGCGGAGAATTTCCATTGACTTCACAAATTCGTTTGCTTGTATCATCATAATTTTCTTAGAACACAAACATGTTCTCAGTTTTCTGAGAACACCACCGATCATTAAAACATCACTATAATAAGGATGATAGACGGAGAGTTAGACTCGGAAAAAGGTACTACTTATACAATTTACAGAACAAATCGCCGCTATACTTACTCAACCTCGTATCTGCAACACTCATTTGATGATAAAACCACCCGTATTCCGAATGAAAGAAAAGCGACATTTCCATCAAATGATTGTTGCAGATATGAGGTTGAGTAAGTATAGCGACGAAATAAACCCTTAGATTCTCTCTTCTTCTTCCTCGCGTTATCCTGGCATTTTTGCCACGGCTCATGGGAGCATGGGGCCCGCTTGACAACGAATCCCAAGAATTGACGTAGACACTAGTTTTTTTGCCCTTACAACTTAGATTACCCTTAGATTCTCTGTTTAGTTAATATTTAATACTAAAAACTCCCTGGTTGTTCAAAGCAAAGCTGTTCATCCGTTGAGGTTAGAGAAACAAGCCTGCAAATGATATGAAATATAAATCGCAAAATACCTACATATGAAGACAAATTCATTGTCGTCTCATTCATGAAAATTGTCTCAATCGTTTTTTTCTAACCCCTATCGGTAAACCATGTTGCGTCTGCCGTCTCTTTATCACTTTTCCGTATTGCGATAGAGACAGATAGCGTTTCTTTCTCTTCGAACGATTGTCGTCTTGGTTAGGCCTCCACAGATCTAGTAGTAAGAATAGTATGACAGACCATCTAGAACGATTTCGTTGCTTTATAAATTGTACAAATTTTTCAGGGCTAGCTCTTAGAGTACATCCGCATACATATAATGTTATATGTATATATCGAGTAGGTTGTCCGACCTACGCCATTGTTCTTGTAGACACGCATGACTCAGTCATGTTTACTTTTTACGCTACAAAGACAAGTAGCTAGATTGTTTAGCGTTTCTCATACTGATATGGTTGGAATATAGAAAAAATCACACTGAACCAGACTGACTATATTGATATGACAGGATCGCTAGCCCTTAATTGGTGCGCACGAGATATTATAGTGAGTCGTGTCAATGTCGTTTGTTATTACCTACGGGTCTCTATTGTTTCCCAAAAAGTTTTAAGTCATAATGTATTGTTTGCCCGCATTTTCGTGAGTCATAATTCATTTGGTTCAGTAACGCGTCACTTTTCGGGATTGCCACAAAACAAACCTAACCTAACCTATCTATAGGATAACCTTACGAAAATCCTAATGTCGAAACGTTAACATGATAATATGACAAACAATACATTATGACTGGAAACTTTATTGGAAACTAAGGGACTCTTACTTATTACCTACGTATGTAAATCAAATTGGAATTTTTAAATCGGAATGTAGCGGTATGTGTGCGCCATGTTTCTAAAATTAAGCGATATAGCGATTATTATTTCGTGGTTTGGCATATTGCTTTGAAATAGCCACACGACTATTTGTATGATTAACAAATGTATCTGCTGTTTATTTACTTTAAAAAAGTGGCCAGGTGCGAGTCATACTCGCGCACGAAGGGTTCCGTACCATTACGCAAAAAACAGCAAATAAAATCACGGTTGTTGTGTGTGTAATGGGAGCCCCACTTAAATATTTATTATATATTCTGTTTTTAGTATTTGTGGTTATAGCGGCACAGAGACACATCATCTGTAAAATTTCAACTGCCTCGCTATCACGGTTCATGAGATACAGCCTGGTGGCAGACAGACAGACGGACGGACGGACAGCGGAGTCCTAGTAATAGGGTCCCGTATTTACCCTTTGGGCTCGGAAACCTAAAAGGAGTGAAAAAATGGAATTAATTTTAGGGGTAGTATAGGGGGGTTGTAGTGGGGTTGTAGGTTGTTGTATAAATATATATATACAAACACACCCACTGGTGTTGCGGGTCTCTATGGGCGACGGTAATCGCTTACAATCAGGCGATTCGTCTGCGATATTACGAAAAACAAAAACGCAATTTGTGTTAACTAAGTACTTCATATTAAATATTAAGACATACATACAAATTTTATATGGGAATTTTCATACGAGTGACTCGTTTTCATTTCTATTGACATACATGTCTTTTTAAATAAAACTTTTTTCAGTTAATTTACAAAAACTAATTTCTTATTAATTTACAAGAATATTATTGACGATGGTTTGAAGTACAGAAATACACCTTTGAAACAATAAAATTGCCGCAATGTTAAGTGGACTCAAGGCCACTGTTATCGCAAAATTGGAAACATTCGTAAATCCGTTTGTAAGCAGGATTATTGGCATAGTTTTGATTTGTTTGTTGTTTTGGATTAGGAATTTAGGCATTTCCTTCGAGACGTTTTTGGGTTTATTGACTAATCGTAGAACGAACGTTTTGTTTTGTATTTTGATAGTGGCTATGTATGACACAATCAGCAGTAGAAGTTGACGTTGATAATAATTTTAAAGCGTGGTGAATATTTTGACTCTATACCCAGGGGCGTATTTTGAAAATTGGCGCCGGGGCCAATAAGTTTTGCCGCCCCAGAAGTCAAGGAAGAAAAACAAAATGGCCCGAATGGCCCTAGGGTAAATACACCCCTGCTCTTACCTGCTTAGCCTTATACTAGTGTCCGAGCGAAACCGGTTTTTTTGCCAAATTATATTTTAAACAAACAAAGTCTACGAGTACGTTACAATTCCAAGCATAAAGGCGAATTGACGAAATACGAGAATATCTGTGATAGCTAGTTATTCAAAAGGTTAATTACATATTTGAAAATAAATTGATAAAGGCTTTACATTATTTTCGTGGTAATAGCATATGCCTATTTCACGAATACATAATATGAACATCGTATACGTACGTAAAATAGTTTTACACAACACTTATCGTCTTTTTTCAGAGCCATAGAAGAGCTAGGTGGACTAGAGTTAGAGACCGACTACCCGTATGAAGGAGCAGATGATAAATGCGTGTTCAACAAGACCCTGTCCAGGGTCCAGATCAGTGGGTCCGTGAACATCTCCTCGAACGAGACGCAGATGGCGCAGTGGCTGGTCGCCAACGGACCCATTTCTATCGGTAAGTACACACGAGGACACATGCGTTGTCAGCGTGGCCGTGTTGACAGATCTCTGTGAACACAAAATATACTTGGTCAACCAGATCTTGACAGTAGAAAAAGGCGGCAAATTTGAAAAATGTAGGCGCGAAGGGATATCGTCCCATAGAAAATTTGAATTTCGCACCTTTTTTTACTGAAAAGATTTGGTTGACCAGCTATATGAACCCGGTTTTATATTCGCACTAGCTTTTACCCGCGACTTCGTCTGCGTGTAATTAGTACCAGCACTACCAGCAGTTAGAGTAAGTATAGCGCCTGGATAAAATCTAATGGCAATAATTTCGAGCATAATATGATTAATTGCTTATACCAACTAACAGGCAATTCATTAATTGTTCTCATTTTTTCACCCTCTTTAGACTTCCGACTTAAAAACTATCCTATGTCCTTCCCCGGGACTCAAATTATCTCTGCCAAATTTAAACTAAATCCGTTCAGTGGTTTAAGCGTGAAGAGGTAACTAGACAGACACACTTTCGCATTAATAATTTAGTATGGATTCGCAGTTTTATTAACGGTTTTTGTTAACATTTGCAGGTATAAATGCAAACGCGATGCAGTTCTACGTCGGTGGCGTATCGCACCCGTGGAAGGCGCTCTGTAGCCCCAAGAACCTGGATCATGGAGTGCTAATTGTTGGCTTCGGGATCAAAGGTAACATACATTACTATTCTACTAACCCATTGCCAACCAATAATGTATCCTATTTCATTTCGAATAGAGTTGATTTTTGGCTGGTTTTTTGGCTACGGTAGGTAGAAGTCTACATACAGCCTAAGCTATAAAGCCCAAGTGGGGTTTATTGTAACTTACATCAATAATTTTAACTGCTATTTAATTTGTTTTTACCAAATTTAATATTCTGTATATTCCGGCCCGGTTCCGATCGCCTTTCTGCTATTTTTCTGAATTCGATATAAACAGCTGTTTGTAAGAGATAGTTTTTCTGCCAGAGCCAAGCCAGACAATATTTACCACATGCAATTTCGATGTTAATGCATTAATTTGATATGTTAACAATAGCTGATCTAATGATTAAGTCGAAAGGTGGCCAAACGAACTCTTTCAACGTTAAAACTGAACCATCGGATTTGGGCTCCTTAAAGATCGGTTTTCCTAGGATAGCGGTGCCGTAATATAGCGGCCGTCTTCATACTAAATAATACGGCTAAATATGGATGTCGTAGTATTTGTATGGAGACGGCCGCTATATGACGGCACCGCTTTCGGAGGAAACCAAAGCTTAAAGATCGGTTTTCCTAGGATAGCGGTGCCGTCATATAGCGGCCGTCTCCATACTAAATAATACGGCTAAATATGGATGTCCTAGTATTTGTATGGAGACGGCCGCCATATGACGGCACCGCTATCGGAGGAAACCAAAGCTTAAGATCAGTTTTCCTAGGATAGCGGTGCCGTCATATAGCGGCCGTCTTCATACTAAATAATACGGCTAAATATGGATGTCGTAGTATTTGTATGGAGACGGCCGCTATATGACGGCACCGCTATCGGAGGAAACCAAAGCTTTACACATGGCGTATGACAATGAGCAATAATGAGGTACAATATTTTACAGTTCGTTAAAACATTTTCGTGTCAAACTGGACAAAACTAACTAACTAACCTTTTAATTTCAGAGTACCCGCTCTTCCATAAACACCTGCCCTACTGGACAGTGAAAAACTCTTGGGGCAAGTCGTGGGGCGAGCAAGGGTACTACCGCGTGTACCGCGGCGACGGCACGTGCGGCGTCAACCAGATGGCTAGCAGCGCAGTCGTGTAACAACTATCGTGTAACTTTGGTATGGTTAACTGACAAATGGCCAACCAATTGGTAAATCAGAATCATTCGAGGAGGCTTGAACTTTCGACCTTATACATTTTTTGCCAATTTAACACATTCATTGCCAAACAAGACATCCGCGCCAGGCCACAAACATTTCGTCATATAAAGCTGTAGTACCACGATCCCGACTATCGGGTCGTCCGGCCTGGGAACGAAATTATGAAATACCCGATAGTCGGGTTTTCGGCACTGAATGTGTTAAGGGTTGTGAGACTTATGAGTTCTGCTAGTATGGCAAGCAGCGCTGTTGTGTTACTACCTTTACCGTACACTGTTAACTGACGATATGTAAATCTTATTACAAAGACAAGGACCACCGACGGTCGGTTAAAAGTATTGTTAATAACCATACCTCGCTACATGCTGCTACAGATTTGCTAGCTCGGTTAGCTAGCAAATCTGTAGCAGTTGTACATCAGGGTTATCACTACTACGCATAAACTAAAGTACTTACAAAAAATATTTTTTCTTTGTTTTCAAACACACCAATATTTTCAAGCAATGAAAATTCCATGTTAATATTTGAAAGAAATGCGAAAAAAAACGTGATTTTATAAACAAAATAACAGATACCTACATTGAAACTTTGAAACGCATCTAATATTGACATTGATTTGTTAATTTATATTATTTGACAGTAAATTAAACCGAGTTATATCGGAAGAGGATCAACAGGGTTCTCGATCAATTTTATTAATCTTACATACAATAAAGTTAAAGCAAAATGGTTCATCATACTCGCCAACCCTGACACAAAACTGTCATTTGCTACGGTTTTGCTAGCTCCGTTGCGGGGTATGTTCATAACTTCTGTACTAGGCCTGGATAATTATCTGCTGGGTCAAGTCGTGAGGCGAGCGAACGTAATTTTGCACAGACTACAGCGACAAACTGGAAGTACCATTGAAACGTCATATTTTTATTGGAATTTGACGTTTATGGTGACACTCACATTCTGTCGCTTGCCAAGTCGGTGCAGAGTTATCTTCAGTCTAGTTAGTATCAAGTCGGACCCCTGTAAGCCTAGCACAGGAATAGCGCGACAGTATCTCGCCCGCGAGATAGATTATCCGTCCCACTCTACTTAATACAGTTAGAAAAAGACGTGTAATCTATCTCGCGGTCGAGATACTGTCAAGCCTCCTGTGCTAGGCCTACAGAGTTACCTTCAGGCTAGTGTCAATAAGTCTGACTCTAGGTAAAAAAAATTCACGCCCCTTGTTAATCGTGCTTCATTTGCTTTACCCGCAGTCGGCTAATTTTTGTTTTTGAATACTCGTGACTGACCGCTTAGCACGACTACCGATGTCGCGCGCGACTCCATATTTAAAGTCGCGCTTGATATAAAGTCGCGCGCGACAACGAAAGCCATGCTAAGCGGTCTGGTAATACTTACAAATCCCAACATGACATACGTAATTGTAATTGTTTATCTCATGAATTTTTAGAAACATTCACAAATAATTTATATTTATGCGCATATAGTTAACGCTATGTTATAGTAATATATTTCATCTATCAAGGAAGTAGTAGTATCACATTTTCATTATAATAATACTATAAGTAAAGTTTCTGTTTCTATTCCAAGTACCTACTAAAATATCTTTTTAAATTTTTTGCAGGGATACGGATACGTATTGCTACAGATGTAGTGCATAATTATTTTCCATCTCATTTTCACGGAAACTTACGAACGTGTCTTGCTATTTCAGTCAGTCTCGGTACATAAAGTACTTGACATTGACTGAACTAGCATGATAAATACAAACGTTTCCGAGAAAATACGATGGAAAACAATTATCCACTACATCTGTAGTTGAGTCGAATCGAAAATATGCCTTACGTTGTAATCGTAAGAGTACAGTTGTAGTGCATAATTTTTTTCCATCGTATTTTCTCGGGAACGTTTTATGCTACTTCAGTCAACCTCAGTACTTTTTGTACCGGAGCTGACTGAAATAGCAAGACGCGTTCGTACGTTTCCGTGAAAATACGATGGAAAATAATTATGCACTACATCTGTAAAGAAAAACTGGGGGCCAAGTGACAAACGTAAACAAAAAACGTAAATGTGCGTTAATGATGACATGATTTTCAGGCACTATAATAAACACATTACGTAACTACGTCGAAAATTTAAAGGGCCATATGTATCCACTCGTTGCGGATTTCCTGTTTTTCGCACTTGTATCGTAATCTACTATTATAAAATTCAAAAATACTCAGAGTGTCATAATTAGTCGCTTATTCGGGTTTTTATGTTAAGTTAGGTATTTAAGTCGAAACACCGGCAGAAAGATGGCACCATAAGTAAATAAGAGTTAAATAATCTTACAGAAGTCAAAAATGACGTCGTCGCATTTTTGGGTGAATTAAGAAGTTGACGATGTGGAAATGTCAACCCAGTCTTCCGAAAAAACTCTACTTACTTTTGTTTCTACCTATTTTCGACAAAAACGACTGTTTCTTTAAAGAAAAGGATTTTTCACCTCAGCAACTCGAACAAGGGTATTTTGCTACTTAAAAACAGTGAGCAAAATCGCATTTTGCTCACTGAATGAGACAAAATGACATTCAAGTGACCTTAATATTCAAATGTCATTTCAACATGCGGGGTCTAATACAAGTTCGAAATACTTGGATTTTATTATCTCTGTCCCTTTCACGTCGTTATCAAAAAGAAAAAGACAAAAAAAAGTTCAAACGACATTCAACGGTATATTGATGGTTTATAATAGACCCCCGAAAAACGTCAGAACGCATCGTTCCAAAACACATACAAGTATGAATTCTTAATAATATTAATTAATGAAACTAAAGTTTCAGATTTGATAAAAACTGATAAAAAGACTATTTTTTACGTAATTTATTGTACGATTAAAATAATGAACTCAAAAAATACACAGTATATCACGTAAAATAAATAAATATACTTTTATGAATCTCTACAATAGTTTACAAATAGTAAGTATCCGCAATTCGGACCGTATCTTACAATGTTATTTTTTACAAAGAAAAAGTTGCCGATTGAAATGTCAATCAATTGATGGTCGTTGTTTTCATATTTTGCCTATTTTACTGAAATTTACTATGTTTTTTTTTGTGTTTGATTGTGGTAATTAAACTTAATTGTCAGTATATCTTAAGAAAACATGACTGAATAGGTAAGTGATGAAGAGGGATTACATTTTTCGGGTTGTCTAATATGTTCTCACTGCTGAGGTGAAAAGTTTTGTGAACTACACGAGATCAAAGTTATTTACATCTCGTGCGCTTTTGAGTCCCTTACTACGCTCAAGATTTTAAATTAGATTCTCTAGAGATCTACTATAGAATCTTTGGCTTGCACGGGACTCAAATAAGCACTCGAAGAAATATCAAACTTTGATCTCTTGTTGTACA
Organism: Cydia amplana; assembly: GCF_948474715.1. Classification (NCBI taxonomy): domain Eukaryota; kingdom Metazoa; phylum Arthropoda; class Insecta; order Lepidoptera; family Tortricidae; genus Cydia; species Cydia amplana. The sequence goes on from NC_086085.1 coordinate 5,162,830, forward strand.
GATAACTATTTTCGTCTTCATCTTATGTTCTCTTATGATTTTTAATCTTTGCTAGTCCAAAATATGTCACTAATTGTGTTATTGTTGTAATTTAACTTCTACTTTTTTTATACATAATAATTTTTAAGAGGCCGATTATCGATATTTTTTAATATTCATCGTCCTTCTACAAAACTCTGGTAACCAATATCTTGTGATATTTTTACGTAACTACTTAAACAAGAAATAAATACACGAATGACAGTAGTTAAGGCGCGTGGCACACTGCATCCGATTCGTACGTCGCTCCGATGCGCGAATCGGATGCAGTGTGCCATGCGCCTAAGATCTTATTACAGTCAAGAGCATCATCAGGGCACTTTAATATAATTTATACAAACTGAGTCCTTATTATTTCACTTGGATGTATTAACGGTATATCGTTTTAAGCATAATATAAAAGTTATTTAAGAAAAAAGTTTTGTATACTTACTGGTAATTATGAATCTCTTAATATACGTATTTTAAATAAATACTGAATTTTTAAAGCTTTTTTTCTTTTTAGAGATTTTGAGCGCTCGATTTCGTGTGGCTCCCTTCAATATATGTATTTTCACTTAGGCATTTAACCTTTTGGACGCCAATGACCGATATACGCACCGCAGGTCCAACGCCAAAGGCGTATTAATCGGTCATAAACCACAGAGCAACATAGACCTAGGTGCATATGCATAATAGTTAGGGAGGCGAGGTAGCTAAATGGCGTAATTCAACGGCGCCGTCGAGACCTATCAAAATCGAAAGATAAAATAATTTCGAAAAGAAAAGCTCGTATGGCAAAAACCATTTTAGCGGTGGGTTTGGCGTGTACGGTTTTTCAAAAATGTTAAAAAAAACAGTTACTTGGGCATTCTCGAGCGCGTCAGATATTCATACTACGTATGCCCCGAGTGCCTCTGATAACAACGGTATACTAATCTGCCGGTTTGCGTGGTGGGGGTAGGCATAAGTAGTCAAAAATGCAAAAAAAAAAAATTTACTCGAGCGCGTCAGATTTTCGGAAGGGGTGTTAAGTAGGCCCCAAGGAAGCTTCCTTTAAAAAAACTGACGATTTCGGCGTGACGATAAGTTACGATGAATTTTTGCAAATGCAAAAAAAAAACAAGTTTTTTTGAAATACTCGAGCGCGTCAGATTTTCATAGGAGAGGTTTATCTCGGTATCCTGAAAGCATATTTTTTTAATCTGACAAAAATGTTGGTGGGTTCTCTTAATCTGACCGGGAGTTTGAGTTTTTATGATGCTTCAAGTCAAAAAGTTTTAACTTTGGACAAAAATGTAAACAGACCTTTTTTCTGTAAAATAAAATTACCTTTTTTGTTTATTTAAACTTTTTTTTTGTAAAATGTATCGTTCGCGACTTATATGCCGCAACGCGTTCTTAGGAATACGAAATGGCTCCTCCACACTTCCGGTCATGCGGAAACCGGCAGATTTTGTATTTTTAGTAAGTTTTAGATTATATTCTTCAAAATAAAAAAATAAAAAATCGCGCTCGAGAATGCCGGATTAACGTTTTTTTTTTACAAGTTCGCGACCCTATAACTCGGCGGCGTCAAGGACTTATCGTCAGATTAGTTAAATTTAGTCTTTAAACACTAAAATCAACCCCCAATATCTTAATCTGACGCGCTCGAGTATTTCAGACTATCCTTTTTTTTTACTAATCTGATCGTCTATCCTAGGCGCGCGTCACTACATATAGAGCTAAATACTTTACAAGGTTGTTCTATTAGGTCTTAGGTATCTCTCATATCTTAAACTGCCACGCTCGAGTATTGCCGAAAATTCCCCTATTCGCCTCCCTAACTATAAAGTTCAATTTCAGTTTTGACACTTCGGTGACGTGGCGTCTGAGAGGCAGCTTTTGTGTTTGACACGGCGTCGAAAAGGTTAAATTCTACTAATAACATTGAAAACGAGTGGTCGATACCTCTAGATTCCCAGTTCCTATTGCTTGTATTTCAAAAATATCAATTCGCCGTTTTCCACAGAATTCCGAGTGACGAAATCGAGTGCTCGAAATTCAAAATCCCCCAGATTTCTTTATATTTCAAAGTATGTATATCAGTGACGAATTGGAAAATACAAAACACGATGAAAACCCAAAGCAGTAAACAAAGTCGTAAAACTCAAAGGAATTGAATGGTGTCACTGCTGAATAACTTGTCGAGTATGTGGCATAGGCACGTAAAAGACCTAAGTACTAGCAAAGAGAATAGATAGTATAGAGGGGTCCTGTCATAGTAAATTTTGTAGTCACAGTAAATTTACTGCCATCTATCGACACACGATTAAAACACAAAATGAAAATGTATAAAACTATCAAAAAATGTAATACATATATGGATAAATGTTTTTTTTTTTAATATCATTTCGACCCATGTTCTTTCACTGATACCTATGTGGTAAAATTGTTAAATATGAAACGGTGTCGTCAACGCCATCTAGCCGAGCATAGTCCAAAGGTGTGTGCGCCATCTATCCTAGAATGACCTTTTCTTGATTTCCGAGGCACGTTTTTTCCTTAGACTTTATTCATCTTATACGGAGTTACATATGTCTTTGGTACTAGCCATGTCCATAACCATTAGTCATGAAAACGATTAGCATATTGTTAATTGTCTTTTGTTTCCGATTTGGACAGCCATCTTAGCCCTAAGACCCTAAGGCCGTGTTTACCGATATAAGCCACTGAACTTTGTTTTTATATCTCACGGGACCTAGCCACGATGAAAACAATCGTACATCGACAAACGTCTTTGTGTAATAATGTCCTATACTTAGGTGATATTTATTTAGTTACCTATTATTAAAAAAGTGTTTAGGTAGGTGTAGGTACCTACCTTATATATGCGTTCAATTATGACCTTGCTTGTTATATTATACCTAATCGATTAGATTTGCATTAATAAAGTAAACTTCGCAATTATACAATGTGATATTAGGTAATTATGAAATTAAATGTATGCATCGTAAAATTAAATTGATCCGATATGGAATGCAATTTGCTCTGATAGTCGTAATACAATATATTAGTATTAAAGTTACGTTTACAGTTGTCTGGGAAAAAGGACCTACAGTGCATTTTGCAATAGGCAAGGAAAATGATTTTATTACAAGTGCAATTAGGTCTCTTTTCGCGGCTTATTGCAAGCTGCAATTAAGGTCCGTTTTTGAGAACATTTAAATATCCAGATCATTTGTTTACGTCAGCGTAAAGTTCACATGGCTATAGATATACATTACAATTATCACCAGTAACGTAGGTAAGATAATTTAGATCTTCAAGGCCCGGGTACTATTTTGAAGTACAGTCAGATCAAATAAATCATCATCATGATTGGCGACGACACCATACCAGATGATTGTTACAGCCAGGGATGTTGCGAATATCCGCATCCGCAACCGCGGAACTTCCGCATTATTTTCAACATCCGCATCTGCATCCGCATCCGCATAAAATCGATGCGGAGTTTAATGCGGATGCGGATATGGAACAGGTCGGTACAGGAACGTCTTAGCATCGGCGTAAGTGCTAGACTGCTAGGTAATTTAGTCATTAGCCAAATAAACCTATTAGAAATAAACAGTCAAGCGTGAGTGGGACTTAATGTACGGAACCCTTGGAACGCGAGTCCGACTCGCACTTGGCCGGTTTTTTTAAATAAAAATTACTAAAATGTAATATTTGACGTTTTTTATGTATCTATCTTGACATCCGCATCCGCATCCGCGGATGTGAGCCTTTAAAAATCCGCATCCGCGTCCGCATCCGCGGATGTCAAAAAATCGGCATGCGCAACATCCCTGGTTACAGCGTCGGGTAAAATCAGGTGTTGCGGGAAGGTTGATTGCAGCGTCTGCGATGACTGAAGTGTCCAATACTAGAGCGGCATCTTCTGACACAGCAATCACTCAAACATGACGAGAGTCCAAGAGAGGTAGCAGCGCGGAGTCTTTTCTGCCTAAGGTTCTTTAATACTTATCTTACCTAACCAGGATTCGAACCCTGGCCCTCCTGCTTTCTTTGGGCAGAGTCACTACTATCACTAGGTAAGTACCTACCAACTAGGTAGAGCTAGGCTAGAGGCCGTAAGATAATAAAATAAAAACCGGCCAAGTGCGAGTAGGATTAACGCACGGAGGGTTCCGCGCCATCAACAAAAAATAGAGCAAAACAAGCAAAACAACGGCCACCCATCCAAGTACTAACCCCGCCCGACTTTGTGCCTTTGTTGTATGGGAGCCCCACTTAAATCTTAATTTTATTCTGTTTTTAGTATTTGTTGTTATAGCGGCAACAGAAATACATCATCTGTGAAAATTTCAACTGTCTAGCTATCACGGTTCGTGAGATACAGCCTGGTGACAGACGGACGGACGGACGGACGGACGGAGAGCGGAGTCTTAGTAATAGGGTCCCGTTTTTACCCTTTGGGTGCGGAACCCTAAAAAAGATAAGTAAGTAAGTACAAGATTCGCAATCGAATGTAGGTATGATACTATAGTTCTATGTAGGTAAATACATGTGTAGGTATGTTTATGGGAATTTCATTAAAATGTTCAGTTGCCAACCAATACTTAATTTTAAAACATAATACATAATCGAACCTGTACGGATATGATGGTCGTTCTTGTCTACGTGACAGCGTGATAAAACGGTGTCCGTCACTTTCTTTCCCACGGTGTTAAACAGTGACAGTTATTTGATCACGTGGATAAAGATGGATAAAGCTATCCATAATAGGCTGGCTGATTTAACTATAATAGCCGATTCCATTGTTTAAAATGTACCTATATACCTACTTATTGTAGGAAGTAAATGTCCGTTACTATCAAATAAATAAAAAAACCGATTACATTAAATCAATATAATATAACTAGCGACCCACCCCGGCTTCGCACGGGTAAACCTTATACCTACACCTAAACCTTCCTCAAGAATCACTCTATTGATAGGTGATAACCGCATGAAAATCCGTTCAGTAGTTTGTGAGTTTACCGCAAACATACATACAGACATACGCGGCAGGGAACTTTGTTTTATAAAATGGAATAGATAGATGTGATGTTACGAGTATGTATTTGCTAATTACAATATCATAAAGATGTATTTACTAAGTCATTATATGTATAGTCGCCATCAGGTATATCGGGGCGGCTAAGGCGCTCACAAATATCTGAACACGCCTCTATTGTCAGGGCGTTAGTGTGCGTGTTCCTTGGAGGATACAACTAAACGGAGTAGCCATTAACAGGCTTTCCCCTCTGTCGAAAATAGGCGGCCAACGGTCATACACAATGTATGGACTGACGTTTATCTGACATGGCTATTTTTACGTTACGCATACATTTGACGTTCCCCTCCCCCGCAAAAATCGGCAGACTGTTTTGTACAGAAAATTACAGACATGGCGTCTCCGTTTGATTATATCCTCCAAGGCGTGTTCAGATACTTATTGTGAACACCTTGGCCGCTCCGATATATCTGATGGCGACTGTACTTAGAAAAAACACGTGAGAAATGGGAGACAATTTTTATATTTAATTTTTAGTGTCTTGCTGACTATTATGTACATACTGTATGCCTACCTATATCCTACAAATCGGTTAAAAATAAAAGACATAAAACTTACGTAAATAGGTAGGTATACGTAAATAGGCATAGAAAATCACAATCAATATGGTACATAATATATGAAAATAAGTAACAACTATTCCGATTGCTTACTGAACACTAGACCTGACTCTCAAGAAATGATAAGTGCGCTAGAGATCGATTCTAGTTTATCAATGTTATGGTTTTGATACGACCTTGACAATTGTCTTGGTGATTGGTGCGCATAGTATCAAAAATATCTTGGAGACCGCGAGCTTTGCTCGGAAAACATAATATTATAAAAACTAGATAAATAGAGAGATCTGATATAGAGTCGTGCGGAAAGAGAAGAGTCGTGGAATGTATTGGGCCCCATTAGGTACATTCCACGACTCTTCTATTTCCGAACAGACTCTATCAAGACCTAGCTAGTTCGATTTTTCGCCCCCGAAACTCACATAGCAAATTTCATCGAAATCGTTAGAGCCGATTCCGAGATCCCCGAAATATATGACAAATGGTAGAATCAAAATAGGTCTCATTCATCTCATTGTCGATGATAAAATAATAAGGTCAACTAATAGAGTCAACTAATGGGTCAAATAAATAGGGGCCGATATAATTTTATTCCATTCGGCGTCAAGACCCTTGGTCTGTAGCGCCCTAAGTCTATTCAATGACCTGTCGAACTGACTCAGAGATGCCAACAGGAGACCGAAAAGCTGGCAACTTCCTAGCTCAATGTATTAGCCACAATGCCCACAGTCCAGCGAGGAAATGCTGCCAGAGTCTTCGGTACTAAGTATATGCCGCAGGGGCCATTTTAAGTTCTAGGTATTTTAGGGTTATTTAAGATTAAGTTTATTTTAGTTTTATAAATATCTATTAATTTTAATTACCTACGATGTTATCGAACGAGCGAGCGAAGTTCTTACATTCAACTTTGAATTTGAACACACTCTCTATACCTATGTAGTTCAACTCTATAGGTATAGTTTTTGGCAAAACACGAGTTCTCAGTTCGGGGCGAACTATGTAGTTAATGTATACAATATATGTACTTCTTTATGTAAGCAGATTACAATGTAAACAATCACAATAATAAGTATCCCATCAAAAACATTACATGTAAAAAGGTGCAAGTCTCGCAACGCTTTTACTACAAAAAAGTTTTGAGATGTAATGTGAATGAAACCAAGTCGGTTATTTTAATCAGTGCCAGGGGGTGTTAAAACCGTATCAATAAGATATCTTTAATTTGTGTAATCGTAAGTGCCACTTTTTGTTTAAACTGAATTAGAGATATTATAAAGAGGATTGTTATTTTTTTAAATATTGTGTTTGAAAACTATGATAAACAATCGATCTAACCATGTCATTTGTTTAATTATACGACTAATCCTGTAGAAATGCCGAACGTTCAAACTTAAAAATTTCGTTTTAAGGCTGACTACTGGTGCCTTTACCCTATATAATATTTTAATGGATATCAAGCTCTTGTTACGCTGGTTTTCCAAGAACTTGTTGCTATCGCGTTTGTAGACATATAACGGGAATGCTTGGCGTGGTATAAAACAGGCGAGCATCGGTTATTTACTATAGTTGTTGACAAATCAGCGCGAAGTTGGTATTGTTTCATAATGACCACACTGTACTTTGTGCTGATATTGGCTGTGGTAGCTAGCGCGACTGCGCATCCTGTTGTAAGTATTAATATTTTAAATGTGATGTAGTATAAGTATAGTTTATTTATTTATTTTAAGGAGTAGGTACCAACAGCTACAAGCAGCTACAGCTACAGTCTTTGGTAATAATACTAATAATAAAACCTATAAATACCTTGGTATGTCACAGTCGTTGGGTATTGAGGACGAGGGTATTAGACGGTCGGTGAAGGAGCGCTTTTTCAGTCGGCTCACAAAAGTCCTTAACAGTCTTTTGTCAGGAGGCAACAAAGTGCGCGCCTTCAACGCCTGGGTAATGCCCCTACTCACATACTCCTTTGGCATACTAAGGTGGACTCAGACCGAGCTGGATGCCCTGGATCGGAGGGTCCGATCACTGCTCACCGCGCATCGCATGCTACACCCACGCTCGTCAGTTATGAGATTGTACATCCCACGGAAATGTGGAGGCCGAGGCTTCCTAAACGCCAAGGATCTCCACAACCGCGAGGTGTACAATCTCAGGAATTATTTCCTTAACAACGATTGTGGGATGCATCGTGATGTGGTGGCAGTAGACAGGAACCTCACGCCGCTCTCCTTGGCAAACGAGAACTGGCGCAAACCTGTGGTACTAAGTACTGCGGATCGCAAGGCGGCATGGGAGAGTAAGGCACGGACATTTTTGTAATAATAATAATTCACTAGGTGAAATAATTTATTTACAAACAAGATATATACAGTGGGTGGTATTACTAAAGGAAATTAATAACTAGGTAAATTTTTGAAACGCTTTCCATAAATTGTAAAATTATTTTGTGACGTGACTCCTGTCCTGTCCTAAATATCATTACTTATTTTTAACTTGGTGTAATTTATGCTGTATATAAATTGCTACCCTATAGTTAAGATGCATGCTGCATGCGATCAAATATTTGTATACCTGCATCCGTGGGTAAGACATAGAGAAACCTGTACATAATTTAACACCATAATTGTACCTATGTTTTCACAAATAAAAAGATTCTGATTCTGATTCTGATTCTGATTCTGAAGGTGCTACACGGGCGGTTCTACAAGGCCCTCACGGGACCCGATGTGGACCTGCTCGCGTCGGTGAACTGGTTACGATTCGGGGACCTCTTCGGAGAAACCGAGGGTTTTGCCTGTGCAATTGCGGACGAAGTAATGATGACGAACAACTATCGGAAATATATCCTGAAGGACGGTACGGTCGACATCTGTCGGGCATGCCGTCGTCCCGGAGAGTCACTCAGGCATATCATTTCCGGTTGTTCTCATCTTGCTAATGGCGAGTACTTGCACAGACATAATCTCGTAGCCAGGATTATACACCAGCAGCTTGCTCTTCTATACGGCCTTGTGGACCGCGAAGTACCGTACTACAAGTATTCACCTGCGCCAGTTCTCGAGAATGGTCGTGCCACGCTCTATTGGGATCGATCTGTCATCACTGACAGGACTATTGTAGCCAATAAGCCTGACATTGTGATAATAGATCGATCGCAACGCCGGGCCATCCCCCATGATGAGAATCTCGTGAAAGCCGAGAAGGACAAGTCCAGCAAGTACCTAGACTTGGCTCACGAGATAACCGCCATGTGGGATGTTGATTCGACGATCATTGTCCCGATAGTCGTTTCAGTGAACGGTCTAATAGCGAAGAGTCTCGACCAACATCTTGAGAGACTCTCGCTAGGTGGTTGGATCAAGGGTCAGATGCAGAAGGCGGTGATCTTGTACACGGCGCGGATAGTCCGCCGGTTCCTCTCTCTGCAGCCCTGACCACCGGCAGCTTGGGCCTTGCCCCGCTGCTGGCGGCACCCTAGGTTAGGTTTTTTTATAATATGTTTATAAGTATTTTGTATTGTTTTTGTAAGTGTTTTTGTATTTTATTTTTATATCCATATTATAAAATAACCTAACTTAAGACCAAAAATAAATAAAGAGATAAATAACTAATAATGTATGTAGGTATGTATGTTTGTATTACCTACCATATTAAATTAATATAGGTACCTATACAATTATCATAACATTTAAACTTAAAATCAAAGTGTTTAGGGCTAGTTGAAACTATTTACCTACTGTCCTACTGTATATAAATTGTACTCAGTGGTATTCAAAAAACTTTTAACGTTAAAAAAATAAACCTAGGTATAAACTAGTATTTGGTATAGTTACTAGTTAACATAGTAACACATAACAAATAAAAAGTTAAAGACACCTAAATATATTAAAACCATTGTATGTATGTATTACACCTACATAAAAAACTATGCACTTCAAAATTCAAATCAAATATGAATTAAATAAACACTGCACTGATTCATGAGGTCCGAGGTGATTTTGTTTGTCTCGTTCCACTCGGCAGGTAAACAACCTGTCGTATGCAATAAAGCTCAAGATTCTGCTTTTGGAACAACAAACGGGTAAGACGTCAATGTGGCTAATTCCCGTCATAGGGACTATTCCGTCTACTAGCGTACGTTTTTCTCGAACGAACAAAATTGATAATTTCATCGAATCATCGACAAAGCAGCGATTGCCTTTAGTTTCAGCAATCAAAAGCAAATGTTTTTTTTTATCTACGATTGAAAATCAAAGAAATATACGCTCGTGGACGGAATATGCACATTGACGTGGAGGGATATACGGCAGCAACAAAGTGTTAACCAAATAACTATATTTCTCCTCGTATTTCAGGAGGAAAGTAGAGTGAAGCGACAAGCGCTTGGCGGTGAATCATTGCAAGACCCAAATGACCCGAAATACAAAAAATTGGCAGAAGAATCGTTTGAAAAGTACCGTGTGACTAACCCAGGCGGCCAAATAAATGTTAAAGACCTCAAAGTAACCAAGGTGACCACACAAGTTGTTGCTGGCTCCAAAACGCGTATTGATTTCACTGTAACCCCTACCAATGGAGATGTTATTACGTGTCATTCTGAGATATTTGAACAGGCGTGGCTAAACAAGAAAGAAATTGACGTAAATTGCAATCTTAATCAACAGAAAAGTAAAGTGAAGAGACAAGTCCCTGGCGGCGAAACAGAGCAAGACGCTAATGACCCAAAATACAAGGCGTTGGCGCAAGAATCGTTTGAAAAGTACCGCACAACTAACCCTGGCGGGCAAATAACTCCCAAAGAACTCAAAGTAACCAAAGTAACCACAGCAGTAGTTGCTGGGACTATGACGAGTCTCGACTTCACTGTAACTCCCACCAATGGCGAGGATATTGCATGCCACTCTGAGATTTGGGAACAGCCGTGGATTCAAAAGAAGGAAATTAAAGTAGACTGTAATTTAAATAAATCGCAAAGTAAAGTGAAGAGACAAATTGCTGGCGGAGAAATGGAGCAAGACCCAAATACCGAAGAGAACAAAAAATTAGCACAAGAATCGCTTGAGAAGTATAGCGAGACCAATCCTGGCGGACCAATTAAAGCTAAGAGAATCAAAGTAACAAAAGTAACTACCCAGGTTGTTTCCGGTGTGATGACTCGTCTAACCTTCACCGTGGAGCCTGTCAACGGTGAGGAGTTTACATGCCATTCTAAGGTTTGGGAGCAGTCGTGGCACAACATGAAGGACTTTACTGTAACTTGTGATTTGAAACGCTAGAAGAAGAATTATGAAATGCGAATCATGGTTTTATGTTTTTGTTGCGGAACTTACTTTTTGTATTGTGAACCATTAAGTAAATAGTAAAAAACATGTTATGGTGTATGTTTTTACTAGCCTACAAGCCTACCGTTAAGGGGCCCACTGATTACCAGTCCGCCGGACGATATCGGCCTGTCAGTTGTTCGGAACTGTCAACTTTTTGTTCTAACTGACAGGCCGATATCGTCCGGCAGACTGTTAATCAGTGGGTCCCTTTAGGACATAAAGTAATAGGTTATGTTATGTAGCACAATTTCGAAAATCAAATATTCTAAGTACGAAATTCCTAAAGACAGAACATCGAAAATCAAATATGTAGTCTAATGTAGGTATAAGTAGTTTGTAGCTTTCTAATAGAGCCCGACGGCTAATCCTATTGTCTATTGTTAAGTATAATCTTTAATAGAAAAAAACCGACTTCTCTAACTACTGGCCTAACCCGACTTAACGGCGCTTATACTTTATTAGTTTAGTTATCATAGTGGTTTTCCGGGTCAAGGTCCGGGTCCGGGTCCGGATCCGAGACCGGGTCCGAGTCCGAGTACGGGTCCGAGTCCGGAGTCGGGGGCCCAGTCCAAGTCAAAATCGAAATTCAAAATCACAAAACGTGTACTATGTGTCGTTGAAGAGTTCTGTTCTGATCATCATCAGCAGTTCCACTTCATCAAATGCCACAGTTTTTAATGTAAATGCTTGATATTCTGATGAAAATACAAAAATCTCTATACGCATGCCTTTAAGATTGGAGGAGTTCCCTCGATTCCTCGTGGATCCCATCATCAGAACCCGAGCTTGACAAAAATATGGCTTAAAAACTTAACTTGCTTAACAAACATAACGAAGACGACAAATCGCCTAACGTGAACTATGCGTCGTTGGAGAGTTCTGTTCTGATCATCATCAGCAGTTCCACTGCATCAAATGCGACAGTTTTTAATGAAAATTCTTAATTTTTTGATGAAATTACAAAAATCTCTATACGCATGCCTTTAAGATTTGAGGAGTTCCCTCAATTCCTCATGGATCCCATCATCAGAACTCGAGCTTGACAAAAATGTGGCTTAAAAACTTAACTTGCTTAACAAACATAATGAAGAGGACAAATCGTCAAACGTGTACTATGCGTCGTTGAAGAGTTCCGTTCTGATCATCATCAGCAGTTCCACTTCATCAAATGTTACTTTTTTGGATGTATATGCTTGATTTGTTGATAAAAACACAAAAATCACTATATGTATGCCTTTAAGATTTGAGGAGTTCCCTCGATTCCTCATGGATCCCATCATCAGAACTGGCCTTTGACAAAAATGGGACCAATCTGTATGCATATACATACAACAAAAAAAAATTCAAAATCGGTCCAGTAATGACTAATGACGGAGATATGGAGTAACAAACATAAAAAAAACATACAACCGAATTGATAACCTCCTCCTTTTAGATTTGGAAGTCGGTTAAAAACACTTTTAATCGAACGATCTTATTTTCGAAAATCATAATTCCTTTGTACAAGATGCCTAATGACAATACTTCGAAAGTCAATATGTCTAGTGCTCAAAATCATCATCATCCTGGCGTCAATCCCAGCTGTGCCCCCGCGCGGGGCGCGAGGACCCGGGGTCCGCCTTCCGACTCCTTCGTGTCCACTTTGCCCGATCTTCGGCGTCCCTGGTGGCGAGTCCGTTGGCACGCATGTCCTCCTTAACGACATCAAGCCATCGCTTCCTGGGCCGGCCTTTTCTTCCCGTACCGGGAGGAGGCGGCATGGCCAGGCATTTGTTACCCACGTAACTTGCCGGTCTGCGCGAGACGTGGCCATACCAACGAAGGCGGCACTCTTGCAGTTTGTCAGCGATGTCACGGACGCCAAGACTACCCCGAATGTGGGCGTTTCGGACGCGATCCTTGCGTGAAACTCCGCACATCCACCGCAGCATCTTCATTTCCGTGACACGCAGTTCCTGCTTGTGCCGCTCTAGTAAAGGCCAAGTCTCGCTGCCGTACAAAAGGGCACGTCTAATGATGGTCTTATAGACCTGTCCCTTCAATTTAATCGGCATTTTGGGGTCACAAATAACCCCAGTCATCTCCCGCCATTTGGCCCAGGCAGCGGATATTCGGGCTTTGACGTCGCTGTCGATGTCCCCGGTAGTGCTAAGTACAGATCCTAGATACTTAACTTGATCCGTGCGCTTGACCATGTCCCCGCCTATGCGGACGGGTAGAGGATCTGTACTATTGCAGGCCATGTACTCTGTCTTCGCCACATTTAGTTTAAGACCGCCGTTCTCTAGCGACCCCCTCCATCTGTTCACCCGCTGGACAAGTCGGCCCTTATCAGAGTCTGTCAGCGCGATATCATCTGGCTGCTCATGGTAGTCTCGGATGCTGGCTGACAGGGCGTCTAATATCACGCTAAACAGAAACGGGCTGAGCACAGAGCCCTGATGTACTCCAACGGTGACAGAGAAGGAGTTGGTGTCACCAACAGCGGTCCTGACTATTGAATCGGAATTGCGGTACATGTCCCGGATAGTGTCAATATAGGCCTCCGGTACAGCCTTGGACCGCAGCGCCCACCAGATCATCTCACGAGGGACACACTGGGACACAGTCAAAGGCCTTTTCCATATCCAGAAACAGGAAATGTAGAGGCGTGTTCTTTGCTCTGCATCCCTCCATGAGGATCCTCAGAGCAAATACAGGGTCCATCGTTCCGCACCCTGGCCGAAACCCATATTGACACCCCGAGACTGTACACTCCTGTCGGAGCCGAGCATCGATTATGCGCTCAAAGAGCTTCATGGTATGAGACATAACCTTTATACCGCGATACTTGCTACACTCCCGCACCGAGCCCTTACCTTTGAATACTGGAATAATGATACTCAGCCTCCACTGGTTGGGTATCTTCCCGGTGAGGAGTATGCGGTTATAAATATCCGTGAGTATGCTCACACCCCGAGAGCCCATCGACTTCCACGCCTCTATAGCGATTCCGTCGGCTCCGACAGCTTTCCGATTCTTCATGCGGCGAAGGGCCGCCTCGACTTCCTCTGGCGTTATCGGTGGCACTAGCCCTTGATTCGGAAGGAGATCCGGAGGTTGCACTCTAGCGCTCAAAATAGCTAAGTATAAAAAGCCTAATGACAGTACTTTGAAACTCAATATTTCCGAGAATATTTTCTTCTTACCCTGAGTGGCCTGAGTGAGTCAACGGAGCCCCGCTACGCTACGCGGGGCTCCTTTTTCTGGGCATTTTGCCCTTCGGGCATCTGAAGCTACCTAACGAACCTAACCTACCTATAGATTTACAGCCTTATTCGAACTTTAATATACGACAAATATTAGATATAAAAACGATATGGATCGGATATGTCAGTGTCAAACAAGTGTCAAAAGTGACGTTTCTTCAAATAAAAACGTCACTTTTGTCACTTGTTTGACACTGACATATCCCATCCATACAAGTGTCAATAGTGACGTTTTGTTTGAAGAAACGTCACTTTTGACATTTCATGAACGACCAAAAGTCGTGATATTAAATAAAATTATCACTTTCGTACGGCAGACTTTTTAAACTTGGAAACATGTCGAGGAACGTGGGACACATGTCGTTAGAAATTTCGCAATTTATACATTTTAAACTTAGGTCAACTGGACGTAGGAAAAAAGTTAGTTAGTATTTTCGTGCACTAGCAGTATTGTACTTTAGACATTTAAAACATAGGTTAATTAACCGTAGGACATGCATCTTTAGGAATTTCGTACATTAGACAATTTGTTTTTCGATGTTCTGTGTTTAGGAATTTCGTACTTAGGATTTTTGATTTTCGAAATTATGCTACATAACCTGACATGGCCGTAGGTAATATACCTACTTAAGCTCATTTTTTTTTTCAAGGAAAATGATGCAGACTACGTTTTACGCAAATAGACCAAGGTACAGCAGCGAAGTATGTTTCGCGGATTAGAAATAAAATTGACAATACAATATGGTAACAATTAATGGCGACTTGCTGCAAACAATATAAAGGTTTTCCTGTATTTTCACACATAAATACGAACGTATGTATAGGTATATTATGCTGAATGGAAGTATTGTTATAGTAGCAAGTACTCGACGTCAGGCGAGTAACGACATGGGTCATTCATTGATTACGTGAGAACGATAAATCGTTCCCGTTAAGACTCAGGTTAAGAAAGAAATGATTTCGATCGTTATTAACTCCACCATATTTGATTTCGACATCATAATAGGTATAATTACTTATGTGAGCTTAGAATAAATTTAAACGTGGAAGAATTACTATCTTGGGTGGGAATTGAACTCACGGCCTCTGGATCGATAATCTGAGCCACCAAGACCTGATCCATAGCCAGAGCAAATATTATGTGAGGACAGTAATGACTTTTAGATAACATATATTCCCCTTTTTACATAAGATGCTGTATTGTTTTATAAAATAGTTAAGTACCAACCTATTATAAATTGACACTTCCATTTTTATAGGTATATTATATTGTTATTCTACTTAAAGGAATCAGACATTAAAATGTTTACGTTTTATTTTTAGCACCTTATTGACTGCATAATGTCAACACATTAAAACTGTTGGGTAAACTATCCAACATTGAAAGAATCTAAAAATATTTCTAAAACGAGCCGAGTTGTAAGAATGACCAGATTTTCAAATATTGAGAGGTTCAGGACCGCGCCTCTTGCCATTTATACAATGTGCTTTTTACTTATTCCCCTTATAAACATCAAACCCCTTTTCCACCCTAACGCCATTTTCCACTCCCTTTTCCTTACGGGGTAATTTTGGGGTTGAAATCTATTTGTATATCCTTGCCCATAACAAAACCTATCTACATATCAAATTTCAACGAAATAGGTTCAGCGGTTATTGATTCCCCATACAAAATTCAACCCCCCTTTTCATCCCTTAGGGGCTAAAAACTTCAAGTTTTTGAATTGTTTTGTTGTTTGTGTACATACTAAGACTACGTGTATCTTACATACAGTCTGCAGCAGAAGTTGCTAAGCGGGCGAGGTGTTCAAAATGATCTTGACACGACTTTATTGTTAAGAGAATAAGAGCGTGTCAAGGTAATTTTTAACACCTCGCCCGCTTAGCAACTTCTGCTGCTGACTGTACCAAATCTCAGCTCCCTAGGACTTCAGGAAGTACCCTAAAGGTTTTGATGATCATCAGTGAGTGAGTGGCACAGAGCTATGCAATTGAAATTTTTTATGCTTAATAAGTCCACTATTGACATCATATCCCGGGAATTTTGTTTATCTGGCATGGGCTAGTCATAGTCTCATACTTTTTAATACAACGATTTTTTTTGCCTGACACGTTCATATAGCACGGTCATGGTATGATACGGTGTGTGGGCAGAGACCTTTCCAAACCCAAGTTATGAGGGTGCAAAAAAACGACGAAGCGCTTCGAGAAAAGGTAGGTAGTGCCCTTTCGCTTCGCTTTGCTCGTCTTGATTCGTAACTTTTAAACCCAAAGAGAAAGAAAATCTGGAAATTTGTGTGTTTCATTGATGGACTTATTACCCTGTGTTTTCAAATCAAGTATAACTTTAAAAAAACTGTGACATCATATTGTGACATAAAAAATGCAAAACAACAGTTATAGTTATAAATACCTACATTTACGAATACGAAATCACACTTAAGTATATGACAATAAAAACAGCTATGTAATTCCATTCGCTTCCCGAGCACAGGAGGTACGAATACGAATCAATAACTAAACGGAAGCTGGTCGGTTACATAATGACACTTATGTTTATCGATGTCATATTACGCTGGTTTTCCAAGAACATTTTTCTGTTCGTATTTGCAGTCAATGAGAATGGCCGGTGTGGTATAAAACTAGCGACCAGCGGCTATTTGCCATAGTTGTTAGTGCGAAGTTAGTAGATACCTATAGTTTGAAAATGACCCCTCTGTACTTTGTGTCGTTGGCAGCTGCGCTAGCAAGCGTGGCTGCGCAAGCGCATCCTGTAAGTATAAAGATTTAAAATAAAGTTATTTACCCTATTATTTATTTTATGCAACAGCGGAGAAATACTACAAGCACCAAGCCCCTGGGGCCAACTCGAAACATACTTTTCGTTTTATATGATATTTAATTAAGTGCATTTTAATTTATTCACATAAATTACTTAATTTAGTTATTTAGTTTAGTTTATACTTTAATTATTTATATAATTATGTCATCGCCTTCAATATGGATCAAGCAAGGTCTAATGATAGAGGACCCAAGTGCTAGCGATTAGAGGCCCCTGTATGTTCAGCAAATACGGAGACATCACAGATTTTGTGTGCTTCCTGAACCGTGCTAATATAACTTTCTTTAACTTGATTACTGAATTGACAAAGAACTAATGTAAGTCGAATAAGCCCTAACAAAATAATGGAACCAGAATCAAATAAGTGGGTAACTATTGTAACTAATGATTCCCCGACCAATTTGAACAGAGTATCAATTCAATCGTTTCGCAGAGTGATTTATTCTTAGGTATAACTTTTGGTCAACTAACGTCTGGTAGACTCTCGGTTCACATGCCGTTAAGTTCGCTTGTATGTAAATTAGCAATAATTACTAGAAGAATTTCATTTGGCAGAGTGATTTTTCATTTAATTTATCCAATCTTTAGTCAGAAACATTTTGTAAAGTTTTGACTAAGTTATTTAAAAAAAAGCGGCCAAGTGCGAGTCGGACTCGCCCATGAAGGGTTCCGTATTTAGGCGATTTATGACGTATAAAAAAAATTACTTACTAGATCTCGTTCAAACCAATTTTCGGTGGAAGTTTACATGGTAATGTACATCATATATTTTTTTTTAGTTTTATCATTCTCTTATTTTAGAAGTTACAGGGGGGGGGACACACATTTTACCACTTTGGAAGTGTCTCTCGCGCAAACTATTCAGTTTAGAAAAAAATTATATTAGAAACCTCAATATCATTTTTGAAGACCTATCCATAGATACCCCACACGTATGGGTTTGATGAAAAAAAATTTTTTGAGTTTCAGTTCGAAGTATGGGGAACCCCAAAAATTTATTGTTTTTTTTCTATTTTTGTGTGAAAATCTTAATGCGGTTCACAGAATACATCTACTTACCAAGTTTCAGCAGTATAGTTCTTATAGTTTCGGAGAAAAGTGGCTGTGACATACGGACGGACATACAGACGGACAGACAGACAGACAGACAGACAGACATGACGAATCTATAAGGGTTCCGTTTTTTGCCATTTGGCTACGGAACCCTAAAAAGCAACAGTGGTACATTTAGCAATACGGAACTAGACTGATTGAGTGAAATTTGTTGCACCTAAGAAGTACTTAGTCAGTAATGTATCAAATATCGCAAACTACATACTTGTTACAAGGCTTTTACAAGGTCTTTATAGAGCTCTTTTATTACACACATACGGCAATCAATTGAAAGCTGGCATTATTTATAGATATTGCAAGGTTTTCTAAGACTAGAGAAACGATATACATACTTAGCAAGTGTATACTCTTAAAAGGTGAGGTCATATTGAAAAATAAAATAAAATAAGGTTATTTTTATCATTCTCATTACTTATTGAACACCCCTCGTATCGTATGTTTTACAGAAAGTTGAACGAATTGTTGTCTGCGAAACGAAAACCGACGTAATTGTATTATCATTTTTACTCGGGAAATCAATAGGCCAACTTATTTTTTACATCTTTCACTACCTCGGGTCTCAACATTAGCCCGAGTCATAAAAAATAACTTTGCTCCCTTGTTCATTTCAGGAGCAAAGTAGAGGGAAACGACAAGTGCCTGGCGGCATAGCATCGCAGGACGCTAATGACCCAGTATACAAGAAATTGGCGCAAGAATCGTTTGAAAAGTACCTCGCAACTAACCCAGGCGGCGAAATAGATGTTAAGGACCTCAAAGTAACCAAGGTGACCAAACAGGTTGTTGCTGGCTCCAGAACGCTTATTGATTTCACTATAACCCCCACCAATGGTGAAGCTATTACGTGTCATTCTGAAATTATAGAACAGAAATGGCTAAACAACAAAGAAATTACCGTAGATTGCGACGTTAACCAACAAAAGAGCAAAGTGAGGAGACAAATTCCAGGTGGAGAAGAGGAAAAAGATCCAAATGATGAAAAGTACAAACAGTTGGCAGATGAATCGCTTGAGAAGTTTAGCGAGACTAACCCTGGCGGACCAATTAAAGCTAAGCAAATCAAAGTAACAAAAGTAACTTCCCAGGTAGTTTCCGGCTCCCTGACTCTTATAACATTCACCGTAGAACCTGCCAATGGTGAGGAGTTTACATGCCATTCTAAGGTTTGGGAGCAGCCATGGCTCAACAAGAAGGAAATTACTGTAACTTGTGATTTGAAAGACCAGTAAGAGTAACTTTTATACCGGCTAGAATAAGAATAAATGCGAGTTTCATGTTTTTATTACATAACTTAACTGTTTATATTCCTTTTTATGTTAGAATAAAACTGTGAACTACCAAGTAAAATAAAATAAAAAATAAAGAATTTGTATTTGTTGTATTTGTATTTGTAAAATGGTGAGACATGTTATTGTGTATTTTATTCCAAGCCCGTGGACTCAGTTTCCCAGTACAGGGAGATCCTCCCAGGTTCATATTTTTATCCAATCGCTTAAGCGAGGAAATATAGTATAAAAGCGCCTAATATGTTGTTGATTTGATACTTATTCATATGATAATAATATTACTTTTAGAGAATCTATGTATATCTTTTAAGTTGACAACGATAAATCGTTCTTGAGACTTAAGTTTCAGATTAAGAGCAGACATGATTTCGTCCATTTCTAACTCTGCCCAATTTTACTTTGACATGTGCAGTATTATGTGAGAACCATTGACATATATCTAATGACGGGCCTTATGGGCAATAAGAATGGGATTGCACGATTGGCTCGAATTTGTGAGTGATACCGCTGAACTATATTAGCATCATTCGTGGTGAGAACACAAGACTTATTCCCCTTTCTTAAGTAAAATGCGGCGTAGTCCTAACTTTCCTACCCTCATGCCTCATCTCTTACGTAATCAATGACTGGCCCCTTAGGATTTTGCCGAGCGTGGAGCAATTATATTTGTATTTAGAGCAATAAAGTTATGATATATACGTATAGTTGATTATTAAATAAATAAAAAATAAAAAAACAAAAACAACTTGCAGACATACGTAGATGGCCAGCTGATCATATTTAAAGATTTACATAGGTACGCAATTTGCGACACAAAGTTTCTGTAAAATTCCGACTGTAGTATTTTTAGGGTTCCGTAGCCAAAATGGCAATACTTGAACCCTTATAGTTTCGTTATGTATGGCTATCTGTCTCGGCCATCGTACTCGAAATCGATGCCTGCTTATATTTATAATATATTAAGCAGGCATCGATTCGTATTCGTATTTATAATACGAAAGTAACTCTGTCTGTGTATCTGTCTGTTGGCGTTGTTTTACACGGAACATCGAAAATTTAAATGTTGTTATCTCCATCTCTTTCACACGAATATTGTCCGTGTGATAAAGAGAAAAGAATAGTAAGTACATTACATACTTAGGGAGATGAATTCGTGAATGCTCCAGATCACAGGTGCTTGTGGCCCGAACTGAAGGTGAGGGCCATAAATATGCGATCTGGGGCTTTACGAATTACCGCCCGTGGTTTGTCTAAAGTATTAGGGGAGATGTGGGTATAATGATCCCCTACTGTGTTCACAGTTGGAGACAAAAACACAAGATTTAGGTCTTTATGAATTGTCCATTTACTTAACTAAGTAACTGCATACTTATTTCTCGTGTTTTTTTTTATATAGTTAAATAATTATGTGATGTTTTCTAAAGGCTTAGTAAAGGATCATTTTACACATAGGTATGTATAAAACGATCCCTAGGTTAGAGTTAAAATAATCACAGATTATTCCTTTGTAATATCAAGATTTCTTCGTCTTAATCATTTAAGTCAGTCGATTCCAGCGTTTCTTTATTTTCAGAAGATGAGTGCTATTTTTTTTCTATTTTGGCCTTATTTTTAACGCCGTCAGGGGCACAGATTTTGCTTGCTATTTTAAAAGGAAATCCATAATTTAATCGCATTATGAGCCCTTAGCATTTCTTCCTAAGGTCATTTTTTCGGAAGTGGCTTTGCGCACATAAATTCGCGACATGATATGTTATGGTCTGTACAGGAAATGCTCATAGTAAATTACTTAGGGGGTAAAATGATTCCAGGGATCATTTTACGCCTACGAAAAGGGATCATTTGACCTCAAACACCAAATTTGAAATATCGACAAAAATATATCTAACTTTCAAATTCAACTTGCTTCAGTATAAACATCCTTAAAGTATGATAAACATCATTAAGATCCGACAGTGAAACATAATTTGAATAAAACGCAACATGCTAAAAGTAATGGAATTCGGAAAATAGGCTACCGTAGATTAGACGTAGGTATATGTTTTAATTATTTTCTAATAAAATCACGCTACGTGCTCATACCGCCATGACACTTTAAGAGGCAACTGGCGGGGTCACGGGGAAGACGTTTAATGCATATTTAGATAGATGACATCAGTAATTGCTCAGTTAAGAGGGGGGATCATTTCACTTTGAGGGATCATTATACACGCATCTCCCCTACGTATTGCCTTGGCCAGGAAGTGAGATTTTCTCCTCGCGTAGCGGGCCTTAGGGTGACGTAAATTAAATTACCTACGAGTTGTTATTGTTATGCATCTCAGGATCAATAGGTACCTACACTAGTGTTACTTACACTGTTTGTACAATTGTCAATTGTGAATAGGGCGGGACCGTACAAAACAGCCGACTACCATCAATATCTTCCATTGTCGATTGAAAGTCGTCCGAAACAGTTAAAATTAAAAAATGTCCCGGCTATATTTTGTGCTATTTGCTACTTTGCTAGCAAGAGTTGCCTATACTTCGGTAAGTATAAATACAAAGAAATAATTTATATTATTATGTATTCGCTAGGTGCACGACTGGCAGGGTTGGGCAGTATTTCAATTACATGTATTTGAAATACGTATTTGAAATACAAATTAGTATTTTGTATTTGTATTTCAAATACTACCTCAAAAGTATTTTGTATTTGGTATTTCAAATACTGCACTCACATGTATTTAGTATTTTGTATTTCAAATACTTCAAGCTTCAAAATACATTTCTATAATACATTTTATTAAATTCTATAATCCTAAAATGTCTAATCTCTCGCACAAGCTGTGAGCCGACCGCGAACCTCCGATCCAGCCGAGATACAATTTTCATTGGCTGGATACTGGATCTATATTAGGTCAACTTCTGCGTGGAACTTTTCGTTTAAATCTAGGGGATAGGGTCATTGCAGTAGTTTCCGTCCATGCACTAGTTTTCGACGACTTGACGGATTATCAAATATCATGGGAGCCTGGGGTCCGCTTGGAAACTAATCCCAGTAATTGGCGTTGGCACTAGTTTTTACGATAGCGACTGCCATCTGACCTTCCAACCCAGAGGGTAAACTAGGGCCGTAATTGGAATTAGTCCGGTTTCCTCACGATGTTTTCCTTCACCGAAAAGCGACTGGTAAATATCAAATGATATTTCGTACATAGTTCCGAAAAACTCATTGGTTCGAGCCGGGGTTCGAACTCGCGACCTCCGGATTGCAAGTCGCACGCTCTTACCGCTAGGCCACCAGCGCTTCCTTTTTGCGAAATATCATTGTTATATGTAGACAGATATATTGCTTAGACGCCTTAGACATAAGGATTGAAATCAGTCCAAATTTGTGCAGGAATGTAGGTATATATTCAAATTTCGTCAAGTGGACGTAAACTAGAGCTAGACGAAAACTAGCGCAATGACCCTATACGTTTATATGAAAGGATATTCGTTAACGTTAAAACTAAATGCTAAACAAAAAAATAAATAAAGGTATATTTTGTAATTGAAATACATTATTTTAAACACTGTAATTTGTATTTTGTATTTCAAATACCCGTCACCAAAGTAGTTTGTATTTTGTATTTCAAATACTTTTAAAAATGTATTTTGTAATTTGTATTTCAAATACGTGGAAGCCAGTATTTTGCCCAACCCTGACGACTGGTGCTGCCCTCATTTTGTCAGACTTTCTACGTTAAATCTTATGGAGTAAAATTAGTTCAAGCGGCTGCCGCTAGTACTAATGTCGGACATTCGATAAGATTACCTGTGTTTGTGACGATCAGCGCCACTTCCCCCTCCACCGACTTCGCACCTTGCCTATACCAGGGGGCAGTTCCGCAGTTTAGGTACATTTGGCCGGCGCGCCCATCGGACAGGCGACATGGCAGTGGGCTGCCGCTCGGCGTGCACGATAGTGGTGTCACGTGGCGCTCGCGCAAAATTGAAAATACATAATGGCTTCGAAACTTACTTCCGTGAGAATCAGACATACTACCTCCGGATAAAAAATGTATGTTTACAATGTTTACATAATCAACGTTTGTAATTCCTACATATTTATCTTAAAAATAATAAATCAGTGGGTATAGGTATAAAAACTTGTCAAGTGATAACCCCGTGCCGACACTCACACCTCGGTCATAAAACTGCGGCGCGCAAAGGAGATTCACGGTTCGTGCGCGGTTATAAGTTTCAGTTTTGCTTGCAGGCGGCGATATATGTGTAATTTTATAC
Source organism: Cydia amplana (assembly GCF_948474715.1). NCBI lineage: Eukaryota > Metazoa > Arthropoda > Insecta > Lepidoptera > Tortricidae > Cydia > Cydia amplana. The sequence goes on from NC_086085.1 coordinate 5,186,588, forward strand.
CTAAATCTGACTTTTGTGAAGGAGTGAATTTTCTGTACGGTAGTACTATTAGTTATTCTGTGCCTATACTTGCGCTGCGTCTTACGTAAGCGAACAACTCGCGAACGCGAAGCGAAGCGGCGCGGCGAGCCCACGGCGTTCGCGTTCGCAATGAGATAGCCCACGTAGGAGACTTCTGTAGGATTGATTGAATCAAAGTATTGATGCACTCCGCGCCGCATCGCTTCGCTTCACTTTCGCGTGTTGTTCGCCTACGTAATACGCTGCGTTAGTATAAAGACTGCGTCTTATAAGTACATATAGCTCTGCACAGACTTTATATCTAAGTGGCACTACCTATTTTTTTAATACAGTGAAACCTGGTTAAGTGGGACCTGGATAAGTGAGAAACCTCTATAGCTGGGACTCATGGTGCGGTCCCGACACTTTAGCTCTGAATTACCTCTGTTAGTGAGAAAAAACGAACCTCTATAACTGGGATTAGCTGTTGTGATTTTATAGTCACATTTACCTCTATAAGTGAGACAGAGAGTGTATTTTACCTCTTTTACTGAGACTATATTTATAAGATTACATTTTCCTAATTGTTTCTTTAGAATTGTATAGGAATTGACCTCTGTATCTGAGATAACTTCAATCTATGACCTCTCTAACTTGGACTTTATTGATCAATTTCCGTATTCTTACTAACTCTTAGTATATGCACAAATTCCGCATTTGCTTAATTGTGTCTAAACGACTTCAAGTTTCATTTTTCATTTAGTTACTTTATGTAGTCAAAACTATCGAAACGAAAGCTGATTTTTTATAAGTAACACGAATAAACAGATTTTCATTTAATACATTTCTAAGACGCAATGAAGTCCGTATCAAATTTAATTGAAAAAATCTATCCTTTGGAGAATCATTCAAAATAAATTCAAAGAAATATTTAAACAGACTTAAAAAATATTTAGGGACAAGGATTATTTTACCTTATTAATTTTTAAAGATAATTACAAAATACCTTATTAACCACCTCTATAACTGAAATATATCCTCTATTCTCACCTCTATTAATGGGACCCTCTGTAAATGAGACAGTACCTGGCTAACTGAGAACCTGGGTAAGTGAAATACCTCTTTAAGTGAGATAAATCTGCTCGTCCCTTGAAGTCTCACTTATCCAGGTTTCACTGTATAAGCCTTTATAAATCAAAATTTTAAAACGGAAAAAATAGTAGGAAACTCAATAAAACTGTGAAAAACGGTTCTTAGGTAATAAATAACAATGAAAAATAATAAAACTATTATGAGAAATCTTAAACGGGGTCCCGTTGTTTCCCATAAAGTTTTAAGTCATAATGTACAATACATTATGACTTAAAACTTTGTCATATTATCATTAGTCATAAAACTGAAACCGTTAACATTTCAGGATTTTCGTTACGTTATCCTATAGATAGGTTAGGTTAGGTTAGGTTTGCTTTATGGCAATCCTAAAAAGTGACGCGTTTCTGAACCAAATGATTTGACCAAGTAACAGGACTTGAAATTCTGCACTTTTGAATCTTAAGAGTTCTTTTTTTAAATATTAACACGAGGGGTTAAACGATAACTCTGTCACAGAATAAATAATAGTACTAGGTACAGAAGACTCACTCTCTAAGTGTAAGGCCTGAGTGCACGCTCGAAGCGGAGCGTTCGGCGGGGCGTGCAGCGTGGGTCAGGAGTAATTTGAGCAGCGTGCACTAAGGCCGCTCCTTCACAAAACGCGTCTGTTACGATCAGCACAGATATGGCTGCTAGGTGGCGACAGCGCCACGCGCCGCTTATGGCTAGCCATCAAAATTGGTGTGGAACGGATTTACTTTTAGCTACCTGTAGCAAAGCGACGAAATCGCGGAGTGAGCCACGCCTGACTCTGCTTCGTTGTTAAACCAATAACAATTTATACTTGTATTTCAGGAGCTAAGTAGAGTGAAGCGACAAGTGCCTGGCGGTGTAATATTGCAAAACCCTAATGACCCAACTTACAAACAACTGGCGCAAGAATCGTTCGAAAAGTACCTCACAACTACCCCAGGCGGCCATGTAGACGTTGAGATACTCATAATAACCAGAGTGACCAGACAAGTTGTTGCTGGTTTAAAAACAGTTATGGATTTCTTTGTATTCACTACCAATTATGAAATTTATAAGTGTCATTCTGAAATTTTAGAACAGGCATGGCTAAATATAAAAGATATTACCGTAGATTGTAATTAAAAATAATTAACCTGACGATTGTGGTTTAGAAGAAAACGACCCCAATGACGAACAACAAATTTGTGATTTTGATGACCAGTAAAGCTTTGGTTTCCTCCGAAAGCGGTGCCGTCATATGGCGGCCGTCTCCATACAAATACTACGACATCCATATTTAACCGTATTATTTAGTATGGAGACGGCCGCTATATGACGGCACCGCTATCCTAGGAAAATCGATCTTAAGAGTTCATTGTATTCCGGCTAGAAAAATAATTAAAAAATGCGACTAGGGGTTACAAAACCGTGCGTATTTTAGAAAACCGGTTTTTCGGTTTTTGTGCAACAGCAAAACCGGGTTTCCGGTTTTTTCGGTGATTTCGATTTTACATAAAATTTGTAAAATAAGCAAGTATTTTTAGGATCAATGCTTTATTATTCAGTCTGCCACGACATTACTATTTACTCTATCTTTACAAAGACCATCAAATTCCATCACTAAAGTTTTTAACCTCATGGTCAGCAATTCTGAAACGGAATGCCTGTACGGCTACCATCAGTTTGGCACTGACATAAACGCCATCAAGAACGTAATTTACTTTCTATGCATCTCGCTCGTACTCGCATATTAGTGCAAACGAGATGTATAGAAAGTAAATTACGTTCTCGAAAGCGTTTATGTCAGTTTTGACACTGTCAATGACTCATGGTACGGGCTCTGAGCAAAATATTACGTGACAACGAGGTTGACATAGTCCTCCTTCAGGAAACACACACAGCTGATAATACCCAACTCGCTAAACGAGGTAAGTTAGAAGGGATTTGATTTGGTTGCGGCCACTACATCAGCTGAGGATATAAGAAATCTGATGTGGAAGGCGATCATGGACTGGACAGATAGGAACAACACTTTCTTAGTAATTTCTAACAAAGGCAAAGGAACCTGAAGGAACAAAGAAGAAGAAAACTGTACATAGTAAATATCGCGAGATTGACTTTTGTTATAATTACTACAATCAACATTTTTAACTAGAGATCAACGAGCGTTCCTACAAAAATGTTATTTAAACTACGTAGTACAGGAAATTACGTGATATTTAGTGAAAATAGTAAGCAGTCTTTTATATAATACGTATACGAACTTCGTATAATGTATTGTGTTGTTCTAAATATAATAACAATCTGCATTAATTGTTGCTCATCAAAATAATTAAACTATTTATGTTTATAAAAATGTATAATCGAAAACCTCGAAAAAGCCGGTTTTATCAAAGTCAAAACCCAGTTTTGGCAATTGGCTGAAAACCCGGTTTTTCGGTTTTTTCGATTTCGGTGAAACCGGGTTTGTGACCCCTAAATGCGACTCATTGTTTCATGTTTTTATTCCAGAACTTACTTTTTACATGTAATTATGCATATGTTGTGAACCACAAAGTAAATGGTAAAACATGTAATTGTGTTTTTTTTTACTAGTCTACTTAATTTCCCAGTGCGAGTCCTCCTAAGGTTCACCTTTTTCTCCACTTTATTTCCTAAGGGCCCAGTACAATAACGCCCTCAGGATGCTGTTGGGGCTACCTCGCTGGTGCAGTGCGTCGCGCATATTTCTAGAGGCTAACACGGATGGCTTTAATACGATACTGCGGAAACGTGTTGCCTCCCTGATGCGCAGAGTGCGAGAGAGTACCAATAGCCTCCTGAGTGCTGTTATTGAAAAGTGTGAGTGCCCTGTTATGAGGCGTTGGAACTATCTGCATACAGGCGACAGACCTCTCATTTTTAATTTTTAATGAATAGGAATATGTAGGCACTAAATCCTAAATGTAAGTACTTGTAATACTAACAATTTTATGGACCTAAGCAGTCTGAAATAAATATAATTCAATTTTCGATTTTCGATGCTAGCTTACCGGGCTAGGGCTAAGCAAGATGCCAATCGTTTGCGCCGTAGATTTTCGATGCTAGCTTACCGGGCTAGGGCTAGATATGAGCGCCGATAGGCATACAGCCGGCGGCGGCGCGCCGGTCAAAATTGGTCGGCGGCGGTGGCGAATCGGCGGCGTGGCCTTGAAACACATTAATGAAAAAAGAATTCAAACCAAAATTTTACCGAAAAAACATGTTTTTTCTGTAAGAAACTTATGAAATAAATGCATTTTTTATTTTCAAGGATAATTTATTGAATAATGGTACGAAAAAAAATTATATCGTATAAACTGTGGATAAGCGGTATCGCGCGGCCTTAATCATGGCGAGGCTTTGGCCGGAAGATCTTAGCGAGGCCCTTATCTTTTGGGTCAATTTCTGAACACGATTTTTTTTCTGTCCGTGATGAAAATCGCGGGTTAGCATCAGATAATACTTACCATTTTTTTTTTACATAAAGAAGTCACCCTTTCACACCGAGTTCCATATGAATTCACTGATTAGTTGGTTTTTAGAGTACACTTAAAAATACCTAAAGGCTCAAATTACTACTCCCGTGCCCTGTCCGGAATCGACTTTTGAGCATAATGAAAAATCCTACGAAAAATTCTACATTAGTATCACTAATTTAGTGTCAAATACTTAAACTAGATGATATTTACTATCACTGAGCACATACACTATTAGCTTCACTGTGGTAAATAACTCGTGATCGATGTTTAAATTTTGTCCGAGCGCGCGAGTACAATTTCGTTGGCAAAACTCAAAGGGCTCTGACAGCCGACGTTTGTATTTGAACCGCCTCGTATCCCGCCTCACCTGTACTGGCAGTATTCGGCTGTCTCTCAAAGCAAGCGGATGTAAGTCAAGCCGCGGCGTGTTCGAGCAAATCGCGTAAGTATTTCGGAAGCCGGGTGGGCGACAATTTTTTTCTAATTTCGATGCCCCTTATAAATTATATTTTCCACATAGCTTTTCAATAACAATTGTCATATTTAGGAGCCCTTTATGTATCTTTATGTAAGAGATAACATAACAGTTTGGTCAAACACGAATTAAATTTTTAGCGAATTTTTTTATTACGAATTCTAATTTCCGTGCCCTAATTCCCATAGCATATTTACCTAAAACAGCTGATTAAGTGGCACGGGAATTAGAAAGTATTACATATATTGTCAACAAATCTTTTATTAGGGGCACTGTAAGTTAATTGGCAATGTTTACATCATATTATTATTACATATATATATTGGCATTGAATATATATTATATGTAATAATAATATGAAGTATATCTTTTTATTTTACATTTAAGGAAATCTTAAAGAATGCACAAAAATCTGTGAACGGTTTTTTAGTATAAGTATTATAGTACATACAGGGTGGACCCGAATAACCCGGGCAATTTTAATACGTAAGGTAAGGTGGGGTAAGACGACACCGGGGTAAGACTATCACTTGTATGGAATCCTTGTACTGTTAGTCTTGCCCCACCTTACCTTATTTATTGATCATATTATAACATTAAAATATTATATAAACATAAAACTATTTCTGGAATGATTACATATTATAATACCTGTACCTAAGGTTACATGAAACAAAATGAGTCAAATTTGCAATGTTTTTTTTTTGTAAATTTGACAGCTGACAGCGTATGCCGTATAAAGTTTAAATATCTGGGAGACTGAGCTTTGCTTGGAAAACATATACCTACCTAAAAACCCAAAAATGCGCGTGTTTCCAGAGATAACACCTAGCTAGATCAATTTTTCACCCCAGAAAACCCTCATATATGATCAAATTTCATCGAAATCGTTAGAGCCGTTTCCGAGATCCCCGAAATATATACAAGAATTGCTCGTTTAATAGATTAGTTGTTATAAATTAGCTTTTCTAATACAAGAAAAATTAAATATATCCTATTCTTACTATATTATAAATGCGAAAGTATCTCTGTCTGTCTGTCTGTTATCTCGTCATGCTTAAACCGCTGAACCAATATTATGTTGATGATATTTGGCATGGAGATAGTTTGAGGCCCGGGGAAGGACAAAGGATCTGGGGGCACGGCAGTGCCGCCGCCAAGTCGAGCAAAACAAAGTGGCACGGCCGTACCATCAAATCTCAATAACATTCTATCAAAATAACATTTAATTTGAACATGTAGTCTAAGAATTAATGCACTTTATAATCCCTTAGTTTTGTCACTGACACAATCACTCACGATCATCATTATTCTAAGGTACTTCTAGCATACCCTCAAGTTCCAAATTTGAAACGTAATACTGCAATATTAGTCATGTTCTAAAGATCTAATAACTGCATAAATAAGTTTGTAATCCTAGAAATATATGCGATAACAAATTTACCTTTTAGTTCTTACAACTAGTAGGGAAAGTAAAGGTACACTACGATGTACGATGTGAGTATGTATAAAGATGTGTATAGTTATGATATATGTGTATACATAGTATCAGTATGGTATGGGTATGATTACCTGAAAAGAAGGACAGCCTACAAAAAGAGATGGGATCCTATCAAAAACATTACATGTAAAAAGATGCAAGTCTCGCAACGCAGTTCTTCTACTATAAAAAAGTTTTGAGATCAAGACCAAGTCGGTTATTTTAATCAGTGCCAGGGGGTATTAAAACCGTAATACTATTAGATACCTTATTAGGGTTCCGTAGCCCGTAGGCAAAAAACGGAACCCTTATGGATTCGTCATGTCTGTCTGTCTGTGATAGTCTTACCCCGGTGATAGTTTTACCCCACCTTACCTCATATGTGGTCAAACAATTTTTTGTGTTATGAATTTATGAAGGCAGCATATTCGATTTCTTCAGATTAACTTACACAATAACTTCTTCTCTCTGTGCCCCTATTTATTTCTTAGTATCATTTCCTATACGGCCATATACCAGATCATACACCTTGTACCTATCTACATGCAGATACATAATGACACTTTTTAATGAATAGTTTTGTATGTAAGGCGGACAAGTTTACGCAACTACTCAAAGTATTGTTTTGAAATATGTATATTTTACTAAGAAAGAGAGATTAGTTGCCATTAAAATCAAGGAAACGATTAGTCAAATACGTAGTTTTTAGTGTATCATACTTTCGTAGATTTGTCGTCCGAAACTAAAATTAAAGAAGGTAAATATTCGATGCCACTTCAGTATGGTCGAAGTATATTATTGTAGATTAAAATATACATAAATAATAGTTTTAACTACCAAAATAAGTTAAGAAAACAATTCCTGTGCTATGTTCTAATTTACGTGCTAGTAAAATCTAATTCCCATGGACACACTAATTCCCGTGCCCTGACCAAACTTTTAAATTGAAATAACTTTTATAGTTTTATGAATATTTTTACCCCATAAGAAAATTAATATTTATTATATTTTTTATCAAATTATCAGCATAATTTTTTTTGTGTAATGTTGGTATTTCAAAATTCCATGGGAATTAGACAAAAATGCTCGTTTGGTGAAATTGACCCTTTTGTGCTAGGTTAAAAATTGCGGATTGACTGTATCAGGGAAACGTCTTGTCGACAGTCCAAAAAAAACGAGCTCCGTCATTAACCAATATCGACCCAACAAATCCGATTTATGTCAAAAAGTGAGGCCCCATGCCGAGCTCCATGTAACACCGAAGACTTGATTTCGACGCCTCCCAATGCGAGGCCAGAGGATGAGCTGCAGGTAAGCATACAGCTAAGAATCGAACGCCAAGTGTAAGCTTGGCTGACGGCTGAACGCCTGGAGCACCGATTGCGGCGCGCTTCTGTGCGAGGCCGAGCTGATATGGAGCTAAGATCGTATAAGGACCAATGCTCAAGCGCTTTAAAACAGGCCGAAAGTTGAGCTCCAAACAGGACCAAAAACTTGCAGGTTCAGATAGCGGATTAATTCCATGCGAGCGATGCAAGGCCAAAGATTGAGCTGCGAGAGAGCAAAGCTTGAAATTTCAACAGTGGCCAAGTTTAATTGAGACCCGATTCCGACGCCCTTCCGTGCGAAGCCAACGGCCGGACATTCGGACGTGGAAACGCTTAATATCTCAAAATTAACCCCATTTTATACCTTTTAAAGACGTTTAACCATGCTTGCAATGGTTAAATTCGCGGTAAATGACGGATGGTTAGCTGGCAAAATTAGTTATGCATTGGATCGGTAATCCAAAGAGTGGGTTCGAGTCTCACGTTAGCCAGAGTTGATCACAGTAAATTTTCATACAATCTATAAATTGTACAATCTATAAATATATTTTTGATACAATCTATAAATTGTAATGTGGAACGTTCCACAATAAAAATGGAAGAAAATCAGTATGTTTATTACAAGCATATTGATGTTAAAATTGATATTAAATAATTTCGTTTCCCCAAGACTAGTAGCGCGATCACTAGACAGATAAGTTTGCATTTGCCTTCGATATTTTTGAATTATATGGGCCTAAAATACCTTTTTTCTACTCCAGCACTTAAATGTGTCAATTAAATGACTGACAGTGATATCTAAAGCAATGTCATTTGAATGCTTTGTCTATAGGTCTATATATAGTCTATATATATATATATTTTTTTTTTTATTTTTTTTTTGCTGCAGCTGTCATAGAAAAAGTAATGTATGCAACAGCTCATAATTGGTTCTTAAAATTCTCGGGTCTTTTTTTACAAAACTCGACTACGTCTCGTTTTGTAACTTCGACCCTTGAATTTTAAGAACCCTTATTATATCACTGTTGCATAAACTACTATTGAATGCCTATAAACTATTCGAAGTGGCGCCGTTAATGATCTAAACTCGATTAAAATTATATTATCTGATTCTGAAAGTAGTAGTAACTACCAAGGTCACGCCGATGCTACGCCGATAGCGCAGCGTATTTTTTTTATTTTTCTGAAAATTTTCATCTAAATTTTTTACTATTATTTTAAGAGATAATTCAATATTATTTTTTTCAGAAAGCGGCCTTAATTGTATATACAACATACCCAAATTACAAAGAAATCGGATTAGTACTTTGGCTGTAATAAAATAAAAATGAATTTTCTTTTTTTGCATTTTTTTTTAAATCTGAAGCATTTGAGGCTTAATATTTGGTGAAAGCACTACATATACATAGGTTAATAATCCAGTAAAAGGAAATTGTTTTTTTCGCTAAGGGCAGTTTGGCCATGCTTACCCGGCTATACCCTTTGCCGCCTTTTTCTACTGTCAAGATCTGGTTGACCAAGTATATACATTCTTATCGCGAACGAACTATAAGAATTAGTTCCTTTTAGTAGAGAAATAAAGTAAACTAGCATAGGTACTTAGTTATAATATGTAGGTATAGGTACCTAAACGTCCAGCTGATCATATACAAACTTCAACATTTATTTATTTTATTTTATTCAGCAAATAGGCCACAACGGCACCAAAGAGGATAACCACTACAAGGGCACTTCTATCATAATACTCAGCCGAACGATGCAAAGCCAAATAATTTATGTTAATTATGGACGCCCAGGATTGGGCCGGGTGTTATTATGGCTGTATGTTATTGGCTCAAGGCTCAAGTTACTTTTTTTTTTTTTTTTTTTTTTTAATGGACTTGAGGGCGGTGTTGCCCGTAGCACCCAAGTTACTTTACTCTTTGGCTCAAGTGACATGATTGACTCAGCTCATCAGGGGAGCTACCGCGGAAACCGAATTTCGCAAATTGCTGGGATCTTTCCCTTTTACTCCGATGAAGGCGTAATTAGAGTGGCACTGGCAGAGATGCCCGCAATTTGCGAACTTCGATTTTCGAGGTTATAGCATAGCCCAGCTCAACTTGTTTTGATTTGACTTGACATTGACAGTGACTCAACAGCTGTGACTCAAGTAACGAGCGTTATCTAAGTTATTCGTACAGTACATAAATTATTAGTGGTAAGTTATTGAATGTTTGTATTGTATTTTATAAATAGTGGTTTGAATTGCTCGTCGTATTGTAAATTATCTTAATTAAAAAAAAGTTACAACAGTTAGTTACACTTTAGTGTCAGTACATAAATCGCAAAACGTTAAGTGGGTACCTACTTTAGTAACAAATTAATTGATTTTGTTTTGTGCTATTATTGCGGTACAATAGACCAGGTACAGTATAATTTAAACTAGTTAATAATTGATTAGGTATACTAAATTCTATCTGTTTACGAATCGGAATCCACATCTGTAAATGTACGCCCCTTTGTTATTGTCAATTGTTTTGATTTAAAAATAGGTATTCGGTTGCCAATTGATTTTGCGAGCGTGTAAACTAATGGCCTCACCAGTTTCGGCAAGCCACTGTATCCACTCTGACTCTCAGGCTAAAATTAGCAATAATCTTAAAAAATAATTTATCTTTTATTTCAGGTATAATCAACCGGAATAACATAGCAAAGCAAAATGAGCGTACCAGGGGGTCAATCAGAAAGAGATCCAAATGACCCAAAATACATGCAATTGGCGCAAGAATCTTTTACCAAATATTGTGAGACTAACCCAGGCGGACCAATTGATGTTAAAGAAATCAAAGTCACCAAAGTAACTCACCAGGTAGTCGCTGGTTCCATGACACGGATTACGTTCACAGTGGAACCCACCGACGGTGAAATATTTACATGCTATGCTAAAATTTGGGAGCAGCCGTGGCTTAATAAGAAGGAAATTGAAGTAACATGTGAACCGGACGACTAGTAATCTGGAAAGTGCAAAAGACCGTTATAAATTAAGTGTGAATATTTGTTTTATATTTCAGTTTTGGAATTTATTTTTGATATGTATTCATAAAAGTTTAATAAAAGAAAGTTAATTATATAAAATGTAGTTTTTGTACCCTGGCAAAATAAACTATCCTTCTTCCTACTAGACTACTAGACTATAATAAATATCTTTTTTTCTGCATACTAACCATATGAAATAAAATTGTTTACATTACTAATAATAACAAACAGGCGTACCTAGCTAAATAGTAGTATTGAATCTATAAGATGAGATCTAGAATAGCGATTGCGCCGCGAGTGCATAGCATGTTGGGTGGTAATCCAGAATCCAGATCAGTGTTGCCAGAGCGCTTCCAGCTTTTGTACGTACGTACGTGAAAAAAGGTACGATTTGGGTAAAAAAAGTACGAATTTATTTTTAGGATAAATTTCTTACAGACAATATTTCTGAAGAATCTGGGGCCTACCGCGAAATCCTAAATTCGCAAAATGCGGGGATCTCTCTCTTTTACTCCAATGAAGGCGAAATTAGAGTGACAGAGACAGATGCCCGTAATTTGAAAACATCGATTTTCGCGGTTATAGCCCTGTTTGGAAAAAGAAGAGTCGTGAAATAACTTGAATAATCTAGAGGGCCTACCGCGAACCACCTTCGACGTGTTGCCTGCCTCCCTGTCACACTTAAGTACGAATTCATAAGTGGGACAGAGAGGCCACAAGTCAAAAGTGGTTCGCGGTTGACCCTCAGGGCTATAACCGCGAAAATCAAAGATCGCAAATTGCGGGCATCTTTGTCTGTCACTCTAATTACGCCTTCATTGGAGTAAAAAAGAAAGATCCCGCAATTTGCTTATTTCGGGTAGGCCCTCAGTATCAAAAAAGTTATATTATAAAACAGCATCAGCGTTTGCCTACATTTTGCGATTGCAATTTGCAATAAAAAAAAAGAACTAAGTATTTTAAAGTACACAATACAACTCATTTGTTTTAAGTATTTCTCTCAGTAAATACATTTTAACATAAACAAAGTTAAATTGATATACATGAAAAATTAATGGCCGACCGAATTTTGACTATCTAAGTTTTGTTAAGACAAAACTGCCGACTGCAACTGCTACTTGTAATTACGTAAGTACATTCTTTGGACGTATATTGTCTATACTGTCTATAATTTTAATTTCCTTATAGTACATACATGTACATGGTACTTTTTTATGTGGGCCATTATTTTTAAATTAGAAATTTTGCCCCGAATTAACCAACATACCGAAAAAAAAATTGAAAAACTATCGTACTTCAAAAGGTACGAATTTAGTACGATGTACGCTGCGTACAAAAAAGGTACGCATGGATCCAAAATAGTACGCAAAACCGTACTAAAAGGTACGATTTGGCAACACTGATCCAGATAGAATATCTAGGGACTCTAGCTAGGGAGTCTAGGGTGGTATTCCATCTGTCAAATATCTTGGTGTGCTTTGCGTCTCACTCTCTCATTAAGCGAAATCTGAGATGCAAATACACATTGGACCAAGATATTGGGCAGATGGAATACCACCCTAGCTTCATATGGTGCGCCTAAAATAAGTACTTAGCGTATAAATTAAAATTTTGCCACGCTAGTATAATGCGCGCAATGCATGGCAAACTTGTGTACCATCGCCCACACTGTTAACTGACAATTCGTAAACCTTATTACAAAAGGCATAAGGTCCACCGATGGACAGTTAAGAGTGTTGCTGTTTATATGTGCTCACAGCACATTCGCAGGATGAACGCGGACGCACAATAAGTAGCTTGTGTGTATGTAATCCGTGACTTCCATGAATCAGCTACAAATTAAATAGGTAAAATACTATATTTACAGATGTCTGTCGTACACTATTGTACATATATGTAGGTAACATTAATGAAGATGTTTTTTCCTGTACCTATACGTATACCTGGCCTTTGGCCTTCGCACTTAGACACATACTATTGTTCTGTGTTTAAGCACCAACTTTTAGTTTTTACCACGTACCACTTTAGGTAAGTACCTAATCAGTTCCTATCATAGAGAAATATAAGTAAAGGAAGAGTCGTAACTCCATACATAAGTTTTCTTACCAATACGCAAGTTATTTCGTAGTTGACATCATCTAGTGTCAAGTAGCGGAATTGATTAGTACTGCTAGATGTACAATTTCCAGCTAATATTATAACCGGATTAACCGTAACTCTATTTTCAACACCTTCTGCTTGAAATATATATTAGTTGTAAGTTGTTTTAGCAGTACAATTTCCGTCGGTAGCGACACTTAATGTGACATCCGGTGTCAAGAAGCGGTACTGATAGTTCCACTACTGGCCGTTGGATGTCGATGTCGACTGGGAAATAACTTGCGTTTTGGTAAGAAACTTTGCTTATATTTCTCTTTGCCTCTTTGGTTCCTGTTCCTATGCACAAATAATAATATTTTAAAATTATAGGCTAACAGTTTTACCATGTGACTAATTTTTGAACATAAACAATAAAAAAGTAGGTATTTATTTTTATGATCGACAACATAAAATAACACACGTGTAGGGGCGTTGAAGTTGTAAAATGTAGACAAGTATGTACAAACAATTACTTTAAAATGTTCATGCTGCTATTATTTTAAATATCCGGCCATAAAAAGCTTCACTCCTTCAAAGTAATAAAAAAAATATGTTGGTATAATTTTTTTTTATATCCGATGGTTAGTGGAACCGAAAGTTAACTATCGCTGGTGGCAGAACATTGCAGTAATATAGTTATTTATAAAATATATAAATATTACCTACCTAATATAGTTATTTATAAAAGATAACTTGTTACAGGAGGCGCCATGAGCCCGTTGCTATGATTATTTACGAAAAACAAGTTCAATGTGTTCTTTCCGTGTACTTACCCTGTACTCGTAGAGTAGTTACGGCGGAATTTGCTAATTTAAACCACCCCGTGGCTCCAATACTAATATTTAATATATACATACATTTATTTAGTTGCGTGTCCGCAACGAATTCAACACGATTATTCGACCTAGTATAAAACAGAGCCCATTAGGCCACATACACATAATATATATAATATGTACCTACCTAGGTACTCGTATATAAGACTGCACCAATTGCGGCATATGTCGTACCTACGTAGTTAGCTAGAGTGTAGGTACCTAAGATACTTAGCCAAAAAAAACCGTTTGAATTTTTTTTTCTGGTTAATCTATAGGGGACTTGTTCCCCTATGGAGTATTCAAGTGATATCTACTTACCCAAATTTTAATGGTCGGAATATTATACTTATACCATATTATGTAATATAAATACATATGTATAATTAAGTAGAAATAAAGGGAGACTGACAGTGTCACTTGACTCCAAAATTAAACTAAAAAGTAGTCGTTTTGTGTAGCATTGTTGTAACAAACAAAAATTATACCATTACATGTTTCTTATTTTTTATTTTTTAAAGGAGGCGTCGAGCGTGATAAAACAGCAAAGTAGAGTATAGCGTCAAAAACTTGGCACTCCAGAGATACCTACAAGACCCCATGGACCCGAAATACCAGAAATTGGCCCAAGAATCTTTTGAGAAGTACCGAGAGACTCACTCTGCCGATCAAATCACAGTTAAAGGTATATATCAGGGATCGGAACCGGTTTTTTGCAAAAACTTAGAAATAACCATATTTTTCTAATTATTCTATACTCAAAATGTAGGACTCAGTTGTGTTTTTAGGTTACGACTTCATATTATTAGATTGCCCAATTAGAAATGAAGTAATTAGCAAAGAACGAAAAAATACCGTTTCCGTTCCCATACAAAAAATACCGGTATCCGATCCCTGGTATATATATCATAGTTACAAAAGCAACTAGACTGTTGGTGGCTGGAGTTCATCAGGAGTATCATCTTTCATTCATCGCGTTCCCTAACTATGGTGATGAACTTAACTGCTATTCTGAAGTTTATGAAAAATTAGATCATCAAAAGGAATTTACTGTAAATTGTGATAATGTTAAAAAGCAGAGTAGAATGAAACGAAATACCGATAAAAACCCTTGGGACCTCTACCCTTGGACCACTGGCATGTATAGGAATCCCAATGACACTGGCGAAGTAGGTACCTTACAATTCACCATGAGAGACAAAGTTTAATACTGCGTACTGCGTACCCAAAATCCAGCCAAACTGAGGTAGGTATTATAAGTATATTTATTTTGTCCAAACCTAAACTAAATAAAGCATTTTAATGAAAACCATTCGGTATGTATTAAATCATAAAATGTGACGTCCCACGGGAAAAGGTACCCTATGAGATTTTTTAGTTTCGGAGATATTAAATGTTTAATGTTGTAAAAAGGTGAAAAAATGCTTAATTTGTTTTTATAAATGAGCACAAGTAAATACATAAAATGCGATGCTAACATATATCCTATGCACTAAGGCGAACTTATCAGTTAACCTTTGAGTATCTACTTATAGGTATTATATTATATAATAAAGTATATTATAACATTATAAGTACCTAAAGCTGGAAACAAATTATCGGGCGCGGCTGACGGACGCGGCTCACAGCCGCGACTTATAGGTATCTAGATAATGAAATTAGCGATGTGACGAGTCCACTTTTTTTCAATTCGAATCATTCGAATTGATTCGGCCGCTGATTCGAATTCAAAATCGAGTTAACTCGACTCGACGATTCGGCGCGGTTCGCGACAAGGTCACAGGCACAGATGAGTTAATTGTTGGCTCGGCGAGTTGGCGATTTCGCCGAGTTAGCTAGTGGTCGAGTTGATTCGAATTGCCAATAGTCTTGATTCGAATTAACTCATCTGTGCCTGTGACCTTGTCGCGAACCACGCGAATCGTCGAGTCGAGTTAACTCGATTTTGAATTCGAATCAGCGGCCGAATCAATTCGAATGATTCGAATTGAAAAAAAGTGGACTCGTCACATCGCTAAAGCAGAGTAGAATGAAACGTCAATTAGTTGGCGACTTGGTGCTGTAAAGATACAAGACCCCACGGATCCGAAGTACTACAAAATGGACCAAGAATCGTTTGAGAAGTACAGAGAGACTCAGTCTGCCGTTCAAATCACTGTTAAGGATACGTAGCTCACTCGATAAGTTTTGAGATAAAGAAAAACTATTCAAGATATTAGCACTATTTATTTTTCATTTTTTCAAAATACTCTCTATCATTCTCTACATACACAGACAAGACATCCTACAGACTTAGCATAGTAGCGCTACCCCCTCTGCCACAAATATAGAGTAGTTTTACTCCATTTTCGAGTCAAAGTGTCTTTGTGTGACGTTCGTGTTTTGAACGGACCAATCACGGCACGGGACTCGCTCACCTCGTCTCCCGCACCCCAGTATTTTTGGCAGCATCGCCTTCATGAAATAATTGCTCTAAACTCCGTCTAGAGGATTCCTAGTCTATGTCTACATATACAGAGTTCCATTCGTCTAATATAGGTAAAATCCGTCGCAAGCGTCCGCGCCAGTTAGCGTTGCTCATACTATTTTTCGTTAACCCGATCACGCGCTCCGTGCTTCTACAAATGAGAGACCTCAGAAAATGGCCTGACTAGACAAGAACTTATACACTGGGGCTCGAATTACAAACGCGAGGACACAGTTCACACAGTAGGTATAAATTCAGAAGTGTAGCAAATTAACTTTAGCTACCGTTGCAAATCACTTAATTGGAAAATGCTATTGATTAACCGGAATCCTTATAAAGTATTGTTTTTCCTATTAGTAGGTATTTTGAATCAATTGCTGCACTCGACCTGGGCATCAAAATATGCCTGTATATATTTATGTGTTATTTCTGCTATCATCATTGGTAAGTAAATAAGTATTATTTGTATTAAAACGGTTGTTAAAAAATATACCCACATTAATAAAATCAATCATAGTATTTAAGTAGTCATATATACCTATAGAGATTATTAGGTAAGGTAGTTTTACATCTGTCCCGTCGGATCCTTTCTGTTGAGCGGAATAGAGGAATAGAGAATATCTATAATCTGATGTATAATATTTTCCTGAGGTTTTTTGCAGAAAAATAGCAAAATTTTCTGGTGAAAGCATAGATATAAATTAGTGACAAGTACAACGAGTTTTTAAAATTGTGGGTGGTGGTTTTGGAACCAAAACGTTTTGACTCAAATTGAAGTATCAGATTAGCCATATTACAAAACGATTAGGTATTAGACATGATTAGACGGTAAACGTTAAGTGTAGGTACTTTATAAAATTAGCTGGTATTAATCCCGAGGACGCCCATCACTAGTATCCAAGACAAATACATACACAGTTACTTTATACCTGGGAAGTCAACATTTTGATTACCTACATTACATAGGTAAAATTCTTCATTCCTTCCAGACATACAGCTCCCACGACTAGGTATAGAAAATATTTCCTCTAAATTTAGGCACATCACACATGAGTTACACTTTTTCTAAAATTAAGAGCAGACCTGCAGGTTCACGGAATAAATTCAGATATTCGGTGCCAATAGAGATTAAAAAGACAGGAATTTATAAATCTGGAATATAATAATAAATTATATGTTTTCCAGATCTCCTATGGATATGGAACAGGAGAGCAAGAGGAGCAAGATCCAAGTGATCCAAAATACCAAAATATGGCCGAAGAAGTAGTACGTTTCCACTTGAATGTAACGAAACAGGATACGAAAAAAGTAACAGTGTCTAAGGTTACGACACAAGTAGTGGCAGGACTCCTCACTCGAATACAATTCCGTGTTTTCCTCGTCAACGGTAAATCGGCATTGTGTAATTCTGAAATATGGGATCAATCTTGGAAAGATTTAAGAGTTGTAACTTTTAAGTGTGACTCGCTGTTTTCCAATAAACGACTAAGCTCCAGAGTCAATTCTCGAATCGCAGTAACACGGAACCCTAAAAACCCTAAATACCTAAATTTAGCAAATGAGGCTCTTGACGTTTTCCTTAAAACTCGAGGCAGTAAACTTTTTAACAAAGAAGATGTAAAATCAGTATCTGTAACAAGTGTAAAAGTAAAGATAGGTTCACAAATAACAAATGCCCTTGTTTTCGATGTTACCACTCTCAATAACGGTAAATTTGAATGTGAGGGTGTAGTTTTGGAATCACCATGGAAAGCTTTAGATATGGTTGAAGTTACTAATGTAAATTGTGATATCAGTAAAGGAGACGCAACAAAAGGTCTTCTTACAGGGCAGTCGGGTAAAAATAAACAGATTGGCGGCCAAGTGCGCCAAAACCCTAATGACTCTAAATATAAACGGTTAGCGGAAGAATCTTTTAAGAGATACTTACAGTCGCACACCAATATTAAAATAAGTGTTAAAAAATTAACGGTCGACACAGTAACCACCCAAGTGGTAGCCGGAACCATGATACGCATTGATTTCCACGTTGATCCTAACAAAGGGTCGAGAATTCCTTGTAAATCTGAAATTTGGGAAAAAGTTGATGATAAATTAGATTTTAACGTGATGTGTCAGTTGAACGGTGAAAAAGTAGGAGGTCAAAATGAGCAAGACCCTGAAGACCCCAAGTACAAACAACTAGCAGAAGAATCTTTTCAGAAATATCGGCACACGCATATTGGCCCTCTTTTTGTTGTTAAAGAGATTAAAGTGACCAGAGTAACCACACAGGTAGTTGCAGGTGTAGCCACTAAACTCGATTTCAATGTAATTACTGACTCGAACCTCAGATACCATTGCCATTCCGAGGTTTTGGAACAACCATGGCGTCAAATTAAAGATATTACAGTTATGTGTGACCCGCTTAACAAGTTGTCTGCTTCTGCAAATAGTCCGAAACTTAATGATGATGTTGATGAACGTGTAGGCGGCCAAACAAACGAAGATCCCAAAGATCCTAAGTACAAGAAATTAGCAGAAGAATCTTTTAAGAGATACTTACAGTCGCACACCAATATTAAAATAAGTGTTAAAAAATTAACGGTCGACACAGTAACCACCCAAGTGGTAGCTGGAACCATGATACGCATTGATTTCCATGTTGATCCTAACAAAGGGTCGAGAATTCCTTGTAAATCTGAAATTTGGGAAAAAGTTGATGATAAATTAGATTTTAACGTGATGTGTCAGTTGAACGGTGAAAAAGTAGGAGCTCAAAATGAGCAAGACCCTGAAGACCCCAAGTACAAACAACTAGCAGAAGAATCTTTTCAGAAATATCGGCACACGTATATTGGCCCTCTATTCGTTGTTAAAGAGATTAAAGTGACCAGAGTAACCACACAGGTAGTTGCAGGTGTAGCCACTAAACTCGATTTCAATGTAATTACTGACTCGAACCTCAGATACCATTGCCATTCCAAGGTTTTGGAACAAACATGGCGTCAAATTAAAGATATTACAGTTATGTGTTACCCGCTTAACAAGTTGTCTGCTTTTGCAAACAGTCCGAAACTTAATGATGATGTTGATGAACGTGTAGGCGGTCAAACAAACGAAGATCCCAAAGATCCTAAGTACAAGAAATTAGCAGAAGAATCTTTTAAGAGATACTTACAGTCGCACATCAATGTTAAAATAAGTGTTAAAAAACTAACGGTCGACACAGTAACCACCCAAGTGGTAGCTGGAACCATGATACGCATTGATTTCCATGTTGATCCTAACAAAGGGTCGAGAATTCCTTGTAAATCTGAAATTTGGGAAAAAGTTGATGATAAATTCGATTTTAACGTGATGTGTCAGTTGAATGGTGAAAAAGTAGGAGGTCAAGATGAGCAAGACCCTGAAGACCCCAAGTACAAACAACTAGCACAAGAATCTTTCCACAAATATCGGCATACTCATATTGGTCCCCTATTTCATGTTAAAGAGATTAAAGTGACCAGAGTAACCACACAGGTAGTTGCAGGTGTAGCCACTAAACTCGATTTCAATGTAATTACTGACTCGGACCTCAGATACCATTGCCATTCCGAGGTTTTGGAACAACCATGGCTACAAAATAAAAATATTGAAGTGAATTGTTTCTCACCTTCTAAACTAACGCTATCTAAATCTGCCAGCAGGCTAAAAGTTAAAGGGGGTATTAACATAATAGATGAAGCCATTGCCGATTACTTTGAAAAATTTGATCATCAGCAATGGACAGTTGAGAACAGCGTGATTAGGAGTTCTAATAAAACACGGACACGTTATGGTAAAGAAGATATTAGTTATTCTAAAGTGGACGTATTCGCATCCACCAGGAACGGTGACTACAGTTATTACAATTGCAGTGCGGTTTTTGCTACAAATAAATTGAATGAAGAGATCCCAATTGGCGTAAATTGTAATAAACATACATCGCTGCTCGGTAGAACTGATTGGAGGGATCCTTCTGATAAGATGTTTTTAACTCTAGCCCAAAATGCGATAAAGCAATACATGAGAACTACAAATAACAAGGTTGGTCTGAGAGGAAGGTATGACGTCGTAGTTACTTTTGCTGCCAGTAGTTTAGCCGCAGGAAGGTGGTATGCCATAAACTTTGTGGTTCGACCGCTGAAGGCGGATGTAAATGGATTGAAGTGCTATACACGTGTTTGGGAAGACTTGAAAGGAAAACAAACAATCACTGAAGTAACTTGTGACTATAATAATACAAATCAAAAACGGTACAAATCGTTGAAATTATAGTCACAGAGGAGTTTATCTATGTTTTGATGATGTTTCTCTGTAACACAAGATATACAGTTTTCTATTTCGCAATATCTCTACAAAGTATATACCTACTACCTACCTAAGTTTTAAACGTGACAATGTACTGTCATCAGTTGTTACGCGTTTTAAGAATTACGAATTATGTAGTTAAACAATGAGAACTTTGTTTTCTTCACATAAATAAAACATGTTGCCATTTAACTTGATTTTATTATAATTTTACCAGTTTTACGGATATCCTTACTAATAATATTATGGATTATTAGATAGTTATAGTCATCTATAGGATGATTTTGGGATTAAATCTATCCTATTTCCTTCCCCATGGATTCAAACTAAGTATCTCTATCTATACCACATTGTAAGTAAATTAGTCCATACTAATCATACTAATATTATAAATGCGAAAGTGTGTCTGTCTGTCTCTTATATCTTCAACCAATTTATTTACAATGTAGTATAGATACTTAGTTTGAATCCATGGGGAAGGAAATAGGATAGATTTAATCCCAAAAATCATCCTATGAGGGGATAGAAATGGGACTTCTAGTTTGTATGGGGAATCAATAACCATTGAACCGATTTAAATGAAAGGTGATGAGTTGTTGTTGTTGGGAAGGATACAGTTGTGTGTGTGCAATATAATATTAATAGCAGTCAATAAGAAAATGAAAATTAGGGGAGGGGAAAACTATAACTTTAGATCAATTATATTGGATCTTTTCTTTATAATCTTCCGCATTAGTATCAATGAAAAGTAGATAAATAAGATAAACATGTGTCCAAATTGGATTCTTGGTATTGCATTTTATGTAGGTAACGTTAATTTTAAATTATTCGTAAGCGTTTTAAAGCTATAATAGACCGGACTGCGACCTTGGTCCGGTCTTCGGTCTGAGACCTTTCCGATCGTATGGAAGATGGTCCGCCGTATGTCCGTTAAGGACGTAGCTGTAGCCGTTAAGTGAGTGCGAGAAATATATATTCAGACCGGACCAAGGGCGTGGTCCGGTACGCCCGTCTATTATAGCTTTTATATGAGGCTGAAGCCGTGTCCAGACGAGCTGGGTAAATCGACCGATTTGATCAGGAAAATAATTGGCGCCAATCTCATCGAGCGTCCACACGTACACAATTAAATTTAATCACCAATTTTAAAACCCTGGCTTCTAACTACGCATATTGGCATTTTTGTGTCTGCACCTGCTGATTTGATCGGGGAATCAAATTGGCGTTTGCGTCCGCACGGCCTGATTCGATCGGACAATTTCATCCATCACATTGGCGAAAAATTGTCTCGTCTGGCTCCACTTCATTATGGTGACTGGGTATGTCGAGAGGCCATCTGTGTAGGTCTAGTATATTAATATTCCTAGGTACACGTACTTATCATAATCAAATCAATCAACTGATCGAAAGCGTGGTAACTCCCTTAATTAAAAAGTGTAGAAAATTTGTTAGTGAACGGTGAAAATTACTTAATTGGAAAATCATTTTCATTAACAGAAATCCATATAAAGTGTTATGTTCTATTGTACATAATCATTAAATTAACTACAATCGTGCGCACCGTATTAGTATGCATTTAAATATATTATTATTATTCCTGCTAACATCAGGCTGGGTAAGTAAATATAGTATGTTTTTTAATTGCCTGTGTTCTTTAATTCAAGTGAGAAATTTTTAAAAACCAACTCAAGTTTGTGTTAGGCCACCATATTCGTTCGTATTCGGCCTGTTAACCATATTAGCTTTCTTCTACATGGGGCTCTTCTGTATTAGGTATCTACCTATTTATGGTCTATTTTAGATTCTATCCACTCGCAATTGGGACTACCTCTTGGTGAGTGCTGTCTCAGCGTGCTTCCTAAAATAAGGGCGGGGGCAGTATTCGCTCAACGCACCACTTTAATTTCATTAAATAATCAACGTGTTTGTTTTGGCTTCGCGCATCCAAATCCGCGGATTTTTTAAGCCTCTAAATTATTTTCGGGTATAGGTACCGTTTACGTAATTTAAATATGAACAGTTACTAGACTTCAGCTGAATAACGATTTTTCAGATCTGTTACGGATATGCGGCCGGCGTATCACTTGGAGGGGAGCAGGAACAAAATCCAAATAATCCTAAGTACCAACAAATGGCTAAAGAAGTAGCACAGTCCTACTTACACATAAAATTCAAACTAATAAAGAAAATAACAGTACATAAAGTTACGACACAGGAAGTTGAAGGGACCATTACTAGAATACAATTCCAAGTTTTCCTAGTTAACGGTAAATCGCCAACGTGCAGTTCTAAAATATGGGAGAAAACTTGGGAAAAACTAAAAATTGTATCCTTTAAATGTGACTCACTTTTTTCTAAAAAACAACTAAGCTCTAGAGTTAATTCTCGACCCGGTCAGGAACGGGACCCTAAAAATCCGAAATATCAAAAATTAGCAAACCTGGCTATAGGCGATTTTTTTGCCATGCCAGGCAAAAGACCTTTTAAAAAAGAAGACGTAAAAACAATATCTGTATCAAGGGCAAAAGTTAAGGTGGATTCCAGAATTATGACGGTCCTAACTTTTGATGTCATGACTCACAAAAAAGACCGTTATAAATGTAAGAGCGTAGTTGTAGAAACACCATGGGAAACTATAGAGTCGACTAAAGTTACCGATATAGATTGCGAAATCACTAAGGGAAAAAAAACAGATGAAACACAACTTCCTGAACTGGGACCGCCCCAAGATGAAAAATCAGGGGAAACACTACTTCCTGAACAGGGACCGCCTCGAGAAGAAAAATCAGGGGAAACACTACTTCCTGAACAGGGACTGTCTCAAGAAGAAAAATCAGGGGAAACACAACTTCCTGAACTGGAACCGCCCCAAGAAGAAACTTCAGGGGAAACACTACTTCCTGAACCTGAAGTAGGCGGCCAAGAACTTCAAAATCCTAACGACGCTAAGTACATACTCTTAGCGAAAGAATCTCTGAAAAGGTATCTTAAATCGCACACCAGCGTTAAATTTTCCGTTAAAAAACTTACAATCGACAAAGTAACCACACAAGTGGTAGCTGGAACAATGATACGCATTGATTTTCATGTCGATTCTTACAAAGGGCAGAGAATTACTTGTAAATCTGAGATTTGGGAAAAAGTTGATGACAAATTAGATTTTAACGTTACATGTCAGGTGGACGAGTTAAAATTTGGCGGTGAACAACAACAAGATCCTCAAACCCCAAAGTACAAACGTTTAGCTGCAGAATCTTTTGAAAAGTATCGAAAGCAACATCACCCGCGATTCATATATGTTTCAGTTAAGAAGTTTATAATGTCTAAAGTAACAACTCAAGTTGTTGCAGGAGTAATTACTCGACTCGATTTCAATGTAATCCTTACCAAAGGCAAGCCATTACAATGCCTTTCAGAGATTTACGAACGAGCAGGTCAAAAACGTAAAAACATTAACGTGAAATGTGAACCTATATCGGCAACCAGTCAGAAACTGACCGGAATACCAGGCGGCGAAGCGAATCAAGATCCTGATGATCCAAAGTACCAAAGATTAGCAAAAGAATCGTTTAAAAAGTATCAAATGGCTCATAATTTAGATAAATTTACACTTAAAGAACTTAGGGTGACTAAAGCTACCTCGCAAGTAGTTTCAGGAGTAATTATTCGAATCGATTTTATGGCAATTCCTTCCAAAGGCAATGCGTTAGAATGTCATTCTGAGATATTGGAGCAACCATGGCTACAAAACAAAAATATTGAAGTCAATTGTTCACCTTCTAAACTAAGGCTATCTCAATCTGCCAGCAACCCAAAAAATAGTGGACAAAGCTTCATAGATAAAGCAATTACCGATTACTTTAATACTAAGGGAGGGACAGTTAAGCACAGCGAGGTTAGGGGATTAAGTAAAATACGGACGCTTCGAGGTAAAGAAATTATTAGTTATTATAAAGTAGACGTATTCGCATCCGGACCATTCGGCGATGGTTCTAGTCATTACAATTGCAGTGTAGTTTTTGGTACACGAAATAAATTGATCGATCAGATCCCAATCGGCGTAAATTGTATTAAATATAATAAACTTAAAGGAGGAACATATTGGGTAGATCCTACTAGTAAAAAGATATATTATTTAATGTTAGCGTCAAAATCCCTAAAACAATACACGGAAACTTCAAAACTTGGCGTAAGTGGAAAGTATGACATCGTTATTACTTTTATTACCAGTAGTTTAGCCGCGGGTAGGTGGTTTTTCATAAATTTCGTCGTTCAACCGCTAAATGCGGATGTTAATGGACTGAAGTGCTCCACAAAAGTTTGGCACGACTTGAAAGGACGTAATAAAATTCAAAAAGCAAATTGTGATAGGAATATGTAAAACATAAAACTGGATAATACAATCCGTGTGAAGAGTAGAGTCGCTGTGCAATTAGATAACTGTTTAATGCTATTTCTCTGCCTTTAACATTTAAGTATACATCACATTATAACATAACATTACACAGATTCTTAAGTACCTAGCTACATATTTGCAATACCCTGTACAACGTGTGCTGAATTATATAGACACCATTATGAATGCTTTATGCATGATTTCATTCATGAAGTGACCATGCAATTTTGCGACCGAATGTAGGTACAAAAAAAGTATATTAGTAAACGTTATTAATTGTCACTGTCATCCGACGTTATAGGTATATAGTTACTGTATGTGCTTTACGAATCATATAACCAAATGAGGAGTGGTATTTGTTTTTGAAATAAATGAGATTTTCAATCGATACTGTTTTTTATAATAATTATAATAATGATTTTAATTTTACCAGTACGGATATTTCCCTGCGTATTTTTTGTAGAAGCTTATATTTAATTATTAGGCTGTTTCAGTCAACTTAAAAATAAACGAGAAATGGGCGAGAAATCATACTAAGTAGGTATACGTGGGAAAAAACATCAATCACTAAATTCTTACTCGAAATTATTTGTATGGACCTCGGATCTCAGTAGGTACCTATATGTTATGCAGATGATATGGTAATGTTGAGCCCTGCGATCAGGGATTTAGTGAAATCGCTTAATATTTGTAACAATCGAATTGTCCTTTGTCCTAAAAGGTCGAAATGTCTAGAATAGTCCTGAAATTTGGTATGTAGGTATGTTAATTAAAGTATCCCTGCTAGAGACAAGTCGCTTCCTTGACGTATTCTAAAGATATTAGAGAAAATAAAGGAGTGGAATAAATAAAGAAGAGTTCGCTTTTGCTTTTCTGGACTGTCTGTGCTCCTCGAGACAAAGTAGCAAATTTAAAACCAATTGTTGTTGGATGTGCTTGAGAGCTTTGAGGTATTATTTACACTATAAAACGCCCCGAGAAAAAAAAAACAGTTAAGACCATGCTCGGTATAGCCGGAGAGCTAGCCACGGAAATAGGGATGCAATTTATAGAGCAACGAAATAGGCGCTCAAGTGGTTTGTGTACTTTCATCACCTGGCGCTACTTTTCCCTCAAATAAAACGCCTGGCATTGTTATATTTGAATTAAATACATAATTAGCTATTATATCACACCAAACAGAGCACACCAAAAAGTAGTGCCAGGTGATGAAAGTACACAAACCACTTGAGCGCCTGCATGAAGACCACGAGCAAATTGCACCTGACTCACAATTGCTTTACGCATAGTCGTATAAAATGTCGCATATGCGCTCTAAAAATTGCACACCTTCAATATATGTTACAACCCCTTTGTTGCCCATCCACTATCCCACTCACACACCCACCGCTGAACAGCTGCCAGGCGTCCAATTAATAATGATAGTATAGCCATAGAGAAATATAGTAAGACAAGAGTGCTCACTCCATACATCAGTTTTGGTTCGCTACTCGATGCTAGATGTACCTAGACACTGAAATTAATAGTCTTTTTGGTACCAAAACTGATGTATGGAGTGAGCAATCTATGTATTTTTTTCTCTATGGTATGGCACACTAACTAGAGGGATTTCGTTGCTCTATAAATTGCATACCTATTTCCGTAGCTAGCTCTTAGACTAGTAGTTGTCCGTCCATTGCAAGGGGCTTATGAGCATAATAAATGAGGTATTTTTCTTCTTAGGGTCCCGAACCTAAATAAAAAGACGCAATTCATAATATGAATTTAAAAATCTTTTATTTACATTACATATTACACTTACATATTAACCGAATTTCAAGTTTTCAACTCATTTGGTCCAGTACAAGATTTTTAAATATGATTTTATCGTTTATATATCAAATGAAATAGCTGGTTTTTTGAGTATTCCGAATTTAAATGTTTTGAAGTTATTTACTAAGTAGGTGAATACTGACCCCTCTCTCCTAAATTACAGAATTCACAATAAAAATAAAACGATAAGTAATAGTTCTTTATCTAGTATAACGTCCTTCTTATACAGGAAAACCTATAAGGAGGTCTGTACCTCTGAAATGTATATAATTATGTCACCGTAAAATTGTAAACACTCGTCATATTATAATCTCGCTAGTTACATTATAAACTGACGGTAGGGAGATTATAATCTAACCTAACCTAACCTACGTTAGATTATAAACTAACGGGTTCACAATCTTACGGTGTCATATACATATACATATGACACCGTAACATTGTGAACCCGTTAGTTTATAATCTAACGTAGGTTAGGTTAGGTTAGATTATAATCTCCCTACCGTCAGTTTATAATGTAACTAGCGAGATTATAATATGACGAGTGTTTACAATTTTACGGTGACATATATAATAAACAGATTAAATTTTAATTTTTTTTAAAGCGTGAGTCGAATTTACGGGAAAAACATAACGTCCTAACCATTTTAGCAATTTTAAATTTCGTACTTACCTTCTTTTATTCCATTACAGTTCAACATTATTTTCAATTTGATTTTGTGGTTTAAAAAGGACATCGGGACGTAGGAGGTTAAAATTACTAGGTAATCAGTTAATCACTGAGCTAAGCGGTGGACAGAAAAACAAAATGCAGATAAGGGCGTTTTTCTTTTTGTTGTCCCCTACACTTTTTTTTCAATTTTGGGATTTTTTATGTTATTTCTACTCAGAATCACGAGCTCTTTCTATCCTAATAGGGGAAAAAAGTGTCCTAAGGTTTTTATTTCCATTCCGTCACCATTTTTCATAGACTTTGTATGGCGGTCGCGAAATGGAAAGATCGAAAAATTTATGGAAATTTTGGGACACTTTTTTTCTCCTATTAGGATAGAAAGAGCTCGTGATTCTGAGTAGAAATAACATAAAAAATCCCAAATTTGAAAAAAAAGTGTAGGGGACAACAAAAAAACGCCCATAAACGGACAAAGCGAACAAGTCCTGTGTTCCTAATAGTTTACTACGGAATCCTAAAACAAAATATGTGTTAGCTAATTCAGACAAAGCATAGCTAAACACTCTTAATTGTATCAAATTTACTATGACCGTCGCAGATTAGTTATTAAAAAGTAATTAACCTATGATTTGTGACTCCGTGGGCTTTTTAGTTATTTAGTATACCGAATATAAATGCGGATTTCAACCGCAAATCTTTATGTATCAAAATATAATCACATAATATATTAAGTACATCACTTAGTTCACATCACGGACAATCTTGGGAATAAAAATGCATGTTCATATTTTAGTTTTTCTGCTTATCTGGAGTGGGGTAAGCAAATATTACATTTATTTTTTTAACACTAACAAATATAGGTATCAAAAATATTTGGCAATCTTACACAAATTTGTTCTTATTCTTTTTTTCTTCTAAATTTTTTTTATCTTGGTTGTTTTATTTTTTGCAGTAGTTAAAAGGGCATTGCCATCAAACTTGAGTAGGTAGATATTTATTGCAAATTCGGCACATCGGATATTTATGATTGAAATGGAAACGGGACACTATTTTATTATTTGGTCTGGGGTTTCGAACGGGACTTTGTGGTCGCAGGCAGAATTGTGTCAACATGTTTTAACTGCGCGAGTTTTGCGAAATACCCGCACTTGGTCTTGTTTGAAACCTATTTATTGTACAATAAAGTATATACATAGGTACGTACTTTTACGCTAAGGTTGCCTACACACAACCACAGAATAAGTAATAGTATTATGACATAACGCAAAACTCAGTTTTATGAGTGAAAATCGAGTTAGGTACTTTAAATCAATACATCGGATGTTGCTAATGTTGCTAGCAAGATGATTGTTTGCTGTTTTAAGCTCAACCGGCAAGCATAGTAACAAAAACATTGTGAGTTACATAAACGCTTGATTATTAGGTACTTTTGCTCCTTATAAACACAATTCACAAAATAGGGCGAAAATTTAAAATTGTTAATATCACCTTCAAAATTATTCTTTCTTAATACTTACAAAATGGTGTTTCAGGTCTGCTACGGCGATGAGACAAACAGAATAATAGGAGGAGTACAAGAGCAAGATGCAAGTGATCCTAAATATCAAAACATGGCTAATGAACTAGTACACTACTATCTAAATGTCAGAGACCAAGACAAAAAAAATGTTACAGTTATTAAAGTTACGACACAGGTGGTTTCAGGAATCATCACTAAAATACAACTCCGATTATTCCTGGTTAGTGGCAAATCGACAACATGTGATTTCAAAATATGGGAACAAAAATGGAAGGATGTAAAACATGTAACTCATAAATGTGATTCGGTGTTTCTTGAAAAATTAAGTTCCAGCAATTTACATCGACCTGAGAAAGATCGGAACCCTACAAATCTTAAATACCAAAACATAGCACAAGTATCTATTGATACCTTATTTGAAAGCCCCGGCCGTAAGCCTTTTGAAAAAAAAGATATAAAGGAAATATCTGTAGGCAAAACAAAAGTAGAGATAAATGCTGAAATAAAAATTACTGTTGAAATCCATGTGATTACAGTCAATAATGACCATTTTAAATGTACTAGTAGGGTTATCGAAGCTCCGTGGTCACTCGAAAATCCAGCAAAGATCACTGAAGTAAACTGCACGAAAGCGAATGGTGATACTGAAAATGAACCAGGTGGACTAGAATCCCAAAATCCTAAGGATCCTCAGTATAAAGAATTAGCAATAGAATCTTTAAAAAACTTTGAACAAATTGACAACTTAAAACAGGTAAATGTAACTAAAGTGACCACGCAAGTAGTTTCTGTAATTATCACTCGTATAGATTTCACTGTTATCCCTATTAAAGGTGAGTCATACTCATGCCATTCAGAGATTATAGGGAAAATAACCGTAAGTACTAAGATTTTTAAAGTATCCTGCGATAAAAAAGATAGCTCAAAGATGCCTGGTAGCCTAATACCTCAAAATCCTGAAGATCCAAAGTATAAACAGTTAGCAATGGAATCTTTTGAAAATTATCAACAAACTAATGATTTCATAGGATTTAAAACGCTGAAAGTAACTAAAGTAACCACGCAAGAAATATCCGGAATTATCACTCAATTAGAGTTCATTGTGGTTCCAACTAAAGGCAAAAGTTTTGCATGCCGTTCACAAATCATAGAACAAAAGTGGGTTCATAATAAGGTCATCAGCGTTACCTGCGACAGGCAAAAGAACCCACAGATTCCCGGTGGCCTTGTACCCCAAAATCCTAACGATCCCAAGTTTAAACAATTAGCAATGGAATCTTTTCAAAATTATCAAGAAACTAATGGTTTGATAGGATTTAAAAAGCTGAAAGTAACTAAAGTAACCACGCAAGTAGTATCCGGAATTATCACTCAATTAGAGTACATTGTGGTTCCAAATAAAGGCAAAAGTTTTGCATGCCGTTCACAAATCATAGAACAAAAGTGGGTTCATAATAAGGTCATCAGCGTTACCTGCGACAGGCAAAAGAACCCACAAATTCCCGGTGGCCTAGTACCCCAAAATCCTAACGATCCCAAGTATAAACAATTAGCAACAGAATCTTTCGAAAAATATCAACAAACTAATGGCTTTGTAAAAATTAAAAAGCTCAAAGTGAATAAAGTAACCACGCAAGTAGTCTCTGGAGTTATCACTTCGATATATTTCAATGTGATCCCTAAGAGAGGTAAATCATTTGCATGCTGTTCACAAATCATAGAACAAAAGTGGGTTCATAATAAGATCATCACTGTCACATGTGACAGGCAAAATAACCTACTGGATACCGGTGGCTTAGTACCCCAAAATCCTAACGATCCCAAGTACAAACCATTAGCAATAAAATCTTTCAAACAACATCAAAAAACTTATCGCTATGTAAAAGTTAAGGACATCAAGGTGACTAAAGTAACCACGGAAAAGGTTCCTGGATTTATCACTCGAATTGAGTTCGATGTGATTCCTATAACAGGCAAATCATTATCATGCCGTTCAGAGCTTGTACAGCAAAATTGGGTTACAAGCATCACTTGTTACAGGAAAAAGTACCCACTGGTTCCCGGCGGTGAATTGTCTCAAAATCCTGACCTTCTTAAGTACAAAAATTTGGCAAAAGAATCATTCAAAAAGTTCCAGGAAACTAATGGTGTTACTATAGTTAAACACATCAAAGTACATAAGGTAACCACTCAGGTTGTAGCGATTGCGGGCATAATCACTCGAATTGATTTTACTGTGACTCCTATCAAAGGCGAACCACTCATATGCAATTCTGAAATTTTTGAACAGAAATGGGTTCAAGGTAAAAATATAATCAAAGTGAACTGTGAGATATCTCAAAATCCTGATAATCCCAAGAGCAAAGTCGGAAGTGAAGATGAACAAAACCCTGACAACCTAAGTACTACCAATTAGCGAAAGAATCATTTCAAGAATTTCAAAGATCTACTTATGATCCTCCGGTCCGAAACGTTATAAAATAATGCCTAAAGTAACTACACAGCACGTTCAGGGACTGCTCACGCGAGTTTATTTCAATGAAATTCTTGTTAGTGGAGAATGTTTGAAAGCGAATCAGAAATTTTTAAAAATCGTGGGAAGCATACAAAGGAATTATAGTTAAGTGTCATTCAGGATAGTAATAATTCGGGGCTCATTTATCTCCTCTCGTCGGAAAAAAAACTATCGGGGGAATGATAAATAAAATTATGGGCATAGAATGTACATTGCAGAGCGCCTGCCTAAAACAATACACAATTATTGTATTGAATAGAACGTAGGAGATAGATGTACAAACATAAAAATGTGCTAATAATAAATAAAAGAACCTAAAATTATATCACCGCCTTCTTATATGATTATAGCCATATAATAAATACCTTTTTCTACTCCAGCACTTAAATGTGTCAATTAAATGACTGACAGTGATATCTAAAGCAATGTCATTTGAATGCTTTGTCTATAGGCTCATAAGATGACTGCTAGCAGTCATCTTATGAGTATAATACAACTGCTTTATTTTTTTTTAAGATACAAGTTCCGATCATCTTGATTGAAAGAGGTATGTTTTCATTTACAATAATAACTCTTTTTTTTTTAAATA
This sequence comes from Cydia amplana, assembly GCF_948474715.1. Classification (NCBI taxonomy): domain Eukaryota; kingdom Metazoa; phylum Arthropoda; class Insecta; order Lepidoptera; family Tortricidae; genus Cydia; species Cydia amplana. The sequence goes on from NC_086085.1 coordinate 5,218,732, forward strand.
ATAACTCTCTTTTTTTTTTTTTTTTTTTTTTTTTTTTTTGCTGCAGCTGTCATAGAAAAAGTAATGTATGCAACAGCTCATAATTGGTTCTTAAAATTCTCGGGTCTTTTTTTACAAAACTCGACTACGTCTCGTTTTGTAACTTCGATCCTTGAATTTTAAGAACCCTTATTATATCACTGTTGCATAAACTACTATACTACGGCTCACAGTGTGAATAATGTTATGTATTGTACTGTATTGTACATATTTATTTATTGCAATTCACATGTACATTACAGGTCTGTGCTATTGCAAAGTACCTAAAGCAAAGTTAGTTTAACCCTCGTGCGTTAAAACCCTCGCAACGCTCAAGATTCTACATTTCGAACCACTCGATCTCTCGCTCGCTCGTGGTTCCATTTTTGTAATCGTCGCTTTCTCGAGCAGGTATCAATATTAGTACGAGGGGTTAAGCAATAACTATGCTCCCTTGTGAAACAAATAACTATTTACAGTACATATGGGGCTACTTTTCCGCACTAGTGCGTAAAATTGCACTTTTCGTGCGTATGTCGAAACTTTAAAGTGCCATATGTACTGTAAAACGTTGTTCGATACACGTGCGATACAGGTAATTCGCAACTCGTGTCGATTTAAAACACTCCCTTCGGTCGTGTTTTAATTTATCGCCACTCGTTTCGAATTTCCTCTTTTTCGCACTTGTATCGAAAATAACTATATCTGTAGGAAACGACTCTATTGATGTATGCATAAATAGTTTGTTAAGACGATGTGTAACCTCATTTTGCAGTCGTCGTCCTAGTTTACAGAGGCCGCGGCCGGGCCACTGTCTAGGTACGCTTTGTGTGCCCTGGCCCCTACTATACTTATTATATACACAAAATATCACTATCACTATCATTACATAGTATAAAACAAAGTCGCTTTCCTGTCTGTCTGTCTGTATGCTTAGATCTTTAAAACTAAAGTCTATTTTTTTATTCGGTAGACTGAAATGACAGCTAATTGTATGAACATGAAATGTCATTTCATACTATTAACTGTCATTTCAGTCTACCGAATAAAAAAATAGACTTTACGCAACGGATTTTGATGCGGTTTTTTTTTAATAGATAGAGGAAGAAGAGAAAGAGGAAGAGTTTCAAGAGGAAGGTTTATGTATAATTTGTTAACCCGTGCGAAGCCGGGGCTGGTCGCTGTCTACCCATAAAGGTCTGTTTATATACTTTATATCTACAGACATTGAGCGTGTCAGACACGTGCCGTGCATTTTTTTATTACTTATAGAACCAGTTGCCTGTTGGTGTCTGCGAGGCCGTAAAACGATAGATCCCATAAAAACATTACATGTAAAAAGGTGCAAGTCTCGCAACGCTTCTACTAAAAAAAAGTTTTGAGATGTAATGTGAAACCAAGTCGGTTATTTTAATCAGTTATTTTTGTAGTAGAAGCGGGCATTTCTCAGGAGGACCATTTTTACGTGTCCGGGGCAAAAAGTTATTGAATTTACTGTTCAATAAATCTGAATTAATTCAGGCATGATTTTCAGCATATATTCTGTCTGGGACACTATCAAACTATTTATTTATTATTTATATAATACATTAAAAAAAATATCTAAATGCGAAAAATGATGTCCGGTGGGCGTGTCCCGCGCCAAGATTTTTTTAAACAAAAAATTATTACTCAAGATGGGGCATTATATCGGAGTTATTATCGGTGTTCACGCATAAGGTATTAGTTAACTGATCATATTCTTTATATAAAAATAATGTGTTTGCTCAACACATTGAATAAAACCAAATTTACGATGTGTCCCGGGCTATTGACCGATATTGGTGTAATTTACAAACCATGTCGGTACTCTTACAAAGTTGTAGACCAGGAACTCAGTGGCTCAAACAAAGTATGCTTTAGTTGTGCCTTAACCGTTGAATAAAGTAGAGGTGCAGTCACAGTATACTAAGGTAGTTTTTTAAATGTTTCTCTGTCATTCGGTGGATTTGGTTCTATGTTTTTTTGAGATCGGTGGTGCAATTTTCTCCCACAGTTTTAGTGCATTTATCGCTATGCAAGTGATTAAGAAATCCTCGAAAGTACCTAAACCCATCATTATTTCATCTCCTCTGTATTATTCATACTATTTCTGTAATTGCTAAAAAGCGATTAGTTTTGACATCACTGGTGTTGATTTCCTTGGTTTCGGTGGATTTTTTGACTACCGATATCAAGAAAGTGATAACTGAATTCAAATCCAGCTTTGTAAACTAGTTTGTTGTACTTTATTTTCTAACTTATCACACCTAAAAAGTTCAAGATACGCTTTATAAACGTAAAACTATGCTTGTACGTAAATTAAGTCATAGTATAAGTAAACAAAATCACTAGTTTACAATGAGTAGTGTTTTTTTTTTCACGAGACGTATGTTGAAAATCGTAGATCCAATGTTTCTTTCTCTCTTTTTGCTGTTATCTATAAATCAAGACAACAGCGAAAAGAGAGAAAGAAACATTGGATCCATGAACCTATAATATTACGGACAGAATTTCGCTTACAACACAACTGTGATTCCAACATCCACCAGTTTCTAAGTATTTACGCGTGACACACACACATTGACAACCCACATCCACCAGTTTGCCGTCAGACGAATCGAAACGTCATTGAAGTAAACACGTCGAAGAAAAATATAAAATATGCCGGCATGCGTAGCTAAATCCTGCTAGAATTGTACCTATCGAAAGAAAAAAAGTCACGGAATAACTTTTCATACTTAAGTTTATCAATTAGTACGTAAAATCACGATAATTTGTTGTTTATAAATTAACAAACTGCAAAACAGGAGTGTGACCAGTAACATGAATAGGGTAATTTCCCGAAAGTAGGGTAATTGATACCCTTCTTATTAAATCATTATGTATTAAGAGATCATTTAGGTAAATGGTTAAATTATTGATTATGCATTTCAAACTAGGTCGGTATGGTAATTTCCCGATACTAAGGAGCGATACTTAACGTTTGTTTGTTATGTATTATAATTTTTTTGTTAAAAACCAGATATGTTTCAAGTTAAATGTATAAATTAAAAAAAACATGACGAACTGATTTCATTACGATGCTAAATATCATTAGGTATTGAAAATAATGTTTGCACAAAGTAATTGTGCAATATTGCCACAGATTAATAAATAGTTACTACGTAACAGATGCATCATTCCCATACAAAAGCGAAAATACCTACGCTATAATAGCCTACAAAATCTTAATAATAATACCTGCTGCTCAGGGCGAGAAGAAATGTACCATAAGTACGCGCACAAAGAGTCGAGACTGTGTTGCCCGCCGTGCGAGTCACGTGCCAACGCGTCAGCGTAAGAATGCGCTAGGGTTGTACCTGGTCTATGATGATTATTGTAATAAAACGAATGTTGCGAATCAACAATATTTTTTATTAGTCAATCAAATATGTTTTAGTTTTATATACTTAATGATTTATAATTTTTTTCCCTTCTCGGAATTCTCTGTTAGGTTAGGTTTAAAGATATTTATTTTCATAAAAGACATACAAGTCACTTACACGAGAACAGAGTTATAAAGTAAAAGTAATTATATCTACGGTAGCATACAAAGTGTTATTAAATTGTATAGTTGAAAATATCCTTAATCGCGTAAATAATTTTAATAAATACTCATACGGAAAACAGGAGCAAAGCGACGGAAAATCAACGGTTTCTAAAAGTTGTAATACGGTGCTACCAGGCCCCTATTTCACCACGGCGACAGGTGCGACAATTCGATAAATGTCACTATTGCTGACGCCACAGGCATTCATGGGTTACGGTTACCGCTTACCATCGGGCGGGCCGTATTCCTGTTTGCCACCATCATTGTATTATTTTTAAAAAACTTTATTATATCGGCAAAAAACAGGTACCTATTTCTCTTTCAAAGTTTATGACGATGATGATGATGACAATTGTCACACGATTTAATAGAACTTTCGGTAAGTAAGTACTTATTTATTGGCGATATAATGGAGTTTTTTTATATAATTAATATGTTGGTGGCAAACAAGCACACCGCCCGTCCGATTGTAAGCGGTTACTAAGCGGTTGCGGTCTATGGAGGCCTGTGATGTCGACAATTGTGGCACCTGTCACCGTGGTGAAATAGGGGCCAGGCCGATTCATTATGACGTTGTCGAAATTATTTAAAAATAGGTACTTTTTCTAACTCTTAAATTTTCGTGTATTAGAATAAATTAAATTATTTTCAGAAAATATTTTAATTTGTTTTTATTTCAAGTAGACACACTACTATATAAGTTATAAACTTTAAATAAATGTCATATACTAAGAAAAAGTGACCAAGGCCTCTAGTGCCCCAGGCTGGAATCGAACCAGCGTCCTCTGCTATCGCGGCAGGTGCCTGTCACTTTTTCTTAGTATCTGACATTTATTTAAAGTTTATATCTTAAATTTTCCTTTGTTTTTTGACTTTTACACCCATTTACTGCACAATAATTATGTGGTTTCGGCATTTGGAAGCGTAAGCGCGGGAAACGTGCGGCGCAGTGCGGTGCGAGCACTAGGCGGGCGTTCGGCGGCCCTCTGTCGGTTGTATCGTCGACGATACGCCGAGCGGTAGGCATATAGCGCGTGGCCGTGAGCGAGTGACGGAGACCTGATATTGCGCATTTTCAAGACCTATAAAATCAGATACGTACACACCTATTTTATTGTCTAACGTAAAACTGTCCTAATTTTTTTATTTGAAAACAAGGACGATGTTAAAAATAATTGTTTCACCATTAGGGGAGAATTTGTGTTACATGGTAACACTCGTCTACACGCACACATTCAAACCGTCCGCCATTGCAGTGTCACAGTTTGTCTTAGGTGACAGTCCGTCCGTAATATTCTAGGTCCATGATTGGATCTACGATTTTCAACATACGTCTCGTGAAAAAAAAACACTACTCATTGTGAACTAACCAAACCAATGGAGTATATTATGTGAATTTGTCCTCTGTATCACTTGAGACCCTACACCACGTACCTTTAAACGTGTCAGCCATATTAAATAAATGCAGTTAATTAGATCCCACTTCGTTTAAAATAACTTGTGTTTTTACATACTATGCAAGGTGCACCCACAAAACAAGGGATTAAAAATAAAGTGGCCTTCTATTGTCGAGATCGCTTCAAAGGCACTGAACGTATACCTACCTACTGATCAATATTTCTAAAGCATAGCCATGAACACAAATTCAACATAGCCAATGTTTTAACAATCCTCAATGTCTGATGTATTTATGTTTAAATATCGGTGTTACAAATTCAACATAGCCAATGTTTTAACAATCCTCAATGTCTGATGTATTTATTTATCTTTAAATATCGGAGTTACAATTTAGCTCAAGTGTGTGAGGGTGCAGGAGATCATAATTAATAGGTGATTTGATCTTTAAGCATTAGTCAACAACTTCAAATAGTTTTAAATTGAGGGAGTTCACGCTTTAAACCTCTGTGATTCAAAAATACTACATACATATTTATAAGTCTAGCAAAATACTCGTTTTCCGTATTGTTTACATTGTTTTATAAGTGCATTAAATATTTTTGAGCATTGAACACCACTCAAAAGTATCTTGTTTATCGGGTGTAGGTAACATAAGTTTCTTTTTGATGAGTGTGCCGTTGGATTGTGTGAAACAAACATTTTCTTCTTCATAGCACTTATGTGCGAATTTATGGTCGACATGTCTGAAACTCGTTTCAGGACCATACATCGCCCTATTGTATGAGGATAGTCAATTAGTGTGGGATATCTTCTAGAGATGTTGTTTCATAAGCCGCAACTTGGTTATTTTAAAATATTAAGTAAACAAAGGTACTATTTATTAAATTTATGTAAGCTATGCTATATCAATTATATCATTAGCCTCGCTACATCGCTTATCATCAAATAAGAATAAAAAATATTAATAAATTATAATATAATTTAGATATAAAATTGAAGTGTTATTTCTGTGTAAGCATTTTTGAATTCGGTGACGCAAATTGATTTCAGTGCCTGCACATGATTTCGGTGTTTTTTAGATCTCAAATATCAAAGAAACTATAAGGTTCTAATGGAGGCCTCCACTACCAATATTTTTTATATTAAGGCTAGATTTTAGGAAATAAAGTTGTGTATCAAATAAGTGAAAAATAAAATTCGGCACCGAAGTCAGGCACCGAACGTCATCTCTGAGAATCGCTCAAGCGTTGCGAGACTTGCACCTTTTTACATGTAATGTTTTTGATGGGATCTCATCTCTTTTTGTAGGCAGTCCTTCTTTTCGGGTATTCATACCCATACTATGTATACACATATCATAAAGAAACACATCTTTATTCATACTCACATCTGTACGCAGTGTACCTTTACTTTACCTACTATTTGTAGGAACTGCAACAGTAACTTTGTAATAGCATATATTTATATGGGATTACAAACTTACTTATGCAGTTCTTAGATCTTTAAAACATGACTGATATTGCAATATTTTTAGGTTTGCTATGGCTTGATAAGCTGAAAATTACTTATGTTTAAAATTTGAAGCTTGTGGGTATACTAGAAGTACCTTAGAATTATGATGATCGTAGGTGAGTGAGTGAGTGAGTGTGCCAGTGTCGAAAATAAGGAACTTTGATGTACAATAATTCTTAAACTACTAGTTCAAATTGAATGTTTTTGAGAATATATCTTAAGCATGTTTAGCCCTAATATATTACTGAAAATTCAGGGTTCTAGCTTCAGCCAGCACAAAATTACAGGACGTCGAAAATGGCCTGAATCGCTTCGAGAAAAGGATGGTACGGCCGTGCCTCTTTGTTTTGCTCGACTTGGCGGGGGCACTGCCGTGCCCCCAGATAGATATGAATACGTTATTAAGACATTGTAGGTATAGAAGAATATTATTTTATCTGATACGGCATGTGTCTGGCACGCTCAGTGTCCGTATATACCTATGTTAACTGACCTTTAAAGATGGTACAGTCAGCATCAAATAGGGACAACCAAAGTGGTCAAATATATCGGTACACATCCTTATTTTTATGCTAACAAAAATATGGTCTATCGCAAATTTATTTTGTTTACCTTTCGTCGTAGTCGCGGGTAACTGAGGGCAAATTGCGGGGATCTTTCTCTTGCGGGGAGTGACAGAGAAAAATGCACGCAATTTGCGAATTTCGATTTTTGAGGTAGACCCCTTGGTATGTAACTAAGTATCCAATGAAAGTTCGGGATAGACATCACAATTTCAAACCACGAACTACACTTATATTAATTATTGTCAGTCCGTCACTTAACCAGCCAGGTGAAAGTTTATATTGTCTGGAAGACATCGCTCTTAAGACTTGCACTCTTAACCCAAATAACCCTTAAACTAAAATATCCTACCCCTGGATTTATTCTGATTTTTCGGTATAGTATCAATTAGCCACTACAAAAAACCCAAAAAAATAAAGCGGTGTTATACACCTGGTCGGGCTTAGTGGGTTAAGGCCTTTATTGTCGTCTGCCTCTATCTTAAATATATTGTTTTTCCTGAAGCTGTATATTTTACTGAGGTGTGCAACAAAGAGTCTATCTAGGTATCTAAGTTCTAAGGAATGGGCTTACCTAATCTAGGCAGAAAATCTAGACGAAAAATGAACGTGATGTCATCTCTGGACGAGTACCCCTACCTTACAAAAAACGCAAACTAAATCGGTTGATACGTTAGAAATAAAATAATCATTAAACCTCTGTTTTGTCGTAGGTAAATAAATGTTGTAAAATTTGTAACGGCAAGTTACAAGCACCGTATATCCGAACATTAAATAAAAGCTTGTAAAAATAGGCCTCAACTTTATTTATAAATTGTGTGACATCTTCTAAACATGCATGTCGCCTAAACTGAAGCTTGCGACAATCGTCTGGGGAAATACAGAAGCCCCATATTTATTGGCGTCAAGAATTAACAGGTTAACAGCAAACGATTTAGGCCACAAGATTCCAGATCTTTAATGTGTTAAGGAGCGTGCGAGAACTGTAGGGTCAACCATCTGCTGATTAACGCTGCGTCTTACGTAAGCGAACAACTCGCGAACGCGAAGCGGCGCGGCGCGGCGCGGCAGGCCCACGGCGTTCGCGTTCGCAACGTAATCGCCCACATAGGACACTTCTATAGGTCTCAAAGGATTGATCCACCCCGTGCCGCATCGCATCGCTTCGCGTTCGCGTGTTGTTCGCCTACGTAGTACGCTGCGTAAGCTTTGGATCGCCAAAGACATCAACTGGCGACATCGTCAACTGACGCGCGCGGCTTCAGCCTAATGTCAACCTTCGTGCATCCTGAGAAGGTTCACGATGACGTTTAAAGGGATAATGTGAAGTGCCAATGCCAAGTGTAAGTTTTCTATACGGGTGACAAAGGTGGCAGACCCTCCAACGCACACGGTCCCTATTCGTTGATGTTATCGGCGACCGTACACTTCACCCGACTATTCAATTTGGTATATTCGAATTATATCCTAACTTTAACGTAATCAAGGGTGAACAGGACCTTCTGGGCAGGCTCGCTCCATCGTAGGCCACGTCTTCGGCTCGGCTAGTCTGCGGCCATGAGTAAGCCCATTAATTATAAAAAAAAGCTAAGTTTGCCTGTTTTTCAGAGAGTCCGACTTATTGTCCGCGAATCTGACCTTGACCTTGACTTTGGAGTTTCTGGGACACGAGCTCCGGGCGCTCTGTGAATGTGAACGCCGGTCTTCGAGACCGCTATCGAAGCCCTGCGACGCCCCGGACACGGTGCAGATATCTGCAGAAACAACATCAACTAGATGCGACTGGTGCGAGGCATTTATTGGGGTTAGGGTTTGCAATCCGGATCCGAAATGTATGAAATTATCCGGATCTGGATCCGGATCCGCGGATATTCCCATACATTTCAGATCCGTCGTGCAAACCCTAATTGGGGTTTTACTTGTATCTACAATCCACATCCTGCTATGTCAACCTTTCGACTTTACTATCAGAACTTTAGTCTAGATACAGCACATTAAATTGCCTTGTCACTTAACTCTGACATTACATGGATATTAATATGATTTTAATTTTGAGCACAATTGAATACCTACCTACTGGATGATGTTTAAGGTTACATCAAAGCAATTTCTTATAATTCAGTTATAAATTATACATGAATGTATGTATACATACATACATACATACGTACATCACTGGCTCAGTGACCCAAAAAGGATCTTAGCCTCCGACACAAGAGAGCGCCACTCTGCCCTATCCTGCGCCACTTCACGCCAGTTGGGTATTCCGAGGGCGGACAGGTATTTTTGGGCTTCGTCACTCCAGCGGTATCTGGGACGCCCAGACGCATCCGAATCATAATCATAATCTTTCTTCGTTGCAACGTTGCAACCAAATATAGTTGATAAATGCACTGAATTGTCAAGGCATCTGATAAATATTAAATAGAACAAACCTTTTATCGCCACCTTCAGCGCACGTTTCACATTCAACAACTCCTTCTTAAGTTGGTCTACCAAACTTTGCTTGGATTCCAATAAAACATGCAATTTCTCATTTTCCAAACGCAAGTCGAGCGTCGTTGCTATTCCTTCAGATTCCCGTTTATGCGCTGCGTCTAGTTGTTTCTTTAACTCGCCTGTTACAGCTTCGAACGTTCTTCTAGACGATTCTAGATCGACACCAGCTTTCTCCAAATCGTTTTTCAATTTCTTGTTCTCATTCTGGAGTTTTTTAATAGTAATGCCGCGTGACAGGCAAAGCTTATCAACGTTGTATGTTGTTAATGATGAGTCTTTAACTTCCACGTCTATTTTATCGGAATTTCTGAATTCTACAGGTTCGTAGCAGTTGCCGTTTTGGTTATTGGTCCCTTGTTTATGCTTAAGTGGCTGTAATTGGTGTTCTGAATTATTGTCCATGCCTGCGATTTATTCGGTGGAAAAATATAATATATAGTAATTGCCAATTTGTATTCATATAAAAGAACTATAAAGGTAAACACCTCCAAAATATTGTAAAACAAAAAGTAAAGTAAGTATGCTGTATAAAATTCAACAAAATTCTAATCATATTCTGACAGCAGGCATTGTCGCTTTATTAAGTCACCAGTCAGTGCGAGCGGGCTCGCGCTCGGAGGTTTAATCAAAGGTTTAATAACTCTTTTAAGCAGATTTTTTATGTTGATAATAACTTGGTCTAAGCTAATTTTGCATACCACAATTTTTCGTAAAATATTGTCAGTAGGTAATGCTGATATTACCATGCTTTGTTATTGCAAATTACATGTATAGTTAGCTTGGTCTGACTCTTAGTCTAAAGTCTATTTTTTTATTCGGTAGACTAAAATGACATTTCATAGTATGAAATGACACATGATGTTCATACTATGAAATGTCATTTTAGTCTACCGAATAAAAAAATTGACTTTATGTACCTATTTACCCCTTTGAGTATATAGCCTAAGGAGATGTGATACACGGGCGACCCCCTCCGGCAAAGTACATTGGTCAACTGTTCAAACACGTTATATAAAACTACTTGAAGTCGCTTCACCGCCATTTTGCATCGTTCCGTGTCGCGAGACGTTTCTCTTAAAAAATGGTGACTTGTGCAGTATTATCGTGTAAAAGGCAATCTGATAGCTCAAATTCGCAACAAGATCGCGTTTCCTATCATATATAAGTATTTATACTAACTATTAAATGTATATTGAAGTACAATCTCCATTTAAAGAAAAAACCGTTGCGATACATAAACGACAGAAAAATGTAAACATGAATACAGTGGTACGGGGACGAATCAGTCTTACTCTTAAGGGATGTGACAAAGTCAAAAAAGCGACTCAACATTGAAATGATTGAATGAATCATTCATTCATTCAATCACTGCAGTTTGTTTAATATAGCTGATCAAGCAAATAATGTCAGTAAAAAAAGTTTTTATTACTTTCCTCGTATTCGAAATGAAAAGTAGAGTGTTTAACTCAGGTGAAAGGCATCATTTCAGCCTCGGAATATTGGCGCTCTCACTGCGTTCCGCCGCCAAACTTTCTCGGCATGAATGTGTGCCTTTCATCCCTTGTTTAACAATCTACTATTGGCCCAGATTGCCTCAAAAACGTTAAATTGAATCTCGAACCCTGAAAACCGGTGCAAGCACCGTGCACCGGCTAGCAACGGCGTGTGCGGGGCGTGTGCGGGGCGGCGCCGGGCGTTCACCGGGCCGCCCGTAACCGGGTCACCGGGTGACCGGGCCGCGCCCTCAGCCCTACTTCCACCAGATCGAACTCAAATTCATTTCAATCAAGTGATAGGGTGATAAAATCGGTGGGATTATTGGGACATGTCTTGGATAATTATTTTAATTATGCCAGTTTCATACCTAACAATCTCACATACAAAAGTGAATTCTGAAAAGTGAGTGAAAAGTGTATTCTGAGGGAGGGTTGTGCAATAAAGAGGATTTGTATTGTATTGTATTGTGAATCAGCGAACGAAATAATAGGTGACTGATCAAAGCTCTGAGCTAGCTACTTTTATTTGTACTACGATAAAAGATGTGTGTCGTGGAACACTCGGTTGGATCGAAGTAAAAAAAAGCTGGTGACGTGTTCATGCTCATACTCAAGCTCATATTCATGCTCATGCTCATGTTCATGCTCGTTATGTTCTATTTTGTTCTATTCTGTTCTATTATCATCATTACATATATCGCAATAGTATGGCTTGTGACGGCAAAATTTTACACTTTTTTTTCGCCTAATAGCCCCCATCCGCAAATTGTCTGATAAGGAACTTCGTTTCAATAATACATAGTTTAGTAAGCATACAAATATATATAAATTGTATGGTACTTATATATGAACACAAATGATAGAGTATGTTCGGAAAGGTAAGGGGGCCCAATACATTCCACGACTCTTCTCTTTCCGCACAGACTCTAAAGAATATTACAATTTAAAACTAGGGCGACCTAGAGGACCTAGGTAGCGCCAAAGAGAATTACCCTTGTCTCTGGTAAAGCTAGGTACCTACTTAATAAAATATTAAAGATTATAACTAGGTTTAAGAATTTTTAATGTTTTTAATTTGGTCGAGAAGCAAATGATCCAAGGCCATGTGAATGTTTACGCCATTCTTGTATTTAAAGGTTGTAGTAGTTAGCGGTATATTCGCTTGTGAAGCAATGGATGTGGGTCAGTCTGGCTCTCAGATACAATTTATCTCGGACTGTAACACAAACACAGGTCAATCATGTGTCGATTTGGCATAGTGCCAATGGTTAGAATGACTACTGCTTGCCGAACGCAGGAGGCTCTAGTGACGCGTCCAAGCCTGGCCCCTGTTTCTCCACGCTGACAATTGTCGGCTGACATTGACAATTCTTCGTACAGTCAGCTGCAAGTTGTACAATGTACCTACTACGGAATGCGCGCGAGGAGTTAGTAAACCTTTCGCACGAATGCGCCTTCGCGTGCGTTCACTACATCTGGCGGTCTAGCATGAGTTGCGTTCTCGCGCTCGACTCCATACTTGAAGTCGCGCAAGATGTAGGTATGGAGCAGGGATGTTGCGGATGCCGATTTTTTGACATCCGCGGATGCGGATGCGGATGCGGATTTTTAAAGGCTCACATCCAGGGATGCGGATGCGGATGTCAAGATAGGTACATAGAAAACGTCAAATATTACATTTTAGTAATTCTTATTTAAAAAAAAACCGGCCAAGTACGAGTCGGACTCGCGTTCCAAGGGTTCCGTACATTAAGTCCCACTCACGCTTGACTGCTAATTTCTAATAGGTTTTTTTGGCTAATGACTAAATTACCTAGCAGTCTAGCACTTACGCCGATGTTAAGACGTTCCTGTACCGACCTGTTCCACATCCGCATCCGCATTAAATCCGCATCGATTTTATGCGGATGCGGATGCAGATGCGGATGTTGAAAACAATGCGGAAGTTCCGCGGTTGCGGATGCGGATGCGGATATTCGCAACATCCCTGGATGGAGTCGCGCGCGAGAACGCAACTCATGCTAGGCCGCCTGGAGGCATGTTATCGTTCAGGCTACCTGATAACTGATAAACCGTCGGAAAGGGAAAGTTTCCTAAATCGTGAAAGTTGGAAAAAAATCGGGAACTTCTTATATTTTTGTATAGGAACCGAATTTTTCTATTTCCAGAATGTTTTTTTTTTTATGTTTCCTGTGAATATTCTCCTTACTTGCACGTCTGTAGTTCAGGCGGATTTGTGTTAAGTAATAATATGTATAAACTAGCTGTTGCCCGCGACTTCGTACGCGTGGATTTGTATATTGGTGGTTATAAATTCTACATTAGCTTAGAACATTATGCAGCAAAAGATAGCAAAAAGATGCAGCAGTAGGGACGGTTAATCATTTGTTAATTATTATACAATCCATGAGATTTGTCTTTCACAACCTGGCTACGAAGTTTCTAGCCCCTAACTGAATAAAATTGTTCTCGATGTAATCTCTCTCAACCCCCAGAAGATTTTCAAGTGCACTATTTAATAAAACCTACTACCTAACTACCTATTTACGAAGTTTCAAGTTCCTAGCTTTAAATAAAATTTGAACCCTATACAAACTTTCAACCCCTTTTGTACCCTTATAGGGGATGAATTTTTAAAAACGCTGAAATTACTTTTCTCGTATTCTGATAATATGTCATTATACAAATAAGATTCAAGTCCCGTACTTACAAAAAATGTTGACCTCCATACAAATTTTCAACCCCCTTTTCACCACCTTAAATGTTGAATTTTGAAAAACGCTGACATTAGTTTTCTTCTCTTTTAAAGAAATAACTTTTTACGAAGTTATAAATTCGTAGCTTAAAATAAAATTTAAACCCTATACAATCTTTCAACCTCTTTTTAACCCTTTTTAGGGATGAATTTTTGAAAACGCTGAAATTACTTTTCTTGAGATCTAATAATATGGCTTTATACAAAGATTCAAGTTCCGCACTCTAAAAAATATTTGATCTCCGTACAAACTTTCAACCCCTTTTTCACCACCTCGGGGGATGAATTTTTAAAAACACTGAAATTGGGTTTGTTGTTTTTTTAATTTAATGCCTTTTTGCGAAGTTTCAAGGTCCTATCTTAAAATAAAATTTGCACCCCAAGACAAAGTTTCATCCCCTTTTTTACCCCCTTAGGGGTTGAATTTCCTAAAACGTCGCAATTCCTTTTTTTTGCAATCGGCTATTATGCCTTTCTAAAAAGTTTCAAAGCATCTGTAATGGATTCAAACTTTCAACCCCTTTTTACCCCTGTTAGGGGATGAATTTTAAAAACGCTGAAATTACTTTTCCTGTCTTATAATAATATACCCATATACAAATCATGCACATACAAACTATTTTCTTCAATCATACTATCCCGAATAAGCGAAGCAATTGACAGGTGCCAACCATGCGAACAAGCTGGATTTAGGAGCGGGTACTCAACCATGGACCATATCCACACACTGGAGCAGGTAATAGAAAAATATCAAGAATACCGAAGACCGTTGTACACAGCATTCATTGATTACGCTAAAGCGTTCGACACTATATCACATTCCTCTATATGGGACGCTCTGAACCAGTGCAATGTACATCCAACATACATAAGAATAATAAGACACATTTATGAAAATTGCACCAGTAGAGTTCAATTAGACAGACTAGGACCAGACATACAAATAGACAGAGGCGTCAGGCAGGGTGACCCGCTGTCTCCAAAATTATTCTTAGCGGTACTCGAATCAGTAATCAATAGTCTCAACTGGAACAATATAGGAATATACATGAATGGTAAGTATCTGAACCATCTGCGTTTCGCGGACGATATCATATTAATGACAGAACACTGCGCCCAGCTAGAATACATGATACAAACTCTACATGAAGCTAGTGCAAAAGTCGGCCTAAGAATGAACTTTCAAAAAACAAAACTTATGACCAATAGCACTCAAAAGGACATAACCGTCGATGGAACGCTACTAGAGTACGTAGACAGCTATATTTACCTGGGTAAGCAGATATCATTCAGTAGTCAACGAAACGAAGAAGAAGTAGACCGACGAGTAAAAATAGCTTGGAATAAATACTGGAGCCTAAAGGAAATCCTGAAAAGTAATATGAATATGAAAATCAAGAAAAAAGTTATGGATATATGTATTTTACCTTCACTGACTTATGCAAGTCAAACCTGGCTGTTCACTGCAAAAATTAAATCAAAAATAACTACATGCCAGAGAGCGATGGAGAGAAGCCTGCTAAACATAAAAAGAGTTCAAAAAATACCACATATAAATATAAGAGCTGTAACAAAACTAATAGACGCTCTCGAACACGCCAAAACACAAAAATGGAGATGGGCTGGACATGTTGCCAGGCTGTCAGACTCGCGCTGGACCTTGAAAGCTACCACCTGGAAAGGACCTGCAGGCAAACGACGCTCCGGGAAACCTAACAGCCGTTGGACTGATGACATAAATAAAACAGCCGGTATAAACTGGAAAGATATAGCTACAAACAGGGATAGATGGAAGTCCTTGGAGGAGGCCTTCACCCGATGAGGGGTTCTTGTCCACCACAAATAATTAATACTTTGTATATTTATAATATGTGAAAATTGACTTAACAATAACAATAAATAATTCTAATTGACATTATACCTAAAATAAATACTTATAAATAAATGCTAACTTATACTGTTGTAATGAAATGAGTGTAACAAATTGGACTTGAAATAAAAGGCTTTTTTATTTTTTATTTTTATTTTTTATTTTTTATTTTTTTTTTTATTTATTTATTTATACAAAGTTTCAAGTCACCCACTCACAAAAATATTTGATCTCCATACAAACTTTCAACCCCTTTTTCACCACCTTGGAGGATGAATTTTCGAAAACGCTGAAATTGGTTTTCTTATTTTTTAATATAATACATTTTTACAAAGTTTCAAATTCCTAGCTTAAAATAAATCTTGAACCCCATACAACCTTACATCCCTTTTTTAACCCTTTTTAGGAATGAATTTTTAAAAACGCTGAAATTACTTTTCTTGAGTTTAAATAATATGGCTTTATACAAAGACTCAAGTCCCGCACTCTCAATAATATTTGATCTCCGTACAAACTTTCAACCCCTTTTTCACCACCTCGGGGGATGAATTTTTGAAAACGCTGAAATTAGTTTTCTTGTTTTTTAATTTAATACCTTTTTGCAAAGTTTCTAGTTCCTAGCTTAAAATAAAATTTGCACCCCAAGACAAAGTTTCATCCCCTTTTTTACCCCCTTAGGGGTTGAATTTCCTAAAACGTCGCAATTCCTTTTTTTTGCAATCGGCTATTATGCCTTTCTAAAAAGTTTCAAAGCATCTGTAATGGATTCAAACTTTCAACCCCTTTTTAACCCTGTTAGGAGATGAATTATTAAAAACGCTGAAATTACTTTTCCTGTCTTATAATAATATACCCATATACAAAGTTTCAAGTCACACACTCACAAAAATATTTGATATCCATACAAACTTTCAACCCCTTTTTCACCGCCTTGGAGGATGAATTTTCAAAAACGCTGAAATTAGTTTTCTTATTTTTTAATATAATACATTTTTACAAAGTTTCAAATTCCTAGCTTAAAATAAATCTTGAACCCCATACAACCTTTCATCCCCTTTTTAACCCTTTTAAGGGATGAATTTTTAAAAACGCTGAAATTACTTTTCTTGATTTTAAATAATATGGCTTTATACAAAGACTCAAGTCCCGCACTCTCAATAATATTTGATCTCCGTACAAACTTTCAACCCCTTTTTCACCACCTCGGGGGATGAATTTTTAAAAACGCTGAAATGAGTTTTCTTGTTTTTTAATTTAATACCTTTTTGCAAAGTTTCAAATTCCTAGCTTAAAATAAAACTTGCACCCCATACAACCTTTCATCCCCTTTTTAACCCCCTTAGGGGTTGAATTTTTCAAAATCGCTTCTTATCTCTTGTACAGTTTATAAATTCAACCTAGTGTGCAAATTTAAACTTTCTAGCTTTTGTAGTTTCGGCTCTGAGTTGATGAATCAGTCAGTCAGTCAGTCAGTCAGGACACTTGCATTTATATATATAGATAATGATTTACAAAGTAAGTTTTATTGCTACGACAGTAGCAAAAAATTAACATACGGTCCGACTTATAGTGAGTGGATTATCAATTAGATATTTATAAAAATAAAGTCTTCCTGTGTCACGAATCATTTTTATTGCTCGCTATCAATATCGCGTTGAAAGCAATAAGAATATGCAACCTGTCCACGAGTTCAATAAAACGGATATTTTGGTAATAGCCGTTTAGATAACTTTGAATCTTATTCCCTACACGTACGTCTCAAAACGCAAATAGCTTAGTTCACGAAATTGATCTCTATTGTTTAAGGCTTTCGCAATGGTAGGTCGGTTGACTACCTAATCCTTTTATTTTCATCCCTGGCAGGGTCGTCGTGACCCAGACGGAAGAAACGTCCTTATTTTTGTTCTGGTTGATATAAGATTACACTTCATAATCTAATACCTTTAAACGAGCAATTCATGTTTATATATATATATATATATATATATATATATATATATATATTTCGGGGATCTCGGAAACGGCTCTAACGATTTCGATGAAATTTGCTATATGGCGGTTTTTGAGGGCGAAAAATCGATCTAGCTAGGTCTTATCTCTGGGAAAACGCGCATTTTCGAGTTTTTTATGTTTTCCGAGCGAAGCTCGGTTACCCAGATATTTATAATAATGAGATATATTAGGCGTCTATGCTCATTGATTTTTTTACTTATAGTTCGCTGTGATACAAGGAACTATTAAGTTTAGTAATTCAGAAACTTAAAATAAAATAATGAAAATGAAAAATATTTATTGGTTTTTGTACAAGTGTTACAAGTGATAGGTTGGGATCTTCTTTTAAGCAACAGATATGCTTGTGACATAAAACCCCGCTCTTCCAAAAATGCAAGGGTTTAAGCCAATATGTTTGTGTAGGTATATAAAAAAAAATAAAGATACAAACACAAATATGTACTTCACAAGATTCGGGATCGCATTTAGAGAGCTCCCTTAATTGAAATAGGTGGCGTATTCAAATTCGTAAGATTATGAATTAAAGACTCTCGATTTTAGCCTTTTGATTGATATACCTACATAGAGTTACTTTATCTTTTTTCATAAGGGTTGGAAGTAACATGACAGCTGTCTTCTCATACAATCGTTAGACCGGGCCGGGTTCGGGCCAGAGGTTCAGGCGCTTACTTTTCTATGACAGATAACCGGTGACCACGTAATGGTTTCCACAGAAAACGAAGCGCTGGAAGCTCCGGCCCGGACCCGGCCCAGTCTAACGTGAAAGTCATCCTTAAAACGCAAAATATGTATTGAAATAACGACTCACCGTACTCAAGATTTGTGAAAAAAAAAAATAAGTAGAGGCATTAAAATTTCATACCTTATTTTGTACCTGTACCTGAGAATCTGTAACTCTACTGCTTTGAAAACCATAAGATACGTGATACGTCACTTTCTATTGTCTAATTGGGCTCCATTACAAACTATATAACGATCTCTCAAGTTCCAAACGAGTTCTCGGGTTCGAACTTTAAGATACGTCAAATACTAGAGATTGAAACGATATGGATTGGATATGTCAGTGTCAAACAAGTGTCAAAAGTGACACATTTGTTTGAAGAAACGTCACTTATTTTGACACGTGTTTGACACTGACATATCCATTCCATATCGTTTCAATCTCTAGTATTTGACGTATGTTAAAGTTCGAATATGGCCGTTAGACGCTGCCAGGCGTGGCTCACTCCGCGATTTCTTCGCGTCGCAATAAGTACCTAAAAGTACATCCGTTCCATACCAATTTTGGTGGCTAGCCATAAGCCGCGCGTGGCACTTGCGCCACCTAGCGGTCATATCTGTCCTAATCGTAACAGACGCGTTTTGTTAGAGAGTGAATCTTCCGTACCTAGTACTACGAGTAGTACTATTATTTATTCTGTGACGCTGCGTAAGAAATTTCTGGTGCATAAAATTCGTAAAGCATAATTTAAGTTAAGCGCCCTTTACGCCAGCAAACACATCTTATTTTCCAACCACTTACTTCCCATTCCTTTTTATTGGAATTTAGACTTTATCATGAATATTTAAGGTGGGTTTTGCAATAATGTAGCGGCGTTAGAAGTTTTAAATACTTTTGACGCTGACATTTAAATTTGAAGTAGTGGCCTAGATAACGATGATGGTTGACCTGTGGAATGTATTTGAGATTTGCGACATAATTACGGAATGTCTTTCTCCGTTTCTCTTTTAGAATGCCAACGACGAGTAAAGTGGTCTTCAATTGTAGCCAATGAAGACCATACAGATGACGATGCAAGTGGCTAATACCTTGCGTTCGTTCGTGTAAGTTATTTTGCTTTCCTAAGTATCTTGGGATAGGTATTAAGAGTGCTGCTAGACGTATGTTACATGACTTAGGCCCACTTGCACCATTCCACTGACCCGGGGTTAACCGGTTAAACATGGAGTTACCATGGTTACAAGTACGATTTGACACTAGGTTAACGGTTTAACTGCTTAACCCCGGGTTAGTGGGATGGTGCAAGTGGGCCTAAGGTACACAAACATTATTGGGGCTCGTTATTGCTTCATTTGTTTTTTGGAAAGTTTCAAAAATCATTTCCGTTTAAGCAGCCGACGTTCAGTTAGATTTGATTGAAAACTAAACTTTCTAATATTAATATTGAGTTTTGTGTGTATTTCAGTTAGTGGGAGTGCAAATACGAGCATTACGAGTCCACTCCCGGGCTCAGACAAATGCTCAGACGCAAATTAGGCGCGCAACACAGAACATATTAAAGAGGTTAGAACGGCTATCGCGCGCAGTTAGTATCGGAACCGGTGTCGCCGCTCGTTCCTCTCCACATTTACTAACACTCGCGCAACGGTAGTAAAAACTTGTGTGCCTGGTGAATGGATACGCCTCCTTTAGACAGATTTGATGCCTGGCTTCTTAATCTGAACGTTATTGTGGCGCAAAAGGCATGTTTACGTTTTTCGGTCAGCGCGGGCGAATATAAGCATGCGAGCGTTTGCTCATAACCGGCGGCGACACGTACCCTGCTCGCATCGCCATTCTACTTGTTCTGTGGCGCGCAAGCAGACACGTTTGCAGACTGTGCAGTGTACAAGTATGAGGATTCGCAAATGTTGTGCCAGCGCTAGCTACGCTGCTACGATGTAATATTGCAGCGTATTCGTCAGATGTGGACGGACCTATGTTGGTCCGTCAAAGATTAAAGTTTGTATTGCCAGATGCTCACAAAGGTCACATTTTTCGTGACTATTGGCGCTCGACTGAGACATATGTACATACTATTATAAACTGCGTAACTTGTGATTTGGCCGCACTTGGTCCGTGACTTTTGCAATAAAAATGTGACTTTTATTAAACGAAACGTAACATGACTCGAAGCCCTGGTAACACTGCTGATATTTCTGTACTGTTCATAAATGTACGCGTAAACATATGAGTAAAAATAAATATGTTTAACACGTTTACTAACGGCCCCGTGCGAAAATATGCTTAACTTGTAGGTATAATTGCCACGGCGCATTAAAACTATTTTACACCTAATTATCACCAAAATTCGAATGCTGTTGTCGTATAAATCCAGACAAACACAAATCACGTTCAATTGTTAACGAGACCATTTCAATACCCAGGCAATTAGTAATTCTCGTAAACAAGTCGTGCTCGGCCTGACGACCCTTCCCTCATTGTCCTGTGGTGTTATTTCAGTCGCCTAGCCCGCCTAGGCGAGTTTTAGGCTTACGCACACCAGCATATTAATAAAGATACAGTGATTATTTGGCAATGATTAAATAAATGAGGCACGAAGGCCTGTGTACGTTAGATGTGGACGTGGAAGTGCGCTTGCGTGACGTCATGCGTACACGGCTTCAATAAAATTTCACCACACCAGCTTGTAAAGGCTCTCTTGATTGTTCAAAAATTGATGAGAAAGTTGTATTTTATCCACAAGAGTGGCAAAATAATTTGATGCAAATTTTGAGTGGTTTTCTTATTTTGGCTGGTGGAATTGACTTTTTATTGATGATTTTGAATAGGTAGTAAATATTTAACAGCGTTTATTTGGATTTGATTTGTAATGTTTTTACAGTTAGTACATTATTTTCTTTGCGTGTATGTGGTGTATTTCATTCGATGGCAACGCGCAAGATGCCAGTCAACGAATTTAATTTCCGTAACATTTCGAGTTGTCAGTGAGTCAATTTTGACTTATTTTCTTATGTTTATAATATCGATACGATTACAATAACTTTATTCATACGTTGAGTGAATTTGCTCATTTATTAAGTAACACATTATTACCTACGTAAAGTGTCATTCTGTGAAACTTGCTAAGTATGTTAACAAAAGTCACTAGTAAATTGACATTCAGAGACAATTTCATTATGGCGATTTGTTAACATAGTTCTAGCAAGTTCCATAGAATGACATTTTAGTACTTAATACTTTTGTAAGTTTTGACATAGAGAAAAAAATACATAGAGTGCTCACTCCATACATCAGTTTTAGTACCAAAAAGACTATTAGCATCTAGCATCGAGTAGCGGAACTATCAGTACTGCTACTTGACAATAGATGTAGCCACCGACCGGAAAGTCTTATGCTGTTGAGATAAGACTTTCCGGTCGGTGCTACATCTATTGTCAAGTAGCAGTACTGATAGTTCCGCTACTCGATGCTAGATGTAGACACTGAAATTAATAGTCTGAACTAATGTATGGAGTGAGCACTCTATGTATTTTTTTCTCTATGGTTTTGACATATTGAGTTAAATTCGAATTTAAACTGTTTTGAGACATACATTGAGTTAAAATTAAGTAGTTAATTTGAATATTCTTGCCCAATAAAATATCGTATTGTGGTTTATTTACTCTTGTTAAATACTTAAAAAATATAATATACGCAAAGTTATACTTATACTAGTCAGTCCAAGGCTTCGTTCACCAATGGAAATGAGGTCAGAAGACACAATTCAATTTGTTTAAGTAGGCTTATATTCTCTTCGAGAAAGAATCACAATAAACTTCGTAGAACATAGCTCAGATAATATACGGTCGAGTTCACTAACATCTTTACAAGCCAAAGTCCCAACAAATATTTTCACCACATCAGGGGCCCGTTTCTCAAAAGCTTGTAACTGGTAATACAATTTAAGCGGATGTCACTTTTTGACAGCTTTTGTTAGAAAGGGACTTCCACTTGTATTACAAGTTACAACTGTTACAAGCTTTTGAGAAACGGGCCCCAGCCACAGAATAAATAATAGTACTAAGTACAGAAGACTCACTCTGTTACGATCAGCACAGATATGGCCGCTAGGTGGCGACAGCGCCACGCGCGGCTTATGGCTTTCCCCAAAATTGGGGCCGAACGGATGTACTTTTAGCTACCTGTAGCAAAGCGACGAAATCGCGGAGTGAGCCACGCCTGCCCCATCTCGTATAATCTCTCTTGATTGTTCAAAAATCAATCAATCAGTAATTTATTTCTTTGAATGCTTATGGCTTTTTATGGTTTAAGCTTTGAATGAGTATGGAATTATTCAGTTTAAGGTGCAGTAGGTTTGACTGCACGATTGGCTCGAATTCGTGTGCGTGACGTCACTGAACTGGCCCCATTCTTATTGCCCTAAAGGCCCCGTCTTTAGATATATGTCAATGGCCAGCAGAGTTTTTGAAAAATCGTAAAGCTTTTTTTAACACAATTTTAGATGACCTAAAATTTAATTAGTAATTTTGAAGCCTTTTTCTAGTATGTTCATCGATTTGAAACCTGTTTTTTTGAGTTTAACTCGATAGAATAAAAAAACCGGCCAAGTGCGAGTCGGACTCGCGCACGGAGGGTTCCGCACCATCAACAAAAAATAGAGCAAAACAAGCAAAAAAACGGTCACCCATCCAAGTAAGTACTGACCCCGCCCGACGTTGCTTAACTTCGGTCAAAAATCACGTTTGTTGTATGGGAGCCCCACTTAAATCTTTATTTTATTCTGTTTTTAGTATTTGTTGTTATAGCGGCAACAGAAATACATCATCTGTGAAAATTTCAACTGTCTAGCTATCACGGTTCGTGAGATACAGCCTGGTGACAGACGGACGGACGGACAGCGGAGTCTTAGTAATAGGGTCCCGTTTTTACCCTTTGGGTACGGTACCCTAAAAATCGCAAATAGGTATATACTTTTGTGCAATACTGCTACGAGCTACAACGTAGAGCGCGTAGGCGCCAATCAGATGGGTTCATGAGGGCATTACAATTTGTAACCCCTTCAGCGCTTTGTCAGTTTACCTCTACGAAGCATTTTCGCAACATACCGGGAACTCCATTTTATCGGCTACGACCGTAGCTCAGAGGTGAAATATTCGCGTTCAGTGCCAGCGCGAGCTACGCGCTACGAGCGTAGCCGATAACACGGAGTTTTTCCCGTGTTATCGGCTACGCTTGTAGCGAAAAGCGCCTACACACTGAACCCGCCTAGCGGGTCGCTGGCAGTGATTGTGTATTAATCTGACTTATATACTTTGAGAATGTACATGTTATAAATGTTACTCGTGAAATGCAATGCGAGACTCTTGGCCCGATTCGGATTTTGTATATCGCCAAGATACGATAACGATATGTTTAAGATCTAACCTGTCAAATTTGACATTTCCGCGATTCTGGAGATACTCTTGAACGATTTCCACAAGATATTACTTCAATCTAATTCACATCTAATAGATATCTAACACGATCTATCGTAAAAGTGACATTGGTTGCCCGAATTGCGCTGCAAAAGAGAACTAGTTGAAATCTAAACTATAACGTATCTAGAATGGATCTAGTACGTGTCGTCTCTTGTGAATATCTTGAAGTTCGAATACGGCAGTAACTATTATTAGATGTGAATTAGATCTCTAAGTACCTAATACATTCTGGAAATCGTTCAAGAGTATCTCCAGAATCGCGGAAATGTCAAATTTGACAGGTTAGATCTTAAACATATCGTTATCGTATCTTGGCGATGTCTAAAAGATATCTAATAGATGTCTATTACAAAATCCGAATCGGGCCCCGAGTAATCACAAATCGACTAATGACAAATCAATATTAAATCAAGTTGAGATTATTAAAGTTTGAACGCTTCGTTTGTCTTTTACTTTAAGCATGCTTTAAGTAACCTGTCCTATATGTGTGTATTGTGTGTGATGGTAAAACATCTAATCGTATCGGTCAGACGATGGTGCGACCTAAATCTAGACCTCGGTATTCCCGTATACTAGAGAAAAATCGTTCTCAAGAAGAAAAAAGTTGACTATTAGATAATTTGGTAAGGATCCTTATCATTCACGAGAGGATAAGGAAATAAGTAGCTATGTAAAAACCAATAAATAAGGTATAATTGCATGTAGCAAGTGCAAATACAGACAGCGATTAATCTAATTTATCAACCTAATACCCACATTTTTACTTTACTTGGAAAGCACTACCTATAGTTCGTTTTTTTTAGCATTAGAAAGAAGGTAAGCGATCTTGACATGTCTTTTAATTGAAAAGCGCTTTTTAAAAATCAGTAACTTATACTTATGAAAGCAGAAGAATATAAATGATCGTATTAGATTCATAATTGTTACATATTTGCCGTGACTTATTTTTAAAACATGTTTTTCAATTAAAAGACACATCAAGATTGTTTACCTTTTTTCTAATGCTAAAAAAACGAACTATACAAGCCTACTGAACAAAACTGACACGAATGAAAATTAACTGAACAAAATGACATCTTTCATTTGCTGTCATCTTAATTCTCAGTATTGTTGCGTAAAAAAATATTCATTTATCATACCAATTCCTGTGAATGGACCTGTCTTCATTCTTTAAATCCCAAGAAAAACGAGAGCTTATTTTCCATATTTTCCCGACGCTAAAAGCCACTTTTATAAGCAAAGCGTTTAAACGGAGCGACAACCTAACTCCTAATCCTATCTCGCGAACGCAACAGTAATGCATTTTTATCAGATCACTAAATTGAGCATCAAAATTGACTATAAAACCATTACTCACCCTGATGGACTCCCCGTCCTAGTCAGAAAGGGCTAGAGCCCCGGAGACACCCGACTGTGTCCGAGTGCACCCGAGGCCCGACCGACGTCCCGACTAGTCGCTAAACAACCTCCGCCGACCGCGCTACTATCCGACCTCCTTCACTTTACACATGTGATAAACTTTTTTTATAATAGTGCAGTGACCGATATACAGTTCAATATTTAAATTTTGAATTTGTTTTTTTTTTTTAATTGTTTTTCGCGCGATGGGTATCGTTGAAACGGCCAGACGGCGACTGTAAGCCGTGTACTTAAGGTTCGTGTATATGTTAGCCTAGGTTTATAGTACTTAGACTAGATTTTTGTTGTTTGGCAATGTTGTCTTAAGTATAAGGTTTTTATTAACATAGGTTTATAGGGCGTAAGTATCTATGAGACCCGTAAAACCTGGCTTGAAGTAGTCGATTTAGTAGGTATATAATAATTATTATAAAAAAATATTAAATATTTATTCGTGATGATGACAGAAAAAAATATCTTAAGATTTTGAAATTAATGTTAGAGACGATAGATTCGTAAGATTGTTTAAGTATACCTAGAAACTTATTGGAACGGAAAATTCGGTTGGTAGGTAATTTATTTAAGTAGGCCATGAGAATTCATACTTAAAGCACAGAATAAATAATAGAACTAAGTACAGAAGACTTACTCTCTAACAAAACGCGTCTGTTACGATCAGCACAGATATGGCCGCTAGGTGGCGACAGCGCCACGCGCGGCTTATGGCTTTCCCCAAAATTGGGGCCGAACGGATGTACTTTTAGCTCCCTGTAGCAAAGCGACGAAATCGCGGAGTGAGACACGCCTGATTAAAGTTTATTTCCATTAAAAATATAAATTTATTTAGCACGAAAATATAAAACTCAGGGTTTAAACTGTAAAGTGTGCGTATATTATATGTACCATCAATCTACACCTCTATTTACCAAAGCTGTCGAATATACATAGGTACATAAGTAAATTGAGTGAAATAATTTACTTATTTGTATTTGACGTGTACGACTACGTTATAATTGCATTACCTATAATTGAGCACCGTTCATTAATATTAACCCGTACATATTTATTTGCTCGATAGTTAAGTAATTATTATACCCTATTCACAATATACTTTGCCGGTAATTATACCGTCGTCAAATATCGATAGTACCTACATATTGAGCTTGTAGGACGTAAGATTCCCTCATAATTACTTAGCCCTTAAGCTCTATTCTAGAAAAAAAATATATGAATAAAAATATTGTTATTGTTAATAAGGATTGTTTCATTACCAAACTAATTTAGGTTTGAAATCGAGTAAGAGTTAAGTATGTCACTAATTACAAGTAGGTACATCAGTTTCCCCAAATTAACCCCTATCACACGTTCGTGCCCAGCGGTGGATATCCTATTTAAACGAGCAATAAATCTATTAGTGGCGGAGCGTCTATAAAGCTCGATTTTCATTTGTCTAAGCTAGGTACTTGGTAATACTTCTTTACAAATATTATAATTATGTCAAAGTTATTCTGCCTATCTAAGCGCGACTTGCACCATCCCACTAATCCGGGGTTAACCGGTTAAACCGTTAACTGCGTGTCAAATTGTACTAGTTTACTGGTAACCATGGTAACTCCAGGTTTAACCGGTTAAGCCCGGGTCAGTGAATGGTGCAAGTGGCCCTAAGTATTTCTCACCTCTTCACGCTTAAACCGCTGAGATAGTTTGAGGCCCGAGGAAGGACATCGTTTTTACGAGTATCAATTATCATCATTAATCATCGTCATTCCACGCAATCCAAGTCGCGGGCAGAAGCTAAGTTGATATATTTAATTAGAAACTCGATCTATACAAAAAATTGCCCTATTACTCCGGCTTGCCAAATTAGCGTGTTTAACATGCTGCCACTGATATATACATACATATTTTAGTTTGTAAATAATGTACATACACGATTTTCGTAAATAGGTTTCATTCCAAATTCGTATACCTTAGTTTTTACGTACTCGAAGAACGTAAACGAAGGGGGTATGTTTTTTTAAAGCTGAAACGAAAGCATTTTTGTTCGTACAGTCAATAATCTGATGACTGTAATATCATTAGCCGTCAAAACATGTCGAATAAGCGCGTGCATTGATCTTTACAAGTATTATATTATTATTCTCTTTCTTTTCGCATTCGCAGCAGAAAGTAGCGAAATAAATTAGGAGTAATTTGGCAAAGTGTTTCAGCGGGGCGGGACCATCGCCGACACGTGGCGCAGCTACCAGGCGTGTCTCACTCCGCGATTTCGTCGCTTTGCTACAGGTAAATTTTGGGGAAAGTCATAAGCCACGCGTGGCGCTGTCGCCACCTAGCGGCCATATCTGTGCTGATCGTAACAGACGCGTTTTGTTAGAGAGTGAGACTTCTGTACTTAGTACTATTATTTATTCTGTGCAGCTACATACAGTTACTACACACATACATACATGCCTGAATCAGGCTAATGGTAAATATCACTTGGAAATCAGTAAAAATATGCGTTTTAATTATATAGGTATACTAGCGACCCGCCCCGGCTTTGCACGGGTTAACAAATTATACATAAACCTTCCTCTTGAAACTCTCTATCTATTTAAAAAACCGCATCAAAATCCGTTGCCTAGTTTTAAAGATCTAAGCATTCATACAGACAGACAGAGAGCAGGAAGCGACTTTGTTTTATACTATGTAGGTAGTGATTGATATAAGGTGGCATAATGCCGGGATAACACTAGGACGATGATGATGTTGATAATATACCGTAAAATGGGGTGAGTAGGCGCAAAACTGACATTCAAATTTTATTTTTACATATGCAAACTGAATGGTGTATATACAGTATATAATAAGTGTTCCGGACGTTTGTATTTTAGTTTTTATTTTATTTTGGGTAGTTCCATTTCATAGCTTTGACGATAAACAGGAAAACCCACCTCACCCTGTAGTCCCTCGTATATGGGGTGAAATGTGAAGTGAAGTGTGGTTTTCATACAAAGGTGATTTTGGAAGATTGTTGGATCGATTTTTTTTTATTATGAGTATTAACTATAGCTCCATTTTAAATTGGAATACATTATTTTTGTAGCAGTAGGCTTAAAAATCCATCTCACCCCCCTTTCATCCCTTCTCTCCCCATTCATAACCCAACTCTCCCCGCAAACCCTACTCACCCCATTTTACGGTAATAAGAAAATATTCTCACCATTGCTGAAATCACCTAAAACTAATTCAATCGCCTTAAAACGAACCCTTAGTAACTGTATTTCAACGTTCCAGGCGAACATACCTATATCTAGGCGAACTTACGAATTATTTTATCTCGCTCTGTTTGGGCCCGATTCAGATTTTGTAATAGACATCTATTAGATATCTTTTAGACATCGCCAAGATACGATAACTATATGTTTAAGATCTAACCCAAATCTAACCTGTCAAATTTGACATTTCCGCGATTCTGGAGATACTCTTGAACGATTTCCATAAGATATTACTTAGAGATCTAATTCACATCTAATAGATATCTAACACGATCTATCGTAAAAGTGACATTGGTTGCCCGTATTGCGCTGCAAAAGAGAACTAGTTGAAATCTAAACTATAACGTATCTAAAATGGATCTAGTACGTGTCGTCTCTTGTGAATATCTTGAAGTTCGAATACGGCAGTCTGGCTCCTTTTTTTTTAATTTATATGAATTTCACAATTGAATTACGCGGAGTTGTTGTCATGTCTGTGGTCGTCTGAATTGAGGGGTGCCTCAAGTTATAAGAGATTTTCTATTAGGTATGGAGTCCGTCTAAATTAACTCTGCACCAACGAATGACAGCATAATGTTGATTGTACGAACGGCTTTTTGAGGGTTCTTGAGACTCTAAGGTCTTTGCAATTAGGTTAATGAATTGTCCCTCAAAAGTGTGTAGCAAATTACTGTTCGAAATCCGTAACTATTAATGTAAGTTGACGGCAGCAGTTAGGTACCAGTAATGGACAAGGGTCCAATGGTGGTCCAAAGGGTCCAAGAAAGTAATAGTTATTTTTTAAAGAATGATCTTTGAATTAATAACGAAGTGTCCATCAACAGCAGTGTTGGCCGAACGTTAATTGCAATTGACCATTAACCATTACAAATTGAAACCATTTCAATTTGGTCAATTGCATTAATGTTGCCAACACTGATCACGAGCGTCAGGTTAGAACGGCTATCGCGCGCAGTTAGTATCGGAACCGGTGTCGCCGCTCGTTCCTCTCCACATTTACTAACACTCGCGCAACGGTAGTAAAAAACTTGTGTGCCTGGTGAATGGATACGCCTCCTTTAGACAGATTTGATGCTTGGCTTCTTAATCTGAACGTTATTGTGGCGCAAAAGGCATGTTTACGTTTTTCGGTCAGCGCGGGCGAGTATTAGCATGCGAGCGTTTGCTCATAACCGGCGGCGACACGTACCCTGCTCGCATCGCCATTCTAACTTGTTCTGTGGTACAACATTAATCCGGCGACGGTCACCGTCGACGGATACGTCTGGGAGGACATCGTCATCACAACATTAATGATGATTAACTAAAGTAATGATGTGCCGTCAGAAAGTCTCCTAAATTACGAATTTTCCACATCGAAACATTTTGGAAACTTTTGTATAGGCATCGAAATTTTCCGTTTCCAAAATGAAAGTTTCTTTAAGTTCCTATGTATTTTTCCTTATATTTCCGAGAACTTTCCCAACTTCTTACTTGTACATCCGTAACCTTAACCCCACGATACTGTCGCAAAAGTACACAAGACAGTACCGTTAACAATCTCACGGACATTTGTAATTTTTATTCGCTACTTGCACCAACTCACTACACGCGGTACCGTCAGCAGCTACATGTATCCGACAGAAAGCCGTAGGTACGAGAATACCAGTATTGATATTTGTAATATTCTCGCTTTTCATTTACCACTTGCACCGGACCGGGTGTACACGTGGTACGGTCAGCAGCTATCTATTTGTACCTGTTACAGACGGCCACAAAACAATACCGTCAGCATGCTCGTGGACGTTTGTAATTGACCGGTTTAATTTACCGCCCGGTTCGTTACACGTGCTATCAGCATTAATTGAAAAAACAACAGCAGTAAAGTCAAAAAAATTAATTTCAGTACCATGTAGTGCCTTGTCGCAGTGACAATCAATATGAAAGTCACTAGGGACCGCTTGCTACTGTCACTGTGACAAGGTACAAAAGGTACAAGGTACTTAAATTAAATTCCTTGACCGTACTATGATATGAACTTCTTCTCTAAGTAAGAATAATGGAGTGTCAGAGACGTGATACTTACAATATCGCTTATGACGCTATTGTAAAGTCAGCATCAAATAGATAGTGACGACCAGAGTGGCCAAATATATCGTAACACACCTTTGTTATCATATAAATAAGGTTGTGTTATATTTGGTCACTTTGTAAGTCATTATCTATTTGTTGCTGACTGTACCAAAACCGCAAATATATTTTCTGTCGCGAATATTGGTCACATATGTATTATAATTATTATCTATTCCCTACAAATAAATTTTTCGTCGAATTATTCAAAACGGTCTCAAAATTTATAACCATATTAATGTCAATTAGTGTGCAAAATAATAAATTGATCACAATTTTCTATTGCTCAAATATAAATAATAAAATCTCAGTTGTTACCAAGTTAGAAGATCAGTCACAAAATAAAAAGTTGGTTCAGGCGGAGTATGTCACTTTCTTAGGACGTCACATTCTGAGTTCGTCACTTTCTGACTTTGTCACTTTCTGAGATCGTCACATTCTGAGTACG
Source organism: Cydia amplana (assembly GCF_948474715.1). Lineage (NCBI taxonomy): Eukaryota > Metazoa > Arthropoda > Insecta > Lepidoptera > Tortricidae > Cydia > Cydia amplana. The sequence continues at coordinate 5,249,882 of NC_086085.1, forward strand.
ACACTTTCTGAGGACGTCACTTTCTGAGTACGTCACATTCTGAGAACGCCACTTTCTGAGGACGTCACTTTCTGAGTTCGTCACTTTCTGAGTTCGTCACTTTTTTAGCATAGGTACGATTTAACAGTATAATATACCTGCACGAAAGATGTATACTGCCAGCAACCAGATTAGCTGTTCGACATACGGTCGCTTTTATATCCTACATACCAATACCAATCTCTGTTTGCCTTACACCTGACTGGTAGAGAATTCCATTTGGCAAAACGTCCTATGTTTCGTGCAATAAAGTGAAAATAGAGAAATAAATAATAATAATAAAACAATCTAATTATGTTTCAATCAGAGTATTTAATTCAGAATAAGTACTTAGAAACTACAAGCACCAAAACATTTAGCCACAGATTGGAGTTAGGCCGGCAACAGCTTCGATTCAATCAATACACATAAATGTTTCGCACAGTAGGAACCATGATTTTGTCATTCGCCGCTGTGATTAGCTCGTGAAGGCATCACGGCAAGCTCGCTGACACCAGTAGAAGGTCATTCCAACATATTTACATTTAAACGGACTGCCGCTCCTTTCATGACAACATATTCTTCAGCATCTTCTGTCATGTCTCCAGTCTCCATAAACTCAAACGTCTTTTTTTCTGATGGTAGTGTAAATTTTGGATACCTATCTGCGTATAAAATCAGCATTGCAGTTTTGTTTCAGACAATATTTCTTCTCGTGTCATCTGTGGAGAATAGGCGTCAATGGATTTTTTCTTCAAAGCGTTGCCGAATTTTAGAATATATGTTCAGCCTCAGCCATCAATCACTTCTGCGTATGGAGTGATCCATACTCTCATAGTTCTCATGTTCTTTATTTGTTTGTTTTCTTCCTATATGTATAGGTTACACGATGAATTTTTAAATTATTATTACATTATACTTTTAGCCTGACAATAAAAATCTAGCATGTCGCCGATTTGACATCGCTGATTTTTTTTCTATTTAAAATGCGAAACTACAAAAAGGTTATATATAAGTAGTTTGTCAAAGGACTCTCTCATTTCAAACATAGACAGAGATAATCATACTATCTTTGTCTTACTCTAGTACTAGCACCCAAAAGAAAAGGATGAGTACAGTTTGTATTGTTCTTATTTAATGACAAATTGGTTTGACCAACTATACTTACAGTCCGTTAACTCTCAGAATGAAATTCGTTTTTCGGGTAAAATCGGACGTAATCGCGTAATAGAAAATAGAAAATATATTTTTTAATGTTGATCCTAGCGAAAAAAGTAGCATTTATTTTATAAGAAATCTCAAATAGATTATTTACGTAAAAGATAATTTTTTGCTGTGGGCTACCGTTTACGAGTTATTTACGAAAAACTAAAAAATAACAACCTTAGCATAAATTATACGTGACTTTCCCACTTTAATATATTTTAAAACATTGATCCTAGCGAAAAAGTGTACTGAATCTTTTTTGTAGGAAATTTTATATGGATTACTTATGTAGTAGAACATTTTTTGCTACGGGCCACCGTTCAAGAGTTATTAACGAAAAACTCTAAAAAGGGACCTTAACACCATAATAACATCATAATTTGACAGAGTCGCCGGTCAAAGGAACCGAGGTGGAAAGTTCCCAAATTAGTAATCTGATAGCCCACGTAGTGAAGAATCTAAAAAAAATTTTTGGACATCGAGGTTTGTACCACCTTGTATAGAGTAGTTAATACCACCATAACTAGTAGGTAAGTAAATATTTAAATTCATTAAAATATGTGACTTTTAAGTAGTGATGGGTAGGACATCAATTTAAAATGAGTTTGTATGAGTACCTCATTTTCTAAAATGAGGTGTTACAATGTCTTACTTCAAATGAGGTGAGGTACTAGCATATTTTCAGCGTCGACTATTCTATTAATTCCAACAGCGACATTTTTTTTATGTATATCGGCGACGGACGGTCCTAATGGCGGTGGGCGCGTGGGGGTAGTACCTAGATGTATTACTTCACAGCCAAAATAGTAGGTATGCTACCCACGCATGAAATAAACATTCAGACTTGTTAACCATACTAGTGCCTACTATATTTCAGTACTAAATTATCAAAACGACCAATCACTATTCTAAAATGATTTTATTTAAAATAAAAAGATCACATGAAATCGTTTAAATCTTTATTTTACAAAAGTAAGTTTCTAATGGCACATAAGAAATCAAAATAACACTTGGAATAAAACACTTAGCTAAACGGTTAAAGAACGTGAGAATCTATAAGCTTTCAGAATAATCCTTCAGGTATAAGCCTTCAGGAACGTAGCGAATTAGGCACGAGCTTGGCTAACGTCCGATCTCTAGCGCGGTCCGATCAAGAAGAAAGAAGCCAGTTCCAGCGGCGGAGCCAACCGCTCCCGCCTCCAATTCAAGTTGGTAAACCTGCCTGACCAGTCTACCAACATAACGACAAAAATGCCTGCTCGTGCCTACGTTCACTCAAGATACTACGTCATCTTGACGTTCCAAAGCCTTCTACCTGTCATTTAGTTCAACAATACGCCAAACATTGCTAATCGATTTTATACAGGCGTCTAACTATGAACTGTAATGCTGCAATACGTCTTTCTGGTGTCTCGCTCCGACACGGCCGTCCTGCGCTACACACGTCCTCGTGTGTGGGTGTATTTGATTCTGTAACAAAACATACAGCACAGTATCTCATCGCTCGGTCATTCCTGACCAATAAATTGGGTCTCACTCAAATTACTATTAAAATCAAACTTTGTTATCAATCGAACCAGAAAAAATTATTGTTCAAAATTACTTTAACAATCCTCAATTCTCAAGTCAAAAATAGTCCATCGAGCAACGACTAAATAAAAATAATCATCAGTAATCATCGCCGCTATCTAACGGATACACTCCAATAAACAACCATCCATCTGGCGGATACTCTCAAATTTATGTAAAAACAGAACAATCCCAAACATCAAAACACAAATCACAACAGCTCTAATTCATTGCTCGACAGTATCACTACTATTGTCATCAATATCAATTTACGGGGAAATTATCTAGCATTAAAAAAAAAATTGGTCATATGTGATCTAAATTTTTGTAAGACATCTTAAAATAAATAACATTCTGAATTGATAGTTTCAATTTCACTCATATGAACACAGTACATAAACAGGAATTCATTTTTAACAAAACAACACCAGTCCTTCGGTGCATTGCCAGTCCTTCGGCAGATACCAGACCCTCGTCAGAAGTAACCATCTCAGCCGCGTAAGTGCTACTCCTCGCAAAGAGCATTCTGCACATAAAAAGCAGACCACGTGCACCTCTTACATGCTCCGGCACTTCTGATGCGGTCACTAAACAATACCCAGTCCATCGAAAGCAAAACACTAGTGCCCAGTCCATCGGGCGTACTTTCAGTCCATCGAAAGCAAAACAGTATTGCCCAGTCCATCGGGCATGCCTTCAGTCCATCGAAAGCATGACAGTATTGCCCAGTCCATCGGGCGTGCCTTCAGTCTATTGAAAGCAAAACAGTAGTGCCCAGTCCATCGGGCATAATTTCAGTCCTACGAAAGTACAAGCTTTCAGTCCATCGAAAGCACAAAAAATTGTTAAGAGTGAATCCCGAAAAGAAAATAAACACAGGCGTTACAATCATGTAACTCGGAATTACTGACACTATCAGCGTCAACTGATCGACTGAAACTGAACTTTACTGATCAAAATAACTGAAAATCGCTTTTTACTTTAGCTTTTACAACAGAAACTCGCTCAAGAGTTCTAAACAGATGTAAGACATCTCAAAATAATCCCAACGAAATGGGAACTGCTCACCAGCTTAATAAAGTATGATGCACGCGACCAAGTCAAAGGTGGTGGCGGTGAGGTCCAACCCAAGCACGGAGGCTGATCCTTTCCGCTTGCCGTTGCCGTTGCTGCGGCAGATTGCGAGAGACACGATGTGGTTCAACATAGCTGGGTGTTACTGAAATCATCATTTGCACGGTATCAGGTTTATCATGTATGCAGGCTAAACTCAAAAGGTTTATGAAATGCAAGGTAGCGGTCACAAAAACCATGTTTCCAATGTATACGGGACTTCAAAAATCTCAGAATAAAATTTAAACTTCAATGAGTTCGTTTTATTTCCTTCTATGAACAAACACGTGTGTTCCAAAAATAAGTAACACGGTAAAATGGGCTAATACGAAAAGTGACAGCTTATTAGTTACGTTCGACTGTTATGCTTCGCCATTACACTCAAAATAAAATTCACTAATAAACAATTAGAACGAAACCTGTCCTTTTATTTCCAAATCTCCAGCACTAAGATACTGCACAGCTGCTTCTGTGTCACGGGCGTAATGGTGTCTGCAAAGTTCGCTCGGCTCTGGCTGCAGGACACTGTAACATTAATTTTCATATGCGTAGCTCATGTTTCCATAGTGTGCACGATTTGTGATCTATCACGGCATTACGAGCAATAATTTGTCGCAATTTTATTAATTACTAAACGTTACAGGGTAAAGATTACATAATCCTATGCATTGGCAAATCAGCAGGATCAATTTCTAACGGTGCATTGTATTTTCATAAAAAAAAATATTTTTTGAGGGTAGATGCACAAGTGAGCGATGAAATAATATCACGTCGCGACAGCCAATATTTGATTTTAATTAACAATATGGATTTCATACCAAAATAACTTAAGATCACTTAGATTTAAATGGATTTTAAAAATTAATTGTATGTTCAAATCAATTATTGAGGGTAGATTCACAAGTGAGCGATGAAATAATATCACGTTGTGATAGCTAATACGTGGTTTTAATTAACAGTATGGATTTCAAATCAAAATAACTCAAGATCGCTTCGATTTAAATGGATTACAAAAATTAATTATAAAGAAACGTGGCGATACCAGACATGACGTCACGTCACGACCAGTCTGAGGGCCTACCGCGAACCACGTTCGACGTGTTGCCTCTCTGTCGCACTTGTAAATTCGTACGTAAGTGTGACAGGGAGGCAACACGTCGAACGTGGTTCGCGGTAGGCCCTCTGTTCGACAGCCCCAATTATAATTCACAATTTCACAATAATTCTCGCCAAATAACAATGAATTGCACTCACCTTTCAATGAAGGTTAGACACGTGAGCTTACCATTTACCACGTGTCCAGATTATGGAATGTAGGTCACCAGAAATACACCACGCTCCCAGGTGGCTGTGTAAGCAATACATGAAACTCCGCATCCATCCCACTTGCTGATATCGGCGACGGACGGTCCTAATGGCGGTGGGCGCGTGGGGGTAGTACCTAGATGTATTACTTCACAGCCAAAATAGTAGGTATGCTACCCACGCATGAAATAAACATTCAGACTTGTTAACCATACTAGTGCCTACTATATTTCAGTACTAAATTATCAAAACGACCAATCACTATTCTAAAATGATTTTATTTAAAATAAAAAGATCACATGAAATCGTTTAAATCTTTATTTTACAAAAGTAAGTTTCTAATGGCACATAAGAAATCAAAATAACACTTGGAATAAAACACTTAGCTAAACGGTTAAAGAACGTGAGAATCTATAAGCTTTCAGAATAATCCTTCAGGTATAAGCCTTCAGGAACGTAGCGAATTAGGCACGAGCTTGGCTAACGTCCGATCTCTAGCGCGGTCCGATCAAGAAGAAAGAAGCCAGTTCCATCGGCGGAGCCAACCGCTCCCGCCTCCAATTCAAGTTGGTAAACCTGCCTGACCAGTCTACCAACATAACGACAAAAATGCCTGCTCGTGCCTACGTTCACTCAAGATACTACGTCATCTTGACGTTCCAAGGCCTTCTACCTGTCATTTAGTTCAACAATACGCCAAACATTGCTAATCGATTTTATACAGGCGTCTAACTATGAACTGTAATGCTGCAATACGTCTTTCTGGTGTCTCGCTCCGACATGTATATACATATTTATGTATTCATCACTTCCTTTACGCACGCGAGCACCTAGCGCCTCGCGCGATCCAGTGACTCTCTTGTGAGTTGTGAGGAGTGTATGAGTTTTGAGGGTCGCGAGACTCGCGAGTGAATTTGAACGGATAAGAGTTTTTTTGAAATTTGACGTGTGTGAATGAATAGAGAAGTGAAGTAAGACATTTTTGCGGTACGAAGTACTGCGACAAATTAACAAAATGAGTGGTACAAATGAGGTGCCTCACGAGTGAGCGACTCAACACTACTTTTAAGTACTTACTGTATATTTACAAATTAAATTTAAAATTATTGTTTTAATTTATTCTTTTATTTTAAAGTAAATTTGAATTAAAACTAAAGATAAAATAAAAAACACAAACTATAAAATATACTTACTTACCTACAAAAAAAATGTGACTGTTATTACCACTCTATATAATTTCAGCCAGAAGTAGTAAATGACGGTGTGACGTTCTGTTTTCAAATTCTGATTCTATTTTATATAGAATATGACAAAAAGTCAAATAGCAATATAGTCATCAACCAAATATTAAGCATAACGTCATTAAATTAGGGCTTATTTTACATTGAGACAATAGGTATCCCTAACTTTTTGCGGTAAGTTTAAAACTTTTTGTGAGTGAGTAAGAAAGCAGAATAGCAGTATCACCTTCGCGTGTTACCGCCGATACCCGATGTAAGTATCTTTCTAAAATCCGAAGGTCATCAGAGTTAACGGACTGTATAGCCTGACCAGTAATATATGATAATTGTCAAGAGGGCGCTGTTATTCTCATGTATAGGGTGACAATTCAGTGTAGTATGAAAAAATTATTTCCAGTGAAATTCCGCAACATGGCGCACCCTCAATAGATCCTGGTTCACCTTGCGCTAGCTTCGACCCGCAACTTCATCTGCGTGGAAATATAATGATGATGATGATGATTTATAAACAATAATTAGGTCCTTCGCGTCGTAGCGCAAAAACAATCAAATTTTCGTTCCCCTTTGAAACCCCTTATAATATTTAAAAAACACGAAAAAAAAAGAAAGAAAAATGTTTATAGGGTTGTATCTTCTAAACCGAGCGCAAAAATATTAAAATGTTCATTCCTCTGTAAGAAACCCCTAATTAATATTTGAAAATAAAACACAAAAAAAATAAAAAATAAACAAAATAAAAACTTTATAATGCTGTATCTCCTAAACCGTGCGTCGTAGCGCAAAAATAATCAAATTTTCGTTCCCCTTTGAAACCCTTAAATGATGTTTAAAAAACACGAAAAACAAGAAAAAAATAAAAAAGAATGAAAAAGGTTTATGGGTTGTATCTCCTAAACCGTGCGTCGTAGTGCAAAAATAATAAAATGTTCATTCCTCTGTAAGAAACCCCTAATTAATATAAAAAAAAAAAACAAAAAAGAAAAAAAAAACAAAAAAAAACTTTATAATGCTGTATCTCCTAAACCGTACCAAAGAGTATTAAATCACTACGTTTTAAGAGTCGGCACTCTCGAACAAGCCTTAAACCGAATTAAGAACGTACATTGTGCCAACACACCAAATACATGTCAATACTGCCAACACAAAAAAAAACAACGCTAGGGCTCGACACTTCCGGTACCTACTGTTTATCGATATCGATAAATGTGCGATACGTGCTGTTGTACTGTACTACTGTAAAAGTAAATATTGAAAATCAGGTGGATTAATAAAATAAATGCAAAATATAAAAATAATTTTATTTTACATAATAAAGATAAGATACAAATAGTTTTATATTTACGTAGGCATATTACAATACGCTTATGAACGTAACTAAAGCTACAATCTACTTTTTTCTACTCCAGCACTTAAATGTGTCAATTAAATGACTGACAGTGATATCTAAAGCAATGTCATTTGAATGCTTTGTCTATAGGCTCATAAGATGACTGCTAGCAGTCATCTTATGAGTATAATACAACTGCTTTATTTTTTTTAAAGATACAAGTTCCGATCATCTTGATTGAAAGAGGTATGTTTTCATTTACAATAATAACTCTTTTTTTTTAAATAATAACTCAATTTTTTTTAAATAATAACTCTTTTTTTTTAATAATAACTCTTTTTTTTAAATTTTTTTTTTGCTGCAGCTGTCATAGAAAAAGTAATGTATGCAACAGCTCATAATTGGTTCTTAAAATTCTCGGGTCTTTTTTTACAAAACTCGACTACGTCTCGTTTTGTAACTTCGACCCTTGAATTTTAAGAACCCTTATTATATCACTGTTGCATAAACTACTATTAGAGCACTCCTGCAAACACTGAGTCTTGCCTGTGAAGGCTGTGAACTCCAACTTCCCACAAAGGGAAAAAGCTGTCAGGCTCATTCACTTGTAGATATTCAGAGGTTGGAGTTTCATTCAGCCTTTGTATAAGTAAATATTCCAAATCCTCATTACCTGTTACCTTTACCCATAGTCGATATCTGAAATAAAGGGATTATCGATAAGTTGTTCGCACACTATTCGTGTCTTAGGTTACCTAGTTTTTTACAAGAAAAATCTATTCACAGAATGTTTTCGTTTTAATCAAGGATTGTAAACGATAAAAACTACTCCAAACTAATTAAATTAGTATCTGGTAACGACTCTAAATGAAAATATCGCACAAAAACATCAGTTTACCGACCTGTTTGAATCAAGGGGAAATCTTGCTAAAAATATATCAGAAGTAAGTTTCCTTACACGCCTGACCCCACAAACTTCACATTTTCTTAAAGATTTGCCCCCCATTTAACTAAAAGCTAAAGTTATTTGGTCTAAACACAAAAATAAACACGTAACATAACCGCTTTCACGACAATTTAGAATGACGGTAGACGTTTTACCGATCATACCAACCTAAAGAAAAGTAGGTATAATACGTCTATGTTTGAAAGCAAGTATGGTATGTGTTACCAAAATGCAACAGCAGTCATTTTAATTCGATAAGATTATTTACTATGCCTCAACGTTGGTAACAAGTACGTTCCTAAGTTATCATAGTATGGGGTGTCGATGGGCTGAACCGTACGTCGTAGCGCAAAAATAATCAAATTTTCGTTCCCCAAGATTTGAGGCCCGGGGAAGGACATATACTTGGTCAACCAGATCTTGACAGTAGAAAAAGGCGGCAAATTTGAAAAATGTAGGCGCGAAGGGATATCATCCCATAGAAAATTTGAATTTCGCGCCTTTTTTTACTGACAAGATTTGGTTGACCAGCTATAATTATTATCATCATATTTCCACGCAGATGAAGTCACGGGTCGAAGCTAGCGCACCATATTATCAAATTATAGTTGGTTAAACCAATTTGTCATTAAATAAGAACAATACAAACTATACTCATCCTTTTCTTTTGGGTGCTAGTACTAGAGTAAGACAAAGATAGTATGATTATCTCTGTCTATGTTTGAAATGAGACAGTCCTCAAACTATATATAACCTTTTTGTAGTTTCGCATTTTAAATAGAAAAAAAATCAGCGTTGTCAAATCGGCGACATGCTAGATTTCTATTGTCAGGCTAAAAGTATAATGTAATAATAATTTAAAAATTCATCGTGTAACCTATATAGGAAGAAAACAAACAAATAAAGAACATGAGAACTATGAGAGTATGGATCACTCTATACGCAGAAGTGATTGATGGCTGAACATATATTCTGAAATTCGGCAACGCTTTGAAGAAAAAATCCATTGACGCCTATTCTCCACAGATGACACGAGAAGAAATATTGTCTGAAACAAAACTACAATGCTGATTTTATACGCAGATAGGTATCCAAAATTTACACTATCATCAGAAAAAAAGACGTTTGAGTTTATGGAGACATGACAGAAGACGCGGTATGCTAAAGAATATGTTGTCACGAAAGGAGCGGCAGTCCGTTAAAATGTAAATATGTTAGAATTATGACCTTCTACTGGTGTCAGCGAGCTTGCCGTGATACCTTCACGAGCTAATCACAGCGGAGAATGATAAAATCATGGTTCCTACTGTGCGATACATTTATGTGTATTGAATCGAAGCTGTTGCCGGCCTAACTCCAATCTGTGGCTAAATGTTTTGGTGCTTGTAGTTTCTAAGTACTTATTCTGAATTAAATACTCTGATTGAAACATAATTAGATTGTTTTATTATTATTATTTATTTCTCTATTTTCACTTTATTGCACGAAACATAGGACGTTTTGCCAAATGGAATTCTCTACCAGTCAGGTGTAAGGCAAACAGAGATTGGTATTGGTATGTAGGATATAAAAGCGACCGTATGTCGAACAGCTAATCTGGTTGCTGGCAGTATACATCTTTCGTGCAGGTATATTATACTGTTAAATCGTACCTATGCTAAAAAAGTGACGAACTCAGAAAGTGACGAACTCAGAAAGTGACGTCCTCAGAAAGTGGCGTTCTCAGAAAGTGACGTACTCAGAAAGTGACGTCCTCAGAAAGTGTCGTACTCAGAATGTGACGATCTCAGAAAGTGACAAAATCAGAAAGTGACGAACTCAGAATGTGACGATCTCAGAAAGTGACAAAGTCAGAAAGTGACGAACTCAGAATGTGACGTCCTAAGAAAGTGACATACTCCGCCTGAACCAAAAAGTTTTGTAGTCACGAAAAAATACCCAACAGTAATCGATCAAATCATTCCCTACCAATACTATGGATATTAAATTTGTTCATAACTTTTGGGTAGTTACAGTAAATACACATGAAAACTAGAATCTGTGTTTGACCGTCAGCCAATAATAGGTATTTAAAACTTCGCTCCGCTTTCCTTGCTTTGCTTTTCCAATTAAGACTAGTCTTTATAAAAAAATTAAATTCAAGGATTAGTTAAAGATAAAGATAAAAGATAGTTTATTCAAGTAGGCATAATTACAATGCGCTTATGAACGTCATATAAAGCTAGATAGACCGGCTCCAACCCTACATCTCTGCCCCGAGAAGATTTAAATCCCCCTCAATTGGAGGAGGGTATCCCAATATGGGACCGGCAACAAACTCGGCGGGACACATCTTTTCAAAAATAATTACATCTTATAATTAACATGCATTACGAGAAAATAAGGAAAAAAAATACAATTTAATGACTATAGAATTCATGCAATTATACACATAAGGTGTAATAGAAATTTGATTTAGAAAATATACATATGTACATGGAATCATACAAATTCGTAGCTCTTTCAGAAAACATATCAAATTCTTACAAAAGGAAAAGAAAATAAATTTATTAATATACACTACTATTAAAATAGTTATTTTCTCATCTGGCAGGTTGCTCGTATTGGTCCGTTTAATTCAATTAAAATTTGATTTCAAGCTAACAAGACCGTTCTGATACGACCTTGATGATTGTCTTACTTACCTACACAGACATAGTCTGTACAGTCTATTTTTTTATTCGGTAGACTAAAATGACATTTCATATTATGAAATGTCATTTTAGTCTACCGAATAAAAAAAATAGACTTTAGGTATTCCGAGAACATGGCATTGGTAGGTATATGAAACTGCGTCAAAATACCTATCGAGAGGTAACCAAAACAAAATACACGGGAAATTCGTAGACATAAATATATAAATATTATAGGACATTTTTACACAAATTGACTAAGCCCCACAGTAAGCTCAAGATGGCTTGTGTTGTGTGTACTCAGACAACGATAGATATAATATACAAATACTTAAATACATAGAAAACAACCATGACTCAGGAACAAATATCTGTGCTCATCACACAAATAAATGCCCTTACTGGGATTCGAACCCAGGACCGCGGTTTCACAGGCAGGGTCACTACCCACTAGGCCAGACCGGTCGTCAAAGACATCCTGTTTTTATTACCGACTAATTTCAACTAAAACTAAAAAAATACATTCAAACGACAAAAAAATAACGTAATCTATCGAAGCCTGACCATCTATTTGAAATACCTACTTTTGGTGCCTTGCTCGTATCAGATCTATCGTACCGTCAACACACTCACCTACTGTCAGCTATACGTGCTGTATGCTGCCGACCACGACACAATACCGTCAGCTTTCCCGTTAATGGACATTGCATTTTGTGCATTAGCAATAATGGGAGTGGTTGGATGGACTCTCATAAATTGCTGCTTTTATTTAGTTTTTGTTATGAATTTAATATTATACCTACAAGGTGTAGTTTATAGGAAGACAAGTAACAATAGGTAGGTACGTATTATACACGCGCGCGCGGAGCGGTAAAATGATGTGTATACATACGAGGGCTGTTTGATAAGTACCCGTTTTCCAAATGTATTAATATCACGGGCCGAAAATATGTATACAATCGTTTTAAGCCATTTATCAGAGGTGGGATTTTTTTTAAAAAAACAGCATTCTTTTGTTTTTTTCTCATTTGACAGTGATTCAGTGAAAGCGTGAACTTAAAATTGTGAAAATGGGGAAAGAGCAGTATCGGTCTGTAATTAGATTCTTGTTTTTGGAAGGAAAAACATGTGATGAAATAAAAGTAAGAATGCAAGCGGTTTACCATGAATGTGCTCCTTCTATGACAACCGCCAGATACTGGTTTAACGAATTTAAGCGGGGGAGAACAACCGTCTTTGATGAGGATCGCGCAGGCCGCCCAATTGAGGTGACTACAGACGATATGGTTAAGAAAATTGAAAATATCGTTTTAGCCGACCGCCGAATTGAACTTCGAGAAATCGTTGATGCTGTAAATGTTCCAATCGAGCGGGTACAAAACATATTAGAAGAAAAATTGGGTATGAAGACAGTATCGGCGAGGTGGGTGCCGCGTTTACTCACGGAGGAGCAAAAACGGAACCGACTGACTACTTCGGAGCAGTGTTTGGCCGTGTTCAAACGTAACCCGAAGGAGTTTCTGCGTCGTTTTGTGACCGTAGACGAAACGTGGGTCACCACTACACCCCGGAAATGAAAGGGCAGTCGAAGCAGTGGATTTTACCGGGTGAACCTACGCGAAAGTTAGCAAAAATCGGCTGGATAGGTCATGGCGACCGTTTTTTGGGATTCGCAGGGTATTATACATATTGAGTTCTTAGAAAAGGGAAAACCGATAACAGGACAGTACTATGCCAATTTATTGGATGAATTTGACGCTGTGTTGAAGGACAAACGACCCCATTTAAAAAATAAAAAAGTACTGTTTCATCACGACAACGCACCAGCTCATTCGTCTAGAGTTGTGATGGCTAAATTAACACAATTACGCTACGCCCTATTGCTTCACCCCCCGTATTCTCCAGATTTGACCCCATGCGATTTATTTTTGTTTCCCAACCTGAAAAAATGGCTCGGTGGTAAGCCATTTGGATCAAATGACGAAGTCATTGCCGCCACAGAGGCCTATTTTAATGACTTTCCGAAATCATACTTTTTGGATGGTTTATTGAAGCTTGAATATAGGTGGAACAAGTGTATAGAGTTAAAAGGAGACTATGAAGAAAAATAAATGCATATAAACAAAAACAACTGATTATTTTTTTCATAAACGGGTACTTATCAAACAGCCCTCGTACTTACGTATACCGGCTACCGAAATCACCTGTTTCCTTTACAAAGCTAAATCATAAAAAAAAGTAAATATAGTCTAGGTGTAATGAACATTGTTCTCAAACTCTCTTTTACAATTGGGTTTATTAAATACTCTCTAACGAGTGGTAGTTTATTCAATGCAAATTTGCAATGGAAAGTCTCAGTCGGTTTTGGTTTGCGACCTTCGAGCGTTCGTTAAACGACAAACAAAACTGTCACTGCACTAGAGTGAAGGCTACAAAGCTGCACGCCACACATGTATACGTTGTATGTAGTAGCAGTGTGTGAGTGTGTGGGCATTGTGGCTCGTACTCGTAGTAAACAACTGAGTGTGGTTCCAAACGCTTGGCAGAGTAGATGTCTGTGAAGTTAGCAGATCACTTTTTTACTGGGGTTCTATAATTCCTGATACTTTTTAGTACCCAATAGTTCTAACGTTTTTAACCTATAAAACAAAAGTTTCCCGCATAGTAGTTAACCGAATTCGCTGAAAGGGTTTTTTTTCGTGGCTGAGGCATTCCATGAGCTGTCTCGTACAAACGCACCATGCTTTCAACGTTTCAAGTCAATGATTATTTTACAAACACTGACGAAAATAAAATCCTACACCTGTAAATCTTCAGAAAACTTGTACGGGACAACGATAGACAGTTTCTGCATTTACGCTGGTTTACTTAAACACTCGACTAGCCCGCGCTCACAAAATACAATTCCATTACACTGGCATTGGGCATTTTCGGACGTTTTAGCCCAGCCATCACTTGAGCGCCTGGTGTAATATGATCTCTGATTTCGCACAAAATTTTACGACTGTTTAGACGACAACGTTTTCACTTACTTGAATTTTTAGTCGCTATTGGCAGTGCACGAGTTGCAGTCGCCGCAAGCATTCGAGCCTGAAGAAGGACCCCCGAAGGGTCCGAAACATGTCGCCAATAGCGACTAAAAATTCAAGTGAGTGAAACCGTTGTCGTCTAAACAGTTTAAAATATGTCTCACTAAAGTTTAGTATCGAAAATTTTACGATGTTCTAGTTCATGCTTCTACTGGTCAGTATGAGTCGTTTAGAAAGAGATGGTAACAATAATCCAGTAGTTATACTATGAGTAGTTCCGTAATAACGCTTGCACGACTTTTCCTCGTAGGATTATGCTAACTTTTAATTACTTTCGTAGTAAACAAGCATATTGTTTGTATGTAAGGTGGACAAGAAATTATAGGGGTCTGACAAGAAATTACATCTTAATCAGCGGATTCCTGTTCTCGATGGACTTTCTTATTGGGGTTTTCCCGCGAGGCATCTTTCCATATTTTTCGGTAAGTGGTCGTCAGTCAAAAACTATTCTTAATTCGCGGACAACCATTTTACGTGCAATTTTACCTATCGCATCTTTGCACCAGCAATCGAGATTTTTATTTTAAATTTTTTAGTTGTAGTATTTTATAATACTTGGGTGTTTTTACGGTAGTTACGTACTCATAGTGGCAATCATATTTTTACTCTTGTTTAGTTTTTTTTATGCCAAAAAAACATTGGTGAAAAACGGTGAGACGGTGAGAGAGTTTATATGAAATTAAAAAAAGCGGCCAAGTGCGAGTCGGACTCGCCCATGAAGGGTTCCGTATTTAGGCGATTTATGACGTATAAAAAAAACTACTTACTAGATCTCGTTCAAACCAATTTTCGGTGGAAGTTTACATGGTAATGTACATCATATTTTTTTTTTAGTTTTATCATTCTCTTATTTTAGAAGTTACAGGGGGGGGGGACACACATTTTACCACTTTGGAAGTGTCTCTCGCGCAAACTATTCAGTTTAGAAAAAAATGATATTAGAAACCTCAATATCATTTTTGAAGACCTATCCATAGATACCCCACACGTATGGGTTTGATGAAAAAAAAAATTTTCAGTTTCAGTTCGAAGTATGGGGAACCCCAAAAATGTATTGTTTTTTTTCTATTTTTGTGTGAAAATCTTAATGCGGTTCACAGAATACATCTACTTACCAAGTTTCAACAGTATAGTTCTTATAGTTTCGGAGAAAAGTGGCTGTGACATACGGACGGACAGACAGACGGACAGACGGACAGACGGACAGACAGACAGACATGACGAATCTATAAGGGTTCCGTTTTTTGCCATTTGGCTACGGAACCCTAAAAATTGAGAATTTCCAGAGAACCCTGGGAATAAAAGATGAGAAGTGTGAAATTCGTAGAACCTACAGCATTTAACATCGTTTATTGGAAATTGGTAAACCTGGTCGAAAACTCGAAACTGATAATGAAAAGGCTCAATTTCCCGAGAATACCCGTCTCGAATATTCGGGGGTAAATCGTGTTTTATTCTGAACTTATACACAATAGAATATCAACAAATCAATATTCCAAAATGTGAAATCATGTTTTGTGCCGAGCACAGACCTAGAATCCGCTCGCGCTTGACAGACAGCTTAAGTGTGCGAAAGGGAAGCCATCACGTATATGAACATCCCATGAGTGCGAAAGAGTCGGACTACCAATGAGAAAACGTAACCACTTTTGAGTTTGACGACGGCCGCTGACGGCCAAGAGCGTATCACTATAATTTTCAAATTGAAAAATATACAGGGATTAGGACGAAAAGTATTAAATAAAGTAATTCAGTGAACATGGTGTCTTGTAGTGTGCCGGGTTGCAGTGTCACAGGGCCAAATAATCCAAGCAAATACTCATTTCAGAGGATTTATGATATTCCGAGCGAAATTTTCATAACGATATTTTGTCAAATTAACAGCGTAAAAAGTGTAAGAAGCCGGTTTATACAGTTCATTATAAGTTTTTCTTCCTTTGTGTGCTAATATTTTATCAATTATCATATTAGTCTATAATTTAAAATATTTTGTGTAAAAACATAATCTGTTACTTTACGCTAGGGCTTGACAAAATGTTCATATGACAGTATCGATAACTTGTCGGTATATCAATAGCTATTTAATTATTTCTTCACAAGACATCATTAAGATATTAGCTTTTATAACCAACTTGAAATAATAACGAATGTTATACCTTTTTGAAGGTGCTCATGTTTAGCAATAAATTTAAACTTCACTTTCCAACACAGTAAGAGTTACATTAAGATAAATCTGCAAGGATTTTGATAGCACACGCAGTGCAAGTGTTATTTATACGTCTTAATGTCGTAGAATTTTTACGTTTAAAATAACACATTTGAAAAAGTAGTCGATAAAGCAATCAAACATCGACAGATTATTAATATGTTGTAACTTGACATCACTATTTTTGATCTCACATAGACAATTTACGCACACACTTGCATTTCATTTTTGGTCACACTTTTGAAGATTGACAGTTGTTCTTGTTTATCTAATTCTATGGTGCCGAGCGATTTGAGGATTGCTAGTCTATGGCTGTTACAACATGTACAGTCTGCAATTGACGGGTGGGTGTTTATGTATTTGATTTTCTACCACAACGTACAGGAATTAAAGTAGATAATAAATACATCAAGTTGACTATACGAACAAATAAGGTAGTAAATAAAATGTAGGTATTATAAACCAATCACAAACTAGATGAAGGTTACACAATTTTGTAGAAAAAAATCGAATAAACCTTACACGATACAATAGGCTACATTACTATTTTTTTATGGTATCAATCGATTGGATTTGTTTTTAGGATCAAATGTCTATATGGGACCCACTGCATTAAAGTAACACAAAAGTCAGAAATTGTAGTCAAAGTCCGACAGTCGCACTTCACTCGCGCAACGCCCTATACAAAACGGCCAGAGGCCGTGACGTCATCGCCCATCTTGTAGTATGGACAAAACAAGTAAATTGCGTTTTTGTCGGTGAAATATTGCGTTTATGTATATAGTTGCTATACAATATTTTTTTGGATGAAATGTAAGGAATCGAATGGTACCATTGATACCCTTACTTTTGTCGTTTTTGGAAGTTAAAAAAAACTTAAATTTTGAAACTTTCAGGTCCTGTAATTTTTCAATATTTTATTTTAATATCCACATTATTGTGATAAATTGCTCGTTTTCTATCTATTTTACTAGATTTTGTTATAAAATTCAACATGTGTAAAACGTCAGTAGGTACTAGGTACTTAATTTCCGCCATAGCGCACTTATGGACTTTGCTAAAAAGTTTACGTTCCGTGTTTCTCTGACAATAATCCTGATTGCTCAGGGATTAAGGTTTGATTTTCAAATGGCTTAATAAAATAAATGTACCCTTTTAGAAAGTGTATTTATTTGAGATGAGACGAGAGCCTCGCCTCCGCACGGCTGACTCTGAATATTCTAACTGCTAACACTCGGTTTAGACTCTCGCGCGAGCCACGAGACGAGCCGCGAGCCGCGCCACGAGACGCGAGTCCACCGCTTACACTCGCGTTCGGCTTGTCATTCGGTTATAAACCTTATGCCGTGCCGTTAGTGTTTAAATTATACTAGCTCGACGAGCTTGCGAGCCACGACACGAGCCGCGAGCCCACCGCTTACACTCTCGTCTCGTGGCTCGGCTCGCGGCTCGTCTCGTGGCTCGCGCGAGAGTCTAAATCGACTATAAGAAATTAAGTCACACAAATGCGCCGCCAAATGCTCTCATTTTAAAACGACAATAATTTTAAATAAACATTTGTGTAATATAATTATAGTACCTAGAAGTTTTGTATGTAAATCTTCTACTCGCTCTAATATCTTTGTATTACAATTTCTAGCTACAAAAACTAGTACCTACCAGACTTCATAGTCTCTGGAAAAACGCGCATTTTTAAGTTTTTATATGTTTTATATGTTTTCCGAGCAAAGCTCGGTCTCCCAGATGGGTGTTTTTTTTTTGTTGTCCCCTACACTTTTGGGACTTTTTATGTTATTTCTACTCAGAATCACGAGCTCTTTCTATCCTAATAGGAGAAAAAAACAGTCCCAAAATTTCCATACATTTTTCGATCTTTCCATTCCGCGACCGCCATACAAAGTCTATGAAAAATGGTGACGTAGGTAACGGAAATAAAAACCTTAGGACACTTTTTTTCTCCTATTAGGATAGAAAGAGCTCGTGATTCTGAGTAGAAATAACATAAAAAATCCCAAATTTGAAAAAAAAGTGTAGGGGACAACAAAAAAAAACCGCCCAGATATTGTTACTCAAATGTTCATTTTCAATTTAGTTAATGTTGGTTTGCACGATGAATCTCTCCACCACACAGTATCAACTCCTATATCGTTTCTACAGTATCACTTGTAAAATTTTGTGCACTGTTAGTCTTTTCTGTCATCCATCCATTTTGATGTAAGGACTGTTTGTTGCCATAATACTTAAAATAAAATAAAAATTTCTAGTCATAAAATGCTTGCTAAGTTTTTCCTTAATACAAGTAGTACGCTACGCTACGTACTCGTATTATCGCTAAGTTACTACAAGTAGTAACTTTTAGCGATAATACGAGTACATATGAATACAATGTGTAATAATGAATAATTGTCGCAGGTCGGGCTTCGGCAGGATGTTCTCCCTGTGTCGCCGGTACAAAGATGAGCACGGTACGTTCATTCATCATTATTAATTAATATTAATTTATATTAACAGCGTTAATTAATTATAATTAATGTCGGCGATTGGATGAAGCCAAGAATATAGGTAGCTAGACTGTATCCTATAAGTCTTTGTTACTCAAATATTTATGTGTTATATTCTATAATATTGACTTGTGAGGGCTCAATATGGCTCTTCCTTGAGACCTGTTTGTAGAATATCGACATTTTTAAATGTCCAATTTTGAATATTTAGCTTATTTTAATTCATATTGGCAACTAAGTTTTTCCTTTGATGTGGAATGTCGTTGGATAGGTCTTTCAAAATGAATAGGGGTCTTCAAAAACCACATTTTGACAAAGATAGTACCTATTTTCGGAAATATCCCGAACGTCAGGCTTACTACACTGTAAATGATTTTATAGATGATAGAGATGCCTTTAAGCCGGCAGCTTGATTTCGATAGTATAATAAGAGTTAATATGTATTGTTTTTCTTTTCTTTTCATTGTGAATTAATCATGCTAGTGTCCAGTAGAATTGACACATGAGACCAACATGTTCTCGATTAATTAGGTATATTGTTTATATTGCTTAATTTAATTTTAGTTTTTGACACTTGGAGACCTTATACATCTCTAAGTTTTAATTTTATTTTTAATTTGTTTGTACATAGGTATTTATATTTTTAATGATTCTGACACTTGAGAGACCTATACATCTCTTAGTCAATATAGGGCATTTTGCTTAGTAATTATGTGAAGATATACCGTTTTACATGTAACATACAAGAACAAAATGTTGTGTCTCACAGCTATACGTTATTACAATTTATATATTAATATGGCCCGGCAGCTTGAATATGTCATGCTCGCTTAAGTCTTTGCTTACGGTGGCGTTGTTGATCGGGTCGCCACTTTCCCGAATGAAGGTTGAGAGAGGCGATGGCTGAGATACGCGTCATACTCGTGAACGGGTGCTGTTTGTGGAGACTGGTCTATTTAAGGTAACACGAGCTATTATATTTAGTAACTTTATTTTTGAGTATAATTACATGGACACACCTCATTCGGTTCTCGTATGCTATTTTATTTTTACTATCATTTTCTTTAATTTAATGAATGTTTTAATTAGGTATACAGGATTTTGACTCTTGGAGACCCTATACATCTGTAAGGATAATTTGATTAACTACTATATATTGTAATCTTTTAGTTATGATGACACTTAGAGACATTTACATCTCTCAATAATTTTAGATTATAGTTTTTGTATCTTTGTGTTTTTTTTTTTTCAATACTATTGTTATTGCGTTTTTTGTAATTCGACATTTAGAGGCTTTATACATCTCTATGTTAGTTTGATTTGATATTTACGGCTTAGTTGTATTTTATAATTATTGATGTGTTTTTTTTTTGCTGTATGTAAATTCCATATTGACGTGTAAAAGTGCCCTTTCGGCCTATTTGCTGAATAAATGTTGATATTTGATATTTGAACGTTTCCATTTAAAGTCGGCTTAGCAACGTTTTGCCAGCTTTCAATCAAATCAGAAATTACGTTTTACGAAATTGTTCAGTAAGTATGTCATCAGCTTCCTCGATTCCCACCGAAATGTATCGGAAACAAAAACATTTGTTCAGACGCTGCGGTGGGTTTAAGTAGATTAAAAAACTCCTAAGTCCCGCCAGCCGTCGGCCTCATCGCTGAGGCGTTTTATTACTTCAGGGTGATGAAACCATGGATCCATCGCAAAGTTAGACTGAAGTACCTAAATAGGTACTTAAAACTCTTAAAAGCAGAAGTTTTATGTGCTATGTATTTTATCTTATCTTGTGTGTTGTTTGATTGGAGGCCCTTACGGATATTATTCGATTAAGTGGATCTTTTGTACAATGCCACTTAAGAGCTTGGCCTATTATTTCCATGTAATGGCTCTACACGATGATCATACTAACCCACTAAGATGGTCCAGCGTGTAGAGAGGGTAGTGGTGTCAGATGGCCTAAGGCGCGGCGGTCGCGGGGTCGGTTTCGGCCGCACATCAAAGGGAGTGGGCCAGCGATGGCGTGTACGCATCTACGTGGTCCATTCCATAGTGCGTGCTCTCAACTATCGCATGGCCATCGCGCTGGTCCACCGCTGGGCCATCGTGTAGCGGAGCCATAACCATCGCATGGCCATCTCGCTGGTCCAGCGCTGGGCCATCGTGTAGAGGAGCCATAACGAATGATGGAGCTCATTGGGGGCATTCCAGAAAAGTGTCTGCACTGTACATGACACTATCGGGTACCTACGTAACGCTATTATTTAATACGGATACATTTAAGAAATCAGTATCAGGCATGATATCGTTTAATAACTTAACGAAGTACCTAGCTTTAAATCCTACTCCGTGTTTAAATCCAATGGTGTTATAATACAGACTTCTGACGGTTATTAATGTAGCTGCCAAACGCGCGTCTCGTTCCCCGACAAAGTATCAAAAACTACTTTTTGCCATTATTATACCGCAGCGGTCGGCAACCTTTTAGCAGCCAAGGGCCACATAGTAGTTAAGGAAGTTGACGCGGGCCGCACTTTGTTAATTAGGGCGAGCGAAGCGAGCCCTATCACTATTCGACAAACTATGCATTCTTGTGGTACACTTTACGGAAAAACTATCGCACTTATAGGTTTGAAATTTAACATAGTAATTTAAATTCATGTCTAGATGTGTTATCAAACATAAAAATATCATTTTATCAACTTAATAAAATAAAATAAAGGAATAACACTTTGTATGACTACTAGCGCCATCTATTAGAAAAATTATGAATTAAAATTCGTGTCAATGTACTATGTGTTAACAACGATGAATACAAAAAAACCGGCCAAGTGCGAGTCGGACTCGCGCACGGAGGGTTCCGCACCATCAATAAAAAATAGAGCAAAAAAATCGTGTTTGTAGTATGGGAGCCCCCCTTAAATATTTATTTTATTTTATTTTTAGTATTTGTTGTTATAGCGACAACAGAGATACATCATTTGTGAAAATTTCAACTGTCTAGCTATCACGGTTCATGAGATACAGCATGGTGACAGACGGACGGACGGACGGACGGACGATGGACGGATGGACGGACGGACGGACAGCGAAGTCTTAGTAATAGGGTCCCGTTTTTTACCCTTTGGGTACGGAACCCTAAAAAGGGTTAAAATTTTGGATTCAGACCCATTTCGCTTCGCTCGGTTTGATTCCCAATTTAGCAATTAAGTTTCTCTGAATACTGGAACAATAATCTTGCTGTATATTTGTCGCAGTCGGATCGTATAATCCGCCGTATTACATTACGGCTAGCCGTTTTCAAAAACAGGGGTGTTTTGACATGCGGCGGTTTAACTATTAGCCGGATTGAATGCGGCTGAATGAGAATCCGCCGGAATGTATTCGGCGCCATACGTTCTTCAACACGGCTAGCCGTAATGTAATACAGCGAGTCATTAGCCGCCGCTTTGACAGTTTTTAGTTCCCATTTTTAACACTCGTGGCGCTGCCTGACATAACAACAACAAACTATGAAAAACGCTGGGGTGTCCATCAAATCTGGAGTTCGTCGAACTGTTTCTTTTCAAAAAACATTTCCATCGCAACTTAACTAGATGGAGCCCGGCCTCGCGGGGCTCCCATTTCTGAGCGGTTTGCCCTTCGGGCATCTGAAGCTATCTAACGAACCTAACCTACCTACCTATTGATTTAGTGAGACGTCCGTGAAAACATTACACTTTAGGGAAAAAAGCGTAGGTAGGTAAGTAGGTTAGGTTCGTTAGGTTAGGTAGCTTCAGATGCCCGAAGGGCAAACCGCCCAGAAATAGGAGCCCCGCATTTGCGGGGCTCCGTCTATTTAAGTTGTGAAGTAAATGTTTTGGAAAAGAAACATGTAGTGCGGTGGGACCATAGTAAAAATAAATTAAATTGCAAACATTGTCAAACTCCGGTTACGTAGGCGACCGAAAGAACTGGTCACTCTACAATCTAAATAGTACTTAGATACGATGCGGCTACACGTAGGCCGCCTTATTGAAGAACGTATCGCAATGACAATCCGGCTAATCGTCGAACCGCCGCATTTCAAAACGCTCCTGTTTTTGAAAACGGCTAGCCGTAATGTAATACGGCGGATTATACGATCGGACTACGACATATTCACTGCGGAGGTCAATTTACTCGATGTTCTGTTCTGTGATGCCTATGAACTGATCAGTCATGTTATAATTCGACACGTCTTGATGAGCACTTGGGAGAGCAGTACGATAGAGCTGATGCTTAACCCTGGCTGTACCTAGCGGAACTCAGGTTTGGTGCAACATAGACACACACTGGGTTGGACATCCGACTCGTCATGATGATAACTTGGTAGAGCAGTACCCAAGATAGCTGATGCTGGACCCTGGCATTACCTAGTGGAGCTCGGGTTTAATACAACATATGCACACGCTGTTTTGGTCATCGGACTCGTCTTGATGAGCACTTAGGAGAGTAGTACCCAAGATAGAGCTGATGCTGAACCCTGGCTGTACCTAGTGGAACTCAGGTTTGGTGCAACATAGGCAAACGCTGTTTTAGTCATCCGACACGTCTTGATGGGCATTTGGGAGAGCAGTACCCAAGATAGAGCTGATGAGCTGATGCTAAATCCTGGCTGTACCTACTGGAACTCAGGTTTGGTGCAACATAGATACACGCTGTTTTGGACATCCGACTCGTCAGAATGAGCACTTGGGAGAGCAATACCCAATATAGAGCTGATGCTGGACCCTGGCAGTACCTATTGGAAGTCAGGTTTGGTGCAACATAGGCAAACGCTGTTTTGGTCATCCGACTCGATTTTTTTAAGCACTTGGGAGATACCTAAAATAGAGCTGTATCTGAACCCTGGCAGTATTTAGTGGAACTCAGGTTTGCAATATAGGCACACGATGTTTTGGACATCCGACTCGTCTTGATGAGCACTTAGGAGAGTAGTACCCAAGATGGCCAAGATAGAGCTGATGCTGAACCCTGGCAGTACCTAGTGGAACTCGGGTTTGGTGCAACATAGACACACGCTGTTTTGGACATCCGACTCGTCATGATGATCACTTGGTAGAGTAGTACCCAAGGTAGCTGATGCTGAACTCTGGCAGTAGGTACCTAGTAGAGCTCGGGTTTTATACAATATAGGCTCACTCTGTTTTGGTCATCCGACTCGTCTTTTTGAGCACTTAGGAGATACTCACGATATAGCTGTAGCTGAACCCTGGCAGTACTTATTTAATGGAACTCACGTTTGTTGCAACATAGGCACACGCTGTTTTGGTCATCTCACTCGTCTTGATGAGCACTTAAGAGAGCAAATTATACAGAGTTTATGTGCGGAGCAGCATGATTACCGCCAGTAGGTGTCCAGACGGGATAGTTTTACGCTCAATTGTGTGGTGTGGACGTATAAATAAATTCAAGGACATTGGCTCACTGACCCAACATTGCCAGAAAAGAAAAGCCAGTTGGCTTCCTTACAAGAAGTACTGGGCGATCGTGTAGGATGAAATAAGGGCTTATGAAATTGTATATTACGTGTGGATGATATTGGCAATTTGATTTTGTCGTCTGGACACGTTTTTAATGGACAAAGTAAAAGTTGTATCAGACAGGCGTACCGGACAGCGACCGAGGGCCAATTAGTAGGTATATTTCTTTCTTGCTCTCACTTATAGCTGCGTCCTTAACGGACTTATTACGTACCCACTCGATTGAACATGGAACAAGCCTCGGACTGGATCAAAGTCGCGGTACGGTACGTTTAGGTAGAAAAACTCCGCGAGCCCTTACAAAGCTCTGCTTTTTGCTAGTATTTATGACTTTATCAGACATTGTCGTTTGTCAATATTACATACAAAATAGCCAGGGACGCTCGCGGGCCGCAAGTGACAGGTGCACGGGCCGCATGCGGCCCGCGGGCCGCGGGTTGCCGACCGCTGAATACCGGATAAACTTACAATCTACGATAATGTACCTATCTTTGATATTAGATTACCTATTTCTATCCACCAGTTATTAGTTCAATCAAAGAAACTATTTTAAAATTATGTGAACTTTTATATTTAGCATTTTTAAATTTCTTGCACATCTAGAAAGATGTACATCTAAATGTAAATACATGTTTCTTAAACTTAACTGGTTAAAACTCCAAGTTTCAGCCAGCTAAGTTTGTAAAGGGTTGTCTTATATAAAATTCAGAGAAGGATTAAAACATCAACACCTCTAATGTTTTGTAAAAGGTATTATCTTAAAGGCTTTGTATAGAAATTATACAATGTTGATTTCTGTAGACGTTTAGGAATAAGATGATGTAGATCCGACTCCAGTCGTCTTTAGATATATCGGAGCGGCCAAGGCACTCATTAATTAAAAAGTGCAGGTCTTGACAATAGTAAAAAGGTCCTATAAATAAAATAATGGTATACTTAGTATAGTTATTATATTATATATAAGAGTTTATAAGTTTAATAAAAATTACACGACCTGCTTTAGGTAAATTGGATATTTTTGCTCAATTGTCTTGGATTAAAACATCCCCATTACAAAACGAAAACAATTATTACCTTTCCTAATCTAAATAGAACCGTTAATAGTAACATAATTTGTCTCAAGCACCCCATTAAATGTCTTACCCTATTTAGAAGAGAAAGGGTGAGATGTATAATCTTTCAACTAACGGCCGAGATAAAATTTGGTGGCGGTTGTGGGTTTTGAGGTGGACTTAGATCTTTATATAGGCTTTATTTAAGATAATATTGCGAGTTGCTATCGAAAATTGTTATTATTACTAATTGGGTAACAGCTGATGGCGAATAAACAAGCTTCGATAACCTTTAGGTTTAGCCGATATATAGTTTTAGTTGGCAACGCAGAGCTAAGCTAAAACGATTTTGGTAGGTCATTTTACCGTTAGACTCACAGTTACAAAGGATCCTACTTCTACATTTGATTTCTTATCTTGATCTATTTTGCATAAAAGCTTAGATATCTTATAATATTGTGACTTGGCTGTACCTACTATCTTTCACGCTGTCGCTAGCGAATACGGCCACAATTTAAGCTCATGGGGTGCTCAACATTTTATCTTGAGTCTGATCGCAGATCTAAAATTACTTTCATGCTTAAAGATAATTGAAGTATGCAAAAGGGAAGCCATCAAGTAAGTATAATATGAACATTTCATTCGAAAAACATCGAACCGACCACTACTGAGAGATACAACAAAGACACACCAAAAGAGATACGGTGGGTTACGGACGTACCGGTGGGGTTGGAATATACATAATATAGTATTACGAAAGCAAAGAATTTACGTAATCAAATCAGTAAACACATATTATTTCTGAATTCAATAATTTTGAATTCTAATTGATAGGCAATCTTGTACATAGTATTTAGAGCTCTGAATCTGAGCACGGCGCTGGTATAATCTGAGCACCTAATAGACGTCGAAGGTCGAAGGTTGTTTGCGTTGGTTCAGTCGGAGGCGATACGCTGGAGTGTCGATGTGAATAACACTTACTTCTAGGTCATGAATAAGGAAAACTAACGGAGTGGATCAGATTAAGTGGCTTTAATAAATGGATTTCATTTTAAGAGACACAGAGAATATAATTATTTAGCTCGAGAATTCAAGAAATCTCCTGACATAGCCGGCAGCCGGCCTAGCCAAGCTGGCAATCGCTATCGCTTCGACAACGAAACGCTTTGTGTCTCTCTATCATTCTTCCATATTAGTGCGACAGTGACAGTTGCGTTTCGATCGCTACGGAGCGTAACGCAGCGTACAACACGCGAACGTTAAGCGAAGCGATGCGGCGCGGGGTGAATCGATCCTTTGATACCTATAGAAGTGTCCTACGTGGGCGAAAGCGAACGCCGCCGTGGGCCCGCCGCGCCGCTTCGCTTCGCGTTCGCGAGTTTTTCGCTTACGTAAGACGCAGCGTAAGCGATTGGCACGTTGGCTACGCGGCCTGAATTGACGTGCCTGTTTACGCATTTTGACGCTAATTGGCTTTTATTCTTTATTCTTTATTCTTTATTCAGGTAAACACTAAGTATAAGTTTACAGCTATAGCCAAGACACTTATACTGTTAATACATATGTAGTCAGTATGATAAAATTAGTACACTTGTATTACACACATTATCCACTTTTCGAACTATCTCTAGGATTAAATATACATATTATGCATTACTAAGTTACATAGAGATTTAAAAAAAATAATTCTGATACTAAGTAACATTGGTAGAGTTTTTATTCATTTTATATCTGGTGTTTCTGAGATTCACAGTCATAGTACTTCAGTTTAAAACTGCATTATCGGAGAGATTATTAGTACCTATGTAGTAAATACAAATATCGTCCGGCAAATTGGACTGGCTTTTGGCTCTCGCAGTTTATTTTTGACTTATTTTTATGATCATATGTATATTTAAATATACATAAAATACTTCTCGTGTTTGTCGACACCTCGGAGACATCGGATTCACGGATAGCTGCCGTGTCAAGCCAAACTCCGTTAACTCGAGTTACATGAGTTACGGGTAACCGTCTAAATCGTCTTAAAAACCATTAAATATATATCTTCTAAAAGAAAATTTTGAGAATTTTCATTATTTACTGAGAAAAGCATATGACTAACTCATGTAATAACTCACATTTATAGACGGGTCTAACGCGAAATTTATTCAATTACCTTTATATACCGACGTTTCGACACAGGTTTCACTGGTCATGGTCGCGGCCAACTAAAGTCTCAGCAAAATGTCAAAACAGAGATTTGTGCAACTACCCGACGAAAAGTGTATGAAAAAGTTTGGGGTAGACATCACATTTTCAAACCACCCACTACACATAATGTTAATTATTGTCAATGTGTGTGTTGTGTGTGTGATGTGTATGTGAGTTAATATGTGTTCAAAACGCGAAGGTTTTAAATATTATAACTCATGTAACTTCATTTTTTTGCCGATGGCGTCAGACACAGCTCAGTTAACTTGAGTTGCATGATGGACACAACCAAAATATCACCATCGTTTCTTAAGTTACCGGAGTTAGGCATGACTGGCCGAGCGCTTGGTTTATACGACAACAATATTATTTGATCACGCGTATGTCATGTAACTTGACTTACATGACTTCGTGTGACCACTATAGCATGGAAGAGTTGGTCATGCGGAACCATTTAATTCGAATAAAATGAAAACTATTCAACTATGCAAAAAAAAATTAAAGATCCTATTCTGTGACCATATTTCCTACATGTTGATTAGAAAAAATAAAAAAAATACGATGAACTGTCAACGATAACTGTATTTGAATCTTTACAACTTTAAACGTAATTATCTCGAAACTCAACTTTTAAAGTTACATGAGATGCGCGTGACACGGCAGAACTCATTATAAACAGTTAGTTCTTTGTTACACTTATATTTTTAGATAAAATACAAAATAAACAAATATTATAAATTTATCTATGATTGTTCTAATTATAAAATGGTGGTGCCTCTTTAACTTTGCTCACCCGTTACCATCAAGATGTTCTCTCTTTGACTCCCCAATCCAAGTGAACGAGTCTGCACAACTGTCCGTTTAACTCCCACTTACCCCTACCACTTGCTAACTCAAGTGTTGCCAGGTAAGTCATTAAACATTACCCATTACCCTAATATTAAATTCAGGTATTTTCAGAAAGTTGCCAAGTAAAATTCATATTTGCTTACACTTTTTGATATAATTACCAAAAATCATGACATTCGGCCATCCTACTTCGTGCATGACTCCGGCGCACGAAACTCAATTTAAGGTTGAAAAGAAAATAGCTAAGAAAGCGCCTTTAGAAACACTTATAAAACATTTCTTATACACTGAAATAAATCGTACCTACTCCATGAAATTCCTCTGAGATCGAAATGCTTATTCAGCTTCTTATACCTAGTTGTAAACAATAACATTAAATGTGTAAACTTTGTTTTAAATCAATATGTTTGAGCTCGCGTCTATCATGACATTCGGCCTTCAGTTCTTTCCTTTCTTTATGTTTACTGTCAATTGCATATGTTTAGCTTTATGAGAATTTGACTTGTAGTTAATTATTTACTTGATGTTTACTACGTGTCTTACAAACGCTTAAAACATTTTTCATCATACAGCGATATAAGTTTATGCAATAAATAGATTTTATTCAATGAATTCGATAGTCTTCAAGTAAAATATGATATTGTACCTTTAAAAGTTTAAATTTTAATATTATGAACACAAACTATTTTTTTTATTGTATTTCTCTGAAACAGACCTGACAAATAAATCAGATTTTGGTACCTCTCTAGGAAGAAACTTGGCCTGTTACAATCCCCTTTATGCTTTATAGTATCAACGAGTATGTATGTACTAGGGTACTCTTGAGTGTAAATCCATATTGGTATGTTTATTTCCGAATAGGTACCCAAA
This sequence comes from Cydia amplana, assembly GCF_948474715.1. Classification (NCBI taxonomy): domain Eukaryota; kingdom Metazoa; phylum Arthropoda; class Insecta; order Lepidoptera; family Tortricidae; genus Cydia; species Cydia amplana. The sequence continues at coordinate 5,279,544 of NC_086085.1, forward strand.
AAAAAAACGGGATAAAAACAATTCTCAAACTTACAAAAGCGTAGCTGCTACATTTATAGTAAAAAAAATGTTTTCATTATTTATCGTTTATGATTTTTAACTGTAATACTATTTTCAGCTCGTACGTTACAGGTCTTTAGCTATTGGTGTTACTTAAGATATACATATTTTCTTTATTTTATTAGCATATAACCTTGCTAACCTGTTTCCGAATATTAAAATCAAAGTCGACAGAAACACTTGAGACAGGTTTCAGTAGCAAAACGCAGACTTTATCAATTTTATCATGCATAATTGTAGATTTTTATTTTTGCAAATAATATTAAATAATTGTATAATGTCCAATATTTTGATGCATTTTCTAAATTTCAAAGTCTATTTGACACCCAATATATCTAATAATTTACCAGTTTTTCTTGAAGATTTATTTTATTTCATCTATTGTAACAGAAATAAATCAACTGGTCGGACCAAACGGAAGATTTGCATTTTGTACACACCCTTTTGATATCATTCGTTACAGCAGTCTTCTAAAGATGGCAATTTATCTTTTTTTTTTTTGTTTTTAATCAAAGTAAGCTTTCCAAAAAAAAACATGTTTCTTCACACTCTTTCAATATTATTTCTCACAGCAATCATGCAAAGATAGCAGATTTTTCAAATCAATGCAAACATTTCTGACGAAACCAATCTTATTGGTGCAATTGGTTTCTTCTTTCATACTAACTTAATTGATTTTAAGTACCTATCTATAGTGCATATAAAGCCATTTATGGCAATTATAATATTCAACTCTATTGACAGTATTAAAATTCAATTTGAAGTAAACAATTTTATGTGACATACATTTTTTAAGCGTACCGACATATGTTAAGTACCTAATCAATAACCGTTTCAATATTATTTTTTTCTACTCCAGCACTTAAATGTGTCAATTAAATGACTGACAGTGATATCTAAAGCAATGTCATTTGAATGCTTTGTCTATAGGCTCATAAGATGACTGCTAGCAGTCATCTTATGAGTATAATACAACTGCTTTTTTTTTTTAAAGATACAAGTTCCGATCATCTTGATTGAAAGAGGTATGTTTTCATTTACAATAATAACTCTTTTTTTTTTTAAATAATAACTCAATTTTTTTTAAATAATAACTCTTTTTTTTTAATAATAACTCTTTTTTTTAATAATAACTCTATTTTTTTTTTTTTTTTTTTTTATTTTTTTTTTGCTGCAGCTGTCATAGAAAAAGTAATGTATGCAACAGCTCATAATTGGTTCTTAAAATTCTCGGGTCTTTTTTTACAAAACTCGACTACGTCTCGTTTTGTAACTTCGACCCTTGAATTTTAAGAACCCTTATTATATCACTGTTGCATAAACTACTATATTACCTCTGTTAAGATGAACTTCAAAATGTAAGTGTTTCATTAATAAATAAATGAACAAACGACACAATGACACGAAATTAACTTTTTGAAAATAGAACGTAAATAATACAGAAACTAGATATTAAAAGCGGAAATGTGGAAAGTCATGTGATATACCAACTACAACTTATGAAAATTATGAATTTTGAATTACATTTTTTTTTTATCCTGATCCTGATACGAATGAAACATCACAATCATAACTTTGAATACGAGAGAGATAGGATGGTTTTAATTTTGGATGTCTCGATCATTGATGTATATGTTACCCTATATAACCCTTTCTAGATATGCTAGAACAGTTATTAACAACTACTAATGCTATCCCATCATTTAGATAAACTATTCTTCTAGACACTGTTTTTTAAATCGATTAACAAATCAATAATAATCAAGCAGAGTATGTTTAGAGTTAGACACTGGCATAAATACGACTAATCTCACAATTCGCATAATTTAAAAGCAAATCAGTTACTGAAATCACGCATAGGCAATGAATGTTACCTATTTCATGTCTCTAACCAAAATCTAAGTCAAATACCTAATTCAAATATTATTTTTTTTAATTTACGACTATACATGTATTTTATTATTTCTATGCTTCAAACATATTATTACGTATCTAGAGGCTGTAGCTCTAAACTTCTTCACAAACTCAGCCATTTCTACAATTTCGCTTTTATAACGTGATTTGTAACTGTATATAACCCTAAATATTCTTCATATAGACGTACAGACAACTAAAAATAAAATACCTTTTGACATTGATATCTAATTTACTAGAGCTTTTTTTTTCATTTGGATATTCTAAGTTTCAAAAATAAACTCGCATCAAACTTTCAATCATAGAGAAAGTACATTTTTATCTCAAAATATTTCGAGACCGCATGTAACGATACTTAAATACTATTTTGTAAGAGAGGAAATCAAGCCCAACCCCTACATGACACCAAACTCGATCGCACCTTATCTTCATCGAGATCACCACTAATACTTACATCAAGACCTCTGAGTCAATTGCATATAGGTAACTCTCTCAATTTAATAATCCTGCTAGCTATAAAGCTATAATCGTATCAAACTTCACAAAGATCAGAATAACGTTGTATGTATAGGTATTAGGTACCAAAGTTATTGCGGAACAGATACTAAAAAATGTTCCTTATGTTTCCATAGGTAACGCAACTTAAAGAAAAAAAAAACAACTGCATACAGTATAAACGGGCTGCACCCAGGGAGCGCCAGCAGCGAAAACTCAATGACCAGTGCAAAATGACAATTGTCTCAATTGAGGCCAACACAACCAGCGTTATTACGTCTCATCACTTGAAACCCCCAAACACATCGCTGTCAGTACTCGAGCCATACCAGTACCAGCTAGAGGGAAAGTCACCAGATGGCATTCAATTCAAATCAACAAAGAAGAACTCAATGACATTGTAACAGTCCCTCGACCAGGCCACGTGCCCGTCCCACGTTTTACGAATCTTACGTCTTACGCTCTCGCGAGTTTAACATTTTTTTTTTTCATCACAAAAAATGCTCGGCGCCGCCAAAGAAGTTTTTACTTTAAAAATTACATTCATTATCACCACTAATTTTGAAACGACTATTTCGTAATGTTAAAAAAAAATGTTTACTTATAGTTAGTTTTTGAACATTTACTGCTTCATAGTTCATTAAAATGGGTTTGAAATATTTTAACTACCACTCACTTATGGCATGTACATATACTAATTTAATTTATACAATAAGTTATTGCCAATTGCGTTAGTGTGAAAAATTCTAAATCAAACAGTTTTCTGACATCAATCAGTCAACTATAGCTTCAAAAAGATCATTGTATTTAATATTCAACACAGATATTATTTTATTGAATTCATTTCATAGTCAAAATATATTCATTAGAAAAACCCGATGAGGTAAAAATCAACTACTCTTTTCAATCTTCCGCCAATGACAAGAGTTCTCTGGTATAAAAAAATATTCTCTGACCTTTGTTATAAAGTTAGCACAAATGTGACATTTTAACTAACTCTGTAAATTTTCATTGACCCCATTTCACAATTCATTCAACAATTCTCAGTCACCTTGACCCCTCACTGCTATTTGAGCAGGTCAAAACCAATATCAACTTCCTTTGATGCTTTCAACGTTTCTCGTATCTCGTTTGTTCCACCTCGTACTCCAGCACATGATCATTTTAAAATAAACAAAATTCTTACACTTCCTTCTCAATACATTTAATATGACTTTGCAAAACACGTTAATGAAAACATAACTACATTTCCGTGCAAACAGATCACTCGCACAAGACAGGGATCAAAAAATCAACTCCGAACTCATCCTATTAGACTGACCAAGTCATATGGTTGGTAAAGTTTTACTTGTCATTAACTTCTGTCCTTTTTAAGAGAATTACTCCCATACTGTTCTTAATGTTATTTCAATTTGTTCATTATGTTGAAACTATTTGCAGTATCTCTCATTAACCACGTCGACATTTTAAAAGAGGAATAAGACATTAACATTTACTGCGCAACCCGATCGAAATAATACACGTACTTATCCGTGAAATATTTAAAATACTTGAAATGTAAGTACTCAAACCCTTTTCATGTCTTTACATTACAACCTTCCAGACTCAGTCTTACATAGATTCAAAATGCTTGTTATCACAAAAACACAACAAGAACTACCAGAATATTAATAAAAAAATCTGTGGAGCTGTCGCTAGTACGACATAAATCCTCTGCACTCTCACGATATCTATGCCTACTTTTTTTCCACTATAAACATTTTAACATGATCTGCAATAAATGATCAACATTAGCCTGTCAGATCCACATCAGTTTATTTTTTAACTTTCAATAACGTACACGCGCGCTATACTATGTATTTTACTTGTTCCAAACATCTCTAAATTTTCAAATTTAAATAAAAAGTCATCTTCATCAGACGCATACCCGCGTTACACAAAACGAAACTCCAATAACGCATGCTTAAGTAGTACAAATGACGCACTTTCGTGTCATATAGAACTTAACCTCAATGACGCCCCAACGTCAAAAATTCAGCTTCAATGACGTCTCCACGTCATACAAAACAACATCAATGACGCCACAACGTCACACAAATGACAATGCCATGTCATACAAGTGACGCTTCCACGTCACACAAATGACGCCTCCACGTCACACACAAATGACACCTCCATGTCATACAAATGACGCCTCCACGTCACACAAAAGACGCCTCCACGTCACACAAAAGACGCCTCCACGTCACACAAAAGACGCCTCCACGTCAAACAAAAGACGCCTCCACGTCACACAAAAGACGCCTCCACGTCACACAAAAGACGCCTCCACGTCACACAAAAGACGCCTCCACGTCAAACACAAAAGACGCCTCCACGTCACACAAAAGACGCCTCCACGTCACACAAAAGACGCCTCCACGTCACACAAAAGACGCCTCCACGTCACACAAAAGACGCCTCCACGTCACACAAAAGACGCCTCCACGTCACACAAAAGACGCCTCCACGTCACACAAAAGACGCCTCCACGTCACACAAAAGACGCCTTCACGTCAAACACAAATGACACAAGCTGGCCTAGCCAAGGTTACATTCGCTATCGCTTCGACAACGAAACGCTTTGTGTCTCTCTATCACTCTTCCATATTAGTGCGACAGTGACAGTTGCGTTTCGATCGCTACGAAGCGTAAGCGATTGGCATTTTGGCTACGCGGCAAGCTCATATTAACGTCGATTTAAAGTATCAGGATCCCTGTGCTATTGTTATCTTACTAATGTCATATTTATTTCGTAAATGCACTGCATTGCACAATACTACTTATACGGTACTCATTTAAATTAATTGTAATGATTATATTGTATCATAAAATATTATTAGTTTGCATATGACAAAAAAAAATCAAATAGGCTTTAACCGAGAGGAACAAAGTACCGTTGTCACTAAAAATTGCTGGACAAAAACTATAGGTTATATACCTATCTACCTACGCGTAGCCAAAATGCCAATCGCTTACGCTTCGTAGCGATCGAAACGCAACTGTCACTGTCGCACTAATATGGAAGAGTGATAGAGAGACACAAAGCGTTTCGTTGTCGAAGCGATAGCGAATGTAACCTTGGCTAGGCCAGCTTGTGTCATTTGTGTTTGACGTGAAGGCGTCTTTTGTGTGACGTGGAGGCGTCTTTTGTGTGACGTGGAGGCGTCTTTTGTGTGACGTGGAGGCGTCTTTTGTGTGACGTGGAGGCGTCTTTTGTGTGACGTGGGGGCGTCTTTTGTGTGACGTGGAGGCGTCTTTTGTGTGACGTGGAGGCGTCTTTTGTGTGACGTGGAGGCGTCTTTTGTGTTTGACGTGGAGGCGTCTTTTGTGTGACGTGGAGGCGTCTTTTGTGTGACGTGGAGGCGTCTTTTGTGTGACGTGGAGGCGTCTTTTGTTTGACGTGGAGGCGTCTTTTGTGTGACGTGGAGGCGTCTTTTGTGTGACGTGGAGGCGTCTTTTGTGTGACGTGGAGGCGTCATTTGTATGACATGGAGGTGTCATTTGTGTGTGACGTGGAGGCGTCATTTGTGTGACGTGGAAGCGTCACTTGTATGACATGGCATTGTCATTTGTGTGACGTTGTGGCGTCATTGATGTTGTTTTGTATGACGTGGAGACGTCATTGAAGCTGAATTTTTGACGTTGGGGCGTCATTGAGGTTAAGTTCTATATGACACGAAAGTGCGTCATTTGTACTACTTAAGCATGCGTTATTGGAGTTTCGTTTTGTGTAACGCGGGTATGCGTCTGATGAAGATGACTTTTTATTTAAATTTGAAAATTTAGAGATGTTTGGAACAAGTAAAATACATAGTATAGCGCGCGTGTACGTTATTGAAAGTTAAAAAATAAACTGATGTGGATCTGACAGGCTAATGTTGATCATTTATTGCAGATCATGTTAAAATGTTTATAGTGGAAAAAAAGTAGGCATAGATATCGTGAGAGTGCAGAGGATTTATGTCGTACTAGCGACAGCTCCACAGATTTTTTTATTAATATTCTGGTAGTTCTTGTTGTGTTTTTGTGATAACAAGCATTTTGAATCTATGTAAGACTGAGTCTGGAAGGTTGTAATGTAAAGACATGAAAAGGGTTTGAGTACTTACATTTCAAGTATTTTAAATATTTCACGGATAAGTACGTGTATTATTTCGATCGGGTTGCGCAGTAAATGTTAATGTTATATATAATGTTATATTCCAAATACTTTTGCAAAGAACACGTACCTAGATCAGATACTCTAATTACTCATCCATCTAAGAGTATATAATTAAATATATAACTTTTTACCGTTAGCAAAATGTAGGTTACCTACCTTCATTAAAACAAACCAAACTAAACTCAATACTTTTACAATGAATTGATGTAAAATTTTACTTTGTCGCTGATTATACAACTACCACTCATGTATAATAAAACTACCTTATATTTTTTTTTTTGCATTAAAATATCTTGATAATTTAAAACAACACTACAAAGCAACAATGTAAAGAAAGTCTAAGCTTCTTACAGCTACAAAACTGCATTCGAAACACATAAACTACTCGAGGTTCATAAAATCAATCCATTATGTAGGTACTTAGGTACCTACTATTGAAATAAAATAAAGACAACTTACGTTTTTATTCTACCGATCGAATCTAAAAATCTTATTGTGGGTTAGTGGTACGTTAACACTTCTGAAATATTATAAATTTATCTATGATTGTTCTAATTATAAAATGGTGGTGCCTCTTTAACTTTGCTCACCCGTTACCATCAAGATGTTCTCTCTTTGACTCCCCAATCCAAGTGAACGAGTCTGCACAACTGTCCGTTTAACTCCCACTTACCCCTACCACTTGCTAACTCAAGTGTTGCCAGGTAAGTCATTAAACATTACCCATTACCCTAATATTAAATTCAGGTATTTTCAGAAAGTTGCCAAGTAAAATTCATATTTGCTTACACTTTTTGATATAATTACCAAAAATCATGACACAAAATACAAGTGAACTGAATAATATATTTGTAAGTACAATATATAAGTGCTAACAACATAAATTGGTGTCAGTAAATTTATCTATCTATAGTATACTTATATGTATATAAATGCAAGTGTCAGGTTGTCAGGCTGACTGAATGACTGATTCATCAACGCAGAGCCGAAACTACAAAAGATAGAAAGTTGAAATTTGCACACCAGGTTACATTTATAAAGTGTACAAGAGATAATAAGCGGTTTTGAGAAATTCAGCCCCTAAGGGGGTTAAAAAGGGGATGAAAGGTTGTATGGGGTGCAAGTTTCAATTTTAGCTAGGAATTTGAAAATTTGTGAAAAGGTATAATATTAAAAGACAAGAAAACTAATTTCAGCGTTTTTGAAAATTCATCCCGTACGGTGGTGAAAAAGGGGTTGAAAGTTTGTATGGAAATAAAAAAAAATTACGAGCGCGGGACTTCAAACTTTGTATATAGGGATACTATTAGAAGACAGGAAAAGTGAAAAGTAATTTCAGCGTTTTTGAAAATTGATCCCCCAACTGGGTTAAAAAGGGGTGGAAAGTTTGAATCCATTACAAATGTTTTAAAACTACTTAGAAAGGCATAATAGACGATTACAAAAAAAAGTAAATGCGACGTTTTAGTAAATTCAACCCCTAAAGGGGTTAGAAAGGGGATGAAAGTTTGTCTGGAAGGGGGTGCAAATTTTATTTTAAGCTGATACCTTGAAACTTCGCAAAAAGGTATTAAATTAAAAAACAAGAATACAAATTTGAGATTTAAACAGTTTTTTCTTATCATACGTGCGTCGTACCTATTCGAGAAACGTGTCAAAAGCTTTCTTAGAAACTTGTAAGGCGCCATCTCGCTTCTTATTCCCTCGTTTTTATCCCGTTCTGGTTTTTCAATTTTATATAGATGGGCTTGAAAATCTTCTAAGGGGGTTGAGATTATATCTAGAACAATTTTATTCAGTTAGGGGCTTGAAACTTCATATAATAATTAACAAATGATTAACCGTCCCTACTGCTATCTTTTGCTGCATAATGTTCTAAGCTAATGTAGAACATATAACCACCAATGTACAAATCCACGCGTACGAAGTCGCGGGCAACAGCTAGTAACGTATAACGCAAACATTGTATTCCACCTAATGCCCTCTTAAACCGAAGTGGTCGTTAATTTAAATCCGTACTAAAGAGTTAATTCCCTAATGGCAACATAGGATGTTAACGGCTTGGAGGCGTCGTACGAATAACTAAATACTTCTAAATTCATTATATAATAAAACAATTAAGATAAGCTACGTGGGTTAATTTCATTAAGCGTGGGCTAGTAGCACGGATAACTTATGTACGAAATATCATTTGATATTTACCAGTCGCTTTTCGGTGAAGGAAAACATCGTGAGGAAACCGGACTAATCCCAATAAGGCCTAGTTTACCCTCTGGGTTGGAAGGTCAGATGGCAGTCGCTTTCGTAAAAACTAGTGCCTACGCCAATTCCTGGGATTAGTTGCCAAGCGGACCCTAGGCTCCCATGAGCCGTGGCTAAATGCCGGGACAAACGCGAGGATGATGATGATGTGGGCTAGTAGCACGGATGAATAAAAGTTTGTTTCGTGAGGTCGATTCTGTAGGACAATTTGATATGGTTTTAATCTTATTTCGATACGACTTTGACTGTGAGTAACAATCAGCGTCATTGGCTCACGCTGAATAGTGCTGATAAAATTTAACCAGAAGTCGTTTCATAAGGCGTATGGGTGAAAAAAGTTCGGGAAAACCGGCGTCTTTCTTGTGGACATTACAATAGTTAGGTAACGCTTTGGGTACACTTTCATGATATAAATATTAAGAAAGTTTTAACATTTCTATAAGGATCCAGTAAGAAATCTAAGCTTTAAAAACCGTTTATGAACTTTTTATTTACCTGCAAAAATTCGCGTTTGTACGGAACACCGGTAGACAATTTGCATGGCATGCTCTATTGCCGCATTTTTATCAACAAAATGGTTTAGCTAGACCATAATAGTATGCTCAAATAAATAAACACATACCACATACCACACTGAAGCCGCAAGCGAAAGCGATCTAGTAATTTAATAAAGTACAATACAACGGAGTGGATGTACGGCCTGAGGCACTCGGAACAGTTGCGAACTTTAGTCTACAGGGTATGGAACTAAATTACCTAACTATGTTTTGTTTTGCTCCGATAGTACCTATTTAATGGCACGTCCACAATAATTGTGCCACTATTGTATACACAATTATTGTTGTGGCATAATTTTGTCACATATATGAGTAGTTAGTAGGGACTCGAATCTTTTGAGTTTTTACGACACTGCGCTGACAAAAAATCAGTCTTTTAAGTCCCGAGTTATATATAAAATCAATCAGAATCCGTTGAACTCGATCTAGCTTCCCGTTTTATTACTTGGGATAGGGTTGAGTTAGTAGTCATATCGTAAAATTGTTACGGCGTGAGTTTATTATCGACAACTGCCAACTATTGTAGGAGTAGGAAGTATTACTCCTCCTAGTGTAAAATCTATGCATGTTACCTCCCAGACACTATATTATCAAACAATTATTGATTGTACGAGATATGTAAAATCAAGCCCTTCTATTTTGTGATTAGAACGGGTGAAACGGGTCTGACGAAATATAATTTCATTATTTTACCTTATCCGACGTTTCAACTGGGTTGCACCAGCTGCGGTTACGGATGACTTTTCACAATAACGTGCCAGCAAAATGTCAACGGAGATATGGGTAAACAACACTAACATCCTTGAAAATAATGTATAAAAATGTTAGATGTCGACAAAGAAATTTAAAATACCCGTTTATGATTGTCTTCGCACCCACAAAATTCACAATATCCCTGCGCTGATCCAAAGATAGATGGGGTGGTTTCAACATGTGAATCACTGCTTCCCTAAGTTGACGATAATTTGTACCCATTCCCTCTATTGAAATTTTCGCGTCGTACGCGTTAACGATAACTGAATGGCATCATTTAGATATCAAAACGTTCGTTCGAATTGGCCTCCAGTTCGAACTCTCATAATACACGGGAATAACATTTGAATAAGTTTTCGAATGTAACGATTATTACACGTGGTGGTTCAGAAGTTTACAAGTGCATTAAAAAACTTGAGACTTGTTAGAATTGATTTTGTTGTGGTTCGCCAATGTAAAAAGGAACTGAGTTGTCAAACAAACATCAAACATCAACATTTATTCAGCAAATAGGCCACAAGGGCACTTTTACACGTCAACATGGAATTTACATACAGCAAAAAAAAAAAAAACATCTACAATTATAAAATACAACTTTCTAAGCCGCAAATATAAAATCAAACTAAAGTATTACATAGAGATGTATAAAGTCTCTAAATGTCGAATTACAAAAAAAAACGCTATAACAATAGTATTGAAAAAAAAAGAACACAAAGATACAAAACTATAATCTAAAAGTATTTAGTGATGTAAATGTCTCTAAGTGTCATCATAACTAAAAGATTACAATATATAGTAGTTAATCAAATTATCCTTAGAGATGTATAGGGTCTCCAAGAGTCAAAATCCTGTATACCTAATTAAAACATTCATTAAGTAAGAAAATGACAATAAAAATAAAATAGCATACGAGAACCGAATGATGTGTGTCTGTGTCCATGTAATTATCCTCAAAAATAAAGTAACTAAATATAATAGCTCGTGTTAGCTTAAATAGACCAGTCTCCACAAACAGTAATGTAATGGATTTGCACTCGAAAAATCTTGTGAAACTTATTGGTACAGGTTAGGATTGAATCCCGCAGCCTCTGGTTGAAAAGCCACTAAAAATTACCTACGGCTTGCCTAGCTACCGCTCTCACACTGCTGTAGGTAAATGTAAAGTCATGCCACTACATAGAAACTTCTAATCAAACTGCCTTACCTCATTTTGCATAAGGCAATCCAGACACAATACCCACAGATTGCAGACATTCAATTCACCATCTGGCATCATATTTAGGTCTTCATATGTTCAGACAGGTGCGTCACGTCCCGGGCGGAAGGCGGCCATTCATAAAACTAAGTCGGATCGATAAACTAGCTACCGAGAAACGTCTATGTAATTACTACAACGAGCGCCTGAATAATCATTGCTCTTTAACCTTTTGGAGTCAAAAAATGTGTAAAGGAAGAACAGCGATGGACGATGTTATTCCAAATTTCACCATACGACGTGGCGTGAACTTGAAATATTTTCAAGTTTAAAAGTAAAAGCGAAGGATATTAGTTCGCTCGTTGACGTTTATTAAAGTTTAATTCCGAGCTTAAAGGGATTTATTTAATTTGTTTTTGGGAAGTGTGATGAAATGAAAAAGGTCCACTGTTAGATATTAAAGGAAATAAGTATTTAATATTGCCTTTAAACCGCTGGTAAAAGTATATGTTATCTGGGACTTGTAGGCGACTATGACTATGTACCTAGACATACCTATTATATCTAAACATAGATACAATATTGACAATATACAACGTGTACTACATAAACAATCAGGCTGTTAATTGTATACGGGAAAACCATTAAAAAATTCAGTCTCATCAACAATTTAATATTGAAATTGACTCTGCAATCAGAGCGACAATTTTCGCTTGCTCCCATAAAGAATAAAAATTGGATGCGGATATGTATAGTAGTAGGTATGTACCTACTTACCGCTTCTATACTTTACCTTGGAGAACGAAATAAACTTACGGTACATACCTACTACAGTCACTATAATAAAGCAAGTGAATTAAATTATGAAACTGTAGGGCATCCCGTGGTTGTTGACATCTACAATATTGCGACGATTTAAATTTTCGACATTTAACGACATTTACGATAAAATTTCTCGGACATTTAAGTCCTCTGCTTCACCGTGTCGCGTGTTTTTGCGTGTTTTTTTTTTGACAGTAAAAAAACAAACATTCATGGTAAAGTCACCTTGCTCGCACTTCTTGCGTAGGCGATTTTAAATGAGTACGTTTTTTTTAATTTGTATTCGTGTCCTATTCATTTATTAGGCCTACCCCCAGACCTAGACCACAGAATAACTAATAGTACTACCGTACAGAAAATTCACTCCTTCACAAAAGTCAGATTTAGGTATAAAATTACACCTATATCGCTGCCTGCAAGCAAAATTGAAACTTATAACCGCGCACGAACCGTGAATCTCCTTTGCGCGCCGCAGTTTTATGACCGAGCTGTGAGTGTCGGCACGGGGTTATCACTTGACAAGTTTTTATACTTTAAGTCTTTTTTTTTATTCGGTAGACTAAAATGACATTTCATAGTATGAAATGACACATGATGTTCATACTATGAAATGTCATTTTAGTCTACCGAATAAAAAAATAGACTTTATACCCACCGATTTATTATTTTTAAGATAAATATGTAGGAATTACAAACGTTGATTATGTAAACATACATTTACACAGTATGTCTGATTCTCACGGAAGTAAGTTTCGAAGCCATTGTGTATTTTCAATTTTGCGCGAGCGCCACGTGACACAACTATCGTGCACGCCGAGCGGCAGCCCACTGCCATACGCCTGTCCGATGGGCGCGCCGGCCAAATGTACCTAAACTGCGGAGTGACACCCCCCTGCCTAGACTCCCAATGTAATTCAAATATTATTGAACCAAATAAATATTAAATTACAGTTAGCCCATAAATTACCAAATTTGTACAATAACTTCAATAAGAGAATCAACAAACTTTAGTAAAAATGTTGTAACTATCGTCCTCTTACTAGATAATGCGATATAATATTATTATAATTCCTTGTATAATAAACAATTTATTACGTCTACAAAGGATGCAATTAAGTCTTTGTAGTTCGCCGACAGTTATGTAACGAAACATATTGGAAAAAGTCTTTTGAGTTAAATATACGCCCGATTACCTACCAGCTACCCATACAGATTTTCCATTTAAAAACGGGTTGATATTTTATAAAAGTATGTGTAGATTGCAGCAATCTGTTGCAGCTGTTTGCAAATGCAAATTATAATTTTATATGTAAACTAGCTTTAGCCCGCGACTTTGTCTGCATGGAATAATGATGATGATAAATCCTCAGATTTTTGGGTGCAGGAATGATTTCGTGTGTTTATAACTTTGTTTATTGGAAAATAGTTATCAAACTGAATAAAAATAGGTAGTAAACTCCAAACGGGCTTAGAAATGTTCAAATAGTTTCTATTTTTACAGTTTTTAACCTACTTTTTGGCTAGTCTAGTGTAAAACCAACCGCACCCGGGGTATGATGATGATTGATAAAATATATTCTATGATTGATAAAATATATTCTATTATGTCCTTCCCCGGACATTTCAGCGGTTTAAGGATGTTGGTTTGTTATTTAATGAAAAATCAATAATACAAACTAACCAAAAACATACTTTGTTACTGAAGGCTCATGGTTCAAGAAATATCTAATCCACGTTTAGCCGGCAAACTAATTAATTGTGAGTTAATAAAAATTCAAGTCTCGTCCAACTTTCCCTAATCGCTGTTTGCCGTAAGCGGCTGAAGCAGCCTAAATAAGGAAAGAAAGAAATTCATTATATTTTGTTACTATTGACACAGAATAAGTAATAGTATTATACACGCACCGCCCCGCCCCGACTCGGATTACCTCGCCCGCGACTGGCCGCGACATGAATGTGTGCGTAAGTCGCTCTACTGAGAACATGTCAGGATTCCGTCAGAAACTCAATGACGCGTGTACAGACGTGTCGCGCACACTATATAAACGCAAATCATTTTTGATGTATGGCGTGTCCGCCCTGTGCTTATTGGTAACTGTTGCAGAATGAAGTTTTAGTCTGTATATCAACATTAAAAAAGTTGTCCTGTCAACTGTCTTCTTGGAAAATTATATCTTTCGTTTAGTACGCATATTTTGTGTTTTAATTCATTTATTTACTTATTTGGACCCCATGGCCCACGACTTGATCTTAACATGGTCCTTCGAGCCGGATATGAACCAGCGACCAAGTAAAAAGAAAGGGCTTTTTAATCAAGTTGGATAGTCCTTGTGTTTAGGCGCGCTGATGATCATACCCTAATGCAATTTGGCTGGACACTTAGCGCCACTTGCACCATCCCACTAACCCGGGGTTAGACCGTTAACCCAGTGTCAAAATGTACTGGTAACCATGGTAACTTCAGGTTTAACCGGTTAACCCCGGGTTAGTGGGATGGTGCAAGTGGCGCTTAAAAAGTACGAGGGTAAGGAAACTTCTTACAAGTTTTGGAAGTCAAATAAAAAATGTAGCTATGTCCCCAGGGCTCACAACAAATCAAATGACACCTCAATGCTCAAACCTCAGTAGTTTCGAGGCTGTGGTACCGAAACGGCACCCTATGAGTATAAGGAATATCAGTTACTAAATTCGGTTAAGAGGAATGGAATTTGAAACATTTCTAACATATTCTTGTATATGCTAGTAGGTAGGTATTGTAGCTAGGTCCTACAGTTAACGAACTAGCTTGTTAAACGCGAACTCAGATGTAATTCTAATTGCTTACAAAATTACTACCTAAGCGAGGGAGAGTCAAAGGTACGCTCTTCGCTTCGATATTAATCGTGAATTGTTAAAATGGATTTGAGATTTTCATTTCTATAGGTACGCATTTGTTGTGCGACATGACATCTCTACGCCATAAAATTGAGACGCCCGCGCCAATGACAGCCAGTTAACAGCTCAACGCTCAACTGATATGATTCCAATCATGGACCTAGAATATTACGGACAGAGTTTCGCTTACAACACAACTGTGATTCCAACATCCACCAGTTTCATAGTATTTACGCGTGACACACACACATTGACAGCCCACATCCACCAGTTTGCCGTCAGACGAATCGAAACGTCATTGAAGTAAACATGTCTAAGAAAAATATAAAATATGCCGGCATGCGTAGTTAAATCCTGCTAGAATTGTACCGATCGAAAGAAAAAAAGTCACGGAATAACTTTTCATACTAAGTTTATCAATTAGTACGTAAAATCACGATAATTTGTTGTTTATAAATTATCAAACTGCAAAACAGGAGTGTGACCAGTAATATGAATAGGGTAATTTCCCGAAAGTAGGGTAATTGATACCCTTCTTATTAAATCATTATGTATATAAGAGATCATTTAGGTAAATGGTTAAATTATTGATTGTGCATTTCAAACTAGGTCGGTATGGTAATTTCCCGATACTAAGTAGATTAGACGCTTACATGCATGTTTGATAGTTAACGTTTGTTTATTATGTATTATCATTTTTTTTGTTGAAAACCAGATATGTTTCAAGTTAAATGTATAAATTAAAAAAACATGACGAACTGATTTCATTACGATACTAAATATCGTTAGGTATTGAAAATAATGTTTGCACAAAGTAATTGTGCAATATTCCGCATTTTCAAGACAAATAAAATCAGATACGTACACACCTTTTTTATTGCCTAACGTAAAACTGTCCTAATTTTTTTATTTGAAAACAAGGACGATATTAAAAATAATTGTATCACCATTAGGGGAGAATTTGTGTTACATATATGGTAACACTCCTCTACACGGGCGTTTTTTTTTGTTGTCCCAAACACTTTTTTTTATAATTTGGGATTTTTTATGTCATTTCTACTCAGAATCACGAGCTCTTTCTATCCTAATAGGAGAAAAAAAGTGTCCTAAGGTTT
This sequence comes from Cydia amplana, assembly GCF_948474715.1. NCBI lineage: Eukaryota > Metazoa > Arthropoda > Insecta > Lepidoptera > Tortricidae > Cydia > Cydia amplana. The sequence goes on from NC_086085.1 coordinate 5,295,795, forward strand.
TTTTTTCCATTCCGTCACCATTTTTCATAGACTTTGTATGGCGGTCGCGTAATGGAAAGATCGAAAAATGTATGGAAATTTTGGGACACTTTTTTTCTCCTATTAGGATAGAAAGAGCTCGTGATTCTGAGTAGAAATAACATAAAAAATCCCAAATTTGGAAAAAAAGTGTTTGGGACAACAAAAAAAAAAACGCCCACGCGCACGTTCAAACCGTCCGCCATTGCAGTATCACAGTTTCTCTTAAGTGACATTCTCTCTGTCAAATATATACCTCTATGATTTCACATTTAGGGGAGAATTTGTGTGACATGGTAACACTCGTCTACACGCACACTATCAAACCGTTCGCCATTGCAGTGTCACAGTTTGTTTTAGGTGACAGTCCGTCCGTAATATTCTAGGTCCATGATTCCAATATCTTCCAAATATCGGTTTGATGTCAGGTGCACGTTCGAATTGGCCTGTTACCTCTGCTATCGCACCGATCGGAATACTTGGCCTCGACAGTAGTCAGAGAACAATTAGCACTGCACGTTACAGTTTGCATTTTACAGAATTCTGAAACCCTAGTATTTACCTAGCTTCTCGTATAATTGAATATGTCGACGGAACTCAGTCGAAATGGCGTGGCGAAAAGGTTTAGTTGACGGCAAAACATAATTATTCGGAATGCGACTTCGTGTTGTCAACACAGCTAAACTACTAAACAAATAAGTCACTTTAGGTATACATTTTATTGCTACTGTTAGCAAAACTATTCTTCTTCAATAAAACGATTTATGTTACGGTACGGTGTGGACTTGATACGGTATAATGTATGTGTTATGCAAAGCTGAAGTTGACATATTGTATAGATATGCCGATATGGCAAGTTGGTTATTTCAGTAAAAAAAAAAAAACTTTATTGCAACTTTGAGTGGTTACATAGCATTGGTTCCTGGCTCTCAAAGTAGGTGTCCCTGTGTCTCAAGAGCCAGTTCCTTCCCAATTACAAGCGTCAGTAATGTTACAAGTTAGACATTTTATATTTCAGTTTCAACAATATTAAAATTAAAATTAAAGAAAGATAATCTAAACATACGAAACTATGATGTGTGTGTGTACGCGCGCGTATGTGAGTATTCTGTATGTCTGATTTTTTGAATATGTGTGTGTTTATGTGTGTTTACGCGCGTGTGTGTCTGGTTATTTTAGATTGTATGTACTAGAACACGCTTCGTAATAGCTCTTCCGCTTCAGTATAATTTAATGATTTTAACCAAGTCTTGATTTTGTTTTTTAATTGAAAATTACTAATGGTGTTTATAATAAGGGTTTTGTTTGCTTTATTATATAAGTATGGTGCCAAAAAAGAAAAATGCCTTTTAGACCATGCACTATTACAGCGAGGTACGGGGTAGTGAGCTATGCGTTTGTTGCCAAGTGTGATTGTAGGTGCTATTAGTCTGTGGTATATTCGTAATGTTGATTAAAATTAAAGAAAGATAATCTAAACATACGAAACTATGATGTGTGTGTGTACGCGCGCGTATGTGAGTATTCTGTATGTCTGATTTTTTGAATATGTGTGTGTTTATGTGTGTTTACGCGCGTGTGTGTCTGGTTATTTTAGATTGTATGTACTAGAACACGCTTCGTAATAGCTCTTCCGCTTCAGTATAATTTAATGATTTTAACCAAGTCTTGATTTTGTTTTTTAATTGAAAATTACTAATGGTGTTTATAATAAGGGTTTTGTTTGCTTTATTATATAAGTATGGTGCCAAAAAAGAAAAATGCCTTTTAGACCATGCACTATTACAGCGAGGTACGGGGTAGTGAGCTATGCGTTTGTTGCCAAGTGTGATTGTAGGTGCTATTAGTCTGTGGTATCTTCGTAATGTTTGATAAATAAAAAGTTTGCGTACACTTAATACTTCTGCTATGTTGAAAAGTAGCTCAGTAGGGTATCGATATGGAAGATAGAACATTACTTTTAGAACTGCTCGTTGTGCCCGCTCGAGCTCGATAAGATGTGTTTTGGAGGCACCTCCCCATGAGCATATGCAGTAGGTCAAGACACTTTGACATAGGGCATCATATGTCTGTAATAAAAGATTATGATCCGCCACCGTTCGCAAGCTTTTAAATATAAATATTAGTTTTCGGATTCTATTAGCGGTGGTAGATAATATGTGGGGACCCCATTGCAAGTTATCGTCGATCACAACGCCAAGATATTTAATTGTAGCCACTCTAGATAAGATACCGTAGTTACAGTTCGTGGTAATTTCACTGTTACTTGTCTGTCTGTTGCAGGGGTAGGTATGAATTTTCATAGTGTCAAGTGCTGAGTCAGGTGCTCCTGGAGACGTTTTGCTAAAGCATATATATTTGGTTTTACTATAATATTTAAATTAAGGAGGCTGTCCTCGAGCCAGCATGTGACACTACTTAATCCTGCCTCTGCTAGTACTTTGACATCTTCCCAAGTTTTTCCGTGGAATACCAAAACTGTATCATCAGCAAACATTAAAAGTTTAGCTCCCTTGATCTTAGTTTTACAAAGGTCATTTATATGGGCCAGGAACAAGGATGGACCTAATGTGCTCCCCTGGCAGTAGCTTTTAACTATCGTTAAGAACTAAAGAAAAAACGATACAGTCAATTGATTAATAACAGTCCGTCGGTATAGTACCTACACTAAAGAATAGGTCTGCCCCACCACGCATAACAGCCTTAGCAGCCATTGAAAAATCCGTTGTAATTTAGAATTTGTTGCACGAGAATACGGTTAACAATTGAAGAATTGATTGGTTTAGGTTTAAAGGGGCCCACTGATTAACAGTCCGCCGGACGGAATCGGCCTGTCAGAACAAAAAGTTGACAGCTCCGAACAATTGACAGGCAGATATCGTCCGGCGGACTGGTAATCAGTGGGCCCCTTAAGTGAACCTGTCTGTTTGGAAATTTCACCTAATTATTAGTGTATACTACGTCCCAAATATAACAATGTAACTATAATCCCTTTGCCATGCCAACGCCGGTTGCTTGGCGGTCGCTTACTTTGGCCATGTTGTGCGTAGGAAGAAAAAGTGATCATGCACGCAAAAGTGGAAGGCGAAAGACTATGGTCCGACCAAGTTAGACCACCACCAAGGCCACCTCGCTCACCTCCATCGGCGTCCAGGCAAACTCCATCAAGTGGCGAGGGCTACGGGAGATCGAAACCGATGGAGACACATGACAGGAGCTGCTAAACCAAGGGTCACGATCCTCAGAATGAGAGACCGGCAAAGAAGAAGAATTTTTTGATTCTGATTCTGCCCACATCCTGGGAATGGAAATAATAATTTCCATGCGGAGGTCTGACATATACCGACTTTGTGGAAGGCCACATTTTTCCCAAGCGCCGTCTAATCGGATTATAAATACGTTCCCCGAAAGTTTCCCGGCCATTTGTGGATAATGTAAACAGGATAAAGGGCGGTTGTTACACCGTCACGAGTCCGGGACGGCTCACCTGTGGAACGACGCCATACTTGTGATTGGATATTAGAATTCTCTGTCTTTCGACGATAACTTTTTATTCTCCTAACAAAAATCTAAGGATCTTGAAAATCTTAATTAGTTATTTGACAATTAAAATATTTCATATTGCATGAAAATTGGGGTCCCTTGAATGTTTACATTTTCGCCAAGTTGAGCGCGATTTTAGCCTTTAATTCTCTCGTAGCCGTATCCGCACGTGTTTACTCTATAACGACTGCATTTAGTCATCAGACAGTTGACATCTTTCAAATACAATGCCGGTGTTTCATGATTGTTTACGCTTTTCCCACGCCATGCATTGTCGTCGCTTCGCACGCTATTCATTTTAGTGTAGTACTCACACATTCTATAAGGATTTTCATAAAAATAAAAATATTATTAGTGCATCTCGCTCACACTACTAAACATCCACACCAATATACTATAGTCCGCCTGAGATAACTTTGCATCGATTTGAACAAAACAAATTGAGAGAGTGTAACTCATCAAAATAGTCATGATCTTGGTTCGATACGGTGTAACACTATCCATTCTTAACTCAGGAATCGAACGTGTGACCGATCCGAGGATAAATATAAGTAGAAAAGATTTATATGAGAAGTTTCGCCAAGTCTCCCGATCGACATTTTGGTTTGTCTTTGAATTTGTTTTATCGTGTCGAACAATGGGTTGGATAAAGGATAACTTGTATTTGTGGTGCGAGGACGTAAACACTATTGTCAATAACAGGGGGTTCCAAGGTATTCAGACCATTTTTCAACCGTCAGACACCTTTGGTAAAACTTCTATCATAAGTCATAAGTGATTTATTTGTGAAAGATAGGGTATACATAGTTACGTGAGCCACGCTGCCTTGTTACACAGTGACATGCAAATTTCAAATTGTATGCCTAAAACTAAACATGCACTTAGATAATATCTAAAATTAATTCATATTTACATAACAATAATATTAACATACAAAATAACAAAGGTTGTGTAAGGTCAATGTGGCTAATTCCGTGAATTCCGTCATAGGGAATATTCCATGCCTTGTGTAGGTATACCAGATAGTTTATGAAACAAGCTTATATTCGGTTACAGTTTGAGAATTCCTTAAATGGTTCGTTATTTTAATTTTAATGTCAATTACCGCTGTAATGTAAGTAAAAATATAAGAAATAAATAAATAAAAACACTTCCTTATAAACATAATATCGTTTATCTATACTTTTTTATAAATGTAATATCAGACCATCTCGGAATATACTTACCTAGAGGATGTCCTTCTGGTCAGCAATTTCCGCTACAGGCCGACGTTCTTCAATGATCAAAATACCTACATACTTAATAAGAAATGTTTCTGAAATACTCAAATATTCCCATTTGATCTTTTTACTCAACTTCGGATACCTAGCTGTTATAATGTATAAAATCGCGCCAATTTATTTTTCTAATCAGTATAGGTACCATACACAGTAGTGTTGAGTCGCTCACTCGTGAGGCACCTCATTTGTACCACTCATTTTGTCAATTTGTCGCAGTACTTCGTACCGCAAAAATGTCTTACTTCACTCCTCTATTCATTTTACTTGATTCTAAAATTATCTTTCTCCTAAAAGTTCTATTCTTAACCTCCAGAATTGCACTCCAATTAAATGTTACTATTTATTTATTTATAAAGGAAGTGATGAATACATAAATATGTATATACATTAAATATTTTTGTCGCCGTTGGAATTAATGGAATAGTCGACGCTGAAAATATGCTAGTACCTCACCTCATTTGAAGTAAGACATTGTAACACCTCATTTTATAAAATGAGGTACTCATACAAACTCATTTTAAATTGATGTCCTACCCATCACTAATACACAGTACCTACAAGGATCAGCATAACATCGGTGGTACCCATTAAAATTAATATATTGAAGATGAAGACTTGAATAAGGCTCTCTTATTATATTCTTACGACACTGATACATACTCGTACTTATTGGAATTAAACTGCTATACTACTTAGCGCCACTTGCACCATTCCACTAACCCTGGAGTTACCAGTAAAATTTAACACTGAGTTAACCGGTTAAACCTGGTGCTATCAGTACAGTTTGACACTGAGTTAATGGTTTAACTGGTTAACCCCGGGTTAGTGGGATGGTGTAAGCGGCCCTTACACAGCTTGAGACAATAAGTTCACGGTATTAAACTTTCTACAGCTTGGCAAAAAAGTGTAGAAATTAAAAAGTAGTGTCGTCCCGTTTTCTTATATAAATTGGTTTGAAAGGGACGAAACTACAGTGTTGTCACTTTTTAATTTATACTCTTTTTTGCCAAGCTGTACATATTGAGAAAATTTGAATACAAGAGTCACCCATTCTACCCTGCACGTGTCCATTTCTATAGATACTCTAGTCGGGAATTTTATTTGAACAAGGCTGTAATTCACAAATAATTCCAATGAATTTCCGAAACATGACCAGTATAAGCCGGATCCTACAATACACATTTATTAGAAGTCTTAGGACCAATTTATACAGTTCACGATTGAATTTAAAATATTTATGAATAGTCTAACATACGCAACCGTCCGTAAAAACCTTTGTCCAAAGAGGGTCTGATTTCCAAAAGTGTGCGATATAAGATGATATTTTTAAATATGCTAGTTTAATAACATTTACGGTTCATGGAGATCAATTTGTAAGTTCGAATCGGCCCTGGCCAGGTCCATAATTCAGCAAGGCCGCAGGTGCCACTGCCGTGATATTGGTTTTATGGTAATGCTGTTGACTCCGCACTCACGGACGTGGGGCCAGCTATATTGCACTTTTATAAAATTCTGGGTAGGCAGGTTGAGGATTCCTGGATTTTACTAATGAAATTTTGTTCAGGGGCATCATATTTGTGCGGGTAGAGTGGAAATAATAGTACGTTAAGTGATATATTGATGTTAAAAGTGCACAGATATAAATTACAGGGGAATTGAACCCGTAACTTACGGTTTTATTGACTTAGCGAAAGCGAAGGTCTCCGTTTCAGTTAGGGCAAAGACTTCTTTCCTATGTCCGGATTTTCTTGTCTACAGGTCGCATTTTTAAACCAATTCTCATGAAATTTGGTAAGCAGGTTTAAAATGTATAATGGATCCTGATTTTGTAATTTTTTTTACCATAATTACCTGGATTCCTGAATTTTAATAATGAATTTTATTTAGGTAGGCAAATAATATTATGAAAAGTGATAAATGTCAAAGACGTGCACATATTGCGAGAGACTATACCCTTTGGTATCGTCAAGTATCGTACATATAACGTTTATTTACTAATGATCCAATTTAATCACTCCGACTTAGATTTGACTTCCACAAAGTTGTTGTTTCGAATTCCGAAAGTTAGGGTTCGATTGATTTTCATAACAGTTGTTATTATTTTATTTATTTATTTAACCGCTTTGAGGTTGATAAGCCAGGTAACTACTAATTATTTTAGTAGGTACCTATAACCTATCTAATCTTTAGTCGAGATTTTTTTAAATACCTATTATTTGTCACGTAACTCAAATATTTTTTTTATTTTTGAAGTGAAAACTTCTTTAGCGGCGCTGGGCACTTTTTGAGGTGGGGAAAAAATAGTAAACTCGAGACAGCATAAGGCGATCACGTGACCGTAAGGTTTAGATGGCCACTCATTTAGATGGCATTTAAATCAATAAAGAAAAACTCCATGACATTACATGGAAAAGGTTCTAATCTTGTACGGGCTGAAATACGATAGGATCTCACAGTTACATTCTAACTTTATATCACTCAAATATAATTCCATAAAGCTACCTTGATGAAATCACTAATAAAAGTGAACTCTAGTACTGGTGAATAAAACTCAAAATATCATGACCAAATATATTTAAATGCAAGGTCTGCAAGGTAACTTTACAATTCAAACGCTACAAATTTGAATTTCGAATTTTAAACAAGCTCACTGGCCAGCATTTCGGAACTAAAGTTTTTCAATAGAAAGGAAGATGGGTCAATTATATACAGTGCTGCAGACATTTTTGACTAGTCATTGAGTTTTCACTTCTGTCGGCACTCCCGGAGTGCAACCCGTTGTTTTTTTTATTGGGGCACCTGCCTGCCGGTTTTTTAAGTAGGTAGCGAAAATAAAACACTCAACACTCTCTTGCGAGTAAGTTTCTCGGACTATATGTATACGTAATGTACGCATGTAGTTCAATTTCTATTTTTTTTTCCATTACTTCGTAAAGAACACAGGTAGGTACTTAACAAAATCTCATTTTGAACAAAGCCGACACGATTGGGCTTTTAAACGAGGGTCTCGGTTCCTCTCTTCCCGTATTGATAAGCTGAGACGGGTAGACGGGGCGGCAAAGATTTGCGATAAAGTGCCTCGTTACAATTTTATATCGATATTCGATATCGGAATGGTTTTGGCTTCATATTTAATTTACTACTGCGCTAGGGACATGCCTTTTATATGTATATTAAACAGAAAAAAATATTCACAGTGAGTAAAAAAAAGTACTGCATTCTAATTTAATGCTACAGCTAAGGTATAAGTAATTTAAGATACTGTTTAGCATATAATGCATTTTGGATCATCATTAAAATAACAATTGTAAAAGATGACTCACGTTAGACCGGGCCATGTCCGGGCCGGAGCTTCCGGAGCTTGGTTTTCTATGGAAAGCATCACGTCACCTGTCATAGAAAAGTAAGCGCCGGAAGCTCCGGCCCGGACACGGCCCGGTCTAACGTGAGTCATCCTTAATAGAATTTTCGTTTAATAAAACGTTATTGTTGGAGCCATACGTTCAAAAATACAATAGAAACCTCCAGGCTAGGGCCTGTACAATAGTTAGCGCATACCAGAGAGCTCATAATAGTTATTTACGATACAAGTGCGGAAAAGAGGAAACTCGAAACGAGTGGCGATAAATTAAAACACGACCGAAGGGAGTGTTTTAAATCGACACGAGTTGCGAATTACCTATTCGCACGTGTATCGTACAACGTTTTACAGTACATATGGCACTTTAAAGTTTCGACATACGCACGAAAAGTTCTATTTTACGCACTAGTGCGGGAAAATAGGACCATATGTACTGTAAAAAACCTTTACAGTACATATGGGGCTACTTTTCCGCACTAGTGCGTAAAATAGCACTTTTCGTGCGATGTCGAAACTTTAAAGTGCCATATGTACTGTAAACCTGTAAATTAAATTTTCATGTACATTTATACCTGTAGGTATCCTCATAAGATGCTCATTATACTTGTTACCTACGAGTATCTATTTTATTACATGGTAGGGTAGATCGGATATGGCAAGAGCCGTTTTCGTGAAATGATTACCTAGTAGGTACGTATTTCTAAACCTTATTCAATTCAGATATGGTTTGTATACTAGTATACAATATATAAAATCTGTAGGCTTTCGCATGTCAATATAATATAGTGTTTGCATTCTTTAACAATTTAGTGGGAAAACATTGCATTGTACGCATCATAGAATGTACCGTGTTTAATTCGAAACATGAAATGTAAGTAATGAGTATGTGTATCATACATATTTACAAGTAGGTATTACTATAATATTTGGATTTTTAACTAGTCATACATATATTTAACTGCGTTAAATTTCATTCTGAGATCTATTTATAGCCCCGTAGTTATTATTTCCGTACCCTTCAAAAATGAAGGTAGTTATAATAAGTGATTGATTTCGTACGAAAGCAAAGATTACTTAGTTGGTTTCTTAGGTAATGAGTTTATTACGCTAAATGAAGATACAATTTCAAATGAAAGTTTACCAGCCATCTAAGTAATGTAAACGGGACTAGCCGTGCCGAAAAAACATTTATTTTTCACTCGGGGTTACTCGGTAGTACAAACATTATATCATTCAGCGCACAATAGACATATTAAAATTACTCACACCTCACACCCTACTTCATCAATCGAAACACACACAGATATTTAGAGGAACACTATTTTGGCGAAAATACGTGTGACTCGGACTAACACAAAAACATGTAATGACGAGTATCTGAGGAGCGACGTCGGAGTGGGATGGCGGGGGATGATAGCGTAGCGAGTGAGAGGGACAGTGCGAACTTGTTTTTTAAATATTATATCTCTAAAATGTGTGACAAGGACGGCATGATTCCATGTACTGCTGCTCAGTAAATTATATTGTTGTCTTGGATTTGGATACTCGTATAATTGTAATCAAACTTCACAGGTAAGTTCGTTTGATTATTAATTATCGCCACTCGTTTCGAATTTCCTCTTTTTCGCACTTGTATCGAAAATAACTATTTTGTAATTGCCATAGCTATACAGCGCGGGAATGCTGCCTGCGGGATGGGCACCTTGCCAAGGGGCCTAGGCCACAGAATAAATAATAGGACTGAGTACAGAAGACTCACTCTCTAACAAAACGCGTCTGTTACGATCAGCACAGATATCGCCGCTAGGTGGCGACAGAGCCACGCGCGGCTTATGGCTTTCCCCAAAATTGGGGCGGAACGGATGTACTTTTAGCTACCTGTAGCAAAGCGACGAAATCGCTGAGTGTGCCACGCCTGCCTAGGCTTAGAAGGTAGGTTTTAGGGATTTTTATTTTTTTGTTAAGTTTAGTTTTAGTTATTTTATTGTATAAGGTATTAAGTTTGTATTATTTACGTTAAATAAACATAATATTTTTTTTAATAATAATTAATCTCAATATAACACTTTAAACTCTCGCGTTTTGTACACATATTTAATTACACAAACGGGTCTACCGCGATATAATTTCATTGTTTTTACCTTTAATTCCGACGTTTCAGCTGAGTTGCACCAGCTGTGGTCACGAAAAGACTGACGTCACTGAGAAATGTCAACGGAGATATTAATAAAACACCACTGAACTACCCGAAATTAGTTAATAAAAATGTTCGGGGTAGACAAAGAAATTGCAGCTACCCGTCAAAGTTTAGGTAATGGTGCAACTCAGCTGAAACGTCGGAATTAAAGGTAAAAACAATGAAATTATATCGCGGTAGACCCGTTTGTGTAATTAAATATGTAATAATTTATCTCATCAAACATTCCTAGCAGGTTTACTTGGGCCGGTACTTCACTAATAACCGCTCAAGATTATGTAAAAAGAGCTGTCAAAGTTTCCTTATTAATAACCAGGAATCGACTCGGAGTTTAGAACAACACTCCGAGCTGCTTTTAAAGCAAATACTTATAGGTATTTAGTACTTGGTACTATAGTTTATTATGTTATCTAATAATTCTAAATAAACATCTCTCCGAAATATATTGCTTTCAAAATTCGATGTCTAGTCTAAAAACCATAGTTAAACGTAAGTTGTTTTAGTACCTAAGTACTGATAGCAGTTTTTTCTATCTTATATGTCTATATGCAGTATATATAGTTATAATTGTACTTACACAATTAACATAATTTATAATTTATGAACCTCCAGGTCTTTTTTATTGTACCTTTTGTTGCAGTACATCTTTTGTATTGTATTTTTGATATGTTTATATGACTGTTTGGTTTTCTAAATAAATAAATAAAAAACTCTAAACGAGCAATTCTTGAATATTTAATTATTTATATGTACCTATATGTATTTCGGGGATCTCGGGAACGGCTCTAACGATTTCATTGAAATTTGCTATATGGACCCCCATATAGCAAACATCAATTTCGGGGGCTAAAAATGGATTTAGCTAGGTTTTATCTCTTGGAAAACGCGCAATTTTGAGTTTTTATATGTTTTCCGAGCAAAGCTCGTTCTCCCAGATATTTTGATTTAAGTGTTCTATTTGGGCGTTAACCCCCTACACCGAATACTACGAATTAAAAGCTAGTAGGTAAATAGCTAATTTACATAGTTCTAGTAACCTTTAAATTTTCGACATAGGCACTTAAAGTAATAATACATTACGATACAAGTGCGAAAAGTAGGAAATTCGCAACTAGTGGCGATAAATTGAAACACGACCAAAGGGGGAGTCTTAAATCGACACGAGTTGCGAATTACCTTTTCGCACGTGTATTGTACAACGTTTTACAGTAAATATGGCCCTTTAAATTTTCGACATAGGCTATTGTGTTAATTACCGCACTAGGGCGGTAAAGTAGCACCATATGTACTGTTAATTTAATTTCGGCATTTGTACGGATAGCGCGGTTTTTAGGGTTCCGTACCCAACGGGTAAAAACGGGACCCTATTACTAAGACTCCGCTGTCCGTCCGTCCGTCCGTCCGTCTGTCACCAGGCTGTATCTCACGAACCGTGATAGCTAGACAGTTGAAATTTTCACAGATGATGTATTTCTATTGCCGCTATAACAACAAATACTAAAAACATAATAAAATAAAGATTTAAGTGGGGCTCCCATACAACAAACGTGATTTTTGACCGAAGTTAAGCAACGTCGGGCGGGGTCAGTACTTGGATGGGTGACCGTTTTTTTGCTTGTTTTGCTCTATTTTTTGTTGATGGTGCGGAACCCTCCGTGCGCGAGTCCGACTCGCACTTGGCCGGTTTTTAATTATAAACTGTCAGAGTGGATGAAGCCATAATGAAGGCAGCAACAATGATGGATGATTGTCGTTTTGATTAGCCCTCCCATCGTGGAGGGTGTCGGCAACGAGCTAAATTGCCTTGTAAGGGTTGCCGGCGAGTGTAGACTTACTCTTCGAGACTCCGCATAATAGGGTATTATACTGCATTTAAAATAAATTTCACACCATGCATGAAATAAAGCACCACATAATTATTAGATAAATATTAGATAGAAGTTATTTTTAAACACAAGTTCTTTTAAATCGGATAGAAATATAAAAAGTAGGTGAGTTGACCGTGACGTCACGATGTAATGTTTCATATAAATTCCATATTAGCAAATCGTTTTGACAGTTCTAAAAAAGAAACTGATTTGACTAATAGGAAAATACCCTATTGTAAAGTATATACAAAGATTTACAGGTTGGCCCAAAAATACGTTGACATTTTCTTTACTACGGCATAGTTGATAATTTTAACAAACGTTTGCGTTTATGTATCAGATCTGAAGAGAATGTTTGAAGTTATTCATTTTTATTTTTAAAACGAATACTGGACTTCATCGCGTACATTTACGTTTATTATTTGGCCTGACGCAAAGTATCTTACTAAAGCGCGCTGAGGGTCTCATCCCTGCTATTGTGGCCGTGAACTATCGTACAATAAAGTGTCATTCTATGGAACTTGCTAACTATGGGAACAAACCGCCATATTGAAATTGTCACTAAATGATGAATTTACTAGTGACTTTTGTCAGGCGTGTCTCACTCCGCGATTTCGTCGCTTTGCTACAGATAGCTAAAAGTACATCCGTTCGGCCCCAATTTTGGGGAAAGCCATAAACCTAGCGGCCATATCTGTGCTGATCGTAACAGACGCGTTTTGTTAGAGAGTGCGAGTCTTCTGTACTTAGTACTATTATTTATTCTGTGCTTTTGTTTACGTAGTTAGCAAGTTCCATAGAATGACACTATACAATATACATGATCCGTCTAAACGGTCAGTGATCTGTGGCTACACGCAACTGGCGCTATCTTTGTCTTTAATTGTGATATTCAAGCTTAGGCGGAGTATTGAATTGCGAGTACTAGTGGAAGAATTGCCAATTCTAATTAACTTTTCTGCTGAATTTCGTCGACGTTGTAGATAAATTATGTTGTATAAGGCCTATTGCTATTGTATTGTAATATTTATTAGTTGGGTGCGCAATTGTGCCGCCTGTCATGAAAAAGACCCACAAAATTTCACATTTTTGCAACTTGTAACGCGATCCGATCACTCCATTACGCACGCATAATATTCAAAAGGTACAAATTTTATTTCGAACGCTGTGAAATTTTAATGTAAATGTAATTTTAAATAACACGCAAATGTTGTTTATTTTTTATCTGTATTCTTATATGTAAATGTAATATTGAACACCTCGCCCGCTTAGCATCTCTGCTGCTGACTGTAGGTAGTTTAGACTAGGAATCCTCTAGACTGAGTTTAGAGCAATTATTTCATGAAACCGATGCTTCCAAAAATACGGGGGTGCGGGGGGACGAGGTGAGCGAATCCCGTGCCGTGATTGGTCCATTCAAAGACACGGACCAATCATGGCACGGTATAAGTGGCAGAGGGGGTAGCGTTACTATGCTCAGTCTAGAGGATTCCTAGTCTATGGTAGGTAGGTACCGGTACCTAAGCGGTTTAGCTACTTTCTCTTGGAATCTATTGCGAATAAAAGTTGAAATGCAGGCACAAAATTCGCGCTCTTCAAAAAATAATAATCTCCATTTCGCAGTGAATTTTTAATTCGAAAGTAATTTTAATTGAACATTGAGAACAAGTTCGTTGCGAAAAAAGATAACAAACTTTTTAACAAAAAGGAAATTTCTGCTTTGTAACAGATAAAGTTTGGAAACTAGATATATATTATAAAATAAAGGGTCTAGCCAGGCATCATACAGACAATTTGATTTTAGTTTAAAACGGTTTTATACCAACAGGCGGATAAACATAAAGTGTAACACTTTAAACTCTCGCGTTTTGTACACATATTTAATTACACAAACGGATCTAACGCGATATAATTTCATTGTTTTTACCTTTAATTCCGACGTTTCAGCTGAGTTGCACCAGCTGTGGTCACGGAAAGACTGACACTGAGACTGACTGACTGACTGACTGACTTTGACGGGTAGCTGCAATTTCTTTGTCTACCCCGAACATTTTTATTAACTAATTTCGGGTAGTTTAGTGGTGTTTTATTAATATCTCCGTTGACATTTGTTGAGACGTCAGTCTTTCCGTGACCACAGCTGGTGCAACTCAGCTCAAACGTCGGGATTAAAGGTAAAAACAATGAAATTATATCGCGTTAGACCCGTTTGTGTGATTAAAAACATAAAGTGTTTCAATTATCAATCTACCGCTTAATTTATGTTTAATTCCTTTATTACAAATACATTATATAAGTCAAAATGACCGATTAGGGGTTAGGGGTCACTTGCATCATCCCACTAACCCGGGTTAACCGGTTAAACCTGGAGTTATCATGGTTACCAGTACAATTTGAAACTGGGGTGATGGTTTAACCCCTTAACCCCGGGTTAGTGGGATGGTACAAGTGGCCTTACAGCAGTGGTTCCTAACCTTTTCAGTCCGGTCACCCCTATGACTAACTAGAGAACCTGATTTTACCCCTCCTCCTATTACCATTGGGTAATAAAAAATAAAATGTGTACATTTGTTGTATTTGTTATATTAGGTTAGCTTATTACCCCCGTAAAATACCAGTTTTACCACCACGGGGGTAATTACCCCCAGGATAGGAACCACTGCCCTACAGACATACAGAATTTAAGCTTGTATTTAGCGCCTTTATGAATAACGATAAGTATTTTCGCCTTTTGTTTGACTTTGTATAATCTGTGGGGGGAAGGGAAGAGTCGTGGAATATAAGGAACTAAATATCTGGGAGACCGAGCTTTGCTCGGAAAACATATAAAATCTCAAAAATTTGCGTTTTCCCAGAGATAAGACCTAGCTACTTAGATATCATAACGATTATTTTCCATAATGTAAAGTTCTGAAAAATGGTTAGGTTTTAGAACTTGCTGCCACAAAAGTGGGTTAGGTTAGGGTTCAACTGCGACCCTCGCAAAAAATAAAATATGAATAATAACATCAATATTAGGATAACCAAAATTAGGGTTTTTAGTGTTAGGACAACTGATCATTATGACAAACAATATTAGGGAATGCATCGATAGGAGAAAAGACTTTAGGGATTTAGATATAGATCCACCACAAATAGTATTACGTTACCGCGATAAATTTTAATCCCTCATTTATTTGATCCTTCCACACGCAGATTAACGATATTACGCCATGCCACAGTAAATGCATAAACAGTATCACAGAGCCCGATTTAGATTGAAGAACATATTATGGTTTTGACCATATATTGATACGACCTTGAAAATCGCTCACGTTGATTGGTGCGTGCGAAATGAAGTGATAGCCGCACGCGAGATGCGCACCAATCACCTATATAATGTGAAATGTAATGTAAATAGTATCAATTATTATAATTATGTTGTTATGTGTAGTGTTAGTTTCACGACGTATTGGTTTATCTGTAATGTTGTGTAAACGTATTTATAAATAAAATAAATAAATAAATAAATAATCGTCATGGTGTATCAAAACCAGTTCAAAACATATTTCCGTTTCTAATGTTGTAATGTTAATTTCTGTAAAAAACAGTCTATATCGTTTTGACGACTGGTCTGGCCTAGTGGGTAGTGACCCTGCCTGTTAAGCCGCGGTCCTGGGTTCGAATCCTGGTAAGGGCATTTATTTGTGTGATTAATACAGACATTTGTTCCTGAGTCTTGGGTGTTTTCTATGTATTTATGTATTTGTATATTATATATATCGTGGTCTGAGTACCCACAACACAAGCCTTCTTGAGCTTACTGTGGGACTTAGTCAATCTGTGTAAGAAAGTCCTATAACATTTATTTATTTATTTATTTTATTTTTATATAGTTAAATTGTACCCTCCGCAATTTTCTTCATTACACTAAAACCTCAAACAGTACGACACTAATATTCCCGACGACGCTCTAAAATTCGTTTAAACTCACGTAACACAATTTTAAAAGGCGAATTAATTGTTTTAGAACATGGCGGCACACAAATTAAGGGAGGCTACATGCTGCGCTACAAAAGTAAGTCATTATTACCCTGTTGCACTACATTAGATTAAAATCGTGTTTCCGAGAAAATGCTGGTGCAAGTGGTGCAGTTTTCTTAGTAGTTCTTTCCTTATCACTATCAGGGACACGCTGATAGTGATAAGGATTGTTAAACAAAAATCTGTATAAACATGGGTTTATACAGATTATGGGTTTATGGTTCGTTAATGGTAACGAGCCATATTAAAACAAAAACGCAATTCAAGCTTCATTGCCACTTCATAGTCCTACAATAGAAGAAGATGATACATGAGTATATTATATTTGTTATTGGTGGTAATTTTTACCTTACCATATCTGATTGTGCCCGATAAAGGCCAGGACCGACCACATCGCAGCCTATACACAGCTTCTTGTGATTTTTGTCATACAGGCATATTCAATTATCCAGTGTGTCTATTAGGGCTGATTTAGACGGCGCGCGAACTCGCATGCGATTTTAGTTACATTGCGTACTGCCCAATTCAACCGACCGATCAAATGTAATGAAACTCGCATGCGAGTTCTCGCATCGTCTAAATGAGCCCGTTGCGGTGTGGTCGGTTCCCAACCGGTTATTTGAAGAAATGTTCTGTTAACAGGGAAATACCTGTGGAACTCGTGGTCGGAGGAGTGGGTGGTGCTGTACGACGACTCAACCATGGCATGGTTCAAGGTACGATTCAAATATACATTATTTTTCACGAGGCATCATCACACATCTCTCTTAACCACTACGAGGTTAACTACCCAGGAAGAAAATACCAACGATATACGTGGTCCGGGATACATTAAGCCTTAAACCAGCATATTTGAAGCTAATATGAAACCACAATATTACCAAGACTCATAGCGACATATATGTAAGGTGTTAAAATTCTGAACCCTTTTACTTATTACTTTAAAAAAATACTAAGCTCTTAACTAGACGGGGTTGGCACACCGCGGCTCGCGAGCCACGTGCGGCTCTTTGAAGGTACAATCGGGGCTCTGTAAGCCACACGAAAAATAACACTTGAGAGTTCTTAGACCACTGATAACAACACACAAGTGTTGTCAGTGGTATCTTTAACACATTTATCGCTGAGCTACGGTCGTAGCGATACGTCGTAGCCGATTACATGGGTTTCCCGATATGTACCTAGCGGGAATGCTTCGTAGCAACCAATAGACAGCGTGTCGCGATTAGCGCTGAATTGGCTCATAATTATTGTTGTTTTTGCTTTGTTTAGCTAAAGCCAGCCTTAGAAAAGTTTGCCGATCCCTGAACTAGACTCTTGTTCCTCGCTTAGTGTTTTCGGGGCGAATCGATGCGCGGTTCACTTCCAACTATTTCCATTAACCCCGCGGGAACTTTAATTGTTCAGCATGACAAATGTGAACTCCGAGGTTAGTCGTTAACATACCGCCGTTAGCTGACTATTTGTAGGCCTTATTGAAACGACATTAGGTTAACTTTTGGTCTGTTTAGAGTACACACCGACATCTCTCTTGGTCTTAATTTCTTTAAGTTAATTTACTGTTTGTCTGTGACAGAGATCGCCTGATCGAAATGTATATAGCCTGACCAGTAATATATGATAATTGTCAAGAGGGCGCTGTTATTCTCATGTATAGGGTGACAATTCAGTGTAGTATGAAAAAATTAGTTCCAGTGAAATTCCGCAACATGGCGCACCCTCAATAGATCCTGGTTCACCTACCTATAAATGCGAATAGATAGGACGACATACCTGGCGTATACCATAACCATAAGTAAATAAATTTGGGGAACACGGCTAACAAGTACTGACATTATGAGATCAGACCGATAATTATGTGTATAATCCCTAGGACCCCTAGGTATTTTAAAGTTTGATGATTCGGGCATACAAAGGCAGTAGCAGTGGTTTTTCGGTCTTGTTTTTTGAAGTGAAAACTTCTTTAGCGACGCTGGGCACTTTTTGAGGTGGGGTAAAAATGATAAACTCGAGACAGCGTAAGGCGATCACGTGACCGTAAGGGGCGTAAGGCGATCACGTGACCGTAAGCCCCGTAAGGTGGCCACTCATAATTTAAATGGCATTTAAATCAATAAAGAAAAACTCAATGTTATTTGACATATATGTTGCGGACTCCTTTTCAAGACTCTTTATACCTATGTTCAAATAATTTGACGTTGTCATGGCAGTATGTAAATAAACATGTCAATGAAAAAGTGTGATCTTATTTGAGAATGATAATAATATATAATAAATAGAATACCTCCGCTAAACGTATGTATCGTGTTACCGGGCGTCGGTAACATAGTGAGGTGAGTTTTCACTTCTATCGGCACTCCCGGAGTGCAACCGTTGTTGCTTGTTTTTCTGATGATGTGTCACGGCATTAGTAAATAATGATATACTCAATTTCAGCATTCGCCTCTTCTTATTTTTGAATAAAAAAAAGATTCTTCATGAATATTTCCGTTTCAGTGGAACGATTTTTTTCTCTGGATATTAACATAGCTTGGGCACAGATTATATAATAGGCTTGGGCTTACTCTACAAGGAATTTTCCAAGTAGATGGCATTATATTCCATCAGAGCCAACAATGGCTACATTTCCAGCCAGGATATTAAAGCCGATATCAATCACATGATACGACCACGGTCATATTGCATACCTTATCTCGCCGCCCTATCAGCGCCATCGCAATAGGCGGTTATCACACTGGATGGGATTCGAACTTCACTCCGATGTTTGAGTTAGACAAGCAACGCAATACGCGTATTATCGACATCCCGCTCGCACATCGGAGCGACGTGCGAATCACATCCAGTGTGATATAACCGCCATACGAGTACAGGTCACCTGCAATAATATTTTACTCTTCGAAGTCCGCATTAAATATGTGACACGCTCTTATGGCTCTACAAATAATGTCTTACAAACATTGTGCCTCTTGAACGGTTTCTAACAATTACAAAACGGTTATTATAAGGAGCGTGCATCAACTAAAGGGAGCAGCACAGTAGCATATTTGCATACGTTGAAGATATTATTTCATAGGTTAGACTTGTGTGTAACATCATTTATGACTACAGGAAAGACGTAATTCGTACTTTAAAAAAAATTACGCCCGATAGTCATTGATACTCTCAGCTCCTGAACAACTAAAATATAAAAACAATACGTACATGAACATTAGAATTTGTCCTTTTAATGTCCAATCCTAATACCACTATCCATCCCCTGTCCACTAAAATTCAAACAGCAATAAATAAAAGTTGGCTCAGCACAGCGAGATCAATACGAGATCGGAAATGTAATCTCAAGAAAGCTATTCTGCCGAATCTAAACACTGTCTTGGAAATACGGATGTCTTGGCTCATATCACTTTTTCAATTCTCGCGTTTCGCGTTTGTATTCTGGCGCTTACCTCACTCAACGCGAGACAGCACTTAGTACGGTCGAGGCGGAAGATATGTTGGTTTATTTTTCGTATTTTTAACCGATTTCAAACAAGATATATACAGTGGTATTACTAAAAGAAATTAAAAACTAGCTTAAATCTAAAATAGGCCCTTGAGGCATTCTACCAAGGATGCTGGCGACATTTCCTCGCTGTATCGCAATGCTGATACGTTGTGCGAGGTAGCCGCCAGCTCTTCGGTCACCAGTTACGTCAACCAGACGCTTCGCGATTTCTGCGAACAACTTATGCGCGCTGGGACCCCATGGACCTAGAGTTTCAACTCCAAAATAACCGATTTCAAATAGGAGGTTCGGAAAGTCGCAAGCAGAAGCTATTTATTAATAAAAGGAAAGCAATAGGCGACCGTCATCTCCCCAATACAAACATCTTACTTAGGGAAACGGTCACTGAGGGTAAACACTTCCGCTGCCGACAAATTGAACGCGTAGGGCTTATTGTGTTGTTGTGTAGCTCTTGACTACACTTGTTTGTGAATAGATGGCAACTTTTCCCTTCTCCATCATTACCTATATATGACAAGATTTGTGGTGTGTTTTGCATCGGCATGAATAGAGTAGGTATCGTCAATAGCAGAGGTAAGGAGTAAACCGTGCTTGTGAATTTATGCACGGATTACGAAAACCCTAAATTTTGTTGTCTGATATTTACATTATTAGGTTTAGAAAGGGTTCCGAATGGTAACATCTACATATATTCTATAATAAAGAGTTAAAACAAAACTTTTACACCGGTGAAGTTACCATACTAATGGGTACATTGTGGGCGTAGCAGAGTGCTACGCCGGCACTAGGCTTGTAGCTCGTAGCGCTACGAGCTATGCCTGAGAGCATTGTTACGTTGAGAAATGCAGGAAATAATTGTGCGCTTAGATTTTTCACACAGCAAAATGGTGTAAAAATGTAAGTCACAAAATAAATGGTAATGTGTAGATGTAAGTATAGGTACGCTTATAAATCAATTACGTACTACAAATAATTTCATTCTCATAGTGTTATTTATAAAATTTACATCGAAGTCTCGATTCCTTTTGAATCACGCTTCAAAAACTCTCAAAAACAGACTTAAGTATGTCAGGAATAAACAGGCACGAAGAATGAGTTGACTTCTTCAAGGCATATTATCGCTCTAGCGAAAATGAGTGTACCTATGATTATTACACGTATCTGTAGGTATACACTTTCTAATCAATCAAATCTCGTGACATTCTCCTAAGGGAATTATTATCAAGGGACTATTTCACAAAGTGACTCCAACAACGACCCATCTGAGTGGACGCTCGAGTTGAGCGTGCAGCGGGGCGGGGCGTGCGGCGTGCATGTTAAACAAATGCAAGCGTATAGTAGCGGCCTTAGTGCACGCTGCTCAAATCCCTTGGGAACTCGACGCCACGCTGCACGCCCCGCCGAACGCTCCGATTCGAGCGTCCACTCAGGCCTTACACTTAAGTGTAAGGCCTGAGTGGACGCTCAAGTTGGGCGTGCAGCGGGGCGGGGCGTGCGGCGTGCATGTTAAACAAATGCAAGCGTATATGAGCGGCCTTAGTGCACGCTGCTCACATCACGCGTGAGCCCGACGCCACGCTGCACGCCCCGCCGAACGCTCCGCTCCGAGCGTGCACTCAGGCCTCTTACACTTAAATTCCGAGCTCGCCGGTGTTTCACAGTCGTTTTCCCCGGGCCCTTGTTGATGGCAAACGCCGTGATTCCACTCGAGTTAAGATCATTGTGACAAGTTATAACAAGTTTGCGAACTCGACGCCAGTCGGCTTTTGGCGAGTTATCATAATAGGTGGCGGTGATATTCATTGAAAAATCTGATCTTGACGTGACGTTGTTTTTGATTACACGGTCGTGGTCTGTATTGTTAAATTTACATTAAAATTGAGTTGGCGAGGTTAATTTGAAGGACGTTGGGTCAAAATTATTTTCGTTGTCTTGTTTCTATTTTTGTCTTTTAGGTATCAAATAAATAAATAAAATTTAGTGATTGTCTTACAAGTTGTAGATTATAATTCGCTTGAGACAAATTAAAAACTAAATTTTACCCCATACAAAAAGCTCCACTCTCGCACATTTTTTTAGGGCAAAACACGAGACAACGAAAACAATTTTCGCGATGGGACCAACTCCGAAATCATCGTTATTCCACATCATAGTTAGTAAGGAAATAAGTATTTTTTTAGGTTAATCCCAGGGTTAAAGTTGTTCAATATTCACCTCGTAGACTAGCCATAAGATTTAAGAGAAAAAACAACTCCTTTTAAAAGTGCTAATAATACGCACTGCGAGTAATCTGAAACCAAGATCAAATTAGGATCAGATTTTTAAATATCAAATGCCACTTCCGTTCGTTAAAGTAATCGGGGGAAGTCCAAGAGCGTATATAACAAAAGAATATTTGATAACTATGTATATAATTATTGAAACTTTGATTCGTAGAGTAACATCATTGATTCGATCGAGCTTTCTCATTTGAACCTGTTTTAGAATTTCGTCTACCTGAACGTTAACTTTTCTAAATAACTAGATAACTACATAATATCAACAAGCAAAACATAAATACGAAAAATTATGGTTTTAGTAAACGGGAATGAACCCCAACTTTTGGCAGCATTTAAATATAATTTGGTTGCCTTTTGCAGATAACTTACTAAAGTATGACGCCTAGGGATTTCTTGCACGCATCATTTTCAAACTACGAATTTAAAGTTGGGGAAAGTTTCCTAAAAGTTGGAATAGTTCTCGGAAATTTCATAAGAGGTAAAGATAGTTATCGTTAAAAATGTAAAAATGTCGTTCTCGATACAAATATATTTTATTTATATATATTTAATTCAGATAACAAGATCCATACATTACAAATTAAATTAAACTAAAACTATTTCTTAAATAACTAAATTAGCCTAATTAATATGAGTCGTTTCCGACATAATTACGTACGTGCTTTCTTTGCTGGTAGAATAAAGGATTCCTAGGTATATGTATTTATATTATTTATATATCGTGTATATTTTGATGTACTTGCATATGTGTGTTAAATTTTTTAAATTGTTTTGCGGTTTATTTTAAATTTTGTTAGTAGTAGTAGCAGTTGCACCGCCCACAATCTCTCTGATTTGCCTTAAGGTTGACTGGTAGAGAATGCTTTTGGCATTAAGTCCGCCTTTTGTACGATAAGTTTTTGTTTTGTGCAATAAAGTTTAAATAAATAAATAATTTGATTAGTAATTTGAACACGAAATTCACACAAATTCGTGCTTAATTCACGGGAATGTGGACGGAATTTTGTTACAAATAGCGTAATAAACAAAAGAGTTCCCACACCGCGCCAAATGTGTTCAAATTGAGCCATTCACTTGCTGTATGTGATAATTCTGGCAGACGATTTCAGGGAGTGAACACGGAGTTCAACAGAGTTGATAAACTCCCCTCTGGGACGGTGATATTTTTCATGTTAACGCAGTACATTTTTCTCGCATTTAAGGCGTAGCGTTGCTTACATTCGTGTTTCGGCTGATGTTTTATTATATAACGTTGTTGAAACGTATAGCAACGAAAATCCATGGTTGAAATAAGTTTGTACTGAAGTATAAACAATTTGAAGAGTTCAGATAAATAATAATGATAAAAGTGCCATAGTAGTACAGTTATGAATACGATTCCATAAGTGTGTAAAAGTAAATTAAAAAATTGGATATGGACCCAAAACTATTTCCCGAATACCTACGAGAAATATAAAATAAACAATGTTGTTAAAAATACTCTAAGTATCAACATAACATGACAAATAAATATAATCCAAACCATGTAAAGAAAACTTAAAAAACAAACCTACGAGTAAAGCTATAAAATAAAGAGAAATCAGAAACGATATGCACATTTATGGACAAAATTTTTCCACATTTTGTATGGAAATATGCACATTTTCTATTTAATAGAATCTGTGCAAATTTCCATACAAAAAGTGACCCGTTTTCAATGCGTTTGAGAGTATTAAAAATTTAAGCAATACACAATACAATATTTTACGCGCAGGTTGTAGATACGGCCCTTAAAGCACGCCTACGGAGTGAAAAATGGAAACAACGCGGATACGAAGGTTCGTGCCATAAATTTCGACCCCCAATTTACCATTAAAGGGCAGTTTCTTTTTATGGTACTGTCTCGAGACTCGACAACAAAATGATGATAAGCACATTTTATTTGCGTAAGAAATCACGTCTTCTAGTCTATTTTAAATATTTTCTGAGATATACCTTTTTTATTTTTTTATTATATTTTTGTCACTTGGATTGTAGAATTCGGAATCTTGAAATGTAAATGGAAATATTGTAAATAAATCTGAATTTGGAGGAATTTAATAAGAAAGCAAGCCCACGCGAGCGTAATAAAGGCATGTCATTTTTTTTGCAATAGAAGCTACGAATTACCTTTTGTAACATTTTAAGTATTTTTTAAGTAAGTTTTGCTGCTTCGCACTTGAGTCGCACAGTAGGTCTAGCGGGGGCAGCTGCTGAGATAGCTTAGAAAGCGGGAAAAGTACGCGTGCCTGGGTGGTTATTTGTTTGTTCCGCTCGCGGTGGTGCACCACTGGGTGTTGGTGCTCGGAGGCGCGGTCCTTCTTTAGGGAGCTCGGGAGTCGCTTGCGAGAGAGGAAGTTAGTATTTTAAACATTATAAAAATGCAACCTAAGGTGTGACGAAGCTTTAGATACCTACCTATACTTCGTATTTTTTTGCATTAGAATCTTGATGTGTCTTTTAATTGAAAAACGCTTTAAAAAAATCAGTAACTATTACTTACGAAAGCAGAAGAATATAAATGATCGTATTAGATTCATAATTGTTACATATTTGCCGTAACTTATTTTTAAAACGTGTTTTTCAATTAAAAGACACATCAAGATTGTTTACCTTTTTTCTAATGCTAAAAAAAACGAAGTATAGATGAGTTTCCTGTGTAGGGATTTTTTATTTAACATTCTAATAAAATATTTTTAGGTTTACCTTGTAATAAATACGATTTACTCAATAAAACCGCAATAAAAAGTCAACCACGATATAAATATTCAAATTTCGAACGGCCGAACGGGTAAAACAACATGGGAGGCGCACGTCCGTCCCAAAACAGTCGTAAACGACGATCAGACGTGACATTCCAATAGCTAACCAAACTTTTGATATTTCAGTGCAAATATCTCGCCAGCACTTGTGAATCAACCTACTTATTATACTATTTATGATTTTGTGCTGGTGCGCTGAAGCAAATGCTTTCCTCAGACAGCCGGGTCATACTGCCTGGATGACCTGCAAGAAAGGGACCTTGACAATCTTGACACCCGTCCTTGTTTTTCCTAATGAAAAGGCTGTCCATCGCAATCCTACGCAGCGAGCGTGATGGGCACTTTTGCGTCGGGAGCAGCCTGGGGCGGGTTACAGTAGGAATATGTTTGCTCATGCTTATATTCATATTTAAATTTAAAATATTTAAATTTGTTCATAAGCGAATCATAAATACTACTTTTATTTGATTCACGATTTTGATAAACGAGATCTAACTAGAAGTTACAACGTAAAGGTCCCGTCAAACTGGCGTTGCCCCTCGCGACCATTACAGAAATACGACCAGTTTTTCGCTCCACTTTATTACTTTAAGAACACTCCCTCGCTTTTTACTCGTCTGACGTCACTCGTATTTGTCACAATAAAGCGAGACGCTGAAACTTGGGACATTTTTATTATGAGCTTTTTATTTGTCTTCGCGCCTATTCAAGTGGCGATCATGTCTGTACCTAACGTCGCTGGTTCTAGTGAACAGTAAACAACTGTAATACAACATTTGTAGCTCAATCGCTGGTCTATATTTACACAGTTTGTAAGTTCTATTGATTGAACTAGAGGCCGATTTTGATTAAACGATTTTTGATGGTTTTAATCATGGTATTAAGCATACTCTTGTACGGAGCTGAAACCTGGACGACGTACGCAAAAATAGAACGTCGGATAAACTCTTTTTACATGCGTTGCCTTCGTAAGATCTTGGGAATATCATGGCAAGACCGGGTAACAAACGAAAGAGTTCTAGAAATTGCACAGCTGCCTAGCTTAACCGCGTTTCTCAAACAGAGACGTCTGCGTTGGCTAGGGCATGTGCACAGGATGGAACCCTCTCGACTACCCCGCCGTGTTCTTCTTGGTGCAGTAGCGAATGCAAAACGTAGCGTTGGGAGGCCATTGCTTCGCTTTAAAGATTGCGCAAAGAGGGACATGATTGCCTTCCATATCGACCACCGAGACTGGGAGAGGCTTGCAGAACAGCGGACGGATTGGCGCAAACGTGTTGTGGAGGGTCGCAAGTTTTGTGATGAGACCTGGTTCGCCGCACTCGCTGACAAGAGGCAAAAGCGACGACAAGGCGTCTCAGTGCCGTTTTCCGGAAATCTCCTTTGTCAGTCCTGTGGTAGACCATGTCGGTCTCGCATCGGTCTATTCAGCCACCAAAAAAGGTGTTTCTCCGGCGTTACACCATAAATCGTCTGGAATAGACGCAAAGGCCAATGAATGAATGAATGAATCATGCTATAAAAAAAGATTATTATTTATTATATTATTTAGACCCCGTTATCTTGTCGCACTGACATTGCTTTTCCGTAGAGCGTGAATGTTTTTTTTATCGACTATCTTGATATCGATGTTTATTATAATGCAATTGAATTTTCGCCTTTTAAGTCCAATGAAAACTTCTTGATTAAAAAAATAAATAGGTAAACCGCCGGTTTACATTTGCGTGCGAGCCACGAGCCCACCGCTTACACTCGCGTCTCGTGGCTCGGCTCGCAGCTCGGCTCGTGGCTCGCACGCGAATGTAAACCGGCGGTTTGAAATTATGACTGACATATAACTTTAAGTTCTACACTATCGAAACTTAAACAGTCGTTAAAAAAAACATTCACGCTCTACGGAAAATTAATGTCAGTGCGACAAGATAACGGGGTCTAAATTTATTTGATACACTAGCATCATTTGGAGCTGATGCGTGAATATCGAAGCACTTGTATTTTATTTTGCACTTATTAAAGTCCTGAAATGTGTATCCAGACTATTTATGAAAGTGTTGACCGATATGTAGTCATTAATAAAGGATACATGTGTGCGTTTTTTATTATTACTCTATAGTTTAGTATACTATCTTAGTCACAAAAGTAATGTCGTAGTTACTAGGTACGCACAGCGCAGCCAACTCTAGTCCCTGCTGTGATACCTACCTTGTTGATCGCTCACGCTGATTGGTGCGCGCGTAATACATGACTATGTCTAACGGCCATATTCGAACTTTAAGATACGTTAAGATATATTAGTGCGCGCGAGATGCCCCGTGACCGTGTCAAGGTACATACATACATATAATCACGCCTATTTCCCAAAGGGGTAGGCAGAGACCACGGATTTCCACTTGCTACGATCCTGACATACCTCTTTCGCTTCCGTTACTTTCATAACATTCCTCATACACGTTTGCCGGTTTAGGGTGCCCTCGTGTCAAGGTATCATAACAAAATCGAAACTTACAAAATGTTCAATCATAATCGGTCTCCTTGTTGGAATGTTATACCGTGGATTTAATAGAACTAAGATCCATTACACAACGATATCTGTAGTTGATAAGTTACTGTTTATTACTCCTATGATTTTCAGTTAAATAAAACCTTGTTGGAGATAAAAAAGGGTCGCAGTCTAAGAGGTCGTCAAATACATGTTTTTATCAACATTATTAATATAACTGACTTTATATAAACGACAAAATAAGGAGGAAAAATATGTAAGTGCCGTTGTCATCTGCTCCTTGTCACATTTATGGAACAAGTCCGTCCCCATCGAATTGAGTTAAATAACAGGTGACAAATGACAAATTCCACGGTGATAATGATAAATAAAAACCGGCCAAGTGCGAGTCGGACTCGCGCATGGAGGGTTCCGCACCATCAACAAAAAATAGAGCAAAACAAGCAAAAAAATGGTCACCCATAGTACTGACCCCGCCCGACGTTGCTTAACTTCGGTCAAAAATCACGTTTGTTGTATGGGAGCCCCACTTAAATCTTTATTTTATTCTGTTTTTAGTATTTGTTGTTATAGCGGCAACAGAAATACATCATCTGTGAAAATTTCAACTGTCTAGCTATCACGGTTCGTGAGATACAGCCTGGTGACAGACGGACGGACGGACGGACAGCGGAGTCTTAGTAATAGGGTCCCGTTTTTACCCTTTGGGTACGGAACCCTAAAAATAGAGGGATCGTTAGATAGTTTTTTGGTGATTATTTGGGAGTTCGGTAATGGTTGTCTTTGTATGTTTATAAAAGTCCGACTACGCTCAGTTTACATGAATTCGACAGTTACAATTTATGGGAGCCACATAATTGAAATGAACTTAAGAATCTCACGAGCCTAGCCCCATTCGAAGTTACGGTCTTTATTTTAAAAGGCGGGAGCGGCTTTTTGGAGGCAGACTGTGTGACGTACGTACACGAACTCTAGGTACTTAACTTACCTACTTAAACTTCGAAGCGTACTTTTAACTAAGGAACTGCAGGATATATAATCCAAAAGCTGTATTATGTCACATCGCTAGTACTAAATCTCTTCTGATGCCGCAGAAAATACAGCAGAATTTATTTTCATTTGTGACGTAGCCCGAAATCAATAAAGGTCAATTTCATCATAGCCTCTTTATGACCCCTTACAAAGCCAAAAGCTGAGTAAGCTCGTGATACCAGCCCGTAACGGCACGTAAACCCATTATTAACTTACGCAAGATATTATCTAATGCTCTTCCATTGTTGCAAAATCGACCCTGTGCCTTAGCATATAAGCTTGCAATCAAGACAAATATCCAAGAGCTACAAAGCCTTGGGAACGTTACATATCGACACGTAGCGCAGTAATTTATACGCGGAATCTGCCGTAAAAAATGATGTCTTTTTAATTAAAGCGATAAAAAAAAGTTAATCGACTTAGCTATGGGTTGTGCGCATTTGGTTGGAGCGTTCATTTACGAGTAATAAATGCGCTGCCTTTATGTGCTGTCAGGGGCGCTAAACCTGGATCATTATTAATGCTCGTGAGTACCTACATATTGTTTACGAGGTAAATGTTCCCGAGCTTCACATACAGAATTTTTATTTATGGGGGAGACATCTCATTGGTATAATACTAAGGGTTCTATTAATAATACTAAGACTAAATAAAAACTCTTAATAATACTAAGAGTTCATTTCTAGTAACAGGTACATTTTAGAGAAATCTAGAATAAATACAACGTTATGAAATGCCAAAATCACCTAAGCCTACCGTTTTTAATTTTTAAACCATTGGCTCGTAACTAAAATCCCGTTACAAATGTCGCAGACAGATTCGAGCCATTTCAAACAGGTACCCTCATTTTATATTTATAGGTTTCAGACGCAAGTCTCGCTAATGTACTTTATTTTGAGGTGACCCAAAAACACTAACCTTAAAACATCAGGATCAATTTAAATTTAGTTTTTTTGCACCTCCTAATTATATCATTTTTCATTTCTCCATTACCTAAAGGTTGCCTGGAAGAGATCGCTCTTTAGCGATAAGGCCGCCTGTTGTTTACCTCTGTCTTCATGTAACGGCATAAAAATTCAAATTCATATGTTATTTATTGTTGTTGGTCATGAACGTTAAAATACTTTTATAACGACAAACTTCTTTACATCAACACATTCGGGTGTGTATTTACAACCGCAACATTACACTTATACAGAATAAGTTCAATTACCAGGTCCTTAATAACCGCCCTCGAGAGCCCTTCGCGTCACAAACTTGCCAGATTCGCCCCCGGCACAACGATTCCAAGCCCAGAAGGGCCCTCGACGCGACCTAACGACGCCGGGAAAAATACAAGACATGTCTGCAGACATGTCTTGTATATTCCCTTTATGTACCAATGATTTATTGCCAGGGCAAACTAGGCGTGAACCGCTAAAGGGCTGAATTTCTAGGATTCCGATAGGGTCGAGTGGCACATAGGGACACAAACAAAACAAACAAATAAATAAAACATAAGACTAACTAGCATGAGTTGCGTTCTCGCGCGCGACTCCATACTAGTCCATACATCTTGCGCGACTTCAAGTAAATCAACTCATGCTAGACCGCCAGGAGGCGAATTCTAAAGTACATATTGATATCTAAATTATGATATTTTGTTATAAATCGCGCGTTCATTTCGCTCGTATTTGTTACTAAAGTTATTAGTATAATATTCTGCACAGTTTTTGTATACAGTGATAAATAATAATGAAAAACATTGCCGTTCTTCACTAGTCGGGTAAAACAGGCTGTGTTTAACGCGCGAGTTGTGAGCTACACGCACGAGAGACCCTTGTGATTCCAGGCGCTTGACGATCGCCGCCGGTTGGTTGGTCGCTCGGACAAATGGTGGTCGATTCCAATTTAACAATTTGTTATAGTTGCGAACTGGTTTTCATATTATGATTCCACGCACGACTTTCACTTCATTTCGAATGCACCAATCAACGTTAGTAATCTTCGATAAAATGATAATTTTTAAGAAAAAAAAACCGACTTCTGTGCGGCCCGGTTAAAAATTATTGTAGATGGTGCGCTATGTAGAAAAGGAGGTAAAACCACCCACTTTTCTAGTAGCATTTCGTTTCTACGGCAGCTTTCGCTCGCTCATCTAGTGAAAAAAAAACACACAACCTGACAGCGCCCCATCAGTTACACTCGCTTTTTTTTAAACATTTTTTATTTCACGCATCTTTGCCCTGAAAGGCAACATGTTTACTCTACTAAAGTGTAATTACCAGGTATTTTCGAGCGTGAAAATTTGTATTAAACGGATGTTTGGCATGTTTTGCGCTACATAGACATTTCGCGAGAGAGCGCTTTCATGTTATCCTATACCATGATAATTACATGGGTTTAATTAATATTTTAGACGTATGATACCAATATTATATTGAAGTTACGCTAAACTACCTCTTATTTATTAGGCTGCGGTCGTACTGCAGACGCCGCACGCAGCCGACAACGTCACGTCGCACGCAGCGTCTGAATGGTGTTGGCGGGGGGACGCCGCACGCAGCGAGCGAAAACGACCACTCCCGAGCATTCTCGAACACACCATTCAGACGCTGCGTGCGACGTGACGTTGTCGGCTGCGTGCGGCGTCTGCAGTACGACCGCAGCCTTAGTAATCATACCTCATCATCATCTTCCGCCCGTTGTCTTAGATTTTATTACCATGGTTCATGGGAGCATTGGATCCGCTAGGCAACTAATAGTAGGCACTGGTTTTTACGAAAGTGACTGCCACCCGACCTTCTAACCCGGTGTCCTCGCGATGTGTTCCTTCACTGAAAAGCGACTAGTAAATTTCGTAAGTTCCTGAAAAGAAAACTCATTGGTTCGGCCCGAAGTTCGAACCAGCAACCCCGGATCGAACGTCGCATGCTCTTACCGCTAGGTTATCAGCGGTAGTAGTATTCATACATTCGTGAGTTAGGAGTTACATATGTTGGAAGCTGGGGTTTCAGGATAAAAATATAGCACCTGAATGTATGTTGGCGCGGATTTCTACAGCGCTCCGACTATTTTTATTTACAAGCTTTTATTTACTTTCACCTGACCGTTGTCTGTTTGTCGGTCTGTAATCAAATCTTGCAAGTTAAATTTGATCCACTTCCCGGTTTCCGATTGAGCTGAAATTTTGCATGCATGTATAAATCGGATGACAATGCAACCATCGAGCTGATCTGATGATGGAGACAGGAGGTGGCCATAGGAACTCTGTGATGAAACAACGCAACCTAATTGTGTTAGGGGTTTTTAGAATTGTCTCGATGAGTATTAGTTGTCTGTCGTAAGAAAAGTACAGTCAGCGATAAAAGCTTGTACCAAAAATGAAATTTTTGCCGAAAACTTATTACTCACTCGCGTCCGCCCCATGCCAGCAAGGCAACAAAAATAATAGGTAATTAAGAATATTGTCTAAGTACAGACCGATTTTTAACTTGTCAACAACTTTTCTAAACTATCTACTCTTTTACAGGACGCATCAGGCAAATGCATGGCCACACAGAAACACCTCGTGAAGGAGTGTCCCGAGATGCTGGCCATCTCCACCTGGACGGGACAGGTTCCGCGGCGTCCGGCGTTACCACCAGGGGCGAAGCTGTCCCAGCTGATGGCGCTAGGGTCGCGACAGAGTCCAGGGCATGTGGTCTGGATGCTGGCTAAAAATGATGAGGAAATGAAGTGAGTATTTTAATCCATAGCTAGGTGTGGTATATATATGTGTGTGTGTGTGATAGACGAAGTTGTGGTGATGATGGTGGTGATGATTATATATATTTTATTTATTTATGTAATTTATAAGTATAGTTTGCTTTTTTTTAACTCACTCAATATATTTTCTCTCTCTGCACCAATTGAAGGTATCTCTGTTTGGCCCTATGGTTGACTGGTAGAGAATGCCATTTGGCATTAAGTCCGCCATTTGTACATTGTTGTATATATTTTGTGCAAAAAAGTTTAAATAAATAAATAAATAAATAAATGAAGTTGTCACGACAGAGTACTCTGTAGGCCATCTCGACCTAGATGGGACAGGTTCCGTGAATTCCGTGGCGGCCGGCGTTACCACCAGCGGCGAAGTTGTCTCAGCTGATGGCGCTAGGGTCGCGACAGAGTCCAGGGCATACTGTGGTCTGGATGCTGGCTAAAAATGATGAGGAAATGAAGTGAGTATTTTAATCCATAGGTGTGGTATTTGTGTGTGATAGGCGAAGTTGTCACAGCTGATGGTGGTGATGAAGTTGTCACGACAGAGTACTCTGTAGGCCATCTCGACCTAGATGGGACAGGTTCCGTGAATTCTGTGGCGGACGGCGCTACCACCAGAGTCGAAGCTGTCCCAGTTGATAGCGCTGAATCGCTGCAGAGTCCAGGGTATTGTGTATGGATGCTCGCTAAAAATTATGAGGAAATTAAGTGATATATGAATCGATTGATGAAATGTTTCTGTGATATAGAGACACGTGTCGTAAACGATTGTTACCACCAGGGGCGAAGCGTTCGCAGATGGCACTAGGATCGCGGCAGAGTTTAGGGCATGTTAGGTGCCATTTCGCGCAAATGTACGCTACCTATCTAAAGAAATCTTACATCATTCCATACTATAAAATATACATACATTAATAGTATTATAACCGCACACGTCTTCCTACCTGCCAAGTGCCAACTAACGGCTCGGTCACACTGACCCGGATCAGCGCACCGATCAATTTTACAATAAAATAAATATATAAATGAAATTAAGGCTCCTAAAAATATTAAGGCAATTTATTAAAAATTTATTGCATACCCATAAAGTCAAGCCGCGTCTGATCAAATATTCCGTATCACGAACATAGGTGGGTGACTGGCGAAATCTGCACACTCCACCAGTTTTTTACCCGAATACATCATGCACGCTCGACTAAAACCCTAAATCCCTAACATTAGCCTGACACCAGTAAAAGCTTTTATGTAACGTGCATCTGTCCGTGTTATAAACTATGCAGACAGTGGCAGTCCTGTTTAAGTAGACTTGGGAGCAAAACTGGTATAAGAGTTTTTATAGAAATCTACCCGTTTTCATTGGTATTGAGTATACTAACAAGTAATGGTTATAACGTTTGAATGCATTTGGATGATATTTTTTTGTCACTCGTTAGCATTACCTTTGTTTAAAAAATGATTCAACTTTCAAGTACTCACCAAATAACGGAAACGGATCATTTTTCTAGAAGGGAAAATATAGATAAGTACTTTACGTACCTATATTATAATCAATAAAATTCTCCTTTTCGGAACGATAAAAATAGCGCCAAGTCTCTATATTCCCTGTTTGTTTTCCGGTCCAAGTTTTTATGGGTTGTGAAAGGATAACTCGAGAGTTTATATACCTTACAGTTTCCTTATCTATACATGGAAATAAATATACTTTATAGGTACCTATTATATCTTCCGCGCATTGAGTACCATTATTCCATGCAGTATATCTTTATTTGACTGTAATTGGGTACAATCAGCAGCAAAAGTAGCGGATCAAAAAGATACTTATGTTTCTATGGGCCCGATTCGGATTTTGAAATAGACATCTATTAGATATCTTTTAGACTTCACCAAGATACGATAACGATATGTTTAAGATGTAACCTGTCAAATTTGACATTTGCGCGATTCTGGATCTATACTCTCGAACGATTTCCACAAGATATGACTTAGAGATCCAATTCGCATCTAATAGATATCTAACTCTATCTAACGTAAAAGTGTCATTGGTTGCCCAAATTGCGCTGCAAAAGAGAACTAGTTGAAATCTAAACTATCATCGCGATTCGGGAAATGATTTAGAGATTCACTAAATATGAAATAGTAAAGATATGTGACTTTCCACGGTAAAAGTTACCATTGCCCCGGCTGAATATTGGAGCGGCGTTAATAATAGCGTAAGCGCCAGCCGCCATAAGGTACCTTTTGCCGTGGAACGTCACATATCTTTACTATTTCATATTTAGTGAATCTAATTCATTTCCCGAATCGCGCCGTATAACTTACTCGTATCTAGAATGGATCTAGTACGTGTCGTCTCTTGTGAATATCTTGAAGTTCGAATACGGCAGTATATGTAGAATAATTGGAATGTAGTAGATACTTTTGAGTACGAACTGTAGAGATTTATTTTATTTGAAAAAGTATTCGAGTGTGGGAATCTGCGATTTGACGCATTGTTACATGCGCTACTATTGATGTTGACTGCGTATTTTTATTTTACTACATAAAAAAAAATACAGAGATTAATAAGTAATAAATTACCAGAACTATAAATAGTTACCAGGCCATTATATCTGCCACGTTTAGTAGGTATACTAGGTACTGTATGCCCAGTTGGAAGCAAAACACGTGCCGCACTAGACATATTATCGGAAAAAAAATCTATTCTCGTAAAATTTGATGAGCGTTTGTTACTTTAATTACTATCTTATTGTATTAAAAACAGACCAACTTCCACTTATTAAACAAGTTACAAGATTTCATTAAGTATTATTAGATGCCACATAATACAAAGATATACTCGTAGTATGATAATACTACTTATTATTTCGGTACACGGCGGGAAGAAGTTGATAACTCGCAGGAAAAAATGGAAGAAATTTGAACCTAATGGAATTTAATTTAAAGTTCTAATTTCTACAACAAAATATCTCGAGTTATCAGCTTCTTCCCTCCGTGTACGGATTTATTCTGTGTGTACCTAGTAAGAACTATTTTGCAAAAGGTAAAATACTGCCTGTAGCGGCTGTAGCAAAAGATTTTTTTAAAGTGTTGGTACACGCTGATAATCTCCATGCATTGTCTTAAACACCCTGTATAAATGTGTAGAACGTGCTCAGGATACCGATCGTGTGAGTGGAAAAGGGAATATTCCTTTCACAAAAACATTTTATAAAAATACTCCATGCGGATTTAGACTACTAGTCTTAGTTGTTAATATCGATTAGGGCTCATTTAGAAGGTGCGAGAAATTGCGTCATTTAATCGGTCGGCTGAATCGATGTAACCTCCATGGTCCGCATCAATGTAACTAAAATCGTATTGGCAAGGTGCGAAGTCGGTGGAGGGGGAAGTGGCGCTGATCGTCACAAACACAGGTAATCTTATGGAATGTCCGACATTAGTACTAGCGGCAGCCGCTTGAACTAATTTTACTCCATAAGATTTAACGTAGAAAGTCCGACAAAATGAGGGCAGCACCAGTCGTGCACCTAGCGAATACGAGTTCGCACGCCGCGCCGTCTAAATGAGCCCTTAGTTTCGCTGTGTTCTTAAACTACATTTTTCTGTCTCACCACGCCATGTACTCGTAGGTAGGTATATCATTTGGAAAATTCATTCAATTGTTTATCGTATTCTCGCCGATAAATTTCACATTCAAACTGGTTTTAAATGGCTTTTACGGCTATTAAGTGTACTTACGAAGAAAAGCAATAAATTTACGTAAAAATACACTACACCAGACGGTCGGTCCTAAAACAATAGTAATATATGTTTTGAACTGTTTTTGATGTGTACAAGGTGTGTTACTTTATCTATAGGTATAGATAAAGTAAATAGCCTAGTCGATCGTGTTGGTCTACCAATCAACGTACGCAATTTTCGTAACGAATATGATCAAAACCGTAACAAATCTTTAAATCTGAATCAGGCTCTAAGTACCCTTATACAAAACATTTTTACGATACAACCACATCATTCTTTCCCGGATTTCTATGAACTATAACCATAACGATACGAGTAAGTATAGTTAACGATAAATATGAATATAAAAAGTTATAAACGAAAACTTTCTTGACATGTTTGTGTAGATATGTATAGAGTTTGAAATAACTAAATAAAATAAAATATCTGGAAGACTGAGCTTTGCTCGGAAAACATATAAAAACTCAAAAATGCGCGTTTTCCCAGAGATAAGACCTAGCTAGATCGATTTATCGCCCCCGAAAACCCCCATATAGCAAATTTCATCGAAATCGTTAGAGCCGTTTCCGAGATCCCCGAAATATATAGGTACCTAAATAAATAAATATACATTTAAATAAATAAACAAGGATTGCTCGTTTAAAGGTATTAGATAGATTAGATATACAGGGTGCTTCCTGTAACAGGAGCAATAAATTAAACTAAAGGCTGTACTCCTCAAACTGACCAACATTTGTTCAGCAACTTTTAAAAATTATGAATCCTTTAGACTTCCTCTTTTTCATACAAAATAGATATTGCCTTCAATGTACGCTGACATCAGTGTGTTTGACGTTGCATGTCACGCTTTAAACATAACAAAATTTGCAATACATTGCGTCTTAGAATAAACTTAAAAGTGTAATAAAAATCAAAACATGAGTTATTTTCAAAAGTTGCTGAACAAATGTTGGTCAGTATGAGGAGTACAGCCTACAGTTTAATTTATTGCTCCTGTTACAGGGAGCACCCTGATACATTAAAAGGTTTCCAACTTTGAGGCTTTTTAGGTAAATTAGAAATGATTGGTTATCAGTATTAGGTATAAAGTTTGGTTTTCAAATGAAGCTAAAATATGCATTGGTATATTTATTCACGTTTAAAAACATAGTGCGACGTAGCCCCGACTGTATTTTAAAATAACCAAGATTCATCTGTTGAATTTTAGTATTCATTCGTGAAGTCGCCCATACTTGATCTTATATCCACGATTAAATTGTAAAAGTTTTGAGTTAATTCCTTGCTTACTTTGCTTTTAACGCAGACGGATATTTAGATATAATTTATAATTTCTTTATTTGTATTTTAATGCCTTTGTATGTGTGTTTGGACGCGTTATTTACAGTGTCACTCGGATTTTTATTTTTGATTAACTGTAAATTATTTATCTTTCTTTGTTCGACATCTGTGTTACAGTATATTAAGAGGTGGCTAAATACATTAGTACAGTTATAGTTTTTTCTACTCCCGTACTTTTATTTGTCATTTAAAGGGTCGTGCACACACCTTTAAAACCCTACCTTATAGTTGTCAAGACAAGTCTTTAGTCTATTCCCCAAAATATAATTTGTGCATACACGCAGTATCTTTTTGGCGATTTTACGATACTTCGTGTAATGACCACTTAAAAAATATTGAATGAAATACAGTGTTGCCAACCTTATTTTAAATGTCATCTCTGACAAATAAGTGAACCATAGACATGTTTTTTTTTTAATTCATTCATTCTTTTCCCGCCCGTACCCTCCGTTTTTGCTACTTCTTGAATTAAAAATATTTGTTAAATATACAATTTTATTTCAAAGTAAGTGCTAAGTCGTAGAAAAAGTATTGTATGCAACGTTGTTTAACCGAGTCAAAAAATACTCGTGGCGTCTTTATTAACAATTTTCGGCTTCGCCTCAAATTGTTACTCACGCCACTCGCCTTTTTTGACCTCTCTTAAACAACGGTTGCATAAAATACTATTATTTAACTTTTTTTACCTTTTATCAACGCCATAAAATCATAAAATTCTAATTTAAATTTATTTTCAGTTGTATATCGTTACCCTGCATACCATAGCAGTATATTTTTTTATAAAATAGCTAGTGATATAACCGATGGGTCTGATAAGCAAAATTTTAAGCATAAGTATATTTTCAGAGTAATTGAGATAAAAAGTAAAACCCCGCGCGGTGGCCATATCTTCCGTCCCAAAAGTTTGGCGCGACGCGCAATATCTCTATTTTCTTATTTCATATTCATATTCATATATTTATTGCATTCATGGTAAGTACACAGGTGTTACATAGGTAATAGTTGTTTCACATGGGCCCTGGTAGGGCACAGCAATATTCTTAAATCTATTGAGGTTGAGTACAGTACATGCAGGTTTAATTTAATTTCCTGGCTTTATGCCCCTTCTCAAGAATATTGTTTACCATCAGGTTGTTCTTCCGTCTTTTTTAAAACATAACCCTGCTAGCGCTCGATCCTTAACATGTCAGCACATGGTAAAGCGATCACATAACGCGGTGATCAGGCCCCGCATGATAAATTACGGCTTGTAGGGGTCCGCGGGGACGAGAGAACCTTATTTAACATCCAGTACAAACTTGAAAACTTTTAAAAAAGCAATTCGGCTGTTAAAGGTAAGCCAAAACTAGAATTGGACCTAGGATACAGCCTTGAGGCACTCCTAGCATTTTGTCAGCTCTTTTCGTGTAAAATTGTCACGTAATATTAATAAAAACTCAATGACGCGTAGATGCTGTTTCTCGATCTCGAATCTCGCTCTTGGCCAGTTTTTTTTTCCGTTTACTCCAGCTACGCACTATAGCTTGGTATTAGGGATTGCAGAACCGGTACTGTTTAAAAGAACCGGGATTTTCGGTACCGGGCAAAAATGGAACCGGGATTTCCCGGTATTTTCGGTACTTTCGGGACTGCCTTCAAAAATCAGTTTTCACATTAATTTTCAGTAAAAAAAAGCGTAAAACGACCACGAATCTTTCTTAAAACAATAAAAAAGTAGCACAGTGAAGGTACACACTTTTTTTGTACCATAATATGTGTCTTTAAGTCACACAATCATTAATATAATTTGTTTTTTTTCCTAAACCACATGATATTTTTACTATTTTTGTTGATTGGCAAAAACTGAATTGTGGCTCAGTAATATCATAATTTTTTTTCAATATGTAAGACGCTAGACGCTAGACGTTTTGTGAAAAAGGATAAAAAAAAATTGATAATTTTTGCATGTGTTCAAAATGGGCTGTGGACCTTCGAACATATAATAACAGAACTATCAATACGACAAATCAAGAAATTATTCAGCCAGAATTATTAATTCATTTAAAATATCATTATCATATGTGAGTTTCTTATATCGTGTTTGAATTTGAATTAAAAGTAGTATTTTATTAATTACAAAATTGTCTCTATTTTTGCTTCTAGTTAGTATACAAATAAATATGAAATAACTAATTGTTCATATAAATTTATTTATCGTACAAATATTTATGCCCTTAACTTAAAGTATGAAATTACGCAATTTTATATTGTCGGCATTGTCAAACCCATTGCCTTTTTTTTATTTATTTTAATGTAGTGGTCAGCCGTAAAAGTATTACCAACAGCCTTAGATTGATAAAATATATTTATTTTCTTTATAAAACATGATATTTCATGCTAAGTAACAGAAAGCAGGCAAATATTGTACCGAAAATTTTAGTCCCGAAAATCCCGGGAGTACCGGGATTTTAATTTTGAAATCCCGGTTCTTTGCTTGGCTCTAAATCCCGTGAATTCCCGGTACTTTCGGTACCGGTATTTCCCGGGAGCAAACCCTACTTGGTATTCCTCCTTAATCCGTTTTCTCTCGATTACTATAATAATAACTACTCTTTGCCCCCCATTTTGTTGTTATAGATGTCCGATATAGCTTAGATGTTGTTTTGTCAGTCAGTACATGGTGGCGTTGGGCGGTTTAGTCACTTACGTCAGGAATGCTTGAGATTTTGTGAGGTGACGAACTAATCATCTTAATGTGTATTCGTTTTTTGACTGTAACTAGGGTTTGCAATCCGTATTCGAAATGTATGAAATTATCCGGATCTGGATCCGGATCCGCGGATATTCCCATACATTTCGGATCCGTCGTGCAAACCCTAACTGTAACGCTGCGTTCTGTGTAAAAAACATTATATTAAATAAATAAAATTCTCATAGTTCGGAACCCTCCACACCGTCTCGCTCTTGGCCGGTTTTTTCCGTTCACTCCGGCGACGCACTCGCTTCGTGTTCCTCCTTATCCGTTTTCACCCAATTAAATTATAAATAATGAGGCGGGCTCGCGTTGCCTTATAATAATGCCAATTTTAAGCTTCCTGGCTAAATTAAAGGCGAGAGACATCTACTGTTAAAGGCATATTGAAACTATACTTTACTAATGTTGGTAGGAACTACCAACCCTAGTCAAAAGTCCTTTAGAGTCTACATTTGAAGATAAAATTTTATAAATTAAGTCCCAATTTGAGTTCTTTATTGCGTATTTTTTAAACGCAACTCGAAAAGACTCGAGCCTCCGTCAACAATTTTAAAGGTTTTATATAAATAGTAAAGAAATTAGCGAGATGTTAAATTTAGAGCAAGGTACATTTGGTTTCCTAACACTCCTCGCGCGTGCCCGCGCACGTGCGAGCGCACGCGGCGCCGCATGTGGCCGCTGTCCACAATGCCTGTTCGCCCTTCGCTTCGGCGCCAAGGACAATTCCACTTGTTTTCGAGGCTGGATGTTACATGGCCAAGTCGCTACGTGAATGTATACAAGGCTGACAACCAAGCTTGAAATAGCAACCACTGCGACCTTGGTAGTTTTACCGGTAATCTGGGGTTAGTTTGATTCGTAGGGTCACATTGTTCATCGATTTTAAAACTATAACTAATTCGTTTCTGAACGCTTTCATCATGTATTTCTTGTAGTATGTTTGTGTTTGTATGTAAAACTTCTACTTCTACTCGCTTTAATTTCTTTGTAAAGCCAGGTGGGGTAAGAGAAACATAGTTAACTTTGCTAGAAGCAAGAGAATCTGTAGGACTTTGCATAAACTTGACAGTAGGTAAGAAAAGAATGCATACAGATGCCCATAAGTTCCCTACTTGACGCACCAATTTGTATGAAAACTTAGCATGGTCCGACTCTGAGTTGGTCTTGCCCCGGTGTTTCTCTTACCCTACCAGGGGCCCGTTTCTCAAAATCTTGTAACTTGTAATACAAGCGGATGTCACTTTTTGACAGCTTTTGTTAGAAAGGGACTTCCACTTGTATTACAAGTAACAAGCTTTTGAGAAACGGGCCCCTGATCTTATTACAATTTCTAGCAGCGAATACTAGTACGATTACCAGACAGATATTACTTAAAGTTGTTTTAAAATGAGAGCGTTACCTCGATTGTATGGCGGCGGCCATGTTCGTGTGACTCTTAATGTAAATATGTTGTTTTCTGTTTCATTGCTGCATAGGGATTGGATGAACGCCATATCAAAAACGGTAAGTGTGAAGAATTAGTTAACAAGTCATAGTGCAACATTGGGATATCTTCGAAAACGGGGTTGTTTTGAAAACATAAACTAGGAAGCCATTTCTGCTTACTGAAAAAAATGCTTTTAACGTTGCTATATATTTAAAGTTTATTTAAATTATATTAACATCCATAAATTAAGCTTAAAATCCTCGTTAAATAAAATAATTGACATCATTCTGATGTCAGTGTACGACTGTACGTTCGGATTTTCCTGTAAGTACAAAAAAAGTGATGCCGTAGTAGAATTCGTTCTATTACTATTCCGTGTTCGTTTTCAAGTTTAAATTACATTGAGAACTTTAACGGACGAGTGCAAAGGTCCTGGAGCGTTTTCTGTCCTGCATACTTAGTACTTAGACAGGGTGGGCCTGAACAACTACTAACTTTTATACACTTCATGATAGGGTTGCCAACTATTTTTTGGTAGAATATAGTATTTTCCAGAATAGGGCATCAAAAATATAGTACATTTAAAAAAAATATGGTACTTTTAGATAAAATACTAAACATAAGTGTAACATACGTTTAATCGGAAATATAGTATTATAGCGTACTATATATTTTTCCAAAAGTATATAGTACAGAGAGCCAAAATATAGTACAATACTATATAATATAGTACGGTTGGCAACCCTACTTCATGACGCTATTACAAGTTAAATAAAAGGTATAAATTGGATTATTTTAATTTAATCCAACCTGTATAGTTCTTGTTTCTCTAGTTGATATATGTATATGTAGACATATAATCACGCCTATTTCCCGAAGGGGTAAGCAGAGACCACGGATTTCCACTTGCTACGATCCTGACATACCTCTTTCGCTTCCGTTACTTTCATAACATTCCTCGTGCACGCTATAAGGCTAAATACAGCAAGTACCCCAGCTTAAACATTTACCCACTTCTCCTTACTATAGCTGGTCAAGCAAATCTTGTCAGTAAAAAAAGGCGCGAAATTCAAATTTTCTATGGGACGATATCCCTTCACGCCTACATTTTTCAAATTTGCCGCCTTTTTCTACTGACAAGATCTGCTTGACCAAGTATAGCTGTATCTGTGTCTAAAAGTGGATACTTATTTAGGGAACTGACTGCACCGATACTTATATATGTAGGTATACGAATTATACGGTAGTTGAAACTGAAACAATTCAGGCAGATGCTAACATGCCAATCGCTAACGCTACGTAGCGAACGAAACGCAACTGTCACTATCACACTAAATAGAAGAGTGATAGAGATTCGAGACACAAAGCGATTCGATGGCGAAGCGATAGCGATCGCCACCTTGGCTAGGCCGC
Organism: Cydia amplana; assembly: GCF_948474715.1. Taxonomy (NCBI): domain Eukaryota; kingdom Metazoa; phylum Arthropoda; class Insecta; order Lepidoptera; family Tortricidae; genus Cydia; species Cydia amplana. Next base: position 5,338,574 of record NC_086085.1, read on the forward strand.
CTGGTGCCGAGCGTTGACCCTCGAGTGACTCGGGTCAGACCCGATCCGAACCTTACACTAACGGCTCGTGATCAATTTATTTAACCCTTTCACTACTAGGTAAAGTTAAACAGTTCACCAGTGATTGAAGGCGATTTTTTTACGCCATAACGTGCAACTGAAATGCTAAAAAACGCCAAACGTGCTTCTAAACAACACACCCATGATTTTATAGGTTTGATTTCAAATACATATAATGGCAGCCTGGCTGCCTATAAACTTTTCTGTTTTGGCTTTTAGACTAGCAGAAATTGCCCTTTTTCATTAAGTCTGCCTTTACTACGATAAGTTTTCTATTGCAGAATAAAGATTGAATGCTAAAAGATTCAGATCAAATATAATCAAATCAAATGTAATAAAATTAATTCATAACGGATTACGAACTAAATTGCTATCGCCATATCTCGCAACCGAGCTAGCAAGTCTGTAGAAATTGTACGTCAGGGTTATCACTACTACGCATAAACTAAAGTATAAAAAATATTTTTTCTTTGTTTTCAAACACAGCAATATTTTCAAGCAATGAAAATTCCATGTTAATATTTGAAAGAATATTTATATAAATAATATTTATAAACAAAATAACAGATACATTGAAACTCATCTAATATTGACATTGACCTGTTAATTTATATTATTTGACAGTAAATTAAACCGGGTTATATCGGAACTATCGGAAGAGGGTCAACAAGGTTCTCGATAAATTTTATTAATCTTACATACAATACAAATACAAATACAAATAATTTATTGAGAAAAGTATAGTACAGCGGTTGCTCTTAAAGACTAAGAATTTATAAAGACAAGTTATTTACAAATGCCTGAACTAGGATTCCATGTGTTTCAGGCAGCGAAGGACAATTTTAATTATTTATTAATTATTCACTTAATAAAGTTAAAGCAAAATGGTTCATCATAATCGCCAACCCTGACACAAAACTGTCATATATGCTACGGTTTTGCTAGCTCCGTTGCGGGGTATGGGCTATCGCTATCGTGGATCGTTAACTTGAGCAACACCTGGGGGCCTAGCCAAGATGACAATCGTTTGCAGAAAACGAAACGAAACGCTTTTGTCTCTTTATCACTCTTCCATATTAATGCGATAGAGACAGCTATCGTTGTCATCTTTGGTAGGCCCCTTGCAACGCATGTTGGCTAGCCTTTTGTAAGCGTCAACGATAAGTCGTCATCGATTGTACAGAAAGAATCGATACGGAGTGTATGAGCGAGGCTCGACGCATGGAGCGATAATCGACCAAAATAACGTGAGTGACCCGTTTGACAGTAATGACGTTTTTCATAAACGTCTGTCAAATCTGAGTCGTTGATAATCGTTTGTCTCTATCCGTCAATTAAAAAATTGTGTTAGCAAGAAAGAGAAAATTTATGACTGGTTTGCTAGCTCTATGAATAAGCCTCGGAGTAACCGCTTGCACCTGGCATTGAAAGTGTTAAAACCCCGGTCTGAATACTGGTGGTGTGGAGTGACCTTTGCCCCGTCGTTAGGATAATAAGATCGAGTATTTGACGACTGAAGAGGTTGGCCGTGGATACTTCACCTTTCAGCTTAATCAGCTACTTTATTGCAACGAGAATATAGATAGAAATGTTCCAAGAAAATAAGATGTATAAAATGTTGACGCTCTGTTTAGTTGTCAGAAAAACAGATGGAATCTAACTTCGTGGAACGTAGGTTGAAGTCTAGGGTTGGAATGTTTAATAAATGAATCGATTGAGTATACATCAGTGCGATTTTACTCGCCTTGTCGAGACGGAGTGCATTACGATCAGAGATGTGACTTATTTGAAATACTTGTATTTAAAATGCAAATACTAAATGCAAAATACCTATTTTGTATTTTGTATTTAAATACCTTTTGAAGAAAACTATTTTGTATTTTATTTGAAATAGTTTTTGGGACCTATTTTCTATTTTCAAAATACAAAATACTTTATAGTAGGTAATGTAGGTAGGTAGGAGTTACAATCTCTTCTGATGTTACAATCCTGGCAACTCTCTCATACTGTTGAATCTGTTTAGTAACGTCGCACATGATCACAAGCGTAGCGAGTGGTTAAAAAAGTGGAATCTTGAGTGTTGCGAGGGTTTCAAGGTACGAGAGGAGAACAAACTTTTCTGCCCTGATGAAACTTTTCTGCACAAACGAGACGTTTTCATCACACTAACGAGAGGCATTATACTAGCTGTAAAACATTACAAATCTAAATTAATGCTTTTAAAAATTGTCCGTTATAAACCATCATCCATCCATCCTTCCGGTTAATATGAGCAAACAACTAGAAATTTGCACTTTAGATAGAGGACTGATTGACACACTGTTTTCAAAGAATGAAGAGAGTCTTTTCAATTCGGATATTCTGAGTAATACTTTTTAATTCAGACTAGGTATTCACTATTCAGAGTACCTTTTATCGCAAAGTATTTGTATTTTTAAAAAGTATTTTGAAAATACCTATTTTGTATTTTGTATTTGAAATACAAATTCAAAAACTATTTTGTATTTTGCATTTGAAATAGTATATCAAGGAAGTATTTGTATTTTGTATTTAAATACTTTTTATAAAGTATTTTTCACATCTCTGATTACGATTAGGGTTTGCAATCCGGATCCGAAATGTATGAAATTATCCGGATCTGAATCCGGATCCGCGGATATTCCCATACATTTCGGATCCGTCGTGCAAACCCTAATTACGATTGATATGAGGAGAGCGAGGCTCTCTCTTCGCTCCGACTGCCAACTCAGGGTCGCCATTTAAAATGTCCTTCCCTTGCTTACCGGACGAGTAAATTTCTATTGTTATTTCGCTCCTTGAGTACAGTCGCCATCAGATATATCTGAGCGGCTAAGGCGCTCACAAATATCTGAACACGCCTCTATTGTCAGGGCGTTAGAGTGCGTGTTCAGATATTGTGAATACCTTGGCCGCTCCGATATATCTGATGGCGACTGTACCATAGTAGCGTTAGAGCGTTTTCACATTGTCCCATCTTTTATTGGATACAAAGAAGCAAAAAGTAAAAAGTGCCTTTTATATGTCTTTACACATTTAATTATTGTTTGTGGTTCAAAAGAAAGCGTTTATGCGAAATTAAAAATTTTATCTGTATTAAGTAGATTTTGTAAGGTAACCATAGTTTTTTCTTTACCAAAACAAGTTTAAAAGTTTAAACAGGGGAAATGTGTGATTATTTCAGCCATATTCGAAGATCCGTCAAATATAAGATATAAACGTTATGGATCGGATATGTCAGTGTCAAACAAGTGTCAAAAGTGACGTATTTATTTGAAGAAACGACACTTTTGACACTTGTTTGACACAAATATCCGATCCATATCGTTTCAATATCTTATATTTGACGTATCTTAAAGTTCGAATACGATAATTAACGATCCAGTGTGTAGGATTGGCCCTCACATCTCATGAATCAACCTGTATTCCGTTGACTCCAATGTGCCCCAACGTCAGCTGAGGGGCTACTGCGAAAACCGAATTTCGCAAAATTGCGGGGATCTTCCACTTTTACTCCAATGAAGGCGTAATTAGAGTGACAGAGAAAAATGCACACAATTTGCTGATGTCCTGGTTTGTTCCAGCTACCGCCACCGCCGCACATCGAGCTGGTTATGTCCATGCCGTACCTTCGCACCGCCTTCAAGAAACCTACGGTTAGAGTAAGGCGTAAGTATTGTTCAATTTAAGTATTGATTCATTGTCGTTTTATTAAACGGCCATTTTAGGCCTTAATTTCAACAAACTAACGGTTGACAAAATCCGGAATATTACGCGAGCGTAATATTTGTCAAACTGTTAGAAGTGGTTGCTCTTGAAAGCTGTTAGAAACTTTTGACGCGTAGTCAGATCCGCTAATTTTGTTGCTGACTGTACCAAAACTACCTAAATTTAATATATTATTATCTGCTAACAAAAATACATTTAGTCAGTTCTCTTTAATAGGGAATCAAAGAAGCATCTGGCTGCTGTACACCATTATTATGACAAATGCTCTGCGAAAAGCAAAATTGCGCTATTTAACTATAGGTTGTTAAAGGACTGTCCCATTTCAAACATAGACAGAGAGAATCATACTATCTTTATTTTACACTAGTACTAGCACCCAAAAGAAAAGGATGAATACTTATAGTTTTTTAGGGTTCCGTACCCAAAGGGTAAAAACGGGACCCTATTACTAAGACTCCGCTGTCCGTCCGTCCGTCCGTCCGTCCGTCCGTCTGTCCGTCCGTCTGTCCGTCCGTCCGTCCGTCCGTCCGTCCGTCCGTCTGTCACCAGGCTGTATCTCACGAACCGTCATAGCTAGACAGTTGAAATTTTCACAGATGATGTATTTTTGTTGCCGCTATAACAACAAATACTAAAAACAGAATAAAATAAAGATTTAAGAGCCAACAGGAGCTAAGATTTAAATATTTTAGGTAAATATACCCGTCTCCCTAACGGAAGCGGCACCTAAAACTAGTGCGATAAGGACAAGGCGAAAAATCCTGCGTAAAAATATCAAAAATCGAGGTTTCGTACTCGACTGTTTCCTCCTCCAAAACTTAACCAATCGTAACCAAATTTGGAAATCTAAATGATTATGACATTATCTGTGTCGGACCGTTTTGCTTTTTTGGCTAATAGATGTCAGTTTTGAATAGCAAGCCTCTCATTGCGGCATAGTCAATTAGGCCATTTTGGCCATTTTTGAAGGGCTCTAGCGCCTTAAAAAACAAAAATATCAAAAAAAGCAAAACGGTCCGACATAGATATTGACAATATTAATCTGTGTTGAAAAAATCATTGCTCTAGCTTTAAAACCCACGGAGGAAACAGTCGAGTACGTTTGTATGGAGAAATGACCACTCCTGTTGGCTCTTAAGTGGGGCTCCCATACAACAAACGTGATTTTTGACCGAAGTTAAGCAACGTCGGGCGGGGTCAGTACTTGGATGGGTGACCGTTTTTTTGCTTGTTTTTTTTTGCTTGTTTTGCTCTATTTTTTGTTGATGGTGCGGAACCCTCCGTGCGCGTGTCCGACTCGCACTTGGACGGTTTTTTTGTTCTTATTTACTGACAATTTGGTTTGACCAACTATAGCAAGCATAATGCCTGGCGAACTGAAGCGGCGTGACATACAGTTCAGTGCCCAATTAGTATACCGTATTTATGTCCCGAGGAAAATCAAAGAGAAAAACTTAAACGAAATAATAAATTACCCTGTTGAAGTCACTGATTCGTGACGTCGATAATCCATTTTTCGACTCAAACAAGTCGTTGTGTCCCAAACGCTTACTAAGCAATCGCCTCAAACACAATGTTAGCATGATCTTTTATATACTTATTCAGATATTATTGTTTAAATATAAGTACTGTTTAAATATAAACACCGCTTCCATAGGAAAAGCACAAGTTTAAACATAAAGGCGATCCCAAAAATGTTTGAGTAGAAAAGGTCTACAACTAAAATAAAAATAAAATAACTGGGGTCCCTTTGTTTCCCCTAAAGTTTTAAGTCATAATGTATTCTTTGTCATATTATCATCACTACATAGTATAAAACAAAGTCGCATTCCGCTGTCTGTCTGTCTGTCTGTATGTATGCTTGTCTGCCGGGGCGGGTCGCTAGTTAGTCATACAACTGAAACCGTTAGTTTTTCAGAATTTTCGTCAGGTTATCCTATAGATGGGTTAGATTAGGTTTGGTTTGTTTTATGGCAATCCTGAAAAGTGACGCGTTTCTGAACCAAATATATTATGACTAACGAACGCGATGCGATGCGGGCAAACAATACATTAATCACTTAAAACTATTTGGGAAACAATAGAGACCCTTTTGGATAACTAATTACTTCAATATAACAGAGAGTGCGGTCAAAATATTAGGTCTCGGAGATGAAATGATGTCTAAGTGTAAGGCCTGAGTGGACGCTCGAAGCGGAGCGTTCGGCGGGGCGTGCAGCATGGCGTCGGGGCCAGAAGTAATTTGAGCAGCGTGCACTAACTTTAACATGCACGCCGCACGCCCCGCCCCGCTGCACACCCAACTCGAGCGTCCACTCAGACCTTACACTAAAGTCTGAAACTTATTACCGATAAGGAGGTCATATTTATAATGGTTCATACGAAACAAGAGCTAGAAAAATGGCGCGAATGACGGGCAAGGACGGATCGGTCCGTCTCGCATTAATCAACGAGCACAAATCGGAAAAATCCTGACAAGCCAATTCAAGTTTAATTTCCAACTGATAAGAGTTCAAATTGAATTGTGAAGGCTCGGGATGCCTGTCTCCATTTTATTTTCATCACGTGCAGATGGGTTTGCCTTTGGAGCCTGATATTGGAAGTGGAAAATTGCTAAAAAGGTGTCTTATTTTATACTAATAAATCCTTCATTGAAATGGAATGGAGAGTGATTAAGTTCTTTTGTTTGATACTGACTTGGTCGAGGTCTTAAGAATTAAAGAATCGCTCAGTCGTTTGAAGACGGTCGCTTGACAGTTAGTAGCTTAGCATTTATATTGTCTTTTTTTTTTATTTAAGTATACAAAAAACAACCAGAAATCGTTCTACGTGTTAAGGGTGGGTGGGAAGTAGAGTTGAAAAACACCAACGAGCGTTGTGACCTCAATTTGTCTCTTGTCTCATTTATTTCTATATTCCAGAGCCAAAAACGATATTTTTGTAGGTATATTACCAATGTCACTTTTAAATAGGTCAGCTAATAACTTTAGACTTACAGGATTGACCCTCACATGGGATAAGGGTGTCGTACGAGGCGACTAAGTCCACAAACGAAGCAAAAAGCTGTTTCGTCACAGGGGACATGGACCTCTTAGCATTGGCTTGCAATCCATCTAGGAGAAGGATACTCCAAAATTAAATCCCGGAATGGAGTTACCGTAAGGCGCGAGTAGGGTCCAACCTGAAATAAGCGGCAGATTCCTGCAGCTGACCTGCCTTCACACGTATTGGCTCGCCTTTCCTGTGGGTTAAGACAGTGAAGCCGAGAGGGTAATGCAGGTGCTGGGCATCCCTGCGTTTCCTTAATTCTGTCCCAAGTGGTGTCATTGTCTCTCCGATTTGCACCATAAATCGTCTGCAATAGACGCAAAGGCCAATGGACAGGATTTAAGAATATTTCATTACACTTTCATTTCTACTACGGATTGGGAAGCATCGGATTACATTTCAACTAAAGTAGGCGGCGTCCCACTAAAGTTAGGGAGCTTATGACGTCGGCGGCATGTTCGCCACCGGTTTGCGACTTTATTACTTTACTCGCATATTCTACTCTGTTTTGTGAAGCCTTAGCTTGAAGTATGACTATTTTTGTATTACCTAATCTTTAAGACAAAAGTGGAGGACCCGCGTGAAATCGCCTTTTCATACAAACGTAGTCCTCATTTTCCTCTCTGGATATTAACATTACTTATTGAAAACATTTGACACAAGTTGTTGTATTTTAACCACAGCTATAGGTCGTTTTTTTTTAGTATTAGAAATAAGGTAAACAATCTTGATGTGTCTTTTAATTGAAAAACACATTTTAAAAATAAGTTACGGCAAATATGCAACAATTATGAATCGAATACAATCATTTATATTCTTCTGCTTTCATAAGTAGTAGTTTTTTATTTTTAAAAAGCGTTTTTCAATTAAAAGACATGTCAAGATCGCTTACCTTCTTGCAAGTTCTTTCTAATGCTGAAAAAAAACGAACTAAGTATATGCCCCTACGTTTGTTTTTGAAGTGAAAAGTTCTTTAGCGGCGCTGGGCACTTTTTGAGGTGGGGAAAAAATGATAAACTCGAGACAGCGTAAGGCGATCACGTGACCGTAAGGGGCGTAAGGTGATCACGTGACCGTAAGCCCCGTAAGGTGGCCACTCATAATTTAAATGGCATTTAAATCAATAAAGAAAAACTCATGTTATTTGACATTTATGTTGCGGACTCCTTTTCAAGACTCTTTACCTACCTATGTTCAAATAATTTAACGTTGTCATGGCAGTATGTAAATAAACATGTCAATGAAAAAGTGTGATCTTATTTGAGAATGATAATAATTAATAATATATAATAAATAAATAGAATACCTCCGCTAAACGTATGTATCGTGTTACCGCGGGCGTCGGTAACATAGTGAGGTGAGTTTTCACTTCTATCGGCACTCCCGGAGTGCAACCGTTGTTGCTTGTTTTTTTCGAATTTTTAATTACTTATTATATGAGTTAAGGGCATTTAAAAAATTGTATGAGATGTGTTTTTCGCAAAAGCAATCGCGTAAAAATTACCACCTAGTAAGTAGGTATAGATAATAAGCGATACGTCTCATATAGGTAAACCTTTTATTATTAATGTTTCATGGCCTTATAAGCCATTACAGCTTAATTGCAGAAAGTAAAGTGCCCAATGCTCGGGATTTGGGATGGAGGCGAGACAATATTTTAAATATTTGAGTGACCCAAACGGCGGGGCTCGCTTAAGGCGCAGTTATGTACTAATACTAATACAAAAGACGAAAGTGGAGGACCCGTGCGAAATTGTTCATACAAACGTAGTTCCCATTTTTCTCTCTGGATCTTAACATCTCATCGGAAGACCAGCGCTGGAAGCCACCAGCAACATGCTGAGATGAGGCCATTTCGTGGCACTTTAATCTTATTTTGTGTTTTCTGTCATATTATGTATTGTCTGTGCTTGCGAATAAATTATATTCTATTCTATTCTATTCTATAACATTATTGAAAAATCAGTAGCGTTGTCATAATCATAATACGGTTATCAAAAATATGAATAGAATTAGAAATATTGAGGCGTTTCTCTAGTGACTTCATCGATTAGAAACCTTAGTAAACAACTTACTAACAATACTCTTATAATACGTAACTATATTATAGTTTTCCATGCATTGCCATCTACAATTCCCGAACAAATTGGTAATTAGTGACCCTAGGAGACGTCAAGTCAACGTCCTGTCACCGAGACGCGTTCTAGACTAATTATTGAGAACACTTGATGAAAGGGTCAGGGTCACTCTACTCTATTTGACGAAGGGTACTATATGTGTGTGACAGGTACGATAAATGTAGCAAATTAATACGTTGGATAAATTATTTATGAAACGAACCTAAATTGGCAAAAGTTCCACTCGTTATCCAAGGTAAAAAATAAATAATAGGTACTTATATTCATGTGTTTATTTATTTTTAAGCGATGATTCGTTTTGACCAGCTTTGAAACGAAGTGAAATTAACTGTCACATATTTTAATAACAAAACTTCCGTGAGACTCAGTCATATTGAATATATATTTAAAACGGGTTACTAACATATTATGTAAAAAAAAACATCGACTTCCTAACAACCAAGTATTTTTTTGTATAGAAAAATAACGCTTGTTCGTGAAAGCAGGAATTCTGAACTATAGTTCAATATAAAAGATACAGGTGCATGTTTGTACTAAAGTTAAGTAGTACTTATGCTAATTATCCCGAAAAAATGCTTAGCCTTGCTGCTTAAAATAGTCCAACTTGAGATAAAAGCAAAACTTAAATAAAGCTATGATGTTCAGAAAAGTCCTTGGGCGAACAACGCGCCTTAAAAGCGATTCGTGTACCTTTTACATAATGGAAGGGAATTAGATGAGGCCGGGAAGATGTGTTAAATTAATTCCTAATTAGACCGCGATAATGGACATCTCAAGGTATTGCAATTGCTCTTAGCCTCATAGTTTCGCCATGTCCGTCTGTCTGTCCGTCTACGGCTTTGCTCCGTGATCGTTCGTGCTAGAAAGCTGCAATTGGCATGAATAACATAAATCAATCATGGCGACAAAGTGATAAAATTAAAACTACAAAAAAAACTCGCTTAAGCCCTATCGTGTGGGGACTGTGGGGTATCGTTGGATATGGTCTTTCAAAACTAATAAGGGTCTTTTTTTTTAAATATATGTAGTAAATATTTTAGGATATAATCGCTGCAAAAGAAATAAAATATGCGTATTACTCTTCAACCCTGAGGAGAAACTACGCCTTATTGGGATTAGTAGTTTTCCTTCACCGAAGAGCGACTAAAATAAAAAAAAATCGTTAATACTACCGGGGTTAAAAACCCGCGACCTCCGTATTGAAAAGCAACCACGATACGAAGTGCACATAATGGCACGATCGCAACTGGAACACCCTCTGCTCGTATCGGGTGTATTAAATACATAGAATTGTTATTTTAATTTGTACCCCTTCAACCCGCTATACACTATGAAAATACGTTAGTAGCGCATCTATTTCTGTCTAAAATACAACTCCAAATAGAATAATACACCTGACTATCAACACAATTCCAATTCAATAACAAAATTACCAACCCTACTAACAAGCAAGGGTTGGCAAAACCTCGAGAATATCATACTCTTAAATATATGTAAATTAGTTGTAACGCTTATCAGGGTTGAGCGAAATTAATCCTTGCATAAATTTGTCCTAAACGTCAGAACAATGCCTCCATATTCATCAAACGCACGACCTGCCCTTAGCTTATTGGCTGTCAAGATTCAGAACAAGTATTTAGGATTATTGAGTTATGGCAATGGAGATTAGGCGAAAATATAATATTGAGACAGTTGAGACACAAATATTATTGCATAGCATAGGAGTCTGTATAGAATTACCTAGCGCTGGTAGGCTAGATAATCCTGTGTTCAAAATCGTTTAGGTACATATAAAGTGTTGAGGTAATAAATAATGATTCGAACCGGCATCTTCAGCTTACGCGGCTAACGTTCTGACCATTAAGGCCACGTGGCCGTTTTATATGACATCTATTTCAGTTTATTAATTGATCTCAGTTTGCTACCAAAGCAAAGAACATTTATTTTTCAAAATGAGATCAATTTATCAAAAAATTCAGAGAGAGTTCAGAAGTTATAATGCATAAGCTATGTCCGCCGAACAATACTTTATGAAGGCGGCGGCCCGGCCGCTCCTTTTAGCAAAGTTGTGTCCACACCTGGAGCGTGCTGCGTACATCAGCAAACGCCAATCGAAAAGAAAATATGTACCGGGATGACAGATGCGGGAAAAAAGGCACGTGATTAGGTATTTCCATACATTACCTATGTGACTTCCGATTTGCGTATTCTAACAATGATTCATTCATCGTACAATCAATCGGATTGACATTGCAAAGCTTAATAAATTATGCTGGCCTAATATGGCAAAATGGCAAAACCAAAACTATAACTATAAGGAATCGTTATAGGATGCCATCCTCTAGAGGAACATTCTTACTCTCTTAACTCATGTAGCATAAACAAACGTAAATTAAAAATCTCTTTATCAGAATGCAGCCTTAGCCGGGCCTCATTCGACTGTTAATGAGGACGGCCATTTTTATTGAAAGCCCGTCCCTTATTGGGCCCTCCCGCCTAATAACGCAACTTGGAACATGTACAGTATTATTAAAAGTAGGGCTGCAACACTTAATTCTCTATGGCTGCAACAGAGCTCTGGGTGCTATAACGGTGATATTAGAGGACGCATCAAGAGTGACGTAAGGGTCATCACTTCATCATCACTATCACTATCACTACATAGTATAAAACAAAGTCGCTTCCCGCTGTCTGTCTGTCTGTCTGTCTGTCTGCATGCTTAGATCTTTAAAACCACGCAACGGATTTTGATGCGGTTTTTTTTATAGATAGAGTGATTCAAGAGGAAGGTTTATGTATAATTTGTTAACCCGTGCGAAGCCGGGGCGGGTCGCTAGTTCAAAATAAATGTATTACTAAAATAAATTCAATTAAAAAACTGATATTATCTATTTTTAAGACTGAAGTGATCCCAAACAAAAATATTTTAATAAAATAAAATGTAATAAGAAATCACTTAAATCACTTACCAATAAAATATATTGGCACTTTTCAGTCGCCTATGCTCTCTGAATTCGCGTTAGTTTAGCTGAATAGGTACCAATGGACAGAAGCAGAAGTATATGTTAACTAAACCCTATTGCCATCCTGAAATAAACACTCAAATTTTACAACACTCGAGCGCCTTACGATTGACCCTCGAACTAACAAAGATACAAACATATGTGTAAACTTATATAAAGACTTTATATAAATACCATTGCTTATAGATGAGAGAGCGCAACTCTAATCTTACTTCCAGACCTTCCAGTGTAGCGAGAGCCCGACATCCGGAACACGATTCAGATTAAAAACTTAACCTCTAGCCGCATACGTCAAACCTTGCCAAGCAAAATGAAATTTTATTTTGTCAACACAAAGTTCAAATTAGAATGGAACAGGAGACCTTTTTATAGGTCTCTAGGCGGCTAGAGGTTATTACGGTTTTGATAACGACCTTGAAGATCGCGCACGCTGATTGTTGCATGCGAAATGATGTGAAAGTTGTGGGTGAGATGCGCGCCAATTACCAAGACGATCGTTAACGTCGTATCAATTCAATACCAGTTCATAATCATAACAAGTTTTTTTTTATACTACGCCGGTGCAAACAAGTATATGGCCCGCCTGATGGTAAGCGGTCACCGGAGCCTATGGACGCCTGTAACTCCAGAGATGTTACATGCGCGTTGCCGACCTTAACACCCCGCATACTCGTAGCTCTGGCAACCTTACTCAACGGCAGGAACACAACACTATGAGTAGGGTATAGTGTTATTTGGCTGCGGTTTTCTGTAAGGTAGAGGTTAGGGCTTCCAATACCGGGATCCCGGTATTTCGGGATCCCGGGATCCCGTCTTTTTAAACGCATTTTTCAATACCGGTATTTTCAAAGGCAATACCGGGATCCCGGTATTTTAAAAAATGAGGGAAATGCGCAGTATAAACCCTTTAAATCCATTATATTCGGCTGTATCAAAAAGATTACTAAACGTCAGACGCATCTAGAGTTAGACCAAGAAAAGTCTGCAACGATTTTGATAGCACGCGCAGTGCTATATTAAACGTCAAACTTCTATAAAAATTATGACGTACAAATAACACTTGCACTGCGTACTGCGTATGCTATCAAGCCCGCATTTTATTATTGAAACAAGATCGTTGTCTAATGCGTCAGATAAATATTTGGTGGTTGGTGGTGGATGAATCCTGAAGTTATGTGAGTGATGAATATGATGATAGTGACATTAACATTAACATAATTAGTTCTTATAATTATATCAAAAAATAAAAAGAAAGAGCAAGGATAACTGTAATAATGGCAAACCAATTTTGACGGAAATTTGAAAAAATGTTGTCTGGTTGGTTAAGTTGGACTACAAATGTGACTGGTGAGGTGAACAAATTGGATAAAATTATTGCCAACCTGGAGTGTGAAATAAAATTATTACAGATGGCGGCATTGATTGTTTATTGTTGTAACAGCTTTTAGGACATATCTGGTATTCCAGTGAGCCTTTCTAATTCCCCTTTTTAATAAAACTATATATTTTTAAGCGATTCATATCCAATACCGGGATCCCGGGATCCCGGTATTGATGAAGACAGTTTCGGTATTAATACCGGTATTGTGAGAAGTCCGGTATTTGGAAGCCCTAGTAGAGGTACTTCCGCAGTTGGGTTCTAGGTTCAATCTGAACCAGGCTCATGGTTCCACCTAGCGTCATATGTAGGTATTCACCCGCGCTATTCAAGCAATCGGGATAACTTTAAGGTCCGCGTCCCTCCGGACCTCATAAATTTATTAAGCGGCCATTCTGCTTTTTGAAAGCATTGTTGTGGGCAAACAGGCCGAATCACTGGGCTCACAGTTTTGCGGAACCATTGGGCTTAATGCTGAGTTACATATAAATAGTAAGTTGTGGTTATTGGACTGTGTGTGACCTTTGGATTATTTTTATGTGAGAAGTTTGAAAAAAATACATTTGTTGTTTTTTTAAGGAATCATTCTACTCGTAGGTGCGTATAATATTAACCTGTAAGGAGTTCCATACTACGGTAATTCTGGGGCGCTCCACGGGTTAATGTCATATTATATTAGACGTTGACTGGCCTAGTCCCATTAAAAATACTTACTTACTTGGCTGGCACGATGATTCAAAATGAGTTTTGGCCTCCAACACAAGAGCACGCCACTTTGCCATAGTGCACTTTGCTTTGCTTAGTGGTGCCATTAAAAATACTTAAGAGAAATACTACAGGCGTGCAATATCTCCGTTTTATATTTACTAAATAAATAAATAAATACATAAATATTATAGGACATTATTACACAAATTGACTAAGCCACACGGTAAGCTCAAGAAAGCTTGTGTTGTGGGTACTCAGACAACGATATATATAATATACAAATACTTAAATACATAGAAAACAACCATGACTCAGGAACAAATATCTGTGCTCATCACACAAATAAATGCCCTTACTGGGATTCGAACCCAGGACCGCGGCTTCACAGGCAGGGTCACTACCTACTACTACTAAATCGTATTCATCGGTTTCCAGCAGCCACGTCGTCGGAAATGTACAACCGGCAGCGGAACGCGTCCGGCGCGCTGGACAGCAGAGGGCTGGTGGCGGTCATCAAGCGGCAGGTCCCGCTGGCTGGCCAGCTGGGGCACGAGCTCGCCTGGGGGCAAGGGTGGGGGTGGGTCACGCTGCCGAACGGCGTGTGGAGCGGACGTGAGTACCTTTAACTGTTAGACTGAATACAGTTAGGGTCTGTTGCATCAAACTGTTTGTCTTCGTTAAAGAGTTCGCAAATTTTTATTGTATGGAGAGTTTCATAGTAGGTAACGTCATAGTGACGTTGATCAGTCTGTCAATTTAAGTACGGATGGTGCAACTGGCACGTAGTGTCCTTATTTAAACTAGACATTGCATTACATGCATATGAGGCAGAATCGATGTCGACTTCATATTGGGAAAAACCTCACTTTTTCCCATTATCAAATTAGTTTTCCTATGGTAGTTTCAGCAAGTCACTCAATCAAGCTCACTTTTTCCCAATATCAAGTTAGTTTTCTTCAAGCTTTTGGACTCGTCCAAAAGGTGCTGGATACGTGTCTTGGTCTCATGTGAGGATTGTGATACGGGTGGGGTGGAGATGCTATGATGATTCGTTATGTAATTCAATTTTATATTGTTTAAAAGGAAATAATTGTATGATGACTAGGGCTTGCAATTCGAATATTCGAATTTGTCGAATATTCGACCTGTTTTGATATTCGAATATTCGGCCGCTCAGGTTTCGAATATTCGAATATTTTTTATTACTATAAAAAAATTATTTCATCCGCTGTAGTTACAGTTTCTGTGTGTTTTCCGGGTATTTACACTGAATGAGGAACGGTAGGTACCCAAACACGAAGGAAATAATAGTTTTACTGCATTCCTCTCGATAGACTTCGTGTATACAGTGAAACCTAACTCAATTTCAAAGAAGACGAAATCAAAAAGGATGTTATTTTTACGGTGCATAAGTTTTAAGTTAAAGGGTCATTCTGTTTATTCAGTACAAGCATACGTTAAGCGAATTTTTGAAGTCTAAACCTTGCCAATTATCGCAATTCTCAAATTTGATCATACACCAAACCTGCCCAACTAGGTAATCTAACCATGCACCTTTAGCTGACGAATAATCCACCCAGTAGTCAACTAACTTTTTCCCTTAAATATTCCAATATTATATAATTAGCCGACCATTAGGAATAAAAACTTTCCAAAACAAATAAAGTCAATAAATTTCAAAATACAATGGAATTAAAGGCCTTTTCACTCAGAAGTGACTACAAGTTAATATAAATCGGAAAATAATTACCTACTAAAAATATATCTTACATACCTAGGTGTTTGGATGGTTAAAGTTATATTATTTCACGCAACGACGCATTTATAATAAAAGTTTTATCTAGAAATATTGAATAGGTACTTCTAATTTTGGCGTTTTACTTGTTTTTATAAATGTGGGCATCTCATAGTAGGATGATAAAATCTAGTCAATTAAGTGGATTTCTGCAAAATATCATCAGTCTTAGCAATATGTGAAAAAAAGCTTTTGAATAAAACGATAGTAAACCGATTTCTCGTTCCTTTTCTTATTTTTTATAATATTCGAATAATTATTCGAATATTCGAATATGTCGTCAGAAAAAGTCGAATATTCGAATATCTGAAAGTTTCGAATATTTGCAATCCCTAATGATGACCTTGTCCACCCAACGCTGACACCCCTCGCGGCCATTGAGTTGACTGACGTCAACGGATCAAAAGTCGCTATTACTGTAATGCTTTTTATAGTGTACCTCCTATAATTGTTTCCAAATATATAACCGACACTAATCATTTCCAGGCCTCACCTGGTCGCAAGACGGGGACGACTTCGCCCTCCACGCGATGCCCATAATGCACCACACCAACGTCTCCCAAGCCTGCTCCATGCTGGACGGTGTCACGGCGTACGAAGCGTCCGCGTACGACCAAGCCCTCTCCGAGTATGACGACTCGGGCACCAGCGATGACTGGGACATGGGCGTTGATTGCGGGGACTTCATGATGTAAACTGATGTCGTGGCCACCTTAGTGCAAGTTATTGATGATGGAAGAAAAACTCGTGCCTCCGAGGTGACAGCTGAACACGTGGTGCTGTGCGGCGCCATAGGTTTTTGATCGATTTTTGACAACCAGAATGGGGTTGGCAACTGTTAAAGGTTTTCATAGATGCTGCCAGGTTTTCCCTGCCTCTTTTGTTATATGTATGAGATTTGACTTAAAGGGCCATAAAATTTCAAAGAAAAAACAAGAACTTGACAGAATTCTAAGGATTGACCGGAAAACCTATGCTGGCGACATCTGTTAAATACTTCGACCGGGCAACCCGATTATCACAGCCGTATAATCTGAAGCATGAATTATTCTTAGACTTCAAATCTGTTATAAGTTATAAAATCAATAACTTTTTGGTGCGGCACAACAGTCAATCAGATTAGATTTTTGACTGAGCTGTTCATCTATTTAGGTACGGGAATGGAATTTCACAGCTTTAATACTAATGTGGCAATGACACAGTTAACTTGAAAACGTTTTTAGTTAATTGTGATGAGATCAAAGTCCTTGTTCCATGAATGTGTTACTTTTCTAGGTATAGAAATGACTGCCAAATATTACCAATTAAGTATATTCCTGACCTTGTAATGGCGAGCTCTACTAGTATACTAGTGAATGGTATAGTCTACTTGCCTTTTATAACCAATTCTACCTAACGTCAATCAAAAAGGTAGTATTACATAAATCTTACTACTGATGTACAGTCGAAAAATTTCCAAAAAACCGAAATCACCACATGGATAATTTCGGTAACTTCTCACATTTTTGTATGGGAATGGAAAATTCCCAATGTGAATTTCAATGGATTTTCCAATGAAAGTTTCCTTTATTTCCTGTGATTTTTAACGAAATTACCGAGAACTTTTCCAACTTTTTGGAAATTTTCCTCAACTTATACATCTGTAGTCTAGGGCTATAAAAAGCTTATTTACAGTTGGAGCAAGGACATAGTCTGAAATAGACTATAAACGCACTTACTTGCGGTACTTACACAATGAATTATTGGCAAATTTATTTGGCATTTACCCCGCAAAGGACCTTTAGTATTTACATTAAATGTGCTAGGAAATAGAAATTATGTCTAGTTATAGGTAATTCCTGATGAAAAATTCCATGAAGTCAGCGTTAGATTAAAATGTGACGAATAATTGTAAAATGCATAAACGGATGTTTAGATGGTAAATAATGCATGAGAGAACATTTCCAATAATAGGTATTATAAAGTGTGAGAGAAGGTTTTTTACCCGTAGAATAAATGATTCGAAAAGTTACTTGTATCATGGGAGAACACGATATTTTTTCATGTGGATTTCGATGGTGTTTATTGTATTTCTTGCACGTTTTTGTACGATTATACACGAACGCTTTGTTGCTCAAAATCGGATGAGAGTTGATGTGCTGGTCACACGAGAATATGTGCCAACGAGGATTGTCGACAGTCAAAAAATTGATTTTAACTTATAAAATTTGCCTACCCTCAAACCTTAGGTACCATAGTTCCAGTATTCGTTGGATTTCGTATATTTAACTCTGGGGTTACATCTACGCCAATTCTTAGGATTGGTTGTCAAGCGGACCCCAGGCCTAATATATCTTATGGGCTATGGGCTTATGGGAATAAGTCGTGGGAAAATGCCGGGATAAGGCGAGGAAGATGAGATGAGAAGGTAGTCTTTACATTACCATGTAACAATTTTTGACTGTTGACAGTCTTTAATAATATACTGTATGTTCTTATGAAACGTTTCAAAACGAAACATTGAGAGTCACTCGTACCTTCTCATACTGATAAATCGATGTATAAGTGTGCTGTCCTAATCGACGTAAGACTAAGGTACACTTAGGATACATTATTTGAGAAGCAAAGTATTCCGGCTTAGAAAAAACTACATTTTTGAAAAATAAACGCGTCTTGGTCAAATGAAAATTTGGTAATTGAAACATTGGACAAAATCTTTCGAGGTTGCGATGGGATACCAAATAAACTATTCAAATAAACATAAAAATATAGTTTTAGGAAAGAGTAGATATGAGACCCTCGGTTACGTGAATAGGAGATTTTATAGAATGCTTCACATGTTTGGCGACGCTTTGCTTCTCAAACAATGTGGTTGGGGACTGTTATCGAACATCTGATAGTATTACATAACTAGCTGCATGCCCCATAGTTGTAACGTGTGTTCCACATCTATAGAAGTCTAGCTTTAAGGTTAGTTAAGTTCGGCCTACACTGAACCTGCTGGGCAATTGAGTGCCATGTAACCTCTGCGTTTTGACAGAAACGTGGATTTTGTAAAAACCCTTGCTTTTAAACCTTGAAAAGTACTAGGAAAATTCGTCAAACGATTTTGCACGAAGAAGTAGGCGCCATAAATTAAATCCATTAATAAATATTATATTTAAAGAAGTTTTTGTTATATTGTACAAGTAAATTTATTTACTACTATAAATGCAAGGTAGGAAGATTAAATAAATAAACAGGGTTTTGCCGAAGATCACAATTGTATTGATGATTTTCCGATAGTTTTGTGAATAAATAAAAATCAAGCATTGCAATTTAAAAAAATAGAAAACCGTTGTTACTTCCGAAACGGTCGACTTATTCATACAGAAATAAAGTTGAAACCAGCAACATACGAATAGGTAAACACTGTGTTATGTGCTCACAAAATGAAAATTAAATTTATAAGATATTCTTTTGATATGTTTTTAAAACCTTTTCGAATATTTACGTAACATAATCCAGGGTACCTACTTTATTTCGTTAAATAAATAATTTCAATATTATATATTATAACAATCACTTGCACTTATTAATACAAAGTGATCATAATATAACGAAATAATGAATATAACTTTGCACAAATCGATACATGGGGATTAACCAATTTAAAATTAATAAATAATTTATTATGGCGCACTTATTGTCCCCAAAACACCAATTACGAAAATGTAATACTCAAATAAATTAATATAAGTTAGCGTTGATGTTAGTCATGTAGAGATGTGGTCGGTAGAGAAAAGTAAATGAATGTAACATCCCTGATCTGAGACTTTGAAAAGTTGCTTAATCTGCAGAAAAATATGGATCTATATCTGAATCCCTAAAGTCTTTTCTCCTATCTTTGCATTCCCTAATATTGTTTGTCATAATGATCAGTTGTCCTAACACTAAAAACCCTAATTTTGGTTTCCCTAATTATTGGTTGCTTATCCTAATGTTATTGAGCTTATTTTCTGTTTTGCGAGGGTCGTAGTTCTAACCCTAACCTAACCCACTTTTGAGGCAGCAAGTTCTAAAACCTAACCATTATTCAGAACCTTACATTATGGAAAATAATCGTTATGACAATTGATCGTTAGGGCACATGCCCATTAGGACAAACCAGTTAGGGCAAGTGACTTTAGGACAAACGTTGTTCGGGATTCAGAATGACACCCGAAAAATATCTTGATTCGTGATATTTTTTTAACTTACCTCCTGGGTCTTCCCATTATCATATTTGATTGAATTTAAATTAACAATCAAGTGACTGGGGTCACGGTCAGGTTGTACCATCCACTACCGACAGGCTCAATAACGTCACTAATGAGAACTATAAAACTTATGTGCTTATATTCTAAGCAGATTAGTTACTTTCCAAAGCTCCAGATCGTGTCGGCATAGCGTGTAGGTAGGTGTACTAGTTCAATTATCGAGTGCGTAGTGGCTATTCTCCCGACCTACCCAAAGACTGCCTAACGTAACTAGCGCTGCCGCGGCAGCCTCCCTGTCCCCGCGCGGCTACATTGCAAGATTTGTCTCTTACAATAGGTCTCTAGATATAATATTAAAGTAGCTATTCCTAAACTAGGTGATTTTTTAAACTGTTTTGGCAAATTAAAGATCAAGTTTACATTTGATTTAACCGAACGCGTATTTTTTTACAAATCCGTCGGATTTTCAGAAGAGTCGCACGTCCAACCTAACCAAACCTAATAGTTACCACAGGATGCCTTTATCTAAAACTGGACACAGTATGGTTTTTGAAAAATACGCGTGAAACATCGGACAAATTTAAAAGTGAGCACAAAAATAATTTTGTTGCCAAGGAGCGCTCAACACAGAAAAGGTACGCAATTTTTTTTTTATTTTTTTTTACTCAATGTACAGATATTTTTCCTAATAATTCTGTTGAAGAATCTTGCAATGAAGCCATAGATAGATGTTGTAGAGCAATTCGTGTAAAGGGCGACGTTTGTAAGGGAATGCGAATTACGCCCAATGATCTCAGTGGTGTAGTCACGAGTTTAGAGGCCTTCTATAGAGGTAGTTTCAAAAAAAATCTTGAAGGCTAAATAATGAAAATATACTTATTAGCCAAATAAAATGCTGACCCAACATGAAATTAGATGAAACTATGCCGCAGTGACGTTAGAAACCAAATTATAGAGGTACATCCACACCACAGTAATTTTTTTTTGAGAATTATTACACTTTAAGTACACCTTACTACACACTACCTAACTATACTTACTGTTGCACAGTGTTGCTCCACAGCTACTCCACAAAACTTAACTGGATGGAAGGATGCCCCATAAAATATCTGACTAATTATACGTCAATTCTATACGATTGGGAATCATCCATTGGGAATCAGCGTTTCATTTTGAAAAGAGAGACGGAGAGGTTGGTTTTTTATTCACGATAATAGGTAACTTATCCTCGTAACTGCACCACTTGATATTCTTAGAATAAGTTAGACGTATTAAGATTAGTGAGCGTTCCCGTGAATGTGCCATTATTTTATTTAAAATAATTAAATAATCAATTCCGGTTGTAAACCGGAGTTATATTACATGTTCAATGTTTCCATTTTGATGTATGTTTGTTAAAAACAAGTTATACAAAGTTGTAATAGTGAATATATTCCGTTTTTCTCAACAAAATTATTGCCTTCGATAAAATGGAAGGCGTTTAACTTTTGTATGTTTTGAGGGTGTAAATGGCAAGAAACTTTAGGAACGAAGTAGGGAAGTGAACTTAAAACGAAAGACCAGAATGAAAATATAACCTTGTGAAAATGTCAAGTTAAGTGCAATCGACATAAAGGTACTATAATGGTATTATAAAGAGTTTTAAATTTCAATGTAAATAAGTAAGCGTCTAGAACTCTCATGTGACACAGTTGAACTATTAAACATTAGGTGCAGACAACTTGTGACCCAAAATAAAACGCGCTCCCATACATTGTAATACGCAGGCTTGCTCTTGATCTGAGAACAGACAGGTCAGTAACTTTAAGTTATTTCGGCCGCCTAAAGGGGTCCACTGATTACCAGTCCGCCGGACGATATCGGTCAGTTGTTCGGAACTGTCAACTTTTTGTTCTGACTGACAAGCCGATAACGTCCGGCGGACTGTTAATCAGTGGGCCCTTTAAGAACCAAGATAATATTTAATCGACGTCAGTCAGTTGAGGAGTTAAAAAAAAGTTGACGGTCTTTATGAAACTTAGAGAAACGGGACTGTAACATAACTTCGTTACTTCTGTAAGAAGGAATAATAACTTGAAAACAATGGTCCAGATTAACATCAAAGAAGCTTACTAATCCAGAGCGGTTATTAAAATTCAGCCATACAACTCTGGACCTAAAGTTTCTTACCAACAAAAGTGTATTTTTATAAGCATGTCCAATTATTTTTCATAAGAAAACTAATGAATTGATTTATACTAAGCGGCATAAGACGTTGGTCAGTTGTGCTTGCTAGGATGTCGGTAAGGAGGTGCATGGCGAACATGCATAGTTTTAGGACGTGGTCATAGACGCTTGGTCTCGCTTGGAATCATACTTATACTTAATGTAATTATCCATTTTTATTTGTCCAATGGTCCATTATTTACCAGAAAAAAAAAGATGTAAAACTCTCTCAAAACGGCTACGGTTCAAAACCTTGATTACTATAGTTTAGTAAAGAAACAATGCAAATACTTGTAAATTTTTCATAAATTAAATATTATAAAAATAAGTTGGGTAAGACCAGCTTCTTTCAAATAATCTTACCTACTTAAACGATATTAGATTTCTTTTTGGAACATGACTGCACTTTTGAACTACAATTACAGTTTAAATGTGGACCTTTTTGTTGTGAAATGTTTATTGATAACTTACTATTACGTATTAATAGAAATTAACTACATTACCTGTTGAAACGTAGGTAACGTTTCAACAGGTAATGTAGTTAATTTCTATTGGAGGACTTCTTTTTACTGGAACTTAATGCGTGACAGTGGTATTCTAAGTACACGATGCCTGAATTTAGGTTACAAAACTAGTATTTCCAACGAGACCTAGCAAGTAGTAATACTAATGTGCAGTCTTGACAAATAAGATGCGTAGACGTGAGTAGGTAGGTTCGACGTCGTGCCATGTGTTATTGTTCCTTCGGTCCTGTTCGCTCACAAACATTCAAGTGTAGGTATCCTGAAATTTTGTTTTTATAACAAAATGTGGTTTGAGTCTTGCTAAGCTAACTTAGCGCCGACTTGAGCAGATCAGAGTGATGAGAGATGTGAACGTATGTAGAACTTCGACAAAAGATGACACATTGTCATTGCAAATGCCATGCAGCGTTAACTTGGTCTGACTTCACTTCTATCTTTGTTTTTCTATTATATATAATCGCCTATATAAATACCTTAAAACGGTGTAGGTACTCACGTTTTTTAAGTGGGACATTGCTCGAGATATTTCCCTCCATAACGAGGAGCCAACCGATCAGACCTGGAACCTATAAAAACGTAACACGTTTTTAGTACCTATAAGTCTTAATTATGTTTTAATAACACATTTGATAAGTTTGTCTTATTAGAGTTTTCTAATTCGCGCATGTCTTATCATACAAACCTGCACAGCTTTGTGAGCGAATTGGGCTGACCCGCAGTTCTTGATTGGGTTGCTATGATTGTCGATTTTTTCAAAACTAAATACTTCTGAGTGCAGTTATTAGTTATTGGCAGGTTTCCGCAGCTTGATGTGATGACTAGCATCTATTTTGTGAGGGGGAATGGGCTAATCCAGCTAGCCCAACTCCTCATGAAATCCTATCAAACCTTTGATGTTGAATAGGACCTCGGGAAGATATCACGAAGATCCGAGTTACCTACTGCGCTACAATTAGTCAGTCGACAATTAAATCAAGCTAATCAAGAAATGCCAGCTCTACGGAGTTTTTTGAAATAGTAGGTGAACTGCAAAGTCGAAAAAACAATGACTTACCTAGCTAAAACCTAATGTTTACGTGCTAAATAATAAATAGCCTCCCAGTGCCTGTTAACGTGAGATTCTCTCTTAAGTGCCATATATTATACTAGAACAAAATACTCGTACTACCCATAATTTACAGCTACAGTTTACTCTGCCAATTCCTATTTTCTTTTTACATTTTTATTTATTATATAGGTATAGTTATCCAATAAAATCTAGATTACCTATCACGCAATCTTACATTACACCCCTAGTGTGAAAGTTACAGAATGTTTCCAAACGTAGGAAAAAATCTTGTAAACTTCCGGATAAAATCACATTTGGCGTTTATTGTCATGAACGGTAAGGCTGAGTGATCTCTAGTTGACAGGCACTCTTAACATCCACAGTACACATAGCGATGTTCACATTACAGAATATGAATGTTTGTATGTAACTTTTGTAAAATAAACGCCAATGCGGCTGAACCTCATGACTTTTCTTTCCTACAAGCATCATAAGAAATACAGCATGACCGGCAGCTGCTGTTTTATATCGGAACGGTCGAGGTGCTCGAAAATATCTGAACACGCACTCTAAGTGCAAGGCCTGAGTGGACGCTCGAAGCGGAGCGTTCGGCGGGGCGTGCAGCGTGGCGTCGGACTCACAAGTGATTTGAGCAGCGTGCACTAAGGCCGCTACTATACGCTTGCATTTCTTTAACATGCACGCCGCACGCCCCGCCTCGCTGCACGCCCAACTCGAGCGTCCAGTCAGGCCTTACACTAACGCCTTGACAATAGAGGCGGGTTCCGATATTTTGAGAGCACCTTAGCCGGTCTGATATATTTAATGGCGTCTGTACTCGTATAACGTAACTTCATAAGTACAGTCGCCATCAGATATATCGGAGCGGCCAAGGTGTTCACAAATATCTGAATACGCCTCTGTTGTCAAGGCGTTAGAGTGCGTGTTCAAGATATTTTAATTTTAACATCTCGGCCGCTCCGATATAAAACGCTTTCGGGGTTGGTCCCATAGTAAAAGTTGCTCAGTATGTCCAAATCGTCCAAATGTCCTAAACATTAACGGGTTTGAGTAATTGCTTTTCTTTCAGTTACATACTGTATAGTGATTATGCATACTGATTATATCAATTCACTAGAAACGTTTGATTCGCTATGTAAGGTTACTTATTCTAATGAACTGCTATCTGCAATTTTCACAGTTACTTCAGTGATTAATCGTTTTTGGTTCGCGATAACACTTTCACTGTATTCGTTTGCAGGCTTGCAAATTTCTTTAGTCTGTCAGCAGTAAATCATTTCAAAAAGCACTCTATTTCAACGAATTAACTTTTAAATTCTTTTACGCGAATCTTTGATATAAAAGTAAGACAACTTTTTAAAGCTTGCTCTAACTTCTCAAATAACGACCTTATTACGTCGCGTTAGGATTGAGTCTTCATTTGGAGAAAAAATATGCAATGGCCAAGTTTATAGGCCGTAGGTGCAGCCGATTAGTCAGCGTACTTACTCACCAACTTTAAATAGGGAATGAGACAAGCAACAATGAACCATATACAAGTTAGATTAAGAATTAGACCGGCCGCAGATTACTTAGCATGCCTATACAGTCATGCCGGCATCGAGTCACAACCGCACAACGCGCCCGAGTCGCCAGGCGACAGCCGGTTGTTTGATCGCTATACGAATTCGTGCTAAAAACTATAAACAATTTAATTTTGCAAACTTTAGTAATTTCCGAACGCGCGTTCTACATTTGAATCTCATTTTCGCGGTCACCGGTGACATTCGGTCGTGTGTCAAATTTTGTAAACGTTATGGTTATACTTTTGGAAAATCGCGCGTATTTATTTACTTATTTTGAAGGACTGTTTACAATTATTTGTGACTTTTGAGTGGTGATTTTAATTGGTTGTTTATTTTGTGCGCTGGAGTCTACGAAAATGGAGAAAGGCGGTTCGAAATTAATGCAGATGCAGGTAAGTTTGTATAATAAATTCTGTTAAGTGCTAAAAATATTTTAATTAATATTATGCTAAGATAAATCATATTGACCATGTAATCATAGTGGACCATATATGTACATGTAGGTCTTTGTTATGCTCCTGATTCAACATAAATTCTTCTTTACCTGGAGAACTTGAAACAACAGGGTAATTATTTTTATTAAAACCATAAACATAATTAATAACAAACTTAAAATAAAAATTAACCTAAAATTAAAACTACCTACAAAACTAAAACTAATACCTAAAAAATAAATAAAGATAATGTGGGTATGTATATATTAGGCTAGATCACCCAGGTCCGATCCCTGTGGGAGGGTTCCCATAAGGCTGGCTGCGTTCCCCCTTTGGATGGCTATGCCGATCCGTTGGGCGAGGAACGAGCCAGCCCTACGGCCCCTGGTGACCTCGAAGATTTTTTTTGACAGCTGCCGAACAACAGGGTACCTATTGGACATAATTAGTTGAAGCGTTTTTGAATTATTGACAAAAAACTCGTCGCCTCCAAAATGACTTCATATATTTTATCTAGCCGACATCAACGTAGTAGGTAGGTATTGGCTACAAATATATAGTGCGTCAAGCAAATCTTGCCAGTAGCAATGTACTGAAAATTAAAGTAGGGTAACACCATGTAACACTCAAAGAGCAGAATTGCGCTAAGAAAAGCAGCAATGTACATCGAACCAAAACGTGTTTATTTTCCGCCCTTCATACGTCAGTTCGAGTGAATTATCATAACCTCAAATTTTAGTAATGTTTACCGTCAACGAGCATGATTGTACATTGTAGGCACCTTAGCTTTGCTTGAGGTCATGCATAATCTTGGTATTTAATGGTGACAGCAGAAATTTCTCTTGAAATAGAAACGATTAAGAATGTAAACAATAAGATGATGGCTGTCATTCACGATCCACATTCCACAGATAACACACAGATGACACGCGATTTTGGAATTATTCGAACACAGTGTTGCTAATCCGCGATTTTTCAAATTTGCCGCCTTTTGCTACTGACAAGATTTGGTTGATCCAGTATACCTAATGACCACCAATTAGATTAAAAAAATCTCTCTCACCAAAAAAAAAATTACTGAACACCAAAAAATAAGGTCTAACATTACAAAACTACCAGCTGTTTTAATCACGACTGCACTTCAAATTGTATCTGGTAATCAGTTAAATACCAGCCGTAGGTATTCATAGCGCTACGCTAGTTTACCATATAATAAAAAAAAACATTAGGAATTTTAAAGAATGTTTTGGTTTTCACTCAGAAACTTAAATTGAACTAAACCAGGACAATTTTATTATTAATTTGTTATTACAATTAATTCTTAGAGCAGCTAAATGTAGCTTGTAATTATTTTCCAAAGAGGTTTACGTCACAAGTCATTAATTTGCTTTGCAACGAGAATGTATTAGTTAGATAATTTTCCTTTATTGTAATTTCGTAAGGCATAGACGGTAGAGTCGTATAACTAATAACGTGTTGATTAATTAAAAAGTAACATACATTAAATAATCCGAATATACCAAAGGAAAAAAGGAAAGGAAAGGAAGGTTTAGAATTTTTGCTAATGATTCTAGGTTCTCAGAACACCATTCATTTTACGGCCTCACGACAGCTGACTCATTCATGTTAACAAATCCGCTCGATTAATTTTCGCAAGCTCTTATCTGTCTATCGACTTTAGCATAAAGTAAACCCTAATTAATGTTATTAAGGTTTACATTCAATCGCTCTTAAAATTACCATACGCGCTGTTGAGACGTTTCCCGATATGAGGCGGTTTGAATTCCACAGACGTTCCATATCAAGTGTGACGCCACGCCACGACAAGGGTTCCATTAGGGTTGGCACCTGTTTTTGGCTAAATAAAAGGCTTGTCAGTGTCAGTGAATCTGATGTTTGATCGAGGGAGATTGGGAACATCTGTCCTAAATTCCTAATATCTATTAGGAATTTAGGACGCTACATATTTGTTGGTGTCATTTACATACAATGGTTGACTTCACTATTTTGACCCGACATTTGTTATTTAGGTTGAATGGTTATGGGTATATCTTAAAATACATATTAAGTAGATGCCTCGTGGGTCAAAATATAACGTAAAACTATGGTTTGTTTGAATTTTGTAATTTAGTGCTTTTTGGAAGCTAAAATCCTTTATCACTGATGTGAACAAAATGATAATTTGTTCATTTAGTTTTTAGAAGGTACCTATTCTTATATTTCTGGATAATAGTCTCCGAACCTGTCAAACCCTACATAACTTAAAGAGGTAAGACAGAATTATCTATTAACAGAACTTCAATTTTAATTGTTTTGCCAACCCTATGTCTGCTTCCGAGTTCAAGGGCAGCTCGCTTGACCGTTACAGGCAAACCAAGTTATCTGTGACAAGAAACATACGATAATCGACTTAATAACCAAGGTATAAGATAGTCATCGATGACGACACTTGCGTCTTTCACACTTGACGGCAAAACGCGCGGCGAATTAGGTGGAGAGGTATGTCTTTTTCTACCTTTAGGTTTAAAACGTTATGAAAAACGAGATACAAACAACCTAATATAGATTTACGACCAGGCGATCCCTCATTAGTATTATGTACATTCCGACATGATTGCAAATAGGCTGATATTTTTCATTGATTTTGATACCGCATAACCGTATGCTAACATTGCTTTTCATAACGGATTGGTTCTTTATAACCGACTCATTTATGGGCCATTCACATTTGTCATCCTATTAACCCGTAGGTACTATATCATACTACATTTGTGACAAATGGGAGCCGTCCGGGATTACTATTCAATTAATCGATGAATTTTAACTATTTTAATTGTACATACCGTCAAAGATCTTAAAACTAATAATGACAACAACATAAATAAAATCATAAAAAACTCAGGATAAACTTTTGCCGCCTCGCATATTAGCCGCACAATGCGATCTGGTCCCTTAAAAAAGATAAATACTCGGCGCTGAGCGGTTATCTATTCGTTCCCCTCGCCGTGGAGATAGGGTTGCCAGATGGTCGGGATTTGGCGGGATTCTCCCGATTTTTAGCATGTGTTCCCGATTCCCGACCAAGTGCAAATTGTCCCGAAAAACAGGTTCGCGTTATAAAGGAATGATTTCAAGTTCTGAACTGTCGTCGAGCGAGCGCGCGGGGCGTGCATGGCGAGAGATAGTGCGGTGAGGGAGCGATGATTTTTTTTCCCGACTTAAGTCCCAAAATCCCGAAAATTTTATATTTTTTCCCGATAATAGCGCCTTTCGATCTGGCAACCCTACGTGGAGACCTCAGGTTGCTGGTGCGCGGAGGGTAAGGCCTTCCTCCGTCGCCAAGGCCCCCTTGACCCCCGTTCCGGGTTCTTCCTGATGCAAAGGCTGTCCATCGCAATACAACGCGGCAACGCAGCGAGCGTGATGGGCACCTTTGCGTCAGGGACAGCCCGGGACGGGTTTTAGTAAGTATTTATTTTTTATATTTTTAGTTTGTATTTATATTTAAGTTTTTGCAATAAATGTTCTCTTATTTCCTTTTAATAAAACATGGGACTTTCATGCATCGTGACTCTAAGTTATAAGATAACTAATTACGGATGTCAACGTAAATTGAACATTACGACTGTTTATATTTCACAGCTAGTCACATATGTGCAAAAACCGATAGTACTCATGACCCAAACAACCGGTAATAGGCATGACTCATTATCACAACATATAGTGTCACGTGACAAACCGTCTTCTTTCAAATCTAGTCCGGTATTCTTATTGGTTTACAAACGTATCTCGACTTGCCTCATAACTCGTCACTAGTATAAAACATTATATATACTTAGAGGGAGCCCAAACTGCATTCTATTTACCAACTTTAAAGGCCACCTTACTTTATTTCGTAGTTTATGAGGTCCTGCGTTTATATCTCGGTAAGTTTGTGTTATATGTTTTATTTATCTATTAAATACCTATACATATTTGTATCGGTAGGTATCTCATCTAGTACCCTCGACATAAACTTTATTGACCTTAAACTGTGTAGCTCTGGGACTAGGCTCATTTTGTGTTATTGTTCGATCCGTCTGGTCGATGCCCTGAGTTTTTCAATCTCAAAACAACCCTGAACCAGACTGGATGCGAACTATTGCGAACCTTGACTCTCGGAATTACTACTCAGCCACTGGAACTGATAAAGTAGCAATTTAATCACGAGGCGGCCAATGACACTTTATTACAAGTGTTTATTTAGACCGCCGGCCGGATACTTATTTAAACCAAACGGATTGTCGTTAGATTAGAATCAAGAGTTTTGTATCAATTGACAACATGCGAAGTGCGTAATAGGAAATTAAAGGAACGTAGAAAGTGTGCACTTTCGTGAGCTCTAATTTTCATCCTATTTGGTATCAGTTACATATCTGTCAAATCGGAATGTGAAAAAAAACAGTAAGTCGGCATAATTTTGGCATTAGGTTACGTTTCCGGTACAATTTTATTAGGCTGTCTAGTGCGACACAAATGAAGAGTCATTTCTTACCCTCACGGAAATACTCACGGGATGTTACAAAATATGTTACAATAAATAATCTTTAAAAAAAACAATAAACCTGAAAATATATTTCATACTACTATCTCGGTAATGAAAATGGGATTTTTAACATTCACAATATTGACTTACCAGAGGGCCCATTCATAAACCTTATAGCAATGACGTACGGTATAGCAATGGTGAGTGAGTTGCTGTTAGTAACTTTTGAGTAATTTCTGGAATATTACAAAGTTCTGTTCAGAATTTACGCTCTTAAGATCCAACAAGGTCGATTGTTTTGCCTTGTCTCTTTTGTAAAGCCTTGTCCCGAAGTAAGGTTGGAAATGTTGGAATTCGTCGTCTCGTACTAATGACGAGTTTACGTAAAT
This sequence comes from Cydia amplana, assembly GCF_948474715.1. Taxonomy (NCBI): domain Eukaryota; kingdom Metazoa; phylum Arthropoda; class Insecta; order Lepidoptera; family Tortricidae; genus Cydia; species Cydia amplana. The sequence continues at coordinate 5,369,399 of NC_086085.1, forward strand.
TAGTGACGGGACGGAATTTAACTTCACGTTTTAAACAAATTTCGTTGCTTTGCTATTTAAATTTTTATTCAGTGTAGGTAGGTTGTAAGTACGTACCTAGTCCCTAATTAGGTTTTGAAGAACATCTATTTGGTGTATTTTGTTCCTTTTATTCTTCGTCGGGCACATTTTTTGTAATGTCTAAAATAAAATGTGTCCAAAATTAAGAATCTCTACCGCGTTCAAGAATAGGATCTTTAGCTGGTCCAAAGTATTCATTACATATTGGTAGACCCTTACATTAAAGATATTTCTATCGAACACTGTAAATATGGCTGATTATTTAATGATAGGTAATAGTTATCTTACAGTTCTGTGGCTAAAATTATATTAGGGCTTTTTCTAAAATAAATATCGAAAACCCGATTCTTTCATATCTGGACATTCTTGGGCTCATTCTACTCAGAATCGACAGCACTCTCCATCCTACCATTAAAAAAAGATGTCCCAAAATGTCCATTCCATTACGTCACGTTTTTAGTATGAGAAAATTTTTCACTTGTATGTAACGTGACGTAGTGGAATGTACAATTTTCATACAAAATTTTGGGACAATTTTTTTTTATCATCAGGATTTAATATGCTAGTGATTCTGAGTGGAAAGAACCCAAAAACACCAGGATCTGGGAGAATCGGATTTTCAATATTTATTTTAGAAAACGCCCATTAACGTCAAACCAATTTGGCTAGAGGATGGCCTAAGTAGGTACCTAATAAACAAAATCCTTTACCTACACGAAAAAAAAGTCAACATATAAATTACTTAGGTACGCAAATGTACATCGGTCGCTTCTGAAATTTCTTTTTCCACGCCTTTATAGCCGTCATAAAACAAATTTGTCCCTCACATAAACCGACACATCGGACTAATTGATTAGTTCAGGTAATTCAGGTCAACTACAACGCCGCCCCAATGCCCTAAATCGGTCGTTTGTTGTCTTGTTGGCCTACGCGTTTAAATTGGACTGAACACTTGACGGTATCGATTAGATTGGATTGGATAATACGATAATTGTGTCGATGAGAATGCTTGCCATTCGTGACTGTATGTGCGGTCTTAAATCATTCTCACGTATGTACATTTTATTTAACTACACTACACGTTTTTTCAGGAGAGATCGCGACCTCTTTTGATCCCAATACCTACCTACTATATTATACCTACGCTAAATAAGTGTCCCAAAATGTTTGTTTCCGTTCCGTTACCATTTTGAATAGACTTTGTAGTATGATGGTTACCCGCAATGGTTAGGGACGAAAAATTATAGCAATTTTGGGGCAGTTTTTTTCTACTATTAGTATCGAAATACCTCGTGATTCTGAGTAGAAATATGTTTATAACATAAAAATTCCCAAATCTGAAAAGAAGTGTACTTAGTGTACAATTTTAATAAACCCGTCTACGTAAACACTTAAGCGATAAACATTCTAAATGGCTTGCCGGGTGAGCCTGAAACAGAAACCTGAAATTTTAGGATAGAAATCTCCTTGCGGTATCTCGGGAATGACTACTTATTTTATTTTATATTTAAAGTATACATGCAATAAAAATTAGTGAGGCCCTAAAATCAGACCAAAATTTTAAGGCACTTTAAGGTTCCGTCACACAGGCGCGTTTTCCGGGCGGGGCGTGAGCGCGGCGTGAGCGTTTTATATGTAAAAGCGGCGCCGCCCGCAAAGCGCGCCTGTGTGACGGAGCCTTAAGTTATCTACAGACTGTATAAAAAAAGTCTACAGAGAATGAAAATAGGTTTTGATGGTCACATTTTATAGATAGACTGCTAATAATTATTTGAGCCGCGACCATGACAACGCCTTATCTGGGAAATTGGGCCCAGGACCTTGACGAGAATGTAAAATTACATAAATTGGACCCAAAATTACTAAGGTTAAAACAATTATGTATCTTCATACATAATGACAAGCATAATATTATTATGGGGTATAGGCATTCGGTACTGGAAACGTGCCTACTTGTCTACAAAGGTTGCGGAAAGGGTTTGGGTTTAGAGTCGCCTGTGGTTTGGACCCTTATGCCTCTTACTTATATGAGTTATATGCGTATAGTATGTAGTAGGCACCTAACCATTTCCGTTGTATAAATGAAATACAACAACATACGAATATACTTACCTACAACAGTTAATTATATAAATATTTTAGCCTAATTCAAAATATTATCAAATCTGCTGGAGCTTCTACGGTTCCGTTACACGATGGACTATGGAATGCCATCCTTAAACACCAATGAATCTTCCATGAACGTTTCGACGGCGGTCAGTTCAACCAGTAAAGTAATCACAATTAGACCCTATCACGTGGTAGAAAGGACTTTAATTAATCTCACTTTAGTGTGGATTCCAGAGTCCCTGTGGCATGTTTAATGCATCGCGGCGGCGGCGCGCTGCACGAAATTGCCGCACGCCTCGCCTCACATGGCTTCCGGGGATGTTCTAAGACTTCTAACCTATAGCCTTAAATTCTTAAATACGAATAAAGTATTATCGTTATGTAAATGGCTTACTAATGTATGTTTATATCTGCAGACATTTCTAGTTTGGTGTTCGGTCGAGTTGTGCACTCCAGACGAAAGAACATTTGCAATAAACACGATTACAGTACGAGACATAAAAAATACAAGTGTAAGTACCTAGTGATAATAAAAAACATGTTTAAACAAATATATTTTTTCATATTCGTTTGGGGTACATATTTTATGTATATTTCAACCATTTGATTTACAAGTTAACAGTTCCAAAATACTCGTACTGACTAGATGTAACATGGCTGTCAACATAGTCATCTGAAGGTCTTATACTTTCCGGAAACTAAGTAAGTTTTTGCGAACTCAGTGATTCTTGTTGCGTAGGCGCGGCTGCATCACCAAATCCGTCCGTACTCCTACACACTGGCTCCATCCTTTTAAGTGCCTTAATAAGGCAGATTCTTTTTGCAAGCTTTTATTTAGCTTACCCTGTTTGTTTGTTTGGGTCAAATCTTGCAAGGCAACTTAAAACCCAGTACTTTCCGTTATTCGATTGAGAGCTGAAACTTCATACCATACCTACATAAATAAGTTTGGGTGACAATGACAAAGCAATACAGGATGGATGGCAAGCAACCACCATTAGGCTATGTTTAATGTACCTACGTGCGAGTATGTTACTATACAGGGTGTCCCAAGAAGTAGTGATATACTGAAGCTGGGAGGTAGAGGACCTAGAGGGCTATCTGAATCACCCCCATGTATGTTCCGCGATTTTTCGTATTTTCGGAGTTATGATTTTTTTTAATTTTTCACCTATTGCCGAGTACGATGAGATTTTTATTTATGGTGACGTATGTTCACAACTTCAAGGGCGCTTAGAAAAATAAAACATACTTACTGGGTAATTTTAACTTTCTTGGCATTTTTTTTTTTTAATTCCATTCAAAGATCTAACGATAGTAAATGTTACCATACTGAATTGGCCTATCTATCAGCGTAGCACACAAAAAAAATCAAGCATCTACCGCAATAATTCACGTCACCATAAATAAAAATCTCATCGTACTCGGCGATAGGTGAAAAATTAAAAAAAATCATAACTCCGAAAATACGAAAAATCGCGGAACATACATGGGGGTGATTCAGATAGCCCTCTAGGTCCTCTACCTGCCAGCTTCAGTATATCACTACTTCTTGGGACACCCTGTATAGAATTGCAACTAAAGGTTCTGGCTATTAGTTAGTTAGATGATATTTTAAAGCTTTGATAATACGCGATTAAGTCCCGTTTCATCATGTTCCTCGCGTTGTCCCGGCATTTTGCTACGGCTCATGGGAGCCTGGGGTCCGCTTGGCAACTAATCCCAATAATTGGCGTGGGCACTAGTTTTTACGAATGCGACTGCCATCTGACCTTCCAACCCAGAGGGTAAACTAGGCCAGTATTGGGATTAGTCCGGTTTCCTCACGATGTTTTTCCTTCACCGAAAAGCGACTTGTAAATATCAAATGATATTTCGTACATAAGTTCCGAAAAACTCATTGGTACGAGCCGGGGTTCGAACCCGCGACCTCCGGATTGCAAGTCGCACGCTCTTACCGCTAGGCCACCAGCGATTAAGTCCCGTTTAAGTAAATAATATGTGAACCAGTTCCAGCAGGCGTTCTACGTGACATTAAAGCTCTCCAAAGGAACTCTACGTGTTGGATCTATATACCCACGCAAGCCTATCAAAAGACCGGAATTTTGAGGCCCGTGAAGTCCAAAATGTGCAAAAATCGTGAAAGCTTAAATCAGTAATTTATTGAGTGTTGTCTATGTAGGCTGATGAAATTTGAAAATTCTGACTAGCGGTATGAGAACTATATTTATGAAACGTACTATGGCATGATATTGGTATAATATCTTGAGTACCTACATTTTGTCCAGACAGATACCTAACATTTATAAAAGCTCGCATACACTACCAGTAATTAGGCCCGTTCACACGAACTCGCGTGACACAGATAAGTTAATAGGTTCTGTTATTTGTACATATGTGGCGGCGGCAGTATTAACAGCAACACTAACTGACTATCGATGGGCCTTATGTGTATGTAATATCATGTAGCTGTACATGTAACGATCGATGTGGGGCGACGCCCGCCTACGCTTTAGGACATCGGTATCCTGGATAGGGTTGTGCCATGGTCCTTACAAAAAAACTCAAGATATTTTTTGACAAAAAAAGTGCCGAGTGAAAATGAATACCTCAGTTACTATTTAAAAAAATCAAGAGGTGTGGCTAGGTGTGCCGATAAAAGTTGAAGAGTCCGCTGAATTTGTCCAGGAGGATCCTTTTGTCAGATCTACCTGGAACTAAATAACACTTCCATATCAGCCCAGGCTTTAAAAAATATGGGAACATACATTAATAGAAAATCCCTTGCCCTTGAATAGAAAATCTCCTCCTTTGAATCTTCAAATAGTTTAAAAAGACAATCATAATCATTGTGAACCTAATTACATTGCGAAGAAATTTTGTTTTAATATTGGAATTCTTGGATATTAAACTTAAAGTGAATCCTTCTTACTTTCCTGATATTAAAATATGGAGACTCTACTTATATAGTGATCAGTATTAATTATTCAAGCATTTATTTATAAATATACATTTATAAAAATCAATTAAATATAAAATATTCATAATTTAATATGTTTCATTAAAAACTTACTCTGGCATTGCCAAGTCGCCAACCCTATTTGACAAATCGATTGTTTTACAATTGGAATTTATTTCCGAACCTTTTCGTAAACGATTACGCGACTATTATACACTGTTAGACTAAAAATAAGCTCTGATATTTTTTGTGTAAAAATACCTCAATAAAACGCCTCATACACAAACTCATTTAGCATTGAATGAGTTAAAATTTAAACTAAATGCATCATGTAAAAAAAACGCTTCTTATGTTATGTTATAAATACTTTTTAAGTAGGTACATAAATTACTTATAGTGCCTCCCACACTAAACATCCGGTAGTTTAATTTTTATTTTTTTAATAGCTACGAAACTATAAAACTATTCAAAATCTCTGTAAAACATTTCTATAAGTAAAAGTCTCTGCGAAGTCACAGACAAGCTTATTGAGTTTCGTAACTTTGTTCAAAAAGCTTATCTTTTACACACACCTACTGTTTTCATGCACACAGTTTACTTTTTTCATGAACCCCCCTCTCAAACCTCATACCTATATAAAAATATTTGCGAATCAATGATTAATAATGATAAAAGATATGCAAGTTGCAGAAAGCTTCAATACAGTTGAAAAACTTCTCGGAATTTCATAAAAGTTTAATTGAAGTATCCGTTTTGGTCAGAAGATTTTTTTCTTTATTTGAAATAATTGTACGAGTAGGTAGATACTTAGGTAAGTACTATCCAAGATTGTACTTTCCTCGTGGAAAATTGGGCAATTTGGCAATTTACTTTTGGCACAATACTAGAGTCCGTGTAAGCAAACTATTTTCACCGACATGGACAGAACAAAGAGTGATGGCAGTGTCATTATTTATAGTGTCAAAGAAATTTTACATGTATGATGACATTTCCAAACTTTTTCATTGCAAATGCCATGCAAATTGCAAAGTTAGCTTGGTCCGAATCTAATCATCATTATGACATCATCAAAGAAAGTATGCTTGTAACGGTCTTCATGCTCAATGTTGGCTCAAGTGCGCACATTCTTTAATTAGTGGCAATCGTGCGCCGCTGGAAATAGTCTAACTTGCGCGCACGCATGTTTCAATGTTTACGGACTGATTTGTAATTTAACAGCACAAGTGTAAGAGTTGAACGGTAGATAATTGCAATATTTACATTCGGCGGGGAATAATGGCAGTGTGGTTTATGATAAGCAGCTTAAATACCTACTATTAGGTTTCATTTAACTTATTACTCAGATGGTAGCATCAGTCATCTAAAGTACGATTAGTATTTACGAATACAACTAAAAAATTAAAAAGTGCGGTAATAAGATGATAGCTACCACAAGCTACATTAACGTCAGATGGCTGTGAATTGTGATTTTTTCTTATTATATTTTTTGTGATTTGAGTCTTATACTTAATGTTTTTAATTTAAATGTAGGAATAGGGCCGTTCACACGTGGTTCACAAGGAAACTTAGCATCTGTTTTTAAATGTTCTGTAATGAAGACTTTATTCGAATAACCTGGCTTAGTTATATTCTATGATAGAATGGATAGAATTTCTATCCAATATTAATATCGAAAACCAAAACCACCCGTCGATCTTGCGTGATTGCCCTAATATTTATATACTTACTTAAAATCATATTAATATTTCATATTAATTTCTGAATCGGCTTTTCTAAAATAGGCCGGCCTGCGCAAACGTTTCTTATAGAGTGGTTTGTATTTACACTTGAGGATCATGGTCGGTGCTCTTATAGATAAGAGGTATACTCAACGTTGCATAATGTTGATGCAGTTGGTTATTAGCCCATAAACAAGGAAGTTAGAGCTCAGTTAATTTTAAAAAGTACTTGGATTTTTTTATTTTTTTTTATATTAAAGATATTTATATTTTGGATTATTCCCCAAACGAAAATATTCAACTTTCGCAAAAAATTTAGAACTTTCGTATTATGACTCTTTTGAAAAAGTTAAAGTAGGTATCTCATATCTTGGCGATCATCCCCGCTCACCGCTGCATCCTCATAATACCGCATTACGGATCGAATGACCAACAAAGCATTTTTACATAGGTACAGTCGCCATCAGACGTATCGGTACGGCCAAGGCGCTCGCAAATATCTGAACACGCCTCTATTGTCAAGGCGTTGGAACTTATGAAACGCGATTAAAATGTGAATATTTTTCTATTATAATTTAATCTGACATTGTTATTTTTTATGTTTTATTGTTTATTGTTTTTTATCTCTTATTGTTTTTAGCTGTTAATTAATTGGGAATTTTAATTTGACTTTGCAATATTATTATTTATTCTGACATTATATTAACTAGGGTGCCCTAGCATTATATACATTTTGACCGCTTTATACTCTGCAAGAGATAATTTTTTGACATAGGTAGTTTATATTTTGACATACATAGGTAAATTTTTGACATTGTATTTAGTATGTTTATTATGCTCTGACATTATCTGACATTTCATTTTACTGTATTTAACTTTTACTTTTAATTTTTATTATGATTATTTGATTGTTTTTTATTTTTTACTTATTTCTTAATTATTTTAATGTATTATTGTTTACAATCTGACGATCTTTTTGTGAATTCATGTTATTTGGAAACATTGTGACATTGTTAAATACCATGTAATTTCCAATAAGAAAAAAAAAAAAAAAAAAAAAAAAACTTAGAACGCGTGTTCAGATATTGTGAACACCGCTCCGATATATCTGATGCCGAGTGTACTGTGTGCATTTTTAGGTAGGTATCGAGTTTTCATTAGTAAATATATAATGAAAAGCAAAGGTTGAGAATCCAAAGTAAACAACAAAGCGTGCTTGAGCCCCGTTGTCGTGTGATTAATATTGCCTAATAGCATTAATACATTAATTAAATAACGAGGTAATAATTTACGACCAAGCCCATTTGTCGAGCCTAGCCTACTGTTATAACATGTAGTAACTTATTATTTTCCTTAAAATGCGGACTATGGTTATAAACAGACAATTCTGCTCTAAGCCATTATTTTTTTCGTCACTCATTAATAAGTCTATATTTAATTTACCTGGATTTCTTTATTATATAATAACACATTGATTGTTTTTAAAATATAGACAGGTAAAAGGTATATATAGCTTATTCAGCGTATTCGGGAGTAAATGATAGGTATGTACTCGTATGTACTTAGAAACATCCATCACAATATGTAAACCAATACCACTACTTGATCCATCGTTACTAACAACAACCGCAAATACTCAGTAACCATAGAATTTCATAGCAATTTTGAGCCTTAATGCGATGATATAAGACCGTCTAATCCAATGCATTATGTATTTTAGTTACCGACGCCACAGGTCTGCGTCGACATTCCTCGTCTGCCTAGATTCAGTCTTGTTTATTCACAAATGCTGACCAACCACTTCTCTTCACATGACCTCTATAAGTGAAACCCCCGGTTACGTATAGTTCTAATAGAAAATCGAAGTTCAGCTACACTGGTGATGGTTCACAGTCAATACGGAATGTTTAGTTTACAGAGCAGGTTTTCCAGTAAGCCACACTCGGCAAGGGTCCCATAAAAGTACATTCACACAATTCCTTGGATGCCTAGCGGCCCAGCCATGCAACGACACGGTCATTAATAGTGTTGGTTAAAAACACAGTGGTATTGATAGTGTTGGTTAAAACTAGAGTCTTTTGAGCGCTCTGCTTTAAGCCCCACTCACTTTTTTAGACCTTATAACTGAGTCGAAACTAGAGTTCTTTTCAACTTCTTAGAGACCCGAGTCTGCTGTTGTAGAGGCTTGACTTGAGTCCTCATAAGAGAGATCTCATTTGTTTACAAAACCTATCAAAAAGCGTTGTCTTTATCAAAAAAAACCAGTTAAGTACATATTCAATTTCTATTTTTTCATCGGGTACCTACTGTAGAAAAACAAAAGATATTCAAAGTCGTTTTACGGAAGTACGACAAAGTAAACACACTGCCTCCTCACCTCAGTTACATTACATCTCGAGCTCGATACTAACCGCAAGGATGCGAATTCAATAAGATTCTATTTACATCAAAGCGATGCCAACCAATATCGTTGACTCGATACCAATCGAGTCGGCGGCGAGCGGCAATTGATTAATAGGTATGGTAACCACATCTCGATCTCGATACACATATTATTAGTTGATATTACACATATCAATGTACGCTACACCTATACCTACGCTACAATACAATGTACTGCTAAATAACATAGGTACAAAAAATAATGCTTTTAATCCTAGAGATACAACATAGACACCTGTTTTTCTTAATATTAATTAGGTCAGCAATATACAGCGATATTTTTTATAGTAGATGTGATGTAGAACTAGAACTCACAAATTCAAATGTTGAGCCCATGTTTGCTACTTTCACATTGCGACGAGACAAAGTGGTCCGGATATCTACTGGTTGACTGTATTGACTAAATAGTGCCTATTTACAAAATATCTACATACAAAAATTAGTATAAGTATAATAAATAATATACATACCTATTGTTAGGATTACCATATTTAAAACCAGAACAAAACAATATGATCTTTATTGTTTCCCTTGCGAATTAAAGAATAATAAAGAACAATAAGACCATCTAGCCTTATTTCTTTGTGTTCACCTATTAGGTTATAGTGCATAACATATCGTTCCAATCGCTGTTTTAGTTTGAGCGAGTCGACGACTCAACCAAAACAGTAAAAAACACACCAGATGCGTAAGCTGGCCATCCTTTCTCGCTTTTACCAAAATGGAAAATTTAATTCTTGAAAATTTCTTCATTACTTACTTTTGTTAGTCTCCGAGCACGTTATGGAACCTAAAAATTGCAGATTTGTAAAAGCTTTGATGATCTTTAGCGAATCTACAATTTTAGTGAAGCTGAAATTCAAACCTACATACCTACATTTAAGCCATTAGTCAAGTTTCCAAATCCGCCAAAGTACTTAAGCCAGTGTTATAGAATATTTTTCATAAAGAGACCGACATTTTTTCGCCACCCCATGTGAAATGAAAAAAAAACACAACGGGTTGCACTCCGGGAGTGCCGGCAGAAGTGAAAACTAAATGACTAATGCAAAATGTCTGTATAATTGAGGTTAACGCCATCTGGCGTTATTTCGTCGCATTACTTGAAACCCCTAAGCACATTAGTGTTAGTACTCGAGTTATATTAATACCAGTTAGAGGGAAACTCACGAGACGGCATTTAAATCAATAAAGAAAAACTCAATGACATTGTAACTTTCGATCAGGTTTTCCCCACCTCAAAAAGTGCACAGCACCGCTAAAGAAGTTTTCACTTCAAAACTTTCGCGAACCCGTAACCCTCTTTGTATGTAATTTGTATTTTTAAGGCTTTGTGAGCCTCTACCACGACAACCAGCATTGAGTGACATTACATACCTATATTCAGGGGGGCGTTTTTTTTTGTTGTCCCCTATACTTTTTTTTTTAAATTTGGGTTTTTTTATGTTATTTCTACTCAGAATCACGAGCTCTTTCTATCCTAATAGGAGAAAAAAAGTGTCCTAAGGTTTTTATTTCCATTACGTCACCATTTTTCATAGACTTTGTATGGCGGTCGCGGAATGGAAAGGTCGAAAAATGTATGGAAATTTTGGGACACTTTTTTTCACATTAGGATAGAAAGAGCTCGTGATTCTGAGTAGAAATAACATAAATTACATAAAAAATCCCAAATTTGAAAAAAAAAGTGTAGGGGACAACAAAAAAAAAACGCCCAGGGGAGCTGGGTGTCTAAGGCAAGACATAGAGAAAAAAATACATAGAGTGCTCACTCCATACATCAGTTTTAGTACCAAAAAGGCTATTAGCATCTAGCATCGAGTAGCGGAACTATCAGTACTCCTACTTGACAATAGATGTAGCACCGACCGGAAAGTCTTATCTCAACAGCATAAGACTTTCCGGTCGGTGCTACATCTATTGTCAAGTAGCAGTACTGATAGTTATCTCAACAGCATAAGACTTTCCGGTCGGTGCTACATCTATTGTCAAGTAGCAGTACTGATAGTTCCGCTACTCGATGCTAGATGTAGACACTGAAATTAATAGTCTGAACTAATGTACGGAGTGAGCACTCTTGTCTTATTATATTTGTCTATGGGCAAGGTAAGTAATTGCAATTGCAGTGCTGGCTGCAATCAGTGCAGTGGGTGTCTGCGTTGGCGGACAATGACTAATGGCGGACAAATGGCGCTGCTACATATTTTGACATTTAGGAACAAATTATAAACAATATACTTCAAACTATCTGGTTGGTGTTCTTGTTTCGGTTCAGGGCAAAATATTTTAAGCACTTTAGAAATGGAACTTGAGACTGAGTATTTCTTTTAATTTCCATTATACTGGACCTTTCTTGGCGCACGTGCACTGTCTGCATTTGTCATTGGTAACATATTTAAATTATATGATATGCACCAAAGAAGTGATGAATATGATCATTATATGATATAATTATCATACTCATGACTTCTTTGGTGCATATCCACAAACAAGGAATGTATGTATGTATGTATTGTATATTCCTATATTGTCAGTGTCAGGTCAAGTAGGGCGACAGAGTTTTAAATGGCTGTGTAAGCCAGTACGGAAGTGGCAAACATGACCACAAGCCAGGCAGGTGTAGTGTGCCCGTGGCGGACAGATGATGCGCTTGCCTACTTGCGAGAGTCTTAAACCATAGAGAAATATAGTAAGACAAGAGTGCTCACTCCATAAATCAATTTTGGTACCAAAAATAATATTAATTTCAGTGTCTACATCTAGCATCGAGTAGCGGAACTATCAGTACTACTTCTTGACAATAGATGTAGCAGCACTGACCGGAAAGTCTTATGTTGTTGATGCTAGATGTAGACACTGAAATTAATAGTCTTTTTGGTACCAAAACTGATGTATGGAGTGAGCAATCTATGTATTTTCTCTATGCTTAAACCAAGCTTCTAAACAAAGTACGGCTGATAGGTATGACAGTGACACGGCAGTCATTCTATAGTTTCTTGCAACAGGGAAGTATTGTATGTCTGTGGGCGGCCGTACCACGCACAAAGGAGATCCTTGGCCACTGGACACAAAGCTTGTCTTATTTTGTAAGCTTTCTTATAACTAGCCCTCGTCAGTAGGTATTGCTACAAGTCTTTCATAATATATCAATGCATCAATAAGCCAGCTGTCGTATGTATTTTTTCCTGGGATTCTTGACAACTGTTTCAAATTGGCTGTCATAACTGAAACTATATCATGGTAATACAGTTTAGAAAATCGTATCTAATACTTGATGAAATTGGCCTCGGACATGAAAACTTTATGGTTTACAAGTACATCTGTAAGAGCAAACAGGATAGTCTTAAAAGTTACAAACATATAATACATTAAAAATTATAAAGACTATAATTTCATAAAAATCAGAAACCTCACTCACTCACTTTTGAACCCAGTCTCACTTAACTGATCTGATTTACGACCATTCAAACAAAATATGGCAATAAATACGAATAAATTAATAAAAAAGCAATGACCATAATGAGCGCTTGATACTAATGTTTACCGAGAGATAATTGTCGAAACTCGTATCACGATTCCCGTTGTACACCAACGTGCACTCTAACTTCATGGACTAAAGTTCGTTTTAGAAGAACACGAGTGTAATATACGGCGTTTTGGAAGGTTTTTCAGGTTAGGAGCATATAATATAATATACAGCTTATAGATATTTCTGAAAGGTCGTTAGACTCGTTAATTCATATATGTATTGGGATAATTGATTTATGTTACATTCGTGATATACTTAAACGATGCAAATGAATTTTTCGTGTCGCGAATTAGTTTATGGGATTCATAAAATCCATTTTGTCCATATCTTAATGGTGTTGGTAATTTGTCATGTTATCTCCGGTAAACTTATTGATTAGAGTCTGTGCGGAAAGAGAAGAGAAGAGTAGTGGAATGTATGGGGCCCAATACATTCCAAGACTCTAAGTATCGATCTAAGTATTTCATCTTTTCAATGTATAGTAACTATAAATCGTTTTGTTTGAACTAGAAGTTATATGTTTAATATATTAACTCAAAATACACTCGCTTTTATTAATCCTTCAAAGTTCAAGTGATATAGGTACCTGCACCATTTTGACTTGTTGGAATTATAACTTTCTGCAGTTTTTAGTGTACCGCACAAATTTTGTTCGCGGTACACTTTTTTTTTTTATTTTATTTTTCCGCTGCGGAAATATGTCACACGAAGTTAACGTACCTTATTTTCCTTTATTAGGGGTTTTCCTACCATTAATTCGTCATACTTTCTATTCATTATTATCAATGAGCACTTTAAGTGGTTAAATGTCAACGGATAAAAATGCCGTTAGTCAAGAAACGGCTTTTAACTAATTTCGAGCGATGGAAAGGTCGATGTTGATGAGGTAGGCCCTCTAAATTCATAAGCCGAAAGAACTCACCGATGGAACGAAAGTGATGACGTCACGAGTCTTAGCGCGCCTTAGAAGGAGGCGCCTGAGTCACCGCAGCCTCAGGCTCGACATTTATGGTCGCAGCCAGACGACCCATCCAAACAATCTTTAACCTTGTCGCAATGCAATACGAATTATTTTTATGCAACAAACTGCACTGTTTCAAGTTCTGAAAGGGTAAATTATTTACTTAGTATGATTACTAGTAGGTCGTCTGTGAAGACTTTCAAAACTTTCGAAATTACCCAATTGAAAAATGTTTGAAAAATATTTCACATCATATTTGTATAGGAAATTTTATTTGTTGGGTACATTTTCCACAATTATCTCTGTTGGTATTAGATCAGGTAACCCTGCCTTATGGTTGGTTGCATTGCACTTGCAACAATAATTCTCAATTCTTCTCTGTAGAATTTAGAAAAACTTTTAGTTATAAAATAAAGAATCTGTAGGTACCATAGAAAAGTGAAAGGAGACTTTAAGCTACGATTATATCTAATCTTTATGTAATGTGACTATTTATCCTACTGACACGCCTACATGATATGGTTGATTAAATACCTAACAAAAATTCTGGCGTACCATCCTCTAGCCTAGACGTATTACGTATACAAAATTGAAACTTATTTCCAAGGTGTAAGTACCTAAAATTGTAGGTACCTAAACATTGACACTATACCGGTAAATATACATATATGTATGTAGAAGAAAGTGGGACAGCTCTGAGCATATTTGCATATTTGGCTAATTAACGTTCACCTAATTTGATCCGGTAATTCTGATTTTGATTTTTACTCTCGTTGAGATTTCCGCAATGTTGTGTTGATGGTTGATATAAATAGCTAAGCAGTGGATAAGCAAAATGAATCTTACTCAATTGATATCTCAGAATAACGTAGGTTTAGCGTAGACATCCATTTCTCTAGAGATCTTAACTAAAACGACACTTTATCACGCTAACCACAAACTTCTTGAGAGAATCTCAATATTGTCTTTTCAACAATACGATATCTAAAACTCGTGAATATAAACCTTATTACCGCGGCATAACTATTATTTCTTAAATAACCAGTTACACTTAGACAAATCATATATACCGTTATCCAATCCCTTGCCAATCGATTTTGCGTCATACGTCGGAGTTATTAAGGTAGTGGTTTTCAAACTGAGGTGTAGAATGAGTTTGGTAAACCGGGGTCAAGTAGCGGTAAAGCACTAAGGTCAGGGTTGGGGAGGCCACGTGGTGGTTGCTAGGCGCCCAGGGCAGCGACAACAAACAACCCCGTAGGACATTCGGCACCCGGTCTTGGGGTAGTAAAGACGGTTACAACTTCTTGCTTGAGAAAGTTCGTAGTGTTGTTTAACGCGTGTAAAGGAATTTGCTACGGAGTTTTCAGTTATTACCAATGTGAAAATGTTGTCTAGGTACTTGTAGTGGATATTATATTTATAAACGAAATAATTAATTTACATTAGACAATGACTAACGAATCATGAAATGGACCGTACTTAACTGATTAAAATTATCACTTTATTTCGAAACAAACCTAACTAACTAAATTAATTATTTTAAATATCGCTATTTTAAAGTACAATCATACTAACTTAATCCAACCTAAATAAGAACTACGTAACAAAAAGAAGTGATCCCTATCCCAGTACCGTTCCCGTCAAAGTCCCGCAATGGAAACCAGAGACATGTCGCGTTCTTTAGACAATGTGCATTGGTGGCAGCCAGAGCACTGGAGGACAAAAAAGCTTCGGAGCACGTCTTCTTTATCATTAGAAGGAGCAGACCCAGCCGACATAAGAAATGGCTGGCTGACATTACCGGATCCTAAGGTATGGATCATTATACTTTTAGTCTGATATCTCTGATATTCTCGATAGACACCGCAACCCCAGACATGTCCCATTTGCTGGACAACGGGCACTGGCAAGAGCCACGGCATTGGAATATGTGAGGTTTTACAGTTCGTATCTTATGTGTCTTTGGAGAGATCGGACCCTGCTGACATTAGAAAAAATGGCTGCCTTTTGCTGCATCCGAAGGTATAAGGATCATTATCCAAGTTCTTCTAAAACTTCCGAAATTTCTGGCCGACATTACCTGAAGATGAAAAAATCAGCTTGAAATAATCTCAATTATTAGAACACAGAAGTTAAAACAAAACTCTTTTAGGAAGTCTATCAGCGGCAGTGTTTTTCATTTCACAGTCATCGATTACTGATCAAGGCCTCTAACGAGCCTTACCTCGTTGGTTGTTTTATTTAAATTTAGCTTAAATTCTGACTAGATCAAGGAAATATTAACACTGCTTTCAGAAAAAAATAGTCAGATAATATGAGTAAGACCACAAAAAATACACAGTTGTTTAAATGGCGTAATTCTCTGATTCATTGCCGACCTTAACTTCTCTATTAGACAATCCCAACAACAACCATAACATCATCAAAAACATAGAGAATAATATTAGATTATAACTTTCAAGGTATAATTTGTAATCAATAAAAGAAACTAGAAATACGTATAAAGAGCTTGAAACGAATAAATTGTATACCAATCCATCAACACTTTGTTATCTATGTCTGCGTCAAAATTATTGATTGGTAAATTGAATACCTACTTTTTACGGTAATATAAATGTTTGTTTGTGCGACCTTGGCGCGACCTGACTCCACAGGGTGGAACATCAAACGGTGGTGTTGCGTCAACGAGGTCTCTTTAAATAATGAAGCAGGCAAGTAATCGCTATACTCTTCACAAGTTTATTAGTTAAACTTAGTGATTCAACTACTTGTATAGTCGGTACCCTAATATAAGTACACAACACAAAACAGCTAGTATGGCGGCTTGGGTATTAAAGTTGGGGCACTTACTGTATATCGGGTTAATAGTACAACATCCATTTTGTTACGAAACATATGTCCTTTGACGTTCATCGTCAGTTTGGTTACGGTCGCCGACTGCCTTGTAACCGGACCACACGTGACGAAAATGCTCATCTCACTTACATACAGACACACAACAATTAAAAAATTGTGCTCTACATCGAGTGATTGACACCTCGGTAAAACCTCTTTTAATAGTGCTACTTCAAAATTTAGTTCTCGCTGGTGAGACCATTTTTTTTAACTATTTGACCCAGGCTCTCAAAACAACATTATAAGGTTTGATATATTTACATATTATATACTTATCAATTTGTAGGCGTCCTATTAGTAAACTATATCTTTAAAAATACCATAAAAGGTACTACAAACTTTCTATGGGGCTCTAATGATGGGGTTTAAAAAATTGTAAGTGCTACGAAAATACATTGTTTGAAAGACTTGGTGTCCTCTTAAATAATTAAATGGTTTTCCAGACAGTGTAGTTGACATTTATAGCGTCATTAAATATTTACTTTCCAATGTCAAGTGACCAATTAAATACTGCCATCAGCGGGCTACTCACTTTTTAGGGTTCCGTACCCAAAGGGTAAAAACGGGACCCTAATACTAAGACTCCGCTGTCCGTCCGTCCGTCCGTCCGTCTGTCACCAGGCTGTATCTCATGAACCGCGATAGCTAGACAGTTGAAATTTTCACAAATGATGTATCTCTGTTGCCGCTATAACAACAAATACTAAAAATCAAATAAAATAAATATTTAAATTCAAAACATTCCAGATTTTTTCCGTAAACAAAACTTTACAGAATGTATCAATTAACTATATATCGGCGATCTTAAAATCAGACAGATCATGAAATTCCTAGGCATACCGTAAATCGTAAAAATCATTGTTTTGGTCCCTGAGTCGGCGGAGCGGGGCTCCGAAACTATTCTACCTAGGTAGGTATCTAGTGGCATAATATCGTCAAAATATTACACAGTAACTTTACGATCGGCCTGTTTTTACGATAGGCCGCCGACATATCTTGTTTCCCTTGTTGACTTAAAACTTATACAGCAAACAAAGGATTTACTTACATGTAGGTACAAATATGGATTTAGGTACTCGGGTCGCGTAGGCTCAGAGGTTACTTGTTTTGACTTACATCACAACTTATTTTACATACTCGTAACTTGGGCGCGCGGTTAAATGTGACTCATGTATTGTATGATTTCATTTAAGGATAAACATGCTTGAATCCACACTTGCTTTTGTTGTATTTACTCATTTTAATGTAAACCATTTTAAAAATGTAGGGCTTCTGCAGATAATCTAATATAATTTTATATCTTTTGGTCATAAATTCTTTGTTGATGAAATATAGTGCTCTAAATTTATTTTTAGAATGTCTGATATATTGCAGAATTTACATAATCTCCTCGGCAAGGTCCAAAGCCCAAATAAGGCACATCTGTAGGCCGAGCTACTGAGTCAGACTGTCATCGACCTTACGATGCAAATCACAGGGCAGTTAAAGGCAATACTTGATCAAAATAAAGGCTAGACTGAATGTAAACTTATCTAGCTGCTCTGCCCACATTCACCCACTAAGTGGTTTCATAAACATTTTGATTAATTTTCCTTGTTACCTACGCTATCAATGATATGATGATGTGATAATATAGGTAGGTATTTAACGTCTTTATAGTGATGCAGCAATTACTGCAATTTATAGATAAAACTAATATGTATTTAAGTTACCTTAACATAGGTACCTTAAATAAAGAAATATTATTACGTTAATAAAATTCAAACTTATATTGAACCTAATAAATTAAATTTAGCACCAACTCAATAGAGTCACGTTAAGATTTATACTTACGAACGCTGGTTTTCAAAATATTTATAGTGATAATGCTCTTAGCCCAGAACTTTTCATAACCAGGTGTCGCCTTTAATACTCTCGAATTCTAACAAATTGGAAGGTATGGTAGGTATCAAATTTGTGATAGATTTATGCATAAGTACCTATTGAGACATGTCAGTAACAATTGGCAGACTTGCACCTTGCTCAGCCTATACTAGGCGTAGGCATCAACCTTGGGCCATTAGCATACGACACTTCCGATCGATTCCCTCCCACGCCGACGGCGCTGTTAAAACAACTGTCATTCATGTTTATTGTTATTTTGTTGTCCTTTCACTTTGTTTCGACAGGAAAAAATGGAGTGATGTTATTTCGCTCGTGGTAGGATTATGTTGATCCGTGATTAAATTATTTGAAAGAGACGGACGTAATGTCAACAGACCAATATTCAGAATTTATAGACAATATAGACGTGCATACTTGTGACGAGTGTTAATATACTATTATATGCATTTATGAAACAATAAAACACGTGACCGCATCATAGCGGCCGCTAACAGCTGCTTGAATGTGCCAAACATAAGGTTAGCGGACTGGAAAATACGAAAAGCTTTATCCAGGAAATACGTTGGGTCATTATATCTTGGAATATATTGCTACGTAAGCAAATAATTGACACCATCACATATGTATGGCCATGACACTGATTTTGGTCGCACTTTTGATATTTGACAGGCAATCTTTGTACACTGTAGATCTGTGGTTTACCCAGTGCATAAACTATGAAGGCACCTACTTGAACTAGACTTTATATTAACGTGTTCATTAGCTAAACCTACTCCCATGGACCTAGAATATTATAGGTTCATGCCTACTCCTATAAATTTGGTGTTATTGCCTACCAAATCTGGTTACCAAACGTTGCTATTCAGAGCGCGTCCTGTCGCATTAGCAACTCGATTATGAAACTTAATACGATTGACACAAGGCTGGTAATTAACTGACGACTCGGGCCACAATTAGCATGTCATGAGAACTGCGATCGTGCGCGCGAGAATTCGCGATTGAATAACTTTGTAATTACGAACAGCTTGTAATTAAAATTGAGTTGAACTGTCGGATGTATATCACATATATGTCACACGAATCGGTTATAACGTATTGTTTAATATGACAGCGTTTTACACAAAAATAAAACGCTAATTAAATAACTTACCATATTCGGAACCTAAAGTAATATATTGAGAGTGGCAACACTGTAGTTAGTCGTATTGTCCTTTTCTAGCATATACGTCCATCTCTCTCCCACACCCCCACCACTTCAGGCAGTTGCGTTTGACAATTTTGACAGTTAGAAACAAACGCAAATTACCTCATTGTCTCAAAATTATACATATTTACACCAGGCAGGATTAAAACTTTAGGTTCCGAATATGGTAAGTTATTTAATTAGCGTTTTATTTTTGTGTAAAACGCTGTCATTAAACAACTGTACCGATATTCGGAACCTAAAGTAATATATTGAGACGTGTTTGTTATCGCCTGGTGGTGGGAAGACGCCAAGCCAATGTGATTATACATGTACTTACATATTATGTATATGTAATATTATTATATTAGGAGTGTTTAATTAATTAATTAATTATGTAGTACACCCTTTATTTTAATACATGTGAGGAGAGAGGTATTTAGTAAAGCATACAATTTTATATACCATTATATTATGATACTAACTTTCCATTTTATATACGTATTTAATGTAGGTACTTATAAATTTTCAACGAAAATAAGTGAGTCACCACAAGGGTGCTATAGTACTTAATTATATGTATGTGAGACTATGTAAAAGAAGATAAGTCAGTCTACTCTTCAGGGAGCATACAACATCTGTGATATGGAGTGATGTAATTAAAATATGAAAAGATAAAAATCATAAAGTACTCGAGTAGTTTTTATTTATAACTCCCAATTATTGACAAATTTGATAATAATTATCTAGTAAGGTAAGCAGTTGCAGGATATAACAAGGACAAGACCTTTCTTATTTCCAGAATCCCTCAGGATTAAGTAGACGAATATTTTAAATATTCGTTATATCACTATCACTACCCACAAAGTTAATATTGGGTAGGTACTTAATAAAATATCATAGGGAATACTTTTAATGATTTTACTGAATTCTTTTAATGACTGTGAGCCAGTGTGAGCTATTTATTTGGTTATAGCTATAAAATGCATTTAATCGTTTGTACGCTTTACTAACGCGAACGCGAGCTAATGGACCTAAACAAACCTTACTTAAAATTGTGAAGGTTACTTTGAGAGCTTAAGCCATATCATAATACTCATGTGGGCACTAGTTACGATGCTTTTTGGTGCTCTTGGCGTTCAAATGGTAAATGTAGAATTGCCACAGAGCTTTATCAATGATATTTGTATAGGTGCAGCTCATTCTGCTTATGTTCATGTTTAGCTATCATCAAGTGACCTTAATTGTACTCATTATTGTCTATATATGCAGTATGAGTAGTTTACCTTATCTGGTGCCTACTAGTAGACATAAACTTGATTGTTTCTGAACGCTAAAGTGGCTTAATTTATGTAAACCATTCATAGACATAGCTTAATTCTGAATATTCAGTCTTCTCTTTCCAGATTAAGAATAAGGTACTTAATTCGAAACCTTAGCTCATCGCATATGTGTTTTTAACCAAAATGAAAATTTGTGTTTATTTTGTGATTTTACATTATTTGCAATAACTGTGCGGAACCATGGGGTCCCCGACCTTTTGCCGGGCACCCGTGGGCCCAAAGCCAACAGCGCAGATGCCGTTTAAGAGGAACCTCTATTTTATCCAATGCTAGGGTCAACACTTTGTCGAATATATTTGATATTTATGTATATTTATCCTCCTTATGACCTAAGGGTAGGTAATTGTAACTTTTTGATATCAAATATACGCAGAATAGTCAATTATTTTGTATTCTGAAGTGCATATAATATTACTGGATTTGGGCCAGTGTGCTTTTGTATACTATATTTCTGGCCTACTATATAGGCTAGTCTATTAACATCCCGCCTCCTGGAAGGCAGTATACAGACTTCTTAGATATATTCACGGTAGTGCTAAGAGTGTGGACCTGGTTTTCCGACACTTGACTGCATGAGATTATTTTTTCAGGTCTCGAGCAAGAAGGGTGCCTAGATAGGTTGAGGTCCTCAACTTGTGGATTTGGTAGGAGCAAGACACAGACGGGGTGTAAATTAGTTAATCCACCATGTTTCAAGAGATTCATGTGCATTCATGCCTTCAGGTTACACTGTAGAGACAGACTAACACTTTGGCAGAGTTTTGCTAACATATAATAAATGATTGCATTTGTTTGGGTGTACAATTACATGTTCCACACCAAAAACATAATTATTTATATATTTCAATCTATTTTTGAAAGGTTTGCGTTTCAAAATAGCTTCGCCTTTTCGCAAGGCGTGCTCCTGTTCCCCTATTTTATTGTGCAAAGCGAACAGTATCACAATGCTATAATTTTGTATAAATTGAGAACTAGAGGGTCATGCCCTAGACGTGACCGCCCAGAAACTGTGCTAGAACCGTTCGTACAAACCATTCAGTCACTATTTTTAAAAACCTTTTGTAGTGGGTACATTCCACGGTCTTAAATTTATTAAACGTGTAGTATCAAACTATGACAAGTCATGATAAGTGAAATAAGTGACAACAGTATCTGGTCCGTGCATAGAAGCACTTGCCCTTGAGGTTAGGGCATGGGTAGTTTATTATAAACTTAATCCGTGCATAGGAGCACTTACGATACAGGTGGTTTAAAACTTCCAGGGTCACAATACAGACACAAGGGTGTAAAATACATAATTCATAAACGCCCGTTAGGCCAGTTTTGTATATTTTATTTCAAACATGCTTGTGCAGCACCGCCAGCACATGATAATTTTCCTAATATACCATGGCAGTCAGGGATATAATAATTATGTAAAAAGGTAGGTAACCTTGGTCATGTCGTGTACATAGGTAGGTACTCGTAAACATGTTAACTGAAAGACAAGTGCTCTCCAGCCAAATATAATTTATGCAACTGTGAGCTGCTCTTACATTGGGATCATATGTATTTATTTCTAGTCTGTCATATTGTAGCAGGCCTAGACTTCAAAGGTTTGTAGATGTTTATAGGGCCGTTAAACGGACCCTTTGTACACCTTGAGCAGGCTGTTTGTTTCACACCATGGGTAATATATATTGTAAACATAGCTTATTTCAGAATGGAATCGTAAGCTCTGTCGTGTCGTGAGCTTACCGAGCCTGATTTAATTAGAGTCCACAGATTGTATGGAACTTGGAGGATTGACCACTCCTTATTCTAATTATCAATATTCTGCCTGGGCTTATAGTCGAAATTAGGTGACTAAATCTCTTAGTATTATCTATGCCACCCAAGTTATGAGGCTTAGCGTCTCCAGACCACAATTTTATATTAGGGTGCAAAGATTTTTTCCATCTTTAAAATAAAAATGAGTCGAGATAGGCCTGGAATCTTAGGTTTTTATTTTACCTATTATAATTTTAGAAATGTTATGTAAATGGAAAGCAGTTTTCACTTTTACCACAATTAATTAGCCCAATTTCGGGTTTAGCCAATAGGGTGTTCGGGACCCTTGAAATAGATTGGTAAACAAAAATGAAAACTCTAATAACGAAGCCTTGCCTATTTCGACTGATTTTTACCCAAAACATTATTTTAAACCATTTTTACATTCTCTAAAAAGAGATATTTACAACTCAATCTTTGTAATATTTTTGTGATTGTGGTCTACTCGCACGCCTGTGTTATGACCATATCATTTATATTTCTGTGAATATGTCTGACGTGCCTTGCGCAGGCTTACATAGGTTATAATATCATCATCAATAACTTGACGTCAGTTTGTGAACGAATCAAAGATTCTTTTGGCACACCTTACGCAGGTGTAAACATGGCAGCCTTGCGCAGGTTTAGATAGGTACATAATATATTGGTTTCATCACAAATAACTTGACGTTAGTTTGTGAACGAATCAAAGATTCTTTTGGCACACCTTACGCAGGTGTAAACATGGCAGCCTTGCGCAGGTTTAGATAGGTACATAATATATTGGTTTCATCACAAATAACTTGACGTTAGTTTGTGAACGAATAAAAGATTCTCTTAGGCGCACCTTAGCAGGTGGAACCATAACAAGCGTAAGTTTAAGAATAAGTATCATTCAAATCAAATACCCTGAGTTTATGGGTAATATTCCCTAAGTTGCGGGTTCCTTGCTCGACAAGGTGAAAGGCTTTACGCCGGCTTTAACAGGCACTTTTAGAAAGTGTCATTCACGGTGACGCGCAGATTTGCCAAAACTAAACTTTAACTCTACAGTTAACTAATATAATTTGACAATATGAACCAAACCATGCGTCTTCGTCAATGAATCAATCTAAAGATTCCCGTATAGTTAATGCCCTTCCATGTCACAGGCTTCCGATTTTATTTGAAACGTTTAATTTAAGTGTACTATTTATGTAGGTAGGTAAGTAGGCTTAAGAATTGACCCTCTTGTATGTAGTTACGTATAGAATTAATAATCAAGTTATTCAAATTCAAAATAACACAAGCACATATAGCACCTACATGCAAGAGTTCTTTTCCTTAACCTTTAAAGCTGTAAGTACCTGCTAAGTTATATATTTAAGTAGGTACCTACCTACATAAATCAAAGATCTAGTTGGAGAGATATAAGTTGATAGATACAGAGTGAAATACTTCACGAATTCGCATGTCATTCTTGCGCAGAGCCATGCTAATCTCTCTCTATGTCTAGTCAGATTTAAGTTTATGTACTGCCGAAGTACTCACTTTCCACAAAAATAAATGCAATGTTTGCGATGTAGGTTTGTTCGTTACCTTGTGTCCCTTAGAGCGGAAATATCGTCGACTCCTATTCGGGTACACGTTATTTATCAGCAAGTTTATTACCAAAAAATTAATTTTGCAATATTATATTAACCCGGAACGGGATAAAAAGATAAATTGCTGATAGATACTTGGACAGATAAAAAACCTACACGTCTATAAGCTTCTACCTTAATACGTAGGTTCTACGTAACACGTATTAACTATCCGATCCATTCGTATTCGAAAACACAAATCACTTGAAAGGGTATACCTCCACACATCACCATTTAAGTATTATATAATTTCAACCATTATTATACACACACAAAGATTTAAACTAACAAGACTCGGAAGAGACTTAATAAAATTAAATTATAATGGTGACACGTGCACGCTTTACCAGCTCGATGTGTTTTCTACCATGTGTTTTAGTATTTTCATTGGCATAGCCACGGTGCGCGCAGGCAGCCTTTGAAAACACTTGCACATCACTATTCCGGATCATTTTTATTTGCTAGATAGTTTAACGGACAACTAAATTTAAATATTTATTTCGAACGGCAAAAGCCGTTAGAAACTGTTTTTCAATATAGTCAGCTAAACTGGGGTACAAATTCAAAAACTCACCAGCAGTTTAGCTTCACGACCTTCCAGATGGAAAAACAGCAAGCCAATGAGGTAATTTGCGTTTGTTTCTAACTGTCAAAATTGTCAAACGCAACTGCCTGAAGTGGTGGGGGTGTGGGAGAGAGATGGACGTATATGCTAGAAAAGGACAATACGACTAACTACAGTGTTGCCACTCTCAATATATTACTTTAGGTTCCGAATATCGGTACAGTTGTTTAATTTTGTATTTTGTATATTTAATCTGTAGTAAAGAAAATGACTTAATTTACCAAACAGTTTGTGTAGCAATAATAAAAGCGTTATGGGCATCGTCACGTAGTTAAACACTTGTGTAGATAACGCCGGTCAGTAACCCGAAATCGATTATTTTATCAAACAAGCTAACCCATTTTGTCCATGAAGCCTTAATAGGAAACACATAGATAAACGTTTTCCATTCTGAACAATGGACATCGATTCATTTTATACCTTATTTCGCCCACGTTGATAATCTAAACGTAGGTATTCTGTTTGTTTTTATTTTTATTAAAATGTACCTACTCCATAACCATAGTATCAATGTTTTAAATAAAATCCGTATTAGTCATTCTAGTTTATACATACATGGAGGGAATAATAGAACTGAATTCCATATTTTTACTGGCATAGGTAGCAAATAACTAAAATAAATGTTACAACTATACTGTACCTACCTTAAATATAGGTTAGCATGGCCGCCAAGACGAGACAAAGGGCAAAAGGCAGTGCATAAGTATATTGTTTAGCCAGAAATACTTCAAATACTTAGTGACGAGTCGACATATTACCTAAAATATTTTCACGTAGCACATTATCTTATGAAACACGTCCTTATAAACAAAACAGACAAGTCTATTACCGTCGATTAGCCGTATAAGGACCCTTTCGTCGCCCACGCAGCTGCCAACAATTTACTTGTCCTGTCACTACCAATAGATACTAAGCAATAAGCATTGTTCTTGCTTCCGACCGACAAGGTTATAAACAACGGGGGCGTTTTGCAGACTATTAGTTACTTCCTGATTAGCTTGTAACGAAAGTTACCGTTTCAGGACGTCCGCTGGCGCGGTCGGACGGAGCGGGTGAGCGAGTTGACGAAAAATAACGAAAAAATGTATGAGCAACGCAAGCTGGCGCGGATGCGTGCAAGGATTTTATCTACAATGGCACCCGCGTGCGTGCGCCCGCTCCGTGCACCCGCGCCAGCTAGCGGACGCCTTCAAAGACAGTATTTGTTCTCCAAGACTTGATGGGCTGTCGTTAGGAAAGCAAACCCACTACATAGGTACATTTTCGTAAAGAGTCTACAAGTAACGATCTGGATAAATGCCCGTGCGTGCGTAAGTCCATTAGACTGTAATTTGTCTTTCCTGTTTCTGATACGGATTTGAGGATTTAAGAGCATTTAACCTCATCAATTTTAGTAAAGGACTAAACTACGTTGGTCGGATGTGCGTATTAAGATAAAAATTCTTCATAACATAACCCATTAGCCCGCACGTAATATATGTACCTTCTATAATTAGAAAAACAAAACGCTTAGAAAGAATGATCGCTGTAATGTTAAAGTATAACGCTATGTCTCATAAAAATTTTCATGATTCGAAAACACGCATGTGACAGCTCTAGAGTTGCACGGTACTTTTTTACCGTCAGGTACGGTAATTTTTTACCGTTTCTCTAAAATATTACTTACACGAGGCTTTGTATTTGTCTCAGGCGCGGTTCCAACAGAAGCAGATGCAAGAGCGAGAGCTGAAAATAGCTTCGCTGTACGAGGCACAGCAGGCGCGAGCACTGACACGTGTACGGCACTCGCCGAGCGAGACTCTCGTGCGGCGATCGCCGAGCGACAGTCTGTCCAGCCCGCCGCAGCCACCTGTGACACATCAGCCCGGCAAGGTAACTTGTACACTCCAAGACTCCAACAGATGCAGGAGCGAGAACTGATAGCTGATAGCGTCGCTGTCTACGAGACGCGACAGGCGAGAGTCTCGTCTGGCGATCGCCGAGCGAGAGTCTCCCATTCCGAAACGAAAACCTTTGTGAGAAACTTCCGCCATTATACACCTATACGTATCTCCTCTGTTTTCATTCAGTTCCACCAGCATCTTGGAATTTAGGATGCTAGACTCGATGTTATTAATTTGCAGACCGAAATAAGATATACTCTTATTTGGCGCAGTCGCGTAGGATGTCATTTGTAGTTTTAATGTTTTCCGGTGGTCTTACTTTAACACGGTGTCTTTAATACCAAAGGTTGCATCCGTCGGATCATGGTATCATCCCTATGTTTTCAGTATATTATCCTTGCAACTTGCATTCAATACCTTCCCAATTATTTTACCATAGCAACATAAGACCATCAACTAATTTCTTCCAGGTCCGTCAAATGTTCGAGGAGCGTCGAACCAAAGGCATCGACAAGAGCTACCCCCTCCAACCAATTCAGAACACAGAGCGCTCGCGCAAACCATTACCCAACGGGTTCGCCAAAGTGTCCAGTACCAGGGTCCAGAACGTTCAGAACGGGACGGAGCGGACGGATCGGACGGATCACAGGCAGAATGGGACGAGGACGACCAGTCGGGTGACAGAGAAGAAGTCATCGCATACGAGCATCAGCTCGCAGAGTATGAAGAAACATCATGTAGTAAGTTTTTAGTTACCAGTTAACCGGCCGTTTGTCTAGACTCTAGAAGCTGTACGGATATGATGGTGGTTCTTGTCTACGTGACAGCGTGATAAAACGGTGTCCGTCACTTTCTATCCCACGGTGTTAAACAGTGACAGTTATTTTATCACGTGGATATCTCTAAGATCGTTACAGGTACAAACTTATCGTATTCGCGACGACGGTAAATATATTATTTTTTATTTCAGAAAACTGAAGAGATCATAAACAGATCAGGGGACCTTAACCACAACCACCAGCCAGACCTTAATGCTGTGAAGGAGGCTGTAAGTTTCCATTCTTGCCTTACAGTCATATTTCGATATGTCTCCTTCATATTCTTCAACGTAGAATTATTTTCAATCCAATACCGGAACGATAGATATCCTTACAATCGAATCTTGTGAAATAGGTTATTTGTGTCGAGTCAAAATCGAATGGACTTATCAAGCTCGGTCCAGATTAGACATATGCTCCATTTCAGTATGTTTTCAGCTCATAAGCAATGGACTGGTACAGGAAGTGGACGAATTAGACGGGCCCGGCAACATGCTGGAGGACGAGACGTTTCCCGAGGCGCTAGCGCCGGTCACCCCGCGCGACGACCCGCCAGCCAGGCCTCCTAGGAGGTGAGACAACCCCATAGACTAGGAATCCTCTAGACGGAGTTTAGAGCAATTATTTCATGAAACCGATGCTGCCAAAAATACGGGGGTGCGTGGGGACGAGGTGAGCGAATCGCGTGCCGTGATTGGTACGTTCAAAGACACGGACCAATCACGGCACGGGATTGACTCGAAGATGGAGTAAAACTACCGTATAAGTGGCAGAGGGGGTAGCGTTACTATGCACAGTCTAGAGGATGTCTTGTCTGTTGCCAACCCCAACCCCCAATTAAGTGTGACATCGGCCCCTATTTCACCACGTTGACAGGTGCGACAATAAAACATCACTATTGCTGACGTCACAGGCATCCATGGGCTACGGTTACAACGTACCATCGGGCGGGCCGTATTCCTGTTTGCCACCGTCATTGTATTATTTAAAAAACTTTATTTCATCGGTAAAAAACAGATATTGCTCCTGCGAAGTTTATGACAATTGTCACAAGATTTAAAAGAAATGACAGGAAATGAGTTCTGTGTCGGAGTCTCGTGACAATTGTCGTGTTTGTGTGTTGTCACCGTGGTGAAATACTTAGGGGATTATTTTTTTCATTTGATTTTGATTTTGACAGCTCATTCTTCAGTAATTGAACTCACTAAATAAAAAAAATATTTCTTTCCACATTCACAGGAGCCCGATGGCAAAGACAACCCCCTCCACCACCATCACCGCCACCAAACCAAAACCGGCTGCCGCCCCCGCCGCTCCCCCCAGGAGAACCCCCAGTGGAAAGGTAAGTTTTTAGGGTTCCGTAGCCAATGGCAAAAAACGGAACCCTTATGGATTCATCATGTCTGTCTGTCTGTCTGTCCGTCTGTCCGTCTGTCCGTCTGTCTGTCCGTCCGTATGTCACAGCCACTTTTTTCCGAAACTATAAGAACTAGGTATACTGTTGAAACTTGGTAAGTAGATGTATTCTGTAAACCGCATTAAGATTTTCACACAAAAATAGAAAAAAAAAACAATAAATTTTGGGGGTTCCCCATACTTAGAACTGAAACTCAACAATTTTTTTTTTCATCAATCCCATACGTGTGGGGTACCCCATGATAACTTTGAGCAATCGTGACAGAATAAATATAAAAATTTCTTTAAAACTTGACACTTATCTTCGCGTGAAAGCGTTATCCAACTCTACACGTTTTCATCTGTGGCAGGCGTGGCGCACTCCGCGATTTCGTCGCTTTGCTACAGGTAGCTAAAAGTACACACGTTCCGGCCCCAATTTTGGGGAAAGCCATAAGCCGCGCGTGGCGCTGTCGCCACCTAGCGGCCATATCTGTGCTGATCGTAAGAGACGCGTTTTGTTAGAGAGCGAGTCTTCTGTACTTAGTACTATTATTTATTCTGTGTCTGTGGAAGCAAGTAGTCGGCAAAGAGTAGTATAATATACTTGGTCAAACAGATCTTGTCAGTAGAAAAAGGCGGCAAATTTGAAAAATGTAGGCGCGAAGGGATATCGTCCCATAGAAAAATTGAATTCCGCACCTTTTTTTTACTGACAAGATTTGCTTGACCAGCTATATATATATATACCTACAGTAGTCGGTCAACGAGTAAAAGTTAAAAGTTTTGTATCAATAAAGTTCCAAAAATTACATTTAACCTTTTTATTATAGCAACGGTGATTTTGCTTTTGACAGGCCGAAGTTTTAAAATATTACGAAACACGCTTCAATGTCAAAAGTCAATCAATAACTCATCACAAACATCTTTTAAAATGCACAAGTGAAATAAAACAATCAAAACGGCAAATAATATTAAAAATATCAAGACTGTAATAGTGTTTATAACGTATGGATTAAACGCCACTAGGTATCTATATCACACGTCAGTTGACAAACTTCTTTAATTTAATAAAGTTCGTTTAAATGGATGGAAACATTTAACTGTCTCTATTATCTACTTACATTTTTTTTAATTAGTACCTACCTATTTCGTGCTTTCGTAATTCAAGAGTTAGGTTGACCTATCAC
Source organism: Cydia amplana (assembly GCF_948474715.1). Classification (NCBI taxonomy): domain Eukaryota; kingdom Metazoa; phylum Arthropoda; class Insecta; order Lepidoptera; family Tortricidae; genus Cydia; species Cydia amplana. Next base: position 5,399,806 of record NC_086085.1, read on the forward strand.
TGAATGTTATTACTACTTATGTATCACTCATGTTATTATGTTATCAAATATATTGCTAAATGTTATTAAATTTATGTCGTCTAGGCATCGGAGAGCAAGTCCCAGGGCTCAATGGCAAACAGAGGTCCAAAAGCAGCCACTGTAAGTAGCAACTGACTACCTAATCTAAATAAGCCGCAATCGTACTTAACGTTAAGTACGAGAAATAAATAGAATACATAAATATAAACATTAGATAGATTAATACATATCTAAATAGAAAACATCCGAACCCAAAACCACAAGTTTCGCAAAAATCGAATTAGACTAATTAAGGGTCGGTCGACTCGATTGCACCAAACCGTCTGGCACCATTAAAACGTTTGAAATTTTTTATGTACCTATGGGAAATTTCATAGCTCCTGACTGTCTAACTAAAGTCTAAATTAGTAACCGTAAATCGTAAAATGACAAACCGCGGTATTCGGAAAACAAGATCCGTTCTAGACTAGAGAACGATACGATATGTACTAGATACGTTGTAGTTTAGATTTCAACTAGTTCTCTTTACTGAACTAGCTCAATTCGGGCAACAAATGTCACTTTTACGTTAAAATATCGTAATAATATCTTGTGGAAATCGTTCAAGAGTATCTCCAGAATCGCGGAAATGTCAAATTTGACAGGCTCTAATCTTAAAAATATCGTTGTTGTATCTTGGTGATGTCTAGTTCAAAATCCGAATCGGGCCCACTGTATATTATGAGTTTGAACCTGTACCTACCTATATTATACATGTTATATTGTTTTCGTTTTCAGGTAGGAAGTGGTACGATAAGAACTACGCCGGGGGTAAGCTCTAATTCTAACTTTCAGAGTTAGCTTTCTAAAAATAAGTGACTTCAGGACGTAAAATAAATCCATACTAATCCATACTAATATTATAAATCCGAAAGTGTGTCTGTCTGGCTGTCTGTCTTTCTGTCTGTCTGTTACCTCTTCACGCTTAAACCGCTGAACGGATTTAGTTTAAATTTGGCATAGATATAAGTAGTTAGAGTTCCGGGGAAGGACATAGGATATTTTTTATCTCGGAAGTCATCCCTAAAGAAGGTGAAAAGGGGGGTAGAAATGAGAAATTTAATGAAACGCCTGTTAATTGGTGTACCTAAGCAATTAAGCATATCATACTCCAAATTATTGCCATTAGTTAAAACTAATCCAGGCGCTACACTTACTCTAACTGCTGGAACTAATTCCACGCAGACGAAGTCGCGGCAAAAGCTAGTTAATTATAAGGTCCTACCTAGGTAGGTAGGTACTTAACCGCTTATCGCACTATCACATCGTCAGGTGACAAGCAAAAGTCACTAAGTACCACCACAAGTACATAGCCATAGTGGACCATATTAGTACGAAAAGAAGGTTGATTTTTGTTTAAATATTTTATAGTAATTAGTGACTTCTGCTTGTCACCTGACGACATTAACTTTATTAATTTCCCTATGTCAAAAAATAACAAGTTTTAATTTTGTCAATGAAGGTAAACATTGACTGTCTGCTGTAATAATATAATCGTCTTTAAATGCGTCTGATTTACCGAGTTCGTCTATAATTGCAGAGTTCTTCGCAAGTGAAGCGCCTGGCAGCGGCGTCGTCGTCCGCAGCGGGCGCCGGCGTGCCGTGCAGCGTGTGCGGCCGGCGCTTCGCCGAGGACCGCCTCGCCAAGCATGAGGGCATCTGCCGCAGGGCGCAAACCAAGAAGAGGAAACCTTTTGACGCACTCAAGCATAGACTCGCGGTAAGTACCCCTATTGATTGTGAATGTCGATGACCGCCTAGCCAAGCATGAGGGCATCTGCCGCAGGGCGCAAACCAAAGAAGAGGAAACCTTTTGACGCACTAAAGCATAGACTCGCGGTAAGTACCCCTATTGTGAATGTCGATGGACCGAGGACCGCCTCGCCAAGCATGAGGGCATCTGCCGCAGGGCGCAAACCAAAAAGAGGAAACCTTTTGACGCACTAAAGCATAGACTCGCGGTAAGTACCCCTATTTTGAATGTCGATAGACCGAGGATTGTCTCGTTAAGAACGAGGGCATCTGCCGCAAGTCGCAATCTAAGTGTAAGGCCTGAGAGGACGTTCGGAGCGGAGCGTTCGGCGGGGCGTGCAGCATTGCGTCGGGCTCACAAGTGATTTGAGCAGCGTGCACTAAGGCCGCTTCTATACGCTTGCATTTGTTTAACATGCACGCCGCACGCCCCGCCCCGCTGCACGCCCAACTCGAGCGTCCACTCAGGCCTTACACTAAGAGGAAACCTTTTGACGCACTAAAGCATAGACTCGCGGTAAGTTACGTTCGTCCGGTGATGGTGTTAGCAGCCGCTTCATGGACCGCCTTACCAAGCATGAGGGCATCTGCCGCAAGGAGCAAACCAAGAAGAGGAAACCTTTTGACGCACTAAAGCATAGACTTGCGGTTAGTGACGTTCGTCTGGTGATGGTGTCCGCGGCCGTTTCGCTAAGGACAGCCTTGCCAGGCATGAGGGCATCTGCCGCAGAAACCAAGAAGAGGAAACCTTTTGACGCACTAAAGCATAGACTCGCGGTAAGTTACGTTCGTCCGGTGATGGTGTTAGCGGCCGCTTCATGGACCGCCTTGCCAAGCATGAGGGCATCTGCCGCAGGGCGCAAACCAAGAAGAGGAAACCTTTTGACGCACTAAAGCATAGACTCGTGGTAAGTTACGTTCGTCCGGTGATGGTGTTAGCAGCCGCTTCATGGACCGCCTTGCCAAGCATGAGGGCATCTGCCGCAAGAAGCAAACCAAGAAGAGGAAACCTTTTGACGCACTAAAGCATAGACTCGTGGTAAGTTACGTTCGTCCGGTGATGGTGTTAGCAGCCGCTTCATGGACCGCCTTGCCAAGCATGAGGGCATCTGCCGCAGGGCGCAAACCAAGAAGAGGAAACCTTTTGACGCACTAAAGCATAGACTCGTGGTAAGTTACGTTCGTCCGGTGATGGTGTTAGCAGCCGCTTCATGGACCGCCTTGCCAAGCATGAGGACATCTGCCGCAAGGAGCAAACCAAGAAGAGGAAACCTTTTGACGCACTAAAGCATAGACTTGCGGTTAGTGACGTTCGTCTGGTGATGGTGTTAGCAGCCGCTTCGCTGAGTACAGCCTTGCCAGGCATGAGGGCATCTGCCGCAACTCAATCCAAAAAAACTGCGTGAGTGACTCGCGATAAGTGACCGTGTTGTGTTTTAATTAACTGTACAGATTTAAAGTGTCAGCAAAGCGCTCTTGAGACCCCCTGGAGTGGCAATCGTTTATTATTGTAACGTTACCATCAGGCAGGCTCTATTTCTTGTTTGCCATCGATGAGGCATAAAAAAATTAACGGGATTTTGATTTTTGTGTTTAGGTTGGATCTTCCCAACCTATTTACCTATAAACTTTGTAGTAAACGCGTATGGTCATTGATCAAAATAGACAGCTGCCAAATAAACCTTTCATTTTTGTATCGCTATTTAGAACCAAAGAATTTTGCAATACCTATAAAGATAAATGTATACATTACATACATACCTACCTGCAAAATAAACAGACGCAATTATCTCCAAAATATTCAAAAGAAAGGAGAAAATATGGTAGGTATCTACCTAATAATTGAGTTATTCAGTTACTTTGCCGAAAAGTACCTAAGTTGTCTATAGGAACAATGGATTGGTAGTTTGCCGTAAATCATTTTGTGAATGCCTAGCAAGTTTTGGTAATGTCACCTTACTTACTTTATATACCATGTAAAATATAGCACCATAGATACGAGGGCGGGATGATAAGTTTCCGAAACGGCACAGAAATAAGACAATATATATAAATGTTATATTTTATTTTTCAACGTAGGTCCCTTCTGAGTCCACGCACTTGGCCCAACGTTTCTCCAAGGCTATTATCCCATTTCTAAAAAACGATTCTTCGAGTCCCTCAAAATACCTATTAACAGCTTCTATGACTTCAGAGTTCGACGAAAATTTTTGTCCGCCTAGCCACTTTTTGAGATTTGGGAACAAATGGAAGTCGCAAGGGGCCAAATCTGGTGAATACGGGGGATGAGGTAACAATTCGTAGTGCAAATCTTCGATTTTAGCCATTGCAATTTTAGCCGTGTGAACAGGGGCGTTATCCTGATGGAGTAAATTTTTTTTCTTATTTAAATGAGGCCTTTTCTCTTTGATTGCGTTATCGAGGTTTTGTAGCAGATCAGCATAATATTGGGCGTTAATGGTTCTTCCCTTTTGAAGGTAATCCACGAAAACCAGTCCTTTGGAATCCCAAAATACGGTTGCCATTACTTTACCGGCTGACAAAACCACTTTTGCTTTCTTAGGGGCAGGTTCACCCCGATTTGTCCACTGCCTAGACTGTTCTTTTGTCTCAGGCGTGTAGTGGTGGATCCACGTCTCGTCAACCGTTATGTAGCGACGTAAAAACTCGTTAGGATTATGCCTGTACTTCTTCAAACACTCCGTCGAAACATCCTTGCGGGTTAGTTTTTGCTCGTCTGTTAAGAGACGCGGCACCCAACGAGCACAGAGCTTGTTCATTTCCAAGTGTTGGTGCAAAATGTTAAAAACACGTTCTTTTGAAATGTTTACCATCTCTGCTATTTCCACCAACTTCACACGGCGATCATCCAATACAATTTTTTTTACTTTGTTGATAATTTCCGGAGTCGTTACCTCATTGGGCCGTCCGCTGCGGGGAGCATCTGTACAGCTCTGCCGACCACGTCTGAAGTCGACAACCCAAGTGTGAACTGTGCTTAAAGAAGGCGAAGAAGATCCTAAAACGCGATCCAGTTTGGTTTTAATTTGTGTTGCAGTTTTGCCTTTCAAAACATAAAACTTAATTACCGCACGCACTTCCGATTTTTCCATTTTCACGAAAATGAATACAGTTTTTCTTTAGGTCGCTTTAATATATTATTATTTATATTATAAAAACTTGATATTGCTTCCGCATTAACGTAAAAGCCAAGAGGTTAGAATGACATTATTACTTTTTTAATTATATTTTTTTTAATCTTTCATTTCGGAGACTTACCAGCCAGCCCTCGTATATTTCATATGGAAAACTTTAAAATGTAGGCAACTATTATGGCCTCTACAATCGTCCTCTAAGTACTTAATCGCATGCCAAATAGATTGCGGCATTTGGTCGATCGATTAAAATCATTGCTCCTACTTAGTCGGCAATTATCTAAAATGCCATTTTAAATTGGTTGCAAGTTGCAACGTTTGTAGAAGCCTTAATTAATACAAAAGCACCACCAACTAGATCCAGGAGTAAGTAGTTTTGTGGTAGTATTTATATGATTTATTTTTATTGTTACATAAAGGGCACGGATGCAGCGGAGTTCAAGGCAAGCTATTTACGTAATTAAGCATGCCACCTGCTTGTTTGCTTGCCAGAACTCTGTACAAAATGGTAATCTAATTCAATGCAATTAGACTAAGGAGCTGACTCAGCACTCAACACTCAACTAATCTTAAAAATTGTCTGATTTGTATACTTGCATACATAGACGTAGTATTTTGTATCTTAGAAACGGGCAGTTACTTCAATGCACCTTAAAATAAGTTTAAACTTTGGTTATGCCTTATGTTTGCCGCACTTTTTCAAATGTAAGTACCTATGCAACCTTTGAATAAAGATAACGTGTCCACCGTGCGATCTTATTATAACTCATTACATTCCCTCAGGGTACGGAAGCGGAGCCGTTCATAAGCAAACTGCGGAAGAGTAATACCGCGAGCAACGCTGCGCCCGCCAAGCCCAAGCCGTTGAACAACAGCTGGAGACAGAAGCATGAAGAGTTCATCCAGGCCATCCGAGCTGCGAAGCAGGTGCAGCAACATCTAGCTGCTGGAGGTAAGGGTCTAGACATGGGGTACCTAGGGTGTATAATTATTACGGCAATAGAACACTTAAGAAACGGTTACTTACCCTATTTACTGAATACTTTGCCCGCGGACATAGTAAAAGAGCCCAAAAAAGTAGATTTATCTAAGTAGATCTATAGGGGAATGTTTTGCCCTATAGAATAGTCATGAACATACCTACTTAAGTATTATAACTCCCAATGTAAGCCTCTATTACTTATATATAATATAAATTTAATTAAGTATAGAATAGTGAGACTCCACAGTCAAACAAATGTAGTTTTGTGGAGCTTTGCCTAACAAGCCGATAACACACGCTTGGATAATCGTGGATAACTTAGGGACTCTCACACGTTACTGACGGAAACTACTTAAGGCCCCTGTACACAATGGGCCAGCGTGGGCCATTCTGGGGGACGCATTTATGCGTTAGATCCCTCTAGTGAGACTCCACAGTCAAACAAATGTAGTTTTGTGGAGCTTTGCCCTTAACAAAAAAGTTGTAACTTTTGTGTAATAAATAACTAAAATAAATAATAAATGGGTGCCAAACTTACCTTTTAAACTGTCAGTAGCCACGAAGGTCTGTCACTACCACAGAACATATTAAAGAGGTTAGAACGGCTATCGCGCGCAGTTAGTATCGGAACCGGTGTCGCCGCTGGTTCCTCTCCACATTTACTAACACTCGCGCAACAGTAGTAAAAACTTGTGTGCGTGGTGAATGGATACGCCTCCTTTAGACAGATTTGATGTCTGGCTTCTTAATCTGAACGTTATTGTGGCGCAAAAGGGATGTTTACGTTTTTCGGTCAGCGCGGGCGAGTACTAGCATGCGAGCGTTTGCTCATAACCGGCGGCGACACGTACCCTGCTCGCATCGCCATTCTACTTGTTCTGTGGTCACTACACTCGACCTTACTTGTAAGTTGGAAGGCACGAGGCACGAGTTCAGTGACTGAAGAATTAGTTTATACCAGGGCCTTTTCATCTTTCCAGGCAAACTAAGCGATCTACCGCCACCCCCGCCTTCAGAGAACCCGGACTACGTGCAGTGTCCGCACTGCAGCCGCCGCTTCAACCAGGCCGCGGCCGAGCGCCACATCCCCAAGTGCGCGTCCTTCCAGTTCAACAAGCCCAAGCCGGGCCAGGGCAAGCCCAGCAACTCCAGACGCCGGTAACACAGCCGGGGAACTTAGGATACTGAGGACTATGAAACTTAAACCGCGGTGATTTTAAACCGCGTGTAGTAGTATATAAACCTTCTAATCATGGTCCAAAACAAGACGGACAGTGCCTAACAAGCCGATAACACACGCATCGATAGTCGTGGATAACTTAAGGACTCTCAGTCTCACACGTTACTGACGGAAACTACTTAAGATCGGTTTTCCTAGGATAGCGGTGCCGTCATATAGCGGCCGTCTCTATACTAAATAATACGGCTAAATATGGATGTCGTAGTATTTGTATGGAGACGGCCGCTATATGACGGCACCGCTTTCGGGGGAAACCAAAGCTTTAGACATTTATTTTTTCTGCCGCAAAATCCACTTCACTTTCTAACAAAGAATTAACAACAAATAATTGATTTGTAATTTTAGCTTGCTAGTTCCTAAAGGACATTAGATCTCAAGCGCAATGTCACCTTTTTCAGAAAAATAACGATGAATTAACGAATTATATTTTAACTTTTACAATATTTAGCGTATACTAGTATTTGATTAAAACAACCAGTTTTCTTCACTTTTTATCATTAATTCAGGAGTTTCAGGACAAATAGGTACGTGTTAAGATAACTTTACCTACGACACAAAGATAATACAACTTATTAAATTGTAGACCAATTTAGATATTTAAAATTCATAATAATGATTAAATTTGCCATACAAATATTGGGACCTAATATTTAAGAGGAATTTTGGAAATCTCGAAGATTATTTTTAGCTATTAATTAATGTAATATTAGTTAACAGTGAGATTTTTATAATAATTATTTTTTGCCTTGACACAGTCCGTGATGTGATGGGATAATATTATGTATTTGTTCGAAATTTGTTACTTTACATACAATGTTGTGCAGAAATTTTGCTTTTTTGATGTTAACATGCTGTCATAGACCCATTAAAATATACTTTATTAATTTGAAGTTTTTATACAAACCATGAAACCGCAATCCCTTGGTTAAACAAAAATCCGCTCCCTATTAATATAGGCTTCATTTTCACTAGTGCGTGCTCAGAGGGAACCATTAAACTTGCATTAAACCATCGCATAGAAAAATGATACGCTAGTTTGGTATCATAATAAGATTTTTTTTTTTTTTCATTTTTCATGCTCTGAAAGAGGGCCATTGTTATTCTAAAGCCCCGTCTCCATATCGCGCGGCAAGATGGAGACGGGGCTTAAAAGGTGCGCAGAAAGTGATACGTTTCTGTACTAAAGCATTGAACTTTCAAATTACGATTTTTGTAAGATAAACAATTAAAATGTTTGTTATACAATTTCCATTCTGATTTTTAACTCCCCATTCCATAAATAACGATTCTTTTACCTAAATTGTTAATTAAAAGTACCTTCGAGAAACAGTATAAAATTTATACTCAATCATTTTTTTAATTCACGTGCATTTTACTTTCCTCGTATTCGAAATGAAAAGTGGAGTTTACCTCGGGTGAAACGCATAATTTCAGCCTCGGAATATTGCACCTCGGCAGAAATGAGTGCCTTTCACCCCTTGGTTAACAATCTACTATAACTTCACTTGTATTCATTTGTTTCTTATTTTCCCAAAGTCAAGAAGATAAGAAGAAGCCAAGCAACGCCCTCATTTCCGATACATGTCAAAACTAGAACGTCGAGAACGGTTTCATATAAATCACAACCAAAATAAATTTCCAGTAACTTTCGGGTACACAAAACAAAATTTATTTTTCTCTGTGCGATGAAGATTTATCATCGTTAACCTTTTGGACGCCCATTACCGATATATCCGCACCGTAGGTTCAACGCCAAAGACCGATTAATTGATCACATATCGCAGAGCAACATAGACCTACGTGCATATGCATAAAGTTCAATTTCAGTTTTGACACTTCGGTGACGTGGCGTCAGCGTGACAGCTTTTGTGTTTGACACGGCGTCGAAAACGTTAATTCGTTAGTATCCAAGGGCTAGTAATAAGACAACAGATAATGCTCATACTATATTTTGAAATGGTACAAAAATGAAATGCAACCAAAACGCCGCGCGTACACTGCGGCCAGCGGTTTAACTCTCGAGTTGAAGTTACTCGGGGATCTTGGGCACGAATTCGAGCACAACCGACGACATGGCGGGCACGACTACGTTGTCGCAGTCCACTGGCTTCTTGGTCGCGTAACTGCAAAAAGAGATCAGTTAGTGTAAGGCCTGAGTGGACGCTCGAGTTGGGCGTGCAGCGGGGCGGGGCGTGCGGCGTGCATGTTAAACAAATGCAAGCGTATAGGAGCGGCCTTAAGCTTTGGATTCCTCCGAAAACGGTGCCGTCATATTACGGCCGCTATATAGCGTTGACTGACGTCACTAGAACGTTGTCTATGTAAACAAGATGGCGCGGTTTCCTAGACGGCGTTACGTTACGTTGATTGTCAACGTAACGTAAGATGACGGCCGTCATGACCTTGTCGATAGTTTCGTGAACGTTTTATTAGATAGCGGTGACGCCATTTTGAATAAATGACACGAGATTTGAATAAATGATTCCGTACTACGATTATTTTCCTCTTCTGATGATATTTCATCCTTCAAGCAAATTATAGATGATCAAGCAAATCTTGTCAGTAGAAAAAGGCGCGAAATTCAAATTTTCTATGGGACGTTATCCCATCGCGCCTACATTTTTCAAATTTGCCGCTTTGACCTTGGTGGATGACGGTGTGTTATGACGCCGTGGTACTTTCCACATGTCGTCACCGTAAAGACGGCCGTCTTTTGCGGCCGCTATATGACGGCCGTCATATGACGGCACCGTTTTCGGAGGAATCCAAAGCTTTAGTGTACGCTGCTCAAATTACTCCTGACCCCGACGCCACGCTGCACGCCCCGCCGAACGCTCCGCTTCGAGCGTCCACTCAGGCCTACACTTATAGAGAACTAGTTTTTATGCCGAATAGCGAATATGTGGATGCAGAAAAAACTTGCACGTATATTTAACTCCAGGGTTACAGCAAAGAGAATTTGAAATAGAGGCGGATTGTCAATAGTTATTTGTACAACAAGAGATCAAAGTTTGATATTTCTTCGAGTGCTTATTTTGAGTCCCGTGCAAGCGAAAGATTCTATACTAGATTCACGAGCGTAGCGAGTGAATTTAATTTAGAATCTTGAGCGTAGTAAGGGACTCAAAAGCGCACGAGATGTAAATAACTTTGATCTCGTGTAGTTCACAAAACTTTTCACCTCAGCAGTGAGAACATATTAGAGAACCCGAAAAATATATTCCTTCTTCATCACTTACCTCTATTCACTCATGTTTTCTTAAGATATACCAACAATTAAATTTTAACCTCAGCAGCTCGAACAAGGGTACTTTGCTACTTAAAAACAGTGAGCAAAATCGCATTTTGCTCATTTTGTCTCACTCAGTGAGCAAAATGCGATTTTGCTCACTGTTTTTAAGTAGCAAAGTACCCTTGTTCGAGCTGCTGAGGTGAAAAGTAAATGATGTACCTACAGTACATTTACTGCTATCTTTCGACAGAAGATTAAAACTGTTAGAACGCCATTTGACTTTGATCCTTATCAGTCTTATCACTGATATGTGTCAATTTGTTAAATGTCAAAAATTCACGCCATCTACTCGAGACTAGGCCAAAGGTGCAATCTTTTCAAGCGATGGCGCCATTACCTTTGGCCTACTTTATTACTGGCGGTCTCTTGCCATAGTAAAGGGAGTTTTCCAGGTCGTCGTTTACTAAAATGTCTACATTCATTTTACAAAGCCGGGAGCAGACCGCCAAAAGATCGCTTGGCTGTCCAAATATTATACATGGAAATCGAGGGTGTAGTAATCTACACTTACCCATATTAACTCACATTTATAGACGGGTCTATCGAGAATATTTATCTTATTACCTTTATTTACCGACGTTTTGACACAGCTTTCACTGGTCGTGGTCGCGGCTAACTCATGTCCCAGCAAAATCTCTTGTTGACATTTTGCTGGGACATCATAATACAATAAATTTCGCGTTAGATCCGTCTATAAATGTGAGTTAATATGTGTTCAAAACGCGAAATGTTTGAATATTATCCACTTACCACACAGACAATCCAACCTCTAGACATAGCATAGTCGCGCTACCCTCTCTGCCACACATACGGTAGCGTTACTCCATCTTCGAGTCAATCCCGTGCCGTGATTGGTCCGTGTCTTTGAACGGACCAATCACGGCACGGGATTCGCTCACCTCGTCCCCCCGCACCCCCGTATGTTTGACAGCGTCGGTTTCATGAAAGAATTGGCCTAAGCTCAGTCTAGAGGTTGGATTGTCAGTGACTTACCCAGTTAGGTTGGCCACCTGGTGCGACACGTAGTGGACGTTGAGCTGCGCGGGCAGCTCGGACATGCCGATGGCGGTGAGGTTGGCGCTCAGCATCTCCGGCTGAGTGTTGAGGACCGCTATGTAGCCCGTGTGACCGAGCTTCCATCTGCATACACAAATGTCATTTTCACCTCAGCAGCTCGAACAAGGGTACTTTGCTACTTAAAAACAGTGAACAAAATCGCATTTTGCTCACTGAGTGAGACAAAATGAGCAAAATGCGATTTTGCTCACTGTTTTTAAGTAGCAAAGTACCCTTGTTCGATCTGCTGAGGTGAAAATTTAATTGTTGGTATATCTTAAGAAAACATGAGTGAATAGAGGTATTACTGAATCGCGATTAGAAAGGGATTGAGATAGCTGTCAATCCATATTGATTTTGACGTAAGTGTATGGAAATCTGTTATTTCTAATCCCTTTCTGATCGCGATTCAGTAATAAGTGATGAAGAAGGAATACATTTTTCTGGTTCTCTAATATGTTCTCACTGCTGAGGTGAAAAATGTTGTGTACTACACGAGATCAAAGTTATTTACATCTCGTGCGCTTTTGAGTCCCTTACTACGCTCAAGATTCTAAATTATAGAATCTTTCGCTTGCACGGGACTCAAAATAAGCACTCGAAGAAATATCAAACTTTGATCTCCTGTTGTACAAATAACTATTTTTCAGTCGTGAATTCAAAATTCCGTTTTAACCTTTTCCACGCAGTGTCAAACACAAAAGCTGTCAGACGCCACATCATTGAAGTGTCAAAACTGAAGTTGAACTTTATGTATATGCACGTAGGTCGATGTTGCTCTGTGTTCTGTGAGCGATTAATCGGTCTTTGGCGTTGAACCTACGGTGCGGATATATCGGTCATTGGCGTCCAAAAGGTTAAAACTGCATGCGATTTACATATTTATTTTTGTTTTTGTTATAATTTTATGTATGAATCTAATCTGATAAATAAAAAAGGTTGATATCGTTTTCTATCAGATAATGGCAGGGTGCAATTGTAAAATCGACGTGTAATTTTACGTTTTATAGATAATATCTGGGAAACCGAGCTTTGCTCGGAAAACATGTAAAAACTCAAAAATGAGCGATTTCCCGGAGATAACACCTAGCAAGATCGATTTTTCGCCCCCAAAAACCCCCATATAGCAAATTTCATCGAAATCGTTAGAGCCGTTTCCGAGATCTCCAAAATATACATAATAAATAAATAAACAAGAATTGCTCATTTAAAGGTATAAGATAAGATAAAATGAACCGAGAGAATGGCTTTTCGAATCAACCAGCATTACCAGCAATAGAACCAATAAACGTGTGAATGATTGAATTCAGTAAGGTCTTGGTTTCCGGTACTTAGAAATAATAGATTGCCAGTAAACAGTGCAAATCTTAACCCAATTTGTCAGTAAATAAGAACAAATCAAACTAAACTCATCCCTTTCTTTTGGGTACTAGTACTACCATAGAGAAAAAAATACATAGAGTGCTCACTCCATACATCAGTTCAGACTATTAATTTCAGTGTCTACATCTAGCATCGAGTAGCGGAACTATCAGTACTGCTACTTGACAATAGATGTAGCACCGACCGGAAAGTCTTATCTCAACAGCATAAGACTTTCCGGTCGGTGGCTACATCTATTGTCAAGTAGCAGTACTGATAGTTCCGCTACTCGATGCTAGATGCTAATAGTCTTTTTGGTACTAAAACTGATGTATGGAGTAAGCACTCTATTTTTTTTTCTCTATGGTAATACAGTAAGACAAAGCAGTATGATTTTCTCTGTCTATGTTTGAAATGAGACAGTCCCGAGCCAACGTATATAAGCTTGTGGATTAGAATAGAATAGAATAGAAATAGTTTATTCGTGGCAAAAAAGATATAACAGATAAAACAGGGGAACAAAAATAAAACTTACACTTAATATCATTTCGGTATCGTCTTGGGTCGTCCCATTCGTTTTTCGTCAAGTTCTTAAATTAGTCCTCTTCTACTTTCGTCACTCATTCTACATTGAAAGCCACCGACGATTGTGACGAATGTAGAATGAGTGACGAAAGCAGAATAGGACTAATTTAAGAACTTGACGAAAAACGAATGGGACGGCCCAAGACGATACCATCATTTCCAACATAACATGTAAATAACCACGGAATGGTCCCGACTCAGCATGGTAGCCTGGATGGGTTAACGCTGGTCTTCCGTCGGGGCCATAGAGAAAAAAATACATAGAGTGCTCACTCCATACATCAGTTTTAGTACCAAAAAGACTATTAGCATCTAGCATCGAGTAGCGGAACTATCAGTACTGCTACTTGACAATAGATGTAGCACCGACCGGAAAGTCTTATCTCAACAGCATAAGACTTTCCGGTCGGTGCTACATCTATTGTCAAGTAGCAGTACTGATAGTTCCGCTACTCGATGCTAGATGTAGACACTGAAATTAATAGTCTGAACTGATGTATGGAGTGAGCACTCTATGTATTTTTTTCTCTATGGTCGGGGCTAAGGAAACAAGGAAAGGAAGGATTAGAATAGTGACCTGGCGATGGCGACGAGCTGCAGCGTGGAGTTGCGCGCGGGCACGGCCGCCATCTTGGTGTCGCCGTGCTGGATGCTGGCCTCCGAGCGCAGCGCCGTCAGCCGCCCCAGCTCGCTCTGGAAACGAAGGTACAGTTACACCAACCGAAGATATTATAATTAATATTACTTTGTCATCACCATTGCCACTATACATACCACACACATACACTAGACCAGCGGTTCTCAATCTTTTTTTTGACGGAACCCTTTTGGAAAGCGAAATATGTACTTCTCTCTATTGTTTCCCAAATAGTTTTAAGCTATAATGTATTGTTTGCCCGAATTTTCGTTAGTCATAATTCATTTGGTTCTGAAATGCGTCACTTTTCAGGATTGCCATAAAACAAACCTAACCTAACCTAACCTATCTATAGGATAACCTAACGAAAATCCTGAAATGTTAACGGTTTCAGCTTTATGACTAATGATAATATGACAAACAATACATTATGTCTTAAAACTTTATGGGAAACAACGGGACCCCGATGGAAATACAATATGGTGGCGGCACAGTATTTTTTTTTTTTATCACACAACAATTTTTAACAATTTTTCGAGACTCTAAAGCATTGTGTTCTAAATTCTTACGGAACCTCTGCAGGGGTGTCGCGGAACTGTAGACATTAATAAATAATGTATTGTACAGTCACCATCAGATTCATCGGAGCAGCCGAGCTGCTCACAAATATCTGAACACGCCTCTATTGTCAAGGCGTTAGAGTGCGTGGTCAGATATTTTTGAGCACTTTGGCCGCTCCGATACAACTGATGGCGACTGTACCTACATCTTATCGCCAAAATCGAAATTCGAAGAACGTCTATCCCCATCGCACTTGGCGTAGTCGATACAGGGACACAAATGTACGTTCTAGCTTCGACGTTCGCGATGGCACCAGTCCAGTATGACATCGAAACTATTTGGTTTAATTTTAACCATTTGACCGGCAAACACGACAACTGCCGCGTGATTAACCTTCATGCATTACGATAAGGTTCACAATGATGCGCCGCTCACGATACGCGTGGCGATCAAAGGAATAATGAGCATGATGATGAATGATGATTTGGCGGGGTTAATGAGAAGGGTACACGGAAAGAACATGTTTAGTCACTTTTTTCGGAAAATGAGATTTTTATCTCAAAATGAACTATTAGTATCTCTATATCTTTTGCTACCACTGTATAATAAATGTAACACAACTTTTTTTTAGTTATATAATACCTGGTCACGGAATTACTATACGTTTTGACATTGTTCTAAATGTTGACACCGCGATTACTCAAAATGTTACTAAAGTGACTATAGTTCGTTTTTTTAGCATTAGAAAGAATTTGAAAGAAGGTAAGCGATTTTGACACGTCTTTTAATTAAAAGACACTGTTTAAAAATCAATAACTATTATTTATGAAAGCAGAAGACTAGTAAAGATCGTATTAGATTCATAATCTCTATGTAACTTAGTAATGCATAATATGTATGTTTAATCCTAGAGATAGTTCGAAAAGTGGATAATGTGTGTAATACTACTAATTTTATGATACTGACTACATATGTATTAACAGTATAAGTGTCTTGGCTATAGCTGTAAACTTATACTTAGTGTTTACCTGAATAAAGAATAAAGAATAATTGTTACATATTTACCATAACTTATTTTTAAAATGAGTTTTTTAATCAAAAGACACATCAAGATTGTTTACCTTATTTCTAATGCTAAAAAAACGAAGTATAGACATGTTCTTTCCGTGCACCCTTCAGTTAAGCTTTGGATTCCTCCGAAAACGGTGCCGTCATATTACGGCCGTAATATAGCGGTGAATGACGTCACTAGAACGTTGTCTATGTAAACAAGATGGCGCGGTTTCCTAGACGGCGTTGATTGTCAACGTAACGTAATAAAGCGGTGCCGTCATTTGGATGACGGCCGCCATGACCGATAGTTTCGTGAACGTTTTATTAGATAGCGGTGACGCCATTTTGAATAAATGACACGAGATTTGAATAAATGATTCCGTACTACGATTATTTTCCTCTTCTGATGATATTTCATCCTCCAAGTAAATTATAGATGATCAAGCAAATCTTGTCAGTAGGAAAAGGCGCGAAATTCAGAATTTCTATGGGACGTTATCTCATCGCGCCTACATTTTTCAAATTTGCCGCTTTGACCTTGGTGGATGACGTTGTGTTATGACGCCGTGGTACTTTCCACATGTCGCCACCGTAAAGACGGCCGTCTTTTGCGGCCGCTATATGACGGCCGTCATATGACGGCACCGTTTTCGGAGGAATCCAAAGCTTTAACTGGATCATGAAGGGTGGGGGGAAATGACCGAACGGGATAGTGTTATGTATCTTTCGGTAGGAGTAGCAGCGAAAGCGCTATTAGGATTAGGGTGGGCAACAAATAAATTCGACAAATCATAGTGTCGCATTGCGTATGTTTTGTCCCTCACGGACGCACGCGTAACATACCACATCTATTAGGATCCTACCATCTATGCGATCAAAGGAATAATGAACATGACGATGAATGATGATTTGGTGGGGTTAATGACAACAGTTAATGTATATAAACGGATTAGTTGGTCACCTTGGCGTCCCCGGAGTTAAACAGCGCGAGCTGCGGCACGGTGAGCGCCGGCGCGGCGGGCAGCAGGTGCGCGAACGCCGCCACCTCGGCGCCGGCTGTAGTCTCCGCTGTTGTTAACTACACAATAAAATAAAATAAAAATCGTTTATTTCCGAAAAATATTCACTTGGATACAGTTTTTAGGGTTCCGTACCCAAAGGGTAAAAACGGGACCCTATTACTAAGACTCCGCTGTCCGTCCGTCCGTCCGTCTGTCACCAGGCTGTATCTCACGAACCGTGATAGCTAGACAGTTGAAATTTTCACAGATGATGTATTTCTGTTGCCGCTATAACAACAAATACTAAAAACAGAATAAAATAAAGATTTAAGTGGTGCTCCCATACAACAAACGTGATTTTTGACCGAAGTTAAGCAACGTCAGGCGGGGTCAGTACTTGGATGGGTGACCGTTTTTTTGCTTGTTTTGCTCTATTTTTTGTTGATGGTGCGGAAACCTCCGTGCGCGAGTCCGACTCGCACTTGGCCGGTTTTTTTATTATTATAAATGAGCTTACTCATGGCCACAGGCTAGCCGAGGCGAAGGCGTGGCCTACGATGGAGCGAGCCTGCCCAGGTGCCTGTTCACCCTTGATTTGAAGGTTGCCGGGTTATATGCCATATAAAAATTAGTTTAAATTTACTTTAGTACTAAGTTTTAGTTAAGTACATTGCTATGTACCCTAACAGGGTTCATGTGAACACTAGCTGTAAAATGTCCTTTGTAAGACCTTATGTAACACATGATTATAAATGCAATAAATGAATTATGAATTATGAACTCAAAAATATAGACGCCGGCAAGGAATTCCATTCCTTGGCAGTGCACAATTCATGCTTTTTAAGTCATGTTGCGCTTGAGAGAAATTGTCTGTTCGGAAAGAGAAGAGTAGTGTAATGTATTGGGCCCCATTTCCGCACAGACTAGTAGTGTTGTACCTGTAACGCAGGCCACTTGCGGAACTTGTCTGTGGACACGCTGGTCTTGTTGACCAGCACGGCGGGGTCGACGTCGACGCTGATGGCCGCGGCACTTGGCGGTCGGAGAGACGACACGTTGTGAGCCAACAGGTACAGCTCTTGGAAGTGGTTCCCATTTGTCCCCTTATGATGATAGTGTATGTTCGGAAAGAGAAGAGTTGTGTAATGTATTGGACCCCATACTCTTCTCTTTCCGCACAGACTAGTAGTGTTGTACCTGTAACGCAGGCCACTTGCGGAACTTGTCTGTGGACACGCTGGTCTTGTTGACCAGCACGGCGGGGTCGACGTCGACGCTGATGGCCGCGGCACTTGGCGGTCGGAGAGACGACACGTTGTGAGCCAACAGGTACAGCTCTTGGAAGTGGTTCCCATTTGTCCCCTTATGATGATAGTGTATGTTCGGAAAGAGAAGAGTAGTGTAATGTATTGGCCCCATCTCTTTCCGCACAGACTAGTAGTGTTGTACCTGTAACGCAGGCCACTTGCGGAACTTGTCTGTGGACACGCTGGTCTTGTTGACCAGCACGGCGGGGTCGACGTCGACGCTGATGGCCGCGGCACTTGGCGGTCGGAGAAACGACACGTTGTGAGCCAACAGGTACAGCTCTTGGAAGTGGTTCTCATTTGTCTCCTTTATCGTGAACACGGATTTTTCTGGAACAATACGGATGTGTTTAAAGTTGGTACGGATATGGAAGATTATTAAGGCGACGGTCCCTCAGATTTTGTAACTGGTATAATTTTAAGATTATTAAAATAGTAAAAAAACATATTCTTTGAGGGCGTAGACGTAGGTAAAGCATTTGACAAGGAGGCATCAGATAATTTTTGGAGACCTGGTTTATTATAATAGCCTTCTAAAACATCTACGAATGACGACGGGGCAGTTTTAGAGCCAACACAAAAGCGGGTGTCAAAATGAAGATAGGGAACTATTTAAGCTAGCAAATATTTTTGCTTGGTGTACCGCAAGGTAGCATCCTAGGTCCAACAACAAAGTTACTCAGTGGCTGTGGCAGGAAGTTGTAGTTAGTGGAGTGCCACAAGGGAGCATTCTAGGCCCAACAATACTCACTGGCTCCAGGTTCCGCTGCATTATCATCTACGATCTGCGAGAAGTGAGCCAGTAGTGCGTCTAGCTCAGGCTGGTCGGCGGTGTGAGTGTGACGTAAGAAGTTGTAGTCGCCGTAGGTCGGCGTGGGTCCGGTCGGCGTCTTGTCGGTGTTGGCGAGCAGCTGGTCGTGAGTGCCACAAGGGAGCATTCTAGGTCCAACAATACTCACTGGCTCCAGGTTCCGCTGCATTATCATCTACGATCTGCGAGAAGTGAGCCAGTAGTGCGTCTAGCTCGGGCTGATCGGCGGTGTGAGTGTGGCGTAAGAAGTTGTAGTCGCCGTAGGTCGGCGTGGGTCCGGTCGGCGTCTTGTCGGTGTTGGCGAGCAGCTGTCGTGAGTGCCACAAGGGAGCATTCTAGGCCCAACAATACTCACTGGCTCCAGGTTCCGCTGCATTATCATCTACGACCTGCGAGAAGTGCGCGAGTAGTGCGTCTAGCTCGGGCTGGTCAGCGGTGTGAGTGTGACGTAAGAAGTTGTAGTCGCCGTAGGTCGGCGTGGGTCCGGTCGGCGTCTTGTCGGTGTTGGCGAGCAGCTGGTCGTCTTGGAACGACGCGGACACGAGCAGGAGACGAGCGTGGGACAGTCTGGGGACACCGTTGAGTGTTAGGATATCGCAGAGCGAAGAATTCAGTTTACGTTTTGATAAGTGAGGTTATAAAAGTTTTAAGGTAATAAACTGAAGATGACATCTGTTACCATACCCAAGCTGTTTGAAACATCTCTTCGATAGCGATAAAAAAATAGAATCCATAAATTGCAGCATTTATCTGATATGAAACGACACTTAATCTAATACCTTTAAACGAGCAATTCTTGTTTATTTATTTATTTATTTATTTATATATATATATTTCGGCGATCTCGGAAACGGCTCTAACGATTTCGATTAAATTTACTATATGGGGGTTTTTGGGGGCGAAATATCGATCTAGCTAGGTCTTATCTCTGGGAAAACGCACATTTTTGAGTTTTTATATGTTTTCCGAGCAAAGCTCGGTCTCCCAGATATTAAATACTATAATTGATGGTTGGTCTATTTTCAAAGACCGATATGCAATATTTATCGCTGGGTACTGTATGTACCGCCACTCACCATTGTGCGATATGATCAGCTCGTTGAACGGGCTTTTGAGTAACGATCTACAAGTAGATATATTTACTGATTCTTGGTCTAAGTTAGCGCCCAGGTGCCTCGCTTACTGTGAGACTATGAATGAGTGACAGCTGAAGAATAATTTCTACACTGTTACTTGTGTATAAGTGTGTTTTGCAAGTGTAATTGGTGTCATAGACTAGGAATCCTTTAGACGGAGTTTAGAGCAATTATTTCAAGAAACCGATGCTGCCAAAACTACTGGGGTGCGGGGGACGAGGTGAGCGAGTCCCGTGCCGTGATTGGTCCGTTCAAAGACACGGACGTCACACAAAGACACTTTGACTCGAAGATGGAGTAAAACTACCGTATATTTGTGGCAGAGGTAGCGTTACTATGCTCAGTATAGAGGATGTCTTGTCTGTGAATTGGTGTAAACCGTAAAGCTTTGGATTCCTCCGAAAACGGTGCCGTCATATGACGGCCGTCATATAGCGGCAGCAAGACGGCCGTCTTTACGGTGACGACATGTGGAAAGTACCACGGCGTCATAACACACCGTCATCCACCAAGGTCAAAGCGGCAAATTTGAAAAATGTAGGCGCGATGGGATAACGTCCCATAGAAAATTTGAATTTCGCGCCTTTTCCTACTGACAAGATTTGCTTGATCATCTATAATTTACTTGGAGGATGAAATATCATCAGAAGAGGAAAATAATCGTAGTACGGAATCATTTATTCAAATCTCGTGTCATTTATTCAAAATGGCGTCACCGCTATCTAATAAAACGTTCACGAAACTATCGACAAGGTCATGACGGCCGTCATCTTACGTTACGTTGACAATCAACGTAACGTAACGCCGTCTAGGAAACCGCGCCATCTTGTTTACATAGACAACGTTCTAGTGACGTCAGTCAACGCTAAATAGCGGCCGTAATATGACGGCACCGTTTTCGGAGGAATCCAAAGCTTAAGTGAAAACTAACCTGACACCAGCAGCGCCCTCTTTCATGTACGCCTTCAGGACGTCGTCGAACTGTTTCACGACGTCAGGGTTGCGGAAGTTGAGGTCCGCTTTGCCGGCGCCGTACTGGCTGAGGTACAGCTCTTTACGAGCCTCGCTGTACGCCCAAGCACCTTCATTCGTCACCGCTCGCTGACAAAAAAGACCATTCTACTTTTGTTTTCGATCTTTTAATTATTACATAAGAGTTTCTATAGCTGGTCTATATCTTGTCAGAAGAAAAATTAAAAAGTTACAAATTAGGTCACTGAAATACTTATTGGACAGTAAAACTAAAAATAAACTGAGAGGCGACTACGAAAAACTTTATAAAATGTATTACCTGTGACTCAAAGAGTGCAATACTTGATAGCTGTAGATAATTACTATAATAATAGGTTTAAAGTCTCTAAACAAAGCAGATATAGAACTAAGAATATTAGAACAAGGAAATATGTACAACATTTTGTCAAAAACTATTATGGTAGAAGAACAGATAAATTTTTGGTCCCAAAAATATACAATGAAATAGAATGGTTAAGAGAGGATAAGAAATATAGCTTAATGGAAGCAAAGAATAAATTAAAAAAAAAACACTTTTTCTCAAAAATGGACGGCAAAGTCGACGTTGCCGGTTAAAAAATAGGTCGCGAAGTGCGTAGTTTATGGTCATTCAAAAAATTAAAAAGTTAAAAACATTGCAGTCTCGATTTCGGGACTGCAATGTCGCATACAAATTCCATTATTTAACGAGTTCCAAACTTTTTAAAACTTCAAATGGCCATATCAAATGAAGGCATAGGTCCCTTAAACAGCCAAACAGATGATCAGTACTTATTATTATAAAGCCTATAACAGGCTATCGCACCGCACCGCGACCTTGGAGCGTCGCACCCATAAGTGAGAGCGAGAAACAGATATCTCTTTCTCACTCTCACTTATGGGTGCGACGCTCCAAGGTCGCGATGCGGTGCGATAGTCTGTTACAGGCTTAATGTTGGTACCGCGACTATTTAGGTGTCTCAAATAGTTTGGCGTATTTTCAGCAGAAAAATACACTTCTTTTTTTTTAAAGGCGGCAAGCTAATTTTTTTAATGGTTGTACTTTTTTCTGTGAAAATTAATGGAAAATTAGAACGTTGCTTCTGTAAGTTCTGTAAAATATTTCTATTTTTTGCACCATTTTTGAGAAAAGCACTATATATGACTCGGCTGGAAGGCTACTTGCTGGCTTCGGATTCAATTAAACGGACTCCCAAGGTCGTCCGTTTAAAACGAATCCTCAGCCTGCAAGTAGCTACTTCCGAACCTCGACAATAATGTACTATTACATAAGTTACCTTGACTTCAGTCACTGTGTATTATGCTTTCTTTTTTATTTTGTGTCTTAAGTTAGGGTTTTTATAATATGAGTATAAAAGTAAAATATAAAACAATAAAAAAATACATATAAACACATTATAAAAAACCTAACCTATTATTGTTATTAATATCAGATTTGTTGTTTTTGCACACAGTACCTATATCTTTTTGTAAAATTATGTTTTGTAAAAGGAAAGTGTATCTATTTTCTGAGAATAACTTTAATGTTAATTTTAGGGTAAGCAATAAGCTTAGCATGATAGCAACTAAAAAGTAGGTGCATAAAACTGTAAAAATGAGCGCTGTCTCGCCAACAAACTGCATGTTAAGCAGATTGGCGAGGAACTATAAAAATTATTTGAAAAAAAAATGAACAAAAAAAAAAGGCGGCAAATTTGAAAAATGTAGGCGCGAAGGGATATCGTCCCATAGAAAATTTGAATTTCGCGCCTTTTAATAATAACAATAACTTCTCTCCCACCTTCCTTAACAACTGGTGTCACCTTCCTGCTCTTCAAGTCCGGTAGTACCACGGAAGCAAAAAACTACAGACCCATCACATGCTTGCCTACACTCTACAAGCTCCTTACATCCATTTTGAGAGCAAAAATCAACGCGCACATTGTCGCAAATAATATTTTGGCTTCCGCTCAAAATGGATGTAGGGTTGGGTCCCGTGGTACTAAAGAGCTCCTCCTCATAGACATGACCATATGCCAACAAATCCGGCGGAACAAGGGGGCCCTCTCAGCCGCTTGGATTGACTACAAGAAGGCCTATGATTCGGTGCCTCATTCATGGCTGGGGAGGGTCTTAGAGCTGTATAAAGTTGATGCAACTTTGAGAGCCTTCCTAAGCGCGTGTATGGGGCGGTGGACCACAGTCCTTCGTCAACCAGGAGGCGGGAATGACCGCTCTGGTCCGCAGGATTTTATAAGGATTGAGCGAGGAATCTTTCAGGGTGACAGTCTGAGTCCCCTGTGGTTCTGCCTAGCTCTGAATCCCCTCAGCACTCTGCTGAAAGATTTGGGACTAGGTTGCCGGCTTCGGAGAGAGGGTGAAGTCATTTCTCACCTTCTGTACATGGATGACCTCAAATTATTTGCACCAAATAACCAAGACTTGTTGGACCTACTGAAAACTACCGAAGTCTTCAGTAGTGCCATCAACATGGAGTTTGGTGTCGATAAATGTGCGGTTATACATGTAGAGCGGGGGAGGGTTGTAAATTCAACAAATTTACAACTCTCTGAGACAATGGCTTTCAGATCTATCTCTGAATCAGAAACCTATAAATACCTTGGTATGTCACAGTCGTTGGGTATTGAGGACGAGGGTATTAGACGGTCGGTGAAGGAGCGCTTTTTCAGTCGGCTCACAAAAGTCCTTAACAGTCTTTTGTCAGGAGGCAACAAAGTGCGCGCCTTCAACGCCTGGGTAATGCCCCTACTCACATACTCCTTTGGCATACTAAGGTGGACTCAGACCGAGCTGGACGCCCTGGATCGGAGGGTCCGATCACTGCTCACCGCACATCGCATGCTACACCCACGCTCGTCAGTTATGAGATTGTACATCCCACGGAAATGTGGAGGCCGAGGCTTCCTAAACGCCAAGGATCTCCACAACCGCGAGGTGTACAATCTCAGGAATTATTTCCTTAACAACGAGTGTGGGATGCATCGTGATGTGGTGGCAGTAGACAGGAACCTCACGCCGCTCTCCTTGGCAAACGAGAACTGGCGCAAACCTGTGGTACTAAGTACTGCGGATCGCAAGGCGGCATGGGAGAGTAAGGTGCTACACGGGCGGTTCTACAAGGCCCTCACGGGACCCGATGTGGACCTGCTCGCGTCGGTGAACTGGTTACGATTCGGGGACCTCTTCGGAGAAACCGAGGGTTTTGCCTGTGCAATTGCGGACGAAGTAATGATGACGAACAACTATCGGAAATATATCCTGAAGGACGGTACGGTCGACATTTGTCGGGCATGCCGCCGTCCCGGAGAGTCACTCAGGCATATCATTTCCGGTTGTTCTCATCTTGCTAACGGCGAGTACTTGCACAGACATAATCTCGTAGCCAGGATTATTCACCAGCAGCTTGCTCTTCTATACGGCCTTGTGGACCGCGAAGTACCGTACTACAAGTATTCACCTGAGCAAGTTCTCGAGAATGGTCGTGCCACGCTCTATTGGGATCGATCTATCATCACTGACAGGACTATTGTAGCCAATAAGCCTGACATTGTGATAATAGATCGATCGCAGCGCCGGGCCGTGCTCGTTGACATCACCGTCCCCCATGATGAGAATCTCGTGAAAGCCGAGAAGGACAAGTCTAGTAAGTACCTAGACTTGGCTCACGAGATAACCGCCATGTGGGATGTTGATTCGACGATCATTGTCCCGATAGTTGTTTCAGCGAACGGTCTAATAGCGAAGAGTCTCGACCAACATCTTGAGAGACTCTCGCTAGGTGGTTGGATCAAGGGTCAGATGCAGAAGGCGGTGATCTTGGACACGGCGCGGATAGTCCGCCGGTTCCTCTCTCTGCAGCCCTGACCACCGGCAGCTTGGGCCTTGCCCCGCTGCTGGCGGCACCCTAGGTTAGGTTTTTTATAATATGTTTATACGTATTTTGTATTGTTTTTGTAAGTGTTTTTGTATTTTATTTTTATATCCATATTATAAAATAACCTAACTTAAGATGATAAATAAATAAAGAGAACAATAATAACAACTCTTATAATAATAACAGGGCAACTGCGAGTCGCACTCGCGTTCCAAAGGTTCCATACATTAAGTCCGACTCAGGCTTGACTGCACATTTCTAATAGGTTTTCCTGTCATCTATAGGTAAAGAACTATTTAGTGTATTTTTTTCAAAATGTTAGACCCAGTAGTTTCGGAGATAAGGAGGGGGGGGGGGGGTCGTAATGGTCGGACAGACAGACAGACATACGCACGAGTGATCCTATAAGGGTTCCGTTTCTTTTCAGGTACGGAACCCTAAAAATCGTAAAAAGTCAACCAAAGGGACATAGACATGGTAAATATACGTCAAAATATAAATATTTTCCATAATGTCAATATCTATAAAGGAAAATAGGGACGTTTGTTTGGAGAAGAATAGGCTACATGATTAAGTTTCATTTATGTTATCAATCGATCGGGTTTGTTTTTAGGATCAAATGTCTAATATGGGACCCATTGCATTAAGGCAATACAAAAGTCAGAAATTATAGCCAAAGTCCGACAGTCGCATTTCATTCGCGAAACGCCTCTCACAAAAGGACAAGTGAACGTGACGTCATGGTCCCTGAGATCCCATCTTGTAGTATGGACAAAAATAAGAAAACTGCGTTTTTGTCGGTGAAATATTGCGTTTATGTATATGTATAGTTGTTATACAATATTTATTTGGATAAAATGTAAGGAATCGAATGGTACCCTTATTTTTATCGTTTTTGGAAGTTAAAAAAAACTTTAATTTTGAAACTTTCAGGTCCTGTATTTTTTGTAACATTTCCGTATTTTATTTTAATATCCACATTATTGTGATAAATTGCTCATTTACTATCTATTTTACTAGATTTTGTTATAAAATTCAACATATGTCATCATCCCTATACGTCCAACTTTCATCGTCATGTGCGATTTGAAAAGTTAGCTAATTATTTTTTTTGATACGTACCCAGTTATTAGGCGGGTTGGGATGTGTTCCATTGTACCCCTTGGGCTCGTGCCAGATGAAATAGCTGTCGTAGGCCGGCTCGCGCGCCTGGCTCTTGACGAACCACTCGTGCGTGGTGGGCACGTAGTTAGCGATCAGGTCCACGATCACCCTGTACATGATAATAATACTTTTCACACCTCCTATTCAGAAAAGAGCTTTTTCTTCCCTGCTAGGAGGGCTCAAAGTGGCACTTTTCCTCCCTGCTAGGAGGGATCAAAGTAACACTTTTGTGTTCTAGCACACTATTTTTAATTTTTTTTGCACATTACTTTTTTTAGCTTAAATAATCTGTTTAAGCATCAGATTGTGTCAACACTAAGATTTTTTTTATTTTCCTCGTAGTTGATGTGAAAGGCAGTATGTGTCACACGGTATCAAAATTATTTCGTCTTGGGCGTTAACACTTGAATCCCTCATTACGCTCAGGATTCTACTTTAGAATCCATCGCTTCATTCAGGATTCAATGTACGCCCTTGACGTAAATATATCATTTTGATCCCTTGTAACACAAACTAAGTACTATTATTGCCGAGGGAAAAGGCGGAAAAGGAAGGGAGGGTATTGACAGTCCGAGCCTTGTACTTTCGTCTTGGCAACATTTTACATGAAATCTTTTTCATGGGATCGGAAAAGCGGACCATTTGGTCAAGTAGACCAATGAAGAAAGTGGACCGATCGGTAATTAGACGGATCGGGAAAGTGGACCGATAAGTAATTAGACGGATTGAGAAAAGCAATTAGGCAGATCGGGAAAGTTGACCGTTTGGTAAAGTAGACAGATTGGGAAAATGGACCGATGGTACTGGAGGGTAATTACACCGTAACTGACGTTACATTTGAAGCGAAGTTGCGAGTTTTGATTAGGACAATTATTATATCGTAATTAAATTATATTACACATTAGTAATAAGCTTTCAGAGAGGGAATAAGAACATTATAACGTAAGTTGACTTTTGTCTCATAATGTCGGAATTACCCTGGATTGCTTAGCAAGAGTAGAGTTCAAGCAATCCCTATTTCCGGCTGAAGTACCTATATACCTTTACATAGTTACTTTTTCAAAAATGTGAGGAAAAGTAGATTTTTAAGCAAGGGTTGAAAGTGACTCATTGCACCTAAGATATTTTGAGGCTCGAACAAAGAGAGAACACCATTAGCACAGAATAAATAATAGTACTAAGTACAGAAAACTCACTCTCTAACAAAACGCGTCTGTTACGATCAGCACAGATATGGCCGCTAGGTGGCGACAGCGCCACGCGCGGCTTATGGCTTTCCCCAAAATTGGGGCGGAACGGATGTACTTTTAGCTACCTGTAGCAAAGCGACTAAATCGCGGAGTGAGCCACGCCTGCCATTAGTGCGAAGGTGAAATGCGTGTTATCACTCGAGTTAAACACTACTTTTCATTTCGACTGTAGGTATATGGACTGCACTCAATACACTAAAGGCTTGGCCAGACACAGAGCGCGACGCAGCGCCGCGTGATGACTGTTCAAACAGGGCGCGCGCGGACCGCGCTCTCAACACGCCCGCATCGCGCGCGCGAACGCGGCGCGGCCGCGCGCCACCCCTCGCTGCCTAACGTCCGATCCGACTGATGTGACCCAGCGCGACGCGGCGGCCCGCCGCGTCCGCGCGGCGCGGACGCAAGGGGCCGCGCGGCGCGGGGCGCGACAGAAGCGGGGCGTGATACCGGCGGGACGCAGTCTGTTTGACGTCGGTAACCTGTTAGCATGTGCCGCGGTCGCGCGGCGCGGACGCGGCGCTGCGTCGCGCTCTGTGTCTGGCCAAGCCTTAACTTTCCAAACGAGAGATCAAAACCTACTTGACACTGCGACTCTTGGCTTTAGCGACGAAGTCCTTGAACTGGTCGAGACAGGTGTTGGTTTTCAGCAGCTCATAGGCGTCGGCCCCGCAGTTGAACTGCGCGAACACGCCGCCGACCTCAGAGTCATGGAGCAGGTCCAAATCGCTGTCGGTCGGTAGGACGCCGTCCGATTCTATGAGGGCGTATTTTTCGAACCTAGAAAATAGTTATTTGTACAACAAGAGATCAAAGTTTGATATTTCTTCGAGTGCTTATTTTGAGTCCCGTGCAAGCGAAAGATTCTAATTTAGAATCTTGAGCGTAGTAAGGGACTCAAAAGCGCACGAGATGTAAATAACTTTAATCTCGTGTAGTTCACAAAAATTTTCACCTCAGCAGTGAGAACATATTAGAGAACCCGGAAAATGTATTCCTTCTTCATCACTTACCTCTATTCACTCATGTTTTCTTAAGATATACCAACAATTAAATTTTCACTTCAGCAGCTCGAACAAGGGTACTTTGGTACTTAAAAACAGTGAGCAAAATCGCATTTTGCTCACTGCGTGAGACAAAATGAGCAAAATGCGATTTTGCTCACTGTTTTTAAGTAGCAAAGTACCCTTGTTCGAGCTGCTGAGGTGAAAATATAATTGTATATCACTGTAAAGTAGTCGTCCTAATTTTTAGAACAAAAACACGCCAGCCTGCTCCCATTCACTACCACTACGTGGCTGGTGTCCTCAAGTGCTCTTAATGTGCGCGGGGCATTGGCGTATAATATCTAAGGACAGGCTAATGGGGCACTAAAAATGGTACAAGTTCAGCGGTGCTACTCACGAATTCCAGCCAATCGTGCAGTCTAACGCAACTAGTTGCGACCAATAGCGCGCGTAATGCGAACTCGTCAACCAATCGCGCGCGTGATGCGAACTCATCTACCAATCGCGTTGTAGCGATTTCACACCGCTGTATTGGCCCCTGTCATGCCTTATTATTATTGCCCGTAAAGCCAGTCCCTAGATATCTATGTCAATGGCGCGGGGGTTCACCTCGAAGAACGGCTACGTCAGGCGCACGAGCGCCGATCAAACTAGAAGTCGAAGTGGTCGCCATGGCCGAAATCGGCCGGAAGTATCATGATCATCAATGTTTTATAGACTAATTCCAACTGTCACCTCTATTACTTTGAATTAAGCCATATACATAGAGAAAAAAATACTTAGAGTGCTCACTCCATATATCAGTTTTAGTACCAAAAAGACTATTAGCATCTAGCATCGAGTAGCGAAACTATCAGTACTGCTACTTGACAATAGATGTAGCACCGACCGGAAAGTCTTATGCTGTTGAGATAAGACTTTCCGGTCGGTGCTACATCTATTGTCAAGTAGCAGTACTGATAGTTCCGCTACTCTATGCTAGATGTAGATACTGAAATTAATAGTCTGAACTAATGTATGGAGTGAGCACTCTTGTCTTACTATATTTCTCTATGGCCATATATCTTACCACTCCCTTGGCGGCGGCGGGGCACACTTGGGCGTCCGGACGATGATGACGATGGCGCCGGCCAACATGCACAGCCAGAGCGCCCAGAACAAGATGAACATGGCCCAGCGCAGGCGGATCCAGAACGGGTCGTCCGCGTACTTCATCAGCTCCTCTTTGGTTAGGCCGGAGAATTGCTGGATAT
Organism: Cydia amplana; assembly: GCF_948474715.1. Taxonomy (NCBI): domain Eukaryota; kingdom Metazoa; phylum Arthropoda; class Insecta; order Lepidoptera; family Tortricidae; genus Cydia; species Cydia amplana. The sequence continues at coordinate 5,429,352 of NC_086085.1, forward strand.
CGAAAAACAAAGAAATATCACCCGTGTAAAGTCTGTTCGGAAAGAGAAGAGTCGTGGAATGTATTGGCTCCCATACATTCCACGACACTTCTCTTTCCGCACAGACTCTACGTAATATTTGCCGCCGGTTAGACAACTGACTAACGTCGATTTAAAAATTGGAAAATCGTCCAAATGTGTCTCTTTCACTCAATTGGCCTTTGCGTCTATTGCTGACGATTTTTGGTGCAAATCGAAGAGACAATGACCTCTCCAGACTTAACACCGCCTGGGACGGAATTAAGTAAACGCAGGGATGCCCAGCACCTGCATTACCCTCTCGGCTTCATTGTCTTAACCCACAGGAAAGGCGAGCCAATACGTGTGGAGGCAGGTCGGCTCAGGAATCAACAGTTGCAGTTGTCTCATTACTACCACAAATAAGGCATTTTTACGGAGCGACTCTTTCTCTAATAACATTTTACAATTATGATCATTCCCTACCATAAATTAGTATGGATTATGGTGGGCAACAAATAAATTGGACCAATCATAGTGTCGCATTGCCTATGTTTTGTCCCTCACGGACGCACGCGTATACCACATCTATTAGGATCCTACCATCTATGAATTGAACGTACTATTGAACTCATTGCCAATATATCACTTGTCAAGAGGGTATCGCTGGACAGACGACCGCTGAAACCGGCTTGTATGGAATATTTTAAACGGAGAGCGCGCATTTTGCAGTAAATATGATATATCATTTTACAAATCCAGTGTTTGTATTAATTTTTGACAAATTGGGCCAAGAGCGTTTATAAAATCCAATAATGACAATGTGTGAAATATTTATGTTGTGAAAATTATTAATTCGATTTTCAAACGCTTAATTAGGATATGATCTATATGGTTTGTTACCATGATAACGGCCAATAACGACCAGTGGTATACTCGTAAACAAAATTAACAAAACTTTTTCTCAAGTCAGTAATCGTTTTTCCTTCACATTCGTTAGGCCACGGACTGGATGCAAGCGGCGCGTGGCGCGGCAGGCGCAAATCAAGGTCGATCATACATTTGGTCGAGCGCAATGTATGAATCCAGTCCGCGGCCTTATCGTCTAACTCAGGGCCCCTCAGGGGTTATCCTTTTTTGCTTTGCCTCCATTAACATTTTCTTAATCCGCGTTAAGTGATCGATCTTGGCGTTGTAGTTGCGGTGGTCGCCCACGACGTACTTGGCGTCGGCCATGTCGACGCGCGTAACGATCTTAGCGTACAACAACAGTCGCTACTCACCCTCTTGTTGGCGTCGAGCTCGATCTTGGCGTCGCTGTTGCGGTGGTCGCCCACGACGTACTTGGCGTCGGCCATGTCGCCACGTGACGACATTGGCATACAATAACCGTCGCTACTCACCCTCTTGTTGGCGTCGAACTCGATCTTGGCGTCGCCGTTGCGGTGGTCGCCCACGACGTACTTGGCGTCGGCCATGTCGACGCGCGTGACTATCTTAGCGCACAACAACAGTCGCTACTCACCCTCTTGTTGGCGTCGAGCTTGATCTTGGCGTCGCCGTTGCGGTGGTCGCCCACGACGTACTTGGCGTCGGCCATGTCGACGCGCGTGACGATCTTAGCGTACAACAACAGTCACTACTCACCCTCTTGTTGGCGTCGAGCTCGATCTTGGCGTCGCCGTTGCGGTGGTCGCCCACGACGTACTTGGCGTCGACCATGTCGCCACGTGACGACCTTGGCGTACAACAACAGTCGCTACTCACCCTCTTGTTGGCGTCGAGCTCGATCTTGGCGTCGCCGTTGCGGTGGTCGCCCACGACGTACTTGGCGTCGGCCATGTCGACGCGCGTGACGATCTTGGCCTCGTCTTCTTTCTCTAGAAGTTTCTCCTCGGCCTCGTCGACTTTTTCCTTGGACTTGTGGAGGCTGGACTTTGACGAGCGGAACTCTGTTAAAACAAATTAAGATTGATTTAGATTATATCTGACTTAGAACCCTAATGTTAAGGAGCCACAAAAATGACAATAACTAATTTGTTTGGCGCCTACATTTTTAATTATATAGGAGTACTACTGAGTTTTTTGTTTTGTTTTTTTTTTTTTTCCGGTTCCGGTACTATAAACGTCAGTTGATTGAGAGTGAAGCTCCCGTGTTTTAAATCAAAAACTGTGCAAATAGTTACTATCTGGTAGAAATAAAGTGAATTCCAAGTTATCCGTGTGACTGTGCTCATAAACCAACCAAAGTGCAGAAGAAACACATCGGTTTAAGCGATAAATCATTACAAATATCATCTCAAGAAAAAGTGAGGTTATCTGCAAATAAAAAGCAGTACCAACATCGTAGCACAACTGCGTTTTGTTCAACAACAAAGAAAAACGTTCCGTTTTACGTCAAGATGTGTGCGCAACTGACATCAGAAATGTCACTTTTACTCGAAAAGATGAAGGAACAACTTAACCTCCAAACAATAACAATTACGGAAAACATTACAACTACAATAATGGCAAAAGTGGATGAAAAACTCAAACCGATCATAGAGGAGAATGGAAAACTTAAAAACGAAATAGAAATACTCAACAGAAAAATAGAAAACCTAGAAACAAACGGAAAGAGAAATAATTTGTTAATACACGGGCTCCCAGAACAGAAGGACGAGTCTCAAGAAGAACTGAAAACGCTTGTAATATCCACCATGAAAGAAATTGATGTGAATCTGAAAGAAGATGAAATTAATAGAATGCAGAGACTAGGAAAACGAGAAGTACAAGATGGAAAAATCAGACCCATTCTACTGGTTACAACAACTCTTCAACGAAAAGTGCAAATATTAAAAAACAAGAAAAAGATGAAATCTAACACATACATTACACAGGACTTGTCTAAAGAAGCTCAACTCAAAAAGAAGGAAAAAAGAAACATCAATAAGAAAGACAATGAAAACGAGAAGAGGAAGAGATCTGAATCCCCGAGCCCAAAATCTAGTGATAATAAAAACAAGTCAGACAACTCAAAAATAAGGAGGTGGGATACCTTTCAGTACTTGCGTCAAAGATCAAACTCACTCTCTGACGCCCATTCAGACCGACCCGAAGACATGCCGAGTACCAGCCGGAAACACACAACACAATCATAAAAAACAACTACAAGAACCGCCCCCAAGCCGTCTGGTCACCGTGGGGGTTACCGACCACAACCTTCCGAAATCGCAGGAAAAAACAAACTATATAAAAAACATATATATCAACACTTACAACACTAGATCACTTTCTAAAGAAGAACAGCTGATAGAATTAGAATCTGCCTTAAAACACATTAAATGGGACGTAATAGGCCTAGCGGAAATAAGAAGAATGGGATACAACATAGTTGAAAGAAAAGACTATACACTATACAGCTATGGAGAAAATAAAGGAATAAGAGGAGTAGGCTTCATGGTTAAAAAGCACATAAACCGCTATGTAGAAAACTTCAGATACATCTCAGAAAGAGTATGCTCACTTGACCTGAACATTAACAAATTCAATTTTTCTATAATTCAAGTGTATGCTCCGATGGAAAAATCAAGTGATAGTGAAATAAATACCTTTTATGAAAATATAGAAGAAGCTATGACCAACAGCCACAAAAACATAATTTTACTAGGGGATTTCAACGCCCAGATAGGGCAGACAGAACCAGAGGAAAGTGCAGCTTTAGGAAAATTTGGGTATGGTACTCGAAGCCCAAGAGGAGACAAACTTGTTCACTTTGCAATGGAAAATCAACTGAAAGTCCTTAACACACTATACAAAAAGAAAAATGGTAGACGCTGGACGTGGATATCACCAGGAGGCGACACAAGAAACGAGATTGACTACATCACGACAAATTTCCAACAAAACTTCAAAAACTGTGAAGTCATATCCAACCTACAACATAACAGCGATCACAGAATGCTAAGAGCCACTTTATGCATAGATACACTTCGTAAATCTAGGAAAAACTTTAACAGAACTCTAATAACAACACCACCAGAAAATCTGGCAGAACTCAGGGAAAAAATACACCAAAAACTGGAAACCATATTTACGGGACAAAGCCCCTACCCCGTGCAAGAACTCTACAACAAATTTGAGGATGTTTTAAAAGAAAATTTAGCAGGAAAGTCCAATACAGGACGACTGGATAGAAATATTTTGTCAAAAGACACACTAATACTAATAGAAAAACGTCAACTTTTAAGATATACAAAATGCAAGACGAAATCACAAAGAGAAGAACTGTCAAACCTTTACAAGATTACCAAAAATAAAATAAAAGAAGACATCAAAACCTACAAATTAAATGTCATTAGAGAAAATTTAGAAAAATCAGGAACAATAAAAAAGGCACAAAAAATTCTAAACAAAGAAAAACCAATTATGCCAAAACTGAAAAATAGAAAAGGAGAAGAAAAAACCAACAGGAAGGATATCAACGAAATTGCCACAATTTTTTATGAGGAGTTATACTCGTTAAAACAGACAAACCAGACAACTAGAAAACAAAATGAAGAGAGAAATCAAAATGTAGATCCGTTCACAGTTGAAGAAATACAAAAATCAATACATAAACTTAAAAAAGATAAAAGCCCAGGACCGGATAATATCAAAAATGAAAGTATACATATGATGAAACCAGTAATAGCAGTTCCACTAACAAAAATATTTAATAAAATTTTAGAAAAAAATGAACAAATACCTACTCAATGGACAGAGGCACATATATCCCTACTATACAAGAAAGGAGACCCACATGACATATCAAACTACCGACCAATTAGTCTAATGTCTAATATCTACAAGATTTTTTCAATGACACTACTACAGCGCCTCACACCTATTTTAGATAATAAACAGCCACCGGAACAAGCCGGATTTATGAAGGGTTTCTCCACAACAGACCACCTTCAGACCCTAAGTCAAATAATTGAGAAACACACCGAGTTCCAGATACCGCTTTATATAGGATTTGTCGACTTTAAAAAAGCTTTCGACTCGATTACCCATACATCTATATGGCAGGCACTAGAGAATCAAGACATACCAGAAGTCTACATACAGGTCATAAAAAAGATCTATGAAAAAAGTACAGCCAGAGTAAAAACAGATAAAATAGGAAGACAGATCCAGATCAACAGAGGGGTAAGACAGGGAGACCCAATGTCACCAAAGCTGTTCATAGCGGTCTTAGAAGAAATATTCAAAAATCTAAACTGGGAAGAAAGACAAAAAGGCATCAAGATAAACAACAAATATTTATCAAATCTCCGATTCGCAGATGACCTGGTAATATTAGCATACAGTGCAACTGAGCTCAGTATATTACTACAAGAATTAAATACACAAAGTCAACAAGTAGGTTTAGAAATGAATGAAGAAAAAACTAAAGTTATGACCAACTCAAAAAAAGTGACTATACAGATAGAGAATACATCACTGGAATATGTTGACGAGTATATATACCTTGGAAAACAGGTATCTTTCACAGACTGCACAAACAAAGAAATAACAAGAAGAATTGGACAGACATGGAAGAAGTACTGGTCCATGAAGGATATATTTAAGAAGAAACTACCAATGAAACTTAAAAAACTAGCCTTCGACTCATGCATTCTACCCTGTCTTACATATGGCAGTCAAACATGGTCACTCACAGGAGATATCATCAAACGAATTCAAGTATGTCAACGGTCAATAGAGAGAAGTGTCCTTAACATAAAATTATCAAACAGAGTTAGAAACACAGAGATAAGAAGAAGAACAAGATTTATAAATGCGGCAATACATATACTGAAACAAAAATACAATTGGGCAGGGCACATCGCCAGGATGAAAAACAACAGATGGACAAAAGTAGCAACAAATTGGAATCCAAAAATTGGTAAAAGAAAAAAGGGCAAACCAAAAACAAGATGGGAAAAAGACCTAATAGAAACAATAGGAAAAGACTGGAAAGAAAGGGCAATAGATAGACAAGAATGGAAGAGAATGTTGGACAAATACTTAAATATATTAGAAAAAGGCGATTCGGAAGAGGCCTAGGTCAAAAAGACCTTACGAACATGCATGTAGAAATATATATACACATATGATGGTTAAATGAAATGTTAACTGTTCGTATAAGAAAGGCTTTAATAATAATAATAATAGCCCGCAGGGCAGCTTGTGGCGAGCTGTTGGGGAGTAACGACCCCACGGACCCGAGTGCTCCAGAGAGTCGGTCAGGGTCTCCGTCTCCGGCGTGTCTTTGTCGGTCGGAGTGGAACCCCAAGGGGACCCGCAGGACTCTCGGCTCTGGCTTGCCTTCATTGGCCGTCCAGAGAGGAGTCGTTAGAGCTATATGCTCCAGGGGTGGAAGTGAAATTTGCGTAAGCGCGAGTTGGCACAGTGGCTGTTTACAGCCACTGGGTAGAAAGCGGTGTACACCTCTCGACACCCCTGAGCCGCTCACACCGATGTTGCGCCTGGTCGTCTTTACGACGACAGTTTCAGGGGCCCATCTAGTCAGCGGCGAGTCACCACCTGCCTCGATAACGTGTGTTAGCATTGTTATGGCAGGTGTCCGGACTTCTTTACAATAGCCCAGTATCATTGTCCCCCCAAACTTCAATCCATAGACCGATATACTGTTCACTTTTTATACAATAGTCCCAATGCCTGCTGAGACCGGTTCACGGGTATCTATTGATGTACCCGTGAATGGGTTCCAGCAGGCGTTCTACATGACATCAAACTTGTCTGAAAGGGCCTCTGCGCTGTTGGCTTCGGCCCCACGCACGCCTCCCAAAGGTCCGGGACCCCATGGTCCCGAGATATGGTGAGACATACAAATAATAATAACTACTGAGTTAATACTAAGTTAGAAAATATTACCAATCTTATTTTTAAAACTGTATACATATGTATATGTACCTACTTGAAATAAGAACAATTTCTAAAACTGTATATGTACCTACTTGAAATAAAAACAAATTTTAAACTGTATATGTATGTACGTACTTGAAATAAAAACAATTTTTGTTTTGTAAACTGGTTTTACACTTAACACTTTATAATATCACCTGCTGCAGTAGGTAGGTATGTAAAAAGTGTAAATTGGATATGCAACATATAGAAGAATTATAAGTAGGACTTTGTTAGCATAATAGGCGCAACGTACGATGACCGTTTGGTAATATGCTATTGTCAAAATTCAAATTATGCTCTTCAAATGTTCTCTACCTACAATAAAGTACAGTCGCCATCAGATATATCAGAGCAGCCAATGCGCTCACAATATCTGAACACGCACTCTAACGCCATGACAATAGAGGCGTGTTCAGATATTTGTGAGCGCCTTAGCCGCTCCGATATATCTGATGGCGACTGTACAGTTCAAAAAGTTAATACTTTCTAGTTTTTTTTTAGAATAAACTCACACAATACTCCTTTAGGACATTGAATGCCGGGAACCCGATCGGCGGGTTCGTACCTAGTCCCTTTTCTCTACAAGGCGGGAAAACGCTGGGATCCGCTACTAGCGTAGCGCTATGAAAACGTTGTCAGCGAAAGTGTAAAAAAAACGACTTATAACCCTCATAAACAAAGCGGCTATAGGACTTATAGGACCACGACCTTGCAACTCGTATAAATTAATGAATAATACAGTAATCACCCAGGATATTATGAATCCATAAGTTATTAAGCTCCAACGTCTATTAATGCTACAAGTCACTTTTAATATATTAAATGTGTCACTTAGTATCACTTAGCTGTTAATTGCAGGAGCTGTAACGACCGTGCGCAACCACTGTGCGTAAGAAAATGCTCCATGCTTTGAATACAGGTATTAAATTTCAAATACCTATCCATGTAGCTGTATAAAGGTAACTCCGAAAACATCGAGCCATGTTACTCGGTTTCTTATGAAAACAGTGGGGTGGCCGGTGGGCCCGGTGGCCATACTTCGGAATAAGCGACACGCCTATAAGAATTAGGGTTCCAGCTGTTTACTTTGCAAAATGTATGGGGGATTGAACACTTTGAACTTCAAATAAGACTAGCTCGGGTGCAGCATGGTTCCATTTTTATCGGTTGTCACCATGCCTGTCACTTTCGCACTTACATACCTACTTGCTAGAACGTGACAAGCATGGTTTCATTTTTATCGCTTGTTACCATGCCCGTCACTTTCGCACTTACCTACATACTTGCTAGAACGTGACAAGCATGGTTCTATTTTTATCGCTTGTCAGCATGCCCGTCACTTTCGCACTTACATACTTGCTAGAACGTGACAGGTGGTGACGAGCGATAAAAATGCGACTGTGCTACTGGAATCATCGACATGATAAAAATGTTTGAAACAAGATGTTATTGTCAACTATATTTTTGCATTTTTTTCGAGAACGTTTTTTTTCTGCGCTACTCAGCAACCGAGGTTTGAACCCATGATTTTTGACCACCACACACATGCAAAAGTTAAACAAATTACACTATAGTCCGAAGAACCCACAGTATAATGCGACTCGCGCTTATCCATTTACTTATCTGAAATATAAAAAGAATTCCTGAACACGTAAAAAGAGCAAACATATACCTGTCGCTTCTCAGAAATCTGGCAAGATCGTGCAGACGCGGGCGCGGTATCAACGCGAATCTCAAGACAGTCAATGTTTAATAGCTTTACAATGGGACGCGTCTATCTGTCCTAAGTTCCTAACCCTAATTGATGCACTGTCATGGTCTACTAGCGGAGCTAATATAACCGCCGTGTGAATTAAGCCTAATGAACCAGTCATGTGCCGTGAGATGAAAACAGTAGGTAGTAGCTAATGTTTTCGTGATTTACAGTTATTTACAGTGATGTGATAAATGGGAATTCAGAGCAAAGGTACATTGGTTATTGGTATTTTAAATTATAGTAAAACCAAAGGGTTCTATTTTTGGCACTTGTGTACAGTCGGTTCCTTAATATAAGTATCCACTTTTCCTATACAGGAAGGCCCATTTAGATCGGTCGGTATGGGAAAGTCTGAACCTATAAGACATACGAAGATCTGTTCTTAGGAACCAAGTCATCGATTTTAATAACAAGAACTGCATTCATACATTTAAAAAAAACGTATGTCTTATAGTATCGTATAGTAAACGTATGTCGTGTAGTTTCAGACTTTCCCATACTGACCAATCTAAATGGGTCATCCTGTATAGTGCCGAATTGAGTAAGTGCTCAAAAAGATCTGAACACAGCAATTGACTACGGAGCCCTACACTGGGGCTGGGTAGTACCTATAGGCTTGTCGTCGAATATAGGAGGTCATTCTAATGTGTAATTTTAGAATCAAACAAAAAAAACAAATCTGTACATTAAAATATTTATTCCATAATTCTATTTTAAAAACTGTGCTAATAAATTAATAAGATAGGTACACACCTATGCATACTAACCCATTCCATTCATTATTAAAACCCGAAATAACTTATATAAAAAAATGGCTTCTCTTTTTGTTTATTTTACTTAATAAACAACAAAGAGGGCCAAGTGAAAAGTACAAAAAATAACTAAAAGAAATAATTTGTAGATCATTGTTACTGAAGTGGTAAAATTTTGTCAGTATTATTGTTTTTTTTTTTCAGCTTATGTATCTATTTTATAATTACCTATTTAAAAATACTATTCACAACACCACAAAAACTTTAAAAAGTTAGAATTTTATTTTTTGATGTCCAGTCTCTTCTGTCAATAACTGCCAAGCCAAGTTGCCAACAAGTACAGTTTGAAAAGTGAAATGAACCTTCATGAATTCCAATAAGGTATACTTTTTTGTATTATATGAAATATCACAGTCAAAAAGTAACTACTTGGTAAACAAAAGGTGGACAAAAAACGGTTTTTATAACTGATATTAGTGATATTGTTATCACAGTCAAAATACCTGCTTAGACTAGGATTTTAAAAGCTACAAGCTTAATGCTAACATATAGTCCGACAAGAAAATAAATTGTAGAAAATTATTGCGGGTGCCACTTCCTACATATGTCACATTTTTGACGTAAAAACCTTAACCTTTTGGACGCCAATGACTGATATATCCGCACCGTAGGTTCAACACCAAAGACTGATTAATTGGTCACATATCACAGAGCAACATAGACCTACGTGCATATGCATAAAGTTCCGCCGAGCTCTGATTATAACAATAACTGTTTACCTATAGGTATGACATACAGCGTAAACTCTTATAGGAAATTCAAGAGTCCCAGCACTTTATTTGCGTTAAGGAAAATTTGTTATATCAAGTAACAAAAAAGAGGTCATACATATATACCTAGTTTGTCAAATTTTGTTATAGTATAGACAGTGTAGGTATGAAATTTCAACCTATGTTTTGATCTGTTTGGTGGACATTAAAATGGTAGATAGGTACTTATAACAAACTGATATTATGCACATAATATTATTATATAAACATTCATTGTGTTTGGTTAACTCTCTCTAAAAACTGTTCAAATAGTCGGTTCCTCTCTTTCTGTATGTTATTGGATTCCTCCACTATATAAATTAGCCTATCTAGCTTCTCCTCCACCAGCCTCTGCCGATCTCTCATTTCTAGAGTAACCTTCCGGAACTCCGCATGCCGTTTTCTAGTCAACCTCTTTTTCATTTCTTCAGTTTGCCCACTTGAACTTTCCCCATTTTCTGGTATCTCCGGTTCAAATTTAGAAGCGGAATTCATTGTCAACAAAGCTTTAGCAACGGTCCGCTCTGTCGCACTCTCTTCTATTTTCTGTTGTATATCTGGCTGGTATTCACCATTATCACTGTATATTTCCTCAAAAATTTCAAAGTAAGGCCATTTGACGTTGGCTGTGCCATTTCTATTCTTCTTCTTAAGCAATCTAATGTAGGTTTGTTTTAAATTTCTGAATTTCTTATCGCAACAATCAGGCCCTTTGCCTACGGCATTAGATATATCAACCCAGACACTTTTTTTCCTAATTTTAGGGTTTCTAAACTTGTCAATGTTTTGTAGATACATATTCAACAGTGTTTGGATGTTCTGGTGTTCCCAGTGATCCTCACCATCATCCAACTCTGGTTCCATTTCTTGACTCAACATGTTTATTGTAGTTCAAGAAACTCACAGTAATTTGACCATCATTTGAATGTATTTTTAGGAGGTATGGAGGGCCTAAATTGAGGTCCTTATTCCTTATTTAACCAGGCAGGATGAAACTCATTTGGTAGACATCAATTGGTAGCTAAGCAATTTAGATGTCTAGCAGCCAGTGCGCTGCAGGAGTTTACAATGTAATTTGTTTTCTGCACTTCATATTTGAAGGTTAAGTCACAAATCATGATTCAAATTCACTGTCATCGTTTCACATATTATAAATGAGGTCACTTGATATTCGTCAAAGGTAATACAACAGGAAAATAGTAAAAATACTGAAGTAAAGCAATTTAAATGTTTAGTTGCATCAGTCAGCGAACAATCACAAAATGGCGCTGCGCGTGGCGGAAGAAAGCGCTTTATAACCCGACCGAATAAAAATGTCACACCTATCATTATAAAATTATTTTTTAAGTTTATTTTATAAACCAATCTATACAGAAATAAATGTAAATATAACAGCAGTATAGTAAATCAGAGTGCATTATTAGCGTTAGTATAGTTCGTGAGTTTCATGAAGCACGCCAAGACCCGCCAAGACCTTCCAAATTTTGACGTGTTATACTTGGGCTAGTGACGTTATTTTTATCACCGGCCCGTGACAGACAGAAGACAACAATGAAACATTATCGCAGTAATTAATGACTTACTAAATTACATTAAGTACACGTGTATGACCGATTAGTGCCCTTACAATGTAAATAAATAAGGTCAAGGAGCTTTCTTTTTTACTTAAGACAAAACAAATATTTGTCGAAATTAAATCGGAGAAATAATTAACAGGATCAAGAGATAGAGATAGATTAGAGATATCTATTTCATCTATATGTACCTGTATCAGCCTCTGGAATAGGCTTATAAGTGGCGACGTGCTCGTCGTCCTTCGGCTGCCCCCCATCTATGGTGAGATGATTCTTCCGCGGCTCAGACATGATAAATTCGGTACTCGCAGAACCGGTTTTGCAAGGGAGAAAGCTTTCTCTTTCACCTCAATAAGAACAAGTACTTGCAACAATTAATTATCTTTCACCATGAACATATCGACCATCTGTCAACTCAGTGCGAGTTGCGAGTGAATGACGATTTACGACGACGAGTGAATGATAGATCTAGAACGATTGACCGCACCCTAGTTCACTTCGTTCATTCATTTTAAGGTTTTATTGGATAAAACATTTTTACACAATATTCGTAGGTTAAATAAAATCTGAATAATAACTTTTGGTAGCTGATTTCACTACGATAACTAATTTATGTAAGTACTTAATAATTCCATATTATAATAATCCTTAATTAAATGAACGCATCTTAAGAAATCAGCTGTGTACCAGTGTTGCCAGATCGTACCTTTTAGTACGGTTTTGCGTACTATTTTGGATCCTTGCGTACCATTTTTGTACGCAGCGTACATCGTACTAAATTCGTACCTTTTGAAGTACGACAGTTTTTCAATTTTTTTTTCGGTATGTTGGTTAATTCGGGGCAAAATTTCTAATTTGAAAATAATGGCCAACATAAAAAAGTACCATGTACATGTGGGTACTATAAGGAAATTAAAATTATAGACAATATACGTCCAAACAATGTACGTATATTACATGTAATTACAAGTAGCAGTTGCAGTCGGCAGTTGTGTCTTAACAAAACTCAGATAGTCAAAATTCGGTCGGCTATTAATTTTTCATGTACCTATATCAATTTAACTTTGTTTATGTTAAAATGTATTTACTGAGAGAAATACTTAAAACAAATGAGTTGTATTGTGTACTTTAAAATATTTAGTTCTTTTTTTATTACAAATTGCAATCGCAAAATGATAGCAAAATGTAGGCAAACGCTGATGCTGTTTTATAATATAACCTTTTTGAATCTGAGGGCCAACCGCGAAAACCGAAATAAGCAAATTGCGGGGATCTTCCTTTTTTACTCCAATGAAGGCGTAATTAGAGTGACAGACAAAGATGCCCGCAATTTGCGAACTTTGATTTTCGCGGTTATAGCCCTGAGCTTAGAGGATATAATCAAACGGAGACGCCTTGTCTGTAATTTTCTGTACAAAACAGTCTGCCGATTTTTGCGGGGGAGGGGAACGTCAAATGTATGCGTAACGTAAAAATAGCCATGTCAGATAAACGTCAGTCCATACATTGTGTATGACCGTTGGCCGCCTATTTTCGACAGAGGGGAAAGCTTGTTAATGGCTACTCCGTTTAGTTGTATCCTCCAAGGCCCTGAGGGTCAACCGCGAACCACTTTTGACTTGTGGCCTCTCTGTCTCACTTATGAATTCGTACGTAAGTGTGACAGGGAGGCAGGCAACACGTCGAAGGTGGTTCGCGGCCTACCGCGGCCTACCGCGGGCCCTAGCCCTCTGGACTATTCAATTTTTTTTCCAAACTGGGCTATAACCGCGAAAATCGATGTTCACAAATTGCGGACATCTGTCTCTGTCACTCTAATTACGCCTTCATTGGAGCCAAAGAGAAAGATCCCCGCATTTTGGGAATTTAGGAATTCGCGGTAGACCCCCAGATTCTTTAGAAATATTATTTCTGTAAGAAATTTATCCTAAAAATAATCCGTACTTTTTTTACCCAAATCGTACCTTTTCTGACGTACCTACGTACAAAAGCTGGGAGCGCTCTGGCAACACTGCTGTGTACTGTCAAACTGTCATGTCAAATCAAAGTTAAGTTATGGATCATTGTCAATCAAATGCTATGTGATGAAAGTTTGTTTTACAAATAACAGACTTTACCTAAAATATTTACCTTACCTTGACCTTATTTTGTGAATTACTAGTTTATGAATGACTAGTTACATAATAGTTAGAGAAGGTCAATTTTACTGTGTGTTGTTGCAACTAAGGTAAAACCGTAATAGTAAAAGGATGTGTTCTCTCCCGCCGCCGCCTCCACCGCCCCCTCAGACCCTCGACCTCAAGCACGACTCTCCAGAGCTCCCGTCATACGCAGACAGCAATCCAACACCAAAATTTCCAGAAATTTGCGAATGGGCATCAAAAAACCTTGACCTGTGGGAAGCTTGTGCTAAAAATAGTATTTGCCATCAAATCGCGCCTTTTAAATATTGTTACAAGCATTTTGAGTCTATTCTGCAAGTCGGGCCCACTTGTGGATTGGCGGCTCTCTCTATGCTAGTGAGAGGGAAGGTTTCTGCTAGTGAAATGTTAGATGTCTGCAAGCAAGAGGGGTACAGTAATAATGGAGAGATGCTGAGTAGTAAGGATATGGTAAAGTTGGCAGAGAAAGTTTTCAGCTTGGCAGATATAGAGGGTGTCTCCTGTGGGGTGAAGTTTGGACATCTTTTTAGCCATGATATTATAGAGAAGTTATTAGATGGTGCTGTGTTGCTAGTTCCGTATCCTTTTCAATATTTTATACTTAAAATTTTTAGATTTAAATTCCTTAAGTGTTTAAAAAAATAGCTAAGTCTCTTGGCTGTGAATGTGTTAATTTTGTAGCAAAAGAATTATCAATGCTAAGATTAACATAATCATTGCCAGCATCACACCTGTTGCATTATTTTTGGATGTAGAACTGAAAGTTAACTTTGAATGTTTTATGTAGGGATCTATGATAATTGTAATGTGATCTACATTTTATTATAAACCCTTAACTAGAATTACAGTTATGATGCGGATGCCAATCATTCACCATGTCTCAGACAAGGCCACAAGGCACACTGGGCACTCATCAGCGGAGTAATCATCTGTAAAAACCCCAGATCAACTCTAGACTCAGACCCTGATAATGTCTATGTACTATGCAGGCATGGGAAATCTAGATTTCTGGCTACTTGGAGACTATTTGACCTGTACAACAGTAATAAGAACTTATGGGAATTTATACCTCCAAAAGGGAAAGAGAACCAGTTGTTTATTATACCTAAAGGAGGAATAGGAGGTGTTGATGGTCTCAGGAAACAGTTTGTGATATTTCATGGCTTGTAGTCTTATTTACAAGCAATACTTGTGTTAGCAAATCTATCTACTATGACAAATTATCAAATTTTACAAGATTTTACATCTAGTCATGATGTTTACAATTTTATAAGGTTATTTATTGTTAGATTTTTATAAAATAAAAGATATATTTATTTCAATGCAAAATTTTATTTGTACAATAAATACAAACCATACTTGCAAATTATGATAAAATAATATATCTCATCACTTCACTTAAAAATAATGTAATTAAACCATAAATTGTAAGTCAAACTGAAATAAAATCATTAGCCCTGGGGGAGTATTCAATACACATTATTGCACTGACAATCAGTTTTCTTTTTTTACAGAAAATAATATAGGTATTTAGTAGATAACAAACATAAAAATATTTTTGTACTAATTTAACTTAAAAGAACATATGACATGTTTTAACGAAATTCATGAATTCGTTCAGCCATTCCTCATGGGCACAATAATTTGTGATGATTTACAAAATGACACCAAATACCTAGTTAAATACAATTATATTATTTTAACCAAATTTTATGTTATTTTGAAATAATATAATGCCAATATGTTGATAGCTATGAGATCAAATTATATTAATTACAATTAATTAAATAATCGTAAATTATAGGTATTAAACGCTATTACACGAATATACGATTATGGAACAACGTTAAGCTAGGGTGGACAGACACTGTCAGTAATATTTACTTCTACTGTATCACGATAGTTTAGAATGATACAGCAACCATTATTATTACTGACAGAGTCACCCACCTTAATTACACATCGGCTAGGCCTCTAGATATGACGAAACTTAATTTATCTTGAGCTTCTTTTTGTTTTAATTGCCAACACTATAATGGCACCATAATTGTAAGTCCAATGATATCTGACTGCTCTAATCCAGTTAAATTACATTAAACAGTTATTGCGATACGTTTATATGGAGCTACAACTGAAAAGTAACAACTATCCTACTTTATTGAACTTGGATGGTTTATATTCGATTCTACGATCCAAATTTGCTTAGATACTTACTCTAAGCTGCCCCTACGTACATAATAACGCACAGTACTTTCACATTCAGACTAGTTAATCGGTTTTATTTTTAACAAAAACCATTCGCATGATTTTAATCGGACATTCACTCGATCGTTAGTACCGATACAGATATATTTTTCACCAGACCCAAAATATTTTAGCCCAAAAGCATTTTGTGCTAATGAATCTCGATCTATGTAACTTATGTTTTTGTAATTGTACGTTATTTTATAAGAGGACAGCAAAGCCCCCTGCACACTGTCAATCTGCCTTTTTCGCAGACTAGATGGACCGTGCAAAGGGGACTGAATGTGTTGTGATTCCACTACAAAGTTAGAAATGTAATGAAATGACGAATCCCATTACTCGAATTTAACTCTACAAGCTTTTATGTTTCCAGTAGGTTATTTTAACTCCAGCTCGCGGTGAACCTTATGGCGATGACATACAGTTGACTTTACAATTGTTTTAGTAACTAAGTACAAGGAATTATCCTTGTTTTCTAACTTTGCAGTAAAACCGCACGGATCGATTCGTATAGCTAAAGTACAATCTCATACGCATTTAATACAAAAAGAAGTCTTCCATTACGCGAGACGACTAGAGCGCGTATCGATTAAATATCAATATTTATTATTAATTGTATTGATTGGTTATTTTATGAAATACAGATTAATTGAGATAAAGTATTGTTGAATGAGGATACTTTAGCAAAGTTCCATATCGAGTAACGAAACTACAGTCTGTCCCTAATATACATCCGCCATTAGAAAGATAAAGGCTTCGTCACACAGACGCGTTTTCCCGGCGGCGCGTGAGCGGGGCGTGACGTGAGCGTTTTATATGTAAAAGCGGCGCGCCCCGCTCCCTCGCCGCCCGAAAAACGCGACTGTGTGACGTAGCCTTAAGACTTGGTGTAGGTAAGCTACATTAAAACAACAAACAATTTTGAACGCCACGCATATCGACTGCGACGCGTCATCGTAAAATATATGAAAATGTTAGGCAGAAATTTGGAAAACAGTTTTGAAAGATCAAAAAGAAACTATTTGAAACGAAGAAGTACCTATGCTCAAAATCGATCTTAGAATCCTTGAGAATTTTTTGCTTTACCTACTTATGAGACAACTAGATTGATGAAGAACAGAAAACAATACTGACAATACATAGTAATGTTGAATTGTTGATGACAATGTAGTCACAGTAATACGACTTAATATAGCGAATATTGAGCGTAGCGAATGCTCTAAAAATTGTAGCTAGGATGAATTGGAGTCAGTTTTATTCAGTTTAATATAGGGGGATACAGAATATCTGATTCGATATCGTCTTATTGTAAATTGTAAATTTGATTGTTCTTATTACGCCTTACACTAACGGACTACAACGATTAATTACTTATAGAAAGCGTACGACTATTGGCAAAACTATTGTCGAATTTTACGAAAACTAGTTTCTTCCAAATATTTTATTTACGCCTATTAATTTTGTAGTACACCTAAGACTAAGTAGTTCAACAGTTTAATATGAGTAGCGTAGAATCTAATATACAGACATTTTACGATTTCTTGGTATTGTACTTGGAATCTTTAAAATTTCGACTAGGTCTTGGAACAGAGAATGTTCATGTGACTGCTATACAATACCTTACTGTGAAGGTAGTTGAGATAAAAAATGTCATGTAATGTCATTGAGTTTTTCTTTATTGATTTAAATGCCATCTAAATGAGTGGCCATCTAAATCTTACGGTCACGTGATCGCCTTACGGTCACATGATCGCCTTACGCTGTCTCGAGTTTATAATTTTTTCTCCATCTCAAAAAGTGCCCAGCGCCGCTAAAGAAGTTTTCACTTCAAAAAATGTTCTTTCCTCTAATTTACTTTGAAGAAGCTTCTACTTCAAAATCTAAACGGTTTTAACGTTAAAATTGGTTCTAATTTGGCACATTTTTCGTATTGCTTAAAAAGCTATTACTATTTACTTAGGCAATGTAAACAAAATATTTGGGAAACTAATTCGCAGATAATTTAAAACTGACCCTTTATACGCTTTTATACATTAGCCCGAAGTCATATTTGAATGTACATACTTATAAGTACCTGCATTCAGAATTTGTTGACTTCAAAAACTGCGTAATATCAATCTTGCTACAAGTATTAAATCTTAGTTTACTAGTCATACTAACAAAATATGCATCATGACCTTGCTATGTAAAATACACGATAAAAATTCCCATACATTTTCCTGAAACTTGGGTAAACATGGCTGACTTTCGACAACACAGCCGCAAGTCTGAACCACATCTCTAACCTACAAGATAGTACAGTTAACCTATGATATCATTCGACAGTCGTTGCTACACTACATTACCCGTCCCCTTGGGGTTTTCACCTCCTAAAACTAGCCGTAACACCATTAAATAAAGTCCAAATTGGCTCGGAATCATTAAACGGGAGGCAGAAAACTTCAAGGAAACCGAGAGATATGATTCCTGCTATAATAGGCTTTAAATTAAAAGCGTTAGAGCGTAAGATTACATGCGGAAGATACTGGTGTTCTAGCAATCTATTTGTATTAAAAAATTCTATGCATTAATCGGTACAAAAGTTAAAAAACTGCAGTTAATTTAGGTGCTTACAAAAAATATACAAAAAAATGTCTGGCGATCGCCGTCGCCATTTTTTAAACTGCATTAACGAATCACAGATAATAAAACGAGCGTACTCAGCAGCACGAACCAACAATGATATGTGCCGACAGATACTCCGAAATTCGGTTTCTTCTACTCTGATACATAACCTAGCTTACATTACATTATGGAAATGTCACGAACCCTTCATTAACTCGATACATATTGAGTATGCGAATACCTAGTTTTTATAACATTAAACATACAACTAATGAATGACTATGAATGAATAGTTAACGTGATTTTGAGCGTTTATTATGTAACTTGAATACCTATACGATAAACATTGAAGTTGAAGCATGCATACAGTTGACTACAGATCTAATAACAAACAGTAAACCCTATTCAAGCTACACAACAAAAGCTTTCTACGCGCTAATAAAATCATGGCAGCTCGATAGCGTAATATTACTGACTGCAAAATAACCAACGTATTTTTTTCTTTAATACTAAAAATCGATACGTTCGAAAAGTTTCAGAGCCTCGTTAGAAAGCCGTCGGCAACCCTACGAGTGTGCCGTTTAAAATGGCCGCGTTCTAAATTTGAACTCGTCAAGCAAGCTCGGCGCTTTTGTTATTGGTGGCCAGCATTCGCCGTTGCGCTTTTCAAAATGGCCGCGTTCCAAATTCGAACTCGTCAAACCAGCTCGGCGATTATTCGTGGCCGGCTAGGGTCGCCCTCGAGTGCCAGAGCGAGGAAGCCAGAGAGTGGATGACACCGAGTTTGGTTCGGAGCCAATTCTAGGTCTCCGGTGGCGCGAGCGGCGCGCCGCAGGTCGCCACGGGGAACGTTTTCACGTGTGTCTGCCACTGCGTCGACAGTTGGAAGAATTTAACGCCGTTCCATTCTGTGCCATCGATGTATACTGTGGAATAACGAAAAATATTATAGATTTGTTATTATTAAGCGTAAACTAAGACTCAATATATTATCCAGACAGATTGTGTCAGAGTATCTTAACAATCTGATGTAGAGTCGTAAATAGAGGGAGATTGAGACACCAATAGGGATGATGACACATGTTGAATTTTGTAACAAAATCTAGTAAAATAGATAGCAAATGAGCAATTTATCACAATGTGGATATTAAAATAAAATATTGAAAAATTACAAAATTACAGGACCTGAAAGTTTCAAAATTTAAGTTTTTTTTTAACTTCCAAAAACGATAAAAGTATTAAGTACCATTCGCGTCCTTACATTTCATCCAAAAAAATATTGTATAGCAACTATATACATAAACGCAATATTTCACCGACAAAAACGCAATTTTCTTGTTTTGTCTATACTACAAGATGGGCGATGACGTCACGGCCTCTGGCCGTTTTGTATAGGGCGTTTCGCGAGTGAAGTGCGACTGTCGGACTTTGACTACAATTTCTGACTTTTGTGTTACTTTAATGCAATGGGTCCCATATAGACATTTGATCCTAAAAACAAACCCGATCGATTGATATCATAAAAAAAATTAGTCATGTAGCCTATTGTTTATACATTATTCTAATAAGTAGCTACGTCTATAGATACACTAGTAAAACCCTTGAATAATTAGATAAGATAAAAGATAGTTTATTCAAGTAGGCATAATTACAATGCGCTTATGAACGTCAAATAAAGCTAGGTAGACCGGCTCCAACCCTACACCTCTGCCCCGAGAAGATTTAAATCCCCCGTCAATTGGAGGAGGGTATCCCATTATGGGACCGGCAACAAACTCGGCGGGACACATCTTTTCATAAATAATTACATCTTATAATTAACATGCATTACGAGAAAATTTATTATGAGAAAATTTATTAGGACTGTACCTTTGAGCGGCAGATTGTGTGAGCCTTTAGCAGAGCATATGAGTCGCGCGATACCGTCGACAGTCTGCGCTCGGCCCGGCTCCGCTTCGCCAGTCTTTTCCTTCTTCTTACCCAACCGCATAACTGAAATAAATAAAAACATTCCCATTACACACCATGTAAAATAAACCATCAAACTCCTCGTTTATATGAGCAGTGATATGTCGAAGGAAACAACAATAAGACCAAATCCATTGTCATCTATTGGACAAAGGACAAACCAGATTTTTCACGGGGTTAAAGGATAGGGTGCTCAAACATACAAAGATCAAGTATTTTAAGCTGCTCAAATACACAAAGATTTTGAAGGAAAGCTGGTGGAATCATTTCTATAGTCTATGGCAGCTGTCCAATCGACGGCGATCGGCGAGAAGCGAGTAAAAGCAGTACTCGACAGTAGTGCTACTAGTCAGCAGTCAACGATTTATTATCCGGATCATCTTAATTACGAGGGTATGCAACTCTTATATTTACACGCCACACGGTTTCTATTCTAGGTATGTTTATACGTTTACAGTACATATGGTCCTACTTTCCCGAACTAGCGCGCAAAAGAGCAGTTTCCGTGCGTATGTCGAAAGTTTAAAGTGCCATATGTACTGTAGAACATTGTACGATACACGTGCGAATAGGTAATTCGCAACTCGTGTCGATTTAAAACACTCTTCGGTCGTGTTTTAATTAATCGCCACTCGTTTCCAATTTCCTCTTTTCCGCACTTGTATCGTAAATAACTATAGTCCATCGCTATTCCCTTTTTTTGCGAAATGGAGATCCGGATTCCGGACAGGAAACTTAACTACGCGAAGACCTTGAAGCCAATGGTCGTTTCTATTGGGGTAGTTAATAGACTCACTCTTTTGTTTCTTCTCCTTGGTGAGATAGGTGATGCAGAGGTGTGCGTTCTGTCGCGTCACGTGCAGCGCTCTGAACGACGCTTTGACTGTCACCTTGCCGTCGGCACCCTCGGTTGCCCGGCCTGGAACCTAGAACCAAAAATGACACATCAAAATGAGGATACGACCACAGAACATATTAAAGAGGTTAGAACGGCTATCGCGCGCAGTTAGTATCGGAATCGGTGTCGCCGCTCGTTCCTCTCCACATTTCCACATTTCTCGCGCAACGGTAGTAAAAACTTGTGTGCCTGGTGAATGGATACGCCTCCTTTAGACAGATTTGATTGTCTGGCTTCTTAATCTGAACGTTATTGTGGCGCAAAAGGCATGTTTACGTTTTTCGGTCAGCGCGGGCGAGTACTAGCATGCGAGCGTTCGCTCATAACCGGCGGCGACACGTACCCTGCTCGCATCGCCATTCTACTTGTTCTGTGGATACGACAAAGTGATGAAAGAACACTTATCGCTATATCCTGCTAACAATAAAGGCGTAGGATACTTTTAATTCCACTTAATTTCAGGAATTCATCTTCTAAGGTTTGAATTGGCATGGGGGTTAAAAGTTTGAGACATCCTTTTCCGATTTGTGATAGGTGCGAGAGGGTTAGCCTGTATTGGGTTTTTTAGCGTGAATGCGTAAAAAGCGCCATTACGCCATATGGTTCCTACCTAAAAGCAAGGGCTAACGTCTCGGCCACGAAACGCTCGCTTCGGGCGTGCACGCTCGATACTGACTTTGGATAAAACAACTGCATGGCGGTCAGCATCGAGTGTGCGCGGTTCGGGTAATAGGGTAACACCACAGACAAGACATCCTCTAAACTGAGCATAGTAGCGCTACCCCCTCTGCCACAAATATACGGTAGTTTTACTCCATCTTGGAGTCGAAGTGTCTTTGTGTGACGTCCGTGTCTTTGAACGGACCAATCACGGCACGGGACTCGCTCACCTCGTCCCTCGCACCCCAGTATTTTTGGCAGCATCGGTTTCATGAAATAATTGCTCTAAACTCCGTCTAGAGGATTCCTAGTCTATGGGTATCAGGGATGTTGCGAATATCCGCATCCGCATCCGCAACCGCGGAACATCCGCATTATTTTCAACATCCGCATCCGCATCCGCATAAAATCGATGCGGATTTAATGCGGATGCGGATGTGGAACAGGTCGATACAGGAACGTCTTAGCATCGGCGTAAGTGCTAGACTGCTAGGTAATTTAGTCATTAACCAAAAAAACCTATAGAAATGAGCAGTCAAGCGTGAGTGGGACTTAATGTACGGAACCCTTGGAACGCGAGTCCGACTCGCACTTGGCCGGTTTTTTGAAATAAAAATTACTAAAATGTAATATTTGACGTTTTTTATGGTACTATCTTGACATCCGCATCCGCGGATGTGAGCCTTTAAAAATCCGCATCCGCATCCGCGGATGTCAAAAAATCGGCATCCGCAACATCCCTGATGGGTATCACTCACCAGCCAGTAGTCGAGCTGCAGCTCTAGCGGCTCGCGCGCCAGCAGCGGCGGCTGCAGCTCGAGCGGCGCGGGCGTGGCGGGGGGGGACGGCCGCGCGGGCGGGGAGCCGCCCTCCTCCAGCTCCAGCGACGATACCCCGCCCTCGCTGCAGCCCACGCGGACCTCCTGGAAACGAAACGTTATCATTACATGTTTAGCTACTCCGGTGGTCGGCCGTGTTAAGGTGCAGCCTTTGTGGACGCTTCAGCGGGGCGTGCGGCACGGCGTCTTACATAGACGCTCGCAAATCGCCAGTGTAGCCTCGCTCTTAGAGCTCTTAGTGCAGTACTTTTGCTAGAAAGATAAGAAGAATTTCCCCCTTTCGGATGACGCTTCGGGCCTTCGCCCTTACGCGGAGATCGGCCTTCGGCCTCGCTTTAAAATACTTGAGGTTGACACGCTTGGGAGTTGGGGTATAGGCTCCGGGCCTTCGGCCCTCCGCCGGGGTCGGCCTTTGGCCTCCCAGCCTGAAGCTCGCCCTTCGGGCTCGTTTAACACAGTTTTTGTATAGGATTTTGCTTTGTTCGTCATTCCCGTAGCTCCGCCTTCGGGTTCACCCAAAATTACTGGGGGTGGGCCACGCTTGGACACTGGGTTTAGCTCCGCGCCTGTTTATTTCATAAAAAACATGCAAAAAGTAAAACTATAATCTTACCAACCACCACTGACAATCCAACCTCTAGACTGAGCTTAGGCCAATTCTTTCATGAAACCGATGCTGCCAAAAATACGGGGGTGCGGGGGGACGAGGTGAGCGAATCCCGTGCCGTGCTTGGTCCGTTCAAAGACACGGACCAATCACGGCACGGGATTGACTCGAAGATGGAGTAACGCTACCGTATGTGTGGCAGAGGGGGTAGCGCGACTATGCTATGTCTAGAGGTTGGATTGTCTGTGCCAACCACTGAAATTATTATATGCGTTAGAACGCCTGAATCTATAAACCATAGCTACTTACAGCAATAAAGGGTACGAAGGTTTGACTGGCGTCTTCATCTCCGGAGCGCTCTCGGTACGCCACCATGGCTTCGCCGATGGGAACATTGTTCACAGGCCCGATGCTGTTGAGGTACCTGTCATACACAATATTTAAATATTATGATTTTTTTAAGATAACGTACATATATATAGCCATTTATTTCCGATCCTTGGGTACAACGGTTATTAAGTCGATATTATCTTTTTTAGGGTTCCGTACCCAAAGGGTAAAAACGGGACCCAATTACTAAGACTCCGCTGTCCGTCCGTCCGTCCGTCACCAGGCTGTATCTCACGAACCGTGATAGCTAGACAGTTGAAATTTTCACAGATGATGTATTTCTGTTGCCGCTATAACAACAAATACTAAAAACAGAATAAAATAAAGATTTAAGTGGGGCTCCCATAAAACAAACGTGATTTTTGACCGAAGTTAAGCAACGTCGGGCGGGGTCAGTACTTGGATGGGTGACCGTTTTTTTGCTTATGTTTTGCTCTATTTTTTGTTGATGGTGCGGAACCCTCCGTGCGCGAGTCCTACTCGCACTTGGCCGGTTTTTTTTTTTTACTACAATTAGTCCCGCAGTTCGGTGTGCCTTTTGGCCTAGGCCTCCTCCAACCTTCTCCACTGTCCTCTGCAACTCTGGATCAGTAAGGATGTTTTTGTTTTCTACTTCCGTCTCTACGGATATCAAATGGACCATTTGAATATAATTTTATGTTTTTATACCAATATTAATTTTGCGCCATCAGCCTTAACCTGTCGTTTCCCACGATATGACGTCACCCATAAGCGTTCTGGCTCAAATATGAGCCGCTGGGAGTTGACAGATTAAGTGACTTTATTAACCCTTAAATGCATAATTATGTATATATGCATCAAGTCTTTTTCGGAAAAAATATATGTTTTTTTAAATACTATAATTTTTTTCTTTATTTTTCCCTCAATCTATACAACATGACACATCTATTTCAATTTATTAAAAAGTTATACAAAAAATCATGCATTTAAGGGTTAATTTACCTGGCTATCCTGGAGGACATCTCGGTCTGGTCGGGCAGGCTGCCCTCGGCGGCGCGGTCGCAGCACGCGGCCCACGCGTCGCCGAACAACGCGCCGTACGCCGTGTCCGTGGCTGCCAAGTGTCTGGCCACCGTTATACCACCTACATTCAATTATTTTATTTTTTATTTTATTTTATTTTAGTACATGGAAAACCAACAGCGCTACATATATCCAGAAATTACAATAGAATCACAGAGCCAATTATAGGTTCTCACTTATAGGGATTAGAATCTCTTTTAACACTGCCAAAGAGGGTCCTCAATATTGTGGAACTACAATCTAGTTAAGGTTACTGGGAAGCGTTGTATGAAGGCATAAAGAGGTCGAAAGTAGAGGCACTCTCCTATTGATCCAGACCAATTTATTTCTATAAATAACTTTAATAAAGTTTGCCGTGTCTTTATCTGCTTTCCGTACATCTGAACATCTGGGCCACGAAATGCAGCGTGCGTGTAAGCTCGCCCATACCGCAGAGAAAAAAATATATAGAGTGCTCACTCCATACATCAGTTCAGACTATTAATTTCAGTGTCTACATCTAGCGTCGAGTAGCGGAACTATCAGTACTGCTACTTGACAATAGATGTAGCACGGACCGGAAAGTCTTATCTCAACAGCATAAGACTTTCCGGTCGGTGCTACATCTATTGTCAAGTAGCAGTACTGATAGTTCCGCTACTCGATGCTAGATGCTAATAGTCTTTTTGGTACTAAAACTGATGTATGGAGTGAGCACTCTATGTATTTTTTTCTCTATGCCCATACCTTGGTTAAAAGGAATTTATTTCGTTCGGCGTCAGCATCGAGCATTTACTTGGAGTGTATACATGTAACGTTTCTTGGTTCCCGGGGAAGATAGAACCGCATTGGCCGTCGGAAACACTTCTGAAATGAAACATGATGACAAAAAAAAGAAATGAGTAGTTACCGATGGGTACGATGTAGAACCGTATCGGCGGCGCGTCGTGCGGGCGGCGCGCCGCCAGCTCGGCGTGCGCGCGCAGGGCCGCCGCGGCCGCGCCGTCGCCGCCCGCCACCACCACGCGGATGCAGCCGCGCCGCACGCTCCTGGACACAGGAAATTGCTCTTTACTACTGGGAAACTTAGCATGATCACTGATTTACGGTTAGAAATAAACACCACGATTGGACAAAAAATAATTTTACAGCTGTCACGGGTCAAACGATCGTCTAAACAGTAAACAGGGGCGTCAGATGCAGGGATGACAATAGTAGAAACGCACAAGGCGTAAAGCGCATTGCCCGCACCGGACGTAGCGACCTTCCTACCGGACAACACTATACAACCTTAGTGTAAGGCCCGAGTGGACGCTCGGAGCGGAGCGTTCGGCGGAGCGTGCAGCGTGGCGTCGGGCTCACAAGTGATTTGAGCAGCGTGCACTAAGGCCGGACCTATACGTTTGCATTTGTTTAACATGCACGCCGCACGCCCCGCCCCGCTGCACGCCCAACTCGAGCGTCCACTCAGACCTTACACTCCCTGCTTCTCAGCCCTTGTAGACGGGCGTGCGGGGGTGACAATAGCGTAAACGCGTTAAGCCAGACGTGTGTTCCTACCAGGATACCATAACAATATACTCACTGCTTCCCAGCCCTCGCATACAGCGCCTGCAGCAACGGTCTCGCGTCCGGGGCGTGAGGCGCGGGGGAGACAATCTCGGGACGCCCAAAGCGTAAACGCGTTAAGCCAGACGTGTGTTCCTACCAGGATACCATAACAATATACTCACTGCTTCCCAGCCCTCGCGTACAGCGCCTGTAGCAACGGTCTCGCGTCCGGGGCGAGAGGCGCGGGGGTGACAATCGTGGGCACGCCCAAAGCGTAAACCCGTTACGCCAGGCATGTGTTCCTACCAGGATACCATAGCACTATACTCACTGCTTCCCAGCCCTCGCATACAGCGCCTGCAGCAACGGTCTCGCGTCCGGGGCGTGAGGCGCGGGGGAGACAATCTCGGGACGCCCAAAGCGTAAACGCGTTAAGCCAGACGTGTGTTCCTACCAGGATACCATAACAATATACTCACTGCTTCCCAGCCCTCGCGTACAGCGCCTGCAGCAACGGTCTCGCGTCCGGGGCGTGAGGCGCGGGGGTGACAATCTCGGGACGCCCAAAGCGTAAACGCGTTAAGCCAGGCATGTGTTCCTACCAGGATACCATAACAATATACTCACTGCTTCCCAGCCCTCGCATACAGCGCCTGCAGCAACGGTCTCGCGTCCGGGGCGTGAGGTGCGGGGGTGACAATCTCGGGACGTCCAAAGCGTAAACGCGTTAAGCCAGACGTGTGTTCCTACCAGGATACCATAACAATATACTCACTGCTTCCCAGCCCTCGCATACAGCGCCTGCAGCAACGGTCTCGCGTCCGGGGCGTGAGGTGCGGGGGTGACAATCGTGGGCACGCCCAGCGCGTGCAGCGCCGCGGCCGCGCCAGGCGGCGCCACGGCCACGCACTCCGGGAGCGGCGCGTCGTCGCCAAGGAGGCGGCTGATTTGTTCCAGCATTGTGCGGCGAGGCTGAAAAAGAAGCACTCGTTAGTGTAAGGCCTGAGTGGGCGTGCAGCGGGGCGGGGCGTGCGGCGTGCATGTTAAACAAATGCAAGCGTATAGGAGCGGCCTTAGTGCACGCTGCTCAAATCACTTGTGAGCCCGACGCCACGCTGCACGCCCCGCCGAACGCTCCGCTTCGAGCGTCCACTCAGGCCTTACACTTATAAAACACTGGGTTACATAACGTCAGGTGACAAGCAAAAGTCACTAAGTACCACCACATGTTCATAGCCGTAGTGAACCATATTAGTACGAGAAGAAGGTTGATTTTTGTTTAAATATTTTATAGTAATTAGTGACTTTTGCTTGTCACCTGACGATAAATGCCAAATTCAGTTGTTTAAACGCGGCAGATGGGGTTTTAAGACAATGTTTTTTTGTTATTTATATTGTCAAAGTTGAAACGTTTTAATTCACTCTAATTTACCTACGTTCTTTTATTGTTTTCGCGCAATAAGCACCTAATTTACACTACACTGACCTACTAACACGATATACCTAAGATACAAGTATTAAGTTACTTTAGCCAATTACAATTTTGCTTACAAGATCTTTTTTTTTTAATGTTTACCTAAACTATGATTGTTCATTTATAAAGTTTAAGTTGTACTTAAGCGTATTATGATTGTTGCAATTTTTGGATATTTTTCAATGAAATGAATCTTATTTTTATCTTTTATCTAATGTAAAGCAAACACTTTTTTGCCGCCGAGACATCTTGATGAGCAATCTGAAGTAGATTTTAAGACAACACGAGAGTAATAGGTACCTCTTGTGTGGTAGGACTCTGTACGGGCAGCTCATGTGCTGAAAGTGGTCGATCTGAGGCGGCCAGCGAGTTCTTCTTACGCGTAGCGCCGGCCGGCGTGAGGTTGCCTCCGCTCGTCGCACTCCGGAAGAGGCGGGAGCGCTTGTCCTCCTGCATAAAAATATAACGTTACAAAACATTTATAAGGCATTACCGCGGAAAATGAGCACTGGTATTTTTACATGCTCTGCTACAAGTGGTAGCCGTACGAGCCAATCAAATAAAGCGTATTCGCGTGTGCTTGTTTTTATTTTTGTAAAATAATTTAACGTACTCGTAGGTAACCCTAGCGTTAACTAGCCGGCTCGTAGGTACGCTCATCGACTTGTTTATTGGTTGATCCATAATATTTGTGTAGGTATTCAATATAGTATTCGATTTATCAATGAGAGATAAGTTGCTGGTAAAAACCTTCTTTAATTTATGTTACTTTGATGTTCTACTAACCTGTACCTTGGTGTCATTGGGGGGCGAGCTAGAAGCCGAAGCGCTAGAAACAGGCGCGTCCGCCGTTATATCGGCGTCACTGTTTCCTTCACGATCTTTCGTCGCCCGCCGAGCTTCGAATCGCCTCCGATTATGATAATTACTGTTCTGTACAACTATTACTAAGCCGTTCTACTAACCTGAACCTTGGTCTCGTTGGGGGGTGAGCTGGAAACTGAAGCACCAGAAACTGGCGCATCGGCCGTTAAATCGCCATCGCTGTTCCCTTCGCTCCCTCTTTCGTCGCCCGCCGAGCTTCGAATCGCCTCCGATTCTACACATTAACATCTATGATCAGACCTTGACAACACACGCTTGGATTTTAGATACAGAACCATTTCATGGGGTAAATGTAGATTGAAAAAACATCGCTGAAATCTTAAGAAAACATTTTTGTTACACCTGTTAAATTAAAAAGTTTGCTAAATAAAAGAAGCGGAAAATGTACAGGTTTAAAAAAAATTTAAATTCAAAACAAAACACATGCTCGTGCTAAATATTGTTGAACGGTTTGGAATAGAAACTGAGTTTAGTGCGAATAGTCCGTTTGTAAACCAAACTGGTGAAAATAGAAGCAGGATGAGTGTAGTGAGGAAAATAGACAAAGACAAAAGCTTTCTAATAGGTAAACTAAATGAAAAATTAAGTAAATTCCATTTATTTATTTAAACTGTAAATTTACCAAATCGCCCTTAGTCCTGTTTCATTAAAAACTGTTATCTAGTCTGATTGTTACAATTCAATACACATTTTTTTACTCAACAAACCACGATGAGCGGCAAAAAGTATTGGCTCGGCAGTGGGTCACAAACTTTAATGCATAGATGCAGATATCTTTATAATTGTAAAAGCCAGACTATTGTTCAAACTTAAAAGACGAGATCCAAATAGTTAACACCGACCTCAAACTACCAATTGAGTTTTTTTTTAAAGTTATGGTCTTTTAAGTATTGCGGAAATAAAGGAGCCATTTTCCATAGCCCTCTACCTACGCCATTTTCCATAACCCAGACTAGACACCGACGCTCAAAAGACGCTAGTGTGGCCTTGCTTGTGAACGGGACGGCAGCAAAGCGCTCGCTAAAACTATGTATTTTGTGACCGATATGTTTTCTATGGATAGTGTCAACCATAAGGGCCAAGCGATAATGCACCGTACGCGTTGGCGACAGGGTCCAGTTTACCTGTGAGTGGGACGGTAACGGCGAGGCGCTCGCTGAGCTGCGTGGAGGCGAGGCTCGCGTGCCGGCTCACTGCGCATGCCAGACGTGCGTGTGAGATGGACGTATGAACTGATAGTTGAGTAACTTTTTTTTTCTACCTAGTTATCTATACTCGAGTCTACCATTACATTTTTATATGGAAATGTCACGTGGATTCCCTAGCCCGGCTGTGGGCCCAGAAGAAAACCGCAGACAATAATATTACTAAAACCCCACATAAGTGCTAATAAATTATTTCCATCAGCTATTCTGGCCAAATTCCAAATTAATTCCAAATGACTTGCGGTTTGCCCTTATTTTCTCAAGTACTTTCAGCCGTTATTCCCAAAATTAGTACCAAACCAATACGCGACCGACAGTACTCTCGACCGATACACGATGCTAATGTAGGAGGAAATCAATTCTAAGTACGTTCAATGTATATACCTTTGCCGATTGGCCGCTATTATTTGCTAGTTACTAATCAGCATATAAGTTTAAACAAAGTTATGTACTTATTAATTTCTTAAGTGCAAACTCTTAACTTTATGATAAATTCAACAAATTCGTTCAAACTGGAATCGATTAAATTAAACACTTGATTGATATTTAATTGTTTAATTATTTACTGAATAAGTATAAACGGAAGATTATGCGTATGTGTTGCTTAATTTATTTAGTTAGCAATCAATGTGCGACCATAACGTTAATTTGATTTATTTTGTTTATAAATGAATGTGAAACAGTTATGATTACATTAACCGTGCTCGTATCATGTATGTTAGTCCATCTCACGCTCACATGCTAAAACACTATGCACACAGCGTTACAAACAAAACAATGTATAATATTCAACATATATGTATGTAAATGTATGTATATTATGTATGATTGCTCTATTACTATTGCAATGCAAATCATAATCAAATGTAAGCTTCACACTGCACTGTCATATGTGCCATAAATGCTCAGGCTAAATAATTGATATGTACTTTAAAAATCAATGATCCTTGTTACTTGGCTCCTGGACTAATAAATTAATAATATTTTCGGGACAAAAACGTCGCAAAAATTGCAACGTTCACAAAAAAAAACAAAGGTTCTCTATGTTGATGCTTTTAAACGTTCTAACAAATAAAATTTTATATTAGCAGCTGAGAAACAGTCGAATTTTCAAAATGACATAACGTATTACACTAATTTAGGTTTTCAGAAGAATTAAAGTCTGGAGATTTGAAGTGCAAACATGCGACGCATTTTTTATCATAGTTTTCTATTAATTAAACTTCTAATAAAGAAAAGTGTATGCATTACACTAATACCGTAATCAAGACAAATACATCTGTAAAAAATTTAATTAGGTATCACTACATAGCATGAAACAAAGTCACTTCCCGCTGTCTGTCTGTCCCTATGTATGTTTAGATCTTTAAAACTACGCAACGGATTTTGATGCGGGTTTTTTATAGAGTGATTCAAGAGGAAGGTTTATGTATAATTTGTTAACCCGTGCGAAGCCGGGGCGGGTGGCTAGTGTCAAATAATTTAATTTTTAGGCACTGCAATTAAATACCATTTTATTATTCTATTATTAGACCAAGAGCCGTAACATAACATAACCAAAGTTGACTAAAAGCGCCGTCAAATACCATTGGAATGCCTGTGGTGGTCCTGGTTGGCGAGGCTCCGGGAGCTGCTGAAGAAGGGCCGCAGCGAGGGCTTGGGCGTGGAGCCGATGCTGATGGTGTCCATCTGGTCGGGGCCCGAGTCCTCGCCCTCGCCGCATGATAACGACTCTAACTCCTGTTGGATTACATTTTAATTTTTGTATTAAGCAGAAACGTCTGCGAACGATGCTATATATAGCTTGCTGCTATGGTGCTTCGAAATAAATTAAAAGTGGAAAAATTCACATACAAATGCCATACGATAAATAAATAAAAAAAAAAAATCAGCTGATGATCATCGTTTCTCCCTCTCTATGACATAACGACAGATAGGGACAAACGACGATCATCAACTGATAAAGTTAGCAGCCGTTTATGAATAACGCCATTAGTCTATAGTTGGGAGGTTTTACCCCCAAATTATTTGTTGTAAATCAAATTACGTAATTTACCTGGAACAATTCATCTATGTCCCTCTGCGCGTGGTGCGTATCCCTTGCCGCGCCGCGTTCGCCCATTTCATCTGGCACTCTAAACCGCCGCAACAGCGCGGCGAACTTCTGCTTCAGGTTGCGTTGCTGTAACACGTAAGGGACATTGGTTGCAACATGTAACGTACAATTGGTGTAACATGCGTGCGTAAACAGGAGGTTAACAGATACAGGGTGTGTTAGGAAACGGTATTTTTCATGACGAATATCTTTTTACACGAAATAGGACGCATGGAAAAACTATTTACATTTTTCTAAATAACAGAGGCCGTAAAGAAAATGATCAATTGAATATTGTTTTGCAGTATAGTTAAGTTGTGAAAATTACAGATAATCATTTCGTAGAACCCATACTCGTACTACTTAGTCTACTTAGTGAATTGTGTAATGAATGAATAATTGAATGCATAATACATATAATAATCTAACTTATAATAACTTTGAAACTGTCGATTACATAAGTGAGACAGGTACGTTTAATCAAGTGATCCTGATTTATTCCTTAATTATTTTTACTCATTTTAATTTAAAACAAATATCGTATTTTATTAGTATATTTTAGTTTTTATATAATATTGTAAGTATTCGTTTAATTTTTAAGTATGTTTATTTTAATTTTAGTGTAGTTTTTAAATATTTAACTCAATATCGTCTTGTCGTTTTGGGTAAGTACCTAACATTAAAATATAATAAAAAGAATATCAAGAAATATTTTCGATCCCATTTAGAATTAAGTAGAATAGGCACATACAGTGAACTTTTATTTCCGTTCACTGGGCAAATACAATCCAGTTTTCATGCAAAGAAACATTTTTAAACAACATCTCGGAGAAACACACACACACACAGACACACACGGTAGTTTTCTTTTCAAAACCCTTAATCTACTCTGCCCAGATCTGTTTTGTAATTCCCAAAATATATTTCAAACCCTATGTGTGAAAATCAGATTTTATGGCTAATATGGTATGTACATTGTATAGAAATATTGTATATTGGAAAATCGCGCCGGTTTTCAAAAAATGTTACCTCCATGATGCGCTTGCAACAACTGATGAGTATTTTTAATTTTTTTCCCAAACCTTTATCTAATCTAGTAGATAAGCTACAGAGTGTGAAAACATTACAGTGACGTCATAATGCCATAACTTTCAAATTCCGATAAGAAAGATCTACATAAGATAAGTTTACATACACACGGAAGGATATCCTACTTATATATTTTAATATTTCTTGCCCTTGGTCTGAAATAAATACTTACATAGTATAGGTAGATATGGTCAGGGTCACGTCTCAAAATATCGATACTGACAAAGTGCCAAAAATATGTATCTTAATATATGGGCAATAAGGTCGTGTATATATATTTTTGGCACTTTTTTCGTATCGATATTTTTAGACGTGGCTGTACATGACATACAGTGTAAATAAATTTTAATTTCTACCAGAAAACTACTAAATGCTCTACCAAAAGCCAAAACAAATAATAATATAAGTAAAAATAGATAAATGGGAATAATCTTCTATATCAGAACAAAAACAACGCCAATTTCCTTAAATAAAAATAATACAAGACTTATGTTCATGCACAACAAACCTCATAAGAAAAGTTAGTAAAAGTAATCAAATTGCAAACTTAGTAAAGGCACATGCTACGTAATTCAATATCAAAGTGGTACAATAACTCTTAAACATGTAATTAATTTTAATATTATCAATGTAGAACCGACCGTTAAATGCGTGGCTCACTAAAGTAAGGAAGCTTAGCAAACATAATTTAGTATACTGAGTTACTGACCCGTCATTTCCTACCTCTTTCGCACGAGCATAATTAAATTGCTTTCCCGCTCGTACAGTGGCATTGACCGCCGGCATCATGGGCTGGACAGCAATATTATTGGACGCGCGTGCGACTGAGATAGGAAATGGCGGGCCAATGTACGAAAGTCTTCGTGCTTCGCGTGGGTTCGAATCCCAGTAAGGGCATTTATTTGTGTGATGAGCACAGATATTTGTTCCCGAGTCATGGTTGTTTTCTATGTATTTAAGTATTTGTATATTATATATATCGTTGTCTGAGTACCCACAACACAAGCTTTCTTGAGCTTACCGTGGGGCTTAGTCAATTTGTGTAATAATGTCCTATAATATTTATTTATTTAGCGTCCTTACTTTAGTATACATTTTCAGAGTTATTGACCCACAGACAATCCAACCTCTAGACATAGCATAGTCGCGCTACCCCCTCTGCCACACATACGGTAGCGTTACTCCATCTTCGAGTCAATCCCGTGCCGTGATTGGTCCGTGTCTTTGAACGGACCAATCACGGCACGGGATTCGCTCACCTCGTCCCCCCGCACCCCCGTATTTTTGGCAGCATCGGTTTCATGAAAGAATTGGCCTAAGCTCAGTCTAGAGGTTGGATTGTCAGTGTATTGACCACTTCGATGTTGATACTTTTGAATAATCTACGTGCAAAATTGAAACAAAGCAAAGTTATCTCTATTGTAATAGCAACAAGGCCCAATCTCGCGCTCACCGCGAGCTTGCCGCGGCTGCCCTTGCGCTTGGCGGCCGCGTTCTCCAGCTCACTGTCGCTGTCTCTGTCCGCCTTGGAGCGCATATAGCTCTGTCTCTCTCGCTCGCGCTCCATGAAGCTCAAGTCTCGTGAGCGCGACAGCTGCGTGCAAGCAACGGCTATGTTACGGCTAAGCTAAGCGATAAAATGCTTTAAAGTTATACACATTGCGTTCAATTTTGATTAAAATGTATATACAGCATTGTTAAAGTACCGAGGTATAAAATTTAGCGGAATAAATAAGAATAAATTAATTTTTAGGCAATAATCATGCGTTTAAATATCTTAGTATACCCTTAATAAAATAATCAAATATATCTTCATCTATTTACCCGTAATAAAAGAAAAAAAAATCCTCTTTACAAAATAATAGAATCAATATTGTGGTTAAAGTGGTTCCGATGCTCGCACTCGCGCTTGGCAGCACAATTTCAACAAGCCCTCGAGCTTGGTTCTCTCCCACCTTCCTTAACAACTGGTGTCACCTTCCTGCTCTATAAGTCCGGTAGTACCACGGAAGCGAAGAACTACAGACCCATCACATGCTTGCCTACACTATACAAGCTCCTTACATCCATTTTGAGAGCAAAAATCAACGCGCACATTGTCGCAAACAATATTCTGGCTTCCGCTCAAAATGGATGTAGGGTTGGGTCCCGTGGTACTAAAGAGCTCCTCCTCATAGACATGACCATCTGCCAACAAGTCCGGCGGAACAGGGGTGCCCTCTCAGTCGCTTGGATTGACTATAAGAAGGCCTATTATTCGGTGCCTCATTCATGGCTGGGGAGGGTCTTAGAGCTTTATAAAGTTGATACAGCTTTGAGAGCCTTCCTAAGCGCGTGTATGAGGCAGTGGACCACAGTCCTTCGTCAACCAGGAGGCGGAGATGACCGCCCTGGCCCGCAGGATTTTATAAGGATTGAGCGAGGAATCTTTCAGGGCGACAGTCTGAGTCCCCTGTGGTTCTGCCTAGCTTTGAATCCCCTCAGCACCCTGCTGAAGGATTTGGGACTAGGTTGCCGGCTCCGGAGTGGGGGTGAAGTCATTTCTCACCTTCTGTACATGGATGACCTCAAATTATTTGCACCAAATAGCCGAGACTTGTTGGAGCTACTGAAAACCACCGACGTCTTCAGTAGTGCCATCAACATGGAGTTTGGTGTCGATAAATGTGCGGTTATGCATGTACAGCGGGGGAGGGTTGTAAATTCAACAAATTTACAACCTTCTGAGACAATGTCTTTCAGATCTATCTCTGAGTCAGAAACCTATAAATACCTTGGTATGTCACAGTCGTTGGGTATTGAGGACGAGGGTATTAGACGGTCGGTGAAGGAGCGCTTTTTCAGTCGGCTCACAAAAGTCCTTAACAGTCTTTTGTCAGGAGGCAACAAAGTGCGCGCCTTCAACGCCTGGGTAATGCCCCTACTCACATACTCCTTTGGCATACTAAGGTGGACTCAGACCGAGCTGGATGCCCTGGATCGGAGGGTCCGATCACTGCTCACCGCGCATCGCATGCTACACCCACGCTCGTCAGTTATGAGATTGTACATCCCACGGAAATGTGGAGGCCGAGGCTTCCTAAACGCCAAGGATCTCCACAACCGCGAGGTGTACAATCTCAGGAATTATTTCCTTAACAACGACTGTGGGATGCATCGTGATGTGGTGGCAGTAGACAGGAACCTCACGCCGCTCTCCTTGGCAAACGAGAACTGGCGCAAACCTGTGGTACTAAGTACTGCGGATCGCAAGGCGGCATGGGAGAGTAAGGTGCTACACGGGCGGTTCTACAAGGCCCTCACGGGACCCGATGTGGACCTGCTCGCGTCGGTGAACTGGTTACGATTCGGGGACCTCTTCGGAGAAACCGAGGGTTTTGCCTGTGCAATTGCGGACGAAGTAATGATGACGAACAACTATCGGAAATATATCCTGAAGGACGGTACGGTCGACATCTGTCGGGCATGCCGTCGTCCCGGAGAGTCACTCAGGCATATCATTTCCGGTTGTTCTCATCTTGCTAACGGCGAGTACTTGCACAGACATAATCTCGTAGCCAGGATTATACACCAGCAGCTTGCTCTTCTATACGGCCTTGTGGACCGCGAAGTACCGTACTACAAGTATTCACCTGCGCCAGTTCTCGAGAATGGTCGTGCCACGCTCTATTGGGATCGATCTGTCATCACTGACAGGACTATTGTAGCCAATAAGCCTGACATTGTGATAATAGATCGATCGCAACGCCGGGCCGTGCTCGTTGACATCACCATCCCTCATGATGAGAATCTCGTGAAAGCCGAGAAGGACAAGTCCAGCAAGTACCTAGACTTGGCTCACGAGATAACCGCCATGTGGGATGTTGATTCGACGATCATTGTCCCGATAGTCGTTTCAGTGAACGGTCTAATAGCGAAGAGTCTCGACCAACATCTTGAGAGACTCTCGCTAGGTGGTTGGATCAAGGGTCAGATGCAGAAGGCGGTGATCTTGGACACGGCGCGGATAGTCCGCCGGTTCCTCTCTCTGCAGCCCTGACCACCGGCAGCTTGGGCCTTGCCCCGCTGCTGGCGGCACCCTAGGTTAGGTTTTTTATAATATGTTTATAAGTATTTTGTATTGTTTTTGTAAGTGTTTTTGTATTTTATTTTTATATCCATATTATAAAATAACCTAACTTAAGACCAAAAATAAATAAAGAGAATCAATATCATGCAATTATAATTATTTTCTTTAGAATTGCTAATTAACTCCTAGTTATTACCAGAATACCAAAATTTGTTATCGATCTCGATAAACAATTTAATTTTATCATAATTTTTATTGATTACAAATCTCACCTTCATAAATTTCATCCTTAAAAATCGAACTCACATTTTCTCTAAACCCTACACTTAACAAAATTCGTATATAAACCGATTTATCCAAAACACATAAAATCTCACTCACAAATAGGACTTGGAAACCTTTATTTTAGACTTTGAAACCAGCTTGTGTGAAAAACAAGCTTGCATCTTGACTGAAATCAATTGTCTGTAGTAGCAGAATGGATAAACCAGTGTAAACCCATCCGCATCATGTGTGCGTGCGGCCTTTAGTTTATTATTGCACATTATAAGCGCGCACGCACTTATTTGAATTGAAAAATGGATACGCCCAAGAGAACATACCCACACGCATACATTTATACACGCAACTACGATAACTTGAACTGTAAACCTAAATTCTTCAAGATATAAATTGGTATTCAACGGAAGTAGCCAAAAATGTAAACAATTTTATCTGTTAACTTCACAATCGTAGCATGATCTTCGCAATTTTACAAGTTAAATGAAATTATAGTCCCAGCAATAACTAAACTTCACTTATAATTATAATTACGAGTACGAAGCAACTGGCCTCTGTCAGTCGCCACGAGCTAAAATCCAAGAGAACATTTACCTAATTACCTAGAACAGCTCCCCGATTTTGCATCGAGCTCACTTGCTAACAACAAAAACAGGGGCCCACTTTCAGTTTAGTAGATCTATAAAACTTAACACGCTTGCCATCTCGGTACACTTCCCTTAGAAGGCGCGCCGCACTAGTTAACTCCTCAGCTAGAACTTACAATTAGTGTAGGATAGGGTAACCCTAAAGTTGGGTGCACCAAACGGTCGTTCGCTAAATTTTACCGTAAGAGAAGTTCCATATCCTGAGTGACGTTGATTAGGTTCAGTGGGTTGGACACTCCTGAGCTAGAATTACTTTAATGTAGAATATAATTACCTTAGTGTAGGATAGGTCTGCCTTGTTGAACGTGAGCTGCCGGTGCGTCCTGCGGCGCGCCGGCGCGCCGTACGTCATCTCGTCTGCTTCCTCCACGGAGCTGAATTCGCCCTCTTCCTCTTCATCCGAGTAGCCTCGTTCTGCAATAGTACATTGGATGGTTAATGGGCGATACAAAGTAGTCTTCACACGAGTTGAATTCGAGCTGAGAAATGGGAGGGGCCCGAGAGGTCGCACTGTGCAGTGACTGACTTTCCAAAGTATACAAACTTAGGCGTAGGCTTCCGTCCGGTCTTCGTAGGCCCTAAGCACACGAGGCGTAGGCGTAAGCGTGGCGTAATACGCACGTAGAACGAGAGCACGTACAATCACAAACAAGTCCGCAAACGAAGCGTGCGTCGTATAGCGTAGCATGAGATCTCTGTCGTCATTACGACAGGCATAAGCGTTAAAAACTTGTATGCAAACAGAACGATCACGCTTACTCGGCGCTTAGTGCTCAGAACTCTTCGCCTCTCGTACTTGTATCGTTTTTCCGATACGCTTACGCGATACGCCTCGTGTGCTGAGGTCCTAGAGAGCGCTTTTGGGCTAGGCGTTGTGCCATTTTGATTTTCTAGCCGCAAACTCCTCCCAGCGCCCAAGTGGAAACTATTTACGTTTGATGCCGGTTGATACTTGCCAGTGATGAGCATGTTGTTGTTGTTCTTAGTGTCGTGGTCGACGGGCGTGGACGCCAGCCCGGTGATGGATAGTCTGGCGACAGGCTGGCCTGCAGCGGCGCCACCTTTGCAGCCAACTCCGGTCAGTTCCAGCTCCATGTCCATGGAGCGCTGCAGCACCTGGAACGTAGAAAAAAACAAATCAATAAGCGCCGAAAGTAATCCTTTAAGAGGGGACTAACGTAAAATTGTAGTTTTTATAATGTTAATTCTTTCACTCATTTTAATCATAGGCCTTGAAAAAATTTCACACGGAAAAATTTGGGCAGACACCAAACAAAACCTTAAAAGGTTAGTTGGCACGCTTGAAAAAAATTACAAAGAACTACTCGCGATCGCTTTAATATACGAGTATACTCGTAATATTTAATTTAAACTGTCATATTTCATAAAAGGATTTAAGAAAGAAGATAGGTATTTAATAAAGATTTCTTTAACAGACGGACGAATTTGATGGCAAACACAACCATGATGAGCCATCTGACTTTACATAAAAGACAAGTATGATTCACTGCTGAGTAATATATAGAGCAGTCAACAACCGACCCTGGCCATGTACTCAGGGCTTGAATAAAGGAAACACAAATTGCATCTGTTAAAAGCAAATGAAACGCTTCGCTAATTGCCTCCAATAACACACATTAGGCCGGGTGTGCACCGACCGGCTTGGTAGTAGCGAATGTTCGGACTGATGGTAGGTTCACATGTTTTATATTGTATTGCACCTACATTAAAAAGTGTATACGTTGTGTACATAACTATACTGTAATTTTACCAGGTAATTAATGACTACTTACATACTTACTTACACTACTTACTTACTTTACTACTTTTGATACTTTTGATATAACATACAGTCAGCAGCAATAGTTATTAAGCGGGCGAGGTGTTCAAAATGATCTTGAGGCGACTTTACTGTTAAGAGAATAAGAGCGCGTCAAGGTAATTTTGAACACCTCGCTCGCTTAGCAACTTCTGCTGCTGACTGTACGTAAATAACAGGTTGGGTAGGAGGAGGAAATGAGATTCCGGTGCCATATCTATTTCTGTAATACTAAGGTGGTTCACATGTTTGTCCAGTCGTACCTTCCAGGCTTCCACTGCCGCCTATCATGATACAAAATGCATACACGATGAAAGTATAAAACTGTGGATAACTCTTTTGAGTAGGTACTTACCTAGGATTTGACCCGGCGGTAAATGATGAAATATGTTACTATTACAGACTCTCCTAAAGAGTTATATTATAAGAATATACTTCTATAATTTAAACTTAGGTCGGTAAAAGCGGTCGGTACATACCCTCATAATTAAGGCAGACCTTTACGTACGAATAATTATTTTTAATTTAGGCAAATTAAATTCATCGTATAATTATATGCATGATGCAATGTAACATAGAACACACATGTTTACTTTTTATATCAAACTACACGGTTCCGAATTAATGTATAGTACCTAAAATAAACAAAATATTCGTTAACTAGCGGTTCAGGATTTTAAATATCATTAATAAATACATAAAATATTAAATTCTCGGGGGAGCCTCACCCCTAGAGAACGCGTCCCCAGGTGGCGGATAGGGGAAAACTCGGCAGATATGCAGGGTAGGAGGGAAATTAAATACCTCCCGCGGACCAACAGGCCGGAGATGGACACTCCGATACCAAACCCCCGCTGCAGGCTTCTTCGAAATACTTGGAGTAGAGGTTGCAGATGGTGCTGTACGCCTCGGTTGGGACGTACAGAAGGGATGGTGGCGGAAGAGCCCACGCAGGGCCAACGGCGGCACCCGCATATCTCCACGAGAAATACAACCTTGGCGTCAGGTGGCAACCGGCCGTAAAACTTACGCCAAAAACCCAAAAACTCCTTGTATGAAAAGTACCATAAAAATGAGTAAGTCTAATGCTAGGGCGTCCCCCTCAAGCGACGTAGATGCGAAAAATGCTGGAAACAAGATATATGCTAGGGCGTTCCCCAAAAGCGACGCTAGGGACAAGAACCATCGTTCGCACCTAAAATCCAGGGACAAACTCAGACTCGCATCATGGAATCTCGGCACAATGACAGGGCGCAGCCAGGAGCTAAGCGAAATTTTACGGACCAGAGAAATAAACGCCTGCTGCATTCAAGAGACCAAATGGAAAGGGTCAAAATCCAGAGATATAGGGAATGGCTACCAGCTTGTGTATTATGGGACTAATACTAAAAGAAATGGTGTGGGTATCGTACTAGATGACCATCTCAAACAGAGGATAATCAACGTGGACAGGAAAAGCGACAGATTGATTGCCATAAAGCTAGCAATGGACGACCAACATCCTATGAACATTATTTCAGTGTACGCCCCACAAACCGGCTGTCCCGAGCAAGAAAAACAGGACTTCTGGGAGGATTTCGATGAAGTTATGCAAAACATACCGCCCACCGAATACATACATATAGGGGGGGATCTGAACGGGCATGTAGGGGAAAGAAATGATCTCAATTCTGATGCCCATGGAGGATATGGATTTGGTTGTATAAACCAGCAAGGTATAGACATTCTGAACTTTACAACCAAGCACTCCCTGAAAATTGTTAACACGTACTTCCAGAAGAAAGCTGAACATCTTATCACCTATAAATGCTCAAACCACAAAACACAGATAGACTTTATTATAGCCAGTAGTAAATGCCTTAAACTTTATAAAGACTGCAAAGTGATCCCGGGTAATGCGCTCACGTCACAACATAGACTCCTAGTTGCAGTGATGACTCTACCCAAGCCTATAAAAACACACGCCGACCGGACAGAGAGCATAAAGTGGAAGGAGTTGCACACCGCCAAGGGTTCACAATTTCTCGAATGGGTTGCCACCTACGTGGCAGAAGACATAGAGGCGAAGAAGCCAGGCAACCAAATGTGGGACGATTTCCAACAACTTTGCCTTGAGAAAGCAAAAGCAACTTTGGGAGTATCGCGCGGAGGACTGCGTCTGAATAAGGAGACATCCTGGTGGAACGAGAGTGTTAGAGATCTAATAAAAGCAAAGAGAGAAGCATTCAAACTGTGGCAAAAATCAGACCTGGAAGAAGATCGTCTAGAGTATAAAAACCATAAGAAGATAGCAAAATCTGTCGTTGCACAGTCCATAGCGAAGTCTAGAGAAGACTTCTATGACAAACTAGAAAAAGCGGAAACTGAGAATACTATCTACAAAATTGCTCGACAACGCTACAGATCCACCCTCGATATTAAAACAAACAAATACATCAAGGATACCCAAGGCAGACTACTAACGGCAAATAAAGATATCAACGGCCGTTGGAAGGAATATTACGAACAACTAATGAACGAGGAATTCCCCAGTGCGCTTATGCCATGTGCGCCTGCCACCCAGGGACCCATAAACTACATATCAGTTGAAGAAGTAAAGAAGGCATTAACAAAAATGAAATATCACAAGGCTACCGGGCCTGACCAGATACCAGCTGACATCTGGAAGAAGCTGGACCAAACAACACTACCCTGGCTGACTAAACTTTTCAACGGTATTATTAAAGATGGCAAGATCCCTGAAGACTGGCGTAATAGTACACTATGTCCTATTTATAAACAAAAAGGCGATATTGCACATTGTGGAAACTATAGAGGAGTAAAGCTCACATCACACACATTAAAACTCTTCGAAAGAGTCATTGCTTTTCATTTAAATAACCATATCTGCATAACCGAAAACCAATTTGGCTTCACTCCTGGCAAATCAACGATCGATGCTATTCAAACACTCAGAGTTGTGATGGAAAAACACCGTTTGAATAAAGAAAATTTGTATCTCCTTTTCATTGACTTGGAGAAGGCTTTCGATAGGGTCCCACGAAGGCTAGTATGGCAGGCAATGAGAGCCCAAAACGTCCCAGAGTGCTACATAACTATAGTCCAAGATATGTACAAAAACACCAAAACGAAAGTCAAAAGCCCTGCCGGCCTCAGTGATCCGTTCCGCGTAGAAGTAGGGGTCCACCAAGGATCAGCTTTGAGTCCTTTACTGTTTAACGTGTGCATGGACTACATCACCAGAGACATACAAAAGTCAACTTCAGAATGTATGCTCTACGCGGATGACATCGTCTTGCTATCGAAAAATGCAACAGACCTTCAGGAAACACTCTGTCAATGGGTAACACGCATAGAAAGCCACGGGCTACGTATAAGCCGTAGTAAAACCGAATATTTGGAATGTAACTTTGGAGGCACAGAAACAACTGGGTGCAACATTTATATAGACAATCAAGCACTACCCAAAGTGAACAGATTCAAATACCTAGGGTCGGTACTTACTTCTGATGCAAAAGTGGATAAAGACGTAGATCACCGTATCAACACCGGATGGCTTAAATGGAGGTCATTATCGAGTGTCCTCTGCGATCACAAAATGCCCATCAGAGTAAAAGGGAAAGTGTACAAAACGGTTGTTCGACCAGCTATGACATACGCAGCAGAGTGCTGGACCTATAAGAAAGTACACGAACAAAAACTCCACACAAGCGAGATGAAAATGCTCAGATGGGCAGGAGGAGTGACTCGATTGGACAGGGTCAGAAATGAATTTATTAGGGGATCGTTTAAGGTAGCACCAATAGCTGAAAAAGTAAAGGAAAGTCGATTGCGCTGGTATGGCCATATCCTCAGACGTGATGATGACCATTCCGTTAAAAAGGCCCTAAATATACCCAACCAATCCCGAGGCAGGGGAAGACCACCCAACACCTGGTGGTCAGACATGCAGAAAGAGATCCAGAAAGAGAACCTGAGTACGCAGACAAGCCAGAAC
Organism: Cydia amplana; assembly: GCF_948474715.1. Lineage (NCBI taxonomy): Eukaryota > Metazoa > Arthropoda > Insecta > Lepidoptera > Tortricidae > Cydia > Cydia amplana. Next base: position 5,473,678 of record NC_086085.1, read on the forward strand.
AGGGCACTCTGGCGCAGACATACAAGGAGACCCGACCCCAGATAAACTGGGAAGAGGGACAGGCAAAGAAGAAGATAAAATATTAAATCTTGTACAAAAGGAAAATCTGTTTATGTTTCCAAGTCGCATGTAAATTTGTTGAAGCTCATAAGATAAACATTAAATCTTTAAACCGAAGAATGCACGACTCCGGGATCAAGGTAGCCTCATAAATACAAATACACAAGGACATTAATATTTACGAGATTAAAAAACGGACGGGTTTATATTTACCAACCAAGGATGAGACGAGTGTGCCACAAGGGCAACGAAATATGTATACAAAACAAGACAACAAAAATATGTTTCGCTTTTTATGTTGTCTTCGCCCACCGATATAGATGGTAGGTACTTGTTCTATATTGCCTATCGCACCAAACATTGCCTGGCTTGCGAAAACAGTGATAATAATGGGAGAAAATACAACCTTATTAAAAATTAGACATTTGGTTGGTAGGTAGTTAATCAGAATCGTTGAATAGAATAGATTATAAATTATAATTTATAATTTATTCGTAAGCACAAACTAACGAGACAATACATAATATAAAAGAAAACACCAAATACGATTAAAGTGCCACGAAATGGCCTCATCTCAGCATGTTACTGGTGGCTTCCAGCGCTGGTCTACCGATGAGACCATCAAGTGAGAAGAATCACGAAGGCAATAATAGTTACCTAATAACTCGCATTCGTTACCTAAAGTTTAAATCGACGCTTTAAATATGCTATATAGGTAAAGATAAACTTGACATACCTGATCCATCCTAATAACTCCCTCGGCGAGCGTCTTGTATCCTAAAATGGTGCGGTTCTTGTATTTCTTGCGTCTCTGTAGCATAATCTGCAACCTGTATCAACAAAAATGTAGATATGAAGGTCTGTTTATAGCATAATATGAAGGTCTGTTTAACTTTCAACGAAGGTGAATTCACTAAGGTACTTTAGGTATATGAAATTTATTAGTTTCGACGTTTTAAGGGTATTATAGTCTATAATCTATTACGTGTGTAAATAGATAAAGCTTATAAATGCGCGGTCGATTAGGCCGGAGTGGCTCCTGTGCGTCCATTAAATACTCGTTTCATTGGTGATTTATCACCCTCCAACGTATCATTAGCGATAAGTGTGAGAGTATAGCTGAGAGCTTGCACAGCAACACTATTGACCATTGGTAGACCTTATTGTCTTTGCAACAAGGCTTACATTTTGTCAGGTAATAATTTAAACGATGGTACAGTCGTTATCAGATACGTCGGAGCGGCCCAGGTGCTCACATATATCTGATAGAAGATAACCGCATTTTTATGCGGATGTAATCTTTTTACGATTAACAACTAACTCAGGATCGGTAATCTCTTAAAATTAAATGTCTCCGTCACTCACCGACATAAACATGACAAACGGGACATGATATAAATCGTAGATAATTAATTTTATTACCCGATTTAAGTAATGGGTGCCATTAGTACTGAAATCAAACGATGCGTATAAATATTAGAAGTAGTAAAGCTAGGACTATAAAAAGGAAATTGACGCAGAGAGGGTAAATCTATCGATATTGCGAATTTATACACGTTTTAGAGATAAGTTATGCGAATAGAAAATGTGACAGACTAATAGTGATAATTATTTGGCGCAAGTTTCCCACCCTCTTCAAGAACATAGTCAACATTTCTTAGTTACCAGTATGAATGTTATTTCGTTATAAAAAAAGGTTGAAAAAACACTTATTCTGAAACTTTACACCTTGCTGGAATAATGAGGTGAGTAATGACCTCATTAGAATTAGGTTGTTACCGGAATAGGTACAGTACCTACCAAGTTGAAATTAACTTACAAATTTCATTAACTGACCCATTTCTATTGCTTACCCCGTATCGCGGAATCCAGATTTACAATTACACAACTCTCTATTTCAAGCTCGCTTTCAAACATTTTAGTGGCTTTATACTTTTACGCTATTGATTTTACGACGTTTCCCTATTCTATGGATTGCGTTATACGCGCTTTCAACATTTTTGAAATGCTCCAGGAATTTGTTTCTCATTTCAAAGGAGAAATATAAAGGCGAGGTGACAGTGACATCCAATATCCACGGCGCCGGATTCCTGTCTTCCTACGTATCGTAGGGTAAAGGCCTGTTTAGACACATCAAATTTAAGTTCGCATTTATACACATTTACTGTATGTTCTCTATGTTATGTACTTGTTTTATGCAATAAAGTGTTTTACTACTACTAAAATTTTATAGCTACACCAAAATTTCAATGATTTATCAATTTGATATCAGCACGTGGAGTGCGTCAGGAACAGTTTGATTTGATGTCAAATTTGTATTACATTTTATTTCTAAATAAGTTTCCAACATTGCTACACGTGCTACGCTATAGCGTGTAGCAGTTTTTTTGTAAGCACTGAAATATGCACCATAGAGTTAACGAATGACGGAGCTAATAAATACCATAATTGAAGTCGAAAAATATAATTAATGGTCCTGATTTACAGTTTTTGAGAGGTTACAATAAAACATACAACAATAAAATAGTAAATATTAAAAATGAATATTTTTTAAATATGTACCGTTTAGTAGCCATTATCATCCTATAATAATCTTTGTAATAAAACAAAAAACTAGGTCTGAAACAGGCCACGGCCAACGCAGCAGCGATAAACGTGGCGTATTGCGCCCCTCTATTAGTTTTATTACGCCATTAAAATTGGCCTCGGCTTTGAAATTTCAATTCGTATAAACCCCACATTTCAACGATGGGCAATAAAAATAGAATGAGCTGTAAACACTGACATGTAAACAAATTTGTTTTCTGATGAAGAAAAGAGTGGATTAATGTCTTAATTGTGAGCAACACCAGTGGTAATTTGTGGTTTCAAAGAATTTGCAGGAGAAGTCAGTAAAAAGGTTATGGCCGTGAAATATGATACATTCAGTATTTATTATGTAGCATCACATGTACTTTTTTCTTCAGACAGATTTTATTTTTGACGTTTACACGTACCTATCAGTCCTTATATTCCTCATTTTTATATGAGAATAGCTACGTATAAAAATTTCTCAAACTACAACTTACCTATTGCCATCTCGCTTAACAAAATGCGGGTACTGCAACGAGAAGCACAGGTCGAGCTCAACGTCCATGGGCGGCACGGCGATGTCATTGGAGCGCAGCGTGCGCTTGCTGCTGTGCATGCGGGCCGCCAGGATAACCGCGCCCGCGCCCGCTCCGCCCGCCGCCCCGCCGCCCGCCTCGCCAAGGGCACCGCAAACGCGGAGACGGGTGACGCGTAGTGTGCATAGCCTGGAACAAATGGGAACATTATATATGCGAACATGAATTTGTAACACCTTCACGGTTTGACTACTACGGAGTAATGTTTATTACATGTACTTCACGCTTTTAGAAGGGTAAAAGGACGTAAAAGGTCAACTTATAGATTATGTAGGGATTTTCTTTTATTTGAAGTCCTATCCTTTCAAAAATGCTGGTATGTCCGCGATTTGAGAATTTCTAAAAATGCGATAATATTACGACCAATAGTTTTTTGTATCTTTTAAACCTATAGGTAAAATTAAAAGATCACTAAGAAATAAAAAGAAAGGCACATTGTCCTTCAAGACTGAAGATAACACAAACTCGCTGTGTATTTATATCTGCTTCCGATAAACTTATGACTAACAACAAACAACTCGAATGAATCAGCCTATACTCATCACCATCACAAAGAACTTTCCTGTACGACAAATCTTTTACCAAACTCCAAGTAAAAGTTACAAACATCATTGATATGTTGGAAGTACTAACTGTAATTTGTTTCAATAAACGAAATAAAAGCGACCGTAGTTTTATAAGTCCCGTCTCTAAGGATATATAATATAATGCGATCAACTTTTTCATATATACAAAAGGGCTCTTGTAATATCCGCAGGAGGTTAATCTTTAATGCAAATAAGGTCGAAAATAGCCCATATTTTTAAGCTAATGCCTAAGGGAAAACCCTTTCGGTGATTGCGGCCATTGCGGGGCATTCCAAGTGCTGTTGACTTTTGGTTACTATGGTTTCATTGAAAACTGCCTATTAGTGCGTCCTAGCCCTTATTGTTTAGAAGTTTTAGAACCTATTTAACGACGATTTGTATTAATATGATGTGATTGGTGTGTGGCGAGTGGAAACTGATTTTAAAACAGATTACACTTTAATTTTACTACAATAATGTTGTCTTGGAAAAGTATAACTGTTAGGAAAAAATATATTTAGTATTTACATTAGAATGTCGGGGACTTTTGGGACCATTCATGTCTATTAGCTTAGTAATTTTGACGCTACGGTGGTTATTTTTTGGTATACCGTCGTCGTAGGGCAGCACAGTCTTAGCACATAATATTTTTGTTTTCCCACAATCCAATAATCTAAAATTCCATCCCGCTTGCATAGGTACTTAATTTCTTTTGAAATAGGTGTGTTAGTAGACCTAATAGAGTCAGCCTTCCCTTCTCAAATACCCAGGGGCCATAACCGCAAGGATATGTTTCAAATTTCACTTATCACCATCTCTCGCTCTTGCAAAAGACAGCAATATGTATACTGTGGAGCATGTTTTTCAGCAAACATATTAGCGAGCGACGACATAGGGCCCGGCCACATGTGCGCGGTGCGGCACCGCCGCCGCCGCGCGGCGCGGCACCGCAGAAATCTGCGGCGCCGCAAACCGCTCTGCGGCGACGCCCGCCGCAACGCAAAATTTTGCGGTGCCGCGCCGCGGCGCCGCAAAGCGGTGCGCGTCGCCGCGCGCGGTGCCGCGCGCGGTGCCGCAGCGCGGTGCGCGGCGCCGCGCGCGGTGCCGCAAAGCGGTGAGTTTCGCCGCGCGCGGTGCCGCCAAGCGGCGTGCGGCGCCGCGTGTGATGCCACGCTGCATAGTAAAGAATAAAATTCGACTACCAGTTGTTTAATCAGACATGGATCCCTTCACACGTGTTCTGCTCTTGCTGTTGTTATAGCGATAGCGGTTCGCCAAAAAACGCTGTAAATGGTGTTAAAGGTATCAAAATCGGTACGATTGATCTTTAGGACATTTGAAACAATTTGACCCGAAGCACCAACAAATAAAAAAACGAGAGGAGTTATGACGTCATCTTTTTTTTTTTTTTTTTTTTAATTTATTTAGAACACAAACAGTCACATAATGCAAATGGATTTATAGTACAATGTAGTGTACTTAACATACTTAAGAAACAGACCTGGAGGTTCATTAATCAGTAAATAATGTTAACATACATAATAACCGTAGAAAGAAAAAGAAATTTGAAATTATGAACCATACCTATTTAAATTATATTTACCAGTCTTCAAAACAAACAGTATTGTGTGAAGTTATATAGAGGGTACGTACGTAGAAGATTGGAAAATAGGTTTAACATCAATTTCTAATTTAGTGTTATCGGATAAGACAAGTAGTCATCAATTTGTTTCACTGTTTGGAAGGTAGGACAATCAGAAAGTTACGTGTATACATTTTGTTACCTATTTAAAACAATTTTTAATATCTAAACTAATATTTAAACTAAAACAATTTACGTTTAAGTTCAATTTTGAGACTAGACAAGGAAGAGTGAAAAGGATCAATATCATGTAAGTGCTTATTAACATAACTAGGGACTCGTCTGAAAAAAGTGTGCCGAGAGTAATTCTTACGAGCAAAGCTGATATGAAATAGAGATCTGGAACGTAGGGGGAGGTGCGGACAACTGAAAGTGACTAATTCTAAGAGATTCGGACATTTTATTTTTCCATTAAGAATTTTAAATAAGAACATTACATCTAAATAGTTTCTTCGGTTATAAAGGGAAGGAACACAAAAATGCTTCGCTGCTAACGAAGTACGTTCGAAATAATTGGCCGTTCTGTAACAGAGAGATTTTAGAAAAATATTTTGGACCCTTTCCAGGCGATCAATATGAACTTGATACTGAGGTGTCCAAACAACACAACCAAATTCAAGTATACTCCTAACAAAGGAATAGAATAAAAGTTTATAAGTATTGGGGCGCCTGAAGGGCTGTCCGATCCTGAGAATCATCCCTAACTTCTTATAAGCTCGCTTACATATGTTATCCATATGTAAACTAAAATTTAATTGTGAGTCTAATGTAACACCTAAGTCCCTAATGGAAGATACCCGGGCTATATTTTTCCCGACTAAGGTGTAATTGAAAATTAACGGATCATTTTTACGATTAAAGCTGATTATGAAACATTTTTCATTATTCAAGAAAAGTTGATTATCTGAACAATAGAGGGAAAAGTTATCCAAATCATGCTGTAATGCACGGCAATCTGCTTCCGAGGACACAGCTTTGTAGATTTTTGTGTCATCTGCATAGACGAGGTGCTCAGAATTTCGAAAACAGGTTGCCATGTCATTGACATATAAAATAAATAGTAAGGGACCAAGATGCGATCCTTGGGGCACTCCGGAATGTATAGGAAGAAAGCAAGAAGTATAACCCTTCAAGGCAACCGCCTGACTGCGATTGGACAGGTAAGACTTTATCCATCTAAGGAGGTCGCCGTGTATACCGAGCTCAAAGAGTTTCTTGATTAAGTTATTATGGTTAATTTTGTCAAAACATTTCGAAAAATCAGTATACACGACGTCCACCTGACAGCCAGAAGAAATCCTATTGATAATAAAATCGGTAAAGGTCAGAAGATTTGTTTCCACGCTACGACCTTGACAAAAACCATGTTGGCTAGGGGCAATGTGCTGAGAGAAAGCAGAAGTAATCTTGTTGTAAACGATCTTCTCAAAGATTTTAGCAAATATGTTTAATTTACTAATGGGCCTGTAATTAGTGACTAGGTTCGCATCCCCACTTTTGTAAATTGGTGTTATTAAGGCTTTTTTCCAAGAAGAGGGAAACTGACCATGAGCAAAGGACTTAATAAAAATTTGAGTTAAAGGCACTACCAATTCACGGGCGCACATTTTAATGAAAAGGGGATGAATCAAATCGGCACCACTACCCTTCTTAATATCTACTTTCTCTAAAAACTTAAAAACGCAATCCTTTGAGATTTCAACGGTATTAAGATCAATCAAGGAGTCATTAGCTACATGTAAATAATCGGGTAAGGTAGAAGAATCAGTAACAAACACAGAGTTAAAATATCTATTAAAAAAATTACTAATTGTGTTACCATCTTTAGAAATTTCACCAAGGTAAGACATTTGGTCGGGTACACAATTGCTAGGGAATTTCGACTTCATAAACGACCAAAAATAAGTAGGATCACTGTGTATTCTATCCTCAGCCAACGAAATAAAATTATTATAGCATTCGGTGGCTAATTTGTGTTCTCTTTTTCTCAATAAAGTAAATTCCGCCCTATCAAGGGGATTACCATATATTTTCCACCTTTTATGGACTGATAATTTTTGTTTGCGAACTTTTATTAGTGCACGAGAAAACCAAGGAGGGTATCCAGTGTTACTATTAACGCTTTTATGTGGAACATGACTGAGAATAAGTGTTCTAAGTACCGAATAAAAATATGTAACTGAATCCTCAACATTCATGTTATTCATACACGACCAATCGGTCTCAGATAATTCCTTGCGGATAAGGTCATAGTCGCCGCGGCGAAAAATCGGTCTAGTACATTGATTAGGCAATAAGCGCGGCAAATAACTCATTAAGTTTAGGGCTAGTGAAATATTCAACGCTTTGTGCTGCGGATCCTCTTGCGTAAGCGGTGACGAGCAGGCACCAACCGTGCAATCTACATTGGCCATTACTAGATCCAACACACGTTCATTTATATTAAAACAATTGTTATATTGGTTTTGGTGTATGGTTGGTATTGGTGGCTTTTTTTGTATGAAATTAAAAAAAAATTGTTTAGAAACCTATCGTGTGTAGTATTAAACGAAAGGGCTTTCTAAGACGGTTCCAAAAATATATCACATCATTACATTTGAGTATTTTTTTTTTTTTATTATAATAAAAATATTTATTAAAACATACCAAGTTTGGGTTTCTCCAGATACAATACCGTTAAAATTTTTTTTGTTAAATATACCTCAAATTATACCTAATATCCCCATATCTAATTCTAATAAAGCAATTTTGAAAGTATTTACATTTAGTATATTTGTTTTAATTTTTTCTACTCCCGTACCTTTATTTGTCATTTAAAAGGTCATCTCATACACACACCTTTAAACCCCTATGTTATAGTTGTCAAGACAAGTCTTTAGTCTATTCCCCAAAAAAGTATTTGTGCATACACGCAGTATCTTTTTGGTACTTTTACGATACTTCGTGTAATCACCACTTAAAAAATATTGTATTAAATACATTGTTGCCAACCTAATTTTAATTGATTGATGAGTACTAAGTGCATTGCTGCTAATTTACAAAATATTCATTAGGTTCTATAGTAGAAACAATAAAATTCCTTCAGAAGTCAGAAACGCGCATGTGACACCCGTAATATAGCAAGATCCATAGACTACGAACACCGCTTAGCGTTGCTTGTTAGTCTCCATAGGCTACTGTGGCCAAAATCGAGAAAAAAAAAACTATCCAAAATTGTAATTTAACTAAGAGCAAGTACCAGGGCCTCACGAGTTACTAGAAGGTGTCGCTGACCATCCGGCCGTGGGGCGCGGGGCGCGGTGGCCGGGTCGCGTATCTTAGCTGTATACTTTTGGTTTGTTTACCTACATATATGTCCTATATGATTCCACTTGTTTAAAGTATTATTTTTGTTGAATGAAAAATATTTGTTAAATTTACAATTTTTAATATTTAAAGGTGAGATTTTTCAGTTAATTCTTACATAAATAATTTTTACTACGAATTATAGATTCCGAGATATAAGCGACTTTCTGGAAAACCGTTATACTTATATTAATTTTATGCTTTCTATTTAAATATTTAATTGAGAAATTCATAGATCACACTTTGTAAAATTGAAAAATTAAAAAAAAGTACTTCATGTAATTATTTTCAAAATTGCTTTCTTAGTGTTAGATACCTAATATCCTCGTAGGATATTAGGTATAATTTGAGGTATATTTTACAAAAAAATATTGAACGGTATTGTATCTGGAGAAGCCCAAACTTGGTATGTTTTGAAAATTATTTTTATTATAATTAAAAAAAAGCGGCCAAGTGCGAGCCGGACTCGCCCATGAAGGGTTCCGTATTTAGGCGATTTATGACGTATTAAAAAAAACTACTTGCTAGATCTCGTTCAAACCAATTTTCGGTTGAAGTTTACATGGTAATTGTACATCATATATTTTTTTTAGTTTTATCATTCTCTTATTTTAGAAGTTAGGGGGGGGGGGGGGACACACATTTTACCACTTTGGAAGTGTCTCTCGCGCAAACTATTCAGTTTAGAAAAAAATGATATTAGAAATCTCAATATCATTTTTGAAGACCTATCCATAGATACCCCACACGTATGGGTTTGATGAAAAAAAAAATTTTTGAGTTTCAGTTCGAAGTATGGGGAACCCCAAAAATTTATTGTGTTTTTTCTATTTTTGTGTGAAAATCTTAATGCGGTTCACAGAATACATCTACTTACCAAGTTTCAACAGTATAGTTCTTATAGTTTCGGAGAAAAGTGGCTGTGACATACGGACGGACAGACAGACGGACAGACAGACAGACAGACAGACAGACAGACAGACATGACGAATCTATAAGGGTTCCGTTTTTTGCCATTTGGCTACGGAACCCTAAAAACCGGCCAAGTGCGAGTCGGACTCGCGTTCCAAGGGTTCCGCGCATTACACAATTTTTAACAATATGTTTTGTTTAATGAAAAGTCAGTAAAATGTCTTTAAAAAACCCGTAGGGGCCGGATCAAAAACTAAGTACTTAAGTCCGACTCACGCTTGACTGCATATTTCTAATAGGTTTTCCTGTCATTTATAGGTAAAGAACTATTTAGTGTATTTTTTCAATATTGTAGACCCAGTACCTAGTTTCAGAGATAAGGGGGGGAAAGGGTCATTTTTTGCCTATTTTCTTGAATAACTGCTAAACTATTTATCTTAAAATTATCATTCCAAAGTTTAATTAATAATTAAATTAATAAACTTTATTTTGAAACACTTTTAGGTACAGAAATTTACAAACTTTTCTCAAAATGAGCTCTTTCATTTGATATGTAACACGATATCTTAGTTTGAAAAACTTTATTTTTTAATTTGCTCTTTTACCTCCCAAAAGTGGCCTACATATTTAAAACTCATTTGTTTACGTTACATATATGCCCGTCTTTGGGTCACAAACTTACATAGGTATGTGTGCCAAATTTTAACTTCATTAAAAGTGAGTAAAATGTCTTTAAAAACCCCGTAGGGGTCGGATCAAAATCTAAGTACTTAAGTCCGACTCACGCTCGACTGCACATTTCTAATAGGTTTTCCTGTCATCTATAGGTAAAGAACTATTCAGTGTAATTTTTTCAAAATTTTAGTCCAGTACTTTCAGAGATAAAGGGGAGGAATGGTAATTTTTTGCCTATTTTCTTGAATAACTGCCAAACTATTTATCTTAAAATTATAAAAAAAATATATTTGAGATTCTCAAAATGAGCTCTTTCATTTGATACACACACGATATATTTTGAATAACTTTATTTTTTTATTTGCTCTTTTACCCCCAAAAAGTGGCCTCCATATTTAAAATTCATTTGTGTACGTTACATGTTCGTCTTTGGATCACAAACTTACATATGTGTGCCAAATTTCAACTTATTGAAAAGTGAGTAAAATGTCTTTAAAAAACCCGTAGGGGTCGGATCAAAAACTAGTACTTAAGTCCGACTCACGCTTGACTGCACATTTCTAATAGGTTTTCCTGTCATCTAAAGGTTAAGAACTATTTAGTGTATTTTTTTAAATATTTTAGACCCAGTACCTAGTTTCAGAGATAAGGGGGGGAAAGGGTCATTTTGTGCCTATTTTCTTGAATAACTGGTAAACTATTTATCTTAAAATGATCATTCCAAAGTTTAATTAATAATTAAATTAATAAACTTTATTTTGAAACATTTTTAGGTACAGAAATTTACAAACTTTTCTCAAAATGAGCTCTTTCATTTGATATGTAACACGATATCTTAGTTTGAAAAACTTTATTTTTTAATTTGCTCTTTTACCTCCCAAAAGTGGCCTACATATTTAAAATTCATTTGTTTACGTTACATATATGTCCGTCTTTGGGTCACAAACTTACATAGGTATGTGTGCCAAATTATAACTTCATTAAAAGTGAGTAAAATGTCTTTAAAAACCCCGTAGGGGTCGGATCAAAATCTAAGTACTTAAGTCCGGCTCACGCTCGACTGCACATTTCTAATAGGTTTTCCTGTCATCTATAGGTAAAGAACTATTTAGTGTAATTTTTTCAAAATTTTAGTCCAGTACTTTCAGAGATAAAGGGGAGGAATGGTATTTTTTGCCTATTTTCTTGAATAACTGCTAAACTATTTATCTTAAAATTATAAAAAATATATATTTGAGATTCTCAAAATGAGCTCTTTCATTTGATACACACACGATATATTTTGAATAACTTTATTTTTTTATTTGCTCTTTTACCCCCCAAAAGTGGGCTCCATATTTAAAATTCATTTGTGTACGTTACATGTCCGTCTTTGGATCACAAACTTACATATGTGTGCCAAATTTCAACTTATTGAAAAGTGAGTAAAATGTCTTTAAAAAACCCGTAGGGGTCGGATCAAAAACTAGTACTTAAGTCCGACTCACGCTTGACTGCACATTTCTAATAGGTTTTCCTGTCATCTATAGGTTAAGAACTATTTAGTGTATTTTTTTCATTATTTTAGACCTAGTAGTTTCAGAGATAAAGGGGGGGAATGGTAATTTTTTGCCTATTTTCTTGAATAACTGCTAAACTATTTATCTTAAAATAATAAAAAAATATATTTGAGATTCTCAAAATGAGCTCTTTCATTTGATATGTAACACGATATAGTTTGAAAAACTTTATTTTTAAATTTCTCTTTTACCCCCCAAAAGTGGCCTTCATATTTAAAATTCATTTATTTACGTTACATCTTCGTCTTTAGGTCACGAACTTACATATGTGTGCCAAATTTCAACTTTATTGGTCCAGTAGTTTCGGAGAAAATAGGCTGTGACAGACGGACGGACGGACAGACAGACGCACGAGTGATCCTATAAGGGTTCCGTTTTTTCCTTTTGAGGTACGGAACCCTAAAAAAAATGACTAAAATATAATGATATGATATTTTTGGAATCGGCTCAGAAAGCCCTTTCGTTTAATACCACACACGATAGGTTTCAAAACAGTTTTTTTTAAATTCCATACAAATCAGAAATCAGAAATCTGCGGCGCCGCAAACCGCTCTGCGGCGACGCCCGCCGCAACGCAAAATTTTGGCACACATATGTAAGTTTGTGACCTAAAGACGAAGATGTAACGTAAATAAATGAATTTTAAATATGAAGGCCACTTTTGGGGGGTAAAAGAGAAATTTAAAAATAAAGTTTTTCAAACTATATCGTGTTACATATCAAATGAAAGAGCTCATTTTGAGAATCTCAAATATATTTTTTTATTATTTTAAGATAAATAGTTTAGCAGTTATTCAAGAAAATAGGCAAAAAATGACCCTTTCCCCCCCTTATCTCTGAAACTAGGTACTGGGTCTAAAATATTGAAAAAAATACACTAAATAGTTCTTAACCTTTAGATGACAGGAAAACCTATTAGAAATGTGCAGTCAAGCGTGAGTCGGACTTAAGTACTAGTTTTTGATCCGACCCCTACGGGTTTTTTAAAGACATTTTACTCACTTTTCAATAAGTTGAAATTTGGCACACATATGTAAGTTTGTGATCCAAAGACGAACATGTAACGTACACAAATGAATTTTAAATATGGAGGCCACTTTTTGGGGGTAAAAGAGCAAATAAAAAAATAAAGTTATTCAAAATATATCGTGTGTGTATCAGATGAAAGAGCTCATTTTGAGAATCTCAAATATATTTTTTTTATAATTTTAAGATAAATAGTTTAGCAGTTATTCAAGAAAATAGGCAAAAAATTACCATTCCTCCCCTTTATCTCTGAAAGTACTGGACTAAAATTTTGAAAAAATTACACTTAATAGTTCTTTACCTATAGATGACAGAAAAACCTATTAGAAATGTGCAGTCGAGCGTGAGTCGGACTTAAGTACTTAGATTTTGATCCGACCCCTACGGGGTTTTTAAAGACATTTTACTCACTTTTAATGAAGTTAAAATTTGGCACACATACCTATGTAAGTTTGTGACCCAAAGACGGACATATATGTAACGTAAACAAATGAATTTTAAATATGTAGGCCACTTTTGGGATGTAAAAGAGCAAATTAAAAAATAAAGTTTTTCAAACTAAGATATCGTGTTACATATCAAATGAAAGAGCTCATTTTGAGAAAAGTTTGTAAATTTCTGTACCTAAAAGTGTTTCAAAATAAAGTTTATTAATTTAATTATTAATTAAACTTTGGAATGATAATTTTAAGATAAATAGTTTAGCAGGTATTCAAGAAAATAGGCAAAAAATGACCCTTTCCCCCCCTTATCTCTGAAACTAGGTACTGGGTCTACAATATTGAAAAAATACACTAAATAGTTCTTTACCTATAAATGACAGGAAAACCTATTAGAAATATGCAGTCAAGCGTGAGTCGGACTTAAGTACTTAGTTTTTGATCCGGCCCCTACGGGTTTTTTAAAGACATTTTACTGACTTTTCATTAAACAAAACATATTGTTAAAAATTGTGTAATGCGCGGAACCCTTGGAACGCGAGTCCGACTCGCACTTGGCCGGTTTTTAGGGTTCCGTAGCCAAATGGCAAAAAACGGAACCCTTATAGATTCGTCATGTCTGTCTGTCTGTCTGTCTGTCTGTCTGTCTGTCCGTCTGTCTGTCCGTCCGTATGTCACAGCCACTTTTCTCCGAAACTATAAGAACTATACTGTTGAAACTTGGTAAGTAGATGTATTCTGTGAACCGCATTAAGATTTTCACACAAAAATAGAAAAAACACAATAAATTTTTGGGGTTCCCCATACTTCGAACTGAAACTCAAAAATTTTTTTTTTCATCAAACCCATACGTGTGGGGTATCTATGGATAGGTCTTCAAAAATGATATTGAGATTTCTAATATCATTTTTTTCTAAACTGAATAGTTTGCGCGAGAGACACTTCCAAAGTGGTAAAATGTGTGTCCCCCCCCCCCCCCTAACTTCTAAAATAAGAGAATGATAAAACTAAAAAAAATATATGATGTACAATTACCATGTAAACTTCAACCGAAAATTGGTTTGAACGAGATCTAGCAAGTAGTTTTTTTTAATACGTCATAAATCGCCTAAATACGGAACCCTTCATGGGCGAGTCCGGCTCGCACTTGGCCGCTTTTTTTTAATTATAATAAAAATAATTTTCAAAACATACCAAGTTTGGGCTTCTCCAGATACAATACCGTTCAATATTTTTTTGTAAAATATACCTCAAATTATACCTAATATCCTACGAGGATATTAGGTATCTAACACTAAGAAAGCAATTTTGAAAATAATTACATGAAGTACTTTTTTTTAATTTTTCAATTTTACAAAGTGTGATCTATGAATTTCTCAATTAAATATTTAAATAGAAAGCATAAAATTAATATAAGTATAACGGTTTTCCAGAAAGTCGCTTATATCTCGGAATCTATAATTCGTAGCAAAAATTATTTATGTAAGAATTAACTGAAAAATCTCACCTTTAAATATTAAAAATTGTAAATTTAACAAATATTTTTCATTCAACAAAAATAATACTTTAAACAAGTGGAATCATATAGGACATATATGTAGGTAAACAAACCAAAAGTATACAGCTAAGATACGCGACCCGGCCACCGCGCCCCGCGCCCCACGGCCGGATGGTCAGCGACACCTTCTAGTAACTCGTGAGGCCCTGGTACTTGCTCTTAGTTAAATTACAATTTTGGATAGTTTTTTTTTTCTCGATTTTGGCCACAGTAGCCTATGGAGACTAACAAGCAACGCTAAGCGGTGTTCGTAGTCTATGGATCTTGCTATATTACGGGTGTCACATGCGCGTTTCTGACTTCTGAAGGAATTTTATTGTTTCTACTATGCACTTAGTACTCATCAATCAATTAAAATTAGGTTGGCAACAATGTATTTAATACAATATTTTTTAAGTGGTGATTACACGAAGTATCGTAAAAGTACCAAAAAGATACTGCGTGTATGCACAAATACTTTTTTGGGGAATAGACTAAAGACTTGTCTTGACAACTATAACATAGGGGTTTAAAGGTGTGTGTATGAGATGACCTTTTAAATGACAAATAAAGGTACGGGAGTAGAAAAAATTAAAACAAATATACTAAATGTAAATATTTTCAAAATTGCTTTATTAGAATTAGATATGGGGATATTAGGTATAATTTGAGGTATATTTAACAAAAAAAATTTTAACGGTATTGTATCTGGAGAAACCCAAACTTGGTATGTTTAAAAAAATATTTTTATTATAATAAAAAAAAAAAAATACTCAAATGTAATGATGTGATATATTTTTGGAACCGTCTTAGAAAGCCCTTTCGTTTAATACTACACACGATAGGTTTCTAAACAATTTTTTTTTAATTTCATACAAAAAAAGATGACGTCATAACTCCTCTCGTTTTTTTATTTGTTGGTGCTTCGGGTCAAATTGTTTCAAATGTCCTAAAGATCAATCGTACCGATTTTGATACCTTTAACACCATTTACAGCGTTTTTTGGCGAACCGCTATCGCTATAACAACAGCAAGAGCAGAACACGTGTGAAGGGATCCATGTCTGATTAAACAACTGGTAGTCGAATTTTATTCTTTACTATGCAGCGTGGCATCACACGCGGCGCCGCACGCCGCTTGGCGGCACCGCGCGCGGCGAAACTCACCGCTTTGCGGCACCGCGCGCGGCGCCGCGCACCGCGCTGCGGCACCGCGCGCGGCACCGCGCGCGGCGACGCGCACCGCTTTGCGGCGCCGCGGCGCGGCACCGCAAAATTTTGCGTTGCGGCGGGCGTCGCCGCAGAGCGGTTTGCGGCGCCGCAGATTTCTGCGGTGCCGCGCCGCGCGGCGGCGGCGGTGCCGCACCGCGCACATGTGGCCGGGCCCATACATGTGTCGCCACGTCCGCAATTTTCCGCGCTGCCAAACTGACATTAACATGGAGTGCGCATTATGCGATGAACACATTTACAAGTAAATGTCAAATAGTATGAAAATAAACCCACCAGCATAACTTACTTATTACTTCAACATCCACATCAACCAACACGCGCTTCATACATAGCCAATAGGTAGTACGTTGAATGGATGAATGCAGCATTCATTTTTAAGTTAGATCCCTTAATATAAGTACGATAAAAATATTAGTCTAATATTTATAAAACTTATCTCAGAACGACCGTCTCCATTAACTATAAAAAGTTTCGGGTGCGATTTATATGTATATTCTACGGCCGAGCCCAAACTCGGGCCTCGGCCAAAGTTAAAAATGGCGCATAAAGCAAATGGGCCTCAGCATCTGCGGGTTTAATTCTGGGCCCATCTGCGACGTAACTTATAGGTTTACGCAAACGCCCGAGACCCGAGGCAAAGAATACATTTTACTTGATAGAAGATACACCACTTACATACATACATACATACATACATACATACATACATACTTAATGGCGCAGCGACCCAAAATGAGTCTTGGCCTCCGACACGAGTACACGCATAGAAGGTAGCATCCTATAGAAGTGGTCTACGCGTGCCTCCGTGAGGGACAAAACATATAAATTCGACCAATCATAGCGTCGCATTGCGCCGCTATGATTGGTCGAATTTATTTGTTATGGTGGGCAACAAATGAATTCGACCAATCACGGTGGTCAATTTACGGTGGGGAATAAAACAAGATGTGAGACTATGACAAGGACAAACAATAATAGTGCTTCGCTGCTACTCCTACTGAAAGATACATAAGACTATCCCGTTCTGTCAGTTATCCCCACCACTCATGCCCAATCCAGTTATACTAGATTCATGAGTACACGCCAATTGTCTCGATCCTGTGCCATCTCCCGCCATTTATCGGCATGGAGATCGCGCAAGTACGCTACTACTGCATCGCCCCAGCGATACCTGAGACATCCGACCGGCCTCCCGCGCTACCGAGCGCCCCAGGTATGCCACTTAAATAAAACTAATTTCAATTACCGTGTGCTTCGCGACTGGCAGTATCATCGCGCGTGTTCGTCTAGTAGTGAGCCTCGCTGGGTTTGAAATTGCTATTTTGGCTCAAAAAGTGTGTAAGCGTGAGTACTTTCACGTGAAAATAAATAACAAAGTAGGTCACGATAACAATGGAAATTTGAAAACAAATATAAAACTTTTCGTACATAGCACAGAAAAATCGAAACGCGTTCAACTGTCTAGAGAGTAGAGACAGCAGGAAACTTTGGAGATCTTGTGTTTTGATATTAACTAACATAACAACATAGTATTTATATTCATAACTTTGCACATCTGCAATACTATTATTTAATCCATATTTAAGCCTTTCGGGCATCGTTTATCCTATGCAAAACAGCTAAGTTTTAAGTTGGATTAGGGTTTAAATTGGTTGAATGTTGCAAACATTTAGCCTAACAGTTCGTGACTTTAGTTTCGTAGGTTTACCTATAGTTGGGAGTAAATTATTATATAACATAGTCCAATAGGTATAACAAACGAAAAACTATACCTAGTACTTATTAGTCTCAGTACGTAATTGCTTCAGTCTTTATGTATGTCTATATACGAATAAGTAGAAAACAAAAACATCCAAAAACAAGATGGGTAGATGAAATCCGCTTAACCCTGGGGCCTTACTGGTCCAGAGTTGCAGAGGACAGAGTACAGTGGAGAAGGTTGGAGGAGGCCTATGCCAAGAGGCACACAGAACTGCGGGACATATTGTAGTAAAAATAATAAAATCGACTTAATAACTGTTGTACCCAAGGATCGGAATAAAAGGCTATATAGATAGATAGATAGATATACGAATAAGAAATTCTAAGCTCCAAATGCCATTTCATCGATACTAGTCAACCCGTGCATGCATTCAATCTGGGCTGCAAACTGGAGCGTCATTCCAAGTATACATTTGATATTGATTTGAATTCCCCAGCAGCGCATCTCGCTCGCACCAATATATAAGTATGAGCGAGATGACACGCGAGTGGTACCAAATCAGTATTGGAATTCGGAACATGTGTCAAGTTTGAATGGCGCGCCTGTAAGCGTGCCCGGGTGCAATCCGCCTAGTTTTGCAGAATTCCTATTATTTGGAGCGAAAACGACTCCGTGCCGATACGGGTAGACTAGTAATGTGCCACGGTAATATTGTTCCCAACAACATTCGTGTGTTTACGGGAAAACAGAGACAAGTAAGAAAATAAACAATCTGCCTAGTCGTAGAGTCAGTAAAAGTAATCTGTATGACCAAGCTAACTCTGCATGGCATTTGTAATGACAAATTATAATGTTAACATAAATGTAAATATGACGTTTATATTACACCACCATTAAGCGAAATCGATGCCATGATGGTAATGCGCTAAGGTTGGTACTAAGTATGTATTATTCCCAACGATATTCCTCTGTTTTCGGGGCGATTCGACAAAAAGGAAAATAGATTGTTTGCAAACTGCAAGCGAGGCGCCTGCAATCTGTCTAGTTTTCGACAATTCCTATTATTTGGAACAAAAACGAAATCGCACCGCCGATGCGATGAGTTAGTAATTTCCCATCTGTCACGTCTGTTTTCGGGAAAATTCGACAAATAAGAAAACATATGGTTTGCACTGCAAAAGTGGCGCCTGTGCCAAATTTTTCAAAAATCATATGTTTTGATAAATGATAACTACTCCGCGACGATACCACGATAGTGCCGTGAATCCGTGATGTTGGTTCCTAACTGGCATTGAGAATTTACTGCATACACGAAAAACAAAATATGTTTCAAGTAATATAAAACCAACGAGGTTAAATCAAAAATTCATAACGTATCGGTTCTTTAGGTTTTTTTACATTGATCAAGAATATTCCCAGTCGCGTTCCCGGAAACGGGCCATCACTAATCGGGAAATGGACTAGACATCCAATAACCTTGCGTCTGCTTCCGTTACTCTGATAGCATTTCTAACTATAGTTTGACACGTAGACACAATAATACATATTGAATTGCTATTCATTTGCGAAAAACAATATATGTTATTATCACTGTTACAACATAACGAAAACTTAGACCTAATTAGAGAAAAACTTTGTTCTTCAGACTTCCAATTCCAATAATATCTTGTTGTTATTCTCTCCCGTCACCCAGAAGGCAACAGTAATACAGCTAGTGAGAATAAGCAATATTAAACATATACTGCTAATATGCTCAGTAGATGGCCAGTAGTTTTAAGAGTGAGCCAGGAAATGTAAAGTGTCATTCAATAGAACTTGCTAACTATGTAAACAAACCGCCATACTAAAATTGACACTGAATGTCAAATTACTAGTAACTTTTATTTACATAGTTAGCAAGTTCTATTGAATGACACTTTAGCCATGACAACGAATGACCAGATAAAGTAGATCCAGATCCACACATACACACATTGAATATTTAAAACAAATCGAGCTAAGACTATTTATCGTATCTTCACAAGTTCTCCAGAGACATTTATTTATAGCATCAATGAACTTCTCTGCAAACCTCATGAGAGACCGCATTGTATTCGTATTCCGCTTCCTTAATTACTTTGATATGGGATTAACTTAGCCCTGGGATATACAATAATTTTGTATTGATGTGATTACAGATGGATACATAATTCTTTATTCTGTACTTGTATACCTACTTATAGCCCTATCTAAATATCTAATAATTACATATACTAACAACATTTTTTTCTGAAAGATTTATATGAATTGTGGCAAATACGAAATAGTCATTGTTTGAGATATAGAGAAAACTGCACCTACTCGTATGTCTCTATAAGGCAATACCTAGTGTGGTGTCTTTATAGGGCCAAAAGTAGGCAAAAGGCAGTTCACCCCACTGGTCATTTTCGGGATGGATCTTTTAGAAACGAAGGTAAAGTTTAATACTTACTAATATGGTCTGCTGCCGTGGCAGCATATGGTTGCATTTTTATCGCCTGTCACTATGCCTGTCACTTTCGCACTTACATACTTGTTAGACCGTGACAGGCAATAAAAATGCGACCATGCTACCAACGCTGCACTGTCATCTAACATTTATCAACATAGTTCGGTCGATCGTTCTACATTCTACATGAGTCGGCATACTTTAGTCCCTTAGCGAAAGTCTCAAGAGCACGGCGTAGACCGCCTAGTTAGAAACTTCATTGGGTTAGATCGCGAGGAAACGTTAATGACTAATAATGCCTAGAAACGAATATGTAATTTCGAGTATGTACAGTATGTATGTTATCGGTCAGTGGATCACAGCAGGAGCATGATATTTGAATAATTAGGTATTACAATATATGTATTTACTCAGCTACCCTACGCTCCCGACTTTATTAAGTAGTTAAAAATCTTGCAATCCTGTATTCACTCCTTTAAGAGTTGAATTTGTGGAAATTCATTCCTACAAAATTTGTTTCAAATTTCAATGTCCTAATGTTGAATGTTGGTGTTTTAGTATATTTCCTTTAATTTGTTTTTTTTTTGTTTCTCCCAAAGTCCCGAAAAATTGACTCTTTCTCCCCATATTAGACTCATTCGGTCTGGCAACCCTAGTCCTGATACATTTAACAGCTCTAATCTATCAGTATCTAAGTGAAGGAACTATTATGTACAAGGATAAACGAAAATTATTATAGAAGTTTGGTAGTTTCTCCTTATCGAAAGCCATTCTGAACAATTGCTTTCTGAAGTGGTCTGCAGGAAACAACACCGATCATGTCTTAGTACCTACATGTCCGTTACCGTCCATTCCTTTTAAAATTACCAGCGATAAGCGAGAAAATACAACTTGATTTACTCGTGCCGAATTTCCTAAAATCTTGATAAGCATGCGACATGCGTAGCCAAGAGAAAGTCCGAAATCGAAAAAAACTTTATGAAACAAGTTGTTTTGGAAACTTCCCCTTTGTCCAGAATAATCAACGAGGCAAACTTGAATAAGTACCTATCCAATTCTTTTCACAATTTCAAAGGCATTTTACGGATAAAAAAAGTTTGACTTGATTAAAATTTATGCGCCCGTTGGGTTTAAAAACGAATTATTTTGGAAACTTGAGTGTTTTAATCTTGTTTAAGGAAAGGATTTGTAAGTGATTTAAAATGACCAGAGAACTAGAGATACAGCTTCTTATATTACCCGCGTAAAAATCATAATCCAGAAATGAACAATGTTCTTTAAAATAAGTCTATCTACTAAATAATAAATAAAACGTCAACGGTTAACGAATTTTAATATGTGCTTCATTCATTGAAATATTTAATTCTCGTATGAATTAACCTCAGACCGGTTAGGTTAGGTCGCGGCTCTGATGCTACATTTTTATGATGTGACTCACATGATTCACGTTAAACAGAAGCAGAGTAGCTTAGACGTACGACTTCTAAACCAGAACTAACTATGTAACTTAACTCGCGCCAATAAGTTTCTCTGAACTAGTTCGGAATTTCATTTGGTTTGTAGCACTACCTCTATAATGTAGAAAAACATCGTGACGTTTAGTTAATCCCAGATTCGGCTAATTTCCCCATTTTCAGATGGCAAATCTTGAAATTTCGTTGGGAAGCGGTCACCTTCGCCCATGAACATAAGAAACATCGGGGGAGCCACTAATGCGTTGCCGAACCTTAAAGAATACAGAATACCTACTTCTTGAAGAACCCCCAGTCGTAAAACAAAGGATATCCCTTAGGAGGTAACTCATCACATCTGTATTTTTGTGGTAAACACTAAAAATGAAGATGAGAAGTATCTCTATGTCAGTATTTCTCATAAGCTATGACTAACATAATCCCTAAGCGGTTGCGTTAGGTCGCGGCTTCGATGCTCGCGCCGCGCGCCGTGCCGTTACTCATACTGTTCCCTCTATTTCTGATACGCGGCTGCGGTCATTTAATGACTGCTATTTGTAGATGTGCAAGTACATTGTGAAATGGGCCGACTGTCGTCCCTCCTGTACAATATATGTATGAAATACTAATTGCTGGGTTCACATATACATATGGACGGCATGAATATATATAAATTACACATTTATATCATTAGAATGGAAAGATGAGTCGACCAACTTTATTCCACTCTACTTAATTATGTGTATACAGATAAAATGAGGACTTGCCTCTCTCATGTGGTTGTATCACTCACATGAATGATTCAGTTTTACTTGGTGCCCTTCCATCTCGTTTAAGCTCTGTGTGGTTGCTAACCCACATACTACTTAATGGCTATGCACCTCCAGTTGGGCATCGGTCGACTTGCTCCGGTCTATACAGGGCCATATCCCTGGTGACTCTTATCAGATTTGCACATTTGTCACTTAGCCGGACGGGGGGGCTATGCCCCCCCGGAGACCTCCACCTTCCCCATAGTCTCGCCACGGTTGCTCCAACTCAGTCGACCGTGCCCGTGTGTTCCCGGACACACCTCAAATACATGTCCAATTTCCTTGACTACCAAGTGTGCAGTGCACTGCAAGATTGGACTACTACTAACGGAAAGAACGATATGCTATAACCGTCTCCTCATCTTTCCACCTTATGATGCACGTTTATGTCGACATAATAATATGGCAAAGCAAACACTCACCTGATGTGTTTCTGATGGGGCATTGGGCCTCCTAGAAGCTCGTGGCTCCTAACTGATCTTACTACCACGATCTCCGCTCATTACCTCGTGTACGCGGCACTCCTTTCCCGCCATCTTATTCACAGTACCATCAAGCAAAAGTTAGTCAGAACAAGTGGTGTTACCACACATCAAAATATAGACTGACATTACTAGTTTTGATACATACCGACTTTTATATGGCGAATCGCGCTGTGCGCGACACTCCACAGGCAAAAAAGGAGTCTTATTGCAGTAGTGTGAGCAGGTGACGCGTCCACTCCAGGATTTTCTCTCTGGCTCGAATAGCAGCGTCCCTCTTAGTTCTAGTTCCCGGCAGGATACTGTCAGGGTTGGAAGTAACTTCCTCAGATCTTGATGTCTCAGTATCCATCATAGATTCTTGCACATTCATTACTTCCTCAGCAGCGACTACCTCGTCATGATTCTCAGGTACTGGATTGGTTTGTGGTGGCTGTATGCTATCGCTTGCGCTCGGGGCAGCATCCAGATCCAAATACTCAATTGGCGTGTCTAGAGGTGGTGCAGTTTGTTCCTCCTCAGTCGCTCCAGTTTGTGGAGAGTCATCTGTTTCAGTCTCTAGCGGGTAGAGATGACCTACAGACCGAGTCATTATGGAGTCTCCAACTTTAACTTTAGCGACCCTATGTTTACCATCTGCACTCCTTATGAGCTCTGCTATCTTCCCGACTTTCCATAACTCGCGGTTTTTAAGATCTGATTTTATTTGAACGATGTCTCCTAGTTTAGGTTCGCAATCAGAGACAATTCTTGGTTGTTTACGAGAGTTTTGGTATCTCTCCCTCAGACTCGTCAGGTACTGTGCCATGAATATTTTCTTAAATTCCTCTAGGATTATCAGACCCTTCTTCCAGCTTTCTATTAGGTTAACTTGAAGTTTGGAACTGTCTACCGTACAAACACTGTTCATTGCTGGAGTCAAAGTTAAGCATTTCCCCAGGCTTAGGAAATCGGCTGGTCTTAATATGTGGATCACTTCGGTTCCAATTTTAGTAAGTGGTCTTGAGTTGACTACAGCTTCTACTTCTTTTAACACAGTTAACAGCTTGCTGTCTCCGAGAAGGTGCTTTTCGAGAGTGCGCTTTAGAGAATGCTTCACTACACCTATCAGTCGTTCATAGAATCCACCATGCCACGGAGCCAGCTGAGGTATAAACCTCCATTCAATTCCCTTTTCAATGCAATATGGCTTACTAACAACTTCAGATGTTAGTTTGAAACATGTGGCATTGTCTGAATACAGTCTTTGTGGTGTGTTTCTAGTAGCAGCAAATCTTCTGAGTGCCAGGAGACATTCTTCTGCAGTCAAGTTGTTAACAATCTCAAGATGAATGGCTCGAACAGCTAAACAAGTGAATAGGGCAACCCACCTTTTCTGTTTGCCAGTTGGGGTGTTCACATAAAGAGGTCCAAAATAATCTACTCCACAGTACGTGAATGGTGTGCTATAGTTCACTCTTTCAGTAGGTAGATCAGGCGCAGTTGGCAGACGATAAGGGCCACCGCCGTGTTTGACACACCGCTGACATCTCGAGATCACTCGTTCCACCTGACGTTTACCTTGTGGAATCCAGTACTTCTCTCTAATGAGACTAAGAGTATGTGTAGTGCCAACATGATAATTGCTTTCATGAGTTTCCTTGATTATCCTTTTTGTGAATTCACAGTCTCTGGGAAGCAATATAGGATGTTTCATATCATAATTCCATGTGGTGTTGACCATTCGTCCCTGACATCTCAGTACGCCATCCACATCTAGAAACAGTCCAAGATTTCTAGTCAGATGTGTTACCTTTCCTGCAATCTCATTGGCGAAATGAAGTTTTTGCAGTTTCTTTATTTCTGCTATAGTACTAGCTGCCGAGTTCAGTGAAGGTGGTGTGTCCTGTACTGAGTAAATCTCTGGAATGTCGTCACTTAAATTATTGTTTGTCAACTGGTCGATTTGGTCTTCAATTTCCATCTGTTGGTTATCATTTGCTTCAACAGTTCTTGGCTCATTTCCTGGACCATCATCAGTTTCCGGTTTCCGGTATGCTACTGTGTCCACTCTGGTCCAGGCCCTCCGCAACAGAAAGGACTGTCATATGGTTCATATAGTATCTATCTGTAGGCCACATTGTCTCATCCTCTTTTAAGAATGTGGGACCATTAAACCAAAGTTCCTTGGATTGACTCCATCTGTCAGGCCTTGTGGCAACATCAGCTGGGTTCATTTTAGTGTTGATATAGTACAACTCTGCTCCCATTTGGTTTTTTCTGATCTCTTCTACTCTGTTTGATACAAAGGGCGGTAACAATTTATCTGACCGCATCCATCCATGTACGACCAAACTATCGGTCCACAACATTTCCTTGCTTATTGGAAGAGATAGGTTCTCTCTCACATATTTCAAGAGTCTACTTGCTATGAGCAAACCCAGTAGCTCTAATTTCGGGATATGAAGTTCACTTGTGTCTTCACCTTTGGCTATCCTAGACTTTCCCATTAAGAATGAGATTGATGTGCCTTGGTTGCTTCTTGTTGTTAGATAAATAACAGCAGCATATCCAGCCTTTGAGGCATCAGAAAACCCATGTAACTGGTATGTTGTCTCTAGCTCTGGATTGACATTTGTTACACATCTCGGCAATTCCAGATTTACTGCTGTTTTTATTACGTTCAATATTTCCTGCATGGACTGCACCAAGTCATCCGGTAGGTTGGTGTCCCATTTATGTTTTTGATCACAGATGCTCCGAAACAACACCTTCAATGGTAAGGTTAATGGGCAAATGAAACCACATGGATCGTAGATCCGGGCTAAAGTACGAAGTACCTTCCTCTTAGTGTTGACTGGTGCATCTTTGTCAAAGTGTTGATCAGTAATTCTTAATTTCACGGTGTCCCTTTTCACGTTCCACGACAATCCAAGAATTTTTACTGTATTTTCATGTTTTGCTTGCTGCTCTGAAGGCACAAGATCAAGAAATTCCTTATTATTTGATAACCAATCTCTTATATTCATAGATATTTGCCCAAAGGTTTCTCTCGTCTTTTCATAAATTTCTTGCGCTTCTTTCACAGAGTTCGCTCCAGTTACTAGATTGTCTACATAACAATTGTTAGCTATATCCTTCAGTAAGTTTCCATCTGTCTGTGACATGTGATATCTAATAGTCGCTGTCAGGAGAAACGGACTTGAAATTATGCCAAACGGGACTCGGCAAAATCGAAGATATAACAGATTGTCTCCCGTTAGGTCCTTTGTGATGTCTTTAGCCCACAGAAATCTTGTCACATCACGGTCCTTCTCTTGAAGTCCTACCTGCAAGAATGCCTTTTCTACATCGGCGACGATTGCTATTTTCTTTGTCCTAAACTTCAGAAGAAGGGCCGTGAGATCCTCAAGCATGGAGGGCCCACTATACAGACATTCGTTCAGGCTTTTCTTGTCCATGCTTCTCATTGAAGCATCGTACACAATCCTCCCGCGTTTTCCTTCATTTTTTACAATGTGATGAGCAAGGTAGTGCACAGGGTGTTCGGTGTCATTCCTATGTGGTTCAACTATTTCAATGACATTTCCGTTTAGTT
Organism: Cydia amplana; assembly: GCF_948474715.1. Lineage (NCBI taxonomy): Eukaryota > Metazoa > Arthropoda > Insecta > Lepidoptera > Tortricidae > Cydia > Cydia amplana. The sequence continues at coordinate 5,500,330 of NC_086085.1, forward strand.
GCTCCTTCAGAATATCATCATATTCTTGCAGCGTTGCTGAATCCAATCTATTGACCAAGCTCTTTAGTCTTCCTAACGCCATGCCGAAATTTACAGGAAGCTGAGGTGGATATTCAATCCATGGCCACGTTACTTCATAACGTCCATTGTTGTATTGTATGGTGTCATTGAAATGTTTTACAGCTTCCTCTTGTCTAGCGGCTTTTGGAGAGTCATTTATGCCAATACACTCAAGAGACCATAGAAATTTAATATCAATGTTCCTGAGCGGTAAGTCCGGTTCGGTAAAATAAGGGCAGCTTGAACTATGACAGTGGCAGTAAGTAGTCACAGTTAGAATATTTTCTGGGGTAGTGCGTTTACGGTTTTCATCTCCAGAATACAGCCAACCAAAGTCAGTATCGATCAAATACAGGTTATCCTTAAGTTGTATCTTCTCCTGACGTCTGAAACCTTCATAATAATCGTTCCCTATTAAGAGGTTCACATTTTCACCAATAGAATCGTCATCGGCCGCTAGATCAACCCTTGAGTGATCAAATTTAGCTATCGGTAACTTCTCAGTAATATGTGGAACGATATTTACTCTTACTTGTTTTTTGGTGCCACGCTTGGTTTCTAACACAACTTCCACTGAAGGGCTCGGCATTTCCTTTGGAATAGTTTCTCCAAACGTGAACACTAAGAGTCGGTCTTCATTATCCGGTAATAGCTGTAGTTTGGAAGCAGCCCGTACAGTTATGTAACTCCTCTGTGAGCCACAGTCCAATACAAGTCTGCACTTATGTTTGCTTGTTTTGTTGTTGTTGGGGTTGCTGATTTGTGCCACTGCTGTCTGTAAAAAATTGTATTTATTTATATTTGCTATATAGCACTTTACCATTGTTTGCCAACTGACAGGCAAATCTTCCTTACCTTTTGGCTTTGGACACAAAAGCTGGAGGTGTCCATCACCACATCGGTAGCATTTTATTTTTCTATGGCATTGATCTGTATTATGGTTCCGTTTCAGACACTTGTGACATCTACCAGACAGTTGCTTTTTTCTAGATTCATTGTCACTGTACCTCCTGCAATCCACACTATTATGATTTTGGAGCTTGCAGAAAATGCAAGGTAACCGGGTCTTCCTTTTTGGAGGAATGTTATCTTTAACGGGATTTTCTGCTTTCCTTTTTAAGTTTCTTCTTGGTCTGTATTTTGAGTCATTTTGTACTGGATCAGATCTAGTTTGGAGAACTTCAGTAGTGATGACTTGTTTCGTGTCCAGTCCTTTTGGAATTGGTTGGGTCTGGGCTTTCTCCATAGCCATAACAATGTCCAGTAAAACCCGTCTGACTGTCGAGGTTGAATTATCCGTTGAATGTTGAGGCATAAGGTGATATTGGTGTAAAACTTCTTCTGGAAATTTGGCAAGTATGTTTGCCCGTAGGTGGTTTCCTGCTGTGTCTTCACCTAACTTTTCCAGGACCCGCAGATGCCGCTCAATCTGGTCTAAAGTATGCCTACAACTGGAAGCCGAATATTCTGCTCGACCCAAGTTGGTAAGCGCAGTGTAGTGGACATCTATCAGAGCATCGTTCGACCCATACCTCGACTTGAGAGCCTCCACGGCAATGGCATAATTGTGATTTGTTATACTGATGCCCGCTACAGCTTCCATTGCCTTGCCCTCCAGACTACTTAACAAATAATTAAGTTTATCAGCCTCGGCCATGGGCTGGTTGTCTACATTGGACACAAACCGATCCCAAAATTCTGACCACCGTAGCTGATCACCATCAAACTTAGGTAGTTGCAGTTTTGGAAGTTTGATATTCATTTGTCGTTCCGTTGTTGTATTATGCTGATCAGCCACAACTGCCATGGATGTCTCTATATTCACGATTAAATCCTCCGCCTGGAGTTGAATCTCCATAGCCTGGTTAACTACAGTAGCTTCCGGGTTCGACGAGGTAGTCGTATAGTGCCGTATTTCATTTTGTAGTTTGCTAATTAGATTCTGTAACTGTCTTATCGTACCGGACCCACTTCCAATTATGAGATCACCGGCGTCGTTAGACTGAATGTTTTCGATGTACGTTTTCAATTTATTTTGTCGCATTTGGACCATGTTAGCCAAGATATCTTCCATTGTGAATAGGTACAATGTATTCAATGCTTCACACGAAACCCCTGACTCCGTGTTTTATCCTCTACGAACTGAAATTAACAAATAACAAAGGATTTTACTTCTTGGCACCGCCGAAATATTGCAACGCGTCGGTACTATGAACGTAGAACATGAGGCATATTTACCTTGATCCGTGATATATTTCCCATTAATCGTTGTATCCTATCAACAACTATTCACTGTCACACCGAAATATACTCGCAAAACACTAATCCAATTAGAATGGATAATTCTAATTAAAGTTATTTCCCATTTAAAAATACTCGACCACCAGACAGCAAAATTTTCATGACAAGTTTGGCATTTGACAACAAACGAAAAGGCGGCAAACCGAGAAGAAAATTCCATAGTAGTGCTGTCACGCTGAGATTACATAATACCGATTTTGACTATTCGTTCAATTTGTAAAACCAAGAACAAATATTTATCGTTTACATATTTATGCAAACTAAAACAAGATTAAAACTTGTTTAATATTTACCTTTGTATTAATATCACCTAAAACATTATATTAGTTTCAAGTATCGCTCACTTCAAACGAATCGGTTAGAATCGATTACTTGGGACGCACTAGCACCATAGACAATCGGATGAAACGAATGAATGGTTTAAGTTATTATTTCATTTAAGTGCACTTTACACGATATTCTACTAAAATTAATCCTAGTTTAAGCTTTACATACACTTGTGCTATATTTTTTTTTTTTTTTTTATTTGCAGTTGCAATTTTTTCAAACTTTCTACGCACTTCCAAACCACGCAATTATCCTTTTACTCTTGAACTGTGTGCCTTTCAGTTCTCCCCTTTTAGAGACTGACAATCACTCAGTATAAAAGGACTTATGAACTAGTATAATTTCAAAATACAAATATACATATTTTCCTTACTACTAAAATAAATGGTACTCAGATTAATTTCTTTATTATTAAACACTATATAACATGATTGCAACAGCAAATCATGATAAAATAAATAATTTTGATAAAAATAAGCCTCGCTTATCCGGCTCATTTATATAGTTATCCCAGCATCTCCACCAAAATGTCGTCCCTCCTGTACAATATATGTATGAAATACTAATTGCTGGGTTCACATATACATATGGACGGCATGAATATATATAAATTACACATTTATATCATTAGAATGGAAAGATGAGTCGACCAACTTCCACTCTACTTAATTATGTGTATACAGATAAAATGAGGACTTGCCTCTCTCATGTGGTTGTATCACTCACATGAATGATTCAGTTTTACTTGGTGCCCTTCCATCTCGTTTAAGCTCTGTGTGGTTGCTAACCCACATACTACTTAATGGCTATGCACCTCCAGTTGGGCATCGGTCGACTTGCTCCGGTCTATACAGGGCCATATCCCTGGTGACTCTTATCAGATTTGCACATTTGTCACTTAGCCGGACGGGGGGGCTATGCCCCCCCGGAGACCTCCACCTTCCCCATAGTCTCGCCACGGTTGCTCCAACTCAGTCGACCGTGCCCGTGTGTTCCCGGACACACCTCAAATACATGTCCAATTTCCTTGACTACCAAGTGTGCAGTGCACTGCAAGATTGGACTACTACTAACGGAAAGAACGATATGCTATAACCGTCTCCTCATCTTTCCACCTTATGATGCACGTTTATGTCGACATAATAATATGGCAAAGCAAACACTCACCTGATGTGTTTCTGATGGGGCATTGGGCCTCCTAGAAGCTCGTGGCTCCTAACTGATCTTACTACCACGATCTCCGCTCATTACCTCGTGTACGCGGCACTCCTTTCCCGCCATCTTATTCACAGTACCATCAAGCAAAAGTTAGTCAGAACAAGTGGTGTTACCACACATCAAAATATAGACTGACATTACTAGTTTTGATACATACCGACTTTTATATGGCGAATCGCGCTGTGCGCGACACCGACTTACAGGAAACGTTCATTTACAAACTTTTTATGTATGAAGGAGTATAATTTAATGTTATTGAAAAGATAACAGAGAATTGGCAAGTGAGCCAAGCCTAGCCAAAATATTAACGACTAAGTTGGCTGCATTCAGAGATAAGAAAGAGCCGGTCGGTCATCTTGTAGTCAACCCAGCAGGTCTGGGGCAGCGCAGCAACCAGCATCCGTGACCACAGCTGGTGCAACCCAGCTAAAACGTCGGATAAGGAAAAAAAAAATATCGCGTTACATCCGTTTCAGGAACATGTGCACAAAACGCGAGAGTTTAGACTGTTTAAGTAAAGGTAAGACTGTGCCTATGAACTACCCAGTTGAACACAATACTCTGCAAAGAGCCATAAATATACGTTCTTATATCCTAACACAGGTTAGTAATCCTTTATTTAAGATTTCCCAGGAATATACCGAATATACAATGACCCTTTCAGATTCGCGCGTAAATCGCGTACAAAGGTAGTTATTCCGGAAACCGGTGAGTAATCAGAATGCTTTGAATATGGTTCTAAGTAAAGACGTTTTGCTTACGAAAACAAATGAGAACGAATATATAAATGAGCTTAAGTATTTATAGCTTAATATTCCAAACGATACAATTGTGAAAACTGACCAGATTTGAGAGTGATTAACACTTTGAACGACCACGAACTTTGACGTCCACTGTATCTACCGCATTATCAGTTGTTAATGAGGTGAATTTTTAATTGAATAGAGTTGTCCCACGCTAAGTTTTCATGCCAAGTGCTAAGTCAAATATGGAACTTATAGGGATATGTATGCATTATTATTGCCAAGTCTGTGCAAAGTTAGTGGTCAAAGTCTATATGGCAATATCGCACTAAAGGCAACCTAAAGGGGGTTTGGTAGAAAACGGCACATATTTTATGAAGCCTTGTGGTTAAAGAGCAGAAATAAATAATGGAATTTTCCCATATGAGTAAATGGTAAAAATAGATTATCCTCTATCATTTGTCTTCCTCGAGGAATGCGTGGGAGGAGATTGAAAAGCACTCAATGATGTGGAACTTCAACTTGAACATAATTAAGTGGAAGTGTATTAAGACGTCCATTAATCACTTCTCCGCTTGGATGAGCTTCAATAAAACTTACGTTCAAGTAATCTATCTATAGGAGCTTTCTAAATTAAGTACAATAGAAAACTTCATCGTATCTTAGGGATCTAGTGCTAAAACTTGTACAACAGCAGTAACAATTATTTTAGTGTTACTTGTCGCGCCAGCAGGTTTCTGATGGACGCGATTATCAACTTAATTAAGACATGATATAGGCAATGTCACTTTTCGTCACTACTTGAAAGAAAAAGATGTACGTTATATGAACCTACATTATGTTTTTATATCTTACGTACATATTTATAAAAAAAAGGAATGGAGGGAATCTGAGGAATGCAATTCTGTGAGCGAGCTATTAGATAGAGTCTGTGTGGAAAGAGAAGAGTCGTGGAATGTATGGGGCCCAATACAATCTACGACTCTTCTCTTTCCGCACGGACTCTATCTAGTAGCTCGTTCACAGAATTGCTAATCAAGATATACCTACACTATACAATATATACCACAGCCACGCTAATCAAGATATACCTACCTTTATATAAGTTCTGCTATCAACTCACTTCGCCATTTACGCTGCGTAAACACGGCTCTACGAAGAAAGAGTAAGGGTATATATCTCCTTTATTATTGGATACTAAGGTAAGATTCTGCGCATGAAATACGGCAAAGTGAATTATCATAAACATGCTCCAAGTGTTTTATTAACTCATCTTCATTTCTGACACGTTTTTCTAGTTATTCAATCACGACCCACTAAATCGCTTAGCTCTTTAAAACCTCATATCATAATCCACTTTCGCTTGTTTTAAAAAACTCTATTTCACCTACTTTAAAGTTGCTTTTGGGTTGTCAATATGAAACAAATACGATTTTGCGGAAGTAACTAACCTTTTCAGTTGACGTTTCTATCAAAAGTTTGGCGAACATAAAATGAATGTCTCTGTGGAACAACTCTGGAACGATGTTCGAATACCGAACGAGTGACGTTTGTCAACTGACGGCGTGTCAGGCTTGTCAGGTTGTCGTGTGGGCGGTGTGGAATTCAACGTTTGTATAATATTCGTTTATTATTTATAAATAGTGCAATGTTACGCATCGGTGGACATTCGTTAAGAGATGTGTGGGCCAGGTTCGTTTATTTTATATTTGGTTCGAATTCCTTAGATTGCACTACATAAATTTTCAGACATTATTTATTTTTGTAATCGCTGGAGTTGGGTAAATATTTAGTAAATAAACGATTTACACTGCGAACTCCGAAATAATAAACACACATCGAACTTTAGCTCGTAAGCTTTGATTTTCAAACAAGCAAGTTCCTAGAAAAATCTGATAGACAGTGTATTTACCCAACTGGGGAATATGTATAGGCTGTCCTTTTTCTAGATACCAAATAACATCTTTAAGACATTATACATGCTACAAAGAACTTCGAGTCATTGTTATCGTTAACCTCATATTTATATACAGTTAACGGTAACAGTATTCGGGCGAAATTCAATACTTTCCCTCGCACAAAGGATCTTTTGTATTCCCATCTTTACGGATAACAATCGCCTTCGACAAAGAGGGCAAACTTATTAAAAATCTTGATCAGTTTCCACGATAAAAGCCTGCGGTACTTAATGGGAGAGAAAAAATTAATAAAGCTATGTAAAATTTCAGGAATCAGCTGAAGAGTTGGAAGCTTGTTTTGGGTGATGATGACCTAGCACCTCGGTGCCTCGGGGAGGCGAGTTTGGTGCCAGCGAGGCAGGCCAGTGCTAAGACGTGTCCCCCTGTCCCACTACATGCCAACAGGACTTTTAAAAAGGGAGAGCCGCGAAGATACTCGCCTTTTCATGAGCCCGGGCAGGTAATTATGACTGAATATCAAGCCTACATTTGGTTAATAAAATTATTGATGTTTTATTCATGTGTTTGTTATGGATGCTACCTAAAAACTAGTTAGTAGCCAAAGTTTTTGGTAGGACATTTCTAAGGCATATTAAATATTGTGCATCTTAGTTTAAAAATCGTAAAACGAGCCAAAACCATATGCTTAGAGTCTGTGCGGAAAGAGAAGAGTCTTAGAATGTATTGGATCCCATATATTTCACGACACTTCTCTTTCCGCACAGACATACTATATAACTTAATGCTAAAACAGTCCCTACAGACATAATTATGATCAACATTCTTTTCTAGAGTAGAAACTATTCAATACATCTATACCTATAATATAAACGTAGAAAGGTTTGGAAACACATACATAACACTGAGCGGTACCACAGAATTCCTTTCTTTTACATCTACACAAATATAATCAGCTGTCAAAACTCTTCACATTGTACTCTTTGCCGCAAATACATTTATTCAAAGGAAAGAGAAGTATTCCGAGAATTAAAATGCTGAATTCAGCAATCCTGCTCTGAATTAACGTTTTTTAACCAAGATGGCGCCTCAATTTGTGCGCGAAAATTGCGTTCAGAGATTTATGGTTTTAATAAAATTTAAATTTCTGAATGGATAATATAAATTGAATTATTGAGATTTGTTCTCGAAAGGATAACTTAGTTATCCAATGGAAGAGGATCCATTGTAAAGGCGGGTGTCCATTTAAAATCAGTCTTCTTCAAGATCGTTCAGGAAATGAGTTCCTAGAAAAGGTTTTTTCAATTAGTTATCCCGTTCTTATCCAAAACTTCCAAAAGTATAGATAGATCGTATGGAGATATGATATGTATATATGGCTTAGGTTCATAGTATTAGAAAGATAAATAATCCATCTACATCTATTAGGTAGTGATAAACAAGACAATAGCTTTGAGGTCTTATTATTATGTCATAATTGCGAATATTGTAGACCAACAGTAAGGAAGGACTGCACCCATATGTTGTACTTGACTACACAAATAAACTTAAAACTTGTAGGTGGTTTTGGCAAATGCACGTATCGAGTTAAAGCGACAAAGTGCCAAAACGTGTGGCTTCGCGTACTTTACCCACTTTAAGCACGCTTGCCTTTAGCCAAGTAAAGCGATCCTTTGGGATATAATTTTCTCGGAGAAATTCTCGGCTAAGGACAAAGTAGCGAGGCAAATATTGACGTGTAAACACAATATGCTACGCAATTTAGCCGTCTCATTTCTTCATGGATATCTAGCAATGTATTTGCTGAGGGTTTGTTGACTTATAATAGGTATATATAATACAAGTAATTGTAATTTTATCTAGAGTTAACAGCAGAAATTACGTGAAAAGGCGCTTTAATTGGCTTACACCATATTCTCTTAACAAATACCATTTTGAGAGCTTCATATAAATATATCAGCTATAGATACCTACAGATATGATATAAGTCATATAAGAAATATCTATAAACTTCTCTATTAACTACTTCTGATTGTAATTTTGAAAACCGAGAAAAATAAACAGAATATGACCTTAGCGACACGAAAACTGTACGTAGCTTTATAATAGGATGAAGTGAAGTCACACTTGTAATGAACCAAGGACCAGAGACGAAACATACTTTATTTTAGATTCCCTGCAAGTAGATTCCTCTTGCCCCGGTATTTCTTTTACCCCGTTTAATAACGTTATCATTAAAAAATAAACTAAGGGTTGTGTATTTATTTAGTAAGTTATAACCGTGTAATTTTTGTACAGTCAGCAGCAGAAGTTGCTAGGCGTGCGAGGTGTTCAAAATTACCTTGACACGCTCTCATTCTCTTAACAATAAAGTCGCGTCAAGATCGTTTTGAACAACTGGCCCGCTTAGCAACTTCTGCTGCTACAGTCAGTGCTGCTATAGTAAAAGGAACGAAGTGAACAATGGAACCTTTTTTTTTAAATAGCCTATGCCACTGCTGGGCAAAGACCTCCTTTCTTCCGCCACTCATCACGGTTTGCGAAAAGCGTCGAGGTCATCACGCCATCTCTCCCGTATGCATGGAACATAAAATATTTAAAAGAAAAGCGGCCAAGTGCGAGTCGGACTCGCCCATGAAGGGTTCCGTATTTAGGGGATTTATGACGTATTAAAAAAACTACTTACTAGATCTCGTTCAAACCAATTTTCGGTGGAAGTTTCCATGGTAATGTACATCATATTTTTTTTTAGTTATATTATTCTCTTATTTTAGAAGTTACAGGGGGGGGGGGACACACATTTTACCACTTTGGAAGTGTCTCTCGCGCAAACTATTCAGTTTAGAAAAAAATGATATTAGAAACCTCAATATCATTTTTGAAGACCTATCCATAAATACCCCACACGTATGGGTTTGATGAAAAAAATTTTTTGAGTTTCAGTTCTAAGTATGGGGAACCCCAAAAATTTATTGTTTTTTTTCTATTTTTGTGTGAAAATCTTAATGCGGTTCACAGAATACATCTACTTACCAAGTTTCAACAGTATAGTTCTTATAGTTTCGGAAAAAAGTGGCTGTGACATACGGACGGACAGACAGACGGACAGACAGACAGACAGACATGACGAATCCATAAGGGTTCCGTTTTTTGCCATTTGGCTACGGAACCCTAAAAATCCCTGATCTTGATTAGTAATCATGGAATTGGAATAATCCGGGATAAGCGAAGTAATTAAGGGTTCAGGGAATGATGGGTTCGATCAGGATTCAGTAGGAACCCTTCAAAATTGGCGATGTCGATGGGATAAAACGAAAACTCTCATTAAGTCTTGATGATATGGACGTTAAGGTTTAATTTCGCGTGACCTGTGAACTCTACACGTGTAAGTTCGGTTCGTTGGGCGGTTAAAGGTTTTTGATTGGGAGCCTATTATTACGACGTAAAGCCTTTGATTTGATTTGGATTACAGGTTCTTACTGACTTGAGTACTTAATGTACTAAGTTGATTGTCGTTTTCTTTTGGATTCGATTTTTGTTTTAGAGTTAGTATTTTCGTCACGTTTATGTCGTGATAAATTTTGTATTTTACTCGGTAGCAAAGTTTGTTTAACCCTCCTGCCTTGAAACCCTCGCAACGCTAAAAATTCCAGTTTTCGAACCTCTCGCTACACTCGTGGTTCAATTTTGGAAGCTTTCACTTGCAAGCGGGTAGCATGAAAACAACAACTTAGTCCGTAGTAAAACAAATAACTATCTTTACTCTTTAGAAACCTCTATAGAAAAATAAGTATAAAGAGGCCATCATCTACATCTGCAATCTATTTCAATCATCAAGAGTACCTGGTGGATTTGCTTTTATTATTATGCGGTACTTATTTTCACCTCCGATTTTAATTTATCTACCTAACATAAAAACTTTCCAACCCGCAAATATCGAATCCCGAGGCTTATTCCCAACATACTACGAGATATATATATCTTCAGATATCGTCCCTTTCTTACAAGTGTTTAACGTGAAAGAGTGGGATAGATAGAAGATATAATAAGGTGGGAATAGGCTTTGCCGCAGCGGGACCCAATTACCGCGGAATGGCGTTATCCCTGCAAAATGAGTATACGCGATAAGGGAAATAGTTGTAGAGATTACATAAAACAATGGCAGATACACCGCTCTCTTGAAGAATTGTCACCGAATTAAGGTGGAATCCTTTCAGACGGTTTCTTTATTCATTTGAAAATCTTACCCAGGGTGCCGCCAGCAACGAGGCAGGGGCCAAGCTGCACTGAGCCTAGCACAAGAGTGGCGCGACAGTATCTCGCCCGCGATAGACTACCCGTCTGTCTTTAATTTTAGGTAACCTATCTGTGGTTAAGGCCGCAGAGAGAGGAACCGACGTATTATAGAGTGTTTCTTATTATTATAAAATCATTCTAATACGAGTATATGACGTCTCAAAGTATATACCGTATATATATTTCAAATAAAATGAGGAAATGGCTCGGGTTTTATGGGCTGTTTAGACAAATGTTCACGAGTATAGCTATTCCCTGGTGACGGGACACTTTTTAGCGTTGAATGAATAGATTTAGTCGTGTTTTCTCAAAGTAAATTCTAACGGCGATTTCACATATGCGTCTTTTTTATACGCGTATACGGTCGTTTCGGAATACGCGCTTAGAAGCGCGATACATTTCGCTACATATGGCAAAAATCGTGTATAGCCTGCAGGCGCTTTCAAAAACGAGATTATAGGCGAGTATAAAACGCTAGTCTGAAACCGCCCTAAAGTTGTTTCGCTAGCTGAGATTAACAACTCCCCACGGCCAACGACTATCTCAGTTTTATTTAAAAGAAATGTCAACTTTATGTCTTATCAGACGTGACTTGACTCGAGGTAAGGTTGGTGAGGCAGATAGGTCAAATTTCCGATTTGGTGTCATAGCAGTGTAGCTATACCTATACGTATAGGAAGCGTTGGAGGCCTAAAGGGATAAAGGGTGTGCGACTTACAAACCGAAGGCTCCGGGTCAATAACTGCTACTGGAATTTTCTGTGAGATCGTGATACCTACGCCGGTTGTCAGAGAAACTGCTGACTTTTGGCCTTTTACTATGATTTGTAGTGCGTCTTGGCATACCTGTGAACAACAGAAAATGTGTATTAGTTTCAGTATTATCATGGATATAAAGATCGATGCACAAACAAAAAATAATTCTGGGTGAATCAGCTTTTTCTTATCACTTTTAAAACCCTGGTTTAATGGTATTTAAAATAACTAAACGTACATTTTTATGGCAGGTTTAAGCGTTTTCCACAATGGGTCATCTATCTATTTAGAAGTAGAATGTACCCTATTTCACCCTTGTAATAGAATCTTCGGAATCAAACTACCAGCACCACCAGCACGCATAACATCTAGTGGGTATTCGATTTTATCTAGTACCTAATTGTAGCCGAAATGTATTGACAGAGTCCGTGGGGCAATGTTTCAGTTAGCAGCACAAATACTGGACAAAATCGAATACTTAAGTACTTAGAAGTTAGACAATATACGAAGAATAACATCCGCACAATCTCCATCAAAAGAACATTTCCAGATCCCAGATTTCCGCAAAATAAACTTTTACGATCGTTTTATAGGTGTCTTAACAAATCTGGAAAGCGTCTCTCGACGCTGAATAGGTGTGTTTATCGGTTCGTACGCGCCCTGTGGATAGATAAACAGGAACAGAATGACTTGTAAACACCACATTAAAGTACAGAACGGGTTAACTAAATCTGGAGAAACTTTTAATTAAAAAAAAAACGCCTATGAGAGGGATTCCCTGAGTACTTATCCTATTCTATCCTTAAAACGTGCAATCCGTGTAATGGCTAAAAAACCCTCAGACTACCATGCCAAGGAGTTGTTTAAGCAGCTGAAAATTCTCACGTTACCTTCTGTATACGTACTCGAAGCATGCAAGTACATACGACGCAATCTCGAGTGGATCCCCTCTAATCACCAAAAACTCCAGACTGTAACGCGTAGACGCAACCTCCTATACGTGCCCCCGAGAAGTCTAGCAAAGTCTAAAAAATCCTTACACATAGTAGGCATAAAACTTTACAATACTCTAGACGAACAGTTAAAAGCTACTTCTGACTCGATATTCGAGAAAAAACTAAAGCAGATATTGTTGGACATGGCGTGCTACAGTATTGACGAATTCGTTAACTGCTACAAGTCACTGACCCATCTACACAATTATTAAATAAATTACCTATTTTAAGTAGTGGAAACACCCGCATTGCATGTTATCTGGGGGCACGGTAGTGCCCCCGCCAAGACGAGCAAAGCGAAGCGCAAGGGCACTACCTACCTTTTCTCGAAGCGCTTCGTCGTTTTTTTTAACCCTCATAACTTGGGTTTGGATTATACCAGATAAACAAAATTCTCGGGATATGATGTCAATAGTGGACTTATTAAACATAAAAAAATTCAATTGCATAGCTCTTATACTTTAGATTTTATTCATATCTAAAAAACCCCGATTTCGTCACTGACTCACTCACTCACTGTTGATCATCAAAACCTCTAGGGTACTTCCTGAAGTCCTAGAACGCTGAAATTTGGTATGTAAGATAGTCATCATCTTCCTCGCGTTGTCCCGGCATTTTGCCACGGCTCATGGGAGCCTGGGGTCCGCTTGGCAACTAATCCCAGTAATTGGCGTGGGCACTAGTTTTTACGAAAGCGACTGCCATCTGACCTTCCAACCAAGAGGGTAAACTAGGCCCGCATTGGGATTAGTCCGGTTTCCTCACGATGTTTTCCTTCACCGAAAAGCGACTGGTAAATATCAAATGATATTTCGTACATAAGTTCCGAAAAACTCATTGGTACGATCCAGGGTTCGAACCTGCGACCTCCGGATTGCAAGTCGCACGCTGTTACCGCTAAGCCACCAGCGCTTTGGTATGTAAGATAGTATTAGTACACAAACAACAAAAAAATTCAAAAACTTGAAATTTTTTGCCCCTAAGGGGGTTAAAAGGGGGTTGGACTTTTGTATGGGAAATCAATAACCGCTGAACCGATTTAGTTGAAATTTGGTATGTATAGATAGTTTTTGTAATGGGAAATGGCATAGAATAGTTTTCAACCCCAAAATCATCCCGTAAGGGTGAAAAGGGGGTGGAAAAGGGCGTTAGGGGAAAAAGAGGGTTGAAGTTTGTATGGGGAATCAGTAAAAAGCAAATTGTATAAAAGATGCCACCAGGTACGTATTTCAGGATTCTTAATAGTAAGTATTTAAATCACATGCGCAACCCTTTAAATTAGGGGATGGAAGCAACTTACAAAAAGAAGTGAAATCCCACCAAAAACATTTCATGTAAAATGTTGCCAAGACGAAACCATAAGGCTCGCACTGACAAAAAGTTATCAGATCTCTTGTACAGCCAAGCTTCTAACTCTACAAGCCCTAACTTCACAAACTCTACACATTAGTCAAAATATATGTGGCTTGGCCGTTTGGTTACTCCAAGAACTATTGTATTGTAAAAAATAATTAATAATGTATACATTTTTCACCTTACGTCCATGTGACAGTAGCGAAACGGCCAAGCCACATATTTTGACTAAGGTGTAGAGTTTGTGAAGTCAGGGCTTGTAGAGTTAGAAGCTTGGCTGTACAAGAGATCTGATAACTTTTTGTCAGTGCGAGCCTTATGGTTTCGTCTTGGCAACATTTTACATGAAATGTTTATGGTGGGATTGTAATTTGTGATATTACCAGTGTACCTAATTAATAATAATGTATAGTACTTATAGGATAAAAGAAAATGACATGTAAATCTTTTTATATTTTTATCAATAAATGATCTATCTATCTATCTATTATTACAATTTTGGTACGCAATAGTTAAACCGGCACAGTGGACAGCTGTTAAGGGGTAGAAGATACAAAATATGGACTGTGGACTATATGATAAAGAATGAGGTGTCGTATCGATATGACTATCAACAGAGAGGAATTGGAATTGCTTCCCTTCATGGCTTTGAAAATGGTAAAACAATGAATATGCTGAGAAACACAATCCCAACTCAAACGATGAGCTATTATAAAAACGTCTCAATAGGTTTCTGTGTTAGTCCAAAGTATCCAATTCGTCAACAAAGCAAGGCCGTGATTACCCGAAGCTAATAGAGTATATTAGCCGCGGGATGTTTGCGCGGTGAGTCACGGCTTAGTATTCGATGCACGAGCACTGAGGTGTATGCACTTGCATGGTCTGTGAATGGGCTCGAACGCGAAGCAGTTTACTTGTTTATGGATACTTTACAGTATATTAGATAGCTGTGTTTCAAATAGGTCCATTGGGCAATCCGGAAACAATAAATGTTGTTTGTTTCAGTCTAAGATGGAATGGGTAGTGGCTCGAGCGGACGACATCCTCAACTGGGGCCGCAAAGGGTCCCTTTGGCCTCTGACCTTCGGCCTCGCCTGCTGCGCCTTGGAGATGATGCATTACGCCGCACCTAGGTATATAACTTTGTGTTACGTACATTAGCATCAGTTTAGCCAGGATGCCATCCTCAACTGGGATGGACTGGGGATGGAAAGGGTTGCTCTGACTTCTGACCTTCGACCTAGCATTCTGAGCTTTGTATTATGGAATTTGCGGCACTAGCTTTTTTCACTTAGCTAGTCATCCAAGGGTCTTATGCCTCCCTTGCTGGGTTTTCGAAATGATACAGGATAACAGAGCCGTAGTAGCAGTATTTAAGTATTTTTGCAGAATTTGCTTTTCAAATCCAATTATATGTACAACTAAATACGACATCATTTTCTAAGGAATCTTCTTATATGTACACATACAGCACAGCCTTTACATCGTTAACGGGAGTTGAGCCTTGGTAATAATCAGTATAGAGTTCCTAAGACTTCTAAGAATTAAGTTTTTGCCACATTAACGTCGCACACTCAGTGATTTAAGAGTGACTCACGGGTGAATTCTCAGAACTTGAAGAGCAATTTGTCGAGATTCGATTATAGCAAGTGACTTGTCACACGTAATACATTGAATCAGGGTTAATTAGCGGCATATTGAGACAGTAAATGTCTGATGAATTGCCTTATTTGAAGCTATCTTGTTTAAAACACTGCTTGTCTTTCTGAATTATAAATATTAACTAAACATTTGTCAATAAAACACAACTGTTTAAGATAGGTTAGAGTAAATAATATCAATATCATGTTAAACTTATATCAATGATAAGACATCGAGAAGATTGATAGTTGACTTTGAAAGCATTGACTTTACAATTGTAATCTTACACAGTTACATTTTACATAAAAAAAATGTTCTACAACACATAAGTCTCATTATTTATTATGTCATAGACATGACATAGTTATTTCTTATGTTAGGCGAAGAAGAAGATAGAAAGTGCAAAAGCATCACTATGGACATATATGACTAACCAGCTCAAGTAGGTACTTAACGGACAAATACCTAGCAACAGTTGATACGAGTACCTAATATCACCTGAGATGAGGAATGATCATCGCCCTTCAGCACTGCCTTGCCCATACTAACCTAAGGAACAAAATGCTGCAAAATGCCACTATTATTATTAACTGAGCATGAGTGATCCTTACTGCAACGAAATAAGGCCTAACAAAGGTCAGGTTAAATCTTACGGTTCATATATGTTTAATACACGTTACGTCGGTTTGTAGAAGCATGTGTAACGGATACAAGTGATCATTATCTCGTAATCGGAGCCCCGGGTCTCGTTTACCTGTTGCATAATTAAGTACTACCCTCGGTAATCGCGGCGTATAATTTTGCTATCACGATTATCTGCTTTGCTGACCTTATCGGTTGAGGGGCGTGCAACTTTCAACCAATTCACACATTTATCTACATAAATTTGAGATTTTAGTATTTTCATCTGGTTTTAGAAGATAGGTATTAATTAGGTATCTATTTCGGGTCTATCTCAAAGTCCAATAAGTTTGACATCCTTTTCCTTGAGCGAATTTAGACAAACTATATTTAGACCTACTTATTTGCGAATAATTTACAGCTTTATCATAAAATGTAGAACTAAAATATCTATCAAACATTTATTTGTTAGATGTAATTTAATTTTCAAGAGTTAAATGTATCAATTAAAGGCACAATACATTTTTCAAAGGCACCAAATCCAATACCTATTCAAATTCTAACACAGTCTAACTTGACGCCTGAAAATTACTTAATCAAGCAACTCGGGGCTTAATCAATAGAATCTCATTATTGTTTGGAGACTTTTCAAGCGTGTGGCAGTTCCAATAATCGGTAAAGGTTAGGATAGGTCAGTAAATGTCATTTGAAAGGTTGCTCGGTGTTTGAGTATATTTTAGCCGGCTAGTGTGAGAATTATTGTTTCGAGAACGTTATTTAATTAACCCTTTTCAGGGCCATTGCTGCATAAGTGATAGGCTAGGGTACGTAACGTCCTACGGGCTTTCATTTCCCTCAAGTTCAGAGCAGCCCTACTGCAAATGAAACCTTACAGTAAATTACATACAGAAGATTATTAGGTATGCATGTAGTGTTGTTACTCGCAAGAAGCAAGGTGGTCCTGATGATGCTTGCTCCACCAAACTAAGTGAATTCCGAACGAATAAAACTTTCAAAGTTCAACATCGACGACGCGCAATTGTAGGGGGCGATTGCTATGAGGAGCACGTAATGATGTTTAATTTTCAGATACGACATGGACCGCTACGGAATGGTGTTCCGCGGAACGCCGCGACAAACCGACGTCATAATAGTCGCTGGCACGGTGACCAACAAGATGGCTCCCATCCTGCGCAAGACGTATGACATGATGCCCGAGCCGCGCTGGGTGGTGTCCATGGGCAGCTGTGCCAACGGTGGCGGGTACTACCACTACACGTACAGCACTGTGCGAGGCTGTGACAGGATTGTACCAGTAAGTGGTCTTTAATGCGTGACAATCTGAAATCATAATAGTTGCTGGCACGGTGACTCCCATTCTGCGCAAGACCTATGGCATAATGCCTGTGCCTACGGTGGCTTCTCAAAAAAACACTATCGATATTACCTACATACTCGTACCTACACTAAAAGCGCAATTTTGGTTTGGCAACAATTTTATTTAAGCTCGGCTTATAAAGCTTTTTGCTCTATAAACTCCATTCACATGCTTCTGAAAATGTATATATCATCAGCGGTTTGGATTGTAAGATTTATTGCAAGTACGCTTGTAATAAATCTAGTAATCTTAAGCAAGCTACGAGACCCAGTAGGAAGTTAGTTTTATGAGTCCTCTGATGAACTTAAATACGAACTTTAAATGAAATTTTGTCTTAGGCCCTTGAAATACTTTGATAAATTTTAGAATTAGGTACCTAGTTTTACTTGACAATTCGCTTTGACGACTTTCAACTTATTTAAAGTCGGAGGTCTTTATTAGCCTCCGTCTATTTCGTGTTCTATTTATTTGTATTTTTTAGACGCTATTAAATGTATTTCTTCTTTCTTCTATGTCTATAACTAGCGACCTGCCCCGGCTTCGCACGCGTTAACAAATTATACATAAACCTTTCTCTTGAATCACTCTATTAAAAAAGCGGCCAAGTGCGAGTCGGACTCGCCCATGAAGGGTTCCGTATTTAGGCGATTTATGACGTATAAAAAAAACTACTTACTAGATCTCGTTCAAACCAATTTTCGGTGGAAGTTTACATGGTAATGTACATCATATATTTTTTTTAGTTTTATCATTCTCTTATTTTAGAAGTTACAGGGGGGGGGGGACACACATTTTACCACTTTGGAAGTGTCTCTCGCGCAAACTATTCAGTTTAGAAAAAAATGATATTAGAAACCTCAATATCATTTTTGAAGACCTATCCATAGATACCCCACACGTATGGGTTTGTAGAAAAAAATTTTTTTGAGTTTTAGTTCGAAGTATGGGGAACCCCAAAAATTTATTGTTTTTTTTTTCTATTTTTGTGTGAAAATCTTAATGCGGTTCACAGAATACATCTACTTACCAAGTTTCAACAGTATAGTTCTTATAGTTTCGGAGAAAAGTGGCTGTGACATACGGACGGACAGACAGACGGACAGACGGACAGACAGACAGACAGACAGACAGACAGACAGACATGACGAATCTATAAGGGTTCCGTTTTTTGCCATTTGGCTACGGAACCCTAAAAAGCCGCATCAAAATCCGTCGCATAGTTTTAAAGATCTAAGCATACATGACAGACAGACAGCGGGAAGCACCTTTGTTTTATATGTACTATGTAGTGATGACCAAATAATTCCAGGTGGACATCTACGTGCCCGGGTGTCCGCCGACGGCCGAGGCGCTCCTGTACGGGATGCTGCAACTCCAAAGGAAGGTGAAGCGCATGCGAGTCGTGCAGGCCTGGTATCGGCATTAGTTCATTGTTAATACATTTATATGTGATTTGTTTGGATTGGATTGTTTTTATTACAAGCTTTTTATTAATTTGCAATGTATGTATGTAACTATGTTTATACGGGTCAAATCTTGCAAGTTAAAGACCCACTTCCCTACTTGCAATGAAGCTGAAAATTCGCATAATATGTATGTAGTTATTTTTGCCAAAAACTTATTATTTTAGAAATACAAGAGAGATAGACAATTTATCTCATTCTTTCAACAAGCTTATTAAAATATAATTATAAAATCACAAAGATCAAATCATAACTTTGGTTGTGAAATGACTAGATTTTACAATTTTTGCATAGTCGTCATCACTACATAGTATAAAACAAAATCGCTTCCTGCTGTCTGTCTGTCTGTCTGTCTGTATGCTTAGATCTTTAAAACTACGCAACGGATTTTGATGCGGTTTTTTTTAATAGATAGAGTGATTCAAGAGGAAGGTTTAATTTGTTAACCCGTGCGAAGCCGGGGCGGGTCGCTAGTTGACAATAATCAACAATGGTGAAAGTTATGCTAACGCTCATTAAAACCTATGCGATAAGTTATGTCTAGACTCTAGAGTAAGGTTATGTGGGAAGTCCGTGAAACTTCTTATTAATTTATAATATAACTTTTATTATGTTTGTCACTATATGTCGCTGCACACATAACTCAGACGGTCTCCAGAAATACGGAAAGAAATATTATCACAACTAAGGAATATTTACGCATCACGTTTTCTGTTCCGAGTCATTTGCTGCTAGCATTCCGGAAGACGCTTGGAGCTCGCCGTGGGACGCTTATCCTTTTTATGATGCGACATTACATTCCTGGGAAATAGGTACTGACTGCAATCTTTTTAGAAAAATGAAGTTTGCACTGCAATCGCTTAACATACAGCACTGAATAATTCACAAAAAATTCACATATTTAATATTACCTTCAACTTCCCAATTCCCATATACAAAAATTTGCGACTTACACGAAAGTCCCAATACAGATAACATTAGATCGCCCAACTAACACCAAAAGGTGTAATTGACGTGATTTCTCAATTCTATTCGTGGTAGTCTTGTATGTCATAAATAATTAATGCAGTTGAATTGTTGTATGAGATAACTAAAATGCTGTCGGTCGAACACAAATACTCCAACGAATTGCATTTTATGGACAAAATAGTTTTATTCCTTCGTCCGTATTTTATACAAGTAGGTATCAGAGAAGTAAAGGTGTACAATATATAAAGTCGCTCATTCATGAGACGAACAAAGACGGAATAAGCTCGGATGTACAGTCGCCATCAGATATATCGGAGCGGCCAAGGTGTTCATAATATCTGAACACGCACTCTAATGCCCTGACAATAGAGGTGTGTTCAGATATTTGTGAGCGCCTTAGCCGCTCCGATATATCTGATGGCGTCTGTACAATGGAGCGCTTCTGGGTGAGAAAACGTAGAAACTTTTAATGGCGACTAGGTGTGTTTGAATTTTCCAGGGAAACTTTATTTTGCTAGTCCTACCCCGATCAATGCGTCAGTAGGACACCCTATTTTATGGATCGAATCCTCACATAATACGTGTTGGATTTGTATGTTACGAAAATTATTAATTAACGCTAAAATCAATTATGTGAATATGCCGTTTCATGCCAAACTAAACGCAGAATTATGAACGCTGTTTACTTTGACAAACTTATACGCGCCTAGTCAAGCAACTGTACTAGATCACAGACTAAATATCGAAGGCATAATTACATTTATTACTACCACCAATGGGAACATTGTTGGACTCCAGTTATCGGGCTAAGAAGCGGAGCTTACACCCGGTCACATTCTATACGTGCTTCATTGTGACTCCACGGTTTACTGGACGGCGGGATGGGCGGAAGCGAGTAAAGGCCGGCGATTCTATGGCCATTGTTTCGGATCTTTATGAGGTTTTCAACAAAGGATTGGTGGCTTTTGAAAGATTTGATTTGTGGTAGCCACGTAGCCATGTAGGCTCAAAACTTGGTGATATGTTTTTTATTGTCCATAATTTATTACTGCAGTTAGCTTTTTCCTTTTAAAGTTTGCGTGGACTAACGCAGGCATAAAGATTTAAACTTAGGACAAATCTGCATATGAAATTAAACTGTTTATACGACAACGGTTTCACTCACTTGAATTTTTAGTCGCAATTGGCGACATGTTTCGGGCCCTTCGGGGTCCATCCTCAGGCTCGAGTGCTTGCGGCGACTGCAACTCGTGCACTGATCGCGCCAATAGCAATAGCGACTTAAAATTCAAGTGAGTGAAACCGTTGTCGTATAAACAGTTTAAAATATGTCTCACGAAAGTTTAATATCGATGATTGCATATGAAATTCAATAAAGCATGTCTCATTTTGCCATTTTTCGTCAAGTATTTTTCATATAATTCGCTTCCGCTTTCAATATTGTGACAGCACCAAAAAAGGCCGGCCTACCTATTCTTAAATTGTGTATGACTTCGAACCGGGTAAACGCGGTTACGAAGGAAGTTTATACCGCACGTATAGCTTAAACTGCCCCGGAATTCCGGCTAAACTAGGTCGACTGTACACTGAGACGGTTTACGGTAAGAGAGTATACAATTTCCTGATGAAAACAGGAAATTCAGCAAAACTATTTCGAGAAAGCTAAGGACGACTGAACTGAAACAATACGAAGCAGAATTATTGCAATAACGAGCTCAAATGTCACAACTACCTTGTTGAACGTAACATATAGAAACTTTAGCAATAAACGATATAGATTAATTCAATAACATCAAACGAACAATTTGTTCTCCAAAAAGAGCTTTACAGAAATGTTTTCTCGTCTATTACGATGACTTAGTTTCAGATCTGACAAAAGTTTTATGGAAACAAAGCGAGAAATTTGCTCAGGATCTTAATTGATTACAATATAAACTTTCCATAATTTTTATCGTCTATTTAATACATAGCTCAGATATATTCATCATTAATCATCATCATCATACAAGCATACACATTACAGCCTTGATGAGAGGTAGTACAAAACTATTTAGCCATATCGTCAGTGGCAATTCTATATTTTTTTAAATGGTGTGAAATCTGAGTTGAGTCGGGATATTCCCTTAGCACCTGTGTCTACATAACGTACTGGCTTTTACATTTATTTTTAAAACCCAATACCTCAAGAATCTAGATTCTAGATTATAAGTTTGCACTCATGTTCTACTTGTATCGAATCCAGAGACCATTTCACAACTACCTAAAGTCTATTTTTTTATTCGGTAGACTGAAATGACAGTTAATAGTATGAACATGAAATGTCATTTCATACTATTAACTGTCATTTCAGTCTACCGAATAAAGAAATAGACTTTACGTTCCAATATAGAACCGAATTTTCAGAACGCTTTAAACCCCCTCGAGAGGTTAAGCTCCCACGGGAGCGATGTAACCGCCTGTGCTTTATCGCTCCGTCGGCCCAATAAAACGTTACGAGCCCATTGTTTACAAACCGACGATACCAGTACTGAGCTGTCTGTTCAGTGTTTACTGCATACATTTGCGTCCGTAGCCTGTAAGATTAACAGCCAAAGTAGGATTTTTGAGATGAAGGCGGCAGTCTGGCAGATGTACCAACACACCGTTCTCGACCGTCTAAAACTAAATGATACTTTAGCATCTAAGATATAATAGCTTAAGCATCTAAGTCAATCTAAGATAAGCATAGAAGTTTTATGTAACGCAACTGCCGCTTTGACGATAATTAAGCCAACGTTGCACATGCTTAATATAATAAACAATCTCGAATTATCATACAAATCTTAGCCCGGTACGGTACACAAGCTAAGCTAATTATACTAACAAGTTCGCATCCAGTTGAACGTTTTCAAGACTCTTCGACATCTCGCCTTGAATTATCGCATCTGACAGAACGCAAGAAGACTAAGCCGGCGGGATTCCGCTTTCTGTGAAAACTCTGACTCGTTCATCCTCGATTGGTTACTACTTCAGCTTTAGCTATAGAAATGCTTTTTATTCGTAAAAGAAATCTCAGCCCGGAACTTAAGCTAGGCCAATTACAGTTATCATCGGTTCACATCCAGTTGCATGTTTTCAAGGAGCACTCTTTGACGTCTCGGTGAGGATTATCGACTTGGACACACCGTAAGAAGACTAAGCTCGTGGTATTCAGCTTTCTGTTGAACTCCTGATTCTGACTCGTTCCCTCGATTGATAACAAATGTAGTTCAACTTTAGCTACAAATGTTTTTTATTCGTAAAATAAATCTCAGGTGATCTCGGTACTCTTCACACTTCTCAGTCAATATCCAGTTGAACGTTTACATGGAGTACTCTTTTTGCCGTCTCGATTATCGACTCCGACCAACCGCAGGAAGACTAAGCCGGTGGGTTTCAGTTTTGTATTGGACGTCTGACTCATTCACCCTCGGATTAATGCAGATTTCAATATTAATAGTTATTCAATTATTATTTATTTGTAAAATAAATGTCAGCCCGGTACTTAAGGGGACGGTATATGACGTTTTCGATTTAGACCTCACTTTGTGCAATCAATTTGTTCAATGAATGATTAATAACTGCATTAAATTATACGCAAATCTGTTCACGAAGAAGCCGTGTACCGGCTCTTCACGCCATATTTTTTTTTATTTCCTGTAATTCTCTACAAATCGACACTAAAAGTGTCCAAAAATCAAAATATGGAGTTCCGTTTGAGCAAGACGCATTACAGTTTTGTCTTTGACAGTAATTGAGTTGTTGTGGGATTTTGAAGGCTAGATAACTAAACTACCAGATTATTATCTACTTATATTTTTACTCACAAATACAACACAGAAATTCAATCCCAAATGTAAACTTTCGTATAATTTCCATACATTGACGACATCACTCAAAACTCTTCTTCGAGTCAGATGGCCGTTGGCCTTGCATCGAAGCAGACGTGTACGTCGTCATAGCTCGTTTTTGACATTAATAAAGACATTTCATCATATACGCATACGAAAATGTATACCAGTAGATAAATTGTATTTCATAAAATAGGGTAAATAAATATAATCACGTCGAGCTCCAGTCAAATTTTAAATGTGAGTTGTTGTTATTTACGGGTCGTAACGGTCGAAAACAGCAGTAAATTATCCTAAAACAATACGATTACAATCGAATTTAAGTAACTTGTTCCTTCAAAACCCGCTTAAAATGAAAAAAGTTTAAAGACTCGTTTTACTGATTGGGATTGATTTTCATTATGCTGGTATCAATTTTGCGTCATTATAAAAATGAATATGACTTCTGTACGTCAATGACTTTTGATGTCAATTAATTGTAATCTTGTATTTATGTTAGAGAATATTATATGTTCATTTAAATATTACTCATCTATTAATACGAAGCGTAATTCGTTTAATACTTAAAGACTTGCAGTGTCTACACCTACTTTGTTGACGTTCGTTCCGTCTATGTATGCGATTACGTAACGTGCTGTTCTGATAATCTTCAAGAATCAAGATAATTAATAACGGCAAGACCAGCATTTAGTACCAGCGAGTTTTGCGGATTTGGAGACCGAGATGAAGCTTACAGGCCAATATCGCTGCGGCCTGGCCTGCTTATTGTTATGTGTATAAATCGAATGTTATATTAATTTACTATAAAAAACAATGTTTTATTTCAATGACATTCTGTGCGTAGAGGTATGTATGTTTCGGTGATTATAAGAATTATGTCCACACAATAATCGTGCAAAGCAGAGACTGCATTATTTCTTTACGGTATAAGCGGTAAGGAAAAACTCATTGGTATCCTGGCTCGTACCAATGAGTTTTTCGGAACTTATGTACGAAATATCATTTGATATTTACCACTAGCTTTTCGGTGAAGGAGGAAACATCGTGAGGAAACCTGCATACTCGTAGTGCATACATTTGCGAAGAAATTCAAAGCTGTGTGTGTAGTCCCCAATCCGCATTGGGCTAGCGTTGAGATTATTGTCTATACAGGGTGGTCCAAACCGTGACGTCCAAAAATCGTGGGCTATCATAATGTACCCCATATGTATGTTAGCCGATTTTTCGTAGTTTTCAAGTTATGATTTTTTAAGCTTTTAACTTTTCCTATGTAGGTAATATTCTCCGACCGTCCTTAGTCTGGGACCGGTCTGAAAACCAGCGCCGGGCACCTAGGCCCGGCACACGCTGAGACTGGAACCCTTTGCCTAATACAAAGATCTTCTCACTTTTGTTTTGTATATGATAACAACTGTTTTATTTTATTATGTAAGTAATTCTAACTCTATTTTATGTTCATGTATGTGGCAATAAACAATTCTTATTCTTATTCTATTCTTATTCTTATTCCTATGAAATTCCGGGGTTCCCATACAGAGTGGCTGAAAAATAACTGCATTCCGTTGCCAGGGAGGTGTTGGGATTATACTGAGCAACTTTTATTATGGGACCAACCCCGAAATCGCGAAAAAAAAATTGGCTTTTTATACATTTTGGCTAGTCCATTTTCTATGGAAGGGTAATTTTTTTTCGCGGTTTCGGGGTTGGCCCCATTGTAAAAGTTGCTCAGTATAATCCCAAAACCTCCCTGGCAACGGAAATGCAGTTATTTTTTAGCCACTCTGTATGGGAACCCCGGAATTTCATATGAAAAGTTAAAAGTAAAAAAAAATCATAACTCGATAACTACGAAAAATCGGCTAACATACATGGGGTATATTCTGATAGCCCACGACGTGAGGAATCTAAAAAAAAATTTTTGGACGTCAAGGTTTGGACCACCCTGTATATAGGCTGAATTATTATTATTATTTATAGGCGGTACGGTACCGTTATTATTTATCAATACCGCTTCGTTTTGAAGGTACTATACCTGTTGAAATATAAAGTACGGTACCGGTATAAAATTGCAGCAGGTACAACAATTTTTTATAGGTGTACAGTCAGCTGCAGAGAAAAGGTACCACCCCTGCATACAATCTTCTATGCAGGGGTGACCTGCAGCTGACTGTACCTAAACCATCACTGACCGAGCGTAGGCGAAGGTCTCCGTTTCAGCTTGGGCAAAAATACTTTCGTTTGTTCGAATGTTCTCCTTTCCATATCACATTTCTCAAATATCTCGAGAAAATTTGTAAGCAGGTTCGGTAGTTGGATATAATTACTCGGTTTCTTTTTTTTTATAAGTTCTAATAGGCAGAGATTGTCATAAAGGACTTAAGCGACAGTAGGGTCTGTGGTACTTAAGACCATTGTGATTATTCGTAGTGTCCGACCGAAGATTCGGTTTCGGTTTCGGTTTCGGCCAGTTTCGGCCATAAAATCATGTTTCGGCCGTAGTTTCGGTTTCGGCCAAAAAACGGCCGAATCTTTCGGCCTGGCCGAAACATACGAAATAGTACTTCGTATTATGAAACTAAACTATGTGGCAAAGACCAAAAGTTGGCGAGCAAGTAGGACAACAATATTTATATATACAGAAATTTGTGTTTCGGTCGGACACTAATTATTAGGTACTTACTGATTACGCTGCGCCGCGTGGAACGTGAAATGCGTTGGGGTAAGTACATACAAATCATTCAAGAAAAAAATCCCTTTTAAGATCACTCGTGTGTCTGCCCCTAATAGACTAATTCAATTGAAATTTGGTACACATTTTTCACATATGATATGACAAAGAGTCGGTGATCCAAAGATGGACTAGTAACGTAAATAAATAAACTTTTAACTTTGCGGCCATTTTTTTGTATCGTGTGATATATCAGATATTAAATTGTAAGATATTTACTAATAATAAGCATTGGTCACGTAAATTATTTTTAGTCTTTTTTTGCAAGTATGAATGATATAGAACATTATTTCAATTATTTTTTAAAATTAAGCCTATCCAAAGGCGACTTGGAAGATGTGTCATGGGGATCTATATTCGTTGGGTGAAAAACAAGTTTTTTTGTCTAATTATCGTTTAAAACACAATCGATCGGCAATAACGCGGGCACATAAAACAAAAAACTTCTTTTTTCACTCATAAAACTCCTTAAACCTAATAAGAGCTAAACAAAAACAAGTGCGAGTCGGACTCGCATTCTAAGGGTTCCGTATATTAAGTCCGTCTAGGGTTTGAGATCCGGATATCCGGATATCCGAAATATCCGGATATCCGTCAAATCTAAGATCCGGATCCAACGTCTCATAGGATCCGGATATTTCGGATCTCACGGATCCGTTAAATATTGCATTGGTCGCGTTATTGGTACGCGATAACGTCATAAAATAAATACAAATATTGCTTAAACTAAACAGTAGTAACAGTAACAGTATTAAAGGGCGATTCTCAGAGATGACGTTCGGTGCCTGACTTTGGTGCCGAATTTTATTTTTTACTTATTTGATACACGACTTCATTTCCTAAAATCTAGCCTTAATATAAAAAATATTGGTAGTGGAGGCCTCCATTAGAACCTTATAGTTTTTTTGATATTTGAGATTTAAAAAACACCGAAATCATGTGCAGGCACTGAAATCAATTTGCCTCACCGAATTCAAAAACGCTTACACAGAAATCACACTTCAATATTATATCTAAATTATATTATAATCTATTCATATTTTTCATTATTATTTGATGATAAGTGATGTATGGGGTTCTTCAAAAAAGGAGTGTACAGGTTTTTAAAAAAAGGTCGGCAACGCGCATGTAACACCTCTGGAGTTGCAGGCGTCCACAGGCTACGGTGACTGCTTACCATCAGGCGGCCCGTATGCTTGTTTGCCACCTATGTGGTATAAAAAAAAATGTAGCGAGGCTAATGATATCGCATAGCTTACATAAATTTAATAGATAGTACCTTTGTTTACTCGAGATTTTAAAATAACCAAGTTGCGGCTTATGAAACAACATCTCTAGAAGATATCCCACACTAATTGACTATCCTCATACAATAGGGCGAAGTACGTATGGTCCCGAAACGAGTTTTAGACATGTCGACCACAAATTCGCACATACTTAAGTGCCATGAAAAAGAAAATGTTTGTATCACACAATCCAACGGCACACTCATCAAAAAGAAACTTATGTTACCTACACCCGATAAACAAGATACTTTTGAGTGGTGTTCAATGCTCAAAAATTTTTAATGCACTTATAAAACAATGTAAACAATACGGAAAACAAGTATTTTGCTAGACTTAAAAATATGTAGTATTTTTGAATGACAGAGTTTTAAAGCGTGTATTCCCTCAATTTAAAGTTGTTGACTAATGCTTAAAGATCTAATCACCTATTCATTATGATCTCCTGCACCGTCAAACACTTGAGCTAAATTGTAACTCCGATATTTAGACATAAATACATCAGACATTGAGGATTGTTAAAACATTGGCTATGTTGAATTTGTGTTCATGGCTATGCTTTAGAAATATTGATCAGTACCTACCTACGTTCAGTGCCTTTGAAGCGATCTCGACATTCGAAGGCGACTTTATTTTTAATCCCTTGTTTTGTGGGTGCACCTTGCATAGTATGTAACTACACAAGTTATTTTAAACGAAGTGGGATCTAATTAACTACATTTATTTAAATTGGCTCAAGTTCAAGGTATCGTGGTGTAGGAGGGCCACAAGTGATACAGAGGACAAATTCACATAATATACTCCATTGGTTTGAAGAGAAATTAAGACAACAGCGGATAGAGAGAAAGAGACATTGGGTCTACGATTTTCAACATACGTCTTGTGAAAAAAAAACTACTCATTGTAAACTAGTGATTTTGTTTACCTATACTATGATTTAATTTAAGTACATAGTTTTACGTTTATAAAACATATCTTGTACTTTTTAGGTGTGATAAGTTGGAAAATAAAGTACAACAAACTAGTTTACAAAGCAGGATTTGAATTCGGTGATCACTTTCTTGATATCGGTGGTCAAAAAATCCACTGAAACCAAGGAAATCAACACCAGTGATGTCAAAATTAATCGCTTTTTAGCAATTACAGAAATAGTATGATTGATACGTACTTTCGAGGATTTCTTAATCACTTGCGTAACGATAAAGACACTAAAACTGTGGGAGAAAATTGCACCACCGATCTCAAAAAAACATAGAACCAAACCCACCGAATGACAGAGAAACATTTAAGAAACTACCTTAGTATACTGTGACTGCACCTCTACTTTATTCAACGGTTAAGGCACAACTAAAGCATACTTTGTTTGAGCCACTGAGTTCCTGGTCTACAACTTTGTAAGTGTACCGACATGGTTTGTAAATTACACCGAAATCAGTCAGTAGCCCGGGACACATCGTAAATTTGGTTTTATTCAATGTGTTGAGCTAACACATTATTTTGATTTATAGAATATGATTAGTTAACTAATACCTTATGCGTGAATACCGATAATAACTTCGATATAATTCCCCATCTTGAGTAATAATTTTTTGTTTCAAAAAATCTGGGCGCGGGACACGCCCACCGAACATCATTTTTCGCATTTGGATATTTTTTTCATGTATTATATAAATAAAAAATAATTAGTTTGATAGTGTTCCAGACAGAATATATGCTGAAGATCATGCCTGAATTAATTCAGATTTATTAAACAGTAAATTCAATAACTTTTTGCCCCGGACACGTAAAAATGGCCCTCCTGAGAAATGCCCTAAAACGAGCTACCTGCATGCCTCCTGACTGGAATAAGGGTAAATATTTGTATGTTTTAAAGTAATTGTTATCAGGTTTTCGCTCAGTCGCCTTTGGGTCGTCTACCTGGAACACCATTAGTGCTTGTGCGTGTTGTTATCAGTGACTTTTTTGTGTTATCGTGTCGGTTCCCAGTCTTCTGTTAACATAAATAACATGTGCTTGATGTGCGGCTGAGTAACTAATATTGATATTTTTTTCTCGTTATTAAGAAGCTGTAGCCCAAATTTCTTAATTTCCCGAAACTTTTGTAGTAATTTTACATTATTTTGCAGTAATTAACTGGATTTATATATACCTATAATGGAAGATTGTTGTAATGGGGGACTGAATAAATGAGTTAGATACTTTTTCTAAGCCATTTTTCTCAGTCGAACGACTGAAGGTATAGCTATTTTACCAAGGTAAAGGAAGTACGTTTTTTAATAGTATAAATTACATCACACCACACCGGTATAAAATAATAATAAAAGTACATAAATGTAGGTTTTTCTCCATTTTCTATTTTGTGAGCTTATAATGGCAAATCTAAGAAAAAACGCCGAAGTTAAAGCGGTGGTTTTAGGCACCTTTAGAATTAATTCTTCTGAGCAGATATATAGAAATAAATTTGCTTTAATTACTTCATTTTTGGCGTTTTCGGTTACAAATTGACTACGGCCTCCTAAAAAAAATGCATAATATTATTAATATGAATACCTAATTAAGACTACACTGAATATCTTATTATACATATTTATATTGTTTTGAGACAATAATAATAATTATTAATAATTGTAATTGACTAAAATATGATTATTTTACATTTTACTAGCTGTTCCTTGTATGTAAGTTGTAAATTTCGTCACCTTTCTTGATACAGATCCGTATTATCCGAATTATCCGGATATCCGGATCCGTCAAATTTTAATATCCGAAATATCCGGATCCGAAAAATTGACGGATCTTGCAAACCCTAAGTCCGTCTCACGCTTGACTGCACATTTCTTATAGATTTTCCTGACATATATAGGTAAAGAACTACTTTGTGTATTTTTTTCAAAATTTTAGATCCAGTTGTTTCGGAGAAAGTGGGCGGAGAATGATCATTTTTTGTCTATTTTCATGAATAACTGCTGAACTATTAATCCTAAAATTATAAAAAAATATATGTTTGAGATTCTTACAATGAGCTCTTTTATTTGATATGTAACACTATATAGTTTAAAAAACATATTTTTTAATTTTTTCATTTACCCCCCCCCCCCCAAAATGGCTACCGTATTTCAAATTCTCTAAAATACATTTTATTTACGTTACACGTCCATCTTTGGGTCACAAATTTACATTTGTGTGCCAAATTTACATATGTGTGCCAAATTTCAACTGAATTGGTCCAGTAGTTTCGGAGAAAATAGACTGTGACAGACGGACGGACAGACAGACAGACGCACGAAGAATTATATGTATATGCACTTATCCCAACGCACCTCTCGTTCTACGCTGCGCGGGGTTCATTGCCGCTCCTACCGCCGTAAGTGTAAGTACAACTACATCATCAAGGCTACGATCGAAGATAATCAGTTCAGCACTGAAATAATAGCGGTGGAATGCCAGTATAATATTTAATTATTTATTTTAATTTTATAAATTTAATAGCAAAATAAATAGCGAATATAGGATACTCGTACAAGTAAATCTGTAAAGATCTTAGGGGTACATCAGCCGACATATATTATTAAATTTTATTTTGTCGGCCTTAATTAAATTTCCACCCTGCCGAAACTTTATTTATTTAAATTTTTAATTGAATTGATTTTTCGCCTTATGAATAACCGTATAGAGTAGTAAATAACATTTTACATCTGACTTAATGACATCTGGGTTTATTCGGTTTAACTTTACAAAACGCGTATCTCGACAAAGCCATAATATGCAGAAAATAGTTAACAATCAAATGAATTAAATTAGAATTTAAATACGTCACGTGTGACATGAACAGACAAGGAGAGCAAGATTTAATGTATTGTTTCTCTTTCTTCTTTCAATGGAACGTTTTTACAGTTTCTGTTCCTCAAAAGAGGTCAGTGGTTAACACTAAACTCAAAACGCAATCTTAAAAAAACTTGATGGGTCAATGACCTGTCCCAGTAAAGTGAGGTAGTGTGCGTGAAGTGCGCTTGTGTGTGAAATGGGGTAAATTGACAGAATCTGAAAATTTACCCACCTCTACCGTCACCTTAAGCAAGGCCTACACTTAAATACCAGTTCATATCCAGAAGAACGCTTTTAAGGAGCACTCTTGGACTCCGACTATTATCGACTACGACACACCGCACCGCACATCCATCGCCGGCGTGTTACATAATTATATTATATGTATTCAAAATTTAATCGAGATTGAAAAAAAAACCATACACATGTAATAGTGTCGCATATTTGCACACTGTGTTCAATCAATCAAGTAGTGTAAAGTAACGAGTGTAAACAAATTAGCTGCGTTTATTTTCTTGTTACCGTTTCCATAATTACAGACATTGTCACGCCAATTCATTTAGCGACGCATTAAGTGGTCAGTGGCAGCTATTATGACCACGAGCTCTTTAATCAATTATCACTTAACACATTAGCAAAAGTACTTTTTAGTCTAATTACTTTGTCCTAATCATCAGTAAACGCTTTTAATTTAGGTTAAAGCTAGCCTAATCTAGATTAGTAGGTATCATCAATCTTGCATCGTGAAAATGAAAACCTTTTTAAATAACGTCGTACAGAACAATTACGTTATATTATATTTAAATAGGTACTTTTAGGATAATTAGCTAATTTGGATAGAATATTCTATCCATTGTATCTTTAAATTCATTCTCTACCTTCAAGATAACTTCGTAATTGGCAATTTATGGATTTAATTAATCATCTGTACTTACAGTATTAATTACGTAGAGAAAACGGAATCTTCACAATAAAGAGTATAATAAAATAAATAGTAAATGCGATTAGTTTAAACTGATTAGTTGAGGTGACAAGGTCAAACATGAATTTTATGATAGATATCTAATTGTTTATACGACAACGGTTTCACTCACTTGAATTTTTAGTTTAGTTTCGGGCCCTTCGGGGCATGTTGCAGTCGCCGCGAGCACTCGAGCCTGAGGATGGACCCCCGAAGGGCCCGAAACATGTCGCCAATAGCGACTAAAAATTCAAGTGAGTGAAACCGTTATATAAACAGTTTAAAATATGTCTCACGAAAGTTTAATATCGAAGATATCTAATAACATTTATTTAATCAATATAATTATTATCCGTCCGATATCCGATCTCTCTACTTCTACTTAATTACTTGTCTAAATTTTAATAAGAAATAAAACGGACAGCGTTTCATTGCTCAACAATATGTAAATTATAAATGTCCCACAAGCTGTAATTAATTATTTATTACAATGTCCACAAGTGTAATGTATTACGGTGAAATTTAATCGTACTCATACCATAATACAAGGTACGTCTGTCATGCATGACCTTAAAGCATCACGTCTTAATGTCAGGAAATATCAATATCAGTAATTATCACGGCCGATCAGCAATCTCGACGTTTGACGTCGCAGATCGTGTCGCAGACATCGGGCAGACGGCAAACGGTGAGTCAGCGGGCGTGGTGCACTTAAGACAATTAGGCTAGGATTGTTTTTCCTTGCCTGAGGCTTTGGCGGACTTGAAAAGTGCCTTTCATCGAGACAGATGGTATTGTTTTCATCATCGGAAAGAATTACTATTTTTGTGCAACCGATCAAAACACCATTAAAATGCCTCACCGATCGAAAATAAACTACTAGTACGAGTACCAGGCAAAGGTGGTTTATTCGCTAAAAGGCACTTTTTTTTTTGGATTTGCGTTTGACATAAACTAATTTGAAACATCTGAAAGTTGGAGCTCTGCTAAAATTATAGGGTGTACGCATTTTTATATGCAAACTTATTGGCTTCGGAGCCTGCTTGTCTTTAGATGTTCTGTCAATGAAATGAAAAGTCTAGACGGAAAATCACAACGAATTAGGTAGATGGATGCAAAAGATAACTCCGTGTTCCTTATTTATAATGCTTCATTTAGTATCTACACAGGAAATGGACATTCAAATCTAAACCTTAATTAATTGGCGTAATGTTGTAAGTACCTAATCATCAGTATAGTGCCATAATCAGAAGCTGATTGCGCGTATGTAAACAAAGCATAATGTAACAGTTGAACAAAGGCCGATTACGATGTTGCTATTCCTACTACATGCGCAAGCTTACGTTTATTACGTTTTATAACAACTATAACCAGTGTCATCATATGACCTGAAAAATTCGTAGCAGCCAGTTCATCTTAGTGTCACGTGACCTCAAAAGTCGTAGCAACCAGCTCGTCTAACAATAAGATAACTTTATTTATGTGACATGGAAGCGTTCACCTTCGCCCATGGTCATAAGCGACATAGAAGGAGCCCTTACGCGTTCCGGCCCCTTGAGAAACCTGGATACCCCCTTCTTGAAGAACCCCATATCTTCAGCAAAGGAAATACCTCAGATTTCGTTCTACATTCTGAACATTCTTCATTCTTTTTCTTGGTGTGTCATGTATCTAAGAAGTAGGAATAAGCTTTCTTTATTTAGCGGGTCTTTAAGGGGTTAATCCTTTGCGGTTCGAAACTGAGTCAGCTTGGTTCGACTCTATGCGTATTTGGAGAGCACATTTATTCTGGTTAGAATACCTCTTTCTCGGTAAGCGATCAGAACAACACCAGGTGTGAATCTTTGATGACGTATTCAGTGTGCACAGTTGATGCGCTTCCTTTATAATAACAGCAATTTACACATGTGATTGCTACATTTATGAGGTGATGTACATATATATCTTCACACAACTATTGCATTCCACGGTGTTAAACGTGAACGTTAGAAGATTAGGTCTCCAAACTTTTCACGTCACACCTCCCTTCTGTGTTTTGCTCCCCCTTTATTTTTAAGTACGGAGGTAAAGGCTCTTTACAATGGGCTCTGACATTGGCATTTGTGACTCGTGCCGCGCCTTTCTTGAACCGTCCGGGGAGTACCGTCACGCCACAAGGCACTTGTTTTCGGAAAGGCAACTTGACATGATAAACATGCGATCGAGGCTTTCTATGGTATGGTACCGCCCGCGGAGAGTACATAACGTTACGTCCTGCCCAGGATCGGAAGAGCTTTCTTGCCAGCAGTTGGTAATTGCTACTAGCAGCTCGGGCTGACATAGGTACATAAATCTATCCTATCTTATTAACCGAGAAATATTGTTTATAGACCCAACACACGAAAGGCATCAGGGAAGAAAGGCGGCAAATTGTGAACCTTAAAGATGATCACGATCGCTCTGTCAATAGTAAAACGACAAGAAAAAGAAAGGACTCAACATTTGTTTCTTGTTTAGGGGAACCAACTTTTAATACTAGGACTAAGGCATTTTTTTACAACAGTTACGAAATAATGTAAAATTCATTATAAACTAACGAACACTACCTAAGTATTTAAGTCTTTCGCCAACTCGGTAAACTTTAAGAAAGTTATATACATAATATACATATAGCGAAACCAATGCTATAAACAATGTTTAAAAAAACTACACGCGATGTTCTCTGCAGGTAAAAATAAATCGTCCGACGTGAATATATTTACATAATAAGCTACTTGCGTAACTTCGGTATCTTTGATATTATTAAGGCCTGTTTTATTTCTTTAATTTATAGGTCAATAGTTCAGTTAGTTATATCACTTATGTGCTCTGGTTTGTACATAAAACAATTTTTTTTTGCTTGCCAAATGGTAATAAATTACATAACATTTGTTTTTTTTTATAATTATTTAAAAACGAAAACACATGCGACACATGTTTATTTGCTATCAATATAAAACCTGCTTTAAAAATTCACACTAATTTTAAAGTAAAAGAACCGCCATAAACAAATAAACTGGAATATAGTTATCTAATATTACTTTCAGAAATTCATGAATTTCATATTAAAACAGTACCCGACGAATTCTTAAATCACATTGTCATAGGTAACTATCAGTTTATTGGCATTTAGGCTTTACCTATTACCTATGCATAGAAGAACTCAAGCCCACAATAAGAATTCTGATATACTTAAACTTTTTTGCAGTCAAACATGGTCATTAAGTCATTATGGTCACGTTATATTAGGGATATTTGTCTTAAACAAATATGTGCCTATAAACGATAGTTTACACGGGTTATCTCATGTCTAAGCGTCCACGTAGTAAAGGTAATGATTAACAAAACCGCCGGTGAATATTCATGAGATAAAAGTGAAACCCGTCGCGATAATTGTTTGGTTTGTTATCCAACCGGCTTTGGCTTTCACTTCAGTAAAGTGACAAAACAAACATGTACCTTTATCTTTATCTCGTAATTTTGGGGCTTAAGAAACCGCTTTAATGGCAGAATTATATATTTAAACCAAATAAAACAAGAAACAAACGGAGTAAAGAGACTCAATTCTTCTTATCTAATTACCTAATAAATATGTTTTATGTTATGAGCACATTTTCGTACTCAATATCATAATATCTTCATATAGAACAATTGTGTGCTAATTAAAATTTAGAGTTTCCTTTCTCAACTGTGTCCCCGACAAAAATTGTACCCATCTACATTTTCCGTATGTAAAATAATGAGGAGACTTTTTAGCAGTAAAATATACAGTGGGACATACTTATTAGGTTTGAGAAATAATTAAGTATACAAATTATACAATTGCAACCTATTAAAACCTACCTGTGCAGTTTTGACATGTAAATCAGCTAAGTCCATGTTTACGCCGTCCAAGGCAAGGCTTACCATAAATAAAGTCGTGCCCAACTGCAGATGTTATTTATGATTCAGCTACATACTTTGCTCGTTTGCTTTCAACTAATTCCAGCGAACAGTTCCGAAGCAACGTGACATACAACGATCTATTAAGATGACCATATTTACAACCAATTTTGACTTTTAACAATAAAAACAGCTAAAATGAAAACCTATATCGATTGTTATTTATTTATTGTGTGTAATGCTTTATCTTCTCCACTACAATTATCTTTGGTTTGCATCAAATTTACAAGTTTAAATAAATAAACTGGTAGTGACATAATGTGTAGATAAGATAAATTCAGCAGTCAAATCATGTTAAACCAGTTCTGAATGGTGCATAATGAACAGCTGTTACATAATGGCATAAATTTAAGTAAATTAAAGGCCTAAACATGATTTATAGATATTATTTGCCAGCGGGAAATCGCTTGGCACCTTTAGCATAACATTCAGTTAAATGATTTTTTGTTAGTTTTGGCAGTGGACCTTCCATAATTCCTTCAGCGAAGGCCTACAATTTATCAAGTCGGTAATCGAAAAAGCGAGTGGGCAATACCATATTAAAGCGAGAACTCTTCTAAGGACATGTTTGAATAGGAGCTCTAACATAATAAAATAAAATGAGAGCTAGAATATTACAATAAACCTTTTGTTAAGTTGGCTCCTGACAACACACCTTGGCATCCAAGACCAGCTTACACATAAAATCTATTCTTATAACCATTTTCAGTCGTGATAGTGTGGCTTTCTTTTGATAGCAGCCATACGAGTGTCATTTTGCCAGGCACAGGCATACGGGTCAGCGCACTGGGGCGTGCAAACGAGGGCACAACAATGGTAGACCTTTTGCCTTTGTAGCAAGGTTTACGATCGGTCAGATAAGTGTCGTCCCGTCCCTAATTTCCGCCCTTGGACCCGTGACACAGCTACGGCTACCGGGCCTAAGTGACCGGGATTGTATGACCTTTTAAACCTTTTCTCGGAAATTGAAGAGAGAAGAATGTACATTGTTGCAAGTTTTGTTGGCGAAGCGGCACAAAGATCGGTGCGCGATAGAATATTTTATTATGTTATAATGCTGAATTAGTGGTTGTTGTTGGTCTATTCTATGCCATATATGGCCTTTAGAGTCACATTCCGAACTACGGCCCTTACTTTGCTTTTGTCCAGCGAAAAGGAGACTTTAGAAGACGTCAAGTATATGTAAATATGGGGTACCTATAAGTGGCGGCGCTTCAAATATATCCATAGGCAAGCCGGGGCTGCTCAACCGTCCAAAAAGAGGCCAGCCGTTGGGAATCGGCTTTTATTGACGCGCCGCCACTGGTACCTATGCCTCAAAATTACGTTTTTACCTTAAACTTGGGCGCGTAGACGGATTGTCTAAAGGAAGGAAGAAAATTATCTTGGAATTACTTCGATGGCGTGGGCGATACTTTTATTCCTAGAGATTTACGAAAAATTCTCTACGACAAAAGCACCCTTTAATTAAAATTTACTATCAACCTCCCGTTGATTCTCATCAGTTCCCAACTAAACGAAACCGCCTCCTGCCATTTCCCAATGTTTGCGTCAAGTAAATGTAGCAGTATTAATTAACACGAACGAGATATTCTATAAAAATCATAACCGTCATGCAAAACTTTAGACTTATACACCCTTCTGGTTATATTACGACTGATGAAGGACTCGAAGCTTATCTTCTTGTAAATGTTGAGGATTTTACATCCTTTTGGTGCCACGGCGTCTGACCACGGCTCGTGTGATTGTCATTGGTTGCGCGAGCGTAGGTGAGTCAGATTCTTGGGCGATCCAGTTTAACGCAACCCCGTAAGAATTGTACGTTATCAGATAACGTCCTTGTACTGGTCCCTACGAGCGACCAATGTGCTTTCGGCAATCGATTGGAATCTGCCTGCAACTTCATTAATTACTAGCTGAACGATTCGCTCCGAACACTGAGATTGTAGACGTAGCTGGTGCAAATTGCTTTCGTGTTAGTGTTTCAGTGCGGCTAAGTTAGTTACGGAACACAATGGAGAACCCAGTTACGTTAGTTACTAGGCTAACTTCTGTTACAGTGTGGTATCGGTACAACATTGAATATCAATTAATTAAATTTTAACGTCACGTATTGATGCAGTGTTGAAGATTTATTCATCTAGTTCCACGTTTGTTGATTACCGTAGGTTTGGAGCGACGCGTTATTACCATTTTCTAGTATTTTGAGTTAAAGAAAGAAGTGCATTAAAGTGGTTATTTACTTAAGATAAAGCCTGAAGCCCTGTTCCAGTCGAAAATGTTCGAGAGCTTTCGAAGCCGCGTAAAAGCTCGTACGTTCCATCTCGACTTTTATCCTGGCTTCGACTAAAGTGTCTTAAAGTGAAGCTTTTCGCGTATTTTAAAGTGTTCCTTTCAAGGAGATACTTCGGGAAATCGTTAAGGCGGAGCAAATGGTCCTCATTGTGTTTGGGAGGCATGTATAAGTATAATCAAGTATGGACGTATGATTTAGCCAGGCGGCTAAAAAAACTATGAAAACTGTATGTCCACACTTTTTGCCGTCCGGATTTTTGCTTGGCTTGCTATATTACCGAAGTTCTCATTTGACACATAGGAGCTGTGTAACTCTCGAGTCCCAAAACGGCCATGATAATTTTAAAAAAGTGTACAAATCTAAATTACGTTGTATGTAAGCAATTTGTTCTATCAGCATAAGGTTTAGCTCGAGGCGTTTGCCCAGACGCGATTAATTTTCAAGTAGCTGCTGAGTAGACTACTTGTAATTTAATTAAATCGAACTTAACCGAGAAACCCAAGCGGCGCTTCTTACTACATTCTTCTATTAAATACATGTATATTTTTTAATTGGAATTTTCAATTGTTTTCCCGTGTACGGGACAATGTTAAAGAAGCCGACCCCAACACGTTGAAAAAGCTTTTGTGACAACTTATAGGTACATACACCGAACGAAAAATGTCCTTGCCCTACGGGCAATGCTCGTGTCATGGGAATGGGATACAAGTTAAGGCAACGCCCGCCAAGCTGTAAGGACTATTGATAGCTAATGGAATCTAAAATGCACCATGCTGCAACTGTTTTATTATAACGATATGAGGATTAAGTATCTACGTGATGAGTTGATGACGTTCTACAGAAACTGGAACAGCAATTTTGTGACAGCAAGGAACTACAATTAGACAAAAAAAGTATATTCTTTCTCAAGAAAGTTTCTATTCTTTCTATCTTTAGAAATTCATTAGATTGGTTATTTTTGATAACAAAAAAGCTTAATGTTTGTTTCGAACTTGTCGTAATTAAACGTCAAAGGTGGTGCTAAATGCTAACCTATTTATAAACTTCCTAACCTAACACGCACAGCGAAATTGGTTTTATTTATAACTTCTGCGTTTGCACGGTTGGTATTTTATTGTTATACTTAAGTGGATTTTGAACAACTAACACCTACAGGTACAATTTTTACACGCAAAACAATAACTGATACTTATTCAAGAAATACTTTCGGAAAGCAAATTTATTTACTTCAGGCTTTTTTTTCAGTGTATAGTGATCGATCAGCCTCAGTGCAATGTGAATTCATGAAGAAATTTTTTTGTGATAAATATGAATATGTAGTGCAGTTTATATTATCGGTCTTAAAGCTGCGAGATTATTATTTTGTTTACAGTTTCTTAATTTTTTATAGCCCAATAATACTCGTAGAGTTATTAAATTACACTTACGACGGCATTAAAGCATCTGTTGAGCGTAAATTGAAGTAGAACTGAACACAAAGCTTCAACAGAGTAGGAACAGTTTAATTTGTGTTGAAACCAGTCTTGCTTGAGTTTCGCAAAGCTTTATTAAACCACATGTGGTGCAGTTTACAAACTACTTTGTACTTTACATGTGTGAAGTTGGACTAGCTAGAGAGATTATTAGGTTCAAAACGAGGAATTATTTCGATTATCACAATTTTGAGGTTTGTGCCCCTCGCATCTTCCCTAGCACAGCTGCACTATATTTCAAGACTTCCTTCAAGAAAAGAGCGTACTCCCATCTGAAATGTCGGCAAAGCACTTGCAATCCCTCTGGTGATGCATGTGTTCATAGGCGACGGTAATCGCTTAGGTGCCAAAAAAAAAAATAGAGTCTCGTCTGAAACATATCCTGGGTACGCAACTGATAATGAAAGATACACTTTATGATTTATGACAGCACCTGTGTGCAGTGTTCTCAATGTTTTCATTAATCACATAATCACCTGGTTCTGTCCATAGGGAAAACCACAAAACTGTCCAGTATACATAGACGTGTAGGTTTTGTCATATAATTGATAGACTAAACATTGCCACAAGGTCGTGATATGACTCATTAATGTCTTCGCGTAGATTAATGACTAATGAGTTTGTATAAATTATAGTTATTGACGATGTTGTAAAATTGTCACTGCATCATTATGTTTTTTATGAGTTTAAGAGATATGAGTCATATCTAATAATGCATAGTCATTTTTAATGTTTAAATTGGCGCAAGAATTTTGTATGCCCCTTTTTGGTAAACTGGAGTTTCTTTCTAGTACAAAACAAGGAGACAGCAAACATTGCTATGTGTATTGTATAAGTGTATAAAAAAAGAATAGCTACATTTGAATTGAGGATCTTTACTATTTTCTTGGTTAAACGGAAGGTTACAATTGTTACAAAGACAGTTAAGCGGTGCGTGTTACCTCTGTAGATACACTACGGTGTATAATGTCTATATGTATATTAAATGGCACGCAACCTATTTATAAAGTTCTTCAATGTGTTTATTGGTATAAATCGCAGATAATCACCGTGTGACACGTCGAGATGGCGGGAAGAGTGTTAATTTTACACCTCCTGGGCAACGGCCGATGGCACGCTATTTTTAGCGGCGTCTTGGGCGAGGGCACGGTCTAGGTCAAACGGTATCGTTTAAAGGCCACCTGTTCCCATCGGCTTCTTCACGCAGGATAGTCCTAGGGTGAACCAGGGTAATGTGACCTAGAAGTTATAAAAGAGTCTTTGAGATAACAGGTGACCCCTTTTAAGCTTAATTGAAAATGTGGTGTTTTAGAGTAATTTCTAAAACATGAGGTAGTTTTCAATATAAACCTTATACAACTACAGAAAACAAGTAGTGTCATCCGCTTCTATTGATGCTAAAGTACGCTGTGGGTTATAATTTATAATATAATACACAGTTTAATTTCCTCGATGCTCGTAGAAGCTATTCGTAATAGTCTGAGGATGTTGGTTGCACGTCTCGATATCATACCGGTATATTTATTGGTATAGGTCATAAGACAAGTAAAATATAGTAAAAAGATGATAATGGAGGTACACTGATGCGGTTTTATACAGCTTTAGATCGCTTAATTTTGACATAAACAATATAGGTGCAAATTGCATAAAATGCTGAAATAATTTCAACGAATTTCCCTTCAATGTCTACATGGGTTACATGGGTTTGAAATTATTAACTATCACAAAAGAGGAACTTTGAGTATATTAATATCGAACATTTACATCAGTGCACATCAATACCAGCTAATTATTCCCAACGAGTGTAAATACCATTTACGACGCAGAATCCAGCACTCGCGTTATTCTGTCTGACAGAAATGTCAAAACATTCAGATCACTAATGGCATGAGAACGTCAGTCTAAAAACAAGCGTTCGCGGAACAAAGGCCGCTAACATCGATTAGTGCTGTAAATAAATTCATTAAACGTGTTCGTTCATTAGTAACGAATGATATCTGATGAAATTATAAGAACCTTTTTAATAAACTTTTCGTATGTGTGTAGACTGATGGCTACCAAAATCGTGGGAACCAAACCTTTGACGTGCCGTAGGTAAAAATCAAAATAGTTCTTAAAAATGCAATAAGGCGACAGAAAAATGTGTGCCTAGCCATAGACCAATAGAGCTGAAAGGTTAGGGTGCAGTTTTCGATAAGAAACCGGTAGATGTAGCGGGGTTTTATTAGCTGTGGTTTTATAAGCTAAGCTGCGGTTTCCAATAAAATTGTATCGATTTGAAGCCCAATGCTTCTTCTATCGCTTCCAATAGGTAATACAGCTTGGAGTAGGACAAGTCCCACAATTCCCACAAGGGACGATGACAGTCGGATCAGAGGGGCTACCACGAAAACCGAAATTCGCAAATTGCTGGGATCTTTCTCTTTTACTCCATTGAAGGCGTAATTAGAGTGACAGAGAAAGATCCTCGCAATTTGCGAATTTCGGTTTACGCGGTAGCGCATCAGATCACTACAGCGCGCAGCGGACGTCTAAAATCGAAATTCCGTCATTTCTTTATTCGTTATCTGTCTCGCTATTAATCAACTGATATACGTAAATATCAAATTATCGTTAGCGAACCGCAATAAACAAAAAACTCAAAATTAAGAACATAAGTAAAGAAGCCTTGGATTACATCCAGTTTTTTATTGCCAAGCTCGGATAGATCACTTCTTGGCACAGATTTATTTGTAGTTGTCCGTTAGTACAAGCATTGCCATGTTGGTGGCGTAGTTGGAAAAGTCCAGGAGTATCTTAATGTGATTTGCTTAAGGTTGAAGATGGCGTAATTACTCGGTTTTTTTAGAATGCGTTTGTTGGGAAGATGTTTGCCAAATGGGCGCCACAGCTGGTGTGTACTGTTTGTTATTTATCATTAGGGATAGGTTAATAAGTAGTCTGAATAACACTATCTTGCTACCTCGTCTAAGTAATAATTAGATATATGCATAATATAAATAATGAATGAATGATGTCAATTATGACAAAAGGATAAGAATAGCGCTTCATTATTTTCATTGAACACCAGCGAGACCCTGTACTTAGGTAAAGGTAAAAACATTATGTTCCACGCAAACATCTGTAGTCGTTTGACTAGAATTTAACGTGTAGTTTTCTTATGAAATAAACCGCATTCCATCCAGATTAACATTAAATATGCGTGCTAATCACTACCAACCCCTTAACTATTAACTTTATCAAAACATAAAGATAATACC
The DNA here is from genome assembly GCF_948474715.1 of Cydia amplana. Classification (NCBI taxonomy): domain Eukaryota; kingdom Metazoa; phylum Arthropoda; class Insecta; order Lepidoptera; family Tortricidae; genus Cydia; species Cydia amplana. The sequence goes on from NC_086085.1 coordinate 5,544,020, forward strand.
TAACTAGGTACTAGAGGAACTAGGTAATCCATAGCCCAGTAGCAAAAAGGCGCATATTCAAGTGAACCCATGAGAAGATACAACCATTTGATTCCCAGATAGTTATAGCGCGGGTCGGCGATAATCCCATACGATAAAAACTTTCCCAATTTGTGGAGCCCGCATAGTTTTGATACTGTAATAATTAACAAACTACGTGCGAGAGAGATTGTACTAACACGTGAATTTCATGGTTTTCGAAAACTGAATACCTATCGATCAAAATGTTACGCGGTATTAACAATAGAAGGGCAACATATACCTAATTATGTCACTATCTTTTATAAGGTATTAGGAATCTATAATAAGATTAAAGTAAAAAAAAATTTATCGCCGACTGTACTTTCACAAGTCATGTAGTTACTACTCATCGAGATGGTTCTAACTTAACAAATACCAACTTAATGAGGTTACTTTGTTTTATCTCATAGTACAATGGTAATTTCAATGATATTATATAACTTTCGGTGTGCGGGAGCTCGTTAGCACGTGCACATTCCTCGCTTGTCCAGCCGCGACTAAAGGAAACTTGTCCAATTTGTCACAAGTTCAGCGCTTCAATTTTGGAACGCCTATAACCTATCTTGAGTTATAAATTATTGGATAATTTTTGGTATTCATCGCTAGGTCAGAACGCTGTTACCAATTCATCATTTCTTTATGTTTTTCATTAGTATGCCAAACTTCAGCTCAATTGTATACCCAACAAATGGTCGAAAAATTGTTTGCAAATTTTGAACACTTAATACATAAAGCATAAAAACTAACATAAAGCTTGTAATAAAAAGTATTGATGAATCTATAATATTAGTACAGTACCTGTGAGTAACAAAGACAATCGGTACCTACACCTACAGTATAATACTTTTCAACCTGAAAGTACCTAAAAAATACAAATGCGTGTTAAACGACAGTATGTCGCGGAACGTTAACATAAACATATGCCCATACTGGATTGTACAGACGTATAGCGAAAGTACATTTGCATGTACAGTTGTAATGTGCATATTCTTGATCTAGCAATTAATGTCACCACTTACTTGATGTATTTACCTATGTGCGTTGTGAAGACGGAAATGGTTGCATGGTGAGTGTTGCTATTCATGCCTTATACACATACCTGTGAACAAAATAAATTAGTATTAGTTGTATGTTACATACATTTTATAAGAATAATCATAGTTTTGTCAGAACAATAATATAAGGCCGAAGGGAGGAAGCAGGATTAAACGTGGTCATTGAACGAAAGTTCAAAAGCTTAAAGCCATAATAAAAATCGAATTTCCTTTCTGTGCGTGAGAACTCCAAAAATCTATTAAGTAAGTAAGTAAGACCACAAAATACGCTTATATATCCCTGACTTTCGACAAGTCACCAAGATAAGCTTATAACAAATAGGCGTAAGGTTTTGATACGACAAGAGTACGACCACGCGTTGTACTATATATTTTCACAAAGTATGATGGACACTGTGATCAGCGACTGTTCAAGTAATCTTAAGATTGATATCACTGTTTCTAAAGGTATTGCATTCGGTTTACTAAGTTTCTGTATCAAAACAATACGCAGGCCTATTTCAGTATATAGTTACTTCTTGTTATGAAGCGTTTAAGCGAAAAAAAGGCTTACCGTGCAGAAAGTGGTTATTATTATTGTATTTGGAATGACACGGCGCCCTAACCTCATTGGACCGTCATTTTCCTAAACCTTTAGATAGATAGATTTTTATTGGTATTAATCATACACTGTCAGTGTGTTGTCAAATGTCAATTGTCAAAACTTGGTCTCGCGGCTTCCATTGCATTCGCTTCACTAAGTTTGTTTGTCAAAACAAGACGCTTTCTAAGCGGGTTTACCGTGCAGAAAGTTGGTTATTATTATTGTATCTGGAAGGACACGGCGCTTTAACCTCATTGGAGCGTCATTTGCCTAAACCGCAGAGATGAGGCGTCGTAAACAGATGAATAATTCACGAGTTGTAGACAATTGCCCTTTAACGCGCCTGGAAGGTTCGACGTAGGCTATTTTAGGAACTGGATTATCTTGACAATAACTATTTAAAATTAAAAGACAACTAAATCAGCATGTGACATGTGAGAACAATTTACCGTTCCATTAAGTCCACATAGACCTTCCAATTTAACCAGCCTTAATTCTCTGTGAGATACATTAGAATTAGACGAACATGTCTGTGCTACCCTCACATAAGTACGGTAAATTGCAAGGGCATTACGAGGGATTGCCGTATTTCCAACCGCTCTATCAGGACAGGTGACACGGCCCGCGTGGAACCAGAAGCGAATTAATCTCTTGCAGTCACGGGTCAGGGCTGACGCTGCTGTTAAGTAAATTAATGCATGCAGCAATTTATAGGATTGGATATGAAGCATTTGACAAGCTGGATAGGTTTATGGTGCCATGGAAATATGGTACTGGCACATACTACGCAATTTCAAAACTTATGAAAAAAGTGGAGTGTGAGAAAGCCGCACTTCAAACATAGTTTCGGCATCTAAGACGGGTACATATTCTAGTCCGTGGCAATGAGTTTTCAAATGATTTAAGCAGGAATTTTGGAGTCTTTTGATTTTAGTTTAGACTTTTCAAATAATGAAATACTTGAGGAACACGATAACACATTTACGGTTAAAATGGGAACTTTATGAAGACGTGGGTAAGATAATTATTTTCTGGGAGAAAAGGAGGGAGGAAGTTGCATGTTTGCGATGATTAATTACAAGATTTAGAAAATAATCACCAGCCTCGAAGTAAGCCTCCAGGAAAACCTTTCTACTGCGTTTATTTATCACATTTCTTGCGACGGCGGCTCGGATTATGTTGGCTCTCGAAACATTTTTGGTAATTTTTTTAGGATTACGCAAGAATGATTTATCCGGCAACAGTCACTTGATTTATGCGCCCTTTATAGAGGTTCTGCGAAATCCTGTTATTTCTTTGACAATATTCTTCACGAGCAAATGTTTAATATTTGAAGATTGTACATGTTGAAATGTTTCATATTGGAGATCTGAAGGTTAACTGGAGGTCGTAGGACTCATTATTTCAAGCTCTTATCCCAACTACATTAGACGTCAAGAGATGCGTAAGTAATAGCTATTTACTTAATAATCGGAATTTGAAGCATACTCGTAACATTTATTAAACTCGCCTCGTATCATTTTAACGTTATGACCGAAATGTTTTGTTTGCCATTGTGAGGGAAAATAGGCATTGTTGTAACTGGAGCGGAAATTAATTTTCTTTGTTCTGGGGCTACAAAAGCGCGTGACGTCTCAGGCTATTGGGTTTTAGATTAGAAAGTTAGGCTTAGTAGATATTTCACGACTGTTGTTATCGTTTAATAAGTGATTAGATTAGCTGTTTGGTATTTCAAAAAACAAAGATTATGAGGCTAATGATCCTGATGCAAAGCGGCTACGGTGTTGTTTAAAGGGAAATCTATATATAGCTTCACTAACGTAAACTTGTTCACCGTTTTCTGTATATTTTCCTAAACATTACCTGAGGGCCTAACCAAGATGACAATCGTTGATATAAAACGCCAAATCTATTGAAAAAATCACGTGATTTTTCCTAGCATCAAAAGCATAGCAATCAAAGCATGGTCACTAACAAATACGCTAGGAGGCAGTCAAACAGTTCAAAAATACAACAACAACACACAGTCAGTGAAACAGTCGTATATTATATACAGTTTGAAAAGCCAATTACTGTAAACTGTTGGTAAGGTAGTACCCAATCAATCCGTCCGATTGACCTGCCAGTCGGATGGACGGCCCTAAATCGGTCAGCGCTGCAGTCATCTGTCAATTCTGTTACGTTTTGACAGGAGAGTGATTTATGAGCTTGTTCGGTCGGGTTTCAGTAGCTTGTAAGATAGTTTTTAATAAAATATACTAATTGTATTTTGACATGAGAGATAAAGAGGACGCCGAGGTTTATGTACCTACACGATTGTAAATATTGTAGTAGGTTCGATTGCGCCAAACCGTCTGTTACCGTTAAAACTTTCGCTAAATTTAATTGTATGGGAAGTTTCATAGGTACGTCACTACTAATTGAGTTTGGTTCTGTTCGTTCACCCGTGGTTGACGGCCCTTAGCTTAGTTTTGCTATATAAGGCGAACAACGAACAATAATTCAGATATCGTATTTTAATACCTGCACCGTTTCATTCATTTAATACTTGGACATATTGGGAAATACCTAAGTTATATTAGCTCTACATATAATAAACACCTATATTGTTGATCCGCCGTAAACATCGTCGCGCCCAGACAACAGCGACCTAATTAAAAAACAATTATATGAAATCGCTCCCTCACGCCTCACGCCCCTACTCGCTGCAACTGAGGTGAGGTCAGGTCCGTGACGTCACACAATTAACAAGAGTGGCTGTGTGTGGCTGTAAGTTTCGCTAACTGAGAGCACGTCTAAATGACATGTTTGTTTATGTCTAATGTTATTTCATAGTTGTAACTTTATTTTACGGCGCGACCTCTACTGAGGTACATGTGCTACCTACGTTTGAATTTGTCAATGATAAACTTTGTTGATTCCAATACTTATCAGGCAATCAAATTCCTAATCCCTACCCTAATTATTAAGGTAGGCATGATGTAATAGTATACCTAATAACAGCGAGTTAACGTAACGAAACGGAAATCCATTAAAGACCCGTCGGACTATATTCCTATAGTAAAATATTACTATAGTGTCAATTTTATCTACGAGGCCAAGTTTAGACCGAAATTAGTTCGTACAATTCTGCTGTTTCATCTCAGCCCTCATTTCAGTCTGATCGAATCAAGTTCAAATGGGATAGATCTATTTAGACAAGAAGATATAGTAGATATAAACATAAAGCTGAAAGCCATTCGCCCGTTCATAATGAATCCAATCCAGGGGAAGGCTGATTGCGAACGTGCCCGTGCATTGAGTAGGTACTCTCATATTGTGACGTAGTTATACAGACTGGTAGATCTGGCTATTATGCCAAACGGCATCAATGTTTTGTTCAAACTGAATGTGCTTTTTTGGACGGACTGATTTTTATCACAAAGCCTTCGCGCTCGTCCGCCTGTCTATATGCAGTGAGCTGTTTTCCAGAAACCGCAATTGGAAAACAGTTGAGTTTTTCATTAGACGTTATACTTAAATCAAGAACTACATATTTTTCTTTTCTTTATTTTTGTAGCTAAAAAGCTGTGTATCATCCGTATTACACTTTAAAGAAACGTTAACATCATTATAAACTAACAGTACTTGTCTACTTATCGACTGTCACAAACGTCTCATTAGAGTCTCATCGTTCATATCAGCGCAGCGCTTGCACATATACAAAAACATCTAATAGCCGCATTAATGAGCGCTCAATGACGCGCGACGGTTTAAAAAAAAATCGTCTACATAGATTCTTTACAGATATCTCACGGTACAGCGGGTATAACTGCGCTTAATTTGTCGCCAAATCATTGGGATCGATCGATCGATCTTGCGTAGACGGCGAAACTAGAGGGCCTGCTTTAATTTCGTTAGAAATGTAACGTATACAATTTTTGGTGTATACAAAAATTTTGTAAAAAGCTAGTTAGTCCACCCTGCTGATAATTGGTCAAATAGTTTGTCCTTATTTTTTTTCCTATCTTTAAATCAAAGTAGGACCATGAAATAAAACTGTTTCAACGGATTATATCGCGTATATTTAACGGGTCACCCGTTGACCACGAACGCTGTAAAGGGTTCGAAATTCGAAACGTCGGGATGTAGGTTAAGTAATTTAATCCAATAAGTAACTATCGTGGTAACCGAAGACAATATCAAAGTAGGATCGACAAGATAATCCGCAATTACATTAAAGTATCCCAGCCCGCCCCAATCGCCAGCGGCCTATCGTTGCGGTGTTTCAGAGACCTTCTCTTCCAGACCCGATTAATTTGTCTGGGACGGGATAGTAGTGTGAAAACACCTTCAAGCCAGTAAGAGGAGAATAAACGAGATAATCCTTAATTACTTTCAGAGTAGGCGGGCTTGACTTGACACAATCAACAGCGGGCTACAGCGGATATTTTCCTAGGATATCTTCTTTCAGTCCTAATTGTTACTGGGAAGAAATAGCTAATGATATAGGACAAAACAACATGTGTGAAAATAACAACACCTAGGATAAACCCAATAATCCCTAATTATTACTTATTACGGATGTAATTTGTCTCTGAGAAGAAAAAAGCGTGAAAATGACAACACCTTTAAGTCAAAGAAGGATAAACCATATAATCCCCAATAACATTTTGAGTGTCCCTGTCCGACTCAATTGCGAGAGAGATTACATTGCGATTTTCCAAGGATACTCGCACCTATTACCGTCCGAAACCAGATTAATTTGTTCCTAATAGATAGATCCGTGTTACGTGATGGCAGATTGATGAGAGGGCAGGTTTGTTTTTATTGTTTCTGAAACTGCGGAACGTCCGGCAGACTTATCTACAATAAAGTCATTCAACTATTTACTAAAAAAATAAAATACATTACTAAATACTAACACGTTACATCTAATACCTTTAAACGAGCAATTCTTGTTTATATATACATATATATATTTCGGGGATCTCGGAAACGGCTCTAACGATTTCGATGAAATTTGCTATATGGGGGTTTTTGGGGGCGAAAAATCGATCTAGCTAGGTCTATCTCTGGGAAAACGCGCATTTTCGAGCTTTTTTTATGTTTTCCGAGCGAAGCTCGGTCACCCAGATATTAAGGTACTATAAATGATATATGATTTGATTAATTTTATGTAAAAAGATGTAAATGTCACAAAAGTAACAGAAGCAAATTATTTTCATATGGCGTAAGGACTATAATTTCCTATGGACATTTTCATGATCGAGCTTGAATCTTGCTTTTAAGTTCTATACCTATAAGCAAGAAATTAGTAAGACAATGTTACAATTTAGTACTCAGCAGGGAACACTTTCTAAGTAACTCACAAAGCCGCAATGAACTCCCAATATGAATATTAATAGAATAGCCTCAAAATAATTACTACAATTAGACTTGGAAGTGCCCTCTTGAATCGGAACCGTTCTCGGCGGAAGAAAACTTTCCGGGATTACTTCCAGGAAAGCCGTGAGAGTGGAACAAATGCTAACAAATGAAGGTTCCGTAAGTAATGAGGAAAACACGTGTAAAGAAAACAAGACTGCGTGGGTGGGTGGAACCGTTAAACTAAGCTAGCTTTATCTTTAGGTATATTTTAAAACTAGCTTTTGCCCGCGGTTTCGCACGCCCCCTTTAGGGGATGAATTTTGAAAAATCCTTTCTTAGTGGACCCCTAGACCTTATAAGGAACCTAATTGCCAAATTTGGACTTTCTAGTCCCAGCGGTTTGGGCTGTGCGTTGATTTAAGTCAGTCAGTCAGGTCTTTCACGTTTATATATATATAGATTTATTTTAATGGTATTTTTAAGGCATCAGTAAAAAACTCCTTTCAGTTCAACCCTCGTTAAAGTTGATTGACCGCGAGACATACCATTATCTTGATATTTTTGCGTAATGGAATCTCCGCGAAATTTATGTTATGAAGAATAATTTAATCTCGTTTTACAACTCCCATTCTCTGTTGTTAGCTCGTAATTCAAGAGAACGCCGGAGTTGCCGGACTAAAAGAAAAGAATCTACAGTTACTCGTACATTTTAAATAGATGTGTATTTAATGTAATCCAGCTTCGCTTAAGTCCTTCTTGAACTGGGCGAGCTTGGGGACGAAAATTAATTATAAGAGGATGACGTACAAAATGGCCGCGTGTAATAAATAACCTAGAAAATATTTTCGCCCGAAAAATGTCATAAACACAAGTTTCAACTACGTTGCATTGTTTCTGAAGGAAAATTAAAAATATTTGTAGATTTGAGGGTAGTTGTGAAATCATTGAATAAGCATTGCTGAAAGTAGGGTACTATTCCGAAAAACACTCTACTTGCCGCAATGCCCATTTAATGATTTCACATTTACACGGAACCCGTATAAACTTACAAGGGGTAGGTACCCAAAAACACAAATTCAATTATTAGACTTTTAAAATAAAATCTAAAATTTGCAGGCGTGTCTCAAATATATTTGTCGAAGCCACCACAAATTCACATAATGTTGATTTATAAAGGCCACGTGAAAATATAGGATTTCAAATAAACGAAATGTATTGAAGTTGCTGAGCACCTGAGCACCAGAAGTGTGCCTGTGTTTTAATGAGCTTTTGTGTTCCGCATGTGTTAATATACATAAATATTTACTACAAATAAATTGATGATACTTAGGTATATATCCTGCACGTGTTAGGCGTTTGACTGCCAAATACGTTATACCCCGTTAGACCATGGTAAAAATAAATTAAATTGCAAACATTGTCAAACTCCGGTTACGTAGACGACCGAAAGAACTGGTCACTCTACAATCTAAATAGTAGATACGATGCGGCTAAACGTAGGCCGCCTTATTGAAGAACGTATCGCAATGACAATCCGGCTAATCGTCGAACCGCCGCATTTCAAAACGCCCCTGTTTTGTAAAACGGCTAGCCGTAATGTAATACGGCGGATTATACTATCTGACTACGACATATGTATTACTTTATTTTTATATGTTGCAGCATCTATATGCGGATAACTTCCCAAAGCAGGAACCCTACAACGCAGAACGATTGCATGGAACAATGAAGTATAGTAAATTAACATGAAATAATTAATTCTGGCGACGAAACTTGCATGACAAGTAAGTAGTAAATAATGCCGATTCAAATCACGCGCGAGTGACGGCCTTGGGAAGGGCCTACTGTCGTGTCGCCTCCATTAAGTATTAGCAGTGTATATTTTAAGGTGTTCAGTCCGGCTCTTTATCATTTGTCACAATACTCACAATGACTGTCACGTTCTAACAAATATCTAAGTGCGAAAGTGGCGTTAACCATGACAGGTAATAATGCGACCATGATAGCTGGTCTGTTCTCGAAGAACCATCAAATCAAAGGAAAGTTTTAGACGCACGTGTAGATCGAAAAAACAATCTCTTCCCTTCATAACTGACAGCGAATGTTTTCTTTCACTTTAAGGGTTTGATACCCAAAGGGAGACACGGAACCTAATAAGCCTACTCATGCGAGCGCTGTTCACTAAAAAAACACAAAAAAGTACGTAGAAGGTTTACTTACTTCAGTTATTGGTTGTAGGTATTTAAGTTAGCCATTTTGTAGGTAGGTAAGTATAAAAATAAGCGTCCTGTGGTATTTTGTCCCGTCTTGCTTTACGAGAAAAAACAATATGGCTCTACTAGCCAAGTGTTATTAATGCGAAAAATTAAGGAAAATGTCTTTAAATATAAGTTTGTATAAAGTCGCAAGTAAAAGTAAAGACGAAAAATTTTTATTAACTTCGTCACCCTTCCACAGACTGAAAAGTTCTCACGAATTTTCATACACGACCGTGTACTTATGAAAACTTTTCGTAGGCTCCTCTGTGTAGGTACTTGGCGACGATTGGTTTATTCAATAAGCTTAGGGATCGAATCGGCACATGGAGCAGAAAAGTTGTAATAAGCAGAGCCAAAAGTTTCAGGGTCTTAGAATATATTAGAATTTGAAAAAGCTTATTGCTGGTAAATTCAGTGTACCGTCGGCGTCAAAGGTATGTTTATATTTTTCACCTTATTACAAAGGAGTAAGGTGCAAGTGTCAACATATTTATCTTTGACGTCGACTGTACCAAGTTTAAATGGTACAAGTGGACATAGTTCATATTTGAGCATTTCTCAAATAATTTGTACATTTCGATCACATCTTAGATTTCTATAAAAATTGGTATGCTGGTAAAGTACATGAAGCTGAACAATTTCCACCATATTTCCCAAAATGTCCAAGAAAGTTTGTACGAAACTTCCTTTTTTGTTACCAGATTTCCTTACACATTTGGTAACAAAAAAGGAATGTTTGAAAGGATGTGATCGAAATGTACAAATTTTGAGAAATGCTCATTTACGACAGCTAATCTTGCATGTTAATCTACAAAGTGTTCAGAAATCAAAATATGATATCTAGAGATATAATCGCAAGATAATTCGATAGGACTAATACAATTCTGGGTCTAAGTGAAAAGTATATAGGTAAGACTCGCGCAGGTATTTTTATTTAAACAGAGATTCAATAACAAGTGATCAAAAAACCTAAATTAGTCTCGCGCAGAAAGGTACGAGTATTATATGGAAGTTGATATTTGACAGGCAATCTTTTACATTCTAGACCTGTGGAGTAGTGAACAATAACTACATAAATAATGGCCAACAACACTGGCTGCCCTTCATCCCGATCTCGAACGTCCTCTAGAATACGTAATGCGTATGCTTTCTATAAATCAACCGTACGTTTCCTAGGAACTGAAATAGAATGCCCTGCGGACAGATTCTTCGACGCATATTTAAGGAGGGACAGGAGAATACAGGATACAGATAACTAACTAGAGAGGATATATGACGTATCGATTGAGGATTTTTGGAGCATTGGACGGTTAACCCAACATCAATCACAACATTTGGTACAGATACCTACTAATTCAAGTGTGCCCTTGTCTAATACTTTCTACTCCCTTATTCATAAAACTTTACAAGGCTCAATTAGTTAATTTACATTTCATACCTTTGAGGCATGTAGCGCGTTTATGAATAATGCCATGCCATGTATTTAAGTAAGTAAGTATGTAATTATGATTTTGTCTTGTAGTAAATTCCTCCGCTAGCTATGCTAAAGTGGTATGAACGGTACTTACTACACTTTGCTATTATACAACATGTTATACTTATTTCTGACAAATCTTTTATTGTAATAACACCGTATACTCATAAAATGCAATTACTAAATTGTCAGTAACAGAAGGGGGAGCTAAATTATAGCTTTAACAGAATTTCTTTAGAAGTAGCATCTAATATTGTGTTTACATTTGCAATTGCAAAGGCATACATATACGAGGGGTGTTCAAAATATTCTCGGTATGAGAATGAAAACAAACAAGTACGAAAAGTTTGATATTTTTATTTTTCAATATACTCCCCCCCTATGTTCATACACTTAAAAGATCGATCAATTATTTTTTTTAATCCCTCGTAAAAACATTTTTTATCTTTCGTGTAAAAATGCTCCTCCACTGCCGCCTTCAATGCTTCATCGTCAGAAAATTTATTTCCACGCAGATCCTTTTTAAGATTGGGGAGCAAAAAGAAGTCGCTGGGGGCTAAGTCCGGACTATACGGTGGGTGAGTAACAGTTTTAAACCCACATTCAACAATAGCTGCCTTGGCAATATGAGCAGTATGGACGGGGGCGTTGTCATGCAGAAGCAGAATACCTTTGGTTAACTTTCCTCGCCTCTTTTCTTTAATTACATCCTTTAATTGACGTAGAATGTTAGCGTAGTACTGTCCTGTGATATTTACACCTTTTTCTTTATAATCGATTAGTAATACTCCTTCACAATCCCAAAATATCGTGGCCATGACCTTGCCAGCTGAAGGGATGACCTTGAACTTCTTGGGATGAGCTGAACCCTTAATGTGCCACTGCATGGACTCTTGTTTACTCTCTGGGTCATAATGATGAACCCAGGTTTCATCTCCAGTAACTATTCTTTGCAGCACCTCATCAGGATTTTCACCGCACAGGTCAATAAAATCGGAACAACAAGCTACACGCATGTCTTTTTGAAGCCGAGTCAGCATTCGCGGAACCCATCTTGCACTTACTTTTGACATATTAAGATGGTCATGTATAATATCATGTACGGTACCAATAGAGAGATTGGTTACTTGTGCTATAGATTTTACCTTCACTCGACCATCTTCCAATATAAGTTTTTCCACTTTATCAATATTTTCTTGTGAAGTAGCTACTACAGGCCGGCCAGGTCTAGGGTCATCTTCAATACTCTCCCTTCCGCGTTTAAACTCGCTTGACCACTTTTGAATGGTAGATAAAGAAGGAGCAGACTCACGGTAAACACAATCCATTTCCTCTTTTATGGTTTTTTGATTTTTACCCTGTTTTGTCAAGAATTTTATCACGCATCGATGTTCTAATTTAGTTAACATTGTCAATTCGCACATGATGTTCATGTTTGTTCAGCAATTGCAGAAAAACAAAAGACTATCTCGGTTCGAATTATACTTTTTTTTAATGTCAATGAATAAACCTTAGCGGCCAGTAACGAAAGAAATTTTAGAAGAGGTCGTAAGATATCAATACCGAGAATATTTTGAACGCCCCTCGTAAATAGCCTGTTTGACTTTGCACGAACCCGTACTAATAGCGATAATATTTAAATCGGGCGTGATAGCTATTGTCTTTATTTCACATTTTGATTGTAACGAGCATTGGTATTCGTCCTAGTAACTATCTTTTCACCTCAGCAGCTCGAACAAGGGTACTTTGCAAGGGTACTGAGTGAGACAAAATGAGCAAAATGCGATTTTGCTCACTGTTTTTAAGTAGCAAAGTACCCTTGTTCGAGCTGCTGAGGTGAAAATTTAATTGTTGGTATATCTTAAGAAAACATGAGTGAATAGAGGTAAGTGATGAAGAAGGAATACATTTTTCGGGTTCTCTAATATGTTCTCACTGCTGAGGTGAAAAGTTTTGTGAACTACACGAGATCAAAGTTATTTACATCTCGTGAGCTTTTGAGTCCCTTACTACGCTCAAGATTCTAAATTAGATTCACTCGCTACGCTCGTGAATCTAGTATAGAATCTTTCGCTTGCACGGGACTCAAAATAAGCACTCGAAGAAATATCAAACTTTGATCTCTTGTTGTACAAATAACTATTATTGTAAACATGTAAAGTAGGTACCTACACATTTATATTTCGGAAGTAAAGTTTCGTACAGGTTATAACGCACATAAATTGATATTTATTTATCGTATGGCAGATACACACTGGTTACATTTTTTTTACAGTAATTGATAGATAGCATACTAAGACGTAAAGTGCTTTAAGTAATTTGATTGTGCTTTTGTGTCGTCCAGTTGGCCGAAAAGTAAATCGAAATAGTATAAATGACCTCTTTCCACGGTCCTAGATCCCTTTTAAACTTTAAGCTTAATTGAACTTAATTAATTTTGATAGTACTTTATGTAACACTGATTTAAACTTTCACGATTTTTACACATTATTAAATTGTACAACGGGAGTTTTTCGAAAAACTCGCGCGGTTAGAAGATGCTGATGTCAACTTAAGCCAGTCTTCTCCGAGACCACGGGAACAACGCCGTCCTCGAAACGTCGGAGGAACTTAGATACGCGATTAAGTCCCGTTGTACAACTTAATAATAGTACTTTATGTATTAAGGAAGTTCTCAAAATTATAATAAAAACTTTTATTTCAGACTGTTTTTCCATTAGTTGTTAGTTATAAGCGCTAAAGTTAAATGATTGATGATGACAAAATCATTACCTACTAATTAAAAATTACTAGAAAATATTGGTAACGTAAGACATTTAAGGAACGCCTCATCTATTTCACTGCATGTTTTCATGTGTATATTATGCTACTCAGCATAAGTGACTGTCATCAAAAATAGATTTGGCAGTATCGCGCGACTCGTATCGGTAATTTTCACCGGAGCTTGTCACCGAGCCATTTCTGCAATTTGCAACGCATGTAATGTTTGTTTTGAACATCTATGTAGCCAAAAGTGATTTAAACTATTTACTATTTTCATTTACGGTGATAAACACTTAGATCATTATACACATATTCAATTATTGAAGCAATTCTCGGATTAACCTTAACACATAATTTAGATATGAGCGCCGATAGGCATATAGCCGGCGGCGGCGCGCCGGTCAAAATTGGTCGGCGGCGGCGGCGAATCGGCGGCGTGGCCTTGAAACACCTTCGATTAATGAAAAAAGAATTTTAACCAAATTTTTTCCGAAAAAACATGTTTTTGCTCTAAGGAAGTTATGAAATAAATGCATTTTTTATTTTCAAGGATAATTTATTGAATAATGGTACGAAAAAAATTGATATCGTATAAACTGTGGATAAGCTGTATCGCGCGGCATCAGAGGCGGTCTTAATCATGGCGAGGCTTTGGCAGGAAGATCTTAGCGAGGCCCTTATCTTTTGTGCTAAGGTATAAATTGCGGATTGACTGTATCAGGAAAAAGTCTTGTCGACAGTCCAAAAAAAAAACGAGCTCCGTCATTAACCAATATCGACCCAACAAAACCGATTTATGTCAAAAAGTGAGGCCCAACGCCGAGCTCCATGTAACACCGAAGACTTGATTTCGACGCCTCCCAATGCGAGGCCAGAGGATGAGCTGCAGGTAAGCATACAGCTAAGAATCGAACGCCAAGTGTAAGCTTGGCTGACGGCTGAACGCCTGGAGCGCCGATTGCGGCGCGCTTCTGTGCGAGGCCGAGCTGCAAGAGAGCAGAGCGAGGGTGCAAGCCGATAAAGACTGAAGCCATAGTGTTAAAGATCTGGAGCTTTCCTGCGGGCGCATTCGTGCGACGCCAAAGGCCGAGCTGAAATGGAGCTACGAGGGGCGTTCAAAATATTCTCGGTATTGATATCTTACAACCTCTTCTAAAATTTCTTTCGTTACTGGCCGCTAAGGTTTATTCATTGACATTAAAAAAAAGTATAATTCAAACCGAGATGTTCTTTTGTTTTTCTGCAATTGCTGAACAAACATGAACATCATGTGGGAATTGACAATGTTAACTAAATTAGAACATCGATGCGTGATAAAATTCTTGACAAAACAGGGTAAAAATCAAAAAACCATAAAAGAGGAAATGGATTGTGTTTACCGTGAGTCTGCTCCTTCTTTATCTACCATTCAAAAGTGGTCAAGCGAGTTTAAACGTGGAAGGGAGAGTGTTGAAGACGACCCTAGACCTGGCCGGCCTGTAGTAGCTACTTCACAAGAAAATATTGATAAAGTGGAAAAACTTATATTGGAAGATGGTCGAGTGAAGGTAAAATCTATAGCACAAGTAACCAATCTCTCTATTGGTACCGTACATGATATTATCCATGACCATCTTAATATGTCAAAAGTAAGTGCAAGATGGGTTCCGCGAATGCTGACTCGGCTTCAAAAAGACATGCGTGTAGCTTGTTGTTCCGATTTTATTGACCTGTGCGGTGAAAATCCTGATGAGGTGCTGCAAAGAATAGTTACTGGAGATGAAACCTGGGTTCATCATTATGACCCAGAGAGTAAACAAGAGTCCATGCAGTGGCACATTAAGGGTTCAGCTCATCCCAAGAAGATCAAGGTCATCCCTTCAGCTGGCAAGGTCATGGCCACGATATTTTGGGATTGTGAAGGAGTATTACTGATCGATTATAAAGAAAAAGGTGTAAATATCACAGGACAGTACTACGCTAACATTCTACGTCAATTAAAGGATGCAATCAAAGAAAAGAGGCGAGGAAAGTTAACCAAAGGTGTTATGCTTCTGCATGACAACGCCCCCGTCCATACTGCTCATATTGCCAAGGCAGCTATTGTTGAATGTGGGTTTGAAACTGTTACTCACCCACCGTATAGTCCGGACTTAGCCCCCAGCGACTTCTTTTTGTTCCCCAATCTTAAAAAGGATCTGCGTGGAAATAAATTTTCCGATGATGAAGCATTGAAGGCGGCAGTGGAGGAGCATTTTTACACCAAAGATAAAAAATATTTTTATGCAGGATTAAAAAAAAAATTGATCGATCTTTTAAGTGTATGCACATAGGGGGGGAGTATATTGAAAAATAAAAATATCAAACTTTTCGTACTTGTTTGTTTTCATTCTCATACCGAGAATATTTTGAACACCCCTCGTAAGATCGGATAAGGACCAATGCTCAAGCGTTTTAAAACAGGCCGAAAGTTGAGCTCCAAACAGGGCCAAAACTTGCAGGTTCAGATAGCGGCTTAATTCCATGCGAGCGGTGCAAGGCCAAAGATTGAGCTGCGAGAGAGCAAAGATTGAAATTTCAACAGTGGCCAAGTTTAATTGAGACCCGATTCCGACGCCCTACCATGCGAAGCCAACGGCCGGACATTTGGACGTGGAAACGCTTAATATCTCAAAATTAACCCCATTTTATACCTTTTAAAAACGTTAAATTCGCGGTAAATGACGGATGGTTAGCTGGCAAAATTAGTTATGCATTGGATCGGTAATCCAAAGATGTGGGTTCGAGTCTCACGTTAGCTAGAGTTGATCACAGTAAATTTTTTCATTGTGATTGACATGTCTAGTGTATATATACAATCTATAAATTGTAATGTGGAACGTTCCACAATAAAAATGGAAGGAAATCAGTATGTTTATTCTAGGCGGATTAGACTCTCGCGCGAGCCACGAGACGAGCCGCGAGCCGCGCCACGAGACGCGAGTGTAAGCGGTGGGCTCGCGGCTCGTCTCGTGGCTCGCAAGCTCGTCGAGCTAATATAATTTAAACACTAACGGCACGGCATAAGGTTTATAACCGAATGACAAGCCGAACGCGAGTATAAGCGGTGGACTCGCGTCTCGTGGCGCGGCTCGCGGCTCGTCTCGTGGCGCGGCTCGCGGCTCGTCTCGTGGCTCGCGCGAGAGTCTAAATTGGGGGTTACAAGCATATTGATGTTAAAATTGATATTAAATAATTTCGTTTCCCCAAGACTAGTAGCGCGGTTACTAGACAGATAAGTTTGCATTTGCCTTCGATATTTTTGAATTATATGGGGTTCAAATAGGGTGGGGGAAAATAGGGTTCAAAATTGTCATTTGGAGCTTGAAATTAAGGAATCAAATTTCCAGAAGTTACATGCCGATATAAATAGGTTAAAAGATGAGCTTCTGGTAATAACCACCATGTATGAAACCACAAAAAAACAAGTTGAGGAGCACATCAAGGCTTTCAATAAATTGTTGCAGGAAAACCAAAATTTAGAGGAGCGATGCAAGTCATTACTTAATGGAAATATTTGTAATTGTGGACAAATGCCACCGGCAAAGGTTATTCAAGCCGATGTGGCCCTCAACACTTCTGGGCCAGCTGTACCAGTAGTCACACAGCCCCCTAGAGCAGTCAGTAAGACTGTTATTTTTTCAGATCAGATTGGGTTAGGAATGGACCCATTATTAAGCTACAGATTACAGCAAAAAGTCTCAAATTACTGTTATCAAAACATTACTTTGTCTCACTTATGTGACCTTATTTCAAAGGGATGTTATGATAGCAGTACTACACTAGTAATTTTATTAGGAAATAGTCTTAATGTAGATAAGCTTAGCATAGATAAGTTGATGTCTACTTTAAATATTATTGAAAAATCTGGTGTGGGCAAAATCATTCTATGTGCACTGCCTTATGCAGAGAATATGTCTTATGACTATAATAGTAAAATAGCACACTACAATTCTTTGATGTACCATGCCATATCTGTCAATAAAATGTACCATTTCTTTGACTTAAATAAATTCATTGAACGCTTCATGCTAGCTCCAAGGAAGGTATTTTTGCCAAAGAAATATTTTGTATACCTAGTGGATTTATTGGCCTTTAATATTGAGCCAAATAAATTTAGTAGTGTTATAGCTAATTCTCAGTCAGCTGACAAAGTCAAGGACCCCGTGCCACATTTAAACTAGGTTGTAAGACAGCGGAAAAACGCCTGAGTATGAACATTATTCACCAGAATATTCAGGGTTTTTCCAGCAAAGAATTAGAAATAGGTTTATTTTTAGATAATAATAATGTTGAAGTTATGTGTATTACTGAACATTGGCTGAAACATGGACAGTTTTTATTTGATTTTGTTAACTTTAAATTAGTCAGTTTTTTTGCTAGAAAGTCTGCTGTTCATGGTGGTTCCCTGATAATTGTTAAAAATTGCATGAAATCTAAAGAGCGTAAAGATATTGTAAATTATTCCATAGAAAGAGTTATAGAAATTTCCTGTGTAGAATTAGAAAAATATATTATTGTTTGTGTTTATAGACCACCATCAGCTGACTTCAGCACATTTGAAACTACAATGGAAAGTGTGCTGAAGTTAGTATGTAAGGGCCAAAAACATGTTATAGTCTGTGGAGATTTTAATGTTAACTTGCTCGAGTCCTCTAGTAATACTCTTAAAATGCTGTGTTTGTTTAAATCATTCAATTTATTTAACTTGTTTCTTGAACCTACCCGGGTAGGGGTAACTAGTGCAACATGTCTGGATAATATATTTTGTAATTGTGAATGTATAGATAAGCAAATATTTAACTGTTTTCATTCTGATCATAGCGGTCAAAGGGCTGTTTTCTTAAGCGATATTCATGATACTCCACAAACAATAACATACAGACCCATTACTAGTAGTCGCTTGGAATCATTCAAAAATGAAATTCAAAAAAATCTCTGTATGTTACCATTTTCACATTATAACTGTAATAGCCTGTATGAAGATGTTTTTAGTGTAATTCTTTATCATTTTAATCAAAATTTCAAGGAGAAAACTATTAGTGGGTCAAAAACAAAAACTAGAACAAAGTTTAGTGAATGGGCTACTGCAGGCATTTATAAAAGTAGAAAAAGGCTTTATGAACTTTATGGTGAGAGAGAGCTGAACAAAAATTCTGATTTCCAGGACTATGTAAGGAACTACTCAAAAATCTTCAAGAGAGTGTGTGTAACAGCCAAGACAAACTATACAAGTTCTAAACTGAAAGTGTCGGACAACAAAGTGAAGACAACATGGAATATTATAAATAGGGAAGCTGGTAAATGTAAATCACGCGATTGTCAAGTCAACATTGTCTCGGATAAACAACTTACCATGTCAAACAACGATGTTGCCTCGGCATTCGAAGATTATTTTTCTAAAATAGCTATTAATACCACGAAATGTCTACATTCATCTTCGTCTCGAGCTCATTCCTTACTTTGCGCTAATGTTAAGAAATGTAATATTAACTTTGAGTTTAGTCAAGTAGATTCAGCAAATATTGTTAAAACATTCAAGTCACTCAATTTAAAGAAAACGGAAGATTTATGGGGAACATCAGTTCGAGTCATTAGTCATGTCATAGACGTAATAGCGCCTTACTTAGCCGTAATTTATAATATTTCAATTTCACAAGGCGTCTTTCCAGATCTTATGAAATATAGTAGTCATTCCTCTTTTTAAATCTGGTGACTCGAGTAATATGGCTAATTTCCGACCAATATCAATACTTCCTGTACTAAGTAAAGTTTTTGAAAAATTAATGTTAAATGATCTACTGGGTCACTTCAACAGACATACTTTACTTACAAGCAATCAGTTTGGTTTCACAAAGGGCCGTTCCACGACCGATGCTGCTTCGGTACTCATTAAACATATTTATAATATTTGGGAAAATTCTTGTGATGCAATTGGCATATTTTGTGATCTTTCTAAAGCATTTGATTGTGTGGATCATGGAACGCTCATTTTGAAATTAGAACACTATGGTCTGTCAGAAAATGCCCTAAACTTTATGTCTTCTTACCTTAGCAATAGAACACAAACAGTTGTTGTAAACAAAACCCAGTCTAGCGGAGCTGTAGTCCAATTAGGAGTGCCGCAAGGTTCTATTTTGGGTCCATTCCTGTTTTTGGTTTATATAAATGATTTGCCATGTATAGTAGAAAATCTTTGTGAAATAGTTCTTTTTGCTGATGACACATCATTACTTTTTAAGGTTGATCGGAAATCTACCGATTATAGTGTAATTAACAGCACACTCGTTAATGCACTTAACTGGTTTACTATGAACAATTTGCTTCTTAATGCTAAGAAAACCAAATGTATTAGATTTTCTTTGCCGAATGTTAAACCAGTCGATACTAAAATACTTTTGAATAATGAATGCTTAGAGATGGTAGATAAAGCTCTGTTTCTTGGTTTAACATTGGACAAAAATCTACAATGGAGTCCTCATATCGGAACACTAGCTAACAAATTAAGTTCGGCCGCTTACGCCGTGAGGAGAATTAGACAACTGACTAATGTTGAAACAGCTCGCCTTGTTTATTATAGTTATTTTCATAGTGTAATGTCATATGGTATTCTGGTTTGGGGCAAAGCAGCTGACATACAGACTATATTTGTCTTACAAAAGAGAGCCATTCGTTCTATATATAACTTAAGAGCGCGTGAATCATTAAGAGAACTTTTCAAAGAAATTAATATTTTAACTGTAGCTTCCCAATACATATATGATAGTATTATTTATGTTATTAAGAATCTAGACTCCTTCACTAAGAATTCTGATGTCCATAACTTTAACACTAGAAATAGAAATAAGCTTGCTATCAGAAAGTTTCGTGTCCGTAAAGTACAAAAGTCATTCGTTGGGCAATGCATTCATTTTTATAACAAGTTACCTGAGAATGCTTTAAGATTACCCTTTCCAGCTCTTAAGAATTACTTAAAAAAGTCATTGATGTTAAAAGCTTATTACAGAGTCGAGGACTACTTGACAGACAAACATGCATGGTCCAAACCAGAAACTAACTAATAAAAAGTAGTAGCAATTAAAAACATTGTATTATGTATAGAGTTATAGGTGACACAGCTCAGGTAAGCAGGAAAGCACATCAAATATTATATGTTGGTAATTAATAATAATCAATCAGATTTATATAATATGTTTTCCCATTTCTTTTAATAACTTTTTTCTACTCCAGCACTTAAATGTGTCAATTAAATGACTGACAGTGATATCTAAAGCAATGTCATTTGAATGATGGCAATGAAGTCTATTTGTCTATAGGCTCTTAAGATGACTGCTAGCAGTCATCTTATGAGTATAATACAACTGCTTTATTTTTTTTAAAGATACAACTTCCGATCATCTTGATTGAAAGAGGTATGTTTTCATTTACAATAATAACTCATTTTTCAAATTAATATAATACGTAGGTAGATATCTTGAATAAAGATTGAATAAAACATAATTGTGTCTTAGTATTTTAAATGTTTACGAAATACATAAAAAAACATTATTCTATCAACTTCATTTTACATTTTGACATTTAGATTTACTTGAACGCGACCACATTTTTCGTAATCGAGAACTGTCTTATTGTATCTTGTCTATGAGTTGATGTTTCGATTGTTCCGTGTTCGAAATTGAAATAGTTTAGCAAAACTGATTATTGTTGCGTTTTTAACCGGATTTAATGTGAAAATAACTTTCTATGTACAAAAAACTTGACTTTAAACAGTTAAAATGAGTGGAAGTGAGAGTGACAACTGTACTCCAGAAGAAATAAAGGCTTTGGCCCTAATAGCGACCGACAATTTGTTACCCGAAAAGTCGAAGAAAGCCTACCAAAAGAGCTATGATACTTTCATTACATGGAAACTACAAAAAAAAGCGGCCACGTTCTCTGAAAACGTAATGCTTGCGTATTTCGAAGAACTGAGCAACAAGTTCAAGCCATCAACGTTGTGGACCGAGTACTCCATGTTAAAGTCTACAATAAACATTAACCACGAAACGGATATCTCCCAATATCCTAAGCTACGCACAATGTTAAAAAGGAAGTCCGAGGGCTTCAGAGCTAAAAAGTCTAAAACCTTCCAACCGAATGATATTAAGAAATTTATTATGGAAGCACCTGATTGTCTTTACCTCTTTTCTAAGGTTTGTATTTATATAGCCATTTATATGCATTCAATACTTTCGTAAGCTTCTTTTTTGTGTAAAAGTTACTAATTTTAGTTTCATTTTGTTATAGGTTGCTGTGATTTTTGGAGTAATGGGGGCATGCCGAAGGCAAGAGATGCATAACTTAAAATATGATGATGTAAGGGATCTTGATGACACTACTCTGTTAGTACAGTTGTTCAATACCAAAAACAAGTTAGACCGTACATTTACTATCACAGGAAACTATTACAGTATATGTAAACAGTATATGAGTCTACGGCCAAATCATTGCAAAAGTGTGAATTTCTTTATCAGATACTCTGCAGGAAAATGTATGGATCAAAATATCGGTATTAATACATTTGGCAATATGGGCAAAACTGTAGCCAGCTATTTAAATCTCTCTGAGCCGCATTTATATACCGGCCACTGTTTTAGAAGGACATCAGCGACCTTATTAATTGACAACGGAGGGAACATAACAGATCTTAAAAGACATGGTGGATGGAAGTCTACTACAGTAGCTGAAGGATATATAGACACTTCGATGCAGACCAAACTCAAAGTATCTGAAAAATTGATGGGTTCAATAGATATTGCCAGACCATCCAACACAACATCAGAGGCTGCATGCATGCCCGATACCTCCAAAGGTCTAGAAACAGAAGTTCTTCAAAATATCAGTATCGCAGAACAAACTGCCTCCAAAATCTGTACCTCAACAGCCGCTTCACCTAATGAGCAAAATCCTATTTCATCAGTCACAGACTCCATATTAAATGAAATAAATTTATCCCAAATCGTCAACCCGAAAAATGCTCCTGTGATAATAACAAAAAATACTATTCAACACCTTCATATACATTATCATAAATATAAATAAATTCAATTATGTCCTATATACTTGAATTTTATTTCATTTTGTATTTACACAATGAATAATGAAAGTGGTTCACTTTGTTTTGCTGTGTGCATAATAATTCATACAAAGTAACCCATTTTCTTAGTCTCAATCTCAACTGTTTTGTGTCGGGTGCAGCTGTCATAGAAAAAGTAATGTATGCAACAGCTCATAATTGGTGGCTCATAAAGAACCCTTATTATATCACTGTTGCATAAACTACTATATTTTCTTTTCCTTTTGTAAGAATTTGATATGTTTTCTGAAAGAGCTACGATTTTGTATGATTCCATGTACATATTTATATTTTCTAAATCAAATTTCTATTACACCTTATGTGTATAATTGCATGAATTCTATAGTAATTTAAATTGTATTTTTTCCCTTATTTTCTCGTAATGCATGTTAATTATAAGATGTAATTATTTTTGAAAAGATGTGTCCCGCCGAGTTTGTTGCCGGTCCCATATTGGGATACCCTCCTCCAATTGAGGGGGGATTTAAATCTTCTCGGGGCAGAGGTGTAGGGTTGGAGCCGGTCTACCTAGCTTTATTTGACGTTCATAAGCGCATTGTAATTATGCCTACTTGAATAAACTATCTTTTATCTTATCTTATCTTATCTTATGGGCCTAAAATACCCTTTGAATGCCTATAAACTATTCGAAGTGGCGCCGTTAATGATCTAAACTGGATTAAAAATATATTATCTGATTCTGAAAGCAGTAGTAACTACCAAGGTCACGCCGATGCCACGCCGATAGCGCAGCGTCGGCGGCGGCGGCGCGAAAATTTTGTCGGCGGCGGCGGCGCGCCGGCGCGGCGCTCATATCTAACACATATAATAAGTCCTTCGAATTTATTTTGCGAGCTCTTTTGCCGAATGACACAATTGTGAAATTAGGTCCATCCAGTAGTGTCACATAAAAATAATAAATACGTGTATCTGTGTGAGTTACGTTGACTATGTAATTAATCCTGCCGCGTTGACACGACGAGGTTGGTTCTTTTCATCAGCTAATTGCTAGCGAGTTTCATCTTGTTAATGCTACGGCTAAAAATAAATTGCAAAAGTGCTGTTTCAACATTTGTAGCTAGTACCTACCTATTGCACCATTCTACAGCAAAATTATAGAGCAAACATACAGGATTTGAAGTTCAATAAAACCTAATTCATTTTTACAATCAGCTACTTTGCCAAAAATGGGAGTACCAACTCGAAATAATATGACGAATCGTCGTAGATCCCTATACTCGCAAACGATATTGAATTTTTATGTTTAAGGAGACATTTTGCCTTAGGATGTATGTACATATACCGCCTGCACCACTCTCGTCTCCAGCAGGGAGTTCATCCTCACACCCAGGGCCCTAAATGAGTGAAGGTTTGCACGAGGGTCTACAATGGGGATGTTGCACCTCTGGGGTTGCAGTCGTCTAAAGGCCTCAGTAACCGCTTACCATCAGTCGGACCGTAAGCTTTATTGCCACCGACGAGGCGTAAAAATGATGATGAATAAAACCCAATCTTCGGTTTATTCCATCGTAAAAATTGAATTGAACAAAACATCCGCGTAACGACAGTAGGTACCCACACAATACACATACGATAACAGGATCCAACTGCCTCGATAACCCAAATATCTGCAATCATAATAGGTGTCAATCACGTTTATCTCAATTCACGGACTTGTCGCCCGCATTCCGACCGCGTTTTGTAAATTGAATTTTATTAATTTCTGAATTGCAAGCGTGCCAACGCATTTGAGTAGGTACAGTCACAAGGAGAAGTTACTAAGCGGCCGAGTTGATCAAAATAGTAGTTTATGCAACAGTGATATAATAAGGGTTCTTAAAATTCAAGGGTCGAAGTTACAAAACGAGACGTAGTCGAGTTTTGTAAAAAAAGACCCGAGAATTTTAAGAACCAATTATGAGCTGTTGCATACATTACTTTTTCTATGACAGCTGCAGCAAAAAAAAAAAAAAAAAAGTTATTATTAAAAAAAAAGAGTTATTATTAAAAAGAAAGAGTTATTATTAAAAAAAAAGAGTTATTATTAAAAAAAAGAGTTATTATTTAAAAAAAAGTTATTATTTAAAAAAAATTGAGTTATTATTTAAAAAAAAAAGAGTTATTATTGTAAATGAAAACATACCTCTTTCAATCAAGATGATCGGAACTTGTATCTTTAAAAAAAATAAAGCAGTTGTATTATACTCATAAGATGACTGCTAGCAGTCATCTTATGAGCCTATAGACAAAGCATTCAAATGACATTGCTTTAGATATCACTGTCAGTCATTTAATTGACACATTTAAGTGCTGGAGTAGAAAAATGTATTAGTAAGAGGATAAGAGTGTGTTTAGGTCATTTTAACACCTTACCCGCTTAGCTACTATTGCTGTTGACTGTGCATAATATACATATGTGAGTAAATTGAAAAATATAAACGTTTGGAACACACGCACGCACATTTCTTTACTCAAAGAAGCTCATATTATGTTATGATATGTAATTGTTAAAAAATTGTACGGAACACTGCTAGGATTACGATCACTGTGAATAAGTTAATATTTGATGACCAGCCAAGCTACAATCAACCGATCAATCAATCAAGTCAGTTAAATAGAAGTCAATTTTTTAATCAAAGTAAAGAAAGAGAACCGATTCACTTCCTTCATTCGATTTATTATTATTTGGGAACTTGATGATACCAATCATAAGCTCCACTAAGCACTTTTCTAATACATAAAAGAAAAGTGCTTATAATGGCTATATCGTAAAAGTTCCGTATTATTATTATGGTACAACATTTATGGGATCATCCATTAATTACGTCACACGAATTTCTAGGTTTTTTTTACCCCTCCCTCCCTCCTTGTCCTGCCCTGCTGTGACGTCACATTTTAGGCAATTTTGTTTTCAACGAAATCGACAATATTAACTCGGCATTATTTTTTTAATAAAAAAATATTTTTGATATATAAATATTAGTAATTTTATAACACAAGGAAAGTTACATCCAAAATCTCATTATTTAACTGTACAGCGAATAAAAAAATATAAATTAATTTTCGGTTACTGATGAAGTTAAAGTGACATCAGTACATCACAATCTTTGTGACTCCCCCCTCCCCCATGTCACAACATGTCACATTTTCTTGACCCCCTCCCTCCCCCTAAACGTGTGACGTAATTAATGGATGACCCCTATGACACATAATTGGAACATTCGAAACGATGCTACATTTGCCTGGGGCGACTTGCGTACACCTAAACATAGACACTACATGCCCAATAAATCGATAGCGATAACCCACTAACACGGATTTATTTTAATACCTTGTAGTACGTATATTAGTGCAGCTATTGTTTCTAGATTTGCTAATAAGTTACCTAATAATATACGATGAGAACAATAAAATTGAAAACAGCTAAGTAAAAATAACGCCGAGTCGGAAAAGGAACAGCATTAGCAGGTATTAGCAATTAATTTGGAGAGCTGTAAAATAATACAGATAAAAATACGATTATCTTAAGGAAATAAGTAATGTAATAAATAACCACAGAGAGTTAAAACAAAAACGTATTGCGTTGATCTCAAGTAGGTACTCGTAGAAACCAAGCGAACGATGATGACGATATTACTTTATGCAATAAAACTGCACGAAAATTAATGAGATATTGCTTCGTGTCCCGATTGAATTCTAAGCCGCGGACGTGAATACGTGAGTGTGATATTATCCTATTCCTAGCTTCAGTAATGAATGGTTTAAAAACATTTCAATCCTATAATTTCTTTTAGATACTATTGACGTTTGAATGTCTGATCGGAATGTGCGCGGTCAAGAGGTGTTGGCGCGGTGCCGAGCAATCGGCAGAGCGGAGTTGCAATCGACATCACTTTTTGTTCTAGCCCGGTTTAATACTGAGTCCTCTATGGTACGACGATTACACGGATTAAAAAAAAACTAAGTGTTTTTTTGTATTCAATAAAAATCTCATAAAGATGAAAAAAAAGAGGATTAATACGAAGGAAGCAGAGTGTGTGGCAAATACTTACATTGCGAAGCAGCCAAATTATTTAGAGACCATTGAACTGCGAGCTCGTCTCTAATTTAACTACTTTAATTTAAATTGACCATTATTATAGGTATTACACATAAGTACGTACAATCGGATACTAGACGTATACTAGTCGAATGGTGGTTGGGTTTTAGCATGTTGAACAGCAACCCTGCTGTCATATTCAAACGCTGGCATGGGCGGCATGCCGGAATTGTGGCGCCAGCGGTTTTCATACAAAAGATGCCTAGACGATGGAGATGTTTAATACTAAACAGATATGCAAATTAAACTTACATTTGTAATGGACCAAGTTATTAAACACATAAATATACCTAATATGAGGAAATTTTTCGAGGTGAATATAAACAAATAAAAATTGTTTATTTCAACTTAGGCCATACTGGCCAATTTTTACTCTGGGACTTCGGTATCGAGAAAAATTTTTTGCCTCTCCCATATACCATAGAAAACATTCGAAATCAGATCTGCTAAAATGTATGAACCAGCAATTTCTTTCGTGATTGCTGAGTTGGACTCATAGGTATTAAAAGTTGCTCAGTATGACAAATATATTCATTAATATCTGGCTAAGCGTTAAAAAAAACATCCTGTAAATGTTTAACTTAAACATTTTGCCTATAATTCTCATAGCACAAAAGAGTATAATTTTAATCCATTAAAAAAACCGACTAAACTATAAAAACTCTTTGCAGAAATATAATATCACACTAAAAACTTCTACTTGAGAAAAACAAGATAATAAACATTACGGTCTCTCGTTAAAACTTCTTTTCGCCCTTTTAAGACGTTCTAAAGAAGTTTTTTTTTTCTTTTAAGCATTGGAACAAGCTTGGCTTATGCAGAAACGGAGCGGAATAAAACCTCTGGACCCGGTTCTCGAGCGATGCGAAAGTTGGAAACGACTTTTTGCTTACCTTTTCAAATGTACCAGTACTCTAGTTAGACGTAGAAGGATGTAGGGATTTGCCTTTCGCTTTTTATAACTACCTCGTTACTACATTCGTTTGTTTCGGACAAACCGCACAAAACACGATAGTGCTGAGTCTAGCTGGAGCTTAATTTGACATATTTTAATGGATCAGAAAAGTTCCAAAGGATTTAAAAGTTATACGTTCAAAAATCCTTGATTTTTTTCCGGTTGAATGAAAAGTAATAAAAACCTGACCAAAATCAGGATGGGCGAAGGGGTCTTCATTAATTATGTCAGTTTCCAGGCGACGAATTTGAGCCATTAGCCACGGATGCATGAGAAAACAATTACCGAGCACCTACCTACAACTAGTGCTCACATGGTGTTCTACTTATAACTACGTTTAATTGAAATTACAACTTTATTCTGTACGACTGTCAGTTGTTAATGAAATTAAAGGGTTCAGTAAATTCGAGGTTGCAAATGTAAGTTAAACTGGTGAATAAATGATATAGCAGGAATTTTCGCGCAGGAGGAAATTAACATTTAAATTGTCGCAATGCTCCAGAACGTTTTACATTAATTAAATATATTTCCAAGCTTGGTGGGAAGGCTGCTCGGGTAAAATCATAGATTACATTTTACCACCTGAGGCAAATGTTTCAACTACTCCTGTTTAAATAATTATCTCATTTTGTTATACGATAAAAACTAGAGTCGGACCGAGCACACTTTATAATTGCAAATGCCATACAGATAACTCTATATGGCATTTGCAATTATAAAGTGTGCATGGCAATCATTAATGTCAAATTTCTAAGAAAATATGACGTTTATAATGACACGACCTCACTTTTTTCTGTTCAAGTCGGTGCAATGGTTGCTTAGACGAACTCCATGCACTCTATGGTAAGGTTCGTTAGTTACCTTTTGTCCCGCAAAAAAGAAAATAACTGTAAATTATAATTATATTTTTTCGGAATACTTAGAACCAATACAAAAAATTTACAGCGTTCCAGTGTCGTCACTTCGTCAGTTGCTAAGTAGGTAGTTGGTGGTATACATACGACGGGTTGGGTTTCCGCTCGACCTACACGAAAACTGCAAAAACTAGTACTAAGTCACGAGTCTTGAATATCCTTAGTTTACTTTAGATAAACCGTCCTTAGCTCCGTGCAGACTTACGTAAAGAATCATTAGTAAAGTCGTTAAAGTGGCATTATCCTTTTTCTTCCTTACAAAAAAGGTCATTGCGAAAAACTGTTGCTAACGACTAAGGACATAAAAGAAAACAGCTCATTTACCAGTTGGTGAGACAATTAAAAGATCAATTGGTGCAACTCGGCTCTAATAAGATCGAACACAATATCGTCGATCTTGCAGTAATTTAATCCGCGTCTGTTGCCAAATCGAGGCAGTTCACTTTGTCGGGTAGCCTATTGGTAGTTTTAAAGGTTACATGCACGGCAGCAGCTGCAGTCAATGGAGTTGTTGGCGTTACCGCATTGCTGTTGTGATTAAAAAGTTCAACTCCGTCACTAATATTATCAAAGATTGAAGCGTCGGCTTTTTTCCGTTACTACAATGCTGTTACAGCAATGCTTTTACAACCGAATGCAACCTTTAGATTCCAAGTCAACAAATTCTGACATACAAACTTACGATTACTCGACACTCCAACATCATGAACATGATATTTGTAAACTAAAATGTAGCTAATAGCTAAGCTTCATTGGTATTGACTTTAACCTTTAACCTGGTTAAAACGGAATTCGGGCGAACACAAATCAAATGAATCATCAATTTGTCGACCCATTTGGCATGACACGATTTCCAGCCCGCACGAGGCGAGCAGAAATAAAATTATTCAAGTATAAAATGTGGATTGCAGAATTCTTGAACTTGATATTACGGTCGGAATTAGAATATCAATGAAGGTGGATCAAACTGCCAAGGTCTACAGCGGTATACTAACACTATAGGTACTTAAGTAGTTGTGTTCTAATCGGATTTGCTATGTTTATGTCACTGAAATATTTTGTTGATATGTTTCATGTGCTGTTGGTTTTCCAATAAATAAATAATAAATCAATAAATAATAAATAAGATAGTTATTTACCATAATGCCAATCATTTATCAGTATCAACTATACCTACGTGTTCAACTGTTTACTAAATGAACACAGACAATGAATTTCCAAAAAAATATTGTACTGCTCTGCCTCTCGCATAGTTTCAATGAAAAAATTTGGAGCGTACAAACATCAGCGCTCTTAACTATCAATCTGTGGACCTTAAGCCTTTTGTATAAAAAAAAATAATGTAAAAAATGTAAAATAAACAAAAATTATAACAATTATACGAACTGTCAGTTAACAGTGTGGGCGATGTTACGAATTAATTCAGTGACAACAGAAGTGACCAAGTGACGGCATGAAGGATTTTTCTTTCTACAAATAAATGTTAGCGTTAATAAAGTAGATATTCTTGCGGTCCTTGCGACTCCACACTATGCCTATGTTAGATATTAGGTAGCTTTCGCTATGAGCGCTACTCTTCGTGCGCGGTTGCGAGTAAAACCAATTAACAAATGTTATCCACCAAAGTCAGCGCCACATTTTTCACAAATAACAACTTATTAAAGCAACGCAGATGGCAGAACTCTTGAACTTGACATTAAGGTATAGAATAACAATAAAACCACGCGCCAAGTTGCCGAGGTCAAGAGCGGTGCAGAAAAAGTAATTCAGGGCAGATTGCCAGATGGGGCTCACTCCTATTGGATTCCTATTAGGCGGTAACCCGAGAAGAAATCCGTGGTTTGAGTATCTATGGGGAGTGATTGATGAATGTTTTTCCAAAGAACACAATAAATTTGGATTACAACCAGTGTTGATACCTACAGTTCTACCGATCTGATTTTTATAGGTACTGTTCCAGAAAGTCAAAATTATACCATATCACAACCAAACGCCCACCATTTTGGTTTACTTAATATGAGTAAATAATAATAATATGAAGACTTATAAATAAATAATTTGCCCTTAAGTCGTGATTTGAAGAAGTTTCTTCAGTTGAATACATCATTAATAAAATTGCACTTCATTCGAACACTTTAAATAATGTCTGTGGTATGAATACGAGCCAATCAATCCAGTTTTCCACATCTGTCATTATCGACATATTCAATTACAGAGGACAGTAACTTGTCATATCAACGTGAAATTTATATGCAACAGTGGATTTTACGCCTTGTTCATTTATTCAAATAAGTGTTTGACAAACATCCATTATTTATGGACGAGTACATAAAATATCATGTTTTTCCGAAGCGTTCGGGAACATTGTCTATATATTTAAAATTATAATTTAGCATGTTTTTGCTGTAGTATGTTCTGGCACGTTGTAGGGGTTACCGTCACGCTGTGACCTATGGAACATTTAAATCTCATTGTAACCTTTGTAGTCTGTACCTTTTCAGAGAATGGAATCTATTCAAACAACCTTAGAATAGAAGGTGAAATATAAATACTCAGGTAATATTATACCTAGTAGTTGTTTATTCCGTTTCTACCACGCAAAAAACAATTGAATCCTGCAAAGATTGGGAATTAGTAGGCCCTGCGGTGTTGACGCATAAAACGCTACGTTTTGTTTTATTTTAAATTCAAAGAGAGAATTTTTGGTGACCTCAAGGATCAATCTAGACTCTATTTAGAGAACAAACTGAGACTGGGTGGCTGACAACCAAGAAGCTTTTGGGTGTTTTCACGGTCCTCGTGAGAGAAAATGACCAACATACACCCCACAGCCACAGTCATACGGGTATGTAGTATGTAGGTTTGTTTGTTAGCCATGTGGTGTCGCACGCTCCGCGGCCCAGATAACCCAATTTGCCCGTCATAGTGCTGTGGGAGCGAAGGGTCCAGCACACTTGCCCCGGATTCTGAGCAGCATTATAAATGGTACTTGCGACTTGCTTTAAATTAGACCGATCTGCCGAGGTCGAATGTACAGTGGAAATATGCAGTATAAAAAATAAATTCAGGTTTTTTTAGATGGCGAAGTGGTTTAAAACGTAATTACGAAGTTGCTAGCCCGACTTGCTAGCTCTATAAAAATCTTGTTGACAACAAGGATCGATCTCAGCATCCAAATGGCACTTCACCAACATAAGTAGCACTAAATAGGTTGGTTTTAAATAAAATCAGGTACTTGCTATCCGGTTAGATCAAAGCGGTCCTGACTAATATAATCATAACTTGACATTATTTTACAAGCAAATAACCCGAATAACGTTGAAATGGTAAAGGTGCCGCGGGATGTTTCTTACTCTTACTTACTCTATCATTATGATCTCAAATCACCATCGTCATCAATCCTTGTATACGATTATACCTAACCTAACCTTTATGATTCGTTTCTATCTAATTCGTGACTGTACTCGCCCTGCTATCTTTAACTATGTCATTCGTTCCACTCAATATCTGATTTCCTTTATATTTTTATTGGCGCCCATTGGAATTTGACTCGTAAGTAGTTGAATATTGGTGTCGGTGAACTGTCCAACTGGTATGTCAATTGATGTCAACGGATGTTTTATATTGATCGTCGATGTTATACATATTGCACGTATTAATTAATAGGCCCAAGCCTGTAATGGATCTGTATTTGTATCCACCTGACGAAGCCTACGTTGCGGTCTGCGGATAAACTATGGTTTATGGAAATTGACATGTATGTAATTTGTACCGTAATCTCTGTGTTGTAATAAATTAATCTGAATCTGTCTCTGAAATAGTTTTGTGTATTGTAC
Source organism: Cydia amplana (assembly GCF_948474715.1). Taxonomy (NCBI): domain Eukaryota; kingdom Metazoa; phylum Arthropoda; class Insecta; order Lepidoptera; family Tortricidae; genus Cydia; species Cydia amplana. The sequence continues at coordinate 5,576,499 of NC_086085.1, forward strand.
CCATCGATAGTATGCTCGATGCCTTCTAATCAGGCGTCTTGAGATTGATCTCAGATGTAGGAACGACAAGACAAGGCCAACCATATTTATATTTTCCGGTTTTTTTTTAAATTCCCTACAACAAACAAACAGGACAAGAAAGACCAACAATTACGTAAGTAGTACTTATTGTCAGCACAAAACAATATAAGGAAAGTAAAATGAAACGTAATCTTTTTGATAAGATACCTTTATCCTTTCATGCACCTATCACGATGAGTCATGTGGGTTCGTAAAATGTTATCGTGATAAAAGATAAGGTATTGCACATTTTGTTTATTTCAACTTGTCATTGTTCCAATACGAACTATACGAAGTCATAATATTTTATAATGTTTTCTTATGTTGCAAATTAGCGTGATGCATGATGATAAGCGAATGCCGTATGTTTTCTATGGATTTGTTTATACAAGAAGATAAGATCGTCTGCTGTTGGACGAACGCCTTTCCCAAGAATTCCTAGAAGTGACGATGCGACTGCCCTTACTTCTTCATCCTTCATTCTTTTTGCGTTTAACTGACAGACCGATATCGTCCTGCGAACTGGTAATCTGTGGGCTCCTTTATTACCAGTTTCCAACAACTGGCATGCAAAATGCCTTACAAACAAAAAGGGGGTTCTCGGCGCAAAAAAGGTTGGAAAGTAAGCCGTGAAAAAATAGGATAATCAAAGCGAAACACACGAAACATGAGAATTAATGCGGCAATAAAGCTACCTCTATAAATTTTGTTGGTAAAATTTTATTACGTACACCGGATATAAAAATATCCTGGTTCTTATTTCACCTCGGCAAAGGGATATGCCGTTAAAACTCGCATAAAACCTGGTGTGCCTGCACGCTAGCGTTTCTATCCTAACAGCTGGTAAAATATATTCTATTCATAGGTACTTATATAATGTGTCGCTTTCAATGCGGATGAAAGAGGACCTTAAGACCTTATACTTACCGTTTTGACCGTATACGAACGCCGATGAACCTGTTTTTGTCTAGTCAGATCATTTTCTGACGTTGTCCCATTTGTACTACATATAAAGTTAGTGCAATAGTAAACCATCCCTATCACCCTATAAACCATCAATCAAAACAAACCCAATATATGACACACGCTCTTAATATAGTACGCAGTGTAGTTATGCCAGCAACCAAAAAGGTTATTTGACAGTTTATATAAGGAGACGCACTAGTGAAAAGCCCTACAAATGCGACCAGTTCAGTTATGTTAGCAAAGTAAAAGGTAATTTGAAAGCTCATATAAAAAACACACTGGTGAAAAGGTTTACAAATGTAAGTACAGTGTGTTTGACAAGAGCGTGACCAGTGTACATTACTTACATATTTTAAGGATGTGGCACAGAAAAAAGTACTAGCTGAATAGAATGTTCCTTTGCCTACAATGCTTCGTAAAAAATAATAAAAATCTTTTGACAGTTTCCCACCTAAACTTCAATAAAAAAAAAGAATGTCGCATACGATTCACGTTATTATAAGGCAGTGTTCTTCTGTACGTACCCGAAAGGGCCCAAAATGTCACGAAACCAAGCTGATTGCATATAAATAACTCGAAGGCGTTTGTAATGAACTAATGAAGCTGGTGAAGCATTATACGGAGTATAAAAATGTTTACGATTTACCAGAACACGGGAAAAAATAAAATAGACCTCCTCCACATAGGATTTAAAACGGGTCTTGCAGATGTTTTCAAAAAATTCACTTCTACCATTGCGTTCTGGGCCTTCTGGGCAAGAAAACTAAAGAAAAAGGTTTGAAGATTCTCTAGATACAATCAGAAGGCGTTTGAATGAAAATGGTTTAAAATATCGCAATACAAGTTTTACCGATCACCCTCTTATCGTACATAGTGTACATACTATGCCCGCTAATTAGAATAGCATTAAGGGCATTAATCATTCAACATCAAACTTTTAATCTCATTATAGTATCACTCCCCATTAGGGCCGTCTACTAATTTGACTAATAAATTAGGTAAGCGGCTGAAATTACAGCGTTTATTATGGCTCTAGTAAATTGGTATCCACAATACTTAAACAGCATACCCGGTATAATAGTGACTGTAGACCCATAATAACGAAGGGTAACCAGAGTTCATCCTTAAACTGGGTCTACTATAGCAAATGCCCGCCTTTGCTGAGTAAGGGCTCATAGTTCAGTTGAGTGCGTCCGAGAATTCATGAAAGATGACGAAATCATGCAAAAATATGGTTATATGCTCGAGTACCCAATTTTCCCAATGGATTGTGATTTGCCTTCGAAGCTACCTTTTTCATAACATTTATATCGTCTATTTAAGAGTAGGTAGCATGCGTATGTTTCATAACAATGATAAGAGAAAGACAAATTTAGTTGGACATTCTATAAAATAGGTATCTTTCTTTACTAGGAATTGCTCGCGGTACTGAGTTTGTATGGCGAGAACCGGGAATTCCCGGGAATTCCCAATTCTAGTACCGGGAGCAATCCCTATTCTTTACGGTCCTTTTTTTGGTTACCTTTTGTAAATTGTTAGTTAAGGCAAAAATGCTTTCGTATGTCTGTCCGGCTGTTCTTTATAGGTTGAATTCCTCAGAGGATTGTCGTGAAATTTTGTAAGCAGGTTCGAATTTTTACTATATGGTAAGAAAACCCCCTCTGATATGTATAACATAAAAACAGGGATTTTATAAAGGTATTACGTGCGTTAATGCGTATTCACTTGTTGTTCCATGCGACTCCGCAACTCGGCAAACGTAGTGTAGGACGCCTTCCGACCAGAGCGCCTACCGCGAACCACGTTCGACGTGTTGCCTCTCTGTCGCACTTGTAAATTTGTACGTAAGTGTGACAGGGTACCGCGAACCACGTTCGACAACACGTCGAACGTGGTTCGCGGTAGGCCCTCAGGTGGGATGACGATCTGCGAAAGACTGCAGGCAGATGCTGGATGCGGCAAGCTGAAGACAGGGCGCTTTGGCGCTCTTTAGGGGAGGGCTATGTCCAGCATTGGACTAATATAGCCTGATGATGATGATGATGATGATGTTCCATGTTTTGAATATAAACACAAAACAGAAACCATAACGAATACTAATAAGATGTTCTGGTCTGAAAACATGTTTACCTCCAAGCTCTATGAAAGTCATACTGTCCTTTTTCGAACTCGTAGGCCTGACAGCAACAGTAATAAGTGTCACGTCACGTCCCAAGGGTTTAAGGAAACAAGATGACTCGTATAAAATCGATTTGACCGAATGACGGTAATTCTGTGCGACTTTTGTAAATGGATACCTTATGAGTAATGGTGGTGACTGGTGGCATTAGCATTTCCGTCGAATATTCTTTTGCTGTTATTATATTTATTTCTTTATTGACTAACTTACATTAACAGCTATAGCAAACATGTAACACATTTAGGACACGTTCATTTTCGAAAGCTTTGAGAGAAACAGACGAAACAGTAAAGAAAATGGTTCTTCAAAGGCAGGGTATTTCAATTACAGATAGGAAACTCGTGTAAATTATTATAGTTCAGGCACAATTATTTTGTGTATATTCACATGTAACAGGAATTTGTCTGTTTTGTCGACTGTTTGGTATATTTTATAGAGGCGGCATGGGGCGTTCCCTGCGTGGACCTTCCACGTAGTCCAAATCATACTGCTTACACAGGACCTAAATATACTAGTAGGTTGGAAAAGGACTGTGAATGGTTAAAACACAGTGATAACAGTAATATTTTGAAGGACTCTGCCTGTCCTAGGTACAGTCCAACACAATTAAGTGTACTTGACAAAAATAATTTCCACAAAAACTCGTTCTCATCAGTTACTGTTGTATGCCGATTACCCTTTGTTTGTTGCATTATATTGAAACGACGCAATAAGTCTTAGTTATTGTGTGCAGGTATGTCATACTCAAACGCTCAGATAAAGCGAAACAGTTGCGTTCTCAATAGCCTGGAAAATAACATTAGCATAGAGTTGACATCAGACAGACAAGCTCTTTAACTTGCAAATGCATCTCAATCGGTGCAACGACACTGCAAATACGCATTATATCAGTGACTTTTTGAATGAACATGTGAACAAGAATATAGGTGTACCACGCCAAACCGGGAAGAAATACTCCAGACAAGCGAACACACGCAAATTTGAAAGAAGTGACACGCTCTGGGATAGGGATAACGCAGGATCTAGGATAATTTGCGGAAGAGTACTTCTTACAACAGGGAGTCCCACATAACCATCCCGGCTCGTCCCCGCGCCGGGTGGTATGCGTAAAGCATTTCCCCTCTAAAAAAAAAAAAGATCTAGGATAATGCAGACGTTAGGGATAAAGACTCAGGGGACGTTTACTACCGACCGGCTATGCGGCTATTACTAATCATAACTTTTCAAATGAAAATCTTAATGAAAATTCTAAATCTGTTTTTCCAGAGAGAGACCACGGCCTTCGTATTTAATAATTACTTATGACTAAATTATTGTCTTTCCGTGTAACTCAGCGCCGAATTGCGAGTAATAAATATCGCAATGCAGTACTTCGTAAACTCCAAGAACGAAATTGTTTTAGGCTTGCTTTAGGTAATCTTCCAAATTGCATGCCTTAAAATGCTGCCAATGCTGCGAGCGCTAATGAGCAGAGTACATGGCAAGAACAATGCAGTTCTAGGCTAAATTATATTGCTTTGACCATAACCTTATATAACCATAAGTTATAAAAGAATGCCAGAATTGTCTGTAAACTTATTGCAAACTAAACTTTATTGACAGTGGAATAAAAGCTACTAAAGACTTCTCCATGTGAGAACCATATTCAAGAATGTGACATTGTCGTGTTTAATAATCTAATGACCAGTTGTAAATGGCAGGGACAATGCAGTTCAAGGATAAATTTTATTGCATTAGCCGTAACTTTGGAATTAAGAAATTTGTAGCAATGCAGTCCAAGAAATAAGAAAAATTGTGGGGCAAGAAGATTGTTGGCGTTTTCACAAAAGGTAAATTCATGTTTTTTCAGGATTCCTAGAAATTTTACGGTATTCATACTCATAATCAAGAGCACTATTGATTCTACTTAGGAGAGTAAAAAAGTCCCCCTATTTTGAATTTTCCATTGCGTCACTTCCATACAAGATGAGCTAACAGAAGAGTAGAGTTAGTAAAAAGCAAATTCTGAAAACGTCACGACTCTTTTTTCTCCTTAAAAGATAGTGCCCGTGAACAAGAACCTAAAAATTCTCGAAATCCTAAAAACAACCTTGTAGAGTAGTGCAGAAACACTCAGCACCCGAGAAACTCAACTTTATTGACGACGGAATAAAAGCTAGCAAAACGGTGAAGTTGGTGAAGAATTCCACCATCACGTGTGCACTTGCAATGTCCCTAATGTGCAGTGGACATGGCAAGGACAGTGCTGTAGGTCGGGCCTTATTGCATCAGCGACCGTGGCCGCTCCAGATTTTAGTGTCGGACGGTAACGCTGTAACAGTTAAGGTACATATATCGCCTTCGTACGTATGGTTTCGGTCTTAATAGATAAATACAGGCAAGGAATTTGATTTCTTTGCCATTTCGTATTCGAACACTGCAGTCAGAATGAATATCAATGTGAAAGCCGCTAGGGATTTAGGGACAAAGTTCGAAGTGGCACTGATATCAACTTCCTTGTCCGTCCTTCCTGGAATAATTTCTCACAATAAAATCTGATGGGATGAGCCTAGTCCTTATTTGACCGAAGAAAATACCGGGATCTCCGACTTTACCTACCCCTCAGGTCAACGCCTGAAAAAAAATAGCTTTTTTTTGCTTTTAATGTTTATTCTTACTTTAACAAACGTCTTTTCTTAGTGGTGTACGCTGCTTTTCCAATTCATTACCTGAATCAAAATAAATATGTATAAGTACCTACATTAGAAATTAGAATGTCATATAACATTTTTGGGCGTTAATATTTCCACTAAAGTTGCGGTATGTAATTATAATATAACTCTTATATTACCTACAATATATCAACTCAAATAAAGGTAAGGTATTTCTAGCGGACCTTAGGGATAAAGATACAATTTTCGTCTCCAACATTGAAAATGATAATAAAATTCTGTTCCATTTGAATAAAGCATGAGCTTTGCTGAAGAAATTGTCTCAGTTCTTAGTTTTTTCACTGTCTGCATCAGATTATCTCGAGTTACTAGATTCTGATATTTTATTGTTACCTATGCGAAAATAGTACCTCCGCAACAAACAGTTAAAAGAGGAAATAGGTAACTACTAACTATTTACATAAAGTACCTTTTCTAGCTGAACTAGAGTTACTTAATTTTATATTTGGTATATTTAGTGATAAAAATATATGACACGCACACAAATATACATTACACGTAAATAAATTGAAACACTTGGAAAAAACAATTTTCTTAGGAATAATACCCACTTAAGTCGATATTGTACTCTCCAAAGCCCATAATACAATAAAATTTATCGAAACTGTCGAGGACTGACTGATGTAAAAAAAATATTGCTTGTTTAATATGATCAAAAGTTATTTTCCAATAATTGCCTGTAGGCACTTTCTCGACTCCCTGAAATGCTAAATATTAAACAAAATAAATATGTACCTATAAGCTCGCAATTTGGCTGGGCTTTAATTAAAACTTCCTCAAACCGAAATACTTCGTTTATTGCGTTCATAAATATCAACAATTTGTAAGCGACGTTTTAACGTTTCATCCTAAAATACATCAACGTTTCATGTTTTTGAAAGTTAGTGTTTCGGAAAATGCTGTACCTAACGCGTGAAATTGGAGCAGCTAGACTTTTATACATATAAAAAAAAATCTTCTCCGTCCGGTTGTTCTCCTCTAAGCGTGTTACGGGTCCTATTTCTCAACCGATTCTCGTCAAATTTTGTGTACTTATATGGATTTTTTCGATTTAATTTATGGAAGATACTCAGAAAAATGGCAGCGCCGTGGAAGTTCGCGAGGTCTACAACTCACAAAGACAGAGTACTTATCTATCTATCTAATCTAATACCTTTAAACGAGCAATTCTTGTTTATTTATTTATATATATATATATATATATATTTCGGGTATCTCGGAAACGGCTCTAACGATTTCGATGAAATTTACTATATGGGGGTTTTTGGGGGCGAAAAATCGATCTAGCTAGGTCTTATCTCTGGGAAAACGCGCATTTTCGAGTTTTTATATGTTTTCCGAGCGAAGCTCGGTCACCCAGATATTATTGGTTTTATATGACGAATAATAGGGCTTAGACAACTACAAGCATACAGAGCAGGGATGTTGCGGATGCAGATTTTTTGACATCCGCGGATGCGGATGCGGATGCGGATTTTTAAAGGCTCACATCCGCGGATGCGGATGCGGATGCGGATGTCAAGATTAGGTACTTAGAAAACGTCAAATATTACATTTTTAGTATTTTTTTAGGGTTCCGTACCCAAAGGGTAAAAACGGGACCCTATTACTAAGACTCCGCTGTCCGTCCATCCGTCCGTCCGTCCGTCCGTCCGTCCGTCCGTCCGTCCGTCCGTCCGTCCGTCCGTCCGTCCGTCCGTCTGTCACCAGGCTGTATCTCACGAACCGTGATAGCTAGACAGTTGAAATTTTCACAGATGATGTATGTCTGTTGCCGCTATAACAACAAATACTAAAAACAGAATAAAATAAAGATTTAAGTGGGGCTCCCATACAACAAACGTGATTTTTGACCAAAGTTAAGCAACGTCGGGTGGGGTCAATACTTGGATGGGTGACCGTTTTTTTGCTTGTTTTTTTTTTCTTTTTTTTTTTCTCTATTTTTTGTTGATGGTGCGGAACCCTCCGTGCGCGAGTCCGACTCGCACCTGGCCGGTTTTTATTAAAAAAACCAAACGTTTAGTATTTGAGCAAGAATATAGGTGTGTTATATTTAATAAACAGTAACTTCGCCGACTTTTCTGGATCTAGACGATTTCGTTATAGGTAATGACGAAATTACCTAGCACTTACGCCGCCGCTAAGACGTTCCTGTACCGACTTGTTCAACATCCGCATCCGCATAAGCTCCGCATCGATTTTATGCGGATGCGGATGCGGATGTTGAAAATAATGCGGATGTTCCGCGGTTGCGGATGCGGATGCGGATGTTCGCAACATCCCTGATACAGAGCCTAGAATTGGCAATAGGCATTATATTAGGTATTGGGTTACTGCTAATGTCTTTGAAACATGCGAGGTCAGATTACGAAACTAAAAACTATTTAACCTGAAATAGAAGTACGTCTACTTTTTAAGGTTTGCTATGAATCGTTTGTTCGATCTGGAATATAAATAGTAGAAATATATCTATCATTGAAGCGAGAACGATCAGGCAAATGCATTCCGAAAGGATCGGACATATGCGTCTATAATTCATTCTTGATCGTAAACAGATTCATCAAGTATTGTTAATTCATCTTGCACTCGGTTTCTATTTACACAGTATGATATAATCAATAGCTCACTTCACATTGCTTTATTTCATAGATTATATTTTATTGGAGGAATTATATCGGTTACATTACATTTACCACTATTCCACTTTCAACAAATTTTTCTGTCTACTCATGCAACAGGAAAGTGATATTAAGGAAAAACGTTTACCGGATATTTGCAATCAAAAAATAATTATTTTAATAATTGACCGACGCAAATATTTCCGCCATGCCTGAATAGGTTTATTTAGACTTTAGAGAATATTTCAAAGCATTCTTCTGAATTAAAAGTCTTGAGTTGCCATGCCAGCGATCGCAAGCCATTTTGCTCTCTTTATTTTTCTTGACAGCGTATATGGGTAATTTATGACAGCCTTTTTCTTAATGACTTTCTGTATTGACATAATTTTTTCATTCTATGTTATACGTTTATGTCTATGTTTATAACGCATTTCTGTATCACTTTGTTATTTCTTTATTATTTAGGTGAAATTCGATATCTTCCCACTCACTGTAACTGTATGTATTAACAGTATAAGTGTTTTGGCATATCTAGAGCTGTAAACTTATACCTGTATTTATTTAAAGAATAAATAATAAAGAACTGAAATCTCCATTTTTTTTTAATTCACGACGTAGTCCAATTACTGATCTCCACAAGTACGTGTAGGCATCTCGTACGTGCGGAATACCACGCCGCTTACTCACCCACTAACAAATAGATAACTGTCGGTTATTTCAGGCAGGACTTGACTCACACTACTTTGATCATTCGTAGAAACTGTACTGTCCGTGTTCGGAGAAACAGCTGGTTCTGGTTCCATTGACATTGATTCATCTTTGTTCTGATTTGTTCATTATTTTTAGTTATACAGGTTGATCTACGGCAAAATGGCAATGCGACTTAAATTGATTTATTTTACTGTGTAATGTATGTTTAATCGAGACTTTTTTTTAGAAAATAATTATGCTTTATGTTGAAAACGTTCGTAACAAGGTTTAGTTTCGAAAATTAATTAATTTGAAATTAATTCATAAAATGGCCATGCACTTTTGCACCTAGGTGAACATTTATTGTAGACATACATTCGTGTAGGTATCTAAAATTAATTGATTGAATCAGGCATTATTTGCGAAGTCCATGGTAATTACTAGAATATAACTTTAAGATATGGTTTGCTATTCCAATACCTAAATAAATTTAGTAGAATGACAAAGAATAATTTTAATAAATATTGGCTGTAGTTCAAACTTCTGCTCAATCAAATTTTGTAAAGGGCAAAATACGAAAATTCTATGTTAAAGAAACATTTAAAAAATCTTTTGAAACTTACTGTAAAAGCTTTATAAATATTATAACTTAAAGGCCGTCCAGCGAAATCAATGTATAATGTTACTTTCATTAGTGAAGCTTTCAATTCGCCGCGAAAATTACAGACATTAAAGAAAACACTGGCTTTCCTACTCGGGATTGTAAGTGCGGTATATCATTTTCACTCTATTCCTTTCACAGGTTAATTTCTTGTACGAAAGTGAGATTATATGGAATCAAAGTATGTTGGGTATATAACTGCTGCAGTGTGAGCAGTATTTTAATAAAGGGTTCATAAATAGGTTTACTAATGAAATAATAATCGTTTTAGTTTTAAGAAAAAATAACTTCTGGCTGGGGAGATCAATTACAGTGGGCCTACAGCGAACCAAGTTCGACGTGCTGCCTCTCTGTCGCACTTGTAAATTCGTACGTAAATGTGACAGGGAGGCAACACGTCGAACGTGGTTCGCGGTAGGCCCTCAGACCCGTCCAAAGAGATCGATTCGAAATAACCTTTAATAATGTTTTGTCTAGGACTGTGGTACGTCTTTGGAATTGATTGAGTATTCCAATGTTGTTAGTAATAAGTACAGATTCAATATTGTTGGATCTTAAACAAACAAAAAGGGCCAGCCAATAGCAATTCTGTAGTTGCTGTACCAACAAAAGATCACGAAATAGAAATTATCCTTGCACACTCTCGTTCTTTTAACCATGAAATCATGTACACGATAAAACTCATCTTTCAATAGCTGCCGACTGTATTTATGTCGTATAAAGCACACACCCTGCCACCTTATAATCATCTAATTACATACGAGGTCCCAAGGGCTACAGTTTGAATTGAATGAATACTCCGCCTACGTAAACATCCTTATTAGGACAGGCCAATTTCATACTGTTTGCATATTAAAATAAGACTGCGCAATATAATACAAACATAGTCACGGGTCGCTATTGTTTCCCAAAAAGTTTTAAGTCATAATGTATTGTTTGCCCGCATTTTCGTTAGTCATAATTTATTTGGTTCAGAAACGCGTCACTTTTCAGGATTGCCATAAAACAAACCTAGCCTAACCTATCTATAGCATAAGTTTACGAAAATCCTGAGAAGATAACGGTTTCAGACAAACAATGCATTATGACTTAAAACTTTATGGGAAACAAAGGGACCCCCCCCCCCCCCCATAGTCTTATTGTAGGGCGAATCTTTGCGCGTGTAAGCCGCTTCGCCTAAACGGCAGTACTTCCTATGATACATTTATTATTCTAGAGCTTAACATCATCAATATCATCATAAATGCTAGCCATGTTTACGCAGAAACCAAAAACGATTAAACTTTTCCATATAAAAACATGAAAAATGTCGTGCAAAAAGTTCGCGTTCAAAAATGTCGTCGTTCAGTTGTCGAATATTTTCTGCCCTGAGATTCAAGCTACTGCACTAAATAATAACTTCACTTTTAAATGCAGGCGATTTACGATAGATTACCAGCTACTGATGTGAAACGGATTCCAATGATCGATCAAATACCCCAATGTATCAAAAATCGCATGCGATATCGATGAGCTCTGAAGAGGCCCCAAATACTGTATTACCTACTTGTTTATTGACTTGGTTATTTCTCCAACTGCCAATTATCGAAGTACACATACAGACGACATCGTAATTAAATCACAGGCTGTTTCGTGTTTACTCGAGCAATAGTCGAGTTTATCAAGTTAGCAACAATCTATTCGACAAGCGCGATCATTTGACGCCGGAGAATCGCTCTTATCCCGTTGTAGTAAGAGCTATGCGGATTATTATCATGCGAGAGCATATAACAATGCGGTATAGTGACGCGCTGCGGGAATATTGTGAATATTTTTGTTCCTTTTTGTGAATATTTTTTCATGGGGATGAAAAACATGAAGAAGTTGCAGGATTTTTATTTCTATTGCTTTGTTGTTCATTTAAATAATATTCGACGTTCACTAGGATTTTTTATTTAATTTTATTTATTTAAACTTAATTTCATAGTCAATTATAGTCCACGAAAATCGAACCTTGTGTCCAGTGGCATTTTCAATTGGCTGAAATTTAAGCGACCTTCTGGTCAAACGGAGATTTAAAGAGTACAAGAGATATTTAGGTACGGGAAGTGAACATGAATAATTGAATTTTAACCAACTTACTACTTACATGGCTGGCGCGATGACCCAAAATGACTCTTGGCCTCCAACACGGTCCAGAGCGGTATCACGCCAGCTTTCGCCGACTCCGAGCTCACGGAGATCTGCCTCCATTCTGTCCGCCCAACGATATTTAAGATAACCAACAGGACGGCGTCGACCAACGGGACGCATGCACATGAGCAGTTTATAAATTAGGTACATCTAGATCTAGATCCCAGTGGCCAGGAATGTTCACACATAGGTAATATTCCGCGACATCACTAGTGTACCGCTCTGTTAAGCCCGGTAACCATCATGACATGATCGACACACCAAGGGCGGACCACAAAGGAATCGTAGCCATTTAGCATATAAATCATTCAGGTCTACGGTCTACGCAACATTAATTGGGATCGAACTTTAATATACATTACAAGGTTGAATATACCTCATAACATAACTGCCTAATAATTATTTGTCAAGACAACGTATGTTACACCGCTTACAATTTTGCCAGATGGTTGACTGGTAGTGAATTCCTTAGATGTAGCACTAAGGCTGCCTGTAATACAACGTGTCTAAATTACAGATTAAGATACGATTAACATCTAATTAATGCTTGTACACACTACAATTTATGAGTAACGTCATAAATATCTGCTATTGGCAGTGTTTCTAATAAAATACCTATTACCTACAAACGCTTGTAAGCTTGTAAAAGCGATTACATCGCTCGATTACAGAGCTTACATTACATTACACACCTCTCGCGTTACGATGCTTGTACCTTTTAAAAAACAAGCTTCAACGTTTGAATCACTGTGTTTACAACACTCAGTGTAATATAATGTTGATAACTTTTAATCGCTTCTTCACATTTGTTCTGGATTTTAAAACCAAATGTTAGTCACAGATTAAACAATACTGTAAAAGATACGATACATAAACAAAATACAATCCTAAATTCTAATCCTAAACACGATTCCATTGTTTTCCTTTCACCAAGTGCTCTTGACATGTGTAATTGATTTTTGTTTATCAACTATTAAAGAAAAATAGATAAGCCTTATTTTATTTGAAGTTAGTGTAATATTCTATATTATATTATTATGTTTTTTGAGGTTGTGCAATTAAGAGGATTTGTATTGTATTGTATGATTATGATGACAAGAATAGCACTGGGATTTATGATTTATGTCCTTTTGGGCACACTCAGTAAGGTCATTTGGGATAAGTGAAACAGTATGAGGATTAACTCACATTTATAGACGGGTATAACGCGAAATTTATTCAATTACCTTTATTTACCGACGTTTCGACACAGGCCGCGACCATGACCAGTGAAACCTGTGTCGAAACGTCGGTAAATAAAGGTAATTGAATAAATTTCGCGTTAGACCCGTCTATAAATGTGAGTTAATATGTGTTCAAAACGCGAAGGTTTTAAATAGTATGAGGATTCTCTAGAAGTGTTTCTCTTGCCCCAATGTTTTTCTTACCCCATCTAACCATTATTTTGTTTTGGAGTGGCGTATCTGAAGTATAATTTTCTAGATCTGTGCAGCACTTGAAATTTATTGCTCACAACTTGTGCATTATCTTGTCAAGTTCCTCACGAGTGTGATAAAAGCTTTGTATGTAATTACATTTAACCCACGAACCAACAATTTTGTTGTCAGGCCACCCCGGCACGCACGAATCACGGCTGGGGTGAACTGGGTTACTCACGTCCGCTTTCCTACAAACCTCTAATAATTTAACCGTATACCTATTAGAAAACGGGGGCATTTACCGCACCGTACCAGTTTCCGAATAGCACGACAAAGTTTACTGTGCAGGTGGGGAGAAGTCATGAAACTAAAATTCAAGTCTCAAGGTCTGCTTCCTAGTATAACTTGACCTGGAGGTCCGTAACAAAGTTTCACAATGGAGATCAAACTATACCGGTTTTGCATGTCCGATATATGCTGTGTGAACAACAGACCATACCGCGTATTGGTTGTGCGCGAGTACAGGTAAATCGAGTTCTTATGAAATCCAGTGTATATTGAGCTTCAGAATCGCAAAATCTATCGCAGAGCGCCAAGCATCACGTTCCATAGCGTGGGTCTCCAAACTGTTGACTGATTGTGCCTTTGGCTTTCTTGTTTTTTTTCTGTGGCCCAAAAGTAAGTAATCCCAAATGTTCGCCTAGTCCCCGTGCTCTGCAAGCGGTTCGAATAATCGAATCGTATCGAATAATGATTTGTTCGAGTATTCATCTCAACTGTTCGACAGCAGCGCTACCGTTGCAAAGCATGACAAACTTACTTGTGCAAGCGGCAAAATATGGAAGCATTGTTAACCTAAGCGTAATATTAGACGCTAGCGACATTATGAGCGATAAAATTAAGTTTGTTAGGTATTTGTTGACGGTTTAAGCCGTCTGATCCTTGAACTTGCGAGGTGAATGAAACAAACGCGTTTGTTTTAAATAACTGTGTCGATGTTAAACTGACGAATATTCCATGCAAGGTCTTGAATAGTCTAAATGGGGCTTATATCTCTCTTGCCAAAGCGTAAAGTTTCTTCTGGTTTGCTCATACTATTTACAGTTGGTTCTAATGTTGCCCTTCTCCTTACTCGGTTTCTCGGTTATGCATATTCACCAGCTAATCGTCACCGTAATCACCGTATTCTCAAGAAAATTCTATTCATAAACTAATTACAAGTATCATAGTGATTGCATTGCCCAGTTTCACAATACTAGAACGAGGAATACTATTACTATTAGTTCCCATGGCATGGACAAAGTAATTGTCACCAGTTTCCGTCGTACGCGCACGCCTCGCAACGCGCAGTCGTGCGTGACGGAACAGAAAGAAATACTTTCTTCGCGGACTGGCAAAAAACAGACTGTTTCTTTCTTTCTAGAACTTACGTCAGGCTTGTTACCACGTTGCTATGTCGGAAAGGTTCGAATTAACTGCTTACGTGTTTCAAAATACATAGTTATTTTCGATACAAGTGCGAAAAAGAGGAAATTTGAAACGAGTGGCGATAAATTAAAACACGACCGAGGGGGGTGTTTTAAATCGACACGAGTTGCGAATTACCTATTCGCACGTGTATTGAACAACGTTTTACAGTACATATGGCACACACACAAGTTTTGACATATACGCACGAAAAGTGCTATTTTACGCACTAGTGCGGAAAAGTAGCCCCATATGTACTGTATAATGATTTTTTGGTCATCTCTGAGCTCGTCCCTGGTTAAAGTGGCCAATATTAATTAGAGAAACTGTCTTCAGATGAATAAATATTTAGGCGCTTAGGGGATTCTTTCCAGATTACTATAGACTGTTTCTAGGTAATGCTTGACCCCAAAACTGGCAGCTTTTTTGCACGATTGAAGTAAACTTACTTTTTTTAATAATGTGTACAACATATGGGATTCTATATTCATATGACACATAATGTAAATAAAAAAAAAAAATTGTAATGGGTTTTAAAGGTACAAATATGATCCTTAAAGCTCTTGGCTTATTATATTATTACATTAGGTTATTGTCCGTCCGTCCGTCCGTCCGCAGACAGAGGTTCAGTTCAGTTCAGACCCACCTATCTGTTTCAAATCAGCTCTGAATATAAATGAGAAAAGTATATTACGAAATTAGTAATATAAAACTGTTGACTGATATTAGAAAGTGTCTGCAACGATAATGTTTTCTTTTTTAGCGTGACAACCTGACAACCCTCACGGTACTTAAAGCAACGATTATTCAATCTACAGCTTCTAGTAGAACTTTCCCAATTGGCACCATTCGTTGTGAAGTTTTCAAACTTGATAGAACTTTGTTTCAACCAACTTCTAACCTATCAGTTCGTGTTTCTGAGAACTTCAAGTGTAGGCATTGACGTGCTTTCTTCCCTATGTATCGGCTTGCTTCAAATGGATTTGTTAAATTTGGGATGAAGTCGTTTATAACAATCAATATACATATGGGCAGTATGTTACAATTTTTCATTAAAAATGTACATCCAAAGCATTGTTTTAACGGGCCTTTGTCCGTCCATTGCCAATTAGACAATAGACACATTTATACTTTAGCCATACAAAAAACCGAAGCATAGTTAATCGAACCTTGTCATAAGTTATACCTAAACAGACACGTACTACGCTCCGAAACAAGACAAAGGGACAAATCAGTCCAAATATCGACTTTGCTGCTCTACCTTTTCAAACTATAGAATATCAACTTTATTGAACACAAGGCACGGTTGATTTTACAATGACTTGGATTGTATATGGCAGATATATTGAACCGAATGTCGATAACATCGGCCGAGGCAATCCACGCAATTGTAAGTCACGTATGCATTTGGTACAGTCACCAGCGAAAATATATGACTGTGGGCAGCCATGCAAAAATATCTGATGCTCCATTGGAGGCATAAGTATATGACGACACTACCTCGGTAAAAATATGTGATGCTTTGTGGCCGGCAAAAACATCGTTAGTCTGTATCCGCATAAATATCGGATCGGGTCGCTTAAAAATATTTGACGAGTCATAAAAATAAAAATTATGTGATTACTCTCAAGGCTCTATTTAAGGCTCTATTCTATCCAGGTATGGTTCGTTTTTGCCGATTGATGACATACATATTTCATAATTTCGTGTCAGATATATAGGCGGTCCGTCTGCCATCCCATGTATTTGCATTCACAGTGGAGAGATATTTATGCCAGATGAGAGTAATCAGATAATTTTGATTTTTATGAGTAATCAAATATTTTTAAGCGACCCGATCCGATATTTATGCGGATACAGACTAACGATATTTTGCCGGCCACAAAGCATCACATATTTTTACCGAGGTAGTGTCGTCATATACTTATGCCTCCAATGGAGCATCAGATATTTTTGCACGGCTGCCCACAGTCATATATTTGTGCTGGTGACTGTACCTCGTCGTTTTAAGTCACTGAATGCCTCCACTCGGTGGCTGTGGCCTTACATTAATATGACAAGGTTGCTTATAATATGTTTTGGGGTGGCTGCACGTGAGCTCTTTGACGCAGTATTGTTTGTGGCAATGTGTGTGTTCATAACAAAGCGTCACATAAAGTTTTTGGTGTATTTTCCATGCTAAATAGTTTATTTGCATATATGTATGTGCATAAGTATTACTTCATTTTACCTAGTATTTTTTGGTTTTTACTCTATTGAAGCCATTTTTCATGCTTATTCAATTCATCCCCATGTCCATTTGACCAAAACATTCCTGTTTGCCTTCTTTTAGGGTTCCGTACCCAAAGGGTAAAAACGGGACCCTATTACTAAGACTCCGCTGTCCGTCCGTCCGTCCGTCCGTCTGTCACCAGGCTGTATCTCACGAACCGTAATAGCTAGACAGTTGAAATTTTCACAGATGATGTATTTCTGTTGTCGCTATAACAACAAATACTAAAAACAGAATAAAATAAAGATTTAAGTGGGGCAAGTTAAGCAACGTCGGGCGGGGTCAGTACTTGGATGGGTGACCGTTTTTTTTGCTTGTTAGGGTTCCGTACCCAAAGGGTAAAAACGGGACCCTATTACTAAGACTCCGCTGTCCGTCCGTCCGTCCGTCTGTCTGTCACCAGGCTGTATCTCACGAACCGTGATAGCTAGACAGTTGAAATTTTCACAGATGATGTATTTCTGTTGCCGCTATAACAACAAATACTAAAAACAGAATAAAATAAAGATTTAAGTGGGGCTCCCATACAACAAATGTGATTTTTGACCGAAGTTAAGCAACGTCGGGCGGGGTCAGTACTTGGATGGGTGACCGTTTTTTTGCTTGTTTTTTTTTTGCTTGTTTTGCTCTATTTTTTGTTGATGGTGCGGAACCCTCCGTGCGCGAGTCCGACTCGCACTTGGCCGGTTTTTTTTTTGCTTGTTTTGCTCTATTTTTTGTTGATGGTGCGGAACCCTCCGTGCGCGAGTCCGACTCGCACTTGGCCGGTTTTTTCTACTGCACTTAGGTATATTATCAAATCGCAGTCAAAAAGGTGCGCCTTTCATCATAAATCATTCACAGTAATGTCTATTGAATCTAAGCAATGCTCCTGTGATTGCCTGACTATTATCGTTCAGGGCGTTATTGATTGTACGCACCCACGAGGGGCGGGAACTAGATCAACAGCGTAAGGCCAGCACTTTCCTTATTAATAAACAAAGGTCTTGCTTGCTACGAAAGGTAAATAAGTTACTAAAGTTACCCACTGTAATGCACAGTGGGTAACTCACTATAATCCTAAAAAGGTCATTAAGTACATATCTACAAGGCATGAAAAGAGATAAGCGCAATTTAAACATTTAATCATATGTATTCTCTAAAACTTAGGCGACAGAAATACCTTTTTATAATTATAGGTTAACTCAGCTTTTATGTACAATGTGCAAGTACCAGCATCCTTGCTTTTGCACTTGATTGTATTGAAAGTACATATAAAATTACCGTGGCCCACATCACAACACATCAATTCGAAGGCCTAAATATAGAGCAAATACGTCGCGCGACATTCATGAGTAATGATCTCGATCCCAACATTTTTATACATCTATCAGATATAAACTTTAACGTACGACCAGGGATGATCGCTTCGATAGTACCTAATATCTCAATATAATGTCAAAATAAAACCCTCCAAAACTGAGCCTGTTGAAAGGGCCATATCGCCAGCCCTGCCCATAACGCTATCATTTATCAGTCCTTCCGCAATCAGTCTTGACCACTTGACCAGTCAAGCAAACTAGCCATTCTAGTCCTTACCCTCCCGCGTTAAGGTAGCAATTAGAATTAATTTACTACGGGTGAATGAACTTTGCAAACGCGAAAGTGAAATCCGTCACTTGTTGCTAAGATACGTATTGAAAACCGTGCCCTGAATCGGAATTAGGTGCACGGGTGACGGAAACAGGCGCTCGTTTGGCATGCCGTCGATATACGGTTGCGAATTTAATTTAAAAACTCATCAAGCATGGCTAATTGGTCCTCTAACTCGGTGCGCTATTGATATTTATTTATTTATTTAGAAATTTAATTCAGGCAACAAGGCCCATATATAATGACGAAGTGAATTGGTTTGATTAGGGACACAAACCTGAGTAACGATCCTCTGAGTAAATAGACTCTCTGTCTTCAATGAGTAATGGAGTCATTCATTCATTTTAATAGACGTATAATGAACTAAAGTATGTTCATTCACCTAATATATTAACATAACTACTCCCGCCGTTTTCACGCATTGCACGCATTTATATTATACGTGACGTAAAGTAGGTATTTTACATATTTCACGGAAACAGCTTTTCAGCGCATATTTTAGGCGCTCTTGAGAAGGATAAAGAAAATATGAGAGTAGTTTATTTTGGGAAAAACGAGCGAACATATAAATATTAATTCCATTCACATAAAGTAGTGGGGACCGTGACATTTATATGGTTGAAATGATTTTCTTGTGCTAATAAGTTGTACGTATGTATAGTTAAAACGTTAATACCAAATGTTAGAGTAGGTACATGCGTGTATGTGATTATTTTAAATGTGCACGTAGCCTTAGAAACGGGTAACGATTTATGTGCAAAAAACAATGAAACGGAAGTCAAGAAGGAAGTTATTGAATTGCATTTTTAGCATCATTTAGCCCGATAACGACACATTTACACAAGTAACAAAACATTCAACTTCTTACCAATTGGCCTTGACGAACGCAAACTCCAACGATCCTCATAAGGAACCAATTCAGATAGTTCACCTTACCTGGAACAAAGCATTAAAAAATTAAAGAACACTTTTTGATGGCTCCTCTACACGATGGGCCAACGCCGGCCACTCCAAGGGACGCAGCCATGCGGTAGATTGAGATAGCAATATCACTTGCTCCCTCTAACGCATAAATGCGTCCCTTGGAGTGGCCGGCGTTGGCCCATCGTGTAGAGGAGCCATGAAAGGTCAAATTAGACAATAATATATAAATGTATATCCCAATGATTTAAAACGTGACTTAAGATTTAAAAACGACCTAGAACCACTTCCTCTATTGAAAGATTAGCATGAAACATTGAGTCTTACCGAAGTCTGTGTGTGAAAATGTTAAGCTATACTTACTTTGTTAGCTATATGCTCACATACATAATAACTACAACAAGTTAGATTTTTTGGCCTTAGATCCTATGTGTTTATATTCCTGATGCCAAATTGACAGTTCCATTGCCCAAGCCCAATCTGGTTGGTTTTGTACTAAAATGACAATTGCATTGGATAGACAGCTTAGAAGATGGGACAATCTAAATGTCATTTTAATTCAAATAAATATATGGAAACAGTTTTAGTAAGTACCTACACCAATACAGCATAAACCTACATCATCTAAAGCAATTATTTACAATGTATAGAACAAATTAACAGCGTATCTACCCGTTGACCCAGATATCATGTGGACGACCCGACGGTAATCCTTAAACCAACTTTATTCTAATGCGTTAAAATAATTGCTCCACACGCCGCTGTCGCTATTGTAAATACGCTGTACAAAGCTAGCAAGGAAATTGAACCGTAGAAATTGGGTCAATAATGTTAGTGATAGACATAATCATACCTGTTATAGGCCTACCGATACCCTGCCTATTACCTGTGTACAGGCCTAACCTAACTTATCACAGTAGCGTATTTATTTCATACTAGCTTTTGCCTGCGACTTCGTCTGCGTGGAGTTAGTAATTTGGGTAGCTTGTTTTTTATCCAATCTGCTTTTTATCGATTCCCCATACAAACTTCCACCCCCCTTTTCACCCACTTCTGAAAAGGGGGGGATTTCTGTGATCAAAACTACCCTATGTCCTTCCCCGGGACTCAATCTTTCTCCATACCAAATTACAACTAAATCGGTTCAGCGGTTTAAGCGTGAAGGTAACAGACAGACAGAAAGACAGACAAACTTTCGCATTTATAATATTAGTATGGATTAGGCACGTATTTTTTCAATATTTCAATACTTTTATTCAAAACATTACACCTTCCAATGTTTCAGTAGGCTAGGTTACTATAGATATAAATATTAAATTGTAAAATTTAACGGCAGTCATGAGACGAATTTTACGAAAATACACCGAAAAAACAAGGTATTTTAAATTAGCATAAACTCATATAATGACATCACACGATGCGTCTTTAACTAACTCCATAGTAACAAGAATGTTTCATAAAGAGCTCATTCAATAACCCGCTTTAAAAGTTAACCAAAATCACCCCAAGGAATACATTAGGGCCGTTACACTACCCTAAGTAATACCACGACGTCCACGACTTTCACGGAGGTATGGCGGTATAAGTGGTATAACGCGGTATGGCGGTATAAGTCGTATAACGCTTAAGAGGCCGGTATCGATTTTAGTCGCAAAAATGTAAAATTGATAGATTGAGTCGATGAAATTGTCCACCTTTTGTTACGTAATAGAAACAACAAGTACTGGTATCTATTAGCACGTCTTCTTATCTTGCATTTGTACAGATCATTTTTTTGAAAACTGACTCACTAAATTAGTAATAGTTTTTTTTCTGATGGACGTTTAGGTAAACGCGCGTAAAGCACTGATTTAGTCGATCTTATTTGTAAATTTCGTAAAGTTTGGACTGCTAAAAATGGTAATTTTGTATTACACATATCCTGTACTCCAACTTTCATAGACTACATTTTTGTTATATGATATTGAACAAGAGTAAATGAAAGTTAGACGAAATCAATTTTCACCAGAAATTACTTCAAAACAAGTGAACATTTTTCATGAAAATCGACTTAATTTCAACGTAATTTTGATACTTAAACAATCTACAACATTTCCTGAAACTGTTCTTATACATCATTTTTTATAATTTATAACTATAATTTTTTGATGAATTTTTAAAAACTGCCCCTTCTCGTCATATATTGCCGGTGACGCACGCTCGGGACCTTATTATTAAAAGGCAAGATGAGAAGACGTGTTAATAGAAACCAATACTTGTTATTTAGATATTACGTAACAAAAGGAGTACAATTTCAACGACTAAATCTATCAATTTTACATTTTGGCTCTAAAATCGTTAACGGAGCCTTAAGTGCTTTAAGTAAATAGGTGATTCCGACATTTCTGACGTACCCTACTTACTTACTGACAACTCATATAATCTAGGTGGACTAGTTAAACTTGGCATTACAGAATAAGTCTCTTATACTAACGTAACAATAAAAGTAAACCAAAGTCACCCCAAGGAATACAGTAGGGCCGTTTCACTATCTTAATACCAAGGCTTTCACGCAGGCATCGACCGCATAACGCTTAAGTAGGTGATTCCGACGTACCCTTCTTACCACAGAACATATTAAAGAGGTTAGAACGGCTATCGCGCGCAGTTAGTATCGGAACCGGTGTCGCCGCTCGTTCCTCTCCACATTTACTAACACTCGCGCAACGGTAGTAAAAACTTGTGTGCCTGGGGAATGGATACGCCTCCTTTAGACAGATTTGATGTCTGGCTTCTTAATCTGAACGTTATTGTGGCGCAAAAGGCATGTTTACGTTTTTCGGTCAGCGCGGGCGAGTACTAGCATGCGAGCGTTTGCTCATAACCGGCGGCGACACGTACCCTGCTCGCATCGCCATTCTACTTGTTCTGTGCTTCTTACTGATAAGGAAGGTCAAGTCGACGGCTGATAGCGGGCACGGAAATCGCGAGACGGTGTAATGTGTTTTATCTTATATGTATAATCCACTTGTGTATAAAGGCCGATTCTGATTTAAGTTTGTTAAGGTTATAGGTTACGACAGTATACGAGGCAAGTTTGATTGCTTGCGATGGTCGATGCGCGCGAAATTCAATCAAAGGGACAAATGCCAGACAAAAAGTAAAAATATATCAGACCAGCTATCATGGTCGCATTTTTATCACCTGTCATGCCATGCGTCACTTTCGCACTTACATATTTGTTAGAACGTGACAGCCATGGTGACAAATGATAAAGAGCCGGCCATCTTAGCCCTACAGGATGACAAATGCTATGAAAAGTCACGCGACTATTTCCTTCAGGGGCCCACTGATTACCAGTCCACCGGACGATATCGACCTGTCAGTTGTTCGAAACTGTCAACTTTTTGTTCTAACTGACAGACCGATATCGTCCGGCGGACTGGTAATCAGTGGGCCCCTTTACATTATTTAAGTTACTATTGTCATCTTGGCTAGGGCCCCCGAGAATCAGCGCAATGGTGGGCGTGAGATACTCGTACTTATATAACGTCATCAATAACAAATTCCTAAAATAGAATCAGCCTCCTAGTCCATTATGTTTATTTGATGCTAATGATGATGAGTTACTTTTATGTACCCTTAATGAAGAACAAAACGATGGGAGATAAAATGCAAATCATAAACATTTAGAAACTTTTCCCCAGTTGGATGTTCATCAAAACAAAATATAAATAAGACGTTAGAAGTTTTGATTTGATTACATTTATTTCAGAAGTCAATTATGAATTTCATACATCATTAGCTTAAAAGCTTGGCAATATTCACAGTCAATTTGTTTAATGGCACTCCAAACTTCGTAAGGAAAAGTTTATCGTGATTTTTCCCGAAGTTTTAACAAGTTCAGCAAAACTTAGAGGATGACAAATAAAAAATATACTTAAGTGATTTGAGACATCTAAGATCTATATAAAAACATATATACCTAACACCTATAGGTATAAGTTAATTAAAAAAAAAATATATATATATATATATACGAATCCATTATAAAATATTACGATAGAGAGCTTCTGTCTCTCTTCAAAGATATCATATCTTCCATTTTGAAGCAGATGATTTTAGGCCGAACGGGTGGCAGGGTGAAATATCTACTTCCACTTGCAAGATGATCTGACTCTTTGATAAGTCGTTTGGCGGCGGGATTGAGAAATTTGCTGACCCCTGGAATAGAATATGCATCCATATGGGCCTGCATATATACGCGATTCTAAGAGGTTACCTACATAAAATGTTAATGTAATCTTACTGAGTAAGAAAGTGTAGACCGAGCAACTAGGTATATGGAAGGTCGCTTTAGTTGCGTGTTAGATTACAATAATATAATTAATTAGAGCGATACGTTAATTACGATACCGGAGAGTGGTTAACTGGTTCATTACTGACGTTATGCAGTTACAGTAGTTACACACGCGCACTTTAACTCAGTACATATGCATCAGTGATGCCTTACTGCGTTTTTGACATACAAGGTTTGTTTGTGTAGTGTAGGCACTTACTTTTTCGGTTGGCGTTAGCTACATATTAATGTACATGTTTTCTTATCTCTTATTTTAAAGTATAGCCAGTCATTTTCAGAATTAATAAACTTAACGAACTTACCATAAGTGAAGTTTTATCATAATTATCCTCTTTGCTTCGTCTTTTAGATTAGAAATAAACACAATGTAGTTTCACGTAATGCATGACCTGAAACACTGAATTTTAGAGAATAGAAAAAATAATTTAAATTGTATATCCTGAATAATCCACATTCACGACTAATAGGGGCTATTCATAAATTACGTCATTTCAAATTAGGGGAGGGGGGTGGCTGGACATCGGATGACGGTAGCATGACGTAGGAGGAAACGGAGTCATTCGAAGCATGATTTTTGAATGATTTTAGGGGGAAAAATAGATGACGTAATTTATGAACAGCCCCTAGGACTGAAACGCACAAATCACACAGTTCACTCTTACAATGTAACGTACAGAATATCCTCACGTGCAGTAGTTAATTGAATAAAGGCATCCAGCCAGTCGGTATAATTCAGATCATAAAGCGATCCAATTAAGAGACTGCAGCGGCAGCAATTATTCTGTTACATTGAAGATAAATCAAATTTCTAGTCTAGTTCTAGTCCAGTTTATCTGTTTTTAACGTGTTATATTAAATTTCAGCAAGTAACAGAATTATAATTGCTTGTGGATAAGCTTGACTACTAAATTGTCAGTAGAGAAAGGTATTATCATAGTTCTCAAAATGTATACGGAACCCCTTTATTTTTTTCAGTGCCCCTAAACTATTTACTGTTGCCATTTAGTCGGATTTTATGAATGGGCCCTGATCCTCAGTGATTTTAAAACACCTTATGGACTTACAGAATATGTGAAGTGAAGTACATATTTGGTTAGAGCAATTATTTTTCTTCTTGTCTGTTACCTTCCGTGATTCTTCTCACTTGATGGTCTCATCGAAAGATCAGCGCAAGAAGGCTCCAGCAACATGCTGAGATGGAGCCATTTCGTGGCACTTTAATCTTATTTTGTGTCTTCTTTTATATTATGTATTGTATCGATTGTTTGTGCTTACGAATAAATCTATTCTATTCTATTAATTAAGAATTAACATCAGCTGTTCTAATATTGTACTAGGTTATCCATAGTAGGTACATACTAATATTTACTAAGAGAATACGGTAACTTAACAGGCATCATTCTACGCATTCCTTGCCATTGTCCTCAGCACGGAACCCTAAAACAGCGCAACTCGAGCAACGCTGTGCACTCATATCATATGAAATACTAAGAAGTATTATTACCAGTTACCGGGCATAGCGACTGCAAATTGTTTCTCGTTCCCACGATAGACTTGATTTCCTTGTCTGCTGGATTTGATGCGCATTATATTTTACGGTTTAAAAGCCAAGTATTCACACGATTTGAATAAGGAAATGGTAATAAATGTGCAAAGTATTTATTAAAGAGCTCGTTCGAGCATTGCTTTTTGCTAACAACGAGTAAAACAACAGTATTTAACTTGTAATAAGTGGTTTTAACCTCACTAATCTTTACTTTGTTTTAAGTAATCACAGTAGAGTTTCAATGTAAATCTTGAATTGTTATCTTGGCAGAAAGTTACAAGTCAGATATGTGCCTAAAGATGCCTGATGATGTTTGGATATGAACTGCAGCTACGTTACTGTTGCGAAATTACTGCGGCGGCGTTGAAACCGCCGCTTTAATTGGGCAATTTACTTGATAAAATTAGTGACAAATTGAAAGTCATATATGACTGACTGAATTGAAAGCAAAGCAACACTACACAGTATTGCATCACTCATTGTATCAAGAGTGATGCAGCAGTGATGCAGCTGCAGTGGATATCCGAATGTCACCTTTACGCTGTCGATATCGACAGCAAAATATACAATAAGCCCGACCGGGTAAGGAAGAATGTTCTTACCACAAACTCAAATCTAAATTTCTAAAACCTTTTACCGTAGAAAATCATACGTATTCTCAGAATTATATTATTGGCAAAATGTCCCCAATTCCCAACGCAATATTCCGTTATTGATGAATCTCGGTGCAGGCTTGGAAAACAAATTACATATTCCGGTCCTGCTCATAAATAAACATTTCATTTCTCATTTTAAAATACTGTTTACACTGATTTACGGCAATAAAGAGCAAAAAATTGAGAACGATGTTTTTGACAAGACGCAGGACTTTTTTACTTTTTTTCCATTTTGTCAGGATTCATTTAAGGAGACATGATCATTAGGCAAATATGTGAATTATAACCATCAGTGTCTTAGAAAATGACGTATAAACCCATAAACCCGCCATCCCCAATCACACAAACAATAGTGCGGTACTCTCAAATATTCATAAATATATTGCAGTCACTATAGAAAAGGTATTATCTGACAGCCAAATTGGCATCAATAAGGGTGTGTTGCGATATAACTATTTGTCTATGTTGCCTATCCCTATATATTCGATGCACTAACAAAGTTACTGTCCTGTGTTGTGCGTGATGCGTGATGTACGTTCGTACTCAGATTAAAGCTTAAAAATTAAAAAGATTGTCACTAAGAACATAAACAAACTTTCATTTTAATAATGAAGGCGGTTAATGAAACATCCTAATTATGAGATTCAGAATCAGGGCATCATTAGCCGGCATTGCGATGACAGTAACGAACGGCGACGGGTTCACAATAGAGAAAGTCTGGCAAACTAGGTACTCTGAAATACAGCCGCTATTGTCTCTCGTTTCAAATTTAAAGAGATTTGCATGAAAATACATTTGGAAATCAAACAAATGAGTTATAAAGATGCAGATTTTAAAAACATAACGATGTGTAATAAACTTATTTCTACTATTAGAAAAGTTACTTTAAACTTAACATGAAACAACTTTGAGGAGTTTTTCACGGATGGTCATGATCGCAATTAAATCACATCATCATCAAACAATCTCAAAATATCATGTTTAACTTACAAAAAGAAAAATATGAGAACTACGAACTATTTGTGACATACTACCGCGCTAACTTATAGACGTAATAAATATCTTATAGTTACTCTCATAGTGACACGCCTTTTTGGCTTGAGCCACTCTGCTCATGGAACAGACTAATAACAAATTGCGAACCCAGTAACCGACTGAGGGCCCGATTCGGATTTTGAAATAGACATCTGTTAGATATATTTTAGACATCACCAAGATACGATAACGATATATTTAAGATCTAACCTGTCAAATTTGACATTTGCGCGATTCTGGAGATACTCTTGAACGATTTCCACAAGATATGTCTTAGAGATCCAATTCACATCTAATAGATATCTAACTCTATCTAACTTAAAAGTGACATTTGTTGTCCGAATTGCACTGCAAAAGAAAACTAGGTAGTTGAAATCTAAACCATAACGTATCTAGAATGGATCTAGTAAGTGTCGTCTCTTGTGAATATCTTGAAGTTCGAATACGGCAGTGACAGTCGGCAGCTGCGGGCTCAGCACGGTTCCATTTTTATCAACTATCACTATGCCCGTCACTTTCGCACTTACATACTTGTTAGAACGTGACAGGCATGGTGATAAACGATAAAAATGCTACCGTGCTACTAGGGCAGGTCTTTGCCGTAAATCACTGATTTCGCGCGCCAAATACTTACCCGCTAATACTTTCCAGTTTTCTGCCTAGTTGCTACGATGTAGATAGTCATCTTTGACTACTTACGGTAGATAAGTAAAGACACAAAGCAGACTGAGAAAACTTGCTAATTTGTTTCATGCCGGCTCTTTCCAACAAATATGCACGATAGGTTAGACGATAAAAGTGCAACGCTCATATATCCGTACTGTTCAAGACTTCATTTCAACTCACAGTACTTAGTCAAACATTCAACACCTACGTCCTACATAGTCAAACCGTAATAATGCTTTCCGTAGGTATATAGAATGGCTTTGTAAACACGTAACGATATAAATAAATCGATGAATAAAGAAAACTCGATCTATTAAATCAAGACGTTCCGGAAGACAGCTTAAAACAACGGAACCTCATGAACACGCGAAAGTGAAATAAACTAATAGGATGGCAACTTTGTGACACGGAAACCGGTTTCTGATCGTCTCGTTTCCGCGCGTTTAAACAAAGAATCCGTCATTAACATAAAAAGGTTAGGTATCTAAATTTTGTATTTTAGAAACTTCTGTACAGGCACTTCAGTTCAGATTACTCCATGTAGTAAGAGCAGTAAGTGAACGTAGGCTTAGCACAGGAGCGTCACGATAGTATCTCGCTCGCTCGCTTACCCATTCTTCTCTAACTATACAGAGAAAAAGAGTGATAGTAGACAACTTCGCGGGCGAGATAGGATAGTGTCCCGGCGCTCCTATGCTAAGCTCACTGTGCCTAAAGTGTCAAACGACATAGCTTCAAAATAAATAAAACAAACGATGGTTAGTATAAAGATGAGGAATTCACTCGATGGTCGACTGAATTATATCCTGGTTAACATGGTCAATGAATTTTCCCACTCCTCCTCCACACCCAAATGACTCCGTTATCAATGAAAATGAAGGTATATTAAAAGTTAATCAGCCAGTTTGCCATTCAATTGAGCTGAGTGCCGAGCGTGGCAGGAGAAAGTGTCACGCCGTTTAGAAACTCAGGATGCGACTTGGAACCGATTCCGATATGGCTTAAATAATTGCTGTCGCCAGTAGTGCAATGCTTTTTAGAGCTAAACGGTGAGTTCACCCTGAGAACTCGGTTTTTGACTTCCTGTTAATTATGTTCGTCTAAATTGAAGCAGTTGTTCGCGAAGATGACGATGACGCGATGGAGGTTCAGCTAACGCCCTCGACCTCTAACGACATCTAACCTCCAAGGCGGTACCCGTCCCAATATCTCGAGTATATGCAATCTTAGAAAAAACAATTTTATTACGGCTTTTTTATGTCAAAGAAAGGGATATAAAA
Source organism: Cydia amplana (assembly GCF_948474715.1). Taxonomy (NCBI): domain Eukaryota; kingdom Metazoa; phylum Arthropoda; class Insecta; order Lepidoptera; family Tortricidae; genus Cydia; species Cydia amplana. The sequence continues at coordinate 5,605,788 of NC_086085.1, forward strand.
ACAACATTCAGTATGCTACCGATTGTTAGCGTATCTCCAACCTCATATCGTCCACGGTCATTGGCCACCTTACGTAACGTTTTGGTTACGTTACGTGCTGTTTACTTTTACGTTTACGTTACGTTAATTGGCTATTGAATGGAGTTCGGTGTGCTGGACTCTGTCAAGGAGAAACGTGTAGTGAATGATTTGAGAACAATGTGTTCAGAATCTGAATTAAATGCGTTCTGGCCGAACGGGCAACGACGAGAAGCAGCAAGCATTGTCGGTTGTCATTAAGGTCGATTTATGATTTAAACAATATTGTAGCCTTAGTTAGTTACTATTATCCACAGAACAAGTAGAATGGCGATGCGAGCAGGGTACGTGTCGCCGCCGGTTATGAGCAAACGCTCGCATGCTAGTACTCGCCCGCGCTGACCGAAAAACGTAAACATGCCTTTTGCGCCACAATAACGTTCAGATTAAGAAGCCAGACATCAAATCTGTCTAAAGGAGGCGTATCCATTCACCAGGCACACAAGTTTTTACTACCGTTGCGCGACAAATGTGGAAATGTGGAGAGGAACGAGCGGCGACACCGGTTCCGATACTAACTGCGCGCGATAGCCGTTCTAACCTCTTTAATATATTCTGTGCTATTATCAAATAGTACTCGTATGTATATCATATCATATCAAAAATAAGATCACTGTTATCTACGTTAAATAAATAAATTGAATTGATATCTTATAAAGTCTACTTTTTCTACAGTATAAAGTGATGTCTGATGTCTCTTTTTATTAAGCTACATATAAGAGAATATAGATACTTTTGACGTATAGGGTAATTGTGTCTGTTTGCCGTCCAGTGCCTGTTTCCGTCCACTTGGCGGAGTTGCTACAAAGAATTGCGGAAAATTTGAATATAAACAAGCCTTCTCACACATGTTTGGATTTGTTGCAATCCATAATGTCTAAGCAATATTTTTACCAAAATAAAAGTGTTATTTGACAAATAGCGGCTTTAAAAAAAATTATGTAAGTGGCGGCATTGCATCCAGAGCTTGAAAACGTCATTTTGCAAGAAAAAAAAAGTGTTGGCGGCAAATGTTCACGGTAAGTTTATTAATTAATTTAACTAGTTTAAGTTACGTTATTGGCACATACTGCAACTTAAAAGTATAGTAAACGCAATTTTAAGTGTTTTTTATAGTTTTTTCATAATAATCTTTGATAAATTTAGTGGACGAGTACTGACATACTAATTTTGAAAAATATTTAGTTTCCGACCACACGGACGGTAACTGGAACAGCTAGGTGAGTATTTGTTATGATCGTTTTACTTCAAAAGACTTATAAACTACTATATATTTTCTCTTAAAATGATGTTTCTTGCTTATAAGATTATACATTTTAGTTTTCGTCCACGATTTTGTCAGTGTTGCTTGATTAAAATCATGTTTAAAATACGTGGTCGAAAACTAAAAATAGCTTTAAATATTGTTTCAGTTTCCGTCCATGTACTATGAGTGGTGTAGACGAGATTTATTATTACATGATTACTGAGGGCGAAAATAGCAATTCGTGGATGAGTTTCGATTTTGTTCGACGAAATGAAAGAATTGAACTGAGTCCGACAATGAGACGATTCCACGAATTGCTATTCCCACCGGAGCATAGTGGTTTGCCCCAAATATGCGAGGAAATAAGTTAAAATAGGCAATTAATTATTTAAGCATCAAGCATTACTCGAATCTTAATATAAAAAATGTCAAATCTTACGATTTTCCCTCCTTAATATCTCGCGCACGAGTGTGGAGCGGGCTTTAAAATAATTGAAATGTCTATGATTATTAAGCAGTATTTACACGATGTTACAAAATAGTCCTGCAAGAATGAGACATATAATTGTCTCCCTATCTCGCTCTATATCCTACAGCATGAACTGATAGCTGTACCAGGCCGTGTGGATGCTGGTTTAATAAGTATCTGTTTTTCGCTCTCACTTAAGCCCCACATTCACACTCCTACCTTGTAGGCCGCCTCGTAGTCCGCCTCGTTGGGTAGGATTGTGTATGGGGGTTGTAGACTACGAGCCGTCCTACCGTTTAGCCGTTTGTAGGACGGCTCGTAGTCCACAACCCCCATACACAATCCTACCCAACGAGGCGGACTACGAGGCGGCCTACACGGTAGGAGTGTGAATGTGGGGCTTTATAAAACTGCGTCCTTAAAAGCCATCTCTTTCTCGCTCTCACTCATGGGTGCGGTTGTCTGTTACACGGCTTTAATGGACGTACATACGGCGGATCACCTTACACACGATCGAACGTGCGCCGGACCGCAAAGTCACGGTCCGGGCGTCTGTAAGGCCAAGCGCGCACCACGATTTTAATTTTTGCGAGACGATTTTAGAATCGCGCTGTAATTTATCGCAGAAAATTGACTGCGCGCACTGCGATGAAAAGTCGACGATTTGTTCATTCTCGACATGGATTTCGTACCAGTCGCCAGGCGTGAAACAATATGCAATCGCTGTATGACTGAGTATTTATACCACAAAGGTGATCTCCTTCTATTTCTATAATTAAACGGTCAACATCTAGCGTCTCATCTTGTGACTCCATTGGAGAAGCAGGTTCCGATATGTTGACTCTTGGAGAGCGAAATGCCGACTGAGGTCCGGGGTGCGATTTTATTATCGCAGTGCGCGCGGGGCCATACAACTCCGTATGCTGCAATTCACTTTGTGACAATGGCGTCGCGAGCAGTCGCGGAAAAATGTGACAAATCACAATTTTAAAATCGCTGCGATTTTTTTGTCGCATATGCAAAACAAAACTAAGTCGGTACTAGTAACGTACATAGCTTAAAAATAAATGATTCCTTATTATATTGATATTATATATTATAAATGCGAATGTAACACTGTTTGTCGGTCTGAGTCCTGAGGAAGGAAATATATATAAATATTTATCACGAAAATAACCATTCTACGCGGTCGAAGTCACGGGCAGAAGCTAGTAACTAACTAAGAATTATCTATATAACATAAAAACAAAAAATAAAGATAGGTATAATTGATTTTCAATGCAATAATGCACCCTACAGTACTTTTTCATACAGTGGACGAAAACTGACTCATACGTGGACGAAAAGTAGCTCACAGGCGGACGGAAACTGAAATAACCCTACTTTTTCAAAATATATTTTTTATAAAATAAACCGTAAATATTATTTAAGGTCACGTAATATTAACCTAAAATAGACAATATGAGCAATACAAACAAATATAGCACATTTAAGTAAGACTACTTAAATATTTTTTTTTAGCATTTCAAAGTAGACATCTCCTATAATTGGACGGTATCTGACACAATTACCCTAGTTTAATTCGTTCATACCTGTGTTGGACAAATAAACGATTTTGTATTTTTATTTTTACTTTTGATCCTGACTGTACCTACATAAAATCCGAGTCGAATGATCCGAAGGTTTTCAACATAAACAATCATCCGTATGCCAGGAATTACCAGGAACTCGTCCTGCGGTATATTAAAATAAAACAAACAAGAGAAACAGACGTGGCTTGCATAAACATTGCGTCTTTACGATTACATCTGCATTGGAATGTTTTGTTTACGTGTAAAAATAAAATAGTAATACTAATATGATTATCATGAACCTTTCGGAACCTGCTGGCTTCCAAATAAGTTGTAAGTTTCATTCTTGATTTAAAACGATTAAGATATTTATTTAAAAAAATCCAATTCGTAAACTGTAGACTAGCTAGACACTGGTTCACTACAATTCGGATTTGGTGAGTTAAATGACAGAAGGCCCGTGAGAGTTTGTTCGAACTGCGCGGTTAATCTCCGCCTAAAAATCAACATTTTCAACTAATCTAATGTACTAAAAAATATATCAAAACGTTTTAAAATTACAATAAAATTGATAATATTTCGAGGACAATTATGCGCTCGAAGTGCGCGCGCGCCGCTTTCTGGCTCTAACAATAACAGCTACATGTTTACACAGATTGGCCGTATGTTGGTTATTACGCGAGAATATTAACACGAGCCCGTGCTTCGGAAATGTATTAACAATTAACAAACCAAACAGGAAGTCGAGTTAAAAGTGGATCAAGGAACCGATCATCAGATATCTTACGCGTTTTAGAGGCAGGCTACGATATTTTTGATAAGAGTTATTTTTTTAACTGACAATTGCTATATATGAATTATTTTTCCACACTTAATTACACAGTTTAGATATGTATGATTCTGTAAACTTTCTATGAACTATGTATTTAATTAAAACATTGTAAGTTCAATTCGAAGCACTTTCCGTAATCCAATAGATATACTTCCGTAAATTAAATGCATGCATGGAGTTGATCTGATCATGAAGTCAGAAGGTGGTGCATCAACTTTTTGATATGAAAACGTAAACCATTAAACGTACAAAATACTTTGGCACATCCAGCAATAAAAACTATAAGTATCAAGAAAATACTAAGTAATTATTGATTGATGACTTGTTTCTATAAATGGCACTCATGAATAGGATGGCTTTGAAAGTAATCAAGTAAGTCCTTTATTACTAAGTACTTTATTAAAGTCCAGTTACAAAAATTACAGAATTAAAGCATTTGTTTCCGTTTTATTTAATTACAATCCATTAATTAATTTTCCTCAGTGCCGCAAAGTTGATTGCGATTAAACCGCAAAAATGAATTTATGGGCATTTGTTTACAAACAAAAACAGCACGATCGTTATAATTATCTAATTAGTTCGATTCGGGGCGGCCGCATATTTATTTTAATTTTTAACAAGCAGAAACGTCTGCGAACGATGATAATAAGCATATTTATTCGTTATTTTCACCAGTTTATCCTCATCTAAATATATAATGCAGTCTCGTTACATAGATACTGACGAGACGACGACGTACAGCCTAATAAAACCGTTGAATATAGGGCCTAGTATTTTGCAATACAAATTCTTCGTATGTTGTTTGAAGATATTTTGAAATTCATTCACTCAAGAGGTGAGAATGGAGTACGATGTTCAGTTCGCTTCTAACTTCTAGCAAGGCTAGTTGTGTATGAATTCAATTCGTCAAAGAATCTTAGGTATACCTAACACTACACCGACCTAGTTCTGATACCTACGGGCGATAAATTGATATATTTACGAGCGAGACTCCAATCACAACTTTATTATCGCCTTTATTTACTGTTATTAGCGCCCTGAGTGCCCTCTGGCCCTGACACTACTATTCGTTGAAATAAACTTTATAATAATAGAATACAGGGTAAAATTCAAAGTGACACTATACTTATTCTGTGAGATTTTGCACCGACATTGAATTAACAGTGTGGAAATGTCTATGTAAACGGCATATTCTGTCACTGCAAAGGCTGTGCAGAGTTAACTTGGTCGGACTCTATGTTAACAGATACACTTTTGACTCTACTGATTAGATTGATTTAAATTCTTAAGCATGACAAGCAAAAGAAGACGGTTGAATTCAAAGACGTAATATGTAGTGTAGTAACACCCAAGAAGGAAGGTTGTAAAGGGCACCCGATAATATACCCGATATAACTTAAGCGATTTTCCAATTTGGCTACGGGACTTTAAACAAATTAGTTAATTATTAAAACCTACGTCAAGCGTCATCCCTTTGTCTCCTTTCTCAGGCCCTACTCACGTCAAGAAGTAATAAGGGTTATCTCAAATTCCTTAGAGGGCGTAGTTTGTCACCTTATACTCACTTTATCTTAAACATTCCTTTGATAAAGGGCCATCCGTCAAATCTAAGTTCTTGCTTGGCCGCACGTATATTAGTTAAGTTTCAGGACTTCTAAAGCCGTTTACTCTGACAGTATCAAGTTGAAATTTATTGCTTTTTCAGCTAGTTTGGACGGCGCTTCGTGACCTTATACAGGGTAGGAGTACTAGGAGTAGGTAGGGTTTAGACCGCACAAATTTTAAATGTGTTCTTATAAGAATTTAAACTCTCGCGTTTTGTACCTACCTTGTATACCCACAGGTTTACTATTAGAATGTCACCGAGTATAGAAACTCACGCGTCTAGACGATCTAGAGAGATTTCTAGTTATTTCTACATTCACAGACTTTTCTTAATTCAGTTGTTTAAATTTAATACGTTAGAAACTTTATGGTTATATTACGGGTATTTTACGGCTGTATTAATATCATGCTACTCTGAATATATTATACAATAGTAATAAGCCAGATGGTTATCTAATAATCGGTCCCCCCATATCGTAACATGGGAGGCACTACATGTAGTGGCACTGCATGTAGTTACAAATGTGCAAAATACAACATAAAAGTACATTGCAATACATATTGATAAAATAAAAACAAGATTGAAATACATGACTGAACAAAACCTTTTTAGACGTTTGCTTTTCGCATTATACATATATAACTCAAAATTTATAGCAATACTGATCCTGGTAGAAAATGTCCAACATTTTACACAAAAAATAATTGGAATAGATAGATTGAACTCAACAAAACACAACTAAACGCGACAATTTCACAAATAATCACTACATAAACGATCCATCAGTAGGAATCACGAGGTGGACTGTATATAAATCAGTGAGCCACCGGAAACACGTTGTTTCGATCGTATAATGCAGGTGACGTCATCATTGCAAATTGCACGGATTAAATCTTTGTCGACGTTAACTTGTGGCAAAAAGTATCAAGTGAGTCATGATATATTAATACATCAACCGAAATTGTTGCGAATTAAGCAGAGTTCAAGTCTTAAAATACGTCAAAGCTAAAACAAGCCGTCTGTAAGTAGCTGGTAGTAAGAAAGCCAATTTTCTCGAGACTACGACTCAGCCGAGGCCTAAGAGCACTAGCCGGAAGATGTCCATTGCTGGGCAAGACCTGCCCAATAATCAGCTTTGCGCTCGGCTCGTTAATATCGATCTTGACCAGATAATTTTGAAATTGAATATGTACTATTTGTACATAAGAGAAATTGGAATGTGCTCCTTATTGTAAAAAAAAACTGTACAAAATTAAGCAGACTAAAGGTAAGATACCATTAATACGGATGTATTATTGAAAAAACAATTGTATAATAAGCCATTCGAAATGTGTAATACTTAAGTGTACATAATGAAAAAGATTTCCTAAATACTTAAGGTTTCATCACATTTTCGGATGTGTCCCAAACAAAATTACAGCAAATAACGGCACTGAGCACCAAACCATTGTGACACAGACAATCCACAAAGTGAACCGTGACTGGAACGGCACGACGTTACGAAATTTAAAAATAATAGTCCATAGAGAATAGCTCTATAAAGGTGCACCAATAAATCAGCCAGCGTTTGGAGAGGAATAAAAAACCGGCCAAGTGCGAGTCGGACTCGCGCACGGAGGGTTCCGCACCATCAACAAAAAATAGAGCAAAACAAGCAAAAAAACGGTCACCCATCCAAGTACTGACCCCGCCCGACGTTGCTTAACTCCGGTCAAAAATCACATTTGTTGTATGGGAGCCCCACTTAAATCTTTATTTTATTCTGTTTTTAGTATTTGTTGTTATAGCGGCAACAGAAATACATAATCTGTGAAAATTTCAACTGTCTAGCTATCACGGTTCGTGAGATACAGCCTGGTGACAGACGGACGGACGGACGGACGGACAGCGGAGTCTTAGTAATAGGGTCCCGTTTTTACCCTTTGGGTACGGAACCCTAAAAAGAACGTTGCTAGTTGCGAGACTTGTGAAAACAAAAGCGCATCTGGAGATTTTTATTTGAATAGCTGAACCGGTCACATCTGCACCAACTTGTAGGATCTGATTTGCATATGTTGTGTCAAAAAGAAACCGTTAGGTTGGTAACAATGTCTACAATTGATCATTCTCCCTTATGCTACGATACGCATTGTGTAAAACAATCAACTGACTCAGTTGAACTGAGTCTTCCACGAATTCATGTGAATATTGAAGGTATTTATGACAAGGTTTAGTCCATTTTGCAACTTTTCGCAATCCAAGTCCAAAACTATACCTACCACATTATGTTCTCCATTTTATATAGGATAAGTCAGGTTTTTGTTAGGATGTTTCAGAACAATGACAATAAAGCTATTAATAAATAAAACAATTTAGTTAACTCGAGCTTGTCATCCATAAATTAAACATTGTAAAATTTAATTCGTCGCACTTTAAAAATAACGTCACTTTTTCATTTAATACTTAACGGTCAAAGTCATAGTAACAATAACAATATCAGTTTAAATTAACATTAATGGATGATCAAATAAGTCTGACGCAGCGAGATAAGAACAAGAGTTATACCTAATTTTATTTTAAACCTGAGTTGCTTATGAACATGTTACTGTTATAACATGACCTACAGATCTATGACAAATATACGTGAGCCGAGACCTTAATTATAATGGTTCGCGCAAGGCTAGATTTGTGTAGATAAACAGTTCTATTATTATGTTATGCATATGCGCGTAATCTTGCGGTATTAACAAAAATAAAGTTCATTAGCGTTACAGTTTATTTTTATAGGACATTTTGAAGACGAAATGTTAGGTAATTGGTTTACGACATATATTGCAAGTAAATCTGGTAGATTTGATATTTTTACGCTCTTTTCATTGCAGGCCTGGCAACAATGTAGGGAACATATTTCATCTACGCCTGTGTAGCATTAGCTACTACTACTCTACCTACTACACTACTACTATATTTCAGTAATATAAGAAGGTAATTACTTAATAGGTAGGTAATTAGAACTCTAAAGTCTCTAAACCTAAATGGATTGATTATTCGAGTATGTAGAGTATATTGTAGCATTCCTTGTAAATAATAGACAAATACACGTCAATGAACCAACTTACGGCACGTGTAGTGTAGGTAATTAATTCATCAAACATTCATAATTCAAGGAAACAAGTTGAGATTTATGAGTCAAGGAAAACCCAAGAATAGAACATTATTAATAGAAAAATTATGACCTAGTTATACAAGATCTAGGAATAATCATAGAAAAGAACACTTCTAACTACACAAATCGGAATAATTGAAATATGAGTCGGAAATCGAACCCCAAAAACAAACAGCTTTATTTAACAAGGAAAACCCGTTATAATTATATATTTTTATCTGTGCAAATTAATAATTCCAGGTCAATAAACCTTGTACGAATAATGATCTAATAACAATATGATAACATTGTTAATTTGTAAATTATCAAACGTCTTATAGTACAACCAGTATAAGTCTGATCTCGAGGTCCTATCTGCCTGCCATTCTATGATGCTCGCACCTAGCGCGGAATAATGACAATAACAAAGCAATAGCGGCCGGGATGTTTAAATGAAAGTGACAAAACCTCAATGATATTATATAACCATAGATAGGTTATACTCATACTTGAGGAGCACAAAAAATACTTTCATATTTATTTCTGTGCCTACGAAGAAATCTGTTATTTTTGATTATTTTTCTCATTCCATCCATCTTTGTCACACTCGTTGTTAAACATAAGGTCGTCTCTTTCTCTTTCGGTGTGCGGGAGCTCGTTGGCACGTGCACGTTTCTCGCTTGTCCAGCCGCGTCTAACTAAAGGCAACTTGTCCAATTTGTCACAAGTTAAGCGCTTCAATTTTGGAACGCCTATAACCTATCTTGAGTTATAAATCATTGCAAAACCTATGGCTTTTTGTACTGACACTTTAAGACATGTATATAATAATAAACAGTATCACACTAAAAGTCCGTCAACCGGTAAATACCAACTTTTTCCAAGCAGTCCTGAATAAATAAGTATCAAATAAAGCTGACTATATAACCTATTCAAAAACACTACAACTCTGTCTCACAGGTTTGGCGACTGAAATAAATCATTTTCAAAGAAGTGATTCCGTTTTATTGCTCGCGAGTGTAGCTCTACTAAAGAGAACGCATATCCACATTATTAAATTCATACAAAGTACAGTCGCGTGCATGCCTACGCTTTTAGTTTGCTCGCTCAAACATGACGGCTATTCTTAGTACGAAACGTTGTAAGTGCGGTTGAAGTTGCATGAACATGCGACGTTGCCGACGGTGTTTGCGTATCTTGTAATTATATAAGTGTGCTTAAACCAATGCACCTGTTATCACGGCTAATGTGCGGCCTTGTTGCGTTCGAGTATATTAGCTACTTTGCAGTTTGTGGATTGCAGAGAACGGAAGTTTGCTTGAGTCGTAGTGAATGAGAAACTAATGTTAGATCCTAGAGAGTATCGGATGGGCTTTGTACTGTTGATTAGTAAATAAGATTTAATTAAAATGAGAAATATGCCATGATAAGCTTTAGTTATAATCTTACTGGCCTCCATTAGCGAATTCGTCTGCGCAAAAGACCGTTTCATCCCCTGAGGAGTTGAACATCAACATTTTAAGAATTATGTTTAAAATTTCAAAGTGCGTTGTTTCTCAATGTAAGTCTGAGTATATAACTGAACTTACATATTTAGTTAATGAAGCTACTTATCCTATAAATCTCGAGAAAATAAGCCTCGATTGACCACCCACTACACAATACGAATGTAAATAAATTATTATAACAATAACAACATCAAACAAACATTCGGCACGAACTTATTGGTGACAAAAATAACATGTCAAACCGAAATTAATCATTGGCAGTGCCTATTCCCATGCCAGTGCCAAATGTTTGTGTGACTCCACATGTGTGGTTGACAGGTCGTTAGGGTAGACAAATGAACGAACGGTTATACTGGTACTCATCATTACCTATATAAATTAACGGTAGCTATTCAGATCTGAAATTTTGACTTTCCAGCTAATAGTAACTAAAAAGAATTGGGCATAATAGTAAGCTCAGTTAACCTATTAATTAGTGCAAATTCATATACATATTTGCTATGTACTTGTATAAACTAGCTATAAACACTAAGCCAGCCACACTTACCCGTATTGACCTTATCTGGGATATAAAAACAGAGCTAAGCACTCCCACGCTTCTTCGTTTATCCATAAGCCATTATGAAAGGTGTCATTATGTTCGACTCGACATCTGCGCTGAGTCAGAAGCGCGATAGGCGCCAGATTAAATTTTATGAAGCCTATTAGTGGTTGCTTAACCTACAAGTGCTGTGGCGAACGCCATGCGATATAAAAATATTAAGTGCAATAGTACCCTGATACAGACATTACATTGATAGGTAGTTAACACTGAGTTATTAATTATTATTACTATAGAGACGGCATATCAACAAAGAAATTGTCGCATACACAACCTGTACCACGCGACCAAAACGTCGTAAGCGCTGAAAAATTCATGGCGCTTACGCGTTTAGGTCGCGAGATTCACGCTCCGCGTATATGGTTTGTTGTCAAAAACGGCAGCAACTCATGGCGCAAAATACTGATAATTGAAATACATAAGTAGTTCAATTGTAGTTAGATTAACACTTTCCTACCTAATACAGCTAAAATGAAACCAAGCTAAGGAAACGCTACAAATCGAAACCACACAACAGAATAGGTAGGTAGGTATGTCGACATTTATACGTTAACAATACACTCCTTTTTTGGGGCAGTCGTGTCCGTTTTCCTCAAATGACAACCATTAATGGATGGATGCGAAATCTCTGACCGTAACAATTAAGTAATCGGATGTGTAAAATTGGTTTTTATACCGAGAAACATGGCAGCGGAAAATTTTGAGCATGACAGACTAAAATCAAACATTGACATTGGTGTTAATTCATTATATTTGCACACATATGAAAACGTTTTGGTTAGATTTGTCACCAGGTTCTAATGCAATATTATACCTACTCATTGCATGCTCAAGTCACGCTGCAACCTCGTGTATTTAAGTATTTACGATAGATATGACTACAATCACAAAATACTAAAATTTTTAACCAATATAAATTCGCCTACTTAACGCCTTTACGAACTTTTGTGAAATTATTTTGGTGCGCAAAACACAATGGAAAGTTTAATGTGTACCTATAACACCGATTACGTCAACTCCACGTAATAAGTGCTCAATGATGAAATCGATTCTAAAATCGACTTATCATCGAGCGAATCAGTAATATCCGTTATGCAATCGGAAAGGAAGCGCTGTACACGTTTTTTCTCCTTTCTATAAATTCGAGAAAATACTGGGATGCAGAGTTAACTTGGTCCGAATCTCACTGGGTTGATGTATAACTGGCCAGCAATAAACAAGATTACTTCACAGCCTCAAGTTCACACTTATCATTTAAAAATGGAACAGTCCGATCCGAAGGCAATTTCGCGTCAGCCTCGGCCCCGTATCTCATCAGTTTACCGTTAGTGAGTGAACTGATCGAACCCCTTTTTGTGGCTGTGTCAATGACCCCGTCTAGCGTAAACCTAAGTACATTATTACCTGTGCAATAAGTTCTAATTTACTTTGCACGAGCCTATATAACCTGGCGATTTATACCTAAACAGCCGTACAACCGTTTGATGCTTCAAATATATTATTAACTATATACTAATAAACCTGATAATTAAAACGTCAAAGGAATAAGAATACGAATAATAGGTAATTAACATATTAGTTAACGTCACACAATGAGCGTTTTGTGGAATATAATGTCATAGTTTTTTATTTGCTAACTTTCTTAACGATTTTTCAAGGCACGGTTACCGTGATTTGACCTTTAACTTCCACAAATCACATGTGTTTACTGTGTCTAATCATAGTTGGGACAAAGTCAAAGGTCACATGGATAAGTTAGGCGAAATGGCAGTCTGCTGAACCTTTGTATTAAATTTATAATGTATCCGACCTTAGATGGCAGCTCGAAACTTATTAGCCCCCAAAATAGCAAGTAGAGCTCTTGTTTTGTTGTTAGCAACTTTGGAACTAAACCTGATTTAATTTGGGTCTTCGTTTATTTGTTTATTCTATATTCTACCGAAAATGTAGTTTCAGTACTAAGACCCTTAGGGCATTGCGAAATCTTCGGGCACTTAATTCAAAATGACTTAGTGTAAGGCCTGAGTGGACGCTCATGTTGGGCGTGCAGCGGGGCGGGGCGTGCGGCGTGCATGTTAAACAAATGCAAGCGTATATGCTCATATACGCTTCAAGGCCGCTCGGCCTTGCACGCTGCTCAGATCACGTGTAAGCCCGACGCCACGCTGCACGCCCCGCCGAACGCTCCGCTCCGAGCGTCCACTCAGGCCTTACACTTATTTCAGAAGTCACTCTGAATTTTTTTTTATATTGCTCTATTAGCCGTCCATTGATTACTAAACCGAATTTTAAGTAGCTACGATCTATTTTACATTCACAGACCTCATTTCATCTGTCAGCGACAACAAAGGCGTAATGATTGACTTCTTTTAGGGCCCCAAAGGTGACCGGACAGGCGGGCTACCGAACCTTGAAGATCGAAGTTTCGTCTGTTTGTGTCTCTATTACTCGAACGGGCAAGAGCGATAGAGAGACAAATATAGGAACGGAGTAGTTCGCGAGCCCAGGCCCTTAGTGAGTTTCTCAATGTACGCGTTCCTTCGATAATGAACTTCAGTTGCGTAAGTGGGCCGTAAGTAGGTGATCTTTTGTAAGTTCTAAGTTGTTTTTAGGGTTCCGTAGCCAAATGGCAAAAAACGGAACCCTTATAGATTCGTCATGTCTGTCTGTCTGTCCGTCCGTATGTCACAGCCACTTTTCTCCGAAACTATAAGAACTATACTGTTGAAACTTGGTAAGTAGATGTATTCTGTGAACCGCATTAAGATTTTCACACAAAAATAGAAAAAAAAACAATAATTTTTTGGGGTTCCCCATACTTCGAACTGAAACTCAAATTTTTTTTTTTCATCAAACCCATACGTGTGGGGTATCTATGGATAGGTCTTCAAAAATGATATTGAGGTTTCTAATATCATTTTTTTCTAAACTGAATAGTTTGCGCGAGAGTCACTTCCAAAGTGGTAAAATGTGTGTCCCCCCCTGTAACTTCTAAAATAAGAGAATGATAAAACTAAAAAAATATACGATGTACATTACCATGTAAACTTCCACCGAAAATGGTTTGAACGAGATCTAGTAAGTAGTTTTTTTTAATACGTTATAAATCGCCTAAATACGGAACCCTTCATGGGCGAGTCCGACTCGCACTTGGCCGCTTTTTTTATGATATAGGAGGCAAACGAGCAGACGGATCACCTGATGGTAAGCGACTACCGCCCATGGACACCCGCAACACCAGAGGGGTTGTAAGTGCGTTGCCGGTCTTTAAAATGGGAATACGCTCGTTAAAAGGCTCATTAGTAATTAATGATTGGAATCATAATATTTACCTACGAACGTAATTACGGTATTTGAGCTAATGATGTGTACAGTGTACTCTATAAGACGTGAGAAAATTTATTTGATAATTGAATGAGTCATCATCATCATCATTAACTTAAGAGTTATTCTCTTGTCGGTGGAGTATCTTCCAGCATTCCCTATCTTGCGCCAGCTCTTTGACTTTCTGATACGACACGACCCCCACTTTCTCTTTCACTTGGTCTACAAAGCTGCGTCTGGGTTTTCCTTTACCCCGCTTTTTTGTTTTCGTTTAATTTAATTAGTACTTATTCCGAATTGAAACGTTGTTATTTATGCTGTGCATTAAGCGTATGTATCATCATGCTAAAAATGGGACAACGAGGCGTGTTTAAGAAAGAGAATTTGGCTTAAATTATGCAAATGATTGCGCATACGCCTAGCTCTACAAATATCTCATTAAATCCTCCTCCGACTCCGAGTTGTGCAATCAAAACAAAAACTAAAGTATGAGGTTAAAGTTCGTCTTCAGTATTACAACAGCAGCAATCAGATTTGCCAAATTAGTATATACCTTACCTTGCCGTTGTTACCAAGCCAACTGTGTAATTAAGCGGCATCTTACACAAAAACACGTAGGTAGAGGTGCCTAGGCTTAAAGTAAGTATTAAGTATCTTATGAATTTATGATAATTTCGAAGGTATGATTATTCCGCCACTTGGTACTCCAGAGTACGCCCTCCAGACTGCGCGATCTTTCCCCACCTGGACTACGTGCCCGAGCCATCGAAACTAACAACAGTTTTTATAAGATTCCTTTTAACGAGCGTACTCCCATCTTAAAAGCCGGCAACGCATACCTATACAGTGAATATTGCAGGGGATTCCCTGCAATATTCACTGTAAAGTTTCATTCAATACAACTTGCTAACTATGTAAACAAAAGTTACTAGTAAATTGACATTCTTAGTCAATTTTAGTATGGCGGTTTGTTTACATAGCAAGTTCTATTGAATGACACTTTATAGGTATCCTAAAATTTATAAATAACATTGTGTATTTCTGGTTGATTTTGACTTTTTGGCATTTTTCGAGCAATCATGTTTTACATGTGGCCTATATCGGCAGTAGGTATGCCTAATCCATTAATTCCGCAGTATATGACACCCGATCCCGACCAATCAGCCGTGAGTCAATCGCACCCACTCGTAACCCCCCGCCGACCTTGTGTCACCCTCAGCGCGAGCGCATGGGTTACAGCCCCAGGTATAAGAGACAGCGGATTGGCTAGTCGCGACTGCAACTAGCGAGTCCTTCTGACGCGAGCTTCAGCGTCACCGAAGAAGCTAATGTTTCTGCCATCCGCTCGAGGCATGAAAGTGAAAGACAGCGAGTAGACAGGACATCGCTCACCTCTTTTCCTATTTACTTGAGGTTAGCATATCATGTCTCGACTTTCTCTTATTTCCTTCTGTTCGTATATGTAAACCTATATGCCTTCAAAAGTCGAACTAAGTTGGCTGGACTCAAACAGCGAGAGAAGCAACGCGAAGCGGCGTGATTCGGTCACGGTAGCTCTAGTGTAGCTACCGCATTACTTACGTTTTCTGATATTCTATATTACTGATTTGACAAAAATAACCAGTTGAGCAGGGTCATTACTAGGGCTTGCAATTCGAATATTCGAATTTGTCGAATATTCGACCTGTTTTGATATTCGAATATTCGGCCGCTCAGGTTTCGAATATTCGAATATTTTTTATTACTATAAAAAAATCTATGTCATCCGCTGTAGTTACAGTTTCTGTGTGTTTTACGGGTATTTACAGTGAATGAGGAACGGTAGGTACCCAAATACGAAGGAAATAATATTTTTACTGTATTTCTCTCGATAGACTTCGTGAATACAGTGAAACCTAACTCAATTTAAAAGAAAACGAAATCAAACAGTATGTTATTTTTACGGTGCGTAAGTTTTAAGTTAAAGGGTCATTCTGTATATTCAGTACAAGCGTACGTTAAGCGAATTTTTGAAGTCTAAACCTTGCCACTTATCGCAATTCTCAAATTTAATCATACTAAACCTGCCCAACTTGGTAATCTAATCATGCACTTTTAGCTGACGAATAATCCACCCAGTACTCACTTAACTAACTTTTCCCCTTAAATATTCCAATATTATTATAATTAGCCGGCCATTAGGAATAATAACTTACCAAAACAAATAAAGTCAATAAAGATTCAAAATACAATGAAATTAAAGGCCTTTTTACAGGCCTCTGAGTGACAAGTTAATTTAAATCGGAAAATAATTACCTACTAAAAAAATATCTTACATACCATAGGTGTTTCGATGGTTAAAGTTATATTTATTTCACGCAACGACGCATTTATAATAAGTTTTATCAAGAAATATTAAATACGTCTAATTTTGGCGTTTTACTTGTTTTTATAAATGTGTTTATAAATTTTATAAATAATAGGATGATAAAATCTAGTCAATTAAGTGGATTTCTGCCAAATATCCTTAGTTTTAGCAATATGTGAAAAAAGCTTTTAAATAAAACGATAATAAACCGATTTCTCGTTCCTTTTCTTATTTTTTATAATATTCGAATATTCGAATACGTCGTCAGAAAAAGTCGAATATTCGAATATCTGAAAGTTTCGAATATTTGCAAGCCCTAGTCATTACCTACTTTCGATCCGAGACGTTTATATTAATGCCTTTACTCCGTTCATATACTTTTGATGTTAAGCCGCGGATTCGACGTCAGCGTGCAGCGGGGCAAATGTGCATTGTGGATTTCGCGCCACTTATGGCGGTTATCACAGATGCGATTTGCACGTCGCTCCGATGTGCGAGCGGGATGTCTCTATAATACGTGCATAGTTTTCTCGTTCACATCGAACTCATCGAAGCGACGTGCGAATCGCGTCCAGTATGATAACCGCCTATGACTTGCACCAATTATTTTTAGCTCTCTTCTGATGTGTGTGTGGTGACTACATTAGCATGACCGGTATTGCAATATCGAGCAGCTGACTCATATGCTTGTGCCAAGAAAGTGCATTTTGTAAACTTCATCCCTACTGGGTTGACTTTCCTATTAGAAACTTAAAGTATCTTTTTAAGAAAATAAGACACCAAAGTTTTAACTGTCTGCTATTGTTTCCTGTTCTTCATTCCACTATTCAGATGGACCAATTGATTTATTGAGCCTTAAATGCTCAAGCCGTCACACGGTAGCGTAACAATTTGGTTGAATAGCATACAAAATACCGCAGACCCCTGGCCGAAAAGAGGAGCATCAATTGAAGACAGGCCTCCATTGCTCAAAATGGGAAATTACCCACAGGCCTCAGATGGTATAGTTATGCCACTGCCACTCAGTTAAGGCAAGGACTCTGTGTAAGAAGGCTTACTTTAAATTAGTTTGAACATATCAAGAAGCCTAATGCTTTGTTGATATAATTAACACTAAATACATACTGGAAGCTTGGATACTCATGGGCCATACTGAAAGTTTCTGGATTCTGATATATGAGACAACTTATTTTTTCTAAGTGGCCAGTCCAGGAATTTGCAGTATGCTCTAAGTATTAGTAAGGTACTATAAAAACCTACAGGTACAGGTATATGAATCGTGGCTTTTTTCCTCATGAAATTCACTATTTAATGAAACCAAAAACAATAATATCCTACTTAATAATATCCTACTTTGATAAGGGACTTCACTGTCCAATCTTATCAATGCTGTCAATACATGAATGCTGATAAGCTGGTCCATAAATATAGCTTTGTAAACAGTGCTTGTTACCTACTTAATGATTTGTCAACAAATCGGGAATATTAGAGACGGTTTTAAATAGTTTAGGATTTATGTCTATTACATTAACACCCTATGCCTCAAATTTTGCTAATAGAGTCTGTTTGGAAAGAGAAGAGTCGTGGAATAAATTGGGCCCCATATATTTCTATGACTCTTCTCTTCTCTTAGAGTATTTTTATCACATTGCTTTGAATGTCATAGACAACAGATTCATGTCGAATTCTATACTAAAAATTTAAAGTGGTAAGGAATTTACTTCCATAACCAACATAAACTACAAACATTGGTAACAAGACACAAGAGTGATTAATCCCAAAACTGGTAAAATGGGAGTTTTAATGAGATCACCCCAAATCTCTGACTATCCATCTATTGCAAGGGTTTATTCATTCATAAATTATTTGAATGTGTGATAAATTCAGAGCATATCAGTTTTATTATGGGCTAACTGACATGTTTCTATACAAATCCTAATAATATTTATATGCATTTGTGAAACAGGAAAACAAATCATAACAACTCCTGTATCAATAGGAGAATAATATAGCAAAGGTGCAATGTTTCCTTTAGCTCTATGAGACTAGGGCATTGGTCACATTAACTAAATACTGTCTTTACATACATAATACAGACATTTTCGAATTTTAGTAACAGTTTAAATATTTCAGCCTCGTGGTTTTCCTGTCATCATTACATATCCAATTAGTACTTTAATACAGGAACAAAACAATGAACTCCTATCACCAATAAACTGTCCAATGCACACATATATGTATAAACAATGCAAAACAAATAGTATGTGTGTACGGAACGGCGATAAAATGCCGGCTTCGATTACAAATACCTATACAGTGTGTTGTGGTTGTGGCACGTTCCTCAGGCCAGCACGGCTGATAAACCGCAACTCCACAGCCAAACAACCACAAATCCTAACTTAAAATACCCATTCTAACTCTTCTAAAGTCTTTCCCGTGTATCAAACTCACCTTGGAATACAGTTGGAAGGCGTCCTGTCCACTTCCCAGGCAGCAAAAAGCTTCATGGGAACAGGTTTCGATGTATTAGTCATCTTTTCAGATTTATTTTTCTCCGTCATCTTAAAATCTGAAGCACAACAAAGTAAAACTTTTCACAGCACAGCACCTGTTTAAGTTATGACTGGCATCGTTATTTAATCACTAAGCACAGCACTGGATTCATGTTTTATTGTGACACAGAACGAACGGGTCGCAGTTCCGAGCGCATACACAACAATACTCTCGTTTTGTTCAAAGCACGATACGATAGAAACGTCGGCTGATCTCCGAGGCGAACGAGGGCGTTCGATACGTTTGACAGCCAGAGGCGCGGTGTTGCTATGTCACATTTCTGATAAAAATTTCCCCAAAATGCTTCCTCAATTTTTCATTCAAATACATAAACAAAAGTAAAAAGTAAAAAAATATATACATTTCCCATTGGATTTATGGTGAGATTAGGGACTTGATTGGTTAAACAAAATTACTTTTATATAGTGTGTCAAAGGTCTGTTTGATTTCAAACATAGACAGAGAGAATCATACTATCTTTGTCTTACACTAGTACTAGCACCCAAAAGAAAAGGATGAGTATAGTTTTTTTTGTTCCTATTTACAGACAAGATTTGGTTGACCCAGTATACATATGAACATGTGGAGTCTATATAAAAATGTGTTTAGTTGGAATCTTATACTAAAATGCTCGTAAAAAATATCCATCTAGCATGACAACTTTTAAAATTCAATTTGTGATACAAATAATATTAGAACTAAATTTCGCCATAAACCGGGCCTGCTTGCAAATAAATTTTTACCAATATCTGCGGAAATAGTATAACCCTAGCAACACAGAAGATGTTTTTAGCTGTCATCAAAAGATGGCGCTGTCCGGATGCGTTCAAATTTACATAAAATTATGTGAATGAATTATGTGATCAAAAATTCTCAATATTATAGAGTTTGAAGACAAAAATGCATCAAAAATGAAAAAATCTTGGGTTGGTCGATGACGCACGGACTTTTCCGTATGGAACAAAGAATATATTATAATACGGAATGACGAGTGCAAGCGAGACAGCGCTATGAATGTACATGTATAGGGACATCGGACATCCCGTTCACACCTGTCATTTCGAATGAAAAATTGAAAATTCCGTTCGTCTTTGGCCAGCATTTGGCCAGCCTAAGATTTTGTAGTAAAATATTTGTGTCTCCTTTTCTATGCCTTTTCATTACCGATTCTAAGAAAAATCAAAAAATTCTGGATGAAGAGATAAAAATAATGGATAGAAATAATTTAATACCATTGCCATAAACCAATAAAACTGCCAAGGGCGATCAAAATGCCCATAAATTATGTTGTAGTGCAAAAAGCAAATGCTCAGTGGGCATTTCTGTTCTGCGTCATGGATAGGATAGAATAATGATATCGAGCTTCATCATCGTCCTATTTACTTCTTAGCGTAGACCCGGTTTTTGCCACGGCTCATACCTAGGAGCCTGGGGTCCGCTCGGCAACTAGTTCGTCATATACCAGCAGGAAGCAGTTGGGTAGTTATTATAAAAGGGACTCATCTTCCAAGCCTGAGAGAAAACTAAGCTTTATTAGGATTAATCCAGTTTCCGATTTTTTCCGTCACCGAAAAGGGACTAGTAAAATGAAAAATATATTGTAACACCCCTACGACGAAAATTGGCAGATAAAAAAACAATTTCTCCCAAAAACTTTATTTACTCGTCACCAAATAAACCTGTACTTGTACATACATCTATATACCTGCCGTCAAATAACTCAAGGAAGGCAATAGCTAATAAATTTGTACTTA
Organism: Cydia amplana; assembly: GCF_948474715.1. Taxonomy (NCBI): domain Eukaryota; kingdom Metazoa; phylum Arthropoda; class Insecta; order Lepidoptera; family Tortricidae; genus Cydia; species Cydia amplana. Next base: position 5,626,801 of record NC_086085.1, read on the forward strand.
AAACTAAGGGCCGTCGCCGAGCTCACGTAAATTCGTATCTTCTCTCTCTTCTTATTGCACGGAAGTGACAGAGAAAAGTAGTCAGGTCAATGCCCGAATTATTCTGTGCTCAGCAACCACACTATAATAATAAAAGTAGAAACTACTTGAACAAATGCTAATGGACTGTGCCTTATTCTAACCACAAGAAAATCTGATTACAAACAAAACAATTTCGACTAGAAAATAAGACAATGTAACAAATTTGTATAAAATTGTAAAATGTAAAAAATAAACAATATAAGTACCTAATGACTTGTTCCGAAATAACAAAAATTTAACCTTAAAATTGTACAAGTTAATACTATGAATTATTGCTGGCTATCAAAAATCTTACTTCTAAAAATTCATGGTAAAGCATGCTATTTTGTTTATTCGTCAGTTCATCTTCTGCTACTATACTTGGTCAACCAGATCTTGTCAGTAGAAAAGGAGGCAAATTTGAAAAAAGTAGGCGCGAAGGGATATCGTCTCATAGAAAATTTGAATTTCGCGCCTTTTTCTACTGACAAGATTTGGTTGACCATCTATATGTATATTTTAGTCAGTTCTCTTAAGTTGGTTATTTATTTATTATGCATTATAAAATGCAGTAAAGGCTTGGCCAGACACAGAGCGCGACGCAGCGACGCGTCCGCGCCGCGCGACCGCGGCACATGCTAACAGGTTACCGACGTCAAACAGACTGCGTCCCGCCGGTATAGCCCTTGCTACACGGTCGCCGACAAGCCTTCTAACCGTCTGACCTTGGTCACTTTTGGTCAAATTTTGTTGGAAACAACTGTCTACACGGTCCGTCCAGACCAAGGCCACGCGGTCTGAGAGGCTTGTCGGCGACCGTGTAGCAAGGGCTTTACACGCCCCGCTTCTGTCGCGCCCCGCGCCGCGCGGCCCCTTGCGTCCGCGCAGCGCTGCGCCGCGCGGACGCGGCGGGACGCGGCGGGCCGCCGCGTTGCGCTGGGTCACATCAGTCGGATCGGACGTTAGGCAGCGAGCGGTGGCGCGCGCGATGAGGGCGTGTTGAGAGCGCGATCCGCGCGCGCCCTGTTTGAACAGTCATCGCGTCGGCATCACGCGGCGCTGCGTCGCGCCAATTCGCGCTCTGTGTCTGGCCAAGCCTTAAATCACACACTATTATGGAATGTTCATAGTAATTGATTCCCCATTCAGGGTATGCGTAAAAGATAACACTTCAGAAAATGCTTATGTTTAATATTCGATTACTCATATAACTCGTTAATGTCAAAATGATTTTCTTTTATTTTAAACGTCAAAGAGTTCCCATTTTTATTGTAAAATAATTAACAAACTTAATTTTAATAACAAAAGCTAGTCAAGTCACTAATGTAGCTCATAAGTAATAAAATTGTAATAACTTCCAATAAGAAAGGTTCCATTTAACAAGTTAGTACAATGTTTGTACTTTCTCTCAAACAATGCAAAAATTACTTAACCATAAACATATCCTAACATAACATTACCTAAAGTTAGACCAAGAAAAGTCTGCAGCGATTTTGATAGCCCACGTGTTATTTACACGTCATAAATTCATGGAAGTTTGACGGTTAAAATGACACTTGCACTGCGTGGGCTATCAAAATGGCCGCAGACTTTTCTCGGTCTGACTCTACGTCATTTCTATTTTTAAAATGGCGGCCCAGCATTCGGCCCAGTCTCTAAGTCAATGAGGGCTATTAGCCTATTACTTTTTTTTAATGGCGGGGCAGTGAGGAGTGTTAGCCTATTACTTTTTTTTTTAATGGCGGGGCAGTGAGGAGTGCGTAGCTTTGGCGGTTACTTGGCGACCTCTGGCGGTTACTTGGCGACCTCTGGCGGGCAGTCGGGCTGCGAGGAGGGGTGCGCGGCGCGGAAGGCGGGGTGGTTCTCCAGCTCGCGGTCGATGCGCAGGATTATCGGGAACGGGCGCAGGTCCACGTGGAATCTGAACAGTAGAAAGATTCCTTTATGTTTCCTCCACTTCTAAATAGGTTTATGTTCTTGCTGTACAAAATATTTTATATATGCCACATAAATAAGTGATGAATTGATGATAATTTTTCACAGTAGAACTAGAAGGTGTAGACGCACAAGTTGCACAAAACAAACATACACTACGAGATAAATGTAACAATGACTTAGCATTCATTACACAGCAGTTACAACTTTTTTGTTAAGGACAAAGCTCCACAAAATACATTTGTTCGACTGTGGAGTCTTACTATTCTAAAAATACTTAATTCAATTTATATTATAAGTAATAGGCTAAAGTTAAAAATAAACTAAGTACTTATAACAAAATTAAAAATTTAACTAATCTAAATTAAGATAACAAACAAGTATGATTGAAAAGAGTATCAGATGAGATAAGAGATATATACACAATATGTACACTTGTGTAGAATTAATCTCTTAGTTTGATGAGCACTTGGTGAGCCATGAGGCATAAATCTTCTGCAATAGATGCAAAGGCCAATGATGAGTCAATAAAAGGGACCCACCTTCTAGCATTAAAAACTTGTGGCACAAGACAGCAGTCTGCCAGGGTGATCTCATCTCCAACACAGTACTTTCCCGCAGAAGCTGACAACAGCTTCTCGACAGCACGGAAGCCCCGGGTGATCCAGTGCCCTGCCCATTCCTTCTTCTTTTCTTCACCCACATATATCAGGACTATCAGGTTTTGGAGAGGCTGGATGCCTGAAGATATCACCTGAAATTTAAATATTGCAGACTGTAACTTTTACATCGTAAAACTGAGACTGAGGGAAAATCATTGTCAAATATTTCTGGTGTCATGTAAGATTGTGAATGCTACTCGAATTAGCAATTTTCTTCATTTTCTAAATGTGGAATCTCTCACTTACTTTTACTGTCATGCTAATTTATTTGCTAGAAATAAAAGTAGCAACTTACTTCACAAATTTCTCTGACTTTGGCCCTTTTGAAACAGTCTTGTGGCATGAGTGGTCTCTGCGGTCTTGTCTCCTCCAAGTAGTGCATTATACTTAGAGACTCCACCAAAGTATGGCCATCTGAAATACATAAACATTTATAAGTTATAATTTATTATTCAATAAGTATAGCCATTTACCCAATTGTGGTACACAAAGGAACACTCCTTTTGGGAAGAAATCTGCCTCCATAGCAGTACTCCTCTAATGTGTCTGTACTTATGTGTACTATTATTTTGAATTAGCATAAGGGTCGGTTGCACCAAACCATCTGTCACCTTTAAAGTGTTTGTTAAATTTTATTGTATGGGAAGTTTCATAGATCTCTGCTGCATGTTGTTGATCAGTCTATTAACTGTGGTTGGTGCAACTGGCCATAATATTATTAAATGCTCCTCCTCACCTATACAAAGTGATGGCACCTGCTCCATTGGATTCACTTCCCGGTATTCATTGCAATGTTGCTCTCCACCTCCCTTGATCAGGCTCACAGCCTTGATGTCGTAAGGAATCTCTTTTAAGTTCAGTGCGATTCGGACCCGCCAGGAGCATGAGCTTCGCCAGTACGAATATAGTACTGGCTGAAAAGAAAAAATAAATTTAAAAACTGTGGATTTGTTTTCGGCACTTTTTCTGATGTGAAACATGTTAGCTGTTTGTTGAATATTGAATAATACTCCAATATCAATATTACCTACCTTAATTTCACTGTTATCGGACATTTTTACCAAAGAAATTACAAATCCCGAAACGAATACGCGAACTCTTAACAGACACTACACTACTTTAAACTCGTGATTACTATAAATATAGACACAAGAACTGGTTTATTGCCTTTATTAGCATTTCATCTTAGAATAAACGAATTCAGCCAGTATGCAAATAACGAATAAAAATAATATAATTAAAATTTTATACCGGTTATAGCGGATTCTTACCTTAGCCATGGTGGCGGATAAGTTGCCGTTGTATTTGGAGTAGTAAGTAATTTTGACGGCCTTTATTCGCGTCTTATCTTAAAAATACAAAATATTGTTATCAAAAACCTAAATACTGATATGATAACGAACAGACACAGACAATAATTATTTACTGTGGGATGGGTGGGGTGAGGGATTTTGATTAGGGATGCACAAGGGTTGGAAAAAGGGATGTTTTGGTGAAAGGATGATAAAATAAATATCATAAAATTTTTATCATAAAATGCTTTTCGTAATTAAGTGTTTTTTATTGGTTATTTATAAGATAATTAAAAATAATCACGCGTTTTTACAAATCCGAGGAAACATAAAATTGAACGCAGCCGTACTGTGTGACACTGACATTGACAGTACAAAGTGAACATACTTTTTTTAAAGTGTATTAGGAACAAGTATTACGAAATAGGCTTTAAATACTAGCAATAAAGTATAAGATGCTGTACCAAATATATAAATTGTTTCTACAGGCATGCGTGAACATGGTGAACATGCTTTGATGTTTACATTTTATTTATAAAATTATAACCTGTTTTACTTTGCGTCGTAATTAATAAGTGCTGATATTATGGGTAAAAATAAAGGCAAGGGGCCCAAGGGACCTAAGGCCAATGTTTTTAAAGTAGCTGGAGCCAAGAGTTTGAAGAAAACAAAGGCAAAAGCTGTGAATCTAGGATTGAAAAATGTAAGTTAATAATTTCGTGAAATTGGTGCTTATATTGCACTCCACCTACGTGTTGTTAATATAATGCTTCACCAAAATGTATGTATAGTAACGGCACCAGTCATGGGACATTTAAGAGGAAATCTGGAGTATTTGTGTTGTTTCTCTGATACATGTAAAAGTACTACCGCTTAGCTTGTTAATAGATGAATATCCTATCCTTCTTTCATGTTTAAGGCGTGTTGTATCAAAGATACTGCAATTAGTTTCCACATAATTAATAAATTAAAAGTATGTTTTTTTTCTCCAGTCATGGACAGCAAAGCTCCAGTAATGGGCCCCCCATAATGGACATACCCGATCAGTATAAGATATTGGAAAAGGGAATAAGTTTTTGGCAAAAAACTAGTTATTAGTCATTTTTGGTATTTTAAGCTTTTATGTAAGAATGTATTTTTCTTTCGACAGCCAACTAATACTCATCGAGACAATTCTAACAAACACAAACACAATTAGGTTGCGTTTATCACAGAGTTCCTATGGCCACCTCCTGTCTCCATCATAAGATCTGGTCCGAGGAGACCTCCTGACATAGTTCGTAACTACATTATACTTCTGTATTGTTTAAACATGAAATTACGCCATGGCAAGCATCATTATGTAAATTGTCCCATCATAGGAGGTATGCAGTTTTACAGCTCCTATAATGGGATTGGGCAAAATACCACTATTTTTTATACATATCTAGAGTCTCAACATAGTGTGTTGTATACATCTCATGGTAAATGCAATTAACAAAACACATTCTAGTTTACACCAAGAAATATTTAATTACAATTTAATATATGAACTCACCTCTCTTAGCGAAGTTGTTAAGAATTCTTACTGGTTATTTTTTCAGTGACACGGCAACTTTTGGGTTGGCGCCAATTTCTTAAAAAGTAACCGAAATTAATAAAAAGTCAAACTTAAACAGCTCTAATATGACTCTTATTTATGGTTAAATATTGCCAGTGTTTATAAACTACATTTACATACTTATTTTAGAGGATTTGTGGTTTTATGTCCCATTACCGGTTCCACGTCCATTATAGGGTCCATTACGTTATACCTCTCTAATCAATTCCTATTTGTAATTATTTCAGATAAAACAGAAAGTTCAAGATATAGACAAGCAGTTTGTAGAAATAAATAAGAACCCAAAGCCTACTCAGAAACCTAAAGAGCCTGCCAAACAGCCTTCAAAAAAATCCGTGAAGAAAGTAACCAAGGAAGAAGTGTCAAAAACTGCAGAAGAAATAGTGAAAATGGATTTATAACTTTAAAAATTATGTATATTGATTTAAATTTTACTTACTTTAAATTTTATAGGTATATCATTTATATGTTTTCCTAGTGTTGATAGACAGTAAAACACCATACTTCAAACTTTTTGTTATTGAACTGTGTTATAGCTGCATCCCGAAAAGTAAGGGTTTCCTGATCAGGTAGTTGACTGCGGCAAAATGGTAACTTGGACTTTGAGATCTGATGACATTGATTTTAGTCCAACAATTCACAAACACATTACCTAGTGTGTGTGACTTCCAGGCTAAGTTCAGACGAAGTATTTCTTATAAATTTTTAATGAACAATTACCTAACAGGAAATATTGCTCAATTGACCTTTTGCAGGATTGTTATCATTGCTTTGCTTGTAAATTCCGACATGAGATTTTTACTAATAGATTATATCTCATAAAATGGATGTTATGCACTCTATAATCAGCCTAAAGTATCCATCACTTGCTTCACATGTTTGAAGGAAATGTAGGTTTTGTTGTTGTTGTTGTCTGTCCTAGGGCACCCCCGAGGTGCATAGGGCCTCCACAAGGTGTAGGTTTTGGTACTTATAAAATAAGCAAACAAACATAGACAACTGTTAATGTCTTTTACTGTTAAAATTTAACAAAAATACAATTTCGAACACTTAACCTAAAACATTAACTGTTTTGTAACAATATAATTTAAGAAATGTTAACGGTGGTAGTTTTACAAACACATGAAGGTGGCTAGGATTGGTTGGTTTTCAACGATACGTAATTTGATTACGGAGCAGAAAACATTTGGTGTTGGAGGCTTACATTAATGCTATTATATCATTAAATCTATTTGGCGATTTAATGACATTTAGCGTAATCTTAGTAGATTGTGTAAATGCATAGAGATTCCTATGTATCCCTTCATGGTAACAATTGGTAGAAGGTTTATATTATTCTTCATCCGTGACGTCAGGTTCTGCCGCATCGTCTTCGCTGGCCTCGGCGGGCTCGTCCGCGGGCGCGGGTTCGTCCGCGGGCGCGGGTTCGTCCGCGGGCGCGTTTTCGTCCGCGGGCGCGTGTTCGTCCACGGTGGGGGATTCGGGCTCTTCTATAACAGGCTCCTCCTCTTGGGATTCGCTAGAATACAAATAAAAATCGGTTAGAAAATATAATTATCATTAAGCAATACAAAAGAAACGAGCGCTGTCTATTCTACATGGAATATGCACGTCATCTGCCATCTTGTGGCCTTAATCGAACACTCAAACTTGAAATGGACCTGTTCAATAAAAAGGTTTCCTAAAGTTCAAACAATCTGCTTCCTTGCGCAATGGAGGCTCTTCCATCTAGTTCAGTCAGCAGAAATAGTTGCTAAGCGGGCGAGGTGTTCAAAATGATCTTGACGCGACTTTATTGTTAAGAGAAGTAAGAAGAGCGCGTCAAAGTAATTTTGAACACCTCACCCGCTTAGCAACTTCTGCTGCTGACTATACGTAGCGTCGTAGCCTATCGAAAATATCGGAAAATTAGCTTGCCTTCAGGCCTTCGCGCCAATAATCAGGAAGCTCCTGTCAACTCCTGTGCTGCCCTCTAGAGTTCAAACACCTATAAGCCTTTCTTTGTCCAGCAGTGCAAGTTTTTTGGCTGATACTCGTATTATGACTTCCGAGAAAATCGGAAAAAAGAGACTTGATAAAAGTGATTGGTCTCTGAGCTCCTAAAAGAAGAATATCTGTTATGGCTGAAGCAGAGAGGCGGCAATAAGCGAGCGCATTGTAACCTAACCGCCTAACATAATGTAACACCCTGATTGCTGTCGGCGCGATATCGCAACGGTGGTAAAGATAGAGTTGATACGTACGCCTCAGCTTCGGGTACTTCAGCCGCGGAACCGCTGTGTGAGAGCTCCTCCAAACGGGCGGCTGCCAGTTCTGATTCTTGTCTCGCGATCTCCGCCAGCTCTGCCGCCTGGATCATGGTGAAATGTAAGCATTATCGGGGAAAACATTGGAATGATTTTATCTGTAGGACTGAAGATGGTTTTGAGAAAACGGTCACTGCATAACCGTTTCATGCGATGGCCATAAGGCCAATTCATAATTCGGTTCCATTCTCCAATAGGGTCTCATGGTACTTCTACTTAGATGAGAATAGGAAGTGTTTCTTCCTTTTTGTAATGTCACTAAAGCAACGGATAGCCAAGTGGGTATGCTATATCGTTTTAGATATGTACCGGTTTTCGTTAAATATAATATATGTTATGTTTCTTAAGTTTAGGCCATAGGTTATGTTTTATATCACTACATAGTCACTTTCCGCTGTCTGTCTGTCTGTATGCTTAGATCTCTTTAAAACTACGCAACGGATTTGGATGCGGTTTTTTTTTAAATAGATAGAGTAATTCAAGAGGAAGGTTTATGTATAATTTGAAAACCCGTGCCGGGGCGGGTCGCTAGTTTATGTATAAATAAGGAATTGGCAATTGTGTTTACCTGTCTCGCGAGTTCTGCCTCTCGCTCATCCTGTGCTTGTTTCTCCAGCTCTTCGAGGCGAGCGAGTTCCTCCTGCCTCATTGCCTCCGCTTGCCTCTCTTCTTCCAGACGGGCTTCTTCGGCCAACCGGGCTTCTTCCGCCAATCGGGCCTCTTCAGCCTTGGCTTCTTCTGCTAGACGAGCTTCTTCTGCTAAGCGTGCTTCTTCAGCTAACCTAGCTTTTTTAGCCTTTTTCGCCTCGTCAGCCAAACGCGCCTCTTCGGCTATTCTGGCTTCTTCGGCTAATCTGGCTTCCTCGGCGTTCTTTGCTTCTTCCGCTATACGTGCCTCTTCGGCTTTGCGGGCTTCTTCCTCGGCCTGGCGAGCGTCTTCATCGGCCTTGCGCTTGGCTTCCTCGGCCTTGCGTGCTTCTTCCTCGACCTGCTTTTTTTCTGCCGCTTCACGCTCAGCCTGAAAGAAAATTATAGGTTGTAATCGTTTTCGGTTAAAAGTCATTGAAGACGACCGAAAAAATTAGAAGAGATTTTTTCGACTCCCTATTATAAATTAGCCGGAGTCGATAGATCTAATGGCATTGAGCGTGGGAAATCACATCAGAATAAAATAATTACCTGTGCCTTGCGTTCCGCCTCACGTTTTGCTTCCTCCTTTAAAGCTCTGAAACAAGAGATAAACTAAAATGTATACTTTTGTGTAATAATCGTTAAAAAAACGGAATCTTTGTCAATCGGACTGAGTTATCATTCAGGCTAGACATTAAGTAAAACATACATTATTATGGGTTTTTCGTCGTTAATGTTAAACGCTGTCTCTATTAATTGTACCTACGAATAGACGTCAAAAGTTCTTAGGTACTTTGAGAAACCTCGCTGCTCCTGACCAGGATCGTCTTACTTCTGAAAGTTGTAAGTTGTTCCTCATCCTAGTAGCTTGAGGCCCTATATGTGTCGAAGTCTAAGTCACAGGTCCCACTTTGTCGCTTACCATAAGGACGAGATTTGCTTGTATCTTTATACGATTTTCTGTAATATGATAGGTTTAAAGACTTTAAAGGTCTTACTTCTCCTCAGCAGCGCGTGCTTCCTCCTGCCTCTTTCTCTTGATCTCCGCCAGGTCCGCCGCCGGCGCCAGCACAGGCTCCGCTGTAGTGGCCCGGAACCTCGCTTCCCTCTCAGCCTTGGCAGCCTTCAGCTCCTCCGAGGGGTCGTCCATCGTCTGAGGAGCCTGGAACTTGCGGCTCGGCCTCCACGGATGCAGTTTTACTGCACCCAGGCCCTTGTTACCAACGGCTTAAGCAACTTGAAAAGACTAGCGTGTTCAAAGATGTGATGTCTCGTGGTATATTATATTACAGATGAAGCCGAATGTCTAGGTGCGAGTGGAATGTCGGGAATTTTTTTGAAATATTTTTCTTATCAATTTTGCGTCTACGATCTTAGATTTGAAATGATTCTTTTGAATGTGGCGCTACGTTTTTTATTACAGATATAATGTCGATTGTCGATTAAATCTGTGACGCTGTTTACTTCATTGAAGGTCCGCCAATGTCTAAAGGAATATATCTTAGGAAGGTAGATCTATGAGGGTTGATGTTAGGGACAAGGACAACACAGCTAGTCTTTTCTAAACCAGTGGACAAACAACAAGCAGCTGCAGTTCATCGGGTTTTCTCATTCAAGCAGTTAGACCCAGAAGCTCATCGCCAAGCCTGATCATGTTGCCGTCTTCACTTCACTGGAACCAGACATGCTGTAAACTTTTGAAAGCTGCATTCGACTGCGACGCGCCTGCTTGCATCTCATGAAATGAAACCTCGTCTCGAGTTGTTGGCTTATAATAGGCTTTAGTTTTTTTAGGTTTATGTTATCTACAACATGATGTTTATCGTGTGTTGAATTATTAAAAAAAAAAACAAAAGTAATCGAAACTGTTATTAAAAAGCGAAGCATTATGTAAGCCTGGATATGTTAAGGTCTGTCATGCGGAATGATTAAAACAACTGAGAGATCGGTTATAATCATTTATTATTACTTAAAATCAGTTCTGTTAAGTGACAGGAGCCTCTCAAAAACGAAGAGTCGTTCCTTCACGAAATATGACTAGAAAAATAGATTTAATTATAATTCGTTCGTTAAGTATTCGTTTAAAATAAAATTATCTGAATAAATGGATAAAAAAATAGATGATCTAGGTCTTCTAGGTTAGTTGGAGCGTGTTATACCGAGATCAGAGTACGCGAAGGGCTCGCGCGGCGCGGGCGCGGACGGAGCCGCGTCCGCACCGCGCGCGCGGGGGACGGGAGCGGGGTGCGCGGGGGCTACGCGCTCAGCGCCGCCGTCGGCTGTTCCTTCGCGCCCGCTGCAAGAGACACCACACACAGTGTTAGACACGGACTTTATATTCATGTTTAGACCCGCTCTCTACGCAGAGCGAGCGACTGAGAACGTTTTACTTGAACTTTAATTAAGCTTAGGGTGAGCGAGCGTTAGAGTTGCGACGCAGTCGTAGTACCTGTGACCGCGTTGTCGGCCAGCCCTGCGGCGGCGAGCCTGTTTTTCGCATAGAACGACAGCAGATTGACGTCGTCCCTGATGCTCATCTCCTTGTAGAGAGGTCGGCGGTTGGAGAAGGCTTTATTTCCGGTGTAGTGAAGACACGCGAGGTGGCCGCGTCCTGGCGAGAACACCTCATGTTATCACGGGGGGCACACTGGAACTGACTGTTAGGGGTTACGGAAGTTGAGTACAAGAGAGGTTGAAGAGGGATCACTCAGATCAGTACTTGTTAAGAGTTGGTATTGAGATCTTGTTGTGTTGTGTAGTGACACCTGCCTGAGCTGTTTGTGCCCTAAGTTCTGGTGTACTTGGTTACTTACCTGTGAACCTCTTCGTGGGCTCCTGGTACTTGTAGAAGGCGATGTTATTGATGTGGTGGACGACGCTGCGTACAGACAGTGGGAGTCCAGCCAGATAAGCGTCACTGCTGTAACGGTATGGAACAGGCTCGCCATAGGAATACCTGAGGACATGTAAATGCAATTTAATAATAAATACCAAGATGCCGACCAAACAAAACTTTGACAGTAGGTGTGGAAACTTGTGAAGAAATTGGAAACACACCAAATGGGAAAACGAGACAAAGGTACATAACAAACAGATAAGCACTGTTAGGGGAGGCCATCACTTGTAAAGTTTAATTGCTTATAGTCCTAGAAGATGTCACAGATTCAATAGTTTATTATGTTTAACTCAATTTGTAACTGGGATTTCCAATTAAATAATAACCACTTTTGGTGTAGGTATGCTGTGAGCTACAGAGATTTGTCGTATTTTTTTATATTCGTTATCACAATTTATGAAGGCTACACCCAGTGCTATGCTTAGATTGTATAAAAAATATGTGAAGGTTTTGCAAACATCGCAATTAGACTGAAAAATCTTACATGTTCACCCAATGAAAATAAACCATAAAACATTTTATTGGAGCACTACAGAGCAAAACATTTGCTGGCATTTAACCAGTCTATAATTATCCGGTGATTCGTTGCCTACGACGCTGCGTACGGAGATTTTGCCTATGAAATCTACACCCACGCTGAAAATATCGCAACCAAATATGAGAGAGCGTATTGTTGTTATATGTCTCTAATAATTAAAGGATTTCGCTAATTAGTAACTAGAAGTTTCGACGCTAGAGTATGTAGCGTTCATTGCCAATAGATGAGCGGGCGATAATGTCGTCAAAACCCAATGTCAGTGCCAGGGCAGTCGGGCATCAATGGGCTGTCTATTTATATAACATCACATGTGGCCAAGAAAAACTTGACGACCGCACGAGCAGGTGTGAGAAGAAACTGCTCTGTCGATAGGTATTTATCTAGGCTAGTTCGTCTAGGGTGCAACGAGAGACACCTCGATCACTTTGAACGGAAATAGCTCATCTCATGCAGCAATACTTATTTATCTCTCAAATATGTTTATTTTTAGTTTCCTTTCCAACTAGCGTCAAACATATCAAGCGCCGGAAACTATTGGCACTTTTATTTGGCTTGGGATTCAGGGAATGTTTGTTGTTACGTCAGGTTCCAAATTTAGGTATAAACAAACAAACAAACCCGAAGGCCACTACATCACTCATGCTCTGAGAGAGGATGCTCGAGGCTGATCGCTATACATTGTGTAACGGGTAACATTGGTTAAATTAAAACAAATGGATGGCGGTTGACATCAGCCGTTTCGGCCGGTATTGCTTTCTAGGAGACTTATTGAATTCACAAAAACTTACGAGTGTAATGTCTCCAGGGGTGCGAGAGACTTAGCACGCGGCACCACGGACCGGGCGCGAGCCAAAAGCGACTCCGTATCGGCACGGATGCGGCGTTTTTCGTCCTCGAAATACTGGAAATGAGAGATTCATGGGTTAGCAATCGGCAATGTCGCAAAAACATGTAGTCACTCTATAGAGGATGTTGAGATTCAAGGATGTAAGTTAAGTAATGTTTGTTCTCTACATGCCCTTTCAGCTAAGACGAATGCTACCTCCTTAGTACAATATCTTAGAACGATTTCGGAAAATTGGCGGAACTGGGCATGACTGCTGAATATCTTTCAGGTATTCCTGGTGATAACTTGTTTATTAGTTTGTACAATACGTGTCTTCTGTGATTCTGTGAGAATGCCATGCCGTTGTGATCTCAAAATTTTAATCAGGAAGATGGTTAACAAGCCACCAAGCGTACCATTGAAAGAGTCCATCGGGTTTATCTACAACTCTACATTCAAAGGGAGTGTCGGTATACTGTAAGTGTGATACCTTAGTAGTTTCTGCATTGTAGAATTCATCAAGCGCGGTGACGGCGAGGTGCGGGCGGTGGCGGTAGTTGATGCGGTCCAGTTCGCGAAGCACCACCGAGGGACGCACGCGCACGCGGACCACGTGGTGCGGCGCCTCGGGGTATGTAACGAGTCGAGTCACGCTGCGAGCCGTCGGACGATATATTAACTCCGCCTGGAGAGAGTTCAGGTTTTAGTAGGGATCGTAAAAAAGCTCTGACCAATTCGAAAGTAGCTGAGGATAAACGCACTTGTAGGTATACTTTGTCTAGGATGAAGCACATGTTGACGTGTCGTCAAATTTCGGTAAAGTTTAGCGCTAAACGGAGGCAATCTATACCGAGACACTTGCAGACTACTGGTTATGCTATAGCGGTAGAGTTCTATTGAAATGAAGGATATTTTTACAAATGAGAGACCGTTTTTCCTCGGCTACTCTTATTGAATGGTCAGAAATATATGCTTAAGCGATAATGGTGCAGTATTTATTACACATGTGCGTATGTTGTGACATCGTCAACTATGTAGCTCTGCCGATAGCATTATTGATAGACAACGTTGAAGCATTGTTATATTATAGCGATGTCCCACCGTTAGTATGAATGACGCTCGTGTCGAAGAAATATATCTGTTAATTACTTTGCACATTTGCTAGAATTGCATTCAATTCAAGCTGACTAAATAGGACGTAGGACAAATCTAATTGTACAAACTTACATAATGAATATCATATAGTGGGAAGGTAACATGCCAATTTTTATAACTAGGTACCTTCCAATTATACTGTGTTACATTCATGTATCTTATACCCGCCCATCTATATAGACATCAAAACTTGCCAAGATAAACGCAATTTTGATACAGTCAAAATAAGATTTAAATTAGCGGGGACCTTTTTATAGGCCTTCGGGTGGCTATTGGATATCGATAGGCAATGGCACAGTTATGCTGCTGCAAATATCAGGACAGGGTTAAATATAATTCATAGTACCAGATCCCAGGTGATTAAAGAGGTATGTTGGAACCAGTGCCAAAATGCTTTAGAAATTGTGCATGTAAATCTAAAGTATAATAATTTTTCATGTAACTTGGTCACTTGTTCTGAAGCGTGGTTAACTGGCGAAGCTTATAGTTTGTCAAAGGACTGTCTCATTTCAAACATAGACAGAGAGAATCATACTGTCTTTGTCTTACACTAGTACTAGCACCCAAAAGAAAAGGGTGAGTACCTATAGTTTTTTGTTCTTATTTACTGACAAATTGGTTTGACCAACTATATTTATCACTGCATTCGTTACTTCACACATAGCTGGTGACAGATGCGAAGATTGCAAAGCATTTGTGGCTGCATTTAACTCATGCAAATAATTGGCGTGAATGTGTAATAAAATCAAAACAGTTGAAATCATGATTGTTTCATATTGGTTTATGATATCTTACGCTTACGTTACGCTTGTTGAAACTACATATAACATTCCATGATAGCTAGGTGTTGAAAATACTAGTAACTATTATTCAACGACGCCAGAGCCGGACAAATCTATCGTCTGCTTCAGGGTCAAATAGTCTGGACAAATCTGCAGAACTTTGAGTTATTTAGCACAAAACATGACCTAGTTTTTTAGAAGTGTGTGAAATATAAACGTAGACCAGATCAGTCAATCTCCAGCATGGAGTTTGTTTTTTTCGAGAATTTGGCAACGATTTGTTTTTCCATTTTGTTTATGAAATGCCGCATCACGGAGCATCACGGGCTATTTTTGATAGACCTTATTGCGTGGATCAATGGCAGTGAGTCATGGGGTACCTAAAATTAGATTTTGTATGATAATGTAAATAATGGAGTATTTAGTATTGAAACCGGAAACTGAGTGTGATTTGGTGTGATAAAGAAGTATAAAGTCTGCTGTTGCTTGGCAACCCTACCTATCGTAGTTTGATGCCTCTTCTAGCTAAATTGGACAATTCATAGCGTAAGTATATGGAATAACCAAATTAGCTAGGACCCTAAATAGCGTAACAATCCCGTCTGATGACTGTACATACCTTCAACAAGAATGAAAGTGGCTCGTTTATATAAACTGAAAATTTCCAAGTTTCCCATTGCTTCTGTGCCAAGCAAGAATCATCAAAATCAGTATTGCTTAAAAGGAATCCACGTCGAAGTTCCATTAAATCCCCAATTAGAAAGTATACCAAGACCGTATATGGCAGTATCACGATTGTATTCCCACGTTCATCAAATCTTTTTCCGTTGGCTGTATACCTAGTTGGTAATTAGCCAACCTTCAGCCTCTTGCCAGGAATGTTCAATGTTTACGTTCCCTTCAAGATCCGGCCTTTGTTATGTTCAAGGGAGAGCTCGTAAATTTCAACCAGAATGTAGACCAGGTATGCGAGTAGGAACTGAACTAGTTATAAACGCTTTCGTTGAGTCATTCTCGCAACTGTCCGCTGTTTTGCAAAGTACATATTAGGCATCATGTGTATTGTATAAATCCTTGTGACTTGATATGATTTTTTTAAATGTTTTCTTACATCCCTTCGACATTTCAATATATAGGTCCTAGATTTCCTACCGAGTCAAATTTTATGAATAGGCATGGCAAATTTTCGATCAAATGATAAACAGACATCTGTTGGTTCAGGCGGAGTATGTCACTTTCTTAGGACGTCACATTCTCAGTTCGTCACTTTCTGACTTTGTCACTTTCTGAGATCGTCACATTCTGAGTTCGTCACTTTCTGAGATCGTCACATTCTGAGTACGACACTTTCTGAGGACGTCACTTTCTGAGTACGTCACATTCTGAGAACGCCACTTTCTGAGGACGTCACTTTCTGAGTTCGTCACTTTCTGAGTTCGTCACTTTTTTAGCATAGGTACGATTTAACAGTATAATATACCTGCACGAAAGATGTATACTGCCAGCAACCAGATTAATAGAGACAAACCAAAGAAAGTCTGCAGCGCTAGATTCAAAGTAGTTTTTAAAAATCAGTATGCGACAACACCACAGAAAATGGATTAAATAGTCTTGATACTTGTGAAATTTCTACCATATTTACCGTCTATGAAAAAATTAAGCTGTATGCACAGCTTAATTTTTATGGTAAAATAAATTTCATTCCAACAATAGATGTCACTATTAATATGTAGACATATACTAATATTGATAAATAATATTGGGAGAATGTGACATTTGGCTTCATCAAAATTAATAAGCTTTTGTAATATCCGTGATGGCGGTAAATAGGTACAGAGGGCCTACCGCGAACACCGAAGTTCTCAATATGCGAGCATCTTTCTCTTTTACTCCCATTAAGGCGTAATTAGATTGACAGAGAAATTGCCCGCAATTTGCGAACTAAAGTTTTCGGAAAAACGAAATAAACCATTAAAACAATAAACATATATTAAAAATTAATTTTAGCTTTAACTAGTAGGTACCCATGCCGTGAGCATAAGCATGGAGGTTGTGGGTTCGAGCTCAAAACCCGGCTAGTAGGTACCAATGAGTTTCTCGAAATGTTAGAGGAAGTTCATAAGTATGCCTATACCTATTAGGTGTGTTCAATTTGCTGTGAAACCTTTGTCTAAACCAATATTATATTATCTATCTTAATACTTCACCATATGTACCTACATATGGTGAAGTATTAAGATGTTTCATTCCACTTACCCGTCATCAACTCCAAATTTTGTAAACATTGTCGTTTTTCAGCTTGAATCGCCTCGTGCTGACTTTTTACAGGTGTAAAATTATTCGTCATGCGGAAAAGTAACTCCCGCACGCCGGTTTTGTAAGGTTTCACCATGTTTATTCCGTTCATCACAAAACACAATGAATATTTAAACGATTTTGACAAACACATACCATAGTGCATGACGTTTACTGACTGCTTAAAAACATTGCCATATGTAGTTTTTTAATTCGATGTCAAATTATTGCGCTGCAGACTTTCTTTGGTTTGTCTCTAGCTGTTTGACATACGGTCGCTTTTATATCCTACATACCAATACCAATCTCTGTTTGCCTTACGCCTGACTCGTAGAGAATTCCATTTGGCAAAACGTCCTATGTGTCGTGCAATAAAGTGAAAATAGAGAAATAAATAATAATAAAAAACAATCTAATTATGTTTCAATCAGAGTATTTAATTCAGAATAAGTACTTAGAAACTACAAGCACCAAAACATTTAGCCACAAATTGGAGTTAGGCCGGCAACAGCTTCAATTCAATACACATAAATGTATCGCACAGTAGGAAAGGAACCATGATTTTATCATTCTCCGCTGTGATTAGCTCGTGAAGGTATCACGGCAAGCTCGCTGACACCAGTAGAAGGTCATAATTCCAACATATTTACATTTAAACGGACTGTCGCTCCTTTCGTGACAACATATTCTTCAGCATACCGCGTCATGTCTCCATAAACTCAAACGTCTTTTTTTTCTGATGATAGTGTAAATTTTGGATACCTATCTGCGTATAAAAATCAGCATTGCAGTTTTGTTTCAGACAATATTTCTTCTCGTGTCATCTGTGGAGAATAGGCGTCAATGGATTTTTTCTTCAAAGCGTTGCCGAATTTCAGAATATATGTTCAGCCATCAATCACTTCTGCGTATGGAGTGATCCATACTCTCATAGTTCTCATGTTCTTTATTTGTTTGTTTTCTTCCTATATAGGTTACACGATGAATTTTTAAATTATTATTACATTATACTTTTAGCCTGACAATAGAAATCTAGCATGTCGCCGATTTGACAACGCTGATTTTTTTTCTATTTAAAATGCGAAACTACAAAAAGGTTATATATAGTTTGAGGACTGTCTCATTTCAAACATAGACAGAGATAATCATACTATCTTTGTCTTACTCTAGTACAGTCACCAGCATAAATATATGACTGTGGGCAGCCGTGCAAAAATATCTGATGCTCCATTGGAGGCATAAGTACATGACGAGTATAGAGGTATTTTTATGATTTTAACGTTAAGTAACGTTACTTTATAATGTGAATTGGTAACGTTAACAAGCCCTGATGACGACACTACCTCGGTAAAAATATGTGATGCTTTGTGGCCGGCAAAAATATCGTTAGTCTTTATCCGCATAAATATCGGATCGGGTCGCTTAAAAATATTTGATTACTTATAAAAATCAAAATTATCTGATTACTCTCATCTGGCATAAATATCTCTCCACTGTGAAAGCAAATACATCGGATGGACGACGGACCGCCTATTATAATATCTGACACGTTGGAAAATCACAAATATGTTACCGACCTTCAAAAACGAACCATACATGTTTGGTATAGAGCCGTAAATTGTATGAAGTGATTTGACAATTCACGAAAAGAGTGCAGTCTTGTCATTGTATATGTCGGTCTCACATTATATTCTATCATCGATTTGACGGAATAAAATGGATATAATTTTTTTGTAAATTTGAACGTATTGCAATCATATCATGAATCTAGTATATAACTGGATCTGGCATGAGGGGTGGGGGAAATGACCGAACGGGAGTCTTATGTATCATTCAGTAGGAGTAGCAGCGAAAGCACTATTATTGTTTGTCCTTGTCACAGTCCACAAGTTGACTTCTTTATCATCCTTTTTTATGTAAGAAGGAGGTTTATTAGTTTTATTACACATCTTCTATTAAAAGTCTACCTGAATTATGTCACAATTTAAAATTGCAAATGAAATACGTGAGACAGACATATGCAATGACAAGTCTGCACTCTTTTCGTGAATTGTCAAATCACTTCATACAATTTAAGGCTCTATGCTATCCAGGTATGGTTCGTTTTTGCCGATTGATGACATACATATTTCATAATTTCGTGTCAGATATATAGGCGGTCCGTCTGCCATCCCATGTATTTGCATTCACAGTGGAGAGATATTTATGCCAGATGAGAGTAATCACATAATTTTGATTTTTATGAGGCGTCAAATATTTTTAAGCGACCCGATTCGATATTTATGCGGATACAGACTAACGATGTTTTTGCCGGCCACAAAGCATCACATATTTTTACCGAGGTAGTGTCGTCATATACTTATGCCTCCAATGGAGCATCAGATATTTTTGCACGGCTGCCCACAGTCATATATTTTTGCTGGTGACTGTACTAGCACCCAAAAGAAAAGGATGAGTATAGTTTGTATTGTTCTTATTTAATGACAAATTGGTTTAACCAACTATAATTTGATAATATGGTGCGCTAGCTTCGACCCGCGACTTCATCTGCGTGGAAATATGATGATAATAATTATAGCTGGTCAACCAAATCTTGTCAGTAAAAAAAGGCGCGAAATTCAAATTTTCTATGGGACGATATCCCTTCGCGCCTACATTTTTCAAATTTGCCGCCTTTTTCTACTGTCAAGATCTGGTTGACCAAGTATATGTCCTTCCCCGGGCCTCAAATCTTGGGGAACGAAAATTTGATTATTTTTGCGCTATGACGTACGGTTTAGGAGATACAGCATTATAAATAGTGATGGGTAGGACATCAATTTAAAATGAGTTTGTATGAGTACCTCATTTTCTAAAATGAGGTGTTACAATGTCTTACTTCAAATGAGGTGAGGTACTAGCATATTTTCAGCGTCGACTATTCCATTAATTCCAACGGCGACAAAAATATTTAATGTATATACATATTTATGTATTCATCACTTCCTTTATAAATAAATAAATAGTAACATTTAATTGGAGTGCAATTCTGGAGGTTAAGAATAGAACTTTTAGGAGAAAGATAATTTTAGAATCAAGTAAAATGAATAGTAAGACATTTTTGCGGCACGAAGTACTGCGACAAATTAACAAAATGAGTGGTACAAATGAGGTGCCTCACGAGTGAGCGACTCAACACTAATTATAAAGTTTTTTTTGTTTTCTTTTTATTTATTTTTTGTTTTTTTTTTTATATTAATTAGGGATTTCTTACAGAGGAATGAACATTTTATTATTTTTGCACTACGACGCACGGTTTAGGAGATACAACCCATAAACCTTTTTCTTACTTTTTTGTTTTTTGTTTTTCGTGTTTTTTAAACATCACTTTGAGGTTTCAAAGGGGAACGAAAATTTGATTATTTTTGCGCTACGACGCACGGTTTAGGAGATACAGCATTATAAAGTTTTTATTTGTTTTTATTTGTTTTTATTTCTTTTTTTGTTTTTTTTTTTTAAATATTAATTAGGGGTTTCTTACAGAGGAATGAACATTTTAATATTTTTGCGCTCGGTTTAGAAGATACAACCCTATAAACATTTTTCTTTCTTTTTTTTTCGTGTTTTTAGGGTTCCGTAGCCAAATGGCAAAAAACGGAACCCTTATAGATTCGTCATGTCTGTCTGTCTGTCTGTCCGTCTGTCCGTCTGTCTGTCCGTCCGTATGTCACAGCCACTTTTCTCCGAAACTATAAGAACTATACTGTTGAAACTTGGTAAGTAGATGTATTCTGTGAACCGCATTAAGATTTTCACACAAAAATAGAAAAAAAACAATAAATTTTTGGGGTTCCCCATACTTCGAACTGAAACTCAAAAATTTTTTTTTCATCAAACCCATACGTGTGGGGTATCTATGGATAGGTCTTTAAAAATGATATTGAGGTTTCTAATATCATTTTTTTCTAAACTGAATAGTTTGCGCGAGAGACACTTCCAAAGTGGTAAAATGTGTGTCCCCCCCCCTGTAACTTCTAAAATAAGAGAATGATAAAACTAAAAAAAATATATGATGTACATTACCATGTAAACTTCCACCGAAAATTGGTTTGAACGAGATCTAGTAAGTAGTTTTTTTTTATACGTCTTAAATCGCCTAAATACGGAACCCTTCATGGGCGAGTCCGACTCGCACTTGGCCGCTTTTTTAAATATTACTTAGGGGTTTCAAAGGGGAACGAAAATTTGATTGTTTTTGCGCTACGACGCGAAGGACCTAATTATTGTTTATAAATCATCATCATCATCATTATTTCCACGCAGATGAAGTCGCGGGTCGAAGCTAGCGCAACATATTATCTACAGTCCGTTAACTCTAACCTTCGGATTTCAGAAAGATACTTACATCGGGTATCGGCGGTAACACGCGAAGGTGATACTGCTATTCTGCTTTCTTACTCACTCACAAAAAGTTTTAAACTTACCGCAAAAAGTTAGGGATACCTATTTTCTCAATGTAAAATAAGCCCTAATTGAATGACGTTATGCTTAATATTTGGTTGATGACTATATTGCTATTTGACTTTTTGTCATATTCTATATAAAATAGAATCAGAATTTGAAAGCAGAACGTCACACCGTCATTTACTACTTCTGGCTGAAATTATATAGAGTGGTAATAACAGTCACATTTTTTTTTGTAGGTAAGTAAGTATATTTTATAGTTTGTGTTTTTTATTTTATCTCTAGTTTTAATTCAAATTTACTTTAAAATAAAAGAATAAATTAAAACAATAATTTTAAATTTAATTTGTAAATATACAGTAAGTACTTAAAAGTCACATATTTTAATGAATTTAAATATTTACTTACCTACTAGTTATGGTGGTATTAACTACTCTATACAAGGTGGTACAAACCTCGATGTCCAAAAATTTTTTTTAGATTCTTCACTACGTGGGCTATCAGATTACTAATTTGGGAACTTTCCACCTCGGTTCCTTTGACCGGCGACTATGTCAAATTATGATGTTATTATGGTGTTAAGGTCCCTTTTTAGAGTTTTTCGTAAATAACTCTTGAACGGTGGCCCGTAGCAAAAAATGTTCTACTACATAAGTAATCCATATAAAATTTCCTACAAAAAAGATTCAGTACACTTTTTCGCTAGGATCAATGTTTTAAAATATATTAAAGTGGGAAAGTCACGTATAATTTATTCCAAGGTTGTTATTTTTTAGTTTTTCGTAAATAACTAGTAAACGGTAGCCCACAGCAAAAAAATATCTTTTACGTAAATAATCTATTTGAGATTTCTTATAAAATAAATGCTACTTTTTTTCGCTAGAATCAACATTAAAAAATATATTTTCTATTACGCGATTACGTCCGATTTTACCCGAAAAACGAATTTCATTCTGAGAGTTAACGGACTCTAAGTATAGTTGGTCAAACCAATTTGTCATTAAATAAGAACAATACAAACTGTACTCATCCTTTTCTTTTGGGTGCTAGTACTAGAGTAAGACAAAGATAGTATGATTATCTCTGTCTATGTTTGAAATGAGAGAGTCCTTTGACAGACTACTTATATATAACCTTTTTGTAGTTTCGCATTTTAAATAGAAAAGAAATCAGCGATGTCAAATCGGCGACATGCTAGATTTATATTGTCAGGCTAAAAGTATAATGTAATAATAATTTAAAAATTCATCGTGTAACCTATACATATAGGAAGAAAACAAACAAATAAAGAACATGAGAACTATGAGAGTATGGATCACTCCATACGCAGAAGTGATTGATGGCTGAACATATATTCTGAAATTCGGCAACGCTTTGAAGAAAAAATCCATTGACGCCTATTCTCCACAGATGACACGAGAAGAAATATTGTCTGAAACAAAACTGCAATGCTGATTTTATACGCAGATAGGTATCCAAAATTTACACTACCATCAGAAAAAAATACGTTTGAGTTTATGGAGACATGACAGAAGATGCTGAAGAATGTTGTCATGAAAGGAGCGGCAGTCCGTTTAAATGTAAATATGTTGGAATGACCTTCTACTGGTGTCAGCGAGCTTGCCGTGATACCTTCACGAGCTAATCACAGCGGAGAATGATAAAATCATGGTTCCTTTCCTACTGTGCGATACATTTATGTGTATTGAATTGAAGCTGTTGCCGGCCTAACTCCAATTTGTGGCTAAATGTTTTGGTGCTTGTAGTTTCTAAGTACTTATTCTGAATTAAATACTCTGATTGAAACATAATTAGATTGTTTTATTATTATTACTTATTTCTCTATTTTCACTTTATTGCACGAAACATAGGACGTTTTGTCAAATGGAATTCTCTACCAGTCAGGTGTAAGGCAAACAGAGATTGGTATTGGTATGTAGGATATAAAAGCGACCGTATGTCGAACAGCTAATCTGGTTGCTGGCAGTATACATCTTTCGTGCAGGTATATTATACTGTTAAATCGTACCTATGCTAAAAAAGTGACGAACTCAGAAAGTGACGAACTCAGAAAGTGACGTCCTCAGAAAGTGGCGTTCTCAGAATGTGACGTACTCAGAAAGTGACGTCCTCAGAAAGTGTCGTACTCAGAATGTGACGATCTCAGAAAGTGACAAAGTCAGAAAGTGACGAACTCAGAATGTGACGATCTCAGAAAGTGACAAAGTCAGAAAGTGACGAACTCAGAATGTGACGTCCTAAGAAAGTGACATACTCCGCCTGAACCTGCATCTCTTAAATACACATTTTCAGCAAATGCCTTACCGCGTGACACGTGTATACCAAAATATCTTTCATTATTCTTCTCGTTTTGCTTTGCTCTCCAAACAGATTCTCTTGATAAACGAGACTTCACAATTACTGCCATGTGTTTCGTATAATTTATAGTAGGTAAGTATTCCCCGCCCCGACAATTGCTTTTTGAAAGAATGTTTTTTATAATCTGTTACATTTGACTTTGTAATTAGCCGGTTGGCTACTTGCCAAGAGTGCGATGTCTACGCAGTATACTGTAACTATGGAACCTAAGAAAATTAATGGACTAGGTTTACCGAATTGGATGTGCAGGAACATACCTACATATATTTTGGTCAAATTATTCCTCAAGTTTCTTTTAATAGGTACCTATATTAATACTTGGCTGTTTAGTTGCTTGCTTTCTAAGTTACCAAATGCCGCCTGACGATAAAAGTTATTGCTGCATTTGCAATTAAGGTACATAGAATTTACTTCTCATATTTAGATAGATAGAAATAGAGATCTTTATTTGTATACCAGTATGTTACATAGGGGTAAGTATAGCAAAACATGTTGTTCACTATATTACTACTTATTATTTGCGGTACCTATCGGATTAGAAAAAACATTCGCGGCATTCGCGGAAGATTTTGTATTGCCGTTTGCCGTATGTGTATTAGCATTTTTCATTGACATAGAGATATCTAGGGACCGGCTTTACGGGCAATAATAATGAGGCATGATAGGGGCCAGTACAGCGGTGTGAAATCGCTACAACGCGATTGGTTGATGAGTTCGCATCACGCGCGCGATTGGTTGACGAGTTCGCATTACGCGCGCTATTGGTCGCAACTAGTCGCGTTAGACTGCACGATTGGCTGGAATTCGTGAGTAGCACCGCTGAACTAGTACGATTTTTAGTGCCCCATTAGCCCGTCCTTAGATATTATACGTCAATCACGTCAATGGTATTTTTTTAGTAAACAATTGCCGAAAACAAATGACAGTTCGTTGTTGACTACGTAGACATGGTACGTACGATTACAAACTTGTTATTTTGATATTCTAGCACGATTACCTGTATCCATCTCGACTGATCCGCGTAAACATTCTAAAGATATTTTCAGTACGTTGTGAAACGCGCTGTACATGACGTCACTTGACCGCTGGAATGCCCTTGGCAGGATGCAAATCCTAAATGCGCAGTTAATTTTGTAAACATGGATCGTAAAACCTTTTTATATAATAAGACATTTCTTAGTACAACTAACTGGCATCATATTTCAGGGCCCTATTTGGCTCGAGAACGTGTCAGATGTTGGCGTGGGATATTACCATAGAATTAATATGACTAGAACAACTGTCAATCTTCAAAAGTGCGACCAAAAATGAAATGCAAGTGTGTGCGTAAATTGTCTATGTGAGATCAAAAATAGTGATGTCATGTTACAACAAATTAATAATCTGTCGATGTTTGATTGCTTTATCGACTACTTTTTCAAATGTGTTATTTTAAACGTTTAAATTCTACGACATTATGACGTATAAATAACACTTACACTGCGTGTGCTATCAAAATCGTTGCAGACTTATCTTAATGTAACTCTTACTGTGTTGGAAAGTGAAGTTTAAATTTACCGCTAAACATGAGCACCTTCAAAAAGGTATAACAATCGTTATTATTTGAAGTCGGTTATAAAAGCTAATATCTTAATGATGTCTTGTGTAGAAATAATTACATAGCTATTAATATACCGACAAGTTATCGATACTGTCATATGAACATTTTGTCAAGCCCTAGCGTAAAGTAACAGGTTATGTTTTTACACAAAATATTTAAATTATAGACTAATATGATAAAAGGCAGGTGGTGTAACTAGGCTGGATCACGTCAGAAACACACACATAAGAGGCACCTTCAAAGTGAGACCTATCCCAGATAAACTACAGGAGAGCCGTCTGCGGTGGTACGGACACGTTATGAGGCGACCATCCGACCACATGACCAGAAAAGTGCTAGACATCCAAACCAAACCCCGAGGACGAGGAAGACCCCGAAACACATGGATGTCCGTAGTAAATAAGAACCTTAACGAAGCCCAAATCAACCAAGAGACGACCCAGGACCGAGCTGCCTGGAGGCGCATGATACGGAGGGCCGACCCCAAATAAAATGGGAAAGGGCCAGGCAAAGAAGATAGACTAATATGATAAAATATTAGCACACAAAGGAAGAAAAACTTATAATAAACTTTATAAACCGGCTTTTCTTACACTTTTTACGCTGTTAATTTGACAAAATATCGTTATGAAAATTTCGCTCGGAATATCATAAATCCTCTGAAATGAGTATTTGCTTGGATTATTTGGCACTGTAACACTGAAGTGTTACAGTGCCACAGAAGACTCGGCTTCGACATGTGTGTCGGATTTCAATCCGACACACTACAAGACACCATCTTCACTGAATTACTTTATTTAATACTTTTCGTCCTAATCCGTGTATATTTTTCAATTTGAAAATTACCGTGATACGCTCTTGGCCGTCCGCGGCCGTCGTCAAACTCAAAAGTGGTTACGTTTTCTCATTGGTAGTCTGACTTTTTCGCACTCATGGGATGTTCATATACGTGATGGCTTCCCTTTCGCACACTTAAGCTGTCTGTCAAGCGCGAGCGGGAATTGTATGTCTGTGGATATTACTCTTTTTGCACGAAATTACATTAATTTGTTGTTATGGCTGTTACGGCAAAGCGTGTTGGAGTAGTCAAATAGGGTCCCTACTAGAGCTCCCGATACACGTGTTACACGCTGACACGGGTACCCGTGTTCTTAAGCCCGGCGGTACTAAGAACCCGAACTACACGAACCCGCCCGGATCCAGAAACGTTTACACGGGTACCCGTGTACCCGTGTACACGGGTACACGAAAGAACGGATCTTATTTACCCGCGGGTTCAACCGTTCATTTTCGTGTAGCAGAGATTCGTGCTATGAAGAGATACGGTGGAATATAAGAGAGATTAGGAAAGTTCGATTACTTTGCAGTTTAACGTGTTATTGATTGGTAATGTCAATAATAAAGTAGACTTTGTTTCAATAATTCATGTTTTGTTTTACTCTAATTAAATTAAAATTAACAATAACTTAGTTTAACGTGTTATTGATTGGTAATGTCAATAATAAAGTAGACTTTGTTTCAATAATTCATGTTTTGTTTTACTCTAATTAAATTAAAATTAACAATAACTTAGATACCGTTGAGTTCATTTATATAATTTTCTTCATTGATGTAGTTTTTTGATAATGAACGTAAACCTATTCTTTATTGTATTGTCATCTATAGTCATGCTCATTATACATCAGCTGTTATAATTTGAGGATGGTAGGTACATATATGACACCCTGTTAGGGCACTCCATATTTGTTAAGTCTAGGTAGGTACATGCAGTTTATACGTATAGCAATGAAATCTATATTTATAATTTAATATTTAACGACCTAAATGATTATCTAACTAAGACAAAAGTAGATAGTAAGCATAACTGAAACTACCACGAACGGGGTACTAACAAAATGAGATTAAGTATTTTAAATTGCCATATCGTGTGAAAAACAAAATACATGACATAGATAATAAACAAAGTGCAGAAGTTTCATTCAATAGAACGTGTTGTTTTTACAACGTGCGTTGGTGCTTTTGGTCTTATCTCTTTGTGATAAGCTAGACACATCTGCAAAAAAATACAACAACTAATCTTTCAGGTAGGATTATTCTATTGTTTTGTTGCCGCGCGGCTCTTAAAAGCATTTTACTAGTGACAGAGACAGCAAACAATGAATAATATCTATGCCTAAGATTTAAAAAGTATCTCATAGAACTTTAGTTAGACTCCAGTTCGCCTATTGATCAGTTGGATACTAAAGTCTATCTACGTTAATCGTACCGTTTTGTTGTTTTATTAATAGTTTTTGTTTTATTGTTTACTGTTAATTTTTGTTAAAAAAAATGAGAATGGGTGTGGAACTTTGCCAGATCCGGTGACAAAGCCTATTGCTCTTTGTGCAATAACCGGGCAAATAACGAGTTTTCGTGCCATGGTGGTTCAACAGGAGCCATAGGAAGACATTTGTTATCAATACATCAAAAATCACCCACCATGACGACCCCTGAGTAAGTACATTTCTTCCTACTTCGTATAGTGAAACCAAAAACTGCGTTAAAATGAATGCGATTCTTTTACATTTATAACAGTTATAATTTATTAGAATGTTTAGTATATTTAAATAAACAGTTCTGTAGTATATTTGTAATTAAGGTATTGAAACAATAAGGGTCAGAATGGGAATGAGGATGGGATTTAAAACTACCGTTCTTATTATTGTGTGGTATATGATATATAATGAAGTTTTTATCAATCAATCAATAAATCAACTAATGAAATCTTCACATTTTACTTGTAGATACTTTAAGTTTAAAGTAATCAATTCAGAAAATATTATGCACCATAAACAGTCACTACATATTACAAATAATTTTGTGATTAATGGGTCTTTTCTATATGGAAACAAGCATTTTACCATTTGTGACAATTTGTAGAAAAACAATTTTTTATATCTTTGAAAATTACTGTTTAATTTAAAATAAGTTTTTGGCAAAAAATTCATTTTTGTTACATGCTTTTATCGCTGACTGTACTTTTCTTACGACAGACAACTAATACTCATCGAGACAATTCTAAAAACCCCTAACACAATTAGGTTGCGTTGTTTCATCACAGAGTTCCTATGGCCACCTCCTGTCTCCATCATCAGATCAGCTCGATGGTACCATAATATTGCATTGTCACCCGACTTACATATGTATGCAAAATTTCAGCTCAATCGGAAACCGGGAAGTAGATCAAATTTAACTTGCAAGATTCCATTACAATTTAGTTACATACAGGTCGAGTTCCTATGGCCACCTCCTGTCTCCATCATCAGATCAGCTCGATGGTACCATAACATTGCATTGTCACCCGACTTACATGTGTATGCAAAATTTCAGCTCAATCGGAAACCGGGAAGTGGATCAAATTTAACTTGCAAGATTCCATTACAATTTAGTTACAGGTCGACCTAATAAAAGCGTGTTAAAAATGAGAACCGTTGTAAAATATTTCACAGCCTGTGTCGAATAATAATAGCATTTATGTTTCTTTTTATAATACAATTTGATATTTTAACTAGTAGGTACACAAAAATAAATATTTTCATTTCTGTTCACTCTACCAATAACGGTGTCGTTTTTAGCAATTATTTGAAAGCGATATTAAGCGATTAAAATAAGCGGGTCCTGGAGTATTCAAATAAAGAATAAATAAGTTTTTGGCAAAACTTTAATTTTTGGTACAAGATTTTATCGCTGACTGTACTTTTCTTTCCACGAGTATATTCTAAAAACCCCAAACACAATTCGGTTGTTATATCACAGAGTTCATATGGCCTCCTCCTGTCTCCATCATCAGTTCAGCTCCATTAACATTGCATTGTCACCCGACTTACAAAATGTTTACAAACTGGTAAACAATCGGGGCTCCTGACCCTGAATCTGTGTTTTATTTAAAGCTATACATAACTTTAATCTCCGCTACACGTCAAGAACGGGTTAGACCCGCGTGTATTTAAGATCCGTTCCGCCGTGTACACGGGTACACGGGTACACGGATACACGGATCTTAATTACACGTGTACCCGTCTACACGTGTATAACGGGTCAGAAAACCGTGTACGTGTAGTACGGAAACGGGTACCGAACACGTGTACACGAAACCCGCACACGACCGCGAGCCCTAGTCCCTACTGGCATGTGACGTTAGTAAATTAAGATTCCTACGAATTTGAAACCTCCTTTTTTTTAAGCTGGTTAAAAAATAGTACAATCTTATAGTTAGATGGATTGTCCTGACGGCACCTACTGTATTAGTTTCAAATAATTTTCTTGCTTGACGTCTTGTCCTAAGAGCACCATTTGTTTGGCTCTATATTTAGAGCCACAACTCTAAATACTAGAAGTGATTGACTCAGATCACTAGAGAGTCTAGAGACAGGTAAAATTATTAAAGTTGTTAATCATGTCTCTTTATTAACAGTTGGCACCTATATGAGCATCATTCATCGAACTCGCGAACTATGTATCAACATAATGAGCTAATAATATTTTATTCATAAATAACTCTTCTATCAATGATGTATGTAGGTATGTTACGAGTCCGTATACCTACCTATGATGGATGCGTAGTACGAAAGTTACGTGTGTCATTCATCAAATCATCACCGCAGCCAAATAATGAATCATGGTGCAATCTAGGTGGGTATTTTTAAATGCTATTTTCCCGTTGTTTTTAGGGTTCCGTATCTCAAAAGGAAAAAACGGAACCCTTATAGGATCACTTTGGTGTCCGTCCGTCCGTCTAAGCTGCCTGTCTGTCAAGGGAACGGAACACTGATGCGTTGTCCGTCCGTCTGTCTGTCAAGACCCTTTATCTCGGGAACGCGTGTTGATATCAAGTTGGGACATAACGAGTAACAAGCTTAATTGTGATTAATTAATTACAAATTGTAATTTACAATGAGTGTCACTATTGTTTGCACCTAATACTTTAATGTCCAATAGAAATAAATCAATCAAATCAGCAAGAACTGTGAAATTTACAGCCCAGTTCGTGATATTAATATGACGTGTGAATTAGGCCGAGGTGACGTTATATTAGAACACAGGTATGCGACCTTTTGTAGGTATACTTTGATTTATCCAAAATTGAGTAGGTATCTGACCCTGGTCCTCACTGCTTGCTACTATTTGTTCGAGCATAGGTAATGGAAGCAACAGCAACAGAATATATGGCGACGTGAATCTAAGAACCATAATTACCTCTTATGGATATAACACGTTACCACAGTGAAGGAGGGCTAGGGGGCGTTTGCATGTTTTGCTCGCTAGACTTATTCGCTCTATGAGGTGATCAAACTGATGTTCCAGGAAGCGGCTCCAGTGTGACAATCGCCTAACGACATTTATTGTACCAACTGATTAGATCCGGCTCGAAGGACCAAATTACACGCACATTCGCACAACCACTTGGTGGAATTTGACGAGGACTAGTGACATATAGTCCATGTAATGATGTTATGTTCTGGACCAGCCTATAGATTTTCAAGGTAAAGGCTGACCACCAGTAATATATGATCATTGTCATGAGGACGCTGTAATTCTCATGTAGGTATCTCGACAAAGCTATCATCTTATTCTTATTTGTAACTTTATGTTAGCATTATCTTTTCTCTTAACACACTAATTGTTTATTAGATACGTTTATGTCATGAAGATGTAGAATGCACTAGAAGAATTTTCCCATTTATTTATTTATGATAAAAGCAATGGTATATATATATAACATACGGATTTGCGCGTTGCGTGGTGAGTGATCATCCACTATGTGCAGAATGATCTATATGCACGAGCTATATACATGTATTTGTATATACTCACCTGTGGGAGTCGCGGTATGTACGCGACGTAAGGGTCGTGATATGTCGTGTAGGGTAGAAACGAAGACGAGCGGTAGTAGATGGATCTCAACGGACTCAAGGGCAACGACTGTTGACGACAAATAGGATGTAGTAGCGATCATGGTTTCCGTAGTGTAAGGATAGATATATGTGTGAAATTCCGCAACTTGGCGCGTGATATATTCCTGGTCATCAGGCTTTATATAATCATTAGGTATAATTTGCGCTTGCAAATTTCTTGCAGTATTTTTTTAGTTAAAATCTTTCATTTAAAACCACTTTGGCTCTTGCTTACTCTTAATTTTCGTCACTGTGACACCAATTTAAATTCGTTCGGTTCAATCCGGTTCGAAGGATCAATTATAAAAAGGGTTACATATACACTCGGCGTCACGGAAATCGCACACCCACAGATTTTTGTTTCAAGCGAATATAGCTCTTATCATATGTATTATACCCTATCAATATTATTATCATTTAAAAGCACAATTAATAAGCTTTAAAACATGAATAAAGCATTTTCGGGAAAAATAATAATAATCACGAAATTATGGCGTTCTGAAAGAACACCTAGAATACGCGTTGTAAGGGTCGCTAGTTGCGTTACCTTGGATAGGTATAAAGGGGGGGGGGGGGGGGGGGGGTAAAAGTGTCATATGGGTTATTCGGTATCCAGAGTTCACGGAGGTCATCCCGGAACAGCTGGAGAAAGAAAACACCCCTAGAAAATGGATACCACGGAAGCAGTAGCAGCTCAAGCAGTAGCCCTGGTGGATTTAGGAATGACGCGGTCTGCGGTATAAAACAGAAAACAAAAGCTGTCATCTTATTCTTATTTGTAACTTTATGTTAGCATTATCTTTTCTCGTAACACACTAATTGTTTATTAGATACGTTTATGTTGTGAAGGTGTAGAATGCACTAGAAGAATTTTCCCATTTATTTATTTATGATAAAAGCAATGGTATATATATATATATATAACATACGGATTTGCGCGTTGCGTGGTGCGTGATCATCCACTATGTGCAGAATGATCTATATACACGAGCTATATACATGTATTTGTATATACTCACCTGTGGGAGTCGCGGTATGTACGCGACGTAAGGGTCGTGAAATGTCGTGTAGGGTAGAAACGAAGACGAGCGGTAGTAGATGGATCTCAACGGACTCAAGGGCAACGACTGTTGACGACAAATAGGATGTAGTAGCGATCATGGTTTCCGTAGTGTAAGGATAGATATATGTGTGAAATTCCGCAACTTGGCGCGTGATATATTCCTGGTCATCAGGCTTTATATAATCATTAGGTATAATTTGCGCTTGCAAATTTCTTGCAGTATTTTTTTAGTTAAAATCTTTCATTTAAAACCACTTTGGCTCTTGCTTACTCTTAATTTTCGTCACTGTGACACCAATTTAAATTTGTTCGGTTCAATCCGGTTCGAAGGATCAATTATAAAAAGGGTTACATATACACTCGGCGTCACGGAAATCGCACACCCACAGATTTTTGTTTCAAGCGAATATAGCTCTTATCATATGTATTATACCCTATCAATATTATTATCATTTAAAAGCACAATTAATAAGCTTTAAAACATGAATAAAGCATTTTCGGGAAAAATAATAATAATCACGAAATTATGGCGTTCTGAAAGAACACCTAGAATACGCGTTGTAAGGGTCGCTAGTTGCGTTACCTTGAATAGGTATAAAAGGGGGGGGGGGGGGGGTAAAAGTGTCATATGGGTTATTCGGTATCCAGAGTTCACGGAGGTCATCCCGGAACAGCTGGAGAAAGAAAACACCCCTAGAAAATGGATACCACGGAAGCAGTAGCAGCTCAAGCAGTAGCCCTGGTGGATTTAGGAATGACGCGGTCTGCGGTATAAAACAGAAAACAAAAGCTGTCATCTTATTCTTATTTGTAACTTTATGTTAGCATTATCTTTTCTCGTAACACACTAATTGTTTATTAGATACGTTTATGTCATGAAGGTGTAGAATGCACTAGAAGAATTTTCCCATTTATTTATTTATGATAAAAGCAATGGTATATATATATATATAACATACGGATTTGCGCGTTGCGTGGTGCGTGATCATCCACTATGTTCAGAATGATCTAAGTATATACACGAGCTATATACAGGTATTTGTATATACTCACCTGTGGGAGTCGAGGTATGTACGCGACGTAAGGGTCGTGATATGTCGTGAAGGGTAGAAACGAAGACGAGCGGTAGTAGATGGATCTCAACGGACTCAAGCGCAACGACTGTTGACGACAAATTGGATGTAGTAGCGATCATGGTTTCCGTAGTGTAAGGATAGATATATGTGTGAGCCTATAGGTGAGCCTCTATTGTTGCCCATAAAGTTTTAAGTCAATGTATTGTCCGCATTTTCGTTAGTCATAATTTGTTTTTTCTTTGAAACGCGTAACTTTTCAGGATTGCCATAAATCAAACCTAACCTATCTATAGGATAACCTTACAAAAATCCTGAAAAGTTAACGGTTTTAGAATTATGACTAATGATAATCTGACAATCATTACATTTGTAAGATTCATAAAAATAATATGTTAAAAATTGGTGGAATTTATGTTATTGATGTATGAAATAGCATGTTTTGTCAATTAAATATATATAATTAATATTATATTCGAGTAACGACCAACTTATTACAGCATTATTGTTATCAAAGTGAAAACAACCTTAATGTCATGGAAATAGAAATCAATGTTTTTTTCGGCAGAATCTCAATATTCTGGTCTATGCCAATGATGGTATGACTTTAAAAAAAAAGTTACAATTGAAAATATTTAATTGATTGACTAAATAATATACATATACTTAAATGTTAGAATGTATAAAATACTGTTAATATTATTATTTCAGTGGATTTAATTTTATTATAAGTTTGTTATTTCTTATGCTATTTTATTGCCAGCGAGAACTGTTTAACTTTTAAAAAAAAAGTCGGTTTGCTTTGGCGCCAATTTGGAATGTTTAAAAAGTTAGGCTGAAGTTTTTTCACTACTGATTTTGGAATTGTCATGTTTCATTGTATCGATACATATTGCATTAGAATTAAATTGTTTTAAGTAATACAAACTGAAGTTTTTAATTGGAATCTGTTTCACATTTGACACTGTGTGAGACATCAGGCTGTTAAGTTATTTAATAAACTGCCTCAGCATTTGAAAAATATTTCAAAGTATACTATCTTTAAGCAAAAACTGAAGCAATATTTGTTAAGAGGTTGCTTCTATAGCTTGGATGTGTTATTTAATACTTGTTAGTCTAGGTATAGTCTATAAGTTGTTCATAAATGCCATATATGATCTCATTATGTATAACGTGAATGTTGTCCTAAAATGTGTTATTAGTAAGTAAGTATTTTGTCTAAAAATTAATATGATAATTGTTAGGTATTTACAAAATGTTACCTATTTTATTTTACTTCTTAAACACAATCTTGTTTTGTTGATGAATAAATATGATATGATATGATATGATTATGATTTTCAATAATTATGTCAAACAAAGGGATCCGGTCTATAGGTATTATATGCGTATGTATACTTGGTCAACCAGATCTTGACAGTAGAAAAAGGCGGCAAATTTGAAAAATGTAGGCGTGAAGGGATACCTAGCTTTATTTGACGTTCATAAGCGCATTGTAATTATGCCTACTTGAATAAACTATCTTTTATCTTATCTTATCTTTATCGTCCCATAGAAAATTTGAATTTCGCGCCTTTTTTTACTGACAAGTTTTGGTTGACCAGCTATAGCTATGTACCTACGAGGGCTGTTTGATAAGTACCCGTTTTCCAAATGTATTAATATCACGGGCCGAAAATATGTATACAATCGTTTTAAGCCATTTTTCAGAGGTGGGAAAATTAAAAAAAAAACAGCATTCTTTTGTTTTTTTCTCATTTGACAGCGATTCAGTGAAAGCGTGAACTTAAAATTGTGAAAATGGAGAAAGAGCAGTATCGGTCTGTAATTAGATTCTTGTTTTTGGAAGGAAAAACATGTGATGAAATAAACGTAAGAATGCAAGCGGTTTACCATGAATATGCTCCTTCTATGACAACCGTCAGATACTGGTTTAACGAGTTTAAGCGGGGGAGAACAACCGTCTTTGATGAGGATCGCCCAGGCCGCCCAATTGAGGTGACTACAGACGATATGGTTAAGAAAATTGAAAATATCGTTTTAGCCGACCGCCGAATTGAACTTCGAGAAATCGTTGATGCTGTAAATGTTCCAATCGAGCGGGTACAAAACATATTAGAAGAAAAATTGGGTATGAAGACAGTATCGGCGAGGTGGGTGCCGCGTTTACTCACGGAGGAGCAAAAACTTCCGTTACTGACTACTTCGGAGCAGTGTTTGGCCGTGTTCAAACGTAACCCGAAGGAGTTTCTGCATCATTTCGTGACCGTGGACGAAACGTGGGTCACCACTACACCCCGGAAATGAAAGGGCAGTCGAAGCAGTGGATTTTACCGGGTGAACCTGCGCGAAAGATAGCAAAAATCGTTCCATCGGCTGGAAAGGTCATGGCGATCGTTTTTTGGGATTCGCAGGGTATTATACATATTGAGTTCTTAGAAAAGGGGAAAACGATAACAGGGCAGTACTATGCCAATTTATTGGATGGACAAACGACCCCATTTAAAAAATAAAAAAGTACTGTTTCATCACGACAACGCACCAGCTCGTCTAGAGTTGTGATGGCTAAATTAACACAATTACGCTACGCCCTATTGCCTCACCCCCCGTATTCTCCAGATTTGACCCCATGCGATTTATTTTTGTTTCCCAACCTGAAAAAATGGCTCAGTGGTAAGCGATTTGGATCAAATGACGAAGTATTTTAATGACTTTCCGAAATCATACTTTTTGGATGGTTTATTGAAGCTTGAATATAGGTGGAACATGTGTATAGAGTTAAAAGGAGACTATGAAGAAAAATAAATGCATATAAACAAAAACAACTCATTATTTTTTTCATAAACGGGTACTTATCAAACAGCCCTCGTACACCTAGAGCTTTTTACCTTCGCTCGGAGTTTTTTCCAGAGCCGAAAAATACGAGTAAAATACTGTGCATGGTGTGTTTTTTTTCATAGCCTCATAGATGGGCGTTTTTTTTGTTGTCCCCTACACTTTTTTTTTCAAATTTGGGATTTTTTATGTTATTTCTACTCAGAATCTATCCTAATAGGAGAAAAAAGTATCCCAAAATTTCCATACATTTTTCGATCTTTCCATTCCGCGACCGCCATACAAAGTCTATGAAAAATGGTGACGTAATGGAAATAAAAACCTTAGGACACTTTTTTTCTCCTGTTAGGATACCTAGAAAGAGCTCGTGATTCTGAGTAGAAATAACATAAAAAATCCCAAATTTAAAAAAAAAGTGTAGGGGACAACAAAAAAAAACGCCCAGGTATCACCTACTCATATTCCCTAATTTCAAGAAATGTGGCATCTAAAATCCTGACAGCGTTTTTGCACGATTACGAAGTTGATTATCTATTTACTTGAGAACGCCCAAATCAAATCCGGTGGTGCCATAACCTGCTTGACCGCTGTAACTGACTTCTACCTATAGGTTCTACCGTACCGGTCAATCAATATACGGAATATACCGATATTGAATATAAGTAATAACGGGCAGCGTATCACCAAGATTTTAATCAATAAATAATATATTTAATATATAATTATTAAATATCTCTTATTATTTCAGAAAATATTTTTTGAAATTATAATTTATAATTTTAATATTGTTTGTATAATGGGAATTGAATCTGAAAGATATTTTAGCAGTTCTAAATCTAAATTACCTTTTCTAACTTGTGAGTTTCCCAGGTAATTATTTTTATATGTTTTTTCACTATACCTACCTATTAACTGCATCATGGTTCAGGTTATCACTTGAGATTCTAAATAAAATCATGGCTGACTGTTTACCTTGCAAGCGGTTCGATGTTGCCGCGTCAGAAAACAAATTGCTAGCCCATTGTAATTGTATTTTTGGTTACAAACATTATTAGTACCTTTTGTTCTGATTTTCGCGCCTTATATTGTGCAGAATTCATTTTGAAGGCTAATTAATTAATTTAGTTACTTTGAAAAAAAAAATGGGTGCCTACCTAAATATACTTAATTATTCAAGTTATTTAGTACAATTTTACTTTAAAAGAATTTAGACAGTTCAGTATTAGTTCCAGTGAAATTCCGCAACATGGCGCGTGATATATTCCTGGTCAGGCTTTATAATCATTATAATTTGCGCTTGCAAGTTTCTTGCAGTATTTTTTTAGTTAAAATCTTTCATTTAGAACCACTTTGGCTCTTGCTTGCTTTTAATTTTCGTCACTGTGACACCAATTTAAATCTGATTCGTTCGGTTCAATCCGGTTTGAAGGATCAATTATAAAAAGGGTTACATATATAAAACAGAAAACAAAAGCTGTCATGTTATACTTATTTGTAACTTTATGTTAGCATTATCTTTTCTCGTAACACACTAATTGTTTATTAGATACCTACATTTATGTCATGAAGATGTAGAATGCACTAGAAGAATTTCCCCATTTATTTATTTATGATAAAAGCAATGGTACCTATATAACATAAGGACTTGCGCGTTGCGTGATCAGCCACTATGTGCAGAATGATCTATATTTGTATATATACTCACCT
The DNA here is from genome assembly GCF_948474715.1 of Cydia amplana. NCBI lineage: Eukaryota > Metazoa > Arthropoda > Insecta > Lepidoptera > Tortricidae > Cydia > Cydia amplana. The sequence goes on from NC_086085.1 coordinate 5,664,811, forward strand.
GTGAGAGTCGTGGTATGTACGCGACGTAAGGGTCGTGATATGTCGTGTAGGGTAGAAACGAAGACGAGAGGTAGTAGATGGATGTCAACGGACTCAAGGGCAACGACTGTTGACGACAAATAGGATGTAGTAGCGACCATGGTTTCCGTAGTGTAAGGGTACCTACCTAGATATATATGTACACCTAGAGCCTATAGGTGGGTCTCTATTGTTTCCCATAAAGTTTTAAGTCATAATATCTGGGTGACCGAGCTTCGCTCGGAAAACATATAATAACTCGGAAATGCGCGTTTTCCCAGAGATAAGACCTAGCTAGATCGATTTTTCGCCCCCGAAAACCCCTACATACCAAATTTCATCGAAATCGTTAGAGCCGTTTCCGAGATCCCCGAAATATATATATATATATGTCGCAGGGAAATGATCAAAACAGAGATTTGAACAAATCTCTAAGGGATATGATCAAATCACGCAGGATGTTAAAATGGCGAATCCATATCATCATTTCCCTAGAAAAATTCAGTCATTTGACCAAATCACTGACTCTGTTTAGTGAAAAGACAAAATCGGCCAATAAACGCGAAACGCTTTTTCATTTCACTAGACTTGTTTAGGAATTTGAGAAAATCCCTAACCACGATAGTAAGATGACGAAACGAACTCAAAAAGTCAACTAGTTTTATCATTTCGCTAAACAGGTTTAGTGAAATGATAAAGTCTCAACTGGAAGATGGTATATGATGTTTTTTTTTTTTTTTTTTTAGTTTTTGAATATGACACCTTTGTCACAGATTTTATGGTGATTTGATAAATCTCTGAACGGTTTAATGAAATGACGAAAGCAAGTACAGAATACAACAGTTTACTCTCTACAGTTAAGCGATTTGATCAAATCTCTGACTAGGTTAAGTGATTTTTTTTTTAATATCGGCTGAAAAAATGTTTAAAATAACTGCTGTCTATGTTTTTCGAATAATTATCTGGTGCTTTATTTCGTGCACGGTGTGAAATAATTTATTTGAAGTAGAAGAAAGTACTCAATTAAAATTACGTTTATGCACTTGTAGCTTCGTTTTTCATTACCGTCAAAACTGGCAACTTTACCATCAGAGGGTAACTTTACCATAGTCTATTGTAAGAAAGTATAGTATAATTATAATAATTAAAAAGACAATCCCTATTCTTGTACTTATTCGATTAAAATAGCTGGTTTAATAAACAACTTTGATACCTACAGTACTTATTCACTCACATTTATAGACGGGTCTAACGCGAGATTGATTTGTGAGTGAATATGTGTTCAAAACGCGAAGTTTTTAAATATTATACCTACAGTACTATTGACATTTTATTTTACCATTTCACTCTAGTCAGAGATTTGATCAAATCGCTTAACTACCTATAGATTAAACTGTTGTATTATTTACTTGCTTTCGTCATTTCACTAAACCGTTCAGAGATTTAATCAAATCACCATATACCTACCATCTTCCAGTTGAGACTTTATCATTTCACTAAACCTGTTTAGCGAAATGATAAAACTAGTTGGCTTTTCGAGTTCGCTTCGTCAACTTACTGTCGTGGTTAGGGATTTTGTCAAATTCCTAAACAAATCTAGTGAAATGAAAAAGCGTTTCGCGTTTATTGGCCGATTTTGTCTTTTCACTAAACAGAGTCAGTGATTTGGTCAAATGACTGAATTTTTCTAGGGAAATGATGATATGGATTCGCCATTTTAACATCCTGCGTGATTTGATCATATCCCTTAGAGATTTGTTCAAATCTCTGTTTTGATCATTTCCCTGCGACATATATATATAAATAAACAAGAATTGCTCATTTAAAGGTATTAGATTGTACCTATTGTTTGTTCGCATTTTCGTTAGTCATAATTTGTTTTTTCTCAGAAACGCCAAATCCTGAATAGTGATTGGCACGATTGGTAATGTCATTTTCACCACACCAGCTCGGAAAGGCTTACTTTGCACTTCAAAGACTGATAGCAAAGTTGCATTTTATTCACATGTAGTAATCAAATGCCAATTTTGAGTGGTTTTCCTATGTTTGCTGGTAGAATTTACTTTTAAATGATGATTTTGGATGATAAATATTTAATAACATTCATTTGGATTTGATTTTGTTTGATATTTTCATTTAATATTTGCTTCGGGTTGGTGTGGTGAAAATTTTTGTGTTTCACTCGGGGGCAAATTTTGTTCAACCCTTCGTGCTTTGAAACCCTGGCAACGCTCAAGATTCCATTTTTCGAACCACTCGCTACGCTCGTGGTTCAATTTTGGAATCTTTCGCTTGCTCGGGAATCAATATTAGCACGAGCGGTTAAACAACAACTTTGCCCCCTTGTAAAACAAATAACTATTTCATTACCAATCGTGCGAATGTATAAAATGTCATTCAATGGAACTTGCTAACTATGTAAACAAACCACCATACTAAAATTGACACTGAATGTCAATTTACTAGTAAGTTTTGTTTACATAGTTAGCAAGTTCTATTGAATGACACTTTAGGTACGACTATAGTTTGGGCATGAGCAACCTTTCCTGTCACTGTAGAAAGGTATACCTTATTCCTTATCTAAAAAAATATTTTACGCGTTTCTCTATACACCTATTAACAAGTCGCTCTCTAATAATTATTTACGAGTACCTACCTACTATTAGACCGCGAGCCACGAACAGGTTTCCATGACCAATCGCCTCCCAGGCGATAACTCCTATAGTGGTTAACGGCTACGTATGATGAATCCTCGTGGACGTCAGCTGCCGCTCCGTTGGTGGGTTGAGGAATGGCAGCAACCGAAACACGTAAAAAAAAAATATTTTCAGTCATCGCCTCCCGTTTGATACTTTGCCAGATGATAGTTTAGGTGCTATTGTTAATAAAAAAAATCGTCAGCCGGTTGTATCGCGGTGGAAACACCGTCAGCTGGTCACATGAACATGTAAAAAAAAAAATTTTTTTCAGTCATCGCCTCCCGCTTGATACTTTGTCAGATGATAGTTTAGGTGCTATTGTTAATAAAAAACATCGTCAGCCGGTTGTATCGCGGTGGAATCACCGTCAGCTGGTCACATGAACATGTAAAAAAAATTTTTTTTTTTCAGTCATCGCCTCCCGCTTGATACTTTGTCAGATGATAGTTTAGGTGCTATTGTTAATAAAAAAAATCGTCAGCCGGTTGTATTGCGGTGGAATCACCGTCAGCTGGTCACATGAACATGTAAAAAAAATTTTTTTTTTCAGTCATCGCCTCCCGCTTGATACTTTGTCAGATGATAGTTTAGGTGCTATTGTTAATAAAAATAATCGTCAGCCGGTTGTATCGCGGTGGAATCACCGTCAGCTGGTCACATGAACATGTAAAAAAAAATTTTTTTTTCAGTCATCGCCTCCCGCTTGATACTTTGTCAGATGATAGTTTAGGTGCTATTGTTAATAAAAAACATCGTCAGCCGGTTGTATCGCGGTGGAATCACCGTCAGCTGGTCATATGAACATATATTAGATTTTTATTTATTTATTTGCTTGATATGTTCATGTGACCAGCTGACGGTGATTCCACCGCGATACAACCGGCTGACGATGTTTTTTATTAACAATAGCACCTAAACTATCATCTGACAAAGTATCAAGCGGGAGGCGATGACTGAAAAAATATTTTTTTTTTACATGTTCATGTGACCAGCTGACGGTGATTCCACCGCGATACAACCGGCTGACGATCTCTTTTATTAACAATAGCACCTAAACTATCATCCGACAAAGTATCAAGCGGGAGGCGATGACTGAAAAAATATTTTTTTTTTACATGTTCATGTGACCAGCTGACGGTGATTCCACCGCGATACAACCGGCTGACGATTCTTTTTATTAATAATAGCACCTAAACTATCATCTGACAAAGTATCAAGCGGGAGGCGATGACTGAAAAAATATTTTTTTTTTACATGTTCATGTGACCAGCTGACGGTGATTCCCCCGCGATACAAGCGGCTGACGATTTGTTTTATTAACAATAGCACCTAAACTATCATCTGACAAAGTATCAAGCGGGAGGCGATGACTGAAAAAAAAATTTTTTTTTACATGTTCATGTGACCAGCTGACGGTGATTCCACCGCGATACAACCGGCTGACGATTCTTTTTATTAATAATAGCACCTAAACTATCATCTGGCAAAGTATCAAACGGGAGGCGATGACTGAAACCAATTATTTTAAATTTCAGATTGTATTTATTTATTTGCTTTATAAATTCATGTGACCAGCTGACGGTGATTCCACCGCGATACAACCGGCTGACGATTTTTTTTATTAACAATATCACCTAAACTATCATCTGACAAAGTATCAAGCGGGAGGCGATGACTGAAAAAATATTTTTTTTTTACATGTTCATGTGACCAGCTGACGGTGATTCCACCGCGATACAACCGGCTGACGATTTGTTTTATTAACAATAGCACCTAAACTATCATCTGACAAAATATCAAGCGGGAGGCGATGACTGAAAAAAAAAATTTTTTTTACATGTTCATGTGACCAGCTGACGGTGATTCCACCGCGATACAACCGGCTGACGAGTTTTTTTATTAACAATAGCACCTAAACTATCATCTGACAAAGTATCAAGCGGGAGGCGATGACTGAAAAAAAAATTTTTTTTTACATGTTCATGTGTACCTACAGCTGACGGTGATTCCACCGCGATACAACCGGCTGACGATTGTTTTTATTAACAATAGCACCTAATCTTTCATCTGACTAAGTATCAAACGGGAGGCGATGACTGAAAAAAAAATTTTTTTTTACGTGTTTCGGTGGCTGCCATTCCTCAACCCACCAACGTAGCGGCAGCTGACGTCCACGAGGGTTCATCATATATGGCCGTTAACCAGTATACGAGTTTTCACCCGGGAGGCGATGACTGACGAAATTTGCGCCTGGCTCGTGGACCATATAGCCACTATAGGTATGCTTCAGTTACACCGGGTGGGCCATGTATAACAGGAGAGAAGTAATAAATTAAACTATATTAGGGTCCTCAAACTGACCAACATTTATTCAGCGACTTTTCGTAGGTAACTTAATTGAGTTTTGATTTATAGTACCTATACACTTAAAAGTTAATTCTAAGACGCAATGTATCGTGAATTTTGTTTTGTTTAAAGTGTAACAAGCAACGTCAATTACAATTGATGATAGCTTACATTGAAAATAATAATTACCTAGTTTGTATATTTTTAAAAGAAGGTTGCTAAACAAAAGTTGTATCGTTTGAGGAATACAATATTATATGTTTTAATTATTTGCCCGTGTTACAGGGCTCACCCGGTATATAGTAAGTCATAGCCTCATAGGTACAGGATGGCCAACTTAGAGGTATACAACTTTTTTTTGCCGCCATTTTATTTTGGCGGTAAATATGACAGTTATTGCATGAAAATTAGTTTGTGTAGATACGGCAAATTTATTATAGGGCGTTTTACGACGGAACAACGTGTTTTAATCATTAAAAACAATAGAAACATTAAAAATAACGTTTCCCGGTCGATTAATTTCGAGAAACGGTGACATTGACTGGCCCCCAAGATCGCCTGATTTAACAGCTCCTGACTTTTTTCTGTGGGGCTATCTAAAGGGACGTGTCTATGCTAATAGGCCAACGAACCTTCAGCAATTAAAACAAAATATTCGAAACACTGTCGCTGAGATAACGCCAGAAATGTGTGAAAAAGCGATGAAAAGGGTTCGCATCTGCCATGCTGCTAGAGGTGGACATTTGTCTGACATTATTTTCCATGTGTAATTGCTGACCCTACATATTATATTTAACAAGGAATACTTAATATTTTTTATGTTTTATAGAATAAAATTTCAAAAATAAAGTGCCTCTTATTTGGCCACCCTGTATATACATACCTAGTACTTATATTCCCTAATTTTAAGTAATGTGGCATCTAAAATACTTACAGGGTTTTTGCCCGATTACGAATTTTATTACCTATCTTCTTGAGAACACCCAAATCAAATCCGGTGCCATAACCTGCTTGACCGCTGAAGACTGACCTACCTATAGGTTCGACCGTGCCGGTCAATCAATATACGGGATATACCGATATTGACCGGCACGGTAAGTATAAGTAAGCGGCAGCCCTATCACCAAGATTTTTATATTGATTGTATAATGGGAATTGAATCTGAAAGATGTTTAGCAGTTCTAAATCTAAATTAACTTTTCTAACTTGTCAAATTCCCAATTAATTATTTTTATATATTTTTTTACTGTACCTATTAACTGCATCATGGTTATTATCCCTTGAGATTATAAATAAAATCATGGCTGACTGTTCACCTTGCAAGCGGTTCGATGTTGCCGCGTCAGAAAACAAATTACCTACTAGCCCATTATAATTGTATTTTTGATTACAAACATTAATAGACGCACTATCGTCTATACTCTCCGTCAGATTCACTTTCTGGCAAGGGTTAATTATTTATTTACCCTTCCTAAATTACCTTTTGTTCTGATTTTCGCGCCTTATATTGTGCTGAATTCATTTTGAAGGCTAATTTATTTAGTTAATTGAAAAAAAAAGCTATAACGGATACCTAACTAAATACCTATACTTAATTATTTAAGTTATTGAGATAAAGTGTGCTTTAGAAGAATTTAGACGAAACATTTCCCACGAACTTCCTGTGTGTTGACGATTTAATAATAGACGCGTAACTCATTAAATCCTGGAAACGACCTTCTTGGCTCTAATAAAACTATGTCTCAGGCTGTTAATGTAGGTAACTTTGTTTCTACATCATTTTAATACAAATATATGCTGCGTAACAAATATATGTGTAGTTTATCATCAGTCCTTTGCATCCGGCTCGAAGGACCATTTTTATCCTTGAAACATTTTACAAGTGCATCGAATGTACCTAACTATATATATATATATTTTAAGAAATAATATGCCACAATTAGAATTTTGGAAAATGTTATCTCACAACTAAAGAAAGACCCAGAAAGAAGATTTAAAAAAGAACCATGTTAGTAGAGTCGAGTTCATCACCGACCCTTGTCCCCAGTCCATGGGTATTGAAAAAGAAAAATAGAACATAAAAATGCAAGCTTTATTAAAAATTCAGTCTAAATAAACCATAGAGCTTAAATATTTAAATAAAATGTATACACGAAAAAAAACATCAAAAAAAGCTTTAAATAACGATTCACTTCTACTTGCTTAAACATTAAAGTAGAGCGATCACATTGCGTTAGCGAATACTGATTAGAGGCCGAGGGGAATTAGGGATTGGGGGGGATGGGAGCCGGGCCTAGACGCGGTAAGAGTAGTGACGGTAGGTGGTGCCGTGGGGCAGGCGGCCGCTGGTGGTGGAGGAGTACGAGTATCCGCCAGGGCCTCCCAGGCTGCTGCTGCGCTCCGAGGTGTAATTGTATCCGCCGGGCCCGCTGCCGGTGCGGCGCTCGGTCGACGTGCTGTACGAGGAACGCTGCGGCAGGCCTCTGCCGTCGGACCTCTCCGACGTGCTGGAGTACGAGTAGGAGTACTGCTCGTCGGCGCGGCGGGGCGCCGTGTCGCGGTCCACCACCACGTAGTGCCTCGGCGTCTGCAACAACCGGGCCCTTAGCACCACCGCGCCACACCCCACCGCCCTCGCACCAGCCCGACTATCTATCTAGGATCCGTTATATTTCCCACCGTTAATGAATCCGCGATAACAAGTTTATCGAACCCGTCTCGTCTTCCGTGTCATTCCTGATAGCGACCGCCTAATAAGTTTGTACCGTATCGGTATTTTCGTCCTTCGCGGGACTACCCCCGAAAACCCCCATACTAATTGAGCATACGTCTCGAGTGGACGAAGTTAGGGTTAACTACAAAAGCGAAAGCGACACAAAATTTTCCACGCGTCCCGTTCAATAAGAAGCGTAGTTGGAATAGTAGACGTGTCGGCGCGGCTCGTGCATGGGTATGCCGTGCTTGTGCGCCAGGGCCACGTCCATGTGGTCGCGGGGGGTGGCCAGCGGGTCCGCCGCGTAGGCGCGCTCGCGCTGGCCCACGGCGGCGAGCACGCGCGCGCGCGTCTGCTCGCGCGGCGACACGTAGGGCGCCAGCGCCCGCAGCTTGCTCTCCGGCGCCGGCGGGATGGCGGCGCGCGCCACCGGGTCCAGGATGCTCGGCCGCGTCGCCCGCGCCGCGCGCCGCCCGAACGCCGTCACCGGGTCCGGCACGAGACTCGGCCGCGGCACGTACGGCACCTTCTCCCAGTCCCCGACCGTCGGCCGCTGCAAGCGTAAGTGGCCGTTTAGTCGGCCGCGCCTCCAGCCGCGGCTATATTTGGCGCGCCCGCGGGAGCTCCGCTTTCCGAGTCCGTTTCACGATCTGACCCACTTGCGGAATATTCCCGGTTCCCTACCGCTCCTGTCGACGCGAAACTCCTAACCTGGGGCACTTAATGAAAGCAATCAGGAATGTTTACAAGCGGAAGTCGTCGCGAGACGTTTCGACATCTGTTATCCCTACGAGGACCGAGACGAAAACTTGTTAAATGGTTGAAGATTGATTAGATAGAGTGAGAGTCGAGGGTCGAGCTGGTGCGAGGGTGTCCGGCTCCCGGGAGAGAGAGTTGGGGCGAGGAGCGGTGCACTGCACGCTCAGAGGTGTGCGGTCGCGGCGGGGCCGGCCGAGCGGTGCACCCGGCCGGCCCGGCCGCGACGGGGCGGTGTTAGGTACACGAGACTCACCGTGAGGCTGCTGTAGGTGGACGTCGGCCTGTAAGGGCGGCGGGTGGTATAAAAATCACTTTCGTAAACCATGGTTGCTGTTTCGGTATCGTTCGTGTGTGACTCGCGGCGGTCAGATCTCGACTGAGGCGCGCTGCCAGCTCTACGCGCGACGCCGCGCCGGATATATTTAGACCACTGTCATTGCAATTTCCACGTCACTCCCGCGCTTTTCCTCAAATATTATAAAACGGAATAAATATAAAGGTTGCAAGGGCCCTACAATTGGGTTAAGGCGAATTACATATGACTGGAATGCATTTATAAATGCAGCCGATCGAAATAAACCGTGGTTTGTTTACGCCGATGAGTCATGGAATGCTTTTACTTCGAGAAGGTTGAAAGTAGGAGTCGGATGGCTATTTACAATAGTTGATTCAAAGTCATCTACGCCGTAGTGTTTCCAGAACACCTTCATCAGTATCGAACCGTGAAGCGTCGGTGGGACTTGGCAAACCTAGCGCTCTGTCATCAATGAAATTATTCTTTCACTTCCGTAATACCTACAATTACGCAACTGAGCACTTTGGCTCAAACGTCGTAAACAAAATATTACGTATTTCTAATGAGACGTGTAATAGTGAGACATTTTCTATGAATCATTGGATATAAATTTTTCTACTTTAGGTGGTTTGACTGAGGCGGTTGGTAAGAAATTATTATGGTTAACTACGGACTGGTTCAAGGCTTAAACTGCATGACGCTTATTGTGAACTGTGAAATTTAAATACATTAAACTAGTTTTAGTCCCAAAACTCAGCTATTTTCTACTAGTTACTAGAAAATCGCCGCATAACTTCTTCACCAACCGCCTGAATAAGTGGCAGACGTATTATTGCTATACATATAAAATATCTAATAGTAATTAATATATTTACTAAGTCTTAAAAGTAACCCGGGGTCTCAACCAGTCCGCTCGCTAGCGTCAACAAAATTATAACAGCTGAATGTGTCCCCTGGGGGCCGATTTTTGAATTTCGAGCGGTCGATTTCGTCACTCGAAAATGTGTGGAAAACGGCGAAATGCAATTTTTTAAATACGAGCGATAGTAATTGGGAATCTAGTGGTATTGGCCATTCATTTTCAATTCTATTAGTAGAATTTAAATGCCTATTAGTGGAGATATTATTGAACGAAATACACGAAATCGAGCGGTCGAATTTCAAAAATCGGCCCCCTGGGCTCACAACCGCATTCCAAATCACACTTTACCTTGTTGACGTCATTTATAAAATCCTGTTGATGTACAATGTATGTATGTAGAGATCGCTTACAGCGATAAGACAGCCTGTTGCTACCTTTATTTACATTGTAAATCTGTTTTTAAATATTGTTTTCTTTGTGGTGCAATAAATAATATTTATTCTTAGTATTATGTATTAATGTATGGGTCGAAAGTAAAGCAGAGATAATTAAAACAAAATATCTAATGTACACATTTATAATGTCTTAAATCTATGTCTTAAAAACCGGGGTCCCAACCGGTGCGGTCGCTAGCGTCTACAAGCTTGTAACAGACTAACGTGTCTCCGGGGCTCACGGACACTTCGGTCGAGTCCAGCCGCAAGCCGCACTCCATGTCGCGCTTTATGGTGCTCACTTCGTCTTTCAGGTGTTTCATGGAGGATAATTTACCTGAAAAAAAAATGTTAGGTCAAAGGTGCTGTCTGGCAATTTCATTAAGGTTCATTCTAAGGTTCTTCTTTCAGACTCACTGAGCGTAAGCGTGAACGAGATGGCTGTGCGTGTCGGATCGCGGATATCATATAAGTTTGTGAATTTTAATTTTTTGTAGGTTTTAAAAAAAAATTAATCGACGAGTTCGTTCAAAAATAAAATTGCGTACTTAATTAAGAGCCAACAGGAGCTAAGATTTAAATATTTTAGGTAAATACCTACCCGTCTCGATAACGGAAGCGGCTCCTAAAACTAGTGCGATAAGGACAAGGCGAAAAATCCTGCGTAAAAATATCAAAAATCGAGGTTTCGTACTCGACTGTTTCCTCCTCCAAAACTTAACCAATCGTAACCAAATTTGGAAATCTAAATGATTATGACATTATCTGTGTCGGACCGTTTTGCTTTTTTGACTAATTGATGTCAGTTTTGAATAGCACGCCTCTTATTGCGGCATAGTCAATTAGGCCATTTTGGCCATTTTTGAAGGGCTCTAGCGCCTTAAAAAATAAAAATATCAAAAAAAGCAAAACGGTCCGACACAGATATTGACAATATTAATCTGTGTTGAAAAAATCATTGCTCTAGCATCAAAACCCACGGAGGAAACAGTCGAGTACGTTTGTATGGAGAAATGACCACTCCTGTTGGCTCTTAAAGTAAAGCAATAAAATTTTAGAAGAAATTGTCGTATTTTAGCTTTGGTGCAAAAACTGTTATTTTTTTTAAGTTGCGTTTTAGCCCTATGTTCGTATTTATTTTCGAGTCGAGCGAATGTCAAGAAATCAAGTTTCGAATTGATAAAATTTTTGGCAACAGTATTTTGATCCTAAAAAAAAAGCGCTATAATTTTTCAAAAACTTTGCTGGCTGAACCTACTGCACCTTAGCTCGTTATTGAATCGCTCGCGTACTGCACGCGCGCTGCTTATCGTATTATACCTGTACCTACCACGTAATGCAAGCAAACAGTTAGTAAGCCTTTCGCAAACAGGCGCAATCGACAGCAATTGCCTATTTTGCTTGAAATACCAGGGCCCCTTTCGAGATTCATTCGACAACTGTCAGATTTCGCGTCCACTTCAATTCAACAGTTGATTGAATCGCATGTTCATCAACTGCGGATAATATCATTATATATATTATACAGATGTCTGTTTAGTGGGTTTGGCTTCACCAGTAATCTAATCTATTAAGATTACTCTGGATAGGACATACTATTCGAAGAGGGGAAACGAATAACGCAAGCATCGCTTCCGGTTGGAAACCGCCGGACGAAGGCCGTGGCTCTTGGCAACCGTCTGCCGTAAGTGAGCTGGAGCGAGGCCAGAAGGGTTGCTGAAGATAGGAAGGAGTGGCGCGAGCTTTTGACAACAACAACAATACATACGACAACAACAGTAATCTACGTGTGACAAGAAAAAGTTGATTAACCCACTTAGACTGACTTATAATTCTAAGAGGGGAAACGAATAACGCAAGCATCGCTTCCGGTTGGAAACCGCCGGACGAAGGCCGTGGCTCTTGGCAACGGTCTGCCGTAAGTGAGCTGGAGCGAGGCCAGAAGGGCTGCTGAAGATAGGAAGGCGTGGCGCGAGCTTTTGACAACAACAACAATACAGACAACAACAACAGTAATCTACGTGTGACAAGAAAAAGTTGATTAACACACTTAGACTGACTTATAATTCGAAGAGGGGAAACGAATAACGCAAGCATCGCTTCCGGTTGGAAACCGCCGGACGAAGGCCGTGGCTCTTGGCAACGGTCTGCCGTAAGTGAGCTGGAGCGAGGCCAGAAGGGTTGCTGAAGATAGGAAGGAGTGGCGCGAGCTTTTGACAACAACAACAACAATACATACGACAACAACAATACAGACAACAACAACAGTAATCTAAGGCAGGCGTGTCTCACTCCGCGATTTCGTCGCTTTGCTACAGGTAGCTAAAAGTACATCCGTTCGGCCCCAATTTTGGGGAAAGCCATAAGCCGCGCGTGGCGCTGTCGCCACCTAGCGGCCATATCTGTGCTGATCGTAACAGACGCGTTTTGTTAGAGAGTGAGTCTTCTGTACTTAGTACTATTATTTATTCTGTGTCTAAGGGTATATTAGCCTTTACCTTCGTAGAAGAAGTAGGGAAGCGCTGGTGGCCTAGCGGTAAGAGCGTGCGACTTGCAATCCGGAGGTCGCGGGTTCAAACCCGGGCTCGTACCAATGAGTTTTTCGGAACTTATGTACGAAATATCATTTGATATTTACCAGTCGCTTTTCGGTGAAGGAAAACATCGTGAGGAAACCGGACTAACCCCAATAAGGGCTTAGTTTACCCTCTGGATTGGAAGGTCAGATGGCAGTCGCTTTCGTAAAAATTAGTGCCTATGTCAATAGGGATGATGACACATGTTGAATTTTATAACAAAATCTAGTAAAATAGATAGCAAACGAGCAATTTATCACAATAATGTGGATATTAAAATAAAATATTAAAAAATTACAAAATTACAGGACCCGAAAGTTTCAAAATTTAAGTTTTTTTTAACTTCCAAAAACGATAAAAGTAAGGGTACCATTCGATTCCTTACATTTCATCCAAAAAAATATTGTATAGCAACTATATACATTAACGCAATATTTCACCGACAAAAACGCAATTTTCTTGTTTTGTCCATACTACAAGATGGGCGATGACGTCACGGCCTCTGGCCGTTTTGTATAGGACGTTTCGCGAGTGAAGTGCGACTGTCGGACTTTGACTACAATTTCTGACTTTTGTGTTACTTTAATGCAATGGGTCCCATATAGACATTTGATCCTAAAAACAAACCCGATCGATTGATACCATAAAAAAAACCGGCCAAGTGCGAGTCGGACTCGCGCACGGAGGGTTCCGCACCATCAACAAAAAATAGAGCAAAACAAGCAAAAAAACGGTCACCCATCCAAGTACTGACCCCGCCCGACGTTGCTTAACTTCGGTAAAAAATCACGTTTGTTGTATGGGAGCCCCACTTAAATCTTTATTTTATTCTGTTTTTAGTATTTGTTGTTATAGCGGCAACAGAAATACATCATCTGTGAAAATTTCAACTGTCTAGCTATCACGGTTCGTGAGATACAGCCTGGTGACAGACGGACGGACGGACGGACGGACGGACGGACGGACGGATGGACGGACGGACAGCGGAGTCTTAGTAATAGGGTCCCGTTTTTACCCTTTGGGTACGGAACCCTAAAAATTAGTCATGTAGCCTATTCTTGGGATTAGTTGCCAAGCGGACCCCAGGCTCCCATGAGCCGTGGGAAAAATGCCGGGACAACGCGAGGAAGATCCTTTACCTTCGTAGATGACTTCTCCGCCCCGTATGAGTCGGTAGAGCGCGTTCCGTTGCAGAGCGCCCTTCACGCAGCGGCACCCGGCCACGGGGACTTTACGCTTGCCTTCCGTCACCATGAACTGCTGGAGAACGTTGGCCTCGCCTGGACAATGGAAGTTTGTCAGTTATCTATGCGACGTGAGGCTAGTATAATACAAGCGACCCGACCCGGCTTCGCATGGATTACACAAAACCTTAACACAATCAGTGCCGAAAACCCGACTATCGGGTATTTTATGATCGGGATCGTTCGGGATGATTCGGGAGCTTTATATAACGAAATTTTTGTGGCCAGGCGCGGATGTCTTGTTTGGCTGGGTGGCAATGAATGTGTTAGCAAATTATATACATAAACCTTCCTAAATAATCAAGACCAGCGTCAAGGTACTCATAAGATACCTTGACACCAAGCTGAGTGGAAACCTTTTCAGCGACGTTTTAAACCTTTTTTGTGACATGTTTTTGTAAAATGTTGTATTTAAAGCGTCCTGAATAAATTTTATTATATTCTATTCACTCTAGTGATAGGTGAAAATCGCATGAAAATCCGTTCAGTAGTATTTGTGTTTATCGCGAACATAGACACAAACCGACAGACGCGGCAGGGGACTTTGTTTTATAAAATGTAGTGATTTTCAACCCCTAAAGCAAAAAGAGGGACAAAAAATCTAGCACCGAGAAATTGTACACGAACAACACCCCACTTTCCGACCCTTTGAGGTTTTTTATTGTCGTCCATGTCCATATGGATGGTATTCCATCTGTCCAATATCTTGGTCCAATGTAGATTTGCGTCTCACAATTTGCTTAATGAGAAAGTGAGACGCAATGCACATTCAACAAAGAAATTGGACAAGTGGAATACCATCCTATGCGACGCGTCCTGGTGAACGAACACGCCGTGGATACACCAGTTTGCAAAACACTCGCTACTTTTTTCGCAAATGGCGTGCTAGCGAGACATGCGCCAGATCTAAATGCTCTTGGATTCTAAAATTGCGGCATTCCATTAGAAAGGTGTCCTAAAGCTTCAAGTGCAATAAGGACGTATTCATCTGAAATTCCAACAGAAGTTCTGATCGAAACGTCCTTATTGCAGACGAAGCATAAGGGCCCTTCTCTGATGGAAAGCCACAATAGGGTTTTCTCCTACTAACCAAATCAGTTACTTTTTTAGAACTGTCAAAACGATTTGCTAATATGAAATTTACATGAAACATTACATCGTGACGTCACGGTCAACTCACCTACTTTTTATATTTCTATTCGATTTATTAAATAGAACTTGTGTTTAAAAATAACTCCTATCTGTGTTTTTCTAATAATTATCGGGTGGTTTATTTCATGCATGATGTAAAATAATTTATTTACAGTACATATGGCACTAGTGCGTAAAATAGCACTTTTCGTGCGTATGTCGAAACTTTAAAGTGCCATATGTACTGTAAAACGTTGTTCGATACACGTGCGAATAGGTAATTCGCAACTCGTGTCGATTTAATTTATCGCCACTCGTTTCGAATTTCCTCTTTTTCGCACTTGTATCGAAAATAACTATTTAAATACAGTATCCTATTGTCACAATAAGTTACCTATAATCTCTTCCTCCTGTCTCTTCGGGATCCTCGCACTGAGCTCATCTTTCACATCGTCGACTAGTTTGTAAATGATGTTGTGTTTCTTCAGGCCGATGTTCTTGTTCTTGGCCTCGACGACCAGCGGCGCGGGGCAGTCCACGTTGAAAGCGTATATCACGGCATTGAACGCTTCTGCTATCTGAAAGTAACGCGAGTTTAACCTTTTGAACGCTTTATAAAAAACCGGCCAAGTGCGAGTCGGACTCGCGCACGGAGGGTTCCGCACCATCAACAAAAAATAGAGCAAAACAAGCAAAAAACGGTCACCCATCCAAGTACCCCCGCCCGACGTTGCTTAACTTCGCTCAAAAATCACGTTTGTTGTATGGGAGCCCCACTTAAATCTTTATTTTATTCTGTTTTTAGTATTTGTTGTTATAGCGGCAACAGAAATACATCATCTGTGAAAATTTCAACTGTCTAGCTATCACGGTTCGTGAGATACAGCCTGGTGACAGACGGACGGACGGACGGACGGACAGCGGAGTCTTAGTAATAGGGTCCCGTTTTTACCCTTTGGGTGCGGAACCCTAATAAAAACGTCACTTATACGCCAAGGTAACGGACGCAAGCGAGCTAATGTAAACCTTACTTGAAAGTGTCAAGGCTACTTTGTCCTTGACGCTGTGGGCACGACTAGTAATGACGACTTTGGGTGTTCTTGGCTTTCAAAAGGTTGAGCTTTGTAGGCGTCATAAGTCACCCATGCAGGTTGGATCTTTACGGTTTACCCAAAGGGTAGGGACCCTATTACTATGACCACTGTCCGTCTGTCTGTCACCAGACTGTATCTCATTAACCGTGATAGCTAGACAGTTGAAATTTTCACTGATGTATTTCTGTTGCCGCTATAGCACAGAATAAATAATAGTACTAGGTACAGAAGACTCACTCTCTAACAAAACGCGTCTGTTACGATCAGCACAGATATGGCCGGTAGGTGGCGACAGCGCCACGCGCGGCTTATGGCTAGCCACCAAAATTGGTGTGGAACGGATGTACTTTTAGCTACCTGTAGCAAAGCGACGAAATCGCGGAGTTAGCCACGCCTGGCTATAGCAACAAATACTAAAAACAAAATAAATATTTAAGTGGGGCTCCCACACAGCAAACGTGATTTTTCTGCTAAAATCGTATACGAGTTCGCGTGCCGTCTAAATGAGCCCTAACACTGTACGGAAACATTAGGTAGGTAGGCCATCAGATATATCGGAGCGGCTAAGGCGCTCACAATACCTGAACACGCACTCTAACGCCCTGACAATAAAGGTGTGTTCAGATATTTGTGAGCGCCTTAGCCGCCCCATATATATTAGATATTTTCAATGTAAAGTTTAGTAGTTTCAAACGACTGACCTTGAAGTGTATTAATGGGCTTTAATTAGATAGTTATTAGTTAACTCTAAGTGCACTTTTAGTTTGTTATTATTGTAACTTCAATTTCATTTCAACTTTGAAATCTATTTAGTTTAGTACTACTTATATAAGTTATATGGTTAATATATATTCTAATTAAGGAAACTGTAGGTCTATAAGTCTGATAACCCTTCATTATAATAATGTATTACTATAAGAGACTGTTTGTTTCTAAATAAAGAAAAATTAAAATTAAATTAAATATCTGATGGCGACTGTACAATCAAGTTTACCTCCAGATCGTTGGGAGTGACGGGGCCAACTCCGAAGTGGACGAGGTCGAGCCGCACGGTGTCGTGCTCGTCGTACGTCTCCAGGATGTCCAGGATCGCCTCCACGGACCCGTCCACGTCACCTGACACATCAATTATAATAAAATAGATGCAAATTTTCTCAACCCTAAAGCTTTGGATTCCTCCGAAAACGGTGCCGTCATATAGCGGCAGCAAAAGACGGCCGCCTTTACGGTGGCGACATGTGGAAAGTACTACGGCGTCATAACACACCGTCAGCCACCATGGTCAAAGCGGCAAATTTGAAAAATGTAGGCGCGATGGGATAACGTCCCATAGAAAATTTGAATTTCGCGCCTTTTCCTACTGACAAGATTTGCTTGATCATCTATAATTTACTTGGAGGATGAAATATCATCAGAAGAGGAAAATAATCGTAGTACGGAATCATTTATTCAAATCTCGTGTCATTTATTCAAAATGGCGTCACCGCTATCTAATAAAACGTTCACGAAACTATCGACAAGGTCATGACGGCCGTCATCTTACGTTACGTTGACAATCAACGTAACGTAACGCCGTCTAGGAAACCGCGCCATCTTGTTTACATAGACAACGTTCTAGTGACGTCAGTCAACGCTATATAGCGGCCATAATATGACGGCACCGTTTTCGGAGGAATCCAAAGCTTAACGTGCATTCTGCGATCGTAGTACAAGTGTTCAATCCAAAATATCCCAGGTTAGTTTATTAAGATATCACGTTGCTGTTAATTTTTATATTACTCAACAACAACAAAGATGTTTTGATCCTTTGACATTGAAAAGGCCCGGTTTGAAAAATGCTTATAAGACATCACACCGATACAATACTGATCTTCAACCAAAAACGTCACTTTTGACACTGACAGATCGGTATCGTATCGGAGTGACATATCATAAGCGTTGTTCGAATCGGGCCGTTAGTAAGCATTGTCTCGTAATTTTACCTTTAACGATAACGCTGAGCGTCGGATGGTCGTCGTACTGGATCATCTTCTGACGCGGTCCCACGGGTCGTAACTGTGCGAACAAGAAATTGTTAGAATCGGTGTAAGTTAAGAGCCAACAGAAGTGGTCATTTCTCCATACAAACGTACTCGACTGTTTCCTCCGTGGGTTTTGAAGCTAGAGCAATGATTTTTTCAACACGGATTAATATTGTCAATATCTGTGTCGGACCGTTTTGCTTTTTTTAATATTTTTGTTTTTTAAGGCGCTAGAGCCCTTCAAAAATTGCCAAAATGACCTAATTGCCTATGCCGCAATGAGAGGCGTGGTATTCAATACTGATATCAATTAGCCAAAAAAGCAAAACGGTCCGACACAGATAATTTCGTAATCATTTAGATTTCCAAATTTGGTTACGATTGGTTAAGTTTTGGAGGAGGAAACAGTCGAGTACGAAACCGAGATTTTTGAGATTTTTACGCAGGATTTTTCACCTTGTCCTTATCGCACTAGTTTTAGGAGCCGCTTCCGTTAGCGAGACGGGTATATTTACCTAAAATATTTAAATATCAGCTCCTGTTTCGTCTTAAGAATCCAATTTTAACCAAAGCATTAGGGCCATTAGGTATCATCATTCGCTTGCTCTTGTCCCATCCACTTGGGGTCGGCGCAACATGTCTTTCTGTTCCATAGCTCACTGTCACCCGTCATCTCATCATTCAGTTGCGTTCGTTTCATATCATCTCTCACACAGTCCATCCACCTTTTCCTCGGTTTTCCTCTCCTCGTACTTTTTCATTCCTAACATGGTCTAATAAAACATGGTCTTCTCTTCCCAGAGTGTCACTTGCCTACGTCACAATAACATTGCCACTTTATTTCAACATAACATGTTACATGGGTACATTATATCTATGGTTAATAAGTTAAAATATTTCTTTATAATTTTACAATTTCCATTTATATGTATTTTATCTTAAATTTTACAATAACACGTCATTTTTAATTATTCGTTAGCAATATCTTCCGATTCACGAAAGAAATTTCAGACATTCGGGTAATTCTGTTTACACTACTGGCGACACAGGATAGCGCTGTCACATTTGACAATCCGCCATGTTGTCCCTGACCGTCATCCTTGTCGAACGCGTGTTAATTGTTATTTCCTTCTCGCTCAGTGTCAGCAGTCGCAGTGTTTTCCAAACTTTTCACGTCGTAAGCTTGATAATTAATGTTTTGTTACGAAAATGGTTGGCTGTTCTATTCGGAACTGTAAGAGTAGGAGTGAAAAGGGCAGTATAGATTTGTTTTATTTTACTATGTTTCTACATGAATAACTTAAAATGAATGCCGTTAAAATAATATTCACCGTTGGTTAAAATTCTCCCACATTTTAAAGTTTGAGAACCTGTAAACAGCATGATGACGTAGGCAAGTGACAGTTAGGTCATTCGCGAATCTCGGAAGAGAGTACCAGGCGGAGTATATTATTATACCATGATTCCTAATAGCTTTCTCGTCCAATAACTTTCATCCCTCCGCATCACATGCCCGTTCTTAAAGCATTAGGTATATGCTCTGTTTAGGATTTGCTTTTTCTTTATAAAAAAAAGATATTAGAAAACATTATAAAATTGAAAGTTATAAAAAATATAGTTTAACATAAAACACGCCCCACAATTATTATCAAAATTGAAATACACCAAGTCGAGAGAGCCACTTCTCTCGCTCCAGTGTTTTTGACTTTTGATAATAGGCTACATGACTAATTTTCATTTATGGTATCAATCGATCGGGTTTGT
Source organism: Cydia amplana (assembly GCF_948474715.1). Lineage (NCBI taxonomy): Eukaryota > Metazoa > Arthropoda > Insecta > Lepidoptera > Tortricidae > Cydia > Cydia amplana. Next base: position 5,684,767 of record NC_086085.1, read on the forward strand.
TTTTTGGATCAAATGTCTATATGGGACCCATTGCATTAAAGTAACACAAAAGTCAGAAATTGTAGTCAAAGTCCGACAGTCGCACTTCACTCGTGAAACGCCCTATACAAAACGGCCAGAGGCCGTGACGTCATCGCCCATCTTGTAGTATGGACAAAACAAGAAAATTGCGTTTTTGTCGGTGAAATATTGCGTTTATGTATATAGTTGCTATACAATATTTTTTGGATGAAATGTAAGGAATCGAATGGTACCCTTACTTTTATCGTTTTTGGAAGTTAAAAAAAACTTAAATTTTGAAACTTTCAGGTCCTGTAATTTTGTAATTTTTCAATATTTTATTTTAATATCCATATTATTGTGATAAATTGCTCGTTTGCTATTTTACTAGATTTTGTTATAAAATTCAACATGTGTCATCATCCCTATTGTCTTTTCTAAACATGTATATTCCTTACCCGCATCCTGCCCATAGCCCGTTTCCTCTCTAGTTGCTGGCGGTACTGCTGGCGATGTGCGGCCGCCTTGGCGGCGATCACCTCGAGGTCGGAGGCTTGCTTCTCCTTCATGCGCTGGTTGTGCCGCCATTTCATCACCTCGGCGGCGCGTTTCTACACAAGTTGGCATTTTATTAAAGTTTATGAAGTCTCTAAGAGTCAGAGTAAGAGAGTATGAGTCTCTTCCTTATAAAAACTACATAAGATAGGCAGTACCGTCTTTACCAAAAAATTAATAAGACTCCACTGTCCATCTGTCACCAGGCTGTATCTCGTAAACCGTGACAGTTGAAATTTTTGACAGATGATATTTTTCTGTTGCCGCTGTAAAAACAAATACTAAACAAGTACGGAACCCTCGGTGGGTGGACAGCAACAGTATATGTGATTACCCATAATAAATAGTAGATCATAGTAGAAAAATGTTAGTTTAATTAGCTTTCTTTACTTTCTTAAAGGGCCCCAAATTCTTATGTGCCCAGGGGCCCCAGCATAGTTTAAAACGGCCCTGAAGATAGGTACACTTTGATATGGAAAGCCGAATATTGTTACCTAATAGCAAGCTAGCGACGACACTGGAATCGAAAGCACCAGTCCAAAGTGAACACACACCGAGGACACCTTTCGGAAAAAATGATCGGCCCTCCGCTCCGCAGAGCATAACACATTAACAAGCATTGCACCCAAACCTCCACTACTAGCATCAGTGTGAAGGTTAAAAGGATTGTTTTGGAATTAACTTCGCGCCACTGGTTTGACCCTACTGCCTAATTGACAGAGGACCTTCTAACACCCCTTGATCCTCAAAGCATTTTAACGCAGTTAACATGACATTGCACCAGTTTAAAGACTAGTATTATTATTACTATTCCGACTTTTTACTGTAAGTAATAATGAATTACTTTTGCTTCTTATTGTATGTATCCTACCTTAGGCTTATGCTATATGTTTTATGAACCTCCAGATCTTTTTAGTAGAAAGATTTATGTGCGTATTACACACTTCTGACTTATGTATCATGTATGACTGTATGTGTTCTGAATAAATAAAATAAAAATAATATTAATAAATAGTATGTTGAAGGTAGTTACCTCAGAGCTGACTTCGAGCACCTGATCGCCGGCAGAGGGCAGCTCCCGCCAGCCCAGCACCGACACGGGGGTTGATGGCGGCGCTTCCAACACGACACGGCCTTCAGCAGAGTTTAACACGCGCACCTACAAACATATTACAGAAATTATAGTTCGTTTTTTTTAGCATTAGAAAGAACTTGCAAGAAGGTAAGCGATCTTGACATGTCTTTTAATTGAAAAACGCTTTTTAAAAATCAAAAACTATTACTTATGAAAGCAGAAGAATATAAATCAGTGGTTTCTAACCTTTTCAGTCCGGTCACCCCTATGACTAACTAGGGACCCTGATTTTACCCCTCCTCCCAATGGTAATAAAAAATATAAAGCGTGTACGTTTGTTGTATTGTTAAATTAGGTTAGCTTATTACCCCCGTAAAATACCAGTTTTACCCCTACGGGGGTAATTACCCCCAGGTTAGGAACCACTGATATAAATGATCGTATTAGATTCATAATTGTTACATATTTGCCGTAACTTATTTTTAAAATGTTTTTCAATTAAAAGACACATCAAGATTGTTTACCTTATTTCTAAAGCTAAAAAAACGAACTATAGGCCTGACAAAGATCTGAAGCGCTAGTGGCCTAGCGGTAAGAGCGTGCGACTTGCAATCCTGAGGTCGCGGGTTCAAACGCCGGCTCGTACCAATGAGTTTTTCGAAATTTATGTACGAAATATCATTTGATATTAGTCGCTTTTCGGTGAAGGAAAACATCGCGAGGAAACCGGACTAATCCCAATAGGCCTAGTTTCCCCTCTGGGTTGGAAGGTCAGATGGCAGTCGCTTTCGTAAAAACTAGTGGCCACGCCAATTCTTGGGATTAGTTGCCAAGCGGACCCCAGGCTCCCATGAGCCGTGGCAAAAATGCCGGGACAACGCGAGGAAGATGATGATGAGGCCTGACAAAGATATCTTTCAGTAAAAAAGTTTCAGTCAAAACAATAGTGAATGGTTATTGTTAAAACACTAAAGGCTTAGCGTCACTTGCACCATCGCACTCACCAGGAATTAGCCGGTTAAACCGTTAACCCAGTGTCAAATTGTACTAGTAGGTTAATCCCGGGATACTGGGATGCAAGTGGCCCTTAGAAGACGCAAAAACAAAAGAACGTAGAAATGTGTACTGTATGAATAGCGATCTAGTTTTTGCAAAAATGGCGTACCTTGGCCCATCCACTACCAGCTACAATGACACTGCCGCGGCGTAGAGTTCCTCTTTGCACCAAAACTGTAGCTTGTTTTCTAAAAACAGAAGAAATTAAATGTAAGACAATGTAGAATAAAATATGAAAGTAAAAGTCAGCTCTAAATAGCAGAATGGATCCAGATAATTTTATACCATTTAAATCCGGCTTATAATCGACACATTTAGATGTTAGCGTAAAAACATTGTCAAGGCAATGTGCATTTATAAGCTGAGCTGGCAGCGTCAACGCTTCCACTAAAGTATCCAATTTAGATACTTTAGCGCTGAGACCGGGATGACTTGAACACTAAAAGATTAAACTTAGAGCAAAGATACACACCCCGTCCTCGGATCGAGTTGCGCCTCAATAACCACACCCTCGACATATCCGCTCGGGTCCGCCTTCAACTCCATAAGCTGAGCTTGTAACGTTAGTGCCTCCACTAAAGTATCCAGATTGGTCTTCTTTAGTGCTGAGACCGGGATGGCTTGGATGTCGCCGCCGAGGGCTTCGCAAACCACGCCATGCTGCGCTAGCGAGCGCATCGTGTTTTCCTAGAACAATGGTGTTGCCGAAGTGATTCCAAAACTGATTACCACTTAATTTTTATTCAATTTTTAAAATGTACAGTAAAATGGAAAACTATCAGGTTCTAACATAGACTAGGAATCCTCTAGACCAGCGGTCGGCAACCTTTTAGCAGCCAAGGGCCACATAGTAGGTAACGAAGTTGACACGGGCCGCACTTTGTTAATATTTATGACTAGACTAGACATTGTCGTTTGTCAATATTACATATAAAATAGCCAGGGAGGCTCGCGGGCCGCAAGTGACAGGTTCACGGGCCGCATGTGGCCCGCGAGCCGCGGGTTGCCGACCGCTGCTCTAGACGGAGTTTAGAGCAATTATTTCATGAAACCGATGCTGCCAAAAATACTGGGGTGCGGGGGACGAGGTGAGCGAGTCCCGCGCCGTGATTGGTCCGTTCAAAGATACGGACGTCACACAAAGACACTTTGACTCGAAAATGGAGTAAAACTACCGTATATTTGTGGCAGAGGGGGTAGCGCTACTATGCTGTCTGGAGGATGTTTTGTCTGTGACTCCGGTCTCTGGACACTGGCCAACTGCTCTACCAACTGAGCTACCAATTATTTTATTTTATGCTATACATCGCTTTCGTAAATTCGTAACCCTAATTGCCCTTATATCGGTAAAGCGTTGTAATGAATTAAGCATAATGAAACCACTCACAGGTCACAGATGATAGTTTCAGTTCCATCGTAGGCTCTGTCTTCACTTTCCATCAGGCGGTCTATAGTTCGTTTTTTTTAGCATTAGAAATAAGGTAAATAATCTTGATGTGTCTTTCATTGAAAAACACATTTTAAAAATAAGTCACGGCAAATATGTAACAATTATGAATCTAATACGATCATTTATATTCTTCTGCTTTCATAAATCATAAGTAATAGTTACTGATTTTTAAAAAGCGTTTTTCAATTAAAAGATATGTCAAGATCGCTTATCTTCTTTCAAGTTCTTTCTAATGCTAAAAAAAACGAACTTTAGCATGAGTTGCGTTTTCGCGCGCATCTGGCACGACTTCAAGCATGGACTCGCGCGCGAGAACGCAACTCATGCTAGACCGCCGGGTGTGACTAGAGCCAATCGCCAATCAGTTTATTATATAAAAAAAAATGCAGCCAATTAATGACTGATTTATAAAATATAGATTCTTAATTTGAATAGTAGTTTAAGAGTTTATTTTTTATATAAATCATCTGTGAGCTGCTCAACAAAAAAGTGAACTTGAGGCATACCTACAATGTTCACACCTGGCTTGTCGATTTTGTTGATCGCCACCAGTATGGGCACTGGAAACAAAACAGTACATTGAAACAACATTTTACTACAGCGATAATTAGTCATGTCCTAAAATGCTCTTACAAATCACCTATTTGCGGAAATCGTGGCGAGTAATAAAAATGAAAGTTTGATCCACTTCAAAACGATATGTCATACATTGCCTGCCAGTTTAAAGCTATGTCCAGACGAGACAATTCTTCGCCAATCTGATGAAATTGTCCGATCAAATCAGGACGTGCAGACGCAACGCCAATTTCGATACTTATTACCGATAAAATGGGGTGCGGACGCAAGAATTTCGTTTTGGAGCACTTTTTAACTTAGCGGGCTCAAATATCACCATAAATCATAAATTGGTGATTAAATTGGAGATTGACGCAAATTTCATTTCTGATCAAATCGGTCGATTTGATCATCCCGGCTGGATACCGCTTAACACCAGATAGCAATACATAGCTGGTAAAAATTGTACATTTTTCGTACATTACATTTATTTATTTACTAGCTGTTGCCCGCGACTTCGTACCCGTGGATTAGTATATTTTCCCCATACAAACTTTGGACCCCCATTTCACCCCTTTAGGGGATGAATTTTGAAAAATCCTTTCTTAGTGGACCCCTAGACCTTATAAGGAATCTACTTGCCAAATTTGGACTTTCTAGTCCCAGCGGTTAGGGCTGTGCGTTGATATAAGTCAGTCAGTCAGGTCTTTCACATTTATATATACAGGGTGGCCCATTTAGATCGGTCAGTATGGGAAAATCTGAAACTATAAGACATACGACGATCTCTTCTTAGGAACCATGTCATCGATTTTAGTAACAAGAAAAACTGCATTCATACTTTTAAATTTTTTTTATATAAAATGTATTGAAAAAAATGGTGGCCATTTTGAAAACATATAAAATAAATTAAAGGATATGAAAACAATGCATTTTATTCATTTCAGACATCATGTTTCCTAGTAACATTTACTGCTTAAGACCTACACAATCAATATCTAAATAGAAATAATTTTAGATATTTTTTTTTCAAAACGTCCGGGTTCGATTCCCGAGCTGAGTACACATTTATTTTATGTATGAATGCAGTTTTTCTTGTTACTAAAATCGATGACATGGTTCCTAAGAAGAGATCGTCGTATGTCTTATAGTTTCAGATTTTCCCATACTGACCGATCTAAATGGGCCACCCTGTATATATTAGTCACTGACCGTTAGCTTCCCTCGCCATCCTTACAGACTCCACAGTCTGCTCCATGACTCCATCGTCAGCGGCGACCACTAGCACCACTATATCGGTGGCGAACGCGCCGCGAGACCGCATGGCTGTGAACGCCGCGTGCCCCGGCGTGTCGAGGAATGTCACTGTTTCGCCAGACGCCAGTTTCACTATGGACAAGGGATATAAAATAAGTTCTTAGAAATAATTAACTAACGTGACGTGGTGACATCAAATTTCTACTGTACCACAGAGCAGATGTCTCCAAGAAGGTCATTAGAGATTCTAGGCACTTTAAGTAACGAGAGAGAACAGCAAACTTCGACCTTAAAACCTAAAACTTAAAGCTCAATGCTACACTCTTGGTCCAAAACGGTCCAAACTTGTCTCTAAGTATTGTCCATACGAGTAACACCAGTGTAGCATAGATAATCTCAAACTTACACTTATTAAAGTTCAACTTTCAAATGCTCCAATATGCTGCGTAATGCCACCAAACTCCTGATCCACAACAGACGTGTTCCTCAAGGCGTCTAGACCGTCTAATAGTGTAGTTTTCCCGTGGTCCATGTGGCCAATAACGCAGACGACGGGCGGCCGGGGTCGCAGAGCTTCGGGCTGTGCTGGCGGCGCTGGGACTGCGTCCTTATGTAGCGAAAATCGACCTTAAAACCTAGAATATATAGTCCAACCTTCAAACGCTCCTATATGCTGCGTAATGCCTCCGAACTCCTGATCGACGACAGACGTGTCTCTTAAAGCGTCTAGTAGCGTAGTTTTCCCGTGGTCAACATGTCCCATTACGCAGACGACGGGCGGCCGGGGCCGCAGAGCTTCTGGCGGCGCGGGAGGGGCTGGGACAGCGTTCTTGTATAGCGAAAATCGACCTTAAAACCTAGAATATATAGTCCAACCTTCAAACGCTCCTATATGCTGCGTAATGCCGCCGAACTCCTGATCGACGACGGACGTGTCTCTCAAGGCGTCTAGTAGCGTAGTTTTCCCGTGGTCCACGTGTCCCATTACGCAGACGACGGGCGGTCGGGGCCGCAGCGCTTCGGGCGGCGCGGGCGGGGCCGGGACCGCGTCCTTGTTCTATGGAGTATAAATTTAAATAATGTAATCAAGGTTCAAATTCCTTTGATTCTAGTATTTAGACTATTTTAGGCACACCTTAACCCGAATTTTCGATTAATGTGAAAAATGACTTTACGCTTTCGAAGACTCGTCTAAAATTCAAAAAAAAAACTCGTAAAATGTAAGACAAATTCGAGCTTAACGGTTTGGCTATGTACTACAGCTCCATTCAATGAATATTTGCTTGTAGATGAGCTAACTAACCACCTCCATCACCAGATCAGCTTGATGGTACCAAATTATTGTATTGCCATCTGTTTTACATGCATTTCATACCAAATAGTTTTAAGTTAAGTGGACTTGCAAGACTTTATTACATTACATTGGTAGTTAATTAGCTATAAGTTAATGTGATAAAAGCTTCAATCGATATTAAACTTTCGTGAGATATATTTTAAACTGTGTAAACGATAACAAAAAAAGGTTGTTATAAAACCACTTGCCTCCTCGACCTCTGCCTCTTCATCAGGCCTAGGTACCAGTTTGAACCTGGATCCTGATATTTTGACTATGTCGCGAACAACCTGCGGGTTATGTATCACAGTGTCTGCTTTGTAGTTTATGTCTGATGTTTTGTCCGCAAACTCCAACACTTTGAAGACATGTTCTGAAAGACAGCCAAAAAATATGATGAATGATTACAAAATAAAACATTGCTATAAAAATTACAAGTACATAAATAACTTCTTCCTTGTCGTAATCTCATGGCTGAGGGACGTAACGATTGTGGGCACTCTTGTGGGTGCCACATTGCAGGCTAGCATGCACTGGGCCCAGGACAGAGCGGCTTGGAGGTAAATAAATTACATAGTATGTAATTACAATTTTGTAATTCATGATTCAAAAGAGATTTATTAAACAACCTTAAAAACAATTATTTGTTAAATAAATAAAGATATTTTATTTCACTGCAGGAGTTGATATGGCTGAAGGGTGGGAAGGTGTATACATTTAGTTACAAATTTAATTTTTTAGGGGCTAGCCAGCTTAGATATTACAGTCGACTCTCTATAATTCGAAGTTATCACGAGTTCCCAAGAATATCTCTTTATATTTTGAAATAAATCAATACATTTTTAAGCTCTTGGTAATTCAAACAAAAATAATCAATGCTAAGTAACAAAACGACGCGTTAATTCGAACTCATAGGCGTTAAACACTCTACAATTCGAAGTTATCAGATTGCAGACCTCACAGAGGTAATAATAGACCGCACATTTTGAGACAAGTTCAAGTTCGTCATTGCACTGTTTCGTTGGTTATGTGTACATATTAAAAGTTAGTGTTAGTTACGAGTCCTAAAAAGTATAAATGCTTGACGATTGCTAAAAAGAAGGAGTTAATCGAAAAAGTGGAGGTAGGTGGGATGACAAGTGATGTTGCAAAAGAATTTTCAGATCAGTCTCAGCAATGTGCATTGAAGTAAACTCATGTTTCAGACTTCTTCCGAAACTAACGTTTTATATCTCCTACTCCTACCTACCTACTCAATAATTCGAACTTTCATATTTTTTCTCTCAAAAATTACGAACTTATTTTAAATTTATTTTACTTATTCGAAATTTATTTTAACAGTCCTTTGAGTTTCGAATTAACGAGAGTCGACTGTATCAGAATGTTGAAAGAGAACCCTGTGTTACCTTACATACACATCTCCCAACTATCCAGGACATCATTGTTTTCTGTATGAGAAACAAAGAATAAGCAATACATACCAACATCCTTCTTGAGCACCTCAGCCACATCTCTCACTGTCATGTTCCTCCATATGCCCACCACTTCTGAGCCCGCTTTTGGGGAGTATCTGATAGCTTGCCTCCCTTGAGTTTCTACAGCCTAAAAAACAAAATTCTTAGCATCATTATACAGCGCACAAATAATAAAAATAAATGTTTCAACAATACAACTTAAATGGTACCTACATGATAAAAAGAGCAACGAAACTTGACAGTTAGTTTGCTATACTATCGTTATTACAAGATCTAGACGTCTGAAAGCTGTTATTACACACCTTTTCTTCTATGGATCTTCGTTTCTTGCAATAGATACATGTTACTGACAGTTGACGAGCTTTAATGATATCTGGCGATTTTTTGATACTTGTTAATAGTGGCAGCGTTTCTCTCTGCAATGATCTAATGGGTAAACTGAAAACGAGATAAAGTTGTTATACAACATAATCTAAGTCGGATTATTCATTCTGAATAAAACTAACTTTTGTACTTACCGTAGTAAAAGATTCCTGTACATGTTGTATAGTTTTATAAAACACTAAATTAGAACTAAATAGTAATTACACAATGGTATTACATGTAAATAAAGCAAGGGTTATAAAAAAAATAATAACCATATAAAAACTTTCTTAGGAACCGACGCGCTTGGTGGCCATATATACACGACTTGTTAGCATAATTGTGAGTGAATCTAGCGAATTAGCCAAGAAATTGTGCGATAATGCAGGAATTATATAGAACTGCAAAACATAACCTCAACTTTTGACACTACCAGTCTGACTGAGACTGACAATGACAAGGTGACAACTGACATAAACACAGATAAAATAACTTGCGTTTTGTTACCGACCGTAATTACACGGTAAAGGGTCATTCCAGGTGATTTCAACAAATCGAGTGTGCCGTATGATTCACTACACGGCTAAATTAAGAAACATTCGCAAGTGATTCACAATCCTTGTCAGGTAACAGTGCATTGTCGAATTTCTACCCTCATTAAATTTACAAATGAAATTATTGCCATGTCAAAAAATTATTTGAACATAAAAAACGTAAATAAAGTCCGTCAACCAAATCTTGTCAGTAGTAAAAGGCGGCAAATTTGAAAAATCGCGGGTTAGCAACACTGTGTTCAAATAATTCCAAAACGCGTGTCATCTGTGTTTTATCTGTGGAATGTGGATCGTGAATGACAGCCGTCACCTTATTTGTTTTCATTTGGTTTTCATTCTGAATCGTTTCTGTTTCAAGAGATATTTCTGTAGTCACCATTAAATACCAATACATTAAATAAGATTAAGCAAAGCTAAGGGGCCTACAATGTACAATCATGCTCGTTGATGGTAAACATTACTAAAAATTGAGGTTATGACAAGTATTGGAAGAACTCTTTCGAACTTTTAAGATTATGTTCAGTTTTTTTGTTTTAGGGTTAAAAGCCATAAATAAAATTAAAACGTATGTCTAAATCTATCCAACAAGACCATAAATTGTGCCCTGGAAACCGTCCATAGACCTACATGTCTAATATTTTCAGCAATCAGTTGTGACTATTTACAAAGGTAAACCTTTTAAACAGTATTAAGAGCCTTGATTATATCGCCGTTCTTTCGCAATATCTACCTAATCCATACATGTTTGTTGCAGGATTAAATCTTGCCCAATATAAGGCGTTCGTAGTAGGTAGTATCTCTTCAGACAATACTTACCTATGGCGGTTTATGTACGTGTACAACGCAACCAAGTCGAAAAGTGACCCTTATGTTATTTACCTTTAAATTAAATAAACACCCAAATATCAGTTGTTTTATTTTTAATATGTATATTGTACAATATATACCAATCAAAAAAATTACACAGGTATGTCATATTCATCCAGAACAGTACACTAATTTACATTAACAAGTGGCATATTATAGATAGGGATACATAGATAGGGAACAAAGAGAATATAAGCACTGATAGGGAGTTGTTTTTAATATCTTCAAATTTGTTCATCATTTTGATTAACATTGTTTTAACATCGCTTTTAAATTGTCCGTCCATGTTTCAATTCTTTTCAATAAACCGCGAGTGACAATTTGAATTGACGTACGCAGGGCGCGCTCAGCGGAAAAAAAAATCTTTTGGTTCGATGTACATTGCTGCTTTTCTTAGCGCAATACTGCTCTTTGAGTGTTGCCCTACTTTAGTTTGCTTTACATTGCTACTGACAAGATTTGGTTGACGGACTATAATATCCGTATGACCAATTACCGTCCCATTTTTATTAATTTATAACATAAAACATTTTGTATCGATAGTTGTAAAAAGTAGCATGTTAAAAAAATCATATTTCAAAAAATAGGCAAAATAACAAAACTTTTTTTTCTAAATCTAATTAACGAAGATATCAGCTATATTTGCTGACTAAAATCAAATTTTTATTTTATCTTCCACATGGATTTTTTTAGAGTCAAACATGAGCATTTTTCGAATTTCTCAATTTTCACTTATATTTTTCTATTAGAAGTAATTGATCTAACACAATTATATTTATTTTACAAGATGAACACGGCAAGTACTTTATATTTCAGAAAAAAGTAATATTTGATATGCACCAGGGTTGGCACAAGAACCAATTTAAAATTGCAATAATTAACCAATTAGGTATACACTTACTCTTTGGTATACACTTCGGGTGGTCACCATTTTTTTTGTAGTTAATTCAGATAAATTTTGTCATACAGTATAATATCCACATTTCTTACCTAATCAAAAAAAGTAATAATTATTTCGTTACCTTTTATAGAAAAAAAGTTAGGTCTGATTTTGTACAAGCAGGAATTTAACCCCACTGTTAACTTCGAATGGGCAAAACTTGGAATTTAAAAGATAAAAAAAAAACTGGTGGTGGTTCAGCACTTCTGCCACCATGAAATATATCCTCAATTTTTTTTATGCAAATCAGAGACAAGGGAAAAAATTAAAAATCATGCGGCGCACTTTTTAATTCAAATTTGTTGAAATCACATGGAATGACCCTAAAGGAATATAACCAGTGGCCTATTTTATAAAGCTACAAGTTACAATTTACAAGCGGAAGTCTCTTTCTGACCCTATGTGTTAGAACGAGACTTCCGTTTGTAAATTGTAACTTGTAGCTTTATAAAATAGGCCACAGTACGTTACAAGTATCAAAGAAGTATAATACATGAGGAAAATAATTATATCAATAAGTATTTAAATTAACAGTAAATTGTATCAAAATAATATCTGTTGTTTTTTATTGTAGAATTTTTATTTTATTTTGCGTTTAGTTATTACATTGGCTGATTATACTCATAGAAAAGTAAACTTGGAAAATATTTTATTATAGATGGTCAATCAAATCTTGTCAGTAAAAAAAGGCGCGAAATTCAAATTTTCTATAAAACGATATGCCTTCGCGCCTACATTTTTCAAATTTGCCGCCTTTTTCTACTGACAAGATCTGGTTGACCAAGTATATCTAACATATTTCCGAAATGCATATTTTAAGTTAAAAATTTATAATCTTTCGTTATAAATACTTTTAGTTTGATATACATTTGTTTAAATTCCATAACCTTGAATGCGATTCTAATGAAATAAAAGCCAGAGACAATTTTAATTAATGATATTAAAAAAATAAATCATAGACAATTACTATTTATGTCCGCCATTCATTCTTTTGAGTTGCTTTTTCGTTTTACGATTTAATCCAAAATCGCAAGGAATTTGTCATCAAAGCAGCATTAGCGCGTAATAATACGCTTCTACAAGCAGCTGACTTGAAAAAATCCGGGTTGTGAAGACTCGAGGCGAGGAGTGCAACAGCTCGACCTGCTCTGACGTGCTCCTGCCGTGAGATCGTATCGTACTTCCAGTGATGCTTCCCATTTACGTTATCGGTCGCGACGTTCGCTTTGCGAGTGCCTGATGGTGTGGAAACTATGTGCGAATAACAACTTAAGTAATCAGAGAGAGGACTCAGTATGGGGGCGTTTTTGAACAAGCCCGAGACGAAGAAATATAACGAGAACGGGGAAGGAAACGGTCTTCGCTATGGCGTGGCGTCGATGCAAGGTTGGCGCGTGGAGATGGAAGATGCCCACCACGCGCAGTGCACTCTAAACGGGACTCTGTCAGACTGGAGCTACTTCGCGGTGTTCGACGGTCACGCGGGCGCGCGAGTGTCAGCACACTGCGCCGACAACCTGCTGGAATGTATCTTACAGACGGACGAGTTTCGGCGCGAGGAGATAGCGGAGGCGATCCGGGCCGGTTTCCTGGATCTAGATAAGAAGATGCGCGAGCTTCCCGAGCTGTCGAACGGCGAGGAAAAGTCGGGCTCCACCGCCGTGTGCGCGTTCGTGTCACCTAAACAAATATACATAGCTAATTGCGGCGATTCACGCGCTGTGCTCGCGCGTAACGGGCAACCTATATTTGCTACGCGAGACCACAAGCCAGAGCTTCCATCTGAGAAGTCTCGCATCGTTCAAGCCGGTGGTTCAGTAATGATTCAGCGTGTAAACGGGAGCTTAGCTGTTTCACGAGCGTTGGGTGATTATGAATACAAGAAGGTGCTGGACCGGGGTCCGTGTGAGCAGCTAGTGTCCCCGGAGCCTGAGGTGTCGACTCATGAGCGCTCGGAGGCGGAAGATGAGTTCCTGGTGCTGGCATGCGATGGAGTTTGGGATGTAATGAGTAACGAGGCACTGTGTGCCTATGTGCACTCACTGCTGCTGTTGACCGACGACCTGGTGGCTGTGACCAATCAGGTCATTGATACCTGTCTTTATAAGGTAAATATACACATGTTGTTGCCTTTTTAGCTTTCATTAAGTTAATGAAGTGCCACTCAAATCATTCATTCTCAAAGTACTATTCTTAAACAACAAATACATTCCAATTGTTCAAATACTGTAATATTCTTAAAAAATGGGTACTTCATAATGTGTTATTTTGGTAATAAACAGGTAAATGCTTGAATCATTACATGCTTAGACCCTGTGGTGTAATTGTAGTTTACTTCCTAAGTTTTTTTACACTCATCAACATTCTTGGCATTAGCTTCTATTTCCTGATTTCATAACTATTACAACAACAAAGTATTTGAAGAAATAGTAAAAACAAGCTTTACATATGTAGGCAAAATGCATTGTTTTGGATAAGATTGGGATCCTACTTGCATGTTCCTACTTGTTTATGACTAATGGTTCATCTGACCTATGACAAATAAGTAAGAAGTGATCCAGTCCTGTCTTGTTTATTTACAGTTTTGTTTATAGATATGTGGAAGTATTAATCCTTATAATAATAAATCATTTATTTCGAGTAAGTTACACTCATGTAATGTTACTTATGTAATATAGGTCAGGGACAACATCACAGTATATTAAAATATTTTTCCTGTAAACTGAAATAGATATCATAAACTAAAGAAAAAGTGACCAAGCCATTCAGTGGCCAATCTCGGAATCGAACCAGCGTCTTCAGCTTACATGACTATTGTCTTGACGTATTATTCCTGTATTTAAAGCTAGTAGCACACTCCTATAGTCTAGGACTTTCTATTACTCATCCATAATTATATAATAACAACCTCAGGTAAACACTACACAATGTAAATTACTATTTAGTCATGACTGAACCAAGTAGGTATAGAGATAAAACAATAGGAAACAAATTAAAAGACAAATGATATCATTTGATGACTGTACTGTAGGGCTAAGATGGCCGGCTCTTTATCATTTGTCACCATGGCTGTCACGTTCTAACAAATATGTAAGTGCGAAAGTGTCGCATGGCATGACAGGTGATAAAAATGCGACCATGATAGCTGGTCTGATATCTAATTGGTCCTGGTAGATCACACAGCTACTGACTGTTGTATTAGATTATTATCAGCATATTTATTACCATGACAACCAGTTAACTTAAGGGTTTATAGCTATAGGATAAGGTACATGGTACATTCTTTAGGTATGAATCATTTGTAATAGAGCAGGGGTCTCCGAGTCTTTTATATAAATAGCAGAAACAGAACTTTTATATTTTTTGTCATGTCCATCTGTTTGTCCATATGTCAGAGCCCTTTTACTCAGTAATTAAGTCGTTTTTCATTAAAATTTCTTATAATATTAATAAGCTATCCTACAATTTGTTTGCAAAATGGCGCACATCATTCAACAGGTCTTTAAAACTCTAAGGTGGTCCAAAACTTGTTGATGTGTAATAGCGTTGAAAAATATCTACTAATCGATCTGTCTAAAACTAAGTAAATTAACAAAAACAACCACTAACCACCATGAAACATTACAGGGCAGCAAAGACAACATGAGCATTGTGCTGGTGACGTTCCCCGCGGCGCCGAAGCCCAGCGCGGAGGCCCAGCGCGCCGACCGCGAGCTCGACGAGACGCTCCGGCAGCGGCTGACAGGTTGTTACCACTCGTTACTGCATGCGTGTACCCACAAGCACCGGGGGCAGGAGTGTAGGGAGTCTAACGATGCCAGGGGTTAGGGTTGCCATATGAAAATATGAAATATCTCCAAAAATCCTCATGTCAGGGGAAATCCTGACTCATGGCAACCCTGCTAGTTTAAGATTACATGTGATACTTCCCATTAATAGTGAAAATTTTAAACTTTTCGGTCATTTTGCAATGCAATCGTTGAGGACGCGCGCCGGAAGACACTGGGATTTGCTTTAATTGCGTTTGTTAGGTTAATAGGTTATCTGAGCAGCATGCTAGTACTAATCTTAGCTCCTGGGATGTACCTTGGTAGTTTTATAAGCTGCGACGAGGCAGCGGCTAATAGATTGTTACCATTCCTTCCTGCGTGCGTGTACCTACAAACACCGCAGGAGTGTAGGGAGTCCAGTGATGCCAGGGGGTAGCTTGAGCTACATGTGATACTTCCCATATAATTTGGAATAGTATAATTTGGAACGGACATTCTGCAATACCTACAATCATTGTTGACGCGATCACAATGATTCATTTATTTTCTCCTCGACGCGTCAGAACGTGTTGTCTAGTGTGGGAGCTGCCTTAGCTCTGTTTGCTTAGGTTAGGTTATCTGGCGGTCTAGCATGAGTTGCGTTCTCGCGCGCGATGCCATACATCTAGCGCGACTGCAAGTATGGAGTCACACGCGAGAACGCAACTCATGCTAGACCACCTGAGTAGCACTCCTTGTATTTCCTTGGCATTTGTCTAAATCCAGCTTCGAGAGTCCAGTCCATGGGATAAGCTTAGATTATGTCTTTTGTCCCTTTTTTAAATCAAAGACTTGGCTGAGATAGACGACGCAACAGATCGCAGGTTGTGATCGCTCACTACTGCATGCGTGTACGCACCAGCACAAGGGAAGTGGGTTGTTTTACGCTTTGGTTTGAATTTGAATAAACACTTTTTTGTGGATCTTAACAATATTTGAAAAATACCTGTTTCACGTAACGCTTGATGTTGTCTGTAAGTATTTATTCAAATTCATTTACTTGAAGATATTCCAAACTAACACAAAAAACAAGTTAAAATATGAAATAAAATATCCTCCAAACAAACAAAAGAAAAATAGCAGCAAACAATCAAATCAAACAAACAAATCGTTTATTACCAAACATTTTTACAAATCGACATAACAGATTGAACTTATCATAAATTAGATTTCACAACTAAGCTAATATCCATCGGCCCCACACTAGGCGCAGCCTATATCTCGGGAACCGGGAAAATAGATTTTACTAAAAGATTTTAACTAATCTGAATATCAATTTCTACCGTCAGTAAGAAATTAAAAAAAACTACTTAATGTAATCGCTCTAGGTCCCTCTAAGTGTATAGGTGCCCATCACGCTAACCGCGCCGCGTTGTCCCAAATAGTCAAGTGTTAATTGTCCCTATTTCCTCAGCAATCTACTTATTAGGCATATTTTAGAATACACTACAAATATTAAGATCACCTACTATTATTCTTGCGGTTTAAGTAAACGTATGTAATTCAGTTCAAGGTCGTTTTGTAGGTCAACGGTCCACGTATCTGGTCGGACATATGAGTCATATTAGCTGCTATAATGCGCTTTTTATATGACATGTGCAATCGATAGTCTTCGAGTGATTTCGGTGCATGTATATTTTCAAAAATGTGTACAGTTTTGCACTTTATTCCATTACTATAAGGTACAGTTTTATACATAGTAATCATCGACGTCGACCGAATTAACAAAGTTACGTTTTTAACATAATTTCAAAATCAGCGTTTCCGGCTCTGCTAATGACGTACAATATAAATATAACACATTAACCCAATTTCTGAAAATTGACATACAAACCGCAAGACACGTGCGAGAATAAAAAAACGCACGCTCTAAAAAAACCCTAACGTCAAAGAGTTTGTCATCAGAATGGAATCGGCGATTTTGCTGTCGCAGAAGTTACCCGGTATATTTTAAATATGGCTAATAATTTCAATATCAGAAAGAGCCAGCAATTTTATTTTCGGGAATTTAGACTTGATCAGCCAAAATGTTCGTTGGTTTATTAAAGAATTATAAAGATCATATGGTAGGTTGAAAAGTATTTATTATACATATACCTAAAGCAATAATGTAATATAATGTAATAAATAGTGCCAAAATAATACTAAGATTTTTTTCCAACAATTAATTACACGTGAAACTGAAAACGTATCCGAGTTAACTCTTCGGTTCTACACTTGTGTACACAATGGTATGTTCGTCAACTTTCTATTACACCATCGGACCACGCTAACTCTGCATGCCATTTGCAATGACAAAGTGTGGCCATGTCATCATTAATGTCAATTTTTTACGAAAATATGACGTTTATAATGACACTGCCTCACTTTGTGCACAGTTAGCTTAGACGGACTCTAGTAGTAGATTTTGGAATTGATAAAATACTTATTGGTTATGTATGTTCTGTGTTGTACTTCTGTACAACACAGAAAATAATACGTAGAAGTACAATAATAGTTGTACCATATTTCTTTGCTACGTTACAAATCAATTTAATCCAATTCAAATATAACAGACTAATTGAATTATAAAGACGTAACAAAGTCATTGAACGGAAGACGTATTGTAGTAGGTACTCACAATTTCATATGAACCTCCAGTCAATATAGGTACTTACAAAAACGATCGAAAATTTCAAACAGACTTGGGAAACAGTGAATCGTTTTTAAACATTTTCATTTCAAAGCAATACATTACTTGTCTGTAGTCGTAAAGATCCAATAAGAAATTGACATTATCTACAACCAGCTTTATAAATGGTACATTTTACCTGTAACCTTACATATCTATAATATTTATATCATAACATTTTCCATCCAGATCCAGAAATGCTAGGTGTAAGTTGTGCTAAGAATACGGTCGTGTAAAGCCCCCTACTCACTAGGGTTAAAAGAGCAATTGATGATACTATAAACATGAGCCGATATTCGAGTATTTTTTCCGAACTTGGTGAACTGTTGAAATAGTTCAATAGCGATGTTGTCATGTCGATGGCGGACCTCTTTCGAAATACCTGAAAATTTATAAAAAGCGAGAGCCATTTGGTCAAAAATATTATACAAAATACGAATATAATTTATTCAAGCACGATAAACACTATTTTGTTAGAAATCGACATCTGTGTTATAGTAGTACAAATAAAAAAAGACATTAAAATATTGACTTAAATTATTTTTAGTTCTAAGTAATATATTTTTACAAAATTAATAAGAATGTTTTCTAATCAATATCTATCTATGAAATAGTTTTAAATTTTGATTTCTGTTTATTTTTTTAAATATTGTGTATTCTTTGCACCGCATAAAATGCAGGATTTTTTAACATAATTATATCTACAAAAAACTTTGTACGATTCGAATCAGCAAAGGTTTTGATAAATATTATTAATCATTTGAACTACTTTGATACTTCGTTCGTGATGTAGAAGGGGCCCGTGCAATATTTTATAAATATACGACCTCCTTGCGAGTCATGTCACGATGCCATAAATTTGCATGCACCAGTGCCTAGCGGCTCTCTTGTACACACAACAACATCAACAATGTTGTTGTAAAATCGATCCGAGTTTTACAGACTAAAAATTGAGATATTCCCACCTGTTCCCACGATAAGTTACTGTTTAGGTGGTTCCACCAACGATAGTAGAAGTCGGAAATTTTTATCTTCATTCTTCTATGAATTATATAAAGTTGATAGACTTAGGTACTTTGTGATAACGAACGGGGAAATCCCTAAAAGTCGATGTGGTTTATGAATTGGACTCTAAAAACTGTTAAGAGTGCTATTACATTTCGGGGATGAGCGAGTTTAGGTATTTTACGCGCTGCGGCAGGCCCCGCGAGCTCAGTACGCCGATCCGTTCCACCGCATTTTCCCTCGGTCGCACTACAATGATGGATTAAACATTCTTGATCCGATCGTGAAGCATATTGAAATCAACCATAACAACACTAACTGTACTTTAATATCAAAGTCCTAAAAATGTTATTTGGTACGAAAATACTAAATCCAGTGCAAATATACATACTTATGTAGGTCATTATTACTAAAAAGAAATTATACGTAAGTACTTACTTAGGTACTCGCTTATTTTCATTTTTAGTCATTGCATATGGTATAGGTTGTATAGTGAAACTATTTTAGCTATATAATAAAACCTTTAATTTGTATCAACGAGGGTTTAGAAACGAGCTGGTACTAAGCATCTGATGATGAAGCCTGATGATGATGATGAAGGTGGTCACGGATACCAATCAACCATGTAGTAACATGATTAGGCTCGTTTGATTCGTCTCAACAAGATCTTTGGCACTAGGTGATACTCAGGGTCTGATGATGGAGCTGGAAGGTAGTCACCGGTACCAGTCAACCATGCAACTAAACCACTTTGTGTTTGGGCTCGTTTGATTCATTTCAACAAGATCTTTGACACAAGATATGACTCAGGGTCTGATGATGGAGCTGGAAGGTGGGCACCGGTACCAGTCAACCATGCAACTAAACCACTTCGTGTTTGAGCTCGTTTTATTCATCTCAACAAGATCTTGGATACTAGGTGATACTCAGGGTCTGATGATGGAGCTGGAAGGTAGTCACCGGTACCAGTCAACCATGCAACTAAACCACTTTGTGTTTGGGCTCGTTTGATTCATTTCAACAAGATCTTTGACACAAGATATGACTCAGGGTCTGATGATGGAGCTGGAAGGTGGTCACCGGTACCAGTAAACCATGCAACTAAACCACTTCGTGTATGGGCTCGTTTTATTCATTTCAACAAGATCTTTGGCACAAGATATGACTCAGGGTCTGCTGATGGAGCTGGAAGGTGGTCACCGGTACCAGTCAACCATGCAACTAAGGGATCATCCATTAATTACGTCACACGAATTTCTAGGTTTTTTTACCCTTCCCGTCCTTGTTACACTTGGTCACATTTTGCAAACCCCACCCCCCTGGTGTGACGTCACATTTTAGGCAATGTTGTTTTCAACGAAATCGACAATATTAACTCGGCATAATTTTTTTAATAAAAAAATATTTTTGATATATAAATATTAGTAAATTTATAACACAACGAAAGTTACTTACATCCAAAATCTCATTATTTAACTGTACAGCGAATAAAAAAATATAAATTAATTTTCGGTTACTGATGAGGTTAAAGTGACATCACAATATTTGTGACTCCCCCCTCCCCCATGTCACAACATGTCACATTTTCTTGACCCCCTCCCTTCCCCTAAACGTGTGACGTAATTAATGGATGACCCCTAAACCACTTCGTGTTTGAGCTCGTTTGATTCGTCTCAACAAGATCTTGGACACTAGGTGATACTCAGGGTCTGATGATGGAGCTGGAAGGTGGTCACCGGTACCAGTAAACCATGCAACTAAAACACTTCGTGTTTGGGCATTCAACAAGATCTTTGACACAAGATAGGACTCAGGGTCTGATGATGATGCTGGAAGGTGGTCACCGGTACCAGTCAACCATGCAACTAAACCATTTCGTGTTTGAGCTCGTTTGATTCGTCTCAACAAGATTTTTGATACAAGATAGTACTCAGGGTCTGATAATGGAGCTGGAAGGTGGGCACCGGTACCAGTCAACCATGCAACTAAACCACTTCGTGTTTGGGCTCGTTTGATTCGTCTCAACAAGATCTTTGACACAAGATAGTACTGAGGGTCTGATGCCATGGAGCTGAATGGTGGTCACCGGTACCAGTCAACCATGCAACTAAACCACTTCGTGTCTGGGATGACCACCTTCCAGCTGCATCATCAGACCCTGTGAGTTCTATCTTGTGTCAAAGATCTCGTTGAGAGTAATCAAACGAGCCCAAACACGAAGTGGTTTAGTTGCGTGGTTGACTGGTACCGGTGACCACCTTCCAGCTCCATCATCAGACCCTCAGTACTATCTTGTGTCAAAGATCTTGTTGAGACGAATCAAACGAGCCCAAACACGAAGTGGTTTAGTTGCATGGTTGACTGGTACCGTTGACCACCTTCCAGCTCCATCATCAGACCTTGAGTTCTATCTTGTGTCAAAGATCTCGTTGAGAGTAATCAAACGAGCCCAAACACGAAGTGGTTTAGTTGCGTGGTTGACTGGTACCGTTGACCACCTTCCATCTCCGTCATCAGACCCTGACTTCTATCTTGTGTCAAAGATCTCGTTGAGAGTAATCAAACGA
Organism: Cydia amplana; assembly: GCF_948474715.1. Lineage (NCBI taxonomy): Eukaryota > Metazoa > Arthropoda > Insecta > Lepidoptera > Tortricidae > Cydia > Cydia amplana. Next base: position 5,706,299 of record NC_086085.1, read on the forward strand.
GCCCAAACACGAAGTGGTTTAGTTGCGTGTTTGACTGGTACCGTTGACCACCTTCCAGCTCCATCATCAGACCCTGAGTTCTATCTTGTGTCAAAGATCTCGTTGAGAGGTATCAAACGAGCCCAAACACGAAGTGGTTTAGTTGCGTGGTTGACTGGTACCGGTGACCACCTTCCAGCTCCATCATCAGACCCTCAGTACTATCTTGTGTCAAAGATCTTGTTGAGACGAATCAAACGAGCCCAAACACGAAGTGTTTTAGTTGCGTGGTTGACTGGTACCGTTGACCATCTTCCAGCTCCATCATCAGACCCTGAGTTCTATCTTGTGTCAAAGATCTCGTTGAAAGGAATCAAACGAGCCCAAACACGAAGTGTTTTAGTTGCGTGGTTGACTGGTACCGTTGACCATCTTCCAGCTCCATCATCAGACCCTGAGTTCTATCTTGTGTCAAAGATCTCGTTGAAAGGAATCAAACGAGCCCAGACATGAAGTGGTTTAGTTGCGTGGTTGACTGGTACCGTTGACCACCTTCCAGCTCCATCATCAGACCCTGACTTCTATCTTGTGTCAAAGATCTCGTTGAGAGTAATCAAACGAGCCCAAACACGAAGTGGTTTAGTTGCGTGGTTGACTGGTACCGTTGACCACCTTCCAGCTCCATCATCAGACCCTGAGTTCTATCTTGTGTCAAAGATCTCGTTGAGAGGAATCAAACGAGCCCAAACACGAAGTGGTTTAGTTGCGTGGTTGACTGGTACCGTTGACCACCTTCCAGCTCCATCATCAGACCCTGACTTTTATCTTGTGTCAAAGGTCTCGTTGAAAGGAATCAAACGAGCCCAAACACGAAGTGGTTTAGTTGCGTGGTTGACTGGTACCGTTGACCACCTTCCAGCTCCATCATCAGACCCTGAGTTCTATCTTGTGTCAAAGATCTCGTTGAAAGGAATCAAACGAGCCCAAACACGAAGTGGTTTAGTTGCGTGGTTGACTGGTACCGTTGACCACCTTCCAGCTCCATCATCAGACCCTGAGTTCTATCTTGTGTCAAAGATCTCGTTGAGAGGAATCAAACGAGCCCAAACACGAAGTGATTTAGTTGCGTGGTTGACTGGTACCGGTGACCACCTTCCAGCTCCATCATCAGACCCTGAGTCCTATCTTGTGTCAAAGGTCTTGTTGAGACGAATCAAACGAGCCGAAACACGAAGTGGTTTAGTTGCGTGGTTGACTGGTACCGTTGACCACCTTCCAGCTCCATCATCAGACCCTGAGTTCTATCTTGTGTCAAAAATCTCGTTGAGAGGAATCAAACGAGCCCAAACGCAAAGTGGTTTAGTTACATGTTTGATTAGTACCGGTGACCACCTTCCAGCTCCATCATCAGACCTATACTCCTATACTGTGGATGTGGACCTATATATGTATATTCTGAGATGTCATCAAAAACATTTGTATTCAGCCATTTTTTTCATTTAGTACCTATAAAATATCAGGTCATTACAAATATTTTTAATGCGGTCCGGTTGCATTACTATACTATATAAAACCAAATACACAGTAGTAGGATCAAAGTTTCTCAGTCGCCGTTTACACGCAGCGTCACGCACACAGTATAGCATTTTACACGGCGCCTGCCGCACACAACGATAAAAAACCTCGTCGACGCCGTTGTAAACGTGCGGAGCCGACCGACACACGTCCTACCTCTACAAGCTCTGCCGCGGGACTGAGCTCACGACCGCGCGTCATCGGTAATATTAGAGAGGTTTTCAAAAAAATGCCAAAAAATTATAGTAGAATTTCATAAATACTAATGTATACCAACAGTATAAGCAAACGCTGCAGATTGCTTGAGTATGAAAATGACTTCGATATTAAGTAGAATTTCGTAGAAATTGACACTTGTTTCGGAGAGAAAATTGAGTTTGTTTTTCTTCGATTTTCTCTTTCTCAAAGGTACTTAGGAAAAATGTCAAAAGTAATTCCTAAAGTACAGGGTATTAGTAATGCAAAATAGCCAGCTTTACCAGAGTAAACTTCTCAACTTTTACAAATACGAGCTGACAATTCAGTACTAGACGTGGTTTTTCGGAAACGACCATCAGAAAAAAAATCATTACTAATTTAATAAGTCCTTTTTCTAATATTTACAAAGTAATTCCTAAAGATAAGAAGACGCTTTTACTGGAACAAGTACTCATTATTTCTAATAATGAGCGTAAAGTACTGAATGTCATCGAGGAATATCATCAATTTTGCATTATTTCGACTTTCCTTGTGGGAGCGCTCTTAAAATTACTGCGTTTTCTGAAATAAATATTTTGCTTGTTTTGATTGGTAATCCGGTAGGTATCGGTCAAGATATTAGCAGCTACGTATAGATCAATACTCAATACGTGAAAATCTATAATGTATCATTCCATACTTCTAATATTCATGTCCTTTATCGCCTAATTAAATAAACGAATTTATTTGTGAGCATACAAAGAACAGTTTTCCATTGATATCATGTAAAGTTTCATATTATTGCTAAACTGTTGTGAGACATACTAACATTGAATAATTTTACAGTTTCGACTCACTTGTTTTAACTTTTAAGTCACTCGCGCGACATGTTTCGGAGAGCCTAGGTCTCCTTTCTCAAGCACTAACAGTGCGAGCAGCGTTCACGACGGCCGTGTATCGCGTGTAAAGCATATCGTAGATTATTTAGACCTAAAAAATACGTTTTATAGATTCTATACTGACCTGCGTGACCTAGTTTAGTAATGGACCAATTCGATTCAATATTATAGGTGTTTGTGACGTTTTTGATTAGTCATACGAGTTAGGGTTAGTCGAACTTGAAGGTTCAAATGTCTAAGCCAAAAGGCATTAATTTTAAAATTGAATAGTTTTGGTTTTATAGGATTAAGATATCGCTACTTCCTCTAAAGACTCCCAGTGTTAGATTTTATGTAACTTGCCCCTTTCCTTAGAAATTAACTGTGCCATTTTGTATATAATAAACTTAAATAAGCTACGTAAAGCAATAACGCATACTCCAGCAGCTTCATATAAAAGTAATATCCAATATGATTACAGCTAATAAAAACTCAGGCGTTACTTTTTTATGAGGGTGTTATTCTATTAAACAGGGATAGGTACTATGAAGTACTCTGAGTAGAAATTAAGCATGTTAAATAATATTTAAACCGTCTCATATTATTTTAGTCTATTCCATAATGATCTTAAAATAATAACCAAAAAACACGTGGATCAGTCGTTCGGCCGATGACATGATTCCATAGATACAAGATGTTGTACCTCAATTAATTCGCCAAATGACGGAAAAATGGGGCTTACCCTATTTAAGAATCAAATGGAATATACTTATGAGATTGAGTATGCTGGTGCTCAATAAAAATGACATGTAAGTATAATGGCAGTTTATATTACTGTCAAATAATTTGTCGTTATTATTAGAGCCCTAAAACTATGTTTAAACTTTCTATATAATCCTGTAATATACCCCTACCCAACAGTGTTCAATAATTTTATGTATATAATGAGTAATAATAATCAAATTATTATTAAGTAGTTCAAAGTTACCATTATTATTTATGAATGTTATTCGTATATTATTTTAATATTTATTGTGATTAATTTTATCTTGTGTAGGTAATACAATTAACGGGTTTGATTTAGCTTAGTGTAGCATGTGGAATTGAAAGAAAATACAACGCAAATAAAATATTATAATGTCACTAAACAATAGCATGTTTTCTGATACCTATTCTTCCCCATAGAAAATGTAGATAAAATTACGCTAAATATTTGTGATTCTAGTTGAATTTTCTTTCTAGAAATATTATACTCATACGGCATCTTGGTCATCATGGTTAGCAACTTTTAAAATTCTTAAAAAACTAAGTTAATTAACAAACATTTTCTTGAAATCTAAGATATTGTGATACGATATGTAAACTTTAGACTTTGCCTATTTATACAAATCTTGAAATTCTAAATTATGGTTCGTGTGTGCTAACTAAAATTATAAAAAAATGTGAATACGGATTTGTTAAATATAATTAAATTATTTGCAATAAAAGCCATGGTTTCATTGCTTTAATCCTAGCCCTCTAGTTAGATGAATTTTCGAATTTGGTTTAAATAAAAAGGGTTAAGGCAATGAGCGTGTGCTACGTGTGCTGTGTAGTGTCCGTGTGCGTCTTGAATACTATTGATACGGGCATAGTTTTCTGCCAAGTTGGCATAGACAGTGGCTGAACGCTGAACTAATTTCCTCGGCCTCGATAAGGCGGGAAACGGCGGAGCCGCGTAGACAGTGGCGCCACAGATAACAGTAAAAGTCTAGGAAGCCTAGTGCGTGCGATCGTAATCCAGTTTGTTCGTCTTGTCACCTGTTTGACCTACTTGGCTGCGTGCACGTGAGTGGAATGCATTGATTTATTTACGCACGTGCAGTTTTAAAGGTACTGCAAAGATTTATTTTATTAGCCTATTTGTTGTCCCACTGCTGGGCAAAGGCCTCCCCTCGTTTCCTCCACTCGACCCACTGCCAAGAAATAAATGAAAAATACTTAAGAAATGGTATAATTAATTATATACCATTTTGTAGTGGATAAACTAAACAAAAAGTTGACACTATCTGAAAACCTGTAACGATTTTATATAGATAAAGATAAGTAAGATTAAATGATACTTAAATACTAATCCAAAACTTGCAAAATAAAAGAATTCTTGAGTAGGCACCTATATCTGACTGATTTGATAACTAGCTATAGTTAGGTAAGTATAGTTCGTGAACCTTATCTCTGCTTCGGTCAATAGAAAATCCTAATCTATTCGACTTTTGACCATATCATAGGTCGCACGCGTTATCTAGGTATATGTAAAACGTGTAGGTACCTACTGGATTAATATATATCAATAAATACATATTGTAGCCATAACTCGTGGTTAAGATAAGCCAAATTTAAGGAATTCACTTAACTCAGAAGGCTTATACTGTTCGGATTCAGATATCATACAAAAAAATGTCATGCAGTTTGGCGAAAGAATATGTGTAATGAATTGCTGTGTATTTTTTATTGAGTAAATAAATAGATAAAATAAAAAATCCGTCGTCGACCGTATTTTTTAAAATTAGTACAAGATTCAATTATTTCAGCTTAGCTCAGTCTTAAAGCCGGAAACACACTATTGAAACGCGACGCGAAACGACATGCGGACCCCGGGACCCCTATGTGCACCGAGCGCATTTGAAACTCGCGAAGCTACGACCGCACGCACGACAGCGACACGCTTGCAATTGAATTGGATTGAATTTGTATAGTATGTTTTGCGCCTTGCCGCGTGTCTGAGACACTACAGCGGAAAACGAAATCCGCAATTACTTAATCTGCCTCTCTATCGCTCCAATATGCAAGGAAACGCAGATAACGTTTTTCGATTTCGGCGGTAGGCCCTCTGGACTAATCGGCATGCATTATTACATCGGGTAGCACCTTCGACAGCACGCCTATAATGCACAACACTGCACTTTAGATAACTTCGTATGGTCGAAAACTTGGTTTTTATTATTGCGTGCCAGGCCTTAAGCTTTGCAAAGCCATTTCCCCGGATTGGAGTAGAAATAATCTGCGGGTTTCCAGGGCTTTTGCACCGTAATTTAGAGGTCCCTGACTAACACATAAGGATCGAGTGGCTAATAGTCGGGTCATTTTATATGAAATGGGTAATTGGGTATATGGATTTGATTTAACTCCTAACGCATGTAGTGTTGCGCTGGCTGGTGTTTCCTTATGGCTCCTCTACACGATGGGCCAACGCCGGCCACTCTAAGGGACGCAGCCATGCGGTAGAATGAGATAGCAATATCACTTGGTCCCTCTAACGCAATGGTTCCTAACCTTTTCAGTCCGGTCACCCCTATGACTAACTAGGGAACCTGATTTTACCCCTCCTCCCAATGGTAATAAAAAATTTAAACGTGTACGTTTGTTGTATTGTTATATTAGGTTAGCTTATTACCCCCGTAAAAAACCAGTTTTACCCCCACGGGGGTAATTACCCCCAGGTTAGGAACCACTGCTCTAACGCATAAATGCGTCCCTTGGAGTGGCCGGCGTTGGCCCATCGTGTAGAGAAGCCATTAGCTTTGGAATTTTAGATATTGCCCGCTGGCTGATAACGAATAGTTTTCACTGCGGTCAAACTGTCTATACCTCGGATAAAATAAATTACCCACGTTTTGTCGTTATCGCAGTCGGTTAAAATGGCGACGTAGCCTATTTTTATCACTTCGGCCTTGAACTTGGCACCGACGGTTACGTGAATGACACAGCAGTAAAAATTGCCTATTGCGAGAGGACAGTCGCCATAAAAAAAACATTAAACGAAGAAACCGTACGACCGGTTACATAATACTTTGAACGAAAGAACACAATACGTTTGAAGTTATGATTATGACAAACGGTTGGCGTAGACGCAGACGCAAGGTTTAACAAAAGCAGCTGCCATTTGACCTTCCCAACTAGAAAACGTATTAGGCCTTGTTGTGATTAGACCGGTTTTCTTACGATGTTTTCCTCCGTCTATTCTGTTCTCTTTGTTTTTCGATGATACATTTGACGGCTTTCTTAACAATAGGGGACATTACGCGAAACTGTGCGTAGGGGGCGCCGCTAACACATTTACTAACAATCTGAGGGTCTACCGCAAACGAGATAGTCGTAATTTTGTTATCTAACCTCTCTATCACTCTTGCATATCCGAGCGATAAAGATGTTATCAATGTAAATTTTTATTGTCTGTAAAAACTTGTCAAAAAACAGTTTAAGGCACAGTACGTGTAAGTTACTGTATGGTTTACGATGGGTGCTAGTGCTGCACTCTGGCGGCAGAACATTGTAGTAATACCCCCTATTGCAATGTAGGAACGACAAGTACGATAACCCGTAAACTATGCCTCCTAGGCTCTACAGGGGTTAAGAATCTGATGTTACTGTACAAACAGCAACAATCCTAACTGTACATCGGTGGACCTTATTACAAAAGGATGTACAGTTAACAGTGTGGGCGATGGTACTATAACAAACGGAAGAACAACTTATACTCTAAAGAGTCTAAAGTAAAGATAGGTCCTAGGTCTATTTAGTCAGTACTAGCGACCCGCCCCGGCTTCGCACGGCTTAATAAATTATACATAAACCTTCCTCTTGAATCACTCTATCTATTAAAAAAACCGCATCAAAATCCGTTGCGTAGTTTTAAAGATCTAAGCATACATACAGACAGACAGCCGGAAGCGCCTTTTTTATACTATGTAGTGATGAAGCATTATTGATAGATGGCAGAAACATCCGACTATTACTTTAACCTACTACTCGTAATTTGTGAGTTGTGGCTAAGGTAAGTATTGCTTTTATGCAATCGGGTCCATATAGACATTTGATCCACACAAAAATGTCACCAAGCCTTAACATCTATCGTCAGCTGAACAAATTTCGTTCACAAATAAACTTCTTTGTAGTGACACCTTAACGGTGACCCATTTTTAGTTGACTGTACGAAGTATCCAAGTATAACTGGATACATAGCTAAAAATAACGTAAGCGCTTTTTTGCGCTCTGTCTCACTGTTATGCTGTAAAAACTACTCTGCGCCATATTTGTATGTAACCGTTTTCAATGATATGCCGGTGTCGTATTCCGATGTTTCTTTAAATATTATTTAGCTATTAAATTTTCCGATAAAACGGCTATATAAAAATGTTTTACCTACAATTATTTTTTTATTTGAATTTGTTGTCATTAGATACATTAATTTTACTGTTGTCTTCATAGTATATTCCAGGTTAAAATTCAATCAATGAAATATTCTTGTTGATGAAGGAAGAATGAATGAATGAAGGCATTTATTTCGAGTGACTATGGACTCATTCAAATTGAACTACAAACAACTAGAAAGTTTTTTTTTTTAACTGGGAAACAAACAGCTTTCAATCTTACACAATATGAATTAATATTAATAAAACACAAGCCAAAACAGTTTGAAGAATAATAAAGTGTCGTTTTGCAGCATTGATCGAGAAAAGTGCCGGGAGCGAGGAACGCGAGGACACGGCCTGCCACTTCTCGTGGGTCCTGAAACAGCTCGCCCGGGAGAACGTCCCCGGCCTCCCCCCCGGCGGGGGCCTGGCTGCCAAGTGAGTTTGTTACCTACTGAGTACTAATAGGGTTGTCAGACACATGTTGAATTTTATAACTAAATCTAGTTAAATAGAAAATGAGCAATTTATCACACTGAGCGAGAAGGAAATAACAATTAACACGCGTTCGACAAGGATGACGGTCAGGGACAAAATGGCGGATTGTCAAATGTGACAGCGCTATCCTGTGTTGCCAGTAGTAGTAAACAGAATTACCCGAACGTCTGAAATTTCTTTCGTGAATCGGAAGATATTGCTAACGAATAATTAAAAATGACGTGTTATTGTAAAATTGAAGATAAAATACATATAAATGAAAATTATAAAATTATAAAGAAATATTTTAACTTATTAACCATAGATATAATAATTTATCACAATACACTGGAAACTTAATAGTAGTTTATGCAACAGTGATATAATAAGGGTTCTTAAATTCAAGGGTCGAAGTTACAAAACGAGACGTAGTCGAGTTTTGTAAAAAAAGACCCGAGAATTTTAAGAACCAATTATGAGCTGTTGCATACATTACTTTTTCTATGACAGCTGCAGCAAAAAAAAAAAAAAAAAAAGTTATTATTAAAAAAAAAGAGTTATTATTAAAAAGAAAGAGTTATTATTAAAAAAAAAGAGTTATTATTAAAAAAAAGAGTTATTATTAAAAAAAAAGAGTTATTATTTAAAAAAAATTGAGTTATTATTAAAAAAAAAAAAGAGTTATTATTGTAAATGAAAACATACCTCTTTCAATCAAGATGATCGGAACTTGTATCTTTAAAAAAAATAAAGCAGTTGTATTATACTCATAAGATGACTGCTAGCAGTCATCTTATGAGCCTATAGACAAAGCATTCAAATGACATTGCTTTAGATATCACTGTCAGTCATTTAATTGACACATTTAAGTGCTGGAGTAGAAAAAAAATGTTTTTTTACTTCCAAATAAGAAAAAAATTATGGTACCATTCGATTCCTTACATTTTATTGCAAAAAATATTGTATAGCAACAATATACATAAACGCAATATTTCACCGACAAAATCGCAATTTCCTTGTTTTCCATACATCGAAACGGCTTCTAAAGTTACATGGTGACGTCACGATGTATTGCCATTTTGTGAGAAGCGTTCTGTCAGTAAAGTGCGGGTGCTAGACTTTGACCATCATTTGTGACTTTTGTATTGCTTTAAGACAATGGTGGTAGTGGTGGTTGGAAATGGTTTGGGTGGTTGGTACAGACATTTGATCCTCAAAACAAACTTGATCGACTGGTACCATTCATAAAAAATTGTCAAACACCCTATTATAAGATTGAATTTTCTCTGGCCTGTGTACCTAAGACATTTCTCAAACCCATAACTGTCGTTTCAGGCAATCGCTCCTGGACAAGATATACCGGGAGTTCTACCCGGAGCACGCCGACAGCTCCGAAACGTTCGACTGCCAGCCCGAGCTCACGGACGCGTTCGGCGCCAACTAAGCACGCTTCCTCGCATCGACCACCCGATTGACTGTGACTCGTTTTAGTTTCCAGTTACTGGCGTTTCAAAATGACAGCTGCAAAATGGCATGGACGCATTGTGAATGCAATTTCGCGGCTGGATTCCCCAGTCTGACACATCATTTCCTTCACTATACAATACACTCCTTTTTTTGGGCAGTCGTGTAAAAACAAGGCGGCAATTTTGAAAAATAAAGACGCGGAAAGTAGACAGTTTTGAACTTCACGCCTTTTTTAGTGATAACAATGGTTGGAAAGACTATATTAGAAATTATTGCGGAGAGATCATATTGTTTATTGGCATTTTATGACATTAATAATATATTCTGCATACTCCTTAAAAATACGTCACCATTTTACCATCGCGAACATCAAATAAGATGATGCAATTTTAAATTAAAAATATGACAACGTATGAAATGTGATGTCAGTATCTGGAAATTCAAAATAAACTTTAATCAGTCGACCAATGCTAAAAGGATTATGTCGCTCGTATCCCGATTAGACTTATTGACAGAATTATTGAAATGTCTCCAGTTGTAAGCATATTATTTGAATGAAAATAAAGTGAGGAGTTTAAGATTACGTAAGTCGATATCGATATTATAATATCGATAATTGACACATATGTACTTTTGTCACCGTAATTTCTAACTCCAGCTTTGATTTGCACCTACCGAAGTCAATGTGTACGATTTATGTTTATGATTAGACTGTTGTGAACATGTCAATCAAGGTAGTCGATGCGATTATACTAAATTATTTCAAGCGACCAACTGAGAGTACTGTGGAGCAAAAGTCATCTACATTTTTCATACTTTTGACACTCAATTTCAGACGTTTGTTTCACAAGATTCTCGAAGGACTCGGTTAGACAGAATCGCACACTATCTCACTTCGGTACTGGTTCATCAAATCTAAAATCTTAATACCGGGAAATTAACGTACCTAATATCGAGATTAAATCACTAATGGCTACATTTCTGTCTTGGGAAAGATTGGAAAAGGTTGCCATCGTTACTGACGGTTATTTTACCCAAAATTATTCAGAGATTCGAAGTGTATGATTTTGTTCTACAAATGTACAGTGAGCTGCGAACTTGTATGGAGAAATTATGAATGAATTCATTTATAAATTCGGTATGCACTTTTACGGCTGACGGTACATTTAAATCCACGCTATCCGAATTTCTGCGGAAATTGTCGTTGATTTCGCGAGCTTTGTACAAAACCTGCGACGTGTGACCATAGAGTTTAATAGATTTAAGATTGTCTGTGGTAGTCTAGCGCGTCAGTTTCAACATGGTTTGGTACACATGCTAATAAAAACAATATCCAGAGACATCGGGTCTACGAAACCGGATATCTATGGTCACCAAGCATCTAAAAGACAAGGAGTATCTTAACATAATGTTTTGCGAAAGTAAAATTACTAACATTTACACATTTTAGACGTTACGTAGACCTTACGTGTCTCTGGTCCTCCGTATGTGTAACGCTACTCTAGCCCTCGTCTATTATGGAACCGGCACCTTTAAGTCATAGACTAAATTGTTTTTTGTTTACTTCTAAATGTTTAGTGTATAAATAGGTCTGTCGTTTGCCGTCCCATAGTGGATTCATTGTTTTACCTGAATGTAAATGTTGATGTGTGGCACAAATTTCCGTTTCACCTTACCGACGTAGGGACCCAGCGAAACCGTTATTTTTTATTTAGTCGCGTTTCGCCTTCATTTCGTAGTTTAGTTCTCGTTTTCGTGTTACTTATTTTTGGCCATTCATAAATGTCATAATAATAGATGTGTAATATGGATTCGAGTAATATGTATATGCGTATACAACCGTTTGCACATATTTATCTGTAAACCTTGTTATTTTGTGTTGTCCGCGATATTGTTCTGCCGAACTGAATCATTTCTTATACCTACTGGTCTAAAAACAGTAACAGTTTCAAGTTGTTTTCATTCGAAAGCCTAAAATCTTTTAACGATTAAATAACGTATTAAAATAAAATTCTCAATGGAAACATAATAAACTAGCTTTTTGTATATAATTTCTGTATTTCAACTACATAGTCATTGTCCAAAATATTAAAGTCATTTTAGGTGTTATCTTATGGGATTTGGATTTAGGATAATAGTGTTCGGGTTATCTTCCACGGAGCTGTACTTCAGTCTCTATCGTGTTATGAAATAAAATTGTAGATTTAATTTTTGCTTTTAAATTTTTCTTTTATTATGCGTCACTAGAATGTTTTTCGTTTTTATTTGATAACTGGATTGCTTTGCGAATGCTTCGTACTTAGAAAATTACTAATAAAAAATGTATTTGGTTACTCTTGATGTTTAGGTATTCACCATGACCATACAAAATGTGAACTCAAAAAATGTAGAACGAGAGCCGATGTTAATATATCATTATAATAAATCTGTTACCAAATTAAAAAATAGCGGTCTTTTTATGACAAAGAGTTTATTTCTTTTCCTCTTGTAAATAAAAGAGAAAATCGAGAAAATACTTTTGTACCTGTTCGAGAGGTTCATTAGAGTGTAACTAAATAGTTTTTACGGAACAAATTTATATGGGGCGGTGTCTACCGAAGCTTAGATGCTGTACTATCACGCTAAGAGTTGTACGCACTCGCTCACAGGCGACAAAGAGTATATCCCACTTCTGAAGTCATCCGCTGCTGTGTGAGGACAATGTCCTTGCGACGAGATTGTCTTTTCGCTTGTTTTGAAATGTATTTGTGAGTGAGTGAGTCCAATCGTTGCCTGTAAGCGAGTGCTATATCAAATGTGTAGTTGGAAAACTTCCATTAAAATTGGTCTTTCAAACCAAAGTAGACCTTACGCACTTATGATTGGAGAATAAGAGAATGGCATAACCGACGTTCGTTCCATTTTGGTTTGACGGGCTTTAACCTTTTAACCGCCAACAATTTTTGATCGAGCGTGCTCGTGTCGCCACCGATAGTAATTGTACCACGCAGAGTAAGGTTGGCATAGTTACGGGAGTTATAAATATGCTGTAAAAACCAAATCAGATCTTATCTTATTTATCAGACTGTGGCGAAATGAACTGGATATGTAATGTCTTATACAGGGTGGCCCATTTAGATCGGTCAGTATGGGAAAATCTGAAACTATAAGACATACGACGATCTCTTCTTAGGAACCATGTCATCGATTTTACTAACAAGAAAAACTGCATTCATACATTTAAATTTTTTTTATGTAAAATGTATTGAAAAAAATGGTGGCAATTTCGAAAACATACTAAAATAAATTAAAGGATATGAATACAATGCATTTTATTCATTTCAGACATCATGTTTCATAGTAACATTTACTGCTTAAGACCTACACAATCGATATCTAAATAGAAATAATTTTAGATATTTTTTTTTTTCAATACGTCCGGGTTCGATTCCCGAGCTGAGTACACTTTTTTTTTTTAAATGTTTGAATGCAGTTTTTCTTGTTACTAAAATCGATGACATGGTTCCTAAGAAGAGATCGTCGTATGTCTTATAGTTTCAGATTTTCCCATACTGACCGATCTAAATGGGCCACCCTGTATATCAGACTCTGGCGGTTAAAGGGTTAATAGTTACTGAGTAACATAGAGCGTAACAACAAGCATCTTGTGTCCTAGTGTATTAACTACAAGATAATTATTGGTGGTAGCAAAAAGCTGCAAATCAAAGTTTTATTGGCTCGTAATTTTATATTCTGGTTATGTTATGTTGTTAGGTCCACAGATCTAGAGGGGCTGAGCGACGCAAGTGTTTCGTACGTTATCCATAACAATTGTAGATTTGTGTATGTACATTCAAATTTGATCCTTATAATTATACAGCATTAAGTATAAATTCAAATATCCTTAACATATTCCCTAGCTATGTATCCGGGTATTTGCGTCTCCTAGCCGCTTTACAATGTGGTTAGGTAATAACCAAATTGCTAGGTCTATGAGATCAGGAATAAAATTTTTGCTTCCATCAAAAATATACTTGTTTTAACTTACCTGTCCCGATCCAATGTTCTAGGAAAATATATTTATTTTAATTTTTTTACATTTTCACTTTCGAAAAGGGTGGTAAACTGAGAATAACAGTGCTATTTAGGGTAACATAACTTTGTTTTTTTTTTTTGTGAATAAGACCAAATATTGGTTTCATCGGAATGAATGTTATGTCCATGATAACCAGGATTTCGTACCTTAATGTAAAAAAAAACGTATAGTTTTTTTTTCACACAAAAACTAGATGCATTTGTAAATACGGCAAAGTACAACTATAGTCTTGTCTTGGGAAAGTTATTTCGGTTACTGTAATGTACCAGAGTAATACTTTATTCTTTTTTTAGGTACGGAACCCTACACATGAACGAAGTTCACGTTTGATAGTTTTTTCTTTTTAATTTTTATTTGGCTTTCTGTCGAAAGTCTTACGGATTGTCTCGTTAGAACCTAGTAGACGCTTGATCAATAATAAAATATGTACCTACATTTACACGTCTTTTTTGATTTTATACATACTGGCGTCCCTTTTTTAATTTGTTCAAAATAATAAAAAGTGTACATCAGCTACTTCCGAGCGGACTGTATTACATATGTACATATACATCTGTAGTGCATAATTATTTTCAATCGTATTTTCACGGAAACGTACGGACGTGTCTTGCTATTTAAGTCAGTCTCGGTACAAAAAGTACTGAGGTTGACTGAAGTAGCATGACAAATATGAACGTTTCCTAGAAAATACGATGGAAATAGTTATTTGTACAACAAGAGATCAAAGTTTGATATTTCTTCGAGTGCTAAATTGAGTCCCGTGCAAGCGAAAGATTCTATACTAGATTCACGAGCGTAGCGAGTGAATCTAATTTAGAATCTTGAGCGTAGTAAGGGACTCAAAAGCGCACGTGATGTAAATAACTTTGATCTCGTGTAGTTCACAAAACTTTTCACCTCAGCAGTGAGAACATATTAGAGAACCCGAAAAATGTATTCCTTCTTCATCGCTTACCTTTATTCACTCATGTTTTCTTAAGATATACCAACCATTAAGTTTTCACCTCAGCAGCTCGAACAAGGGTACTTTGCTACTTAAAAACAGTGAGCAAAATCGCATTTTGCTCATTTTGTCTCGCTCAGTGAGCAAAATCGCATTTTGCTCACTGTTTTTAAGTAGCAAAGTACCCTTGTTCGAGCTGCTGAGGTGAAAACAATTTTGTACCGAGTTAGGTAAAGGAAAAACAAAAACACATACAACATGCTATTCATAAAAGCATTTATTTAAATCATTTGTAGTTCATTTCCTGTATACTTGTTTTACCGGTCGGTATAGCTGCCTAGTGTGATTGAGCACTACCACACAATTCATTACAATGACCTTATATAAAAAACAGAAACTTACTTTTCGAAATTCTTCACTTTTCTTTTTGGAAAAACTTATAACATACCACACTGATAGATATGTAGGCATAGGCAGCTATGACACAGAACATTTAATAGGTACCTACCTGTCTGCCTGCAGCAAAATTTCATTACGAAGTTCCAAATGCAGTTTGAAAGTAAGTATCGCTAGGTAATTAAGTGCCACTTGCACCATCCCACTAACCCGGGGTTAACCGGTTAAACCGTTAACCCAGTGTCAAATTGTAGGTACTGGTAACCATGGGAACTCCAGGATTAACCGGTTAACCCCGGGTTAGTGAATGGTGCAAGTGGCCCTAAAACGCTAAAAATGTATAAAACATAAATCGATCAGAATCTAGTTCTATCGATTACACGGATTACACCACTATTGGCTATGTGCATTTAATGACGTCTTCCAGCGGCCATGAGTCTGACCAAGCAAACTCGGCAGCGTTTTTGATAGCATAGACTGTGCAAGTGTTATTTTACACGTCGAACTTATATGCAATGAAATAATATTACGTTTAAAAGTTGTTAGATATCAAATAGGAAGGTCGTTTGCTAAAAGGTCACATTTTTGCCATGACGTTACGGACTTGGCCAATTTTTTATCACTTGACTCAACGTCTCTGGTGTTTTTATTATGTTATAATTATTATAACGAAATAGTTAACTGACCATTGGTACCTCTTACTGCATTGAGATAAGGACCACTTTTGACTGGTGGTGCAGGTTTCAGCTGACATGTGCAGCCGCTCTGTCCTACTTCTATGTTCTGTGCCGGCGATCTTCGTGCTACATCGTTCGTACACATCATCATCTTCCTCGCGTTGTCCCGGCATTTTCCCACGGCTCATGGAAGCCTGGGGTCCGCTTGGCAACTAATCCCAGTAATTGGCGTGGGCACTAGTTTTACATCGTTCGTACACAATGTGTATAAATAATAATGACTATAAAATTATATACATATGTAATATAATTTAGGCGAACGTGAAAACAATTTACTATGCACATCATATTTCTCTAGAATATTAATAGTAGGTATATTTTGTGTAACATTGACCAAAAAGAGGAGTGTCTGTTTTTATACACAACGTAACACAACACATGAAAAACAGTCGTTCAAAAACATTATATGGAATTGTAACGGTAAGGCATTCCAAATTCCAGAGTTGCATTGTATAAAAAGCACATAACCTGTAATCGCTATCTGTCGGAAAACAAACAGAAATTACAGGTTAAAAATCTAGAACGTAACCCTAATAGTTAAAAACGTTGTTTGCAAGAGACTTCCGCTTGCATTTTACAAACTCTAAATGAAATTAATGTTTTCATGATATACTATAGGTACCTTATCCTTATTAAAAATTAAACTGGACTCTTTTTTTTAACTTTGTATTTAGGGAAATGCCGCAAAGACCGGTATTGTTTAATACACGCATGTGTATAAAAACGGACAAAAATACAACATGGTCGAACATACTGAGATAACACATCAAGATGTCCCTGTTTGAGTTTATTCGCCATAAACGCTTACAGTATCCACAGATATAGGGAGGGGTTAGGCAGGTCTACACAGAATCGGCTGCCTCGCGAGGAAATCGTCGCGCGAACAGTTCTGCCTATCCAGGCCAGGCTAGGTACCTCGAAAATAGATATTAAACTTGATATCAATCTCTATCGCACTTATCTGAGTGACAAGTGACAAAAAAATATTTTTGTGGTAGCCCCCTTGAAAAAACTGGTTATTGAATTGCAACTGCTATGGAAATTGAAATAAGATTCAAAATGAACAAATGGAAAAATAACTTGCCATTTCTTGTGTGGCAGGGACCACCCAAGAACTACGGTTACCGAGTGCCGGCGAGTCGAACGCTAGTCTTCTCCAGCCTAAAATGTGTCATCGAGATGCGTAACAAAGGCGCGTTATCGCCATCGAAGAGCGCACCTACACCGGTTTGTTGAGCGTTGGACTAGCCTGCGCTCAGGTGCCAATTAGAATTACACGAACTACTTTTTCCCTTTTTAAACACAACAGACAAAGGATTAGCCGTTCGGAGCCAGCTTCAAATCGAACAACACAACATTCAATTCATTAGGTCAATAACAACTGGCGCTCGAAGTCGTGCCTTGCGTGAACTCCTTCGAGATGATGCAAGCATAATATTTCCTTCTAAGAATGAACAAGTAAAGGTTTCAAACAGGGACCTCTTAAAACACTTAGGAAAGATCACCGATATGTCCATCGTAAAAACGTGGTTCAGAATTAAATACATATCGTACTTTGTATCGTTTTATTAAATTGCACGATCCATTATGATCAAATGGCATTATATGACTTGTACCTCCGCACGGTTAGGTATACGTCCAAAATACTCGAATATTTATTTTCATTACATGATCACATTTAGGTTCACATAAAACGAACTGCCTCGCGCGACAAAATCTTCGTGGCCCATCTGTATGAACTCCACATTATGACCATCTTCTTATTATTAACACATTAACTGCCAGCGACTCGCTAGGGGAGTTCACTGTTCGTAGGCGCTTTTCGCTACATACGGTTTTTCCCGTGTTATCGGCTATGCTCGTAGCGCGTAGCTCGCGCTGGCACTAAATATGTAAAGTGGCGATTCCAAAGGTAAAATATTACATAAACATGTTCTAGGTATATTCTCAAAATATTGCATCAGTCTATTGAGTCTAGTACCTATTATAATCCCTCTTAATCAGTGCTCTTAGTTTATCGTGCACGTCCTTGGAAACAACTGTTATTTCTATTTTGCTCTCACGAAACTAAACCGATTTCAAACTCAATAAAATAAATCCTCTTGACTTTATACACCGTGATTTTTTATTTCCGTTAATTTCAAGGGTACATTCCTGAGCTTAAATCAAGTAACTTTCTTAAAGACACCGATATTCTAATTAACTCCATTTCGGAGATAATCAATAATTTATTTTTTCCTATAAGGCCTCTACAAGCGTGTACACTTGCCTTAGGGCCGGTTTACATATTGATTAGTGTTTAGAATGAGTTCATACATTTGCTACTAAACTTAAGTACAATCTCGGTCGATCGATGTTCGAAATGACATTGATATGTCACAGATTTCAATTGTTTGGTTGAGTTAAATGTAAAGCCCGTGTTACAACAACGCTATATGCTACATTTAATTAGTTTTTAAACTTTTTTTTTTGTAAAAAAGGCAAAAAAAAATTTTTTTTTGAAAATTAACTATGCCGTTTAGTTTTTTAAACGTACTTAACCATACCCCGAAGTTAACGGAATTCAATAAAAACACGGTGTATAATAAATGCTAGCTTTTTCAAACCTTGATCATATCATGCAATGAAATCCGGTAGGTACACAACGAACGTATATTCATAGGGGTACAAGTCAAATAATCCAGCAATACGATTACAATGAAATAATTCCACTACCCTACCTACTCTAATAGCTGAAACTTAATAATAAAACAAAACTTCAACAAGTCTGACATTACAGTTCGATTAGTCTCACAGACAAGTCAACATTTAAATTTAATAAAAAAACAAATAAATATTATCCCTCAAGTATAACTAAGAGTGTGGGATAGGCAATCTTGGATTGCATTACAACCTAATATACAACTATATTTACAAGGGTGAGCCGAGAAGGAATTAACTTACGATTTACAATTTACATTCTTCTATACAGTTTAAATCTCATTTCTATTGCTATCTAGAACTTTCATTCTTAGCCCAGCCGATGGCCATATGCCACGAGAATGTGAACTCTATGGGGTAAGATACAAATAGTATATTCGCTAATATCGGCTGGGCCGTAACCTGTCTACCCTAGCTGGAGCTTTGTTGTGAAATTGACATTCATTCTTCATATTTCTAACACATCAGGTTTATAAATATTGAACTTTTTGTGTTAAGGCGTTCGGACTAATGTAAAAATAACTTATAGTAGTAGACAAGACAGCCAAATTCTGTATGCAGCTGTATTAAAAATATTCAAGTTACAAAACTTCATACACAATATTACGCTCTTTAAGAGCCCATCGCTACGTACTGTATCTTGTATTATGCGTCCAAAGTTAAAACGGCCGTCTTTGTTTTGAGTTCAGAGATTGACGAATCCAGCAACATAGAAACTAAAGCTGGTCAACCAAATCTTGTCAGTAAAAAAAGGCGCGAAATTCAAATTTTCTATGGGACGATATCCCTTCGCGCCTACATTTTTCAAATTTGCCGCCTTTTTCTACTGTCAAGATCTGGTTGACCAAGTATAGTTTGATGTATTCAAAAGGTACTTTGATACAAGATACAGTACGTAGCGGCCCCCTTTTTTTAATATCTTTCGTTAAATTTAAATAATCACGTTTAGCAGTGGCGCTAGTGTTCACGTTGATGGGCTCTTAACATTGAAGCCGATGACATATATATGGCAAGACATGCACATTTATTTTCACTATTATGATGTAAAACTGGTAAACCATAATCATAATTATAAGGTTTTGTTATATCCATTTATAATCAACTCATCACAACAGCAACACTCTTAACTGTCCACCGGTGGACCTTATGCCTTTTGTAATAAGGTTTACGAATTGTCAGTTAACAGTGTGGGCGATGGTACGAAAGTGTCCAATGGTTCTTCGCCCTAATTAATTAGGAATGGAAACCAGGGTCCGAAATTATCCAGATATAGTCTTTGATAATTATCCGATAATTTATCGGATAATTATCCCTAGTATGGATAGTGCTATATTTATTTTCTTTAAATTCTTTGATAGTATAATAAACATTGGGGTTTTTTTTTAATTTTAGGTTATAATCAGATCGATAATTATCAGGCATAATAATCACGATAATTATCAAGATAACTATCATTGATAATTATCCTTTCGAACCCTGATGAAAACCTGTACAGTTTAAATTATTTATAGCTTACAATATATATCTAACATAACAAAGCTCCAGAGCACACTTTACCTCCAACAAACACTCTAAAATGGAATAATCATAGAACAGTCTGTGTGTGACGCCGCCCAAGGCCCGCCAAAGGCTCATCCGAAAATGCTTCCATTGTATTTTACAGATTTAACTACCTTTACAACTTTATATAAAGGTATTAAAATTAAGAGGACTCTGACAGGTGAATCATCTCTCAGAGTACTGTTATTCTTCAGAAAATAATTCTGTAGGTATAATTAAGTAGTTTAAGTTTATTTAAAAATGCTACACAAAGGAATTATGGAATTAAAATAATTCGTTGCTCAACAGTTCAAGTCAAATGTAAAATATTATTATTTAATTCTATTTCGTTCTAAATGCAACAATGTTCCTCTCTAAACCTAGAGAAATGTGTACAGAAAAGCTGAAGGATAATTATTTAGTGTACTTTAACCACAGACAAGACATCCTCTAGACTGAGCATAGTAACGCTACCCCCTCTGCCACTTATACGGTAGTTTTACTCCATCTTCGAGTCAATCCCGTGCCGTGATTGGTCCGTGTCTTTGAACGGACCAATCACGGCACGGGATTCGCTCACCTCGTCCCCCCGCACCCCCGTCTTCTTGGCAACATCGGTTTCATGAAATAATTGCTTTAAACTCAGTCTAGAGGATTCCTAGTCTATGACTTTAACTAAGAGGAAATCATTTAAAATCACGATTCCGCTAGGGACGAATGAACCTACAGTTGACATTTGAGATAGAAGAGTCGTATTAAATAAATTGTTTCCTTTGTGTAAACAGTTTTAAAAGCGATCGAACGTTAGTTTACAAGATCGTCGAACCGTTTTAACGAGGCGCACAATAGTGCGAGTCAAGTCACAGAATCACTCCGTTAGCTACTTTAGCTAATACGGCTCCCGAAATCGGGACACGAACGGCTCCGACGGAACTTTTCTACAGACGAATTACCTATAGTTGTCCGAAAAGAACCTCAAGAGTCGGAGGCGCCGTCAATGAAGCAGGGCCTCGGCGGATCCCCGGCGCCTATTCTTAGGGCGACTTGCACCATCTCACTAACCCGGGGTTAGGCGGTTAAAGCGTTAACCAAGTGTCAAATTATACTGGAAACCATAGTAACTCCAGGTTTAACCGGTTAACCCCGGGTTAGTGGAATGGTGCAAGTGGCACTTAAAGGACTAGTCGACTCGGTCGATGCGCTCGAACCTGCGGTGCGCGCGCGCCTCGCCGGGCCGGCCGCGCGCCGGGCGCGCCCACGTGTTGACGCAGCCGTCCGCGCACGCCGTCACCAGGCACTCCGCGCGGAACTGCAGCGCCGTCAGCCGCTCGTGCGCGATCTTCTTGCACACCAGAGGCTCCAGCACGGGGCACTCGTCGAAGCGCGGGCACGACGGCGTGCCGATCAGCTTCACGGGGTCGCCCGAGTCGGCCGACTTCCCGCGCATCGCGACCGCGTTCGACGCGCCCTTCTGCTCCGGTTTCGACGTCAGGCTGAAATTCCGCCGGTGCTCGGAGCGGCGCTCGCCGAAAGAGAACCCGGCCAACCGCTGCGTTAAAGAATTGACCCCCGTCTCCTCCTTGGCTTTGCCGACGCTTATGTTCAGGGTGGACACGTTGTTGGCCTTGGCTTTGGACTTGGCGCCGGAGGGCTCGCCGGCGGCGTTGCTCAGCTCGGCGTGCTTGTGGCCGATCTTGTTGGTCTTGGCGCACTTGGCGGGCGGCTTGGCCGGCACGCCGTTGGGCGAGAGCGCGGGCGCGCCGGGCGACAGGTGCGCGGACGCGCGCGCGCGCGGCGGCCGCAGCACGTCCTCCGTCAGGTCCCACAGGCACAGCTGCGTGTCCTGGGACACGCTGCCTAACCTGTAGCACTGTAAGTCGCTCTTCGGTCTCTCCTCGGGCTCCTCGGTCTCGGGGTCGGCGAAGCTGACGACGTACGGGTCGAAGGCGACGACGGACACCCACGAGCGGTGGCCCTGCCCGCGCGCGACCACCCGCCGCTCGCCGAACGACCAGACCGTGACCAGGTCGTCCTCCCCCCCGACCACGACGTACTTGCCGTCGGGCGACCAGCACGCGCATAAAAAACCTCCGAAGTACGACCTCGCCCTCCCGATCAGCTCCATAGTATCGTAGTGGAATACCCTGAGGAAGCCGTCTTGGGAGACGACGGCCAAGTTCGTCCCGCAGGGCGAGAACGCGAACTCGTTTATGCAGCTGCCCTCGGCGCCGATCACCCACCTGTACAGCGGATTCCTCGTCGATTTAGTTCTACACGTGTGTATTGAATAACCGTCGCCCTGCTTGAAAAGCTGATAATGAGGCGCCGTAGTTCCGCAAGTTAATTCCTCGTTGTAAACATACAGTTGCCCGGAGGCGTGGGCCGTTATGAACAGGTTGCTAGAGCCGGGGACCCATTTGATACACGTCACCCGGGTTTTATCGATCAGTCTCTGGAACAGAATGCAAATAGTTTAATTAGCATTGAATGGGAGTTGATAATCTGGCATTTGCATAAAATGTACCGTAAGGAAAAGGCCACCCAGGCACGCGTAGCCGGAAATTAATAAAATTACAATTAGCAACAGAAATAGCTGAGCGAACGAGGGGTTTAAAATTATCTTGGCACGACTTGTTGTTAAAGGAACTTTATTGAAACATTTGTAAAGATCATTTTGAACGCGTCGCTTGCTTAGCTCTTTCTGCTGTTGATTATAATAAAATGTGTCTCTAGTTTGCGAGAAGATCAAACAAAGAACATTCTAAACTCGATTTCACAAGAAAACGGAGATTTCAGCAATCAGCAAAGCACTAACTGCCTTTATACTGTACATTTAAATGTGCATTATTAATTTAGTGACGGGTGTAATTAATAAAGAAGAAATTCGAAACAAATCAAAACATATGGAGAGAGAGATAAATGTTATATATTATATATTACTGTACTGAACACAATTGATTATTGAAGTGGATCAGATAAGATATTGTAATGTTGATAATGATATTAATATTGAGCGCCAATATTAATATTGAGATGACGAAAATACGAAATAAAACTCAAGTAATTAATAGGGTAAATAATATTAATACAATCAATATTTATTTTTAGGCATAGGTATTTTTCGTAATAATGTACCTAAGCCATGTTGTCAAAAAACCATGGAAAAATACATGCTTGAAAGTAGATATGGTAGATATCATATCAGTCATTTTGGAACTGATATTACAAAAACAACAACAGGGATTCATATAGTTTTTAACACGATAAATCAACCTCATGTTATTTGTAGTCACACTATATCTCTAAATTTGAATCAATTAGGCCACACAGAACTAGCCACCTAGGGAGAAAATTGCCAAACCAAACACAAGCAAGACAAGTTTGGTCTTATCTTCACAGACCAAACTGCCTCGTAAGGCGATTTCCTCGCGAGGCGTCTCTTCTGTGCGGTAACCCAATCATGGGGCAAGTGGTACAACAGTTGAAGCCCCTCTAGTTCCTGCTATATTATGGGAGTATTGATTAGCCTGAATCTACTATCAAATCTATCTGGTTTTGACATTTTAATTGAGCAGATTTGGTAGCAAATGTAGAGTAAATAATAAAACCACTATCTTACCTCTTCATTATACAATTTACTTAATTCTTTCTTGATAGGATCTATGAGCTGTATCTGTCCAGTGCTGAAGCCGATGACCAGTGCCACACTGTCCGGAGCCATTGTAACTGTGTTGAAGTCGTGGCAAGTGGGGTTCGTGCCTTTATACATCTTCTTGTCCACTGGTTTTGTCAGGTCAGCTGCCTGAAATGCCAATTAGTGGGTGTAACTTGTGTTAATAATATTCATTTTAGTATCTACTTATTAGCAAGTACACAGGTGAGGGCAGTCTACACAGACCAAGCTGTTTCCCACTGAAATTGCCTCAAAAAGCATCTTGTTTTTTACCAGCCTAAAGTGACTAATGCACAGAACGATCACACTGCCTATAGTTCGTTTTTTTTAGCATTAGAAATAAGGTAAACAATGTTGACGTCTTTTTATTGAAAACACGTTTTAAAAATAAATAATGGCAAATATGTAACAATTATGAATCTAATACGATCATTTATATTCTTCTGCTTTCATAAGTAATAGTTACTGATTTTTAAAAAGCGTTTTTCAATTAAGAGACATGTCAAGATCGCTTACCTTCTTTCTAATGCTAAATAAAACGAACTATAATCACATTGCTTAGTGAAGTATGTGCTGTGCAGCAAGGCTGAATAAATCCAAGCTGGTAATAACAAGGTAACCAAGAGGATTCAATTAAGCTGAAACATAATCTGCAATCGTAAATGTAGTTTAATGCATTAGTATTTTTCTGCTTAACTATGGGAAACTAAACAGTCCTAATAGAAATTTACTATTATAAGCATTCGTTTCTGTTCCTTAGCCAATATCAAGTGAGATTCAAGTCATTAATAGATTTATGAACAATCTATACAAATTGCTAAGAATTCTTATCTGAAATTGAAAATTGTTAATTAACTTATGCTAATTCACTGTATATCTACAAACAGTAGGACACATTACTATAGAAACAAATTCTAATAGGTATCATAATTAACATTAGGCTTCTAAAATATTACAAAATCTTGTCATATCTAAAATGTGGCTGCATCTTATGCTCATAGACAGCAAATGTTTTTGAGAGGAAACTAAACACAACTGGCAAAAGTATAAATGGAGTTGTGGGAATGATAAAACTTGTGTGGAATTGCATTATCTCATAGGTATATCATAAACCTGACAACTACTTATAGTGAATTTCCAATATGAGAAGACAATTCACCTTCAAATTCTAACAAGAAATTCACTGCTAACGCTTAAAAAGGTAAACACTTTGTCTGGAAGCTAGTGTATTTGCTCGGAACACATAAAACACCCACTCACCTTCTTAACTCCTCTGTACACATACACATAGAGCTCCTTGCCGTGATTGAAGCATATCCTGTCGTCCGAGGGTGGCCCGTCCGAGCCCGGAGCGGCGCCCGGGCCCGGCGGCAGCGACACCAGCGACACGCGCACGTGAGAGGAGCCCGACCCGCTCGTGTACCCGACCCGGTTGGGCCGCGAGTACTCCGACAGCGTCATCAGGCGGTACGTGCCCTCCCGCGTCACGAACTGCGTCTTCACGTCATCCTTCCCGCCGGAGTCCGACTGCACGGCCATATTATCATAGTAATATCCTGTTATTATTCATAAACTCCACCAGAAGCCCCGATTAAAAGTGACAGCTCGGCCGACGGATGTACGGGAACGCGCGGCAGCAACGCATGCTGCCGCATGCACAGATGACGACTATACTCATTTGACTACGTCGAATTGTGAATTAAATTGTTTATTTATAAGTATAAAACGTAGAATTCAATATTTCTCTTGCATTCAACATAAAAAGTCAGCTGCGGGGTTTCCAGACTATTGACGGATACTTACCGGGAGAATTCCGATAATTTCACGTTACGCTGATATATAAAAATTTACGATATTTTTTAAACCATAAAGAATGTTCGAAAATTTAGAGTATATGATAAGGTTTTATTTTAATTTGATGTTAAAAATGCATTATAGAAAGCTTTTACTAGTAAATGTGTTTCATTTCATTTATCCCAACAAGTAAAATATTTCAAGCAAGTTGTGAAAATTATCAAACTTCTGGCAATAACAGTCATGTGTCAAACGTGACGGTTCGTAAATTTTGTTTATGGTTTAATTTTTTTCAAGTGCATTAAAAGGGCTATGGCTTCCATTTAACATCCGCATTCAAATTAGTCTATGAGTATTGAGTCCACATCATCGAAGCCGCTTAAAATTAGATTAGTTTCCCATTTTAGAAAACCAAACTAATAAAGTAATTTAATTGCTTAAATAACTAGCAAGGTTTTTCATTCTGTTCTTTTACATACACCTCAATTGTAATAAATAAATATGTACATTTTTTTATGCAGTTTTATTAGTTTACATTAATACTTAAAGTAAAATGATTCATTTATGCTTCTGAGGCTTTTGGAATTTCAACAGCAACATCATCAGCTTTTACCCCAATTTCTTTATCTGTTGGTACTGATGTCTTGCTTGTTTCAGGCTCTTCTTTACCTTCCAAAAACTTGTCCCATTTGTCAACTCTTTTATTCAAATCAGCATCAGTTTCTGCAATCCTGTATTTAGTTCTTCCATCCCATATTTCAGCTGTGATTTGCCTTTTACCAAACCACCTCCCATTGACTAAAGCAACAACAGCATCTGCTTGTTCTGGCTCTTTCATTGTGATCTGTGCCACTCCTTCTGGATGCCGGTCATAGATGACCACTTTACGAACCTCACCACACTTAGCTGCCTCCTCTCGTAAGTCCTGTTGATAGTCCAGTATCAATTGAACATCCTTATCAAAGTCTGAAGGGTGAAAGAGGTTTTTAATGATAACAATACGCTCATGCTTAGATCTCTCTCCAACAAACTTCTCAGGCCTCCAGTCAAATAGTTTCTGCTGCATTTTCTTTAGTTTTTCCAACTCTTTTTTCTTTTTCTTTTTAGGTTTTAATGCTGGGTTGTACTCTCCTTTAAGTTGGAAATGTGCTCTTTCTACTTTTACTGTATTTCCTTTGAAATCACTCCCATCAATTAACTTTAGTGCTAAGTCAACTGATTCTATCTTTATGTAAGTACATAGTGCATCACCCTTAAAGCAATTTTGTTCTTTATCCATATAAAGTTTAACCTTCATTTTTTGGGACTGTGGATCTCGCTCAACAAGGCCACATTTTTGCATGAAATTTACAAATTCTTCTTCAGTTAAGTCTAAAGGAAGATTTGAGACATACACCTTTGTGTTAGTCTCATCTGTAGCATCAAACCACTGGGGATCATTTTTTCTTTTAACACCACTAGTTTGTTCTTTTAGTGACTTTTCTTTTTCCTTCTGTTTACTTTCCTCATCCTCTTTGGAGGTGTTATCAATGAAACCATAAGACATTTGGTAGTGTGCTAGAAAGTCCTCATCAACCTTAGGTAACCATGCTTTCTTTTCTTCATCCCAAAAAGACTTGGAGCCATCTGCATCAGTATAAATGTGTGTATCATTTTCATAACTGTAAACCCTGCCTGGTATTTCAGAGCCTGGTTTTGGAGTCCAAGAATTCGTTTTTTGGTCCCATGTGTACTTTACTTGTGTGGTGGGATCAGTGTAAATGGCCTCTTCCTCTTCGTATGTTATGTATGGGGCGTAGTCGCCCCAGGTTGAGTTGTCACTTGATTCAGATTTTGTGTCTTCTTTAAGTTCTTTTTTATCCTTATCTTCATGTTCGGCATCTTGTTTTTCAGTCAACTCAACTTTTGACTTACTTTCGGTATCCCTTATAACAGGTGAAGGTGAAACATCTCGATCGTTCGTCGTGGAAGGTTCATTTTCAGAATGTAAGACGTTGTCGCCCTTGTCTTTTGAATCCTTGTCTTCTAAATTACTCACAGAAGGCTCAAGTTCCTGAAGATGCTGATCTTCAACCTGTTTCTTTGCCAGTTCTTCTTCTTCGGTCAATTTCTGAACCGTTTCAGTAGAGAGTTTGATAACAAACCCTGACTTTGCACTCTTCGACATTGTTGAATATTTTTCATCAGTAATTATTTTAAAGTATGCACGTATTCTTAAGTATGCAATAATTCACAAATAAATGCTTATTATGTGACGCTACGAAAATACGAAATAACAAAATCGTACATAAATAGGTTATTCACCTGTCAACTTGATAGTAAACTAAACAGATAAGAAAATATTTGTACCATAGAGCAATCGTCGCAAAACTGGACACAATCAAGGGGGGCAACTTAACGTAACAAATTCTTTGTACGGTTATTTTAGTGAATAGCTAACTTTAAATAGCATAGAAAAAAATGCGTTTAGATTTGGAACATTACCTAGACAAAAAAAAAGAAAAAACTTGTTGACATTGACAGTTGACTTACTCGCGGTCGCAGTGTGGGTCTCAGCGTAATCGTAATCGGCGTATATTTTATTGTAAATTAAGATATTTCGAAGTTTATATAAATTATCAGTGTGGTTAATTAGAGATAACTCATACTGAACATACAAGAGTTTATTAGTTTTAGACCAACGTATAGATAGGAAGTTATTTGTAATTGTACCATGGAGGATATTAAAAATATTCGTTTAACCCCTATGCCAGAATCCAAATACGTGAAGCCGCTAAGGTTCCACTACACTCAGAATGGGAAGGAAAAGAACTGGGATCTACTGGCAGTTCACGACAGCGTGGCTATCGTTATTTATAATGTTACGAGAAAAGTTTTGGTGTTAGTTAAACAGTTCCGTCCAGGTTAGTACCTATAATATATAGTAAATTGTATAATTATCTTTCTTGAAAGTGTGCTGTAGAAAAAAAATTCAAATCCACCTTGGCCCGTCTCCCGGAAAAAAACATTAAACTGTTAAAAAAAACACTATAAGCTCAAACTTCTTACAGGCCATAAATTTTTTTAGTAGTCTCTCTATTAATAAAAGAATTATTTCACAGCCATGCATTTCAACAGCGTCCTCCCAGAAGACCGTGAGAAGGAAACCATAGACATTGAGAAGTATCCACCCTCTCTGGGGCTGGCCCTCGAGGTATGTGCTGGGATTGTAGACAAGGATAAATCTGTGTTGGATATAGCCATCGAAGAGGTGTTGGAAGAGTGTGGATATAATGTCCCTGCTGAAAAAATGGAAAGGATTATATCTTACAGGTAACCTTTTAGACCTTCTCTAGCATGAATCTAGTATTTAACTGGATAAGTCATGATTGCTGGGGGGGAAGGGACCGAATGGGATAGTCTATACTGGGTCAACCAAATCTTGTCAGTAAATAGGAACAAAAAAAACTATACTCATCCTTATCGTTTGGGTGCTAGTACTAGTGTAAGACAAAGATAGTATGATTCTCTCTGTCTATGTTTGAAATCAAACAGACCTTTGACACACTATATGTATTTTTCAGTAGGAGTAGCAGAGAAAGCGTTACTGTTTGTCCTTGTCACAGTCATGCTTTATTTGATGGTGGGTAACAAATAACCTGCCCAGCCCGTTTATATGAAATACTATGTCTATGTTCTGTAGGGTCAATATATAAATCTAAATGGATTCTGTATGGTAATAAATTGTAAAATTATTTTTAAGTTTTCACTCAAGGCACAGATTTTTCGTTCAAAGAATGCCCCTAATATAGTAATTGATCCATTTTCAAAGATTCAAATTGGTCCTCAGGTCAGGAGTTGGTGTGCAAGCTGCTCTGCAGACACTCTTTTTCTGTGAAGTGTCAGACGACATGAAAACTGAACATGGTGAGTGTCCATACTAACTATTCATTTTTACTAGTGATCCGAGGCTTTGCACGGGTTAACAAATTATACACCTAAAGTTTAGGTCCTAAACGCGGCCGGGGACTTTGTTTTATAAGGTGTAGTGATATTTAACAAAAAGTAGCTGATTTGACCTGAATACTACCCTATTAACTTCCATCTATAATATACAACTGGCGGTTTCAGGCGGAGGAGTTGACGATGAACTCATTGATATTGTGGAAATGACAATTCCTGAGATGGAAAAGTTACTGAGCTCTCCGGGTCCTGTGCAGAGCCCGCCCAGCTTCCTGTTCGCCATGATGTGGTTCATGCATAACAAGGCTAGCAAGTATATGTAGGTAACTGGTCATCGTATGAAAAGTCATTTAACGAAAGTGTAACGCGAGTCACGGTTTCATTACGTGTTCTTATATTATTGAATAATGACGTAACTTTAAGTGTCAATATGTCAAGATAAGAAGTAACACTTATCTAAAGATAAATAACATTTGCAACATACATAATGAATTAACGGAACACTCAAGAAAGTGATGACTCGCGTCAGCGTCAATCGGCCCTGCAACGACCCAGAATATGAAATATGGGAAAATGTTACCTGGTTTTTTAGCGATTTCTAAATAATAATTGCCTGTCGGAATCGCGACTGTTAAGCCTACGTAGCACTTTTATCTTTGCTCATTTTGGAATTCAGGCTGTTATATAGTTTATATACATAAGTTTGGTCACAGCAAAATACTGTGTATCTAGAATGCTATAAATTATAATCGGGGTGTGGTCTTGTTGTAGTTTGTAATCCAAGAATAAGAATAAGAATGATTTATTGCGGTACTGTGTATATTTGTAGATGGTAATCATGGTATAATTTATTTCAACAGTTACCCATTTCGGGTATGCAATACTTAATTAACTTATGAACTAGACTCAAATAACATGCAAAGATTTACATAGGTACCAATTAATGTTCAAAATATTGTAATGTTCAAGTTTTATTTTATATAAATTTATATGTAGGTGTACTCTTAAAAGCACGACAAAAAAATTGAATTAGCCCTGAAGCAGCTTTACCACATGTTATATATTTTTTGCAAATGTAGAATACCGTTTGGCTTTGGAGGAAAAACAGATTACGAAATAATATCTGCAAAAATTTAGTTCTATGGGTGAATATGGGCTGTCGCTGTCGTAGTATAAAGTGGTATATGGTGTAAATAAGTAGTCAAATCAGATGCAAGACGATCAGTTGTGATGCTTGTGGCATAATAGTATTTTCGCTTCATAAAGCAGTGTATCTATAGTCTATGGAGATTAACATTACTCTGTTTTCTAGTCGGTCGTTCGACTACACTTGCTCTGAATGCAAAAAGCACAAACAACGAGTTTCGGATTGGCTCATACAGTAACGTAAGTCTATCCGTTATACAGCATGATTTGTAATTTGACGTGTACCTTAAATGGGGTTCTATTAGGGCTAGGTTTCAATGATTTTAGCCCAGTCAACTAGGGGTCTAAGATGAGCGGTTCCCCTTTAAGGTATAGGTCGAACTACTTTTCATTTACAGGTGTGCAAGCAGCGGAAATTTTCCAGCAAAACCGCAAAATTTTGCTAACGTTTTGGAAAACTTTACAAGAATTAAAGGAAATTTCCGTTTTGTACTGAAAGTAAAATCTTGTGATATTGCCGAGTTCTTTCCTTGTAGAAAATTTGGCAACTAAAAAGACTTTCCGTAAGCACATTGTTGTGTATAAATAAATCCGTAGAAAATGTACTAGTCCCTAAACTTCTTAGTCTATGATTGTCAGTTGCTCTATCTATACCATTGATACAACCGTGATGGCGATATTTGAGAAAATCTTCCGTATTGTGGACTTGGCGATTATTTGAATAACGTATACATTTAAATGTGACGTCCCACGGATAAAGGTACCTTATGGCCGTTGGCGCTTACGCTATTATTAACGCCGCTCCGCCGCCACGCGCTATTATTATTGCGGCGCTATGCGACGTAAGCGCCAACTGCCATAAGGTACCTTTTGCCGTGGAACGTCACAAATGTATAAAAACCGCCTGTCATCAAAAACGAGTAAACAAGCTGTAGGTATGTAGAAGTAAATAAATTATTGTGCCTTAATAGTTATTTTCGATACAAGTGCGAAAAAGAGGAAATTCGAAACGAGTGGCGATAAATTAAAACACGACCGAAGGGAGTGTTTTAAATCGACACGAGTTGCGAATTACCTATTCGCACGTGTATCGAACAACGTTTTACAGTACATATGGCACTTTAAAGTTTCGACATACGCACGTAAAGTGCTATTTTACGCACTAGTGCGGAAAAGTAGCCCCATATGTACTGTAAAGTATTTTTTCTACTCCCGTACTTTTATTTGTCATTTAAAGGGTCGTGCACACACCTTTAAACCCCTATCTTATAGTTGTCAAGACAAGTCTTTAGTCTATTCCCCAAAAAAGTATTTGTGCATACACGATTATAGTTTGTAGCTTTCTAATAGACCCCGAAGGCTAATCCTATTGTCTATTGTTCAGTAAAACCGCACGTGCTACTTACCTGCAAAAAAGGGTCCTAATTATTCTATTTGGCACCTGAGCGCGGGCTAGTCCAACCCTCAAAAAACCAGTGTAGGTGCACTCTCCGATAACGCGCCTTTGTTACGCATCTCGATGACACATTTTAGACTGGTTCTGTAGCGTTCGACTCGCCGGCACTCAGTAACCGAAGTACCGATTTTTTATGCAGGTGGTTGTGGCACGTGGCACGAGCGGTTTTTCTTAACAATAGACAATAGGATTAGCCTTCGGGGTCTATTAGAAAGCTACAAACTATACACGCAGTATCTTTTTGGCACTTTTACGATACTTTGTGTAATCACCACTTAAAAAATATTGTATGAAATACATTGTTGCCAACCTAATTTTAAATGTCATCTCTGACAGATGAGTGAACCATATACATGTTTTTTTTTATTTCATTCATTCTTTTCCCGCCCGTACCAGGATTCTTTGCTACTTCTTAAATGAATATTTGTTAAAATTACAATTTTATTTCAAAGTATGTGCTTGGTCGCAGAAAAAGTATTGTATGCAACGTTGTTTAACTGAGTCAAAAAATACTCGTAGCGTCTTTATTAACAATTTTCGGCTTCGCCTCAAATTGTTACTCACGCCACTCGTCTTTTTTGACCTCTCTTAAACAACGGTTGCATAAAATAACAATATATACGGTTTACTAATCAGTTTCCGTTGTACCTAGGTAATGTCAGGCGTGGCTCACTCCGCGATTTCGTCGCTTTGCTACAGGTAGCTAAAAGTACATCCGCTCCGCCCCAATTTTGGGGAAAGCCATAAGCCGCGCGTGGCGCTGTCGCCACCTAGCGGCTGTGCTGATCGTAACAGACGCGTTTTGTTAGAGAGTGAGTCTTCTTTACTTAGTACTATTATTTATTCTGTGGTAATGTGTAATCGGAAGTTAAATTGGCATGAAGTATTCGACAGGGCAAATTATAACTTAATCTCCTATGTACGACCTAATTAGATTATTTGTATTCAGTTATTGGAAACTAGTGAAGCTGATTGTAGTTACTATATAAGATGCGTACAAAAAGCTTTAGTATTTTAAATATATTATTTTAATAGTCCCACAATATGAATAATGCGGTCATAAACATGCTTGTATCCATCTTTAAT
Source organism: Cydia amplana (assembly GCF_948474715.1). Taxonomy (NCBI): domain Eukaryota; kingdom Metazoa; phylum Arthropoda; class Insecta; order Lepidoptera; family Tortricidae; genus Cydia; species Cydia amplana. The sequence continues at coordinate 5,739,510 of NC_086085.1, forward strand.
AAGCTTTCACATGTATTTACAGTAGTATTTACTAGATTCGGATTAGGTATACGTAAAATATGCAGCAGAGATGTCTGACCCCCTGTGCATACAAACATACACAGGGGGTTAATTGTCTCGGTAGATCACTGTACCTTAGAGTGCGTGTTCAGATATTTGTGAGCGCCTTACCCGCTCCGATATATCTGATGGCGACGGTACAATCAGCAGCTGAAGTAGGTAAGCAAGCAGGCAAGGTGTTAAAAATTATCTAATAATAAAGTAGCGCCAATGAAATTTTGAACACCCGACTTGCTTACCTACTTCTACTGCTAACTTTAGGTACATACATTTTCCTATTTTATCAAACTATGTATTTTCTTAGAATATCTTTATTTTTTGCGTATAATTTTAAAGTTAGTACGTATGTTTTACACTTCTACACTCTACTTAACAGCATTAAATAATGGTGGGTTCCAAAAATAGGCGCCAACACCACCACCATAACTTATATTATACTTTCGCTAGTAAAAAAATTCACGAAATTTCGATGGATTTTTTGCTTTTTGCATAACAATTTTACTTTCATAATTCAAGCGGAAGCCTTTTCCAAAACTTTTTAAGAGCCATCAGGAGTGGTCATTTCTCCATACAAACGTACTCGACTGTTTCCTCCGTGGGTTTTGAAGCTAGAGCAATGATTTTTTTTAACACAGATTAATACCTATTGTCAATATCTGTGTCGCACCGTTTTGCTTTTTTTTATATTTTAAGGCGCTAGAGCCCTTCAATAATGACGAAAATGGCCTAATTGACTATGCCGCAATGAGAGGCGTGGTATTCAAAATTGATATCAATTAGCCAAAAAAGCAAAACGGTCCGACACAGATAATTTCATAATCATTTAGATTTCCAAATTTGGTTATGATTGGTTAAGTTTTGGAGGAGGAAACAGTGGAGTACGAAACCTCGATTTTTGAGATTTTTACGCAGGATTTTTCGCATTGTCCTTATCTCACTAGTTTTAGGAGCCGCTTCCGTTAGCGAGACGGGTATATTTACCTAAAATATTTAAATCTCAGCTCCTGTTTCGTCGTAATCGTAAAGTTTAAACTGCTATTTTTTTCTTTGCAGAGTTATAGTTATAGAAGAATATAAAACATCTTTTACCCTAATAAAATGTTAATTTAATTCTAATCTATTGTTATTTTTGATTATAAATGAATAATTTGAAACTGTGATTATTGTTATTATGTGTTTCTGAAATATGAAATTGTTAATAAGGAAGGTTTGTTTTATTTTAAACTAGTACCTAAGCAGTGGTGGATTTACAGTCTTTGCCGCCCTAGGCCCCTGTCCCTTAACCTGTAGTAAGCCCTAGCACAGAATAAGTAATAGTATTATCATACAGAACGGACACGCACCTCCCCGCCCCGTTCGGATTACCTCGCCTGCGACAGGCCGCGACATGAATGTGTGCGTAAGTCGCTCTACTGAGATCATGTCAGGATTCCGTCAGAAACTCAATGACGCGTGTACAGACGTGCCGCGCACACATATAAATGCAAATCATTGATGTACGGCGTGTCCGCCCTGTGGCCCTAGGCGCCCCTTTCTGTGCACCCATCATATAGACTGCCGCCCCAAATATCTGGCCGCCCTATACTTCGTTTTTTTTAGGATTAGAAATTTGGTAAACAATCTTGATGTGTCTTTTAATTGAAAAACACACTAGTTGCGTTAGACTGCACGATTGGCTGGAATTCGTGAGTAGCACCGCTGAACTTGTACCATGTTTAGTGCCCCTTTAGCCCGTCCTTAGATATTATACGTCAATGGTACCGGTACCTATCATTCTCGTATAAATTAGGGAAACTTGGCCTGGTATGGTATTAGGTACATGTAGGCGGTATCACACTGGATGCGATTCGCACGTCGCTCCGAAGTTTGAGCGAGACAGCGTACCCCTATTATAGCGACATCCCGCTCGCACGTGCGAATGGGACGCAGTGTGCCATGCCCTCGCTATGCCCCATTGCGTTGCGTTGTCTTGTTAAAACAGCAATATATAAGTGCGATAGAGATAGGAACTGGCGGGTCACTGTACAAAAATTTTCAAGATCGGCAACAAAGCCTCGACGGTCCAAGGTCACCCTGACCTTGGTAGAAGCTCAATACAATTTGGTTGCCAACCTAGAAAGCCTCGTTGCCTTGCCTGAGCGTAATGATGCCTGATGTGCCGTTTAAACAGTGAAAGCATATAACTGGAAACCGCCTTTGGGAACATTACCGTTCAAATTCTCGGGCCAAATTAGCACACATACACAATTACGCCTACATTTAAATAAGACGATACGTTTACAGAGCCTGTCTCTATTACACTAACGTACACAGCTAAGTGTAGATGAAATGCATATAATGTCAATAACTACCAATCAGCGACATTAATCCGCTAATAACCTTCTTGCTGTACGTACTGGCCGCTGAGAATTCGCGGTTCATATTTGATTAGAATATGACTTGGACAGGGATAGGTTTATGCCATACATTGAAAAACCAGTCAAATAATTCACGTATAATAATTTAATGCAGATTAAAAGATAACTACTTAGTTAAAATGTTGATATGAAATTAAATGACAGACTAACTCAACATAATTAAATATTCATTGTTGTATAAATGTATTCCGCTATAATAAGTATTTTGTATATTTTATTATCAATCTGTATGGCAGTGCGAAGTCACGTTCAGAGCCCGTACCATGAGTCACTGACAGTGTCAAAACTGACATTTACGCTATCGAGAACGTAATTTACTTTCTATACATCTCGTTTGCACTAATATGCGAGTACGAGCGAGATGTATAGAAAGTAAATTACGTTCTCGACGGCGTTTGTCAGTGCCAAACTGATGGTAGCCGTACTGGTATAGTCTGTCCGTTTTTCTAAGATCAAGTACGCCATAGTAAATGTATGGCGAACTTGATCTTAGAAATCGGACAGGCTATACAGCCTGCAAAATTTACATGGGTAGGTACACGAATCGGGTCAAAAACATTTGAACAGGCGGAGTCACAATAAATCCCCACTTTCAGTTCCAATGGAAATATTTTATATGTATATAGCCGGTCAAGCAAGTTTGTCAGTAGAAAACGGCGCATAATTACAATTTTGTATGGGACCATAACCGTTCGCGCGCTTACATTTTCTAAATTCGCCGCTCTTTTCTACTGACGGAAATGGCTTGAGAGAGAACCTACATATATGTGACAGTAGAGGGTGGATTAAAATGATCAACATTTTGAGATAATGTGTGTATTTGTTAAATTAATTCAGTGAAAGCGTGATAGAAAAAAATGTATCTACATATAGGAGACCGGATATGATTATCTCACGGGTTATCTCATGAATAGAACATTATATATCTTGCCAGGCATCCACTCAATTTCATGTCTCTCTAATTGGACAGCTTTTTTCCATAGTTCTCTGCGAATAGCATATTGTGGGAATTTGAATGGAAAGTAATGTAAAATGACAATACCAAATTTGATTATTAATTTGAAATAACTAGGTAGTTTTTTTATAGCTCCATCTCATGAAATAAAAAAGGAAAATACAAATCTGTAAGAAGGAATTTATTACTACATTTATAATTACAGTGGAATCCGTTTATTATGACTCCGCTTATACTGACCAACCGCTTACTATGACGCAATTACTGTGCGAAGTTTGGTTTTCATATGAAATTCTTTGTGACAAAGTCGGATAAGATAACTTCGACCTATAAATACTATTTTTATGGAATTATGTCCGGTTATATTGACAAATTCGCTGGTTTTCGTGGCCGGCCCCACATCTTTCCCTGCGAGGACGTCTGTGGCGTTTAAATTGTTTTAGTTTTTACTCTCGGTGAAAGTTGATAATTGGTATAAGGTTAATAAAACTCATCTCTCACAAAATTGTTTGAGATTAATTTGGAAAAAATAAAATAAAAAGTTTATCAACTATGCTTTATATGACATCCGCTTAGTATGACATGTTTGTTACTTCCCTTCAATGTCATTATAAGCGGATTCTACTGTATATAGACAATACCTAAACCAATCATAAGTTAATAAAATAGTCTACTTCATTTGGCATAAAACCATCCCTATTATCCTCGCAATTTAAAAAGTCGTATGTTGTTATGAAAGTCGTATGCAGTTGTTACGTTTTAGCTTAGCACGGTAGTATTGAAAAAATGTCGTCATGTTTATTCCAAATTTTACTGAAGTTATCTGTTTACTACAAGTGAAAAGTGATTCCACTGTCCTTGATATGAACTAAAACAACTTCTGCACCACTTCACGACACATGAAGACATTTTTAATTACAAAAAAACGTAGTTTTTATAAACCAATTTAGCCATCCGTCACTGACTGTCATCTCGGCCGCACTGAAGTTGCCAATCGAACACTCTGTAAGCACCGCCTACAATCGAATACTTTACGTTGGGTCATAATTGAGCGGACAGAATACTTCCATGGTTTATATGCGTTCACTGCGTTTAAAGGACTTATTGTAAATTTTCGTCGCAACCACCGTATACAGACTTAAACGGTTTCCGATTCCCGCTATGTATAGAATACACTATACATGTCGGTAACCAGCAAAGCAAAATTTGAACAAATGTCACTTTTGCCGGAAGGATTCGTGACAATCGTGTGAAAAGCCTTTAACTTTTTATTATTTCGCTGACAACACTGCAATCAAACTGTGGCGAATGTGGCGGATGGCGGATAGTATTGTTTGGATTGTGCAAGGATATTGTTATGAGAAATAAAAATAGTTTAGTTTAAAGGGTTTATTTTGTGGTTTAAAATCATGGCAGGTAACTACATTGTTACGGCCCAGAAGTCTACGGCCGTTACATCATGTATTACAGGTAATTATAATGAAGAAAAAATGTTTCATGAAAATTGAGGTTATGTCTGTATATTATGATTTTTATTATATTTTACGAATGTTTTATTACAGTAGTACTTTTTGGCAAATTTATAAAAGAATGAAGACTTATGTCCCGTATGGAACTGTGCGTTGAGTTGCCTTATTTGTTAGATATTGACCGGCGCGCAATATACTATCGTAGTATCGTCAACTCCATACCTTAGCTATTTTGCATGATTTGATAGTTTTTCGTAAAGATTACCTAATTTTAGAACAAAGTTTAGACTTAAACATGAACTGAAGGTAAATTAATGTCCATATGATGTAACTTTAAGGCAATTTCACGTCGCCAACGGACCTAAATCTGTTGGTCGCAAAGGTGAACCGATTGGAGATGTACTTAGTGACTCCGGAGGGTCTGCGCCCCATGAAAGAGGTCGGACTGTACGGAAAGGTCGCTAAGATGAAGCTTTTCAGGCCTCCAGTGAGTAACTATCACATGAACTAATTGTTTAACATATGATTGTGTATATCATTATTGTATCCATTTTGTTCCAACTAGTTACATACTGTGCTCAGTAACTGATATCTACAGTTTCATTATTCATTATTGTATTTACAGACATTGTTTACCATAAAACATAGTTTACCTACTATTTATTGTAATGCAAACAAAATGTACCTTTTTACTACACAAAATATTACCTCACAATCTTAAGCCCCTTCTCCATATCGTGCGGCAAACCATTGAACATTGGCTCGCGCGGCAGCCGCGCGCAATGGATACCGGGCGCATCGAGTTGGCTCGCGCGGCAGCCCGGTATCCATTGCGCGCGGCTGCCGCGCGAGCCAATGTTCGATGGTTTGCCGCGCGATATGGAGACAGGGCTTTACAATCCATAAGGGAAAATAGTTTTCTGAAACCATAACACCTACTTTTTACATGAAATGAACATCTGAATATATAAATTTAAGCAAACTAATTTTATTTAATTACATTTTCAGCATGAAACAAAAGACTTAGTATTCCTACTCACAGCACGCTACAATGCAATGATACTGGAATGGAGGACTGGCACTAACGGGGAGCTTGAAGTGGTCACCCGAGCCCACGGCGATGTCTCTGACATTATCGGCAAACCTTCCGAGAATGGTATACTGGCTGTTATAGACCCACAAGCAAGGGTTATTGGGTTACGGTTGTATGATGGACTGATTAAAATTATACCACTCGATAAAGATTCTATGGAACTGAAAGCAGTTAGTTTAAGGTGAGATATCTATTTATATTATTTAACTACTCATTGTTTATCTATGATATTATTGATAAAGTCTATACTTTGAAGAACATACTGTATAGGGTCATTGCGCTAGTTTTCGTCCACTTGACATATTTAATTTAATTTGCTATGCTATCATTTTTATGTAGATAGATATATAGTTTCGATATTAAGGATGGCAATAAGTCCAAATTTGTGCAGCAATGTAGGTTTATATTCAAATTTAGTCAAGAGGACGAAAACTAACGCACCTACCCTATAAATGAAACTTGATACACTAGTGTATCTGTGTGGCTGGCACAATAAATTTAAATTTCAATGTTCAGACTCGTAGATGAGTTTTGTAGAGTAGACAGTAGACATTTGAAAGTGTCACCTATACATTTCAGACTGGAGGAACTCACTGTGTTTGATGCGGAGTTTCTATATGGCTGTGCCAATCCTACACTAATATTAATACACCAAGATCTCAATGGGAGGCACATTAAGGTATTCAAACTTTTACATACTTGCATAGTCTGTGCGGAAAGAGAAGAGTTGTGGAATGTAATGCAGCCCATACATTCTACGACACTTCTCTTTCCGCACAGACTAATCATTTTTGTACAGCATACTGCCGAAACTACACTACTTAATTCACCTAATGCTGTTGCATGCAATTGCTTGCAAAAAAACTAAGCTTAAAAGGTAGGCAAAGTTTGCAAGTGGCAGCCTACCTAATGTTATTGTGGCATTACAGTTATGGTAACACATTTAAGGGAATATTTTTATTTTTTTTGTCAGGTTTTGATAAAAATTGGTAGGTTTGAAAAAGCTCCATATTCTGGTCGGAATAAACACGTAATCCATATTTGGGGCAAAAAAATGTATGAAAATTCCTATTGAGTTACGGAAAATACCGTACGTTTTCCGCTTTGTTTCCGCATTGTTTCAGCTTATGTTGTACAGAATAAGGAACTCTATCTATCTATCAAGTTGTATCAAAATCTGAGAAAAATTCAAAAATTGCAACTAAATAAAAAAATACCCTTAAATGCGTTACACTGCTGCGTATTGTATTTGTTAAGTTATACAGAAATATAATCATTGTTTTCAGACTCATGAAATAAATTTAAGAGATAAAGAGTTTGGAAAGGTTCCCTGGAGACAGGATAATGTTGAAACTGAGGCATCCATTCTGATACCAGTGCCTAGTCCACTTGGTAAGCATATTTTTATTGATTTACTTTGGATAAATTACATAACAAAAGCATGTTTTAGGTTGGTATACCACCTCTCCAATTTCTTGGTCCAATGTGCATTGCGTCTTAAGCCCCGTCTCCATATCGCGCGGCAAGCTATCAAACATTTGCTCGCGCGGCAGCCGCGCGCAATGGATACCGGGCTGCCGCGCGAGCCAACTCTATCATTGGCGCGCTCAAACGTGCCGCGCGACGAACCATTCATTGTCGGTTTTTCGACGCGCGGCAAAGGAATGTTCGCGCTCAGTTGGGACGGATGTGTATATATTTCAGTTGGCTCGCGCGGCCGCATACATGGATAATGAAAAGTGTCGTACTTTAATTAAATTATACGGCTCTAAACAGTTTCTATGGAACAGTAAATGTAGTGATTATCGCAACAGATCATTTTTCGATTTGGCTATACTTCGTTCCGAATAATTTATTTTTGTGATATAATGTGGTCAATCGTCGGATCGCCTGCCGCGCTATAGTTCAAGATGGTGCCAACATTGGCTCGCGAGCCAAAATACAGGTTTGGCGCGGTCGAACAATGCTCGCGCGGCCGCCGCGCGATATCGAGACGCGGCTTCACTCTCTCACTAAACTAAGCACATTGTGAGACGCAAATACACATTGGACAAAGACAGGTGGAATACTAACCTTATGTACTACACCAATCAAATCGACCAACCTCTTGATAAATGAAATCATGATCCATATATTGGTATAGTAAACGTAAAACGTAACATGCAAAAGAAGATAATATGTATATAAAAGTGTGATTGAGACCACTAAATTGCATTGGCAAGCCAGACAATTCTGCCATGCCTATTTTGTAACCGCATCCCATGGATTTTTCCTTTGGGCATGTAATAAATTTAATCAATAAAAGTCAAAATACAAATACAAAAAACAATAACTACAAATAAATACTGCACAATACATTAATTTAAAAAAATCTAAATAAATGTAATAAATTGTTTTCTAATGGCTAACCCAATATTTATCACATCAGATTGTTGCTACACCTTTTAACAGTTCTAACCATGTTATGTAGACTACATAATGTAAAGCCTCGTCTCCATATCGCGCGGCAAACCATCGAGCCAATGTTCGATGGTTTGCCGCGCGATATGGAGACGGGGCTTAACACTACGACGTCTACGACCATTGCTATGCAGTGAATAAGATAAACTTTTTGCAGGTGGTGCTATCGTCATTGGCACAGAGTCTATAGTATACCACGATGGACAAAATTACGTAGCTGTTGCACCCCCGCAAATCAAGGTATATATTTGATAAGATAACACACATTTTACAACCACTAGGCAAATGGGAGAAAACCGCCGTAAACTACACTTGGCTTGTTTACTCTTTGGCGTACTGAACTATAAAACTCCTTCATATCTCTTCAACAAGTTATCTTGCATCAAGCTCCGCGAACACCGTGATTGTGGGATTCATCTGTTGACACCGCGTCATGCCTCAGCCGCTTTCCGAGGAAGCTTTAAATATTCTGCGTCCCGTTGTTGGAACAACATTCCGCCCCCAGTGAGAAACCTGCAAAGTATATATAGTTTTAAGACAAAAGCTCAAACAGTATATGCTCAATTACCAGCTTAACCAGGAAACCTGCAGATTAGAAACGAGTTGCCTGTAGTCAAGACTTTTTGCTATTGCTATTGTTGTATTGTATATTTCGTTACTTAACACAATGTTTTTGTTCCTTCCGCATTGGAGTCGACACCATTCCCGACACGCCATCCTTTTTATCTGTGTCATTCATGTGTCATTATATGTTTCTATTCGTTTAACTTTGGTGTTGTTTTGTTTATGTATTTTAGCCAACTTTATAACATTGTTTAAATGTTTTTATGATTAAAAACGGATTGAGATTTAATAAAATATTAGATTCACTCACTTTATTGTTTGTCAAATCTGTCATTGAATTTAATTACGTGTAGCTATCGCTGGCGCTAGTTACGCGCGCCTAATGCCGCGCCACGATATGATCCGACCGGATTGGTACAAGTTCGATCGGTTGATCCGTGTAATTTTACTGTAACTTAGTGTCATGTACGAGGGGTGTTCAAAATATTCTCGGTATGAGAATGAAAACAAACAAGTACGAAAAGTTTGATATTTTTATTTTTCAATATACTCCCCCCCTATGTTCATACACTTAAAAGATCGATCAATTTTTTTTTTTAATCCTGCATAAAAATATTTTTTATCTTTGGTGTAAAAATGCTCCTCCACTGCCGCCTTCAATGCTTCATCATCGGAAAATTTATTTCCACGCAGATCCTTTTTAAGATTGGGGAACAAAAAGAAGTCGCTGGGGGCTAAGTCCGGACTATACGGTGGGAGAGTAACAGTTTCAAACCCACATTCAACAATAGCTGCCTTGGCAATATGAGCAGTATGGACGGGGGCGTTGTCATGCAGAAGCATAACACCTTTGGTTAACTTTCCTCGCCTCTTTTCTTTGATTGCATCCTTTAATTGACGTAGAATGTTAGCGTAGTACTGTCATGTGATATTTACACCTTTTTCTTTATAATCGATCAGTAATACTCCTTCACAATCCCAAAATATCGTGGCCATGACCTTGCCAGCTGAAGGGATGACCTTGAACTTCTTGGGATGAGCTGAACCCTTAATGTGCCACTGCATGGACTCTTGTTTACTCTCTGGGTCATAATGATGAACCCAGGTTTCATCTCCAGTAACTATTCTTTGCAGCACCTCATCAGGATTTTCACCGCACAGGTCAATAAAATCGGAACAACAAGCTACACGCATGTCTTTTTGAAGCCGAGTCAGCATTCGCGGAACCCATCTTGCACTTACTTTTGACATATTAAGATGGTCATGGATAATATCATGTACGGTACCAATAGAGAGATTGGTTACTTGTGCTATAGATTTTACCTTCACTCGACCATCTTCCAATATAAGTTTTTCCACTTTATCAATATTTTCTTGTGAAGTAGCTACTACAGGCCGGCCAGGTCTAGGGTCGTCTTCAACACTCTCCCTTCCACGTTTAAACTCGCTTGACCACTTTTGAATGGTAGATAAAGAAGGAGCAGACTCACGGTAAACACAATCCATTTCCTCTTTTATGGTTTTTTGATTTTTACCCTGTTTTGTCAAGAATTTTATCACGCATCGATGTTCTAATTTAGTTAACATTGTCAATTCCCACATGATGTTCATGTTTGTTCAGCAATTGCAGAAAAACAAAAGAACATCTCGGTTCGAATTATACTTTTTTTTAATGTCAATGAATAAACCTTAGCGGCCAGTAACGAAAGAAATTTTAGAAGAGGTTGTAAGATATCAATACCGAGAATATTTTGAACGCCCCTCGTACCTATTTACTTATGTCGTCATGTTGTATGTCTTTTTTGTATTAGTTGTGTAAACTGTGTGTAATTTTATTTTTCGGCTTGTTTTTTGTTTCTTTACTTGATGTTTCTTTTTTTTGTCTGTTACCTTCCGTGATTATTTCTCACTTGATGGTTTCATCGGAAGATCAGCGCTGGAAGTCGCCAGCAACATGCTGAGATGGGGCCAATTCGTGACACTTTATTTTTCACTATGTTATTTCTATGTATGTCTATTGTCTGTGTTTACGAATAAAAAACTATTCTATTCTATCCCGACTATCGGGTCGTCCGGCCCGGGAACGAAATCATAAAATATCTGATAGTCGCGTTTTCGGCACTTAATGTGTTAATACAAAAATCTGTAATTATAGGTACTCTCATTTTTTAAGAAAGCAAATTTCCACCTTTAACCTTTTCGACGCCGTGTCAAACAGAAAAGCTGTCACTCAGACGCCACGTCATTGAAGTGTCAAAACTGAAGTTGAACTTTATGTATATGCACGTAGGTCGATGTTGCTCTGTGGTCTGTGACCGATTAATAGGTCTTTGGCGTTGAACCTACGGTGCGGATATATCGGTCATTGGCGTCCAAAAGGTTAACCTTAATTTTGGTGTTAACAGTTAACGCCAATAAACTGCTACTGCCGCGTGGACACGGCCGGTCTGCGGTATCTATTGGGCGACATCGCAGGTCGTCTGTTCATGCTACTGTTGGAACTGCAAGAGAAGATTGACGGCACTCAAGCGGTCAAGGATCTTAAAGTGGAGCTACTTGGTGAGTACTTTTGTGATAACCAAATGTTTATGTAACCTACTCTTTGGTTTTTGCACAAAATAAATGAAATGCAATGAAATATCAACTGTTTTAACTTTTTCCACGCCGTGTCAAACACAAAAGCTGTCACTCAGACGCCACATCATTGAAGTGTCAAAACTGAAGTTGAACTTTATGTATATGCACGTAGGTCGATATTGCTCTGTGGTCTGTGACCGATTAATCGGTCTTTGGCGTTGGACCTACAGTGCGGATATATCGGTCATTGGCGTCCAAAAGGTTAAACAAATATTTTATTATAATGGCGACTATTCTATGACTACTCTATCGTATCTGAAAGTTATACACGTATCAATCGAACTCAATTTTGATGGACGATATGTACTAGCGGACGTTCCCAACTCGCCGAATTACCAATAAGATTCTCGGCTTTGTACATATACCATTATTTCTTATTAACATCACACTCACACTCACACTCACTCACATACGTTTCGGCGAAGGAAAAGATCGCTTTCGAAATAGGCTAATCCCGACAAGGCTGAGCGTAATGCATTGAGTCTCAGCGCCATTTGCACCATTCTACTTGCCCGAGGTTAACCGGTTAAACCCTGAGTTACCATGGTTACCAGTACAATTTGACACTGGGTTAACGGTTTAACCGCTTAACCCCTGGTTAGTGGGATGGTGCAAGAGGGCCTCAGGGATATAAATTTGCCAGCCAAAAACACGATCGACCAGTTTAAAGTTATTGCGTCTGTGGGTCTTCAAGGGTTAATTTGCAATGCCACAAGCGCCGCAACAAACATCTACAACCAATCTCTCTTAGCGAGCCGTGACAATGACAACGCTAAATCAATTTAAACAATTCACTTTTCCCCAGGCGAAATCCCGATCCCCGAATGCATGACATACCTCGACAATGGCGTCGTATTTATCGGGTCTCGTTTCGGCGACTCGGCGCTGGTCCGCCTGTCGGCCGCGCGGGACGAGGCCGCGCAGTACGTGCAGACTATGGAGTCCTTCACCAGCCTCGCGCCCATCCTGGACATGTGCGTGGTGGACCTGGAGAGGCAGGGGCAGAACCAGCTCATCACGTGCTCGGGTCAGTACACACAAGTACTGGAAGAGATCCCATACAGGGATATGTTCGCCTTTGTTGTATTTAATTTACTCTGTAACTATGTTTCTCGTGTTTTTATTTCTATGTGCAATAAAGTATATACATACATACATACAAGCTTACGGGCACCAGGACCCTATTTCACCACGGTGACAGGTGCGGCAATTGTAAAACATCACTGTTGCTGACTTCACAGACATTCATGGGCTACGGTTACCGCTTACCATCGGGCGGGCCGTATTCCTGTTTGCCACCATCATTGTATTATTTAAAAATCTATTATATCGAGAAAAAAAAAACAGATATTTCTCTTGCGATGTTCATGACAATTGTCACAAGATTTCAAAGAATTTCGTGTAATTCTTGACAGAAAATAAGTTCTGTGTCGGAATTTCGGGACAATTGTCGTGTTTCTTGTGACAATTGTCATTAGCTTCTCAAAATAAGTACTTATTTATTGGCGATATAATAGAGTTTTATTAAAAATAAAATGTTGGTGGCAAACAAGCACACCGCCCGTCCGTCCGTCCGCCTATGGAGGCCTGTGACGTCAGTAAAAGTGATGTCGACAATTGTCGCACCTGTCACCATGGTGAATTAGGGGCCTGAACACTTACAGTTTTAAATGCAGACAACATGAAATCCTCCTCCTCGCGTCGTATTCCTCATTGCTGCCGGGCTAGCACATGATTGGCGCGACAGTATCTCGCGACGAGATGGACTACCCGGCCCCCTTTTATTAACATAGAAAAAGACGGGTAGTCTATCTCGCCGCGAGATACTGTCGCGCCAATCATGTGCTAGGCCTACTGAGGACCCTGATTTCCCTGATGGGAGGTCAATTTCTTATTGATGATGCTCCTCCATCTGTGTCTGTCCTTGACACATCATAACATATCACTTAAGCTGTAGAAAATGGGCCTGGCGAATCATAAAATACTAGGTATTTACTTACCTAGCTTTGAACTTGTCAGTTTATTTAAAAGTGAGAGTGTCCGATTGGTGGGAGCAATACTGGCTTGACGCCTGCACACCCCAAAAAAAGATAATGTAGGTACCTAAACCTAAGTTAGATCGCTTCTACAAAAACTTGAAAACCCTAAAAACGACACCCAAAGACAAATAAGTCAAAGTGCAGGTGGAAAAAATTAAAGAAACATTTCGGAATCTGCAGTCCCAAATCTGAATACAAAATTATCAAGGACATGGCTGCCATCTTTAGCTACGTATGCTACTTGATCTATACAAACATTGTCACATGCAACCATCTTTCCAGGTGCTTACAAAATGGGGTCGCTGCGCATCATCAGAAACGGCATCGGCATCCAGGAGCAGGCCTCCATAGACCTTCCGGGCATTAAGGGCATGTGGGCGCTGACACTAGCCCAGGATTCTACATACCATGACACGTTGGTGCTAGCATTTGTAGGACAGACCAGGTAATAGGCTACATGACTAATTTTCATTTATGCTATCAATCGATCGGGTTTGTTTTTAGGATCAAATGTCTATATGGGACCCATTGCAGTAAAGCAATACAAAAGTCAGAAATTATAGTCAAAGTCTGACAGTCGCACTTCACTCGCGAAACGTTCTGAACAAAAGGACAAGTGAACGTGACGTGACGTCAAGGTCCCTGAGATCCCATCTTGTAGTATGGACTGAATGGACAAAAAGAAGAAAATTGCGTTTTTGTCCGTGAAATAATGCGTTTATGTATATAGTTGCTGTACGATATTTTTTTGGATAAAATGTAAGGAATCGAATGGTACCCTTATTTTTATCTATCGTTTTTGTTAAGTTAAAAAAAAAACTTAAATTTTGAAACGTTCAGGTCCTGTATTTTTGTAACATTTCCGTATTTTATTTTAATATCCACATTATTGTGATAGATTGCTCATTTACTATCTATTTTACTAAATTTTGTTATAAAATTCAACATGTGTCATCATCCCTATAAATGGTTTATTAGTATGTGAAATCTCCCAATTGTGCAGTTATTACGTAAACTTAGTAGTGGTCTGTCCATTTACGGCTCGGCCACGACATTGAGCGACTTGCGACGGCGGCAGCGACAACCATAGGTGGGAACGAAAGGTCCGATAGCTGTGTCTCGCTCCAACTTATGGTTATCGCTGCCGTCGACGCAAGTCGCTCAATCGCGGCCGAGCCGTAAAATCCGTATCCCTCGAGGCCCAAAGATCAAAATTAGTCAGCCAAAAAACGACCTTGAGAATATAAATTTAGAATTCAATATTCATTTTCATTGATGACCGGATCTCGCTGATCGCAGGGACTCGAGGGATTAAGTTTGCAGTGGGGTAGTGGGGCAATACCACCATACAAATCAGAATTACGATGTAAATGCAACGTTGTTTCCGTGCTGTTGTTGCAAACTTAACTTGCTAGCGTCTCTGCATCTCTTCTTCCTCGCGTTATCCCGGCATTTTGCCACGGCTCATGGGAGCCTGGGGTCCGCTTGGCAATTAATCCCAGTAATTGGCGTGGGCACTAGTTTTTACGAAAGCAACTGCCATCTGACCTTCCAACCCAGAGGGTAAACTAGGCCCGTATTGGGATTAGTCCGGTTTCCTCACGATGTTTTCATTCACCGAAAAGCGACTGGTAAATATCAAATGATATTTCGTACATAAGTTCCGAAAAACTCATTGGTACGAGCCGGGGCTCGAACCTGCGACCTCCTTGCCTTGCTTTGCCGCGACCTTGCTAGCGTCTCTACATAAAATGTATTATTGTTTTCTTGTTATATCTAAACATCCAATAATTTGCAGGGTATTAACACTAAATGGGGAAGAAGTGGAGGAGACGGAAATTAAAGGTTTCGTGTCAGACAGACAGACATTCTACACTGGAAACGTATGCCACAACCAACTCATACAGGTAAGAATTATTCTTTTGACAGTAAGAAAAGTAATTACGAAACTGGAATAGCAATACCAGTATTTGATATCAATGATAATAATTGAAATCCACGTGATCTCTTCAGTCATATCATGCCTACTGAACTTAGGGCTCATTTAGACGGCGCGCGAACTCGTATACGATTTTATATACATTGCGGACCATTGAAGTTACATCAATTCAGCCGACCGATCAAATAACGCAATGTAATGAAACTCGCATGCGAGTTCTCGCACCGTCTAAATGAGCCCTTAGTCACAGAATAAATAATAGCACTAGATTCACTGTCTAACAAAACGCGTCTATTACGACAAATATGACCGCTAGGTGGCGCAAGCCAAGCAGGCGTCCGTTCCGCAGCGGTGCGCGACAACTACTATGGCTAGACACCAAAATTGGTGTCGGCCGCATGTTATTGTAGGTACTTGTAGCGACGCGACGAAATAGCGGAGTGAGCCACGTCAGTTCCAAATTAACCCTTTAACCGCCGGAGTCTGATATATAAGACATTACATATCCAGCTCATTTCGCCACAGTCTGATAAATAAGACAAAGATCTGATTTGGTTTTTACAGCACATTTATAACTCCCGTAACTATGCCAACCTTATTCTGCGTGGTACAATTACTGTCGGTAGCGACACGAGCACGCTCGATCAAAAATTGCTGGCGGTTAAATAGTACATTATTGTCGAGGTTCGGAAGTAGCTACTTGCTGGCTGAGGAATCGTTTTAAACGGACGACCTTGGGAGTCCGTTTAATTGAATCCGAAGCCAGCAAGTAGCCTTCCAGCCGAGTCATATATAGTGCTTTTCTCAAAAATGGTGCAAGAATACAAATATTTTACAGAAGCAATGTTCTAATTTTCACAGAAAAAAGTAAAACCATTAAAAAGATATGCTTTGCCGCCTTAAAAAAAAATTGAAGTGTATTTTTCTGCTGAAAATACGCCAACCTATTTGAGACACCTAAATAGTCGCGGTATCAACATTATAATAATAAGTATTGATCATCTGTTTGGCTGTTTAATGGAGCTATGCCTTCATTTGATATGGCCATTTCAACTTTTAAAAAGTTTGGGACTCGACAAATAATGGGATTTGTGTGCAACATTGCAGTTCCGAAATCGAGACTGCAATGTTTTTAACTTTTTAATTTTTTGACTGACCATAAACTACGCACTTCGCGACCAATTTTTTAACCGGCAACGTCGACTTTGCCGTCCATTTTTGAGAAAAGGTTAATTTTCTAGTTAGGAACCAACTACCTCAGGAACTTTTTACTTATAAATTGGTAGGTTAGTAAACTTTGCAGTTGTCACAGTCTTCTGGGCCCAATTTCACCACGGGGACTGGTGCGACAATTGTAAAACATCACTGTTGCTGACGTCACAGGCATCCATGGGCTACGGTTACCGCTTACCATCGGGCGGGCCGTATTCCTGTTTGCCACCATCATTGTATTATTTAAAAAAACATTGTTATAACGGGAGAAAAACAGATATTTCTCTTGCGAAGTTTCTGACAATTGTCACAAGAAACACGACAATTGTCACGAAATTCCGACACAGAACTCATTTCCTGTCAAGAATTACCGACAATTCTTTTGAATCTTGTGACAATTGTCAGAAACTTCGCAAGAGAAATATCTGTTTTTCTCCCGATATAATAATGTTTTTTTTAAATAATACGATGATGGTGGCAAACAGGAATACGGCCCACCCGATGGTAAGCGGTAACCGTAGCCCATGGATGTCTGTGACGTCAGCAACAGTGATGTTTTACAATTGTCGCACCTGTCACCGTGGTGAAATTGGGGCCTGGTTGTTGCAGGTAACGGATGAAGGCATATCCCTGATCGCACACAAAGAGTCGGGCTGGACGCTAGCGGCGCAGTGGGCCGTGGGCGGGTCGCGAGGTGTCTCCGTGGTGGCGTGCAGCGAGACGCGCTGCGTGTGCGCGGCCGGACCGCGCATCTACCTCGTCGCACTCGGTGACGCTTCGCTTACAACCCTAGCGTGAGTATATTTGCTTAAAATCGAGACTTAAAAAAAAAACCGGCCAAGTGCGAGTCGGACTCGCGCAGGGAGGGTTCCGCACCATCAACAAAAAATAGAGCAAAACAAGCAAAAAAACGGTCACCCATCCAAGTACTGACCCCGCCCGACGTTGCTTAACTTCGGTCAAAAATCACGTTTGTTGTATGGGAGCCCCACTTAAATCTTTATATTATTCTGTTTTTAGTATTTGTTGTTATAGCGGCAACAGAAATACATCATCTGTGAAAATTTCAACTGTCTAGCTATCACGGTTCGTGAGATACAGCCTGGTGACAGACGGACGGACGGACGGACGGACGGACGGAACCCTAAAAACAACGGGTTGCACTCCGGGAGTGCCGGCAGAAGTGAAAACTCAATTATCAGTTTTTCCATCAGGTCACGTGTCCGTCTTACGGTCACGTGACCTGTCGCGAGTTCACCATTTTTTCCTTACCTCATAAAGTGCACAGCGCCGCTAAAGAAGTTTTCACTTCAAAAACTGGCCAAGTGCGAGTCGGACTCGCGTTACAAGGGTTCCGTACATTAAGTCGGACTCACGTTTGACTGCACATTTCTAATAGGTTTTCCTGTCATCCATAGGTAAAGAACTATTTCCCACGATATATTGACACTTTTTTGTATGTTTTTTTTTTGTGGAATGTCCCTAATGAGGACATGTTACAAGCATAATGGCCGAATGGGAGTGCGCTATACATCTCGGAACGACATCTCGCAGCAGCGGTGGTCGGAGCAACGTAAGCTTAGTGTAAGGCCTGAGTGGACGCTCGAGTTGGGCGTGCAGCGGGGCGGGGCGTGCGTATAGGAGCGGCCTTAGTGCACGCTGCTCACATCACTTGTGAGCCCGACGCCACGCTGCACGCCCCGCCGAACGCTCCGCTTCGAGCGTCCACTCAGGCCTTACACTAAGGCTTTCAGTTAAACAGTGGGTCTTAGCCTCCTATGTACAAAGGTCAATTCATAACTGTCAAAAATCTATTCTTACGTTACTCCGACTATACCGGCAAGTGACAATGGGTAGAGTGAGACACTGCGATCTGACCTCTCGCTCCCACTTAGGCTACCTTCACGCCGCTGCCACAATCCGCACTATTCGGCCATTCTGCTTGTCACACGTCCTCACTTCTTGCATCTTTTTGAAATATGTATTACAATTAGTGATGGCTATGAATTGGTGAGTGGTGACTATGGTTTTGGCCGACTAGCCGACTAATCGGCTAGTCGGCCAAGTTCATGATCGATACTTCACGATAAAGATTACATTCGTATGGCAACTGTAGTAGCTTTATTCAAGTTCGGATGCATTATTAAAACAATTTTTTTGCTCCTTGCGTCGTCGCGCTTTCAATATCAACTGAAAGATGTTCCCTGCGACTGCGACTATACACCTACATATGTAATTACCTATACATGAATTTAATATGAACACAAGCACATTTTGTACCCTAAATACGTATTTGAATAGAATGGGCATGTAAAATTTGATTAATATTGCCTTTTTATTTCATTTATGTCCTGGTTTCTGTAATTAATAATAGGTCGACTAGTCGGCCTTTTTTGCCTATTTTCTATGGTTCCACTCTGGCAGAAATTTGTGGAGCGATAAATTAATAATCGAAGAAATTAAACATTTTTAATTGATGATAGCCCTTAAACTTAAGTTTGTTTTTATTAGGGAGGTGTGCATGGACGAAGAAGTGGCCTGCCTGGACCTAGGCCCCGGCGGCGATACGGCGTTACTTGGCGTCGGGCTGTGGACCGATATATCCGTCAGGGTCCTGCGGCTGCCGGACCTCAGGCCTCTACACACTGAGAAACTGTCTGGAGGTTAGTTGTTTTGTTTCGATCTATATCTGAATCCCTAAAGTCTTTTCTCCTATCTTTACATTCCCTAATATTGTTTGTCATAATGATCAGTTGTCCTAACACTAAAAACCCTTATTTTGGTTTCCCTAATTATTGATTGCTTATCCTAATGTTATTAAGCATATTTTCTTTTTTGCGAGGGTCGCAGTTCTCACCCTAACCTAACCCACTTTTTTGGCAGCAAGTTCTAAAACCTAACCATTTTTCAGAACCTTACATTATGGAAAATAATCGTTATGACAATTGATCTTTAGGGCATGTGCCCATTAGGACAAACCAGATAGGGCAAGTGACTTTAGGACAAAAGTTGTTAGAGATTCAGAATGACACCCGTTTTGTTTTATACTTCGAGGATATAACCAAACGGAGACGCCTTGTCTGTAATTTTCTGTACAGAACAGTCTGCCGATTTTTGCGGGGAAGGGGCACGTTAAATGTATACATGTCAGATAAACGTCAGTCCATACATTGTGTATGACCATTGGCCGCTTATTTTCGACGGAGGGGAACGACTGTTAATGGCTACTCCGTTTGGTTATATCTAGAGATGCCACGAATATTCGGCAACTATTCGGTATTCGGCCGAATAGTAGGCAACATTCGGCCGAATACCGAAAATCTGTTGCACCTACTTAAAAAGAAAAATTGTATAATAAATAAAATAACCAAAAACTATGTAGGTATATTTAGAATGTGTACTTGGAAAGTTGATAAATACGAAGACCATTTTTTGAGCATTTGTTGGTTAAAAAGCGGCCAAGTGCGAGTCGGACTCGCCCATGAAGGGTTCCGTATTTAGGCGATTTATGACGTATAAAAAAAAACTACTTACTAGATCTCGTTCAAACCAATTTTCGGTGGAAGTTTACATGGTATACATACATACATGTACATTAATGTACATCATATATTTTTTTTAGTTTTATCATTCTCTTATTTTAGAAGTTAGGGGGGGGGGGGGACACACATTTCACCACTTTGGAAGTGTCTCTCGCGCAAACTATTCAGTTTAGAAAAAAATGATATTAGGAACCTCAATATCATTTTTGAAGACCTATCCATAGATACCCCACACGTATGGGTTTGATGAAAAAAAAAATTTTGAGTTTCAGTTCGAAGTATGGGGAACCCCAAAAATTAATTGTTTTTTTTTCTATTTTTGTGTGAAAATCTTAATGCGGTTCACAGAATACATCTACTTACCAAGTTTCAACAGTATTGTTCTTATAGTTTCGGAGAAAAGTGGCTGTGACATACGGACGGACAGACAGACGGACAGACAGCCGGACAGACAGACAGACAGACAGACAGACATGACGAATCTATAAGGGTTCCGTTTTTTGCCATTTGGCTACGGAACCCTAAAAACATTTTATTTTTATTATGAGTCTGATTTGTTTGACTTTATTCATTAATTCTGTTCAACAAAAATATAATCTTAGCTAACGTCATCTAACGTTGAGCTTTGTTGGCGATCAGTTTTCATAATAATTGTGACTCAAAATGTTTGGTTGTCATGCCGAATATTCGGTATTCGTCCGAGAGAGGGGCCGAATATTCGGTATTCGGCCAAAACCACTATTCGGGGCATCTCTAGTTATATCCTCTTAATGTTTTATATTAGAACACCAAACCCATACCACGCGTAGGTAACCATGCATAGATCTATACATAGCTCGTTGATTTCTATAAGAAACCAACTGCATTTGATTTGTTGACCGAGCTAGCGAGAAGCGCAAGCAAAGCGTCTCCGTACCAGCTTGAGCAAAATGCTTTCGTGTGTCTGTCCGTCCATGTCTCAATTGATTGTTGTGAAATTTTGTTAACATGTTCAATGGTTCATATATTTTTTGTCGGTCAAGTATTAGGAAAAAGCGCTGGTGGCCTAGCGGTAAGAGCGTGCGACTTGCAATCCGGAGGTCGCGGGTTCGAACCAATGAGTTTTTCAGAACTTATGTACGAAATATCATTTGATATTTACCAATCGCTTTTCGGTGGAGGAAAACATCGTGAGGAAACCGGACTAATCCCAATACGGGCCTAGTTTACCCTCTGGGTTGGAAGGTCAGATGACTCAGATGGCAGTCGCTTTCGTAAAAACTAGTGCCCACGCCAATTCCTGGGATTAGTTGCCAAGCGGACCCCAGGCTCCCATGAGCCGTGGCAAAAATGCCGGGACAACGCGAGGAAGATGAAGTATTAGGAAATTTCCCAAAATGGAGGATCTAAACTCGGCTACAACTCACAGAGCCTAAGGTTTATTAGTAAATGATATGAACACTGTTTATTAAAATTACCCTTTTTTCTACAGAAATAATTCCGCGTTCGCTGCTCATCTGCACTCTCGAAGGCGTGTGCTACTTACTCTGCGCGTTGGGAGACGGATCCATGTTCTACTTCACCGTGGACCCGGAGACTGGCGTGCTGACCAACCGGAAACGGGTCACACTCGGCACGCAGCCGACTGTACTTAGGAGTTTCCGGTACGTACAACATAAATAGAACGATGTGGTGCTATATACCTACAGTGTCATTGTGGCCCGAATGCTCATCTTATCTTATCTTATTGACTATTGTTTTCGGGGGCCCTTGCGGATACACTTCGACCCATAGGGATCTTTTCCCGAATGCTTAAAAAACCGTTACCCAGGAGACCAAAAGCTGTATAAAGCCGGCCGCCATATTGAATTTCATCATTTTTGGTCCAATCGTATTTAAAATCGATATCTCTAGATTCGTAATTTAACTTCAGATCTACTGAAGTTAAATTACGAGCTACGTCCCTTCAAGGAACATGAGCACATCCACTCCATGTGTTTCTTAAGGGCGCGTGTACACGGTGCCGCCTCCGCGCCGCCGCCGCACCTTCGCGCTATGTACACGAGACACAGAGGCGGCACCGTGTACACGCGCCCTAACAGTCTTAACATATTAAGGGCCAGTTGCACCAACCACGATTAACAGACTGATCATTGATCAACGTCACGCAGCATAGAAATAATATGAAACTTTTGGTGCAACCGGCCGTAAAACAAGGTCACTCTGTAACAGTTTTATTTATTCACAGATCGTTATCCACAACCAACATATTCGCGTGCTCCGACCGGCCCACCGTCATCTTCTCTTCGAATCATAAGCTAGTCTTCTCGAACGTGAACCTTAAAGAGGTCACTCACATGTGCTCGTTGAACGCGGCTGCTTATCCCGACAGGTAAGGCCACAGACAAGACATCCTCTAGATTGAGCATCGTAGCGCTACCCCCTCTGCCACAAATATTCGGTAGTTTTACTCCATTTTCGAGTCAAAGTGTCTTTGTGTGACGTCCGTGTCTTTGAACGGACCAATCACGGCGCGGGACTCGCTCACCTCGTCCCCCGCACCCCAGTATTTTTGGGAGCATCGGTTTCATGAAATAATTGCTCTAAACTCCGTCTAGAGGATTCCTAGTCTATGGGTAAGGCATAAACATTGCAATAATACAGCCTACTGCAAATAAAATCCTCATAAAACTTTGTTAAAAAACAATATCTGTTATCAAACTTTTTTCTAACTTCACATTATAAACTTGACTTTACACGAAATAACGGACTAAACAAGCATACCTTCTGCTTTGTCGTTACCATTAACGCAGTGCTTAATTTTTGAAGTGAAAACTTCTTTAGCGGCGCTGTGCACTTTTTGAGGTGGGGAAAAAATGTTAAACTCGCGTGAGATCACGTGACTGTAAGACGGACCTGTTACATGTAATGTCATTGAGTTTTTCTTTATTGATTTAAATGCCATCTAGTGAGTTTCGCTCTAACTGGTATTAATATAAGTTGAGTACTAACAGTGATGTGCTTAGGGGTTTCCAGTAATGCGACAAAATAACGCTAGATGGCGTTAACCTCAATTATACATAGTGCTGCAGACATTTTGCACTAGTCATTGAGTTTTCACTTCTGCCGGCACTCCCGGAGTGCAACCCGTTTTTTTATGTTGTTTCTTTAGACTGTGTCTAGTATAGACACTCGATTACAAGAGGATATTTAAAAATCAGCACAACAAGAAACACAATAAAGTCAATAGATGTCGCCTCGCTCACTCTTCTCCGACACGGCTTTCCTGACATGACTTATGTCCCCTTTTACGTTTGCATGAGTAATTGTTTAAATTTGATTTATTTATTTATTTTTCTTTATTTAGGATTACCAACAGATAATACACCTTACTATACTCTTGGATCTATATAACAACTATGACTGATGCCTATCTGATTATAGGTAACCACAACTTATATAAGTGTCTTGTACCTGTGAACAATAGTAAATATGCAGTAAACTTAAACTTATGGTTATATGAGTACCGGTACATTACATTGACTTTACTAATGCTAGTACTTGACAAACTAGGATGATGCTAAATAGTCGATAACAATTATTAACTACTTATACTTATATAGAGCCTGTGCGGAAAGAGAAGAGTCGTAGAATGTATTGGATCCCATACATTTCACAACTCCTCCCTCCCCGAACAGACTCTATAAATATTTTCATAAACATTTTATTAAGTATTTTTTCTACTCCCGTACTTTTATTTGTCATTTAAAGGGTCGTGCACACATCTTTAAAACCCTACCTTATAGTTGTCAAGACAAGTCTTTAGTCTATTCCCCAAAAAAGAATTTGTGCATACACGCAGTATCTTTTTGGCGATTTTACGATACTACGTGTAATGACCACTTAAAAAATATTGAATGAAATACAGTGTTGCCAACCTTATTTTAAATGTCATCTCTAACAAATAAGTGAACCATAGACATGTTTTTTTTTATTTCATTCATTCATTCATTCTTTTCCCGCCCGTACCCTCTATTTTTGCTACTTCTTGAATTAAAAATATTTGTTAAATTTACAATTTTATTTCAAAGTAAGTGCTTGGTCGTAGAAAAAGTATTGTATGCAACGTTGTTTAACTGAGTCCAAAAATACTCGTGGCGTTTTTATTAACAATTTTCGGCTTCGCCTCAAATTGTTACTCACGCCACTCGCCATTTTTGACCTCTCTTAAACAACGGTTGCATAAAATACTATTATGGCATCTGTGAGGCGACATATTTCATAACCTTCCGTGGTTAAAACGATTAATGCTTTAAATCTTTTCAATAGTTTGGCGCTAGCCACAGACAGCACGGTAACCATAGGCACAATAGACGAAATTCAGAAACTACATATCAGGACAGTACCCCTCGGCGAGATGCCTCGACGCATCGCTTATCAAGAAGCTTCACAGGTAACTAAATTCGACTAAATATTTTGATATACTTGGTCAACCAGATCTTGACAGTAGAAAAAGGCGGCAAATTTGAAAAATGTAGGCGCGAAGGGATATCGTCCCATAGAAAATTTGAATTTCGCGCCTTTTTTTACTGACAAGATTTGGTTGACCAGCTATAGTATTAATTTTTGTACAGGTTTTTTGATGGTTATTTAGTCAATTTAGGAACACAGAGCTTTGCTCCAAAACCCGAGTCATTGATGTTGGGGTGAAGACCGCCAGGCTAAAGTGGGACTGGGCTGGACATGTCTGCCGGATGCATGATGACAGATGGGCCAAAATAGCCACTAGCTGGCATCCCCAGTGTAGTCGGTATCATCTTGGGTCGTCCCATTCGTTTTTCGTCAAGTTCTTAAATTAGTCCTATTCTGTTTTCGTCACTCATTCTACTTTGAAAGCCACTGACGATTGCGACGAATGTAGAATGGGTGACGAAAGCAGAACAGGACTAATTTAAGAACTTGACGAGAAACGAATGGGACGACCCAAGATGATACCGTGTAGTCGAGGCAGAGGCAGACCGAGAATGAGATGGCGGGACGACTTGGATGCATTTCAGCGGGATTGGCGGGATCTTGCTCAGCACAGGGAGGATTGGAAAAGGAGAGGGGAGGCCTTTGCCCAGCAGTGGGACACACACATAGACTATTAAAAAAAAATTCAATTTACGGTAAAGGTCTTATTTATAACTTAATTTATTTTGAATGTATTTCGAGGTCTCAGGCCGACATCTCCTCTACACTAATCACGTTTTATCAAAATTGAAATACGCACTTAGTGTTCGTGTCGCATACCGATCGGTCTTGCTCCAAGTCTTAACCCCAATATTGACCACATACTTTTAGACATTCAGCGTGCTAATTTTGCTCTTATTTAACTACACAAACGGGTCTACCGCGATATAATTTCATTGTTTTTACCTTTCATTCCGACGTTTCAGCTGGGTTGCACCAGCTGTGGTCACGGAAAGACTTTCACAAACGGGTGTTTGTGTAATTAAATATGTGTACAAAACGCGAGAGTTTAAAGTGTTATAATTTTGCTCTGTTTGTGTGTCTCCTAAGAACTTTAACCCCAACGTTAAGCTAACTTGTAGACGTTCGGCGTAATCACAATGCGCATGGACAAAAGCCCCTAAACACGCGCCGCAGTCATAATCATTTAGATTTCCAAATTTGGTTACGATTGGTTAAGTTTTGGAGGAGGAAACAGTCGAGTACGAAACCTCGATTTTTGATATTTTTACGCAGGATTTTTCGCCTTGTCCTTATCGCACTAGTTTTACGCACGAGACGGGTATATTTACCTAAAATATTTAAATCTTAGCTCCTGTTGGCTCTTAACTTGTAGACGTTCGGCGTAATCACAATGCGCATGGACAAGCTCGAGTGGGGAGTCCCCGGCGGCGCGGCGACGGCCGCGCGCGCGTCCGCGTCCACGGCCGCCGCCGCAACCTCGGGCGCCACCGTGCAAGCCCCCAAACACGCGCCGCAGTCCGCCGACCTCGAGATACACAACCTGCTCATCATCGACCAGCACACCTTCGAAGGTGAGTCCACTATGGACCTAGGACAAGGTTTAACAGCCCATCAACGTGCACACTAGCGCCACTGCTAAATAATCGTGATTATTTCAATTTAACGAAAGATATTGAAAAAAGGGGGCCGCTACGTACTGTAATATGCGTCCAAAGATAAAACGGCCGTTTTTGTTTTGAGTTCACAGATCGACGAATCCAGCAACATAAAAACTAGTTTGATGTATCAAAAGGTACTTTAATACAAGATACAGTACGTAACGGCCTCCTTTTTTCAATATCTTTCGTTAAATTTAAATAATCAAGATTATTTAGCAGTGGCGCTAGTGTGCACGTTGATGGGCTCTTAAATAAGATGTGTTCTATGTCTCTTTAACACATTCATTGCCACCCAGCCAAACAAGACATCCGCACCAGGCCACAATTTCGTCATATAAAGCTGTATTACCACGATCTTGACTATCGGGTCGTCCGACCTGGGAACGAAATCATAAAATACCCGATAGTCGGGTTTTCGGCACTGAATGTGTTAAAGCAAGAGTGAATAGTTATACTTAACCAATGATATGTATATAAGGCTCTGTAGTCACTTTCAGGTGAGTAAGGGATAATCTATGGTCAGTTTATAATTAAAGAAATCCAGGTATCGACAACTCGTTTAAAAAATTAACATTGAGATGAACTACTTAAATCAATAACACTGATTTAAACTCACGATTTTTTAAATTGTACAACGGGACTTAATCGCGTATCTAAGTAATCTTAAAACTTAGATACGCGATTAAGTCCCGTTGTACAACTAAATCAATATTCGTCCGAGACAGAAAAACCGTAACATCTGGATCTGTTTCGTTAAACTACATTTTTTCTGGAAGCAGGGCTTACCAGAACGCTTACTGTAATACCTCCTCTTTATAGTAGAGCCCGTGTAACTCTGCACCGACTTTGAAGTGACAAAGTGTGACAGTGTTACAATAAAGTCTTATTTTCATAGAAATTTTACATTTAATGGAACTTCCACACCCTGTCATTTAATCATTGCAATCATGTACAACATTATAAGTATACAAGGTACCTACACATATGTGAACATGAACCCGGACAGGGTATAGCAATTAGTTTTGATCTTATACTAAAGTCTTATTACAATAAATACTCGTAGTTTATACAAAAAACATAACAATGTATAGAATTTACATTACATAAACCAACAATTACTCTAATTAGGTCTTAGATGTATTTGCAAGATTATGAAAAATAGACCATGTGTGTGAAGTCACTGCATAGTTAGCTTGCTCCAACTCTACGCACGGTACCACTGTGTTCAATCCAGTGTCAACAAGACCCGTTTATTTGCAGTATTACACGCGCACCAGCTGATCTCGACCGAGTACGCCACGTGTCTGGTGTCGTGTAAGCTCGGCGAGGACAGCAACCACTATTACGCCGTCGGCACGGCCATTGTAAATCCGGAGGAGTCTGAACCGAAACAGGTACTTACGGCGTTCATAAACGTCTGCCAAGTTAATCGGCTGTTGATCGTCGTTTGCACAGAACATATTAAAGAGGTTAGAACGGCTATCGCGCGCAGTTAGTATCGGAACCGGTGTCGCCGCTCGTTCCTCTCCACATTTACTAACACTCGCGCAACGGTAGTAAAAACTTGTGTGCCTGGTGAATGGATACGCCTCCTTTAGACAGATTTGATGTCTGGCTTCTTAATCTGAACGTTATTGTGGCGCAAAAGGAATGTTCACGTTTTTCAGTCAGCGCGGGCGAGTACTAGCATGCGAGCGTTTGCTCATAACCGGCGGCGACACGTACCCTGCTCGCATCGCCATTCTACTTGTTCTGTGGTCGTTTGTCCCTCTCTATGGCATAACGACAGATAAGGTCAAACGACGATCATCAACTGATTAACTTAGCAGACGATTATGAATACCGCCGTAAATCTATTGCTCTCATATAGTGTCAGTAGTTAGGTAAGATCCTTTGCCCAGGGGCCCATTTCTCAAACGGTATTAGACTAATATTATTAGTCCACGAACTGTCAAATCGTATGGGTTACCATGGCAACACACTAATAATATTAGTCTAATACTGTTCGAGAAATAGGCCCCAGCAGTGGGACACACTGGGCTTTTAAATAATGAATAAAAAATGCTTGATGACTTTATTTTTCTGTCTGTCGATATTAGCTGAATAAGTTATTTTTATTACAGGGAAGAATATTGTTATTCCATTGGTTGGAAGGCAAACTAGTTCAAGTAGCCGAGAAAGACATTAAAGGCGGATGTTATTCTCTTGTTGAATTCAATGGAAAATTGTTAGCTTCTATAAACAGTACGGTGAGTAGATGATATTTTATTTTTATTGATCTGGGAGCGGACTTAAAGCTATTGTCAGTAGAAAACCGGCCAAGTGCGAGTCGGACTCGCGCACGGAGGGTTCCGCACCATCAACAAAAAATAGAGCAAAAAAATCGTGTTTGTTGTATGGGAGCCCCCCTTAAATATTTATTTTATTTTATTTTTAGTATTTATTGTTATAGCGGCAACAGAGATATGTACATCATTTGTAAAAATTTCAACTGTCTAGCTATCGCGGTTCATGAGATACAGCCTGGTGACAGACGGACGGACAGCGAAGTCTTAGTAATAGGGTCTCATTTTTTACCCTTTGGGTACGGAACCCTAAAAATTGACATACCTTCTACACTAGGCCCCATCCTATTGTAGTTTCAAAAAGTAAATTACTTTGTTTTGTTATATACAGTGAAACCTGGATAAGTGAGACTTCAAGGGACGAGCAGATTTGTCTCACTTAAAGAGGTATTTCACTTAGCCAGGCTCTCAGTTAGCCAGGTACAAATAAATGTCTGTCTCATTTACAGAGG
The DNA here is from genome assembly GCF_948474715.1 of Cydia amplana. Classification (NCBI taxonomy): domain Eukaryota; kingdom Metazoa; phylum Arthropoda; class Insecta; order Lepidoptera; family Tortricidae; genus Cydia; species Cydia amplana. Next base: position 5,768,807 of record NC_086085.1, read on the forward strand.
GTCCCATTAATAGAAGTGAGAATAGATGATATATTTCAGTTATAGAGGTGGTTCATAAGGTATTTTGTAATTATCTTTAAACATAAATATGGTAAAATAATCCTTGTCCCTAAATATTTTTTAAGTCTGTTTAAATATTTCTTTGAATTTATTTTGAATGATTCTCCAAAGGATAGATTTTTTCAATTAAATTTGATACGGACTTCATTGCGTCTTAGAAATGTATTAAATGAAAATCTGTTTATTCGTGTTACTTATCAAGATTTCAGCTTTCGTTTCGATAGTTTTAACTAAGTACATAAAGTAACTAAATGAAACTTGAAGTCGTTTAGACACAATTAATCAAATGCGGAATTTGTGCATAGACTAAGAGTTAGTAAGAATACGGAAATTGATCAATAAAGTCCAAGTTAGAGAGGTCATAGATTGACGTTATCTCAGATACAGAGGTCAATTCCTATACAATTCTAAAAAAACAATTAGGAAAATGTAATCTTATAAATATAGTCTCAGTAAAAGAGGTAAAATACAGTCTCTGTCTCACTTATAGAGGTAAATGTGACTGTAAAATCACAACAGCTAATCCCAGTTATAGAGGTTCGTTTTATCTCACTAACAGAGGTAATTCAGTGCCAAAGTGTCGGGACCGCACCATGAGTCCCAGCTATAGAGGTTTCTCACTTATCCAGGTCCCACTTAACCAGGTTTCACTGTATTAGAAAGATGACAAGATGTATAACCATAAAATATGTGTAATATCCATTTTGTTTTGTTTTCTTAATTATTTTTCCTGTATATTTTTTGTATTCACTGTTTTCTTAATTATTCCTTTTGTGTATCTTTGTAGTGTTTTAATTTATGTATTATCTGTCGTGGCTAGGGTTTGCACGACGGATCCGAAATGTATGGGAATATCCGCGGATCCGGATCCAGATCCGGATAATTTCATACATTTCGGATCCGGATTGCAAACCCTAGTCGTGGCATCACCGAATGGGCCCTACGGAAGACCATCGCTGGCTTTATTTATAGCTACATATTATGCTGACTTGTGCGTATTTCTTGATGCAAACTTATTGATTTCTTCTTTTCTTGCTGTTGTTGTCTGGACATGTCCGTACACGTTTTGTGATCGTCACGAATAAAAATTTTGAATCTTACTTATCTTTATCTTAAATGTTTTATTACAGGTTCGTCTATTCGAATGGACTTCAGACAAAGAATTGAGATTGGAATGCAGTCACTTCAACAACATACTAGCGTTATATCTTAAAGTAAAAGGTGATTTTATACTCGTCGGCGATCTCATGCGATCCATGACGCTTCTTCAGTATAAACAGGTGACTTGAATAATTTGTGTTTTCTAGAAAAAATCCTTAAGATTGATTACGAATCTACCTTAAGTTTCAATGCCGGCAACGCACTTACAACCCTTCTGGTGTTGCGGGTGTCCACGGGCGACGGTAAGCGCTTACCATCAGTCGATTCGTCTGCTCTTTTGCCTTCTATGTCATAAAAAAAGTATAATAAAATAATTATTAACCGACTTCCATAAAGGAGGAGGTTATTCACAAAAACGCTACTAATGCTCTGGTTTCTTAGGATAGCGGTGCCGTCATATAGCGGCCGTCTCCATACAAATACTACGACATCCATATTTAGCCGTATTATTTAGTATGGAGACGGCCGCTATATGACGGCACCGCTATCCTAGGAAAACCGATCTTAAGAACGGTAGCTGTAATGACATTGTGATTAGATCAAGGATTTGTAAAAAATGGCACACGAGCTTTTACTTTTGGCTCGCGGCAGGCGTGTCTCACTCCGCGATTTCGTCGCTTTGCTACAGGTAGCTAAAAGTACATCCGTTCGGCCCCAATTTTGGGGAAAGCCATAAGCCGCGCGTGGCGCTGTCGCCACCTAGCGGCCATATCTGTGCTGATCGTAATAGACGCGTTTTGTTAGAGAGTGAGTCTTCTGTACTTAGTACTATTATTTATTCTGTGCTCGCGGTAAGGATGTCCCATACACTCCGGCCCGCGAAAAAGAAGCGGGAGAGCCTTATTGTGGCCCTGGGGTCAAACAATTGGAAGCCCTGATATGTAATGTATAAAAACCGGCCAAGTGCAAGTCGGACTCGCGCACGGAGGGTTCCGCACCATCAACAAAAAATAGAGTAAAACAAGCAAAAAAACGGTCACCCATCCAAGTACTGACCCCGCCCGACGTTGCTTAACTTCGGTCAAAAATCACGTTTGTTGTATGGGAGCCCTATTTAAATCTTTATTTTATTCTGTTTTTAGTATTTGTTGTTATAGCGGCAACAGAAATACATCATCTGTGAAAATTTCAACTGTCTAGCTATCACGGTTCGTGAGATACAGCCTGGTGACGGACGGACGGACGGACAGCGGAGTCTTAGTAATAAGGTCCCGTTTTTACCCTTTGGGTACGGAACCCTAAATAATGTGTTCGGTATTTCCAGATGGAGGGTAGTTTCGAGGAGATAGCGCGCGACTACAACCCCAACTGGATGACGGCCGTGGAAATATTAGATGACGACACGTTCCTCGGCGCGGAGAATAGCTGCAATCTATTCGTTTGCCAAAAAGACAGGTCGGTAGGGTCTGTGCGGAAAGAGAAGAGTCGTGGAATGTATTGGACCCCATACATTTCACGACTCTTCTATTTCCGCACAGACTCTATCGAAGATTAACTGCGGTTTCTACCGTTAACATTTGATTATCCATTTACTACAAAACGTGGCGCCGTACAGCACTACCTACTTGGTCACATTTCGCTACTGAAATGGGCGTTTTCTAAAATAAATATCGAAAACCTGATTCTCACAGATCCTGGTGTTTTTGGGTTCTTTTAACTCAGAATCACTAGCATATTCAATTCTGATGATAAAATAAATTGTCCCAAAAATTTGTATGAAAATTGTACGTTCCACTACGTCACGCACATACAAGTGAAAAAAATTTTCATACTAAAACGTGACGTAATGGAATGGACATTTTGGGGCATCTTTTTTAACGGCTGGGATGGAGAATGCTGTCGATTCTGAGCCCAAGAACGTCCAGATTTGAAAGAATCAGGTTTTCAATATTTATTTTAGAAAACGCCCAAATATTTTACACTAATTTATTTGTTTAAGTTTTCATTTGTGTGTCAATATGGAAGACAGCATCATTTGAGACATTTACATTTAGCTTGTAGGGAAAAGGTGCTGTGCTGTTTCCCATCTTACTTATTTAAAAGACCAGAGTGTTTTGAGCGTTCATCGATTAGGTTTACGGTTTAGTCGCACTACGGTGCGTCGCGCGTGCAACCACTGCGTACTTCCGTCCCGTTCCGTGCGAGCGGGACGAGAGATGATGCGCGCCTCATTGCAGTGTGACGAAGCCTTTGGGTCTCGGTCACCAGTTGACACTGAACGCTGCGAGTGCTAAAATCTAGCTAGAAACATTGGTGCCTTATGCAAGTCCTGTGCTTATTATTTGATAACATTCCAGTGCGGCCACGACAGACGAGGAGCGGCAACACATGAGCTACACGGGGCAGTTTCACGTCGGCGACATGGTGAATGTGATGCGCTGCGGCTCGCTCGTCGCCACGCACGCCGACACCGCGGCGCCTGTCACCTCGCCCGTGCTGCTCGCCACCGTCAGCGGCGCTATATGTGAGTCACGGGACTGTCGACCTTATACCGACGCGGTAGAGTATAACCCAGCGTGGCACCGCACGCCGACACCGCGGCGCCTGTCACCTCGCCCGTGTTGCTCGCCACCGTCAGCGGCGCTATATGTTAGTCACGGGACTGTCGACCTTATACCGACGGTGTAGAGTATAACCCAGCGTGGCACCGCACGCCGACACCGCGGCGCCTGTCACCTCGCCCGTGCTGCTCGCCACCGTCAGCGGCGCTATATGTGAGTCACGGGACTGTCGACCTTATACCGACGTGGTAGAGTATAACCCAGCGTGGCACCGCACGCCGACACCGCGGCGCCTGTCACCTCGCCCGTGCTGCTCGCCACCGTCAGCGGCGCTATATGTGAGTCACGGGACTGTCGACCTTATACCGACGTGGTAGAGTATAACCCAGCGTGGCACCGCACGCCGACACCGCGGCGCCTGTCACCTCGCCCGTGCTGCTCGCCACCGTCAGCGGCGCTATATGTGAGTCACGGGACTGTCGACCTTATACCGACGTGGTAGAGTATAACCCAGCGTGGCACCGCACGCCGACACCGCGGCGCCTGTCACCTCGCCCGTGCTGCTCGCCACCGTCAGCGGCGCTATATGTGAGTCACGGGACTGTCGACCTTATACCGACGCGGTAGAGTATAACCCAGCGTGGCACCGCACGCCGACACCGCGGCGCCTGTCACCTCGCCCGTGCTGCTCGCCACCGTCAGCGGCGCTATATGTGAGTCACGGGACTGTCGACCTTATACCGACGTGGTAGAGTATAACCCAGCGTGGCACCGCACGCCGACACCGCGGCGCCTGTCACCTCGCCCGTGCTGCTCGCCACCGTCAGCGGCGCTATATGTGAGTCACGGGACTGTCGACCTTATACCGACGCGGTAGAGTATAACCCAGCGTGGCACCGCACGCCGACACCGCGGCGCCTGTCACCTCGCCCGTGCTGCTCGCCACCGTCAGCGGCGCTATATGTGAGTCACGGGACTGTCGACCTTATACCGACGTGGTAGAGTATAACCCAGCGTGGCACCGCACGCCGACACCGCGGCGCCTGTCACCTCGCCCGTGCTGCTCGCCACCGTCAGCGGCGCTATATGTGAGTACACGGGACTGTCGACCTTATACCGACGCGGTAGAGTATAACCCAGCGTGGCACCGCACGCCGACACCGCGGCGCCTGTCACCTCGCCCGTGCTGCTCGCCACCGTCAGCGGCGCTATATGTGAGTCACGGGACTGTCGACCTTATACCGACGTGGTAGAGTATAACCCAGCGTGGCACCGCACGCCGACACCGCGGCGCCTGTCACCTCGCCCGTGCTGCTCGCCACCGTCAGCGGCGCTATATGTGAGTACACGGGACTGTCGACCTTATACCGACGCGGTAGAGTATAACCCAGCGTGGCACCGCACGCCGACACCGCGGCGCCTGTCACCTCGCCCGTGCTGCTCGCCACCGTCAGCGGCGCTATATGTGAGTCACGGGACTGTCGACCTTATACCGACGTGGTAGAGTATAACCCAGCGTGGCACCGCACGCCGACACCGCGGCGCCTGTCACCTCGCCCGTGCTGCTCGCCACCGTCAGCGGCGCTATATGTGAGTCACGGGACTGTCGACCTTATACCGACGCGGTAGAGTATAACCCAGCGTGGCACCGCACGCCGACACCGCGGCGCCTGTCACCTCGCCCGTGCTGCTCGCCACCGTCAGCGGCGCTATATGTGAGTCACGGGACTGTCGACCTTATACCGACGTGGTAGAGTATAACCCAGCGTGGCACCGCACGCCGACACCGCGGCGCCTGTCACCTCGCCCGTGCTGCTCGCCACCGTCAGCGGCGCTATATGTGAGTACACGGGACTGTCGACCTTATACCGACGCGGTAGAGTATAACCCAGCGTGGCACCGCACGCCGACACCGCGGCGCCTGTCACCTCGCCCGTGCTGCTCGCCACCGTCAGCGGCGCTATATGTGAGTCACGGGACTGTCGACCTTATACCGACGTGGTAGAGTATAACCCAGCGTGGCACCGCACGCCGACACCGCGGCGCCTGTCACCTCGCCCGTGCTGCTCGCCACCGTCAGCGGCGCTATATGTGAGTACACGGGACTGTCGACCTTATACCGACGCGGTAGAGTATAACCCAGCGTGGCACCGCACGCCGACACCGCGGCGCCTGTCACCTCGCCCGTGCTGCTCGCCACCGTCAGCGGCGCTATATGTGAGTCACGGGACTGTCGACCTTATACCGACGTGGTAGAGTATAACCCAGCGTGGCACCGCACGCCGACACCGCGGCGCCTGTCACCTCGCCCGTGCTGCTCGCCACCGTCAGCGGCGCTATATGTGAGTCACGGGACTGTCGACCTTATACCGACGTGGTAGAGTATAACCCAGCGTGGCACCGCACGCCGACACCGCGGCGCCTGTCACCTCGCCCGTGCTGCTCGCCACCGTCAGCGGCGCTATATGTGAGTACACGGGACTGTCGACCTTATACCGACGCGGTAGAGTATAACCCAGCGTGGCACCGCACGCCGACACCGCGGCGCCTGTCACCTCGCCCGTGCTGCTCGCCACCGTCAGCGGCGCTATATGTGAGTACACGGGACTGTCGACCTTATACCGACGCGGTAGAGTATAACCCAGCGTGGCACCGCACGCCGACACCGCGGCGCCTGTCACCTCGCCCGTGCTGCTCGCCACCGTCAGCGGCGCTATATGTGAGTACACGGGACTGTCGACCTTATACCGACGCGGTAGAGTATAACCCAGCGTGGCACCGCACGCCGACACCGCGGCGCCTGTCACCTCGCCCGTGCTGCTCGCCACCGTCAGCGGCGCTATATGTGAGTCACGGGACTGTCGACCTTATACCGACGCGGTAGAGTATAACCCAGCGTGGCACCGCACGCCGACACCGCGGCGCCTGTCACCTCGCCCGTGCTGCTCGCCACCGTCAGCGGCGCTATATGTGAGTCACGGGACTGTCGACCTTATACCGACGCGGTAGAGTATAACCCAGCGTGGCACCGCACGCCGACACCGCGGCGCCTGTCACCTCGCCCGTGTTGCTCGCCACCGTCAGCGGCGCTATATGTTAGTCACGGGACTGTCGACCTTATACCGACGGTGTAGAGTATATAACCCAGCGTCGCCACGCACGCCGACACCGCCAGTCGACCACCACCACCGACAGTCCAGTTCGTTGTTTCTACCTTATGTCAACGGCGTAAAGTCTAAAACCGTTTGAAGCTGTGGAGAAGAACAAGCTGTGGTTACCTATAATTGGACAAGCATCCACCCTTAATGTTATATAAGCTACAAATAATTTTCCATGATGTATTGTCTGTTGGTGATCCCAAAAAAAAAAAAAAGCTACTACAAATGATGTTTCCCCTTTGTGTACAGGCCTAGTAGTCCAACTGTCGCAAGAGTTGTACGAGTTCCTTCAGCAGCTGCAGGAGCGGCTCACGCACACGATCAAGTCCGTGGGCAAGGTGCCGCACTCGTTCTGGCGCTCGTTCAACACGGACATCAAGACGGAGCCCGCGGAGGGGTTCATCGACGGGGACCTCGTCGAGAGCTTCCTCGACCTCAGCCGCGACAAGCAGAAGGAGACCGTTAAGGGGCTGCAGGTTGGTTCACTACGACATAGAGAAAAAAATACATAGAGTGCTCACTCCATACATCAGTTTTAGTACCAAAAAGACTATTAGCATCTAGCATCGAGTAGCGGAACTATCAGTACTGCTACTTGACAATAGATGTCGCCACCGACCGGAAAGTCTTATGCTGTTGAGATAAGACTTTCCGGTCGGTGCTACATCTATTGTCAAGTAGCAGTACTGATAGTTCCGCTACTCGATGCTAGATGTAGACACTGAAATTAATAGTCTGAACTGATGTATGGAGTGAGCACTCTATGTATTTTTTTCTCTATGACTACGACTACAGTTCTTCAATTTTGGTGTAGAAGCCAAAAGACATACAACTGGATACAAGCTTTGTTAGCCTGGTAACTTTGCAACCCTGGTAATGAATAAATATTATAGCATTGACTAATCCTACAGTAAGCTCAAGAAGGCTTGTGTACCCACAACATAACTACGATACACTCAGACAACGATATATATCATACAAATACATAACTACATAGAAAACACCCATGACTCAGGGTCAAGAACAAATATTTGTGCTCATCACACAAATAAATGCCCTAACCGGGATTCGAACCCAGGACCGCGGCTTCACAGGCAGGGTCACTACCCACTAGGCCAGACCGGTCGTCAACAGACACAACAATACGGCAACAGTTCTGTACTAATTTTGGTGTAGAAGCCAAAAGACGACATATACAGTTGTATATGTCGGCCGGCTAGCGCAGCATAGTTCAATTTTTATCGTCTGTCACTATGCCCGTCACTTTAGCAAAAGGATTCATAAACTAGATTTTACTTTACGATATATTATGTAAAAGATGTGCTCGCCAGATCTTTACTACTTAGTCTTAAAATATAATATAAATAGCTGGCGGACAAATCTGTTAATGTATGACAGGAATTAGGCACATCTTTATAATATATCCTTAGCCTAAACTCATCCACAAGGACATACTTTAAAACATAAGAAGTGTTAATGTATTCTTTTTGTCAGATCGACGATGGCGGTGGCATGATGCGCGACGCGACGGTGGACGACCTGGTGAAGATCGTGGAAGACCTCACGAGGATACACTAGGCCATTAGGATATAACTAAGATTAAACATTATATGAAAATTGCCTACCAACATAAAATGTTTCACAACCCTACTGTGGACTTTTCATGTGTAGTAACACCTATTAAAACTACTGACTTTGTGTGGGTCCACGCGAAAATCCCATCACCAAATCGGTAAAGAAATGCGATCCGTAAAAAAACAGTCGGACATACGGAAACATTTTTGCCCGACCTGACACGAAGATGTTTCGCGCTCGCTCGGTCAATCATGAAATTCGTGTAACTTAATTTATGGAAGCCCCCTTGGATATTTAATTGTTTTGTGTGGAAGGTATTTTAATTTAGAATGATTACTTCTTTTGTACATTTAGATGAAAAAAGAGCTTGAAACTTACGGCCTTACTCGCACGACTTAGAGAAAAATAAAATGACGTGATATATAATTTGTAAAATATGTATTCATCATTCATTACAGATGCAGTAAAATCTATATCTTACCAACGCTAATTTATTATGTATAATATTATTAATGTTCCTTGTATAAAATATTTACAAATCGATCTGAAAAGGTATATACTTAGGTGTAGTGTAAATAAATGTACAAAATATCAGTCTTGGCGGCTGTTCGGCGGAACGCTCTCAAACATCACTTGAGTCAGGAATGTCAATTTATCTAAAAAAAAAAACATAGAAGATTGTAAGTAAAACAAGCACCTACTTCATTCGAGGCATTCCGAGGTGTATTCCCATTTGTCTCTGCCCCACGTGTCCACCGACATACATGTGGGGACAGATGGAATAGATTTATATGAATGCACCTATTCCCATCTGTGCCGGGCGGTGACAAATGGGAATACACCCCGAGCCACTAGGCGAGGGCCGATATCAGTCGAAAACAAAATGAATATCTGTGGGCGACTTATATACTCAGCTATTGTCTGAGGGTGGTATTCCATCTGTCCAATTTCTTTGTCTAATGTACAGTCAGCAGCAGAAGTTGCTAAGCGGGCGAAGTGTTCAGAATTACCCTGACGCGCTCTTATTCTCTTAACAATAAAGTCGCGTCAAGATCATTTTGAACACCTCGTCCGCTTAGCAACTATTGCTGCTGACTGTACATTGCGTCTCACTCTCTTACTTAGCCAAATACCACCCTGAGATGCGAGGAAAAGACTTAAGAATTCAAGAGCCTGAACTAAACGCTCACTTCGTATGATAATTGTCATTCTGTACAATGTGCGCTGCGTGAAATAGTTCCTGTCTTGCCTGGCGACTGGCTTTGGACTCTATTGATATGGCAATAGGGTCCTTTTTAAAAATTTAACGGTTATCAATATTTTAAGCTTACACTTATAGAAAAGAAACTAATTTTACGAAAATTAGAAATATAAATATAAGCTAAGTTATTCTAAATTAAATTGATTAGGCTGCTTGATACGGTAAATATTGTCAATGCTTACCTAAAATAGTTTTAGGCGTTTTCTTATAATACACAAAAAGTGTGTATACAACAAATCCAATGACTATAAAGCCTATGGCCATCAAATATTTAACAGACGGGTCGTGGACTATTGGCAACACTGACAAGAATATTGCCACTAGCAACACAAAGCAAGGCACTATGGTTGGTACTCTGTACGGCCTTTCTTTGTCCGGCTGGGTTCTTCTTAGAACGAGCAATGCCACCATTCCGAGTCCGTAGAAAAACCAGAGGAACCAGCTGGCGAACTCTATGAGAGTTTGGATATTGCCAATGCTAATAAATATAGCTGTCAGCAATGCCTGTAACAAAAACACCTCAATTAAATTCAGAGATAAGTCAAGGCAATCTGTTTTATAGAGTTCGCAGACTGATCCTATAGGGGGTTCCGTTTTTTCCTTTTGAGGTACGGAACCCTAAAAAACAAGTAAACTAACCTGAAATGCTCTGAAGAACTGAACTGACATTCTACATTTAGACACTATAGACATTCAAATCGTCTGTATTCCTATTCCTGAACTTCTAGTCTAGCTTGAGTTTATATAGGTATTAAAAAACCGGCCAAGTGCAAGTCAAACTCGCGTTCCAAGTGTCCCATCTACTAAGTAAGACACACGCTTGACTGCACATTTCTAATAGGTTTTCGTCATTTATAGGTAAAGAACTATTTTGTGTATTTTTTTTTTAATTTTAGACCCAGTAGTTTCGGAGAGTGATCCTATAAGGGTTCCGTACCCAAAGGATAAAAACGGGACCCTATTACTAAGACTCCGCTGTCCGTCCGTCTGTCACCAGGCTGTATCTCACGAACCGTGATAGCTAGACAGTTGAAATTTTCACAGATGATGTATTTCTGTTGCCGCTATAACAACAAATACTAAAAACAGAATAAAATAAAGATTTAAGTGGGCCTCCCATACAACAAACGTTATTTTTGACCGAAGTTAAGCAACGTCGGGCGGGGTCAGTACTTGGATGGGTGACCGTTTTTTTGCTCTATTTTTTGTTGATGGTGCGGAACCGTGCGCGAGTCCGATTCGCACTTGGCCGGTTTTTTTCCTTTTAAGGTACGGAACCCTATAAAACAAGTAAACTAACCTGAAAGGCTACTGCGGGAGCCGGTGTCATCCTTTTCATATTTACATACGAAAATACTTCTAACATATGTCCACCTTTAGCTGCTGTATAACAGACCCTGTAACCAAAAACAAACATCGCAATTAGGATGCGTTTCCACCAAAGATTTGTTTCTTATGAACCAATAGAATTACTCCATCTACCTATCATAGAATGTATGGGGCCCATTACATTCCACGACTCTTCTATTTCCGAACAGACTCTAGTTGACGATATTCATTTGGTTCTTAACAAACTCATTCCTCGCTACGCATCCTCGCAAATCTCTGATGGAAACGCAGCCTAACTCGCATATACACAATCGTTATTAAATCTATAGTTTGTCAAAGGACTGACACATTTCAAACATAGACAGAGTGAATTATACCATCTTTTTCTTACACTAGTACTAGCACCCAAAAGAAAAAGGATGAGTAGTTTTTTTTTGTTCTTATTTACTGACAAATCGGTTTGACCTACTATACCATTTTTGTAGAAAAAAATCGTACCTGGTAACACCGAATTGTACGCTCATAGCACATCCGAACGTAGCGATAGCAACCCCAAGCGGTATTAAAAAGCTGGCAGGGCCCAGGACGCGGTTGCCAAACTCCACAGCCACGGCGGGCACACTGGTCATGTCTTCAAAGCTTAGGACCGTCATGTAGGCTACGTTCATGAACACGTAGAGGCCTGTGATTAGAGGAACGGCTATGGAAATACTGAGGGGAACGTTTCTGAAAATAAAAAAATGATGTATTTCGGGATTAAAATAAGACTTTGCGACGAGGTTTTGCTTTAGCAACTCTGCGCTATCCAGAGTATCTGTGTTTGAGACTAAGCAACCAAATAGTTAAATAGCTGATGTTGGGTTGATGATCTCCGTAAAAACGGTAAACTATATTCCTTCCGTTCCTGCCCACAAGGCCACTGCAAAGTTCACTCAAAACTCTAAACATTTACGTTAGGTACATCTGTACGGATATGATGGTCGTTCTTGTCTACGTGACAGCGTGATAAAACGGTGTCCGTCACTTTCTTTCCCACGGTGTTAAACAGTGACAGTTATTTTATCACGTGGATAAAGATGGATAAAGCTATCCATAATAGGCTGGCTGATTTTATTTAGCCCATAGACATCAAATATTTCAAAAAAATCCGTAACCATAGAAATTCCGGTGCTTATCGTTTCTGATAATTTCAGCATGTCTGGGGTTCGCCTTTACCTTAGGGTGGTATTCCACCTGTCCAATTTCTTTGTCCCATGTCATGCGTCTCACTCTCTCATTAAACAAAATGTTAGACGCAATACACATTGGACAAATATATTGGATAGATGGGATACACTTAGTTTTGGGTCGAATTGACATTTTAATAAGTTGGTGATATGAGATTATAAATACGGCTCGTGTCGTACGGCTGCGATCGTGACCCACAAAATCGTCTCGCCGGAAGATCAGCGTTGGCTTTCGGGTCAGTATTATATGCTGAGGCGAGACCATTTCGCGGTAATCTTTTACTCACCTATTTTTTATGCATAGTTGTTGTTTTTAGTTATATATGTAATTTTAGTGTTAAGTTTATCACGAATAAAAAACTTGATTCTGATTCTAAATACAGTGTAAACTTACACAGCTGGGTTGATGATTTCCTCCGTGACGACCGTCACGCTGTTCCAGCCATCGTAGGCCCACAAGCCGGAGTACAGCGCGAGCGCTATCCCGCCCGGGTTGGTCGTGCTGCCTTCGAAACCTTTGCCCAAGTTGGCAGTGTTGCCTGTGAAAAAAAAATAGGAGTTTTATAACTAAGGTAGGTCGGCCCAGATACCGCTGGGGAGACAGTGTGGAAGCGGATCTGCGTCAGCTTCAAGCCGATAATTGGCAGGAAACGGCGCAGGATCGGGAAAAATGGTGTGCTCTCGTTTCGGAGGCCAAGATCCTCTTTGGGTCGCTGAGCCGTAATAGTTAGTTAACTAAATCTAACGAATGCGCTGCAAGTGGGCATATCAACAACTTAAGAGATTCTTTATTGGAACAGCTCATCGCTATTTTGAAAATTCTTCTTGTTTAAAAGCTGTTATAGCTCTACATTTAATCGCGCTTTCTTACATCCAGGGCCGGATCTAGAGTAAAGCGAGTGGAGCGGCCGCTCTAGGCGCCGGATGGCAAGGGGGGCGCCAAATTGGCTGATGAGAAAAAAATTGTTTTTAAAAGACGCAAGTGTGGCGGGAGCCCAAAATACGCTTGAAAACTTCAACAAAGGGCGCCAAAACCCGATTTCGCTCTACCCTGATCAAGGGCTCGGGCCGGGACTGCTTACATCTATAAGCAGAGGTCCCAGCATCTCCATCATAACATAAGAGGTCTGAACCAACCAATAATGGAATCAGTGGCGAGGCTTTTATAGAACCCTGAACCCAATACGCACCGGCTTGCTACGGTGAGAATGTATAGTTCTAAGTTTAGATACTTGCAGGTCTCGAGGAAAAAGCAAGCAACTTTTAAGCATTAGCTCGCCGTCTTCAACAGCAAAATTCAACATCCCACCATTGGTACAGGCTGAATTTCACCATTTACCACATGTCGAATCCTTCGCCAGGGTAAGCTTCGGTAGCTCAAGTTGGAGCGGTTGGTATAGCCACGAGTCCGGATTTGCGAAACACGTACATACCCAATTTTTTCCTGTATTAAAAAAAAAAGTCTCTTACCTCTAGCTATCTCATAGATCCCGCCTCCAATGACAACAAGGCATGCGAACACCTTACACACTCCAAACACATTCTGCACCTTCACGAACAGTTTCACGCTCGTTATGTTGATGTACGTCATTATAACTGAAACATCGTTACGTTATCATTATCATGCTGTTATGTGGCAGTAACACGTTTTACGACGGCAGTAGCGGTCACAAGTACCAATCAGGGATGTAACGGATGTGGTTTTATCGGAACCGAAAGCGGAACCAGATGTTTTAAATTTAGTTTATCGGAACCAGAAACGGAATCGGAACCGAAAACGGAACCGGAACCTGAGTCAGTACTATCAGTAGGTATACATTACACAACACATACGAATAGGTACTTTAAATTCGAAAACACGGATAAACCAGAACATCTAATTACTGCAGCACGTGGCAAGCGGGGCTATGAGCGAATGACTGGTATAAACCTGTTTGTTTTTTATGTACACCGCTCATGTCCCGCTGCCGCGCTAAGCATTGACATCCGATATAAGTATATAACTTCCGTTTCAAAAGTAACGGAACCGGAACAGAAACGGATGTGTAATACCAAACGGAAGTTCCGACTTAACGGAAACGGAGCTCTGTAACATCCCTGGTACCAATAGTCACGTATGAAATTGATTCTTGACACGCAGGGATTGACCCTTATATATGAAGCTAAGACCTACTGATAGCCTTAGCTTCATATTATATTATATAAGAACTATTATATAATCTCTCGCGCATGAGAGGAGGCCTGTGCCCAGCAGTGGGACGTATATAGGCTCAAATTATTATTTTTTATTATTATTTATTATATAATCTGTGATAAGGGTCAATTCATTCATAACTGTCAATTAACACTTTAAGCCCCATTTCCTAGCTAGACCTAGCGTGTTCTTGGCAATTAATGTGTTAAATACAGTGTTAAATACCAATTCTTATGTTACTCAAAAAAGTTAAAAATGTCAAAATATAAATATAGTTAAGTCACCTGCAATAATATGTTACTCTTCGAAAGTCGTAAAAATATGAGACCCTTATGGCGCTACAAATAAGATCGTGTCAGATATTTTTGCGGCCTTTTATGTAACATATTATTGCAGGCGACTGTACATGTAGGATAAAATGTTAATAGGATAAACTTGGAAACGAGAATCATGTTTACATCTCTTTCTTAAGGTCTGTCCAGATCTGTGGAATGTACAGCATGCTGTAAATCATATTACGAAATGCACAAGTGTTAACTAGCGATCTTTTTGCAAGTAGCTCACCAATGGTGCATTCGCCAGTTCTGGACGCACTTTCAAGCAATGAAAACGTCAGATTTTTGTCATACATGTGTACACAAGGTATAAACAAGTTTGGGAATAGCATCAAATAAAACGAAAACGTGCTTCTTAAATCGTTTATGACTGTTAAATCACTAGCCTTCAATGCTTAAGGCTAGATAGCTATATAGCTTTTTGCAGACATATGTTTCTTAAATGCTATTCTAAAAATGCAACAAGTAGTAAATCAAGTATAATAATCTATACTCAAACTTCTAAGTCTAAAAAGCTAATTTGACTTCCATCTTGTTGTAAGGGTTGGCAGAAATTATGTTCTTGTCTTTAAGCAGTTCAATCAGGTGGAAGTTCTCTGGAGTTACTTGGATATAGCCACTGGAAGTCTCATCCATTCTTACTTTAATCAGTTCCTGAAAAATAGAAAAGATTTGATAAACCCATGTTTTTAGTAGAACATCCTATTTCAAAGTTGCTCAAAAACGTAGACAATTCAATTGTTCAAAATCGGCTTGGCAATTTCAACATCATGGACCCAATGAACACACAACAAACATATACAAGACTGGCAAAATCACAGTCCTTCCTTAAATGCGTAAAAATGTCACCAAGAACTTTATAAAACAAAATAGGTCTAAGCTTCATATGCCAGCAGATGTAGCTTTCAAAGAACCCAAAATTACTTATATACCTACGATGTGAAGAAGTGCTAAGAAGATGAGAAAACCCATCCATATAGACAGACACTTCAAATAATTATGCCATTTATGCCAACGTAATATAAAACTTCTGTAATCGCATTAAGCCCCGTCTCCATATCGCGCGGCAAACCATCGAACATTGGCCCGCACGCAATGGATACTGGGCTGCCGCGCGAGCCAACTCGATGCGCCCGGTATCCATTGCGCGCGGCTGCCGGGCGAGCCAATGTTCGATGGTTTGCCGCGCGATATGGAGACTGGGCTTTAAAAGCTCTTATAAAGAGTGAAAGAATGAATAACTAATTTGTATGTACCCATTCCATCATTCAAATAGGCAAAAAGGTTGAACTTACTGCTAAAACTCCTGTAATGGCATCAGAAGCCCCGGGGAAGAGTGAATGTATGAGACCATGCAGCTCCGTCTTCATGGTACGAAAGCGTTGCTTGGCATGCTGCAGATGCTCCGGCTGGACCTGGCACCGGCCTGCCCACGGCCGTGACTTGGCCTCCTGGACTATCTTGATGCTATCTTTTAATCTAGAAATACAAAAAATTTATTATTCAACATGTATTATGTAGGTCCAGTCAGCAGCAGAAGTTGCTATGGGCGAGGTGTTCACAATTACCTTGACACACTCTTATTCCCTTACCAATAAAGTCACCTCTAGATCCATTTTAACACCTCGCCCGATTTGCAACTATTGACATAACACGGGTTTCTGGAATGTTCCGAAATATCACTAAGAAAGACTAAGACTTATTGAAATTTAACCATAGTGAAAATTATGTTAAAAATAGAGACTCACACTCTGCACACATATTCTCATTAGTCAATGTTCTTAAAGGATTTGTATAGTAAGAATGAATCAAAGTGTATTGGAACATAAGAAAGCTTTTAAAGCACACTGTCCATATTGACTTATTTATAGTCTAGTTTAATATCTAGAAACTCACCTTTTATTTTCATTGCACACATCTTGCACCGTACCCGCCGTAAATGCTGTAAGCTCTTCTACTTGGATTATTTTATCTTTTATTTCACTCAAAAATGTACTGGTGTTCACATTACTATCAGTAATGATTGGTGTTTCATCGTTTTGGATTTGCTTAGCCAGACTGTCTATGCTACATAACTTCTTTCCGTTGACATTGTTGGAATTAATGGTACTTATGTCCATAGGTTCGTTGTTATCGATAATGTAACATAACTCCTTGCATTGTGATTGTAACGCCTTTATTTCATTGCCTAGAAGTTCGCACGTTTGTGCGTTGCTCTCGTTAGACATTCTGTAAGATATAATAGATATGTAAGTAACAATAACATTTAATAACACAAAGTTGTGCAGAAAATAATAGTTTCATATTAAAATAAAACGTAACTTACTTTGCAAATCAAATAAAGTTGCGACGACAACAAACGAAAAATCGGTAGCGTAGCGTCAGTTCGCGTTTGAACGGTTTGAATAATGACGTTGACACTGACACTACTAGTGATGCACGTTATCGTGGAAACTGATATATTCGATAAAATTTAGGAATCGATTATGTAAAAGGTATATTGCGACTTTAACTCAAATCGTTTTATATTTTTGTTTTATATCATTTCACCTGATGTTTTTAATTCGCTAATTTCCTTAGTACCTGTTACCTATATCTGTGTGATGTGATAGCTGATTCTAAGTAAGTTTAAAATAACTAAATATAATAACACTGATAAAAGTACGACGAAAATGTATAAAAAAAAATGAAATAAAATGTTTGGAAAAAGTCTTAGTTGTCAACACTTTCTACAGTTTCTACCAAACGCACGATTTTAAATGCACGATTGTAAATCGAGAAATATTTTAGTAAAAATAAACAGTTTGTTATTATTTATAAAACTAGCACATAAATAAAATTGAAATACTTACACAAAGCTGACAAGGATGTTAGTTTAACAGCTTGAGCTCGACTCTCAGCTGGTATATCAATTGAAAATGGTTGAATGGCGTACGCAGCAAATGTCATAACAATAATTGCAACTTCTGCAGGTCTTAAAATCATAACATAAATCCATGCACAAGTAAATGCTGGAAGAGGTCCCCAAAACTTATGACATTTGCTAAATGCTTCTTGAAAATATGCATACTCTGCACCGGATTTGTTAACAACCGTTCCTAACTCTGCGAATGACAATGCTCCTGAAAACAAAAAGAGATAAAAATACAATTAACAATTTTTACGAATGCCATTTCACAAAATCACATCATTAAAACCACTTAATTTGCCGTCTGTTTTGGTGAAACGATTTGACGGCATTATTTCCTCTTAAGTCTTACCAGGCTACCTACCTACGTACCTACCTAATAAGGATATGATTCCGGACACCGTCCAGATGATAAGACACAATGCAACTGAGCCTGACTCTTTCAATGCTGATGCTGGAGACACAAAGATTCCTGAACCGATCATGACTCCTAATATTAAATTAACTGCCGAAAATAGCCCCAATTCTCGTTTTAATTTCACCGTACTACCAGCAACACTTGCTATTCCATTTCCATTTTCAAGTTTTAAGGATTCTTTTTCTGCCATTTCGTTTTTTATACTGAAACAAAAAACTTATTACATATTGACACAAATACAAATACTAATACATAGTTTATTCGCAGTAATATGGTTACATAATGGTCATAAATAGGTACATAATTGACCAATAATAAAGTCCACATATCAATAATAAAGTCTTGTGGACAATGGAGAATGTGTCCGGAAAAACAAAAACGTTAGCATTTACTTATCATTATCACTGCTATTGGTTTGTTGGTACCCGGAAAATGTAACACGTGCACATTAGTTAACGCGTGGGTTTTATGTTTGTGTTTTATTACTTTTAAACCTAGTTGCGATGATAGTTTTATGTAAGTAGGTACCTATGTTAGTAAGTGCGTGATTACATGCATACATAAGAGTGTCAAGGGAGGTATAAGTATGTCAGTAATTACTTTTTTATATATATAGCTATCCGTGCCGTAATCGGTAACGGCGACCCTAGCTAATTACTTAATTAAGTAACAATCGTTCTATTACTCAGCGTGATGTTATTTTAGGGGCCTACCTTATTTGTATAATTATTGTTTCCTAAATATAGTGAAAGGGGTGATTTGTTCCAAAATACATCCAGTTTTTTGTTAATAGTGAGATAGGTCAACTTACAAAAAGCCAGCAGATTACTACAATTTTAATCTGCCAATTTGTTTTTGGTTTAATAAGTAAACTTTTCAGGTAAGTATGCTGTGTGACGAACTAACGCATTTGGACTGAAGCCACTTAAAGCAATTCGGATTTAACGACCGTTTATTTATACCTAGAGACGTCTTTTGCATATATACAATATAACCGTACACATAGGATCTACTTTTCACAAATATTTTAATAAATAATCGAATTTATTTTACATTTACGGCTTTAATAGAAGCAATAGCAAATTGCATTTTCTAGCAATCAACTACAGGGTCTGGTGTTTTTTAAATAAACTGATGGCACATGGCAATAGTTCTAGATTTTGCACGAATTGATACATCTGTGCAAAAACAATAGGTTTTACTTACGGGTATTAGCGATAATACAACAGCATCCATTTAAAGCTTATCTGTAAAATGACTCTACACAAGCAAGACCTGCATGAGTGACACCACATAATAAGTAGTAAAAGTACTAAGTGTACATAGTGTACTTGACTGACACGAGGACACTTGACTAACAAGTATTAGTGCAAATTGGTTGTGTTTATTTTTATGTAAGCAATTATCCTAATTTATAATAACAATTAATCAAGGGAAATTAACTGGTGTAGCTCATTTGCATTGCAGGACATCCCGTATAAATTGAACTCTACCTATAATGTAAATGAACATGTAAGCTTGAAATCGTATGATCCTAAATCTTAAATGGGAACTCCCGAATCAACCGAAATAAATTCTTTCAATCAGCCTCTTACAGCAATGAATTGACTTCTCACAGTTCCTTTCAAGTACAATTCTCAAACGTTCATTGGTGTAATTGTTTCCGCTCCGTAAATTGTATGTAATTTACCTACACACAGTCTGTCTCCCTGAAATATCCTTTACCCTGAGCTATTTACAGATTTGGATCAGAGAACTGTTGCCCGTGACTTTGTTAGTCTGCAATCTAAGTATAGGCTACATAGCAATAACCTCTGAAATTTATATGCACATTTAATTTATTTGCTGCTATTTTACCACCATACTGCTACTCTCGCTAGACCATTATTTCAACAACGTGGTAATACAATGTTCAATGTTATTAAATTTCATTAAAATTACCCAAACTCCACGGGTTCATTGCGCTTTGCAAATATTTCTAAACAATTTTCTAAATTATAAATATCTGCTATCATTCTATCAAATAACTCTAAAACAATTACATTTTAACTCTAGTATAGATCCATATAATAATAACTTTGTAACTCGAATTGTGATTGTGACTCCGAACTCTTCGAAGGTATTACTTACTTACAATTCTCAATTTACATTTGCATTTCATAAGGACAATCTTAAGTAAATGCATTTTCATAATCTTTTTCTTTACCGACATACGCCACAAACGGCGAAAAATACATTGTTTGCAATGGCATGCACGGCCTACTGGTTCTTTTGACACTAACGATATGATACTTATTACAATTTTGTAAACAAAAACCATAGAATTATAATATTTAAAATTATTTAAATACAAAAAAAAACTTAAGTTGAAAACTGAACCTGACAATATAAGTACACTTTATCTTGTAATGTTGCATTAAGGTTTAGAAATAGTCTATTAACTAACTCAGTAGAGGATAGAGTTAGACCAAGATAAGTCTGCAAAAAGAGCACGTTTGTAACAGCTATTCGGGTATTTAATTTAATCACCTTCCAGCTGATATTAAGGCACTTGAAGGCAACCGATTCAGGGTAAGGTTGAAAAACTGGCTACTAGATAAAACATTTTATAGTCTGGAAGAATATTTTGAACATTAATTGGTACCTATGTAAATCTTTGCATGTTATTTGAGTCTATGAGTTCATAAGTTAATTAAGTATTGCATATGCATACCTGAAATGGGTAACTGTTGAAACAAATTGTACCATGATTACCATCTACAAATGTACACAGTACCGCAATAAATCATTCTTATTCTTATTCTTATTCAACGATAGTTATTTATATTATAAGTCATCATTTCATAGAAGTTTGACGTTCAAAAACACTTGCACTGCGTGTGCTTTCAAAATCGTACCAGACTTATCTCGGTCTAACTCTGGTAAAACGATTAAGAGCCAACAGGAGTGGTCATTTCTCCATACAAACGTACTCGACTGTTTCCTCCGTGGGTTTTGAAGCTAGAGCAATGATTTTTTCAACACAGATTAATATTGTCAATTTCTGTGTCGGACCGTTTTGCTTTTTTTGATATTTGTGTTTTTTAAGGCGCTAGAGCCCCTTCAAAAATGGCCAAAATGGCCTATTTGACTATGCCGCAATGAGAGGCGTGCTATTCAAAACTGACATCAATTAG
The DNA here is from genome assembly GCF_948474715.1 of Cydia amplana. NCBI lineage: Eukaryota > Metazoa > Arthropoda > Insecta > Lepidoptera > Tortricidae > Cydia > Cydia amplana. The sequence goes on from NC_086085.1 coordinate 5,790,109, forward strand.
TCAAAAAAGAAAAACGGTCCGACACAGATAATGTCATAATTAGGGTTTGAGATCCGGATATCCGGATATCCGAAATATCCGGATATCCGTCAAATCTAAGATCCGGATCCAACGTCTCATAGGATCCGGATATTTCGGATCTCACGGATCCGTTAAATATTGCATTGGTCGCGTTATTGGTACGCGATAACGCCATAAAATAAATACAAATATTGCTTAAACTAAACAGTAGTAACAGTCTTAAAACGAGCTACCTGCATGCCTCCTGACTGGAATAAGGGTAAATATTTGTATGTTTTAAAGTAATTGTTATCAGGTTTTCGCTCAGTCGCCTTTGGGTCGTCTACCTGGAACATCATTAGTGCTTGTGCGTGTTGTTATCAGTGACTTTTTTGTGTTATCGTGTTGGTTTCCAGTCTTCTGTTAACATAAATAACATGTGCTTGATGTGCTGCTGAGTAACTAATATTGATACTTTTTTCTCGTTATTAAGAAGCTGTAGCCCAAATTTCTTAATTTCCCGAAACTTTTGTAGTAATTTTACATTATTTTGCAGTAATTAACTGGATTTATATATACCTATAATGGAAGATTGTTGTAATGGGGACTGAATAAATGAGTTAGATACTTTTTCTAAGCCATTTTTCTCAGTCGAACGACTGAAGGTATAGCTATTTTACCAAGATAAAGGAAGTACGTTTTTTAATAGTATAAATTATATCACACCACACCGGTATAAAATAATAAAAGTACATAAATGTAACTTTTTCTCCATTTTCTATTTTGTGAGCTTATAATGGCAAATTTAAGAAAAAACGCCGAAGTTAAAGCGGTGTTTTTAGGTACCTTTAGAATTAATTCTTCTGAGCAGATATATAGAAATAAATTTGCTTTAACTACTTCATTTTTGGCGTTTTCGGTTACAAATCGACTACGGCCTCCTAAAAAAATGCATAATATTATTAATAGGAATACCTAATTAAGACTACACTGAATATCTTATTATACTTATTTATATCGTTTTGAGATAATAATAATAATTATTAATAATTGTAATTAACTAAAATATGAACATTTTACTAGCTGTTCCTTGTATGTAAGTTGTAAATTTCGTCACCTTTCCTGATACAGATCCGTATTATCCGAATTATCCGGATATCCGGATCCGTCAAATTTTAATATCCGAAATATCCGGATCCGAAAATTTGACGGATCTTGCAAACCCTAGTCATAATCATTTAGATTTCCAAATTTGGTTACGATTGGTTAAGTTTTGGAGGAGGAAACAGTCGAGTACGAAACCTCGATTTTTGATATTTTTACGCAGGATTTTTCGCCTTGTCCTTATCGCACGAGTTTTAGGAGCCGCTTCCGTTAGCGAGACGGGTATATTTACCTAAAATATTTAAATCTTAGCTCCTGTTGGCTCTTAACAACGGTTGCACTCCGGGAGTGCCGATAGAAGTGAAAACTCACCTCACTATGTTACTGACGCCCGGTAACACAATACATACGTTTAGCGGAGGTATTCTATTTATTAATTATATATTATTATCATTCTCAAATAAGATCACACTTTTTCATTGACATGTTTATTTACATAATGCCATGACTACGTCAAATTATTTGAACATAGGTAAAGAGTCTTGAAAAGGAGTCCGCAATATACATGTCAAATAACATTGAGTTTTTCTTTATTGATTTAAATGCCATCTAAATTATGAGTGGCCATCTAAACCTTATGCCCCTTACGGTCATGTGATCGCCTTACGCTGTCTCGAGTTTATCATTTTTTCCCCACCTCAAAAAGTGCCCAGCGCCGCTAAAGAAGTTTTTACTTCAAAAAAGCGTCGGAATAGTAAATAACAATAAGTACCTACACATAAGTTAACGATTAGATTATTCAGTTGAATAAGTAGGTAGATAGGTAGGAGTCAGTTACGTTCTCACATTATTATCAATAGGTAACTGGATGTCTTTTGTGTTGAGGCTGTTTATGTATTTAATACTCCGAGTGAAGTAAAACAAAGACGCTAAAGAGCTAGGCCATATGCCAGTGATATGTTCATATTCTTGTATCCAATGTTTACTATTGCAACTTTGTACGTATGTAGTGCATGTGTTTGTGAATATTCGATATACAAATAATCAAGGGTTAATATGATGTTCAAACAATATGTATTTATTCCAATACAGCAATATCATCAATCCTTATCTCTTTATTAGAGCGGGCCAGACAATTAGTGTCGTACGTTTGTCATGTGTCGGGCACTTGTATAAACACTATTTTCCCGATAATATCGATTGGTATTAAGTAGATTGGTGGCTATTACATAAGTATATAAAAATAAATATATCTTTTTTATTTCAGACCCAGAAGTCCATATATGGTTAGTTACATTAACTTAAAAGCTATATTAGTTTCCTACACTATTTTAAATTATTTTTTACAATACTAGGTCCAGTACCTACTTGGCATAGGTCAAAGTATATATAATAATTGTATATATGATTTCCAGGTAGGTATTAAAGTTTGTGTCAGTTTGGAATTTAACGATTAGTAGTGGTCTTAATGTCTTCTACAACTTCTACAATGATATCTAGATGGCAAGTTATCGTTATCGGCGACTTATCGCAATTATTTATACTTACAACAAGTTTTGAAGTCATTAAGTGTATAAATTACGAAGTTTCAAGGTGTAAGTAGGTGGCGAGTAAATCGTATGTATCTTAATATAACCCGCCAATTATTCGCCACCTGCACTCTAATTTTGCACTGCACACGATGATTTTCCCAGTAAATAATTATGTTCATGAAGTATAAATGTCACCTATGTGAAGTGTAAGTGGTGGACTAGCGGTAAGAGCATCCGACTTGCAATCCGGAGGTCGCGGGTTCAAACCCCAGCTCATACCAATGAGTCGGAACTGTCGGAACTTATGTACGAAATATCATTTGATATTTACCAGTCGCTTTTCGGTGAAGGAAAACATCGTGAGGAAACCGGACTAATCCCAATAAGGCCCAGTTTACCCTCTGGGTTGAAAGGTCAGAAGGCAGTCGCTTTCGTAAAAACTATATGGTGCCTATGCCAATTCTTGGGATTAGTTGCCAAGCGGACCCCAGGCTCCGATGAGCCGTGGAAAAATGCCGGGACAACGCGAGGAAGATGATGATGAAGTATAAATGTAACCTTAATACTTTAAACTCTTTAAAGTGTTCCAACTCCAACTACATAATCAATTATCTATTCATCCTTCATTCATCAACTAATAAAATATCGAGCACTAACTTTTACTAACCCATAGTTCAATCTTAAAGATAAAGGCACAACTGACTGAACTGACAAACATATTAATAACATACGACGAATATTTTTTGTCAATACTGAGTGAGACACATTATGACAAAAAATAATGCAACTTTTGTCAAAAGGTACCTATTAATATTAAGCGAAATAATTTATTACTACGTATAATTTCAAATTTAACGTTCCTTCCTTGAAATTAGCCACCACAGTGGCTATGAAATTACATTAGCAGTCAAGGGCTAAAAGGCATATCACGAGATCACGACTATTATTCTTTGATTCTTCGCATGTTTTAGTTAGAGTATCATTGTGATTTCCGATTCAAGTAGGACTCGTAGCGTGGTGCGCGAAACGGTTAATTGCTGAGAATAATTATTGTATAGTACGTTCGTTCGCAAAGTAGTATTCTTGTTAGTTGTTTGTTTTTCCTTATCAGAGTATCATAAAAGTTTGAAGATTTTCATTCGAGTAACCGCAAATATATGTACTTAGTTGTTTTTTGGCAAAAAAATGTAATCCTTTTGCAAATATATATTTTTGATTAGCTTTGAACTCTTCTTAATTTACTTAAAGTCGATGTTCCAACTAAAACGATAAGGAAATGATTACAAAGTTACAAATCTGGCAATTGTAAAGTTCATTAAACAGATAAGAAGCAAACGATACATTTTGTCGACTTGGTAATGAGTGAATGTAGCGTTACTTTTATAAGATATTAAATATCGACACGGACAAAGTGCCACAATTATGTATACACGACTTCATTCACATTTACATAATATATTTTTGGTACTTTGCCCGTGTCCGTATTGAATAAGTACCTTGACTGTACGAGTATTAGGTTTCGGTATCAGACTAATTATGTACCTAGTTCTAGTTATGACAAGAAGTCCCTGCGAGTCCGTTTGTGTGAAAGAAATACTGGATGTAATGTAGTACATTACGTACATAAAAGATTTGTCGTAATAATATGTATCCATTTTTATCTAACTTATCTCACCTGCCAGTTAAGAAAAGAATAAGCGAAAAATTTCCAACACGATTGTATTAGACATTTAAGTACTATGTATATACGTGCGACGTAGTATTATTCGAGAAACGTGTTTGTAAGATCTCGCTACTCCTTTTATTTTAAATTTAGCCTTGCATGGTATTTCGATTCGATTATATGGTTTAAAGTAGAAAACAAGGAAAAGAACTACAAAAAGAGAATTAAGACGTACAGAAAACGACAGAAATGTGGTAGGTACGTTTAAGAATGTAGCCTACATATTAGGCACTGTCGTTTACATAATGAGTGGTTACGTTGCTGTCATTGTGCATTTGATTATATATGACGTTGTGAAGCAAATGAAGCAATAGAATACCAATAAATGGTAAGCCTAAATACTATAAGGTACTAGCGGGGCCCAGTTGTCCTCGAACGCTAAATTGCTAAATGTAGCGGGCTAACTAGTAAAAGTACTCTATTTACCTGCCTTTGCTAGTAAGCAACTAAGTTATTTTTGTCAGTGATGAAGACGCTACAGTTGTGGCAGGTAGACATTCATTTCTATGTTGATACGTTAGTTTCAGGTTTTTCCACCCACTCAGTTAAATTTGCTCGGTCGGTGCAGTTCGAGATGTCAGCAAATTCAATTAGCCGGCGCCAGTAATCCTACCACTACGATCGCTTGTACTACATAATTCAAACATTTCAAACTCATACCATGAAGCGTTTTACGTTAGGAATGTGTTTTGTTTATTTTAAGGATAATTGGAATTCATGTACCTACATATTTGCGTAGGATTGACCTTAAAAGCGACACGGAAGTGCATTTTAGTGTAGGTATCGAACGTTTGTGATTACATAGTTGTTTTGTTGCGATGATATAAAATATAAATGATAAAACACAATTATCTATTACATGAGCTTTATACACTATTATTTTATGCTAGACATAACAAAGTGGAACCCTTTCCGTTATCCAGCTAAATGCACGAATGCAACGGAATGCGTCATGTTTGTTTTGATTTTATTTTTATCATACACGGTCGGTTCTTTGTTTATATTCACGGGTGGTTGCTCGCCTTTATCAACATAAACCAATCAAATTTGTTTTAAGTTTTTACGTTAAGTATAAAAAAACAAGTATAAATCTTATAAAATAAGAATCTTGATTTAGGCACAGCATGCATATTAAATTTCCACATAACAACACAGATTGAATCCAATATCTGATTAAAATGCTTCTTGGAAACGCACTTCACTGAACAATTATATTATTTATCAAATTTGCGATTTGAAGATAAAAAAAGGTATTTCTTTTTAAAAAGTCAACAATTCGTTATCGTTCGTGTGTAATGTATCGCTTAAAAGTTATTGTTTGCGTGTTTTTTTTATAAAAGCTATTTGGATTCCAGTTTATAATTCTCAGTACCCGTAAGATAAAAAAAAAAGAAGTGTAACATGGGACAGGTTTTGAATCCTCAGAGGAATCTTGTTTTAAATTATTGTAATTCGAGATAAATAATCTATTTTACTTTTTTTCTTTTTTTCACTGGAGTTCAGAGATTCTCTTTTATTATCACTTTTATTCATCCAGGAACAAACACAGTCTTTTTTTAATTTTTGCTTTAAGGAGCAATACATAATGTTTACACTTTTAACAAAAATAAAGTAGTTCATATAAAATTATCATCCCAAAAGAAAGGTCTTGCGGAGGTCTTTTTATATATAATATAATATTTTTAACCACACCAACTGGTAAAGGCTCTCTTGATTGTTCAAAAACTGTTAGCAAAGTTGCATTTTATTCACATGGGAGGCAAAGTAATCAGATGAAAATTTTGAGTTGTATTCTTATGTTTGCTGATAGTATTGACTTTTAAATGATGATTTTGAATGACACATATTTAAAAACATTCATTTGAATTTGATCTTGTTTGATATCTTATAGTTCATATTTTCTTCGGGTTGGTGTCACTTGGTGTGGTGAATAATTTTGTGTTTCACTCGGGGGCAAATTATGTTTAACCCTCGCAACGCTAAATTGCAAATTTTGAGTGGTTTTCTTATGTTTGCTAATAGAATTGACTTTAAAATGATGATTTTGAATGACACATATTTATACACATTCATTTGGATTTGATTTGGTTTGATTTTCTTTGATATCTTATAGTTTATATTTTCTTCGGGTTGGTGTGGTGAAAAATTTTGTGTTTCACTCGGGGGAAAATTATGTTTAACCCTCGTGTTTAGAAACCCTCGCAACGCTTATGATTCCATTTTTCGAATCACTCGCTACGCTCATTGGTCAATTTTGGAATCTTTCGCTTGCTCGGGTATCAATATTCGAGAGGTTAAACAACAAATTTGCCCCCTTGTATCCTGGAATCCACAAATCTAGAAATAGGCTATATGAACTATATGCATTAAGGGTATCAAATAGTGACCCCAATTTCAATGAATATGTTAAATCATATAGTAAATGATTTAAAAATGTATGTAACATGGCTAAATCCAAATTTTTTGCACGTAAAGTAAAAGACTCAAACGACAAAGTCAAAACCGTGTGGGGAATTATTAGTAGTGAGACTGCTAAAGCGAAATCACGTTATCCTAATTTTGCTCTGAAAGTAGGTGATAAATTAATGTATTAGAACAAATTAAATAATTTTCAGAAAAAAAAAATTTTTTTTTCAGGGGGCGCCATAAGCCTTCAGTAAGAAGTGCATATACTTGGAAAAATTCGACCTATGCCGCTGTGGCCCGGTGGCCGAATGGCTCAGGCACCTGCCGCGATAGCAGAGGACGCTGGTTCGATTCCAGCCTGGGGCACTGGAGGCCTTGGTCACTTTTTCTTAGTATATGACATTTATTCAAAGGTGATAAATTAATTAAATCAGATGTATAATAGATATCGCAAATGAATTTGAACGTTTCTTCACAAATATCCCCATTGAAACGACTAGATCGCTTAACTCGTCCTCCTCTATGGCCGAAAATATGCTCAAAGCAAATGTGCCGGAATGCTCGACGATTTTCGGTTTTAAATACGTCACACCGCAAAGCGTAAAGCGTTTAGGACATTAAATGTAAAAAAGACCGAAGATATTTGGGGCCTATCGGTAAAAGTTTTACAATCGATAGTGGATGCTATTGCACCTCACTTGGCCATGATTTTCAATACATGTGTTGATGTAGGAGTTTTTCCCGATCTAATGAAGCACAGTCGAGTCATTCCATTATTTAAATCCGGATCAAAAAAAGACCCTACAAATTTTAGACCTGTTTCTATTCTACCGGCAATAAGTAAAATCTTTGAAAGAATCATTCTGGATCAATTGCTATCGCACTTTAACGTTAATAAACTATTATATAAAGAACAGTTTGGATTTACACGGGGCAGGTCAACGACGGATGCAGGCACGACCTTAATCAAACACATATTTGAAGCTTGGGAACAACAACTAGATGCAATAGGCGTGTTTTGCGATATGTCGAAGGCCTTCGACTGTGTTGATCATGACACTCTTATTCGCAAGCTAAACCACTATGGCGTAAAGGGTAAGGCTCTTGATCTCATCTGGTCCTATCTTAGAAACCAAATTCAGAAAGTGGACATAAATAAAACTAAATCGTCGGGATCTATTACTTCAATGGGCGTCCCCCAGGGATCTATTATTGGCCCATTCTTGTTTCTCGTATATATAAACGATCTGCCTTATATAGTTAATGAAATGAATAAGATGGTTCTCTTTGCAGATGATACATCTATTATATTTAAAGTAAAAAGCAAACGGAGTGATTTCAATGAAATAAATGATGTATTGTCCTCTGTAGTTCATTGGTTTACTACAAATAATTTACTTCTCAATGTCAAGAAAACTAAATGTGTTAGATTCTCCTTGCCTAATGTCCAGCATACAAGTAACGCACAGGTTGTTTTAAAAGAAGAAATTTTAGATTTTGAAGATAAAGCTGTTTTTCTAGGCTTAACCTTGGATTCAAAATTACAGTGGGGTACGCACATTTCTACACTAGCAGGTAGACTAAGTTCGGCAGCATACGCAGTTAAAAGAATCCGTCAACTTGCAGATGTTGAGACAGCACGGCTGGTGTATTTTGGATATTTTCATAGCGTCATGTCTTACGGCATTTTATTATGGGGCAAAGCCGCTGACATTAATTCAATTTTTGTTTTACAGAAACGTGCTGTACGTAACATATATAATTTAGGAACACGAGTGTCTCTCAAAGATAAATTTAAAGAAATCAATATTCTCACTGTTGCTTCCCAATATATTTACGAAAATATAATGTATGTAAGAAAAAATATTGACATGTATAAATTGAATAGTGACATACACAATTTTAACACTAGGAATAAAAATAAATTGGCCATTCCAAGATTACGTTTAAATAGAGTAAATAATATGTCATTTATGGGGAACAGTGTGCGCTTTTATAAAAAGTTACCATCTAATATTACGAAATTGTCAATGAATAAATTCAAGTCAATTGTGAAACGACAGCTGTTACAAAAAGCTTATTATTCTGTTAAAGAATTTGTAGAAGATAAGGATGCATTTATGTTAAAGTAGAACATTGTATATATATAGTTATAAGTTGACTTGTAAAAGAACTAGCTTAAGCCTATTTACAGAATAAACGTTTTGATTTTTTTTTTATTGATTTGTAAAGTACACTCTTTATTGTACAAAAATACATTAAAATAACATAAAATTAGTAAGAAGTACAAAGGCGAACTTATCCCTTAAATGTTACTTTAGCTTTGTATTCGTTTATTGATTAGTTAAGAAGATACTTTTTTAAGTTTTGTTTTTATGATTGTAAGTATATAGGTAGATACCTTGCTGAATAAAAAATACATATTTACTGAAAAATTACAAGCTAGTTTAATATAATTAAAAGTATTAATTTGTTTCTCTTTACTTATTTATTCTGTGAGGGGAGGGAGAAAATAAGTTTTAGAATTTCATACAGGATGTAATAAGTTCTACATACCTACCTTAATTTCCTAACAATCCTAACAGACCTCTGTCGTAGGGCTCATTTCTGAAACAGTATGAGACTAACATTATTAGAAAACCCAAACAATTCAATACTTTGTAAGAATTAGGTGTATTAATAGTATAATATTGTATTATTTAGTCAGTTTCCCGCTCTAGTATTACTTAGTTTCAATGATTTATTGAATACTAACGACCCGCCCCGGCTTCGCACGGGTTAACAAATTATATATAAACCTTCCTCTTGAATCGCTCTATCTATTAAAAAAACCGCATCAAAATCCGTTGCGTAGTTTTAAAGATCTAAGCATACATTACAGACAGACAGACACACAGGGAAGCGACTTTGTTTTATACTATGTAGTGATAGTGAAGTGATATTGTATGTAGGTAGTTTTTATTTTAAATACTGGATGTATTTGAGGGTTTGCAATTTTATTATACTTAATGCAGAAGGTATAATTTGTCGCTAAAAGATAAATCATACATATTAAGAAAAGGTATTATAAAAATTGTATTCATTTTATAGATATGTAGTACTTAATTTAAATGTATATTTTGTACTTATATATGTCCTGCAACTTATTATTATATGCATGATACGTACTAATAATTTGCCACAAAAAAATCTGATTTACAGCAGCAATCATTGATACCTATATCGATTCGATTGCACATATACTTACAGTAAGTTTGATGTATTATTTTAAATTCATAGCGTCCATTGATCAAAAATATATAATTAATTAATTAATGCTTATCTAAGCATGCCAGAAAAAAAAGGTTTTCCGTATCCAACTTTATGTATTTGCAAAATTCTACATTTTATGCTGGTTTTGTGTCACAAAACAAAAACATGTTTTTTTTTATCTTACCTGATGCTCTATATAGGTACTGTAATTCAAAAATAAACTTCACCACATCACAAATTAATAATATTTTATCAACTTTTTATTTAACTATGTATTTCATTTATTGTATTTTTTGAAAACGGATTCACGTAAACGCGTGCACCACTGGTCACTTAAGCGCCGGTGTCAAATAACATGCTTGTCGTACAAATATACAAATACAACACACTATTTGAACGTGAAAGAACATCTGCCTTACCACGCCATAATAATTATGATACGTTCAATACTCATTGAAACTAGCACTTTATTTTATGAGATTAAGGTATATTATTGCATACGTTTTAATAATTACATAAGTAAAGTTTTCAACGGTGGAGAAAAAATGAAGATAAGATTGTATTTCTATGTGTAGGCACATTCATGAAATTCATGGCATTTGTTACATTTGGTTGCTAACTTGTGCTGAAAATATTTCACTAAAGTATCTTACTATCTTATGACGTAATGATAAATTAATTAATTTCAAACAGTGATAGCAGGTTACAGGCCTTTTATAAAAGCGACCCTGGCAGCAAAATGTGGGCATGCATTTCCACGTAGAGACGTAGAAGAAGGGCTAGTTTTTAGGGTTCCGTACCCAAAGGGTAAAAAACGGGACTAACTTACTAAGACTTCGCTGTCCGTCCGTCCGTCCGTCCGTCCGTCTGTCACCAGGCTATATCTCATGAACCGCGATAGCTAGAGAGTTGAAATTCTCACAAATGATGTATATCTCTGTTGCCGAACAAATACTAAAAATAAAATAAAATAAATATTTAAGGGGGCTCCCATACAACAAACACGATTTTTTGCTCTATTTTTTGTTGATGGTGCGGCACCCTCCGTGCGCAAGTCCGACTCGCACTTGGCCGGTTTTTCAAATATGATTCTATACATAGGTAATAAGAAATCTGAAGTTCTAAATTTCATATAAAATTTTGAGGTCTCATGAAGTTAGTTTTATGAGTGACGGACAAATTTACTTAGATTTATACATTATTTAATAAATCATTTTCATATAAAAAATATTAATTATGCATACATCTGCAAAGACACAAGAATCACAAGATGTAGATGAGTGCATGGGAGGAGGCAGGAGGCCTTTGCCCAGCAGTGGGACTAATAGTATATAGGCTGAAACGTTATTACATTAATTTTTACTAAATACATAATTCCTGGTAATTTTTAGTTGTCGTAAAATGTTCACACTTAAGTTCACACACACGTAAAGCTACATTAAAAGCAGGTTAGCGAATATTCGGTTCTACAGTTTTGTTATTTGCCTGTACCCATAGGAAAGAAATAAAATAAGACTATAGTTCGTTGTTTTTAGCATTAGAAAGAACTTGCAAGAAGGTAAGCGATCTTGACATGTCTTTTAATTGAAAAACGCTTTTTAAAAATCAAAAACTGTTACTTATGAAAGCAGAAGAATATAAATGATCGTATTAGATTCATAATAATTGTTACATATTTGCCGTAACCTATATTTAAAATGTGTTTTTCAATTAAAAGACACATCCAAGATTGTTTACCTTATTTCTAATGCTAAAAGAATCGAACTATAGTTTAGCAACCAGCAAAGTATTTTTTTATTGTTCAATAAACTATCATCGATTATTTTCCGATCGATTCTAATTACAATCGAAATAATTACTATCAAAGTCGTGCATCGTGTCGATATTCTGGAGTACAACACTATTTATTATTTTTTAAATACTGTCCATGTCTTTGATGTCTTTGACAATAATATTTTCGGCCTAGGTTAGAATTATATGGTGAAACTTTTGTAACATTTTATAATCAATGAAATTAAGCATTTAATCCGTATTTATACTTTATTTAAAATATAAAGTCGTTTAGTAAATTTTGCTCTAGAATGTTGCCATAAATCTTAATCTGCAATCTGCAAGAATGGAAACTAAAGCCCTTGCTACACGGTCGCCGACAAGCCTTCTAACCGTCTGTCCTTGGTCTGACCTTGGTCAGTTTTGGTCAAATTTTGTTGGAAACAACTGTCTACACGGTCCGTCCAGACCAAGGCCACGCGGTCTGAGGGGCTTGTCGGCGACCGTGTAGCAAGGGCTTATGTATAGTAAATTAAAAAAAAAGAATAAAAGATACAGGGCTGCCAGATTGTAGAATTGGATACGAAATTCGTATAATGGATTTTTTGTTTGTATCTATTAAGTATAGGTGGTCAATCGGTATAATTGGATACGAAAAAAAACACCGATGTCAAACTACTGACATTACTTCAAAAAACAGTGTGTCAATACTGTTATAAAATTTAATGGAACCGTACGTCAACCTCAGGGCTATACTTAATTGCAAAAATCGAAGATCGCATATTGAGGGCGTCCCTCTCTGTCGCTCTTATTACGCCTACATTGGAGTAAAAGAGAAAGATCCCCGCAATTTGCGAATTTCGGTCTTCGCGGTAAGACCCTAGTTTTTAAAATATCGATTTAATATTAATCGATTGTTTTTTAATTGTGTTCTCGTATAATGCAATCGAGTGTTCTGGTATAATTGCAGGCCCTGGCTCGTATAATCAAAATTTATGTACTGGCAGCCCTGAAAAGATATGCTCGGAGGGTTTGCGACGGCTTCGAGCGTTTTTTTGTAAAATAGTGAATTAGTGGTTAATTTCCTTTATTATTCACTTTTAACGTTCCTTTAGCTAGTAACAATTAATAGGAGTGTGAAAATACATTCAAATTAAGAGTCGCTTGGGCTTGATCTGCAACATATCGATTCGGCGTATATACCATACAAAGCTAGGTTATAATTAGATTTTCGGCATTTCCCACTAGTGTTCATTTGAAATGGAAAGCATGGATGTCGCTCAAGAAGGTACCTCGGCAGCGTCTACGCCCGTCGTGGAAAACGGTAAGTACCCTGTTGCGATCACCATGCTTCTTTTTAGTACTTGTAGCAAAAACGTGTTTCTTTGTCGAGTACCAAGTACATACAATGTTTCTTTTTAGGGCCCGACAAGAATGTTACGGCGGAGGAAATGACTTCAAGAGACTACTATTTCGACTCGTATGCCCATTTCGGTATTCACGAGGAGATGTTAAAGGACGAAGTTCGCACACTCACGTATAGGAATGCTATGTACCACAATAAACACTTATTTAAGGGAAAAGTAAGTTAAAACTGTTGAATTACTTTCTGTCTATGCAAGCCGTCTTAGCAGCTGTAGGAGCTTAGTACACTTACTGTACTTACTCACTTTATTGGTGATGCTTGTGTTCCCTAACCTTAAAACAAGAATAAAGATCAAGTTTTTTTGACAATAACTACAATAAGTATACTACATAAATATACATATTTACTTAAGTCTTAAAATTCTATAAAGAAAATGAACATTTGAATTGCTGTTTCTCCATTCTAAGTCCATGTTATTTGGGTTTGTGACGGGGTGCTTTCGGTTCAGAGGGCCTACCGCTAACCATTTTCGGCATGTTGCCTCCCTGTCACACTTATGTACGAATTTACAAGTGCGACAGAGAGGCAACACGTCTAACGTGGTTTGCAGTAGGCCCTCTTGCAAACTTGTCACAGAACTTTTTTTGCCATACAAATTCAGTCCCCGGAGATTTCCCTGCTTGTGACTGATGGATATATTTTACTTAGACTGTAAGGAATGAGAATGAGATATATTTTACTTATCACAAAATATGGTGGGGATAGCCACTGACATCAGGATAGAGTAAAAGAGCTTAAAGCACTATCTGTTATATTGACGCATAAGCAATATCACAAATATTCATTTTCATTTACTGAGGATTAGTACAGTTAACACTTCAATGTTCAATTGTATTAGCCATTTCACCTGTGACATAACAAAAATATGAGACAGACTACCTGACTACTTGTGTGTCCATGCAATTTTGCAGTTCACTGTACATTAGTTGGCATAAGGTTATATATCGCTGCACTGCTGCATTCAAACTAAGGCTACTTCCCCTTCGGGTTATTTCCACTAGTTACCACCAAGTTGTTACCACTGGTACCTAACTACTGGTAATTTTATTCCCACCTTTTACCACTGGTAACTACTGGGAATTAGTTTTCCCGTTAATTACCACTGGTAAAAGGTGGGATTTTTTTTCCCCAGTAGTTACCACCAAAATTTTGTTAGAGTTCCCAGTAGTTACCACTGGTAACAACTTGGTGGTAAGTAAAGTCTATTTTTTAATTCGGTAGACTGAAATGACAGTTAATAGTATGAAATGACATTTCATGTTCATACTATTAACTGTCATTTCAGTCTACCGAATTAAAAAATAGACTTTAGTGGGAATAACCCTCTACTTCCATTTTGTTTTTTTGGTTGGAAGAGTCAATTAAGAGAATCTTTATTTAAAAATCTGAATTCCAGGTAGTGTTAGACATAGGCTGCGGCACGGGCATCCTCTCGATGTTCGCTGCCAAGGCTGGAGCGGCCAAGGTGATCGCGGTGGAGTGCTCCAACATCGTGGACTACGCGCGCAAGATCGTCGAGGCCAATCGGCTCGATGACGTCATCGAGATCATCAAGGGCAAGGTCAGTGGTTACTTAAAAAGCTTATGAAGTCTGCTGTCTCCAGTATTAGCAAGACATGAGTAGTAATTAACATTTACTTGGCGGTTGTTCACACAATAAGAGATCCATGATTTCTTTATTGCACAAAAGAAAAACTTATCATACAAAAGGCGGACTTAATGCCAAAAGCATTCTCTACCAGTCAACCTTAAGGCAAATTAATTTGTGTCTTTTATTCATGTAGGATTTGCATCTCTACATACTATAAGGAGATACGGATATTGGCTAAAGTAAAGTAAAAGGACTGTAAAGTGTCATTCAATAGAACTTGCTAACTATGTAAACAAAAGTTACTAGTAAATTGTCATTGGGTGTCAATTTTAGTATGGCGGTTTGTTACATAGTTAGCAAGTTCTATTGAATGACACTTTAGTATGGAGAACTCCGTTTTAGGTAGTGTCACTTGCCAAAACTGAAACCTTCGACAAGATTTCTATGCCGAAACTTGCCAAAACCGAAATTTAAGTTGGACACTTGTTTTAGGCTAATAAACTTTAAACTCCTCAGGTAGAGGAGATTGAGCTGCCCGTTGAGAAAGTGGACATCATCATCTCGGAGTGGATGGGCTACTGCCTGTTCTACGAGAGCATGTTGGACACGGTGCTGTTTGCTCGTGACAAGTGGCTGCAGCCTGATGGCATGCTCTTCCCGGACAGGTTAGCAAGAATAGGCTACATGACACATTTTCATTTATGGTATCAATCAATCGGGTTTGTTTTTAGGATCAAATGTCTATACGACCCATTGCATTAAAGCAATACAAAAGTCAGAAATGATAGTCAAAGTCCGACAGTCGTACTTCACTCGCGAAACGCCCCGAACAAATCGCTATGTGAACGTGACTTGATCGCATCTTGAAGTATGAACAAAACAAGACAATTTCATTTTTGTCGGTGAAATATTGCGTTTATGTATATAGTTGCTATACAATCTTTTTTGGATAAAATGTGAGGAATCGAATGGCATCGTAAGGAAACAGTAAGTAAGTTATTTCGTTTTTGAAAGTTAAAAAAATACTTTTATTTTGTAACTTTCAGGTGCTGTATTTTTGTATTATTTCCATTTTTTTTTATATCCACAATATTGTGATAAATTGCTCTTTTGTTATCTATTTTACTAGATTTTGTTATAAAATTCAACATGTGTCATCATCCCTATATACCAGCGGTCGGCAACCGGCGGCCCGCGGGCCGCATGCGGCCCGCGATCCTCTCACTTGCGGCCCGCGAGCCTCCCTGGCTATTTTGTATGTAATATTGACAAACGACAATGTCTGATAAAGTCATAAATATTAACAAAGTGCGGCCCGCGTCAACTTCTTTAGCTACTATGTGGCCCTTGGCTGCTAAAAGGTTGCCGACCGCTGCTATACATTGTCCTGTTTGGACCCTGAAAAAAAAAAGGGTACTCTTCAAATATTATTGGTTATCTATACCAATTTCAAAGCACTATTAAATTTGATGAAGTGATGATGCATGTATTTACGAGTACACTTGATGGTTAACTTTCTTTATTAAAGTTGTCAAGCTACTCATGCTCAAAAAAATGATTTATGTAATAATGTGAAACTAATCTTCACCGCTACAAACTCTGTCATGAGATGTACTTGGTCATAAATTCTTGGTTAAACAGTTTTGTGATATTGATTTTATTACTTTTGTCCTTTTACGAAACCTGACTTTTCAAGTGGGCAACTAGGCCTTTTTGTGAATGCCTATTTTTACACCTCAGATGACATTTGTGGTAGTGTATCCCCTCTTCTTCCTCGCGTTGTCCCGGCATTTTTTGCCATGGCTCATGAGAGCCTGGGGTCTGCTTGGTAACTAATCCCAGGAATTGGCGTAGGCACTAGTTTTTACGAAAGCGACTGCCATCTGACCTTCCAACCCAGAGGGTAAACTAGGCCTTATTGGGATTAGTCCGGTTTCCTCACGATGTTTTCCTTCACCGAAAAGCGACTGGTAAATATCAAATGATATTTCGTACATAAGTTCCGAAAAACTCATTGGTACGAGCCGGGGTTTGAACCCGCGACCTCCGGATTGCAAGTCGCACGCTCTTACCGCTAGGCCACCAGCGCTTCCTTGGTAGTGTATGTAGGTATATTAAAGGCATCGTTTGTTCAGGTGCACCCTATTCATCTGCGGCATCGAGGACCGGCAGTACAAGGACGAGAAAATCAACTGGTGGGACGATGTGTACGGTTTCGACATGTCGTCCATCCGCAAGGTGGCCATCTCGGAGCCGCTGGTCGACGTGGTTGATGCCAAACAGGTCAGAACATAAACTAATCACTGCGAATCTTATGTCATTTCACTTCTTTCCCCTTTCATTCTGATATAGAAAGTTAGTGAAGCGGTGGTGGCCGAGTGGGTATGACGTCCGACTTTCAATCCGGAGGTCGCGGGTTCAAATCCTGGCTCGTACCAATGAGTTTGTCGGAACTTATGTACGAAATATCATTTGATATTTACCACTAGCTTTTCGGTGAAGGAAAACATCGTGAGGAAACCTGCATACATCTGCGAAGAAATTCAAAGGTGTATGTGAAGTCCCCAATCCGCATTGGGCTAGCGTGGGGACTATAGCCCGAGCCCTCTCGCGCATGAGAGGAGGCCTGTGCCCAGCAGTGGGACGTATATAGGTTCAATTTATTATTATTATTATTATTATTTTATAGAAAGTTATAGCTTCTACCGCCATTGTGACGCCATTGTCACAATAAAATGATACAAAGAGCAATCATATTCATAACATTCATGATTCATAACTCAAGAATAGTGATAGGTTAGTAACATGATATGAAGCATACATATAATTTTTGAAATGTGTTACAGGTAGTCACGAATTCGTGTCTGCTGAAAGAAATAGATCTTTACACGGTCAAGAAAGAAGATCTCAACTTCGAATCTAAATTCCATCTGCAAGTAAGTACCTAACGTTAAGTCTGGATACTGCTTTCTACTTCTTAACACATTCAGTGCCGAAAACCCGACTATCGGGTATTTTATATTATCTTTCCCAGGCCGGACAACCCGATAGTTGGGATCGTGGTACTACAGCTTTATATGACGAAATTTTAGTGGCTTGGCGCGGATGTCTTGTTTGGCTGGGTGGCAATGAATGTGTTAAAAACAGTATCTAAAGCATACAAATGTTTTACGAAATTTGTTCGAATTTGCCTAGTACATAGTCTAGTCAATAATGCGGGAGCTAAAGCCATGTTGTATTTAGGTATCTGATGTGCATTAGCCGTTTATGTCAAGGGAATGTTCCTAGTGGCTATATAGGAGATTATGCGCCGCGACGCTCTGCAGAGTACGCGGCCGCCACAGCCTCCTGAGCGTCGTTGCGGGGACGTGGGACAGTGGCCTAGTCAGGCCTTGGTCTGAAATAAATGCATTTTTTCTTTTTTGAAGTGAAAACTTCTTTAGCGGCGCTGTGCACTTTTTGAGGTGGGGAAAAAATGTTAAACTCGAGACAGCGTAAGACGGTCACGTGATCGTAAGACGGACACGCGACCTGATCGAAAAACTGTTACATGTAATGTCATTGAGTTTTTCCTTATTGATTTAAATGCCATCTAGTGAGTTTCGCTCTAACTGGTATTAATATAACTCGAGTACTAACAGTGATGTGCTTAGGGGTTTCAAGTAATTAACGCTAACGTTAGCGTTAACCTCAATTATACATAGTGCATATTGCACTAGTCATTGAGTTTTCACTTCTGCCGACACTTCCTGAGTGCAACCCGTTGTTTTTTTTAATGCCAATATTAGTCATTTTAGTCATTTAGTCATTTATTCAATATTGCATTGTCATGTACATAATAAGGTGTTACAATTTAAGAGGCCAGCTCATGACACCCTGTAAGGGCACACAATAGTAGGTACTTATATTTACAGTTATATAGGACTTTATACGATTCTATCAGGTTATATAATATAATCATTTAAAGTTACCAATTATTTAATAAAATAGCATCTACATAGTCACATAAATTAATTCAGGATTATAATGTCAATAAATAAATTGGAATATTAAATAGTTAATGGAATTTATTATCGAACGAGCGAGCGAAGCGAAGCGAAGTTCTTACATTCGACTTGGGACACGCGGCTGGCTAGGGGCACGTCCCGGCATTTCGATGTTTTTAAGCTGAACTATCAGAGGATAGTTTGATACACAATAACTTAAGTAAATTTGTTCTAATTTAAATGAAATTGGGTAAACGTGTAGTTGAGGGCATTATATTTTAGTCATTAAATTATGAGCAGGCTCGATCAAGGGGTTATTGAGCTAGAAGAGCTTAGAAGGCTAAAAGCAATTTGAGAGGGGTCTTGCTATTCTGGTCATCTTTTTTGCAAGAAAGTATGGTCGAGTTTGGTATCAAATGAGAGTGCTCGACTTACACATTTTTTTTATTTTATTATCCAGTTTTAAAATACAGTTCTATGCGAAACGCGAGTTCTCAGTTCGGGGCGAACTACTAGTTTATTACAATGTGTGTGTTGCCAGGTCCGCCGCAACGACTTTATCCAGGCGCTGGTGACGTTCTTCAACGTGGAGTTCACGAAGTCGCACAAGCGGCTCGGGTTCAGCACGGCGCCCGAGGCGCCCTACACTCACTGGAAGCAGACCGTCTTCTACTTCGATGAGTATATGACTGTAAGTACTCGGTGACACGCTTTCTGAACAGTGATAGATCTTATTTTACAAATTAAAATATTTTCTGAAAATAATTTAATTTGTTCTAATACATTGATTGGCAGCGCCATCTCTCTCGCTAACTCGGTATCACCTGAGATGATCCAGTTAGAAAGGTCGAAGCATACTGTTCTACCTTAGAGGTGGCCAGGGGGCGCCATAAGCCTTCAGTAAGAAGTGCATATACTTGGAAAAATTCGACCTATGCCGCTGTGGCCCGGTGGCCGAATGGCTCAGGCACCTGCCGCGATAGCAGAGGACGCTGGTTCGATTCCAGCCTGGGGCACTGGAGGCCTTGGTCACTTTTCTTAGTATATGACATTTATTCAAAGTTTATTCAAAGATCTTATTTTGCCGTAATACGGTGTAAACTAGTACGGAGGGTAGCTTGCTTTCGCTATACCTTGCACATCCATACAAGTACTCGTAAAAATATATCTATATGTATAGCGATGTACAGATCCTATGTAAAAGTAAGCAATAAATAAATATTGATATTGATTATTTAGGTGTACGAATAGATAATTTACTGTGTTGACGATGGTAGTGATTATTGACTGTACTTATTAATCTATAGGTACTATAGATTTTTATAGACTGAAATTGTATGGAAGCAGAAATGGTGAAAAAAATGGTGCACTTCGCACCAGTCTTTTGTATTATTATATATATTGTATTTCACAAACTTTCAGCTATTCCAGCTTTATTGTACGATTTTTGCACTTAGAAATATATCGCTTATAAATAACGTTCGGATAGGTAAGGTTGTGTAGGTAAATTTTCGTTTTTCAAAATTAGTTTACAGTAAAAAGAAATTTAACTGTTTTTAAGGTTTCTCTGGATTTTTTAGACTTTGATCCGAATTTCTACTTCTTTAGAGCGGTTTCGCACTACGTCCGATGCGAATCCGATCCGAATCCGTGAAAATATGGTCCGAAGCAGCCGTAGAACTATTTCTATGGTGATTTACGCACTCCGTCATCCGATTTCGGAAAGAAATCAGACGGATCTAGTGCGTAATTTACCATAGAAATAGTTCTACGGCTAGTTCGGACCGTATTTTCACGGATTCGGATCGGACGCCAGCTCCTGACGACACTTCTCGGTACGAAGTGAAACATGTCGAGCGTTTTTCGACTTAAAATACGTGAGTGACCCGTTTTTAATATATTTACTATGATTCGGATCGGATTCGGATCGGACGTGGTGCGAAACCGCTCTTCTAAACTAAACTAATATAAAAACTAAATAAATTATACCTGCCTGTTAAAAATAGGATAAATTGACAGTATAATTTCCCCGTCCAGGTAAAGAAGCAGGAAGAGATAACGGGCACGTTCTCGATGCGGCAGAACGCGCGCAACAACCGGGACCTCGACTTCGAGATCGAGATCGACTTCAAGGGCGAGCTGTGCCAGGTGCAGGAGAAAAACCACTACAGGATGCGCTGAGCTGAGCTGACCCAGTGAGTGTAGCTTTGGTTATTACGTTTTAAGAGCCAACAGGAGCTGAGATTTAAATATTTTAGGTAAATATACCCGTCTCGCTAACGGAAGCGGCTCCTAAAACTAGTGCGATAAGGACAAGGCGAAAAATCCTGCGTAAAAATCTCAAAAATCGAGGTTTCTTACTCGACTGTTTCCTCCTTAACTTAACCGATCGTAACCAAATTTGAAAATCTAAATGATTATGACATTATCTGTGTCGGACCGTTTTGCTTTTTTGGCTAATTGATATAAGTTTTGAATAGCGCGCCTCTCATTGCGGCATAGTCAATTAGGCCATTTTGGCCATTTTTGAAGGGCTCTAGCGCCTTAAAAAACAAAAATATCAAAAAAAGCAAAACGGTCCGATACAGATATTGACAATATTAATCTGTGTTGAAAAAATCATTGCTCTAGCTTCAAAACCCACGGAGGAAACAGTCGAGTACGTTTGTATGGAGAAATTACCACTCCTGTTGGCTCTTAAGGCTCATTTAGACGATACGAGAACTCGCATGCAAGTTTCATTACATTGCGGTTTTTCATCGGTCGGTTGAATTCAACGTACCTAACCTAACCAACAGTCCGCAATGTAACTAAAATCGCATGCGAGTTCGCGCGCCGTCTAAATCAGCCCTTATGATTTTGTGTATTATGGCTGCATTCAAGCGTTGAAGTCGAATATATGGCCAATATGTTATTCTGTAGTTAGACGATAGCCAGTGTACGGTAGTTCTGATCAAGCTTAACCTTCTGGGACCCGGCGTTCAAATTTTTGTATTGATAGCGGGGCCATATTTTGCAATGTATTATGAACTTTTATTGATTAACTAAAGGTTGCAAATTCAAAAGCAAAACTGCTTAAGGGTCTCGGGAGCTAAATATAAATTAACATATAACTAAGAAATTCAGTCAATGCTATCAAAATATTTGTTTACAACAGTATGACTGCCATTTTAATTTGATGGTTGAAAATGTAAATTTTCGTAAATATTGAGTTTCTTTTCCGGTTTAGATCAGCCAGCCTCTATGAGAATAAAGTGTTAAAAATCAAAGCTACATTTATAGAAACGAACGGACATGTCCCAGTGTTCTACCGTCTTATTTTTGAAATAAGCTTAGTGATTTTATGATAAGTATTTAGAGCATACATGTCAAAACTCTGTTCAGCTGTTCTAAGTAATCGGAATGAGTTTCATATTTTCATCTCACAATTCTTATCACTGAGACTTATGCACAGGTTAAAAACTTAAGAAATGAGGCGTTTTTCTATGTTTTACCGTGGCACAAAGTTATTTGTTTTAGAATCGCTAGCATTGTGTTAAAATCAGGAAATAAATGTTAGGATTTTTTTTGTGCCTTTAGATACTGTCGTTAATGTCTCGTTTTATTTTAGTATTAGAATTTTTTTAAGTGGCAACTATTAATATTATTTCCATTGCGCATATGTTGAATAACGCCTTTTTTCTTAAGTCATTTTACTTGTGCAGTGGATATTGAGAAATGCTTTGGGTACCTATTACCAAAAATGAATACCATATAATGAGTTTGCTATAGTTTTCATGAAATGCGTTAAACATACAAAGTGTTCTTATGAAAAGAAAGTAAATATGTGCATCTGCCAAATTAGATATTTTGTTAAGGAATTTGGCCAGAAACATAATACTCACATAACTTTATATAAACGGGTTTTCAGCATGCAATCTGTTTGTATTTTTGCTATATATATAATCTATAAAATAGCAATTAAAACACATGCACATTCGTATGTTTAATGCTTAAATAATTTTGAATAATGTATCATAAATTTCATAATATCACTGACTTCTGTATGTTTGTTTTTTAAAATGGTTCATAATAGGAAAAGCGTTCTTATTATGATGGTTGCTGTATGTTTAGAAATAAGGATAGTTTACACTAGTATGTATGAGAAACTCCAGAACTCGAAAACAGGATATCCATATCTTTAACAGTTTTTTTTACTATTCAGGACGTCAAATGAATTCTAAAGATATTGAACTTATGCTTAAAACACAAGTAATAACTTTTGTAGTAAATATTGATACTACATTTAAATTACATTGGAACGTTTAGTATTTAAACTTATATTATGGTGGCCTAAAAGCGTCGCTTTTATTTTGCGACAATCTTTTGTCTCCCTTGTAAAAATTTTGCCTTATGTTCAATATAGATTCGGCCTTCAAGTAAAAAAAAAATCGATTTAATTACAAATATTCGATAACTATTCTGGTTCTGTAGAATGGGTCGAAATAGCCTAACTTAGAACTCTGCATTGGGTAGTTTACTCGTATATGCCAGTGTTACGTATTTTTCTTGTATTTTAGGTATCGTCACTACGTCCAATATAAAACTTCGAGTGATAGATCTTGCGATGTAAAAGTACTGTTTAAGGTCGAAGCTTGGATATTGGACGTAGTGATATGCACTCGGATCGCTATTAGAATACAGTTTTGGCAAATTATTTGGACTAAATTTTCCTGGATGAAACCTTTTTCCAACTTTCCGGAAACTTTCAGCAAGTGGCACATTTGTACTCTGTTGTATGAAGAATAATTGTATTGCATGACATATTTTGTAAACATAATTGAATTGATAATACAGGAATATTCAATGCTGTATTTTAATAATTCCGAGTGTGTCAGTAGTTAGATTTCACATGTTTGTACTAGGTATGGGCGTGACCAAGAGCATCGTATGTATTATTTTCAATAGGAGTGTTGTACGCGATTTACTGTGATAGTCCTGGTAATACGCCTAGGTATACATCTATACATCTATGAGATTCTCAACCCAAGCGAATTTTGACTCTCATTGTAACGACTTAAAGTTGAATTTTGATAGCCGGCTGTGTCGGATTTTCTACAACAGTGCGTAGTACCGGTGGTACTTTTAATTTTAGAGGTGCATAAATGAGTAAGCCAAAGTTGGTTGTTTTATTTTATTAGCTAGGTCCCTTAACATCCAGTTGACAACCAATTGTACAATAGTTTCCTATAAAATAACACTATTAAGATACGATAAGTATTTTTTACATTTAGCAAGTTTTGCTTGTCAAGTGTGAAATTACGAAATTAGTTTCATAAGTTGTTTGAATTAATTACATTTTAAAGCTGTCATTGCCAATGAAGACTTTGTCAATGTATTATCTTGTGCAAGTATTAATTTCTATACATTACAAAATACTTAAAGATGAATTTGTTTATTTTGAACAGAACAAAGTGAGGGAGTACCTACCATTGTAAACGTCATATTTTCATTAATGATTTGGCATAAACGATTACATGGCCACACTTTGCAAATACCATGCAGAGTTAGCTTGGTTCGTCTCTTAGTAATCGGCCATTTTCACGCGCCAGCAACGTGTCGTATGAGTAGAATCCAGAGTGGAATAAATGAGATGCACATATTAATACACTGCTGACAATTTACACCGCTAACTAGTACTTTTTCTATAAGCCCCAGTACACAGTGGTCAAGCATGACAAGCCATCGCCATTGTGTACAGGGGGCAATGGTATACAATGGCGCACGACTGGCCATTAGTAGTCTATCGTGGTGCGCAATCGGGAAGTTGTCGGTTTTTGGCACACTTCAAGGGCATTCAAAGGAACCATGGCGTACACGCTACGCTGCGGTGTTCACGTCTGTCGCCCACGGGCATGGCTTGGCATGGCCCATCGTTGGCCACTGTGTACGATGGGGCCTTAAGAGAAAACACTCTCCCATGAAGAAAAACTCGCTCAATTCGTTCTCGTCAGATACGGCTGCCTAAAATACTTATTATTTACATCTGTGTCTCTTGCACATGGCGCATGTTATGTATGCCAGATAAGGTAGCTTATCCAACGACGGCCACAGGTACGACGGGCACTGCACCGGCGCTCTTCACGTCCACGCAGCAGCACGAGGAGATCAGGTTGTACTCCTGGCACGTGTTGGCGTACAGGTACTTGCAGTCCACTTTGCGGCAGTTGAGGCTGTCTGTGGACAGTATATATGAATACAATACATAGATCAATTACTTAACACGTTCAGTGTCCCGTGCCCCACATGTCATCGGGGATAGTGCAATACCGCGTAACTAACAAAGTAGATAAAGTTCTAAATTCAAACAATGTAACAAAGAAATTGGTCCTCCTTACTGCATTTGCTAGTTACGCGGTATCCTCCTAAGGCCCAACGAAAAATTGAGTATGTAGTCGGTACGGCCCGTAGTCCTACCAGTAGTACTATTGTTTTATACTCATTCAGACCCAAGTACTTAAAAGACTTCTTTTAATGTTATTGTACTTATACAGCACCTTGTACAGCACTTTGATTTTTTTTTACGAACTTGTTAAAGGGTTCACAGACAAAACAAAACAGTCCTTTAAAAGTTCGTACACGCCAATTTCGATAAGCGCAAAATTTGAAATGGGTTTTCTATTAAGTCCTACTGGTAGGACCGTGGTACGCTATGACTACACAATTGTTGTAGGAGCTGGGTCTGAATAAGAAAGTTAATAAGTACTATGGGTAGGACCTTGGGCCTTAGGAGGGTATTGCACTATCCCGCGGCACGGCAAGCCTCTATTAAAATGCCGTAAGGTTGACAGTTAACAGTTGGGACAGTGAACGTGTTAAGCTTTTATCAACATAAGAGAATTATTAACTTTTTCATTTAATGACGTTACTTTTGTATCACCTTTTTTAGAAATGCTCCTTACTTATGTTAGGTAGGTACCTACTGCTAGTTAGGTGGGGTATATTTGTTAAACAAGGGAGCATGGTTGTTGTTTACCCGTCATGCTAACGTGGGACACGATCAAGCGAAAGATTCCAGATGAACCACGAGCCGAGACTGCCTATGTGGTTCAAAAAGTGAGATCTTGAGCATTACGCGGGTTTCAAGGCAGGATAAATTTTATCACCTGAACATGAGGGAAAATGTGCCAGATATTTTAATTTCTGATATTATAGCAGGAGGTCTATTCAGATAGTAATTTGTTATCTACACAAGAGAATGATATCTTCAACCAGAAATGTCATTGTCAACGGCTCACAGATATTATCCATAACAAAAATAGGCATACCAAGAATGGCCATCTAAATAAGCCTCCATGTGTTTTTATGATTGTAAAATTACTATTCCAGACTAAACACAAAAAACTTACATCCAGTATCCCTCTCGCAGCAACAAGCATCGTGGGCCTCCTTATACGAGCAGTAGCTATACACGGACGAGTCGCATAGCGGGCACCCCGGGTGCGCG
This sequence comes from Cydia amplana, assembly GCF_948474715.1. NCBI lineage: Eukaryota > Metazoa > Arthropoda > Insecta > Lepidoptera > Tortricidae > Cydia > Cydia amplana. Next base: position 5,816,385 of record NC_086085.1, read on the forward strand.
CCCGGCGGCCCAGCCAACCCGGGCTTACCCGGGTACCCGCCCGGGTATCCACTCCCCGGGTACTGCCCCGGGTACCCGGGCCCGCTGGGGTAGAGGCCTGGGCCGGTGTTCGGGTACTGTGGGTAGTCCGGGTTGTACTGCCCGTAGCCGCCTAGGAAAAAAGCCGCTATGTCTCTTAGGCTGAATCCTGTGGTTAGACGAGATGAGGTGATGGTTAGGATGAGCTGTGTTTGGTGGTGTAGATGTGTTTGGTTACTGAGAGTGATGTTAATGGTAATGAATGAATTTAAGAGCGTTTGATGTTTCTTGGCTGACCATACTTGTTATTTAAAACGTTTAGAACATATTGAGAAAACTAAACCAAGAAATTCATTGACCATGAAATCTGATTACAGTTTAAGTAATTTGGTAGAAGTAAACACCTTTAATTACCAAAACTTAGTTCATTATTTACCTAAGATAATAAAAGCACAATTTAGTTAAAGTTAATTGCCTAAAAATGCAAATATTGTTTCAATGTTATTTTTAACGAACTCGCTACACTACATTATTGTCTATAGCTACCTATAGCCTGCTATAGCTTAATAACAACGATTACCAAAAGATCTATGTAGAGCAGCCTATATTATACAATACTATATAGGTACTCTTATTTTTTTAACCAAAAGGACAAAAGTCAAAATCGATACGATCAAATCCTGCTACATATACCTATGTACAGTGTGGAAAGATAAGTCGGGCCCTGGAGGGAAACTACCTTAAATCCTTAAGCTGGCTCATTTTACTTAATGGAGACATTCTTTTATTTTTAAAAAGAAACATAACTGCATTCAAAGTATTTTTCTTTTTTTCTTCGATTTGGCTTGTCTAAAAAATCTTGAGTACTAAATATTACATTTTATGGATATTTTGTACGACAGACGAGTTTGAGACCTAATGTTTCTTGGAGAAATGTTATCATTAACATTAACTGTATCGACTCGTAGAATAAAATTGCGAGTTTTTATTTTTTGGAATTTTTAGTCGGTTCGAGTCCCGGGCGAGGCAAGCGAGTTTTAGAAAATCTTTGAATGCAGTTTTATTTCTTTTAAAAAATAAAGGAATGTCTCCTTTAAGTAAAATGAGCCAGCTTAAGGATTTAAGATAGTTTCCCTCCAGGGCCCGACTTATCTTTCCACACTGTATACCTACTTACTTTTTCAGTACCTTTCTCACGCAAAAACAACCTAGAATGGTCTTAGTCTTAGGACATCGATTCCGAAACTGTAGGTAAATTTTATAATATCTGTCCTTTAATTTTAAATAGGGGTAAAATCGGATCCCATAAAATGTCTTAAGGGGTAACAATATTGAAAAGCGAAGGAACCACCGTGCTCTGTTAGAACTATTATGTATTACTCGGGAGACGAAATCTAGCCTATTAATAGTCTATTAATCTATAATTTCCATAAATACCTACTCGGATAATACAAGGCAAGATACTGACTGATGTTCTTCAGACCGTGGCTTAGATTAGGCACCAAGGATTTCCTTATGGCTTGAGAAGAAGTTTACCTAATTGTAGTTTTAACAACACATTCGTCTGTCCTTGTTTCGAGACGCCATTGTAATTAGATGATTAATTAGTTAGAGTTTGGAGTACACGTTAGTTTAGCATAATCATCTTAAATTGTTGGTATTTTTTTACCAGTTCACGTGTCGGTAACAATCGAGGGCATGGCATGAGTGGTGGGGATAACTGACAGAACGGGATAGTCTTATGTATCTTTCACTAGAAGTAGCAGAGAAAGCGCTATTATTGTTTGTCTTTGTCACAGTCTCATATTTTTTTATTCCCCACCGTAGTATATGGTGGGATACAAACAATGCGTAAACGTCAAATTGGTGTGAAACATATGAACAGTGCAAAGATTATAAGGAAAATATTGAAATCAGTGTTTCGTGTGCATGTAGTAGGTACTTAACAATTCAACAAATATGGTGAATTGCTCAGTTTTGCGCTGTACAAGTGACTGCCGGCAAAAACAGGACAGCGTAACATTTCACAGGTAAATACAGTATTTTATACTTCGATCACATTATCATGCTTAGTAACAGCATCCTACAATCTATATCAATTAAAATCTGAGTAGAAAAAGCATTTACAGTAAATAATAACTCGGGTAAAAAAATTAACCTATAAATATTTCCTGATAAATTAACCGACCAAATTACGTACGCATATTGACAGTAAGCCGTCACCCTTTTAATAACGTGTATTCAATTTAGTCGCATTGCTATTATTCGAGGGATACCAGCCCGTGATGCATACAATTACCCCAAAATTCGGGTATTTTCTATTTTAATAACATTTTTATAAATAATTTTGCTACAGAACTGGACATATACGAACAATAAAATTGAACTGTGTTTAAATTAGAATGTAAATTATATTTATTTAAGCATTACGGATTCTTTCTAACGTTATAGGGGGTTTTGCCACGACTCAGAGAATCTAATTGATATGCTGCAGGCACTAATTCTTAATTTTGCAATAAGAGTGACAGATTACAAAATGAATATTTCGTTTATTACCTCCAGATTTCCACAAGATGCAGGCACGCGTGCTAAATGGATTTTAGCAACCGGAAGGAGAAACTGGGCACCGACGCAAAACTGCCGAATAAGTATGCTCAAAGCATATTACGAAAACCTACCTTTTCTATTTCTTCCTGTGGCACACAGTATGCTAAAAATTCTTTCTTTATGCGTACTTGTAATATGTATAATGAATCGCTTAATGATATAGACATTTTTGTTCATAGTTTGTCCGTTTTCAAGAACAAAGTTCGTCATATTTTGTTTACTAGTAATTGAAAAATTGTTTCAAGTAAATATTTTGCATTGTTTTCTTACTTTATTTGCGTGTTGTACTCACAACTATACCTACGGGTAATTTATAATTAAGTAACCTATTTACTTTTCATTGTAATAGTCAACTTAGTAACGTATGAAACTAGGCCTATTTTTAGTCATTTTTGTAAGACTTATTTGTAAAAGGCTGTTTGTTTACTAAATAAAAATAAAAAAATTGGCCCATTGATATTTTATTTATCGCTGCGTCTTACGTAGGCGAACAACTCGCGAACGTGATTAGAATTACCCCAATATTTGATAATATTGGGGTAATTTTTAACTATATGGTATCCCCGGGTTTGTGACGTCATCTATGTCTATCCCTTACGGGGGCACGCGGTAGGCCACATCTATAGAAATACTACCATCTATGGTAACAATGCAGGCGTTTTTGTCGTTTCTCAGAAATGGTATTTTTTCGCTATGTGAGACGGTTCTTACTTCTTAGATACTGACAGACAACGTGCAACCTAAACCATTGCAGGTAGAATTGAGGGGAAAAATATTCGTAGGTAGGTAAGCTGGATTTTATAATAATCATGCTGAAAATTAGACAAGCCGGTGGGGATCGAGTTCTTTGGACGACAGTTAGGACACATTAAATAGACAGTGACTGCCACATAATTATGCAGTCTGCCAAAGTAGCCAAATATATTACGTATATCATAACACACCTTTGTTACCATAGGATTATAGGAATTAAGATGTGCCCCGCCCGATAGGTATATTTGGCATCTTTGGCCGCCACTGTCTATTTCAGTGGTTCCTAACCTTTTCAGTCCGGTCACCCCTATGACTAACTAGGGAACCTGATTTTACCCCTCCTCCCAATGGTAATAAAAAATAAAACGTGTACGTTTGTTATATTGTTAAATTAGGTTAGCTTATTACCCCCGTAAAATACCAGTTTTACCCCCACGGGGGTAACCCCCAGGTTAGGAACCACTGGTCTATTTGATGCTGACTGTAGGTACCTACGTACGTCTAATGCTTTAAAATCTTTATTTTAACAATGGATGGTAAGTGTTAAATGAAATAAAAGCATAGAAACGCAAATGAGAGGAAATGAACTGCGACTGGTGAATGACGTGAACTGCTGCTAGAATCGTATGGGTAGAGCTTATTTGGTAGAGTTACAATAATAAACGGACTTAGTGATGCCCTCTTGTTATTCAATTCATATTCATAAAAAACAGATTGTTGTAGAGCGCTCTACAACAATCTAATCAAATTAAATCAATTAAGAGCAATAGAAACGGGTTTAGGTACTTCATTTAGAATTTCAAACGACCAAATTTGGTCTTTGTGAATAAAATATAAATAAGTTACCATCATTTGTTTTATAAGTAAGTAGTTGATATGAAATTTCTCATCCCCCTAGCTAGGGGTAGCTACTATCTGGGTGCACGGCCGTGCCCCCGGCAAGACAAAAGGCAGGGCAAAAGGCAGTGCATATCTTTTCTCGGCACGTTTCGTCGTATTACTTATTCTGTGCTACTGGAAAAGTTAGGAACCTTCCAATCAGACTCAAGGAGAAGTTTTAAGTTATTCAGTCCTTACAACAAACTTAGGGCATATTTTACGATTTCCAGACAGATATTTTACGGAAAGAACACCTAAAGTTTTAAACGTTTTTGAAGTAAATAGGTGCAGACTTCATGTCTGAGCATGGTGCCTGTACCGTCAATTAAATCTACCCATACAATTCCCAGGTACGATTCTCTACCTATGGCAAACATCGTCGAGTAGGTATTACATAATGCATTTTTAAAGGCCTCATCACTGAATTAAAAATACACTGAATAAAATTTCTGGTAAACAAATAAGTCAAATAATCGAATTAATGGAGGGAATATTATTTTATATTATCTAAGCACAATATTATAGAATGACAGAGAACGATGCCCGCAATTTGCGAACTTCGATCTCCGCGGGTATACCTACTAGCTGCAATGTGACCACGACCAACTTGATCAAATTTTATGGAAGAGCTAAAGTGATTTGACTAATCCGTAATAACTAATCACAAAGCCAGACCAGCTATCATGGTCGCATTTTTATCACCTGTCATGCTATCCGTCACTTTCGCACTTACATATTTGTTAGAACGTGACAGCCATGGTGACAAATGATAAAGAGCCGGCCATCTTATCCCTACAGGGCGAGTTACACAAGTTCACCTGAATCAGAGGTCGGCAACTGTTCAGAAGATAATGTGTTTATGTGTTTAAGTCTAAAATAGTCCTTGTGGTAAAAATTAGGGGGTCCTTTCCCAAATTTAATGTAGAGCCTAAATGATCTAAAACCCAACAATTAGTGTTCGCCGATGTTTGCCATAGAAGTGGTTAATGCTTGACACTCACCATTCCCGGAGCCGAGCCTGTTTCGGCTTAGGTCGTAATTGGATTGTGGCTGCACACCTATTTTTGTAATAAAATGCGTAAATAACTAAATAAACAGTTAGATTCTAACTGCAGTTGTACACCTGCGAGTATTTCGTTTTTAAGACTTAAGTACTACAATGTCTGAAGACTTAAAAAAATAGGAGTACAATTGAAATGAATCCTAATAAAATGAGTAGGTACTAGCAGAAATAAATGATCTTTTCTGTAATTACGAGTAAAATATGTGGATAATGCCTACTATACTATATACTATAAATAATAAACTATAAATAAAAAAGTCGTCTTGTTTTTATAACTTTCTAGAGAGATATTAGTAAAATCATAAATATTATTTTGGAATTCATTAGAAAATAAATAGGTACCTAACTTTAGTAGAAAAAAATATTTATGAAAAACTTAAAAATAAATCCTGATTAATATTATAAGTGCCTACGAAAATGTTAATTAAGTTGTCTCCTTTTAACTAAAATCAAAAAGTACCAAAGTTAACCAAAATAAAATAAGAGTATGATGCAGATTTTAAGTAAATTTAACTATTGCAAAATGTTTAGAATACCTACTTATGCGAAATAAATAAAGTTCGTAAAAAGGTATAAATAAACCTACCTTGAGCAACAGCAATAATTGCAACAAAGACGACGCACAACTTTTTATCCATTGTAGCACAATTATTAAATTAATATAAAATAATTAAATGATATCTCACGGGTGCGCACGAGTGGAGCACCGAGATCGATGTCCCTAATGAAAATAAGGCGGTATAGGTGGATCTACCGGTACTGGCGCGTGAGAAATGTTTACGAACATACTAATCTATACTATTATAAGGTTGTAAAATATAAAATGATGTCTGCAGGAATCAACAAGGTCTAAAAAAACTGCATTTTTATGGATGCACATGTTTGAGCGCCTTTAAGGATGACTCACGTTAGACCGCACCGTATCCACACCGGAGCTTCCGGAGCTGCGTTTTCTATGGCTTTCCATAGATGATACTTTTGTCACGTGATCACCGCGCGGTCATCAGTCATAGAAAAGTAAGCTCCGGAAGCTCCAGCCCGGACACGGCCGGGTCTAACGGAGTCTATCCTTTCTAATCCTTTAATCTCCTCATTCACGGACTCCAGATCTACAATTTTAAGAGGTACTTAAGAGAAGCTAAGCGCGTTTGAGATTTGAATATTTTAGGTGAATCTGTCCTGCTGCCGAGGGTGGCATAGAGCAGCGAGAGTAAGTATGACACAACTGTCATATTGAGATATAACTTGAGCAACCCTATAGATAGCAGATCGAACCTGTAGACCATATCTGCGGGCCCACTTCTTTTCTATGAAATCTTTTCCACTTTATCTGAATGCCTTTTTTGTGCATCATTTAAAAGGTCTGAATTTTGCCTGTCAATGGTAGGGAAATATATACCTACTGGCAAGCAAACTTTGTCAGTGGAAAAAGGCGCACATTCTTAATCCGTATGCGATCTTTTTCTACTGATACAGCTGGCTTGCCAAAGTATTAGAATAAATGATTTTCACTTGTGTGCAGAACTATACTTCAAGTGCGTACATGGTATAAAGTGCCAGTCTATTAGTTGTCCTTAAACTCTCCTATTGAGGCTTGCAATTATATGCAGGTGTTATATAACGAGATTAACTTGACTGTTCCTACTAGTCACTTTAAATGGGTATTTATGAAACTGCACTTTGAATGGTTCGGGTTTGCTTCAATAACTTTTGCTATTTATTTTAAGTGATTGTGATAATGTGGACAATTTATTAAATGATGCCTTTTGTATATCATAGTTATGTATTATATAGGTAGGTATTTTGTATAAGTACCTAGTCTGCAGAAATACAGGGTTAAAATATTGATAAAGATATTGTGGTACCTAATATTATATTTATTCAATCCCTGGGTAACATCAGATACACCTACCTACATGTTATGTAAGTATTGTCATAGTAACTATAACTTAAAATGTATGCCAAGGTGTATTAGATGCATAGAACTAAACATCTATGCATTCTAAGCACTATATATGTAGGCAACTACAATCTACATACTTCATAGCCGTTTTCTCCCGTTGTAAGTAGTTGACTACTCGGGAAAACCAGGGAGATGCCGCGAAAAATAAAACGATGCTCTATTTCGATGTTTGCGGCCGTTTATTTTCTGTATTTTTCCAGTTTCTGCACCGTTTAAACACAACATCAGGCAGGCTACGAGTTTTTCTCTCAACAGAGGTTGTAAGTATCCAAAAACAGAAAATTACAAATCTGGGAAAAACATAACATAAATAAATAAAGAACAAATCCTAGTTTTGTGAGAACATTTCCAACTTTTTGGAAGCTTTCGGTACTTGCACATCTGTAGAATAGTGATTTGACTATTAGAGTGTTGGTGACAGTCTGACAGTGTCAGGGTGTAAGGTGGCTGACCCGCGGTACCGTTGCGAACCAGTTTGCGCCCGCGCACGGCCTCGATCCATACCGATTGGCAGAACACGGCCAAGTTCTGGATTTACTTATAAAAATAATAACTGGACATTACATTCTTATTCACCAACCTAGAGAAGAAACTAACCCTTAGAATTGGGATTAGTCTTTCCTCTGGATATTTTCTTTCACCGTGTAAAATATCACCAGTCACATATGGAAGTCGGGCGCATGCTTTACCGCTAGGCAACCATGCGCTTCTTTGTTAGGTAGGTATACACTATAGAACAATTCACACAATTTTTTCATGTACCTAGCTCATAGATATCTGGAGCCTGGACTCAAAATTCGACCTATACCTACACTACACATATACGTACCTATTAATTAGTCCAGTAGGTACAGTCAGCATCAGAAGTTGCTATGCGGTCGGGGTGTTCAAAATTATCTTGACGCGGCTTTATTGTTTAGAGAATAAGAGCGTGTCAAGGTAATTTTGAACACCTCGCCCGCTTAGTAACTTCTTCTGCTGACTGTACTAGGAAACAATATATGCATATTATCCACACTAAGCCGACTTCATGCCACGTTATCTGCTCGTAAATCTAATTAAGAATAATGAATGCACCTTGGTCAAATATCCGTGAGAATCAGCATACATAAGTAACTGCGTGCGCAGTGGATGCCTCTACCTACCAATTTTATGTACCTAACTTGAGATAAAAACGGAAACGATAATTTTTCTTATAATCTTATAATCTCTGGAACATATAAATACTCTTTACTTATACATTTCTACATATCGTGCCAATTAGACTTGGTCTGTCTCGCAAATAACATAATGATATCAAGCATAAGTACACATACCTACGTAACCTATAGGTACTTACACATTTTAGAAAAACATTTTTTTTTTACTTGGCCTGTTTTTCACCATCCAAAGATCTCCATCGTAGCAAAATAATCAAACGACTTAGCCTGTTTATGTAAAAGTAATCGAGGACATCTGTACGTATAAAATATGCTATAAACATGCGTCAACTAAGGTAAACGTACTAGTGCTTAACATGCTAATGCCTAATAGATGACACCCTGCTGTCACCTCTATTGACAATGGCTTAAGTTTCAAGATGACATGTACTGGGACCGCGTCGAGCACCAGTACGTTTACCTTACTTGAGTGCTCCGGCCGTCGTTAGAAGAAACGTCATATGTGGCTATGCAGATCATGAATTTTAACGACGCTCTTTTACACAAGATGGAAGCCTTGAGGACAACCAGTTTCTATTAGTATTGCACATCTCAGGTTTGTTGCCCTTTATTGTTGCACTTTTATTTTATGCTTCTATATGGTAAGAATATATGTAGAGGTACAGTCCAAAGCAAAAGTGGCTACATTTCAACGCGCTTGCTAACTACTATAATAAGATTTGATTGTTTTTATGGACGTATAGTTAGGAAGCGAAAGTTAGAATAAGGAATCGAACACTGAAGTCGGGGGCGGTAGGTCAGACTGGCAAGTCTTCTTAGGGACTACGAGAATTTATTATTATTTATTCATTAATACGAGTGGATAACTATCATCAGAATGCCAAGAATGAAAATTATAGTAAAATAAGGTTTTTTTTATCTAATTTTTATTGAGACACTCTAGGTGAACATGTCAGCCTAAAATAAGGTTAAACTAAACTAAATAAACGACGATATCCATGACATCCGCTTGATAGGGTGCAAAGGGTGCGTTCAAATATAGTGAATCCGCCGCGTGAGCGCATCACGCAAGTTTGCCGTAGATTGCGTGGTTTATGCATGTGACTTGCATGACTTGCGCTAATTTAGCGCGCAATCTGACGCAACCAAGCGTGCGCACTCGAGACGCATCCACTAGATCTGGACGCACCTTTAGACCGCCTTCATACTTTTGTACAAATCAGTTGTCTCGCGCCCCGTTGTATCCAGCCGTAGTAGTAGGAGACGTTCATGTAGATGACGATATGCTTGAGCCCGCTGTGACGGAAGGACACTAGTCCGATCTGCTGCACAAAGTTGGCTATCAAACCGCAACCAGAGTCGCCCCTAGGGAGCAAATAAACCTGATAATTTGACTGCACATAATTGTTACCTTACTACTTATAAGTACATAATTTTTTCAAAATTTTAAAACATTGTTTAGAGCGCTATTACATTTCGGCGTTGAGCGAGTTTTAGTAGATTGTTAACCAAGGAGTGCATTAATTTCTGCTGAGGTAGTTTAGTGCTCGGACGCAGTGAATAAATATTGTAATTTGTACAAAAAAATAGAGTGAGTAGAAATGTTGTTAATTTTTCTAATGTACGAGCAATGAGTATAGATGCCCAAAGGTATGGTGCAATCTTTTCGAAAGATGGCGCACCATACCTTTGGCCTATTCTCGCCTAGATGGCATTAATTTCAATATAATTACAAATTAACACATATCAGTGAAAGAATAAGGATCAAAGTCAAATGGCGTTCGAACAGTTTTAATCTTCTGTCAAAAGATGGCGGTGAATTAACTGTGGCTACATAATTTACCATTACCATGACAGTAACTCTCTATAAAATCTTTGGTACGAGTAAGCAACTTACAGACTTGGGCGTTTATGAATGTCGTTCTCAACGCACATCATGCCAGGCGCGAGCGCGTACGTGCTACAAGCCTGCTCGGGCTTAAACGACTGCTGCAGCCATTGCAGCTTGCTTCTTTCCAGGTACCGGGCTTCCTGATAACACCAAATTAACCAGGAGGGCGATTCGAACATTATAAATTGTATAATATTGTTATGAAATGGCTATGGATGCCAGCTGTTGACACAGCTTGGTATGATCTGTAGATTATATCCATAATCGTTTCATGCCAAGGCATAACTAGGTGGAATTGGTGAGCTAATGCGCTTAAATTTCATTTTTGCGTCCGCGCCACACAATTAAATTGACAATGTAATCAGATTGTGCGTAAATTGTTCCGTCATATCAATGTCTGGAGCCCGCTTCGGTTTTTTTAGTGACAGGTAAACGAAGTGACTGTTCCCATTACAGACGATAAATGGCGACCTAATTAGCACAGTCCCGCTGCACAAGGAAAATACATTATCACTACATCTTTTAGAACAAAGTCCCACGCCGCGTCTGTCTGTTTGTATGTTCGCCATAAACTCAAAAACTACTGAACAGATTTTCACCTATCAATAGAGCGAACCTTGATAACGGTTTAGGTTTACCCGTGCGAAGCCGGGGCGGGTCGCTAGTATTGTTATAATAAAACTGGACATAAACGACCTACATCAAACAGTCCCCAACCAGCAACCTGCAGCTGCGCCTTGCGCGAAAATTTCCTCTTTATGATGACTCGTTTGACAGTTCTCCCCAAGGGCAGCTCCTCCTGCGTGCGCGCCAGCGCGATGTCGTCGCGGTAGGTGCGCTCGTCGAAGCCCTCGTGAACCATGTACAGGGACACGTGGCTGGCTGCTTTCATCTACAATTATATACTCGTAGTAGGGCCTTAGCACTGAATCTTAATTCAGTAATTGTAATAAATAGATGTGTTAAGTCTAAAAAAAGTGTTCCCGAGTATAGTACCTAGCTGTAGTAGATCGGTCTATTTGGAGATATATGGGAACCAGACATAGGAATCTGCGGGGCAATTTTCTTGACAGGTAGGGACTTCCTATATCGATAAACTCAATTATCGATGCTCGTTCTATATACTAGTGATCGCCCCCAACATTGTGTGGTTTTTGTAACTATTGTTTTGAAGACAAGTATGAAATTCACACATAACATATTTTAAATAATCGCTAGGTTATATAAAGGTAGGGCGTAATACTTATTGCACTATAAAATAGTTAATATTATCTCAACCTCTTTATCATGATTGATTATCAATCAAACCAAATTGAGTTATTATTTTATTTGATTTTTACACTTTTAATAAAAACATATTTTTACAAGCAAACCTTTGAGTGATCACTAGTATATAAAACGTGCATCGATAATTGAGTTTATCTATATAGGAAGTCCCTACCTGTCAAGAAAATTTGCCCCACGGATTCGTATGTCTGTATAATTTGCATCCACACAAACAATCTCCGTTTCGTTCGGGGGTAAAAAAGGCCCGTTAATAACCTGAAACCTGCGAACAGCAGGAAATTCATCGGACATTTGGCTTGATGAAATGAGATATTTTTAGATTTCTATGATTCGGTGTTGTCAATTTATTGTACACGTGTAGGACGCTGTACATATTTTATTTCATTTACATTACTCAAAAACTATAGGTAAGTACGTACTTTACCTGGTACCTGTGGCATTATAGCACTCCCAACAAAAACGATCACATCTAGCTCTTGCTGACAGGATATCAAACAGTGCGCGGCCGTCAGCACTAAACTCTGGGTCAATATAGACCCACCGCAAATCCAAGACAAGCCATTACATGTCATATACATAAACACAACGTGAGGAAACTGTTTTATCGTAGCATTTTGTCCTCCTACGATATATGCTTCCATTTTTTTGCTATTAGTGCTCTTTGAGATCAGTTACCTAAACCAAATCAATGAGTTATTTGCAGCAAATTATAGGTAGTGATTTTCGTTTCTAAGTGAACGGAATGCAACAAAGAAGTTAATTTCTTAATGACAAATCATAAAAACTGTTAGTTGATTACTGATTAGATGCATTGGTATGTAGTTGAATTGGTTAGGTATTAGTTTTTCTGTACTTTATATGTCTGCGGAGGAATTAGGTACCAACCTAAAGTTTTTTTTATTTACACCACCCATGGGTCTGACATCTGAACTTAATAGGTACCTATGTAGGTAGCTGACGTCAGTGACTATTTTAATTTATTCGGTATTATTAATTATAATATAGATGGTAGGATCCTAATAAATGTAGTATACGCGTGCGTCCGTGTGGGACAAAACATAGGCAATGCGACACTATGATTGGTCGAATTTATTTTTTGCCCACCATAATCCATACTAACTTATGGTGGGGAATTAAAAAAAAAGTGAGTCTATAACAAGGACAAACAAAAATAGCGCTTTTGCTGCTACTCCTACTGAAAGATGCATAAGACTATCCCGTTCGGTCATTTCCCCTCACCCCTCATGCCTGATCCAGTTAAAATACTAGATTCATGTTATACCCTCAGGAACCGGCAACTTATGCAGAGTAACATGCATTCGGAAATGTAGGCCAAAAGGCTCACAGTAACCGTACTGTGAGTTGAGTGTAGGAAACGAGAGGAGGCCTTTGCCCAGCAGGCTGACAGCTGCAGGCAGGCTGACAGTGGCAGGCAGGCTGACAGTGGCAGGCAGACTAAATGAGCCTAATAAAAACGTTGATTATTAACGCCTAATGAAATATTAAGAGCAAATCGTGAGTCCCAATTAAGATTTGGGGCTTACCGGACACCTTTTGTGCATGCTACTGTACTTTAGTTATTCTCAATAACTTTATTGTTTATTCTTTAAATGTGGTATAAGTAAAAACAACCATTTATTTTTCATACCTACCTTATACATGCTTATACCAAGTATACTTAGAGTACCTAGTTACAAAGTGATAAATTATAATCTTCACTTGTAATTGAAATATGTACCTACACTAGTTTACTTTATATAAAGTTAGCTTTATAAGAAATACAACGGAAAAGTACAGACTAAAATGTATTCTTTGTCCTTTTTGGCCACCATCTTTAGAAAAAGTGTTATTCTTAATCCGAACAAGAAAGGTTTCTTGTTTGCTCCTCTATCCAGTCAAAGTAGTAGGACACGTTCGTGTAGATCACGACTTCCTTTCTACTTGGGGTCCTGAATGAGACCAGCCCGATCTGTTGACCATTCTTCGACATGAGAGCACTGCCAGAGTCGCCACTGTTGGAATTATTTATTAGCAATTATCTATCACAGATAATAGTGAATTCTTTAGCGCCTAATGTAATCAATAAAAAACTGGCAAACTAGGAAAAGTGCCATCCTGCGAGACAGGCATAGCCTAGTGCAGGTGTCACGGGCAATTTATATATAAAAAAAAAGTTTATTCAGAAATCTTGCTTACAACTAATTACATGTATTCTTCTGCCAAACCACAGAGTGGTTTGTTGGTAGACGAGGCTCCTTTATGTATATGCAAGCTAGGTAGTTGATAGGTAACTTAAACTTATATATGGTATATATCTTGCAACAACTTTAGCAGTGTTTAATCATATAATAAGTTTACGTAAACCTTGTTAATCATAAGTTTCACTGTTTCAATAAACTATTTTGTTTTATTTTTATTTTGACAGAGTTGACAGGTAGGGTCGCTATACCAAAACTGTGATGTCATAACACGCCGATTTCCTTGCATTTACGTACCACACGCACACAATTAAGTTCGTAAACATTTGTTTTGATTTTATAATATTAACCCTTTTCCAGGTATAGTACCTACGGTTTTGAAAAAGTGTATTAAAACTTTTTGGACACTGTAGGTAGGTATATAATTATAATCACAACTTTCTTTCAAAATATACCAATATAAAAAAAGACAAAACAACTTTCTTTCTAAATGTTATACCTTTAAACGAGCAATTCTTGTATATTTATTTATATATTATGTTTATATGTTTCGGGGATCTCGGTAACGGCTCTAACGATTTGGATGAAATTTGCTAAATGGGGGTTTTCGGGGGCGAAAAATCGATCTAGCTTGGTCTTATCTCTAGGAAAACGCGCATTTTCGAGTTTTTATATGTTTTCCGAGCTTTGCTCCGTCTCCCAGTTATTATATAAATAAGTAGGTATCAAACTTACCGCGACGGGTGATTCCTTTCGCTATTCTTAGCGCACATCATTCCGGCCCTAAGTCTAGTTACTTCTGTACAAGTAGTGTGTGGTTGTACAATTTGTACCACCATCTTCAATTTTTGTGTTGTTTCCAACGTAATTTCCTGCATTTAGGTACGGAGATTTAATTATTAAGTTTTAAATGTTGGTCTACGTTTTTGCTCGTCGATCGGCTGGGCCTCTTTTTAAAGATGATACGAGTATGGGGGCAAATGGCTTGCTTACAATTATTTCCTAATTTTTAGAACTACTTACTTCATAAATTATAGTCTACCTACTGATGTTAAATTGCTACCAGAAAGTTGCCAATATTGCAAAAAATCCACTTGGAAAAATTTCGAAAAGTTCTTATATTTTTGTATAGTAATCGAAATTTTACATTTCTAAAATGAAAGTTTCCTTTGCTTGATTTTTTCTGAGTCTGAGAACTTTCCCAATTTTAGGGGTTCCGTCCGTACCTCAAAAGGGAAGAATGGAACCCTTATAGGATGACTTTGTTGCCCGTCCGTCCGTCCGTCAGTCAAGACCCTTTATTTCGAGAACGCGTAGAGGTATTTAATTGAAATTAAAGCTACATTTTGTCAGAAATTTGTTAGCTTACATTGATTGCTCCCCATCCCGCAGTTTTAGCCATGGTAACATCAGGAAAGTTCTTGGCTATGATAACTCGTTTCATGGTATCTCCCAGTGACAATTCGGATTTCAGGGAACCCAGGGCTATGTCATTATAAAGAGTTTTCGTATTGTAATCTTTGTGTATGCGAAAGTTAATGAAGCTATCGGCCACTAACATCTGCAATAGACAGTCGTTAGTAGTGTTATGCAAGGAGCCAAAATGCCGACTCTATTCAATCGTCCAGAAGCCCGGGGGATATTGGAACTATTGGAAGGGTAGGGCACCAGTTCAACTATTATGGCTCTGCGTTGAATACATAAGTAAGAACATTCTAAGTGATACCTCATTAGTATTGGCGCTTCCTGCATACGCGATCATCTCTTTCTGTTTCATAAAACAATCCTCAAAGCAATGTCCAGCTGTCAAAATTATATTCTGAGTCAAAATAGACCCGCCGCACACTTGATGCTCCTTACATATTACGTACAAATACACAGAATGCGGAAAACTCTCTATTTTCGCGTATGCGCCACCTTCGATAAAACCTTCCATCGCGCTTTTACATGTTGTGATAAATAAAACTAAAAGATTAAACAACTCCGGCACAACCATAGTTAATTCACTGCACTCCTTAACTCTCGGGCAATGTTATTGAAGCAAACAACCTTCTAGGTGCTGAAAATAAACGTTAATCCAGAGAGATACAATAGACGGAGAGCTAACTCCGGAAAATGGTTCAAGATTATGAGAGCAACGAAACTAAGGCAGTTTATTATAATCCTTATTACTGGAACCAGACATCACTGGCAGTTATTTTTCGGTGGAGGTTAGATAATGCAGGCCACTTAAATGATACCAGTTTGAGACTTCTGAGGGTCTACCGCGAACACCGCAGTTCCCAAATTGCGGGCATCTTTTTTTGTCACTCTAATTACGCCATAATTGGAGTAAATGAGAGAGCCCGCCATTAGCCCTTAAGTCTATAAGGGGCAACATCGACTATTTGTCATCATACTTAAAAAAATAACGCTATCTCTACAATAAGAATTACGGTTCGAAATCGAATGACTAGAAAGGAATGTCAAATGGTTTAATTTAAGGGGATTATTTTTCGTGGCTCTTAGCCTCTTATTATCATAATAATATACCATTTCCAGGGGCTAACTCTTAGTCTAAAATGATTGGGCAGTTAAATTTACCATTCAGTTAAGCAGCAGCAGGGAAATGTAATTAACTAGTTTCCGACGCATGCGCAGACTCTTTATGGTTCGAAACTTGATGGTACGTATCGTAATATTCGTAATTGGACTGAAATTAAAATTCTGAGTAGTGTGTGTTCGCTAGCGCAAACGTCTACAGTAGTATTCAGAGTTTAAAAAAGCGGCCAAGTGCGAGTCGGACTCGCCCATGAAGGGTTCCGTATTTAGGCGATTTATGACGTATAAAAAAAACTACTTACTAGATCTCGTTCAAACCAATTTTCGGTGGAAGTTTACATGGTAATGTACATCATATATTTTTTTTAGTTTTATCATTCTCTTATTTTAGAAGTTACAGGGGGGGGGGGACACACATTTTACCACTTTGGAAGTGTCTCTCGCGCAAACTATTCAGTTTAGAAAAAAATGATATTAGGAACCTCAATATCATTTTTGAAGACCTATCCATTGATACCCCACACGTATGGGTTTGATGAAAAAAAAAAATTTTTGAGTTTCAGTTCGAAGTATGGGGAACCCCAAAAATTTATTGTTTTTTTTTTCTATTTTTGTGTGAAAATCTTAATGCGGTTCACAGAATACATCTACTTACCAAGTTTCAACAGTATAGTTCTTATAGTTTCGGAGAAAAGTGGCTGTGACATACGGACGGACAGACAGACGGACAGACGGACAGACAGACAGACAGACGTGACGAATCTATAAGGGTTCCGTTTTTTGCCATTTGGCTACGGAACCCTAAAAAGAAACTAGGAAGAGCTCAAACTCTTTGAAAATAAACTTTACTAGGTACATAAAAGTATATGAATTTTAATTATTATAATTTATTTTAGCCATTATGAAACTGTGAAGAAGGAAATGTCTATTCGAGACGTCTTTATTAAATTGTATCTACATATTGCATAAATTACGGTAATTATTATAAAATACATGCAGTCTTGCCAAAACGTAGTAGGTAAGTTTTTCCCGATCGAAAAATTACTTCTAATTTTTGTCTATCGTTTAAATTCTGGCTACATTGCATTGGCTTGGCTAAATTGTCTGGCTAGTCCAGCTAGTCTTTTTAGGATTCCGTACCCAAGGTTAAAAACGGGACCCTATTACTAAGACTCCGCTGTCCGTCCGTCTGTCACCAGGCTGTACCTCACGAACCGTGATAGCTAGACAGTTGAAATTTTCATAGATGATGTATTTCTGTTGCCGCTATACTTAACAACAAATAAAATAAAGATTTAAGTGGGGCTCCCATACAACAAACGTGATTTTTGACCGAAGTTAAGCAACGTCGGGCGGGGTCAGTACTTGGATGGGTGACCGTTTTTTTGCTTGTTTTGCTCTATTTTTTGTTGATGGTACGGAACCCTCCGTGCGCGAGTCCGACTCGCACTTGGCCGGTTTTTTTATTTCTTAAAGTTGAGAGATTCACAAACATTTCAATTTGGTAGCAACTACCCAACTGCCCAACTCAATTGCACATGTTGCAAAGTTCTTGCTTGACTATTATATAGGATCGACGTAGCAATTTGCCCGCCCATCGTTAGTTCACTAGTTGGCTAGTTCGGGTCGACACGAAACTCACCCTAAATGCATATGGATGAAATCATCAAAAAGGAGCTTATTTAAATCAACGTTAGAGAAAAACTTTATATATTTGGATAATAAAATAGCCGTTGCGGAAACCTTAAAACGTATTATTACCGTAAAATGGGGTGAGTAGGGTCAAAACTGAAATTCAAACCTCGATAACATTTTATTTTTACATATGGAAACTGAATGGTGTATATAATTAGTGTTCCGGACGTTTGTATTTTAGTTTTTATTTTATTTTGGGTAGTTCCATTTCATAACTTTGACGATAAAGAGGAAAACCCACCTCACCCCGTAGTGCCTCGTATTTGGGGTGAAAGGGGTTTTCATACAAAGGTGATTTTGGAAGATTGTTGGATCGATTTTTTATTATTATGCGTATTACTATAGCTCCATTTTAAATTGGAATACATTATTTTTGTAGCAGTAGCCTTAAAATCCCTTCTCACCCCCCCCCTTTCAAACCTAATCTCCCCATTCATAACCCACCTCTCCCCGCGAAACCTACTTACCCCGTTTTACGGTACCTATAGTTGTTAAATAGGTATTTGTTTTACAAGGGGGCAAAGTTGTTGTTTAACCGCTCGTGCTAATATTGATACCCGAGCAAGCGAAAGATTCCAAAATTGAACCACGAGCGAGTGGTTCGAAAAATGGAATATTGAGGGTTAAACAAATATTGCTCCCGAGTGAAACACAAAATTTTTCACCACACTAACCCGAAGCAAATATTAAATGTAAAATATCAAACAAAATCAAATTCTAATGAATTTATTAAATATTTATCATGTAAAATCATCATTTAAAAGTCAATTCTACCAGCAAACATAAGAAAACAACTCAAAATTTGCATTACTTTGCCTCACATGTGAATTACTGATAGCAACTTTGCTATCTGTTTTTGAAGTGCAAAGTAAGCCTTTCCGAGCTGGTGTGGTGAAAAGGAAATAATATGCTCCTACCTACCTTTAAAAAATATTAATTGTATACAAAAAAAGTAGCTTGATTAAAATTAATAACAAAAAAGATGACTAAATTGTATCAAATTTGGAGATAATAACGTTTATAACCATTCCTAAAGGACAAGGATAAAAAAAAATGAATGTAAAAATGAGAAAATGAATGATAATGAAGGCTTGCCATAATTTTCATCAATCACATTGTGGCTTTATTCAACTCACGTAGGTACGCATAGACTAGGTATAGCTCTCGCGTCGAATGGTGGCCGCTATGACCTATATGATTATGAATTTGTTTGTTTATCATAAAGGGATTCGTCTGATCGTTTGACTATGACTCCTAAATAAATAAATAAACGCGCGTAGTGACAGTGGTTAGAAAAATGGAATCTAGAACGTTGCGAGGGTTTCACGGTACAAGGGTTAAACAAACTTAGCTACCAACTGAAACACAACTTTTCCGTCACACCAACGTGACGAAAATATTAGCTATCAAATTAAAAATCAAATCGGAACGAACCAGACATTTACATTTGTAGGTATTTTTGGACACTTTTGCGTTATTTAGTCCCAAAGGTCCCAACCTACAAGAATATCTAAAGTCAATCAGTCTATAATGAATTGATCTTGAGTAGGTCGGAGTTTGCGTCACACATACACGTCGACTCGGATCAGGAGATCATGTTCACCGTTGTGTGGACACGCCTACGTAAGCTTATTTAATTTCTTTATATTATTATATTCAATACAGGATAAACAGATTAGTAAATCTGTGGCTCTGTGAGCTGTAGACCTCGCAAACCTTCATAACTCCCCCATTTTGAAAATTTTCCTAAAACTGAATGGACATAAAAACCCTTAATATAATGTAATGATAGAACGTAATCACAAAATTTCACGAGATCCGGTTGAGAAGTGCGACATCTAGAGGAGCACAGCCGAAATCATTCTTGCCCAAGCTGAAACGGCACGCTTGGCTCACGCTTGGTGCTCGCTCGGTCAACTGTTAACAATGTTAAAAACTTAAAATATAATCACATGCATGTTGCTTACCATCGTTGCGCTCGGTCAATTAAACAGTTACTTATGGGCTTACGTCCAGGGGGCACCAATGTGTGCAATGATGAATTATCGTGGGAAGACGGGCATCTCGGCTAAAAAATGCTCAGGAGGATGCTTTTCAAAAGTGTTTTTCAATAAAAAGACAGTCGTAGTCTTTTCTAATGCTAAAAAAAACGAACTATAGTGGCTAGTAGGCTCACACACCGGAGTGACGATGACGTGTGGTGTTAATCTGTGTAACAACCGCGTTGCCTTGGCTTTATTTATTTATAACTGTATTAAGTTAACTTTAGAAATGCTCTCTACTAATTAGTAGGGACTCATTCATAATGTGGGTATGAATGCACTTTCAAATGCACTTATCAAGTTTCGTCGTAGAAAGTTTCTTTCGGATAGTATTTACTATGTATCCCGCGCGGGGTCTGAACCCGCTTTCCTTTGGTTTCATCGGGTTCAATGCTCTGCACATTGGATTATCGGACGTTAGAGTGTCAAGAGTTTTAACTATGCAAGGAGTTAAATACCTCGGTAATCCTATCTGTAACAATCATTTATTGTTAAGAACGCGTCTGTCTGAGACCACCAGTCTTTTTTAAAATTGTCTTTGGCCTTACAACTTTATGTATAAGACAAAGGCGCAACGGCATCGGTACACAATATTATAAGAGGTCTAATCATTTTATTAAAACAACGGTATGTGTGATAAAAATACATTTATTTGGCACAATGAATATAATCTCTTTGAGCCTGATTAACCACACGCACGCGACAGTAGGTATACACTTAGACACATACTATAATTATTATCTCGGGTTCTCACAAAACAAAACGAACTGACCTGCTCACAATTCAAATACCTTCTACCATTTTTAATATTGATCGACCTTATCGTTCGAACGTCACCCCACGAATGATCGTTCAATATTCAAGATGGAGGGATCGATCACGTGACCATTCACGTGATCGATCATTACAAATACTTTTAAAAGTCACTTAGCTTATTTAATCTAGAAAAATGTTTTATAAGTACTAAAAATCTATATAAACCACACAGTATCCTTACAGCTCGGCCATCCTGCTAGAGCAAGTCCCTTTGCTCATCTACAATTACCATTCGATTAAATGTTAGATATACTGGTTTTATAACAGTATATTACAAAATAAAGTATATTTTAACTAAGTTATACGAATTTATATGATCACTTTATTTATTAGCATTCATTTAATTATTTTTAATGAACTCATTGAACAACGTCAAGAAAGCCTAATCAATAGCACTTATATAACACATAATAATCAAACAACATAATGTTATTATATTTTAGGATTTCTATTAGTACACACACACCTCTACCTAATTACAGATACAGATACAATTGAAAATTCGAACTTACAATAGTGCAATATTAATTAAAAAATTATCAATTTATCTAAATTACCTATGTCCTAGATCCTAGACTAACAGCCATGCAAATTAGCCATGATGATTACTCAGACCCATTTGGACTTTCGGTGTCGTCACTGCCAAATTCGGAACTACTTACTTACTTTACCATGCTTGTTATCAAACACAACCAAGATTTTAATTTATTTATCGCACTTATGTTTTCATAACGATGGTTGCCCTTTTCCGTGTTAGTGGTGTATCTTCGACTACTTAGCGGTCGTTAGGAAGGCATCTAATAATCCTATACGGTCCCTGGTATTTGCTACCCAATTTTGATTTACCACCACTCGGCACTTCTCTCCTAACGCTCACTAGGTCCGTGATTAATCTAACGGGTGTTCCAAAATAGCTCATGTAGTCGCGGAAGACCTTCACCGTTGTTGAGGTCTTTGTATTTCGAACAGGCTAGATGTTAATGAATTTAGAAAAGCTGTCATTTATAACAAGGAGGTAATCACCGTGAGGGTCTCTAGTTCAAATGAATGCGAACGTTGCTTATCTGGTTTAGTTTTCCCGCTAAAGTACGAGACTGGCTTAAAAGGGCCTTCGTCACTTTTTTTTTTGGAAAAGCAACTGAGTCTTACGTTTCGGGTCATAAATATTGAGAATAGATCTAGATATTAGTTTTCCCTTTAATGAGTTGAATGCATCATCCTGGTCACTGATTCTGGTCACTTCCATTCATTGCCTTTCTTCAGCATGTCTGTCAGTGGTCTGCGTATCACAGCTAAGTCACGTACAAACCTGCTAAAGAAGCTTGCCAAGCCTATAAATAGCTTTAGAGTCAATCCACCTATCGTTATATTGACTTGTACAATATATTATAATCTTTCATAAGTAGCCATAATTTCCTTGTATTCTATCTTAATTTTTAGTGTAACCTCTGTATTTATAATTATAATTTTGTTCAATAAAGATCCTCTTCCCCATATATCTTAATTGTTATTATTTTTATTATTTTATTTTTATGACATGTTTCCCTTAAATCTAAATCTTACGTATTTTAGTAGGTAACATCTTAATTTAATCTATTCTGTATTTTTAATTTAAGTTGTAATTTTAATTTTTTTTTATGTTTCCCAGCCTTTTGAGCCATGTTGCTTGATTAATAAAATATATAATAATATAGGTAATCATAACATCAACTTTTTTTTTTATTCCTGTACGGTCACGTTAGCTTTTGTCTTACCTAATTATCGCTTTACGCGGCCAGCTACACCTACCGTTACAGGCAGGTTGCTAGTGTCAAAATTTAATTCAATTTATTCCCGTCGGTTTTCTATTTAGAGTTAACGCACTACCCAATACCCATATTGACAAAACACAAAAGATTTGTATGTATTTTTTTTTATCAGGATATTGATAATAGTTATATTTGGAATTGTTTCTCTACTACTACCTACAGAACACTGGAAGATGACCTAGCTTCCCACAGGTCCGCTGTCTTTTTACCCAGGAAACTTTTGTGTTCTTCCTCGTTACAATTATGACAAACAATTTTATTAGAGGGTTAATCCGATTGTTTTATAGTAGGGTTATCTAACTATTTCCTATCTTGTCCCTGCTTATCAAATTTTTGACCTATTTCTCTGTTAAACCCCACCTTAACTGTTTCTAAATACTTAAGACCCTCTTCAGGTTCACGAAAGCACGGTCCTCTATACCATCTAACAAGCAGTCAACAACAGCTTTCCAACCCTTAATACAAAATCTGTTTAATAAATATAACTTTGTCATATAATAGTGCTCAAGTGAATCTCCATATTTAGCTTTCTTGGAGAGCATAGTTGTTAAAAGTTCCGCGTAATCATCACAACATGGGAAAGATTCTACAAGTTTCTTTTTCTACTCCGACCACGTGTAGAGGACAGTGCTAGGATCCTGGTACAAAGATTTAGCAGGGCCTGTAAGTTTCGGAAGCGTAAAATGTATAATCTCTTTCTCTGTCCACCCGTAAATCTCAGCACTCCTCTACTTTGTAAGCCATGTAAGAATGGTTTAATCTTTCTACATTGGATCGGACTCGTGAACATTATTTAACGACAATTTAGAAGATAAACTGCCTTTCATATCTTTTATGGTGTTCAAAAATTTACTTATAACATTTTCACCAAATTCGGGTAGTTTACTTACGCTATCACTAGTGATGGGTAGGACATCAATTTAAAATGAGTTTGTATGAGTACCTCATTTTCTAAAATGAGGTGTTACAATGTCTTACTTCAAATGAGGTGAGGTACTAGCATATTTTCAGCGTCGACTATTCCATTAATTCCAACGGCGACAAAAATATTTAATGTATATACATATTTATGTATTCATCACTTCCTTTATAAATAAATAAATAGTAACATTTAATTGAAGTGCAATTCTGAAGGTTAAGAATAGAACTTTTAGGAGAAAGATAATTTTAGAATCAAGTAAAATGAATAGAGGAGTGAAGTAAGACATTTTTGCGGTACGAAGTACTGCGACAAATTAACAAAATGAGTGGTACAAATGAGGTGCCTCACGAGTGAGCGACTCAACACTAGCTATCACGCCGTTAATTAAGACTATGTTTGGGAATTTTTTTTGAACCGATCGACGCTCGGAGAGTGAGAGTATATATAACCTTTTATGTCCAGAGGTTATGCGATAGTCATCATCAGAACTGTTATTATAAATATATTGCCTATTTCTCTCCATGCGTCCATACCGTCTTGGGACTCACATGATGTCGTGGGTGCTTATATATAATTATCCTCGTTGTCTTCATAAGAGGAATTCCGCGACCTCCGCAATTTCCGTCGGGCTCGTGCGTCCACATATGGTGACGTGCTTCTACTGCGCGGAATGTGGCTTGACGGTCCACCGTGGCAATCTCTAACAGATTCCCCGCGCGAGCGGCGGCGCCAAGAGGCACTACCATTGTAGCCGCCCAAATTTCGTGTTCGCGAACATGAATCTCTCTCAAGCCGTAAATCGCGATCATATTCTTCATCATGCAGCAAGTGTTTGCGGCTTTGCCTTCCTTTCAGGCTCCCTTCCGCTCCCTCACTTGGCATCGCATGCAGCAAGTGTTTGCGGCTTTGCCTACCTTTTAGGCTCCCTTCCGCTTCCTCACTTGGCATGCCAGATGACTTACGCGTTGGACGTTCCCGAATCTCACATTCGTTAACGTCCACTTCTGTGACATTAAGATCTGAACTTCGCATCTTTCTGCCTGCCATTAAAAAATGGACAAACATCAAAGACGCGGCCACGCTAACAAGACTGGCCAAGAATAGAAACGACTTTGCAAAGGTGGCCACCGACGCCCGCTAGGGCATGACAACAGAAGAAGAAGATCTCTCTGCACCCACCATCGCTGACCTTATCGTCATTTACTGTCCATGTACGTACTGACTAAATAAGAACATTTTTTTAATACCATGGCTGCAATAAACGATTATGATTATGATTACGTCCATCACTGAAACTTATGGGCACGTATTTAACCGGTCATCTAATTAATCAAATTTGGGTAGTTTAAAAAATAGAAATGGGTACTAAATTAATAGATTGGCAACAAAAAGGGAGCCTTAAAATATATCAATACGAGTTGTATTTTATTACTGTTACAGCTTTTTGTTTACTTTTAGACAGGTACCAATTATTTATTTGGCATCTGGAGACCATTTTATGAAGCACATTTTAAAAAGAAAATGGCTATCTATTAATTCAAAAATGAAGTTCTTTTAAAATATTTTGTTTGGTTACTACCTCTACACTGACTACACAGTCAACCTAACATGCTCCTCCTCGCCTCGCTCGTCGTCGCACCTACTCTGGCAGAATACAGTGGTAACTATTGAAATAAGTAATTAAAAATTTAAAGACCTAATGGTACAATGGCCATTAGGTGTTTCATGATTAGGGATTTCGACTATAAGTATATCGCTTTGCAATATTTTAGTTATTATTTTAGACGCCAACCTATCACTTCAAGTTCCCTATATGTTTTTTTTGGTGGCTTGATTTTGCTGCCAGTTTTTTTTTAATAATTATCATGCTTATATTTGAGACTAATATAAACTTATTGGCTCTAAACTATTAATGCACAGCCAAATAATATTATTGTATGCCCAATGAAAGATCCTGTTTAATATTTCAGTTGCCCCGTTAATAATAAGCCAAACTTATATTTGTACGGTTAATTATCGCCGCTCCTTCCAATTTTTAACCGTCCTTACAAACATTACGAGTGTTGTAGCGTCATCTTGCACTATATGGTTAAAAATATGATTAGAATAGTACACGTTGTTTTTTTAAAAGAGCTCTATCAGCTGACAAAGTACCTTGATGTCAGTTAAGTACCTTGATGTCTAACACGATTTAAACCCGTAATATCAGCATTTCCAACAGGTTCTAACAACCCGAAATATTATCATCCCTGCCAATTTATTAAATTTTCACTAAGTTCAGGGAGTTTTCAGGGGCCTGAAAGATCTTTACAGGTTGTTTCTAATGAAGTTCTACACAATATGAAAAGAAATGCGTTCGTGCATTGGTGGGTATCCAAGAACCCGATAGCTGCAAGCCACATTTTTTTGAGCACGGCATACTTACGCTGCCATGTCTTTATATTTTAGAATTATGTATTTATGTCAAAAAAAAACATACACTTGTTCAAACAGCTGCCAAATCGAAGGCTAAAATACAAACTTGAGCTACCCGCGCCTAAATTACAAATATATAGGAAAAAGCCCTCTTTATGCAGCAGCTAAATGCTACAATCATATTCCAGACTTTATAAAGACAGAGGAAAGGGATACAACATACGCAAAAAGATTGAAATGGTTCCTTGCGAGAAAAGTGTATTATTCTATTAATGATTTCTTCGCAGATAGCTTTAATATGTAATTTATTAGTTCTATTTATATAATTTAATACAATGCTACTTTTTGTGCTTTATTGCATGACATATGTAAATATTATAAATCTTAGTTTAAGGAAATGTTTGTCATACCCTTTTAGGGTCCATGAGGTACTTACTTGTATAAATGTTGTAACATCTCTTGTTGTAACCATGGTGCAATAAATAAATGATTGATTGATTGATTGATTTGTAGTTATAACAAGTTTCAGCTGCTTTCAGCAGCCTGAAATATCGTTTCAGGTCGTTTCTAATGAAACTCTACACAATATCAAAACATTTGAAATATTCACAAGTTCAGTCACTTTCAGCAGGCTGAAATATCGTTTCAGGCCGTTTTGAATGAGGCTCTACATTAATGTAGAATTGAAACTTTTACAAATTTCAGTTATTTTCATCAACCAGACATATTTCAGGCCGATTCTAATAATTATCTTCACTGTATCAAAAATTCTAAATTTTCATCAATTATCAGTGTTTTTCAGCAGCCTGAAGCAACGTCGCGTCGCAGGGCGCGTCGAAACGGGTTCATTATTTATTTTATAAAAATGATTTTAAATTCTCCTCATCATGGTTACATTAAAATTTAATTATCCGTACCATTTACGAAGTATTTAAGCATGAATCTATTATAAGGATTTATTTCTTCATTTACCATATCGTTTAGTTTCTTTATACTTATAATCTGGTCATTATTTGAATAAACAACTATTATAAATATAGACTTGTTCACATGAATGTAACACGTGCATACTCAAACTCAATGTAATTCGAAGAATAAAAGAAAAACGAAAAGGGAAAGAGAATGGGAAGTTATATTGCATTGCCTTATTAGCATATCATCACGCATCTAGTTTTAGGCAAAACTTGAAAATATAATTATATTTACAAGTACCTACACTAAGATAAGAATAAACACTTAATTGCGAACCAATCAAAACATTATTAAATCTGACCGTCGCAATTGAAATACATTGTATAGGTAATAAAGTAAATAGGTATTTAATAGAATGCAACACCCAACCTTAGGTATTGGAAATTATAATTATCTTTGTAGTGTAAAACTTGTAACTGTTGTTTTTTGTCAAAACAGCTCAGAACAGGACAATACGTTTTAACGTATGCATGCACTCGTTTCATAATATATTTCTCACGTAAACAAATTTGAGATCACGAAATCAAAACGACTCAAATTGTTATTACATTACATTATTTTATTATTTCGTTTACTTTCCTAGTTGTATTAAGCTATCATTATTTAAGTGTGAGCACGAACCTCACACTAAAAAAATATTTAGTCAAAATAAGTGGTCAACAAAAACAATATCATTTAATTGTTATGTGTCATTATTGTATTCATTGTGCCAGGGCCGATTAATTAACTTTTGCAGGCGGGATAAACGAGTGATTTGTAAAAATACTCGCCTATCCTCACTTCTGAGATATAAGAGGTCTAATCATTTTATTAAAACAACGGTATGTGTGATAAAAATACATTTATTTGGCACAATGAATATAATCTCTTTGAGCCTGATTAACCACACGCACGCGACAGTAGGTATACACTTAGACACATACTATAATTATTATCTCGGGTTCTCACAAAACAAAACGAACTGACCTGCTCACAATTCAAATACCTTCTACCATTTTTAATATTGATCGACCTTATCGTTCGAACGTCACCCCACGAATGATCGTTCAATATTCAAGATGGAGGGATCGATCACGTGACCATTCACGTGATCGATCATTACAAATACTTTTAAAAGTCACTTAGCTTATTTAATCTAGAAAAATGTTTTATAAGTACTAAAAATCTATATAAACCACACAGTATCCTTACAATATACAACCACCAAAAGTTATATAAATTATACTTACACATTCACGAGCCGGTTATATGTAGTGTTATAGGTACTTAACATTACATGAATGTACATAACTTGTATCATGTTCAATAGATATTTTGTAAATTGCCCAGATGTGCCAACGTTTTGTGATGTACCATTGCACATCACGGGTATAAAAGCGGAAAGGATACATACTACATGTTTTTCATCGTTGCATGTATTCTGTAAGGCCCCAATGACGCATGCAACGATGAAATGCAAGTGTATCTCTTTTCTGCTTCTATATCCACTGCTTACTTATTGTATGAGAGAGACAACGTCATATCACTCATGCATCGTGGCTCTATATTAATATTCAATCGGTTGACACGTAACGCGCCTCGCCACGATAAACGTTAGTTCAAAGGCAAACTTTTAACCGAATTCCGGCGCTGTTTCCATGGCAAATCTATTGCTTGGCACTTAACACAAGCTGCGCCGTGAGTGACGACCCCGTAACCCTGCCCAAGGTCACTCAGTATTAACGGCTTCTAGGTTGTATTATTCAAAACAATGGTGATGTAGGGACGTTCTCATAATCCGAGGCGAGTATTAGAGGCGAGATTGGCTGAATGGAGGATGTGCGGCGCGCGTGCGCGGATCGCAGGTCGATAGTGGTGACGTCAGTGGAAGACAGTCCTCAGTCAGCCGCTGCCGGCCACAGC
Organism: Cydia amplana; assembly: GCF_948474715.1. Classification (NCBI taxonomy): domain Eukaryota; kingdom Metazoa; phylum Arthropoda; class Insecta; order Lepidoptera; family Tortricidae; genus Cydia; species Cydia amplana. The sequence goes on from NC_086085.1 coordinate 5,845,317, forward strand.
GTTATCATGTGGTTGCATTGCGTGGCTGTGACGGTCCTTATAGCCGCGGCTTCATCCTCCGAGGTCTTTACCAACTCGTTCCTGGTGCGCTTCAAGCGGTCGGTGGGGCACGAGGAGGCGAGCCAAGTCGCGGCGCGCCACGGCTTCGACAGCCTCGGCCCAGTAAGTGACCACGTGATTATACGTAAACATAAGCACACACTCATATTTTGTTAATACAGGCGAGTAGGGTTTCGTGCTCAGCTCGGATTTCGGCTGCCGACGGCCGAAGGCTGCGAATTAGGCTGGATAAGGTTAAATTGAATGGGATAGCTACGTGTTATATATTTACTACGAGCAGGAACATACTATCCAGCACATGGTGTTGCAGCGCTCGGTCGAATGTTTGTAAATGCAGGTAAATCAAAATTGTCCTCCTAATAAGCGTCAACTCTTGGTAAGTAGGTATACTAATTTGATTTTTATTCCTTTCTGTTATAACTTGAATTCCTTTAACACTTTGCAAAATGTTCGCAATGCTTAAACATGGTGAAGTTTGACGTTCATCAACACATTTGTTCGATTGTAGGATTAAATTTTAGCAATTAGTTACATTTATAATTAACACTGTTTACTTTGTGCAGTTTTATTTTGTAGGCAGGGTTACAACCAACTACTTACGCTAAATCCGTTGTTAATGGTAGATTAAAATATAAGTTGACCATATGTCAGACTTGGTTTGTGAAGTAAGTAACATTTTAAGGAATACGGGTAGTTTTAAAGTAGGTAGGTCAATACATTTTATATCTCGTTTTTGGTAAGTATGTAATTGTAACTTATCTATATCCCGTGATTATAAAGTCCTTATTTAAATTGGCAAAAGGATAGTGGAGTGGTCGACTGCTCTATACAAATATAGTCCCCATTTTCCTCCCTGCATATTGACATTATGGAAAATATTTTTACTCAATTTGTTGTAAATATAACATAGCTGCTTAGACGCCTCTTCGTTTGACTTTTTTATTAATTTTAGGAAAAACAAAAATTGAAAAATAATATTTAACTCTGCCACTGCTATATAGGAGCATATCGTCAGGTGACAAGCAAAAGTCACTAATTACTATAAAATATTTAAACAATAACCAACCTTCTTTTCGTACTAATATGGTTTACTGTGGCTATGAATTTGTGGTGGTACTTAGTGACTTTTGCTTGTCACCTGACGATATAAAGGGACATAGTTGTGGTTTATACGAATTTACAAATTGGAGACTACGATAATAACTAGTATGGAGAAGCAGTCACGTGACGTTTTTAAGAGGAAAGGGGTTTCCTCTTAAAAACCGTGACCGTGCAGAACAATGTCATTTAACGAGATTGAACTTGGGTTATGTAAATGGGATCAAATGACAGTAGAATGTAAAATGACACTTTTTCGTATGATCACCTCTAGATCCTTATCTACAATACACCATGCGGGTAGGTCAATGTATCCTCATTTAAATTTGTATACGATATCCACCTCGTTACTACGGGAAGTAGTGTCACCCAATGTATGGGAGGTGCAAATTTTGGTATCGGATGAATTCACTTGGCACAGATGTAATATATAAGTAAGTAAAACTACGTAAAACTACGTAAAACTAAGCTAATTGAGCCCGGTAGCCATCCCAATTCATTCAATTATCAAAGGAATTTGAAAGCCTATATATTGTATATGCATATGTGTATGGAAACTATCTGTATAGTGGTTCCCATATTTAAATCCAAATTATACATCGGTCGAGTGCAGTCGGCTCCGACTTCCGGGACGGGCTCACCTAAAATAATAGTTTGTGTTACAAGGGATCAAAATGATATATTTCCGTCAAGGGCGTACATTGAGCGCAATGAGGGATTCAAGTGTTAACGCCCAAGATGAAATAATTTTGATACCGTGTGACACATACTGCTTTTCACATCAACTATGAGGAAAATAAAAAAATCTTAGTGTTGATCCCTCCTAGCAGGGAAGAAAAAGCTCTTTTCTGAATTGGAAGTGTGAAAAAGACTTTTGCCCCTGGGACCACCAGTGCCAAGTGCCATAATTATACTTCTTATAAGGTGGATTGGCGGTAACAATATGATACATCATACCAGGGCCGGATCTGATGGCAAGGGGGGCGCCAAAATGGCAAATGAGAAAAAAAAAGTTTTAAAAGACGCGAGTGTGGCGAGGGGAGGGGGGGGGGGGGGAAATACGCTTGAGAACTTCAACGAAGGGCGCCAAAACCCGATTTCGCTCTACCCTGATCAAGGGCTCGGGCCGGCAGTGCATCATACTTAAGGTCCATACTCCGATGGTCCTTCTTTAACACGTTGGTTGCCTTAAATTTGCTGTATGGGGGAAAAATCGATCTAGCTAGGTCTTATCTCTGGGAAAACGCACATTATTGAGTTTTTATATGTTTTCGATCGAAATAGATTGTTTTAATATGTGGTCAACTGACCACGCCCGGTGGTTATTTATGGATATCAACTAATTTAAAAACTCCCAGTGGGCAAACAACGCGTTTATTACTTGTTAACAATTAGTAGCGCTGACCATGCGAAATTATTCTTTCATAAATATAATTGGTATGCTCAGAACGGACAGGATTATGATCGTCACGGTGGACGTTGCAAGTTGCAACTGCTTGGAGATTGGATAGATTATGATTTAATATCTGAGAGACCGAGCTTTGCTCGGAAAACATATAAAAGCTCAAAACTGCGCATTTTCCCAGAGATAGGACCTAGTTAGATCGTATTTTTCGCTTTTCGGTTATTAAATCGTTAGAGCCGTTACCGAGATGCCCGAAATATATAAAATATTGCTCGTTTTAAAGGTATAAATTATGATTTATAGTAGTGGATAGATTTTGTTAATATTGGCCTCGGCTCGGCCAGTAATACATTATGTAGGTTAGGTATATTCGGGTAAATCCGAACAGTTAAAATTAAATCGAGTAACATTCCAAAAATGCGCTCTAATTGAATAGAATTATCCGAAAATCGGATTAAGACTTCTCGTTGCAGGCATATGTAGTTGTCTGTGTGCAATTGTGCATTGTTCACTTGCATTAACTTATTTTTTTTAACTGGTATTAATAACTAAATAGGTACTTATTTCGTAAATATATTTGTCATATTTTCAAGTTATATTTTCCTAACAAAGGGATAAACAGTACCTACGTACCTAATTACATAGTCTATCTTAAAATAAACGTGCAATACATCGCTCACAAAAAAATTACATCAAGCGACGACAAGGGTAGGTACTGAGCGTGGTACAGTCAGCAGCAGAAGTTGCTAAGCGGGCCAGGTGTTCAAAATGATCTTGACGCGACTTTATTGTTAGAGAATAAGAGCGTGTCAAGGTCATTTTGAACACCTCGCCCGCTTAGCAACTTCTGCTGCTGACTGTAGTGAGGATCTACCGCGAAAAACTAAAATCGAAATTTCGTTATCTGCCTCTCTATCGTACAATTTTGGAAGAGCGATGGAGAGGCATATATCAAAATTTCGGTTTGGGTTTTTCGCGTTCGGCCCTCTGCTATCCTATGAGCATGATGGATTAGGTAAGCAGTCTAGGCATTTACAGAGATATAAGAACTTCGAACTAGAATTCTTAAATGTTCGCAAGCTTCGGTTGGGTATTTAGGTTCATAATTAGTCTTTTTGTAACTTGTTAAGACTGTTGCGGCTAGTGGCTACACCAGCGGTTCTCAATCTTTTTTTTGACGGAACCCTTTTGGAAAGCGAAATACTTGATGGAACCCTACAATAAAACAATAGTTTTTAGAAGTGTATTTTTTTATTAATAAGCATAATAATTATGCTTATTTTATTATTCTAAATTATTCTAAACTCTTGCGGAACCCCTGCAGGGGTGTCGCGGAACCCTAGGGTTCCGCGGAACACACTTTGAGAATGGCTGGGCTACACTAATGGTTCGTATGACATTGGGCGTACTCCAGGGTCCATTGCAGGTTATTTTAAGGACAAATTCAATAAATAGGTAATGCATTTTTATTTTATTACCACATAAAAAATGTATTTCTCGCTACTTTCTGACAGAATATAATAAGATTATATACAATATTTTACAGACATCCAGTCCAGCGACTAATGCCCTTTGGGAATCCAGTTCTTAAATATTAAACCAAAACGAGAAATGTATCTTACTTTTTTATGATTATGATTTACGAGTACCTAATGCGTAGGACTTAAATTTGGACGTTCCATATTTACATAAATTCAAATAAATATTTAGGATTACACATCAATTTTTTGTTTTTATCTAAACTTGTTAAAACAAAATAAAAATCCTACAATGAAAGGACCTATCTCATCATTATAAAGTGAACTTTGCTGTCATATTTGTAGGTTTATAAGCCGAAATAACAAATAAAAAAATACTATATTATATCGCTACGACTTAGATGCCACATAATATGAACAATATTAATACAAACAATATGAAAATACAATAACTGGGCCTGCAATTAAATCAAAACGCGATTTCTCTTTATTACGAAAGTACCTATTTAAATTGCAAAACCTTTTTAATACAAATACAAGGGTCACGAGATAGGGGCGAGATTACAACGAGCTTTGTTTCTGTAGCATAATATTATTGCCGGTGAGAATGGAATGGATAATTGCGGCTTTGTGTTAGCTATTAGGGCAAAATTAAAAACAAATGCCAAACGGCTTTCAAATGCGGGCAGCTCTATGATTTTATGATCTTGTTCATCTACTAAACGGCAAATAGAATTCTGATTGTAGGTTAATGACAGTTTGTGATTTTGATCTGGTTTTGTTATGGATATTATCTGTCCGTGTCTAAAGTGACGTTTTTGGTTGTTTTCTTATATGATATCTATTTCAGTCTATAGGTTTTGCTATAGACGATCTCTCTTCCTAATAGGTACACGATTTCGCTATAGGTACCTTCTAAGGCACTTAACAAAGTCCTCATCCAGCATCCAACAGCTCCATCACGAGCCATAAGTAGGTCCGTCCATTTACAAATGAACATGCTATGTGCCAGTTAACTACATCGGGGTTATTGGGTCACTGCAGCATATGTGAGACTTGTGCTCGCTTGCTCCGCAAGCGATAAAGGAGACAGCCTAATGGAGGCTAAAATATAAATCTTAAAGCTTTAAAACTTTTAGGGGTGGACTTAGTACATTCATTCCTTCGTTTCTCATTCTCTTCCTTTTCAAATCACTTCACACTACACACACACATATTACACTTTACAATCACAAAACACAAACACCATATCCCGACTAGAACAATTACACACCTGGAAACAAAGTGTATAGGTACCGATAGCGCCGCGTTTCCAGAAACAAAACACTATTTAAAAAAAAACCTATATCAAATAAAAATTAAAAACATGTTTGACTCAACTCAAATCGTTTGTTCATCCAAAATAATCCAAATCGTCACTACATTGAAATAAAACTCGTATTTGAAAATCATTAAGTTTCTAGAAGGAACAATAAACATCATCTAAATCATCTTTTGTTTATAATTATTCTGGAGCACGATTCTAATTTAACAATTTGTTGGTTTTGATCTTGTTTTGATCGCTCACGGTGCAAGCGAAATGAAATGAAAGCCGTGCGTGAAAAGAGTACCAATCACGAAGGAATATCAAAACAAGATCAAAACCTTAACAAATTGTCATTTCAGAATCCGGCTCCTGATTCGACAAATAAGTGAAATAATTTCTTGTTAGTTCTAGGATAGAAAAACAGTTATAACGTACCATTGATAAAGCATGAGTAATAACTAAAGTTAACATTTGTCAAGCTACATCAGTTGTTCAGCTTTCAGAGATAGGTAGGTACCACCTGTTTGGATGAACCTACTACCAACTGTTTGGATGTTAATACCTGTGTCAAATGTCATTCTTGTTATACTCACGGTTGATCTGTTTATATATTCGCGGACCACCCCAGGTGCTAGAAAACCACTGAAATCGGCTGCGTGGGGTATTTAACTATTTAATAAAGACGTCTCAACCGATCTCAACTTCTAATAACGAAATAACAACTTGATGTAGATGATTAATTTGAGTGGGAAGCGTTTCATTATTAATATAATGGTGGTTTAAAGGTCAATTTTTTATCAAAATGTATTTAGTAATGATTTAAAGAAAAGTCTGATATAATATTAACTCTAAAACAAATAATATAAAGGACTTTAAATATCTAAAAGACTCCAATCTTCTTAATGTTATTTTTTTATATATAAACGTGAAAGACCTGACTGACTGACTTAAATCAACGCGCAGCCCAAACCGCTGGGACTAGAAAGTCCAAAATTGGCAAGTAGGTTCCTTATAAGGTCTAGGGGTCCACTAAGAAAGGGTTTTTCAAAATTCATCCCCTAAAGGGGTAAAATTAAAAAAAAACTCTCCTGCGCGTGCGAAGTTGCGGGCAAAAGCTAGTTAACACTAGCTTTTGCCCGCAACTTATAACCCAGTCAAATTTAGGCTTCAGATGACTGAAATGGTTATATTATATCTAAAATCACTTTTCATAATAAAGATGTGTCCCATGCAACTTCATGTAGTGGCTAGAAGCCGTTAGTGGTAACTAGCTAGAACAAACATTCTTCTAGAAAGATATCTTTTAGAAAGTACAACGCGTTGATCTCAGTACACCTAAACATCGTACATACATAAATACGGTATTGTAGCCACGGGGGAAAACTGCAATATAGCGCCGTCTGTTTCACGTGAAATGAATAAACGGTTGATTGAACTAGAGTTATTTATAGAGCACGTTTTTCTTACATTGTAGAGAAGTAAAATCTAAGAAAAACGTGACCATAATTTGACAGCCAAGCTAGATGGCACTGCACTGCGCCATTATTAGGTATGTTTTATGGACACTGAATTATTAAACTTTTGACAACCAGAGTTGCATAATGCACGGAACCATCTATACCATCTGTAAAATTCGGGGCACGAATTTGTCTTAGACTTAATTTACACATCTTACATAATTTGCCGTGGAAATTTCCAAACTTGCAAAATTACCACATGGAAACAAAATCGAAATGATTCTAATTTTTGTATGGGGAATGAAATTTTCCATTTTCAAACTAAAGTTTCCTTTGTTTCATTTGAATTTTTCCCGAAACTTTTTGGATACTTTCCACAACTTGTACATATGTAATCTTACACAATCAATGGATCTGTGATTGAAGTCAACAACCATTTTATTTAAAAATTGATTATTAAAACAACATGTAATTGTAGAAACATTCGGTCCCATCATATAAACCTCAAAGTGACGTGTATTAGATTAGTTATAGCTCATTTTTTTAGCATTAGAAAAAAGGTAAACAATCTTGATGTGTCTTTTAATTGAAAAACATGTTTTAAAAATAAGTCACGGCAAATATGTAACAATTATGAATCTAATACGATCATTTATATTCTTCTGCTTTCATAAGTACAAGTTACTGATTTTTAAAAAGCGTTTTTCAATTAAAAGGCATGTCAAGATCGCTTACCTTCTTTCTAATGCTAAAAAAAAACGAACTATAAAGCTTTAGGTCCGCTTTAAGTGGATGGTTGCCGCGCAGCCTGACACGGCGATAATTGTGGGCGATGATCGTCCGCCGGGAAATCTTACGGGGAGAAATACCACTGAAATTTTAACGAAATACGTCGCAAATGCTGGAAATAGTGGAAATGTACAATTTTATTTGGTATAAATGCCGACAGCGTTCGGTTTCAATTATATGATGATATATTTAAAGATCAAAGGCAAGTTGCCAACTGTCTGTAAATTTCAATAGGTGATAAAATGATACATTGGTTTTAAATTTTTGGAAGTAAAAGACTGGCTTTATCTATTTAGTACATTGAACAAGTACTAAACTATAGTGCCTAATTTTAATATTATAATGGCACAATACCTAGTGAAGTGTCTAGTGAGTCTGTCTAGGCCCTACATTTTTAAGTCACTTGATGAGTCAGTTGACAAATAAAAACTGCGGCGTATAGCCGCCAGGCGGGTGCCACATGCGTGCACATAGCCAAGACCTACACTCGTTTAGACAAAGGTCACCATGCAAGTCATTTATTTATATAGAAATTTTAAAATTCCATTATTTTTAACAATACTATTCGAGCGCTAATAAAATATCTTGATTTATAAAAATACCTTATTATTATGGCACTAAGCTATTTATTCATACGTATGAATGAAAGAATGAATGAATATTTACATATAACATATAATCGCCTATTGAATATTCCCAGATCCCATTCAAGCTGTACATTCTCGTCTTTAAGCCCAGTAGAGGACGCAATGCCCGTCTTTGTTGCGACAACCATTGTCTCCTGTCCATTGTGTAAGTTGTTTATCTATCCTACTCAGTTCAACGTGAAGTACACTTGAAAGAAGTGAGATAGCGCGAGTAAACAGTGCATTGCATATGCCTTGTCTTTGTGACATGATATTTATACCTAGGTATGTTGTTTGTTGACTCGCATGCAAGTTCTAAATTAGAACTTCTAATATCAGGTACATAAATCTCGATACTCTACAGTAATACGTAAGTTAAGAGTTAATTTTATCAAGATTACGACACATACTCATATTTGGACGTCTTTATCAAATGAGAAATCATGTGTGACGTTTTTTTTGCAATAAGTAATTAGAATATTCAATTTAAATGTTATGTGGTAAATACAAAAAATTGTAAATGTATAAATATATACTGTAAATTTATAAACATGTAAATAATAATTAAAAATGTAGTATACATAAATTATAAATGTCAATAAGCCAGATTTGAACGCCCCAGTTTCGGAAAAAATATATAATCGGTTTATTGTAAGTATATAATTATGTTAACTATCTGTAATTGTATGATGACGTATTAACCTCTCGAATCCCACGATATGACGTCACAATAAGCGTTCTGGCTCATATATGGGCCGTGGGAGCTGACAGATTAAATGTAAATTTTATGAATAAATAATTGAAATTGAAGCGAAGGTATTAGTAATTCTTTGTTCATGAAACTCGAGGTAAATATATTGGACACTAAAACATTATTTTCATTTCTTTTTAAATCTCTCAGTGGGCCATCAACGATGATAAGTTACATGTCTAAAATAATTTTATTTTGTTTTACGAACTGTCCATAATATGATACGTAGTTTCACCTTAAGAAACGGAATCTAAGCGTGTGCGGATCGCTTGACTCACAAATACAGCAAACTTTATCGAATACAATGGCCCAATAGATGTCATTCAAGCTCACTAGATCAGAAAATCTCCCACTAAGATCTTAGGCTTTCTGTAACCAACTTGTTTGTCAGCCATTGTTGCCAGCGACAAAGTCGTGGGCCGTTTGATCCACTCCAATACGTAAGTAGAATCACTAGACTGTAAAATTAAGTTTCGTCTCAGATTCGGCGAAACGGGCAAAATGTTCAACACAATTCAACACATTATGTTGGTCACATGGGATTGTAGTGTCATATTTATGGATATTTTCGAATTTTCGAGGTTATAAATATTTATATAATTTAATGTAAAGTACAATTATAACTGCGTTAAATACTTTAAATATCTTCAGCCATTTTTCAATATTGGCGCAGCCGGTAGGATACGTGAAATTAAATCATTCAGTGGTTCTTATACTTTTTAAAACGAAGTCAGCTTATGATTGAGACACAACATCCATTTAACAGGTACTCATACCCGGTAGGATAGCCTAAGTAGTATTGCAACACACCTTTTTTACCACAGATATAAGGACGATATATGTGGCCACTTCGGCTGTCACTATTTATTTGATCTGCGTAATTTACTGTAAGAAACTCAACTTTATCGTATCAACTTTATTTTGGCTTTTGCAAAGGCAAACACGGCTGCGTATCTGTATCGTTATCGTAGAGTAAGCTAAAAGCACTGACTTATTGTGATTAATCTATAATTTTCGTTACATTATGAGAAGTTTACTAAAAATAAATACACCAGATCGTGGTACGATCTAAAATAAGTCACTCATTCAATCATGCGATAGGTATATTTGGGTGCTTTTTTTTAGCTTCTACTTTATTTAATATCCCTAATCACGTGCCACTAATTGAGCCATTAATTACATTGTGAATATATATCACTAACAAGACCTTACGTATACCTATTTATAAGGGAACGCTGTAGTATTACAATGGTATGCTTATGTATTTAATATATTTTTGTCCTTTAAGAGTAATTAGATACTAGTCCGCAAAAGTTTATTTAACTAGCAAAATTAAGTTTCATTAGGGCCTCTACAAACCTCACCGATAATTGCATGCAATTTATGTTACGAAACGGCATTTGATCGATCGAATTCGTTGCACCTGTTCAAGTGCATGCAACCTTTGATACATTGCTAACTACAGAGTACCTACTCGTTCAATGAATTGTGACGAATTAGTCGATCGACCAAATACCGCAATGTAACGAAAGTTGCATGCAAGTTCTTGAACTGTCAAATGGCCGGCAATTGTCTAAAATCAATCACATACGGTTTGTTGCAAGGTCTGTATAGAAGCCTTTCCTTTATGTGATTCCAACATTATACTGTTTATTTCCAGATTCTTTTTTTCTTTTTATACTATTAATAGTCAATTTAGTCCAGTGTTATTTTGAATAAAGATTCCAAGATACCACTTCCCTATTATCCTCCTTGAATTAAGTTCCAAGGATCGTTCCATGGGACTCGTAGGCGGGTATATTATTTCGAATTGATGGCATGAATCCTAATATCTGGCACTGTATTATATTAATACAGTCTAATCCATGGAATGATATGACATGAGAATCCATATCCCTGAGTGCTTCAAATGAAAACTAGTCCTTCTAGAATTTTAGGGTTGAATTTATAAATAGTCAAAATAGAAAATCCCTTTAGAGAATACGTTACTGAAATAGACCTTTAGTAAACCTTCTTATTGTTCAATTGTATATATGATCACGCATGGCAGGCCAGATGGAAACTAATATGACTGCGACCCTTCCGCAAATCTAAACAGTAGGGACGGTCACGTTCCCTATTTTGTGATATAAACATGGGTCTTTCAAAAGGCTGCTTGATGTTTTGCGAGCGTGACCAACATGTGCTTTTCTGTATTGCAAAGTTTCACATTGGCTGGAATAATGACAATACAACATATCTACCTATACCTACATTACGTTTGGATATATAGATAGGTAATATTGATACCCGAGTAAGCGAAAGATACCAAAATTTTATCTTGATCATAGCGAGTGGTTCAAAAGTTTCAAGGGTTAACCAAACTTTGCTACCAAGTCAAAAGCCCTTGCTACACGGTCGCCGACAAGCCCCTCAGACCGCGTGGCCTTGGTCTGGACGGACCGTGTAGACAGTTGTTTCCAACAAAATTTGACCAAAACTGACCAAGGACAGACCAAGGTCAGACGGTTAGAAGGCTTGTCGGCGACCGTGTAGCAAGGGCTAAACATACAATGTTTTAACACACCAAAGCGAGGAACGCTGTTATAGAGCAAATGGTATCCGGCGAAAGGATAAAGGGGCCCACTGATTAACAGTCCGTCGGACGGTATCGGCCTGTCAGTTGTTCGGAACTGTCAAAATTTTGTTCTAACTGACAGGCCGATACCGTCCGGCGGACTGTTAATCAGTGGGCCCCTTAATAGACTTAAGCTCCTTTGAGACTTGTAGTCGTTGTTGGTTAACAGACAAGGTCGAAGACATTTTATTATTCCAAGACCATTTATGCTAATTTTCATTCCATTCTTATCTCAAAAGTGGGTGTTAAAGGTCTATGGGAAATGCGTAAACAATCTGTCACAATGTATTAGCTAGCTGTTGTTTTCATATAGTACCTTGACGTCATGGAGTGACGCAAGCAAATGCTCGGTGATAAGTGATATTCCTTATTCACTTCCTACATTTATAAATGTATGTCACATGATTAGGTGAAAAGCATTTTGATGCTGTAATAGATTATTTCTGCGATTAAATACAACCCTACTCTTTAGTAATTATTACGTTATTCTGAACTGGTAACATTATATTTTTCATTAAGTATTTTTAAGGACGACTTTTGCTATTTTTGGGTAAGCTATATTTGAAGATCTGTTGGCAGGCAAGATAAGGAAAAAACTGGAAAAGTCGTTGCCGATACACCCACAGTGTCTGTTAACATTCAGGTACAAGGGTACAATGTTTACCGACGGCCAACGTGGCAAGAAGAGGTTAGGGGGAAGTCGCGTCTTGCCACGTCGTGTCGCGAACCTGGGGGCCTAGCCAACATGACAATCATCAATAGGAAACGCCAATCGAAATTAAATAATGTATGGAAATAGTCATGTGACTTTTCGTAGCACATACGAGGGGCGACTGAAAATTTCACGACCTTAGAAAAAAAAATGAAAGGGAGTATTAAAGTAAACGTTAATTATTAATAATCGTACATAATCATTAGTAATAGCGTCAATGTTTAAACTGCCAAAGAGGTGCCGAAAAAAGTTTAACTTTAACTTTAAAAAAAAAACTTTTTTTTTCTAGAGGCCGCGAATATTTCAGCCTCCCCTCGTTTCATTCCGATACTTGTCATCTTGGCTATGTCCATTGGTCTAAAATGGCAAAAACTAACCAGCATTGTTGTGTATACTACTACGAGTAATATACTATTGAAACATGAAAACAAAATGTAGCAACTTTTCGGCGTACGATAGATTTTCACAAAAGGAAAATCGTTTTTACATCTTTATGACCTTAATTGTACATCCAGTTTCCCCATCATAATCAAATGCCTGTCATTTCGCGTTTCATCTCAATTAATAACCGATCGTTTTAACTTCTGCTTAAATTAATTAAAAAATCGAATTGAACTTAATTGCTTGCCTGAATTAATTTTATGAATTCCCAATTGAATGAGATTATGATGTTTCAAAGTTTAGCTGTATAAAGGAGCGATAATTTCTGAATTCGAATGTAATTCGAAGCAATTGTTGCTCGTTATTAAGTTGGGTAAGGTCTCATTTGCGTCACAAATACTTCGTAATTGTTAGGGTCGTCTGCTCTGACCACATTCAAATTTCTCTATTTGTATTGTACACGTGAATTGTTGTATGGAGGCGGGTCGTATTGTGAGGCTGGTACTGAATTTTGATATGATTCTAAACGGCGTTTGTTGTTACTTTAAAAGGGTAGACTATTTTGGACCTGGGTTTTTGGTGGATGAATACACGTTTAAATTTAGAGTAGGTATAACCTTTTATAAGGAGGTTTATTAGAAAATATTATTGAGCATATTATATTGACACATGTATTTTCAATCAAGTTTTATGATAAAAAATCAACCGTATAAAGTTTTAATGTTAACTATTTTAAAAATTAGGTTTTGCCAAAATTACCACCATTATAGTTAATCCAAACACAGAGACGCTGCTTTACTGTGGAGGTATTGTATAATCCGATCTCCTCAGCAATACATCAACCCTTACTCAACGCTACCGCAACGCGGTATTTTTGTTACTAACGCCACAGATTGGAGGCCTAACCCAACAACGTGGTAATCACAAGCGACATAACATAATTGACCTACGTCACCGTCACCGTGGCACCCTAAGGCTAGTGCTATTTTTAGCAAATGGATTACCACTATTGTATGTATGTACCATTACGCACCTACAACCTCCTACAACGTAAAAACAAACATCATTAGTTCGTGAAACAGTATGGGGAAAGCTATATGGGTACTCAGAAACATTTAATGTAGGTACGAGTACACTTATGTTAAATCTTAAAGCAACACGGAAGGGAGACGGCATTCGCACTATTTCCCCTCTGCCTAGGTACAAGATCAACTGATCTAGCGCGGGTAATAAAACTAGTTGCGCTCGGATTTTAAACTAGACCGAGTCCAGACGCGCGAGTGAACACAGCAGCCGAAAAAATGCCTAATTGCTCGGTTTTTTGTTGTAAAAAGAGGTCGGGGACATCAAATTTATAAAAAGAAGGTGTTACATTTCACATGTAATATTTGTTTTACATATCATACGTTTAATGAATAGTGACAAATAATTAAACATATTATACTAATAATAAAGTGGGTACAGTAAAAGTAAATAAGGAAGCGAGATGTTCAAAATGATTTATATCCTCTCTTACCAATAATTATTGTGTTTAGATTATTTTAGATAATGTAAAGGCCTGCTTAGCTACTTTTGTTGTTGACTGTAGGTACGTCACATTCGAGACAAATATCACTCACTGGAAACCTAAATCCGTATTATTGGCACAAAATAGGGTTTTTTCAAAAGCGACTGCCACTGCCATCTGACCTTCCAGTCTTCATTGGAATTACAAAAAAGAAAATAAATTTATTAACGTTAAATGAAAATATACAAAAAAATAAAGTGATGTTAAAAAGTATCATAATGCCCAATCACCGATGTGCAGGTTTTCTAATCCTTATTTTATATTAAAGGAAAAATGGAAAAAGTTACGCTTCCGACAGGACTTCCTTTCCTTTAATATAAAATTTGGAATATTGCTCGCAGACGTATCTGCTAGTTAAAAAAAATTTAATCCTTGTTTTAAAACTAGGAGATAATTAATTTGGTTTCCTCGCGATATTATCTTATACTGAAAAGCGACTGGTAAATAAATATCAATTGGTATTTCCCAACCAAATTTTGCCAACTGCACGTTTGTCAACTCAATCTTTCCCATATAAACTTTTGACAAACTTAAAATCCGACAAATGATAATTTCCCAAACTGTTACTTTGCAACTTTTATAAAACCAACTGTTTTTTCCCCAGATGTTTTACATGGACTATAAATGTTCGCTCAAATTTATTTTTGTCAAATAAATCACTGGACAAAATTATTTTGTCCAAAAATATCTTTACTTAAAAAATGTTTCTTCAAATAAATGTATTGCAAAACCATTACTTGACAAATTATGTATACCTATCCAAAACAATATGTTACTAAAAATGTGTTACGTTTAGGTTAGGTAAAGTGTGTACGTCCACAAGACTTGAATACACTTAGACTTAAAAGTCTAACCAAAATCCGAATCGGAGCACCCTATCCACGTGGTCTTGTCTGTCCTACCCCTAGAGTGTATGTAAAAAATCGGAGGCGCGGAGGGCAAGCAGCCCTCGGCCGCCTTAGTGCCTGCGCTTTGCTACGCAAGGGCGAAGGGGCAGAAGGCCTACCGCGAACCACGTTCGACGTGTTGCCTCCCTGTCACACTTACGTTACGAAATTACAAGTGCGACAGAGATGCAACACGTCGTACGTGGTTCGCGGTAGCCCCTCTGCTTTGCCCGTAGCGCCGGAGCAGATGTGGAGCAAGACTCGATAAATTCGGACATAGTTTGTACTGTAATATTTGACATTAATAAATGAAATGAATGAATGAAATTATTTAAAGTATTTATATTAAATAAATAAAAATTGTGAAATAATAATCGTCGAAATAAGTAATTGCCAAAATACAAGTTTGTCACGTTTTATTTTGGTTTTTGGATTCTTTGCTAAGTACTTTTTTTATAATTGTTATATTTGTCATGTTTTGTTATGGTTTTTATATTCTTTGGCAACTAATAATTTAGAGTCATTAAAATTTGGTAAAATAAAAGTTGCCAAACTAAGGAAATGTCAAAATATGTTTTTGGATATCGTTCTCTTGGAAAATATTTATATGCGATTTGTTTAGTTGGGAAATTATTAGTTGCCTTTTATATTTTTGGGAAACATTGTTTGGGATATGAAAATCTGGCAAATAAAATCGGTAATCCATTAGTAACCCATAGTTTATGCCTCAACTCATAAAATTAAAGCCACAGAAAGATACTTTTTTCTTATTAATTTTATAATTTCGGTGAGTAGAATGCGGAAATCGAGAAATGTATTTTTTTATAGCAATGCCAGATGATCAAAAAGTGTGTCAAAATATGTCATTGCGTTATACATATACTAAGGTTATAGTAAGGTCGCTCAAACGTAAGCGTAGTAAGTACCCATATAAATTCATTTATGTATATGGTATGTAAGTAGGGCTTGCAAATATTCGAAATTTTCAGATATTCGAATATTCGACTTTTTCTGACGACGTATTCGAATATTCGAATAATTATTCGAATATTATAAAAAATAAGAAAAGGAACGAGAAATCGGTTTATTATCGTTTTATTCAAAAGCTTTTTTCACATATTGCTAAAACTAAGGATATTTGGCAGAAATCCACTTAATTGACTAGATTTTATCATCCTACTATTTATAAGATGCCCACATTTATAAAAACAAGTAAAACGCCAAAATTAGACGTATATAATATTTAGATAAAACTTATTATAAATGCGTCGTCGTGAAATAATATAACTTTAACCATCCAAATACTTACCTACTAAAAAAATATCTTACATACCTAGATGTAAGATATTTTTTTAGTAGGTAATTATTTTCCGATTTAAATTAACTTGTAATCACTCAGAGGCTTGTAAAAAGGCCTTTAATTTCATTGTATTTTGAATCTTTATTGACTTTATTTGTTTTGGCAAGTTATTATTCCTAATGGTCGGCTACTTATATAATATTGGAATATTTAAGGGAAAAAGTTAGTTGAGTACTGGGTGGATTATTCGTCAGCTAAAGGTGCATGGTTAGATTACCAAGTTGGGCAGGTTTGGTATGATTAAATTTGAGAATTGCGATAAGTGGCAAGATTTAGACTTCAAAAATTCGCTTAACGTACGCTTGTACTGAATAAACAGAATGACCCTTTAACTTAAAACTTACGCACCGTAAAAACAACATACTTTTCGATTTCGTTTTCTTTTAAATTGAGTTAGGTTTCACAGTATTCACGAAGTCTATCGAGAAGAATACAGTAAAAATATTATTTCCTTCGTATTTGGGTACCTACCGTTCCTCATTCACTGTAAATACCCGTAAAACACACAGAAACTGTAACTACAGCCGATGACATAGATTTTTTTATAGTAATAAAAAATATTCGAATATTCGAAACCTGAGCGGCCGAATATTCGAATATCAAAACAGGTCGAATATTCGACAAATTCGAATATTCGAATATTCGAATTGCAAGCCCTATATGTAAGTATGCAACAACTTGAACTGAACATCGAAGTTGCTGCATACTTAGAGTGCCGGGCCTAAGCTTTAGACTAACCAGTTAAGTTATTTAATAATAGGTACCATTATAATATCGGGCGGGGTTTTCGGCACCCCTGGGGTTATTAAAACTATAAGAATAAGCATTGTGTTAAAATAGCACGAAAAAAGAAAACTATAGCGGGCGTGGGTATTGTAATAGTCGGCACTGAAGTTAAAAGCAGTTTATTGAACTTAAAGTACACGGATTACGATTCCAGTCCACTACACTTTAAAACTATTACAAAATTACAATTGAACAAAACTATGATCGGTCGTAGGGTCGGATACGCGCATACGTTAAAACACAAAGGTGTCGGCTACCGAATTAACTCGCGCGCAGCGCAGCGGCCTCAGCGATCACGCGATACAAAACATGGCCGCGTATGCGCCCAGGAAAGACGCCCAGTTGGCGTGTCATCTCTGTCTAACGCACGGGTGGGCGTGCTGTCTCTATCACACGCTATAAAACTAAAATTTTAAATTCATACACATTACATATAATAATTAGGAACCTGATCTTAAATAAACAAAATTCGTCACAATGCGGTTCTTTACAGCGACGAAATAAATTAGAAAAAACATTAATTCTAATTTTGTACCCAACAAGAGGAAAAATATGAAAGATAAAGAAAAAAAAATATTACTGACGAGATCTAATTGGCTGCATCAGTACTTAAAAGTATTAGGTACTTATGGGCTTTTATTTTTATTTACTTACAGTCTAAATCAAATTCAGTGCTCTTACGAAACATACATAGGTACGTAAATTGTTTTGACCTTTAATTTTACCATTGCTTCTAGTCGAAAATAATAATTTTATAGTGAATATGAATTGTTTTGAATTTAAATTATAGAGCTCATCCGGTTTTTGTAGAAGTTAGTTGTGCATGGCGACTTTGTCAATGAATTCATAATTTCTCCATGTGCAGTTCTTTGTTATTTTGCATGCTAGATTAGTGGTAAGTCTTAACATTAATTGTTATTTTTGTATGTTACTAACACATATGGGTCGTAAATGCCTGAAATAAATGATTATTTATTAATTTAATTATAAAATAAAATTATAAAAAAAGTTACCTAAAATGTAACTAAATATAAATGTATATGTATAATGTAAACTAGTTTCAAATATTCAAAATACCGTTTGTTAGGGTTACGTACCCAAAGGGTAAAAACGGGACCCTGTTACTAAGACTTCGCTGTCCGTCCATCCGTCCGTCCGTCTGTCACTAGGCTGTATCTCACGAACTGTGATAGCTAGACAGTTGAAATTTTCACAGATGATGTATTTCTGTTGCCGCTATAACAACAAATACTAAAAATAGAATAAAATAAAGATTTAAGTGGGGCTCCCATACAACAAACGTGATTTTTGACCGAAGTTAAGCAACGTCGGGCGGGGTCAGTACTTGGATGGGTGACCGTTTATTTGCTTGTTTTTTTGCTTGTTTTGCTCTATTTTTTGTTGATGGTGCGGAACCCTCCGTGCGCGAGTCCGACTCGCACTTGGCCGGTTTGTTTTTAAATCACGAACCTGTTTAATTAGTGATCACCGTTAAGGCTGTTATTTGCGATCCGCATAATCTTTCCCGCCGCAACATTGGCGGGAAACGTGTCCGTTGGAACGAAAATGGCCGCCGTTTCAACTGTTTGAGTCACGTTCTGAACGTTGGTAAACTCGAATAGCAAATACGATAGATTATAGCAGTATTTCATGTTTACTTTATTGGAATTAATTTAGGTTTATGTATAGAGTGTGATTCATTTGAATAGCCGTTTGTTTATGTATGTCGGAGAATGGCTAAAATGTGCCATCAATTGCCTTCAAGAGGCGTTTCATCACGCAATCTTTGACAAATAGAGCAAACTAGGGTGTACAATACAAATGAAATCGAGAACAGTTGAAGTTATGCTGTCAATCAATCTTCAGATGAGAACATGATGAGAAAGAACGGGAGAAGATGACGTCTGTGGCGGTTCCTGGGTCTAATCCACTGGTTTGCTTTGAATAAGAAGTGTAACGTGTGCTATGATTTGTAATCAGTCTTATCCAGTAAAGACTGTGAGTTGAATAACGTATTTCATTGACGAGGGCTCGCCATCCATGATTGAAGGTCCTGATGTGCTCCTGATAGTAAGATACGCCCACGATTCCGACATGTATATACAGGTAGTATAGGTTCTTAATCTATATTATTGTGATTTGTATAGGTTAAATACAGAAATAATTTTAACACAGCGGAAACCGGCTTATTTTGAATTAAGGCCCTGTGTAAATAACACAGAAAAGGAGAGGTTAAATAACAGGCGGTCGGTCGGTCTTAACGCTAAAAAGCGATATCTTCCAGACAACCTTTAGGTTGCGGAAATTAATAAATTCATGTCATGACAGTAGGTGTTTCAGATTCAATAAAAGAATTCTAGCACAGAGAAAACAAAACAAAACAATATTAGTACAAATAGTTAAATAACAACTTTTGCCTCCTTGTTAAACAAATAACAATTGTTTAGTTTTATTTAGTCTTTGTTAAGTCACAATTAAGATCAATTGTACAATTTGAGCTGTATTATTTGTGTTAAAGTAATCATTAAATCAATATTGTCCCCTATAGGTAATTTTTATTCCACGAGGCACTTCATCAAGCAAATTGTGTCGTCACCGAGCAATTTAATCTTATTTAGTTAGAGACAATTTGACAATCACAAGTACAAATAACAAGGCTTTGTAGGCCAGGCCGTTGTGTCTTTAAGGCAGCACTTAAATTGTCTTCGAAGTGGTTAAGGAAAGGCGAATCTATTTTATTCTAGGCGAATAGGCAAATACTCAAATATAACAGTGCATAAGGCAGCAGTCACGATAGCCGCGAATTAGTTTGATTTTTGACAACGGCAGATTTTTTAAATTCTTATGAAGCCCTTTTACGTTAAAGTAAAGATGCATTTATGAATCTCAGGTTTTCTTGTTTTATGGCCGACCATACCCGTCAATTGACAATCAAAAGCGAACCTGTTCAAATGTCTATCGTAAAACAAAACCATTAGCCAGATTCAAATGCAAACCCGTAAACATAAAAACCTATATCAGGAGATAAAAGGTGTTTTATTGCAATGCTTTTCTATCCATCGACAATCAAATTCTCGCCTCATATAACCAGTATCTTGTGATACCTAAAGACTGATAGTTGCTCTGGACCTCGAACTCGCAATATACTGGTTGAACTGTCCCTGATATTGGAATAACAGCCTAGTACGTTGAGATAAAGCGAAGGGTTTTCGCTTGTCAGTGAATAATGCTTTTACGAATCACATAACTGCGTTTAGCGTGGATTGTTGTTTTTATTGTTGTTCCTGTTTAAAGTGTTTATTCACGTCATGTGGAATCGGCCCAGGAAGGAAGGCAATAAAAACGAAACCATGTTATTTGTGCCATTCTCAAAAAACGTTCTCCATTCACTATGGAAAACATTCTTGGGTGAGAACATTCCCCGTGGGTTCTTGAGAACGGCAACGAGAACGGTACAACTCCATCCACTGGTGTGTTAGGTTAGGTTAGTCCTAATATATTACCCTAGCTTATATGTCAATTGGTAAAAAGCTAATAGCTAAGTTCAAAAGTTATTCAAAAGACGTTCTCGGTTCTTACTTTGAAGGCTTGCGGACCGCAAGTTGCGGTATAATAATAAACGAGACATTTGACTAAAAACTAGGGTCCACATCAACCGCACCTTCTTAAGAGGAAAGTGGACAACCGCTTCTCAATTTTTGATGTTGATGTTGTGTTATGATTTGTTGATGTTAACCACATCTATACATATGCCCCTTTGTTTGATTTTTTCTATTTTCTAAATAAATAAAAAAAACTAAAAAAGTCGAACGAAGGAACATAACTTGCCACATAAAAAGCCGCAATGCTCAAAGGCTCAATGCATGTTGCTGATGATAGAGCAACAAAACCAAATTATGAGTTAAAGGCTAACTCGACGTACGTAGACAGTTTGTACCTAAAGCCGCGTTTTCACTTAATGCTCTGAACAGTTCTGAGCTAGCAATCTTTCGTTCGATCGTTAAATGGAAACACTTGTTCCAATAGTAAATGGGAATAGCAAATATTTGTTCAAATCATTTTGTTCAAAGATCAAAATTCTCAGAGCACTACGTGAAAACGCAGCTTAAAAATACACCGAATTCCTATTTTTAGAATGTTATTTTTATGGTCGGTTGATGTGTACCCGGCGAACGAGTAATTGGTTTGAACAGAGCTCTTGTTTCATTTTTCTTTGTCTTTAATTTGTTATTCTAGTTGATAAGTTTTTACCTACCCACTTATTTTATTATAGTGACTTGGTTACATGCAAACATTTGCAGACATTTTTACACTGCTAAGAAATTCAAATCGCAATAATTCATCTAAAATGTCTTATTTACCTACTAGCGAATTCAAAATGACAATGAAGTGAAAATAAGTGAAATCGTTTCTTTAAATACCTAACCTAACGACGAATGTAGACGAAGGCACGTGACCGCTTGTCGATACAAATGTAAACTACGCGCGAGTGCCAGGCGAACCCTACACGTCAATAAATATTGTGATAATTATCATGATATTTATTATGTATCTTGGGCCGGATCACAGCACACCCTACACCATCAATACGGATCGCGTCAGTACGAAGCGTTCTTTGTACGAGGCAGACGTGATGGACTCTAGACAGAGAATGAATACGACGCGATAAATATCAAACGCGACACTACACGCAAGATAAATATCACGATCCAGGATCTAGGATCAGATCTCAAGCATTTCTAGAAATCCAGCGAAATATTGTGATCCGTCAATACACTACCCTACACGTCAATAAATATCGTAATCGATCACAATATGGATCTTGCGTGTAGGGTTCGTCATATATTTCCCTCTCCGGATATCACCATTATATTAAATATTTTGACACAATTAGTTGTATAGGTATTCCATCCACAGCTAATGTTCCTTCGTTAGATTTTTCTGTTTTCAATTAGCATAAAAAATTTAAACATAAAAAAAGCAAACAAAGGGGCATTTGTATAGTACATCAACTTATGAAATACATAATTTTTCCATAATATCAAGATCTAGAGAGAAAAATGGGGACTATGTTTGGAGAACCGGTCGTCCACTATCCTTCCAAAAATTCCAAAAGGAGTTCTCAATTCGGTTGTATTTTGTATTTCTTTTAATGTTGCTACCTTAGAACTCCGTCATTTCTCGGGATTATATTGTACCTACCCAATCAAAATAAATCGAACTAAATTCACGACACATGTTTGTGTATTATTCCATATCACATCAATATTAAAAAGGTTGCTCTAAAGTCTAAAATAAGTAATAAATAAAAAGTATTATCGAGAATATGATATAAGTACTAATTAAGAGCCCATCAACGTGCACACAGTGGCGCTAGAGTGCACGTTGATGGGCTCTTAAATACGCCTACGCTGTCTATGATTATCCTTTTAGAAATCTTACCCGCGAAGATCCTAAAATTAGGCAGCAACAAAATGGCCGCCCGTCATTGTGTGAATAACCAATGAGCAAACTCCGAAGCGTTTACACCATTAAATTATGCAAACAAAAGATAGCTAGCGCCCCTAGGGCTTATTAAAACTGACTTTATTTGAAATAACATTTATCTCTAAACCGCACGCCTAGTAATATTCATTTAGTTGTTAACTTCTCTTCTTCTTATCTTATCTTTAGTTGTTAACATCGAGGTGAAAGTCAGTGAAAGGTTATATTAAATACTTGATTTTAGTTTGAGAGATTCAGATTCAGAGGTGAGATTCAGAGCAATTTCTATAGTTAATTACTTTATTGTGTATTTATACTGCTTTTAAAACCTTACAACTGAATAACGTCTTCACCCCATTCCTCGGTATTTGTCGGTCTCGGCTCAGGTACCCACAAGTTCAATTTTATAAATCTATTACCTTGAATCGAGCAATTCTTGTATTTTTATTTATTTATTTATATATATATTTCGGGGATCTCGGAAACGGCTCTAACGATTTCGATGAAATTTGGTATATGGGGATTTTCGGGGGCGAAAATTCGATCTAGCTAGGTCGTATCTCTGGGAAAACGCTAATTTTTGAGATTTTATATGTTTTCCGAGCAAAGCTCGGTCTCCCAGATATTAAAACATAAAGCTACAAGTGAATTTTCGTTTTCCGCCGGTCCTTTGACAGAGCTCGCGGTCTGAGTAAATCGAGCCATTTTATCTTTTACTTATAGACCTCTTTTGACGTCTCGCAGAAAAAGCATTGTCCAAAAGAAATGGAAGAGATTACAGAAACGGCACTCGGGATTATTCTTGGTCGAAAGATTTCAGTTGAAAATCTTTTTCTTTAAAGGTTGAAGGGCTTGAACTTTTTGTTTCTTAATTTTAATATTGCCTTTAATGAAATGTAGCGATTAGTGTCCGGAAATTTAAGTTTAAATATAAAATATTTAAGTTGTGTAGGTAATAATGGCAATCGTAGGTAGGAATTGTAATTTATAGAAAGTGGAAAAAAGAGAACAAATATGAAGGACTTTGTTAGTATAAAACATTATATTTCGACGAAGTTTGTTGTTACTGAAATAAGTTAAATTTTCAAATAGATCAATTAACTAAAAAGGATGTAATATAATACATCGATTAGTTAACGGTGTAAGTAAATTGTTTTTCAGATCATGTTTGGTCTATAAAAGTGCAAGATTACACTGATTACAGAGAAAAAAAAAATGGTTTGATTGTACTTATACGTTTCCAAATTTCCATTGAAATTGTGTGGAGAGCCATACTTTTGATTTGTTTGTTCTTTTTTGAACGGGTTTTACGCATAATATTATTTAATGTTACACAATCGAACCCCGATTCAAGATTCCACAGACATTCTGGGCATTTTCCGTTTTCACAGACCGATAACTTTATGATAGAGTTTTTCGTTAGGAATCCTATAGGATCGCGGATCTGGAAAGGCGTAAATGATTCTTGAATTCGATTTTTTGAAAGATTGCTGGGGCGTCTTGCGTCTTGGCTCCTTTATGAACTTAAAATTTGTTTAGGAAAGTTGCGAATGAAGTTGATAAAATGCTTTTCAGAATAAAAGGAATAAATTTTAGTGTAGGTATTTATATTTGTATAGGGAGAGCTGAGAGAGATCCGTTAGAAGTATATGAATGTCTAATGTGAGTTGGTTTATGTATCTGACAATGATGGTAAAATTCAAGTATTACAAGTAGTGATATATTTCATAAAAATTGTGAAAATGTAACAAGTCTATCCACAAGGAATGCTCTGTTGAGAGTATCTACTGTATATTTTGGAAGGATGTCCTATAACAAGTAGGTATATCACACTTTATTCTTCAACATGTAGTTATACACAAGCTTTCTTGAGCTTACCGTGGGGCTTAGTCAATCTGTGTAATAATGTCCTATAATATTTATTTATTTATTTATTATTTATACGCATGTATAAGGTAATTGTAATGGTAAACATTGATATGTTACCTGTACTTACATAATATGTTTCAGCAAGGGTTTCGGTCGCTCTCTCTGTACGCAACCCATTTCACGTTGCCCAGTCCTGTGAATCAAATTGTTAATTAGAATAAAGGGAAACTTAATAACTGGGTAGTAGTACTATGCGTGTGCACGTGAGAGTTCTAAGTAAAAACAACACAAACAAACCTACAACAAAAGCCATTGCTACTTACCATACTTTTCATGTTACAATAGGCTACATGACAAATTTTCATTTATGGTATCAATCAATTAGGTTTGTTTTTAGGATCAAATGTCTATATGGGACCCATTGCATTAAAGCAATACAAAAGTCAGAAATGATAGTCAAAGAACGACAGTCGTACCTACTTCACTCGCGAAACGCCTCTAACAAATCGCTATGTGAACGTGATGTCAAGGTCACTGAGATCGCATCTTGAAGTATGAACAAAACAAGAAAATTGTCACTTTGTCGGTGAAATATTGCGTTTATGTATATAGTTGCTATACACTATTTTTTTGGATAAAATGTGAGGAATCGAATGGTATCCTTCTTATTTCGTTTTTGAAAGTTAAAAATAAACTTTAATTTTGAAACTTTCAGGTGCTGTATTTTTGTATTATTTCCATATATCTTTTTAATATCTACAATATTGCTCATTTACTATATATTTTACTAGATTTTGTTATAAAATTCAACATGTGTCATCATCCCTATTCATGATGATTCCCGAAAGTGCTACTTTTAGTATCACTGGCGTATTCGAACTTCAAGATATTCACAAGAGACGACACGTACTAGATCCATTCTAGATACGTTATAGTTTAGATTTCAACTAGTTCTCTTTTGCAGCGCAATTCGGGCAACCAATGTCACTTTTACGATCTGTTAGATATCTATTAGATGTGAATTAGATCTCTGTACCTAATATCTTGTGGAAAACGTTCAAGAGTATCTCCAGAATCGCGGAAGTGCCAAATTTGACAGGTTAGATCTTAAACATATCGTTATCGTATCTTTCGTTACAAAATCCGAATCGGGTCCTCATTTTCTAGTAAACACCAACGTAACCCATATCATATTCTTCTATATACCTAAGTATTATGTAAATAGCAACAAAAATATACGCATGCTCACGCACGCCGCCGGGTCCGAGACAAATTGCGTATCTTATTTGACAGGCCTGAACTTGACATCCAAGGAGGTTACTTTTCTGTCAGTGGCCAGCAGCTATAATCTTATATAATCGAGTTTTCTTTGTGGAATACAAATTTCGTTCTAAATCCACTATAAATAATATTTTCAAAATCTCGATGCAAAGATTGCTTTCTTTGTTACGAGTTTCTGAAAATATGGGTAGGTAAATATAGTTTCAAAAAGTTTTTAGAGTGGGAAAGAAGTTTGAATATACTTACTTTATCTTTGATTTGAATTTAGAGACATGACAATTACTTAAGTTTGACGTTTTGTTTGAAGTGAGTGTCAACAAGGAAAAGTCAATGAAAAGTCATAACTAATCTTAATTTGAGTATTTTGAGTTACCCTGTAGTTACCATGGAGTTACCTACCTTGTATTGTACCTAAACAGTAATTTATTACACCTGTGATATGCAGATTTTCGCTAGGTTTTCATTGATCATGTCTTAAACGAATAACGCATAGACAGATAGTCCCCATACGGCTAACCTGTCAAAAGTGAAGCCGAAACTCGATCGATGTGTGCGTGCGAGGCTCGTGTTCCACATCCTTAACACTTGGTTATTAATAATTTGTATGTGTGTAGATTTGATTTTGTAGCAAAAGCTTTTTATGCTCCTTTTAAGGATTTTTTCCATTTCTGTACTTTGTGAAATAAGTTTTCAATAAAAAAACGGATACATTTTGACTATTTTTATTTAAAATGGGTATAAAATAATAAAAATAATACATACATTGAAATAAAATAATGAAATACGTACTTAAAAATATATATATTTTTTATGCAATTATACAAGGTACTTCAATTAAGCGTATTTATTTTAGACTGTAAACGTCATGTCTCATTTTGAGGAAAAAAATCACTACACTGGTAACATTTATAAGAAATGGCGGCTGAAGAAACTTAGGATTTTTGTATTTACCTACGATTACGTAAAAATATCACATTAAACTCGATACTTACGCGTGAAATGTAATGTCAGTCTGTTTGTTTTTATAATATGATGCGTTGTGACACCCATTCACTGCACAAACAACCATCTTTCCTGTGTTTTGATTTTTAAACGGGAGGTGTACACTAACCAATTTGACCTTGATAACTGCCAGGGCGGTTCGAATACGGTGACACGAGTGCGACGTGACGTCGCACTTGAAATGGCTTCACATGGTATGTACGAACACTCCATCTGTGCCTTATAAATCTATGGATCATGTAATAGATAGCGTGATTCAAGAGGAAGGTTTATATATATGTAATTTGTTAACCCGTGCGAAACCGGGGCGGGTCGCTAGTTGTAGATAAACGGCCGGGGTAGAGTTGATGGCGCAAATGGCACATCTTGCGCATAGGCAGTACTCACTTGTTTTGTATTAACATCTAAGCCCTCTGCTAAGCTGTTCTTCAATTCCATATACATACATTGTATGCTACATATGGGATAAAAGATACTTGATATGTCAAATATTTTTTCTCTACATTGAATCACTGCATTGAAATAAACACATTTGAACCATTAACTTTATGAAACGGATCTCTTCCTAAATAAGGCGCAAGATCACGTCAATACAGACGGGTTCTTCTCAATCTCAGCAAGCTTTAGGAATAACCACCTCGCAGAAGTCATGCGATAAAAGTAAACAGAATTAACGTCAAAGTAAACTGTATTTTTTCCTTCCGGTCCCTTGACGCCCCTCCCCGTTCCATCCATTTTAGACGCCCGGGAAAAGGTGTTGATAGCTACCTATATAATATTAATTTGATGTCGGTAAAAGGTCATGTTGAATTTCGGTCTAACGTAAGTCTTTCTTATAAACTTTTATGGGAGCATTGATTGGCTAAAGCATTCCGCCTCGCTACCCATTTCGCTCGTGCGAGCAATTTAGGTATGGCAAAATATTCTATTGGATATCACATACATGTTCACGTTACAATTAAGTTAAGTAACCCTTTTATCTAACGTAATGTTGGTTGGATTTTGTCACCATTGACTCCGGAAAAACTAGAATACTAACTAGCCAGCTACACACTGCATAGGCCAGTTTTTTCATATTCTATTCAACATGTGTGCAACCAAACCAACAAACCGCCATATTGAAACTGTCAAAAATATGAATTTACTAGGGACTTTTGTTTACATAGTTAGCAAGTTCTATAGAATGACACTTTAATATTGCATACAACTGTGTATCATTATAGTAGTTTATGCAACAGTGATATAATAAGGGTTCTTAAAATTCAAGGGTCGAAGTTACAAAACGAGACGTAGTCGAGTTTTGTAAAAAAAGACCCGAGAATTTTAAGAACCAATTATGAGCTGTTGCATACATTACTTTTTCTATGACAGCTGCAGCAAAAAAAAAAAAAAAAAAAAAAAAAAAAAAAAAAAAAAAAAAAAAGTTATTATTAAAAAAAAGAGTTATTAAAAAAAAAAGAGTTATTATTAAAAAAAAAGAGTTATTATTTAAAAAAAAAGAGTTATTATTTAAAAAAAATTGAGTTATTATTTAAAAAAAAAGAGTTATTATTGTAAATGAAAACATACCTCTTTCAATCAAGATGATCGGAACTTGTATCTTTAAAAAAAATAAAGCAGTTGTATTATACTCATAAGATGACTGCTAGCAGTCATCTTATGAGCCTATAGACAAAGCATTCAAATGACATTGCTTTAGATATCACTGTCAGTCATTTAATTGACACATTTAAGTGCTGGAGTAGAAAAAATGTATTAATATGTTTATCATCATCTTCCTCGCGTTGTCCCGGCATTTTGCCATGGCTCATGGGAGTCTGGGGTCCGCTTGGCAACTAATCCCAGGAATTGGCGTGGGCACTAGTTTTTACGAAAGCAACTGCCTTCTGACCTTCCAACCCAGAGGGTAAACTAGGCCCGTATTGGGATTAATCCGGTTTCCTCACGATGTTTTCCTTAACACTGATTTAAACTTTCACGATTTTTACACATTATTAAATTATACAACGGGACTTAATCGCGTATCTAAGTTTTAAGATTTACCTCCGACGTTTCGAGGACGGCGTTGTCCCCGTGGTCTCGGAGAAGACTGGCTTAAGTTGACATCAGCATCGTCTAACCGCGCGAGTTTTTCGAACTACCCGCACTTGGTCTTGTTTATCCGCTTGAACGTTTTGCGCACTAGGGATGTCACTCTGTCGACACACAACACTAACGATATTCGATTTATCGACTGTCGATATTCGTTTACGCTTACATTTACTAATGACTGGATTCTGGATTTACTGGAGTCAGGACCAAACCACTGGATTGAGCTGCATAACCCTAAAATCCTGTCCACGGATCGTCATTTCTACAGCAGGAAAGTACGGGAAGCCATTGAAATCAAAAAACATAGTAATTTCAATCGGGACGAGGGTTTCAAGATCTCATCCACATGGAATCCAGTCATTAGTAAATGTAAGCGTAAACGAATATCGACAGTCGATAAATCGAATGTCGTTAGTGTTGTGTGTCGACAGAGTGACATCCCTAGTGCGCAAAACGTTCAAGCGGATAAACAAGACCAAGTGCGGGTAGTTCGAAAAACTCGCGCGGTTAGACGATGCTGATGTCAACTTAAGCCAGTCTTCTCCGAGACCACGGGGACAACGTCGGAGGTAAATCTTAAAACTTAGATACGCGATTAAGTCCCGTTGTATAATTTAATAATGATGTTTTCCTTCACCGAAAAGCGACTGATAAATATGAAATGATATACATATACTTTTTGTATATGTTTATATATTAATATGTTTATATATTGTTTATTTTGTCTTTGACTTATTGGTGAATACCTACTCACTAATAATGATACCTATTCTCAGAATTAAACATGTCACAATTAATGTTAGGAACAGAATAAGGATAGAATGAAATGGGCGCGAAGATTAAAAGGGATTTAGAAAACAGTACCTGGTCAGTGAGAGAAAATTACTTGGCAATCCCGCGGAGAGCGGGCCCGCTGAACTTCTATGATCTTCTTGTCTTCTTTCTCACAAATTAAGTCTGTCACTGTCTAGTTATAAAAGAAATAGGATGCAGAAGGCAGAAAATGCACAAGGACTGATATTTTACTTTAATCGAAATTAACACTAAGTGGACGCGGTGTCGGCCATATTACCGCCATTGTCGAAGTGTTTTTTTTTTTAAATCTAAAATGACTGAATGTAGTTTCGAATGACGGATATCCGGTAAAATGAAAGAATGTAAATTTGAAGTACAATGTTGCTAGAAGAAATAATATATTCCTAAACATACTGCCCGGGAAGAAATCTCTAAGATTTCTTAAAACATGAGTACAAATTATCTGCTAGAACTTAAAAGAGAAGTACGTTATTCCTTAAAACTAGATATGAAATTTATTTTACTATGTTTCAATCAGTGCTGGTAAGGAAGAGGGCAAAGTTTAGATACAGGGCGAACTAAATTATTGCCAGTACTAGTCTTTAAAGTAGCTACGCGTGCTATGCCATCTCGTCCTGGCGACAAAGAGACTATGCGAGCTAACTTCCAACAGTAAGGAGTCGTGTTCTCGTTCACAATAAGTACGATGTCATTCACCTTTAAGTTTTCAGATGGTTTGAACCACTTATTACGACCTTGCAAATGATGCAAATATTCTACATTGAACCGACGCCAGAACTGTTGAGTTAAATTTTGAAGAAGTTGCCACCGAGATAATCTATTCAGTTTTTCAGTATGTAAGTCATATTCCGGTAATGAAACCATGTTATCTCCTATGAGAAAATGGGCTGGTGTTAATACGTCAATCTCATCAACGTCGTCAGAAATCGGACAAAAGGTCCGAAAGGTCGTCATAAAGGTCTAGAATTCAAAATCGACTCCAGTTTACAAAATACACTGCTTAATTCCTCGAAGGTAAGAACAATTTCACCCAGAATACGTCTTAATAGTAATTTAGACGATCTTACGGTCGATTCCCAAAGTCCTCCCATACTTGGAGCAGAAGGGGGATTGAAATGCCACGTAAGTTGATGTTTGAGAAAGTAGTTTTGCACGTCAGAATCCACGGTGCACCGCTTCAGAAAGGAAGTTCTTTTAGATGATTGTTTGCTCCAACGAAATTGGTGCCACAATCAGAGAAGACATCAGAGCACCATCCTCGTCTACTAATAAACCGAGTAAGACAGGCCAAGAAACAATCTGTAGAGAGATCCGATACTAATTCCAAATGGCACGCCTTCGTGACCATGCAGACAAATATACACAAATAAGCTTTCGTGACTGGAGCACGTTTTAACTTAGACGTTTTTATTAAGAAAGGACCTGCATAGTCTACTCCAACTTTTGAGAATGGTCTACAAGGCGTGACTCTTGATGGAGGTAAATCAGCCATTAAATAATCGGCAGGTTTAGGATTAGCCTTAAAGCATTTGTGACATTTACGTATTAGTCGTTTAATGACAGTCCGAGCCGATAAAATCCAGAATTGCTTACGCAATAATGACAGTAGCACGGGCACTCCCACATGCAAGTACAATTCGTGATAATAGTTTATCAACAAAGTTGTTAAATGATGTGATTTCGGAAGGATGACTGGGTGTTTCCGTTGTGAGGACAAGTTTGTATACTTCAGTCTTCCTAACACTCGCAGGAAACCCTCTGAGTCAAGGAAAGGAGTCAGTTTTCGAAAGTTAGTTCGGTGAGGTAACCCACGTTGCACTAATTTTATTTCAGTGGCGAAAACTGAACCCTGGACAATTTTTATTAACGAGTATAGGGCGTTACGCCATTCGACGCAAGTCAATGGACCCACTCGTTTTAAAGTAGGGTTCTTCAAATTATGAACAAATCGAAGACAGTATCCGTGGACCTTCACGAGCTTGTGAAGGGAACTATATTTTAACATGAATTCAGTCGCATCTACCTCACAAGAGACCTTGCTCACGTGGGCAGTAGATACTACCTCCCTCTCAGGATCCGGAGAAACCGTTTTTCGCGCAACGGTATCTTCGGATGGCCAGGTATCTGGCGCTTGCTTAAGCCAAGGTGGACCCCACCAAAGAGGATGTGAGCCAAGCTCCGAGGGCATCAAACCTCGGGAGGCAGCATCTGCAGGATTCATTGAAGATGGTACATGTCTCCAGAGAGAAGGAGACGAGTTCGCTAATATTTGAGAAACTCGGTTTCCCTCAAACATTTTGAGCTGATAAACGGGTGTGCGAATCCATGACAATGTAATGCTCGAGTCACACCAGATTACAATGTCGTGGGCAACATTAATCAGTTCTGAAGAATGTTTGGTAAGTTTAGACGCTAGCAGGGCTCCACACAGCTCCAGCCTCGGAATTGTCATTTTTGTCTGTAACGGCGAAACTTTACTCTTCGATAAGAGCAGGTGGACCTCCACTTCACCGTTGATCCTCTCGACACGAAGGTAGACCACTGCAGCGTAACCTTTAAGGGACGCATCTGAAAATGCGTGAAGAGAAAATTTATTGCCATCAGTAGGCAAGACAAATCTGCGTAATTTAATGTTTGATAAGCTAGAGAACTCCCCTATAAAAGAAAGCCACTGAGCCTGTTCATCATCAGGTAAGAGGTCATCCCAGCCAATCCCTAAAAGCCACAACCGTTGCATGAAAGCCTTGGCCATGAATACAATTGGCATCAACCAGCCACAAGGGTCATATATGCAAGCTATGTTAGCAAGCACGGCACGTTTAGTCATTCCTGTGTTAGAAATTCTACTATGATACATGAACACATCAGATGTAGGGTTCCACTTTACACCGAGTACCTTGACAGACCCTTCATTTTGAGGATCAAATGACAATGGTCCTTCACGGACGTCGTCAGGCAAATCAGATAGAAATTCATCACTATTGCTCGACCACTTTCGCAATTCGAAACACCCTTGACTTAGGAGGTCGATCAGTTCAGCTCGAACCTTTCGAGCTGTGTCAGGATCAGGAGCTCCTGTCACTATGTCATCAACAAAAATTTGATCAGACAAAATTTGACTAGCGACAGGGTGTGAGGTCTTGGCCTCCTCTGCCAATCTCAAGATACACCTCATAGCGAGAAACGGACTTGAGGAGACTCCGAACGTGACCGTCCTCAAACGAAATTCTTTAATGGGGTCATCAGGGTGTTGACGCCAGAGAACTCTTTGATAGTCACGATCGTCCGGGTGCACAAGTACTTGTCTGTACATACCCTTGATGTCACAAGTGAATGCGACAGGCTGAAGACGAAAACGTGTAAGTACGTCTACTATGTTACGCTGAAGTTTGGGACCAACATGCAGAACGTTGTTCAAAGACACGCCCGTAGAAGAGGGCATAGACGCATCAAAGACTGGCCTACATTTTGTAGTTGATGAAGACTCTTTTATCACAGCATGATGGCTAAGGTAATATTTACCACTACCCGGAGGGTCAAAGACAGGCTCCATATGATTCTCGTCCAGATATTCTTGAAACACCTCACTATAGTCTGCCTTGAGTTTAGGATCTCTTTTAAATCTCCTCTCAAGACTTAAAAGTCTCCGAGCGGCCAATTCACGACTATCACCCAACTCACTTTGATTTCCCTTGAAGGGTAAACGGACAATAAAACGATTTTCATTATCCCGCGATACATTATTTAAAAAATGATCCTCAATAATTTGATCATCGGGATCAGGAAGTACAGATTCGGGAATTTGTTCAATCTCCCAGAATCTAGTCAGACAATCATCTAACGCCACATGATGAGATGACAGATGAGGAACCGAATTGGTAGTCGGTAAGGATTTACCGATTATTACCCAACCAAAAATGGTTCGGTAAGCCGCCGGTAAGTCAGTGGAAGGCCACACCTTCTCACCACAGAAAATGTCATTGTAGACATCACTGCCTAATAAAATGTCTATTGGCCTAGACAGGAAAAAATCATTATCAGCCAATTGCAGGCCTTGATAATTTGACTTTATGTCCGCAGACAGAGAGACACTGGGCAAGTCGCCAGTAGCATACTTTAAAATGACAGCCGAAACAGTAAGCAATGGCTTGTCAGAAGTCATGGACTTTAAAAACACATTGGTCATTCCATGAGACCGATGAGGCACACTCGGCCCTACACCATAGATAGACACAGGTTGATGGTTATGTTTGAGTTGGAGTCTTTGAACACACTCCTCAGAGATTATCGAACATTCAGCGCCTGGATCAATAAACAAGCGAACAGGTTGGAAATGTCCATCGCCATTCCCAGCAAGGCCCATGGCCGTAGCTAACAGTACATTTGGCAACTTAGGCTTAGTATCCTTTACCATGAAAGACTTCATTGTAGCATTATTAACACTGGTAATGCTATTAGGTTCTTGTTCACCTTCTGGATATGAAGGCTCAACCATTTCAGCCACGACAACAGCTGACTTCACCACAGGTGGAGTGCTATCAGGTAGTGTTGAAGACGGACAGATCAAAGTGTGGTGTTTAGCCCTACACAACTTACATTTATGTAATGAACTACACTCATGATATTTGTGTGTACCAAAACAATTAAAACACAAATTTTTAGATTTCAGAAAATCTCTACGCTGATCAATATTCAAAGCCTTAAATTTATTGCACATATACATGTAATGATCCAAATTACAATATCGACAATTTATTTCCTTATTGCCCTCTTGGACATGCATTACCAGTTTAGTATTGCGATGAGGCGGTGTCTTGACAACAGGTTGTTTAGGTGACCCGCTAACTGTTGCCTTCAAAGCAATAGACATTTCTAATGCCTTACATTGATATTCCAAGAAAGCAATAAGTTCAGAATATTTAGGAATATCCGATCCAGACAAACTTAATTCAAATTCACTGCGCATCTCCATAGGCAATTTTTTCAATAGGACATGGAGTAGTATAAAGGACCACTCATCAGTTTTAAATTTCAAGGCTCGAAGAGCGGCTAAGTGTTCATTGAAAGTGTTCAAGAAAGATCTCAAGTCAGACCTTAAATTCACAATGGCAGGAAGCGACATAATAGCTTCTAAATGCGTATCGGCAATAAGTCGTATATTGGAAAATCGGTTCTCCAATAATGTCAAAGCAACACCATAGTTTTGATCAGTAAGCGGCAAGTGCTTGACTAAATCAAGAGGTTCACCTGATAAACATGATATCAGATAATGTAATTTTCTCACAGGTTTGATGGTAGCACTCTCGTCAATTATACTTTTGAATATATTTATGAAATTTGACCATTTCGTGACATCGCCTGTAAATGATGGAAGCGAAATACGCGGCAGAGGTATATCAGGTGTGCAAAACTGTGAGTTACCTACGTTCGCAGACGTCGACGTATTCGCCGGAAATAATTGTGTATAAATAACACTTACACTGTTCAATTTCGCGTCATAAGCCAAAAACTCTTCGAGGTGCTTGTCAGGATCGAAACCTGCACGCTTCGCCGCTTCCACCGACACATAAGCGTCTTTAAACTCGTTTTTTGTTTGAATGAGATCGCTGCATCTCGTTTTGAATTCAAGAAGTTTTGTATTATCTTCTCCAGCAGATTCCGCGGCACTGTATAACAAATCTATTTGAAGTTTGGCCAATTTGTAACGTATTTCTGCACTCATTTTTCACAACACCACGTACTCCTTCAAAACACTATAACAAACCACAAAGTAACAAAGCTGCGGGCTTTGTTATGCAAACTAAAGCAATAAACAACTCGAATAAGTTTAATTCTAACCTCAAAAATTAACGTGACACTGACAGGACAGGAATCGAATGACACTTCACTTCGTTCAAGTCGTTCACGAGCATAGACTAAAAATAAGGTATGTTTGCACTGTACTCGAACTGAACGGAATGGGAATGACTTTTAAAAACGCTCAAACTGATTGTGAACGTGAACACTAGCCTTATCTTGCTACCACCACTAACGAAAAAGAAATGTGATTCCACCTTCAATTTTTTTAAAACGTACGACTCTAAAATGCAAAGCAGACAATTAAACGTATAATGACGTATTTCTTTTAACGTTTAAGACAAAGTATGATATACATATAATACGTTACACGTAGACAAGAAAACTAATTACTTTCGTAAGAATAATGCAACACATGCAGTCACTTTTGATAAAATATCCACGAACCGAGGACAGACAATTACTTTTAAGTGTTTAAAAGTACGACAAATGCAAACTTGCAGGCATAAATGTACCGAGTACAGACAGTAAATTAATTACGACAAATGCAATCTTGCAGACAGTTAACTTTAGTTGGACAAATTTGACTTGACAATTAATGGCCGACCGTATGAAATGAAATTATTTCGAATGAATATGTCCGGTTCTACTAAATAGTGTCATGATTTTTGGTAATTATATCAAAAAGTGTAAGCAAATATGAATTTTACTTGGCAACTTTCTGAACATACCTGAATTTAATATTAGGGTAATGGGTAATGTTTAATGACTTACCTGGCAACACTTGAGTTAGCAAGTGGTAGGGGTAAGTGGGAGTTAAACGGACAGTTGTGCAGACTCGTTCACTTGGATTGGGGAGTCAAAGAGAGAACATCTTGATGGTAACGGGTTAGCAAAGTTAAAGAGGCACCACCATTTTATAATTAGAACAATCATAGATAAATTTATAATATTTCAGAAGTGTTAACGTACCACTAACCCACAATAAGATTTTTAGATTCGATCGGTAGAATAAAAACGTAAGTTGTCTTTATTTTATTTCAATAGTAGGTACCTAAGTACCTACATAATGGATTGATTTTATAAACCTCGAGTAGTTTATGTGTTTCGAATGCAGTTTTGTAGCTGTAAGAAGCTTAGACTTTCTTTACATTGTTGCTTTGTAGTGTTGTTTTAAATTATCAAGATATTTTAATGCAAAAAAAAAATATAAGGTAGTTTTATTATACATGAGTGGTAGTTGTATAATCAGCGACAAAGTAAAATTTTACATCAATTCATTGTAAAAGTGTTGAGTTTAGTTTGGTTTGTTTTAATGAAGGTAGGTAACCTACATTTTGCTAACGGTAAAAAGTTATATATTTAATTATATACTCTTAGATGGATGAGTAATTAGAGTATCTGATCTAGGTACGTGTTCTTTGCAAAAGTATTTGGAATATAACCATAATTTTCGATATCATTTGAATGGTACAATTATTTTAGTCGGTTGCTATTACGACATCTACCTACAATGAAATTATAATTATTGTATTAGTATTAAAGCGGCAGACTTTTGATTTTGGAATGAGTTCATAAGTTAATAGTTATGTACCCGTCGATTTAATGGCTATTTAGCACAGATTATTGTTTTATATGTACCTATTATCTACTATAAATGATCAAAATTATTGTCATCAAATTGCAACGTCGTAAGAAAATTGATACATTTATGAGTAGATAAGTACATATTTGAAATGCCTATTATTTTGATCTTTTTGTGTTTTATGATTACAGATTGATGTGTGGGCTTGTGCTGGTGATCAGTGATCGGAAATTTGTGCTATTGAATTATGTCTTATTTATTTCATAAAATATAGTACATGTGTAGCATATCGCGGTTAATTGGGACGGAATAAGCCTTGTTCATTGAAACTGAACTGATTAACTATAACCTATAGTTTTTGTCCAGCAATTTTTAGTGACAACGGTACTTTGTTCCTCTCGGTTAAAGCCTATTTGATTTTTTTTTGTCATATGCAAACTAATAATATTTTATGATACAATATAATCATTACAATTAATTTAAATGAGTACCGTATAAGTAGTATTGTGCAATGCAGTGCATTTACGAAATAAATATGACATTAGTAAGATACCAATAGCACAGGGATCCTGATACTTTAAATCGACGTTAATATGAGCTTGCCGCGTAGCCAAAATGCCAATCGCTTACGCTTCGTAGCGATCGAAACGCAACTGTCACTGTCGCACTAATATGGAAGAGTGATAGAGAGACACAAAGCGTTTCGTTGTCGAAGCGATAGCGAATGTAACCTTGGCTAGGCCAGCTTGTGTCATTTGTGTTTGACGTGAAGGCGTCTTTTGTGTGACGTGGAGGCGTCTTTTGTGTGACGTGGAGGCGTCTTTTGTGTGACGTGGAGGCGTCTTTTGTGTGACGTGGAGGCGTCTTTTGTGTGACGTGGAGGCGTCTTTTGTGTGACGCGGAGGCGTCTTTTGTGTTTGACGTGGAGGCGTCTTTTATGTGACGTGGAGGCGTCTTTTGTGTGACGTGGAGGCGTCTTTTGTGTGACGTGGAGGCGTCTTTTGTGTGACGTGGAGGCGTCTTTTGTGTGACGTGGAGGCGTCTTTTGTGTGACGTGGAGGCGTCTTTTGTGTGACGTGGAGGCGTCTTTTGTGTGACGTGGAGGCGTCTTTTGTGTGACGTGGAGGCGTCATTTGTATGACATGGAGGTGTCATTTGTGTGTGACGTGGAGGCGTCATTTGTGTGACGTGGAAGCGTCACTTGTATGACATGGCATTGTCATTTGTGTGACGTTGTGGCGTCATTGATGTTGTTTTGTATGACGTGGAGACGTCATTGAAGCTGATTTTTTGACGTTGGGGCGTCATTGAGGTTAAGTTCTATATGACACGAAAGTGCGTCATTTGTACTACTTAAGCATGCGTTATTGGAGTTTCGTTTTGTGTAACGCGGGTATGCGTCTGATGAAGATGACTTTTTATTTAAATTTGAAAATTTAGAGATGTTTGGAACAAGTAAAATACATAGTATAGCGCGCGTGTACGTTATTGAAAGTTAAAAAATAAACTGATGTGGATCTGACATGCTAATGTTGATCATTTATTGCAGATCATGTTAAAATGTTTATAGTGGAAAAAAGTAGGCATAGATATCGTGAGAGTGCAGAGGATTTATGTTGTACTAGCGACAGCTCCACAGATTTTTTTATTAATATTCTGGTAGTTCTTGTTGTGTTTTTGTGATAACAAGCATTTTGAATCTATGTAAGACTGAGTCTGGAAGGTTGTAATGTAAAGACATGAAAAGGGTTTGAGTACTTACATTTCAAGTATTTTAAATATTTCACGGATAAGTACGTGTATTATTTCGATCGGGTTGCGCAGTAAATGTTAATGTCTTATTCCTCTTTTAAAATGTCGACGTGGTTAATGAGAGATACTGCAAATAGTTTCAACATAATGAACAAATTGAAATAACATTAAGAACAGTATGGGAGTAATTCTCTTAAAAAGGACAGAAGTTAATGACAAGTAAAACTTTACCAACCATATGACTTGGTCAGTCTAATAGGATGAGTTCGGAGTTGATTTTTTGATCCCTGTCTTGTGCGAGTGATCTGTTTGCACGGAAATGTAGTTATGTTTTCATTAACGTGTTTTGCAAAGTCATATTAAATGTATTGAGAAGGAAGTGTAAGAATTTTGTTTATTTTAAAATGATCATGTGCTGGAGTACGAGGTGGAACAAACGAGATACGAGAAACGTTGAAAGCATCAAAGGAAGTTGATATTGGTTTTGACCTGCTCAAATAGCAGTGAGGGGTCAAGGTGACTGAGAATTGTTGAATGAATTGTGAAATGGGGTCAATGAAAATTTACAGAGTTAGTTAAAATGTCACATTTGTGCTAACTTTATAACAAAGGTCAGAGAATATTTTTTTTATACCAGAAAACTCTTGTCATTGGCGGAAGATTGAAAAGAGTAGTTGGTTTTTACCTCATCGGGTTTTTCTAATGAATATATTTTGACTATGAAATGAATTCAATAAAATAATATCTGTGTTGAATATTAAATACAATGATCTTTTTGAAGCTATAGTTGACTGATTGATGTCAGAAAACTGTTTGATTTAGAATTTTTCACACTAACGCAATTGGCAATAACTTATTGTATAAATTAAATTAGTATATGTACATGCCATAAGTGAGTGGTAGTTAAAATATTTCAAACCCATTTTAATGAACTATGAAGCAGTAAATGTTCAAAAACTAACTATAAGTAAACATTTTTTTTTAACATTACGAAATAGTCGTTTCAAAATTAGTGGTGATAATGAATGTAATTTTTAAAGTAAAAACTTCTTTGGCGGCGCCGAGCATTTTTTGTGATGAAAAAAAAAAATGTTAAACTCGCGAGAGCGTAAGACGTAAGATTCGTAAAACGTGGGACGGGCACGTGGCCTGGTCGAGGGACTGTTACAATGTCATTGAGTTCTTCTTTGTTGATTTGAATTGAATGCCATCTGGTGACTTTCCCTCTAGCTGGTACTGGTATGGCTCGAGTACTGACAGCGATGTGTTTGGGGGTTTCAAGTGATGAGACGTAATAACGCTGGATGGCGTTGGCCTCAATTGAGACAATTGTCATTTTGCACTGGTCATTGAGTTTTCGCTGCTGGCGCTCCCTGGGTGCAGCCCGTTTATACTGTATGCAGTTGTTTTTTTTTTTCTTTAAGTTGCGTTACCTATGGAAACATAAGGAACATTTTTTAGTATCTGTTCCGCAATAACTTTGGTACCTAATACCTATACATACAACGTTATTCTGATCTTTGTGAAGTTTGATACGATTATAGCTTTATAGCTAGCAGGATTATTAAATTGAGAGAGTTACCTATATGCAATTGACTCAGAGGTCTTGATGTAAGTATTAGTGGTGATCTCGATGACGATAAGGTGCGATCGAGTTTGGTGTCATGTAGGGGTTGGGCTTGATTTCCTCTCTTACAAAATAGTATTTAAGTATCGTTACATGCGGTCTCGAAATATTTTGAAATAAAAATGTACTTTCTCTATGATTGAAAGTTTGATGCGAGTTTATTTTTGAAACTTAGAATATCCAAATGAAAAAAAAGCTCTAGTAAATTAGATATCAATGTCAAAAGGTATTTTATTTTTAGTTGTCTGTACGTCTATATGAAGAATATTTAGGGTTATATACAGTTACAAATCACGTTATAAAAGCGAAATTGTAGAAATGGCTGAGTTTGTGAAGAAGTTTAGAGCTACAGCCTCTAGATACGTAATAATATGTTTGAAGCATAGAAATAATAAAGTACATGTATAGTCGTAAATTAAAAAAATAATATTTGAATTAGGTATTTGACTTAGATTTTGGTTAGAGACATGAAATAGGTAACATTCATTGCCTATGCGTGATTTCAGTAACTGATTTGCTTTTAAATTATGCGAATTGTGAGATTAGTCGTATTTATGCCAGTGTCTAACTCTAAACATACTCTGCTTGATTATTATTGATTTGTTAATCGATTTAAAAAACAGTGTCTAGAAGAATAGTTTATCTAAATGATGGGATAGCATTAGTAGTTGTTAATAACTGTTCTAGCATATCTAGAAAGGGTTATATAGGGTAACATATACATCAATGATCGAGACATCCAAAATTAAAACCATCCTATCTCTCTCGTATTCAAAGTTATGATTGTGATGTTTCATTCGTATCAGGATCAGGATAAAAAAAAATGTAATTCAAAATTCATAATTTTCATAAGTTGTAGTTGGTATATCACATGACTTTCCACATTTCCGCTTTTAATATCTAGTTTCTGTATTATTTACGTTCTATTTTCAAAAAGTTAATTTCGTGTCATTGTGTCGTTTGTTCATTTATTTATTAATGAAACACTTACATTTTGAAGTTCATCTTAACAGAGGTAATAAAATAATATTGAAACGGTTATTGATTAGGTACTTAACATATGTCGGTACGCTTAAAAAATGTATGTCACATAAAATTGTTTACTTCAAATTGAATTTTAATACTGTCAATAGAGTTGAATATTATAATTGCCATAAATGGCTTTATATGCACTATAGATAGGTACTTAAAATCAATTAAGTCAGTATGAAAGAAGAAACCAATTGCACCAATAAGATTGGTTTCGTCAGAAATGTTTGCATTGATTTGAAAAATCTGCTATCTTTGCATGATTGCTGTGAGAAATAATATTGAAAGTGTGTGAAGAAACATGTTTTTTTTTTTGGAAAGCTTACTTTGATTAAAAAAAAAAAAAAAGATAAATTGCCATCTTTAGAAGACTGCTGTAACGAATGATATCAAAAGGGTGTGTACAAAATGCAAATCTTCCGTTTGGTCCGACCAGTTGATTTATTTCTGTTACAATAGATGAAATAAAATAAATCTTCAAGAAAAACTGGTAAATTATTAGATATATTGGGTGTCAAATAGACTTTGAAATTTAGAAAATGCATCAAAATATTGGACATTATACAATTATTTAATATTATTTGCAAAAATAAAAATCTACAATTATGCATGATAAAATTGATAAAGTCTGCGTTTTGCTACTGAAACCTGTCTCAAGTGTTTCTGTCGACTTTGAGTTTAATATTCGGAAACAGGTTAGCAAGGTTATATGCTAATAAAATAAAGAAAATATGTATATCTTAAGTAACACCAATAGCTAAAGACCTGTAACGTACGAGCTGAAAATAGTATTACAGTTAAAAATCATAAACGATAAATAATGAAAACATTTTTTTTACTATAAATGTAGCAGCTACGCTTTTGTAAGTTTGAGAATTGTTTTTATCCCATTTTTTTTTTGGGTACCTATTCGGAAATAAACATACCAATATGGATTTACACTCAAGAGTACCCTAGTACATACATACTCGTTGATACTATAAAGCATAAAGGGGATTGTAACAGGCCAAGTTTCTTCCTAGAGAGGTACCAAAATCTGATTTATTTGTCAGGTCTGTTTCAGAGAAATACAATAAAAAAAATAGTTTGTGTTCATAATATTAAAATTTAAACTTTTAAAGGTACAATATCATATTTTACTTGAAGACTATCGAATTCATTGAATAAAATCTATTTATTGCATAAACTTATATCGCTGTATGATGAAAAATGTTTTAAGCGTTTGTAAGACACGTAGTAAACATCAAGTAAATAATTAACTACAAGTCAAATTCTCATAAAGCTAAACATATGCAATTGACAGTAAACATAAAGAAAGGAAAGAACTGAAGGCCGAATGTCATGATAGACGCGAGCTCAAACATATTGATTTAAAACAAAGTTTACACATTTAATGTTATTGTTTACAACTAGGTATAAGAAGCTGAATAAGCATTTCGATCTCAGAGGAATTTCATGGAGTAGGTACGATTTATTTCAGTGTATAAGAAATGTTTTATAAGTGTTTCTAAAGGCGCTTTCTTAGCTATTTTCTTTTCAACCTTAAATTGAGTTTCGTGCGCCGGAGTCATGCACGAAGTAGGATGGCCGAATGTCATGATTTTTGGTAATTATATCAAAAAGTGTAAGCAAATATGAATTTTACTTGGCAACTTTCTGAACATACCTGAATTTAATATTAGGGTAATGGGTAATGTTTAATGACTTACCTGGCAACACTTGAGTTAGCAAGTGGTAGGGGTAAGTGGGAGTTAAACGGACAGTTGTGCAGACTCGTTCACTTGGATTGGGGAGTCAAAGAGAGAACATCTTGATGGTAACGGGTTAGCAAAGTTAAAGAGGCACCACCATTTTATAATTAGAACAATCATAGATAAATTTATAATAATAGATTTTTAAATATCCTGCTCGAATGGACCAAATTTTATGTTAGGAACAGAATAAGGATAGAATGAAATGGGCGCGAAGATTAAAAGGGATTTAGAAAACAGTACCTGGTCAGTGAGAGAAAATTACTTGGCAATCCCGCGGAGAGCGGGCCCGCTGAACTTCTATGATCTTCTTGTCTTCTTTCTCACAAATTAAGTCTGTCACTGTCTAGTTATAAAAGAAATAGGATGCAGAAGGCAGAAAATGCACAAGGACTGATATTTTACTTTAATCGAAATTAACACTAAGTGGACGCGGTGTCGGCCATATTACCGCCATTGTCGAAGTGTTTTTTTTTTAAATCTAAAATGACTGAATGTAGTTTCGAATGACGGATATCCGGTAAAATGAAAGAATGTAAATTTGAAGTACAATGTTGCTAGAAGAAATAATATATTCCTAAACAAGTCTCAACACCTTCATCACATTAATTAGCTCATCTACTCGTACACGTGTGCCCTTTCACATTACAGTAGGTATCCACAGCGCGTTCAAATATTCATTTATATATTTTATACGTACCTTGGTTTCGGGTAATAAGGGTCGTTATTGTATTTATTATAATACACGTGTACCGTCACGGGATCAGTTAACGAATGTACACGGTGATTATGTAAATGTATAGGTATACTTAGACCCGTATGTTAATGTAACCTTTGGCTTTTAAGCCCAACTAATGTTCATTGCGAGTATACTGCGTCAGCAATAAACTTAACTTTTTCAACTATATACTTTTAATTTTGTGTAGGTATATAAAAATATGTGGTCGTATTGAAAATAAAATTCAAATACACACTGTATAAAAATTATAACTAAAATTAA
The DNA here is from genome assembly GCF_948474715.1 of Cydia amplana. Lineage (NCBI taxonomy): Eukaryota > Metazoa > Arthropoda > Insecta > Lepidoptera > Tortricidae > Cydia > Cydia amplana. The sequence goes on from NC_086085.1 coordinate 5,889,680, forward strand.
AAACTAAGCCTAAACTATAAATAAAAAAATTGGCCTAAATCGCCGCCTATTGGCAAATGTATAATCTCATATTAATAGTGACATGGGTCCACCTTGGGTCGAATTAATGTCGAGGAAATAATATACGTAAAGGTCAGTCCTGTGGGGCCTATTCAATTCGTCAAAGTGATATGTGTGATCGTTGTGACTGGTCGTATGCCTATTACATACCTAGTATTAACCTAATTTGTTCATTACAAAACACACAAACTAGAAAGAAATACCTTGAATACTAAAATCCCTTTCAGTCGCGTATTTCATGCATGATTCCAATGAATAATGTCACAATTACAACTTGAAGTGCACGTTTCGTATTTCACCGCTTGTGGTTTCATTAAATATATAACCCACTATAAATTTTTTTGCTATTTAGATTAATAACTTGCGTAAAATAACTATCACAAGTTGAAACTAACCCAAATATGTGAACTTTTGGCATTAGAATGACAGTGACATTGACAGCGTGACGTTCGGTCGTATTGAAGTCTGAACTCCTAGTACAGAGTTAATACAAACAGTCCAAAACGCCTAAGATTTTAAACTTCCCGCTATGTTTTGAGTATGTTTGCTACTGGTGAACGTAAAATACTTCCACACAGGAGTGTTTTTCGGAAAGAGACTAAAAATATCCCAAAGTAAAATAATGCTTGCAGGTTCGTGCGTGTAGAGGGGCCATAAAGCGTTCCTTTTTATTATAATTTAGTCTACTCAAACTGACTACCCGATTATTGCCTGTGAATGTGTGCGTAGACGTCATTGAGAATATCTCCGTCTTTCTCTAAGACGCAAGCGTGAAAGGGATAGATCTTGGTAGCATCGAACTTTACGACTTTTGACCTCTTCCTCGGTTATGGTAGCCTGGTACTTTTGGTAAACATTTGTCTTGATAAATCACTGGTCGTCGGTTGCATATCGCTAATAGGTACGGGGCAAATGACCTCTTCCTCAGTCATGGTATCCTGGTACTTTCTGATTAATGTTTGTCTCATTATGTCGCCGTTATGTCGCCGTTATGACGCCATTATGTCGCCATTATGTCGCCGTTGTGTCGCCAATATGTCGCCAGTATGTCGCCATTATGTCGCCATTATGTCGCCGTTATGTCGCCGGTATGTCGCCGTTATGTCGCCGTTATGTCGCCATTATGTCGCCAGTCGCCAGTATGTCGCCGTTATGTCGCTTGTCGCCAATAGGTCGCCAGTGTATCGTAAAATCACCAGTAAGTCACATGTCGCCGTTATGTCGCTGGTATGTCGCCGGTATGTCGCCGTTATGTCGCCGTTATGTCGCCGTTATGTCGCCGTTATGTCGCCATTACGTCGCCTGTCGCCAATATGTCGCCAGTACGTCGCCTGTCGCCAATGGGTCGCCGTTGAGTCGCCTGTCGTCAATAGGTCGCCAGTACGTCGCCTGTCGCCAATAGGTCGCCGTTGAGTCGCCTGTCGCTAATAGGTCGCCAATATGCCGCCTGTCGTCAATAGGTCGCCAGTACGTCGCCTGTCGCCAATATGTCGCCAGTACGTCGCCTGTCGCCAATGGGTCGCCGTTGAGTCGCCTGTCGCCAATGGGTCGCCGTTGAGTCGCCTGTCGTCAATAGGTCGCCAGTACGTCGCCTGTCGCCAATGGGTCGCCGTTGAGTCGCCTGTCGCCAATATGTCGCCAATACGTCGCCTGTCGCTAATATGTCGCCGTTACGTCGCCTGTCGCCAATATGTCGCCAATACGTCGCCTGTCGCTAATATGTCGCCGTTACGTCGCCTGTCGCCAATATGTCGCCTGTCGCCAATATGTCGCCTGTCGCCAATATGTCGCCTGTCGCCAATAGGTCGCCAATACGTCGCCTGTCGCCAATAGGTCGCCAGTGTGTCATAAGATCACCAGTAAGTCACATGTCGCCGTTATGTCGCCAATATGTCGCCGTTATGTCGCCGTTATGTCGCCGTTATGTCGCCAATATGTCGCCGTTATGTCGCCAATATGTCGCCGTTATGTCGCCAATATGTCGCCGTTATGTCGCCAATATGTCGCCGTTATGTCGCCAATATGTCGCCAATATGTCGCCAATATGTCGCCAGTATGTCGCCGATATGTCGCCGGTATGTCGCCGATATGTCGCCGATATGTCGCCAATACGTCACTGTTATGACCCTAGCCATAGGTACCTAATATGTCGCCAGTACGTCGCCTGTCGCCAATAGGTCGCCGTTGAGTCGCCTGTCGCTAATAGGTCGCCAATATGCCGCCTGTCGTCAATAGGTCGCCAATACGTCGCATGTCGCCAATAGGTCGCCGTTACGTCGCATGTCTCCAATAGGTCGCCGTTACGTCGCTTGTCGCCAACAGGTCGCCAATACGTCGCCGTTGCGTCGCCAATACGTCGCCGATTGTGTCGCCAATAGGTCGCCAGTAAGGGGTATAAAAGGCAGGTGCGCGCCGCGAGCGATTCATTTCATTCTTCAACCATCGGCTAGCAGTGACTCTGGTTCTCGGGCGTTTAATATTCGGTAAGCAAAGTTCCTCTACTACTGTTGCTATGTTTGTTTTCGCTTGGAATTATCCTGGTGAATTTAAGCGTGGAAATGGTGTCTGTGTTTGGTTTTGCGGGGACAATATCGTCGTAAAACTGATCTTAGACTTTTGTGGAGATTCTTTGTTACCGAGTACGGGATTTAAATATAGTGAAGTTTCCTACGCAGTGTTTTTCTAAGTGCCGCCACGTTATGCAGGGACAATATCGTTGCATAACAGGGGCTTGGAAAGCGTGATTGTGTTTGGTTTTACGGGGACAATATCGTCGTAAAACTGAACTCAGGCTATTGCGGGGATTCTTTGCTGCTTTGTGTAGTTATAGTGAAGTTTTCTACACTGTGGTTTTCTGAGTGCCGTCACGTTATGCAGGGACAATATCGTTGCATAACAGGGGCTTGGAAGGCGTGTCTGTGTTTGGTTTTATGGAGACAATATCGTCATAAAACTGAACTTAGATAAAGGTGTCTAAGGAAATTTCATTTCTGTGTTTAGTTCGTTGATTTTGTGAGTAGTTTGGTTCATAAAATAGAACCTAGTTATTTTAGTGTTTTACTATGGGGTCTTTTGCTATATATTTTAAAACCAGATCATTGTTTGGACTGACTGTTTGTCCGGCTGGACCGCTCACCCCTTGCGGTGTTAAATGTGAGCTGTCTAGGAGTCTTTTTGTTCCAAGATGAGGGTTATCTTGGCGCCTTCTTTTTACCAACATAGAAGGTGAAAAACGTCTCCCTCCTTAGCTCTCCAATGTCCAGCTGTTAGATGAATAGTGGGGGTGTCACATGCGCACCATCCGGAGTAATCTGGGCCCATTTGAAATCTACAGTATTTGGAGGCTTCGTATATTAAATATATTTATTTATACCACTTATATACATAATAGGGACCTGTCTTACCCATGTTGCCACCCTGCCTCTGTGCAACCCGCCATGGGGGGAGACAAGCCCACGAGCTGTTAGGTTGCATTCTCGGAATCGCTCGCCGAACTCTTACAGTTTCTTAGTAGGGATACACTTGCGTATATTCCAAAGTACCAGGTCGATGGTAAGTACGAACTGTGCTTTGGTTATACTAGAGTAGGGACAAGGGTAGGTTTAGGGTAAATTCACACACTAATTATTCGGAATTTAGGTTTCGTTTTAGTCTTGGTCTATAAAACTGATATATTTCTCTTTTTAAGGGACTTCAACTAAGGTCTCGCTATACTAAAATTTTGTGTAAATAGTTATAGGGTTCCAATTGCTTAAATCTTCCAATATTCTAATTTATTTGGGGAAAATAATTAATGTAAAATCTTATCTCTATTTTTATTTTCTGGTTTTCTGGTGTAAAGACGAGGTACTGAGTATTACAATCATGTTTCTAAGGTATTTACACAATTAAATCTTAAATATCAAGTTGGGATTAGGAACACAGTCTATTCGGAGATAGAAAATCGACGTCTAGCTGTTTTAGGGAACCTTTGGCAGGCAAGAGTAATCCAAAGGATATTTTGAGTGAAATAATGCTCATCTTGATATTTCAGTCTCATAAAATATAGTATATTTTTAATAAATAAACTTAGTACTTCGTTCATACTTCTAAAAAACTAGAAATACAGTTTATATTTTAGTTCTGGGGAATGGAAATGGGATTCGCATCCCTAGTTTTTGAAATAAAAAGATAAGTAATTTTTGATGACTGATGGATACTTTGACACTTCTTACCATAGCCATCTAGGTACGCATAGGTTCCGAAGTGTTGGTCATAGCCCGTCTGGCTAAAGAGTAGGGTAGGAGTTCCAATTGACCTTGCTGATTGGACTAGGAGCCCCCAGTCCTGCATCGAGCGTATGGGTAGCATATTTCGTATAGAAGCTGGTAGTTAATAATATTAACTTGAAATGCTAGGTGTAAATGGGCTTACCCCAGGAGTGCTACTCATATGTTATCCCGGAGGCTTAATAGATTGTGGCAGGCTTTTACCAACCCCATTTTTAAACTCATTTTATCAAATATATTTCTTTTATATTGGTATTATCATGTATGCTGCATTTATCTAAATAATATTGTTTGAAGTAAAATATAGCATCATTTACATTACACTAATAAATCCTGGTAATTTTTGGTACTATTTCTATAATTTATCAAGTTATTCGTTAACATCATAATAAGCATGCTTCCAATATTATAATGTATTTTTCCCTAAAGTCCAGGTAATTGTAAATAAGTCGGAGTCCAAAATTTAGCTGATACTCATTAAAGAACTTAGGGTACCGCGGTTCACATCGAGGGGTCCTAACGCTAGACTAGACGATCACGACTAAATCACATGGCCATATTCTAAGGGTAAATCTAAAAAGGGGGGTTCATATTAAGGTTAGTTAAGTAAGTTATGGAGGTAGTGGGAGGTGACATCGTGGCGCGATCGATAGTAATGTAGCATCTTGTTGCAATTTAGTTGTAGTCAAGTCGTTAATAGCTCTAATAAATTAACAATTCCTTCCACACAACTGTGCTGCCATGACCAGGAATTTAACGTTATTACAGCTAACCTTTATAGGCGTTAAATATTTACTCTAGTTCTAGTGGGAAATAAGTAGATAATTTTGTGTAAAAATCCCTCGTGTAAGATAGACTTGTACGAATTAACCTACATAATGTTTTGAATCCATAAATAAAATAAATACATTTTCACGTCAGAAGAATTAATATATTTAGTTGTACCTACTCGTAATTGCACTAATTCTCCGTATATAACACTTAACCTTTAACAAAGTCATCCTTAGGTAATAACCTAATAACTGTAAATAAAACCCATTTGAAGTAAATATCAAGGCTCGAACCGATTATAACTTTGTCATCAGTCGATTCTGTCGCAAAACCAATCAATGTTGTAAAGTTTTCATAACCTTGTACCTTGATTAAGGCAAAGATCTCTCTTATCTAATCTTATTGAAGTATGTAAAGGATAAGTTAATTGCGTCCCAAGAAGTTACCATTTCAGAACTTGTAATGATTCCAAGTGCCTGATTCCAACTTTAAGATACGTCAAAAATATGCTAAAAACACAGACAAGACATCCTCTAGACTGAGCATAGTAACGCTACCCCCTTTGCCACAAATATACGGTAGTTTTACTCCATCTTCGAGTCAAGTGTCAGAATCCCGTGCCGTGATTGGTCCGTGTCTTTGAACGGACCAATCACGGCACGGGATTCGCTCACCTCGTCCCCCGCACCCCAGTATTTTTGGCAGCATCGGTTTCATGAAATAATTGCTCTAAACTCCGTCTAGAGGATTCCTAGTCTATGGTTAAAGATACCATAATATATGGATCGTATAATGTCAGTGTCAAAAGTTACGTTTTGGTTTTATGGAGTTCAATGTATTAAAATTACAATAGTAAAGAGTCTGTAGCTTGTTGGAAACATGTACCTATGTACTCGTATATTTGTTGGACGAAAACACATTATTATGAATGTTATGTAGTTACGTTGTAAAATTATAACACAAGTCTCAGTGCGTAACCCAAATTTATATTTTTAACTCACAAGTTTATTTGAATAAATTTTATTTATCTATTTAAAGAAGATTGAAACTAACCGAAAATAAGTGTTCCGTGAACAAAGTTTTGTACGGAACAAACTGGAAATATTAAGTAAGTTATGCTACACCAGGCCGTTAATAATGCACCCAAATACAAAGGTTGCTACGGTAACAATAATAAACAGACCCAGAAACCGCACTATCGGGTTCGGATTGAGAGCCATCGAGCACGCTCACGATTGCGGAAACTCAAATGTCAAAGAGCACCGTAAAAGCTCTTGCGTTTAAGAGGGAAGTACCTACAATGGGGCGCGTTTAACTTTATAGCAGTATTCAAAGACATCGACTTAGGTGACTTAAATACATTAACTTTTTCTAAATACGCATAAAGGATGACTCACGTTAAGCTGGGCCGTGTCCGGGCCGGAGCTTCTGGCGCTTACTTTTCTATGACAATGACAGGTGATCACGTGGTGCTTTCCATAGAAAACGAAGCGCCAGAAACTCCGGCCCGGGCACGGCCCGGTCTAACGTGAGTCATCCTTTAGTTTTGGCACGGCGTTCAGGTTAGTTTTGTACGCCTAAAGCGCGCGTATGCGTTAGTAGGTATACTGTAAGTTTATTTCTAGTAATTAAGTACAGCTTGAGCCACATAGTGACACATAGTTCAACGAAAATAACGACCCCATTTGGAAACCTACGATACAGGAAACTGTAGGCTCAGTAAATTAGGATATTATTACTTATCAGGTTCATACATAAATATATATATCTATAAAACCTACGCGATTTCGGCCCACCACGCGCCCAGAGATAAGAGCAAGAAATCAGTATTTTTTTGTTTTGTTCCACCCACCTACTGATATTAATAGAATATGCCAAATTAAAGAGAAAATTACCGTAAAATGGGGTGAGTAGGGTCAAAACTGAAATTCAAACCTCGATAACATTTTATTTTTACATATGAAAACTGAATGGTGTATATAATAAGTGTTCCGGACGTTTGTATTTTAGTTTTTATTTTATTTTGGGTAGTTGCATTTCATAACTTTGACGATAAAGAGGAAAACCCACCTCACCCCGTAGTGCCTCGTATTTGGGGTGAGAAGGATTTTCATACAAAGGTGACTTTGGAAGATTGTTGGATCGATTTTTTTTATGCGTTACTATAGCTCCATTTTAAATTGGAATACATTATTTTTGTAGCAGTAGCCTTAAAATCCCTTCTCACCCCCCTCTCAAACCTTCTCTCCCCATTCATAACCCACCTCTCCCCGCGAAACCTACTCACCCCGTTTTACGGTACCTTCTCAAATCAAAATTTCATAAAATAGCCATTATATAAGTGTACATTTAAGAATATTGTCGCCACTGTAGTTTGAATATGACGATTTAAACAATGCTCTGGTACTAGTTTCGTTGCTAAAAATGGTTACAAAAAGAGAACAAAGGAAAACAGAGCGTTTTGTAAGTAAGACTTCTAATACTAGCGCAAAGGCCATATAAGTAAACCGTGAAGTCTAGTAAGTCGTGTAGTCTATGTTACCTTATACTAAGCCATTTTTCATCTAAAGATAAATTAAACTTCTTTACCCGTAAAGCGAGTATCAGCAGGCTATAACAATAAACGTTGATGTGGACTTTATTACCAGGTGATAAAGTCTGTTTTCATTAGCGCCGCCGTGATGAGTAGAGCGCTATAAATCGGAGCAAATTGCAGCAGTATATTGAAGCTGGCGGCTAATACCGGCTTGGATAAGAATTTAGAAAGTGCCATAGAAAAATATTCTAAAGTCTAAAAAACATCTTGGAAAAGGAATATCTGGTAGGTCTATAAAACACTGGTCTATAATATTCTGGATTTATATTTACATTATTAAATACCCGACTCATTAAATGCCTGAATTATACATCTTTATTTGTATCTCCTTGGATATCACGGGCCTATAATCCCGGTTTTTTGATAGGCTTGCGTGGGGACACAGATCCAACACGTAGAGCCCCTTGGAGAGCTTTTGTGTCATGTAAAACATCTTTATTTTCTTTATCTTACGTTAGGTTCTTTATAATATGGATATAAAAGTAAAATATAAAAACACTTACAAAACAATAAAAAATACATATAAACACATTATAAAAAACCTAACCTAGGGTGCCGCCAATCTTTATTATTATTATAATAATTGAAATTTGGTTTGATATTATTGTGTAATGAAATATTGAAAATAAAATTTAAATTGACTTTATTGTGTATTTGTTTAAGAGATTGTAGAATAATATACAGAATTTGTATTTGTACGAAATCAAGTGACTATTTCCATACATTTAGAAAATGTGCCAAATCCTATCAACGATTGTCATCTTCGCTAGGCCCCCTTGAGTCCGATTCGAACTAAAAAATGTCATATATTAGTGCGAACGATTTTAAAGCCCAACAGAGAGATGTTAATTGTATATTAAATATGAAATACCCAATGTATTTCGAATTTTCCTGATAACTTATTATTACTTTATTCTGACGAAATTGTTTATGCTCCATTTCGCCTACAGCCCTAATAAAAAAATGTTATACCTAAGGTAATTTGTACAGGAATTTTGGCTTTACGCGTTTAGCAATTTTATTGAAAAAAAAAGTCTACCCGTGTACGTTTATATCGTAAACCCTACCTAAACCCTAACGTGAAATTAAATGAATTGGGGCCTAATGCATAAAAAATTGTAATATTAGCCGGAGGCAGGATCAGATTTACGTCATTAGGTATCTCACTCGCACTTATTGGTGAGCGTCAACCTAATGACACGACTTTGATTGCATTTCGTGCACACCAATCCATAATTATAATCAATATACCTAATCCATATCGACTTCCGACATCCTCTTTCTATCTTATACCTTTAAACGAGCAATTATTGTATATCTTTACTTTATATATTTCGGGGATCTCGGAAACGGCTCTAACGATTTCGATGAAATTTGCAATATGGGGGTTTTCTGGGGCTAAAAATCGATCTAGCTATTAGGTCTCATCTCAGGGAAAACGCGCATTTTTGAGTTTTTACACGTTTCCTAAGCAAAGCTCGGTCTTCCAGATATTTTCTGTCATTAGAATAAGAATTCCGGTTATATTACAAGTTGCACTATTGTTATGTAACAGGCCTTAGAAATCGTATAACCAAATAAGTATTAGAGGTGGGTATAAGTACGTTACATCTGTATAGATCTGAGCCATGTGATTGAAAATAATTATTTACCTAAGCTCTGCTAATTGTTTCGTATTATTTAAATATCAGTCCCTATTACTTAATACCAAATCAAAACAACTAATACATGTCTAAGGAGTGATACGGTTGTCATACACAGACAAGAGGTTAACTACTAACATTCAAAGCTACCTAAAATAAACACCATTACAGGTAATCGTAGTCTGCTATTTGCCCTAACTTCGATCGTTTGATGCACGTGGATGCACTTAGGTAATCTAGTGATAGTGACGTCTTTAGTAGGAATTAACCTAGCTTGTGTCGTGTGTGTCCAGCCATAATACTGTCCACGTAATATTTGCGCATGCATGTTTTAATGCAGTTAGGCTGCACTTAGTTTAGTTCGTGATCGGGCGTTGTTGTTTTTACCTATAGTTCGTTTTTTTAGCATTAGAAATAAGGTAAACAATCTTGATGTGTCTTTTAAATGAAAAACACATTTTAAAAATAAGTTACGGTAAATATATGACAATTATGAATCCAATACGATCTTTTATAGTCTTCTGCTTTCATAAGTAATAGTTATTGATTTTTAAAAAGTGTTTTTCAATTAAAAGACATGTCAAAATCGCTTACCTTCTTTCAAGTTCTTTCTAATGCTAAAAAAACGAACTATAGGCGACCACAACAACGAACGTCGAACAGTTTTGAATGATTCACGGTTAGTTCCACTAGACTTATATTGACCGGGATATTGAATAATTTTACGGTTTAAACTCACTTATTTTAAGTCACTCGCGCATCATGTTTCGGAGAGCCGGTCTCCTTTCTAAAGCACTAACAGTGCGAGCAGCGTTTACGACGGCCGTGTATCGCGTACCCCGTCGCGTATCGTGTGTGTCGTGACGCTGCTCGCACTGTTAGTGCTTGATAAAGGAGACCTAGGCTCTCCGAAACATGTCGCGCGAGTGACTTAAAACAAGTGAGTTTAAACCGTAAAATTATTCAATGTTAGTATGTCTCACAACAGTTAAAATTCGACCGGGATATTATATATATGATATGTTACCCGTGAACAAGATGCATGTAACTGCGTCGAAATATCGGGAGCTCGAAAACATTACAGAAGGTAATCACGGTTCATATCCCGGTCAATATAAGTCTAACGAACGTCGAAATTTCGTTATATGCCTCTATCGCATTTGCAGTAGGTATATATTCGAGCGACGATTTCCGATATTCACAGTACAGTAAGCTGTGTGCACAACAGTGAGGTAAAATGATTTATAGCTGGTCAACCAAATCTTGTCAGTAAAAAAAGGGGCGAAATTCAAATTTTCTATGGGACGACATCTCTTCGCGCCTACATTTTTCAAATTTGCCGCCTTTTTCTACTGTCAAGATCTGGTTGACCGAGTATAATATTTTGGAATATTATTTTCAAACAATGTAACGTCATGCTTGTTTTGTAAGATGGTTAAATTAAAAAGTTCATCATTGTTATCAAATCAAGTTGTGATATTAAATAAGTACCAATATCTGGGAGACCGAGCTTTGCTCGGAAAACATATAAACTCGAAAATGCGCGTTTTGCCAGAGATAAAACCTAGCTAGATCAATTTTTCGCCCCCAAAAACCCCCTGTAGGCGCGTGGATCTGGCTAGGTTCAGCTCGTAGCCTCTTGAAGCGGGTTCAGCAGCAATAATGTAGACGACGCCTTTCGTTTTAAAATACGTTTAATTACCAACTAGTACAGTTGTACAGAAATAAGAAGAAAAGTAAGTATATATAAAAAAAAGGCACGTATGCGTGCATCTAGTAAGGTGGTGAATAGCGAATGCCTTGAGTGGGGATCGGCTCCTCCGTAGCAACGTGCTGGACCAATCACAGGGGCTGTAGATGTCGTGATATCGGCGCTGATTGGCTGCCGATGATGCGATACGTGTACGGTAGGCTGCGTAAGTTGCATTGGGTACGGTCTCCCACATAAGTTGCCTTGACACCCCATATAGCAAATTTCATCGAAATCGTTAGAGCCGTTCCCGAGATCCCCGAAATATATACCTATACATATAAATAAATAAATATATAAATAAATAAATATGCAAGAATTGCTCGTATAGGTATTAGATATTGGTGAATATCAATAACAAGTCAAAATACGTATATAAGTTTAGATAAGGGTTAAGTTTATTAATTATTATACACTTTTAGTTATTGAACGAGGAATTACCGTATTGACAGCGTACAGGATAAATCCTTCCTACCTGACGACACAATCTATCCTTTGGAGTGTTTGGAGCAATAGTAATCTTATTCATTAAGTAGGTACTAGCAAAATCCAACATAGTTGAATTTATATGTCTAAGACTACCGATTGCATGACTTCTACTTTTATGTGTATTTAAGTAGTAGCGTTTTCCTTTAATTTAAATGTGTAATAAAAACTTAAAATGTACACTTTTCGCATCAGAAATGTTTGCGCGTCGTCCATCAGGCGACAGTATCTACTCGTGACTACGGAGATAGGGCCCGATTCTGATTTTGAAATAGACATCTATTAGATATCTTTTAGGCATCACCAAGATACGATAACGATATGTTTAAGATCTAACCTGTCAAATTTGACATTTGCGCGATTCTGGAGATACTCTTGAACGATTTCCACAAGATATGACTTAGAGATCCAATTCACATCTAATAGATATCTAATTCTATCTAACGTAAAAGTGACATTGGTTGCCCGAATTGCGCTGCAAAAGAGAATTAGTTGAAATCTAAACTATAACGTATTTAGAATGGATCTAGTACGTGTCGTCTCTTGTGAATATCTTGAAGTTTGAATACGGCAGTTAGTTTTACGTAAAGTGTATCCAACTTCTAAATGCCTTTGCACGGAAAATGTGCGCGCTGGAATACTCGTTCAAAGAATTTAATTAAAGTTGTACGAGTGACTTTCTCGCTGTTTCAGTACAGATATAACATGTAGGTATGTAGCAAAGGTGTCATTACAATTACACCGTATCACCGCACTGTGCTCAATACAACGAACTAGTATAGTCATTAGTCACCTGCAATAGCGCATATTTTTGCGGCCTTCGAAGAGTAACATATTATTGCAGGTGACTAGACTTTGTGCGGAAAGAGAAGAGTCGTGGAGTGTATGGGGCCCAATATATTCCACGACTTTTCTCTTTCCGAACAGACTCTACAATCTACATGTTTGACACTGAGAACATTCCACGAGGAAATATAGCTAGCCTCCGTAGTGATGAAGCGTAAATTTATTTCGTTTTTTGTCTATATGAATACTAGACTTTTTGCTAGTAAAATTACTCTGTCATAAGGTCACCATATCTTTTAAATAATTCTAGATTACGTCCTGCTTCTGAGCTGACCATAGTGCAAAAAAATAAGTTATGATATATGTACTACGTTATTTCGACTACCATTTGAAATGAATTATACTATTTATTACCATTTTTACAGAATGTGTAAACATTTTAGTTCGTTACGGTGTAAGAGTCATCTTATAACTAATAGTTCGGCTGCGGTATACTTCTAGGTGTATGCTTCGGAAAGTCGCCCTGGAGACCTGTGAACTAAAGTAATATTCCTGTTTTTTTGTAATAAATTACAAAATAGTTCAGTTGTTTATTAGAACGTATGTCATTTAGGAAAAGTTTTGCGTACCTAGTTACTTAATGCGATATTAGTACTTACCTATATTTTGTATAGAGATATCATACTCGTACAAGTTTCCCAATACTCGTTATTGCTCCGTATAGTTATCAGGTAAATACATGTTATATGTATAATAGCCTGTTAAATTGGTCCTAGAGTAGTAGTTAAAATAATAATGTTACATAATCAAGACATAGCACAAGGATAACATTCTTGGGTCATACACAGATTTAATCGAAAGTTGTCACTCCTGCGAAAGTGTGGTGTGCTTTCTATAGCCGGTTAACAGAAAAGGATTGCCAGGTTTATCAAATAAAATATAATAATATAATTTATGTTTGGGTTACTACGGCCAATAGACCTTACAAACTATTAGCACGATAACTAAATGACATCATTTTGATATCACTCTGATGTCAGCGTATGTTCGAATTGGCCTGTCAATCATGTCCTAATAGAAAACATACCTAACTCACCCAGATGCTCGTACATAAACTCGTAGCGTCCTTGGAGCTCTGATTCATTTTTAATTACAAGCCATACAATACATTATTACCTATTATCGGGTATTCAGAACAACGTATTACAAAATTTTACCTCAGCCCAAATTCATTAACATTGTGAAGAGTTTTCAAAAGCGGAATGTGTCTGAACATAATTTGCTTTATCCCGAGTTAAGAACAATGCCCGAGTTTCTGCGGTTTTATTTCGTTTAAGAGTAGCCCTTTTGTGTCTCTTTGGGTATTTAATTCACGTTTCGTTTCGTGAAAATTCAGGACGAGCCGCTGTCCGGCAACTGGTTTATTAAAGAAAAGATTCTAGCAGGAGGAGTCACTGGTAAAAAAATTGTCGGCGCATATTTAAAATGGCCGCATTATCTTTTTTATGATGCCTAAAAGGATAATAAAAAATGCGTCTTATTTATATCTTAAACTTAAAAAAAAACAAGTTAAAGGCGCCATGCCTTCTGTGACTTGTTATTTTTCTCCGACTACGGTTATTATTATCATTAGGGCCACTTGCACCATTCACTAACCCGGGGTTAACCAGTTCACCCTGGAGTTACCATGGTTACGAGTACACTTTGACACTGGGTTAACCGTTTAACCGGTTAACCCCGGGTTAGTGGGATGGTGCAAGTGGCCATTATACGTTTGTTTCACCCCGTCGTATATTTCATCAGAACTTTTGAACAGAGTTTGATGATGTTTCAATATACTTATTTTTACACCACGTGTGTAATACGCTACTTCTTTAACCGACTTTGAAAGAGGAGAAGATGTTTTTTACGTCAAACATAGTCGGGTTAAGATCGGTTTTCCTAGGATAGCGGTGCCGTCATATAGCGGCAATCTATATGACGGCACCGCTTTCGGAGGAAACCAAAGCTTTAGTGTTGAAACGTTTTGCTGGTTCTAGCGTATATCTTATCTTACGATATGTTATCTTTTGTTGCAGCTGCTCGGTTCGGACACGGACTGGCATTTTGCGCACCGGGGCCTCGCGCACGCGCGCCCGCGCAGGTCCATCTCGCATACCAGGCTGCTGAAACAGCACCCTCTTGTAAGTACCAGCACAGAATAAATAATAGTACTAAGTACAGAAGACTCACTCTCTAACAAAACGCGTCTGTTACGACCAGCAGAGATATGGCCGCTAGGTGGCGACAGCGCCACGCGCGGCTTATGGCTTTCCCCAAAAGTGGGGCCGAACGGATGTACTTTTAGCTACCTGTAGCAAAGCGACGAAATCGCGGAGTGAGACACGCCTGGTACCAGTGGACACTGTTGTGTTATAATAAATCTTATTATGCAATATAATTATTATTTTCTATGCAGATATAAGGTCCAGCAGTGGTCGGTTAAGAGTGTCCACATAGGTATTCAGAATTAGGAAGAGTTACTTAATTGACAGCGCTTTGAAAAATATTGTTTGATCCAGGCAGATTTATGAAAAAAATATGAATGAGAACGCATGAAGCGACGTACTTTAAGTCTTACTACGCTTTATAAACGCGATAATCTCATAAAATACACGCCCATAAAAGTCAGTTTACTCTTTCTAACTCTGGTGTATAAACTAACTATATTTCATTATCATTATAAGAAAAGGAAGGAAAATAATGAAGTATTTAAGTATTTTAAGGACCCGCAAAACTACTGCAAAAGACTAACACACCGTAGGCGTAGGTTTGGATGTACGCCAAATAACGATACGCGGAAAAATAAGTTGACCTTTCCTGTCTGTTGATTTTTATGGCATTGCTATTCAATGATCCCCTTCCCTACATATCTCATTTCAACACACGACTGCAACCCTATACATCAGTTTCAACTCTAAAACCCTAAAGTACAAAATATTCACGTAATCCTATATGTAAATATTTTAGTTAAACTTATAGACGTATTAGAGCTACAACTTTGTTCATGTTCAAGTTTATAATCCCATTATCAACTAGCTGTAACTTCAAATGCCTGCACTAGGTGAGTCTGTGTATATAGCGGTATAACTTTAGTACCCGTTTAATCCCCCGCCTTAAAGGGCGCTACAAGCTTACACTTCCGCCCTGAGCTGCTTTACTATTCTGTAGCTATTGAAGTGCATTTACAGTCAAGGGTAAAGGAAATGGGGCATTTTGCATAGGTTAATGCAAAGAAAATGTTCGGTGCGGTTACCTATTGATTGCTTTTAAGTTTAGGTTTACCTCGAAAGCCAGTTGTATGATGGATAAAAATGATTTATTTTGTTTTATTGAATGGGTAAAGTGAAAAGGGTTCCTATTTAATTATTTTAATTTAATTCAAGATTTGCCATAAATGTATAAAAGTTAACATAACATGGTTTGTGAATGGATAGTTTTTGCATAGAACTTTTTCATTCAGCTGATAAATCTTGTTAGTAAAAAGGATACCGAAACATAATAAGAAGCCACTAATTCTGCCCGACCACGTATCCATAACAGCTAGGTATTCAAAAACTAGTTTGATTTTGGATTTTATTTCGCGGTAAACAATTATATAGGCTTTTTTATTCATTTTATTTAATCACTAGCGTTAAAAAAGTATACATAAACCTTCCTCTTGAATCACTCTATCTATTAAAAAAAACCGCATCAAAATCCGTTGCGTAATAGTTTTTAGGTAATTAGGCTTTATTACTGCAGTTATTTGTGGTATTAAAGCACTAATAAATAGTTGTACTTAATGAGGATTTTTGAAATGCATAACCTTTTCATATCGTAACAGAAACTACTAACATATTTTGACAACGGCGAAACGAAATGAAGCTTTGCAGACGTCGCGGACTAGTAATAAAAAAAAATCTTGTAAAGAGTGTAAAGGATGACTCACGCTAGACCGGGCCGTGCTTGGGCCGAGGCGCATGGGCATTTTCTATGATGGCTGATCGGTGAGCACGTGGTGCTTTCCATAGAAAACGAAGCGCCGGAAGCTCCGGCCCGGCCCCAGCCCGGCCTAGTGTGAGTCATCCTTAATCAGTCTGGCCCGCTGATTAAACGTCTGGATGATAAACGATTGAAGCTAACGCCAGCGCCAGCTATTATAATAAAAGGCTAATTGGCACTTGACATGACCTTGACTTCGCTCAATGCTATCAATTACTGGGTGATTGTAGCACACGGTTGGAGAGGAGATTTAAGTTGCTAGGGCACAGAATAAATAATAGTACTAAGTACAGAAGACTCACTCTCTAACAAAACGCGTCTGTTACGATCAGCACAGATATGGCCGCTAGGTGGCGACAGTGCCACGCGCGGCTTATGACTATCCCCAAAAGTGGGGCCGAACGGATGTACTTTTAGCTACCTGTAGCAAAGCGACGAAATCGCGGAGTGAGACACGCCTGGCTAGGGTGAAATGCATTGCTCGTGGGAAAATTTATAGAGCGTTCAGAGCTAGACTGACGATCTATTTAAAATCGTGGGAATCATTGAAAGAGAGCAGCATATTTGACATTTCGGCTGGTATCATGGCGATGGCAATGATATGACCTTGGCTGCGCTTATGTCATCCACCGCTGCATGACTGTAACATGTGTAAAACAAGCAAGCTCGGAGATCCGAAGCACATTGCTGGAACCAACGGCTGATGTTCCAGAACCGCCAATCTGATAAAATGGTGAGAAACTCTCGAAAGATACATTTCACCTCATCTCAGTGTGTCGATGTCGGTTGAAGCTAAAACTTACCATGGTTATTTCATACCACATACAAGCCGTCCATAATGTCATTATCGCGACTTAAATCTGTGCGTGTGTGTGTGGCTCTGAATTATAGACAAACATCAGGGTCATCAGCTTTGCAGGCTGGACTACTTACTTTTTTTTGGGTTTCGATAGAAGAATGATAGAAGATTTAAAGCTATATAAGCTATAATATAAGTACTCCACTGTACTTAAACTGTTCATAAATAACCCAGGACGACTTGAACCCTTGCTTATAGCGACTGAGCTTTCCGGACTACAAAGCTAATCCGATCGTCTTATAAATAGATTAAACATCAAGGTTTTTGTTTATAAAACAGAATGACGTGCGAAATTACAAGACGGTCCGTCCCTGGGGTGTGACAACCCTAATCAGGCCCCCCCACGTTTCTGCGCTATACTTTCGGACTATATATTAAAACTTACTTGGGTTCTTCGCTGATACATTACACAGCGGGTGTGCTCCACATAAGCTGAGCACATGACAATAGGAGTTTCATATTTAGTGTCGCTTACAAAAATACCGGACCACAAACGTATTTTTAGGGTTCTGTACCTCAAAAGGAAATACGGAACCCTAATAGGATCACTCGTCTGTCTGTCCGTCCGTCTGTCACAGCCTATTTTCTGCGAAACTACTGGACCAATTAAGTTGAAATTGGCACACATATGTAAGTTTGTGACCCAAAGATGGACGTGTAACGTAAATAAATGAATTATAAATATGGAGGCCATTTTTGGGGGGTAAACGAGAAAATTAAAAAATAAAGTTTTTCAAACTATATCGTGTTACATATCAAATGAAAGAACTCATTGTAAGAATCTCAAATATATATTTTTTATAATTTTTGGATAAATAGTTTAGCAGTTATTCAAGAAAATAGGCAAAAAATGACCTATCTTCGAAACTACTGGGTACTGGATTTTGAAAAAAATACACAAAATAGTTCTTTCCCTATAGATGACAGGAAAACCTATTAGAAATGTGTAGTCAAGCGTGAGTGGACTTAATGTACGGAACCCTTGGAACGCGAGTCCGACTCGCACTTGGCCGGTTTTTCTTTTAGGCTATGATTTTGTTATTGGATTTGAAGAAATCATCCCGTCAGTGAAAATGTCAAGTCTACAATTGTACATTTTGTTACCTAAATAAATGTTTTCTTATATAAAAGGGTCTTGTCGTTTCGCACCCAAATGTTACGTGTGCCGTACGTTCCGTAACCGAACCGATGTAGCAACATGTTCTATATACAGGGTGCCATTTTATAGGGTGCCTACCGGGCGTTTAAATAATAAGTCCGTTGTAGACACACTATGTATAATTTAACAGTTTAAGCACAGTTACAAGCATGAAGAAAGCCGCGACCGGAACCGGAACCGGATCAGTAATATGTTTTTCTAACTCCATAAACAACGAGCAATTGAATGCCCCTACTTTTACTAAAATCAGACAAGATTTATTTTTATTTTTTGTTTATTTTTTGTCATTTATTTTACTTTTATAAGTGGATTTAGGATATTACAACGGCTTATTAAAATATTTAAATTAGTAAATTGAATCGTCTCTTTGAATCGGAACTGTCATTGACATCAATTTTGTCATTTGTCCCAGTTAGAAATAAAATTTAGTTAATTTTTCATTTGAAATATCTTACAAAGCTGTTTAAATACCACATTGCCACTTGTAAAAGTAAAATAAATGACAATAAATAAACAAAAAAATAAAAAAAGATCTTGTCTGATTTTAGTAAGAGTAGGGGCATTAAATTGTTCGTTGTTTATTAAGTTAAAAAAACATATTACTGATCACGACTCAAATGGCACCCTGTATTGGTACAAACACCCTGTACAAGTGTTCAGTACACACAAGAACTCACCCATTAAAATTCACGTCTTTCAGTCAATAACTCGCCTCGAACCATTCACAAACAGTTCACAAAAAAGCGGCCAAGTGCGAGTCGGACTCGCCCATGAAGGGTTCCGTATTTAGGCGATATATGACGTATAAAAAAAAAACTACTTACTAGATCTCGTTCAAACCAATTTTCGGTGGAAGTTTACATGGTAATGTACATCATATATTTTTTTTAGTTTTATCATTCTCTTATTTTAGAAGTTACAGGGGGGGGGACACACATTTTACCACTTTGGAAGTGTCTCTCGCGCAAACTATTCAGTTTAGAAAAAAATGATATTAGAAACCTCAATATCATTTTTGAAGACCTATCCATAGATACCCCACACGTATGGGTTTGATGAAAAAAAAATTTTTGAGTTTCAGTTCGAAGTATGGGGAACCCCAAAAATTTATTGTTTTTTTTCTATTTTTGTGTGAAAATCTTAATGCGGTTCACAGAATACATCTACTTACCAAGTTTCAACAGTATAGTTCTTATAGTTTCGGAGAAAAGTGGCTGTGACATACGGACGGACAGACGGACAGACGGACAGACGGACAGACGGACAGACAGACAGACATGACGAATCTATAAGGGTTCCGTTTTTTGCCATTTGGCTACGGAACCCTAAAAAGCATGACTAGACTCAGTCTAGTAGACTGCTTATCGGGTTAAAATCTTAATGAGAAAGCTGATTAACATTGCAGTCGGTTTGAAACATATGGTATTTACCTACTCAAGTCTGTGCTGACGTCTTAATACTATCATTAGACCGCGTATTAGACATACCCTCGGCTGAAAATCCTGTGAATGACAGGCTGAATAGGGTGATTAGCGAATGTTCCGTCACGGAACTCGAGCCGAGATTACATTAAATTAATCTTCTCTCTCGAAGACTGATTGTGCTTCATACATTATTTATAAATTAGAAACAGTGTGGTTTCTGAATTTATAGCGTAAATTTCATGTATTTTATAGAATAAGGCCCGGATATTTGTCTTTTTATAGGGTTCCGTACCCAAAGGGTAAAAACGGGACCTTATTACTAAGACTCCGCTGTCCGTCCGTCCGTCCGTCCGTCCGTCCGTCTGTCACCAGGCTGTATCTCACGAACCGTGATAGCTAGACAGTTGAAATTTTCACAAATGATGTATTTCTGTCGCCGCTATAACAACAAATACTAAAAACAGAATAAAATAAAGATTTAAGTTGGGCTCCCATACAACAAACGTGATTTTTGACCGAAGTTAAGCAACGTTGGGCGGGGTCAGTACTTGGATGGGTGACCGTTTTTTGCTTGTTTTGCTCAATTTTTTGTTGATGGTGCGGAACACTCCGTGCGCGAGTCCGACTCGCACTTGGCCGGTTTTTTATTTAATGCATAGGTACTGTAAAAAGTACAGCAAATTATATATATTTATCAGCATATCATACGAAAGATGAAGTTATTGTATTGACTTAGGTTATGGGCATTATTTTCATTATGATATTTTACTTACTACTTAATCCAATGGACACACAAAAAAGTTCCACTTTTTCTCATCCTGTTATTGAAGGTACTTTCATATTCTAAATAATGTATGATTTAACAATACATCATTGATTTGCACGATATGTATATACGTAATAGCTTTCCATAATTGGTATTTTGTAGATAATGCAATGGATATCTTTTTTTGGTAAATCCATATTTGATTTGACATATGAGCAATAAATAAAAGAACATCTACCAGTATTAGTATAGTGTCGAGGAATATTTGACCTGTAAATAAGTGGTTAAATGAATATGAAATAATGTTAATAGTTAAATAATATAAATAATAATAGCAGTAAATAATGTTGCAATAATTGACTTGTAAATTTAAATTAATTATGTTTCTCAAATGTTTGAATATGAAAATTGTATATGTATCTACCTATAATGTAGATTAGTCATGTAAGCCTGACCTGTAATTTATATTATTAATAAAATATGAGTATGAGTATTTTAGCGCCAAACCTCGCAACACCAAAATTCATACGCGAGTAATAAAGTTATTTACCAACATCAATAAAACCCGCGTTAGCTTAAAATGGCGGCACAATATCACAATATGTCCGTCAGGATTAAAGCTTGATTGATGTACTTTCGCGCGAATCTGTGCCACTCCGGATTACGCGTCGAATAAATAGATTCACTGAGAAAAGCCATCTATCAATCTTTTTGGATCCTCGTAATATTTATCGGTGATATATCAATTTACGGAGACAGGTATTAAGACGATTTCCGTGTCGAGATTGACATTTGGCTTTTGGAGAGCCTTTTTCTACTTACATTAATATGAGAAAAAAACGTCCTGTTTCTTTAAATACTTACCTAGAAAAATAATTTACAAGGCACATTTCTTCGGTAATAAAAATAAAGAAAGAAAAACCTCGAGTTACTATCCTCCTAAGGCCCAAGGTCCTACCTAATAGTACCTATTCAGTTCGATGTAATTTAAACCATGTTCAATTGGAACAGAGTCGCTTTTGCTTTGTTTCTTTCAATTTTCGAACAACGCAAAATCAACTCTAATTCCTACAAATTAGGTTCAAATTTCAGTGGCAAATTTTGGATGTTTCGTTAGTATGGCTGGGCCTTAGGAGGCTATAAAAAAGTGTGTCTATCATATCTGAAGCGGACGATTTAAGGAGGAACCTCTTTCTTTCTCGAAATATCTTTCTTCTTTTTTGCAGATCCACACAGCAGTCCAGCAGCCCGGCTTCAAGCGGGTAAAGCGCGGGTTCCGCCCCCTCCGCCTGCCGGAGACCGCGCCCGCCGACGAGCCTAGGGACCCCTACTTCCCCCTACAATGGTACTTGAAGAACACGGGACAGAACGGAGGCAAGCCCAAGCTCGACCTTAATGTGGAGGCGGCCTGGGCGCTGGGGTACACGGGTGTCAATGTCACCACCGCCATCATGGATGATGGTAAGTTGACTATTTTATCTGGCTTATTAAAACAACATTGATCCCCATTTGGCCATCAAACTTGCCTTAGTGTAAGGCCTGATTGGACGCTCGAAGCGGAGCGTTCGGCGGGGCGTGCAGCGTGGCGTCGGGCTCATAAGTAATTTGAGCAGCGTGCACTAAGGCCGTTCCTATACGCTTGCATTTGTTTAACATGTACGCCGCACGCCCCTCCCCGCTGTACGCCCAACTCGAGCGTCCACTCAGGCCTTACACTTATTCATCTGTCAACTGAAAGATATGGACTTATACTTGAAGGATTTTTTCGTGATCGCTGCTTTGGGGCTGCGTATAAAGATGCGTTGTAACAACTGCCATCATAGATAAAGTAGCAGTAGGTAGAGATGGTATAAAATGGTTTAGTGGGTTTCAAGGCTAGCTTACAATATCATAAACCAGTCAGTAGTAGTAGTTATAGTTGTAGTGAAAGAGGACCATACCAGGGATGTTGCGGATGCAGATTTTTTGACATCCGCGGATGCGGATGCGGATATTTAAAGGCTCACATCCGTGGATGCGGATGCGGATATTTAAAGGCTCACATCCGCGGATGCGGATGCGGATGTCAATATTAGGTACTTAGAAAACGTCAAATATTAAATTTTTGTATTTTTTTATTAAAAATAAAGCGAAACGTTTAGTATTTGAGCAAGAATTTAGGTGCGTTATATTTAATAAACAGTAACTTGGCCGACTTTTCTGGATCTAGACGATTTCGTTATAGGTAATGACGAAATTACCTAGCACTTACGCCGCCGCTAAGACGTCCCTGTACCGACTTGTTCGACATCCGAATCCGCATAAGCTCCGCATCGATTTTATGTGGATGCGGATGCAGATGCGGATGTTGAAAATAATGCGGTAGTTCCGCGGTTGCGGATGCGGATGCGGATGTTCGCAACATCCCTGGATCATACGAAGTGACTCACAGACTTTCTTTCGCATGATATGTGTACATAATAGAAATGATTGTGCTTACTTAAATTATTAGATCGAATATTTTTGCGCGGGAGCACTAGAAAAACCTGAACTAATTCAAATTTCATACACACTGCATAATTAAATTTACATTAAACCGGTTCCCATCACAATCGTTTCACAAGAATCCATTTGCATATATTTTACATTTAAATTAGCGCTTTATACTCGCACAGGAGCACTTTTATTTTCCTTCGCCGAGATGAAAATGAGTTGACGAGGTCCTTTGTCCGAGATAGCTCAAACGTAGTGTTGACCTAATTTAGAATAAATTTCCTGATCATAGCATCGCAACTTTCTTTTTAATAGGACAAATGATGGTTTTTCAAAGACATTTATTTTAATAAGTAGTTTAATTTTTATATATATTTTACCGATTTCAAATAAGGAAAACGAGGAGGAAGGTCTCAACTAAATTCGTCTACCTTTTTTATACATGTACACCAATTACTCAAATTAGATTTCCATAATTATTTCTTGTTTGAAAGTTTATATTTCAAGGAAATGGCAACGTAAACAATCTTGATGTGTCTTTTAATTGAAAAACATGTTTTAAAAATGAGTCACGGCAAATATGTAACAATTATGAATCTAAAACGATCATTTATATTCTTCTGCTTTCATAAGTATAAGTTACTGATTTTTTAAAAGCATTTTTCAATTAAAAGACATGTCAAGATCGATTACCTTCTTTCTAATGCTAAAAAAAACGAACTATAGGTAACTACATACTGAAAGACAGGTATTTTTTTAACAAATTCAGATACTGTTAAGTTATCTGTTTGACAATGTATAATCAATACTGAATAAAGAAATATGAATGAATATGAATATGTCTTGTATGCCTCGAAGTAAAAAAAGAAAGTGTTATTAGATTGAAAATATTCAGTGTTTCCATTTCCCCCGCGGATTATTTCCAAATTAACGGCAATGTTTTTGATTTCGTTTAAATTTTCTATGATAACTTTTTTTTAAATATTGTTTTAATTATAATCAAACTAACGGTTGTGGTAAAAAAATCATTCAATTTGTGACATTCTTATATCATTTTAGAGCGTTCGAAATCATGTGTTCCCAATTCCCCTACTTTCCCCTACTATAGGTTCAATACCTTACTATTTCAAGTTACTTAAAGCGTAAAAAATAAACCTAGCAGGTTCATGACAGCGAAAGTGAGAAATGCTTTGTTTCATCAACACCAGTGCTTCAGAAAACTAATTTAGTCGCTCGAGGAATGCAAGAACATTTTCCCAAGTAATTTACGTCGCGGACAAACTTTGATTTGTAAATAGACACGCGCCAACTTGATTTTAAACCTCATTTATGTTTAATTTGGGTACTCACTTGACAGTCTCACTTCGTTTGTGGAGTGATTGTTATGATGGCTTGAAATTGAAATATAATGCAATTCAATGTTTAACTTACTTAAGTGCATATTTATTTTAACTGGAAATTAGCGGGAAACAAAATGGCGCCGCGCGAAACTTGCGACGGAAGATGTGGCCGTCGCGTGGGTTTTTATCTTTTGTTTAAAATTTTCTGAAAATAAATATATATTTAAAATTCTGCTCGTCAAATTCCTTGGCTATAAAATAGCTAGTATTTTATTATAAAACTATAACGCAGGGATTGCAGGGTAACGATAGACTTAAATTCTTTCTTTCTTCCTTTAAATTACAACTGAAAATATATGAAACGAAGAAACTTACATACCCACATACAAACATGAACCCTGAAAACAATACACTCCTTTTTTTGGGGCAGTCGTGTAATTTGACATGTTTTCTTTATAGGTTTTGCTTAGGTTAAGTGGTTGAATTTTATCGAAATCCGACGAAAAAAACGTCAACTAATAAAAATCGGCCCATCTGACTCCCCTCTGGGCTCTACACCCGGCATATAAACTTCAGAGCCCGTACCATGAGTCACTGACAGTGTCAAAACTGACATATAAGCTATCGAGAACGTAATTTACTTTCTATACAGCTCGCTCGCACTAATATGCGAGTACGAGCGAGATGTATCGAAAGTAAATTACGTTCTCGATAGCTTATATGTCAGTGCCAAACTGATGGTAGCCGTACAGACGCCTCTGTACATTGAACATTCTTTATACAACGTAAAGTTTTTATTCAAATCCACTTCCGTTTATGTTCCAAAAAATGAAGGAATTAATTTTCTGTTTGTTGTTTCAGGTGTGGATTACATGCACCCAGATTTAAAATTTAATTACGTAAGTATACAGCTTCATTTTATAAGTAGATAAGATGCTCCTTAGTATAATATTATTATTATGAATATTAGTGTATATATCTTGATTTTTGATGTAAGTATTCACTGTACAATTCATTATGTAGCAATGAAGCCTTTTCTATTGTAGCAAAAAAATATATATTATATTCTTATTTTAAGAGCCAACAGGAGTATTCATTTATCTATACAAACGTACTCGATTGTTTCCTCCGTGAGTTTTGAAGCTAGAGCAATGATTTTTTCAACACAGATAATTATTGTCAATATCTGTGTCAGACCGTTTTGCTTTTTTTGATATTTTTGTTTTTTAAGGCGCTAGAGCCTTTCAAAAATGGCCAAAATGGCCTAATTGACTATGCCGCAATGAGAGGCGTGGTATTCAAAACTGATATCAATTAGCCAAAAAAGCAATTAAGGACACAGATAATTTTATAATCATTTAGATTTCCAAATTTGGTTACGATTGGTTAAGTTTTGGAGGAGGAAACAGATTTTTACTCATGATTTTTCGCCTTGTCCTTATCGCGTTAGCGAGACGTGTATATTTACCTAAAATATTTAAATCTCAGCTCCTGTTTCGTCTTAATGATATACGATAGTACTGTGACCCTAGCCAAGATGACAAGCGTACGTTGACAAACGCCGATCGACACGTGTTTCTTTAGAACACAAACAGACGTAATAAGCACATTACATAATATTGTACACAATGTACAGAAACAAAGATATTTACAAATTGTCGAGAGGTGGTGTACAGTGAAATGAGTTTTTTAACCTATATGAATAGGTATAGGTTATACTAGAGGCAGAAATGACCTTTAGAATTCTATTTTATATTACCTTGAGCGCTCCAGCGGGAGCAGGATTTAGGCAAAGGTCAAAGTTGGTTCCTCTTTGAGGTTGCTCTAATCGCGCGTTGGGATTCGTAGCACGTCTACCGCGTAGCGTAATCCGTAGCTAGTGTAGCATAACGAATTGCTATACATTTAGACATATACGTCAAATATTTGCTAAAGATACGATATGGATCGGATATGTCAGTGTCAAAAGTGACGTTTTTGTTTGAAGAAACGTCACTTTTGACACTGACGTTATCCGATCTATATCGTATGTTTAGCAAATTTTTGACGTATCTTAAAATTCGCATCAGGCTGTCACTGCCGTATTCGAACTTCAAGATATTCACAAGAGACGACACGTACTAGATCCATTCTAGATACGTTATAGTTTAGATTTCAACTAGTTCTCTTTTGCAGCGCAATTCGGGCAACCAATGTCACTTTTACTATAGATCGTGTTAGATATCTATTAGATGTGAATTAGATCTCTAAGTAATATCTTGTGGAAATCGTTCAAGAGTATCTCCAGAATCACGGAAATGTCAAATTTGACAGGTTAGATATTAAACATATCGTTGTTGTATCTTGGTGATGTCTAATAGACATCTAATAGATGTCTAGTTAAAAATCCGAATCGGGCCCTTAGATACGACGTCAAATATTTGCTGAAGATACGATATGGATCGGATATGTCAGTGTCAAAAGTGACGTTTTTGTTTGAAGAAACGTCACTTTTGACACTGACGTTATCCGATCTATATCGTATGTTTAGCAAATTTTTAACGTATCTTGAAGTTCGCATCAGGTTGTTAGTCCCTGCGCTTGACACTGCCCCATTAGTTGCCGTTAAACTTAATTATTAGCAAAATAGGTGTCAAAGAGTATGCCAAATATTAGAACAAAGCTGTTAAGTGTCAATATTACGACTTTTATTGAAATCCAGACTCATATTATAAATGTGAAAGGAATTCTGTCTGTTAACCGCTGAACCGGTTTGGATGAGATGTGGTACGGGGGGTAGTTTGACTCCCTCGAAAGTTTATAGGATAGATTTTTATCCCGAATTTCATCCCTTAAGGGGGTGATAAAGGTGGTGGAATTTACTATGGAAGTGGTATGGAATTACTAATTGTAATTCTACGCAGACGAACTCGCGAGCATAACCTAGGCATAGGTAGGTACATTTGATTTACTTGTACCAAAATATTACTGAAGCATTGCATTAGTAAATATTTCTGCACATTTATGTGCCGAAAACAGGTTGATAGGACATTAAAATTCAGTTACTACGCAATTTCAAATGGAATTACATAAAGTGTCGTCTATAAAGTACAGTAGGGACATTAAAGTGGTCGTTATACCGGTTAAGGTCAGGTTTAATTTACAAAACACGTTCCGATTTCGAGTTCACAATTTGATATGGTCACCTTATTTTGTTCATCAAATCAAGCCATCTCACGCGCACCAATAAGTGCAAGCGAGATGGCTTATAAGACTGATGTCATTGGTGCAGCGGCGCATGCCGGTGCAAGGTGGTGTCAAAATAAGATGGAAACCATAAATTATTAAATTATCAAAACCGAATCGGCCTCCTAGACGTAAAAAAATACAACCTCACAAAAATGTTATCTGATTCTTTGTTCAGCGAACATTAATAGTAGGTAACATTACGATTCAAGTGCGAAAAATAGGAAATTCGCAATTAGTGGCGATAAATTAAAACACGACCGAAGGGGTTTGGAAAGGACGGAGCGGTAGGCAATTTTGGCGGCAAGACGTCGAACTCGTCGAAGCGTGGTGCCAACTGCAATGGGGCGGATGCCGCCATCTTTTACTCGCTCAAGCGTTGTTATTTAATATGTTCTTGTCTAAAATTTCATACAAGAATACAGAGCGATATACCGTCGGTGCGAAAAAAAAACGCTGTTTTTATTTTAAGATTTTTTTATTTTGGCACATTTTAATTCCTTTCTCAATTTCCCGTCGACGATACGCTGTGTAAACTTTATGCGTATTTACAATATTCATGCAGCCCGGGGAATTTAACGAGGCACCCACACACATGCACACACACAACACGGGCCTGTCTGAGCAGCTTCCGTTTGTATTTCTTATCTCGGCATTTATGTTTTCCCGTAGGTAACGTAATTATTGAAGCAAAGGTTCTTTCGCTCGTATAAACCTATTGATGAGAGCAATATGTGTTGCGTATGATTTCTGAAAAAGATCATAATGAGACCAATTACAAGTGCGATCTCCGAATACGCTTTTAACCTCGTGCCGCCCACCATACAAAATTATGGCCAAGGAAGTTTGAATCTTGTTGTATTATCAATTGGGTTGAATTTCATTTGTTAGAAAATTTTACGAGACAAATGAAATGCTACCTACTTTGTTTTTTAGGGTTCCGTACCCAAAGGGTAAAAACGGGACCCTATTACTAAGACTCCGCTGTCCGTCCGTCCGTCCGTCCGTCTGTCACCAGGCTGTATCTCACGAACCGTGATAGCTAGACAGTTGAAATTTTCACAGATGATGTATTTCTGTTGCCGCTATAACAACAAATACTATAAAACAAAATAAAATAAAGATTTAAGTGGGCTCCCATACAACAAACGTGATTTTTGACCGAAGTTAAGCAACGTCGGGCGGGGTCAGTACTTGGATGGGTGACCGTTTTTTTGCTTGTTTTGCTCTATTTTTTGTTGATGGTGCGGAACCCTCCGTGCGCGAGTCCGACTCGCACTTGGCCGGTTTTTGTTAAGGTTGACATTCCATCGAAACTGAGTGTACATCCTAATGTACATTGGGCGGCACGAGGATATAGTTGTTAAGTTCGTCTGAAAGCTCGATTTTGTCACGCTCGCACACCATAAGTGAACAGGAACACCTTACATTACAAAGAGCTGCGTCGTCCATTGTTACCGCTAGAACGTCCCCATGTACAAATGCCTTATCTCCACACAACTATCAATTACTTACGTTGTTATTCTTCCAAGTGTGAACATGTCGCCATTAAAAGTTGTTGGTTGCAGAATGCCGAGGCGTCGTATGACTTCAGCAGTAACGACCCGTACCCTTACCCGCGGTACACGGACGATTGGTTCAATAGGTGAGTTATTGCCATATATGAATCTTGGTGGTTTTTTTTTAAATACCACATCGGTGGCAAACAAGCATACGGGCCGCCTGATGGTAAGCAGTCACCGTAGTCTATGGACGCCTGCAACTCCAGAGGTGTTACATGCGCGTTGCCGACCTAAAGTCCTAAGTTGTGCTAAAGTCGGTAATGTGACATTTATTGTTTTTTCTACTTAAGGGGAAAAATGAAATATTCACCGCTTCGGGGTAAACTCAAACTTGCGACCTTTCAGAACACCGATCCAAGCGCTAACTGAGCTACCTGAGCGCCTACCGCGAACCACGTTCGAAGTGTTGCCTCTCTGTCGCACTTGTAAATTCGTACGTAAGTGTGACAGGGACGCAACACGTCGAACGTGGTTCGCGGTAGGTCCTCAGAAGCGTGCGAATGTTTACATTCCTTACTTTTTGTTTACACGGCTTAGGGAGGCGCAAAGCGACATCGTTCGTTACCTTTTTTGTTTCATTTTTCATTTGTTTACACAAATTGTGCACAAATATTAATATTGCAAAAATATTGTTAGGTATACTATTCTTGCCTTTATACCTATTCAATCGAAACCAATTTTCTGATAAAACTTAATGAGAAGTTTCTCGTATAAACTCATTCCATAAAAATAGCTGGAGAGGAAAAATCCCATTGTTTTGCGTTAAATAGTTGTTTTCTTTATAAAAAACTTTCACAAAGCGTGATATTTTATTTTAATTAGTCTTTTGTTTTGCTTTTGTACACCCTTGAGTGAAAACTTCATTGAATAGGTAGACAAAAGCTAGCCAACATATAATTACCTAAATGCTTATTCTTGGCATAGGTATTAAAAGGATATCGTAAGACTTTTCGTGATTTCATATTTTTATCTAAACAGAAGTTTAAGTAGCTTATTCTTAGGTCAACGATCGTCGTTATAGCGAGCGCTAGAGTGGTTGTATTAATAAAAAGTCTGATGCTGTCACGCCTGTCACTAGGTCATGTACCGACTGCAACCTGCTTCATGGCTGCAATAAACGATTATGATTATTATTAAGATAAAAACTTTCCTTACCTTACTGAGGAAAGCATGACATGAAAATAAGATACTTTAGCCTTACTGCCTTCTTACCTTACCTTGAGTTAAGCCCCATTTACACGGCCAGAGTACCTACAATGAATTCAGTCGATCGACCAAATAAATACCGTAATGTAATAACGAAATTCGCATGCAAGTACGTGATTCGAAATGGGCTTCAGGTTATGTAGGTATTTGGTACATACGTTACCTAATTTTACCCGTAGCCAACCAACTCTTGTATACAAGAGTTGGTTGATTCCGAAAAGGTATTACGAAATTTCGTACACCAATTAAATGAAAATGAGATCTTAGGGGCGGATTGGAAAAGTATGAACTTTGACCTTTACCGCGACGGCTAACAACCACTCCGTAAAATTAGTCTGTATAATCTTTCAGTTATTAAAACTTTGGATAACCCGTCAGCTCTTAGACTGCTGAGCTTAGATTAATAGTAATATCAAATTATATAAATATTTACGTTATTTTCTTTCTTCTATTAGTTTTTTACAACTAACTGAAAAATCTTTTTATTTTATTAAAGATTTTGATTTGTCTTTTTTAAGTAGTTTTACACTACTATATACATATAAGTTAAAAACTAAAATAAATATCGTATAGGAAATAAAGAAAAAGAGACCAAGCTCTCCAGTGGCGAAGGCCGGACACAGACAAGACATCCTCTAGACTGATCATAGTAACGCTACCCCCTCTGCCACTTATACGGTAGTTTTACTCCATCTTCGAGTCAATCCCGTGCCGTGATTGGTCCTTGTTTTTGAACAGACCAATCACGGCACGGGATTCGCTCACCTCGTCCCCCCGCACCCCCGTATTTTTGGCAGCATCGGTTTTATGAAATAATTGCTCTAAACTCCGTCTAGAGGATTCCTAGTCTATGAGGCCGGATAACCGATAGCCGCGTACCTATGTTCAAATAATTTGACGTTGTCATGGCAGTATGTAAATAAACATGTCAATGAAAAAGTGTGATCTTATTTGAGAAATAATAAATAAATAGTATACCTCCGCCAAACGTATGTATCGTGTTACCGGGCGTCGGTAACATAGTGAGGTGAGTTTTCACTTCTATCGGCACTCCCGGAGTGCAACCGTTGTTGCTTGTTTTTTGTAAGTATTATTTTGGATACAGTTATAAGGTAGGTTAGATATATAAGCTACAAATACGAGTATATCGTCAGGTTATGAGTACCATAGCATTATGAAATATAATTTATTCTCTTAAAATGCTGATAATGGAATGCTTATTCGGAAAGACACACTTGAAGTAAAAACTAAAAAGCGATTAGTGAAGTTTTAAAAATCATTTTAAACTATAAAGTAGAAGCAAATAAAGTTATTATTTTGTTTGATTATCATTTTTAATACCATTTTAATTTTACAAGTAAAACTTGGAGTAATCATCACGGGAAAAGTATCGATTTATCGATATAGGAACTCCATATCTGTCATTACATTTTGCCCTCAACAATCCGTTGTCTTAGGTAATATAATAACTTATAAATGTAGGTACACAACATCTACTCTTAGATACAAGTGGTTACAACACGTGCCTTGGCAAGACAATTTAGTAACCTACTAAAGCAAACAGAGTTGATCTATATGTATACGAGTACTTACGTAATTCAGTTATGTACCTATAACTAATAAGTCTCGGCAAGGAAAGGCACGTGTATTGACCATTTCTACATATAAGTACTTAAGTAAGTAGGGTCTTGATCTTAGGGGTTAGGTAGGTTGGGATCGGAATATCCCAACTCCTCTTGCACACTGACAGGAGCCTAAATGTGCAATTCTTACTAAACTCTAGTTTTAAAGGAATTCTCAAAATTTGAAACCAGTAATAAATAGCCCCTCTTGGTCTATACTTACTCTGTTGATTAGTGCAGTAATATAGTTGGAACAATTAAAACCGCCCCTGTTACCTACTGAGCTATCAAAGGAGATGTGCAGTTGTTTCACCATCAGGATTTGTTAAAACTGCTGCTTATTTTGCAGCTGAAGTACGATCTACTCCCATTTAAGTACCACGGTGGTTGAGCAGCCGTATGCGATATGTGGCTGTTTTACCATCATCTTCCTCGCGTTGTCCCGGCATTTTACCACGGCCCATGGGAGCCTGGGGTCCGCTTGGCAATTAATCCCAGGAATTGGCGTGGGCACTAGTTTTTACGAAAGCGACTGCCATCTGACCTTCCAACCCAGAGGGTAAACTAGGTCTTATTGGGATTAGTCCGGTTTCCTCACGATGTTTTCTTTCACCGAAAAGCGACTGGTAAATATCAAATGATATTTCGTACATAAGTTCCGAAAAACTCATTGGTACGAGCCGCTAGGATGTGGCTGTTTTACCATTAGAATGTTATTAAAAGTACTGCTTTCTCTGCAGCCACGGCACGAGGTGCGCCGGAGAGGTCGCCGCGGCGCGCGACAACGGCGTCTGTGGCGTCGGCGTCGCGTACCACTCTAAAGTTGCTGGTAAGCGGTTTAAAGGGTCTCTGATTTAGCGTCACATGGATACTGATGTGCCGACGGAAAGTTCCGCATTGAAAATTTTCGGAGACTTCCCATGTTTTTGTACGGGGATCAAAATTTTCCGTTACTTAACAAAATTTTCTTTAATTTCCTGTGAATTTTTACAAAAATTTCCGTGAACTTTTTTGAAACTCTTCGCAACTTGCACATCTGTACACATGGAAACGCGGCAAGTTTCTACAGAACGTGACGTGTGCGGCGTCAACTGAGTAGGTACCTACCATCTACGGAGGACTATGTTGTTAGAAAAATAACAGCACGAAATCAATTTGAACATCTCGCTCACTAAGTAAAGTACTTCTGCTGCTGACTGTACTTACGTAATAAGATTCCCAGTTTCAGCTTCTGTCCTATTTTTTTACTTTCACGTGAAAGAATAATATGGACACCTAAAGGTTGTTTTTCCATGGGTTTTTCCTCATCATGCTCATTGATTAGAGTGTCAAGCACCAGCGCTTGCATTATGCTGAGTTGGGTCCATTTCATGAGCACTTATTTATTTATTCTTTTCTTGCTGTTGTTGTTGTCTGTACATGTCCGTACGGACATCACAAGTACACGTACGGACAAAACATGTACATGTTTTGTGATCGTCACAAATAAAAATCTTTTTATCTTTATCTTTAAAAACCTTGGGGTCCCGCTGCCTCATAAAGAGATTAAACACTGATCAAGTTGATTGCTAATACCTCCTCCTACATTCCGACCACGTTGATTGCTCAGAAGTTTTCTTTGAATAATCCGGTCCGATGAGACCACTGGAATTGAATTTGAAATGGTTCGTTTTGTGATAAAGCGGTCTTGTTAGAATAAATTAGAGATCGGTGGCACTGGCAGAAAATTAAAGCTACGCTGGTGAAAATGATTTTGATTTGAACACTTGTACATTTTTGATCGATTTTCGGATACAGCTTGCAAAAATAAGGGAATTACATTTCTATCGATGTAATATTCTACATTCATCTATACACGCTTAGTGGATGATATAAAGAAAAGTTTATAAGTATTGCACGCTAACAGGATCTTTGACTTAACCTAAATAAAACATTCGAACCAAGAAACAGTTACGAAATTTTGACTTTAATTTACTTTCTCAACCAAATCAATCCTACCTAACTAACTAATTAATAGAAACTGTAAGCGTTCTGTAATTACCACCTGAATCTGGTCTTCTCACTGGAAATTGGCCCTTATTCCCCGGTGATTGGGGCCGGATCACCACACATTACCCTCGCTCCGCTGGGCCGTATGATTGGCACGTTAGTGTCGGCCCGCGTCACCAAATGTTACGACTCTTTGTGGGAATGGGCCATGTTTTTAGATTAGATTCCAGAGGGTCTACCGCAAACCACGTTTGACGTATTGCCTCCCTGTCATACTTACGTACGAATTTACAAGTGCGCCAGAGTCAGGAAAACGTCGCACGTGGCTCGCGGTAGGCCCTCAGTTCAGGAGTTTTTTTAGGAATTTTACGTCATATTAGTTTGGAGTGGGTTGGTGGGTTTTAATATTATATTTTCCAAACGATCTTAGACCTTAGCTTTATACCTACCTACACATAGTGTGCAATATTTGTTGATTACTAGAAATACCCATATTAATACTGAAAACTCGCAATAGCGAAATGATTTTTAATTATCTATTAATGATGTGCAAGTTGTGGAACGTTTGCAAAAAGTTTGGAATGTTCTCGTAAATTTTACAATGAATAAAAGAAATGGAGAATCGTTCCCCGTGTAATAATGATAATTATTTCCATGTCGCCAATTTTGCAACGTTTAAAACTTTTCATCGGCATATTTACATAATTATCATGCCGTTCGTGCAGATGTTCAGGAAATATGTATTCTTTTAATAAGTCTCCTGTTGAGAAAGATTGTCTTTTTCCCTTATGTGGTTAGTGGAAATGAAAAAAGTTTCGGTAGCTATTAAAGTACCTACTTCGTCGTATCTGAAATATCTACTTCAACTTTCCACGGCGTTCTCCGTGTTAAATAAAAATGCTGGCTACTTATCTTAACTTAGAAAATCTTACGACCGACTATAAAACTCCGAAAATATTTTATTAATCATAATAATAATATTGTTTGCCCGAATAAACATTGCCTCCATTTTCAAGAGCCTAAATATTAATCAATTGCAGGTTTATTTCCGAAAGTTTTACTTCCACCTTCTGGGGGGCTTCGCCTCAAAATAAATAAGGGGGGGCCTTGAGTTGCCACTTGACGTTTACGTTAGCGACTGCGTAAACTCGTTCGCAGTCCATCTCGCTAGCACTGATGTATTGGTGCGATAGTGTTGATAGATTTAGATATAGATTTCTTTATTTCACGATAAAAATGACACTATAAATTTGCATCAATGTGAAAATTATGTTTATCTTCTTATCATGATAGGTTATATACTCA
Organism: Cydia amplana; assembly: GCF_948474715.1. Taxonomy (NCBI): domain Eukaryota; kingdom Metazoa; phylum Arthropoda; class Insecta; order Lepidoptera; family Tortricidae; genus Cydia; species Cydia amplana. The sequence goes on from NC_086085.1 coordinate 5,924,992, forward strand.
TGGTAGGTGTGCTAGTGACAAATGATAGTCTTTTAACCTAACCTTTCCGAGTCCTTTCTATCCTGAAAGTTTTTGTACAAACCGTGGCACTAAAAATAAATTATGAGAAATCTGATTTCGGTTGTTAAAAAAATGTTGTTTAGATATAGTTCTTCTAGGTATAAAATACCGATAAAATGATATTGCGGTAAAATAAATCATCGGTATTCCAAATGTATGTAAAACAGAACTTAGGGCCATAAAAAATTGGCTAATCGTTTACGATCAAATACTGATAACATTTTTTCGAAACATCGATAATACCAAAAATGCTAAGGTATTACTCTTCTGTATTTAAGTGTATTAATGTTTGCCTGTGACTTTGCATAGTCAATCGTAAATCGTCGTTGACTGTCTCGCTATCGCACAAATATGGAAGAACGACACAGAGGCAGGTAACGAAATTTCGATTTTCGCGGTAGACCCTCAGAAAATGTTTATTGTTAGGTGACAAGTGTGAAGTTGATGAAATAGGCACACCGCAGAGGTTTTTAAATTAGATATTGAAACGGCCGGTATTAATATATTTCTACCGTTCGCCGCGTTATTTAATTAATTCGCTTTATTATTAAGGTTCGTTACGATTTGAACGAGAATTAATTACAATTCTGGGAACGCTTTTTTACTGCTACTGACGTTGGGATTGTCGTTACGACACAAATCTTCCGCTCCGTAAAGATAGAGGTACCTACCTATTTGCTTATCTCTCGAGAACTCGCATTTTCTTGGATAAAAATAGCATCCCTGCTGTTAAAACCATTTCAACTAAAACAAAGCACCTTCGAGTATTATATGTATATGGACTGTATCATCCTGTTGTTTTTGTTAAGATTCCTTACTAAATTTAGTTCAACAAAAAAATTTGAAATAGTATAGGTAAAGTACCTTTATAATGAAATGTGTTATAATGCCTTTAAACCCTTAAGCCGCCTTATCTATATCTCTAGTTGTGGACTTCTTTTCTAAATCTACTTGGAAACTGAAATATATCTAAATTAAATTAATCAATTCTTTAAATCAACTCTGATATCAAGTTTATTATGTCCAAATTTATTATATCAAGTTTATTATGTCCTACTAGTCAAATCAGCTTCTTTTTTAGAACTGTCAAAACGATTTGCCAATATGGAATTTATATGAAAACGTGTGCAGCGGCGTCACGGTCAACTTGCCTACTTATTATATTTCTATCTGATTTATTAAATAGAAAGTGTGTTCAAAAATAACTTCTATCTAAGTATGTTTTTCTAAGAATTATCTGGTGCTTTATTTCGTGCACGATGTGAAATAATTTATTTTAATTAGAGGAAAGTACCCAATTAACGGCCATATTCGAACTTTAAGATACGTCAAATATTAGAGATTGAAACGATATGGAATAGATATGTTAGTGTCAAACAAGTGTCAAAAGTGACGTTTCTTCAAACAAACGCGTCACTTTTGACACTTGTTTGACACTGACATATCCAATCCATATTGTTTCAATCTCTAGTATTTAACGTATCTTAAAGTTCGAATATGGCCCTATGTCGCTCGCTGACAAGAGGCAAAAACGATGACAAGGCGTATCATCTACCGTTTTCCGCAAATCGCATCTGTTAGGCCTGTGGTAGGCCATGTCCGTTTCGCATCGGTCTATTCAGCCACCAAAAACGGTGTCTCTCTGGTGCGATGTTACACCAAATCGGCTGCAATAGACGCAAATAAGGCCAATAATGATGATGATATGTCCAAAACAGAATCAAACTAACTTACTTACACTCGTAATGAAGATAAAGTTTTTTTTTTGTTATTCCTCTGCCGGCTGGTGATCAGATCATACGAGTAATACGAGTAATATAGCTGAGCCTATTTTCATTGACTTAACTTGCGTGGGATATCTTCCAATTGCTGGATTATTTTCCCAATATTGCTAAGAAATAAGGAGAAGGTCGAGGACCGTCTCCGTCTGAACATAATCCGTTTGACCCCTTGACGGACTATTTATCCTGCTAAGTCCGCGCGGCCGATCATGAATCAAAGGAATCTCTGGAACGCCTAGCTATTTATTTATTTATTTCGTGCCGGAAACAAAAAGCGTCTTTCAGAATAGAATAAAACTAAGATTCACGATCTTATTCTCAAAGTTGTATGTATGTATGTATGATGTATTTATTGGCAAGTTGATACCCACATTCGTGTGAACTTCGACAGTGACGTCTACATTCTACATTCAGACTGGGTCACAACTTTGTTAGCGCCTAGGGCAGCTTCTGTGTAATGTGTGGGTATGATATGATATTATTAACTTGATTTGATGAACATTTCTCAGATTTCATTAGACTTCAGAGTAGGTACCTTGAGTTTACATTACATTACACCATTCATTCTTCCACGTGTCGCGCTAGTCTTGAATATCATATTGCTTCATTACTGCTTTTTGTGTCTGATATGACCTTTAAGTGGCGACAGGAAATAAATAATTCAATTGAGGCGTCGCGTTGATTTAGATAGATGGGCTCGATTGAACGCGATAACCGCTGATAAGGTTCCATTCAGGCTGTTTGTTCAGTTATCCAAAATGTCAGAGGCTATATGTAGTGCGAGTACGTGTTGCTGGTCGGAGATAGTGTTCCGTAGCAAACTTGGTTCACGGAACATTTATTAAAGGAGGATTTTAATTCTCCCGTGGGTACGGCGCGGTTAGATTGGTAAAAGTGACACCGACTCCGCTAATTAAATTTATAGGGATTTCAGTTGGTGAGAAGTTACGATTACTGAACAAAATTAAGAAACATTTATCGCTATCAACTACCTATATGGTGCGGTTAGTGTCCATATATAGCATTTTTCGCTTAGAGCCATGAAACTATCTAGAAAATACTGAAGGTATTTAAAATAGATACAATAATACAATACAAAGTCGCGATATAGGCTATATAGTTACAAAAATATTACTCTTTTGTGGATGTAGTTTAGTGAATACTAGCGACCAACCCCGGCTTCGCACGGGTTTATAAATTATACATTAACCTTCCTCTTGAATCACTCTATCTATTAAAAAAACCGCATTAAAATTCGTTGCGTAGTTTCAAAGATCTAAGCATACATACAGACAGACAGACAGCAGGAAGCGACTTTGTTTAAAAACCCGTTTAAGTGAAAACGCGTTTGCCCTAGTTAAATTAGTTTTCCGTAACGCCCCGATAAAAACGCTTCTGGGAAAAAGGTACAAATGAAATCAAGTTTATCCAAGACGTCATTCAATTGTACAGTTTTTACCAAAGTCAGATAGCAAGTTGTGAACAGAACGTATCTACTGTCCGTAGAAATACCAAAAAGGCTCGAAGATTGTAGATATAATAAAGGCAAACTACTCCATAATGTTTTGACACTTTCTCATCTCCTAACACATCATTCTCGACCTGTTACCCTGGAGTGTTAATCGAATCGTTTACCGAGAGCGAGCGAGTGGAACGCTCAGCCGACACACAATAAGATTATAAGACTGGTTGTACATCAGAGCTAAGTCACTTCGTACCAACTTCTTAGCTTAGACAGCTGACGAGAGGGCCTCTAGCTATCAATAATCTTTGACCTCTGTCACCAAATTTTCGTCGATATTAACTTTTTCTCAGAGAAAAGCTCGATTGGTACCAATGAAAAAAGTCATGAAGCGAATTAGGTCAGTACGCACGAGCGCTTTTCACGCTTGTATTCTATACGCTATGGTAATACAAAGGCTGCATTATATCGGCACAGGCGTTTGTCGCCTGAGCAAACGTCAGCGGCGTGTTGCCAGGAAATTGAATTGGTAATTTGAGTGTGATCGAAGGCTTTGCGGCGCGCGCTGTGTGCAATTTGAGGCGATGTTACACTGTGTGTGGCCGCACACAGCTATTTGGCCACACATAGCTATTTGCAACGATTGAGACAACCCAGGAAATTGCTTTGTGTGGATTGAGGATTGAAATTTTGAGGTGGTTACACGTTTCGCATTAGTTGACGGTTTCTATACTGGACACTTGGACAGCGGCCTAAATTAATATTAGTTACTTCTTGTTCTAGTCATGTAATAATAACATTCGTTCAAAATTATTTAAATAAAATAATATCTCTAAAAGAGACAATAAAAAACTTATTTAAAAAAAATGGCGTCCAAACGAAAAATGCTGTAACTACAGAGTTGCGTTTCGTCTTTGAGCGGGAATCTGAGATTTTTCGAAGTAACGACGAGTTGGAGCTCTCATCGACGCTCAGCCAATATGTTCATGTTTACAGTTACATTGCATTCTTATTGAAAGTTAAAAACTGATATACCATCTAGTTTTGTAACCTTGGACTTACGTTATTTTTGTTCGACAGGAATCCGGATGCTCGACCAGCCTTACATGACGGACCTCATAGAGGCCAACTCGATGGGGCACGAGCCCCATAAGATCCACATCTACAGCGCGTCTTGGGGCCCCACGGACGACGGACGCACCGTCGACGGCCCTAGGAACGCCACTATGAGAGCCATCGTGAGGGGAGTCAATGAGGTATGCTTGAAACTAGTGAGTCGCGTACAGGCAGCAGCAGAAGTTGCTAAGCGGGCGAGGTATTCAAAATTACCTTGACACACTCTTATTCTCTTAACAATAAAGTCGCGTCAAGATCATTTTGATCACCTCGCCCGCTTAGAAACTTTTGCTACTGACTGTACCGGTTGAGTAACAAATTCATCTTCGTATCGTTCGGGCCATTTGGACTTATATTCATCTATAGCTTCACTTTATCCTGTCAAGCACTGTTTATCTTGCAAGTCAGTACTATTCTAAAACATACCTTATCACTGTACAAATTAGGTTCAAACTGACCTTAAACCGGCCCGAACAACCCTATACTTCGTCGATCCATCAGAACTATCAATAGCTTCCGTAATGCCAGGCGAATAAATATAGGTACTGGACAAATTCTTTGCGTCAACAAAATTCGTTACAGCGTGTCTAAGATGCCTAACTATAATAACGACTTACGTATATGTCACGACTGTGTCCGAGTTCTGTCATCCGAGAAAAAAGACCTCACATAAAACATAACATCGTTGCATAACAAAGTGATTTTTGCCAGATTTAATCAACTTTTTGAAATCTACTGGCTCATACAATAGTCCCTATTCGTTCATAGGTATTGTTCTTCATTTTACGTTGAAAATGTGTTCAAGAGGGTTCAGTTAACTTCCGTGAGACTCAGACATATTAAATATATTAAGAACGGGTCTCTCACGCAACCTCGATAATACTCGGGTATGGAGTGAAACATGTCGAGCGTTTTCTAATAAAAATACGTGAGTGACCCGTTATTAATATATTTAATATTGCCAAAGTTCATGTTAGTCTTCTGTATAAACGTCAGTTATCCATGTTAGCCCTGTTTAATTTCCAGAAGAAACACTTGAGTAAAGTGTAAAATAAACTGAAACAAGACACTTAACTCGATGTATAAAACTGAGAAATGGAGTGCTCACTTTATTGAACAAAGTAATACGCTCTTGTTTGTTCAGAGACGCCCACTCTTCTAAGTTCGACACAAAGTATACTGAAAGTAATACTTTGTAGGCTACGCTCATGTAATTATTCATGTTTTCTTAGCCTCTTCTGAAGGTAAAATGGTTAATATTGTCACACGACGTTCGTTCGTGGAAATTTGCATTTAAAATATGTACGAGCTGATGAACATTCTATCTTCATGCGGTGTTTCTTTCGGTATTTTAATGGGTATTTAAGTTGAATATTAAGGACTCGTCTTTAAGTAAGTTAATTATTCTCGGCTACCAACCGAAAGCCAGAAATTTGCTGAAGTAATCATTAATTAAAATTTTACGCAACTTAACGTACCTACTTACTTAATATGTTCAGAACAATTTCAGGAATGTGTCCTAATATTCACTTTACATAATTATGTAGATTTATGTAATTTTGAGTTAATTTTCGTTAATAATTTCGTATTTTCGTAAATGGGCGTAGATTTCAAATTAGCTGAATATTAAATCTCCCACACAATGTACCCACGGAAGGCAGATCGTATCAGTAACTACTACCTCTATGCCTACTAGGTACAGACCTACACAAAAGCAATCACTTTAATGTACCTAGTAAAATATCATAGAGTTCGTAATAAAAGAAAGTGGCTTTACCTCTATTCGCTATGTCTAAGCGTACAAAACGTGATGAAAGCGCGCGCGCTGTGGCAGGAATGTAAAATATTAGAAAGGACCAAATGTTAATAAGTACTGACAAAATGTTAAACTGTCAAATCACTAATGTAACCCATCCGTGGCTTACAAAGGCTTTGCCAATTAATCCTTCAGCTGTCATTCTATAGGAAAATAATTTTGGGTTGTTGGAATTTTTACTTTCCGTCAATTATTCCGGCGAATTCCCGCTGCCGGAATTTGCCAGACGAGGGTTGTTTTAAATATGGTTTCAAATGCAACAATCTTATTTTATTCACGAGCATACACATGTAATTCTATTCTCCAACGTTAATACCTAAATAAATCATAGCCATCTGTTGCACAGTAGGCGTAATCCGCTGCCTGAGACACGTTAATACAGAATCTAATTAAGCAGTTAACGTAGGTAACTAGGATTTTGATTAATTAAGTAGGATGCGTAACTCGCTCCTAATGAGACTGATTGACTGATTGACTATTTTCTGCTGTTACTTACTGAGACGTAGTGTTAGTAACGGCAGAAAATAAAGGAATAAAACGTGAAGAGTTTTATTTTTTCCTCATGGTTGTTTTTGAGTTCCGTTAACAACGGAGGAGGGGGAGGTAGCAGGAGATAATTCAATCTAACAATGTGTTATGGTCTTGCACTGGTTTTGATATGTCCTTGAAGATCGCTCACACTGATAGATGCAAAATATGCATGCAAAATGAAGTGAAAGTCGTGCTTTTAAGTAAGATGCACGCTCATCAAGACGAACGTCATATCGTATCAAAACCAGTTTAAACCATAACAAAACGTTAAATCGGAATCGGGCTCAGGGAACTTTTGTAGTTTCGACGAGTCTGAGCTTAGTTTTGTGATCCTTAGTACCAGAAAGTTTTCATTTTTTCGTAACTTTATACGTAATAAAATTTATTTGCAGAAGTTTTATTTGATAAGTTTCTTGGATAATATTAACAAACAGATAGCAGATGTTTTAGTATGTTTTCATTGATACAGATTATAAAAATAGAACAAAGGTCAATATGGTGTGGTTTTAGTTAAAGCACAGTAGGCGATATCATAAAAATAATTGATCAATCAATAACCTATTTATTACTTTCTCGAGGAAAGATAAAAGATAATGTGCGATTAGTTCGGTGGGCGGTAAATGTGAAAAGCTTGTACACAAACACACTTATGTGACTTATGTTATAGTTCTAAATTATTAAAGAGATGAATGTACATAGCTAAATGACTAACAACACATGCCTAAAACTAGCGTCACTAAAAATATTGATGTGGATATATCTTTCCAAAATTACATAGACAAGGTTGAAGTGCCACAGAATAACCCACTATTTAACAAATTATAAACAATTTTAATTTTTATTTTTTTTAACCCTTTCACAAAACTACTCTTTACCTGAAGACTTTAGTTCATAACGAGGGGTGAAGTACGCCTTGGTCGTACTTCACCCCTCGGTGTTTCGGTGCCAGCGGGGGGTGAGTCCGGGTGTTAGGTAAGGGAATCGAACGGTAATCCGATATTTTTCTAAGTCTAATGGATTCTTCCTTCAGAGTACTTATTTTCCCAGCCGTTTAGGTTTTTTTTGTTGAGAATGGAACTGTAGAAAAGTTTTTGCAGGTAGTTTTTTTTTTAATTTTTAACAAGCAGAAAAGTCTGTGATCGATGCTATTAAGCCTAGAATAAATTTAAAAGTGGAAAAATGACTGTCTTGGGTGAGACTTGAACTCCTCTGAAGTTTTCTTTTGTTTCACATAAATATAGGATCAGTGATCTTTTTCTTAGAATTAAGTATCTGTTATGATTTCATATTGTATCTCAAAACTTTAGGTGTCTAATCTCTGCAAGACAAGTACTTTGCGAAGTAAAATGTCGTGGTCTGCCCTGTCTTGTCACTTTAGAAACAACAGCTTGAGATTGAGAAGTTAGCTTAAATGTAATGTAAATTATACGTCTACCTAGTTACTCTCACGGCTCTTAGGGCGTTTTTTTTTGTTGTCTCCTACACTTTTTTTTCAAATTTGGGATTTTTTATGTTATTTCTACTCAGAATCACGAGCTTTTTCTATCCTAATAGGAGAAAAAAAGTGTCCCAAAATTTCCATACAATTTTCGATCTTTCCATTCCGCGACCGCCATACAAAGTCTATGAAAAATGGTGACGTAATGGAAATAAAAACCTTAGGACACTTTTTTTCTCCTATTAGGATAGAAAGAGCTCGTGATTCTGGGTAGAAATAACATAAAAAATCCCAAATTTGAAAAAAAAAGTGTAGGGGACAACAAAAAAAAAGTGGCCAAGTGCGAGTCGGACTCGCCCATGAAGGGTTCCGTATTTAGGCGATTTATGACGTATTAAAAAAAAACTACTTGCTAGATCTCGTTCAAACCAATTTTCGGTGGAAGTTTACATGGTAATGTACATCATATATTTTTTTTAGTTTTATCATTCTCTTATTTTAGAAGTTAGGGGGGGGGGGGGACACACATTTTACCACTTTGGAAGTCTCTCTCGCGCAAACTATTCAGTTTAGAAAAAAATGATATTAGAAACCTCAATATCATTTTTGAAGACCTATCCATAGATACCCCACACGTATGGGTTTGATGAAAAAAAAATTTTTGAGTTTCAGTTCGAAGTATGGGGAACCCCAAAAATTTATTGTTTTTTTTCTATTTTTGTGTGAAAATCTTAATGCGGTTCACAGAATACATCTACTTACCAAGTTTCAACAGTATAGTTCTTATAGTTTCGGAGAAAAGTGGCTGTGACATACGGACGGACAGACAGACGGACAGACAGACGGACAGACAGACGGACAGACAGACAGACATGACGAATCTATAAGGGTTCCGTTTTTTGCCATTTGGCTACGGAACCCTAAAAACGCCCCTTAACCTGTCGTAATTCTGTGTATGATTGTGTTAAGAATGGTAAATAATTTTCTATAATACATAAATGAAAAAGTGAAAGTAAGTAAGACATTAAACCATTGATACTAGCTGGCCACATCTTTAGAAATTTAATTTATTTATATTGTTTTCGACAGCCCAAAATTTAACGCTAATGTTGTAATACTGTATATTTTGCCAGAGGTTTTGATTTAGACGAAAAATAAAAACATTTAGTGGTATTCAGTTGGGTACTTAGGTATAGGTGAAATTAGGTTAAGTATATTGTTCATTTCTTTTAGCAAAATTTTTTTGGCAACATCATTTAATTTTTACTTAACGGTACCGTATAGTCAGGTAACTTTAGTCCAGAACTTACAACTATGGTCCAAATTCAAGTTCATGTAAAATATGTATGCATATTTTTGAAAAAGAATAATTATCACGCTCGAATACAAATATAATGACTATAATTAGTGTAATTTCTCAATAATCAAAGTCAAAAATTAGACCATAGTTCTATTTAGTATAGGCCTACAGTTATAAGGTACTGACATAAAATTAGTAGGTACAATATAGGTATGTATTTTACGTCTGTCAACAGTCACAAACGTTCATCCTCTATTTTGGTTTGTCGCGAGCGCGAGCGGTGCTCCATTTCCACGACTGGCACCATAATTTCCTGCCTTGCCGTTTAGCGTGCCAGTGTATGATACCTACAGCTACACGAAGTATCTGTGTATGGAATGCCTATCTACTTTACGTTTGACTTTTTTAATTTTGCTTTATTTAAGGCTGAACATTAACCTAAGTATGTATGTACACTAGGATATGGACCTACAGCCTGTATGTGATCGTTATGAAATTTTTAAATTTTTGTAGTTATTAACTTTCCATTTATCTAACGCTTTCATACCAGCCAGCCTATTATGGATAGCTTTATCCATCTTTATCCACGTGATAAAATAACTGTCACTGTTTAACACCGTGGGAAAGAAAGTGACGGACACCGTTTTATCACGCTGTCACGTAGACAAGAACGACCATCATATCCGTACAGGGTTCATTCAAGACAATTTTAAATTATGTTTAGAATAAATGTAGAGTGTTCTCAAATCAAAGAAAAATATCTACCTACTCCTCTTTGCAGGGCGGTAAGCACTTCTTACTGATTTTTTTTTATCTTACTTTACTAAAGAAAATAATAAACGTCTTTCAAACTTCCGTTCCAGGCTTCTAGCACTTCAGCGCTTATAGCCTCAATAAAACATTCCTTTTGTTTTTTCCCTGTGTGCGAAGAACGTCTTAGAGATTTACGCGCAAGTGCCTGATGGTATGGAAGGGTTATAAATTGAAGCTGCTTAAATTTATTAGAGTACCTACAATAAAGAGGACGATAAATTGTAATACCAACGTATTCGGCAAAGTAGGTCCTTAAATCTCAAAGGTCTACTAGCGCTCAAAAAAATAAGCATGTAAGCATAGGCATTTAAGTACCTTTACGTTCAGAAAGATTCATTCAAATAGTCCACTAAATTATCTGCCACGAATAGCTTCAGCCATTCAGTCGTTAATATGTAGGTAGGTAGGTACTTTAATCTACGTCTCTGGCAAGATCTAACCAAAAATATTTTGGAAACCTGACATAGGTATACCTACAATATACCTACCTATAATATATTGTTAGTAATACTTATGTGTGAGATAATTAATGATAGGTAGATTAGGTAGACACGTGCAAAAATATACAGCAAAATATATTATAAATTAACAAGGAATTTATGAAGAGCTACACAGCACTTAGATACCTATTCAAGAGCTTTGTAGTAAATCCTCGTTTCAGATGAGAGGTAACGACCGGGATTTTGCTGAAGAAACGAGCCGTGACGAGCCGACGACGTCTTGCCAAGTACCTATTCTAATTTACGCGAGAGCGCGGGCAAGTCCTATTCTCGGGTTAACCAATGTATCGTGAGCTTCAAGATCCGTGACATCTATGCGTAATCGGACAACGTTTTTAGACTAGTTTTCATTAGCAATCAAGTCACCGACGCTTGTCTTAGCATCGTTACGAGACCGCTGTATCCTTACAAGCCGAGACAACGTTTAGGTATAACAGGCCGAGATCGATTAAAACCTTGATTTAATTTCTTTAGACTAAGTTTTGGACCCATGAATTAATTAATGTATTTTGGTAGGTAAGCTGAGGTTATTTCGTAGCTTTAATTGTATCTGAATATTTTACAAGGCAATTCGAGGTAAGCACTCTAAAAGGATCTTTTATTGAGTTATCCAAATATTGTACAACTCCATAAATATGATTATCGAAGTCTTTGTACCCCAAAATTCACTCGTAAGTTCTAAGCGTGACTGAATTTCAAATAGTATTTACCTATACATAAAAGGGTTGGTTTCGCCAAACATTATCTAGTGCTCCCACACCGCAATACCTACAATGTTTTATTTTATTACCTTCATACAAATGTTTTTTTTTTTTAAACACAATAACTCACACTCACAATAGGTAGTGTATATAACTTTTTTTGTTTGGTCAGTTCCGCCTCTGCTTGAACAAAAATTCGATTCATATTCGAATAATATTCGAATTCCTTAGTTGTCCATAACATAAACAACAAGTTCCATAGGTATGTGCCACAATCTGCATATCAAGGTCACGTTTTGTCACCGTTGAGTGGATTCATATAAGAGTATTCCTATTCTGTTTGATTGGCTGAGATTACAATACGCGGCTGATGGAATATCGCTCTAGTATATTGGATTAGATTTAAATACTTCAATGGGCAGTAAAGGTTCCTTTTATATCAAAGTGTCTTAATACAGGCTTCCATTTGTGCCCGAAAAGGGATCTGATACATCGATGCGTCGATTAAGTACAGAAATATAAAGACTAAAACTAAACGCATTAGACAAAAAGGATACGCCGGCCGCGTCAAATCTCGGAGGCCAATTCGAATTTCAAAAAAATTATAGGTGAGCTAATATTGAACGAATTGACCTGTTATTCGTAATGACTGATTACGATGAGATTTTTAGTCCAAAATAAAGGTGAAATAAAGGTGTTTAATTTTCTACTGATTTTTTACGCGTACACTAAACATGTCTCTATTACATAAATTGTATGCATGTCATTTAGCATGTTAGGCTTGTACCGGTCTGCCATAAATAGTCTAAAAATTGTAGGCTAAAGTAGTCCTAACCTAAGTAGACATTATAGCACAGAATAAATGGTATAAATTATTATCGCAAATAATAAACGTGATGGGCGTAAGTGGCGTGATATTTACGAAAAACAATTAGTTTTTGCCCGTAAGGAAACATCATGTACGGTCCGGTGGTCCGGGCAGAATTCGGTATACTTACTAATTAACATTGATTAATGAAGGCACATTTCACGGGTCACTAATGACCGTACATTTATCCTGTTCTGAAATAATCAACATTCTCTTATTGAATTTCCCTCAAATTACGACGTGCGTAGGCTTCAGCAAATTTGATGTGCGTCGACGTTTTGAATCACCGCCCAAAATTAGGCGAGATGGCTAAAATAAAAAAAGATATTTTACTAAAAAGTCAAATATAAAGAGTAGCGCTGTTTTTATAATATAAAACATCGAAACGGATTTACTTTCTACGGACTTCGCTGTACGGGGTTAGGAGTGACGTCACAATGTATTGTGATAATTGATAAACCCACCTATTTTAAACGAGGTTGTGCTGATATAAAATTATTCAAAACAAAGAAAGATAAGACCTTACTTTTACTGTTTATTTTATGGCAAAACTATTTAATTGAAAACTAACCTATTACAGCTAGGTTTCCATACGTTATTAGAAATGTGCGTGTTTCAGCATAGCCTAATAAACGTTTATCCAGTAGGTAAGCATAGTTTCTACTTTATAGCGTAAATATAGAATGTAATGTCTCACTTTTAAGTCCAGAGAAAACATTGATACCAGCCGCAAGACTTGAAGTCGCAAGCCTGTACCACTTAGCATTTCTCTCATTCATCGACGCAGCGTTTACCTTACGTAGACCCCTTTGACCTTGGCGTCTAATCAGCCAAGTCAGCCGGGCTAGCACATGATTGGCGCGACAGTATCTCGCGGCGAGATAGACTACCCGTCCCTCTTTTATTAACACGCTTAGAAAAAGACGGGTAGTATATCTACCAATCTACTGTCGCGCCAATCATGTGCTAGCCCGGCTGACTCGGCTGACTAGACGCCGACGCTCAAAAGACGTGGGGTCTATGTAAGGTAAACGTACTAGTGCTCGACGCGGTCCCAGTACATGTCATCTTGAGACTTAAGTCATTGCCATAGAGGCGACAGCAGGGTGTCATCTATTGGGCATTAGCATGTCGAGCACTAGTACGTTTACCTTAAATGTTCTGTTTATTGTAAACAGGGTCGTAATGGTTTGGGCAACATCTACGTGTGGGCGAGCGGCGACGGGGGTGAGGACGACGATTGCAACTGCGACGGGTATGCTGCCTCCATGTGGACCGTCTCTATTAACAGGTACCTAAACAAATAAGTTCTGCTAGCGGTGAGCCAACATGCCAATCGCTTACGCTCCGTAGCGATCGAAACGCAACTGTCACTGTCGCACTAATGTGGAAGAGTGATAGAGAGACACAAAACGTTTCGTTGTCGAAGCGATAGCGATTGTCACCTTGGCTAGGCTGGCTGTTTACTACACATAGATTTTTTTTGTTGACCTTATCTTGTACAGCTAAGCAATGGGGTTTACAAACGAATATAGTTATTTTGTGGAAAATTAAAAAAAAATCTCTCATTAATTTCTTGCTATTATGCTCGAACAAGCGATTAGCGGGGGTTTCTCAACTCCGCGAAGTTGCTCCGTGCTTAATTACTTAGCAAAGTGGGAAGAAGCCAATTACGTTGCCGACCGGCGGGTCAGATAGATTCTGCAACAAGTTTATGATGCTCGATTAATATTAATGGACAGGATTGAAGAATGATTTTCTTTACAATTAAAAATAGGATCACATGTTGGATGATCTGTCATGTCATGGCCACTTTGGTCATGACCAAAGTGGCCACACACAGTATATCGGAACATAATCTTATTTCTATGCTAACAAAGGTGTGTCTCTAAAATATTGTTTCCCAAAAAGCTTTAAGTCATAATGTCAAAATGATAAGTTGGATTGGATTCCGTCAACCGTCCGATTTCCGTCGTTTCTATTTTGCCCGCATTTTCGTTAGTCATAATTCATTTGGTTCAGAAACGCGTCACTTTTCAGGATTGCCATAACCACGCCAAACCATTGCCATTGCGATTGGAAAACCTAACCTAACCTATCTATTTATAGGATAACCTTACGAAAATCCTGAAAAGTTAACGGTTCAGTTTTATTACTCATGATAAGGTGACAAACAATACATTATGACTTAAAACTTTATGGGAAACAAAGGTACCCTGTGTATCACAATATATTTTATGACATAAATATTTGATTTTGACTGTACTAAGACGTATTTTTGACATCAACAAGATCAGTTACGAGAATTTACACAATATATGTAATTTACCTGGAATTTTAGAGCAAAGTTAGGTTTCTACGCTGAATTAATTTATAATCAAGAATATCCGATTAACCGATACCTATATAGTATAACTCAAATTGAATTATTTATTTATTCTGATAGACTAGCTCTATATAGGTAGAGACTCATTAAACTCGTACAAATAGGTAGTTATATTATTAGATTAGCCCAGCAGATTGTTGTATTTTGGTGTCTAATTTTTCTCCAATAAAATTTGTAGAAATAAAAAACGTGTTCATTCTGGCTTCGTCTATTTCAGCGCCATCAACGACGGCCAGAACGCACACTACGACGAGTCGTGCTCCTCAACTCTGGCTAGCACGTTCAGTAATGGCGCCAGGGACCCAAGCACCGGTGTAGCCACCACTGACTTGTATGGCAAGTGCACGGCGACACACTCCGGGACGTCCGCGGCGGCGCCCGAGGCCGCTGGAGTCTTTGCTCTGGCCCTTCATGCCAAGTGAGTCGCTATCATTTATACAGTTTTCCTTCAAGCCTATTCTGCGTGCAAACCGCGTGCGAATCAGCGGACCACAAGTCTTATTTCCCGATTTTCGACAAGATTTTGTCGCGCAAAAAGAGAACGAAGATGTCACTTAATTTCAAATTAGATTGTGTTTAATATTCTTCATCGGCATTTATCAGAAGCTTTAGACAGCTCAATCTCGAAAATACCGTTCAAGGACACCTGAAGTTTGCGTTCGCAAAATTAAAATCTGACTACCGCTTGGCTTCTGTAATAAGCATTAATTAAAAACGTTTCTTTTTTATAGCCCGAGTTTAACTTGGCGGGACATTCAGCATCTGACCGTGTTGACTTCAAAGAGGAACTCGCTTTACGATGCAAAGGTTGGACCTTTTTTTACCTTACACTGTTTTCTTTGATAGTACGGTATAACTAGATATATTAACAGCAACACCATCCGTGAACTTTATTTCTTTGCAAAAAGGTTGACAACACGTTAACAGTGTGGACAATGTTACTGATGAGCCTGGCAGTGGTGGGTGGTGTGGTGGAAATTAAATAAAAGCTTCAGGAGTCTTCAGACATTAATATAATTAAATAATAGGAAATTACAGAACATACGTGTGGCTGAGTGTAGCGGGGTTATCGAAAGAGGGACCACAGACAATCTAGACAGCCCTTATAAACTAGTGTATCATAAACAATGTAGAAGGGTGGATAAAATAAAATAAGGAATTCCATTCAATGTCACTTCCCCTCACACTTCACATTATACAGAAATTAAGATTTGAACTATTAAATAAAAAAAAATTTTTAGACATCATTACTATTCTACATTTCTTAAGTTCAAATCATGCACAAAGTTAGAGTGTTTAAGACCAGGGGCCTTATTCGACATGCCACTTTTGACGTCGCATGTTGAAGTTCATTTGAATCTGAACAATCATGGGTTGTCGAATAGGTAAAGTGTGTCACCTGTCAGTGAATCTCATGTAAACAAATCATTTCATCGCTAGACTTGGTTGTCTATTGGTATGGCCGCCATGTTTGGATTTATGACATTTAAAAGGGGATTCTATGGCATAGAGTAAACTGCATTTCTATTTTCTATAGTTTTTTGATTCCCCTACTCGACGCAAGATGGAGTTAACAGTCAAATTTCGATCTTGGCGTTATAAAAATAAACCGCAAGAACATGACATGCAGTTGCGTTGGTGTAGATCTATCATGAAAACGAATATATGACAATTGTCCAGAATTAAAAAAAACTTGACAATAAACATACAGCAATACATATACCACTAAATGTCAAAAAGAAAACAGATTTAGTATAATTACTAGGTAACAAATTATATATAAAGTTTAAATTTTAAACCAATCGTCGTGGGTCCTAACCCCGGCTCTTAGCAATGAACTTCTTGTAACTTGTGTGAAAAATATCATTTGATATTACACCAATTACTTTATGGTGAAGTAAAATATCATGAGTCATGAGGAAGACGGAGTAGCCAGTAGCCACAATAAGCTATATTTTTGTCCTCTGGGTTAGATGGCAGTGAAATAGGGAGAGATAGTGAAGAATGCGGCAAAATAAGCATTTATTGTGTTGTTAGTAGTTAGTAGACTAGTTTTTTTTTTCTAAAAATGAAAATTGACGCAACAGCAAGCTCATAGCCCCCTATGAGCCAGTCTGTTAGGTGCAGGCTTAAGGGCTAATCCCGGGGGAAGCGGAGCGTCGGCGACTAGCTGGTGCATCTGCTTATTACTTAACCTCTTCTCACTTTTACCTCAGGTCCTTTGATTAATAAATTAAGGTAAAATTCGTAAGAACTAGTGCCTGTGTCATATTCTAAATTGGACGCTATGCCTAATTAGTTGTTATAAATTAAATACAATAATTATTTATTTAATTAAATTTATAACAACGCAACGTGGGGTTATTCATGATGAATTTTAATGGCTTATATAAGACAGCGGTCGTATATTGCCTCAGAAATTTGGATTTTGTCAGTTTGAATGAACAGCAAACTGTAGACATTGAGATTAATTTTAAACTTATTATTTTAGGTGTTCGTAAGAAATAAGGTATTGACAGACATTGACGGAAAATCGCGAAAACCCGGCCAGGTGCGTCGGACCACGCAAAACGGAGGAGGATTCCATACTTACTTCTTCTACCATGTATCCATATGCCAAAATAGCAACAAAAAAGCCGAACAAAAATACCGTTTCTTCGCAGCACTAGATTTCAGTCCTTTTTTTAGAAAAGTAATATGTTTAGGTACATTATATATATATATATATATATATATATATATATATATATATATATGTAAGTAATTTTGTTATGTGAAACTTATATGTTGTGTTACGAGACTTACGAGTAGGTAACTTTAAACTTTAACAGCCTAACAGATCCCAATAAGGCCTAGTTTACCCTCTGGGTTGGAAGGTCAGATGGCAGTTGCTTTCGGAAAAACTAGTGCCTACGCCAATCCTTGGGATTAATTGTCAAGCGAACAATAGGTTCTCATGATCCGTGGCAAAATCGAGATAACGCGAGGAAGAATAACTTTGTCACAAGAATATTTGGCCAAATATAAATCCTTATTTTAATACTCTCGTGTATTTGACCTACCTACTCGTATTGAGTCGTATTTTGCCACCTAGTAGCCTCGAATTGGTTGTTATATGTGGCTTTCCATAAATTAAGGGTCCTTATGCTTCAATAAGGACGTTTTCATGGGGTCCCGTTGTTTCCCATAAAGTTTTAAGTCATAATGTATTGTTTGTCATATTATCATTACTCATAAAACTGAAACATTTCAAGATTTTAGTAAGGTTATCCTATAGATAGGTTAGGTTAGGTTAGATTTGTTTTATGGCAATCCTGAAAAGTGACGCGTTTCTGAACCAAATGAATTATGACTAACGAAAATTCGAGCAAACAATACATTATGGCTTAAAACTATTTGGGAAACAATAGAGACCCCGTTTTTATCTGAAGTTGCAATAGAAATTGGAAAGCCACATTTTTTCAAGCTTTTACTTAAAAGTTTCATCTGTCCCGTTGGTTGTCTGTCTGTTCCAATGTGGTTCCAATCAAATCATGCAAATTAAATCCCAACAAAAAAATAAATGTGAAATGAGAGCCAAGTTCAATATTGAGAATATGTGTCGTTGTTGACTCGCCGACAAAAGAATTGAGATATATATGGGTGCCAAGTTCTGTGCTGTGTAGAAAATCCTGAAATTATAAAGGATTTGTCTTGGCTAGTTTTTAACAACAAACCAAGTTTTTGAAAAACTAACAGAAAAATATACCTATATGCCTATACGTAAAAACTAGCCAAGACAAACCCTTTATAATTTCAGGATTTTCTATTATTTTATAATTATTTTGAACAAGCTAAGGGACTTGAATACATGTGCCAAATTTCATGTGTGTGTAGGTTAAGTAGGTTTCAAGTTGTGAAGGGGTCAAAAGTAGCTCGAAATGGTTCGTGTAATATTACACATGGTTGCTGCGTCGCCAGTTCCTTTTTCTTTGAACTTGGCTGGACACGCTACCGCGTGTCTAGATTTGACCCACTTCTCGGGTGTTCAATGAAGCTGAAAATTTACATAAGTACATAATATGTAATATGGGTGACAATACAATATTTTTATGGTTACCATCGAGCTGATCTGATGGTGATGATACAGACAGTGGTCTTTTAAGTCTTTTTAACTTTGTGATAATACAACGCAACTTAATTATATTTGAAAATATTTAAAGAAAAATACAGTCAGAAATTCGAAATTTTGTTATCTAACCTCTCTATCACTCTTGCATATTCGAGCGATAAAGAGGCAAATAGCTGAGTTTCGATTTTCGCACTTCCCGATAGGCCCCTTTGTAAACAAACCGCCTTGATGTGTCTATGTCAAATTATTAATTGTCTGTGAAAACTTGTTAAAAAAAAGTTTAAAGCAAAGGCGTAGGCAAAGAGTAGTATAATATGTATATAGCTGGTCAACCAAATCTTGTCAGTAAAAAAGGCACGAAATTCAAATCTTCCATGGGACGATATCCCTTCGCGCCTACATTTTTCAAAATTGCCGCCTTTTTCTACTGTCAAGATCTGGTTGACCAAGTATACCTATATAGCGCTGGCGGTACACCGAGAAATTCAGTAAAATGCTGCAAATGATGTTAAAGGTATGAAAATCGGTACGATTGATCTTTAGAACATTTGAAACAATTTGACCCGAAGCACCAACAAATAAAAAAAACGAGAGGAGTTATGACGTCATCTTTTTTTGTAAGGAATAAAAAAATATTGTTTAAAAACCTATCGTGTTTGGTATTAAACGAAAGGGCTTTCTGAGCCGATTCCAAACATATATCACATCATTACATTTCAGTATTTTTTTTTTATTATAATAAAAATAGTTTTCAAAACATACCAAGTTTGGGCTTCACTAGATACAATACCATAATTTTTTTTTTGTAAAATATACCTCAAATTATCCCTAATATCCTCATATCTAACCCTAATAAAGCAATTTTGAAATTATATACATTTAGGTTTTTTTTAATTTTTCAATTTTACATAGTGTGATCTATGAATCTCTCAATTAAATATTTAAAAAGAAAGCATAAAATTAATATATAACGGTTTTTTTTCAGAAAGTCGCTTATATCTCGGAATCTATAAGTCGTAGTAAAAATTGTCTATGTAATAATTAAGAAAGAATTAACCGAAAAAACTCACCTTTAACGTCCCCCCTTTCCCGAGTTCTTCACCCCACACTCATCAGAACTTTTTCTTACTTAAAGCTTAGATATTACCAAAGGAACATGTAATAGTATTTTATGCAACTGTTGTTTAAGAGAGGTCAAAAAAGGCGAGTGGCGTGAGTAACAATAACAACAAACAACAACCGAAAATTGTTAATAAAGACGCCACGAGTATTTTTTGACTCAGTTAAACAACGTTGCATACAATACTTTTTCTACGACCAAGCACTTACTTTGAAATGCAATGAAATAATAATAAAAATGGATGATGATGATTGTTTCATGTCCTAATGTGATAGGTTGTTCAGTGCGTGGGATTCTTAAGGAGAACGAAAATTTTATTATTTTTGCGCTACGACGCACGGTTTAGGAGATACAGCCCTATAAATATTTTTCTTCCTCTTTTTCTTTTTTTTTCTTTTTTTGTGTTTTTTAAATCTTACTTAGGGCTTTCTTAAAGGGGAACGACGCACGGTTTAGGAGATACAGCATTATAAAGTTTTTATTTTGTTTTTTTATCTCTTTTTTGTGTTTTTTTTTAAATATTAATTAGGGTTTCTTACAGAGGAATGAACATTTTAATATTTTTGCGCTACGACGCACGGTTTAGGAGATACAACCCTATAAAATCTTTCAATCTTTTTTTTTTTGTTTTTCGTGTTTTCTAAATATTACTTAGGAGTTTCAAAGGGGAACGAAAATTTGATTATTTTTGTGCTACGACGCACGGTTTAGGAGATATAGCCCTATAAAGATGAAAATAATCGTACCATTATCCAAAACATGTCTATGGTTTACTCATCTGTCAGAAATGACAATTAAAATTAGGTTGGAAACAATGTATTCCATACAATATTTTTTAAGTGGTGATTACACGAAGTATCGTAAAAGTGCCAAAAAGATACTGCGTGTATGCACAAATATTTTTTTGGGGAATAGACTAAAGACTTGTGTTGATAACTATAAGTTAGGGGTTTAAAGGTGTGTGCACGACCCTTTAAATGACAAATAAAAGTACGGGAGTAGAAAAAGCAAGTTTCAATACTCTTATTTTACCCGAATGACATTATTACTCGTATTGAGTAATTCGGCAGGGCTATTATTACACTTTGTAAAATTGAAAAATTAAAAAAAAAACCTAAATGTAAATAATTTCAAAATTGCTTTATTAGGGTTAGATATGAGGATATTAGGGATAATTTGAGGTATATTTTACAAAAAAAAATTATGGTATTGTATCTGGAGAAGCCCAAACTTGGTATGTTTTGAAAACTATTTTTATTATAATTTAAACAAAATGACTGAAATGTTAACTATGTGATGTATTTTTAGCATTGGCTCAGAAAGCCCTTTCGTTTAATAATACCATACACGATAGGTTTCTAAACATTTTTTTTTATTTCATACAAAAAAACATGACGTCATAACTCCTCTCGTTTTTTTTATTTGTTGGCGCTTCGGGTCAAATTGTTTCAAATGTCCTAAAGATCAATCGTACCGATTTTCAGACCTTTAACACCATTTGCAGCATTTTACTGATTTTCGCGGTGTACCGCCAGCGCTAGAAGTGGGCAGCAAAGAGTAGTATAATATATAGAACAGTCGGCAGTCAACGTTTGTTCCTAATAAATATAACATTGATGAATCAAGGCGGTTTGTTTAAAGAGGGCCTGCCGCGATACCAATTTCGTTATCTGCCACCATTAAATTTCGCTCGTATATGCAAGAGTGATAGAGAGGCAGATAACGAAATTTCCCCCCACCCCCCTTTGGATGGTTCTTGTTTGAGTTATAATGTCACTGTATTGAGGACTCAACCTTTCCATTTTTAAAGTGTTTTTATATCGACATGACACTGGCTACTGTAGTAAATGCCAAAAAAGAAAAAAAAAACGCTGTCATAGTAATCGTCAATCGAAATAAACAACGTACAAATATCCAAGAAAAATTTGCAAAATAGTATATGATAAATATGTAAAGCATCATTAATTATCGAATTAAGATTACATACAACTTTGTGTAAAAAAAATTGAGGCAATTATACAGCCCGATTATACGGGTTACATCTTGAAAAAGATGATTATCTTGGAAAGAAGAGTAAATATACATAGGTGAACATAATGGTGAACAAAGGTATAGTAAAATAGGTAGGGACATAATTCAGGGTTTGCTTGTCTGGTCCACGCATGCTGTACCTATCACGACCACGGCACGGCCGTCTCCTGCTAACTTTTCGCTATAATAGTAAAATCATAGGTCTAATACCTATGATTTTAATATTATAGCGAACAATATTTCATGTTCATGATCTCGAATTTAAGACTTTAGCTTAGATTTATGGCGTGCGGCCTAGCGCGCGTTGCCTCTATGAGGAGCTGTCAAAGCGCTTTATAACTGTATGCTTTTGATGATGCGGATCAGCATTCTTATCCAGCGGGGCAAGCGGCCAGCCTGCAGAAGGGCACCCTACCGCACTTGGTAGGTCACTACACTCACTACCAGGATTTAGGGCTAATAATTTATTTATAAGTTTTTAATACCTTTAAACGAGCAATTCTTGTATATTTATTTATTTATTTATATGTATAATATATTTCGGGGATCTCGGGAACGGCTCTAAACGGATTTAGATGAAATTTTCTATATGGAGGTTTACGGGGGCGCAAAATCGATCTAGCTAGGTTTTATCTCTGGGAAAACGCGCATTTTTGGGTTATTATATGTTTCCAGAGCAAAACTCGGTCTCCCAGACATTAAGTTTTTAATTTAAGTGTTTTTATCATGTTTCATATTTAAACTTACAGATGTGAATCACCAGCAGAGTTTTTGGAGAGGTGTGGTTTTCTTATTTCCTGTTACCAACCTGAAACACCATACCTACTTAAATATCAGAAAATAATAAAGTGAAGAAAATTAAATAAAGTTGAATGCTTAAAAACTTTAATGTTTTATTAAAATTAAACGAAAAAAAATGTGTAAACTGAAATAGATCTAATTTTTTTATTTGTAGTTGAATAACATATATGTATTTAATCTCCTTTAATTAAAAATCATCTCTGAGTAGATACATATTAAACAATAGGTACTTTTAGGTCTTGGTAGTAATGTTAGGTCTTATGACCTACTGTATTTGACTATATTACTTACCAAGACCGGAGCCTGACCTGTCAGTCACCAACTATTTTGATGCTCTTTGTAGGTAGCATCAAAATAGTTGGTGACTGACAAAGTTACCAAGTTACTAAGGTAATAGGTACCTATATAGTAGGTAGCAGTAGCGCAATATTTAGTCAAAATATTTTGACTAATTTAGATTATTTTTATGCCAAAAAAGTAATACAAGCTATTCATGTTCCACTTAGTAATAAAATACGGACTTTTCTGAATATGTGGTTTACGAAATGTGTTAAGGTACAACTTGTGGTTTATTAACGTGGTTTAGAAATAGGCAGCTTGAGTTGAGAGAGGTGATGAGTAAATTGTTTCATTTTTTTACAATTTTGAGCGTTTATAGGGGAATGTGTGGAGCAAGCATTATTTGACGTGTAGGTGTGGGTTCAACAAAAAGATCGCTTGTCAATAAGGCATTCTTGCTGTTAAAATTCAATTATTAATAGCCTTTATCGACCATCAGCAATGTAGTCCCTTTTTGATTGATGGAAATTGTCACGTAAGTTCCACTACTCGCCGCCGCATCGCCTACAGCGCATTCGTTAGTCTATCGCTCACAAGATGTCATTAATTCATGTAAACTTACGTACTAAAAAAAAAAAGTTTTACTCTTTGCTATAAATTACCCTTTCGCACGTCAAAAACTCCAAGATGGAGCCGAAGATCATAGAGAAAAAAGTCTACATTTGGAATCATTACTTGTCAAAATTTGACATTAGCAATCCACAGTTAGGTGACAACCAAACCAAACCATTATAAACCTTAAAGTAATAATAAAACAAAGTTGTTTTTTGTTAAATTATTGTTTGTACCAAATGAACTTCAGCACTTGATGAACTTCAAATGAACTTCAACAGTTGAATTTCAAATGACGCGAAATTTGACAGTTACACATGTCGAATAGGGGCCCTGAAAGACCTTTAGTTAGAATATCAGCTATCATTTTATCTGTAGGCAAATATTTAGTTGTTATGTTACATTTTCGAACTATATCTTTAACAAAGTGATACTTCAGATCTATGTGCTTTGTTTTCTTATGACAATACTCTCTTATTTCTAGAAGTCTCAACGCACTCTGGTTGTCGCTATAAAGTATACAACACGAATGTTTTTCAAAAATTTCATTCATGAAATTTCTGACAAAACAAAGTTCCCGGCAAGCGTCACCCAAAGCTAGGTATTCAGCTTCTGTACTACTAAGAGCTATACAACGTTGCTTACGCGACTCCCAGTTTACAGTTGAGTCACCTATTTTAATCACAAAACCACTATAAGATTTTCTATCACAATCATTAGCAAAATCAGCATCTGCGAACACTGAAATGTTAAAATTACCACTTTTAACAAATACAAGACAATAATCAATTGTCCCAGACAGATAACGCAATACTCTCTTAGCTGCTATCCAATGATCTTTAGTAAAACAGTTACAAAATTGACTCAACTGAGACAAAGCATATGAAATATCTGGCCTAGTACAAACAGATAAATACATGAGACACCCAATTAATTCTCTAAATGGATAAACATCTTCAGATAAACAGTCTTTATCATTTATGGGTCTCTCGAGTTTACAGTTAGCTGCCAATGGACTTGCAACACTCTTACAGTTTGACATATTAAATTTAGAAAGCAATTTCTTAATGTAATCCGATTGGGATAACTTTAATATCCCATTTTTTCTGTCTCTAGACGCTGTAATACCTAAACAATTTCTCAAGTTTCCTAGCTGCTTAGAATCAAATTCTGACTGCAACAAATTACATAACAAGTCTTTCTCATTTTTATTATTCCAAAATATATAAAAATCATCAACATAAAGGGCTATCATTGTTAAGTTACCATTAGATTTCTTAGTATAAATACAAGGTTCACATTTGCTTTGCATGTAGCCATTATTTATCAAAACATTATTTACTTTGTTGTTCCAAACTCTACTTGCCTGTTTCAAACCATACAAACTTTTATTTAAAAGGCAAACTTTATTTTTATTACAGGTAAATCCTTTTGGCTGTTCCATATAAATCTTTTCAGCTAGGTCTCCATGAAGGAAAGCAGTAGTTACATCTATATGTTCAATTTCCATATCTAACTCATTTGCAATACAAAATAACAAACGCATAGTTGAATGTCGGACTACAGGTGCAAATGTCTCTTCATAATCAATACCTTGTTTTTGCGAGAAACCACGGGCTACCAAACGAGCTTTATACTTTACGTCCCTCGTATCTGAAAAATCATTTTTTAACTTAAAAACCCACTTACTTTTAACCACATTTTGGCCCGAGGGCCTATCTACAAGGGTCCATACATTGTTGGATAATAAAGAATTATATTCAGATTGCATGGCCGCTAGCCATTCCTCCCTATGGGGGCTAGACATTGCCTCCTCATAAGTTTGAGGTTCATTCAAAGTTTGAGATGAACTGACAAACATAGAAGAATCGGATAAATCATAATCAGTGTACCTTACTGGTTTATTGTTGCGTGTACTCCGTACGGGGCGTTCGCTTGCCGACGTAGGCTGCAGGTCGGTAGGCACACCTTCCCCTCGAACGTCACGCACGTCCCAGGATGAAGCCGATGATGATTGCTGACCACTCCAGCTGTCAGACACAGGCTCTGGCTCGAGCAGCGTGTCCTGCCCATCAGTGATGTGGGCATCGGGGGACGCTGATGGTGAGGGCTGGCCAGGCCCGCTGTCATCAGCAGCACTGCTCCATGATAGGTCCTTGTCTGAAATCATATCATTGCTTGCATTAGATTTATTATCCGTATTATTTTCTAAATTATTATTGTCCAACATGTCAAGATTTAAAATATTTTCATTTGACTGTGTTTTACACAAATTATTATTCAAAATTATATTGCTATCACTTAATTGTGTTTCACACAAATTATCATTTATTAAAACATTATTATCACCTGACTGTGTTATACACAAATCATTATTTCCTAAAACTATATCTCTTGACTGTGTTTTACACAAGTCAAATTGGACAACACCAGCGGGGACAGGTTTAGTATCTTTACCCAAATTAATAAATTCATTCTCAAAGAACACAACATTTCTAGATATAATGACTTTCTTGGGACTCAAGGGATCTAACAACTTATAACCTTTAGAATGATCAGCATAGCCGACAAAAATGCAATGTTTTGATCTAGAATCTAATTTGTCACGCTTGCTTTCATCTATTAACGACAATGCCTTACAGCCAAACACTCGCAAATGACTCAAATCAACTTTACCCTGCCCGACCACGCTTCCTCAGGTGTCTTACCGGGCACAGCATTTGTGGGTGACCTATTTTTTAAATAGATAGCAGTTGACACTGCTTCAGCCCAAAACTGCTTGCCGAGGCCTGACTCCTGGAGCATGCTTCGTGCCTTTTCAAGAAGAATGCGATTTTGAGATTCACTTACACCGTTTTGTTGTGGGCTGTAAGGTACAGTTGTTTCATGCACTATACCTGCTTTCTGCAAATAATCCCTAAACTTTTGACTAGAATACTCCCCGCCGTTGTCACTGCGAAGCCTCTTGATAACACAACCTGTTTGCTTTTCAACAGTAGCTTTAAATAATATAAATTTGGACATTACCTCAGATTTGTTTTTCATGAAGTATCCAACCACCCGTCTAGAATAGTCATCAGTGAAGGTGAGCAAATATCTTGATCCACCAAGACTGCATACAGGGAACGGACCGCACACGTCCGAGTGCACAAGCTCCAGGATCTGTTTGGCGCGCGTGGCTTCCCCTTTGGGAAAAGCCACCACTTTCTGCTTCCCCTCAGCGCATGACACACAGCTTTGCAGATCATGCTCTTGAAAAGCTAAGCCAGAAACCATCCCTCGGAGGGTGCACATACCTCTGTAGCTCAAGTGCCCGAGTCTCTTGTGTAGCACGTCCACAGGCACTTCCTTGGTCGACACATTCGCCACCTGTGAATCATAAGACACGCCTACCCCTTCACTATCCACACTATAGACCCCGTTAACTCCACTGGCACTAAGAAGGACAGTGCTTTCTCTCAAAACAAGGCATTTATCTTTTAAAAATTTTACACAAAGGGCCTTCTCACATAATTTACTAACACTTATTAAATTGGTTGAGAGCCCGGGTACAAACATAACATCTGTTAGAGTAACAGAACCTTGCTTGGTTTTGAAAAACACATCTCCCCTACCCTTACAAGTTAACCTTTGTCCATTTGCAACAGTTACACTTTCAGACAGATTCTTAAAGTTTATAAAGCTACCGAAATCTTTCCACATGTGGGAACTACACCCCGAATCAATTAACACTTGATTAACCTTAAATTGATTGTCCACACTTGTTGCCACTAACACCACGTGTTCGTCGTTTTTAGGTTTCTTCTTGTCGTTTCTAAGTTTAAAGCATTTTGACTTTATATGACCTAGCTTATTGCAGTAATGACATTTTCTTAGCTTATTCACACTTGATCGAACGGTAAGCGCTGCATCAGGAGACTCTTGACTGCCACGTCGATGCTCTTCCTGTAAAAGCCGGGTACGCACCAAATCGCTCGTGAGTTTTGCAGATATATTCGCCGACTCTAAGCTCGATACGACGATGTCGAAGTCCTGTGGCAAGCCACTCAGCAACATCTCTGCGACCTCCTCATCCTCTATGTTTTTACCAATATCGGCAAGTTGCTGCACTAACGTGGTAACTCCGTCTATATACGAGGTCATGTCTGAGAAATCAGCATATTGTGTGCGATGTAGCTGCCGTAACAACGATACCCTTCTATAGAAACCTTTATCTTCGAACACGCTGGCTAAGTTCTTCCAAGCCTCTTCCGCCGTTTTCGCATTGCGTACATATTGCAAGCATGCTGGTTTCACCGATAAGCAGATTCTTGCCAATGCTTTCTGGATTTTCGCTGCCTCCACTTCCGTGCCCAATAAACAGTTACTTAGCCCTTCTATGTTAAGCGCCATCTCCATATAGAATTTCCATGTTGACCAATTCGAGATACCTTCCAATTTGCTGAAGGAGTACAGCCGCAATTCTTCTGTCATTGCTGTTGCTATATGATTTGACGCGTTCACTGTTTGAGATGAGCCTTATAGATTTTTGAGGTTACCTTTGTCATGCGGCAAGGCGGCGAAGATTCCGGCGTTCCAACCACACCACTTAAAAAAATACTGGGTCGATAACCTGATGAGCCTGGCAGTGGTGGGTGGTGTGGTGGAAATTAAATAAAAGCTTCAGGAGTCTTCAGACATTAATATAATTAAATAATAGGAAATTACAGAACATACGTGTGGCTGAGTGTAGCGGGGTTATCGAAAGAGGGACCACAGACAATCTAGACAGCCCTTATAAACTAGTGTATCATAAACAATGTAGAAGGGTGGATAAAATAAAATAAGGAATTCCATTCAATGTCAGTTACAGTGTACATACTTACATAGGTATGTAGATGCTTAGTGTTGATGTTTGAAATTTCTGGGAAAGTGTAATAAACTTTATCTTATTTGAGGTGCTAAATTGTTGTGTTGTGTTGGCGCTGCGTTGTGAGTGTAATTTGACTTTTTATGAAGATTGGTACATTTTACGATCGCTTCCCACACACATCGAAGGCTGACTAGGCACTGTAACGTGAATTTCCAGTAGATATACATAGTGAGTGTTCATTCCACTTCGGAAGTTTATTACTCTGTTTACAATATTGGGTAGGTACCTATATGAACTTAACTAAGTTAATAACAGCGTGGAGGCCTTCTCGGTAACTGTAACTAATGATCTCTGGGATAGTTAATTATGTTTCGGCTATACTTAGAGTAATTTAATGTAACTAGTTACTTACTGTAATAACGGTGTAGTGTAACCTTATTTAAGTTATAAACTTGGTTGATGATTTGTTTACGAAATTTTTGCATTTTAATATTTTAAATAAGAAATAGTATCCTTAAGTACCTATCAGGGATGTTGCGAACATCTGCATCCGAATCCGCAACCGCGGAACTTCCGCATTATTTTCAACATATGCATCTGCAACCGCATCCGCATAAAATCGATGCGGAGCTTATGCGGATGCGGATGTCGAACAAGTCGGTACAGGAACGTCTTAGCGGCGGCGTAAGTGCTAGGTAATTTCGTCATTACTTACCAATAACGAAATCGTCTAGATCCAGAAAAGGCAGCCAAGTGACTGTTTATTAAATATAACGCATCTATATTCTTGCTGAAATACTAAACGTTACGTTTTTTTTTTAAATAAAAAAAATACTAAAAATGAAATGTTTGACGTTTTCTAAGTACCTAATCTTGACATCCGCATCCGCATCCGCGGATGTGAGCCTTTAAATATCCGCATCCGCAGATGTCAAAAAATCTGCATCCGCAACATCCCTGGTACCTATAACCTAAATTTAAAAAATATATCTTTAGACTAGCCAGAACGTTGTGTTATATTCTCTACGTCTCTGCTGTCAATAATTATCTATTACAAGATAAATTATAAATTACAAAATAAAACCTAAAGTTGCCTGAGCATCGTCCCCAGGACGCTTGCTTGATTCAAAATTATTTAAAAATAAACTCATTGTTTAATTTCAGGGCCGCTTCCACTGGACAATGAACGGGGTTGGGCTGGAGTTCAACCATCTGTTTGGGTTCGGCGTTCTAGACGCTGGGGCTATGACGGCATTGGCTGCCAACTGGCGCTCTGTGCCGCCACGGTACCACTGTGAGGCAGGCTCCGTCAACACCCACACGTGAGTCTACACCTATACCACCGTCTCTAGGCGCTCGGCGTACTGACACCGGTATCATGGCATTGGTTGCCAAGATTGCTGTTGCTTTCCAAGCTGCAAGCCAAAATTCTGCCTTCCAATTGAGCTAAAAGCCCATAATCTCCAGAATACAATAAACCCGCACGTTGGTGGCATCTTGTTAATCCTTCGATGACCAATGGACTGAACAATACCTATTCAAGGTAAAGGCCTGGTGGCACAAAATGCATCAAATCAATTTACTATGTTCTGTTACAGAAAAATCCCGTCAGAGGGCAGCATCTTCCTCCGCATCGAGACAACGGCGTGCGGCGGCTCGCCCAGCGAGGTGCGCTACCTGGAGCACGTGCAGGCCGAGGTCAGCGCCAACACCACGCGCCGCGGAGACCTGGAGCTGTTCCTCACCAGCCCCATGGGCACCAAGTACGTTCCTTTCTGCTACTTTTGCTGCGTTGCAGACATGAAACCTGTCTGTAAAGAGAATTTTATTTCCCTAATAACTTCTAAAAGCATACTCAAATGATGGTTCAAACATAATTATCCAAAATCCACATATAGGCCTTGGAGTTTTTTTATCTCACGAGTCTAGCAAGTCTTCTGCTTAATACAACATATGAAATGAGTGTTCTGCCTAATAGTAGGTACATGCTTTTTTTCCAGGTCGATGATCCTGAGTAGGCGAGCCAACGATGATGACAGCAGGGACGGCTTCGCCAAGTGGCCGTTCATGACCACGCACACCTGGGGCGAGTACCCGCAGGGCACGTGGACTTTAGAGGTACACATTATTTTATTGTCCTACAGATCTACCGATGTAACTGTTTTTAAGCTTAAAGTAAGATTTAGAATT
Organism: Cydia amplana; assembly: GCF_948474715.1. NCBI lineage: Eukaryota > Metazoa > Arthropoda > Insecta > Lepidoptera > Tortricidae > Cydia > Cydia amplana. Next base: position 5,955,760 of record NC_086085.1, read on the forward strand.
AGTTTATCAGATTATTTGATTGGAGACATTGTCAAAAAAAACACAACAATTAACAATTTCTTGTTTGCCTCAAATTTAAAATATTCTTGTGTCTCGCAGGCTCGCTTCAATGGCGGCTCAAGCCCGTCGCAAGCCGCCGGCTGGCTGCGCGGCTGGTCGCTCGTGCTGCACGGCACGCGCGCGCCGCCCTACGCGCAGCTGCAACCACAGGATCCGCACTCCAAGCTCGCCGTAGTCAAGAAGGCGCACGAGGACGCTCCGCATTAGACAGATCAAGACCGCCGTAGCCGAAGGGGAGACCAGGCCTGGCTGAGTGACAATCGTTCGCAGGCCAAATGAAACTTCAATATTCGTAATGAATGATTAGGTCACTTTTTGTTTTTACGTTTAGATTGGCGTGGTCGATATACGATTGTTATCTTGGCTGCGGCTTCAATTTATGCTCGGGTTTACCGTTATCTAAAACAATTTTAGAATGTGTAAAGTTAAGAATATTAAGCTGTATTGTCAGACGTCTAATGTTGACTACTTTACGTGACCACATAATGAACGAATATACGAACGCTGTCAATGCAAATCGAACGGCTCTGTTTTAAACTTTACACATCTAATACAATGTATCAAGCGTCCGCACCGCACGAGAGACAGATTTTGACTCAACTCTGGCCGAAATGTAAACCCATCCTGTGGGCACAGGAACGCGCCTGCCCAGTTGCACATCTTTTCAGATTCCTGGTACAGTACAAGTCTCGACGAAGGTGAAATTTACCAAGTGATTACATTGTAACGGTAAACGCGATCATACTTCAAGGCACACGTTTAACACCAAAGTACTTACATCCTTTTAGTTAGCGATATTAAGAGAATGTTGAAGGGAATTTATCCACTGGCCAGTTGGAAAGGAATATTGAAGTAGCGCATTAATTTTTGGGGTCAAATTAAAGATGCTAGATGGACAAATGCGTGTTAATGCGTGCTATTACTACCTGCGTGCTTGCTACGGTGGAAAAGGACTTTATTTTGTGTATGACTAAAAGCAAAGGTTGAAAAACAATGGCGAAACAAAGTTACATCAATGTAAATTTGTACAGATGTAGTGCATAATTATTTTCCATCGTATTTTCACGTAAACTTACGAACGTGTCTTGCTATTTCAGTCAGTCTCGGTACAAAAAGTACTGACATTGACTGAACTAGAATAACAATTACGAACGTTTCCTAGAAAATACGATGGAAAACAATTATGCACTACATATGTAACGCTATTTGATCTCAGGCTATGTTGATTGGTTTATGAAAAAGTTATAACTTGGGAATGTGTTAGCCAGTAAATCAGTTTAGTCAGTTTTGGAGAACCATTAATACTGGTAAAGTCGAGAGAGCTGTTGTTGCGAAAGATGCAGACCAAGTGGTGATGGGTGATCTAATCAGAGGCTAGCAAACGAGTTTATCATCAGAATTTACTGCTTCTGCTAGTGAAAATGTATGGATCAAGAAGTTATTGTCTTTATAATGAGGACCTTTATTTTTTGAATGAATAATTAGATTTCATATCTGAATGTAGATGTGCTCTAAGTAATGTGAAACATATTTGACAACAGATTAGTATACGACCGATGAATTTTTAACTTCTTTGCATCTTTCGTTGTTCCTTGTGTACCATTTTATTATTCGTGATATTCTGAATGCTTGATATATTATGACACTGTTGATAATGTGAAACAGTGATTCAATCCTTCTTTGAAAGTATCTTTAAGATATGGACAATTAATTATATTATACCGACCATTTTTTAGCATCCGATACATTCGAGCCAAGAATAAAACATTTTTTAAATAGGTAAATATCTAAAGCAGTGTTTTAAAATGTTACGAACGTATAACGCAAAAAAGGAAGAGGTGGTAAGCAAAGTTTACTTCATGCGATTAATGTTTATTTGAGTAAATTGGTAAATCTGTAGATTAAGGAACCAATTACCAGCAACCACCAATGATCGTAGTTTGCAATTTTTTACCATTTTTTTTCCATAATTATAATTTAAACCTAATTTCCTAAAATTATAAAATATAATTACCTACGTAATTCTATAATTTTGGACTTTGTATTTTTATGTCTTAAATCTGTAATAATTGTAATTGATTTATGAATATGAATAAATATTTTCATATATAAATAAATTATTCCCAAATATAATTTACACGATTTATAAAATACTTCATCGCATGGAGTAGGTACTATGTCGGTCACAATTTTCAGCATTTTGTATACCATACCTATTGCTAAAGGTTTTGTATCAATTTATAAAAATTACAGAAAAAATGCGAAAGTTGCGGCCTTTATTTTGAAATTTAAAGCAGTAGGAGAATTATTGTTGGTTGGAATAATTCTTACCTACTCATATTAATTTACGTAAGTACTTATTCTATTTTATTGGTCGTAAAAAATATTAAATCGTGTAAGCGTGAGTTTCTCACTTTAATGGCGATATTTTATTTATAATTTAGTTAAAATCATTGTTACTTCCTTTTAAACAGATATCTATCTTGTTTAATGAGGCGTGAGAAGTTTACCTATTATTAGGTATCAATTCATTATTTGGCTTTGGTTTGTGGATGATACGACATATCAAAATTCAGGTTCATAGTCGAGCAAAACAATCTATTTTACGGTGAAGTATTTGACCACTAACATATTTTCTCAAATATCTGTAAAAATTGCTTGATACTCCAGGTCCAATATTTCTTACAAATCATTTTATTTTTAATACTTACACTTATATTTTCGATTTATAAAGATAAATGAAGAGACGTTTCCCTGAAACGTTTCCATCTCTTTTTAACGTTTTTAAGTTTTTAGAGTTTATTTTTGTCTGATTGTTTCGTTTAAATAATCAAATGGACGGCATTTGTCCCAGCCAAATGACGTCCATTTGACGGCGTCCAATTTTCGTGGCGCATCCTCCCATGTCACCCAGCGTGCGCCAGGAAGATGAAGGATTAATAGCATAGACGTTATTGTTACTGACATAAGGTATATAATAAAGATATTTATAAACGTAGAGGTAATTATGCGATCAGAGAACTTCCTTTCGGGCCCAGTGAACATGATTATTTACGATTACCTCTGGCTCCTTATATATTTTCTTAAAATAATATTTTTATTATTAAATACAATAAATAAAAAACAATTTAACGTGTTTTTCAATTCTTATTACCAATTGACAATGGAACTGTGTACGCTCCGGCGTTATAAACTTGCACGGTTTATTGCTGGTTAGGTAGTCGTTAGAACATAAATTATATAAAGAAATCTATTATGTACCTACTAAGAAATATATAGAAAATATAATGTGATTTGATGTTGTATATGAATTAAATGATGTTTTTGTAATTGCTACTCCTTTCCCTTTCGTACTGTTCATGCAAGTATCCCGAGGTAGTAAAATCTCTAAGTAATAAAGATATATTTGAACGTTTTCTTCAGTCGTTTAGTTTGATAAAGGAATATCTCCACGTCACCCACCAATTATTTGCCGGTATCAAATCACCTATGCAAACGGTGTACAGGAGATCTGTCTTATATTTAGAACCTTTGGTACTTGTATAGGGCAAAAGAACGATAAGAAAAATTAAGCACTACTCTAGGTAAAGTCACGGGTGAATATGACGCGATGAAAACAAATGGGTTTACGATATTATTTAACTAACATTAGGAGCAAATAAAACAAGTCGTAACCTGTAAAGCTATATTACAATAAGTTTAACGATTTGCGGCAGTATTTCATTATAAACCTTCATTAGTTTAAACTATACAAACACATAATATCAGTACCACAGCGTACGTTACACTTAATATTACTTAACTTATTAACACTATATACAAATTTCAATTTATCAAAATGTTGGTCGATTCAAAGGCACTGGCGTAATCTATCAATTTTACTTAAATAATTCGTTGTCCAAACTCTGATTACATTTTATAAATACACTAAGATAACTACGAAAACATGGCCTCATTATGTACATTTTTAATCTCAAAAAAGTGGTGTTTAAAATTTTAATAAATGTAAGAAAAATTACCACGACTTATTTAGCAAAGAAAGCTTAATAGGTAATGTAAAGTTGAGTTAAAAAAAAAGATTAACGGAGTTATCATAAAGAGGTTCTTAATATTTTACATTTATTCGATGAAATAAGATTTACAAGAGCTAAAAATATGTGTTTGGTTCTATTTTTCATTAAAAAATCTATGCTTTAATATACTAAGTTTTTAAAAATTAAATAATAAATACTTCAAGCGATTTTGTCCATTGGAATGATATGATGTAATTAAACAAGTATTCACTTATTATAAAGCATGTTTTAAAATAATCTGTGTGAGGGTATTTAGGTATAATTATAACAATACGAGTATATAATTTACAAAAACAATGAGCTAAGTATGACACCCTGTTTTTGACCATGGCCTCAATCTTGTAACTTGTAATATACACATGTTTTGAAGCGATTTCCAATTTTCCCGGATACCTAATTATTTGTTGAGGTTGCCGTGTGTACAGGGTCTTAAATTGTCAGGCTTAAAGAGAAAATCATAAAAATATTGCCATATCACAAACTGTGGGAATAATGTATGGGATATGGCAATAGAACTGCTGCCGTATACTGTGTTTTTGATCACAATGCACTTGAATTGCGGTACTTTACGGCAATTACGCACTTCATAATTTATCAAAAATAGGTTTAATGGTTTAAAATTGAAACTGATTGGAATCGTATTTTAAAATACAAAAAGTCCTGCTGTAATGATTCATAACATCCATACCTACTTCAATACTTGACTATAACAAAATATTTAACTTTAATTACTATATTGGAACAGCCACCTCTGAAATTAGTATTGAATTTCCCATCTTCGAACAAGTTTTGATATTTCTTCCATTTCTTAAATTGCCTGTAACCAATCTGACTCAGAAATAAAATAATTAAGGTCACAAACGATTTACAACATTATTTTAACGGTATAGATTTGTTCATAGAATATGTCCAGTGTACAAAGTAAAATATTTCATTACAAATATGTAAGTACAATCCTGTTATTTTGACTCCTAATAAAGTAAACACACGTAAACAATATTTATCTTACACTATAACATAGTTTTGGCTAACACTTTGCACTTGATCACTGTCACTTTCACTCACTGCTATAGAAAGTAACCTGTAACAGTCCAATACTTCTTTAATTAGGATCCATTCTCGACTATCTCTTAGAATATATCGTTCACGATATATTCCGGTCTTTCTTTTTATGCTTCACTTAACAAATACTTGACAAATATCATATATCTCTTGTTTTTTAAGTCAAAAGAAAGAGACGGAGTGCCAATACTTGTTAAATAGAGCCACGCGAAGCAGCCTTGCAGCAAAATAATTGGTAATCAGTCCATCCATTGGGCAGGCTTGACGGCTTTTTACGTTCACAAATAAGACATTGTACTAAAAAATCCGAAGATTAAAATCTGAATGTTTGACAATCTTGTGGCCGCTCTTATTACGCAATTATTTCAAGCAATAACATAAGTAATTTTTAGACTACTGTAGATAATAAGAGACGCACGTTTTATATTGTCACAATCACGCGATAAGTGCAACCATACGGTACGCCTTCTAGTTATAATCGGATCACAAACTACTGGCTAACTTTCTGACAGCCAACTGATTTTCACTTCTACTCGTAGGTACAGTCAGTTGCAGTCTTGTACGGAAAATTTCTTGCAAGTGTGCATCTAGCACCGTTTCTGTTTACTGGCATTAACCTTTTCCACGCCGTGTCAAACACAAAAGCTGTCACTCAGGCGCCACATCATTGAAGTGTCAAAACTGAAGTTGAACTTTATGTATATGCACGTAGGTCGATGTTGCTCTGTGGTCTATGACCGATTAATCGATCGGTGCGGATATATCGGTAATTGTCGTCCAAAAGGTTAAATTTCTTCCTACAATGTCTTGACACTTGTTTCGTAGCCGGCCCTCTAAACGCCCATTTCGTTGTAATGCCGGCCGTTCGGCACTTCCACGCCACGCTCTGAGATCCCGTTCAGGCCGTTCGTGTGCCCACGGGAGCTTAATTGTCAGAGATCTGGAAAACACAACATTAGCAGTTGAAGAATAAGGTCCTATTTTCTATAAATGGTTGTCAAAAACTTTCGGAGATCGGACTGAGAGTAATGAGGTACTCAATTAAATGTAGACTTTAAAGCATGAAAGGTAAGGTATGATTTACAATAGTTGTGGTTATTTACCCATAGTTTCTTGCTGTAACTCTAGTTTGTACGCGGGGTTGTCGTACGGTGGAAGCGACGACTCCCTTGGAGCGGTAGGTACAGCTGTAAGCAAATAAGACTTGATTAATTTTCATTTTCGTTGTTTAATCATAGAGAACTAGCTGTATTTCTGCAACATTAAGTAAACAAATATAAGTGTGATAGAATAGGTACTATATTCATAAAACTAGTCCAAGCATGCCGTTAGTTTTTAATTGACTGACGCAGTAGTACATCACCATTTTAATGGTGTAATGTACCATAGAAATCATCATCTTCCTCGCGTTGTCCCGGCATTTCGCCACGGCTCATGGGAGCCTGGGGTCCGCTTGGAAACTAATCCCAGTAATTGGCATGGGCACTAGTTTTTACGAAAGCGACTGCCATCTGACCTTTCAACCCAGAGGGTAAACTAGGCCCGTATTGGGATTAGTCCGGTTTCCTCACGATGTTTTCACCGAAAAGCGACTGGTAAATATCAAAAGAGTACCATAGAAATGGATATATGTAAAAAAACCGGCCAAGTGCGAGTCAGACTCGCGCACGGAGGGTTCCGCACCATCAACAAAAAATAGAGCAAAAAAATCGTGTTTGTTGTATGGGAGCCCCCCTTAAATATTTATTTTATTTTATTTTTAGTATTTGTTGTTATAGCGGCAACAGAGATACATCATTTGTGAAAATTTCAACTGTCTAGCTAGCGCGGTTCATGAGATACAGCCTAGTGACAGACGGACGGACGGACGGACAGCGAAGTCTTAGTAATAGAGTCCCGTTTTTTACCCTTTGGGTACGGAACCCTAAAAATGGTAACTTTGTTTACGTACGAGTAATAGGTACGGAGCGCGGGCGATGTCGACGGACAACCACCAGTAGAAGCAACAGTGACGTCAGCGCGCCCAGGGCGGCCACCACTCCCACTACCACGAGCGCTCCGTAGTAATCGCCTCGCGGCGCCACGGCGCCACCCACCGATGAGGCTTCGATGGCATCTGGAAAGGATGAAAAGTGAGACTCTGCAGACTAGTCGGTAGTCAATTTAACTATGTATTTACGTCTGGTTGACGTAACTGTACAGTTACCATCAGTTTGTCACTGACATAAACGCCGTCGAGACCGTAATTTACTTTCTATACATCTCGCTCGTACTCGCATATTAGTGCAAACGGGATGTATAGAAAGTAAATTACGTTCTCGACGGCGATTATGTCAGTGACAAACTGATGGTAACCGTACAGGTGACCGAAGAGCTGGCGGTTACCTCGCACAACGTATCAGCATTGCGATACAGCGAGGAAATGTCGCCAGCATCCTTGGTACAATGCCTCAAGGACCTATTTTATTTTAGATTTAAGCTAGTTTTTAATTTCTTTTAGTAATAGAGTCGGACCAAGAAAAGTCTGCAGCGGATTTGATAGCCCCCGCAGTGCAAGTGTTATTTATACGTCATAATTTCATAGAAGTTTGACGTTTAAAATAACACTTGCCCTGCGTGGGCTATCAAATCCGCTGCAGACTTTTCTTGGTCCGACTCTACAATGTTTGTAAATAAATGATATTTCTGTATTTAGCAGTATTTTATGTTTCTCGTTACACAATAAAGTCGTGAAAAGTCGTTCAATGTGTTTAAAAAAATGCTTTGACCTTTTCTACGCCGTGTCAAACACTAAAGCTGTCACTCAGACGCCACATCATTGAAGTGTCAAAATTGAAGTTGAACTTTATGTATATGCACGTAGGTCGATGTTACTCTGTGGTCTGTGACCGATTAATCGGCGGCTTCTTTGGCGTTGAACCTACGGTGCGGATATATCGGTCATTGGCGTCCAAAAGGTTAATGATGCAACCGTTCTTATACAAAACTAATTATATTTCCTTATGTCAAGAATTACTTTTGTTATACTCACTGTCGATTGGCTCCGGAGAGTCTAGAGACTTTGTGTTAATTTCTAGTACGTTACTGGTTTTCACTTTTCCATTTGTAAGGAACAGCTCAAGCCACACACGACACCTGAAAATGAAAATAATTTACATTTAGCACATAATATCATAACATAGTTGGTTACATTGGTGGTTACGAGTCTATTGTGTATAAGCGGATAAGCTTGGTTGAAGTAGTAAAAAAACCGGCCAGGTGCGAGTCGTACTCGCGCACGGAGGGTTCCGCACCATCAACAAAAAATAGAGCAAAACAAGCAAAAAACGGTCACCCATCCAAGTACTGACCCCGCCCGACGTTGCTTAACTTCGGTCAAAAATCACGTTTGTTGTATTGGAGCCCCACTTAAATCTTTATTTCATTCTATTTTTAGTATTTGTTGTTATAGCGGCAACAGAAATACATCATCTGTGAAAATTTCAACTGTCTAGCTATCACGGTTCCTGAGATACAGCCTGGTGACAGACGGACGGACGGACGGACGGACGGACGGACGGATGGACGGACGGACGGACAGCGGAGTCTTAGTAATAGGGTCTCGTTTTTACCCTTTGGGTACGGAACCCTAAAAACGCCCAAATATGCTAAGTGTAAGGCCTGAGTGGACGCTCGAGTTGGGCGTGCAGCGGGGCGGGGCGTGCGGCGTGCATGTTAAACAAATGCAAACGTATAGGAGCGGCCTTAGTGCACGCTGCTCAAATCCCTTGGGAGCTCGACGCCACGCTGCACGCCCCGCCGAACGCTCCGCTCCGAGCGTCCACTCAGGCCTTACACTTAAGAGAGAAAGAGACCTTGTGTCAGGCTCCAGGCCGGTGAGCGTGATGGCGGGCGGCTGGTCGCGCACGGCCAGCCGGAACGCGTCGTGCTCGCGGCGGCCGCCGCCGCACGCGTGCGCGGCGCGGTACACGCGCACCCAGCGCTCCGCCGGCGCGGGCACGCCGCGCCACGTCAGCTCCGCCGCCTCGGAGCCCACCGAGCGGGCTTCGAGCTGCACTGACCAGTTGTATGGGTCTGAAATGGGAAGGTTAGGGTTTAGGTAAGCAATTAAATTCTCACTTTTTAACCTGCTATTGCCATTATGGGAGGTAAGGGTTTAGGTAAGCAATTAGTCTCACGTTTTAGCCTGCCATTGCCATTAAATAGCCTTTAAACATAGACGTACTAGTCGACGTCAAGTATAATAGGTTTAAACACTTTTAATCCTTTCTAATAACGCGAACATTGTAACATGCCTTTGAGACGTCGACTGTTGCCAAGTGACACGGCCTACGGGTACTTCTTTCACCGTTTTCCTTCTGCTATCACTTTACGCGTAGGCATTTCTTACGGAGCTTTTCATGGCATTTTATGTTGTTTTATAGGGATCCTTAACTTTCATCAAATAACCAGCCCTAGTAGCACGGTCGCATTTTTATCATTTATCACCATGCCTGTCACGTTCTAACAAATATGTAAGTGCGAAAGTGACGGGCTTAGTGATAGTAGATAAAAATGGAACCGTGCTGAGCCCGCAGATATGACATTAAATAAACTGAAACGTATATATTTTTATACTATAATTATAACGGCAGAACTAATATTAAAGAAGCCTCGAACTTCCAGGACTCGCATAATGACACACTGACCGACGTAAGGCGCGGTCGTGAACTCGAGCACAGCGGGGTCGTGCAGCTCAGTGGTGGCTCCGGGTGGCGGCACCAGTACTAGAGAGGCCTCGTATCTGCTCCCAGGTCGCAGCTCCTGCAGGAACACGGAGTCCCGGCTGTGGTGGAGCAGCTCCGTCATGCTGTAGATCGGGTTGCCGACGGGGCGGTAGCTGGAACAATTTATATAAATCACTACATACTATAAAACAAAGTCACTTTTCGCTGTCTGTCTGTATGTGTGCTTAGATCTTTAAAACTACGCAACGGATTTTGATGCGGTTTTTTTTAATAGATAGAGTAATAATATCACTGTTCAAAACTTGTTCGAAGATGGGAAATTCAATACTAATTTCAGATGTAGCTCTGTTATTACTACATTACTGTTAAACCTTTTCTTGATAAATGCGTAGGCAATTACCGTAAAGTACCGCAATTCAAGTGCATTGTGATCAAAAAAAACCGTATACGGCAGCAGTTCTATTGCCATATCCCATACATTATTCCCACAGTTTTTTTTTGTGATATGGCAATATTTTTATGATTTTCTCTTTAAGCATGACAATTTAAGACACTGTACACGGCAACCTCAACAAATAATTAAGTATTCGGGAAAATTGGAAATCGCTTCAAAACAGGTGTATATTACAAGTTACAAGATTGAGGACATCGTCAAAAACAGGGTGTCATACTTGGCTCTTTTTGTTTTTGTAAATTATATACTCGTATAATTATACCTAAATACCCTCACACAGATTATTTTAAAACGTGCTTTATAATAAGTGAGTACTTGTTCAATTACAACATACTCGACTTGGCGGGGGCACTGCCGTGCCCCCAGATCATTCCAATGGACAAAATCGCTTGAAGTATTTATTATTTAATTTTTAAAGACTAAAGTATATTAAATCATAGATTTTTTAATGAAAAATAGATCTAAACACATATTTTTAGCTCTTGTAAATCTGATTTCATTAAATAAATTAATTAATTTATTATAGACAGGTTTTGCTCACACAAAGAGTACAAAAATACTTCCACATTTATTTCATTACCTATTTACCTACTAATGAATCTGTTTATGTTGATGAATTTTCGCTTACCTTTGTTACATTCGTTGTTATCGTTGTTGTATAGGTACGGGAGCTCGTTAGCGCGTACACATATGTGACGTTATCTATGAAAAGGGACCTTATTGTCGATGGCGCTTACGCCATTATTAACGATGCTCCGATATAAATACAATGCCGCGCGACGCTGTGCGGCGTAAGCGACATCGACAATAAGGTCCCTTTTCATGGATAATGCCCCATATCTCGCTTGCCTAAAGTCTGTTTTTTTATTCGGTAGACTAAAATGAGATTTCATAGTATGAAATGACATTTTATGCTCATACTATGAAATGTCATTTTAGTCTACCGAATAAAAAAATAGACTTTAGGCGCTACCAAAAGGGCAACTGTACAATATGTACAATTGAAGCGCTCTAATGTTGGTACACCTGTTTATAATATAATTAGGAATAGAATTAGACTTACCGAACTTGTATGGCATCAATAAACGGTAAATCTGCCTCGGTGAACCGTTTCCAGGTGATGTGGGCCACGGAGTCATTGAGTTCCTGCACCGCCATTCTGCTGTCGACCACTCTTCTCTTCACTTCTACCGGTGCCACCTGTCCAGAAAAGGTACATTTCACAATGATAGACCACCTTACTACTCATAAAATGTTACACGAAAACTCAGTTTTGTTGATCCATAAATGTACTTAAGTGTTTGTACTTTACATAAAATGTAAGAGCACAAGCGTTATAGGTATCTAGTCGTTAGTAAAGGCATAGGTAAAGTAAATGAACGGTGGGTAGCTAAATAGTTTAAAGTCACTTTCTCCCACATGTTAGCTTGGTTTTGTTAAATTTTATTTTTATGTTCATTATGTTTTCCCTGGTTGCCCTGAAAACCAGCGCCATGGCTAAGTGTCTTACACATGGGCATATGCTGAGTGGCATCCATTTTGGTGTTAAAATATATTAGAATAAGATGTATTATAATAGGTTAAGTTTTATGTTTTGCACCAAATAAAGTTTTTCTATTTTCTATAAATATTACTATTCTATATACACACACACACACACACACACACACACACACACACACATACACATACATACATAACACACATTATTTTTATGACTCGACATTTGAAATTGTAAACTGAATTGTGTAAATTTGACATGTTATCAGTTATTGATTTTTAACGTAGGTAATGTGTACCTATTAGTTTTTAAACTGCTCACTTTTTACAAGAAATGTTGTTTAAACAATATTCAGTGTATAACTTACCGTGGGCAGGGGATCCAGCGTGCGTACGGTGTATATCTCGCTCTCCGGCTCCACGGGCAAGTTGTGCAGGTACAGCTTCCCTCTCATCTTGTAGACGGTGGCTGGCTTCAGGCCGGTGAGACGGAACTCCAGCCGAGACGTGGTGAGGATCTCGTCCGCCGGCGCGAACACTTGGGAGTACCAGTGGGCGATATCTTCGTCACTGAGAAAAAAAAGCATTGCTACCATTGAACTATTTATTATTACTACGAATAGGCACAGAGAACCAGTATTTTGCGCCATGAGTTGTTGCCGGCTGACAACAAACTATGGAAGGAGCGTGAATCTCGCGTAAGCGCCATGAATTTCACGGCGCTTACGACGTTTTGGTCGCGTGGTTCACGCCCCGCTCCCCTCGCCTACAGGTTGCGATTGCGACAATTTCATTGTTTGGTATGGCTTCTCTATATCCTCTAGCCGCCCATACGTCAAACCTTGCCAAGCAAAATGAAATTTTATTTTGTCAACACAAAGTTCAAATTAGAATGGAACAGGAGACCTTTTTATAGGTCTCTGGGCGGCTAAACGATATGATGTAATAATAACTCAAAGATTGCTACCAGGTTTTTTATGATACAAAACTGTACAAAAGTAAGAAAGTAGGTATGTTTTTATAAAATTAACTTTTCATTTTGGAATATTAAAAACATTTAGGTTTTGTATATTTAATCATTAGGTATTTCTATTAACTTAAATGTGTATTCATCATGTTTTAACGTCCCTATTCAACTATTTATCGTTTTCCCATAAAATACGAAGCTGTAGGTACGCACTACGCAGCGCGCTATGTCAGTCAGAGACCAAGAGAGTAGCCATGAGATGATAATGAGCGGTCCAAGTACCTACTCCAACTTCTTCTTCAACGTTAGTTCAAGGAAAATGTTTATTTTATTTTATTTAAAGTATGGTTTATTTAATTTTCACCACACCAGCTCGGAAAGGCTTTGCACTTCAATAACTGATAGCAAAGTTGCATTTTATTCACATGTGAGGCAAAGTAATCAAATGCAAATTTTGTGTGGTTTTCTTGTGTTTGCTGGTACAATAGACTTTTAAATGATGATTTTTGGATGATAAATATTTAATAACATTCATTTGGATTTAATTAGGTTTGATTTTGTTTGATATTTTACATTTAATATTTGCTTCGGGTTGGTGTGGTGAAAAATTTTGTGTTTCACTCGGGGGCAAATTTTGTTTAACCCTCCCTTTGAAAATATTAGCACGAGCGGTTAAACAACAACTTTGCCCCCTTGTAAAACAAATAACTATTATTATTTTTTTATTTTATTTTATTTTAGTTATTTATTACACAAAAGTTACAACTTTTTTGTTAAGGACTACACAAACAAAACTACATTTGTTTGACTGTAGAGTCGCACTATTCTCTACTTAATTAAATTTATATTATAAGTAATAGGCTAGGTTGGTGAGACTAAATCAATCGAAAGATCGAAAGTTACTCACGCCTTGTCAGTATATCTCAGGTCGACACTGCCGCGCAGCCCGACGAGTACAGGCGGCAGCGCAAACAGCATCTTGACGCTGGTCGGCGAATCCGACGCCAAGTTGATTACCGTCAGCTTCTTGTTCTCGTTGTTCGGCGGCACCGTGATCCCAGGTATTCCGGGGGGTAGCTGAAGACCTGGAAATAAAATGTTACTGACTTCTTGTACTTAGTTTCGGTGAATTCAATTTTAATCTACCCAATGTCACCCATTTTGTCCCCTCTGTTTCCCCTACCTAAAGCTTTAAATTAAATCCAAGGTGCAATATAGTAGGTAAGCAAGTTACGTAGAAGTAAAATAACTGCTTGACCGAAGCCAGTTACGTACGACTCATACGAGTAAAACAAAGTGCTTGACCGAAGCCAGTTACGGAGAAGAAAAAAAAGCTTCGGTCAAAACCAGGTTACGAAGCCCCGGTTACGTAGGCCGCCGAAGGGATGCTAAACAATAAGTACAGTGTTGACTGTAAAATCGCCGACGCGAAGAATCGGGAACGGAGCATTCGACAGCGGCGATGAATTTAGTACTTGTTAAGACGATGCTTGATTTTCAAATTTTTACCTGGTGGTAGCCCGTTCACCAGCGGGTTGGCAGGACGCTGCTGTATTATATGGTTCTGTCCGTCATCCTCATCTGGGAAGTGGATCTCGGAATCCGGTGGCACCGTAGGCAGGAACGGCGCTTTAGGTATATGTGTCTGTGTGGAGCTCGGCATTTCTGATGAGGGGGTTTGACCTGGAAGACATTTATTTATTTGTGGCAATTGGCATCGTATTTAGTGAGACACCGACAAGATAAACAGCGAGTAATACTGAAAATACATAAGTAGGTACAATAAAGCTAATCGATTACACGAAGATGGTTGTTAGACGCTAAAATGTTCATATGTAAGTATTTTAAACTACGTAGGTAAGTTATGTAAATTATTAGTAGGAATTGTACTAAAAGAAGAAAGCTGAAATAATTTAGTTTGTTTTGAGTTTTAGTTGAATATGTTCATGAGTGTTAAAAACGAAGAATGGGTTTTGTCAAAGTCTTGCTAAACTACGTTGTACTTTATTAGTCACGTCAAAAACTAGGGTCAGTCGCTTCTAAACTCAGTCAGTAGCCTCAATACAGATACTAGAAGAATCTAACACCTGGCGAGGTCACTGACCTGCCTCGATAAATCGGTGTCTGTCTGCTGATCGTTCTAGATTCCGATTCGCTTCTGACTCCACTTCCATCTGGCTTAGAAGATTCTCTAGGTCTAAAGCTGAATAAGCTTTAGTAGGAGCAGCGTGATGGTTGAATAAGAACCACGGCTCATTCGTGCTGGGCACAGCTCTCAGTAGGACGTTTTCGTAAGGATTGGGCGATTTCGTCAAGACGTGCATCTTAGTGTTTTGCTCCCAATGTTTTTTGTCAGTCGCTGGTTTCGTTACGGGTACGCTCTGTAGTGCTGTCATGAATTTTCCATGTGCTCTGTCATAGATGTTTGGAAGTTTGTTTATAGGTATAGGAAGGGCGAAACGCTCAGGATTGTGCATTGTTACGTTGTGAGCTGTTGATTTGAAATGTGAGACTGAGGGTGTGGGTGGATGTACTTTCGGTTGTAAGAAATTTTGTGTCAAGTCGGTCTTGATATTTTTAGCTGATGGCTTAATAGTAGAAGCTGGCATGAAATAAATTGGTTGTTGTTCTAATGAATGATTTTCATTCTTGGGGGGTTGTTTTTGGAATGATGTGTCTTTATTGCGCGGTGGGTTTATGACTACTGGAGGGTTGAAATTAGGAAGAGAATTGTGCATAACTTTGTAAATAGGCTGTTTAGGAACGACAGGTTTGAGAGGGTAAAAAGGATAACTATTGTCAGTTATTTGTGTGTCGGGATGTCTTCCATGGTTTGGTTCCGAATGGTTGTTGAATTCCATAGCTTCGGCGCTGTCAAATGGAATGTGTATGTGTTCAAAGTTGAAGACTGTGGTGTTTTCATTGGATTGACTGTAGTCATCGGGTTCTGTTATGTATTGATTGAGGTTGAGGCGGCTGTAGGGGTCGCTGTCAGTGGGTTCGCTCTGTCGCTGTGGAAAAGCCACGTTCGTTGGCGGCGGCGTCGTGTCAGAATGTAAATCATCCCCCTTTTCCGCTGTAAGTAAAATGAATTAACAACAGACATCCTTAACAGCCAATAATGTCAATTGAATTCTGCTATTTTAAGTGTAAAATTAGTGATTCGTTGTTAACAATGTCTGATTATGATATGAATGATCATGCAAAAATAGCATTTTAAAAAGCATGCTTCAAGAGTTTCAAAACAGTCGTGATGGTGATGATTGATGATGTGATGTTCTTCCACCCCACTTAGGAGGTTTTTTTCCAATGGTTGTAAAATTTCTGATAGTTGGTAATCAGTATTTAATATTTTGCCGTGGGTGACAGCAATAGTACCTACTAATCTTACATCACTGGCATAGGAATTACATATTTAAATTTTAGTTATAATGATGTCTGAATAGCGTGATCTAGAATTCTTGCAATTAACCTAGTTGTCAAGCGGATCCCAGGCTCCCATGAGTCGTGACAAAATGGCGGGATAACGCGGCACGCAGCCCCACTGCTGGCAGCTGGTGTTGCCCGGGCGGGAAGCGCATATTCTGCGGGGGGAGGGGGGGCACACAGTCGAGTAAGGACATTACCGTGCGGCACGCAGCCCACTGCTGGCAGCGGGTGGTGTCCGGGCGGGCAGCGCATGTCCTGCAGGGGGAGGGGGAGCACACAGTCGAGTAAGGACATTACCGTGCGGCACGCAGTCCCGCTGCTGGCAGCAGTCGTCGATGGAAATGTTGACGGGCGGGGTGGTGTTCGGGAGATCACTCGATCAGCGCATATTCTGCGGGGGGAGGGGGAGCACACAGTCGAGTAAGGACATTACCGTGCGGCACGCAGTCCCGCTGCTGGCAGCAGTCGTCGATGGAAATGTTGACGGGCGGGGTGTGGTGTCCGGGCGATCACTCGATCAGCGCATGTCCTGCGGGGGGAGGGGGAGCACACATTCGAGTAAGGACATTACCGTGCGGCACGTAGCCCCACTGCTGGCAGCAGTCGTCGAAGGAAATGTTGACGGGCGCGGGGTGGTGTCCGGGCGGGCAGCGCATATTCTGCGGGGGGAGGGGAGCACACAGTCGAGTAAGGACATTACCGTGCGGCACGCAGCCCCACTGCTGGCAGCAGTCGTCGATGGAAATGTTGACGGGTGCGGGGTGGTGTCCGGGCGGGCAGCGCATATTCTGCGGGGGCAGCGACGGGAGGGGGGTGCACACCTCCTGGCAATCTAGCTCTCCGTTCTCGCAGAAGCAACGCTGCGAGCAGCCCGAGAGGCTGATGGGGACGTCGGTCCAGTTCGGGATGCTGGTAACAAAGTATGGCTATTAAACAAGTCTTTTTTTGTAATAGTAAGCTGTCACTAACATAGAAACAGTGTCTGTATCTGAAAACTGTATCTAGATGAGAAAGCTCTCATAGAATCAACTTAATTAGATCATTGGCGTCTAGTGCCAGCTTCATGTGAGAGGCTGAGGCTATTGTGAAGGAACAACCTTGGAAAAACAAAAACATTTTCGCGCAAAGTATAGCTGTTTTTATAATTTGATGGTTTTGGTAGTAGCAAGGCGACCCGGTACCGAATTAGTATCCAGGAATTCTCCGTATTAGTACTGTTTTTGTGGAAACGAGTACCAGGGGCACACCATAAAGTAGTGTAAATATTGAAGGACTTACGGCACTCCGTTATAATGGCACGTGCCGTCGCTGAGGCAGCGCGCGGCGCGCGGGCAGCAGTTGGGCGGCGCGGGCGGCGGGCTGGGCGCCCAGCGCACGCAGCCCTTCGACACCAGCTCCAGCCCGACGTGCGACGGGCACTCCAGCGCGGCGCACAGGCGCGCCTCGTCGCCCGTGCACTCGCAGAGCTCGGAGCACCCGATGTGGAATTCTTCGCCTGGAAAAGTTGTATTTGTAGGTTAGTTGTGACACAGGTCTACTAAGGTGTAGGCTGTAGGTTTGAAGGTCAGAAGACAGGTGCTACCAAAAGTTACAATTACGTTTTCGATACCCAATTAAAAACTGTAAATACCTATAAATAATGTTATGATTTTTTTTTCCGAAAAGCAAGGCCGTCATCAGTTTATCTATGAACTTCCGGAAAAGATGCATGCTACGATTTCGTTCTGACCAGGTTCTGACGAGCCTATTGTCAGATTTTTTTAAATCATCTAGTAAAAACAGCCAAAAATGATAAAAAAATATTTCTATCAAGGTCATTTTTAATGGCTTAATTAGTTAACCTAGTCCTTAATTAATCAAGTCCTACTAGATACCTACTTACCAACTTCATAAAACTTGCCATCCTGATGGCACCCAATCTTCTTATTAACCTCCACCAATTCTTCAGGCGGCTCCTTCTGAGCCATATCCATCGAGGTTATCGTGAAATTAAACTTAGTTCCCGTCTCTTTCGTCTTCAGAATGTAGTCTTTTCCACCATCGAGATTAAGGATCAGGTTTCCATATTTAAGTTGTACGTCTTTGAAGGAGGTTCCTCCGTCATCGCTGAGGAGGAGATGGATGGGGTCTTCGGTGCTGTTGGAGTGAATTAGGGTCACTTGGACGCTGTTGTTTTGTAGGACCTTGATGGATCCAATCGGTTCGGTCAGCACTAATGGCCGCATGGTGGTAGATTTCGGAGGTTCCTCAGTGAGGTTTTGTTTCTGAAAGGACAAGTGAAAATTATACTCTGGCACAGCGATCTTTTCAGTAGAAAAAGGCGGCAAATTTACAAAAATGTAGGCGCGAAGCTACTGACAAGTTGAGTGTGTTTCAGTCAGTGAACGGAAATACAGTATATTTAGGGTGGACGATTAAGGTCTACCGATAACTATCGGACGTGGATCACCACATATTTTCAGCAAAATTGCAAGCAGGCACTTTTGCCGAGGATGTCTAATAAGACATCCTCGACAAAACCTAATAAGGCAGGTGTACCGTTCTAGAAAACGTTCTCCGCATTATATGTTAAACGTTATCGTTCGCGAATATATCTTATATAAGTAATTTTCATTTTTAACAAGCAGAAATGTCTGCCAGAGGCCGTGAGTTCAAGTCTCATCCAAGACAGTAATTTTACCACTTTTAAATTTATTCTAGTAAACGGAAAACGAATAAACGAATGGTACAGTTCTACCTTGGTAAGAGTAAGTACTGTTGATCTGTATATTTACCTCAGCTGTAGTCGTGGAATTAGTGGAATTATCAGTTTGGTCTTCGTGCACATCTTGAGATACATCACATACTTGCACCTCACAGCAGGCATCATTGGGATCTTGCACGTTGATGCACTTGTCCGATTGGGGTAGAGGTGGACACCTGAGAAATACAATGAATTTAGAAAGCACAACAGCAGGTACATCTTACAGTACAGCGCGTGAACAGGACTACGAACGGAATGTAAAAGCGATCGAGATAGACCTCCCACGCTGATGATCATTAAGTCGATCAAATCGATTTTTATCATAGTTAAAGAGACTGGAACCAATAGTAAAACCTGAAGTATGTTTTCATAATTTAATTTACAGGCTCTGCAACATAGCTCGAAGAAATCCTGTGTATAAAGGTCCTTATAAAGATGGATAGGGCCGTAATTTGGCGCTCGATGAGGGTGAGGGTGTCAAAAACTGGACATTTGTGGCTAATAAATTCTTACCTCGGCTTGCAGGTGACGATCGAGTTCTTTCCACACGTGCAGCGTTGCTCGCAGCCGACGTTCCACGTGTTGCCCACGAGGTACGTGTCGTTGCCGTACTTGCACACCTCCAGCTTGGTCACCTTCGTGTCTGCAGACAGGGAAACAAATGAACATCTTGTCTTGACCTGGCCCTAAGTGTAAGGCCTGAGTGGACGCTCGAGTTGGGCGTGCAGCGGGGCGGGGCGTGCGGCGTGCATGTTAAACAAATGCAAACGTTATAGTAGTGGCCTTAGTGCACGCTGCTCAAATTACTTGTGAGCCCGACGCCACGCTGCACGCCCCGCCGAACGCTCCGCTTCGAGCGTCCACTCAGGCCTTACACTAAGAATATCTGCCAATCTGATAGTTACCTCCATTCCCAGTGGCGCACGCTACGATACTGCAGCACTCGTCAACAGGTGACTCAAAGCACAGCGGATCATTCAGAGTCCGGCCCCGGCGAATGTATGGAAATTTGCAGCGCGGGGAGCAGTTGAATGTGCCGCTTGGCATGCACTCGCAGGTCTGTTCGCACGATCGGTTCATCTGGTCTCCTACCTGGGAAAAAGATAGGTACGTGGTTTTTGACGTTTTACACTCCTTTTAATAAATAGTGTGAGGATCTGAGGATAATCGCAACAAACAAGCTTGTCATACCTAATACATAAAAGCCCTTTGGTACATGTACGTAAGCATATTTTATTTTTCGGTTTGGTACACCAACTATAGGTATGTACAT
Source organism: Cydia amplana (assembly GCF_948474715.1). Classification (NCBI taxonomy): domain Eukaryota; kingdom Metazoa; phylum Arthropoda; class Insecta; order Lepidoptera; family Tortricidae; genus Cydia; species Cydia amplana. The sequence goes on from NC_086085.1 coordinate 5,976,048, forward strand.
AATCTATTGTAATAATTTTCAACGCGGAGAATGTTTGGCCAGGTCTCACTTTTGGTATATATTGGAATGATATTTTCTAGTTTTTAAATGGACACGTTTTGGACTGCAGATTTTTTTTGTAAGTAACTTGTACCTTGATATATGTACATAGGTATATGTAGGTACCTATTATAGGTTAATTACGAAATATACTTAAGTAGTTAGTATTTCATAATATTAAACTTACCTTATAATTGATTCCATTTTCAACGCACATTATATTATTATCTCCTTCCTCCTTCCCTTCATCAGAATGATCCGTCAAAATCGTAGGATGGAACGGTGCTTGTAGATTTGAGTAAAACTTATCAGGCAAATCTTTATGAGACTTAGGAATTTCTAGTTTTGTGGGATCAAATTCATCTTCGCCGTCTAAAGTTACATCGCTAAGATCAGTAATCTTAGTATCATTATGTAGTGTAAGGGCAAAATTCTTTAGTTCATCTATGTTAAGATTTAGTAGTCTCCCTTTTGGTTTCAGGCTGGGTGATTCGATCGTGGTCGTATCATCTTCAGTGGTTGTTTCTATCTTTAGTTCTGGTGTGGGAGCTGTTGATCTTGTGGGGGGCGCTGTGGCTGTGGTCGTGTGGGAGGGTGGAGGTTCGGGGGGATTTTCTACCGTTGTTTCGGTTTGAGATGCTGCCACTACTTCATCTTCATCACCTGTTAGTTTACCTGAAGAGAAAAAAGGTATCAAACTAGAACAAAAAGCACAAAATTTAGTAAATAATTTAGTGCATATGTAAATACTTTACTTCAACGAAAATAACTATTCCAATTGTGATTTGAAAGTTTGCGTCCTGCATCACCGAAACTATACGAAGAGGTAACGAAGGTTATAATGAAATGTATGTATGTCTTCATATCTTAAAGTTACAAATTTCACACATTACATATTATGTAAGGTACTTATCGTCACGTGACAAGCAAAAGTCACTAATTACTATAAAATATTTAAACAAAAATCAACCTTCTTTTCGTACATATATGGTTCACTATGGCTATGAACTTGTGGAGGTATTACTTAGTGACTTTTGCTTGTCACCTGACGTTATAATATAACTTATAGCTGTATTGATAAAGAAAATGCAACTAAAAGGAAACAATACAAAAAATAACTTTTGTAGTTCAGCAAATGCTTTGCTATTTTGCACACAGCTGCAAAAAGCATATCAAAAATCGTCTCCATTTGATTATTCCAACATAAAGTTCTGAAAACTGGAGCAAGGTCAGTAGGCGAGAGGAACCTGCACATCAAAGATACGGTTGTTCTTCCAGTGCAATTTAAAACCTTATGAACATGTAATAAAGGCTTTGACTTATAGTGATCGGAAATTACTCGATCGAATCCGTTAACGGATTCCAATCGTAGGTAACTGTCTTGTAAAGTTCGATTGGAACTTCACAAACATAAATTTGCCGACGTCGAAACGTAAATTTAAACGTTCTCGTTCTTGCGCACTTTGTTTTAGAGATTTTTTTGCGCTTCACAATGTGCGTAAATATCTTAGTTTTCGTATACGATGCCGAGACGTATCGACAAGCACGTAGTCACAACGACTTTTTGAGTGTGAGAATCGCATTTCGTGATTGAACTTAATTGGAATAATACTAACGGAGCAATAAGTATGTGGTCAGTAGAGCGCAAAACAAAAGAATACCGGCTATGGAGGTTCACAAATGGGATTTAGGATAAAGGTAATTTTCCATAAGTGTAAGGCCTGAGTGAACGCTCGAAGCGGAGCGTTCGGCGGGGCGTGCAGCGTGGCGTCGAGCTCTCAAGGGATTTGAGCAGCGTGCACTAAGGCCTATACGTTTGCATTTGTTTAACATGCACGCCGCACGCCCCGCCCCGCTGCACGCCCAACTCGAGCGTCCACTCAGGCCTTACACTAACGCGAAAATTCGAACTTCAGCTAAACTGGATAAGCGAAGCGTCTGGTTGACGTAACTGGTGACCGAAGAGCTGGCGGCTATCTCGCACAACGTATCAGCATTACGATACAGCGAGGAAATGTCGCCAGCATCCTTGGTACAATGCCTCAAGGGCCTATTTTAGATTTAAGCTGTATTAATTTCTTTTAGTAATAACACTGTATATGTATATCTTGTTTGTAAATAAATGATTCTACCAATTGGATAATATGTAAAAACAGGTGCGGACATTATTCGTAACAATACTCGTGTCATTGGTGGTAAATAGCTCTGCCGAAACAATGTAGATCAACAGTGTTCATGCATGCCAATAAGTATTTGTCACGTGTAAGAGAACGAAATGATATATGCTAATAACAATACGCCGTTGCGCTTACCAAATCTGATGTGCGCGATTTTTATCAAATGAATTAATAAGTACCTTATTGTTTTCTTGCTAGGTAACTATTTGTCAATCAATAATTGAGCACATATCAGCTTTCATACTCATACTGATATTTTATTGCATCGTACAGAGGATCTTAGGGCTAAGTACAGTTTCAACATGAACCCTGCGAGGGTATAGCAACATAACAGACTATAACTTAAACTAAACTAAACATCTAGATCTCACTTAAACAATCTTGGATACAATAATATGCTTTGCTAATTAGATATGGCTTTAATTGCACTTTAAATCTATTTATGTTTGTTTCCACCTGTAGGTATTGACTTTGGAATTTTATTATAGATAGGATTGACTGGAAAGCGCATTTAGGTAAATTGTAAAAATTCTAATTCACCAAAAAACATACACATCATTATTTCGCAAATCGACTTTAGGTCTCAGTTAGCTCAATAAGACTTGTGTTGTGAGTACTTTGTAACAAATGTATAGGTAAATACTTAAATACATAGAAAAAAATCACGTGATTACCGGTCACTCTTTATATAGAAAACGAAGTGTCGGAAGCCTCGGCCCGGAGCCGGATCGGTCTAGCAAGTTTCGTCAATATAGAAGTACCTATATATATATAATGTATAATATACAATATATATATTATATGCACTTAATATTTTAAAAGTAAATATTGCCTCTTAATTTGGTACGGCAAAGCAAATTCGCTAAAACAATGCCGCAACACCTGCATACATTTACATAATGGTTACACATGAGTTCACGAACCAGGCGGCCCTAACACCTCGATATTAACACGAGATATGTGACATACTATTGCATACTTTGCATACGAGTGCATGCTTTACTCGTACCATCGGTTTACGAGCGAAATTATATCGAGAATCAAGTCCTCGGGACTCGGGTTGACGTCTAATTTTGGTAATCACTCAAGTTCTTGAGGTCTTTACACAAGAAAAAAGTTAAATTTTAGACCGCACTCGCACCAAAACAAAGTTGTCTCTAATAGACATAGCCGCATACTAACTAGTCTAAATTATGGTTGTGAAACCTAAATGTTGGTATAACCCTAAATAAATCGCAAATAAATAAATGAATGTTAAATAAGGTCGCAGACCCTAGTAATTACTAAAATTAAATACCTTGATTTACTATATACAATCAGCGACAGAATTTGCTAAGCGGCCAAGGTGTTCTGGATTAACTTAACAGCACTTTACTATTACGAAAATAAGGGTACGTGTGTGTAGATCAATTTAAACACTTCAGTTGCTTAGCAACTTCTGCTGCTGACTTACGCTTGCTTGACGTACAACTTTAACTCCGAAAACGGGCGAAATGAATCCGAAAACATCATTTTTCATGCTCGGGTGCAGGTAGGTACTCGGATGCCCTAAAGTGGCGACCTCAAACCGACCGAATGTGGGTTAGCCCAAACAACCGCCGACCGGTTCTGTAAGGGCCGGCGCACACCGCCGCTGCCAGTTTTTCTAAAATCCGATAAGTTATAGGTTAAGTACAATCAGAATGGCAATAACACAGCTAGCGTACAGAGCATTTCAACGGGGTAGGCACTTAGTTAGTGTAAGGCCTGAGTGGACGCTCGGAGCGGAGCGTTCGGCGGGACGTGCAGCGTGGCGTCGAGCTCCCAAGGGATTTGAGCGGCGTGCACTAAGGCCGCCCCTATACGTTTGCATTTGTTTAACATGTACGCCGCACGCCCCGCCCCGCTGCACGCCCAACTCGAGCGTCCACTCAGGCCTTAAGCCCTTGCTACACGGTCGCCGACAAGCCCCTCAGACTGCGTGGCCTTGGTCTGGACGGACCGTGTAGACAGTGGTTTCCAACAAAATTTGACCAAAACTGACCAAGGTCAGACGGTTAGAAGGCTTGTCGGCGACCGTGTAGCAAGGGCTTTACACTAAAATAAGGTTCCTATATTCCTTTTCCTATATCTTTCATATTATACTGGAGTTTCAGTTAACCGAGGTCATGCCTGGTGGATATCGCCAGAATATACCTAACCAGTTTCACGATATGCCAGTGCTGCGTCTACGTAATAAATGTAATAGTTCTGTATTTAAAGTGCCCACACATGGATCATAAGCATGGGTATAGGTAACTATTGTCATCATCATCTAAAAATAACTTCCTGTCTCTGTAAATACAGATATTGATGTCCACATACTCGCATTATCTTTCTTCGGGGTTAATAAAATTAACAGGTTAGCCATAAATACTTATGTAAAATATGTAAATTAACCGCTACCTCGTTTAAATTCTAATCGCGGCCCAATAATATGATATCGCTAGGTAACTTGGTGCGCGCTTTGCTTGTACTTATCTATCAATATGATAATATATTGGTATTCGATACTTCCAAGGCATCACGATTCAATATTAAATTCTTCGTTAAATTTCAATTCGATTCGATTTCATCATCATTTTCCTCGCATTGTCCCGGCATTTTGCCACGGCTCATGCATGGGAGCCTGGGGTCCGCTTGGCAACTATATAATCCCAGTAATTGACGTAGGCACTAGTTTTTACGAAAGCGACTGCCATCTGACCTTCCAACCCAGAGGGTAAACTAGGCCCGTATTGGGATTAGTCCGGTTTCCTCACGATGTTTTCCTTCACCGAAAAGCGACTGGTAAATATCAAATGATATTTCGTACATTAGTTCCAAAAAACTCATAGCGAGCCGGGGTTCGAACCCGCGACCTCCGGATTGCAAGTCACACGCTCTTACCGCTAGGCCACCAGCGCTTAAATTTCGAAGTTGACGATTCCGAGTAAATAGGTACGCTGGATTGACTGAGTACAGTGGAACCATTGCAGAAGACCTGTATCCGTATTGGATGTCATTTGGTTAATTAATGGCTATGATATGATGACGGCTAATTCCTAGCAACTACTAGCTAAACCGAAAAGACTGAATATGTCTAACATTTTATTTTCACATGTATGTATTTTTAAAGAATGCTGAATAAAGTCTCTCATCATGTAGGCCAACCACACCATTAGATACACAGTAAAAAAAACATGGCAAACGTTTCTGATGCTCTATTTATTTGGATATGTATTAGTTATAGCGGTTTGGTTCGTTTAATTCACTTTAGGCTTGACGAATCAATAACGAAATCTAAACGAGGGCAGTCACGAGACGACGCGTTAACCTGTTCATTGTACATTTGTACACTCAGCCCCATTCTTAGAACCTTATCGACTTTAAAAGAGCAATACTAAGGGACGCTATTCTAATTTTTTTTCATGTTTTCGAAATGTATATACCTAAGTGCATATCGCTTGTACTTATAAACGAACGCAAGTGCAAAATGCATTTCCACCAAATTTCCACTCAGAACTTGGTAATCGCACTCTAAAAGCAAAAAAGTGAGTTAATATCTTAACTAAATCTTACATATCGCTTTATTACCTAAGAAATAAACACTCAATAGGTACATCTATAGCCGTGGTGTTTGTTTATAACATGAATACCACAGACTAAATATTATTAACTACCTAGAGTCAGTCCATGAAAAGTCTGCAGCGGATTTGATAGCCCACGCAGTGCACGTGTTATTTTAAACGTCAAAATTCTATGAAATTATGACGCATAAATGACACTTGCACTGCGTAGGCTAACAAATCCGCTGAAGTGAACCTTAGTGAAGCGGACTAAATTTTCTAATTATGAACAAAGTACGAAGACAGACATTGATGGCACAACATAATTGAAGACCTTATTTGGAGGTGAAAACTATTATTTTCATTACCAGAGCGTGATTTATCGTAAAAAGAACGTTACAATGGTCGTTGTAAAAATAAAATAAAAAGTATTTCAACTCAATATGAACACTGTGAGCATTAACACCGGTCATTGGAATTTTTACTTTATGATTTTTTATATATTAACAACGTATTAATATTCATATGAGATTTTTGTATAGTTTTAATTCCTCGATTAATTGCTGTGTCCAAAATTCACAATTGGTTTATAGAAATGTCACCATGATCCAAACAGATAGAGCGCTTGAATCAGTTCAGATAATGTGTATTAACTTATTAAGTAAGTGGTTAAAATACTGGCTATAGCATCACGACCATTATGCCCAGCGCTTTATTCTACGAGTAGGCGAATAAAAACGTGTTTGATGGAAGTAATGGCTATGTAATGCCTCATTTAGTGTAATCTGACGGTGCGAAATGAGGCCCTTACGAGAAGGCGAGATATTTAGATGCTTGACGGTAACTTTGGGTGTCGAGCCGGCAGCGTGTCATTTAAGAGAAGTTTTTGATCAATTTCAACACTAATCCAGATTCCTCATTACTGTACATCAGTTATTGCGGCTTATATTTTAACTACGAAACAATACTGATTGTAGCTTCAGAACTATCCGTCCTGAAGGTGTTAAAATACTGTCTAATTTTATACCTTCTTAACTGTGTCTCGGGCCTTATTCTAGCGAATAAAATACGTGTCTAATGGGAGTAATGGGCAATGTAATGGCTCGTTTAGTGTAATCTGACGTCGTGGAATGTGGCCCTTACGAGATCTGTCGTTTGGATGCCTCGGCCCGCGTGTTAGTGTCTCATTTAAGGCAAGTTTTGACTTTTTTTCAGTCAAGTTCTGTGCTTACATTTTTTTTCTGCTTTATTTTTGACGCCTTTAAAATGTTTTTATAAAAATCACAAGTCACTATCTTTGGTTGTTTACAATGAAATACATGGTTATTGGTAAAGCATAATATGTAGGATAATATTGAAGAATATTTTCAAGCACCACAGCTTACATGGAAAGATTTATTCCCCCTTATTATTTGTATTATAATTCTTTCCGGGTTACCAAATTAACGCCTAAAGTATTGACTATTAAAGCTTAAAGATACGTGAGTATCTTATAAAATGCTAATAAATATACCATACTTAATATTTAAATCAGTGACCTTAATATGTATTAAAAACTGGTAACTGCGCACGCGATGCGACGGTGTCGCCGGATGTTTACCGGTCCGATTATCCTACCCGGCCGTCCTCCGGATTCAGTCCGGATCCGGATTACGGCGCCAATGTTACGCCAACTTATTGAGCAGGAAGTTTAAGGTTAAGTAATTGGTAATTATACACGGTTCCGTTTTTAAGCGTAACATTCGTAACTCGTCTGGCATACAATTACAATCACTGTTCGGTTACGACTGTGTTTACGGAAGTAATTGTCTAATTGTATTGATTTTATGAGCAAGAATCTACTTCAATTAAAATTAGTTTTTTTTGGAAATAAGTGTGAAATAAGTATACGGTGACGTAATAGTTTATTTATGGAATAATGATGTCATAAAGAATAACGGATATAGGTAAAACCCTGAACAGGGTGAAAGTCAAACCGATCCCTGATACTTAGGTACTCTTTGGTATGAAACTCAACCATTTTCAAGCAAATTTTCATAATTAAATTGCGTCGTCCTTTTAAGTGTCAACTGTTAAAAAACGTGAGTACTAAACCTATAAGTAATAATAATACTCATCCTAAGATATAACACATTACTAAGGAGGACGTTTTAAGAAACATAATTGTCTATAATTAAACAAGATGCCTTGTAAAGAGTATCGTAATGAGGTGAGCAAGCTTTGCAAACGCATTTTAGTCGCACATAAGTCTTAACCTGTCTAAAATTAGTTACCAAAAAGGACCCACGACGTTACACCATTATAGGACTTAAGACTATTAGAATAAGAATTGTAGTCGCGCGTATCCAAGGAGACTTTGTTCACTTTGGGTCTCAGATATGGTGTTACCTAACTAACTCGTAATAGTGGGAATTTTAGACGCAAGATTAATCACACGTGAAAATGTCTGCGCACGAAACCATAGTATTTATATACGAAGGTTGATGTATTTTATATAAGTTGTACCCTATGAATTAGCATACCTACCTAGTGAAATAAGTATCGTAATGTTAGTCAGTTTGCAAAAAATGTGGAAACTAAAAATGATTCTATCAATACCATCCCTAGGTTGGTGTCACACCACTAGTAATCAATTTCAGTAATGAACTAATAACAACATTTTAATAATTATCTTAACTATCTACTATTAATCACGGTACAGAAAGATCCAGAGGTAGAGATATCTAATTATCTAACTTACCATAATTAAGCGACGCGCGCGCGGTAGGCGTGAAATGAAGTCAACACTGAAGAGATCTGAGGGCCTACCGCGAACCACGTTGGACGTGTTGCCTCCCTGTCACACTTACGTACGAATTTACAAGTGCGATAGAGAGGCAACACTTCGAACGTGGTTCGCGGTAGGCCCTCTGTGTTTATTTACGCCACACGCTTCAATGGCTGTGGCGTTATGGCATTTCCGTGGGTTGACGTTATGAGATCACGGGAAGCATAACACATGCTGCTATGTCTACAAACTACACCGTATTGTCTTCCGTTTCGTTAGGCTTTATCCTTTGGTTTTCAGTTGAAGCCGTACCTAAATACCTATTCTACACATAGCTAGATAGAGCGACATTGTAAGGGAAGACTACAATATTTCTACAATAGATCACAGACACATACCGTCAACCGGACACCAACTCCTTATAGGTATAGGTACTCTGTACAATTTTCAATTTGACCGCGGGAGCTGGAGATATCCGTGAAGATTGTGTAGAAGATAGATTGTCAACAACCGACAAATAGGATAATTCGCCAGTAACTGGTCACCCTAAACTAAAAATGATTCTATTCACCTATAAACAGAATTCATTTTAGTATAAGGTGGCTAGTTATTGAAGGCTGCTTATACTAAAATGTTTTCTGTTTATAGGTGAATATAATTATTTTTAGTTCAGGGTGGCCAGTTACTAAGAGGTGACCAGTTACTGGCGAATTACCCTACCTAAGCTAAGCATTGTAGGATTTCGTACCCCGCTAATGCAAATAAAACTCTCTAAACATTTTGTCGGTATCATTTGCATGTAGATTAAATAAATAAATAAATAAATAAATATTATGGGACAATCTTACACAAATCGACCTAGTCCCACAGTAAGCTCATAACGCTTGTGTTGTGGGTACTAGACGACGATATATATAATAATATAGATACATATAAGTACTAATTTTTTTTTTTTTTTTTTTTTTTTTTTTTTTTTTTTTTTTTTTTTTTTTTTTGTAAAGTAAATCTTTATTTCAGTACATATTTGATATTGAGCATAAGTATTAAACAAAGAGGTTAAGCAAGTACTCGAATAACATAAACCAAGAACAAATTATACATGGTTCCTACACTAGGCAGTGCCTGTCCCGTAGGTAGCCGACACAGTTACGAGTATTCAAACGACATGTAGCGCGTAGTTAACACAATCAGGCTTAGATTATTGCAGGTCATACTTATTAAAACGAAACTTATTTAAAAAATTACAAATAATATTAATATAATCTATGAAGTTAAATATTTATTTACATTTTGAGCTTACTAAGGTGTAGCGAAATGCAGGTGTGTAAGTGCGTGTGTGTGCAAGTGAAGGGGGCGAGTTTGTTTGTATGTATGTTATGTTTGTGTATAGGTGAATAAACTAGTCCATGTGTTTATGCTAGGTATTTCTTCTATCTCCTCGTAAGATAGCGTATTTAGCCATGTTTTGGGTTTGCGTTTTAGTTCTGCGATTGAACAATCTTTAAAACTAACGGTTGCACTAACTTTGTTGTAGATGTACGGTTGGAGATATACTATAAATCTTTTAGCGAATGCTGTTTTAACTGTTGGAATGGGAATTTTATACTTTCGTTTTTGCATCATAGCCGAGAGATCTGGCGATTCAAGAACTCTAGCGTGTTCGTTCATCACTACCCGCATAATAAACAAACTACGAACGTTCAGTACCTCCAAATCCCCATACACTTGCTTCGTTGGGTACAAGACTGGCTTCTTAAGAATAACTTTTAGTACAGCACGTTGAGCTCTTTCTAACATAATCATAGCTGTTTTAGCCGCCCCACCCCAAGCAGTTATGCAATAAGACAAAATCGGTTGGCAGATACTAACATAAACAGTGCTAAGAAGCTTTTTATCAGCGGAATTGCGCAGGTTCTTAAATATATATATTAATTTACGTATACGATTGGCAGTGAGTTGTATGTGTTGTTGAAAGTCAAGCTTTTCGTCAAATGTAACGCCAAGATATTTTACCGTTTTAGTCCGACTGATATGTTCATAAGTGCAGTTTGGAATTTGCGACCCGAAGGGGTTGCATCTATGTATCACGATATTTGGCAAGCTAGTAGGCGCGGAAGCTTTAGATTTATGAAAGCATACAAACTTAGACTTGTCAACATTTAATGTAAGTAGGTTATGCTGAAGCCCTTTGGCCACCACTGCCATTCCCTTCTCGGCGGAATTGACAACTTTACTCCACGTGTCTTCATGAAATAGAATGGCAGTGTCATCCGCGTAACATATGACGTCTGCACGATCAATGTTTGCATTAGCTATGTCATTCACGTATAAAATGAAGAGTGTGGGGCCCAAGATACTGCCTTGCGGGACACCAAAATCTAGCTCTACCGCGCCGCTCACATCTTTGCCTATCTTTATTCTCTGGGTACGACCGGTCAAATAACTCTGAAACCAGCTTAGAGCGTTACCCCTAACCCCACAGAGCTCCAGCCTTTTTAACAGTATAGGGACAGAAACAGTGTCAAACGCCTTCGCGAGGTCCAAGAATACTCCCAAGCAGGCCTTACCGTCATCTAAGTATCTTGAGATGAGCTTGGTCATGAGCTCCACAGCATCAGCAGTCGACCTCTTTGCTCGGAATCCATATTGGCATTCAGAAAGGATATTATTTTTTTCTAAGTAATTCACTAAGCGCCTGTTCACCACTTTCTCTAAGAGTTTAGAAAAGGCTCCCAGCAAAGAGATCGGTCTGTAGTTGCTAGGATTAGATTTAGGACCGGATTTGTGGATAGGAACAACAGCAGAAACCTTCCATTCTTCAGGAAAAACTCCTTCAGATAGGCTGAGATTAAAAATATGAGTGAGAGGTACCGCTATTATACTCTTAAGAACCTTAAGTAAGCGGTTAGTTACCCCGTCAATGCCTGGTGCACTGTCTGGTTTTAAACCGTTGATGAGGGATTCTACTTCAGCTACGTCGGTAGGATACAGGAATATAGATTGAGCAGATGATACCCGGACTGAGGTCTTACTAGCTAAATTTTCCTGCGTGCTATTGAGAGACGTTAATATATTACCAGCAAGACAACGGCCCACACTTGAGAAGTATTCATTGCATTGGTCTAGAGATTCAGTTACTGAGTTCTTAATGTGTGTGAGTTCCAAAGGTATTTTAGCAGTTTTCCTGGTATACGTAATGGTTTTAATAGTATTCCAAAGCTTTTTTGGGTCATTTTTACTTTTTTCCAGCTCTAACGATTCGTATTTGTATTTTAACTTCTTTAGTAAATTATTATAAAAGTTTTTGTACCGTATATATATCAGCTTTAGGCTTTCATCGTTAGGGTTGTTACGATATTTTGCATGCAGACGATCTCGGTGCTTGGAACATCTAATTAGACCCGGAGTCATCCATGGCTTGATAGCGAATTTGGAACGACTAACCTTAACCTCAGTAGTGTGTTTGTGAATGACACTGCAGTACAACTCGTTAAAAGCTTGAACCGAATCATTTACAGAGATCGAACTGGTCACCCGACTCCAGTCCAATTGTTTTAGCTCGTCCTCAACGGAGGTAAAATCTATTTTGTTGGACTGACGCCGTTTTTGGACCGGATGCGCTATTTTAGTTTTTATTCCTGCAATCACCATATCGTGATCAGTGACGTTTGACTTACACACTACTGACGAAGCATGATAACGAGATGAAACGTGGATGTGGTCCAAGCAAGCGGCACCTCTAGTAGGTTCATTTACAGTCGGGATAAGACTTAGTTCCGCAATTGAGCAAAGATAATTTGCGCGAGTAGTGAGATGATTTGAGTCTACTGATAGAGTATCGATATTTATGTCCCCGGCTACTATCTTACAATGCGATGTTTTGATGGATGTGATTACTGAAGCGAGTGAATTCATGAAGACTGAAGTGTCAGGAAAGGACGGAGAGCGGTATATAGCAACAACACTAAAATTATTCTTCACTGTCACCAACAGACAATCAGCTTCATCAACCTTTGGTTCCGTTGCTTGCGCTGGCCATCTGTTGTGCACATAGACGACAACTCCTCCCGCTTTATTAGTGATTTTTTGAGTCCTAAAAGATTGATAACCATCTATTTGTGGTATGATTGAACAGTCGTGAATCCAGCATTCCGTTAGAACTATTACGTCAATAGTCATATTAAGTCTTAGTAAAAGAACTAGAAACTGATCAAAGTTTTTCTGCAAACTCCTAATGTTTAAGGTAATAATTTTGACATTAAAACGGCTATCTATAACGGTATTACAGAGCTCTGGGAGTTCTACAGAAAGGCAAGTTGGTTCCTGAGAATCAAGATCACGTAAAATTTCTGACTTACCCGTTATCAAAAACTTTGAAATGCGATTTTATTCCGACGTTAACGTTAACTTGCCTTCGACGTTTCGAGGAGCAGTTGGATATGCTGTGGGAGTAGAGGTTGATTGCTGGACTAGTTATGTGTGTGTGTAGTGATATGTATGTGTGTGTGAAACTTATAACTAGTAATGTATGTAAATTTAATGTTCTATATGTCCCTTCCATCGGCCAACTGGGTGTTTTGAGGATCTTCGCTCCGTTCCTTGCTGGGGATGGTGGGTGCTGGTCCTGGTCCATTGAGGATACGAGTAATGTCGGCATGTGTTCTAACATTAATTGCCGCCGCTCCTTTTCCTCTTCCTTCACACTTCTTGACAAAAAATTTCCCTCCTGTCGTCCAGCAAAACTTATACCCAGCCTTTTCTTTAAATTGTATCCGACATTCACGAAATAAAGTTCTCTGTTCGCGGGTTAGCCGTTCGTTGAAGTATATGGTTCTTAAAGGTAATTACATAGAAAACATCCATAACTAAGGAACAAATATTTGTGATGAACACACAAATAAATGCCCTTACCGGGATTCGAACCCGGGACCTCTAGCTTCGTAGGCAGGGTCACTACCGACTAGGCTACGGAGGCCGTTAAATTACATTACAAGATTACATAGGAACTCAAGCTTACTGCTTTAACATAACATTGAACTAAGCAACGGAAAAACGGACGGAAGAATTATGCTTCGCTTTGTTTAAATCTCCATACAACACTTGTATGATAAGCTCCAAGCTTCGTATTGTCTCAGACAATAGCTACAGCCAACAGCAAGTAAACCTTAATAGAAATATCGTGACATTATTATTAAGGGCCCCATGCAGGTCGTTAATGCATCACGAATCATCAAGGTTGAACGAAAGGGAACTTTTAACCCACCTCGATGCAGTCATCACCATTACATGGTGTTAATGGCAGTCCTCTTAAGTAATCGAATTAAATGTACACTTCACTGAATTATACTCATCACGCTCATTCCAAGGTTATGACAAAAATCTGTATAGGGTGACTGCTATAGTTATAGGCCACTAAAGTGTCATTCTATGGAACTTGCTAACTATGTAAACAAACCGCCATATTAAAATTGTCTCTGAAGGTCAATTTACTAGTGACTTTTGTTTACATAGTTAGCAAGTTCCATAAATGACAGTTTACCTAGTAATTGGCCTTTCCTAACAAATCAGAAAGAAACAAAACAAGCCAAAAAAAGTCCAAGAGTGGCCAATTACTATGTAGTGGCCAATAACTATTGCAGTCACCCTACACTGCTATAGAAAAAAAATATATGCAATGAAACAGATATAAGTGAGTTGTACCTCAGAATAAATAAGTACTACCGTACAGAAAGGACACTTCCTACAAAACCGAAGTTTGACAGCGATTCAAGACGAATCATGCTATCCCTTTCTAATGTATGGCACTATCCGTTTCGGCTATTTAGGGTTGTCAAAATTGAAGTCATCATCTTATCTGTGGTCGTGCACCAAAGAATATAATACTCACTCGTGCACGCAAAAGGTCGTCTAGTGGTGCCTACCCTAAAAATTGCTCCGGGCAATGCTGAGCTGAACGGAGTCGAGTTTGCCCGAAAAGAGGAGTGTCTCCCCACTAGTCACCTACATTTGGAACATTATTTCAAAGTAAAAGACACGCATAACTAATTAAGTACTTATGTGTCACGCCTCGTCGCCTTCTCGTCTTTAAGGGGCTTCTTATGTTTATTCAAATTACAATTAAGGCGTGTTTAAACTCAATATTAACTACATGTTTGCGTTAGTGCCCTCTTAACCGCTTAACAACAATCACGAGCTCACACTAGCAAGTACGGAAGCCATTTACGAAACTACGGAAATTGAAATGTAATAGGAAATTATAGAGATTACAGTTAGTTTTGCATGATGCCTAGTTGAGGAATTTCCGGGATGATGCGTTTTAGGAATTGTTAATTTAGATACAGTCAAACCTGTGTAAGTGAGAGCTCAAGGGACCAGAATATTTTCCTCGCTCATACGGGTTTTTCTCTAAACCGAGTTTCTCCCTCTTAGAGGTAAGGGATCGGAGATTTCTTGCTTAGGCAGGTTTGAATAATAAGTTGCAGTGATATGTTCTATTACTAAAATTACTTATTTGATACAGCTAAGTAATACCTATTTATGGAAACCAAATTTACTGTGAATTTTGTTTTCGTGATTTTCCGTTCTCGAAAGATATTGAATTTTTTATCGTTAACACTTATAGGTAGGTAGGTTATTTAGGTGGGCATTCCTAGAATGTGTTCAACCATTCTACACAAGCAATACGTAGGCACTGAGCAAGTTTGATCGAAAATATCGGTTCACGACGCACATTTGTTTTTTTCAAAAGGATCAAAAACAATGAACCTATCTAAGAGACAAACCCTTTTTTATAAACAATTAAAAAAAATGGTATGATGCAACACGTGCGCGTTAGTTCCACGAAAATGAGAAAGTATCAAAAATAACGGATAATAATTACTCTCAGGATTCTCACTTATAGAGGCCAAGGGAGAGACACTCTCTGATATAGAGGTTCGAACGGGACAAACGACTCTCTCTTAAAGAGGTTTGTATCTCTCGCTAATAGAGGTAATCTAAGCCAAATATGACGGGACCTTATAATTTCTCTCGCTAATAGAGGTTTCTCGTGTATCCAGTTCCACCTTAGCAAGGTTTGACTAAACATTTCTAAGACGCGTTCATTGAGAAATTACCCTTAAAAGACAAGAAACCGTTTAAAATAAAAAAACAAAAGTTTTAATCCGTTTTAAAACAATGATGACATTCACTCCCTTGGGAAATAAAATTGCAAGCAAGATCACTGCGCGGAAAATGACAGAATTGTATAGTGAAAGTGCATTCATTGTACAAGTTTGGCGTGATGGGCAAAACTATAAACAACGATGCTATTACTTTCCTTGGCCGTAAAATTAATGTAATTGCTGACGAACCGTGAATAAACGCGGCTATAAAATAATCTGTTATTACATTAAATTTAAACCTCAGCGCGACTGTAGTTATAAATTAACTCTATAGACCCCGTGCATGAACTATAGGCAGCAGCACAGGAGCTGTCAGATTTTTGGCGAGTAAATGTGTCGTTTATGCCTCCGATGTAGCCCACAAGATGGCAGAACCTAATATGCACAAGGAAACATACCGACGAGAACGCTAGATGGTAGCACTTGCTTTGACAATGTACATGTGCACATATGTTTCCGATTCAGGCCACAAGGTGGCAGACCCTCCAACATGCACGGTCCCTATTGGTTAATTTCCATAAGCAGGTATCTAATATTGAAGACTTAATAAGTTGAACTTTATATTTCTACCTTTAGGTAGTATTTTTATTTACTTACTTACTTGTCTACTTATTCCAACAACCTAAGAATGTTTATATACGTTTTAGTTTCTTTTTCATAACAGTGAATTTTGTAATATTATTAAGAATAAAATATTAAATTAAGTAAGACCATAGAGAAAAAAATACATAGAGTGCTCACTCCATACATCAGTTTTAGTGCCTAAAAGACTACATATTAGCATCTAGCATCGAGTAGCGGAACTATCAGTACTGCTACATCTATTGTCAAGTAGCAGTACTGATAGTTCCGCTACTCGATGCTAGATGTAGACACTGAAATTAATAGTCTGAACTGATGTATGGAGTGAGCACTCTTGTCTTAGGTACTATATTTCTCTATGGTAAGACTTATCTCAGGGCCGTCTGGATTTGCATGGATCAAGAGGCTAGTAATCGCTCATTAGACATTAGACAAAAGTACACAGTAAAAAAAACTTGTAAACAGTACTGTTATCACTCGAGAATTTATTATTCTGTCGTCCTTTTACGTCGACATCGTAAAATGTAAAAAAAAACACAGTTGCGCAGGAGTCGATAACCGGAGGAAGCGCGTAACGTTGACATAACCGGCGCTGCCGCCGAGCACGCGAATAAATTATAGACTCCGAGATCTTAATGTCGGAGTCCTGCAAGAATACTTTTGACAGTAATGAATGTTAACTATAGTTTTCACCTTTTCACTTTTCGTTTCAACTTGAAACGACGAGATGCAGTTGAAACTTGAAAACTATAGTTTTATGGATTTACTACACCTAATTACTTATTCATAATAAAATTTAGCATGTCTCTATATAATTTTGTATGTTTGTAACTAACACGGACGTGAATGTAACGATTCTCAACTGTTAGTTGTTAGATTTGACTGATGATTATCAATAACGGTATATAGTTAGATAGAGTTAGACTAAGAACATTCAGCAATGATTTTGATAGCATGTTACGCAGTGCAAGTGTCATTTAATACGTCATCATTTCATAGAAGTTTGATGTTTAACACTTGCACTGCGTGTGCTACCAAAATTGTTGCAGACTTATCTTGGTCTAACTCTAGTGGTCAGCAAGCAAAGTTACCGAAAAACTCTCTCTGTCAAGATATGAAAAATTATCCAGACCAACCTTTTCCGCTTCAAAATACAAATAAATAGAATATAAACATTTGGGGACAATATCACACGTCGTAGTAACCATAAAATTGTAGATAAATATAATATGTACTTGTGTAAAATAATTTCTAAATTTCACCACATGTCATATATAAGCACACATGCTTAAATAAAATTGCAATAATCAGATCGACCTCCTTCCCATATGACCTGTCAAACGTCAAGCAATCATTGCGTCATGTCATACTTATACGCAAGTGAGCATAGATCACATGAATCGGTCTATCATTGTAGATCATCGACCTTGTGCCGTTTTGCGTGGTAGTGAAAGTGGATGGCCGTGGGGACTTGATGGATCGTACCTATTGAGGGACATATATAGGATAGGTACCTATGGCTATACAATCGTTAAGAGCCAGTTAAGCACAATGGAGATGTCTGTGTCGTCCTTTTTAACGAAATCCCACGACAAAAGTTTTTCAATTTGATTTTATGTTTTATTGTTTTAGTATAAAACAAAGTCGCTTCCCGCTGTCTGTCTGTATGTATGATTCGATCTTTAAAAATACGCAACGGATTTTGATGCGGTTTTTTTAATAGATAGAGTGATTCAAGAGGAAGGTTTATGTATAGTTTGTTAACCCATGCGAAGCCGGAACGGGCCTCTATAAACTATAAGGTAAACAAAATATCACACACTCTCTAAACTTCTACTTATCTCCTGCAGCCCTAAAGTTATCTGGAATAGAAGATACCGCTCATGTCATGGCAATAAGACCGCCTGCTGCAAACTTAATTTAATAAGGAATATTTATCTACCCACTTACTTATTTACCTACACATTACCTAAGTGTGTGTCAATCGAAGGGCAAAGGGCCCATAACATAGAGTGAGTTATGTACGCTCAAGGGTGCAATTCGTGAGCAACGTTGAATGCGAGTGATGAAATTGTTACAAGAAGGCCCTTTATTTTGACTTTTCTCTACTTACTGTTGTAATAAAAGAATTGCGAAATCATATTGCATGAAATTGCATTACCGACTTCTTGAATTACAACCTACACCATTCATATTTTAATGAGAATTTACTTTAACATATATAATTATGTATAATAATTATGTATATCTGCAGATAAAGTACATAGTATGTAGATAATTATCTCAAACAATTCTGGGTGAGTAGCCGACAATCGTTCGCTCCGTGACGACCGATACGGTAGACTCTCTCTATCACTCTTCCCCATTAGTGCGACAGATACATTGGCGATTCGTTCGCTACGGACGTACGCAATTGGCATCTTGGCTCGGCACCCTGAAGTCCCTGAACTCAACTATATTTATTTCACTTAACAATATTTTCAAAGGAATAATTATAAAAATATCTAAATCTATCCTTAGATATTAAAGCCTCGACACTCTCAACACGGCTCGAGTTCGGGTAACTAATTGGGACACGATTCGTGGATTCACGTTTTCGTTGTTTACGATTAGTTCACGATATTACTAACGAAACAAATGAAACAATGGTTTATTTATATCAAAGATTCATCGTGGCACAAAAACCGACGGTTGGGTAATAAAATGTTAACAATAAATGCAGTGGTTTCTTAATATTTTAAGCTTTCGCGTGGATTGAATATCTATAGGTAGGTACTTATATAATACTATTTCGATTATTCCGTTCTAGAATTGTACTGTAATCGGTAGCAAAAATAGTACCCTCGATCAATTTAACGTCAAATACATTATAATTTTTCAGACCGGGAAATTAGGAATATCCGCCTTTTGGTTTAAGCGCACAGTTGACATGACACAAAATAATAAGGAAAGTGAATAAACTTCCGTTATGACATTTCTTGAATTAAGTACATGTTAGGTATTAAACATGATTAAACTGTAACATCACGCATGCAAAAAAGTCCAAACATTCACAAAATGGGTATTTGTATTATGCAGATTCGTTTTGTGATATTTTTCTTGTTTATGATTAAACTTAGGACTTAGGTCGTAAAACTATGATGCAATTACACAAACTAGCTTCCCAGGCTAAAATGCCGCCGCTGGGAACTATTGTATTGAGCATTGTTTCTGAAGAATTTAGTTAATTTTGTCAAATAGGTACTCGTATCTACTACAAAATGGTTGCGTGTTATTTGAAGCGTGGCGAATTTTGTATGACAGACTTAAGTAATTGTAACTTTCTCTAACTAACCAACAAGATAAAACATAGCTCCTCATAGTCTATCTAACGACAAGAGGTAGGTATAAAACAACTTCACTATCACTACATAGTATAAAACAAAGTCGCTTCCCGCTGTCTGTCTGTCTGTATGTATGCTTAGATCTTTAAAACTACGCAACGGATTTTGATGCGGTTTTTTAATAGATAGAGTGATTCAAGAGGAGGGTTTATGTATAATTTGTTAACCCGTGCGAAGCCAGGGCGGGTCGCTAGTTAATAATAAACAGCTGCCTGTTTTAGTATTATTGATTAGATTACAGTCCTACTTTCCTGCCTATATACCACTCGAAAGAGTCGCATTGCATTATAACAGCTAGGTTACACTAAACAACTAATTTTATTATAAGAAACACAACAAAAGTAAAACAACAATAGGTAAAGCTTCTTAATTAATCACAATACCTACCAAAAAACTAGTGAAATTTCGCGGTTCGCGGCAGTTACCTTATTCCTTATGACCGTCGAAACCGCCGTGATGAAGCGATGACCGCCCGAGCACAAAAACCAGAAAATAAAACGAGCCAAAACAAGGAATGCGTAGAGCCTTCCGAAAAAGGCTGCGGTGAAGTCACGACTTCACTATTCTGGCGGTTCCGCCATATTTTTGGGCTGCCTCGGATTTAAAAAGAGCGAACGCGCCTTAGTAACTTGAAATGATGCGTTACCTTTTCAATACAGTGAGTTTTTTGGGGCTTTTTTGACCGGAGCGATTCATCTTTTGATGTTTCTGAGTATTCATTAGACATAGTTACCTATTTTATGTTTGTATAATTATATGGTTGGGATATTAAGGTATGTTTTAGGAGAATAATACTTGTATTTACATGTACAATCACGAAATCAATAACGTATTCAATCAATTAATGCCATTTTTTACAATTTATTCTCCTATTGAAACCAAAAGGGCTCGGAATTTGGACCTCTACAAATCGATAGAATGTAAAAAGCGATAATAAAATGTAAAAAGTTAAAGAAAATTAAACAAGTGTTTTACATATATGACGCGACCAACCAAAACTGTTTCTACATTTTCATACATAATATGGCTGAGTTTAGATGCAGATCCGGAAAAAATGTGTCAAAATAATATTATTTGTAATTTTGTCCGCACTCAAAACATTACAACTTCTCGGTGTTACACCAAAAATGTATACAGTTTTCGTGTAACACGGTTGATTCTTACAAGATTCGTATAGAGTTACGCAGCGCAGCCAGGTGGTAAAATATTTGGACGCGGCCCGTGGATGTTATCTCCTGAGCCGGTTTGGAATTCTCATTGAGAGCCTTTCGGGCCCACGTACACATTCACTAAAGATTTGTGTGGATTCACCGTTCAAATGTTTTATAGTAAATTTAAAGAATGTGGAAAAGATTTCATATATGGCGTGGGTAGGTATATTAATTTATACGGATGGTCATGGATCACGCACGAATCGCACGATATCCTAATTACAACATTAATTAATTACTTAATAATATATAATATATAATAAGTAATATACCTACATCAATCAATACTAATTCCAGCTAAAATGCAGTCACTCTAAATTGACTTCAAGCAATTGCAATACAAAAAATATTTTACATACCGTAAAACCACCTAACCAAGCTAACCATAGTCCAAATAGGGATCGAAATACAGGGAAATATAGGGAAGGAAATACGGATCTGAAATGTATGCGAAGATCCGCGGATCCAGATCCGGATAATTTCATATATTTTGGATCCGGATTGCAAACCCTAGTTCAAAATTTAAACAAATATCTTTGTTTAGGTATGCCTATTATTTGATTACGCTTTTCTGAAGCAAGATATTTTCATAAATGGGAGAAATAACTCAGGCAAAACGAAAAAAAAAACATTGCAATTGTGGTAGTTGTAGTATAGTCCAGAGCCCGTACCATGAGTCACTGACAGTGTCAAAAGTTTTGACTCAAAACTGACCTTTACTCTATCGAGAATGTATTTTACTTTCTATGCATCATGCTCGCACTAATATGCGAGTACGAGCCAGATGCATAGAAAGTAAATTACGTTCTCGATGGCGTTTATGTCAGTGCCAAACTGGTGGTAGCCATACTGTACCTTAATAGTAAAGTTATAGTGAAAACAAAAGACAGCAATGCCGTTTACCGATATTCGCACGGCCTCTACGGGCATAACATTATGCACACTAACCGGTTTGCAGGCAATAAACATACAATACTGCAAAATTGGTCGCTGACTCATAGGTGAAACAATATTTTATTTGATAAATGTCGGAATAAAAATGAGTTATACTGGGGTATTTTACTTGCGTCTCGAAATTCTTTAAAATTAACATGTAAATATTTTTTCTCTTTGGAATGCTTAGTTTATGATACCTTGTTATTTGTATACTTATTAATTAAGACTCCTTTACCTTTATTAAATGAATCAACTGCTATTAGACAGCATTGGATGTCAAAGTAAAGTCACCTACAGACAGACACAAAAACACTTCAAAGGACGAAAAAAAAGGAAGTGGTTTGCCTACTTGTCCAGGTAAAGTGACATTCAAAAGATCTTTTCACAAACGGAAATGATTACACAATACAAATGAACTAAAAGCTTTAACTTGTCCAAATGCCAAAAACATACAAGTTTAAGGAAATTTTAGTTTCGGTCTTCGACTTTTTGTAGGTAATAGCCGAGACATTAGTCCTGCTTGCTGCAAAATTTTGTAACTTTTTACATGTTACATTTTTTTACGTAATGTGCATAATCTATCGATGTTTCTATTCAAGTTTTATCGATAATTGTTACATGTGAAAGTCCCGTAAAAAAACTGTAAAATATCATACCTATTGCTACGAAACTTTTATCCAAAAGTCTTTGAATATAACTCTGAACAAGAGCTTTGTATAACGTTTTGTACGGAGCTCTAAAATTAATAGTCAAATCATGCAAAATCGAAATTAATAAAGTAATGAGTTTAGATGTAAACCGGCAAGAGATTTCTACAAATAATAGAAAAATTTATAAGCCATGAAATAAACAAATTAATCACACTTTTAGGTAGACATGTAGAGTAAGACATGTTTTTAGGGTTCCGTACCCAAAGGGTAAAAAACGGGACCCTATTACTAAGACTTCGCTGTCCGTCCGTCCGTCTGTCCGTCTGTCACCAGGCCGTATCTCATGAATCGCGATAGCTAGACAGTTGAAATTTTCACAAATGATGTATTGTATCTCTGTTGCAGCTATAACAACAAATACTAAAAATAAAATAAAATAAATATTTAAGGGGGGCTCCCATACAACAAACAAGATTGTTTGCTCTATTTTTTGTTGATGGTGCGGAATCCTCCGTGCGCGAGTCCGACTCGCACTTGGCCGGTTTTTTCCTTAAGCCTCATCCACACAAATACGTCTACCGGCGTATTAAACGCGGTAACAGAATCATCCGCCGACCGAAAAAAAAAACAAATAAAAAAAAAACTTTAGGCTGCGCACACACCGGCTCATCGCGAATTAAGTATGGAATTTGGGGATTATGTGGGCACTTGCTTCGACAAAAGTGTACATTAACATTAAATGCCGTTTTTGGAAGGTTCGTTTGCTTATTTGTTACAATTATTGGGGGCAAAAATGTAATTTTAGTCGAAAAGGGTGCACTTTTATATATTATTTTGAATGGTTTGTGTTTTAAATAACCAAGTGTATTTCAGTCAGTCACTTGAAGATACAAGTAAGTAGGTAAACTAAAGGAGGTATCATCACTATCGCTACATAGTAATAGTTTAAAACAAAGTCGCTTCCCGCTGTCTGTCTGTCCCTATGTATGCTTAGATCTTTAAAACTACGCAACGGATATTGATGCGGTTTTTTTAATAGATAGAGTGATTCAAGAGGAAGGTTTATGTATAATTTGTTAATCCGTGCGAATCCGGGGCGGGTCGCTAGTATTATAATTATAATATGGATGAAAAAAACTACATAAAATGCGAAAATATAACTTTGAAAAACGTGTATCCCCTGCTTTATTTCCATGAGTAATGTAGCAATTTGCTCCCAAAGCCGGCCAAATTAGTCGTTAGATTATAAACGCTAATAGCCGTTCGTCTATTAAACAAAAGCTTCACAAAAACAGACGAGATTATCTACAGTTCGGCTCGAGCGCGCGTTTGAGTCTTTTGAACGAGGGACTTGCTCGATCATAAAGTCAATTTATGAAATGTTATTTTATGTTATTTTATTTCATATTATGAAATGTTATTTTATGTTCATATTATAAAATGTCATTTTAGTCTACCGAATAAAAAAATAGACTTTAGAACTCGAAATCTAATTTAAACTGTTGGAGGTTGTCACGAAATCGTCTGCCGTTGTCCCGTACAAACGTGAATTTTCTGAAGATTTGCAGGTATAAGTTTGTTCTTTCACAATGGATGTAAAATGCTCAGTAAAATAAGTAATCATCAACTTCAAACGATGAAAAAAAAAACCGAATATTCGAAATAAAATTCCTATAAATGTACGGGATATCTAGCTCATGGAAGGCCTATATTATGCTCGAAAAACCTTTATCGAGTTTTAAATTACATAAACTTAAAATCATAACCCTTCCTTGCCGCAGTCGGATCAAAACAGATGCCAACTGGCAGCTTTTCCCGTTCACCGTACATGTCCAGACTTTCGATCCACCTAACTGTCCAGAGGGCCTACCGCGAACCACGTTTGACGTGTTGCATCTCTGTCGCACTTGTAATTTCGTACGTAAGTGTGACAGGGAGGCAACACGTCGAACGTGGTTCGCGGTAGGCCTTCAGGTCATCGCCCCCATCAATCAGAACGACACTAATATCTACTGTAAGTACTAAATAATTAATTAGGCGTAATCATATTTAATGTTTTTGACAGCGTTGGAATGTTGTTTGTCAGAGGTGCATGTACTGCATGTTAAGATGGTCTTAATATAGTTGGTCAAACGAAATTGTCAGTAAATAAGAACAAAAAAAACTATACTTATCCTTTTCTTTTGGGTGCTAGTTAGTACTAGTGTAAGACAAAGATAGTATGATTCTCTCTGTCTATGTTTGAAATGAGACAGTTCTTTGAAAAACTATATGTGGCTGTGTGACATGCTATGGACATATAAAACGAAATTTTCTATCCAATATCAAACGGGCACCTCACAAGAGGATAATCGTTTGCAGAAAACGAAACGAAACGATATTGTCTCTCTATCACTCTTTCATATTAGTACGCTAGAGACCAATAGCGTTTTGTTTCGTTTCTTCGAACGATTGTCATCTTGGCTAGGCCCCCTGTAAACAACAGCCAGACATAAGAAAGCATGTTTATTCAAGCTGAAACGGACACTTTTCGCTCGCATTTCGCGTTCGCTCGGTCAATGAGAAGATGTGGCTTACTTATAACCTGATTTTTTTTTAAATCTTTTATTCATGATAAACTAAAATAAATGTCATATACCTACTAAGAAAAAGTGACCCAAGCCTCCAGTGCCCCAGGCTGGAATCGAAGCAGCGTCCTCTGCTATCGCGACAGGTGCCTGTTACCACTCGGCTACCGGGCCACAGCGGCACAGGTCGAATTTTCTGAAAATAATTTAATTTGTTCTAGTATGTATGTGACTTACTTAATTCAGAGTCACAGTCCGTGTACTCGCGGTTGCAGTCGACGGTATAGGCGTGCGCGCTGGCGAGGACCAGCGCGCAGAACAGCGCTGCGCGCGCGCACATAGCCATCACCGCCACATCTGGAACAATATAACAGTCATTAGGGTTATACAAAACTTAACCGAAAAAAAATGTGTCATAACACATACATGGAACAATAGGTTTACTATAATGTGTATCTAATACCTTTAAACGAGCAATTCTTGTTTATATATATATATAACGGCTCTAACGATTTCGATGAAATTTGCTATATGGGGGTTTTTGGGGGCGAAAAATCGATCTAGCTAGGTCTTATCTCTGGGAAAACGCGCATTTTCGAGTTTTTTTATGTTTTCCGAGCGAAGCTCGGTCACCCAGATATTTAGAATTATTAGAAACTGCCTTCGGAAGAAATCTACTATATATATGGGGTTGTTCAAAAAAGGAGTGCACATTACTTTAAAGTCTGCGTGCGAGTCCCCTGGAGTTGAAAACGCCATATGTTACGGTCACACAGATTAAATAGACTGTTCTCCAGAGCGGGCCATATTCGTCATACCTTTTGGCTATGTCTCGCTAAGAAGCCTATTTTCAATGAAGAATTAAGATTAAACGTGACAGCTGTTACGGCTCGGCCACGACATTACGCGACTGGCGACGGCGGCAGCGACAACCATAGGTGGGAACGAAAAGTCCGATTGATGTGTCTCGCTCCAACCTAATGGTTAGCGCTGCTGCCGTCGCAAGTCGCGCACTGTCGTAGCCGAGCCGTTAAGGCAACCTCAAGTGATACTGAAGGGCTGCCGCGAAAACCGAAAATCGCAAATCGCGGGCACTTTTCTCTGTTACTCCAATTACGCCTTCATTGGAGTAAAAGAGAAAATTCCCGCAATTTGCGAATTTCGGTTTTCGCGGTAGCCCCTCTGATAAATTTATCGGATTAAGCCTAGTAGGTGACACAGGCTGAGGCATGACGGAAAGGCAATAGGTTTGTGTTAATTAGGATGGCCTATTTATCTACACGATAGATATAAATCACTTCTAAACAATACCTTGTCAATAACATCTTTGGCATTATCGCTGGGACAAAGGATTATGGATAGAATACAATGAACAATGAAATTGGTCGATAACAAACAATAATTGTTTTGCAGGTCGATTTTGATTACGAGATGTTGGTAGCAGGTAAAAGAAGTTATTAGGTGAAGGGATTTCATTATTTGAGACAAAAACAAAAACACCATGTTATGATATGTGGCGTTAGAGTAAAGGATGACTCGTGTTAGACCGGGCCGGTGCCCGGGCTGGAGCTTCCGGCGCTTACATTTCTATGGCAATGACAGGTGATCACGTGATTCTTTCCATAGAAAACGTCATCCTTAAACCAATCATGCTGCAGTGCTGCGCATAAATATCATGCATACAGAGCCAACTTCACAAGGATTTAAGTAAGATATGTAGGTAGATACCTATAGAATCATAGATAAGAGCGATTTTCTGCTCTATGTTTGAACCCACGATTTATGATTATGACCACGATATGAAAGCTTCTTAATAATATTAGTAATCAAAATTTCGTTTTTAGAATAGGTAAAGGTTATTTGATCTAAAAGTAAGTAAAGCGAAACTGCTATATTTCGTGGTCGTAAAAGGGGCACTGTGGTTTGTCATATTGAGAAACACTCCGACCGCTGGTGTCAATTGTTTGTTATGACATAGTTTTATTTCAGCCTAACATGGAAACAAAATGAATTCAAACTATTTTAAGTAGGGTGACGCTATAGTAATTGGCCTTTTCTAAAAAAAATAGAAAAAAAGAAGCCAATTGAAACGTTATTGTTAAGAATGGCCAATTATTATATACTGGCCAATAACTGTAGCAGTCACCCTAATTTACTTATATCAAAGAGCTATTTACTTATTGAAACATAATTAAATTGATCGCTTTTCCTTCACACTTCCCTTTAATTGTGCACTTTTTCGTGCACACTTCAGAATGTTTCCGATGGAAAACCGACCGACTGAACGACCCGAACTTCGTGGGACTCGGTGTTCCATTTTCACAACACTCTTTTAAGCTGTCTTTAAAATAAGTAGGTAAGTACTTATAGTGTGTCAAAGGACTGTCTCATTTCAAACATAGACAGAGAGAATCATACTATCCTTATCTTACACTAGTACTAGCACCCAAAAGAAAAGGATGAGTATAGTTTATTTGTTCCTATTTACTGATTAATTGGTTTGTCCAACTATATATGAAAGTTTTTCTTTGTGCAGATTTTTTACTGCATTAGTGCCACCGCAGCGTTCCAGGCAATAAACTTTTTTCGTAATGACGCAAAATTCAGGAAATTTACGGTTTCTGCTTATTCGCCGCCGGAAGACCGGCAAAAAATGAAGTATTGTCGCCACATAATGTGTAATATGTTGTGCCAGTTCGGGCTCTGTTACGTAACGAGCATTGTTCGCGTGCCAGCGAATTGTATTGAAATTAGTTGTCGCTTTCGCACAAGGCCGGGAAGTCCAATTGATTTCTACTGTCGTAGATTATTGAACCTCTTGTGTTAGTTACGACCTACTATGTAGTAATAAATCTTATGTTGACTACGAACAATTTTCAACTAGCAGAAACGTCTGCGAACGATGCTATTAAGCTTAGAATAAATTTTAAAGTGGAAAGTCGGGTTCCCTTGACATATATGGTGGAATGATTTGCTAGCTATGGATGAGGTCTTGGTGGCTCAGATGGCAGAGCGCTGGAGTATCGATCCAGAATCCGTGAAGTCACATCCAAGACAGTAATTTTTCCACTTTTAAATCTATTCTAAGCTTAAGTTCAAATTGAGGTTGGACTACGAATAAATTCCACGATGCACTATGTATTTCCGCTTCATAATAATCTCGAATATTGAAAACTCAAACAAATTTCAACAACAGTTAATTCCAAAACTCTTAAACCTAATTGTTGCTTTGTTTTTGTTAATTGCCGGGTTCCCCCATAACTCTGAAGACAAAAAAACCCAGACACGGTCCTTCAGAATGACAGTTCGTCTCGACTTAAACATAAAGATTATTAAGGCTTACACATTGTTGTCGGGACGGCAACACTCATAAATCCGGTGATTAAGGCAAAAAAAAACGACCATTCAGCCACAATGTCTTTCAACGAAATGCCGCCAAAGATTTCAAAAGATATTATAATGTTTCACATGCTATTCATCATAATTTCATGGATCGAGTCAACTAACGGCTTAAACGGGTAACTGTGTCAGTTCTTAGTACTTATTAGCGTCGGTTTTAATGAGTAATTAAATTACGTCAATATGAATATTATTATAGAACTGGGACGTCTACAGATACATATTGTTAATATTATGTTGTAACTAATACATTTATTCTAGTCCGCCTGTCTTTCTGTCTGTGTATAGGTAGTTTGTATCCCCATATTTCATAGGTTAGTTAGTACCTAATATTAATAATATTATATTAAGTAGGTAAGCATTTTAAATTTACAGAGAGCGTGTATTATTTGCCATATTTTTTATTAATCACTTACATTACAATTGCAAGTTTACTGAAGGGCTAACTCTTTGATGTCACCATGAACACTAAATAGTTGTTTGTAAGTATTGCAAGTTTGACAAGCCACTGAATTTCCACGGTCTACATTTAAGATAGTACTCTTCCTAACTATCAGTGACAGACTTGAATTATCTTCGTTAAATTTACCGGCAGCAGCGTGAAATCGCAGCAGCTCCGAACCGGGTCGATTTCTTCATACTTCCCATGCCAGATGCATGTGACATATGGTCGCTATTGTCTCAGTTAATAGTAGGGCTATTACTGTTCTTTATGCGACCAAACTTACGATATGACCAGCAACTTGAATAAATCTGAGGCTTAGGAGCAATACGTGGTCACAATGGTATTTTCAGCTCTAGTTTTGTAGTGTTCTTATTAGTATCTCTAATGGCGAACAAAAGTGCTAATATGTTACTATAAGATAAAGGATTATAAGGATAAATTCTAAGCGGTACTTAACGAAATTATAGGCAGGTTATTTTGCTGATGCAGATATGATTTTTGAAATAGCTACCTACAGCTTAAAAGCAGGTAAAGTAAATAATTAGCATTTGTAATATCAGTGGATTTGGGTAATACCTACGTGACGTATAGGTAAGACTAGTTCCCGTTAAAACAATATGAATACACTGATTTAAACTTTCACGATTTTTACACATTATTAAATTGTACAACGGGACTTAATCGCGTACCTAAGTTTTAAGATTTACATCCGACGTTTCGAGGACGGCGTTGTCCCCGTGGTCTCGGAGAAGACTGGCTAAACGTCGGAGGTAAATCTTAAAACTTAGATACGCGATTAAGTCCCGTTGTACAATTTAATAATATGAACACAATCCAGCAAATATTTAACGTCAGATAACCAAGCAACTAATTTAACATACTATAAAAGATAAAAAACTAAGAACAGCAAAACGTTTAATCTATGAAAGTTGTGTTAATGAAGCACTCTTCTCACACGTTACACAACAAAACATTTTTTAAACACGTAAAAAACTCGCAAAATAATTACGAGCTTTTTACTAAGCAAATTAATTGGTCACATGTAACAAAACATTTGTTTCTACACAAATTTCTCTGCATTGTCGATGGAACGCGATGGGAAAAGGCGGTTATAATCGAGAGATAAAAACGGGTAATCTTGTATGATTACCGGTGATCTGGCCTGGTTCTAAGCTTTGCACTTGGGTTGGTTAAAAGTAAGTAATAATAACTTTTCTGCCCTTATTCGGTAAAGAGAAACCTGATGCATCACGAGATGTGAGGCGCTTTGACTTGAAGCAATGTAGATTTTAAAATTCTACTTTTCTGTAAGGAGAGTGGAACTATCTCTAAAATTCCACTCTATTAGGTACCTACACATAATAAAGAACGTGTAATATCAGGAAGAGATATATAAAAAAATAATTATTTTTGACTCCCGATCACAGTCTCTAA
Organism: Cydia amplana; assembly: GCF_948474715.1. Taxonomy (NCBI): domain Eukaryota; kingdom Metazoa; phylum Arthropoda; class Insecta; order Lepidoptera; family Tortricidae; genus Cydia; species Cydia amplana. The sequence goes on from NC_086085.1 coordinate 6,006,367, forward strand.
GATGACCTGCCCAAGCCGTCACGAATACTTAGCCTCACGCGCGGATATCACTCGAAATAATTTTCTTTTTTATCTAACTACTAGTACCATAATCTGTCCAGTTATTAAACATCTAACCATGTTTTTGGAAAAGTTTAAACACCAATGTTCATGATAAAGTTATCAATGAATGTTTCAATTTCAATCATGATGCCTCAAACAGTTTTAGAACCGTAAGGTCTTATGAAGAGCGGCATTAGTAGGTGGGCAAATAACATGTCGTCAACCACTTATTACTTGAATGCAGATCAGTATCATGATCGCATTTTTATCACCTGTCATGCCATGCGTCACTTTCGCACTTACATATTTGTTAGAACGTGACAGGTATGGTGACAAATGATAAAGAGCCGACCATCTTAGCCCTACAGAGCATTTACAGTTTCTCAAGACGGATATGAGCGCGTGCGACCACTGCAATTAACTACACTGTCCAATGCTCTACTCGTAGATACGAAAGGACCTATGTTAATAGAATATTTATGACATTTGAAGCCTTCGGTATATGTAGCTCTGCGAGTATATAGAGGCGAATCATTGAGGACAATTCTGTTAACATTATGAATAAGAGTGGATGTCGTGTAATTAGATGTAGGTAATTGATTATTGAGAAGGATTGAGTACGTAGTAAAATGTCAAGTATATGTTACAATACTTGGGATAGGATACACCTAGGAAGATCTTGCGGAAAATGGACAGTTAAAGTTTATTCCAGTTGTTGTTCTCAGGCATCCTAGAGGTGCAGAGGGCCTCCATAAGTTCGCGCCATGCCTTCCTAGGATTCACGATATGGATTAATTTGTTGTTTTCGCGAGATTTGTATTGACTTCGTTGCAAAATTAATTATATTGTTTATTACAGTAGGTACTAATTATAAAAAAAAAACGTCAAAACATGATATGATAAGATAAAGCCTGCTGGCTTACCACTGCTTGTTTTTTATTACATGTAAGTATTCCATAAGTAGGCAGAGCTGTAGGACGCGGGTAAAGCAGAGTACTTACATGGGTAAAAAATGTACGAATATATTATACCTATTACCTACTCAATTATAGGTATACCTACTGTAAGTACACAAGAATGAACAAATACTAACCTGTTTGTAATAAACTTCAGTTCATTTATTTTTAATTTAATTATTCATATCCATTGTTTATTTGGTGTTCTTAATACGTCAGAATCGATATACCTAACTGTACCCACGTCGCGTTTGAACAAACCTCAATCTTTCCCACACTACAGTTTTTCTCACCTCACTCGGTCACTGTTTCGTAACCCATTGTGTGCTGTGAGACGTAATCAATTTGAATTTAGTCGTTAATGCCTAGTTTTGGCTTGAACTATGATGTTTGTTTCATTAAACAAGACGAATGGTGCAAATGGTGCAATGCTCGAAGCTAGAAGTTGCATACCTATCACTGCTAATGACGGAAAATATTTAGTAATAGGTACAGTACTGATGGATCAATGTGTAGTAAAATAACCTAGGAAAAAACCTCATTATTTTGGTAGATAACAATATCTACATCAAGAGCATCTTCGCTTTATCATCTGATACAAGATACAAGACATTTATTGATAAAAGTCAATGTTTTACAAGTCAGCCGGGCTAGCACATGATTGGCGCGACAGTATCTCGCGGCGAGATAGACTACCCGTCCCTCTTTTATTAACATAGAAAAAGACGGGCAGTCTATATCGCCGCGAGATACTGTCGCTCCAATCATGTGCTAGGGGTGCAGTGCAGGTAGGTACATATTCAACTAATACTAGTAGGTACAGCATTTCTGGAGTAATATTTATGTCACTTAACTTATTATAAATAGAACATATTGCGATGCAACGTGTTGAGAATAATACTTAGGAATAAGAAATAGGTACCTACTCTGTATTACTCGACGTTCAACGCTGATGACGCAAAAACGTTAATACAACACGTAATAATAGCACGCTCCGTTAACGGGTGATTGACACTGAGGGCCTACCGCGAAAATCGAAATTTCGTTATCTGTCTTTCTATCGCTTTAGCTAAAGTTTAGCTTATTCGAGTGATAGTCAAGCAAACAGAGGCGAACGAACAAAGTGGTTTGCGGTAGGCCCTCTCGTCATCAAAATAGCTTCTCGTGTTACCCATGTGTTACCGTTGTTCCTGTTGAGTGCCAAATCGTATTAAATTTCAAATCAATCAGAAGTTAACATCACATTCTATTTGACGGGCATGAACCAATGTGTAATAAAAAAAAGATCATTATACATCCCAGGTATATAAGATATACCTATGTTAAGTATCAAAGTATTGTTTCAATATAGTAGTAGTAGTAGTAGTAAACACTTTATTGCACAAAACAAGTACATAACACAGAGATAATCCAGTAAATGTGTATAAAGGCGAACTTATCCCGTTAAGGGATCTCTTCCAGCTAACCTTTAAGTAACTGAGAGATACATTATGAAATGGTAGTCAAACTAAAATAAATTGTATATTGTAATTGTATATATTGTATTGTTGTGAATAGTGTATATGACACCGTAAGATTGTGAACCCGTTAGTTTATAATCTAACGTAGGTTAGGTTAGGTTAGATTATAATCTCCCTACCGTCAGTTTATAATGTAACTAGCGAGATTATAATATGACGAGTGTTTACAATTTTACGGTACATTAACCACGCCCGTTCGGTAGGTATGCCGCGTTATTTCGCTAAGTGTCAAAATTGTCAGATCCCTATCAGAGCCGGCCATTGAGGAGAGCAAACGGAGCGCAACTGGCAACTGACTTGCGAAACCATCGCATTGTGTCTACATCTGTACAGCACAAGGGATATTAACCCTTACCATCTATATTTATAAGCTAAATTCGGATTGAACAAGCGCAAGGAAACCGCAAAAAGTTTCGTGCCAACTGTTGTTAAGAAAACCTGTATGGAGCGAGTTAGGTTTTTATGGTCGATAGGATGTTGCAACATTCTTGGAGAAGCGTCCTAATGCCATTCCTAGTGATGTACTGTGAACATTTCCGTGATAGTTCCGGATATTTTCTTGTGTAGTACGAAAATAAAACTCTTGGATATGATCTTTTATAAGCAGGGGTCGGACAAAAAGTGCGGATGACGTCAAACAATTATAGGATGATTTCAAATAGTATTTTTGATTTTCATAAACAATTATCACTTATCATTTATCAACCTCTTTATTAAACGATATCGCCACTTGAAATGAGTAAGTACGTTTTTGACTGACACATTGTCAATCAGATGAACAATAAATTGACTTCGTTATTGTTTAGCTATTGTATCTTCACGATTATATTTAGCTAAAATTTATATTTACTAATGTATAAGAAAACGCTCTAAAATGTCATCTTTACTCGAATATTGTGGCAAGTTTCGTGAAATTTATTTTATTCACTACATCACCCTACCACCTGTATTATTAATTCCATGGATTTATTTACGATTATTTTGTTACTTCATGAATACTACTTTGTTACTACATGTCACACGGAAGTTTAAATACAAACTCAAACATCATCCTGTGTGCAAGATTACGTCATTTTTACGTCATCCGCACTTTTTGTCCGACCCCTGTTTATAAGTTTAAAACTTAAGTTGTAAGGCTGTAAGGTAAGTTAACCCTTCATATGAAAGAACGTGGGTTGCGTGCGATACTTGCAGTAGGTATTAAACTTTCATTTTAACTAAAAAGAATTTACCTAATGCCTACTGTAAGTACCTTTACAGCTACCATCAGTTTGGCACTGACATAAACGCCATCGAAAACTTACTTTCTATACATCTCGCTCGTACTCGCATATTAGTGCGAACGAGATGTATAGAAAGTAAATTACGTTCTCGATAGCGTATATGTCAGTTTTGGCACTGTCAGTAACTCATGGTACGGGCTCTTATAACATACGAAACGTTAAAGATTTACACACCTATGCCCGTACCATGAGTCATTGACAGTGTCAAAACTGACATAAACGCTATCGAGGACGTAAATTACTTTCTATACATCTCGCTCGCACTAATATACGAGTACGATCGAGATGCATATACAGTAAATTACGTCCTCGATGGCGTTTCTGTCAGTGCCAAACCGGTGGTAGCCACACTAAAGTAAAATAACAGAGTTTATTAGAGCAAAACAAACAAGTTACCAAAATTGCAAGAAATATATGTACTGTCATTTTAATATATTTTCATATTTGGCTTTAACCGTTCCCTAATATTCCCGGCAACATAAGTAACTACACAATAGTACATCACTATACGTATAGCTTCTGCTATTCCCAAAGTTTTAGTGGAAGATAATTATGTGCAATTGCGTCAAAATACTTCGAAATGTTCAGCGAAACACCAGCACTTAATTGTTCTAAAGCAATTAAAGTTGGTGTTGAAAATGTTAACGGTTAATTACAAAAAAGGTCAATGGAACATCTTCAATTTAGCGATCAATCAATATTGTCTACTGCATGTTGCATGCACTGTACAGGAAAAATCTATAAACAATAAACATAGACTAAATGTGTAAGTATCTAAGAAGTTACGTATTTTTAACTGCAATAACAATTTATAAACACTTATTACTTTTCAAATAACTTCGCAAATAATCAATACAATTGGAATAAGGTAGCCAGATAGCTTGTAAAGTGTTAAAAAGAGGCTGCAAAATTAATTCAATAAAAGTCTGTACCATTTATAGGTACAGACAGAGGTTGGTCATGAACTCCGATTTAATAAAGGAGTATGTATAGGTATATATTTATAACCTGTTACTAACAATGAAATTAAGCTTCATTCTAACGCTATTATGCATGCTTCAGTAACGCCAAGTTCCCATCCACAAATAAAAATCACAAATGCTCATTCGTAAACCTTATCCCGATGCCTTAAGGCTTAGGAATGGTCAATGAATTATACCGTCAATAATAGTAACAGTAACACACGTAACTGACCTTTGATAGACCTTATCACCTCGTATTAAGGTTTAAGGTTGGTCAGTGTCGTTAATAGTTGCGCAGGCGACTGGCCTTGAGCTTAGCTAGCCCCGGGGGTCAGCTGGGTCGGCTTTGGAAGCTCGTCTTCGTGTGAATATGATATTATGTTGAACTTTTAGTCATTCATAGGTTAGATACAATGAGCATTTTGAAATCTGTCCGCGTTGGATTTGGAAACTAGGTGGTAGAGTCGGACCAAAGACGAAGTGCGGCAATGTCATCAATGCCAAATTTAAAGGAAAAAAAAAACGTTTATAATGAAACCTAGCTACTCCTTCACTTTGTTCTGTGCAAGTCGGTGCAATATTAGCATAAACGGACTCTTATAAATGCCGGGATGTTATACGGAGACATCTCTTTCTGCGATATTCAGTACATGAGAATAGGTTAAAACCATGAGCTATACTGACTACAAATTACGGTAAAGCTCATCCATAGATTTTAGTGCATCACACACTTAAAACATAGAGGAAAGTTTAAAACTGTCGACGTTTACAGTTAATTACATCAAAACTCATTATCATTAAGCCAACGACATGCATTTGCCATCACCACATGTTTCCAACGGAAAAGAAGGGAGCCTTAACCAAAAACCTATAAAGCCACAATAACAAAAAAATAAAAAATAATTTACCTATATACATTTTATTAAAAACTTGTTTAGCAAGTAAACATTTACAATGCCTAATATTTTATTTTAGACTCCGCTATTCCGTCGATATAAAGACTGATGTTAAACATTTACGATAGTTTCATAACAACAGCATGTTATTCTAAATAGACGGCATAAAAAAAAAACAAATTGGCTATACAATTGGTTAGTCAAATGGTGGTTTCTACTCACGGTTTGTATGTTGGTTTGTTTAACGTGGAGTTATTGTTTGTATTGTACCCAGTGGCTATGGGAACGCATTGTATCTGTGTACCTAAGCCCTAGTGCTGCCGTGAATGAATGCCTGACAATCGATGTAAACACAACCTATGGCGCTATTCATAAACGGCTGCTAACTTAATCAGTTGATGATCGTCGTTTGTCCCTATCTGTCCTTATGCCATAGAGCCCTCTCTATGGCATAAGGACAGATAGGGACAAACGACGATTAACTTAGCAGACGTTTATGAATAACGCCACTAGTCTGTAAGAACACAATTTACGAAATTGTTTTTTTTATTAAATATTTATTCGGACAAAGCATGAATTTTATCATGATGTGCATGTGCATAGTTTAGGGCAGAAAATAATAATAAAAAGTGTCTGTCATTTTAATCCCAATATACTACCATCAACAAAAGCGTAAACTCTATGTTCGGTTTAGGGCTTAGACATCCAATTTAGTTAGAGTGGGAAATTTCTAATCTTTGATTAATTAACATGTATTGTCATAAAGCGAAGATGGCATATTATAAATTACTAACGTTATTGATTAATTTTGACTTGTAAAACATGGCTAAATTGTTTAACTAGGTAATAGCATAGCCTCTCCGAAACAGCGAGAGTGACTATAAATATGTACTTGTAAAACTGTAAAAATATTGTAATATCGTGCAGCTAAGCTGAGACTGGATATTGAAAACGAGTTTCTTAGCATAATAATGATGCCATTAACAGACATGAAGCATGAATAAAATTAATCGTAAAGGTTATAGGCAACTTATAAGATGAGTCACATATGCGAGTTTTTCCATGCATTTTAATGCATCGAGAAAAATAATAGGTTAATTTGAATAAGCATTATTTTATGTTTAATTGATTTAAGTACCTATTATTTTACTTATTAACTCGACTACTAGAAAGCTAAATAGAAAGCTTTATCTTCTTCACTCAGCCCCTCAATTATAAGGATCGAGACATCAGGTCCTTCTGTTGAAGACCAGGTTCCTCCATAGGGTTCTGTTCCTCGCCAAGCGCATGACCTCGTGCAAATTTTATTGCATAGGTGCCGTACATAAATGGGAAACTTCAGTGCATTTTTCAACTACATATGTGTACTTATAGCAATTAATGTTATTTAAATAACTACATTCCTGATTTTAGATCGTTTTATAGAAGACAGATAAAGATGATTTTAGATAAATTTACTTACTTATATGTTTAGCAATTCACAGAACACAGGCGTTCTGCGTTAGGTTAGACTGTATGGCAAACAGTAGGTACTTATGTAAAACCGGCATCGCCATTATATCACACTCTTCGCTTAATAATGTAAATAGTGTAATAGGAAGGTACTTTAACTAGTTTAACGCATCCGCATTTGTATACCGATAACCGGTGTTTGCGTGAGCCGTTATTCTGGCTACTTTGTCTTAATCAGTGACAGATAGAAATACATACACTTTCTACATTTTCAAACTAAAACCAAACCTAGGTACCGAATTCTTAGTTAACTTTTGATCTCATAAGTAGTTTTGTCAATTGGTATTCTATTTCTCTTATATTTTTAACCGACTTCAAAATTTCAAAAGGTTTCCAATTCGGTTTTAGGTATGTTTTATAACGTTTGTTACCTCGTAATTTTGTCGTTAACCGATTTTGAAAATTATGTTCGTAACTACATCACGTCTCACCATAATACTTTTACTTCAAATTAGTCTTTAGTGATTTTACTAATTTAAAGGATATCAATATCGACAGTAACCAAAATCAATACAGAATCTGAGCATCATAGGCTATTGCCAAATAAATGATTCAGTCCAGCTGTCTGCGGTAGGGAAGTTATCAGGGGACACCCGATAAGATCGACTGTAGCACCCTTTGTACTCCCCTCCGCTTTACAACCGCGAGTAATCGCTGTCTGTTGGGGCAGAAACAGTGTCTGGCAAGTGTTGCTATCTCTAAGAACATCTGAGAAGTGTTGGAGCCGCGTGCGTAGATTGAAGGTCTGTTCAACTTGTTTTTATCACAGCGCGTCACATGGCGACTTTAGTCTGTAAAACGGGGAACTGTTTGAATTAAGGTCACTCATCTGAAGTCCATCTTAACACTAAAAGTAAGCGGATATCACGCTATAGCAGAATACCCTTCCTTTGCGCTATTATATTAAGCCACGGTTCCATAGAGTTCTTCAAAAAGCAAGTCATCAAAGTTTTAAAGGTCGGCAATTGCAATATTGAAATATATTGAAATATTGCAATGAAATCATAAAAGCGATGTCACGAGTTAACTAAATATAATGTAGAATTGCACCATGTCGCAGCGTTTAAGCGAAGTGTTCAGTTGGCGGTGGCGTCGTTGTTCAGTTTTTAATATGTAAGGGGCTTCGCTACCAAGAATACTTTCTTAAATTGTTTTTTTTTTTTAGATTGTTCAAATAGACGCAGAAGTTACCGGCCAGGCCGGCCACAGATTTGTTTTGATAACAATCCAATAAGACTAATAAATACAGGTAAGTACTAATAAGTAGGTATTAATCTTCTAAAGAGAAAAACTCTATTATGCTACGATTATTTCTGCAGCTAAGTATTTGCTTCAAATCCAAATATTTCTAGCTAAAGATATAAAAACGAAATAGCCCGAAGCGAACGTGTCTCGCGTGGCTCATTCATGGATGTTTCTGCCACCAAACTCGAATGACATGAGAAAATTGCCTTTCCTACTACTACATAGCAGATATTTAAGATTGATTATTGATTAAGATTGAGCTTTAAGCATTGGCCGACGCTTAACTCAATTTAACTCACAAATAACAACACTAAGCGGACCTTAACGACCGAATTATCAATTTCACGTAATTGTAAACGGACACCGTATTTTACTGCTGACTTGCGGATCCCATACAGGCCATTATTGACTTAACCAAGGCCTTGGCCATGAGTTTTAAGCCGATGTTCTTTACATATGTTGACATTTGATCGTAAGGCTTCGTATTGAACGTTTTCGGGCGAAGCCTCAAAACCTCTTTCGCTGGGCGTCTTGGTTTCCAGCCAATATCCATTTCACAAGTCTGAAGTACCAAAAATTGCTACGCTGATCATTCGAGACTTATTAATCATGAATATTTTCATAGTTGAAAGCAAAAAACAGTGTGGCTATTGAGTCAAGAGTTTGTCTTGACACTACTAGGACCAGTTTGACTCGAGAAAGTTTCAAAAAGTAATCTTGACTGCCATAGTTTGAAAAACAAATAACGATTTATAACCATGACATTTCTTTAGATGACAATCATCATTTTATAGTTGTTTGAGTTATAACTAATTATCAATTAATTAAATTTCCAATAGATATTTCCCACTGTGGGTATTTTCCATGCGAAGGGGCATATGATTGCAGTTTTACTGTCAAATTATCAAGTAAACGAATAAAATTATAATTTTGGTCGCATAGTTATTTATGCCAGTTACTGAGCACACGTGCATATTTTACGGTATATTCGGAGAAATCTACAAAACTAGAGCGTTAGCAATGCGGTCGTATGTTTAATTAAACTTTGTTAGCTCAGATGCAAACTATCGACTGTTTGCTTTTTATTTACATACATAATTCATTTTAACTTACCTACTTTTACTAGTATACATAAAGTTAATACAAAATTAGGCTTTAAAATAATTTTGAAATTAAATACCAATATTAAAAATTTAAAATATCGACTTTAGAGACTCCTCATAATAAGTATTGTGCAATTAAATTTTCTTATCGTAGTATTTGAGTTAATCAAGGCCGAATACGCGAATACACACAGTACCCATCTTTATATTTGTTATACATATTGATCATAATCATAAGTAGACACAATTCAGGTCCTGGATTAACATTGTACTGGCCTTATTAATATGCCACATTATAGTCGAGTCGTCGTGAAATGGCGCTATAAGTACTGATAGACCAAAAGCCATGTTGAAATTTGCATGTGGACCCCATCCCGGAGGTTCATTCGCGCGCACTGCATGTTAATCCATTGCATAAGGTTACGCATATACTTATGCGTATGCCAAGCATTTAATGTATATTGATCAATCAATCGTATTGTGTGCCTGGCACTGTCATAACATAATCAATTATTTGACAGTTGACGCATGTCTATAATGGCATAAAGTTTGGGTCCAGGAACATTATGATTTTAGCCACAAGTGCGGCAGTTTTAGTTCTTCCACTGCCACTCATTTCGCAATTATTGCTTTTGAGCTGCAGTATAGACATTAATCTTCGAAGATTTAGGAATTCACGCCACTATCAAATGAGCGAAATCACATCATGCTTCCGGCTCTGAACTGCTTGACCCTTATAATCCAAGAGTAATTTATCTAATTACTACTGTGTAGCTTCTAGGGTGTATTTATTAGTAATCTTTTGCGTGCGTTGCTTACCCTTAAACCAACCAACTATAGTCTAGTACTACAAACTATACAATAATTACGTATATCGTAATTAAATATCAACACCATTTTTTTGTTCCAGAGTTTTTTCTTCCATTTTCACCAATATTTTGCCTTTGAACTACGAAATTCAAATATTAATCTCACCTGAACGAAGATACTTGAAGATTTTACGGTATTGAAAGTGTGATCTATATTATATAGGTAATACATCGAGCTTAGATTTCTGTCGCTCACTGTACACGAAGTTAGAAAATCATCTCACCTAGTTGAGTAACACGACCCTGTTAGACATTTTATTTCTCACGAGCCCGATATAGTCAACTTGTGGAGCAACGATCCCGAGAATTGAACACAAAAACGTTTCCACCTTATCTTCTAAGAAATAGAGCTTTAATTCCATTGTCTCTTGGAGATCGAAGAAGTGGGTTGATTATTGGCAGTCGGCACGAATCTAACAGTTTTTTGCGAACGGGTGCTCATAGAGTTACGGCTGATTAGCGCTTAGTTTTCATTTCCAAGTATATTTGAGAAGAAACAGTGAGGGAGTGTCATTATAAACGTCATTATTTCATAGACATTTGACATTACCGTGACATTGCCACATTATGTCATTGCAAATGCCACGCAGAGTTATCTTGGTCTGACTCTATGTTATATGTTGCATGATTTCAACATAGATAGGTACATAAGTAGTGTTTATAATTTTATGACTAGTTGTTTTAGGTACAAACATAGTTACATACTCGTACAGTACAAGTGACTCTACTCTCACATAGTCGCCCTTCGATACGAAATCCTAAAAAAAGGATTTATGTATAGTATAGTTAATGATAATAATGATCTCGAAATATAATTTGCTACGATTCAGTACGGCGAACAAGTTGTTCGAGACTTTCGAGAGATCGGCACAAATTATCTTTCACCATATATACCGACTGTACGACGTACAAAATATCCAGTGTAACATATCACAATCTTTATTGGTAATTTGGTACTCATTACATTGTCTCACACCTAACTATTGACGAAAAAGAAAAGTACTAGTAACAACTGAAGGTGTCGGAATAACTTAACGTATGAGTAACGGAACTGATTTGTCGCTAAATCATCTCGAGCCTTTTACTTTTGCGGCACGGTTGCTTTAGAAAACCGAGAAATATTATGTATAAGTTTTACCACTTATTGTTATATTGCATTTTAGCATGTGTATGGTCATTTTAAGTAAATGGAAATATAGTAGGTAAGTATATTGACAAAACTCGAGATATTTTTATATAAGTTTGTGACAAACGGGTCATTCCTACTGACACGTACGAGTAAACGTTTAAACGTGACACGTAAGAGTATATGGTATGGACCAAGACTAGAAACTTTCAAGAGCAAAAGGACCATTCAGCACTTAAATTTGTTATATAATCTATATGACAGAAGATAAAGCGAATATCTTAAAAAAAAAAAAGTAAAAATTCAATAATTTCTTCAAAATTCATAATATGAATTATTTTAAATTCAACAATATTCTAAATAATATTTCATATATTCTTATTAGGCTGCTTGCAAATATTTCATTGATGAGAATGATGAGCGTGAAAACAATGGGACAGTGGGCGTTTGAGGTGTAAATATTGTGGTGTGATGCAACTTTGCACGGAGAAAACTGGCATGAGTCAGTTCAAGAAAATTAAGGCTTCGTCACACAGGCGCGTTCTCCGGGCGCGACGTGAGCGGGGCGCGCCGCTTTTACATACAAAACGCTCACGCCCCGCCCGGATAACGCGCCTGTGTGCCGAAGCCTTTAGTCAGGCGATAAACTCGACAACCAAATTAGATTTAAGTAAGTAAGTACCTGGGTTATTTCTCCCCAATAAAAAAAGTCAAATATGTATGTATCAGGAAACATTCTAAATTTGCAACGTTTCTTTGCTAATTCAAAAACGCAAATTAAAATACCAAATAGGTACCAAGTACAGATGTGCAAGTTGCGGAAAGTTTCCATAAAATTCTATAAATTCTCGGAAATATGAAACTTTCACTAGGAAATATGGGAAATTTAAATTTAAAATTGGAAAGTTTCCATTCTCATATAAAAATGTAAGAAATTTTCCGAATTTTTCCTACGTTAAATTTCCGAAACATTTCGCAATTTTGTAAAGTTTCCTTAGGCACATCAGTAGTACCAAGTTAGATTTCAAATGTTGGTATTGGTATACTATAGGTACTAAACTACTTAGTACTTCAGTATTAACAAGTAGGTATATAGGTATGTATTAAATACCAAGGAAGTAAAGTTTTTGTCTTATTTACAGAGAATAATGCGTTAAAAATGCCATGGATTTCAAAGCTTCGAGATCGTTTCATGATCGGCAAAAAAGAACTAGAATCTAGTCTAGCACTAACACGCACTGGACTGCTTGTTTTATTAGAAACATCTTGATACCAGATAGACTTTCTTTTAGTCGAGGAGTCAAGTATTACTTATTGGATTTATTGGAAACTATTATATTATTTATTGTATATATGTAGCTGCAGGTGCAGTTGAGATGAGACGAAATGTATTCAATGCCGAGAAAATAACGTACCTACTTAGTTTGTTTGACTCTTAAGTCAGGCGCGTAGTTAGGCATTAATTTAACTTCAACTTCAACTTCAACTTCAACTTCAACATTTATTCAGCAAATAGGCCACAAGGACACTTTTACACGTAACATTGAGACTAGCGTGATTATTCAGGAATTATAGACGGAGGGTCAGCCTACCTTTGTGGCCTCTACTGATGAACAGTTGTCAGGTCCTGATCTGCCGGTATATATGGTGTACCTAATAAGGATAGTTTTTTTTTAATACTTTTCCGTGGTCCGCTTACACCATATTATGTATTAAATGCAACATCCCAAACGTAGCACACGTTTTGAGTAAGCTGAAGCTGACGTCAGATTATAAATTGAGAAAGGCTGTGTTGGTGTCTCTTTAAAGTGCAAAGCCTCAAGTAATAACCGTAGTTGTTAAACGGCCTTAGCCTTTTAAAATTCTCAATATCTTCATATGGATTTATGTGGGTTTGAATTGAACGTGATTAATATCTCTCGAAGCAAATTGATTAATGTTTCTTAGTCTTACCTTTTTTCTTAATAAATATTTCTTTTAAATATTGTAAACTCTTTGAAGCTCAATAAAATCTTATCTAATCTTACAACACCCACTTTTATTGCACGCTTAAATAAAAAAAAACATGTGTTGAGCATGACATTTAAAAGCAGAAATAAACAACAGGCGGTCTTATTTCTAAAAATATATGTCTTTGAGACAACCTTCAGGGGTATAAATTGCTACTATAGAATTAATTACACAAATGTTATATGTACAACTTAACTTCATTATGTATCGGTTTGTTTATATATCAAGTAGGTCATTGCACCTATATAATTATTACCTTATATCGTAATCAATTATCACAGATATATCTCTCTTTTAGTGGCTTTCCAACTACCACAACAAGCCACCACTAAATGAGAAGTAATATAACTCTACCTTGTAACTCAATATCTTCATGGCACCTTCTTCCCAAGTTCTAAGGTAGAGTTACCTACATTACAACAAATATTATAAGAGCTACAGATGCATTGGAAAACGATCAAAACATGATGTACCTAATTCAAATACGCCAAAATAATACAGCATGCCTATCTATTAGTGACGTTTGTTTGTATAATGTCTGTCTGTGGTACTTGCGGTATTGGGGCATAGTGAAGCGTTGAACTCTATTATACCGCGGCTCGCATCGCCCGAAGTTTTTTACCAAAACCTTTCAAACTAACGGCTCCCTAACTCGCAACACAACTCAAACACGGTCCATCCACAGACCTTTAACACGAGTCAATTAAACTTGGCTTCACGAGAGGAATCGGGTTAGATGCCGGTGGCGTCCCTAAAAACAAAATGGAACGTACCCGAGCAAAAACACACTTTAAAAATCCTGGTTCACTCACAAACAAAACACTGCACTACCGGGAATAGGGGGGGAAGTTCGTGGAACGTTGGCCGTGGCGGTATGCGTGGTGCGAGGACGGCGCGGGCCGCGAGACTGGCGCGACCGGTCTCGAGCAGAGATTTCTCCCCGTAAACATCGAAAGCGAGCCTTTCCTCGACTCGTGGCGAAACGCAGGTGTGAGCAGTACCATGAGTACTCGATTGGAAGGCGAGAAAGAGGTTATAGCAAGGTGAGAGGACGGACGAAGAGGAGAGATAGAGCTGCTAAAGCGTGCTGTAGAGATCTGATTCCAGCAAGTATGTTTGGCTTTTTTTTGCCACATTCTTCGAGAGAATGTATGACATGTATGTATTTGTTGGGACACTGCAGTTATCATAATATAATAATTATCTAGTCTATACTAGAGCTATAGTTAGCTACCCCCTTACTATGGTTGAGGTCAAAGCAAGATATCGGCACCTTTTCTTCTTCAGAACCCCATGTTTGTCATCATCCTGTTTCTATTGACCCCCCGTTTCCCTGAATAGTTAGATCGCAGAGAAAAAATGAGTAATCGATACAAGATAATCTTATAGCATAAGTACTTTTTAATAGTTAACTCATACAATGTCCAGGAATTTCTAGTCCCTCTCTTTAATTTAAACATCTCTCTGTCATTCCCTAAAAAAACAATTAACTGTCTAAAAATACAACTTAACTATCTCCAAGAACTAAATAAATAACACGGGAATAGAGCAGATTGAATAGCGCTAAACACAGTAAACAGAACTAAACCATAGAATCTACTTACCTACTTAATTCTTTTATAGTTCCTCTCAGCGTCCATTGTATTTCAAGTGTTGTTTTTTCTCAGAATTCTCCGAACTTATTTCCTAGCTGCAATGCGGCAACTACCTACATAGCAGTATTCAGAAGATTTTATGATATTTTAATTGTGCTAGCTCGAATTTGTAAACTATAAAATTGTATTAGGACTAATGTTCGAGAACCACAGTCTTTCATAGACAATACCTATCTAAATTATTAGCTCCTTGTATTTCCATAGCAAAGCATCAAATAATGAGTTAAAGCACAGATCAAAATAACAGTTCTATGCACAGAATTCTCACTGTGACGTCACGACTAATTTTCTTCCTCCCTAACTCTTTCTTACTTTCACATACATGACATACCACTGGTTAAAGTCAACTGTGCCATCGACATGTGTGCGAGAACCATTGATAATATGGTTTGGGGCTTTCGTTTGACTCACATAGCGTTCGATGACGCTGGGCAGGATGTTCGCAATCGGTCAAGGTGGACTTTTAAAGGACTGACGCAAAAAACTGAACGCGTGACATAGAATGCACGTCGCGGAATTCCTATAGATCGTTGGGAAACTTTATTCTGTTGAAATGCCGGATGGTATCCGGCTCGAAGGACCACCTAAATCGTCAAAGCAAAGTATCAGATCATTCATAGGAACATTAATGGTCTATTAAAGGAAGGCTTACGCTTAAAAAATAAAACCCGAAGGCCATTTTTACATTTTTCATGTCTTTGAATAACGTTCGATCATATGTCTAGCGCATTTTGATGCGACTGTCTATGTCTGGCGCACCTCTATAGTTATGTCGCGCTCGATGTATGCATATCAAGTCACTCGGCTTTTAGTGTTTCGTTTTTGATTTTCGCCAATCCAATTAACAGTTTGTTTAAGAAATACAAACTGCCGTATTCGAACTTCAACATATTCACAAGAGACGACACGTACTAGATCCATTCTAGATACGTTATAGTTTAGATTTCAACTAGTTCTCTTTTGCAGCGCAATTCGGGCAACCAATGTCACTTTTACGATAGATCGTGTTGGATATCTATTAGATGTGAATTAGATCTCTAAGTAATATCTTGTGGAAATCGTTCAACAGTATCTCCAGAATCGCGGAAATGTCAAATTTGACAGGTTAGATCTTAAACATATCGTTATCGTATCTTGGCGATGTCTAAAAGATATCTAATAGATGTCTATTACAAAATCCGAATCGGGCCCAAAGTAATTGTTAGGTTTAACGCAAAACACGGTAAGTATTAAATCATCCTTAAAACAATCTTGAAGGTCCATCCAAACGGATAAAATACCTAGCTTCTACGGCACTTAATAGATACCTAGCATGCGAGGTAGACTTAAAAAGAGTTAAAAGTATGCTTTTATTAAAATATAGTTTTTTGATTTACAATCATCTTCCAATTGTTGCGATGTTTAGCTTTGTGTTAAGAAGACAAGAGTATAATTTGTATATCTTTATTTTATTTTCCGTGAATAAAAATAATATGAATAGTGTGGAAATCGGCATACATAGGTACATCCGCGAACGTAAAATGAGCAATGTGAATGCTGAATCATTATCATATTGATTATTTTAAGTCATCTGTAAAACTAAAAGCTTCCGCCAAATAGCGAGAAGAACTGGCCATTTGCTGCTTTTAATCTATGTTTTATGTCTTTTTATTGAAGTTTGTATTCTATTGTATTTGACGAGTAACTCTAACGGAAAGTATTGCAAGTAAAGACGAAATGAGTTTCGGACCAACCCGGTACCCGGAATCTTCACAAACCATATCAAATTCTCAGGACTCCATTTAAAAGAACATTGTTATGTTACCATATATTCAAAAAATCAATGCTTGAATTGAAATACTACACGGCAAACCACAACATAAGCACATGGCATGCCATTTATGAATTGTTTCAACAATGTTTAATAACCGATAACCGATGCAAATACGTAAGCATTCGGAAACAATCATGTGACATTTTTGAGATGAAAACTAAATGGTTGCTTGTAAACATTCATGAATGTAATCTGTTACGGAATTTTAACTCGATCCATGCAAACCAACACCAATTCAGTATTGATTTTTTGAAAAATATGAACGTTATGGAGATTCTTAAGGGAGCGCTTGCTCCAGTAGTTAACAACATTCAATCTGATATGATGAAGACAATGATTTACTCCACTTTCTGAACCCTTGTAGTACTAAAATAATTTAGAAGGAAAAAGCCAAACAATAAACCGTGTACAAAACATCCAAGTACTGACCTCGCCCGACGTTGCTTAACTTCGGTGATCGGACGAGAACCGGTGTATTCAACGTGGTATGGACGTTGGCAACCAACTTAGCAAAATAGTTGTACATAAACTGTATTATACCTATCTGTACCTGTCAGTGACGTCACTGCGTACGACCGCACATTAAAATTTCCCTGAACAAAAATTATTAAAGTACGAAAATCCCGTAGAGGCAGTGCTTAGGGGGTAGGAGTCACCATCACCACTAGTGGCACTCGTAGCAAAAGTAATGATATCACAAAAAACATAATGTGATATATATTGTTATCTATAGAATAAAATAAAGTTAGTGACAAACAAAACTGCTACCGGCATTCCGCAAAAAATAAAACAACAATAAGCCAACGACACGAGGTGTTCCCAGGCGGTCACCCATCCAAGTACTGACCTCGCCCGACGTTGCTTAACTTCGGTGATCGGACGAGAACCGGTGTATTCAATGTGGTATGGACGTTGGCGACCAAAGGAGCAGAAATCCTATTCACAACGTAGTACTGACGTCACTGGCGTAAAACAGCAAATGAAAAGTATATATATATATATATATATATATCTATCTATCTAATCTAATACCTTTAAACGAGCAATTCTTGTTTATTTATTTATTTATATATATATATATATTTTTCGGGGATCTCGGAAACGGCTCTAACGATTTCGATGAAATTTGCTATATTGGGGTTTTCGGGAGCGAAAAATCGATCTAGCTAGGTCTTATCTCTGGGAAAACGCGCATTTTCGAGTTTTTGTATGTTTTCCGAGCGAAGCTCGGTTACCCAGATATTCTCCTTTTAATCTAAGTAGTCGATCAGCAAATTAGGTGAAATATGAAATAGGAATCTTAGCAGAAGGAAGTTTGAATTTAAGCAAATAAACAGAAACTAAAATCAAGGAAACACAAATGAGTTGTTCTTCATTTCCTGCTACCCAAACGTTGTCTGGCTGAAAGTGATCGCTATTTAGCGATAAGATGGCCTGTAGCAGAGTATAGATTTTATAGAGAGTTACTGTCATGGTAAATTATGTGGTGCAATGTTTTTGAAAGATGGCGCACCATACCTTTGGCCTATTCTCGACTAGATGGCGTTAATTTCAATATTTACAAATTAACACATATCAGTAAAAGAATAAGGATCAAAGTCAAATGGCGTTCTAAGAGTTTTAATCTTCTGTCATAAGATGGCGGTGAATTTACTTTGGCTACATAATTTACCATGACAGTAACTCTCTATAAAATCTACCTAAAGTCTATTTTTTTATTCGGTAGACTAAAATGACATTTCATAGTATGAAATGACATTTTATGTTCATACTATGAACTGTCATTTCAGTCTACCGAATAAAAAAATAGACTTTATACTCTTTACCTGTAGTCACCTTACTTATTCTATTTTCTTAATAATTTCTTTGTTATGTACAGTTTACTAGTGAAAAAATGTACTTGTTTAAGTGAAAACATCTTTTAGTGTTCCATTAGATAAGAAAATTCCATGACCATAAGGCAGGGCACCCATTTAGTATCACGCGAATCGTCACTATTGTGGTATAAAAATATATGTATATATATATATATATATATATACATATATATATAATAATACATATATATATAAAAATATATGTATATATATATATATATATATATATATATATATACATATATTTTTATACCACAATAGTGACGATTCGCGTGATACTAAATGGGTGCCCTGCCTTATGGTCATGGAATTTTCTTATCTAATGGAACACTAAAAGATGTTTTCACTTAAACAAGTACATTTTTTCACTAGTAAACTGTACATAACAAAGAAATTATTAAGAAAATAGAATAAGTAAGGTGACTACAGGTAAAGAGTATAAAGTCTATTTTTTTATTCGGTAGACTGAAATGACAGTTCATAGTATGAACATAAAATGTCATTTCATACTATGAAATGTCATTTTAGTCTACCGAATAAAAAAATAGACTTTAGGTAGATTTTATAGAGAGTTACTGTCATGGTAAATTATGTAGCCAAAGTAAATTCACCGCCATCTTATGACAGAAGATTAAAACTCTTAGAACGCCATTTATATATATATATATATATATATATATATATATATATATAATTTATTTATGTTAATATATATATATATATATATATATATATATATATATATTAACATAAATAAATTATTTGTGGAGATGGAGACATAACCGTTTGCCTGTGATTAAAAACAAAAACAAAAAGCCAACGGCACGAGGTGTTCCCAGGCGGTCACCCATCCAAGTACTGACCTCGCCCGACGTTGCTTAACTTCGGTGATCGGACGAGAACCGGTGTTTTCAACGTGGTATGGACGTTGGCGATCATCAAGACAAAAATGTTGTTATCAATCTGAGTAACTTACGTACCTACGCAGACGGAAAGAAGAACATATAAGTGCATAGCGTTGTCTCGTTCACACAACCGGAGCGCCTTAACGTTTACGTTGCTACTTTAGGGTGGTATTCCACCCATCCAATTTCTTTGTCCAATATCATTGCGTCTCACTCTCTCATTAAGTAAAAAGTGAGACAAAATACACATTGGACCAAGATATTGGACAGATGGAATAATTTACCACCCTTTACTTGCGTTTAAGCTTTGGATTCCTCCGAAAACGGTGCCGTCATATGACGGCCGTCATATAGCGGCCGCAAAAGATGGCCGTCTTTACGGTGGCGACATGTGGAAAGTACCACGGCGTCATAACACACCGTCATCCACCAAGGTCAAAGCGGCAAATTTGAAAAATGTAGGCGCGATGGGATAACGTCCCATAGAAAATTTGAATTTCGCGCCTTTTCCTACTGACAAGATTTGCTTGATCATCTATAATTTACTTGGAGGATGAAATATCATCAGAAGAGGAAAATAATCGTAGTACGGAATCATTTTTTCAAATCTCGTGTCATTTATTCAAAATGGCGTCACCGCTATCTAATAAAACGTTCACGAAACTATCGACAAGGTCATGACGGCCGTCATCTTACGTTACGTTGACAGTCAACGTAACGTAACGCTGTCTAGGAAACCGCGCCATCTTGTTTACATAGACAACGTTCTAGTGACGTCATTCAACGCTATATAGCGGCCGTCATATTACGGCACCGTTTTCGGAGGAATCCAAAGCTTTAGTAGCAAATGTATGAACGCACACGGATCATGGTGTAAAGTAAATCAGACCTTATGCCGGAACCACACTTCGCTATGCGTTATTTGTTATGCGACTACGCTGTATTCGCTCAAATATTTGTTATGTGAGCGAACAACAAACACGGCATCCACACTTCGTGCCGGTGTGCCAAACTTGGTGCCGGTGTGCCAAACATATGTGGTGCGTTTTGACTTTGAAAAGCGTAAGCGAGTATTCGCGCTTATGCGTTATGCGGGCAAATATAGCAAATATAGACGAATGAACCCTCCACACTTCGTCGTATGCGGCCGAATAACGCGCATAACAAATAACGCATAGCGAGTGTGGTTCCGGCATTACGTTTGGTCGACGTAACTGATATTAAAAAGTCAAGATTTATAATAATTGAATATGATGTAGACGTAAACTAAAAAAATATGAAAAACTGTTTGTTTATACTAAAGCGCCATCTCTGTGACTGAGTACATACTATTAGAGTAGCACTTAGTGTTCTTTCCGCGTTTATTGGCAGTACTAGTAAATGCCGCTAGATGGCACGGAGCTGAAAATAGGAAAAATAAGGTTTTACAAAATCTTGATGACTTGTATTCTCTTGTATTCGATCTAGTAATTAACTGATTACAAAAATAAGCTACTCTATTACGGACGACCCAAATAATTAAGTGGATGCATAGATTAGTATATGTTATTTGACCTCGTGTCGTTGGCTTTTTTGCTTTTTCAGATTCACTATTCGAATCTAGATTATTAAATAATTCAAATTTTGAACAAACGTTACCAATGGCGCCCGAACATGTATACAGAGGGCCTACCGCGAACCACGTTCGACGTGTTGCCTCCCTGTCACACTTACGTACGAATTCACAAGTGCGACAGAGAGGCAACACGTCGAACGTGGTTCGCGGTAGGCCCTCAGGTTGTTATTTAATTTTGGTACTAAGAAGTGTACCTACCCAATATTATATACTTCTTTTTTATTTTCTTATTTTAATGTTTTGCTGTTCATTTTTAACCAACTTGAAGTATTTTAATTGATTGTATCGCTCCTTGATAAGCATAGTGTGGTTGTGGTTACTGATGGGTTACTGTGATTGTGATTATACTTGTAAACCGACGTTGCTTAACTTCGGTGATCGGACGAGAACCGGTGTATTCAACGTGGTATGGACGTTGGCGAGCAATGGTACAAAGATTATGGTCACAAAGTGTATAAGTACATTAAGTACATTAATGTTCAAAATGTGAATTATTTAATAATCTAGATTCGAATAGTGAATCTGAAAAAGCAAAAAAGCCAACGACACGAGGTGTTCCCAGGCGGTCACCCATCCAAGTACTGACCTCGCCCGACGTTGCTTAACTTCGGTGATCGGACGAGAACCGGTGTATACAACGTGGTATGGACGTTGGCGAGCAATATAACAAAAATTATGGTCACAAAGTGTATAAGTACATTAAGTACCTATCCTATTACTCATTGACGTCACTACATGTAACCTCATATTCGTTATTAGACTTAGGTATATCGACCGGGATATGAACCTTGATCACCTTTTGCATTGTTTTCGAGCTCCCGATACATGCATGCGTGTATATAAATAACTGCGTCGAAATATCGGGAGCTCGAAAACAATACGGAAGGTAATTACGGTTCGTTCATATCCCGGTCGATATAATTCTAGTGAAACTAACCGTACATCATAACATTCAAAAGTGTTATTGCTATAGTTATTGGGCATTATTGGCCACTACATAGGTAGTAATTGGCCACTCTTAACAATAAGACTTCTATTGGCTTGTTTCTTTCTAATTCGTTAGAAGTGTCCAATTACTATAGTGGACAAAAACTATAGCAGTAACCCTAGGACATTACTTAGACAGAACTCTAAACGGAAGTTATACGTGCCATTTTAGCAAGTACCGTTACTGTGTTTTTTATTTTATTTTATTTGCATATTTGACATCCGCTTAATTATTTGGGTCGTCCGTAATAGAGTAGCTTATTTTTGTAATCAGTTAATTACTAGATCGAATACAAGTCATCAAGATTTTGTAAAACCTTATTTTTCCTATTTTGAGCTCCGTGCCATCTAGCGGCATTTACTAGTACTGTCAATAAACGCGGAAAGAACACTAAGTGCTACTCGAATAGTATGTACTCAGTCACAGAGATGGCGCTTTAGTATAAACAGTTTTTCATATTTTTTTTAGTTTACGTCTGCAATCATATTATAAATCTTGACTTTTTAATATAAGTTACGTCGACAAAACGTAAGGTCTGATTTACGTTACACAATGATTCAGTGTGAGTTCATACATTTGCTACTAAACGCAAGTAAAGGGCGGTAAATTATTCCATCTGTCCAATATCTAGGTCCAATGTGTATTTAGTCTCACTTTTTACTTAATGAGAGAGTGAGACGTAATGATATTGGACAAAGAAATATTCATAACTTTAATAACTTTATAACCTACTATTCTAATACATACAAGTTTCTTTACCTACTTTTGAAAACCAATGTAGGTAGTTATTTATCAGTTTATCACACCAATGTTGATCCACACGGCGCTCCGGTTGTGTGAACGAGACAACGGTATGCACTTATGTGTTCTTCATTCCGTCTGCGTAGGTGTCTAGGTAATTAGGTATATCAGATTGATAACAAAAAATTTGTCTTGATGATCGCCAACGTCCATACTACGTTGAATACACCGGTTCTCGTCCGATCACCGAAGTTAAGCAACGTCGGGCGAGGTCAGTACTTGGATGGGTGACCGCCTGGGAACACCTCGTGTCGTTGGCTTTTTTTTTTTTTGAAATCACAGAAAAACGATGACTTCTCGTTCTCCTCTGCTCGTCGTACTTGGTTGTAATAACCTAAGGGCGGGTTGCACCAAACCGTCTGTCACCGTTAAAACTTTAGTTAACCTTTTCCACGTCGTGCCACAAAAGCTGTCACTCAGACGACACATCATTGAAGTGTCAAAACTGAAGTTGAACTTTATGTATATGCACGTAGGTCGATGTTGCTCTGTGATCTGTGACCGATTAATCGGTCTTTGGCGTTGAACCCACGGTGCGGATATATTTTATTGAATGGGAAGTAAAATAAATAAATATTAGGGGACATCTTACACAGATCAACCTAGCCCCAAACTGAGCAAAGCTTGTACTATGGGTGCTAGGCGACAATACACATACTTACATAGATAAATACATACTTATATACATAGGAAACACCCATGACTCAGGAACAAATATGTGTTCGTCACACAAGTAAATATAAATGCCCTTACCGGGATTCGAACCCAGGACCATCGGCTTCACAGGCAGGGTCACTAGTGGGTACTAGGCATTAAAAATAATGTTTAAGTTTCGTAGATCTCGCTGCGTGACATTAATCCGTCTGTTAACTGTGGGTGGTGCAATTGGCCATAAGCACAGAATAAATAATAGTACTAAGTACAGAAGACTCACTCTCTAACAAAACGCGTCTGCTACGATCAGCACAGATATGGCCGCTAGGTGGCGACAGCGCCACGCGCGGCTTATGACTTTCCCCAAAATTGGGGCCGAACGGATGTACTTTTAGCTACCTGTAGCAAAGCGACGAAATCGCGGAGTGAGACACGCCTGCCATAAGTAGTGTAATCATATAATCGTGATTCCTAGCCCGAACACGCCACGACGATAAGATTTGATTAACGCACTAATTCATTTCAATTGAACTATTTTGTGACTGATTTTGTGCCACTAAAAGCAAGAAAACTGCCGAAGTAATTAAACAGCGTTTACGAATGTACATGCAAAAACCTGTACGGTTACCATCAGTTTGTCACCGACATAAACGCCGTCGAGAACGTAATTTACTTTCTATACATCTCGCTCGCACTCGCATATTAGTGCAAACGGGATGTATAAAGAGTAAATTACGTTCTCGAGGCCGTTTATGTCAGTGACAAACTGATGGTAACCGTACTGAACACCAAAGTAACATGCAAACTAAAAATGAAACAAAACTACGTAATAAATACGAATTTATTTTGTTATAACCTCCTAATTTTCATAATTCAATGCAACATCGTCATTCGGCGGAGCGTAATAAGTAAATTTGTAAAGGCGTAAATATTTAAACACATTAAGGATATAGATTATAAATACTATGCGGCATCCAGGGGATTAAGTCAATCTGGAAAAGAAAATTTTACATGTTACAAGTTGAACGCAAACAACAGACTCACGGCTCGGCCACGACTTTACGCGACTGGCGACGGAGGCAGCGACAACCATAGGTGGGAACGAAAGGTCCGATCGCTGTGTCTCGCTTCAACCTATGGTAATTGCTGTCGCCGTCGCAAGTCGCTCAATGTCGTGGCCGAGCCGTTAAAACCCCATTTAGACGCGTCAAGAATTTTCATGCAATTAGGGCTTGCAATTCGAATATTCGAATTTGTCGAATATTCGACCTGTTTTGATATTCGAATATTCGGCCGCTCAGGTTTCGAATATTCGAATATTTTTTATTACTATAAAAAATCTATGTCATCCGCTGTAGTTACAGTTTCTGTGTGTTTTACGGGTATTTACAGTGAATGAGGAACGGTAGGTACCCAAATACGAAGGAAATAATATTTTTACTGTATTCCTCTCGATAGACTTCGTGAATACAGTGAAACCTAACTCAATTTAAAAGAAAACGAAATCAAAAAGTATGTTATTTTTACGGTGCGTAAGTTTTAAGTTAAGGTTCATTCTGTTTATTCAGTACAAGCGTACGTTAAGCGAATTTTTGAAGTCTAAACCTTGCCACTTATCGAAATTCTCAAATTTAATCATACCAAACCTGCCCAACTTGGTAATCTAACCATGCACCTTTAGCTGACGAATAATCCACCCAGTACTCAACTAACTTTTTCCCTTAAATATTCCAATATTATATAATTAGCCGACCATTAGGAATAATAACTTGCCAAAACAAATAAAGTCAATAAAGATTCAAAATACAATGAAATTAAAGGCCTTTTTACAGGCCTCTGAGTGATTACAAGTTAATTTAAATCGGAAAATAATTACCTACTAAAAAAAATATCTTACATACCTAGGTGTTTGGATGGTTAAAGTTATATTATTTCACGCAACGACGCATTTATAATAAGTTTTATCTAGAAATATTAAATACGTCTAATTTTGGCGTGTTACTTGTTTTTATAAATGTGGGCATCTTATAAATAGTAGGATGATAAAATCTAGTCAAGCGGATTTCTGCCAAATATCCTTAGTTTTAGCAATATGTGAAAAAAGCTTTTGAATAAAACGATAATAAACCGATTTCTCGTTCCTTTTCTTATTTTTTATAATATTCGAATAATTATTCGAATATTCGAATACGTCGTCAGAAAAAGTCGAATATTCGAATATCTGAAAGATTCGAATATTTGCAAGCCCTACATGCAATATTCGATCCATTGCCGAGTAAAAACAGCAACACTCTTAACCATAGACTAGGAATCCTTTAGACGGAGTTTAGAGCAATTACTATTTCATGAAACCGATGCTGCTAAAAATACGGGGGTGCGGGGGACGAGGTGAGCGAATCCCGTGCCGTGATTGGTCCGTTCAAAGACACGGACCAATCACGGCACGGGATTGACTCGAAGTTGGAGTAAAACTACCGTATAAGTGGCAGAGGGGGTAGCATTACTATGCTCAGTCTAGAGGATGTCTTGTCTGTGCTCTTAACTGTCCATCGGTGGACCTTATGCCTTTTGTAATAAGGTTTACGAACTGTTAGTCAGTTAACAGTGTGGGCGATGGTACAATTTATTCAGGCGATCGAGTTCTTGAATCGTCTAAATGGGGCTTTACTGAGCATTGAGGGACCGTATCTCGTTGCAATAAGGTTGACGATTGATTAGCTAAATCTGTTGACAATGGTACGAAGCCAAGTCTGAGTGACGAAAGGTAATAACCGCAAAAAAACCGGCCAAGTGCGAGTCGGACTCGCGCACGGAGGGTTCCGCACCATCAACAAAAAATAGAGCAAAAAACGGTCACCCATCCAAGTACTGACCCCGCCCGACGTTGCTTAACTTCGGTCAAAAATCACGTTTGTTGTATGGGAGCCCCACTTAAATCTTTATTTTATTCTGTTTTTAGTATTTGTTGTTATAGCGGCAACAGAAATACATCATCTGTGAAAATTCCAACTGTCTAGCTATCACGGTTCATGAGATACAGCCTGGTGACAGACAGACGGACGGACGGACGGACGGACAGCGGAATCTTAGTAATAGGGTCCCGTTTTTACCCTTTGGGTACGGAACCCTAAAAAAGCGTCAGGTACAGCCAGCAGCAGAAGTTGCTAAGCGGCCGAGGTGTACAAAATTATCTTGACGCGACTTTATTGTTAAGAGAATAAGAGCGTGTCAAGGTAATTTTGAACACCTCACCCGCTTAGCAACTTCTACTGCTGACTGTACAGCGACCTGCAAATTTGTATGGACACATTATTAATTAATTTATCTATAATCAGTAAATTAGAAATAACTACTAAAGAAACAATACTTTAAGACATCACATCACTACCGAAATGTATCTACTGATTTGAATCTCTCTAAACTAATTACTTTACTATGATGCAATCAAAATTAGTACTTTCTTACCTATTCGTCGTCATTGAAAAAATAACTCCTCTGTCTTTTCTTTACGAACGTTAGGTTAGGGTGACTTCTGAAAAAAAAAACATGATTAGCATATAATTATAACTTATTTTATGTCTATAAAATACAACTCAAGATACATAGTTCTGCATAGCAATAATTACAGATTAGACTACTCTAGAAGCTCTACCTAGGTCTAGACTCTATGTCATAGGCTAACTCTACAAATATGCTTTGCAGAACTATGCACTTACTGAGGGCAAACTTTTGGTGCCACCGTCCTTCTTTTTAAATATGTGCCAAATTCCAGACAGGTTTTTGTAAAATGAATACTTCTCGTTTCTCCTAACAAGCAGAAAATATGTGTTAAAATTTGATGTTCTGTGCACTCGACAATATATAAAATCTAGGCATTTATATCTAAATCTGCACTCGCTTGTTTTTAAATATATTTAACGTAATAGAATAGTTTTAACAGTCTCAACGCTATGTTTGCCTAATGTTGTGATTCCTACACTATCGAAAACGACAAAAGTGGAGACATACGATGCTATTTATAGCTTCTTACAAGCTGTGCAAGCCAAATTAACCCTTTCGCCGCCGTGTCAAACACAAAAGCTGTCTCTCAGACGCCACGTCACCGAAGTGTCAAAACTGAAATTGAACTTTATGCATATGCACCTAGGTCTATGTTGCTCTGTGGTCTATGACCGATTAATATGTCTTTGGCGTTGGACCTGCGGTGCGTATATATCGGTCATTGGCGTTCAAAAGGTTAATATTGCTAACCAGTTGGCTAGTGATAGACATTTATATTTGCTAGGGTTTGGAAATGACAGCTTGCAAGTGGACATTTAACTAACACATGTTGCCTTGCCATCATTACTGTAAATACCTGGACACCATTTTTCAAAGCTATACGTTCTAGATGTAAAACTGTTTTAGACACGCGCTTGAATGACGAGAGGCGTTTTATCGCTTAAATTCGCCTCTGATTAGACATTATAAATACAGGGAGATTTAAAATAATTTTTGTCAAGTACACAGAAAATCCGTCTATAGTGTTTATCTATCAGTAAGAGCATAGTCCCCAAAACTCATAATTATTAATGTAACCTCCCGCATCAGTAGTTTTACTACATTCGCAAGCACATTATATTTGGCCACGTCCATCCCGTATTGTACAATGTTGTTGGCGCAGTATGAAGACATAGGCGCCACGCAAGTGTTGTATACTAATAATGCGAACATCCATTTGTGCGTCTGGTTGCTTCGCAGGGTTTTGTTTGAGAGCGGCCGTTCTTGCTGTTTGACGGGCGTGAGCTGCGGCAGGGTTGACTCTGAGCTAGTCGGGCGTAGGCTAGGTGGGAAATGGTTAGGGTTAGTATTGGGAAGGTGGAGTGGGAAAGGGTTGAGTGAATGATACTTACTTTGCGCCGAAGTATGAAGGCGGTGTTGTGTCCAACACACTGGTTGGCTGTAAAAATAATAGAATATCATTAGTTTTTGTCAATAATGTTATAATATATTTTATTGCTGACTTTATTTTTATTTGGCCAGTGATCTAAATACTCATGAAGAAAAATTTTAATAAGTCCAAATTTAATAAGGTAGCGTTATTTGTATACAGAATTCCTACAGCAATAAATGTTACCTCAGAATCTGGCAACAGCTTTATTTAACCTACCTAATTTACCGCCAATGTCTTCCACAGTTAAATCTGTGTCTGTGTATAAGGTATTTAACTAACCGTTTTTTCCTTCTTCACACTATCAACCACATTCATTTTCTTGTCAATTAATTGTTTAACATAATGAATAGCTTAATACGCTTTAACACATTCGTTGATGACAGCTGCTTTTTCTTGCACAACGCTGGCTGGCATCTAAACCCACTCCCATACCCATTGCCAACTTCACGCAGCCGCACATCTTGGTGGAGCAGCTTCTTTCGCAAGTGCAGACAGCAGCACCACTGTCTCGCTTACACTGTATTGTACTAACCGTGTTCTCCTTCTCCTCGCTATCGGACGCATTAGTAGAAGAAAGCTTCTTGTTCTTGCACAGCGCCGGCTGGCATCTACAGCCGCTCCCGCAGCCGTTGCCGGCCTTGACGCAGCCGCACATCTTGGTGGAGCAACTTCTATCGCAAGTGCAGACAGCAGCACCACTGTCTCGCTTACACTGTATTACTAACCGTGTTCTCCTTCTCCTCGCTATCGGACGCATTAGTAGAAGAAAGCTTCTTGTTCTTGCACAGCGCCGGCTGGCATCTACAGCCGCTCCCGCAGCCGTTGCCGGCCTTGACGCAGCCGCACATCTTGGTGGAGCAACTTCTATCGCAAGTGCAGACAGCAGCACCACTGTCTCGCTTACACTGTATTACTAACCGTGTTCTCCTTCTCCTCGCTATCGGACGCATTAGTAGAAGAAAGCTTCTTGTTCTTGCACAGCGCCGGCTGGCATCTACAGCCGCTCCCGCAGCCGTTGCCGGCCTTGACGCAGCCGCACATCTTGGTGGAGCAACTTCTATCGCAAGTGCAGACAGCAGCACCACTGTCTCGCTTACACTGTATTACTAACCGTGTTCTCCTTCTCCTCGCTATCGGACGCATTAGTAGAAGAAAGCTTCTTGTTCTTGCACAGCGCCGGCTGGCATCTACAGCCGCTCCCGCAGCCGTTGCCTGCCTTGACGCAGCCGCACATCTTGGTGGAGCAACTTCTATCGCAAGCGCTGTCTCCACTGTCTCGCTTACACTGTATTCTACTAACCGTGTTCTCCTTCTCCTCGCTATCGGACGCATTAGTAGAGGAAAGCTTCTTGTTCTTGCACAGCGCCGGCTGGCATCTACAGCCGCTCCCGCAGCCGTTGCCGGCCTTGACGCAGCCGCACATCTTGGTGGAGCAACTTCTATCGCAAGTGCAGACAGCAGCACCACTGTCTCGCTTACACTGTATTACTAACCGTGTTTTCCTTCTCCTCGCTATCGGACGCATTAGTAGAGGAAAGCTTCTTGTTCTTGCACAGCGCCGGCTGGCATCTACAGCCGCTCCCGCAGCCGTTGCCGGCCTTGACGCAGCCGCACATCTTGGTGGAGCAACTTCTATCGCAAGTGCAGACAGCAGCACCACTGTCTCGCTTACACTGTATTACTAACCGTGTTCTCCTTCTCCTCGCTATCGGACGCATTAGTAGAAGAAAGCTTCTTGTTCTTGCACAGCGCCGGCTGGCATCTACAGCCGCTCCCGCAGCCGTTGCCGGCCTTGACGCAGCCGCACATCTTGGTGGAGCAACTTCTATCGCAAGTGCAGACAGCAGCACCACTGTCTCGCTTACACTGTATTACTAACCGTGTTCTCTTTCTCCTCGCTATCGGACGCATTAGTAGAGGAAAGCTTCTTGTTCTTGCACAGCGCCGGCTGGCATCGACACCCACTCCCAACTCATTGCCCACCTTCACGCAGCCGCACATCTTGGTGGAGCAACTTCTTTCACAAGTGCTGTCTCCACTGTCTTGCTTACACTGTATTGTACTAACCGTGTTCTCTTTCTCCTCGCTATCCGACGCATTAGTAGAAGAAAGCTTCTTGTTCTTGCACAGCGCCGGCTGGCATCTACAGCCGCTCCCGCAGCCGTTGCCCGCCTTGACGCAGCCGCACATCTTGGTGGAGCAGCTGCCGCGGCAGGTGCAGTGCGTGGAGCCGCCGCTGTCGCGCTTGACGGCGCGCGCGGGCTCGCGGAGGCGCTCGTTGGAGTTGTTGGCGTTCTCGGCGGTGAAGTTGTTGGTGAGGCGGGAGCGCTGCGCCTGTGGGGAAATTAGTGTAAGGCCTGAGTGGATGCTCGAGTTAGGCGTGCAGCGGGGCGGGGCGTGCGGCGTGCATGTTAAACAAATGCAAGCGTATATGAGCGGCCTTAGTGCACGCTGCTCAAATCACTTGTTAGCCCGACGCCACGCTGCACGCCCCGCCGAACGCTCCGCTTCGAGCGTCCACTCAGGCCTTACACTTAGAATAGTTGAGCGGATTAAAACGAGAATTCATGTGAATTAGAACTAAAATATTTTATACTCTGGCAACAATTTTGTCAATAGAAAAAGGCGCTATTTAAGTTTTGTATCCCTACATCAAATTGGTCGCCTTGTCTACTGACCAAGCTAACTTGCCACATTATAATTTACTGATTTGCCTGTTCAACTAAGGAATAAAGAAGGAATTCCCATAGTGTAAATTATACGTATCACGCCGTAGAGAGGCAACTGACAGCTGACTAAGACAAATGAAGTTATTATCTGCATACTAATTTTACTTGCGTGTTCCATACATTCGTAATCCATTTCATTCGTCTCTCTAAATCCAAAACATACAACTATAGATGGTCAAGCAAGTCTTGTCAGTAGAAAAAGGCGCGAAATTCAAATTTTCTATGGGACGATATCCCTTCGCGCCTACATTTTTCATATTTGCCGCCTTTTTCTACTGACAAGATCTGCTTGACCAACTTTAAACAATTGTTAAGCTTGAAATCATTGCTGGCAACGCGTACGAACCATGTTTATAAGTAGACTCGAGTGCGCGAAGCTGCCAATTAAATTATGACTGTAACTATTGCACCAAAAGGTTGAAATTCCTCTGACTCTAATATAGCCGCATGATGAAAACCGTACCTGTATACGCTTGTAGAGCGGCGTGGCCCTCCAATCGGGATCGTGGTCATCATTCTCCCTGTCCTCTTCCTCCTCGTCGGAAATCTCCACGTATTCAGTCTTTTTGTCTCCCTCTTTCTTACCCTTCTTCTGTTTCTTGGTGTTACCGTTCGTGGACGCTGTGCGAAGCTGCTCTAGTTCGTCAGACAACTTTTTCTGGAATTTTATTAGGATAAATAGATTATTTTATGGTAATTCTATTTAATTTTGTTTATTTCATTCCTTTGCAAGAATTCCAGCTGACAATTTCCTTTTAAAACTCAATGAGTTACAAAACCCTAGTTTTTTTCGATTTATAGGTTTCTAAACAATTCATACAAGCTACAAACTTCTTCAAAAAGGTACCACTTTGTCGCTTACCATTAAGACGAGATTTGCTTGTATCTTTATACAAATAACCTGTCAGAGCGTCCTTATAGCAAGCGACAATGTGGTACCTTTTGATTGAGAAAGTCGCATATTTTTATCAGGCTGTGATATGTGTGCTTGATCGATTGATCGTACATATGAATTGTGATATTATTTCCCCATAAACGGCTAATTTTAAAACAGTTATTACATCCATTTCTAGATTTTATGTTATTTCAGTTGTACGGATACCGATACTCCGTTTTTTTAAGATTTGAATATTTCTAACCTCAAAAGTAGTGGTAATTAAATTTTTCTTCCGAAATGCTATTTTATGATATCTAACATTACGGTACAATAATATGTAAACGAAACTATAATTCCACTACTTTTCAGGTTATAATATTTCTAATCTGAAAAATAAACGGGGTATAATGACGAATTGACGACTTGTACCCACTAAAATACCTACCAAAACAAGTGACAGTAAAAATAATAACCACTTATCTATCTAGAAAAGCTTGCAATCAGTAACATACATTTTCAGCTTCAATTTGGTCCAACTTTTCTCGCTGATACTGAATCACGATCTGCAGATGTTATTTCAAGTTATTCTAAACTAAAACTCGAAACAAAAAGGGCTATCTCGCTCCTACCTACAGAAAAAAGTGAACAATCTACAATGAAACGTGGGGAACCAATAAGGATGGTATATTTTGAGCAGACTACATACATTCTCTGCCTCGACCTGGTCCAGTTTTTCCTGTTGGTATTGAATCACGTTCTGAAGGTGCTGGCACGCTTGACTCTTGTTGCCAACGACCCCGCGTTGTAGAGCCACTAACGCTGATAGCTGAAATGGAAAGAAAAATTTGGTTAGGTCGTATAATGTACAAATAAAATATCAATCAGATGTCTAAGACACCCGGATAGAACCTACTTTTAAGGCGGGTAAAATTAAGCCATACTATATACCACCTATTATGTTGAACTCTAGCCCATTACAAGTTGTGGACAAGGTTAAATACCTGGGACACGTCCTCACGAGCGACCTAAGGGATGATTTAGACTTGGAAAGGGAGCGCAGGGCGTTGGCGGTTCGGAGTAATATGATAACCCGCAGGTTTGCTCGTTGCTCACGTGATGTAAAAATCACGCTATTTAAATCATACTGTCAATCCTTGTACACGAGCAGCCTGTGGGTCCGGTACACGAAACGAGCCTACAACGCCTTGCGCGTACAGTATAACAATGCTTTTAGAATGCTGATGGGACTGCCTCGCAGGTGCTCTGCATCGGGCATGTTTGTGACAGCTCGCACGGATGGTTTTCAGACTATATTACGTAAAAATATAGTCTCATTACTAAGTCGTGTGAGGTGTAGTCCCAACAGCATTCTAAGAGAAATTGCTGATAGGTATGATTGTCCGATGCTAAAGCATTGGACCGAGCAGATCAAAGGTGTAGCGCAATTTGTAGTGTAGGTACCTGCTATGCTGTAGTAGTGTAGGTAGGTATCTATATTATAAATTAATTAGCCGAACATAAATGTATATAATGTAAAAATACTAACACTAGATTAAGATATTTGCTTGTATTACTAACACTCTATGGATACTTTTGTTTGTCCGAAATAAATAAATTATTATTATTATTCTCTTTATTTATTTTTCGTCTTAAGTTAGGTTATTTTATAATATGGATATAAAAATAAAATACAAAAACACTTACAAAAACAATACAAAATACTTATAAACATATTATAAAAAACCTAACCTAGGGTGCCGCCAGCAGCGGGGCAAGGCCCAAGCTGCCGGTGGTCAGGGCTGCAGAGAGAGGAACCGGCGGACTATCCGCGCCGTGTCCAAGATCACATTATTATTATTATTATTTGTTCCGCAGATAGCGCTCACTGAGATTAGTTTTAGGCTGTAACTTCTGATCAGGGAGACAGATTAACACATTCATTGCCACCCAGCCAAACAAGACATCCGCGCCTGGCCACAAAAATTTCGTCATATAAAGTGTAGTGCCACGATCCGACTATCGGGTCGTCCGGCCTGGGAACGAAATCATAAAATACCCGATAGTCGGGTTTTCGGCACTCAATGTGTTAAAACGAAGTATAATAACCCAGTCACAGGTATAGCAATGAGTTTTAGCTTTGAGCATGGACTGTAAGTTATCTTATCGAGTTTGTGACACCCAAACACGGAAAAACTACTCTCCTTTTCATGTTCGCACTTTTATGGTTACATAGTAGTTAACGGTGTCCAGAGTGCGTCTTGACAACCTAATGCTGACAATTGGATGCAGGATCCAGTTTTGAAGGAACTTACTGTTCTAATCTATCATTCTAACCCACGAGGATTGAGAAACGAGACCTATTCCCAGTTTCTAGTCCAGGTGAGATATATGATGCTGTCTTGTGAATCTTGAGACATTTTAGCATTTTTGTTCTCAATTACACAAGTACTGCAACTTTTTTAACAAATTTTTGGGTTGAAGTTAGGTTGAACCAAAAATTTAGCGTATTCAATAAAAAACCGGCCAAGTGCGAGTCGGCCTCGCGTTCCAAGGGTTCCGTACATTAAGTCCGACTCACGCTTGACCGCGCATTTTTTATAGGTTTACAAATTATAGGTAAAGAACTATTTTGTGTATTTTTTTCAACATTTAGACCCAGTAGTTTCGGAGATAAGCCCCCCTGGGCACGAGTGATTCTATAAGGGTCCCGTTTTTTCCTTTTGAGGTATGGAACCCTAAAAAACCGGCCAAGTGCGAGTCCGGACCGGACTCGCGCACGGAGAGTTCCGAACCATCAACAAAAAATAGAGCAAAACAAGCAACGTTGCTTAACTTTGGTCAAAAATCACGTTTGTTGTATGGGAGCCCCACTTAAATCTTAATTTTATTCTGTTTTTAATATTTGTTGTTATAGCGGCAACAGAAATACATCATCTGTGAAAATTTCAACTGTCTAGCTATAACGGTTCGTGAGATACAGCCTGGTGACAGACGGACGGACGGAGTCTTAGTAATAGGGTCCCGTTTTTACCCTTTGGTTACGGAACCCTAAAAATGATCGTATCTCACCTTCTGCTCGCTCTGCAGCTTATGGTTGGCGAGTTTCTGCTCCAGCTCGGCCTTGCAATTCTCAAATTCTACCAGCAGCCTGTCGTGCGCCTCCTTAATTTCCTCATAGCGCGCCTGGTAACCCTTTTCGCTCTGGTTCTGGAGTTCCTTCTTGGATTCTACTAGGAGGTCGAAGAGGCATTTCAGGGCCACTTTAGCTTCGAGCATGGATTGGACGTTGTCCCATTGGGTGCGGGATTTGTTTTCTAGGGAAAAGAAATATGATATGTTATGTTATTAAACTAAAGTTATTAAATATTAAGTTTATATTATTTTCTTATTAGACAACAATATTGTTGTTACTTATATTAAATTTGTTAATTAAGTTCTAAGCCTTAGATAATATGGAAGAGCGGTGTCTTCTGTTACAAGTATTTTATACTTACTAGAAGACTCCAACCTTTACAACTGTACGCTCTTTGTTAACAAATAAACATTTTTCTTTTTTTTTTCATTTTTCATTTTCATTTTCATTAAACAGTTATATTTGGGTTAATCAACTTTTTCTTGTCACACGTTGCTATGGTTACGGTCTCCTGAGTCACTCTTAAAATATGTTTTTCGTATTTAAATGAACCAAACTTGCATTTTATGGTAGTTATAAGACCTTTCCATAATGGGACATCTACTGAGCATGTTAGTAGAACATGGTACAGCAGTTCTTCTAACAATCTACGCTACTATTGTCTCCTCGCTGATGGGACAGAATAACAACAAGAAATAGTTGATTGACCCATTTAAATGTGATATTTATGAGTAAAATTAGTTACGGGAAGAGAAAGACAGTTCTGAGCTATCTCCGAGTTATTCTAAATTAACTTATGTTCTTAATAAGTACTTATTTGCTCCTTGCCGCCCCGCATGATATTTTGACTAGAGGTCGGTTTCAAGAATCAAGACTGTAGTTACATATTATGTATTGTACTGCATGTTTTATTACCAACTGAGCTACTTGCATACACTATTTTTGTCTTTCTGGTTGCCGCTGTGACGGTAAGACGTGATTACGGCGTGAGGTAAACTTACCCTGATCAGCGGTGAGTATTTTCTGCTGCAAGTCGGATATCTGTGCCTTACGAAGCGCCAGATTATCTTCAAGCTCGGTTATTTTCTGCTGGTTTTCCTCATTGTCAGGTCCTTTACGAAGAAGTTCTATCTGTTCCGTAATCCACGCTCTGAAAGGAATTATCACCATGATTTTTCTTAATCCCACAAATTACTTTATACCAATTTCTCTTGTTTATATAGTTTGTTTAAGACTACCATAGCTTAGCAAAAAAAAAACAGAAAGTGCGCGTCGGACTCGCCCACCGAGGGTTCCGTACTTTTTAGTATTTGTTGTTATAGTGTCAACAGAAATACATCTGTGAAAATTTCAACTGTCTATATTTATCACGGTTCATGAGATACAGCCTGGCCCACGCCACATTTCACCACGGTGACAGGTGCGACAATTCGACAAATGTCACTGTTGCTGACGTCACAGGCATCCATGGGCTACGGTTACCGCTTACCATCGGGCGGGCCGTATTCCTGTTTGCCACCATTATTGTATTATTTAACTTTTAATTATATCGGCAAAAAACAGGTATTTCTCTTGCGAAGTTTATGATGATGATGATGACAATTGTCACAAGATTTAAAAGAACTTTCGGTAATTCTTGACAGGAAATGAGTTCTGTGTCGGAATTTCGTGACAATAGGCTACATGACTAATTTTTTTTTATGGTATCAATCGATCGGGTTTGTTTTTAGGATCAAATGTCTATATGGGACCCATTGCATTAAAATAACACAAAAGTCAGAAATTGTAGTCAAAGTCCGACAGTCGCACTTCACTCGCGAAACGCCCTATACAAAACGGCCAGAGGCCGTGACGTCATCGCCCACGTTGTAGTATGGACAAAACAAGAAAAGTGCGTTTTTGTCGGTGAAATATTGCGTTTATGTATATTTTTTTTTTATTCTATACTAAAATCTTATAATAAATCAAACAGAAAAGTGCCGTGAAACCCTATCGGGTTTGTACCGACACGACATTCGTGGATACATTTTACGTTAAGCATTGTTGTGATACATGAGATAATCGATATTTATATAAAATTACAAAATTATAGTTGCTATACAATATTTTTTTTGGTGAAATGTAAGGAATCGAATGGTACCCTTACTTTTATCGTTTTTGGAAGTTAAAAAAAACTTAAATTTTGAAACTTTCAGGTCCTGTATTTTTGTAATTTTTCAATATTTTATTTTAATATCCACATTATTGTAATAAATTGCTCGTTTGCTATCTATTTTACTAGATTTTGTTATAAAATTCAACATGTGTCAACATCCCTATTGGCCTGATGACAAATTTTGAAATCCCTTTTATTATTGTCGGTACGTACACTTGTACTAGTTCCGAAAAACACAATATTTCAGCTATACTCATAAGATTTAACATAAATAATTGCATTTTTTTATAGCTAGATTAAACCTCGCGCGAAAACGCCTCGCAAGTCGCAAATTCAGCAGCATATATTATGATTAGGGATGATAAATACATTACAAACATTAATAACTCATTTTATACAAAAACTCTCACACGGTTGCAATTTAAGACGAATTATTTAGATACATGCAAATTCCGAGGAAAAATCCCCGAGCGCCGGTTTTACTTTTTAATTTTTCATTTTTTCTGGTTACGACAGCCAAATGGCAATGATAGTTCCATTCGGCCAAATAATTAAAAAAGTTTTTTGGTGAAATATCGTATTATTTATAATAGCATTTTATTTATTTAATAACAAATAAATAAAGTCCGTCAACCAAATCTTGTCAGTAGTAAAAGGCGGCAAATTTGAAAAATCGCGGGTTAGCAACACTGTGTTCAAATAATTCCAAAACGCGTGTCATCTGTGTTTTATCTGTGGAATGTGGATCGTGAATGACAGCTGTCACCTTATTTGTTTTCATTTGGTTTTCATTCTGAATCGTTTCTGTTTCAAGAGATATTTCTGCTGTCACCATTAAATACCAATACATTAAATAAGAATAAGCAAAGCTAAGGGGCCTACAATGTACAATCATGCTCGTTGATGGTAAACATTACTAAAAATTGAAGTTATGACAAGTATTGGAAGAACTCTTTCGAACTTTTAAAATTATGTTCAGTTTTTTTGTTTTAGGGTTAAAAGGCATAAATAAAATTAAAACGTACCTATGCCTAAATCTATCCAACAAGACCATAAATTGTGTCCTGGAAACCGTCCATAGGCCCACATGTCTAATATTTTCAGCAATCAGTTGTGACTATTTACAAAGGTAAACCTTTTAAACAGTATTAAGAGCCTTGATTATATCGCCGTTCTTTCGCAATATCTACCTAATCCATACATGTTTGTTGCAGGATTAAATCTTGCCCAATATAAGGCGTTCGTAGTAGGTAGTATCTTTTCAGACAATACTTACCTATGGCGGTTTATGTACGTGTAAAACGGAACCAAGTCGAAAAGTGACCCTTATCTTATTTACCTTTAAATTAAATAAACACCCAAATATCAGTTGTTTTATTTTTAATATGTATATTGTACAATATATACCAATCAAAAAAATTACACAGGTATGTCATATTCATCCAGAACAGTACACTAATTTACATTAACAAGTGGCATATTATATTGTAAATAACAAATATATGCACTATCTAATTATCTGCATTTTGATATGATTTTATTTTAGTAAACTTAGAAGACATAGATAGGGAACAAAGAGAATATAAGCACTACTATAGGGAGTTGTTTTTGATATCTTCAAATTTGTTCATCATTTTGATTAACATTGTTTTAACATCGCTTTTAAATTGTCCATGTTTCAATTTTTTTTCAATAAACCGCGAGTGACAATTTGAATTGACGTACGCACGCAGGGCGCGCTCAGCGGAAAAAAAAAACTGTTGGTTCGATGTACATTGCTGCTTTTCTTAGCGCAATACTGCTCTTTGAGTGTTGCCCTACTTTAGTTTGCTTTACATTGCTACTGACAAGATTTGGTTGACGGACTATATTTACTTTGCATCGTGTAATATTTTTTAGACGTAATAAATGTTTAGTGGCGAAATAACATTTTTTTGAACCTCTAAACTCTTTGGTGAGGATGTATGGATTACAGTCAATGGGGTTGTCTATGCTGCTCTAAGAAATATTGGTCAACCAGATCTTGACAGTAGAAAAAGGCGGCAAATTTGAAAAATGTAGGCGCAAAGGGATATCGTCCCATAGAAAATTTGAATTTCGCGCCTTTTTTTACTGACAAGATTTGGTTGACCAGCTATACGTCATGGATTGATGACGTCACTGTTTAGCTCGCTTCTGATTGGCGTTTCAGTCAAAATGGCTGATTGGAGAATTTTGCACTTTTATTTTATTGAATATATTAATGAATGAATGAATGAATGAATGAATGAATGAATAACATTTATTTCAGGACAAGTCCCATAGTATGTTAGTAACAAGATGAATACTTAAAATTAGTGTTAGTGCACAACATAAATAAAAATTTAACACAAATAAAAACTTAAAAACCTATAACCTACCTACGTGGAGCGCGAGACATGGAGCTGCGTCCATCGACACATCAGCGCGGAGTCCCAGCGGTCCGCGAACGCGCTCAGGATCCCGTTGGTGCTGCCGCGAACTCGGGCTAACAGGGAGGCGCACCGCTTGCGCATTATGGCAGCAAAATCGTCGGACCGCGCCTCCGCAAACATGCCCGACGCACTACAGTGCCGCGGCAACCCCAACAGAACCCTAAACGCGTTGTTATATTGGACTCGCAAGTCGCTATATGCCCGCTGCGTAAAGTTGACCCACAGACCGCAAGTATAAAACGATTGGCAATATGCCTTGAACAAAGTAATTTTCACAGGCTGTGAGCACCTTGCGAACCTGCGAGCCAACATATTACATCGGACAGCCAGCGACCTGCGCTCCCTCTCCACGTCACAATTATCTTTTAAATCCTCCGTGACCCAGTGACCCAAATATTTGACTTTTTGCACCCTATTGAGAGGTGTGCCACAAAGCGAGATACCAGGAGCGTCTGTGTAGGTCTTTGACCCTGCCTTAAATATAATCATCTCGCTCTTTTTGGCATTATATTTGAGTCCGTGGGCCACAGCGTACGACTCACAGATTGCGACCAGTTTTCTTAATGCGCCAATCGATGGACTCAGAAGCACCATATCGTCTGCGTAACTAATGTTATTCAAACAGATATCTCCAACGTGACATCCGATATTAGTGCTGCTGAGCTCACCGATTAGCCGGTTCATATAAAGATTGAAGAGCCGGGGCGAGCTCAGCCCCCCCTGCCTCACCCCACACTCCAACCCATATTCATCTGAGTATGACCCACCCCATCTTACTCTGTTCCTTTGATTGCCGTACCAGTAGCGAAGCATCAAGACTACCTCTGGCGGTAATGTGGTCTCATGCTGCAACTTGTTCCATAGCGCCTTATAGTCTACTAGATCGAATGCCTTTGACAAGTCCAAAAAACAGGCAAATACAGGTGTATTTTTATCAGTGTAGTACTGAACAGCTTGCTTGAGACACAGTATTGCACTCTCCGTGGACAACCCTGGCCTAAAACCAAATTGTGAGTCGTGCAAGTTTAGGTGCTGGGCGAGTTGTTTATCAAGCAAACTGTCCAGAACCTTGGCCAGAATAGTAGCTAACGAGATTGGCCTGTAATTGGACATGTCAGAGGCATCTCCAGTCTTATTCTTCACTATTGGCACGACTACCGTATACATTAGTTCATTCGGAAGATAAGAGTGGGCAATGCACAAATTAAAAAACAAAGCAAGTACTCTGGGTAGGTGGGGACCTGCATACTTTAGATGTTCAACGCTAAGGCCGTCGAACCCCGGAGATTTTCCTCTAACCATATTATTTATGACCGTGGCAACTTCCTTAGTTGAAAATTTAACAGCGAGTCTCGTGGTGTTGACGGCCTCAGAATCACCCACCGCCGACCGCTCAGAGAGCGGCGAATGTATTCTAAAACTTTCTTTAAAAGCATTAGCTATGTCCGCAGGATCATGCAGACCAGAAACGCTCGCAGGAAGGCTCGACTTAGGATTTAGGCTTTTTGTTCGCTTCCAGAATTCACCAAAACGTTTTTTAGAGTGACTTCTAGCTATCATATCCATTTTTATTTGTTGCTGATTATTCTGACAATATTTCAGTTTTAACTTAAACAATCGCCTTGATTCACGCATGCTATTGTACACATCGCCATGCAAAGGTTTTCCACAAGTTAACCACATCTGGTAACACAATCTCGCCTCCCTATGCGCGTCGCTGACATGCAGGTTCCAACCTGGCATTGAGCGTTTTTTAAGCCGATTTGTGCCTTTATGCGAAAACTCGGCGCCCTGTTTAAGAGTACTTACTATATTATGATGCAGTGTATCCAATAACAATACATGACCAGCATTCATACACAAATTATTTGAGCATTGATATAACTCTTCTGGCATAACCACAAGTCTTAACCTATTATTACAAAAGTCATTATATTTCTCAACCTGCTCACTGTCCCTCTCCCCCCATATCCCCCCATTAATAATCCTAATATTTATACTGAGATTGGGACATTTTTTAGAACCATATTAACATAAATGTAGCTTTGAAACCATTATTTCCATGATTCTTTGTTACTGTCATCGGCCAATTGTAGTGTTTCTTGTGACAATTGTCATTAGCTTCGCAAAATAAATACTTATTTATTGGCGATATAATGGAGTTTTTTTAAATTAAAATGTTGGTGGCAAACAAGCACACCGCCCGTTCGATGGTAAGCGGTTACCGTAGCCTATGGAGGCCTGTGACGTCAGTAACAGTGATGTCGACAATTGTCACCGTGATGAAATAGGGGCCAGGTGACAGACAGACAGAAGAGTCTTAGTAATGGTCCCGTTTTTACCCTTTGGGTACGGAACCCTAACAAGTCTCCCGCCGCCTCTGTATGTTCGTGAATGATTCATAAACTACTGAACGGATTTTCATGCGGTTTTCACCTATGTATAGAGTGATTCTTGAGGAAGGTTTAGGTGTATCATTTGTAAAGGTTTTGTGTAAACTGGTTGCACTACACCCGTGCCAAACCGGGGCGGGTAACATTTCCCGATAGATGGCTCTGCGCGTAGGTTAGATGACGCTATCGATGTGTCGACGTAGTTTGCCTATGTTGTACTTGATCATCATGAGGAAAAGTATTGTCATCTCTACGTAGGCGATAAAGAAAGAATTTTTGTACGCGTCCTTATTTAATACAAGGACGCTTATTGGATTGAGTGTATAGATTAAGTTACCTAAAAATTTGTTTCCCAAAATTCCCAATATTTTATGTTCCATTCGTGTTTTCCCATTCTTTCTGTTTTTAACAGGGTTCCGTAGTTTATGACGTATTAAAAAAAAACTACTTACTAGATGTCGATCAAACCAATTTTCGGTGGAAGTTTGCATTTTTTTTAGTTTTATCATTCTCTTATTTTAGAAGTTACAGGGGGGGGGGGACACATTTTACCAATGATATTAGAAAACTCAATATCATTTTTGAAGACCTATCCATAGACACCCCACACGTATGGGTTTGATGAAAAAAATTTTTTTTGAGTTTCAGTTCTAAGTAAGGGGAAACCCCAAAATTTATTGTTTTTTTTTATTTCTATTTTTGTGTGAAAATCTTAATGCGGTTCACAGAATACATCTACTTACCAAGTTGCAACAGTATAGTTCTTATAGTTTCGGAAAAAAGTGGCTGTGACATACGGACGGACGGACGGACGGACGGATGATGATGATGATAAGAACTATACTGTTGTATCTTGGTAAGTAGATGTATTCTGTGAACCGCATTAAGATTTTCACACAAAAATAGAAATAGAAAAAACAAAATTTTTTTTTGGGGTTCCCCATACTTAGAACTGAAACCCAAAAAATTTTTTTTCATCAAACCCATACGTGTGGGGTATCTATGGATAGGTCTTCAAAAATGATATTGAGGTTTCTAATATCATTTTTTTCTAAACTGAATAGTTTGCGCGAGAGACACTTCCAAAGTGGTAAAATGTGTGTCCCCCCCCCTGTAACTTCTAAAATAAGAGAATGATAAAACTAAAAAAAATATATGATGTACATTACCATGCAAACTTCCACCGAAAATTGGTTTGAACAAGATCTAGTAAGTAGTTTTTTTTTAATACGTCATAAATACCCTAAATACGAAACCCTTCATGGGCGAGTCCGACTCGCACTTGGCCGCTTTTTTTACCAACCACCTGATATAAGTGGTAGGCAGTGTTGGCCGAACGTTAATTGCCATTGACAATTAACCACTACAAATTGAACCGTAAACCTTAACGGACGGTTACAGTTAACGGTTCAATTTGTGATGGTTAATGGCCAATAATGGTCAATTGCATTAACGTTTCGGCCAACACTGGTGGTAGGCGCTTAGCACGCTGGATCCGATTCGCATGTCGTTCCGATGTTTGAGCGAGACAACGCTATGCGCTTATTATAGCGACGTCCCAGTCGCACGACGGAGCGGCACGCGAATTGGATCCAGTGTGCTAAGCGCCTTAGACCTA
Source organism: Cydia amplana (assembly GCF_948474715.1). Lineage (NCBI taxonomy): Eukaryota > Metazoa > Arthropoda > Insecta > Lepidoptera > Tortricidae > Cydia > Cydia amplana. Next base: position 6,050,490 of record NC_086085.1, read on the forward strand.
TAATTTCAATTCAAATTTATAGGTGACACAGCTCAGGTAAGCAGGAAAACACATCAAATATTATATGTTTGTAATTCATAATAATCAATCAGATTTATATAATATGTTTTCCCATTACTTTTAATAACTTTATTTTCTTTTCCTTTTGTAAGAATTTGATATGTTTTCTGAAAGAGCTACGAATTTGTATGATTCCATGTACATATGTATATTTTCTAAATCAAATTTTTATTACACCTTATGTGTATAACTGCATGAATTCTATAGTGATTTAAATTGTATTTTTTTTTCCTTATTTTCTCGTAATGCATGTTAATTATAAGATGTAATTATTTTTGAAAAGATGTGTCCCGCCGAGTTTGTTGCCGGTCCCATAATGGGATACCCTCCTCCAATTGAGGGGGGATTTAAATATTCTCGGGGCAGAGGTGTAGGGTTGGAGCCGGTCTACCTAGCTTTATTTGACGTTCATAAGCGCATTGTAATTATGCCTACTTGAATAAACTATCTTTTATCTTATCTTATCAATATTATGAGCTTGCTTTAACCCTTAAATGCATAGTGTTGCCAAATGTCTACAAAGCATTAGACAGCTCACAGATTAAGGGTTAAACAAATTTTGTTCCTGTATATTATTTCAATAGTAAAACTAATAAATTTTCCGAATTATTACATAAATTTACGCAGAATTTTAATTTATAAAAGTTACATTTCTTTATAGACGAAATGTCGGAAAACTTGGAAAAACCTGGAAGTTGATGATTTTTAGTATGTGATTTTGGGCAGATTTTTCGGGGTTTGTAATTATTTTATATTTACAAACTTTATCATAGGAATATCATAAATAGTGTACCTTTCTGATGGCAGTTAAGATTTTTTCCTGTACCCTTGACTAATAGCTATATATTTCCAAAAATATGCTTTAGCCTATGCAACTTTTAACACTGATTTCGCAGTGAAAATCGATGATATATTTTTTTTACTAGTTTTCCTAGAAACGGCAATCAATTATGTGATACATATATTAATTTCGGGCAAAAAGAAAAAAACATGCATTTAAGGGTTAATTACCTGTACTCCATGAGTTCCTCGAGCGATTTCTCTGCCTCAACAATGCTAAGATGTACTTCCAACTCTTGTTCTATATACTGCTGCACCGCACCAGCTTTCACGTTGCCTTTAGCGCTACGCTTCATTTGAGTCTGCTTCTGCCTGTCTAAAGCCTCCTGTGAAATTAATAATAAATATTAGGGGACATCTTACACAGATCAACCTGGCCTAAGCTAAAGGGGCCCACTGATTACCAGTTGTTCGGGGCTGTCAACTTTTTGTTCTAACTGACAGGCCGATATCGCTCGGCGGACTGTTAATCAGTGGGCCCCTTAAGCAAAGCTTGTACTACGGGTGCTAGGCGACGATATACATACTTATATACATTGACAACCAATATTTGTGTTCATCAGACAATTAAATGCCCTTACTGGGATTCGAACCCAGGATCATCGGCTTCACAGACAGGGTCACTACCCACTAGGCCAGACCAGTTTTCTTGTTAATTTATTTAGACAAACCACAGGCGGTAATTCGTATTCGTAAAGCCCCAGGTTGCATATTTATGGCCCTCACCTTCGGTTCGGGTCACAAACACCTGGAGCATTCACGAATTCACCTAGGTATGTAATGTACTATTATTTTTTCACCTCAGCAGCTCGAACAAGGGTACTTTGCTACTTAAAAACAGTGTGCAAAATCGAATTTTGCTCACTGAGTGAGACAAAATGGGCAAAATGCGATTTTGCTCACTGTTTTTAAGTAGCAAAGTACCCTTGTTCGAGCTGCTGAGGTGAAAACTTAATTGTTGGTATATCTTAAGAAAACATGAGTGAATAGGTAAGTGATGAAGAAGGAATACATTTTTCGGGTTCTCTAATATGTTCTCACTGCTGAGGTGAAAAGTTTTGTGAACTACACGAGATCAAAGTTATTTACATCTCGTGCGCTTTTGAGTCCCTTACTACGCTCAAGATTCTAAATTAGATTCACGAGCGTAGCGAGTATAGAATCTTTCGCTTGCACGGGACTCAAAATAAGCACTCGAAGAAATATCAAACTTTGATCTCTTGTTGTACAAATAACTATTATTCTTTAAGCTGGACATACTTCTCTAGACGCTTTGCTAGTCATAAGCGAGATATAATGCCCAACAGTGTTCTGTGTCTAAGAAGTACGTACAGACATTTCCAGAGGGATGACGACACATGTTGAATTTTATAACAAAATCTAGTAAAATAGATAGCAAACAAGCAATTTATCACAATAATCTGGATATTAAAGTAAAATATGGAAATGTTACAGAAATACAGGACCTGAAAGTTACAAAATTTACGTTTTTTTTTTTAACTTCCAAAAACGATAAAAGTGAGGGTACCATTCGATTCCTTACATTTTATCCAAAAAAATATTGTATAGCAACTATATACATAAACGCAATATTTCACCGACAAAAACGCAATTTTCTTATTTTGTCCATACGACAAGATGGGCTCTAAGAGACCTTGACGTCACGTTCGTTTATCGTTTTGTTAAGGGCGTTTCGCGAGTGAAGTGCGACTGTCGGCCTTTGACTACAATTTCTGACTTTTGTGTTACTTTAATGCAATGGGTCCCATATAGACATTTGATCCTAAAAACAAACCCGATCGATTGATACCATAAATGAAAATTAGTCATGTAGCCTATTTAAGCTATCGTTTATCTGTGAATTCCTACCTTGAGTCTCTTGTTGACGGCGACTGCTTCCTCCATCTTCCTCTTAAGAACGTTCTGCTGCTTGGCGTGAAGAGACTCCATCTTGGCCATAGCGTTGGCCCGCTTGCGGTCCTCATTCCGGAGACGGAGCATGGCGCGTTCGTTGTCGGCCTTCCATTTACGGAATTTCTCGCTTTCTTCGCGCATTTGACGGATTATTTTCACCTGTTCAAGGATATGATACATTTGTATTTCACTATAATACGACATTTTACGTCTAGATATGTAAAAATGTACATATGTGGTTTGCCATCAGAGAAGGGTCCTTATGCTTCATCTGCAATAAGGACGTTTCTATCGGAATTTCTGTTGGAATTTCAGATGGAAATGTCCTTATCGCACTTGAACCATAAAGACCCTTCTGTGATGCAAAGCCACACATAATCGTTAAATATTGTACTTGATCTTTTTGTGACATCAGACACAGTATTTATCGATCAATGGAACTCAGAAATCTGTTATAAAACAAATCACTTTTCCGCTAGATGGAAACTATCGCAATTAATATGATATAGTACGGTATAAGTATCTATGAACTCAAACTCTATAATCGAAGACTGTGGCTATCAAAGTTATATTTTACGGAAATGACGACTATGCTATAGCCTCCTAAGCCCAGCCATATAAATGAAAAACCCAAAATTTGCTACTGAAATTTGAACCTATAGGCAGGAAATAGAGTTGATTTTTATTTGTTTGAAAATTTAACGAAACAATAAATGCAACTCTGTTCCATTTGAATATGGTTTAAATTTAATCGAACTGAAGAAGTACTATAGGTAGGACCTTGGGCCTTAGGAGGATAGATACATTTTAGACGTAGAAAACACAATTGAAAAAAAAAACTTTCCAAAGTCGGTACATACTATCTCTCTTTCCAATAGAATATTAACGAAATCGACAATAAACTTCTTTTTAAAATCTTCCATCCACTGGCCTCGATCATGCGATAGTCCATCTCCGATCTCTCTCATACACAACTAAATAGAAAGAGAGACTATACTTAACACGAGAGATAGAATAATTAGTGGGGTTAACATTATCTGTCATTGAGGTTGGTAGTAATTTCATAGAATTTCTCACGCGCACTCATTCTGGCATGTGGTTAGATTAACTGAATCAACAATTATTGTTGTTATTCTGTCATATCAGCTAGAAATTAGTTCTACTAAGTTAATTTAACCTTTTGGACGCCAATGACCGATATATAAGCACCGCAGGTCCAACACCAAAGACGTATTAATCGGTCATAGACCACAGAGCAACATAGACCTAGGTACATATGCATAAAGTTCAATTTCAGTTTTGACACTTCGGTGACGTGGCGTCTGAGAGAGCTTTTGTGTTTGACACGGCGTCGAAAAGGTTAAAAACCATAAAACCAGAACTTTCGGAGATATTCAGGAGAACGTAGCCATGTTGCTACAACATGCAACTGGCAATACGGCTTACGTATGGTTTATTTGACAAAAAAGTTGATTCATCCACAAAATCTTCACTCCATTTCAACTCGTTTCATTCCCTTAAGCGCTACATTTAGACGGTTCATGAACGTGCAACATTCGATACATTGCTAGCAACAAAGTAAAATTAATTCAGTCCATCGACCAAACACCGCAGTGTAACGAAAATTGCATGCAAGTTCATGAACCGTCTAAATGGGGCTTTACTGAACAGATGATTTTATTGGGTCTCTATTGTTTCCCAAAAAGTTTTTAGTCATAATGTATTGTTTGCCCGCATTTTCGTTAGTCATCATTTATTTGGTTAAGAAACGCATCACTTTTCAGGTTTGTCATAAAACAAAACTAACCTAACCTATAGGATAACCTCCCGAAAATCCTGAAAAGCTTAACGGTTTCAGTTTTATGACTAATGATAATATGACAAACATACTTTATGGGAAACAAAGGGGCCCCGATTTTATCTGTATAATTTATAATCGCGTTCCTATTTTTGACATTGTTTTCGTTTAATTATTGTTATTATTTGACGATCCTTCTCAGGTGATTTTTTATTTTTCATATTATGAATTTATTTGGATTAAGCATCTTTCTATTATTTAAATGTATTTCTGACGATCACAATATAGATTCTTATAAATTGACATTAATGTGATTTGTACTGTAATCATATATTGTGAAATAAATAAATCTAATCTAATCTAATCTATCCCCCATTTCTACCGATGTATCTTACCTTAGTAGCTTTCATGGCCTTTAACTCAGCGTTAAGCGAAGCGATCTTAGCCTCATTCTTTTCTTTATTCTTGATGATGGAGGCTTGCTGCTGGCATTTCTTCTTGAGGTCAGTGATCTCGGCTTCCAAGGTCTGGACCTTGGTGCGGCGTTCTTCGTGGGTAGGATCCTTACTCTAAATGGGAAAAAAAGTTTTCACTTTTCTATAATTTTGTTATTAGAGTTTTTAATGTTCTATCGGTAAATCTAATGGGAATTTATCTTAATCTGATATTTACTAAATAAAGTCACTAGTATACCACTGCTAAGAGCATGCTGCCTCTTAGCTTTGGCTTGCAATCCATCTAGGAGATGGATAGTCCAAAATTAAATCCCGGAATGGAGTTACCGTAAGGCGCGAATAGGGTCCAACCTGAAATAAGCGGCAGATTCCTGCAGCCGACCTGCCTCCACACGTATTGGCTCGCCTTTCCTGCGGGATAAGACAGTGAAGCCGAGAGGGTAATGCAGGTGCTGGGCATCCCTGCGTTTTTTAATTCCGTCTCAGGCGGTGTAATGTCCGTGGCGAGGTCATTTTCTCTCCGGTGTTACACAATAAATCGTCTACAATAGACAGTACCGTCTTTACCATAAGGGCACACGGGGCCCGTGCCTAGGGCCCCATCCTCAGCGGGCCCCCAAGGACAGACAGTAACGGTATATTTGATTACCCATAATAAATAGAAGATCATAGTAGAAAAATGTTAGTTTATTTAGCTTTCTTTACTTTCCAAAAGGGCCCCAAATTCTTATGTGCCCAGGGGCCCTAGCATAGTTTAAGATGGCCCTGACAATAGACGCAAAGGCCACGACTGCCTTAACAGTGTCAAACTTACATATACGCTAATGTCTGCGTAACTCACTTTCTATAGATCTCGCTCGCACTACTATTATGAACCCCCTACCTTACTATTCCTCAGCTGCTGCACCAACTCCTCCTCCTCCTTCTCCAGCAGCGCTATCCTCTCCTCATTCTCCTTGAGGTTGCTGTGGCTGTCCAGCATATCCTTGTTGTTGGCCAGGATCGCTTGCACCACGGACGCCTTGATGGCCATGGCGCGGTTTAACTATTATGAACACCCTACCTTACTATTCCTCAGCTGCTGCACCAGCTCCTCCTTCTCCAGCAGCGCTATCCTCTCCTCATTCTCCTTGAAGTTGCTGTGGCTGTCCAGCATGTTCTTGTTGTTGGCCAGGATCGCTTGCACCACGGACGCCTTGATGGCCATGGCGCGGTTCAACTATTATGAACACCCTACCTTACTATTCCTCAGTTGCTGCACCAACTCCTCTTTCTCCTTCTCCAGCAGCGCTATCCTCTCCTCATTCTCCTTGAGGTTGCTGTGGCTGTCCAGCATGTTCTTGTTGTTGGCCAGGATCGCTTGCACCACGGACGCCTTGATGGCCATGGCGCGGTTCAACTATTATGAACACCCTACCTTACTATTCCTCAGTTGCTGCACCAACTCCTCTTTCTCCTTCTCCAGCAGCGCTATCCTCTCCTCATTCTCCTTGAGGTTGTTGTGGCTGTCCAGCATGTCCTTGTTGTTGGCCAGGATCGCTTGCACCACGGACGCCTTGATGGCCATGGCGCGGTTCAACTATTATGAACACCCTACCTTACTATTCCTCAGCTGCTGCACCAACTCCTCTTTCTCCTTCTCCAGCAGCGCTATCCTCTCCTCATTCTCCTTGAGGTTGTTGTGGCTGTCCAGCATGTCCTTGTTGTTGGCCAGGATCGCTTGCACCACGGACGCCTTGATGGCCATGGCGCGGTTCAACTCTTGTAGCTCTTGGTTTAGTGCAACCTGAAATATGATGTTTATGAAACGTGTTTTATGTTTTTTGCCTATGGATGGGTGATCTGTAGTACCAACTTAATGAAGCGTACCGACTATCCATTCTAGACAACTTCAAGACCCGTAGCATACCGCACGGTATCTCGCGCGCAATAAACGCGCCTTACAAAGAACGGAAACGCTCCAGAAGCACTATTTGCAGCCACTTGTCCAGAAACCGAATTCACACATCAGAAAGATTGAAGTCGCACATCAGAAGTTTAGTAGATATGTATATATGTATTGAATATAGTTTATGGGTGGATCAACTATTTCTTATTCTTATTTGTTATTCTGTCCGGTCAGCCAAGAGACAATAGTAGCATAGTTTGTTAGAAGACATTGTACACCCCACCTTCTTCTGACACGCTTGGAAGACGACCCTCAATGGAAAGGGTTTATAAGTATCACAAAAAAGCGTGTTTTGTCAATTGAAATGCCTAAAAATCAGGTTTTAAAGAGTGACCTAGGAGAACGTAACCATGGCAAAGAGTGACAAGAAAAAGTTGATTCACCCTTATGCTACAACTCCAGCAGTTGCTTTCTATAACGCCACACTTTACATGACGACCCTGCGCCAACAAATTAAACATAAAAAAAATGTGTGTAGGTATAACTTTAAATAATATAAACTACAATCTATACCTGTCCCATAGCCCTCTTTTCCTCTTCAAGCACCGCCTGATCTTCACTCAGCACCACACCTTCCCCTTCCTCGCCCTCATCCTTCGTGAACGACAGCTTTATCTCATAATCTATCAACTCCTCATTCGTCTTAAAGTTCACCGACTGCAAATCTTCCAACCTACTCTTAATCTCCTTAATATAATCCAGCACTGTCGTCTTATTCTTCTCTTTACTTTCATTTAGGTTGTCTATGGTTTGATTGCATTGCTCGGTGAGCTCGTTTAGTTTCTGCTCTATTTTGTCTTTGGCAGCTTCGGCAAGAAGCGCCTTTTCGCATAGATTTGTGTTCTCGATGAGCATGTTTCCGAGGTGTTCGGTGACTTGCTTGTGTTTTTTGAGTAGTTCGGAGTATTTCGCTTTCTCTCGCTCGATTTCCTCTACAAGTTTCTCGTTGTTTTGCTCGCTGTCGGTGGGCGCTTTGCCAAGGAGTTGGAGTCTGAGTTCGTTTACTAAATTGTTTAGCCTGTAACAAGTTTAAAGCTGGGTAGTACGTGGTACCGCTTTTACATCAAAGAAATAGAAAAATTAAAATGGGAAGATTGACGTGCTTGTTCTAAATTTAAAATAAAGGACTCGCATAACTGCGCTGCCTGCGTCTTTCAATGTTTCCTGACGCATTCAGGCAACCTGAATGCACCTTTAGTTATGTCACACAGTAAGTACATTATAGTACTACCGAACAGAAAGGACACTTCCTACAAAACCGAAGTTTGACAGCGATTCAGGGTCGAAACATGATATCCCTTTCTAACTAATGGCACTATCCCTTTCGGCTATTTAGGGTTGTCAAAATTCAAGTCATTATCTTATCTGTGGTCGTGCACGCAGAGACGTCAAGTTGTGTCAACCCTAATAATTGCTCGGAGCAATGCTGAGCCGGAGCCGAGTTTGCCCGAAGTCAGGAGCAGGGATGTTGCGGATGCCGATTTTTTGACATGCGGATTTTTAAAGGCTCACATCCGCGGAAGCGGATGTCAAGATAGGTACATAAAAAACGTCAAATATTACATTTTAGTAATTTTTATTTCAAAAAACCGGCCAAGAGCGATCCGGACTCGCGTTCCAAGGGTTCCGTACATTAAGTCCTACTCACGCTTGTCTGCTCATTTCTAACAGGTTTTTTTGGCTAATGACCAGGGGTCGGACAAAAAGTGCGGATGACGTCAAACCACTTATAGGATGATTTCAAATAGTATTTTTGATTTTCATAAACAATTATCACTTATCATTTATCAACCTCTTTATTAAACGATATCGCCCCTTGAAATGAGTAAGTACGTTTTTGACTGACACATTGTCAATCAGATGAACAATAAATTGACTTCGTTATTGTTTAGCTATTGTATCTTCACGATTATATTTAGCTAAAATTCAGCTATAAAAGTATAATAACACCAAATTATCTTTTTTTATTTTTACTAATCTTACCTACTGTTCCCACTTTTGACTATTAAACCTATTTATCTGAGGATCCCACAGACTTGTTCTAAGTGTTCTAACTAATTTCAAATAATTATACCTTATGGTAACAAGTTTCGTGAAATTTATTTTATTCACTACATCACCCTACCACCTGTATTATTAATTCCATGGATTTATTTACGATTATTTTGTTACTTCATTAATACTACTTTATTACTACATGTCACACGGAAGTTTAAATACAAACTCAAACATCATCCTGTGTGCAAGATTACGTCATTTTTACGGGTGTGTAATGTTTTTAATAACAACTATTTTCGAATTTTCATTTTGCATAATTCGAATTGCATAATTTTGAAAGCAGAAATGATTATTTATAGTGTGTCAAAGGACTGTACCATTTCAAACATAGACAGAGAGATTCATACTATCTTTGTCTTACACTAGTACTAGCACCCAAAAGAAAAGGATGAGTATAGTTTTTTGGTTCCTATTTACTGACAAGATTTGGTTGACCAGCTATAGTATAAAAACAAAATGAATAAGAACAAATTTCATAATTTCAGTAGTAATAATACTAATAATAATTTAGTTGCATAGTAATGTATTTGCATAACAGGCAATCAGTATAATGATCACTTTGTATACTATTTAATGCTCATAACGATATAATGTTCATAGAATATAAACGCCTACTGAAAATTGATAAGCAAAATATAAACGCCCCACTGCTGGGCACAGGCCTCCTCTCATGATCGAGACTAATCGAGAGGGTAATAAAGCGTATTATAAAATAAGTCGGTTCTGGCGCTTCGCCGGCCGCTGCCGCGGCACGCTCGCTTCGCTCGCTCGGCTCGCGCGCTGTAGGGTCGCAGTTCTACCTAACACTCCTCCTCGCTTCGCTCGTCGTCGTACCTAACGGCGACCTGCCTTAAGGTAGAATATGTACTAAAGTTGTTTTATAATTTATGTCATATATTATATGATGTCACCCGATCATTCGTTAAAATATGGTTCTACATTTTAATCATAATACTAACTGTATGTTATAACAAGTAAAATTATTCCTAATGATCGTTATAAACAACGTTTTTTTGATCATAGAACATTCTGTAATTTAATTGTTATAACGAATAATATTATGGATTTTGTTTCTATACATTATGTTTATTATGAGTTTTAAAAGTAGTTAAACGTAATTATGCAAAATGTTTGTATTAAAATTGAACGGCACCCCATTTTTACGTCATCCGCACTTTTTGTCCGACCCCTGCTAATGACTAAATTACCTAGCAGTTTAGCACTTACGCCGATGCTAAGACGTTCCTGTACCGACCTGTTCCACATCCGCATCCGCATTAAACTCCGCATCGATTTTATGCGGATGTTGAAAATAATGCGGAAGTTCCGCGGTTGCGGATGCGGATATTCGCAACATCCCTGGTCAGGAGTGTCTCCCCACTGGTTATGTGTATAATGTAGAATATCTGGGTGACCGAGCTTCGCTCGGAAAACATATAAAAACTCGAAAATGCGCGTTTTCCCAGAGATAAGACCTAGCTAGATCGATTTTTCGCCCCCGAAAACCCCCGTATAGCAAATTTCATCGAAATCGTTAGAGCCGTTTCCGAGATCCCCGAAATATATATATATATATATATATATCTATATATATATATATATAAATAAATAAATAAATAAACAAGAATTGCTCGTTTAAAGGTATTAGATATTACCTAACGATTTCGGCAGCCTTAGCATCCTGGTTGATGATGGGTTTGTTGCGAATGCGTCGCGCTCGGTCCGCGTACCGCAGCGTGGACACGGTCTCGTCCAGGTTGTAGTCCGCCGGGCTGACGCACGCCACCATTAGTGTTATGTGTATAATGTAGTTATTACCTAACGATTTCGGCAGCCTTAGCATCCTGGTTGATGATGGGTTTGTTGCGAATGCGTCGCGCTCGGTCCGCGTACCGCAGCGTGGACACGGTCTCGTCGAGGTTGTAGTCCGCCGGGCTGACGCACGCCACCATTAGTGTTATGTGTATAATGTAGTTATTACCTAACGATTTCGGCAGCCTTAGCATCCTGGTTGATGATGGGTTTGTTGCGAATGCGTCGCGCTCGGTCCGCGTACCGCAGCGTGGACACGGTCTCGTCCAGGTTGTAGTCCGCCGGGCTGACGCACGCCACCATTAGTGTCAGGGAATTGCCGCCGAGACTGTCTGTAAGAAAAGAAGGATTTTTTTGCTCTTAAGGCGATCACGTGACCGTAAGGGGCGTAAGGTGGCCAATCATAATTTAGATGGCATTTAAATCAATAAAGAAAAACTCAATGTTATTTGACATTTATGTTGCGGACTCCTTTTCAAGACTCTTTAGCTATGTTCAAATAATTTGACGTTGTCATGGCAGTATGTAAATAAACAAACATGTCAATGAAAAAGTGTGATCTTATTTGAGAATGATAATAATATATAATAAATAAATAGAATACCTCCGCTAAACGTATGTATCGTGTTACCGGGCGTCGGTAACATAGTGAGGTGAGTTTTCACTTCTATCGGCACTCCCGGAGTGCAACCGTTGTTGCTTGTTTCTGTATTAGTTTCTAAGGGTAACTCTCACCAAGGATAAGGATAGCAATGACATAAGTCTGTGACAGACAGACAGTCTGTCTATCTCTATGTCTATGGCATGCTGTCTTCTATTGTAGCCGTCATGTTCAAACAAGTATTAGAGTGCAAGAGTGGCATATAACACAATACATTGACTATAAGGCACTAACCTATTCAGCTTGCTATCCCTATAGCTAATGTAACTCCTGTTGGTGCCATCTCCAAGAGCTGAAATCACATTGCCAAGAGCCAGAAGGCCCTGGTTAATCTCCACACCTTCCTAGAATACATGTGTCAAGTAATCCTATTAAATACACTTACCCTGCAGTAATCTGGTCAGCTTGCTATCCCTGTAGCTAATATAACTCCTGTTGGTGCCGTCCCCAAGAGCTGAGATCATATAGCCAAGAGCCAGAAGGCCCTGGTTAATCTTCACGCCTTCCTATAATACATGTGTTAAGTAATCCTACTAAATACACATACCCTGCAGTAATCTGGTCAGCTTGCTATCCCTATAGCTAATGTAACTCCTGTTGGTGCCGTCTCCAAGAGCTGAGATCACATTGCCAAGAGCCACAAGGCCCTGGTTAATCTCCACACCTTCCTAGAATACATGGCTAAAAGAAATGTCAAGTTATCCTAATACACGTACCCTGCAGTAACCTAGTCAGCTTGCTATTCCTATAGCTAATGTAACTCCTGTTGGTGCCGTCCCCAAGAGCTGAGATCACATTGCTAAGAGCCACAAGGCCCTGGTTAATCTCCACACCTTCCTAGAATACATGTGTCAAGTAATCCTATTAAATACACTTACCCTGCAGTAATCTGGTCAGCTTGCTATCCCTGTAGCTAATATAACTCCTGTTGGTGCCGTCCCCAAGAGCTGAGATCATATAGCCAAGAGCCAGAAGGCCCTGGTTAATCTTCACGCCTTCCTATAATACATGTGTTAAGTAATCCTACTAAATACACATACCCTGCAGTAATCTGGTCAGCTTGCTATCCCTATAGCTAATGTAACTCCTGTTGGTGCCGTCTCCAAGAGCTGAGATCACATTGCCAAGAGCCACAAGGCCCTGGTTAATCTCCACACCTTCCTAGAATACATGGCTAAAAGAAATGTCAAGTTATCCTAATACACGTACCCTGCAGTAACCTAGTCAGCTTGCTATTCCTATAGCTAATGTAACTCCTGTTGGTGCCGTCCCCAAGAGCTGAGATCACATAGCCAAGAGCCAGAAGGCCCTGGTTAATCTTCACGCCTTCCTATAATACATGTGTTAAGTAATCCTACTAAATACACATACCCTGCAGTAATCTGGTCAGCTTGCTATCCCTATAGCTAATGTAATTCCTGTTGGTGCCGTCTCCAAGAGCTGAGATCACATTGCCAAGAGCCACAAGGCCCTGGTTAATCTCCACACCTTCCTAGAATACATGGCTAAAAGAAATGTCAAGTTATCCTAATACACGTACCCTGCAGTAACCTAGTCAGCTTGCTATTCCTATAGCTAATGTAACTCCTGTTGGTGCCGTCCCCAAGAGCTGAGATCACATTGCTAAGAGCCACAAGGCCCTGGTTAATCTCCACACCTTCCTAGAATACATGTGTCAAGTAATCCTATTAAATACACTTACCCTGCAGTAATCTGGTCAGCTTGCTATCCCTGTAGCTAATATAACTCCTGTTGGTGCCGTCCCCAAGAGCTGAGATCACATTGCCAAGAGCCACAAGGCCCTGGTTAATCTCCACACCTTCCTAGAATACACGTGTCAAGTAATCCTATTAAATACACTTACCCTGCAGTAACCTGGTCAGCTTGCTATCCCTATAGCTAATGTAACTCCTGTTGGTGCCGTCCCCAAGAGCTGAGATCACATTGCCAAGAGCCAGAAGGCCCTGGTTAATCTTCACGCCTTCCTTTAGCCGCTCGCCGCTGGCTTTCGTCTTTTTGATGCGCTCTGAACCGGCCAGATCGACTAGGTGGAACTTCGATGTGGTGGCTAGGTTTCTGAAAACATAAATCTATGATAAAAAATGTGCTTGCGAATCTTGGCCATTTTCTTTCTTATAAGGGTATAAGAACACAACATAGATAAATTCTTCAGTTGTAACTAATAATCACAACATACTATAAAACAAAGTCGCTTCCCGCTGTCTGTCTGTATGTAAGCTTAGATCTTTAAAACTAGGCAACGGATTTTGATGCGGTTTTAATAGATAGAGTGATTCAAGAGGAAGGTTCATGTCTAATTTGTTAACCCGTGCGAAGCCGGGGCGGGTCGCTAGTACAGAATAATATTGCGTTCAATGTTCAATGTTCGAAAACTTGGCTGTGGCGGTGAATAATTATTTTATGACACGATAGGCGTGCCTTACGCCATAGAATATAATGGCACGCCTATGGTGTCATACGCCACACGTTAAAAACATTGATGACACGCCTGTCGTGCCATCTGCACCGAATCGGTTAAAAAAAGGATTGAAAGGGCCATCTTAGTATACCTTTATAGATAAAGTATCAAGTACACAGAATCTAGTTTGACAACAATATAAACATGAAACTTAAGGCCGAACAAAAAGCACGCATATTTGATCAATGTCTCCTGCCTGTTCTCACTTATGGAGCTGAAACCTGGGTTTTCACCAAAGGCATATTACGTAAACTGAGCGTTGTCCAGCGAGCGCTAGAGAGAAAACGGGTGGGGATCACATTGAGAGACCGTAAAACGAATGAGTGGCTGAGACAGCAGAGCAAGGTCACGAATGTTGTAAAACGCGTAGCCAGTTTGAAGTGGGAATGGGCTGGTCATATGGCACGAAAGACCGACTCGTGGAGTAAACGAATACTCGAGTGGCGACCATGGGGGGAAGAACGTCCTCCAAGTAGACCCAATATGCGTTGGGAAGATGACATCAAAAGGACTGCGGGGATGAGGTGGCTCCAGGCTGCACAGAACCGTGACGAATGGCGTAAAATGAAGGAGGCCTACACCCGAAGGATAGAAAAGGGCTAAAGAGAGAGAGATAAACATTAACTCACTTGTCAGTCCGGCTCTCCTTAGAGATGATGATGGTGAAGACAGCATGACTCCGGCTAGAGGCTTGGTTCATGGCAGTGGAACCCGTCACTCGGCCAGAGGAACCCTGCTCTAGTACCATCATGGTCTCCATGGTTGATGTGACCATCAGTTCCGTTATACCTAAATGTAAAACAGTCAAAAATTTAATATAGAACTGAATATATATATTTATTTATAACAATTTGAATTTAAATAGATTTAGCTTGGTGGTGTATTTCCCAGATTTAGATTTTAGATGATGATGATGATGATTAGACCGTCAAGACTGCTTGAGTCACAGAATAATAAATAACAGTACTAGGTACAGAAGATTCACTCTCTAACAAAACGCGTCTATTACGACAGATATGACCGCTAGGTGGCGCAAGCGCGAGCAGGCGTCCATTCCGTAGCGGAGCGCGGTAACTACTATGGCTAAACACCAAAATTGGTGTGGGCCGCATGTACTTGTAGGTACTTGTAGCGAAGCGACGAAATCGCGGAGTGAGCCACGTCTCCTTGAGTATGATTCCTGTAGCTTCTATATCTTATGTAAATAAAATTGTGACGTGTAATATGTAATAATATTATAAATAAATGAGTATGAGTATGATATCAGCTAAGCTTAAGTATTTACGTGCCCTGTATTTTTACTGTCAGTATTGTTAACAGTTCTATATCCTTGATAATGATAAGTTTTGAGTTGAATACAATTATTATTGTTCTTTTGGAAAATATTTTTTTTTTTGAAATGTATAAAACGTGATAGCATTGTGTGAAATTGCGCGCAAAGTTTGATATATTGTTTATTCCATTTTTATCTGTGAGTACCTGTAATTGGCTTTGTATTGTTACCTAAATCTGTATAATGTTTTTGTAGCTGTTGGTACTCCTGAAAAATAAAAATAAATAAATAAATAAATTTTCATACAAACCTGGCAAAATAACTCCCTTATTGATGTCCTCCCTAATCTCAATTATAGAGTGTCCCCTCTCTTTCCCTGAGAGGAGGTCATAGCACTGCTCCTGATACAGTTCCATGAACGAAACATTCACTTTGAAGATGAATTGGTCTTCATGGGTTTCTATGAAGTCAAATATGTCTGCTACTGCCTGCGGGATTACACCTGTAGACATATGACGATGTAGTAGATTTATACATTATATTTTCTTAACACAGACATATATAACAATCTATACCAAATTTTTAAACATGATGTTGAACTCTGATTGGAACCCTTTCGGAGAACTCCTAGCTGCTTTAACATTCTTGCTAGACGTATAGATCAAATTGGCCTTAAGTTGCCTAAAAACTTAGAACTGAAGAAAGGATTAAATTAAGGGTCTCCCCACATAGGTGGAATCAGCAAAGGGTGCTAGAAAAAAGCTTTGTGTCCTCGCAATAAAAGCGAAAAAGACGTCATTCGGATCGGTTCACGCCTGACGATGTCTTTTTCTCTCTTATTGCATAGACTTATAAAGCTTTTTTCTATAGGCTATTGCTGATTCCACGTCAATGGTTGTGGGGAGACCCTAATAATTCATACCTTAACTTTTTACATATTAGATCTTGCATTAAAGCAGCGGTCGGCAACCTGCGGCACGCTGGCCGCATGCGGCCCGTGAACCTATCACTTGCGGCCCGCGAGCCTCCCTGGTTATTTTATGTGTAATATTGACAAGCGACAATGTTAAGATAAAGTCATAAACATTAACAAAGTGCGGCCCGCGGCCACTTCATTAACTACTATGTGGCCCTTGGCTGCTAAAAGGTTGCCGACCGCTGCATTAAAGCAATAATCCTAGACAGAACATATCATTTCAATGTTTATAATATGAATAATGGCTAAATTACATTACCTAGTTTAGTGTAGTCTCCATCAGAGCCTGAATAATTTGTGCCCATTGTGTAAGTCTTTCCTGACCCAGTCTGTCCATAAGCCAATATGGTAACATTGTAACCTGAAATAAAAATGACTGTTTTAGGGTTCCGTACCCAAAGGGTAAAAACGGGACCCTATTACTAAGACTCCGCTGTCCGTCCGTCCGTCTGTCTGTCACCAGGCTGTATCTCACGAACTGTGATAGCTAGATAGTTGAAATTTTCACAGATGATGTATTTCTGTTGCCGCTATAACAACAAATACTAAAAACAGAATAAAATAAAGATTTAAGTGGGGCTCCCATACAACAAACGTGATTTTTGACTGAAGTTAAGCAACGTCGGGCAGGGTCAGTACTTGGATGGGTGACCATTACTTTTTTACCGTTTGCTTGTTTGCGCGAGTCCGACTCGCACTTGGCCGGTTTTTTATTTTATATGCCGTGATAAGCATGTGCATCAAAAACAACTTTAGTGGGGTCATTGCTACAGCAAAGGTGTCAAGTTTAGGTAATCTCATTGAAGTTGCAAGAAGGTGCCGGTTGTAATGTGAGGCTACTGCAAGAGCCCTGTGTAACTGCACTGCTCACACCTCATACACACGCCAAATGCTTCCAAATTAATAATGATAAACTCAGAAGCTTGAAGGCCTACTAATAATTTGAACATACATTGAGGTCACTACAGTTTAACACTTTCGTTGCCATTTCCAATACAAAATGAATCCAACAAGCGGGTTCCGGGCACTGAAAGTGTTAAAAAAATTATACAAAGAGAAGCCTTATCCAAAGTTGATAAGGTTTACAAAATATTAAAGAAACTGAAATCAGCTTAGGTTTTTAGGGTTCCGTACCCAAAGGGACTCCACTGTCCGTCTGTCATTCACCAGGCTGTATCTCATGAACCGTGATAGCTAGACACAGATTTCACTGATTATGTATTTGTTGCCACTATAACAATAAATACTAAAAAGTACGGAATCCTCGGTGGGCGAGTCTGACTCGCACTTGTCCGGTTTATTCAATCAGGTACAAAAAAACATACGTACAGATAAAAATAATTATTACCTTGAAACAGTCTCGAAATGAGCCCTTTCACTGCTGTATCATAAAACTCTTGCTGTGTTATGTGTTGTGGAAAGACATAGTTATACGTAAACGCCAGGTCTTTGATTTGAACTTGGTTGCCGCCGGGCACAGCTTCTATACATTCTTCACAGCCCCTGTCAGTCTCCTGTTGCATCAAAGGCCTAATACGAAGGGCCACCTGGACCGTATCTATCGTCCCTTTGCTATTTTCCCTGTCAACCATGTTATTTTCGGTTCAGATTGACGAACAAACCAAGTTATACCGCAAATGCGGTCATGGATGGTCAGAAATCCTTTGTTGGTATGTCAATGTTTATAAGCGGATAGCTTACACCAGTAAGTATTTTATGCCAACCAGTGACGCTATATATCTGTAATAAGGTTGAAGAACATAATGTATACAAGTTCGCTTTGCTGATAATATAAAAAATAGGTTTAATGTGAAAGAATTGCGAAGGTTACACCAAAAAGTATTGCTATAAAAATGAACTGTTTTCTAGTGAATTCATATCAAATTCATATGCATAAGTCTCCTTACCCTATATAAGCTTAATTTTAGGTCACCTTAGAAATAATAAACACAAATTAGACACATCCACATCACTCGAGAACATGAATAATTTTCAAAGGCACAACGGTTGGACTGATCTGATTTGAGATCAAACTAGGGTTGCCAACTATTTTTTGGTGGAATATAGTATTTTCCAGAATAAGGCATCAAAAATATAGTACATTTCAAAAAAATATAGTACTTTTAGATAAAATACTATACATCAGTGTAATACAGGGGGTCTCTGACCATGGGGCTTTAAATCCAGGGCTTGATTCTACCCGCTAAACTGAGCTACTTTTATTATGGCACCAACCCCGAAATCTCTAAAAAAAATTTTTACTTTTTCATACAGTTTAGCTGATCAGATGTCGACGTTTTCTATGGAAAAGGCAAAAAAATTTCCCCGATTTTAGGGTTTGTCCCACAGTAAAAGTAGCTCAGTTTAGCGAGTAAAATCAAGCCCTGGATTTAAAGCCCTATGGTCAGAGACACCAAATACGTTTAATCGGAAATATAGTATTTTAGCGTACTATATATTTTTCCAAAAATATATAGTACAGAGAGCCAAAATATAGTACAATACTATATAATATAGTACGGTTGGCAACCCTAGATCAAACCGACGTCATTTTTGAAACATATGTTGCCATAAGCGTATGCGATGCGCTTAATGTCAAACAGCGCCATCTGTTGGGGAATAGATTTGTTGTGTTTTAGTACCAATAGTACCACAATAACAAATAAAATGTAAAGCTAGCCTTACATGTAGCATATGAAAATACTGTCTGTCTGGACTGTCTCATTTCAAACATAGACAGAGATAATCATACTAGCTTTGTCTAACACTAGTACTAGCACTCAAAAGAAAAGGATGAGTATGGTTTTTTTTGTTCTTATTTACTGCCAATTTGGTTTGACCAACTATATCTACGGCTGACAGGTACTGCCAACTTTATACGGATTTGAAAAAGTATGTATACTCTGTGGTGATGTGATGTTCCAATATGTCAAAAGTTAGAAAAACGAGCGAAAATCGTGAGATAATTGTTTACGATTATGTTTTAAATCATCAAAACCACTTGTTGTTGAGTTAAAAAATTGTAATTTTATGCAGCAGTGAAATAATAATAGATTACAACAGTTTAAAGTTATCTTTTTACCAGTGAAATGTGTATTCCGGCATAATGCCTGCTAGGACCCGCACAGTCAGAGCGCCAAAAGCGTCCAAAGAAAATGTAGACAACCTGCTCAAAAATAAGGCGAAAAACACAGGGCAAGTCACAAAACCGGCACGTAAACCTTTGGCGGACAAAACGAACTCTGCTTCAGATGAGAATACTAGTCCAGAGCCTGTAAAAAAGGTTATCAAGACGTCGAGCAAACCAATACGAAAACCTAGTGCAACAGTTCCGGTTACTAATGACGAAAACAGACCACGTAGAAATAGGCGTCTGCCACCTAGATATGTTGAAAACGAAGTGTTAAACAAACTGTCTAACAGTAAAGAAAATGCAGTTTCTCCTACCAAGTCACTTAAAAAAACCCCTGTTAAAAGCACCGTGAATGTAGAATCGCCATTCAAAACGCCAACTACAGTACTAGATAACAGTCTGCTTGCAAATAGACCGAAGAGAGTCAGCAGGCTACCATCTAAATTTGATGAAAACTCAAGTCCTAACAAGTTTGTTCCAACTCATTGTCATACTAGCACACCACTGGTGTCTAAAGCACATGAGAAGCCTAAAGATGTTAGAAAAGCGGTTGTTGGCAAACAGAAACAATCCCAACAACAAAAAATTGAAAATGCACCATTACAAATAATGCCACGAAGAGTTTCACCAAGAAAAGGTACATTGCAGAAAGCATCATCACAAAATACTTCATCAGAAAAAGCTACCTCACGGAAAGTGACACCTCAAAAAAGTCCTCAAAATCAAATACCCAACAAAGTTACACCACAGAAAACTAAGGTCACTCGGAAAAAACTTGTACAAAAGAAATTAAGTGAAGTTGTGAAGAACAACATAGATACAAACTTAAATCAGAAACAAGAAAGGGTAAGACGGCTGAGAAACCCTGTCAAATATAAAGAGGATACCCTAAGTCCAAAAGTAGAGAGTCCTGAAAAGAAATCAACAAATACTGAACGCAGGAAAATTTTAAAAGCGAATTCTTCATTTAGAATTCTAGAAGAGAAAAAATCGAAAAATGGTGAACAAGACATTTATGAATTCACATTTGACCCCTCTGAAGAACCTGCACCTCAAAAGAAGAAAAGGAAGAAAGTTACTACTAGAAAACCGACCAAACCAAAGACGAGAGTCTATAACAACAATTATGAGAAAAACATCGCAAGAGCTTTGGCAGACTTGAAAAATGTAGTTACCAAACAAAAACCAGACAGTCAAACGGCCACAAAAACCACAAATAGTGTGCACTCAGGTACGCAACAAGCAAGTAACAAAACAGTAGTCTCTGCTCCTAACCCATCTTCAACAGTCATCAGCACAGTTGCCGAGATACACCCTGATTATGAGCAAAACAAGGCAAGAGCTTTGACAGACTTGAAAAATGTAGTTACCAAACAAAAACCAGACAGTCAAACAGCCACAAAAACCTCTAATAGTGTGCAACCAGGTAATAATGTTATGCAACCAGCAAATAACAAAACAACAGTCTCTGCTCCTAACCCATCTTCAACAGTCATCAGCACAGTTGCCGAGATACACCCTGATTATGAGAAAAACAAGGCAAGAGCTTTGACAGACTTGAAAAATGTAGTTACCAAACAAAAACCAGACAGTCAAACAGCCACAAAAACCTCTAATAGTGTGCAAACAGGTAATAATGTTATGCAACAAGCAAGTAACAAAACAGTAGTCTCTGCTCCTAACCCATCTTCAACAGTCATCAGCACAGTTGCCGAGATACACCCTGATTCTGAGAAAAACAAGGCAAGAGCTTTGACAGACTTGAAAAATGTTGTTTCTAAACAAAATCCGGAGAGTGAAACAGCCACTAAAATCTCAAATACTGTGCAACCAGGTAATGTTATGCAACAAGCAAGTAACGAAACAGCAGCACCTAACCCATCGTCAATAGTCATCAGCACAGTTGCCGAGATACACCCTGATCCAGCCCAAAATACATCCGTAAGAAGTAATGTGTCCACTAAACATGTTTCATACAGGGTTGAAGACATAGCTGCTGATTTTGATGCTTCCATGGATCATGAAATTAACTACTCTCCAGTGAACTCTCCTCACAGAATGGAACCAGAGCCAGAAAGTTGTCCATCCAATACAAACTCAGAGTACATTAGGCCTGATGATCCTCTAAATTTACGTAATGATTTAAGCTTTTTTGATGACCAACCCGTCGCGAATAGTAGTATGAATGCATCAAAGAACCCAACTGCAACACCATGGCGTATTGAATTTGAAAGTCTACCCATTAAATGGCAGGCAAACACATATGTGAAACCAGACATGACTCCCGCTTTAGAAAGCTCTTTTGTCAACCATTTTGATGACAGCAAGAAGAAACATGTTTATACTAACATGGTTACAGAATCTAATATGGCTTTACCAGAAATAGAAGATGACGCTCCTAAATTAAAGCAAACAAGCATAATTTCATTTATCAAAGAAGTTGTTGAGAAGCAATCTAATAGAAAGAAGAGGGGAGCCTCAGCCACACCTACAAAAGCTAATTCATTATTTGATATGCCTAATATAACATCAAGAAGTGTTGCCACACCAAGGAAAGAAACATCCGGGGCTTCCAACAACAGTGCAGAAAATGAAATTTGTGACAACAAACCACAGAAACGTAAAAATAATGTTGATAATAATCCCACTCCAGCAAAACTACCTCGTAAAGACAATGAGAATACACTATTCGGTTTTGATGACAGCGGAAACCAGGACCAAGAGAATGTTTCACCAGTAAAAGTTAATAATAACAGATTACGAAGCCTCAGGTCTCGATCAGGAGCTGTGCTCAAAGAAATAAATAAGCAAACGGGACCTATGAGGGCTGAATTACCCGCTGCAATGAAAGCTAAGCTTCCCCCAAGCTCAGAGGCAGTAGAGAAGATCTATGATCACATGAAGTCTGCCGCTGATGCACCGGTATTGCTGGATAAGCAGGGAGATGCTGAGGTTACAAATGTTGAGATGGCTGATGGCTTGGAAGATGATAGCCAATCAGTGCATTTATTTGAAGACATTGAGTTAATTCATCATTTGAAGGTAAAGATAATCTTATTTTTTTATAATCAAGTTAAACACGTATAGGTTGGAGGGCTATAGGTTTTAGTTGACGCTGTTTCCTCAGAGGCCCATGATGCATTTATAGTTTGTCAAAGGACTGTCTCATTTCAAACAGACAGAGAATCATACTATCTTTGTCTTACACTAGTACCAGCACCCAAAAGTAAATTAGTATAGTTTTCCTGGTTCTTACTGACTGACAAATTTCTTTGACCAACTATAGTATGAGAATGGCGAGTCTGGTTCTGATGATGATGTTTTCCTGTTATCCCTCATTACTAGGGCCCACAGAAAAATTTTCTCATTTGATTTGAATGTTTATTTAAGCTTCTTCAAAAGAATCATTTGCCTATACCTCATCTCAGCCTCTTAGCCTAGTGACTAGGCCCTAGTCGGTTGGTAGTGACCTTGCCTATGTAGGATTCGAATTCATTTATTTGTGTTTATCACAAATATTTGTTCCTGCATTATGGATGTTTTCTACGGATAAGGCTTTGGGTCCGCTTGGCAATTAATCCCAGTAATTGGCGTGGGCACTAGTTTTTACGAAAGCGACTGGCGTCTGACCGTCCAACCCAGAGGGTAAACTAGGCCCGTATTGGGATTAGTCCGGTTTCCTCACGATGTTTTCCTTCACCGAAAAGCGACTGGTAAATATCAAATGATATTTCGTACATAAGTTCCGAAAAACTCATTGGTACGAGCCGGGGTTCGAACCCGCGACCTCCGGATTGCAAGTCGCACGCTCTTACCGCTAGGCCACCAGCGCTTCCGCTAGGCTAGCGCTTTGTCTTTATATATTCCTATGTATTATATTTATCGTCGTCTAGTACCGACAACAAGCCTTATTGAGCTTACTGTAGGGCTAGGTGGTTTGTGTAAAATTGTCCTAATATTATTTATTTATTATTTATACCTACCTCCACGAATCTAACCTCATCTTTCTCTAATTTCCAGCCAACCCGCAAAAGCTATGGCAAGGCCAGAAAGGTGGCATTCCAAAACACATCCGACAGCTCATCTGAGACCGAAGCTCGCAACCAGTCCAGTGATGATGAACCCGACAACCTTGAAGACCTGAGCTTCCATCTGCCGCAGGTCAAACCCAAGAAAGCCACTAAGAAGAAGAAAACTAAGAAACAGGTGCTGTCAAAGAAAGAGGTATGTTTCAAGTTATTCATTATGTTAGACTTTTCTGCAACAAATTGAATTGAATAGGGGAATATTACGCGAAAGTCTTCGTAGGGGGCGCCACTCCCACAACAAGTCACAATCTAAGGGTCTACCTCAAACGAGAGTCAAAATTTTGTTCTCTCACCTCTATCACTCTTGCATATTCGAGCGACAGAGGCAGATGGCTGAGTTTCGATTTCGCGTGTCCCGGGTAGGCCCTTTGTAAAGAAACTGCCTTGATGTATCAATGTCATATTTTATTGTCTGTGAAAACTTGTCAAAAAACAGTTTAAGGTACATTGTGTATTCGCTACGTACACGACTGGTGCTGCCCTCATTTTGTCGGACTTT
Organism: Cydia amplana; assembly: GCF_948474715.1. Classification (NCBI taxonomy): domain Eukaryota; kingdom Metazoa; phylum Arthropoda; class Insecta; order Lepidoptera; family Tortricidae; genus Cydia; species Cydia amplana. Next base: position 6,074,484 of record NC_086085.1, read on the forward strand.
CCACGTTAAATCTTATGGAGTATAATTAGTTCAAGCGGCTGCCGCTAGTATACTAATATCGGACATTCCATAAGATTACCTGTGTTTGTGACGATCAGCGCCACTTCCCCCTCCACCGACTTCGCACATTGCCAATAAGTTACTCTATGGTATACTTAAATCACTAGTGCTGCACTCTGGCGGCAAAACATTGCAGTATTACTCCCTATTGAATCTGCATTGGCAATTCTGGGCGGCGGCGCGAGCGCAGCGTGCGACGCACGATTACCCTGTCTATAGAGGGCTTCGACGAATTACTATTGTTTTTTAGGGTTCCGTACCCTTCGCTGTCCATCCGTCCGTCCGTCCGTCTGTCACCAGGCTGTATCTCATGAACCGCGATAGCTAGACAGTTGAAATTTTCACAACACCCTATAACAACAAATACTAAAAATAAAATAAAATAAATATTTAAGGGGGGCTCTCATACAACAAACACGTTTTTTTTTTGCTCTATTTTTTGTTGATGGTGCGGAACCCTCCGTGCGCGAGTCCGACTCGCACTTGGCCGGTTATTTTTATGGACTATATGGTGTTACCGATTATACCGTTAGCCGTTTGACTCACAGAATTCTTATAAGACTTTCTTTATTTCAGAAAGCGGAGGTGGACGCCTGGGCAGCAAGTTTCAACTCTATGTGCGAAGATATTGAAGAGTTTGACTTGGTCGTTGAGTAAATCTGAAAATATCAATGAAATCATGTAGCAGTCTTCTAAGTTTAATGCAAGAACAATGAAAATAGGTTGAAATTCAATGGAGAATGTATCCTTTTCATTGCTTTTGACTATTTTTATGTCTGTTTGGTTAAACTGAAGATTACCACAGGCTTATTAGAGTAAGAGTAAAGCGTAACAAAGCCATACCATTTTTTTAAAAGATTATCTCTATGTTTTGAGAAGAATAGTAATAACACTAATCTCGCTGTTTTACAGCTGTATTCTATTTTTATTTAAAGTATATCACGTTAATCACAGTATGCGTTGGCTACACTTTGACTTTGTTAACTAAACGCACTCGAGATACTCTTAGTTTAAGTACTTTTATAGTTGAGAATCAGACGCCATTCTACTCTTTATTGTTTCAGAAATAAGAAGTTTATTCGCGTGTTAATTAAAGTGGACATTAACCGTTCTGACTCTTATGTATAAATTAGTCTAATAAGTTTATCATGACATGATTTAGTTTTTGGTTTATAAATAATCAAGAGATTTATCTTAGTGTGGCCATATTTAATATTTGCCATTTACGAGTAGGAGATTCGTCACAATTTTATTTTTACCTATATGACAACGTGTTTTTTTTTTACAGATTAAGTATAATATTTTTAGTTTTACTAAAGTCATATAAGCGGTGTGGTGTGGGGACTAGAAATCTTGTAAATTTAGCGAAGTCAACTTCTGTGAGGTCATATTTTATCCGTTCAAATATGCATATTCTTTTTTTTTATAAAGCAAACATGATCCAAAAATATACCATTTTATTTCGATAAACATACGTAACATTTACATCATTTTATATATCGTTCAGCTTACGTATGTGTACAGTCGCCATCACATATATCGGGGCGGCTAAGGCGCTCACAAATATCTAAACACGCCTCTATTGTCAGGGCGTTAGAGTGCGTGTTCAGGTATTGTCATAGAGAAAAAAATACATAGAGTGCTCACTCCATACATCAGTTTTAGTACCAAAAAGACTATTAGCATCTAGCATCGAGTAGCGGAACTATCAGTACTGCTACTTGACAATAGATGTCGCCACCGACCGGAAAGTCTTATGCTGTTGAGATAAGACTTTCCGGTCGGTGCTACATCTATTGTCAAGTAGCAGTACTGATAGTTCTGTTACTCGATGCTAGATGTAGACACTGAAATTAATAGTCTGAACTGATGTATGGAGTGAGCACTCTTATGTATTTTTTTCTCTATGGTATTGTGAACACCTCGGCCGTTCCGATATATCTGATGGCGACTGTACCTACAGCTCGTTTTTTAAAGATATCTAAGTGTTATGAATTATGAACAACTCTTAAGTAACAGGGACACCTTAAAAAAATAACCATACTCGAGGCAATTATGCATTTAAAATAAAAGTAAGTATAAAAGTAAGTTTTTTTTAAAGTGAAATCTAATATAAGTTGTGTGTGTGATTACTGATTATATTTATGTGTGATGTGAGATTTTGAAGTTTTAAGTGGCAATCTCAATTAAGTTGACATTAATCTGTATTGATCTTTATTTTAAAGTGTCATTCTATAGAACTTGCTAACTATGTAAACAAACCGCCATATTAAAATTGTCTCTGAATGTCAATTTACTAGTGACTTTTGTTTACATAGTTAGCAAGTTCCATAGAATGACACTTTAATATCGCGAATGTTGATATTATAATTTGATTTTATTAAAAATGCCGGGCATAGTGTTTTTAACATTACTATTTAGCATTGATTCATTGATTGATTATGTTAAGATGTATAAAGTATAAGAAAAAGTATCGCCTAGTTTGTTAGTTGAAGAAAATGGCGCTGTGTAGGGAGCGTAAATGAACTGTAGGGGGCAGCACAGAAGCCTCCTATCTATTGGCGCGAAGCATGTCATATTTAATAACTAGCGACCCGCCCCGGCTTCGCACGGGTTAACAAATTATACATAAACCTTCCTCTTGAATCACTCTATCTATTAAAAAAAAAACCGCATCATAATCCGTTGCGTAGTTTTAAAGATCTAAGATCTAATTTACAGACAGACAGGAAAGCGACTTTGTTTTATACTATGTACCTAGTGATAATGTGACGAATTGTCAATGTTTTAACTCATATAATTTAAATAATTAACGTATAAAGATTTATTCAAATTTTAATTTCAGTATACCATGTGTATGCATTTGATACTATGAACACTGTTTGACAATAAGTAATTTTGATACCTCATTTAAAATACTACTTAATATGTCTAATATTTAATCTTGGTGTAGGATGATTTTGCCTGCAGGGACCAATAACTGTACCTGTACTTTTTTATTAAATAAATATTTAATAATCCAAAATGCCTGTTATTATATGTAGTTAGTACAATTGGATAAACATATACAGGGTGTCTCCTGTAACAGGAGCAATAAATTAAACTGTAGGCTGTACTCCTCAAACTGACCAACATTTGTTCAGCCACTTTTATATATAACTTTTTTGATTTTTATTACACTTTAAAGTTTATTCTAAGACGCAATGTATTGCAAATTTTGTTGTTTAAAGCGCGACAGGGAATGTCAAACACACTGATGTCCGCGTACATTGAAGACAATATTTATTTTTCACCTCAGCTGAGGTGAAAACTTAATTGTTGGTATATCTTAAGAAAACATGAGTGAATAGAGGTAAGTGATGAAGAAGGAATACATTTTTCGGGTTATCTAATATGTTCTCACTGCTGAGGTGAAAAGTTTTGTGAACTACACGAGATCAAAGTTATTTACATCTCGTGCGCTTTTGAGTCCCTTACTACGCTCAAGATTCTAAATTAGATTATTAGTATAGAATCTTTCGCTTGCACGGGACTCAAAATAAGCACTCGAAGAAATATCAAACTTTGATCTCTTGTTGTACAAATAACTATTGTATGAAAAAGAGGAAGTCTAAAGAGATTCATAATTTTTAAAAGTTGTTTAACAAAAGTTTTATAGTTTCAGGAGTATAACATATGTTTTAATTATTTGCTTGTGTTGAGATAATAGCGATAAACATAAAAATAGTCTTGGGATGTGAATTCAGAGTAAGGGTGGTACTCCATCTGTCTAATATGTTTGTCCAATTTCATGGCGTCACTCTCTCTCTCTCAAGCAAAATGTGAGACAAAACACATATTGGACAGGTGGAATACCACCCTAAGAAAGTTATTGTCAAGGTTCGTCTATTGCTTTTAGTTTCCCCGCCAAACACGTCGTAACATAAAATTCATTGTTAACCTTTTGGACGCCAATGACCGATATATACGCACCGCAGGACCAACGCCAAAGACGTATTAATCGGTCATAGACCACAGAGCAACATTAGACCTATAGGTGCATATGCATAAAGTTCAATTTCAGTTTTGACACTTCGATGACGTGGCGTCTGAGAGACAGCTTTTGTGTTTGACACGGCGTCGAACAGGTTAACGGATACATTTTTAATTGTTTTATACAAAATATAATTATAGTTCTAGAACTGATTTTAACACATTGAGTACATATTTAACTAGGAGGCGCTGTGTGTTTAGTTTTAGTGTTAGCTCCAGTCGACAGATGGCGTTGTAGGCAGGAGGTAAAAATAAACCCATGGGGCCGTGAAAACGGGATAAACTATTGTTTTTGCCGAGTGTTGTTGCAAGTACTTACCTATGCGGCATTCCGACTGAAGAGTGGATGGAGGTGCGTTTGGTCCCAAAAGTACCTATTAACTACTGACGCATTGAAACTTCAAATTAGTTACTGGACTTACCTGTCTACCTACTTAACAAGCACTAAAGTATGTTGTCCTATAATTTCTTTGCCTTGTCTTCAGGATTCCTAACTGTATTTTTATAACTATAGAACACTGCCTACAGGAAATAGGTAGTATGGAATGCACATTTGCTCCTTGCGTTGAAAATGTATGGCATATTAGTTTTATAGTTAAAGACACTACAGTCATAACTATCTAATATACTTACCTACAGTCAGTTTCAAGAAAAGTGACACCCACTGCATCTTTTATGACCGTACTTGGACCGTACCTATGCCGTACGTCATACGATCTTATTGGTCTTCTTAAGAACGAAATGCTTAAGCTATTTAACTCTTAAGTAATAATGGCCACCATAGACAGTCAACCAACGCATTGAATTCAATTAGAAAACCTTACCCTAGTCTCTATTCCACATTAAAACACCACGAGAACGAAGAAAAGCCATAATTAAAATTGCAAAAAGTAATCCACCGGTGGAAGAACGTATCCGACCCTAATGTGATGCCTGACGATATTAAAATGATTGCTCTTTGGCAAATATGGCGGCCAGCTGAATTATACAGCGGAAGCAAATATTACCCTCGCAAACATTCCTCCCCGGAGAGCGAGCTAGTTCGCGCACTCAAAATTAAAAGCATACAATGAAAATACTGAGGGCCCCTACTCAGATGCCTGAGTCGCGAAAGTGAGTGCTCCCACTTACTGTAACACGGCATTGTTGTCAATGAAAACAATTGCCGAAGTGTAGTGTTTTTTGTTTTCACGGTGTTGCCACTTGAAAATAAATAGCGCGGAGCAATATGCGGTAACAAGTTGGGACAATGTTATGGTTGTCTGAATAGTGCCAGACCCTTTGATGTAAGGTGTGGTATAGTGCATATTTAAATCTTACACATAGTCCTACATATCCTATTTCATCTAAACGACTACAGAAGCTTTTTCGTACCAAAGGAGAAACCGCGCCGTACGATTAGTATCTGAAAGAATTCGAGAAGACAGGTGGTGTATCTACATTTGTATTAAGGACGTTTAACGCAACTGTTGCGGCATCACACTAAGTGGAAGTACCTAGTAAACAAATATAACAAAATACAGACGCATCAGTCAGTTCCTGGAATGTGGATGTTGGAATGGAAGTCATATCTGTCGAGAACCGCGCGTAGCAGGCGCGAGCTACTTACGTAAATGGATTGGTGTATCTTCCAATGTTCAAGCCCGCCATTAATTTGTATAGCTAATATCCCCGTCCCAGCTCGCGACTTAATAAATTAACAGATAGAATATTTGAGTCATTTAATTACCGGCAGCCAGGTTGTCCGGGTCAGGAATATTAACCACAATTCTCGGTCAACATTCACAAAATTGACACGTCAAATATTTGTAACTTCGTCCTGGGACGTTCAACGGCAAACAGACTCGCGTCTAGTCCTCCCTTAATTTCCGATGTTTCTACTGGCGATTACTGCTGTTCCACTTTAAATCTAAAGTTTAGTCTGTTTAGGTCGAGTTTTCTTCGGTTTAGGTGGAAACAAAATGGCGCTGACTGTTTGATTTGGGCCGTAGGTATCAGTCGCAACGGAGATTCATTTTATCGCGTTGCTTAAGATCTTAGTAGTCTCCTACATATTGTCTTTGTACACACGTCGAGTGTGTGCTGGCCTGTTAAGCTTGCATTTAAAGCTAGCTACAAATTTGTTGTTTCAGTACAAATACTATGATGATATTGTTTGCTGTTAGACTTTGAGTTCGATCGGAGAGTTTGTTTGGCGCGTAACAAGTCAACACTTATTATAAATTGATTGAGAAGGTCGTCCGCTCGCTTCCTTTGTTTGGTTTACAATGGCATTAAGTACATAAATTAAGGGCTTCATTAAGAGTTTATTTCATCACATTACTCTTGGATATCGGGCAACCGTTCGGCGACCACCTACAGACCCTACAGTGCTACAAATGCTAAACTATGATAGTCTAGTACCTACCTACGTATGAACATGCTTTAAGGCTTATTGTTACAAGTGCAGGGGCCAATATTTACAAATTTACAATGATAGACGTAATTGAAATAAATTAACAAGTAACAGTAGCTAAGCCCGATCATATATATAATATAAACTGGGTAGGTATTGTTATACACACGTTTGTCTCGGTATTATACTTACCTATATATAATATTCCCTTGGCATTTACCTCTCTAACGTCCTCAATTTCATCGTATTAGAGACTTTAGGGTCACCACCGCAAATCTAGAAATTTCTCGACATCTTTACCGCTCTTGAATAGATCATTGGAGTACCTAACGGAAAGCTCCCAGGTTGAAGCCCTTAACTACATACAACGCATATTTGAAGAAGTATTCCAGCACTGAGGTCTGTTTAAGAAAGGATCCTGGATTTCCCCACGCTTACTTCTCACCATACCGTCCTCGTAGTCGGGTGGAAACTATTTCTTAGGTGTTTGTCAACACGTTCTTTGAGGTCGATAGTTCACGCTCTTTAGTACCGGAATCAAGTCATATCCATGTAAATATCGCTTGTTTGAGTGTAAGTAAACATAGATAACATTTTAATTATACCAACATTAATAGGATTAATATGACGAGTTAAGTATAAGTTATTAGTCAGCCGATCAACCCGCTGTACAATTATTTGCAAACATAAACATCAAACGTATTCCTAGACGCTCTACAAATTTGCCTTCATTAAAAACCATATATACGCTGTAAATATAAACTTTCAAAAGAGGAGCATCACTTTACAAATATCATATAGTAAACTTTACATTGTGACGGCAAATATTAAATGCTGTTAAATAATACTGTCGCTAGCCGCGCTCGTACCTGCCAGTGTTGCCATTATCATAAACCAAACACGTCAATATTTACACACACAAACAAGGGTAATTTTTAAATAAATTGTGGCATTTCGCGAAATTGCTTCCGCAAATAGGACGGACAGACCGACAAATGTGTACTCAACTTTTTTCGGCCATGAGCTTTGGGCTATAATGACACATTAAATAACGGTGTGTGTTTTGCTGAGCGTTACAACATTATTACTCTTTGTTACGTGTGTTGGTTCAGTGATTTGTTCAATACTGTACGAATAGCTGCTAAAATGAAAGCGATCAATGACCTATAACGGAAGAGTGTATGTCTTATTGGACACAAACTATACCTACATAATTTTTTGACTGGGTTCTTAGAACTCCACAGAAAAGGAAGGTTTATTTTATCCTGAAAAGCTGTTTACTGTATAAAGTGCTGTATTAGGAATAAAACCATACCTATTAAAAAACACACGCACTAACAAGCAACACCGAATTTAAATTGCATTTTTTTTTCTATTTAGGTACCTGTAGCTGTGCCGTTTGAGACCCCTAAAACTCTGACTGGCTAAAATGGTATTTTATACTTTCCTTTATTAGTATAAAAAGGTACCTATGATGTGCATAATGTGGGGTGAGAAGCGTCATGAACTCACGATACACGCGACGGTCAAATTGAATGAGGGTTATTAATTCTAACGCTTGTTCATAGATGTCGTTACTGGTATCGTTTGTTTAAGTTTTGAACACTTATATTTTTACATCCTAAGAAGTGGTAGCTGAAGGTAGATAAGTAAGTACCTAGGTATATAGGTACTCAAATATATTTATAAATCGTAAAAAAATCAAAATTCGACGTAATTTAACGACCTGTTTCGTCCTTAAGAATGAAGTTGGAGTTTATTTCGCAGTCATTTAAGCAGTTTTCAAACGTTTAGAAAATGGCCTCGTTTCATGAATAGTCGCACAATATCCGCTTATACATATATGTATACCTATATATACCTATACATAATTTACTTCAAGGATGGCATTCAGGATTCCCTTCTAGTTGAGACGGGGTTTTTCTGATTTAAGTATTCTATTGTTTGTTGTTTTTAACGCTTTACCTAGATAGTGTTTAATAGTTCAAATTGTAGCTATCTCTTTCTTGTTATTATTTGTTAACTTAAACTAGCTCTTTAAAGACGTGACGGCGTAGTCTGTAGGTACGGTCAGTTGTGAAAAGCTTATTTTACACACTGTAGACTAGATAAGCCAGACTCGGTGTAGTCGTAGATGAAAACATAAGTAAGACAGGGGTTTTAAGATAGACCCCGTCTAAGCTTAAACTTTGTACCGACTTGAATAGAACAAAGTGTGGACTGTCCTTAATAACGTTTTTTTTATAGAACTGTTGAAGGTGCCCATGCATACCTAAGTCGAGGTGGATGTGTAGGTTTCCAGTTTATGAACAAATTAAATATAAAAAGTTGTTGAGTAACTTGACGAAAGACTGGGAAATGGGCACAGCTAAAGTTACTGGGATTATATATTTTTATTATCATGTTTCTGAAAAGCTTTTACGGAACTTTCTTTATATTCAGTCAAGTAAACCATGCTTTACCAAAATACCAATCAGAATTCGTAACATAAAAATCAAAAAACATGTCCGATAATCCGTAAACAACAAGAATCAAATCTTGGTATTCAATTATTCCATGGCTCCCCTGGGCTTGCATCGAACGCATCCTAAGCAAATAACACGCCCTGAACGCATCTGCTTCTCTATGGTCTGAACGCCCCTTCAGTTAATACTGGTTGATAAGTTGCCGAACATTTAAAAAATATAATATGGCCATAGAGAAAAAATACATAGAGTGCTCACTCCATACATCAGTTCAGACTATTAATTTCAGTGTCTACATCTAGCATCGAGTAGCGGAACTATCAGTACTGCTACTTGACAATAGATGTAGCACCGACCGGAAAGTCTTATCTCAACAGCATAAGACTTTCCGGTCGGTGTCTACATCTATTGTCAAGTAGCAGTACTGATAGTTCCGCTACTCGATGCTAGATGCTAATAGTCTTTTTGGTACTAAAACTGATGTATGGAGTGAGCACTCTATGTATTTTTTTCTCTATGATATGGCCTTGGTGGCTCAGATGGCAGCGCGCTGGAGTATCGATCCAGAGGCCGTGAGTTCGAGTCTCACCCAAGACAGTAATTTTTCCACTTTTAAATAACGAACTATATTTAGTGATGATTCTTCTCGTAAATATTCCATTATGCAAAGACTTTTATTGTGTCGCATTTTCGCCGAATATATTTCATTTCAATTTAGTTCAAGCACAAGCAGAACATTTTATTAGTTTATTTTATACCATGCTGAAATTTTATAATCCTATTTTACGCTACTAATAAAATTACGCTTATGACATCATATTTAAAAGTGCCTTTTACTCACACATCCTGCCGTATTCGAACTTCAAGATATTCACAAGAGACGACACGTACTAGATCCATTCTAGATTACGTTATAGTTTAGATTTCAACTAGTTCTCTTTTGCAGCGCAATTCGGGCAACCAATGTCACTTTTAAGATGATCATGTTAGATATCTATTAGATGTGAATTAGGTCTCTAAGTAATATCTTGTGGAAATCGTTCAAGAGTATCTCCAGGATCGCGGAAATGTCAAATTTGACAGGTTAGATCTTAAACATATCGTTATCGTATCTTGGCGATGTCTAAAAGATATCTAATAGATGTCTATTACAAAATCCGAATCGGGCCCATCGACATTGATAAATGACACTTTTAAAACCAAGATGGCGGCTATGCGTTGCAATCATTCTGTGTTTTATGATGTTTGCGCGATTATTTACGGCGCCTTTACGGCCGAATTAACTTGTTTGACTTAGGGTCCTAGAGGTGGAACCGAAGCCTAATTACTCTTGAAACGACTTGTACACAGTCAATGAACTTTTATGTTGCTTCGGTACTTCTTGGGCCTTGTATCACACGTTTTAATAACTCGCGATCATGCGTCGATTTCAGGCGAGGTGAAATCTCGAAATCACAACTTTTTATTATTATTTCGAGTGCCACGTTCACCCACTTGTACCTAATTAGAAACTTGACAATATGAACGGTGTAAACAACGGCAATATGAACTCACGAACTTTTTGTGATATTTAATGATAATACCGTTTCGTTCGCTACGGCGCAAACGTTTGGCATCTAGGCTAGGCCCCCAGGAAGTGTCATACTTGGCGTGAAATTTTAGCCTAGAGACTAAATATGAGGGAAAACGATAAAATGCTCAAAGACTTTTGAGGCCGACTGTACTTAGGTACTATACTATGATTACTATGTTACTATGAACTACCTATTTCTCAGAAGGTATATATAAGTTCGCCAAGTCTAAAATAGTATATTTGCTCTTGGCGCATAAATTGTAGATTCGCTAAGCTGGTACTTAGATACTTCTCAAGTTGGGTGTACTTTGCGAGAGTTACTGCTCAGGGGAGGATGTAAGGAATAATTTAAGGGTAGTGACTACATAACCGGCAAAATAGACGCATTGAATTACACGCTGGTTTTCTTTGTGTCGATGGATTTTGAATGTAAGTTACCTACGTGCTGAACGAAACGAAGGAACGAAACTCTCTCAGTCTGTCTGTTACCGCTTCAGTCTTAAACCGCTAAACCGATAGAGATGAAATTTACTTAGTATGGTGATTGTATGAGGCCCAAGAAAGGACATAGGTTTTTGTCAATCATCATCATCATCATTACACGCAGACGAAGTAGAGTGGGCAGAAGCTAGTTGTTATGATATTTTTTTCGGTCTAAATTATCTACGTCTATTACTTACGAAATATGCATATACAATAAGATTTAAGACATTGCGACAGGCTTTTGGCGTAAAAATACCTAAAAAGTAATTTTACCTAGAGCGAAACTTTGCTAAAGCGTTTTTCTACCAATGCAAAGTTATTTAATTTATTAAAAAGTTTACACAAAATATGGTAGGGAGGTACTCAATGTTTATATTATAAATTCGTCACAAGAGACTGGCAAGTAAAATTATCAAATATAAATTGAATTTCATAAAATATAGAAATTGCAAGAAGTTTCAAAACGTGCCCTTTTAGTAGTTAAACCTAGCAGCTTATAAAGACATATAAATAGTAACAATCTCAGCCGAATTCATTACAAGTCCGAGAGGCGAGAGACAAGAATCTAAAATTCTCATAACTCATAAGCTTCGGCGGCCCGTACCATCGCTATCCATTCTCACTTTTATGTGAGATATAAAAGTTTATGTGCAATAAAGTTTAAATAAATAAATAAATATGAATTCTTACTTTTGAATGGCTGAATAAGAAGAGGAATTATTTTTCTGTTAGGTCTAAATATGTTATAAACGTTGCCATGACATATCGTATAGGTATACTGTTACTGTTCTAAATTCATTTATTTACCAACCAAAATTATAATTTAAATAAAACTGAAAACTAAAATATTAGCGTATGAGTGCAGTTCAGTTTGCAGATTATTTCCCAAACCCTGAAAATTGCAACAGAAAATCCCTAAAAAATCACTACATAATATTTATACCAGCAGCCGCCCTACAGATTGTAATAAGTATTTTTTATTTATAGGGTTGTGCAGCCTCGGGCGCTAATATCGCGTAAGATCGTGGATGATCCCTTCGAGGGTAGCGGCCCTTAGAGCTAAACGTCCCTGATTTTGTACGGTGAATGATTTAACGTTTATTAGGTGATGCTGTATTGCTGGCAAATTGTTATTGTGGTACGCTTGGAAAAGATATAGTAGTTACCATGGACCTAGAATATTACGGACGGACTGTCACCTAAGACAAACTGTGACACTGCAATGGCGGCCGGTTTGAATGTGTGCGTGTAGACGAGTGTTACCATGTAACACAAATTCTCCCCTAATGGTGAAACAATTATTTTTAATATCGTCCTAGTTTTTTTTTAATTTAAAATAAAAAATTAGGACAGTTTTACGTTAGACAATAAAAAAGGTGTGTACGTATCTGATTTTATAGGTCTTGAAAATGCGCAATATTGCACAATTACTTTGTGCAAACATTATTTTCAATACCTAATGATATTTATAATGAAATCAGTTCGTCATGTTTTTTTAATTTATACATTTAACTTGAAACATATCTGGTTTTCAACAAAAAAATTATAATACATAACAAACAAACGTTAAGTATCGCTCCTTAGTATCGAGAAATTACCATACCGACCTAGTTTGAAATGCACAATCAATAATTTAACCATTTACCTAAATGATCTCTTAATAAATAATGATTTAATAAGAAGGGTATCAATTACCCTACTTTCCGGAAATTACCCTATTCATGATACTGGTCACACTCCTGTTTTGCAGTTTGATAATTTATAAACAACAAATTATCGTGATTTTACGTACTAATTGATAAACTTAAGAATGAAAAGTTATTCCGTGACTTTTTTTCTTTCGATCGGTACAATTCTAGCAGGATTTAACAACGCATGCCGGCATATTTTATATTTTTCTTCGACATGTTTACTTCAATGACGTTTCGATTCGTCTGACGGCAAACTGGTGGATGTGGGCTGTCAATGTGTGTGTGTCACGCGTAAATACTTAGAAACTGGTGGATGTTGGAATCACAGCTGTGTTGTAAGCGAAACTCTGTCCGTAATATTATAGGTTCATGGTAGTTACTTACCAAAAGGGGTGTAGGTATAAGGGCTGTAAAATGTCTAGAAAATGTACGTAGAAAACTGTCGAAGTGAACAGGGCTATAATAACGCCTTCATTGGAGTAAAAGAGATAGATTCCCGCAATTTGCGAAAACCGGTCGTTGCAATTTGTCTAGAAGTAAACGGCTGATGAAGTAGGTAAGTGAAAACCGTAAAATCACCCAACTATTAGTTCAAAATTGACTGGAATATCTTCATTCACAGACGATTATGATTCGAATGTCGTAGTTCTATGCCAACATAATTTTATAAATGGAAGAAAAAACTAAGACAAAGACAAAACGAACGTAAAATATGAAAGGTACCAGTTCATTAACAGCGCAGCCACCTACAAAAATGTTTGTAAGTCTTTGATTTTGAAACTAAAAGCAATCGCTGCTTTGTCGATGAAATTATCAAGTTTGTTGTTCGAGAAAAACGGTCTAGTAGACGAAAAGCTCCTATGACGGAATTAGCCACATTGACCTTACGTACCTATAATATTTTGTAATTTATCGTGATCGGTAAATAAGTCCGCAGAAGCTAGCAGTAGGTAAGCATTTCAAACCTCGAATGCGCCACATGCAAAAGCACCGCCTCAACAAAAACCTAATACGAGTACCTAACTATATACCTACCTACCTACTGGCTAGGGTTATCACTGTTATCAGACAACAATTTTTCCTTTCAGTAATTTTTGGCATTTGTCAGGACAGCATTATGTAAATCTCGTCGTTAAATAATCTACAATAATTTTTTTTAAATTTTCGCCCATTTTCAGGTCTTTCAAATACGAACTTTATTGAATAAACTGTTAATAATAAATTTCATTGTTTATGGTTTTTTCCCCTAGAGGGTTTAAATGGGAGTTGAAAGTGTGTATGGGGCTATTTGCATGCTAAATGCCTCCGTTGATTGGAGTTGAACGGAGAAACGCGGGCAGAGGCTATTTATTACATAATGTGCTCATAAAACTTGTATTCTACTACTACTTATAATAACAAACGAGTTCACCAACACGCGTTTGACTGTCGACAGGTCAGGTGGATCAAACACTTTTAAAGTATAAAGTCATAACCTTAAAAGTCGCATACGACTTTCCTGTGAATTACATAAAATAAATGTTTTTTAAAGCCTAATTTTGTTTTTGGGTCCTTATAGGCATGTTCCAATATTCTACTTCTTAAAAATTGTATAGTTCAAGCCTTAAAAATGTATCCAAATCGTTAACTTTCCTATTGCCACAGTTTCACTGATCGTTTTTGTCCAGGGGCCCGTTTCACTTGTAACTACAAGTTACAAGCGGATGTCACTTTTTGACAGCTTTTGTTAGAAAGGGACTTCCACTTGTAATACAAGTAACAAGCTTTTGAGAATCGGGCCCCAGGTCAGATTTTTTTCTAGATTTTGTTGTTTAGTCAGGACTTTATAAATATGATATGTGATGACCCTATCTTAAAACGCGTGAAAACGTATTTTTTACCCTTGACAAAGGCCCGTTCACCCGCTATCTTCTCGGAACTCTCGTATATGGAAATATTCAAGATAGGTACGAGCAGTTTGAACAGAGATAAGGCGTGTTGGTGTACACGCTGTGGGAATGTGGTGTTGGGTACCTGAGGGTAATTTAGCGTCTCGTGTAAATACCTAATTAAACTTCCATATAGGAGTTATAAAAACAAACTATTTAGGGTTCTTAAGGGTCGGCAACGCTTAAGTGGCTCCTGTGATGTTGCTTAAGTATGTCCATGGGCGACGATGACCGTTTCCCATCAGGCGGCTCGTCTGCTCGCTTGCTGACTATCACATAAAAAAAAACTCTTGTGAAGTGTGGGAGTATTTCACTGACACATTCAGGGGGCCTAGTCAAGATGGCAATCGTTGACATAAAGAAAACGGCAATAGAAAATTACCTATCTATTTGTATCCAAGGGCCTTACCATGATGTCCTTATTGCGATTATGTTTAGGACCTAAACTAAATCGCTAAAGGATGGAGCTACATAACTTATATAGCTCCGTCGTTTAGCGATTCAGTTTAGGTCCTAAACAGAATCGCAATAAGGACATCATGGTAAGGCCCCAGGGCAGTATAAAGCTTAATAATAATAAAATAATAATTTGAGCCTATATACGTCCCACTGCTGGGCACAGGCCTCCTCTCATGCGCGAGAGGGCTCGGGCTATAGTCCCCACGCTAGCCCAATGCGGATTGGGGACTTCACACACACCTTTGAATTTCTTCGCAGATTTCCTCATGATGATTTTGAGGTTTCCTCATGATGTTTTCCTTCACCGAAAAGCTAGTGGTAAATATCAAATGATATTTCGTACATAAGTTCCGAAAAACTCATTGGTACGAGCCAGGATTTGAACCCGCGGCCTCCGGATTGAAAATCGGGCGTCATATCCACTCGGCCACCACCGCTTCGGCTCGCAGTATAAAGCTTATGTTTTTGAAAATCACCGCGGTGTTCGCTGTCTCGGTACTCTTTCAACGACGTAAAAAGCTACTTAGCAAGGTAAACCTTCCGTTTCCGATACAAAGCTTACGTACATTTCCAATTTGGACACTTCGTTTCGGCAAAAACGTTTACAAATCAAATTAACGTTGTACTTTAATGAATTATGTATGTAAATGTTCGAGCACACACTAAGTGCTACCTACTGATGGCTTGTTTTCTGTTCCCATCCGAGGTGTGGTGTACAAACATATTATAATGTAGGTATTATAAGGTTCTCTACTGATAGTCGTCACACAGATGTACAGGTAAGGTTTTCTCTTAAGGAGGTTGACCACATCATTAAGTCCATGACCAGAGGGAAGTCCCCGGGGCATGACGGCCTCAGTATAGAGCACCTGGTACATGCAGGTGTACACTTACCTCGAGTGCTCAAACTGTTATTTAACTTGTGTATCAGCCATTGTCATCTTCCAGAGGATCTCATGAAAACGATTGTTGTCCCAATATCAAAAAACAAAACGGGGAACGCCTCCGATAGTTCCAATTATAGGCCAATATCACTGGCAACTACGGTGGCCAAGGTGCTTGACGGTCTGCTTGATAACTTACTGGCGAAGCACATTAAAACGCAAGACGCGCAGTTTGGCTTCAAACCGGGTCTGTCTACAGAGAGCGCCATTCTTTGTTTCAAGCATACCGTTAAGTACTATGTTGAAGGAAAAACTCCCGTTGTTGCCTGCTTTTTGGACCTATCGAAGGCGTTCGATACGGTGTCTTATGATATACTATGGGATAAGATGGAAAAGGGCACGAGCACTCCGAGGGAGGTGATTAACCTGTTTCGGTATTGGTACGGACATCAAACCAACCAGGTGAGATGGGCGGGCGCGCACTCGGACATGTACAGGTTGGAGTGCGGGGTGAGGCAGGGTGGACTCTCCTCACCGCGTTTATTCAATCTGTACATGGATGAGCTGATTGAGGGACTCAGCAGCATCAATATCGGATGTTCGGTAGGTGGGACCACTGTGAACAACATCAGCTACGCAGATGATATGGTGCTGCTGTGTCCATCAATCAGTGCGCTAGTGAAACTTCTCAAGTTGTGTGAAGATTATGCGGTCGCTCATGGTCTGAGGTACAACACAAGTAAGAGCGAGCTGTTAGTTTTTAAAGCAGGTAACAAGGCTTTTGACGAACTACCACCTGTCAGCTTGTGTGGTGCCGCTCTTAAAAGGGTGACACGTTTCAAGTATCTTGGACACTGGGTGACTGACAACTTACTGGATGATGTCGATATAGAGAGGGAGCGCAGGGCATTGGCGGTGCGTTGTAATATGTTGTCCCGCAGGTTTGCGCGGTGTAATGGGAATGTCAAAATAACGCTATTTAAAGCATTTTGCCAGACCTTTTACACGTGCAGCCTGTGGACAAATTATACTAAAAGAGCCTTTAATGCCCTGCGCGTCCAGTACAACAATGGGTTCAGGATGCTGTTGGGACTGCCTCGTTTTTGCAGCGCGTCAGGTATGTTCGCGGAGGCGCGCACTGACTGTTTCGGTGCGATCATACGCAATAGAACGGCCTCCCTGATGCGTCGCGTGCGTGACAGTTCCAACAGCCTCGTGCGCCTAGTGCTAGAATCGCCTGCTTGCGCCTTCTGGAAACACTGGGACGATGTACATATGGGGTCCAGAGGCGTAGTTTATAATTTATTATAGGTAATTTAGTATAAGTCTCACTAACATAAGATTAAGGGAATGTACACTTACACTATGGACATGGTCCGAAATAAAATATATTGAATTGAATTGAATTGAATTATGAATCCGTTTCCTGTCGTGTTTGGTTAAAATATGGTAAACGGCTAAGATGAGATCAAATTATGCCTACGAAACTAGTTTTTATACCTACCTGTTATTTTTATTAGGCGCAAGCATACCTACTTAATGCATAATAGGTAGGTACATAACTTTTATTAGAATTCCTATTATCACATGAGAAGGTAGATAAAATAATTACCTACGTGTTTCTTTACGTTTGATAATTACATTCCGCTACCGTAAACCTACCAAAATGGAAACCCGCAAAGATCATTTCCAATTCCATTTTCTTCCTGGTTACTTTTAAAAGTTGATCTGCCCTGGCCACTGGCTAGCCAGACAAGCTTGTGTCAACAGAACAGGAATTAGTCCAAATTATAACCCTCCGCCCCGCACCGCCGCCGGAGACACCCTCGCACCGAATCAATATTTGTTGTCCGCACTCTTCTGCCTTAATACAACACGCACAATACTCACATAACACAACAAACAAACAAAAAACGCCTCTAAAACGTTTAGCCACCATTCGTTTTGGAACGGGCCTCCTCGCGAGCCATACGCTTTTCTAGAGATTTCTGTACAGAGCTCACCCCCGATTCGCTGTCTCTTTAAACGCAATGTCGTCTTGCTCGCACAGTTTCCCGTCGTCGTGGAGTCTTGTAATGCTGAAGATGTTGTTTTGGAATTTTCAACGCATTTTAAACCATGACTTCTGATTGGGTTGTATCCATTTTATGGGGAATACTTTAGATTTTTTGAGCGATTGCTGAAGGGAATAATGTTATTAACAAATCTTGATATTTTCTTAAAGTTATAATATGACAAAGTAAAAGTTATACAATAACAATAATATAATATTAAACATTCGTTATTGAACCACACAGTAAACAAAATTTAAAAACAGATTTACAATGTAAATAAAGCTAGCAACAAGCTTTCTAATCGCTGTTAGCGATCTCTTCCAGACAACCTTAGGGTAGCAGGATATAAAGAACAGAAAAGTTATATTTGAAAGAAATGTACACGTAAGGTTGTTATCGATTTTTTATCAATTCCATTGTCCTACAGTACGAGTAGGACCGCTCCTACCCATCTTTACGTAGGAAGTCATTATTTAATTTTCATCATTAGACGATACATACTTCTTATGACCTATCTTTATTTTCTAACTAAAACACGTACTTGTTTCTTTTAATAGTATTTAAACTAAACACGTCGTCTATATCCTGAAGACACGCAAAGATCGCCAATTGGTATAAAAACTCTTGAATATTCATAAAGAGCTGTTAATTGCACAAGTCGGCAAATACGACTCCACGGTTCCCTTGCCCCCACCGCCCCACCCAAAAGGCCAACCCCGCACACACATACACGCTCAGAAAACTGCGAAAAACGACGTATTTACACTGACATCACAACGACACTAACGCCCTTTACTTTCGAAGAAACACAATCCAATACATGTAAAATTGCATTTCAGATACGTAAGATCATTAAACAACACCAGATTACGGCATTCTGAACTTAAGTGGTGTCTCACTAAGACAGAAATTTCCCAAGATGGTTTTCACCTTGGTACGTTCTGGTTTTGAAAGAGGGATGTGTGCACACAGAGACAGGGATATACACACATGCACACATCGACTGTGGCGCGCGCAACCGGGAAAACTACGGCCTTTTACGTACGAACTGTGTACAAGAACGCGAACTAGTATATGACGTGGTTTCAGATGAAGCAATATGGAATGCACTGGCTGAAGAAACAAATATACTAAGGGCCAGTTGCACCAACCACATTTGACAGACTGATCAACATTACTCGGCGGAGAACTATGAAAATTCCCATACAATAAAATTTTGCGAACGCTTTAACGGTGACAAGCGGTTTGATGCAACCGACCCTTAATTAGGTACAGTCTGTGCGAAAAGAGTTGAGTCGTGGAATATATGGGAACAAACACATTCTTTCACAGACGTTCTCTTTCCGCACAAACTCTACCTATACTTTTTGAAACACCTTCCTTACTTACCCTTCATTTTTGCATTTTGCATAGATGATAGGATCCTAATAGATGTGGTATACGCGTGCGTCTGTGAGGGATAAAACATAGGCAATGCGACACTATGATTGGTCGAATTTATTTGTTGCCCACCATATCCATACTAATTTATGGTGCGGAATAAAAAAAGTGAGACTGTGTAGGACAAACAATAATAGTGTTTTCGCTGCTACTCCTTATGAAAGATCCATAAGACTATCCGGTTCGGTCATTTACCCCCACCCCTCATGCCTGATCCAGATAAAATACTAGATTTATGGCATTTTGTTAATCTCCGAGTAGGCACGTATCCTTAAATCGTAGGTACTTATTTCATTATTGTACCTATACGATAACCGGAGTTCATTGTTCGTTGCTCATGGGTAATGTGGGTACTCTAACACATTTTCAGTCAATTGTATTTCCGGTTACAGACAGACTTTCTTTGATGGGTTCTGTCAAATTTAGCCTTGACTTAAATAAAATTACTTAGGTAAGTATACAAAATTGAAAGCGTCTTTCTAGAATGTCTTAAGGGGCCCACTGATTACCAGTCCACCGGACGATATCGGCCTGTCAGTTGTTCGGAGCTGTCAACTTTTTGTTCTAACTGACAGGCTGATATCGTCCGGCGGGCTGTTAATCAGTGGGCCCCTTTAATCTATTTAGTCAGTTTTTCAGTACTTTGTCCAGTGTGTCGGGGGATTATAATTTTCAAGAAGATGAAAATTTCCTTGGGGGTTTAGTTAAGAGTGCTAGTTGCATGTGCGGATTCTACATATACAGAACTGAAAACGCGTGTTGGTTGTGTGCGCATCTATTTACGCGCGGGTAAATATGTACCCGCGCCGTTTGTGGAGGCTGCATTAATAATTCAATTGGTGCTCAGGTAGCGTTTAAACGATTTTTAACTTGCCGCCAAACGGATTAATTGGGAAACGTAGGTGGCGTTCCAAAACGAATGGAGTTGGAATTATAGATTAGAGTAATTTTGAGGGTGAAATAGTTTATTTTGCTTAAGCCCGATAGGTTAGAGGTAACCTGTAATAGGTGAAATAAATGTGTTTTAAATAATGTACATTTAAAGGTTTGTATTAATAAATTAGGGAATACTTACTTAAAAATAGCGTTGAAATACTTTAAACGATTTGTAACTTGCTTACATTTTGATATCATGAATTGAAAAACACAGGCACCGTTTTAAACCGAATTCTAGATCAGAATTTTAGGAGTATGTATTTGATATTGAATAGTTGTGATTCATGTGTTTTATTGTTATGTACGAATCTATAGCCTCAGTTCATCTGCGAAGTATAGTCTGTCAAGCCATTTCGCACCACGCTGTACAATTTTTTGTCTATTTTAGAGTTTTAAGTGTGTTTTGAAGTCATTTATTCTCTCGTTTTCAGGAGACTAATCGGACTAATCCCAATACGGGCCTAGTTTACCCTCTGGGTTGGAAGGTCAGATGGCAGTCGCTTTCGTAAAAACTAGTGCCCACGCCAATTACTGGGATTAGTTGCCAAGCGGACCCCAGGCTCCTATGAGCCGTGGCAAAATGCCGGGACAACGCGAGGAAGATGATGAATTATTCTCTCGTTTTCAACAATATCTACGAAATATTTTTTTTCACCTTTAGATTTTGTTTATATTTAAAAATATGCCCTTCCTGGTATTAAGTACAAGTAAGTCGACAGTAAGAGTATTTGTTATTTTAAATAACATGCTAAAATAATCTACATACTACGTGTATTATTCTGAAACTATATTATTGTGACGTATCCATCGTCGCAGCTGCTGACTGTACCTAACTTCCTACAAATTTGCAATACGAACCTAATTTACAATCTTAAGTCACGCTGATTTTTTACTCTTATTAAAATTAAATTTCGAACTTCTCGAGTCAAGTTTCTTTCCTAACGGAAAAGTTAAGTGTTTGATTATTAGATTAGCAACGTTTAATGATTTTTAATTAACACCTGTTATCGACTGTGCTGAATAGTAATTAACAACGAGGAAAATTGACAATTGAGCGGTGGAATTTGGAACTGCCTTTTGACATCTTAAGTATCTCGAAAATAACCTTTTTTTTCTTTTTTTTATTATGTCTGGCAGATTTCCAGTAAGATGGACCATAAAAATTGTAAACGGTTCGACTAAATAACGAAATTCGATTCATTATCGGAGGCATCGCCATTTTATGTATACTGAGTAATAAAATTAACTTAACTCCGCCATTTTGTTTCCTTCTTATTGACGGCTCACTCTTGCCTCATTTCAATAGTTTATGAAATTAAACTAATTTAAAGAAAAAATACTGATGAAACTTTTCTCGCAAAACAACGCAAGTCATAACTTAAATTGTTAAAAAATATTGATAAAGAACAAAGCATAATGAAGACAACAAAGAAATCAAAAGTTAGTAGGTCGTCAAGTTAACAGCTGATTGGGGTCCGAGGCAAACAGCGCCGAGCTCTATTTCTTTGCCAAACACTAATATTTGAAATCTCTCCGCGCGATTAGACGATCTACATATTGTCGTGCTGTTTGTCTGTGTGTCCTGGCGTCCGTGTTACTCTGGGTTTGCGGATTGGACATTAATCGTCTTTATGTTATGTTAGAATATTGTCATGTGTTTGCGCTTTGGTATCTGTGTTTAACTGTTTGTAAATGGGTTATTAATTATGATAAACTTTCAAAAAATACATTACGGTTTTGTATTAGCCTAATTAGTGTTTCACTATTCGGCAAGCCTCGACCGTTACGGTATTAAAATGAAGAAAATTTTACCAAGTACCTACATTTTTTCTAGTCATATTTTTTTCTATTTTTAACAATATTTAAGGTTCCTAAATTATAAAGGAGGTACCAACGAGCAATTTCTATTTTTGTAAATACTAACTCAGAGAAAATTTCAGCATCCGTTTTTCTCAGTCGACTTGTGTAACAAAACAACATACTTAGGCCAATTTGTACTGTATACTGAAATCAACATGATATCGAAATTATGTACCTAATATACATACGTAGTTATCGTTTGTCCCGCTTGGGACAATATATGTAGGAAAAGTACGAGCGAAATTTATTACAGCTAAATGATATCATTTAGACATCTAAGTAATACCTAATTTTGATGTCAGTGTAAGGGTAACATTCCATTTCTGACCGCAGCTGCACTACTGGTACTGAACGCGTCGCTGTTACTGTCAATTTCCATAGTAAAATGAACAGTAGTGCAGCTGCGGTTGGAAATGGACTGTCACCTTAAGTTCGCATGGGCCTGTTACACGTGTTTAAACTGTATACACGTGTTTCTCATGAGAGTACATAATATCTCATGAATTTCTTTTGGCCCCTCCTTTGCTTTTCCTTCCTTGTAAATCGTTGTATACTCGTGCCTGCCTACTTTTGCTAATGTACTACTAATTATTAATTTGTTATTAGCTTTTTTGCCTTTCCATTGAAGCATGTTGGTTAGTGATAGGTAGGTACATACATATTAAATTATCTTAGATTATTTTCTATTTGGTTAGAAGACGAATGTGGTGTTTTCCTGTTTTATTCAACTTCCAAAAAAGGAAAGATACTAGGTACTAATATAATAGGTATAAACGAAAGAAATACATTGAAACCGAACGTATATAATCTAAAATGTTAAAAAGCAAGCATTTAAAAACTGTTACAAAATTTGCATAAAACACGATCATTTTATGTTTCATTGAAATGATAATACATATAAATTATTCACAATTCATTAATTACGCACCAAAAACAAGACCAACTGTGCACACTTACACATTTAATTTAAAACCATTGTAATGGGATGGCATTAATTATGATTTACTGTATCAATTAATGAGAATAATTCAAACATACTAAATCATCGATGCCCTGGTCGTTAAATGGATTTTATACATGCATATTCCTTTTGTATATACTATTTCGTCATTAAAAATATACCTGCTGCTGGTAGTAGACCTTGGTTGCATTTGTTTCATAGAAATTCCCAAAAATTATCAGTTTCATATTCTGCTCTTTAGTAACCCTACTGCCGTATTCGAACTTCAAGACATTCACAAGAGACGACACGTACTAGATCAATTCTAGATACGTTATAGTTTAGATATCAACATTATCAACTAGTCCTCTTTTGCAGCACAATTCGGGCAACCAATGTCACTTTTACGTTAGATAGAGTTAGATATCTATTAGATGTGAATTAGATCTCTAAGTCATATCCTGTGGAAATCATTCAAGAGTATCTCCAGAATCGCGCAAATGACAAATTTGACAGGTTAGATCTTAAACATATCGTTATCGTATCTTGGTGATGTCTAAAAGATATCTAATAGATATCTATTTCAAAATCCGAATCGGGCCCCTAGTTACCTAATCGCATGGGTTTGCGTCATCTTTATTTCCGGGTATTAACCTCCTTAAACATCATTTACCTGTTTATATAAGGCAGCCTGACTCTATAGGTACATGCATTAACGTACAATAGATATAAATCAGACAACCGTTTTCCATGTAGAATTAAACATCTCCATCTAGATAAGACAACTAAATATTAGCTGACATGACGTAAAATCTTAGTTTCATGTCTTTGAGCAAAGGATTTTGTAAATAGCTGGTTTATAATGACAGGTTACTATAGTATTTTATGCAACCGTTGTTTAAGAGAGGTCAAAAAAGGCGGTGGCGTGAGTAACAATTTGAGGCGAAGCCGAAAATTGTTAATAAAGACGCCACGAGTATTTTTTTACTCAGTTAAACAACGTTGCATACTATACTTTTTCTACGACGAAGCACTTACTTTGAAATAAATTTGTAAATTTAACAAATATTTTTTTCATTCAAAAAGTAGCAAAGAATGCCGTACGGGCGGGAAAATAATGAATGAAATAAAAAAAAAACATGTCTATGGTTCACTCATCTGTCAGAGATGACAATTAAAATTAGGTTGGCAGCAATGTATTTCATACAATATTTTTTAAGTGGTGATTACACGAAGTATCGTAAAAGTGCCAAAAAGATACTGCGTGTATGCACAAATACTTTTTTGGGGAATAGACTAAAGACTTGTCTTGACCACTATAAGATAGGGGTTTAAAGGTGTGTGCACGACCCTTTAAATAACAAATAAAAGTAGGTAAGTACGGGAGGAGAAAAATATATTTTCAGTATCCGTGTCTAATCCCGTTTTCAAAAACTCGTCTATCTTCGATTCCCCGTAATCATTCCAATATTGCAATATATTATATGTTATATAAACATGAAGGCAGGCAGTACTAAAATCTATTTTTTTATTCGGTAGACTGAAATGACAATTCATAGTATGAACAAAAAATGAAATTTCATACTAAGAAATGTCATTTTAGTCTACCGAATTAAAAAATAGACTTTAGATGAACTTCACAAGTGTTAAGACTGTTAAGTTGGCACAATGAGAAAATCTTTGTACATTCGATTTAAAAATATCTGTTTGGAAATCGAAAAGACAATTTAGTTCTCCGTAGGATTAGCACTCATGGTCTAAATACTTAAAATTACTGTTTGAACTAAAACAATAATTCCTCCATAAACTCATAATTAAACTTTAATGGCCGCACACATGACTCAAGCCCGCTATTTCGCAACCACGTTCATGTGATACTGTTATCTGTTGTAGAAAAACAGAGTAATCCCTGCTGCGAAGTGAGACAGAGAACAAATTTGCTGAGCCAACAATCAGGCACCTAGTTGGCGCGTGTAAGGGTGGACTCACAGTTAGAGAGCAAAAATGTTGCTCTTGTTGTGTTTGCGGTTTGCTTTTGCCGAATTTAGCACATATAATGTTTGATTTGTACATACAGCTTCCGTCTACGACTTCAACCGGGTAGATGTCGTTAAAATGTTTCAATAATATTTCCATGCTCGTAAAATTTTAAAAATCCTTTCTAAGCCCTGCATCATTTGAAAAATGTTTCTTTCAAGTGCCTGAGTTCAATAGTTTAGGGACTTTAGGGTGTGCGTTGCTTGTCAATTAAAAAGTACCTACTATTTTATTAAAGGAACTTACATATAAGTTTTTAAAAATTAATTGAATTAAACGTTCATTAGTTAACTTAGGGCCACTGGCACCATCCCACTAACCTGACCTTAAGCGGTTAAACCGTTAACTTAGTGTCAAATTGTATTGGTACTTACCTAACCATCACAACTCCAGGTTTAACCTGTTAACCCCGGGTTAGTAGAAAGGTACAAGTGGCGCGTTAGCGAAGGTCTCTCTTTCAGCTTGGCCAAAAATGCTTTCGTATGTCCGGATGTTCTCCTCTATACAGGTCGCAATTCTCATCAGATTTTCATAAAATTTTGTGAGTAGGTGCGATGGTTAA
The DNA here is from genome assembly GCF_948474715.1 of Cydia amplana. Lineage (NCBI taxonomy): Eukaryota > Metazoa > Arthropoda > Insecta > Lepidoptera > Tortricidae > Cydia > Cydia amplana. Next base: position 6,100,283 of record NC_086085.1, read on the forward strand.
GTTTTTTGTTTGGTCGCTTCAGTCTCAAGTCGTAAGTTGAAATTGTAAAAAAAGTACAATATAGCTACACATAAAAAATCTTTCATCTTCTACTTACCTAATCCTACAATTTCTAAACGCTATGTATAATCTCTATCTCCCCTGAGGCCCTCATTCTAACACACCCCCTTGTAAAACCTACTCATACCTACTCTTTTTTCATACCTAGTTACTAAAGTCAAACACGGCAATAAAATCATAATTTGAATTTCCAGCGGTGCGATGCGTCGTAACCTCGATCCGTCCCAAGATGGCCGCTTATCGCCGCCATATTGTTTGCAGAGCGCCGGCGTGCGCCGCTGCGCAAGAGTCTCTTGTGTTCCCATCTTCAAGCGTACCAATTGTCTCAACCTACCAGTATCAATATGACCTCAGGACCCGTATTAAATATACGTAATCAAAAATCAATCTTAGATTGGTCTGTGTGAGAGGAGCGGTAAACCGATGGAACTGAGTTTGGAGACCTGTTTTGTAAAAAGTCTCCTTGCGCCTACTTTTATGCTAATAATAAGAACTTTAGGATTATTCCGATTGTGTAATTGTGGATTTTATTTAGATTTTCGTTGTGTTTTTAATAGTTTGTTACGTTAGTGATTATCTGATCTGCAGTTCGATTGAGTTAAAAACATTTTTAGCAGGCATGGACATATATATTAGCAGGTATGAGTTTTTCTGTCTGTGGACATCATTAAATAAATGGACTTTAAAGCCAAATTTCCTTAGGTCCAGGTCCGGCCATTATATGTAGGTACCGTAAAATGGGGTGAGTAGGGGCAAAACTGACATTCAAACCTCGATAACATTTTATTTTTACATATGCAAACTGAATGGTATATATAATAAGTGTTCCGGACATTTGTATTATAGTTTTTATTTTATTTTGGGTAGTTCCATTTCATAACTTTGACGATAAACAGGAAATCCCACCTTACCCCGTAGTCCCTCGTAATTGGGGTGAGATGGGATTTCATACAAAGGTGATTTTGGAAGATTGTTGGATCGATTTATTTTATTATGAGTATTACTATAGCTCCATTTTAAATTGGAATACATTATTTTTGTAGCAGTAGCCTTAAAATTCCATCTCACCCCCCTTTCATCCCTTCTCTCCCCATTCAAAACCCAACTCTCCCCGCGAATCCTACTCACCCCATTTTACGGTACCCATGTTCCAACCGTCTAATTCTTAAAAGCCGTATAATTAAAGCCTTGGTAAAATATACTAACCCACATCATTAACTTTAATTCGTATTGTCCATAGGAATTACGCCAGTTTTCCCGAACGTTTATGACCCGATTGCAGCAGCACGCAGTTTTTTAAAGTACTACAAATAAAATAAAATTTTAAGGTATTACAAATAATATACCTACCATAAATGTTATGCTAACTGAATGTTTAGCAAACAGAACGAACGTAGGTGTACTATATCATGTTTCAGATAGGTACTTATACCATATCGTGTTGACACACGTATGTAAATTGTGCTCAACCCTTTTTAAGCCCGACAGGATGCATTGACATGCACGTTATAAGTAATTTCAATAAATCTAGCATTTCACGTTTCCTGATAAAGTAGGTACCTCCCTAAAAATATAAAACGTTCCTTATTTCTGCATGAAAACAAGGCAAAACGAGTTTTTCCAAAAATTAAAAGATTGATTTTTTGGTTAGACACTTTATACTTACTTAACCTATTCGTCGAAATCGTAAAGGCCATTTAAATGGCTGTCAATTTTTAGAACCTACCTAACTACAACTATATATATTATACATACAATTATAGGTTTTATTACCTCCAAACAGTCCCTACAGCAAAATATATTACGTATTACTTACACGTATATATTTATGTCAACAGAGTTCCTTCAAACCTGCAACACACTAACCCTAAGGTTTCTCCTAACCTAGTCAGGTATAACGTAAGGCCAAGGGGCTTCGTATTGGGCCCAGCTAAATATGTGCTTTACACACAGTACAATACATAAACACACATAATATGTACACAGCACACATCGCCCGCTTGCACGGAAAATATTTGGAAACACCGCCAATGTAATCCAAGGAGTTTGCCTTGATAAATTAAATACACAATTTGTGTCGATCGTTATTTTATGATATATTAAAATGGATTTTATTTGTTGGCGCTGGAAAATTGTGATTAGCTCTTGTAGAAAAATATTAAACCTACTTTACATGTTTTGATGAAAACGTTATAGTTGTAGGTAGGACGTATTTATAATAAAGTGAAAAATTATCAAATATGTATGATTTTTTTTAATTCATTGTTGAACTTAAATGCTATAAACAGGTAATTAACGCACTTGACATGTATTATTATATGAATGTTTAAAATTACTTTGTACACCTACATTAAGTATATCAAGGTAAAAGATGCAATACGAATGCTTGGGCAAATAGGTTGGCCGTGTGTTTTAGCTGACATAGAACTTTGGTACTGTGTCGAAGCGAATGTGTTCAACAGATACCTACACATTTGTTTTAGAGAGACTTGCGTGAGGCTTAAATTAGAAAATTTTAAAAATGATTCACAAAGCTATATAATGTATTTGTATATTATGTACTTATTAAAGAATAACTAAAAGTTGGTACCAATACAAATTATTTTTAACAGTAATCTACATAATTGCTGCAACATTGCCCTTATTACCTATAACTAATGTCCATATAAAAGAAATGACAAACTTTAAAACATTGTCAAGTAATAAAAAAAAATATCGTTTCCATGTCTAGAATCTGACCACATAAACCTTGCAAAAACTGGGCAGTAAGAGTGCATATCTTATCTATCTAATTTAATACCTTTAAACGAGCAATTCTTGTTTATTTATTTATATTTAATATTTCAGGGATCTCAGAAACGGCTCTAACGATTTCGATGAAATTTGCTGTATGGGGGTTTTCGGGGGCGATAAATCGATCTAGCTAGGTTTTATCTCTGGGAAAACGCGCATTTTTGAGTTTTTAAATGTTTTCCAGCAAAGCTCGGTTTCCCAGATATTATATATTATTTATATATCTCTATATACTTGACGTAGCACTTAGACTCTACGACGGTTTACAAAAAATCATCCAAATGCACGAGAATAAATTCTTATATTAAACTAGCCATCATGCACGCACCACACACGTCACCTTGGTCCTCTTTTTAATTCCCATCAAAATTTGAAAATAGAACACTCACGACCCTGAAATACAGCCCTGACATTGACCTTCACCAGGTTCACCCACAGCCTGATAACTAGAGTTAATATTGGCACCCAACTGTTTGACGAACGCTCTACTCTATCAATATATAAACATAATATTTATATTTGTACCGAAAGCACAATTACGACACTGCCACTTGTGTAATGTCAGTGAAACGATAATCTGTGTACATTGTTGTGTGGGCGGGTTGCGATTTGTTTTTCAACGTTTTTGCTGGATGAAAGTGGTTGTAGTTTACAGAAAACTGATGGCAAAGTCGTTTAATCTTCGTGTGGTCGTCGATCCTCTGCTAGTCTTTTCTGGTGTTATTTTAATTGTGGTATAATTTTTCTATTATATTTAGCTAGTGGTTAACACACAGTTTTTATGATCGCGCTTCAGTCGATATACATAAATGTATTATGTTAACTTATTTATGAAAAATCAATGTTTCACTTCTATTAACTCCATCACTTGGCACCGGCATTCTTACATGGACCATGGAGTAGTCTCTGGGAACAACTCATAGGATATTATATATATAATTGTAGTATTATATTATGTACAAATATTAACATTATTTCCTAAGTTATACTGACAAATATGGATGTAAATCTGAAATAAATATTTTCAAAAACTCAATAGGGTTGAAGGTGAAATACGTCCATAAACACGCAAGTGTATTTAGTTCAAAACATATTTTCAATTTAGGACATGACATCGCCACGCCGAAGCTTGTAAATACCCAACCAACTTATTACCTCTAAAATTCAAGCGATAAAAGACCTTCTGTAACCGCAACAAGAACTATGCTACAAGCAAAGTTACCTTGTTTAGTGGTTCCATGTCTTCCACATTCGTACCCGGATCGCATCGCACGTGTTAATGAGATGAACGAGAGAGCCGACAACACAAATTATCGGGTCCACTGTAATGCGACCCTCTGATGCCCTGTGCTGCTGCGTTTACTGGTATATTTTAGTAGTTAGTAACAATAGTAACCAGTCAAGTCAAATCAACACAATTATGATAGATTTTTAGAAAATATTAACAAATGGCAGTGTGGCAAACTTTGCATAATCGCGTTATTTCATGTGTCGTTATTTTTATATATATCGGCGAAGGATGGTCCCGATGGCGGTGGGCGCGTGGGGGTAGTACCTAGATGTATTACTTCACAGCCAAAATAGTAGGTATGCTACCAACGCATGAAATAAACATTCAGACTCGTTACCCATACTAGTGCCTACTATATTTTAGTACTAAATAATCACAACGACCAATCACTATTCCAAAATTATTTGAATCAAAATAAAAAGATCACATGAAACCGTTCAAATCTTTATTTTACAAAAGTAAGCTTCTAATGGCACATAAGAAATCAAAATAACACTTGGAATAAAACACTTAGCTAAACGGTTAAACAACGTGAGAATCTATAAGCTTTCAGAATAATCCTTCAGGTGTAAGCCTTCAGGAACGTAGCGAATTAGGCACGAGCTTGGCTAACGTCCGATCTCTAGCGCGGTCCGATCAAGAAGAAGGAAGCCAGTTCCAGCGGCGGAGCCAACCGCTCCCGCCTCCAATTCAAGTTGGTAAACCTGCCTGACCAGTCTACCAACATAACGACAAAAATGCTGCTCGTGCCTACGTTCACTCAAGATACCCCTCTTGACGTTCCAAAGCCTTCTACCTGTCATCTTAGTTCATCAATACACCAATAGATGGTGGCGTTACTCTCTACGCAACTTTATGATTCCGTTACAAGCAAATAATATGTAGCCAAACATTGCTAATCGATTTTATACAGGCGTTTAAAGCTATGAACTGTAACACTGCAATACGTCCTTCTGGTGTCTCGCTCCGACACGGCCGTCCTGCGCTACACACGTCCTCGTGTGTGGGTGTATGCATTTGATACTGAAACAAAACATACAGCACAGTATCTCATCGCTCGGTCATTCCTGACCAACAATTTGGGTCTCACTCAAATTACTATTAAAATCAAACTTTGTTATCAATCAAACCAGAAAAAAAATAATTGTTCAAAATTACTTTAACAATCCTCATTTCTCTAGTCAAAAATAGTCCATCGAGCAACGACTAAATAAAAATAATCATCAGTAATCATCGCCGCTATCTAACGGATACACTCCAATAATCATCGCCTCCATCTGGCGGATACTCTCAAATTTATGTGAAAACAGAACAATCCCAAACATCAAAAACACAAATCACAACAGCTCTAATTCATTGCTCGACAGTATCACTACTATTGTCGTCAATATCAATTTACGGGGAAATTATCTGGTATTAAAAAAAATTGGTCATATGTGATCTAAATTTTTGTAAGACATCTTAAAATAAATAACATTCTGAATTGATAGTTCCAATTTTACTCATATGAACACAGTACATAAACGGGAATTCATTTTTAACAAAACAACTGTGCGGGTTGCGGGTTGGCGGTGATGTTAAAACGTCCGGAGAGTAGTAGCAAAAGGTGTTTATTGTATTACAATGTTCAATGTTAGAACTGCCAGTCCTTCGGTGCATTGCCAGTCCTTCGGCAGATACCAGACCCTCGTCAGAAGTAACCATCTCAGCCGCGTAAGTGCTACTCCTCGCAAAGAGCATTCTGCACATAAAAAGCAGACCACGTGCACCTCTTACATGCTCCGGCACTTCTGATGCGGTCACTAAACAATACCCAGTCCATCGAAAGCAAAACACTAGTGCCCAGTCCATCGGGCGTACTTTCAGTCCATCGAAAGCAAAACAGTATTGCCCAGTCCATCGGGCATGCCTTCAGTCCATCGAAAGCATGACAGTATTGCCCAGTCCATCGGGCGTGCCTTCAGTCTATTGAAAGCAAAACAGTAGTGCCCAGTCCATCGGGCATAATTTCAGTCCTACGAAAGTACAAGCTTTCAGTCCGTCGAAAGCAAAACAATGTTAACAGTGAATTCCAAAAAAAAAGAAAATAAAAACAGGTCTTTAAATCATGTTACTCAGAACCATTGGTACTATCAGCGTCAACTAATCAACTGAAACTGAACATTACTGATCAAAATCACTAAAGATAGCTTTCTTCTTTAGCTTTAACAACAGAAACTCGCTCAAGACTTCTATGCAGAAGTAAAACATCTCAAAATAATCCCAACGAAATGGGAACTGCTCACCAGCTTAATAAAGTATGATGCACGCGACCAAGTCAAAGGTGGTGGTGGTGAGGTCCAACCCAAGCACGGAGGCTGATCCTTTCCGCTTGCCGTTGCCGTTGCTGCGGCAGATTGCGAGAGACACGATGTGGTTCAACATAGCTGGCTGTTACTGAAATCATCATTTGCACGGTATCAGGTTTATCATGTATGCAGGCTAAACTCAAAAGGTTTATGAAATGCAAGGTAGCAGACACAAAAAAACATGTTTCCAATGTATACGGGACTTCAAAAATCTCAGAATAAAATTTAAACTTCAATGAGTGTGTTTTATTTCATTCTATGAACAAACAAACACGTGTTCCAAAAATAAGTAACAAGGTAAAATGGGCCAATACGAAAAGTGACAGCATATTAGTTACGTTCGACTGTTATGCTTCGCCATTACACTCAAAATAAAATTCACTAATAAACAATTAGAACGAAACCTGTCCTTTTATTTCCAAATCTCCAGCACAGAAGATACTGCACAGCTGCTTCTGTGCCACGGGCGTAATGGTGTCTGCAAGTTCGCTCGGCTCTGGCTGCAGGACACTGTAACATTAATTTTCATATGCGTAGCTCATGTTTAGAATAAGAATAAGAATAAGAAACCATTTATTGCAACACAAAGAGCATACAGGTTACAAAACATAAGGATTGAAAAAATAAGAATAATTGTGCGGCAAAAGGAACGGGCTCAGCATACGCTGCGTCAGTCATTTCATTACAAATTGCCTGCGCAGCGCTGATTTTCATAGTATGCACGATTTGTGATCTATCACGGCATTACGAGCAATAATTTGTCGCAATTTTATTAATTACTAAACGTTACAGGGTAAAGATTACAAAATCCTATGCATTGGTAAATCAGCAGGATCAATATCTAACGGTGCATTGTATTTTCATGAAAAAAAAAAATATTTTTTGAGGGTAGATGCACAAGTGAGCGATGAAATAATATCACGTCGCGACAGCCAATATTTGATTTTAATTAACAATATGGATTTCACATCAAAATAACTCAAGATCACTTAGATTTCAACGAATTTTAAAAATTATTTGTATTTTCAAATCAATTATTGAGGGTAGATTCACAAGTGAGCGATGAAATAATATCACGTCGCGACAGCCAATATTTGATTTTAATTAACAATATGGATTTCATACCAAAATAACTTAAGATCACTTAGATTTAAATGGATTTTAAAAATTAATTGTATTTTCATGAAAAATCAATTATTGAGGGTAGATTCACAAGTCAGCGATGAATAATATCACGTCGTGATAGCTAATACTTGGTTTTAAATAACAGTATGGATTTCAAATCAAAATAACTCAAGATTGCTTCGATTTAAATGGATTACAAAAATTAATTACAAAGAAACATAACGATCCCAGACATGACGTCACGTAACGACCGCTATGCTCGACTGCCTCAATCATAATTCACAATTTCACAATAATTCTCACCAAATAACAATGAATTACACTCGCCATTCAATCAAGGTTAGACACGTGAGCTTACCTTACCACGTGTTCAGATTATGGAATGTAGGTCACCAGAAATACACCACGCTCCCAGGTGGCTGTGTAAGCAATACATGAAACTCCGCATCTATCCCACTTCTGATGTCGGCGAAGGATGGTCCCGATGGCGGTGGGCGCGTGGGGGTAGTACCTAGATGTATTACTTCACAGCCAAAATAGTAGGTATGCTACCAACGCATGAAATAAACATTCAGACTCGTTACCCATACTAGTGCCTACTATATTTTAGTACTAAATAATCACAACGACCAATCACTATTCCAAAATTATTTGAATCAAAATAAAAAGATCACATGAAACCGTTCAAATCTTTATTTTACAAAAGTAAGCTTCTAATGGCACATAAGAAATCAAAATAACACTTGGAATAAAACACTTAGCTAAACGGTTAAACAACGTGAGAATCTATAAGCTTTCAGAATAATCCTTCAGGTGTAAGCCTTCAGGAACGTAGCGAATTAGGCACGAGCTTGGCTAACGTCCGATCTCTAGCGCGGTCCGATCAAGAAGAAGGAAGCCAGTTCCAGCGGCGGAGCCAACCGCTCCCGCCTCCAATTCAAGTTGGTAAACCTGCCTGACCAGTCTACCAACATAACGACAAAAATGCTGCTCGTGCCTACGTTCACTCAAGATACCCCTCTTGACGTTCCAAAGCCTTCTACCTGTCATCTTAGTTCATCAATACGCCAATAGATGGTGGCGTTACTCTCTACGCAACTTTATGATTCCGTTACAAGCAAATAATATGTAGCCAAACATTGCTAATCGATTTTATACAGGCGTTTAAAGCTATGAACTGTAACACTGCAATACGTCCTTCTGGTGTCTCGCTCCGACATATACATATTTGAGTTTTCAGGGAAAACTTTCGGGAACAGTAAAATAAACTTGTGTGTACCGTGTAACCTCTACGTTTTACACTTCACTACAAAAGCTGCTAGCTTGTCGGCAGAAAGGTTATCTGTTAAGTTTGAAAGGACAATTAAACTCTAAAATGAGAGATCACTCTGCTGATGCAAGTACAGTCAGCATCAAATAGATACTGACGACTAAAGTGGCCCAGTATACTTCTATGGTAACAAAGGTGTGAAAGGTGTGTTACGATATAAGCATTTGGCCACTTTAGCCGTAACGTAACTATCTATTTGATGCTGACTGTACATATAAAGTATAAGAGTTTTTTCAACTCGTAACTGATGCAAGAAAATAAGTACGAGTATGCAAGTAGTTTCCATGCAATCGTGCTCAAGTAGTTACTAAACAAGGCACCATCTCCAAAAGCGCAAGTCAACTGTTTGAGTTTTCAATTCGCGCCCGCACTGATTCGATACCACGGCTAACGCGTATTTGTTTAGCGATACACATATAATTGTCCTGTCCAAAGTACGATAATTCACAGCTCGGATGTACTTGAGACAGTACGCTACGAACAAAATTCTTGTGTAGGTAGGTACGAGGTTATTTACTCGTACATCGGAGCAAAAATGAGCTCCAAAATATTTGAACACGTATCTATGCCCTTAGCTGTAACCTTTGTTCTCGTACCTATATAAACATCTTTATCTTTAAGGACATAAGGGATATGGGCTTATTATGTATCAGTGTTTTAAAGATTCGAGTTCTAGGACTTGCAATAAGCGATCGCCAATTCTTTCACTTCGTAAATTTTCTTGGCTCTGGGTAAGCAACGCCAAATCCGTGCGTTAGTTTAATTGTATTATATCTCAGTCACAATTAGTGTCACTACCAAGGCATAATGTGCGTGGACATGATGAAAAATTAGTGCACTCCTGAACAAAATATATGTTGATAGGTACCTACTTTAAACAAAAACTGAGTTTACGGAGTGAATTCAACTCCGTCATAATAAGTATAATAACCAGGGAACAAATCAAATTATTTGTAAGTTGTTTTTAAGTAGTCACACTACTATATATATATATATATAAATTATAAACTGAAATAGATATTATACACTAAAGATAAAGTCCGACATAATAATTGCAAGTTATAGCTGATTTTCGTCGAACCCAAAAGTAGGTACTTATGAATGATACATATTTCAACAACTCATATATACCTATGTACTTACACGAGCGTAAATTTCAATGTAAGTTATACTCATTCCCAATATTTTGGGGCAATTTTACTGAAAATTTCTAATATTCGAAATTAGATTTAAGCAATACACCGCCTTCGAGTGCCACCAATAAGTACTGTTATGTCAGTCCATCTGGCATGGCACAGTCCCCTTGCAATTACTTTTCTAAGCCAAATGCTTCAACAGAGTCGTCGATTTCAAGTGGTTTTTATTTTTAAATATAATAGGTACTCCCTCCATCAACTAAACCTATGCGCTTAATTTTTTAGGGGTCCGTACTTACTAGAGCATCCAATATCAGACAATTCGTCGGTGCGAATAAAGAAATCGCCATGTATTTTTTAGCTACTTTACAGGAGACAAAAAAAACCGTTATTTTCCTGTTTGTAATATATTTGTTGCACCTGTATTTTTTTTCTGGTAGATCAATGGTTTTTACATGGTACTTATGCAGAAAATAAACAATTTTTTTCGTAAATTTGTACAATATAAATTATTTTAACCAGAATTTTGCTACATAGCGACTTAAATTTGGTTCACTTAAAATCATCATGTGTAAAGTTTACACATAGCGATTTGTTTCCAAAGTAACGTAACACGAGAAATGATACATAGCGGATTTTAGGGTCAATGAATCGCCATGTACAACATTATCGCCATCACCCTCGACGGAAAACAAGGCATTTAATTACGTTATGTGCAAAAAAAAATCACATAGCTATTTTTTTGTACAAATTTTGTTAGTTATTTTCAAAACTAATATAGATATAAAAAAAAATATTGATAATAGTTCGACGGGAAATTGAAAAAGGAATTAAAATATGCCAAAATCAAAAAATCGTAAAAAACACATAGTAGCGATTTTTTTATTCGCACCGACGAATTGTCCAATTCAAAATATTGTTTAAAAATAGTTTAAATGCATTTATAAAATTATGTTTTTTTAATATTTTTGGAAAAATTACTATAGTTTAGTTAGTTTATAGTTTTAATTACTATAGTAAATCTGAAAAGAGATTTGTATACCTATAAACGTTTACATTAAGACAGGCTGAATAACAAAAACAATAAAGCAGAATATATTATGCAACAAGAACAATTAGGTATGGGGTAATAAAAAGGATCTACAGTCTACCAATGGGACGTAGTCTGAAATTTGCATCATCTACTTTGAAATTTGCAATAATATATAATATGCTATATTTCTTCTCAAAAGGGACATATACTCGTATCATATGCATCTGGATAGGTGGGCTAATATAGCCACCAAGTGGATGCAGGTAGCGGGCATGGGCGGGAATGGCGAAATTATTTTAAACCCTTCCTTTACAACTAGCCTGATGAAGCATAAAATCGGGAGTTATGGAAAACTAGGTGAAATACATTTTCCCAGCAGTGGGAGACTCAAACAGGCTAAAGAAAGAATCTATTGTTCTAAAAAGTCACAACCAATTGCGTCATAAGCACGTGATATATATTTATCAACAAAACATATCCACATATAATTTTCCACTACCATTTTGTCCGTGAGCCAACACGGCCCGCTAACAGAATCCGCACACATAATTATTGAAAGTCGCACGTCCAACTCTGTTTGATCACTTATTGGCTAAGAGATTACCGTTTCTAAGCAAAATGTGTATTGAATAATAGCTGTTGACTATAATACTAATACCTCACTTAGTGTAGGTTTCATTTGTTTTATCAGTTAGCGGGCGAGTGGGTTTCTTTTGTCGAAACGCTTATTTGGGAAATGTACCTTACTAATAGTCGAATTGAGTATGGTTTTATTTATTTTGTAGGATAGATATTTTATTGTGTCGAAAATACTACGTATTACACATGTCGCGCCATCTATACCCAGCTATGTATATAATACACGGGCCTGAATCTAATTGGGTATAGATTCGCATGGGCAACAAAATATCACCATAAATACATATAACACCATGCTACATGAGAGTAGGAGAAGGGGTCACCTACGACCACACTGTTACATGTACAAGTACATTTACTTCCGAGTTGGCATCGCACGTTTCGTATCATTATGAGAGTGCAGTCTACTGGCCTATCCAGAGTGACTCTCCCGTCCCGTACGATCGGTTCGCCTCCAGACTAGGTACTACCGTCTAGTACCCTGGTGTCCTACACACCACCTGGACGTGGGGGCGTTGCCCCCACGGGGTCCTCCATATGCCTGCCCCCTAGACCCGACCCTTGTACTCCAACTCATAACCGACCGTACTACATGCTTTGCCTGTGTGCTTCCGATACACACTCCAGGAAGCCCCGGGCTTCCCAGTCCAATGTCGAGATTGGACTATTACGTCTTAGTGAAACTACGTTAACCAAGGACCGTTGGTTAACCCCTTGTTCCACTCCCATGTAGCTAGGATGTCGATTACATAAGCATAAATATGTGTGTAAACACTCACCGGGGCAGGCTCCCGTTACCGCGTGGCGGCGCACCATGGACCGACTCAGTACACCCAGCGCCGTCTTACGCCCACTGACGTATATTGCACGTACCTTTATTTCCCGCCATCAGAACTGTCACTCTGGCTGTCAGTGTTGCCACATGACAAAGTAACCTGGTTGATACCACTTACCAGCTTACATCGCGCTTGGCGCGACAACACAAGCAACACAGCGGTCGAGACTTTTGGGTCTTGGTCGTCAGACACCAAAACATTAATAAAGGATATTTCCCGAAAACTTGTTGGGGTGTCTGGCGACCTACGAGCAGGGTCATATTTTGCCCAAAGGCTGAGTTTAACCATACAGCCGGGAAATGCGGCCAGTGTCCTGGGGACTATGCCCCAGGTGACATTAGGTTTCGTATAAAATTTGATGTATAATACCTTTGTAAATATTGTAAATATATTCTAAATAAAGCTAGATAGCAACACAGCTACAGTACTTAACTTTTTGGTTAAAATCGACAGGTGACTGGCACGCTGCCCTCCACGGGAGCTTTAGGGTCTACCGCGGACCACGTCGTTCGTTCTTCCGTCTATTGCCTCTCTATCGTTCGAATATGCATTATCTATAAGGAGGCAGACATGAATCCTGTCCATACCTACCTATTACCCCCCAGTTTTGAGAAATGCAATAGGGCGTTTTTAGGGTTCCGTAGCCAAATGGCAAAAAACGGAACCCTTATAGATTCGTCATGTCTGTCTGTCTGTCTGTCTGTCCGTCTGTCTGTCCGTCTGTCTGTCCGTCCGTATGTCACAGCCACTTTTCTCCGAAACTATAAGAACTATACTGTTGAAACTTGGTAAGTAGATGTATTCTGTGAACCGCATTAAGATTTTCACACAAAAATAGAAAAAAAACAATTAATTTTTGGGGTTCCCCATACTTCGAACTGAAACTCAAATTTTTTTTTTTCATCAAACCCATACGTGTGGGGTATCTATGGATAGGTCTTCAAAAATGATATTGAGGTTCCTAATATCATTTTTTTCTAAACTGAATAGTTTGCGCGAGAGACACTTCCAAAGTGGTAAAATGTGTGTCCCCCCCCCCCCCCCCCCCTAACTTCTAAAATAAGAGAATGATAAAACTAAAAAAAATATATGATGTACATTACCATGTAAACTTCCACCGAAAATTGGTTTGAACGAGATCTAGCAAGTAGTTTTTTTTTAATACGTCATAAATCGCCTAAATACGGAACCCTTCATGGGCGAGTCCGACTCGCACTTGGCCGCTTTTTTTAAATTACACTTACACGTACACTTTTTTTCAAATTTGGGATTTTTTATGTTATTTCTACTCAGAATCACGAACTCTTTCTATCCTAATAGGAGGAAAAAAGTGTCCCATCTTTCCATTCCGCGACCGCCATACAAAGTCTATGAAAAATGGTGACGGAATGGAAATAAAAACCTTAGGACACTTTTTTTCTCCTATTAGGATAGAAAGAGCTCGTGATTCTGAGTAGAAATAACATAAAAAATCCCAAATTTGAAAAAAAGTGTAGGGGACAACTTAAAAAAAACAACGCCCAATAGTTACGTAATAACCTAACTTGACGGAACTTGTGTATATCACTTAATTACAGCACTACCGATTGCCCCAGTTATCCAAAATAACCAACATTACACATAACAAACTAATAAGCTAATAACTAACTCACATTATAATATTAATGCAAAGATACATATTTGCAGTGCCTAACATTATTGTAGTCTGTCTGTATATTGATTCTATTTATCAATGCTTAATTCGGGCAACATTCTAAATGAATTTGCCGAGTCTTAGAAATTATTTTGCCAGCAAACATGGCCCCACGTTTATTAGGTAAATATTTAATATTTGATTGGAATAAATGTCGCTTTATTGCAGCGGATCTCCTGTTGACTTGTTTTATGACTATCCTTTATACTGTTTGTCTTGAAATATTTAGCATTTTTGTAGCTTGTATTATATTTAAGAATTAACCGACATATTGTTATTTCAACTTTTTTTCCTTAAATATGTCTTAAGGTTGGTTGCACCAAACTGTTCGTATTATCGTTAAAGAGTTCGAAAAATGTTTATGTATGGAAAGTTTCATAGTAAAGCGCTAGGGCGTGCCGGCTGACGTTGATCAGTCTGTCAAATGTGGTTGGTGAAATTGGCCCTTAATCAGGAGTATTTATAAACTGAAATAGATGTCATATTCTAAAGAAAAAGTGACCAAGCAGTGGCGGAGGCCTAAATCGAACCGGCGTTTTCAGCTTACGCTGCTAACGCCCTGGCCCGAAAAAAATAAGTTTTTGGAAAAAAAATAATTTTTGGAACAAGCTTTTATCGCTGACTGCACTTTTCTTACGACAGACAACTAATACTCATCGAGACAATTCTAAAAACCCCTAACACAATTAGGTTGCGTTGTTTCATCACATAGTTCCTATGGCCACCTCCTGTCTCCATCATCAGATCAGTTCGACAGTACCATATTATTGTATTGTCATCAGAACTACATACAGCTGCCAATTTTCATGACGCTACGATCCTTGGAAGATGGTTAAATTAGTTACCTTAGATTCCATTACATTTTAGTTACATACAGGTCGAGGGTTCCTATGGCCACCTCCTGTCTCCATCATCAGATCAGTTCGACAGTACCATATTATTGTATTGTCATCAGAACTACATACAGCTGCTAATTTTCATGACGCTACGATCCTTGGAAGATGGTTAAATTAGTTACCTTAGATTCCATTACATTTTAGTTACATACCGGTCGACCTAATAAAAGCTTGTTAAAAAGAATAGGTAGGTAGGGTCATTGCGATAGTTTCCATCCATGCTATAGTATTCGTCCACTTGACGGATTAGTAAGTAATATATTTGATTTTCAAAATAAAGATTTTTTTTTTTTTTGAATTTTTGTCTTTACGTTAAATAAGGATTGCAATACGTTGCAAGGATTGCAAAATTGTGCATTAATGTAGGTTTATATTCAAATTTCGTCAAATGGACCAAAACTAGAGCTGGACGAAAACTAACGCACTCTATATTAAATGTTTAATAACATTTAATATACATGGATTTCCATATAGAGTCTGTGCGGAAAGAGAAGAGAAGTGGATTGTATTGTGCCTTCTCTTTCCGCACAGACTCTATTGAAAATTATACTATCATATTTAATCAAACTATATTGAAAAGCTGTATTTAATAATGTTGTGAAATCTGCGAATGTTTTTAAATACCATTGAAGTAAACATGTTGTTTAGCAAGCAAGATAAATATTAGGTCCTTATCATGTCACATTTTGCAAGTCTTATTTTTAATTCCTCTGTCGGAGAGAGTGCGGTTATTTTCCATGAGTCAAGCTGACGTTATCATTATAAATAATTACCGTGTTTACTCTCGTTAAGGTGACAAAGAGATTTGGTTGATGTTTCTAAATGACAGGTGTCACAAATTACAGTAAAGGTGACATTCGGAAGTCAACTGCAGTTGCATTATTACTACTGTTGCGGGTTATTCGTCGACCGCCATTTTGGTAACATCACCTCGTGATTCATTTCTTTGTTTTTGCTTATTAATGTTTTCTAAAGTGTAATATTGATAGCGTATTATGCAGTAAACTAATGTGGAAGTGGGCAGATAATGAAAAATTAATCATGAAACGCGTTTAACCACCATTCTGGCGTCAACGCCTGGTAGCCCACGCGGGTCCTTGTAAAGTCCAGCTATCGCCTTGCAAGAGCTCATAACCCAACTACCGAACAACGTCGTGCACTAGAGTGTCTAGAGCATTTGGTATTTCTACCTCTAACCGTGGCTGGCTAGAGCCCTAGAGGCCATAATTTTATACTTTTATACCGTACACTGGCTGAAGTTTTTTACAAATAATATTAATTCGATTCCACGTGGGATCCACTTTGACGTTGGCGAAATCATCGACAGTATCGATGGAGCCATATTACCCAAAGATTGATTAATTGATACTACTGTTGCGACATTACTGCGGCGGCGTAGATGCTGCTGCTGTGCAGCTGCAGTAGCCATGCGAACGTCACATGAAGGGTGACTGTTGCAGCATTGATGGACGATGTCACTGAAGATATCTACATAATTGCTTAGCTGTCCTTGGCGCATTGCTGTCGCAATTAGAACGTTTTATCGTCACTCAATTTATCAAGGAAATTGAGTGTCATCGCCCATTTCCCTCAGCTGCAACGCTGCTATAGTCGCCATCAGAATATCACCTTTAATCCTTTATTATGAAGGTATACTAGAATTACTAAAGTTCTATACAATATGCAGCTAATATAATAGAGTCGGATCAAGCTAACTCTGCATGGCATTTGCGACAAAGTGTGACAATATCATCATGTACGTTTCTAATGACACTCTCTCACTTTGTTCTGTTCAAGTCTGTCAAAAGTTAGCTCAGATGGACTCTATTTTTTTATTGTTTGAATAGTTTGTGTTACGTCTCTAGAAAATCTTGCATAAATTACCGTATTTTTTTAGCTCACAAGATTTCTTATTAGTCAAAACCAGCCAGTACCGCCAAAGAGGACGTTATTTGATTAACACTAATTAGTCGAACCGGCTTTACTTCTTCCGACGAACGAAAGTGCCGTCTTTCTAAATACCAGCTCGCACCTACAGACTCTTAAGCATTAATCCATCTTTATTACCAAAGTTTAAGGTCTTCAATCGCCAGAATATATTTTTCAAAAATGCTTATAAACTCAGAGTAAACTCAATTTCAGAGCCAGAGAAAGTATCGCTTTCTTTACGTTAAAACACACGCTTGAAGTCATAATTTCCCTGCAATTTAGTGTGATAAATAGTGTCAACCCCTGTAATTAGCAAAACTATTAGTTCCCTGGGATATAAATCTATCCCTTGCATCTCGAGCGATTTCACGGGCAATCCCACAATGGGGACAAGTCAAACTGACTATCAAAGCGCCCATTCATTCTTAAACGGGGGCTAACAACATTATACCCGTGTAATACATATTTCATTATTACTCACCTTTTATGGACCTTTATTTTATAGCGCTGGCAACCCCGGACGTATTTTTTTTTCACTAGTGACGGCGGCTACAATGCCAGGTTTGTGTTGAATAGGGGGCGGTGTATTGTTATACAATATTTTTTCTGGCCCGTATCTGGACATTTTTATACGAGTATCATGTGTGGATATCAGTTTGTACGGTCGGAAGAAAATCTTAGTTTCTAAAGACTAAAGCTCCTTTCATTACAATTGATATGCTTGGGGAGTTAACTGCTGTTAAGTTAGTCCTTTTAGAAGATTTGTTTGTTTTATTCTTTTCGGTAAAACGCACACGATATTTCATTCAAACAGCAGACTTTTATCGGTGCACCAACTGGCTTTACTTACATTGTCTCTCGAATATCTTTGCTGACGCTACCGCCGTTTTTACAGTGCCTTCTATAGTTCCTGAACTATCCAGAGCTCCATTGATCAGGAGACACCGACGTTCACTTCCGTTTGCCCTTTCATTGTGCCATTCGACAAGGCAGCTCGCACCGCCGCCGGCCATAACGCAACAATGGCACAATTCAAAAATCGAATTCCAAATTCAAAAGCGCATCGTTGAGGTTTATTGGCTTATCGCTTGATTGATTGTGCGAATGCCGTTTTTTTTTAATCGATGTTGCCAGTTTTTGTGCAATTTATAGGTCGATAATATATTTTGATTTGGGCGTGGCGAATTCGCGAGCTTTGTCGGTGTACGGAAGTTTTCGTCGGATGTATGGTATGTCCTGTTAACAGGTATGTTTTCTTTTGTTAAAATGCCTACGATCAGTACTTTCATGAAGATTGTAAGAAGTTTGTTTGGTGCACTTGTTTGCGATACGCCTGTTACAAATTAAATCAAAAAACGGAAGGGACGGTCTGTTGGTGCTGTGAAATTGTAAATTGAACCTCGTTGAACTGCATTTCTCTTAAGTAAACTTCTGGAGTTTTAAAAGGTTTCTTTGAGACAGTTCTCGATTATTTTACTGACCTTGTTCTAAATCTGAGTCAGCGTGGTTTTCCAGTTAAACAAAATGTGTATTAATATTATTATGAACGACAGAGTGTATTAGCATAAGCGGTTGTGAGACAAAAGCATCGGTTTCCACTCACGCGCCGAGATCCCATTACGTAACAAAACCAGAGATCCGTCTTCAAGAAATTTTGGAAAAACTCAAAGAAACCTACGCAGACTAAAACTGCTCTTATTATTATTTTGATAAGGTTAAAAATAAACTACTTCGTTGTTTGTTGACTGTAATATCATGTTTGTCAATGAAAGGCGTGACGTATTTGTGCCACCGTGGCTAAACGGACATAAAGACAAAGAGACTTAAAGACACACTGGCATATCTAAAATACACAAATTGATGAAAAATATTATTATTATCTTAACTGTTCCAGCTTTCAAAGTTCAAACATAACGCGTGGACAGAGACTAGAGGCGTCATGGCGGCGCCATAATTTCTGTGGCTCCAGAGAAAAAGGCACCAGACAAAATGTATGGAATTATTATGTATCAGTTACCAGGTTGATTCTCTGTTTTTGTTCTTTTATATGTTTTAACATCAAAGCTGTTGTACATAATCGTAGCCCAGATTTCAGATTTCCTAGTGTACCTATTACACCATAAATTTGTAAGTACAAAAGTACACGAAATTATCACTAGACCACAAAAATTGGCCTAAGGTTATTGTGAGGTAAGAGAAACATTTGTAGCGAAAAAAAAACAGTAAGAGATACAAAATAATTCATTAATGAAATTAACTTAATAAGGACTTTCCTCATACAGTTTCTCTTAGAAAAAATATGCCCACCTAACCGTAAGTACCTATACTTACCTATGTTTATCACGCCTGACGCCAAAGTATAGACATTATACGTTTTATTAAATTAAAGTTAAATTCTTCAAACGCAAACACTAATACCAGATCATAATTCAATGAGTTTGTGGTTTTACTAGTAAAGTTGATTTCGTTCGTTTGTGTTCTTTATTGTCGGCCAACGTTTCTCTGTAATCTAACCCGTAGTCGGATTTAGATGACCGAAAGGGTAGGGCTAGAAGCCGCAGAGTATTTTTACATTAGGTGGTAAAAGATTATTAGAAAGTTTGTGATAATCTATTACATAAATTTAAGAAAATGTCAAACTTTTCGTGGTGTTGAAGGGTTGTGGTTACGACTTTACGGCTTACGGTTGTTTTATACGGTTTATTGGCGTGTCCCTTCTTAATTAAGTGTCCGTCTAAGCTAACTTTGCAGCGAATTCAATAGAACCTACGGTGCTGCTCTGTGGTCTGTGACTGATTAATCGGTCTTTGGCGTTGAACTTACGATGCGAATATATCGGTCATTGGCGTCCAAATGATGACATCGCCAAATGCCATACAGAGTTAGCTTGGTCCGTTTGGGAAAATTAATTATAATATAAATAAATTATAATCAAAATTTCAAAAGCATAGCGAATAATTCTGCGAATAAGTTAGTTTTATCGTTGCATTATGTTGTTGGTTGTGTCCTTCTATTTCTTATTCAATTCACTCTTGTTACTTTTAAAATAAAAAAGGAAATATCAGCTGGGGGTTTGCAAACATAGGGCTAGTGCCGCTAGTGAAAGTAGTGAACCTCCTCCGATAACAAAGTAACGGGTGATGTAAATTAAACTATAAATAGTTTCCACGCAAGCACAGTGCAGATCGGAACCTCTACATATTTTATCATTATTAAATTATAACATCTACAACAACTAATGAGTTTGAACATCAAAATTAGGAGGTGTTCTAATGTAGAACATGACCTATTTAAAATTATGCAAACAGCGACAGCACGGAAGTATTTGTCCACGTTGGACTATTCATCAAAAAAGACCATTAAATGTCCATTATAAATGTTATTCTACAGATGACAACACTCCACAATGGCAGATATTTACATTATATGTCAGTTTGTTTTACAATCCGAAATACAATTTGTATGAAGCGGCGTAACATTTTTCTTCCAACATTCTCGGTTCTTTTATGCTTTTGGATATTATGTCTCTTATTATACTAGGCCCATAGTTCCCATTGTTGGACAAAGAAAGGTGAATGAAATACGGAATAATAATAACACATGTCTGGCCGGTAGAATTTGAGAATAGGTAACGCGTTATGAAGAAAAAAGCGTTTGGTGATACAACACCGCCACGTGTTGGTGGAACAAAAGAAAATTTGAAATTGGAAGTTATTGCGATAGATTTGGATTTAATTTATGCCATAATTAACTTTTTTAGAAATACCGTATTTTGGCTGTGTTTAAGCTTGGTTTTATTAGAGGTAATTTGATGGAGTTAAGATTTTCTTATTAATTTACTAGAACAATAAACTGTAGGTAACTGTAAGGCAAGATACCATAATAATATGGTTTCTGAAATATTTATTTAGTTATTTTTAGTTTACTCCCACAATCACTCTGCTTTGCCTAAAGGTTCACTGGTAGAGAATGCTTGGTGTCATTAAGTTCGCCTTTTCTACTGTAAGGTTTTCTTTTGTGCAATAAAGGTTAAACAAATATGTACTACCTACATACCTTCGGCTTATCAGAATAAGTTCATTACCTACTTAAATGTGTTCCGAATTTTAGTGTGGTCATTATATTCTTTAAAATATTTAGTATGTATCTATATTTACCTTTAATTATGCATGTTTCCTTGTGCTTGTTTCATTTTAACTTTCCAAATAAACAGGTTTATACCAATTTATACATTTTTTATTAAAAACTCTGCGCGCGCCTCCCTAGTCCTTACCCCTTGAAAATTCGTACATTAAATAAAACAATTCGAAAGATCAAGTCTTGTTAAAACCGTGTAGAAGCACGTTTAACCTACTTCCCCGTTAGAACAGTATTTTTCCCGCTGGCAATAATTTACGTAGGTATTTATGAATGGCTCGTAAATTTGCCGCCGTGATTTATATGAGGATTAGAACGTTATCAGGGCGCTGGTGACACCATGTGCTGTGGAAAATTATAAGTAGGTAAACAATGATTAGGCAAATTATAAAATTGCGCAAGTTTTTAGAACTTATATTTACTACCAAAGTTTAGTAGTTTACAATTTACGTTACATTGCCGACTACTAAGGTAAACTGCATTTAAAAATTTCATCATATACCGCAATGTAATGAATTTTCATGCAAGTTTTTGCTAGTCTAAACCTCGCTTTATTTACCTAAGTAAGTCGGTAATTATAAAGCTATGATATAATATTATATTATTACTTTTTGCGGTTTACGGAACCACATATATTATACACTGCATTATTCGACTGACAGTGGATAAGTACCTACATAAACAATTATTTATTTTATTATTATTTTGAATGGCGCCTCGTTGGTGGTTACCTAATACTTATCTAATATTATCTATTCATTTCAGCAACATAAATATTTTATATCATAGTGACAAAATTCTCAATAGACCGGTCTTTGACAATTCACAATTATGTCACACATAACACAAAGTTTATTATTTTTATCCGCAATCTCCTCACGTTTATCTGAAAAGAGCTATCTATAGTAAAATATAATCCGTTTGTGACAAAGGCCGTCAGAATCAGCCGCTCTCGACGCTGGCAACATCGAGGGCCCTCGAAAATGGCGCGTTAACTGACAGTTCCATAGCAAACATAATTATTCTAAGTTGCTTATTATAGTTATTATCAGAAGCCATAATGTATGTTCAACCTTATCTTTATAAAATTAAGATCTACAATAATGTGTTTGAAATAGGTTTGTTGAAAATGCTTATGATTGTATAACCTATTGTGGTTGATTTGGTTGTGCATCAGAAGCAAATGTTTAGTTTTTCTGTTTAAGGTGAGATTAAGTGAAGTGGATATATATATTTATTGTAACTGAAAAGGCCAGAACGCAAAATTATCGTCGTGTCCTTTCGGTTACATTTCGGGGATGCATATAAAAATGATCCTCAGCATCATTATAACATTTATAACTAGAGCAAGTAACCAAAACGAAAATTGTTAACCTCCGAAACCACCATTCATTTGTCAATTCAATATCTTAGGTAGGTATATCAAACCATAAAAAATGTGATTCCGTTTTTACGTTCAGCTCATACTAGAAATAATTATAGGTAGAACATCGATAAATTTCACAAACGTTTAGTTTTTTTTTTCGTGAACCCATTTTTTTTTATTTCCTAACCCTCACCTAACCTAAGTTCTTCGGCCCTCAAAATTGCATCAAAAAAAATGTTAAAAATGATATTTGTAGGTAGGTACCTGTTCATAATAATGACTTAATTATCTAAACCTTTTTGCTTACGGGAAATATTCAATTTATTCTACGTAAAATTCGGGAATATTCTAAACGTTACATTTTCTAAATGTACATTTTCGGGGGCTAGTCTAATTAATTAAGGACGGTGAAACTTCCATCGGCCGTCGAGCGTTGTTAATATACCAACTTGTGTAAAATTCACAAAAACTTTAAGCCTCACAGAATAACCCAGTAGTTTGAGTTGCCAACTTGTAATAGGTTTATAACTTTGAATATTTAAATTGTCTGCGCGGGAATTTGCGAAATCGCGATCGTTTTTGCATTTTTTATTAGATTGCAAAGAGCTTGTGTACCCAACTCAGTAAAAAAATCTCAACCTACCTAAACTAATGGGTAACTAGTGCTCAATTTCAAGCGCTATTTTTCACCCTAAAAAAACTATTTTAGTTACCTTGGGAAATATTTTGACGGCAAGACGACAATATTGAGTAGAATTAGAATAAATATTATTTTAATTAACATTAAAATGCAAAATAAGATTGTTTTTGTGTTGCGCATTGAAATAAAGGGGTAAATATTTATAATTTGGCATCCCAGCGACGGAATGGGAGTAAACAGGCTTTTTAATCGAGGACACGACGGGGTACTCTCGAATTACAAAGACAAAATTCTTCTACGAAAATATATCATATAGTAAATTAAATATATTTAATTATACCTACGACTCATTACGAAAAAATACATACACAAATAAAATACATAATTGACTGTTAAATAAATTTAATCTCATACATTTTTGCTTATTGATATCATTTAGTATTATTTTTATTTTCTGCTATAAGAATAAGTGCCTCTGAATTAAATTAATAGTTTGGAACTATTTTCTCTTTACAAACTTTATAGTCGTATGCAGGTCATTGCAGGTAGGCAGACTTAGTCACTTTATTTTAGCTTTTTTAGTAGTGCGACGATTTAATGTATTAGATTTCTTCTTCAGTAACGGAAAAATAACGAATTTAATAACGAATCAAGTACCTAAGTGGAAAAAGTTTATATTTAGCTATTTAATTTTTTTAAATATAAATTAATGGTTTAAAGAACTGGGGTAGCCATGGTAACATGGTATATTTCTAAATTATTAGTCCTAGAAAGTTACACATAAGAGCACAAACTTACCGGCGCCCAACATTTATAATTATTCTACGAAACAATTTCAACAGAAAATCGCGAGTACTTAACAGTTTACACAGTGTTTTAATTAAAATAATTTAAAATATAATCGCTTTAGACCGGGAATTGCTAACAAGGGAAGTTGGGAATTTCCGAAACGTAACAAGACAAAATAATAAAATATTAATAAAGCCCGGAGACTGAGGAAAAGTTTCACTGGGAGCAAATATTTGTGTTTAAAATAAGGAGCGGGCGATACCGAGCTGGCGCGGGCGTGAACCCGCTACCCGTTCACAGTTTGATAGACAACCCTTCCAATTATTAAGTATTGTCACTTGGTACAGTCGCCGGCATATATGAAGATTGGGAAATAATTTATTTAGGTACTCTTCATACGTAGTACAGCCAGCATCAAAAGTAGCGCATTAAAAATAGGTACATATGTTTATTCCCTAATAACTTAAGAAAAAGAGATATGTCTCTACCTAAATTAAGAACAATTAGACAGTCACAGTCTTTTGAAAGGGAACTGTAAAGATTATTTGGAAATGTATTCCAGAGTGACGAACTTCTGACGCGTTCATCACTTTCATTAGGTAATATTGTACCATCAGCTGCAAAAGTGCATGGTCAGTTTATCAATTAATTCTTTCATAATTTCTCCAATGAAGCAAATTCATTTATACGGTTCCATCGATCACAAATTCCTAAAATATGTACTTATGTACACTGAGATCGCATGGAGAAATTATTGTACGTAAGTAAATACATATTTATTGTATTAATTGTATTTAAATAGCGAGATAATTTGTATCTCGTGAAATCTAAAATAAGGAGACGGTCATTACTATAAAGTTATTGGCTCTGCCCATGCCATATAGAACTACGTACCTACATTTTTTACACCCCCAGTAAAACCAAAACGAAACCCACAAAAAACTGAACTCAAATCGCCGAGTGGGAAAACCAGCTAACTACAATAAAAGAGCTCAAAGCTATTAAAGCCGAGTGTCTAGCGCGTAATGAAATATTAAAATAGAGGGCCGCCGGCGGAACGAATCAAATAGAACTAACTTGTTAAAATTCTCTGTCTACTAGACTCATAGTCGAAGTGCTCATTTCAAACGGAGATTCCTATGGGTAGGTTTGTTGGAAGGAAGGAAGGAAGGATGGTACATGGGATTGTATGAACTGTAAAGTTTGGTGTAAGGGGAGGGGAGGTAGGTATTTATTCAACGTGGGTAGGCAAACGTATATTATGCAAAAGTACCTATACTAAATTAAGCGTAGGTGTGTAGTGCGCAAAGTAAAATCTTATAATAGTTATAAGATAAAAATAATTCTTGTAAACAACCAATAAATAAAGACTAACATATTTGTCGCTGAAACACAATTTCTTGGAAGTCACAATAAGTTGTGAAATTTCTTTTTTATTTGTCTGTCCAAAAATAGAGACAGTGTGTATCTACCGAATATTACATAGGTACTTATAATTATAAGTATTTTTCTTGGTATTCCTACTTTCTTCACAACATGAATATTTTACTCGTAGTGTGCGCTGTTAAAGTATGTACAGTCAGCAGCAGAGGGCCTACCGCGAACCACGTTCGACGTGTTGCCTCTCTGTCGCACTTGTAAATTCGTACGTAAGTGTGACAGGGAGGCAACACGTCGAACGTGGTTCGCGGTAAGGCCTCAGAAGTTGCTAAGCGGGCGAGGTGTTCAAAATTACCTGACATGCTCTTCTTCTCTTAACAATAAAGTCGCGTCAAGATCATTTTGAACACCTTACCCGCTTCGCAACTTCTGCTGCTGACTGTACTTAAATATGAAAAATATATACCATCACCTAAAACTTGCTTCGTTTTCTTTAGTTCATTTTCCGTGCTTCTAACAGCCGAAAAAATTGTCATCCTTCTACTTATTTTACTATCCAACCCCTAATGAATAAATCACTAGAATTAAAACCGAAATGAGCAAACGATCATTAGGTACCCGTCAAAATTAGTGATGGCCGCCGGTCCTCCACAGCGCACGCGCCAGCACGTGTCCGCGTGTGCGCGCAACGCTTTGCAATATTAAAACCCCCCGCAAAACTTTTACAAATTGAACTTTATACACTCGGAATTAAGGTGCACAATGGTTTGGTGATACAGTTCGTGTGACAGCAGCAATATTGGGAATATGCGTAGGAGCGTGGCGGGCGGGTTTCGGACATTGTTGCTCGTGTGATTGAAACACTTAATGTCACCGATATGGTTTTTATTTGGGATATTGGTGGAGGAAGTTTTGGTGACACAAATGAGAACGCAGTGTAGTCGATGGTTAAAAAATTAGAGCTTTTTATCCTGTTGCGAGGTCCCTTGAATTTTGTGGCAGGTACTTTAAACAATTTTGATAAACATATGAAGATTTATATTTAAATAAACAAAAAAAAAACACTAGCGGCATAAGTCACCTTGGTGTAAAAATGTACAATTCGATATGAACTAAAACATTTCATTGAATCATAAAAAAGATATGGAAGCTTGTTTCATACTACTACATTAGTATAATTTTCGCTATGATGCAACATGAGGTCAAGAGATACCTATGCTACGGACTACGGCGTAGCTCTTTTATTAGTATGTTGTGTTCCTAAATCCCTAACTTAAAATCTAAGTATAGGTAGACTTACGTATATATCGACCGGGATATGAACCGTGATTACTTTTCTCGCTCGAAAACAACACAAAAGGTAATCACGGTTCATATCCCGGTCGATATAAGTCTAGTGAAACTAACCGTGAATCATTCAAAACTGTTAAATATAGGTAATCTAAAAGTCTATGTATCGAGACTAGACGTCATGTTTTCCTTAGGTAGGTACACAAGTTGACGATTTTTGTTATAATCCGTAATTCCCACGTCTATACCTTATGCACTTTTAAACTGCACGTAGTACCTACTATTAATTATTTTGAGCCGCACGTTGAAAAGTAAAATCAAACCCCGGTTATTTTCTAAACATCAGAATCTGGCACGAAAAGAGGGGCTCCGTCCTTAATTATTTTATGTATCTCCACTAAAAACGGGTTAATTTCGGTAATAAAACAATTGGGACGCGACCACACAGTATAAGTATTATCAACAGTATTTAGAGTTATTTAGACTGTGTAATAATTTACTTTTATAGAGACTGTTAAAACAGGTCTAATAAATTATAATTTCAAACCGTACTGCTAAAGGCTAACCAAATATGAAAAGACTTGCCTTAAATACTGGAAATTAAACGGCCAATTGTTTTTCCACGGTTTGAATTTGCTAGCAGAAAATTTCTTCCAAAATAGTATACGCTTGTTATTAGTTGTTATGTTGTCACGCGTTTGGGACAGATTTTATATCCACCATTACATTGATATACTAGGTACTTAATTCACACAGTGAGCATTTCCTTATATGTAATATCATCCCACAGCAGGAAAGTAAAGATATACTGCGTATAACAGTACCGTGTCACTATCTCTGTCGCCAACCCGTTTCATAATTGCGATTCCTGGTAAATACGCGAATGTTAATTAATATTTTTTCAGCGTCTTTTAACTGTTTGCCATTATGCAAGTCTAGCAGTATTCAGATGGTTATAAAAGAAAATTATGAGTTTAGTTGTCATTTTAGCTACGGTTAGATTAAATTATCAATTTCCGAACCGTTTGGATTTTGTTCTATAGGTATTTAGAATATGGCTATTTAAACTCCCAAAACCAAAGTGAAGGTAATTTGCTTAGGTACCTAATTTAGATTTAAGCTAGTTTTTAATTTCTTTTAGTAATACACTGTATATATCTTGTTTGTAAATAAATGATTATTATCATTTAGCAAACTAATATTCTATGTTAAAAACATACTACACTTGAAGAATGATTGTCGCACGTATATGATGGTCGTGTTTTTAAACATGACAGCGGATAATGAGTGGTCTATCCCTTTCAATCGCGTCCTATTAAGAAGTGACACTTATTTTGTCACGTCGATAAAGCCATCCAACGCCTGCAATGGTATCATGGTCGCATTTTAACACCTGTCATGCCATGCGTCACTTTCGCACTTACATATTTGTTGGAACACGACAGGCATGGTGACAAATGATAAAGAGCCGACCATCTTAGCCCTACTGCTGAAAGTAAGAATGCCCGTCCGCGTTTCATCTGAGAAGGGCGTAGCCATTCGCAATACCTAAACATCCGAATGCAAAGTTCCCTTATTTACCCGGATCCCCGTCCCCGTTTTAAGTCCGTTCTTGCAAAGTTGGGGCCTAATCCGGCCCCGCGCGCCGCGAGCACGGGCCCGCTATCGCCCCCGCGCAGCGTCTTGGGTTTGCTTGAGATAATGTAGGCCTGATCACTTATATAGTGGCCTTATCTAAATACATAGAGACATTTAGATCTCTGCTCAAGGGAATTCAAATAATCTGGTTTTCCGTAAAGCTCGCTCGCGTCTTAAAACTTAAGTCCTTGTAAAAAAACGTGACAGGTGACAGCAGTGTTGAATATGAATCATATAGATGGTAGGATCCTATATATATGATATACGCGTGCGTCCGTGAGGGACAAAACATAGGCAATGCGACACTATGATTGGTCGAATTTATTTGTTGCCCACCATAATCCATACTAATTTATGGTGGGGAATAAAAACAAATGAGAGACTGTGACAAGGACAAACAAAAACAGCGGTTTCGCTGCTACTTGTACTAAAAGATACACAAAACTATCCCGTTCGGTCATTTCCCCCAACCCTAATGCCTGATCCAGTTAAAATACTAGATTCATGATATGAATTGTCTATTGTAACGACTTTTATTGCAGAAGTTTACAGTACATACAAACTACATGAATATAATAAGGTTATATGTAACCTACATACCAAGTAGATGAATGTATGCAAGCGAATAATATAGTTATTAGTAAATTACTAAGAAACTAGGCTACGGGATGCGCACCGACAGTATATCTATGTACAGCCACCTACAGTATCGCGTAACGTTGTTACGGGATGGCTGCCGTTAGGAAAATTAACTTAGCTTCACAGGTCGTGCATTTTGTGTAGGTATTATTTGAACAAGCAATGTGGACTTTTCCCGCAGAAACCTTCAGAAACGTATAGTCACCGGAAAAATCAAAGTTGACGGCCGATCAAGAGGGCCGACCACAGTGTTTAACGACTTAAAGAAAGACGTACGGCACAAATTGAATAATACTTATAAGATGTCACAGCGATACGATACCGTTCTATTACATCCGCCGCTGTACCGCTGTGACATCTTATAAGCATTGTTAGAATTGGCCGGTAGTCGTTTATTTTCAAATCATACCAAAGCAAAACTGAATCAACCTGTAACCGGCGCAGCTTGATGCTTTAATTAATTGGCGGCGGAAGAGACCGAGCCTCGTCTAATCAAGTTAATTATATACCAACCATTACACTTAACTAAACTATTATATATGTCGGAGCGAGACACCAGAAGGACGTATTGCAGTGTTACAGTTCATAGCTATAAACGCCTGTATAAAGTCGATTAGCAATGTTTGGCTACGTATTATTTGCTTGTAACGAAATAATAAAGTTGCGTAGTGAATAACGCCACCATCTATTGGCGTATTGTTGAACTAATATGACAGGTAGAAGGCTTTGGAACGTCAAGAGGTGTATCTTGAGTGAAGGTAGGCACGAGTGGGCATTTTTGTCGTTATGTTGGTAGACTGGTCAGGTAGGTTTACCAACTTGAATTGGAGGCGGGAGCGGTTGGCTCCGCCGCTGGAACTGGCTTCCTTCTTCTTGATCGGACCGCGCTAGAGATCGGACGTTATCGTTAGCCATACCTCGTGCCTAATTCGCTACGTTCCTGAGGGCTTATACCTGAAGGATTGTTCTGAAAGCTTATGGATTCTCGCGTTCTTTGACCGTTTAGCTAAGTGTTTTATTCCAAAAGTGTTATTTTGATTTCTTATGTGCCATTGGAAGCTTACTTTTGTAAAATAAGGATTTGAACGATTTCATGTGATCTTTTTGTTTTAAATCAAATAATTTTGGATCCAATTAGTGATTGGTCATTTTGATTATTTGGTACTGGAATATGGTGGGCACTAGTATGGGTAACGAGTCTGAATGTTTGTTTCGTGCGTTGGTGGCATGCCTGCTGTTTTGGCTGTGAAGTGGTGCATCGAGGTGCCATGCCCACCACCCGCTATCAATAGCCCCACACAATTTGCCCCTCTCCCTCTTCGACATATATACTTGCACATAGATATATAAATAAGTCATAGCCATCTGCATTACCAGACTAAATTCTGACAATGTTGCAGTAAGATTCTCATAGTTTTTTTGAACAGATTGAATACATTTATTCGGAAAAAGGGTGTCCAAGTGCGGGTAGTTTGAAAAACTAGCGCAGCTGAAAAATTTTGACTTTTAGTACTACCGGCGCAATGCAGAGTTCCAAACGTGAGAAGTATTTTTTTTTATAAAAATTTAGTCGGACTTAACAAGTTAAAAATTATGTGAAACTATAAGTTTCAATCCATAGCCAGTCCGCAAAATTAGCTTAGTAGTATTCCTATATGTATATAAAAATGTATAAAGAGGTGATAAGCTAATTGTTTTGCTGACTGTACAAAGCTAATCGGACAACCCGAGTTTCCGTAAAAGCTCCAAATCACAATTAATTTAAAATCAAAATTATGCAAAAGAAAAGAATGCATGTAGGAACGCAATTTCTGAAAACTACAATTCGGTTCTATGAACTTACCCCAATGAAACAGTTCAATAAATTCGCCATTTGATTTCCCATCTGCAATCTTTTCACACCCACTACTCCAGCCTACTAATATAATGTAAGCCCGCTGTGCACTTGCGGCACAATGCGACTAATCGCACAACAAAGAACGGTTTAGACGCAAATAGAAATCGTGTTGTTTTCGGTCGCCGCCCCGCGGTGCAGTTTGCGAGGGGTTGCACACTTGCTGATAAACGCGGCGATTTAATTAATCGAGGTATATTAGAATCGTACAAAGAGTATACGTAGTAACTTTTGTATTTAGCTTGAACTCGTAAATTAGTGCAATTTGTCTGTAATTGCTTGCATATAGCAGTACACTACCTACATAAAACAGCGAAATATTTTTGCTTATTATAAGAGTTAGGAGCGAAAAACAAGTTCCATATAACATTTTAAATGCTCCTAACTAGTAGTAAGCTAGGTTCACACGGCGTTAATTTTTCCCGTATGCCGTATACGGGATTTTATCGAATACCGTAGTGACAGCAAAATTTGTATAGAGACGTTCAAAATCGTTCAGACGGCTAGACGGCTTTCCCGCATAGACGCCGTGTGAACGACTTTGAACGTTTCCTTACAAATTTGGCTGTCACTACGGTATTCGATAAAATCCCGTATACGGTATACGGGAAAAAATTACGCCGTGTGAACCTAGCCTTAGTATGGAAAGGCAGTTTTGGGGCGGTCGTTCACTTTCGACACTTGCCACAAATGAGCTGGTGGAATTGGTCCAGCTATACTTTAACGTTGCCAAGCATTCCAGGGGGCCTAGCTAAGATGCCAATCGTTTGCGCTACGACAACGAAACCCTTTCTGTCTTTCTATCACCCTTAGAAATTCACAGATAGCGTTTCGTTGTCGCAGCGCAAACGATTGGCATCTTGGCTAGGCGCCCTGCTAAACTTTGCTATTGTGCAACTCCCTTAATCCTCCCTCACCGAACTGCGTCGCGTTTAATCGCGACGCGATGCGGGGATTATCGTTCAACTGAATAAATTATCGTTGTTTCATTGGGGCCGTGTTTAGCGCTTTTTAGTAGGGTGCCGAATGCGGTTGATTGCGTGCGCGGAGACGAACGTCGCATTTGGGCGTTTTTGGGAAAACTTGTAGAGTCGGATCTAGAACTAGGCACCTGGGTCCCGTTTCTCAAAAGCTTGTAACTTGTAGGTAATACAAGTGGAAGTCCCTTTCTAACAATAAAAAAAGTGACATCCGCTTGTATTACAAGTTACAAGCTTTTGAGGAACGGGACCCTGCTCTGTACAGATTGCAACAGAGAAGAAGTATAACCGTAAACGTCAAATTATTATTATAAAATGCTTGCACTTATACACTTTGTTACGTTAAAAAGCGCAGAGTTAGCTTAGACTAGAGCTTAGACGAACTTTAAGTAAGTACCTTATAAGTAACTTTAAGTACCTCTTTTAGTACGTTTTTTTGAAGTGAAAACTTCTTTAGCGGCGCTGTGCACTTTTTGAGGTTACTTAGGTTTACTTAAACTGTTACATGTAATGTCATTGAGTTTTTCTTTATTGATTTAAATGCCATCTAGTGAGTTTCGCTCTAACTGGTATTAATATAACTCGAGTACTAACAGTGATGTGCTTAGGGGTTTCAAGTAATGCGACGAAATAACGCTAGATGGCGTTAACCTCAATTATACAGACATTTTGCACTAGTCATTGAGTTTTCACTTCTGCCGGCACTCCCGGAGTGCAACCCGTTGTTTTTTTTTATAAAATTCTTGCACTTATACACTTTGTTACGTTAAAAAGCGCAGAGTTAGCTTAGACTAGAGCTTAGATGAACTTTAAGTACAAGTAACTTTAAGTACCTCTTTTAGTATGTTTTTTATTATTTAGATTTTGAATGTTGTGTTGGTTTACGTTTGATGTTAATTATTCCAAAACAAACGTAGTAAATAACATAAAGCTGCATCCCCACGGTGCCTAGTTTCGTTAAACTCCACGAGTCTATCAAACTAAACTGAGGGGAGGTTTATTTATTTTTTACGGGCCAGCAATTTCGCGGAGCCCGTTATAAGACGACTGCGCTCCTTGGGGAGACCTATGTAAATATAATGTTTTATATGCTAAATATAGTATAAACATAACTATCTACATAGTTGAAATGGGGAACATGTAAACTAAACGTGTCAAATGTAAAAGTAAAACTTTTGAAACGGCGCGTTCCACGAAATAAATAATTACGAAATATTGACATTTGTATTTGAGTGACAATTTCAAACATAAAAATGTTCTCCGTATAACGAGAATCAGTTTTCTTTTGTTATACATGTACATTAGCTTTTACTAATAAAGTGTTTTTACACCTATACTTCAGACATGATGGGCCTAATTGTAGTAAAAACTATTTATTGCCTGCTGAAAGTAGGAAGGTGTATAGAACGATTATTATATTGATAAAAAATATATAGCTATGTAATATTTAAAACTATCAGAAACACTGTAATTCTGATTGCAGATCAAATTCAATAATAATTAATAAGGCCAACATCATTTAACAATCCAACCCCACGCCCGTAAAATGTAACAATAAATTCTTCGTCGACATAAACATAAATCTGAGATAAAATCCCGCGCGAATCTGTCCAAATCAACCAATCCACATATAAGCCCCTTAATAAAGATTAACATCATAGGGTGAACTTGCCCTTAACACAACCTACTTGAAACTAAAGGTCGTAAGTGTTTGTGATTTTGTACGAAGGGTGAACCCGTTAGTTTCTGGAACGTATGGTGTAAATTTAACAGTTTAAATGTTTGATTGTTATAGTGGGAGGACAAATGCGACAGCATGTGTTGCGTTTGTGCGACAAGCTTATTTAAGTTGCGAGTTTTAAATCTTGGTGCTAATAGTCGGCAATTGACGGGCATTTAGTTTGGACGTCATTTGTGGAAATTTATGAGAATGGTTATTACAGGAAAGGTCAGTTGTTGGTTTATGTTTAACGTAAAATTTTGCTGGACTGTCCGTTCTGTAGCGTTGCAATGTACATTCTCATCTAGAGAATAGGTACTTATTAAAATAAATTTAAAATCTCAACAAAAGCCTTAATTATCGAACTAAGTAAGTAATTAATAAGTAATATAGAAAACCTCATGAAAAACATCTACATCCGATATGATTTACAGCAAATATAATTATGTTTCAATCTGGAAACTTATTATTTACATAATTTAATAGTAACCTATTTATCTTATTATTAAATCCGTAAAAGCCAAAAAAAAAAAACAGGTAGAGATGGTGGATGGTGGAGTACTTTCATTTTTTTCCCTTTTAGTGCTCTTTGCTTCGAGCTTACTTTATCCATCAAAATGTTGATTGTAGAACGGACTGTAAGGTTATATGTATTCGGTACTTTTGCATATAAAACAATGGAATAAAAAAAATTAAAAGCTTTTATAAAACAATTTAACACGTTTTTACCAGTACCTTTCCCCTAGCTTATCTTATTCACCTACCCACATATCGCACCGTCACGCGCGGCTCACGCGGTCCGCCTGCTAACGAAAGATAATCCCGCCCCGCACTCTGACACCCTGTATTTCTGTCCATCGCGTATTATCTGAAAAAATACCTGCCAAGTGCGAGTCGGACTCGCGTTCCAAGGGTTCCGTATATCAAGCCCGACTAACGCTTGACTGCACATTTCTAATAGGTTTTCCTGTCATCTATAGCTAAAAAACTATTTTGTGTATTTTTTTTTAATTTTACATCTATTAGTTTCGGAGATAAAGGGGAATGGTCGGACAGACAGACAGACGCACGAGCGATCCTATAAATAAGGGTTCCGTTTTTTTCCTTTTGAGGTACTACGGAACCCTACCCAATGCGGCTAGCATCCTAACCTACGAAATAAGTGTGATTTTCAATGAACTGTGTATTATGTTAACGTTGTTAAACACTGATCACCCCAGCACTTAAGAGCATTGAAAAAATCCATACATGGCGACCAGTTTCAATTACTATTTAGTGTATCATATTTAGTTCCCACTTGATAAGTAAGCCATCTCTGTTATTAGCGGATACAAAACATGAAATACTTAGCTTAGACAATCAGTGATTAAAAATACGAAGTCGAACTAAATTATCACTATAAACCGACGTGTACGTCTAGTGGTACAGGGTGTGTCGAGATTTGGGGTCATCCGCACTGATTTCAGTTCCGCGCGGGCGATTCCGTTGCGTCGGCACAATGACGCTAATGGCGAGGGTGTGATGATCACTATTTATCCCCAATTGTTTTTATTGCGAGGATAAACACCTCTATAGATGGCTTATGGCCCCTTTCAATTGTAACTGTTGCAGTGGACCTGTACATTCGATTCAAAAAATCTTTCTTTATAATTATGTGTTAATTATAATCACGCGGCCGCGGTAGGCCTAAGAAGCGCTGGCTGGACGTCGTGACAACGGACATGGAAGAGAACAATCTCACACCCGAGGATGCCGAAGACCGGGAAAAGTGGAGAAGACAACAGGAAAGCGGACCCTGGCGCCAGGCCGGGAAAACGCTAGGTTAAAGAAGAAGATATGTGCTAATTAAAACTTTGTACAACCGTTGATAAATTTTACTTTTTGTTTTATGATTTCGTTTTTTTCTGTAACAAGTTAAACTGTACGTATGGCAGCCGTGCGTGTGGGGGCAGTACCTATGAAAAAAAGTGTCAGTGTGCGTAGCCAACATGCCAATAATTTACCAGAGAGAGTCGGTATATATAGTTACATATACTTATGTACTTGTCGCGTTAATAATAAACAGTTGAGTCCCCATGTAAATACTATTTCGCAAAACCAACTAATTATCACATCGCAAATATTGCACATCCGACTTTATGATTCCAAGAAACAACACACGATCACAAAAATTATTTTATATTCCTAGAAGTTCATTAAAACTAGAATGCCGTATATACTTGGCTTGACAGCTACATGGTATTTTCGTCTATTTTATTGTGGTTTTAGTCGGTTATTGTGAAACTTGTAGCTTATTCGCGATGTGGCATGCCAGTGCGACGCATGCGCTGCGTTTGCCTGCGACTCGTGGGTTTGTTCGACAAACATGGTTTGGTTTCTTTAAAAGAACCGCTAAATTCATAGTGAATGTATATGCATTTTAATGTAATAATATCTGGGTGACCGAGCTTCGCTCGGAAAACGTATAAAAACTCAAAAATGCGTGTTTTCCCAGAGATAAGACCTAGCTAGATCGATTTTTCGCCCCCGAAAACCCCCATACAGCAAATTTCATCGAAATCGTTAGAGCCGTTTCCGAGATCCCCGAAATATATATGTATATACAGGGTGGATTTTCTTTTTGGGTCAGTGAGGGCAGCTACCAGATCCCATGCTGCTACGAGAAAACGGTTTTAGAAGACCTTCCCTCGATTTCAAATTAATGAAAATTAGCTTTTACAGATTTTGGAAAAAACATACAGGGTGCGAGAAAAAGGTCATTTTTGACAAACTTTTTTTTTATGCCAATCGATCCCATTCCTATTGAGGATCAAAAGCTTGTATGGAAGCAAAAAAAAATTCTGGCTAGAAAAGCCACAAATCGAGGAAAACTTTTCCCATACAATTTGTATGAAAAGGAAAACTTTTATTTTTCACATGCTATTTTTGTATACCAATCGATTTCATTCCTATCCAGTATCAATAGTTTCCTAGGGTTTAACTTACGATAATGTACTAAAAAGCCACAAATTAATAAAAACTTTCTCCATACATTTACTATGGAGAAAATGTGAATTTTTATTAACTGCCGTATTCGAATTTCAAGATATTTACAAGAGACGATACGTACTAGATCCATTCTAGATACGTTATAGTTTAAATTTCAACTAGTTCTCTTCTGCAGCGCAATTCGGGCAACTAATGTCACTTATACGTTAGATAGATATCTATTAGATGTGAATTAGATCTCTAAATCATATCTTGTGGAAATCGTTTAAGAGTATCTCCAGAACCGCGGATCAAATTTGACAGGTTAGATCTTTAACACGTCGTTATCGTATCTTGGTGATGTCTAAAAGATATCTAATAGATGTCTATTTCAAAATCCGAATCGGGCCCATATTTTAGTCACTTTAAATAAGTTACTATGGTCTCGGCTTTTACTTTAATTAGGTACGAGGGGCGTTCAAAATATTCTCGGTATTGATATCTTACGACCTCTTCTAAAATTTCTTTCGTTACTGGCCGCTAAGGTTTATTCATTGACATTAAAAAAAAGTATAATTCGAACCGAGATGGTCTTTTGTTTTTCTGCAATTGCTGAACAAACATGAACATCATGTGCGAATTGACAATGTTAACTAAATTAGAACATCGATGCGTGATAAAATTCTTGACAAAACAGGGTAAAAATCAAAAAACCATAAAAGAGGAAATGGATTGTGTTTACCGTGAGTCTGCTCCTTCTTTATCTACCATTCAAAAGTGGTCAAGCGAGTTTAAACGCGGAAGGGAGAGTATTGAAGATGACCCTAGACCTGGCCGGCCTGTAGTAGCTACTTCACAAGAAAATATTGATAAAGTGGAAAAACTTATATTGGAAGATGGTCGAGTGAAGGTAAAATCTATAGCACAAGTAACCAATCTCTCTATTGGTACCGTACATGATATTATACATGACCATCTTAATATGTCAAAAGTAAGTGCAAGATGGGTTCCGCGAATGCTGACTCGGCTTCAAAAAGACATGCGTGTAGCTTGTTGTTCCGATTTTATTGACCTGTGCGGTGAAAATCCTGATGAATAGTTACTGGAGATGAAACCTCGGTTCATCATTATGACCCAG
Organism: Cydia amplana; assembly: GCF_948474715.1. Classification (NCBI taxonomy): domain Eukaryota; kingdom Metazoa; phylum Arthropoda; class Insecta; order Lepidoptera; family Tortricidae; genus Cydia; species Cydia amplana. Next base: position 6,137,970 of record NC_086085.1, read on the forward strand.
AGAGTAAACAAGAGTCCATGCAGTGGCACATTAAGGGTTCAGCTCATCCCAAGAAGTTCAAGGTCATCCCTTCAGCTGGCAAGGTCATGGCCACGATATTTTGGGATTGTGAAGGAGTATTACTAATCGATTATAAAGAAAAAGGTGTAAATATCACAGGACAGTACTACGCTAACATTCTACGTCAATTAAAGGATGCAATTAAAGAAAAGAGGCGAGGAAAGTTAACCAAAGGTATTCTGCTTCTGCATGACAACGCCCCCGTCCATACTGCTCATATTGCCAAGGCAGCTATTGTTGAATGTGGGTTTAAAACTGTTACTCACCCACCGTATAGTCCGGACTTAGCCCCCAGCGACTTCTTTTTGCTCCCCAATCTTAAAAAGGATCTGCGTGGAAATAAATTTTCTGACGATGAAGCATTGAAGGCGGCAGTGGAGGAGCATTTTTACACGAAAGATAAAAAATATTTTTACGAGGGATTAAAAAAAATAATTGATCGATCTTTTAAGTGTATGAACATAGGGGGGGAGTATATTGAAAAATAAAAATATCAAACTTTTCGTACTTGTTTCTTTCATTCTCATACCGAGAATATTTTGAATACCCCTCGTACATCTGTTCAAAGAGTGCGCTGAACATGCGTTGTGTATTCGATTGTATACTGTATAATTGTCGTTAGTGACATATTTTTTTGACTGCGAATATAAAATACAATTAAGGTTTCACGTACTTATGGAAATTATACTACCTAGGGGAAACTGGGGAGGGTTGATCACCCCTTTTATTTTTAGCAAAAATTTTCTTAACTATTGGCTGTTTTGAAAAACTTTATAGACCATACGATTCAGAATTTATCTGTTCATCAATAGTTTGAATTAGAACAGATTTGTGCAATAAATTAGACCATTATTTAATGAAAACCCATACTGTAGACTTTTACCATGTGTCCCCTATATTAGGGAGACTTGTTTACCCCTAATTGGGAGCCTTGATCCTAGGGGGATCAAGTGTCCCTGGTTCTTGGGACACATGGTAAACAGATTTTTACCATGTCTCCCCATACCAGATTCTCATTTACTATATAACTCGGATCGCTATTAGTAATGCATCTAGAATTTGGAAAACACACAGCAAACATATATATATTGTATCTTCCATACTTTGAGGTTGTATTTCCGGTTATCAGATGTGTTAGTCCGATAGGATCAAGTCTTCCATATTTGGGGACACTTGGTAAAAAGATTTTAAGCGGAAATGCCATACTTCGAGGGTTGTATCTACATTAATTTATTAACTTTACCTACAGGAAATTAATATATTAAGGTATGAAACACATAATAATCCATAATCTTATGATTTTAAAATACAATGTAATTGTATTTTCCATACAACAACATAAAATTTGGAATCAATTTTTGTACCAACAAAAGTAAAAAAAAAATCAGAAATTAAAGTTATAAACAAAAAAAATTCTTGTAACAAGCAAGCTAAAGCTTTTAAAGTTCTTTTTAATGTATTTTTAGCTTCAGATACAGCATATTTTTATTTTCTACTGGTTTTTTACCCTTCTCTGGTCGTTATTATTTACTAAAAGTTTATAAATTTACCACGCACGTTTTGAGGACGGTGCTTGAGCTGCATAATCCTAAAATCCTTTCTACGGACCGTCGTCGGTTCTATAGTATAAAAGTTCGGAGGGCCATTGAAATTGCATCTCATCCGTTAAAACAAATATCGTTCGGTTGAAAAACCAAATATAGTTATGAGTGTTGTTTGTCGATCCCGGAACATCCCTAGTGTGTAAAACGTTTAAGTTGATAAATAAGACCAAGTGCGGATAGTTCGTAAAATGTCGATGTCAACTTTAGTCAGTCTTTTCCGAGACCACGGGGACAATTCCGTTTTCGAAACGTCGGAGGTATAATTGAAAACTAAATTATACAATTAATAAACAATAATGAGTCAACCTTGAAAATTTTAATCAGTGTTTCTCTGGTCGTACTTTCGCGGCATGATTTCCAAAAGAAAAGAAAATATTTATGATAGCTTATGAATCATTTTGTAAGTAGATTGATTACAAGGTGTACTTGATCCATGTGGGGGTGACATGATCCCGGAATCATATCTCCCCTGGAGAAAAAGACTAAGTCTCCCCAAACATAGCAAGATTATAAAACGTGCCGTACTCGAAACTTGTGTTCGCGTATTTCAATGTAATCCAAGTTAATCATCACTTCAATAAACAACAAATAAAATAAGCACACTCACTAACATCATTTCCATCCCATGCTATAAAATAAATCCACGTAAAGCTTACCGAAAATGTAATATAATACGCAGAAAATCTTTTACCGTCCGCCATTTTTAAACCACTGACTTCTTCGATACAGCGCCATGACAGAACGTGAAGTTAGGAACGAATGAATGAGTGTTACTAGCGTAAAAAAATGTATTTCGTTTGGTTTAATAAAAAATGAAGTTTACCAAGTGTCCCCTAGGGATCGACCCTCCCCACCCTCACCTACAGTAAAACTCTTACGAGCCGATTGTACAATTCGTTGGTATTTAGAGCACCCACTCATACTCGTAAAAATAATTTATCCGCCATATCTTATTTGTTCACATACGCGCCGCCTTTCTATGCTGGAAACAGATACACCTGTGTATACATCTCGAATAATTAATGCGATCTTGAGCTGTATATTAAAGAAAAAACATTCACCCACAGACAAATAGGTACCTCTACATTCGTAATACTTAGGGCATACTGAAAATTCCTGGACTGGCCACTTAGACATATATCAAAATCCAGAAACTTTCAGTATACCCCATACAGTATGCAGTTATGTCAGGGGGGGGCGAAACTGATCCTTTCGGTCATTCTCGGCTCCGTTCGGCTCAGCAGTGCTCCGAGAAATTATTAGGGTTGGCACAACTTGACGTTCCTTTGAGTGTACGACCACAGATAAGATAATGACTTGAATTTTGACAACCCTAAGTAGCCGAAAGGGACGGCATGATTCGTCCCTGAATCGCTGTCAAACTTCGGTTTTGTAGGAAGTTTATTTTCTGTACGTAGTATTGCGAGTAAGAATAGGGGAGAGCGGGGTACAATGAATCAATTTTTGTTTTTGTTAGAGCTGTGGTTGAGCCATTTTTACTTCAAAATTGTATCGTCCTCTTATCTTAGCATAGTGTACCTACCTCTTAACTTTTAATTCTAATAGAGAAAATATGTAAGGAAGCTTAGAGATAAAATAACAGAGGTTTATAAAACGGCGGCTAGATCCATGGTTACCCTTTACCCCAGTCTCCCCAACTGAATGCGACACTTGGACAGCTTGTAGCGGTATCAGGCATGTGCGTGTGTACCTTTAATTAATGCTTATCATAAAATATTTTATTGCGTATGTGACATTTTTGTAGAACTAAGCACAACACACCTCAAAAACATGACGAATATGTATTTGGGTATTTTAACCTTAATTAGTGACTGTTGGTTGATAATGAAGATACGGCAATCATTATAGTAAAGGTAGAAACTAAGTAAGATTTATTTAGTTTAGTTTTATTTTAGAATAGTTTGTATTTAGTTTAAATGTAATTTTAAGTTGTTTTTATTTATGGTTTTTTGTCGTGTTTTTCTACCTTATATGTGAATAAATATAATATAAGTAATATATTGCGTATCGTACAAATTATAAAAGATATATGTAGGTGCGCGTGTAGCCCTCCTTCACCTCTACGCTTTTAAAAAAACAACGGGTTGCACTCAGGGAGTGCCGGCAGAAGTAAAAACTCAATGACTAGTGCAAAATGCACGATGTATAATTGAGGTTAACGCCATCTAGCGTTAGCGTTAATTACTTGAAACCCCTAAGCACATCACTGTTAGTACTCGAGTTATATTATAATACCAGTTAGAGCGAAACTCACTAGATGACATTTAACTCAATAAAGGACAACTCAATGATATTACATGTAACAGTTTTCATGTAATGTTATTGAGTTTTTCTTTATTGATTTAAATGCCATCTAAATGAGTGGCCATCTAAATCTGACAGTCACGTGATCGTCTTACGCTGTCTCGAGTTTAACATTTTTTCCCCACCTCAAAAAGTGCACAGCGCCGCTAAGAAGTTTTCACTTCAAAAATAGTTTTATTTATAAAATCAGTGATAATAAGTCAGTCATACAAAGTGTGTACACCAAATTCATTCATAACCATCCAAACATTATTATAAATAATCGGAGCGGTAAAATGACGTACTACAGGGTTGGAATTTCACGCGCAACTGAATCAATTATACGCGGCTCACAACAAACTCCCGCGCAGTTCTACAGCGCGGAGCCGAAAGGTCGTATCTTGGTACAAAATTCATGGTAACATACGACCTTTTGATATACACTGGAAGATCTATTCAATGGCTGTCAGCGCTAAACGCTTGCGGCTAAAGATTGGTGTACGGGATGATTCGGTTTATAAAAAGTACAGGGTAGAAATAAAATGGGGAAAATAAAAATATTACAATATTGTTTTAATATATGCTTAAACGTAGGTAGGTATGTTGTGTTACATTTTGTTGTACATATTCATTAGTTAGTATGCTCAAAATTTTTTGCTAAATATAAAATGATGGTGAAAATTACGATAAACCTTAACCTACCTACATAACGATGTAGAAATTAACAGATAGTCGTTGTGATAATAACTAATAACAAAAATTTGCGAAACTTTGCGAGAAACTTAATATAGTTTGTCAAAGGACTGTCTCATTTCAAACATAGACAGAGATAATCATACTATCTTTGTCTTACACTAGTACTAGCACACAAAAGAAAAGGATGAGTATAGTTTTCTTGGTTCCTACTGACTGACAAATTGGTTTGACCAACTATAAGTACTTACTCAAATAAATATTACAGATTCCGATATCCCAAGGTTATCCTGGAAGATTTTGCTTTTTAGCGGAGATATGATCGCTGTTTGTCTGCCTCTATCTTTAATAAATCCGTTTATTTTTGGAGCTACTGTGTGTTTTATTGAGGTGTGTAATAAAGGTTATATCTATCTATCCAAACTACGTGAATTTCCACGCGACTAAAGCCACGAAAAAAACCAAAATATATTTTTATCCAACTTAATATTGCGGACACGCTCTACCCCTGATCCCCTCGCCCGGGGCCTTAATACGCCAAATTGACAGACAGCCAGTTAATAAAACCGTCCAGTAATGTCGGCCATATGTCCACACCCCTTACGCTGTGATTGTTATGATTTAAGCCGGTATTATTAGTTTTAATTACATATGGCAGTTTTCTAGGATTCGAAGTTATGCCTAAGCATTGCCAAATGGCTAGGGTTTGCGCTTATATCTTTCAGCATAAATATATGATCAGTGTTTTGATTTATATAAATACTACAGTACTGCGTAGTCATACGTTTTAATTTTTTGTCTGAATATTGATAATGAAAAATCTTCACGCCAGAAAACCTAGAGGTGGCAACGACACGACAACAATTTGTAAGCTTAAAATGGCGACTATGGAATCTGTTTCATCACACCAACCGAAGGTTTTTGAGATTTTCAATTTAAAATGATAATTTTACACAAGTAGGTTACTCAGTTTTAACTTGCTATAACTAATAATTTTCGTATTACATATTACATAACATCGCGCCTTTTCGTATTAGCAATCGCTATAATGCAACATATTGATGATAAATGTACTAGGTATATACAGGATAATGTTTGAGTAACCGGTTAAATAGAAATTTGCTGTCACTATCGGACCAAACAAACATGACACGATGTATACATAGGTAATAACCAATTATTTTGTATTTTATGTATTTCAATAATTATTGTTAAGTCTTATACGATGCTATTACGAACGAGAAGATAAAGTAAGTACTCCATTAAACTTTCTAAGAACGAAGCTGCCCGAGATCACAAGAACGACTGCAAATAATAACGAAAAACAATTTAAGATACGAAACTTATTTTCCTAGTAAATATTGACAAAACTTTTCATTAGAAACGTCTAAATCAACATCACAATCATGGCAATATAAAATTAACAAACCTTTTTTGGTAACATTTAAATTAATAATATATTCAATTTGGGGGAAGACAAAGACGCCGCTGGGCTCGCAATAAACAGGGTATACCCCAGGGGTACCCGGTACCCTAGGGTATGGGGCACGGCGAGGGTACACGCATCCCCGTTGGGACCACTTGAGGCATGCTAACGCTCGGTGTTTACATAACTGGCAATTTGAAGGTTTTAGGTGGTTCAAAGTGGAACAAAGGGGGCAGTAACTTTCGTTCGTGTAGGTAATTTTGCATGCTAAGTATTCGGCGTCTAACATTTTTGAGGGTCAGGCGGAGTAAATGCCTTCTAGAACTTTGGGCTAACTATTTATATTTTCCATATAGGTATATTTAATACAAATAAAAAAAGTTAGGCTAAGGAATCTTATTTAAAACTACCTATTACATATATACGAGGACCGTTTTGAAAGTTTTAAGATGCTTCATAAGAGTACAGATATACCTACAAAGTTTTAATGAAACAAGCCCAGTACAAACAGGATGCGTATACGCTCGAGCCTAAGAGCTCATTTAGACGGTGCGAGAACTCGCATGCGAGTTTCACTACATTGCGTCATTTGATCAGTCGGCTGAATTGTTGTAACCTCAATGGTCCGCAATGTAACTAAAATCGCATGCGAGTTCGCGCGCCGTCTAATTCAGCCCTAATGGTATGGAACCAGAGGGCCTACCGCGAACCACGTTCAACGTGTTGCCTCTCTATCGCACTTGTAAATTCGTGCGTAAGTGTGACAAGGAGGCAACATGTCGAACGTGGTTCGCGGTAGGCCCTCAGGATAACGCCGAGATAAGAGTAAGAATTAGGTACTTAATAAAAGAGTTCAGGAAATGATGATTATTATAATGAAGTGCAAATGAGATGTGTAGTTGTGTAGTGAAACAATGCAGGCATTAGCCCGCTAAACTTTACACAACCTTTGTAATTGCCTTTGTTATCCGTGGCCATTAGATACCGCTTAGTGTTGGTATTGTACCCGCATGTTACAAGCCTAAGCGGTTTTCTATCTTTTTCGGACCTTGCCGCAGGGGCCTTTTTTAGATTTAGTTTAGTTTAGTTAGAGTAGTTTGTATTTAGTTTAATTGTAATTTTAAGTTGTTTTTATTTATTGTTATTTTTTTGTCATGTTTTTGTACCATATATATGAATAAAATTTCTATAAGTTATATCGGTTATATCAATTTAGTTATGGACTTTAGGATAGGTATAGCTAATGTTGAGTGTTACGATTCAGCGATTTTCTATCAGTTATATCATTGTGGGCTTTAGGATACAATTATTGTTCAGTGCTATTGAAGATACGGCAATTTAATTTGGTTTAATTTGATCAACGGTGAGACGTGCACGCCAAATACGCTATAGTTTCGATAGAAGTAGGATATGGTGCTTAAATATTTAGGCAATAAGGTGGAAATTTAGTTCCATGGACGCCATCGCCGTGCCACTGTAGGTGTGACAGTCTTCCTGGTTCAGCCCGAAACAATGGACATCTCCTACCTATAGTACTTATTCAGTTCGATGTAATTTAAACCATGTTCAATTGGAACAGAGTCGATTTTGCTTTGTTTCGTTCAATTTACAAACAACGCAAAATAAACTCTATTTCCTACAATTTAGGTTCAAATTTCAGTGGAAAATTTTGGATGTTTCGTTTGTATGGCTAGGCCTTAGGTCAGGAGGCTATAATTATGAAGAAGTCAACGCGAAAAAGTCTATAAAAGCTACCTACTGTTATGAAAACATTTCTTTCAGTGTGGTTAAGGCATAGCACACTTGGAATGTAAACTCGCTACCACCCTTACTTTGTACTGCCGCCCCTTGCCAGGTCGCACGCGATGGGCCAAATTGCCGCGCCGTCCCGATAACCATTGGCCGGGCACACTACAAAGTAGCCCACTGTACCTCTATAGGTACATGTTGACACTGTCTTCATCGTATAATTTGACGCTTTAATAACATTACTATAATAATCGTTTTAATAGTTTTTGTTGGAAGTTTTCTTGTCAAGCTAAGTCAATGTGCTAAAGGCGCATCCACCCCGCAGGTAAATTTTGTGGGGGAACACTGTGCTACACGGTAACATTAGGTAGCTTACCTAGTTACTGTGCACAGTGTTGTTCCACACTTGCTCCACAAAAGTTTACTGCGGTGTGGATGCACCTTTAGAGGGTTATTTAAGGGATGCAGCTTCTAGCTTATAGAAGCGATTGGACACGACATTGTCTCTTACACTTGGTTTTTCATTTTCAGAGCCGAATTTCGGTTCGATACTGTTAAATAATGAAACCAAGAAAATATAATAGTAACATGTCCTGTATTGTATGCCCTAGCAGGCTGTCAAGCACCTACGAAGACTAAAATGTAAGACCTATTGTACTGATGAGCATGAGAACAATTGATTAAATGAATATGAATATAGGTAATCAGATCAAAATGCTTCCTAGCACTTAAGTTTTAAAACGGCTAAGCGACACTGCTGGAATGTTCTAGCATGAGAAGACACTCAACAAGGTGAGCCGCCGATTTTGTCAGTACCTATCGTAGAGACAGGTAATGCTAATATAGGAAACAGCGCAATAATGAAGTATTATGTAGTAGGTACAGTCACCTGCAATAATATTCGAACTTGCTCTTCGAAGGCCGTAAAAATATGTGACACGCTCTTATGACTCTACAAATAAGATCGTGTCAGATATTTTTGCGGCCTTCGTTGTGTAACATATTATTGCAAGTGACTGTACATGTAGTAGGTACATAAAACATGAATATAAAATGCAGCAGCACATAGCTTTGCCTCAAGCAAGATCTATCGTGTGGCGTGGACAGGAGAATCCATCACCGAAACTAGTTATCTCTCTGCTATTCAATTCAATTCAATTCAATTCAATATATTTTATTTCGGACCATGTCCATAGTGTTAGTGTACATTCCCTTAATCTTATGTTAGTGAGACTTATACTAAATTACCTATAATAAATTATAAACTACGCCTCTGGACCCCATATGTACATCGTCCCAGTGTTTCCAGAAGGCGCAAGCAGGCGATTCTAGCACTAGACGCACGAGGCTGTTGGAACTGTCACGCACGCGACGCATCAGGGAGGCCGTTCTATTGCGTATGATCGCACCGAAACAGTCAGTGCGCGCCTCCGCGAACATACCTGACGCGCCGCAAAAACGAGGCAGTCCCAACAGCATCCTGAACCCATTGTTGTACTGGACGCGCAGGGCATTGAAGGCTCTTTTAGTATAATTTGTTTGTATAATTTGTGCTATGACGCATTGTATGACGCAAACACTTATTTTCACTAGAAATGCCCCGAATAGTGGTTTTGGCCGAATACCGAACCGGCAGCCGAATATTCGGCATGACATGCGAACATTTTGAGTCACAATCACAATTATTATGAAAACTGATCGCTAACAAAGCTCAACGTTAGATGACGTTAGCAGATATATTTTTGTTGAACAGCATTAATGAATAGAGTCAAACAAAACAGACTCATGAAAAAATAAAATGTTTTTTAATTATCAAATGCTTAAAAAAAAAGGTCTTCGTATTTAACAACTTTTTAAGAACACATTCTAAATATTCCTACATAGTTTTTGGTTATTTTATTTGTGCAATTTTTCTTTTTAAGTAGGTAACAGGCAACAGATATTCGGTATTCGGCCGAATAGTAGGCAACATTCGGCCGAATACCGAATATTCGGCAAAGTGGCCGAATAGGCCGAATACCGTATAGTTGCCGAATATTCGTGGCATCTCTAATTTTCACCATCTGAATAGTGTCATAAATTTATCTGTTTTTAACTGTTATATACTTACATATCTTACACTACCACATTATAGTAAGACTAGCTGTTACCCGCGACTTGGTTCACGTGGCTTTTTAATCTGGTAATTAGGTAGTTAGTTCTACTTGGAAATTATGCAAAAAATAGCAGTAAGGTTAATCAATTTCATTTTACGAAGTTTCAACACAATAAAAAACAATATTCGTTCTTGATACAAACTTTGGACCTTGTCTTAACACCCTTAGATATTGGATCTTCAAAATACGCTGAAATATCTTTTTGTCCCCTATGTTACAAACGTTCAATTCTTTCTGGGCTACCCCCTAGGGGAAGAATTTTCAAACACGCTGGGATCAATTTTCTTGTTTTCTAATATTAGTACACAGTAGAAAGTCACTACGAAATTTCAAGTCCTATGTGAAATTCAGTATTAATTATATAAAACTAGGCATTAAAACAAGGTTTTATTGCCGGAGCAACATATTTGCGTTGACATAATAACAGAGCACAGGCTATTTTTCTAACTTTAAATGAGACTTATTTTTAGTGTTTAAAATTGCAGTAGAAGTAGTCATTAACTAATCACTTAAAACAACAAAGAAGACCTAATACATACGATTATTTAATAGTCTCAAAACACATTAATTAGTTAATTGAGTTAGCCAGGTCAATCTAAAATAATAACCTAATTAAAATAATGACCACTCCTAAAAAAATACGCCTACTGTCTGATATCAACGTTCAAATGTTCAAAAACGAACCTACGGTGAAGAGAAAAACCGGCCAAGTGCGAGTCGGACTCGCGCACGGAGGGTTCCGCACCATCAACAAAAAATAGAGCAAAACAAGCAAAAAAACGGTCACCCATCCAAGTACTGACCCCGCCCGACGTTGCTTAACTTCGGTCAAAAATCATGTTTGTTGTATGGGAGCCCCACTTAAATCTTTATTTTATTCTGTTTTTAGTATTTGTTGTTATAACGGCAAAAGAAATACATCATCTGTGAAAATTTCAACTGTCTAGCTATCACGGTTCGTGAGATACAGCCTGGTGACAGACGGACGGACGGACGGACGGACGGACGGACGGACGGACAGCGGAGTCTTAGTAATAGGGTCCCGTTTTTACCCTTTGGGTACGGAACCCTAAAATTTATATCAGACTCAGACATAATAAATAATCAGTACATACACCTACCCGTGGTCGTATTAGCTCAAATAATCGCAATACTCTCCATAATATCGCAAACGAATGTAACAGCCGTTACGCAAATAAAACACCTAAAGTAGGTATGTTGCGAGCATATAGTTAATAAAAAAGCAACCCCGCTAATTAAGATTATCTTATAAGTTTAAACAACATAAGTTTAATACCCAAACATGGACAGGTGGGGTAGCGTGGTGCAGTTCAAAGTTCGAGGCAAACACTACACCATCTGGCCAGTTTGCCCACTGTTGTTTGACTACTTCAATGCCATCGATGGAGGTTGAAAATTTGGGGCAAGGGTTTCTAGTTCAATCTCAACACGAACAAAAAAATGATTTTATTCGGATGATATTAGTTTTAGAGTGATATCTGAAAGTGAGGTTTTTGGTGAGTTTTCTTTTGAAATTCTACCAGGCGTGTCTCACTCCGCGATTTCGTCGCTTTGCTACAGGTAGCTAAAAGTACATCCGTTCGGCCCCAATTTTGGGGAAAGCCATAAGCGTGGCGCTGTAGCCACCTAGCGGCCATATCTGTGCTGATCGTAACAGACGCGTTTTGTTAGAGAGTGAGTCTTCTGTACTTAGTACTATTATTTATTCTGTGATTCTACGTACCTTGGACAGACCGTACATGGAATTCTATTAAGATTCTGCAAATGTAAATTATCCGGGTATCAAACGTAATTTTGACAATCCTTGTAGCAATATAGTGGGTAACAATGCGACAGGAAACTTTAAAAAGGACATCATAATTTTAAGAGCTTGGCCTTTGTCGGTTGAGTAATCGGTAATCACCGTTCCGTTATTTTCTCCGTCACTGTTTTGAACTCCTGATAAACCACTACGTAATGTTAAATACTCTTTTGCTTGGTCCAAAAACGCACGTCTCAGTATTTTCTCTGCCTGTTTTTTTTTTCTTAAATCCCTTTCTTGTTTTAAAAAAAAAGAACATTGATATTAAAGACTTTTAATTGTGTCTACGCCGGGTTCGGGGCCCTTTGCGAAACTGTTTGGCCTGCTAGCATCGCAGTAGTCGAGTAACAGTTGGCGCCGCGTGTCTTAGGGGAGTATTTGACAGCCTGAAGGAGCGCCTGGTGCAAAAACATGGCGAATTTCATCGCCGTCAAACCACTTGCTCACTGTTTGCGCACGCACTTAGGGATCAATCGATAGCTATAAAAACGTACCTACTTTGGTTGGACTAGGCAGACACTGCATTTTGAAGAATAAGAACGCTAGGTCACGACTATAACGCCGTTCGACAAGACTACAAATTTGCGGAAAAAAAAATACAATTCGTAAAGTCTATTTTTTTATTCGGTAGACTAAAATGACAGTTTATAGTATGAAATGACTCATTTCATACTATGAACTGTCATTTTAGTCTACCGAATAAAAAAATAGGCTTTCGTAAACTTTTTTAAATAAGAGGGTATATAAATAACTTACAGGGCCTGGTAGCCATTGCAAAATATGTAACGGTTTAGAATGAAATAAAGATTTTTGATTTTGATTTGATTATTAATCAGACTAGTATCGAACTTCATCATTCACTAATCAATCGTATAATCATCATTGCTTACTGCAGACGTATGATAGAATTAGAGAACCAAATCAATACCGTCATAGGACTCTACGCGTGCTGAATGCGGAGCCAGAAGACACGAGGAGTTCTCAATAATAGCCTGAAGGACTCTTTACCAAGCTGCGCAGAAACGCAGCGCGCAGGTCATGTCAGTACAGAGACAACATCCAAATTTCAGAGCAGATTTATAAAGAAATGTGCCATACGGCGCGATTCGGGAAATGAATTAGACATTCACTAGATATGAAATAGTAACGATATGTGACGTTCCACGGCAAAAGGTACCCTATGGCGGTTGGCGCTTACGCTATTATTAACGCCGCTCCAATATTATTGCGGCCATAAGGTACCTTTCGCCGTAGAACGTCACATATCGTTACTATTTCATATCTAGTGAATGTCTAATTCATTACCCGAATCGCGCCGATATTCAAACTGTACGCTTGTTAGCTACAAAAAAGTCAAACATAAATAAAATTATAAACAAAGTGCGTTGGTGGCCCTGTATGCTTAACATAGTAGCATCACGACAGCTGTATCTCACCCGCGAGATATACTACCCGTACCTCTCTAATTCATATTACAAAAAAAAAATACCGATAGTCTATCTCGCGGGTGAGATATTGTCGCGGCGCTCCTGTGCTAAACCGGCTGCGGCTGATATGGTTACATTTGTCTGCCAATATCGCTACGCAGTGTCTACGGGTCGTCACTCGTCGTAGCACACTGTCTACGCAAGATTTTGCATCACACCCTGAATCTATGCTGTCAACTTAACTTTATATTATTAAAAACAACAAAAATCTGGCATTTTCTACCCATTGTAAATAATATAGTTCTACTAGGCATTCAAATAAAAGTATTACATATACAATGTAGGTATAACAATATACTTAGATTTTTTTCGAAACTATGTACAAATATGTACTAGTTCGGTTAGAGAGAATTAAATTTTAATAGATATTTTCCTCTAGTATGGTAAGAAATACATAGTAGGTACAAAAACTATTCGCATACTCTCTGTCCCGCCCTACTCTGCCCGCCGAACCGTCGCCGGGGGGTTTAATATTAAAAATAAAACGAAAGCGATCCGGTGTAGTGCGCATTGTATGCGTTCTAATAAACGGACGGAACACCAGACTTATTGTCTCGTAATCCAACAAGTACTGTGGGGTTAAAGAGGTAGAAATTATTACCTAGAAATCAAGAATCATAAACAGCGTTGATTTCGGCAACTTGATCCAATGATTTATAACTCAAGATAGGTTATAGGCGTTCCAAAATTGAAGCGCTTACCTTGTGACAAATTGGACAAGTTGCCAGACGCGGCTGGACAAGCGAGAAATGTGCACGTGCTTACGAGCTCCCCGAAAGAGAAATATACGACGAGTGTGAAAAAGATGCTTGGAATGAGAAAATTAATCAAAAATAACAGATTTCTTCGTAGGCACAGAAATAAATATGGAAGTATTTTTTGTGCTCCTCAAGTATGAGTATAACCTATCTATGGTTATATAATATAAACTTGATCATTCTTCTTTCTTTTACGATAAAACTGTGAGGGGGCAGATGAAGGAGCCTCACTTGGGTGTTGGAAATGATAGACAGGATCCAGGACGAGTGGGTATTTATTGATTTAAATAAAAAGGCACCTGTAACAATACAGGCCAAGGGTTAGCCCTGCGATGCAGTTACACCATATGTATAAAATCTTTCGTAAATTACTTAGAAGGTTAGAAGCTACCATAAACTTACAATAATATATGCCTTGATGAAGATATCTGGAGGTCTGCAGGGCCACTAAACGAGCACTGCACTTATGTATTATGTTTGACTAAATGAATTATTATAATCACAATTACTAGATAGGCTTTAGGCCGTATTTAGGAACTTAGGACGTACAGTTTGTTAGAATAAAGATAATGTTTATCGATCGAAGTTTTGGATCGAACTGAAAATAAAAATCATCGAAGGGAATTTGAAGAAGGATTTGCATTTAAAAAGGGAATTTAGAATTTAGATTAGCCAGTAACAATAGAAAAGGTGGTAGTGTAATGTTTCGTTACACGCACCGTTACAAAAACTGCATGTTAAATGAAGGTGCGAAACTGGGGTATGATAGTTGCATGCATAGTGAAACAGGATGACAAAGAAAACGCCTTACACGGCAGATGCATCCGCATTACATATACACAATCTCATCAAAGGCCTACGACGATAGGGTTGTCGCGTCTTAAATATTTATAATATATGCTTCCTTTTACCTAAATTTAACTGTGTAATGTACTTATGTCGTCATGTTGTATCTCTTTTTTTTTTGCATCCGTTTGTGTAAACTGTGTTTTGTGTTTATTTCCTTTATGTTTCTTTATTTTTGTCTGTTACCTTCCGTGATTATTTCTCACTTGCTGAGATGGGGCCATTTCGTGACACTTTATTTTCACTATGTTCTTTTTGTGTATTGTCTGTGTGTTTACGAATAAAAAACTATTCTTTTCTCTATTCTAAATGTTTAATATTTATTCCTTGATTTTCTTTATGGTTAACTCTAGTTGAGTTCTCGAGGGGACGTCTGACGTCTACCGCACACTGTTTTTGCGATGCTTCTTCATCTGTAAGCGTAATACTTGTAAAATGTGCCAAGGTAAACTATTGATGATCGACTACGTTTTGCCCCCTGCATTTTTCTGTAAAAAGGTATGTAATTGTTATTTTACAATAAAATAGTATACACAGGAAATTATAAACATTATATATAACAGGTAACAGTATATTTTAAAGGACCCTGTATAAAGGATGACTCACGTTAGACCGGGCCGTGTCCGGGCCGGAGCTTCCGAAGCTTCGTTTTCTATGGAAAGCATCACGTGATCGCCTGCCATCTGTCATAGAAAAGTAAGCGCCGGAAGCTCCGGCCCGGACACGGCCCGGTTGGCCCGGTCTAACGTGAGTCATCCTTAATACATGCCAAAGTTGAATTGTTCAATGTTAAATTAGTCCATATATAACAAAAAAAAAAGATAGTAATGATACATTTTTATTAACTCTTACAATACTTACATGGATTTATTTTTATTTTCTTTCTTTTTTTGTACACGTACAGGAAACTGCAGCAACCCTGGGCGGCTCTTGTCGCCGTGTGGCGGCGTGATCAAAGGCTCTCTGTTTGTGCCTCGAGAGGTCACTGCAGCGTGATCATATACATCAACAGCCAACCAAAACGTACCACCTAAAAACCCAAATTCATTCAAATTCCTACCTTAACACCATAGGTTCTGATTCAAAGTTGTAGCTCCTAAGTTAGTCAGTTGATTCTCTCTGGTAATTAGGTAACGATATATTATGACGTTACGTGTTCTATATGTCACTTTGTATGTAACATAGAGTGGGCAGTGAAGTAAAGCTGATCTTAATTCAATTTAACTGAAAGGGGACCCACAGTCCCACATTTATATTTAAATATCGCTAAAAACTGGAAATTACTTTTAAATAAATTAAATATTCTCGTATCTTATGGTAAATCATTACGAGTTATTTCAGTATGTTTCAGTACTTAGATCAAAAATTGAACAAGTACCTAGCCTTCTACTTAATTATGGGTATGTAACTATTTAAAATGTGTACCCGCTGGCTTATATTAGAAACACAAAACTGAATACTATTAAAATGACGATAAGAAATTTTGTTTTAATGCATGTTAAGAACAAAATGATACATAGCAAGGTATCGCAAATTGAAAACGTCTCAACAATCTCAAAGTGCTAAGAAAAACTTACGACACTTTATAACCTTAATTTCGTGCTAAGAAGGCATATTGCCTGAGAGACTACAAAGCCCTTTGAGCTACTCGCCTACTCGCTACTTGCCAAGCTACTTGCCAGCCACTTGCTTTGCGCGTGATTAGCACGGGCTCTAATAAGGCGAGTGGATTAGCACCTCGTTGCTCGTGAGCCTCCGATAAAGCTAAGTGGCCTTATGAGCCTTTTTGTTAGGAAACGATACTTTAGTAAAGAAGTTTTTAAACGCGCCGTTTGGCGGCGTTGGCGGCGCGTAGACAGCATAAACCTGTAAACATATTTTTTAAATATATAAAAATATTAAATGAGATAAGCCGAGGCGGATAAATTAAATTTTTATTTGATTTTCAAGAGTGAACTTTATTTAAATAATGTAGGTAATGTAAGCTTTGTTTTGTATCATATAGGCACAGCAATACTTTAACTGATCACCAGTAGACCTTATAATATAATGGTTGGTTACAAATTGTTATTTCTAATACTTGATACATCCACATGGCCCTCGCGAACGATGGTCACATTTATGTTTCATGACATGAAAAGTTTCGCACAAAATCCACGATTTAATATATGAAGTCAATTTCAAGGATCCACTGAAAATGTTCGTTGACTTTTAATTTAAAATGGGCGAGAAAACTCTGCATTAAAACCAGACTAACAGTTTATCTATACCAAAATTATTTTACAAGAACCTCATAGCCAAAAACCAGAGAGAAAATACGTAATCTATTCGTTATGTAAAACCACAATATACCTGCAAATAGCGGCAGAGGTGGACCGTGGACGTGAAGTCTATTGCGAGGCGAAAAAGATTTGTGTTCTGTACTGTCCGGCACACAGGTCGTTAAGATACACCTTTGTAAATATTATGAAATAACGTACATATCTGCAAACAGATGCATCAACCTAAGCTTATTAGCTTTGAACCTAAGTAAAAATAGGACAGTAACTTACAAAAAGAAATTCAAATACAGAATTGTCGCCACGATTATGTCTATCATGCGCCACTAAGATACCTGCAACAAAGAAGGCCCATCGTTATTTTTATTTTTTATTTTTCTTATATATTTAGTGTGAACTTGTAGTTTTGACCATGGTACTAGCGAACATGGATGCAAAATTTGAATCCATTTACATTTAAAGTACAAGTTACATTGAAATTTTGAAAGTCGGCAAACTTAAGAACGGCTTTCTTTGGCGCAAGTTGCGTAGCGTAGCGGTTGCTTTTATAGCTTTTTTTACCTGTATCACACATAAAACAAATTGTAGTGACTTAGGATTTTTTAGTCTCTAAAAAAGGAATCTTTGATTTCTACAATTTTGGAGAACGTGTGGCTGCTCCTGTGTTTCCACTGCCGCAACTGTCTCAGGTCTTGATCCAGCAGAACAATGTTGACTTGACCTTAACTTAGCGATTACTACTACGCTCTATTAGGTGCAAATAACTGGAAAGCTTTGGCCTGCAACCTCAGCGCAAATTTAGCTACTTAAAAATAAAGCTAACACATCCTCAATAACCTAAAACCTCCGTAAAACACGAGTAAAAAGCAAGTGCCCCGGAGCGCGACTGTACCCGCCAATAACTGGCCAGAGTAAATATTTATGTAAGCGAGACAACGGCACGGTTTTTGAGAATTTCGAATGAAGGTCCATCCTTGTTTGCCCGGCGTCGTGTAATCTCCCTGTTTGTCTGTTAACTTTCCACACTATTGGGGCGTATGTCGACAATTGTTGCTGCGTGTTGTCCGTGCGACCTGTCCGCTGGAACATGCTGGAGATTCCGTAGATTAATTAATACCATAATAGGTTAAATGTTTAATAAAAATTGTGGACCCGCACTTTAATACCATATTAGGTTTCTAATATATATTGTGTGCACAGGCAAACGATCAGAATAGAATAAAATGTATGTACAAATGTGACAAACGTATTCAAAACAGCCAGATAATTTATACTGGTTCATATAGAAACTGTATGTTTCAATAAGGCTCATATAAGCTAGTTCCAACATAATGAACTGCCATTATTCTGTTTCGAAGGAACCGGTGTGGCTAAAATGCCATCTTCAAAAATGTAATGTTGATTTATATCGATTTGACATCACTTGCTGTGCAGTTTGCTCGTACCCATATATCGGCAAAGTTTAGTGTCGAATGCTTACCAT
Source organism: Cydia amplana (assembly GCF_948474715.1). Lineage (NCBI taxonomy): Eukaryota > Metazoa > Arthropoda > Insecta > Lepidoptera > Tortricidae > Cydia > Cydia amplana. The sequence goes on from NC_086085.1 coordinate 6,156,637, forward strand.
TCGAGAAACTTCGAATCCATTGCGAATTTTGGGTAGCTTATTCCAATGACGGACTTGTTATGACAAATCCACATTTGATCAAAATCAGATATAGCAGATACTTGTCAAATGCAACTGTAATCTTATAAAATATGCAGCCTATACATATGGGGTCTCTAGCTTAAATAGTGAGGTAATATTTTGATTTAAGAGGCAGTATAATAAGACACTTTAATGTCTCAGATTGCCATGCCTGTGGAAATTAAGCTTTACAAGCCCCACCACTAGAACCTGCATTCCATACGTCTGCACACATCTGATTCCCTGAACCCAGTCATTAGCGGGTCGGTGCGAGGTCGCTATGTCACAGAAACATAACAAAAATGTCCAAAAATGCCCGCTTAGCACTTTCAATGGGTCTAAGAATTCCGTTCCTAGCTCGGTACCAGGAATTTTAATTTTATCATATTTTAATGTTTAACAAGAATTGGAAAGGATTTTGTACACAAAGGTCATAATTGCTCCCATATTCTTCCAAAAATGATTTCACCAACGAACACCGGATTTCACTATTAAAACGTCAGACTCATTTTTTGATCTACTACTAAACATTTAATTCTGAAAGGAAAAACACACTGTAAGTTTAAAATTTACTGTGGTACCTGTCTAGTACTAATCAAACTCATCAAAAATAAAATGTCGCTGGTAAAATGTTGTTTGTGTTACTTTTAAAATGTGTAAAATGTTTTTTCGTTATTAATTTAAAAGTTCGAAGTTCCATTTGACCCTTTTATTAACTTCTTAAATAAATAGAGTACCTCTCGAAGAAACGAAGCCTCGAGAAACAAACAAGATGATAAAGACAGAATCAATGCAGAATATCTAGTTAAGTTTAGTTCCTCTAATCTGACAAAGACTTTTTAAGCCAACCGAATTTCAACCTTATATGTTACAAGAAACGATTGGAAATGAAATGCTTATAGCAAATTTGAAGTCGCTAAGAGTACGTGAGACGAAAAGTATTGGAGGTCGATTCTAATTTAACATTTTATTATCGTTTTAAACTGGTTTTGATACGACTTCGACGATCGCCTTGGTGATTGGCGCGCATCTCATGCACGATTTTAGCGTGAGCGGTTTACAAGGTTTTATCAAAATGAGATCAAAACCGTAAAAAATATTAAATCTGAATTGGGGTCCTGTTCTATGAATAAAGAGGCTGTTCTGTTCACGGAAAACTGGTTCTGAGAAGTGAATTGATTATGGTTTCGCGTAGGCTTGTTTGCGATAACCCCGTAAGCCTTATTTATCCTTTGACCGTCAGATTTGTGGAAAATTCCTTATTTTAAATTCGTGGAATGTAATTTTCGAGGAGATTGACTGGTAATTTTAAATAAGTAGACTATTAAAATGGTAGTTTAATATTTTAAATTTAAACAGTACATCTGAAACAAAGTACTTTCCATAACTTTTGATATTACTATAAAATAAATAAGAACGAATTGATGCTTTCTTCTCCGAGACCACGGGGACAACGCCGTCCTCGAAACGTCGGAGGTAAATCTTAAAAACTTAGATACGCGATTAAGTCCCGTTGTACAATTTAATAATGTGTAAAAATCGTGAAAGTTTAAATCAGTGTATATAAAAATAGCATATACATACAACTCTAAAACGTAAACATTAGTATCTCTAATGAATAGGAAGGGAGTTTGTGCATTTACTCTGACATTTAAAAATATACGTTTTATTAATTCCATAAAGCTTATAATCCGTAAGCAGTACACCATTTTGATATAAAATCTTATTCCCTCGCAACTCGCCTACAATCTGCATGCTTAAGCGGCGCTCATAATAAAATTCTGCAGTAAGTATGTAACTTTTTCATACGTCCGACACATCAAAGGCATGTCGTGGGATGTAATCAGGGTAAATCGGGCGGAGGGTGAGAGAGGGAGCGGAGGCGAGTTCTAACCGGCCATTCTCAGTAAAAAAGTTCTTTCAATTTAGGTAGGGCAATTCGCCAGTAACTGGCCAGCGGCCAATAACTGGCCACCCTAAACCAAAATAATAATCATTCTTAAATGATCCTATTCACATATAAACAGAATTCATTTCAGTATACGCAGTTTTCAATAACTAGCCACCTTATATTAAAATGAAGTATGTTTATAGGTGAATAGAATCATTTTTAATTTAGGGTGGCCAGTTACTAACAGGTGGTCTGCAGTTACTGGCGAATTACCCTATATAGAATGGTGGTCATAAAAATCCTACTTGAGTACTAAATTTGCCACACAAAATTAATATTTTTATTTTAAGTTTTCCTTCACTTTAAAAGTTTTGAAGCAGTTGACGCAGCGGTATTGATGGGGTTTCTGTTTTCCGCACGGGAGGACAAAAGAAAACAGGTGAATCTAGCCAGAATACTTTGTTGTAAAATAATAATAAGAAAAGGAAATAGGAAAAGAATGACAGGTAAAACTTGCAGCGGGGTGAAATTCTGGCTTTCGGGCGTTCTCGGCAATTATTATTAATTAAGCAATTATTAGGGTTGGCAAAACTTGACGTACCTTTGCGTGCACAACCACAGATAAGATAATCACTTGAATTTTGACAACCCTAAAAACCCGAAAGGGATAGTTCCATACATTAGAAAGGGATAACAGGATTCGTCCCTGAACCACTGTCAAACATCGGTTGTGTAGGAAGTTTCCTTTCTGTACGGTAGTAGGTACTATTATTTATTATGTGCCTAAGGAGAGCCATCGCTCGTAGCACCTTGCCTACGCGCAGTGGCCGAGCTAATTCCTCGCGCAGCCGAGATTATGGGGAAGGAGCCATCTAATATTCCCTGTGTCTCGCTCCGTCTCGCCGGGGCTATTCTCACGACAACACGGAACTTATCCTTTAAATGTTATGCAGATGTTAAACTCAGTTCTAGATATTATAGTTATCCGTAGGTACATTCAGCTGCAGACAAACTTGATTCAAAACTTCATACAGATTTCAATGATTCGCTGCGATGCGATGCTACCTGATTTATTTTACATTTGTTTATTGTTTGTGCCTATTAAAAGGTACAGCTACAGGCTTTAGGTCCTAAAATCTAGAATGGCGACCTAAGTCTGGGTTGTAACTTGTAATAGGAAAAAATAATTGAGATATGACTAATATCGTAATTCATCGGTGATTGGAATGCTCGGGTATTTGTGTTTGGTTATAAACAATAAAATAAAAAGATAATAAGACTCTTCGGTCACCGCGATAGTTACACATGAAATAAAACTATTAAAACGGATTATATCGCGTAATTTATACTACATCCCGACGTTTCGCACCCTTTAGTTAGAGCGTGACAAGGGTGACTGAGGAAAAACTACACTGTGCAAAACTTACTTCACTTACTTACTTACACTTACTTTTTTCATTTCATTTCATTTATTCATGCTAAACAACATAAGTATACACAAATACACGTCATATTATGAAACCCGGGTGGGGCATAGCAGATAACTTATTTTCTAGAACTTAAATGCTAAATTATCCTAATTACAATAAATAATAAATAACAATATATACAAAACTTATGCACACTAAACATCTTTGTCACCAAAATACTCTCCTATATGGTAGTAACATTTGTCTACTAAATTCTTTTTTAATTGTTTAAAATCACTTAATTTATTATAAATTTTAATTGTCATGGCGTGTGGACTTGTACTGTGCGATTTTATTGTAGATCCTGAGACTGTAACTAGATTATTTTTAAACCTAGATTCGTAACGGCGGGTCTGATCTAGAATAGAAGTGTATAATAGTTGCGGGTTCTTTCTGACAAATTTACACACCTCATAAATGTATATGGAAACTAGTGTTAACATATCATATTTTCTAAAGTAAGGAATACAGCTCTCTGGGATTTTTATATTGGCTAGTATGCGTACACACTTTTTTTGAAGGATAAAAAGATCTTCGACGTCTGTACTGTTTCCCCATAGTATGATGCCGTATGTAAGCCATGAGTATGCGTAAGAATAGTAAGATGTAATCGCCGAGTTAAAATCAGTAGATCTCTTAACTTCCCTCAATGCGTACACAAAAGATGACTTAATTTTCACTACTTACTTGTTACTTTTTTCAGATAAATGTCGAGCGCTGGTCAAAATAGCTCCCTGGTCATTCGCCGGCGTCTTTGATCTCGTCCCCGGAGAGTGGGTCGCACTTAGCCAGAATTAAAACAACATGGCCTCCAAACATCACGACAGAACGTTTTGATGACTTACCTACACTGAAAAAAAAAATTACCTGGTCGAACTCTTTTAGTAATTTATGAAATAACTTAGTACCTAATAAAGAAATAAAATGTTATCATCAATATCATAAATCCGATTCAGTTGTTAGTACCCTTGTACAGTCAGCATAGTTTTCCAATTAGAGGTAATATATACTCTACAGTTTACGTACAAAAGTATCTGCTAATAGTAGTGAGTGATTGTATGTAGAGTGTTTTAGTTAGGTTAGGTTGGATACTTTTGACGCGTAGTCTGATCCCCTGCTCTTGAGGCTGACTGTACAATGTACTCATGTACCTATTACTTTGATTAGGACAGTATATTGCTTGTTTTGATACCTTAATCCAATCTTACAAGCGATAAAACCAATTCTTTAGACACTAATCGCTAATCTGAAGTGGCGTAGACTCAAAATGGCCACTCTTAGATAGCCGAAGTACCTTGATAGTAAACTTGGCTGTTATTCCATTTCATTTCATTAACCAGTATAATAAGAACTTTGATTACGCTTAATTGTTATAGGTCTAAAGATTACCTTTATATTGGTTATCCTGAGATTTTATTAGTTACCGATACGTATGAAACGCTTGTCGATATGGGTTCATCGGCTGATTATAGGTTATCAATGACACTGAAAGCTTGCAGTTTTAATAAATGGTTGAGTAATTTTCCTTGTTGCTTCATACAGCTTATAGATAAGTGTTACGCAAGTTAATGTTACTGTATCGAGGGGCTGATAGGTGCCTTGTGGATTTCTCTGTTAAATAATTGCTTACAGGTAAAACTTTCAGAGAAAGATAACGTCGCGAAGAAACATGGACATAGGTTTGAGACGAAATTCAAAAGTGTGTGTAAGGCATGCGATGTGTAAAGACCTCACTCATACATACTACACACTACACTGCATTACCTACAGCCGCAAATGTCAAAATCGATGTCTCTGCCCGGATTTTTAACATTTGCCGCAGCAATGCAGTCGCTGCAGGAATTCTAATTTAGTCAGAATCCGAAGGGTACCTTTAGCCTTCTCGTATAATAGACCTGTGTCCAGTAGTGGGGCGTATAATTGAGAAGAATCCTTCAGCGTTTCAGTTTTCGAGGTTTTAGGAGAAGGTAAGGTTAAGTAAGGGAAACTTATCATTATTTTAGTGAATCGAATGAGTCGATATAGTAGACTCAAATGACTCAAATATATGTGGTGTAAATAACAATACCTAGGTAGCTTTTAGTTAGTGTATGAGTGTAGGAGCAGTTGTAATAAGTACTAGGGAAATAAAATAGTTTATCCAATAAATGTATGTACCTCCAATAATTTATACATACCTACGACATAACCATCCATGAAACTCAAGATATGGAATTAACTCAAATTTCCAGTTTTGACAAGGTTATTTTAAAGGTCACTTAGCATGACATCATTACGCCGTACTGAGTACAGTGAGCATCGCACGTATTTCGCAATGGCCACCCATTAAGCTGTTTTTCTCAATTTCGTAATTTCCAGCACATGAGTTAGGCCTTCGAAACCAAAAAGTTTCTTCGTAGGAATTTAAACCTTTTTGTAATGGAATAAACAGAGAAATTACTGTTATGGAAAGGGCGTGCTTTAAGGCGGTTATCCAGTGGCGAGACAGCTGATACTATTTGTAAGCTACAAGTATCATAAGCACATGAAAGGCTATAAGGTAGGTTGAATCTCTGAATACGCCCATACTTGGTGCATTCTAAAGGGAGCTAGTTCAAACTTGTTTTTCAAAACTTCTGTCTAATCTTGTCATTAATTGTCCACCATTTAACATGACTATTTTATCCCCTATTTTTACTGTTGATCCTCAGGGCCTAAGGTCATTAAGGATTAATTCCAAAATTTAAGTTTAACTTTTATTAAATAAATCAAGGTCCCAAATAAAAAAACTAAAGAGACTTAGGGCTCATTTAGACGCTGCGAGAACTCGCATGCGAGTTTTATTACATTGCGTCATTTGATCGGTCGGCTGAATTGATGTCACCCTAATGGTCCGCAATGAAACTAAAATCGTATACGAGTTCGCGCGCCGTCTAAATGAGCCCTTGGAATAGGTACTGTCGATGCCCATCTAGCAAGCGAAGCAGAATATCGCTCCACAATGGACCGGGAGCCTACGCGAAAAATTTCATTTTTCCGAATCGGTGTTTTCCTTGAAGCGCACACTTGTCACTGTTTGTTCAGCTGAGGAGGCGGCGAGACGAAAAAACTGCCGCGACCGGCTCCGAGAATATTTGGCTTCGCGTCAGCGGCAACGTGGAACGATTGCCAAATTGGTACAAACGTGTACATCGAATAATCTGTGGTATTTTTGTCGGTTCTCATCAAGGAAAGCGCCATCTAGTAGCCGAGTAGATACTTTTAGCTATATTTTTAGCTACCTATAATAGGTTGCGCTTGAATTCCGAGGAATGGAAAAGAACCAAAACTCGCCCTTCACGCCTCTTTGCTGGCGAGACAGTGACTGTACATAAGTGCTTTTAGTACCTAGGTATACATATAATGCTATCCTCTATGGATACTTTTGTTTGTCCGAAATAAAGAAATGTATTATTATTATAATGATATACTGCCGTATTCGAACTTTAAGATATTCACAAGAGACGACACGTACTAGATCCATTCTAGATACGTTATAGTTTAGATTTCAACTAGTTCTCTTTCGCAGCTCAATTCGGGCAACCAATGTCACTTTTACGTTAGATAGTGTAAGATATCTATTAGATGTGATTTGGATCTCTAAGTCATATCTTGTGAAAATCGTTCAAGAGTATCTCCAGAATCGCAGAAATATCAAATATGACAGGTTAGATCTTAAACATATCGTTATCCTATCTTGGTGACGTCTAAAAGATATCTAGTAGACGTCTATTTCAAAATCCGAATCGGGCCCCTAATCCAAATTCATGCGAGATGAAGATACTCTATAGATATTCCGTTGTGATTTTCCATGTTTGAGTAAGTATTTCTCTACATTTTGACTTAATCGAGCACTCTATAGATTAAGCTATCTATTTTGATTTATAACATGTTTCTACACAGACATGTTGGTACTGCATCGGAACGCAATAAGTACATAACAAAGCGTTAGAAGGTCCCAACCGTCCAGATAAGTCTGTTTGCCTGTCTGCGCGTCGGTTCCCGGCCTTATCTCGACTGATAACGTTTTTATAATTGTCGGTTGGCCTGGTACCTTTGGAGTTGCTTGAGAACGTGTCTCCTAAGAAGGAACACTTTTACAGAAAAAAAAATACATATCTATGTATATTAAAAATATATATAGATATGTTATATTTAGATACATAGATATGTATAAGTAGTATGTAGATATGTAACTTACTAGATTACGAATTAATAAGGTACATTAGTTATTTACGTAACGTACGAAATTATATTAAAATTAGGTAAGAACATCGTACGTACCTCTTTAGAAATTAATCATCATAAAGCCCCCGAGTACCTAATTATTAAAACAGAATTACAAGCTAATCTTATTACAAAGTTCAGACTCAATCGAATCACGAAGTCAGAATAAACAAGTACCTACTCCATTAAATGGACATCGATGAGATTTTTTTTTAATTGTACAAATTACGAATCGGTCCAGTCTTCTCTTAAATAAAGTTTTTTTTAAATCAACCTTAATTGTTAGCTTGAGAGGAGTGGACGAGAAGGCGCCAAGAATTATTGCTGGGTCGAGGATTGATAAGAACGTGTTTTTGGTAAGTAGCTATTCAACTCAAGCATTCAATATAAAATTCATAGTTTACTAGCATACCAGATTAATTCAATCCTGCGAGTAGGTAGCATTTTATTTTCATCAAAATTATAAGACACTTCAACAAGAAGAAAATCTCATTCAACAGAGGAAAATATTGATATATTGATTATTTAAGTCGTTTGGTTTAGCTAAGTACAAGATGAAGGGCCTATGTGCCACTGCCACGTGCTAAGCATCGGCAATTTAAATTAATCGGCTCAGGATGATGACGAAAACGTCTTTATTTCTATTAATATCACAAAATAAAAGAATAAAATTAATGAATTAAGTAGACAACAAAACACAATACAGGCCATAATTTTATTAACCATTATAAAATAATGCAATATTTGATTATACTTTCACTACTGCATAACACCGTCCAAGTGATTACTACGGGTGGATTTTTCCGTTCAATTGAACTTATGAAAAGTCCGCCGTCGCCCTCAGTAATCACTGTTTGATCTTATTATGTACAATTATAGATTCGTTTAAACCAGCAACAGTTTTGAGAAAGTTCAGTGAATTGGCGCAAAGCTGTCTCTTCGCGAGTAGCGACAGATTTAGTTAACTTGTGATTTTGGATGTCATAATGTGAGATAAGACAATTTTTATTTTAAAGTTTGAGATCATAAGTTTAACTATTAAATGAATATGAATTAAAAACAGAGACAGAGAGTTTGATGAAAAATTAATATTGTATGTAGGTAGTTAGTTGTTAGTTAAATTAATTCTAAATTCCGTTCTTAATTAAAACTTGACAAGCTGAAGTGAGCAAGCTTTATGCAGAAATTATACATATATTATGAAAAGCTTTGCTCTTCATCGAGCATAATTATTAATACGTACCTAGCTATTATTCGTTCCTTGCTGTATGCGACACACAAAAATAATCATTTTTCCTGAAATTAAACCTATTATGTATATAATAATTATTTTTCCTATTGAACGCCCCAATATGGCAATATTTACCTAAGTACCAACTATATTAGATTATTTAATTTTTTTGATCAATTTTCCGTATTTATCCAACTTGAAAATTCAATATTATAATAAGTAACAAAGGAAATGGAATCTTTAATTTCATCGTTCGTTAGCAAATACTTGTATAAAATGTCCTGTCCCGTAAAAAAGCCGGCTAATATTAAATCGGAGTTAAAAGGAGGACTTAGACAATAATGAGCCAACAGTGATGTTGGCTCAGCGTCTGCTTGGCGAAATACGTATTATGCCATCAATATTGCTTGGCTTCTTACTGGAAAAAGTTTTGAGTGCTCGTTAATCTGGGGGACATAATAGTTTGTAGATACTTAATTACTTATATGTATAGTGAATTGTACTAATATCTAAATAAAATAGATGCCAATTAAAAGTATAGTTCGGTAGAAATTACAATGTGATATAGCCAGAAGATGTAGATAAGTTGACCATGCAGTGGAATTAACTATAAAATATTTGTAATATTTATAAAATATTTATAAAAAATTAAAAAGCATTGTCACCGAGTAAATCTCGGTAGCTCAGTTGGTAGAGTAGCGTTGGCTGGTATCTTGGAGTAGCAAGTTCAAATCTCGCCAGTTTACAGTGAATTATTCCACTTTTATTTCATTTTTATACATTGTAGTATTTTAGCAAACATATCTGTTTATGGCGTGATTCATAAACAGCTGTTAACTTAATCAGTTGATGATCGTTATTTGTCCCTATCTGCCGTTATGCCATAGAGAGGGACAAACGATGATCATTAACTTGGCACGACACGAAGAGAAGGTACCTATTATAAGATACTTCCACAGCTGTGTATTGGCTACAGACAAATTATGCCAAACGAAAATATGTATGTAAGCCTACCCACAGCACTATTTAATATACTCTGGCAAACTCAGTAGAAAAAGGCGCGAAATTCAAAATTTCTATGGGAGGCCACATTCACACCCTTCATATTTTAAATTTGCTGCCTTTTTCTACTGACCGAAATGGTTTGCCAAACTATAGATACATTCGTAAAACCATGATACCTTCGGCCAGCTAAAACAACAGAACCGAAGAACAACTCAGACATGAAGTAGAGCACACGCTCGGCCGTCGACCCCCGATATTAGACTGGGCAAATAAACATCGGGAATTATCGGGGCGACAGAGGGCGCCCGGTCACGTTCTAGGCGAAAACCTATTGCAGTGCTATAGATAACTCTATTCAATGTTCATCAAGTCTTCGTGGTTCGAGTTTATTTTTCCACCAAACCTAACCTATAGGCTACTTATACTTAGGGGAAATACGGACAAAATGGCATATACGGACAAAATGACATAGCGGGTTTATTTCGAATTTGGCGGGCTATAGCGAGGTCACGAACATAACAACACGTGACGGCGGCCATTTTTACAATCCTGCGAGAAACCCAGCGCCATTGGGTCAGTCTCTTTGAAGTTACGAGTGAGAACGTCTTTCGTATCCACAAAAAATTATTTTATTTATGGATTTCTTCGGATTTTTGGTGAGTTTTGTGTTATATTTGTATATTATATTTACTAAAATTGAAGACTTATTATATACACTTGTGATTAGAGTTAGTATTAATACAATTTTCAATCGATTTAATTAAATATGATTTTTAATGTTTGTTGTGTACATTTGGCCAAAATGACATGCCTATACGCTGGACAAAATGACATAGTGTTTGTCATGTTGTCCGTGACGTGTGTCGTTTTGTCCGTAGTGTTTCGAATATTTACTTTTGATTGTTACTCTCTAGGAGAGATGCCGCGGGAGCGTCAATTTGTTCAAACTATCGATTCCAGCTCCGATAATGAAGAATGTGCCGCCGAAAACGAGGATGATGAAGACTGCCCCTGCATTTATTGCAATGATCTTTATTCGCGGCCTAAGCCGGGAGAAAGCTGGTTAAGATGCATGAGTTGTTTTCGTTGGGCTCACGCCTCTTGTGCTGATGTCTCAAAGAAGACTAAAAGATTTATTTGCGAGCTTTGTTCTTAAAATTTTGGTATGTCATTATACCCATATTTAGTGTGTCATTGTCTCCATACTATATGGACAAAATGGTTTTTTTGATACGTCCATTTATTTTTTAATATTTAATTTGATATAGTTCCTATTCAATTAAAAGACTGTATTACTAGTAGTCAATGAACCTAAGATCATTGTCAATGTATGAGACTGATTATAATTACAATAAATAAAGATATATGATCCAAAATCAAAACACCCTGTCATTTTGTCCGTACTTCCCCTATGTGTAAGCATTACAATAGTTATATCCTGTGCGTGGCCTTACAGGCTTACACTGATAATCACATGTATAGTTCGTTTTTTTTTGCATTAGAAAAAAGGTAAATAATCTTGATGACACATGAAATGAAATTTAATTGAACACACATTTAATTGAAAAACATGTTTTAATAATAAGTCACGGCAAATATGTAACAATTATGAATCTAATATGGTCATTTATATTCTTCTGCTTTCATAGGTATAAGTTACTGATTTTTAAAAAGCGTTTTTTCAATTGATGGGATGTTTACAAAAACAACATAACTGACTACACTAGCTGGTTGATATCTGAAACGATTAACAATGTTCTTAAAAAAGTGTCAACCGCTCTAAGCAAGCAATGTTGTTTTTGTAAACATCCCTTCAATTAAAAGACATGTCAAGATCGTTTACCTTCTTTCTAATGCTAAAAAAACGAACTATAATATGCACCAGGCTTTATACTTTTTGGTTGTTGTGTCTATGGTAATTTTGGTGGATATAGAGAACTGTCAGATTGGATAGCATGTCGTCGCCTGAGGTTATGTTCGATTTTATCTTTTGTAATCTTACATTAATCCTGTACATCGATGTAATAAATGAATTGATACTGGAAGAAGTGGTTTGAGTGCTAAACCCCTTTTACTGAGCAATAACTCTGTGAATGATTTCATACGTTACCTGCATACTGCCCTCCTAAGCTAAAAGGCCGTATTTTCAAAGAAAACTATATGAAAATACCGCTTTTTAGCTTAGGAGGGCAGCATAGGTCTGGGGTCCTAGTCAATTTGACAATTGCACGATTTATTAGCATTTTCTATCAAAGATTGTCACTTGGCTAGGCCCCCAGGGTTTACTTATGTAATAGTCACCCATGATTCATGCATGCATTATCATGCATAATATTAACACTATACCTACCTGATATGTCGCTTTCTGTCGCCGTAAGTAAGAGACGAGTGCTACATCACTTTATAGTACAAAACAAAGTCGCTCCCCGCTGTGTCTGTCCCTATGAATGCTTAGACCTTTAAAACTACGCAACGGATTTTGATGCGATTTTTTAAATAGATAGAGTAATTCAAGAGGAAGGTTTATTTATAATTTGTTAACCCGTGCGAAGCCGGGGCGGGTCGCTACTATAGGATATAGTAGTAGGTCTAGGTACCTTTCATGTTATGTCCCGCGCGTTAAGCACTAGGTAGGTACTAGGTGTACGATAATAAAACAGTTAACGAAGTAGGTGGCTCGCGTTTTATCTACTGCGCTAACGAAGGCAGTGTAAGTACTACAATGATATATTATGTCTGTTGATAAGTTTGACAGAGTTTAAGCTAATAACTCTGCACCTGTGGTGGCGCTGCCACACATAGTTGCTGCCAAGATGATGCACAGTTGGCTTAGTCGGATTCTAGCGGCTATTATTTTCAATAACTATAGAAAAGAGGACCTTATTTCGACCTTTTCTTCGTGGCTTCTGACCCTAGTTTTACAAAAGTATCTCAGAAGAACAATATTAGGATATCTTTTACTCTGATAGTCAAAAAACGAAAGTAGATCAGTGCAAGCAAAGCACGGACTGCGACCCCCGTTATTAGACTGGGCAAATAAACATCGGGAATTATCAGTACACACCAGAGGGCGCCCCGGTCACGTACTGGGGAGAAAATTTATCTGCCGCTATAGATAAAACTATTTTTATGGGATTAAATTTTCACTTGCTTTTATTTGTGGTTATTTCCAAATCTATAAAACGTTATGGTTTTGAGATACCTATTATCTATACATTTGCCTATATTTATTTAAACGTATTTTCCAAGTGGATCAGTACGGCTACCATCAGTTTGGCACTGACATAAACGCCGTCGAGAACTTAATTTACTTTCTATACATCTCGCTCGTACTCGCATATTAGTGCAAACGAGATGTATAGAAAGTAAATTACGTTCTCGATAGCGTAAATGTCAGTTTTGACACTGTCAGTGACTCATGGTACGGGCTCAGGAGGCCTATCCAATATGACAATCGTATAGGTACCTACGACAAACGAAAAGAAAGAATGTACGCGATGACAATGGTACGAAAAGTCACGTGACGATTTCCATACATTTTTCGATAGGCGTTTTCTATCAACGAATATTATCTTGGCTAGGCCCCCAACGCCAGCAGTAACACGTGTAGTATCAAAATTAGAGGTCATGTACCTACGATATATATCGTATAATTACATTACCTACTATTCGTTTTTCGGTGTGTCGAATAACATGAGCAATATGTCTAGTTTTTAGGGTTCCGTACCCAAAGGGTAAAAACGGGACCCTATTACTAAGACTACGCTGTCCGTCCGTCCGTCCGTCCGTCCGTCCGTCCGTCCGTCCGTCCGTCTGTCACCAGGCTGTATCTCACGAACCGTGATAGCTAGACAGTTGAAATTTTCACAGATGATGTATTTCTGTTGCCGCTATAACAACAAATACTAAAAACATAATAAAATAAAGATTTAAGTGGGGCTCCCATATAGACGTGTGCGCCGCGCCGGCGCGCCGCCGCCGCCGGCCTTTTTTGCCACGCCGCCGCCGCCGATAAATGATCGACGTGAAATCGGCGTGACCTTGAATGTTGTTAATTAGCTATTCCGAGTTGGTATTTGGATTACAATATGGATTTTTGTATAATATATGTTACAGTTGTCAAATATGTATACATCAATTATTAATTAAATGAAACAGAATAGCCAAGTTGCATAAACTATTTGACACACCAAGTAAAGTAACTGAGTAATCCTAAGTATTCAAGAAAGATGAGGGGGCGATAATTATGAATTAGGATTTGTTCCTGTTAATTGGGAATTCACATTGCCTCACATACGAAGGCAAAATGCTGAATCCTAAATCCTTCATCATAAAAATACTTACAATTAACTAGGCAACAAAAACAGGGCTCATGTAGTGGAGTCAAGCAAACATTGGTGTGCGAAAATTCACGAGACCCTGACTAAAAAAAAGTCGTGTGCCATAAATGTCGAGAACAGAGAGACAGAGTGACAACACTGTAGATTCAATGTCAATCTGGCGAACAACGCAAATGCTTGCCCAGCGGAAATGTGCAAGCTGTAAATGGGTAAAGCAACATTAAATATCATGTCACTCAATGCTATTTCTTGTAACAAACTGTGCTACTATTGTCGCCTTCCTGACGGGATTAACAAGAAGAAATACATCGAAATGGCGACTCTTCTGAAGAAATTTGAAAATGCAAGTTCTAGAGAGGCCTTAAGATCAACAATTCCAAAACCAAAGTAAGGCGATTACGAAAAAGCGAGCTAATATCTTGGGTTGATAACCAGTGCCGGTGGTTGCACCGCCGAGATACGCCGCAAAGCTGGCATGGCTAAGAGTGCTATGGCTAAGGCTAACCTCGACAAGATCTGGAAGAACAGAGGTATTCGACGTGCAACTAAAGTGCGCTTGATACGAGCTCTCGTCTTTTCAATATTCCAGTATGGTGCCGAAACGTGGAGCCACAAAAAGTGTGAAAGACAATTTAGAAATGAATGGCAAACGTGCTCGAGTTGGAGCATTGTGAGATGGTAGAGAACGCTATGAAGAGGTCGGCTTGCGGCAGTCTGACCTCGCGAGATGGAGACAAAGTTAATGTGGTCGTAATCCTCAGCAATGTGAAAACGAGAAAGAAGATACATCTCAGTGAACCTGGTGCTTCCTGCTTGTACGACAAGAAAACCAATAAATAAAAGCCATAGCAGTCCACTATGTCTAGCAAACTTCAAGGATATTTGGAGTGCTGTTTTGTTAAAGTACCTACGTCATTTTTAAAACGATAAAGCAATGAAATCATGAGCAAATTGAGAGTTACCGATCGGATCGAAGGTCATTGGGACCAGGTAACCCCTTAATGTAATCCAGTTACTAGATAAATTTAAGTTATTATAGCTATGCTATATTCATTTACAAACCCTATTTTACTCACAGTCTATTCAAAACAATACGTAGTTCATTGACCAGCAACCTGGATTGATAAAATTTTCAAGAAAAACAACAAATTAATGATTTTTCTTAAGAAACCTGAAAGTCAAGGTCACGCCGATTTCACGCCGAAAACACGCCGCCGCCGCCGATTTTTTGGCAAACGCCGCCGATTTTTTGGCAAATGCCGCCGCCGATAATTTTTTAATCGGCGCACACGTCTACTCCCATAAAAGTGTCATTCAATAGAACTTGCTAACTATGTAAACAAAAGTTGCTAGTAATTTGACATTCAGTGTCAATTTTAGTATGGCGGTTTGTTTACATAGTTAGCAAGTTCTATTGAATGACATTTTACAACAAACGTGATTTTTGACCGAAGTTAAGCAACGTCGGGCGGGGTCAGTACTTGGATGGGTGACCGTTTTTTTGCTTGTTTTGCTATATTTTTTGTTGATGGTGCGGAACCCTCCGTGCGCGAGTCCGACTCGCACTTGGCCGGTTTTTTTAAATCACACCTATTTGAAATGCATTTATTAATAGATTTATTGGGCACTGCAATTCGTGCACAGCTAGGGCAGCCCCAGGCACAAACACCCACCCATTATCATTCCACCAAATTCCAAATCATTTATTTGTTAAACATAGGTAGATACAACAGTAAGTCTTAAATATACATATAATAAGTAAGTATGTATCACTATGCTTCGCCATATGGCATACAAATAGTTACAAAAGACATGTAACGTGCATTTAAAACAAAAACCCAGCAATATTCACATCCAAATGTTTCGCAATAGATACATTGCTAGAAGCCTGGTATTGACCGAGCGAGCGCGCATGCGCGCTGGCGAAGACGTATGGCACCTAGATACGCCCGCAGCCAGCTATAGTTGTCAACAGGTAGGCTTCAAGCTAAGAAATAGGTTAACTTGTAGGTAGGTAAAAACCGGCCAAGTGCGAGTCGGACTCGCGCACGGAGGGTTCAGCACCATCAACAAAAAACAAGCAAAAAAACGGTCACCCATCCAAGTACTGACCCCGCCAGACGTTGCTTAACTTCGGTCGAAAATCACGTTTGTTGTATGGGAGCCCCACTTAAATCTTTATTTTATTCTGTTTTTAGTATTTGTTGTTATAGCGGCAACAGAAATACATCATCTGTGAAAATTTCAACTGTCTAGCTATCACGGTTCGTGAGATACAGCCTGGTGACAGACGGACGGACGGACGGACAGCGGAGTCTTAGTAATAGGGTCCCGTTTTTACCCTTTGGGTACGGAACCCTAAAAAGGCCTTTAGGATAGCCACTCCATAATTACCAATATTATAGAGTCGGACTAAGTTAAATGTGCATGGCATTTGCAATGACAAAGTTGTGACAATGTCAAAATATGGCGTTTATAATGACACTCCCTCACTTCGTTCTATTCAAGTCGGTGCAAAAGTTAGCTTAGAAGGGTTCTAGCCTAGTCTGTAGTGACCCTGCCTACGAAGCAGTAGGTCCCGGGTTCAAATCCTGGTAGGGGTCTTTATTTGTGTGTTTATTACAGATATACGTTCTTCACAGAACTTTCCAGTAGATTGTGTGTGATCTAGGTTTTAAGTACTATAGATCCTGTCCTGTACCTAACATTTTTGACACCAAACCTAACTTGGTTTAATTTTGATTGGTTTATCCTTATGCAGCTTCCTTTAAGGGTCTCTATTGTTTCCCAAAAAGTTTTAAGTCATAATATATTGTTTGTCCACATTTTTATTAGTCATTTTTTTTGTTTAGAAACGCGTAACTTTATAGGATTGCCATAAAACAAAACTAACCTAACCTATCTTTAGGATTACCTTACGAAAATCCTGAAAAGTTAACGGTTTCAGTTTTAGGACTAATGATAATATAATATGACAAGTAAACAATAAATACATTATGACATAAAACTATATGTGTAAGAAAGGGACTTTGTACTGAACTAATACAATATCTGAACTATGAAATAGATTCGTTACCTCTCGCTCTCGTCAATTAACAACGTTCCAGCGGTCGAACTAATCATTATTTACCCGCCACAACAGCAATACTTTAAAAACAAACAAAAAAGCAACACATAAATCAAAATGAAGAACAATCCATTAACTCGATCTACAATAAAAAAAAACCAGGCCGCTCGCTGATTGGTCCGCGCGTTGGCGGGAGAGCACGATTGGCCGCGTCGGCGCTGCGTTCGGAAATCTGATACTTTTTAATAATGGCTCCTTTAGCTAATGCGATCCGCTTTTATATTAGATCGTAGGTTAGTATTTTATTACATAGGAGGGTCCAAATACGGTCTTAAGTGGCCGTTTTCTGTGGGAAAGGGGACGGTGTGTCGGATTTCTGGTCTGTGTGCGGTCGGATGAGCAGTAATAAGCTAAGTAATGGATTTTGTTTCGCTATTTTGGTAGAACTGGCTTATAATATAATGTTTTCGGATTGGGTAATTATTTTGGGCTTTGAGGGTCTTGCATAAAATATTGGATTGTATCTAAACTGGTAACTTCAATTATGTTTATATGTTGCGTTGTGTATGTTTATTTGTTGTTAATCACTCGTTACCTTTTTGGTGCTGTACTCTAGTTTCATCTTGCAGTCGTTATCACTAAAAATTCTCACTTACGTCTTTAAGAAGTAATGTGTGTAACTTTTTTTAATAAAACGAAGGTACCTAAAATAGGTAACCTATCATAGAATGTTCAGTCTCTATTCTTATTTTTTTATTTTACAAGAAATTGTATTATATGTTCACGCCACAGGAGTACAAACCACATTCCAATTTCAAAAATAGCAGCTTGTTTAATATTACCTATAGTGCGACATAAAATAGTAGAAATTAAATAAAATGGAACTAAAAACATACTTACTAAAATTGTTGCTATGTTTAAGCATTTTACGTCAAAAATGTGACAGTTACGTAAGAAGTGGCGCCCTCAATAGTTTTCTACAATTTCTTGACGGACTTTAACCGCAGACCCGTCTCGAGATCGCCAATATTAATATAGACGGGCGAGCTGCACTGCGAGAGAAGGTGATATTCGAATGGTAACTGCAGCTGCTGCTGCCGCCTTGACGCGGGCGTTGTCACTGTCAATTTCCTTGATAAAATGAGGTAGGTACGGATTGAACGTTCTAATCGCGCCATAACAGTAACGCAGCTGTAGTTGCCATCTAAATGTCACCCTTATGTACCTATAATTAATATCAAATCTTGTTCGAATTATAAAATCCAAATGCGGCACTATGCGTAACCTGTATACATGTTCGGGCGCCATTGGTAATGTATGTTCAAATAATCTAGATTCGATCAGAGTGAAGCTGAAAAAGCAAAAAAGCCAACGACACGAGGTGTTCCCAGGCGGTCACCCATCCAAGTACTGACCTCGCCCGACGTTGCTTAACTTCGGTGATCGGACGAGAAATGGTGCATTCAACGTGGTATGGACGTTGGTGAGCAACAGAACAAAAATTCACAAGGTCATTTATTGATGTTACTATGTATAACCTTATCCTAATTATGGAAGTAGAAAGATCATGCGAGTAATGCGGCAGAATACAATTGCTAAGGAAAAACCGCAATAGGTATTGCCAACAGTAAGCACAAATTAATCACAGCGTGAACTCATCGAACAAGTTATTGCTCAAACACACTCGAGAGTCGAGACCATTGATGCGACTGGGCAAACAAAAATATCGACCATTCGATAACGACTCGATACTGCGATACTACGAGCAAATAATAAATACTATGACACCAAGATGATAAAAACTGATAAAAATGTACGCGCCCAAGCTTTCAACGGTCGTTTTTAGATTTTTGGCGGGAACGCGTATTCACAGTGATATTTAGAAAGGGAAAGAGTAAAATAATATCGGTTCGAGAAAGTATTTTAACATGAACATATCTTGGAGAAAAGTAAAACGTAAAACTTTAGTCAGCAAAAGTTACATATAATTTTCTTAAGCGTTACCAAAATTAATAAAAAGATAAAACGCTCTTATGCACTGAACAACCAAGATGTTTTTAGATAATTTTAAACACCTGACCCCATTAGCTACTTCTGTTGCTGACCATTTTATTAAAGTTTTCGATGCAGAATTATTTAATTTAATATACCTATATATGACTAACTTACCCAATCGCCGTACACTGTACACAAAAAAATATTTTTAATTAAGTAATATTACACTCATGATTTTGCCAAGAGTATCAGGGAACTTTTATTATACAAAACGCGAATCAAATGTAATTTTCATGGATGCATAAAGTGGTTAAAATGTAGGTACCTATGCGGCTTATCGAAAAAGGCGGGAAACATTCCTTAGCTCTGAATCCACGTCTACGCTCATATTATCAAACATAGGTATTATACTATATTTGCATATCTACCTTATCGGTACATATCGGTTTACAGGCAATCGGATTACACTGTTTTGATGATTTGTTATTTTCAGTCTGTAATATAAATATGTTACCTATATGTACCACTTAGGTTATAAAAATTATGTTTCGGCCGAAGGTTCGGTTTTGGACAAAAAACTGCAGAACTATTCGGCCTCGCCGAAACTGTATTTTCAGTAGTGTAGTGTCCGACCGAACTTTTGGTTTCAGTTCCGGCAAGTTTCGGCATAAAAATCAAATCTTTGGGTTTGGTTTTCTTTTCGGCAAAAATTCGGTTGCTCAGTACATTGGCCCAATCAAGTTATGACTTTTTGTCAGCTTGACAGAGTTTAATTTATTTATATACCCAGTCGCCAGGAGGAAAGACTTGTCTGGTAAAATACATATTAACAATACAAAGAGGAAACGCCAGCAGCGTGCTAGGTACATTTAACCGAGTACCTATGGCCTAATAGCATACAATACTCTTAATTTTTATATTTACCTAGTTATAAGTTTGTAAATTTCTGTACCTAATAAATGAGCCAAATTAAAAAAAAAAGAAAAAAAATGGATCTTGCACCCTGCGCTAGAACACTAGTAGCCAGAATTTTTCGAAGCAATTTCTCTAGAATCAGACCAATAAAGGAGTCTTTATCAGATTATTATTACATTATGTTAATATAAATATATTATCCGTATTGTTTTTTTTGCTAATAAACCTCTACTAGGTAGGTACTTCCTAAGTTTAGGTCCCTATATCGGTTAGTAAAACGGTAGCGCCTACATATAATGCATTAAACAAAATGGTGGGAGGTCAATGCCTTTGAGTTAAGTGGGCCGGTTGAGAACAATTAGCTTCAAACTGACAGACTAATTGACAGGCGGGAATAAATTGGCATTCATATAAACTTTCGTATTTGGTCACTTTGCCATTATAAAAGTATGTGCCGACATGATATCTACTTGTCTCTACAACCCGCTAAAGCTAAGGATGTTTATTCAAAAATGTAGAATCTCAATAACAAAACACACTTATACAAATTAAAAATAAAGTACCTACACTCTATATTATATGTACAAATATAATATAGACCCCATACCTATATGTATGTATTATGTATGTACTCGTATTATATTACTTATACGTATCTATACATGAATATGAATAAGCCAAAGTAGTAGGTGCCTACCTTTAGCCTCGTAAAACCCAGGCCAATTTTTATTATTAACAAGCTTTTATTAGGTCGACCTGTATGTAACTAACTATGTAATGGAATCTAAGGTAACTAATTTAACCATCTTCCAAGGATCGTAGCGTCATGAAAATTGGCAGCTGTACCTATGTAGTTCTGATGACAATACAATAATATGGTACTGTCGAACTGATCTGATGATGGAGACAGGACGTGGCCATAGGAACTCTGTGATGAAACAACGCAACCTAATTTTGTTAGGGGTTTTTAGAATTGTCTCGATAAGTATTAGTTGTCTGTCGTAAGAAAAGTACAGTCAGCGATAAAAGCTATTAAATTTTTGCCACAAACTTATTGCATTTTTGATTTAAGAACTCTCTTTTGTTTATTGTAAGAGTTCAAAACTCGAATTGAATTGAATTTCTAGGCAATTCCGTCATTTTTTTCCAGACTATAATGTATTTAAATTAGAAAACACCCCTTCAAAACTCTCCAAAATAAAACAATGCAGTTACCTAAGTTATCGAAAGTTTGCGCAGATAGTTCGCGCGTAGCCATTTTTCCATCAGCTGTCTAACCAAACTAATTCATCTTGTGCCGGCCACTCATAAATCATTCGTGACGGGTGCGCATGGAATCTAATATCGCTGGAAATTTGGATGGGAATGGACGAATGGATAAAGGGGTCTCATATATCTACGAAAACTATAATTATGTAACTAGATAAAAAAATAATCGTAGCGCTATGTGAACATCGTTAGAAAGTCTCTCCATTCACGCAACAAAATGTGTACCTACTTATACCTAACCATTACACTGTTGTGTTTGAATTTTCATAATTATACATTTTATTTATACCAATATGCTTAGTGATGCTCCCGTCGCTCTAAAAATGACGAGACCCAAACTTAATCTTTGACATAATGTTTTAGTAATAGCGTAGTTCAGTTGCCTAGAAGATAAATTAAAAACTATAAAGAATATACATAAAAGCAAACACACGTAGCTATAATCTTACACGATAAATAACTAAAAAAATATGTGACATAGCTTTATGTTTATGCAATCATTAGTAGTTTGTGTTACAATTAAGGGATCAAAATGATATATTTCCGTCAAGGGCGTACATTGAATCCTGAGCGTAATGAGGGATTCAAGTGTTAACGCCCAAGACGAAATGATTTTGATACCGTGTGACATATACTGCTTTTCACATCAACTATGAGGAAAATAAAAAAATCTTAGTGTTGACACAATCTGATGCTTAAACAGATTATTTAAGCTAAAAAAAATTATGTGCAAAAAAATGTAAAATAAAATAGTGTGCTAGAACAGAAAAGTGTTACTTTGATCCCTCCTAGCAGGGAAGAAAAGTGCCACTTTGATCCCTCTTAGCAGGGAAGAAAAAACTCTTTTCTGAATAGGAGGTGTGAAAAATATATTATCTTGCACAACAGAGCGCGAAAAGTATTTGAATAAACAACATAATTATAATTTCTCAATAATCTCTGACATAAAATTATTTTTTAATAATTATGTAAGTAATTATCAGCAGCTTGCAGTGTGTGACTATTACATATATGTATTTATATAATTAAAATAGGTCTTACAATAAATTTGATTGATACCCGACAATGCGTGCTTCCTCGTGCAAAATACATTTACCATTACAGACTGCAAAAAACTTAGAACTCAGACTCACGGTATAAAAGCTCCAAAGTCAAAACTCACAAACGTGTATTTAATAATGCATCCAACGGTGCGGTGCCCAATACGGCTAAGTGCCGCGTGATCGATGGTGTTTGCACACAAATAGTTTTCGTTTTGTGCCCAAGATTTCACTCACCAAATTGGTGGGGACACGGGGACATTCCATGGGTTCGGTGGAGCGATGGACAAAATGTACATGTATATACATACACCTTACCTATGTATATACACCTCACATAAAAACGCGAAAGGTCACATAATCACACACACACACACACACACACACACACACACACACACACACCAGCTTCAGATTTAGATCTATAAGTTAAATTTTCTGTATTAATGATTTAAAATGATTCTCAATTGTCTTTTTCTCTTTTTTGTATAAAAATTGTATAAAATATAAACATCTCCTACAACTAATATTCTGGGGAGGAGCGCTGTTTACCCTAAAGTACAGGTTATACCTATTTAGGAAGCAGAGTTTCTAGTCTTTAAGGCAATCACTGTAATATATGATGTTTATAAATAAATTATTATTATTATGCTATTATGCTTAATCCTACTTCATGGATTATCGATTTCCAAGAAAGCCCGAGTTTTAGGTACCTAAATGTTATTATGTAACTATGACATGTTATTATGTTGAGCTGTAGATACCTATCTTGAGCCTAATAAATGTCTCTTAATTGAATAGTAGGTATTCTTATACTTACATTTCAATAATAATTAACATTATTTAACATAGCATTAAACTTAGTACTTACAACATAGTACAAAACCAAAACTTCAGTGTAAGAAGTTATTAAATTAATAATTTGTATTCTTTTTCGATTTTGACTGACTCTACAAACCTAACCTAACCTAACCTAACTCCTGTGAAAATCATACATTGAAAAAATCCTGTACACTATTTGTTACTTAAACTTTTATTTTTAAATAACAAATCGTCTAAAGAAATGACATGTCTTAACTTGGCTGCCACATTTCCTAAAATTAAGTAGACATATCATGGCCATGTTACGACCTATCACTTGTTCATGTCGAACAAGCCCTGTATACGCATAAGGGACTAGCCACGTAGGATACACCTACGTGCGCTTATTCCGGCCCTAGCAAACACAGATAACGTAGACACAAGCGCCGAAAAAAGGTTTTCTTCCCGACACACGGTACGTGAAGGTACACGTATATCTTAATACAGTACGTATAGGTAGGTAGGTACCTGGGTTAGAGGCGGGGCGCTATTAAGGAAATCGTGTGACAGATAACACGGTTTTTTCCTCACGAGAAAACTAATAACAAATAGGTAGGCTGTTTCTTATTCTGTTGTCGATTTTATTTCGTCAAATTTCGATACAATTTGGTGGATAGATAGTTCCCTATTCTCTACAATATAAGCGCAATTTCATCGTAATGTCCAAGTTAGGTACCTACGAAAGCGTATGGTATTTTCATAAGTGAATGGAAAATTACATAGGTACATTATTTTCGGGACAAGTTTTTATTAGTTATTTATGCTGCCCAGATCGAGGGACTGTTTTGAACAACCCAGCCAAATTTTATTTGAATGTAACGATAACAAAATTCGCCAACAAAATAAAAGATCAGCCCTAAAATAAATACAAGAATAGTAGGTATTATAAATAAAAGTATGAAAACCTTGGAATCGAGTCGTTTCTTCGAGAATAGGTTTTTTTATGTATTAAGCACGCAATAAAACAAGGTGTGTCTTACGTAATAAGAATTTTTGAGTGCAATTAAGATATAATGTCCCTTTTTTTTAATAATATGTACAGTACAGTCAGCTGCTGAGAAAAGGTACCCCATAAGGCTGCATAGAAGTTTGTATGCAATGGTGCCAATTAAGCTATTAGTATTACTGATTGTACATAAATTGACTAGAATAATCACTATTAGGTACACCTTATAAAACAAAGTGCCCCGCCGCGTCTGTCTGCCTGTATGTTCGCGATAAACTCAAAAACTACTGAACGGATTTTGCGGTTGTCTTGTCACCTATCAATAAAATGATTCTTGAGGAATGTTTAGGTGTATAATTTGTTAACCCGTGCGACGCCGGGGCGAGTCGCTAGTGTTTCTATAAAACTCGACTAATATTTCTAAACATTAACCGCACTTAACCTCATTAATAACTTCTTAAACAAATGAAACTAAACAGTAATTACTTAATCCCAGCTTACAATAACTTTTTTTTTAGATTAATTTATATTTTAATAACAAAACTTCTGTGAAACATAGACATATTAAATATTTCTATAAAACTCGAATAAATGTTGCCTTACTAATTTTGTTGCTAAACGAACGGGGAAAAGAAATAATAAAATGTGTGTGAAAGTGCTAAGAGAATATCACTCGTAAAATTATGGAAATGTAACTTTTATTATTAATGTCCGCATTTATTTCACGTTGTCGGATATAGACGACACAGGCAATAAAATGATTAAAGGCGTTTTACCGAGTTAGCGTCGGGGTTCGAACCCGCTGTGGGTGGTTTACAGCCTCCATAAAGCTAACCACTTCACCGCCGGCGCGGGGATACGTTTGCACTGTCTTACGACGAATTAAAGTTCGACTTAAGTTAATTTTATAGTCGTTACTTGCAATAGATAAAATCTTGCATAACATAGTCTAATAAAATATGTTCTTCTCTTCCCAGAGTGACACAAGCCTACGTCACAATAACATTGCCACTTTATATAGCGCTATTGCATATTATCATATAGCGCTGTCGCATGATGACGTAGGCTTGTGTCAGTCACGTGGTCGGAAGAGAGTACCAGGCGGAGTATATTATTAAACGATGTTGCACAATAAAAATGGCAAAATGAGTAATTTGTAGCAGCATAAGTGTGTGTGTGGCGTGTGTAACATATTTCTCATAAATCAGGATAAACGATGTGAGAAAATACAGAGAAAATGAACTGTCGCTAAACGTTTGTAACTCACATAGGCCCGTCCGATTTATTGTAACTTAGATATATTATGCTTGTCTGTAGTCGTACCTATAGGTACCTACATATTTTAATATATAATATATAGCTGTGTACCTGTGTTTATATAACAGCATGCATACGCCCACAAATCTCAGCATAGGTAGTACCTACCTATTCGAACATTAGGTACAACTCGATTTAACTTTTTTATTAGGTTGGTAACACTCGTAGGTAACGGATTTCACTTGCATCAATATAGCTACTATGACTCTAGGTAGTTTATTCATAAACATGAAAGTGTTGTAGATAATTATTTCCTTAAATTATAACATAGGTCTAATTTACACATTGGTATTAAGTGCGAGTTCATACATTTGCTATTAAACACACGTAGCAAATATATGAATGAACTCGCACTTAAATCTAATAAATATGTAAATCGAGCCATAAGTACAGAATCCCATTGCCCTGTTCCCATACATCCCAGGGTCAATGGAAACGTACTGTGTGGGCGATGTTTTTTATCATTCACATTTCACGTGTCACTCCATTCAGCTTGTTACACGCTACCGGGCTTGGGCCCTGATGACCACCTTTCAAAACCTTACCAGTCATCAGAACCTCAGGCAAACATAACCTATTCACCTCCAAAAATATCACGACTCACCTTTTCTGTGGCGATAAGATTCATTTTCGTTTGAAAAGCATTTCTCGAGATGTAATCGCGAGGTGGTATTCTTACGAGTTTTATAGTGAATCACTTGAGTTTTAGTATTTTTTTGTGCCGTCGCTGTTGTGTTTTGGTTTTTATAATGTATTTATTTGAATAAATGCGATATTATGTCAGCGATGCTGTGATGGCCATTGTGGGTTTGTCACAATAATGGTTGGCTCTTGTCCATGACCCGATCTATCGAGTAGGTTTAACAGAAAAAATACAAGAAACACGATAACGATTTCATTTGATCGTCAATTATATCAACAAGAAAAGTTAGTATGTTCCTAATATAGTCTATGGCATAGGCAATGGTCTCACATAACTAGAGACAAACCAAAGAAAGTCTGCAGCGCTAGATTAAAAGTAGTTTTTAAAAATCAGTATGCGACAACACCACAGAAAATGGATTAAATAGTCTTGAAACTTGTGAAATTTCTACCATATTTACCGTCTATGAAAAAATTAAGCTGTATGCACAGCTTAATTTTTATGGTAAAATAAATTTCATTCCAACAATAGATGTCACTATTAATATGTAGACATATACTAATATTGATAAATAATATTGGGAGAATGTGACATTTGGCTTCATCAAAATTAATAAGCTTTTGTAATATCCGCGACGGCGGTAAATAGGTACAGAGGGCCTACCGCGAACACCGAAGTTCTCAATATGCGAGCATCTTTCTGTTTTACTCCCATTAAGGCGTAATTAGATTGACAGAGAAATTGCCCGCAATTTGCGAACTAAAGTTTTCGGAAAAACGAAATAAACCATTAAAACAATAAACATATATTAAAAATTAATTTTAGCTTTAATTAGTAGGTACCCATGCCGTGAGCATAAGCATGGAGGTTGTGGGTTCGAGCTCAAAACCCGGCTAGTACCAATGAGTTTCTCGAAATGTTAGAGGAAGTTCATAAGTATGCCTATACCTATTAGGTGTGTTCAATTTGCTGTGAAACCTTAGTCTAAACCAATATTATATTATCTAAGTAGGTACATATGGTGAAGTATTAAGATGTTTCATTCCACTTACCCGTCATCAACTCCAAATTTTGTAAACATTGTCGTTTTTCAGCTTGAATCGCCTCGTGCTGACTTTTTACAAGTGTAAAATTATTCGTCATGCGGAAAAGTAACTCCCGCACATCGGTTTTGTAAGGTTTCACCATGTTTATTCCGTTCATCACAAAACACAATGAATATTTAAACGATTTTGACAAACACATACCATAGTGCATGACGTTTACTGACTGCTTAAAAAACATTGCCATATGTAGTTTTTTAATTCGATGTCAAATTATTGCGCTGCAGACTTTCTTTGGTTTGTCTCTAATCTGTTCGTGTTCATTGGTCCATGTCTGCACCGAAACTTAACAAGCTAAGTTTTGGGCATTAAAATATCCTGGAAATTTCGCCCATTCGCGCGCGCCAAAAGTCGGGTTTTGATATTCTGTGATGGGAAAATTCTACTTCCCATCCTGATGAACTGTTATCAATAAAATACCTATTACATAGAAATATATAACAAACAGATGTGTTAAGCTTATTTTAAGATAGATATGAAATGTTACAATGTAAAATTCTGTTTCCGAGTTTAAATCTCGTTTAAATGCAAAAAGCTTAAGCAAAAAACGGATTAAGCAAAAGTATAGGAGGCCTATTGTGAAAACATTTAAATACAGCCAGAGTTTATGATTCACATCCGAAGTTATGATTCATGTGCTTAAAATCGAAAGCCACACTGTCTCACATAAATATGGACTGAATGTAAACCTGCCATTTCCCAATACAACAAACTCGCTTTAAGGTGTCATTTGGAATGCAACTGCGGCTGAATTACTTTTGCTGCATTAGGTTTCGTAAGAAATTAAGTGACGGATTGAATCGAGGCAGCAATATTGTAACGTCACTTATTTTATCAAAGAACTTGATAATGACAGCATGCGCGTCAAGGCCGCAGTAATTAGTATTAACTTATACCACTAATGCTGCAACAGTAATGCAGGCACAGTTGCCATTCGAATGTCACCTTTACGAAACATTGTATCATCGGTCCATTCAAGTTTATCGGCATTGCCGATTTCTCAAACAAATTAACACCGAGCCACGTGTTAACCCTTTTGTCCGGTTTATGGCTTTATGGTGCGCTTGCGCAAGCCGACAAAAGTGAGAACGACAGTAAAAGTTCTTTGTGCAATTGTCTTAACGACAGGTTGGGTGAAGAAAGGGTTAAGGGATTTTTGACCCAAATTAGTTTTAGTATCGATAATATTATCGTTACGGAAGTGGGTATAGTTTGTTGACGCCGCTTCTAACGCCGGTGGGATTTTTTTTTTGACAGTACCATCGCCCACACTGTTAACTGACCGTTCGTAAACCTTATTTCAAAAGGCATAAGGTCCACTGATGGACAGTTAAGAGTGTTGCTGTTACTATGTGTTGTACCTAACTGCGGAAATATCTCTTAATACCTATAATATTTAAAAAATATTAGTAATAGTTTAAGTACTTCCCTAATAAGTATTAAAAAATATTTACGCACACGTGTTAAAAAAAATGCGTCACGTAGATAGCCGACACTTTTCTGGATGCCCCATAACTAATACCTAGGCATTATCATAGAGAAATAAGTAAGACAAGAGTGCTCACTCCATACATCAGTTCAGACTATTAATTTCAGTGTCTACATCTAGCATCGAGTAACGGAACTATCAGTACTGCTACTTGACAATAGATGTAGCACCGACCGGAAAGTCTTATCTCAACAGCATAAGACTTTCCGGTTGGTGCTACATCTATTGTCAAGTAGCAGTACTGATAGTTCCGCTACTCGATGCTAGATGCTAATAGTCTTTTTGGTACTAAAACTGATGTATGGAGTGAGCACTCTATGTATTTTTTTCTCTATGGCATTATAAACATAATAAATATATACCACTTGACTGATTTTTCAAGCTACCTATTATGTATTTAGCTTAAATCATTAAGCTTTCCTTTTTACCACCTCTATTGCACTTTATCTAAAATTAGTGGAACTGTGATGTCTAAAGAAAACAATGTGTTATTGTAAATACTTAATTTTATTAACTCTGAAACTAACAGATGATAATATAAGTAGCCTATCAAGATTCGAGTATGGCATTAATATGTATTTATAAGAACAAGAATTAATTTAGCATCAATATAATATTTAAATTAATATGATTAAAATATGATTTTATAGCTTAGCAAGCGTTGGCAATGTGTTTATAATATTTAGAACTGTATAATTTTTGATACCTAATATGTTATTTTTCTATTAAAATGAAATGAATCAATAATATATAAGTAGATAAAATAATATTAAAGTGTACGTATGTGCAAATTAATCTCAGTTATAGTTGCGAGTAATTATTTACTTTGATTATACATAGAATCGCATGAATTCTTATTTATTTTATTTATACACTAAATTTCAATACCTGCCGTTAAACATATTTATTTCGTTGTTTTTTTTTATAATGCATAATTTGTTCCTAATATGTTATTTTTCTATTAAAATGAAATGAATCAATAATATATAAGTAGATAAAATAATATTAAAGTGTACGTATGTGCAAATTAATCTCAGTTATAGTTGCGAGTAATTATTTACTTTGATTATACATAGAATCGCATGAATTCTTATTTATTTTATTTATACACTAAATTTCAATACCTGCCGTTAAGCATATTTATTTCGTTGTTTTTTTTATAATGCATAATTTGTTCCTAACTTAGACTGAGAATTTATAAATGATTATATTTAAACAATTGTTTTAATTTTGTAGTAAATTTGAAAAATTAACATAAAAATATAACGCGAAAATAATTTGGCAGTATTACTGTGACGGCACTTTTGACATCAAAACATCGGAAGTAATTAAAGATAATCAGTAAAAAAATGAGAATTCTACACTCCGATTCAAATTCCAAGTGCTATACGCAATGAAGGCCGTGATATCACAGAAACATGACAATCTAGAAATATCACATTAAGCCGCCGATTCATATACGAAATTTTGTCGAAAAAACTTGAGGTTTTTACCACTTGACTAAGGTCAGGCGAGCCCAAGGCGAGCTACATTCTGTCCAATACTGTCAAATCCGATTTTAATTCATAATGATGTCATCGGAAATATGAAGTGTAAATTGGTTAATTGTCTTTGAAATGAGAGGTTTGTCTTTAGATAGGTGAGTTTAAAAATTACAGAGTTGATAATTAGTTATACATGATGTAATTTTTCCATGATATAAAATATAGTATATACGGGCCATTACTATAGGCAACTTTTGTATGAGAACAACCATGAAACCGCATATAAAAATTTAGGTGTTCCATATTCCACACTAAACTTCAATTCGAGTAAACCTAAACCTAAACAACAACGCTTGCTAAGCTATTTGATAATATAAAAACATGCTAAATTGACACTTGCATATAAATAAATATTGGAATGTAGTAGAAGCCTGGATAGGTACCTATCTTACACCAAACACCATTATTTAAAGTCATATATATTTACCTTAGAGCTATATATACAAAACTTATCTAGACTATGCGATGGTCGACAGAACGGTAATTCCATTTCACCTATCTAACGTATATTATACACATTTTACATTAACGACATTGCACAGTTCGTCGGTCCTCGATATGACGTCACTTCTATTGTGTTCTCCGTAGACTCTTTTGAATCAATTAATTAATAATAACATATGTTCTACCGTCATAGAATTTATTTTTAATAAGGAAACAGTTTTAAACTATATGCCTACATGCTGTTTAAGATTTTTCATTTAGATATTATCATTAACCCATTCCAGCAATTTAGATAGGTTGCTTAAATTTCTTCTTTTGTTTTATAAATGAATTAAGTACTTTAGTAATGTGTGATACTATAAAACGTTTACATTATGTCAAACGGATGTTTAGTAGAATAAAAATCCACACAACAAAATTGAAAAACCTGTTATCAATTATCATAGTTTTAGTTTAGGATTATGTCGTTAATTTAAATAAAATTGAGAGGTTCACGTTTAGTGACGTACTTACTTAATGCAATTTGGAAGGAATTTGGTAAAAATATGTTTTCTCGGCATTTAAATTTGCGTTAAATCATAATATTACTACTTACAATGTACTCGTACTTGAGTTTACATACAAAAGAGTTCAACGAGTATTACCTACGGCCACGGGCGACTGATAGGTACAGTTTTGTTGATAACGTATCGATCGTCTAATGCAACTGATTAGCTCTATTTCTGCTCATTTCAGTTACAAAACGACTCATCAGAAAGCTCAACGATCACTTATTTTATTTATATTGTAATTTGATTCAAAAGAGCCGACGGAGACGCTCAGAAGGACTTTAAAGGACACTTTCGCAAGTTCCACAATTAGGCCTAACGCGACAACGCGACGCTTCTATAACGATACTTAGGCTTGGACAAAATAGCGTATTTACACAAACCGTCTTAGAATATCACCAGAACACAAATCACGCTCACTCAGGAGTCCAATATCAATAATTTAATGAGATTTTAATGCCGAGTCCGTTGACTTACTTGCGCGGTTAGAGCGCGGCGTCGGCGCCGGGCCAGGGGCCGCGGCGGGCCTACGCCAGCGGGTACTGTCACAAGGGCGGCTGCGCGTGCGCGTGGTGGTGGTGGTACAGCGACGACTGGTAGTAGTTCTCCGCCGAGTGCCCGTACCCGTAGTTGACGTCGTACATCTTCAGGTCGGACTTGGTGTCGGCTCCGGGCAGCAGCCGCGTGATGCTGAAGGGGTGCGGCGCGGGCGCGTACCCCGGCGGCTCCTGCTTCAGCTGCGCGTAGTGCTCCAGCGCGAGCGGCGTGTGCTCGGGCAGGCACAGCTCGGGCGCGGCGTGGAGCTGAGCGAGCAGCTCGTCACGCATCTCTTTGTCGTCGCCGACGCCGCCGCCAGGCGCGCGGAGCTCCCCGCCCTTATCGTGGTGATCTCTCTTCTCGTGCCCCCCGTGATGTCCGTGCCCGTGCGTCGCTTTCTGCGCTTGTCTAATCACCTCCTTCTTCTCATCTTTAAATCGCTTTTGACGACGGAGGAAACAGCCGTTCTCAAACATGTTCCCGCTGTCCGGATGCAGCGTCCAGAACGACCCTTTCCCGGGCTTGTCGGGCGTCCGCGGAACTTTCACGAAGCAGTCGTTGAAAGATAGCGAATGCCGGATGGAGTTCTGCCAGCGCTGCTGGTTTTGTCTGTAGAACGGGAATAAATCCATGATGAACTGGTAGATTTCCGAGAGCGTCAGCATTCGCGTGGGGTTGTTCTGGATGGCCATGGTGATGAGCGAGATGTAGGAGTAGGGCGGTTTCGCGTGCGTGTAGGAGCGGCGGTAGGTTTTGTCGTTCCGCGCTCGCTGGAGCGCCGAGGTCGGCGAGGCGGCCTCCTGTTCTCTCGGCAGGGACCCGTAGGGCACGCCGCCGGCGCCGCCCATGCAGGACGCCATGGTGCTGGGCGGCGAGTAGCCCACGCCCGGGGAGCCCATGCACGAGCCGCCGGCCACCATGTTGTTGGAGTACAGGTTCGGGTAGGGCTGGGCTGGCATGCAGCCCATGCTGTTCACGTAGGGCGGCGCGAGGCCCGGCGACAGCGAGCTCAGCGCCGCGGACGTCGGCACGTCGCCGTACGACAGCTTCTGCGAGATCATGGCTAGCGCATCACCCGCGCGTGCACGCCGGCCAGGGGCAAACACTCGCACTGATTGAAAGAGTAAATAGAGGCCAGGGGCCCGGCCGCCCCTCCACGCCGCCGCGGATTGGCGCCCGAGGGGGCGGGGCCGGCGGCGCCCCGCCCCCCGCTGCGCGCGCACGGCGCCCGCGCCCGCGCGACCCCCGCTCCTCGCCCCGCGCGCCCCTCACCCCTCCCCTACGCGGAGCTTCGCGCGCGACTTTCCACTGCTAATAATACCGCAACGATAAAAACATGGAATCATAAGTGCGTTAGCTGATACATTTCCTTGTAGAAAATTTCAGTTGCTCTCACACGAGATTGTTAGAGTGGCTTCGGGCTTATCGCGGCGATAGGTAGATAGGTAGGTGTGTGTCGCCTGAAAGTGGTTCGGTTCGGATGCAATCAGAAGCGTAGATAAACCAAATCGTCGGTATATTTGTATGTGAGTACTTAGATAAAAAAGCTCTTAGAAAATTGCGTAGGTACGTACCTATTTCACAAGGCGTTCTTTGCTTTTATTACGATTTGCAATAAAATCACTAACCTTATTTTTATTACAAATTATTCGATTAGGTATTTACCTGAGTGAGGTTTAGACACTCTCGTTTTAATTCGTAGGTAGGTACTTTATTACAGATATATATGTGGCAAATAATTGATGTAAGTACCTAAGCCTCTATAAAATATAGCAAGTGATTCCTTTAGGCGCGTTTTGCTATAATTGGACTCTACCGACGGAACATATAAAATTGAACTAAACTTGCAACTTATCATTGTCAAGTTAAAATAAAATAATTATCTAGGTAGGTTGACTACGACATTAATCTTAAATTATTAATACTTTCAATAAAACAAATGTGTTTTTTTTTGTAACGACATAAATGTAAAAATTATAATATCAAATTTACCTGTAGGTATCTCTAACTTTTGGGCCTAGATAGAGCTTTTTTAGTTTTGAACCTAATCTGACAATTTTAAATTTATTTTATTGGCGTTAAAAACGGCCTAGAAGTGAACAATTTGCTTGGACATTGAAAAAGGTGCCTCTTCCTTTTGGTTTTTTCCACTAAGGTATTTAACTTATTAGGTATATAGGGAATGTATTTCATAACTTGGTTAACAACTAACAATTAAAAGCTATAATTATTTTGAATTAAATCTAGAAATAAATTAAAAAACAAAAACTATAAAATATACTTACCTACAAAAAAAAACCTAACCAATTATTTAAAGTGTAAGTGTCCAAGAAGAATAAATAGGTACTCACCTAAGTACCTAATCTATTTTAATAGCAAACTACATAGTACCTACAGAAAAAAAATTATTATATTACCCTGTATTTTATTTGCCCAAAACATCATGCGACGAGGAAATCATTCCAAAAATTCACTTAATATTTACCTACCAATGTTTCCATCCGTTTAGATTTAGCAATACAAATAGATAATTTATCTTAAGTCTGACTAGCCGTTGTCGTAAACAAGAGCATGTAAGTACACGCCTAATGGCTCTACATAACTCTATTGTTTTCAGCTCATTAGGGAATTTGTTTACGATTAAGATTTCGTTAGAAATGCTGTTGACTCGCTTCCTGCATGACCACAAAAATTGGTACAAAATATTTCTACGTAGCCCTAAATAATGTAACATTTGTACCCATATGCTCGCCCGTTAAAGCCCTTGCTACACGGTCGCCGACAAGCCCCTCAGACCGCGTGGCCTTGGTCTGGACTGACCGTGTAGACAGTTGTTTCCAACAAAATTTGACCAAAACTGACCAAGGTCAGACCAAGGACAGACGGTTAGAAGGCTTGTCGGCGACCGTGTAGCAAGGGCTTTACAATGCATAAAAGATAACGCATTAAAGATGACTAGCCATTATTATGAACAAAAGTATGAAGATGTCTGATAATCTTTTGTTTTCAGGTCGTTAGCAAGTTTGTTTATTTCATTAGGAATAATGTTGTTGATTCGCTGCCAGAATGTCCAAAAAATTGTTACAAATTACACTGAAAAAAAAAGCCGTATTCATTGACCTTTTCAAAAATAACTGATATTAAGAAATAAATAAATTCATTTTGCTCAATATCCTACAACCTATATTGTAACACATAGCTCGCAAATCCCAATTTTTGTGTAGGTGTTAAGTAGTGATAAAATATTTTGTTACTGTTATACAAACATTACAGAGTATATCTATGCTACCCCAAATAATGTAACCTGTACCCATATTGTTGTCCGTTGATTTCCCATAACAAATATCTATGTATTTGTTGTTTTTGCAGTGTTCATTCATTAGTCCGGCAGTTATCGTAAACTATAGTACAGACACGCCTAATGGATCTACACATGACTCTATTGTTTTCGGCTCGTTAGGGCATTTGTTTATTTCATTAGTAATTTTGTTGTTGACAATGTTTTTGCCATATTCATTTTATGTTATTTATAATAAATAATCCGTGAATAATTTAAACTAACTTTGGTAATTTTTGTGCTAATCAATATTTACTTACTACTTACTAGAGTGTTAAGTTTTTTATGGAGATGATTGTTGACGAAGATTTGTTTTTATTTTATTTTATACAGTAGGTCTCTTACATACAGTGGTATTAGAGTTAGAGTGTGTTAATTTATTAAAATTTACCGAGTTTGGGTATACTTAAGTAAAATCTTTCTATAGAGGTTTTTCGAATGGAAATTTAAGATTGATATATAACTGGGGTTAGAAAATAAATGAATGTCAAATCAAAAGGAAAAAAGTGTTAAACTACTACTGAAACAGAAAAGATCTAAGCATTTAAATAATTAAGCACGTTAATAAAAGCAAAAAAAAAATTATATTATTTTATTGGACTTTTAAACAGAAAAATAATAGTAAAAAGTGCTCAGAAAAACTACAGTTAGATTAAATAACAGGATGTTTGTATACGATAAACTAATTGAGGCATTCACTAAAAAACATTTATATAGGTTACGTTTTAGGTTATACCTAAAAAACTAAAAATCGATATCTAAAGAGCCTGGGGCATAGTGCCAAACAAAAGATACTGGCAGCATTTCCTCGCTGAATCGCAATATAGTTTTAGTTTTAGGTTTCTTCTTATTGTAAGGTTGTTGGATTAATAAAATTATATTTATACCCATATGAAAATTGTCGGAAGTAACCAAAAACCATACAATGTAAAGCGAATGCACTGACCATGATTCCCAAGAAGCATGGTCAAGGATAATGAGCCAGTGGTTGTCCTATCCGTTTTATAGCGTGTTAATTGTATACACGCCATTAAACTCGTAAGAGGCTGTATTGTGGAAACACCTTAATGCCCCGGAAAACATACTTGTGACTTAAGTAATGGCACACAAATATATAGCTGTGCTAATGATACGAATAAACGACTATTAAAATTACATTCGGAATTTAAACGATGAACTTCCCTGTAGGCCGATTCAGATTTAAAAAATGGTTATGAACTGGTTTTGATAAAACGGTGGCGATCGTCTTGGTGATTGGCGGAATCTCAAGCTCAAGCTCAAGATTATCACATACCTACCACCAATCAGCGTGAGCTCGTATCAAACTAATATTGAAACGACCTTATTGCCATGGTTACGTTATGGTCGCCTAGGTCATTCTTAAAACCCTGGCTTTATGGTATTTAAAACAACCCTACATACATTTTATGGCAGTTAATAGCCCTTTCCATAATGGGTCATCTACTTAATTATTATTATTAGTAGAACGTAGTACCTAGTAGTTACCGCACACTCGATCTTGAATTCTCCTAATTTATATATCTTCTCCCTCATCCATTGCTACATAACGTACGCAATATAAATATAATATAAAGCCAGTTACAGGCCCCCGAAACTAGACACCAGGAGAAAGCTGCGTGCTCCGCTGCGCGCCGGCGCTTACACCCTCCGACATTTGATATCATTTAGATACCGTAAAAAGGGGTGAGTAGGGTTCGCGGGGAGAGTTGGGTTATGAATGGGGAGAGAAGGGTTGAAAGGGGGGTGAAATGGATTTTTAAAGCTACTGCTA
Source organism: Cydia amplana (assembly GCF_948474715.1). Lineage (NCBI taxonomy): Eukaryota > Metazoa > Arthropoda > Insecta > Lepidoptera > Tortricidae > Cydia > Cydia amplana. The sequence continues at coordinate 6,193,725 of NC_086085.1, forward strand.
CAAAAATAATTCCAATTTAAAATGGAGCTATAGTAATACTCATAATTTAAAAAAAAGCGGCCAAGTGCGAGTCGGACTCGCCCATGAAGGGTTCCGTATTTAGGCGATTTATGACGTATTCAAAAAAAACTACTTGCTAGATCTCGTTCAAACCAATTTTCGGTGGAAGTTTACATGGTAATGTACATCATATATTTTTTTTAGTTTTATCATTCTCTTATTTTAGAAGTTAGGGGGGGGGACACACATTTTACCACTTTGGAAGTGTCTCTCGCGCAAACTATTCAGTTTAGAAAAAAATGATATTAGGAACCTCAATATCATTTTTGAAGACCTATCCATAGATACCCCACACGTATGGGTTTGATGAAAAAAAAAATTTTGAGTTTCAGTTCGAAGTATGGGGAACCTCAAAAATTAATTGTTTTTTTCTATTTTTGTGTGAAAATCTTAATGCGGTTCACAGAATACATCTACTTACCAAGTTTCAACAGTATAGTTCTTATAGTTTCGGAGAAAAGTGGCTGTGACATACGGACGGACAGACAGACGGACAGACAGACGGACAGACAGACGGACAGACAGACATGACGAATCTATAAGGGTTCCGTTTTTTGCCATTTGGCTACGGAACCCTAAAAACCGATCCAAAAATCTTCCAAAATCACCTTTGTATGAAAAGTTGAAAACCCATCTCACCCCAATTACGAGGGACTACGGGGTGAGGTGGGATTTCCTGTTTATCGTCAAAGTTATGAAATTTAATGGAACTACCCAAAATAAAATAAAAACTAAAATACAAACGTCCGGAACACTTATTATATACACCATTCAGTTTGCATATGTAAAAATAAAATGTTATCGAGGTGTGAATTTCAGTTTTGCGCCTACTCACCCCAATTTACGGTACTTATTGAACGAGTGATATTACGGGGCCAATATCAACGTGCTGATTGAGTTATAGTAAGCGACATGACGGAGGTTTGATTCTTAGTCAGGTTTATAATGGTAATAGTACCTATGTACCTACAACTTTCTCCTAAAGCGATAGTACCTAAGTCAGCATATGAATAACTTTCCCTGACATGGATGTACATAATTATTAACCAGTTAGAGGCGTATTCAGGTTTTAATATGATACTCTTCCGATACCTATTGTGTTGATATAAATCAGTATTAAACATCAATCTACAACTAACAGCGAGATATACTGAGATTAATATCAAAACCATTTCAAATCATATTAAATTAATTAGTAAGATAGTATGACAGATAAAGTCAGATACAATTTTACCATTAAGAATCAGCTATGTGTTGGGTTTTCCAACATTGCACTTGTATTTTGTTAGTAGTCTCTTTCCTACCTGCACCCCTAGCACACGATTGACGCTACAGTATCTCGCGGCGAGATAGACTACTCGTCTTTTTCTAACTATGTTAATAAAAGAGGGACGGGTAGTCTATCTCGCCGCGAGATACTGTCGTGCCAATCATGTGCTAACCCGGCTGGCCACTAAAATTGGTACAAAATTACGATTTTCCCAAAAACGGCAGCGGCGGCATCTGTTAATTTTCGTGCACGGTGTGAAATAATTTATTTGAAGTAGAGGAAACTTCCCTATTGAGCATTTCTTCTGACCTTTGTCCATCATGCACAAAGGGCTGGAGGTAGCGTGATCACTACATCTTATAAAACAAAGTCCCCCGCCGCGTTTGTCTGTGTGTATGTATGTTCGCGATAAACTCAAAAAGTACTGAACGGATTTTCATGCGGTTTTCACCTATCGATAGAGTGATCCTGGTTTTGTGTAACCCGTGCAAAGACGGGGCAATTTTGAATGCAAACATGGTGATCTGAATGACTGGGACTGCACTTCTTGTCAATCATGCACAAAGGGCTGGCGGTAGCGTGATAGCCGATAAAAGTTATCAAGGACAAACAGCAGCTAATTGGGCAAACAAGCGTCAGCCGTCTTCAATACTCCAGTCAACAACGCTAATTACTTGAGTTCTATAATCATAAACAAATAATTATGGCTCAAGACACGAGCGCGGGCGGAGGCGGGAAGCGATAGCGTTTTGGGTTTTGTTGAAAACTTGGTACACATTACAAAATATCGTCAGGTGCCTGTGGTATGCAAAATGATTTAGGTCTCACCAAGCAATTAAAAAATGCAAGTGATGTCTAAAACTTTAATTGATTTAAATTTAGGTCTATATGTTAGCAAGGTAAAAATTAAAAAGTGCGTAACTAGGTAATTCAAATCAATATTTTGTACAATCACTGTAAAATAGTGATCGATAATCTCGTTTCATGATGTTAGTGTACTTATAATTAAACTACACCTATTAAGAAATACCAAGAGTGTGTAAATTAAGGTTCATTTAAACTTATCATTTTAGCTGAAATCGGCTTCACTGATTCTTTAACTCACGTGAAAAGTGAATCAATCACCAAATCCTAGACCATCTCTACACAATAGAAAAAATTAAGCCTTCGTTTACTGATTTTACTATGTAACTTCCAAGAAATCAGGCTCAGAAATGGTTTAGGTACATACATACAAATTACAAACAAATATCAATCGCTAGTATCCTAAAACTTGTACCACCCTCTAGCTCGGGAACAAAGTACGCGCACTCTTTAATGATGTGCCTAATTGCCTCGGATCTGCATGCCAGACTAGATGCTTAACAAATGTACTGGCGTGTTATGTTTCTATTATAGGTATACTTACTGTTTATACACTTTATACTATAATAACAATGTCTGTTTAGGAGTGATTAGATAATTAGTGTAACAAAAAAAACAACTACTACTACAAAACACTACAACTACAACAAAAAACAAAACTGAACTACTGATACTAGAACAAAAAAAAATACCAACTATTTGTGCCTTAACTGTTAGGTACTGTAAAATAATTGGTATAATATTTCACATCAATCATGCAATATTTTGTTTTTTTAATAGAAATGGGATGACCCATGAAACTTGGACAATATAGACAGATTAAGACGACAAAGGAGTAAAAGTTAATCCTACGCACATTTAAAACCGTTTCTTCCGTTACTTCATTCTTATCTTACTCATTCATGATGACTCTGTGCAAAAAAAAACTACAATTTTAACTTTAGTTCCGGCAACAAATCACAAATTAGCGTCCATGGGAACACGCATCACTCCCAGCGACGATGACTTTAAAATCCCACATCTGAAAAGTCAACTCAAAGCTTTCTGCAATAAGACTGAAAGTGGATTAAACTTCTTTGACAACTTAAGACCTTTCGAGTTTGTTTTGTATGGCGTTAATACCAAAAAACATGACAAAAGGATGTCCGAGAGTACAAAGAGTTTAAAGGATTGCATTAGCACGTGGAAAGATAACGCAGGTAGGTAGATCCATCACCAACCTCCATAAACAACTCACTGCGGCGCTACGGTCTACGTAAACTTAAGAATTTAGTATGTAAACACGTTAGTTCTTGATTCATCCGCTGTGTCCAAGAAAGTTGGTGATGTGGTAAGTCGACAGCACAGGATAAGGTCACGTAAGTGCATTTGAATTTGTGCCAGCGAATGTCTTTGTGGACAAGATGGAACTGAAAGTGACGTGAGAATTTGCGAGTTTTTTTATATTTGGAATTAGGTGAGATAGGAAACACGTGGGCGTGGGTAATCGAAGAGGTAAGACGTGTTTACGCTGTAGGTACTGAGATTGATGTATTTGTCGTTACGGTTAGGGTAAAGCCTCGCCATTTGGTAATGGCCATATAAATATTACGACAGCGCAATAGTTTTAGGTGTATGCAAATTCATGACAAGTAGGTACCTTCATTAAGTAATACATTATTAGTAGATAATGTAGATATAGAATGCATCATACAATAATTTTCAATTATTTTTAAATAAAATTCTTTTGATGGAGGTTTAAGAAAGAAGCAAAGAAATAGCACATACAGAGGTAGTGAATACTAGTGATGTTAAAATAATACCTACATAACTATAGAGTCTACATATATAGAATATGTAGTATAATTAGACCTTGGTTCGCTGTGGTAACTGGCAGAAATGGTAAGTACGTACAGTCACCTACAATATATACAACGAAGGTCGCAAAAATAGCTCACACGATCTTATTAGTAGAGCCATAACGCTACGTCTTACGTAGGCGAACAACGCGCGAACGCCGCGCGGCCGCCGCGCGGCATTCACGTCTAAATCGCTCATGTACGAGTAGGACATACCTATACGTATCAACGGTTTGTTTCATCCTCGCCGCGCCGCGCCGCGCCGCGCCGCGTTCGCGCGTTGTCTGCCTACGTAAGCCGTAGCGTAAGAGCGTGTCACATATTTTTGCGGCCTTCGTAGAGTAACATATTATTGCAGGTGACTGTACCTACAATAACTATGGCAGTACGAGTATATATAAGAAGTATATAGGAGAAGAACATCAATGAGAATTGAAATGGAATTTTATTAGAGTCAGTCGTCTACAAAACAAACTAGGATTAAACAATTTTGATACTTTTGCCATATTAGGAAAAACAACACCATCTAAGGGGCTGTTCATAAATTACGTCATCTATTTTTGACGATTTTTGTCCAGACCCCCCAACCCCCCCCCCCCCACCTTAAATTGAAATGACGTAATTTATGAACAGCCCCGTCGTACCAATACCAACTCAAGTAAGTAGGTACTGGTAAATAGCTCCATCACGTATTTTCATTATAATCGATGCACTATCGATCACGCGCATACGAGTTAGAATTTTATTAGGTAAGTAGGTATTACTCTCATTACCACGAGTGCGCTCGAGTCGAGAGAGTCGCTGCCCCACTGGCTTTATTTGCCGTCTGTGTCAACAGCTGCTGGCTCCTTGTACATCTGATATCGCTTCGGAATAATAAAATACAGGTTTTTTGAAATATTTTTAATAGACACAAGAGTTTAATAGACATTGTTTTACTAACCATGGTTGAACCTTATGTCTTTGCAATAAGAGTTACGAATGTTGTGGGCGATGGTAGGTACTAAATGTTCATATAAGCTTCGGTCTGTGACGACTGTGGTACTAGTACTTAAATCAGACCATTTTTCAAATCGAGCATGTGATTCGTGACATATATGTAAAGATATACCTACCATACGATAAATAAATAAAATGGGACTCATATGTTCAAATAGACAGTGTGGCAAAAAAACGAGTCTTTTAAGATTGAACGATTTAAAAAAATATCAAAACTCAATTAGATAGTTTTACAGTTAGATACTGAAGCGACAATGTAAGACCTACCTAACTTTTAATAGCTACGAAACGGATTATACAGAACCATTGGAAGCCTAAAACTTTAATTTAAAGAAATAAAAAATATATTCAACCGGTTCAACGCACTAGGGTCAAACTTTTCAGTCGGTATGGTTAAGTCAATAGCACTAATGGCCGACTCGTTTGTCGGGCCTTTTCGGGAAACTACGGCTTTGCCACGAACTTCCACGAACCAGGCACCAATCAAGTGGAATTTTAAGGTTCAATTCTAATATACCTACACCAAGGGGCCTAGCCAAGATGACAATCTTTGATAGAAAACGCCAACTTATTTAGTTACTAAGCTTACTATATTATACATTTACTTTTTAATTTACAAACAAGATATATACAGTGTATTACTAAAAGAAATTAAAAACTAGCTTAAATCTAAAATAGGCTCTTGAGGCATTGTACCAAGGATGCTGGCGACATTTCCTCGCTGTATCGCAATGCTGATAGGTTGTGCGAGGTAGCCGCCAGCTTACTTAGTTTTTAATTTTTATTTTAAGGCTTTTTATTGTTTGTTGTGTACAGTTGCTTGTTTTAAAATAAATATGGATCATTTGGCGTTTGTCGATGTACGTTTGTCATCTTTGCTAGGCCACCAGGGGCCGTAGTCAATCTGACAATCGTTTATAATATATTGTTTATTGTGCACCACATAATGAATATGAGAATACAGGCAAAGAACACATCTTATATCCAATGGCAAAGCATTCCACAATCGAACAGTCCGAAAAGTGAAGGAGGTAGTTATTATAAAAAATTGATTATAAGAAGGAGAAGTAAATTGCATGTGTTTTGACATGGTAGGTAGTTACTTGAAGAGTCATCATAACAAAAAGTATGTGCCGGCTAATGTGAAACACCTTCTGGCGGGCACGGCACCTTATTTGGAAGTGCTATATGTTATATACGTATCATTTACCTTTAAAATTAACGCCACAGACAAATAATACCATAATAATTTCGAAACAGTCATGCTTATCACGATTCTTTGGATTTTTGCGCGGTTACTCACTTGGCAAAATAATTAAAAATAGTTTTTGTGCCGTAGGTCTGTACCAACTTATTCAGTCTAAGTCTAAACATTCTCTATTAAAGTAACCTTAGCTAGCAACAAGCATTTGTGAAATATAGTTTTAGTATAACGAGTAAATAAAACAACAACCATCAGGACGCAGAAATGGTGGACTTGTTGAAGAAGCCTAGAGAAACAGTCGCTAAAAATACCAGCAGCCTACTTTGACAGAGCTAAATGGCAAAAACATATTCAAAGGGCCGACCCCAGACGAAATGGAAAAGGGCACGTAGAAAGAAAGAAGGTACATATTACGAGTAAAAAAAGTTTAGTAACAATTTGTACAAATTGATTAAAGCTATATTGGTCTCGGTTGGTTCCGAATGCTAAATACGCATCGAACAGCGTCACGTTTTATAAAATTAATCTCTGCTTAATACAATGTAAGTTATGTAATGTAAGTAAGCAGCGTACTACATCATCAACCGGACCAAAACCATTCAAGAGCTGCCGCCTTAAGTCTACAAAAATATTGGAAAGTTACCTAGTGCAATAAAATTACACCTGGCACTAAGTTACTATGAATCAATTGTAGTTCCCAAGCTGAATTGTTGCTTGTTCGTGTACACTTTTAGCCAGGGAAACCCAGCAAGTATCGTTTTTTGTTTGTGTCGTCACTTTTGCCAGTCTTGTTGATTTTAAATTTAAACAAAATTGGGCGCCATACCCTTCTTCATCCATATCTAAAGCATTTTTAAATGGCAAGCAAGCACTTTTGGCGATTAAAAATAGAAAAATATCCGAATCCTCTAAGTCCGGTTATAAAAATAAACGTGACTACTTAATATCATAATACGGCAGGTATATTCCCGTACAAGTATTTGTCGTAAAAGGTGAGGTTTTCCAACGCGGGTGGTCTCTATCACTCCACTTAGCGTGTCACACAAAAAATCACCAAAAATATGAAAATATCACACTTATGCACAGGTAGGTTATTGTGGACATGGTTCGCTCGTTAGCTCTAGTACGACTTTTATCGAAAGATGTATTTTAGATGTCTATCTCTAGGAATAAAAGATGATCCAGATGACCTTTTTATAGTTTTACAGTCCCACTCCTGGGTGCGTAGCCAACATGCCAATCGTTGAAGCTCAGTAGCGAACCGCGTCACAGTCGCACTAATACAGTGGTTCCTAACCTTTTCAGTCCGGTCACCCCTATGACTAACTATGGAACCTGATTTTACCCCTCCTCCCAATGGTAATAAAAAATTAAACGTGTACGTTTGTTGTATTGTTATATTAGGTTAGCTTATTACCCCCGTAAAATACCAGTTTTACCCCCACGGGGGTAATTACCTCCAGGTTAGGAACCACTGCACTAATAGGAAGAGTGATGAGAGATTGCGTTGTCGTAGAACTCGTAGAGCAAGCGATTGTCACCTTGGCTAGGCACCCTGGGCACTGAGGTCTACTTTACGGACTTGGTATAAGTAGGTAAGGAAGTATGTAGTATATTAGAGCGTATTAGAGAATTTAATACAGTATGAAGGTTGAAGATATTGGCATGTACGAGTAAAGTCCAGAATCGTCCTGAGTACCTGTCGCGAAAATGGAATCTCGACTTACAGAAAAGATTCTCGTTAATATTAGGATACTGCGCAAAAGGAATATCCTGGCTAGTGCCATCGCGCCGCCATGTTTGTTTTCCTAGGTCAGGTACTGCGCGCGCGCACAGGTACGTTCCCCTCCCCTCTTCCCTCTCGGTCTCCTCTCGAGATCTTGTTTCCTTTGCTTTTTCAGATAATGAAAATACAACTGAACGTGAATACGTGTCCTTGTGAAGGTATTATGAATAAAAAAGCAAGTTAACGCAATGTTTTCTGTGATTCGGTTAAGATTTGAATTAAGTATTCTATCTCTATTTAGTTTAGATAGAGATAGGGAGTTTAAGCAATTTTCATTCCCTAAAAATTACATTAAAATCATATCGATGCTATAAACTTGAACAGATCCTAAGTATAGGTAGATCTGTTATAGCAGCTTATATGTTTACCTACATTATTAAATATTTATTAGGTAAGTACCTATATATACTCTATTTTCCTCGAACTGATTTTTTTTTCAACATTTTCTTACACAAGCTAAAAATATGCATAAATTTCCAAATTTTCAAAAAAATTACAAACATTGTGTAATAAAAATGCAGCTAACAAATTTCGTTTTATTTTTCTTGCTGAAACCATTCCAACCCAAGAAAAGTAAAAAGGCCAACTAGAATATAAATGTATGAATTTTATATAAGTAACCTGTACCTACTACCTAACATCTTGTGTCTCGCTCCAATAAGACTGCGGGAGTAATCCCGCTAACCCCCCAAGTGCCCGAGGGACCCTAATGCCCGTGTATTGCCGATTGTGGGAACGCTTAACAGGCGTAATACGAAATTAATTTGCGGCCGCGGGCAGCGGCGGGTTAAGTCTTGTTTTTAATTAATGTGAGGATTTGAATGCTATATGTGGATTGTAAGTAGGTTTAAATAGACATTGAAATTAATTGTGGGATAGAAATCTTCAGAAAAATGTAATTTTTTGTTACAAATTTAGTGTTTTTTAAGAACATAGAATCACTAGTTTTATAAACACACTTTTTTTAGGTATATTTTCCTTAATAGGGTCATTAACCCCGATGGACTTTATGTCTGAAATAAATGCTTTTTATTTTATTTTATTTATTAAAAAAATTTGTCAACATACTCTTTTATATATTACCTGGACTCTTTTATAAATTTACTGGAAATGCAAGAACGTAAAAAGTGGACTTATTGCAGTCGTATTTTTTTCTTGTAAGAATTTTAATTTAGCAATAAAGGTGTATGTTCAAAGCGCAGGAAATCACGACAAAGTCAACCATTAGTGCAATATTTCTTTTCACAGGAAAATTATATTACAGTAAGGCTTAAGTATCCATAGTATCTTAGAAATACCTATAGGGTGACAACACTGACAATGCAAATCTCCGGCATTTTTTATCTATTCCCAATTAGAATATTCCAATCTGCCGCTGCGCTGATTGTTTTTCAAGTGCGCACGCGGCGCGCGGACAATGGGAGCGTGGGAGCCGTGAGAGCACCCTTGGCTTGCATTCTGTAACCTACTTGTATGTCTCGGGCGAACCAGAACAGTGTGATCTTTGTTAATATGTACAAGGTTTTTTTTAATAACTTTCTATAATACAGGTACCTTCCGGAACAAATATGGCTTTCCTTTTCTTCATGATCCATAGCAAAAGTGCTCAACCGGCTGAAAGTTAGGGCTCATTTAGACGATGCGAGAACTCGCATGTGAGTTGCATTACATTGCGGGTTTTGATCGGTCGGTTGAATTGGACGTAACCAACAGTCCGCAATGTAATTAAAATCGCATGCGAGTTCGCGCGCCGTCATCAGCCCTTAGGCAGGCGGGTAAAAATCGAGGTCTACGGACGCCTAATCACTGACTTAACTTGGAGACTTGTTTTTAATTGCTTGTGCCCAACTGAAATGGTGAAATACTGAAATGTTTCATATACCTACTTATTCGCTAATATCTAAGATTTTAATGGAATATGCTTTCACGATTTCGGTGTTATTTTTTAGACCATATCTCGAAAGTTATAATAGTATTTAATCATATGTACACAAATACACACTAGTACCATTATAAAGTTTGAGAAATAAGTCCCAGACCTTAAAAAAATGCTTTTCAAGTTCTTAGGTACGGATCTTAGGTCATGTTTACACTGGTTAGCTACGCTAGCAGTGAACGTTAGCGTGCCCGGTAAGGGGAACAGCGGCCCTTACCGCTAAACCTGGAGTGGGAACTTTTAAATAGCGATACTGGACGGAGCTGTTGAGATCTATTGTTGTAGTTTATAGTGTCGTTGTTTTGAAGAATACTTCTAAACAAGCATGCGCATAGTGTAGAACATGTCAAGTTTAATTTACTGAAGAATGAATGTGGTCAACCAAGATAGTTAAGGACGGAACCGATGCAAGAATAGATAGGTAACTAATATAAACTGTGACGCGGTGGGCAAAGTTTTATACATTTACGATACCTTATCAGTGATTTTGTCTTTACATTTTCAAGCCAGTGTTTTTGCGTAATGTAGGAGCCCTACTTATTAAGATATGACCTAGATGGATTTTTTGGTTGATGAACTGTTGACAGCTGACGGATCATATCCACACATACCTATACTTATTGCAATGTATAGAAAACTAGACGTCAGTCTACAGTCAGTGCGGAAAGAGAGGAGTCGTGGAATGTATTAGGCCATTTGGGCCCAATCAATTCCACGACTCTTCTCTTTCCGCACAGACTACACTTTCTACACTGAAGCGAGAGTAAAATTTACGAAGCGATTCTATCAATAAATTGACGTTTCGTCGTAACAGATAAATTCGTACACCATCGATAATACCCTGTGTAAATCGATGAGCAAATTGAAATCGATTGCCGATATCGATTATGTTCTCAAACAAATTGTGTGTGCCTAATTAGACACTCGCTATAGCTTCGCCAAAAGTTACGCAATTGTTTACCTACATTGATTTGTTTGATTAACTGCTTAGACATTGCTTAGATATCATAAACAAGTAGTCGCTATACACAGCTATAGTTTGTCAAAGGACAGTCTTATTTCAAACATAGACAGAGAGTATCATACTGTCTTTGTCTTACACTAGTACTAGCACCCAAAAGAAAAGGATGAGTATAGTTTTTTTAATATAATATTTAAAACTTTCGCGTTTTGAACACATATTAACTCACATTTATAGACGGGTCTAACGCGAAATTTATTCAATTACCTTTATTTACCGACGTTTCGACACAGGTTTCACGGGTCGTAGTCGCGGCTAAGTCGCGGTAATTGAATAAATTTCGCGTTAGACCCGTCTATAAATGTGAGTTAATATAGTTTTTTGTTCTTATATTTACTGACAATTTGGTTTGACTAACTATAGATAATTGATGCGTCTTTTATACTGGGTCAGGAGTCAGGATTAAGAAAGCAAAACGTGAAAAGGTGAACTCTCACTGGGGTCCACTTAAGTCCCAACATATTAAAATGCCTAATACTAGAAACACTAAATATTTCACAGCGCGCTTTTCTTTCATGTTTCTTTTTAGATTGTAGGTACGTCTTTGAAATTGTTAAAAAGTATTAGGCAAGTGTAGTTAAAACTATTTGAGGTAAAGTTTAAAGTGAGCTTTTTGGTACTGAAGAAAAGTGACAAAAAATACTTTCCTCCCCCCAAAGGCCGTGAGCTTGTACCATCGAGTTTTCAGGACATACGTAAGTTACGTAGTCCATGCTACGCCACGAAAGTTATACCAGTTGATTTTCAGCATGAAGAAATTCAAAACGAAGAAATTCATAAAATATTTGGTTAATATTTAATATTGACATATTTTGTTTGTTTATAAATTTTATAAATTATAAAGCAATAACTAAACAACAACACACTGTTCAAATTAATCATGGGATATAGGTATTATATTATGGGACAATCATCACAAACTGCCCCACAGAGAGCTCAGGCTTATGTTGTGCATACTACATAGACAACGATATAAGATATATACTTAAATACATAGAAAACATCCATAACTCCGGAACAAATATTAGTGATGAACATATAAAAATATAAATAGAATATAATGCTTCAAGGACACTCTTATTACGTAGACATTAAAGTCTAAGTTATATTCTCCGATGGCTCTCAAGGGCAACCTTATGAAAGCAAGTTCTGGCTAAGTTTATAATCAGTCATTATTAGCTACAGCAGTAGGATGTGAGCTCTCGTGGGTCCTGAGACTGAGACTCCTGAGACGCATTGGAGAACGTCCGAGGCGAACACGGGTGGTCTAGGCGCGGTACAGACGCTGACAAAAGTGGGCCAAAAACTTTCGGGAAAACCGGCGGCTTTTCTGTAAATATTACAAAGGATACCTGTTTCTAACAATAAGACTTTTAGATAGATAGATCAATTTATTTCTTATTGAATTTAAACAATGTCACAATGTTTCTAATATGACATGAACTCACAAAAAGATCATCAGATTATACAAGATAATAATACCTAATTATGTAAAAAATAATAATCAAATAATTATAACAAAAAATTTAAAGTCAAATACAGTTAAATAAATTTATAACCACACGGGAATTAAGAATCGCGTAAAACTTACGTTTCTGAGACTTTAATCATACACATTTTTTTAAAGAAGTACAAGGTTAAATTGTACATGATAAGGATAAAGTCCCAAAATTTAATTGAATTGTCCACTGGAAAGTCACATTTTACAATTATTGACCCAAGTGGGACTCTATTAGTTGTTCTTATAAGTCGATATTCTTATTTTTTTAATATTATATATTCATTTATTAGGTACAGAAATTTACAAACTTAATATACTTTTAATATTAGTATACATAATTAGTTAATCTTGTACTGTCAGAAGTTTACGAAATGTCTCTATGTGAAAAATTCGCTATTGTAGAATCTTTAAGACGGCACATCAGTATCTGTAATAATTATGTATTTGAGTGACTTCTCGACGCGACAGTACCTCGCCGGGCGAGCTTCAAGTTTATGATGGTTTTACCGCGAGAGGCACTTAACGCCCGCTACCGGGTACCACTCCCCCCCCTCCCCCCACATCTTACATTAATTAGATGCACCACCCCCGCAGCTCACGTGTTATTGTACGTAACAAGGAAACATTTGTATTGTACTCGGCTAGGGATTTTTGTTAGGTGTGTAGGGTTTGTTATGTTGGATAAATTTTAAGTGGGTGTAATAGTTGTGAGATAGACTTATTACGGTTTATTATGATTTAAACATGACTTGCTTTCACTAATATCATCTTATCTACTTCTTGACTGCTGACTGGGCTTTCTACGGCCTGCGAACACCGCGGTAGCTTAGTTACGTGTACCTAACTTTATTTATATTTTTCTGTCAAAACTGACTTATGTTTACTATTCTTTGAATTTCAATAAAATAAGTTTAATGTAGTTTTGCAACGATTATTGATTTATTTTTATTGCGATAGAAGTTTAAATAGAGAAGAGAAGAGGTTAGAGAAAGATCAAAACTACAACCCTCCAATAAAACGGATCTATCTTTTCCTCGAACGTCCGTTTAATGTGGTTTAGTGCTAACACTGACAAGATAGATAAAATTGTTATAAAAACTCGTAGAACAAATGGGAGGTACCCTTCTAGATGGCTCCCTTAACGTTTCAGCTAGTTTTTATGCCAGGCGCAGGTGCTAACGACCTGCCCCAACAGGACTCGGCTCCTAATAAATGTTTGCCTAGGCAATTAAAGGCTCCGTGGGTGGTCCTGGCCGCAAACGGAACGTCCGATTTCACGTGACCACGCGTTTTTTGGATGGAGATGTGATTTTGTGATGACAGTTTTATTCTATTTGGGTTGGGGGTTAAAAATGCTGGAAAAAGGTGTTATTTTTATGTTACACACTATATCTGTCTAGAGAAATTTCTTTCTACTTAAGACACTATTAACACAAATAGAAAAAAAGATACATTTCACAAACGGTCACAATCATAAGCAGCTTACGTTCCAATAAAATCATATTACAACACAATGATAGTCAGTTATACCAGTACAAAATTACAATTAGATTCGCCCATCACATTAGAAAGTGATTCATCACTAAAGCAATTAATTAAATTAAAAATAAATATTAATAAAAAGTGCGCGTGCCGCACCGTGCGCCCACTCCATGGTCACGGCCGACCGACTCCTGAACGAAACGAAACGCTAGCTAGTTTTCCCGCGTAAAAAAATAACCTACAAATTATAGCGAGTGGCGCAATACACCCCTTGAAATTAAATCAATCTCTTATTGCTCTCGACATAAGGATCATTTATAGATGCTTTTTTTTTAATTAGACGCAAATGTAATGTGGTAATCGAGTAACAATTATCCGATGCGTTTAAAAAATAACCTCAAAAGGGTCACACAGTGCAATTGAATCGCGATTTGTTTATACTCGAAGATAATGATCAATGCGTTGTTGAGTGGAGTGGGATTAAGTCGTATTGTAATTATGTAGCCGTGGGAAAACTGTCTCAAGTGTTTGTGGACAAGTGCTAACATGAACATAGACATCTTTGGAAATGGATGAATCATCGCTTTTTCTATGCAGTATTTGTTCAATACCCGGCAGTCTTAATAAAAAAAGCGAAAAAATAAAGTATTAGAACGTTATTAAAATAAGAAGGAAAGTTTACAGATTTGGCCAAACGGCTGGTTGAGGCAGCTTCCTCGCTCAACGAATAAGCGTTGCAATTCAGCGAGGAAATGCTGCCAGTATCTTTGTTAGTTTTCCTTTTTTAAGTAGTAGTTTTAGTTTTGTAGGTACATAGTTTTATTTAGGTTACTTTATACATAATGTTGTTGTTCAATAAAAAAATAAACGATTTAGAAGGAAAGTGAATAATAATATTAGGTATCTCCAAAAAATTAATTGCCAAGTATTTATAGGCAGTTCGCAATGTTCGCGATCAACGTACGCTATAGGTACAATGTGTCTGCCATTATACCAAACAGATACCCGTGCAATAGAAATTAAACAGCGAAAATGATCTCCCACCTCCATTCATCCCTCTTCCGACCCCGACTCTAATAGCATTTCATTTTATCTTAACCCTATTCGGTTGCGAATCTGCTAAAGTCACCGCACACCTGGTGACGCAACCCTACGCCTCTGGTACGAATCATGTGGTAACGCATGAAAAGGGCACGTTTTAGTGATGAACTTAGGGTGGTTACGTCCATCTGGTACTACATAGATATATCCTAAAATCGATTTTACTGTCATTTTGACCGCCGATTGATGACTTTGTGATTTTGTAAGTGAACATCCAGTATTACCTATTTGTAATTGATTGTTAAAAGTCGCTACTTGCTGGCATAGGTAGCAATAAGTAGGTATAACCTGGGTATGTATAAATTGTAGGGAAAGCCATGATCATTAGTTACCATAGATGGTGACGACGAGGCCTATACCTACCGTACATAAGGTCGGAGCCGTCGGAGGCGCAGATCGTCCGCTCATGGGCGCTTCCGTGCGAGGCCGAAGGCCGAGCTGCAGGAAAGCAGAGCTTAAAAAAAAGGTAAGGAGTGACTACCGTTGCAAATCTCTTTTGTCTCTTTTACATGTAGTTAAGAGGTCAGTGACTTTAGTCGAAGAGATGCAAATTTTATTACGGAGTTTAAAATCGCTGACCCAACGGTCAAACTTCTAACTTATGTCGCATCATGGAACGCTCATTACACCCCATTACAAGCTCATCCCTACCTGGCCCCCGCTCCCACGCTGTGAAAACATCGTTATAATCATATGCACGCGTATGACTTCCGTTGGCTAGCGCAAATTTTAGGGTTCCGTTAAAATTAATAGGGTATTTTTAATACGAAGTATCGCTCAGAAAATTCTGACCCTGACGAGTAAGTAGGTATATATATATGTAGTTGTTCTTCAGGCGTAAAAAACGCTTCTAACTAATATACAAACGGACTCAACGTGTTCCCATAGAATACAGTATCCCATATTGCCGTTATTTTTGTACTATGCGCTTTCAAAAATGAAATAAAGCAATAAAAAAATTAAACACGAGTAAGATCTAGGCTGTAAGTATACGTGCCTATGGCCATTACATAAGGTTTCTACCACAAGGCGATTTGCTACGATGTAGTTTCTGGCTCCATAACTAGAAGGATAGTTCGAACGGATTGAACCCTCAACCAACATGTTACCCTTATATTTTATTGCTAGGGCGGGGTAACCTCGTATGCAACGATCCCAGAACCAAAACAACTTATCTGCGTCAGAATTACTTCTACGTGCCGCTCTTTTGAACACTAATGATAAGTTTATTATTTTAATTTCAAAAAGTCGTAAGTATCTCCAAATTGTGCAACGTTTCATGCTCTTTCGAATATAAAGGCAGTATAAAAGTGTAATTTGTCCGATAGTAGGTAGGTGATTGATTTGAGAAGCCTGCGATGCAGATAGGTGCATGGTGTGGGTGCATCGGAGCGATAAGGCTGAGTGAGATAAGTAGGTGTTACCAGAACTGGACACGTTTTTGATTATTATCTTTATTTTGAGGGTTAGCTTATTTATTTATGTTCGATTTAAAAAAACTTTTTCTTGGTTAATTATAACCTAGAAAGTAACCTAGTTTAGTCTAGTAACCCAAAGGTTGTTTGGAAGAGATCGTTCTTTAGCGATAAGACCGCCTGTTCTCTATCTCTACATTTAATCAAGTGTTCTTCTCTTTTGTACCTATCTTTTTACTGGGGTGTGCCAATAACTTACTTACTTGGCTGGCGCGATGACCCAAAATGAGTCTTGGCCTCCAACACAAGAGCACGCCACTTTGCTCGGTCCAGAGCGGTATCACGCCAGCTTTCGCCGACGCCGAGCTCACGGAGATCTGCCTCCACTCTGTCCGCCCAACAGGACGCCAATACAGAGTATTCTATTAATATATCTAGTTTTTTTAAGTGATTGGTTTATCTAGTAGGTACCTACGTACAAATACAGAAATTATGTCAGGGTTTTAAGATCCATATGGAATAGTAGTAACAGAGTCTAATCAGAATTCAGAAGACTTTAATAATAATTGACGCGTCTAAAAACCGTTGACTACTACTATAATTTCCAAAATCCACCCGTCAATCGCAAATTGCATTAACACATCGATCCCAATACGTATATTATTAGACAAGCTATTATTGCACCGGACGCGACTGCACCCCCACGCCCCGTGACGTCACTAGCGGGTTTATAGTGTCATTAATACGTGATGGCGATCATTAATAGTAGAGCGATGCGTTAATTGGGGTTAATATTGATGACTTTGATAATGAGAAAACATCGGCCAACTATGCGGCTGGGTGCTGTGTTCTAATTTTTATCGGTTGTACCTACACGAGTATGTAGGTAGGTCTGAATGTGTGAGAATACCATAACTATAACCACCAAACTACCTAAAGTAAAGTAAGTGTTTGAATTGAAATTTAACCAATTGAGAGAAAGTTAAATTTCCCAAATGTGTTTAATAATATTATGAACTCTTAAAACTCTCATAGGTTCATTCGTTCAAAGGCCTCATATAAAAAAATCAAAGAAACAATCAACCGGTTATTTATTAAAACATCAAAAATCAAAGTGAACGTGCGGAAGTGAATCAATCACTTATCGCTACATTTTTGTCCGTCATGACGAACCATAGGTACCTACCCAGCACAGGTGGTCTGATCAAATTATACAAATTGCAACATACAATATTCATAGGGATAGGGCGGTGCGTTGAGGTTAAAATCTATTTAAATTATTAAAGTTTTCTTTTGAACGCTTATGTTATTTCCGTTGTTTATGAATTAATAACGATAATAGATCACGTGCTACTACGCAAAAATGGTCTTCCATATTTTTTTATGACAATTGGCAATATTGGCATTCACAGATCATTAATTCAATTCAATTAATTTACCTATATTTTTTAATGTAATGTAATTGAACTGAATTTAATTGACTTTTATTATAATTTAGCTGAATTGAAGTTAAATTTATTTAATATTTTAATTTAATTTTATTTATTTTATAATTTATGTACCTACTAATATAGTTTTTAAGCGCAGTGTAAATTAAATTAACAGAATATGGGCAGACCTGAAATAAAGATTTTCATTTTAATTAAAAAAAAAAACAGAATAAACAATTCAATGTAAATATTAGCTTCTATTTTTACCCGGACAACTAATAGTACATCGGTTTGCGCGATTTGGATATGTAGGCGCGACTTGATATAGGAAAACGCGCGCCTGATGGGAAGCGGTCGTCGTCGCCCATGGACATAAGCAACTAGGGCTCGCGGTCGTGTCCGTGTTTCGTGTACACGTGTTCGGTACCCGTTTCCGAACTACACGTACACGGTTTTCTACCCGTTCTACACGTGTAGTCGGGTACCCGTGTAATTAAGATCCGTGTATCCGTGTACCCGTGTACCCGTGTACACGGTGAACGGAACATAAATACACGCGGGCCTAACCCGTCTTGGCGTGTAGCGGAGATTGAAGTAATGTATAGAGCTTTAAATAAAACAAAGATTCAGGATCAGGAGCTCCGACTGGAATCGAATCCGATCAGTTTTATCGGATTTTCAATGTTATTGATATGTATTATACTAATTTAATTAATTTTGTATTGCCTTTGTCATCATTTAAGATATGGGGATATTTATAAATTACGTCATTTCAAATTGGGGGGGGGGGGGGTCTGGACATCGGATGTTGTAGAAGGAAACGGGGTCATTCGAAGCATGATTTTTGGATGATTTTAGGGGGAGGGGGGTCAAAAAACGTCAAAAATCGATAACGTAATTTATGAACAGCCCCTATACAAAATAACTCGTTATTCAAGTAATAATTAGGTAGCTACACAAAAAACATGTACTTACGGTTTAGTTCATTATCGTCGTAGACGTAGAATAACATGCATAGATAAAATAAAGACCATACCGTACGTGATGAGATACTTTATAAATCTTAGGCACAGATATTATTCATTTCTTGCTGTCTTTGTCATTAGCAAAATGCTCTTTAGTGCCGCGTTGCAACAAAACAATGAGATAATTCTGAATGATTAGTTGTTGTATTTTTTGCAGACGTATTAAGCTTGTTACAAAGAGATAACACCAAAAGCACCAATTCATATTGGTAAAACAACACGGTATAATTGAATGAAACACCTGCACTTTGTTTATTGCATATCATATGGCCATTTTAAATACTTAATCCCTTTTTGTGATGAACTGTATGTATGAATTCTTGTACATTTTCTTCACGCTATTCAACATTTAGATAAAACAACACAGTTTATTTATCAGCACGATTGTAAATACACTGGAGCGGCGGCAAATTGATCGATCACGCTAATCGATGTAAGAGGGCTTTTAGGTTACCTAGTACCTACTTATGTTTGTAAAAAGGTCAGAGATGCGTGCTTATTGCCTTGTCTATCTTACGGTGCACAAACATGGTTCTTCACAAAGGACATAATAAAAACAAAAATACGTTCATATCAGCGAGCTATTGAACGAAGTAACCTGGGCATTAAGCTCAGTGACAGATGTAATAGCGAAAACATTCGCGAGAAAACTAAATTAATAGACGCAGGACAACACGCTCTACAGCTGAAATGGACATGGGCGAGACACGTAGCTCGCATCACAGACAGAAGAGGGACAAAACGGGTAACTGAATGGGCGGGCCCTATCGGGAAAAAAAGAGGCAAAGGGAGACCCAAAGACCGCTGGGTTGACGAAATCCAAAGAATTGCTGGTAGAGACTGGAAGCTTAAATCACAAGACAGAATAAAAAGGAAACAAATGGAGGAGGCCTTTACCCAAAGCGGGGCCATGTAAAGGAAAAAACGACTAAATGTAAATTTGCATGGAAATCAATGGCTATATTATTAGTATTATTATACTTATGTCTCGGGTCTTGATAGTATTATTATACTGGTTTGTTCAAGCATCAGAATTGCCCACCGTCGCGCTACAAAGGAAAATAATGACATATCCGTGCGTGGTAGTTTCAGTAAGCATAACTAGCTACTTTTGTATTAGATTATCATTTAGGTTTACTTTCATTATCAAAAAACTACAATGAAGAAAACGAGCTATCAATGAAATCAACGGATACTAAGATACCTATTGTTAATTTTAATATTATTTAGAGTAAAGCTAGAAATATGAATTATTGAAACAAAGTGTAAATACTTACCTACCTATTAGACATTACCAATCAATCCGGTAAAACTGCAAAGTAATCGAATTTTCCAATTCAATCGTATGTCTTCAAGCACGAATCTCCCCAACACGAGAGTGAAGGGTCGAACCCGCGGGTAAATAAGATCCGTGTACACGGGTACACGAAATACACGGGTACACGGGTAAACGTTTCCGAATCCGGGCGGGTTCGTGTAGTTCGGGTTCTTAATACCGCCGGGCTTAAGAACACGGGTACCCGTGTCAGCGTGTAACACGTGTATCGGGAGCTCTATAAGCAACATCGTGCCTTGTGCGTTGCCGAGCCAAGAGAACCCGCTTCTTGAAGAATTAAGTTTTGCATATCTGTAACTTATTAGATGATAAAAAATAGTAAAAAGAATATTAAGAATAAGAATCACATGTGTGTTTAAGTCTGGTTTAAATAGATGACGGCCTCCCCAATAGGCCGTCCCTCCACAGTACCTACCTAATAAGTATTGTCTTGTCGAGGGAGTATCTTTCAGTTTGTCAAACACGCGCCACTTCTTTGATTTTCCAATAAAACATATAAGGTAAACGTACTGGTGCTCGACGCGGTCCCAGTACCTACATCTTGAAACTTAAGTCATTGTCAATAGAGGTGACAGCAGGGTGTCATCTATTGGGCATTAGCATGTCGAGCACTAGTGGGCGTTTTTTTTTGTTGTCCCCTACACTTTTTTTTCAAATTTGGGATTTTTTATTTTATTTCTACTCAGAATCACGAGCTCTTTCTATCCTAATAGAAAAAAAAGTGTCCTAAGGTTTTTATTTCCATTCCCTCACCATTTTTCATAGACTTTGTATGGCGGTCGCGTAATGGAAAGATCGAAATATGTATGGAAATTTAGGGACACTTTTTTTCTCCTATTAGGATAGAAAGAGCTCGTGATTCTGAGTAGAAATAACATAAAAAATCCCAAATTTGAAAAAAAGTGTAGGGGACAACAAAAAAAAATGCCCTAGTACGTTTAACTTAACGGGACATACCTATATATTTGGAAACATTCCCAGCACTATCGAACCGAGCAGACTCTGATTAATTCATATCGCGTAATGAGGTAGGTTTTTAGCTCGCGATTGATTTGCGCCCAATTTGTCACGCTGCGGTCGTGCATATTTGATCGACGCTGTTATTAAATGTAATCGTTGAAATATCACTAGTCCAATCAACATTTCAGATGGAAACTTTTCTGTTTTGTTATTGATACGGTTGTTTATTACGATGGAATTGATTGTAGGTATGTTGGTTAGCTTTAATTACTATTGTCCTACTTCGTAGTCCGCGAAGGCCTGTAACAGTAGATATGCGTTACGGCGAGAGTTTACTACTGACTCAAGCTCTGAGATCAATCGGTGGGTACCTAATACAAATGTAAGTCGGTACCTAATTATGTAACGGTAATTAAGTATGTCACTGCCCGTTTGTCGGAGATTTGGTCGGAGAAGCATTTTAAGGATTGATATTGACTCGTATAAACTAAGACCTACTGTTTAACTCACAGCCTTGTTTCACAGATATGGATCAATTCATAACTGTCCAAAACTAATTCTTATTACCTACTAACCTAACCTAACTCCACCTAATAGATGGCGCTGAAAAGTAGCCGGTGGATGTTCCAAGTTGTATGTATTTTATTACCTTCATTATCTATATAGCTCTGACCCATAATGCAAAACAATTGTAACGGTTTCTGGAAAAAGCATTAAATTGTTAAGTTCGCCGTATTCTCGCGTATAATATTCCCCAATTCTAACAGATTTTCCAAAAGTTACTACAGATATTACCTATGCACAGTGAGGCAGGGCACACGGGATACCGATAGATAACAATATAACAATCTCAAATCAACAAGACAACCAAAATACCGACATACAACTCCCCCGATAACTCACTAATTACCCAACACATATCACACCGATAAGTTTTCCCACAAACAAAAGCGACGTGACGCGTTTTCCGCCGGAAGTTCCCACCCGTAGATTAAAACAAGATGGCCGCCAAAAGATGGCGCCGGCACGCGCCAGCCACGTGCGTACGCGCACCCTATGCTATTTTACGTGTTTTCATTGAAAATATTAAAGAATAATAGAGAGAATAGCGTGTTGTTTCACTCTCAAATTGGTTCCGGAAGGTTGGGGTTAAAATGCAATTGAACTGATCATTATTCTCACATAAAGAATTCAACGGTGTCCGGGTCGAATCGAGAATCGTGACAAGGGGAAATGTTTTTCCTAATGGGTCAAGTGGTTTGATTATTTCGTACTATAGTACCCTTTTGAGCGATGTAGAAAAAATATATATTATCTTAATGTGTTAAACAGGAGCGGTCTACGTCAGCGAGCCTAACTGCTATTAATGCTCGACAGCGAGGTGTACATAGAAGTCATAGAACACGATTCACACCGGTTTACCCATGGTATAATAATATACCCCGCCTGGTACTCTCTTCCGACCACGTGACTGACACAAGCCTACGTCATCATGCGACAGCGCTATATAATAGAACGCAATAGCGCTATATAAAGTGGCAATGTTATTGTGACGTAGGCTTGTGTCACTCTGGGAAGAGAAGACCATGTTTTATTAGACTATGGTTTACCTTTATTTTTAAGAAAATTGAGACGGCACGGTTATTTGGCTACACACCTTATCCTACCCTACAGCCGTTCAAGAAAAAGAAAACTTAATTTGCTTTATGTTCTATATACATAAAACGTTAATGAATTTGATGAGAAATATATCGCTCCTATTTTTGTCCCAGTAAAGTATAGGTTTAATTTTAAATCATTTATTCAATTTTGTCTAACCACCCACGAATTAAAACTTGCTAAGACTTAAAAAATTAAGCTTTGATTTGTCAACGATTTACTTAAATTAAAATACAATGGCATGGATGCCTTTTTATAGGCCATTGGGCGGCTAGAGGTTAGATTTAAACCGTGAATAAAACATGCTGCAGTAAAGGCAATAATTTATTTAAACCCTTTCCGTCCACCAATCCCGGTCGTATTTAACAAAGGCTCGTATACAAATAAAGTAAATAGGAGTATTACACAATTAATGTTAACATCACAAAATTGACAGTAGGTATAATTTACAAACAGCTTTAGGTACCCATTTCGAAAATAAAAGAGAAAATATTCGTACGTACGAGAACATTAAGATGTTCTCGTACGTACGAATATTTTCTTTGAATTGCGTGGTGTCAAGTAGATAGTTAGTTGAAAAGAAGTTTTTATATTGTGCAACGACAAAATAAGATATCGCTCAAATTGTTTATTTAACAGAAGATTTTGTATCATTTTACCAAAACAAAAATGTACCTATCAATTAATAAAACATTTAAAAAAACGATTTATCCAAAAAAGAGCCAGACAATTTTCTACATTTAGAGCCGTCATATTTATGAATTATGAACATTGAGCGTAAATTTAACCCTTTAAACCCAATAATTTTAACGGCGTAGTTAATTATCGCACGATAGTTCTGTTATATTGTGATTGTGACGCACGACACCAACATCATTGATACAATACGAGCTAGCAAACTTAAAACTTAAGCATGATAGCTTTACGACGAGCAAGCACTTTTAAGCGTTCTTAGCGCTATAGTTAGTTTTTTTTAGTATTAGAAATAAGGTAAACCTTGACCTTGAAGGTGACCTTGGCTAATCTTGACGTGTCTTTTATTGAAAAACACGTTTTAAAAATAAATAATGGCAAATATGTAACAATTATGAATCTAATACGATCATTTATATTCTTCTGCTTTCATCTATATATATAAATGCAAGTGTCCTGACTGACTGACTGACTGACTGACTGATTCATCAACGCAGAGCCGAAACTACAAAAGATAGAAAGTTGAAATTTGCACACCAAGTTTCATTTGTAAAGTGTACACGAGATAAGAAGCGGTTTTGAGAAATTCAACCCCTAAGGGGGTTAAAAAGGGGATGAAAGGTTGTATGGGGTGCAAGTTTTAATTTAAGCTAGAAATTTAAAACTTTGTAAAAAGGTATAACATTAAAAAACAAGAAAACTAATTTCAGCGATTTTGAAAAATCATCCCCTAAGGTGGTGAAAAAGGGGTTGAAAGTTTGTATGGACATCAAACATTTTTTCGAACACGGGACTTGAATCTTTGTATTTGGGGATATTATTAAAAGACAGGAAAAGTAATTTCAGCGTTTTGTAAAATTCATCCCCTAACAGGGTTAAAAAGGGGTTGAAAGTTTGAATCCATTACAAATGCTTTGAAACTTCTTAGAAAGGCATAATAGCCGATTACAAAAAAAGTAATTGCAACGTTTTTTGAAATTCCACCCCTAAGGGAGTTAAAAAGGGGATGAAAGTTCGTCTTGGGGTGCAAATTTGATTTTAAGCTAGGAACTTGAAACTTTGTAAAAAGGTATTAAATTTAAATACAAGAAAACTACTTTTCAGCGTTTTTGAAAATTCATCCCCTAAGGTGGTGAAAAAAGGGGTTGAAAGTTTGTATGTACATCGAATATTTTTTTGAGTGCGGGACTTGAATCTTTATACAAGAGCATATTATAAGAAGACAAGAAAAGTAATTTCAGCGTTTTTAAAAATTCATCCCTTAAAAGGGTTAAAAAGGGGTTGAACGTTTGTATGGAGATCAAAAATTTTTTTGAGTGCGGGTCTTGAATCTTTGTATAAAGGCATATTTTTAGAATACAAGAAAAGTAATTTCAGCGTTTTTGAAAATTCATCTCTCAAGGTGGTGAAAAAGAGGTTGAGATTTTGTATGGAGAACAAACATTTTTGTGAGTGCGGGGCTTGAATCTTTGTACAAAGGCATATTATTAGAATACAAGAAAAGTAATTTCAGCGTTTTATAAAAATAATCCTATAAAAGAGTTAAAAAGGGGTTGAAAATTTGTATGGGGTTCAAATTTTATTTTAAGCTAGGAACTTGAAACTTCGTATAAAGGTATTTAATTAAAAGGGAAGAAAACTAATTTCAGCGTTTTTAAAAATTCATCTCTCAAGGTGGTAAAAAGGGGTGGAAAGTTTGTATGGAGATCAAACATTTTTGTGAGTGCGGGTCATGAGTCTTTGTACGAAAGCATATTATTAGAATACAAGTAAAGTAATTCCAGCGTTAAAAGGGTTAAAAAGGGGTTGAAAGTTTGTATGTGGTTCAAATTTAGCCAGGAACTTGAAACTTCGTAAAAATGTATTTTATTATAATAGAAGAAAACTCATTTCAGCGTTTTTGAAAATGCATCCCTCAAGGTGGTGAAAAAGGGTTGAAAGTATGCATCGGGCGCGATTTTTTTTTAAATAGTGGACTTGAAAATCTTCTAAGG
Organism: Cydia amplana; assembly: GCF_948474715.1. Taxonomy (NCBI): domain Eukaryota; kingdom Metazoa; phylum Arthropoda; class Insecta; order Lepidoptera; family Tortricidae; genus Cydia; species Cydia amplana. The sequence continues at coordinate 6,219,299 of NC_086085.1, forward strand.
GCCACGCAAGAGGGATTCTATCGAGAATTTTTTTTTCAGTTAGGGGCTTGAAACTTCATGAGTAGGTAGTTTGTGACAGACAAATCTCATGCTTTGTATAATTATTAACAAATTATTAACAGTCCCTACTGCTATCTTCTTTAGGTGGTCGCCGACATCCGTTAGGGCATGGCAATTAAAGAAGAAGACTACTATATTTTGCCGCATTAATGCTCTATGCTCATGTAGAATATATTACCACCAACATACAAATCCACGCGGACGAAGTCGCTGGCAACAGCTAGTAAGTAATAGTTACTGATTTTTAAAAAGCGTTTTTCAATTAAAAGACATGTCAAGATCGCTTACCTTCTTTCTAATGCTAAAAAAACGAACTATATGTGCACGAGAAATCACGACGCAGAGGTTCTTGGCATTTAAAGGGTTAACTTGTTTCAAGATAGACCTCCAGACTGTTGGCAGTTTTGTTAGCTGAGGACCTACCGCGAAAATCGAAAAATATACATTTCGTGATATACCTCTTTATCACTCTTACGTATTCGAGTGAGAGAGGCAGATATTTAAGTTTCTATTTTCATTTGTTGCGGTAGGCCCTCTGGACATAATAATGGGCGGACGGATTACGTATAAGGCACCAGTATTCTATTCTAAAACTTCCAACAGTTATTCACTTTTTTTTAGTTAAAGTATATTTGCATTGATTAGCAGCAAATAATTGATGATTAGTTACTTGAAAATACACAATACAATACTCGTACACTAAATGTGGCTTTTCATCAGAGAATGGTTCCTTATGCCTATGGAGCTAAGGACCCTTATCTGTTGGAAAGCCACAATTGACATAAAACATACAATAACATACGTCATATACATTCATTTCTACAATAATATCGTCCTTTTAAACCTACGGCAGCGTTCCTATACATGAAGCGTTAATAAATTATTACGATCGTATTAACATCTAATCTCCAATTTGGTATGTTACTTATTTGTAAGAATAAATTAATATATCAGTCTATACTACGTGTGATGTCGGTGGTTAGTCGAGGATCTATTTAAAATCAAAAAGTGTTAAGGTGCGTTGGGTTAATTCTAAATGAAGCATACAATTATAGTAATTATTATACGAGACTACGTCATTGTCGCAGGCATTTGCGTAAATTTAGAACTACTTATAAGAACATATATTATGTTTATCGATATAATAGAGGCAAATAAATTATTGGGACAACTGATTTGCCAATCTCATGGTTTTAAGAATCGTCCCAATGCATCTTAAATCACTATGATTTAACTATGTTTTATTAAGTACGGGATTTAAGTGCGTCTATTGATTTATAACTATTCTATGTTAGTGGTGGAGTATACATACAAATAAATGTGTAATAATAATTATTGCAAGTACAGTCTTTGCCAGATCGGAGTCACTCAAAAATATCTGAAGTGAAATGTTAAAATTCATCAGATAATTTAGAAAACCCGAATTTACAAGAAATTGGCGACCGTAAAATTAGTTATCTTTATGCTTTTTTTGCTATGTGTACTCGTAAGTGCTTTAGGTAGGTATTTATACTTATCTATTTTAATTTAAGAGTACATTTTGCTACGTCTACGAGTTATTTCAGAGTATTTTATGGCAAATTAAAAAGTCATTCCATTATCATATTATTATAAAAATTGAGTAGACCTCACAGTTGCTATATTACACTATGGCAATTTAGTTAATTTATATTTTTGATTGAATTATTTTAACCCACACACTTTTTACCAATAATCTATGTTAGATAATAGAGAGCAAGCTTTAAAATTAAAATAGTTAGGCAAATGTTATTACAAACGAACAACCATCACAAACATGAGCTAGATTATTAAAAATCAAACATTTTTTTTAAATACACCCATGCATAAAAAAAGTAAGTTCTAAAACACAATTAATAAAATCGTATAATTTGTTCACGTTGACATTTTGAGACCACAAAATTAAATAATAAAATTCGTTAATGATTATAATTTTTCGATAATACATTCAATTATAGCTTAACGATTACAACAAATAGTTGAGCACAACTGACATTGCAATTCACTGTGTTATAACACACATCAATTTGGCTGAATAAGACAAACATAAGCGCACAAGGTTCTATGTTGCTTAGTAGCTGCATATATTTAGAACTTTGTAAAAGAAAGCCATCATTTTCTGGTAATCAATCCATTAGCAGTTTGATACGATGAAATTATAAACAGGAAAATAAAGCAAGTTGTTTAAATATATTTTTACAAAAATGTGTAGCCATTGACTATTTAGTGAATTTGTTTATACTACTAATTTTAATGTAGGTAAGTACTAAAACTTTCGGTACCTTAGGGTATGGTTATGATTTTACATGAAACCTGTGTTTTTAAAGCGTTATCTGTTTATTATTTAAATAAATTGTAGGCCAAGTCAAGTAGGTTTGATGTATGACAAGCTTAAATATACAGCACTTCTTTTTTCAATAAAAGGTGACATTAGCTGAATAAATATATAAATTATTTCCCTCTGTCACATATGTACTTACTTATAAGTCCTTACATATGTATTAAACTATATATGTAGGTATTTTAGTAACTTCGATGATTTAAAGCACCAATAAAGAGGATCTTGTTATCATTCAAACAATTAGTGACTGAATAAATATAATAAAAAGCTTTTATAATAAAGTGTTACATGTGAATAGGTGAAAATTGTAAAAGTCAATAAGGAATCGCACACAAAGTGTCAGTAAATAATATTCTATACACACATCAAATTGTATTATGTATTATTTAACAAACAAATTAAAGAACACAACAATTCAATATCGCCGCTATACTTACTCAACCTCGTATCTGCAACACTCATTTGATGACAAAAACACCCGTATTCCGAATGAAAGAAAAGCGACATTTCCATCAAATGATTGTTGCAGATATGAGGTTGAGTAAGTATAGCGACGATATGTTAGACAAGCACCACACTCTATTATTAATTACATTATTGTCCATTACAATATGGATATGCAAGCAATGATTGTAACTTTAAATTCGATTATTGAGTTTTAACATTGTTAATATCAATTTTAAAATGATTACTTACAGATATTATTTTGAACGGTAATGTCCATGAGATCACAATTAATTGTGTATTGCCATAATTTGGAAAATATTGTACGTATTATTTAGATTTTTGTTAGGGTTTGAACTGTATCATGAATAAAGTTCAAAATGTAGTATACCCATTACACGTTAAAGGATTATAGTTTATAATTCGTGTGAATATATTTTAAACACTTTTCCAGTTCTTGAGGTTACTTTTTTTTTCTCAAAGCAGCAAACTTGGTTCAGAATTATAAGCAGTTCGGTTTCGCTCGGGACGGACTCTGGCGACTTTTCGAGACCGTTGAATATAGTATAGTTTAGTAAATTCTGTTCAGTATGTTTTATTGAATACAGAGCAGAGCACGTCCGTGGCTAGAACACAGACGTCGCTAGCGAGTGTTCGCTACAAATCCGTCACGGGTCAATCAATATACGACTGTAAATAGTATGTATTAGAATTGACGTTGGTGCGGCGCGCGCGGCTCGGGTCCTGTTTGGTTTCACTAGTTGAAGTACAGTTTAGTATATTTTATCCAACACAGAGCAGAGCACGTCCGTGGCTAGAACACAGACGTCGCTAGCGAGTGTTCGCTACAAATCCGTCACAGGTCAAAATACGACTGTAGTATGTATTAGAATTGACGTTGGTCCGGCGCGCGCGGCTCGGGTCCTGTTTGGTTTCACTAGTTGAAGTACAGTTTAGTATATTTTATCCAACACAGAGCAGAGCACGTCCGTGGCTAGAACACAGACGTCGCTAGCGAGTGTTCGCTACAAATCCGTCACAGGTCAAAATACGACTGTAGTATGTATTAGAATTGACGTTGGTCCGGCGCGCGCGGCTCGGGTCCTGTTTGGTTTCACTAGTTGAAGTACAGTTTAGTATATTTTATCCAACACAGAGCAGAGCACGTCCGTGGCTAGAACACAGACGTCGCTAGCGAGTGTTCGCTACAAGTCGGTCACGGGCCCGAACACGACGGTAGTATTCGAATTGACGCTGGTACGGCGCGCGCGGCTCGGGTCCTGTTCGGTCTCGCTCGGGATGGACTCGGGCCCGTTCGGTGACGTTTGGAGACCGTTGAATTTGGAACGCAGCTGGGTCACTAGCCGCTCCAGTCTGGAAGTTAAGAATTTGTGTTACTTATATACCCAGAGTTACATAAAAATACAATTTAATAAACTAGCACGAATGTATCATCTTATTTTGTCAACGGAACACATGGATTTAAAAATGCAATCGTATTTTTTACATGACTGAAGATGGAGTATGAAAAATGACAGTCGTTAGATTTGTTCGGTGAAGATTTTAATTTCGGAGGAGGTATGTGCTGATGTTTGTCGGATTATTTTATGCTATCAGTGGCAAACAAGCCGCCAAGCCTTACAAACTACTTACCAAAATTCTCCCGATTTATGGATTACCGCTTTTGTTTTCTCTAAACAAATAAAAAAGAAAGCTTTTTATTGATTGCCTTGAGTCGGTACCCTTTAATAATAAACAAACAGCTTATTAATGTTATAAAAACCCGATATCTGATTCGGGGTTAGAAATAAAATTAAAGTTAGAGATTGACTTCATGACTTAACATTTCGGTGTTACAAATTAGATCATGCTACAGTACCTACAGCTCGATTATTACAATGGTAAGTTAGGGCGCCGTGCGCTGAAGGTTTTTCTCGAGGATCCCTTCCCCGAGGATTACAATTACATAACATTACAAGTCGGTACAAGCAATCGCTTGCCTATTGAAATGGAACATACTTGCAAGAGTTGTAGGGCGCTCAAAACGAGCGTTCACCGAGTAGCTGTAATATAGCAAGATCGCCTCGAACGATACACTAGACAGAAATGTTACCAGTCTGTTGAGTGGACTCACTTGAAAGCGTGTTCCTCCGCGTTCTGCTTGGCCTTCTTCATGCTAGCGAGCTCCTTCGCATCTGTAGTCGCTCCGTCTCCGAGTCCTCGGTGCCGCTCGTGATTATCTCGCTCGAGTCGAGCCGAGCTTGAACACCGCAATGTTACCAGTCTGTTGAGTGGACTCACTTGAAAGCGTGTTCCTCCTCGTTCTGCTTGGCCTTCTTCATGCTGGCGAGCTCCTTCGCATCTGTAGTCGCTCCCTCTCCGAGTCCTCGTTGCTGCTCGCGATTGTCTCGCTTGAGTAGACTGAACACCGCAATGTTACCAGTCTGTTGAGTGGACTCACTTGAAAGCGTGTTCCTCCGCGTTCTGCTTGGCCTTCTTCATGCTGGGGAACTCCTTCCGCAGCCGAAGTCACTCCGTCTCCGAGTCCTCATTGCCGCTCGTGATTGTCTCGTTTGAGTAGACTGAACACCGCAATGTTACCAGTCTGTTGAGTGGACTCACTTGAAAGCGTGTTCCTCCGCGTTCTTCTTGGCCTTCTTCATGCTGGCGAGCTCCTTCGCATCTGTAGTCGCTCCCTCTCCGAGTCCTCGATGCCGCCCGTAATTTGTCTCGCTTGAGTAGACTGAACACCGAAATGTTACCAGTCTGTTGAGTGGACTCACTTGAAAGCGTGCTCCTCTGCGTTCTGCTTGGCCTTCTTCATGCTGGCGAGCTCCTTCGCACCTGTAGTCGCTCCCTCTCCGAGTCCTCGTTGCCGCTCGCGATTGTCTCGCTTGAGTAGACTGAACACCGCAATGTTACCAGTCTGTTGAGTGGACTCACTTGAAAGCGTGTTCCTCCGCGTTCTGCTTGGCCTTCTTCATGCTGGCGAGCTCCTTCGCATCTGTAGTTGCTCCGTCTCCGAGTCCTCGGTGCCGCTCGTGATTATCTCGCTCGAGTCGAGCCGAGCTTGAACACCGCAATGTTACCAGTCTGTGGAGTGGACTCACTTGAAAGCGTGCTCCTCCGCGTTCTGCTTGGCCTTCTTCATGCTGGCGAGCTCCTTCCGCAGCCGGAGTCGCTCCGTTTCTGAGTCCTCGGTGCCGTTCGTGATGCCGTTCTCGCTCGAGTCGAGACTGCGTCGGAAAAACATATTCGAGTCAATGAATAACGTAAAGTCAATGAATTAAAGCAGAATGCTTTTGATTACTATATCAAGGGACAAATCGAAATATAAAGGCGCATAAGTGACACAGGTATTCGGATCTGAGGAATTGTATAAACGAGCCAAATGAACCTGACCTTGGTATTCAAGTCCAGTAACTTTGTTGTGGAGATCAACGGGAGAGGTTTTTGCCCAGCAGTGGGACAATAAAACAGGCTATTAAAAAAAACCTTTGTTGACAATATTAAACATAAACTACTACTGTTAATAAATCAATACATTTCGATAAACATATTGCAGTGATAAGATGAGCTGTAAATGACGAACGTATAGCTGGTGGGATTGGTAGCACGTTGGACCTGCAATCCAAAGATGTAGCTTCGATTCCTAAGTTGATCAATGTTGATCACAATTATTTGTCTCTTAATGATAGACATCTGTATAATTATACTTACTTACTTGGCTGGCGCGATGACCCAAAATGAGTTTTGGCCTCCAACACAAGAGCACGCCACTTTGCTCGGTCCAGAACGGTGTCACGCCAGCTTTCGCCGACGCCCTGCTCACGGAGATCTGCTCCACTCTATCCGTCCAACGACAAATCTGTCTATCTGTATAGGTAATTATACAATTTCTAAAAACGAAGTACCTCGTGGAGACTCTGAGCAGTCGCAGCTCGTCCTCCAGTTTCGCGACACGGTCCATCATACGCCTCTTGTCCGCCTCCGAAGCGCGAAGTGAACTCTGCAACAACCGTTTTAACATCAATTTTGTATCAAGCAAACGTGCAGACGTATCCAAATTACCCGTCGTTGTGAGCTAGGTATATTAAAAATAAGAAAGCAAAATATACATTCGGGGCCCGCATGTCTCGGTAGCTTAGCTGGTCCGGTCGACCGGTATTGCAGCTTTCTTCACGACTTTTCGTAAGAATGTCGCTCTAGAGCAGGCAGAGAATTTTTCCATTTGTCGTTTTATATAAAAGCCCTCTAATAAAATATTTAAGTAGGTATTTATTTTGCCATTATATATAGTTTTACCGTGCTGTATCAAAAATAGCCATAAAATAAAGTGTCTGGCTTATTTGACCATTAATCAATATTTCGTAAAACTGCCTAGGATCTAAAATTCTAAACTATTGGTTTGTATGTGGCTAAAAAGAAATCATAACATTGTTAAACGATAGGTACTAATTCCACTGAGGATCAAGTCAGTGCTCCAACCTAGAGGTATGTAAGGTCAAGTGAGGTTAATGCAACTATGGGGTTATTGCGTCTCTCCGTTCTTTCTCGAATACGATTGGTCGAGGGCGTTTCGACCAATCGTATTCGAGAAAGAACGGAGAGACACAATAACCCCATAGTTACATTTACCTCACTTGACCTTATAACAAAATTCAAAGCATTACGTACCATCATATTACCCCCTCACAATTTGTCTAGTTTCCTATAATTTTCAGGATAGAACGGTAAACTCAAACGAACCGTCATTACAATCAATGACATTTTATAGACACTCAATTTTCCAGCTGTAACTCACGTAGCCCTTAAACTAACCCTCGGAACGCTGACGTGAATAGTTCCGTCGTAACACGGGTAAGCCGGTGTTACACGCAAATGGGCGCGTAATGTATTCGCGGACACGGGATGCTGACCGCGCGGCGTGCGGGGCGCTAAGATGTCACACGATCATACAATTTATCCTATTATAGTTGTTTTTTTTTGCATTAGAAAGAAGGTAATCAATCTTGACGTGTCTTTTTAATAAAAAATATTGATAAACGCGTTATAACGATAGTTTATATTACGAAAGCAAAAGAATGTAAAAGATCGTAGAGTCTGTTCGGAAAGAGAAGAGTCATGGACTGTATATTGAGCCCCATACATTCCACGACTCTTCTTTTTCCGCACAGACTCTATATGATTTATAATTGTAACATATTTGCTGTGACTTATTTTGCAATGGTGATTCAGATTTTTCATAAAAAGACATGTCAAGATCGCTTATACCTTCTTTTTAATGTTAAAAAAAACGAACTATAGTTGCAAACTGATTGAATTAGAAAAAAGAACGAACGAACGACTGCACTTAATAGCTCGACTTAGGCAAACCGTCGCCATTAGTGCATAAGGACGGTCGGAGGTTATTTGACGGACGTTGTAGGATATACTCATGGCACCTGCAGTAAGAATTAACTAACCTTTGTAATGCTGACGCGTATAACCTGCACGCATAGGATGGTCGCACATTTATCGCCTATCGTGTCATGCGTCACTCTCGTACCTACATAAGGACCGGAGTTTGAGCAGTACAGCCAACGGTTTAAATTTTTGCTCGTGTTATAGGCCACACCCGGTATAACATGACAGCCATGGGTAAACAGACAAGATGGGCCCATCTTAGCCCCTCTGAACATTTTAGCGGTCCACCACCGCTCGTAAAAGGTGAGCGCGCGCTATCGGGTACTCCCACTCGCTGTAAACTGCCACTATCGGACGCTAGCCGGCTTTAGATCATCCTGTGCGCTGACTACGAAAAATTTTCTCATTTCGTATGCAGGTGGCGTGATTAAACGTCCGAGCTTACAATGTATCTTTAAGTTAGGTTAGTATAGTAAACACGTTAGTGGTTAATGGTACAAATTAAATATTTTGGATCTCGGGGCAAAGGAAGACCCAAACGGAGATGGCGGGACAACCTTGATGCATTCTGTGTGGAATGGCGGGAGTGTGTATTGGACAGAGCCAAGTGGCGGGAAAGAGGGGAGGAGGCCTTTGCCCAGCAGTGGGACACACTAAGAGGCTAAGAAAAAAAAGTCCTTTAGATGACCGCTAGAGTACAATTTCTCCATACAAATCCTTTATAGTACCTACCTACTCGCTATCGAATAACGTATTGGTAAGCGTGCAGCACTAAAGTCTTTCTATACTTCGTTCCATATGTATACGATAGACAACTCATATATGCATGAAGTTGAACATTAAAATATTGTTTACCTCATTTTTTTTTGTCATTCATAAGTACCTATACTCGTACATATTTATATTCAATTATTATTCAAGCCCCTCTCATTTTGAGCCTAATGTCGCCGCTTCTGCTTATTCCGATAATTTTCACGGCACGCGTTGAGTAAGATTACAAGCGCATAGACAAACATACCGACAGCCAGGATCGGCTAATTTTGTTTTCCCAGTTCGTTATACTGTTCCTGCGTATCAGCTGATCGTATGAGGCCAGTTAAATAATAAGCGATGTGTATGAATTGTGTAACACTGGGTTTAATATGAGAGCCGTATAGGGCGAACTTAAAGGGGCCCACTGACACCTGTCCGCCGGACGATATCCGTCTGTCAGTAGTTCGGAACTGTCACCCTTTGCGTTTAACTGACAGGCTGATATCGTACGGCGAACTGGTAGTCAGTGGGCCCTTTAAGGCATGGCCACACGGTGACCAACTAAGCTTCCGATGGTCACCTTGTCCTTAGTCGGATCAAGACGGTCACTTTAGTTAGACGGAAATTAGGTCCACCCCTTTAATCTTTTTCCAAAGGACTCTTCCCAACGAAGTCTTGCGTTGCCTTAAACATGAATACACAAACATACACATTAATATAAAATAACGGGTAGGTATATGACACAAAAGTGTCCTAAGTAGGTATTATTTAAGAATTTTCTAGAGTCAGTCATCTGCCTCCAAGCAGAAAAAACTAAGCACCTTAGAAAATAGTAAAAATACCGTCAGACTTTCGTGAGAAGTCAGGCACTTACTACACACATACCATTTACTGGAAGCCAGCGCGTGGGCGAGTCCGCTTGTACAAGTCATTAGCGCGCCTGCGCGCCGAACGATAGTAATGAGTTAATTGAAGTGCAAAAATATTCGGTCTTGGTCCAAAAATGGTTTATGCCTTAAGAATAAGAAGGGTGTTAAGTCGTTTTGGTTGGGACTGGAGAGAGATAGGACCAGTAACTCGCTTAGCGTGTGCCGTGCTAAATGGGTTAACGGTGGGAACGTGTATTGATCAGAGGATTTGGCTTCTAGGTATTGTTTGTCCAAAATGAGTCCATGGTATCATTACATGACATCTATAACTCGGGTCGCGGCGCGTTTATAATAGAAATATAACTATAATACTAATAATAATACTATAACTATAATAATAATAACTATAATAAATAACCTATGACAATTAAGTACAAATCTCGCACCAGCATTTGTTACACGAGATAACCATCTACACCTAAGTTGACAAGTTATTTCTAATATTTAAAGAGTATTATGTACCTATAAGTTTGGCAAGAGTCATCTGTCAGTGGAGCATAGGAAGAAATAATCATACTTTCTCCCTATGCTATGCCTGTCTTTTTCTTAGGCTAGAATAAGGTAAATGTACTTAACTATAAAAATAGGGTTATAGTTTTTTTCTATTCACTGTTACTGTCAAAACTTGTTTACTAAACTATAGAAATGTATGTTGCAGCAGGCCATGGACTAGCGCGGGCGTTCAAAAAGAAATTGAAGGTCTGTACCTAGGTACTTATAGACTTCTATCTGCGTTTTAGGAGAAAACCACGAAGTAAGTATACACCGAGAGTCTGAGACTAATAAAACAGTAAAATGACATACAGATTCCAGACTAACAGTAAAATAAAACAGCGTGTTGTCACCAGGTACGGTGGCGCCCGCGCCGCCGCGGCGGGGGCAGCCATCCACTTACATCTGCCAATATTTGCTCAGCGCCCCCTCGCGTTCATATTTCAAATGTGGGGAGACTAAAGACTACAAAATACAAAGTTACGTGCGAGCGGCCGCATTTACACCGACACATGCATCGGGTTGAATTATTTAAGTTACAATTTTAGAAGTTACATTCGGTAATATTGGTCTAATGGTCACTTGAGTAGGTTGATACATTAAAGTCAATAAACTGATTATGATGCAACAAGAATAATATTTATTTAAAACAAAAAACCTTATTAACCATTATTAATAGCATACAATGTTGTACGTATTAGGTATTTTATTTTGGAAGGAGGGAAGCTATGTTAACGATTAATAAAATGAATTAGAAATACATTAGGACCATTAAGTCGGTATTGTATGTTGTATGTATTGTATGCGATTCATTTGGATGAGCACTAGCTTTCACCTAATATTATGCAATTTTACACTACCCTACAAACCCGGCCGTATCCAAAATGACAATCATTTGTCAAACTTCAATCGAAAAGTAGAAATATATCGGGATGAAAAGTGCAACGAAATGTCACGTGATCATACTAGTGTTTTCTATGAGTTGTCACATGGCTAGGCCCCGGCTAAGTTACGCGACGGTGTAACAGTGGGCCCATAGGCCCGGTGAGTGCGAATGCCCCAGCTTAGTTAAATCGATGCGTTCTGGGCCCGCTGATTTTATAATCGCGTGCAAGCGTGCAGAAGGAATACCTACGCACATTTGGTATTCTCGACTGGTACCAATCTTATGCGTGGTGCAAATTCGGCAGTTTTTTTGTAATGAAAATAACCTTAAATGTAAAAAAAATATCTTCGGTTGATCAGTTTCTATAAGTACGACGGCTGAGTTGATTGCGTGTTAAAAATAAAACTCTTTTTATATATTTTTTCTACCACAAAGTTCACTTTCCTGTTTTTCTAAGTTCACGTTCCTGTAGGCACCTCTAATGTTATGTAAACTCTCCCTATAATCATATAAAGACTAAATTCTTCGATTGAAACAACACCTTTTCTATTAACCTGTGTGATAATATGCACACAAACTGTTAACTCTGGTCCGCAGAAGAGACAAGTTTTGTTTTAAAGTCTGTTTATGATATGAGCTCATTAACACAACTTTTGAAAGTTCAAAACTATAATTATAGTCTAGCAAACCAAAGTTGTAAACAGTATAATAAGAAAAATACAGTATGGTTTTCTCTGCCTATGTTCCACTAACAAGTGCAACACTTGCCAAACTATGGTTCCAAGCTTTTTCTACCTTTACGAAACCACCGCGTCTTCCTTCAAATTCAAATTGCGAATGCTATATTTTTAAACCCCACTCGACGAAGGCCTACGCTAAACAGCCAGTGCATAAACACTTTTTTCACCGTTTATTTTTACCTCAATCGGGCACTATTAAGGTCTATTTGTCGACTTGGGTGGTCGAGGGCCCTTCACACTTCGGAACGTCACTTTCAGGGATGTTGCGAACATCCGCATCCGCATCCGCAAACGCGGAACATCCGCATTATTTTCAACATCCGCATCTGCATCCGCATCCGCATAAAATCGATGCGGAGCTTATGCGGATGCGGATGTCGAACAAGTTGGTACAGGAACGTCTTAGCGGCGGCGTAAGTGCTAGGTAATTTCGTCATTACCTATAACGAAATCGTCTAGATCCAGAAAAGTCGGCGTAGTTACTGTTTATTAAACATAACGCACCTATATTCTTGCTCAAATACTAAACGTTTCGTTTTTTTTAAATAAAAGAATACTAAAAATGTAATATTTGACGTTTTCTAAGTACCTAATCTTGACATCCGCATCCGCATCCGCATCCGCGGATGTGAGCCTTTAAATATCCGCATCCGCATCCGCATCCGCGGATGTCAAAAAATCTGCATCCGCAACATCCCTGGTCACTTTCATGGTGAATATGGTTTTTGTGGCGCGAAACGCCTACGGGTGATAAACCTGAGGTTGGTATTTGTGTTTTACTTGTCACGCCATTTTTTACACGCAGTTTGATTTGAGGTTTCATATTAAGATTGGGCACGTTTAGTTGTAGTCTGGATAAAAAGAAATTTTGCCAATAATTCTTACTAATATATTTTGTTTGTATACTAGAGCATCAAAAGTTTATTAACCTAATATTCATTAAAATTGCCACTTAGAATTTTTTCCACTCAAAAAAATATTAATTACATATTTTTTTAAGATTTTTGTCATCCTAATAAAGTTTGACTTCGCTCCAATCTTCGTAGTCAAATCTATGTAGGTAACTTTACATAGCAAGCATTTTTAATAATTGTATTAACCCCTCTCGTTTCCCAGGACCTCTCAAATCCTTATAATTCCGACCCATATTTGAGCCACTGGGATGAGAGGTTAAAATCTTAATGGGGTCCCGTTGCACGTTGTTTCCCATAAAGTTTTAAGTCATAATGTATTGTTTGTCATATTATCATTAGTCATAAAACAGAAACCGTTAACATTTCAGGATTTTCGTTAGGTTATTTTATAGAATAGGTTAGGTTAGGTTAGGTTTGTTTTATGGCAATCCTGAAAAGTGACGCGTTTCTGAACCAAATGAATTATGACTAACGAAAATTCGGGCAAACAATACATTATGGCTTAAAACTATTTGGGAAACAATAGAGACCCAATCTTAATACATAAAATATAAACAGTAAAAAGTGTACATAAACGCCATCTATCGAATTGTCAGTGAACTTGAACGACACTAGAGGTGACGACAATAGCTACAACGGGGAAAACCGCAGAGCGCGCCGTACTTTCGTAGCGTACATATTGTCTTGGTCGTATATGGGAATGCCAAGAGATGGCGCTGCAAACAACGGGACACACTAACCTTGATTTCTTCAAGAGTTTTCTCACTGAACTTCGTTTCCGGTGATGCCAATCCGTTCTGAAACAAACGTGGATATAATGAGACTTTTCTCGTGTTGGCAGCTAAAATACCTGAAATAAGATTAAATAAGTACAGCAGCCATTAAAAAAATAGGCGACTGTTTGTTAATAGCAAAAATATAAGTTTCGTTAGATTTGTCTCGTTTGTGGAAGTTATACATGACATAGGAAGCACGCATGGACTGAAGACTGCAGCATAGGAGCTCTCTGTTTATTGCCGGACAGTGTAGATGTCAAAATTTACCCAATAGTTTATAGAAAGCCATATATGGCAGTTATAACATTGAACTCAATTGACATATGTGTCCAAATTTAAACAAATTTTTTCTATGGCATGCATTATGGTTCAGTATCCGTTTAGACCAGTAGCAGACTCTACAACGCGTAAGGGAGCGTGCGTGAGTTATAGGGGGCAGCGCCATTGGCGTGAAGTGTCAATGTCAAGTTTAAGTTTAAGCAGGCCCCTGCGTATAGTCCCTCATACGCGTACAGTCCCTATAACAATTTTCATTTTACTTATCATTAGGTTTTTTGATGCGTTACTGTCGTTATAGTACACTAGCGTCAGCAAGCTTTATTCTCTGACTGTACCCGATACAACAAACTAATTGATTATTACAGATCGCATGCCGGCCGTTCAGGCTCTGCTGCGCGTGCGATGCGATAAGTGCGTATTTACATACTCGGCCGTGCACTGTATCCAAAGACTACCGCCAACGGACTCCCCAATGCCCGGGTCGTGTAAAATTGAAAGAAGCTCAACCATCTTTATTACAAAGCGGGAGCATGTCAATTGTCATTAGGTAGACCAAAAGGAGAGTTGTCTATATGTTAAATGATATGCTCTATAATACTATAGTTTAAATGATATTATCGTTTTTTTTGTCATATTTTTATATGACCTTTTTTGTGACTTTTGTATTATCTTTAAAGGACAAAAAAAAATGTCCCAAAAATACAAAATTAAAAAAGTGGCACCTTTTTTTAAAATATTCAAATTACTCTTGAAACTAATGAGTTGGAACTGATGAACAAATTAAATAGGTAATTATTTGTAGGTATTTATATGTTACAGACCGTAATCGTCGACATGCTTGAAATTAATCGGATCGCGGTCGCGCGCGCTCTCACATCCTATGAAAGCGTCAACGTATGTTAAAAGCGAGTTGCCTAAATGATTAGTCTAGACTCTAGTGGGTAAATGATCATTGGTTCTATCCCTAGCGAGGTATGTAATGGACTACTTAGTGGTTTTACCGTATGAGGAATCTTGTTACTGACAGATAGTTTATGTTCATTTGTTTTTTCTATAATTAAGACTTCATTAGGTTCTAGTAGAATTGACAAGAGGTTATAAATATTGCAGAATATTGCAAGCCGCCCATCTACATTGAAGACAATAGTATTTTGTGCAACAGGTACAGTCGCCAACAGATATATCGGAGCGGCTAAGGCGCTCACAAATATCTGAACACGCCTCTATTGTCAGGGCGTTAGAGTGCGGAGTTAAATATTGTGAACACCTTGGCCGCTCCGATGTGTTAAAATTCAAGGGCTAAAGATAATAAAAGAGACGTAGTCGAATTTTGTAAAGACAGGCCCGAGAATGTCAAGACCTAGTTATGTACCGTTGCACACAATCATTTTTCTAAGACAGCAGCAAACACCTAAAATGATAAATAAAATCAACTTCGGTTGGTTTGTAGATCTTTGCCTAGTAGGGGTCGGTAAGCCGCGGCTTAAAGAGGCTCAAATGTACCTTCAAAGAGCCGCATGTGGCTCGCGAGCCGCGGCTTACCGACCCCTACTAGGCAAAGATCTATAAACCAACCGAAGTTGATTTTATGGGTACCTGATTGATTGATTGATGATTCTCCGAGAAACTTTTAGCAGATTATCGATTCGCCGACAACGATTCGCCGAACATCGTTTCGCAGAGTCATTTATTTGTAAATGTAACTTTTGGTCGACCAACGTTACGTAGACTCTTGGTTCACATACAGTTCAGTTCGCTTCTGTGTAAATTAGCAGAACTATTATTGGACGATTTCCATTTCGCAGAGTAATCGTTTCGTTTAAGCAATGTTTAGTCGAATAACGTTTCACATTTTACATATAAGTCGTTATTTTCAAAACAAAAGGATGATATAAAATATTATCATTTTTTAAATAAATGCGTTAAGTATATGTTTATAAAATACCTGAGTTACAAAGCAGTTAGCGAATATGTAGTGTCAGACTCGTGGTAAGGCTACAATTGCACTACATGAAATTGGTGGATTTGGAAGGAAATGCTTGAGTTACTTTAGAACAGTGTTTTTCAAAGTGTGGGTCGCGACCCCCCGGGGGTCGCGGCACTTGTCCAAGGGGGTCGCGAAGTTCAGCTTTGAGAGAAACTTATGGAAAGTAATTTCATTTTTTAAACTTAAAAATATCCAATCCTTTTCAATTTAAAGTTTAAAGGTCGTTAATGTACATATTAATAAAACAAATCATTATTAGAGTTTAGAAAATACCGAAATCATAATACACATGCCTTTAAAAATTGAGGAGTTCCGTCAATTCCTCATGGATTCCAACATCAGATCAGAACCAAAATTATTATGGTATTACCTCGAAGGTAACTTCTTTCAAACAAAAAAAGAATTACTCAAATCGGAACGGAACTAGATAATTAAATGTATCTAAAACCATGTTTATCAGACTCAAACTAAAAGTTGTTGTAAAGGTTAGTCATGTCCTATTATAGTCATAAATAAGAGAGAAGTTCAGCTAGTCAATATTAATGCCAAATGAACATTCGACCTATTGTGTTTCGACCAATGGTTTCTCGGGTAATTATGACAGTTACTAAATGATTATTCTACGAATAGTAAATATGCGTATCAATGTTCTGCTTATTGACTACACTCGCAAACGACTATTATGCGTAATGAGATTCGGCCAATCGTTACTCTGCCAAACAACCCGTCGGCGAATCGTTGTCGGCGAAACAAAAATCGGCGTAATTTTTCTCGGAATATCAATAGGGCACCCTTTAAACCACATACAAAAAAAATTTCACTGGTCGTGGTCGTTGATAACTAATGTCTCAGCCAAATGTCAAAATAGCAAAATCAAAACAGAATTGTGTAACTATCGACGAAAAGTCTATGAAAAATTTGAACAAAAGTATACAAAATATTCGCTAATTTGCATAAGTCAATTGCGTATATCATAAATCAGCTAATCTAGATTAAGTTATCACGGTGTATTACAAGGCAAGGTCCGCTATCAGCCAAACATTATGCTTATCAGTATTACTGTTATCTGATAGATGACAAGATATAGAGCCTAAAATTCCCTTGGTGCAGCCGTCAAAGATATTAAAATACTTATGTGAAAAAGTATTCATTTGTCTATCAGGATCTCAGGATATGTAGACGATTTTAAGATCCTGTCAGAAGAAGTAATCGCGTACCCGGGAAGGGCAAAATTCTAGCTATAAGTTCACTTTTTATATGTAATCCAGTCACATGTACATATGCCATACGATAAATAAGGATATGATTATTGTACGGTCAACAGCAGCAGAAATTCACCCACGGTATAAGTGGCTCTAGCTCTGACTCACTTCTTGTATTTTTAGAATATGTAGTTGCATTTGCCCCATAATTGCAATTGTCCTGGGTGACCTTATATGCATTTAGGACGAGAGGGTGTTTGTTTGCGTATTTGTGTACTGTACACACATTGAATGCTTCTTTATTGACTATCCGTGATACAGCAGCAATTGTTCTTGTATATGTTTTAACTCACTAGATGGCGCTATTATAATTTTGCTAGGATTTTTTAATTTTATATCTAAAGCAACAGCAAAATCGTTTCTTCTCCTCAGAATAGTCTTAGTGAAAACAAGTATATAATCTGTCACAAAAAGTGACGATTAGTCTAGAAATACCACATAACCCGCTTTCCCCATAGCTAGAGACTGGCCAAGTACCTACTACCTGGTTTGCCGGTTTTCTCTACGAAGAAATGTACGTTTTTATTTTATTTAATAGCACACAACTGGTTTAATTACAGTATTATCTAATTCATTACTTTTTACAGACTTTAGCTGATCCATACGGAAGTTGGTAAGAGTTAAATCTTTATTTTATATATACTGGTTCCCAAACAGTTTTAGCCATATATTTTTACGGAACCTCTGAATCACTCATTGAAGCGTGTAGTCTCAAATTTTTTAGGATAAAAAAATAGCCTTGTTTGCCTTTGATATGAATTGGATCAAAATAATGTTGAAATACTTAGATAGAAAAACATACCTACTGCGACAACCTAGAAATAATGAAATTGTCGTGAGATTATTAATTTAGCTTGTTTTTTTTGGCAATTTTTTGGCATACATTTATGGTTTAAAAAGTTATCCCTAAATTACAGGACTGACATTTGTATTTTTGTGTATTGGCCAGACGTCTCATAAATCAATTTCTTGCAATTTTTTTACCTAAACTTTGAAAGCCTGACCGCGAAGGTAAACAAATCATATCTGGCGGCCCAGCCAAGGTGACAATCGCTTGCGCTTCGCCATCGAATCGCTTTGTGTCTCTCTATCACTCTTGCATATTAGTGTGACAGTGACAGTTGCGCTTCGTTCGCTACGGAGCGTTAGCGATTGGCATGTTGTCTACGGGGCCTGAGCTATATAGATCTGACGCTAAGTCCCGTTTACAAATAATTCGATCGGTTCACCTTCACTGGACAGGCCAACGACCGTTACATGATACTGCCGTTTTGGACCGGCGCCAAAATTCGCCGGATTATCCAGACCAGACGGTCGACCACCGGACAATTCGGGAAGAGTCGTGCTAATTAAAAGGTAATTCGCAACGAGTGGCGATTTAAAACACTCCCTTCAGCACTCTAAAAAAAATTTGGTTGGCCCTATCAATATCTTGATAGTCGTAATCAAGCATCTTGATTCCATACGAGCCTAACAAGAACTTAGACACATCAAATAAGGTAATTCTGATTGCTATTACTATATCTATGTAACTGAACCAATTAAGATCTTGTTCAATATTTACACGAAAAATTATTATGCTAACTAATTGATCCTAGCAAGATCAACTAAGGGCTTGATAATTATTATCATGATAAGTTACTGTACCAACTAATACAAACAAGTCAGTTTAACTAAGATGTAGGTCAATATTAACATGAAGAATTACTGTATTAACTATTTGACCCAAATAAGTTCAACTAAGAACATGATTACATCGACTAATGCACCTTATTAGCCTGAACTAAGATATTGTTAAATTTGAATCTCAATTGTTTAATCATTTCAACTAAGATGTAAATCAATGTTAACATGAAGAATTACTGTATCAACTATTTGACCCTAATAAGTTCAACTAAGAACATGATTGCATCAACTTATGCATCTTATTAGCCAGAACTAAGAAATTGTTAAATTTGAATCTCAATTGTTTAATCAGTTCAACTATGAAGCTTGTCTAGTACAATATACCATTCTTCATCAATTGTACTAGTACAATAAAACACAACAACAAACAACAAGCTTCATAGTTGAACTGATTAAACAATTGAGATTCAAATTTAACAAAGTAAAGTTTTATGAAAAGGGGGTAAATGAATAAAACAAAAAATATATATAATAAGATGTTATATATTCATCTAAACATTTAGAAAACTAAACGTTTTACATTTAAAAATCGAACTTTCTTTTACATACCTTACATATATATTATAATTAACATTTAAAACGGGCTACAAATATAATGACCGTTTGGCGTACAACCGTCGATTTCCCCCTTATGGGTACCCGTTGGCGGCAGGCTCGGGGACGTCTGTCGCCTACACGAGGGTCCCTGGGATGGCCAATGCGCAAAAAATGGCGCACTCTTAGAGAAGTAAAGGGAAACAGTTCCTCCGCAGTCGAGTCCGCAGTTCGGACAGCCGCTGGTGGGGTTTCGGAAGCATGGTCCCGATCGTTTCCCGTGCCTCGCCTAAAGCCTTGAGGCGGCCAACAGGGGTTTTACTGGGTAGACCTGGGGTCTCATTAGTCCACAACAGGGATTCCCACATAACCATCCCGGCCCGTCCCCGCGCCTTTTATTCCCGTCGCCGCGATTAGCACTTGCTCCATGTTGCACATACACTATTATACATTAGGTACACAAAGCAAAGGTAACACGTTCACTGTTCCAGGCTTGCCGTGAAATAAAGGCACAAGTAAAGTTTATTTCGTTGACGCGTACTTGAATGACTAAGTAGTTGAATGTTGAACGTCGAGGCTGAGACTGACTCCCCACTCGCACGGTCACAGGCGCAGCAGGGGCGCGGGCGGGGAGGACCGCGGGTGCACCGGCGCCCCCCTACTTATCTCTTGATTGAACGGATTAACTGATTATTTAATTTAATTATGAAGAAAATCGATTTAACAAATAATTCTTAATAGAATGGAATATTAGTTTCGTAATTAATACAATAACTTGATCATAATGGGATTGAATGTTTTATCTTCGTTGTTCTAAATATTATATGTTTAGTTGATTAAAATACCAAGTGTTATGTAAATCAACAAAGAGAAAATAATCACATAAACTATTAAAATGTTCATAACTATTAACATATTTATCTGTTTTAATTAATTTGTTAAGGATTGAATCAACCTACGTTACATAATTATGCCAACAAGTTAATGATAGATGCAAAGTATACAATTGTTAGGATTAATAACATACCTACTTTATTAGTTCAATCACAGATACACTTATTGTTTTAAGTAATCAGGTTTCTTTGATTTATATAAGATAGTTATTGTTATAATTAACTTAACGTCAACTAAGAGAAAACTGCTCTTAGTTGGTGTTCATTTTTTAGAGTGAGTCGTGTTTCAATTTATCGCCAGACGTTGCGAATTTCCTACTTTTCGCACTTGTATCGTAATGTACCTACTATTACAGCATGTTCATATACATACATCTCTCTCCAGCAGCATGGCACGCACTCGTGCGTACAGGGCCTCTTCCCGTATCCGCGCGGAGTCTCGGATCTCGCGGACTAGGTCGGTCACGTAGCCCGGCGAGTATTGACCGCCTACCAAACCTGGAAAATTGTGAACAAACATTATTACAAGTCTCAACAGTATGCTGTAACTCTTGTAGAAGTAGCATGTATGTACGTATTTTAGAAAAGAATACAATACATGGTTTATTTTGTATAAATGGCTGCATTGTTGCGTTAAAGGGATGTGCCAGCACCTTGGAGGATATAACCAAATGGAGATGCCTTGTTTGTAATTCTCTGTACAAAACAGTCTGCCGATTTTTGCAGGGGTGGGGCACGTCAAATGTATGCGTAACGTAAAAGCCATGTCAGATCGTCAGTCCATACAATGTGTATGACCATTGGTCATAGAGGTTCGACAGAGGGGAGCGCCTGTTAATGGCCCGTTTGGTTATATCCTCAAAGGTCAGCACAATAATTAATTAAATAGTAACATGACCCCCAATGATCACCTTTTTAAAATGTGTTTTTATACTTAATTATCAATTTCTTTCAACTACGGTCCACTGAAGCTGCTCTAACATTTTCGACGTCTGTACAATTATTTAACAAAATGATCATATTTTTTGCATTCACTCTTATATAAATAGATTCCAGTCAAATCCCAGCCAAGTATCCGTACATTCTTACTTTTCTTACGCAACTGCAGTTTAAAACAGAAGCTATCAGCCTAGGTCACGAACGAACCGCACGCGATACAAAGCTGATGGATACCTACGTAATAAAGAAGCTATCAGCCTAGAGCCCGCACCATGAGTCACTGACAGCGTCAAAACTGACATATACGCTATCGAGAACGTAATTTACTTTCTATACATCTCGCTCGCACTAATATGCGAGTACGAGCGAGATGCATAGAAAGTAAATTACGTTCTCGATGGCGTTTATGTCAATGCCGAACTGGTGGTGGCCACATAGGTCGACGGGCCGATATGACTCAAGGTCGGATCAAAAAAGATCAAAACCTAAACAATTGTTGAAACAGGATCGGCCGAACAGATTTAAATTAGGAACAGATATAAAAAACTCATGCACGAGACTTCCTAAGTGGAAAAAATTGCGATAGAAACCGCATTTAACACAGTACCTAACTTTCTCACGGATGTATTATCAACAGGAGATATAATTTGCACATAATTGAGAAAGATAAAAGACCCCGCATTACCCCAGATAAAAGTAGTAACTTTTAAAGTGTTTCTTACTTTCATTAATCATTACAGAAAAGTAACAAACATCCATTAAAATTCCACTACTTATTTGAACTGTTTTTGATATGGCTTAGGAAGCTGAAGTCATAAAAACCTCCAGGGAAGTGATTCAAGTGATACATAAATGAAAATAAGGCAGCGCCCGAATGTCCGTAATGTCAGTTCTTATTTTTGAGGATTCCGTCGAATCCTCTTGGAACTTATATGAAATTATGATGTTTAATAACACTTGCACAGTCTGGGCTATCAAAATCGCTGCCAACTTAGCTTGATCTAACTCTAGGGCTTCTAGGCACGTAAGGAAGCCTGTACACGGTGCCGCCGCCGCACCTTCGCGCTATGTACACGAGACGCGTAAAGCCCGCCGCTGCGCTGCCGCCGCACCTTCGCGCTAGGTACACGAGACGCGTAAAGCCCGCCGCCGCGCCGCCGCCGCACCTTCGCGCTATGTACAGGAGACGCGTAAAACCCGCCGCGGCGGCGCTGCGGCGGTACCGTGTACACGAGCCCGTGCGGCGGCGGTGCGGTATCGGCGCGGAGGCGGCACCGTGTACACGCGCCCTAATCCTTTAACATTCTACGTTCAACAATTGGATAATTTAAACACCAACACGCCATTATACGCGTGACATGCATCTTAAAATCTTTGTTAATACCAGCTTCTTTGAATAGGTACTATGTATTTTTCAATATAATTTTTTTTATTCATACCAGCATATATAGATTTATTACAAATGGCGCCAAATGCCTATAAAAAGATTGACGAATAGAGATAGACTGTTTGTCGTTCAATCTTACTAGTAAAAAAACTAATCCAATTATTCCCAGTTACTGTAATAAAATCTACGACAGTGCTCAGTGCAGAAATAAAAATAATTGTCTGGCAGTGAAACGAAAACCCATAAAATATAGTCTTGGCTTGGTAAACCAATGCGTAGAAAATCGTTCGGTTTTTATGACGTCTACAAAGTTGCTCGTTTGAATAGATAAAAATTTAAAGCTTTGAAAATCTAGATGGCTCTTTAGAGATCGCTCTATAGAGATAAGGCCGCCTTTTGTTTACCTCTGCCTTTATGTTGTACAATAAAGAGGATTTTTATAATATTTTCAGAAATAGTAAGGCGTCCGCCTGGATGCCTGCGATAGCTGTCACAAAAGTAAAATTTGCTTTTAAAACTGAAAATTGTAATTCCTATCATGGATGGTCACTTCTAAAATGTGTTTTATATTCAAGCAAGTTCTTGAACCGTCTACTTACATTACACCCGCTTGTCTTTTGTAAACAGTCCGGGTCAATAAAAAAATCACGTTCGAATTCGATATGTATATCGGTATAGATCATATGCCAATACCTAAAACCGCTACATTGAAAATGTCAGCCCATAATTTTTATTACAACCAAGTTTTCGTAAGTACATTAAGCCATTCATCACAATGAAAATATCCACATGTCTGTGGAAGCCACGCAATTAAGCAAAATTCATTGAGCATGAACAAATAATATTCAAATACAAACATAAATTTAAGTTAAACACGCATACGGACCGTATCGCGTGCTCTGCAAAATACATCCGATTTGTGGTAGTCCAATTTTATTTTTTCGACATGCGACGTCTAAATATATACCTATCTATCTGTGTTGAAGACAAATCCTAACGAACCTTTTACACGACAATGTTATCGGATAGACAAAAAAGAGGTTACAAATAAGTATTAAAATATAGGTGTTTCGAAAAAATCCGGTCCGTCGATAAAAAGGTTTGAGAACCACTGGTGCTGGCCCAATTACGGAGGCGATGGTCGCGCTCAAGCTCAATATGGCAAAAACCGTTGGAGTGAGAAATTTTCATAGTATGTAGTTAACAACTGTTAACTGTCAAATGTCACTATCGTGAACATGATGGATATGAATAAGATTATTGCTCAACTTGGCGGGGGATGCAACTTTGGGGGCAACTTTGCCCCCAGATGAATTGATGATAGTACATAATGTGCTATCCTCCAAAGGCCCAGCCAAACAAATAAAAAATCCAAAATTTGCCACTGAAATTTGAACCCATAGTCTAGGACAGGGGTCTCCAAACTTTTTTACCTGAGGGCTATATTGCGCCTCAGAAACTTCGCGCGGGCCACCGTCGGCGCCGAGGGGGGGTATCTGGTTGCTGCTGTTTTAGGGCTGAACCCCTGGAGCCTGGCTCCCGCGGGCCGGATTGGAACGCTGTTGGCGGGCCGGATTGGAACGCTTCGCGGGCCGGATTTCGCCCGCGGGCCGGGGTTTGGAGAGCCCTGGTCTAGGAAATAGAGTTGTTTGAAAACTGAATGAAACAATGCAATAGCGACTCTGTTCCAATTGAATATGATTTAAATTTCATCGAT
Source organism: Cydia amplana (assembly GCF_948474715.1). Taxonomy (NCBI): domain Eukaryota; kingdom Metazoa; phylum Arthropoda; class Insecta; order Lepidoptera; family Tortricidae; genus Cydia; species Cydia amplana. The sequence continues at coordinate 6,243,742 of NC_086085.1, forward strand.
CTGAGGAAGTACTATAGGTAGGACCTTGGGCCTTACGAGGCTACGAGTATTATTAGGTAACTAACCATCTGATATTATTTTTATAAATGATTACTGGATTGAATACCTAATGCTTGTTGAATAGAAGGAGATATAGCATTAAGTAGATAAAATACCTAATCCAAGTGGTTTATGTCCATGATTTATGAGCCCAGCGGGAAATTCAGTCCTACAAGCACTGACTTAATATAAAAGAAATAGACACACAAAGCAGAACAAAAACGTCAAGAAATGTGGATCCCAATGACGTTTCGCACCATTTGCATTGATGATAAAAACGCTTACGTAAATTTTGAGTCAAGATAAATGTTTCGTACAGAAAAGAGCTTAATGTCGTAAGCATTAAGTGTCAAATTTGCAAACATAAGTACCAACACTGTTAAAAAATTTAGTCCGATGGCACTAAACGTAACGTATTTACGTCAAACAACGTCAAACGAGAATAATGAACGAATGGAGTCAATTTGGTACACTTTAATATGTATTACTGTACAGGAAAACCAATTGAAGTAATAAATAAAACAAATTTAATTTAATCGGGAGCTCAAATAAAATTAATTCGTGGTTCAAATTCAAACAAATTAAATTTTTAATTCGTAAGTATACGTCTTTAAATACTAATTTCCTTGAAATAAATTCTACTTATTAAATAACTGTGTATTTAAGATCTACATTTACTCATAGCACGGGTGCACGGGGAAATTTAGATACTGATTGGATTTTTTTTATAAAGTCTACCTATACTTTATAAAAAAAATCCTGTGGTTGTCACTGTGTTCCGACAGGTTTAGCATTTACAGTTAGTCGATATAAGCCCTTATTGGTGGTGTATATGTCGGAAACAGGGAAATGGGCCGAACACACAAGTGCCGTTTTGCCTTGTTTAAAACTGCATCACCCCTATCTCTTGCTATAATTAAATAGCAGTCCACTTTGCACGTCGCATAGGTTTTCTTGGAAATCTTCAATTTAAACATAATATTATTTCTTATGAATTCCATATAAAAAAAAAAAAATATTGACCTCACATCGACTCATTAGAATTTTGTTCCTTGACATCCCTTCTTTGGTACTAACAAATTAATTTATTCAAAACCATAAAATTACCACCAGATTACATAAATTATGTAATGCTATTCAAAGAACTAACCGAAAGAAATACATTCCATTCTTTTTCCTTGCTTTATCATTGTTATTTTTACATATTTTAACGGCACATTTCGTAATTGTTGACAACTTCACATTTGAGCGTTTCAAACAAGACTAAACGAAAAAGTAATGCATGATCTGTTTTGACATCACTTTTGTGGGGCCATTTTTGGCGGCTGATTGGGTATCCAGTTCTTTATACTATATCAATGCCTACAAGGAAAATTAATGGGTAACGACGTACCTAATAAAAGTTTTATAATTTGTAATTCGCATCCATGGAACTTATTTTCATTTCATAACAATAATTTTAACCATAAGTAGGTATATTCTAAAAGCAACCGAACTGCGAAAATACAGACGCAAAGTGTAAAATTAAGGTTGTTTATTTGAGACCGTGACAGCCACAACAATGTTCTGATTATTGACATGGTATAATAATATACTCCGCCTGGTACTCTCTTCCGAGATTCGCGAATGACCTAACTGTCACTTGCCTACGTCATCATGCTGTTTATAGGTTCTCAAACTTTAAAATGTGGGAGAATTTTAACCAACGGTGAAAATTATTTTAACGGCATTAATTTTAAGTTATTCATGTAGAAACATAGTAAAATAAAACAAATCTATACTGCACTTTTCACTCCTACTCTTACAGTTCCGAATAGAGCAGCCAACCATTTTCGTAACAAAACATTAAAATTACCAAGCTTACGACGTGAAAAGTTTGGAAAACACTGCGACTGCTGACACTGAGCGAGAAGGAAATAACAATTAACACGCGTTCGACAAGGACGGTCGGTCAGGGACAAAATGGCGGATTGTCAAATGTGACAGCGCTATCCTGTGCTGCCAGTAGTGTAAACAGAATTACCCGAACGTCTGAAATTTCTTTCGAGAATCGGAAGATATTGCTAACGAATAATTAAAAATGACGTGTTATTGTAAAATTTAAGATAAAATACATATAAATGAAAATTATTAAATTATGAAGAAATAAATTAACTTATTAACCATAGATATAATGTACCCATGTAACATGTTATGTTGAAATAAAGTGGCAATATTATTGTGACGTAGGCAAGTGACACTCTGGGAAGAGAAGACCATGTTTTATTAGACCATGGATTATTGACAAATAGTTCAAGTTTATCTCTAGAAGTCTAGGCAACTGGGCGGGTCTAGAATTCAGCTCGTTATCAAACCTGAGATGTTTACGTACACCGCCCATATGCAAAATAGCTATTAAAATAAGTAAGTAAGTAAGTACTTACTTAATAGCTATTAATATACTTGGTCAACCAGATCTTGACAGTAGAAAAAGGCGGAAAATTTGAAAAATGTAGGCGCGAAGGGATATCGTCCCATAGAAAATTAGAATTTCGCGCCTTTTTTTACTGACAAGATTTGGTTGACCAGCTATAATTGATTTAGCATCATCGTTCTACTTGATTATTCCAAGAGAAGTGTGTGAAGCTGAAAATCAAAATTACATTACAGATATAGTGCATTATTGTTTTCCATCGTATTTTCTCGGAAACGTTAGTATTAGTCATGCTACTTCAGTCAACCTCAGTACTTTTTGTACCGAGACTGACTGAAATAGCAAGACACGTTCGTACGTTTCCGTGAAAATACGATGGAAATAATGATGCACTGGCAACTTTTGATAGGATGATTATTGATTGCAAATACGATATGAATATTAAATAGTGAGAGTTTCAAATCTATATTTTAAAGTATTATTTTGATAGATTGACCTTTATTATAAACAATCTACATATAAAAACACAGCCTTTATCTATTGGCAACTTTTTGACTTTGACATAACGTATATAAGCGCCGATTTGATTTTTTTTTTCATTACATTTAGATGAAATTTGGTTGGTTTGAAGAGCTCCTGATTCTGGGCGGAATAAATACGAAATAACATCTTGTCCCTAATTTTCAGTTAATAGTGCCAAATTTTAAGTTATTAGTGTGGACGATGGTGTATAGTAGAAATGATTTAAGATGAACATTTGTATTGTTACAACATCTGTTCAAATATCGACTCTATTAACTGGTCAAAAAGATTTAAACTGTAAATTGTAACCATACATAACCGATTAGTAACGCTTATTTTGTTTGGTTTCATTGAAATTGCTGCGATTATACTTGCTTTCAATTTCAAGAGTCCACGCGTTCTCAAACTTTGTTTAATCGTAAAGCTTTGGAAAGTTGGAACAATAGAGTGCTTTCTATTTCAAAAGAGCTAAGCTAGGTCGGCCATAAATGATATTGCTTTTAGTAATTCAGGCCACGCTTCGAGATTAGTGTTGTTAATTGCTAGAGTAAAAAGATAATCATAATCTTTATTTGTCTTTTTGTTGCGAGTACCTATCGAGTTTCTAAGAATCGATTTCATGGAATTGATTGGTTGCTGATGGTTACTGCTTAGAGATAGAAATGCGGAAATTTATAAAATATTGAGCTTGTTTTTACTTTACAGCGATAAATGAGTGTTATATGTGCTCAGCAAATTTCAAATAAGTAATAATAGTTGAGAGAGAGTTAGATAATCTCAAAAATAATTACCTATTTAAAGTATATCGAGGTCCATAGACTAGGAATCCTCTAGACTGAGCATAGTAACGCTACCCCCTCTGCTACTTATACGGTAGTTTTACTCCATCTTCGAGTCAATCCCGCTCACCTCGTCCCCCCGCACCCCCGTATTTTTGGCAGCATCGGTTTCATTAAATAATTGCTCTAAACTCAGTCTAGAGGATTCCTAGTCTATGTTGAGGTCCCTGTACCCAAGAACAAATAATAATTTTAGAATGAAAGTATGCTCCACACTATATAAGGTTCCGTCACACAGGCGCGTTTTCCGGGCGGGGCGTAGCGGGCACACCGCTTTTACATATAAAACGCTCACGCCCCGCCTGGAAAACACGCCTGTGTGACGGAACCTTAATTGTATATTAATTAGGTAGGTTTATCTCAATAATAAGAAAATAATAATGAAATTAGAATATGATAAAGGTACACATATTAACTATTTACATATAAACACACACACATACACAGTTTATAAAGCTACTTATACCTACTACTTTTCAATCTTTTCATATTCTTCCCGAATATTGTTAATACAGTTTGGAAGCCACTCTGACCTGGCTTTAGCTGTCAAACATGAATTTTGTCAGACTATGAGATAAGATAAGATAAAAGATAGTTTATTCAAGGAGGCATAATTACAATGCGCTTATGAACGTCAAATAAAGCTACATGCACCGGCTCCAACCCTACACCTCTGCCCCGAGAAGATTTAAATCCCCCCTCAATTGGAGGAGGGTTTCCCAATATGGGACCGGCAACAGATGACTTCTGTACGTCGTATATTATTATTTATTATAGTATATTCTGTACTACATACACACATGGGAGTGGCAAAGCAATAGAAACCGATTGCCTAGTTTTAAGGTAGTTTTAAAACGTCTCAGAATAAAGGGGAGCCGTACGAGCTCCGATTTCCCTGAGAATTTTTCGAGGCGCCTCAACTGGTATGTAATGAACTAATGAAGTTATGAACCGACGTATGAAAAGGCTAGGCACAGTAACCTCGTCGTCGATTAATGCCTCTGCTTTTTGTGCTGAGATTTATTCACAGCTACCGTCAGTCGTTATAAGCACGCAATGCACACTTTCCATTATTTTTTTATTTTTATGTTGTGTTAATATACACATCTGCTTATTGATAGATACATTAGTGCATTCAAATAGAGTTTTTAAAGGGTTTCAAGATATATTTTATTTCGTCAAATCAAAATTACATCATTCGGAGATTAGTACAAGTAAATAAAATGGAATTTGTCGCCCATTTTGTAGATTTTTCATTGACTTAATTTTTTTTTATTCAATTATATTATTTAATTCATTTAAAACAAAAAAGCTCTATAATGCACCTACCGGTATTGTATTAACTCAAAAGTGTCTGCACTAATACTATTAAAACTTAATTTAACTTATTTTTGAGCCCGTTATACATGGATAGTACCTAGGTACAAATCTTATGATAGCCGAGGTATTTTTGAAGATATTTAGCATGTCTCGATTTTTTTTATATTGCCAGAATTTGATAGTTAGGTATTAAACATCCTGTATTTTTTTCCTCTGTCTGTACCTACATTTATTTAAAACCTTGCAGATGTTTGTCAAAATGACTATGTGCCACTATTTTAGACTTTATCACATTAACATCAAGGTACACTTTACATTTCATTTAATAACCATTAGACGAAGGGGTTAAAAGGTTAACGGTAGCTTCATACGTGTTTCCTGCCGTAATGTAGGAACTTAATGACACCCTTTTTGTCGAAGCCAGTTCAAACGTTACATACACTCATCCACAATGTTAATTGACAATTGGTAGACCTTATTTCAAAGATATAAGGTCCATCGATGATTAGTTAAGAGTGTTGCTGTTTGCACGTCCGTGTCAAACGCAACCTTCCTCATATGTAAGTACTTCTAAGCAGTACCAACAAAGACTTACTGATTGTAAAAAAAAGTTGTCTATTAATGAAATCGTGTCCCCGTAATTAACGCCGTTTTAAGTATTTAAGTAAGTAGTTTAAGTAAATATTAATTATTGTGCACCATAAATTTAATACAGAAACACGCATAGGTATGTAAAACAAACATGAAAGCTGACAACAATACACTTGTTTTTGGACAGTCGTGTAAAAATACACTGTAAATGAAATACCTACAAGTTCAAAACTATTATAGGTAGGTATTTATATTGTATAGGTACTCAACTTTTGCATACAGTTACGAGTTACGACATAATGTACGGATCCCTACAGCGCCATCTAGATCAACTGTCAAATTCGAAGCACGAATTTGTCTTTTACTTTACACATCTTATACAGTCAATGAATTTTTAGTAAAATGAAACCAGCTATGGCAGCTATACAGGATACTTACTTCAATGTCTACCGATCAAATTGTGCGTGCTTGTTTCGTTTAAGACATAACTGAAATAATACACACAACTGAAATAGCAGTTACGTTACATCAAGCATTTTAGCAAATACAAATTTAAGTTGGATCCAGTCATTGATATAGTATAAAGAACTGGATACCCAATCAGCCGCCAAAAATGGCCCCACAAAAGTGATGTCAAAACAGATCATGCATTACTTTTTCGTTTAGTCTTGTTTGAAACGCTCAAATGTGAAGTTGTCAACAATTACGAAATGTGCCGTTAAAATATGTAAAAATAACAATGATAAAAAAGGAAAAAGGATGGAATGTATTTCTTTCGGTTAGTTCTTTGGATAGCATTACATAATTTATGTAATCTGGTGGTAATTTTATGGTTTTGAATAAATTAATTTGTTAGTACCAAAGAAGGGATGTCAAGGAACAAAATTCTATTGAGTCGATGTGAGGTCAATATTTTTTTATGGAATTCATAAGAAATAATATTATGTTTAAATTGAAGATTTCCAAGAAAACCTATGCGACGTGCAAAGTGGACTGCTATTTAATTATAGCAAGAGATAGGGGTGATGCAGTTTTAAACAAGGCAAAACGGCACTTGTGTGTTTGGCCCATTTCCCTGTTTCCGACATATACACCACCAATAAGGGCTTATATCGACTAACTGTAAATGCTAAACCTGTCGGAACACAATGACAACCACAGGATTTTTTTTTTATAAAGTATAGGTAGACTTTATAAAAAAAATCCAATCAGTATCTAAATGTCCCCGTGCACCCGTGCTATGAGTAAATGTAGATCTTAAATACACAGTTATTTAATAAGTAGAATTTATTTCAAGGAAATTAGTATTTAAAGACGTATACTTACGAATTAAAAATTTAATTTGTTTGAATTTGAACCACGAATTAATTTTATTTGAGCTCCCGATTAAATTAAATTTGTTTTATTTATTACTTCAATTTTAATATTTTCCTGTACAGTAATACATATTAAAGTGTACCAAAGTGACTCCATTCGTTCATTATTCTCGTTTGACGTTGTTTGACGTAAATACGTTACGTTTAGTGCCATCACGGTATTTTAACAGTGTTGGTACTTATGTTTGCAAATTTGACACTTAATGCTTACGACATTAAGCTCTTTTCTGTACGAAACATTTATCTTGACTCAAAATTTACGTAAGCGTTTTTATCATCAATGCAAATGATGCGAAACGTCATTGGGATCCACATTTCTTGACGTTTTTGTTCTGCTTTGTGTGTCTATTTCTTTTATATTAAGTCAGTGGATCCAGTGTATAGGTACGTTACGTAAAATGTTAACATACGGTAGAAGTTAAATAAGACATAAAATCTCTACAGACCTTGCAATAAATCGCATGCGATTTAAGATAATTCGCTTACGTCGTTAATCGTTAACGGATTTATTTTATTTTGTAACCTTCTCATAACTGTGTTCTATGCAAATAAATTCTTTGAATCTTTAATTTCCGATGCCGATAAGTAGGTGCACCGAATTCAGTCTATCTATCAAATGCCGCAATGTCACGCAAATCGCAACTATCGCAAGCAATTATCGGTGAGGTGAGTAGAGGCTTAAAGATTATGTCCTGTTTAAGAGTTGTGATTAAAAAAAAATAAAAATAAAAAAAAAAAGATAGTTTATTCAAGTAGGCATAATTACAATGCGCTTATGAACGTCAAATAAAGCTAGGTAGACCGGCTCCAACCCTACACCTCTGCCCCGAGAAGATTTAAATCCCCCCTCAATTGGAGGAGGGTATCCCAATATGGGACCGGCAACAAACTCGGCGGGACACATCTTTTCAAAAATAATTACATCTTATAATTAACATGCATTACGAGAAAATAAGGGAAAAAATACAATTTAAATTACTATAGAATTCATGCAATTATACACATAAGGTGTAATAGAAATTTGATTTAGAAAATATACATATGTACATGGAATCATACAAAATCGTAGCTCTTTCAGAAAACATATCAAATTCTTACAAAAGGAAAAGAAAATAAAGTTATTAAAAGAAATGGGAAAACATATTATATAAATCTGATTGATTATTATTAATTACCAACATATAATATTTGATGTGCTTTCCTGCTTACCTGAGCTGTGTCACCTATAAGTCCTATAACTCTATACATAATACAATGTTTTTAATTGCTACTACTTTTTATTAGTTAGTTTCTGGTTTGGACCATGCATGTTTGTCTGTCAAGTAGTCCTCGACTCTGTAATAAGCTTTTAACATCAATGACTTTTTTAAGTAATTCTTAAGAGCTGGAAAGGGTAATCTTAAAGCATTCTCAGGTAACTTGTTATAAAAATGAATGCATTGCCCAACGAATGACTTTTGTACTTTACGGACACGAAACTTTCTGATAGCAAGCTTATTTCTATTTCTAGTGTTAAAGTTATGGACATCAGAATTCTTAGTGAAGGAGTCTAGATTCTTAATAACATAAATAATACTATCATATATGTATTGGGAAGCTACAGTTAAAATATTAATTTCTTTGAAAAGTTCTCTTAATGATTCACGCGCTCTTAAGTTATATATAGAACGAATGGCTCTCTTTTGTAAGACAAATATAGTCTGTATGTCAGCTGCTTTGCCCCAAACCAGAATACCATATGACATTACACTATGAAAATAACTATAATAAACAAGGCGAGCTGTTTCAACATTAGTCAGTTGTCTAATTCTCCTCACGGCGTAAGCGGCCGAACTTACTTTGTTAGCTAGTGTTCCGATATGAGGACTCCATTGTAGATTCTATAGGTTATAAAGTTTATAAGTAATGAAACATAAGATGCTATAATTATACTAGAGTACTTAAGAGACACATACGAACGAGTAGAAGTTATCTACTCTACTCTCTCTATTCTCGTTGTATTACAATTTTACAACCCCCAAAAACTAGTACATACTAGACATTTAAGGTTTTTTTTGACATCGAAGGTTGGGAGTGGTTTTTTGGCAGCGGTTTCCTGTGACTCTAACTAATCTGCTATCTATTATTAGTGACAAACAAAGGTGTAATTCAGTTAAGTGACGCCAATTGGCATTGAACGAAAATACGGGCTAGTCACACTCGTCACCGTGTCATTGCCGGTACCTCGGCAGGTACTTGGATGACTGACAAGTCCGTCCATAGTTATCGTAGAGTCGTAGACTGATTCATTCATTCATTTCTTTATTTGCATTCAATATACTATACATTATATACAGTACATGAAACCCCCTGGGGTGTGGCAAAAGATAAAATAAAATAAATATTTACAAGAAGTCATGATGTGTCAATAATTATATCAGTTAAAAACAAAAAATAAAATAGTCATAGAGAAACATTAAACCGAAAATAAAAACATGTTTACTATTAAGAGATTAGGAAATGATAATAAAATAAAATATCAAATTAATGTCAAACTAATATATAGAAATATGGTTTAAAAATATGTCATCAATATTATAAGAACAGCCTTTCAGTAAAAACGTTCGTTTCGTACGTTTCGTTTCTTGCGCAAATAAATAGTAAATCGCTACTCGCTCTATTGCCATTGGTGAAACAGCTGCCTAACTGCAATAGCAAGACTAGTATGATACAAATCTGACCCCAACGTACGGAGTAGGAGCAATAAAGGTCCCCTGGGTTATCATATCGCTGACATTTGAATGGGTACTTTGAATGTGTGACATATATGTTTCAGTTCATAATACAAGTAGAATCTTATTGAGTTCCTATCGTAAATGAAGTGAGTACAGGCCCTAATAGCAAACAAATTCAGATTCTTACCATTATTGCCACCAATACTGGAACTCGATCCTTTCTGCCAGATACTGTGTTGTGTTCGCAGGCTGTTTAGTTCCGCTGAAACAATCAGAACCAACAAAATAGAAATTTGAAATGTCAGAATATATTTAAAATTCATTATATATAATCCGTTAAATCAGTACTCAGTGGTTAAGGAACACCTAGATACCTACTTTTTTAGTATAAAGTTTTTATTCACTTTATCTAATTAATTCACTGAGTACTGACCGTAATTTTATTCATAACATAACTACAGTTTGTTTTATGACACTACCAATCAAAAATAATCCGTTAAATTAGTTTTATTTCAATTAGAATCAGTTAAAATATGTAAATCCTAATAGGGATTTGCAGGCCTAATTGGTCTTATTGTGATCTCATTTCAATAACAATCGAAATACTTCAACAGTATTACCATTTGAAATCGTAAGAAAATGACCGATGGGTCAACAACAGAAACTTTTAAACTATACAAATTGGTTTCTTTTGTAGGTACCTACACAAATTTGCAAGCTCTATATTCTAGTCACATACATCATAGTCAAAAGGTGGTCAAAAGTAATAAAAAGTATGTCAACATTTTACCGTTTTAGGGTTAAACAAGCTACATTAACAACAATCAGTGCTATCAAGTTAACAATATGCTGTCCAGTTTAACCAGAGGTTCTACTTAACTGCCTTTTAAGGAGATTCCAGTTAAGTAGATTATTGTCCTTGCATGTGGCAGAGACAGGTAAATATAGACTGCCAATCTTAGTCTTAATAGTGTAGCGTCACTTGCATCGTCTCGTAACTGTTGTGTGCTCATACCCATAGTTTTTATGGTGTTAAGCACATTAAACAGAGGTTAAAGCGGCATGATACAAAACATTTAACAGAGGCCTTACTAACAAAACTTATATCTACAATAATAGTGAGGAAGTTGAGGAACACATTGCATGGAGGCTACCAGTTCTTATTAACACCTTGTCTCGACATGTGGGCTGAACAAAACATTTGACCATTCTCCTTGACTCGCTTACTATGGTGTGGGATGTATGCATTTGAAAGTGTATTGTGTGGGCAGCTACTGTGTTAACTAAAAGACAGATGTTCAAAACAAATTGGGACTTTGCTACTTCATGTTATGCTTGTTTAACTTTTGGTAGTATACCTACATCATTTTTGAGTTGTTGGAATGATTTCTTTCCATTCATTAGATTTCAAATTAAATTGACCGTTTCCTGACATCTTGTCACACAAGGGTTAAACACTAAATTCATAAGATGGTGCATTTTTGGGTAAACCAACTATTTCTTGTCGTTATTCTGTCTTGCCAAGAGACTTAATGTCACATTTTCTAGAGCCAAAATAAAAATATCTAGTGAGAGTATACCTAGCATGGTATAATCTAATGTAGGTGACAATCTAAAATCTTCTATTCATATACCAACTATCAAAATTAAATAGTTTTGTCACAAATGTAGTTCCTGGTTTCATCCAACAATGTAAAGCAATGGAAACTCATGGCCCACTTCATTATGAGTGTTCTATAGCAGCTGACCAACTGTATTCACTCATGCTCTAATTGCAGAAACAATTGAACTTTTGTTGTTACAGTTACTACAATACAGTTAATATTGTTGTTAGTGTTGGTTTCCATAGTCAATGATACATTGACGACAGGTTTCTACAAAAACAAATTTAATTCGTTACCTCGAGTTTCTTGTAAGTCTTTATTCAGTCTTTCATTGGTCATCTTCAAACTCGTTATCTGGTCCAAGAGGTATGTCAGCAGTCTACTGCCAACCTGACTCCCGGACAACCCCGAGCTGTCTTCCGACCCAGAGTCAACCTCTCCATTAGCCGGCCGGGCTATATCAGGCAGTCCTTGCACGCAAGGATCGCTGTATCTCCGCGCGCACTCGTCCTTCTCATTGGTATTCATATCACTATTGGAATTCGTGTCGCCAACTGATGTAACTATAGGCGGTAAGCTCGCGAAGTCTTGGCTGTCTGAGCAATTCTTTGGTTGGAAGTAATTAGTGTTTAATGGGGTGCTGTTCGGCGTGCTGCAGTCCTCGGGCTTCTCGCTGCGACGGCGCGGCCGCGGCCGCTGCACCTGCACGCTCTTGTTGACACTCTGTACGTAACGGTACTCGGGAGGATACAGCGGCATCGCAGGACTGCAATAGGTAGGCGGCGTAGGCAGCGACATTGGCTCCGCGTAACCGAACATGTTAAACCTGCACGGGTCGTAACCCGGCGCGAACTGCGAACCCCAATTCATATTCGGTGTCATAAAAGAATCATAAGTATCCATACTGGGAGTAGACTCCTGTATATGGCACATAGTTTTGTCCAACCATTTAGATAAATATGAACCTTTGCTTCCTCGAGATTTTTTCCGCTTTCCCAGGGGACTGTTTTTATTCGCATTACCGTTCACTTGCACTGGCGTTGAAGCCATTTGATCGCACACAAATAAGCACAAAAAGTTTCTTAACAAAGAAGCACTTGTAACTGTATAATTATTATCTCATCGTTGCCCACACATCGAACCTTGTTTAGTATTCACGACCGAGAAAAAAACAAATAATAAATATTCATCGACCGAGCAGAGGAACGACTAATCCTCGATTCAATTTCGATTGACCAATGACATGAAGTTATTATCGGCTGCTGTCAAAATCTCAAAATGTCAGATTTTTAGACGTTCTTCATTAAATGCTAAACTAAAAGCGTGTTCCCAAACAGGCTATTAAACTACAAATAAAAAATAATCTTGCTAAATCTGATACGTCAATTTTTGAACAATTTCAGCAAAATTTCAGTATTAACACCAAAGAGTAGTATAATTATATAGGAAACTTAACACGGGTTTGTATAAAATAATAATCAGTCAATCAAAAGCACGCTAATAGTAATACATTTTGAAAAAACACCACAATGAATGTTGCCTGACCAAAAAAATATATTCGTACAAATTAAATATCAGATTATGCGTAGTTTGAATCTTCAATCATTTTAATGATCTGTAGCTGTTTAGCATTTTAACAAAGACCGCCAATAAACTCCAACTTGCAATAACTGCGTGTATTTATATAATTCGGTAATAGTACTGCCATCTACTATCATGTTTTTACACTACGCATCGTAGGTTTTGAAAATTATCATTAGATGGCGCTGTTAGACGAATTACGAATACCATACGAATACTATTCTTATCATTTATCAAAATTATTCTTAACAACGGACCAACGATTATCAAGCAGTTATCAAGGGCTTGTTAGACTTAACAGCCTTGACAGGCGTTTATGAGTAACGATGGAAGAATACTGTGATAGTAAACTGACAGCAGTTTGAAGTCATTTTGTGATTCAGTAAAGGTTCCCTTGTTGTTCCTGAGCATTTGAGCAATTCTCGGAAAGTTTGTACATTTCGATCACATCTTAGATTTCTATAAAAATTGGTATGCTGGTAAAGTACATGAAGCTGAACAACTTCCACCACATTTCCCAAAATGTCCCAGAAGTTTCTAAGAAACATTCCTTTTTGTTACCAGATTTCCTTACACATTTGGTAACAAAAAATATTCATTTCTTTATGATATTGGAGGCTAACGAGACAACGAATCGCATGATGGTAAGCGATTACCGTCGCCCATGGAAAAATACAACACCAGAGGGTTTGTAAGTGCGTTGCCGACCTTCAAGATGGGCTCTTTATTCTGAAAATACTTTAACAGACCATAATTAGGTATATGTACTATTTAGTGCCTTATATTGTGAATTAACCTGTAAAGTTATAATTAAAACAACAATTAAAGACAATATATTTAATATCTAAATACTCGTGTATTTTATAAAATAATATTAATTTTATGTACAATTTCGTTCCAATATAATTCCAAAATTTTATCATATAATTCGCCATTTCATCACATGTAAGTCAGGATCAGAAGGTAGTAAACAAAATGCTTTATGGCACAAGGCAGACGTAATTTGAAATAATTCACAAAGAATTAGCTTCATAATGTGCAATAATATATAATTCTTAACGTAAACCGTATACTTATTAACAACTTATTTTAGTTATTTGTTAGACATGAAAATTGGCAGTATGTTTTATTTTTCAATGGAGATTGCAAAACCGCTAGAAGTTAAAAAAAAGTTAAGTTAAACTCACTTGAATCGATTTTGCTTTCTCTATTCCTTACTGAGAATATACCTATTGTGGGTTAACTTCAATTATGTTTACTGTTATTTTATAGAATTATTTCCATAGTCCAAAATCGATATCTTTGCCAATCACGCGGGCATTCATAACACCAACGACAGAAAATGCTTATCTATATCCACTTTATAAAATATTATAAACAATCCAATCTTACAACTATCTTAAATCATAACTTGATTAATATAATATAATCAACGAGATTATAATGTAAGTAAATGAAAACTAATTGCATTTATTTGCGATAAATATTTCTCTGTAGGTTTCAATACATTGTACTTGCGTTGAAATGTACGTTCTGTGCACAGGTATATACTTACAATATTATGTAATACTACGTAGGTAACAGAAGATAAATAACCACAGTTGATATTCGAGCCTAGACAGAAGTATCGATTCAAAGTTGTATAGAAAATAATTAGCTCTAGATATTTTTAGAACAAGAAAAAACAATTAAAAGAAACAAGTACAATTTCTTAAACATCGATATACTTCTTTTTAAGTCGGTAACTTATAGTCAGGACAGCCAATAATGCCACAGCAACTTATTTTAATTTTTTGTAACATTATTGTTATAATAGATCGTATAAATACCCAAGATATAAAACTATCAGGCCGAATTAATTATCTTTGCTTATATGTATAACAAATATTACAGATAGACTCGGTACGACACCGTCGTAACAAAATATATAATCCTTAAATGCTAAGTGAGTATACGCTTTTTGATCAAACAATAGTAGTTTATGCAACAGTGATATAATAAGGGTTCTTAAAATTCAAGGGTCGAAGTTACAAAACGAGACGTAGTCGAGTTTTGTAAAAAAAGACCCGAGAATTTTAAGAACCAATTATGAGCTGTTGCATACATTACTTTTTCTATGACAGCTGCAGCAAAAAAAAAAAAAAAAAAAAAAAAAAAGAGTTATTATTAAAAAAAAGAGTTATTATTTAAAAAAATTGAGTTATTATTTAAAAAAAAAAGAGTTATTATTGTAAATGAAAACATACCTCTTTCAATCAAGATGATCGGAACTTGTATCTTTAAAAAAAATAAAGCAGTTGTATTAAGCCCTTGCTACACGGTCGCCGACAAGCCTTCTAACCGTCTGTCCTTGGTCTGACCTTGGTCAGTTTTGGTCAAATTTTGTTGGAAACAACTGTCTACACGGTCCGTCCAGACCAAGGCCACGCGGTCTGAAGGGCTTGTCGGCGACCGTGTAGCAAGGGCTTTATACTCATAAGATGACTGCTAGCAGTCATCTTATGAGCCTATAGACAAATCATTCAAATGACATTGCTTTAGATATCACTGTCAGTCATTTAATTGACACATTTAAGTGCTGGAGTAGAAAAATTATTTTATGTGCATTTAACAGATATTTTTATATGTACGACTTAAAAATTTTAACAATTTTAATGTCAATTTTAAAATACATTTTCCAGTTCATTAAAACGACGTTCACGCTATAAAACCGTGTGTTCTTTTAAATTACGTATGTATCTAATAATTTAATCAAATATGATATAAAAATATGAAAATATTAGACTCTCTAAATGAGAATTTATGACACTAAGTAAAATCATACGCCAATTTTCTTCCAATAGTTTGAATCATTTCTATTGGAGGATAAAAGCTACTTATCGATGGCAGAACTAGTTTTAATTGAATAATGCTGCAAATAAGATTCTCTTGATTGCGTTTCAAGGCTTCAAGCCAGCCATTAGATGCACCATTTATGGCCGTTACTTGCACTATAAAGGATACCTATTAAAGATCTTCTCTTAAACATGTAAAATGACGCTCAATTTTCATCATTATGCTAACGTTAAAATCTATTTGACAGTGTTATTTATTTATTACACATTATACTTTTTATAATAATGTCCTTAAGACTACAAAATTTTCCTGGTAAGTCACATGTAGGTATATTATTGTTACGTCATTTCGGATTCCGATATACTACAATGCTTTTCCGTAGTTTTCATTATGAGTGACCTTCAAATTTAAGGATTTTGATAACCAACTTAAATCGGTGCTCTTATTACGTTGGTTTCAGCTTCCAAATAGGTTAATAAATTACAGATGTGAAGTCGAAAAATTATATTGAAAACCTCGTGGAGGTCGGTTCCAACCAGCTATGTACAGTATGTACCTCCCCCTACCCGCTCTGTGAAAATATAATGCTGTTGGTTTTACAATTACACGGAATCCGTTTGGTGTTTTATTGTCCCTAGTCCCTACCCTTTCCGACCCTGCATCCGCCAGTGATTTCTACAAAAATGAGACCTCTAATAAAATGTCAAACATTTCGCGTACGTAACGTGGATCTGGGTTCGAGGGGTTCTCGTGATTTGATAGCATCATATTTTAGGTGTTATGTCAATAAATTCTGCTATCGAGAAATCGCACTCAAGTTCTAGACAAGTTTAACATCGTCTAATGCTTCAAGAAGATTGGTTTCTGTCAGCATTTCTGTATCGGTCCAGAAGTCGTTCGATGTAAGACCTATATTGTTGTCTATGATCATGTCGACTTGTTGCGGGTAGTTAGGACTCGGTGTCATTTTATTGGTCAGATACGGATCGTTGCCGTGTATGACGCCAATGGGCGACAAAAGTCTGCCGGGGCTGTACATCTGCTTGAATTTACCGACAGGGGAGACCGATTGAGGTCGATACGGGCTGAGAACGCGCTCCCTTTGCGCGGGACTCATGGCTGGACTATAATTAGGAGTATTAGGGCTCGACGGGAGCGAATACATAGGGCTCCCTATATTAAGTGTAAGTGGAGACATAGGGTTAGTGACGTTACGTATCAGATTTGGAGTCGGTATCATGTTTGACTTTGGTATCAAGTTTGAAGTTGGTATCAGGTTTGAGGGTATCATGTTAGACTTCGGTATAAGATTAGAACTCGGTATGAGGTTTGAGTTGTGTATGGGTTTCGGGGGTTGTTTCTGCATGAGGTTCATGACCGGCACGGGGACGATGTTGTTGATCGGCATCTCCTGGTTGACCACCAACCTGTACTGGCCCGGCTTCACCTGCATTGGCTGCGGTACATCCTGGAATACACACAATAATATATATTAGTTTTGGATACTCGAGTAAGACATTTAGTCTGTGTCCGCGAGATGCTAAAACGTTAGTTAAGGTCGGGTGATATGGTTCCGTCGTCTTTCTAACATGGAGAAAGCCGGTAATCGAATTCTAAAACCCTGATCATTTTTTGACAGCTCCCGGACACGACTCAGAGAGACGTAGGTACCTACGTAGTACCTAAATATTTGGGATCGAGAAGCTATTTACAATGAAACATTCGCCGCCTTCATATTAAAGAAGCAATAATCTTAATTTTTATTACCACGTTGTTACATGTGGCCCTGTCATGTTTTTAAGAAAGGGTCAATAATTAATTAATAAAAAAAGTGACTAAAGTTTTTTTATGTTATCCAAATGATTAATTGTCGTATTGTAACAGAAGGCGCAGCAACAGAAATAACTAGACAAACGAAGTGAACAAATTCACAGTGCGTAGATCGTTTGGAGCATTACGTTCGTGTAGCTGATTCTGTTGCTGACTTTAGCAAGCCTTTATGCAAACCATACCTAATGAACCTGTGTGACGTGTGACTAATCTTGCGTACAGTAAATAGGTGCATGTTGCTAGGTAACAAGTAGGTATCGGGTATTGAGGCGGTATCAGCTTTTAACCTTGGTATTGAAAATATTCACTGTAGGTACTACCTATTTACATATTGCGACCAGTTCGTACCGTTTACCGCGATATACGAGTAACATAGAAATATTTACACGAGTATTCTTCGAGATATCTGTTAATAGTGTTAATACCGGGTGCGAATGACTATGCGGTTCTAAATGGAAAGGACAGTTTTACTCTCCGAGCACTAATTTTGATCCAGGAATTGTTATATTGTTCGTAGCGTAATTTCGACATTTTATAATGAAAATACCCCTAATTGATTTGTATTAGAAAAAAACATCAATAGTTTTTCAAACGCAAACGTTACGCAGCTAACTTTTTTCATATTAAAGAACACAAGAACACAAGAACAGATCCTTGCATTAAAAGTAGTATGGCTCCAACACTGTACAAGTCTAATATAGGTATGTGCTGGTATTTGTCCATTGACACAGATTCCATTGGTTACATATGTGTTTGTTTCTATTAAACTGACGCGGTCTAATAGAGTGTACTTAGAGAATATTACTGATTGTTCTAGAATGTAATGAGCTGTATGCTTCCTTGCTTGGATGTTTGATGTTGTTGAAATTTCGTAGGTACCTAATTATTTGTAGAAAAGTGATGCCGAAAAATACTCCTTAATAATTTTATTAATTTAGCCTTAGTAAAGCTTTATTAACATAGGAGACTAATAAAAAAATAAAAACCAGGGATCGGATACCGGTATTTTTTGTATCGGACGGAAACGGTATTTTTTCGTTCTTTGCTAATTACTTCATTTCTAATTGGGCAATCTAATAATACGAAGTCGTAACCTAAAAACACAACTGAGTCCTACATTTCGAGTATAAAATAATACGAAAAATATGGTTACTTCTAAGTTTTTGCAAAAAACCGGTTCCGATCCCTGATAAAAACAACGGGTTGCACTCAGGGAGTGCCGGCAGAAGTGAAAACTCAATGACTAGTGCAAAATGCACTATGTATAATTGAGGTTAACGCCCTCTAGCGTTATTTCGTCGCAACTCCTAAGCACACCACTGTTAGTACTCGAGTTATATTAATACGAGTTAGAGCGAAACTCACTAGATGGCATTTAAATCAATAAAGAAAAACTCAATGACAATACATGTAACAGGTCCGTATCTTACGGTCACGTGATCTCACGCGAGTTTAACATTTTTTCCCCACCTCAAAAAGTGCACAGCGCCGCTGCCCGCTAAAGAAGTTTTCACTTCAAAAAGAAACTTTCCAACCCTGTATGTCAAACAAAACATTACATATTATGTAACCTTGAAATCATATTATGTAATCCAATTCAAAAAGTAATTAAACTTAATAATTTCAATTACCTACCGCACGACTTTGTGTTTAAGCCAGTATTTTGTAACTATTTAACTAATACAATGAGTGTAGCTTCGCGAGTTCGCGTCACCGTAATAAAATTACGTCTAGGCCGGTAATAGATAACAGATAACTCTAGAATTGTTGTAGGCCATCACGACTGGGCTGGTATTTTCGTTATAAAATTTGCTGGACAGGTGTTAGCGCCAGTAAAGTTTACGACACTTGAAATTGAATTATTAATAACCTACATGAGCCAGAAATACGCGCTTTTCCTGTATTTTACGATGTAGGTACTTTAGATGACACCCCAGAAATGTATGTACATAGTAATTTTGTAGAGTGGTCACCACGATACAGGCTTAGCCTAGGCACACTGAGCTTACTGAGCTACTTATGTAATTTTATCTTCTTTCTTTTAATAAACGTTTTTTGTAAGTATCCTGATTTTCATAAAGCTCCATGTCTGTATCCAAATCGATATTATTCCTTAATCAATCACTAAATCCAAAATCTACTAAAATATATAGGATACTACTACCCCAAATGCAAGAAAACGGAAGTTTTTAATTGTTTGTCGTGAAAACCTCCGTGTAACTGCTTTTTTTATTGAGACGTGTCGGATTAAGGAAGTCATTTAGAATTCCCGTTTTTTATATACGATTCGAGGGCATTTGTTAAAAACGATTAAAATCTAACCTAACGTCTATAAATAGTTTATGACTAGGTAAGATTTTTATTAGAATTAGAATGAAATCTAACAAAATTGTAACATGCAAGGACGTAAAAAACTGGGTAAAATATATGATGTCTATGAAGGTTACTAAGTGAACAAGTCTCGTAAAACCAGGCGTGTCTCACTCCGCGATTTCGTCGCTTTGCTACAGGTACATCCGTTCGGCCCCAATTTTGGGGAAAGCCATAAGCCGCGCGTGGCGCTGTCGCCACCTAGCGGCCATATCTGTGCTGATCGTAACAGACGCGTTTTGTTAGAGAGTGAGTCTTCTGTACTTAGTACTATTATTTATTCTGTGGTAAAACCTATAAGTAAGTCTTTAATTAATCAGATCTACTGAATACCCACACGCAGCGCCTTGCCAACGTAATATCAAAACAGAAGCAGCACATACTTAAGGCTCCATTTTGGTAGCTCTGCTTTTACTACGATCGATGTTGTTTTTGTTTGTTGGTATCAAAATAAAACTAGTGCGTATTGTTGTGCGGTATTTGGGATAATTGCGGGTAGGTATCTGAATGGTATAAGGAATATTTTTCAACCCTTGGCATATACTAACTCCACTACACCGCGTGTCTTCACGAGTTTTACCTTGTGAAGTTGTGACCAACCCCCAAATCAAGAAACAAAAGGGTGAAAAGATAAGAAAAGATAAAAAAACCTAATCTTGTAAACTGTAGTAAAACCCCAAGGGTCGTTCATTCTGTCCTAATATTTTACGAGCAAATACTTATAAAATGCTTCAAACAAAAGCATAGGTATACCCTCCAGTCGCTGTAATTAAAAAAACAATAAGTAAAATATATTTTCAAATGTTAGGTATCAAAGGAACACAGAGCCTTAAGGTTTATATATACCTAAAGTATAGCTGGTCAACCAAATCTTGTCAGTAAAAAGCGGCCAAGTGCGAGTCGGACTCGCCCATGAAGGGTTCCGTATTTAGGCGATTTATGACGTATTAAAAAAAACCACTTACTAGATCTCGTTCAAACCAATTTTCGGTGGAAGTTTACAATATGGTAATGTACATCGTATATTTTTTTTAGTTTTATCATTCTCTTATTTTAGAAGTTACGGGGGGGGGGACACACATTTTACCACTTTGGAAGTGTCTCTCGCGCAAACTATTCAGTTTAGAAAAAAATGATATTAGAAACCTCAATATCATTTTTGAAGACCTATCCATAGATAGATACCCCACACGTATGGGTTTGATGAAAAAAAAATTTTTGAGTTTTAGTTCGAAGTATGGGGAACCCCAAAAATTTATTGTTTTTTTTCTATTTTTGTCTGAAAATCTTAATGCGGTTCACAGAATACATCTACTTACCAAGTTTCAACAGTATAGTTCTTATAGTTTCGGAAAAAAGTGGCTGTGACATACGGACGGACAGACAGACGGACAGACAGACAGACAGACATGACGAATCTATAAGGGTTCCGTTTTTTGCCATTTGGCTACGAAACCCTAAAAAAGGCGCGAAATTCAAATTTTTTATGGGACGATATCCCTTCGCGCCTACATTTTTCAAATTTGCCGCCTTTTTCTACTGTCAAGATCTGGTTGACCAAGTATAGTAATAGATTTAAGTACGCCAGCATAGTTAAGCGGGGCTTTCGTTTTAGGCTTTACGATCACTCCCCAGGGATCGTACTCAGATTGCGGCCCTTATCGGGGAATGCTTTATCCTAATTTAAAAGATAATATTAACCGCAGGACCATCTTTAATTAAAACACATCTATGTTTTCGTTAGAAAAATATTTCAGGCGAAGCCATTGACAAAATCGGGCTAACTAAATTCGGTAGCCACTTTACTTTGAGACCGGTCAGTTTTCGACACATTTCTGATTTCAATCGATGTCTTGGATTAGGGATTTAGACGTCAGTTGCGAAGTTGGCTTAACTTTTGACAGTGGTATTAGTTTGTCACTATATATGTATAAAAGAAAATAGTAATATTAGCTATCTATCAATAACTTGTGAGATAACTTTTATGTTAGCGCTATCTGCACAAAAGACACTCAATGGTAACATTTTGCGTCGTGTATAAAGAGTCGTTATGAGAAGGACAGAAGGGCAGCCAGAATTTCAAGCGTCAATGCCCTTTTTACTACAATTGCTATCTACCAAGCCCATAACCCTCCGAGGGTCGGATGAAAGGATTGTTTCTTCTAAGACTTCCCGCAAAATTACAAACCAAGAAATCAAAAAGTTTATTACGCAATAAGCCTTCGCAGATTTTCGGGGGTTTTAATTTACAGTCTAGAGATTATGTAACGTTTATTATGTGCAAAAGATGAGATAATAAACTTATTAGCGGAGGATTTCGTAACTTAGTATACTTGGTCTGACAGCTGGTCTTCTAGTGATGAAAAAACTTTTCGTACAGATTACCCTGGAGAGAATGGACGTGCCAGCGTTAACTAGGTAAAAACAACTTGTGTTCTGTTACTGTGACTTCGCGTAACTTGATATGAAAAATGTTTCGATACACCACAAATCACAATGTAATGTTTCGGTACCTATTTATATAAAACAGGGATCGGAACCGGTTTTTTGCAAAAACATCGAAATAACCATATTTTTCGAATTGTTTTATACTCGAAATGTAGGACTCAGTTGTGTGTTTAGGTAACGACTTCGTATTATTAGATTGCCCAATTAGAAATGAAGTAATTAGCAAAGAACGAAAAAATACCGTTTCCGTTCCCATACAAAAAATACCGGTATCCGATCCCTGATATAAAAGACTATATGTATAGACTAATTTACTTTTTTTCTCGAACAGGGATGACTAGCGATTGACTCGATATATTTTTTTTTACTTTAGAAATTATCATCTTTGCTAAAGTAATGCAAGTCAGTCAAATAAGTTTATAATTTTCGCGGATACGTCACCCAAAAATACAAATATACCGAAATTTCCCAGGAAAAATAGATTCACGCATAGGTTGTTAATTTTCTACGATGACTCTTTTGCAACTAAAACAGTGGCTATATGTATTTCCATAATTGCTATAAATATAATGGTGTTCCCATCACGAAAGCAGAGGACCCACCGCGAACTACGTTCGACGTGTTACCTTTCTGTCACACTTGTAAATTCGTACGTAAGTGTGACAGGGTGGCTACACGTCGAAAGTGGTTCGCGGTAGGCCCTCAGATCCGTTGAGGGCCTCTCGTTGTTGGTGATTTCCTGATTCATAATTCAACAGTTCTGTGAAAACGTCTATTGTGTTGCTAAGAAAAATTTAACTTCATGAATTCGTTATTTCTGGGTTAACAGAATATAGCGTGAGATGAGACTACCGAGTAAACGTTCTTAGTAACGTTTATATTTATGATTTACATGATTACTAACACGCCATAATAATTAACAATTATTTCATTATTCTTACGTACGTATGACTGCGATAAAATTTATCTAGTTACTTATAGCATGAAAGCCAAGCCATTTAAAAGCAGTTTGTGCAAAAATATTTTATTTTAGAAATATAAGTGTTTATAACTTAATTTATACTCTTATACCACTCTTATACTATACCTATTATTTTAAACAATGCATAATGCCACCAATTAAAGATGGCTTGTCACGAGATGTCAATATTTTCATAGACATTTGTCGCTTGCGCGTATTTTGATGTGTGCCTACCCGTAATTATGTAACATTTGTAAAGCACATTTACGACACGGTTGTAACCACGGTTTTCAATCAAATATTAACTAGTAATATTAAAAACATAACTACATACTAGTTAATAAGCACTAGTTGTTATAATGTTTTATGATAAGATTCTATATAAGTTTTTTGTTCTAAAACGGTTTCAAATTCATACATACTCTTAGTTAGTCAATAAAACGTATTTATTTAATTTACTCTACTCTTTTCAGTGAATACTCTCAATACCTTGGTATAAAATCCAATACAGTGGGAAGTCAGGATAGGACAGTGGAGGTAATAAAAATCAACATGCACCTTTTACAAGTATTACTCTTGATTTATTTTTCAATATATATATATGGCAATTCTTTCAGTTGCTCTAGGCAAATATTTTATTAATCGAGAAAAATATATTATTCTTCTAAAACATCGTCCAGTTAGACCATACAGTTATTATATAACAACGATGATTTGTTCTATATCTACACAAATACGTCTTAAAAATTTGATAAGTTAATGACAATGCGAAGCGCTACATTCCGAGTATGTTCTATATTCTAGCTATGTGCTAGTGTCACACAAATCGCCCCATATAAAATACCAATGTATGACCCCATATATTCTAGTAGTGAATAAAAAAGAACTAACAACGCTTTAGATCCAAAAAAACTAAATACATATTCTCGAGAATACTATACGTCCAAAATCTATACTACTTTTGTAACCTTTGTATATTAACCAAAATTCCATACTATGTAATATTAGTAATATTGAAAACTGTTCTAAATTGTACTTTGTATCATTTGGCAGTGGAAATAGTCTTCATATCATACAACCAACTAGTGTTCAAAACTGCCTAAAACTAATCAATCTAACGAAGACTTTAAATATAAAAAACGCGAAACGAAATAATCGAAAAAAGTCTACGATTCGACTCTGTCGAAATACCTCGATGTAAAAAATACCTACAATAAGGTAACGATAACTTAGTTTAACTTACAATAAAAAATAAATAGCGTTACTTTTGATAGTAAATCTAGAATTAGTATTGACTCGGCTCGTACTACAAACATAAGACTGAGTGCGCGGCAGATAGCCGGTTGGCGCGCTCGCCCTCCGGTAACTACACTAGGAACCAACAAACAGTTAATCACATAACCACCAAGATATGCGCACGTTAACTTAAGCACTAAACGACTAAAACGAAATTGCTTTCAAACTTACACCATTATATACATATCACCTAAAACTGAGTCTGTTTAACGCCCGCGGGCGAAAGCACATTATTGCAAGTCTGTGGAAGATTACTACACCCAGCTACATTGCCGTCGGCCCGGTGCTTAAAACATCTCAATTGCCATCGCAGACTTTAATCTGGCCGAGGGAGCACATTTTATAGCTTCATACGGATAATTAATAGATATGGAAAGTTCACGTGACCTTCAATTAATCGTGTGCAGGGTTATTAACTACGTCTACGAAATTCGTTAGAAAATTCGGCCAGATAAGTCTCGTGGCAATAGACCCGGGTAGACTTGGACTTTGGAGGCAACTATCAAGTGAACACTGGACGCGCATTATCACAGTTTATAGTTTTTTGGGAACGGGCCTCAAGCCTTAAGTTTTTGGCGGGGCCGGCACTGCACCATGCAGATGTACCCGGCGTCCACATCGCAGCCGCTCACCAGGAGGTTCATGAGGACGCTCGAGGACGGCGTGCTCCGTACTTCTAAAGCCGGGGACGGGCTACGCTTGACACGTTTGGCCCGGGGCTCCTCTTCCTGATTCAACACGCGTTTAGCGCCTGTCTCCCATGACGACACGCTTCTGCTTGGTATTAGACCTTTGAAAAAAAAAACCATTCAAAAGAAGTTCTTTCAAATTTGTAAACCAAATATATTTTTAACTGCAAAGTAAAGTACCTTGATCTGAGTATATGCTTGTAATGAGATCCTGTGGCGGAGGGCCTGTGGGCGGTGCGGCCAATAGGCGCTGTAGCGCCGGGGCCGGCGAAGCGCTCTGTTGCGTCTGTGTGGTTGTCGGCTGTGGTCTAGCCATGCTGACGTTATCTGGGAACGCCGCCCACATGACCGCCGGCTCCAATACAGGCAACTCATCGGTGAGGGGGATGAACGGCGAGTGTCCATCGTCTATGTCGTTGTCCGACCTTACGCTATCTAACGCATCCAGGGAAAGTTCTGTCAGAATTGACGACTGTTCACATGACGAGTCACTCTCCTGAAACAAGTAGCACATTAGACACAATTCCGCTGAAATTTCCGCTGTAATTATGAGGAAAAATTTACTAGTGATATATTACCTGAGGCTCAGGTGAGGACAGTAATAAAGAATCGGCAGTTAAGGAATCCACAGGGGAACCATTAGCAAGGTCGTCGCCTAAGAGGCTGCAGTAATTGTCGCCAAGAATGAAGTCATCGAACATGTCAAACGGACTGTTCTCCAGTGGGATGCAAGTGTCACCGGCCGTAGGCGCCAGATAAGTAAGATCCTCCTCATCAGGCTCGTCTTTAAGCACTGCAAAGCAAATATAAATGGTCAAAAATCACCAACCAGCTACTTGAAAAATATGTACAATTAGTGAATCTAGAGCAAAACTTTGAAGCTTTAGAATCAGTAACTCACTTGTCTGTCCCTTGGATTGTGCTAGCGAGAGATAACCCTTGTTCATGTCTTTCTCTCTTGGTGCAAAGATTTCTTCTGTAGCAGGCACCACAGCTACTATGGCTCCGTTCGCTGGAGGCTCAAATGCGGCAGGCGGTACGGACAGAGGCTTCAAGTCCGCATGTTGGAGTTGGTGTGCGGAGAACACCTCATCTTTGCACTCGATAGCGCTGTGGACAATACAAAATGCAAATTACCGCCCTAGAGGCAGATCCTACCTAAAACATACGTGGCTTCGTGTTCAAGTGCAGCACCGATGATAATTTTAAAATCACGGACTTTAGAGAAACGCAATCATTTTCTGTGATAATTAGTTGTCTATACACGCAGCGCGATGTCTTGGAGGTGCGAAGAGAATATGTTTATCAATAAGAACTAAGTCCACACACTAAGGATGACAAGTCATAATAGTATGGAAACTTTACAATAGTCAAGGTTACGAGAGAAATGAGCTAACTAGTACCTCAACAAAAACAAAAGTTAGATGAGTCTAGGTAGCAATAGAATAACAATTAAATTAGTCATCAGATGGCTTCAATGCATTTAATAAATAATTTATTGTACCGCGCTGTATTTTTATTGAATATAAAGTGCACTAAGTGCATACGTTTAGTTATAAACAAGGAAGTTGTAGTAAAACATATTAACAGTATTACACGTAACACTGTTATCTTCATCACGAGTGGAACCAGGTGATAATGATGCTAATAAGAGTATAATAAACAGCTTGCTCTATATATAAAAGGATACACATGGATTATATCTCAACTCAAGTAAAAGTCCATACTTTAGAAACGTATTTAGATGGTTGTAAAATATATAAAATTCAAAATATACTTACAAAATACACTAATTTTACTTTAGATAAATGAGTTTAGTTTCGAATTAATAAACTCAAAAAGAATTCCGTAGAAGTCGATTAACTCGCGGGGATTAAAGTTATTAAGACGTGAATTTACTCAAGTATTCCAAACAATTTAACTTTTAGAATTGTTTGAACGCGTGCGCACAGTGTGAGAGCCTGCGCTAATTTGAACTGAGACCAACCAGCCCGATAATGTGATAACAGATAATACTGCAGTAAGGATTAATTAATTACTTTTCGACCAGTAACGCTGATGACCCGCGAATGGCCTTTTGATATTTGCGTCAATAGATACTCTGCTAGCACTGTAATCTGTACCAATACGCAAAGCGTTAATAATCGAGACCATTAATATGATAAATTGTATGTTGTTGACTATAATCTGCTGTTTTCATTGACCTTAGATGCAGTGTGATCTTCCGTGGAAAGCTACTTTAAATATCTAATACATTTCAGTTTTAATTTTTAACTGAAAACAAGAGAGCTTCATTTAGAATCAGATTGAAAAATAATATTAATTTATCTGATAATGATACACAAACTGATATGAACCTTAGCTAGCTATAACAAAAACATATTATAATCATTACGAATGTTCACATCAGCTGAATCGCAAACACAACCGACTTAATTTGTAATAGCATAATACCGTTCCAAACCATCGACTCATCGTAGGCTAGACGTAAAGCCATTCGGGGGAGTGTTTTATTTATTTTGGTTAGTGCATTTATGTGCTACTTTTGAAGAGATTTGAGAAGGATAACAGTATATGTGTGAATCGGGGTGGAGAGAGACGAGGGTATGGTTGTAAGTTCGGCCTTGGTAGCGACCTTGTAGCAGCCACCCTCGGGCAGGCTCTCTCCTCCACTCGGGCCATTCACCAGGAGTGTAGTGAAAGTGTATGCGCGCGCAACGCTATACGCGTGTAGGCCCGTATCGATTGCCAGTTTAAGAAATTCCTATCCAGCTATCTAGACAGGCCTACCCGAAATGCATAATAAAAATAGAACGCAGAATGGAATTTGGCAGACGCGGAGTTAAACAAAAGTAGAGAAGAACGTAAGAATAATAATGTCCGAGGGTAAATATAATAGGTTGTTGAAAGTGTTAGCGCAAAAATACGGGTATGTAAGCACTAGGGTTGCCGTTCCGCTGACCTTGGCCGTGATACGCTGTGTTCAATTCGGGGGGCAACGCAATTCAACATTTACATCTGCCAAAACGAGGACGTGACATCAGAAGATTTAAACTAACTAGTCCGGCGAGATTCGTAGACAATTTATTAAGTAGAATAAGATTACGTTATTTTCATATACCGAGATTAACGAGACCACTTTTATAGCTCCGTTTATTTATTTACTGTAAAACATATACCTACTACTAGTGAGAATTTTAATAGTTGTTTATGCTAGATGCTATAAATTAAAACAAAGGTATTTGATTACATATACTTATATTGAGCTAAGGAATACCCAAGTTATTTTTTTTTTCCAGTTTATTTAGGAACACTATAAGAAATACTAAGCAAAAAATAGTTTTAAGGCGGATATTTAATTTGACAATATGGGATACGATTAGAACATGGGTTGTAATAATTTCCTTTATGGCGGCACTCGTGTTCGTTATATTGCCGGCCCAGACATATTGTTGTCTAACTAACATGATAAAGCGATTTTGGAAAGTATTTGAAGGTCGATGCAGATTAGATAATGCCGCGATAAAAAAAATCGTGTTGATAAAAATAACGCAATCTGCAACAATGCAAATAGAATGATATAACGTATAGCCGGATGAATTTCATTAAAGATTGAAATGAAACCGTAGGCGGATAAATATTTAAGCTAAACTGAAAACGTGCGTCACCGGTTGTGGTATTGGCATTATGCACATTCGTTATAAAAGAGAACGAATAACAAACAGCTCATTGTATAAACAACAAACCTATCGATAATAGATTGATACATGATAAGGCTTCTTAAAAAGTTTCCAGCGGAACGAATTGAAATTGGTTCTATGGTTTTCTGGTGAAGAGATCAATGGGAGGATTTGATTTATTGATGAGTATGATCACGATTTATAGAACGAAGCGCATCAGTCTGTCAATAGCGAGCCGGTTGCGCGGGAGTCAAGGCCGCGGTGCGGTTATGTAACCGGCGGGCTGGGGGACGAGGGGCGCTAATTTTAGCGGCTTCTTGCAAACAACACGCGTCAGCGGCGCATACGCTAATGTTCTTCGAAGATGCCCTGACCGCTCTAAAGGACTCCCCACAATATTTTTGAATCGAATTAAAATTTTGCCACTGAGTCGGATTCACGCGGAGCATTGCAACGACGAAGAATTTTTGCGACAAGTGGACAACCGCGATATATTTGTGTCGGATAAAATAGTTTAAGCATGATTTTAGTTTAAACATAAACAACACACAACACACTGAAAAGTTACATAATCCGT
Source organism: Cydia amplana (assembly GCF_948474715.1). Classification (NCBI taxonomy): domain Eukaryota; kingdom Metazoa; phylum Arthropoda; class Insecta; order Lepidoptera; family Tortricidae; genus Cydia; species Cydia amplana. The sequence goes on from NC_086085.1 coordinate 6,273,427, forward strand.
GTTTTCAATGACCACGATCTATTCTCTTATCTCTCCGGTGTTTATTACGTTAACAAAGTAGCAAATTTTAAGTTTTAATCACGTTTCCGCATGGGTTGGTATGTTATTGCAATTATTCTGCACTTGAAACGAAACACGCACTGTATCCACTTCACTGTCACTGCTTACCATGTTGGTTAGACGCTGACCTTGTTGTTAAACAATATTATCAGTAGCGATTTTCACGTGTTTAGTGTCGGAACAGCTGATCGCGAGAGTTTGGTCGGCAGTAAACTAACGTGTACGGTTCAGGCGAGGTCTGTGGCGCGAATGGGCAGGCGACGGCGCACTGCCGCTCTTGTTTGCCGTGTTCGTTATCCATTGAAACGGTGTGCGTACCTATTGCGATGACATAAGGCTGATAATCAACTGTTTGGAGTGCTGCATTGTGGTGGCCGCTCGTGTGATCCTACTATCATTACGTCGCGATTACTGACTGACGATAAATTTTGAAGATTGCCGTACATTCGACGGCCACGCGAGGAGATAACCGGTCCGCGCACTGGTGGTGTGATCGTGGTCGGAACCAAGCGGTATCATTTGCTATCGAGTGATACTCACACCAGGGGTTTACTGTTTATCTCTTTTACTACGATCTGTCAATTGCTAATTGACTCATAAAAATGTTGAGATTGAAACTTTTGAAACGCCGTCACATACCTACCCAGGTTACTATCTTCTCTAATAAAACTACAAGTGGCGCATTGTTCTAATAACTATTGTAATATTCCGCAATATAATAGACAAATATATATGTACCTACATAGAAATTGTTACTTAAGGAAACCGGAGCATTTCCTTGCATGTTATTCTTAGAGCGATCCGTGCACCAGCAAAATAAGAATTGTTTCAGCTGTCTTATACTCGTAGGATACTGGATACCTAAATTTAAATAAGGATCGCGACGAAAGGAGTTATTTTAGTGACAGCATCTCCTCGAGGAGTCGTTGAACTGAGCTCAGAAATGGAACAAATATGCAGCTAACTTTAGTCTAAATTGGTATCACGGTTCTGTAATCTAACTTTCAAGTTTCAACATAATTCTATCTATCATTCGCGAAGTAAACAGCTGAAGTGAACAAACACATATATTGTCATAATTAAGATGCCTATTTACGTATAATTACGGTCTCAAGGCCATTGAACTGAATGTAAATCACGCATAGCATAACTAGGTATGCCTTCATTAAATTAATAAATTAAATAGGGATATTTCACAAAGAAAAAATGTCCGCCCATTTGGCAAGGGCCGACGATTTCCGGTAAGTACAATAAAAAGCGGCCAAGTGCGAGTCGGACTCGCCCATGAAGGGTTCCGTATTTAGGCGATTTATGACGTATAAAAAAAAACTACTTACTAGATCTCGTTCAAACCAATTTTCGGTGGAAGTTTACATGGTAATGTACATCATATATTTTTTTTAGTTTTATCATTCTCTTATTTTAGAAGTTACAGGGGGGGGGACACACATTTTACCACTTTGGAAGTGTCTCTCGCGCAAACTATTCAGTTTAGAAAAAAATGATATTAGAAACCTCAATATCATTTTTGAAGACCTATCCATAGATACCCCACACGTATGGGTTTGATGAAAAAAAAATTTTTGAGTTTCAGTTCGAAGTATGGGGAACCCCAAAAATTTATTGTTTTTTTTCTATTTTTGTGTGAAAATCTTAATGCGGTTCACAGAATACATCTACTTACCAAGTTTCAACAGTATAGTTCTTATAGTTTCGGAGAAAAGTGGCTGTGACATACGGACGGACAGACGGACAGACGGACAGACAGACAGACATGACGAATCTATAAGGGTTCCGTTTTTTGCCATTTGGCTACGGAACCCTAAAAATGATAAAATTTAGAGATCTGTGTTCATAATAATTCTGAGCGACTTTAAAAACAACGCAATTGTAATACGTAATAAAACAATATTTGTAAATATTCAACATTTGCTCAGTAGGTTTTTTCTACCTATTTAGGGAAATGAAACATCATAACCGTGGGAATTATTAAAGATCAATATCGTTCCTAAAATATCGAATCAATATCCTAAAATGCTTCCAGTACACGGTCTTGTTTACTTTCGTTATTAGAGCATTTATGTAAACATGGTAGCTAGCGCAGCTATCGAATTCTCAACTAGGTTTTCGTGAAATTCATTATTCATTAGTATTGCGTTATTTGCTAACAAGATTGTTCATAATAATGATACATTAGCGCCTTCTGCTGCTATAATACATAGTATCTAAGTTGCCTAATAAATAATCCTTTTAATGGGATTACTTACACAGAGTTTAACCAGTAATTGCTAAGATTAGGTCCTTTCGGTCTACTAAAACTGGTGTAACGAACTTAATTTAGTGATGAAAAAAAGATCAGAATCAACTCCGCAAAGAGACGCATCTAAATTCAAATTGAATGTGTTTTTGGAATATAAGTAGTGTAATTTTTTGTTCTTTTTGAATGTGTAACTGAGACACTCTTTATCTACTGCAGCCGTTGGGGCATTAATATTAATTTAGAAATTCATATACTTTATGTAATTTACAATTTAATTCTGCACACTGAACCTTGATCTAAAAGCTTTCTACAATTCCTTGAGTCTAGGGGCACTAATATTAATTTAGAAATTCATATACTTTATGTAATTTACATTTAATTCAGCACACCGAACCCTTGTATGGTGCGAACGCAGTCGGCACCATAGTAGACACATTAACGAACAAAATACGGTCGTATATACATATAAAATTATTTTGAAAATTTTACATAAATCGTCAGACACTACATTGATATAATATTTGCTGTTATTATATGAATGTTAGCGATTCAGTTTAGCAATCCATCGCCGTCAGTAGCCGGTGGTGACACTCGATACGCGCGATGGAGCCGCGTTGTTCCACAATTTAGCCGCGTAACTAAAACCCCGCTCTAATGGACCGCTAGACAATCCACAGCTAACGTGACATGATTTTATAATGGACTCTATAAAAGTGTATCACAAAATTTTGAGATCTTCATTTGAAATTACCCACATCAATTGATCGAACTTTTAAATATGGTGAAATAGTACTTCAAGATTAGCGATATATAAAATGATCAATGCTGATTCACGTTACGAACGTAATAAATGAAAGAGAAAAGAGTAATTACAGCATAATCACACTTGATAATGGAACTGAGTACCTTGATTTAATAGATAATCTTTGTGATTGTTGAAAACACCAGGAATACTGTTAGCTATCCTCTTGAACAGAAGGAAGGTATGATGTAACTGAGGAAAAGCATTGGGACCATACAGGATCTGTCGGACCGGGTCAGAGCATGCGCGAGTTATTTCACAACTTTGCAATGATTCCGGACATACCATAATGATGAAATCGGAGATTTAATATGAAATTATTACACGATTTCAAAAGAAAAAGTAAACAAGTACATTGAAATCCAGAGAAGCTCAACTAATAGATCAGACACAATGTGCTAATCAGAGTATGTATCAATATATCAGTTTATGCGGGTAACGTCTATAATTATAAAGATAATAGGATACTGCTCGAGTGTGGAGTTATCCTCGCGCTACATATGACGGAGTATGTTTCAAATCGAATCACACCCGTTTCTATTAGCATAATTTTCTGTCTCAATGCAAAGATTGATATGCGTCAGTACCTACCTACGTCGGATTTGGTTTAACTAGCGAACATATATGGCCTGTCTGGCAAATGGAAGGATAAACAAACTGAACCAGGATTTTAGGATGCATTGTTAGGAGTTAGGTACCTACATTTTTAGTTCCATGATTTAAATATGAAGTTTGAGTTTTCAAGTTTTCAAAAGGGTTTTAGCGGATATATGAGACTGTACATGTAGCAAATTTAACATAGGTAGAACTTAAAGGCAGTTAAATTGATTTACTTACAAACATTCTCCAACATTAGTTTTACATTTTAACCCTTCCCGACTCTGCTAACGATCATACACAAAAGCATAGTCGAGTAAGAATTTCAAAAGTATTGCCTAACATTACTAAGCTTTTGGTCGGACACGTAGCTAGTCTACGTGAGTGTGTATGATTATTGTCGGAACTGCCCGCTTGTAAGTTTCGGGCATACGTGACATGTGAAACGTCTTGCCCGATATTGAATCAGTCCCTTACTAATAGTATTACTATTTTGGGTGTAATACATTCGAAGACACTAGAAATGTCATGAGGGAATGGGGTCGGGTGAAGTAGGGTAAAAGTGTAATTTCGATACAATGGCGGAAGTCCTTTGAGATGATATTAGCTGGTTCACAGATTGCAATCCTAAGTAAACCTTTCCACTGGTATTTACCTATCCTTGCTTTAGCTTAATCATTAATACCTATATTATATACCTAATAACACTGAGATATGTAGATAGGACGATGTTAATAGCAGTGTTGGCAAAAAATCTATTCGAATGGACGATTGACGATTGAGGATTGACCGATCAATTCGAATTGACGATTGACGAAACTAATTCTAAATCTACTGAATGAAGATTGACGATTACTAATCGTTAATTCGAATTGATCGGTCAATCCTCAATCCTCAATCATCAATTCGGATTGACGATTACTTTGTATGTAGATAGATAGATTTTTATTGGTACCTACCTACCTACCTAATGTCCTTTTTATTTAGGCCATTTTTCGAAACTGAACAAATGCGTTCAAAAGCGGTGTCTGAGTTTACCAAAGGTTCCGAAACATGTTTCCGACGGCAATATGAAGGATGTCCTTTTTGGAACATTTTCGGGACTTTCCTTGAAATTAACCGATATTGTTCAAAATCGATATCTTAGGTGCCCTAAGGTTTCGAAACTTGTTTCCGAGGGAAATATTGAGAGATGTCCTTTTTTGGGACATTTCTAGAAATTACCCGATTGCGTTTAAAATCGATATCTGAGGTGGTTACCTGAGAGGTTTCTAAACATCTTTTCAACTGCAATATTGAAAGGTGGTGGTGTTTTGGGACATTTTAGTGACATTCTTTGAAAGTGACTGCTTGCATTCAAAATCGATATCTGAGGTGCAAAACATGGTTTCAACGGCAATATTTAGATTCTACACTTTAGCCGCGTACTTACTTTACTACCTGCATTACGCCACCCTGCTGATAACAAGATGCGTTCTAAGAACGTACGAGTGCGAAAGAGATAGCATGATTCTAATCCTTTTATTGTTCTAGTGGTGTCCAGTTTGAGTCCAGTAGAGATAAGACATTCGGTCTTCAACCCTTGTCAATCGGTTAATTTCTAGAAACGTCCTAAAATGTCCCAAAAAAGGTCATTTCTCGGTATTGCCGTCAAAAACATATTTCGAAACCTTTGGGCACCTCAGATATCGATTTTGAACGCAATCGGTTAATTTTAAGAAATGTCCCATAAATATCCAAAAAAAAGGAAACTCCGTCTGTATTGCCGTCGGAAACATGTTACGGAAGTACCAACGATCAATGGTTAATCTAGATTGAGAATTGATTTAATCCGAATTGAGGATTGATGCGTTAATTCCAATTGATTCAATCGGATTGACGCGTCAATCAGAATTGAATCAATTCGAATGGATCAATTCGGATTGATCAATTTGGATTGACGCGTCAATTCGATTGATCAATCCGGATTGATTTAGTTCAGATTGATGCCAACACTGGTTAATAGTAATGTTAGTATATCTTGTAAGTATATGTAAATTTATATACCTATGTTTGTGTGTAATTTAATACATTTACATATTGTGTGAGCAGAAATGTCTACACATTGTAAATATATAATATAATGTAGAAAATCTCATAATATCGCATCTAAAATGGATCTAAATTAACTCCGACCATGCTCCGACTATCGACTATATATTATTCTCGCTTATCGTATTGAATTAAACATTATGATAATGATAATTAAAGAAAAGACAATAAAACTAATCAGTAACTACGTAGTTTTTTTTTTAATAACAACCGCGCCTATACTTAGATTACTAAAATAAAAATGCTAAAACTTACAAAAATGAGGTTGTTTACCGACATACTAATTATACAAATTGAATATATGCCAATTCCTCCTATTGTTGAATTCGGAGTCACGAGTTGTAATTGGCGGGCTCGCGGTGTCGGTGCAAGATGCAATTCGCGCTGCAAATGGTTATGCTATTATGGCCGGATGCAGACGGTCCGCGGTCGTTGACCTGGTAGCCCCACCCCCAATTTCAACGTTTGTGGCTACGTGACTCCACGGGCGTTTTACAACAGGTATTCTTTCTCCGTCATGCTTGCAGGGGCTTGCTAACGTCGAAGTTGTATTACCAAGATAATGATGTCAGAGTGACACAATATTTACAAGTCATCTCCATGAGGAAGTGTGTAAAAAACCTAAGTGCTTAAGTGCAGTATAAATTCAATAGACGTTTAGGTACCTATTTAGACGTATTTTTGTTTTATCGCTTCAAGGAAAAAACAAACTACAATATTGCATGAGGAAATAAGGTAATGCCATGCCAACAGACATATATTATTAAGAATGTATTATACATTATTAACAGACTTTCAAAGAACCTTTCTCAATTCGTCGGGATTGTTATTTTTTTGTAATGTTCTCGGTCTTCTGGAAGACAATTACATAGATACTTTTTTGCTAGAAAGAGTTGACTATTCATAATGTTATCAGGTCAGAATTTTTTGGTGAGATGCTGGAGAAAGCACGGGAATCCTTCAAATAAGTATTTATATGTACACCGTACATATCATTGGGATATTGGTTATAGTAACTCATGCATTTGCTCTTGAAAGCAAAAATTTTGCGAAGTGGACCTGATGGAAATCATAAAATAATGGCATTATAATTTGTTTTACGAAGACGGTTATTTGATAAACCCCATTACCTTTTCGAAATGTATTCTTAGAATAGAGCATGTAAATACAATGGATGTAAAATCTAAATAATTCTAAATCGAACTTGTCATCGTCGCCAAGCCAGTTATAAGACAAGAACAAGAAACCGGTACTGTAGTAGGTAGTTGGACAATGAGAGCACTTTCGAAACATACTTTAGAGACATGCAATGAATTCAGTAGTTGAAGAAAAGCAACATCAAATCCATCCGTTATTATTGGTTCAAAAGTAAATGAACAGAAATAAGTGATTTTAAAAATGCTATGAATGACTATATAATTTTTCAAGTTTAACATTGTTACACTGTAGAAGAGCAAATGAAAATGAAAAAGATTTCATTGATACTAGAATTGCTAACGGCATCTAACGTGCCGATGCAATTTATGGATATAATGCACGGAAAATTGTGGTAATAATGTGATAAAGTAAATGTGAGACGATAAAAGGCTGTACTGTATTTTAAATTATTTGATAACAAAAAAAACACATTACAAAACGCTGTCACGAAAAGAGTATCAATTAAACTAGCCCTGAAATTTATTTTGGCTGCTTAAAACGTGGCCTGAATTGTTGATTTAGGCTGCCTACTTAAAGGTGTCGGACAATCGATAGGAAAGACGTCGACGACCCCATATTGTACAGTAGCATTAGCAGATATTAATGTAGGAAATCGAAATGAAATCAAGTGGAAAGGCTAGTTCGTGCCAAGAATTAAATCATGGCTGCTTCTAATCTTTATTTCAGTCGGTTCTGTATTTAAAAGACGGTAAAAAACGACTTAAAACTGAAACTGGGAATGGAGGGAGACGGTCACAAAATAAATACCGATTGTTCACGGTTTTATTTAAAACTCATCTTGTAGGTCGTACTTATGCGCTTTGTGATGTGATATTATATTATTATAACTATTTAATACATTTTTCTAAATAATGTTAACAGTCGCTCATTAAATTAAATCAAGTTATAACTATACCTACTGTTTAACTAAAAGCAAATTTTAACTCCTACATTTTACTCTTTTTACATGAACAATACTATCTCAATATTTTTGCTTCTTCAGAAACTAATATCGTAAAGCTGCCGGCGATATCGCAAGCTTTTTTAACGCTAAGGCTCGTCTACAAAGGGTACCAGCATTGTGTAAGTTGATCGTTTAACAACAGGCAATCTTACGATAACGGCAGTCGTCTGGCGCAAATCTGCACGGTCTGGCCGAATACACAGACTAAGAACATTTGTATGAAAATAAAGGCGTACTGTGTTGTATGTGAATCATTATTGATTCATATTCGCCCACATGTGAAACATCACTTTAACTTTACCTGTTTCAGAATCAGAGTAGTATTTAATTGTTTTGCCGCCTGACGGTTTAACAATTCGGTTTTCCCGTAGGGAACTCTTACAACGGTGAATTTTATTAAATGAGCAACCTGATGAATTACTGCCTCGATGTCGTAATTAATATTCATGCCGACAAAATTACCTAATCTACGCAAAATGCTAACGGAATTTGAGTTATGTCAAAACGAAATAAACGTCAAATTTGTGTACCAAGTTCTTAATACTGGCGATGCATCAATGGAAGTTAAATATGTATACCCTGGCTACGAAACTGAAAAATAATAAAATAACACGATAAATTAATTCCGGTTTTGCCAAGGGATATTTTGATATGCAACTTCAAATGTTAATTTGAAAATCATAGTTGGACACGACATTGTTTCTCAATCTACGTATCAAATATAAGATAACATTACTATCAACCGCCGTAGTTTCACTCGTATGAACGCACACATACACACGTCTTAATAAACAAGCCGAAATATCCTTAATAAGCCACCAAGGTCCCTGGCGACGAGTACATCTACAATGGCCACAATTGAGAGGTCCCCAGCAGCATTGACGTCACAGCCATTGACCCTCTTCCCGGACCATTTGTGTGCCTATCACCGCGTCTCATAACACAAGATATGAACAAACAATAAGACAGCGCGTTTAGTGTTTTATTAGATCAACTATTTCAAGGATTCTTATTAAAAAACAAGTAGGTACATAATTGTCTCTGTAGTAAAAACATATAAGTACCTTGATACCGCATTTAATGATTTAATTTTCCGAAATATTTCAGATTTAGTTAGATAAAGGCGATTGGTTGGAATGTGACCGGTAATTTTTTTAAATTTTTCGAATATATAAATTTAATTGCATTTAATTAAGGCATTATTACTATTATTAGGAGCGTATAATTATTTCCATTCTTCATATCCACTAAGAGGAGTGACCAGCAGCGAGCAGCAGTAAGGGTTATAACGGTTCTTCGTTCTTCGCCATTGTAACAAATAGGTACATAGTTCTACTACCTAATAACCCTTTAGAGTTCCCTACAGAGCAAAACAGTCTGCTTATTAAGTGGTTTTAAGCTACAAGCTCGTGTAACGTGATTAAAAAAGCAGTTTTGTAAAGATTTTTAAATACAAATACGTGCCCTGCGGCGGAACGAGCTTGGAGAATATGCAAAACAAACAACAGAAGCGCTGAAGCTTCACAAAAGATAATGTTACGTTAAAATTGTAAAACAAAGGAATGAAGTACCACGTCAGTTACCTGCCTGCATAGTTTTCAGCGAACATCATCTAGAGAGCGGGGCAGGGACCTACGAAACAGGGCTTGTAGGTATTCCTACTGCATCACGTAACGTAACAGTTTTCCTTACACCGCTTCTTTTCTCATCTGACAATACATTATGAAAGAGCATACTTAGTGAATTGTTGAATTATAGAGAACACCACTGGTTAACTTAACTTAAGTCGTAAAGCAATGAGAATTACAATCCAGCGTGGGTGTTGCTCCCATTCAAGCTGAAACGAAAACTGCATCCTGGTACCGCTAGGGGAGGGGGTCGTCGACCGAGGGGGAGGCTAAGGTGCATTCGCCTGCAGTTGCATAACCCGACCGACGACCGAGCTCTATTTTATTCAGGTGCACGTGCTTTTAAAAAGGTTGCATGAGACAAGTAATCAAGAGGTATAAAATTTACTTTGTGCAATTCAATTTGAGTAGCGATAAAAGATGTGCCAGTGAAGGATCGTTGACATGCGGTTTAGATGCATTGCGGATTGTGGACCGTTATGGTTCACCGAGCAACGTAATATTCAATGCTTCTATTCAATAACAACATTTAAATTAAAGTTTATTGTCGTGCCTCGAAGTCGTTGCTCGTAGAACTGATGGCTGCACGAACTGTGAAGTTTGGATTAGCTGGTCATGCGGAAAAATCGGCGTGCAAAGCTCGAAATATACTTAGATCTGGCCAAGATCTCAAAGGCCTTTAGATGAGAAAAGAATATTGGTCGTGATAGAGATCCTTGAGGAGATCTTTTTTTTTTCGGATGACGTACGTCGACAATGTGCTACAGTTACAGTTGAAAGCACATCCGAGAATAAACCCGCTGAATCAATTATGAAACGGATTTGAATAGAGAGTCCAGACGAGTGACGACTGTATTACCTTAACCGACCGAGGTTATTATTCTAGACATTGTAATATACTGAAAGGAATATACCATTACCTCCATTTATTTATACTTGTAAGCAATTTACAAATGAAATTTGTTGTGGAAACAACACTTTTTAGGGTTCCGTAGCCAAATGGCAAAAAACGGAACCCTTATGGATTCGTCATGTCTGTCTGTCCGTCTGTCCGTCCGTATGTCACAGCCACTTTTTTCCGAAACTATAAGAACTATACTGTTGAAACTTGGGGGATACCCCAAGATATGATAGATATATGGATAGGTCTTCAAAAATGATATTGAGGTTTCTAATATCATTTTTTTCTAAACTGAATAGTTTGCGCGAGAGACACTTCCAAAGTGGTAAAATGTGTCCCCCCCCCCCTGTAACTTCTAAAATAAGAGAATGATAAAACTAAAAAAAATATATGATGTACATTACCATGTAAACTTCCACCGAAAATTGGTTTGAACGAGATCTAGTAAGTAGTTTTTTTTATACGTCATAAATCCCCTAAATACGGAACCCTTCATGGGCGAGTCCGACTCGCACTTGGCCGCCTTTTTATACTTATAAATTTTCCTGATTTGTAGAAGCCGGCGAAAAAAAGTAAAAAAACTCGACTGTAGTTAATAAAAAAGAAACACCTAGACATAAAAAGGAGGTTTATTTAGATCCGTGACCACAGGTAGGTATCGTATGATTAAAACTTCAAAGAAAAGAATTCTATAAATTACAGTACTTCGTGAAATATCAACTAGAAGTTTTGACCAAAGTTCTCTCCCGCACAGGGTTATCACCTAGGGCTTAAAATCGATCCAGCTTTAGTCTCTCAGTCTAATATTAGACCGCGCAGAAGGTGTGGCCCCAACATAACGTTAATTAGGTACGTGTTGTTGTTACATTGACCCAGATGGTAATGTGTGAAAATAAACGGCAGTGCACGTGAGACGACGCCAGGTGTTAGTCCTGATCTCATGCATTGTATGAGGTCAGGTTTTACTAGACAGGGGTGTCGTTGGATTGTTAATAATAATAGTCAATATTGTGTTGATCGTTTCAAAATACATACAAATTTTACTGAAAAATGTAAAGAAGTTTTTTATAGCGTTCTAAAGTATTAAAATACGAAATTCACTCTTATTACGCATTAGAGTTTATCTTGCTTGCATCCACAGTTACAACTTCGGTACCCAGGGTCGGAGAAAAACATAAACGGATAGTGTGGTATCACATCTCGAAATTCTATTGGATTAATACAAGTATACTAGAAACAAATAGTATTGTAGATTTTGTATTAAGGATGTTTATAGCTAATGATAATGTTTATCAAGAAGTTAATAAGCTTCACGCTTATCAAAATGTGAGGCGGTGCAAGGCAAAGGGAATCTAATCAAGTTAGACGCTTATATTTAGTTAAGAAATTGATAAGCTAATATTGTCGAAGAAAGAAGCGAATCAAGATAACTCATCATTGCCGAGAAGTAAAACATTGCGGATATTAATAACCCATTGCATGACTAGAAAAACGTCTGTTTGCCTCTTTACAGTTAAATAGGAAATATAAAGAGTAGATAATCAGTTCCCTGTTAATAATAACTTAATGGTCATGAAAGTAACAACAATAATTAATTAAATTTCTGCAAAAAAGGGAGTTTACAAGAGTTTTTACACTTTCATGACTTCTGACAATTTATTAAGTACCTATGGCAATAGTGTAAGACAATTAGGAAAGAAACGCCTGATGGTAAGCAATTACCGTCGCCCATGGACACATACAAAACCAGAGGGGTTGCAGTTGCATATGCGTTGCTGTCCTTTAATATAGGAGTACACTCTTTCCTTGAAGATTTGAAGGTAGTATCGGTCCGGAAATTCGCGGGTCAGTTCATTCCACATCATGTATTGTTATTTTCTTTTTATTAGCCTTTCCGCGGTGGATATATTAGTGTACATACTATGTATATGCCGATATGACTGAATTGACAGCCCTGTTATAAAATTGAGAAATACGCTTCTGTGTATCTACGTATGACCTCAGTCTACTATTGCACATGCATGGAAATGTCACACTAACATATTAGTTCATGACTTGATCAAGCTTAACCCTTCACTAGGTACGTTCGATATTATATGTACGTTTTATAACTTGTGTCAGAGGGTTAAGATTCAAAATGGTGTAAATATTGAATTCGCCCTTAGGTGCGTGCGTTACAACGCAAGGGCTCGGCGTCGTGATATAATCTGAATACTGATAACAGAATTTATGCGAGTAACGTGCCTTGTAAGACGTGTAAGTAATTTACATATGGGGTAATATTAATCCAAGTGAACGCATAGGTAATTGAAATCCTTTATAGGTAGTGTGTAGCTAGAAATGATGTCAAGGATTATTAATAGTATAAGAGTCCCGGTTCTCCAACGTTTCAACGAATTCTAAATGGAAGAAATGAGTTAAAAACATACTAGTACATTAAATGCAAAGTGTTGAATACACTGAAATAAAATTAAGGTATTGAGACATAATTGAAACATTTTTTTACATTCGTACGATTCAGTCACCAGCTGCTAAAACTGTGGAACAATGCAAATAATGCAATCTAAAGCAGTTTTGTTAATTTATTCAAGAACAGCCCAACAATCCTCGTAATTGCACGACCTCATTTAAATACCGAAGGAAAGTTACATAAATTACATTGAAAAACTTTTTTAGCATTCCACCTAAACAAAAGCTCCAAAGGTCCATAAGTCAGTTAATGTTGTTACTGGCAAAGGGCTATAAATTATTTCAATACAGTTTACTAACTCAGCTAACTTACATTAATCTTTCAGAAAGAACGTAATATCCGCCAAAGACATTAAGAGCTGCAATAATGTTAATTCAGAAAATTGTTTGAAGGGGACAATCCTGTTAATTAGTTAACAAATTACAAAAGACATGGGACTGTGAAACTAAAAAATTGGATATGCTCTAAGAAAGAAGCATAGCAACCGTTTCCTCTTGATAACCTTTGCCTCCGTTGGTGACATTCTCGTTCAGACTGCGCTTGGTCTCATTATCTATAGTACACATTGATAAGATAAACTTTGCGATGAACCGTACACACTCATCGTTTACAGCTGATATTAAGTTAGGTAATGACTTGCTTTGCTATTAAAGACTTTATGATTCGTTTCGCAACTATAAATACTTGAAGATAATGTTGACCAAGATAAACAAACTAATGGCAAAGGCAAGATAAACATGAAAACGTGATTGGAAGAATCGTTCGATGTTTGTCGGGATCCGTGTAAAGCAGAAAATACGAGTGGAGTGAACACAGAAAAAGTCAACAAGCTTATTACGCATGTGCCAAACTTTGACAACATGGACACGCAAGGAGATAAAAATACGGGATTAACAAATCTGACATCATGATATATTGCCGGAATGCAAAAGCAAGTTTGTAAAAACAATAAAATTACTTAATGTACGTAAAAGCAAAAGAAATAACATAAAACTACGAGGAATCTGACAACAAAGAAAGCGATAGAAAAGAAAGGCGACATTTAATTAGAATCAATTGATTTTCTTACAAAAATATGCTTACCTACATAATTTATGAAAAAACTATGTATGTAGTTCAAAGACTTCAAACGAAGGAGAAAGACGATAAACTTATTTTACTACCTAGTTCAGGTTCAATTTCATTTCGATCGAAATACCTAAGGCGATATAATACTGTTGTCTAGATAACGTAGGTAAGCATCCAGATCTGAGATTCATATAATATTATTCCATAAATATGAAATGCAACCAGTCCAGCCGTTGAGGCGAGGCGGCGAGGTACTTGAAATTAATATATGCACTGAAAATACCGACCAATGTATACAGGCGCAGACGCTGTGTTGAAGAGATAACAAAAACACGTCAGAATGAGTAAACATAATCCAACAAAGCTGGACAACATTTTACATATTTTTAGGCTGAATATTAAGTAATAAATAATCCCTTTACATTTGATTTGTATAACAACAAAATATAAAACTTTACAACAACTAACACTCGAAATATGCTACCTTTAATAATATCCACGGTCAGGACCCGCAACAATGTGAAAACTTTATGATTCATACATAGGTGATTAAAGTTTAAACATATGCTACGTTTGCGACTAACAAGCGAAACGCGTTTTAAAAATGCTATTGTGTTGCTATCTTGCTATGTAGGTATTAAAACCTGTCTGTGGCACTTGACCTTGCTACCGGTATAGACATTTACTACAACATTGGGGTGTATCTGTCGGAGGCAGATCGTAAAATCGGCCATGAAATGCCGGCATTTCATGATCTGCCTAGCGACCACCAGCCATATCGTGCAAACCTCAAGGCTCAAAAGGAACGTAAACTTGTATTAAAAGGTACGATCTGGCAACACTGGACTCGGACGCAGCGCCATATAGAATGCAGCGTCACCCGTGACAAAAAATGCAAATATTTTACGATGCGATCGGTATGAATGAAGCTAGGAATTCGACGAATAAATTGCTCCCATCGATCTGCCGAATCTTTTATAAGACAGATCGTGATATGCCTGAGTTAATTTTAGTCAGATTATGAAATGGCGGCGTTTCATGATATGCCTAGGTATATCTCATCAATCATTTTACGATGCGCCCGGTATGAAGCTAGAAATATCAACGAATACATTGGTCTGACCGATCTGCCGCCTCTTTTATAAGGCAGATCGTGATACGCCTGGGTTAATCTTAGTCAGATCAAGAAATGGCGGCGTTTCATGATATGCCTAGGAATATCTCGATATGCCCGATTTTACGATCTGCCGCCGACATATCGTAATTTTACGCGATAGACGTCGATAAACAGGTAGGTAGGTAAGTTTTATAGGACGGAGCCGACATAACAGATATTTGACGTCACGGCAAAAACACCTCTTCGCCACACACTTATCACGCGACTCGTTCGTGAACGTGAAATAGTTTTAGATGCCTATAACTACAATTCTAAAGCTTGGGAAACACGCCAAAAATAAAGATTTCTGCGAGTTTTTAAACCTGTAGTTATAGTTATGAAGGTCTCGTGACACAAAGTAAGCCTTGAACGTGCTAAGAGCAGTAATAATAGCTTATAATATAGATATAATAGGTGAGTATAATACCAGGCTCTTAAATGGGACTCTTGACCTTGAAGTGCGGGACATAAACGCGACACAATTTACGAGGGGAAACGGCGGCGCGGATAAGAAAATTCGTGACTACACCTTAACTTGGAGAAAACTCTATGACTTAAGCCGGAAGGCCGGAAGCCAAAATCATTTACGTGAAATATTAAGGATGTTTAATTAAACTTAAGAATGACTCATGTTTTTAAAATAAAGGAGATGTAGAAAAAGAAGGAAAAACAGTCATAAAAATAACAATACATACATGGACATTGAAACAAAGAAAATCCATTAAAAGCGGCAACAACCACTCCGCGCCAATATTTCTTGTTAGCGATGAGAGCGGAACGGGAGAGAAAGTTATAGCCCAGTGAAATAGGATCGTCAAAATTTAATGAAATGCCGACGTCTTGTCGACAACTCGACATTGTTCCAAAATACACACGCAAAACATGACAGTTTTAAAATTATCATAGAATGTTTTTCAAAAAAAAAACATCGGAGGAATTCAATGATAAATTTATCAAGTCAATGATCTTATTTTAGATTGCAAAAATGTCCAGAGATTAATCTCGTCAGAAAATTAATCCTGCAACCCAAATAGTCATCAAAAGCACGAGTGGGGCATTGGAAAATTCTTAATCACGGATGATCGAGTTTCAATACTTCAGTTCACAAGCCGACTTGAACAAACGAACTATTAAAGTCAGAAACAATGACGAAAGTTAAAATTGAATCGAGGGTTTCGTGCATTACACACGCCAAAAATATGAATTCGTTAGAATTAATGTTATTTTGCCATTCGCGTACATGTTTGTTTTTCATTGGAATACACAGACGGTCTCTATTGTTTGGAAAACGTTCATAAGTCCGACAATCACTTTCAACATAGCCATGTGTGTTAGTGACCTTTGACATTTAAACCACCAAACCATTTATATTGTGTTTAAACATTAATATGTTAGTAAAAACACAAATACCTACAGATTTTCTAGTTTACGTATTATCCAAGTTTTAGACTTGCGATGAAAAGGCGAATTACAAACAAAAGTTACTTAAAATAAGAAATTGTTTTACTTCTCACGAAAAAATTATCGCTCTACGCATTCGGCACAAGTTCAGATTCAATTCTACCTACTTTGAAAATTTCCAACGGGTCAGTTGTGGAGCCCACAAATAGGAAGTTGGAATTTAATTTGCAAACTCATTACGATATTCATGTAGGTAACTAGAGTAAGGTTATGTTGGGCGTGTATAAATTATAAACTTTAAGAGCTCGTGTTGTTTTAACAAAACATAGTTTATCTTTTAGATAAGGAGGGCGACTAAACCAGTCGATTTTGTTCTTAATTAGGTACTTCATGACATGTTTGTCAATTATGTTTCGACAACAATATTGTATGTATCTTAAATGTCGTCGAATAACGATTTAAGAGGGACTTCGGGTAGCAGAACATACAATGTCTCGTTCGTAAGTGTTGTTGCCAGTGCCAAGCATTTAGTTGGATACGCCAAAGTGGCGCCCCTGACATACAGTCCAAATCAGTCAATGCTCAGCTGTAGGCAAATCCAAACAACCTCGGCCTTGCCTACCATTCCTACCGTCATCGTCATAATAAATAGACTGGGTATATGACGCAAACTAGGTACTCCCTGTAACTGAGCGGATACATCAGACTATGTATAAATAAATAGCGTCCCAGCAAGATATACATAAAATCAGTTATGAATGTGAATGAACTTGCAGCGAATTGAGAAGTCCTTGCGAGCAATGTTGAATTAAATTGGTCTCGAATGAGTAATTTACGGCCTATTATAATTTCAGAATAAATCATACCAATTGTAATAGGTCGGCAGAGGCCGACTCTTATTCTTTGGCATACCTAGTACCTCCGACGCTACCGTCCTATGTGACAGTCAAGAAAATTTGTTACACAAGACGCTTGTACCCGATCAAAGGACTTCCTATCTGTTTGTTATCGGAGCTCCTCCATTTATCGCCTTCGACTTAGCATTCTCGGAAATCGAGCTGACAAGGATATTCATTTTCGAGAAAAATTACTTCTACATAACATGAAGGGCTTTTAGATTTTCCTTTATAGCAGAGAAAGAAGTATTGAATTTGAGTAAGCGTGGACAGGTAGTCAAATGTAATCGGACCATACCTTAGTACCACTTTGAAGCTGTAACATTTTTTGCAAGAATTGAAGGACACTTCGATAGCGCCTCTGTTTTATTGAAGACTACCCTCTATTATAAATCAGGGAATTTCCATAGTAATAACGTTTTATTAAGAGATTATAAAAGTAATTCACAATGTTCACAGCGAATTTGTAAAACGAATAACGATGTAGGTATGTAAAACGAAATAGAAATGGAATTCCAATAGTAAAGAACGGTGCTACAACTTTATAACCACGTATGTCGTAAAAATAATAAAGAACATTAATGTAATAATGAATAATATAAAAATAAAACAAATCGGTAACTTACCTAAAACATGTCTTTATAATATAACATGTTTATTGATTAATGTATCAAAATATTTAAACCTGGAATGAATGTGGAACACAAAGATGTACAAGAAATTAGTCGTATCTAATAAGGTTTACTATTCTAGTCTTACCTTATGATGTAGTTGACGCAGACGACGCTGACAGGCTTCTGCTGCTTGTCTGTGATGACGGTGGCCTGGGTTTGAACCCAGGCGTAGCCACCAGTCTTGGCGAGGAAGCGGTACTGGCCTGTCTCGCATTGTCCTTTGGAGAACACTGCAAAAAAAGTTAACATAAAACTTTTGCCAATGGTTTTACGGCATCGCATCGGTAAAATTTATTCAAAAGGGATAGCAGTAAATTTGGAAACATTGTAGGTTAGTAAGACAAATCGACAGTTTTCGTTCGCACACCTGTAGCTTATGTCACCGAGCCATCCTTTTAGAGTTTATTGATGACATAACAGTGGAAGATATTGCAGGTGCCTACGCGTAAATTATTACCTAGTGATTTTGTCTGATTGGAATTATGTTTCCCATTTTACAACAGCTTCCCATACAGCGAACACAATGTTATATAAACTTGTTGTTAATTTACAAATACTGGTAAGCAGAAGAAAGTCACATTGCAAAAGTGATAAATAAATGAGTTTATAAGTTTGGATCAGAGAGGATGAGTAAAAGGGTACGACCCTAAAACATTAAGTAAAAGATTTCAGCGGTCACATGTAACTCGAGATTACAGAACATTTTATAAATGTATTGTTTTGTTACGTGTCTGAACAAAATATCGTATTTTGAACAACGGTATAATTATTATAATAAAATTAAGCTGAAACTTAATTAATAAAACCATGACAGGGGTAAAAAGGCAAACTCATGTATATCGAAGTACATAGGTACATTATGTACCTTAATAGAACAGCAACAAAAGCAGTCGCAAAGCTCAGTAAAACTAAGTTATTAAATTTGGTACACGTTCCAGTGAAACCGGAATTCAATTCAACGTACTTACCTACTCAGTAAAACCAATGTATTAAAATAATCTGCATAATATAATTTGTTACGAGTAATTTCTACCATCGTTCGTGGCTACAGGAAATTGGGTTATAAATACAAATCTACTCAGGTTCAAATTCTTGCACATTTCTCACAATGTACTGACGCCATATTTCGTAATCCCGGTAAATGTTTGTGTAAGTAGTTTGATGAAGATAATCTGACATAGAGCCATGTGTAAAGGCGATGTTGTAAGGGTCAGTAGTCCTGTGGGATCAGTTAAGACAGTCCTGATACGGGTGGAAATATTACTCTTTTCGAGCAAATTGCCCAAGGGAATTAACGGAGTAGGCCATTTTTTCATTAACTAGGCGAATACGAAGAGCCCATCTTTAAATTGACACGAATTGAGGCTTTATTGCTTTTCCTTTGTGCCATCTATTCGTATCGATTCACCCATTGGCAGTACATATATATACCTACGAATTATGTTTTTACAAGTATCTCTGTAATTTTAAATTTAATCATAAATATTATAGCAAGATCCGGCAGTGGAACGGGCGCTCGTTCCTGCCGAGGTTTTCCCGAGGGACTGTATGGGGTATTTAAAGGGTCGACCAACGCTCATGTAACATCCCTAGAGTTTCAAGTTTCCATAGGCTATGGTGACCGCTTACCATCAAGCAGGCTCTATACTTGTGTTCCACCGACGTGGTATTAAAAAACCTTTTTATGCCGCATATATCAATCTTGGATAACTGCAACGAATAAGTACCTAGCTAATAATTTATGATATTTGATGTAGCGTTATATTGGTTGACATTTGAGATGACCTGGTTATCCATATTTTTTTTTTATATAGGTAGGAGGCAAACAAGCAAACGAATCGTAATAATAAACGATTGTCGTCGCTCATGGACACACCAGAAGGGTTGTAAGTGCGTTGCCGGCCTTTGAGATGGGCGTACGGTCTTGTCTTGAAGTTTTGCGTAAAGGGAAAATGAAATAACTAAGCCTGAAAATAATAGCGCCATGAAAACAATTACGTGTGAGCGTGACACGCGCAGAAAAGCCTGAATTAAACGAGACACGAGTGCGTTCAGCCGGCAATTAATATAGCTTACACTGCCGTGAAAATATTTTAACCGCCCTTGACATCAGTATATTACGTTTACTAAGAATCAGGCATTTTGACTCCCGGAACAAATGGGGGTAATATGGAGAACTCCATGAATGGAGTAGGTATAATTAAGTAGGTACCTACGAATATGTTATATAGACATACAAGTTTTCGAAGGACCGCAGACTCAAATTTTGACACTCTGGTTGCAACCCCACCGCCAACTGTTAAGCCGAAAGCTTGCCTCACATCAAGCCCATCAAGGAGAGACTAATTAAATTTAAGTAGATCTGATAAGGTATATATATATATATATATATATATATATATATATATATATATATATATGACACCGTAAGATTGTGAACCCGTTAGTTTACAATCTAACGTAGGTTACGTTAGGTTAGTTTATAATCTCTCTACCGTCAGTTTATAATTTAACTAGCGAGATTATAAACTGACGAGTGTTTACAATTTTACGGTGACATATATAAAGGCTGCTATTAATCCGACATTAAAACCTATTTTAATATGGTATTTTGATTGGAACTGTCCGTTGATACTATTGATTTGATATGATTATGATAACTCTAAACATCACACTTGCACCAATAAATAGGTAAATGTGAGAGAGATGCAATAAGACAAACATCACATCAGTTTTTTTTATCTGAATGCCGCTCCATAGCAGGAAACGTATCAAGAAAAACAATCCGGAGACGTAAATACCTACAGTGCACTTTACTGACCTCTGATATTATTCGTAGCCGAAAGAAAATAACAACTCCGAAACTTTCAATTAAATCTAAAACATTTGGATCCTTGCCAATCGAGTGGCTAGCAACAAACACTGAAAGAATCCAGCATAAATATTAGTGAGACATGTGAAACTCAACCTCGTTACATATCAGAGTATTAGGCCAACAATTACGTTTAACAACTTTGTTTTCATAACGATCAATTAACAATGTCTTCACTGGTCTGAAGAGGTAGCAACTCGACAATAGTATTAGTTGTTGTAATAAAGATGCCATTCGCTCCCGAGTCGAAGGAAAGCGCTCCCACTTAGCCTAATTTGATTGGCGCAATGAAATTTGAATCCACTGATGGTATCACAACAAGGTGATCACGCAAGTCTACAGTACTATCGGGTATTGGGGACACGGAAGGAAACTGCCGTTTTCGCTGAAAATAAAAGTGTCGACAGAAAACTCGTTTTTCTTAGCGGGTTCTTTGCCAGCATCTAATTTGGAACGCAGGTGAGATTTACTCTAAATGAGCCGTCCAGTTTCGTTTCTTTGTTGAAGTTTTAATAAGCGTCGACATTTTTACAAGTCAAGTAGCTATTAAAAAATGTAAAGATTCATGTATTCTGATTTCGAGGTTCGAGCCAACGCCCGCTCATTCTACTTATGTTTTAAGTATATAAGCAGTATTATCCTCGACGAATGGTACATTCACAGCGACTAAACTAAATACCCAGTACATGCATACGTAACAGGTAACGGGGAGCCGCAGAGTTCCAGTTCGGTGGCATTGCCCTCGCCGCTCTGTGATGTCTAAAACCGAGACTGAATGCAGCTTTGCGAACTTTAGTTAGAGCTAGAGTCTGAATTACTTCGCCTGGTTCTTTCAAGCTTTATTAATTTAGAAGCGTTTCCAGTGCTCTGAAAAGTTTGAGTTTCACTGTCGTTTTCCGTGCGGTTTTCTTTCATGTCTTTCACAACAACAATAATCTGTGTTCTTAGATTCTAGGCAAATAGTACGTATGTAATCAGTAAAAGCAAAGAGTATAGATTTTATAGAGTTACTGTCATGGTCAATTATGTAGCCACAGTAAATTAACCGCCATCTTTTGACAGAAGATTAAAACTGTTCGAACGCCATTTGACTTTGATCCTTATTCTTTCACTGATGAGTGTTAATTTGTAATTATATTTAAATGAACGCCATCTAGGCGAGAATAGCCAAAGGTACGGTCTAATCTTTTCGAAAGATGGTGAATTTACTTTGGCTACATAATTGACCATGACAGTAACTCTCTATAAAATCTATACTCTTTGGTAAAAGTAAGGAAGCGAAGAATTGTGTCTCAGCAAATGTTTAAAAATAAAGGTGTGGTATTTGCATTTTATGACTGTAAAACGGAAGTTCGAACGAAAATAAGACACTGAAAGGTTTTCCAAATAGCTTATACACTATGCAACAGTCCAGGACTTGTGGGATAAGATAAGTAAATGAAAACGAAAAGCATTGAAAAGAGAAGAAACACAGAATTGAAAATACTATCTCGAAATTGATTGTAAGTTAAATGTTTAGTTTAGTTTATTTATCTCTCAATACAATGTTCATCATTAATGTAAAGAATACAAAAACAATTACTTATCGTATAGCGATCGTTATTTAGTTACAAAACAAATAATTTTATTACAATTTATATTATATTATGAACATATATAATGAACAATGTTACGCAGTACATATAATATTTAAACATTAAATCCTAATAAGAAGCTTTGCAATTGCATACCTATATGTATTATACAGCTTAGGGAATGTTCGAATACAAGAAAACTAAACTTAATAGGAAAACGTTGCAATTTCCTTGATTTCTGAATTGTGTCTACAGAACACAATTCAGAAATCAAGGAATTTAGGATTTAAAAAATCTAATGCCGAAACTGCGGTGACCTACATTGTAGTACGCACGGATACTCCACAAGAACATTTCAATAGATTCCAATGTAACGCCGCACAAAAACTGTGGAACGCACAATTAGCATAAGACAGCAATTTTCAAGTGATTTACCGTGCAACCAGTTTGTGATAACCATCAATTCTTATCTACAGTCGGGAAGTGGCAGTTATACCGTAAGGGGTAACAAATAACTAGGTTCAATAAAGGAGACGTAAAATGTTCGGTTTACGAGCGTAAGCACTTTCCCAGTTATGACTTCTTACTTACTAAGAAGCCTGTTTCAAGCCAGGCTTAGAAAGCTCGAATACATCTTGAAAAACTAGATATATTCTCACGAAATTTAACAAAATTCCAAAATGTGTAATGTCATTTAAGGAGTTTTTACGAGTATCTGCAGGAGCGCCCCAATTCTTAATAAATTTAAGATTTCTGGAGAAAAAAACTTTCTACCTTGAGGAAAGTTCCCTTCACGGTTCAGTAACTTTAATATTTCACCGACGCATCGTCGTCGCGGTCGTACGCAAGTTTTCTGGTTTTTTTTAATACCTATTATAATTATCTGCTAAAAGCTGCATACGCAGTATACAATTGATAATATTATATTTTGATTTGGAAAAATACTCAAAGCCTAAAAGCCTTATCGGCGATTGCATAAACTTTAATTAAGACAGTCTTCCTGTTCGCTAATTAGGACAATCAGATTGGCATTTTGGCCCCAGTAAATTGTTTTAACCTCTTGTTGGCATCTTTATTGATACGCACTTTGCGCATAGGTATGAGATTTCATGAACCGAGCTGCGTGAGCGTGTTGCACCTATACCTACTTTTCTTTATCATCTCAAAACAAAGATAGAGCTTGTTCGGAAAGAGAAGAGTCGTGGAATGTATTGGACCCCATACATTCCACGACTCTTCTCTCTCCGCACAGACTCTATAGGCAACATAGCAACTATTAATGAAATACATGATAAATAAAGTATGAGATGGGTTGAACGATAATTGTAACATTATTTTGTAATACACGTGGCATCAAAATGTTTGGGATGTGATAGACTGCTTTGTTTTTCAACAACGAGATGATAAGGTTGTTATTCTTGACTGACAGGAAATCAATATTAATATACCCAATCAAATTAAGATTAAAACAGTATTGTTTTTTCACTCTACTAGTATATGTACCTAAATATTTCAAATTAACCCAATTTACATCTTTTCACCTTTATCAGTATTCTTCACCAAAGTAAATGTGTTGATCAGTCAAATTGTGGCAGATCAAATCATTCCACTCAATTTTCGATAAAAAAAGGGAATTATGGATTCACGTAAAGAACCGTAACTTTTCTCATTCGCAAGTTAATACATTCATTCGATAATTTCGATAGCAGGCCGTTTAATGAAACAAATGAAAGAAAAACTTCGAAGATTACCATATTGTTGTTTACAGAATGCATGTTTGTTACAATCACAACAAGAGTATAGACCGTCTAACAAGCTGAAAGCTGCAAAAAGGCGGTTCAATGTACGAATCACCGAATAAACAAATAAAATGTATGGACCTGGCGCTCTAGAAACAGCTTATCGGGGCAATAAACTCAATCCACTATAACTTGGATCTTTTTAAATCGAGAGTGAATAGACATCTTTTAGGTAAGCATGTTCCATCCTAGACTGCATCGGCAGATCGGCACTTACCATCAGGTGAGATTATGGTCAAATGCTTACCTATTTCTAATAAAAAATAAATAAATAAGCGACTTAGAGGCGGCGTCACGGCGTTCAACATGGCATAGCACAAAAACATAGTAAGAAAGGGTTACACACTACCGGTCCTATTTAAGATATCTAAGTTACCGACGTACCCAAAGAAAAAGCAGAGATTTTAAACCCCGTTAAAATCCAGCTGTACCTACTGGTTTGGCTGACAGCTGGGATCGGCATTCTAAAGTAATTCGGCTCGTTAATTTTGTTGATTCCCCCTTTTAAGGCTCTCTTAAAGTCAGGACACCAACACCATCAAATGCCCCATTTAACTTTCTTGTTTCTTTCGTTTTTTTTAGATTTAGAGAAAAAAAGCCAGTTGAACAACGGACTATTTGCAGAAAGCTGGAGTAGGCCACAGATAATCCATAGGCGCATGCCAATAATGTTGGATGTTCTAAAAAATCCAGATCATCTGAACATAAAATTCCGGCGGAGAAAGGCGGTCGTAAAATCGCGTAGTTATCTGGCTACTGCGGGGAACGCTAAAATTGCGAATGGACAGATTTTTATTGACTGATATATGGGAAATCTGTTAGAAACATGTGGAGGAAAAGAAAGTGTTAATATTTTAAGAGATGCCTGAAATGGGTTGCAATTAGGGGGACTATAGTCCAGACATACATTCCTACATTTTATTGCCAAGATATTATCTAGGCATACCAATTGTCAGTAAAGTGTTGCTGTTTGTACGTACATATGTACTTCAGGTTTGGGCTCTATTTCAGACTTCAGACTAGCTTTTCATTCCGTTTACCTCTGCTTGTATTTCTGTTTTCTTTTTGTATTGTTTTATTTTATTGAGGTGTTCAAAAAAGAGTATTTGTATTTTATTGTATTCCGCAACTGTAATTAATCGGAGTTTCTGATTTGATGATTTCACTAGGGACAAATACGCCAGTACCCTCGGAGCTCATTATAAATGCCACCTTGAAATATTATATCGATTGCTCGAGGATATGGAAATCATCAATTTCAAAAAACTACGAGGGTGAATCAAAAAGTCCTTAGAGCTGGCTGTTTATAAAAAGTTTTTAAATGAAGTTTTTATTTTATTTTGAACTGTCATTATAACGTAATATTTGACAGTTGGTTTCATTCGAATTGTTCCCGTCGTTACATGGTAAATCAATATTTTGCGAAATAAGTCGACTAAAACGTCCCATTATGGAAAAAAATGAGTTACGTGCCGTGATAAAGTACTTGTGTATGAAAAAAATTACTACCAAGGAAATTTTTTTGGATATTCAGCAAACCGTAGGCACTAGTGCTGTACCCTATTCCACCGTCGCTTTCGGGGTTGCCGAGTTTAAAAGAGGCAGATCTAGCAGCGAAGACGACCCCCGCTCCGGCCGGCCATCTACCTCAGTTAACGCAAAAACCGTTGAAAAAATTGAGAAAATGGTTTTGGACGACCGGCGACTAACAATTAAATACATAGCAGAGACTCTAAAGATTTCGTTTGGTACCGTACATTCAATACTAACCGATGTTTTGGGTTTTAAAAAAGTGTCAGCAAGATGGGTTCCGCGAATGTTAACGCAGGCTAACAAAGACTTGCGTTTAGAAGTTTCGAAGCGGAATCTAAAGAAAATCTTGCATGATCCGGACACTTTTTATCGTCGTTTCGTAACAATGGACGAAACATGGGTTCACCATTTTGACCCTGAAACAAAAAAGCAAAGCATGTCCTGGAAACGGCCATCCTCCCCTCCAATAAAGAAATTTAGAGTATTTCCGACAGCAGGTGAAGTTATGGCCTCAGTTTTCTGGGATACAGAAGGAATCCTTTTTATTGATTATCTGCCTAAAGGAAAAACCATTACAGGTGCCTATTACACCGATTTGATACCAAAAGTGCGTCAAGCAGTCAAAGAAAATCGTCGAGGAATATTGAGTGCGGGAGTGCTTTTTCACCATGATAATGCTCCGGCTCATCGATCACAAATGGCTCTCACTGCAATCCGCCAAGCTGGTTTTGAGATCTTTGATCATCCGCCCTACTCGCCAGACTTAGCTCCTAGTGATTTCCACTTGTTTCCGAAACTAAAGGAGCACATTCGCGGAACTAAATTTGACGACAACAACGCGGTCATGGGTGCCGTAGAGGAGTTTTATGAGGCTCAAAAAAAATCGTTTTTTTATGATGGATTAAAAGAACTTGAAAAACGGTATAATAAATGTATAGATCAAGAAGGAAATTATGTTGAAAAGAAAAAAAAATAAAAAAGATATTCGTTTGTTTTTGACCCTATTTCTAAGGACTTTTTGATTCACCCTCGTACGTTCGTTACCTAGCAAAATATAATAACTTTTTGTAGAATGCTATCAGAATGCTGCCTGGCTCTTAGAATACAATGAGTCCTTTGGTCTTTCGTGTGAAATATAGGCCCAAAACCTAGAACATAACACACGTATATGCGCAATAGCTAGTCTCCATGTGTAGGTATTTTACACGTTGTACCTATATGTATCAAGCGCGTCACAAGAATGAGATAAACGAATAAGGGTCACGTGCGCTTTATTTAAAGGACGTGGGACGCTACAGAGAAACGTCGGAAATTCATTACACAAGGCACTGAAGTCACAAGTCACAATATGTAATAATTTTTACAAGTCAAGCACATCACAAGATGCGCTTAAGAACATGGGAAACTTAAAGTACTGATAACCGATAATGAGCTTTCGCGAGTGCAGCCCAACAATCGGTATTGGAAAAGGTCACATCACTATAGCGCGGCGAGGACTGACAAGATGAGCATCGCCGCAATGGCGGCGTAGTAGTAGAGTTTCCCGAGTTATGTCTGTTTTATTGTATTAAATCCTTTATTTGATGATGATTGGTGTTTTAGTTTAACAGTACTATTAAAATTATGAGTTTATTATTGAAGATGCTTGAAAGCTTCAAGATTTGAAATCCGAAAATAGAAAATCACTCTTCAAATCACTCAATTAGAGTCGCACAAATAATATGTACATTGAAGAACACCACATAAATGGCGTCTAAAAATACACAAAAGAATGTCAAGAATATGATATGATATTACAAAGTAATCCAAGTGGGAAAATCCGAGAAAACTGAGGAAAGTTGGCGTTTAGTTTTAGTTGGAGTTCCAACTAATTAGCACCTATCATGAACACTGAATAATAATACAAGTCAATCCAAACAGAACATTCTAAACTCCTTAGTTACAAAGACTGTAAATAAATTAATAAGTGACAGCAAGAGAGTCGCTGGATTAATTAAGGCTGTTTTGTTTCGCTTGTTAATTAAAATTGTTAGCTAGTTGAATCTTTGATTAATTATCATGTAACTATTGTTAACAAGACAAGAGATGTTCCAGCAAAATTCCTAAAACAGAAAACAATTTCGGCATAATTACGGGATGGGTTTGTATTTCGGTTGTAATAAGAGAAAGGAAAAAGGTATTGTGTTAAGACGCGTTAAAATTTAGTAGCTTAGCTTTATGTGTACCTTAAGTCACACATACACATTGACATGTGTATACAAAGATATAACGGTGGCAAGTCACAATTTTACCAGTATTAAATTTTTGTCTACGCAACTGCGAGTAAGTATATACACAAATCGCTGCGACTTCAACTGAATAATTGAAAAGTGTCCAGTAAAAAGGCATATGTATCAAAATACCAGAGTCGCCTGAGGAATTCGCTAGTTGTAATAAATCTCAAGGTATTTCGACAAATAGCTTTTTGCTCACAATGTTTGCTATTATATTTATGAATACAGGCCATTAACTGCTTTTGGGTCAGGCAATCAGCGCATAAGGAATGAGGTTGAGTAAAGAGCTTTCGTTTATAGTCCCAAGTGTAAACCGAATACTGTATATATCTCGTATGAAGTCAACTGAAAGATACTAAAGCGACTTTGATCTGTATAAAACAAGGTTCATGTTTCATGACGAGACAAAAGATAAATGATATTCGGAACGCCAGCAGTATACAAAATGAATTTTACAGAGTGCGCCGAATAACCGAGGACTTTATCACGAGCCGAGGCCCGAGCGAGACCAAATTTGCGAAGGACAAATTGAAATGCGAGGCGCATCATCGTAATGAAAGGCTGGAAGTTGTTCGATAATTTTGGGATAACAGTTAGGAGTCTGTTGCGGCGTTTGAAACAAGTAATTTATCGATCAGAATATAATAATAATGCTAACGTTGTCTGCATGTCTGCAAATGTATTAAAATACCTACAGTCAAATCATGCAATTATTAGATTAGAGTTAAGGCGCAACATGCATCAACAGGGCAATCGATTACGGATTTTTCTACCAGCCTCAATAATGGTATATTTAAAAACGGACCAATTACATAGTAATTAGCCGTGGGTTGTTTACCTGATTCCTGGCACCAATATGGTCCTGTTCCTTTTATGAGTATTACGGTATCGTGGGAGATATATGTGTGTAAGTAAGTAAGGTCGGTGGAATCCAAAGGATTCACTTTATTTGCATAATCCCGGTCGGCCAAGAATGTGGATAATGCGATATTCGCAAGGTTAAACACGTACACTATTAGACCTTAAATGGATAGTAAAAACACATTTCGAGTATTGTTTAACAGACCACTAGACTTACATTTATCCACATCTAAAGCGCATTAGTCAAAAATGTTGACTCAAAATATTACATAATAATACATAATACGAAAAAACCGGCCAAGTGCGAGTCGGACTCGCGCACGGAGGGTTCCGCACCATCAACAAAAAATAGAGCAAAACAAGCAAAAAAACGGTCACCCATCCAAGTCAAAAATCACGTTTGTTGTATGGGAGCCCGACTTAAATCTTTATTTTATTCTGTTTTTAGTATTTGTTGTTATAGCGGCAACAGAAATACATCATCTGTGAAAATTTCAACTGTCTAGCTATCACGGTTCGTGAGATACAGCCTGGTGACAGACGGACGGACGGACGGACAGCGGAGTCTTAGTAATAGGGTCCCGTTTTTACCCTTTAGGTACAGAACCCTAAAAAATTAGATTTTATTAAACGGAGTTTGTAATTTTAACATAATATAGTTAAATTGACAGAAATTAAGCAATCTGACAAATAAGTTAACTTTACTAAAACAATAAGTAGCAAAATTCAACAACAGTAAAAAGTTTAAAGAGACGGGAAAGTTAAGCGTAAACAATACTTCAAAACCCAAGGGAGGTGAAGAAACAATGTTAACAAGTTCAGATATAACAATAAAACTTGATGTCTTTGACGATTGTAATCTTTGTTTCGCTGCGAAATTTTCGCATTCAAATATTTAACTACAGATCTGCATTTAAGATCAACCAAATTAATAAATAATAATAATTCAAGTTCATATTGCTTGCGTCGCGAATTTTCTAATTCAAATAAGTCGAAGTATTGTGTTAAAATTACACCGAGATTAATGCATTATTAGTACCTACAATCGTTTTCAGCTCGATGTTGTAATAAAATTATTGAATATAAAAAGAATGTGCAAAGATGTTAATGACTATATTGAAGGCCTTTCAGTTCATTCATAGACTACTGAATAGCTTTATTAATTTGGCTACGGAAAGTGATATTAATTCATTAATTACTCGTATTATGAATAAGCTATATCAATTTGGCACAATCAGGTACTATTTACGTATTTATGAATGAGATGAAGCTAGCGAATAGTATTATTTTTAAGTGTAAATCTTCTTAATGGATTGTGCCTTTATGTCTTAAGCGTCTTATTGAGTGATATCTTTTCCTAGAGAACGACACATTTAGTTTTGTTTGTGACAGTGTTACGTGTAGTGATATTTCGGTCTACGTCGACCTTACACTGCGCGTGAGCACGAAGGTCTGACATGACGGTAGACGCTCGCGAATCTGCTGAATGTTTGACATTAGTTGCGTAGGAAGTTAATTCGTCATTAATTTGCGTATTTGTTTGAGTTCATTGACGACAATAGCCAATTATCGTCAACGAACAAATAGGTACTATCTACAACGATCTATCTATACTATGTCCAATTTGAAGTAAATACTATCTACATTTCAAACTAAGTGCTTGAGCCGGTGGCGAAATTGTATATTACAGTAATAAATACCCGTTTTAAAAATAATTTTTAATATATTTTTCAACCAGATGATTACCAAAAAATTTATATTACCTACGAAGCGTAAATATGAGCAAGGTATATTAAATTTTCTTTGGGTAAAAAAGGATATTTAATTAACCCGCAGTCCGAATGCCCAGATTCTAAATTTAGACAATAATTAAAGGATGTATTCATCATGCCACATGAAAACGAAATAAAACAATTAAACATGTTTACGCGAAAACTTTCATTTATTTGATAGAGTTTAATTGCTTAAGCGCCAATGCAAATGACCTGAGTGTAAATTGTGTGATAATTTCAATACACGCCTAGTAACAGCGAGTTCAAGGTGTAATACAAAGTTACAAACAATATCAGTAATATTACTAGCGAATTATCAATTTATTTTTCACCTCAGCAGCTCGAACAAGGGTACTTTGATTCTTAAAAACAGTGAGCAAAATGCGATTTTGCTCACTGAGTGAGACAAAATGACATTCAAGTGACCTTTATTGTCAAATGTCATTTCAACATGCGGGGTCTAATAAAAGTTCGAAATACTTGGGTTCTATTATCTCTGTCCCTTTCACACTGTTAGCAAAGAAACAGACAAAAAAAAGTTAAAACGACATTCAACGGTATATTCACGGTTTATAATAGACCCCCGAAAAACTTCAGACCGCATCGTTCCAAACCACGTACGAGTATGAATTCTTAATAATTAATAAATAAAAATAAAGTTTAAGATTTCATAAAACCTGATAAAATACTATATTTTAGGTATTTTATTGTACAAATAAAATAACGAACTCAAAAAATACACAGATCATCACGCAAAATTAAGAATTTCTACCATGAATTTCTACCATAGTTGACAAATAGTACGTATCCGCAATTCGGACCGTATCTTACAAAGATTTTTTTTGTTGTCAAAGTTGGCGATTGAAGTGTCAGTTAATGTTTCTTATTTCTATATTATTTTACTGGAATTTATTATTACGTTTTGTTTTTGTGTTCCATTGCGGTAATTAAACTTAATTGTTTGTATATCTTAAGAAAACATGAGTGCAGGTATTAAGTGATGAAGAAGGATTACATTTTTCAAGTTGTCTAATAGGTATGTTCTCACTGCGCTGAGGTGAAAAATGTTGTGTACTACACGAGATCAAAGTTATTTACATCTCGTGCGCTTTTGAGTCCCTTACTACGCTCAAGATTCTAAATTAGATTCACTCGCTACGCTCGTGAATCTATTATAGAATCTTTCGCTTGCACGGGACTCAAAATAAGCACTCGAAGAAATATCAAACTTTGATCACTTGTTGTACAAATAACTATTACGGTTCAATTGCCATGATATGATTTTTGAGAGAAATCAATCTTTTGAAATATTACCTATTTGATTACATTGACGTTTTTATGGACTAAATTAACAAAAAGTAAGGCTTGATCCATCGAAAGTGATTAGTAACAGTACCTACCTAAATTCCTGTCAGTTGTCAGTTGTTCGGAGCTGTCAAATTTTGCTTTTAACTGACAGGCCGATATCGTCCGGCGGACTGGTAATCAGTGGGCCCCTTAAAAGCGGTCGGTGGTCGATGAAATGCAAAACTGTTTAATACTCATAATTACGAACCAGGAAATTATTTTTCTTTATAAATAACAATTTTCTGTAAATTATCACCCACAAAGTGAAACATTTTAATGAAGTTAGAAAGTACATAACGAGCTTACTCGAACTCCCTTCGCGGGTTCACTCCTTCATCAGTTCTTAATTTATCTTATAGAAGAATAAAGTCGGATATGCCTATATTTATTATGTACGGCAGATGTGATGTTATTCGTTTCAAATTGTTTAGGTCACCTTTTATTAAACTGTTATCATTTGGCACGCACGTGATTGACATGATACGGTGCCGAATTTTGTTACGACGCCATCGAACAAATTACTGAAATTGGTAAGTCATAAAAAAACTCCCAGGAAATTGAGATTAATTGCCATTGTCAAGCCTATTTTTCGGGAGCAATTATAATGATGGGCAATTTATACCTCAATTCAAAGAATATTTCGCCCGCGACATAATATATAATAAAAATTTCATTTTACTCTGTAATTGGAAGTCAATATCTATGCAGGACTACATAACAAGATTTAGCCTCGAGGGATTAATAAAGGTGCTTCTTTCTCAAGAAATATACTATGTAAATCTATTTGAAAATTACACCGTTTTACACTAATACCTAAGTATAAAACAATAATTATTTATTAACATCTTACCCACTTTTGTTTTAAAACTAGGGAATACAATAGGTATTTGTAGCTGTTCTGCTCTAATTTCGTGAATAATAATGTTCGGAACCGCAATGTAAAAATATGAAATCTAAATACTTCAAGAAAACTGCTACAAAAACGTCACGCCGCGATCACGCTGTAGCGCCACCATATTACAAGAGTAGACGGATTGCTTCACGTGTATAACCGCACTCGGCCTCGGCCCTGACCGGGTCATCCTTGATCTTGAATTCGTGACCACTGTGACCGGTTCGGAATAATTCCGCCGTGGTCATATGAGATTATGTAATGTAATAACTGTAATAAGGAACAGGCGAAAGTGATCTATATGTCGGAGGCAGATCGTAAAATCGGCCATATCGAGATATTCCTAGGCATACCATGAAACGCCGCCATTTCATGATCTGACTAGCGACTACCAGCCATATCGTTCAAACATCAACGTTTGACGATTTGCCTAGCGACGTTTAGGCATATCAAATAGTAGGGTGTGATATTCCTAGGCATATCATGAAACGCCGGCATTTCATGATCTGCCTAGCGCGACCATCAGCCATATCGTGGAAACTCAAGGGGTGATATTCCTAGGCAGATCATGAAACGCCGGCATTTCATGATCTGCCTAGCGACGACTAGCCATATCGTGCAAACCTCAAGGGGTGATATTCCTAGGCAGATCATGAAACGCCGGCATTTCGTGATCTGCCTAACGACGACCAGCCATATCGTGAAAACCTCAAGGGGTGATATTCCTAGGCAGATCATGAAACGCCGGCATTTCATGATCTGCCTAGCGACCACCAGCCATATCGTGCAAACTTCAAGGGGTGATATTCCTAGGCAGATCATGAAACGCCGGCATTTCATGATCTGCCTAGCGCGACCATCAGCCATATCGTGCAAACTTCAATGGGTGATATTCCTAGGCAGATCATGAAACGCCGGCATTTCATGATCTGCCTAGCGACGACCAGCCATATCGTGCAAACCTCAAGGGGTGATATTCCTAGGCAGATCATGAAACGCCGGCATTTCATGATCTGCCTAGCGACGACCAGCCATATCGTGCAAACCTCAAGGGGTGATATTCCTAGGCAGATCATGAAACGCCGGCATTTCATGATCTGCCTAGCGCGACCACCAGCCATATCGTGCAAACCTCAATGGGTGATATTCCTAGGCAGATTATGAAACGCCGGCATTTCATGATCTGCCTAGCGACCACCAGCCATATCGAGCAAACCTCAAGGCTCAAAAGGAACGTAAACTTGTAATAAAAGGTACGATCTGGCAACACTGGACTCGGACGCAGCGCCATATAGAATGCAGCGCCACCAGTGGCAAAAAATGCAATTATTTTACGATGCGATCGGTATGAATGAAGATAGGAATTCGACGAATACATTGCTCCCATCGATCTGCCGAGTCTTTTATAAGACAGATCGTGATATGCCTGAGTTAATTTTAGTCAGATCATGAAATGGCGGCGTTTCATGATATGCCTAGGAATATCTCATCAATTATTTTACGATGCGCCCGGTATGAAGCTAGGAATATCAACGAATACATTGGTCTGACCGATCTGCCGCCTCTTTTATAAGGCAGATCGTGATACGCCTGGGTTAAACTTAGTCAGATCATGAAATGGCGGCGTTTCATGATATGCCTAGGAATATCTCGATATGCCCGATTTTACGATCTGCCGCCGACATATATATGTCGGAGCGAGACACCAGAAGGACGTATTGCAGTATTACAGTTCATAGCTTTAAACGCCTGTATAAAATCGATTAGCAATGTTTGGCTACATATTATTTGCTTGTAACGGAATCATAAAGTTGCGTAGAGAGTAACGCCACCATCTATTGGCGTATTGATGAACTAAGATGACAGGTACGTAAGTAAGGCTTTGGAACGTCAAGAGGGGTATCTTGAGTGAACGTAGGCACGAGCAGGCATTTTTGTCGTTATGTTGGTAGACTGGTCAGGCAGGTTTACCAACTTGAATTGGAGGCGGGAGCGGTTGGCTCCGCCGCTGGAACTGGCTTCTTTCTTCTTGATCGGACCGCGCTAGAGATCGGACGTTAGCCAAGCTCGTGCCTAATTCGCTACGTTCCTGAAGGCTTATACCTGAAGGATTATTCTGAAAGTTTATAGATTCTCACTTTCTTTAACCGTTTATCTAAGTGTTTTATTCCAAGTGTTATTTTGATTTCTTATGTGCCATTAGAAGCTTACTTTTGTAAAATAAAGATTTGAACGGTTTCATGTGATCTTTTTATTTTGAATTTAACCAGTCAACATTCTAATAGCAATTAGTTCTTTTCATCATTTAGTACTGAAATATTAGTAGGCACTAGTATGGTTAATGAGTCCGAATATTTATTTCATGCGTTGGTAGCATACCTACTATTTTGGCTGTGAAGTAATACATCTAGGTACTACCCCCACGCGCCCACCGCCATCGGGACCATCCGTCCCCGACATCAGCAAGTGGGATAGATGCGGAGTTTCATGTATTGCTTACACAGCCACCTGGGAACGTGGTGTATTTCTGGTGACCTACATTCCATAGTCTGGACACTTTGTAATGGTAAGCTCACGTGTCTAACCTTGATTGAATGGTGAGTGTAATTCATTGTTATTTGGTGAGAATTATTGTGAAATTGTGAATTATGATTGAGGCAGTCGAGCATAGCGGTCGTTACGTGACGTCATCTCTGGTATCGCCGCGTTTCTTTACAATTAATTTTTGTAATCCATTTAGATCGAGGCGATCTCGAGTTATTTTGATTTGAAATCCATACTGTTAATTAAAACCAAGTATTAGCTATCACGACGTGATATTATTTCATCGCTCACTTGTGAATCTACCCTCAATAATTGATTTGAAAATACAATTAATTTTTAAAATCCGTTGAAATCTAAGTGATCTTAAGTTATTTTGATGTGAAATCCATATTGTTAATTAAAATCAAATATTGGCTGTCGCGACGTGATATTATTTCATCGCTCACTTGTGCATCTACCCTCAAAAAATATTTTTTTTCATAAAAATACAATGCACCGTTAGAAATTGATCCTGCTGATTTGCCAATGCAAGCATTATGTAATCTTTACCCTGTAATGTTTAGTAATTAATAAAATTGCGACAAATTATTGCTCGTAATGCCGTGATAGATCGCAAATCGTGTATACTATGGAAACATGAGCTACGCATATGAAAATTAATGTTACAGTGTCCTGCAGCCAGAGCCGAGCGAACTTGCAGACACCATTACGCCCGTGACACAGAAGCAGCTGTGCAGTATCTTCTGTGCTGGAAATTTGGAAATAAAAGGACAGGTTTCGTTCTAATTGTTTATTAGTGAATTTTATTTTGAGTGTAATGGCGAAGCATAACAGTCGAACGTAACTAATAAGCTGTCACTTTTCGTATTGGCCCATTTACCGTGTTACTTATTTTTGGAACACGTGTTTGTTTGTTCATGGAATTAAATAAAACGCACTCATTGAAGTTTAAATTTTATTCTGAGATTTTTGAAGTCCCGTATACATTGGAAACATGTTTTTTTGTGTCTGCTACCTTGCATTTCATAAACCTTTTGAGTTTAGCCTGCATTCATGATAAACCTGATACCGTGCAAATGATGATTTCAGTAACAGCCAGCTATGTTGAACCACATCGTGTCTCTCGCAATCTGCCGCAGCAACGGCAACGGCAAGCGGAAAGAATCAGCCTCCGTGCTTGGGTTGGACCTCACCACCACCACCTTTGACTTGGTCGCGTGCATCATACTTTATTAAGCTGGTGAGCAGTTCCCATTTCGTTGGGATTATTTTGAGATGTCTTACATCTGTTTAGAACTCTTGAGCGAGTTTCTGTTGTAAAAGCTAAAGTAAAAAGCGATTTTCAGTTATTTTGATCAGTAAAGTTCAGTTTCAGTCGATCAGTTGACGCTGATAGTGTCAGTAATTCTAAGTTACATGATTGTAACGCCTGTGTTTATTTTCTTTTCGTGATTCACTCTTAACATTTTTTTTTTGTGCTTTCGATGGACTGAAAGCTTGTACTTTCGTAGGACTGAAATTACGCCCGATGGACTGGGCACTACTGTTTTGCTTTTGATAGACTGAAGGCACGCCCGATGGACTGGGCAATACTGTCATGCTTTCGATGGACTGAAGGCACGCCCGATGGACTGGGCAATACTGGTTTGCTTTCGATGGACTGAAAGTATGCCCGATGGACTGGGTATTTTTTTTAGTGACCGCATCAGAAGTGCCGGAGCATGTAAGAGGTGCACGTGGTCTGCTTTTTATGTGCAGAATGCTCTTTGCGAGGAGTAGCACTTACGCAGCTGAGATGGTTACTTCTGACAAGGGTCTGGTTATCTGGTATCTGCCGAAGGACTGGCAATGCACCGAAGAACTGGTGTTGTTTTGTTAAAAATGAATTCCCGTTTATGTACTGTGTTCATATGAGTAAAATTGGAACTATCAATTCAGAATGTTATTTATTTTAAGATGTCTTACAAAAATTTTGATCACATATGACCAATTTTTTTTTAATGCCAGATTACTTCCCCGTAAATTGATATTGATGACAATAGTAGTGATACTGTCGAGCAATGAATTAGAGCTGTTGTGATTTGTGTTTTTGATGTTTGGGATTGTTCTGTTTTCGAGTATCCGCCAGATGGAGGCGATGATTATTGGAGTGTATCCGTTAGATAGCGGCGATGATTACCGACGAGTATTTTTATTTAGTCGTTGCTCGATGGACTATTTTTGACTAGAGAATTGAGGATTGTTAAAGTAATTTTGAACAATTATTTTTTCTGGTTTGATTGATGACAAAGTTTGATTTTAATAGTAATTTGAGTGAGACCCAATTTGTTGGTCAGGAATGACCGAGCGATGAGATACTGTGCTGTATGTTTTGTTTCAGTATCAAATGCATACACCCACACACGAGGACGTGTGTAACGCAGGACGGCCGTGTCGGAGCGAGACACCAGAAGGACGTATTGCAGTATTACAGTTCATAGCTTTAAACGCCTGTATAAAATCGATTAGCAATGTTTGGCTACATATTATTTGCTTGTAACGGAATCATAAAGTTGCGTAGAGAGTAACGCCACCATCTATTGGCGTATTGATGAACTAAGATGACAGGTAGAAGGCTTTGGAACGTCAAGAGGGGTATCTTGAGTGAACGTAGGCACGAGCAGGCATTTTTGTCGTTATGTTGGTAGACTGGTCAGGCAGGTTTACCAACTTGAATTGGAGGCGGGAGCGGTTGGCTCCGCCGCTGGAACTGGCTTCTTTCTTCTTGATCGGACCGCGCTAGAGATCGGACGTTAGCCAAGCTCGTGCCTAATTCGCTACGTTCCTGAAGGCTTATACCTGAAGGATTATTCTGAAAGTTTATAGATTCTCACTTTCTTTAACCGTTTATCTAAGTGTTTTATTCCAAGTGTTATTTTGATTTCTTATGTGCCATTAGAAGCTTACTTTTGTAAAATAAAGATTTGAACGGTTTCATGTGATCTTTTTATTTTGAATTTAACCAGTCAACATTCTAATAGCAATTAGTTCTTTTCATCATTTAGTACTGAAATATTAGTAGGCACTAGTATGGTTAATGAGTCCGAATATTTATTTCATGCGTTGGTAGCATACCTACTATTTTGGCTGTGAAGTAATACATCTAGGTACTACCCCCACGCGCCCACCGCCATCGGGACCATCCGTCCCCGACATATATATAAATGCAAGTGTCCTGACTGACTGACTGACTGACTGACTGACTGATTCATCAACGCAGAGCCGAAACTACGAAAGATAGAAAGTTGAAATTTGCACACTAGGTTGCATTTATAAAGTGTACAAGAGATAAGAAGCGATTTTGAAAAATTCAACCCCTAAGGGGGTTAAAAAGGGGATGAAAGGTTGTATGGGGTACAAGATTTATTTTAAGCTAGGAATTTTAAACTTTGTAAAAATGTATTATATTAAAAAACAAGAAAACTAATTTCAGCGTTTTTGAAAATTCATCCCCCAAGGTGGTGAAAAAGGGGTTGAAAGTTTATATGGAGATCAAATATTTTTGTGAGTGTGGGACTTGAAACTTTGTATATGGGGATATTATTATAAGACAAGAAAAGTAATTTCAGCGTTTTTGAAAATTCATCCCCTAACAGGGTTAAAAAGGGGTTGAAAGATTGAATCCATTACAAATGCTTTGAAACTTCTTAGAAAGGCATAATAGCCGATTACAAAATAAAGTAATTACGACGTTTTTGGAAATTCAACCCCTAAGGGGGTTAAAAAGGGGATGTAAGTTCGTCTTGGGGTGCAAATTTCATTTTAAGCTAGGAACTTGAAACTTTGCAAATAGATATTAAATTTAAATACAAGAAAACTAATTTCAGCGTTTTTGAAAATTCATCCCCTAAGGTGGTGAAAAAAGGGTTGAAAGTTTGTATGGATATCAAACATTTTTTCGAGTGCGGGACTTGAATCTTTGTATTTGGGGATATTATTAAAAGACAGGAAAAGTAATTTCAGCGTTTTGTAAAATTCATCCCCTAACAGGGTTAAAAACAGGTTGAAAGTTTGTATATGGTTCAAATTTTATTTTAAGCTAGGTAATTGAAAATTCGTAAAAAGATATAATATTAAAATACAAGAAAACTAATTTCTGCGTTTTTGAAAATTCATCCCCCAAGGTGGTGAAAAAGGGGTTGAAAGTTTGTATGGAGATCAAATATTTTTGTGAGTGTGGGACTTGAAACTTTGTATATGGGGATATTATTATAAGACAACAAAAGTAATTTCAGCGTTTTTGAAAATTCATCCCCTAACAGGGTTAAAAAGGGGTTGAAAGATTGAATCCATTACAAATGCTTTGAAACTTCTTAGAAAGGCATAATAGCCGATTACAAAATAAAGTAATTACGACGTTTTTGGAAATTCAACCCCTAAGGGGGTTAAAAAGGGGATGAAAGTTCGTCTTGGGGTGCAAATTTCATTTTAAGCTAGGAACTTGAAACTTTGCAAATAGATATTAAATTTAAATACAAGAAAACTAATTTCAGCGTTTTTGAAAATTCATCCCCTAAGGTGGTAAAAAAGGGGTTGAAAGTTTGTAGGGATATCAAACATTTTTTCGAA
This sequence comes from Cydia amplana, assembly GCF_948474715.1. Lineage (NCBI taxonomy): Eukaryota > Metazoa > Arthropoda > Insecta > Lepidoptera > Tortricidae > Cydia > Cydia amplana. The sequence continues at coordinate 6,313,667 of NC_086085.1, forward strand.
CGCGGGACTTGAATCTTTGTATTTGGGGATATTATTAAAAGACAGGAAAAGTAATTTCAGCGTTTTGTAAAATTCATCCCCTAACAGGGTTAAAAAGGGGTTGAAAGTTTGAATCCATAACAAATGCTTTGAAACTTTTTAGAAAGGCATAATAGGCGATTACAAAATAAAGTAATTGCAACGTTTTTGGAAATTCAACCCCTAAGGGATTTAAAAAGGGGATGAAAGTTCGTCTTGGGGTGCAAATTTTATTTTAAGGTAGGAACTTGAAAATTTGCAAAAAGATATTAAATTTAAACACAAGAAAACTAATTTCAGCGTTTTTGAAAATTCATCCCCTAAGGTGACGAGAAAGGGGTTGAAAGTTTGTATGGATATCAAAAATTTTTTTGAGCGCGGGACTTGAATCTTTGTATTTGGGGATATTATTAGAAGACAATACAATTAATTTCAGCGTTTTGTAAAATTCATCCCCTAACAGGTTTAAAAAGGGGTTGAAAATTTGTACAGGGTACAAATTTTATTTTAAGCTAGGAACTTGAAACTTCATAAAAAGGTATTATTTTAAAACGGAAAAAAAATAATTTCAGCGTTTTTGAAAATTTATATCTCAAGGTGGTGAAAAAGGGGTTGAAAGTTTGTATGGAGTTCAAACATTTTTGTGAGAACGGGCTTGAATCTTTGTACAGAGGCATATTATTAGAATACAAGAAAAGTAATTTCAGCGTTTTTTAAAATTCATCCCCTAAAATGGTTTAAAAGGGGTTGAAAGTTTATATTCAGTTCACAATATCAACATTAAATATATTATGTTATAGACGTAATGGCTTACTTTAGATATGTATGGTTAGTAGTTACACTATTGTCTTAGGTTTACCTGTAAAGATAGTTGTAAGTATGAAAAAAAAAAAATATATAGGGTTCAAATTTTATTTACTTCAAACTTCGTAACTAGGTAGTTAGGTAAATAGAGGACATGAAAATCTTCTAAGGGGTTTGAGAGGGATTATGTCGAGAACAATTTTATTCAGTTAGGGGCTAGAAACTTCGTAGGTTGTGAAAGACAAGTCTCATGCGTTGTATAATATTAATAATTAACAAATGATTAACCGTCCTACTGCAATATTTTGCTGCATAATGTTCTAAGCTAATGTAGAATATATAACCACCAATATACAAATCCACGCGTACGAAGTCGCGGGCAACAGCTAGTTTTTCTATAAGTGATCGATCTAATAATTCTAGGAAAAATAAGCATTCCATATTCCATTTTTAAATCTCTATAGTATAATATCATAACCAAATAACCATACGCAAGATAAGAGACGCTCAACAGAAAGCTAAAATGTCATTCTATTGAACTTGCGAACTATGTAAACAAAAGTTACTAGTAAATTGACATTCATGGCGGTTTGTTTAAGTACATAGTTAGCAAGTTCCATAGAATGACACTTTACAACTCAAACTTTTGGCATGGTTATGGGCAATCCGTTAAAAAGTATAAAACTTCAAGTAAACCTCAGATAAACTTTGTCTCTTTTTATAAGCACAAATGTCAAAATAACATAGAGACAAACGATGATCTAGATGATCGAAGCTTGTTAGATTTGACAGACGTTTATTTATGAAATTATGAATAACGCCATACATGTTTATTGCACTATTCCGGATCGCGACCATTCTTAAATAATCCTCGACGTCATGTTTGTATTAATAGGAAAAAGAAAAAGTGCGTGCTCACGCACGTGATTTTTCTTTCCTGTTGGCAAGAAGTTTGTTTATAAATATTCCGATTAAAAAACATGATACCTATGTACGTCACAGCCGTATCATGTAATATCATATCATATCATATTTATTCATAATAATTCGTATTAGGTACATGATGGTGAACCCTTCAGTAGCCCCTTGTTATATCAATCAACTACTAAAGAGTTAAGCAACGTGGAAAATAAGGTGACGACCGATATCTAAGAAAGGGTATCTTATATCGCCCACCCACAATTCCTGAAAATGAAGAAGAACTGTTTTTAGACTGAACAGTTTTTGCTTCTACTACGTGTTCTGTACAAATTTACAACAAATAAAACAAAAATGGAGTAAGTCGACGACGGACTTTAATGTCATTGTTGAGAACTTAGGCGATCAAGATACTAACTAAGCTAGTAATCCCAGGTCGCAGACGGCGGCATGAGGGCGTAAAGTGATTTAGACACTCGTAATTTGTACGTGTTCGAATACTTCGTTTGTTATTACCTATTCATTTAGTTACGTCAGACTTTTTTTTTTCATTTACAAGTAAAATATAAATTTTAACAGCTCAATCTTGCATAGACCTAAAAATATTATAGGTATTCTGAGAATTCTGGAAATCTGAGAACTCTGAGAACTATTTTTACTTTTTTTCGATTAATTATCAACCCATAGCAAACCTCGGTTTCTTTTCTACGCCAACGCATATAAGTATCAAATAAGTTATGCTTGTGTTTATACCTAAGTAAAAGTTACATTTAGTCGAAAAAATAAAATGTTTACTCAACTAAGGGTCGACGAATCTTCATATCTTAAATGCTTGTAATACCGCCCCGAGTAAATAAAGGCTATCGATGCCAAAATATTTCAACCAGTTATTAATATCCATCAGAAACGGAATGATAAATATAGACTCAATAGATCCCGTTACAAAAACATTAGGCAAATAAATGGAATAAAAACGAAACTTACTTGCGTATATATAATTTGTATTGTATGGTTACGGTTCTAATTAATATCCCTTTGTTTCGCATTCTGTGGACAAATTTGTCTAGTCAACGTTAAATGTGCGTTGGTCCTGACATCCAATTTAATTTTTAAGCCAGACCCTGTTTCAGAGTATACAGGATGGATATCCCAAATGAATGAGTAGAAGGAATTTTAAAATTAGTTATAGACATGTAGTTCAGCTATAGACATAAACATACTGGATAGAAAACACATTTGGGGCATATCTATGAAAAGGGACCTTATTGTCGATGGCGCTTACGCCGCACATCGTCGCGCGGCATTGTATTTATATCGAAGCATCTTTAAAGCGGCAATTACACTTCGTCGGTGTCGTCGTTTCCGCAAAATTGTAAAGAACACGTTTACGGTCGCATTCGGCGATCGACAGCTGCCAACGCTTATAAGGTGACCGAAGCAGTGTAAATACGACATCTGTCCGCCTTATTAGGTCACCGACAGCGGCGACCGCAGATCATTTGATAAAGTAAAACCTCTATGCAAATGTACACATTATATCATTGGCATTGGCCACTTATATTTGAAGTTGTCACAAATAACATTCGGCCACCGCATTAGGCGGACAGACTAGTGTAAAGACGACGTTCGTTGAACGAATCCATTCAAGAGTCATGCGGTCGCCGTAGTAGGCGGACAGACTAATGTGAAGACGACGTTTGTTGGCCTAAGTAGTTTAAAATGAATTCGGCGACCGCATTAGGTGAACGACGCAGTGTAATTGCCGCTTAATAATGGCGTAAGCGCCATCGACAATAAGGTCCCTTGTCATAGATAACGTCACATTTAACCGATTTGCAAGACCGAAGTGATCCCATAAGTGTTCCGTGAACAAAGTTTTGTACGGAACACTAAAAATAAACTCTTAGAAACCACAAATTATAGTCAAGACAAAATGACTTAGTTTCATTTAGGTATTACGGAAACAAGCAGTACTCAACTGACTATCAGGAATAGATGTTATTATAAAACACTGTAATCTATGACCAAAGGAAATGCCGTACTATCATTTTAGTCGACGCCCAAGAACGGTGGCCGGATCCGTTTTACCCATCATTTACCGTTTCTGATTTCCGCTTTCTGAACTATTTGAATTGCTCACCCTGTATGAGACCTTCGTAGACCGCCTTATTAAAATGAATGAGGATCTTGATAGTCATGTAATGTAGACGTATGAGATGCAGGAATTTGCATTTATTATCTTGTGACACATAGTCTGTCAGCGTCAGCAGCTACGAGAATCCTCAATTTGCGATATATGGAATATACATACTGCCATCAAGTTATGGAAATATCCAGTTATTACTTCCAAATTTCTTACACACTATCAAACAAGTCACTTGTTTCTAGCGTGAGGACTTCTTCTTCTAACCGAGGGATCTCCAACGAAATTAGTCTTGGCCGTGGTTCCCGGGTCAAAAACCAATAAAACTAGAGAAAATATAAGCAATAAGTAATAAACGTTTCCTGAGAAAATTACTACCTAGGTACGTAAGTACTATAGAACAGAAAGTGGCTATTGTTAACTATCAAAAGGAGAAAATACAGTTGAATTGATACGTATTCCCAATTGAATATCCCCGGATCAATGTTGGGAGAAAAAGCTACATTCCCTATCTTCGGCAGCCCGTTCGCAATAACAAAGCCAACTGAGAGGAAACAGCGAGCGATTTACATTTGATGTTCACCGAGATGACGCGGGAGGAGAATTCTTGCACAATCTCATTTTTTACACCGTCCCATGTCAGATTGCTTTATGGTGAAATAACAATTTGGGTATACTTGGCACTGGCATGTATTGGAAGTAGCTAATTATGTATTTGGCGGGGAGGGGGGGGGGGGGGGGGCGACTGGGGCGAGCGATGCGATAATAAGAGACATTTTACTGTTTTTTTTTTCACGATGACTCAAGTCTATCATAACACAGTGTGTTCACTACAGCTAGATCGAATTAAATTAATTAAACCATCTAGGTTCTGCGTTGGTGAGGTTCTATTTTATAAGTAACTCGGCAAGGTAAAGAACCATTCTTAATAGTTGACGACAGAAATGCTAAATAACATGTGTACATAAACAAATGTTAATGCGGAATGTATCTCGCAATGTTCCCTTTTACGCAGTTGACTTTGTGAACCTTTTAAAGGCTAGAATTTAATACTCAAGCCTGCGAGTACCTAAAACGGCGTGGGATAACGAAATTTTAGGTTGTTTTAGTAGCGAGCAGCAGCTGTGTAGTCCATGTCCTCTTTTTAGTTGTTTTGTTTCATAAAAAGTGTTCATGTAAAAATGTAGGTATAGTTTGTAGCTTTCTAGTAGAGCCCGAAGGCTTATCCTATTGTCTATTGTTCAGTAAAACCGCACTTGCTACTTACCTGCAAAAAAGGGTCTTATTTATTCTAATTGGCACCTGAGTTCAGGCTAGTCTAACGCTCAAAAAACCAGTGTAGGTGCGCTCTCCGATAACGCGCCTTTGTTACGCATCTTAATGACACATTTTAGACTGGTTCTGTAGCGTTCGACTCGCCGGCACTCAGTAACCGAAGTACTGACCACACACATCGGTACAAAATATTTATTCATTAGTTCATTTTGAATCTTATTGCAATTTCCTTAGGAGTTGTAATTCAATTACCTGGGTAAAGTTAACAAGCGATTTTTTATGCACGTGGTTGTGGCACGTGGCACGAGCGGTTTTACTAACAATAGACAATAGGATTAGCCCCGTCGGGGTCTATTAGAAAGCTACAAACTATACTTACTCCTATTTTTTTAAACTGAAAATCTAGGTTTTTGTGATAATTATGTTACTTACTACATATCTAACTCGAACAACTCGAACAAAATAAAGCAACGTATTACGCGATAAATTCGTTTCAATTACGAATTTTATTTTCATAGATAATAGATAATACGGTACATTTACAATACACATTTAGCAATGAATAATTTACTTTATTTCTCTTCAAACTTAATTTAGGTTATTTTATAATATGGGTATAAAAATAAAATACAACAACATGTACAAAAACAATACGAAATACTTATAAACATAACGGATATTAATAATAAAAACAAATGAAGATTATTGATCCACTATCAATAACAAGAAAATGGATATTTCAACTGGTGCTTTCAGCGCCAATACAATGTTAATCCAGTGCCTTCATCCTATTCAATACCGCTATAAGAAACCTCTACTAACGTACTAACCTACCGGTATATTAGACAGCTTGCGCACTTATTAAAATGCCGCACAATTCAATAAAGTTGATATGCAGGATTGTAGTAAACGAAAAAAAATATCCCCGACAAAGGCGTCATATTCGTGTCATCGCAAGGCAGACCTTATAAATATGCAGACCGCGTGAACTTCGTCTCCCGTTTGATTGCGTTACCGCGGGTTGTATAAGAATATGCCCTTCAAACTTTTCCCGATCTGAAGAGAGTAAACTCGCTTGTGGAAAGTGTTTACATTGTCGCTAGCATCAGAGCAAATATTTGAAGAGGAAGAGTACCGAGACTTAAAAACACAATATACTAACAAGAACATTAACTATGAATCTGAATTCAGCTTACCTGTTAATAATTTACCTTGTTTGTAAGATCAGACATAAACAATTGGAGGGGTCAAAACTGTAAAGGCAAGAAAGTTTTACCGAATTGACGAGAGCAAAGAGCCGCCTAGCCCGCCTATAATTGAAAAGTTGTTTACTTATCGCTATTTGGATAAACATTTGAGAACGAGAGTATCTATCTTGAAACAACAATAGATAAGGGCGACAGCCTCAATAAAAATCTGCTTACATTTAGCTTATAGCAGTTACCTGTTCACCAAAGCTAACTTGCAAAAACAAAAAACATGTCCTTGAAAGTTTTCTGAATTCATTTGCTTGTACTTGGAAATTGTTTACAAAGTTAACGGTTAGCTGGACAAACATTTGAACAGGTCGAGTATCTTGAAACAACAGACAAGACCAACAGATTCATGAATATTAGTCTAAATTTAGCTTACCAACACACCTGAGCCAGATGAACAATGTAAAGTCTACGAAAATAAGTCTAGCGAACACGGGAGACATTACAGCGAAGGCATAGGCAGGGCACCTACGCGATGGACACATGCCATGCATACACAGAGTCATGATATTTTTAATATCCGGGAAACTATTTTAATATAGTTTGAAAAAAGATGGAGGAGAGAAACCTACCGGGTTATTACGATCCTTACTTTTTGTTGAATCAACAAAAACGAAAAGAGGAATAACAATATACACAACTGAACAATTGCAGAATTAGTTGCTCTGTTGGTAAAACAGACCGCTTCTGCGGTTTTATGTGTGACGTGCCATTACTTGTCTTTACTTTCCATCCCCCAAACAGGGTAATTTGCCGGGAGATGAAGAGTCGTTCGGAAAATTCTTCTAGCTTTACTCACTTTCCGTAAAACTTCAAAGTGCCAACTTGTCTTAAACTTCATAAGTAATCAGACGGCTTGCACGACAGCCCAGCAAATAAGATTTTTGCCCAGAGGAAAGACACTTTCCTGCTGTTCCCCTCTCCAAGGGTCTTATGTGGATTTACTGAGTAACATTTTTATGTATTTCGCTCGCTGTATCAAGCCATAAACTATGTTTATGAGCCATTTCTGTTAGCGAGAAATGCCTATCCCCGGAAATAACTGTCGAAAATAAAGAATTTCCCCTGTAGTGCTTGAAAAGGCAACCTCAATCAGTATATACATTTCTATAAAATAATTTTGAGTTGGAGTTAGAAAATGTTCCAACTCTAGAAATAGGCACGAGCAGAGCTTTTCACGCGACTAAAAAGGTGCATTAATAATATTTCTTGAACATATGGGAACACTGACCCAGACCTTCCTGATTTTCTGGAAAGTGGATAGGCAACACTGAAAATTCACATTCGCATAAGATCCACGAATTCGATAATATAAATTGGAGGTGACGCATAACAGTTAGATGGCATCAGAACGGTTGAATCGTCAGCTATAATCTTTACGATCATCGGAAGGGTTATGGCGGAGCCACACGGGACCGTCGTAACACTAACATATATTCGTACGTTAAATATTGTCAGCAAGGAAAGGTATTCCTATTTAACGACTTCGCGTAACTTTCTACAGAGTTTCGGGGAAGACATTTTAGGTACGATTCCTTTGACGCGGTGAATCGGCAATTTGGTGATGATTTAAAGCATAGATTTTTTTTATTTGTAACTACTAAGTTTTAGCATCTTGTATACCACATACTCGCCCAACGCACGAAAATTCTTCATAACTCTTTTTATCCCGTCCCGACTATACCCTTCCACGCTTAATTTGATGAACAAAGAAAAGGGTACTTTATCTAATAGCTTACTTGCCTTAACTTTGTTTCTAACTTGCCCACTTGTTTAAGTATTTAGCGAGTCCATTTACTTATTCACTAAAACCGTATATTTCCGGCTTGGCAACGAATCTCGGAGGAAAAGCTGTTGAACATTTATAAAAAAGTTTTACGAGATTCTCAATTCGGCTGAACTATTTCGTGCCTGTAATATACATGATAATAATATGAAGTGTCGGGACACAAGTATTTAATAGGCTGTAATAAAGGGTTACGTTAAACAAGACAAAGAAAAAACAGAGGCACAGGCAGCAGAAAAGAAGTGCCTTATAAAAGTATAGAAAATGTGCTTCACCGACAATATTGTGATCTCTCAAATGACAAAATAAAGAATCTTATTGATCTCGTACAAATAGTGTTTGGATGGAATCTATGAAAATTGGTTTACTTATCGTTATTTATTTGGTGTTCGTAGTTACCGAAACACGTGTTATTGTACTTATTGTATTAGTTTAGGTTGACATCCTCGTCCTACCAGGATCGGTAATTTCGTTTTCATCTAATAGTAGTTGCCGGGAACGGTCATATGCTCTATCTTATCTTATCTTTAGACCACAATAAATGTCTTATAAGATTATCTTGGGAGTTTCCTCAAGTTTAAAGTCATGCCTAAAACGGCCATTATATTATCAAAGAACAATTTAAACTGCTGTAATAAATTTCAATTGAGTTGGCCACGTTATTGTTGTCATGTACGGGGATAAATGCAACATAATATACACTTGTTTCGAGGATATACCTACATTATTATTAGCAAGTTCAGGTATATTGTTGAACCTGGCTACCAAAATAATTGATACGAAGAAAAGCGGATTATACCGAATTAGCTAAGCACTTTCTTGGGAGACATTCTGAGATATCATTATAAAATACCTCTCCAGACTTCTAAACGACTTTAAATTCATGCGGTTTTGCAAACGGCGGGCCCAAAACCTAGATTATGATAAAGTTACTTAACAAGGGGCGTAATGAGGCGTAGCTGGGCTCAAGAGGTTATAAATGTTTTAAATAAGTAAAGCATTTTACCAGCTTTATTGTACGCGATCCTCGTACCATGAAAAGGGCACTCAAGGGGGCTGTGCGCGCAATAAAAGCTTTTGGGTTAAAAAGGACATCAAATTGTACCGAAACCATATGTCCACAAAAATCCATTTTGTGACAATATTTGTATTTTAGGGACACCATGTTTTTGGATAGAGTTGGTTTTATCTTTATTTTATGTTAACTAGTGAAAACTGTTCCTTGTTTATTCTATAGGTGCTAGGTACTTAGTTTGTGTATAGGAGTCCCAAGCTACCAAGGAATTGTGCTCTTTTTTATATTTTGTGGTGATAAAAACCAAACTACTATCGGTTGCACTTTGGATTTGTACAAACATTCAATGTAGGTACGAGGGCTGTTTGATAAGTACCCGTTTATGAAAAAAATAATCAGTTGTTTTTGTTTATATGCATTTATTTTTCTTCATAGTCTCCTTTTAACTCTATACACTTGTTCCACCTATATTGAAGCTTCAATAAACCATCCAAAAAGTATGATTTCGGAAAGTCATTAAAATAGGCCTCTGTGGCGGCAATGACTTCGTCATTTGATCCAAATCGCTTACCACCGAGCCATTTTTTCAGGTTGGGAAACAAAAATAAATCGCATGGGGTCAAATCTGGAGAATACGGGGGGTGAGGCAATAGGGCGTAGCGTAATTGTGTTAATTTAGCCATCACAACTCTAGACGAATGAGCTGGTGCGTTGTCGTGATGAAACAGTACTTTTTTATTTTTTAAATGGGGTCGTTTGTCCTTCAACACAGCGTCAAATTCATCCAATAAATTGGCATAGTAGTGCCCTGTCATCGTTTTCCCCTTTTCTAAGAACTCAATATGTATAATACCCTGCGAATCCCAAAAAACGATCGCCATGACCTTTCCAGCCGATGGAACGATTTTTGCTATCTTTCGCGCAGGTTCACCCGGTAAAATCCACTGCTTCGACTGCCCTTTTATTTCCGGGGTGTAGTGGTGACCCACGTTTCGTCCACGGTCACGAAACGACGCAGAAACTCCTTCGGGTTACGTTTGAACACGGCCAAACACTGCTCCGAAGTAGTCAATCGGTTCCGTTTTTGCTCCTCCGTGAGTAAACGCGGCACCCACCTCGCCGATACTGTCTTCATACCCAATTTTTCTTCTAATATGTTTTGTACCCGCTTGATTGGAACATTTACAGCATCAACGATTTCTCGAAGTTCAATTCGTCGGCTAAAACGATATTTTCAATTTTCTTAACCATATCGTCTGTAGTCACCTCAATTGGGCGGCCTGGGCGATCCTCATCAAAGACGGTTGTTCTCCCCCGCTTAAACTCGTTAAACCAGTATCTGACGGTTGTCATAGAAGGAGCACATTCATGGTAAACCGCTTGCATTCTTACTTTTATTTCATCACATGTTTTTCCTTCCAAAAACAAGAATCTAATTACAGACCGATACTGCTCTTTCTCCATTTTCACAATTTTAAGTTCACGCTTTCACTGAATCGCTGTCAAATGAGAAAAAAACAAAAGAATGCTGTTTTTTTTTAAATTTTCCCACCTCTGAAAAATGGCTTAAAACGATTGTATACATATTTTCGGCCCGTGATATTAATACATTTGGAAAAAGGGTACTTATCAAACAGCCCTCGTATAAACTAAAAGGGACATTTTCTAACAACAACCTTATCACAGACATTTCAAATGTAACCTTTTTAAAGCCGCCATGACACTTTCTTGAGAGAATGTCCATTAAAATATGGCCGGAGTGGGTACGCATAACTGATACAAATACAGGCAGCGCGTGTCGCGCGTGGCTCGAATATCAAAACAAATGGATGGCTAATGGCGAAGAATGGCGACGAGTTGCGTAACATTTTGGTAACGGGGCGCAAACCCAGGAAATTAGAAGGACATAAAGATATGTCCTGCGTTGATTGGTGGGTAATTTGTGACATGGAATTTTTTGGAAACATTTTAGGTATTATCAGTATCTCATCATTCATCAGGCATATGTAGGTATACAGGCTTTTCCACGACTGTCATAAGTCCACCCCATTTTTAGGGTTCCGTACCCAAAGGGTAAAAACGGGACCCTATTACTAAGACTCCGCTGTCCGTCCGTCCGTCCGTCCGTCTGTCACCAGGCTGTATCTCACGAACCGTGATAGCTAGACAGTTGAAATTTTCACAGATGATGTATTTCTGTTGCCGCTATAACAACAAATACTAAAAACAGAATAAAATAAAGATTTAAGTGGGGCTCCCATACCACAAACGTGATTTTTGACCGAAGTTAAGCAACGTCGGGCGGGGTCAGTACTTGGATGGGTGACCGTTTTTTTGCTTGTTTTGCTCTATTTTTTGTTGATGGTGCGGAACCCTCCGTGCGCGAGTCCGACTCGCACTTGGCCGGTTTTTTTTTCGTAGTTCGAATATGGCCATATACTCGGTTGGATGCCTTCATAAAGTGGGTTAACTCTTGTTATACATTTCACGATGTTGGTGTTGACTTATATTTATGTTAGAAATCAAGTATTTGAGGCAAATAACAGGCTTATTGATCGGGCAGAGCCCTTATAAGCTTTGCTGTATTGCCTGTGAATGGGCGGGACCCACGAAAATAGGACCGCGGAAGTGGATATAAAGGAGTTATTAGTTTTGGTGGTTATTATTCGTCTTGATAATACCTCTTTGTATCGGCTTGATTGAAAATATTGTACAAGTTTAGATAGATTGACGAAAGCTGGCCTGGTTTTTATAGGAGGGTTTTGACAGTTCAGTACAAATCTCGCAAACTCTTATGAATTTATATAAAAGTTAAGTATTCGTATGTGTTCTACACTAATACAAGTAGACAGTGTACAGAGAGATATATATCTCTATGTATTTAGAAAATAGTACCAGGGTGGCAGTACTTTTGGAGCGTTGATTCATCAGCAACTATTGATGCTGACTGTACGTTTACCTCCGACCGAACTATCCGGGCGGGTACTTCCTGACTCAACGCTTCCGTGACATTTATCATTGCTATCAGACAGTCCCTTTCAGGTCAATTTGGTCTTTATAGTTGCCCCTATTGAACTACTTAGGAATGCAGATATAAAAGAAAGATACGAATAAAAATGTCATGGTACAATCATAAATAAGTAAAGAACTTTTCTCAAAAATGGACGGCAAAGTCGACGTTGCCGGTTAAAAAATAGGTCGCGAAGTGCGTAGTTTATGGTCATTCAAAAAATTAAAAAGTTAAAAACATTGCAGTCTCGATTTCGGGACTGCAATGTCGCATACAAATTCCATTATTTAACGAGTTCCAAACTTTTTAAAACTTTAAATGGCCATATCAAATGAAGTCATAGGTCCCTTAAACAGCCAAACAGATGATCAGCACTTATTATTATAAAACCTATAACAGACTATCGCACCGCACCGCGACCTTGGAGCGTCGCACCCATAAGTGAGAGCGAGAAACAGATATCTCTTTCTCGCTCTCACTTATGGGTGCGACGCTCCAAGGTCGCGGTGCGGTGCGATAGTCTGTTACAGGCTTAATGTTGGTACCGCGACTATTTAGGTGTCTCAAATAGGTTGGCGTATTTTCAGCAGAAAAATACTTCTTTTTTTTGTAAAGGCGGCAAGCAAATTTTTTTAATGGTTGTATTTTTTTCTGTGAAAATTAGAACGTTGCTTCTGTAAGTTCTGTAAAATATTTCTATTTCTTGCACCATTTTTGAGAAAAGCACTATATATGACTCGGCTGGAAGGCTACTTGCTGGCTTCGGATTCAATTAAACGGACTCCCAAGGTCGTCCGTTTAAAACGAATCCTCAGCCTGCAAGTAGCTACTTCCGAACCTCGACAATAATGTACTATTACTTTTTCTTTTATTTTTCAGCGGTTACAATGTAACAAATAAAATAAGATAAATAATAGCGTCGTCAATGGAAGGTGTGGCCGTCGGCCAAGTGTGCTAAAATAACTTCGGATAAAAAACAATTACGCGTATCGTCCTCATGTTATATAACGTGCTTCTAACGTGTTACAAATCTATTGTAACACCTGCAAAAGGGTCTTTAAGACCAAGTTCGCCCCAGACACTTTAGGCGTAATATGCGTAATCCGTAATTGCTGGGGTCGCCGTCATCGAAATCGAGGATTACATCGTGAGATACGTATAAATTCTTTAGAATATTGGATAGAAACGTTCACCACGGAGTTAACTTTCTTTTCTAAGTATAAAGAAACGAAAAAGGATGTGTGCGGCGGCGTTACATTAGCAAATTTATAATCTCATAGGTACATTAAATATATGTACTTTGTTGTATAACTTAAAATATTGAAAAAAATAATGGATGACAATTCGTCTCGCACTTGACCGGTTTTTACTTTCGATATAAATAATGCAATCTAATTAGTTAGTGCGTCGCAAAAGAAAGACATTTTTTATACAAGCGGAGATCAAACCAACAGAGAACCGCTATGACTCTGGTACTATTTATAAGAAAGAAGTTATAAACAGAGGTCGGATAGGGTGAGCTATTTACCTTATAATTTGACAAGTCTTACGTCATATTATAAGGAAAATAGCTCACCCTATCCGACCTCTGGTTATAAAGAAGAAATAACGCACGTGTAAACGTAATCAATTGATAAACAACAAGCTTCTTTTATCATAATCTATATTAAAGATTATAACGCTCCGCATTATGTACGCAGTAACTAGATTTTTCATCACAATCGCTAATAAAGGCTTCTACGCGTTCAGCTGTCATAACAAGGCCTGCTGATAACAAATTACTCTACTGTCTACGTCTTACTAATCCTGTCTATGAAGTAACTGTACATGCAGCGTCAATTGTAGCAGATCAAACAATGCAAAAAGTCTCTGCCACCACGTACTTATTTAACATAAAAAGACTATCCCTGTTCGCGTTCAATAGTGTCTTCCACTCTCTAATTGTTTTACACAAAGAGACTTATCTCTCGTCTCATCCGCTTCTATTCTATGGATGCTGAGTGTACACCTGGGGCCAGTTTCTCAAAACCTTGTAACTTATAATTCAAGTGGAAGTCCCTTTCTAACAAAAGCTGTCAAACAACAGTGTCAATAAGTGAGATCCGCTTGTATTACAAGTCACAAGATTGGCAGCTGTCATCCCGGTACAATTTCAAAATTTTAAAGTATTTTTGGTACGATTTTTTTTTGTCATTGGCAGCCAGTTTGGCAGCTCTCATGCATGTATATCTAGATTAGCGCAACTATTTTCATGTTTTCATACAAGTGCTGCCATCTGTCGAACACTGCGACAAGCGACTAAGTTTCCGGAGAACGAGAGATAACACGGTTCGCTCAGCGTTGTGACAGTGGAAACGCTGAAGTACAGAGGGCGTTGTAACCATTGACCTATTTATACGAAATTTCCGCTGACGAAATCGTTTGAAAATTGTAAATCGATAACGCAAGTCGAGTAGATATTTTTTAGTATTTGTGTAGATGAACGATTACAAATTATAATAGAATTTTCAAGATTTACTCTAATATTAAAAAAAAGTAGGTCACCGAAAGAGCTACAAAACAAAGGCGTCCCACGTATCACAGCTATGACTTCAAAAGTAGGTCAGACAGAATGATACTTTACTGGAATGTTCGGATCGAACGAAAATCGATTAGCAAACGACTTAGTGCAAGGTCAAATGTTCTATTTTTTGTAAGTTTTAAAAACCGGTTTATTATTAACATTCAATTCTAAAATGGTGTTGTATTGCATATGGAAATATAGGTAAGGCGTGGTATGCAATAGAAAACTCTAATTAAAAACACTTACGCGATTTGAATTGATGAACCAACGACGCGCAATCAGCCGAGTGGTGGTAGTCGTAAAGGGAATGACCCACCAACTCGTCCTTGCCGAAACCCAGCGTCTTTGTCACACTGTAAAAGATAACGGAAAAAATATACATAAAAAAAGAAATAAAAAGATCTCATTTTATTTCATAAAAAGTACAAAAACAATTAACGCCTCATTGTCACTTCGTAGCCCTAAATATTTTTTATCAAGAAAAAAAAAAGATAATATGGGGCGGTCATTTCTGATAAAAGGGTTAAAGTACAACAAAACTGAGAAATTCAACCCAGAATTATCAAAGTTAAAAGAATTAAAGCAAACGTTCTAAAATTAAATGAATATTTTGTTTGGAACACAATGAAAGTCCTACATCCTTCGTGAAGGTCACTCGCAAATGAGGCCAGACTTCCTATGTTTAGGTTATGAATGTTATGATAGGTTTACCGGTAGATGACCTTGTATGACCTAGCTAATGCCACTCCCTTCACATCAGATATCTAAGTTATTCAAACGATATTTTGATTAAAAAAAATACAAATCAGATAATAAGTCGAGGACCTTGAGTATCTCGACTCGCTATTGTACTAAACTTACAAAGTTGTTCAAATATCCCGCCATTTCTGCCAAATCCAGGAACAAAAACACTATCCTTCAAGGATTAATTTACACAAAACACTTTTATGACAACACAGAAACTATACACACCACATCACTATTTAAAACATACAACAATACCGACACCCGTAAGTTTATCTCGGACTATGTACAAAACCGCGAAATCGCTCGTGTTTAACCTACAAAATACATTTGAAGGTGATATTTTTGTTGATATTGCCCGGCCGTGTATGGAAGCGCGGTGTTAAACGCGCGCATGGGAGTTCAGTGGCCTCTTTAACTCGGCCAGGTAAAGCGGCTTTCGGATATTTTTTACAGCGCCACCTTTTGTAGTGATAAGGCAATGGTAGGTATTGTAGCGGTCTAAGGAACTGAATGCCGACGTAGTTTCAACATTTACACAAAGATGGCGGAACATTTAGAAGAATTTTAAAAATGGTTGAATGCATAACTACCTGTGTTTTTAATATTTTTCATACATAATGCAAACATAATAAATAAATCAAATGAAAACAAAAGATAAGCAAACTCACATGTCGTCTAAGGCAGTTGTCAAACACTTGCTGTCAAGAGGTAGCGGGTGCGGTATGGTGAATTTCTTGTAGGTTAGTAACTCCAAAGACTAGCTTAAGGACAATTCAATGCAATTCAATATAAACTTACGTTTCATCAATATATGTGAACTTCATATCCAGGCTATGTTTGGTCAGGAAAGTCTTGCTGTCCAGCGGTATCTCTATGTTAGACGGGTGGGGTATTGGACGGCCCACCGCGACCAGCGAAGGCAGCTTGGCAGATTTCTCGTCTTCTCCTTCCGACTTCTCGGATTTTTTGGTCTCGGGGGGGACCAGCATGTGACCCGTCACGTGGATAACCTGGAATGAGATTGAACTTTTACTGCTATGAATGGTAATAATAACGATAGAATTGTGGAGAATAAGGTTCCCTATTTTATAGATAAAATAAGGCCCAGCGCAGACTGCACTTAGGCCACTTAGCACCTATTTTTCTCTGTCTGTTAGCGATATGTGTCACATAAGACAGTCCTAGTAAAAACAATAATAAAATACAAAGGCCATTAAGGGTCTGATATAAGTAGGTAACATAATTTCTTGGCCTATAATATAATAGGTAACATAAAATACACATTTTATTGGTACAAAATATGATATTTCTCTTATGGTGCAAATGTTGTGTAGCTGCATGTACTAGACTAAATAACTTGAAAATATTAAATTAAAACATAAGATCTCACAGCAATTAGAAGTTGCATGTCTAGAATGCATGGATTCTACGCGTAAGTGCCTGCTTAAATATTCACATTTGTAATTTAAATTAACTATTATATCAATACAGTATGTATTACAGTACAGGCAGCAGTTAAGTTTTATTGAAAAAAGTAAACTGTGAAGTAAACATTTAGGACACTTAAAAAGAATACCTAGGTACTACATAGTTTTTTGTAAGACTTGTTGCCTTGTATAAATAATTATCCTTATTGTTGGTTTTTGCTTGAAAGTAAAAGTTATGAGGTGTATTATTCAAAACTAATAAAGAACAGATGTCACTTATAAAAACTTCTTTTGTTTCAGTTTATAGTATTTTATGCAACCGTTGTTTAAGAGGGGTCAAAAAAGGCGAGTGGCGTAAGTAACAATTTGAGGCGAAGCCGAAAATTGTTAATAAAGACGCCACGAGTATTTTTTGACTCAGTTAAACAACGTTGCATACAATACTTTTTCTACGACCAAACACTTACTTTGAAATAAAATTGTAAATTTAACAAATATTTTTCATGTCATCTAGTGAACTTCTACCTACGGTATCTACCTGTTTTTAGTGATTCTTGTGCTATTACCGTTATTTCTTCAGGCGTAGATACTACGTTTTTGTCTTCATCCATTTTAACTTGAAAGACACACTTTCATTCGACAGGCACAATAGTATTCATATTCAAGATTCACAATATTCAAGAAGTAGCAAAGAATGGAGGGTACGAGCGGGAAAAGAATGAATGAAATTAAAAAAAAAAACATGTCTATGGTTCACTTATTTGTCAGATATGACATTCACACCCATAAGCGAGAGCGAGAAAGATATAGTTCTTTCTCGCTCTCACTTATGGGTGCGACGAACCAAGGTCGCGTTGCGGTGCGACAGTGTGTTACGGCTATAAGGTTGGCAACAATGTTTTTTTTAAAGTGGCCATTACACGAAGTGTCTTAAAAGAGCCAAAAAGATACTGCGTGTATGCACAAATGCTTTTTTAGGGAATAGACTAAGATAGGGTTTTAAAGATGTGTGCACGACCCTTTAAATGACAAATAAAAGTACGGGAGTAGAAAAAATGTATTTAAAACAGCTGTGCAAATTTATTGGAATCAATTAATTAACTACCTACCTAACCTACTTTATACAATGTTGCAAAACAAGTTTACATAATACATATTACTATTAAATATTTTGGTACAATTAGCGAAAACAATAATCACACAACTTTGACAGAATTTTCTAGAAGCGGAAAGCGCAACACGGAAATATTTAAATTACTAACGAGTTATCAATTTAGGGCACAAGTAGGGCACAAGTAGGGCGCATATTGAAGTAACGACTTATTGTCACTTCGCGGTGATTAATTTGGAACAATTGTTTCAAGTTAGTTTCTAAGGGCTTGGTGTTGTTTGTATGTATATAGGTAAAGATTAAAGTGATTTAACTAAAGTTTGCATGGCTTATTTTGATTACAGCGTAATACTTATGTTACTCAAAATTTAAATTTAGGTACTGTTTTAAGGTTCTACACATTCTTATTCATATTGTATGTCACCGCTTTTTTTCGGAACCGCTCTTTCGCAGTTAACATAAGTGAAAACGAACCTTGAAAGAAGCGGACTTGAGATGCATATTCCGCCCCTTGCTGGTGAGCGTACACTTCAGACGGAGCAGTAGATCGCGCCGACCATCTTGCTGACCGTTTGAACGCAGCGCTTCGCGAATCTCGTTATGGTCACGGAGTGACTAGACTTTCTATTTTCATCCTCTCTATCTTTTATCTTATCATAGGTGAAAACGAACCTTGAAAGAAGCGGACTTGAGATGCACATTCCGCCCCTTGCTGATGAGCGTACACTTCAGACGGAGCAGCAGATCGCGCCGACCGTCTTGCTGACCGTTTGAGCGCAGCGCTTCGCGAATCTCGTCATGGTCACGGAGTCACTAGACTTTCTATTTTTATCCTCTCTATCTTTTATCTTATCATAGGTAAAAACGAACCTTGAAAGAAGCGGACTTGAGATGCACATTCCGCCCCTTGCTGGTGAGCGTACACTTCAGACGGAGCAGCAGATCGCGCCGACCATCTTGCTGACCGTTTGAGCGCAGCGCTTCGCGAATCTCGTCATGATCACGGAGTTACTAGACTTTCTATTTTCATCCTATCTATCTTTTATCTTATCATAGGTGAAAACGAACCTTGAAAGAAGCGGACTTGAGATGCACATTCCGCCCCTTGCTGGTGAGCGTACACTTCAGACGGTGCAGCAGATCGCGCCGACCATCCCCAACTAACATTAGGCGCTAAATATAAGAGGTAAAAGAGATCTATATAACCGTTCGATCGCTCCTTTAGTTCTATTGATGTTCTAAAAATAGGAGTTATAGCCGGCTATAACCCCGTAATATCCCCGGATTGGGCACAAATTTTAACACCTGAGGTTGCAAAATGGCGCTACAACGGGGTTACAGTTTGAAATAAGAGGTAGAAGAGCGCTATAGTAGTGCTATAATAGCATTGATTAAGTACTTAGGAGTTAAGGGGTGCCAGATAAGTGACTATTACCTATTTGAGTAGTAGTATGTGTCTATATAGATGATACTTTCAGCTTTAGATGGTATATTGGCATTTCTGGTCAACATTTGTAACACTCAAGAAGGTAAATGCGCATTATTTTCCTTTGTCACTATCTTCTTTGGTTGTAGATGTTTACATTTTTGTATTATTGTTCGTAAGCTTACCTTGTGACAGCTTGAAGTGAAATCGAATGGCGGATAAATAAGAGGAAATATTATTATAGTGCATTGGTACCAGCGCGTTCTGCAGATTTATGATGGCGAAATTAATTACACTGTCAATTACTATATGTATTATTAACAAAATTTTAAAGGGCCTCTGATCCTTGGCATATTTATCAAAATGTAATAGTTCTTTAATCTGTCAGCTCCCATGGCTCATATATGAGCCAGAACGCTTATGGTGACGTCATATCGTGGGATTTGACAGGTTAATTGTGGTCCACCGATTCGATTTCGAAATTTTTTACATTATCCGTGAACTCCGGTATTAAGTATAGTAATACTAACATTAGGTCAATATTGAGTAAAGCTATGCATTTTTATTCAGTATTTACGTTCTAATTTATAGTTTTTGATTTGCTCATTGATTCATCAGCCATCTTAACATGGCGCTATAGGCTTAGCTTGTAAGTTGGTCTCTAATAACAGTATAAGATATATTATGGTACTGGATAACGCTCGTCTGCGACTACATGATCTATAATAGCGACTAATAACTTCTCTATTCTACTGTAAGTAATACAAGGAAGTTAAGTAACGTTAGCGATACAAGGAGCTATAAGAGACTTTTTATCGCCTGTTTAGAACCTTAAGTGCAAATTGCAGCTGCTTATAACTCATATAGATTCTAAGGTTATAAAATTCACTTTGAGCTATAACACTAGCTGCTTAGCATGCATTATAGCTGTTAAAATAGTTATTGTGGCTCTTAAAGCTATAGCTAAACCTCTTAAACACTTTTATATCACCTCAGCCTGTAGGTTAAGACTATGCAGCTATTGTACCGCCGTTCTATGTCTTAAGGTTATAAAATAGGTGCTAAGTGTCGCCTAATTTGTTGGGTCTTGCTGACCGTTTGAGCGCAGCGCTTCGCGAATCTCGTCATGGTCACAGGAGTGACTAGACTTTCTTTTTTCATCCTCTCTATCTTTTATCTTAACATAGGTGAAAACGAACCTTGAAAGAAGCGGATTTGAGATGCACATTCCGCCCCTTGCTGGTGAGCGTACACTTCAGACGGAGCAGCAGATCGCGCCGACCATCTTGCTGACCGTTTGAGCGCAGCGCTTCGCGAATCTCGTCATGGTCACAGGGGTGGCTGAACTCGAACACGCTCTGGCCCATGATTTCCATCTGAAAAAAAAAAAGAATTTGCTGAATAATAAATATAAATACATACAAGCCTGTTTTACAATTTTACATCTAGACTTTGCAAAACTAAGAAGAAAGTTTTCAGTCATTCTAGAATTTAACTAAGTAGGTAAGTACATTTATTTATCAGTAACCGAAATATAAAAACTAATTTCTGCATTTGGGTTACGTTTTTTAACTAGGTTAGGTAAAAAGTACCAGGAAGAAGTTTACCTTTGATGGTTATTTAAATGTAAACGTAATTCCACCGCGGACTCATTTTACGGACTAGGGTGGAAAGGGTTAGCATTAGCATCCCACGTCATTTACCACAAGACTATTATACCAATAACCATATTCTATTTGTGTCAAAGGTACCTTTGTATGGTAGCGAAAACGGTCGAATGACATTTATGCATAATTATGCAGAAGATGTAGTTGTACAGTAACAATTTTCTCTTAGTTCATTAGTACAACCGCGTTTACCAACACTTACCAGGGACTTGTGTTTCTAAAGTAAGACAATTTCCCGCGTTCAATTATATTGCTAAAGCAGCTTGGATTGCTGATTTTTTAACAATGTTTTTGTAAATTTTCTCGAATGTTCCGATTGCATGCCTTCGATGCCGCTTTCTCTCAGCGTGTGTATTGTTGCACAACTCTAAGCCATAAGTGCTTGTCTGCTACTCAAAGTATTCCATAGGTACTAATTGTTATTGTTTTCCAATAACTTAAAACTAGTTAATTTGTGTGTAGTCTAAAAATCAAAATTTTGTGTGATGCAGGTATTTAATTGATGACTACTAAAGTACTAACCAGTTAGCAATGTTCTGGATTTGTGCTTTATAGGAAAACAGTTTTAATATCCTGTTTATTCGTAAGCTAGGTATTAAATTAAATACCTAAACCTAAATTAAGTGGTTCGTTACATATTCAGCGAATACCTACGTAAATACAATAAAAAGCATATACCTACGTGTTGTTTTATTCAGTTGTCCGATTCATTTTGTTTACTTGCCAAATATTTTAGAAAATTATTTAAGTTCAGACGATAATTTTCCTTGTCCGAGAAAAGGAGACAAACAGCGACTGCCACATTATAGTGTTAATTACTAATTAGTATTAATGTAACTCAAACAATCCTACGTATTAGTTTCTATGGACTGATAAAATTATTACTAAGATATTCAATTGATTCTGACATATCAAGATACATCCTTTTATTTGTCAATCCTAGAATCTAGTAGTAACTACCACTTTCTTTTACAACAAGTAACATGACATAAGAGACCAACCAAGACGGATATATTCCGCTCAACTAACAAGAGGGTCTACCACGAACATCGATACTCGATTTCGTTTTCTACCTCTCTTACGCTGCATATTCCAGCGATAAAGGGGCAAACAGACGGACGCAATGGCTCGCGGTAGGCCCTAAGCCCTCCAAGCCATTCGTATTAAGAATTATTCCATTCGTTAATCGGCCCGTGCGCGGTGACGTCACGAGGCCGACCCATTTGCGCCGGCGCTGCGTGCGTGAACACGTGGTTTGCTCGCGGTATTTTTATTACTGCTATTTGGATATTTATTTACTTTGTTTTGGCGGGCATACATACACGGATTGTTTTATGGCGGATATCTTTTAAACTCATAGGGACGTGGAATAGGTGGATACAGTGCGGATACACTGAACTTAAGCTACCGACAATAATTATTAATTAACATTCCACACTAGGGCGGGAAATGCAATTTTCCACCCGGCTATCAGAGAACTTTCCGAATAGGCGAGATGATAAATATTGCAATTGTATGTCATTCTCTAATTTTTTTTCCGTCTAAAACGAAACATTCGGATAACGGCAACGGCCACTATCTAACGCATCAAATGCCGATAACCTTGCGAGATAATAATACATATTATTACCATATAATATTGGGATTAAGAACGATTTTTGAAAACATTGTAGGTAGGTACTTAATGCTATCGATAGCTGTTATCAGTAAACGTGCTCTATTCAAAGTGGATATAAACATTTGCCTCTAACCGACTATGATTTAATTGTATGCGATGCGACAATGGTACCGATACCGATATTACTGGTGTTGGTTAAGAAAATGTTATGTCATCTGTTATCTAATAATATAATCATGATATTGTAGACCTTGTAGAGAAAACTCACTGACTTGTGCAAGCGAGATGCACTGTGTTTGAGTTGACACAGTCGCTAGCGTTTAAAGCCGCGTAAAAATGGTAAGGGTACAGATTTACGAACTGCCATTTATTTATTTATTTATGATTTAAATCAGGCAACAAGGCCCATATTACAAATACCTTACAGACTAACATATACACATATGCATTTTATAAACTTAAAAAAAACTAAACACTATTTAGGCGACAATACGGCGTCCGTTGAATCGTCTGTAGTCTTGTGTTGGATTCGGCAGTTTGCCCCACATAACACAGTATGATACATATAGGTAACCAAGATCTTACCTGTGAGACTCCAAGGTGATCGGCGATATTTTCACTGCAGTAAACGATGTCCCCTTGCTGGGAAAGCACGAGGACGAACCCGTCCAAAGCCTTCATGTAGGACAGCTCGGATGATAGTTCTTCCACGCCTTTGGGGTTTTCCATCTTCGGCTGGTCCTTCGTAGCGTTGGGTACTGGAAAGAAATTGATTAGAAGGTTAACTTAGCTTCGGTTCAACAGTACCTAACTCACCATTGGAGGTTCACGAATGTCCATACCTTATATTACACTGTCTGTATGTATGTAAACTATACGTAACTATTAAACATGCATGCAGTTCGAGCACGAGATTCGCGCATTTTCGAGCAGAGGATGAGAGAAGGTTATGCGCTGCCGCTGCGCTGTACTGTACCCGAGCTCGGAGGTTTAGGAGCAAACAAGGCTCCACTGCAGCTCCTCGGAGCAGTCCAGACCGCTAATATTTGGAAAGTTCTCGTCCCGCAAAGGGCAAATAAGAGCCCACACATACATACTTTTAGTTTTATTTCGAAGAAGCCATACACTTCCAATTTCCAACGCTCTACTTCAACTTCAACTTCAACATTTATTCAGCAAATAGGCCACAAGGGCACTTTTACACGTCAACATTGAATTTACATACAAGCAAAATAATTTTTACATCAACAATTATTAAATACAACTACAACTACCAAATCAAACTAACGTAATACAATTACTTAGAGATCTAACATTTGTGGTTCTGCCAGAAAACCCATTCCTAAACTACTAGTATTGCCTTTGCGACCTTTGCATTCTCTAATACGCGGAAAATGCGTTTCTTAGAAGAGCGTGGTAAGGAGGCGCAAGGTATAATCTTAATTGGTATAGTACCGCGTGACTTGTTGTCATTGTATTCAACTATTGAATAATTGCAATTCATGGAAAATCATTAATAACATAATAGGGTACATACAAGGGTAAAATGTTAATAATAAACAATCCAGGAAATACGTTGATGCCTAAGTAATTAGAATTAGGTACACCACATATTTCAGGCTATTCTTTGAGACGTGTAAGATTGGCTTCTTAAACAAAATAGGCAAACTCTAGTAGGTATTCGCGTTACATGGATGTCTCGCCCTGCTTGAGCCCTACCATATGTCAATCGAGCTACAAGCCATTTCTTTAAAACCATAACGTCGTAATCGTCTATTAGCCATTTATTCACATGTTACGTTATTGTTTGGTACTGCGAGTTCATACACCGACGTCATTGTGGTTAGTCGCGCGATGAGGCGCGTGCCAATGTTACAAATAAGACGGAAATTTGCGGTCCCGTGCGAATTCAGTACCAACATTCAAAGGGCCTCCGTTCAAGGGCTGTAGAGTTTGCAACATACATGTTTTTTTTTTTAAGTGAAAACTTAATGGCAATAAAATGTTAAACTCGAGACAGCGTAAGACGATCACGTGACCGTAAGACGGTCATGTGACCGTAAGACGGACACGTGACCTGATCGAAAAACTGTTACATGTAATGTCATTGAGTTTTTCTTTATTGATTTAAAAATGATATCTAGTGAGTTTCAAGTAATTAACGCTAACGCTAGATGGCGTTAACCTCAATTATACATAGTGCATTTTGCAATAGTCATTGAGTTTTCACTTCTGCCGGCACTCCCTGAGTGCAACCCGTTGTTTTTTTTTTTTCATTTAGTGATTTTGATTTGATTTCTGATTTCTGTGATGTTTAATTTGTTCGAACGAAGTGGCACAGAAATCAAATAAATTGATCGTTTTCCGACGTTTGAAACAAAAGGTTTAACAAGCAAAACCATAAAAGAATATAAAGAATCATTCATGGCATGACATTCATTATTACAATTACACATTGGTATTTATTACCTACAGGCTGTTTTTGTAAGCGCCAATTGCACCATTTCACTAACCCGGGGTTAACCGGTTAAACCTGGAGTTACCATGGTTACCAGTACAATTTGATATTAGGTTAACGGTTTAACCGCTTAACCCTGGGTTAGTGGGATGGTGCAAGTGGGCCTAAGGAATTTACATGGAATCTTATATCGCGCTAACGAAGATCCTCGATACAATTGCTTTGTACTTTGTAGTACCTACCGCAAACTTGTTTAAAATTGACAATAACAATAAAAAACAGTGATGTTCTACCGAACAGATTAGTAAGGGATAAATTAATTAGTCCAATTGGACTTCGATCATCAAACACAGCAACATGGAAACCATGCATTTCTGCGAGAGATTCTCTTGCGAAAAAAATCAATTATATGTTTAAAATGTTAATGTATAATTGCCTATTATTATTTAAAATTGCTTATAGGATAATGTAATAAATATCAACATTATTAAATATAACCTATTACGTGTAGTCCTTTCAAATTCAGGTATATAATGGAACTTACGCAGAAACCACGTCGCGGGCCCTGAGGTATACGGCATAGGAGCGAGACCTGCGAGACGCATCAAAGATGCCTTGTCAATTTGTTCCACTTCCTCCTTATTTGCAGATAGATACTTATTCCATCAGCTCCAGGACCAACCTATTAACAAATTAGAGTTATAATGAAACTTACGCAGTGACACCACGTCGCGGGCCCTGAGGTAGGATATAGCGAGACGCATCACGGAGGCCTTGTCGAGCTGTTCCACCTCTTCCTTCTTGGCGGGCAACTGTTCCATCAGCTCCGAAAATATCTGCATCTCCTTCGTGCGGCGACATCTCGCCGCGACGCGGGATTTCTCCTTGCGTTTCTCATTGTTCCTGGAAAGAAATGGCGATTGGTCATGCCTACTTCATACAATTTTGGAAGATTTTCAGGTATATCTTTCTGTGCACGTCTTAAAATTTAAAGGTATGTAAGTAAATGTAGGTACTACTTAATCAAAATTAAGGCTGAATAATGTAAACAATGAATGTGTAAAATCTGGCAACAAAAAAATAACACGAAAGCCAAAAAAATAAGAAAATAAGGTAATAAGGAAGAGCCAAGTCCAAGATGAACGATAACACGTTTTATTTTAAGAACAATAATTAGGATTTAAGATACAATGATCAGCCGTATCATTAAATTACTTCCCTTAAGTACATAGAATAAATAATTATCTTTATCACACAGATTTACAAAATCTTGTATCACAGTAAAATCTTCACACTTTAATATGAGATAACTGGTCGACTCATTATTATAAAAATACATTTGAGCATTAACATGGAAACCCAGATTCACGCACTAGACGAAGCTATTGTTTACCCTTTTTGATATGAAATCATGATCACCATACTAAATGATAACTATGCTGTTTAATTAAACCGTGTAATAGCTGTAAATTTAAATTAACTACGCCATACTTAATGTTAGCTTTACGTTAGTTTGAACAAGCAGCCAAAAATCTTAATAAAAATAACAAAAGTTGACTAAATAGGGCGAGATTCAGATTGTCATAACACTTCAAAAACGAGCTCATCAACAAGTTCTTTGTTATGAACGTTAACATTTCTCTAAATATACACGAATGTCCTTAGGAGAGTTAGTTTGTCTTCAAGCTATATAGGTACTCTCACCAAACATGTTCCATGTTCAACAAACATTTAAGAAATCTACTTACCCAGGAAGGGTATACGAGGGGTATTCAAAATATTCTCGGTATGAGAATGAAAACAAACAAGTACGAAAAGTTTGATATTTTTATTTTTCAATATACTCCCCCCCTATGTTCATACACTTAAAAGATCGATCAATTATTTTTTTTAATCCCTCGTAAAAATATTTTTTATCTTTCGTGTAAAAATGCTCCTCCACTGCCGCCTTCAATGCTTCATCGTCAGAAAATTTATTTCCACGCAGATCCTTTTTAAGATTGGGGAGCAAAAAGAAGTCGCTGGGGGCTAAGTCCGGACTATACGGTGGGTGAGTAACAGTTTTAAACCCACGTTCAACAATAGCTGCCTTGGCAATATGAGCAGTATGGACGGGGGCGTTGTCATGCAGAAGCAGAATACCTTTGGTTAACTTTCCTCGCCTCTTTTCTTTAATTACATCCTTTAATTGACGTAGAATGTTAGCGTAGTACTGTCCTGTGATATTTACACCTTTTTCTTTATAATCGATTAGTAATACTCCTTCACAATCCCAAAATATCGTGGCCATGACCTTGCCAGCTGAAGGGATGACCTTCAACTTCTTGGGATGAGCTGAACCCTTAATGTGCCACTGCATGGACTCTTGTTTACTCTCTGGGTCATAATGATGAACCCAGGTTTCATCTCCAGTAACTATTCTTTGCAGCACCTCATCAGGATTTTCACCGCACAGGTCAATAAAATCGGAACAACAAGCTACACGCATGTCTTTTTGAAGCCGAGTCAGCATTCGCGGAACCCATCTTGCACTTACTTTTGACATATTAAGATGGTCATGTATAATATCATGTACGGTACCAATAGAGAGATTGGTTACTTGTGCTATAGATTTTACCTTCACTCGACCATCTTCCAATATAAGTTTTTCCACTTTATCAATATTTTCTTGTGAAGTAGCTACTACAGGCCGGCCAGGTCTAGGGTCATCTTCAATACTCTCCCTTCCGCGTTTAAACTCGCTTGACCACTTTTGAATGGTAGATAAAGAAGGAGCAGACTCACGGTAAACACAATCCATTTCCTCTTTTATGGTTTTTTGATTTTTACCCTGTTTTGTCAAGAATTTTATCACGCATCGATGTTCTAATTTAGTTAACATTGTCAATTCGCACAGGATGTTCATGTTTGTTCAGCAATTGCAGAAAAACAAAAGACTATCTCGGTTCGAATTATACTTTTTTTTAATGTCAATGAATAAACCTTAGCGGCCAGTAACGAAAGAAATTTTAGAAGAGGTCGTAAGATATCAATACCGAGAATATTTTGAACGCCCCTCGTAGATTTATTACTATGTCCTTTAAGCAGTTATGCCTGTCTAGTTGGTCAATACGGCATGATATGGGTCACTATTAATGGCAGGTTGATAGAAAGGTCTACTCTATAGCAGTATAGGGCCATACTTCGACTCATACTCGCAATTTCCAGGAGAAAGCCGTAAAGACATATTTCAAACAAAGATTAGTAACTAGGTTTACTTGGTTTGTAACTGAGTGCTAC
Organism: Cydia amplana; assembly: GCF_948474715.1. Lineage (NCBI taxonomy): Eukaryota > Metazoa > Arthropoda > Insecta > Lepidoptera > Tortricidae > Cydia > Cydia amplana. The sequence continues at coordinate 6,342,188 of NC_086085.1, forward strand.
AGGAATAAATGTATGTGTTTACAACTAACCTTTTCGATATAGACTGAAGTTTAGTTTCTTTCTCCAAAAACGCAGGACCTCCGGGTATACACATTTTTACAACAATTTTAACATTTGTTCTTCAATATCTTCAAGTGTAACTTAATTGACACGGGACACTTCTACTCCGAATCACTAATAAGAATGATGGAATTAGTAATTACAAACTATACCATTAATATGTCATTAAGTGCAAGCGCAGCTATTTATCGCTAGTTCCAAACCGTACTAAGGATCGAATCATTTAATAAATACATTCCTATAGTCAACTATCAGGTTTGAACAACGATGTCTACCACTGGCGCCCATTTTTGTTTTACAAGATAAAGTATTGACACAATAAATGCTGTTGACAGATTTCAAACGTCCCTGATAATAAATCAAGTGGCGTTTATTTCAAGTACAATATACTTAGTAGTATTTGCTGACAGGTAGAAAAGCTAAGTAGTAAAATCGTGTTAAGTCCTAAGCCTAACACAAATAAGCTTAAGACAAAAGTAAAGAGGCCGTAAAAAAATTGTGACTTTTGTGGTTTACCGCAACAATGATAACAAAAATACAAATGAAACATGATTCAAATGGGCCATCGCATTAAATGTATTGACGCACGACGAGCCTGACGTGACAGTCATATCAAATTAATTTGATGTCAAGACAAGGAAGGACGGTACGGTCGAAGTAACATATACGTACGACGATGGTAGATTAAGGTTCCACTTTCATTTAAAGGAATAAAGAAAAAAAAACTCAATAAACATAACCAAAATTTTGTCCAATGGTGGATCAATAGAGAATGCTATTTGGCATTAAGTCCGCCGTTTGTATTCTTCAGTATTTAGTGCTATAAACTGTACCTAAAAAAATGTGTCAGTTCTAAGATAAATTCATAACATAAGTACATTTAAGGTTGCAACTTTAGGAATGAACGCCCCTTCAAATGTTAATATCAACTAATTATTAGTAATAAGTACTGGTTTGTTTGATATGAAGTCAAGCCTCGTAAGGTCTTGTATTTCGCTGACCCAAGCTGAGGCAAGTTTACGTAATGAGTTAATTGAATTTTAAATTAGTCATTAGAGAAAAAGCAAGTCAACTGAAATAGATCTACCTAATAGTGCTATAAATCTACCGCTAACTCGCTATTAAGTGAATAAACAATGTTTTGAAACCTAATGTTAGAAATTTGTCAAATATTTAATTACACAAACGGGTCTACCACGATATAATTTCATTGTTTTTACCTTTAATTCCGACGTTTCAGCTGAGTTAATTTGTCAAATATAGCGCAATGACAAAGAATAGCAATTAACGAGGCTTTAATGCTTAATATCATTAGCACTATTTCGAGTTGATGTCTTTTCTGGCCTTAAAAGACGAACGAAGTAAGAACAATGTCCATGAGCGTAGCTATAAGAAGTTTTTTAACTTCTTTAAACCACAACTATCGTACACTTGGTAACATCACGATCAATACATCTAGTCCAGCCGAAGTGCATTTCATCAGGTTGATGGACAAAACTAAATAACTCTGCTCTTAACAATAAGACTTATTTTGGCTTGTTTCTTTCTGATTTGTTAGGAAAGGCCAATTACTATATCAGTCACCCTATGTACTTTTGTACCTACATGCGAAAAGGGAAAGTGACTGTACGGGTCGGTTGCCTAATCTATATATATAAATGCAAGTGTCCTGACTGACTGACTGACTGACTGACTGACTGACTGATTCATCAACGCAGAGCCGAAACTACAAAAGATAGAAAGTTGAAATTTGCACACTAGGTTGCATTTATAAAGTGTACAAGAGATAAGAAGCGATTTTGAAAAATTCAACCCCTAAGGGGGTTAAAAAGGGGATGAAAGGTTGTATGGGGAACAAGTTTTATTTTAAGCTAAGAATTTGAAACTTTGTAAAAATGTATTATATTAAAAAACAAGAAAACTAATTTCAGCGTTTTTGAAAATTCATCCCCCAAGGTGGTAAAAAAGGGGTTAAAAGTTTGTATGATGATCAAATATTTTTGTGAGTGTGGGACTTGAAACTTTGCATATGGGGATATTATTATAAGACAGGAAAAGTAATTTCAGCGTTTTTGAAAATTCATCCCCTAACAGGGTTAAAAAGGGGTTGAAAGTTTGAATCCATTACAAATGCTTTGAAACTTCTTAGAAAGGCATAATAGCCGATTACAAAAAAAAAGTAATTGCAACGTTTTTGGAAATTCAACCCCTAAGGGGGTTAAAAAGGGGATGAAAATTCGTCTTGGGGTGCAAATTTTATTTTGATCTAGGAACTTGAAACTTTGCAAAAAGGTATTAAATTAAAATACAAGAAAACTAATTTCATCGTTTTTGAAAATTCATCCCCCAAGGTGGTGAAAAAGGGGTTGAAAGTTTGTATAGAGATCAAATATTTTTGTGAGTGTGGGACTTGAAACTTTGTATATGGGGATATTATTATAAGACAGGAAAAGTAATTTCAGCGTTTTTGAAAATTCATCCCCTAACAGGGTTAAAAAGGGGTTGAAAGTTTGAATCCATTACAAATGCTTTGAAACCTCTTAGAAAGGCATAATAGCCGATTACAAAAAAAGTAATTGCAACGTTTTTGGAACTGAACCCCTAAGGGGGTTAAAAAGGGGATGAAAGTTCGCCTTGGGGTGCAAATTTTATTTTGATCTAGGAACTTGAAACTTTGCAAAAAGGTGTTAAATTAAAATACAAGAAAACTAATTTCAGCGTTTTTGAAAATTCATCCCCTAAGGTGGTGAAAAAGGGGTTGAAAGTGTGTATGGATATCAAATATTTTTTCGAGCGCGGGACTTGAATCTTTGCATTTGGGGATATTATTAGAAGACAAGAAAAGTAATTTCAGCGTTTTGTAAATTCATCCCCTAATAGGGTTAAAAAGGGGTTGAAAGTTCGTATAGGGTTCAAATTTTATTTTAAGCTACGAACTTGAAACTTTGTAAAAAGTTATTAAATTAAAATACAAGAAAATTAATTTCAGCGTTTTTGAAAATTCATCCCCTAAGGTGGTGAAAAAGGGGTTGAAAGTTTGTATGGATATCAAATATTTTTTCGAGCGCGGGACTTGAGTCTTTGTATTTGGGGATATTATTAGAAGACAGGAAAAGTAATTTCAGTGTTTTGTAAAATTCATCCCCTAACAGGGTTAAAAAAGGGTTGAAAATTCGTATAGGGTTCAAATTTTATTTTAAGCTAAGAACTTGAAACTTCGTAAAAAGATATATTTTTAATATGCAAGAAAACTAATTTCAGCGTTTTTGAAAATTCATCCCCTAAGGTGGTGAAAAAGGGGTTGAAATTTGTATGGATATCAAATATTTTTTCGAGCGCGGGACTTGAATCTTTGCATTTGGGGATATTATTAGAAGACAAGAAAAGTAATTTCAGCGTTTTGTAAAATTCATCCCCTAATAGGGTTAAAAAGGGGTTGAAATTTCGTATAGGGTTCAAATTTTATTTTAAGCTAGGAACTTGAAACTTCGTGAAAAGGTATTAAATTAAAATACAACAAAACTAATTTCAGCGTTTTTGAAAATTCATCCTGTAAGGTGGTGAAAAAGGGGTTGAAAATTTGTATTGATATCAAACATTTTTTCGAGCGCGGGACTTGAATCTTTGGATTTGGGGATATTATTAGAAGACAGGAAAAGTAATTTCAGCGTTTTGTAAAATTCATCCCCTAATAGGGTTTAAAAGGGGTTGAAGTTCGTATAGCGTTCAAATTTTATTTTAAGCTAGGAACTTGAAACTTTGTTAAAAGTTATTAAATTAAAAGACAAGAAAACTAATTTCAGCGTTTTTGAAAATTCATCCTGTAAGGTGGTGAAAAAGGGGTTGAAAGTTTGTATTGATATCAAACATTTTTTCGAGCGCGGGACTTGAATCTTTGGATTTGGGGATATTATTAGAAGACATGAAAAGTAATTTTAGTGTTTTGTAAAATTCATCCCCTAACAGGGTTAAAAAGGGGTTGAAAGTTTGTATTGATATCAAACATTTTTTCGAGCGCGGGACTTGAATCTTTGGATTTGGGGATATTATTAGAAGACAGGAAAAGTAATTTCAGCGTTTTGTAAAATTCATCCCCTAATAGGGTTTAAAAGGGGTTGAAGTTCGTATAGCGTTCAAATTTTATTTTAAGCTAGGAACTTGAAACTTTGTTAAAAGTTATTAAATTAAAATACAAGAAAACTAATTTCAGCGTTTTTGAAAATTCATCCTGTAAGGTGGTGAAAAAGGGGTTGAAAGTTTGTATTGATATCAAACATTTTTTCGAGCGCGGGACTTGAATCTTTGGATTTGGGGATATTATTAGAAGACAGGAAAAGTAATTTTAGCGTTTTGTAAAATTTTTCCCCTAACAGGGTTAAAAAGGGGTTGAAAGTTTGTACGGGTTTCAAATTTTATTTTAAGCTAGGAACTTGAAACTTCGTAAAAAGGTATTAAATTAAAACTCAAAAAAATTTATTTCAGCGTTTTTGAAAATTCATATCTCAAGGTGGTGAAAAAGGGGTTGAAAGTTTGTATGGAGATCAGATATTTTTGTGAGTGCGGGGCTTGAATTTTTGTACAGAGGCATTTATTAGAATACAAGAAAAGTAATTTCAGCGTTTTTAAAAGTACATCCCTTAAAAGGGTTAAAAAGGGGTTGAAAGTTTTTATGGGGTTCAAATTTTATTTTAAGCTAGGAACTCGAGACTTCTTAAAAGGGTATTTTATTAAAAGAGAAGAAAACTTATTTCAGCGTTTTTGAAAATTCATCTCTCAAAGTGGTGAAAAAGGGTAAAAAGTTTGTATGGAGATCAAACATTTTTGTGAATCTTTTTAAAATGGCATTTTATTAAAATACGAGAAAAGTAAATTCAGCGTTTTTAAAATTCATCTCTTAAAGGGTCGAAAGGGGGTTGAAAGTTTGTAAAGTTGCAAACAAACTTGAAACTTCGTAAAAAGGTATTTCATCAAAAGAGAAGAAAACTAATTTCAGAGTTTTTGATAATTCATCCCCATGGTGGTGAAAAAGGGGTTGAAGATTTGTATAGAGGTCAAACATTCATTTGAGTGCGGGACTTTAATCGTTGTAAACTTTGTATATAGGCATAGTATTAAAATACAAGAAAAGTAATTTCAGCGTTTGTAAAAATTCATCCCCTAAAATGGTTAAAAAGGGGTTGAAAGTTTGTATAGAGTTCAAATTTTATTTAAAGCTAGGAACTTCAAACTTCGTAAATAGGTAGTTAAGTAGTAGGTTTTATTAAATAGAGGACATGAAAATCTTCTGATTGAGAGGGATTATATCGAGAACAATTTTATTCAGTTAGGGGCTTGAAGCTTCGTAGGTTGTGAAAGACAAGTATCATGCGTTGTAATATTAATAATTAACAAATGATTAACCGTCTTACTGCGATCTTTTGCTGCATAATGTTCTAAGCTAATGTAGAATATATAACCACCAATATACAAATCCACGCGTACGAAGTCGCGGGCAACAGCTAGTAGGCTATAAATGAACATATCAGTTTGGCCTGAAAATATTTAATAGGCAATAGGCATACGCAAATTAAATTAATACAGTTCATTAAAAAATATTTTTAATGATATGAGGCGGAATGACGGAAATCGTAATCTGATTTCAAAAAATATGTTATTTCCTACATTTTGTTTGGCGAACCAAAGTAGTTAAGTATGACTAACATTAAATAACGATATAGTTAAGATCAGGTGAGACAATTAATTCACAAAGAAACGCTCTGATTGGTTGTTGAGATAGATTGACGTCAACACAATGTTTAAAATACTTTAGTGTTTTTATGTGTAAAAGTACTTGTAGAAGACGTGTTATAAAAAATATAAATAGATACGTAAACAAAATTGAATCCAGTAGTAGAGATCGCGTTGAAAAAAATCAATAAAATAACACAGAACATTGCAAGTCTCCCAGTTCGTTAATATCGGTTAGCTAGCGCTTGCGCTAGCTAATAATTAGAGCACTACAACAATAGAACTTTTGTAGACCGACATGTCAAAAGTAGAACGCAAACTAATAAACGCAGATCGTGTCTGAAAAGAAAAACGAGTTTCGGAGCTAAATAGCGATAAGGACGGACATAGCGCTGCAAACGAAACGCATTGAGGAAAAATCGACCGCCGTGTAAAATCCGAATGGGGGAGGAATATCGATATATGTAATTAGTTCCGACGCTTCCAGTATTATTAAGTGTTGCCATGAATACAGATCTTTCTGCATTTATAAAATTTTAGAGTTGACATGTAATCATTTAGTAAAGGTTATATTATGGCGTCAAGCTGTCTATACTAAAGAAAATAATATTGTAATAACATACATATTCATCCTCATCATATTAAACTTTCGTGAGAAAACATGTCGCCAATAGCGACTAAAAATTCAAGTGAGTAAAACCGTTGTCGTATAAACAGTTTAACATACATATTGGTCGTGTACGTGCCGGACTGCCGGATATATAGTTGGTCAAACCAATTTGTCAGTAAATAAGAACAAAAAAAAACTAGGTACTCATCCTTTTCTTTTGGGTGCTAGTACTAGCGTAAGACAAAGATAGTAGTCTCTGTCTATGTTTGAAATGAGACAGTCCTTTGACAAACTATAAAAATAATATTTTCATAACATAACTACATACATATTGGTCTTATAGGTGCCGGACTGCCGGGTATAGTTATAACTATATATATTCAATAATACCTATACTAACAAAACTATATTTTTTCATCCAATGATTTTTGTTCTTGGTCACACAATAATTTTCGAACTTTGCGCAGTTTTTGCGAGTTAAGTATACCTAAGGCAACACGATTTCCAGTTTTAAGAAACTGATATAACCAGTCCACCTACCAATACTCGTAAAACAATAACATTTCTGCATTTGTATAGGTACAGAAAAAACCGGATACATTTTGCCCGTTATGTTTTTTTTTTTTGTAAAGACCAAAAAATAAGGAAAACGAAAATGTAAATGAATACTTGTTTCTTTGTCGTAAATGAATTAGGATCAGTTGGTTATTGGACAATTTCATCTTTTTTTTTCCCAAATTATTAATATGATATCAAATATCACGATCATACTCATAGCACGGTCCTGCTGGACATGGATAAGTATGTTATTATATGTACCTATGTCTAAATCTTAAGCAGTAGTTACTAAAGATAGATAGAGTAGATCTAAATAATTTCGTTAAATCAAGTTAAACCTAACTTAATAAATCGATATAGTGAGATGATAAGTATATCAGGGAACTCAGGGTGCTGCATTCGAACCTAACAAATTAATCTTCTATATGTTGATAAGTAAATAGTTTATGAAGTCACAAGGTCTTCATTTATAATAAATTAATAACAGTTATGAAAACAATACATAAGGCGTACGATGTCCGTAGCACTATCAGGCATAAAAGGAGACGTCGACAGTTATAGAAGTCGCATCAGCAATTTATTTTCCATTTATGTATGTTTCCACTCTTCCTCAGCGTGTAGTCACGTGGAGTCACGGCCATCAAGTTCTAATGCACTATCGTGTTTTCGCAAAAACATTGAAAATCGGGGATTAAATCTCTATATGGTATACCTACTAGAATCGACCCTTAGGATAACTAACTACTAACTACCAAACCCTTTCGTAGAAAAGATTAACCACGAAGAAATAATGTTTTCAAAACGAATTTCCACCAAATCAAGACCACACTTTTCATTAAGAAGTGGAGTTGTTACACAAATTGTCGAAGTAATTACTAGTTGACTACTACAACCACTTTGCTCAGGGCGTAACGATTTGCAACCCTTTAAATCCTTTGATTCGAATCATTGGCTTGTCTATTTTTGAATATTTTGTATTCGGACTGCTAAGGACTTCAGTGAGGAGTCTTTTATTCTCTGGCAATGCGATCTAGGTTTCTATTGAGTAGTGTCGAGTCGCTCACTCGTGAGGCACCTCATTTGTACCACTCATTTTGTTAATTTGTCGCAGTACTTCGTACCGCATAAATGTCTTACTTCACTCCTCTATTCATTATACTCATTTACTCGCGCGCATCACAAACACCTCTTGCCACACAAATCATTCACACACTTCCAATTTCTAAACTCTTATCCGTTCAAATTCACTCGCGAGTCTCGCGACCCTCAAAACTCATACACTCCTCACAACTCGCAAGAAAGTCACTGGATCGCGCGAGGCGCTAGGTGCTCGCCTGCTCGCCGGCACTCAAAACTCAAATGTCTCAAATGAAGAAACGAGTAATGGTCCACACTGTCAACTGCCGAACTACAAACCTTATTGCAACGACAAAAGGTCCACCGAGAAATGCGTTGAGTTTGTACCACGCGGTGAGTGGTACAAACTCAACGCATTTCTCGGCAGAGAGGCGTCTCTGTGACATGAACCCACCATGAACCCCTCAAAAATCCTCTTAACCTCCAGAATTGCACTCCAATTAAATATTACTATTTATTGATTTATAAAGGAAGTGATGAATACATAAATATGTATATACATTTTTAAAAAATGTCGCTGTTGGAATTAATGGAATAGTCGACGCTGTACCTCTAGTACCTCACCTCATTTGAAGTAAGACATTGTAACACCTCATTTTAGAAAATGAGGTACTCATACAAACTCATTTTAAATTGATGTCCTACGCATCACTACTATTGAGTTCAATCAATGAGATTGCTAGAGGTACATCCGCGCTATATGTTTGACCTTATAACAGTTATAACTTTCAATCAGATGGGTCTATTAGGTTTTAGGTACTTTGTAAATTCATTTTTCGGGCGAATATATCATTTATTGTTTTAGGTAAAGGATTTTTTTTATTTTAATGATAAATAAACACTAGGCTAATGGCGGAATAATGGCCGCGTCATTTTTCTATCAAACCGGCAACTACAAGTAGCGGGTAAGTGGCAAGCAATTGGCGATGATTGCAAAAATAATAGCGTGCCTCGACATCCAAGCCAATTGAGATCACGTGACGTGGGCAAATTTATATGTTCCGTTCGTCTGGGGTGTTATTTACCTCACTTATAAAGACAAACGCTCAACAAAACCAATATAAAAGCGTCTTCAATTATGCAGAGGTCTTATGGATCTGCTGGGCAAAGTTACATTGGTACGTATGAGATTTTGAATCGTCTACGCTAAATGAGCAATGCGAATAAATAACTGCAGCATGCAGTGCGTCTGCAGTTAACTGATATGAGAAAAGATTAATTGAAAATTCGGTGACGTAAATTGCGTTCCCGATTTGAAATTGACAAGCGGAGACGAAATCGTTCAAATAATTGATGAACTCTGAGGAACAATGAAGAAAGGTTGCACAGTAGCTACCGACGCACGAGCGCAGCTGAGGCCATTTCTCGATAGGTAAAAGACATTTATCGATGAAAACTTATAGAATCAAAATATGTTCAAAGCGATTAGAATTTTAAAATAAAAACAACCGCCAATAACCATCATCAGTAATCATCACTCATCAGATTTTTATAAGCAAACAAAATACCTAATACGAATACTAAAGTGACTGTGGTACAAAGAAATTGAGAAAGTCAATAATTTATCAAACGAACGTCAAGATAGGTAGTACATAAATACACAACATCCTAATGCATATCTGGCTGCATGGCCGGTGGCTGGTGAGATAAGATAATTTGCATAAACACTGACGTATTGATAATAATATAAGTAATCAACTTCTGCTTCGTTGCACTTGCAAGCAAATACTGGCCGACGCAAAATTCCGTCCAGACCGATCTATACAAAATAGCTATGAGCGCCGCGCCGGCGCGCCGCCGCCGCCGACAAAATTTTCGCGCCGCCGCCGCCGACGCTGCGCTATCGGCGTGGCATCGGCGTGACCTTGGTAGTTACTACTACTTTCGGAATCAGATAATATATTTTTAATCGAGTTTAGATCATTAACAGCGCCACTTCGAATAGTTTATAGGCATTCAAAAGGTATTTTATAAAATAAAATAAAAATAAAAATAGCCTTTATTTCCCTGGAAAGTAGGTAGGTACATAGTTTTTTTACTTATTAACGTATTTTTAAAAACTAAATAAAACAAAATTAAAATACTAAAAAAAATTAGGTGGTAACAATTGGTTTAGGTATTACGCGGGAATCATCCATTTTTGGACGAAGGCCTCCTCCATCTCATGCCAGTCGTTCCTGTTTTGGGCCAAGCGGGTCCAGTGGTTTCCGGCCACTGACACGATGTCATCTTTCCAGCGGCAAAAAGGATGTCCGTGTTTCCGTTTGCCCTCTGCTCGTCTGGTGAACCAGTGCACAACACGTTGACTCCATCGGTTGTCGTTTAGTCTTGCGACGTGTCCGGCCCATTTCCATTTAAGTTTCGCAGTCATTTCTAGTGCGTCGATGATTTTTGTTTTAGACCTTATGTCGCTGCTCCTGATGCGGTCCTTCAGCTTGTAACCTAGCATACTGCGCTCCATTGCTCTTTGGAAAGTCCTTACCTTTTTTCTACAGGATGCTGTTGGAGCCCATGTCTGACAACCGTATGTGAGAGTTGGTAGTACGTTCGAGTCCATTATTTTCTTTTTTATACAGAGCGGAAATTTGCCTTTAAATATACTTTTTAGTGACCAGTATTTCTTCCAACTTAGGGTGATTCGTCTTTTTACTTCTTTTTCGGTCCTGTCTGTAAAGCTTATGTTCTGACCTAAGTAAATATAGTCGTCTACATATTCTATGTTTTGGTTATCGACGCTGAGTGATTTTTTTATTGCATTTGTCATTGCTTTTGTTTTGTCTGGGTTCATATGTAACCCACATTTTTTGCTCTCTGTATTAAGGCTGTTTAACATTTCTTGAAGCTCTACGTGATTTTCCGATAGTAAAATAATGTCATCTGCGAACCGTAAATTACATAAGTATTCCCCATTAATATTTATGCCTTTTTTATTCCATTGGAAATTTCGAAAAATAAATTCAAGTAGAGCTATAAAAAGCTTCGGCGATATCGTGTCTCCCTGCCTTACTCCTTTCTCAATATTGAACGACTCTCCTGGTTTTTCTAGTTTTACTTTTGCGTTGCATTCCGAATAGATGTTTTTCAATAATGTTATGTATTTATTATGTATTCCTTGTTTTTCTAAAGCTTCCCAAAGTTTGTTATGTTTTATAGTATCAAATGCTTTACTATAATCAATAAATACTATGTAGAGCGTTTTTTTATACTCTATGCATTTTTCCATAACTTGCGTAACAGTGAAGAGGTGATCTATAGTAGAGTAGTTTTTCCTGAAACCGGCTTGGTCTCGTGTTTGGTTTTCGTCTATATCTTTTGTAATGCGGTTTAGTAGAGTCGTCGTAAAGAGTTTGTAGATAGTTGGTAATAAACTTATAGGCCTATAGTTGCCGATATTTTTCGGGTCTCCTTTTTTATATAGCAAAGAAATAGTACATCTTTTCCATGGGTCAGGAATTTTCTCTTGTGACAGGACTTGATTAAATAGATTAGTTAGAATTGGGTATATAGAGTCACCGAAAGCTTTTATTATGTCAGTGGTAATTCCATCTTCTCCTGGGCACTTATTTGTTTTTGATTTAAGGACGGCCGTACGAATTTCTGATTGTAAAAATGGCAGAGCTTTCTGGCTCTCCCTTATTGCATGGTCATCTTGTACGTATGTCTCTTTGCCCTTATCTCTGTATAGGTCCTGAAAAAAATCTGTAGCCACTTTTAATAGGTCCTTCCTTGTGGTTGCTAGGTTATTATTTTTGTTCTTTAGTTCCATGACCCACTTTTTGGTATTATTTAATTTTTTCATGGCTCTTTTACTTGATCCGGATGTTAGTAATTCTTCCAAGATAACATTATATTTATGTTCTTTCTGTCTATCTTTAATTTTTTCCTTTATTTTTTTATGTAGTTGTCTCAAACGTTTCCTGTCGTAAAATGTTCTATTTTGTATTTTTTTTAACTTTTCTCTTTCCTCTACGAGTTTTGCTATATCTTGGGTTATAATGATATCCCAAGTTTTACTGTTATTTTTATTGTTTGTTGGTAGCTTTCTGACGCACTCGTGGATTGTATTTACTATGTTGCTGTAGGTTACTTCCGGATTGGTATTGTATTTTATTTCCTGGTCTGTTAAAATATTTTTGAGTGATTCTTGCTCTATCGGAGTGAATGATTTGGTCTTCGGTTTATTCATGTGCTTTCTGGATATCTTAACTATTCCATTTAGAAATATCTCGCACCTAACTGGGCGGTGGTCGGATGAAAAGGGGATGTTGATGACTTGTACGTTCTTTAATATTTTTACGTTTTTTGTAAGTATATAATCAATTTCATTTCTGACTTTGCCGTTAGGTGATTGCCACGTCCATTTATTTTTTTCGGGTTTTTTAAACAGAGTATTAGTAATAACAAACCTGTTCTCTAAACAGAAATCAATTAATTTTTGCCCTCTTTCGTTTCTTTGGCCATATCCGAATTTTCCCAGAACAAGGTTTTCATCCAGGTTTGGTATACCAATTTTGGCATTAAAGTCACCAATAATTAATGTATTTTTATGGGTATTTCTTAATGCGCTGCTAAGGTCGTTGTAGAAGAGGTCCAATTCGTTATCTGGTGAGCTCTCTGTAGGTGCGTAGGTTTGTATTATTACTAGGTCGCTATGTTCGAATTTCATATCAAGACGCACGATTCTGTCTGAAAATGCTGTGAAACATTGTATATTTTTCCTTAAGTGTTTTTTAATCATGAAACCGACGCCGTTACGGCCTTTGTGTTGACCATTATAAAATAGTATGTAGTCATCATTTTCTTCTATTTGCTGACCAATTTTTTTTATTTCCGAGAGTCCTATAATGTCCCATTTTATAGCTTTTAGGCTGTGTTCGAGTTGAATTATTCTCGTTCCTTCTACGAGAGATCTGACGTTATAAGTAAGTATTGCTAAACAGCAGTTATTTTTTTGTTGCGATGGAGGGTTTTGGTCTAACACTCCCGCGGCGACCACCCGTACTGGGAGAGGTTTGTTTAGTTGAAGCGATGTAGTATGTTGATTACGTGAATTTATGGTAGGAATGGAGGGGGCCTTTGATCGTCATGCTTCTTCGTCTCTTATTACATACGACAGCATAGAGTTTCTCGCCTTGTATTTTTTATTTGAATGTATAATTAATGGTTCCTTATTTGCTTGTGTTGATGTTAGTGAAGCAGCAGCAGCAGAGGAAGATTGAATTGATTGTGGTGGGGAGACCGAGAGCTGCCTTTTATTTGTGTTAAGTCCAGCTTTTTTCTCTTTGACGACAAGCTTGTCATATTTTATAAATGCCGTGTTACCTTTGTTAATTTCCTCTTGTCGCTTTTTTTCTAACTCTTCCCTCACCTTTAATATTTTTGCTGGGAATTCCTCTTTTATATATATATTACTTCCCTTTAGTTCTTTTTTGTTTTGCAGAATCTTAATTTTTTTCCCTAACGTGCTAAACGTGACAGAAATAGGCCGTGGTCGATCTCCTTTTAGGCCCATATAATTCAAAAATATCGAAGGCAAATGCAAACTTATCTGTCTAGTAACCGCGCTACTAGTCTTGGGGAAACGAAATTATTTAATATCAATTTTAACATCAATATGCTTGTAATAAACATACTGATTCCCTTCCATTTTTATTGTGGAACGTTCCACATTACAATTTATAGAGTGTATATATACACTAGACATATGTCAATCACAATGAAAAAATTAACTGTGATCAATTCTGACTAACGTGAGCTCGAACTCGAACCCACATCTTTGCATTACCGTACCGATCTTAATTTTGCCAGCTAACCATCATTTACCGCGAATTTAGCCATTGCAAGCATGGTTAAACGTCTTTAAAAGGTATAAAATGGGGTTAATTTTAAGATATTAAGCGTTTCCACGTCCAAGTCCAAATGTCCGGCCGTTGGCTTCGCACGGAAGGGCGTCGGAATCGGGTCTCAATTAAACTTGGCCACTGTTCAAATTTCAAGCTTTGCCCTCTCGCAGCTCAATATATGGCCTTGCATCGCTCCCATGGAATTAAGCCGCTATCTGAACCTGCAAGTTTTTGGCCCTGTTTGGAGCTCAACTTTCGGCCTGTTTTAAAACGCTTGAGCCTTGGTCCTTATCCGATCTTAGCTCCATTGCAGCTCGGCCTTTGGCGTCGCACGAATGCGCCCGCAGGAAAGCTCCAGATCTTTAACACTATGGCTTCAGTCTTTATTGGCCTGCGCCCTCGCTCTGCTCTCATGCAGCTCGGCCTCGCACAGAAGCGCGCCGCAATTGGCGCTCCAGGCGTTCGGCCGTCAGCCAATCTAACACTTGGCGTTCGATTCTTAGCTGTATACTTACCTGCAGCTCATCCTCTGGCCTCGCATTGGGAGGCGTCGAAATCAAGTCTTCGGTGTTACATGGAGCTCGGTGTTGGGCCTCACTTTGGGCCTCACTATGGTTATCGATATTGGTTATCGATACGGAGACGGAGCTCGATTTTCTTTGGACTGTCGAGTCTGTCGACAAGACGTTTCCCTGATACAGTCAATCCGCAATTTTTAACTTAGCATTAGCACAAAATAGTGCCTCGCTAACATCTTCCGGCCAGAACCTCTCCAAGATTAAGTCCGCCTCTGATGCCGCGCGATACCGCTTATCCACTGTTTATACGATATCAATTTTTTTCGTACCATTATTCAATAAATTACCCTTGAAAATAAAAAATGCATTTATTTCATAACTTTCTTACAGCAAAAACATGTTTTTTCGGTAAAATTTTGGTTTGATTCTTTTTTCATTAATCGAAGGTGTTTCAAGGCCACGCCGCCGATTCGCCGCCGCCGCCGACCAATTTTGACCGGCGCGCCGCCGCCGGCTATATGCCTATCGGCGCTCATATCTAATACAAAATGATGACAGGCACCCATTTTCATTGCCCTCGAGTGTATAGTGACATATTTCTCTGCTAGGTCCTGCAGTTACAAGTTCATTGACGTTTTATGTCAAACATTACGTGTAGTGTGCAAAGCAAAGTTTGGTTGCAATGTGCAGTATTGGCAACGAAGCCATTCTGATGACGTCATTACGCTAGTAGATGGCCTGCCACTGTCTCCCGGCAGTTTTGGCATAAGTACCAATACCACGCCGAACATTCCCAACAAGCTCGTTTTGAAGGATAACCTGCTCAAGTTCACAAACATTTTTACAAATCAACGTTCCAAAATTATATTTACAGAATATTATCGACAGTTATTTGTCTTAGAGGCGTGGATTTTTTTGGAACGTAGGTTTTTAAAGACTGTACAGTCACATGGAATAATATGTTACCTACACAACATGGCCGCAAAAATATCTGACACTATGGGCCCGGCCACATGTCAGCGGTGCGGCGCCGCCGCCGCCGCGCGGCGCGGCACCGCAGAAATCTGCGGCGACGCCCGCCGCAACGCAAAATTTTGCGGTGCCGCGCTGCGGCGTCGCAAAGCGGTGCGCGGCGCCGCGCGCGGTGCCGCAAAGCGGTGCGTTTCGCCGCGCGCGGTGCCGCAAAGCGGTGAGTTTCGCCGCGCGCGGTGCCGCAAAGCGGCGTGCGGCGCCGCGTGCGATGCCACGCTGCATAGTAAAGAATAAAATTCGACTACCAGTTGTTTAATCAGACATGGATCCCTTCACACGTGTTCTGCTCTTGCTGTTGTTATAGCGATAGCGGTTCGCCAAAAAACGCTGCAAATGGTGTTAAAGGTATGAAAATCGGTACGATTAATCTTTAGGACATTTGAAACAATTTGACCCGAAGCACCAACAAATAAAAAAAAACGAGAGGAGTTATGACGTCATCTTTTTTTTGTATGAAATTTAAAAAAAAATTGTTTAGAAACCTATCGTGTGTAGTATTAAACGAAAGGGCTTTCTGAGCCGATTCCAAAAATATATCACATCATTACATTTCAGTCTTTTTTAGGGTTCCGTAGCCAAATGGCAAAAAACGGAACCCTTATAGATTCGTCATGTCTGTCTGTCTGTCCGTCTGTCCGTCTGTCCGTCTGTCTGTCCGTCCGTATGTCACAGCCACTTTTCTCCGAAACTATAAGAACTATACTCTTCAAACTTGGTAAGTAGATGTATTCTGTGAACCGCATTAAGATTTTCACACAAAAATAGAAAAAAGACAATAAATTTTTGGGGTTCCCCATACTTCGAACTGAAACTCAAAAAAATTTTTTTCATCAAACCCATACGTGTGGGGTATCTATGGATAGGTCTTCAAAAATGATATTGAGGTTTCTAATATCATTTTTTTCTAAACTGAATAGTTTGCGCGAGAGACACTTCCAAAGTGGTAAAATGTGTGTCCCCCCCCCCTGTAACTTCTAAAATAAGAGAATGATAAAACTAAAAAAAATATATGATGTACATTACCATGTAAACTTCCACCGAAAATTGGTTTGAACGAGATCTAGTAAGTAGTTTTTTTTTATACGTCATAAATCGCCTAAATACGGAACCCTTCATGGGCGAGTCCGACTCGCACTTGGCCGCTTTTTTTAATTATAATAAAAATATTTTTCAAAACATACCAAGTTTGGGTTTCTCCAGATACAATACCGTTAAAATTTTTATCTACACACATGTCATTAGTGCTCTATAATGCGTTCAGAAACCGTAGGAAATGACCAGCTTTATTACAACCAATTTTACTATGAGAACTTTCTTATCTGTGGTAGTAGGAAAATTTGTACTGTAATGTTATAAGTAGTTATAACGTTACAAATTTTTAGTATCGTTATGAGTTTAAATTTGGAATAGCAGTCAAAACTCAAGTGGGTCTCTATTCTAGTATCCATAGATATTAAAACAGTTATCGATATGAAACGTCAGTTTAGTATGTTTTTTAATATTAACCGCACGATATTTGATCTCGAGTGACATGAGAATAGGAACTTTATTCTTTTGTCTAGGAATTTAAAAAAACTATGGATGCGTGACATGCGTGAAAAAAGTTTTCATTCACCGTCATTTGGCGTACAGTTTATCTTTTAATTAGTTTTAAGTATGTGTTTAGATAAAGTAGTGTATGTAACTGTACATAATTAGGCATTAAAACTCGTGTGATCCTATTAAGAAACTTACTAACGTTCGTTTCTTAAACCCACACTCGTATTTTGATGCCTCTCATTATGTAGCAGTCACATAAACTACTATTTTTGTTAAATATACCTCAAATTATACCTAATATCCTCATATCTAATTCTAATAAAGCGATTTTGAAAATATTTACATTTAGTATATTTGTTTTAATTTTTTCTACTCCCGTACCTTTATTTGTCATTTAAAAGGTCAATCAATCAATCTTTGGGTAATATGGCTCCATCGATACTGTCGATGATTTCGCCAACGTCGAAGTGGATCCCTCGTGGGATCGAATTAATATTATTTGTAATAAATAAACTTCAGCCAGTGTACGGTATATAAAACTATAAAATTATGGCCTCTAGGGCTCTAGCCAGCCACGGTTAGAGGTAGAAATACCAAATGCTCGTAGAGCACGACGTTGTTCGGTTGTATTATGAGCTCTTGTAAGGCGATAGCTGGACTTTACAAGGGCCACGTGGGGCTCACACCTTTAAACCCCTATGTTATATTTGTCAAGACAAGTCTTTTGTCTATTCCCCAAAAAAGTATTTGTGCATACACGCAGTATCTTTTTGGTACTTTTACGATACTTCGTGTAATCACCACTTAAAAAATATTGTATGAAATACACTGTTGCCAACCTAATTTTAATTGTCATCTCTGACAGATGAGTACTAAGTTCATTGCTGCCAATTTACAAAATTGGCAGCAATGCACTTAGTTAAAGGTGAGTTTTTCAGTTAATTCTTACATAGATAATTTTTACTACGACTTATAGATTCCGAGATATAAGCGACTTTCTGGAAAAACCGTTAACTATTTAAATATTTAATTGAGAGATTCATAGATCACACTGTAAAATTGAAAATTAAAAAAAAAACATATTACATGTAATTATTTTCAAAATTGTTTTCTTAGGGTTAGATATGAGGATATTAGGTATAATTTGAGGTATATTTTACAAAAAAATATTGAACGGTATTGTATCTGGAGAAGCCCAAACTTGGTATGTTTTGAAAATAATTTTTATTATAATTAAAAAAAATGACTGAAATGTAATGATATGTTATTTTTGGAATCGGCACAGAAAGCCCTTTCGTTTACTACCACACACGATAGGTTTCAAAACAGTTTTTTTAAATTCCATACAAAAAAAGATAACTAATCTCGTTTTTTTTTAATTTAATGGTGCTTCGGGTCAAATTGTTTCAAATGTCCTAAATAGCCTCCTTCAGACGGTGGCAGAGCGCCTAGACGGCCCTTTCCAGCTTCACTGGGATAAGCTGCATAGGGCGTCTAACAGACTGTTTTTATGTATTATTAGTTTTAATTTTTAATATTATATTTTTTATTTATTGTTATTGATTTTAATTTTAATGTACTTTATATTGTTAATTAATTTGATTATTATGTAATTATGGATCACGTATCTGAAATAAATGAAATGAAATGAATGAATGAAATGAAAGATCAATCGTACCGACTTTCATACCTTTAACATAATTTGCAGCATTTTACTGAATGTCTCGGTGTACTTCCAGCGCTATTAAGAAGGCGCAGAAATAAAAAAACAATTGAAA
The DNA here is from genome assembly GCF_948474715.1 of Cydia amplana. Lineage (NCBI taxonomy): Eukaryota > Metazoa > Arthropoda > Insecta > Lepidoptera > Tortricidae > Cydia > Cydia amplana. The sequence goes on from NC_086085.1 coordinate 6,360,990, forward strand.
AGAAAATTTTGGGTGAACCCATATCTTCGTATAATGAATGAAGATGCAAATCATTTCAAAAGAAAATACCGGCGCGGCACCGCAGAAATCTGCGGCGCCGCTCGGCGGCACCGCGCGCGGCGAAACTCACCGTTTTGCGGCACCGCGCGCGGCGCCGCGCACCGCTTTGCGGCGCCGCGCACCGCTTTGCGGCGCCGCAGCGCGGCACCGCAAAATTTTGCGTTGCGGCGGGCGTCGCCGCAGAGCGGTTTGCGGTGCCGCAGATTTCTGCGGTGCCGCGCCGCGCGGTGGCGGCGGCGCCGCACCGCTGACATGTGGCCGGGCCCTATCTTATTTGTAGAGCCATAAGAGCGTGTCACATTAATTTTTGCGGCCTTTGAACAGTAATATATTATTGCAGGTTTCTGTGAGGGGATTGTACAGTGAGTTGCGAAATTTCATGGAGAAATTATGAATGAATTCATTGATAAAGTCGCCATCCACTTTTGCAGCTGATGGTACAATACGGTAATGGAAAACCAGCACATGAAAATTCAAAGTAAATAAAACAACTAAGATTTTCCTTATATCCACCAATATATAGGACCAATTAAAACATGATTATGTTTATTTCGACGCCAATAAGAAACGTGACCAACTTGAAGTAAACGTAGCCCGTGTTAACATTAACTGCCATTAGATGAGCCAGATAAATCTTACAAGTTCAACGGCACATATCAGTAGTGTAGTTTATATGTTACTCACGTCCAGTGTCCACACGAGCTACCTATCACAACCCTGCACGTGTCCCCTGGGTGGTGCTAAAGAGGGACAAACCAGCAAATGTTTAATGTCATAGCAACAAATGTTATACTTTTTCAGAGCCTAACCTTAGGGCTCATTTAGACGGTGCGAGAACTCGCATGCGAGTTTCATTACATTGCGTCATTTGATCGGTCGGCTGAATTGATGTCACCTCAATGTAACTAAAATCGCATACGAGTTCGCGCGCCGTCTCAATGAGCCCTTAGAGATATATTACTTTTCAACTTTCGTCTAGCTAGACGCGATAATTATGTTATATAATCACGTACATATATCTTATTAGATTGTATTCATTGCACTATGACCTCTTGTACTACCTGTTACCCTACAATGCATTATCATTATATGACCACTTCTCGAAGCCAAGTCTCAATATGTCCGCATTTAGAGCACACACAGATAAACTAAACTGCCATCACGGATATTAACAACGCGTTAGCGTGTCAATTAATAACTCATTATGATAAATGGAACGCATTCTTCTCATACGGTACTACAAGTATACTTATACTAACGAGAGTGATGCGCTTGGTTTGTCTGCGTGATATTTCTTTAAGTTATTTAAGGTAGATCCAAACCTAAAGATAAAGTGGGCAAGCCCTCCAGTGGTGTCTTAGACGCACAAGCGACCTTCGTTAGCTTTAATTAGCTGTTACGTCCTGGAAATCTAGGCTACCCTACCCGGCCACGGCGGTACCCAACCGATCCCAATTTCTCGAGTACCTATAACGCAATCTTTGAAAGACTAGACGTCTTTGACCGACTCTAAGGGCGAGCAGTAGGTACATGCTAGCATCTCCTATTTCGTAATCCAAAAAGGGATTCGTAAAGGACTCTTAGGGCCTTATTGACAATTAAGTAGTAGTATGTAGTAGTAAACTCTTTATTGTACAAAAAGACATATTAAAAATAAACATACAAGTAGTGAGAAGTACAAAGGCGAACTTATCCCTATGAGGGATTTCTTCCAGTTAACCTTTGAGTAGATGAGAGGAGAAAGTGAAAAGAGGGTGACGAATGCAGCAAAATGTACAACAATAAGGTACCAAAAAGATAAAGGATATAAATAGGTACATACAAAATTTATAGGACAATTAAGTGTCTAAGATCAAGATAGCTATTAGTTCTATGCAGATTAGTGCCCCAACACATGACCACTTCATAAAGAGGACCATTATGATTAGATATTATGAACAGTCAACGACGATCCTGTGAATCCTGTCATCAGAGAGCCTACCGCGAAAATCGAAATTTCGTTATCTGCCACTTTATCGCTCTTGCATATTCGAGCGACAGTAAGACAGATAACGAATTGTTTTTATAGATTATAGCGGTAGGCCGTCTGGAAACGACAAAGAAAGAATTTATTATAGGTACATAGGTTTCTGAGTCAAGCGTCAGAGTAAAATATCCAATTATAATGGTTTGTCACTACTGGATAAAAAACCGGCCAAGTGCGAGTCGGACTCGCGCACGGAGGGTTCCGCACCATCAACAAAAAATAGAGCAAAACAAGCAAAAAAACGGTCACCCATCCAAGTACTGACCCCGCCCGACGTTGCTTAACTTCGGTCAAAAATCACGTTTGTTGTATGGGAGCTCCACTTAAATCTTTATTTTATTCTGTTTTTAGTATTTGTTGTTATAGCGGCAACAGAAATACATCATCTGTGAAAATTTCAACTGTCTAGCTATCAGGGTTCGTGAGATACAGCCTGGTGACAGACGGACGGATGGACGGACGGACGGACAGCGGAGTCTTAGTAATAGGGTCCCGTTTTTACCCTTTGGGCACGGAACCCTAAAAACGATCAAGGTTCTAATTCTAACTGCGCGGAAGCTATAGGTAATAATACATTCATAGTAGCTTAAAGGGTTAGGCGGCTCAACAAACGCCTACTGCTTGCATCCACGTTCCGGCATGCAAGAGCATTGACATTGATCCGCTGAAGCTTTGTGTGATGTAGTTGAATAACCAGTACCGCTCGAAAAAACAATAGAAAAAAAATGATTAGGTAACACGGCAAAAACGAAATTCTATACGATAGGTTTTGCAATTTTAATAAACGAGTTTCTGAATAAATGACCCAAGTTCCAAACATGTGAAGTGTAATATACATTCGATAGCATATCGCGAACGTATGTTGTCGTTAATGAGCAGGTCATTTTAGAATTAAGGTTATCGCTGGATATAATTATCGTCGTGTGTACAGAATACAGTTGAACTTTGTATTTGGACTGAGGGTAGGGTAGACAAACCGGTATTAGACGTTAGAAACACGATTAACGACGCACGATACAAATAAGTACTTAAATATTTTATAGAATGTTTCGAATACCTATGGTCGAAGGAAAATCACTCGGGAAAGTCACTAGTCAGTACGGAAGAATTGCTGGGCCCAATACATTCCATCTCTTCTCTTTCTTTACAGACTCTATGCAAGAACACATCTTTTGTTTATTTCTGTAGGTACAAGAGTGGAGCTGATTTGCACTCAATTAGAGTTATTTGCGAAAACTTATTCGTGGATAGACAGTTAAATGTGTTTTTACCTACACATGTGGCAAGGAAGGAAAAATGTAAAGGAAGACGATTTAATAATAATGTATAAACACGGTGTATTTCAAGAGATCATTGAGCTTTAATATGACCGGTGAAATGAAATAAATAAATAATAGATAGATAGAGGAGGGTCAAGCGAAGAGAGGATATGAGATAGCGCGTGTGAGATAAATGGGACTGATATGCAACAGTAAACAAAACGTGGCTTACAATCTTGAGAAGACTATTTGCCAATAAAAAGTGTACTAAATTAACAATGTTACTATTTTCGTGTGATCTATTTCATTGAGAGCTATGTTCTTTCAAAAGTTATCCTTAAATAGTGCAATTTAAGGAGTATTAACGGATTACTTAAAATAGATTTTGGATACGTTCCAAATATCGCAAATTCTCACATTGACTCAAGAGGAATGAACTCTTCTAAACTTATCTCAGTCAAGGAAATATGCCCTGGTGAAGATGGTTAAAAAGGAGTATAGGAATGTAATGCTCATTATACAATTATATGCATATCACGTAGAACAAATAAAAGCCGCGTTTTGCATAATCCTTCACGAGGTTTTGGTCAGCTGACGAAAACACGAGACAAGCTGGCGGCCGTCCAAAGCGGCCCATTTGTAATCGGATAAACACATTGAAAATGAAACCATTTCTTGACTATTAAGCGCATGGTTGATAATGCGTCCCTTCCCAATCATTTGAAAAGCATTGCTTCATACAAACCAGTTTAAATGGATCTCCTTTTACACATTCTTTTTAAGGATCTTGGGGACCAAAGCAGTCGAAACTCAACTACAAACTCGCTAAAACCCGCCTCACTACACACGGACAATCTAATATACCAAATAGGTAATCAGTAATCAGTGTGTTTATTGCTATAAATAAGTGGACATAAACTCTACTAAGACCTCTTACGGAAAGCTTTATATACAGAACCTGCATGAAAGCAGAAGAAACTACTAAACTAGCTAGACACATTCTAAAAAATATACATGCATTTAGAATATACGAAGAATTAATAATAATGGACGAAGAAATTAGGGTCTCCGAGAACCCTACACGAAGCTCTAAACATTTCAAAAGTTCGTGGAGGAGCTAAGGTGATCAGAGTTAGTGCTACCCTATAACGCAAGATAGCCAAGATAAAAATTGTATGTAACAATGCTCAGAAAAACTAACTAATTAAAATTGTCTGTGTGTGAAGTTTACCTATATACTAGCTGGTTCGCCTCATGAAATACCAAGTGTATTGCGATGCGAACAGGTAAGGTAAGAGGTAATATCTGCATTCTCTGAGTGTTTAAATCGGGCTTCCCAGCAGTCTTCATACCAAGAAAACCTATTAAAAGAATTAACCAGATTCTCTTTCAGTTTCACATACTTAAGATTATTTTATTTAGTTACCTACATTTTGAAATACAAAACAAGTTTAGAAACAGCATCGTGATAATATAATTGAATAAATAAATATCATAATTAGCTGTAACGTCAATTGCAAACGATTCGTTGCGACGTTGCGAGTGATAAGAAATTAATAATCCTAATTAATGTGTCGCTACACAAAGTAAGTCCACTAATAGGCATTTGAGATGGTATTGCAACATCTTAAAATTAAGGGAAAAATTATTAATAAGTAATGAAGTTGTATCTCATAAACCCTATTATTTGGGACATATCGGCGTTATCATAACATTGAATAGCACGTCGAAGAAGCGTGGTGCATTATTCCAAATAAACGACCTTGGCCTTTGGTAAATGCATGAAAATATCAGTAGTCATTGATCAAGATAATAAAATCACAACTTACGTAAGTCAATAGTAGTCAAGAAGCCGCTGAAAATGGAGAAGACAAATATAGCTGGTCAACCAAATCTTGTCAGTAAAAAAGGCGCGAAATTCAAATTTTCTATGGGACGATATCCCTTCGCGCCTACATTTTTCAAATTTGACGCCTTTTTCTACTGTCAAGATCTGGTTGACCAAGTATATTGTAATGCATGGTAAAGCACTCACATAAAATCTTCCAAGTCAACTACGTTGGTGTACTGGCAAGGCTGGCCATTCACGTTGTAGCACATACTCCCGTAATCCCACTCTTGCGCCTGGTTACACGGCAAGTTAGGCATAACAGGCGCCTGGAATTGAGGAATCGGCCGAGGATATACCACTTGGGGAGGAAAATACTGCGCTTTGGGGGCGTAATAGTTTCCAGGATAGCACTCAACTGGAGGGATTTCACGGTAAACACTCGGAGCACTAAGAGCCACATTGTTCACTGGCTGTCTAGACCACTGGCCTGTCATTGGACACTGAAGAGACCATCCAATGTCCTCCATGCGGCCCACGACTGGGCATTGGAGAGGGACGTTGTTCCCGCAACCGTGTATTACCATTTTGAAGCCTGTTTCGCTTCAGGACACCATCAAGAAGTCCATCAACGGACGTAATCCGCGAGCTACTGATAGTGGCAGATGCGCTTATCTCAAACCAACTTAACTAGCATGGTAGCAAAAAGTCGATATAAAACTTAATAGATAACGAGACATTATCAATTTCGACCCTGGCAAGTCTTGCCAGCACTGATATGAGGCAACATTTATCAAGATATGTTATTTTAAAAGGGATTTGCTGTTCGAGACATTTAATTAAACGCCCGTGTCGACGCAAATACGCAGCTAACGGTTCAGAAATATAAGTATTAAGAGTTGATGAAATCGGGCGCACAACGATCCGCTATTCTGTATCAGGGATGTTGCGAACATCCGCATCCGCATCCGCAACCGCGGAACTTCCGCATTATTTTCAACATCCGCATCTGCATCCGCATCCGCATAAAATCGATGCGGAGCTTATGCGGATGCGGATGTCGAACAAGTCGGTACAGGAACGTCTTAGCGGCGTCGTAAGTGCTAGGTAATTTCGTCATTACCTATAACGAAATCGTCTAGATCCAGAAAAGTCGGCCAAGTTACTGTTTATTAAATATAACGCACCTATATTCTTGCTCAAATACTAAACGTTTCGTTTTTTTTTAAATAAAAAAATACTAAAAATGTAATATTTGACGTTTTCTAAGTACCTAATCTTGACATCCGCATCCACATCCGCATCCGCGGATGTCAAAAAATCTGCATCCGCAACATCCCTGTTCTGAATTGTAACGCAGCAAAACAAAATCTTAAATCAATAAATAAAAACTTAACATATGATATTCATATCATTGAAAAGCATAAAAACGTTTACTAAATAATATATACAGACAAAGAAAAGGCACTGCCCCACGTTTTACCTACTAAGACTGCTAATTCGAATATGTTTTTTTATTTATTTGTGAAGTGTGATGAAACTGATGAACATTATAAAATGATTAAATGCTGCAGCCTGACCAAAGTACAATTGGTGAAGCCAATTTTGCGATAAAGATAAAATATCTTAGGTATATAATTTACCAACATTCGTTTGCATTTTTGCTCCCTATTTGTATCGAGAAAATAACAGAAACTGTTTACTCCATATTCCTGCTACCAACAGATAAACTTTTTTTTTTTTTGTACGAATGAAAAAAAAACTTTATTGACCGATTGACCCTGGCACCTTTCAGCTGTCAAAATACTGGCGGATCAGAGCGTAAAAACTGAAATTATAATCGAGCACTAAAAGTTATTTAGATTCAATTCCATATCGTTAAGGATACAACGTGGATAGCCATCAGATCTTTTTTTTTTATTATGAAAGTAAAAAAGGACAACTCCAATTGTAAGTGTTTTGACGTTTGGATTTCGATCAAGGAATAGGCGCACATCATTTCATGTCTTTTCCATAGAAATAGTATGTACAAGAACAACTGTCAATCTTAAAAAGTGCGACCAAAAATGAAATGCAAGTGTGTGCGTAAATTGTCTATGTGAGATCAAAAATAGTGATGTGATGTTACAACATACTAAAATCTATCGGTGTTTGATTGCTTTATCGACTACTTTCCAAAGGGTTTTTTAATATTATAAACTGAAACAGATAAATAACACCCACCCCGCGTGTGCTATCCAAATATTCAAAGTCATTACAGACTTATCTTGGTCTAGTCTAACTCAAAAGCCCCCTCCACAGTTTAAATTTACCGCTAAACATGTGCATCTTCAATAAGGTACAACAATCGCATCGTTATTATTTTAAGCCGGTTATAAAGTTTAATATCTTAATGATGTGTTGTGAAGAAATAATTACATAGCTATTAATATACCGTCGAGTTACCGATACTTTCATATGAACATTTTGTCAAGCCCTAGCGGTAACGGTTTATGTTTTTACACAAAATATTCTAAATTATTGACTAATACGATAAAATATTAGCACATAATGAAAGAAAAACTAATACTGAACCGTATTAAACTGGCTTCTTACACTTTATATGCTGTTAATTTAACAAAATATCGTTAAGTAAATTTCGCTAGGAATATCATAATTAGCTGTGAAATTAATATTTGCTTGGATTATTTGGTCCCGTGACACTGCAATCCGGTACACTACAAGACACCATCTTCACTGTATTACTTTATTTTATAGTTTTCTTTTAGATTTGTGCATATTTTTCAAATTAAAAATTACGGTGATACGCTCTTGGCCCTCCGCGGCCGTCGTCAAACTCAAAAATGGTCACGTTTTCTCATTTGTAGTCTGACTCTTTCATGGGACATTCATATACGCGATGGCTTCCCTTTCGCACACTTCAGCTGTCTGTCAAGCGTCAGCGATGACAATGACATGTCTGTGGTCTTTTCATACTAATTTAAGGCGGGATTACACCAGTGTGCGGCACAATTAAGTATATTCAGTACAAAAACGCTCAAATAGTTTCGGACAAAAAGTAAACCATATTAATTTTGATACTGCTGATCTTCGAATAAGATATATTGTAGGTACATGGTCTTTCCGAACAGAGAACAGTAAATTCCTGAGATTCGATGCTAAAGAATGGTGAACACAAACAAAATAAGTAAGAAATAACGATCATTCAGGCGTCGGTCAGTCTGCAATATTATCAACCATGTTATTTATTACAAATCCGGGTATCGGCCGCCAAATCCGTCCAATAAGATTGTATTATCTGTATACCAATGTCAGATATTGCTATTCATATTCATAATCTGAAAGGGTGCGATCCGTCAGTTTGACGTAGTGACAGGTTGGATAATTAACAAACAAGAATGAAGAAAATCCCTCTAAATATACAGTGTGTAAGTCAAATACGGGCAATAAATTAAACCAGATATAGAATTTACCCGTCTTATCATTAATTAAGATGTTTTTTTAAGTTACACTTAATTATGACCCCGTGATTAATTTTTTCCACATGTACCGAGCAGCAATGTACTGTAAACATTAAGAAACAAGATGATAATGACATTACGAGATACGAGCTTTTCATAGTAACTGCCAACAAGCGTTGACAGTTACTTTAAAAAGCTCGTATCCCGTAACGTGTGTGGTGTATTACATTGCGGGCCGAATTATTTTGTATGGTTATAATTTTCAATGCATTTCTAAGTAAAATCTATCTCAATATACTTTTTAGGTCCTATGCTAACCACCGTTTAAATATTCGCCCGTATTGGATTTACACACTGTATATTCTCTCCATAGACAAGACATCCTCTAGATTGAGCATAGTAACATATTCTCTCCATAGACATGACATCCTCTAGACTGAGCATAGTAACGCTACCCCTCTGCCACTTATACGGTAGTTTTACTCCATCTTCGAGTCAATCCCGTGCCGTGATTGGTCCGTGTCTTTGAACGGACCAATCACGGCACGGGATTCGCTCACCTCGTCCCCCCGCACCCCCGTATTTTTGGCAGCATCGGTTTCATGAAATAATTGCGCTAAACTCCGTCTAGAGGATTCCTAGTCTATGATTATCTCTGACCGAGAATTTGACGAGTATCATAGACAGACAATTGCCTTGTCTTGTCTCGAATAAGACAGACGGTGCAAGAACTCGCATACAAGTTTCTTTAAATAACCGACTAACTGTGTACAACCAATTTAATTAATCGATCAAGTACCCCAATCTCTCGCATTACTACGAGTTCTCGCACCGTCTAATGAACCTTAAGTATGTTATGCTACGATTAGTGGGAGATAATTACAGAGATTACCCGCTTGACTTGCTCTACATAGTCCACATACTTGTTTATTTTCACATCTTATCTTAGGAAGCAAATGCACGTTTGCAGCGGTACACAGCGTGAAATACATGCGTGCGCGATTCTATTGCTCACATTGTTTTAAGTTTTAACTAACACTACGTAAACCTTATTGCACCCTAGGTTAGGTTTTTTTGTAATGTGTGTATATGTATTTTTTATTGTTTTTTATTTTACTTTTATATTCATAAATATTGTAAAAAAACCTAATCTGAGAAGATAAATAAATAAATGGTATAATAATAATAATAATGGTGATCTTGGACACGGCGCGGATAGTCCGCCGGTTCCTCTCTCTGTGGCCCTGACCACCGGTAGCTTGGGCCCTGCCCCGCTGCCGGCGGCATTCTAGGTTAGGTTTTTTATAATGTGTTTATATGTTTTTTTTTTTTTTTTATTGTTTTGTAAGTGTTTTTATATTTTACTTTTATATTCATATTATAAAAACCCTAACTTAAGAGAAAAGATAAATAAAGAAATAATAATGGCGGCACCCTAGGTTAGGTTTTTTATAATGTGTTTATATGTATTTTTTTTATTGTTTTGTAAGTGTTTTTATATTTTACTTTTATATCCATATTATAAATAACCTAACTTGTGATGAAAAATAAATAGAGTGAATAATAATAATATCATTTATTGTCAGGCAACTAAGGCCCATAGATACATACCTTACAAACTAACATACATACAATAATAATAATCTTACAAGCTAAAAATTATTTCAGCGACACTGAGGTTTTCTGCTGTGTCGCATGTTCCGGTGTAGATAAGGTACACCAATGGTCAGTTGAGTGTTTGTTATACATATCGCGTCGAATTGTGGTCCCTAAGACAGTTCAGTTATATATGGAGTCCTGGCACGGCAAATGTTTGTAAACATTGTTTTGAAGTTTAGCACATTAATTAATTTTGAAATGTAACATTTAAGTAATACAAATACGGTAAAAACATATGTGACGTTATCTATGAAAAGGGACCTTATTGTCGATGGCGCTTACGCCATTATTAACGATGTTCCGATGTAAATACAATGCCGTGCGACACTGCGGCGTAAGCGCCATCGACAATAAGGTCCCTTTTCATAGATAATGCCCCATATTTCATCATTTATTTTTTTAATTAAGGCCAAAGCCCAACCCAACCAAAAGAGACTGAAAAATTGTCATAGGGACCATCATTCGGCGCGAGAGGCATTAGTAGACAACATTATTGGTACAGTCACTTCCAATAATATTTTACACAACGATGGCCGCAAAAATATCTAACACGATTTTTTTTGTAGTGCAATAAGAGGGCGTCACATATATATGTTTGCGGTTTTCGAACAGTAACATTATTATTGCAGGTGACTGTACCTATGTATATCCATAAGAGTTTCATCTTAACGTAAGACCTTTTTTAACTTTTAAGACGTTTAGAGTAGAAGTAAGTGTAGTATTAGCTCGAGTATTTTTTTGATAACACTGATTTAAACTTTCACAATTTTTACACATTATTAAATTGTACAACGGGACTTAATCGCGTATCTAAGTATGCGTATGCGTATTTTTTTGATATATGCGTTGTTTTATTTTGTGAATTTTACGCAGTAGTAAGTTTTAATTAAACACATAATAAGGTTGTAAGAAGTTATCTGTCAAATGAATACCTATGTCTCTTTTTCTTATACTTTTCATTTTGCATGTTTGAGAAATGATTAGAGCTAAAATGTTGTACAGTAGAACTTTTGAACAACATGTTCCTTAAGTTAACCTATGTAATCAAATGAATTATCCTTGTATACTTCATGAAATTTTCATTAGAGCGATATCTAATGCAAACTTTTTATGTTAAAATGTGTAGGTATATAAGAAAAAAAACAAAAACACGCTATGCAGCCCAGCCACGTTGTTTTTCGTCATTAACTTTAACTCGCATTATGGAAAATAATAAGGAAAAAATATGTTTTGCACAACGATTCGAACTTCTCCGGTATTTTCACTTGCGTTTGTTATGATATGACAAAATGTAGAGGTAGGTAAGTATTTCTTATCAAAATGAAATGCATTCAGATTTCTTTTGTTCAATACAGGTTTGATAGATACTATCAATCCCGTTATCGGCACGATACGTCAATGTATAACTTGTTTGTTGAATTTATTTTAAATATTACGTAATCCTCTGAGCAGGTGATTGCTTGATAGTATTCTATAAAAGATTCTGCTGCTTATAATATCTCCCTGCAATTTAGTTACCATGAGCTCTTATTAAGCTCTTGGGTAGGTTAAAGGAATACGGCGAAAATAATATTTTCACCTCAGCAGCTCGAACAAGGGTACTTTGCTACTTAAAAACAGTGAGCAAAATCGCATTTTGCTCACTGTGTGAGACAAAATGAGCAAAATGCGATTTTGCTCACTGTTTTTAAGTAATCATACTATCTTTGACTTAGACTAGTACATACTAGCACCCAAAAGAAAAGGATGAGTATAGTTTTTATTGTTCTTAATTACTGACAATTTTGTTTGACCAACTATAGGTAATTATATAACAGATTACATTTATGTATGGAAGATTTTGGATGATATCAAATAATTTGTTGGGTGTCATTAGCTTTTGGCATTATACGTATTTGGTTTTTAAAAATTTTTGGCATTATGCGTATTTGGTTTTTATACAGCTTTGGCATTCCACGTGTTTGGCATTAACAGAATTTGGCAATACACGTCATTGGCGTTTCGCGTATGAATGGCGTTTTGCGTTTTTGGCATTATGCGTCTAAAGGGTTTTTTTTAAATAAGTTACACAATATGAACAAGTTTTGTATTTTATTTAGTCACCTCTAACTTATTTTGTTACAGCTGTCAATGTACAATAAAAAGCGGCCAAGTGCGAGTCGGACTCGCCCATGAAGGGTTCCGTATTTAGGCGATTTATGACGTATAAAAAAAAAACTACTTACTAGATCTCGTTCAAACCAATTTTCGGTGGAAGTTTACATGGTAATGTACATCATATATTTTTTTTAGTTTTATCATTCTCTTATTTTAGAAGTTACAGGGGGGGGGACACACATTTTACCACTTTGGAAGTGTCTCTCGCGCAAACTATTCAGTTTAGAAAAAAATGATATTAGAAACCTCAATATCATTTTTGAAGACCTATCCATAGATACCCCACACGTATGGGTTTAATGAAAAAAAAATTTTTGAGTTTCAGTTCGAAGTATGGGGAACCCCAAAAATTTATTGTTTTTTTTCTATTTTTGTGTGAAAATCTTAATGCGGTTCACAGAATACATCTACTTACCAAGTTTCAACAGTATAGTTCTTATAGTTTCGGAGAAAAGTGGCTGTGACATACGGACGGACAGACGGACAGACGGACAGACGGACAGACAGACAGACATGACGAATCTATAAGGGTTCCGTTTTTTGCCATTTGGCTACGGAACCCTAAAAAGAAGAAAAATGAACGCGATGTGTTCAAAATGATCCAGGCACACTCTTATTTTCTAAGCAGTAAAGTCGTTTTCAGATTATTTTGACAAGCTCGTCGGCATAGCTATTTCTACTGAAAGTTCCTACTTCATATCAATATATCCATATTGTCTTAAAAATTGATGCTGACATCCTATCCAATGATGTATTGGTACCTTAGATAAAGGAAGAATGTCCGCAGAACACAATCAAAACAAGCCAAGACTTGCTTTGAGATAAAATAACCAAATAGAATAAAGAAATAAATAGAATTATTAATTGTTCTAGTATAACTAAAGTATATCAAATTATTAAATAAGGTTGCCCTTAACCTCAATACAGATTAATAGTAGGAAGCATTAGTGGTTAATGGATCTGTAAGATGTTTGTGATTTCAAGCGTCTTACAGATGTAAAATATTTAATTTTTTCTAATATCTACATTTTTTTTTGGTGTGGTTTAGGGAAAAGGATCCAGGATATATTGACAGGTTTATGTGGGTTCATTTGAAAAGCATTTATACTGAAGTATCTTCATAAGTCTTTATTCATTTAACTCAGGCAACCTTTGTTAAATTTTGTTCCTTTCTAACAAACACAAATGTCAAAACTATGGATATTTAGTTAAGGATACATGGATATTTGGAAGGCTTTTTATAGCCGTAACATACTACCGCACCGCACCAAGGTTGTGATGCGGTGCAGTAGTGTGTTACAGCTTTTAGACTTAGCATGTATTTATGAATAATACCATTTGTAGATAAGAAATGTCCTTCTTTTAAATCATTGCTTGTTTTGTAGCTCATGAAATCTTCTGTGATTAAATCTTACCGCAGCATAATCTGCGTTGAGCTTGGCAAATTTAAATTCATTAAGCACAAAACTGACTGTGCCAACGGAAAGTTTCAAATACCTAGTGTAAGTTTGTACTAAGTAAATTTGTACTTCTTTCTTTGTATAGGAGGATAATAATAATAGTTTCTCTTACCATGTAACGACCCTTATTGGCTTACCCTATGTAACTCTGATTGAGGCTCAGTGAGCGGCCGCCAAGCCACTTTTTCCAACAAATCATTCTGTCTGTACCTTCTGCCTAAAGAAGTTCTTTGAACAACTAAATTATGGAGGGGGTAAAGACCCTACCAGAGTACAAAAAGAAAGAAATTAAGTCTTAACTAAAGGTTCGGGCGCCTGGCAGAAAGCACAGAAACAGATTAAATGACCAGATACCTCGTATGAGCAAAATAGTCTTTTAATACTAGGGAGGGCTAGGAGAGAAAGGAAACAAACTTATTGCCTTATAAATTATATTGTATCGAGGAGGCGGGTTACAATTAGGTTGACAAGTTATTGGTTTTGCAGCCCCACAGAAGGTGGTATCTAAATTTGAGCTAAATAAATCTAATAAGGTTTTTGAGACACATTGAATAAAGAAGGGTCACCGACCTGTGGGTGGGCACTACATAATACCCGCGGGATGCCTTGGGCAGAGGTCCTCACGCGGCACGAGCTCCACTGCGCGGAGTCAAAGATCGTAGAGCCCGGAAAGGATGTCATCAGCGTTCCCGCAGGTGTAGGCGGTTAGAGCTGTTCCGTCATCGCCGACCCGGGCGAGCACGTGGGGTACGGAGGTTAGAAAAGCATCATGAGCTCACTCGCCGCGATCTCATAACCGGCGCATAGCGGCGGGAAAATGGAGGAGACGAAGGTTCTTTTTTTTAAATTAAAAGGATTATAAGGGTTATAAGGGCTAACACGCCCCTTATCTGGAAAAGAAAAATGGCGCGAGTCAGCTAAAGTCGAACCGGAAAATTTAAAAGGAATCGCATTTTCCGAAAGACGATTGTGGAAATTGAGGAAAAACTTACGTTAGCCCTTCATTAGGTTGCCGGGGTTTGCCGTGGCGGCATTATTTTCGCCCCTAATCCATTCCTATAACAAAGAGGAATTCCATGTGAAATCTGGCGAGACCGAATTTTCATATAAAATGGAAATACTAATAGAAATCTACATACCTGAGGGACGGAGCAAACCTCCGGAACAAAGCACTGCCGGTATTTCACCAAAATAATGGAAATTTACAATGATTTTCTCGGATCAAAATTTTATCTGTTTTCCAATGAGAAAGCTGACAGTAAAATGACAAGACGGAATTCACATCGAACCATCGATAAGAAGAAATGTTACCAGATCCGAAATAAGAATGATTTTTGCTAACCAAAATGCTAAAATTGTAATAAATTTTGAACAATTTTTGACGAATATATTATTAAATATATTATCAAATATTGTCGGATCTATTTTTCCTAAAACAAAACTACCACTTGCGAAATTTAAACGAAAAGAAGAATTTATCAAATATGAAAACGTTTGAGACAATTTTAAAGGCATTGGAATGAAAGTTACCGAATCTGTCAAAGACAACGAAACTCAAATAGTTCGCTGTCAAACGTCAAAGTGACAAGCGAATGGTTGTAAATAAAACAGGAATTGGGAATATTTTCTAATTTGGAAATAAATCTAAACAAATGTAGGCTAACTCATGGAGAACTTTATTAAATATGTGTTTAGTATGTGACGTGACTTATTGACACGTTACATTACCCCCTTTCTGTGAAAAATAAAAAATAGGAACTATTTTTTATGGAAGAAAACAAAAGCTAACTCAAAAATAACCGCTAGACTAGAACTGAACTGCAGAGCTTAGAGTTTATCAAGGAATACTTTGGGCGGAATACTAGAGTAAACTTATAAGAGTAATTATTGTAATTATAGGACATAGAAAAACTAAAGTTGAAAATCCTGTGACTAACTTTAAAACTTGCTATTATTAATGGTTCTACGGTACAAGAGGGAAAGAGTGAGAAACGACGGGCCTCAGCACCACCTATCAACAGTTCAATTCCGCTTCTACATTGATTTTAGGAGAATTGAAATTAAACAAACTTAAATTTAAGGGATGTAAAATGAAAACTAACCAATCAATTATACTCTACTCGTGCAGATGCAATGCATTAAGTTAACTAACAATTAGAGACAGTTGAGCCCCAAAGCCACTGTCTGGAATTACTAACATGCGAAAACGAGGTTACCACTAAATTTTATTATTTATGAAGAAACAAAATTTATAGTATACTAAGTTAAGGGAATTATAATACAGTTAGGCACCTCTGCCACTGTCTTATGCTAAGCTGACGTGCTGAACTATTTTAATTTAATTAGAGACTTAAGGTAATACAAAACGAGGAGATGATTAGTACAGTTAGGCACCCACGCCGCTGACTAGTTTCACTTTACATGCCAAATTAACCTACAGTTAAAGAAGAATTTGTTATTAACTAACAAAGGGGGTAGTGCAGCTAGGCACCATCGCCGCTGACTAATTTGGAAATAAAAGGGAATTTAGAGTGCAGTTAGGTACTGTCACCACTGACTATCGAAAAAGAAAGGAAATGGAATGAGTGTACTGAGACAACTCAAATAAACCAATTGTGACTGGCACACCACCACCAGCTTTCCTTACACAATGGAAGGAAATGAAATAAAATGTGATGAGTGTACTGAGACAACTCAAATAAACCAATTGTGACTGGCACACCACCACCAGCTTTCCTTACACAATGGAAGGAAATGAAATAAAATGTAATGAGTGTACTGAGACAACTCAAATAAACCAATTGTGACTGGCACACCACCACCAGCTTTCCTTACACAATGGAAGGAAATGAAATAAAATGTGATGAGTGTACTGAGACAACTCAAATAAACCAATTGTGACTGGCACACCACCACCAGCTTTCCTTACACAATGGAAGGAAAGGAACTAGCACTAAATAGTGTAGCCTTTTAAATGACCAACTTCGCTGAGGAAGTGGTGAGAGTAAAGTCCGAGTCCTTCCTCAGGGATCCAATGAGGGGAGGTAAAAGTCAAATCCGGGAAATATACTTATGCTAAATTTATACTAAACCGATCGGCCATCTAATTTTATAATTTTAATAACTACATTTTACTTGAACGAATAAATTAGGAATTTTTAGAGTTATCATGCGGCGAGATAAGCTAAATTACAACAAAAGTTAAGAGAGAAATGGAAAAGGACTTCTAAACTAGAATAGTCCCTTTTCTGAACTTAGGAACTGGTTTGCACAGTTAGACGCCTCTTACGTCACGCTTCTGGCTGCGGTAGGGAAACGTATTCTACTACCCATCCCTACATGGGGAGAAATCCTAAAAAAGTACGAGAAAAAGAAAGTCCACAACATAACCAAAGAATTTACTAAGGAGAATCTTTACGAATGAAGTAATACTGTACGTTAGGTTCTATAGTATAACCGGCTTCCAGAAAACGTCGATGTATATTGCAACCGAGAACACAAGTAGACGCACCACTATCCAACAAGCCGGAATGTTCTACCCCGTTCACATGGAAAGTCAAGAAGGGTCTAATATCATCATCCTTTACAAACAACATAGGCGCTATCCTATGTAGGCCGGAATAAACTCTAATGAAATCTAAACACTTTTGAAGTTCTGACTTAATAACATCCGAGGAGGGTTTTAAACTGGGAATGGAATTGTTATCACGGCCGGCCGAAACACGCCTCACTTCGGAACGAAATGGTGTTCGACCGCCGTCTACTCGTTTTTTGGAGACGCTACTTTCGTCGGTTCAGTTGTGCCCGACTTACATATATCACAGGTTAGGGTGGTGACGTCCCTTTTTTTACACTTAAAGCAAATAGTGCCTCTTATTGTTTTACAATCCCTATAGTGGTGACCATTCTTTTCACATTTCAAACAGGTTAAGGGTTTAACAACGTCTATGGGATTGTATTTTCTAGTAGGCTTGTCCAAATTAGAGTTAGACGTACTTTGATGCTGTGAAGGTACAGTCATAGTATACGCATCAATTTCCTTACTAAGCCGCACAATAACATCCATATCATAAGTGGTTTTACCAACAAAGTGTACCATTAAAGACGGTAACATGTTATGTCTAAATATACCTAACAATACAGTTTCAGTTAACAGGAGGTAAGTTGAGTGCAGTTGGAAGTCGCTGCGCACCGGTGTCCGTGCTGTTGTGACCAGCACCAGGGTATCCGGAGAGTATTATTAAATCTCCCTGAGATGGTAAAAATTGAAATTGGTCACCCGCACCACTAATGTGTCGTTCACCGGTAGTCATCGACTCCATTGAAGGATGAGAAACCCCTGGGGCAGTCTCAGGTTCTCGATCCCCATTGACCGACATCTTGAAATTAAATCAAACCGACTACGTGGATGTACAACAAGACAAAGTTCAAAATCTAAAAGTTCCTCCAAAATAAATCCGAATTTAAAATTCAATTAAAGTTTCTAAGTCGAAAAATTTTTTTTAAAACCTTCACAAAAATTTAAACCACCCTGTATAACCAAAGGTCACAGTTGCCAAAATATTCTAAGTTCAAAATTTAATTTAATTTAATTACTATCAATCTCAATTTCAATCTCACCCTGTATATTCTTAAACGAGTACCACCCTGTATATAAAAAAGTTGTTGACCTGAAGTAGGTATTATACCTAGTCACTAAGTTTATTTTAATTGCAAATGATTAACTATTTTTTATATCACTGTATGTAAAACTTTAGTTTTTAAGTGGAAGATTTTTACAAAACAAGCTGTGGAACACACACAGGAATTCAAGAAAGATAAACACAGTATTAAACAATACAATAAACAATATACCACAGGTGTCTCAAACTTAAATTCAAAGGTACAATATTCTAATGAAAATTAAATTCCCGCTAAGGCAATAAGTTTGAAAAAGCAAGAAAAAGTCAAGTCCCTGTTCGGGCGCCAAATATGTAACGACCCTTATTGGCTTACCCTATGTAACTCTGATTGAGGCTCAGTGAGCGGCCGCCAAGCCACTTTTTCCAACAAATCATTCTGTCTGTACCTTCTGCCTAAAGAAGTTCTTTGAACAACTAAATTATGGAGGGGGTAAAGACCCTACCAGAGTACAAAAAGAAAGAAATTAAGTCTTAACTAAAGGTTCGGGCGCCTGGCAGAAAGCACAGAAACAGATTAAATGACCAGATACCTCGTATGAGCAAAATAGTCTTTTAATACTAGGGAGGGCTAGGAGAGAAAGGAAACAAACTTATTGCCTTATAAATTATATTGTATCGAGGAGGCGGGTTACAATTAGGTTGACAAGTTATTGGTTTTGCAGCCCCACAGAAGGTGGTATCTAAATTTGAGCTAAATAAATCTAATAAGGTTTTTGAGACACATTGAATAAAGAAGGGTCACCGACCTGTGGGTGGGCACTACATAATACCCGCGGGATGCCTTGGGCAGAGGTCCTCACGCGGCACGAGCTCCACTGCGCGGAGTCAAAGATCGTAGAGCCCGGAAAGGATGTCATCAGCGTTCCCGCAGGTGTAGGCGGTTAGAGCTGTTCCGTCATCGCCGACCCGGGCGAGCACGTGGGGTACGGAGGTTAGAAAAGCATCATGAGCTCACTCGCCGCGATCTCATAACCGGCGCATAGCGGCGGGAAAATGGAGGAGACGAAGGTTCTTTTTTTTAAATTAAAAGGATTATAAGGGTTATAAGGGCTAACACGCCCCTTATCTGGAAAAGAAAAATGGCGCGAGTCAGCTAAAGTCGAACCGGAAAATTTAAAAGGAATCGCATTTTCCGAAAGACGATTGTGGAAATTGAGGAAAAACTTACGTTAGCCCTTCATTAGGTTGCCGGGGTTTGCCGTGGCGGCATTATTTTCGCCCCTAATCCATTCCTATAACAAAGAGGAATTCCATGTGAAATCTGGCGAGACCGAATTTTCATATAAAATGGAAATACTAATAGAAATCTACATACCTGAGGGACGGAGCAAACCTCCGGAACAAAGCACTGCCGGTATTTCACCAAAATAATGGAAATTTACAATGATTTTCTCGGATCAAAATTTTATCTGTTTTCCAATGAGAAAGCTGACAGTAAAATGACAAGACGGAATTCACATCGAACCATCGATAAGAAGAAATGTTACCAGATCCGAAATAAGAATGATTTTTGCTAACCAAAATGCTAAAATTGTAATAAATTTTGAACAATTTTTGACGAATATATTATTAAATATATTATCAAATATTGTCGGATCTATTTTTCCTAAAACAAAACTACCACTTGCGAAATTTAAACGAAAAGAAGAATTTATCAAATATGAAAACGTTTGAGACAATTTTAAAGGCATTGGAATGAAAGTTACCGAATCTGTCAAAGACAACGAAACTCAAATAGTTCGCTGTCAAACGTCAAAGTGACAAGCGAATGGTTGTAAATAAAACAGGAATTGGGAATATTTTCTAATTTGGAAATAAATCTAAACAAATGTAGGCTAACTCATGGAGAACTTTATTAAATATGTGTTTAGTATGTGACGTGACTTATTGACACGTTACAACCAGTTACCAAAGTAGAAACTTCTTTCCTTTCTTTATTTCTTAATGATTTCCCTGAAATATCTGCGATTTTTCAACTTTTTTGAAAGCATAAGTTAAAAAAAAGTAAGGCGCTCTTGTCAAACTTGGCGCTGGTATGGCCACATCCACGGCTGGAAGACTCAAGTTTTGCAAGTACGTCCCCCTTAGTAGTAGCTAAAATATTTGCAGCGTTTGGGATTGAAACCATCGGGCTGTGGAAGCTTAGCGTGCATAATTTTATACATACGTATCTATGAAATGATACCATTGATCAAACAGTCAAGTCACATGGTATATCACTACATAGTATAAAACAAAGTCGCTTCCCGCTGCCTGTCCCTATGTATGCTTAGATCTTTAAAATGCGGTTTTGTTTGATTGCGGTTATGTATAATTTGTTAACCCGTGCGAAGCCAGGGCGGGTCGCTAATCTAATATACATACATTCTTCTAAAATCCAAGTAAAATAAACTAGTGATATTTGAAACCTTTTAAAAGTAGTAAGCAACATTCAGCTTATCTTCCATCTGTTATCTCTAACTAAACCAAACTGAAGATAGTTTCTACTTGATTAAAAAACAGGATAAAAAACATTATGGAGCTGCAGTAACTGCAAACATGATTCATACCTGTAGATGTCTTGTTGTTATTATGAAAAATTTGGCGAGATTTAACCTCAAGGTACAAAGTACGCAAAAAGTTGCCCACGGTAAATGAATGGCAGTAACCTTCTGGCAAAGTGTACATTAAGTACTTTATTTTTACAACATGGTATTTAATTTTACAGTGAGACAAGGATCTTAACTATTTATGGTTGGTATAATTTACCCTATAGACAGCGAGTATACACAGTTTTTAAAGAGCTATTTGAGAGAGAAAGTTTTTATTCACAGTCCTGAACGCTGATACCTAGTTGTTATGCTCAAGGAATTATGAGGTTAGAGCACCTCCACGACGCTGGCCCAAACAGGAAATGCTCATACTATGAACTGGTTTTTTCCTTACCTCCGTTTTTGATTACTCTGCTTTGAAGACATCTCGAATATTATCTGAGTGACACTATTATGAAACTTGGCGATATGACCACAATCTTGAACACTGCCAAGGATAGTATCACATCGCTATGCACGATTATTTTGTCCTATTTCTTTACTTTATCACTATAGTTTTATAATACTTATCACAAAATATGTCATTTTACAATACACTTCACGAAAAATACACTTTGTTGTTGTGAACTTGCACAGTAGACACCATGTAGACACGCACCACGATCGCTTCACATGAATTTGACAAAGCAGGTTGTCAAGTCAATTAGCAGTCTAAAGAAATGGAAACTTCTGATTGGCCAATACAGAAAAGAGTTAGTGCAATGACGTCTGTTAGGGCCAATACGGATTTAGAGAAAAAAACGGCAACGAGAACAAACTGACTTTAATGCGACTCTGTTTTATTTTAACAGATGTCGCTGTAACTTTGTTCAAAAAAAGTGTGGAAAATGTTGTGAAACTTGTGAAATGTTTTATTCATGATGGAAAGCAATTGCAGGCACAATTCTCATATTATGTTACTAACATTGTGTTCGTAATATGATATTTTTATTACCAAAAAAATATATTTGACCAACTGCGACATGTTACATTTGGACATGTTAGTTTGGACATTATTTAGCTTACACTGAATCCAATCCACAGTATCCAACTATCCACACAGTCATGTTCTAAAACTTAGTTTATGTTACTTGTTACAAGTTTGAGCTTTTATCGCTAGATGTCGTGATTTCGTGAGAGTAGAATTTACTTTCATTCATTTAATAGGTCTATGTTTCAAAGATAAAATTAATAGTCCTTCCCTTCATATCTATTTATCGTTCCATATTTTCTTATTCATATTTTATTTATCATTTTTTCGTTAACTAATCTAATTGCAATAATAACACATACCAACGATTAACATAAGTATACTAATGAGTAAAAAATTAATAATACCGAATCAATTTCTACCATTACTTATAGTTGCTCATAGCAATTATAGTATTTTTCACGTAGCTTGGGTACGGTGACAGCTATCATCATAATACATATTAGAATTTTCATTATATAGTTATAAATTGTATGAAAATTATAACCAAGTTGTCTGTGTAACCAACCTCTGTAAAAATTGACTTCCCTAATCGGCAACGTCCATACCACGTTGAATACACCGGTTCTCGTCCGATCACCGAAGTTAAGCGACGTCGGGCGAGGTCAGTACTTGGATGGGTGACCGCCTGGGAACACCTCGTGTCGTTGGCTTTTTGCTTTTTTTACGGCACCTGCGTTATTAGGACAATTTTTTTTAAGAGAGAGATATATCCCCTCGTCTGTTATTTATTAGTGATAAGGAATAGATAATACATATTCATACACATTGACACATTGCAAGATGTAAAATTTAATTTAGCCAACCGTGGACTGGACCAACTTTTTAATAAGGCAACCTAAACCTATAAGTTTATACATCTTAGGATAATGAAAATCATGTATTAAATAAAATATGGCTAAAACACAATACAACGTTTCATTATGAAGATCCGCTAATAATACAGGCCATCATAATAGGTACATACCACCTAATGCATTTCTATTAGGTACTTAGTAAGTTTGTAGTTTTTACTAAGTGACCTAGATAATAAATGAAAATGAAAATGAAAATGTTGTAATGAAAAACCTGTCGTTGACGAGATTCTTTCTGGTTTTTTCAGCAGTTTAATTTAGGTATATAAGTAAGTAACTTAATAGACACACTGGCACCGTCCCACCTCCAACTAGGGTTGCCAACTATTTTTTGGTAGAATATAGTATTTTCCAGAATAGGGCATCAAAAATATAGTACATTTCAAAAAAATATGGTACTTTTAGATAAAATACTAAACATAAGTGTAACATACGTTTAATCGGAAATATAGTATTATAGCGTACTATATATTTTTCCAAAAGTATATAGTACAGAGAGCCAAAATATAGTACAATACTATATAATATAGTACGGTTGGCAACCCTACCTCCAACGGACTAATGTAAAAGCGGGCGGGGCGATGGAAAGCGCCGAAATTTTAAAACGTAACAAATATAAAAGCCTCGGTAGAGAGTACCATTTTGTACCATTTGGAGTTGAAACTCTAGGTCCATGGGGTCCCAGCGCGCATAAGTTGTTCGCAGAAATCGCGAAGCGTCTGGTTGACGTAACTGGGGACCGAAGAGCTGGCGGCTACCTCGCACAACGTATCAGCATTGCGATACAGCGAGGAAATGTCGCCAGCATCCTTGGTACAATGCCTCAAGGGCCTATTTTAGATTTAAGCTAGTTTTTAATTTCTTTTAGTAATACTCTGTATATCTTGTTTGTAAATAAATGATATCTAATAAAGTTAATAAGATAAACTACCAGTAACTTAATCTTATAACTTTGTCTCATAAATTAGTTACTTATAGGATTTGAAAACGAGGAATGAACGAGGGTTATTATTATTAAGGTTGATATACAAAATAATGTTTGAGTAGGTAATGGCGTTTCATTGGATTTATTATTTATATGATAAGATTTATCTGCAGTCGAGGCACACTGGTGGAAAAGTGATGTTGTTGTGAACGACGTCCAAAAGAATAGGCTGGATGACGTCGCGACCCCAACTGCCGACGCTGTTCCAAATGTTGCTTGGAACATACTGAAACAAAAATAGACACAAGTTAATGTAATTTAAGCAAGATACTTTTATTGCTGACAGTACTTCTTATTTGCCATAGTTTTGACTTGGCGGGGGCACTGCCGTGTCCCAGATTTAGAGAGCACGAGAAATAGGGCCCGAGAACTACATAAGTATATACGCTATGCAGAGATGTGACTTATTTGAAATACTTGTATTTAAAATGCAAATACTAAATGCAAAATACCTATTTTGTATTTAAATACCTTTTGAAGAAAACTATTTTGTATTTTATTTGAAATAGTTTTTGGGACCTATTTTCTATTTTCAAAATACAAAATACTTTATAGTAGGTAATGTAGGTAGGAGTTACAATCTCTTCTGATGTTACAATCCTGGCAACTCTCTCATACTGTTGAATCTGTTTAGTAACGTCGCACATGACCACAAGCGTAGCGAGTGGTTAAAAAAGTGGAATCTTGAGTGTTGCGAGGGTTTCAAGGTACGAGAGGAGAACAAACTATTCTGCCCTGATGAAACTTTTTTGCACAAACGAGACGTTTTCATCACACTAACGAGAGGCATTATACTAGCTGTAAAACATTACAAATCTAAATTAATAATAATAATAATGTGAGCCTATATGCGTCCCACTGCTGGGCACAGGCCTCCTCTCATGCGCGAGAGGGCTTGGGCTATAGTCCCCACGCTAGCCCAATGCGGATTGGGGACTTCACATACACCTTTGAATTTCTTCGCAGATGTATGCAGGTTTCCTCACGATGTTTTCCTTCACCGAAAAGCTAGTGGTAAATATCAGATGATATTTCGTACATAAGTTCCGAAAAACTCATTGGTACGAGCCAGGATTTGAACCCGCGACCTCCAGATTGAAAGTCGGACGTCATATCCACTCGGCCACCACCGCTTCTAAATCTAAATTAATGCTTTTAAAAATTGTCCGTTATAAACCATCATCCATCCATCCTTCCGGTTAATATGAGCAAACAACTAGAAATTTGCACTTAGAGGACTGATTGACACACTGTTTTCAAAGAATGAAGAGAGTCTTTTCAATTCGGATATTTTGAGTAATACTTTTTAATTCAGACGAGGTATTCACTATTCAGAGTACCTTTTATCGCAAAGTATTTGTATTTTTAAAAAGTATTTTGAAAATACCTATTTCGTATTTTGTATTTTAAATACAAATTCAAAAACTATTTTGTATTTTGCATTTGAAATAGTATATCAAGGAAGTATTTGTATTTTGTATTTAAATACTTTTTATAAAGTATTTTTCACATCTCTGACGCTATGTCATATAATTCACATCTGTTCTTCGCTCCGCTGGATTACAACCAATGCAATTGGTTGATTCCCGCACCTCTCCTCTCATCTCCGTCTCAGTGGAAAGGCAGCCTTAAAGCGGTTAAACTCCGCCTACTTGCTGAACCGGTGAGTACAAGCGAGCCCGGCGTGCCTCCTCGTGCACGCGTTTTGCCGCAACACCTCTCTTAAGGGGCCCACTGATTAACAGTCCGCTGGACGGTATCGGCCTGTCAGTTCTAAAATTTGACAGTTCCGAACAACTGACAGACCGATACCGTCCGGCGGACTGTTAATCAGTGGGCCCCTTTAGTGCCAGTTGCACCATCCGCACTTGACAGGCTGATCAACGTCACCATAGAATTTAGCGAGCTCTTTAACGATGACTAACAGTTTGGTGCAACCGATCCTTAGTCTTCACGCCCTAGTCCTGGCTGCGAAACTGCTAACTGGAGTTGCTATAAGTAGGTAATATCCTACTAGTTTATAAAGTTTGTTTTGTACTTACAGTTCTAGAAATCACTTCAGTTATGTTGTTTGCGGGCATATATTGCATTCTGTGTAGTCCTCCGCTTAAACTGGCTAGCGACACTGTGGCTGATATCTCTTGTGTGTGCAAGTTCTTGGATATCTGAAAAGTTATGAATAAAAAGCGGCCAAGTGCGAGTCGGACTCGCCCATGAAGGGTTCCGTATTTAGGCGATTTATGACGTATTAAAAAAAAACTACTTACTAGATCTCGTTCAAACCAATATTCGGTGGAAGTTTACATGGTAATGTACATCATATATTTTTTTTAGTTTTATCATTCTGTTATTTTAGAAGTTACAGAGGGGGGGGGGGGGGGACACACATTTTACCACTTTGGAAGTGTCTCTCGCGCAAACTATTCAGTTTAAAAAAAAATGATATTAGAAACCTCAATATCATTTTTGAAGACCTATCTATAGATAGATAGATACCCCACACGTATGGGTTTGATGAAAAAAAAAATTTGAGTTTCAGTTCTAAGTATGGGGAACCCCAAAAATTTTTTTTTTGTGTGAAAATCTTAATGCGGTTCACAGAATACATCTACTTACCAAGTTTCAACAGTATAGTTCTTATAGTTTCGGAGAAAAGTGACTGTGACATACGGACGGACAGACGGACAGACAGACAGACAGACAGACAGACATGACGAATCTATAAGGGTTCCGTATTTTGCCATTTGGCTACGGAACCCTAAAAACTTTAATATTTTTCGTTATGATCATTTCTGTCACGTGTCATGGTGTTAACAGTTAGCAATGATTAACTATAGTTCGTTAATGTTAAGAATGCAGTTAAATCATCACTGTTCGGAGTGTTCGGCCTATAGCGACGATCGTTTTTAGTGTTCCGTACAAAACTTTGTTCAAGGAACACTTATCGGTCTTGTTTTTCATAATACATATATCCATATCCATATTAAAACTTACACGAAAGGTATACCACAGCAGAGTGTGAACGAAAGTCCCGGTGTATCTATGGTTGCCATCTTCTTCCAGTTCAGCAATCACATTATAACCAATCTGAAACATATGTGTGTGTTCAAATATTCCTCAAAAAGTATAAGTCCCTACATGATAATACATGCTGGAGCTGAAAGACTAATCAAGTAAGTAAGTAAGTATTCCTGGTGGTATTAGGCCATGTCTGCCGCATACTCTACCCACAGAGGTGGGCAATAGCCACGGTGTGGGTATGTAACACAAGATGTGCGAGGACCTGGCAGGTCCAGGCGAAGATGGCGGGATTGCTCAAAACCGAGACAGATGAAGATCTAAAGAGGAGGCATTTGCCCAGCAATGGGACACCATATAGTCTAGTAATATTTAGGAGGGAAAAATGTTATTTCAACCTAGGTCTATATATTATATAGAAAGTACATAAAGCAATAGATTTTGATGTGATATCCGGTCATCTGATAGAAGTAGATGAACTTAAAAAAAATTAAAACCTACACCTATAACAAAGTCCCTACTGACATAGCGAATTTACCAATTACCAAATTTAAGTCACACATTAAGCGCTCCTTGTTAAGTAAGGCGTACTACACTGTAAATGATTTTATACACGATAGAGATGCCTTTAAGCCTGTAGCTTGATTTCGATAGTATGATAAGAGTTCAATAAATATTGTTTTTTCATTGTAAATTAAATATGCTAGTGTCCAGTAGAATTGACACATGAGACAATCATGTTCTCGCTTGATTATATTGTTTAATTTAATTTTAGTTTTGGACACTTGGAGACCATATACATCTCTAAGTAATTATTTATTTTATTTTTAATGATTCTGACACTTGGAGACCTTTACATCCCTAAGTATTTATTCATTTTATTATTTTTATTTTATTGTACATACTTCTATTTTTAATGATTCGGACACTTAGAGACCTTTACATCTCTAAGTCAATTTAGGCTAGTAATTATGTGAAGCTATACCGTCTTTTATGTAACATACGAGCACAAAATGCTGTCTCACAGCTAAGTGTTATCACTATTTTAATATTAATATAGGCCGGTAGCTTGAACATGTCATGCTCGCTTAAAAGTCTTTGCTTACGGTGGCGTCGTTGATCGGGTCGCCACTTTCCCGAATGAAGGTTGATGGAGGCGATGGCTGAGATACGCGTCGTACTCGTGAACGGGTGCTGTTTGTGGAGACGGGTCTGTTTAAGCTAACACGAATATATTTAGTAACTCTATTTTTTAATTTAATTGCAGTGAGACGCCTCATTCGGTTCTCGTATTGTTTTTTTTTTCTCGTAATGTGTTAATCATACAGGATTGTGACTCTTGGAGACCCTATACATCTCTAAGGATAATTTGATAAACTATGTTATTTTTTAGTTCTGACACTTAGAGACATTTACACCTCTAAATACGTTTAGATTTTTTTCCATGTATCTGTTTTGTTTTTATTTTAATATTATTATTATAGTTTTTTTATGTAATTCGACATTAAGAGACCTTATACATCTCTAAGTAATTGTATTACGTTAGTTTGATTTGGTAGTTGTAGTTGTATTTAATAATTGTTGATGTAAAAATTATTTTGCTTGTATGTAAATTCAATGTTGACGTGTAAAAGTGCCCTTGTGGCCTATTTGCTGAATAAATGTTGAAGTTGAAGTTGAAGTTGAAGTATACGATTGAAACGCTCGAGTTGTAAGAGTCCCACGCCTGATTTTTTTATAGGGACCACTATTTAAATGTCTTCCAAAAAGGGTTCTGTTACCTGATGTGCAAGTTGCGGAAAGTTACAAGAAAAGTTGGAAAATTACTCAAAAATTTCAGGAAAGTTTCACCGGAAATTAAATAAACTATCCGACAGGACATAGGTAGGTTATCACTGTTATAAGTTATTAGACAAGAACTCAGAGAGAGTTATGTACATCTAGATTGTTAACCAAGGGGTGAAAGGCACTCATTTCTGCCGAGGTAGTTTGAGGCTGAAATGATGCCTTTCACCCGAGTTAAACACTACTTTTCATTTCGAATACGAAGAAAAGAAAATGCATGTGATTTTTAAAAACATGACTGAGTATACATTTTTATACTGTTTCTGGGTACCTGTACCTACCTACTTTCAATTAACAATTTAGGTTAAAAAATCGTAGTTATGGAATGGAGAGTTAAAAATCTGAATGGGAATTAACAAATCCATTTAAACCCAAATTTCAATAGTTTATCTTTAAAAAAAAATCGTACTTGGAAAGTTAAATGCCCTAGTGCAGAAACGTATCACTTTCTGCGCACCTATTAGAACAACAATGACACTCTTCCAGAGCATGAGAAATGAAAACGTTTATACAAATACCTTCATATCCCTGATGTTTAACTGCCCCTGGACTGAGGCGAAGTTTATAACGACGCCATCTACCGTGCTTGTTGACGTTAGCTGTTGGACGTTCGTCACATCCATCTGTTGTATGGACACTAGGAAACCATTTGTGTACGTGACGTTACCCGTGACGAGCCATTTGTACATTTCTTGACTGTAATAGGATGAATGTTTTAGCTATATTTTGAAATTAAGATTTGATCAGCAGTGTACGTACTTATACATAAGTACTTGCCTATATAAGTTATTCCTATTTTTGAGCAAACATTACAAAGATTTGCGAGCGACCAAAATTAATATTATGGCGCTTCTTCTATAGTTATTTGTACAACAAGAGATCAAAGTTTGATATTTTGAGTCCCGTGCAAGCGAAAGATTCTATAATAATTTAGAATCTTGAGCGTAGTAAGGGACTCAAAAGCGCACGAGATGTAAATAACTTTGATCTCGTGTTGTTCACAAAACTTTTCACCTCAGCAGTGAGAACATATTAGAGAACCCGAAAAATGTATTCCTTCTTCATCACTTACCTATTCACTCATGTTTTCTTAAGATATACCAACAATTAAGTTTTCACCTCAGCAGCTCGAACAAGGGTACTTTGCTACTTAAAAACAGTGAGCAAAATCGTATTTTGCTCAATGAGTGAGCAAAATCGCATTTTGCTCATTTTGTCTCACTCAGTGAGCAAAATGCTATTTTGCTCACTGTTTTTAAGTAGCAAAGTACCCTTGTTCGAGCTGCTGAGGTGAAAAATATATTTCTAAATAGTTTTTATTTTTCAACTTGTAGTTGTCGACCTGGGGCCTGGGGGTCGGGGGCGTCATTGAGCCACGATGATAATTAATAACGGAAAAAAACCCACCGAAACTGAGGAATGTGGTTGCAAAAAACTTACTAAGGTGGTGGTGGCCGTTACTAAGCTGGTGGTGTGAACGAAAAAAATTTAAACACTGATATATCAATAGGATTAATAATTATGGATCTCGTCGTCTCGCAATGCCCCCTAAACTGTCAGAATCTGAACTACACAAACCTTATAGTTTGCGTTATATCTTCAAGTCGAAGAGAGCTAAAACCCCGCTGCTCCCATCGCAGTACGGTTTCCTGCACCACATTATGGAAGTAATCTTGAGCTTTCTCCAAATAAACACGGCTGGCTAAAAACAAGCTAAATAAACATTGTGGAATACGAAGCTTTCTGCGGATATATCATCATTAGTCATCGGTTTGTTTAGTTTGGGACTAAGCATGATGAATTTGTAATATTCAGAATCAGAATCAGAATTTTATTGGTAAAAGTATAACAGAATTTTACATGTCAGGCATAAAAATATATTATAACTAGATATTCTACATACTTATACTTAAATTAGATTATATTTAATTACTGTACATGTCGTAAAGCAATGCAGAGACAGACAGATTTATACACTGTATAGGACTGACATTATATCCGCATTAAGCCCGCCTTTTGTACTTTTTACTTATTTTTGTTCAATTCAGTTTAAAATAAATAATAGTAATTATATGAAGTATATTAATCAGTAGGTACCTAATACTCAACTCACACTCACCCCATTGTCCATAAACCACATTAGTTACAAAAATAAAACAAAAAAGTGCACAAAGCTTCATTCTTACTGACTAATGCTCACTATTCAATTAATTTAATTGAACAAAAGCCAATCAATAGCATTAATACTTGTTGATATGTCAAATATCAATGTGACTCTTTATACAAAGGATGTATTAAGTAGATTGTTCACTTCATTAATGCATGCTTATTATCTTGATCTTCTATTAAGTTTTGTTACTTTGTAAGGAAAAATCCATATATTACCTACTTAAAAATGTAGGTATAATGATAATCATTCATTATTAATGTTTGATTATAGGTATTTTGATTAGGCAGGATTTGCAGTTCAATCAATCAAATGACGTTATTGCCCAACCGAAAAATCGTAACAGCCACTGGAAAATTTTGAATTTGATATTTATCTACTGCGTAATAATACGGCTGACAATTGAATGGCATTTCTGATGGCTGTTGCGGCTGTTGTGCGACGTAGATCTGGGGCACGGCTGTGCCCTCGCCAAGTCGAGCAAAACATAAACGCACGGCCTTTCCACTCTTTTCTCGAAGCCATTCAGGTAATTTTACTGGTACTCGTATGTGTATTGCTCAACCTGCATGTGATTAGGGCTACTACCGTATGTTCAATTAGGATTATTTTTAATAGTTTACGATGATCCGTATATGATTTATGCAGCCGTGAGATGACCAAGTCATTAAATGTATTAAAGAATTTGGTTTTAGCGTGAGCCTTGTTTAAGTTAATGAAACTTATAATAAAACTTACATTTCACAGCTTTTAGTTTATTTGACATAATAATCGAAATACCGCTAAGAACAGAAGGTTTCTTAACATGCTCGCCAGCCAACAAATTGGCAACATTACTGCCAAGTCACGTACCAGCGAGCGTTGCCAGCCCAACTAGCTGTTTGCATCACTATAGTTTAGTATGCCGAATTGGTGATTAATTCTGAGTATTCTGACTAACATTATGTATGGCGGTAGATGATGGCAGAATTTCAAAAAGTAGGTATGCCGTATGCCTTAATGAAAAAATCTGATCTTGATTTCATCTCAGTAGGTTATCATGCCAATGCCAGATCGATTTCAAATAAATATACCTACGATTTTTGATATCCGCTCTACGCTTATTACCTAGTAAAACAACATAAAGAAGAAGGCATGTTACAATAAAGGGGGGTAAGTGTAAATTAAAATCAAAATATTTTATAATATTTTATTTATTTATAAAACAAGAAAAATATAAAATTATAATAAATAACACATTAATACCCCTTCCCGCTTCATTGCGTTTAATTATGTGTATTTCGTTTAAAGCCGGATTTCAGACCTTTTATTATAATATATTTCTTTATTGTGTTGTATATTTAATACTTGTACAATGTTTATAGAGGTAGGTAAGCTTGGTTCATAAATGCTGTCGAAGAATTTATATTAAATTCAAGTCATAAAATTTCAATTTCATGTCATTACGGAAACATATCCTACCTATTAAAATTACTTGAATAAATAGATTTAGTCAAATGCTATAGGTACCTAAATAATAAGTTATTTTATTTATTTAAACTTTATTGCACGAATTTACACAAAAACAGTACAAGGCGGACTTAACGCCTTGAGGCATTCTACCAGTCAACCATTGGGCTAAACAGAGATAGTTTGTTTGGTGCAGGATTGTAAATAGTGGATATGAAAACAGACACGAGATTACTATGATACTATACTTACACAAATATACATTTTAAATATACCTACATATATACAAATTCAATATATAAATAAACATACATATATAAGTTATCTACTTAATAAGGACCTATTTATATTTATAGTTCGACGTAAGCCAACCGGGAAAAAACATACAAATAGGGATACTTACATAATTATATATAATAGCTTGTGTAGGTAAGACCAAAAAAGGGGAAGTAAATTGTCAAGTAGACGCTTCCAAGATGATGTTATAGAGTAATTTTTGTCTTACAACAGATTGCGCCCTATGAAGGGTTAATTTTCGTTTCTCGATACGATTGTTATCTTTACTACGGCCACAGATCAAGAAACCTTAGTTTTGCTTGACTACGTAGTACAAAAAACACTTAATCTCTCATCAAAACTATGTTACGAGAAGCGAATATTTAAGCGGGGCAGTTGTAACAGATTTGAGGGAATTCCACCTTGTTGAGAGCCACGTTGAGGAGGATGGGTTGAAAAACTTGTGCAGCCCAGGATGCCATGCCATCGGCGGCGCTTGCCACATCATACTGTAAAAAAAAAGAAATTAAAAAAATAGGCCCACGATGCATCCACTGCATCGTGGGCCTTGCAAAGAGACGCAATATAACTTTGCTGGCGAGCGCAAGACGCAGGAAACTTATCTTATTACAAGACGATAAAATTAAAAGTTTTAAATGAACTATTTATGATTTTATACTTCATACCGAGTGTGACAGCACTTGCGTAAGAGCCGTAGCAGGAGCGAAAATCATCTTGTTCGTGCTCCTTGCCAGAGTATCCATTGTCACCGTCGCGGAATAATCTTCAGTAAACATATTATATATTACCTGAAAAATTATACTAATTTCACTAGTCTTAGGGTCGATGGCACCAAACTGTTCGTATCGTTAAAGAGTTCGCTAAATTTACCCATCAAAAACATTACGTGTAAAAAGGTGCAAGTCTCGCAACGCTTCTACTACAAAAAAGTTTTGAGATGTACTTAATGTGAAACTAAGTCGATTATTTTAAACAGTGCCAGGGGGTGTTAAAACTGTATCAAATATATATCTTTAATTTGTAATACGTATAATGACTTGGCCATCGCACGGCTGCAAAATGACATAAGGATCATCGTCACCTATTAAAAATATTACTAAACTAATTGAACATAACGCTAGCGCTAATTGCAGTTCGAGCATTACACATATTTACGAGTACGGTACGAGTAAAGCATTATGTGTGATTGCCAAGTCATTATATGTACCTATTACAAATTAAAGATATATATTTGATACAGTTTTAACACCCCCTGGCACTGATTAAAATAACCGACTTGGTTTCACATTAAGTACATCTCAAAACTTTTTTGTAGTAGAAGCGTTGCGAGACTTGCACCTTTTTACATGTAAGTAGGGTTTGCACGACGGATCCGAAATGTATGGGAATATCCGCGGATCCGGATCCAGATCCGGATAATTTCATACATTTCGGATCCGGATTGCAAGCCCTACATGTAAGGTTTTTGATGGGATCTTATCTCTTTTTGTAGGCAGTCCTTCTTTTCGGGTACTCATACCCATACTATGTATACACATATGAGCGTTTTCCAAAAAAAGTGTACATTTCATTCATGTCTTCAAAATATTGACTTCTTGGGCTCATTTTACTCAGAATCATTTGTACATTCACGCCTCACACATAAAAAAATGTGTCCAAAAAATTCCTTTCCAGATCGTCACATTCTTGTATGAATTTTTTTTTTATTTGTATGAACGTGACGCACTGGAAAAAAAAATTTTCATGCAAACATTTGGGACACATTTTTTCATGTATGAGGCGTCAATGTACAAATGATTTTGAGTAAAATGAGCCCAAGAAGTCAATATTTTGAAGACATGAATGAAATGTACACTTTATTTGGAAAACGCTCATATCATAAAGAAACACATCTTCATTCATACTCACATCGTACATCGTAGTGTAAGTACCTTTACTTTACCTACTGTTTGTAGGAACTGCAACAGTAACTTTGTAATAGCATATATTTATATGGGATTACAAACTTACTTATGCAGTTCTTAGATCTTTAAAACGTGACTGATATTGCAATATTTTTAGGTTTTCTATGGCTTGATTAGCTGAAAACTACTTATGTTTAAAATTTGAAACTTGTGGGTATACTAGAAGTACCTTAGAATTATGATGATCGTAGGTGAGTGAGTGAGTGAGTGAGTGAGTGTGTCAGTGGCGAAAATAAGGAACTTTGACGTACAATAATTCTTAAACTACTAGTTCAAATTGAATGTTTTTGAGAATATATTTTAAGCACGTTTAGCCCTATATATTACTGAAAATTCAGGGTTCTAGCTTCAGCCAGCACAAAATTACAGGACGTCAAAAATGGCCTGAATCGCTTCGAGAAAAGGATGGTACGGCCGTGCCTCTTTGTTTTGCTCGACTTGGCAGGGGCACTGCCGTGCCCCCAGATATGTATGGAAAGTTTCATAGTAAAGCGCTGGGTCGCGCAGGCTGACGTTGATCAGTCGTCGTTGATGTGGTTGGTGCAACTGGCCCTTATACAGACTGGGATATGAACCGTGATTATGATTACCTTTAGTATTGTTTAAGTCTAGTGAAACTAACCGTGAATCATTTAAAACTGTAAATACTAATTTATTTGGAGTCTATTACTAGGCTATCGGATAAAATATTTGGATATTGTTTATTTAGTTTATGGGCGTAGAAATTAAATATCTGGGGGCACGGCCGTGCCTCCGCCTAGACGAGACAAAGGGCTAAAGGCAGTGCATATCTTTTCTCGGCACGTTTCGTCGTTCTTATTACCGCAAAGGGAAACTGAACGAGGTTGTGTCTAAAGATCCCTGTGAAATGGTGGAGGCTGCCATCCTCCAACGTCACTTCGACGTCGTAGCCCAACCTCACATCTGTCATCCTCAGCGTAGCCTGAAAAAAAAACAACGGGTTGCACTCAGGAAGTGCCGGCAGAAGTGAAAACTCAATCACCATTGCAAAATGTCTGCAGCACTATGGCAATGACGAAATGACGAATTAACGGCATCTAGCGTTATTTCGTCGCATTACTTGAAACCCCTAAGCACATCACTGTTAGTACTCGAGTTATATTAATACTAGTTAGAGGGAAACTCACTAGATGGCATTTAAATCAATAAAGAAAAACTCAATGACAGTTTTTCGATCAGGTCACGTGTCCGTCTTACGTCTTACGGTCACGTGACACCTAGCTGTTACGAGTTTAACATTTTTTCCTCATCACAAAAAGTGCACAGCGCCGCTAAAGAAGTTTTCACTTCAAAATCACATTTTTAAGTACCGACTGAGAAAATTTTGGTCTTAGTGTTTCCGTGCAAATTACGATAAAGCCCAAGATGATAGGTCTAAAAAACCGGCTACACCAGTCGAAAGCCCACTCATTATTGGTTAAGCAAGTGTCAATTATTGCAAAAATGTTGCCAATTTTATTTACACCTGTTAAATCAGTTATTATGGTCGATATTAAACTTTCGTGAGACATATTTTAAACTCGCCAATAGCGACAAAAAATTCAGTTATTACAAATACAAATGCATTTATTTCATTACTTTTTACATCAGTTCTTAGGTATAATATAAGGGTTAGGTAGGTAATTAGTCCATCTTAGGTATACGGAGTAAGTAGGTAAGTATTTATCTAAACATTGTGCAACAAATTGTGTAAGTAATGAAAAAGGTGCGGGTACAGCTTGCTGAATTTAAACCCGCCTTTGGTCAGCTAATTGGAATGGTATTAAGATTAAATAATATATTATAGTTTTTATTAATATTTGAATTATTTATTTTTGTGGTCGTTTGTTAGGATTTTAATTGATTTTATACTTTAAGTTTTATAAATGTCGTCAATTTGTAAATAAATATTAGATTTTTATATAAGACTAAAAATATTTACTTAGACTTTTATAAAATGGAGTCCTGGCCGCCCCTGCTTCACCACACTGATAATTATCACCTGAGATTGGCAAATTCAACTTACATTACTGTTCCAACAAGTAAATTCTGTACTGTCATTATTATTACTATTACCGACCGAAAAATCTATTGGAAATTGTCAGTGTCACAATAGGGTCAGGGTGACAATTGGTAGTGGTGGTATGGGAGCCTGGACGTCCAGTTAAAGTTCTGGACTGGAGTTTACCTGGGCAAACACGCTGGTAGTATTGTCTGTGTTGTCAAACCGCCAAATCTGTTGGAGGGTATTCTGAATGAGGTCAAGTTTCTGGATCGACGTGACAAAGCCATTTTTGAAGGCAACGTGGCCTTTGACTTTCCAATCGAATACATCTTCACTGTTGGGAGAAAAATACAATATATACTTATGAAGAATTTATTGCTAACTTATACTAAGAATTACAGGTAAAAAGTTTAGGTGAGATGGGTGAGTATGACACGATGACGATTCTATAAAATGTTCTTCTTTTTAATATGGTGATATCCAAATAAGGTGTCAAGGTTTTTTATAAATAAATAAATGTACGTAATAGAAGAAAAATTATCTTATCCTCCCACGTTTTCCATTGTTTTAATGTCTTAAGATTTTGCAAAAATAACAAGATGCCGGGATTGCCGGGTACCTATATACAGACTTGGCTTGTTTTTCATAATTCCCTTTCAGATTTCGCTGATTCCGGCTAATTGACAGTTTCTAGCGAAAATTAAATTACAAAATGTTGATAAGATAAAAAGAAAGTTATTGACTTTGAGATAAAATTGGAGATAGCCTATCTTCGTCTGGCATCTCGCATAATGTGCACCTAAACGAAAAAAATATCTAGGTATTTAGACAGTTGAAAATCTTAAATAATTTGCCTTTTGGGACTAGTACCTTTGTTAGGCATATATCAAGCGAAAAAGAAGGGCAAATTGCCAGTAAAGCCTTTACTTATTTTTAAACTCCGCTATCAGAACCTACGGCACCTTAAACGACGCATATCCACTGGGACAATAAGATTTATAAATATTTTAAATATACATAGGATAATTTACCAGTAACTGGCCACTGTTAGTAATTGGCCACCAAATGAATTCTATTCACCTATAAACATAATTCATTTTAGTATAAGGTTTCAATAACTGGCCAGCCTTCAATAACTATAATAGCCGCCTTATTAAAATGAATTCTGTTTATAGGTGAATAGAATTCACTTTTAGTTTAGGGCGGCCAGTTACTAAAAGTGGCCAGTTACTGGCGAATCTACCAATATAAAATAAAATAAAAACAACTTACTCGATTTCAACCACATAGTCCGGTATTTTCAAGTTCCACCAGCCGTAAGCCTCGACATCCTTCATAGCAGTTCCCATGAACTCCAGAATATATGGAATGTGGTTCACTAAATGGACATTACTAACTGAAAATAAAAAGCGTATAATAAAATATTAATAGTAGTTAATACAATACAATACAATACACTACAATACAATATTTGCAAGAAGATGTAAAAAATACATAAGTAATAGAGATAAACCGTACCATTGCGGACATCTCCGACAAATAAAATAAAAAAAGCGGCCAAGTGCGAGTCGGACTCGCCCATGAAGGGTTCCGTAATTTATGGCTGTGACATACGGACGGACAGACAGACAGACAGACATGACGAAAAAAGACTAGAGTATCAAATTAATTCAATTAGAGGAGAAACAGACGTAATAATATTCTTACGTCTGTAGTGCGTATGTGAAAACTTGTTCTAAGACCGGGTAACTAAAGCATCATATTCAGCCATCATCATCAGCATGAAAGAAGTTACCTAGGATTTTTTTTTTCTTATTACCTACCTAATAAATATAATCATTACTTATGCACTAGTTTACCTGTACTCAACAATTGTGAGTAAACCAGCCCCCCGTTCAATAATAAAATACAACACATAAGCACTTTCTCCATACTGCCCTAACTCAGTCCCAAGTCGCGATAGTATTGGGTATTGGACGTCAGTATCTGTTTGCGATTGCCTCCGACAATAAGAGGTTTTGTGAATTATTAATTGACGTTATCAAGAAGGGAGATTATGATAATAATTGCAATCATTCATTAGTTATTTATCTACTTACATTATTAATGAAGGTGAGTCTAGAGACAGTAGATATATAACTCTAGCTAGTTGCCTTAGTGATGCCTTCTGTTGGTGATGTATCATCATTGTGATATTCCACTGAGTCCGAAAACACTAAAATTTTATCATTAACGTTTAGGAATATATTATTATTGTTACCGCTACTTTACTAGTTTCAAACTGTTTTCAGCATGCCAATTTGTCACGTGATTAATTTAGTGAGGCGGTGGTCCGAAATCTTATAACTTTCATTCATC
Source organism: Cydia amplana (assembly GCF_948474715.1). Lineage (NCBI taxonomy): Eukaryota > Metazoa > Arthropoda > Insecta > Lepidoptera > Tortricidae > Cydia > Cydia amplana. The sequence goes on from NC_086085.1 coordinate 6,400,085, forward strand.
ATCAAATATGAATTACATTGAATCGTCATTAAATTTGGATGTTACCATAAAATCGCATTAGGTCCATTTCATCCAAGCAGATTATCCCGTCAAGTTTGCCTAAATCGAAGTGACAGGAGGGCTGTCAAAGCTGTGTCAATTTGCGGACCTCTGTCAAGTCGGGATCCATGTCACGAAGATTTAAAGAAAGGGTTTAAGGTGCAAGCGCAGAGCGGGTTAGTGCCCATCACATATAACAAGACTATGACATGGAACATCTTTGAATAATTATTAAATTTAAATAAAAAAACACTATGTTGTATGCCAACAAAATCCATATTATTCCCAAAATGCCTTGCATAATTTTGGAAAAGAGCTGATACTCTTCACTCTTCAGACTGCTGGATCGATTTTTATTAAACATAGCTAAGAACCACCGCAAGAAATCTCGCTTTCGAAATTGGAACATCCGTTGGAGAGCTATTATGCCTCAAACGGACAGACAGACAGATAGACATTGGCGTCAAATATGTGACACCTCTCTTTAATGTGTCGAGTTAAAAAATATGTAGCTTCCATCCAATTTATCATGATTCCGCCAATGTTATTAGTTGCATGACGTTGTTCGGTAGTTGCGAATGTGAATGAAGTAAAGTGATAGCTGGACTTTATAAATAGGCACGATGGGTTGCCGGGTGTTGACTATATAATAGAAACGCGTTCAAGACTAATTAATCAAGGTTTTATTGTATACTAGCGACCCGCCCCGGCTTCGCACGGGTTAACAAATTAAACATAAACCTTCCTCTTGAATCACTCTACCTATCTATTTAAAAAAAACCGCATCAAAATCCGTTGCATAGTTTTAAAGATCTAAGCGTACATAGGGACAGACAGACAGCAGGAAACGACTTAGTTTTATATACTATGTAGTGAAGTAAGTACAGTGAAAGCATATAACTGGAAACCGCCTTTGGGAACATTACCGTTCAAATTCTCGGGCCAAATTAGCACACATATACAATTACGCCTACATTTAAATAAGACGATACGTTTACAGAGCCTGTCTCTATTACACTAACGTACACAGCTAAGTGTAGATGAAATGCATATAATGTCAATAACTACCAATCAGCGACATTAATCCGCTAATAACCTTCTTACTGTACGTACTGGCCGCTGAGAGTTCGCGGTTCATATTTGATTAGAATATGACTTGGACAGGGATAGGTTTATGCCATACATTGAAGAACCAGTCAAATAATTCACGTATAATAATTTAATGCAGATTAAAAGATATCTAGTTAAAATGTTGTTATGAAATTAAATGACAGACTAACTCAACATAATTAAATATTCATTGTTGTAGGTATAAATGTATTCCGCTATAATAAGTATTTTGTATATTTTATTATCAATCTGTATGGCAGTGCGAAGTCACGTTCAGAGCCCGTACCATGAGTCACTGACAGTGTCAAAACTGACATTTACGCTATCGAGAACGTAATTTACTTTCTATACATTTCGTTTGCACTAATAAGCGAGTACGAGCGAGATGTATAGAAAGTAAATTACGTTCTCGACGGCGTTTGTCAGTGCCAAACTGATGGTAGCCGTACTGGTATAGTCTGTCCGTTTTTCTAAGATCAAGTACGCCATAGTAAATGTATGGCGAACTTGATCTTAGAAATCGGACAGGCTATACAGCCTGCAAAATTTACATGCGTACACGAATCGGGTCAAAAACATTTGAACAGGCGGAGTCACAATAAATCCCCACTTTCAGTTCCAATGGAAATATTTTATATGTATATAGCCGGTCAAGCAAGTTTGTCAGTAGAAAAAGGCGCATAATTACAATTTTGTATGGCACCATAACCGTTCGCGAGCTTACTTTATTTTATTTATTTATTTTATTTTATTTTATTAGAAGACCAACAGCTTTAACAAACTATATAGACTTATAACTAGGATACAATCACGAAGCCAATAACAGGTCTCCCTAACAGATACAATTGAAAATATTACGGATTTGCTTAGGTACTAGGTTATAGTAGGTATTACACAATTGTATTACATTTTCTAAATTCGCCGCTCTTTTCTACTGACGGAAATGGCTTGAGAGAGAACCTACATATATGTGACAGTAGAGGGTGGATTAAAATGATCAACATTTTGAGATAATGTGTGTATTTGTTAAATTAATTCAGTGAAAGCGTGATAGAAAAAAATGTATCTACATATAGGAGACCGGGTATGATTATCTCACGGGTTATCTCATGAATAGAACATTAGATATCTTGCCAGGCATCCACTCAATTTCATGTCTCTCTAATTGGACAGCTTTTTTCCATAGTTCTCTGCGAATAGCATCTTGTGGGAATCTGAATGGAAAGTAATGTAAAATGACAAAACCAAATTTGATTATTAATTTGAAATAACTAGGTAGTTTTTTTATAGCTCCATCTCATGAAATAAAAAAGGAAAATACAAATCTGTAAGAAGGAATTTATTACTACATTTATAATTACAGTGGAATCCGTTTATTATCCGTTTATCCGTTTTTTTTTTATTTATTTATTTATTATGACTCCGCTTATACTGACCAACCGCTTACTATGACGCAATTACTGTGCGAAGTTTGGTTTTCATATGAAATTCTTTGTGACAAAGTCGGATAAGATGACTTCGACCTATAAATACTATTTTTATAGAATTATGTCCGGTTATACTGACAAATTAGCTGGTTTTCGTGGCCGGCCCCACATCTTTCCCTGCGAGGACGTCTGTGGCGTTTTTTAGTTTTTACTCTCGGTGAAAGTTGATAATTGGTGGTTAATAAAACTCATCTCTCACAAAATAGTTTGAGATTAATTTGGAAAACATAAAATAAAAAGTTTATCAACTATGCTTTATATGACATCCGCTTAGCATGACATGTTTGTTACTTCCCTTCAATGTCATTATAAGCGGATTCTACTGTATATAGAAAATACCTAAACCATAAGTTAATAAAATAGTCTACTTCATTTGGCATAAAACCATCCCTATTATCCTCGCAATTTAAAAAGTCGTATGTTGTTATGAAAGTCGTATGCAGTTGTTACGTTTTAGCTTAGCACGGTAGTATTGAAAAAATGTCGTCATGTTTATTCCAAATTTTACTGAAGTTATCTGTTTACTACAAGTGAAAAGTGATTCCACTGTCCTTGATATGAACTAAAACAACTTCTGCACCACTTCACGACACATGAAGACATTTTTAATTACAAAAAAACGTAGTTTTTATAAACCAATTTAGCCATCGGTCACTGACTGTCATCTCGGCCGCACTGAAGTTGCCAACCGAACAGTCTGTAAGCACCGCCTACAATCGAATACTTTACGTTGGGTCATAATTGAGCGGACAGAATACTTCCATGGTTTATATGCGTTCACTGAGTAAGTAGTAACCAAATTTTGTGTTACATTCATGCAAACATTACTTTCAGGGTATCCTCTTATGACTTAGGCTGTCAGAATGAACACCTGAGCCACGGAATACTAATGAACTTTTTGTATTAACCCCCGAATTTGAGGGTTAACTTGTCAGATTAGACATTTGAAATATACTAATCCTTTCGTGGATTTAAATATGAAATTATGCAGATCATTTGCAAATTATTAGCCCTTAGATTAAGCTTGCTGATAAAATAGTACACGACATAGTTCAGTACGGATATGATGGTCGTTCTTGTCTACGTGACAGCGTGATAAAACGGTGTCCGTCACTTTCTTTCCCACGGTGTTAAACAGTGACAGTTATTTTATCACGTGGATAAAGATGGATAAAGCTATCCATAATAGGCTGGCAGGTAGGTAAATAACGTGCCTAAATTATATATTTTTTTAATTAATGCCTGTAGCCGCCGTGCAGGTCAGGAGCTCGACGACTCAAATAAAAAGCTTCAACTCTTAGTGAACTGATATAATTTTCCAAGGTACTGGTTTACAAGGGTTCTTGCCAAAACGGTTAAATGTAGAAGTGGTGTAGTTATTGTATGAAGGCTGATGAGAGAGTGATTTGCAATATTTGATCAGTACAAAAGGTGGTTTAAATTTAGGTGCCTCTAATTGGCCGCGATACAAAGTATGTGGAGCGCTCCTATTGGTGCTTAAGAAAACTCTTCCGAATACTAGCCGAGCCCGACGGCCGCGTTTAGCTACTGCATTAGGAATATAGGTATTGAGATTTTATACAAATATAAAGGTTGCGTTCGCAACAATGGCTGTTAATTTTAAGATATAATGTTTTGAAAAGATGTGTCCCGCGGAGTTTTTTGCCGGTCCCATATTACCCCCTCCAAATGAAGAGGGACTTTAAATCTTCTCGAGGCAGAGGTGTAGGATTAGAGCCGGTGTAGCCTTATTTGATGTTCATAAGCGCATTGTAATATATGCCTACTTGAAAAATAAACTATCTTTATCTTTAGTAAGTAACCAACGCAAAATAATACATCTCTTTAAGAGTATTAAACCCTAGAAATATAGTCCCTATATCCGACCTGTTTAAAATTAAAGCCAAAGTACGATTAGAATAATTTCTACACTGTTACTTGTGTATAAGTGTGTTTTGCAAGTGTAATTGATGTAAACCGTTCTTGTAATATTATTATTATATTATTATACAGAGCCCACTGTGTCCCACTGCTGGGCAAAGGCCTTGTAATATTAATAAATACCTATTAATCTTTACCTCTTTAGGTTTACAATAATCGAGTGAAATAATGATACCGAAGTATACCCATAGGTATCCATAAAGAAATGGTAAAAAATCACTACAATACATGTTATCAAGACTCACTTTTTAGGCTTTATGAGACTGAGTAGGTACGAAGTTCATTTGTAATACTCGTAATATTTTTAGGTGGGTACCTAAATAAAGAAAACAAGTGAAGGTCTATTTTCGCGAATTCCCAGACTGCACCGTTAACAACCAAACTATCTTTAAACAATCCAAACTTTTGACGCCTAGCGAGATATTAATGGTAAATAGTAAAAAACCTCCCCCACAAAATAACCTACGAAATCGTCTAGACGGCAGCGACATCTGCTGCGGGTTTTTTGTACTCGCCTTACTGTCATGGCATTCGTCCGAAGCTCCGTATCCTGTGTCCGTATCTGTACCAAATCTGTACTAAAATGTTCAATTTAATATACCTACTCAAGTATATTTTTTTAGGATAAGTTCTGCACAAACTAGGAAATGACTCTTTATGTTTGAAATGAGACAGTCCTTTGACAAACTATATCTTTCCGCTCATCTATCTGTTTCATATAAATTCTCATACAGGCGCATTCGCTCTCTCGGAATTTCGCTATGACACATTAGTTACCTATTTGACAGTTGATCCCATCGTCCCATGAAAGGATTGAGCTATTATTACTCATGAAAGTTAACATTTTTCTCACCCCGTGCGTATTTCTTTCACCACGCTTTTCACACTGAGCCAATACGTTCCGCGGCCTGCAGGTTGAGTCCACCTACCTTAACCGGACTATTGAATTTCATAACCGCTGTGGTAGGTATCACTGATAAATATTCACAGCGGGCGACATCCAATCGCACGAGTTTTAATTGCACCACCGATTATCCCACCAACTGTCGCATACATTTGAATACGGGAACGTTGGTTTTATTTGTTCTTGAGATTTGACGATGATTGAATCTGCTTGTGGTAATTTCCATTAGTTAACGGTAATTCGCATGTTGGCATGTTTCTCCTATAATCAATTCAGTTTTTTTGCTGACGCTTATTAAAAGCGCAGTGGTGGTAAGTGAGATTAGAACTAAGTACTGAAATTTATAGGTGTGATTTATTGAAAAAACCTATCAGGCAACATTCTCATAAAAAAAATCGTAAGTCAAACTTGTCTTCTTCCATTGTGCTATAAAACTTTTATCATGCTGCATGAACCACACTTTTGCACAATGCTGAAAGTAAAAACATTAATAACACTATCTCGTACACATACTGTTGAATAACTTTTTTCTGCCGGTTGATACATAAAAAAAAATACTTTTAATAGAAAAGTGAGATTAAATTCTCTATTTTAAAACTAGCTTGGTCTCTGCACGGGAAAGTTCATAAAGCGGGTTAAAAACGCCCAATGACCTTTACATAACTACAACGTTTTAAAATTTTTGCTAACCAATTAGATGCTTTTGCTGATTGCATTTTGTAATAAAATAAACATTGTAATTCTATCAGTTAATTACTTTCAAATGCGGTACCTACCATTTATATTTAAACTATACGTTTAACTTACGAGTACTAATAGTTACTGTTCAGTTACCCAGTAAGATCATGCCTAGTTTACCATAAATTTCCCTAAAGCATGTACTAGTGACCTAAAATCAAAGGCAACCCCACTTAAAGTTAAAGTGCCAACAGTGGCACATCACGAGCGCAAAAAGGGGAAAAACGTCAAACGCACGTCCTTTTTAAGAGCTACAGGATGCAAAACTGGCACTTTACGTGTCGTTTTAAGGTGCTTAGCATAATGCATGTAGCCCTCTGTGTCAGCGTTATGTTACGGACTACATAGTACCAAATGAGACACATCACTTGTGACTTTAGGCACAGAATAAATAATAGTACTAGGTACAGAAGGTTCACTCTCTAGCAAAACGCATCTATTACGACAAATATGACCGCAAGGTGGCGCAAGCGTGAGGTGGCGTCCGTTCCGTATTAGCGGTGCGTGGCAACTATGTAGGGTGTGGGCCGCATTGGGGTGCATCTCACTCACGCACTTTCACGTGAGCGATCTTCAAGGTCGTATCGAAACAAGATCTAAACCGTAAAGTGTCGTTAAATCTGAATCGGGCTTCTGTTCTCTACCAGTGCCGGTGATAGGTACTCAAAGTTAGGTTTTTAGAAGGTAGGTAAAGCACGATTCGTAAATAAACGTTTTTCTTTTATTCTCTTTATTTATTTATCTTCTCTAAGTTAGGTTTTTTATAATATGGATATAAAAATAAAATACAAATACATTTACAAAAACAATACAAAATACTTATAAACATATTATAAAAAACCTAGAACGTTTTTCTTTTATTATTATTATTTTATATCAAAGTACTATTCATGTTCCTTATTCAAATTTTGTTTTTGATTGCTTATAAGAAATCTTAGTCTTAAAATAAGTGGTCTGTTTTGTTTAAGTCTTCAATAAATTGGAGTTATGCGTCGACGTCGCTTATTATTTTTTGATTATAAAAAATCTTAGTCTTAAAATAAGTGTTCTGTTTTGTTTAAGTCTTCAATAATCTGGAGTTGTGCGTTAAAAATGCCGAGGAGGCTAGAATGTGCGCTATGAGGAAGTGTGAATACTGAATAGTGTTACATAATAAACATCGTTGCGAATGTTAATTCCCTATACACCCTGCTCTAATTTCTAGATTCTTGTATTACCACTAAGGCGAAAATCCCCCCAAAACAGAATGCAGCATTAAAGAGCAGGCGTACGGAAATGTTCCATTACCATCGCGTATGAATATGTATGTACGGCTGTCCGCCGGTAATCAGGTTTGCGGCCGTTCTCGTGACGATGATTTTGAGTGCACCTTGTGTTGGATTTGGTGACTGAGGAAATATTGGTATTTATACATCAATTACAACAGATCGAAAAGGGGTTTCTTTCTAGTTTTTCTTCTTTATCGTTCTGAATCCCTTTTCAGCGTCCCTTTCCACAAGTTTTAGTGTAGAAAGTTGTTTATTTCTTGCAGCATTTTTACGACAAATCGAGACAGATTTTTACTTATTCTGGCTATCCTTAACTTTTTCACGGCTGAACAGATTTCCATAAAATTTGACAAGTAGAAAGTTTAAGCTTAGCTTTTTTTAGCTTAACTTTATCATTAAAAATCCACCATTTGTAAAGGGGAGAAATTTAAACACATTAAAATAGCTCACCTGCACAGGCAGAACAGCAATTTTCTTTAACTCGTAAATTCACTTAACAAGTGGGGGGGAAATAAAATTTTCCCAACTTAATCGGTTTTCGATCGACTTAACGGAGTTTAGAGTTTAGAAACGGCCGTTAAATAAAGCAGTAAACATGGCTTACAATGTTAGAGCCGTATAAACGTTTTTGACGATGGGCTATTGATCCTGGCTTTTAACGGACTATGTTTTATTTATACCTACTAAACTAAGCTGTAATTTATTTGGTGTACAGAATTTGTTTTATTGGTGCGATAACGACAATAAGAAAATACAATGTTGTTTTAAGTATTACTATGAACAGAACCTTCCATTTGGCATACCTATACTTACCTAGTTAGATTTTTTTCTACAATAAATATTTAAAGTATTGACATTCGTTAAGGCTCTGCAACTTTGCGCAATAGTTTATTCTGAATTCTAAACGATGCTCAGGAGAACTTGAGTTCTTAGATTCACGGCCTGATTCGATCTATAATATACGTCAAATATTAGGCCTAGATACGATATGGATTGGATATATCAAGAGTCAAAAGTAACGTTTCATCAAACAAAAACGTCACTTCTGACACTGACATATCCGATCCATATCGTATCTAGACCATACATATATTTGACGTAAGTATATTACAGTTCGAATCAGGCCGATATTCTATATAAAGACATGTTGCAGGTTTTTTTTACTGTTTGTAGTTCCATAGTTATTTTTAAAGTTCCTGTAGGTATAATTTTACTCATTAGTCTAAGCGACAAGACTGAACACCAACGGAAAGGCGCAACTTGAATATAATGAATTAAAATACCATTTAAATACTAAAAGCGGCAAAGGAAAGTAACGAACCGTATAAAATGCCCACTGAGACCCCTTTTCATTACCGTTTTATCCATTTAAACATTTTCCATGGAAAGCTGAGTGACATGCGTGCACTTAACTTACAACCGCCACTATCAAATTAAACTAACTCTAAGTCAAAAACATTCAAAAAACAACCTTATCACAAACAGTTAAAGTCCTAAATGTGACAAACATAATAGCGACTTAACTCTTTTGTTTCCAGGCGCTAAAATACAAACTTATTTATTCGGTCAGAAGAGGTGCTGTCATCTATGAGTGGTCGCAGTTTTAGTGCGCAACGCGGGTAGTTAAACTTTTGTCCGCCCGCACAACTAAGTTGGCAATTCGCACTCTCCTTTGAGGGCTAACGAGGCATGGTTGGAAAAGCTTGAGAGGTGTTCCCCATATTTACTTAACCAAGATGTTTTTAGGGTTCCGTAGCCAAATGGCAAAAAACGGAACCCTTATAGATTCGTCATGTCTGTCTGTCTGTCTGTCTGTCCGTCTGTCCGTCTGTCCGTCTGTCTGTCCGTCCGTATGTCACAGCCACTTTTCTCCGAAACTATAAGAACTATACTGTTGAAACTTGGTAAGTAGATGTATTCTGTGAACCGCATTAAGATTTTCACACAAAAATAGAAAAAAAAACAATAAATTTTTGGGGTTCCCCATACTTCGAACTGAAACTCAAAATTTTTTTTTTCATCAAACCCATACGTGTGGGGTATCTATGGATAGGTCTTCAAAAATGATATTGAGGTTTCTAATATCATTTTTTTCTACACTGAATAGTTTGCGCGAGAGACACTTCCAAAGTGGTAAAATGTGTGTGTCCCCCCCTGTAACTTCTAAAATAAGAGAATGATAAAACTAAAAAAAATATATGATGTACATTACCATGTAAACTTCCACCGAAAATTGGTTTGAACGAGATCTAGCAAGTAGTTTTTTTTTAATACGTCATAAATCGCCTAAATACGGAACCCTTCATGGGCGAGTCCGACTCGCACTTGGCCGCTTTTTTTTGATAAAAGAAGATGTTGTGTCAAAGGATTTCCCTTTTAACAAAAAGTTAAAGGGTGAGGATTCAATTTAATAAAGTTTCATAGGTATCAGCTAGTCTTAGCTAAAACTTATACTCAGCCACACCTTGGCGCTGTTGTAATTTAATGAGTTGTTTTTTTCTTAAATAGTCCTAATTTTCCCATATAGGTACCTAAGTACTTACCTAATAATAAATAACAATTATTATTTTTTCACAGAGAGGAAATGCATGCCATTCAAATTAATTGGAAATTTTTCGACCGAATAATTATTTAAGTTAATAAGTATTTAAAGGCAGGGATCGGAACCGGTTTTTTGCAAAGACTTAAAAATAACCATATTTTTAGAATTATTTTATACTCGAAATGTAGGACTCAGTTGTGTGTTTAGGTAACGACTTCGTATTATTCGATTGCCCAATTAGAAATGAAGTAATTAGCAAAGAACGAAAAAATACCGTTTCCGTTCCCATACAAAAAATACCGGTATCCGATCCCTGTTTAAAGGTTCAAGTTTGTTTCACCATCACAGATAACAGGTATAACAGGACAGTACATTGATAATCTATCTATCTAATACCTTTAAACGAGCAATTCTTGTATATTTATTTATTTATATATATATATATATATATATATATATATTTATATGTATATATATTTCGGCGATCTCGGAAACGGCTCTAACGATTTCGATGAAATTTGGTATATGGGGGGTTTCGGGGGCAAAAAATCGATCTAGCTAGGTCTTATCTCTGGGAAAACGCTAATTCTTGAGTTTCTATATGTTTACCGAGCAAAGCTCGGCATCCCAGATATTAAATTAATTATATACAACGAGCTGCAAAATTGCATGGACATTCATGAAGTGCACTTTTGCAGCTGGGTATTACATACCATTGTGAGCGGTTTAAGCGTACGAAGTTTTTTAGTGTAGATAATTATTTAGTTTGAAATAAGAGAAAGTCTAATTGACAAAGAAAACGACCTTTGTCAATTAGACTTTCTGATATATTTTGTAACTAAATAAATAACTTATTAAGTAGGTAAGTAAATAAAAAGCAGCATAGTCTCGGGAAGAGACCCTTTTCATTTATAGACCCTTAATTCTCCTAATTAATTTGTATCTTACTGGTCATAGACTAATCCAGATGGACTCCGCATATACGCACACGACGCCGCAGGCCTAAAAGGAAAGAAGAAGAAATAGTAGGTAGATTGATAACCAAGGGATCAAATCAAAGGCACTAATTTCAGCCGAGGTAGTTGGGCGCTCAAACGCAGTGAGAGCGCCAATAGTCCGTGGCTGAAATGATGCCTTTCACCCGAAACACTCTACTTTTCGTTTCGAATCCGAGGAAAGTAACATACTTACATGTGTTTTTTTTTAACATGACTATGTATAATTTTTATAGCATTTCTAGAGAATACTCTCAATTAACCATTTAGGTAAAAATATCGTTTATGGAATGGGGAGTTAACTATCAGAATGGAAATTGTACGACAAATCCATTTAAAACCAAACTTTAATTGCTTATCGTCAAAAAATGAAGAATATCGGACTTGTGTACCCAGGTTTTTGAGAATTGTCCACAGAGGACACCTTTTTATGAAATGTGTTTGACGTTTGACCTACAGCGAGAATACGGTATGACAAATTGGGTATATGTGTGTAATGTGTAATCTAGTTAGGAAGCAATCTGTACCTATTACTAGTGCTACGCCTACGCTTGTCTGACTCTTTGAAGACTTCCAGGAACACTTAATGAGCCCTAAGGCCCTTAGATCTCAATTAATTAACCTGTTAAACCAGGCCGAGTCAACTGGCATTGGCAGTTGATTTCCCTCGAGTTGAGGATACACGTGCTAATGCTAAACCTCGACCCGAATTAGGAAGACAATTGACTTATCTTATACCTTTAAACGAGCAATTCTTGTATATTTATTTATCACTACATAGTATAAAACAAAGTCGCTTTCCTGTCTGTCTGTACGCTTAGATCTTTAAAACTACGCAACGGATTTTGATGCGGTTTTTTTTAATAGATAGAGTGATTCAAGAGGAAGGTTTATGTATATTTTGTTAACCCGTGCGAAGCCGGGGCGGGTCGCTAGTTTATATATATATATATATATATATATATATTTCGGGGATCTCGGAAACGGCTCTAACAATAACACTGATTTAAACTTTCACGAAATTAAATTAAATTAATTTCGATGAAATTAGCTATTGGCTTTTGAGGGGCGAAAAAATGATCTAGCTAGGTCTAACCTACGCCTAAGTACTCTTATCAATTCTTTGACATACTCGTACATTTAATTTAGAGTAGCATCGATAAAACCCCTCCCTCCCTCCCTGACACTGCGGGGTTGCGTAATGCATCGCAATCATAATGTGATTTTTTAATGTTTATTTTTTTAATTTTTTATAATAATATAGGTAATTATGTATGCTAGTTTTAAGGTATTTATGTATGGGCCACTAGTTGCCTGAAATAAAAGATTTCATTTCATTTCAAAACCGCAGACATATAGGTACCTTTTTCCTAAAATTGGCCGAACACAATATCGTGTTCTATCAAAACATTCGTCCGTTTTTTCATCAAAAAAGCGTCTGCCAACTTCTGATGACGGCAAAATTGATGAACAAACCACATTTATACAACAGGACGGTATAAGTTGAATTTTCCAATCAAATCATTTATTCTTTGTTGGCCGCTCGCCACTGAGGCATAGGCTCAAGCAATCATTTTATAGGCATTGTGTGTGACAGGGTCGTAATTGAACGGTTTTTGAGAGCCATTAGGGTGCTGTGTAAATTACTAAGGGATATTTAAAATATTTATAAGACAAATTGCTGTGGCGCACGATGATTAGCTATTGTTTTAATTGGCACCATATAAACAGATAAAAAATTTAACTAAAATTATTATTCCTTTATTTATTTTTCCTCTTACGTTAGGTTATTTATAATATGAGTATAAAAGTAAAATATAAAAACACTTACAAAACCATAAAAAATACATATAAACACATTATAAAAAACCTAACCTAGGATGCCGCCGGCAGCGAGGCAGGGCCCAAGCTACCGGTGGTCAGGGCCGCAGAGAGAGGAACCGGCGGACTATCCGCGCCGTGTCCAAGATCACCGCCTTCTGCATCTGGCCCTTGATCCAACCACCTAGCGAGAGTCTCTCAAGATGTTGGTCGAGACTCTTCGCTATTAGACCGTTCGCTGAAACAACTATCGGGACAATGATCGTCGAATCAACATCCCACACGGCGGTTATCTCGTGAGCCAAGTCTAGGTACTTACTGGACTTGTCCTTCTCGGCTTTCACGAGATCATGGGGGATGGTGATGTCAACGAGCACGGCCCGGCGTTGCGCTCGATCTATTATCACAATGTCAGGCTTATTGGCTACAATAGTCCTGTAAGTGATAATAGATCGATCCCAATAGAGCGTGGCACGACCATTCTCGAGAACTGGCACAGGTGAATACTTGTAGTACGGTACTTCGCGGTCCACAAGACCGTATAGAAGAGCAAGCTGCTGGTGAATAATCCTGGCTACGAGATTATGTCTGTGCAAGTACTCGCCGTTAGCAAGATGAGAACAACCGGAAATGATATGCCTGAGTGACTCTCCGGGACGGCGGCATGCCCGACAAATGTCGACCGTACCGTCCTTCAGGATATATTTCCGATAGTTGTTCGTCATCATTACTTCGTCCGCAATTGCACAGGCAAAACCCTCGGTTTCTCCGAAGAGGTCCCCGAATCGTAACCAGTTCACCGACGCGAGCAGGTCCACATCGGGTCCCGTGAGGGCCTTGTAGAACCGCCCGTGTAGCACCTTACTCTCCCATGCCGCCTTGCGATCCGCAGTACTTAGTACCACAGGTTTGCGCCAGTTCTCGTTTGCCAAGGAGAGCGGCGTGAGGTTCCTGTCTACTGCCACCACATCACGATGCATCCCACACTCGTTGTTAAGGAAATAATTCCTGAGATTGTACACCTCGCGGTTGTGGAGATCCTTGGCGTTTAGGAAGCCTCGGCCACCACATTTCCGTGGGATGTACAATCTCATAACTGACGAGCGTGGGTGTAGCATGCGATGTGTGGTGAGCAGTGATCGGACCCTCCGATCCAGGGCGTCCAGCTTGGTCTGAGTCCACCTTAGTATGCCAAAGGAATATGTGAGTAGGGGCATTACCCAGGCGTTGAAGGCGCGCACTTTGTTGCCTCCTGACAAAAGACTGTTAAGGACTTTTGTGAGCCGACTGAAATTATTATTATTATTTGTTATTATTTATTTATATGAGCCTAGAGTGTCCCACTGCTGGGCAAAGGCCTCCCTCCTCCCTTTCCACGTATCCCGGTCTTGACCCGTCTCCCACCAGTTCCTGTCAAAGGCGTCGAGGTCATCCCGCCAATGCCGTCGAGGTTTTCCGCGACCTCGAGTTCGATTTTGTGGGGCCCAATTGGTGGTTGATTTAGCCCACAAGTCATCTGGCATACGGCAAACGTGTCCTGCCCAGTCCCACTTCAGCTTGGCGGCTGTTTCAGCCACGTCAGCTATTTGGGTTTTGGAGCGTAGTATTGTGTTTCTGATGCGATGGGTTAACTTCACGCCGAGAATACTACGTGGCGCGTTGACAAACCCTGAGGGTGGATTTTTGAACTTTTGTCAAGGACCAAGTCTGTGCTCCGTAGGTTAGGATGGGAAGAATACACATGTCCATGAGCTCAAACTATGATATAAACTAAAATTATATTTAATTTAATTTGTATAGCTGTAGTATTATATTTAATTTAAATTCTATAGCTTATAGTTGCGCTCTCTCGAAAAGGTTTCTACGGAAGACCGTTGGGGACTTCAAAGGTTCCTTGACATGAAGCTGAGTGGAGACCATTTCAGGAACGCTTTATAACCAATCTATGTCAGTGTTATTAGTTAAGTTTAAATTAAGCCTTTTTGAATAAAGCATAGGTATTCTATTCTATTCTACAACAACAACAATTTAGAAGAATATTAGAAATAGGTAATAACATATCTTATCGCTAAAAAGCGATCTCTTCCAGACAACCTTGGGGACAGACAGATATTGGAATTTTAGTCAAAATGTTGTTGTCGCCTTGCGGTCGACAATGCAGCGTTTATCCGCGAACAGTAAAAATAATATGAAAAGGCATTAAATAAATCTAAATAAACTGTCTTTTAAGTACCTACCTATAACAAAAAACTATATTTTTAAGATTGCCAAATACCTACTACCTACTGAAAATTACAGGCAGATGTTATATACCCCCAGGAAACTTCTTAAAAGCGTTATTCAAACACAGTAAATCTTAAAAAATAATCTATTGCCACATATTTTTCTGTTTATTTTCAGACACAAAATATATCGTCCAAACATTGAGTCCCCTTGCGGTCGACAATGCAGCGTTTATCCGGGAACAGTTCCGGCGAAGATTAAGGCCACAGATTAAAAAGAGCACTACACGCCCCCAGCTGCAGGGATGACGGGGGCGCGTTCCGGATAGGGATGGTGAAATGGAAGTTTATTGAAAAAAGGTAATTAAATTAAAGCTTTTTTAAAACCCCATGTATTTACGCCTTATGACTAGTCTCGGCAAACGCTAGAGTTTAAACTGAGTACAAAAATAATATATCTAAGTGCAAATAAAAAATTAAATTACATTTTTAAATACTTATAAGGAGATTACTTTGAAATATATGATAAACCTTTCGATACCTACTTAGATTCTATCAAATACAGGGATGAAAATGTGATTGAAAGTTTATATCTCGGTACGTATAAACTTTCAATCACACAATAAGTAGGTACTTATATAACGACTTCTACTTACGCGGGCAGAGGCTAGTTTTGACTCCATTATACATCTGTGTATTAAAGATTTGTTTTAAGAACCCCTTTTAAGGAAATCTTGATATAGGGATCGATCGGGGGAAAATCGATTAAAATAGATAGCAAACGAGCAATTTATCACAATAATGTGAATATTAAAATAAAATATTGAAAAATTACAAAAATACAGGACCTGAAAGTTTCAAAATTTAAGTTTTTTTTTTACTTCCAAAAACGATAAAAGTAAGGGTACCATTCGATTCCTTACATTTCATCCAAAAAAATATTGTATAGCAACTATGTACATAAACGCAATATTTCACCGACAAAAACGCAATTTTCTTGTTTTGTCCATACTACAAGATGGGCTCCCAGAGACCTTGACGTCACGTTCCCTAATCATTTTGTATTTACAAGGCGTTTCGCGAGTGAAGTGCGACTGTCGGCCTTTGAGTACAATTTCTGACTTTTGTGTTACTTTAATGCAATGGGTCCCATATAGACATTTGATCCTAAAAACAAACCCGATCGATTGATACCATAAATGAAAATTAGTCATGTAGCCTATTGTAGCGAGCTCAAATAAGCATTGTTAGTAGCGGCCACACCCTTTGTCATAAATAAAAGACTAAAACCGTATCATGATTGCGACTACTCTAGGTTCAATGTTGAAGTTAAACCACTGTCGATGGTGGACAATGCGGAGTCGGAAGGCCGTTATATGTTATATTAGGAGTCCTTACTGGTAACAACCCCAATGACTTAGGGGTCGTGGTGCCGCAGGGGTGTTTTAATAAACGGAAAACTGATTTATAGCTCTCGAATAGGAATTTTCCGGCGCGGTGAAAGCGATGGTAAGGGTGCTGGTTGGTTTGTGCGACTAACGCTGCGTTAGTCGCATTTCAGATAATCTGTGCGGTTTATTTCGTATGGTAAACGTGAAAGAATCATTACGTGCCTGTTTTATTGGATTTTGATGTCTTGCTTATTATCATCATCAGGCTACAAGAATTACGTACATTTTTTTACAACACTAACTCAAAGACAATCCCAAGCGCCACGGAACGCTTCGAGCGTGCCCCTGAACCCAGCCGCCATACATTTTTTACCCCATGTAAAATGTATGACGGTTGACGTCATGGTAGAGCGTGCACGCTCATGCCAATACGAATGTACACTTTACATAAAAATTATATCTAAATAATGTCATTCAGTTATCATTTGCGCATACACTTCGCTCGTACATGTATTGGCACGAGCGAGACGCACAAGTGAATGAGAACGAAGTGACATGATTCAGATATCATTTGTATGTTAAGATTGATGTTTGAATTGTCTTCCAAGACTCAAAAAATGCGCGGTAAGGAAACAACCGCTTAAAGCGATATTTGTAATTGCGCAGTCATCCGCGAAGGAATTTAGGAGATCGATTTCTTTAAGATTTTTTGCGGTTTTTTAAATAAATTTTAACGCTTCAAGAATGTGGGGGAAGTCGTGTAAGCTTAATCAACTGGCTTAAACTATTGACTGTTATATTTATAATAAAACGGGAGGCAAAATAAGCATTAATAGACATTTTCTTAGCTTTACGTATTTAGATACATACATTTTCCGTCATTTCTAGGCATTTGCGAACGCTACCAATAGGCAAGCAAGAGCACGTTCCCGAAACGCCTAGGTTTACCCAGCTAAGGCTATTGTGGAATTTGCTAACGGTACAAATATAGGCTGATCCTAAAAAAATCTCGCCGTGTTTGACAAGTGCAAAGGGTTCATAGATTACATTCTCCTCCAGAACCAAATCGTAAAAGTAAATAAACATAACATTACATAAACATAATTTATTTAAAAACACATAATTCGTGGTTACATTCATATAAAACAAAGACTTAAAAATAGTGATGGTTTACATGTGCCTGAACTTTGATTCCCTGTTTCAGGCGTCTATCTTCATACAGCTTTTTCTTATTCATTACCTATAATATACAAGTAGGTTTATACTCATGGGTATACACCCACTTGCCAGAATTTCATTTGCCATAATTTTATTTGCCATAATAGTCAACAGCCATTATATTGTTTCCCATAATTACATATGCAATACTTATTGCTTACTATATTAGTCACATGCCAGAAACTTTGTTTCCCATAAAATCAATTTCAATAATATCATTTGTCATCATCATTGTAAGCCATAATTATCACTAGCTATAATAACATTTGCCATTCAAATTGCTTCCCAGAACTTTCTGGTTACTGGTTACTTAGGTACCTACTTAGGTTAGGTTAGGTTAGAACTGTGACCTCCTACAATATAAAACGGCTACCAGAAAGTAGGTTAGGTTAGGTTACAACTGCGAACAAGCGAGCGAGCGAAGCGAGCGAGCAAGACTTTCCGGGGCACTCCGACTCGGATAGGTTAGGTACAGAAGTCTAAGCCTTAGACTTCGATGTTAGGTCTTTTTTTTTTGCGCGCCTTGCTCCGGCTCTTAGGGTAAAAATGCCAGAATTATAGTGACAGGTAGGTAGGTATTATAAATAAAAACAATTGTAATATATAATAATCAATGTATTTATTGTAGTGTGCCACAACGCAGCCACTCAGTGTAGATACAAATTCGATGCTAAAAAGCACGCAAAAATTCTTCTTTTGTATATTCGTTTTTGTTACATAATATCTCATTGATTTTATTTGTACGATTTAATGTTTGTTTTCGTTTTTTTTCTGGTTCTGATTCGGGGAAAACCATTATTTAGTATGGCGTTTAAATATTCTGTTAAATAGTATTATTACAATTAATAATATGGATAACAACACGTATGGCACTCGTACGTTCTGGAATCTAATAATCGGGTAAACAAAGAGTATGTCACATCATTGTTATGGTAAACAAGCAATTCGGGCAAAGCAAATTCGGGCAAATAAAATTATGGCATATGAGTATTATTTCATACAATTTTCGGACAAACAATAGACAACCATACTCATGGCAGTGTCAGGGCCAGATTTCGCTATTTCAGGCTAAGTCTAGGTACAAAGGTCATTCTGTCAAATGTCATACATTCAAATACCAAAACTTTAATGACGGAAATGGAACCATCCCAAATTCCAACTAAATATCATTGCATCAACCCCCTTTACGACCGAAAATGTCCTAATACCTTCACATTCACAACACACGCTTAATATCCGCACATCATCATAACATACCTCAGTCTCCCCTAAATTCTTCTTCAAAATTATAGGATATCGAAAATGTGAACTATGGGAACTATTCGAGTCATCCTGTATAGTATCGGATGCCGTCGATCGAGTGACAACGTGGATGGAGTGCCGAACATTCCTGTTCGGGTTATTCGAGGTAGTGATAATTACTTAATTTACTAAGGATGGTTAGCGTTAGTCTACTTAATGTAACTACTCTGTATGATTAGGTACTGGCCACTGGTTAAGTAAATTTACTTCAAAGGCATTTTCAAAGACAGTCTTCTTTAAGATCCCATTACTTAATTTCCTCCCGCAAATAAACTTGACTGAATAGATAAAACTCTTTAGAAACCCCAAAATACACAGCCTCATAATGACTGTCACAACATTTCATTTTTCTTCGCGCAAGTTGTGACTTTGACACTTATAAATAGGCTTCGTTTATCTACGTTGTCACCTGTGCCTCTTGGATACATTATACAAAATCTCTCGTCATCTGGAACGCTTTAATTCACTCCATTCTGAACCTTCTATACCATCTGACGTCCAGCCTAATCTGGCATTTGAGCGTCGGAAATTGTATAAGGAAAGCTGCAATCAAGAGGTCTTGCTTAGCTGGTGATTTCGTGTTTCATTGTAGTTTATAACAAATGTTAATAAAGACTAGAGTTGCGTCGAACCCTTCAATAGGGACAATATTTTGCAACGATCATCCGTCAAGCGGTCGTCTAGAGGTTCACTTCCACCATTTAAATTTGACGTTTTGTATACATTGGGATTGAATGGAAAGTGTATTATTAAGGGTGCAAATATTTGATTTGGTTCAGGTGGAACATTGGAAAGTTTAGACTTAGATTGACGTGGATATAATATTTACCGATCAGGAAATTGTGTTAAAGGAACTCAACTGTTATAATGATAATGTATTATGTTGAATTGTTTAAGATGAATGGATTATAACTTCAATTTAAATCAATAATGACTGTGTGCAATGCAAAGGATATAAGTACTAGGAGAGGTTTTCGTCTTATATTTTTGTTACAGGTTGCAGTATGGTAAATGGTTAACGTGTGTTGTAAATGTGTAGCGGTAATGTTACTGGCAAACATATTCTATTGTCAATGCATTAAATAAAGCCAAAGTGGACATCTTGCTATTTGCGGTAATACAAAAACAAGAATACTGCCCTCAAAAATCAGGAATAAATAGTATTGAAGTAAGTACCTACCTAGTTAAGGCAACTCTGAATTGATTTTATGAGTCTATTCAATGTTGTATGTGTCCTACTATCAACTAAAAACCTCTCTTTTTGCATCTTTGTAGATATTCCGATATTCCAATTTCTATAGTTGTTTATCCAATCAGCTGCGGAGAAATTGAATGAACACTACGAAATAATTTGCGCTTCAACGGGTTTTTACTGTGGTCATGTTAACCTGTTGTGGGCCTTGTACCATTGCAATAAAGCTTAAAAACATGGTCGTATGAGTTTCTTCCTCGTTACAAACACAAGTCACTGGCACGCGCTGGAGCGCAAAATATCGCACATTTATTTTTTCCGCCCCTTGTCGATTTTGACTCTCCCCTCAAGATCGATATTCCTTATTGAAAAATTCAAAACGCCGCTTTCTGTACTGTATTAACCCTTGTGTTGCTTTAGGTTGTTTTGTGGTCTAAAGTAAATCCCTGTAGGTATCGTTGGACGGGGTATTTTTCTATAATTTGTGCAGTTTTCAGTAATTTCAAGTTAGTTTTAGAATTTAGCTGTTTATTTTTTCGGTTGTCATTGCCGTGTCATATACATTCCTTGTTTTTATTCAGTACATGTACGCATACTCAATAAAATGCAAACACGTAAGAATATAAAAAAAATCATTAATGCGCACAAAATACACGATACTTTTACTACCTAACTAATATGCCGATTTTTTTTCAAGGAACTCTATTTAATCGCTAAATACGAAAAGTAAAATTTTACATGGCATGTTTATAAAAAAAACTCAAGTGTTGCACTAAACTTTTTTTTTGTTAGAATTCTAAACTGTGATGTAATCAGTGATCATTGCAAATTTGGTACAATTAGTTAATTTTATGTCTTTAGTTACTGTTATAACCTTATACTTAGTTGTTTGATGTTCACGCCTTTTTTTTTAATAATTTCGTTAATTTTTTGTAATGGTAATTCGCTTAATATTTTCCCAATAAAAATAGTAAAAAAAAATGTAATAAAACGCTACAAGTTGTTACTTGATCGGCATCGGTATAGCAGTGTGACTGACACCTCCAAACAAGGGGCTCCCTTCAAATATCTACGATGGATAACAATTTACATATATGCACTTATTCTTGTTAAGTATGTAATATACTTAAAAAAAAGCTGTGACGGATTTAAATAAATAACGGAGTTGTTTGCTGGTTTTTGAGGTTATCTACTTACATATTGCAATTGGTCCTTTGGTGTAATTGCAATAAAAATGACTGAGCATGTTTCACATGTTTGTATTTATTTAAAGTTCTGTTTTAGAATTCTTGTTTTCTAGCACGGGTTCTTCAGTGTTTGACACAGACTCGGCTTCTGGTGGACTTGATTCTTGTTCGTTATCTGAAACTTTCGGTTCATATTTGACAGGTTCCCGTAAAAGAGTTTTGTATGTCTTTACTTCTGCAACTTTGTCACTATTCGGTTTAGTCGTATCATCTTTTATTTCATCTTCGGTTTTCTTTACAAGCTTCGGTTCTTCGATTACTATTTTTGGTGCTTTAGGGTTCCAATAATGTTTATCATAAACCTTGCTCCAGAAATTGAATGCATCTTCAAAAAGGTTTTTTTCCATAACTAGTTCGTTATCAATTTTTAAATAGTTACGATCGTCATTTGTGTAAGGTTTCCATTTGGTTTCAATCAATTGACTTTCATAAGCTGTCGGGTTCCTGGAAAAATAAAACAAGGTATGGAGAGGGGTGCAATAAACTCTAGCATGTAGGTACTTATGAGTAGGTAAATTAAAGTTAACTAAGGAATGCACACCGGTAATGATCTTAGTAAACAGCCGGTATTTCTCAAACAAAATGTTTACCAGCTTCATTTCCTAGTGAAATCACAACTTGTATTTTAAATTTACGGATAGTTTTTTCCGATATTTTTCCTATGACTTCTGTACTATTATAACTCTATCAAACATTCAAAATAGATAAAAAAATAAGTATAGACCTCACTTGAAAACATGAAGCTACATGGCCGAGTACGTCATACGCGTTTTTGGCATTGTTAACGGTTAGATATTTTAGCTGTATTTTTTTTCTAATAAATTTATGTGTACAAATAGAGTTTGCCTCTTATCTCAATAATTCTGAACCTATACAGGGCAGGACAATTCGTTTATGCAGTTTGGGTCAAACAGAGGTTTCCAATTGAATGGTCTCTTTCTGGAAGCATCCATGTGAGTGAACAAAAGTACTCCTGGTCTGTGCAGTGTTCCAGAAAATTTTGAATTTCAATTCGACTTCCCGGAATCCGACTGACGTAGAATATTTATGTAGGTAGATTCAAATTTCTGAGTCAATCAAATAACAGCAAAGAATCAAGCTTGGACGGAATGTGATGCATGGTGGAAGACTTTAACGAATTTATGAAAATAGTGCCAAATACAAAAAAAAATACCTATTCCATTTTTGGAATTCCTGAATTGTTAGGTACCTAATATTGGAATGCTGATTAAAAATATAAACTATGTAATTTTTTTAAATAAAATTATTCAAGTTTCTGCATATGTCTCTCGAACTCTTCCTAGATGTAAATGCAATATATCAGCAGTTATAATTCGTAAGAAAACATCATCTCTAGCAGTCATAGTCGCTGTTAACCAACTTTACTGTACTAGCAGTCTAGCATTCACCCACATGAAGAACTCCTTGAAGTACCTATCACAAACCGCGATGTCTGAATTGATTATTTTTATAATAAGTAAGTGTAATTTTAACGGGATACTTACTCATATTTAATGAAATCAGCCCACATCATAGTCATCCGGTCTCTCGTGGTGAGGTCACTATCCTTATTCGTAAAACCGTAGAAATCCAAAATGTATGCCGTCTGATCTCTGTGAGTAGCTCCTGTTATTTTGTCCCAGAAAAAATGCTTGGCATTCAAATCGCCAACGTATGAAAATTCATATAAAAACAGAGGCCTCTCTGTCCTTTTTGCGTGTAATTTAGCTGATTTCAAGATTGAATACTTAAACATCGAATCAGAAAAGTAATCAACATAACTTTGTAATGTATCATGGGATACTTCTTCGCCTTTGAAATATCTATCTTTTATTTCCTTGATAAAACTCTCTTTTAGCTTACTATCGTTAATTACTAAGTCGGCGGGTAAAAATTCATCGAATTTCTCGTTCATTTTCTCGCTCCATTCGTCAAATTTAATAGATCTGCTTAGTCCTTCCATATTAGCGAAACCAGTCAAAACGGCCAGCTGTTTATTTTTACCCTTTTTCATAATGTCTAATGGTGATTCAGTTAAGAATGCTTCAATACCATCGTGAACATTTTCAATGCAAGGTGAAAACCCAAACGTGCTATTGGGTAAGAAAAAATTATGACCAGTCGCGGTTAAATTCTTGATCGGTGTTTCTAAATAAAACTCAGTTAAATCTCTTAGACTTCCTGTATCTTTAAAACCAACTGCAATCGCCATGTTTCTCGCTGTGCTAACTGGATCTCTGTTGATAGCAAAAGGAGATAGCGCTGATCCACTTTCAAGAATAAGTTTATCTATTAAACCATCAGTAGTATCAGATAGAGCTACGAGTTCTGCCATTGCCGCTCCAACACTAAATCCTGCAATAGTCACTTTCTTGGGATCTCCGCCAAACTTGGCTATGTTCTTATTGATCCACCGTAATGCAGCTACTGTATCTTTTAAACCAGCATTACCAGGTATTTCTTTGTTGCCAAGGCAAGCGAATCCTAGTACACCTAATCTGAAGTTGAAACTGATGACGAGAACATCCTGCCTTGCTAGGTAATGAAATTGAGCCATGTTTCCATTTCCGCCAGAAAATGCTCCGCTGTGTATATAAACTACTACTGGTACCAAGTTATCATCCGTGGCAATTTTCGGGACTAGAAGATTCATAACAAGACATTGTTCTTCACCGTCGATGATAGGTTCTTCATCGCCGCCAGTAAGGTATGTTTGGAAGCATCTTGTGCTTCTGACTTTTGCGGTCATTACTCCCCCCCATGGTTCAGGTGGTAAAGGAGCCTGGAAGAATTACATAAATTTATAGTTAGTAATGTGGATAGGTATGTCTGCAGACATTAAGGGCAAAACCAATACGTTCCCACGATTGGAGTCATGATTTATATGAAAATATATTTTATATGAGTTATGATAAGTATGTACAAATATAAAACCATTTATTTACAAACAAGATATATACAGTGGTATTACTAAAAGAAATTAAAAACTAGCTTAAATGATTAAAGTTATGATTAAATTACTGATTAATATTGGAATTCGGGTTTCAACTTGATTCTCCTTAACAATTTTGCAATATTTCTAGTATTGCGCATTGTTTACGCACCTTGATGTAAGTATTCGTTTAAATACATAATTAACTCTTACAACAATGAAGTTTAACACGGTTCTTTGAACGAATTCAGGGATTCAACAGAAGGTAATATAGACTCGTATAGCTTGACATTAGTACATAGTACAAACTAACCTGGAATCGATTTTTTCCGTTCGGTACACTTGCATACGGTACTCCATAGAACTCATAAAAATCACCGTTCCAATACTTCTCTCCCTCCACACCTCCTTCGTCTAAAATCACCACTTTCTTTTCTGTCTTCCCTAATACAGTAGTTACTAAAAAACTAGTTATTATAAAACGTAACATGTTTTTAAAAATCTGATTCTAGAGTGTTATTATCACTAATTACAGTTGCTAACTGATAGTGAGATTATATTATGTGTTAGGTTTTTTATCACTTGGAACTCCCGCATAGATAAAGTTAATCCAAATCATGGAATGTCCATTAGTTGCGTCATCTTCACAAATTTTGATGCAAAAGCACAATTTATAGGTAAGGTCAATGTGGCTAATTCCGTCATAGGGACTATTCCGTCTTCTAGAGTTTTTAACATTTAAAAACAGTCCATATGAATGATACTTATCCGACACATATAACTGAAAGTTATCCGTTCTCCATAAATATACCCCGCCTACAGCTTTGAATATTACCCAGTACACAATTTCGCACTATTAAAAAAAGTTGCGATTGGTCAATAAAAGTTTTGATTGGCTAAAATAAAAATCTGTAGGTATGTCAATCCTCTTGCGCGCAGTACAGTTGAGTCAATCGCGGCACAATTCCTGTGGGCGAATTTTTGAGCTCCAGTTAAATAGTTATTTTAGTTCGTTGGAAAGGAAACATCAGAATGTATCATAATAGCGGTACTATTTAGAAGAAATTGGGTGCGAAGCGAAGTTTTACTGATATTATTTAATAAAGTGCGATTAGAATAATACACAAACCTTGTAACACGTTTTATGAGGCTATTTGGAAAATTGGAAGTGGCCCTTTATTATTATCTAGCGAAATAATTCAAATAATAAGAGACCATAATACATGTTATTACATGTTAACCATCACTGTATTTCTGTAAGGTCAATGTGGCTAATTCCGTCTAGGGACTATTCCGTCTACGAGCGTACATTTCTTTGATTTTCAATCGCAGGAAAAACCCATCTGCTTTTGATTGCTGAAACTAAAAGCAATCGCTGCATTGTCGATGAAATTATCAATTTTGTTCGTTTTTCGAGAAAAACGCTAGTGTAAGGAATAGCCCTATGACCGAATTAGCCACATTTGACCTTATCATAATTTCCCGATATCATTAATCTAAATCAATTATTTATAGTATGATGAAAAGGCCTTAATGAATTCTCTTGTAATTATCTGTTACTATCACGCTCTACTTTTATTAAAGTACCTACCTACTTAATAATACAGATATACCTACCTATTATGTTGGAAAATCCGTTCATATTTCCGCGTATCATCGCAAAATGTTCGTCACGTTTTAAAAAGCCTCTCAGCGTGGCTTCAAAGGCAAATCATCCGAAATTCATTAATAATGGAGGTAAAAGCGGAGCCCAAAACCATGGATATGAAACGTATTTTATTATACAGGACTCGGAGAGGAAATAACACAGATAGGGAGTGCAAAATATATATTACCATAAGAAATCCGTTGCGGACACATTTCTGGTGTCCGGCGACCGAGGGTGCTTTTAGAGCTTCCGACCGCATTAGTGGATATTTAAACACATTGTTACCCAATCCCGTATCAAAGATATAATATATAGTTTGTCAAAGGACTATCTCATTTCAAACATAGACAGAGAGAATCATACTAACTTTGTCTTACACTGGTACAGTCACCTGCAATATGTTACACAACGAAGGCCGCGAAAATATCTGACACGAGCTTATTTTTAGACGTCACATATTTTTGCGGCCTCCGAAGAGTAACATATTATTGTAGGTGATTGTACTAGCACCCAAAAGAAAAGGATGAGTATAGTTTTTTTTTGTTCTTATTTACTAATTGGTTTGACCTATACCTAATCTGAGATGCAATAGCATAAAAAGAGGTAGTTTTTGATGCCGTTTCTTTGGAGGAGACATGTTCATTCCAAGGTTTATGTTATATCAGTATGTAGTTATAAAATTAGAGCATAAATTCGATTGTACAGCAGTGACTAACTGGGTAATACATATTTTATTGTATGGTTACCTCGTTCGCGTTTTTCCAGTAGACATCGCAAATTTAACAGAATCTTTAGCTGATTTTGACATGACATAAGTCACAAGGCATGATACATTTTTTCAGTACTTGAGACTATGAAAAACCTGATATCATACTACTCCTGACCTATATATACTTGGGTCACTAACTTCAAAGTCAAAGTCAAAGTCAAAACATACTTTATTCATGTAGGCCTAGCAACAAGCACTTATGAATCGTAACATTATATACTAGTGGCTCTGTGAGCTGTAGACCTCGCGAGCATAGCTTATTGGGACCGTGCACGATGACAGCGCCACACAGCGGTTTGATCAATCAACAATACAAAGATTTTGATTTATTAAAAAAAATACGAAGTTTAAGTAAAAAAAAATACAAAAAGTTATGTCTTACTGGGGATCGAACCCAGACTTTCTGTGTGCAAACAAAAAAAGCGATTGTTTACAAAACGCGCCATAATAGTTATTAGCTAAGATGACGAAATTCGGCTACTCATTCTCGAGTACAAACTAAATATCTAAATACCGCCTAAACCAGCAATACAATTTTTCTGCATTTTTTGCCATTTACTATGTAAATATGTCTGAAAAAGAAAATACTCTTATGATATCGATACGACTATTTGTTTAAGCGCGAGGTATCACAACTCCTCCATTTTTGAAAATTTCCAAAAACGAGATCGACAAAAAAAAATTTACTCATAGAATCTGGTCACAAAATTTCACAAGAATCGGTTGAGAATTGTGACCTGTAGAGGAGAACATCCGGACATACAAAAGCAAAATGCCCGAGTCAAAACGTAGACCTTCGCTTCGCTTCGGTCAATTATCTTAAGGGCCACTTGCACCATACCACTAACCCGGGGTTAAGCGGTTAAACCGTTAACCCAATGTCAAATTGTACTGGTAACCATGGTAACTCCAGGTTTAACCGGTTAACCCCGGGTTAGTGGAATGGTGCAAGTGGCGCTTCTCAGAGCAATTTATTGATGTTATAATTCCATAATAATATTTGATTATTATACAAATCAAATTTAACACTAAGAATTTCACAAAAGGATCGTCAAACATGAAAAAAAAATTGTATCTATAAAAAATACTAGCCTAGAATGTTTCTAGAATAAAATCTAAATGTCAAATAAAAAAATAAAATATTTTTTTCCATTGTTTTGTCTACAGAGGTGACCTTTTTATGAAATGTATATGACCCAACTGTGTTCAATTGTTCACGCGACTCCTGAACCATATTGCAGGACTTGCAGGTCCACGAATCGTACCATGTAAAAGCATCCGCTTGCCTCTTTATGCGGAATATATTCAGTTTAGTAGGTTTCCATGTAGACACAGGTCAGGACAGCGTGAAATATGGCGCCGCTACTTCTCACCGTCGACTTGTTACAAATATTATTTATATTTCGCGTGCTAACGTATTGTGGCAGTTGGAATTCAATTCCGCGAGGTGTTAGGGTGTCACATTATTTTTCTAGAATCGTCTAGTTGAACCGGATTTAAAATCTGGCTCTAGAAATTTCTAGATACTTGCTACCTATTTCGCTGTAACGTATTTTAACCACTTGACTGTCCGGGCCGCGAGACTGTTTTCCTCTCAACCGTCCGGGTTTTTTTAGCGACGACGCACGCCCCGCGCTGCGCCGCATTCACAACTTTCTACAAAAACCTAGCGTACACTGCCATCTATATTTTTTAGAGTTAACTATTTAGTTAGGCTACGTTGCTGCATCAAAAGAATCAGTAAATACATTTAATTATGTCTTTATAGGGAAGTATTACGAAGTAATATCTTAATTGCGGTCCCATTTAATCCCGCTGTCTCACGCAATTATTAAATTATACCAATCTTCACAAAGAAACAGAAGTCCCAATTACGTAAGAAACGGTTAATCGTAATCAGAAGTAACCCCATTAGAGAGCCTCATTAGCAAATAATTCAAGCGGTTTGAGAATTATACTATCGGGTGACGGGGGTTGGGTTAAGTTAGGAGTTTTTTTTCTAATCATTGTAGAACGATATCGGCGTTATTCATAAACGTCTGCTAAATTAATCAGCTGATGATCGTCGTTCGTCCCACTCTATGGCATAACGACAGATAGGAACAAGCGACGATCATCAACTGATTAAGTTAGCAGACGTTTATGAATAACGCCACTAGTCTTTAAGGAGGTAACATTTGAAACATTTTATATTAAGACAGTGGGTAGGTTACATTGGACACAAACGGTAGGTACTTATTCTGGATTACCTACTCCTATGAGCTACTCAGTGTGGTTGTTTAAAATCCTTCAGTGGTGACAACTTCCCGTGAAATAGAGTAAGGCAAGGTTGCCTACAAGCTACCCCAACTATGAAGTCAAGATTGGATTTAAATTCGGTGTTTGTTTGTTGCTTCCCATTCGAGACCCAAGTGCAAATTTTAACAAGATTTCAACGAAAACCCACGCGCAATGTGTTAGTTACCATATTTAATATTTCACCTGTAAACGAAGAATCTCTGAAATGCCAGTAAGTAATGGCGAAATCTCGTCAATCAAACGTTATGTATTCACCAGAACATAAAGTTGTAACCATTAATATAAATCAGAACTTTATTTTGCTTATATTTTTCGTAGCGCAAAGAAAATACCTCTTTCCGTAACTCATTCCACATTCTGCACGTCCGTACGCAGAAATATTACAAAACGTTCTTCCAAAACGAAAAGGTCACTTATTAGGCAAATACAGGAGCTAGAGCTGTATAAAAAAACTGTGGAACAGCCCTGCCATTTAAAAACACTCCTTAAAAATGTATTCCACTTGCATCTCCCAACTTGCGCCCGCGGTCCTACGGGAAATTACCGCTTCAACCAATTAGAGGCACCTCGAATAAATTGTGAGCTAACACTCAGATATTTTTTAATTATATGCCGTAACTCTGGACCTATTCGGTGATTTGTTTCGCCGATTCGTTTTGTTGGATTAAAATTTGAGGTTTCATCCGCATTTTGATTGGGGCAGCGATAGATACAAATTCTTATGCATTATTTATCGTGATTATTGTGTAAGATTTTATTGGGTTTTATTTTGATTACATACATATATAAGGGGTCCCCTTGACCTACATATTATGGTGGAAAGATTTGCTGGCTATGGATGAGGTCTTGGTGGCTCAGATGGCAGAGCGCTGGAGTATCGATCCAGAGGCCGTGAGTTCAAGTCTCACCAAAGACAGTAATTTTTCCACTTTTAAATTTATTCTAAGCTTACATACATATATGCCGTTATATGGACAGGACATAAATAATATGTTGAGAAGGTTTGGACACGTGGAAAGAATGAGTGAAAGAAGGCTAACAAAGAGAGTGTATGGAGAAGTAGAAGAGGGAGTTGAAAGGGGTAGACTACAGTGGACTTTCTCTGATCAGATCGGGGAAATCCTGAAGAAAGGCCAGGTCAAGAGCACCCTAAACCGGCGAGCGTGTATGAGGAATGTTATGAAAGTGAAGGAAGCGAAAAAGGGTCGTAGCAAGTGGAAATCCGTGTACCCCTCCGGAAAATAGGCGTGGTTATATGTATGTATGTATTAGTGGCGGCGCGTCAAACATATCCATAAGCAAGCCGGGGCTAATTTGGCTTACATATTTCCTTTACAACTCTGCTCCAACGTCCAAAAACAGGCAAGCCAGTGGGAGTCTGCTTTTATGGACGCGCCGCCACTGGTATGTCTAAATAATTAATGATATTATTTGTTTTCAGTAAGGTACCTCCGCAAAAGCACATTGTCACCAAAAAACTACCAGGTAAATAAATAGAACAAGGCAATGAACACACTCGCGAAGTTACAACAAAGCCTGTTTGCCGACTTAAGCCAATTTTCCAACCATAAACTTCGTACACACGAACGCTCTGCGCTGAGGCATAAACCATTTCTGTGTTTACACCTGCCTAGGTATTACTGGGTTTTAGCGACTAAGGCCGAGTATAATAAAAGAGAATTTGTGGGGGGTTAAACACAACTGTTACGGTTGTATGTGTATTTAGTTTTTACAAGCTTTTATTTAACTTGCAATGTACCTACCTACGTAAATAAGTATGTATGTAGTTAACTACGTTACGGGTCAAATCTTGCAAGCTAAATTTGACTCACTTTCCGACTTCCAATGAAGCTGAAATTTTGCATCAATATGTACCTAAGTGATCTGACTCTGTGATAAGAATAGAATAGAATACTTTATTGCATATCACATTACAAACATGGATGGAATCGAACATAAAGGTATACATGTGACACCCTGCAAGGGCACGGCAATATAAGAGGGCTACAAGTAGGTGATTTGATTACAATTTGTACACATTTCATTAAATTTATATTATACATACATTCACACATGATCATTTAATAGCATTATTACATTATTTTCTTACATAAACAAAGCACGGTAATATTTTCATTTACTGGCTTGATCAAAAAATTCTTTAATATTATAAAAACATCCACTAATTAAAAACAGTTTCAGCTGTTTTGTAAATTGACTTAGATTTTCCAGATCCTTGATAGAGTTTGGAAGGTGATTATAGATTTTTATAGTCATATAATGGGGGCTACATGTGACAAGTTTTAATTTCGAAAAAGGCAGTTTTAGTTGATTTACATTACGATTATTTCTTTTGATTTGGGTTGTATCTTTGAGTGAATATAAGTTTAAGTGTTTCCTAACAAATTTACAAGATTCGAATATGTACATAGATGCAACGGTCAGTATTTCATGTTTGATAAAGTAGGGTTTACACGACTCCATTTGATCTATGTTTACTAGAATTCTGATGCATTTTTTTTGCAGAATAAATATTTTATCAATATCGCAGCTATTTCCCCATAAAACAACGCAATCTAATTATTTGCGGTTTTTAGAATTTTCTCGATGAGTATTCGTTGTCTGTGGAAAGAAAAGTACAGTCAGCGATAAAAACTTGTAGCAAAAATTAATTTTTTGCAAAAAAACTTATTTTAGTTTGCAGCTTGGCTGGTAAACTGCTATTATTGCCCAGGATTTTTGTTCATGATAAATGTAATTCCAAATAACAATCTTAGCTGCTTTATGATCGGTTTTAAGAGGGGGCGTAAAGCCAAAATTAGAAGGAAACAAATGATATGGCGTTGGCGCACCGCGTATACAGAAGATTATTAATTCTTTTCCTATAGAAAGATTAAGGGTCGGCTGCACCAAACTATGGCCATCGTTAAAGAGTTCGCTAAATTTTATTGTATGGAAAGTTTCATAGTAAACCGCCGCGGGGCGCCGGCTGACGTTGATCAGTCAAGTGCGAATGGTTCAATTGGCCCTAAGTTGTTACACTGTAGTCGTCAGATCAAATTTACGAAATATTTTTTTTTTCATTACTTTTTTATTTTAAAATTTAGGTACTAAATAATCAAGGTCAAACAACATTTTCAATTATCATGATTTAAAAAATGAATCAGGATGTTATACCTGTTACATTTCTCATACTAACTCAATAGACTCAATAGACTTGTGCCTAAATCGAGAACAAAAAGAAATTATACAAGCAAGGAAATTCTATCAAAATTTATCTATACAACATACTTGAACATACTACCTACAGATATAACTATTTTACCAGAGAAGGACTTTAAGAAAGAAATCAAGAGATTATTAGAAAAAAACCTTGTGTAGCTACTCTATAAAAGAGTTTAGTGAATTAATGTTGAAAAAGAAGTGTCTGACATATTATTAATATAATTTTTGAATAAACTGTAATGTATGACGTGCTAAATGTAATGTATATTACATGGTCAATAAATTATCTTATCAATATGGCTCACCAATAGGTACCAACACACACACTACCAATTATTTTTTTAATTAGTCTGTGACTGGTCGTATGCCTATTACATACCTAGTATTAACCTAATTTGTTCATTACAAAACACACAAACTAGAGAGAAATACCTTGAATACTAAAATCCCCTATAGTCGCGTATTTCATACATGATTCCAATGAATAGTGTAACAATTACAATTTGAAGCACACGTTTTCATATTTTGCCACTTGTGGTCTCGTTAAATATATAACACACTATAAAATTTTCGCTATTTAAATCAATAAATTGCGTAAAGTAATCATCTCAAGTTGAAACTAAACTAAATATGTGAATTTTGGCATTAGAATGACAATGAAATGACAGCGTGACGTTCGGTCGTATTGAAGTCTGAACTCCTAGTACAGAGTTAATACAAACAGTCCAAAACGCCTAAGATTTTAAACTTCCCGCTATGTTTTGAGTATGTTTGCTACTGGTGAACGTAAAATACTTCCACACAGGAGTGTTTTTCGGAAAGAGGCTGAAAGTATCTCAAAGTAAAATAACACTTGCAGGTTCGTGCGTGTAGAGGGGCCATAAAGCGTTCCCTTTTATTACAATTTAGTCTACTCAAACTGACTACCCGACTATTGCCTGTGAATGTGTGCGTAGACGTCATTGAGAATATCTCCGTCTTTATCTAAGACGCAAGCGTGAAAGGGATAGATCTTGGTAGCATCGAACTTTACGACTTTTGACCTCTTCCTCGGTTATGGTAGCCTGGTACTTTTGGTAAACATTTGTCTTAATAAATCACTGGTCGTCGGTTGCATATCGCTAATAGGTACGGGGCAAATAACCTCTTCCTCAGTCATGGTATCCTGGTACTTTCTGATTAATGTTTGTCCCAGTATGTCGCCGTTATGTCGCCGTTATGTCGCCATTGTGTCGCCAGTATGTCGCCATTGTGTCGCCAGTATGTCGCCATTGTGTCGCCATTATGTCGCCAGTATGTCGCCATTATGTCGCCGTTATGTCGCCATTATGTCGCCGTTATATCGCCATTATGTCGCCGTTATGTCGCCAGTATGTCGCCAGTATGTCGCCATTGTGTCGCCATTATGTCGCCATTATGTCGCCGTTATGTCGCCATTATGTCGCCAGTATGTCGCCGTTATGTCGCCATTATGTCGCCAGTATGTCGCCAGTATGTCGCCATTATGTCGCCGTTATGTCGCCGTTGTGTCGCCAGTGTGTCGCCATTGTGTCGCCAGTATGTCGCCGGTATGTCGCCATTATGTCGCCGGTATGTCGCCATTGTGTCGCCATTATGTCGCCATTGTGTCGCCATTATGTCGCCATTGTGTCGCCATTATGTCGCCATTATGTCGCCATTATGTCGCCATTGTGTCGCCGTTATGTCGCCGTTATGTCGTCAGTATGTCGCCGTTATGTCGCCAGTATGTCGCCGGTATGTCGCCATTATGTCGCCATTATGTCGCCGTTATGTCGCCAGTATGTCGCCGTTATGTCGCCAGTATGTCGCCAGTATGTCGCCATTGTGTCGCCATTATGTCGCCAGTCGCCAGTATGTCGCCAGTATGTCGCCAGTCGCCAGTATGTCGCCAGTCGCCAGTATGTCGCCATTATGTCGCCAGTATGTCGCCAGTATGTCGCCATTGTGTCGCCGTTATGTCGCCGTTATGTCGCCAGTATGTCGCCATTATGTCGCCATTGTGTCGCCAGTATGTCGCCAGTATGTCGCCAGTATGTCGCCATTATGTCGCCATTATGTCGCCATTGTGTCGCCATTATGTCGCCAGTCGCCAGTATGTCGCCAGTATGTCGCCAGTCGCCAGTATGTCGCCGTTATGTCGCCATTATGTCGCCAGTATGTCGCCATTGTGTCGCCGTTATGTCGCCAGTATGTCGCCGTTATGTCGCCAGTAAAAGAGTATTAAAGGCAGGTGCGGACCGCCGGTATTGATTCATTCTTCAACCATCGGCTAGCAGTGACTCTGGTTCTCGGGCGTTTAATATTCGGTAAGCAAAGTTCCTCTACTACTGTTACTATGTTTGTTTTCGCTTGGAATTATCCTGGTGAATTTAAGCGTGGAAATGGTGTCTGTGTTTGGTTTTACGGGGACAATATCGTCGTAAAGCTGATCTTAGACTTTTGTGGAGGGATCCGGTCACCTACGGCCACTTCCTTCTACGGCCATCGTGGAAATTTCTACATCGGCCATATCCCTGTTCGGTCTTTTCCTACTACGGTCATTTCCCCAAAGGACCACAATGCAGATTCCTACTACGGCCATTTCCCCAAAGGACCACAATGCAGATTCCTACTACGGCCATTTCCCCAAAGGACCACAATGCAGATTCCTACTAAGGCCATTTCCCCAAAGGACCACAATGCAGATTCCTACTAAGGCCATTTCCCCGAAAGACCACTGTGCAAATTCCTAGTTCAGCCGTTTCCCCGAAAGACCATAAGACGGAGAGCCGGCATACCAGTCACTACCTCATCGGGTAGCAAGATTCGGCTCCTATATAAGTTATTATTTTTTTGTAACCTAATAAGCCAAACCTGGAGCTTTCGGAATCCGGCCTGATCAAAGGGTACCAAAATAGGGGTCGTCTGATTTACCTCATCTCCGGTAGCAAGGTGAGAGTTATACCAAAATGAAAGTACTAATCTTCCGGTACATAAAAAAATATAAATATAAACCTGGAGTATTCTAAATTCAGCCTACTTTAGTGGTTCGATTCAAAACACCTTAGGAATGCCCCCGAAAGATGGTTCAAATGACATAAACAGTTTTCATTTGACAGTATTTACCATAAAATGCAAAATATTAAAGGCTGCAACACAAACCGATCACTTTAACGATTTTGCTTAATTTTTTGGTTACATAAAGACTTAAATAAATGGGCACGGATGGTTCCGCACCATAGACTATACAACAACATTAGCCACGGTTAAGAAAAAGCAGTAAAAAAAGGTTTATTTTATGGAAGCATCCAATATTTATTTATTTTTATTTTTAGTAATAAGGCCATACGAACCCGCGGGCAAATGCTAGTTTCAACAAAAACCCTGACATAGTGGACTGTGATTATTGTATTCTAATGAATCAGGGTTACAATATGTATAAGTAAATTATACAAATGGTATAGTAAATGTATATATTATTATTGAAATAAAATTAAAATAAGGAACAGAAAACATAAAACACTCGTTACTACTTATTAACTTAACTTTTTAGTTTCCACTTCGTTACAATACACGTTCCACTTAAATTGAATAATTGCTTATATCTAGGTCGTCTATTCTTTCTTTTGCTTTAAAAGCAGTCTCCAATAAATGACTTTATTTAAAAATGAGTTTTCAGAAATTTCTGAATTGTCCAGTTTTTGTAGAAGCCTCTTATATTTACGATCGAAATCAATGATATCTTGCCTTCTATTCTTTTTATTTTGGAATATATGTTGCAATATTTTGTTTTCGCTTCGTCTAGCTTCATTTTTTAAACATTTCAAAAACAGAAATATATTGGGTGTTTTTGGTAGCATTGAGTTCAGACGATGATGCCATCCCTCGATGGCATTATTTGTGCGAAAAAACTTATCTGTCGAACAGCAAAACGTGTCAATCGTAACTTTTTTGAACCAGAAACTTTCAAAGTACTTTTTGAATTTTTTTACTATCGGCGTTTGAGGGTGGTCTTGTATAATGGCCAACAACGTCTTTTTTATTTTGTTTGCCGGCAGATATGCCAAATGAGCAGCTTTTCTGGTCAACGTGCGTCCATGCGGCGTTCTCTTGAGCTTAAGTTCCCTGGATTTTTTCCATACTGCAGTGCTGTAGTGGAATTGACAGCCTGTTATTAATGCGTGTGGGAAAACTTCACGAACGCTATTCAGTATGCCTAACTCGTAGTCACATTTGAATTGGACTATATTCACAAAAAGCTTTTCTTGCACTAAACGAAAAAATCGGGTGTATGTTTTTTTTTCTTTATTCGGTAGTAATCCGTAGACCACAGGAACTATATTAACTGTATTTTCACTCGAGTTACTGTCTAGGTGGAGAGCAAATAACTGAAAGAAAGGATGTGGAGCTGCGTGGAATGTGCCGTCTGCGTAATAAGAACCGTCGAGGTTTTTTATTAGGTCTCTGCACATGACAGTGGCAAAAATTAATATTTTGTCGTCAATGCCATCTTCGCACACTAAGAAATCGTCAGCAAGTGTACCTGTAATGTGAACGTCTTCTAACTTTCTGAAGCTCAGTCGATCCGTATGTAAAAATCTTTTCCGGGCGGCGTACAATCCGTTTTTTATTGAGGAAAAGTGGGGAATGTGTTTTGCGAACTTTCGTCCCTTCTTGTTTATCAATCTTTCAACGTGAGTTTCATAGATCTGTTGTACAGATGTGAAGTTGGTACATACCTCCTTCTTACAGTCATCTAATAACATTTCGATTTCCTTTTTTACATAATTAGGCCTGCACTGATGCTTTTTATTATTTTCTCGCAATACATTTTTTCCTTTAGAATCGATAGAAATAGAAGCATAACAATTGTCTTTGTCTGAACAACGCCACAAAGTTGTATGATTTTTATTTTTCTTACCCGTGCGTAAATTATAACGGTACCCTTTGTAAAACGCTATAGGTTTACCTCTACGGCTTGTAGTGAATTGGAGTT
Organism: Cydia amplana; assembly: GCF_948474715.1. Taxonomy (NCBI): domain Eukaryota; kingdom Metazoa; phylum Arthropoda; class Insecta; order Lepidoptera; family Tortricidae; genus Cydia; species Cydia amplana. Next base: position 6,437,370 of record NC_086085.1, read on the forward strand.
CGTCCATTTTAATTCAGTACTTTCGGGTCCCTTTCACGGATTTAAACACTATTCATATTAAATCATAATATTCACACTACTTATTACTACTGCTTGACATAATGAATAAACAAATAAATAACGACAATTTTCCATATAATTCCAAAGTAGAAAGTCTAAGTGGCCAGTTATCACATCATTCAAGTAGGCGACAACGAATAGGTAGATTAGGTAGTAATTAATAGTTGTACAGTCAGCAGCAAAAGTGGGTGAGGTGTTCAGAATGAAGTCAACACGCCTTTATTGTCTAGAGAAAAAGAACGCGTGTAGATCAATTTGCACACCTGGGGCCCGTTTCTCAAAAGCTTATAACTTTTATTACAAGCGGAAGTCTCTTTTTAACTTTATTCGTTAGAAAGAGACTACCGCTTGTAATACAAGTTACAAGCTTTCGAGAAACGGGCACCTGAACCGCTTAGCTACTTCTGCTGCTGACTGTACCGTGAATAATGCTTGATAATATTTATTTATTTAATCTTTATTCTGAAAAATCATAAAGCATAAAAGGCAGATCTAATGCCTGAAGGTATTATTTTCCAGTGAAACCTTAAGGCAGAAACAATAAAGGTACATACATACATATTTTAACTCTTCACCCTAATTTTGTCATCCTTGATGGCAACGGTAGGAGGGTAAGGGGTAATGAGAAGAAGACAGGCTTTTCAAGGAATGTGGGTGCAGGCTATAGAAAAGTGGGCATTCAAGGAAAGGAAAGCAAAGAAGGAATGAAGGAGGGATGAGAAGGTGGGAGTAGGGGGAGAGGGGTAGAGTGGCCGTAGTTGACGAATCCAAAGTGGTCATATGGAGAAGTGGGTGTACAAGGAAGCCGATAGACAAGTGGCCGTTTAAGGAAATGGCCGATGGATGGTCATATGGGGAAGTGGCCGTACAAGGAAGCCGATAGACAAGTGGCCGTTCAAGGAAATGGCCGATAGATGAAATGGCCGGTCACGGGAAGTGGCCGGTCACAAAAAGTGGCCGTAGGTGACCGGATCCTTGTGGAGATTCTTTGTTACCGAGTACGGGATTTCAATATAGTGAAGTTTCCTACGCAGTGTTTTTCTAAGTGCCGCCACGTTATGCAGGGACAATATCGTTGCATAACAGGGACTTGGAGAGCGTGTTTGTGTTTGGTTTTACGGGGACAATATCGTCGTAAAACTGAACTCAGGCTATTGCGGGGATTCTTTGCTACTGTGTGTTGTTATAGTGAAGTTGGATCCGGTCACTTACGGCCACATTAATTCTAAGGCCAAGTATTATGAACGGCCACTTCCCCGATGGGCTACTTCCTTTAAGGGCCTCTTACAAACAACATTCCCCGAAAGGCCACAATCCTCTAACGGCCTCTTCCCCTTAGGGCCACTTCCTCAAACGGCCTTTTCCTCTTATGGCCACTTCCTCAAACGGCCTTTTCCTCTTATGGCTACTTCCTCAAACGGGAACTTCTCTATATGACAACCTTCCTCGTAAAGGCATCCTTTTGAATGAGCACAATATCAATGATGATGGTCATTCACATTCTTCTAGAGTTTGTCCCGGCTTATTGCTACTGCACCATTTTAACCCTGGAGTCCGCTTGGCAACCTTATCACAATAATTGGCGAGTGCGAGTTTAAGAAAGCAACTGACATCGGAACTTCCAACCCAGAGGGTAAAATCGTCTTTATTGAAAATATTGGAGCTAGGCCCATCTTCCAATAGTTACCTTTACAATTTCAACATTAAGGTGCAGTGGGCGAAGATCGGACTATTTCTCTATTGATTGGAAAGCCTTCACGGTTTATTTTTTTGCTTAAATCTAGTAAGGTTTTCTTAAAATGTTAATGATTATATGATGAATGTTAATGAGCCGTGGGAGCTGACAGATTAAACAAGTATGAAATTTACTAGTGTCGACGCATATTTTTTAAAACGTCCAGCAATAATCCATTTTTGCGCTACAAGTGATCAAATTTCGAGTTTAGTCGTTATTTAGCGGGAGAAGATCGGACGTTCACGGGTTAAGACCGGTAACCTGTATGATTCCTGGGAATTTTAGTCAGCCCTGGTTTAACTAAAGGTAACCTTTTGGATTTTTTTACCTTTTTTATAATATAAGCGAAAAGAAGTAAAATTGTTCTGAACAATCGCTAGTATAAAACATAGTCCCCCACCTCATCTGTCTGTATGTTCGCGATAAACTCAAAAACGACTGAAAGGATTTTTACGCGGCTTTCGCTTAATTTCATTAAATTGTTCAGCCATTTACGTTTCAATTCAAACTCTTATTTTCTTCTGTTTAATTGGTACTCTATGAATGTCCAATATAAAGTGAACCCAAAATGGCTCTTCAATTAAGTCCGTGATTGTACAGTACCTACACTTAGGAAAATTCATTTTCGAAATTATGCTACGGACCCAACTATACAGGGTGTAATCGTTAATTGTAGCCCAGGCGATCACTCTATAAATATAACAGATATCAGAAAACTTGTAAACTGATATCGAAAGTACTAGGATTTAGTAGTGTAGTAGTAGTGGCCAATCGGGGAATTGGACAAACAAGTAAATTTTGTAGTGGCCGTTCGGGGAATTGGACAAAAAAGGAATTTTTACAGCGGCCGTTCGGGGAACTGGACATAGAAGGAATTCCAACAGTGGTCAATCGGGGAAATGGCCGGATAAGGAAACGGACGAACTAGGAAATGGACCATAAAGGAATTTGGAAGGTGGACGTTCAGGGAAGTGGCCGTAGGTGACCGGATCCGTGAAGTTTTCTACACTGTGTTTTCTAAGTGCCGTCACGTTATGCAGGGACAATATCGTTGCATAGCAGGGACTTAGAAAGCGTGTCTGTGTTTGGTTTTATGGGGACAATATCGTCATAAAACTGAACTTAGATAATGGTGTTTAAGGGAATTTCACTTCTGTGTTTAGTTAGTTTGGTTTGTGAGTAGTTTGGTTCGTAAAATTGAACCTAGTTATTTTAGTGTTTTACTATGGGGTCTTTTGCTATATATTTTAAAACCAGATCATTGTTTGGACTGACTGTTTGTCCGGCTGGGCAGCTCACCCCTTGCGGTGTTAAATGTGAGCTGTCTAGGAGTCTTTTTGCTCCAAGATGAGGGTTATCTTGGCACCTTCTCTTTACCAACATAGAAGGTGAAAAACGTCTCCCTCCTTAGCTCTCCAATGTCCAGCTGTTAGATGAATAATGGGGATGTCACGTGCGCATCATCCGGAGTAATCTGGGCCCATTTGAAATCTACAGTATTTGGAGGCTTCGTATATTAAATATATTTATTTATACCACTTATATACATAATAGGGCCCTGTCTTACCCATGTTGCCACCCTGCCTCTGAGCAACCCGCCATGGGGGGAGACAAGTCCACGAGCTGTTAGGTTGCATTCTCGGAATCGCTCGCCGAACTCTTACAGCTTCTTAGTAGGGATACACTTGCGTATATTCCAAAGTACCAGGTCGATGGTAAGTACGAACTGTACTTTGGTTATACTAGAGTAGGGACAAGGGTAGGTTTAGGGTAAATTCACACACTAATTATTCGGAATTTAGGGTTCGTTCTAGTCTTGGTCTGTAAATTGATGTATTTCTCTTTTTAAGGGACTTCAACTACGGTCTTGCTATACTAAAATTGTGCGTAAATAGGTATAGGGTTTCAATTGCTTAAATCTTCCAATATTTCAATTTATTTGGGGAAAATAATTAATGTAAAATCTTATCTCTATTTTTATTTATGAAATTCTGGTTTTCTGGTGTAAAGACGAGGTACTGAGTATTACAATCATATTTCTAAGGTATTTACACAATTAAATCTTAAATATCAAGTTGGGATTAGGAACACAGTCTATTCGGAGATAGAAAATCGACGTCTAGCTGTTTTAGGGAACCTTTGGCAGGCAAGAGTAATCCAAAGGATGATTTGAGTGAAATAATGCTCATCTTGATATTTCAGTCTCATAAAATATAGTATATTTTTAACAAATAAACTTAGTACTTCGTTCATACTTCTAAAAAACTAGAAATACAGTTTATATTTTAGTTCTGGGGAATGGAAATGGGATTCGCATCCCTAGTTTTTGAAATAAAAAAGAATAGTAATTTTGATGACTGATGGATACTTTGACACTTCTCTTCATAGTCATCTAGGCACGCATAGGTTCCGAAGTGTTGGTCATAGCCCGTCTGGCTAAAGAGTAGGGTAGGAGTTCCAATTGACCTTGCTGATTGGACTAGGAGCCCCCAATCCTGCATCGAGCGTATGGGTAGCATATTTCGTATAGAAGCTGGTAGTTAATAATATTAACTTGAAATGTTAGGGTGTAAATGGGCTTACCCCAGGAGTGCTACTCATATGTTATCCCGGAGGCTTAATAGATTGTGGCAGGCTTTTACCAACCCCATTTTTAAACTCATTTTACCAAACATATTTCTTTTATATTCATATTATCATATATGCTGCATTTACCTAAATAACATTATTTGAAGTAAAATATAACATTTACATTACAATAATAAATTCTGGTAACTTTCAGTACTATTTCTGTATTTTAATAAATTATTCTAGTAAGTTACTCGTTAACATCATAATAAATGTGCTTCCAATTTCATAATATATTTTTCCCAAAGTCCAGGTAATTGTAAATAAAATCAGAGTCCAAAATTTAGCTGATACTCATTAAAGAACCTAGGGTACCGCGGTTCATTTCGAGGGGTCCTAACGCTAGACTAGACGATCACGACTAAATGACATGGCCAAATTTCAGGGGTAAATCTAAAGGGGGTGTTTATATTATGGTAAGTAAGTAAGTAGGTAGTGGGAGGTTACAAGTCTAATGATAACTAAGTAGGTACCTGCTTACTGTTTGGTTGTTTAAATTAATTTTTCGGATATCAAACCGACCTCCCGGGATATTTTGAGTTTTCCTGACATTAATTCCAAGCGTGTGAAAGTGTGGTAACTTCAGAGTATTCTCCAACTCTCTGCGGCGGTGACCACACGACGGCCGCGGCCGGACACAAATTAAATTCGGCTACTTCCCGAGTTCCACCTGGAAATGTTGTTACCCTTATTATGGTTGATGCGCGAAGCCGGAATTTGGTTTATTTTTGAGGTATTTAGTTTTGGCTTGTCAACGTTTATTCTGTCCGGTAGGCATAAGTTAGAATGGTTCTCTAAAATTTTAAATCATTGCTGAAAGTCATATCACAATTTTTCGCGTAATTTCATTTTGCAAATGATCACTTTGCATCTCATTAAAATTATTCGTATGATTTCCCAACCTAACGGTAAAATAAACGGACACTTTTTAAAACGCTAAGTTTTTGGTAGCAGAATGACTTCGTAAGTCTACGGATTTAAATCTTCTCGGGGCAGAGGTGTAGGGTTGGAGCCGGTCTACCTAGCTTTATTTGACGTTCATAAGCGCATTGTAATTATGCCTACTTGAATAAACTATCTTTTATCTTTATCTTATCTTATCTACCATAAAACACAAAAGTTCGCAGGTTCACAGGTTTTTCCGCCAGACAAATCCGACAGACACAATTACGTAAATGTAGGTAACTACAATTATAATACATACTACTATAATTATAATCTCACTTTTAAACTGATATAAGTACCTACCTACCTACTTAGTACTACTAAGTACGTGTGTTTATGATTTAGATTTAGATTTATTTATTTCACAATATAATATGATTACAGTACAAATTACATTAATGTCAATTTATAAGAATCTATATTGTGATCGTCAGAAATACATTTAAATAATAGCAAGATGCTTAATCCAAATAAATTCATAATATGAAAAAAATTCACCTGAGAAGGATCGTCAAATAATAACAATAATTAAACGAAAACAATGTCAAAAATAGGAACGCGATTATAAATTATACAGTTATGTCAAAAAATTCACTTATTGAATATAATGGATTGTCCAGTAAAAAGTTTCTCAATCGTCGCTTGAATGTTGTATCGGATGTTTCCGTCCTTATTTCTGCAGGTAATCGCTCATAATAAGTCGGACCGATGACACGCGGGTTTTTTGCTGCAAGTGCCATGCGAGCATGCGACGTGGAACTGTTCATAATCTACCTGTAGTTCTAATGTTTATACCCGATACCTCAACACGTTTGAATAGATAAGTTATTTCACACATACATAATAATTTCGAATAAATATAATGAGTAGTGTGTCATTGACGCATGAATGTCTAGGCTTCTATGTTTTGCTACATTATTCATTGCTGAATTTAAGTAACATTTTTCCCATTAAAGAAAACACTTCTTCAATCATTTTTGTAGCCCACACCGCAGAACATTCTCACATAAAGGTATGCTTCCATTCAAATTTTTCTTGGATTGAGGTTGCATTTTCTCGCCGTCTTACAGCATAAAGACGGAGCAAACAAAACGCGACTTATGAGTGGTCGCCCCGGGGGAAATAAGAGGTGCGACGTCCTATCTATTTGCACTGCTCTGACCTCACACGAGTGCGACACGGTTCTAACACGAGGCTGTTTAGCAGGGAGGTGTTTAGTTTTTCTATGAAAAATATAATTAAGTTAGAGTACGTAGAGTAAGCGCCACTTGCACCATCCCACTAAACCGAGGATAAGCGGTTAAACCTGGAGTTACTATAGTTACCAGTACAATTTGACACTGGGTTAACGGTTTAACGGGTTAACCCCGAGTTGGTCGGCGGGCAAGTGGCCCTAAGGGTAGCGGATGAAACGACGACGTGCCAAAAGTAGGTATATGCCACCCTGGAATACTTTTCCGAAAATGTCCGCTTTCAAAAGTATATTATGTCAAAGTTTGATTGTTCTACCTTTGCATATAGAGATATATTATATCTCTTTTTGTTAAATTATTGGAGAAACATTATTGTATAATATCTGTACCGCGTAGCAGTCAGGCTCGTGACTCGAGTGTTCTAAATAGGAAACCACAGCGTAACGGAGGTAAATACTAATATAGAGGTGCAGTAAACAACTTACCTATTTATGTGTTAGGTATTTGTCTTATTAGCCTGCAATAATGTAAATACCTACTCTAGGATGGACGAAGAATTTATCATGTCATTTTGATATCATTTTGATATGATTTTGACATGACTGTCTGTGCATTGATGCACTGCGAGTAAAAAAAATCGGCCAAGTGCGAGTCGGACTCGCGCACGGAGGGTTCCGCACCATCAACAAAAAATAGAGCAAAAAAATTGTGTTTGTTGTATGGGAGCCCCCCTTAAATATTTATTTTATTTTATTTTTAGTATTTGTTGTTATCAGAGCGGCAACAGAGATACATAATTTGTGAAAATTTCAACTGTCTAGCTATCGCGGTTCATGAGATACAGTCTGGTGACAGACGGACGGACGTACGGACAGCGAAGTCTTAGTAATAGGGTCCCGTTTTTTACCCTTTGGGTATGGAACCCTAAAAACAATAACAGACTTTCAGAGTTCGAAAGCTGCCTCTGTAAATGACAATTGTTTTCAGAGAGATTTATTAAATTAGGTAGGTATTGGCAAATACTTACATTAAATTGCATAGGAACATGCATGGTCGTATCTTATAGTTCGTTTTTTAGCATTAGAAAGAACTTGAAAGAAGGTAAGCGATTTTGACATGTCTTTTAATTGAAAATAGTTATTTGTACAACAAGTGATCAAAGTTTGATATTTCTTCGAGTGCTTATTTTGAGTCCAAGCGAGCAAGCGAAAGATTCTATAATAGATCTAATTTAGAATCTTGAGCGTAGTAAGGGACTCAAAAGCGCACGAGATGTAAATAACTTTGATCTCGTGTAGTACACAACATTTTTCACCTGAGCAGTGAGAACATACCTATTAGACAACTTGAAAAATTTAATCCTTCTTTATCACTTAATACTGCACTCATGTTTTACGATATACAAACAATTAAGTTTAATTACCGCAATGGAACACAAAAACAAAACGTAATAATAAATTCCAGTAAAATAATATAGAAATAACAAACATTTACTGACACTTCAATCGACAACTTTTTTTTGTAAAAAAAATCTTTGTAAGATACGGTCCGAATTTCGGATACGTACTATTTGTCAACTGTGGTAGAATTCTTAAAAGTAAAATAATTAATTTTGCGTGATGATCTGTGTATTTTTTGAGTTCATTATTTTAATTGTACAATAAAATACCTAAAATATAGTATTTTATCAGTTTTTATCGAATCTTAGACTTTATTTTTATTAATTAATTATTAAGAATTCATACTCGTACGTGGTTTGGAACGACGTGGTCTGAAGTTTTTCGGGGGTCTATTATAAACCGTGAATATACCGTTGAATGTCGTTTTAACTTTTTTTGTCTGTTTCTTTTTGCTAACTGTGTGAAAGGGACAGATATAACAGAACCCAAGTATTTCGAACTTCGCATGTTGAAATGACATTTGACTATAAAGGTCACTTGAATGTCATTTTATCTCACTCAGTGAGCAAAATCGCATTTTGCTCACTGTTTTTAAGAATCAAAGTACCCTTGTTCGAGCTGCTGAGGTGAAAACACTTTTTAAAAATCAATAACTGTTACTTATGAAAGCAGAAGACTATAATAGATCGTATTAGATTCATAATAGTTTCATATTTACCGTAACTTATTTTTAAAATGTGTGTTTTTCAGATTGTTTACCTTATTTCTAATGCTAATTAAACGAAGTATAGTTAGGTACCTATTAACTTACTTGCTGCAAGCTGCGGTAAAAACACGTTAAAATTTCGTATACTCCTTTGCCAAAGTTGGAAGGCAAATAAAACAACAGGTAATATCGGTAGTGTAATAAAAGTATATAGGTACTTAACACAAAATTCACCATTTATTTACAAACACCACTAAAATTTCCACCCAAAATCCTTTCTTTTACGACAAAAGCCGCTTGTTGGCACTCTACGGGCTGTCGTCAAAATAATCGGCAGTTGTAAAAAACAAACGATGACGATAAAAAGCCTAAAAAGGTGCGTTCAAAAACATCAGTCCTTAATGCAAGTAATCCGATGGATGGTTGACCTTTTCTACCGTAAAAGTGAACGCTGCCGTGAGAAACGGCCAGATGCTGGTCTTTTGGGTAGATTTAACTCAAACTGAAGTCAGAAACAGCTGACTGAGGCAGTAGAAAAAGGCAGAAGTCGAAGCCGTAATTCTATTCATGTTCTTTTTACACCTGTTTAATTAATGTGACCCAAAAGAAAGAAATGAAAAATATATAAGTATATGTACCTATAAGTAAATAACCTGTGCTTATTCCACGAGCTTTGAACATTGCCACAGGTAAACTTGTTTTCATTAAATTCCAAGTTACTTGACATATGTATATACATACCATAGGACCGGCTGCCGTATTTGCCTAAATAGATATTGTATCCCTTTATTAGTTACATTACAGCTAACAAAAAGATGCATCCATAATAATATATTATTTGCAGTATTGCACAAATAAAATAGACTAAAGACCTTTCCTGTTTTAAATAAAGTAAAGGCTCAAAAGATAAAACACTACCAGATTGCCCCCTGCCATAAAAGATTTTTCAAATTTCGATTCCTCTTGGTCATGATTGATGACGTATTTGCAGGGTGAGCTGTGATTGGCTGATTTTGAATTTCGAAAGCATTCGTTCTAAATTTGAATAGCGAGAATGAAACGTCTTGTTGAACATTCTGATTTGGGCATTAGGGATTCATTAGGTTGTTTTATAGAGAATGAATTTTGTATTTCCTACAGGTATTATTCTGGAATTTTTAATATACGAAACAGAATTTATATTTTTAATGTTGGTATAGTAATGCCAGTATTAAAAGTACTGTGTAAATAATTATCTACTTTGGCACGGCTTGTGTAAAATAGGTTTTTTATTATTAAATTTAAGACTAGAAGAAACTCCTTAGACTTAAGACTGCGAATGTTGACACGGACATATTTACGATCCCGCGTAATTAAATTCAACAACTATTCGCTTCCATTTAAAGCTATTATCAGATAAAATATAGACGAAATTAAAGAGAAACCCTACTACGTTGGGTTGAGTTAAATTAAAATCCTTTAATTAAAGCCATCCTTTTAGTTTTTTAAGTTTGATAAGATAACATGAGTACTAAGTAAAGGCGATATAAGTACAGTCGCCATCAGTTATATCGGAGTGGCCAAGGTGCCCAACATAATCAGAAAAGGCTTTGTTCACATATTTGTGAACACCTTTGCTGTTCCTCTACAGGGTGGATTTTCTTTTTGGGTCAGTAAGGGCAGCTACCAGATCCCGTGCTGCTACGAGAAAACGGTCTTAGAAGACCTTCCCTCGATTTCAAATTAATGAAGATTGGCTTTTAAAGATTAAAAAAAAAAACATACAGGATGCGAGAAAAAGATCATTTTTGACAATTTTTTTTTGATGCCAAACGATTCCATTCCTATTAATCTGTCAGCTCCCACGGCTCATATATGAGCCAGAACGCTTATGGTGACGTCATATCGTGGGATTCGACAGGTTAAGGATCAAAAGCTTGTATGAAACCAAAAAAAAAATTCCGGCTAGAAAAGCCACAAATCGAGGAAAACTTTTCCCATACAATTTGTATGAAAATGAAAACTTTTATTTTTCACATGCTATTTTTGTATGCCAATCGATTCCATTCCTATCCAGTATCAATAGTTTCCTTGGGGTCAACTTACGGTAATGTACTAAAAAGCCACAAATTAAAAAAAACTTTTTCCACATATTTACTATGGAGAAAACGTGAAATCCCACCAAAAACATTTTCATGTAAAATGTTGCCAAGACGAAACCATAAGGCTCGCACTGACAAAAAGTTATCAGATCTCTTGTAGAGCCAAGCTTCTAACTCTACAAGCCCTAACTTCACAAACTCTACACCTTAGTCAAAATATGTGGCTTGACCGTTTCGCTACTGTCACATAGACGTAAGGTGAAAAATGTATTCACTATTCATTATTTTTTATAATACAATAGTTCTTGGAGTAACGAAACGGCCAAGCCAGATATTTTGACTAAGGTGTAGAGTTTGTGAAGTTAGGGCTTGTAAAGTTAGAAGCTTGGCTCTACAAGAGATCTGATAACTTTTTGTCAGTGCGAGCCTTATGGTTTCGTCTTGGCAACATTTTACATGAAAATGTTTTTGGTGGGATTTCACTTCTTTTTGTAAGTTGCTTCCATCCCCTAATTTAAAGGGTTGCGCGTGTGATTTAAGGTACTATTAAAAATCCTGAAATACGTACCTCGGGGCATCTTTTATACAATCTGCTTTTTACTGATTCCCCATACAAACTTCAACCCTCCTTTTCCCCTAACGCCCTTTTCCACCCCCTTTTCACCCTTACGGGGTGATTTTGGGGTTGAAAACTATTCAATGCCATTCCCCATTACAAAAACTATCTACATACCAAATTTCAACTAAATCGGTTCAGCGGTTATTGATTTCCCATACAAAATTCCACCCCCCTTTTTCCCCCCTTAGGGGCAAAAAATTTCAAGTTTTTGAATTATTTTGTTGTTTGTGTACTAATACTATCTTACATACCAAATTTCAGCTTCCTAGGACTTCAGGAAGTACCCTAGAGGTTTTGATGATCAACAGTGAGTGAGTGAGTCAGTGACGAAATTGGGGTTTTTTAGATATGAATAAAATCTTAAGTATAAGAGCTATGCAATTGAAATTTTTTATGTTTAATGAGTCCACTATTGACATCATATCCCGAGAATTTTGTTTATCTGGTATAATCCAAACCCAAGTTATGAGGGTTCAAAAAAACGACGAAGCGCTTCGAGAAAAGGTAGGTAGTGCCCTTGCGCTTCGCTTTGCTCGTCTTGGCGGGGGCACTACCGTGCCCCCAGATTTAATTCACATTTTTCTATCTGCCCAATCAGTCCTGTTACATTTAAGAATCATAATACTGTATGAAGACATTGCTGTAAGACTGATGGGCGAGATAGAAAATCGTGAATAAAATTTCACGTTTTCTCCATAGTAAATGTATGGAAAAAGTTTTTAATAATTTGTGGCTTTTTAGTACATTATCGAAAGTTGACTCCTAGGAAACTATTGATACTGGATAGGGATGGAATCGATTGGCATACAAAAATAGCATGTGAAAAATAAAAGTTTTCATTTTCATACAAATCGTATGGGAAAAGTTTTCCTCGATTTGTGGCTTTTCTAGCAGGAAATTTTTGTTTGGTTCCATACAAGCTTTTGATCCTCAATAGGAATGGGATCGATTGGCATCAAAAAAAAAGTTTGTCAAAAATGACCTTTTTCTCGCACTCTGTATGTTTTTTTCAAAATCTGTAAAAGCCAATCTTCATTAATTTTAAATCGAGGGAAGGTCTTCTAAGACCGTTTTCTCGTAGCAGCACGGGATCTGGTAGCTGCCCTCACTGACCCAAAAAGAAAATCCAGCCTGTATATCTAATGCCATAGGGCAACGTGCAATCCAACAAATGAACATAACATAACAAAAAAAATAGTTATTTGTACAACAAGAGATCAAAGTTTGATATTTCTTCGAGTGCTTATTTTGAGTCCCGTGCAAGCGAAAGATTCTATACTAGATTCACGAGCGTAGCGAGTGAATCTAATTTAGAATCTTGAGCGTAGTAAGGGACTCAAAAGCGCACGAGATGTAAATAACTTTGATCTCGTGTAGTTCACAAAACTTTTCACCTCAGCAGTGAGAACATATTAGAGAACCCGAAAAATGTATTCTTTCTTCATCACTTACTTCATTCACTCATGTTTTCTTAAGATATACCAACACTTAAGTTTTCACCTCAGCAGCTCGAACAAGGGTACTTCGCTACTTAAAAACAGTGAGCTAAATCGCGTTTTGATCACTGAGTGAGCAAAATCGATAGATAGGTTATACTCATACTTGAGGAGCACAAAAAATACTTCCATATTTATTTTTGTGCCTACGAAGAAATCTGTTATTTTTGATTAATTTTCTCATTCCATCCATCTTTGTCACACTCGTTGTTAAACATAAGGTCGTCACTTTCTCTTTCGGTGTGCGGGAGCTCGTTAGCAGGTGCACATTTCTCGCTTGTCCAGCCGCGACTAAAGGCAACTTGTCCAATTTGTCACAAGGTAAGCGCATCAATTTTGGAACGCCTATAACCTATCTTGAGTTATAAATCATTGTTTACAGTACACTAGTGCGGAAATAAGCACTTTCCGTGGCTATGTCAAAAAATGTAAGGGGCATAAGTACTGTAAAACGTTGTACGACAAACGTGCGAATAGGTCATTCGCAACTCCTGTCGATATAAAACACTCCCTTCGGTCGGGTTTTAATTTTTCGCTACTCGTTTCGAATTTCCTCTTTCCCGCACTTGTATCGTAAATAACTATTCCATGGAACAGTTGGAAAATAAATAATTATCATACTCGTATGTTTCACAGTTGTATGGAACAAATATGAGTATATAACTCGCATCTTAAGCCACAACTGACTAAACCAGATTGAATAGGTACGGTTTTTAGATTAGCACCGCCATCTTGTTTAACATTTTTAACAACTCCTTTACGCCTTTTCCGTCGACAAAGCTGTGGGGTTGTTTGATTTGACAAATTGCATCCTTTGTCGGTCGAACTGCCGATAACCCCACTATTTGTCGAGACGGGCGTTAAACGATTTCTTTCCTTCAAACGAAATACTTATAGTTTCCTATAGTTGTTTAATTGAATTTGAAGAACTGTTTACTTGATATTGAGGAGACGGACTATCGGGATAAGATAAGTATCATATATAGGCAACTTTGAATTACAACATACCTAAGCAAGTATACCCGAACTTATTATGCAACGGTAACATAATGTGTGTTTATGTAAATAATTTATATTTAGTTTATGTTCTTCAACATCGAACTATATAGCAAATACTTGGTATGAGCCGGGATTCGAGTACACGACCTAGGGATTGCATGCTGCGCATCTTACTACTCAGCTATGCCAGCTAAAATACTATCATGATTAAAATTAGAATATTAAGGTGGGATAGGTTAAGTTAGGTTATGATGCTTTTTATACCTATTTGTTTAAAAAAATTAGCGCATCTTGCCATCAAACGTAAAAGATTGGCAAGTTTTATGGTAAAATTACAGTGTACATTTTCTCTATATCTGTATCTAACATACATCTATCATCTAATCAACTTTTTAGTAGGTACCAAAGCTTAAAAAGTTCGGACTTTCAGATTTCTTTACAGTAAATAACTAGTAAATAATAAGCAGGTATCCCCAGACAGATAGCAAACACAAATCTATGGAAATGTTCCGTTTGAGATGAGTAAATCGGCAAATTATTTATAGAGAGCTGTTTGCTCTCAGGACAAGGGAAATCTCAAAGGAAATAAATAGGAATATTGTGCCTTTGTGCCGAGCTGTAACACTGTCTATATCACTACATAGTATAAAACAAAGTCGCTTCCCACTGTCTGTCTGTATATATGCTTAGATCTTTAAAACTTACGCAACGGATTATGATGCGGTTTTTTTAATAGATAGAGTGGTTCTAGAGGAAGGTTTATGTATAATAATTTGTTAACCCGTGCGAAGCCGGGGCGGGTCGCTAGTATATTATATAAGTACATATATGTAAACTTTAGATTTGCAAGTGGGGCTGAATTCAGAGATAGAAAGTTTCCATAGAGAGTTCTCAGCCCATGGTTCAATAGGTAACTTAGCAAACACTGACAGGCAAAAGGAGACCTGCTCCGCTGGGACATAGACCGAGGACCTAAGGCCAATTTACTAACACTGTTGGATATAAGAATCCAATAATAAAGTTAAGTGTTCATGTTCTGAATAGGTATACGAAATAATTTCACATTTTTTAAATATGAAACATTGATATAGGTAAACAACATTTTATATAACTCGGCAGAGGCGTCTTAACACAATACAGTTGGTATTATAAATTATATATTGGGAAATTATAATCTATACCTTCTCGTCTCTTTTGTCCTTCAATAATACCTGCAGCAAATATTAATAAATACTCGAATTTAAACTGTTGTGAGACATGCTAACATTGAATAATTTTACGGTTTAGACTCACTTGTTTTAAGTCACTCGCGCGACATGTTTCGGAGAGCCTAGGTCTCCTTTCTCAAGCACTAACAGTGCGAGCAGCGTTCACGACGGCCGTGTATCGCGTACTGCGGCACGCCGCGTCGCACGCTGCGCGCGCGCCGAGAAAACCGGTTGCGGGAGGTCTTCCGCTGTCATTGTAGGCGGGCATAGTGGTGTCTTTGGGCTTTGGTCATTATTCAAAATTAATAAATACTGTTTATAAGGGATATACATTTTGTTATTTATTTCTAAGTTTAAAAAAATAATAGGCTGTGTATAATAATTTCAGCGTACTCAGTGCAAACATTCTATGTAAAAGGTAAAATGCATTTCGTCTCTCAGTGTAGGTTTGATTGAAGTTATAACCGTAACATTATTAGGCGAAGTTGTGTTATTATTCAATAAGTGCCCCGGTGGACCGGATTTCAATTACGAAAGTTTGCCTAGTTCCAAACAACGCGCTTACTGTAATTAGGTACTCTCGGTGAGGATAGCTCTTTGGACGCTACGCTGGACCTTGGCGTAGGCGTAGATTTAGAACGATTTATACATTTTATTGTTACAGCTATGTAATGGTAGTTACACGCCACGTTTAATTCTTCCAACTCATTTAAGGGGTTTCGCCTGTTTCGATCAGAACAAGAATCGGCAAATAAAAAAATGTTACATTTTTAGGGTTCCGTAGCCAAATGGCAAAAAACGGAACCCTTATAGATTCGTCATGTCTGTCTGTCTGTCCGTCTGTCCGTCTGTCTGTCCGTCCGTATGTTACAGCCACTTTTCTCCGAAACTATAAGAACTATACTGTTGAAACTTGGTAAGTAGATGTATTCTGTGAACCGCATTAAGATTTTCACACAAAAATAGAAAAAAAACCAATAAATTTTTGGGGTTCCCCATACTTCGAACTGAAACTCAAAAATTTTTTTTTCATCAAACCCATACGTGTGGGGTATCTATGGATAGGTCTTCAAAAATGATATTGAGGTTTCTAATATCATTTTTTTCTAAACTGAATAGTTTGCGCGAGAGACACTTCCAAAGTGGTAAAATGTGTGTCCCCCCCCCCCCCCCCCCTGTAACTTCTAAAATAAGAGAATGATAAAACTAAAAAAAATATATGATGTACATTACCATGTAAACTTCCACCGAAAATTGGTTTGAACGAGATCTAGTAAGTAGTTTTTTTTAATACGTCTTAAATCGCCTAAATACGGAACCCTTCATGGGCGAGTCCGACTCGCACTTGGCCGCTTTTTTGATAATAGGCCCCGTGCATGAACTAAGTATAGGCAGCAGCACAGGAGCTGTCAGATTTTTGGCGCGAGGCGTAAATGTGACGTTTATGCTTCCGATGTAGCCCACAAGATGGCAGAATCTAATATGCAAAAGGAAACATACCGACGAGAACGGTAGATGGTAGCACTTGCTTTAGCAATGTACATGTGCACAGGCCACACCGATTCAGGCCACTAGGTGGCAGACCCTCCAACGCGCATGGTCCCTATAAGTAAGCCAGCAATATCCAGACGAGGAAGTGAAGAGGACCCAGGATGCTACCCTACGGTACCCATATTGGAAATTGTGGATATTAAATGAGTTACAACTATTTGTTTTTAATGAGAGATGGAACAATAACCAAGCTAATTGTTTCAGTGGTAGGTATATTCAGATTGAGTAAATAAGATTTGTCGAAATGTAACTCATGTCTTGTGATATTCTGTCAAAAGCTTTTAACATATCCATGAAAACTTTTATACCTATCCACCTACGGGGAATAAAGATTTCAAATACCTCTTTAACAGTAATGTCAGTTGTTTTGCTTTTATAATCGTCGAGGAAAGAGTGGTTTCCAGATGTGAAAATAACAACAGAAATTATATCTTGACACGGTAAAGTATCAAATGATTCACCAATACTGCAAGTACAGGCGTGTAGGGACGTTACGAAGTTAGCGCAGGTGTGACCGCCACGGTCGTGACCCGAACTAAATTGTAATAAAATACCATACTTCATTAATAGGGGACTAGCCGGGTACGCTCGGAATTGCTTCTGAATTGTTACTGAATGTTACGTTGATTTCTTAATGGACACTTCTGAGTTTGAATAACTAAACGTTTTAGGAAGCAGATAACTACTAATTACGATTGAATAGTTTTCATTTTGATAATGATGTAATTTTTGTTACTAGTTGCAGGATGATTAATTTACGTGTGAAGATTTTTTTAATACTTAGATCAATAACTCGTCTTAAAAAAATCTTCTCTCAAATATCGGCTAAAATGTATGAAGCTGACATTATTTTTTTCTAATTCGTCGTTGGTCCCATAGTAAAAGTTGCTCACTATGACTTTCATATTCATTAGCTAGCCAAACTATGACTAACCATTCAAAAACATCTTATATATGATGGTAATAATAGGTATAATATATGGTACACTATGAAACAATCCTCACAAAAACACCAAAACAAACCTAAGTTCAGACTCAAAAGGCAAGAAATTTAATTTATTCTCATAATTAAACTGCTTTGAAACAAAAAGTTCCACGAAAGAAGGGGGTTTTATCTCGCCTTGTTTACGAGAAGCATAAAGCTAATACCTTTGTCCTTTAAAGAGGGGGGATCTTGAGAAAAAGTGTCGATTTGAATGATAAGAGTTTCGCGGGGTTGAGAATACTGCCCTTAGTAGCGACTGAATAAAAGGGTTGAAACATTGTGACAGTCTTTTGTTGGTTAATTCGTTTTGGACCTTCTCTTTGTGAAATTCTACCGGCGTCGGTTTATGTGACTGTTTGGCCTATGCAACAAATCAAATTATTTTATTATTTTATTTCATTCTGGTTTAGATTAGATTTTAAAAAATAATGAATTCCACGGAGAACGATAGTATGAAGTGATATAATGCATTGACTTGGAGAATGTATAGGTTGGGATGGTACGAAAAATATGAAATTATTTTTAACACAGAATAAACATGCTTGGCCGTATCAAATCAAGTTCAGATTTTCTCTTAATCTTCTAAAAGTTACATAGCTAGTTAGAATAGATTAAAAACTATAAAGTCGAGAGACATCATCTCGCGTAATAAATTAAAAGATAAGATGAATGAAAAGTAAAATCTTATCCGCCTTACAAACTTGCTGAATCAAATTATTTTTCATCTCATTATGACGGTGGATGCTGCCCTGTTGCAATGGACCTACCTATACAGTCGAACTACTTTGTGCAATAAGATTTACCTCAATGACCTAATGTAAGGTACATATTGACTGATATTTAGAGTCGAAGTATGTATGGCGGATGGACTTTAAAAATAGATATCAAACTTGACTAAATACCTAAACTTAAACAATTATTGTCAGTCGTCACCAAAGCTGAAAATCAGCATCAAAAATCTGGGTGGCTCCAGTTATTAAGGACATTTTAGGAAGTCAAAGATTAATTGTGCCAAAGGAAATCTTTGGTTCAGAGAAAGCCGTATTTACCCTTTTTATTATGTATTCTAATTCAATAGCAAAGAACAGTTGGTAACAAAAACGCCCACACTACGTTTCTGTTCATCCTTGTTCACTACTATACCCCAACCAGTTGATGATGAATGTTGTAATAAGTCTAGCTAGCCTACTGTAAATCTTTACGCTGTATGCAGCCAGCCAGGTGCATTTAATATCTGCACCGCGTCCCCTGTCGCGCGTATAATCCTCTGCAACCCGGAACCAAGTCCGGTAACAACATTTCAGCACGTACAGTCTTAAAGTAATTTATTGAGCGTAGTCAGCTTCGTACAGTGTTTAGCCTAGGTGGTAAGGCGTGTTGCTTCTGCTTGCGTATATGTGTATCTACTTTTGTGTTACATGCGGTGATTGATTCACCCTTTCTTTCATCATCATTTTCATCTGTTCTCATTGGAAGATCAGCGCTGGAAATCACCAGCATCATTCCGAGATGAGGCATTTCGTGACACTTTCTCCTTACCCGTAGGTACTTTTTTTTACTATGTTTTTAATAATTTTCTCTTCTGTGTTTTTTTATGAATAAAGACAAGCATTTCTTATCTTAATACATTATCTTCTATAAACTGGAGTACGGAACGTCGATTCAAACCCTGGCTTGTGGCTCATTGCATTCAGTTTTTTAGTTGATATTTACCAGTTGTTTTTAGACGAAGGGAAATATCGAATGCCTATCGAGGAAACCTAGAATGCCTAGAATTACCCTTTGATGGCAGTTTTTTCTTTTGCAAAGCCTAATTTATGGTTATAATTTCCGACCTGTATAACCTGTATTAAAACTGTTGAGATTAGTATCACTTATAAAAACTTAACTAGTACCAAAATAGAAAGTATACATTTGAATCAATATCAATGATTTGAATAGAGTAGGTTATTAGGTGAGCAAAATGTTATATAATTCGTGTACCGCGTCACACCCCTACAGGAAGCAACAAACGACACAAATTGATACAGTATTGGGAATTCGCTTCTTTAACGACAACGGAGGTGCATCCTACTTACAATAATAGGCCATTAGCTGCACCTGGCTCAAGTATTACAGAAGATAGTCTATAGCTTAGCTTCTGACAGATGATGGAAACGCACAATGTTGCGCAATGCTGTGACCTAGGTATTGTGCAGTAAAGTACCATATTATTATATATGAGATTTTTTAAGCTGACCGTTTAGGACTATGAGAGCTCATGGTTACGATATCTCAATACCAGAATTATATATTTCTTTATTTCTATTGTGTTTGATAGAAAATATCAAAATTTAAGTAAGATTTGCTAAGTATTATGAATACGCGGTTTACTCTACTTTTATCCTGCTTTTGTCGTTTTTTAAAAGTAAAAACGCCTCAGTGATGACAATTTTCAGAGTGTCTCGGAAACAGCAAAACTGCATTTCTTTGCAAGAAAATACGCTAAATTATTCTCGCGGGTTTCTTTAAACGTTGCACAAGAAAGAAAAAAAAAGAAGAAACGCCTGTTCTACACATGCACGTCATACGAGAGAAAGAGGCATGGAATTTTAAGGTTCCTTAAAAGGTGGAGGTATGAAAAATGGAGGCAGCAAAATCTATTAACTACGTAACTACTAAGTATACAAAATTAAATTATTAATTTGACTCATTTGTCGCCGAGTGTTTCCTTTCCTTTTTAGGTAAGGTAGGTACCTAAAGGAAAACAGCGGTAGAACCTCTGTGTTATCTGTGAACCTGTGTGTTGTGTGTTATTTACGATAAGTCAAGCTGGAAGCTCAGTTAGTCTGTAAAAACTGGTGCGTACGTAATTATAGCTGGTCAACCAAATCTTGTCAGTAAAAAAAGGCGCGAAATTCAAATTTTCTATGGGACGATATCCCTTCGCGCCTACATTTTTCAAATTTGCCGCCTTTTTCTACTGTCAAGATCTGGTTGACCAAGTATATATGACAAGAAGACTCTAGTGGTTGGAAGGGTCGTCGTAAGTTATCGTTTTCATAGTAGGCAGACGGTCTACCGCGACAATCAAAAATCGAACTTTCGTTATCTGCCTCTCTCTCTATCACTCTTGCCAATTCTTGATAATAACTTGAGTGTATTTATGCCACATCCGCTTTTATATGCTTCACTTGATACATTATTTCTACAGTAGCCTCCACAAGGAAATGCCTACAAAATGAAAACAGAAGATAAGTCAGTACCTACGCCTCGCTGCTCTTATGGGGCTCATTTACATACTTTACTTCGGGATGTAAAATTACAATATAAAAGGAAATTGGGATGTTAACAAAGCATTTTATTTTAACCCTCGCATGTAATGAATACAATTGTACCTAATACAATTTATTTATGAAGCTAAATTGTACCTAACCTTTTGATCGCCAAAGACGTTATATGACGCGCGTCACGCGCGCGACTAATTTCCTTATTTATAAACGCGCTACAAACGTCTATTTGTTAATAATCGTTTGTCCTTATCTGTCATTTTGATTTCTGTATTTGTAAGAAAAGGATAAAACATAATTTAACTTAATCAAGCCCGTAAAGTTTTATGAATAAGGGCGCATTCCGACAAGGTTCAAGATGACTCGCCGCACACGATAGGCGTGACGTTCAAAGGACACACACCTTAACATGAAGCAACTGTCGTATATTTTAAGTTATGAAAATGATAAAACATACATTTTACAAGCTTTCAGTAAGCGTTGTCAATTATACAATAGTTTCCAGAATCTAAAAACTCAATCAATAACGTTTTACACCGAATCAATCATTGTTACTAACCCTAACTAGAACAAACTTACATTTACCATCAGTTCAGTGGAAACTCAACCATATATCTTAAGGATTAAGTGTGAATAGTTATGTAACGGAAACGATTGTGGCTAGGAAGCCATCTGTCACGCAAAATGATGGAATCGGGTATTGGTGGTGAACAGGGGTGTGCCATTCTACAAGCGCGCGAGTTCATAGTTTGGAGAGACCAGTATTGAGCGGCTAGAAATTTTATATTCTGTACCCCTAGTGTTAATTTCAGTCGATAGCGTGACGTGACGTATGCGTTTGCGTTAAGTGTAAGTTTGTATGAGATTTTGAGTTTCCAAAAGTTTCCAAAACATCTCGCTTGGCGCGCTGTTCGAAATCTCATACAAAAATAGACATATCTAACGCAAACGCGAACTCTTTGTCACGCTATCGAATGAAATTAACACTAGGCTGGGCAATGGACAAATATTGTGCTAAAAACGTACTACCTACACGTCCGACTCATATTTTAAAACAAAATTTGTCACTTGGTAAAGTTGTTTGTGACAATTATTGTTAACATATACGTTTTTAAGCATATAAGTTAATAGAAAAGGAGTAATGAGAGAAGCGGACTATAGGTACGAGTTCAAAAATTTAAGAAAGTATTAAGCATAAATTGTCATTTTATGGAACTTGCTATGTAAACAAACCGCCATATTGAAATGGTCAGAAATTATGAATTTACAGTGACTTTTGTTTACATAGTGCCCATAGAATAGAATGACACTTTAGATACGGATATGGCTCGAAAACTCGACTCGCTCGCATACAGGCAACCAATACGAATAGCCAGAACCTGATATTCCAATCAGATATCAAGCAGCATAAGACTTATCTCCATCTTCATAGAATTTCTACGCATCCCAAGGTACGATGTTCGACAATATGAAACTGTCACGCGAGTGTCAGAGAGTGATTTATAAGCATTGGGCTCTCCGACGTTAAGGCGAGTTCGACTAAGATCGGACACCGGGTAAGATCGTATGATTCAAATTTCTGCCTGTTGCGGGGCTTTTTTTTAATGCTGGCAAGGTGATGCAATGCGCTGTTTTGTCCCGGTCATTGCATCACCTTGCCAGCATTAAAAAAAAGCCCCGCAACAGGCAGAAATTAAAATCATACGATCTTACCCGGTGTCCGATCTTAGTCGAACTCACCTTAACCTTAACATACTTAATCTTCGAAATTGCATGTGGGGGTGAAAATCTTTATTTTAGTGGGATATAGTTCGGTTTTTTAGCAACAGAAAAAAGGTAAACAATCTTGACGTGTATTTTTATTGAAAAACACTTTTTTGAAAAATAAGTCACGGCAAATATATACCTAACAATTATGAATCATATACCTACGATTATTTACATTCTTTTGCTTTCATAATTACTATTACTGATTTTTAAAAAGCGTTTTTCAATTAAAATACATGTCATAATCGCGTAGTCTTTTTTTAATGCTAAAAAAACGAACTATAGGTTAAAAAAAATCAAGTGCATTTTGCACATGTGATAGAGTAAATTCAGATTTAGATTTGAGTTACTTAATTGACGATTGCGGGTCAATAGTTAATAGGTAGGTACCAGCGGCGGCTGGTAGTTATGTATTATGGGTGTTCACTCACAATAAAAAACAAAAACTAAACCTACACATTCAAATAACCGTACAAAGTACCTAGATGTCGGTTTCCGGCCACCCGGTCATTGAACTCTCTCATAGATTTTCGGTATTACGAATATCTTGACGACCGATAGACGCCAACTGCAGTTCATTTTACAAATGGATGTAATGTTTTTATTTAAATTTTATGGAAAGATGTACTAAATTGTTAACACACCTACTTACTTATTTCGCTCCAAACAAACTCACCGCACGTCGCCCGCGCCCGAGCCAAACACAAAACATATACTTACCTTTAAGTAACACGAAAAACATAATAAGCTAGTTACTTTTATCACATTCACACAACACAACCACGGTGTTTTTGCATATTGATCTGAATAGTAAATAAGTATAAGTTTTTGTTTTTGACTAACATTGTTACGAAAGTTCAAGGTCGTCCATAATTGAACTCGAGTCGATTTTGTAAACTTTTTCACATTCTCACGTTAAATTCATTAATTTTTAAACACCTCACAACAAACAAATTATGTGCTTTCGCTGTTTAAACTCTTGTTTCATTATTTATAATGAAAAAAAGCCAAAATTGCATTCCCGCCTTTAAAATTGACTAAGGTCTGTTTAGAGTGTTTAGAAACAAGTGACAACAACATCAACATGGCGCGCGGGATGCGCGCGCAAGGTCAACCGGGCTCGGAGCGCCGCACCGATTTTGCCTGTTCCCTCATAGAAAATGTTCTGTCTCACGCGCGGACCTGTGTCGAAACTTCTCTTTCGCTCTTATTGAATTTCCTATTGATCGAATGTACTAAATCTTTTTCCATAGGAGCGCAATCCAAAGCGCTCCGCTTCGCGCGTTACCTTTGATTTCTATGAAATTACGCCAAGTAGGTAGTGGTGAGCTGTCTACAGACTTATAATGAATAAAGGTTATTATTTAATTGGTATTGAGTTTTTTACGATAGATCTTAAATAGTAATATATTAAATAGGTGGTATAATTACATTTTGATTATTTATGGGAGTGCACCGCACAAGCGCTCCTTAAGGCTAGCCGCGCCTGGTAGGTACAGGGTCGTTTTTAGGGTTTTCTTTAAATACTGCCAATTTTTGAGAGGTGAATATGTTAAACACATCAGCTGCTTAATACATTCCAGCTGTTGTTTTGTTATTTGCTTATATTCTATGGGACAAATATATATTTTTTGCGAATTTGGGATTGGCCATATGGCAACTAAGTATTGTTCAGCTACTCTGCAAATCACCATATTTTTATGGAATGTCTGATGGTTATTTATCTCTTACAGTAAACTTATTTTTATGTTGTACTGATACTCATTTATAAAAAAAAATAGTACTACACGTATTATGAATGTTTTTTTTAAGTTTATAATAAGGAGTTAAAAATGGTGTTGATAAATTTTAACAACTCCTACGTGAACGGAATCGCGGGGTTTCGTCTGTATAAAATCAGTGATTGCATCTTAGTATCAAAAAGAAAAGGTAAGAAGTGGCTAATTGGCTACGGAGAAACTGAAGTTGTCACGAGCAGATTTCCGCATAACTAGCATGATTTTATTAATTAAACACACCAGAACTAGACTGACATTCAATATATTACTAGATTATTCTATAGTGGCTCTGTGAAACTGTAGACAACGCAAACCCCCATTTTGAAAAAAATCCATTAAGGGGACGGTATATGACGTTTTCGATTTAGAGCTCACTTTGTGCAATCAATTTGTTCAAGAAATGTTTAATAACTGCATTAAATTATACGTAAATTTGTTCACGAAGAAGCCGTGTACCGGCTCTTCAGGCCATAATATTTTTTATTTGCTGTAATTCTCTACAAATCGACACTAAATGTATCCAAAAATCAAAATATGGAGTTCCGTTTGAGCAACACGCATTACAGTTTTGTCTTTGACAGTAATTGAGTTGTTGTGTGATTTTGAAAGCTAGATAACTAAACTAGCAAATTATTATCTACTTATATTTTTACTCACAAATACAACACAGAAATTCAATCCCAAATGTAAACTTTCGTACAATTTCCATACATTGACGACATCACTCAAAATTCTTCTTCGAGTCAGATGCCCGCTGGGCTTGCATGGAAGCAGACGTGTACGTCGTCGTAGCTCGTTTTTGACATTATTATAGACATTTCTGGACATTTCATCATATATGCATACGAAAATGTATACCAGTAGATAAATTGTATTTCAAAAAATAGGGTAAATAAATATAATTAAAATTTGATATGTTGTTATTTACAGGTCGTAACGATCGAAAACAGCAGTAAACTATCCTGAAAAAATACGATTAAAATCGAATTTAAGTAACTTGTTCCTTCTAAACCCGCTTAAAATGAAAAAAGTTTAAAGACTCGTTTTACTGATTGGGATTGATTTTCATTACACTGGTATCAATTTTGCGTCATTAAAAAAATGTATATGACTTCTGTACGTCAATGACTTTTGATGTCAATTGTAATCTTGTATTTACGTTAGAGAATTATATATTCATTTAAATATTACTTACCTATTAATACGAAGCGTAATTCGTTTAATACCTGAAAGTCTTACAGTGTCTACACCTACTTTGTTGCCGTTCGTTCCGTCTATATGTATGCGATTACGTGCTGTTCTGATAATCTTCAAGAATGAAGAATAACGGCGAGACCAGCATTTAGTACTAACTAGTTTTTGCGGATTTGGAGACCGAGATGAAGCTTGCAGGCCAATATCGCAGCGGCCTGGTTATTGTTATGTGCATATATCGAGTATTATATAAATTTACTATAAAAAAACAATGTTTTATTTCAATGACATTATGTGCGTAGGTATGTAGGTATGTTTCGGTGATTATAAGAATTTTGTCCACACAATAATTGTGCAAAGCAGAGACATGCTTTCTTTACGGTATAAGCGGTATGGTACCGTTATTATTTATCAATACCGGTTCGTTTTGAAGTTAAAACTATACCGGTTGAAATATAAAGTACGGTACCGATATAAAATTACAGCAGGGACAACCATTTTTATAGGTGTACAGTCAGCTGCAGAGAAAAGGTACCACCCTTGCAAAGATGATTGTATGCAGGGGTGGTATATACCTTTCCTCTGCAGCTGACTGTACCTAAACCATCATTGACCGAGCGTTAGCGAAGGTCTCCGTTTCAACTTGGGCAAAAATGCTTTCGTATATCCGAATTCTTCTCCTTTGCATATCACATTTCTCAACTGATTCCGATTAACATTTGTAAGGAGGTTCGGTACTGGGTAATTCGATATAATTATTCGGTTTCTTTTTTTTGAATAATTAAAAAAAAAACATTTATTTCAGACAAACATGGTCCATATTTTGTTAGTACATCTTAACAATTTAAAACTTATAGCTAAGGTTAACTTAAAATAAAACTTAAATAACTATCATATTAAAATAGGCAGAAATTGTCATAAAGGACTTAAGCGCCAGTAGGGTCTGTGACACTTAAGACCATTGTGATTATTAGGTACTTACTGGCCCCTATTTCACCACGACCACGGTGACAGATGCGACAATTGTCGACATCACTGTTGCTGACGTCACAGGCCTCCAAAGGCTACGGTAACCGCTTACCATCGGACGGGCGATGTGCTTGTTTGCCACCAACATTTTAATAAATAAATAAACTCCATTATATTGCCACTAAAAAAATCTTATTTTGTGGCAATTGTCACTAGAAACACGACAATTGTCACGAAATTGCGACACAGAACTCATTTCCTGTCAAGACTTACTGAAAACTCAAGAGAAATGTCTGTTTTATCCGATAAAATAAAGTTTTTTAAATAATACAATGACGGTGGCAAACACGAATACGACCCGCCCGATGGTTTTATGGGGCGATAGTACTAATGCCCCTGACTTATTCTTAATTCAAAAAAGATGCATTAGAATTTTGAGCAATATATATGTGGAAGAATCATGTAGACCCCATTTTATTAAACTCAAAATACTAACACTGACATCCTTGTACATTCTCGAGTCATGTAAATTCGTGCGGAAATATTTTTATCTCTATACCCAAGCTAAAGACCTTTGTAAAGGAAACCATAACTTGAGGCCAAGGAACAAACTGGTGCCAATTGGAATAGCCAAACTCAAAATGATCTCGAACGGACCACATTCCATGTCAATGAAAGTCTACAACAACTTACCTAGTCATATAGTAGCTGAAGAGAAATACAATACTTTTGTTACAAAACTAAAAAAATATTTAATATCTAAAGCTTTTTACACTCTCGAAGAATATATGAACGACGGATCGGAAAATATGTATTAGTTTTAAGTGTAAATTTAACAATTTTTTTTTCCCTATGTTAAGTTATATTTTAAGATTTGTCACGCCCTAGCAGGGTCCATGCTGTACTTTATAATGTTATTATTATAATATGTAAGCACCTTGTAATACCATGGTTGGCATTCAATAAATGAAATGAAATGAAATGAAATGGTAAGCGGTAACTGTAGTCCATGGATGCCTATAGCGTCAATAACAGTGATGTTTTATAATTGTCGTACCTGTCACCGTGGTGAAATAGGGGCCAGATTACGCCGCGCCGCGTGAAACGTGAAGTGCATTGGGATAAGTGCATACCGTTCACTCAAGGAAAAAAATATCCCTTATAAGATCACTCTTGTGTCTGCCATTTTGTTAAAGCCAATTTTCACCGTAACTACCGTTCAATTGAATTGGTACACATATGTCAAGTAAGGAAGTAGTAATTAAGTCGGTGATCCGAAGATGGACTACTAACGTAAATAAATGAACTTTTTTTAACTTTGCGGCGATTTTGGTATCATGTGACATATCAGATATAATACAAAATTAGAAGTAGGTAAGCAAAAATGTACCATAACCTATCTCAGACTTGTATTACATATACAAAAAATAGTTCAACGCGAAAAGATTAATGGAAGACCTATGTCCTATAGGTGAGTTGGTCTTAAACAAAACATATGCAATAAAAATGTGTAACTGTGGAACCCATAGTGAATCCTACTCGTAGGTACATGATCGGTTTTTATATTATGTACCTATAAGATATTTTCTACTTTATACTTTATAAGTGTACCGACATAATATTTACGTTGTTGTCACGTAAAATATTTGCAGAATTTTTTGGAAGTATGTGTCACATTATCATCAGGCACTAGTTTTTATGAAAGTGACTGCCATCTGACCTTCTAACCCACAGAGGGTAAACTAGGCTCTTATTAGGATTAGTCCGGTTTTCTCACGATGTTTTCCTTCACCGAAAAGCGACTGATAAATATCAAATGATATTTAATCCGAAAAACTCCGAATTGCAATTCGCACGCTCTTACCGCTAGGCTACCAGTGGTTCCTAGGCCTCCAGCGATTTTTTTTTTGAAGTATGTATAGCACAAAAAATGATTTAAAAATGTAACATTTAAGGTAGGTACATTGTATTTAAAATAAGGTATAAAAAAGGTAAGGTAAGGTAAATAAGGTAAGGTAGGTTGGAGGAGACTTGGAGGAAGTGTCATAGGGATCTACATTCGATGCGTGAAAAACAAGTTCTTTTGTCTAATTATAATCGATCGGCAATCACGCGAGCGCATAAATCGAAAAATCTTTTTTTTACTCCCTAAAACTCTCTTAACCTAATAACAGTAAAACAAAAAATAAAAGATATAGGGTTACCAACCAGCCAAAGAATTATAAGTAGATATATGCACTTATCCCAACGCACCTCACGTTCTACTCTGCACGGGGTTCATTGCCGCTCCTACCGCCGTAAGTAACTATCAACACCTACATTATATTTTTATTTTCATTTTATTAATTTAATAGCGAAACAAAAGGCATACCACATAAAAATAAATCGGTAAATATATTAGGGGTACATTAGCCAACACTGCTTCCATATATTTTCAAATTATATTTTGTCCGCCTTATTGAAATTTTGCACCCTGCCGGAACTTTATTTATTTAAATTCTCGTTGAATTGATTTTGCGCCTTATGAAAAGTCGTATAGAGTAGTAAATACAATTTTACATCTGACTTAATGACATCGTTTTATTCGGTTTAACTTTAGAAAACGCGTATCTCGACAAAGCCATAATGTAGAAAATTGTCAACAACCAAATGAATTATTAGAATTTAAATACGTCACGTGTGACATGAACAGACAAGGAAAGCAAGATTAAATGTATTGTTTCTCTTTCTTCTTTCAATGGAACGCTTTTCCTAAAAGGAGGCCACTAAACTCAAAACGCTATCTTAAAAAAAACTTGATGGGTCAATGACCTGTCCCAGTAAAGTGAGGTAGTGTGCGTGAAGTGCGCTTGTGTGTGAAATGGGGTAAATTGACAGAATTTGAAAATTTACCCACCTCTACCGTCGCCTTAAAGTAAATAAAAAATAAATAAAAAAGAATAAGTAGGTAACTATGGAACCTGTTCACAGACAAGTATCTCACGAGAATTGGTTGAGAAATTTGCTACTTATAGCGAAAAACGGCGACATACGAATTCATTTTTGCTAAAGCTGAAACGGATACATATGAACGGATATATGCTTCAAGCCCGCTTGGTCAAAAATTGGTAGTATTAGTAGGTTTCATGTAAGAATGTCACGATATTTAATTGTTTTAATTTGTATGCGTATTGTTGGAAATATTATGTTATATATTAGTTATACTTAGATTAAATAGTTATAAATGTTACCACGCTCTAGTAGGGTCCATGAATGTACTAACTAACATAAGAACACCTTGGAATACCATGGTTGCAATAAAGAATTATGATTATGATTATGATATTGATCGTGTCGGCGTCAAAGATATGTTTACATTTTTCGCCTTATTACAAAGGAGTAAACATGTCTTTGACGTCGACTGTACCTATTTCATAAACTTCAATAGGCAGATAATAATTAATATTTTCAAAAGATATGTATTTCTGTTGCTTTGTAGGTATGTAGGTAGAACCAAAATAGCATAAACTTTAAAAAAAAAAATTTTTTTTCGTGGTTTTGTCGTAGTTATTTCGTGTTAGTCTAAAATGCATGTACTTAGGTACTACAGCCTACCTATTGGTTCATCATGCTAGAGCCTGCATTCTTAATTAATTCATTCCGTCAAAGTCGTCATTTAATTACTTAGGTAAAATTCATTATTTTACTAGCTAAGTCGTTTAAGTCAATCGGTTCCTCTCGGTAATTGAGTTCTGTAGTTAACAGGTCTTTATTTAAATATTGAAGAAAAATAAGGGATCAGGAAACGATGAAGGTATTAAATTAAATCCGTTTTAGATTTATGATATACATAATAATTTAATTCGTTTAGATTGTAATTGGTGTTCTTAATTATACTGCTTGAAAAACTTCTCTCTCTCTTCTCGCTCTCGAAATTAAGGTTTATCTTTACTAACTGGTAGTAGATACCTTTTTTGACAATCATATAATATGCCTAAAGAAAGATCTTTGACATCTATCGATTGTAGGTAAGAGTAGGTAGGTATGTTTATATAATATCTACCTTTAATCATATTAATGTTGCTACATATCTATAGTTGGATTTTTAAGGTGTTCCATATGTATTGAAAATATCTTAGATACTAATAATTCGAAAATCTGACGTTTGAAAATTCAACCAGATTAATTAAGTTGACTGACCTCCTGCATAGAAATTTGTTTGTAGGGGCGGGTCATTAACTTTCTGCGCAACTGACTGTACATATATATAGTTTATTATAAAATATAAAGTTCGTTTGAAACAAATAGTAGTACCTATATAACAAATTGACTCGTGCTAAGGAAAAAAAAAACCGGCCAAGTGCGAGTCGGACTCGCTCACGGAGGGTTCCGCACCATCAATAAAAAATAGAGCAAGAAAAATCGCGTTTGTTGTATGGGAGCCCCCCTTAAATATTTATTTTATTTTATTTTTAGTATTTTTTGTTATAGCGGCAACAGAGATACATCATTTGTGAAAATTTCAACTGTCTAGCTATCGCGGTTCATGAGATACAGCCTGGTGACAGACGGACGGACGGACGGACGGACGGACGGACGGACGGACGGACGGACAGCGAAGTCTTAGTAATAGGGTCCCGTTTTTTACCCTTTGGGTGCGGAACCCTAAAAAAGAAATCTATCTAGCGTTAAATTAAAGAGTTTCAATCGTTGCGTAGGGTGTTATTTACTAGGCAAAATGTGTTGCAATGTTTACTAGGAATTCATAAAATTATGAATGAAAAAGTTAACGTATCGATAAAAGGTGAAGGAAAAATGTAGATTTACTTAAAAGCTATCGAATGAAGTAAGTTTCACATTCATTTTCTTCGTAGTACTTCTAAAATAAGGATATAAAAACAATGTTAAGCATGTTTTCAATTTTAAATTATCTCGAGAAAATTATAAGTCTTCATGTTTCTGACAAGCAAACAAGTAGATCAAATACTGAAGTTATACATACTAGAAAATAATGCATGAAATCCTTGTAAAAGTCTGTAAATATCGTCTCAAAACAGCGCCCCACGTATTCATCATTGTCATAAATCAAATATTCTTCAATCATACCGATACAGCGTTTTATTGCGAACCTCTTTAAATTCAATAACACTGCAGATAAATTTCAGAGAACACTTCAATCCAGAATCCAGAAGCGGAATTCGAACTAAAAACATTTGTTATTAATTTGTTAGTATCTTTATTCATTTTCGCTCTTAAGTTATGCTATAATACAAAAAGACAAACATTATTACATATAAACATACTAACTTCTGCCCGCAACTTCGTCTGCTAAGATGATGATGATTTATAAAAACTATCCTATGTCCTTCCTCGGGCCTTAAATCTGCATACCAAATTTCATCTAAATCGATTCAGTGATGAAGCGTGAAGAGGTAACAGACAGGCAGAGTTAGGTACTTTCGCATTTATAATAGGTATAAACTCGCCCTCCACAGTCACCAAACCCTTTGTCTAAACAGCAATGCATAAATCGTCTGCAATAGACACAAAGGCCGGTGATGATGATGATGAATATTATAAAAATATAATCTAAGTGACGCCAGTAAACAAGGCAAGGCCCAAGCTGCCGGTAGTCAGGGCCGCAGAGAGGAGCCGGTCTTTGCGCGCCGTGACCAGGAATACTTTAGGTACAATATTTAACCCTTGATCCAGCCATCACCGATATACAAAGTATGAGCGAGATGCACATGCAGGCGAAATAAACAAAATGAGATCAAATCAACATCAGTTTCTAAATTCGAATCGGCCCCAAGAGTCCAGAGATCTCTCGTAAAACTACGAAGTTTTATAGCATTGTAAAAATTTTAAACTATTTGAGGAGGTTAGTCGGGAAATGTCTGGAACAGTCTGAATATTCCGGACATGCACGGAGTTCTAAACGGATCAAAATTTACCATAGACTGGATGTCATAGACTCCACTTCACATTGCGAATCATGCAACAGAAACATACGTAGGCCTTTCTTATAAAATGATAGTTTGAAATAAAAACCACTAGAACACACGGGCACCAGGCACCACACATAGGCACTCTTATAATTAAAAAAATATATATACATCGCGAGCAGTACCACTCGTGTTTTATCCCATACTAATTTAATTTAGGTATATTTTTTCTTCTTCGTTGTGTCTTCATGGCTGTGGGTTGTGACCAATGATAGGGTCCGATCTCTCTAATGACGTGGTCGAGAGCCTTGTAAGCTTCAGCTGTCAAACCATTGCGTAGGTAGCAATGTTCTCTCTTGTGCGCCTGCCTTCATGGCCTATGATGTTTCTTTATTTTAGTTATAAAATATCTGGGAGATCGAGCTTTGCTCGGAAAACATATAAAAACTCAAAAATGCGCGTTTTCCTAGAGATAAGACCTAGCTAGATCGATTTTTCGCCCCCGAAAACCCCCAATATAGAAAATTTCATCGAAATCGTTAGGGCCGTTTCCGAGATCCCCGAAATATATAAATAAATAAACAAGAATTGCTTGTTTAAAGGTATTAAATACAATCGATATTGATATTTTAACACTAGTGGAATATAATATTTATTTATATGCCTTACCTAATTTGTTCGCTTGCGTGGAAAGCGCTAGTCGCCTTACATGCACGATCTATTAGGTAAATCATCTGTGAATTTTGCATTCACTATTTCAGGGAGATTGTGTTTATTCGTATTCCAGTTGGGCGGAAGTTATTTTTAGCCGACCACAGGGAAACCTCATATTTACAGTTTTTTTACCGAATGTGAAGTTTTAT
Source organism: Cydia amplana (assembly GCF_948474715.1). Lineage (NCBI taxonomy): Eukaryota > Metazoa > Arthropoda > Insecta > Lepidoptera > Tortricidae > Cydia > Cydia amplana. The sequence goes on from NC_086085.1 coordinate 6,470,740, forward strand.
GCCAAAAATCTCATAGAAAGTTATTGACGGGCAACCGCCGAGTTGATATTGATATACTTAGGTATGTATATGTCAGTGATATATGTATTTTACAATGTAAATTCGATAACACGAATCTCAAAGGAAACGCCAAAAGCCTCGTGTGAACTTAATCTAAATTACAACCTGAAACCGAACATCAGTGTATGTAGGTAAGTGCAATTGTGCATCCTTATGTACTGCTCATCAAGTGGCGTTATTTATTGTTAAGTTAAGGCTGTTTATAAGTGGTAATTGTTTACGAAAATAGTATTTGAAATCATTCTAGGTAGGTATACGTGGTTTCACGTCATCGTCATCGGCACTACAACTTTGAGCCTGTATATAATCTAGGCGTGTAAAGGGGTTTATTAATTTATATAAATAAATTAGGGGTTCGGATCCAATGTGAAGACCTCCTTAGATCGAATGCGGCAGTAAATCCTATATAAACATGCCTTACTGGTCTGATTGTAGCGTAGTAAACGTCGTGAATACCCGTTCAGGGATGTAGAACACCACAGTACAACGCGGTAGCTTGCTTTACAAGCACAGATCTCTTGCCACTAGATGGAACATATGGACCTATCTGGCCCACGTTCTTAGGTACTCTAAATACGAACAACTGCAGCAGATAGTTATCCACCCCACGGGCAACGTGGCTGGAAAAAAACGTTTTGGTCATAGAAAGACATCGGTGGCTATATAATATTAGGGAATGGATCGGAAATACCAATGAGCTTTTAACCTTGCCAAAGATCGGGAGAAATATGCGGACCAGACTGTCAACCTTTATTAGTTTGAGAGGCACTCAAAGAGAGAAATGGAGGTCACCACAGATTACGCTTTCCTACAAATTTAGCATGATAATTTGTAAACGCTTCAAGCGAAGTCTGTTGCTTGTAATCCATGTTTACAAGACAATCGTCCGTCGCAATTGCATGCGCAGTCTAATCTAAGTTGGTCTCCCGCCGGCGACCATTTTGTTCGCTTCGTGTCTCAACTTGTGATGGGTATTCCCACAGGCCGCTGCCGGTTCCGTGACGCCGATTGGGATTCGCTTGTTTTGACGTGTTCATTTGGAGAGATATAACAGTGATGTTCAGAATTATATAGAAAGGAGCCGCTTCAAAATGTCTTTTACAAAATGGCTTCCATCAATATCAAAAGTGTATTCGTAGAGCATGACGTTGTTCGGTAGTTGATTTTAGTAAGTAAAGGCTTTAAATAAAAAAAACCACGATGGATTGCCGGGTGTTGACTATATAAAGAAAAGTTAAACGCATTTTAATACTATCACCATAACATACGAGTAATAAGCTATCAATAGACCAGATATTAAACTTAAAACAACAAACCGAAATAAAACTCGAGACGATTTAACTATGTGTTTTGCAGTTCATGAAAAACCTATTTCGGAACTTCGGTAGCCGTTCAAGAAGTGTAACGCTCTTACGGTACATGTCACTTGGGTCCCCTTGACCCATATGGTGGAAAGATTTTGCTGGCTATGGATGAGGTCTTGGTGGCTCAGATGGCAGAGCGCTGGAGTATCGATCCAGAGGCCGTGAGTTCAAGTCTCACCCAAGACAGTAATTTTTCCACTTTTCAATTTATTCTAAACCTAATTAATTCTCACATTCACAATAGCAAAAAGGTCCCGTGCGTGCACAGAATAGGCGACGTACCGACACGGGCGGGACAATCGCGAGAATTTATCGCGCTATCTGCATGCCGTCTGCCCGTGAGTTATACCCGTTCTAGAGGAAGGACATGCGGATAGCTTTGATTTAGTAAGTATTGGAAAACGTGTAACTTTTAGGTTAATCCTAAGATAGTTTAATCTATTTAGTACCTACTGAATATAGAGTGCCAAAGTATCCAAATATCAAAAATAGGTACCCTTGCAGCCAATATTTCTTCAACGTTTCTTCAAACAAAAACGTCACTTTTGACACTTGTTTGACACTGACATATCCAATCCATATCGTTTCAATATCTAATATTTGACATATCTTAAAGTTCGAATATGCTGGCTATTGTGCGGTGTCAAATCTGATTAGATAGATATAAATTCTGCTTACTAAATTTTAATTCAATTACGGCACAGTCTTATGTGTGTTTTTATGATGCCATTGGCTAGAATTCTTATAGAGTTCCAAAAAGACGAGGTTCTATATGAAAATAAATTGCACTGCAATGTTTTTCTTGTTTAGATATAAATTTAACATTTTCAGAACAACGACACCGCAAAAGCCCAATAATAACAGCGCAAAACCACTCAAGATTATTGCGTCCGTAAATATTCAAGTAACTGCTTTGTGCCGGCCGGCAGCATTAAAGTGCACCTATGAAATTTGCTGCTGCGAGAAACGGCGCCGGGGGCTTACGTTACGACTGCTTTTTGGAATCATCCTTTGTAAATTCTGATTTGGAAACTTTCCCATATTAGGACTACCGTAAAACCACCCAACTTAATATAGTCAGTCCAGGGGCCCGTTTCTCAAAAGCTTGTAACTTACTAACAAAAGCTGTCGAAAAGTGACATCCGCTTGTATTACAAGTTACAAGCTTTTGAGAAACGGGAAACCAGTACTACAATATGGTACACAAGTTCAATACGTAATTAAATAGGAATGGTAGGTGCCAAATATTTTTTTTGGTTTCATTTGGATTTTTTCTCCCATTCATGAAAATATTTTGCTTCGGAACTGCGTCATTCATTTGAATCTTAACGAAGATTATAGAGTTATTTATAGGCCCAAGATACACTTGTAAGTTTTTACTTACGTAAGTAGGGACACAGCTATACTACAGAATGAGAGATGAATATCGTTATCTCATTCTAACAAATAGCTTTGTCCCTACTTACGTAAGTAAAACTTCCAAGTGTATCTCTGGCCTAAGACGAGATTGAGAGATTTGGGACTATTGGGTTTCGCACCTACGAAAAAAAGAAGGGCACATTCCATATTTGGCCGTCAGTAAAAAGAAGGGCACAACTAAGATTGTATCAAAATTGGGTAAGGTATTTATGTATTGCCATAATCAGTAAAAAATGCGCTGTAAAAAAATTGTATTTTGTAATTACACAATTAATAAAATGGGTCAAGTTGACATCAATTTGTAATTTCCATTAGCCTGCCCGGTCGGAGACAATAATCCAAACGTGGAGCACAATTTCCCTGCTCATTGGGAACTGTCGTGAGGATTGGACGTTTCATACTGATTTAGTGCTAGGTATGAGTAGGATGCGCCAATGTATTAGGACGTTTCACGATGTGAATAGAAGAAGATTAGTTCAGATACTTCAGATGATAAAAGGAAGTTCACGCAGAGGGAAGACGGGATTATTTAAATTTTACAATGCTTTATTAAAATATTGTTTAAGTACCTATGTACTTAACACATGATAAAGTAGAAAAAGGCGGCAAATTTGAAAAATGTAGGCACGAAGGGATATCGTCCCATAGCAAATTTGAATTTCGCGCCTTTTTTTACTGACAAGATTTGCTTGACCAGCTATATTTGGATAGGCTTAGATTATAACTAATACTTATAATAAATAAATACATAATATGGTCCCAACTAACGCAAATTAGGATTCTTTTTTTACAAGTTTTATCCTTCTCGCGTTTGGGTAATTTCATGCGTCAGCTGGTATAATAAAGTAGGTATTGTTACAATTCTCAAAAATAGGTATGATTTGGACAGAATATGACATATAAAGCCAGAGATTTCACTCCAATCACGTACTGAAAGCGGCTGAAATAATATAAGGCCTTTCCGATTAGGTACGCATCGTTGCCATCATAGACAAAGGAATTCTAAGACGTTGAATGTATGTCTGTCTGTTTGTCTGTGGCATCGTATCGAATGCTCCGATATCGATACAAATTTAATAGGATCTTACGTAACTTATAAAGCCATAAAGACCTAAAAAAAAACTAAATCGCTAGTCCATAAATTGATAAATAAATCGGATCCGGATTTACGGACGCCGCTTTTTCCGATAGAATCACTATCTGTTGTGTTATTTGTGTTTTTCTCATAACACAAATCCGCTAAGCCTCCTGTTTAATTCATCGGAAAATTGTATTGGATTTCATATCAACTATTTTCGCCTGTCGCTGCATTTTGCTATGGACGTTACTGATGAAAATGATTGTTTAGTAAAAAAGATTACTCATGATTTTCACACTTGCTACTTCCGGTATGCGTTATGCCAAACCCTAATGAGCACCTTCAGAGTCAATAATGTTGTCACTCAAACTTCGACAGTGATCACTGGAGGAAATTCTTCTAAAACCATAATAGTGGGCGACAATTTTTATAAGTTTAAGGAATATGAACGCTTCTTCAAAACAGGACAGTGATATTTTGGTCTGTCAATGAGAACCATGAATTATCATCAGTTCACTCTCAAACGTCGCAAATATGCGACACTAGGTAGTAGCTACATATTTGCGGCGTTTGGGGTGGAAACCCTGAGGCTGTGGGGACTTAGCGCGCGTAGCCTCTAAAAGGAGTTGTCAAAGCGCCTTATAGAGGCTGCTATAGAGACCAAAGGGCTGGCCAATATGTTGCCCAGTGGATCAGCATTGCCATCCAGCGGAGCAATGCGGCCAGCCTTCTGGGCACCCTACCGAGCGACTACGACTTAGGCCATTTTTTTAGGGTTCCGTAGCCAAATGGCAAAAAACGGAACCCTTATAGATTCGTCATGTCTGTCTGTCTGTCTGTCTGTCCGTCTGTCCGTGTATGTCACAGTCACTTTTCTCCGAAACTATAAGAACTATACTGTTGAAACGTGGTAAGTAGATGTATTCTGTGAACCGCATTAAGATTTTCACACAAAATTAGAAAATAAAACAATAAATTTTTCGGGTTCCCTATACTTAGAACTGAAACTCAAAAATTTTTTTTTTCATAAAACCTATACGTGTGGGGTATCTATGGATAGGTCTTCAAAAATGATATTGAGGTTTCTAATATCATTTTTTTCTAAACTGAATAGTTTGCGCGAGAGACACTTCCAAAGTGGTAAAATGTGTGCCCCCCCCCCCTGTAACTTCTAAAATAACAGAATGATAAAACTAAAAAAAATATATGATGTACATTACCGTGTAAACTTCCACCGAAAATTGGTTTGAACGAGATCTAGTAAGTAGTTTTTTTTTAATACGTCATAAATCGCCTAAATACGGAACCCTTCATGGGCGAGTCCGACTCGCACTTGGCCGCTTTTTTATTTATAGCTTTATTATTTAAGTGTTGTTTATTGTTTAAAAAAAAACATCTATCATCACAACTTTATTGTAGCCAGGGTAAGAAAAACAGTATGACAAGCCCATAATTATAAGTGTTTTTATTGCTCCAGTTTAGTAGTAGCTCCATTTTTCTCACCCTTACTTGATCTTGGGTCGTTCTCGCATTTCGTGCAAATCGGTGTTTTCGGAAATTTACCAAAAATGTGGTGGCGTTTTCAAATATCTGTTAATGCAAGGTTGTAACATAGGGCCTAAAGTATATGTCTCTCCAATGAACAATTCTAAAAAGGTATGTATTTTCTTTATATGTACAATTAACACCCAATTTTTTCATTCATCTCTACATGTAACGCGTGAAGATATAACTTTGACCTACATTTTAACCTTAAGATACTACAAATAGAAAATTCGTTGTTTGTTTAATGAATGACTTATTTAGTTATGTTTTAAATCGTATAATATTAGAAGCTAGAAATAAATAATAAAAATTATACAGCCTTATAAGTGTATGGTTCAAGTAATTTCTTCATTACCGACGCGAGAAATAGATTAGCTATATTTTGCTATATAGCGAGGGTATATAGCGCCTACCGCCGATGCAACACATTGTTCGTCAGTCAGTTGGCCGCGTGATCTCGTAGCGGACGCCCGTGTGCCGCTGTTAGCGAAAATATATACGATCTCTCGGGTCGGGAAGGAGTGTGGTTCTCGTTAGTCTTCATCGCCATCGCGTGATTTATACAGTAAGTAGCAAGTGTACATTATTATAATTATACGTAATGAAGTGTTTTAGTGTCGCCTTTCAGATGGTTTATTCTGCAAAATTAAGGTCTGATGCCAACTGATGTAGGCGACAAAAACTTCCAAAACTTCATTCATATCGGTTTCATTCACTTCTTTTCCTTCCAATTTTACTGGGGAAGGTAATGAATGACTTAAGAAGGTAATGATAATATATTCGAGGCAGTGCATTTAATGGAAAGAGGCTTAGTTATTATAAATATTACGTTGTTATAAACATTTAAAACTGTATATGATAATAGGGGAGCCCAACCGGGGAGCCTTTGTAGTCTAAGATGGTCGACCTTCACCGATATGTCTGACGGATGAAACTTACATATTATGAAAGAAAATATGTTCCTGAACATAAATAAATAGGGTTGCTTAAAGAAATATTGTCAAGACTATTTTTAATTATTTTTTGAAAAAAAAACATTTTTTTCTTCAAATTTTACCGATTTGTCTGACAAACGAAATAAGTTCCAATGGAAAGTATACAACTTGTACAATATAAATCAACTAGGTTGCCTACCTTTTTCCGGTCACTATTATGTGGTTATAGGGTTGCTTGCGAAAATCCGGTCACAAATAAGGGTTGCCAGGCTTTTAAATAAAATAAAAAGGGAAGACTTTTAGCGATAACTCATAAACGGCTTAACTTATCAAGTTTGCTTTAATTTTGTTTGAATTAGTTTATTAAGCACTATTTTTATGATTTTTTTCATATTTTTTGGATCGATTTTTCAAAAGTTAGAAGGAATAACCGTTTTTTGTTCTTTCTAAATTATTATTTCCGAAATGGTTCACTTTATCAAAAAATGTTGTTTGCAAACTCCTATTTATTTTTAAAGACCTATCCAACGACACCCCACACTATAGGGTTAAAACGATAAAAAAAAAATTTACATAGGTACAAAACGCGAATGATTTAAATATATTTTGTCTATGCTAATTTTTAAAAATTTGAAAACTATGTTTTATGTGATATGGTGCGCAGATGATCAAACCGACTTAACAAACACTTGGGGTTGACAATCTCGACTTATAATGATGATAAGTAAATGGTAAATGTACCATCTAGCTTGAACATTATAAGTTGAGATTGTCAACCCCAAGTGTATGTCAAGTCGGTTTGATCATCTCCGCAGTGCTTAAGACACATGTTTTTAATATTGTTGATTTTAATTGGTGTTAATTTTCTTGAAATACAGTTTTTTTATGTTCGTTTTCATAAGTTTGTTTCATTACCGTCCACTGATAAAATTACCATCTCGGCCGAATTCATTACCAGCGCGTAGTTCATTACCAGTAGCCTTATTAAATGAAAAGTAATAACGTTACAAAGGTGCCTTTAGCAGAAAAATGTTAATAAATGAATCCACAAATTGACGAAACTCAAAAGTTTACCATTTAAAAAAAAAATTACAAATCGAGAGAATCTCACCGATTTGCACGAAATGAGAGAATGACCCTCTTACTCACAGATCTACAATGTGAGCGTAAGGGTAACATTCCATTTCTGACCGCAGCTGCACTACTGGTACTGAACGCGTCGCTGTTACTGTCAATTTCCATAGTAAAATGAACAGTAGTGCAGCTGCGGTTGGAAATGGACTGTTACCTTAAGCGTCATTGTAAATCTGCGGCCTTACTTGTCGAAGCTGTTAACTACAAGCTTTGAATCCAATTTAAACTTTTTGCTTTTTTTTTTTAATTTGTCCAACCGAACAGGACCGTGTTCGGATTCAAAAAGCAACAAATCTTTGCTTGTCTCTACTTAGTCAGAGTTGTGGGTGCCACAAAAACATTTTGCATTTAACACTGGATACATTAAGCCCCCCATGCATTGTCAAAACAAAGTACACAAAGTAGACGTACAGACTTATGCTAATGGAAACCAATTTGCTCGCCTAATACCCTGTCGAATCAAAAAGATGTACATGCCCTTGGGTTTTGGTGTTCGTATGACCTTTTTCTATAAAATGGTGATATACTATAGCAAACGTTTATGCTGACAAAGGCTTTGGCCAAACATTGGTGTATAAGCCAGAAAGTTGTTTAATAAGCATACTAATTCGCTATTAACACAATAGACTTTTGACAGTAGACATGATTACGTTTACCTACCTAAGGGCCACTTGCACCATCCCACTAACCCGAGGTTAAGCAGTTAAACCGTTAACCCAGTGTCAAATTGTACTGGTAGCCATGGTAACTCCAGGGTTTAACCGGTTAAACCCGGGTTAGTAAATGGTGCAAGTGGCACTAAGCAAGGTATAGGTACATAAAAAGGGGATATGTAGGTATATTAATCTATAAAACACAACATGCAATATGTGACCAAATGACAAGAAGCAAGATCAAGCGTGGTAGACGTGGAAAAGATGTGGAAATTCGTAAGCTAATTTTTTACTTTTTGACGTAGCATATATTATGATATTTTATATTAGATACCTTTATATTTTAAAGCCATAACCGACAGCCAACTTAAGTAGGTATACAGCGGGTAGTAGGAAAGTTTGACAAGTGTACAGCGTGACGCGCGGATTAGTTGAGTGTTGAGAGACGCAAGACGCGTTAGGCGTAAGTGACGGGATGTAGCGATTTTTTGAAGACAATAGTCATAACTGTCGGCGAACATTGCGGGTTGTCGCAGTTTGACAAGAATACAGCGGTATTCGTAGAGCGTTGAGAGATAACGCTAGGTGCAAGTGACGAATATGAATGATATCATGGACAGCATAAAATTGTCATAGCTGACAGCGAATGTGGTTACAAAGTGAAAAAGTCTAATAAGACAGCGCTAGGCACATTATTTGTTAATCACGTTAGACCCGTTAATGACATTAATTAGGTATGCGTACAAAATAAATAAATAATAAATATAACTAGTAGTTCGCCCCGAACTGAGAACTCGCGGTTCGTCAAAAAGATCAATTGAATGCAGTGCTACTTAGTCCGATATGGGCATTTCGTAATTGAATCCTGATTCCACGATTACTTGAAATTGATGTTAAAAGCTTATTACAGAGTTGAGGACTACTTGACAGACAAACATGCATGGTCCAAACCAGAAACTAACTAATAAAAAGTAGTAGCAATTAAAAACATTGTATTATGTATAGAGTTATAGGTGACACAGCTCAGGTAAGCAGGAAAGCACATCAAATATTATATGTTGGTAATTAATAATAATCAATCAGATTTATATAATATGTTTTCCCATTTCTTTTAATAACTTTATTTTCTTTTCCTTTTGTAAGAATTTGATATGTTTTCTGAAAGAGCTACGATTTTGTATGATTCCATGTACATATGTATATTTTCTAAATCAAATTTCTATTACACCTTACGAGGGGCGTTCAAAATATTCTCGGTATTGATATCTTACGACCTCTTCTAAAATTTCTTTCGTTACTGGCCGCTAAGGTTTATTCATTGACATTAAAAAAAAGTATAATTCGAACCGAGATAGTCTTTTGTTTTTCTGCAATTGCTGAACAAACATGAACATCATGTGCGAATTGACAATGTTAACTAAATTAGAACATCGATGCGTGATAAAATTCTTGACAAAACAGGGTAAAAATCAAAAAGCCATAAAAGAGGAAATGGATTGTGTTTACCGTGAGTCTGCTCCTTCTTTATCTACCATTCAAAAGTGGTCAAGCGAGTTTAAACGCGGAAGGGAGAGTATTGAAGATGACCCTAGACCTGGCCGGCCTGTAGTAGCTACTTCACAAGAAAATATTGATAAAGTGGAAAAACTTATATTGGAAGATGGTCGAGTGAAGGTAAAATCTATAGCACAAGTAACCAATCTCTCTATTGGTACCGTACATGATATTATACATGACCATCTTAATATGTCAAAAGTAAGTGCAAGATGGGTTCCGCGAATGCTGACTCGGCTTCAAAAAGACATGCGTGTAGCTTGTTGTTCCGATTTTATTGACCTGTGCGGTGAAAATCCTGATGAGGTGCTGCAAAGAATAGTTACTGGAGATGAAACCTGGGTTCATCATTATGACCCAGAGAGTAAACAAGAGTCCATGCAGTGGCACATTAAGGGTTCAGCTCATCCCAAGAAGTTCAAGGTCATCCCTTCAGCTGGCAAGGTCATGGCCACGATATTTTGGGATTGTGAAGGAGTATTACTAATCGATTATAAAGAAAAAGGTGTAAATATCACAGGACAGTACTACGCTAGTATTCTACGTCAATTAAAGGATGTAATTAAAGAAAAGAGGCGAGGATAGTTAACCAAAGGTATTCTGCTTCTGCATGACAACGCCCCCGTCCATACTGCTCATATTGCCAAGGCAGCTATTGTTGAATGTGGGTTTAAAACTGTTACTCACCCACCGTATAGTCCGGACTTAGCCCCCAGCGACTTCTTTTTGCTCCCCAATCTTAAAAAGGATCTGCGTGGAAATAAATTTTCTGACGATGAAGCATTGAAGGCGGCAGTGGAGGAGCATTTTTACACGAAAGATAAAAAATATTTTTACGAGGGATTAAAAAAAATAATTGATCGATCTTTTAAGTGTATGAACATAGGGGGGGAGTATATTGAAAAATAAAAATATCAAACTTTTCGTACTTGTTTGTTTTCATTCTCATACCGAGAATATTTTGAACACCCCTCGTATGTGTATAATTGCATGAATTCTATAGTAATTTAAATTGTATTTTTTACCTTATTTTCTCGTAATGCTGCAGCTGCCATGACGACTTTTATGACATAGTACATGGCCGCCATCTTGGATTCCAAAATAGTCATCATTTTCGAAATCTGAGCCCCCTATAACCTATAAAACGACATCCATGACAACTTTTATGACATACTGCATGGCCGCCATCTTGGAATCTAAAATGGTCATCATTTTCGAAATCTGCGCCCCCTAAAACCTATAAAACGACATCCATGACGACTTTTATGACATAGTGCATGGCCGCCATCTTGGAATCTAAAATGGTCATCATTTTCGAAATCTGTGCCCCCTAAAACATATAAAACGACATCCATGACGACTTTTATGACATAGTGCATGCCGCATGGCCGCCGTTTTGGAATCCAAAATGGTCATCATTTTCGAAATCTGCGCCCCTCAAAACCTATAAAACGACATCCATGACGACTTTAATGACATACTGCATGGCCGCCATTTTGGAATCCAAAATGGTCATCATTTTCGGAATCTGCGCCCCCTAATACCTATAAAACGACATCCATGACGACTTTTATGACATACTGGATGGCCGCCATCTTGGAATCCAAAATGGTCATCATTTTCGAAATCTGCGCCTCCTAAAACCTATAAAACGATATCCATGACGACTTTTATGACATACTGCATGGAGTGCATGGCCGCCATTTTGGAATCCAAAATGATCATCATTTTCGAAATCTGCGCCCCCTAAAACCTATAAAATGATATCCATTACGATTTAATGACAGTGCATGGCCGCCATCTTGGATTCCAAAATTGTCATAATTTTCAAAAAAAAATCTTTAAAAAAACAATATTATAAATGTGTAAACCGAGCACTTTCATTTGATACCAACCCGACCATTTGATACTTTCTTGCAATTAAAATGACCAGAATAGCAAGACCCCTCACAAATGGCTTTTTAGCATTTTAAGCTCTTCTAGCTCAATAACCTCTTGTTCAAGCCAGCTCAAAATTTAATGACTAAAATATAATGCCCTCGACTATAGTATACGTTCACCCAATTTCATTTAAATTAGAACAAATTTACTTAAGTTATTGAGTATCAAACTATCCTCTGAAAGTTCAGCTTAAAAACATTGAAATGCCGGGACGTGCCCCTAGCCAGCCGTCTGTTCAAAGTCGAATGTAAGAACTTCGCTTCGCTTCGCTTCGCTTCGCTTCGCTCGCTCGTTCGATAAATAAATATTATAGGACAATCTTACACAAATCGATCAAGTCCAACGGTAAGCTCAACAACTTCAATAAGGCTTGTATTGTGGGTACAAAACGACGATATATATAATATATAGATACATATAAGTACTTAAATACATAGAAAACATCCATAACTAAGGAACAAATATTTGTGACGAACACACAAATAAATGCCCTTACCGGGATTCGAACCCGGGACCTCCAGCTTCGTAGGCAGGGTCACTACCGACTAGGCTACGGAGGCCGTTAAAATGCGAAAGTTTAAAGTGAAACACAGTAAATAATCGTTAGCGACAAGATGGTGCAGCAATCGAGGAACTTGGGAATGATTGTCGGATATTATCAGACGGAGTATGACAAACTTAGCCACTCTCACTTACTTTTTCATTAGTAATGTTCGAGAACGAAGAAAGCCGCGCTCTCTTGTGTAAATTGAAAAGCGAATAGCCAAACTTCCTAGCATACAGGACCTAACAATCGTAGTATGTTCGCAATGACCTGGCACAGTTTCTCTCAAAATCGCCGTCTCTTCCAACTTTTTCCACACTCAGAGAAGCACCTTGTGTTGATGCGATGCAAACTTCGCGTGGTGTCGCTTAAAATTATCGGCAGAGACAACCCTCGGCGAAGTTTGGGCGCCGCCTGCTCAGTAATACAACAATCGGGTAACTTGGGAGTTATTGTCGTATATTAGCAGATGGCGCCACTGAGATTAGAGTTTAATTCTGATATGTTTTAATTGCTCGTCTGCGCGAGGATTTGAGTTTAATCTGTGATTGTGTTCGCCGTTTGTGGATTTTTGAATTAGGAACGGAGATTGTTCAAATATTTGTTTTATTATTTGCGATTGTTTTGTGTTTTAAGTGGGTTGGTTATACCAGTTTTGCCAATGTGAGGAGTTTGCTTTGGCAACTTAATTACAAGAATTGGCACAGGTATATATTTTACAAAAATAACTGTAAACTGGCTGTATTTGTTACTAACATATACCTACAGTATACTAAGTACCTACCCAACCTACTATACCTAGTATATATGTCGTAGTCAGATCGTATAATCCGCCGTATTACATTACGGCTAGCCGTTTTCAAAAACAGGGGCGTTTTGAAATGCGGCGGTTCGACGATTAGCCAGATTGTCATTGCGTTCTTCAATAAGGCGGCCTACGTTTAGCCGCATTGTAGGTGCTACTATTTAGATTGTAGTGTGACCAGTTCTTTCGGTCGCCTACGTAACCGGAGTTTGACAATGTTTGCAATTTAATTTATTTTTACCATGGGATCATCCATTAATTACGTCACACGAATTTCTAGGTTTTTTTTACCCCTCCCCCCCTCCTTGTCACACTTGGTCACATTTTGCAAACCCCTCCCCCCTGGTGTGACGTCACATTTTAGGCAATTTTGTTTTTAACGAAATCGACAATATTAACTCGGCATTATTTTTTTAATAAAAAAATATTTTTGATATATAAATATTAGTAATTTTATAACACAACGAAAGTTACATCCAAAATCTCATTATTTAACAGTACAGCGAATAAAAAAATATAAATTAATTTTCGGTTACTGATGAAGTTAAAGTTACATCACAATGTTTGTGTGTGGGAGGTGGGTGGTGGAGGTGGGGAGGAGGGGGGGGAGGGCCCCATGTCACAACATGTCACATTTTCTTGACCCCCTCCCTCCCCCTAAACGTGTGACGTAATTAATGGATGACCCCCATGGTCCCACCGCACTACATGTGTTTCTTTTCCAAAACATTTCCTTCATAACTTAAATAGACGGAGCCCCGCAAGCGGGGCTCCTATTTCTAGGCGGTTTGCCCTTCGGGCATCTGAAGCTACCTAACGAACCTAACCTATTTACCTACCTTCGCTTTTTCCCCAAAGCGTAATGTTTTCACGGACGGCTCACTAAATCAATAGGTAGGTAGGTTAGGTTCGTTAGGTAGCTTCAGATGCCCGAAGGGCAAACCGCCCAGAAATAGGAGCCCCGCGAAGCGGGGCTCCGTCTAGTTAAGTTGCAAAGGTAATGTTTTTTGAAAAGAAACAGTCCGACGAACTCCAGATTTGATGGACACCCCAGCGTTTTTCATAGTTTGTTGTTGTTATGTCAGGCAGCGCCACGAGTGTTAAAAATGGGAACTAAAAACTGTCAAAGCGGCGGCTAATGACTCGCTGTATTACATTACGGCTAGCCGTGTTGAAGAACGTACTCCTATGGCGCCGAATACATTCCGGCGAATTCTCATTCAGCCGCATTCAATCCGGCTAATCGTTAAACCGCCGCATTTCAAAACACCCCTGTTTTTTAAAACGGCTAGCCGTAATGTAATACGGCGGATTATACGATCCGACTGCGACATATATACTAAGTACCTACACTTAAGTAAAGAGAATTAAATCACTACACCTAAGTACCAATTCATAAAGATAGGCTACACTAAATGTAGAAAATAAAGTATTGTGAATTATATAAATTATAATAGACGATAATTTATTACGATCTTGATACATTTTACTAAAATATATACCTATATTCTTTTACCGCCAAGACGATACACTTCAAATTAATATTTCACCTTACCGTCTAAGTAGGACATCTGAGACAAGTATTTTTATTACAGACTCTTAGTAAATTATATTTTATTTCAAAACAACAAAGTAAACTGAATTCGGAGAGAAGAACGTTAAGAATTTATTTCTTCTAAAGTAGGTACTTAAATACGATTGTACATATAAAGGTATAATATTATTATATAGGTAATTATAATAGCACGCATAATAGGTATCGCTCACTAAGTATTTTCTTATGTAAGGTCAGTGTGGGAAAGACTGGGATATAAAATGTATCTTTATCATAGGGTAAGAACTAGTGCCCCGCCAATTCCTGGGATTAGTTGCCAAGCGGACCCCAGGCTCCAATGAGCCGTGGCAAAAATGCCGGGATAACGCGAGGAAGATGATGAGATGTCATAGGGTAAGAACTGTCTCGTATTTGTATTAAGTATGTATGTGTCACTTACGTCAAGTATTCAAGTGAGTTTGAAATAAGTAGATTATGGCGCATCCGGGGTTATTTCATGACGTTTTGACTCAATTTGAGTATATCGTGCGTTTACTGCTTAATGCCATATTCCTAAGCTGATGACCTAAATTTGAGCACAGTAAATAGTTGTGTACAGTAAGTAACAATATCTTTAACAATAACAATATATTTATTTAACAATAAAATAAATTTAACAGAGGCACATTGCAGTGAACCCCGCACTAGGCATGGCCTGTATCGCGGCGGTCAAGGTCAAGTACGGAATTATATACCTAGGTACCTACGTATGTCCTAAATTTTGATGATAAGAAAATGGAAATCCACTTATTTTTACCACAATGGTGGCAAACAACCGTACGGACAGATTTATGGGAAGCATATAAAACAATTAAATCAAAAATAACATTTCGTACATAACAGTGCACAAGTTATGTAGTTTGAAAATGGAGACCCACCGAAAGATGTCGCGCGAATAACTAAAAATACGTGTAGTCCGTATATATACGTTAATCCGTAATAGTACTTAATTAGTTTTATGTTAGCATGACTCACGACAGTTTAAATTAGATTTTCTTACATTGTTTAGCACGAAATTGGCAAAAAGTACCTATGTAACATGTGACAATTTGATTTTTACATGCACCTTATAAGAAATGGTTTTACCGCTTAACCCAGGGTTGGTGATGATGGTGCAGGTGAGGGATGGTGCAAGTGGCCCTAAGAAAGTTACTGATTTAAAACTATGTGCTAAGCTAGACCTAACTGCCGCCTGGCCCGTCCCGATAGAGCAGCATATGGACTGGATGTAATGTGACCCAGCCGACAATCCAAGCCGAAAATTTGGACATTACAATCAAGGACCGGAAAACCCCTCTTTACGCTTAATCCTATCCATTCGGTAACCCAATCAATTCGGTTACCTTATCATTCGGTAACCCTATCATACTGTTACCTGATTGTAACGGTAAGCTTATTGAAACGGTAACCTTAACCGTTAACCGAGTTAATCTCAAAACCCCATCGCGTTAGGGTTTTTGTTAGGGGTTTTTAACCGGTTTTTATTCAGTTATGGTAACCTTTATTATCGGTTGCTTATTGGTTTGCTACATTCGTATTTAGTGATGTGCCGTCAGTCAAATACTAAGAAAAATTGTTAATAATAAATTAACTATTTTATAATAGTTTATTTTGTAATTTTAGTCAATTTTCTTAATTTTGCTTATTTTAATGTTTTTGTTTATTTTACTTATTTTGTTTATTTTGTAATTTTTTTTTATTTAGTTTATTTTACTTATTTCATTTATTTTATTTGTTATTAATTTTGTTATTTTTATTAATTTTATTTATTGTATTTATTGTATTTATTGTATTTATTGTATTTATTGTATTTATTGTATTTATTGTATTTATTGTATTTATTGTATTTATTGTATTTATTGTATTTATTGTATTTATTGTATTTATTGTATTTATTGTATTTATTGTATTTATTGTATTTATTGTATTTATTGTATTTATTGTATTTATTGTATTTATTGTATTTATTGTATTTATTGTATTTATTGTATTTATTGTATTTATTGTATTTATTGTATTTATTGTATTTATTGTATTTATTGTATTTATTGTATTTATTGTATTTATTTTATTTATTTTATTTATTTTATTTATTTTATTTATTTTATTTATTTTATTTATTTTATTTATTTTATTTATTTTATTTATTTTATTTATTTTATTTATTTTATTTATTTTATTTATTTTATTTATATTTGTAATTGTACGTATATTATAATTATTGGTAATTTATTGCTTGTAAAACAACTTGACAATTAAAATGCTCTTGTGGCCAATAGTTTCGATTATATTTCAGCATGGTTAACAAGGCCATCATATGCGTAGATATATTGTTCTTAGTAACAAAAGGAAATAACAGTGTATCGACTTCATACATATTTAATGCATTTGTATATTTGTCGTCAGTATTCTAACGTACTCAGGTGTATGCAGACGGAACAACTGTGCCAACATCGCTAAATTCATAATGCAAATTTTAAATTAAATTTTTAGAATACCTAGTTTGTTCATAACCGAACACAAGTTATATTTATATTAAAACTCTTTAGGTTTTTTTACTGTACTCTTGTCTATGATAGGAAACAATGGAATAGAAACAGTAGAAGAGATTGAGTTGTCATGATATAAAAATGTAAGTTTTGGTGGAGCTGAAATAAATTTATTTTAATACAATTTGCAGTGAGTTGTTTTGAATGTGGAGACACGGTCAGGACCAGGGCCCCTTTAAATTGTCTCGCACATAAAATTGGTCCTTCAAGCTGTTTTAAGAAGATTGCATTTTGCAAATAAAGATGAAAAGTTTAAAATTAAGACCTACATCAATGATGATGAATTTTTAGTAGCTGTTCTTCTTCTCAAGAGAACGACTTCATTCTTAAACAAGAGCATTTCGTCTGTTCAGAACGTCGTGATTTTCAACAGAGCCAGTTCGTGCGGCGACATCAGGCGGTTTCTGTGTTGGTGTATAGTTTCTAATAGTTTCCGTCGCGGTGAGGCGACCTGCGGCGAACAGTCTTCGGACGAGCTGCTAGCACCTGCTAGTATCCGAACGCGACGGGTCAACGACCGCAGAACTGTCACCGGTCACCGGCGCCTTGTGTTGTTTGTTGTGTTGTGGTGGACGTAAATCTTGTTTATTTAATATAGTTAATAGTTAGCATAACAATAGAAAGCTGGAAGATTGTCATACAAGTGTTCTGCACAAGTTCGCAAACTTATTTAGGTTCAAAATGGCTCAGCTAAAGGAATTAAAGGCCAATCGGGGATATGTAAAAGGGGCGATTAGTAGGTTAGAAACATTTTGTACCTCAAACGAATTCGCGACAGCAACACTTGAAGTGCTTGCTCAAAAAAAGGAAAGGGTGCTTAAAGCATTTAATGATTACGAAGCGTACAATAGAGCAATCCTTGCTATTGAGCCTGAGGATGGTGAGTCGTATGAATTGTACGAATCTAAATGCGATTTGTGTATCGCCACGTTAAATACGCGTCTACATCCTGCGGAACCACCTGCGGCACAGACTACTGCATCGACATCTTCCGGACTAGAAGCAGGTAAATTAAAAAAACTTCCGTGCATTAATATTAAAACTTTTGATGGCCAGAGTGTGATGGACTATCACCCATTTATAAATATGTTCAAAGCTGTCATTGATATGGATGCAAAATTGAGCTCCTGCGAAAAACTGTACTATTTACGGTCGTTTTTGGCAGGAGGAGCTTTAGATTTGATAAAGCATTTAATGCTTACAAATGAAAACTATGAGGTAGCCTTAAAACTCATTGACGATAGGTACAACAACATACCAAAAATTATAAATTTTCATGTCAACAGTATTATTGACATGCCAGTTTTGACAAAATGTACAGCTTCTGGGCTGCGTTCCATAGTGTCAACTGTAAATATGCATCTTGCAGCATTAAGAAACTTGAATGAAAAAGTTGAGTTCTGGGATACTATATTGGTCAATATTTTGTCTAGGAAGATTGATTCCTACACTTATCGTGGATTTCATCTTGAGCGTGATATGAAAGAGGTTCCTAACTTGTGTGAATTGCTTACTTTCCTAGAAAAAAGAGCAATTGCGTTGGAAGCCACAATGACGGAAGAGCCGAAGAAGCCGGTGAAATCTGTTGTAAGTGCAGCAGCTGCCACTGGAGTCTCATGTAAGTATTGCCAAGATTCTCATAAAATATATGAATGCGCCAAGTTTAAGTTGCTCCCTTATAAGGAGCGATGTGAGTTTGTTGATGCAAACAATTTGTGTAAATTGTGTCTCAATGGTCATCGAGGTAGATGTTTAATGAGATTGAAATGTGCAACTTGTCATGAATTACACAACACTCTGTTGCATTCGCCAAACAAAGGTAAGGTAGCTAATGTTTCCTTGGCTGATGAACCCTCTCAGAATGTAAATAATAAAAGCAAATCAAATGATGGTTGTTTGCCTACCGACTCATCCATAAATGTGAGTTTGTCTGCTAGACCTCGGAATGCAAGTGTATTGCTTCCGTCTATAATTGTGAAGTTGAAGAAAAAGGATGGTACCTTTACTCATGCTAGAGCACTTCTAGACTCTTGCTCGCAGATACATTTTGCCACTGAAAAACTGATTGAGGAAGTAGGTATTTCTACATATGATACTGATGAGGTAGTGACTGGTGTGTGTGAAAGAGACAATAATATTGCGCAAAAGGCTGATTTAGTTATTTACTCTACCGTGGGTGATTTTAAAGTTGATGTGTCATGCTGTGTGACAAGAAAGATTACTTGTGCCCTTCCGCAGCAAACATTTGACACGTCTCAGTTTGATATTCCATCCTATGCCCAGTTGGCTGATGAGAAGTTCAATGAATCGAATGAGAATTCACTATTATTAGGTGCTGACGTCTTTTTCCAGGCGTTCCAGTATGTGTGCCGGCAGCTGACACCTGTGGGTCCATATTTGGTGAAGACGAGGTTCGGTCATATTGTAGGCGGGGCGCTGCCCTTCCCTGCTGGCAAGAGGTCTATAAGTAACTATTGTGTTACATCTAAAGGTAATCCTATTGATTTTAATGTAGCTAGGGATGATTTGCAACCACCTTTCCCATGTGTTAAACAAAGTGAGGTTTGCTTGCTGTCAAACGATTGTCAACCTTCTGAAGACATTGTTGATATAATGTCCAAATTTTGGGATTGTGAAAAAGTACCTGACATCATTAGGGAAACCGGTACAGAGGTTGAGCAGGCGGAACAGATTTTTCAGGAGTCAGTTAAATTAGAAAATGACAAATTCACTGTAGCCATGCCGGTGAAAGTTGAGTTGGACAAGTTAGACTTAGGTGATTCTTTTAGTAGCGCCTTGCAACGACTTTTCAATTTAGAAAAGCGGTTTTCACGCGATCTGGAGTTGGGTAAAAAGTATAAAAAATTCATACAGGATTACATTGACCAAGGTCATGCTAAATATTTTGACATGTCTAATTATGACTTAAGTGCAGGCAATGTCATGTTTCTGCCCCACCACCCTGTGATTAGTTCCAGTAAAACGACACCAGTTAGGGCTGTTTTTGACGCTGGTGCTGTCACAAAAAATGGTATATGTTTAAATGACATTTTGTTAAATGGTCCGGTGGTTCAAAAGGATCTCTTTGAAATTCTGATTTTGTTCAGAACTTTCAAGTATGTATTATTGTGTGATATAAAGGCTATGTATCGCCAAATTTTGATTGAGGATAAGTATCGTTGTTTGCAAAATATCTTGTGGCGCGATTCTCCTGACGAGTCAGTCAAATGTGTACAGTTGCAGACAGTTACATATGGTTTAAAGAATTCTGCGTTCTTAGCATGTAGGTGTTTGTTAGAATTAGCCCAAAGGTATGAAAGTCAATATCCCTTGGCTTCGTTCGTGTTGAAGCACACGTGTTATGTAGATGATATTCAGTGTGGTTCTAATGATTTGAATGAGCTTGCGCAGATGAAAAAGGAGTTGATAGGGCTAATGAAGTTCGCTAGTCTGTCTCTACACAAATGGTGTTCTAATAACCAAGAAATTTTAAGCGACATACCGGTTGAATTGCATCAACTCGATAGTAGGAGCTTTGATAAAAATAATGAATATGTTAAAACTCTTGGATTGACATATGACGTCATTACTGATACGCTCGACATGAAGTGTCCTGTTAAAGAGGTTCAAGAAAAGTACACGAAGCGTCAGATGCTTAGCTTCATAAGTAAATTTTTTGATCCTTTAGGATTATGTGGCCCTGTGTTAGTGCAGGCAATAGTAGTTTATGCAACAGTGATATAATAAGGAGAGTTTTTTACAAAACTCGACTACGTCTCGTTTTGTAACTTCGACCCTTGAATTTTAAGAACCAATTATGAGCTGTTGCATACATTACTTTTTCTATGACAGCTGCAGCAAAAAAAAAAAATAAAAGAGTTATTATTAAAAAAAAAAGAGTTATTATTTAAAAAAAGAGTTATTATTTAAAAAAAATTGAGTTATTATTAAAAAAAAAAGAGTTATTATTGTAAATGAAAACATACCTCTTTCAATCAAGATGATCGGAACTTGTATCTTTAAAAAAAATAAAGCAGTTGTATTATACTCATAAGATGACTGCTAGCAGTCATCTTATGAGCCTATAGACAAAGCATTCAAATGACATTGCTTTAGATATCACTGTCAGTCATTTAATTGACACATTTAAGTGCTGGAGTAGAAAAAGATATTAATGCAACAGGTTTGGTTCGAATCGTTGAAATGGGATGAGGTTTTACCTCAAGGTCTTAACAAAAAATGGGTTGACTTTGCCAATAGCTTAGTTCAAATGTCCAGCATCTCGATCGCTAGGAATATCAATATTCAAGGAGCGCAATCCTTAGAATTAGTGGGATTTTCTGATGCTTCTAATGCTGCTCATGGATGTTGTTTGTACTTACGTGTCATTGATGCTGACAACAAGGTTTCGGTGAATCTTTTGTGCTCGAAGACGCGCATCAATCCTAAGGCTAAATCCTTGACCATCCCAAAATTGGAACTGAATGCTGCCCTGTTACTTGCTATTCTAGTTCGGAAGGTGTACAATGCTCTGTCCTTAAAATACTCAGTGAGTGCTCACCTTTATAGTGACTCCATGATTTTACTAGCTTGGTTAAAAACATTACCAGTTAAGCTTAACGTGTATGTAGGTAACAGAGTTGATAAGATTAATAAGCTATCCTCCGACTTTGAATGGCATTATGTAAATACGCATGATAACGCCGCAGATATATTATCTCGTGGTGTAGAGCCCCAATTATTGGAAAAATGTGACATTTGGTGGCATGGGCCAAAGTTTTTGTCTGACCCTACTTACCATCATAAACCTGTAGAACATGATATTTTAAAATCTGATGTACCAGAGCTAAAACCTACAACTGAAACCTGTCATACTTGTGTAGATGTAAGTTCTAGTTCGATTGATGCTTTGATACATAAATATTCAAATATAAACAAATTGACAAGGATTGTAGGTTATCTCCTTAGATTTGTATTTAACTGCAAAAATGTAAATATTAACAAACGTCAGGGATATTTATCTCCCCAAGAATTAGACTCTGCGTTGCGCATGATAATTAAATGTGAGCAAAGAAAGTTCTTTTGTAATGATATTGAAGACTTAAATAATAAGTTGCCATTAAAGTCTGGCTTAAACAGTTTGCATCCTTTTCTTGATTCTGAGGGATTGTTACGTGTAGGTGGTAGATTGCAAAATGCAGGATTGTCCTATGACCAAAAGCACCCGATTATATTGCCCAAAGGTTCTCATGTAACAAAAATTATAATTCATAATGAACACTTGAGGTTAAAACATGCTGGTGCCACTTTGTTACTGAGTACCCTAAATGAGAAATATTGGATTTTGAATGCCAACAGAGAACTAAAGTCCGTTTTGTATAAATGTATAAAATGTTTTCGACTTAAGGCAAAAAATGCTACTCAATTAATGGGTTCTCTACCACTTGATCGTGTAAATATGACTCGTCCATTTCAAATAGTAGGCACGGATTATGCCGGTCCTTTCTATGTAAAGCAGACTAGAATTAGGAAACCTGTGATCACAAAGGCTTATGTTGTGATTTTTGTATGCTTTGTTACAAAAGCCATTCACGTTGAATTGGCATCTGACATGACAACCGATACTTTTTTAGGGTGTCTAAAAAGATTTATATCTCGTAGAAACAAACCTACTAAAATATATTGTGACAATGCAGCCTATTATAAGGGCGCGGAAAATGTTCTTAAGGAATTGTATGACCTTCAAAATTCCGCTAATCACCAATCAGCTGTGGTTGACTTTTCTAGTTCTGAAAGAATATCCTTTCATTTTATTCCTTATTCCCCAGTTTTTGGTGGTTTGTGGGAAGCTGGT
The DNA here is from genome assembly GCF_948474715.1 of Cydia amplana. Taxonomy (NCBI): domain Eukaryota; kingdom Metazoa; phylum Arthropoda; class Insecta; order Lepidoptera; family Tortricidae; genus Cydia; species Cydia amplana. The sequence goes on from NC_086085.1 coordinate 6,493,769, forward strand.
ATTAAAAGTGTTAAATATCACATGAAACGTGTAATTGGTAACACGGTGTAAACACGTTTAGGTAAACCTATGAGCAAATGTACACGATTTTGGTTCAATTCGAAGCCATTTTGAATTCTAGGCCGTTGACCCCTATGTCTAGGGATCCTAGTGATATGACTTATTTAACTCCTGGACATTTTCTCACTGGTAGTTCACTGACTTCGTATCCAGAAACGGATATTACAGATGTAAATATAGGTAGATTGAGTTTTTGGAAACAATGTGTTCAATTGCAGCAACATTTTTGGCGGCAATGGCATAAGCAATACTTGGTTATGCTGCAGAGTAGGCCAAAGTGGAGAAATGAGTCTCCCAACTTATAAATAGGCACTTTAGTTTTGTTGAGGGAAGATAATACCTCTCCGTTGTGTTGGCCAGTAGGTCGAATTGTTGATGTTAAACCTGGTAAAGATGGTAAGGTTCGAGCCTTGCATGTAAAAACAGCAAAAGGTTTCATTGTTAAAACGAGTGTTACCAAGGTGTGTCCCTTACCAATTGATTACAGTTAGGTAAACTGTTTTATTCATTTGTTTATAATTTAGCGATAATGCTGAAGTTGGTTAAGGTTTAATTTTTGTTGTTTTTTAACATTGTAAGTGTTGTTTTTTGGCTAGGCCCCCAACATGTTCATAACCGAACACAAGTTATATTTATATTAAAACTCTTTAGGTTTTTTTACTGTACTCTTGTCTATGATAGGAAACAATGGAATAGAAACAGTAGAAGAGATTGAGTTGTCATGATATAAAAATGTAAGTTTTGGTGGAGCTGAAATAAATTTATTTTAATACAAGTTGCAGTGAGTTGTTTTGAATGTGGAGACACGGTCAGGACCAGGGCCCCTTTAAATTGTCTCGCACATAGTTGAAGTGAGGTTTAAACCTATTTTATAGCTTTACCTGAATGCGATTGAAAATAAAGAAAGTGTAAACACTTTCTTTATTATCAAACATTATCTTAAAAGATAATTAAAACTTTTGAAGTGACGCTGTTATGTTTGGAAAAACTTACTTACTTAAGTTTTTTTTATCTCAACCAATCTAAATGGGTTTATAGTCGACATACCGCTTGCGAATTTTCTTTGTGGAGACCGCAGCCCGAGTAAATGGGCCCTACGCTCTGGCGGTCGGCTTGACAGACGTTACGTCAATCTAAGAAGATATGAAATCATAACAGAAAATGTTTACAAGGAATATGTATTCCAAAAAACATTATATGTGGTCATAATAATGCTACAACTACAATAATTTCACATTAAAGTGTAAAATAAGTGCATGTGTGCAAGTGACTGAAGTTCCTGTCCGCAGAATTCGACTTACCTATACTTAGTGATTGTTTATGCATATTTTTATATTCATTTTAGTTTCTATTTTACTCATAAGTTTTTATTTTCTTTGTGATAAGGTTTCTATGTCGCTTCAACCAAGTGCAAATAATGCCGTCCCCACCACGTCATCCCTGGAATCCATTGAAACACAATGCCCACTCTGTCCTGAAGTCCGCTTTTTCAAAGGGCAACGTGGCCTCAATATTCACATCGGTCGTGCCCACGGTAACCCAACTCACCGAAACACGCCGCCCGTTAATTCTAGTGTAGTGTCTAACCCTACAAGCTCACCTGTTAGTAATTATCCGCCAATTTCAGAAACTTTAAGCAAACTCAAACAATCAATTCCAGTCATTAAAAGAATCCCACGAGGCGCCCGAATTGCAGTTGCCCAGAAACTTGCAGATGATTTGAGAGCCACGGTGAATCAGAATTCTAAGGAAAGCTGGGAAAACCTACTTACCTTCCCCTATAGAGTTCTCTACGCCAAACAAGCCGCGCAAAGGGGTGTTTCCCTAACGTCTCGGATCAAGCAAAACTGTTCCAATCCCCATGATGTCTCCGAGTTGTCAAGATCCGCCTTTAAGCACAATTATTCACTTGCGCGAAACGTAGAAAATAAAATAGGGGAAGGTAACATTAAAGGAGCTGCTCACCTTCTTTTCTCTAGCGACGCTATAGCCCCTGATTCATCTGATACCTTGAATGCCCTACTAAGTAAGCACCCTAATCCGGATGAGAATCTCTTGCTACCAGATCCTCCCGGCCCAACAGATCCCTGCCTTCAGGTAACATCCGATGAGGTTTTTAGGTCTATTTGCACCTTCCCAAATGGTTCAGCTGGGGGTCTAGACGGTCTAACTCCACAGCATCTTAAAGACCTGCTTGGCCACTCCTGCGGTGAAGCAGGTGATACCCTTCTTAAAGATTTAACCGTTTTAGTGAACTTCATGCTACAGGGTAAGGTTAACACGGAAGTTACCAACATCTTGTACGGAGCCAACTTATGTGCTTTGATTAAAAAGGACGGCGGGATCAGGCCTATTGCAGTTGGCACCACCTATCGCCGTTTAGCAGCCAAATCTTGCTGCAAGGCGATTTCAGATAAACTGAGTGTTTACTTTCAACCGGTTCAATTAGGCTTCGGTTCCAGGTGCGGGTGCGAGGCAGCGGTACACGCATTACGTTCTTTTGTTACCAAGAAAGAAGGCGAGGTTGTATTGAAAGTTGACGTAAGAAACGCATTCAACTCTGTCGACCGAGGCGCTTTACTTACCCAAGTCAAAGAAAAGACCCCTGAGTTGTATAATTTTGTGTGGCAATGCTACGGCACAAACTCTAAATTACTTTTTAAAAATAACCTTTTAAGCCGCGTCTCCACCAAGCGCACGCGCCCGCGAGGCAGCCTCGCGAGCCAAATGCTCGGTCTATGTGGACGTGCCTCGAGGCCGTTCGGGCGCACGTTGGCTCGGCCGTGCGTGCCTCGGGGTTGAGCCGTCCGCTGTCGGTAAATGTGGCATGCTCAAAGGTGCCTCAGTGTGCGCTGTTCGTTCGGTGTGGACTGGTGGTGGTTTTGGCTCGCGAGCGCAAATAGTTTTAAATAATTATGAACTCTCAAGAGCAGTCGATCCGTTTGATTCAACTATATGGTGAACATAAGGTGTTGTGGGATCCCAAACATCCAAAACATTTAAATAAATTTACGCGGGAAGACTGTTGGAGGAAAATGTCTGCAGAAATGCAATGTTCTGTTGATGAGGTTAAAAGGAAAATGGATTCATTGTTGGGATCATACAGGCGCGAAAAAAGCAGAGAAAAGAAAAGCCATGTTACAGGTTCAGGTAAAGATTGCTTTATTATTTATTTCTATTATTCATTTACGAACAAATACTTATCTCTCAAAGAAAAAGCGAATACCTAGGTACCGTTTTGATACCTACACAGAAATAGGATTTGAATACAAAAGATTCGAACTGATTGCAATGCACGCGTCACAAGAAAACTTCAATTTTATAAACTATTATTTTATCATAAAATGTCTAATCATATTTATATTATAATATTCATTGTATTTTTTTCTGCTGCAGGAGCTGAAGACGTATATACATCAAAGTGGTTTGGGTACCCTTATTTTGATTTCATGAGAAACAAAAATGAACCTGGAGATACTCAGGATACGATGCCGATCGTAAGTATGTTTTGTATTATGCATACTGAAGTTGCCATGGAATAGAGCCATTAGTTACAAAATGTTCTGCTAAGTACAACCGTGTTTCTTTTGCGTTATTAGTACCTCGCCTAGGAATCGCTGCAATTGGTGTGAATGTAATTTCATTTATATTATTTCTCCATTGGCCGGGAATTAGTACACCATCTTCAAGTTCCCTGTCAAATAGCTCGGGTGGAATATTATTGGTAGAAGTGTTTTTCCGGATATAGTTATACAAATATATAGCTGCTAAGACTACTTTTCTCGCTTTGTTTGGATACGCCCTTTGCTACCTACGTTCACATACAGAAAATTGTAATTAGCATCAACCAATGCAAAGAGGACAATGCTTGGGAATTGCTTATAATTGATATAATCAGTCCCACTATTAATTGGTGCTTGTAACATAACATGTTTTCCATCCATTGCTCCAATCACATGGGGGAAATTCCATTTGTTCTCAAATTCTTCCGATATAGCTAGCCACTCTTCTTCTGTAGACGGAATCTAAAAAAAATACTAGGTATTATTCATTGCATTTATGTTTTTGCTTTGTCCTAACCCAACACAAAAACAGTGCTGTTGGTCATTACCAACAGCACCGTTTTGTGTAGACAATGTAGTAAAAATGTGATTTTACTACATTGTGCATTTCACTAGAAATGGGCCCTCAACCAATTCCTTATCATTAAACTAAAAAAAACCGGCCAAGTGCGAGTCGGACTCGCGCACGGAGGGTTCCGCACCATCAACAAAAAACAAGCAAAAAAACGGTCACCCATCCAAGTACTGACCCCGCCCGACGTTGCTTAACTTCGGTCAAAAATCACGTTTGTTGTATGGGAGCCCCACTTAAATCTTTATTTTATTCTGTTTTTAGTATTTGTTGTTATAGCGGCAACAGAAATACATCATCTGTGAAAATTTCAACTGTCTAGCTATCACGGTTCGTGAGATACAGCCTGGTGACAGACGGACGGACGGACGGACGGACGGACGGACAGACGGACGGACAGACGGACAGCGGAGTCTTAGTAATAGGGTCCCGTTTTTACCCTTTGGGTACGGAACCCTAAAAAGGATGACATTAACAAATAAAGGGACACTGTTTGCTAGTTTCAACTATGCACACGAGAGATATTAACGAACAAAAGAAAAACCGTGGCAGGATAAAACAAAAGCACAAATAAATAACCAGGAAGGAACAACAAAACAATTTGCACAAGCCAGGTCAGTTAACCGGCTAGTAACAACAGATGCACGTGCCCCCATTGTTCCTCAGATAGACCCAATCAACCAGAAACGGCTGAGCGACAAAATTGTAATTTAAACTAACGCGCAAAGGTTCAAAATAACGTAGCGGTAGGTTGATGGTTTCTGCAATAAGTCGTGTTCTCACTGCTTATAACATTTCATAACAATTTTTGTTTTCAGGAGGTCCAGCGGTCTTCTCCAATTTGTGAGGTGGTCGTACATACTGACAACGATTCATCGAACCAGGCACAACAATCGCAGTCTAACACAGATGAAGGAGGATCACTACAGCCTGAAACTTCAGCTAACATGCCTTTACAAGAACCTCCACGTAAAAAAAAACGTAATAATAAAAATCCGAAATCTCAAACGCAGCCGCAGGTAGATTCTGCAGATACCATGCTTCAAGAAGCCTTTCAGTTCTTACAAAAGTCTTCTAACGACGTCAATAATCCATACTTTTCCTTTGGAAAACACATAGCTAATGAATTAAAAAAATATGATCACCATACATTAGCCTGTGTAAAGAACGCGATAAATAATATTATTTTTGAAGCTGATTTAGGCAAATACTCGCGGCATTCATCTACATCGTCATCGTCACTAGCCATGACACCGTTGTCACCTATGTCACAAGTTATGATACCGTCACCTGCCGCTGTATCATCACCTGCCGTTACCGATGCACAATATTTAGATTTGCAAGATGAGGACACACCAAATTTGTAAAAGAATAACGCGATACACTAAAGTTAGGTAATTGAATGATTGTAAAGCTAAAATAAATATTATACATAAATATTTTTTTTACTTACCTTTACGTAATCACTTAAGGTTTCGATAATAGCGTCGCAAACATCTGGAATTATTTTTGAAATACTCTGTTTCGATATTCGAAATAAGTATTGCAAGCTGGTATAAGAGTCCCCACTTGCTAAAAATCTTAAAGTTATTAAAATTCTTTCTCTCACAGTTATTGCTTCTCTATAATTTGTGTCGCACTTTTTAACTTTCTCAGATAACAATGAGCACAAATTTTCAAAATCTTCCAGGGACATACGTGTAAAATTATGTACGGTTTCGTCATGTGTCAAATCTTGAAATAATTTATTGCCGTGTTTATTGCGACGCTCATAAAGTTTTTTTATCCACCAGCGTCTTGGTCTTTTCTTAAAACGTGAGTTTTTCCTCTTTTTTAAACAATAAGCCACTAGAAAAATAGCACCAGCAGAAATAACACAACTATCCATTGTGAATTGCCTCGGACTTCTGATGGCTCGGTCTGCCTCGCGAGGCTCGCCTCAGTGTCTCCGAGCTAAACCTCGAGGCTGCCTCGCGAGGCCAGGCTCGCGAGCCACACATTCGAGGCTGCCTCGCGAGCGCGTGCGCTTGGTGGAGACCCGGCTTTATATTCATCAGTGGGCTGTCAGCAAGGCGACCCTTTGGGCCCTGCACTTTTCAGCCTTGCCATACACCCTATCCTGGAAAGCCTAAATTCTAAATTTAATGCTTGGTACCTCGACGATGGTACCCTGGGAGGCACCGTCGACGAGGTATTTGATGATTTGCGAATTCTCATAGAAAAGTTTTCTAAAATTGGCCTGTGTTTAAATTATTCAAAGTGCGAAGTATTTTTTTCCGACCGATGCATGCATAAAGATGTAGCGCTTTCAAAATTCAGCACCTTAGCTCCTGGCATCAAAGTTTTGGATGAAAGTTCACTTTACCTCCTAGGTTCACCGATCCTGGACGAAGCCTTCCCGAATTACATTAATAATCAGCTTCAAAATTTTAAAAACTATTCGGACCGCTTGCTCACAATTAACCCTCATATGGCCTACACAATAATTAAATTTTGTTTGTTTGTCCCTAAATTTACTTATGTCCTGCGTTGTAGCCATTTTTGGAAATATCCCAACCTTTTGGAAATACTAGACCAAGAAATAAAATTTACAGTATCGTCCATTTTTAACATTACTTTCGACAACTCTCAGTGGTCCCAAGCCTCCCTGCCCATTAGGCACGGTGGTATTGGGATACGACAAACTTCTGCTGTTGCTCTTCCGGCTTTTCTTTCTTCAGCGCATAACATTGAAAAACTGTTCCGAAAAATCCTTAAAACTGACCCCCTTATTAATTTGGACGTCCCTTTCCTGCCGGAGGCTATCGACAGCTGGAAAACGGCCTGCCCAAACACGGACTTGCCCATTACTCGCCATTCGCAACACCAATGGGACGAGCCGCTCTGTCTGCTGGTACGGGATAATCTGTACGAAACGTCTACCAGCACCACAGAGCGCGCTCGTCTCCTTGCTGCGACGAGATGGGAATCCGGCTCATGGTTGCAGGCCCTGCCATCAAAGAACCTGGGCACACTTCTCTCTACGAACACCTTTAGGATTTCTTTGTGTTTGCGCTTGGGGGTGGCTTGTGTGGCTCCTCATCTGTGCCAGTGCGGTGCAAACGTGACGCGTTTTGGTTTCCACGGCCTATCCTGTGCGAGGAGTGTCGGCCGTCTCTCACGACACGCGAGCCTAAATGACATCCTCCGCCGTGCTCTTGTCACGGCTGGGATGCCGGCGGTTCTGGAACCGTCTGGTTTGGCCCGCGATGATGGCAAAAGACCGGACGGCATGACCCTCGTTCCCTGGAAGATTGGACGGCCTTTAGTTTGGGATGCCACATGCGTGGACACCCTTGCGCCGTCCCATCTTCCAGGAACATCAATCAGAGCTGGTGCGGCCGCCAACGCGGCTGAACACCTCAAGCGGCGCAAATATGCAGCCATTGATCCTGGCTGCATGTTTGAGCCGTTTGGGGTGGAAACCCTTGGGCCGTGGGGACCTGGCGCCCACGGCATATTCACCGAGCTGGCGAAGCGCCTCGTGGAGGCGACGGGTGACAAGAGGGCTGGCTCCTACCTTGCGCAACGCATTGGTATTGCCGTCCAGCGCGGCAATGCCGCCAGCCTTCTTGGCACCCTGCCCAAAGGCACAGAGCTGGAGCCACTTTTTTATTTATAATTTTAGTTTATGTTTTAGTTGTAGCTTTATATAGTTTTTAATTTTAGTTTATAATTTTTCTTTCATAATATTATTTTTTAGAAGTTTATCTATTAGTCTAATTAAAAATTCTAGAGAGGCAAGTCAAAATAATATTATTATTCTTATACCTACATTTCCCTTTTATTTATTTTATTTATTTTATTTATTTTATTTATTTTATTTATTTTATTTATTTTATTTATTTTATTTATTTTATTTATTTTATTTATTTTATTTATTTTATTTATTTTATTTATTTTATTTATTTTATTTATTTTATTTATTTTATTTATTTTGTTAATTTGTTTATATTTATTTATTTTATTTATTTTGTTATTTTTTTTTTAATTTGACTAATTTTGTTTATTTTATTTATTAAACGTAACCTAACCATTGTTCATTAATTTTTGTCATAAGCATTTATTTATTTAATTTTATTGTTAAACATTTTTTTTACTCTATTAAACATTTAGAAGACCTGACGTATTTTCCTTTATATAGTTAAATGTTCCCAAGTTTTAATTTAGGCATTCTGGGTTTCTGGCTTATATTTATATAGCTTGCACTTTTATACTACATACATTACTACTTAATTCCTTTTACTCTTTCGGGTTTAAAAAAATCCCGTGAATTGGAGAAGAAAGTTTTGTTGGAATGTAAAAAGCATACTAAGTGTCAAGTCTCAGAGTTGGACTAAAAATAACTTGAATAAGAAGAAGAATAAGAACATACATTTTATTCTTATTCCAATCGATTTGAATAAGTATAATTCTTACACTCGTTATTTTAGAATAAAATAAAAGTTAATAAATCATGTCACTTTTATTTTATTAAATGAAAAATAAAAAACGGAATATTTATTCCAGGTGTAGGATTATTATAAATAACGTTTTATTCAATTAGAATGTTATTCTGAATTAAATTAATGATGGTTCAATGTATATTTCTTTGCGTATTAAGTATGTATTTTGTTTATTATTCCTATCAGGCTTGAGGTCATACGTATGCTATCTCTTTCACACCTACGGAAAGTGAATGAGATAGTAAATTACTGCAGGTAAGAAAAGAGTCCTACGCTTATCACTAGATTTGCAGAAAGTTGCAGGCGTGTTTCCACTTGAGACCGTCATTTATTACTCATTAATAGGATTAAGTCGTGGCGTGGTGAATTCTTTGTCAGCATTTGCTAAACACGTGCGGCAAGCGTTGTTGTGTCAAACGATATTAATATCTGATAATTTCCGACTAAATAATAAATGCAAATTTTAAATATCAGAAGAATATCGTCATATCGTGGGAAACGACAGGTTAAAAGAAATACGGGTATCGTCCAATACCAAGACTATGCGGCAGTAAATTAAATTTGTAAGATTTTATTGCATAAAATCAGGTATAAATTAGACAAGAAACATAGTAGTTTCTTGTCTAATTTACTTCTATCTATACGTAACGCCTATACGGCACCCAGACTGCATGTTTAATCTAGGAATATTATTTAGAATGCTGCTTACTAAGTATGTATGTATCTATTTAATTTAATCAAAACTATTTCACCTATCAATGTTATAGATACCCAATAAATATAATGAATTCTGGTATTAATGAAAGATTTGAAGTATTAAAATAAGTTTATTTATCACTGCTATAGATATATATTTTCTAATCGCTGCATTAAGCGGTACAAGGTAAATTACGACTTTTAGCTCATACAACTCACCGCATATGAAAACATTTTAAACTAAAGTCTATTTTTTTATTCGGTAGACTAAAATAACATTTCATAGTATGAATGAACATCATGTGTCATTTCATTTCATACTGTGAAATGTCATTTTAGTCTACCGGATAAAGAATAAACTTTAATTGCTTATTATAAAATAAGCTCATAATAACTAGTACATATGTCATTTGTTAACAATGGTAAAATATCTACCACAATCCACTAGCGCATGTATCTTTATCACAAAGTGATTTTTTTTAATCACTCTATCTCTAATCTCTGGAATCTAAAGATAAATTATACCTAACTATGTACCAGTAAAATTACTAGTTAGGTAAAAAAATTTCTTTAAATCAGTCTTTAATCTGTAGGTACATACCAAGTGTGAACCCGAAAATAAAAATAATAATCTAAGTAGCATAAAATATAACTAAATAACAGCAGATATTACTAGGATAGGATGTTGTTTACTTGCAACCCCTTTTCTAAACATTTCTAAACTAGAATTGCTCCGAAATGAACAAAAACAACAGGAACACACAGGTATAAAGATAAACAAAGGAATAATCACGCAGCGGCTGACGCTCCAAAATAATACTGTAATCGCTCACTTAGGTTTTCAATTTTAGCTTAAGGACTCAAAGTGCAATATTGTTTGAATTGACAATAAGCGAAGTTACCGGCAAAAAAACTTGTTTGTGCTGGAGGCTTCATAGACCGCCCATGCCAACCACGGTTATTCAATAATAGGTTGTATTTAAGTCTGCGTAAAGATTACAATCGTTTGAACTGGTTCAAAACCTTATTATGAGGTAACAGAATCGACTGGGTTTTTATTTCGGTTACCGGTAACAGGGGTTAACTCGATCTGATACGGTTACCGAATCAAAGTGTTACCTTATCAGACGGTTACCGTTATGGTAGGGGTTTTTATAACCACTTCTAAAATAACCCTATGAAAAACCCCGGTTAAGGTAACCGGTTCCGGTCCCTGATTACAATATCCATGCAAGCATAATTAAATATCACATCAGAAGTACATTTGTAGATGGCGCTATTTGAACTATAACAGTCATACGCTTTGGGTGTATTTAAACGATTCTTAGTTGGCAAACATCTAAAACCTTTAAAAAATCTAATAATCGAATTTAAACCAACAACATTTTACGGTTTTCCTCACTAACGGGACATGTTTCCGTTCAACATTTGCGCCGCGTGTTTTACCGCTGCATCTAAATTTTGAAACCTTCAATACTACCTAACTACCAAGCCTAAAAGAGAAACACTAAGGGCGCGAGTACACGGTACCGTCTCCGCGCCGAGACCGCACCGCCGCCGCACCTCCGCGCTATGTACACGAGACGCGTAAAGCCCGCCTCCGCGCCGACACCGCACCGCCTCCGCGCCGACACCGCACCGCCTCCGCTCCGACACCGCACCGCCGCCGCGCCGCCGCCGCACCTTCGCGCTTTGTATGCGGCACCGTGTACACGGGCCCTAAGTCTTACATATACATCACTACACCTTATAAAACAAAGTCCCCTGCCGCGTCTGTCTGTTTCTGTGTTTGTATGTTCGCGATAAACTCAAAAACTACTGAACGGATTTTCATGCGGTTTTCACCTATCGATAGAGTGATTCTTGAGAAAGGTTTGTGTATAATTTGTTAACCCGTGCAAAGCCGGAGCGAGTCGCTAGTACATACATAAGTAACGTACTTATATCTATGTATCTACGAAGAAGCGATGTATGTAAACACATAAATACGCTCCTCTGGCGGTCGGGTATAAAATGAAAAACCCCGACAATATTAATCCATCGCTAATCTATCACAAGTCCCATAGTAGAGGCACAGAAAATGCAACAAAGTCAGGGGATAAGCAGAAACTTCCACGTGTACTAACAAACATATTAACAGCCTCCCTTCCTATATATAACGCATACCTAATAATACCTATAGGTACCCAACTAGCAAAAAAGTCTCAGATTGCGCACTTTATAAGAGTAGTGAGCTTATAGCGCTCTTATTTTTGTTTTGAACATATCATCGCTCTTATATTAGTCTTAGACAAGGTAATACGCACTTTAGTAAGTTTAGTCTTATTACCTAGTCTTATATATGTATATAAGAGCATTTTATAATACCATTATAAGCCTGTCGCTCTTACAATAACATTTACTAAGTCTCATTGAACTTGAGAGTACCTGGTTTTATATCCACATTCTCTAAGTTCATTTGATCTTATATTAGACTTTCTAAATGCTGTTATAAGAATGTAAGACTAATATCAACATGGCATAATACTATTATGAGCCTCTCGCTCTTACAATAACATTTACTAAGTCTCAGTGAACTTGAGAATACCTGGTCTTATATCCACATTCTCTAAGTTCATATGATCTTATATTAGACTTTCTAAATGCTATTCTAAGAATGTAAGACTAATATCAACATCGCATAATACTATTATGAGCCTCTCGCTCTTACAATGACATTTACTAAGTCTCATTGAACTTAAGAGTAGGTCTGGTCTTATATCCACATTTTCAAAGTTCAATTTAACTTATATTAGACTTTCTAAATGCTATTATAAGAATGTAACACTAATATCAACATGGCATAATACTATTATGAGCCTCTCGCTCTTACAATAACATTTACTAAGTCTCATTGAACTTGAGAGTACCTGGTCTAATATCCACATTCTCTAAGCTAGTTCATTTGATCTTATATTAGACTTTCTAAATGATATTATAAGAATGTAAGAGTAATATCAGCATGGCATAATACTATTATGAGCCTCTCGCTCTTACAATAACATTTACTAAGTCTCATTGAACTTGAGAGTACCCGGTCTTATATCCACATTCTCTAAGTTCATTTGATCTTATATTAGACTTTCTAAATGATATTATAAGAATGTAAGACTAATATCAGCATGGCATAATATTATTATGAGCCTCTTGCTCTTATAATAACATTTACGAAGTCTCATTGAACTTGAGAGTACCTGGTCTTATATCCCCATTCTCTAAGTTCATTTGATCTTATATTAGACTTTCTAAATGCTATTGTAAGAATGTAACACTAATATCAACATGGCATAATACTATTTTAAGCATCTTGCTCTTACAACACCATTTACGAAGTCTCATTGAACTTGAGAGTTCCTGGTCTTATATCCCCATTTTCTAAGTACATTTAATTTTATATTAGATTTCTAAATGCTATTGTAAGAATGTAAGACTAATATCGGCATAGCATAAGAACACTGTAAGTACGTACTTTTCTGATCTTATTCAAAGCTATAATAAGATCAACAGCAGCACTTTAGTAAGATATTGGAGTGATATAGGATCAAGACACTTATATCACAAAAGTGAAGATCAATATAAGATGGTTTGATCTTAAATCGTTTTTGGGAACACTATTGTAAGTATAAGTAAAGCAAGGAACCCTAATTTATTCAACATGGCCATATCATTTGTATTCTGAATGCTTATAAGACTCTAATAGTGCGCTTGAAAAATACAGCTACAGCAATGGCTGACTATCAATACAAAATAAAGAAATAAAATAATTATAAAAATATTCAAATACCATATTTGATTAGGCGCATGAAGTTTGAAGTGTAAAACAGGGTCTACTTTACAGTAAATAATATTTTCCCATGTGAATACTTACCATAACATAAACACACGATGATAAACAGCACGTTATTATAGTTAACATAATTCATAAACACTTACACTAATATATTTTTGTCACGTTGCAGTTAATTTCACCCGTATATTTTATACATCACAAATAGAATGTTTCAAATCTCTGTGTGAGACTGTGTGACCTTACAAACAAATCAATATAAGCCTATGTAGACTTACAAGATACTTACGTTCGACCAACTTAAGCCTATGTAGGCTTACAAGATACTTACGTTCTACCAATATAAGCCTACATATGTAGGCTTACAAGATACTTACGTTCGACCAATATAAGCCTATGTAGTTGTAGGCTTACAAGATACTTACGTAAAAGCGATATTAGCCTAAGGCAGCTTAATTTAGTTTTGAAAAAGATTACTGTGAGTGCAAACAGCATTCAATTAGACTGATATTAGAACGATATTAAAATAAATATTCTTATAAGTTGTGCCCAAATCCGGGCTTAGACGATGATATAAAATCAATATAAGAGCGAAAAATTGTAGTCTAGAGCAGGGATCGGATACCGGTATTTTTTGTATGGGAACGGAAACGGTATTTTTTCGTTCTTTGCTAATTACTTCATTTCTAATTGGGCAATCTAATAATACGAAGTCGTTACCTAAACGCACAACTGAGTCCTACATTTCGAGTATAAAATAATTCGAAAAATATGGTTATTTCGATGTTTTTGCAAAAAACCGGTTCCGATCCCTGGTCTAGAGACTGTGGTTAGAGCGCTTTTTGCTAGTTGGGTATATATATATATATATATATATATATATATATATATATATATATATAGTGTCATTCTAATATGGAACTTGCTAACTATGTAAACAAACCGCCATATTAAAATTGTCTCTGAATGTCAATTTACTAGTAGCTTTGTTTACATAGTTAGCAAGTTCCAATGACACTTTACCGTTTTTGTTCCGTCGTGGCTACAATCTTTTTACCTAAAAAACCAAATTTCTACTGTCTACTTAAACCATCTTCCACCATTTTCCGCCACAACTTTTCACTGGCTATTAATACTCTAAATTGGCCATTATCACAACAAGTTCGGCTTGTTTACAAACTCGATCGCAAGTTTTATTAATTGTATTGGTTGTTGCGTAATACTTAATTACTGTTTAGCCCTTTGTTGATTTCTTGCTAACTTTTTATTTGTTTTCGTAACACGATTGGGGCACGCAACGGCGATTGTTTTTCACAAAATAAGTTTATTTATTACTTGTTTTTACTTTAAAAGTTACCTATTAACTATGAAATGGTTTGCAATTATTTACATTGTTAATTAGAAACTTTTTTGTAAACTTGAACCTACTAACTACTACTATGAAAACTGGAATTTAGTTACTTATTATAAGGTTTAATTAATTACATTTGCAACTAATGATTTGTTTATTGGAATTTTTAGACAAATCATAAAAACGAATACTGATTCAATGATTTTGCTGCTGTAATTTTATTAATCGGTAAATTACATTTAGAGAAGAATATTGTGCGCTGATAAAGAAGTAAAATAGTAAAATACCCCCTGAAATGACGTACCCAGCAATGTATATAATAACTTATGAAACTTTAATCTAAGTATACCGCTTTCAGGAAATTGCTCATTATCTTCAAAAACATAATATTAAATGTGTGTGCTATGTATGTACAACATGTATGTATGTATGTCACTTTATTGCACATAAACAGGTTTACATAACGGACTAAAACAAAACAAAAATAAAAATATTATGTACAAAGGCGAACTTATCCCTAAAAGGGATCTCTTCCAGCAACATATTATGTTACTAACAATTTATGGAACACGTACCTATGGTCTGAATAAAATATTTTTAGCACCTGAGAGTCCTTAGACGATGTACCTACGCACTGAGCAACCTAATATCTCTGAAACCCAAAATTGCCATTTATAATTTACAAATTGCCTCGTAAATTCCCATTATCTCTACTAATCTAGTTATCATTATAGTATCAAATCTAAGCCATAATTTATTCATCTTTACAAATAAGCAAGCATCCTCGCACTTTATCTAAGACCGTCCAAAATGCAAATCCTGACAAACATCTTTAGCGCAAGTGTCTCGGAATCGGTCCGAATAGCTCGATCCCAAATTGCCCTGTTAATCGGGCTTTCGTTCAGAAATTGCGTTATTCCTGGGTATAAAAGCGAGTATCACCTGAGTCGGTATTACGTGTCGGCACAGAATCAATAATAGTACTAAGTACAGAAGACTCACTCTCTAACAAAACGCGTCTGTTACGATCAGCACAGATATGGCCGCTAGGTAGCGACAGCGCCACGCGCGGCTTATGGTTTTCCCCAAAATTGGGGCCGAACGGATGTACTTTTAGCTACCTGTAGCAAAGCGACGAAATCGCGGATCGAGACACGCCTGGTGTCGGTTAGGTCGCTATCGCTGTTGACATAGACAAGGGAATATGTACAGTGACGAATCAAAAGTAGCGAATGAAACAACGCACCAAAAGAATCTGCCACCCTGGAATACTTTTCCAAATAGAAAAAAAAATCTAGGTTACAATCAAATCCAATTAAAAACAAGCAACAACGGTTGCACTCCGAGAGTGCCGATAGAAGTGAAAACTCACCTCACTATGTTACCGTCGCCCGGTAACACGATACATACGTTTAGCGGAGGTATTCTATTTATTTATTATTTATTATTATCATTCTCAAATAATATCACACTTTCTCATTGACATGTTTATTTACATACCTACTGCCATGACAACGTCAAATTATTTGAACATAGGTAAAGAGTCTTGAAAAGGAGTCCGCAACATAAATGTCAAATAACATTGAGTTTTTCTTTATTGATTTAAATGCCATTTAAATTATGTGTGGGGGGCACCTTACGGTCACGTGATCGCCTTACGCCCCTTACGGTCACGTGATCGCTTTACGCTGTCTCGAGTTTATCATTTTTTCCCCACCTCAAAAAGTGCCCAGCGCCGCTAAAGTTTTCACTTCAAAAACTGGCTGTTTCATACATTTTGGCTATCTGACCTTGATATTTTCTATCGAAGAGTAAATTAATTTTCACGTTTTCGTGGTTGGTCCCATTGTAAAAGTAGTTCATTATGACCTATATATTCAGCCCGTAAATTATTGCAGGTGACTAAATAAACACATTGTATTAGGCCACTATAAATATCTGTTTGTTCCTTAATACTTGAAAATAAAGTTTTCTCGCTATAGGTGCCTATATAGTTCGAAGTACCTATCTAAACTTGCAAGATATATGAATGGTTAAAGCGATAATGATAATAAGTATTACTTACATAGTCAAATGGTAGAAAATACGATGGCGATTCCGTTTACATAACAGCTTCAGTGCTAATACAGCCGGGGTGGCAATAAATATGCAAATCGCCTTCAGACTCGGACAGAGCGGTAAAAACAAGGTGCTAATGCAGTCGCCGGTTCTGCTTCTCATGGTTTCCCCAATTTGCGTCTGAAGATTTGAATTTTTCTATGGGTAATTGGCCATACTGCAGTTCGTGAAAATGTGGCATAGTTATTAGAAATACAATATGAGAATCGCCTTAGGCTTGCCGATTGCAAAATAGAATTCTAGCGTGCTTCGGGAAGATTTTCAACTTGCTTACCACAACAGCTGTTAGATTGTGTTGGCGGAAAGAGGCCTGTATTTATATTCCTATGCGCAAATACTTTGAGGTAAGTATATAAAACTATTTGTAAATTATCAGTAATGCGCTTGTGAAAGCTATGTTACAAAAGTTCATAGGTTGTGTCCACTCATCACCGTGAGGGCCATACTTTCCCGAATATGTTAAAATTATATGAAGTGAATATATGCAAATCGCCTGCAGGCTCATTTCGACTTCGAGCGGCAAAAACAAGGCTAATGCAGTCATCCATTATGCTCTTCTATGGTTTTCCTAATCTGCGTTTGGAAATGTTTTTCAGCTAGTTTACATATGCATTGAGACTTGATTTTCTACAGCAGAAATTTCGGGCTTCGTAGGTCGTAGGTATACACATAACAGCCGTAAAGCTTACTTTCTGAATTTTATTGACAGATACAGCGGCGAAATCAACGCCACAGCAGTAATGTCGCAACAGTAATGCAGCTGCAGTCGTCATCCGAATGTCCCAAAACTCATTCATTGTTCATAGTATTCTTGCGTAACTTATTCCAAGTTCAAACTGATTTTCCAATGTAACCAGTTCCTATAACATTTCTACCATACGTTGTGTCAAATAGCGTCGTAAATAGTTTCTCGCTATACCGTAATCTAGTAAGGGATTCCTATAGGAGGTGAAAGCAAGTTCCTAGTGCTCTCCCTTTAGAGTACCTACTAACTTTAAATGGCTAGCAATACTCGTACATGAGCGTTTTCCAAAAAAAAATGTACATTACATTCATGTCTTCAAAATATTGACTTCTTGATCGTCACATTTTTGTAAGAATATTTTTTTTATTTGTATGAACGTGACGCACTGGAAAAATATTTTTTCATACAAAATTTTGGGACACATTTTTTTCATGTATGAGGCGTGAATGTACAAATGATTCTGAGTAAAATGAGCCCAAGAAGTCAATATTTTGAAGACATGAATGAAATGTACTTTTTTTTTGGAAAACGCTCACATGCTTTTGACTACAAAGACGCCTAGGCTTTCAAGGAATACATATGGGTGGGTGGATACTCCTAAAGGTAATGGGGTTAGCCTCCTAGGCCGACGACTCCGGTTTGATTCCTGCTTCGGAGGACCTGGTCACTTTATCTGTAGTATAAGTATGACATCTATTTCAGTTTATAAACGCAAAGTGTCCTTATCAAGTTGCAACAAGTTCGGCACATTAATTGAGACTCACTTAATCGACCTCGAAAACCATCTATGTCGACCAAACTTCCCTGATATTCACGAGCGAGGATTTCTTATTATTAGTGCGCAACATTACCATAAATCGTCCCGTCTGCGGCGGACGTTACGGCCGCCATTGTGCCGACAGATAATTAGCCTATTATATGACCAGCTGAAGGGAATTGAGAGGAGTTTTATAAGGATAGGCCCCGAGAGCGCCAATGAGTACCTATACTATTCACTGGGGCCTTGTGTAAATCAAACTTAGGTGTACCTTGATTTTACCTTGTTTAGAGTCTCGATTATCATATTACTACTTATAGCTATTTTTATCGTCCCTTAAAACAAAATTGGCTTAGGTACTTGTGCCTTTAGGTACTTATTAACATCGGCGAATGGGATTTATTTATTAAATTGCTTTAACTTTAACACGGTTCTGTTTAAACACTGGAAACGTAAAAGTATAACTATGAAATGACGAGTTTCAAGTGAAACTAAATTTACCAGTAATCCCCTTGTCGCGTATGTTTGACCTCATTTATCATTCTGTAAGTTATGTCGTTAATATTCAGACAATCACTGATACCGCCTGAGATATTGTTAAGTTTGCGCCCTTTGGTTTTGTCTGTCACTTTGCTATTTAATTGTAGTTGCAGAACCTATAAATTGTTAATAGGTACATAATCCTAGTTTAAATCTCGTTCAAACTTAACTCACAGGCGCGTTTTACTTATATTTGTTTTTCTACTCCCGTACTTTTATTTGTCATTTAAAGGGTCGTGCACACACCTTTAAACCCCTATCTTATAGTTGTCAAGACAAGTCTTTAGTCTATTTCCCAAAAAAGTATTTGTGCATACACGCAGTATCTTTTTGGCATTTTTCCGAAACTTCGTGTAATCACCACTTAAAAAATATTGTATGAAATACATTGTTGCCAACCTAATTTTTATTGTCATCTCTGACAGATGAGTGAACCATCACATGTTTTTTTTTCATTCATTCTTTTCCCGCCCGTACCCTCCATTCTTTACTACTTCTTGAATGAAAAATATTTGTTAAATTTACAATTTTATTTCAAAGTAAGTGCTTGGTCGTAGAAAAAGTATTGTATGCAACGTTGTTTTAACTGAGTCAAAAAATACTCGTGGCGTCTTTATTAACAATTTTCGGCTTCGCCTCAAATTGTTACTCACGCTCCTCGCCTTCTATTACCTCTCTTAAACAACGGTTGCATAAAATACTATTTAACTGCGTTTTTAATTCACCAATACCACTATATGCCTACCCAGGACCGGATTAAGCATGTCGGGGCCCCTAGGCAGTGCAATGCTCGGGGCCCCCTTACAGTCAATTCTACATACATAATGTTCAGTGGTTCAGTACAAGGATGTAAGTTTGCGATTTTAATTTCAATCTTCAGGTGTCAGTTGAGCCGATCCGAACATGCCGAGCGATGTCTTTTCCGCTCTTATTGCGTGGACATAAAGCTTTTTTCTATCAGTTTTTGCCGATTCTTTTTTGTGTCAAGTGTGGAGAGAGCCCTTTTTTTCTCAATAGGTAGTCAAATATCTTGCCAGGCTGAACAGCGATTGTCCGACCATAAGACCATACGCCGAACCACATGATTAAAATTAACCTAATAATATTGGCAAGGTGCGAAGTCGGTGGAGGGGCAAGTGGCGCTGATCGTCACAAACACAGGTAATCTTATGGAATGTCCGCCATTAGTACTAGCGGCAGCCGCTTGAACTAATTTTACTCCATAAGATTTGACGTAGAAAGTCTGCCAAAATGAGGGCAGCACCTGTCGTTCACCTAGCGAATAGACTTTCCATGTTTAAATGACACTTCATTCGCCAGTGAAGATAGCATGTAGGTACAGAGTCAACCTGAAAAGCAGCAAAAAACGCGAGCGCAGCGAGCGCGAATTTTTTTGTGAAATAATTGTGAAAGCGTGTTAAAAAGGCCGGGCGGGGCCTAAAAATCCGAAGTTCCCCAGTGAGGTGTGCTTCCATGCGAGGTCAAAGCCGTGTTTCAGGATAAGCTCAGCTAGAGCACAGACGCCAACCAATGTCCATTGTATTAACCTGTCGAATCCCACGATATGACGTCACCATAAGCGTTCTGGCTCATACATGAGCCGTGGGAGCTGACAGATTAAAAAGCGAGGCCGCAGGCCGAGCTTGGCGCAGCGAGGCCAAAGGCTATGCTGAAGAAGAGGAAATTTCGAAGACAAACCAAAAATTGAGGTAAAAAGTGAGGCTGAAGGTCGAGCTCAGCAATCTCCACTTTACACTGACTTTCCATTGATGAGGTTTTAGGCCCTCGAGAGCCTGAAATTCGAGCTCGACATTACAGACTTTTAAAAGCTATAAAATAACAATAATTTACATTCATAATCATCTAATGTTTCTGTGGACCGCATTAAGATTTTCACACAAAAATAGAAAAAAAACAATAAATTTTTGGGGTTCCCTATACTTAGAACTGAAACTCAAAAATTTTTTTTTCATCAAACCTATACCTGTGGGGTATCTATGGATAGGTCTTCAAAAATGATATTGAGGTTTCTAATATCATTTTTTTCTAAACTGAATAATTTGCGCGAGAGACACTTCCAAAGTGGTAAAATGTGTGTCCCTCCCCCTGTAACTTCTAAAATAACAGAATGATACAGAATCATGATAAAACAGAATGATGATAAAACTAAAAAAAATATATGATGTACATTACCGTGTAAACTTCCAACGAAAATTGGTTTGAACGAGATCTAGTAAGTAGTTTTTTTTAATACGTCATAAATCGCCTAATTACGGAACCCTTCATGGGCGAGTCCGACTCGCACTTGGCCGCTTTTTATTGTTTCCGACAGGAAAACGATACTGTATTCTAGCAAGTTCTCTTCTAACAAACTGTTTGCTTTATTAATTATGTCTTCCGTACGGCGCATCTTTCCTACCTAATATTATTTGGCTTGATTGTTATTTGCTATAGAGGATAGTGAATGATGAAATAGCATAAGAACCCTAGCCAATATGATAGGTACTCGTTTGCGCCGCAGCGAACGAAACGCTATCTGTACCTCTATTGTTCTTCTTTATTAGTGCGATAGAGCGTATAGCGTTTCGTTCGCTACGGCGCAAACGATTGTCACCTTGGCTAGGCCCCCAAGAGATTACACCATGAAAGATGATTGCAAAGGCAATGATGCTCAATAAGCATATAAATAATTGAACAGTTATCAATACTGAGCATTAAGAACCACACAAACCAGCCGCCAGAAAGCCGCTGTCATACAAACGAAGTTATGCTCTCATTTTATAACGACATACTTAAATTACATGAAACTTGGCACGAATATTTACGTACCTAACGAAGGTATATCTATATCTGGTACAAGTTGTCATTGTTAGAATTTTTAACACAAAGAAAGAAGTTTTACATACACAATTTCAACTCGCTTTACTTTTTTTGTATAAGAATTTTTAGCGATAAATCATTACTTAGTTTTGGGCTAGATTGATAGTAGGTAAGATTTACCCTAAATGTCTATTATTTATACTACTAGCCCGTGCACGTGACTTCGTCAATGTAGAAATTTTACTGTCGATGCCCTGTACGGATATGATGGTCGTTCTTGTCTACGTGACAGCGTGATAAAACGGTGTCCGTCACTTTCTTTCCCACGGTGTTAAACAGTGACAGTTATTTTATCACGTGGATAAAGATGGATAAAGCTATCCATAATAGGCTGGCTGAACAATTATCTTGCAGCAATGAAATCTGCAACAACGCTGCGCTGCAGTGCTGTTGTAATTAGAATGTAACCTTTACTGACCATTTGTAATTCGTATTTCAACATGACAAGGTCTTTTGACGAGTCTGCGTGTTTGTTTGTACAATCAACAACAAAAACTGCTAAGCGGACTTGGTTTTCAAGATTACCCCAAAATAAGAGAATAAAAGCACAGATCATTCTGCTGTTGATAGTACCTGCAAAAATGTCCGGGTGAGCAAACACAAGCAGTCATTACTGATCGCAGGGGCTGGCAAGTGGTCTATTGTTGCAACCCCTCCCTAGGGACCCTAGGGCTCAACCCTAGCATGTAGTGCGTTTGCTAACGATTGGCTTATGAAAATTGGCTATTGATAGATATTTTTTTATAAACTCTTAAAATTCATCTAATGTAAAGTTTTGAGTTTATTAGGTACTTGAAAATATCTTTTTATGTATTAATTTTGTAGTAAGCAGAAACGTCTGCGAACGATGCTATTAAGCATCGCTAGCCCACCAGCGATCAAGTGGGCGTCCCACAAGTTCCACCCAAGACAGTGAATTTATCCACTTTTAATTTGTTTTTTATCTTTTATATATTTTAACGACAAACGATAAATTGAATGTCAAGCAACAAACGTAAAGGATGCAATTATGCGACAGAAGGAGATAGACGTATGAATGTTTGCGTCATGTGTCGCCTGTTGGAGCTCAGTGGCGGCAATACCTACTAAACATTTGTTGTCGGTCTGTTAGCAAGGTAGTTTTATTAAAGAGGAGGGGGATTTTAATACAATAACTGACTTAGGGAGACGTCCGAGTTATTATGATGCCCAATAGATAGCACCCTGCTGCCATCTCTTGACAATGACGTAAGCATTTCGAGGTTTTCCCCCGAAATAGTATAAAAAGCTCGCAGTAGCCACTTCTCAACATCGCGACTGCAGCTAAACTAACATTTGGTAATTTTAATCAGACCCGTTTCATTTGAACTGTAGGGGTAGATTTTATTCGCTCATTCGCCCCCTTTCATCCCTAATTTTACGATTACAGCATCAACTCAAGACTTAGCGGCGTCAAACTTTTTACTAAGGATTATCATTTTACAAATTTCTTAATACGGCCGAAATACAATTAAGAGCATTTATAACGGGTCACTTTCGTATATAAAAGTTTTACTGAAGTACTTATTTAAATATGTGTATCACATTTGATATTGTACGTAAGTAATAAAATGAGAATATGATATTGTTTTTTGGTTTATATTTAACATTAGGTACAGTCGAAAGTTTTAATTTATGACCCATTTTGTACCTTGTAACAGTGAGAATAGTATGAGAATATGAGAATAATAAGGTACGAAATGGGTCACATATTAATACTTCCGACCGTACATTAAGTATGTATTCAGTAGGTACATGGTCAATTTTATTTAAAGTAAGTAAGTACACTTCACTTCACTTTTTAATTTAGATTTTTTTATATTTCTACTTAGAGTCACCTCTTTCGATCCTAAAAGAAGAAAAACGTGTCCCACTGCTAGCTGAGCTAATTATAAATAACTATTAATCATTGAAAGAAGAATAAAAGATTAAACATGAAAAATTCAACGAAACAGTAATTTTGTAGTCAGTAAACAGTTCGTTAGAATGTTAATGAGAGCCTTAAATATCCCAATCTATATTTACTGCGCACTTACATTAACATAGCCGTAATTACCCCCAGTCTGAACGCTTAGCACTTAACGACTCTTCTAGCACCTTTGCTAAGCATTCTGGAATATTTAGAGACTACAACTAGGGAAAAACTAAACAATTTTAATAAATACATATTTTTTGGATTTGTGTTTTTAAGGCCTAGTTTCCCCTCTGGGTTGGAAAGTCATGGCAGTCGCTTTTGTAAAAACTAGTGCCCACACCAATTCCTGGGTTTGCCAAGCGGACCCCAGGCTCTCATGAGCCGTGGTAAAAAATCCGGGACAACGTGAGGAAGATGATGATGATTTGTGTTTTTGAAGTAATCACACTACTATACAGTAGGGTGGAGCGTCGTTGTATGGGAAAAAATAAAAATTTGATTATCAATGTGGAACTGGTACAAAAAGTTGCAGTTTGTCATGTAGATTATAGTAATTATATCAAGTTTCAAAATAAACACTACTTTTAGCCCTCTACCCAGCCGCTAAAGAAATTAATAAAGGTAAATTTTCATCAATTATTTAAATATACTATTTCACTAATATGTGTACATTTTATTGAAATTATATAATACTTAATAAGCGTATAATACGTTTTTACCAAAATTTTTGTGCCTTTTTCAATATTTATGGAATAATAAAATTTCAAACTTTCATATTAAACAGCAATTTCATGCAAAACAAGGAAAATGCTACAGTGTAAAAAAAATATATGAGTTATTTTTTTTAGACGTTCTTGTGGCAAAGTAACGGTGTCATTGATTACGAAAAGTATCATTTTACTGCAAAAAATGGGTTATTTATATGTTTAAATAAGCGTCAAATTTTGCCCTTCGGCGTCGCTTACGCCCTTTTTGGGTCATGTTCACACGTATGTTAGGCATATATTTACTTTTACTAGTAGTATTTTTAATGCTCGTGAAGTTGACCACCCCATATCGTTTGCCCGCAAATGGCATATCTATATCGTTAGTTCATCGTTAGTTCACGTTTGTTCAGTAGGTAAAATCGTAAGGACCCGATTCCAACATCGATTTTTTTTTAAAACAAAATGGGGGTGGCTGTCTTCACGCTAGCCACCCCATACCACTTTGTATTTTTATTATCTTATCACGTTCAAAATAGTTTTCACGGTTCTGTAATTATTTGTAAACAACAATTTGTGCACAGTATCCGGGTTAAAGGGCCTATTCCATAAAACCTCGATTTACGTGGTTTTACCGTGTCATAAAAATATACGTTATAAACAAAAATAAGTATAGGAATCGAGTATATCTGTAACAAAAAGATGTTATTTAATGAATAAAACTTGTTATAAAAATAATAAGCATAAATTAAATTAATTAAAAATATATGTATATTGCTATATATAATCGAATAGTAGAGGGCTAAAAGTATATACCAATATTTTTTTTATTATTTTTCCCTTAAATAATAAAAAATTAGACATCCTTTTAGAGGGGTTCCATTGCTATATTCAAGAATTTTGGATTTCGCTCCACCCTACTATACAGGGTGGACCAAAGGTCATTTTCAATAACAAAGCTTTAGAACAGCAAAAAAAAAACCTTTATTTATAATGAAAGTAGATAAAATGTGATTTTAATTCTCAAAAAGTACTATAATTTAAAATGTAACCCTATCCATTCCTGGCCCTCTTTCAACTCCTGCTTCACGTTACTCCTTGTTTCAAGCATATTAACCTTACGATACCAACAAAATTAAAAGCTTTGATGAACTTATCTACTGGCAATTTATAGCAGTGTAAAGTGTAAACAAGTTATTGTTGTAAAGAAAAGACAGAGAGCGTCTCAGAAACTGCTGCGGAACTACAACGGAACTTCAACGGAACTTCTGAGATGTGAGACTCCGATGCAAATGAATAACGCCTCACACACGCGGGTTGTTCCGCTCTCACTCATTTAGTATTTGAATAGGTAAAATATATAAATTAAAAATAAAAACCTAAAGTAACTATTGGAAAATGGCGCTCTGGAGAGTATGAAACAAGAAAATATGTATATGGTCCTATTTACCCATTTAACATTACAAACGCCACGAAGATGAGATGAAATATTCTATGGTACGTTAACGATGAGTATAATATTGTACACTCTGAATAGGCCCTCCAGTTAATGATGATTAATGAGTTTACTTGACAACGCGATGAAAACACGGTAATATTGAATAATGTGACATCATACTCGATAACTTAATGGATATCTGCTATAGTGTTAATATTTGGTGATATAATGATATTAATCACATATAATTTTAAGGCAAATAAAATGGATAAGATACGCATAGTGCAGGTAAACGACGCACGGAAAATTTCTAACCACCGACCCCTTAGGCCGGTTCCGAAAATTAAATTAAGGTTTTTTTATGATTATAGAGATAGTATAAGTTCTCTGGTTGTAATTGTATATATACCAATATAGGGCAGTGTTAGGTAAATAAACCATGAAAAGTTTCCTTGCGTATACAAACTATTTATGCTAAAATTATGCTGATATAATGTGCTGGGTAACGATATACAATTGAATATAAATGAAAATTAGACATGTTTCCGTAATTTTCTAAAAATCAATATAAAACTGCAATTTTGCGTAGCCCCCCTTTCAAATTAACTATCACCAGTATCACCCCATTCTAGCGATTGATTATTTGAGTCACATTCCTGATTCGACGACGTACTCTTGTGTCAAATAACATCAGAATTATGACGAATAAAGAATTATACTACCGCTGCAATGCAGTGTAAATAAAATTCTAAAACAACCCCCATTTCGCTAACATTGGGGGTGAAGTTTGCAACCGCCCGGAAAACTTACCCAGCGATCTCTTGTAAATTAGTTTGAACAATGCGGTAGTTTTGGAGCTACACTCACATTAACCATTTATTCGTTAACGTATTCAAAGGACATTTTGAATGAGGTAGTGCTGCTATTGTTTGGCTTTTTGATGTAAATTTATGTTCAAGGAGGGCATAGTTAATGTATGCTGTATCGTAGGTAAATATATAGTTAACATTACATAAGTTATTACGATGCGTTAGTGATGTCAAAATGAAATCAGTTCAGTTCGAATATCACTCCTTGTTTATTTAAAATTTCAACTATTCATACCTACTTATACGATTCACATAACACAAAATTGGGGGATTCTTAAAATGAACCAACGTAGGTATCAATTATCAATTACCAAGGTGTGTGTGTGTGAGCTATCTCACGTCAAAAACAAAACAATTTCTTCAATGTATAAAACTTTGGTCTAAAATGTTATATTTGCTCTATTATTTTATAGGTTATCGAACTAAACACATATTCAGAAAAGAAAAAGGTTACCTAGCTTTTTAAAGCTCTAATGTATTTCCCAAGTCAATTACCCTTTTCCAGTTCTGGGAATATATTATTCCAGGCTTCCCTCATGTGCCGTCTATTTCGGAAAAAACCTGTGGCACTGTCGAAACTTTTTCTCCGAAGAATATTCAATCAGTTACAATAGAAATAGTTCTGATTGTCTGACTGCCACAGTAGAACATTAGCAGTAGCGTTTGTTTAGAGGTCCAAAAATAAAAACTCAATACCGTAGGGTCGGGGGACTGTTAGCTCCCCAAGGTTACTTTGTTCACCCATGAAAACCTATTTTATTGAATTGATAAATTCTTAAAAACGGCAATATAAATGGTTTCGAAAAACTTAAAGACCATCTAGTCTCACCGCTAGCAGTAGGCACACCGAATTTTTACGAAGAGCTAATGTGGGTTAAAACTTCAACTTATGCAGATTTACTACTAAATGCAGACGGAAAAGGCCAGAGCATGTTCTTAATTATAGTGCGTATAATATTATTTCGTACTGTTTTTTCATGAGTGCGGGATCACAAGGCTAAACTTCTCAGTAAACTGAGGTCTACCGCTTTACGGATTTCAGTTTTGTTTCAACCACACTGTGCGGCTACATAATTAATCAATTCTTATTTTAAACGTGCATATTATACGTTATTGCATTAAACACTGTTTTGTTCATTTGTTAATTTTTGTTTTTTCTATTTTCGGTACATCACGTCACTGTCTGGAATCTGGAATCCTCTGAAGCTCTGGATATAAGTGCGTGACATAATTTGACGAGAATTGCTTGAAAATACGACCTGTAGGGACAGCCAGACATACAAAAGCATTTTTCACAAGCTGGAGCGGATGTGCTTTGCTCATGTAAAGGATAAAGTAAAGAGCCTTCCACCACTAGGCCAGCCACATCAGACGGTCTAGCATGACTTGCGTCTCGCGCGCTAGTCCAATACTTAAAGTCGCGCTAGATGTATAGAGTCGAGCGCGAGAACGCAACTCATGCTAGACCGCCTGGTGCATGTGCTGGGATTTATTTTGTATTTGTACAAACGCTTGTTAGTAAAGGAGTTGCTAGACTTAACACAAAAACAAACTTCGTGGTTGACGTGGTGGAATTAAAGATCGTGAGTGCAGTAACGCTGCGTGCACGTTAAGCTGTCTTAGTTTCAATGTACTTTTATTAAAGCACGTCGTTTGGTACTACTGGAACTCGACCGTAAATCTAAACGTTGACTCGATTTTTGTTGCCTTGCGCAAGGGAAATTATGGCACGCCCGAAGAAATAATGAATAAGAAATGATGGAAATAAAATAAATAAATTAAATAGAATGTTCGACCGCTTAAATACGTAGAAAAGGCTGCTTTTCTTGTAGATCTATGAAGATGGGAGTGCGTGACATTTCTGATTTGGCAACATACTTTTTAGGGCTTATGCAAGGCCAAGTGAATAAAGAACAAAATCTCCAATGTCAAATGTCAAATACCAAAAAAGTATTATTATAAGGTGTAGATATTTAAGCTATTCACAACATAAAACTTCTGACTGAAGAAGGTGTTTCGGAGGTTCCGGGGCAAACTGCCGAATCCGACACAGGAGCAGCCGATGCAACGGAGCCACGTCGTTTTATCGACTAAATAACTAGTGTCTAGTTTTAAGTTTATTAAATACATATGTATGTTTATTAAATACATACGAGTACAACAGGACCCTGTGCATGGCCTTCGTAGATTACGAAAAAGCCTTCGACAGAGTCGAGCATTGGGCCGTGTTTGACTCTCTTCATCGCTGCTCAATTGACAATCGCTACGTGGATCTGCTCCGGGAGCTATATACCTCGGCAACAATGCAAGTGCGGCTTCATAAACTCAGTAACCCAATATCCATCCAAAGGGGAGTGCGCCAAGGGGATACCATTTCACCCAAGCTTTTTACGGCGGTACTAGAAGACGTCATAAAAACGCTTGCATGGGACAAAACTGGTATCAATATCCATGGTGTCTTCTTGTCGCACCTGAGATTTGCCGATGACATTGTATTGTTTGCCGAGACCCTGGAAGATCTTCAAGGCATGGTTGAAAACCTTTACCATGCTTCTTTGAAGATAGGTCTTAAGATGAATATGTCCAAGACTAAAGTTATGACGAATATCTCTGGTAAATCGATTCCAACCATTATGGTTGGGAACGAAAGACTGGAGGTGGTTGAGCAGTACTTGTATCTTGGACATATTCTATCATTTGACAAAACACATCAGAAGAAGGAGATCTCCAGGAGAATCCAGCTGGGTTGGGCGGCATTCAATAAACTAGCGGACATCCTCAAACCCGTTAACATTCCACAATGCCTGAAAACTCGCCTCTTTAACCAATGTGTCCTGCCCACCATGACCTACGGTGCCGAGACATGGACGCTCACTAAGGAGGCTGGGCATAAAATCCGAGTGGCACAGAGAGCCATGGAGCGCGCCATGCTCGGCATCAAACTGCAAGACCGAGTGAGGAATGTCGAGATCCGACGACGCACCAAGGTGCAAGACGTCGGATACATCATTACCAAACTTAAATGGAGCTGGGCGGGACATGTTGCCAGGCAGAGTGATGGCAGGTGGGCCAAAATGTTAACGGAGTGGTGGCCGCTTACAGACGAAAGGAGTGCCTGGCGTCCGTTGGGTCGTTGGGTAGACGATATTCGGAAGATTGCGGGTCAGGCCTATGCTCAGCAGTGGGCGATAAAAGGCTGATATGATGATGATGATGATGATATGTATGTTAGTCTGTAAGGTATTTGTAATATGGGCCTTGTTGCCTGAAGTAAATTTCTAAATAAATAAAATAAATAAATAAAAACATTTAGTGGAGAACGGTCTAATTAAATCAATTGTTTGCTCTTGAGTTGGAAAATTAAATGATTGTTGCTTTCATTATATCTTAGTTTTAAGAAATATTACCCAGTTTGAAATTACCTAGCAGACTTCGGGACAAAGATAGCAAGCAAGCACTGATTTGGGGAAGAGGACTTATGTGTGAGAGAAGAGAGTACGGGCCAGGAAATAAACAGTGAAATTAGATAGTAAAGACAGTACAAATGGTAGTGGCGTTGATACGGCAGGCTATGCAGTTTTATCGCTAGCTTTAATTCAAGCTAACGTTAGTACCGTTAACAACCGGGTGTTGCCCAAAAGTGTTGTATTGTTAGTGTTATACGACGGCCCACGTACGCTAAGTTAAGGACAGGTTTTGGGATAAGCGAGCGGTTTGTGATCGAAGTTGGTTTGATTAAAGGGGCCCACTGATTAACAGTCCGCCGGACGGTATCGGCCTGTCAGTTGTTCGGAACTGTCAACTTTTTGTTCTAACTGACAAGCCGATTCCGTCCGGCGGACTGTTAATCAGTGGGCTCCTTTAGGCTCGATATCAAGGGCATACTTTAATTTACTTTAACAATGAGTTACTGTCACAAGTATATTATGTTCATTACATACTTGCATAACTTCTAATCCTTAGCACGTCTATAAACTCCTCGTCAAGTCCTTTTTAGTAAGCCCAACATTTGATGACATTGTTTTATTTTCGTCGAGAACTTTCTTTAGTACCTTCCGACTGAGCTCTTTGCTGGTATGTATATTATTGAATTAAACTGTCATCAAATGTTAGGAGTATACCAAAATTTAGCTCAATCGGACACCGGAAAATGTTTCAAAATGTTTTAAATAAATGAATGGCAATAGTTAAATAAATAATTAACAAGAAGTAAGATTAATGCATTATTCGAAGTGTTAGCCTCACTAAAAAAAAAGTAGTAAAAAAGTAAAAGTAGTAAAAGAAAAGAGAAAATTTGTTTGAAATAATAGCTAACTTAAATCGTTTATCTAAAACAGCTTGTAAATAAACGCTCATGTGACATCTCAAAACATGTTTATATTCATCGGTCGCTACACTTAACAAATACCACAGCCTTAGGCCTTATAGCTGGGGCCACGTACATTGGTCGTTGGTAATTCTCGAGGGTTAGACTACAGCTGTCTTGGCTAAGGGGCTGCGAGCTAAGCCACTGTATATTACCAACTTCATTTAGTTAACTTTGGGTAACCGATTTTTTTGTTAATAAAAACCAGTATTAAAAGAGACTTGAAGGAACGTCATAGGGACCTGGGACCATTATTCGACGCGAGAGGTATAATCAATGTGTAAACAGGTCTTAAGTGGTGATAAATGTCACTTCATAAGTCAAACTGCTCTAAAGAGTGACTTGACATTATATATAGTCAGCATGAATAGTAGCGGATAAAACAACGCGCCAAAAGTATCTGCCACCCAGCCGGGCTAGCACAAGATTGGCGCGACAGTATCTCGCGGCGAGATAGACTACCCGTCCCTCTTTTATTAACACGGTTAGAGAAATACGTGTACCTAGTCTATCTAGCCGCGAGATACTGTCGCGCCAATCATGCGCTAGTTTGCCAAATCGAGATAAATCTCTACAGTTCGCATTCAAAACTTACAATCTAATTGTTCTACATATTAGGGAGACCTTCGACGCGTAGTCCGGCCTAGCCAAGGTGACAATCGCTTGCGCTTCGCTATCTAATCCCTTGGTGTCTCTTTATCACTCTTCCATATTAGTGTGACAGTAGTGACAGTTGCGTTTCGTTCGCTACGGAGCGTTAGCGATTGGCATGTTGTCTATGGGGCTTGATCCGCTACTTTTGATACTAACTTCATGTACATGCTGACTTCAGCAGCATTGCTCCAGCACATGCTGAGTCGGCGCCCTTTCGTGACTATATAATCGTGACAAAAAATCCTAGTATGTATAGTTAGTAATTAGTTTAGTTAGTTCAGTCATTATAGATTTTGACCTGTGAATAATCAGTTCTTGGATTTTTTTTTCGTAGGTCCCTCGGGGGGGTCACTGGGAGTGTAAATTCAAAAAGTAGTCTGAATCAGGCTCCTGTGTACATTCGAAAAACGGTTTTTCTTTAATAACTCGGCCATTTTAAATTTTACAGTAAAACCGCGAGGACAAAAATTCTAGGAAATTTGATTCTCTACAAATTTGGTCCTCACAATTTTTCTTCTAGGATCGATATTTTGGAAATTAAATTTGAAAAAAGCAACAAATTCAAAATATATTCATCATCTCGTTTATTTTCAACTTTACGGCATAAATAAACTGACTGGACTAAGTATAGTACGTAGACATAAGTTTTAGTTTTATTCTTATTATAAGTTCGTTATTTTTTTGTCACGAGAATGTTTTGCAATAAAGTTTCTATCTATCTATCTACATATTTTTAACTAAACCAAACCGTCATCATTTAATTGAAGCTCAGTTTAACTCTAGAAAAGTGTACAATCCCTAACGCTCCTCAAACTTTGAAAGCAGATTCTCAAACACAGTTAACGAGCGCTTGTCCGGTACCCTGAGCAATCCGCCCGTTACACACCTTGTGCGAATCAATCGGCAGGCGCCTTTGTACCTTAACTAGCCGGAGTGAGGCCTAGGTGTGTTTGAACTTCAGACATTTGATTGCCAAAACTAAAGGCATATACTATCTTATACCTTTACACGAGCAATTCTTGTATATTTATAATATATTGCGGGGATCTCGGCAACGGCATCGTTTGCGCTTAGATTATTAAATTGATGTACAGAAAGTACCTACTTAAGAACATATTTATTACGTACTGAGTTTTAAAATCAATTGTTACATTTGCGTTATATTGCACTCATGAACCTATAATATTACGGACAGAGTTTCGCTTACAACACAACTGTGATTCCAACATCCACCAGTTTCATAGTATTTACGCGTGACACACACACATTGACAGCCCACATCCACCAGTTTGCCGTCAGACGAATCGAAACGTCATTGAAGTAAACATGTCGAAGAAAAATATAAAATATGCCGGCATGCGTAGTTAAATCCTGCTAGAATTGTACCGATCGAAAGAAAAAAGTCACGGAATAACTTTTCATACTTAAGTTTATCAATTAGTACGTAAAATCACGATAATTTGCCGTTATATGGTAATTTCCCGATACTAAGGAGATTAGACGCTTACATGCATGTTTGATAGTTAACGTTTGTTTGTTATGTATTATAATTTTTTTGTTGAACCAGATATGTTTCAAGTTAAATGTATAAATTAAAAAAACATGACGAACTGATTTCATTACGATGCTAAATATCATTAGGTATTGAAAATAATGTTTGCACAAAGTAATTGTGCAATATTGCGCATTTTCAAGACCTATAAAATCAGATACGTACACACCTTTTTTATTGTCTAACGTAAAACTGTCCTAATTTTTTTATTTGAAAACAAGGACGATATTAAAAATAATTGTTTCACCATTAGGGGAGAATTTGTGTTACATGGTAACACTCGTCTACACGCACACATTCAAACCGTCCGCCATTGCAGTGTCACAGTTTGTCTTAGCTGACAGTCCGTCCGTAATATTCTAGGTCCATGATTGCACTAGGTAATTAAAGGCACATTGTAGATGGATGGTTAACTTTTTCGTTCACTGTAAACTCAAAATAAATCGCATACCTATCAAATAAGTAGGTAAGAGTTGTTATAGTGAGATTTTTTTAACATGTCCGAATGCTGCTTGAAAGCTCTTACTACAATTCGGACATTGTTGATTGTAGGAAGAGTTTTTTACTCTGGTTCATTCCAGCCTTTTGTTATTGTCCGGAATGATAAATAATACGTGTAAAGAATTTACATCCACAATCCACACTTTTTGTGGTATCGAGCTCTAAACAGCGCTGCCATGTCTCAAATTTTCTTTTGAACATCGCCTATATTAAGTGTATTTCAAGGGTGTGCTGTAACTAACTAGACGAACTCGACTTACAAGGGGTGTGCTATTTCATAAGGGTCCTCTTTACGTGTTTAGTCAAAGAATTTTAAGGGGGTTGTAAAATGATAACCCTCATTCATCTTCGTTTCTTTTATTTTTAGGCATGTATTACGAAATTCGGAACAGAAAACTAGCAGAACTGTACAGGAGGAAAATCAGATACGGAGGAATTTGGAATTTCTTTTCGCCTTTGTCCAACCCTTTGCATGTCGCATGTGGCCCTTGACCGAGCAACCTAGCGAGTCAAGATGTTGTTTTTTTTTCCTTAGTAATTACATAAATTATAACAAAACACTAACGTATCATAACAGAACGGATGGAAAATCAGCGTTGAACCGGCGTTTTCTCTCCGTGCTCAATACTAATCTAGCGATTGACTCCGTACGAGGTTATCAAATTTGCCGAACAGCCCGCATTCACATGCGGTGGTACTACGGAAATTGTAAACACCCTTTACATTCGCAAGTTCGCAGTTTCTAACCGACTACGTGGAGGGTTTGATTTCAGCAGTCCATGTTTTAGTTAGTTTCGTGTGTTCCACCGTAGCATCGATACTAAAGGGCTAAGCTAATTACATAATTTGAGAACAAACCTTTCATATGGCTAATTCCGTCATCGGGTCTATTCCGTCTACAAGTTTTTCTCAAACAACGAACGAAATTGATGATTTCATCAACAAAGCAGCATTTGCTTTTAGTTTCAGCAATTAATAAAAGCAGATGTTTTTTTTGCTATGATTGAAAATCAGAAAAATATACGCTCGTGGACGGAGTAGTCCCTATGACGGAATTAGCCACATTGACCTTACCTACGTTTTTATGGGCCGAAGCTCGGCTAACATAAGCTTATTTGAGTGAAGTACTATGATTCGTTATGGTTCGTGGGATAAGTTTTGAATAATAATGCTAAAAGTAACCGGGATCTTCATATATACCTATCATACAATTCAATACAGCTTTCCATTAACTGTTACTCTGGCTTGACTGAACACATTATCTGTCTAAGTACATCTCAGTTCACCTCGTATGGCTAGTAAGTTTATCATTTCAACTAAAACCAGACCTTAGTATCCCTACTATCCCTCCCCGTACACAGGCATAGCGACTATAGGTCCGTCGGAGCAGGCATACAAACGGTGGAATTATGCAAACGGCGTGCTGTGGCGTTTGTTTGGGCCTTCCGTACCACTATGAAATTATCTATGGACTACACCTACATGTATGGATGGCTGTATGCTAATGGTTGTAATAAGATGTCAGTACAAAGAAACATTTGGTGTACACAAGTACAATATTTAAGTACATTTTTTATCTCCGAAGCAAAGAGTGGGAGTTCAAAATGAATTAAAATACTGGAGGGAGTTAAACATATTGTGTAGCTATTTATGGGTGCAATTTAAATTTTTACTCGTTTGGACCTCAGGAATCAACTGCTCAAATTATCTCGGTTACCCTGTATCTTCTGTGGTGAGACTTAAATTATTCACCTAGATTACCTAGAATAAACAAAATATAATAATATATTATGGTTACTTAAGTCATTTAGTTCCAGGTCCTATTACAATAAGAAAGGGTAACATACAGCAAAAAACCCATTTTGTCAAAATAGACTTCGGTTATTCTTTGAACATAGGTACTTACCTACAATACCTACTTACAAACCTACCTTAAACTTAAAACAACACACCACCTAAATTGAGCACGAACGTTATCCACAAAAATTAGCCCCCTATAGTGTAAATATGACAAGTTTACAATAGGTACTCTCACAGTAACTATACAATAATGGAACTCAAAATAATGGCCCGTAAGCTTCTTACAGAACAATGGAGCCTAAGACTAGCCTAGGACACTGCTCCGTGAGATATTTGGCAGCCCGAATGTTATGTGGTAGGTACTAATACTAATAACTTTGTACTCTGGAATAAGACGTTCTATCACTCGCTGTCATAGATGGTAGTATTTCTATAGATGTGGCCTACCGCGTGCCCCCGTAAGGGATAGACATAGATGACGTCACAAACCCGGGGATACCATATAGGTAAAAATTACCCCAATATTATCAAATATTGGGGTAATTTTAATCACGTTCGCGAGTTGTTCGCCTACGTAAGACGCAGCGATAAATAAAATATCAATGAGCCAATTTTCTTTTTTTTTTAATTTATTTAGAAAACAAACAGCCTTTTACAAATAAGTCTTACAAAAATGACTAAAAATAGGCCTAAAGTTTCATACGTTACTAAGTTGACTATTACAATGAAAAGTAAATAGGTTACTTAATTATAAATTACCCGTAGGTATAGTTGTGAGTACAACACGCAAATAAAGTAAGAAAACAATGCAAAATATTTACTTGAAACAATTTTTCAATTACTAGTAAACAAAATATGCCGAACTTTGTTCTTGAAAACGGACAAACTATGAACAAAAATGTCTAATCATTAAGCGATTCATTATACATAATATATTACAAGTACGCCTAAAGAAAGAATTTTTAGCATACTGTGTGCCACAGGAAGAAATAGAAAAGGTAGGTTTTCGTAATATGCTTTGAGCATATCCGGCAGTTTTGCGTCGGTGCCCAGTTTCTCCTTCCGGTTGCTAAAATCCATTTAGCACGCGTGCCTGAATCTTGTGGAAATCTGGAGGTAATAAACGAAATATTCATTTTGTAATCTGACACTCTTATTGCAAAATTAAGAATTAGTGCCTGCAGCATATCATAGAATTAGATTCTCCGAGTCGTGGCAAAACCCCCTATAACGTTAGAAAGAATCCGTAATGCTTAAATAAATAAAATTTACATTCTAATTTAAACACAGTTCAATTTTATTGTTCGTATATGTCCAGTTCTACAGCAAAATTATTTATAAAAATGTTATTAAAATACAAAATACCCGAATTTTGGGGTAATTGTATGCATCACGGGCTGGTATCCTTCGAATAATAGCAATGCGACTAAATTGAATACACGTTATTAAAAGGGTGACGGCTTACTGTCAATATGCGTACGTAATTTGGTCGGTTAATTTATCAGGAAATATTTATAGGTTAATTTTTTTACTCGAGTTATTATTTACTGTAAATGCTTTTTCTACTCAGATTTTAATTGATATAGATTGTAGGATGCTGTTACTAAGCATGGTAATGTGACCGAAGTATAAAATACTGTATTTACCTGTGAAATGTTACGTTGTCCTGTTTTTGCCGGCAGTCACTTGTACAGCGCAAAACTGAGCAATTCACCATATTTGTTGAATTGTTAAGTACTACTACATGCACACGAAACACTGATTTCAATATTTTTCCTGATAATCTTTGCACTGTTCATATGTTTCACACCAATTTGACGTTTACGCATTGTTTGTATCCCACCATAAACTACGGTGGGGAATAAAAAAATATGAGACTCTGACAAAGACAAACAATAATAGCGCTTTCTCTGCTACTCCTAGTGAAAGATACATAAGACTATCCCGTTCTGTCAGTTATCCCCACCACTCATGCCATGCCCTCGCTCGCTGTGCTCACTCGTATAAACGTCATCCTGTGTCAATTTTACTCCCTCCGTCCATAAGTTGAATTTCAAAAAGAAGTAGTCTGTAAGGAAAGAGAAGAGTCGTGGAATGTACCTATTGGGCCACATACATTCCACGGCACTTCTCTTTCCGCACAGACTCTACCTATGGCCAAGTGTTTTCGAAATTGGTTCAGTGCCTTACCCGCGAAAAGGTATCAAATAGACAGGGTCGCTTTCGCATTAATCTTTCGTTATTTTTATAACGTTTAAATTTATATTACTGTTCCCCGGTAGTGCACACGCCAAGTCTAAAAAACTGACAAATCACTTCCACCCCTTTACATCCTGCAAACGTGAAATATCATCCTACCGTTATTAAACCACAAGGAGACAAAACATTAGTTAATTCCCACTTATAATTTAAAGTGGAAATCTCCCCCATAGCTTGTTATTGCTAGGGTGCGTTATCTTATTTGCACAGAACAATATGACAAATAATGTAAGTGAGAACAAACGTACAAATACAGATAAGTCAATGATGAAGACTCTCAATCTCCATATTTTTTTGTAGACAATGCCATGGCACTGTAAGTTAGCTATGTTTCAGGGACATGTAAAAATTTGAATATGTGGTGGTGTGAAAATTTCGCGTTTCAGGCATTTCTTCATCACTATCCTCTCATGCAGTACCTACCTATGTAGATTATTTTAATAGAGGTTGTTGCGAACGCAACCTTTATATTTGTATAAAATCTCAACACCTATATTCCTAATGCAATAGCTAAACGTGGCCGTCGGGCTCGGCTAGTATTCGGAAGCTTTTTCTTAAGCACCAATAGGGGCGCTCCACATACTTTGTATCGCGGCCAATTAGAGGCACCTAAATTTAAACCACCTTTTGTACTGATAAAATATTGCAAATCACTCTCTCATCAGCCTTCATACAATAACTACACCACTTCTACATTTAACCGTTTTGGCAAGAACCCTTTGTAACCAGTATCTTGGGAAGATTACATCAGTTTACTTTAAATCGAAGCTTTTTATTTGAGTCGTCGAGATCCTGACCTGCACGGCGGCTACAGAGGTGTTGCCCAGGGTAGGTATTCTTTATTGAACACGAATAACAGTATAGATAAGTATTTGACGATGATGATGATTAATAGTAAGTATTTGATTGATTACAAACTGGGACACATTGTTCCGTTGTAATAATTGTGAGATAATAATGACTTAAGTTTAAAACGATCGAAGACTCACCATCAATACAAGTGTGGCGATCTATTAGGTAAAAAACACAACTTTGTAAATACATTGCCAGTCTTTTTTCTAACTTGTCATTATAAACATGTAAATATGAGCTTACATTTGTTAGAGGAAATCTTCTGGTGAATTAAGGAAAACGCAATTAGTATGATATTTTAGGAGGGTTGTTTGACGTTGTAATTATATTTACTTAATACCCACATTTGTGGACGACAATAAGGTATTTATTTCCGGGAAATACTTGACAGCTAGCGCTTCCAGAAGTACCCCAAACTTAAGTACTCAAGTTCCCATACTAATTGTATAGAAAAGTGGATACTTATGTTAAGGAACCGACTGTACCTAAAGGTTGTTAATTAAATATTACTATGTAGTATTTTATCTATTTTCATTCAACATTGTATTCATATAAAAAAGTCCGACACCTTCTATCTTCAGAACTTTTGACGTGCTTGTATTTATAAACACTCTGTTTTTAACAAAGTGATTAAAAACTTGGCTTGATTTTTTACTGCGTTTGTGGTCAGAGGAATGTAAGAATTGATTGTTTATGTAGTAATTTTTATTATAGTAAAAAAGTTTATACAATATGACACTGATATTTCCAAGGCAACATAGTCTCTACTATTGTCTTAAGGAATTTGCAATAAACGGTGACGAAAGATCTTTTTCAGAAAATTTTACAAAGTTAAGTAGTAAAAGTGACACTAAAACAAAATTTAACAGTCCCCACTCAGGTTATTACTGTTATTAGTGCTAGGAGTCATTAGGAGACAAATTTAGAAGACGAAATGACCGCCTCCATTGGCGCCAAGTAGACACTTAGCCTCTTAAAACTTGATTGTGTTTGGTGGGATCTGCAAGGATTTCCTAAGACAAATGACTAGGAGGAGGTATTAGCGGTTGAGTAAATGTCTAAATGTACATTTAAGAACAGCACTGTTCTTTATTTGACAAAGACAAAGAAAATGGTACTTTATCTATACTTTTTGAAGAAAAATCCTATGGAACAGGTAGAGTTCGACCAAGCTAAATCTGCGTGGTTATTGCAATGACAAAATGTGGCATTGTCTTTATTAATGTCAAATTTCTATGAAAATGTCATGACGTTTATAATGACACTCCCAGCTAAGTTTAATTATCCTAATAGACCTTTTCGTCTTTTACCGGAAAGCTACTTATACTATCCGAAAGGGTCCTGAAGTCAATAGATTCTCATCCTTCCTTCGTACATCGAGTGACCTGTCATCGCGGATCATTGAAGCGAGTTGACGCAGGCTCTTAGTGGAAATTATGACGTCAGCGTAAGTTTTAAGTCACCCCGCGTTTACAGTTTGACAGGGAATTGAAAAGTTTCGGGAAGAAATTTCTTTTATGCTAAATCTTTAAAGTGTTGCCGCTAAGTTCATAATTTCCTTGGCGCAGATTGACGGGTGTTGGGATCAAGGATATTAAAGGATGCTAAGCAGTGAAGTGTTAAAGGGAATTAGGTAAAGAATTTTGTAATATCTATAGAAAAGCTATCTGTACCGCCATCGACTAATTATTATTATTATTTTTTATTTAGAACGTACGTACGTTTAGAATAATTATGACTTTCTCTTGGTATAAAACGTACGTAGAAATGCAGATTTTGTGTAAATAATAAAGAAACGCATACCTTTAAAAATACTTCAAATTGACGCCCATAACATTTAGTTGACAAAATCTATAAAATTTGGCTTAAAGCTCATTTATATGACAATATAATTCTGAACAATTCTGAAATACTTATATTCAATATAAGTAGCTAATACCTATGCTATACTGTCTACACGGTAGATATACCTATCTATTTCTACATAATACCACCTATTTACATTTCCGCACAATGCAAACTTGTCAACAAACAGGTGTGAATATTTCTTCATCCCGCAAAAACTTTGTACCTACAATATTCACCCTTTTACTTAGTTACCAACAGCCTCAAAAAGGTCGAATCTCTCTTAAAATTTTCATCTTCAATCGCTATTTGCGAACGGAGCAATGCTCCATAAATATGTATGTTTTCAGTTACAGGTACAGTGACAAAAACATTCATATGTCGAAGTCTTTATGATATTTTGACACAAGGTTAAATTTAGCGTGGCTCATCGCAAAAGTTTATTTTTATCTGTAGGTACAGTCAGCAGCAGAAGTTGCTAAGCGGGCGAGGTGTTCAAAATTACCTTGACACGCTCTTATTCTCTTAATAATAAAGTCGCGTCAAGATCATTTTGAACATCTGGCCTGCTTAGCTTCTTCTGCTGCTGACTGTACTGCTACGCTACGATTAGAGATGGGCGCCGGCGGGTAAATACCGGGAAAATACCCAAAACTACCCAATCTACCCGATATTTACCCGTATCTACCCAAATTGTTGGGTATTTAAAATTTGTTCGTATAATTGAAGAAATTCATTATATAAATAAGATATATCAACATTATTATCGTATAAATATGAAAATAAGTTAAAATAAAGTACACAAATCACAATCACACAACTTTTTTGTACACAATTAATGTAATTTTTTTTCGACGAGTGCATTTTGTTCACTGATTTGTGTAATTTGTGTTGTAGGAATGTTAATTTAATAAAATTAAGCTATTGTATAGGTACCGTATTATTTACATTTCTTTGTTAATTTGTGTACCTATTATTATTTTATGTATTTATATTTTTACTTTTTTTTTCATTTATTTTTATTTTACCTACTATTTTTAAATTATTTTCATAATTTGGATTTGATATTTCTACATTTTATTTTATTTATTGTTTAATACAGTAATTTTATCGTTAGGTATACGGCCAAATTTGATTTACTGAAACCGGTATGGATGAAATTTTGTCTGTATCTAGATTGTTTGAAAACACAATATGATCCAGTAGGTGGCACTGCTATAGGTATATAGCCAATTAGATATGAGCGCCGATAGGCATTTAGCCGGCGGCAGCGCGCCGGTCAAAATTGGTCGGCGGCGGCGGCGAAACGGCTTCGTGGCCTTGAAACACCTTCGATTAATGAAAAAAGAATTCAAACCAAAATTTTACCGAATAAACATGTCTTTGCTGTAAGAAAGTCATGAAATAAATGCATTTTTTATTTACAATGATAATTTATTGAATAATGGTACGAAAAAAATTGATGTCGTATAAACTGTGGATAAGCGGTATCGCGCGGCATCAGAGGCGGTCTTAATCTTGGCGAGGTTCTCCGGAAGATCTTAGCGAGGCCCTTATCTTTTGTGCTAAGTTAAAAATTGCGGATTGACTGTATCAGGGAAACGTCTTGTCGACAGTCCAAAGAAAATCGAGATCCGTCATTAACCAATATCGATTCAACAAAACCGATTTATGTCAAAAAGTGAGGCCCAACGCTGAGCTCCATGTAACACCGAAGACTTGATTTCGACGCCTCCCAATGCGAGGCCAGAGGATGAGCTGCAGGTAAGCATACAGCTAAGAATCGAACGTCAAGTGTAAGCTTGGCTGACGGCCGAACGCCTGGAGCGCCGCAATTGCGGCGCGCTTCTGTGCGAGGCCGAGCTGCAAGAGAGCAGAGCGAGGGCGCAGGCCGATAAAGACTGAAGCCATAGTGTTAAAGATCTGGAGCTTTCCTGCGGGCGCATTCGTGCGACGCCAAAGGCCGAGCTGCAATGGAGCTAAGATCGGATAAGGACCAATGCTCAAGCGTTTTAAAACAGGCCGAAAGTTGAGCTCCAAACAGGGCCAAAAACTTGCAGGTTCAGATAGCGGCTTAATTCCATGCGAGCGATGCAAGGCCAAAGATTGAGCTGCGAGAGAGCAAAGCTTGAAATTTGAACAGTGGCCAAGTTTAATTGAGACCCGATTCCGACGCTCTTCCATGCGAAGCCAACGGCCGGACATTTGGACGTGGAAACGCTTAATATCTCAAAACTAACCCCATTTTATACCTTTTAAAGACGTTTAACCATGCTTGCAATGGTTAAATTCGCGGTAAATGTAAATGACTGACGGCGCCGCCGCCGCCGACAAAATTTTGTCGGCGGCGGCGGCGCGCCGGCGCGGCGCTCATATCTATAGCCAATAGTGTTTTCAAACAATCCAG
The DNA here is from genome assembly GCF_948474715.1 of Cydia amplana. NCBI lineage: Eukaryota > Metazoa > Arthropoda > Insecta > Lepidoptera > Tortricidae > Cydia > Cydia amplana. The sequence continues at coordinate 6,536,540 of NC_086085.1, forward strand.
GTACCGGTTGAAATATATGCACAAAATTTCATCCAAATCGGTTTCATTAAATAAAATTTGGTGATATACCGACAGCAGCGCCACCTACCGGGACCAATAGTTTTTTCCCCTCCAGTACCATCGGTCCATTTTCCCAATCTGTCTACTTTACCAAACGGCCTACTTTCTCGATCTGCCTAATTGCTTTTCTCAATCCGTCTAATTACCTATCGGTCCACTTTCCTGATCCATCTAATTACCGATCGGTCCACTTTCGTCATTGGTCTACTTGACCAAATGGTCCGCTTTTCCGATCCCATGAAAAACATTTCATGTAAAATGTTGCCAAGACGAAACCACAAGGCTCGTACTGTCAAAAAGTTATCAAATATCTTGTAGAGCCAAGCTTCTAACTCTACAAGCCCTAACATCACAAACTCTACACCTTAGTCAAAATACGTGGCATGGCCGTTTTGTTACTACAAAAACTATTGTATAATAAAAAATTATGAATAGACTTCACCTTCCGCCCATGTGACGGTAGCGAAACGGCCAAGCCACATATGTTGACTAAGGTGTAGAGTTTGTCATGTTAGGGCTTGCAGAGTTTGGCTCCACAAGATATCTGATAACTTTTTGACAGTCCGAGCCTTGTGGTTTCGTCTTGGCAACATTTTACATGAAATGTTTTTCATGGGATATTGTTTACTGGAATGATCCCAGACATTTTGTTCGTTGTAGTCACAAAACGGTAATTTGCTGCAACGCAATCAGTTATATTTGATTAAATACTGTCAGAACAATGACGGTGTCTCACTCGCACCTGTTACAATACCGATATGTCGGTCCTCTGTGGTTGAAACATATTGACTTGGCATTATGTTGGCACTAAGCGTTTTTGGTATTCTGAGAAACTGGTGGTTTGCGTGTAAAAAAAATACATTTCGCGAATCGCCAAATGAAAGTTCGCGAAGTTGGTACTATGCTACGAAACGAGTGAACCAATGTCGAAAGTAGACAACGTGCTCAAGTAGACAGATCGGGAAAGTGGACCGTTTGGCAAAGTAGACAGACCGGGAAAGTGGACCGATGGTAAAGTGGACACATCGCGAAAGTGGACCGTTTGGTAAAGTACACAGATCGCGAAAAAGGACCCTTTGGTAAAGTAGACAGACTGGGAAAGTGGACCGATGGTACTGGAGGGGTTTTTTCAAACAATCCAGGTATCCGTTGGAATATACATATACACAAAATTTCACCCAAATCGGTTTCAGTAAATCGAATTTGGCTATATACCGATAGCAGCGCCACCTACCGGGTTCATTTGTTTTCCCAACCCTTCAGGAGCCCATTGAAATATACACACAAAATTTCATCCCAATCGTTCCAGCCGTTTAAGAGGAGTAGAGTGACAAACACACGTATTGTAGAATGTATGTATTAAGATATTAAACATTTGACAAATTCCTTAGTCAATACAAATATTATACATTTTATAGAACTACATGAGTATCAAAAAAACTGTTATTTACATTATCACAATTCAATTTATTACTCCGTTTCCAACTTTTATTTATACCCACTCATTTGGGTAGAAAAGGTAAATACCCCATACCGGGTAGATTGGGTAAATAAAATACCCGATAAATACCCGATATCTACCCCGGGTATTTACCCGCCGCCCATCTCTAGCTACGATACAAGCTATTCTTTGATGCGCTGTACAGCAAATGGCGTATATTTCGAATTCGTCAGCGTGAAGGATTTTATAAGTTTTCTGACAAAAATTTGATTCGGTACAGTTTGAGAAGAACATAAGTATTGAATAATTTTACGGTTTAGACTCACTTGTTTTAAGCCACTCTCGAGCGACATGTTGCGGAAAGCCTAGGTCTCCTTTCTCAAGCACTAACAGTGCGAGCAATGTTAGTATGTCTCACAACATTTTAAATTCGAAGAACAAAAGTACGTATAAAATCCTGTGTTATTGAAATTACTGCCATAAAATAAAATGAGGGTTGATAAATGAACTTGTTGGTTGTCGCGTTACGTGCTCTTCCAATAAATTGAAAGAGCACGCAACTGAGCAGCTGGTAGGGTGAAGGTGAGGGTAGAGCAATAAAAGTATGGAATTCAGGGGTAGGTCTCTTTTATTTACCAGGGGAAATCAATAGGGCACTCCGAGTTATTTACAGTCCAATAAACGGCACAAGTTATCTGTAGTTACGTAGGTTAGTAGGGACGCGCACAGGCGCGCAGCGTCTAAGAGGGGGCGCGCAGGCGCGCGGCGTCCAGGCGGACGCGCACAGGCGCGCGGCGTGTAGGAAGTAAAGGCGCGCTCAGGCGCGCACGCTTGGAGGTAGAGGCGCGCTCAGACGCGCACTCTTGGAGGTAGGGGCGCGCTCAGACGCGCACTCTTGGAGGTAGGGGCGCGCTCAGACGCGCACGCTTGGAGGTAGGGGCGCGCTCAGACGCGCACGCTTGGAGGTAGGGGCGCGCTCAGACGCGCACGCTTGGAGGTAGGGGCGCGCTCAGACGCGCACGCTTGGAGGTAGGGGCGCGCTCAGACGCGCACGCTTGGAGGTAGGGGCGCGCTCAGGCGCGCACGCTTGGAGGTAGAGGCGCGCTCAGACGCGCACGCTTGGAGGTAGAGGCGCGCTCAGGCGCACACGCTTGGAAGTAGAGGCGCGCTCAGGTGCGCACGCTTGGAGGTAGAGGCGCGCACAGGCGCGCACGCTTGGAGGTAGAGGCGCGCTCAGGCACGCACGTGCGAACGTAAATTATATAGTTACGCGAAAAAAAGCAAGAGAAAATAGCCCAAAAGAACAAGGGTTTCTTGATAGTGCGGGGCCTGCCTCGGCCCCGCACGGACCCTTAATTTAGAAGATCGCTCTTGTTTTAGAGCTGGCGTAAGACTGACTTCCAGATGACTGTTGTTCTGCTTTTATAGCGGATCTTAGGAACTAGAATTACAAAATTTTAAATTTAAAAATAGTTGTGAACCAGTTATGATTTTCAATGAAATTTTGAATAACCTTTGCCGAAAGTATACAGACTAGACTCTTTAGTAGCGAAATTCGAAACATGAAGGGAGTTGACGGCTACGTCAGTTACATAAATAAACATGTCAAAAAGTTGCAAAAGCCTAAAATTAGATTAATACAGCGATTAAATTATACAAAACTATAAGAAAACTATGAGAAAAACAGGAAGGTACGTATCGAGGTGGCTTAGGGCCATTTTGCACGTAGGCAAGTTAAAGAAAAAGTTGGTACAAAGTAAGCCAAGCAGAGGTCCCAAGCTTCCACCGCAGCAGGAAGGTTCATGAGAGCTTTAAGCATCTCCGTAACGTTATCCCGTAAATTTCAGATGCAGATCAAAGAGAATCGTAATTTGAAAAGGAGCCAAAGATAGATATTATCCGGTTGGAATGCTATCGGATTTGGAACGATAATTGTTCGCAAACAGAAGGAAAAGAAGGAGGTAACCCAAGGTAAATGCTACATTGTATTTTCAGAAGCTACTATTGCAATAATTATAATAGTAGCTTCTGAAAATACCAACAAGTTAATTTATCAACTCTCAATTTACTTACTATAATTATTAAAGTAACGAGACTGTTTGAAGTCAAGTGGGATACCGTACAAATAAGGATACATTAGTCTAGGAATTCGAGCGTTGCAGTATTTATTTACTCGTATTTTACACATTAGACAACAACAACATCGCCCGCGTCAACGCCGCGCTGCTGCCGCAGTCACCCGAGTAAGGGCCCGATTCGGATTTTGTAATAGACATCTATTAGATATCTTTTAGACATCGCCAAGATACGATAACGATATGTTTAAGATCTAACCTGTCAAATTTGACATTTCCGCGATTCTGGAGATACTCTTGAACGATTTCCACAAGATATTACTTAGAGATCTAATTCACGCCTAATCACACATCATCACAAACACACTAACACTAACACTAACACTAACACTATCTGTCGTAAAAGTGACATTGGTTGCCCGAATTGTGCTGCAAAAGAGAACTAGTTGAAATCTAAACTATAACGTATCTATAATGGATCTAGTACGTGTCGTCTCTTCTGAATATCTTGAAGTTCGAATACTTTTGTGAAAGTCGCAACGTTGCTGAACCTTATAATTTTTGTTGCGAATAAAACTGCGCGAGTATGGTCTTACTTAGTCTCCGTCAACATTGTGAATTTTCGGAACCAGAAAAGACAAATCAAAAATATCTTTAATGAATCACTGTTAGATCCAAGTAAAAAATAAACGCAAAGCAGGTGCTGAGAAAAGAAGGATAATTGCTTGCTATCAAGCTCTTATCAACCAAAACTTAATCCTCAGAAACTAAATTAAACTATAGGTACATTAAACGTGTTAAATTAAATTTAAATACTAAGCAGGTGGCGCGTTTAGCTCGGTTCCCGCGGGTCTTACCGTGGAGTGGCCTTAAGATGCTAGACTTGGAGGTATTCCCACTGCTTAATTAGCACTTGCTTCATTCTAACCAGTATACAGGCTGATTAAGTTATATTTGAAACCGAATTGTTATAAAAAAGAAATCTGGCGAGGAAAAATAAGACATGGCATGATTCGTGACTGAAATGTTACCTACTGATGTTGAGGCCACACATATTTTGGTCTTTTTTTATCAAGTGTAAGGCTAAGCGACAGGAATAAAAGCAGTGGATTTGCGAGTCTTAAGCTGGATGTACTGTATGTATGCATATTTACCGGTGAAAACTTGCACTTTGGAAATTGCAAAGCCTTTGGTAAGATTGTGTAAGAAAAATAATAAGCGCATAGCATAAGTGCATAAAACTTAATAAATATTACTCGGTTCCGCAGTTTGAATGGAAATCGTGAATAAAAACTGGTACGATTGCTTTATAGAGAAATTCTATTTGTTTCTTAGGTTTATCAAAAAACGGCCAAGTGCGAGTCGGACTCGCCCATGAAGGGTTCCGTATTTAGGCGATTTATGACGTATTAAAAAAAAACTACTTGCTAGATCTCGTTCAAACCAATTTTCGGTGGAAGTTTACATGGTAATGTACATCATATATTTTTTTTAGTTTTATCATTCTCTTATTTTAGAAGTTAGGGGGGGGGGGGGACACACATTTTACCACTTTGGAAGTGTCTCTCGCGCAAACTATTCAGTTTAGAAAAAAATGATATTAGGAACCTTAATATCATTTTTGAAGACCTATCCATAGATAACACACGTATGGGTTTGATGAAAAAAAAATTTTGAGTTTCAGTTCGAAGTATGGGGAACCCCAAAAATTAATTGTTTTTTTTTCTATTTTTGTGTGAAAATCTTAATGCGGTTCACAGAATACATCTACTTACCAAGTTTCAACAGTATAGTTCTTATAGTTTCGGAGAAAAGTGGCTGTGACATACGGACGGACAGACAGACGGACAGACAGACGGACAGACAGACGGACAGACAGACAGACATGACGAATCTATAAGGGTTCCGTTTTTTGCCATTTGGCTACGGAACCCTAATAACAAGGGTATCAAAGTGGTGAGTAGTAAGTACTTTGAACAACTAGAAACCATTAAGAGCGTACACAGCTGTCAAGTGAAATCATGAGCTTGTCAATGGTGTTAGCGTGTGCGTGACATTAATAGGAATTAAATGGTGATCAAAGGTAAACTCAAAAACTCCAAGCTTATAAAAACGGCTGTATATATGCGTAAGGCTCTTTTTTCTACTCAGTCTACCGTCCCAACGCTAACAAAAGCCGATCGATGGAAACGTTAATTAAACAATTAAATTATAGCAGTCATACATTAGAACAAACAGAACCGTGCGCGAGGCACTCCATTTTATAATTGATTGGCTGCGGCCGATTCGCCATTTGTATTGGACCTACACATTTGTGTCTCTGTGTGAGGGTTTGTTTCACACTGCACCTCGTTAGTACCTATAAAATATAGGTCGTCATGATTAGTACAAGATATAACTAGATAACATGCAATCGTACATCTACAAACGTTAAACGGAACGTATGATATGCGCTACGAAAGATATTTATACATTAGTTTCGATCGGCGTTTTATATCAACGATTATCATCTTGGGTAGGTCACCTGAATCACACCTAACGAGTACAGACAGTACGACGACGAGTAGTACAGAGGCGAGATAAAAATTAATAAAATGGATCCTGTCGAGAGAGTAAAATGGCCGAGTGAATGTTTATTCTGACATTGCACGCCCATGTCTGTTAATCTGTTTGGAGAATGTTCTTGTTTTGTCATCTTTTGTACACATTCTATTCTATTTAATAAGTGTGCGAATACTTCACTCACCTAATAAAAATCTTTCCAAAATATACGTAGCTTCTTATACCGCTTCTAAAAGAATCAATAGTCACGATGGAGCTCGAGCGGGAGAAGGGGAATTTGGACGAGACCATGGATTTCAAGGAGACCTGAATGTTGGTACTCGTACTACAAGTAGGTACTGTTTCAAGGGAATTGCTATCGGCCCTTGTAGCTTAAACGCCGTCAGATTACTAGCTAATTATGTTAAATATACAAACACATGTGGATATAATTATAAACTTTGCAGCGCAGATTAGGGAGCGGCGAGTGGCGAGTGGCGAGTGCGTAGAAAAAGCGCATAGTCCACACCCGGAGACTCGATTACCGAGTCAGTACGAGGAGCGTTGGGGTGATTTAAGTCGAGTTTTTTGCAGGCACGGCACATTCAGGCAGAGTTCGCGGCGCTTTTGCGGAACCGGAAACCCCGGGAAAGGCGCTACTGCAAACAGGCCCAAGCAGTATAAACCACTCCAACCACATCTGGAAGCAACCGCAGCCCTCTCCGAAATTAATTGTAAACCCCGATTCCCATCGCAAGATATTGGAACGCATAGCTATACCGGGCAACTTCGGCAGGCTGCGGGCATAGTCGGCTTTTATGGTTTAATACTTGGATGACCCGATTTAATATGATTTTGGAGTTATGGAATCTGTTTTGAAACGGTTTGAGGAATATTATTCTTTCTTTTTGCTACAAAGTAGGGTTCAGCTTTTAGTCGGTATGAATGTGGTGCTTAGCATCTTTAGGCACCCATGATGGTTAATGTGTCCACTTTCAAACTTAGGACTTGTGTATGGATCCTGATTTATAAATAAAAGCAAAAAGTTTTACCAAATTTCTCTATTTAAGTACGTAGGAGGGATGATAGACAAATGACAGTCGCTCGCCACAGCCTGTAATTAGTTAAAGTCCACAAAAGTAGTGGTGTTGGCTAAGACTCAAGTCATTCGAGTCCTCTCTGCTTTGAGACTTGACTAAATTTTCACTCACATAATTTAGTAGAACTACGAGTTCTTTTTAACTTGTTAAGAGACCAGAGCCTTTTGTGGCGACTTGAGTTCTTTTCAGAGAAGTCTACAATTATTTACAAAAACATTTGAAAATAGGTACATTTTCTTCGAGTAAAATTCACGGGTTAGGTATACAATCATGCAATCTATTTTTCTTTATTGTTATTTAAATAAAACCTATAAAGCAGTTGATGGAGTTTTTATTCAGAGGCTTGAACCCTACTAAGTTGCGCTTAAAAAAATCTCAATTAAGTACTCGATTGGTGCTTTAAATAATTGAAAGTTGTTTAGGCGCTGAGTCTTGTAAAAATGTGTCGAGTTTATCAAATTTAGACCCAAAAGACTCGAGTTCCTAGCAACACTAAAGTAGCGAAGATTTGCCGTAAAGACCAATATGCAGTAATTAGCGCTAAAACTGGTTTAAATAGGCAATCGTACGTCCATCCAATAGAAGTATGAATGGAAAACTGCGTCTGGAAGCTGTTTCTCTCGGAACTAGATATGAGCGCCGATTGGCATTTAGTCGGCGGCGGCGCGCCGGTCAAAATTGGTCGGCGGCGGCGGCGAATCGGCGGCGTGGCCTTGAAACACCTTCGATTAAATGAAAAAAGAATTCAAATCAAACTTTTACCAAAAAAACATGTTTTTGCTGTAAGAAAGTTATGAAATAAATGCATTTTTTATTTTCAAGGATAATTTATTGAACAATGGTACGAAAAAAATGATATCGTATAAACTGTGGATAAGCGGTATCGTGCGGCATCAGAGGCGGTCTTAATCTTGGCAAGGCTCTGGCTGGAAGATCTTAACGATGCCCTTATCTTTTGTGCTAAGTTAAAAATTGCGGATTGACTGTATCAGGGAAACGTCTTGTCGACAGTCCAAAGAAAAGCGAGCTTCGTCATTAACCAATATCGATTCAACAAAACCGATTTGTGTCAAAAAGTGAGGCCCAACGCCGAGCTCCATGTAACACCGAAGACTTGATTTCGACGCCTCCCAATGCGAGGCCAAAGGAAGAGTTGCAGGTAAGCATACAGCTAAGAATCGAACGCCAAGTGTAAGCTTGGCTGACGGCCGAACGCCTGGAGCGCCGATTGCGGCGCGCTTCTGTGCAAGGCCGAGCTGCAAAAGAGCAGAGCGAGGGCGCAGGCTGATAAAGACTGAAGCCTTAGTGTTAAAGATCTGGAGCTTTCCTGCGGGCGCATTCGTGCGACGCCAAAGGCCGAGCTACAATGGAGCTAAGATCGGATAAGGAGCAATGCTCAAGCGTTTTAAAACAGGTCGAAAGTTGAGCTCCAAACAGGGCCAAAAACTTGCAGGTTCAGATAGCGGCTTAATTCCATGCGAGCGATGCAAGGCCAAAGATTGAGCTGCGAGAGAGCAAAGCTTGAAATTTGAACAGTGGCCAAGTTTAATTGAGACCCGATTCCGACACCCTTCCGTGCGAAGCCAACGGCCGGACATTTGGACGTGGAAACGCTTAATATCTCAAAATTAACCCCATTTTATACCCTTTAAAGACGTTTAACCATGCTTGCAATGGTTAAATTCGCGGTAAATGACGGACGGTTAGCTGGCAAAATTAGTTATGCATTGGATCGGTAATCCAAAGATGTGGGTTCGAGTCTCACGCTAGCCAGAGTTGATCACAGTTAATTTTTTCATTGTGATTGACATATGTCTAGTGTATACATATATACAAATTGTAATGTGGAACGTTCCACAATAAAAATGGAAGGAAATCAGTATGTTTATTACAAGCATATTAATTTCGTTTCCCCAAGACTAGTAGCGCGGTTACTAGACAGATAAGTTTGCATTTGCCTTCGATATTTTTGAATTATATTTTGAATTATATGGGCCTAAAATACCTTTTGAATGTCTATAAACTATTCGAAGTGGCGCCGTTAATGATCTAAACTCGATTAAAAATATATTATCTGATTCCGAAAGTAGTAGTAACTACCAAGGTCACGCCGATGCCACGCCGATAGCGCAGCATCGGCGGCGGCGGCGCGAAAATTTTGTCGGCGGCGGCGGCGCGCCGGCGCGGCGCTCATATCTACTCGGAACTAATTTGAGCAAGTGAAGAACTAAATGAACGATGGGGGGCTAGAAGTAAGTTTCGTGTTGTGGTCTCTTTTCGAGCGGGAGAAATATCAAATATTTTATTGGGTAAACAACGTGAAAAGTAACAATTAGGTATTTTAAATTCACTGTGATTTGGAATTGGGATCTGTACTTTGATTTCATTGGTGTTTAAGCATAATAGACATATAAGATGTTTCGAGGATTAATAACATGGTGTGCATGTAATAACTAACACTAGAAACAAACATAAACTTGCTGTGCCCGCCCACCGCCTCCGTAAGGTTAGTACGTCTTTCGTCGGGAACTGTACACGTTTTTATAACAAAGTTCCCACTGATATAGCGAATTTACCACTTAACAAATTTAAGTCACACATTAAGCGCTCCTTGTTGAGTAAGGCGTACTACACTGTAAATGATTTTATAGATGATAGAGATGCCTTTAAGCCGGCAGCTTGATTTCGATAGTATAATAAGAGTTAAATAAATATGTATTGTTTTCTTTTTTTTTCTTTTCATTGTAAATTAATCATGCTAGTGTCCAGTAGAATTGACACATGAGACCATCATGTTCTCGATTAATTATATTGTTTATATTGCTTAATTTAATTTTAATTTTTGACACTTGGAGACCTTATACATCTCTAAGTTTTAGTTTTAATTTTATTTTTATTTTATTTGTACATACTTATATTTTTAATGATTCCGACACTTAGAGACCTATACATCTCTAAGTCTAATTATGTGAAGATTTACCGTTTTTTTATGTAACATACAAGAACAAAATGTTGTGTCTCACAGTTATACGTTATTACAATTTAAATATTAATATGGCCCGGCAGCTTGAATAGGTCATGCTCGCTTAAAAGTCTTTGCTTACGGTGGCGTTGTTGATCGGGTCGCCACTTTCCCGAATGAAGGTTGAGAGAGGCGATGGCTGAGATACGCGTCATACTCGTGAACGGGTGCTGTTTGTGGAGACTGGTCTATTTAAGCTAACACGAGCTATTATATTTAGTTACTCTATTTTTGAGGATAATTACATGGACACAGACACACATCATTCGGTTCTCGTATGCTATTTTATTTTTATTGTCATTTTCTTACTTAATGAATGTTTTAATTAGGTATACAGGATTTTGACTCTTGGAGACCCTATACATCTCTAAGGATAATTTGATTAACTACTATATATTGTAATCTTTTAGTTATGATGACACTTAGAGACATTTACATCTCTAAATAATTTTAGATTATAGTTTTGTATCTTTGTGTTCTTTTTTTTTTCAATACTATTGTTATAGCGTTTTTTTTTGTAATTCGACATTTAGAGACTTTATACATCTCTATGTAATACTTTAGTTTGATTTTATATTTGCGGCTTAGAAAGTTGTATTTTATAATTGTAGATGTGTTTTTTTTTTGCTGTATGTAAATTCCATGTTGACGTGTAAAAGTGCCCTTGTGGCCTATTTGCTGAATAAATGTTGATGTTTGATGTTTGATGTTGAATATCTCATCAATTATTTTACGATGCGCCCGGTATGAAGCTAGGAATATCAACGAATACATTGGTCTGACCGATCTGCCGCTTCTTTTATAAGGCAGATCGTGATACGCCTGGGTTAATCTTAGTCAGATCATGAAATGGCGGTGTTTCATGATATGCCTTTTACTATCTGCCGCCGACATGCATAAGCCGGACTTTGTTAATTTTGCTTAGGTACTTTTCGTTTCAAATTTGTAAGACAAACTGTTCAAATATTTCATTTTAAAATTCCTCTTCAGACCCAGAAGCAATAATCTTATTTTTGACTTTGAAACTTTATATTGTTGAATATAATGACGACCGGTCTGGCCTAGTGGGTAGTGACCCTGCCTGTGAAGCCGCGGTCCTGGGTTCGAATCCCAGTAAGGGCATTTATTTGTGTGATGAGCACAGATATTTGTTCCTGAGTCATGGTTGTTTTCTATGTATTTTTAAGTATTTGTATCTATCGTTGTCTGAGTACCCACAACACAAGCCTTCTTGAGCTTACGGTGGGGCTTAGTCAATTTGTGTAAAAATGTCCTATAATATTTATTTATTTATTTTTATAATGTATGCTGCGCTAATGGTTTTGCTAACTGTATACTTACTTACAATACATGGAACCTCACTACCATACTAATGAGTATGGTAGGGAAATTATTCTAGAAATCCGGCATGCACAATAGCCATAATGCGTATGTATTGCTGTATATCTTAATCATACCCAGAAATAAAAAAAAGGTTACCTACTAAATCTAAGTTATGGTTACGGGACATCCCATAGAGACACCAATATTGGCGACAGCAATAAATAATACGTGGGCCATACTGAAAGTTTCTGGACTTTGATATATATGAGACGACTTATTTTTTCTAAGTGGCCAGTCCAGGAATTTTCAGTATGCGCTAAGTAACTGATAATACCTACTATTGCAACTTCTTACCCGCCTTCATTGGAGCTCCGCCCAATCCCAACCGCGAAACTAAGGCTTACGCAAACGTGTTTCAAAACTTAGGTGCGCCGAGATTGATTTAAAACGAGCTGCCTCTGTCAGCCATTACTAATTTCAAGTTGCACCAACTTTGGATACGGCCACTTGGCGTGGGCTGAACAAAATTCCGTTTTTGTCCTCTAACCAGCTATTTTGGAAGAGAGGTCGCTCACTTTGAACTGTTTCAAATTAGTTTTGTACTTACTGAGAAAAGGCGTCTGCTAACGATTGTTTTCTAAATTAAAAAGCGGCCAAGTGCGAGTCGGACTCGCCCATGAAGGGTTCCGTATTTAGGCGATTTATGACGTATTAAAAAAAAACTACTTGCTAGATCTCGTTCAAACCAATTTTCGGTGGAAGTTTACATGGTAATGTACATCATATATTTTTTTTAGTTTTATCATTCTCTTATTTTAGAAGTTAGGGGGGGGGGGACACATTTTACCACTTTGGAAGTGTCTCTCGCGCAAACTATTCAGTTTAGAAAAAAATGATATTAGAAACCTCAGTATCATTTTTGTAGACCTATCCATAGATACCCCACACGTATGGGTTTGATGAAAAAAAAAATTTTGAGTTTCAGTTCGAAGTATGGGGAACCCCAAAAATTTATTGTTTTTTTTCTATTTTTGTGTGAAAATCTTAATGCGGTTCACATAATACATCTACTTACCAAGTTTCAACAGTATAGTTCTTATAGTTTCGGAGAAAAGTGGCTGTGACATACGGACGGACAGACAGACGGACAGACAGACAGACAGACAGACAGACAGACAGACAGACATGACGAATCTATAAGGGTTCCGTTTTTTGCCATTTGGCTACGGAACCCTAAAAATGGGGAAGCGTAATTCTTACTGACCATACGACTAGTATCGTTGAATTAGTTCGTTTTCCCCGAAGTGGTGATTTTTTAAATTTCTTTTATTTAGATTATAAATATGGATGATTTCATTTTGGTTCGGTTGTTTGTAAAAGTTTCATTGGTAACATATTTAAAGTTATTGTCAAATATTTTTGTAAGATAGTTGTTAAACCACTGCTACCTGAAAATAATATATAACGTGCCCACTAACGTTAAGGTGGCGAGAATAGTTTACCTTAGCACTGATACCTACCTACTATACTAATACTTAGACGATATATATTCGACCATACATAATCAAAGTTTCAACCCTGATCCTGATATGTTTAATTTCGACCCCGTGGTCTAACATCCCTCATTATATTTAGACTTACCACCATCTCGAAAAGAATATAAGGTAGGTAGGTAGTATGCCGGTTTTACTCAACAGCGCCAAAACTAAAGGTGCAAACCCATGGGGTCATTTAGCGGGTTAACTACCGCACACTACCTTATGTAAGTGAGTTACGTATTTAACGGGCGCTAATGGAATCAATGTCGGATCGTCTTTCTGTTCGCGCACTAATTCACCTTTGTCCGTACTTTGCAGACGACGTCATTTTGTACCATCGGTTAGGATTGGTGCAAGTTATAAAATGGGCAAATCATGGAAGTTTTTAAAGATTTTATAAGCATTTAATCACTTCAGAAATAGGCCTACCAATACTAGTAGAATTTTTCCATTTCTTACCTCCCGTGTTCTTCACGCTTGATGTTCTCATCGGAAGATCAGCACTGGAAGCAACATGCTGAGATGGGGCCATTTCGTGGCACTTTAATCTTATTTTGTGTTTTCTTTTATATTATGTAATGTCTTGTTTGTTTGTGCTTACGAATAAAATAATTCTATTCTATTCTATTTGAGCGCTGCCCTCATCCAACGGTTTTCTGTGATTTTGACCAGATCATCAGTTTATCTTATTATATGTTTCCAGATGCATCCTTTGGGTCACGGTCGTCACTCGAGATCCTTTCTAGCTCAGCGGCATTGCATTGATTTCAGTATAAGCCACAGTGTTATGGGTTGTAAAAATATTTTGTGATAAATGTTGGATAAACTTATACAAATCGACTTAAATATTCTCACAGTAAAATCAGAAAGGCTGATGCATTGATTTTGGAAGTGTCGCGAGTTCTAAGTAACTACTACCGCGAAAAATGTAGATGTCTTTAGATGCCTCTCTATTCTCGAATATGCAAGATCTACCTATAAAGAGGCAGATAACGGTTTTCGAATTTTCGATGTTAGCGGTAGGCCTTCTGTTTATAGTAAAGCTCCCTAAATAGAGTACACGATTGGGCAGCGTGACGTCAGCGTTGCTTAGTGTAAGGCCTGAGTGGACGCTCGAGTTGGGCGTGCAGCGGGGCGGGGCGTGCGGCGTGTATGTTAAACAAATGCAAACGTATAGTTGCGGCCTCAGTGCACGCTGCTCAAATCACTTGAAGCCCGACGCTACCCTGCATGCCCCGCCGAACGCTCCGCTTCGAGCGTCCAGTCAGGCCTTACACTTACTCGTGCGACTATAGTCTTTCGCTTCATTACCTTGACATTTTTGTCTATCAAATGACGCCTAAACGCTGTCGCCAGCCGCGTCCACCACGTCGGCAAAGTTCATCAGTCTCGTGACGCTAACGTCGTTACAGAACTCAATCAGCGCCCATTGACGAACACGACGTAAGCCCAACTCGATTATGCGATATTATTCTCGCCTTACACGACGCAGACCGTCTTGGCGTGATAGTTAGGTTTATAAATATGATTATGATATGAAATTCGCTACAAGATTGCTCCTATACTACCTATTTAAAAGCAGGAGCTCTAATATATTATCCCACCAAAAACATTTTCATGTAAAATGTTGCCAAGACGAAACCATAAGGCTCGCACTGACAAAAAGTTATCAGATCTCTTGTAGAGCCAAGCTTCCAACTCTACAAGCCCTAACTTCACAAACTCTACACCTTAGTCAAAATATGTGGATTGACCGTTTCGCTACTGTCACATGGACGTAAGGTGAAAAATGTATTCACTATTCATTATTTTTTTATAATACAATAGTTTTTGGAGTAACGAAACGGCCAAGCCACATATTTTGACTAAGGTGTAGAGTTTGTGAAGTTAGGGCTTGTAGAGTTGGAAGCTTGGCTCTACAAGAGATCTGATAACTTTTTGTCAGTGCGAGCCTTATGGTTTCGTCTTGGCAACATTTTACATGAAAATGTTTTTGGTGGGATTTCACTTCTTTTTGTAAGTTGCTTCCATCCCCTAATTTAAAGGGTTGCGCGTGTGATTTAAGGTACTATTAAAAATCCTGAAATACGTACCTCGGGGCATCTTTTATACAATCTGCTTTTTACTGATTCCCCATACAAACTTCAACCCTCCTTTTCCCCTAACGCCCTTTTCCACCCCCTTTTCACCCTTACGGGGTGATTTTGGGGTTGAAAACTATTCTATGCCATTCCCCATTACAAAAACTATCTACATACCAAGTTTCAACTAAATCGGTTCAGCGGTTATTGATTTCCCATACAAATTCCATCCCCCTTTTCCCCCCCTTAGGGGCAAAAAATTTCAAGTTTTTGAATTATTTTGTTGTTTGTGAACTAATACTATCTTACATACCAAATTTCAGCTTCCTAGGACTTCAGGAAGTACCCTAGAGGTTTTGATGATCAACAGTGAGTGAGTGAGTCAGTGACGAAATTGGGGTTTTTTAGATATGAATAAAATCTTAAGTATAAGAGCTATGCAACTGAAATTTTTTATGTTTAATAAGTCCACTATTGACATCATATCCCGAGAATCTTGTTTATCTGGTATAATCCAAACCCAAGTTATGAGGGTTCAAAAAAACGACGAAGCGCTTCGAGAAAAGGTAGGTAGTGCCCTTGCGCTTCGCTTTGCTCGTCTTGGCGGGGGCACTACCGTGCCCCCAGATATTTGTTGAGCAAGAACAAGTTGCAGTTATAAAATGAGTAAGTACCTAATAGTCATAAGAAACATCATTGGAATGATTTTTATTTGTGTGTATGTATCGCCTAGTCAAAACTAGTTTTCACTAAAATAAAATTTAGAACAATCAGTCAATACTAGTTTTCACCAAGGCACTTTGCATAAACACATTTTGACTGAAAAAAACCAGTTAAAACTAGTTTTCGCCGAGGCCTTACTGAAAACTCGTAAATAAAATATTATTTATTGCACAGCAATGAAAACAAATTATCAGGCATACAGTCTTATCGCTAGAAGCGATCTCTTCCAGACAACCTTAGGGTCCTTAGGGTAGCAGCATATAAAGAAGATAAAAGTTTTAAAACTTATACTTTACTTACTTCCTTGTGACTCTTGTGAGATGAGAACGTGACGAATGTTTTGTCCACAGCAATAACACAAACATTTGCAATATTACAAAAATGAACGATGTGTCAGTCTGTGTACAAGTACATACTGTTGTTTCTATAAACCTTTCATAAGCTCTGCGTTAACTGCAGCGCTTCTTGAATATTCCACATCCCGTGCCCAACGTAATGTCACAATATCCGCCATATTAACTAGCTTACATTATTCAACAGAACCCTGTCGTCAGATTTGTCAACAGTGTCAAGCTCGACGTAACCACTGTAAACTGAACCGCCTCCTTCACAGAACGGTCTATCATAGTTTATTCAAAAGGACAGGGAAGAGGTTCTTTGCAACTTGGTCGCATGTGCATTTGGTATTCCGCTGGTCAATATGCAGAACCCTGAATAATTAGAGGTCTCTAACTACTAAATAGAGGGGCCCGTTGTTAATGTTTAACGGAGGAGGGACAATATTTTATAGTTTGATAGGTATTAAAGGGGATTCTTAATTCCAAAATAACGAGGGTGATTTTAGAGGTAAACCAGATACATAATATACGTTGTTAATTGTTCATGATTTGACACCATTTTCTGCTTAACCTAACTGACATTATTGGTGGGTCTTAGATTCATTATAAATGCATTTATCTAACAACATTAATAAGAGGCATATTCTATTGTGCATTTATTTACCTACTATAAAAATATATTATTAGGTAAACACCACAGTTTGAAACCATAAAAATTCAAAAAAATTAAGATGTCGGCAAAAAAAGGTCCTCAATTTTAAAATAGGATATTGAATATAGGAAAACAATTGGATGTTGCTGACTTTGCTTCTAAGTATATCAATTGGCCGATGACATCACAGTTTTTTTTTAAATGACTGTACTTACCTGCTTGCAGCTATGTCACAAACCCACAACCACTCCCACGGGACTTAATTTCTATTCTCTAGCTAATAGTAACTATTAAAACACGTTGATTATTCGCAACAGACTGACATTTATTCAACAAGTAACGGTACTCATAGGTTACACACACATTGTGGATAGATGGCGCTAGTAGTAAGGAACATACATTTAAATTATTTTTGATACTATACCAATACCCCCACTTATCAAAATAAGCTAAACATCCTCAATAAAACACAAGGATAAACATTCTTAAGAAATTAAGAAACCAAAAAACCACCACCACTACAAAAGAAACAACCCCATACATAGATATATATTGGGTAAACCTACAAAGAAACAATACCTAGCATTTTCATAAACTTGTAGTGTTTAAGAGAACACAAACCTTTGGTCAGTAAATCAGCTGGCATTTCCTCAGTAGGAATGTACTTAATATTAACATAATTATTTTTAACAACATCTCTGACATAGTGATATCGTACATCTATATGTTTAGATCTATTGTGACTTTGATGACTAGATGCTAATTTTAAAGCACTCTGGTTATCACAATTCAAATTAATTGTATGAACCTTTCCTGTAATTTCATGTAATAAATTTCTGAGATAAACCGCTTCTCTGGAAGCTTCAGAGAGAGCAGTGTATTCTGATTCCGTACTAGAAAGGCTAACAGTCTTCTGTTTTCTGCTTTGCCACGAAACAGCTGACCCTGACATAACAAAACAGAAACCAGTATAAGACTTCCTATCTATGGCATCACTTGCCCAATCACTGTCAACAAAACCTTGCAAATCACTATTATTATTACTATATCTCAAACAATAGGTTTTTGTTAACTGCAAGTACCTTAAAATGCGTTTTGCATAATTGTAATGTTCACTGTTATAACAATTATTGAACTGACTTAGGTAGCTTACCGAATATGCAATGTCCGGCCTTGTCAAAACAGCCAAGTACATCAAACTTCCTATTAACTTTTGGTAAGGAACATTAGGTAAACTTCCTACAGTTTTTTCTAAATTTAACTTGGGTTCAATGGGAGTAGTTTGCGTTTTACATTCTGACATCTGAAATTTAGACACTAACTGTTCAATATATTGCTGTTGATCTACAGTTATCACACTTTTATTTTTATCTAAATTTATCCTCATGCCAAGATACTGTCTTACAGGGCCTAAGTCCTTCAACTTGAACTCTGAACTTAATACATTTTTCAATTTTTCTGTTTCAGTGTCATTGTTTGAAAAAATCAGAAAATCATCTACATAGAGCCCGACAATTATCTTTACTTTCCCATTAGTTTTTGCAAACAAACATGGTTCATATTGACTGTTTTTAAAGCCTAATTTACAAAGACAATCTTTGACTCTCTCATACCATGCTAGAGAAGACTGCTTCAGCCCGTAAATAGCCCGCTTTAGTTTTAACACATTTCCCCCACTTTTGTTTGCAAAACCTTCAGGAATTGACATATATATGTTTTCTTTCAGAAAACCATTTAAGAAAGCTGTAGTAACATCTAAATGCGTTATACTCATTCCTAACTTTACACTAAGAGCAAATAATAGTCTCAGAGTTGAATGACGCACTACAGGAGAAAAAGTGTCCGTATAGTCTACACCAGGCTTCTGCGTAAAGCCTTTGGCCACGAGCCGCGCACGATAACGCACATTATTGTCCACATCACTTTTTTTATTAAACACCCATCGACACTTCACTACAGACACGTTACCGGGGTTCTCAACGAGCTCCCACGCATCATTGTCCTCGAACGACTGTAGCTCTTCAGCTATAGCACGTCTCCACTGCTCCCTCTCGGGCCCCTCGAGAGCCTCTGAGTATGAGATTTCCTCTGATGCTGGAACAGTACTGGGAACACACATGCTGCTAAAGCCATACCTCTCAGGCTGTTTTCTCAGACGCTTACTTCTCGGCTCTGGTGTTGATGTATTCAGGACTGGTTGCTCTGGCTCTTCATTTGACAGAGGCTCGGTTAATGTCTCATTACCATCAGCGTATACTGAAGAATCTGAAGAGAGTTCAGAATGATCCTCATCTGGAACATCAGGAAGCGAAGCCCCCACTGAAACGCTGCTCTTCTCCTCCACACTGTTTATCGGTGCCTCTTCATTAGGTATCCAGATAGCCAAATCTTCACAGGAGTCGCTACTATCCATTTCACCTTCCATCACAATGACATCTCTGCTGGTAACAATGGTCTTCTTTGAAGGATTATACAATCTGTATCCTTTCACATTCTCTCCATATCCAACCAAGATATGCTGCGCAGCTTTCTTATCCCACTTCAAGCGTTTCTCCTTCGGGATATGTACCATCGCTTTACTACCAAACAATCTAATGTGACTTAAATCAGGTTTTGAACCATACCATAGTTCAAACGGAGTTTTCTCTAAACCTGATACAATGGACCTGTTTTTCAGATAAACTGCGGTGCTGGCCGCCTCTGCCCAAAATCTCTTGTCCAACTTTGCATCATAAAGAAGACACCTAGCTTTCTCAACCACGGAGCGGTTGGCTCGTTCTGAGATTGAGTTCTGTTCTGGAGTGTAGGCATTTGTAGTCTGATGTATAATGCCGGCAGCAGCAAGGTAAGTTTTAAACTCACGGTTGCAATATTCCAGACCTTGATCAGTATGAAATATTTTGATCTTCTTTCCTTGCTAATTCTCTACTAGTGCTTTAAATTCTTTAAATTTACTAAAAGCTTCGTTCTTTTGTTTTAAAAAGTAAATGAAGGTCATCCTGCTGTAATCATCAATGAACAGCATGAAATATCTGTTACCATTTAAAGAATTAACCTCCATGGGTCCACACAGGTCACTGTGTATTCTGTGACATGCCTCTGTGCTCCTGGTACCAACATGAGTAAAAGGTAACCTTGTTTGCTTCCCTTCACAACAGGTTTCACATTGCGCCTTGGTTATGTCCGAAGATCCTTCATATGACACACCATCAACAATGCCGTTCTTCATTTTATTTAAATCTTGGCTATTAATGTGAGCCAAACGTTTATGCCACAGCTGTCCTGTAACTGCCGGAGCTGCCAACAAACAACTCTGTTTCTGTAGCCGCACCTTGTAAACACCGTTAATTAAATCGGCTATGGCAACCAAAGCATTGTTTTTGTCACTAATATAACAATGTTTTTTATCAAAAGTGACACTGTTGCCATTTTTGGTGAGCTCGCTTACTGATAACAAGTTTGTTGTCAAACTAGGCACGCACAACGCATCCTTCACAGTTATTTGACATTCCAAATCCGAAACAATTTCCACGTCTCCGGAACAAACAACTGGCACTCTTTCATCATTTGCCACGATGATTTCTGGTAAACACGGCGTATAGTTTGCATTTTTCACCCAATCTTTGTTTACCACAAAATGCCCGCTCGCACCTGAGTCCACGTAAAAATCTTCCTTACTGAACTTCCTTGTGAGGAATACAACACTGAATACGCATTTACTAGCATTTTTCTTCGTCATAGGGCATTGATTACGATAATGACCGCTGGATTTACACTTATAGCAAATAATATTATCTTTAACCTCTTTTGTTGTTGTATCTGTCACTGTCTTCTTGTTTGACATTGACTGCCCGCCATTATTTTTCGGCTTAGTGTTGCTAGAGTGATATTTATTTCTCGCTACGAATGCCGCACTGCTGCCAACTTCAGAATCATTCGTTACTTCCATGTCAAGTAACTTTGACTTAATGACATCTGCAGTTATCGAAATACTCGAATGCTCAATTGCCATTATCATGGGTGAATAACGGTCAGACAAACCTGCTAACAATAATGATCCTACCCATTCATCGGTTATTGTAAATCCTGTGCCGTTTAACCTTTGAGCTGTTTCGACCATTTGTGTGACATAGTTAGACATCGAGTCACAGTTTTCAAGTCTTATATTAATCAAATGTCGAAGCAAGGTTATCTTTCTTGAGAATCCAGAGTCGTCAAACATGGTCTTCAACTTAGTCCATAATTCCGCTGAGCTCTGTGTGTTCTTGATATGCACGTACAATGCTGGATCAATAGTTAATATTAACTTTGCCTTCGTTTTTGCATCTTCCGCTGGTTTATTTTCAAATCCCTCCGGCGGGTTGATGTACTTGTCAGTTCCGTCGAGCACCAACAAGCTTTGGGCCGCGAAACTCCACTCGTCGTAATTTTCCCTGCCTTTCAACTTAGGCACACTGGCAATATAGTTCGTAGTCATGTTTCCGCGAATACACGTTCACTTTTATCTACTTTAAACTAAAATAACTGATAAAAACTGGAAACGCCCATAACCTATTAAAACACGTTGATTATTCGCAACAGACTGACATTTATTCAACAAGTAACGGTACTCATAGGTTACACACACATTGTGGATAGATGGCGCTAGTAGTAAGGAACATACATTTAAATTATTTTTGATACTATACCAATAGTAACTAACAGTGTTCCCTCTCAAATTCACTAAAACAACATTTCTAAACGGAAACTTCACATATCCCTATAAACCTATTAAGGCAGCTGCCCGTAGCATAAAACGATGTCAATCACTTGTCGTACTTATACACGTCGATATAATATTTCAAAGGGTACCCTCACGTGAGAGTAACTAAGTTATTGGATCCCTCATCAGAGCTAATGAAAACATACATGCTCAGAATACCTTATGAGGGTTTCAGTCATAGACGTGGCTGGGAGTAGAGTGCAACAGACTGGTCTGAGTGGATTGTGGAGTACGTAGGGTCTGTCGATAAAGAAAGGCGGTTGCTTAACCGTTCCTATCCTATCCGTTGCGTGTTCCATGTTCGAAAACTTTTGGCTGTTTCGGCGAACAATTATTTTAAGACACGACAGGCGCGCCTTACGCCATATTTAGAATATGATGGCACGCCTGTCGTGTCATACGCCACACGTTAAAAACGTTGATGACACGCTTGTCGTGCCATCCGCCCCGAAACGGTTAACGTAAATTTATATGAAATATAGAGATATTACATATAAATTTACGTTAACCGTTTCGGTGCGGATGGCTAACTGGCTGGCTGGCTGGCTGGATGGGAGGGGAAAGCTAGAGAGCTAACAGGAAGTTTCTGCCTCGTACATACATTTGCAATGCTGCACAGCAACACTATAGCAATTAAATAGCACTGCTGCAGTGTCAATTGTTCTACCCCTCTGTCTACTCGCGTATCTTTTAGGCACGTGCAGCGCAAAATCCTGAATGATTTTATTCATTTGGTTGTGCGTGCGTGTAAGATCCTGTTTGTTCTAGGTACTTAAAATGGTTTTAGATTTATATTTTTATAGACATTAGGTAGATTATTCTCAGATAAATTTTGTTCAGCATTGGAAAGGTATACTATTATGATGCCAACGAAATTAATTTATGCGAATTTGAAAACCGGCCCCTATGTCACCACGGTGACAAGTGCGACAATTCGACAAATGTCACTGTTGCTGACGTCACAGGCGTCCATGGGCTACGCTTACCGCTTACCATCGGGCGGGCCGTATTCCTGTTTGCCACCATCATTGTATTATTTAAAAAAACTTTATTATATCGGCTAAAAACAGGTATTTCTCTTTCGAAGTTTATGATGATGATGATAACAATTGTCACACGAATTAATAGAACTTTCGGTAATTCTTGACACGAAATGAGTTCTGTGTCGGAATTTCGTGACAATTGTCGTGTTTCTTGTGACAATTGTCATTAGCTTCGCAAAATAAGCACTTAGGTATTTATTGGCGATATAATGGAGTTTTTATGTTGGTGGCAAACAAGCACACCGTCCGTCCGATGGTAAGCGGTTACCGTAGTCTATGGAGGCCTGTGACGTCAGTAACAGTGGTGTCGACAATTTTCGCACCTGTCACCGTGGTGAAATAGGGGCCTGATGACACATTTGTGATTGACTAAGCGAAGCAAGTTTCAGATTGGACAGAAATCTTTTCATATGTCCGACTGTTCTTCTCCCCAGGGCGCGTAGCCAATGTGCCAATCGTTAACGCTCCGTAGCGTATCGTAGTCATCTCTCTCTATCACTCTTCCATATTAGTGCGACAGTGACAGTTGCGTTTGGTTCGCTACGGAGCATAAACGATTGGCACATTGGCTACGCATGGTGAGATGTTTGATTGAACAGGTTCTCGTAAAGTTTGTGAGCAGTTATAATATATAAATTATTTTTATTGATTCTATATTTGGATTTTTTTCATTATGGCTATGGTCATTTGTGAGGTCTATAGGTCACAGTCACTTGTAAATTAAATATGACTATTAATTTCAGAGAAAAGATACACGTACGAAAATAATTATGATAAAAGTTTCAATTATCATCTTTTCTCTTTGTGTTACTGAAAGGAACTTTGTGTTTCTCGCAAGTAAAGAAAGAAAAATTTATAATTTTTAAGTAAGTTTTTGTTTCATACGACATTCCACGTTCACTAACATTCAATTCGAATAAGTACCAATGGCTAAGGTCACCCTATATAATCCTATAGATAATACTCTTAAGTTACATAAAGAGATCCTTAAGAAAACAGTATGACTACGTACAAATCTTTTCCTTACAAATGGGAAAAATCTCACCCCTTGCGAATGGTACAATAAGTAATGGGGTGTCGTGAGGGTGTAATTTCGAGAATTTTCCCCTTCATTGTAAGATGATTTTGCTTCAAGGGGACGATCGTGACTGGTAAAAGTGTTTACGATCTAAGATGTTGATGGATGTGACAAACGTTATACTTTAAGTGTTTATTACTTTAATAATTGACGCTTAAATAAAAAAAAATTGGCCTAAGACAATCGCTCGGTACCTACAAATACAAGATGGTACATTTCTTCGTTTGAATATTTGTTCTTTGATCAAGAACGAATGGATCCCTGGAAATATTTCCTCAAAATCTGTTTGACGACTTATTTATACGCTGATAATATCACGGGCAGAATTTATACATGTGGTTTTCGATTGGATTCCCAACTTCTTTATTTAATTGGATTATTTTCTACATATTCCCAATTATAACTTGACCAATTTACTATACTTAACAGTGTATTAAATATAATAATTATGAATATCGATAGGGGTCGTGAAAACTCGTATAAATAATGAAAATCAGCACCAGGAAAGTTGGCAAGCTAAAATGAAGTGTGCTCAAATTGCGGTAAAATACCACCTCCAAATTTCACAGCTGAATGTCCCCCCACACGTTAAGGGGTAGGTTTAATAAACCGGAAGGCTAAACTGATTTATTGTCGTCAAATTCGGAGGAAACGTTCGCACATCTATAAAATAATGGCAGGCATTGTTCTCTCATAAACGTAATGTTATTAGAGAGAATTTGTTTTCACGTATTTGGATTTGAGATCTATGGGGACAGAAATAGGGTTGGTTGTTGCTTGGAAGATTTAGGGATATTTAGATGAATTGACAGTACTAATAGAGTGGTATTATGTTACTTTTTGATTTAATAAAGATGTAGAATATATGGAAATGTGAAATTTTCAGAGCGTCGTATTGAAAAAGAACCAACCTTTACCTATAGGTAGCTATATTTATATAGGTAGCTATATCTTAATTAAGCTGATTATTTAATTAATTTGAATATTATATAACAACTGAACCTAATAAGTACCTAAATAAATTGACATGTAATATTTCAAATATTATGAACAAATGACTATGACTTATGTTGTTATGTATGTCCGTATGTTCACCAGCGGCTCAGCTTAATTAATAAAATTAATTAGGTCAGGTATATTAAATTTGCCACATGAAATTCCAATAGCATCTTATTTATTCCAATAGCATTCATTCAATTAGAGGTAGGTTTTAGCCTGGTCAAATAAGACTAAAAAGGTTTTTTATTTATTTCATGTATAAGTAGATTTGTCTAAAATCTATAAGGTAAACGTACTAGTGCTCGACATGCTAATGCCCCATAGCCACCCCGCTTTCACCTCTATGACTTAAGTTTCAAGATGACATGTACTGGGACCGCGTCAAGCACTAGTACTTTTACCTTACTTATACCTAGAACTTGTTAAAATTGTGGCACAAACTCAATATAGAAAACCCCAAGAGCTGGAATTAAGGGCCGTCAGTTGTTTAATGCTAGTATTAACTCGACGAAAATCGCCTAAAACAACCTGACATTTAGCGGAGCGAAGTTTATTTCCCTTTTACGTCCATTGTCTTCAAACTGGAGGTTTTGCTAATTAATTATGGTAGAAAAGTCATAAATTTCAGTCCTGTGTGTGCGTACGTACTTGTTTCATAATTTATAATTAATACATAGTCTATTTTTGACGTTTTAAAGATTTGATGATCTGATGACAAAGTTGTGATTTAACCATTGTACTTAACTCTACAAAATATGCAGTATGGGTATATTATGTAATTTTCTTAATAATTACTCTGGGTCCCTGGTGTAAGTAATAAACAATATAAAAAAATTATAAAACACTTACGGTTGTCTTTTAGTGGTGGCTATTATCTGAAATAGGAAATATAATACACAGTCAATATTATGCGGACGCTGAACTAAATGATATTGAGCGAATCCTTGATATTTGCGTACCTGTTAGACTAACGTTCTAATATTGTATTAAAACATAAAACTTCAATATGTGTACAAAACGCGAGAGTTTAAAGTGTTATAAAACACAATATTTCACTAATTACGTATCAACAAAGTGTCCATTCTCTGTACGCACCCAATCGGAATGCTCGCCCATGATTCACGAGGCTGCGTATTTTCGAAACATGACAGGCCCTGATCGCCTCAACAGATCCGAAACGCTCCATAAAGCTGCTGCCAACTTGCCAAAGTTCACAATGAAATTACTTGATAGCTTCGCTGGGCCTTTTTGAGAAGTTTCGAGTTTGAAGTTTGAATCTGGTTGGAAATGGCCGTTGCTTTTGTAAATGTGACGGCTACGTTTTAAATAAATATTACAGGACAGCTTAAACACAGATCAACCTAGTCCCAAAGTAAGCTCAGTAAGGACAGTAAGGCTTGTGTTGTTGTGGGTTCTAGACGACGATATAATTTTTATATAATACTATATATTATATAAAAATTATATCGTATATATAAATACTCATATGCATCACAGAACATCTATAACTCAGGAACAAAATATTCGTGATGAACACAAATAAATGCCCTTGCCAGGATTTGAACGCGGGACTTCCTGCCTCGTAAGCAGAGTCACTACCGACTAGGCTAAGGAAGCCGTTTTAAATAAAAATATTCATGTTTTTTGGCGTAATATTATATTATAAGACTATTAGGCCCATTGGAACGTGCACTGATATCATGATTAGCTCCGGTATACTTAACTCCTTTCAAGAACTATAAATAATCCTATAATGATTTCTACTTGAAACGGGCTCTTACATTTCTTCGGTAATCCGTGATTTCTAAAAAGAAAAAATAAATCTCTTCTTGCGTGTAAGAAAGTAAATATATAAATTCCAGTGATTTTGTAAATACATATAACTTACGTAAAATTGAAAAATAAAATAAAAAATACTAAATGTAATGTAATGTAATGTAAAAAACTAAACTAATGTAAAAAATATTTTCAAGATTGCTTTATTAGGATTAGATATGAGGAAATTAGGTATATTTTACAAAAAAAAATTGAACGGCATTGTATCTGGAGAAGCCCAAACTTGGTGTGTTTTGAAAATTATTTTTATTATAATTAAAAAAAAATACTAAAATGTGGTGATGTGATATATTTTTGGAATCGGCTCAGAAAGCCCTTTCGTTCCATAACTCTTCTCGTTTTTTTTTGTTGGTGCTTCGGGTTAAATTGTTTCAAATGTCCTAAAGATCAATCGTACCGATTTTCAGACCTTTAACACTATTTGCAGCGTCTTTTGGCGAACCGCTATAGCTACTACAAATCTTGTGAAGTGTGCTCAATATAGATACACTTGCCTTGAAGCGAGTCTCATTCCTCTAAAATAATTTTCTCGTCAAAATGTGACAAATTTTTATTTTTTGTCGATGTATGTGACTGCTTTCTTTAGCGACCACAATGTGTCTAAATTATAATAATGGATCATCGTCAACTGTAGCTCTGGTGAAAAGTGGTACAAGTATCGCGCAGCGCAGATGAATAAAGGTAGGTATATAAAGTTCCATTATAATACTTCGATTACCCTTTTTCCTTTTCCACCTGAGCTGCGCGAGCCATGTATTGTACCCATTTTAGGCTACATCCATCATTGGCCACAGCATCTTTGCTGATGATAGTTGCAGCTACTAAAGAAGTATTTTTAGGAGACTTACTTAGGCTACAGTTCGTCATCGTATAAGCCAGAAGACGTCAATTCCAGAGTCTCCATATTGACCGTTCGTTCGCTGACTTCATTCAAAGGTTTTATATCAATCCACATTTTTAGAGGCTTTCCTACAGGCACCGTACTTACATAAAAAAACAACGGGTTGCACTCAGGGAGTGCCGGCAGAAGTGAAAACTCAATGACTAGAGCAAAATGGACTATGTATAATTGAGGTTAACGCCATCTAGCGTTAGCGTTAATTACTTGAAACCCCTAAGCCCATCACTGTTAGTACTCGAGTTATATTAATACCAGTTAGAGCGAAACTCACTAGATGTAACAGTTTTTCATGTAATGTCATTGAGTTTTTCTTTATTGATTTAAATGCCATCTAAATGAGTGGCCATCTAAATCTTACGGTCACGTGATCGTCTTACGCTGTCTCCAGTTTAACATTTTTTCCCCACCTCAAAAAGTGCACAGCGCCGCTAAAGAAGTTTTCACTTCAAAAATATGTTAACAATTTGATATCACCATTTCTAAACCCGACTTCTCCACAAGTAACACGTGTAAGTTATTCGATGGTTCCATGGCCACCTGTAGACGATCCTTGTTAGTCTAACCATAGAGAAAAAAATACATAGAGTGCTCACTCCATACATCAGTTTTAGTACCAAAGAAACTATTAGCATCTAGCATCGAGTAGCGGATCTATCAGTACTGCTACTTGACAATAGATGTAGCACCGACCGGAAAGTCTTATGCTGTTGAGATAAGACTTTCCGGTCGGTGCTACATCTATTGTCAAGTAGCAGTACTGATAGTTCCTCTACTCAATGCTAGATGTAGACACTGAAATTAATAGTCTGAACTGATATATGGAGTGAGCATCTCTATGTATTTTTTTCTCTATGGTCTAACAGATGTAGAGTAGGCATTGTTTCTCAATGTATTCACTACCTTAAACGGAGTCCCGTTCTGAGAGAATTACTGCACTGGTCATGCTGAGGACTGGAGCCCTATTCAGATTTAATAACTTTTTACGGTTTTGATCCTGTTCTGATACAAAAATGAAGTGAAAGTCGTGCGTGAGATGCGCGCCAATCATCAGTCAAGATTGACTGATTTTGACGACTGGTCTGGCCTAGTGGGTAGTGACCCTGCCTGTTAAGCCGCGGTCCTGGGTTCGAATCCTGGTAAGGACATTTATTTGTGTGATTAACACAGATATTTGATCCTGAGTCTTGGGTGTTTTCTATGTATTTAAGTATTTGTATATTATATATATCGTTATCTGAGTACCCACAACACAAGCTTTCTTGAGCTTACTGTGGGACTTGTCAATCTGTGTAAGAATGTCCTATAATATTTATTTATTTATTATTTATTTAAGATAAAGACCAGGGCTCCTAGAGATGTACCTTCGAGATGTACAACTGTCAGATTTCGCGTCCACTTCAATTCAACAGTTGATTGAATCGCATGTTCATCAACTGCGGATATCATTTGGTGCAACCAATAATTCAACAAAAATCAACTTTGTTTTATTACTACTTTAAGGTTTGGTTTGGTTGTCACCTAACTGTGGATTGCACATGTCATTGTTCCGATTCAACGGGAGTTCATCCCCCCGCGTTCACCCCTCTAGAGCCCGTACCATGAGTCACTGACAGTGTCAAAACTGACATATACGTTATCGAGAACGTAATTTACTTTCTATACATCTCGCAAGCACTAATATACGAGTACGAGAGAGATGTATAGAAAGTAAATTACGTTCTAGATGGCGTTTATGTCAGTGCCAAACTGATGGTAGCCGTACAGTTTAAAACCATAACCAATCGTGAAATTAGAATTGATCTCCTGATTTAAATAATAATATGCGGTGTAAATAGGTAGTCCGTTGGAGTTGTATGTAATATTTCGTTTTTATGGCTTTTTGTAAAACAATTTACAATACTTTTTACGAAAGGTATTTGGCCCAAACGGAAGTACACCACTATGGTTTACTAACGAATGGGCCAAAAACGTTTCCCAAAGTATCACATCCCAAACTATGTTTCCCAAATTATCATTTCCAAAAAAAAAATGTTTGGCAAAACAACTTATCGCAATTTTTCAGTTAGCAATAGTCTTTTTTGGCAAGTTATTCTTTAGCAAATAATTACTTGGTCAAGTTTCATTTTACCAAGTAGGTATTTTAGTCAAATGTATCATTAAGCATAACTTACATGTCCCAGAATATTACATGGCATACAATTTACATACCAATAGAGGGCCTGCAGTATTTTTATTTTTGCTTTCATTTGCAATATTTGAAATACTTTATCCCGACCTTGGGCATGTTTTTAGCATTCTGTTTTTGTAAAGGTCACAGTTCTAACCTAACCCACTTTTCTGATAGCGGTTCGGTTTTGTGAGGATCGCAGTTCAAACCTAACCTAACCCACCCAAATTACGTAGACTTATCGTACCTACTTATATTAACACGACAAATTTAGTTATTCAATTAAATAGAGATGCGTATTTGTCAAATTTGCGAAGTGACAATTTGATCAAACATCTTTTTGGAATATAATATTGCCCATAAAAAACGTTTGCTAAATAAGTTTTTGTCCTAATATTGCCATCATGCCAAATGATAATTTGACCAAATAAATTATATGCGAAGTGTAACTTTGCTAAAGGTTCCTTTGGGAAATGAAACTATTGCGATAAGTTTGTTGGGAAGTGAAATTTGGCGAAAGGTATTTGGCCCAAACGGAAGTACACCACTTTTTACCCGACTACGGCAACGCAAAAGGAGGGTTAGGGTCACATTCCATTTCTGACCGCAGCTGCACTACTGGTACTGAACGCGTCGCTGTTACTGTCAATTTCCATAGTAAAATGAACAGTAGTGCAGCTGCGGTTGGAAATGGACTGTCACCTTTATGATGTAAATTGTTTTACATTGACATTGACATTTTGGGTTGCATTATTAAGTACAAAATTCGTTTATTATATGTTTATTAACTATAATAAGCGCAAGTCTCGTTTTATTTTAGGACGGAAAGGGTGAAAAAATAGTGCTTTATTTAGATAAATGCCAAAAGAAAAAATAACGAAAGTACCATAAAATTTCCATAATTCAGAATGTTTTCATGTGATGATACTTCGTACTTAAGTTGATTAAACATACATTTTAGTAAATTTTAGGTCTCTTATTTATTTATTTGCATTATATAGGTATTATAGTTATAATGTATTTTTATGATTATTGTTTAAGAATTTATTTCTACAGAAGAATATTGCAATTCATTTAATACAATAAATCTTATCTCTCAGAGTGCACGAATTAGCATTGAATATACATATATGTGAATCTTTAAAATAATTTTTTTTAGACTTATTGTGTTACTATTTTGATAAAATGATGTATTTTTACATAAAGTACCCAAGATCTTTTTCATTCTACCTTTCATGCCTATTGACTGCGTAAATTAAGCTCAATAAATCCGCATGTCATTTGGGACAGAAGGCAATCCGTACAATAAATTCCCTTTTTCTTTTTTAAATAATCCGAATGTCAAAGTAAAAAGGCGGCGATTCCATTAATCACACTGACATAGGTACAAATAGCGTAGTAGTAGTTGGACGTGGAATTTTCGGTCGGCATTCGTCGTGTAAAATTCCGCGATGGCCCGGGAGCTGGAGGTGGAAATAACTTGTGATTTTTACTTTGCCCTCGCAAAGTTTTGGGCGATGCAAGGCTAGTCCTTTATTTTATTAACTAGCGACCCGCCCCGGCTTTGCACGGGTTAAAAAATTATACATAAATCTAGCTTCCTCTTGAAAAAAACTGTTTATTATAAATAAAATTTACAATATGTATTTATGGACTGACTTAACCTAATCTACACTATAATAGATTATAAGCTAAGTGAGAGGTTTTCTTTTAGTTACATCATTTACGTTATTATTACTATTTTTTAATCCAATTTATATAATATAATGTGTATATATTTTAAATTTGCTTCAACTTATCACTCTATCTATTAAAAAAAACCGCATCAAAATCCGTTGCGTAGTTTTAAAGATCTAAGCAGACATAGGGACAGACAGACAGCGGGGAGCGACTTTGTTTTATACCATGTAATTGTAGTGATTAACCAAAATTGTATTTATGTAATTGTATTGACGATACAAAAGTTATTTTATAGACTTTGACTTTGAGGCTTTAATAATACGAGTATCTATGCCAAAAATAGTGGTAAATTGTTCGAACGAATTCGCAAGTGTGATGAATATCCAGCATTTACAAAATGTTTCATCTACTTTCGTGAAAGCTTGTTACTTGTGATACAACTGGAATATTATTAATTTTTTTAATGAAAAATATTTATTAAAAAACGACATATAAAACAGTCAAAAACGCATTTATCTACTAGCTGTTCCACTTCTCTACATACACGATGCTTTTTCCCGGAAGGTAATTAATAAAGGCATTAACCATGAGGACTTTTGAGTGTGAACTCACTTAGTTTTAGTCTTTGACTAACATTTTCGGTATTTCGCTTGCACACATTTGATATCATACATTTGATACCATCTCCCAGTATACAATTTCGTTCGATTAAATTCGGAAACATTTCGCCAGCCGCCCGCAAGTCAATTACTTACTGTAAAATGGAAAACAATTACACGACTGCTCGTTTTGTTGCGGTTGCTTAAATAAAACAAATGACCCGGTTAACAGTCTTTTTTTTAATTCAGAATCCTGACACTGCGCGTGACGTATGTGAAATTGCATCTCGAGTAAACTGACGGCCTATCGCTAACATCAGAAATAGAAATATCTGTTTGCTATTACTCTTGTACAGTCGCCATCAGATATATCTGAGCGCCCGATGTGGTCAAAATGTCTGAACACGTACTCTAACGCCTTGAAGATAAAGGCGTGTTCAGATATTTGTGAATGCATTGGCCGCTCCGATATATTTGATGGAGACTGTACAATATATAGTCATCATATTTGAGAGATACAGACGTAGATAACGTTCGTGGTGGGAATAAAAGCATAGGTCTTTCTTTCGTACCTACCTAAAAATAAACTTTCTTTCATTAAAAAATAGTCTTTGCCTTCTAGTACTACTTCTACTCTTTGGTCACTGAATAACTAAGGGCCACTTGCACCATTCACTCACCCGGGGTTAACCGGTGAAACCTGGAGTTACTATGGTTACCAGTACAATTTGACACTGGGTTAACGGTTTATCCGCTTAACCCCGGGTTATTAGTGGGTTATACCCACTTGCACCGTGGGCCTAAATCGGCTAATAAAAAACCGGCCAAGTGCGAGTCGGACTCGCGCACGGAGGGTTCCGCACCATCAACAAAAAATCCCCGCCCGACGTTGCTTAACTTCGGTCAAAAATCACGTTTGTTGTATGGGATCCCCATTCAAATCTTTATTTTATTCTGTTTTTAGTATTTGTTGTTATAGCGGCAACAGAAATACATCATCTGTGAAAATTTCAACTGTCTAGCTATCACGGTTCGTGAGATACAGTCTGGTGACAGACGGACGGACGTTTTTACACTTTGGGTACGGAACCCTAAAAACGAACTATAACCTAACTTAATCCCAGTTGTGCTGCCAATTCCACTCCAGTTCAAGCACTCGCAACGACGTAGGTAACGCAAGACTGCTCTTTTCCAGCGATATATCTCCAGGGGTCAGTTAATCTTCTTCCATATTGTATGCGATTGGCGCGCAACTGATTTTTCACTGCATTTGCATGGATGTATTTATAACGGAGCAAAGGAATACGGATGGACTTTTCTTGGAAAGCAGCGGGTGTCGTAGTTCAGTGTGAAAGTTGTTTCGTTTATTTCATTCTACGGTGCTGCCTTGGGAAGAAGTTTGTCCTGTAACAAAATAGGTTGTGGCAACCTTAGCGTCCGGTCAACTATGTTATACCTATATAAGACCTAACAGATTTTATTACAGGGTAATTGCCCAGTCACTTTTCTCTTTAATTTGTATATTTCTTTGTTTTTAGGCACAATGAAACTGTCTTTGTATGTATCATTGCCATACGACACCTGCGCCTAGTCAAATTCGTCATTTGTTGTAAAAGTCGACATGTTACTAAGCTTTCATATCCTCAGGTCAGAAAAATAATTTAAATACTCATTCTACCTTATTTCCCAAGAGTATTAAAAACCTAAATTATGTTTACTTTAAAGTAAGAACTAAAAATTTCTCATTTTCATTTCCGGCTCTAACGAATATTTTTCAGTACATATGAGTTGCACCACCGAAATAAATAAAAAATACACCTCGTTGGTAATTACCAGAAACGAGATCTCTACTAAGTACTTTGACTTTGTAACCCAGGTACATTAATAATTAGATATATACATCGTTCCAGAAAGCGCCCATAAGATGCGAGAGAGAGAGCGAGTTCTACGAAATATTATCATTCGGGAAACGATTCAAGCTAGATGTAGCTAACTGATCGAAGCTAATCGTGGTATTAGTAATACCTTGTAAGATACCTGTGTGTAGTGAGCGTGAATCTTCCAAGCACAACTCAAAATCATTATTTTCAATTGTTATTCCGATAAATAAAACTTGTAACGGATAAGTATTGGTTGCTTTTTAAGCTCTCCCCAAGAGAGTTATCTATCAAGGGCTCATTTAGACGGCGCGCGAACTCTTAGGTATATGATTTTAGTTACATTGCGGACTATTGAGGTTACATCAATTCAGCCGACCGATTAAATGACACAATGTAATGAAACTCGCATGCGAATTCTCGCACCGTCTAAATGAGCCCTAAGAGTACATTACGTAAGATATATTACGAGTATTTAGAGTTCGCCTAAGCTATAGTTAGTTTTTTTTAGCATTAGAAAGAACTTGAAAGAAGGTAAGCGATTTTGACATGTCTTTTAATTGAAAAACACTTTTTAAAAATCAATAACTATTACTTATGAAAGCAGAAGACTATAAAAGATCGTATTAGATTCATAATTGTTACATATTTACCGTAACTTATTATTAAAATGTGTTTTTCAATTAAAAGACACATCAAGATTGTTTACCAAATTTCTAATGCTAAAAAAACGAAGTATAGCCCTGCACAGACCTTGACGTGACAAAGTGTATCGGTTCCACAGCGAACGTCATATTTTAATAGAAATTTTACGTTTATGGTGACATGACCACACTTTGTTATTGTAAAATGTTTGCAGAATTTAGCTTGGCCCGAATCTAGTCACTGGCTGGTGTCAATTTTAGCATGCATGTTTCCAGCGAATCTGAAACAAGAGACAGACTTGTTTTGACGACAGATGAAATATGGCGAATATGTATATGTGTTTATTTGTAAAATTCGCGGCATCACCAGAAAGTCTACTATTTATGAACACAATATGGATATTTTGTGACACCGCTATGTGTCAAGATTTATGACATCACGGTCTGTCGACCGAAGTGCAAACACACTTCCTTACTTCAACGGAATAACCTGCATTTCATCTTGAAATCTGGCACGTAATATCAAGTTAATGTTACTCATATAATTCCGGCTTCTTTATTACGCTCACATGTGTGGGTTCCCGGTTACATTCAATTTACACCCCACAGGGAATCTTATACGTAACCCTAGTATAGTCTACTGCCACAGCTAAATAAGGTTATGCAGTAAAATTTTGAAGTCTGCAAGACTGTAAAAATATTACTAAGATATTTTTTATACTGTGATTAGTATCTTTCTCAGGATTATTACACTTGAGTTTTAAAATGTTTAATAATCATAACCCGAGGCTTTTAAGGGTACACACGACACTTTGAAATTGTGCCCATTAAAGGGCACTTTTAAAGTGAAATTGTTAAAGAATGTTTAGGGATTTGGCAGAAATTAAATGAAAACAATGTTGCTAAAATACTTTAGGGATTCATTAAATATTTGGGTTTAATATAAATTACATGCAGTAATAAAGTCACTTTTATACAAGCAGGACATTTTTAATATTCCCATATGGTAAGCAAATTTTATGCGATGTGTTTAAAACATACACACAACACCCCAACTGCACAAATATAAGCCGGAAGAGATCGATCCCTTATAGAAATAAGTTTGCCTTTGTATCTAAATTTCTTCTACTAAAACATTTTAACACACTCTTTGTTGGTTTTGCCTAAAAACATTTTTTTCACAAACACTTATCACAGGAATCATCATCGTCACGCAGATAAACCCGCGGGCGGAAGCTAGTAAACAAAATAATATGTAAATTCGCATAAAACTGGCGCAGTAGCAGCCCTAACCGGCTGTAACAACCAGTTCTGCGCGGATCCCACCCAGGTCATAAAGAATGCAAAAAGTGGTCGGCGTCTAGTGGAATTATCTCGAATGAAGACATTATCCTGCGCGCGCGCATCGCGCTTAGGGATCCGCCGGTGGCGATTCAAATATCGCTATTTTAAATAATATAAAGGAATATTTGGAGATGATTTCACACAGATATATGTATATGCTAAGCTAAGCTAGCCCTGAGCTAAGATACTAATATACATAGTTATGTAAAAGGTGAAGGTATATTACTTACATGTATCATCATCACATCAGCCTTTTATTATTGCTCACTGCTGAGCATCGGCCTCTCGTCGACTTCACCATTTGTCCTAGTCCTGCCGGCCTAGCCAAGGTGACAATCGCTATCGCTTCGACAACGAAACGCTTTGTGTCTCTCTATCTCTTTTCCATATTAGTGCGATAGTGACAGTTGCGTTTCGATCAGGTTGGCTACGCGGCCTGAGCTAATTTCATCCAGAAGTGACCCGCAATCTTCCGAATGTCGTCGATCCAACGAGCCAACGGACGCCAAGCGCTTCTTTCTTATACGTAAAGTTCTTACATACGAGACAGTATATACCTAATAAATATATGTAGATAGATAGGTAGGTACAAAATATACACAATCAGATTTTGAGATTTCACGTTAACTAATACTCCATACTATATGGGCCATGTAGCTTGGAATAAGTAAGACATTTTTTAATATACTAAATTAAATACCTAGATGGCATCTTGATGTTCTTCAAAATGGAAAATTACAACAGGTTACAATTATATCTCTACAGATTCTAAAAAGGTTAGGTGCAATTACGGCCCTGTCTGGAGTGTCTGGGGCAGTGTCCTTATCAATACGAAAGAGCTCATATTATTCTATGCTTTAGTCGGTGGAATAATCACGAATCCTCTCTTTCTGAGCCAGTTTTGATATATATCCTCATACAACACGCCCAGCCTCACTAGGACACGATAACTGCTTGCCATCCGCGGGCTATCCGTTTTTCAACGACTAAAAACAGCAGAACCCACTAAAAATGCATTAACTTGTGCACACGTTCGCGCGAGGGCAAAGTTGAATGACGGTCATGATCGAGTTGTGGGCGAAATGGAGCGTGCAACCACCCGCTCCCACGGCTGCACGGTTTTACAACAACTCTTAGTACCTACTTATTGCCACGGCCTCTACAAAATTGGTGGTCTAACTAGAAAAAAATCTAATGACACCTAGGTAGTTCATAAGGGACTACAACTGGATTCAAGATGTACAACTGTCAGATTTCGCGTCCACTTCAATTCAACAGTTGATTGAATCGCATGTTCATCAACTGCGGATAATATCATTTGGTACAACCAATAATTCAACAAAAAACAACTTTGTTTTACTACTTTAAGGTTTATAATGGTTTGGTTTGGTTGTCACCTAACTGTGGATAGCTAATGTAAAATTTTGACACAGGATAGTTCCGATTCAACGGGAGTTCAACAGGATACGTCAAACGTCGCTTGTCGAATACCCCTCCTGGTTACCCACAACTGGCAATCTTGTAAGCGGATCCCACACCCTCCGTGAGCGTGCTGGCTATGGTTTTTTTTACTTTTTATTATTTATTATTATTATTATGAGCCCATATTGTCCCACTGCTGGGCAAAGGCCTCCCTCTTATTCTTCCACGTATCCCTATCCTCGGAAGTCTCCCACCAGTCTCTGTCAAAGAAGTCAAGCTCGTCCCGCCATCTCCGACGAGGTCTACCGTAACGCCTTACAATTTGTGGGACCCAACGGGTGGCTGTTTTGGCCCACAGGTCATCCGGCATACAGCAGACGTGTCCCGTCCAGTCCCATTTGAGCTTGGCGGCAGTTTCAGCTAAATCGGTTATTCTAGTTTTGGAACGTAGTATTGTATTTTTAATGCGATCGATTAACTTCACGCCCAGAATACTACGTTCCATGGCTCGCTGACAAACCTTGAGTTTGGATTTCTAGCCTTTGTCAAAGACCAAGTCTGTGCTCCATATGTAAGGATGGGGAGAATGCACATGTCCATGAGTTTTCTTTTTAGTGATATAGGAAGGTTTCCCTTCATGTGGTCCTTCATGGACCAAAAGCTCCTCCAGGCATTCTCGGTCCGTCTTGCGACTTCTTTGTCTTGCCGTGCCTGGAAGGAGACTATTTGGCCCAGGTATATATATATATATATACTCATGGACATATCCTACTTCTCCCCCGTCCACTTCTACTCTTATTGGTTCACTATTGGTCATGAGCTTAGTCTTTGACATGTTCATTGTTAACCCAACCTCAAGGCTTGCCCTGCTTAGGTCCTGCAGCATAACGCGGAGTTGCGTAGCTGAAGATGAGAACAGGACAATGTCGTCGTTATTTACTTAGTAGATGAAAATAGAGGATCAGACCGCAATGGCGTACCTTGCCAGATTGTCTGGTGCATAATTAGTAATGTCAATATTGTCTAGAGTTAATTAGACTTGACACGTATATCGATCTAACCGGTTGAGCAAGTTCGCCGTGGGTGAAATTATCGTCGATTTTGTAATTGCTTTAACAACTATTAGGCTCAGTGTTAAAATAAGTCGCTGCAACAATGAAACTAGCTTTTATTGTTTTCACTTGCATCAACAAAAATTTTGTTGAGGCGTTTTTTCGATGGGATTTTATTACTGCAATTTAATGATCTTATAAAAATGCATCGTCAGAAAATTACTTAAAGTGGAAATTCAGCTCTTAAAACTAGACACTGAATGAAATAGAAAACTTAACTTCAAACATAAAAAAAATTAAAATGCAATTTAATTTGTATTATGTACAGTCGACGTCAAAAATATGTTTACACTTTTACACCTTATTCCTTTGTAATAAGGTGAAAAATGTAAATATATCTTTGACGTCGACTGTACCTATGAAATTTAATTTTTAATTTATTTTGATTTTGACAATTGTGCAATTTACTAAATAAATGTCTTCAATGGACTTCAAACTTAAATGATAGTAACTAATAAATAATTTAATATTTTAGAAAAGACAGACACTTTAATAAAAAAACCAACAAAAATATAATACGAACCATTAAGGTCTATTCTCAGCCACAGCCAGCAAATCACTATAAAAGATCTACCATCATGTATAATGAAGGTTTTATTATCATAAATCAACACAAATTGGAGTCGTACCCGCAATCAAAACGCCAAAGTCGGTGGAAAGTGGCGTAATTGGTCAGTGAGATATTAATATAACTGGGACTTGAGGTTTGATCTTAAACACAACTATTACGAGGTTTCTGTTATTGATAAATCCATACTTTAGCACGTTCACTGAGGTATGGGGTCGAAAGACTCCAAGTAAAGTATGCTATAGCGATGGTGTTAAATAAATAGATTTGTTCATATAAGAGAATAAATTGATGAACGCAAAAAAGCACCGAGCCCCTTAATCATAAAACTTAGCAAAACTCTGTTAAAAATTGTCTTTCCACCAAACACAAATGTTAAAATGTCAAAAAGGGACAAACTATTATAAACAGCTTGATAAATTTGACAAGTGTATTATAAATATGCAGCTATGCTATGCTTATGGGCTGTTAATGTTATGCAGGGCCCTTAATTTATAAGTACATAGGTAGCAGTGTTGGGCGTAATTAATTACTTGTGTAATTTAATTACGAATTGAATTACATGTAATTCATTTTTTTTGTAATTTAATTACATGTAAATTTGATTACATGTAATTAAATTTGCTGTGTAATCTGCAATTGCGATTACATTAATTCGTAATTTAATTATTCGATTACTTTTCGTTAACCTTTTTATTCATTTGCAATTATAAAGAAGAACTTTTTAAAAATCCACTCTTACCTGGATAGGGGTTGTGCACAAATCACGCGAGGTATTTTCGGCTACTTTCAGACTGTACGAAGGGGGACTGGGACTTAGATTTTTTTTGACAAAGTGGTATCATTATGACCCTATTTTTAAATGATTGTAATGTGTAGATCACGTCAAAATAAGCATATTTTATTGGAGAAACTTTTCTCTAAAATAAAAAATGGCCGAGTTAGACGCGAGCAAAGATTGATGTTTTTAAAGGGAGCTGGGACTTTCATTGAGAGTGGTGTCATTATGACATATATTTTAAATGATTGTAATGTATAGAACACGTCGAAATAAGCAACTTTTACTTGGAAAACTTTTTACTCGGCCAGTTTTTATTTTAGAGAAAAGTTTTTCCAATAAAAGATGCTTATTTTTACGTGATATACACATTACAATCATTTAAAAATAGTGTCATAATGACACCACTTTGCCAAAAAAAAATCCCAGCCCCTCCTTTGCTACAGTCCAACCAAAGTATCTACTCATGAGGTAGGTATTTTTTTTTAGTTTCGTTCACTGTTAGAAAAATACACGTGAGGTCTCTTTATAAAAAAATGCATGGATTTCTCATTACATTATTTTCCCTTGTACAAATTCTTGCAAGAATACTCATTTGCATTTTTTAAATATAAAAACATTGTCAGTAATGCATGATTGACAAATTTAAAGTTTATTCAAAATGTTCATCTGATTTTGGAAATAAAGAAGTTTGAAAATTTTCATTCAATAAAAGTAATTGTAATTGAGAAAAGTAAATAATTTAAAATTTTAATTTCAAAATGTAATTAAATATGTAATTAATAATTACATTTTGTAATTGTAATCGTTAATCGAATGCGCGATTACTTTCTACATGTAATGGAAATTATTTGTTGAAATTACATTTTGTAATCGCAATTGTTAATTTATAATTTGATTACTTTTTGCCCAACACTTTAGGTACTCTTTGTTATTAATGCTAACTTATTTTAGTTTTAGTCTCTTTGTGTAAAATTTA
This sequence comes from Cydia amplana, assembly GCF_948474715.1. Taxonomy (NCBI): domain Eukaryota; kingdom Metazoa; phylum Arthropoda; class Insecta; order Lepidoptera; family Tortricidae; genus Cydia; species Cydia amplana. Next base: position 6,577,223 of record NC_086085.1, read on the forward strand.
TAGTATTAGGGAATTTTATTTTTTAAGTTCGTTTACTAACAATGCTAGTTCATTAACCTCGTTATTTATTTAAAAAATGTGTTTATTTTCAAACAACCTACCTTTGTTTGAAAATAAACACATTTTTTTAAATAAATAACGCCAGAAGATTGATGGGACTCGAAAAAATAAAAATGAATATTCCCCTGTCTCGAAAAGTCAGCTTAATGAGACTGTTTGAAAACATTTTATCTAATATATACCATAAAGTGCCGCATATTTGTAAATTGGCATGGATGACGAAGGAAGAATGGAATAAAAAAATGACCACATTTCCTATTCATGGCGGAATAATAAAAGACACAAAAACTCAACAATTTCCTACCTCAATATCTCTGGAGTGTTTCTGAAAATGATGACGTGGCAATTTCTTTGCAGATCGTATATCTCCTTACTGGAAATCAGCATTTTTACTACCTTTCCCTTTTTCGTATAAAATTAGAGAAAAAAGGATCATTATGTTTCAGTAGGTATGTTTTGGTTTTTACAAACTGGTGAGAATGTACATGCGGTCATCATAGAAACTCAATGAATATTATGTAAGTACTTAAGTAAGTAATACCTAAAGTGTTTGTGTTTGGGCTTGTTATAAGCGTCTTAGTTTACTAGCGACGCGACCACAAAACCTCAACAAATTATACCTATCCATCTAAACCTTCCTCAAGAATTCACTCTATTTATAAGTGAAAACCGCATGAAAATCCACTCAGTACTTTTTGAGTTCATCGCGATCATACATACATACACACAGACTAGCCTGGGGACTTTTTAAAAAGATGTATAGATTAGCTTTTAACCGTCTTTTTGCTACTTATTCATTAACACCGATAAAAAGAGCATTAGAAGCCGCTTACACGTACATTAGAGGTAAAATTTGTGTGGTCCGCTGTACTGTATTTTTTTGCGAAGCCTGTTGGCGTCCTGGCCTACATGGTCGCAAAAACTTGACAATGCCCTATTACTTGGGGTCGTTAAGTGGAAACAAAGCGGCGCTTGCCTTAGCACCTATCTGATGTAGGATAAAACGTGGAATTTAATGTACTGGATATGAAAAATTCATCGTAGAAAAAGGGCTCGTGCAATGTGATGATGCTTTAATAACATTTTAGACGGTTTTAATTAAAACTCTTGTATTTTTTTAGGGCACGTAGCACAAGCAAGGCGTTCGTTTTTGGTATTTTCACGCCCTCAGAGGATGCTTGCTGAATATTGCTAATAATATTGGTTCTTAAGTTATTATTAAGTTTATAATTTTAAGGCAGCATGAGACAGGATTTGGCGCTGTGGCCGTCAATGGGTTAAAAAACTATTACGACAAAATAAGGAAATATACTTGAAATACTTTGCAACAATAAGAAATATGTACCTACATACATTTAAACTTCTCGATTCTCTGAAACAATAATTCTATCAGAATTATTTATATTCCAGTTAAAATCAGTTAAAAAGCGTCCTTTTGCGTGAGAATATAGTAAATTATTCAGCAGAAAGGGGTGAAAGGAATTGAATTGTGTTCACAAAGTCATGAAACTACGATGTTGCTTTACATTTCGAATGAAACGAGAAAAACACAGAATATATACAGCTGAATCATGTGTAAGATAATCTCGTTAGATAGGTATTCTTGTTTCGTTGTAAACTACAACTTCACAATAACTGAAAAAACGATTATTGTTGTGGCTTCCTAATACATAATGATACTCGTATCATATTTGTAGTTTTGAAAATGAATGCTATGATATACCCATTTAGTGCGGCTCAACGATTCAACTTCATTTATCAATAAGGTCAGTACTTTTGACACTAATTTGGGTGGCATTTCTGGTAGGCTTCCGTAGCTCAGTTGGTTAAGACTGTTAAGAGCGATGCACGGATTGCAGAGGTCGCGGGTTGAAGTCCTGTCAGAAGCGTATATTTTTCCATTTTTCCTTTAATATAAAATTCGTAGTATCGCTCGCAGACATATCTATTTATTGTAAAATTATTTAATTTTTACGCTATTTAATGTAAAATAAGGCTTCTAGAGGCCAATTCAAAATTACACTGTGACATTAAAATGATTACCTATCCTACATTAAATGTTGGCTTTACCGTAGCATAGACATTCCTGTCAAACTGACACGTCTTATCCAGTAAACCTGCAACAAAATCGTGACGGTTAACCCTAATGGCCGCCGTAGACGCCCTGTAAATATACTCGTTAGCATTTATTCACATAATGACTTTATTATGACCGCCGTTTAATGGGTTACGGCGTTATTGCCGGCCTGTCAAATTATCTAGCCGTTTTGTTCTTTTACAGGTCGTGTTTTGAAAGTGTAATAAGGATCGTCGAGATGATACTGTAATCAACGTTTTTATGCGTAGGTATGAGATTCGGGTATAAGTTACTGGGTCATTGTCATAAATCTTGGGGAAAAGTTAACAAGGCTCAAGTCTGGTATAATATTAGGTAGGCTTGTCAATATTTTTTTTTAAAAGATGTATTTTGAAAGTGTGTGGAATTTAGTCTGCTTCCTAAATGAATGATACCCTCCTCCTAATCCTCTTATTTTGTTCGCGTATGTCGCTAAGATGTTTGTATGGTGTATTTGTGTTGTTATGTTTTGTTATGCAGCTATGATTACCACTTGGGAGTAAAGGTTACATGCCAATTAGGACACCAAACTACCGACTGCATCAGAGAATATTATTTTACATTATTCAGCAATGCTGAACTACAATTCCTCCTCTACACCATCGGCAAGATCATTGTACAACGCAACCCCCCGGCGAATCCATGACTATTATAAAAAAACAATGAACTATTCCGCGATTTGCAAATGATATTCTGTACCATAAACTTATAAATCTCCATTTCACGTTTAAAATCTCTTATGATATTGTAGTAAAAGTCGCAGGTAAAACTAAAAACACTATAAATCTGATAATGGCGTGATATCAGTTCATCTCTGGCAGTCGGTTATAAAAGTAATGATAGGCTTCAACGGCTCGTTCAGGCCTTCTCAAACTTTTAACGGACCCTTACAGCGTTACTCAGGAACGTCACGTTTTAGGCCAATTGTTTTTGAAGTTGTTATTCTGAACGTTGGAGATAACCGTGCCATGTATTCTGTTATGTACCCCTGTGCTTGCAAGTAGTATATAAATGCAACTGGTTACTTTTGAAACCTATCTGACAGTTTACTTTTTTTATAATCATAGAACTGCCATAACAAGAGGTTTTATCTTTACTAATTAAGCGTGTGACCGGGGTTGTACATAAGTATTCCCTTATCATCATCATCATCATATCAGCCTTTTATCACAGACTGCCGGGCATAGGCCTCTCTGAGGTACGCCACTTATCTCAGTCCTGAGCCAATCTCATCCAGAAGTGACCCGCAATCTTCCGAATATCGTCCACCCAATGAGCGAACGGACGCCAGGCACTTTTTTCGTCTGAAAGCGGCCACCACTCCGTTAATATTTTGGCCCACCTGCCATCACTCTGCCTGGCATCATTTTAAGTTTGGTAATGACGTATCCGATTCCCTTATTACTTAACAAAAAGTTAAAAAGCAGGAGAAAGGTTTGGTTAATACACTTAAATACGATGGTGAACGATCCATTAACATAAATTGGCTGTGTGTTGGTTCTGATCACGTCTCATGATTCTCATGAACCACCATGAAGATTGTTAGATTTAATCAGTACTTAATCTGATATCTGTCGGTGATCTTTACATTGAGAAATAAAAATAATAAATATAATAATATAAAGTAACAGTTTGGGAAACGCTGAATTAGTGCCTAGCCTTTGGATTAGATTTGATTACTTCTTTATAACTTACCACGAAGCCCACTCTTTTATTTTGCAATTTTAGAGTTGAACATATTTTGATGTTTATACTTTGGGAATAAAATTTCATTCTGAACATTCTAATTAGGAACCAAGTTGGTCGCCGTTAAAAACGTACAATATTATTATTCTCTTCTTTCTTATCACGCTTAGCGTTACTTGCACCATCCCACTAACCCGCGGGGTTAACCGGTTAAACCGTTAACCCAGTGTCAAATTGTACTGGTAACCATGGTAATATAACTCTAGTTAGTGAATGGTGCAGTCAAATTTATTTTAAGCAATTTTTTAACATACATTATGTGAAAGTTAACTCGACATAATTAAATTTACGCCGCCGTTTTACAATATCACCTTATTGTGCTTGAATGTGCGTTTATTGTATTTTCTGAGAAAAGGGTGCTTTTATAGGCGTTCATTAAAGCCCCTTCTTTAATGAATTTAATGGCTTCATTGGTTCAATATAACATATATGTACCTATATGTACTTGTCTTTCACCTGTTAAAATAAACGTTTATTATAGCTGGATTGGATTCGTTGTTTGAATGAAATGAATGAAAAACTTTATTTCAGACAACTTCAATACAAAAACCGGCCAAGTGCGAGTCGGACTCGCGCACGGAGGGTTCCGCACAATCAACAAAAAATAGAGCAAAACAAGCAAAAAAACGGTCACCTATCCAAGTACTGACCCCGCCCGACGTTGCTTAACTTCGGTCAAAAATCACGTTTGTTGTATGGGAGCCCCACTTAAATCTTTATTTTATTCTGTTTTTTGTAAGTATTTGTTGTTATAGCGGCAACAGAAATACATCATCTGTGAAAATTTCAACTGTCTAGCTATCACAGTTCGTGAGATACAGCCTGGTGACAGAGGGACGGACAGACTGACGGACGGACAGCGGAGTCTTAGTAATAGGGTCCCGTTTTTACCCTTTGGGTACGGAACCCTAAAAACAACAATCTTAGATAAGTATGAATATGATATTAAAATCACTGGCATTGTCACGCGTTTGATGTTTAGAAGCATGAATCGTCCACTTTTCTAATATATTTTGACGGTAGTCATGTTATATTCGTCATTTTGATGACTTTTGACATCCCGATCATTGAAAGAGTAGAATAGGTTAAATGTAAAGTACTTATGAAACTAACTAACTTTTGTAGGCCTAGCATAGGAGCGAGCGTCGCGACAGTATCTCGCCCGCGAGTTAGACTACCCGTCCTTATCAAATACATACAGTTAGGAAAATATGGGAAGTTTATCTCTCGGCACTCCTGTGCTAAGCCCATTACTCGCTACTTTGTCCACGTAGAATGATGATTTCCGTGATAATAACTTAATAAGGCGAGCCGTATGCTTGTTTGCCACCAAAGTGGTATTAAAAAAATTACCTTATACCCTATTCCCGGGACTTTCTCTATAAAAAAATGTATTTTATTCAGTTCAGTGGCATTAATAATATTAGTGGGGATTTCCCACATTCTAACCATATGCGTAAAACCCGAATTAAATCTAAATGAACTGAAATTGCAAATCCAGTTTTCCTGCATCGGTATCATGGTCGCATTTTTATCACCTGTCATGTCATGCGTCACTTTCGCACTTACTTGTTAGAACGTGACAGGCATGGTGATAAATGATAAAGAGCCGACCATCTTAGCCCTACAGTACAGAATACAACTATGTAAATGTTTACACAAATTTCAAAGTATTATTGAGAGAAACTTAAACAAACTCGCACTTGAAATATGTATTACTCTCTGAAATTGTAGAGTATTAAGAGTAAGTCGCTTATTGTCGCACAGTCAAAAGCTGCTGCTCTAATATAATGTAAACAACGGGGTATGTTCGGGGCTAGAGACGTTAGAGGGATTGCACATTGACAGTATTGACACTAACGCTTTTGTTAATGTACCTTTACTAAATAGCCTAACCGTTTCTTATAGTGTCTAATTAATGTAAAATTGAATAAGGCAATGTAAAGTCACTGATTTTTGGGTTGTTAAAATTGTCTTGATAATTAGTAGGTAGCCAAAGACTAACGCCCTTATTCATAAACGCTCTCAATTATATTAAGCATCAATTAACTTATAAGTAATTTTGACTTATGTATTTTTATAAAAGGGATAAAATATAAATTAACTACTTCACAGGCTTATAGTGCGTTTATAAATTTTTTATCATGATCTTCCTAATCATTCATAACTAATGTTTTCACCAATTGCTGTATCACCAAAAAGTGTGGTATTAAATAAATATAGTCAAAAATATTTCTTTAATAGAATACCTAATAACAACGTTAAAATAATGGCAACAATGTTTCAGGTTACTATGTTACCCTTCGTGACATGTTAGACCCGGTACCCGGTACAAAAGCACCCTTATAGACGCCTCACGTTAAGAGGCAGTTATCACGTCAGCGCAGCACCCCGTAAGCCCCGACTCTGTTTAACGCAATTTCCTCAAGGAAAGAGCCTTCTGCTTAAGTAAATACCCTAGTATGTGGCGGATTAGTATAAAACAACACCGTTCTAGCGTATGCTCACTGCTGTCATTCTAAATGGGATAGTTGTGTTAACGTATCGGTTAATTTAACAGAATTGGCAACTGTCACGTACTTTTGAATAGTTGGATGGGTAGAGCTTTTCGGTGATAGGAACTAGCATAATATATGTATATCTGTGAAGTTCTTCAAAGGTGTATAATAAGTTCCTCACTCGTGTTGAGACCTATATAACCTAATGTTATTGAAACATTTGTTCCCAGCAGTGGGACCTATAGATTTATAATTTCGATAAGTAGATTTAATGGCATGTTTATTATGATCAGTTTGCTGAGTAGAATGGGTTATGAATACGCTTAAATATAGAATGTCCAAATAATCTTGTTAGAGCAGTACATGAGGTACCTGCCGTTGTGGTACAAAAAATAGAAATTTTACAGTAATCGAATTTTACAGGTTGCAAAATTATGGACCCTAACAACAAAAATAAACATAATTCCCCATTTTATCATCTTCTCTAATGACCTATTTAGAACAGAATGCTTTACTCACCGATAATCAGTACGCCTACAGACAAAAACGCTCCACTACTATGGCAGCACACAAAATCGTCGACTGCATTTTGACTGGTCTAGACGACAGGTACAAGATGGCAGCCATACTGTGCGATTTGTCTAAGGCTTTTGACATCATTAGCCATAATTTGCTCTTAAATAAATTAAATCTGTATGGCATAAATGGTTCTGCACACAAATTGTTTGCATCGTTCTTGTCTGACCGTCAGCAAGTGGTGAAAATGTCACTCAATGGCAGAAAATATGTTTCAGACACTGGTAATGTAAATTTGGGCATTCCTCAAGGGTCAGCAGCCGGTAATACACTGTTTTTATTATTTGTGAACGACTTACCCTCTGCAATCACAAATGGGCTATCTGTGTTATTTGCAGATGACACAACTGTTGTCGTGAGTGCAAAAACACACGCGCAGTTAGCCGAGGGAATACAATATGATGCGTGTGACCAGCTACAAACATGGTTTTCATCAAATGGCCTACTGTTAAATATAGTGAAATCCAATGTGATGATGTTCTCGGGTCGCAGTATCACAGTGCCTCCATGTATTAGTAACGGTCCAATGCCATTATGCAATGAAACAAAATTTCTGGGTTTCATACTTGACTCGAATCTCAACTGGAAGTGCCATGTCGATCAGCTTTGTAATAGGTTGAGCAGTTCTATATTTGCTTTAAAAAAGCTACAGCCTCTGATATCAAGGAAGTCACTCAAAGCTGTATATTTTTCGCACTTTCACTCCTTGATGTCATACGGTACACTGATTTGGGGAAATTCCACAGATGCCACGAGAGTTTTAATTCTCCAAAAACGTGCTATCCGTTTACTAGCTGGAGTTAAGCCAATGCACCACTGTAAGGAACTTTTTAAAAATAATGGTATAATGACACATTATTCCTTATACATGTTTCAAGTTCTGATGTTCGTGAGAAGGAACTTGTCCTTGTTCAAACGTGTCGAAGTCATGGGCAAACAAATCAGATCGACGGGAAGACTGCGAACAGTGCCGCGTCGCATGGCACTTTCATGTAAGAATCCGCGAGTAATAGGCCCAACTTATTACGAACGTCTACCCGCCGAATTAAGAACTGAAATATCTGACGAAGCATTTGAACGTCGACTGAGGAACTTTTTATTGAATAACCCATTGTATTCAGTGGACGAATATATGGAATTAAAATTGTAATAATTGTTTGAAATTGTATACCTACTTAGTTTATGTAAAATTGATTTTATTTGACATTCGTTCTGATTTATTATTCTTACCGCTCTTAGTATAAGTATGACGATCATTATGAGATACCTACTATATATATTTTGTTTGACATGTATTCCGTTATTTATTTACGTATTCTGAAATTTCTGAACTTATCTTATAAATTGTTAGTGTTAATAGTTTGTATTGTTTTTTGATTATCATTGTTGACATTTTATAATTATACGTTTGCATGCTACATTATTGACGACCATAATGTAAATTCATATAGATTAGCGTAAGAATAATTTATACTGTAATTTATCATTATGAAATAAATAAACTAAACTAAACTAAACATTAAAACTTACTTTCGTACAAAGCGAATCAGCGACGCGTATAACCCAATAACAGTACGGTAAATAATAGCAGATAAAAAAATAATATACAACCGCTTTCACTGAACTTAAAACGATTTGCCTTCAACATGGTAGCGATAATTTCGGTGAAATATACGGAATAATCCGAGCGGAACATTGTCGATAGCAACCGCGGGGTGTTTATATGGAGTTTTAATCAGATGTTTTTAGGGTTCCGTAGGCAAATGGCAAAAAACGGAACCCTTATAGATTCGTCATGTCTGTCTGTCTGCCTGTCTGTCTGTCTGTCTGTCCGTCTGTCCGTCTGTCCGTCCGTATGTCACAGCCACTTTTTTCCGAAACTTGGTAAGTAGATGTATTCTGTGAACCGCATTAAGATTTTCTCACAAAAATAGAAAAAAAAAACAATAAATTTTGGGGGTTCCCCCCATACTTAGAACTGAAACTCAAAAAAATTTTTTTCATCAAACCCATACGTGTGGGGTAAGTATAGGATAGGTCTTCAAAAATGATATTGAGGTTTCTAATATCATTTTTTTCTAAACTGAATAGTTTGCGCGAGAGACACTTCCAAAGTGGTAAAATGTGTCCCCCCCCCCTGTAACTTCTAAAATAAGAGAATGATAAAACTAAAAAAAAATATATGATGTACATTACCATGAAAACTTCCACCGAAAATTGGTTTGAACGAGATCTAGTAAGTAGTTTTTTTTTAATACGTCATACATCCCCTAAATACGGATGGTAAGCGACATGTTAATGGCGAGCGAGCGATTCATAACGATTTATTGTGTTACAATCTATTACCCCTTCATCCCTTATGAATGTAAGCAAATACAGAAATGACAAAGAAGGTTAGGACTAATTACTTACATGACTGCTCAAAAAATAGAGTGTACCTACCTATTGTTTTCTGTATTGTTTGTATGTATGCGAGTTTCTTTATTTTAAAGGAACTTTATTCTGCGAAAAAGGGTTTGGATTGTAAGTACGACTTAATGTGGTAGTTTTGTGTGTTACCTATTTATTTTACGGACGGCTAAAATAAATTAACAGATTTGCTCGTTATCGTAATAGGTACAAGTATAACATTGTTGTCATTGTTGTCATATATAACATACCTATTTAAATTAGGTACTTAAATAAATAAAACACACTTTAAATACAAAGGTACAGTACCTGACGTGTTACAGGCCTCTTTACACCAGCATTGTTTTCAAATGAAAGTATAGCCGTTATTTTTAGGGTTCCGTACCCAAAGGGTAAAAACGGGACCCTATTACTAAGACTCCGCTGTCCGTCCGTCCGTCCGTCCGTCCGTCCGTCCGTCCGTCCGTCCGTCCGTCCGTCCGTCCGTCCGTCCGTCCGTCAGTCCGTCCGTCCGTCCGTCCGTTCGTCTGTCACCAGGCTGTATCTCACGAACCGTGATAGCTAGACAGTTGAAATTTTCACAGATGATGTATTTCTGTTGCCGCTATAACAACAAATACTAAAAACAGAATAAAATAAAGATTTAAGTGGGGCTCCCATACAACAAACGTGATTTTTGACCGAAGTTAAGCAACGTCGGGCGGGGTCAGTACTTGAATGGGTGACCGTTTTTTTGCTTATTTTTTTTTGCTTGTTTTGCTCTATTTTTTGTTGATGGTGCGGAACCCTCCGTGCGCGAGTCCGACTCGCACTTGGCCGGTTTTTATTTAAAAAATAATAATTGCATGTTCTTATTATACAAAATGTTATCAATCGGTACCTACTTTAAAAAGCACTAGAGGAAGCATAGAGATAATAATGTTATAGGTAGGTAAATGTTTATTATAAATTCTATAGAAACCCCCTCCCGAACAATGTTTGGTCGATAAGTCCGTTGCCACGTGTACCCAAACGCGTCGAAGCTTGAAGTGAGAAAAACATTTAGTTGATCCACAACTTTGCTCGTGAAAAACACAACTCTGCCAAGATTTTGCGACAAACAGGAGTTTTAAAAGCTTGTTTATAAAACAAGCGTTCAAAGTGTGCTTTAGCGTGTACAGCGTGTAAAATTGGAAAATTTTATTCCTCTCCTTAAATTAAGCGAGACAAACTGAACTGAAGTAAATGTTGTGTTCGCAATGACGTTAATGTGCTGTGTATTCGTTGTTTCTGTTAGATGTTAACGGCTTTATTGTTAACTGCTTTATTTATTTGTGTTGTTCAAACATATTTTTGGTTTAATGTAAAAATTTAGCAACATAAAGCCATTTAATTTTGCGTAAATTAATAATAATTACGTATGATCTAAAACTATACGTTTCAGCGATTAAGTCTGATTAGAAGTTCGTGTAACCTTTCAAAATGTCAAATAAAACCTACAATGATTTACTATGCGAAACATCAGAAATCATTGGCGAGGCAACGCAGGCCGACGAGGCCGTGTTCGCACTAGGCGAGGCAGAGAGAACTCAGCTTCATCCCCATCTGTCCGAGCTCAGAGTGAGATATACGGTCCTCGTCCGGCGTTTGGATAACGTGTACGATCAGTTGTTGCAACCTCAGAAGAGGTTGATAGTGAAGAGGCTACTCGAAGCGTGTTTGGGGAGGCTGATTGAAATCAAACACGATTTAGTGGAGTTACATTTGTCGGATTATACGTTTGATGATGATGAGGTGAGATTAAATAATAAACCTTTGTGTCGTAAACGTGTCGTGAGCCTACAACAAAGGGTAAATTCCTACTGATACATAAGGTATAAATAAAATGTTATGATAACAATTTTGATACCTAATATAAGGGAAATACCTACCGCGAGGGCGTCCGTGATAGTTATTTTAAAATGAGATTATGTTACGATATATTTTACTGGCTGCCACATGAAGTCCCTTGGTCACATAATATTTAGGTATATAATCAGAAACTTTTCATTTGTCATTTAATCAGTTTATAAATTTCTTTGGTATTTGCAGGTTTTACAAAGACTCCAAGTAACCCCAAGCGAAGCAGAGCCATGTATCCCTCAATACTTCATAAGAGAAAGAGAGGAAGAGGTGGAGAGTCGGCAGCAGTTTATCATAGATACTTTGAGGAAACTGGGCCATGAGCCTCCGAAGCCTCAAGCGTTGGTACTGACGGAACAGCAGGCGGTGCTCGTTATTCAGAGCCACGAGAGAGCTAGGCAGGGACGATTGAGGTGTGCTCAATGTTATTATGATTGCCTGGTTTTTATTTTACTATCATTACATTTAAAAGTGCTGAAGTTTAAAAAAGTATTTAGTTTATTTGGTAAAAATATCGAAACTGTAACTATATATGTGTTAAATAGGTTTTTATTTTTTTATTTATTTACACATCACAAAAACATAATACAAAGAACTTAGAACTAAGATGCGTCACAGAAACTTATGAAAGTTTATGCGTGGTGCAAATGCATAATGGTAAATATTTACATGCAATTATCTATTGGCATTAATGTGAGATGTACTACATATAAAAACAAAAATAGAAAACACTTTTCTGTTTTTAAAAAGCTAAGTTTGTTTGCCAATCGAATGACTAAGTACTTTAACAAACATTATTATATTTTCAGAGGACAGTTCATGAAAGAGATTCGTTTATTGAAAGAGAAAGGAAGAGACCAGAAAGGTGAAATGTCTCCGTCAGCGGCCACAGCTATACAGCGCGTGTGGAGAGGCTTCATAGCAAGAAGGGCGACGAAGAAGAGGAAACAAGAAGAAATGCTTCTTATTGGCATGGAATTACCGCCTTATGCAGAATCTGTAGCAATTAAGAAGTCTGAAGAAGTAAGTTATTATCAAAACCATTACTCGCTGCCACAATCACTGATTTTTGAGACTTAAATCTTTTACTACTTGTTTTATATCTCTAGTCTTCGTTCATAAAGTAAACAATTTTATAAGTTTACCACACCAACACGAAGGAATGAAGGCCACAGCAACTAGCGGGGACAGATACATTTGATCCAATGAAATATATGAGTAAGCTTTTTTTCTAGATAAAAGAATACAGACGAAAGCTACAAAAGGAGCGAGAAAAGGAATATCAAAAAGCTTTGGTAACAATCGAAGAACAGCTAAGAAAACAACATGGTGTAAGACTTAATGAGCAAATAGGGGCCGAGTTGAGGAGGTATATTTCGGAGTATTTTGAGAGGACTGGAAGATTTCCAGATCTTCCGTCAGAAGAAAGTGGTGGAAGTCGAGCCATGTTTAGTAGACAAGGTAATTCGTTCATGCTTTATTGATCAATGTGTTAAGAAAAATTATGCAAATGGATCATAAGACTTAGGTACCTAATAATAGTTCTAAATAAGTAATTTATTCTCAGGTACGAGTCCTGATAGTACATTGAGTAAATCTTCGCCGGTATCATCTAAGGAATCGAAGAAAAGCAAGGAAAGTAAAGATAAAAAAAATGGGAAGCCTGAAGACAACAAGACTAAAGATGAGGAAGCAGATTTACAAATGTTCAAGTGTAGTATCTCGAACTTTTTACAAGACGTCATTAGTGCCAATGAAGAGTAAGTACCTAGTTGTAACGTAAATACCTATCTAAACAAAGTATGGTAGATAATATACTTAGTTTTATGATTGTCATAACCATTTTCCAGATTTGAAGATATATGGAAATTTAAAGATGATGCTGACAATCCGCATGAAAGATATTACAAGGACATGATAGAAAGAGAAAAGATGGTTAAAATTGAGCAAGAAATAAGAAACATCGTAGATGAAATGATGCGTAATGAACTCGAGCAGTTACAAGCTGCGTTTGACAGAGATAGAGCTCACAAAGGTAAAAAGGCGAAGAAACCTCAAAAGAAGGTTAGTTTATTTAAAAAATTGTTACGTAAATTATTAAGTAATAATTATTTTATAAGCATGAAATGAAATTCCAAATTTATTTTAGGCCCGACGTGGAGGAAAGAAGAGCAAAAAGAAAAAGGAAAAAGATTTAACACCAGACAGAACCACAGAATCATTGTTTGAAGAATTAGTATCAAATGGCATTATCCGTCCGTATCCAGTTTGCAAAATAGATGACTATATTGGCGAAAAATCCTTTGTTGGAGCCGAATGGAGGAACGAAGGCCGAGAGCCCATGCCTTGTCTGGGGGATATAAGGCAGATAATAAAAGAGTACTGTATTCTGCCTCTTGGTTCAGAGCACGTTCGAACTCATGCACCGTTAGTGCGATCAGTATTATTGTCTGGTAAGATTATTATTCGCAAGAGTGATTGTATTATATTTTGATGATTTGAGTAGGTTAAGGATAACACCGTAATCCGCAATTAATTTCCAAAATATGATGATTTTAGGTCCAGCAGGCAGCGGAAAAAAGATGTTAGTCCATTCAATCTGCAGCGAAGTAGGAGGGGTATTATTTGACTTGTCTCCAGCTAATATAGTTGGAAAGTATCCTGGCAAATCAGGTCTTATAATGTTGATACATTTAGTCGTTAAAGTGTCACGATTACTTCAGCCAGCTGTGATTTGGATGGATGATGCCGAAAAGCCATTTGTGAAGAAAATACCGAAGACGGACAAAACTGACCCTAAGCGGCTGAAGAAGGATTTGGCTAAAATTATAAAAGGTATGATAACAAAAAGCATTTTTCAAAATTTTCACGATTTCAATTTCGTGGCGCTTAATGTTGTTATTTTTTTCTAGGAATTTGCCCAGAAGACCGCGTCTTATTTGTCGGCACCTCCCGTTGTCCCTGGGAGGCAGAGCAGAAGCTGCTCTTCCAGTGCTACTCGAAGGTCATCCAGATCCCTAGGGCTGACTACGGCAGCATATCCCTCATGTGGAGAACGCAGCTTCACAGAGCTGGGGCCTTGTCGCCCAGACTGGATGTCTCTAGTTTAGCTAGAGTATCGGATTCATATACTATTGGTAATTTCATATTTTTACATATTTTGTATTATCATATTGTTTTTAATATACAGCCAATATAATTGAAACTTTGCATGTTGATGTTGCAGGGATATATTGTACAATTGTATATAAGATTGAATATGTGTATCAATCGTACGTTACATGTTTTATGTGTACCTATATATTTTTTGTTTTCTAAGTCAGTTGTTTTATTTTTTATTAATCTTTGTTATTTTTTCAAACTGCAATAGGTTTTTACTTCACTATAGTTATTGTTATTTTAAGGGACACTGCTATCAGCTTTAGACGGATTATTGACTACAAAGAGAAGGCTACAGCTGCGCGTGCGCGCTCTAACCGCTCATGAAATCGCCGTACAGTTGAGCACACGGGAACCTGTGTATGCTGAACAAGTAAGTTTTCATTTGAAGGAATGTTTACAAAAACAACATAACTGACTACACTGGTTGACACCTGAAACGATTAACAATGTTCTTAAAAAAGTGTCAACCGCTCTAAGCAGTTATGTTGTTTTTGTAAACATTCCTTCATTTATTAAAAAAAAAAACTCTGTATCACTCGGTGTTTACGTTACGTTGTAAGTTAACGACATGAAAAAATATAAAGTCCAGTTTTGCTTACAAAAATATGATTTAAGTACCCATGCCAAAAAAAATAAAAATAAACTTGAGGTAAATTTTATTATTCCTTAAGAATGGATTTATTATTTATTCCTTTTGCTATAGTATCATTTATTTATATATTACAAACTAGTACCTACATATACATATTAAAAAAAGTTTAACATTTTTCAAATAAAAGGGACAAACTTCTTCTACACAAGATATCAGAATGATTCCGAAAAATGCTTGCATATCCCTTATTCGAGTCAGTGGGCTAACTCTGCGTGGCATTTATTTTACAATGACAAAGTGTGAAAATTTAGATGAACATAATGACGTTTATAGTGACACCCTTTCACTTTGTTCTATTCAAGTTGGTGCTAAGCTTAGACAGATCTACATATATTCTTTTATTAACAGGATGCCTCGGCAGAAGCTTGGTGGTCTAAAACCCCTCTAGAAAGGAGACGACAAAAGGCTTTGCAAAGAATTGAGGAACTGGAACGTGAAGCCGAGGAAAAGGCAAAAGCTGTGTAAAATAAACTACTAATTTTAAGCAAATAATTTATACAGTATTCTAAGCACAAATCTTAAACCTTCTACATTGTTTTCTCAAATGTATGTGCTGATGTATGTTTCTCAAATTATTATTTTAAAGTAGCTTTGAATTGTAAAAAGAAAGAGTGACATAAGACATTGTGACAGAATAACAAGTTCTATTTTTACTGCAACCTACCGTTTTGCGTTATCATACAAAGTGTTAAAATGTGCATCCCAAGCCGAAGTTTCTGAAAACAAAGTATTTTACAGGCTACTTCATTCACGAGACTTAAAATGACAGAAGATTAGTTTTGTTTGATATTGCTTTTTATATCTTTACCCTTCTGTGTGAACTTTTACATTTGATCTGGTAACGTTGTAATATATATGATAAAAAAGATAAGATAAAAGAAAGTTTATTCAAGTAGGCATAATTACAATGCGCTTATGAACGTCAAATAAAGCTACACCGGCTCCAACCCTATGTACCTCTGCCCCGAGAAGATTTAAATCCCCCCTCAATGTATGTAACTAGGTACCTACCTCAAGAAGTGGATAAAAGCCTTTGTGTAGCCTTGGGACACTACATCGTCAAATTAATACCTAATTAGAATATATTTTAGTCAGCACACAATAAGTGAATACGACTTATTAGATTCTGAAAATCTTTGACTGTGACTAGCATTGTAAACAAACAAAAACACATCAAATCGTATTTTCCACAAACACAAGTAAATACGAATCTTAAAATCCGATTCATGCAAGTTACATTTACCTAGAATCTTAAGTAAAAAGGGTACCGGTTTAAAAGGACGAAGCAGCTGGTCGCTCTCACGGGGCTTTCGAATAAAATTAAAGCCAATATCCGATTGAAAACCCGTGTATCGAAAATTGTACGGACTTTATCGGAATTTAAAATGATTTTTATGATGATGCTTTTAAAGGATTATGGTTTTATTGAAAGTTTGAAACCCATTAGGTACCACAGTTAGTGAGGCATACTCGTAGATGTACACATATTGATAAGTCAGATTACGAATGCTGTTCTGGCATGAACATTAAAAATACAATCGATTAAATTAAACTACTTAAAAAAAAATTAAAATTAGTCTACTCTAATCTCAGAAAAGTTAATCAGCGCTAAAATGACACAAAAAAACACTTATGCAAAATCTTTCTCAGAATCCCCTTTGATACAGTAAAATTCAAGTTCGCTCAAAAGCGCAACAAAGTAAAAATAAATCACTTTCGCGAAAACAAGTTAGGTAACAGTGTTTTTTCACGCACGGCACAAAGGCTCAAAGCTCAAAGGTGGAGAAGCATTGAGGAGAGTGTAAAATGGGTTCAGTGAAATAACGAAAAGTTTCAGTGACTTCCCATTATTATTGTGCAAACAAATGCCATTGCCTACAGATGTGCACGTTGTGGGAAGTTTTCGAAAAGATGTAAAAGTTCTCGGAGAATTCAGGAAATTTTCCCAGGATACAAAGGAAACTTTCATTTTTGAAATTGAAAATTTCCATTCCTTCTTAAAAATACTATGAGAAGTTTCCGATATTTTTGCAAAATTGGAAACTTTTTTCTATTTTTAAAAAGTTATTCATGAATTTCACCAAGCGTATGGTATTAAAGCATATTCGAAATTGTCGTGACATGGGTGGTGAGTTTTATGCACTATTTGGTATTTCTATACATAAGATAAACGGAACCCTAAAATTTTAGAACAAACCTCGTGTTTGTAAACCCTTTGTGAATGAACTGCGAATTTCGCGCTTGGCTATTTTTTTAGCTGCCAGATTACTTAGAGCATGCTCACTATCACGATCCAAATGTTTAATAATAACTTATTACATTGCGCGTTTTGATCTACTCATTTTTAAAGCTTTTTTGTAAAGTAGTAATGGATAACGTAGCAAGTTAGTTTGCCGCTTGATGTAAAATGACGTGGTACGGAGCGGCCTGCATGTAGTTATTCATTTTGTCGACTCGTTGGTTTTATTTTGTCTAGCAATGAAATTAAAACCTTTATTATTCGCGATAAAGTGCCCTAACCTGCGACCGTCATTGTTTGTTAAACAAAAGAGGTTTTACGGCTATCGTTTTTAAATTAACAATTTTGAACACAAAGGAATTAACCGCGTTGATGAAATATTGTTCATTGACCAAATTCATAGGCAATAAATGATATTGGTAACGATGTTTAAGTAAATAGTCAAAACAAAATTACTGGTATGAAATTCTGTTTCATCTGAAAACATGTTTCTTGTTTCAATAATTTAAACGTCACATAGGTACCTACATTATTATTTTATATTTTTAGTAAATTTTCATTGCACAAAATGACGGGATCAATATCTTAAGATCTTCATAACAGTGAATCAAATCGCAATACAGATAAGTATATTTTTCCGTCACAATTCGCAAACAGTTTACAAAGCTCTAGAATGACTGGCTATAGTTTTCGGCCATTACATAGTACGTAATTGTCATCATTTCTTACAGCAATGTCACTACAAAAGAGCATTATACTCCAAGCAAAACCCACACTCACTGCACTTATTACCCTAACAAGACTATCATAATGGAATAGCAGCATGTCGTGTCTGGTTCACATGAATATTCCGTACTAGGGGTTATTTAGACCTAGGGTTCGCACCGGGCAGCGATTAGACCGGCGATTGCGGATTCCAATTTACCTGTCAGTGTTATGCATGGTATTTTTAAGGAAAACGTGAGCTGGATCTATGTCCGTTCAAGTATCGATTTTGAGATCCACTTCTGGACCGTTTGGACTTCTAGAAATAATAAAATGATAAAAAAGTTTATTAGTAAAAACATCCTAAATCTAAAAGAGGATATTCAATAAGTGATACATTTTGATTTGTCCCAAAAGACCATGCCATTCTATATAAAATTGTGTTGATCAATGCTGATTTTCAGTTGACCTATACAGAGCATTCTTGTTATGTCTAACCATAATTTGAAGGCGGAATGAAGGTATTTTAGTAATTTTCTTATAAAAAAAGATTTTCTACATAGGTACTTACCTAGTAATATCATTACATGTCGACAAACGGATTATGAAAATTTTGTTAACTGGTCTTCTTTGGATATTAGGTTTTTTCTTGTAAAGGAATTTCAATAAACGTGAAATTAATTATGACATTATATTTACTATTAGGTACCTACTTCTAAAGTGCCACCTAGCGGTGTGCTATGTAGGTTTACTAAGGAAGGTTCAGAAAATCGTCAATTGTTTCTTCGCCATCTTATGTGCAATTCATACACCGGCACTTTAGCTAAATGGAAAAGACAACCTGTGGCCATGGCCCTTAATGGTTCCGGTCTCCCTTGCCTCCCGTAAAAGACGACTAAAAGGGGTCAGGGGATTCACAAGTATTTGTGCCAAAAGCTACGGCACTCTCTTTATATTTCGTAGATGTTGTATTTTTGGAAGTACAAACTATACACGCAATTGTAGAACTTAAACTTGTATGTTCAGGTACTCACTCTTATTTAATTTGGCTGCTTGATATACTTATTAGTGAATTTATGCCCACTACGTTTGGGGAGGCCATGAGGTTCTTCAAGAAGCGAGTATTTGTGTCGTATTTTAATCATAATCATAATAATTATGTTATATTAAACACGAAATTGGAAGATAACTTCAAAATAATAAATTGGAATTAATGGCCCATATTTAAAATTACACGTTTCATTAATCCATACTAATATAATATAATATTATAAATACCAAAGTGTGTCTATCTGCCTGTTACCTTTTCACGCCTAAACCGCTGAACCGATTTAGTTGAAATTTGGTATAGAGATAGTTTGAGTTCCGGGGAAGGACATAAGGTAGTTTTTATCTCAGAAGTCATCCTTTAAGGGGGCGAAAAGGGGGGTGGAGTTTGTACGGGGAATCGATAAAAAGCAGATTGGATCAAAAATAAGCTACCCAAATTACTAACTCCACGCGGACGAAGTAGCAAGAAAAAGCTTGTATATTATATAGAAAAGATGCGCAATAAAATAATTGAAACTCTTTTAATTGCCGCTGTCATGAAACACCAAACAGTCATGCTCATGGTATAAAATTCCACTCAAGTCTAGTCGTCGGAGTTAAATTAAAACCTTTCCCTTCAATAACGCCGTTTGATGTCAAATGGAACAATAGAAACCACCTGCAGACTCATTTAATACGGCCCAAGTTATTAAGTCTAATATTTCAATAAGGCCGCCCAACAAAATCTAATTAATTTGCAAAGTCACAGTGTCAATCACGGGCCTCAATTAGTACTTCCACAAATGTATAGCTCGGACCAGAACGCTGTATAATCTTCTTATAAACTCATTCACTTGTGACGTTCTTGATTTTACTTTTGGGGGGTCTCAAGAGCGTCGTGAAGTGGCGTAAGTACCGAGACGTGTAAGTGTTGTTAAGTTGTTTTTGAAACGGGTCGGTAAATTGTCCTTTTGGATGGCAGGTGAGATTAGCCACGGACGGTTGAGCATTTTAAGGGCTTTAATTAGTTTGTCAGGGGAAACAAGTGAAAATTATTGCAGTGACCGCGATTTCTTTTAGATTTTACAATTTAATTTTTCTTCTAAATGACATTAATAAATACTTACATATTAATTGTTTTTTTTTTCATATTTATTTTAATTTTAAAAGTAGCGCTGTCTTGTGCCGGAGGCCAAGCCTCATATTTTAATAGGTACTGTATTTTCTACAGGTATTTCTTCAACCAAAAAAAATATAGAACACATTTAATTTTACCGATTGCCATAATTTAAAATATTTTCCATCATTTTCCAAGCCAAACTAAACTAACCACGAAACACACACATAACGAAGCATACCAAAGACCTTCAGGTATTAAGGCCACATATTATCCCGAAATATAATTCGATATTATGCTCCATAATCCGCTATAAGGGGACCGCCATATTTTGCGAGCTATCTGCCTGTCGTGCGCCACCAGGTGGCTCTATAGTAATAATTTTATGGCACAGCTTAAGTTGCTGCTACTGACTTATATTGTGGGGTCATAGACTTGGAATCCTCTAGATGGAGTTTAGAGCAATTATTTCATGAAACCGATGCTGCCAAAAATACGGGGATGGAGTAAAACTACCGTATATAGTGGCAGAGGGGGTAGCGTTACAATGTTCAGTCTAGAGGATGTCTTGTCTGTGTGTGGGGTTAACAAGAGTATTTTCTGTGGTCAGGTAATTTTTACAGTTACATGGACTCTGCACCCGCAAGGTATTGCGATTAAGTTGAAGCGTTATCAGAATTTCAGAACCACCTCACAAGCATTTTATTTGATTGAAATTGATGGGGAATCTAAATGGGACTGCGGTAGACGCATCCTTTACGAGTCTAATAAGACACATTTTTAAGCTTGCCCTACATACATCCGACATGACGGCCAAGACCACTGTGGTAATGCTGATGATGCTTGATATTCCTTTATGTGGTTTGCTAATATTATGTTAAAGGCAATCGGCCGCCCGTACTCCTAGCGAAGACCGATTGACCCTCACATAATATCAGTATGATAAAATAAAATAAAATATTATGTAGACCAGCAATGCCAACAACTCTGCTATTTATGCACATCACCGGTATTTCGCAATAACATATCTTCTTGGTCTGATTATGAAAATTGATTGCCATAGTGCCACCTCATCTTGGTGATTGTGATTTAAATGGCCAAAATTTTTAATGTTGTCTTGAATCTCACGCCAGAAAATCCTAAGCCAGACAGCAAGCCCACCCGAACATATAACCCGACAAGTACCTATTCGAAATGTTTTCGGCGCCAAAAAGAGGACGAGGGAGACCGCGCCAAGCATGGATAGCTACCATAAGCAAAGACATGAAAGATGCAAATGTCACATCTAAGACAACCCGGGACAGAGCGTACTGGCGAAGAAGGACTAGGAGAGAGAAAGAGAGAGTTAGCCAGACAGGAGTTTCCGGACCATTTATAGGATTATTGCTTGGACTACATCTGATACTGTCCGAATGCTTCACTACTTTTGCATTCACTCCGATTTCTCCGCGGACCGGATTACGGACCAAAACTCAAAGAAACATCTCAGCGACAGTATACAGATTGTAATAAAAAGTAGCAGAGTGGTTAAAGATTTACAAAACGTTACGGGTATGAACTTAATGCTAATAAATCAACTGATTTCTAAAACCTGTATTCTATGTTTTGAAATTAAGCGGCTTTTCCTGAACATTAATGCTTACATTACGTTAGCTAACATAAGCTAGTTATGCTAGAAAATATATTTTTATTCAAATCATATCAAATCAAATATCATTTATTATCAGGCAACTAAGGCCCATAGATACATACCTTACAAACTAAAATACATACGATAATAAAAATCTTACAAGCTAAAAATTATTCTATTTCGGCGACACTGTGGTTTTCTATTGTGTCGCCTGTTCCGATGTAAGATTTGGCAGATTCCCACGGAACCGCCGAAACACCACACCCTTCGGTCAGAACCTTACTTTCAATCAAAATACATTGATACAATACATGATTTATATCGACCGGGATATGAACCGTGATTACCTTTTGTATTATTTTCGAGCACCCGATATTCACGACACGAATATTCCGGTATTCGATATCACGGTTTATATCCCGGTCCATATAAGTCTAGTGAAAATAACCTTGAATCATTCAAAACTGTTACATTACAAATGATGGCGTTGAGTCTGAGACTACCGCGGCAAATGTGTGTGTTTCAGAATAACACCGAGAACCGATTCTGATTTTGATTTCTTGATCTGAAACTGTTATCTAGGGTTTGATTTGTCAGTTGTCATAAGCTGTAAAATGTTTAGTCCACAAATGTCACTTTAGTTACCAAATTTTCACTGCTTTGTTAACTGCCTACTGGTAATTTACCAATGAACCACTGAGACAAACACGCTTACCTATTCGCTGTTTTCTAAAGCATTACAATTCAATTTATTTGATAACAACGATTTATTTTTGAGCACACATTGTAATTGTGATACTGTTTCATTAATATTTACCATGTGCATCCTTTCGACCAGACAGGATTTAAGTTTTCCACCTATCAGCTCTGTTCTTGTACTCTAAAGCCTTAGTTTTCTTCGTATTTTGCGTCCTTCTCTAACGTCACGGGAAGGAAACGAAAGAGGATAGTTTATTTAAGGGTTTTGTCCGCGTTTGAGAATTATTGCGGAAGCAAGCATCTTACGTATGGCAGTGTGTGGTACAAGCGAGAAAAATAAATGTTACTGACATGTCTTGAACTGACACTATTGAACGCCATTTCTACAGAATTCGCAGATTTTTATGGTAGTTGAGAAGGTCTCGGAACGTTAAGGAAAATTTCATAGAATATTAATGAAACTTTCATTTTGGAAACTAAGGAAAATTTCATAGAATATTAATGAAACTTTCATTTTGGAAACGAAAAATGTCCATCCCCATACTTTATGAGAAGTCAGAAATGTATTTTATACTATACTAGCGACCCGCCCCGGCTTCGCAGGGGTTACCAAATTATACATAAACCTTCCTCTTGAATCACTCTATCTATTAAAAAACACCGCATCAAAATCCGTTGCATAGTTTTAAAGATCTAAGTATACATACAGACAGACCGACAGCGGGAAGCGACTTTGTTTTATACTATGTAGGTAGTGATACTAATCGGCTGTAGTCCAGCTTCTTGACATTTATATTGATGGACAATACAATAACATCTTCAGGATGTTGTTAAAGCTGCCTCGCCACTGCAGTGCGTCAGGCATGTTTGCCGAGGCGCACACGGATGGCTTCCATGCCATCAGACGCAAGAGGGTAACCTCTTTGCTGAGACGAGTGCGAGACAGTAATAACAACATCCTGAGGATGGTAGCTGGACGCCTTGACTGCCCAATGTTAAAATATTGGGTCAGTATTGTGACGGGAAGGGCATAAAATGTATATTGGGTGACTCCTTTTTCTGTTTTTGTTTTTAATTCTGTTTTTGTTTTTAATTATGTATTTATATGTAGGTACTAACATCTAGTTTCTAAGTTTTCGATGTAAGTAGACTAACACTATGGATGTAAAAGTCTGAAATAAACAAATTTTATTTATTTTTATTTATATTCAATAAATTTATAAAAGAAAATGGCCAATTCATATTTACACAATTAAAGAACGAAAGCGTGCCTTTCAAACAGTCGCTTAAAAGTTATGGCTTACGGCAACCCT
Organism: Cydia amplana; assembly: GCF_948474715.1. Classification (NCBI taxonomy): domain Eukaryota; kingdom Metazoa; phylum Arthropoda; class Insecta; order Lepidoptera; family Tortricidae; genus Cydia; species Cydia amplana. The sequence goes on from NC_086085.1 coordinate 6,601,055, forward strand.
TAATCCGAAGTGCAGCCACCATATGCAGTTGAGAGTTTCATCGATTCTTGACTTATGATTTTTATTTTTGTCTACTACGACACACGGTTTCAAGATATACGTTACAATACCTCTAATATACTTATGTATTTAAACTTTGGAACGCTTTACTTTCCTCTAAGTAGGGCGACTTGCACCATCCCACTATCCCGGGGTTAACACAGTTAAACCGTTAACCCAGCGTCAAATTGTACCATATATGGGAACTCCAGGTTTAACCGGTTAACCCCGGGTTAGCGAATGGTGCAAGTAGCCCGTAACAAGTTAAATAAGTCGACAAGACAATAGACAATCCTGTCAGTCCGCGACCCGCGTAGCCAATATGCCAATCGCTTAGGCTCCGTAGCGATCGAAACGCAACTGTCACTGACGCACTAATATGGAAGAGTGATAGAAAGACACAAAGCGTTTCGTTGTCTTAGCGATAGCCATTGTCACCTTGGCTAGGCCGACAGTTCCGGTACATGAGCCCGTACCATTGAGTCACTGACAGTGTCAAAACTGACATTTACGCTATCGAGAACGTAATTTACTTTCTATACATCTCGTTTGCACTAATATGCGAGTACGAGCGAGATGTATAGAAAGTAAATTACGTTCTCGACGGCGTTTATGTCAGTGCCAAACTGATGGTAGCCGTACAGCAAGCGCTAGTCACTTTCAACTTGTAAGTACTCCAAGGTAGGCAGTAATAAGAACTTTTCGCATTTCTTTCACTTTGCTAGTTTGTGTGGGACCCAATTCGACCGTTGTCTGGCAACGTAATAAGAGTCCTACTATCGAATTCACTAAACATTTCAACAACACGAAAAGCTCGTGTCTACTGTAACTTGATCTTTGCATCAATGACAAATAAGAGTGATTGGAGAGCATGCTTTACATCGGTTATCTAAAAGTGATGCAACCTAGAGTTTAAAGAATATCAGTCCACGGGACCTGCTGGGGATGTCGTAAAAATCATCTGTTTATTGTCTTGCATTGCTTTAAGTTTTATAATAATGATATCATAATTGAAAACGAAACCCGTTTTTATTTGGTCACAAGAGAAAGTTGAAAATATCTCTAGATTATTATAAACTGACAGAAAATAATTAATTATACGTAGAATAATTTTCATTATCATACCAGGAAAAATATAATATTAATTAAATAAGTCTATTTGAGTCTCGTTATTAGTTAGTTAGTTATTAATAGTTAGTTTTACTGGGAATTATCCACAAATCGACAACCATTGTGTCTAATTTGCGACTTGCGTGAAAATCGAGATACCGCTACTCTAACCACCCCCGCTCCTCCACGAAACCTAGCAAGGTTTTCAGGCTGCTAACAGCCTCCTTTTGTGTAGTCGGTGACCCTTGTTGAGTCTGATTAGTTACTTAGGTATATGATGGTTACGAAGTTTTTAAAACTTTATATACATAACTAGCGACCCGCCCCGGCTTCGCACGGGTTAATATACTCTCCCGGCCGATTTCGACCACGGCGACTGTTTCAACTCCGCTGCTGAAGACGTTCGTGTGCCCGCGTGTGGCTTGCGTAGCCGATCTTATTAACAAAGACCCGTGCACACAACGGGCAGGTAAGGACACCATTGTTGTAAGTAGGTATACCTAATAGCCGCTGGCGGTCGGGCTTTCAGCTCGTCCCGTCTGATATCTAGTTCCATAAGTCGACGGGATTCAAAGTCATCAGTTTGTTTAATGACAAAAGATCTCCATACAGGGCGGTCGGCCGCCTGCTTCTCCCACAGAAGCGGGTCAATGTTGCAGTTCTTCATGTGGCGCTTAAGCACATCTTTATATCTGAGAAGTTGCCCGCCATGCTTTCGCTTGCCCTCCTCCAGCTCCGAGTAAAAGATGCGCTTCATCACACTATCTATTAAAAAAAAAAAACTGCATCAAAATCCGTTGCGTAGGTAACTTGCGTAGTTTTTTTAAAGATCGAAGCATACATACAGACAGACAGACAGCGGGAAGCGACTTTGTTTTATACTATGTAGTGAATACTTGTGAATGTAACTTGCATATCACCGAATTAAGTTATAAAATTACGAAACATTCTTAGGACAATACATCACAAATGCAAGTGTTTATAGCTAGGGCTCGCGGTCGAGTCCGTGTTTCGTTTACACGTTTCGAATACCCGATTCCGAATAACACGTACACGGTTTTCTGGCCCGTTCCGCACGTGTAATTAAGAAACGTGTAATTAAGATCCGTTCCCACGGATAAACGGGTATTCGAAGAAACGGATCTTATTTACCCGTGGCTCCGGAGACGTCCTTGACGAGTAGCGAAGGAACGAACCGTCGTAGGTACTTAAGAGCTACAAATGAATAGACAAAAGATTCATGAGGAGTTTCTGTCATATTTAACCTATTTTCGTGGTTCATAGAGTCGAAATTCAATAAACGGTTTACAAAACCCTTTTCTGAGCAGGTAGTTTTTGCTTGCAATGTTGCAATACGAGTAGAAAATTAGAAATACAGTAGGTATACCTACATCCTACTATCAAAATAGTATTTTATATAAGACTTCAAATACTAATACTTTATGGTTTATTATATAACTTGATAGCAATAAATATAAAGTGCTAGTAATAAAAAATTAAAGCAATAAAGAGTATAAAGAGAAGACTGTACGACAAAAACTGGCCATGCATGATCTGGTAGGTATACATACCTACAATATTCTTACCAATTGCACATTATTAAACAGTTCTTATATTTTTAATAATCTGTACATATAAGTCCTATAAGTATAATTATAATTAAAATTCAATCAATTGTCAATCATATTACTGATATTACCTACAATGTATGTGTGAGTTTTCTCGAATAGGTATATTTTATCGAATAAATATTCTGTCAATAAGAAATGTATATTTTTTAATTGTATAATTTTTTAACTTACGTAAGCCAGGCATCTATAAGTATTATAGTAAACCATGTAAAAATTGATAAATAATCATATGTATCTGCCGCTGCATTTGTTACAATTTCTTGTGTAGACGTGTTCACCTTATTACTCCGACATAAAGCTTATAATTGGTTGTGGCAGTTCTGATAATGGTTTGGGAACCTACTTGTTTTCGGCGATATCAGACAAAAGGATATTGTAAAACAACACGTTCTAATGAATGGAACACCAGCGGCCGGCATTTATTACCTGAACACTAGTTTGAAAGTGACACAAGTGAACATGAATGATTACCAATTTTGAGATCTATTTTAATGTTTTTAACAATATAATCGCTAGGTAACCAAGGTAGCATGGGTTTTTAATTTTAAGGTTCTCGTTTCGAATGCCGCTTGTGTGTACTTTTTTTGCATCGTTGGCAGATTTGCTGTTTTCGCTCAGCAGTAAATTGATAATAATAAGAAATAACCACGAAGTAATTCATACTTATTTTCTTAACTGTTATTTTTAACTAATATAGGTAGTATTTGTCTGCACATCTATTCTTCACGAAACTATATTACTTACACAATTATACATGTATAAAATGTATTTCTTTGATTGAAATATAATTATATTAATTATGTAATTAATAATGAATATGTTAGCTTAAAAGCAATAATAGTAAAAAAATGAAGGTTTTAATTTAAACTAGGGACGAGTAGGTTTAAAATTAAAAATAGTAGACAATATAGGATAGGGACACCTACTTCGATTAATATATTGTATAGTTGGCTAAATATGTTATATCAACAGTCATAAAAAATAAAAAAAAAATCGTACGCCAAACGAGTTCATCTGAAGTCAACATTCAATATTAGACCTTACATACCCAGACCTAGAGCATTGATTGGGTCAACCTGTTTCGGATCCGTTCGGGCCGGTGTTAAGTACCCGTGTAAACGGAGATACGTATCTGAGAAACGTGTCTTGGGAACGTTTATTAGATACGTATCCGGATCCCGGCGGTTCCGTGTAAACCGTGTTCTTAGCACCGCCGGGCTCAAGAACACGGGTATTCGTTTCGGCGTGTAACACGGATACCGGGAGCCCTAGTTTATACGAATAAAGACAGATTTCTTTTATTTACGACGTTCTGCAAGTTCGCAATGATTTACAGCCCCGCGCAAAACACTGAATATAAATCATAGCACAGATGGCGCGCGCGTTCAACTGTTTTTGACGATTTTTTCGCCGTCTTAGCTACGTGGCGTGTAAATATTAAATGTTGTGTGTGGTTTCTGACGATGAGTGTAACAGTTATTTTACGACGCGTTTTGGTGAGATGGTTGAAGACTGTTTATATAGTATTATAAGAAAGCGTTTTTATGTCTTAAAATACATAGTTAATATTAACATTTAAGCATCTTTTTTGATATTGGAGTCAAACAAACCTACTTGCAACCCTAGAGAACTGCATTTCACAGTTTAGTTGTACCCTACTTTAAACATCTTTATTTAGGTAGCTAAAACCGAGTTACTTTTTAATTTGTTTCAGTATTTACGGGGTGTTTTCTAATCCTATCAAAACAATTTACTAAATGACATAATTTATAATCCTGTCCAAATGAATTTAATCGCCGAGACGGACTTCCCTGAATTGCCCAAACAAATTCAGCCGATTAAGAAAATTAAATTTGCCGCTTGTTCTGACTTGTCAGACAAATTAGTGAGCCTGCATATTTTGGCAACCCTTACGGTATTTATGTCACAGCTTAAATAATAATCAAATAGATGTTCGTCGCGTTTAACAGTCTACTAACGAAATGTTATGGGAATTTTCTTAGTCTGTGGTATGTACTTAGGGTTACATGACAACAAATTAAAGGGTAAATTAGGGTACGGACGCTGAACAAGAAACTTGTTAATGGATTACATTGTGGTCGCAAACGACGCTTGTATGTCGTCTATGTAACTTTCGGGGGTGACAAAAGTTTGACATTAAAATTTGCCTTTTAATACTGATGGTCTTTTGGACGAAAATAACGGTGAACTTCATTGTGTATGAAAAGTAAATCTAACTCTGAAAACAGAAGAACTCTAATTCTGCAATTGAAAATTAGAAGAGATCTTAATATTTTATTTTATTTATTCACATATTCTTCGTCGACTTTCTCTTAAGGCCACTTGCACCGTCCCACTAAACCAGGGTATAACCGGTTAACCCCGGGTTTGTGGGATGGTGCAAGTGGCGCTTAGCAATGTTTAGAAATATTTTTTTTCTGTCAATCTATGGCCGCAGGGTTGCATTTATCGCTGTCGATACTTTTACTGTTATAGGATTACTCGTGCGTCTGTCTGTCTGTACGACCATCTCCCCTCCCCATTTATCTCTGAAACTACTAAAATTATGAAAAAAAAAATAGGTACACAAAATCATTATTTGACGACTGGTCTGGCCTAGTGGGTAGTGACCCTGCCTGTTAAGCCGCGGTCCTGGGTTCGAATCCTGGTAAGGGCATTTATTTGTGTGATTAACACAGATATTAAATTTGTTCCTGAGTCTTGGGTGTTTTCTATGTATTTATGTATTTGTATATTATATATATCGTTGTCTGAGTACCCACAACACAAGCCTTCTTGAGCTTACTGTGGGACTTAGTCAATCTGTATAAAAAAGTCCTTTAATATTTATTTATTTATTTTATTATTTACCTATCTAGATGTCAGGAAAACCTATTAGAAATGTGCAGTCAAGTGTGAGTCGGACTTAATGTACGGAACCCTTAGAACCCGAGTCCGACTCGCACTTGGCCGGTCTTTTGTTAACTTGTTGATCATTTATGATCATCACTAACTAACCTGCTCCAAACCCACTTCTTAATTCGCCGCCAATTGAAAGAAAATAAATGAAACATTAACATCAGTGTTATTTCAAAGCTGTGTGAAAAAGGAATGAAACTGTAATGAAACATTCACTCAAGTTAACATTCATTCGAGCGAAGCGTCTGATAGAGTATGTGCGGAAAGAATCGTAAAATGTATTGGTTTCGTTAGTATCACGACTCTTCTCTTTCCACACTAACTCTATCAACTGATACTTACCTATATGTAGAATAGGTCGTTTCTCAAAAAATTGGCACCGCCACCTGTCAATAGGTTTATGTTAGAACTTTTTTTTCATTATGTATAATTTTTATATATAAAATTTTAACACATATTAAGAGAGACTTTTTACACAGAGGCCTAATACTTTGAAAAAGATTGATTACAAAAAAAAATATTGTAACTACGTTTATCCGCTAACCTGTCGTATCCCAACGCGAGGTACTGATGTTCCGAGCTATGAAAACCACACAAATTATTGACTTAATTTTACGTCATTGCCGTATTTTATTAACATATATCCTTAACTTTTAAAGTATTACTATCGCATAACAAATAACAATATTATGCTTTATATTTTAAGTTATTCGGCTTCAAAGTTTGTCCAAGGCAATTCTTGACATTCACCTGTCGCGTCACGTTCACGACGATTGTATAACCCCCACCGCACCTTTCCCGTCTCACTCCGCACGAGCCGAAGCCGTCAGTCATCAGCTATCACCTGGTAGGACGAAGACGTGGTTATTGTGCTCCGCAAATAAAACACAAACGACAAAATATCGGAAATTGAAGTTTGTAATGGGTAAGTACTCTTTATCCTGGCGTGGATATCTTGCTAATTGGGTAACCTATCGCATTACTATTAAGATATGTAACGTAATCAATAGTTTAGTTTTATATGCCTAAGTATGGAGTTCATCAAGCTAATACATTTTGTGTATTCGCGATATAACTGCCATTTTCCCCATCACCTGCATATCGTTCACCTGGCTAAAACTGCCAAGTGGATGAGATTATGCGGCAGGTTAATGCCACTGATACCACAACTAATACTCGTAACTATATAATTGTATAGCGGTTATATCGCTTTTGTGTGTTAATTTAGGAATAAAAACTATCCTGTCTATTAAAGCTGCATATTATTCAAATTTGTGTACTTTTGTCTTACGTCTCGTTAACCTGTCCAAAAAAGTCAGGTGAATGATGCAATAGCAGGTGAATGAAGTGTCATTCACTTGCCATATGACAGGTGAACGATAACTATTTTAAATCCACGTTACATATACTCAAATAGTGATTAAATAGATTTGTGACGTTCCATCGGAAAAGGTACCTTATGAAGGTTTTTAGTTTTAGACATATTAAAATATTTTGTAAAAAGGTTAAAACATGCTCAATTCTTTTATTATGTGATGAGATGACGGGCGAGAGAGAGAGGTTAGTTCTGATAATAGGATCCATGAAGAATCGAGGGAACTCCTCAAATCTTAAAGGCATACATATAGTGATTTTTGTGTTTTTATTTACAAATCAAACATATACATTAAAAAAAGTGACATTTGATGAAGTGGAACTGCTGATGAAGATCAGAACGGAACTCTTGAACGTCGCATAGTTCACGTTTGGCGATTTGTCCTCTTCGTCGTGTTTGTTAAGCAAGTTAAGTTTGTAAGCCACATTTTTGTCAAGTTCGAGTTCTGATGACGGGATCCATGAGGAATCGAGGGAACTCCTCAAAGCTTAATGGCATGCGTATAGAGACTTTTGGATTTTCATCAGAAAATCAAGCATTTTCATTAAAAACTGTCGCATTTGATGAAGTGGAACTGCTGATGAGGATCAGAACAGAACTCTTCAACGACGCATAGTACACGTTTGGCGATTTCGACTTGGACTGGGACTGGGGTTGGGACCCGGACCCAGACTCGGGCCCGGACTCGGACCCGGACTTGGACTCGCACCCGGACCTACTGCTCTCCCAGGACGTGTTGGATGACCAAAACAGCGTATGCCTATGATGCACCAAGTCTATTCCACTTGTACTTCGAGGGTTCAGCATCAGCTCTATCTTGGGCACTCCTCTCCCAAGTGCTCATCAAGACGTGTTGGATGACCAAAACAGCGTGTGCCTAAGTTGCACCAAACCTGAGTTCCACTGGGTACTGCGATGGTCCAGCATCAGCGCTATCTTGGGTACTGCTCTCCCAAGTGCTCATCAAGACGAGTTGGAAGACCAAAACAGAATGTGCCTATGTTGCACCAAACCTGAGTTCCACTAGGTACTGCCAGGGTGACAACAAGTTTGAATGTTGACTTATTCACAGAAACTTATTGTTAAATTGGGAATCGTATCGTGGGTCAGAATCCAAAATTTTAACCTACTATTGTAATCATCGTAGTGGACAATAAGGTCCCTTTTTATTCAAAATGACACATTTTTCGATTATTTTTAGAAGACATTGAAAATTATGTGATGGACAGGTGAATGACACTCATTTCAGGTGAATGATGACAATAAAACAGGTTAACGGCAACAGACACAGGTTAATGGAGCCTCCCGATAACCTGTCAATATTTTCAGTGGAATTTGTACTTATTTCTCGATAACCTGCTTCTACTATCGATAACCTGGGGACAAAATATCTTTCACCTGTCCTTGATGTCATTCACCTGAATTTTCAAACGCCTATATCTTCTAAACCAATTGAAGGAATTGCTTCCCTTCCACATTTTCTAATAGTTCAAGTTGCCTTTTAACGATCTCAATAAAGTTCTTCTAACAATCTATGCTACTATTGTCTCCTCGCTGATGGGACAGAATAACAACAAGAAATAGTTGATTGACCCAAATAGTACCACATTGACTTGTCGGTACGTCCTTTTGTACATTGTATCGTTATCTCAAGGCTATCTACCCTCGGTAAACAAGTCGTTAATTATTGGTGTTGGCCCTTTGTATGTTTTATTCATATCGGCCTGTAAACCGAACTAGCCTAATGAAAAGGGACGCGATCGCATCAATGGATGCCTCTTACACCGGAATGGTTCAATCGCGTCTAAACGCCACTCCCATTAATCCGGGGTTAAGCGGTTAAACCGTTAACCCAGTGTCAAATTGTAGGTAACCATGGTACCTCCAGGTTTAACCGGTTAACCTCGGGTTAGTGAATGGTGCAAGTGGCGTAGAGTGTAAGAACAGTGAAAACGTCATTTATTTCATTATACTTAGCTCAAATAGAGAGATACGTGATACGTTTGGCGTGACTATGGGCCCGATTCGGATTTTGTAATAAACATCTATTAGATATCTTTTAGACATCGCCAAGATACGATAACGATATGTTTAAGATCTAACCTGTCAAATTTGACATTTCCGCGTTTCTGGAGATACTCTTGAACGATTTCCACAAGATATTACTTAGAGATCTAATTCACATCTAATAGATATCTAACACGATCTATCGTAAAAGTGACATTGGTTGCCCGAATTGCGCTGCAAAAGAGAACTACTTGAAATCTAAACTATAACGTATCTAGAATGGATCTAGTACGTGTCGTCTCTTGTGAATATCTTGAAGTTCGAATACGGCAGTATGTTTAATCTTATATCATAAATATCATAATGTTAATGATATTGAAAAAAAAAATCAAGCAACTTTTGCCAGATATATCTGGCAGACAGTTCCCCTGTTTTGGAACGACTCCGATATTTCGGTTTGTATGTATAATTGTTTTTTTTATATGTGTAAAAAAATATTTTTTAATGTAACTGTGTGTATGAAAAAAACGCTTTGCTACATCTACTTTTTAATTAATTCTGTTTGTAATATACCGTCCTTAATTTACACTATGTATAAAAGCAACTTCATACAATCTTATACATTCAGGTTCCCTGTCTGACCATAGTAAACTATAAAAACGCTAACTAATCAACGTTGTGACAGGCGGCCTTTATCAGCGTTATACGATGAAGGCGCTACATTTGATATCTTGTTCACAATACACTTCGTAGTTTACAATATTATGTCCAAACTATTGCCTATTCAATATTGTATATGGAGCAGGCAAGGGTACCCTTTATTGAGGCAGGATTTCATGGCGCTATTATATTTCATATATAAGTCTATTGAACAGAGCTCAAAGGTCGGATTTCATATTCGGGTACTGTTTTATGGTATGGAACGCTTGGCTAACTTTGATGATCAAAATTGGATAGAATACGTAGAAAGTCTCATTTATATGTCTCGCGACATTGATACATAATACAATATTAATATCGGTACCACTTTTAGACAGGCTGTGGTTTGTATAAAACAAGGATATCACTGTGTTTTAGAACATTATTAGAATCAAATAGAATGAGGTAACATGCTGGTGAATAAATTCAATTTAAAACATTTAATAAAGTAATTTATATAATGTCACGTTTAAGTAAACTTTTTTATCCTTATTTGAGAAAATACAAAGTTTAACTACAGTATCTTGTGTTTCTTGCTCTTGCTAATTTAATTTTGACATTAGCGCTCCAAGCGAGAACATTTAATCATGTAATGAATTGCTGTACTAGCTTTTCTTCACATTTCTAACTGCCGTATTCGAACTTCAAGATATTCACAAGAGACGACACGTACTAGATCCATTCTAGATACGTTATAGTTTAGATTTCAACTAGTTCTCTTTTACAGCGCAATTCGAGCAACCAATGTCAGTTTTACGTTAGATAGAGTTAGATATCTATTAGATGTGAATTGGATCTCTAAGCCATATCGTGTGGAAATCGTTCAAGAGTATGTCCAGAATCGCGGAAATGTCAAATTTGACAGGTTAGATCTTAAACATATCATTATCGTATCTTGGCGATGTCTAAAAGATATCTAATAGATGTCTATTACAAAATCCGAATCGGGCCCTAAATCTACAAACAAACCAATCAAGATAATTGCTACGCCCCTACGCCGTAGCAAAGTTTCGTAGCAACGTCTACGGTATGCTCATATTATTTACGTTCAAAAGATCTTATAACTTGTGAGTTGGCTAAAAGCAATGCATCGTGTGAGGAAGTTGAAGTTGAAGGAGGAGTTGAGTCACATAGATTCGGTTAATGGCAAAAGAACGCTTTTGTTTCATTACAAAAAGTAACTATTTGTGGAGTTTGTACAAAAAGAACTGACTGAAGCATTTGAGATAAGTTAATATTAAACTTTAAGATAGATGTTACAAAATGTGGTATAAAATAAAATGGTAACGTCTACAGTTAATAATTTTAGAATTTGAGATAGTTGAACACAAAACATTACGAACATCAAAATTACTTTTCAACAAATTTTTCTGCTTGATGAATACCTGCTAAATAAATTTGATTTAATTTATGGTTGAATTAATCATGCATCAGCCGTATAGTTAAGTACGACCTCAGCTCCACTTGGTTGGCAAGTATCTCAAAATCCAAAATCGAAGTAAACCCGAAACTATACTCCAACTTATATTACGACAAAATCCAAAATTCTAATCACAACTTTTAACCATAAAGTCAAACAAAACGTTAGATTTAAGCCCCAACCCTTTGACTGTCCCCCAGGTCCGAGTCCCTTGGGCCCTCAGGCCCCAAAGGCCACCATAATGAGAATTCTTGCACGTACATTTTGTTAATGACTGGACATTCGTTGGGGTAACAAAGGGTTTATTTATATTGTTTTTTGGGTTGTTTGGATTGATTTCACCCGAATAGTGAAATGGGGATTTATTTAATTTGGTTTTGCCGTATGTTTAATTTCATTATATACTTTCATTTTGTTATACCTATTAAAAAAAAATCTGGAAATCAAATTAACAGAATCTGTTGCTATTTAATCAAGTGCGTTTTTTTTTGCTAGTTGGTAATTAAATGAAGAACCTTTGCAATTGATTTTTTCTTCAATCAGGTGGAAAAATAGAGTGACAACATAAACGAAATGAACAATCTTATGTATCGGTACCGAATTAGTAATTACAGAATTTTCAAATACAATTAAATTGCCTCCGAAAACGGCAACGTTCGCCCTCTAAGCCAAACAAGCCTGGCGGCCTAATGAGTGAACGAACAGGAACGTTTATGAAGCAAATGCGGGAATCCTGGTGCATCAGTGCAATCAGACCCGCCCAATTAGCTGGACAAAGGCGCACGCCATATTCTGGAGATTGGATCGGAACTTTTGCAAAACGAGCGGGAAATTTAGATTTGTTTTAGTTAAAATGGCTGATGCATGGTCCACACAGCATTCATCATCATTTAAGATTGGGATTGTCTTCAGGAAACAAAACTGTCAAGAGTCTCCAAATTTTTGGAACATCATCCATCTTCTGATGACCTTACCAAAATGGAAATGGATTCCATGCCGATAATATGTATACAATATTTGCATTTTTCGTTACGAAACGGACTTCCGTTTCGTGTTTAGTTGACCGCAAAAGATTAGTGTAGTTTAGTGATTAATAGATTAATTGAAAGATTGCTAAGAGATTTCACTCTTACAACAACACACAACAACAAAAACTTAGATTCCGTATAACTCCACGTTTAGTTAGCAAAACTAATCATTTTTAAGCACGGGATGTCGTTTATCGTAGAACATTTTTGTAAGTACAACTTTACTTAAATTAGTACAATATTTCCTACTATTTCAAATACAGTTCAATTTGCAATAGTGCAAAATATTTTGGTTGATTTCACTGTCAATTAGTCTAGAGCTACCAAGCAAGCAAGAAAATTTTAGTTTAGCAAAACAGCAAACCGGTATCATATCCCGGAATTCCATTTATCGGAATAGGTTCTTTGTTTAGAATTACGCTCTCGAATAACAGTCCGTGTTAGCAGGGGTTGCTATAAACTGATTCGGTATGGGAATGCACGGTTGGGCTCGGGCCCGTAATCTGTTAATGTGATCGAGATTTTGTTTAGACCAATCCAATTGCTTTAAGAAAGACCAGGGGTTTTGTGAAGACGGTTTAATATACACTTATTGTTCCTATGGTTACTTTAAAAGCAAGAAGAAACATATTTTAAATTGAAGCACTTTCTCATAAAAACTTAATTTATTTTTATAAATAGTTTATTGTTTTATATATAAGTAGTAAACACATATATGTGAAGAAAACAAGCGTTGAGGTTAAAATAAATTAAATATCCAATGTAAATTTAATTGTGGTGCCGTGACCAGGATAATTTTAATTTATAAACTTAAAAGACTTTATAAACTTAACTGCTGACCGAAACACTGGCGGCTTCCTCGTAACGTATCAGCATTATGATATAACTATGAAATGCCGCCAGCATCCTTGGTAAAATGCCTCAAGGACCTATTTTAGATTTAAGCTAGGTATTAATTTATTTTAAAAAACAATAAGGCAAAGAAAAGTAAAATCGGTTTTACATAAAACATATCTATCCTATCTATTCCTTTGTCAAAAAAAAACAAATATTTTAAATATTTGAAATTACAGATAATTGAGTAGACTTTATCGTTCATTTCACAGTATAAATATTCAACTGTCGATCACACTGAGGGCCAATTTGTACGAGTTCAGTGCTCAATGCTCAATGTCCTGGAAGCCTTTGTGAGAGCTCAAATTTGGGCCTTTGTACGGATCTGTTTCTGAGCAATGAATGGCGAGCGACGTCTTCAGTCCGTGTCAATTAGAGGGATAAAGGTATATGCGAATTGATCACGTAGAAGAATTAATAATTAACGAAGCTAAGGTATTTTGTATTGCAACTTAAAAAAATATTTAATTAAATGAAGTGAGTTTTGTTTATTTCATTCACGTCATTTTATAGTTTTATTTTTAACATAATCTTAATGCCGATTTAATGTTAGAATTGTAAAATCATAACAATTTTTATCAAGTAGGTAATTGTAATTGTATATTCTATCAATATACTATTAGATTTTTTTTATCGACGGATAAAAAAAACCCTTTTACCCGCCTTTGTTCTGCCTATTCTGTGCCATATTTTTTGTAAAATAAAGAGTTTATTTATACATACATAATTATATACAAAAAAAATCGTAAAAATCGTTAACAATAAGATTGCCATCCAAAAAAGATGAGATTAAATAACAGAAAATGTTTGTTTTAACTTTAAAAAAATCACGTTTTATCGTAAGTCTCAGTTTGTACAAATTGAGCATTAATCGATATATGCAATTCCAAGACTAAATTCACCCAACCTGCGTCCTCTGTACATTTTCAAGTACTACGAAATTAATATGGGTTTCCTGACTAAGGAAGAGGTCTTAGAACTGATGGTACTAAAATCCTTTCGCTATCTCCAATTAATTTTCAAAGGATCCAATCTGTAGCATCCTAGATTTCGAAACGGGTTTCTGTATTCGCTACTTGGTGGCTTAAATATTAAGTCGACTACTTAGTTTTGCATTGTTGGTTAGTTTCCAGTCGAGTGTTGCTGCATAAATCAGATTATCACTTAAAAATACATATCTGTACTAGATAATAAATATCTCACTCATATGATGGTAGTGTTTCAGAAATATTTATTTAATTCTTGAAGACCACACACAGGAAGTTCGAAAACTAAAATATAAAAGCAGCACACAAAAAATCTCCAGAGATAATATATCTCCGTTGAAAGTCTTTGCCCAGCAGCAAAAATCTTTTAGCCGTTTAAAAAATCTCTCCAGTCATTAGCACTTGGAAGTGTTTGAAAACGATTTACTTTCCCATTTCCAGAGTTCTATTAAACCTCTTATCACCCGCCAATTCAGTTAACGTTCAATTCATTCACTCGACCGTGCCATTTCCTCACAATCGATATTTTCCCACTCTTATTCAACGCCCAAGGCCTACATCGTCATTCAAACTTCGGAACGTCTTCAGAGACCCTAAACACCCACTCTTCGCCGTTTGCACTGCGAAAATGGAAAAACTTTGATTGTCGTAGGTTTTTTTGTCAGTCCATGATTTGGGCATTTTATTCCGCTTTTGTTGTCTTAAATAGCGGAAGTTTTTGTGACTGACAACGTTGTTGTGTTTGAATTGCATAGGTTTTTAAAATTCTTTTGACTTTTTGCTCTATTAAAATGTTGGTTATATTTACATTTTATTAAAGTCAATTTTATTATAAATATGTATCGTAGAATGTAGTATACATTGTATTTCGACATACCTACATAAAATGTATGTCATCGCTGTTTTTTTTTTAAATAATATTAAGACATTTTCTTTTCGTCTTTTTATAAATTATTTAAAGAGTATGATGTATAGTATGATAAGTATGAGTATGATAACTATGAGTATGATAAGATAAGATAAAGATAGTTTATTCAAGTAGACATAATTACAATGCGCTTATGAACGTCAAATAAAGTTACTATGACTAAAATAAAGTTACTTGAATTGATATAATTGTTGACGGAAGATTGATTATTTTTAACACATTTTTAATTTGTATCTAATAAATAATATCACGTTAATGTTAATGACGATCATAATATAAATTCATGTAGATTAGTTTAGCATAATTTATAATGTAATTTCATATTATGAGAATAAATATCTAAAATCTAAATCTAAATCTATGAGTAAAACCGAACATTTTAGAAATCCTCCTGATGATTAGTTCAAGAAGCAATTTTGATTGCATACTGCAGCAGGTACAGTGGTGAAATTTGTATGTAAAAACTAGTCAGAGTACGATTTATGAAAAATACGCCACATTCTAGGCCAGTGGCTCAGATTCCAGTACCAACAATCAAAAGGTAGGATCACTTCACCAAAAAACGCTTTGTGTCGGGAAACTGCTTTGACGAGTCCACCTTTGACATATAGCCGATACTAATTGGGCAGGCCCATAGACTAGGAATCCTCTAGACGGAGTTTAGAGCAATTATTTCATGAAACCGATGCTGCATGAAAAATACTGGGGTGCGGGGGACGAGGTGAGCGAGTCCCGTGCCGTGATTGGTCCGTTCAAAGACACGGACGTCACACAAAGACACTTTGACTCGAAGATGGAGTAAAACTACCGTATATTTGTGGCAGAGGGGGTAGCGCTACTATGCTCAGTCTAGAGGATATCTTGTCTGTGGGCAGGCCAACACGCAGAAACCCCGTTGAGTGGTATTGTTAATAAAAATACGAAGGTTTTGGGAGTTGTTGGTATGTGTAACCTACTTCGAGTTTAAATAAAAGTGTTGTTATGTTGTTTTGGGTCTGTCAGTTCAGTAATTCACCTGAGGAGGAGGGTATTGTGTCTATGAATTGTCTACAGAATTTCACTTTAAGTTAATTTATATACAGTGCTATGTAATGCTTATTCTCCTTGTGGGAATTTAATCCATCTCATAAAAGTTCCCTGTCATCTTTACTTACAATTTTAGTTTTGTACTTACCGCTTCTTGTTATTCTGAAAAATCGCATTTTCCCCACTAACAAAATGCTCTCTAATTTAATTTTTAACAAGCAGAAACGTCTGCGATCGATGCTATTAAGCTTAGAAAATACTCTCTGCTGACCTTATAACATAAATCATTAATATATTGTCATGCTCTGTTAAAATAAAACATAATACATACCTAGTATTATTCACACAAGCGTAAAATTCTCTCTTTAAATTTTAACGATGAAACGGTCTTTTGTTTTTTACTTACCTACTGTAACGTTATATATTACTTAAAAAAATGTTATCTAATCTAAAAACTATAATTGGTTGATATTTCAAAGTGCGAACATTTCATAACTCCGCTCAATTAAAACATCAAATTTTTGTTCTTACTCAGCGCTTATTGCTTTTACGTTTTTAATCATTGCATATATACCTACTCATTTCATTTACGCTTTTTTATATTTACAGAGCCCATCATTAGGACTCAACGCAAACTTCACTTAGGGGCAGTCATTCATCCGTTGTTTAAAAATCTAATGCAGATAAAAGTACGTCTTGAGCAAATCTGGTCCCCTTACCCTTTATAGCATTTCCAGAGGCACCGCTGGGACTTGCGGCAAACTTCATTCAGGAGCGGCCATTCATCAGCTGGACACAAATACTTACGGCCGCATTCAGGGGAAGGCAAACAAAATATTGTAAGGAAGAACAAAGAAAGAAGTGGCCTGTGGACTGTCTGGGAGTAGCTCACGGACGTTACTATGGGTGCGCTTTGGTAACTCGTGTATAATGTAATTTTTCGTTAATGTGTATAATTCCATTCTGATGATATATAAGGGAACACAGGCGAGATAATATATAAATAGCAAGTCACTTATTTGAGTATTAAGCGCATACAATTCGAGAAGCAGACAAATTTTAACAAATTAGTTTAACAATATCTAGGTACTACGAGGGGCGTTCAAAATATTCTCGGTATTGATATCTTACGACCTCTTCTAAAATTTCTTTCGTTACTGGCCGCTAAGGTTTATTCATTGACATTAAAAAAAAGTATAATTCGAACCGAGATAGTCTTTTGTTTTTCTGCAATTGCTGAACAAACATGAACATCATGTGCGAATTGACAATGTTAACTAAATTAGAACATCGATGCGTGATAAAATTCTTGACAAAACAGGGTAAAAATCAAAAAACCATAAAAGAGGAAATGGATTATGTTTACCGTGAGTCTGCTCCTTCTTTATCTACCATTCAAAAGTGGTCAAGCGAGTTTAAACGCGGAAGGGAGAGTATTGAAGATGACCCTAGACCTGGCCGGCCTGTAGTAGCTACTTCACAAGAAAATATTGATAAAGTGGAAAAACTTATATTGGAAGACGGTCGAGTGAAGGTAAAATCTATAGCACAAGTAACCAATCTCTCTATTGGTACCGTACATGATATTATACATGACCATCTTAATATGTCAAAAGTAAGTGCAAGATGGGTTCCGCGAATGCTGACTC
This sequence comes from Cydia amplana, assembly GCF_948474715.1. NCBI lineage: Eukaryota > Metazoa > Arthropoda > Insecta > Lepidoptera > Tortricidae > Cydia > Cydia amplana. Next base: position 6,618,766 of record NC_086085.1, read on the forward strand.
GACTTCAAAAAGACATGCGTGTAGCTTGTTGTTCCGATTTTATTGACCTGTGCGGTGAAAATCCTGATGAGGTGCTGCAAAGAATAGTTACTGGAGATGAAACCTGGGTTCATCATTATGACCCAGAGAGTAAACAAGAGTCCATGCAGTGGCACATTAAGGGTTCAGCTCATCCCAAGAAGTTCAAGGTCATCCCTTCAGCTGGCAAGGTCATGACCACGATATTTTGGGATTGTGAAGGAGTATTACTAATCGATTATAAAGAAAAAGGTGTAAATATCACAGGACAGTACTACGCTAACATTCTACGTCAATTAAAGGATGTAATTAAAGAAAAGAGGCGAGGAAAGTTAACCAAAGGTATTCTGCTTCTGCATGACAACGCCCCCGTCCATACTGCTCATATTGCCAAGGCAGCTATTGTTGAATGTGGGTTTAAAACTGTTACTCACCCACCGTATAGTCCGGACTTAGCCCCCAGCGACTTCTTTTTGCTCCCCAATCTTAAAAAGGATCTGCGTGGAAATAAATTTTCTGACGATGAAGCATTGAAGGCGGCAGTGGAGGAGCATTTTTACACGAAAGATAAAAAATATTTTTACGAGGGATTAAAAAAAATAATTGATCGATCTTTTAAGTGTATGAACATAGGGGGGGAGTATATTGAAAAATAAAAATATCAAACTTTTCGTACTTGTTTGTTTTCATTCTCATACCGAGAATATTTTGAACACCCCTCGTACATAACCGCAAGCCCCTTAGCGTCGTTAGTATGATAAATGTAGCCCCTAGGAGCTAAAGCATTCCTAAAAAGGGGCTTATCGCATAAAAATGTATTAGCTACATCCTAAATAAGTTAATAAAATTTGTAGGTATTTATAATTATGAAAATATAGTGATGCCCCACGTTGGGCGCCAGAATCTTCTGTCGGCAACTGACAGATAATATCCATAGCCGTAGCATAATATCAATAGCTTTATAAATATAGTATGGTCTAATAACAATAACCTATAGACTAACTCAAAATAGATTAGGTACCTACATATTATTATTTAAAAAATATTGGTCGATTGTGATCTGATGTCACTTCTTTAGAATATACGAGTATTCTTAAAGGTCATAACCAATTTAATTGGTACAATTAAAAATCATAGTCACGATGTGACGAGTCACATAGTGCGTACTTGGAAGTCAAATCAGTGTAAATCAGAGATCTTATAGAAAAGTGCAATGCTTTTCTTTGGATTGAAGGAACTTGAAGTGCTTTTAGTAAAACGATCACACCAATAGTAAGAGCCACCAGACCGCCTCAGACATTCAAGCCACTGTTTGGAAAATGTTCCCGGATTTCCATACCCGCTTTGCAGCCATTGCTGAAAATACCGCTAAAAGTATACCAAACACCAGGATTTGCGCTAAATTTCTCGACTATTGCTTTAAAATACAATTTTATGTGTCAAAGGTTTGAACAACTACGCTGTCGAGTGAAATTTCATTAAATCTGACGCGGTTTATATTTTGATTGCTCTTTTATTTTATTTGGTTTGCTTTAGTTGTTTGTGTTTTATTTACATTGTTAGTTAAATGGTTTAGAGCAATTTAGTTAATTGCAATAGTTCGAATGTACAATACTTCTTTTTTCCAAATGTCGGGTTTGTTTTTAATATTTTTAGAATTGTTTTTGAAAAATAAAAAAGGGAAAATTGGTTTACTGGCGGAGGCCAGGAATGATTTTAGATCGCTGTGCCATTAAAGTATAATCCTTATAATTTACCTTCACTTTAAGGTAATTTATTTTTGCTTTTACACAAGATTTCTTTTATTTTTTCATGTTATGGATTACTTAAGTTTTGGTTTAGGGTTTTGGAAAATATTCTTACAGAAAAATGACAAATTGGTACACGTTCAGTTATTTTCTCCAAATAATATGTTTCCTGACTTCACTGAATTTCAAATAAAAGACAGTAATTATCGATTCAGATATCTAATTTAAAAAAATCAAATCAGGTGAGAGTTGGGCCATGCTAATAACAATAACAAAAATCCCATTTATTAGTAGGTACTTAGATCATATTTTATACAATAATTTTTAATGTTGGGTACATTCCAGCTCCAAAGCATATAAAAATATAAATCGGCTCTTTGTTATGATTCATTACCTTTACCTACATACAATTTTAAACGCTCTAGCATAAAGTGCAAGTTATAAATTTAACAAAGAAAAATGTTACACGGGCTTTGTTTTGAAATCATACAAACTTTTTTTATGGTCACAATAAGTGATGGAGCGTGGTGAATAAAGTATAATGGTGGTACAGTCACATGTTTAAATTTCTGACCCATTTTTGAACCTTGTCACAGTGACAATAGCATGAGGTTTCATATTGATTGTCACTGTGACAAGGTACAAAAATGGGTCATAAATTAAAACATGTGACTGTACAAGTGACAAATAACGAGCTTTATTTGGTATCGTCCAGCAAAAAACAAGTAAGCTGTAGTGCAGTGGTTCCTATCCTGGGGGTAATTACCCCTGTGGGGGTAAAACTGGTATTTAACGGGGGTAATAAGCTAACCTAATATAACAATACAACAAACGTACACGTTTTATTTTTTATTACCATTGGGCAGGGCCGGATTAACCCTAAGGCAGAGTAGGCAACTGTCGGTTAGGGGGCCCCACGCGCGCCAAATAAAAATATTTGTTTCATATGGTAAAAAAAAAAATGTATGGTACCTAATGTCCAATATCAGTTTCTCAGACACACAATCATTAGAAGTGTAGTGTATCTTAGTAAATAGTAAGTAAGTAGGTAAGTACTTACACAAATACAAAAACAATTCGAGTTTTTAACTCGAATCTTAAAAATAAAAACCAAATTCGAAAGCAAATAAAATCACGAGGTATTTTCAAATACTTTTAGATACAATAATGTATTCAGTAGTCAATACAGACATTAAGTAGGTATTTCGAAAAGTAAATAATGTATAATCCCTTCTTCAATCCAAATGATTGCGATCCGTGCCAATTTTCTAGACATGATTTAAACACCACTTTAAGTATTGTATTGAGGACAACGGAAGAATACACCATAGTGCACCCATAAATACAGGGCACAATAAAAGTTTTATGTAGGTAATAATCGTAGGTTTATCTATACTAGTTTTAAGATATTGATCTATGGGCCACTAATTGTCTGAAAACTAATTTTCATTTCATTTCATAAATATCCTTCTGAATTTTAAAAACATGCAATTGATTTATTTTATGTTATGACTTGTGAGTCACAGTCCGCACCTCACTCACAACGGCGCCCAAGTGTATTCAGTACTATGGTCCCTGTGTATCGTAATAATAGCCGCCTTACCTCAGAGAACTTAGACCGTAGTTATGCAGAAAACGACCAACTCAATTTTAAGAGAACATGTTTCCGCATTGCTGTCGTGATTGAAAAGTTCAACTCCATCACTCATTAAGTATAAATTATATAGACAGACTGACGCTTGACTCTCGCTGCTGCAATGCTGTTTAAATATCATGGCTTTGACAAGAAAAAATAACCTTTAGATAGTCAAACTTTTACTGGAACTAGCGTAATCTATTTTGTTACTTATTTTGTAGTAGTGTTATTTTGTGCAGTTTACCTATACAACTTACTCCCGTTTATCACTCGCACCGTTTTAGAATTGACGAACGACGACCCCGTCTAATGGCTCAATAAAATGGCAGAAACATCACCGATACAGTTATTGGGCGCTGCCTATAAACCACACGCGTTCGGCATTTTTTAAACATTCCATTCGATACACGCCAAATGAAAACGACGACTTTCAGGAAATATTGAAAACTGGTGAAGGTTATTGCTTTTGAAATTGAAACACAATTTTTGAAGTTGAAGTTGCCTTGTAATATTTCAGACTACGGATTCTTGTTTAGGTAAAATGTCGTGAAATGTTTCTGATTCTCTTTGAGTGGTGCATTAAGTATTTTTAACAAACGTTAACAAATTTTAAATACAGACATACATAATATACCTACACACATGTACGAGGATACAGTATTAAAAACTACACTCATATACCTACCTACATATTAATACATTTGATACGTAGGTATAATGCAACTTTCGCATTTCGAATACGCCGTATTAAATCATAATCGAAACGTCGAAAAGTCGGTAATAAAGATTTAAACATAATACATTTGCGATAAATAGTAGATTGTACAACAAGGGCATAAAGTGAGCCATTTTTATCCGAGGAAATTTTTTGGTCTGAGCGAAGCGAAGACCAAAATAGTAGACGAGGGTAAAAATGGACATTTATGCCCTTGTTGTACACTCTGCTTTTCACTTCGATTGCGAGGAAAATATACATACAAAAATATCCAATATTTTAGGTTATTTTCCCGTATTTATTCAAGACTAAAGAAAATTTATTCGGGCCGGTCGGGGGCGCGAGGCACGCCGGGCGGGAGCGCGCCGGACGGGCGCGGGCGCGCCGGCAAGGCTGGCAGTTTGTATGGCAGATTTTGGACTTTATTGCTAGGTCAATAAGGGTCGCAATAGATGATTTTACTTTATGCTCTAGAACATAATAAGCAACTTTATGTCGTCTACGCACGACATAAAGGTGCACTTTTTGAGCATGAGAAGTGAAAATTATATTTTAATTCATATTATATAGGCAAAAGTAAAAGCTAGTATTAATTTCAACCAAAGTTTTTTTTTTCAAATATTAGGTATGAGTAGGTACTATGAATCAACCAGTATGAAATAATCATAGTACCTATATTTTTTTCTCTTTGGACATTATTTAAGCTGACGCAAAATAAGAGCATGTAATGATTATCAAAATATAATAATATATATGTCTAAATCTCCTTTATTCAAAATTACAATTTCCACTGCATTCTACGTCCACGTTTTTGCACAAACTGAATCCCACCTGGTGGGTTTCAGACACGTCCGTTTCATCCCTCCAGGCGACGCTGTTACCAAGCCCGACGAATTAACCAGTATAAAAGTGATCTCCATTGAACCGTACCTGGTAAGGATGGCGAGATCACAGTTATTTTGGATCACCTGAGTTATACTCTCGGTATGAGATGGGAATACCCCAGGAGTTTGTTTGAGGCGAGAAATTGAGTTAGTTTCGTGCAATATTGTCTTACTTGCATTTTAAGTGCGTCGTGTGGAAGCTTTGGTTAAGTATATTATGTTTTTTAGGGTTCCGTAGCCAAATGGCAAAAAACGGTACCCTTATAGATTCGTCATGTCTGTCTGTCTGTCTGTCTGTCTGTCTGTCTGTCTGTCTGTCTGTCTGTCTGTCCGTCCGTATGTCACAGCCACTTTTCTCCGAAACTATAAGAACTATACTGTTGAAACTTGGTAAGTAGATGTATTCTGTGAACCGTATTAAGATTTTCATACAAAAATAGAAAAAAAAAACAATAAATTTTGGGGGTCCCCATACTTAGAACTGAAAATCTAAAAAAAAATTTTCATCGAACCCATACGTGTGGGGTATCTATGGAGGTCTTTAAAGATGATATTGAGGTTTCTAATATCATTTTTTTTCTAAACTGAATAGTTTGCGCGAGAGACACTTCCAAAGTGGTAAAATGTGTCCCCCCCCCTGTAACTTCTAAAATAAGAGAATGATAAAACTAAAACAATATATGATGTACATTACCATGTAAACTTCCACAGAAAATTAGTTTGAACGAGATCTAGTAAGTAGTTTTTTTTTAATACGTCATAAATCGCCTAAATACGGAACCCTTCATGGGCGAGTCCGACTCGCACTTGGCCGGTTTTTTAAGTTTTAAATTAGTTGGCCAGGTTTTAGCTGGCCTAAGGTTCGTATTACTGATCTATTCCTGAAATTAGGTTTTATGGAGGTACTTACATATTTATTTATTTGTTATAAAACGGTTATGGATATGTTGCGTCTGCTGACAGTTCGTTTCAAAATGATTGATTCCGAGCACACTTAAACATATACTCGTTAAATAATGACTAGGTATGCATCTCTAGTTCTATTTGTATGTGTTTAAAATCGAAAAAATGTTGTGTCACTTTAAGCAGAATGCGGATTGATGCAATATTTGTTTTCTTAAGGCTTTATTCTATTTTCGACTGCAAGCAACATTAAATGTTATATAGTAAACATTCAATTTTACTACACCGCAATACTGCACTTTTTTACATACTTAAGTCAGTCTTTTATGAACTTCGCGCCTTCGCGATTTGTCTTGCGGTCTGCGGTCGCCGCACTGCGGCCTGACCCTATTACTGCCATAAATCTAATAATTATGTTTCATAAAAATCCATACCGTGGAATGGGGTTACTTTGAATCCTGGGTTTACTTTGATAAAAACTTTACTTCGTGTTCAATCTCAAATATTACGCTTTCTGAACGCACCCTGTGGATTGTTTGTTTACGGTTGGCAAGACTGAACGTCACTGTCAGTTAGTGATTTGTGTCCGTGGGATCAAGCATTTCGATCGATGGGAAAAAAATTAAAATATATAAGTATCCGTTTTGTGTACTTTTAATAGCCTGTATAACTTCTAATGTACAATGTTCTATATAGCAAATACATAAATTTGATGTAATCCATTGAATCAGGCATGTATCGGCCTATAACATCGATTTTTGTTGCAAATCATAATCATGGCGGCCATTTTAGTATCTTGGTTTTTGTGGCATGGGGTGTCTTTGATCGCCTATAAGGGTTTACTTTGACGACATATAGTTTTTTTAGATTATTTAGATATTGAAGGTTTTTTAACTGATTTTTGTATTATTGTTTTAGAATAATGCCTGAGCATATAGGAACTACTCTGAAAAAGTTTTAAACCGGGCTGTGACAGAAGTGGTCGAAGGCAGGCCGTCGATACGCCAAGCATCCGTACATCATCGTATTGTTATTACATATTGTTAATAAATTTTGATAGGTTTTTATTTTTCAATTACGCTTCTTAAGCTTAATAAGTAAAATATGAGACTGTTTTGCAATAAAGTTGATTTTTTCTAAGCTAACCTTTTTTCTCTTTGTCAAAGTAACCCCAAAGGCAATAAAATCCTTATAAATCCTAAACCTGCGAACGGATTTTTTGTAATGTTTTAGTCCCTATAGGGGTTACTATCGAATTCCGTCAAAAAAGGGGGGCATAAAAGTAACCCCAAATTAAGTTTAAAGCTGATCACCACTTTAGATTTTTTTTTTCAAAGGACACATTAGTATTTAAAAAAATATTATTGGTGAAATCGATAGAGGAGCAAAATCGATATTGTCATTTTTTTTATTTATTTTTAGATTCCATATTCGGGGAGATAAATAAATATTAATTTTGAAATTGATCAAAGTAACCCCATTCCACGGTACAATCTAGTCCTAGTGCCGCTGCGGTGACTGCAAGTAGCATTGTTTCTACGAGTTATGTTACTTTTTTAAGTCCACAATCAGACAATTACTAGCCTAATACTTCCCCAAACAAATATTTTCACAAACACGTTACTCTGTCACCCTCCGAAACCCTTTCTACGCATTTGCAAAACAGCACGTGGGTATGTTAGCAATAAATTGTAAGTTGTCCCTTCCCAAATACTGATTTACTCCCTACATTTTGTAGCCAAATCGAAAATGGGGCTGGGGTGGAAATTTAGTTGAAACCCTGGAGACATATTTCAACCCCTGTTTTATTTTCGTGAAAAATATGCTGGATGAAGTTAGCATATTTTCTGTCCATTATGGGTCGTAAAGGCCTGACATTCAGATTATATTATTGTTAGGACAGTGGATATACATTAAATTTTAGGCATATACGACGGTAACACTTTGTTTTTTTTTCGTATTCATAAAAAAGACCTTCAGATTTTATTTTAAATTAATAAGCCTTTTCACTTATCTACTATAGTAGGTAATTAGCCTTACCTTACAAACATAGTGCAAATAACAATGACATAATATAACGGGTTAGTAAGTAATTGTGTGCTATTACAGGCCAGGCCTGGCTCACTCCGCGATTTCGTCGCTGTGCTACAGGTAGCTAAAAGTACATCCGTTCCGCCCCAATTTTGGGGAAAGCCATAAGCCGCGCGTGGCGCTGTCGCCACCTAGCGGCCATATCTGTGCTGATCGTAACAGACGCGTTTTGTTAGAGAGTGAGTCTTCTGTACTTAGTACTATTATTTATTCTGTGTACAGGCTTAGAACAGCTTAATATAAAAAAAGCGGCCAAGTGCGAGTCGGACTCGCCCATGAAGGGTTCCGTATTTAGGCGATTTATGACGTATAAAAAAAACTACTTACTAGATCTCGTTCAAACCAATTTTCGGTGGAAGTTTACATGGTAATGTACATCATATATTTTTTTTAGTTTTATCATTCTCTTATTTTAGAAGTTACAGGGGGGGGGACACACATTTTACCACTTTGGATGTGTCTCTCGCGCAAACTATTCAGTTTAGAAAAAAATGATATTAGAAACCTCAATATCATTTTTGCAGACCTATCCATAGATACCCCACATGTATGGGTTTGATGAAAAAAAAAATTTTGAGTTTCAGTTCGAAGTATGGGGAACCCCAAAAATTTATTGTTTTTTTCTATTTTTGTGTGAAAATCTTAATGCGGTTCACAGAATACATCTACTTACCAAGTTTCAACAGTATAGTTCTTATAGTTTCGGAGAAAAGTGGCTGTGACATACGGACGGACAGACAGACGGACAGACGGACAGACGGACAGACAGACAGACATGACGAATCTATAAGGGTTCCGTTTTTTGCCATTTGGCTACGGAACCCTAAAAATGAACTATAAAGAAGTAGAAAAGGGGAGGTGGAGAAAAACGCGTGTGCACATTGATATAGAATAAAGAACTGGATACCCAATCAGCCGCAAAAAATGGCCCCACAAAAGTAACGTTGAAACAGATCACGCGTTACTTTTTCGTTTAGTCTTGTTTGAAACGCTCAAATGTGAAGTTGTCAACAATTACGAAATGTGCCGTTAAAATATGTAAAAATAACAATGATAAAACAAGGAAAAAGGATGGAATGTATTTCTTTCGGTTAGTTCTTTGGATAGCATTACATAATTTATGTAATCTGGTGGTAATTTTATGGTTTTGAATAAATTAATTTGTTAGTACCAAAGAAGGGATGTCAAGGAACAAAAATCGAATGAGTCGATGTGAGGTCAATATTTATTTTTATTTTTATATGGAATTCGTAAGGAATAATATTATGTTTAAATTCAAGATTTCCAAGAAAACCTATGCGACGTGCAAAGTGGACTGCTATTTAATTATAGCAAGAGATAGGGGTGATGCAGTTTTAAACAAAGCAAAACGGCACTTGTGTGATCGGCCCATTTCCCTGTTTCCGACAACCAATAAGGGCTTATATCGACTAACTGTAAATGCTAAACCTGTCTGAACACAGTGACAACCACAGGATTTTTTTGGGTTATTTCCACAAACTCGCTTTGGTGGTAACTAGTGGGAATTATTTTTCCCAGTAGTTACCAGTGGTAAAAGGTGGGGAAAAAAAAATCCTAGTAGTTACCACTGATATCAACTTGGTGGTAACTAGTGGGAACAACCCGATTTTTTTATAAAGTTGGACTTTATAAAAAAAAATCCAATCAGTACCTAAATGTCCCCGTGCACCCGTGCGATGAGTAAATGTAGATCTAAAATACACAGTTACTTTATTTAATAAGTTGAATTTATTTCAAGGAAATTAGTATTTAAAGACGTATACTTACTTATTAAAAATTTAATTTGTTTGAATTTGAACCACGAATTAATTTTATTTAAACTCCCGATTAAATTAAATTTGTTTTATTTATTACTTCAATTGGTTTTTCTGTACAGTAATACCTATTCAAGTGTACCAAAGTGACTCCATTCGTTCATTATTCTCGTTTGACGTTGCTTGACGTAAATACGTTACGTTTAGTGCCATCGGACTAAATTTTTTAACAGTGTTGGTACTTATGTATGCAAATTTGACACTTAATGCTTACGACATTAAGCTCTTTTCTGTACGAAACATTTATCTTGACTCAAAATTTACGTAAGCGTTTTTATCATCAATGCAAATGGTGCGAAACGTCATTGGGATCCACATTTCTTGACGTTTTTGTTCTGCTTTGTGTGTCTATTTCTTTTATATTAAGTCAGTGCGTGTGCAGATTATTTTGATTACCCACTTCTACTTCGTTTGCTGGCTGTACATTCTTATGACATTACACATATGACCAAAGTCCAAAAACTGTACAGGTATTATAAAAGTGCAATATTTCTTTAAATATAAGATCATAAAACAGAGCTTAGCTTCGGTCGAGTCATAAATTTCACTTAACAGCCCTCTAGCTATCTTAGATCTTACTAATTGCTGGGAAAAGTTTCGTTTAACTCTGCAACACCCAGGGTTCCGTTTGGAGTTAGTTTAAAAACTACCGCTAGTTTATCCACTTTGTGAAGTTTTGACATGTTTTTGAAGTGAAAACTTCTTTAGCGGCGCTGTGCACTTTTTGAGGTGGGGAAAAAATGTTAAACTCGAGACAGCGTAAGACGAGCACGTGACCGTAAGATTTAGATGGCCACTCATTTAGATGGCATTTAAATCAATAAAGAAAAACTCAATGACTTTACATGAAAAACTGTTACATGTAATGTCATTAGGTTTTTCTGTATTGATTTAAATGCCGTCTAGTGAGTTTCGCTCTATATAACTGGTATTAATATAACTCGAGTACTAACAGTGATGTGCTTAGGGGTTTTAAGTAATTAATGCTAACGCTAGATGGCGTTAACCTCAATTATACATAGTGCATTTTGCACTAGTCATTGAGTTTTAAATTTTTCACTTCTGCCGGTACTCCCTGAGTGCAACCCGTTGTTTTTTTTGTTGTGACGTTATTTATTTATTTAAACTTTATTGCACAATAAAAATATACAGTGACAAAAGGCGGACTTAATGCTACACGACATTCTCTACCAGTCAGTCAACGTTATCAATGCTTTTGGTGGTTTTATAAACGCATACCTATTAGCGACAATAAAGTAAATTTTCATACCACCACAATGTGCACTGAGAACTTTAGGTTAAATAGTGTAACGTAAGAATTGATTTATTAACCCTTATGATAGGAAGCTAGACCTAGACGTACCGTAAAAAAACTAACGATGAATCCATTACCTCCGTCATGAAAATAATATTTGATTACGTAGCCCTAGAATATGTACATACCTACATAATAGGCCTTTAGATATTTTGGTCAGTCGAAAACTAACGCCATTTTCTATTTGCGGGACCCAAAAAAAGATTCTTTTCACAAATCGCCCCATTTGTAACGCTTTGATTAATTTGTTTGCTTAAAAGAAATCTCTTCCAGACTAATTTTGCTTGTCTAGAAGGAGATCAATGTAAAGCCCTTTCAATTAGCACTGAGAAATGCTTTTTTCTGAAATATGAGAGGCTTTGAGAGCATAGAACTTTCCTTTACTTAATCAAGATTATTTTTAAATGTGTAAGCTTATGCAAATGCTTCTTAATGCATTTTTGTCCAAGTACAGTCAAGTATAAAAATATGGGTGCACACATCATACTCAAAAATATGTCCCCTAGCTCTTACGTCAGTGAATTAAGAAATATGGGACTATTTTTGAGTAAGTTATATGCACTTGACTGTACAAGTACAGTAAATAATCAATCTATATTTTATGTTTGAATTAAATTATTTATTATAAAGGTTAATAATTATATTCTGTGTAGATATATTAGGTTAAAGGTGTGTGTTTATGTTAAAAATGTTACAATCGTTTTTTATAGGTATTAGATATTGGACTTCAGGCGGCATATTCTGATTGTTTTATTATAAACCTATGAATTTAATCTGGATTTGTTATGGATGTAATCTGTCAGTGTCAAAAGAGATGTTTTTTGTTGAAGAAATGTCATATCCATGTAAAGAAAACAGTAATACCTATTTTCTTAATGTTAACCTTTATGCGGCTCGCCGCTTTAGCCATAGACTTTGCCAAGTGTCATGAATAACAGTTAAGACATTGACATTCATCATTGGAAAAAATATGAAAGGATTAATTAGTATAAAATAGATATTGATTGATTTTGTGGTAAAGAAATAACAAAACCCTAAAATAGAGGCTTTAAATGTTGTTTCTTTATTATTTACAGGTAAACTTCTTTATATTTAGAACTAATTTTGTAGTAGATTGGATGTAATAAGTTCGATTTCAAAATAAATCTTTATTATTTACAGAGAAACGCAATTTGGCCTTTATTTCATTCACCATAGTGTGATATTATTATAAAACAACATTTTCTGCAAATATTTCAAGAAATATGGAAAAGTTAAGATTTGATTTTGCTGTGAAACCTGCGGCAGATGGAAAATCAAATGTTTTGTGTATAACATCAATTGCTACACCTGGTGGGCAGATTTTTGGATTACCACCGGAACAGCAGCCTGTGCATATGCATCCAGCAATTACAAATACTTCCAACTATGCCAAAATACGGAAATCGTTAACTAAAAGACATCAAACAAGAAAAATTTGGATAACTTTGACAGAAGAGATATCAAAAGTATACTTGGATGAGGAGGAAAACATACAGTGTAATGATATTTATTTGGAAGAAATTTCAGAAACAAATGTTGAATCTATGCCTAGCGGTTCAAATCAAACATTGGAAAAAATCTTAGAAAAATTGCTTGACGAAAAACAAAAGAAGTCTGAAACACAGAATTTAGGGAAAATTGCAAAGGATTTCATGATTAACAAATTTTCCGGGCGAAACTCAAATGCTTACCAGTGGATTCAAGATTTTAATAAAGAATGTGAACGTTTCCAAATTAATGAAGATAGAAAAAAAATTGAAATTCTGAAAAACTTCTTGGAGTACTCCAGTGTTGATTGGTACAGTTGTATGCTAATGAAATTTACTGTAGAATCAGAGTGGAATAAATGGGAGAAAAACTTCTGTGAGACGTTTGCAAACAAAGGATGGTCACCCATTAGATATGCTCTTACCTTTAAATATCAAGCAGGTTCGTTACTCGAGTATGCCTTAAAGAAAGAAAAACTGTTACTGGAAATAAGAAAATCAACAGATACTGGAACGCTTATCGACCTTATAGCACTTGGTCTGCCTAATTATGTAGCGGATAAAATTGATCGTGAAACATTGCAACAGACGGAGGACTTATATAATGAACTAGGAAAATTGGAACATATGGTTGGAAAGAATAAATATGAGAAAAAAAATCCTACATTTTCTGACATGAAATCCAAGAAAGTTGAAGAAAAAAAGCCATGCCAAGTTTGTATCACTGAAAACAAAGGGACACGCTACCATCCCGAAGAAAAATGCTGGTTTAAAGGGAAAAATCAAAAAGCAATTGTGAAAAGTGTGAATAACTCAGAATTGGAAGTTGAGCTGAATGAGCAGAATCCAAAAAACTCGTAGTACCACCATTAATAAAAGTAAAGCTGCTGTTAAATGATACATTAAGAGTGTCTGGGATTTATGACCCAGGTTCAAATGTGTCATTAATAAATTCTAAATTATTAAAGATAAAAGATAAAGAAAAGACAACTGATATAGAAACGGCAAACTTGAGTACTATTAATGGTGCGAAGAATACAAAAGGTATGATAACACTCAAAATAAAAATATATAAGATTGAGTCAAATATGGATATTTTCGTCATAGAAAATCTTCCTTATGATTTTTTAATAGGATTGGATTGTATAAAAAAATTCAAATTAATGCAAGATGAAGAATTAAACATTTTACAATATAATAGTCCAGAAGATAAAAAGAAGTTCCTGAATGGAGAGAATATAGAAAAAGAAGAGTTGATAAGTAATTATTCAAATATATCTAACGTCAATATTCCTGATGTACTGGGTGACGAAGATGGCGATATTACTTGCACGGAGATATTACTAAATAAAGAGATTAAAAGCAGATATGAAATAAATTTCAACGAACATATTAACTCAGATGAATTTGAAATGTCAGTAAACCATCTAGATTCATATCAACAGAGAGAGATTGACAAGTTAATTGAAAAATATAAATCAGTCTTTGCTAAAGATAAATATGACATTGGCACTGTACGTGATTATGAAGCTCATATAGACTTGATGGTGGACAAGTACTGTAGCAAACGTCCATATAGATGCAACACAGAAGATAGAAAAGAAATAGAAGGACAAATATCGAAACTATTAAAGAACAATTTAATTGAAGAATCGTATAGCCCGTTCGCTGCTCCGGTGACTTTGGCATATAAAAAAGAAGATGGAAAACGAACAAGGTTATGCGTAGATTTTAGAGAATTAAACAAAATCGTCGTTCCACAGTCACAACCGTTCCCACTGATTGAGGATTTAATGGTAAAAACTGTAAACTGTAAGTACTTTTCTACTTTCGACGTAAACTCCGCTTTTTGGTCAATACCTTTGAAAATTCAAGATAGATACAAAACTGCATTTGTTACCCAAGAAGGCCATTTTCAATGGACGTGCCTCCCGTTTGGTTTAAAGACTGCTTCAGCTATTTTCCAAAGAATATTGAGCAACATCATAAGAAAACATAAGCTTTCTGATTTTGCGGTAAATTTTATAGATGATATCTTGATTTTTTCGAAAACTTTCAATGAACACATACAACATATTTCTAGACTACTCGAGGCAATATTAAAAGAAGGGTTTAGACTCAAGTTTTCTAAATGTAGTTTTGCAAACAACCATGCTAAATATCTCGGTCATATAATCGAGAACAATTCAGTCAGACCACTTAAAGACTACTTAACCGCAGTGAGAGATTTTCCAGTTCCAAAAACAAGAAAAAATATACGCCAATTCCTAGGAAAAGTAAATTTTCACCATAAATTTATACCACATAGCGCAATTATTCTGGATCCGTTACACAATTTACTACGAAAAGATGTGAAATTTATATGGTCGCCAGAATGTCAAGAATCGTTTGATAAAATAAAAGGTTTGCTATGTTCAAAACCGATTCTGAAAATATATGATCCTGAACTTCCAATAAATATATACACAGATGCTAGTATCCACGGAGTCGGAGCGGTTTTGAAAGTAATAGATAAAAACGGAGACAGTAAGCCCGTGGCATACTTCTCAAAGAAACTAACTGAGACTCAAAAAAGGAAAAAGGCCATATATCTAGAATGTCTTGCAATTAAAGAAGCTGTTAAATATTGGCAGCACTGGCTTATGGGAAA
The DNA here is from genome assembly GCF_948474715.1 of Cydia amplana. NCBI lineage: Eukaryota > Metazoa > Arthropoda > Insecta > Lepidoptera > Tortricidae > Cydia > Cydia amplana. The sequence goes on from NC_086085.1 coordinate 6,634,069, forward strand.
AGAATTTGTGGTATACTCCGATCATAAACCATTGGAAAATATGAACATTAAGGCTAGAACTGATGAGGAACTTGGTGATTTGACTTATTATCTTTCCCAATATAATTTCAAAATAAAATACAACCCTGGACAATCGAATCAAGAGGCAGACTGCTTAAGCAGAAATCCAGTACTAGAGCCATATGAAAATAATGATGATTTTTTGAAAGTAGTAAATTTAATAACCCTAGAAGATATAAAAAATGACCAACATACAAATCAAGACCTACAAAATGGAAAAACAAACACAATATTGGAAAACACAATTTATTACAAAAAGAATAAAACTAGAAACAAAATCATACTATCCGAAGCACTGAGCAAAACTCTCATCAAAGATGTTCACAATACTTACTGCCACATTGGGATAAGCCAGATGATAAATAAAATAACACCATTTTATACAGCGAGAAGTATATTTACGAATATTAAAAAAATGTGTGATGAATGTGAAATATGTATAAGGAACAAATCAAGGAAGAAGTCAAAATATGGCTTATTGTCACATTTTGGTCCAGCGACACGCCCATTTGAATTAGTATCCATTGACACCATTGGAGGATTTGGAGGATCACGGTCAACAAAAAAATATTTACATCTTTTAGTTGATCATTTCACGAGATATGCATATATTTTGACATCAAAAAATCAAAACTCTAGTGATTTTATTAAACTGATAACTAATGTGACACAGAGTTATAATATTGATATGGTATTAACAGACCAATACCCCGGCATAAATTCTAAAGAATTTAAAGATTACCTAAAGAGTAAAAATATAAAAATTGTTTTTACAGCTGTAGATGCACCATTTTCTAATGGTCTTAATGAAAGGCTAAATCAAACTTTAGTCAATAAAATAAGATGTACAATTAATGAAAATGATAAGAAAACAGCCTGGACAACTACTGCACAGAAATGTGTAGAAAAATATAATGAAACAGAACACACTGTCACGAAATTTACTCCGAAATACCTTTTGGAAGGTGAAAACGTAAATATTTTACCAATAGAATTAAAATCTAAATGTTCAAAAGAAGACCTGAAAAGAGATAGAAAGTTAGCCTACAAAAACACAATAAGATCTCACAAATATAATAAAGAAAAATTCGACCGGCATAGAAAAGAACACAATTTTGAAATGGGAGACATGGTCTATGTAGAAAATGGGAATCGACTGAATAGGAAGAAGATGGATGAGTTAAGAGTTGGACCATTTAAGATTCTGAGAAAAATATCAGGCTCCATTTATGAAGTTGATGCAGGACACAAGAAACTGGAATCAAACCTCTACCACATTACAAAATTGTCTCCAGTGGTACTTAGTACCTAAATCAACAATTGCGTGATTGATTTCTCCTTTGCAATTGTTTTCTTCTAGGAGGGAGATGTAAAGAAAACAGTAATACCTATTTTCTTAATGTTAACCTTTATGCGGCTCGCCGCTTTAGCCATAGACTTTGCCAAGTGTCATGAATAACAGTTAAGACATTGACATTCATCATTGGAAAAAATATGAAAGGATTAATTAGTATAAAATAGATATTGATTGATTTTGTGGTAAAGAAATAACAAAACCCTAAAATAGAGGCTTTAAATGTTGTTTCTTTATTATTTACAGGTAAACTTCTTTATATTTAGAACTAATTTTGTAGTAGATTGGATGTAATAAGTTCGATTTCAAAATAAATCTTTATTATTTACAGAGAAACGCAATTTGGCCTTTATTTCATTCACCATAGTGTGATATTATTATATCCATAGCAAATTCAGATCGATTTCGTAACCCGTTGTTACAAATAGAATACGCCTCCAGGAAGAAATGTTTTTAAAGTAAAATTGTTTTGAGATTAGTAGATAATTAACGAAGTGACGAGAATAGAGGTTAAATATTAACTTATGACGTTAAGTCACATATTTAAATACGTAATAGAATGACAAATAAAGTGTACCTACTTAGCCATAACTCATGCTCTTCACACTTCATCCTTTGCTTTTGAAAAATTAATGTCATATTCATATAAAATATATGTTTTTGAAAACATAATGTTCATATAAAGTCCATAATTTAATTACTAATAATCCAATTTTCACCACTTTAAAGCAAAAGCTCTTATTTTAAGCTCTCAGAAAAAGCACCGCCGGCAAGCACTAAGCCACCGGAAGTAGCCCGGAAATGGCGGCGTGTTTCCTGTTAACTCCCACTAAAGCTTTCAACCAGGTATGTGGAAAATATGTCATTTCCGGTTGTTAAGTCTCCTTTATGAGATTAAAAGACGTATGCGAAGTTTCAAACGTGACTTCCGGGTTTGCTCTGCACTGGGGTAAAGAATATTCGCTGTTGGGTCAGCATATTCATAAATGTAAATAGACTTTTTATTACGTCCATTTATCACGCTAGCTATCACGGTTCATAAGATACAGCCTGATGACCGACAGACGGACAGATAGACAGACGGACAGTGAAGTCTTAGTAATAGGGTCCTATATTTACCCTTTGGGTACGGAACCCTAAAAACTACTGATCGGATTTTCATGCGGTTTTCACCTATCGACAGAGTGATTCGACAGGTTTAAGTGTATAATTTGTTAACCCGTGCGAAGCCGGAGCGGGTCTCTAGTATAAGATAAGATAATAATGAAAAAAAAAAACATATGTAACAACCACGCATTGCGAAAATCCTTTTCCGGGACACGGGACGGCCATATTTTATTTTCCAGACGAAAACCATTAAGCACATCTGAAGGTAGGCGCAACTCCTTCGGCCATAAATAACTGGAACTCGCGTTTAATGGAAATAAAGATACAATTTAGTTTTTCATGGAAGCGTCAGGCAGATGTGCTTTATGGAGGCACTTTGTTTAATGTCGGTAGCTTTAATTTTTTTGGTCTTCAGTAAATGGAAAGGAAACAAATTAATAAAAAAGCGGATCTCCTTTTAATCGAATTATTGGTTAACAATATTTATCATAAAAAAGTAGAAATACTTACTATATTTGATACTAGCGACCCGCCCCGGCTTCGCACGGGTTAACAAATTATACATAAACCTTCCGCTTGAATCACTCTATCAATTAAAAAAAGCGCATCAAAATCCGTTGCGTAGTTTTAAAGATCTAAGCATACATACAGACAGATAGACAGACACAGACAGACAGACAGCGGGAAGCGACTTTGTTTTATACTATGTAGTGTAGTGATTTACCAGTCGCTTATCGGTGGTTGAGATTACCCTCTGGGTTGGAAGGTCAGATGGCAGTCGCTTTCGTAAAAACGAATGCCTACGCCAATTCTTGGGATTAGTTGCCAAGCGGACCCCAGACTCCCATGAGCCGTGGCAAAATGCCGGGACAACGCGAGAAAGATGATGATGAAAGTAGAAATACTTTCATTTCTATTGTTCATATGTGGGATATTTTTAGGCCAACGTGTGCAATTCAGGTTTTTATGCTGGGTTTTTATGAAAAATTGTGACGACTAACTTTTTACTATTGATATAGTAAGTACATATCAGTTATTTTTGGTTGAAATAAGCCGAGTCAAATAAACTACTAGAAATAAAGTAACCGTCGTTTAACACCTTTGCTGCCAAGAATTCGCCGGGGATTCAATTTCGTAAAGAGATTTTGGCAAAGAAAGTGTTACAAAGCTCTTTTCGTATTCATATATCATTATCTGTGTATTTTGTGTTTACCAATTAATCCTGGGACCCATAAATTTGTTGGTGTACAGCTTTCTAAGGAAATCAGTGCCGGAGTCGGTTACATACCTACTAGCTAGCAAATTTATGTTGTTCGATATCGTGTAATCAGATAATTGAAATGATAATTTGAATGTACAGGTCGATCGGTGTGAAATTGTCCCTAAATATGTTTTTATTTACCTAATACATACATACAATAATCACGCCTATTTCCCGGAGGGGTAGAAAGAGACAACGGATTTCCTATATTTATTTAATAAGTTGATAAAAAGACAGTTCTGGGTAACAATAACAATATGACGCCTGTCTCATTTAGCATTTCGTTCGCACCGATTTTTAGAGGTTCTTCAAAATAGCAAACACACACATTGCACACAAACAAATCAACACACATTGTGACATATCTTACAGGCGTCCATAGGTCACTGTAACTGCTTACCATCAAGCGGGACGTATACTTGTTTGCCATTCGTTGGTATAAAACAACTTGTGGGTAGCCACCGGCCATATTTAAAAACCCAACAAACCCAGCAGCCCGCGGCCTCGCCATTTCCTCGCTTCCTGTTGCGGAGTGGCGTTCGCTGTTCTGACCTCTTCGGACGTCATCCATCTTGCCGCGCGGTATATCACGTTGTATCTTCAACATGCTATTTTAATGCCGCTTTGCTACCCTTGGACGGTAAATTACTGAATTTCGAAAAATATCAAAATACATAAAATACATCCATAACTCAAGAATAAATTTGTAATAAACACGCAAAGAAATGTCCTTACCCGGATTACGAAGCCGTCAAGACATAAAACCAATAATGTTGAAACCTAATGACGATTTTTGTGACTACTTTTACTAATCACATTAACCTATGTGGGCTTGAGTATATTACAAGCACTGTTTTGTTCTAATCCCCCGTTGACCCACACACGTCAGTGCACCCTGAGCACTAGTTAATCCGTGCAGCTATCATCGGCTGCATACTGCGTGAAACTACTTGGCTCTATGCCAGCTCTATTATCTTGCTATAGTTTTCGGTGGCCTCTAGTGTACTAAACTGTATATTCCTATCGCAAGAGCGGCGCGACTAGTGTTTGGGTGAACCAGAATTACGGGACTGCACGTTTGACGTTTCTATGTTACTGTACTACTCTTATGACCTCACAATAATGGCGGCTGCCTTTTTGGCAGGAACATTGATCGTTAAAATTAAAAAAATATATATATATTTGCATATTGTAGTTGAAGGGTAAAAATTTTAATTAAGAATTCCGTTATATATATTATTTTCAGGAAATAAAAATACCAGTTAGTTTTGGAAGCTATATGAACATTTATAAATGTATTTGAAAAAATGTAGTTTAACCTATTACTTATTCCCTAGCCCGGGTACGTATTTTTTCTGAAAAGCCGTGCTTGGGTGGTTAACTCGCTATTAGATAAGCGATTGGAATCACACCTTTGCGGTTGCAGTGTAAAAACTTGTTGGCAGGTTAGTTTTTTTAATCTCGGAGTGGAGTAACTTTTTTGGAGCTTGAAAAGGGATGTATCCTGGCATCCGTTTTTCCAGTTTATAGTTATGAGCGTATCCTTACGGCATTGCAGAAGTCATTTTTCAGTGAAATGCAGGTATGCTATGAATAATGACGTCTACTAATTTAGAAGCCTACTTCAAATATAGATAGACAAAGAGGAAAAGAGGAATACTTAAAACATTTTTTTAGGTAACTCATAATATTTACTACGCATTCTCGCCACCATGAGAATGTCGTAGTATTATGAGTTACCTAAAAACAATGTTTATAAGTATTCCTCTCTTCCTCTTTGTCTATCTATATTTGATACGCTAAATATGTCATAAGAGCACTTCGTATTGACAACTAAACATATACAAAATGACCGATTTTCTAATGCAGCAAGTATAATAAACAATTATAAAATCGTTTATTAGTAATTGCAACAATATAAAGTCCTTGTCTTAATTGACCATGAATTGGAAATTAATTTTAATAATAGCACACAGGAATAGTTACGCTAAAAGCTAAATGCACAGTAAATAAACAGTTAAGTTTAACCGAACTCTGCTCACATATCAATAATTCTTAATCGCGAAGCGCTAATAGAATGGGAAACGCCACTCCACCGGTAATCAAATATCTTCATCAATTGGCAATTAAATCAATACCGGAGTGAAATCCCGCAATCAAGCCAAATCTCATTACATACGAAAATGCGACAAAGAAGGCAAAGATAAATCATTTTTCACGTGAAATATGATCGCATAAAGCGTTTCCGAAAGCAATTAGTTCCTGTTACGACCGCAGACGCGGGGCATGGAAAAAATACGGGAGACGCACTGTGCGGAAACACTCTAGGGAAATGCTGCGTTTTTATGGAAGACAAACTTTGTCAATTTCTGATTTAAAAATCCTTTGGGAGGAAACTTATACAAAAGGTAATATATTTAGGACGCCGTCCTGCTGGTCTTCCTACTTAAATATCGTTGGGCGGACAGAGTGGAGGCAGATCTCCGTGAGCGCGGCGTGGCGAAAGCTGGCGTGATACCGCCTTGGACCGAGCAAAGTGGCGTGCTCTTGTGTTGGAGGCCAAGACTCATTTTGGGTCATCGTGCCAGCCAAGTAAGTAAGTAATATACAGGGTGTTTCGTATAACACGAGCAATAAATTAAACTGTAAATTAGATCATTAGCAATCATAATTAAAATATCCCCAAGTTCCAAAATCCTGAAATTTGAATAAATTAGCCATTCAAAGTAAATTTAGCAGGCAATGTATGTTGACCATCGCGAAATTATCGCTCGTCGGTTGTTCAGTGCCATGGTACCGGGGATTCTACTCCAGACATATTCTTAAAACGATCAAAATTAGGTAGCCAGATGCACTAGAAACTATTTTGATTTGTGTTTTTTGTTTGTTACTTACTTTTGTTTTTTTATCTTCAATATATTTTGAAAACTGTCAAATCGTCCATTCTTAACTTTTTATTAAACTCTAGTTTTATGATAATTTAAAACGAAAAGTTCTAACAATGACAGTGAAATTGACAATTTTCAGTCACCGATAAAAAATGGCTCGAATCGATTATGATTCCCGAGAATTGTGTGACATGATTATAAAATACGGGGAAGCGAGAAGCAATTCGGCTCGTGCACTGAATTTATACCGCGAACAGTATCCTAACCGGAGACATCCTGCGAACGGCCGCGTCATTGTGAACGCGCTGCAACGTGTTCGGGATAACCTGCCCATTGCCGGCGGTGTGCAGCCAGCACAAGGCTCTGGGGCAGCATTTAACGTTAAATTAGTACTGGAACGGCGTATTCTTCAACACTTCCGAGAACGTCCAACCACCAGCATACGGAAAGCGGGTCTCGTACTGGGTGTCCATAATAGTATTAAAAAAAGAACAAGAAGCATCCCTACAAATTTTTGAAAGCACAGTCTATCTTGGAGCGAGACTACATGGTGCGCCGAGCTTACTGTGAGTGGTTTCTGATTTATGGATCAGTGCCATGGCAATAGACGCGATATAACATTCGCTCCAAATGTAATTTGGACAGATGAATCAACATTCACTAATAACGGGCTATGAAATCCTAAAAATACCTACCATTGGAGTACAGATAACCCCCGTTTAATGCGAGAAACAGCTCACCAATACCGATTTTCGGTTAACGTGTGGGCATCTGTTCACGGAAATATGATAATTGGCCCAGTATTCTTAGAGGATAATTTGAATACGGCCCGTTTTCTAGAGTTAATAAACGGCACTTTGTTACAATATTACAACAACTTGCCATAAAACATTCGAAACATAACTTGGTTTCAACTTGACGGAGCTCCAGCTCATTCAGTTGTGGCTGTTCGTCAGAAGTTGTCGGAATTTTTTGGTGACCGATGGATCGTATGGATGGATCGTACGTTTCGGCCCCAAACGATGGCCACCGAGGACCGAGGTCGCCTGATTTAACGTGTTTGGATTTCTTTTTACGGGGAGCCATCAAAAATGACGTGTATTCCGCCGAAGTGGATAATGTGCAAATGCTAAAAGACCGTATTACACGAGCATTTAATACCATGCGGGAACGCGATTTTAATGCAGTACATCTAAATACGTTACAAAGGTACGAGACATGCATGTATACGAGCAAATGGTCAACATATTGAGAACATTTTTAATTGAGCGGTTAGCTCATGATAGCAAGAGGCTGTAATTTAATTTAATTTTTATTTTATGAAATTGTTTTGTTTATAGTATATTACATACCCAGGAAGTGAATTCGTGAATGCTCCAGATCGCAGGTGTTTGTGGCCCGAACCGAAGGTGAGGCGAATTTTGCTGCTGATATGCTGCTATGATTTGTCAAGCGGACCCCAGGTTCTCATCGCAATATAACGCCAAAATCCACCACTTCAGCAAATTTTAAATAGCCAAAACGAACGTTATTCCATCGCAATGCGTTCAACGACTTAATAAAAATAAATATTGTATCGCACGGTAGCGCTGTAGCTTTACGATACCTCGGCAATAATTTAATACCGTACGTGTACCTATATATTTATTTATACCAATAACCAGCTATTGCTTTGGTTCTTTACGGGCAAATAAAGTAAACAGCTGTAATACACTTTATTATCTATGATGGGTTATTATTTCTATATAAGATTATAGCCTCAATGTAGCATTAAAAAAATAATTTAATGTATAATACATTTTTTACTCAAGTTACTAGTGTAGCTTTCAAGGAAATGCATGAACTTAAACGCAGTGCATCTCGCTTGCACAAGTGTTAGTACGAGTACGAGTTTCATAAATTTAATTTTATAGACAGTGTTAGTTAGTAGAGTTAGACTAAGATAAGTCTGCAACGATTTTGATAGCACACGACTGCGTGTGACACTTGCACTGGCAAGTGTTATTTATAGGTACGTCATAATTTCGTAGAAGTTTGACGTTTAAAATAACACTTGCACTACGTGTGCTATCAAAATCGTTGCAGACATATCTTGCTCTAACTTTATTTATATTTATTCGTTACCTAGAAATCACACACATTCTCGCACATAAAGCTTAAAATAGAGAATTCATAAATGAAAAAATAAATAAAGTTATTTGCGGCGCGCTCTTTCTTTTATCCGTGGGTATTCCAGTACTCGCGTTTTCATTTTGAAAAATCTATGCGCATATAATCAAGTAGTTAAGAGCAACGATAAAAGCGTTAAAAGCGTGCCATTTATTATTTAAACATTATAAACGAAGCTGGTGATAGAAATGTATGAAATTCAATACGGCACACACAGCCTTCTACAATACTCGGTATTTGTAGGGTGGAGCCCTATTGTAAGCGTTTTAAGTTACTAGAATGTATTGTGCATTCAACATAGGAAAGAAGAAATCATTTAACCCTTAAAACGTTTATGTCCCTTTTTTAGTACAGGTACTAAATGCGGCGCCAAGTTTAAACACTATGTGCGGGCTAGAAAAGGAAGTACGTTGAAGAAAGTGCAAGAATTGTACTTTTTTTTCTAGCTTATGGCAATATCAGGCAACATTCGGTTTATGCGCAAGCGACAATTGAAATATGAAATTTGCTGAATTTGCGGCGGAGTGTGTTCCTGACGTCATAGAATATAAAGTAACAAGCTAAAGTGCTTTCTTTGTGTTGATATTATTACTAGGTGAGTTAAACATTGTTATTATATATAAAGTTCATTAAATCATAGATTAATTATAAGTCAAAATTTGTGAAATAAATCTTGTCCCATTTTTGTGACATTGTCGATAGTACTGGTAACCAAGTACCATGCATGCACGTCCTAAAAAACGGACCGTGCCGCCTTGTGCGCAGACACGATTGTGACAGAAAACGGACATTGCCATACTTAGGTTATGTACTTTTTTCATTTATTGTCATTTTATAGGCTGGCGTTGCGTTGGGATTATGTGATACATAAGTATATGTATACATTTAATTGTATTTTAGTTTCAGGTGGTTCCACCATCTGACTCAGAGGAGTGAGATAATAAAAAAACGACGATGACGAAATTGTACTACTAGAGACAGCTTGTACGTACCTTTCCCCAATCCGACTCTCTTTCAGCCAAGTCAGTTTCTCCGGAGATGTCAGATATGATGGACAAATATAGATCGGTTCATTTACGAAGACGCGTACTATTATTCTTATTGCCACGCTATTAAAGTTTAGTGCACCACCTCGTGAATCTGTAGATGATTTCGAAGTCACACGTCCTTGTGTGAAAAACGTAAAAAATAATATAATGACTCGACGTGAACACGACCTGTCCCCTAGTACTTTATCTACAAAACTTAATTCCACGTCAGCAAACGCATAATTCGCTTTAGTATCCAAATGATTGGCACGTCTTGAAATGTGCTACGATTAAAACCAATTTTAAGTCGATGAAGGAAATGTTACAATTCCTGAGGCCTGTAAAATGTAATCCCTACAAAATTCAGGAGAGTAAACACCTAGATTTGAATCGAGTTGTATGTGGGGTAGACGTAGTAAAGGATGGGAAGGAGACGAAAGCATTTCTACTTGGTTACAGGAACATATATATAGTTGTTGTCAAGGACCGCCAACCAAAGTCTGCAGTCTGGGAGAATGATATGCATAAGCCTCTGATTCTTGCCAAGGAGGAGCGATATAATCCCAGAATGTTTCAAGATGCCATTGAGACTGAAAAACATCTAAACTTTAACAGGAACGACAGCTTTTTCTCTACCACCAGCTTAGGTTCCAGATAGTCCGTGTGATAAGGAAATAAGCATGACATAGTATTAGTATAGCAATGTTACCTAAAATAATTGTAATGTGTAACTAGCTTTATGAGCCTATTTTGCATGTATAAGTAGCCTTGAAATTTATAGTTTTGGTTCAATATTTCGGTATGTGGGTCATTCTATACATTAACACTGGAAGTAAATATAGTATTATTATGTTTCACATAAGTTTTTTCTATTTGATATTGTAATTAAACGTTTTTTCAAAACATTTACTAGTGTGTTATTTAAAGAATTTTCAATTTTCTTGCCCTGTAATACTTTATTAATTTTTATTTTCTGTAACTGTATGACAGCGTTGTCCGTTTTTTAGGACAACCTTGGGAGCAATCAATCTATAAGGTTCATGGCAATGTCCGTTTTAACGGACATCCTAAAAACCCTACTTTCAGATTTTTTTAATTTTTTTTTCGTAAATTATAGTACTTTTTAAATCATTACTATCCCTAAAAACATTCCATGGGATAGGTGGATACATTATTTCATGTCTTGCCGTGTTAAGGGTTAACCAAGATATTGACAATTATTAACCTTCAAAAGCTACCGCTTTAATATAAAAAAAAACATAATATATTTATATAATTTATTGTTATATCCGAATCTGCACCAGTTATGAATTATTAAATTAAAACCCTATTTGACTAAACTATTTAGGACAGGGTTTTAAATAAGCGTGTTTAAAACTCTGTGGTTTAAATCTTAGAATATCTTGTCTTCACACCAGGCGTATAATGGTAACCCTTACATTTAATTTTATTGCATAAAAAATTAAATGCGCGATATCCGCTACGATAATTAATATAAGGTCACTGCGGGTAAGACCGGCATACTTTTTTTTTTTACTTTGGAGTGATCCAGTTGCGTTAATTATTCACCTACGTTACCGTTTGTAATCGCTTACGATGAAGAATTTAATAATTAATAGTTTAGCCATAGTGACAGATCATTTTAATCATAAATTAAGCAAAAACATTAGTATTTTTAAAAAATCGGCGAGAGACGGTAATGATATCAGCCAATCTATGGGTGCGTATATGTTCATAGTCGAATTCCTAAAAAGAATGAATCAAGACAATGAAAAGTGTACTTTCAACTTGTTAATATAGGGTCCAGATTCGAAATAAATTCCATTTTTCTAATATAAAGGCAAGTCGGCATATACTACGAAAATGGGGGTGGTAAACCTTTTTTGGCTAATAATTACACGTAATTATTTTTTGGATTTCCGAAATAAAAGACCAATAGAAATTTTAAAATGTATTTTATTCGTTACTTTTAATTTATTGAGATGAAAATTTAAGAAACTAACATCATGCGCAATGTCAGCAGGATTTGCCGATACCTTATCAAATCGTTATAATATTTAAGTCGCAAAAACAGTTGGTAATCTCTGATTTAACGAAAATTCGGCATATGACGAACATGCCTTGTACAGTCGACGTCAAAGATATATTTACAATTGAAAGTTACAAAAAAATCTTTACATTAAAATAAGTTGCCATGTAATGTGACAAGTACTTGTTTACGTGATATATTACAGTTTTATATTTTCACACAATGTGCCCAAAATATGTTTACACTATTTAATCCGTGTAGTTTGCCCCTTTTTATGACGTATTTTCGTTTACATGACAAGTTACAGAATAATATTTACTCTTAATGTACCAAATTAAATTGCATGTAAAGATCTAATGTAATATTTACAATCAACAATACATAAACAGTTTTATACCTCCTGCTAAATAAATATCTTTACAAACATTTCAAAGCTGCATTCTAATTTCAAATAATGACAATCGTCGAAAAGAGTACCATACTGTCAAATGGTCTGTTTGTCTCGTTCGTTTAGATGACGTCAATGCTATGTCGAGTATGTAATTCCGATGTTTACATTTAAACCATTTTCAGTATTTTTGATTTTCAGGGTTTCGTACCCAAAGGTTAAAACCGACCCAATTACTAAACCTCTACTGTCCGTTCGTCTGTCTGTCTGTCACCAGACTGCATCTATCTCACAAATAGTTAAAACTTTCAGACGATGTATTTCTGTGCCGTTAAGTTTAATAACAAATACTAAAATCAGAATAAAATAAATATTTAAGTGGAGCTCCCATACAACAAACGTGATTTTTTGCCAATTGTACAGAACCCTTAATGGACGAATCCGACTCGCCCTTGGCCGGTTATTTTGTAAATGCATAGATACTGAAGAATTATAAGTTAACTCTTTTCGGCGCCATGTCAAACGCAAAAGCTAATATGAATATTCTTAATATGAATTAATAAAAATAAGTAAGAAGGTAAAGAAAATTATAGCAAGGAGGTTTCATAAATAAAAAGTAGGCCAGAATGAAATAGGTGAATTATAAAGAAATTAGTAAATAAACAGGTGAATTGTGTAAATATGTTTTTGTAGCAGAATGCGTAAAAGTTTTTATGCATCATGAAACGTAAAAACAGAAATGTTGCTCTTGACGTGTATCACGTTTGACACATTGGGTGTAAATATTATTCTGTAACTTGTCATGTAAATGAACATACGTCAGAAAAAGGGGCAAACTACATGGATTAAATAGTGTAAACATATTTTGGGCACATTGTGTGAAAATATAAAACTGTAATATATCACGTAAACAAGTACTTGTCACATTACATGGCAACTTATTTTAATGTAAAGATTTTTTTGTAACTTTCAATTGTAAATATATCTTTGACGTCGACTGTACATAATAGACGGACTTTCGAACTTGGTCAAATTTTAATTTAATAAATGGTGGGATGTATATAATAATTACAAAACTAAGCCAATTTGTGATATTTTAAACACAGAATAAAGATAACTGGTTCTTATGCTACTTACGTAGGTACTTTCTGATGCACAATCTTTTCAAAAACAATAGTTTAACAATTTAACAATTAAAATATTTAACAATTTTTTTCGAACGGCTGCCGAAGTATGACTTCGAGTTCAAAACACGAAATGACTTATTTAGGCGGATTGCTCTGAAATTGGTTGTCACAGCGCCATCTGTTTTAGAGTGAGGGAACTAACGCGCAAAACTGATTAATCGACTAGACTCCAAAGCGGCATACGCCTTCAGATTCAAAAGTTATAACGTGTAGACACTGTAGACGGACTTGCCTTGTAGACGGTCTTGCCCGAAGTGACCTTACGTATTATACGCCTGCAGGAATAATGTTGGAAAAAGATAATAAGGCTGCATTTAGTCTAGTTAAGATCATAATCACAGATCATAATTATGGAATTTGATATGCACTCAGGTCGCTTGCAGTGGATCTGTACCCAGAATGCCATTTTAATTAACTACGAGGGTGGAATTTTCTTTGTTAACCACCGGAAAAAGTTGCGCCAAACGGGATTATTAATTGAAAAATGAAATATTAATTTCGCGTGCACAAAAAAGTCACGCTGTAATTGTTTTAACAAAATATGAAAGGCACGGGAAAATAGAGCTAATAAAAGGGTAGAGAAAAGGGGGAATAGAGGCTGTGCTCGGTTAAAAAAAATCGATCAGCCATAAGTATTTTCAATTCAGAAACGATTTTTTTGTTAATTACTTTAATTGCCCGAGGTGACCTTCAAAATTGTTGATATTTAAGTAAATAATTATCATTAATAGATATTTAATTTTATAAACCTTCTTCTAATAGAGATAAGTAAGAATAGAAAGAAAATGTTTTCAATTTAAAAAGTAATAAAATACCGAATAATATACAACAACAACAACCAATATATTCAACAAAGTTTTCTTAACTATAGTAATAAATATGTGTGTAAGCTGGGTTTATTACGACTATAAAGTAACGTAACATCACGTTAATCATGTAATATTAGATTTAAATACCTTGAGCACGTATTAAACTTTGGCCGGCAAATTTAAATAGCCATTTCAACCGGAAAGGGGTTTCAAATAAAAAGGGTCGCTATTCCAAAACAATAACAAGATTTAACAGCCGTTTTTAATCCACAAATAGATTAGCAGCGTGTTTTCAAAGGCCAATTTTTCATCATTAATGGATAGCGTTTAAACAATAAGTGAAGAGCGTTTACAGTTACTAAGTCTTAACTTGGTTGGTAAAGGTGCAATATAAGAGGAACAGGAACATTTTATACAAAGTTACGTATACAAAATACCTTTAACATACAACAAACATACAGAGCCAAACTACACTAGCATCTTTTGAGCGTCGGCGGCTTCTAGTCAACGTTGTGGAAAATGGCGTCGCTGCGCAGAGCAGTCATAGAGTTACTAGACGCCGACGCTCGAGAGACGCTATAGTGTGGGGTCGCCCATACATCTAAAGAAAAAATGAGGTCTCCGAGGTACCTCTAATTTTCGAGAAATGAATCCTCATTTTCCTTCACTTCCCTGAACCTACATCCATAATACTTTATCAAAACAAGACATAGAAAGATAGGCTACAAGTTGACGTTTGATAGTTTATTGTTTCAAAAATTACAAGCGATTATTATGAGTATAATTGGGTGCCGATTTTTTATTAAGTTACTATCACTATTATTTTACTATTAGTTTGTAATTTAACATGTACTATAACTAGTACGTTCTAACGAACGTAGTAGTATTTACCATCTTGCACCACACGTCTATAAACGTGATAATTTTGTTTCCGCATATCACCCCAAAATCTACGATTATTCCAGGATTAACGAACGGGTCTATTGCCCCGCCAACAGAGGAATGCCTTATCTCAGCATAAGTTAGGTACAGTCATATGACCTTTTTAATTTGGTCGGTTATATCATACTTAATTGGAAAATATGAGAACGATATAATTGCCAGAATAGGGGTCTGCGTGGATCGTAAAATATTAAGTGGGGGATGATGCATTATTTATGCCTGGCTTTGGTCGGGCTTGACTTGTGGGGATGGAAATGTAGAAAACAAATGAAAATAAATTGACAAAATCGTTTTGAATCATAAAACAAAGTGGATTATACGTATAGGTAGACTGGAGACTAGGCGAACGATTTCATTCACACAGAGGTTTAACTAAACCTTTTCAACAATTTAATTTTCTCTTTTTTTAGGGGTTGAATTAAAAAAAAACATTAGTGGGGTCCATAGCATTTAAAGAATATAATACCTAATATGTTTTTTAAACTTCAAGGTCAACATTTTCAACGGTTTAATCTGTGCGTTGCCTGTCAGTATCTACCTACACTGCCACAGAAAGGCAATTACAAAATAATAATAATTATTTTATGTAGGTATTTAACTACATATAATAATATTTATTTAAGAAATACACCAGTGTACACTTTTAGTTGACTCTCGTACCTGCCTTTCAATCCCACACACAGCTGTCTATTCCTTCCCGTTAGTAGTTTAACCCTTTAACCGCCAGAGTCTGATATGTAAGACGTTACATATCCAGCTCATTTCGCCACAGTCTGATAAATAAGACAAAGATCTGACTTGGTTTTTACAGCACATTTATAACTCCCGTAACTATGCTAACCTTACTCTGCGTGGTACAATTACTTACTGTCGGTGGCGACACAAGCACGCTCGATTAAAAATTGCTGGCGGTTAAAAGGTTAAATCAGGAAAGTTCAAAGTAATATAGGTTGGATATTGTTTCGGTTCAGACTAAGTACCTAAATGTCATCAAACAATATTACTGTCTACTAAATTTACGTGCCACTAAAAAACTAGTCTTTATGTCCCTGTCCCTCTTGTTTGTTAATCAACGAAATCTGGTTTTGGCAGTGACCCTCGGCCGTTTCGTTTAATGGGCTATTCGGTTTGTATCTTGATTTATTCCTTACTTTAACTACGATTTCCGAAGTGTACTAGACTAGTACTGGGAGTACGAAAACGATTGATACGGTAGTTTAAACTTAATCATCAATTCGATATCTTAGTTCACACTCGTACCTATCTACTTATTTACGCGGAAAAATTCGTTGCAATTACGATTTTGATTGATGATCTATGGTATTAATACTATTCATTACAACAAGAAAATCTATTTATATTAAGTTTATTATTAAAAGTTTATTGGTAAATCTAATGATTATATACGTAAAAACCTTAGCACTATAATTTACAAGCAGGTCAATATAATTTAAACGCGTACCAAATGGCAAATAGTTTGTCAAAGGACTGTCTCATTTCGTCGTACTATCTTTGTCTTACACTAGTACTAGCACCCAAGAGAAAAGGATGAATATAGTTTTTTTGTGTTCTTATTTACTGAGAAATTGGTTTGACTAAATATAACATGTACTAATTATTTCAGCGTTTGTAATAAATTTGTCAAGCATGATATAATATCTAGTAACAAAACTGATACATCAGGGTTTGGACTTAGGCTTATTCTATTGGCTCCCATCGAGCATTGAACCCTAAAATGGATGGACCGGAATTGCCATATCCAATATATCCATACATTCATAGCAATCAGCTTGGTCCACTAAAACTTGTTAGTCCATAAACCTGCTAATTGCTTCGTGAAATATTGTTCCCTCCTTAATACCACCTTTATAGGCTCATTTGATAGGTCCCATAAAGACTATAATAATATGAACACCGATCTTTTGCTTTAGTATAGCCGTTAATTAGGATCTTTCACTATCGCATTATTGTACCGTCGTACGTACCTATTGCATCCATTTGTAGATAGATACATAACAATCAACATAATGTGGAATCCTAAAAGTTTTTTGAAAAAAAAAAGTGTGATACAAGCTTTTATCGCCAACTATACTTTTCTTTCAACAGTCAACTAATACTCATTGATAGGTACAATATTTTCTAACAAACCCAAACACAATAAGGTTGCGTAATTTTATCATAGCTAGAGACATCCCGGCGGCAAACCAAGGATATGATAGAGGATAATCTCAAAAAAATTACTAAATATTCGCAAAAAAAAAAAGAAATAGCTCAATCGAATAATGAGAAGTGGGTCTAATTTAGCTTGCAAGATTTGACCCGAAGAAACATATTACCAACAAACATTGCAAGTTAAATAAAAGCTTGCAAAAGAGTAGGCGCTGATCTTTTTATAAAAGCTTGCAAAAGAGTAGGCGCTGATCTTTTTAAACCTACAGCAACCGGTGGAACTAAAATCCCGTTAGAACTGTAAAATTAAAATTTATCAAAACATTAATGGTAATAATTAGTCTACAGTGATTTATGTTTCGTGGAATCAATTTGGAATAGCGTTTTATGGGAGTTGTTAAAATTTGTTTTGTAGGTATTATAAAAGTATAAAATGTATACAAATAACCGGTATATGAGGTTAACGGTAAAGTGAGATGTGTACTTAAGTAATTTATGTATTTGCGAATAAAGTATAACTCTTTCTTCCTAAGTACTAATTTAATTGTGATAATAAATTGCTAACTATTGCAATGTTCAATAATAAAGACTAATTGATCGTCGTCTGTCATCTCATCAATAGATAAATTAAAAAAAGATTTTACCATTTCCGTTTTAAAGTAATTATAACATTTTATAGTTTTCTTCGAACTTGAGGAATTTACATAAGGATGTTTGTAGTGACAAAAGTTATTGAGGTTATGTAATTTTTACCATTATGATTTTGATCACGGGAAGTCCTCACTCAGTTCCTCGCTTTTGATATTTTAACTAACTTTTAGGCGGTGTTATTTCCAAATTTTATTATGTTTAAGGTTCCGTACCGCAAAAGGAAAAATGAAACCCTAAGATTATTGTTCGTGTGTCTGTCAAGATCTTCAGAAACAGAGCAGTTAAAGCCAACGGCCCGATGTTCCGAAAGGTGGCGAGTGGAGCGGTGAATTGTTAATTTTTTTCTTTAATATAAAATTTGTAATTATAAATACATGTACATAAATGTAAAAACAAAAACATAATGGCACATGAGTCTTTATTATTATATTCGTCTTCAGTACAATACAACAAACTCGCTTTATATCTTCACAAAAAAATTATGATTGCAATAAAGTAAGTAAAGAACAAATAAATGTTAGAACCACTCTCTTTATAGACGTCGTTAAAAAGTATCAGACTGTAGTCACGAAACTCAGATTCGGAAATATTTATTTTTAATTTGCCCTTTCAACTTCGCTTGACACTAAAACGAAAATTTACAGCCTCCTTTGGAATGTTTCGATTTACAAACAAAAACGGCTCTTATGGCTTAAGAAATAAGATTAGTCGCTTTTTAATCCAATTGAAGGTTTATTGCAATTTTTAGCGAGATGAAGCAACAGTGTAAGCAGTACAATTTTAACATGATCATTAAATAGCAGTGAAAATGCAGTAAAAACACAATGTTGTATTGGAATCTTTGTTTAAGTAGCAATTTGACCCAGTGTGAGATGAGATGAGTTATGTTTAAATAAATTATATTTTATGACTTATATCATTTGTGACTCATAACTGACCATGGCATTGAAGGTTTTTTTTTAACAAGCCAACCAAATGGGTCACCAATGGATCAACTATTTCTTGTTGTTATTCTGTCCGGTCAGCCAAGAGACAATAGTAGCATAGTTTGTTAGAAGACATTGTACACCACCTTCTTCTGACACGCTTGGTAGACGACCCTCAATGGAAAGGGTTTATAAGTAGGTATCACAAACAGTGTTTGGTGAATTTAAATGCCTAAAACCGGCCAAGTGCGAGTCGGTCTCGCGCATGGAGGGTTCCGCACCATCAACAAAAAATAGAGCAAAACAAGCAAAAAACGGTCACGCATCCAAGTACTGACCCCGCCCGACGTTGCTTAACTTCGGTCAAAACACAAACCGTGCGTTTAAAAAAAACTTCCGTGAAGATAAGACACAAATAGAATCTAACTGTTTTTAAACTTACATAATTATTATAAGGTTTACAAGTATACAGGTCAAACAAGTTGCTCAAAAATAATATCCTACTAAATCCTTCCCAGAACCGATGCAGTTACCTGTTTATACACAACGGCTCAAGTCTAAGATAAAGTCAGTATTTTAATAACACAGGCAATTTATTCCTCAGAAATATGAATTGGGCGTGACCCCTCTAGGCCAGGCTTGAGTTATGGCCGCAAACGCTAAGATTTCTAATGGCAATTGAAATGTTTGTGATGGGTACAGCTATTTAACCGAATTACGAAAAAGGAGGTTTTCTGTTGCTCTGGCACGATCCAAAGCATAAATAATTGAAGGCAAGATGCGGCCAGGTTTCTTTACGGTATTCGCATATAAATTTTCGTTATTGGAAATCGAAACAAAACTACTAATTATAAATTGGTGTGCACAATAAATAAAAGTTGTGTAAGTTGTGTAATCGTTGTAAGATTTAAGTACATATATATTCGAGCATAAACAAGAGAATGATAATCTATTAACTAAGAGATTTATATTTAATTTTATTCAAATATTCCAAAAGACAACCAACAAAGAAATGTGTAATTATCCCTGTAAAAAATATTAGGGTATAAATCAACTATTAAGGTAGAATCGCAAGTCACATATTGAACACAGGTACTGTGACCTTTAAACCATAGGCAAACATTTTTATTAAATACAATTGAAAAACCGAGACAACAGGAAAATAACCATACCAGGACAATGTACTAATCACAGTGTAGACTAGCCCCACATATCTATGCATATCACAGAGTATCAACTCGAGCAGATTCCACATTATGTAGCATTTTTGTGAAGATATAGGTAGGCTGAATAACTTAAGGAAAATTTAAAATTATTTTGTTAAATATTTTGATTCGTTTGTTTTAGTAATCACACTACTATATGTAAACTATAAACTGAAATAGATGTCATATACTAAAGATTGAAGCTAGACAAATTGGTCACTTTTTCTTTAGTAGGTACGTGATATTAATTTCTGTTTATAATGCGAGTATAGGCTGAAGCTTACCACATGGTAATAATGGATGTTATATTTCAGTGCTCTTGTACGCGCTGTCTTTACGAAGGAAGTGACTGACGATGATAATGTTTGTAACTAACCTGACTATAAACTGTTCATAAGCGTAATTTGAACGCGAGCCGCCACATGTGCTACATCAATGCGTAAGTGATCTGTGATACAAAGTACAAACGGTAGCCATGTTTTTTCTTGCGCACACGCAACCCATCATTTCGCCCCACAAATCACTCCTACGTAACATTTATAGCCCCACAATAACGAAACTAACGTCTTTATTTGAGACTATTATTATTTATTATATAAGACTATTAATAAAATGTTGACACCTTAATTTTTGTAGTGGGATGAAGCCGTTACTTTGAAGTAGGTAACTAATCACTATTAGCGAAATAAATCATGAATCAGAATCAGAATTGTTATTTGCACTTATAATAATCATACACCAACACAATAAGCATAACTATAACCTAACGCTTATTTAATCGATTACTGCTTCATATAATTATGCTAAAATAACCCATTTCATTAGTTATATAATGGTAGTGATCCAAATACATGAGTCGAAAGTAAAACTATACTTAGAATATCCCTAAAATGAAAGCTTGTGTCTTAATACAAAAATTATATCAAGTACTGAAGTACAAAGTGTATTTAAGGCGTGACAATGATTCACGTTAAAAAAAGGTATTTCAAATTGCACGATTGTTACGAGTAACAAAGACATTGTTTAAGTTCAGAAAGTTAATGAAGTCAAAGTTAACAAAACGATCAAAGGCTAGTTATCGTCAAAATTTTCTAAATTATACATTTTTGGCGACCGAAAGTAGAAAAACCTAAAATGTAACCCTCAACTATATGTATATAGACTGTCATAATTGGATACTGTTTCAATATTAAAATTGTTAGAGTATTGTTTTATTAAAATAAGACGGCTAGACACAACACCTGGGTGAAGAGTGGGGTACAGTCGCCATCAGATATATGGGCGCGGCCAAGGTGTTCACAAGTATCTGAACACGCCTCTATTGTCAAGGCGTTAGAGTGCCTGTTGAGATATTGTGAACAACTTGGCCGCTCCGATATATCTGATGGCGACTGTACATAGGTATTTAATATCCAAATGCTTCAAATATGTAAGAATGCTTTAACCTGTCCAATCACTTCAATATATGTATTTTATTATACCGCAAATACTCTTTCTTAATGAATGAGTATGAGTTTGCGGCGCTTGCTATGGAAACTATGGGTCCTTGATCGTCCGACACCAAAAAATTTATTAAAAAGGTGTCGGAACGTTTGATAGGTGTCTCGGGGGACCTCAGAGCGGGCTCCTTCTTTGCGCAGAGGTTGAGTCTGGCGGTGCAGAGAGGTAACGCCGCCAGCATTCTGGGGTCTATGCCAGAAGCAGGAGATTTGGGGGAGGTGTTTTATATTTAGTAGTATTTTAGTTTTTAGTCCCTTTAGGTTTTAAGGTTTAGATTTAAGGTATTAATTTTATTATCTCTTCTTTGTGTTTGTGTGTTTTGTGTATTTTTGATTAATAAAAAATATAACATCAGTCAAAAAAATGTATAATAAACTGATGCAATGTCATGGTTTTGTTTTGTATCAGAAGTAGGTATTTTTAACTACATTACTTAAACTGTGTACAACCGGTTTATAGTATTTCTAGCGTATCGAGCATTTGTGTGTATTGTACATTCTCGTTGTTTTCTTATCTTTGCTATTTTTAATCGTTATACAATGTTTAATTATTATTTTATAGAATAAACACATACCTAACAATGCAATATTTGGTGATGTGGCCCTTTCGGCCGGGACACAAATCTTCTCATAAAACAAAGCAGTCGCTTATCACTATGTTGACCTAACTGTGTAAGTTGTGTAACCATAAAAAAAAACAATGACTGAAAAGATTCGCGACACTCTAAACTCATTTCGACATAAATGTCCGACATCGGTTGTTCGAAACTTGTACTCCCGAGTTTACCCCATCAGCCCATCACACAAATTAATAAAAGCCGTAACAGGCATTTGAAAATTCATTCAATTATGTACCGTATTCACGCGCAACAAGTTCTAAATTCAAACAGGTTTTTCAATGGCTGTTATGCGTGGTGGGGCAGTTCCACGCGACATGGGACAGGGAGTTGCAGTTGCAGACTGCAAGTTCCGCTATCGACACAGCGCTGCTGTGCGAAGTTTTTCGAGAGGCATCGTTTTAGGGTTCCGTACCCAAAGGGTAAAAACGGGACCCTATTACTAAGACTCCGCTGTCCATTAGGGTGGAGCGTCGTTGTATGGGAAAAAATAAAAATTTGATTATCAATGTGGAACCGGTACAAAAAGTTGCAGTTTGTCATGTAGATTATAGTGATTATATCAAGTTTCAAAATAAACACTACTTTTAGCCCTCTACCCAGCCGCTAAAGAAATTAATAAAGGTAAATTTTCATCAATTATTTAAATATACTATTTCACTAATATATGTACATTTTATTGAAATTATATAATACTTAATAAGCGTGTAATAAGTTATTACCAAAATTTTTGTGCCTTTTTCAATATTTATGAAATAATAAAATTTCAAACTTTCATATTAAACAGCAATTTCATGCAAAACAACGAAAATGCTCCAGTGTAAAAAAAATATATGAGTTATTTTTTTTTAGACGTTCTTGTGGCAAAGTAACGGTGTTATTGATTATGAAAAGTATCATTTTACTGCAAAAAATGGGTTATTTATATGTTTAAATGAGCGTCAAATTTTGCCCTTCGGCGTCGCTTACGCCCTTTTTGGGTCATGTTCACACGTATGTTAGGCATATATTTACTTTTACTAGTAGTATTTTTATTATCTTATCACGTTCAAAATAGTTTTCACGGTTCTGTAATTAGTTGTAAACTCCAATTTGTGCACAGTATCCGGGTTAAAGGGCCTTTTCCATAAAACCTCGATTTACGTAGTTTTACCGTGTCATAAAAATATACGTTATAAACAAAAACAAGTATAGGAATCGAGTATATCTGTAACAAAAAGATGTTATTTAATGAATAAAACTTGTTATAAATAAAATAAGCATAAATTAAATTCATTAAAAATATACATATATTGCTATATATAATCGAATAGTAGAGGGCTAAACGTATATACCAATATTTTTTTTATTATTTTTCCCTTAAATAATAAAAAATTAGACATCCTTTTAGAGGGGTTCCATTGCTATATTCAAGAATTTTGGATTTCGCTCCACCCTACTGTCCGTCCGTCCGTCCGTCCGTCTGTCACCAGGCTGTATCTCACGAACCGTGATAGCTAGACAGTTGAAATTTTCACAGATGATGTATTTCTGTTGCCGCTATAACAACAAATACTAAAAACAGAATAAAATAAAAATTTAAGTGGGGCTCCCATTCAACAAACGTGATTTTTGACCGAAGTTAGCAACGTCGGGCGGGGTCAGTACTTGGATGGGTGACCGTTTTTTTGCTTGTTTCGCTCTATTTTTTGTTGATGGTGCGGAACCCTCCGTGCGCGAGTCCGACTCGCACTCGGTTTTATTTTATAAGTAGGCAAGGCACCGTGTGCCACTAGCCAAAATAGTTGCAGAAAAAGGTAGTCATATAATAACAAAAAAATATTACTGATTTTTTTGTGGTACCAACCAGAGAATTTGATTAGAAAAAAATTTTGGAAAAATGGCAGACTAGACACGTACAATATACCTACAGAAACATTTTCTGTTTTAAAGGTTTTCCTGTTAAAACGAAATTATTCAGCCAAATTGATATCGCTTTTCCAAATATTATTCTTTATAAATAATTATACTACTACATAAGGCATAATAAATGTTATGAAATTATGGAGAATGCTTCAACATTTAATAAACATTCGAGTAGCTACTTACGTTCTTTATTAGAATTAGTCTCAGCCCACGTCTAGCCACTCGAGGACATGATTTAATTTTGATTAAGGAATAATTTTTTCAAGAGACGTAAAATTAATTGAATAAACTCTGCCTGGAGTCTGGCCGTTTTTTTATACCACGACGGTGGCAAACAGTTGTGTGTCCCGCCTGATGTTAGCAGCTACCGCAGCCTATGGGCGCCTGTAACTCTAGTAGTGATACACGCGTGTTGAGACCCTACAAGCTTACAAGGATTCATCCTTGGATCCATGGATCTAAGACGAAAGGAGACGACCGCTTCTTCATACAAACGCAGTTCCTTTTTTCCTCTCTGGATATTAACATTATAGAAAGGCTTTATTGAAAGTTTAATTTATTACTTGCTTAAATGGTATTGTAAGCAAGTATGTACCTAACTAAGTTGTCCGTTTTAGGCAACCTACGAGTATCAACCACTTGTTGACTGCTTGACTTAACTAATAAATATACAGTAGCTACTGTAAATTTATATGTACACATACATAGCTAAAGAGGTAAAAAAGAATAAAGAAACTTTAGAGATAGGAGTCCATTCTTTTGACAGGAGGAGCCAAAATGGAAATCCAGGAATCTTGGCTCCTTTTTATCCAATTTATGTCAGCAGCGTGGCGTTAAAAATCTTCTAAAGAATCCGCCGCCGTGCGCTCATGTTAGAACGATGGGGAAACCTTCTCGGACAGTGTTCGACCACGGTGGTGTGATGAATGAGAGATGACGAGAAAATCATCGAAGGCAAAATTCCACCTGTAAAGCAAACATATATATCAAGAACTTAATAATAAACATTTATTATGTCGTGCCATACCTATTTGTCTTAATTTATTTGCCATTATAATGCTGGAATTTGGCATAAGTATAAGTGCATATTAGGCAAGCGTGTAAGATTGTAAAATAAAGTGCTAAATAATAGAAAATGTAATAGTTGAAAACAGCGTCTCCTAGTAATTCTCTTCTAGATGGCAGTAAATGACAAAATACTCGTCCGCCGATGCGAAAACTGCACCAAGATTGGCTGTCTTTGTGAAGAAGCGATTAACTATTGGATTAAAGTCCAGGTTTTTATATAATAGGGCGTTAACTATCTTAATGTTTAATTCTAAAAGTCAAGAACTTTCTTTAAAGATATTTGAAATTGGTACTTACTCGTATATGCCTGCAATAATGGGTCTTTTATTAAAGTAAATTAAAATTTCGCTGAGCATACCAGCACTGTTAAATAATAATCTTTAATCTTTGTTAAATAATATTAAGTAGAAACAAAATAAATTCCATTTAAATTATATTAGATTCAAGATTATACAGTTGAGTTGAGTTGAGAGTCTGAGGTGATTAAGACTGCATAGTAAAAGAAGAAAAGGCTGGACCACAGAGTTTGGGTCCGGCGTGTCTCAAGCTCCCAGCATGAATTCACTCGCTCGCCTATATTACCCATACTAACTACTTTATTGTAATATTATTACTAGGCGCCCCATAAATCATGGACATCATGAACTCAACCGGTAACACTAGCTTTATTCAAATCAGCTAATTTAAAAATTCCATTCACAAACTGTCCGGATTTATTTCAGAAATTCCGACTACCTGAGACGGAAGGAGATTTTTGTCCGGATTCAGACACACCGTGGAACGTATTTTCTTCCTTTTCAAGAATACTTCAATGCAAAATGGACTTTAAAATGTTAGTCCAAATCTCAAAACCCAATATCGGAAATTGTAAGATCCTGCGGTAAGGTGGTATATTTTTATTCAATAAAAATCAACCGTAATGTCTAGTTTGTAGGGTGGAAATTTGAATGATTAGGGAAGCCAAGGAAACTGTGGTGTCGAGGTAAATTCAATATATTAGAAGTGAATTCGTTTCTAGTTTCGAAGGCTTTATACGTAGCATTTCCACGTGTAAATATACTTACTAAGTTTGCAAATGGACGTTTGGATATCATATTTCCCGTTAGCTTTACCTTAAATCTCATTATTCTTTCGTATGTGGTTTCTAGAGTTTGTATTTGGATATGTTCTTTTGTATATTACTCGTATATTATTTATTTGTAATTCTTGCTGGTACCTATGTAAATCTATCAATTTTTTATCTCGAATATATAACAACAACAAACACTGTTAAGCTTACTAATAGCAAAACCTTATGTAAGTTATTTTCGGCGAAATTTTAATCCTAACGCTGAACCATCATTCCATTTCCAGTAAAAAAGACGAAATAATTACAGCTTTCAAGATAAAACCTGCAGAAAACTGAGAAATTTTCCCTCTAAAATCTAGGCGGGACCAAAAAACAACGTGTCTAAATTGCACTTACCCATACCAGGGGTAATCTTTTGATGGCTTCATGCAAAAAGCTATCTTCAACAAGAATCCGCGCGATTATATCTTACTATGAAAATATTTCCTTTGACTACAAAAGATTGGCTTAGCCTTTAAGTTTACCGAAGAGATTTTTCAGGGTTCCTTAGTGAAATGAAAAATTGTAATAAGCATGTTTTTTCGAAAAGTATAATAATAATATGAAAATGAAAAGTAAAACAGAATTAAATTCACGGTGGTGAGTAGAAAATTGTAACTTCAAAGTAGTGATTTTGTCCATGTTTATTCTCAGTCCATGCTTTTGCTATTGCAGGCACAATATAGGGAGCTAGGAAGATACTACTTACGAGTATCTAATGAACATCTCCTTCGATATAGTAGGTATAGTCCTCTTTCTAAGGGCAGAACCCCTGAATCGGCTCTGTGACAGGTGTGTCATTAGCGTTAGGTACTAGTTTGAATATTCTATTATCTTGAAAGTTTAAACCAATTATATATCTATATTGTGAAAGTTGAAGTGAGATGGGTGGACTGGGGATGGGGTGGGAGGAGGTGTCTATGTCTCAAACTACTCAATACCAAAGCAGCAGCAATAGCAGTGCGCGGGCCGTTGTTCCAGGCATCATGCCATCAATGATGTCATCCGCAGGGCTTTGGTGTCGGCCAATATTCCTTGCGTTTTGGAGCCTCCAGGGTTGTGCCGCACGGATGGCAAGAGACCTGATAGTCTGACATTGGTTCCATGGCAGAAGGGACGATGCCTCTTGTGGGATACAACGTGCGTGAGCACATTTGCGCCTTCCCACTTGAGTCTCACTGTCAGGTCTGCTGGAACAGCCGCGGAGAATGCCGCCAAAATGAAACATGCCAAATACTCTGCCCTGGAACCAATGTACGACTTTGTCCCAGTTGCAGTCGAGACTTGGGCTGTGGAGGCTAGGGAGTTTGTGAGGGATTTGGGTCGGTGGCTGAGGGACAGGGGGTGCGGTCGCATCGTACTCGGTCCGGATCGTACCTGGTCCAACAGATCTCATTGGCCATTCAGCGCGGTAACGCTGCCAGCGTAATGGGGACATTTGAGCCAGGTAGTAGCCAGAAGCCTGTTGCGGATATCATCCTTGGTATGTTTGGGACGAAGCATGTTGCTGATTTGCATTTGTAGCCACCGGACGAAGCCTGCGTTTCGGATTTCTTACATATATAACTAGAGTTTTTTCTTGAATAAACTATTTTTATACCAAAGTCAATGTCAGTGGAAAAATACAATTTGAAACCTACATCCTAATGAAAGAGGGTAGGTATAATGAAAAGCAAGAGGAAGACTGTGAAATTTTAAAAGAAATTTGTTGAAAAGTTCACTGAACCCTGCTCGCAATAGTTATCTGGCTTGACATCAACTTGTCCATTGTACCTATATATAACAACAAGGATAACTTGCGGTATTTCCATTAATTTCGCTTTTTCAAAAGCAGCGAAACTCAAAGCGGTGGTGTAGTTTCTCGATCAAGGTTTTATTAGATTCTAAACCTTATGTAAATTGCACGTCAATGTTTTACAGGTAAGTTGAAAGATGAAACGTGCTTAATATGATAATGAAAATGGTTTACTTTGTATGGACATTTTATATAAGTTGCCCGTTTTTATTGATCTTAACTACATTAGGTATGTTATTAGAATACCATTGAAATGATTAATCCTGTTTTCTTTATCTCTATACTACTAGAAAAATATAATGTACCGTAAAACGGGGTGAGTAGGTTTCGCGGGGAGAGGTGGGTTATGAATGGGGAGAGAAGGTTTGAGAGGGGGGTGAGAAGGGATTTTAAGGCTACTGCTACAAAAATAATGTATCCCAATTTAAAATGAAGCTATAGTAATACGCATAATAAAAAAAACGATCCAACAATCTTCCAAAATCACCTTTGTATGAAAACCCCTGTCACCCCAAATACGAGGCACTACGGGGTGAGGTGGGTTTTCCTCTTTATCGTCAAAGTTATGAAATGGAACTACCCAAAATAAAATAAAAACTAAAATACAAACGTCCGGAACACTTATTATATACACCATTCAGTTTTCATATGTAAAAATAAAATGTTATCGAGGTTTGAATTTCAGTTTTGACCCTACTCACCCCATTTTACTGTGCCCCTTGCGTTTGAGACTACTGGGTGCTGGGGGTCGGAGGCTATTGCCTTGGGAAGTGGGATGTCGTATTAGGGAGAGGGGGGCTGACGCCCGCGCGGGTTCATACCTGGTGCAAAGGTTGTCCATCGCCATTCAACGTGGTAACGCTGCTAGTGTGATGGGTACCTTTGCGCCAGGGACAACTCGCGGGGGACTTTTTGACTAGGCTTAAGCTAGTCTTAAGTTGTTACTGTTTTTTGTATTTGTATTTTGACTTTTATTGAATAAATGAGTTTTTTTATTTGTTTTACGGTATAAGTATGTATATATATGTAACGAGCGCATTAGCGTTAATTTTGAAATTTTATACCTACATAAAATACCCTGCTAAGCTCTCTAAATTTGTAAACAGAATGAAGGATAGGTAACCTAAAAATCCTTGTAGCTTTATAGTTATTTTAAAATGAAATCCTAATATACAGTGAAACCTGGATAAGTGAGACTACAAATAAATGTCTGTCTCATTTACAGAGGGTCCCATTAATAGAGGTGAGAATAGAGGATATATTTCAGTTATAGAGGTGGTTAATAAGGTATTTTGTAATTATCTTTAAAAATAAATAAGGTAAAATAATCCTTGTCCCTAAATATTTTTTAAGTCTGTTTAAATATTTTTTTGAATTTATTTTGAATTATTCTCCAAAGGATAGATTCTTTTAATTAAATTTGATACGGACTTCATTGCGTCTTAGAAATGTATTAAATGAAAATCTGTTTATTCGTGTTACTTATCAAAATTTCAGCTTTCCTTTCGATAGTTTTAACTACATAAAGTAACTAAATGAAAAATGAAACTTGAAGTCGTTTAGACACAATTAAGCAAATGCGGAATTTGTGCATAGACTAAGAGTTAGTAAGAATACGGAAATTGATCAATAAAGTCCAAGTTCGAGAGGTCATAGATTGACGTTATCTCATATACAGAGGTCAATTCCTATACAATTCTAAAAAAACAATTAGGAAAATGTAATCTTATAAATATAGTCTCAGTAAAAGAGGTAAAATACACTCTCTGTCTCACTTATAGAGGTAAATGTGACTATAAAATCACAACAGCTAATCCCAGATATAGAGGTTGGTTTTTTCTCACTAACAGAGGTAATTCAGTGCTAAAGTGTCGGGACCGCACCATGAGTCCCAGCTATAGAGGTTTCTCACTTATCCAGGCCCCACTTAACCAGGTTTCACTGAACTTAATATAATATGTTAGGTAGGGCATACAACAAGGATCTGGCATCCTAAGCCCGTACCATGAGTCATTGACAGTATCAAAACTGACTTGAACGCTTTCGAGAACCTAATTTACTTTCTATACATCTCGCTTGCCCTAATATGCGAGTACGAGCGAGATGCATAGAAAGTAAATAAATGTAAGAACGAAACAACGTGTCCCTGAGGTCTTGGTGAAACTATTGTTCTGCATGACATAACTCACAAATTTCACGTTTCGCGCCATTGACATGATTTTTCCATTTTTGCCATTATGCATATTTTACCAAGCTCTTACATGTCTTGGGCGCTCACTTAAGTATGAATGTTGTAGTAGACGGACGTCTTAAAACGCTCATTGGTAAATAAGTGTTCATGTTCAATTGAACACTGTACATTTCCAATTACTAGATAATTTAGCTAATTTAAATCATTTCCATTATGCTTGCTGAGCGCCAGTGTTCAGTAAAATGGATTGAAGTATAGCTTCTATGGTCATCTATCGTCTTTAACATTTGACGCTGGACGGCACCTTGTATATCATCAAACGTGTTAGATCAATCAGATACTAGTCAGTGGTTGGATAACGTAATTTTTAAACACTAAGGACACAAATTTAGTGCGATTTGGATATACTTTGCTGTAAGTATTTGTTATCATAGGGCTTGTTTGCACGCTTATTTACAATTGATGTGGCGTAAATAAATGAAGTTTCAACCGGTAAAACAATTACAATCCAATTTTCATTTTTTTTGGGGATCAGAGATTACCACATAAATAGATACATACTTTAATTGTAATATATTTTTAATGAAATAAAATAAAATAGCGTTAAACATTACATAAATTATGTTTTTCCCTTAAGACTCTTCAATTAAATTTATTATTGAGATATCGAGAAGGTAACGCCAAAGGAACGCGCGTCTGCACTCCTCCCAAGCACTCACGAGGTTGACTATATTGACAAACGGATTGACAGTGCATTTTGCTGACAAGGCGAATGTGTTCATAAATGAGGAGTTTCCTATGTGTCATGTCTATTTTAGAACGTCTAGCCTCAATTGTATTTCTAGGTAGAAAAGCAATGTTATATATAATAGATATAATGTAGAAATATGTTCTACATCGTTTTTAGGGTTCCGTACCCAAAGGGTAATAAACGGGACCCTCTATTACTAAGACTTCGCTGTCCGTCCGTCCGTCCGCGTCCGTCCGTCTGTCACCAGGCTGTATCTAATGAACCGCGATAGCTAGACAGTTGAAATTTTCACAAATGATGTATCTCTGTTGCCACTTGCCGCTATAACAACAAATACTAGAAATAAAATAAAATAAATATTTAAGGGGGGCTCCCATACAACAAACACGATTTTTTTGCTCTATTTTTTGTTGATGGTGCGGAACCCTCCGTGCGCGAGTCCGACTCGCACTTGGCCGGTTTTTAAACTTTTTAAGTTAGCAAACTGAAAAGTATGGTATGGCTAAGTCCATTTTTGTCAACGTGTTTTTTTACCTGCATGTAAGTATTTAAGTACGTCACACATACTCGTACCTCAATGTCAAATCCTAGGAATCTGTCAGCCCTGTATTTTACGCCTCATATCTAATTTCAGCTAAATTGTTAATAGAGACGCGCAACTACCTATTTTATAATCTATCGATAAGCGCTGCTTGCAAAACGATTCCAATAAAACATTCGAATATGAAAAATAAAACGCTAGTTCAAAAAAGTGAGCATTCGAAATCCCGAAACGTAACCGAATGCAATAAATACCACGGTTATCAGGCGAAACTTCATTTAAATTCAATTTGGAACACCCGGTATGTTGTTATATCGTTAAATAAATTGAATATTGTCTGTATTTACCCTTTGTTGTTTCAATCGAGTGTTTCTGGCGGCGCTTTGGGCATGAATTTAAAACGATGTTCATAACTAGCTAGCCTGATTTAACAGTTAATATAAAAAAACACCGACTTCCAAAAAAGTTAGGTACACAATTTGCATAGCTTTCGCCATTGTTAGGTACCTCAGACCTGTTAGCATGAGTTGCGTTCTCGCGCGCGACTTCATACATCTAGCGCGACTTCAAGTATGAACTCGCGCGCGAGAACGCAACTTATGCTAGACCGCCAGAACTCTGTCGAATAACTCGAACTAGTGTTTTAATATTCAAGTTGAATGTACTTTCCGCTTTCTAGCTAATAACATTTTTGAGGTGGAATTTATTTCTGAAATTTAAATAGTTCAAAAAGAACACTTCACTAAGGCACCGGAAAGAGAGCCTTTAATTTCCTTTGTACTTGAAATTGTGACTTTTTTCAACGAAGTTCACGTTGTAGAGACAACGGTACAGAAATTCTCGTAAAGACAGATATGATTTTATGCAAAATAAGCCCTGTTTTACGGACAATTTATTCCGCACATGTGCTGCGTTCTTGGAATGTGCCGTGAATCTGTTTTAGTGATGTGACATAACGTATTCGATATTTTAATCAGTTATAAACTAATCTTAAACAACATTTCAATGCTTTTGGGACACCGTTTACTATTTGTTACGGTGGCGTAACTAAAATAAGATATCTACTAGCAGTAAGAAGTAGGTATTTATGGGAAATAAATAATATAAATAGGTAAAAATAACACAGAAATCAAGACGAGTTGAGATACATAATTGATAAATAAATGCGTAGCCTGAAGGCGCACGTACCTAATTATAACAAACAAGCTAACGGACGCCTTAATGTCGAGTCGAGAGATATCACATGTGTAACTGTTACTGTTACTTTCAGAAAAAAAAAATATTATAAAAGAATCAAGTATCTAATAATAAACAATCTGTATCACACACCACGCGCGGATCCACGGCCAATGTAAAGACCGTCTAAACATCGATAACTTCAACATCAACGCTCAACCGGGCTACAAACTAATGGAGAACCGTTCAAAATTCGAAGTGACGTCACATTCATAAACCGGAGCGTTCGTTTTATGACGTCATAACACATCAGCATGTTAGCTCGGGGGAAATTAGTCGGAGTTTACAACCACTCGTTACAACTTGGAATCGTTAGTTTGGGATTATCGCGCTCATACGTGTGCGATAGAATTTTGAAGTTAAATCTGTATTAGTTTGCGAAGTAATGAATATTTAAAGCGGTATGTCACCTGAGTGGAAAACAATTTCTGAGGGAAATAAGTTTGAATGGCGCGGCAATATCGCATGGAGCGGCGTAAAGTTGATGACTGTTTTAGTATTTGCTGATATTTTTTTCCGATTTTTATTTATTTAATAAACTCCACATACGCTTAATAAATTGTAGGTGGCTATTCCAAAGATTTTTATGTTAGTTTACTTAGATCACAAATAGGCAAAAAAAACACTCAAAACAGTACCAATTAATTATTTCTTCGTCAATAATAAACAATAATTTACTCCTATCAAACTTGGAATCTAAGATTTTTTTTTTAAATACATATATTAAAAGTTTACCTTATTTTTATACATTGTTAGTAAAACAACTTTGTAAAAGCGCTCGTAACGTTGCACCACCGGTAAGAATACTAAGGAGGATCTAGTAACAGGTAACTTTTAGATGAAGATCGCAAAAACTAGGTTTTAAAATGAGTTTTACTATGTAAATCAAGTACCTATATTAAACTCTACGCTAGTCACTTTTAGAAATTTTTGAGAGTATTTTTTAGATAGAAAACATAAAAAAGGGTACCGTAAAAGCTCCCAACTATTAGTCCAAAGCTCCCAACTATGGTATTTTTCGTTCAGGTGTGTCGTTTACTGTATTTTCTGTAGTTCTAAGGCAATGTATGTTTATAAATGGAAGAAAAAATTCGGAGTAAAGCAAAAGTAACATTTGTATTGATACTTAATTTCCATTTGAACTTGTGGACCATAGTTGCGGTATTGAACTATAGTTCTACTACTATAGCCTCCCAGGCTTTACATGAAATATACAAAACATAAAAAACTGAGGTAATGGTAAAAATGGAAATATTGCAGTAGAATAAATATAACAGAACGATTTTCGCGCTCATTTTGTAAACTACTCGTAAAACTCAGAATAAATATTTTATCCTGAAACTACTATTGCCGCGTCGAAAAGAAACCGCATAAAAAGCAATGCTCCACTCCATAACATAATAAATTGTGAGGACTTGTTTGTGTTACTTGCTAATGCAAAATCTTTTTTTTTTTTAAGTTGCCGAGTTGGACAGTAAATTGCCTATTGAACAATGAAAAGTCACTGACGGCGTCTGTTTGAATTGAAGTCTGCCACTACTTTTTTATTTTTTAATATCATGTTGTCTTTTTTGTTCTTGTTTTGTTTTTTTTTTGTTATAGGTATTCTTAAAGTTATTGTAATGTTAAAGTTTTCGAGTAAAATGACTATAACATACAAACGGAAAGATAGACGTGAGTAAACTAAAATTAATAGGTATGTATTCTGGCAATTTTACATAGTGGCCCAAAAATACATTGTCAATTTTTTTTACTGTAGGTACATATTGTTGGTAATTGTATCAAAGCCAAAGGAGAATAATCTGAAGATAACACGTTTCCTTACAGTTAAATGATAACAGTTTACATTGTTAATGACATTTTGTAAAGTACGTGTAAATTAGAAAAACAGACAATATTTTTTAGCCATCCTATATAGCCAGCTACAGAACCGTAATTGTCACACATTACGAATCGATACATTAATTTATCGACAACGGCGCATCCCTGGCAGCGCAGGCTGCGTCTTGCGACGTGTGGACGTGTTGTTGTATGTGGTTAGTTAGGCGTGTTCCACTTGTGCCTTGTGAATACGAAAATGTTTGAGTCGGACCAAGATAACTCTGCACGGCATGACAAAGTGTGGCAATGTCCTCATTAGGTAATGTCAAATTTATATGAATGTGTCACTTAATTTCGCAAGCACCAATCAGCGTGAGCGTTCTTCAAGGTCGCATCAAAATAAAATCAAAAGCTTAATAGGTTTAGTCGCAGATTAAACCAAGGCCAATGATAGCGACCGATACTATACCCCCGGTGCATCTATCCCAGTTTTACCCTAGGTGGGAACGAAAGGTCCGATCGCTGTGTCTCGCTCAAACCATGGTTATCGCTGCCGCCGTCGCAAGTCGCTCAATGTCGTGGCCGAGCCGTAAGAGCTATCGATCATCGGATTCAAACCAGGGATGTTGCGGATGCAGATTTTTTGACATCCGCGGAAGCGGATGCGGATATTTAAAGGCTCACATCCGCGGATGCGGATGCGGATGCGGATGTCAAGATTCGGTACTTACACTCTAAAAAATGAAGACCAACTAAGAGCAGTTTTCTCTTAGTTGACGTTAAGTTAATTATAACAATAACGATCTTATATAAATCAAAGAAACCTGATTACTTAAAACAATAAGTGTATCTGTGATTGAACTAATAAAGTAGGTATGTTATTAATCCTAACAATTGTATACTTTGCATCTATCATTAACTTGTTGGCATAATTATGTAACGTAGGTTGATTAAATCCTTAACAAATTAATTAAAACAGATAAATATGTTAATAGTTATGAACATTTTAATAGTTTATGTGATTATTTTCTCTTTGTTGATTTACATAAGACTTGGTATTTTAATCAACTAAACATATAATATTTAAAACAACGAAGATAAAACATTCAATCCCATTATGATCAAGTTATTGTATTAATTACGAAACTAATATTCCATTATATTAAGAATTATTTGTTAAATCGATTTTCTTCATAATTAAATTAATTAATCAGTTAATCCGTTCAATCAAGAGATAAGTAGCGGGGCGCCGGTGCACCCGCGGTCCTCCCCGCCCGCGCCCCTGCGGCGCCTGTGTCCGTGCGAGTGGGGAGTCAGTCTCAGCCTCGACGTTCAACATTCAACTACTTAGTCATTCAAGTACGCGTCAACGAAATAAATTTTACTTGTGCCTTTATTTCACGGCAAGCCTGGAACAGTGAACGTGTTACCTTTGCTTTGTGTACCTAATGTATAATAGTGTATGTGCAACATGGAGCAAGTGATAATCGTGGCGACGGGAATAAAAGGCGCGGGGACGGGCCGGGATGGTTATGTGGGAATCCCTGTTGTGGACTAATGAGACCCCAGGTTTACCCAGTAAAACCCCTGTTGGCCGCCTCAAGGCTTTAAGGCGAGGCACGGGAAACGATCGGGACCATGCTTCCGAAACCCCGCCAGCGGCTGTCCGAACTGCGGACTCGACTTCGGAGGAACTGTTTCCCTTTACTTCTCTAAGAGTGCGCCATTTTTTGCGCATTTGCCATCCCAGGGACCCTCGTGTAGGCGACAGACGTCCCCGAGCCTGCCGCCAACGGGTACCCATAAGGGGGAAATCGACGGTTGTACGCCAAACGGTCATTATATTTGTAGCCCGTTTTAAATGTTAATTATAATATATATGTAAGGTATGTAAAAGAAAGTTCGATTTTTAAATGTAAAATGTTTAGTTTTCTAAATGTTTAGATGAATAAATAACATCTTATTATATATATATTTTTTGTTTTATTCATTTACCCCCTTTTCATAAAACTTTACTTTGTTAAATTTGAATCTCAATTGTTTAATCAGTTCAACTATGAAGCTTGTTGTTTGTTGTTGTGTTTTATTGTACTAGTACAATTGATGAAGAATGGTATATTGTACTAGACAAGCTTCATAGTTGAACTGATTAAACAATTGAGATTCAAATTTAACAATTTCTTAGTTCTGGCTAATAAGATGCATAAGTCGATGCAATCATGTTCTTAGTTGAACTTATTAGGGTCAAATAGTTGATACAGTAATTCTTCATGTTAACATTGATTTACATCTTAGTTGAAATGATTAAACTATTGAGATTCAAATTTAACAATATCTTAGTTCAGGCTAATAAGGTGCATTAGTCGAGGTAATCATGTTCTTAGTTGAACTTATTTGGGTCAAATAGTTAATACAGTAATTCTTCATGTTAATATTGACCTACATCTTAGTTAAACTGACTTGTTTGTATTAGTTGGTACAGTAACTTATCATGATAATAATTATCAAGCCCTTAGTTGATCTTGCTAGGATCAATTAGTTAGCATAATTATTTTTCGTGTAAATATTGAACAAGATCTTAATTGGTTCAGTTACATAGATATAGTAATAGCAATCAGAATTACCTTATTTGATATGTCTAAGTTCTTGTTAGGCTCGTATGGAATCAAGATGCTTGATTACGACTATCAAGATATTGATAGGGCCAACCAAATTTTTTTTAGAGTGTAGAAAACGTCAAATATTACATTTTTACTATTTTTTTATTAAAAAAAACGAAACGTTTAGTATTTGAACAAGAATATATACTTGGTCAACCAAATCTTGTCAGTAAAAAAAGGCGCGAATTTCAAATTTTCTATAGGACGATATCCCTTCGCGCCTACATTTTTCAAATTTGCCGCCTTTTTCTACTGACAAGATTTGGTTGACCATCTATAGGTGCGTTATATTTAATAAACAGTAACTTGGCCGACTTTTCTGGATCTAGACGATTTCGTTATAGGTAATGACGAAATTACCTAGCACTTACGCCGCCGCTAAGACGTTCCTGTACCGACTTGTTCGACATCCGCATTCGCATAAGCTCCGCATCGATTTTATGCGGATGCGGATGCCGATGCGGATGTTGAAAATAATGCGGAAGTTCCGCGGTTGCGGATACGGATACGGATGTTCGCAACATCCCTGGTTCAAACCTATATATTTTCAGGGTAAATCAATAGTTACGGAGAAATTATCGTAATTTGATTACATACACTAATAACCATAACAACAGTTTCAAATCAAATATTTTTAATAAGTAGTAGATTCTGATCTCTTGACTATTATTTTGCAAGGTATTAGACTTACATTCATACTATTAGAAATAATAAGTTACAAAAGCCAGGTTAGCACGATATACACGAAACACAAAATTGATGACCATGAATCGAAGCCATAAAATAATGTTCGCAGAAAATACGTGGCGGTCAAATTGGTAGCTCTTATATTCCCTTATTACAGGCGTTGGTTTGATCTGGACTAAAATTACTGAATTCTACACTGTCAAAATATTCTCTATTATAGTAGGAAATAGTTCAACTATAAAGAAGACCACAGCAGAGCACGCCGTTTCTAAGACGACTCAGCAAAGTGCCAAAACGTTGTACGCAAGTACCCGTAACTCAGGATTTAATCAAACGTTTGGCACAGCGCGCACATTTCGAATGGCACAGATATATGTATTAGAAATGGAAAAACGTACAATAGAATATAAATTAATCCATACATATTTTATTACATATTTAGAAGAAATCACATAATATATTTATGTACAAGGTGGAACGACCAACGTTGTTTAGACATATATTTTTGGGCAAAGATACCTCTGGATGTAAACTTGGCTAGTTTGATGATATACTTAATACATCATAGAAATAGAAAAGAGGCCCGTTTCTCAATAGCTTGTAACTTGTAATACAAGTGGAAGTCCCTTTCTAACAAAAGCTGTCAAAAAGTGACATCCGCTTGTATTACAAGTTACAAGCTTTCGAGAAACGGGCCCCAGAACTAAACTCCGGATTCAAGAGACTTCCCAAATTAGTTTTATTAGTCACGGGACCGCGTACAGTTTTAACTTTGGACTACGGAGTCAACAAAGCTAAGTATATTATATTTTTATTTCCCAACACGCCAGCAATCTCCTAAGTTATTTAATTTCCTTATCACTGTCAAGTTAGACTCGGTAAATGTAACCGCGTTAGATTAACCGGCGGTAACGGGGCGCGTTAATCTTACACAGTATGAGGTGTAGCTTAACGCCTTTATGGCGTGGGGCTAGACGGTGAGCGATTTCGGTGCGATTTTCTAACGGCCTGACCACGATATTGCGCGACTGGCTTCGGCTAAGTCGACAACCGTAGGTGGGAACGAAAGGTCCAATCGCTGTGTCTCGCTCCAAACTAGGGTTGTCGCCTTAGGCTAAGTAGCCGAAGCCAGTCGCGCAATATCTTGGCCAGGCCGTAATGCATGTTCTCTCGGTTTAAGCGCATATTAACAGCTCTGTTTTTATATCCCAGAAACTGACTTTAGCTGCTACGGCTCACGGTCCTAACTACAGTATTCAATCAGTTCGATGAAATTTAAATAATTAGCGTTTAATTTTCAAACAAAACAAAATAAACTTTATTTCTTACTACAATAGGTTCAAATTTCACTAGCAAATTTTAGATTTTCCAATAGTATGGCTGTATCTAATACCTAGGATGTTTTTAACATTACGAGTACCTATATACAAATATTGTTTCCTAGCCACACCTCAAAAACAAATAAAACCCGATTGACACACAAAAAATGATGTACGCCCCGCGCACGCGCGAGATACCATCACGTGATCACGTCTGTTTGAATTTGGAATGCGCTTATCAAGTACGTTACAACTGACGTTTCTGTAACGCATCCGTGGCTAACAACTTAAAAAAAGAAATGAAAAGCGCATTCTAGCATAACGCATCTATTTTTGTTGGTCTTATTTATAAGTGTGTACTTTCTATTAATGCGAATTATTACGGATTCCATCCACGCTAAGTCACCGCCAAGTGTCAGTGCGAAGAGTACCTACAACGTCTTTCCAATTGAGATCGAAGTATACGTACATATATTGCAAATTCTTCAAGATAAAAACAATTTGAATCCCAATATTTTTCTCGTTCATGATTTTTCGTATTTCATTTAGCTTTAATACTTTCGGGAAGAACTAAGCTAACTATTTTTTTAATATTGTTTTTTTTAAATAATGATACCTACCTATAAATAATTACACAATAATCCGTTATCACCGTTTCAAACCCATTCGTTATGACAAGTACGAATTTTTCACAAAGGATTAGGTACTTATATACAAGATACCTAATATTAAATCCATCCTTAACAGAAGACTGAATTGCACTTTACCTTATACTGCGCGAAGAATAAAGTTTTCTAGACTGGAAACTGTATAGTAAATAAAGTTTTTAAGTTTCATTGATTGTAGATTAAAATGTAGTGTAACTCTGTCTCTCTGTCTACCTCTTCACAATTGAACCTATGAACCGATTTAGACGAAATTTGATACCTATGAAGATAGTTTGAGGTCAGAGGAAGGGCATAATATTATATACTTATGATGGTTTTTATTGAAGTCGCGAGCAGAAGCTAGTACTGTCGCCATCAGATATATTGGTGCGGCCAAGGTGCTCACAAATATCTGAGTACGCCTCTATTGTCAAGGCCTTAGAGTGCTTGTTCAGATATTATGAACACCTTGGTCGCTCCGTTATATCTGATGGCGACTGTACACACTTAATATACCTAAGCAACATCTCTAACGGCATAAATCTTTGCAGTCTGTTCAGTGCTTGATCTATATTAGAGCTCTCAGAGGCGCATTAGGGCCCCTAATCGCATTTTGTACCTGGATGAGCTTCGAACAAGTGCACTAAACGTATAGAATACAGACAACGCCGAGGCGAACGATCTATAAGAAACGCGGCCATTATGTTGAGGTTAAAAGCTGTTTTCGCGTTTTAATGAAACGAGTAAGTTAGGTACCTACTTAAGTGTTAGAAATTCGACATACGATAAGATAAAATAATGATTTATTTACTTAAACATGGTGCATATTAAGTTGACATAATCAGGCAGTATCACATAGTCATGTTTAGCCAAGGTTAGCATGCAAATATTGATCATAAAATATAGGTACTGGTACGTTATGATGTCGCAATTTTTTACGAGATGCGCGAGAGCGCAATGATGTCAGTTTGTCTTTTTCAATTGTTTATCATGTGGATATCGTCATCCATCACACTTTAATGGCCTCGTTGTCGGTAGGTAATGACCCTCCTTGCGAAGGGGCTCCTTGCTGGTTCGAATCCTGCACCCATCCACAACACAATCATGCCCTAATGAGGTTAATGTGGAACTAAGAAAAATCGATCTAGCTAGGTCGTATCTCTGGGAAAACGCTAATTTTTGAGATTTTATATGTTTTTCTCCCAGTTATTTATCATAAACCAGCGAAAATTACTGACAGTATAAGATACACTATAACTATAAGTCCGACGGTTGCTGAAAGGACCTTGTTTTCTCTTCTATACTAACACGTTACGTGTGGTTGTTAGTCGTAACAAAACTGTATTTTCTTGAAATCGGTTAAAAATAGAGCTAAGTAAATATGATTTACTATAAGATCCGAATCTGTGGTCCCGACGTGCAATAAAAAATAATAGCCGCCCCGACAATCTTCTCGGCACGCTTCCAAACAAAGATTTGCGATTTTCCTTGCCCAAGACATAGGAGTAAAGAAACTGGTCAGAGTAACAACTGCATATGTCCTGTACGGTGTACAATCAGCATCAATAGTAGCGTATGGAACAGTGCCCC
Source organism: Cydia amplana (assembly GCF_948474715.1). Lineage (NCBI taxonomy): Eukaryota > Metazoa > Arthropoda > Insecta > Lepidoptera > Tortricidae > Cydia > Cydia amplana. The sequence continues at coordinate 6,675,677 of NC_086085.1, forward strand.
TACAGTATTTGCCACCCACAAATTCCTACTAGTTTTCCAAATAGAATCTCGACTGTCCACGTTCAAAAGTATGTATTTACAACTGATGAATTGATCTACTTATAATCTCTTTCAGAGAATGGTAAATAATTTTGACACTTTGTCTTGACTTTTGATGCTGACTGTATTATACGCACGATACGAGTATAGTCGAGCCGGGCCTTTTTCACTCCACCAGCCTAAGCCGATAAGTACACCTGATAATTATGAACTCTACTACGTGCAACTCTAATAACAAAACGTTTATATAATATTAAACATTTATTGAAAACCATGTTACAATCAATAGCAAATAGAATGACAGGGGCACCTGGTAGGTTATGGCAATTTTTCTTAATTGACCGAAGCGTAGCGAAGGTCTACGTTTTGACTCGGGCATTTTGCTTTTGTATGTCCGGATGTTCTCCTCTACAGGTCACAATTCTCAACCGATTCTTGTGAAATTTTGTGACCAGATTCTATGAGTAAATAAAATTTTTTTGTCGATCCCGTTTTTGGAAATTTTCACAAATGGTGGAGTTGTGATACCTCGCGCTTAAACAAATAGTCGTATCGATATCATAGGAGTATTTTCTTTTTGAGACATATTTATATAGTAAATGGCAAAAAATGCAGAAAAATTGTATCGCTGGTTTAGGCGGTATTTAGATATTTAGTTTGTACTCGAGAATGAGTAGCCGAATTTCGTCAGCTTAGCTAAGAACTATCATGGCGCATTTTGTAAACAATCGCTTTTTTTGTTTGCACACAGAAAGTCTGGGTTCGATCCCCAGTAAGACATAACTTTTTGTATTTTTTTATTCACTTAAACTACGTATTTTTTTTAATAAATTAAAATCTTTGTATTGTTGATTGATCAAACCGCTGTGTGGCGCTGTCATCGTGCACGGTCCCAATAAGCTATGCTCGCGAGGTCTACAGCTCACAGAGCCACTAGTACTATTAAAACTTAATAAGTTTTAAATTAAGCTAGGTCGTAGTCAGAATGAATTATACCTATTAAAATTATGATGAATAAGTTTTACAAGAAGGGGGCTTATATACCGCTACAACTCGTGTTTAACTTGTAATAGGTAAGTAAGTACCTAAATATGTGTACCTAATGTTATCTCAGAGAGGTACTAAGTAAAGTTCTAAAGCTGCCTCTGTATTTTGTATTTACTCATTGGAGGCCGACATGTAAGTTTTTGTATATTTCATGCTGTTTTGCTCAAGTGTTTTGATGCTGCGTAAGTAACGTGGGGTTTATTACAAGCACATCTATAATAGTAAATGTATACATGTGCTTGTAATAAACCCACAAATACAATAATTTAATCATTTTACAATTAAAGTACATACAGGCTTTTAAATTACAGGCAATATGTATCATTGATTACAAAATGAACTACAATTAATATTGCATTAAATGTAAAAGTCTAAGAAAAAAATTATGCCGTCGATATATATATGCCCGGGTTGTGGTAACTGAATTATCAGACGGACACGTTTTGTACAGCACCATCTACATTAGCTGTCAAATTCCACGAATTTGTCTTTGATTTTACTAGCGTGTAGTGTTATTGATATAAGTTTTTTTTACGAGGTAGGCAACTAGGCATACTAAATGGGCTCACAGATGGATACATAGCATAATGTCAAGTTGCAAAATGTGCAGGCTACGTAAAATGAGCAGATCGCAAAATGTGTATCTGCTGATATCGTCCGGTGGACTGGTAATCTGTGGGCCCCTTAAAACTGAAGCAAACGCCAGACCTATATTTAATATAAAAGCCTATCCCCCTCTCCCACTTATCCTACCTGAAGCCAACGTTATCAAAATCGTACACCCATCGATACCGAGGCGTAAATACGTTTACGCTCATAAACCAAGCGTAAATGCGGCGTAAAAATCAAGCCCGTCGAACGGCTTACGTTTACGGTCCTTCAAGTGGAGTCGTTTGTGGAAATTGTATTTTTGTTTAGGACGCGTGAAAGGGCTTTTACCATTGACGTATATCTCAGGACGTGCCTTACGTGTACTAAATATGGTACTAGTTCAGCGGGGTCACTCACGAATTCGAGCCAATCGTGCAGTCTAACGCAACTAGTTGCGACCAATAGTGCGCGTGATACGAACTCATCAACCAATCGCGTTGTTGCGTTGTCACACCGGCCACACCGCTGTACTGGCCCCATTCATGCCCCGTAAGGCCAGTCCTGAGATATATGTCAATGGCTTTTACATTTTTGTTGTTCGGCTTTAAAGGGTTCGGAAGGGTGCGGATGTGGAAATATGATTAAGTTTTGTGATGCTGAAAATTTGTAATAATTTTAAAATGTGCGAGGTAAAGCTTTGAGAAGAAGGTGATAGTGTGCGTGAGGGGTCTAAACATGATATTTCTTCCTTTTGTAAAAGGTATTTTAATAATGATTTTCCGCTTCGCTAAAAGGATTTCAGCAATTAATGTCTTTTTACATTTACTATTTACTTTAATCAGGTACCATTACAAATATTTGGACGCTTAGTAACTTTAATAACAATATTTAAGTACTTACCTGCCCCTATTTCATGGTAATCACCATAGGTAGGTTGAGTACTAAGTATAGTTTCTTGGAAAAACGTTATATGCAGTGTGTTGCCAGAGCGACTAGTGGTGACGAGTAAGCTAGGGCTATAACCGCGAAAATCGAAGTTGCGAGCATCTTTCTCTGTCACTCTAATTACGCCTTCATTGGAGTAAAAGAGAAAGATCCCCACAATTTGCGAATTTCGGTTTTCGCGGTAACCCCTTAGATCCTTTATATTTTATTAATGCAACGCACTCCATTGGTAATATGTGATACGCTTTAATGGTCTGCAAATAAGGTTTTGTTAAATATTTGACACGTCTCTCGTTTTACAAGATTTTCACAGGTGAGTTTTTTCTGCAGCTAGCCTTTGTTATAATATCTGGGTGACCGAGCTTCGCTCGGAAAACATATAATAGCTCGGAAATGCGCGTTTTCCCAGAGATAAGACCTAGCTAGATCGATTTTTCGCCCCCGAAAACCCCTATATACCAAATTTCATCGAAATCGTTAGAGCCGTTTCCGAGATCCCCGAAATATATATACAGTGTGGAAAGATAAGTCGGGCCCTGGAGGGAAACTACCTTAAATCCTTAAGCTGGCTCATTTTACTTAAAGGAGACATTCCCTTATTTTAGTTATTTTTAAAAATAAATAAAACTGCATTCAAAGATTTTCTAAAACTCGCTTGCCTCGCCCGGGACTCGAACCGACTAAAAATTCCAAAAAATAAAAACTCGCAATTTTATTCTACTAGTCGATACAGTTAATGTTAATGATAACATTTCTCCAAGAAACATTAGGTCTTAAACTCGTCTGTCGTACAAAATATCCATAAAATGTAATATTTAGTACTCAAGATTTTTTTAGACAAGCCAAATCGAAGAAAAAAAGAAAAATAATTTGAATGCAGTTTTGTTTCTTTTTAAAAATAAAGGAATGTCTCCATTAAGTAAAATGAGCCAGCTTAAGGATTTAAGGTAGTTTCCCTCCAGGGCCCGACTTATCTTTCCACACTGTATATATAAATAAATAAATAAACAAGAATAGCTCGTTTAAAGGTATTAGATAGATAGATAGATTCAGTTTCCACTCCAACTGAAAAACTAACAAAACAAATTCCGTTAACACCAAAAAGTCACATCTAGCCCAATTCAAACGAATGGAATTCTAAAATTCAAAATGCAACCGTGTAGACCGGAAATGAATCCGCTCGCGGCGTCTGTCCTGATACAGATCTGATGGAGCCCGCGTCCGACTTCCGGCCAGTTCGCGCCTTTATAGGTTCCAATTTCAAATCGGGCAGTACTGCTATCCGATTCACAGGCCTTTTTTGACGCGGCCATAAACAATTCCAGTATATATTGATCCCAGGGTACGTTATAAATGTGTAATGCCTTATACTAGGCCTTATTTGGGTAGCGCTTATCTAGAATTGCGAATATCAGCATTGCCCAGATTCCTCGATTTGAAAGTAGATCGAACGCGCTTTTCACCGACTGCCAGTTTACGTTCGATTTTTGAAATAGTTTTCTTTTTAATAACTAGTGGTTGTACTTTTGTTATCGGTGTTATAGGTGAACCAGGATCTATTGAGGCTGCGCCATGTTGCGGAATTTCACTGGAACTAATTTTTTCATACTACACTGAATTGTCACCCTATACATGAGAATAACAGCGCCCTTTTGACAATTATCATATATTACTGGTCAGGCGAATCGCGATTAGAAAGGGATTGAGATAGCTGTCAATTCATATTGATTTTGACGTAAGTGTATGGAAATCTGTTATTTCTAATCCCTTTCTGATCGCGGCATGATAATAGTTTTGAGGGTAGATTTTCCAGTCAATTTAGGCAGTATTTTTAGTTGGTACAGAAGGATGGCTTTTGGGTGTCGCCTAACGTGTAGGATTGTCCAATAGGTAATGTCCTTGCTTGCTTTCAAGTTAGATTTAAAATAAAACCTAGATAGCTAGTTATTTAGGTACGGAAGTAGAAATGGTTATGAAATATTTAATTTTGTAGTAGTAAGACATCAATATAATTAAAACAAGGTTTATTTAAATGCTGAAAGTTGGTTATAGTGGTTACTCTTTACTCGTGTTTATGGATAAATTATTGTTAAGTACTACTATCCGTGGGACACGGCACAAATTCAAACCCATCCAACATTTCTTCGGTCTCAATGACCGTGCAGCCATACCTAGCCCGTCTACCTCCACCCTGCACTAGCGCCATGGTTTTGTTGTTGCTTATTCTGTTTTTTATAATTTTACATTTTTGATAATTAAACGTGATTCAAAATAAAAAAAAATAAAAAACTACTACTTATAAAAACTAAAATCATGGTTCCTTAGTGAAACTAAAAAGAATAAAATCATAACCCCATAGGCTACACTAAAAAATTCCACGGAAGAGTACAGTCAACAGCGATAAATTACACAAAACGGCAAACACGGCTCGCCGTACATATGCTTCGGTTGGCAATAGATTCCCCCGATACGTATCTCTGTAACAGCGGGTGTTAAATCTTTGCTGAACATATTTATGTGGCCGACTGTACGTCGGTTTATGTGGTGCACTGTCTTGGTTAGTCCGTATTAGATAAGAGTGTTTGTTGTTTGATTTTCGTTTGACTATATCAGCGGTTCTCAATCTTTTTTTTGACGGAACCCTTTTGGAAAGCGAAATACTTGATGGAACCCTACAATAAAACAATAGTTTTTAAAAGTGTATTTTTTTTATTAATCAGCATAATTCTAAATTCTTGCGGAACCCCTGCAGGGGTGTCGCGGAACCCTAGGGTTCCCATCCCAGTAAGGGCATTTATTCGTGCGATGAGCACAGATATTTGTTCCTGAGTCATGGTTGTTTTCTATATATTTAAGTACTCGTATTTGTACATTATATATATCGTTGCTGAGTATCCACAACACAAGCTTTCTTGAGCTTACCGTGGGGCTTAGTCAATTTGTGTAATAATGTCCTATAATATTTATTTATTTATTTATTTAAACACACTGAGTATGTCTGGACTATATTATGGAAAAGTCTTTAAACTTTACAGGCTGTAGGGGAAAATAATATAAGAATTCAACCCATGTCGCCATGACCCGGGTAGCCGAGGGGGCTAGGCGCCTGCTGCGATAGCAGAGGACGCTGGTTCGATTTCAGCCCTGGGCACTAGAGGCCTTAGTCACATTTTCTTAGTTTTCGAAATTTGTTTCGGTTTAGGAATAGGTATCTACCTAATGTTATCAATATGGTATGGGGTTTTTGAACATGGTCGGCGTATCTGTTGCTGGGTGTTTTTAGGTTTTAAATAAGAGTACAATTTACTTCCCAAAGTATAGTATAGAATTGTTTTTATATTTTGTCATTATTATTCAAGTATTTGTATCAAAACGCTTTATTTTTCAAATATAAATAGTCTACAAAGTTTGATAACTTCTATAAGTACGGGCAAAACCAAAAGCTAATAGTTAAATGAAGGACGTGTTTTTAGATTAATTCATGAAACGGCTGTCAAATAATAAACTAATTTTTAAGTCAATTTCTTGGGTATTGTAACACTTGTAACAGGTGGACAAAAGTTTGCGGTCAAAGTTTCGTATTGATTTTGCTTTTTTTTATTAGATAGTCACATTTAAATGATGATGAAAGTGTCAATAAATTACATAATATGTCGTAGCGCCCAAGATGTTCAAAAATATCTAAACAAATCCTCTATTATCAAGATTAAATACGTTAAGTGCATGTAGATATTTTTAGCACCCAACATTATAAATTAATTAAAGAAAACTTTATAATTACGTATGATATGTACCTATTTCTAATAAGATACGATAAAAACTTTACGGATATTCATGGGGCCAAGACAAACTATAAATAAGTACATTTCCTACAGGAAATAAAATTACAGCACTCCCACAACATACGTAGCCAACTACCTACATATAGTAGAGAAAAAGCCTACAGTAGCCCCGTTAAGTGCATCAAAGCTTATAAGAAATTAGATTAGAGACCGTCTGCTAAGCTTTCACATGGGGGGACGTGCACTCCAGGTTACGGGGTACAATAATGTAGGAACGGAATTTATTCAGGTTTTGTGGACAAAAAGTCGCCGGAAAAATGTTGTATGGTAAAATGGCATTCACACTTAATTAACGCAATATCAATACTGTTGCTTAGGTATGATGGAAGTGAAGGTACGAGAGTATAAGCTTAGTAGTACCTACCTAATGGTTAATTACAAATGAAAAACAATAATCATAGCATACGATTAAACAAAGGCCAACTTAGCACTTAAGGGTATATGCAATGAACTCTTATAAAAATATAGGTATTATGTATGTACAAAGATTATTTTTTTCCGGTTAAACTGAAAATTATAATATAAAAAGATACATCTGAATCGAGATTTATTTTATATTCTGGATTAGAACTAATGGGCGAGGCGATCTCAAATGATACCTAATGTAAGTTATAAATATGTTTTATAATCCGAATTTTAACAAATCGGCCTTCTCCAGCAGTGTTGTGACTAAGTATAAAGGCTCGGTCGATCTTAAAAAACCTTCTGCATTAGTAGTAATTAAAAAAGGTTATTTCCTTGAATATGTACTACTTTGCTCAAGCTTACCTTACAATAATCACAAGGTACTTTTATAAACTTGCTAAGCTGATGTGTAAAATAAAATAAACGCAATTAAAAATAATAGGTTCTTCTACTTTCATACCCCATTACACGCTTCCCGCCATCATTGTGACTTCGGGAGGAAATTTAATACAACTACTGTCCATTCTACCGGCCTTTCCTATTATTGACAATAATTCTGTAGGGAGCCTTGCTTATTTCATTGCAGTACCTTGGAATTATTTAATTCTTCACTTGTTGTACATTAAATTCTTTCACAGTTATAGGTCTAGGAATGCGGAAAGAAATGAATGAATCGAATAAAGTAAGACATGTATTAATTATACATTAATTATACTATATTAATTCCAAATTAAAAATGCTACTGACCATTTCTCGTCTTTATAAGACTGTTGTTGTGTTAGTAGCAAGGTAGCAAGTGTAGTAAGTACTATATCTCCGCTAATAGATGGTCATAAGTAATAAGCTAATAGGTACAAAAAAATATGTTACATTCTCCGAAATAGGTAGGTAAACATGGTTTCTTACAGAAAACCACTCTGCTTAACTTATCTGCTTTGCCTAAAGGTTGACTGGTAGAGAATGCCTTATGGCATTAAGTTCGCCTTTTGTACAGTGTGTTTTCCTATGTGCAATAAAGATTAAATAAATAAATAAATAAACCACCCAACAGTAGTCTAATATAATACTACAACTATGGTTTACAAGTTTAATACATAATTTATTAATAGTTTCGGGGCTCTTTCTACCTTTTATAGCAATATTCTGCCTCAGAATTATTTTATCCAAAAAATAGTCTCATTTAAATCATATTTAGGGGAATTTATAACTAATAATAGTTTTGTGGTGGTTTTACGGTACGTAAGTATGCAGGTACCTACGACTCGATACTTAATGCAAGGTAATCTGGTACACGTATAATAAATTAAAAAAGAAATATGAGGACATTGTTTTGTTCAATTCGAAGTATTTAAATATAACTTGAGGAAATTGCGATTTTGACACGTAAACAGGCTACTGGAGCGTAATGAGAGTCCCATTATTTGTTTGCACCTACTTACAAACGTTTCGAAATATGTACGTAATGCTTGTTCATTTTATTACAAATAAATATAAATTACATTTTAACATTCATGTTTTTTTCACTTATTAAAATCATACGGTATTATGTTATCGATATATTTGCATTAAATGCTTACTATAGAAAGGAATAAAACTATGTATATGGTAGACTGTAGGTATAGGTAGTTACACTATAATTATTGATAGCCAAAATGGTATCAACCTTTTTTCTTACAATTTTATTTAAAACGTACAATGTCTCAATGGCAACATAGTGAACAATAAATTGGTCTTGGGTAGTTAAACTTTGAATTGTTTTAAGTACCTACTTAACTAAAACGGAACAGAACGAAACGTTACTTTGCAGAATATACCAAAATAAAGTAATTGGTTTTTTCACCATATTACGAAACGTGTGTACACCTGGTGTGCTAAACAATAGGTACTTCGCCATCGTATTTTCTCTGAAACGTTCGTATTGGTCATGCTACTTTAGTAATCCTCAGCAGTACTTTGTTCTGAGACTGACCGAAATAGCAAAACACGGTCGTCCGTTGCCGTAAAAATACGATGGTAAAGAATTATTCACTATCCACAGATATCAGCTTCGATAAATAAGCAAATGAAATACCCAGACAATGAGGCATAAAAACGAAACAGGACAGTTTGTATGGGATGATGTATGGGACACGGTTAATGTTTTAATGGGTGTGCGGTAATTTACCATCGGTTCGTAATGAGGAATGATTGCGTCTGAAAGCCGGTGATAATATTTTCCAGGTAACTATTAAATTAATTTATGACCCACTGATGCAGACACGTTTTAATATTTTCATAAATTATCATCACATAAGCGACTGCATTTAAGTAATTGATTAATAATTAATTTCCACGATTGTACTGTAAGGGCGGGCGGGGCGTTTTAAATTATCTGTACATGGTCCAATTTTCTTAACAATCCTAACAATAACGATATGCTCAGCTCATTTTGAACACCTCACCTCTGCTTCTGACCGTCCACAAACGTAAAAATGAACACATCACTAGTTTTAACACCTAAGAACAAAAAAGAAATTTTGAATGCGATAATAATAATATGTTATATGTTCCTACCATACAATTGTACTCTTTTAAAAACGAAATCTCATAAATAAAATGCCGTTAAAACAGCCTATTATATATATTGACTAACTACTCAATCAAGCCTTTCACAAAGTTACACAACAAACCATTCTATAGTGTCGTCAACACTCGCGTTTATCGATAGCGATCATTTTTTCGATAGCAGTCGAACACTGGAAACAATATGGCCGGTGATTTACGCTCCGCTCGGTCCGAATCCGCGATACCGCTTTTGTTTCGCCGCGTCTTATCGCGGAGAGATGGGATACTCGCTATTTTGTTGAAATAAAAGCGAGAAAAGTTATTGGATATATACAAACTTTCTTTACTATAATGTGCTTAGGTTTAAATCAAGAACCTTCAAGAGAAAAAGTAATGCTCGATAAGAATTTCGCAAAAAAATTGGATTCCGGTTACTAAGTTAACTTGACTGTCCTGTCTGTGATTATTTACCACATTTCATTTAAAAAATACCTTTATCTCATTTCGAAACTATGTATTTTATCATATTCGAATAGATAACCCGACCCTGCCGCGCAAAACCCGGAAACTGTCATCAATATTTTAAATAAAATTTATCGCCGGCAAGTGTAGACTGTTGCCATGGTCCGGCAAAATATTTAAACATTAGTACTACATACATGGTGTTACCATAGATCATAGGTTGAACTAGATGCAGCCATGACACTCGATAGTATAATATATGACAACAGCGTATCACTCACTCGTAAGTACTTGTAAGTACAACTTACCTGTCACTCGCAGACGTTTCTGCTAAGTAAAACATAGTTTTTGGAAATTGTTAAATATTTCCAGTGAGTTATATTATGGCATAATTACAAAGAGTAATTTTCAATCTTAGGAAACATTGCATGACAGTTAAATCACAGACAGTTAGGGTCGGAACGCGACTGAGCGATGCATCTTTAACTTAAGGACGCCAATGACGGATATATCCGGGTCCAATACCAAAGACGGATTAATCCGTCATAGACTACAGAGCAACATAGTAGGTCTATGTGTACATGCATAAAGTCCAATTTCAGTTTTTACACTTCGGTGATGTGGCGTCCGAGTGACAGCTTTTGTGTTTAACACGGCGCCGACGACGTTTACTGCCTCTACTTCATTATAGTCTGTAAGTCTGTAGACCTATGTAACTTTGGTTCAACAATGCTATATGAACCTACAAGTCGCATAGTTGCTTGTGATATTACATTTGTTTTATCGCAATTTCTTTTGTTAGCGAATGGCCAAAGGCCGTTAGGGTCAGTTGAGGTCAGAGTGGTCAAACAGTAGACATACTTAAAGTTAAATATTTGGAATAGGTACCTACTAGGCGTTTTAAGAGCTTTGAAAATATGCTATAAGTTCCAACACCTGTCTTGTAAAAGGGCAGTCCGTGCCGTGAGATAAAGATAAAGATAAAGATAAAGATATTTTATTGAGTTAATAAAGGTGCTTAAACTACTTACATAACTTACATTGTTTTATGGTACAAAACCAACAGGCAAGTAAGTGTCATCTGACCCCCGTACTAGTGTGAACTGTATCACGGTGGGTCAGGATTCACCGTCCTTACATTTTGTTTACAACTCGTAGGTACCAATCGCTTTATTTTATGCTTAACAATTATAATTAAATTTGTATAGATACGTAATATTTAACATGACGACAAGGTAAACAAAAGTTGAATATTGAGCAATTTCTTAACATCTGGACTGCGGCCGTTGCCGGGCCGTATTAGAAGTAAACAAGTAGTATATGTAAAAACTTAAGATTATTTTATTTATTTATATTAAATTTAGTTAGCCTTTATATTTATGTTGCAATGATAATGTGTAAAGCACGCGTCCATCTAATGTGTGTGTGTGTGTGTGTGTGTGTGTGTGTGTGTGTGTGTGAGTGCTACACTACGTTTTTTAGCAATTTTTCTGTGTTATCGTAATTAAGTTTTTGTAAATGAACTTGTAATGACTTTTTAAATGTATGCAAATTTAGTGTTCGCAGTTTTATGACTTTACTTATTTTATTGTACAACGCGGGACCTATAACGTTAAAGAATTTTTTAGAGAATTTAGTTTTATGTGGTGGAATAGAGTAGACGAAGTCATCTCTCCTTCTAGAGGCAGAAAAGTCTGGAATATATTTATGCTGTTTTGTCAATAGTAGTTTAATGAAGAGTTGCCTTACCGTTAGTACTGAGGTGTCTTGATACAGGGTGGTGGTTGGATAACGAAATTTGTTAAATGTTATAACCTTAAGCACTGCACGTTGAGCCCTTTCGAGTGTAAGTATTGCCGTTTTTGATGCTCCACCCCAAGCAGTAATGCAATAAGTTGTCACAGATTGACAAAGTGCGTAATAGATAGATATTAAGAGTTTCTTATCGCACACATGTCTGAGATTTTTGAATATAAATATCAATTTCCTAATTTTACTCACGAGACTAGAAATATGTTCACGCCAACAGAGATTTTTATCAACTAAAACTCCTAGGTACCTAATAGATGGCGTTTCGGAGATAGATTGACATGAGCAATCCGCTTCTCCTCGACAAGAATGTATTTTAATTGATACGTTTTTGCATAGGGACTGCCTATTGTTCTTAATACTAAATGTTAGATATTTCGTTTTAGTATAGTTAAGTGTAAGTAAATTATGCGATAGCCACTCATGTACCATATTAAAACCAATTTGAGCTAACTTGTTAACCTCCTCCCAGGTTTCGCCATAGAATAAGACAGCAGTATCATCTGCAAATGATATTATTTCGGCATTACCAATATTAAGGCGACATAGTTCATCGATATAGATAAGAAACAAGGTTGGGCCTAGGACACTGCCTTGCGGCACTCCGTATTCGATATTGTTCTCTTTACTGTAAAGGTCTCCAACTCTTACTGACTGCTTCCTATTTTGTAGATAGTCACAGAAAAGAAGTAGCGGCGTGCCCCGTATGCCTATATTCTCCATTTTCTTAATAAGCAGTGAGGCAGAAACTGTATCGAAAGCTTTTTTTATATCTAAAAATATTCCAATCGTTTTTTTATTATGATCAAGTTTATCAACAATATAATTAGTTAGTTGTAGTACCGCATCTTCCGTAGATTTGGATTCTCTAAAGCCATGTTGATTTGAGCTTAGTAGATTGTTTGATTCGAGGTAATTTTTTAATCTTTTATTTATTATTTTTTCTAAGACTTTCGACAATGTTGGTAAAAGGGATATGGGTCTATAATTTGATATACAGTTTCTGTCTCCAGACTTGTATATAGGTATAACCACTGACCGTTTGAGATTATCAGGAAATGTCCCTGTTTTTAAGCATAGATTACATATAATAGTTATAGGCAGGGCTAGGATATCTGCGGCTAGATTTAAGAAATATGAAGATATTCCATCCCACCCTGTGGATGAACTTGTCTTTAGGCTTCTTATGGTGTATTTTACTTCTAGCTCATCTGTGTCTAACATCACCATAGAATTGACTGGGCATACGTTTGAGACCATATGTGTTATACGCTGCGTTTCTGATAATCCAGTTTTATTTATGATGTCACGAGCTAAATGTCTCCCTACACTTGTAAAATATTCATTTGCATAATCAAGTGAGTCTTGTGGTAGATAGTATTACTACGCTTACTATTATGAGCATTTACTTCGTATATTTGTATAGTGATTTTATTTGAACAACCTACGTAATATCTATTGTTTAGTTAGGTTTAGATCCGATACCTAGGTACCTATAAAAATAGTCGTACCTACACAAACAAAAGTTATTAAAAGGCGATATCTAAAAAGTTGCTACGTTTTTTTTTTGAGCACCCGCATGAAAAAATCTCTAACAAAAACCCGATGAGGTATCTGTGAAAACTATTCATAAAAATACTTCTGAAATAAAATCCGGTGTTCGGTATTCTTTGCAAATGAAATATAGTATGCCGATGCATCCATTGTTTCATGCGTTAGGAGATTTTAATTGGTTTATTTTTTAAATAATCCATGCTATGGATTCCCCGGAATACTTTTGTTTTGATATATATTAAACCATATCTTTAATATCACACTCCCAATGGTTAGTCCTGCATCGGGCTATGCAAGTAGAATAATGACCATTTTTAATAAGTTAGTAATTCTTCTAAATGCACCCTTACTTCCATACAAATACCATTGCCACTAACTAGATATTAAAACGTCCCCACGGCTGAATGGCGGCCGCGTTCTATTTACTTAAATAAATGACTCATTTTCGCCCTCTAAATTTACCGCCTCCTTACCGACACTGGTTGCCCAAAAATCCAACTTCGGGTGAGCATCGACGTCGAATGGAGCCTTAGGCACGTTAGGGGAGGAAACTGTTGTCATCGCATATCGAGCGCGTCAACTGGTAAAAATTATGTCCAAGATGGTAAATATCAAATGATATCCTGTACTTACAGTCGACGTCAAAGATATATGTTTTCATTTTTCGCCTTATTACAAAGGAGTAAGGTGCAAAAGTGACGTCGACTGTACATAAGTTCCAATAAACCCCTTGGTACGAGCCAGGATTTGCACCCGCGACTTCCGGATTGAAAGTCGGAGTAGGCGATCACCGCTTCACGAGTTCACATAACAAAATTATGTCACATATGTATGTAGTTGTAACGAATTTACTGACTGACGCGACTGCCATCAAGCCTACGATACGATTAAGATTGTCATCAGTACGGATATGATGGTCGTTCTTGTCTACGTGACAGCGTGATAAAACGGTGTCCGTCACTTTCTTTCCCACGGTGTTAAACAGTGACAGTTATTTTATCACGTGGATAAAGATGGATAAAGCTATCCATAATAGGCTGGCTGATCGACATAGTATTGATGATTTTGATGGAAAAACGCCAACCGAAACTGAAATTATGTAGGTATGAAAATACTCGTAGTCACGTGACTTCGTAGCATCTGTCATACATTCATTGTTTCAATTGGTTTGAATAAGTTTTTCGATGTAGGTATGATTGTCATGTTGGCTAGGGCTGCCAGCACCGCTGCTTTCTGGGCATTTTTTGTTTCAGAGAACCTCTACAGTGGAGTCTACACGAAAGAAGAAGACTGAATAATTTTACGGTTTAGACTCACTTGTTTTACTTTTAAGTCACTACTCGCGCGACATATTTCGGAGAGCCTAGGTCTCCTTTCTCAAGCACTAACAGTGCGAGCAGCGTTCACGACATGTCTTACAACAGTTTAAATTTGAACTGGTTTGCCTTTAGCAATGCGCTTGCTAGCAATGGAAATATGATCCCAGTAATGACGTTTACGGCTATAATGACGCCGCCAAGTCTGTAATAGCTTTAAAGGCCGCGTCACACCTGCGCTGGCACTACGGTTGCGCGATATTGATAGGCAATTGAGTTTTGCATTATCGGCGCCATTTTGAAGGAGTTTAAAGCAGGGTATAAAAATAACCATTAAAAATAATAATATTTTGCTGTAAACAATAAAGAAATTATAATGACATAAAAGTAAATAATCCAAATGGTGTTAACGACATATAAAATTGAAGATCGAATACAATTTCAATAATGTACAACGTAAGATTCCCTTATTTAAAAAAAAATGGATTTAACTGATTTTTAAAACCGAAGTGATCCCAAAACTATATTGTGCAACTACTACAACTAAGACAAAACTAGCAGCAATCTTCAATTAAGTACATTAAAAGCATTCAAGCTGTTAGAATAAATACAGTAAGTATGTACTCAAATAACCTTTACTCGTATTTATCTGTAATGTAAAACAAAATACATTTCTAAATAATTTTTGATGGTAGGGGTCCGGCTTATATCGCAAATAAGGCCCTTAATTATGAACCTGGATATTAAAAATTCAGACTTGGGATAATAACATAAAAGTCACGAGGATAAAGAAGTGTAATGAATGAATAAGCAGTTACTTTTTACTTTTTTATGCGAATGACTGCTGAAAAGGAGTCTGTTGTACATTTGGGTTTATGTAAATTATTTTTTGCGTATTTAGGTAGATGATACAATTTTACTACGAGAAGATTATTAGGATTGTTATGAATGTAAATGATAAAGGAATGGTGCTATATAGCCACTCATACCAGGAAGTGAAAACGAAACCACAATATAGGCTGGAATGGAGAATGCTGCAACCACAGACGGCCAGGCCGTCTAAATACCGATGATGATAAATGAACAAAATTCATATGGATTTAAAAACCGTTGTGTTTTTATCGATATACGAAGTGCAAAGACAAAATGCTTACTTTTCGAGACCACGATTCACTTTACTAGTTAACCATCGGGATTAGCATCGGGAAACGTAACTTTTTGACAACGTTTGATAATAAATTTGTGGGACTTATCGCGCATTGTGTGCAACCATCGTAGAATGCTGTAAACAATTCAACACCAATGATATTATATAGGTAACTATAGATAGGTTATACCCATACTTGAAGAACACCAAAAATACTTCCATATTTATTTCTGTGTCTACGAAAAAATCTGTTATTTTTGATTAATTTTCTCATTGCATCCATATCTTTGTCATACTCGTTGTTAAACATAAGCTCGTCTCTTTCTCTTTCGGTGTGCAGCAGCTCGTCAGCACGTGCACATTTCTCACTTGTCCAGCCACGACTAAACGCAACTTGTACAGTTTGTCACAAGGTAAGCGCTTCAATTTTGGAACGCCTATAACCTATCTTGAGTTATAAATCGTTGTTCAACAAGAGTTGAACACGCAAGTTTTCCAAGTGTATGTTTCAGAGTATACACCGTGTTGCTTCAATATTAGTGTAGCTGATCAACACTGTCAACTGCAGCGTCGAAGTTTAATAAGGATACGAACTTATCAATTGGGAAGCAAGTGGCTGCGGTATGAAAAGTTATCTCGATAGAGGAAGTATGGTGCAAAATAAGGTAGAAAGATTATACGCGGAAACGGAATGAACTAAATAATAATAATAATGTAGGTATCGCTTAAAGGAATCTCTCCCTACTTACTGAATTATTCGTGTTGCACATCTTTTCTTAGACAAGAAAGGACGATGAAATCCAGAGCCATTAGGCGCAAAGTAGGCGTATTCTGATTTTACAAACAGGTTATGAATTAGATCTAGATTATATCTGCTAGTGTCAAAAGTGACATTTCTTCAA
The DNA here is from genome assembly GCF_948474715.1 of Cydia amplana. Taxonomy (NCBI): domain Eukaryota; kingdom Metazoa; phylum Arthropoda; class Insecta; order Lepidoptera; family Tortricidae; genus Cydia; species Cydia amplana. The sequence continues at coordinate 6,692,280 of NC_086085.1, forward strand.
CCACAAACATCACTTGGGGCTATGCGGGACGTATTAAAAGCTAATAAAATGTTGGCTATTTTGTCATAAACAGCGTGTTTTTATATGTTTAGTTTAGTTAACTTCATGTGAAATCATTTGAAGACTGCGACCTTTCAATTATCTGTCTCAGTATTCTAATGAAGTCCAGGCTACCTAATCGTAAGAAATGACTAAGACACTTAGGCCCACTTGCACTAACCCGGGGTTATGCGGTTAAACCGTTAACTCAGTGTCAAATTATACTGGTAACCATGGTAACTCAAGGTTTAACCGGTTAATCCCGAGTTAGTGGAGTGGTGTAAATGGGCCTTATTGTTTTTACAAACGCGACTGCCATCTAACCTTACAAACCTAAGGGGAAACTAGGCTTCATACTAGGCTCAAAAGGTGCAGCAGGATTTATTATAAGTCCGCAACGTTATCAACAACTTATCAATTGGGGAATACAAGCGGGTGTGGGGCGAGAGCGATGTCGGAGTTATCGCGATTGGAGGCCTTGCGCATTGTGGCACACACAATGCGCAAGGGCGTACCTACTTTACTAGATACATGCAAGTTTCAAACATTGTCGGTTGGAAGAACGGTTTGGAATTTTCTGGCATAGTCTTAACGACCTCTTAAGGGGCCCACTGATTAACAGTCCGTCGGACGATATCGGCCTGCCAGTTGTTCGGAGCTGTCAACTTTTTGTTCTAACCGACAGGCAGATATCGTCCGGCGGACTGTTAATCAGTGGGCCCCTTTAACAAAACTACCTATATACAAAATAAAACGATCTTCAAGTTCTACAGATCCCCGTGTCTTGTTTGGCTTGCACCAAATATGTATCGCTGCATGGACCTAATTGATTTGTTTTTCTTTAAATCTTCTAGGCTAAGTTACAGTGTAGTTCATAAATATGTATACATTTTTTCACCTTATGCAACGGATTAAGGTGAAGAAACGTATACATATTTATGAACTCTACTGTACTTAGCTGTAACCATGATGTAAACCAGTGGTAACTCAGTTCTATACGCGCCCTGTGTCTTGTACCTTGCTCTAAACATTAATCGCTGGACCTAATTGACTTGTTTCTCTTTGCACCCTCTAGGTAAAGGTACCCAGTTGTGACCATGAGGTAAACCAGCGGTAACCAAGTTCGCCCCGCGTCCTGTAGCTTGCACCAAACATTTATCGCGATACTAAGAGACAATAGCGCCATTATCCGAGCTGCGCGGGTTAACAATGAGCCGAACGCTGATTAAGCGGTTCCCTACCGATCGTAAATTATTTTGTTCCTACACACCGCTATAGAATGAGATCTGCTTTTGTAACGCACCCGCGGACTTGGTAATGAAGACGTTGAAATATTTTATTAAAATTGAGATTATCTTTTGCAAGGCTTATTGCCGCTTGTAAATTTTCCTGTATCTAAATTTTACAGAGGGGGCTCTTTAAAATGTAGATTAGGACAGACACAGTAAGGTAAACGTACTGGTGCTCGACGCGGTCCCAGTACATGTCATCTTGAAACTAAGTAATCCAATAGAAGTGACAACAGGGTGCCATGTATTGGGCATAGCTGTTGCCCGCGACTTCGTTCGCGTGGATTTGTATATTGGTGGTTATATATATTATTCTACATTAGCTTAGAACATTATGCAGCAAGAGATTGCGGTAGGACGGTTAATTATTCCTTAATTTATAATATTATACAACGCATGAGACTTGTCTTTCACAACCTACGAAGTTTCAAGCCCCTAACTGAATAAAATTGTCCTCGATGTAATCCCTCTAAACCCCCTTAGAAGATTTTCATGTCCTCTATTTAATAAAACCTACTACCTAACTACCTATTTACGAAGTTTGAAGTTCCTAGGTTTAAATAAAATTTAAACCCTATACAAACTTTCAAACCCTTTTTAACCATTTTAGGGGATAAATTTTTTAAAAGCTGAAATTATTTTTCTTGTATTCTAATAATATGCCTTTATACAACGATTGAAGTCCCGCACTCAAAAAAATGTTTGGCCTCCATACAAATTTTCAACCCCTTTTTCACCACCTCGGGGTATGAATTATCAAAATCTCTGAAATTAGTTTTCTTATCTTTTGATAAAATACATTTTTACGAAGTTTCAAGTATGTAGCTTTAAATAAAATTTGAACCCTATACAAACTTTCAACCCCCTTTCGACTCTTTAAGAGATGAATTTTTATAAACGCTGAAATTACTTTTCTCGTATTTTAATAATATACCATTGTACAAAGATTCAAGCCTCGCATTCACAAAAATGTTTGATCTCCATACAAAGTTTTAACCTTTTTTCACCACCTTGAGGGATGAATTTTCAAAAACACTAAATGAGTTTTGTTCTCTTTTAATAAAATACCTTTTTACGAAGTCTCGAGTTAAAATAAAATGAGCTTAAAATAAAATTTGAACCCCGTACAAACTTTCAACCCCTTTTTAACCCTTTTAAAGGATGAATTTTTTAAAACGCTGAGATTAGTTTATTGCCCGTTTAAAATAATACCTTTTTACGAAGTTTCAAGTTCCTAACTTAAAATAAAATTTGAACCCCATACAAACTTACAACCCCTTTTTAACCCTGTTAGGGGATGAATTTTACAAAACGCTGAAATAACTTTTCCTGTCTTCTAATAATATCCCCAAATAGAAAGATTCAAGTCGCGCGTTCGAAAAAATGTTTGATATCCATACAAACTTTCAACCCCTTTTTCATCATCTTAGGGGATGAATTTTCAAAAACGCTGAAATTAGATTTCTTGTATCTTAATTTAATACCTTTTTGCAAAGTTTCAAGTTCCTAGCTTAAAATAAAATTTGCACCCTAAGACGAACTTACATCCCCGTTTTTAACCCCCTTAGGGGTTGAACTTCCAAAAACGTTGCAATTACTTTTTTTTGTAATCGGCTATTATGCCTTTCTAAGAAGTTTCAAAGCATTTGTAATGGATTCAAACTTTCAACCCCTTTTTAAACCTGTTAGGTGATGAATTTTACAAAACGCTGAAATTACTTTTCCTGTATTTTAATAATATCCCGAAATACAAAGATTCAAGTCCCGCGTCCGAAAAAATGTTTGATATCCACACAAACTTTCAACCCCTTTTTCACCACCTTGGGGGATGAATTTTCGGAAACGCAGAAATTAGTTTTCTTGTTTTTTAATATAGTACATTTTTTACAAAGTTTCAAATTCCTAGCTTAAAATAAAACTTGCACCCCATACAACCTTTCATCCCCTTTTTAACCCCCTTAGGGGTTGAATTTTTCAAAATCGCTTCGTATCTTTTGTACACTTTATAAATTCAACCTAGTGTGCAAATTACAACTTTCTAGCTTTTGTAGTTTCCGCTCTGCGTTGATGAATCAGTCAGTCAATCAGTCAGTCAGTCAGGACACTTGCATTTATATATATAGATTAGCATGTCGAGCGAACACTAGTACGTTTACCTTGCCTAGCATCTACCTTACATCTCTTAATTTTTATAAAAAAAAATAAAAAAAATGATCGGAGTAGAAGTGTGTCTATATTTATATACAATTATTCACTAGTATTCATGATTATTAAATCTAAAATAAAACGTAACTAAACTAAAACTAAAATATGACTAAATAAATCTTAAATTAATAAAATAAAATATGTAAATCAATAAAGAAATAAAAATTAAGTGAATTGATGTGATTGTTATTGGAGTAAAATACTAACAGTGTGCATTACCTGGCAGTCTAGCTATTAGGGATCACGTCTTCAGCCAAAAATGCTTAAGGGCCACTCCACATCTAGCGTCTTTCGAGCGTCGGCGTCTACAACTTTATGGCCGCTGCGCGACGCTCGAAAGACGCTAGATGTGGGGTGGCCCTAAGGCACAGATTTTATTAAAAGTAGGTATACAGTAAACTGACCACTGATCATATACGTTTGTTTGTAATGACCACGACCTTATAGGTATTGCCAATTTGCCAGTGTCCTAGAGTCATGCAAATATATATTTGAAACGTTGGCTTGTAAAGAGCTAGTGCACTCGACTTTATTTATGAACCAAGGGCCATCTGACATACATACCTAAAACGGCCCAAGGCGAGCCAGCCTCTAATATATAGCCACATTGTAACCTGACCAACTTTCGTTTGATAGCCTTATACACTTTGCCATAAAACTACGACTAACTAGTATCTCAAGGACAGCTTTATGGCACAACATAGCGGCCGTATATCGCTAAAAGTATCGGTATGTATTTAATTATATAAATAGAATTACATACTGAATACATCCGATAACTCAACCGTTTGTCACAGCGGTAATAATTCAAAAGAAACCATTACATGGCAACACGGAATATGTATACACTGTCGAACAAGGCCCTAGCGCCGCAATTTTATCAGTTCATCTATTAAGGACCTTGTTGCTTTGAATTAAGAGATAAATTAGCAGAGTCAAGATTTGCGCATAATGTTGCGATATCCGAGGACGCGTACGGTTGATGTAGCCTTCTTCCTGGACTGTTCCTCGTACAACTGTGTTCTTATAAGGACGAGTTTAGACTAGTTTTTTATTAATTTAGTTATTATTAATGTCGGCTGTATACACTAGTCGAGAGCATCTCGCCGAGAGTCTCGGAGCCGTTCCGATCCAATCGGAGAAGTGCGAGACGAGTGAAGGAAGAACGGGACGAGAAGAGAATAGCATTGTACACACTCGTTCTCGGCGTGTCTCGGGGTCTCTCGACGAGTGTGTACACTACAGCCCGCATAAAATGTACATAATACCTAAAGGTTTGATAAAGGTAGATATTTCCAAAAACACGGTAAAACAGGTTACCAAGTATAGGTAACCTTTACCTAATAAGTCGTTACAATTGTAATTCCAAGTATTCCAACGTCTAAAAGTGGAAAACGTCATTCCATACAAACGAAGTCCCCATTTTCCTCTCTGGACACCTATAGAAAATATTTTTACACAATTTGGTGTAGTTTAAGCTATGCTCTTCGTTACGGTAACAGATTCGCTTCCGTTTGTAAAATGAAAAAATAAACAATATTGATCTAACCAACAATATAAAGCTGGCCCAATATTGTGCAAAACCCCTTATGCACTTGTCGGCCGCCTGGGTGGGTCAGAGCACAATTATATTTATCGCCGGCACCGGCATCGCGCGCGGCATGAATCAGCGTGCGGCCGATACGTCGGGACTTGGGACGTGAGAATACCGCTTAAGTGGAAATCTGTCGTCATCCGAAAACTTCGATTTCAAGATTTTCGAGAATGTTCTATCCTTCACATTTTTGTTTTGCTCACACGACAGTCCCAATTACCCAGTTTTTTTTTAATTGAACATAATATAATTATATGCCAACATCGGCAACATATCGTCTACTTAAACGCTGAGCTAAATTAGAGCAGTTTAGAGTTTTAAATACGTTACTACATATTATGTTGAAATTTTTGTAACAAATTCTTCTCGTATATCACACTATAGGTACAGTTTGCAAAACGGTATATTATTATTAAATTAACCCTCCAATGGTAGAGCAAATGGGTATTTTTTATATTCATGTTACACGTCAGTCTTGATTCACCAACTTGCATAAGTGTATCTACCAAGAAATTACGCTTCAAATTTGGCTCAGACGGACGGATAGATAGATAGAGTCACAATATAATATTATAAGAGTTCAGATTTTTCTTAAAGATAAATAAAAACTAAATTATCAACGGCAAATAATGTCATTGTTCTAGTAATAATTTAATGAATTAGATTAATTAAAAATGCGGATACAATCAGAAATGTGTGAAATCTGATGATTAGATATGATTTATCTTGGATTTGATAAAATAACTCACAGACTGATAGGCTGAATCGGCTGATATACGCATTCATGGCGCAATGCCAATCACTCTTGATTGCAAACATGCAGTTTAAACTACTGTTTTTTGTTTTGCTTTTTGCCGCAACAGCTTGTGCTGAACCGAAAAGCTATGAGGGCTATAAAGTTTACAAAGTTGTTCCCAAAACAGCTCATGAAGTGGAAAGTCTGCTGAAAGTGAAAATAAGTGGTATAGTCGAGTTTTGGGATGAGGGTGTTGATGTAAACCACAATGTGAAGATAACGGTGTCACCAGCACATGAAGCAGAGTTTATTGAAATTCTACAAAGAGATAATATTGAAGCGACGCTAGTCATTGATGATATGCAAAGGTAGGTTTTATGCCTATATCTTAAGCAGTGTTTTATAACAATGTACAGTTCTGCAATATTCTTAGTGGTTTATTATGCTTGTTGGTAGTAATATTTTAACGTAGGTCAAGGTAGGATACGTTGTATGCTCGATTAAAGATAATAACATTAATAAATTAGGTATTGCACACCCAATAAAATACTATCCTCCTATCCTATATGATTTCTCAAGTATAATATAGATATTTAGTTCAAGTTTCATTATCTGATTGTTTGCACAATTTTTACATTTAAAGATAAAATAAGATGACGTAGGTACTAATTCTTTACGTTGAAATTTACAGAGCCATCGAAGACCAGATAGATCCTGTCTCCAGACGTAAAGGAAGCGGAAGCAGCGGTGGTAGACCCAGTGGTGGTAGTAGTGTAAGTGGTAGACCAGGGTCTACCGGTAGCAGCAGCAGTGGTACAGGAACCACCGGCAGCAACGGCTTTTTAACCTATTACGCGTATACATCTAGAAGTCATCGTAACAGAAGAACGTATCAACGTAATGCCGATACATTATTCTCATTCACATGGGACAAATACAACACATTAGATACCATATATTCCTGGCTTGATGAGTTAGCAGAGGCTTTCCCAAACATTGTAAAAACTGTAGTCATGCCAGGTCAAAGCGTAGAAGGCAGACAGATCAAAGGAATCATCATTGACTATCACCCAGAGAGAACGGAGAAGAAAATTGGTATGTTTGAGGGTGGGCTTCATGCTAGAGAGTGGATTTCACCAGCAACTGTTACATGGATAATTAAAGAGTTTTTGGCGAGCGATGATCCTCAAGTTGTAGCGTTGGCTACTAGTTTCGAATGGCATATCTTCCCTGTTGTCAACCCTGATGGATACTCTTATACCTTCACAGACGTAAGTAGTTTTTGGTACTTATAAATAACGAATCACGAATTCAATTGAGTGAGCTCAACCATATACTTATGTATTATTCGTGACCCATGGTTTGTTATATTTTCAGCGAAGACTGTGGAGAAAGAACCGCAGCAGGCTTAATTTCACGTCCTGTGTGGCGTCTGGTGTTGAAGATGACTTGAGCAATGGCGTTGATCTGAATAGAAACTTTGATTTTGAATGGAACAGTAAGTTCAATCTATCTAAGGGAGACTACCCGAATTGCAACAACTCACACAACATAACATTATGGTACCTATTTGATTGATGCAAGTTCAGAAACAAGAATGAAATTTCTATTTTGATATTTCATGTACAGAATCTAGAGCTAGATAAGACTGGATTATCAAGTTTCTTTGCTAATCTTCTATCTTTTCTATAAGTCCTGACAATCTGAATAAATAAATAGTATCAGAGTCACAAGTAACTTCTTCTTTGTTAGTACAATTATAGTACGGGAACTTAAGTATCTCTAACTTTAATACCTATTATAACCCTAATTTTAGCGGAGGGAACATCAGAAGATCCCTGTTCGAACCTTTTCCCTGGGCCATCACCAGCATCAGAGCCTGAGACTCAAGCCATACAACAATATGTCCTGAATCTAAGGCAGCAAGGAGAGATCATTTACTACATTGCATTCCATTCCTACACTCAGTTGATCATCGTACCATACAGTCATCTGAATTCGAACTGGGTGTTGCAGATTCCAGATTTTGCTCAAATGGTTAGTTGCTTATAAGCTTAAAGAATGTTTTACATTATGCGTAACTACATTTTAGGCGTATTCTTTTTAAAACTTTTGGTATAATCTTCCTTGCAACTTAAAACTAATATCATTATTAGTTTTAAGTTAGAACCTAACTATACCTAGTAGATTTTCAGATTTTATCGCATAATATTATATGATTTTGATCTGTTCTTCTCCAAATTATTTACTTAAGAAGGTAACCGAAGACAATTTTCTATGCATTCCTTCGACATTTTTTTTATATCAACGCCTTACACTTCAAAATCGACAACCTGTCTGGGCTTAAGGCTGGGCTAAAGAAATACAAACACATAATTACTAAAGTTTTTGTTTTATTTTAGTTTGAAATAGCTGCGAGAGCGGCTGACGCATTAGCAAGCAGGAACGGCACTACATACAGAGTTGGTCTTTCAGCGGACGTTATGTGTAAGTTATCTTTTGAAACTTTATCAAATTCCGTAATAAACTGTTGTTTTAGTTGGGGAAAGTTCAAATCGGTTCTCTAAAAGTTCATACTTGGTCCCGTACGCTTCAAATTTCAGCTAAACAAACTTGGTATTTTGAATTGCAATAGTGTTTGCTTAAAATTTAATACATATTATAAACTATACTTTTTTGCTTTTGACTATCTTGATTTTACATAATAAATACATATACTTAGTATATCTCCTGGAGTATGAGTTTTATCATTATAATAATTAAACTATAGGAACCTTAATTTAACTAACATCTAAGTTATAATAATTGAATAATGTAGACTTTTCCAAAAGTTTTTGTAGGTTCTTATATAGAGTGCAAATATATTATTATTGACCTTATTGTAATTTTACCGCTTCAATACATAGGTTATAAAATATTATGAACAATTTGATGACCTCCTTTCTCTTAGATACGAAGCATTAAAATAACATAACATATACTTTACCGCTTTAGAACTCTTTAATTCTATTTCTATATATCTGCTTTTCGATTTCGTTCCGGATTTTCGACCATGGACCACATCCACACTATGGAACAAGTCATAGAAAAATATAGCGAGTTTAATAAAACTCTATATATGTGCTTTATCGATTACACAAAAGCTTTCGATAGCATTCACCATAACTTCATTTGGAAAGCCCTTAGAACATGTGGAATAAGCCCAGAAATAACTAGAATCCTAATAAACATCTACTCAAACAGTGTAAGCAGAGTCAAACTAGAAACCAGAGGTAATGAGTTTAAAATAGGTAGAGGCGTCAGGCAAGGCGACCCACTGTCTCCTAAGCTTTTTATAGCCGTCCTGCAAAACATATTCGCCGAACTGAACTGGGCAACAGAAGGAATCAAAATAAACAATACACGTCTTCACCACCTCAGATTTGCAGACGACATTGTAGTTTTTGCTGAAAACCACCAAAGGCTGGAAAAAATGATACGAGAGCTTAATATAGAGAGCAAGAAAGCTGGTCTGCACATGAACTTAAATAAAACTAAAATAATGACGAACAGCTCTAAAAGTTCAATTTTACTAGACGATGTAGAAATAGAATACGTGGATAGCTACATCTACTTAGGTAAACAGGTATCATTCTCTAAGACGAGCAACGAAGACGAGGTTAATAGGCGAATTACCTGTAGTTGGAATAAATATTGGGCGCATAAAGACATATTGAAAGGTGACTACAAGCTAAGTATGAAAAGAACTGTGATGGATACCTGTATTCTACCCTGCTTGACGTATGGGTCCCAGACTTGGGCCTATACAAAAAACATTAAAAACAAAATAATGAGTTGTCAACGAGCCATGGAACGAAGCATCCTGAACCTAAGAAAAATAAATAAAGTAAAAAGTCAAACAATTAGAAAAAAGACAAAATTGACAGATGCATTACATCATTCCCTAAAACTGAAATGGCGATGGGCCGGACACGTAGCAAGGAGCACAGACCAACGCTGGACCCTCGCCGCTACCCAATGGGCCGGTCCGGTTGGGAAAAGGAAAGTCGGACATCCACGACAAAGATGGGCGGATGATATTGTGAAAGTAGTCGGCAAAAGCTGGCTAACAGCAGCCCAGGACAGAACGAGGTGGCAGAATCTGGAGGAGGCCTATACCCTACAAGAGGGGTCCCTATAAATTAAGAAAAAATTAAAAAATCTAAAATCGTTGTAAATTATGTATTTGGGAAATAAAAAGGCTTTATTATTATTATTATTATTATTATATCTGCTTTTATTTTCTCCATAGACTTGATGAGCGGTACGAGTTTCGACTGGGTTAAGAGCAACGGTGTTCCAGTATCTTACCTAATAGAACTTCGAGATGTGGGCGAATATGGTTTCCTGTTACCGGCAGAACAAATCATCCCGAACAATCTGGAAATCATGGATGCTTTACTTGAGATGGACAGAGCGACAAGAGATCTAAATATTTACACGCGAGAATCTTCTGCGGGGTCCGTTGTGACTTCAATGATTTTGGTGGCATTTGGTGTTATAATCACTGTTATCTACTGAAAGGACTTTTGTGATAGTAACCTGTATTTAGCCGCTGAGCAATAGTAGCACAAAACAATTTTAGACCTTTTGATTCGGCTATCTAGGACCGTATTTATAATATAAATAAAATAGCTACCTATGTATTAATCTAAATTATTTATATATAATTAAAACTAAAAATTATTTTAGTGAAAAAATGACGTGGCGTCAAATTTCTATTAACCTTGCCTTCACTCATTTATCTTTCAAAATTATTACGTTTTGGGGAAGTACAGCCACTAAAGTGACGTGAAAGATATGTTATATTGTTTAAACTTTTCCACATTACTTCGTTGTGGTAAAAGGCGAAAAATGAACAACATATCTTTTTGACGACGACTGTACCCGAAATTTGTTTGTCTCTAGTTTTTATTATGACACAGATTCGTGTAATACAGGGTGCTTCCTGTAACAGGAGCAATAAATTAAACTGTAGGCTGTACTCCTCAAACTGACCAACATTTGTTCAGCAACTTTTAAAAATTATGAATTCTTTGGACTTCCTCTTTTTCATACAAAATAAATATAGCCTTCAATGTACGCTGACATCAGTGTATTTGATTATTTTGACGTTGCTTGTCACGCTATAAACATAACAAAATTTGCATTACATTGCGTCTTAGAATAAACTTTAAAATGTAATAAACCTGAAAACCTGAGTTATTTTCAAAAGTTGCTGAACAAATGTTGGTCAGTTTGAGGAGTACAGGCTACAGTTTAATTTATTGCTCCTGTTACAGGAAGCACTCTGTATAAAATAATAATATATATATATTATGTCAAATTATAGCTTTCTTGCATTAATAGTCAATAAGCTAAGCCGCAGAGAAACAGTCAGACGAACGTGAGGAATCTATTAAGTAGTTATTCTTGTTAATCATAATTATTGTTTATGAAAATGCTCAATGTTTAAATTTTTACTTTTATAATAAATATCATTCAACATTTACGTTTTATTATTTATTTATAAGCATTAAAATAACTCATAGGTGAACTAAAAATTCTATAGAAAGATTATGATTGTAACTGTCCGATATTTGGTGAATTTAGGTACATTCTTTTTTTTTAATAAACGATTTATTCACGGAAACAGCATATTTTTACATACTAGGTACAACCTCCGCCAAACTGTATAACAGTTTGTTGGCAGAAATAGGCTCCTCTCTTTACATACTGTTTTAGGCTATTTTACTCATTTAGGTATTTAAACTATTTTTAGATACTAGTGTACTTACTAGTGTTCTAATTGTTAGTAGTTTTGAGAATCGCAAATAATTTACCAGCTGCCTTACTTAAGCGTTGGAAAGGCCAAAGTATACAGTGCTTTCTATATATCTATAGTAAGTAGACACTATTTGTGATTTTTGAAATAAGGCAGTTGTCCCACCAAGAGCAAGTAAGCGATTAGCTATCGGCGATTTTCTCGCCCAAGAAACGAACAAAAGATAGGGATCCTGTGTTAGTAAAAGAGATACATATATTTATAGTTCATCGCTGGCTGTTCACACTGCCGGCGAGAACACTCGCTCTACTAGTTTGTCGCCGAGATAAGAGCGATGAGATAAAACTAGCTCAGCGGTACTCGCTCGGCGATGCTCGCTTGGTAGTTGAACTCAAGCTGCGAGACCAATAGCCCGTCGCACTCGAACACTCGTCTATAGCCGAGCGACAAAACTGTTAAAGCTAACACTCGCTTCTCGCCGCTCGCCCACTCGTTTCTAGTTTATCGTTCTACTCGCTTATAGCTCATCGCTTGCGGTGGGACAACTGCCTGAGTAGGTAACACTCCCTGCACCTTAAACAAAACTGCACCGTTTGTAAATTGATTTGGAAACCCCTTGGCAAAGTTGATACTCTAGCCTCCGACGATGAACAGCTGCCAGGTCTACTAATAAAGAAAGCACCTACATACTTTAATAAAATGTAAAATAAGACGAAATACGAGTATTTTAACTACTTGGAACTTTTTCCGTTAGATTGGTTAAAATAATTGGGAAAACAGAATTTTGCATAGTATTTTTTCTTGGCACGTGTACTGTATGACATCGCCATGCATAATCTATTTCTTAACCTATGATGATGACGATATCAAATTCATGGTAATCCGCCTAAGTATCATGATATCTTTGCAATTTGCTTATCATGATATCATTAAAATGTATATCAATCATTTAGTTGTTATCTTTAGACTTATGATTTGAACTAATAAAATTCTTTGCTTAAAGTAATCTATCTTTGTTATTAAATACTCAAACCGTTGCAGTTATAATCTTTACGACTTGATACAGTTTTTTTATTGTACCTAACAGTAAAGTTATCATGGCTAAAGGAACTTGTTTTTTTTTGTAGAAACTTAAGTATTTTAATAGAAACCATTTTAATTATTATTAATTAAATAAATAAATATTATAGGACATTTTTACACAAATTGACTAATCCCCACGGTAAGCTCAAGAAGGCTTATGCTGTGAGAACGCAGAAAAGGATATTTGTAAATATGTATCATATCATATGTATCACTGTCCGGGTATTACATGAGGAGTCCGGGTAGAACGATGAGATACCAAAATATTAGGTGCAACGATTATTATATATCAAATATCAATATACTAATATCATATCAACATTAAATATAACTTAATCCTTTGATTACTAATACGATAAAATAAACGATAAAACCAGATAACATTAGGAAACACGACCTAAATATTTTATATTTATGCGTGATTAAAACAAATCACACGTATTCGGAAGGAGTTAAAATGGTTTTCAAAGTAATAGCCCTTTTAGGGCTCTTAGCCTTAGCAAATGCTATGGTGAGCTATGAAAACTACAAAGTTTACAATATTGTGCCGAAGTCAGAAGCTGAAGTGCAAATGCTTAATGATCTGAAGAAAGACGGTTATGAATTCTGGACGGAGATATTGGAAGTTGGCAGCGAAGTGAGAATAATGGTGGCCCCTGTTGAAGATGAGCAGTTTTCGAGTTACGTCAAAAGAGTAAATCTTGACGCGAAGGTTAGCATTGCTAATGTGCAAGAGTAAGTACATCTTATTCATATTTGAAACGAAACTAGATTTATATTTAGAAATAAGTAACAGACAAAAAGTTAAAATTTTAAATATGAAACGACAAATATTAACACAAATACGTAGTTAATTTCTGGTGAAATATTTTTAATCATAATATAAATAACTGGAGAAAACAATGAAACAAGCGTTTCTAGGTCATATTGATAAATGTTCTAATAAAACAAACAACATGCGTAACCTCAACATCATTTGTCTTTTTAGGTTAATAGACGCTCAACTGAAGACCGCCATCCCCAATGCTAATTCTCGCAGCAGTACACTGGGTGGCATGTCTTGGGACAGATTCTACGGCTTGGATAACATCTACAACTGGTTGGATGAGCTAGAAACTCTTTACCCTGATGTGGTCACTACTGTCAATATTGGGACCACTTTCGAGAACCGTCAGATTAGAGCCATCATGATTGACTTCAAGCCTGGTCAGAGAGGCGAAAGACCTTTGACGGCGATGATTGAAGCAGGCCTTCATGCCAGAGAATGGATTTCACCAGCCACCGCTACATGGATCATCAAAGAATTTCTGACAAGTGATGACCCTGCAGTTAGGAGCATGGCGGAGACATTTGTGTGGCATATTATTCCCGTTGCTAACCCTGATGGATATGATTATACTTTTACAAATGTAAGTAATTACAATTTAATAAAACTATGATTATGCTGCGTTACCGCTGCGAGGCCCCGTACAAGAATGCAGTCTGCAGTCGAACTGTCGTCTCCTTAATGGAATCAGTATTAGTTTTTTTTGAAATCATAAATAAATAGTGTACATTACTTCTATTAGTAACGTGCACATTGCTTTAATTTTAAATGATATTCATACCTACTGAAAAATCAAAAGAGAGAATTAATAGGAGACAATTAAAACAAATGACGACTTAATTGCCATTAAATAATTGGTGATTATAACATACGAGTAAACGAATGTAAAACTTATTTACAGGATCGAATGTGGAGGAAAAATCGAAACACCGCCAACCACGTCATGTGTGGAACTAATGCCGATGCAGGCAACGGTATTGACTTGAATAGGAACTTTAACTTCCAATGGATGGGTGAGTAAATGTTTTTCCATTTTGTCAAGGAGAAAAAAAATTCTTCGTCAAACTTTTTCCTGATCGCAATGTGCATCATATCATGTTGCAGTCACTGGAGCCTCAGCTAACCCGTGTGATCAGACCTACGCCGGCCCCTCTGCTGCCTCCGAGCTTGAGACCCAATCCATCTCCAACTACGTCCTCGCACTGCAGAGGACTAGCGAGATCATCTACTACCTGGACTTCCACTCATACTCGCAAATGATCCTAGTACCGTACAGCCACGTGAGCGGCATCGACGTACTGCAAGCTCCTAACTACGGTGATATGGTAAATAATGAACAATATTTTCTATGCTACGTTAGTAACTAACGTTGTACAACTGTTGTACATCATAGCTTACGATTTCAAATTGTATGTGGCTCGGGTAGGCTCAAAATGTTAATTGATGTATCCGATTTTCGAATCAAGAAGACTAAACTTGACCTCGACTTGAGGTAACTAGGGTCACACACATTAATGGAGATTTATGTACAATTTGGGCGATGTACAGCGTTAAATTTAATTTTTTTCAGAATTATGACTATGAAATTTTTTTCTCTTACATTGCAACATAAATATCAAGATACCTATTATGTTTCAGTTTGAAGTCGCTATCCGCGCTGCAGATAAGTTGGAGGCCAGGCATGGAACACGCTACGCTGTCGGCACATCCCTAGAAATTTTATGTAAGTGGTCTTAGTTAAATTAATAAGATTTATGAACAAGACTCATTTAGGGTCATTGCGCCAGCCAAATCAAGTACGTAGGTAGTCGTAGTAAAGGCTGGCGTCCACTAGACTCGCTGAGTCGAGTCGAAACGCGTAGCCGCAGAAATTCGCCTGACCAGCAATACGCGCGGAGAATCGAATCGGCGCGCCGCGGCTATTCGTCAATGGACGCAGTTGCATAGAAAATATAGGAGGCAAATTATTGCGATTCGATTCGATTCGCCTCGGTGAGTCTAGTGGACGCCAGGCTTAAAATATGAATAGCTAGCAGCTGTATTTTTTTTCTACTTAGGACATATACAGGCTGCTTCTTGTAACAGGAGCAATAAGTTAAACTAAAGGCTGTACTCGTCACACTCTTCGTCACACTTTCACTCACATTTGTTCAGCAACTTTGAAAAATTATGAATCCTTTAGACTTCATATTGTCTTTAATGTACGCTGACATCAGTGTGTTTGACGTTGCTTGTCAGGCTTTAAACATAACAAAATTTGCAATAAGTACCTACATTGCGTCTAAGAATAAACTTTAAAGTGTAATAAAAATCAAAACATGAGTTATTTTCAAAAGTTGCTGAACAAATGTTGGTCAGTTTGAGGAGTACAGCCTACAGTTTAATTTATTGCTCCTGTTACAGGAAACATGTATACATTTTGTAGACCTATACGGTTGCGAATCTGGACGTTCATTAGGTACCTTACCTAATGAACGTCCAGATTCGCAACCAAGATTTTTACCTGCTTTCAACTCATGTTTAGATATATTGTTTTTTGGAGAAATTTTAAAACATTCTGCCATTATGGTTAAACCATTAATCACTTAATATTTTAACCTATTTCAGATGCTGTAACTGGTTCAAGCTTTGACTGGGTAAAGGGTGTCGTGGGCGTGCCGATTGTGTACCTCTTCGAATTAAGAGACGTCGGCTTGTACGGGTTCCTACTGCCCCCAGAAGACATTATCCCCAATAATGAGGAAATCATGGACGCGCTCCTAGAACTGGATAGGGCGACCAAACAGTTGGGTTACTATACTGGCGCAGGGACTGTTTTCAGTTCTGTTGTGTCTTTGGTTATTTCTGCGTGTATGTTGGTATTGCTCCAATAATACAGTAATGAAGAAATACGTTGACATGTTATTCAGTATATTTATAAGAGCTGGTGACACATTAGTACAGCTGCCAGCACATATATCAGAGCAGAAAAGGTGCTCAAAATCATCTGAACATGCGCTTTAATGCCCCGTTAATAAAGGCTTTGTTCAGATTAGTCAACACCTCGGCCGCTTCGATTTATATAATAGGAACTGTACAAATGGTACTTTCCTAGTTTGTGGGAATGATTTATGTAAATTTATAAACTGAAATTATGACATCTATTTATATTAAAGAGAAATATTTAATAAAATAATTTGATTTGTTCCCAAAGTTGTGTTATGTAAATTTAATTTATATTTTATATCAAAGTGCCAATTGTTTTCTTTTATTGCCTTTAGTTTCTTATTTATCGAATCATGACATCGTTCATTTTTTGATAACATCTTCATCTTAAGACCTGTTAGAACAAAAAAATGTTGCGTTACTATACAGTCATTAAGAAAAGGTCAAGATTACTATTATTATTGATATTGTATTTTTACTATTTATCCCACAAAATATTTTATACATTTTACTAGTCTAACCATTAAAATTAGCGCAACAAAGTAAATTTTAAAACGACTAACTCAAAAACCACAAAAACTATCAATGTCTTTAAGAAGCTGTAATAAATCAAGTAAGTAGTTCCTTTCCCTGAGTTGTTAACTAATTAGTGTAAGCAATAAAGACAACAAAGAGAATGCTATGCCTCCCGGGGGATTCAAACGCGCAATAGGGCGTTTTTTTTGTTGCCCCTACACTTTTTTTTTTCAAATTTGGGATTTTTTATGTTATTTCTACTCAGAATCACGAGCTCTTTCTATCCTAATAGGAGAAAAAAAGTGTCCCAAAATTTCCATACATTTTTCGATCTTTCCATTACGCGACCGCCATACAAAGTCTATGAAAAATGGTGACGGAATGGAAATAAAAACCTTAGGACACTTTTTTTCTCCTATTAGGATAGAAAGAGCTCGTGATTCTGAGTAGAAATAACATAAAAAATCCCAAATTTAAAAAAAAGTGTAGGGGACAACAAAAAAAAAACACCCAATAGCTATTTGCAGGTACAATGCGGTTTTGGATTTGTTTTGAGATAATTTTCTTCATTCACTTGGGGAAAGACATTATAAGTTAGAATTAGATAGGTATTATGAGGTGTCTATTTGCCTTAATTCACTGACATTACATTTCGTTTGATAATGAAATTATCGGAACGAAATATAATATTATCAAAATTGGAATGCAACGGTATTATGTATAATAATATTTTACTTATGTCCGTACTTAAGTATACATACATATATTACGTGAATACGTAAATCTACCAAGCGACCCGCCCTGCTTCGCACGGGTTAACAAATTATACATAAACCTTTCTCTTGAATCACTGTATCTATTTAAAAATGGCATCAAAATCCGTTGCATATTTTTAAAGATCTAAGCATATATAGGGACAGACATACAGCGGGAAGCGACTTTATTTTATACTATGTACTTAGTGATTATTCAAACGAAAGCTAGACACCTGATTATAATTAGCGCTAACACTATATATAGAGTCTGTGTGGAAAGAGAAGAGTCGTAGAATGTATTGGATCCCATACATTTCACGACTCTTCTCTTTCTGAACAGACTCTATTATGTATCTATCAAGTTCTCTCGTAGACATTAATTAAAGCATCACCGCTGTCTGGCACTTTGCGTTAAAATAAGAAAAAAGTTAGTGTTAAAAAGGTTAAGAACACAGAATTATGCCGTGACGGTTCTGGCCCGGGTTTAGTTTCAACGCATTTAAGGTGAGGATAAGGCGAGTTTACACTCAACTTGCAGTTTTATTTTGTTAGATAAATAACATAGTAAGTCATTCACCGGTTTTCATTGTTTTTATTTTCCTTGAACATCAAACATGATTTATATTAACAATTTAACAAGGTTGACATATTTTATTAATAAAACAAAAAGCACTACTTTATTTGCAACGTGCCATAAACTGATTTATTTCCCATATATTTTGAACTACTAGTAATATATATCAGCATGTTCAATACAAAACACACCTAGTTAATAATTAGGAAGGCAATTATTTAATAAAATACCGCCATAACTATCAGTTTACCTAAACAAGAAAAAAAGGTTTGTTTTTATTACTCATACCTAACTTGTATCTATTATACAAACTTAAAAAAAAATGTTCAGCTGTGGAGTTTACAATCAGGTACCTATGTTACCAATACATCAATAAAAATTATTATAGATATACGCACTTTATACATTCATATAAAGCCCCCCTAACTTCTAAAAATAAGTAACCCTCGCCGGATGACACAACTCTCAAAGGTAAATAATAATAAATTATGACTGTCCTGACAATCTGACGCATGACTGAAATCAGATGTCACAACGAGGCCACAAATCATAATGTGGTGCTGTTTGCTGCTCCGCGGACACAGAATGGAATGGAGATGCAAATGTATTTTTGAAGTGAAAACTTCTTTAGCGGCGCTGGCACTTTTTGAGGTGATGGGAAAAAAATGATAAACTCGAGACAGCGTAAGGCGATCACGTGACCGTAAGGTTTAGATGGCCACTTATTTAGATGTCATTTAAATCAATAAAGAAAAACTCAATGACATAATTCAATAAAGCTACATCTTGATGAAATCGCTAATAAAAGTGAACTCTAGTACTGGTGAATAAAACTCAAAATATCATGACCATGATATTTCGATGCGAGGTCTGCAAGGTAACTTTACAATTTATATTCGAATTATAAACAATTAACGCTACAAATTTGAATTTCGAATTTTAAACAAACTCACCAGCAACCAGCGACCGACAATTTCGGAACTAAAGTTTTCAATAGAAAGGAGGATGGATCAATTATACATAATGCTGCAGACATTTTGGACTAGTCATTGAGTTTTCACTTCTGTCGGCACTCCCGGGGTGCAATCCGTTGTTTTTTTTTCATTGACTCTTAAGTTTTAACTATCCTATATGAATCGATAAGCCTTGGGATATTTAACTGGCAAAAAGTTGCGCACACAAATTGAGTACGTTCTACAGATCTCATAAAAAAGCTGTTTATGCTGTTTGAATAATTATTAACAGATATGACTTTGAGTCCCTTATTGGCACGTCACGTGATCGTGACCAGAATATCTGAAACATTTGACGGGCTTTCCATAATTTATAATCCCAAATAATCAGAAGATTGATGATCATTAATAATATTAAGATTATATTCATAATACCTATTCGTTTTATCACACTATACTGTTTGTACCTAAAATAATGAGAAGGAAAGGATACTGATAATAAAAATACACATGTAGCCGATATGAAGTATATTTAGTTTGTTGTACAAATTCCCTAAAAGATGTCGCTGTTACATAAGAAAACTGAGTAACGCTAGTTTATCATAGAACCTATAAAAGAAACTGTACATATGTGAATAAATGTTTGGTAACGTAGCAACTTGTTTCAACAAAGTGGTCCTTCGAGTTGAGAAGAGAAGTGACTTAAGTGACATAGACAGTGCATTCAAAAGTGATCTTTAAGTATAGTTAGTAGAGTCTAAAATCAAGTAAAGTGTCAGTGAGTTAGAACATTTAGAAGTATTTTGAGAAGCCATCCATCAAAATTGTCATAAAAAATTACAAAATTAAAATTCAAGATTTCGGAAAGATTAAATAAATAACGCATATTTTCAAACCCACGAGCAAACGCAGAAAATTCGCCGCTTCAAATTAGTGTTATTTACAAGATCGAAATTCATTGACTTGGAAAAATACAATTTTAGAAATAGAACATGTGAAAATTTTTACACGTCAAACAAAACAAAAATAATTTCCATCTGAATTTTCCGTCGTATGAACAAAATCAAGAAAAATGTTTCAAGAATTTACAAGAATGAATAGCTGAGTGAGAACGTGTGTGTAAATTAATCCTTAAAGTGCAAATGAGCTACCTGCCATGTTCTTTTTCTAGAAGAGAAGAGATTCCGAGTTTCAGAGATATATTTCAAGTTGAGATTTCATGTTTTCTAAAACACAAAGATGTCGTTGCAAGATTTAATAGCGGAACAAGAATTTACGTATGGTAGAATACTAAAAGCTAGAGAAATTTTCAAAAATATATCAAACAAGAAGCTTACGATCGGTCATGTCAAAACCAGACTAGAATCCTTACAAGAATATTGGAGCCGATTCTCAGCGAATCATTCAAGAATAGTGAAGCAAGTGAAGCCCGAGGAACGAGACGCTTTTCACTATTTTAAGCAAAACATCTATTTCGAGTGCGAGGAAGTGTATATTGAGTTGAAAGCAGACATGACAGATATCCTAGAGCAATGGGCAGAAGAAGCAAACACCTTAAGTATTTTCAATTTACCATCCATGCCCCAATCATTCGAGCCTACACATACTGACACGATAGCGGAAGTCGACATCCAGAAGGAATCACAAGTCAAGTCACAGTCATTTCACACAATACCAGTAGCTAAATCTGAGTTATGCGAGCAGAATCATTCACTAAGTAAAGAGTTTCAAGAAATAATATACAAAAGCCATCACTCGTTGCTGCGGAGAGAGTACAAAAGAACATCTTACCAATCTCAAGAGTCAGAAAACATGGAGTTGAAGAGCATAGAATCAAGCTACGAGATAAAAAACAAGCAAGAATTCAAGCGAGATGTAGAAACGAGCGAAAAATCGAAGCACAAACCTAAAATAGATACGGAGACGAACAGAGATTTCAAGCCCGAGTATAAGCGAGAGAGAATAATAGAGATTCACGAAGACGTGCAAAGAGATCGAACTTTCATTAGCATGTACTTAAGAGATGAGATTAACCACATGCTAAAGAAGTTAGAATTCAGAGAAATAGAGATAAAGATACATATAACAGGAGAGACAGGAGAAAAACTGTACGAGAAAGGAGTCATAAAAGAAGAGGACGATTATCGAGAGATAGCGTCAAACCGCTGGAGGTCTACTGAGAATGTTTTGTGTAGGAGAAACAAAAGCGACACAGAGAGAGGAAGATTCAAACAAACATCCGATTCATGGCCTCTAAACAATCCTTGAATAGCCTCCGTGCCGAAGTAAACCTTCCAATTTTGAGAATTTGTCTCTGGAAGCCCTGGCAGTCTAAGTTCCTAAATCGATTAAAAGAAAGGTGGAAGTGAAGACAGTATACACATGAGCTATCGAAGAGAAGATTTTTTATTTTAGTAATGTTTATTTTATTATTAAGAAATGACATTCTGTCATTTAGGCGGGAGTATGTTCGAGCCGATATGAAGTATATTTAGTTTGTTGTACAAATTCCCTAAAAGATGTCGCTGTTACATAAGAAAACTGAGTAACGCTAGTTTATCATAGAACCTATAAAAGAAACTATACATATGTGAATAAATGTTTGGTAACGTAGCAACTTGTTTCAACACATACCTACCTTATTTAGTTTGTGTAGATGATGTAATATTGTGTTATTTTATGTTAACTTTTAAAGTGTCATAATTAATTAAGAAACAATGTTTAAAACAGTATATATCGGATATTGATATTGTCATTACCTATACACTAGTCAATTACATATTATTAAAAATTTTGTAAAAGAGAAAAAAGGCTGACTGACTTGACTTGACTGAGATGACTTGGTAGTCGGAGGGTCGAAATGGAGTTTAAGTAAAACCAAACATTACCGAAGTTGTGTTGTATTCTCGGTATCCAAGCATAGAGAGAGTAAATCTAAACTTAACACATATATTTATAGGCTATTATTGCTTACATGCTATTTATACAATTACGTGCGTCGCATAATTATGTCGCAGGCAGTAACGTATAGTTACTGTTAATATGTTAACTTGGGCATATAGTACACCTCCCTGGAAAGTTACTCTTCACCCCCACAAAGGAGAAAAAAAAATGTGACACACGCAGTTGCATTTACATTTTTTTTTTAAATTATAATTGAATATAATAATTACTAGTTATTACTTAGTTTCAAAATACATCTTAGTGTTATTTTTATGAGTTATATAAACCTGATTATTTTTTAATATCTTAACATTCGGTGACATATCTTCTATGACCTTGTAAGGTCCGTTATAAATGGAGTCTAATTTATCGCCTACTTGATTTTTTAAAAGTATTAAGTCTCCTGGTTTATATTGTACAGAATTCATTTTCTTATCATACATTAATTTTCTATTTACTTTACTAGACATTAAATTATTTCTAGCTTCTGACTGAGCTCTTTGTAACCTATACTTAAATTCTTTAGTATAACTATCATAATTATAGAGAGGGTCGACAGAAGAAATTAAATTATTCGGTAAACGACAGTGTTTGCCGAAAACTAATTCGAATGGCGTATATTGCGTCTCGGTATGTACGGTGGTATTATACGAAAAACACCAATAGCTTAACCAGGTACTCCAGTCTGTGCGGTTATTACTACATTGTATCTTAAGGTAAGCTCCTAGGTTTTTGTGCGTGTTCTCGAGTGCTCCTATAGTTTCGTGGTGATAAGCAGTCGAGTGTAGCTTATTTATACCTAATAATCTACAAATATCGCTAAATACACTGGACATAAATTCGGTACCTTGATCCATTATGATGTCGCTTGGTACGCCATATCTTAAAATAAAATTATTTACAAATGCTTTGCTTACAGACTCAGTGTCTTTCCTCTCTAAAGGGTATGCTTCGACGAACTTAGTCAGTTCACACTGAATTGTTAATACGTACTTATAGTTATAATTATCTACTTCTAAAGGTCCTAGAATATCTAAAGAAACTCTTTCGAAGGATGAGCTTGGTGTTGTAGTTATAACCATTGGCTCCTTAATGTATCTATTAGTGTGTTTATTGTGTTGACAATGTGCACGTTTCTTTACGTATTCGTATACATCGTGGCTCATTCTTGGCCAGAAGTAATGACGTCTTATATTGTTTAACATTCTATTAACCCCCGCGTGGCCACTCGTGGGTAATAGATGGAAATCGTTCAAAATAACTCTTATTTCCTCTTTATCGTATACTTTCGTAACACCTTTTGTTACAAGGATCCTAGGAATATCACATTTGTAGCTAGCTAAAAATTCATTTATTTCTTGCGCATTTCGTTTATCTTTTATTATTATAACTTCGTTTATGCATTGCTTCTTGCAAAATTCTTCTAATTCCCTCGCTAACACGCCTACGGTAGATAACGATCGGGATGTTAGATATATGCATGATTTGCTTGGTATGTACTCAAAATTTCCTTTACTACTCATTATTTTATTTTGACATGTCTTACTTAACTTATAATTGGAACTTAATATGAGTTCAATACAATTTTTTGGTGCTTTGATGATTTCCACAACTCTAGGTTGATCAGGCCTATCGTTTGAGGGTACATCTGTCGCTAAGTCACCTTGATCGCAAGTTTGTTGTGCGCGCTGTTTCCGTGATTGGGCTCTGGTCATGACTGATACAACGTTTGTTCTAATATTTTTTAAATCTTCACTATTCATCGGTAAGCGACTCAATGCGTCTGCAGCTGCATTGTTTCGCCCCGGAATGTACTCAATATCAAAATTAAATTCTTCTAAATACAACCTAAATTTGGTTAATCTACTCGAAGGATCAGTCATTCCAAAAAGATAGATCAATGGTTTATGGTCGGTGACAATTTTAAACTTTTTCCCGAAGAGATAGGGTCTAAAATGTCTTGTCGACCAAACTATGGCAAGTAATTCCAAATCTATGATTGGGTATCGCGTTTCGGCTGGCTTAAGATTTCGACTTGCGTACGCGACTACCTTCCCGCTAGCATTCGATAATACTGCTCCTAATCCTATTTTTGATGCATCTGTATGTAACGTAAATGTGTTATTTTCCGAAAAATCTGGATAATCTAAGACTTGTGGACTAGTAAGAATATTTTTTAATTTTAAAAATGCTGCTTCACACTCTGTAGACCAATTAAAAACTGCGTTTTTCTTGGAAAGTTGATTTAAGGGATAAGCTATGTTCGCGAAATTTGGAATAAACCGTCTATAGTAATTGGCAAATGCTACGAATCTTTTGACCTCGTCTGTATTCGTTGGTCTTGGGTATTTGGTTAATGCATCTACTTTCGCTGGGTCGGGCTCTACTCCTTTTGAAGTTATTTTGTGCCCTAAATACATTATCTCTTTACGTAAAAATTCGCATTTTAATGGATTTAGTTTAAGATTCGCGCTCCTCAAACGTTCTAAAACTTGAGTAAGGTTATGGTTATGTGACGTCATGGATTT
Organism: Cydia amplana; assembly: GCF_948474715.1. NCBI lineage: Eukaryota > Metazoa > Arthropoda > Insecta > Lepidoptera > Tortricidae > Cydia > Cydia amplana. Next base: position 6,717,049 of record NC_086085.1, read on the forward strand.
TCCTATGACAATACAATCGTCTAAGTATATAAAACATTGTTTGTAATTTAATCCGGACATGGCTATGGTCATAAGCCTTGAGAAAACACTACCGCTTGTTCGGAGCCCCATGGGACATCTCTTCATTGAATACATTTTATCGGTCGTAAACGCGGTGTATTTCCGGGATTCCTTGTCTAAAGCTAGTTGGTAATAACCTTGGGAAAGATCGAGCTTTGAAAAATATATGCTACCTGCTAGGGAATCTAATATTTCTGTTATGTTGGGCAATGGGAATTTATCATCCTGTATTTTATTATTTAGTTGCCTATAGTCGACAACCAATCTCCATTTCTTTTCTCCTAACTTATCACTCTTTTTGGGAACAAGCAAAACTGGGCTGGACCACTCGGAAGTAGTCTCTTCAATTATGTCGTTGTCTAGCATATCTTGGATCTGAGTTTGGAGTTCTTTGCGTAAGGCATGTGGTATCCTGTAAGGTTTTACGTACACCGGGCTTGCATTTTCTTTTAAGTTAATTTTATGCTCCAGTAAGTTTGTTGTAGTAAGCTTGTCGCCTGGCAGATGGAAAACATCTGCGTATTTTGCGCAAATTTGTTCTATACTTAACTGTTCCTCTGTGTTTAAATAAGTGTGTAAATTTAAAAGATCTAATAAGGTTTTTACTCTATTGACGCTAATTTTCCTTGAGTCAAAATTGCAAATATCAAAATTACATAATCTGTTTACTTTTAACTTTGATAAATCTAAAGTAACTAGCTTATCAGTTGTATTCAATATCCGGACGGGTATTTGACCTTTGTCTGGTCTTGAAATAACACCTGCTACAAAAACGCCTTCTTGCATTTCCTCGGCTAGTACTACGCAATCATCGTCTAGTTGTGACGTAATGTGAGTCATAACTTCGCATCGCGGCGGTATGTTATGGACATACGTATCCTTTGAATGTACTTGCATAGGTATCGATACGGACTGACCTCGGTCCTCTAAAATTAATGCATTGCGTTTATAACTTATGTCTGCATCGTAACGTTTGAAAAATTCTTCTCCTAAAATTGCTTGGGCTGAGCATTGCAAATTCTTAAAAACATGAAACTTTTCTTCGCAAATGAAACCGTTAAAGTCTAATTCTAAATATATATATCCCTCTGAAGTTAAATCTCCACATACTCCATTAATGGTAATGCTATATCCTTGTATTTGTTTAAAAAGATCGGGTTTGTTTTGTAAATATTCGTATCTAATAGCACACAGGGCTGCTCCGCTGTCGGCCAGGAGCTTTAATTTATATGTCTTACCTATACTACAACTTACTGTGCTATAATTATCTTTATTATAAATAAATATTGCGCTATTCATATTAGTCACGAAAAAACTGCCTGTTAGGTTTTTCATCATCGTGTGACGGTTGTATGTGCTGCGCACGCGTATTCGGGCGAGCGGGCGCGCGCGCAGGTCGGCGAACTGTAGCTGCACTGTCAGCGAAATTGTCAGGTCGTTTAACTCTATTTGTCGGGACGTGTTGCGAAATACCTACGCTACGGTTATTGCTAGAATAATATCGTGTCCCGAATGTATTTCTTTGCATGTTAAAAGGTTGACCCCTATTATAACGTGCGGAGTGGGCGTTCCGGTTCCCGTAATTATTACGATAATGGTTGCGCCCGTAATGTAGGACCTGCTCCTGCTGTGGTGATGAGCTGTGCTCGTCGATGGCCGTCCTGATCGCTTCGGGCAGTGACGTAAATTGCCTAGATGATATTATGGTACTTAACTTGGGATCTGCTAAACCGTCTGCAAAACGCTTAATGGCTGATTTCTCGTTCAGTGGACGAAGTATATCGTACCTGCTATCGTTACCGTCGGCCTGGGATATGGTCAGATTGACAAAAAGATCCTCGATCTCGGCTCCGAATGCCTCTATAGTTCTCCTACCTTGCCTAGCTCTGTACAGTTGAGCCTGAATCGATTCGGACGATTTTTTAGGTAGTAAGAATGTACGCATATCCGCGATAAGTAATTCTACGCTAGTATATGACGTCTTTAATCTGAGCTTAGCGCTAGATGAGAGTCTTGTTTTCAGGACGAACTCTATTAAAACCTGTTGAGTTTCGCTATTAATAATGGAACTGTACATTATAATGCCGTCTATCAACTGCTTAGTGGTATCCTCCTGCCCCGTCATGACGGGCAACAAGGCGATGGCCGTCTTGACATCAAAACTGGGCTTAGCCATTTTTACCTCTGTTTGAGATTCCGTATCGAAAAATTGTAATGCTATTTTTATCCTACTGTAAGTCTCGATAATATCGTTTATATGCTTATTAGCTAACTCTATTTCCGAAGGCACAAAGTTTGCCTTTTGCTCCTGTAACTGAGACACAATATCCGCCGCACGGTTATGCAGTTCGTTCGATTCGTCTAATTTCTTCCTACCTATTTCTTTCCGTCGCCTCTCTGGACCTAACTTTACAATATCTTCTCTTAATTTATTTAATCTGTCGCGTATGAACTGTAATTCGGCTAGCATAATAAATTCGCGGCTACAATTAATTACATACAATGGCTAAAATTAGGATACCTATCATTCGCTAAATATCGTGACGAAATAATAAAACATAATAATAAAGTTATATCTAACTTACATTAGTAGCGGGCAATGTACTCCCGTAAGTAGGTTATGTCGACGCTGCATTCCGCGCTGGCACGGGCGGGCGGTCGCGTGACGCTGCTGGCGAGCTGGCACCTCCATGTGGCACTCGCTGACGCTGCATGTGGCTGCCTCTGCTCCGACGACGATGACGGGCCGGGCTAACCCTGGACTCCCTCGAGCATGGGCCGGGATAACCCTGGACACCTCTTGATGTGGGCCGGGATAACCCTGGACACCTCTTGAATTGCGAGCCGGGATAACCCTGGACAACGCTCTTCTTTCTTCCTTCTTCGTCTCTTCTTAATTTGAGTTTTGTTTCTTGGTCATCTTTTTCTTTCTTCTCTTTCGTTTTCAAAATGCGTGGGAGGGTTCTGTTAATAGGAAGGTTCTTTCTTGAAAATGCGCAGGAAGTTTCTTTCTTGAAAAATAGGTTCTTCAACTTGAATCTTCATTAGGGTGATCTTCTTGCCTTGACTTCTATCTTCATTCTCGTATGCGGTGCGCCGTGGTATTCTTCACTTTCCTGGTTCTCTTCTGGTATGGGTCGCCATGAGATGACTTGGTAGTCGGAGGGTCGAAATGGAGTTTAAGTAAAACCAAACATTACCGAAGTTGTGTTGTATTCTCGGTATCCAAGCATAGAGAGAGTAAATCTAAACTTAACACATATATTTATAGGCTATTATTGCTTACATGCTATTTATACAATTACGTGCGTCGCATAATTATGTCGCAGGCAGTAACGTATAGTTACTGTTAATATGTTAACTTGGGCATATAGTACAAGTATGACAATTTTTTTTAAGTCCAGTCAGCTTTACGTGTTTCCCTGTCGGCCAAATCTCTTCAATTTATATGATAATATTTTATAATGACTCTCTTTTTATTGTTTTTCTTCCTAACCTTCCGTAAAATTAAGCTCCTTCGTAGGATTTGGCTTGTTGACATTTAATTTTATCCCTTGAATATTGGTTCGCAAGCCTCTTTTGTGTCCAAGTTCCTAAAATATCTTAGCGAAATTAAAAAGTCAATTACAGATTTATTTTTATTATACATTCTCAGTAAAATTACCTTTCTCGGATTCTTTGCTTATATGCTTTATTACCTCATAATCTTCTATACAACTGAGTGGATTTTAATAATTACAATCTATAAATGTATACGGAGCCTCCTTAAGGCAAGTGTACATATTTTTGGCCTGGGATGTATTTACTATAGAGTCTATAAAACACCAAATAACAGGTGTAAAAGCAAAAAAAAATTAAGCTAAAAATGTGTCAATTTTATATGATTTATATACGATTAGGTAATAAAGTAAAGATAAGAATCGATTTTAAAATTTGGACATAGTTGCCTTGCCTCTGTCTACCTCACTTTATATACGACTAGCGAGTCTAGCGACCCGCTCCGGCTTCGCACGGGTTAACAAATTATACATAAACCTTCCTCTTGAATCGCTCTATCTATTTAAAAAACTGCGTCAAAATCCGTTGCGTAGCTTTAAAGATCTAAGCATACATAGTGACAGACAGACAGCGGGAAGCGACTTTGTTTTATACTATGTAGTGATACTAGTGATAGTGATAGTGAAGTTTAGGTATCTACCCACTTTATATTGGGTAGGTATATGATCTAAAACCAAACTCCCAAATTTCTCAACGAAGCTCATCACGGCATCAATCATTCAGTAGTCGTTAATGAGCAGAAAAAGGGTGACCAGACTAATAACACACCAGCCACGTCTGACCTCGATCCCAAAATAAACTGCAGCGAACAAGGGTCCTTTTGTAAAATGGTCACTGATGCTTTACAAGAACTCGGTGTTAAAGCAAAACTAGTAGGACCATAGACCAGGATACACTGGTGGATTAAAATTAACTTTATAATACGTTGTAGACGTCACCAACCATTATGAAGGGCATAAACTTCTGTTAAAAGTCGTTTATCGGTACCTTTAAAACGTGATAGTGGTTTGGAGGAGTTATTTTAGTAAAACGGATGCTTATTTGTTATAATTAGCGATCAAAAGGGTTTTATGGACCGGATTTTCAAAATGTGTTATGATTTGTTTATAGAATTATTTTTCATAATTGATGGGTCTTTGGCGTCATTTCTTTTGTAACAAAGGCAAATTTCGTGTTGAAATATTGGCTATGCATCCATGTGTTATGCAGAATACGTCTAAAAAACTGTTTGTAGTTTATTATCAAGGGACTAGAATTATTAGTCAATCTACACATTGTAAATCATCTCCGCATTCTTATTAATTTGAATGACTTTTAAAACAAAAATAACGCAAATACATAGTTCCATTTATATTAACATTGTATTATTTTAAAGCAATTTTTTCGGTTGTATTTTTTTATATTTATTAATTATTACCTCAGAACTCCGTCATTTCTCAACCGATTTTTTTGACACATTTGATAAAGTGCATTTGCTTATGTAGATTTGTTTTATTAAATATTGTTAATTAATCGGTGGTTAGCCTCAGCCAATTAAGGAAGGCTCGGCAACGTGCATCTGAAACATTTTAACTCTACTATCTGTAAATGCAAAGGAATTTCAACCTATTTTCAGTACGTACCATAATGAGGCGTTTTGAAACTAAAATATGGTGCGAAATATAATTTATCACGACCAACGTGTTGACTAAACGCCTTATAGGTAGCGGCAACATAACTTACGCCTACCGCCCCTCCGACATTCTTCATACTGTCAACATTACTATTAAGGTAGCTGTGATAGTCATAAGCGGAGCGGGCAGCGATTATAATTAGGTTTAGGTCACGGCAGTGTTACAAAACGTTTACCCGCAAACATTTGATTATCTTTATAGGTACTGTTAACGTTACTATAAGACGCCAGTGCCAAGGGAGCGGGTAGATAATTTCACAAAACTGAGTTTTGTAGGTTATTTTGTGAAGGAGTTTTCAAATTACGAACTTAATTTGAAATTTATGTTTTGACAAAGAGTGGGTTTGAGCTCCAAAGCAGTAAATTAGAATGCAACCGGGATACACGCTAAGATGATAGAGACACTTATACTTTTTGAACGAATTACAAAGTGCACCAGTTTAATAAATTCTTTTTTGTATAACACGATTGCTGGAACAATGTGTAACTCGTAGTTAAGCATGCTTTGCGACAATTTTGTGGACTTACGGGCTGTTCTGCAGTGAGCGACATAAAATTTGCCAAAACCAACGACTGTGATACAACTAGGGAACAAGTTTAATTATTTTATTAAACATTTCCAAACATTATTTGAGAGAAATTAACGGGGTACCGCCGTGACCAGGTAGCTTAAAGGTAACTTTAGCCGCGTTAACTGAAGACGTCGGTTCGGTTAAGTCTATTGGAGGGATTTGTCAGTTTTCTTTCGTAGGTATTAGCATTTATATCAGTTGACATTTAGATAGATTGAAATTTGAAGAATCGCTAATCCTAGCACTCACCACAAACAACATTCTTCCTATGAAACTATGAAATAAGGGATTCGACCATTTTTTCTCTTGGCATTCCATTTACGCCAGGGGAATACGCATGTGTACTACCTTCTCTAGTTTAACTACTTTTTCTGCGGGAATTCTTGGAATATTCCACAGTATTTTAGTTAATTAGTTGACTAAATTAGGGGCCGTTAGTTAGTTCATTTCCACGATATTTTTCGAGTAATTGCACCGGAGAGAGTTGAGAAATTAACTCGGAAGCGGGAATATTTTTGCAATTTTAGCTACTAAGTTATAAGACTGCTTTTATTAATTTATTGAGGAAAAAGTGGCATACTTAACGGAGCGGAGATTTAAGAGCTTTATTAGTTACTAGTTGTTGCCCGCGACTTCGTACGCGTAGATTTGTATATTGGTACTATTGGTTATATATTCTACATTAGCTTATTATGCAAAATAACATTATGCAGCAAAAGATAGCAGTAGGGACTGTTAATCATTTGTTAATTATTATACACAACCTGGCTACGACGTTTCAAGCCCCTAACTGAATAAAATTGTTCTCGATATAATCCCTCTCAACCCCCAGCATATTTTCAAGTCCACTATTTAGTAAAACCTACTACCTAACTACCTATTTACGAAGTTTGAAGTTCCTAGCTTTAAATACAATTTGAACTCTCTACCAACTTTCAACCCCTTCTTAAACCTTTTAGGGGATGAATTTTTAAAGAAGCTGAAATTACTTTTCATGTATTCTAATAATATGCCTTTATACAACGATTCAAGTCCCGCACTCAAATAAATGTTTGACCTCCATACAAATTTTCAACCCCTTTTTTACCAACTTGAGGGATGAATTTTCAAAAATGCCGAAATTACTTTTCTTGTATTCTAATAATATGCCTTTATATAAAGATTCAAGTTCCGCACACAAACAAATGTTTGATCTCCATACAAACTTTCAACCCCTATTTAATCATTTTAAGGGATGAATTTTCAAAAGCGCTGAAATTACTTTTCTTGTATTCTTATAATATGCCCTTATACAAAGATTCAAGCCCCGCACTCAAAAAAATATTTGATGTGCATACAAACTTTCAACCCCTTTTTCACCACCTTGGAGGATGAATTTTTAAAAACGCTGAAATTACTTTTCTTGTATTCTTATAATATGCCCTTAAACAAAGATTCAAGTCCCGCACTCAAAAAAATATTTGATGTGCATACAAACTTTCAACCCCTTTTTCACCACCTTGGGGGATGAATTTTCAAAAACGCTGAAATTACTTTTCTTGTATTCTTATAATATGCCCTTGTACAAAGATTCAAGTCCCGCACTCAAAAAAATAATTGATGTGCATACAAACTTTCAACCCCTTTTTCACCACCTTGGGGAATGAATTTTCAAAAACGCTGAAATTAGTTTTCTTCTCTTTTATTATAATATATTTTTAAAAAGTTTCAAGTTCCTAGCTTACAATAAAATTTGAACCCCAAGACAAACTTTCATCCCCTTTTTAACCCCCTTAGGGGTTTAATTTCCTAAAACGTCGCAATTACTTTTTTTTGTAATCGGCTATTATGCCTTTCTAAGAAGTTTCAAAGCATTTGTATTGGATTCAAACTTTCAACCCCTTTTTAACCCTGTTAGGGGATGAATTTTCAAAAACGCTGAAATAACTTTTCCTGTATTATAATAATATCCCCATACACAAAGTTTCAAGTCCCGCGCCCGAAATTTTTTTTAATTTCCATACAAACTTTTAACCCCTTTTTCACCACCTTAGGGGATGAATTTTCCAAAACGCTGAAATTAGTATTCTTGTATTTTAATAGTATATCTTTTTTACGAACTTTCAAATTCGTAGCTCAAAATAAAACTTGTACCCCATACAACCTTTCATCCCCCTTTTAACCCCCTTAGGGGTTGAATTTTTCAAAATCGCTTCTTATCTCTTGTACACTTTACAAATGCAACCTAGTGTGCAAATTTCAACTTTCTAGCTTTTGTAGTTTCGGCTCTCCGTTGATGAATCAGTCAGTCAGTCAGTCAGTCAGTCAGTCAGGACACTTGCATATACGAGGGGTATTCAAAATATTCTCGGTATGAGAATGAAAACAAACAAGTACGAAAAGTTTGATATTTTTATTTTTCAATATACTCCCCCCCTATGTTCATACACTTAAAAGATCGATCAATTATTTTTATTAATCCTGCATAAAAATATTTTTTATCTTTGGTGTAAAAATGCTCCTCCACTGCCGCCTTCAATGCTTCATCATCGGAAAATTTATTTCCACGCAGATCCTTTTTAAGATTGGGGAACAAAAAGAAGTCGCTGGGGGCTAAGTCCGGACTATACGGTGGGTGAGTAACAGTTTCAAACCCACATTCAACAATAGCTGCCTTGGCAATATGAGCAGTATGGACGGGGGCGTTGTCATGCAGAAGCATAACACCTTTGGTTAACTTTCCTCGCCTCTTTTCTTTGATTGCATCCTTTAATTGACGTAGAATGTTAGCGTAGTACTGTCCTGTGATATTTACACCTTTTTCTTTATAATCGATCTGTAATACTCCTTCACGATCCCAAAATATCGTGGCCATGACCTTGCCAGCTGAAGGGATGACCTTGAACTTCTTGGGATGAGCTGAACCCTTAATGTGCCACTGCATGGACTCTTGTTTACTCTCTGGGTCATAATGATGAACCCAGGTTTCATCTCCAGTAACTATTCTTTGCAGCACCTCATCAGGATTTTCACCGCACAGGTCAATAAAATCGGAACAACAAGCTACACGCATGCCTTTTTGAAGCCGAGTCAGCATTCGCGGAACCCATCTTGCACTTACTTTTGACATATTAAGATGGTCATGGATAATATCATGTATGGTACCAATAGAGAGATTGGTTACTTGTGCTATAGATTTTACCTTCACTCGACCATCTTCCAATATAAGTTTTTCCACTTTATCAATATTTTCTTGTGAAGTAGCTACTACAGGCCGGCCAGGTCTAGGGTCGTCTTCAACACTCTCCCTTCCACGTTTAAACTCGCTTGACCACTTTTGAATGGTAGATAAAGAAGGAGCAGACTCACGGTAACACAATCCATTTCCTCTTTTATGGTTTTTTGATTTTTACCCTGTTTTGTCAAGAATTTTATCACGCATCGATGTTCTAATTTAGTTAACATTGTCAATTCCCACATGATGTTCATGTTTGTTCAGCAATTGCAGAAAAACAAAAGAACATCTCGCTTCGAATTATACTTTTTTTTAATGTCAATGAATAAACCTTAGCGGCCAGTAACGAAAGAAATTTTAGAAGAGGTTGTAAGATATCAATACCGAGAATATTTTGAACGCCCCTCGTATATAGAAGATTGAGCATCTAATAATCATAATTCCATTCACATTTAGATACGTGGGTACAGGTTAATTATAAGTGTTAATAGTTTAGCTATATTTAATTTCATTTTAGGCTTAACATTTTATTTCATTTTGTATCAAATGCGAATTTAATATAAATATACCTTAATACGTTATTTTCCAATCAATCATGATTTCTATATTATTTTATCGGTATAATAAAACGATTTCGATTACTTTGCGTAGTTAATCTTAATCATTAGAGATAGTGAAATAAGCAAATCATGCATTATTCTGAGAATATCCATATAACTAGCCTATTACAATTATTGTCATATATTTTGCAATGCAGGATTTAACTATATATACGTAATACCTAAGCTAAACACCCATCGGCTTGCTAATTTCTTTTTTCCCTGGCCATACCACTAAAAGATATAATCGGACCAAGGTAACTCTGCATCGCAATTGCAATGACAAAGTGTGAGAATGTCATCATCATTAATGTCAAAATCTATCAAAATATGACGTTAATGTTAATAATGACAATCCCTCACAAACTCGTCGGTACAAAGATATCTTAGACGGACTCTTTTTCATTTCATTTGGGTTTTAAATTATCCTAACTTTCAAAACAATCTTGAAAACTTCAAATCTGGAATCAGTATCAGTGGAATTCCAATTCTACCATAGCTACAATGGAATCGCAAAACTTAGGCAGTCCCCGACAATCTTCGAATAGTTCGCGTTTCATAATCGAATCCTTCCTTATCTATTGTGGTAAGTTACAAGCCGATAGTTTTTATCAAAGACGATGTACGAAGAAGATTATTATAGATTGAGTTATACGTATGTGCTAAACGAGATGGTGCTGTACAGTTTCGTACTTTATAATTTCTGATTTGACAACTCAGTGGCCACAAAACATATGGCCCAGTACAGCGCCATCTGTTTCGGCTGGCATAGTGTGGGCATAGTAGATGCACGTTATTATTTGTTACTTGTTAGACTTCAACTCTCTATTACAATCAATTCATTTGTTTTTTTGAGTCCGATATTGTGTCCGATATCCGTATTGAGTTATTACTGACGTAATTACAGGTTTAGGTTTCAGTTTGATACGGATAGCTTGTGTACCGTAAATTGAATAGTAGCATTTTTTAAATATTAATTAAGAAGAATGATGTATTTAATTTAGTTATATAGTCTTTGGTTCCAGAGAGCAGAGGAACGAAATATTGTAAAAATAAAATAAGTACCTATAAAATATGCATCATTGTTGTTGAAAAAAAAAACCGGCCAACAGCTATGACGGGCCATGCTCAGTGTAGGGTTCCGTAGTTACCCGTCCATCTCAATAAACCTTGAACAGGTGCTATTAGTATCATGTACCTGCATAACAAGCAAAAGGAAGTTAGGGTCAAGGAGGGAACAGTGGATCGGTAGAAAAAGACCGGGAAAAGCGGCCAAGTGCGAGTCGGACTCGCCCATGAAGGGTTCCGTATTTAGGCGATTTATGACGTATTAAAAAAAAACTACTTACTAGATCTCGTTCAAACTAATTTTCGGTGGAAGTTTACATGATAATGTACATCATATTTTTTTTTAGTTTTATCATTCTCTTATTTTAGAAGTTACAGGGGGGGGACGGGACATTTTACCACTTTAGAAGTGTCTCTCGCGCAAACTATTTAGTTTAGAAAAAAATGATATTAGAAACCTCAATATCATTTTTGAAGACCTATCCATAGATACCCCACACGTATGTGTTTGATGAAAAAAATTTATTTGAGTTTCAGTTCTAAGTATGGGGAACCCCAAAAATTTATTGTTTTTTTTCTATTTTTGTGTGAACATCTTAATGCGGTTCACAGAATACATCTACTTACCAAGTTTCAACAGTGTAGTTCTTATAGTTTCGGAGAAAAGTGGCTGTGACATACGGACGGACAGACGGACAGACGGACAGACAGACAGACATGACGAATCTATAAGGGTTCCGTTTTTTGCCATTTGGCTACGGAACCCTAAAAAACCCCATCAAATTCCGTTACGTAGTTTAAAAGATCTAAGCATACATAGGGACAGACAGAGCGGGAAGCGCTTTGTTTTATGCTATGTAGTGATATAAAATAACACAGTTTCAGTGTAATTTGTTGCAAATGACACTATTTTTCTGCAACAAGTGTGAACGTACTATTAATTGCCGGCACAATGTCACAAATCCAGCGGCAACGTTAAAAGCAAATCATACCACCATCAATAAACGCCTGAAAGCATCATTTCTGTCAATAGTAACAATGCAACACGGCTACTCCATTACAGAATCATGTCAAGTCACTGCCCATTGACAGATGATGCCATTTCGGTCGGGAATCGAACCAAATACCGCCGAGGGGACGTGCTTAACGATCCGTATGATTTATTACTGTCATTACTTCACACTGATATTAAAAGGAAAATTATGAACACAATTGATAATCGATTATGAACTTTAACGTGATACCGTCAAAGGTTATTATGCTTTTTACGAATATGGTAGTTAAGATGGTTTGTTAATAAATACACTGATAGAAAAGAACGTTATAAGCGGCCAATATTTGCGTTTTTGAGCAATTTCCTCCATATAATAGGATTTTTCTGTAGGTCACACAATTTGCAATTAACTGTATTTTAATGACTTCTAGTAATTTATTTATAATTGCTTTTATAATAGGTTATACTTGCGCTTGTAATATGGTTGAAAATAAAGGCGCACTGTAATTGGCCAATAATAGGCCTATTATGAGTATTTATTATAAATTTGATAATAAGGAAAATGTGAGTAGAAATTATAGTGACTCATTTTTAGAGGTTAATTATGATACTTTTACCATACAAACATCAATGACGTAGGTATACGCCTTACTAGTTCCTATTTAATTATTAATCGATATTTCCAGGGTTCATGTTTGTATGTGAGTTTCTTTATTCCACCATAACTTCTGAATGCCTTGACCGATTTAGTTGTATGACGTATGGTTAGAATCCTTACGTCAGCCCAAGTGACATGGGCTATGTGACGTTATAATAATAAAAACAACACGGCGGACTTAATACAGTACGATAATGCGCGACCTTATTCAAAAACTTGCAAACCTATCGGACAGGTGTAACAAAATGTTTTTTCAGTTCACTTTCAACTGCAGTCGTTTTTTTTTATTATTTGTAATTGTTTTAGTTGTTATTATTTTTTTGTGTTGATTATTGAAACTTAACTTACTAGCCAACTGAACTTTCATATCATAAATGTTCACATCTAATTAAAAGCAGACTGGCTCTAATGTTCAACATTAAAATACTCATACTTTTTTTGTTGACCGCTGTTTTAGACGTTTAAAAAAAGAACGCGCAGTAGTTTAAACGTCATCTCGGATGTCATCGCGCGCCGACAGCTGACGAAACGACACGTCGCATCCCCATCAATTAGGACTTTTTACCGGTTTCGGTTTCCGGTTACCGTTTACCGAATCGGTATCGGAGCGGTGAGGGTGTGCGTGAATTGTTTCATGATGACTGTTGCCGTTGCATAAATATTGTTAGTATGGTTGTTTAGATTTTTTTAGTGAGTGAGTGTGGATTAATTAATGAGCAATTAATGAGCTTCAGCGTTCAGTTTAGAAAATATTAATTCTCGAGGTTGGAATTTAATAATTAGTATTTTATTTACAAGCATGTCTACATAATGTTTTTTTTATATCACGTCGGTGGGAAAAAAGTGAAAAGGCATATTATTAGTTTGTTTTATACTATGTAGTGTGCAGTTCGCGCACGATGTTTAAGCCTAGGAAGCGGAAACGAGCACCGCGCCGAGTATCTTGTGAGTGAATAGGATGATTCCTCAGTTTTTTTGCCCAAGTCTATCTAAAGAGCCAAAAATATGTCATAACGGGTCATAATGTCTATTTCTGTTCGTCAAAATAAAAAAATCCGAATCACCCTGCACCCAGTTAACTGGGGACAGACACCCTACTGTTTTTATGTTCACGGTTTGAAAAAAAAACTAATGTTTGTCTCATTAACAAGACCGCACCTCGTTTGGTAAAAAAAAACGATTTGACAGTTTCGTGAATTGACACGGTTGATAGGAACTTTCATCGCGTGACCACTGTGCGGGAAAGAGATTTAACTGTGTTTATGTTTTAGGTCCTTTACATTACACTAAATGTACCGTTCGGATCCAGACTACACCAGCATTATTGCTGCAGTTTTTCAGCGCGACAATACTGCTGACTGCAATCACAGCAATACTGGAGCGGAGATGCTAATGTAGTCTGAATCCGAAAAGTTACCTTTATCGTGTATTTTTAGATACTAAGGGCCACTTGCACCATCTCACTAGCCCTGGGTTAACCGGTTATTCCTGGAGTTACCATGGTTACCAGTACAATTTGATACTTGGTTAATGATTTAACCGCTTAACCCTGGTTTAGTGGGACGGTGCAAGTGGCGCTTAGAGAAGTAAGAAAACCGGTAGGTACGTTATACGTGAAAGTGCTGGGCCGCCTCTTTATCTGGCAAGACGTGGCTAGGGGTGACATGCGTGGGTCAAACAGATTACTGTGTTATCGTCTTTCCTGTAGACATACACAAGAGTTAAGGGCTATAAAGGTTAGTTTTCTTATTTAACCCTTATCCACGTGAAAAGGTCCTCCTTTTATTTAGAGAACTATGTATGAGAAAATCATTACTTACACAAGCCACAAGCTGTTAACTATTGCCCACAGGAGAGAAAACTAGTGTGTTAGCACTAACAGTACATTTTTCTCTCCTGTGGGAAATAGTTAACAGCTTGTGGGCATGTAAGTAATGATTTTATCATAGTTCTCTAAATAAAAGGAGGACCTTTTCACGTGGATAAGGGTTAAATAAGAAAATTAAGCTTTATAGCCCTTAACTCTTGTGTATGTCTACAGGAAAGACGATAACACAGTAATTTGTTTGACCCGCGTGCCAATGGTCTAAATAATGAGGATGCCATCGGAATATGTACGCTAATAGAATAGGAAAGCGAGAAAAAGAGGGACAGAGAACGTACCCATTGTCCCCATAATGGGTACGTTCTCATTATCCCTATAATGCTAGGTATGTGCTCCGTCTCTCTAGGTATTTCTAGTGATAGTAGGGATACTATACCTACTAATATGTAAATGCGGAAGTAGTTATGGCCTGTCCGATTTGCTAAGATTATGTCCTTCCATGGTGTAGGTACTTGATCTTAGAAAGTCGGACAGGCTATAACTCTGTACATCTATTCTGTCTATTACTCCTTCACGCTTAAAACTGAGCCGATTTATGTAGATGAATGTTTTTATTTTAATATTATTATTATATTTTTTTATGTAATTAGAATAGATTAGAATAGAATAGTTTTTTATTCGTAAACACACAGACAAAAAACATACATAGAAATAACATAGTGAAAAATAAAGTGTGACGAAATAGCCCCATCTCAGCATGTTGCTGGCGATTTCCAGCGCTGATCTTCCGAACCATCAAGTGAGAAATAATCACGGAAGGTAACAGACAAAAAAAAAAGAAACATAAAATAAGCCGAAAAATAAAAAAATAAAAAAATTCGACAATTAATTCGACATTAAGAGACCTTATACATCTCTAAGTAATTGTATTTACCTTAGTTTGATTTGGTAGTTGCAGTTGTATTTAATAATTGTTGATGTATTATTATTATTTTTTTGCTTGTATGTAAATTCAATGTTGACGTGTAAAAGTGCCCTTGTGGCCTATTTGCTGAATAAATGTTGAAGTTTGAAGTTTGAAATGTTGTGTGGAAGTTTGAATGTCGGGTCAATGTTCATCACACATCACTTTATAGAATACCTTAATATTTCCCGAAGAGCAGTCTAAATATCGAAGAGCTATAACCAACTCCAGTTTCCTATCGATCTACTTATGTTTATTTATACTAATACTGCATACTTCAACATTGTAAATACCAAATACGACAAAGTAACAACAGCAAAGTATCAAGTTCCTAACGCCGAACAATAACTTAGTAGAAGACACCCTTCACATGAAGCTCAAGTTTTCGTTGAATCGCTGAGTTCTCAACTCGGCACAAGGCCTGAGGTGGATTCTAAAAGGTTCCATGCCCATCGCCTATCAAAAACCAGTATAAATATAATGTTTTTCTACTCCAGCA
This sequence comes from Cydia amplana, assembly GCF_948474715.1. NCBI lineage: Eukaryota > Metazoa > Arthropoda > Insecta > Lepidoptera > Tortricidae > Cydia > Cydia amplana. The sequence goes on from NC_086085.1 coordinate 6,732,732, forward strand.
CTTAAATGTGTCAATTAAATGACTGACAGTGATATCTAAAGCAATGTCATTTGAATGATTTGTCTATAGGCTCATAAGATGACTGCTAGCAGTCATCTTATGAGTATAATACAACTGCTTTATTTCTTTTAAAGATACAAGTTCCGATCATCTTGATTGAAAGAGGTATGTTTTCATTTACAATAATAACTCTTTTTTTTTTTAATAATAACTCAATTTTTTTTAAATAATAACTCTTTTTTTTAATAATAACTCTTTTTTTTTAATAATAACTCTTTTTTTTAATAATAACTCTTTTTTTGCTGCAGCTGTCATAGAAAAAGTAATGTATGCAACAGCTCATAATTGGTTCTTAAAATTCTCGGGTCTTTTTTTACAAAACTCGACTACGTCTCGTTTTGTAACTTCGACCCTTGAATTTTAAGAACCCTTATTATATCACTGTTGCATAAACTACTATTAAATGTGTAAAAAATATGTACAAACAAATACCACACTTCTAATGGTTTTCTTAAGGCAATGTGTTCACTAAGCGATAAGTATTACATGCCTACAAGTCCCCTTATAATGCTTGAATTAACAGTGGTATGCAGTAATGAGAAAGTTGCTTAATAATTAATTTGGTGACCAGAAGTTTTGACACTTGCTTTTAAGTGGCATCGTTGGTACGTGACTTTCAGTTGTAGGTACTATTTCGTTAAATATTAATAAGTTTAGGAATTACATTTTCAGATATTATCCTTTGTTCCATGTTTTAGGACAAAAGCTGAAATTTCAAGTCAGAGTCAAAATTTCATCCAAATCGTTTTCTTCATTTCTAAATTTCGTGATCGTCTGTATATTTATAATAATATACCTACCTACTCTTATTTTATTTTCACTTATTATTTCTTTTCAGCTGTGGTATTTTGTACAGAACTCGGCGACTGTTGAAATGAAATTGTATTCTTAACTAAAGGCCGATTTTTCATTAAACTTCGGGCAGTCTGCCGATAGTCCGCAAAGATTCTTGTAGCAATTGTAATTATTAACAAGTGATAAATAATACTGCTTATTTTAAATAATGTCTTGGCTATAGTCGCATAAAGCCGACCCCAGTAAACAAAGATGTCACCCAAGTTACTCTTTCCATACAATATATATTAATAATCTCGTTGAAAATTAATTATATAACAAAAAGGCACTTGATGCTTTTATCTTATTTTCCTCAAACAATGTTGACTGAGTTTCGAAGTTTCCTTAAGTGGCAATTAATTACATTTCAGAGTTGTAACATAAATTTTGCTCGGAATCCAACAACGCAAAATATGGCTGCTTTTGTTCCGGGGTGCAATGTTAACGGAAAGTTCCGAATTTTCGAGTTATGAAGTATAAAATGTTGTCTCATGAAATGTTAAGTGAGGCGAACGAAAGTGAGGCTGCGCCATGATCATTAGAGAATTAACTCGGATTAAGCTTAAGATAAAAATGTTTACATGCCTTATGTTACCTACGAACATTTCTTGTAGCTAACATGTGGAATCTTGGAATTTTGGAAATGGGTAAGTTTTTACCCTATTAAGGCAATTTCACGTTGTTCCCTTGTTCCCAGTAAGTGATTCATGGTGAGCCATAAGTTAGCTATTGAAAATAAATATCGTTAGGTGACAACCAAAACTCACCCATTATAGTAATTATCTACTACCATAAGTTCAGAGCATAGTTAACCGTACCTATACGGCCACCATCAGTTTGTCACTGACATAAACGCCGTCGAGAACGTAATTTACTTTCTATACATCTCGCTCGTACTCGCATATTAGTGCAAACGAGACGTATAGAAAGTAAATTACGTTCTCGATAGCGTAAATGTCAGTTTTGACACTGTCAGTGACTCATGGTACGGGCTCTTAACAAGGTTTTTTTTGTAATGATGTCATTGAGTCTTGGTTGTCACCTGAATATAATATGCTGTTTTTTTCATAGATATCACTGATATTCATGACATTTGGTTTATTGAAGCTGAGTGGACATTTCGTAATCTGGCAACATCACCATTTTCCAATTTCCGAATATTTACATATGTATGTAATCATAATATTATAGCGAGTCTGTTTGGCAAGAGAAGAGTCGTGGAATGTGTTGGGTCTCATACATTCCACGACTCTTCTCTTTCCGCACAGACTCTAATAAAGATGCCATAACAAGACTAGGGGCCCGATCCGGATTTTGTAATAGACATCTATTAGACATCGCCAAGATACGATAACGATATGTTTAAGATCTAACCTGTCAAATTTGACATTTTCGCGATTCTGAAGATACTCTTGAAAGATTTCCACAAGATATTACTTAGAGATCTAATTCACATCTAATAGATCTAACACGATCTATCGTAAAAGTGACATTGGTTGCCCGAATTGCGCTGCAAAAGAGAACTAGTTGAAATCTAAACTATAACGTATCTAGAATGGATCTAGTACGTGTCGTCTCTTGTGAATATCTTGAAGTTCGAATACGGCAGTATGTATTCCTTTAATATTGTCACAAAATAAATTAAGAGCCAGAAATTCATCTCTTCCCGAAATAAAGGTCAAAACTCAAACAAACTCAAAACCTTTAAGAAGATAAGATAAGATATCCGTACGAAACATTGTAACAGTAAATTCGATGGATTAAAATATTACATTATCATATTTCGGCAGTCTAGCGGCCATTTTGGATTTTAATAATAACCGGAAGTAGTTTATGGGTTCATTTGTGACTATCTAGGGGCCCGATTCGGATTTTGTAATAGACATCTATTAGATATCTTTTAGACATCACCAAGATACGATAACGATATGTGTAAGATCTAACCTGTCAAATTTGACATTTGCGCGATTCTGGAGATACTCTTGAACGATTTCCACAAGATATTACTTAGAGATCTAATTCACATCTAATAGATATCTAACAATCTATCGTAAAAGTGACATTGGTAGCCCGAATTGTGCTGCAAAAGAGAACTAGTTGAAATCTAAACTATAACGTATCTAGAATGGATCTAGTACGTGTCGTCTCTTGTGAATATCTTGAAGTTCGAATACGGTAGTAGGGTTCCGGCAGTTAAATAATATGAAATATTGGTGTTGTCACCTGGCGTTGTTTAGATAACGATCTCACACACCCTTAATTTAGTTGAGTTTTGATTAACTTTGCTTGAATACATTATTTTTTATGATTACGAGGATATTACTCGTGTAATTTAATGGGTTCTATGAGGATACTTCCCGTAGCACTTGGTAACGAATGAAAGTAGGTTTATATTGTAGGTATACCTATAATAAGTACACAGTACAGTAAGTATGTTAATGGTGTAAAACTGTAGATGCTAGGTAAAGCTTTATTAAGGGGGTGATACTTTTGATCATTTTTAGCCATATAACTACGTCTTAGATAAATTTTGGTAAGTTGTTTCGGATGTACCTAAGTTGTATTTTTACTTAATTAATCCGGCGTTTAGAAATTATCAGGGGTTTATAATTATAATTGAAGTAGTTAGGATTTTGAAATTATTTCCACAGTTGCACGCTTCTCTGGGGGAGAGAATTTATTTTATTTTTTTTATTTTATTGTATTTTCTGCTTCATAAAATATTGTTAGATGACAATGATTATACTTGGGCTACTGAATACGATTATGTCGATTAGGGATGTTCCCCTGCCATGGAATCCTGTTACCCTTAAAAGCTCCTAAAAAGCTGATATTTCTTGTATATAACTTTGACTTTAAACACCTTGTAATAAAGTCTTTTCTGCAACAACACAACTTAATATGTTGAGATAGGTTCTTTAATAGACATTTGCGAATACAATTTTCCTTTCCCAGAATTAAACGGAACTGGTAACTATCACCACACTTTGAGAGTGTTATATGTTCTCCTCAAATTTAGACTGTATTTTCAAGACAAAAGATATATTTTTGCACTGGCACGATATAATACAAATCTAGTTACGATGACAATACGCATGTATATGAACGTCATTATTTGGATGTCCCTTCACATTACACATGGCCAAGGCGTTAGCCAACTACGTTAAGCACGCATCTGTTAAACACCTTATCTCTTTGAAATAAAGTATAATATCGCTTAAATAGACATGCAGGATAAATAGTTGTCTCTAATCGTTAATAATGTGTTTACATGACAGCCAACACAGAAGCAAATGGAGGTAAGTAAGTAATTTAGTAATGGTCTGATCTTACCATTTGCTTACGGCTATAATCTGATAATAGATTATCACTTTAGTGTTCTGAGCTAATTTTCCTTGTAGCAAAAAACGTTGTGAAAATCTGAAGTGGAGTCATTCGAACTGTAAAAATTAGTATCAATATTATCTCAATTTGACAGCATACTCGTACTCAGTATATCTCGCGATATTGATGACAATAGCCAGCATTATTGAGAGAAGGAAAGTTACGTGCCTTTTCTTTATCAAGAGGAAAGTGGAAGATCGCGCACGATCGCTTCTCCATACAAAAGAAAAAGTAGACAGTCCAATATCCTCTTATTAAGGTTATTACGGATGACTCGACATGAAGCTCCGGAAGCTCCGGCCCGGACACGGCCCGGTCTAACGTGACGTGAGTCATCCTTGCAACTTTATCTGTCAGCATATTTGATAAAAACGTGACATTTATCTGGATAAACAAATACACCTATATATAATGCAGCACGAATAAAAGAAACGAAAAAAGAAACGCAATAAAATGGCGACTTGCGTTACTCATGACCTTGAATAATTCTGGCTCAGTTTTCTTTATATAGTTAGTCCGTTTTAGGTGTGAAGTTAGGCATGGATAGAAAACTTACGTAAAAACGTTAGGAACTCATGGTACCAGTTGAAATTTTTAGTTCTTTAAGTGACCGGTAGAGGCATGTACAAATACTCCATACATTTTCCTTAACGTTCTCACTGTCGTCTGTCATTTACGTAACTCATGGTAGTGCTTCTGCAGTAACCTCTAAATGTTCCCACGTAATATTTATGCATGAAAATAGGTACTAATACGTCATTTTCTTAATTGCAACGCTAGTTAACATAATCAGTTTCAGATCCAGTCGATCGGAACGATGATTAATCAATGGGTAATGATGCAGTATTTTGTAGACAGGCTAATGTAAAGTGGGCTGTCACACTAAACCGCCAGTTTTAGTGAGACGCCAACAAAATTGTATTACAGTGACTAAGCAGCGAAGGTATTTGTTTTAGGGTCATTCTTAATTCTATTTGAACTTTAGTTGTAAACCAGGGCTCATTTATACGGCGCGTGAACTCGCATGCATTTTTAGTTATGTAACTAAAATCGCATGCGAGTTGGCGCACCGCTGAATTGGATCCCTTAATAGTCCGTAGTGTTGCAAACGATTGAGGCTACATCCCATTTAGCCGACCGATCAAACACCGCAATATAACGAAACTCGCATGCGAGTTCTCACATCTTCCTTCGCCCTTACTCTCCCCTCTTTTTCTTAGCTATACAAATATTCCTTACTAGGTGAAGGAGATATAGATAGACTTGCGAAAAAAAAACATGATAATAACTCTGCCAATGTAACCTGAAACCTTTTCTCTAATAAACTACTGAAGAGATGTTGATGAAATGTGGAAATAAGAAAGCTTAAGCATAGATGATGTACAAGGAGGTTTATCTATTTTCAGTTCATACGTAAAGCAAATAGATAATTATTTAACTTCAATTCAAATACTTAATAACACCCGTTGTTCTGATTTCAAATATATTTAGTTTATTTTGTAAAATTGCACATCAAGCGAATAAAAGGCGATAATTCGTATAAGAATGGTCTCCATTTTGTGTTATGGTAGACTCTGGCACCACCCAAAACGTCACACTTTTTGTAAGGGCGCGCACACTGACGTATCGGCTTATCCATCATCTCTGAGTGATATATGCCTTTGTTTTAGTTGATTACCCGTGTGGACACGCCCTTAGCTGAATAATGAGTGTAAATTAATTTGTGACTAGACTTAATTGATGTTTGTTGGGGCTTTCACTTTGTAATTTTTAAACGTGACGAAGTTCTAGGAGAAATTTCATCAAAAAATAATCAGAACGATTTTTGACACTGTAAAGAGGGACAGGGACTTACCAAAATGTTAGGGCTCATTTAGATGGCACGCAAAGAATTATTCATTTTAATTCAGCCGACTGATCAAATGTAATCAAACTCGTATGCGAGTTCTCGCACAGTCAAGATAAACCTTAAAGGTTCTTTTAGACGGTGCGAGAACCCGCATGCGAGTTTCATTACATTGCGTCATTTGATCGGTCGGCTGAGTTGATGTAACCTTAATGATCCGCAATGTAACCGAAATCGTATACGAGTTCGCGCACCGTCTAAATGAGCCCTTAGGTAATATCTACCTACTGTTTATTTCAGGCAACAAAAAATCAGAAACTTTCCATATTACTCAAGAATACAAGAAGGTAGGTACATTTTGATTTAAACTTAGTAATCTCCTGTCTCATTGTCGACTGACAGCTTCTTAGCTGTGCCAGGGCCGAAACCTCCAGTTTTTTTAAAGAAACTGACGCTGTAAGGAGTCTATGGATCCCAAGGGACAAAAACATCGCAAAACTTTAGTCATTTAACAGGCAATCCCAAGAAATTAAAAAGCCATCCGCTATCTTTGGACAGATTTTTATCCGTTTTAGTCTGAAAGGGGATGACAATCTCGTTATAAAGTTTGTTGTGTACTGTTTAAGGTGTGCAAAGAAGATTATAATATATTCTTTAGAATCATGAGAAGATTTTATTTAAACCATTGATGGCCTAGTACAGCCATACTCTAAGTGTGTTCCGCGGAACCCTAGGGTTCCGTGACACCTCTGCAGGGGTTTCGCAAGAATTTAGAATAATAACAAAATACACTTCTAAAAACTATTGTTTTATTGTAGGGTTCCATCAAGTATTTCGCTTTCCAAAAGGGTTCCGTCAAAAAAAAGATTGAGAACCGCTGGCCTAGTACTTGAAGGTAAGGCGTGCGACTTTCAAACTGAAGGTCGTGGTTTCAAACCCCGGCTAGCACGAATGAGTTTCTTCAAACTTATATATGAAATATGTATCAGTGAACATTTTTCTATAGATTTCTGTGAAGGAAAACTTAGTGAGAAAACTGGAATATAGTCTCAATAAGGCTTAGTTTCTTTACTGTGCCTATGCCAATCCGTAGGCTTAGGTTACTGAGCGAACCCCAGTGTATATAATAATGTTGGTTAATAGTCTGGAATTCAGTTCGATTTATTCAGATTAGGTACATTTTTACCGAGGCTACCAAAAACATCAAATATTTTTTTTAATCTATTTACTCGAACAATATTTAGCACTAAAATCTTTCGCTAAACTTTTTGCATTCTTATATCTAAGTAAATTTTGCGCGAAATTTCCTGAAACCCTCCAACGAGTACAGTCTATTTCACTAAAGTATCTGCATTAAGGCTGTATGTATTGTAAATATAAACATATAGCCGAGTTCAGGGGTGCAACATGCTCGATAGTTATGATGACAGCTAGAGCACTTTGTTTTAAAACAGCTGAGACACGGTTGACACAGTAACCTAATGTTTCAGCTTGTTCCAGTATTTTTATGCATATACAAGGTCATTTTTGGACCGTTAGCCATATTGTGCGAGGTGATTAGGTAGGTCATACTGAACAACTTTTTATATGGGGCCAAACCCGAAATCCCAAAAAAAAATTCCTTCCCATAGAAAACGTCGACATCCACTCGACCAAAAAACGGCCAAAAAAAATTTAGTGATTTCGGAGTTGGTCCCATAGAAAAACTTGTTCAGTATGGCCTACCTAATCACCTCGCACAATATGGCTGACGGTCCAAAAATAACCCTGTAGGTATAATATGTACTCATAAAAGAATGAAATTCAGTGTTAAATTAAAATTTGATTTGTATAATAATCCTATATTATTATGGAATAATAACATCAATAAATTGCTCTGATAATTAGCTTAAGATAATATTTATGTTAACGATTCATAAGTGCTTGTTGCTAGGCCTACATGAATAAAGTATATTTTGAGTTTGAGTTTGAGTTTGAATGCTAGATGAAGAGTAGGTACAGTTAAAACATAGTATTGAGGAGGTTTAATAAATCGGGTATTTCAAATAATTAATAATCATCATCAAGCTATTTCCATCTCATTTCAAGGCAAAAGTCTAATGGGTCCCTTTAGCCTTACTGAATAGAATAAAATATAACATTTATTCATACATTAATACATTTGACACAGATAACAAATTTTAATTTTTATTTATCGTATGGCATTTATTTTACACTGTTCATTCATGCATAGTTACATAGTTTATAATCTAAATCTACATTTTTCCAAGTAAGTAATGGCTGTTCTCGTTATGGTCTTAAAGTCTTCCACTGGGCCATCGTACTTTGTTAGTGGGCACTCCAAAACGATATGCCGAACGGTTTGCTTAGGGCATCCGCATTCGCAGCATTCTTGGTCGCTCCAACCCCACTTTTTCCGAAGGTGGGCACAGTGGCCAATTCCTGTGCTCAGGCGGTTGAGCATGCACCAGGCACGGCGTGATTCATTAAAGCCAGGCGCGTGGCTCCGCAGGTTTAGCTCGAATAGATCAGATGGGGCGTCTGCTTGCGTCCATTCTTCGAACCAGGCGTCGTTCAGGTTTCACTGTGAGCGTGGTTGGTGGATAAGGAGAGCCGGTGGGTTTCTAGACTTCAGCCTTGTGCACCTGAACGTAGCCAAGTCTCTGTTCAGAGGTAGTTCCGGTCGTTCATGGGCTTTGTCAATTTCTCTGAGCAGGTGGTGTTTGCGGCGGAGCTGAGGGGGCGCAATACCACTTAGGGCTGGGAGCCAGTACACAGGGGTGGGCTTCATGCACCCTGTGATGAGGCGCATTGTAGCATTCAGCTGCGTGTCAATGACGCTTGTGTGGGCGCTGTTGAGCCAGGCGGAGGCGCAGTACTCCGCTGTTGAGTATACAAGCGCCAAGGCCGATGTTCACAGGCAGCTAGCAGAGGCTCCCCACGTTTAATTAAACAAATAAATTGAGATGTGAAGCCGAAATATTCTCCACTCCGCAATGCCGTTGGCACGTCTAACGTGGTCAACGGCGCTGGTTTTATAATGAATCTAGTAAACATTGTTAGCTTTCGTGGATGAACCTATTTGTCCTGGTATTTATCTTTACAATAGACACTAACTGCTTGGTACAAGTCTAAATTTGAAGTCCCGTTATTTAGTTTGAAAATACTCTTGTACCACAGCGGCCACAGATTTATAGAGACTAAGACTTATAAAAATACTGGTAGGTTTCGAGGAGCCCAGTAAAGACTGTGTAATTAAAATGAAACATAATAGTTAAGTTTATTAAAATGAACTTTCTGTAGTAAGCTGTGGTTAGTTGGCGAACGTATCGCGATGTTAAACGTTACAAGGAAAGTTTGGAGGAGGTTCGAAACTACTGCTTATTTAGCGATACTGGTATGAAAACGCTGTGAACATTATTATTACTTTACAGTGCTGTTGCGCAGAGGAAGGCAAAATTATGTTTACACTGTGAAAACTACGTTGAAAATTATTGTACGTGTATACTAGAAATGTTTACTGCTTTTCTTATTTGTTAAAGGTAGTCGCACAACCGTTATATATTCTTTGTAGGAAGCTCCATAATTACTGTAACGCTCATTTATCGCCATCGGTACAGCATCGCCTCGCCTCGGCACAAGCTAAGAGGTGCAGTAACAAATCTTAATACGAAAATTTAACGTAAAAGTGACATTGGTTGCCCGAATTGAGCTGCAAAAGATATCTAATTGAAATCTAAACTACCAGGCGGCCTAGCCAAGGTGACAATCGCTATCGCTTCGCCATCGAATCGCTTTGTGTCTCTCTATCACTCTTCCATATTAGTGTGACAGTGACAGTTGCGTTTCGTTCGCTATGGAGCGTTAGCGATTGACATGTTGTCTACGGGGCCAGGTATCTAGTACAATATCGTATCGTTCTCTTCTCTAGAACGCATCTTGTTTTCCGAATACCGTGGTCTTTCCGAACCTAAGTAACCACGCTCTCAAGTGGTTGTCACTGCACTTGCGTGTCGCTGTCAGCGTGGGGACAGCGCGCTTACCGCCCGTGGTTGCCCTCTAGGCGCCGCGGGTCCACAGGGGCTGTAAGCGCGCTTACCGCCCGTGGTTTCCCTCTAGGCGCCGCGGGTCACACAGGGGCTGTAAGCGCGCTTACCGCCCGTGGTTTCCCTCTAGGCGCCGTGGGTCACACAGGGGCTGTAAGAGCGCTTACCGCCCGTGGTTTCCCTCTAGGCGCCGTGGGTCACACAGGGGCTGTAAGCGCGCTTACCGCCCGTGGTTTCCCTCTAGGCGCCGCGGGTCACACAGGGGCTGTAAGCGCGCTTACCGCCCGTGGTTTCCCTCTAGGCGCCGCGGGTCACACAGGGGCTGTAAGAGCGCTTACCGCCCGTGGTTTCCCTCTAGGCGCCGCGGGTCACACAGGGGCTGTAAGCGCGCTTACCGCCCGTGGTTTCCCTCTAGGCGCCGCGGGTCACACAGGGGCTGTAAGCGCGCTTACCGCCCGTGGTTTCCCTCTAGGCGCCGCGGGTCCACAGGGGCTGTAAGCGCGCTTACCGCCCGTGGTTTCCCTCTAGGCGCCGCGGGTCACACAGGGGCTGTAAGCGCGCTTACCGCCCGTGGTTTCCCTCTAGGCGCCGCGGATCACACGGGCTGTAAGCGCGCTGCCGCCCAGCCCCAAGCGCGATGTCAACCAGCCGTAGCAGCTGTACCTATCGGCCTGATTCTAACTTTAATATACCTAAGTCAAATATTAGGTCTAGATACGATATGGATCGGACCACTTTGTCTGCGGGATTGATGTTGAATTAAAGTATAGGTATTACGAATTTAAGTCCACTGCCACGCCACCGGTTTAAGTCCACTGCCAGGTGGCTTGGGTTCGACGACGGTGCCGACCTTCCACACATCGATTGAAACCCCTTTTCTATGTACTATGATTGTTATAATAAATGCTTGTTCGATTTCATTAAAGTATAGGTATCAACATTTCCTATAACGACCTATTCATAAATGCCTAATGTTGTGTACAGTTCAAAACTTCTCCTTACTTCAAATCTTCAGATATGAAATGAAATAAGTATCGTATGAACTCAACAGCTATAACAATCGATTCTACATGACTGTCAACCATACGTTAACGTTGACGAAACACCAATTCGAGCTAAGTGCCCCGCCTTGTATCCCAATTCCCTGGATTTATTATCCTACGATAAATTTCCCGGGCCCTTTTCGGGGCCATTAAATATCCCGAAAATCATCTTGCCACACCGCGAAATATAGTCATTTGTCGGGTTTTATTTTCATTTTATTGTTTCGAAATAAGAGAATGAGGTTAGGTAATGGACCGTGTCGATTCAGTTTTACGAGCGGCCAGGAAACTCTGAACTAAAATGCCCTTGAGCACTAAAATTTTGAGTGCTAAGGTATGTCGTTATTTAGACAAGCGCACGCGAATTTTTGTAGTTAACGGTTTGAGTAGAAGCACAACGCATGTTAAACAGTATTTAAATTATTAATTTTATCCTCATTGACATACAAACTCTACAATAACATAAAACATTATAATAATTCAATTCTTACCCTTAATAAATAAGAAGTAAAATTAAATATACTTACCACCAAAGAACACTATAATACTAGGTCAACTAAAAAGAGGAAATTATGTCAAATCACGGCTAAAAATTATTACGCTAAACGAACTAAAGAATATGTAACACCCAAGATTTGTAATAAATACCCTCTCTTACTGGAGAAAAATAAATTAAAAATAGGTAGGCAAAGCTTAAAGAAATATTGTTAAATAATTATTCTAAAAACCACTGTTAGTATAGGTATATGTACACTACATAGCATTATTATTACTTTTAGTGCAGTTAAATCGAGGTGAACTGTTAACTAGTTATACTTGTTTGTATTTCTGTACACTTCTATTTGAGCTTGTTTTAGATTTAGGTACTTACTAACTTTTAATTTAAGATAAAAGATAAGAGCGCACCACCAACAAACTGTTCTACAGTTTGGCGAAATTTTTGTTACTGTTTATGTATGTGTTTTTATATAACAATAAATTAAAAAAAAAGCGGCCAAGTGCGAGTCGGACTCGCCCATGAAGGGTTCCGTATTTAGGCGATTTATGACGTATAAAAAAAAACTACTTACTAGATCTCGTTCAAACCAATTTTCGGTGGAAGTTTACATGGTAATGTACATCATATATTTTTTTTAGTTTTATCATTCTCTTATTTTAGAAGTTACAGGGGGGGGGACACACATTTTACCACTTTGGAAGTGTCTCTCGCGCAAACTATCCAGTTTAGAAAAAAATGATATTAGAAACCTCAATATCATTTTTGAAGACCTATCCATAGATACCCCACACGTATGGGTTTGATGAAAAAAAAATTTTTGAGTTTCAGTTCGAAGTATGGGGAACCCCAAAAATGTATTGTTTGTTTTCTATTTTTGTGTGAAAATCTTAATGCGGTTCACAGAATACATCTACTTACCAAGTTTCAACAGTATAGTTCTTATAGTTTCGGAGAAAAGTGGCTGTGACATACGGACGGACAGACAGACGGACAGACGGACAGACAGACAGACAGACATGACGAATCTATAAGGGTTCCGTTTTTTGCCATTTGGCTACGGAACCCTAAAAACGTGTCGCGCCACGGAGGGTTCCATACCTACATACTCGTATTAACTTATTTTGGTTATTAATTAGTCAGGAGTCTTAACATTAAATGCGTTCAAGTTTTTACAAGAGATACGGGATACCCTATAAGTTACTAAATTTTACTCACGTTTATTTTATCACCATGCGCGCCGCGTTTCGAAGAACTAGGTTTTCAATTTCAAGTCCTGAGACCGGGAGTGCATCAATGGGCTGCATGCTACGGAAAAATATATTTTTGACGTTAGTTTGTCACAAAAGTTACAAAAATATTACCAGTTCGAAAAAAAACAGAATCTTGCAGTCACTTTTAAACAACTTGCCATCTATATCTTCTGGTAATTAATTAATAGAGCAAAAAAACGTTCGCAATGTCGCCAGCTAGACCAACTTCGCACATTATTCAAAACTTATTCCTTTGCCATTGAAGTTGCCGCCCGTTTTCATTAAATTATAACTTTTAATTAGCCGGATTTTGTACTCTTTTGAGAATATGAGATAACAAATGCAGAATACTGATGCTAACAGCTTTTAAAGTAGTTTTGTAATGAAGTTTATTAAGTATCTAGTTTTTCTTTCTTGGCGACTTTTCCAGTAATAAGCTAAGTGGAAGACAGTGCTATGTACTACAAATTTATTTACTTTGGTCTCTTGTTAAAATTTGTATAGTCTAAAGCACGTTATTTTCATCCTTCTAGACATTCTAAGGTGGTTTAGGGTGTGAACTCCATCCAAGAGTAGGCTTTCTGATAATTTAGATACAGCAACTTCAGAACTGTCTCGTTTCAGTTTCTTTCTTAACCTCCTGAAACCCGGAAGCAGTTGTTGTTGAATTTGGAACCTCTATTTAAACAAAAGTTCAAAATTTATTGTGGAATATGTACAAAAATTTGTGCGAGGGGTCTCAGGAGGCTGTAACATTATACCGACACATGCTTTTTAGTTTAATACGAATTTATCGATGATTGCGTTATTATAGCCTCTTAAGTCCCTGCGTACAAATTTTTGTACATATTCCAAAAAATATTTTGAACTTTCATTGAGTAACTAAGGGTTCCAAATTCAAAAACAAAACAAATGCTTCTGGGTCTCAGGAGGATAGCACTGCGTCACTAGGTCAATTTAAATCAGGCCCGTTATAATGTTCAAAATCTACCTACCAATTTCCCTTTTCTCAAGCATAAAACATACCCAAAATGAACAATAGGCTTGTCCCACACAATCGCAGTGTGGTCACCGAGTCCCGAGTCCTTAATAGTCAGTGGATTTACGGTCACCCTATAAATCTGAAGGGGATTGTTAGCCCTAGCGTAAAAAGCTTATGTGGATGGACAGACATTACCTTATTATTCATTAATGGTAATTTTATGAAATTCATAAAAAGAAAATGGAATATTATATTTTATAGTGCGTTAAAAAATAGTCTTAGGCGGTTTTGATTTTTTTAAAGGTCCAGTTAGATTAATTTAGATGAATGGAAGCTCAAACAATTGTCAGTATAACTATATGCTATTTTTAAGTTAGATGTGGGGGGAGTACAATGTACAAAATAAGGTTAAGAATCATATGAACTAGCCGCCGCCATATTATCGAAGTTGCGCTCTCATTTTAGGGTTGTTGTTTTACATAGGTAGGTACAAAACTTACTACTTGCTCTAAAAATCGAATTCCTCAGCTTCGTATACGTAGAAAAAATTGGCAATGAATCCAATTTGGTCTAAGAGCGAGATATAGAGAATAAATATTTGTTAATCCATCTATTTTAATTTTGTTATCAATACAGCGAGATCTCTCTTATGGATGTATGGGGTAAGTAAAACGTTTACTTACTCATCCTGGGAGTCCGTCCATCCATAAATTATTCTAGGTTTGGCGGTAAATGTATTCACTTACACGTTACATAATAAAATAGTTCATAATTTACACTTACAATAAAACCTATGTGAACTTGGCACCCGACCTTGACCAATTTTTTATTTATATTTTTTTTCTTATAGTATTTTGTTTGTAGTTGTTTGTAGTTAAAAGGATTTTATTTGTAGTTGCCCCAAAAAAAAGTTATGGGGGTGAGAAAAATCCCAGCACCCCACTTTTGAAATCTTATGCTTTAATTGTTGATCCTGGCTTAGAATCGTTTGTAGTTGATTGTAGTTCTTTTATTTTTATTTGTAGTAGCCAATTATCTCCAAAAAATAAAAAAAATAAAAAAAAGCCTTATGAGCCCGTTGATGTCTTTTCCCGATAAAGAGCTTTTTGGTGAAATTAAACACGAGAGCGCGTTTATGTCTTTTACAAGAAAAGGACAAACGGTCCGTTGTACCAAACCGTCAGTCACCCTTAAAGTGTTCTCTAAGTTATAATATAATGGTAATTACACACCATCACTACTAAGTGACGTTGAACAGTCTGTCAAGTGTGAATGCTGCAACTGACCCTAAGTATGATAAAACTTGATAAATCCCACACTGTGTTGATTGATTATGGGTAAAATCGTTTATACTGTTTGTAGTTATTTGTAAATCTTTTAATTTCATTAGTTGTTGCCAAATTAAACGACTAAACTTTGTTTTAATTTAACTAAGAGAGCTTTTTCAGGACAATTTAATAATATTTGAAAAACTTGGAAAATCGTAAACGTTTATGATGGATTCTGGTTCAGAATCGTTTGTAGTTATTTGTAGTTCTTTTTATTTCATTTGTAGTTGCCAAACAACCCCACAAAAATCGATTCGATTTCACTATGAGAGCTCTTCTCATGACAATTCAATAATATTTGAATAACTTGGAAAATCGTACACGTTTATGATTAATTCTTGTTCACAATCGTTTGTAGTTATTTGTAGTTCTTTTCATTTCATTTGTAGTTGCCAAACAACCCCACAAAAATCGATTCGATTTTACCACGAGAGCTTTTCTCATGACAATTCAATAATATTTGAAAAACTTGGAAATTCGTTAACGTTTATGATGTATTCCGGTTCAGAATCGTTTGTAGTTATTTGTAGTTCTTTTCATTTCATTTGTAGTTGCCAAACAACCCCACAAAATTCAATTCGATTTCACTATGAGAGCTTTTCTCATGACAATTCAATAATATGTGAAAAACTTGGAAAATCATAAAAGTTTATGATGGATTCTGGTTCAGAATAGTGTGTAGTTACTTGTAGTTGTTTTCATTTCATTTGTAGTTGCCAAACAACCCCAAAAAAATTGATTCGATTTCACTACGATAGTTTTCTCATGACAATTCAATAATATGTGAAAAATTTGGAAAATCGTAAATGTTTATGATGGATTCTGGTTCAGAATCGTTTGTAGTTATTTGTAGTTCCTTTCATTTCATTTGTAGTTGCCAAACAACCCCACAAAAATCGATTCGATTTTACTATGAGAGCTTTTCTCATGACAATTAAATAATATTTGAAAAACTTGGAAAATCGTAAACGTTTATGATGGATTCCGGTTCAGAATAGTGTGTAGTTATTTGTAGTTCTTTTTATTTCATTTGTAGTTGCGAAACAACCCCACAAAAATTGATTCGATTTCACTACGATAGTTTTCTCATGACAATTCAATAATATTTGAAAAACTTGGAAAATCGTTGACGTTTATGATGTATTCCGGTTCAGAATCGTTTGTAGTTATTTGTAGTTCTTTTCATTTCATTTGTAGTCGTTAAACAACCCCACAAAATTCGATTCGATTTCACTATGAGAGCTTTTCTCATGACAATTCAATAATATTAGAAAAACTTGGAAAATCATAAACGTTTATGACGGATTCTGGTTCAGAATCGTTTGTAGTTATTTGTAGTTCTTTTCTATTCATTTATAGTTGCCAACCAACCCAACAAAAATCGATTCGATTTCACTATGAGAGCTTTTCTCATGACAATTCAATAATATGTGAAAAACTTGGAAAATCCTAAACATTTATGATGTATTCCGGTTCAGAATGGTTTGTAGTTATTTGTAGTTCTTTTCATTTCATTTGTAGTTGCCAAACAACCCCACAAAAATCGATTCGATTTTACTACGAGAGGTTTTCTCATGACAATTCAATAATATTTGAAAAACTGAGAAAACCGTAAACGTTTATGATGGATTCAGGTTCAGAATAGTTTGTAGTTATTTGTAGTTCTTTTCATTTCATTTGTAGTTGCCAAACAACCCCACAAAATTCGATTCGATTTCACTATGAGAGCTTTTCCCATGACAATTCAATAATATTAGAAAAACATGGAAAATCGTAAACGTTAATGATGGATTCTGGTTCAGAATCGTTTGTAGTTATTTGTACTTCTTTTCATTTCATTTGTAGTTGCCAAACAACCCCACAAAAATCGATTCGATTTTACCACGAGAGCTTTTCTCATGACAATTCAATAATATTTGAAAAACTTGGAAAATCGTTAACGTTTATGATGTATTCCGGTTCAGAATCGTTTGTAGTTATTTGTAGTTCTTTTCATTTCATTTGTAGTTGCCAAACAACCCCACAAAATTCAATTCGATTTCACTATGAGAGCTTTTCTCATGACAATTCAATAATATGTGAAAAACTTGGAAAATCGTAAATATTTATGATGGATTCTGGTTCAGAATCGTTTGTAGTTATTTGTAGTTCTTTTCATTTCATTTGTAGTTGCGAAACAACCCCACAAAAATTGATTCGATTTCACTGCGATAGTTTTCTCATGACAATTCAATAATATGTGAAAAATTTGGAAAATCGTAAATGTTTATGATGGATTCTGGTTCAGAATCGTTTGTAGTTATTTGTAGTTCCTTTCATTTCATTTGTAGTTGCCAAACAACCCCACAAAAATCGATTCGATTTTACTATGAGAGCTTTTCTCATGACAATTCAATAATATTTGAAAAACTTGGAAAATCGTAAACGTTTATGATGGATTCCGGTTCAGAATAGTGTGTAGTTATTTGTAGTACATTTCATTTCATTTGTAGTTGCGAAACAACCCCACAAAAATTGATTCGATTTCACTACGATAGTTTTCTCATGACAATTCAATAATATTTGAAAAACTTGGAAAATCGTTGACGTTTATGATGTATTCCGGTTCAGAATCGTTTGTAGTTATTTGTAGTTCTTTTCATTTCATTTGTAGTCGTTAAACAACCCCACAAAATTCGATTCGATTTCACTATGAGAGCTTTTCTCATGACAATTCAATAATATTAGAAAAACTTGGAAAATCATAAACGTTTATGACGGATTCTGGTTCAGAATCGTTTGTAGTTATTTGTAGTTCTTTTCTATTCATTTATAGTTGCCAACCAACCCAACAAAAATCGATTCGATTTCACTATGAGAGCTTTTCTCATGACAATTCAATAATATGTGAAAAACTTGGAACATCCTAAACATTTATGATGTACTCCGGTTCAGAATGGTTTGTAGTTATTTGTAGTTGTTTTCATTTCATTTGTAGTTGCCAAACAACCCCACAAAAATCGATTCGATTTTACTACGAGAGGTTTTCTCATGACAATTCAATAATATTTGAAAAACTGAGAAAACCGTAAACGTTTATGATGGATTCAGGTTCAGAATAGTTTGTAGTTATTTGTAGTTCTTTTCATTTCATTTGTAGTTGCCAAACAACCCCACAAAATTCGATTCGATTTCACTATGAGAGCTTTTCCCATGACAATTCAATAATATTAGAAAAACATGGAAAATCGTAAACGTTAATGATGGATTCTGGTTCAGAATCGTTTGTAGTTATTTGTAGTTCTTTTCATTTCATTTGTAGTTGCCAAACAACCCCACAAAAATCGATTCGATTTTACCACGAGAGCTTTTCTCATGACAATTCAATAATATTTGAAAAACTTGGAAAATCGTTAACGTTTATGATGTATTCCGGTTCAGAATCGTTTGTAGTTATTTGTAGTTCTTTTCATTTCATTTGTAGTTGCCAAACAACCCCACAAAATTCAATTCGATTTCACTATGAGACCTTTTCTCATGACAATTCAATAATATGTGAAAAACTTGGAAAATCATAAACGTTTATGATGGATTCTGGTTCAGAATAGTGTGTAGTTATTTGTAGTTGTTTTCATTTCATTTGTAGTTGCCAAACAACCCCAAAAAAATTGATTCGATTTCACTACGATAGTTTTCTCATGACAATTCAATAATATGTGAAAAATTTGGAAAATCGTAAATGTTTATGATGGATTCTGGTTCAGAATCGTTTGTAGTTATTTGTAGTTCCTTTCATTTCATTTGTAGTTGCCAAACAACCCCACAAAAATCGATTCGATTTTACTCTGAGAGCTTTTCTCATGACAATTCAATAATATTAGAAAAACTTGGAAACTTCGTCACTTTTATGATTGATTCTGGTATAGAATCGTTTGTTAATGAATTTAGTATTTTCTTTTCCTTTATAAAAGCAAAATAACGGGAGAAAAAATAATTTCACTACGAGAGCGCGTTGATGTCTTTCACAAGGAATTGGCTAAGTTAGGAAAAAACTTGATCAATCCTACAATTTCCTCGTTGATTATTGTTCAGAATCGTTTGTAGTTATTTGTAGTTCTTTTCATTTCATTTGTAGTTGCCAAACTACCCCACAAAAATCGATTCGATTTTACTGCGAGAGCTTTTCTCATGACACTTCAATAATATTTGAAAAACTTGGAAAATCGTAAACGTTTATGATGGATTCAGGTTCAGAATCGTTTGTAGTTATTTGTAGTTCTTTTCATTTCATTTATACTTACCAAACAACGCCACAAAATTCGTTTCGATTTCACTATGAGAGCTTTTCCCATGACAATTCAATAATATTTGAAAAACTTGGAAAATCGTAAACGTTTATGATGGATTCTGGTTCAAAATCGTTTGTAGTTATTTGTAGTTCTTTTCATTTCATTTGTAGTTGCCAAACAACCCCACAAAAATCGATTCGATTTCACTACGATTGTTTTCTCATGACAATTCAATAATATGTGAAAAATTTGGAAAATCGTAAACGTTTATGATGGATTCTGGTTCAGAATCGTTTGTAGTTATTTGTAGTTCTTTTCGTTTCATTTGTAGTTGTCAAACAACCCAAAAAAAAATTGATTCGATTGCACTACGAGAGCTTTTCTCATGACAATTCTATAATATGTGAAAATTTTGATAAATCGTAAATGTTTATGATGGATTCTGGTTCAGAATCGTTTGTAGTTATTTGTAGTTCTTTTTATTTCATTTGTAGTTGCCAAACAACCCCAAAAAAATCGATTCGATTTCACTACGAGAGCTTTTCTCATGACAATTCAATAATATTTGAAAAACTTGGAAAATCGTTGACGTTTATGATGTATTCCGGTTCAGAATCGTTTGTAGTTATTTGTAGTTCTTTTCGTTTCATTTGTAGTTGCCAAAAAACCCCACAAAAATTGATTCCATTTCACTACGATAGTTTTCTTATGACAATTCGATAATATGTGAAAAATTTGAAAAATCGTAAATGTTTATGATGGATTCAGGTTCAGAATCGTTTGTAGTTATTTGTAGTTCTTTTCATTTCATTTGTAGTTACCAAACAACGCCACAAAATTCGTTTCGATTTCACTATGAGAGCTTTTCCCATGACAATTCAATAATATTTGAATAACTTGGAAAATCGTAAACGTTTATGATGGATTCTGGTTCAGAATCGTTTGTAGTTATTTGTAGTTCTTTTCATTTCATTTGTAGTTGCCAAACAACCCCACAAAAATCGATTCGATTTCACTACGATAGTTTTCTCATGACAATTCAATAATATGTGAAAAATTTGGAAAATCGTAAACGTTTATGATGGATTCTGGTTCAGAATCGTTTGTAGTTATTTGTAGTTCTTTTCATTTCATTTGTAGTTGCCAAACAACCCCACAAAAATCGATTCGATTTTACCACGAGAGCTTTTCTCATGACAATTCAATAATATTTGAAAAACTTGGAAAATCGTTAAAGTTTATGATGTATTCCGGTTCAGAATCGTTTGCAGTTATTTGTAGTTCTTTTCATTTCATTTGTAGTTGCGAAACAACCCCACAAAAATCGATTCGATTTTACTACGAGAGGTTTTCTCATGACAATTCAATAATGTTTGTAAAACTGAGAAAACCGTAAACGTTTATGATGGATTCAGGTTCAGAATAGTTTGTAGTTATTTGTAGTTCTTTTCATTTCATTTGTAGTTGCCAAACAACCCCACAAAAATCGATTCGATTTCACTACGATAGTTTTCTCATGACAATTCAATAATATGTGAAAAATTTGGAAAATCGTAAACATTTATGATGGATTCTGGTTCAGAATCGTTTGTAGTTATTTGTAGTTCTTTTCATTTCATTTGTAGTTGCCAAACAACCCCACAAAACTCGATTTGATTTTACCACGAGAGCTTTTCCCATGACAATTCAATAATATTAGAAAAACATGGAAAATCGTAAACGTTAATGATGGATTCCGGTTCAGAATCGTTTGTAGTTATTTGTAGTTCTTTTCATTTCATTTGTAGTTGCGAAACAACCCCACAAAAATCGATTCGATTTTACTACGAGAGGTTTTCTCATGACAATTCAATAATGTTTGTAAAACTGAGAAAACCGTAAACGTTTATGATGGATTCAGGTTCAGAATAGTTTGTAGTTATTTGTAGTTCTTTTCATTTCATTTGTAGTTGCCAAACAACCCCACAAAATTCGATTCGATTTCACTATGAGAGCTTTTCCCATGACAATTCAATAATATTAGAAAAACATGGAAAATCGTAAACGTTAATGATGGATTCTGGTTCAGAATCGTTTGTAGTTATTTGTAGTTCCTTTCATTTCATTTGTAGTTGCCAAACAACCCCACAAAAATCGATTCGATTTTACTACGAGAGGTTTTCTCATGACAATTCAATAATATTTGAAAAACTTGGAAATTCGTTAACGTTTATGATGGATTCTGGTTCGGAATCGTTTGTAGTTATTTGTAGTTCTTTTCGTTTCATTTGTAGTTGTCAAACAACCCAAAAAAAATCGATTCGATTTCACTACGAGAGCTTTACTCGTGACAATTCAATAATATTTGAAAAACTTGGAAAATTGTTAACGTTTATGATGGATTCTGGTTCAGAATCGTTTGTAGTTATTTGTAGTTCTTTTCATTTCATTTGTAGTTGCGAAACAACCCCACAAAAATCGATTCGATTTTACTACGAGAGGTTTTCTCATGACAATTCAATAATATTTGAAAAACTGAGAAAACCGTAAACGTTTACGATAGATTCTAGTTCAGAATCGTTTGTAGTTATTTATAGTTCTTTTCGTTTCATTTGTAGTTGTCAAAAAACCCAAAAAAAATCGATTCAATTTCAATACGAGAGCTTTTCTCGTGACAATTCTATAATATTTGAAAAACTTGGAAAATCGTTAATGTTTATAATGGATTCTGGTTTAGAATCGTTTGTATTTATTTGTAGTTCTTTTCATTTCATTTATAGTTGCCAAACAACCCCACAAAAATCGATTCGATTTCACTATGAGAGCTTTTCTCATGACAATTTAATAATATGTGAAAAACTTGGAAAATCGTAAACGTTTATGATGGATTCTGGTTCAGAATCGTTTGTAGTTATTTGTAGTTCTTTTCATTTCATTTGTAGTTGCCAAACAACCCCACAAAAATTGATTCAATTTCAATACGATAGTTTTCTCATGACAATTCCATAATATGTGAAAAACTTGAAAAATCCTAAACATTTATGATGTATTCCGGTTCAGAATGGTTTGTAGTTATTTGTAGTTCTTTTCATTTCATTTGTAGTTGCGAAACAACCCCACAAAAATCGATTCGATTTTACTACGAGAGGTTTTCTCATGACAATTCAATAATATTTGTAAAACTGAGAAAACCGTAAACGTTTATGATGGATTCAGGTTCAGAATAGTTTGTAGTTATTTGTAGTTCTTTTCATTTCATTTGTAGTTGCCAAACAACCCCACAAAATTCGATTCGATTTCACTATGATAGCTTTTCCCATGACAATTCAATAATATTAGAAAAACATGGAAAATCGTAAACGTTAATGATGGATTCTGGTTCAGAATCGTTTGTAGTTATTTGTAGTTCTTTTCATTTCATTTGTAGTTGCCAAACAACCCCACAAAAATCGATTCGATTTTACCACGAGAGCTTTTCTCATGACAATTCAATAATATTTGAAAAACATTGAAAATCGTTTACGTTCATGATGGATTCTGGTTCGGAATCGTTTGTAGTTATTTGTAGTTCTTTTCGTTTCATTTGTAGTTGTCAAGCAACCCAAAAAAAATCGATTCGATTTCACTACGAGAGCTTTACTCGTGACAATTCAATAATATTAGAAAAACATGGAAAATCGTAAACGTTTATGATGGATTCTGGTTAAGAATCGTTTGTAGTTATTTGTAGTTCTTTTAGTTTTATTTGTAGTTGCCAAATAACCCCACAAAAATCGATTAGATTTAACTATGAGAGCTTTTCTCATGACAATCCAATAATATTTGAAAAACTAGGAAAATCGTAAACGTTTATGATGGATTCTGGTTCAGAATCGTTTGTAGTTATTTGTAGTTCTTTTCATTTCATTTATAGTTGCCAAACAACCCCACAAAAATCGATTTGATTCCACTATGAGAGCTTTTCTCATGACAATTTAATAATATGTGAAAAACTTGGAAAATCGTAAACGTTTATGATAGATTCTGGTTCAGAATCGCTTGTAGTTATTTGTAGTTCTTTTCATCTCATTTGTAGTTGCCAAACAACCCCACAAAAATCAATTCGAATTCACTACGATAGTTTTCTCATGACAATTCAATAATATGTGAAAAATTTGGAAAATCGTAAACGTTTATGATGGATTCTGGTTCAGAATCGTTTGTAGTTATTTGTAGTTCTTTTCGTTTCATTCGTAGTTGTCAAGCAACCCAAAAAAAAATCGATAAGATTTCACTACGAGAGCTTTTCTCGTGACAATTTTAATAATATTTGAAAAACTTGGAAAATCGTTAACGTTTATGATGGATTCTGGTTCAGAATCGTTTGTAGTTATTTGTAGTTCTTTTCGTTTCATTTGTAGTTGTCAAACAACCCAAAAAAAATCGATTCGATTGCACTACGAGTGCTTTTCTCATGACAATTGAATAATATGTGAAAAACTTGGAAAATCGTAAACGTTTATGATGGATTCTGGTTCAGAATCGTTTGTAGTTATTTGTAGTTCTTTTCATTTCATTTGTAGTTGCCAAAAAACCCTACAAAAATCGATTCCATTGCACTACGAGAGCTTTTCTCATGACAATTCTATAATATGTGAAAATTTGGATAAATTGTAAATGTTTATGATGGATTCTGGTTCAGAATCGTTTGTAGTTATTTGTAGTTCTTTTCATTTCATTTTTAGTTGCCAAACAACCCCACAAAATTCGATTCGATTTCACTATGAGAGCTTTTCTCATGACAATTCAATAATATGTGAAAAACTTGGAAAATCGTAAACGTTTATGATGGATTCTGGTTCAGAATCGTTTGTAGTTATTTGTAGTTCTTTTCATTTCATTTGTAGTCGCCAAACAACCCCACAAAATTCGATTCGATTTCACTATGAGAGCTTTTCTCATGACAATTCAATAATATGTGAAAAACTTGGAAAATCGTAAACGTTTATGATGGATTCTGGTTCAGAATCGTTTGTAGTTATTTGTAGTTCTTTTCATTTCATTTGTAGTCGCCAAACAACCCCACAAAATTCGATTCGATTTCACTATGAGAGCTTTTCTCATGACAATTCAATAATATGTGAAAAACTTGGAAAATCGTAAACGTTTATGATGGATTCTGGTTCAGAATCGTTTGTAGTTATTTGTAGTTCTTTTCATTTCATTTGTAGTTGCCAAGCAACCCCACAAAAATTGATTCGATTTCACTACGATAGTTTTCTTATGACAATTTGATAATATGTAAAAAATTTGGAAAATCGTAAATGTTTATGATGGATTCTGGTTCAGAATCGTTTGTAGTTATTTGTAGTTCTTTTCGTTTCAATTGTAGTTGCCAAACAACCCCACAAATTTGAATTGTATTCTAGTGCTAAAGCTTTCTTATGACAATTCAATAATATTAGAAAAACTTGGAAACTTCGTAACTTTTATGATTGATTCCGGTATAGAATCGGTTGTTAATGAATTTAGTATTTTCTTTTCCTTTATAAAAGCAAAATAACGGGAGAAAAAATAATTTCACTACGAGAGCGCGTTGATGTCTTTCACAAGGAATTGGCTAAGTTAGGAAAAAACTTGATCAATCCTACAATTTCCTCGTTGATTATTGTTCAGAATCGTTTGTAGTTATTTGTAGTTCTTTTCATTTCATTTGTAGTTGCCAAACTACCCCACAAAAATCGATTCAATTTTACTGCGAGAGCTTTACTCATGACACTTCAATAATATTTGAAAAACTTGGAAAATCGTAAACGTTTATGATGGATTCAGGTTCAGAATCGTTTGTAGTTATTTGTAGTTCTTTTCATTTCATTTATAGTTACCAAACAACGCCACAAAATACGTTTCGCTTTCACTATGAGAGCATTTCCCATGACAATTCAATAATATTTAAAAAACTTGGAAACACGTAAACGTTTATGATGGATTCTGGTTCAGAATCGTTTGTAGTTATTTGTAGTTCTTTTCATTTCATTTGTAGTTGCCAAACAACCCCACAAAAATCGATTCGATTTCACTACGATAGTTTTCTCATGACAATTCAATAATATGTGAAAAATTTGGAAAATCGTAAACGTTTATGATGGATTCTGGTTCAGAATCGTTTGTAGTTATTTGTAGTTCTTTTTATTTCATTTGTAGTTGCCAAACAACCCCAAAAAAATCGATTCGATTTCACTACGAGAGCTTTTCT
Source organism: Cydia amplana (assembly GCF_948474715.1). NCBI lineage: Eukaryota > Metazoa > Arthropoda > Insecta > Lepidoptera > Tortricidae > Cydia > Cydia amplana. The sequence goes on from NC_086085.1 coordinate 6,758,486, forward strand.
CATGACAATTCAATAATATTTGAAAAACTTGGAAAATCGTTGACGTTTATGATGTATTCCGGTTCAGAATCGTTTGTAGTTATTTGTAGTTCTTTTCATTTCATTTGTAGTTGCCAAACAACCCCACAAAAATTGATTCCATTTCACTACTATAGTTTTCTTATGACAATTCGATAATATGTGAAAAATTTGAAAAATCGTAAATGTTTATGATGGATTCTGGTTCAGAATCGTTTGTAGTTATTTGTAGTTCTTTTTATTTCATTTGTAGTTGCCAAACAACCCCAAAAAAATCGATTCGATTTCACTACGAGAGCTTTTCTCATGACAATTCAATAATATTTGAAAAACTTGGCAAATCGTTGACGTTTATGATGTATTCCGGTTCAGAATCGTTTGTAGTTATTTGTAGTTCTTTTCATTTCATTTGTAGTTGCCAAACAACCCCACAAAAATTGATTCCATTTCACTACGATAGTTTTCTTATGACAATTCGATAATATGTGAAAAATTTGAAAAATCGTAAATGTTTATGATGGATTCAGGTTCAGAATCGTTTGGAGTTATTTGTAGTTCTTTTCATTTCATTTGTAGTTACCAAACAACGCCACAAAATTCGTTTCGATTTCACTATGAGAGCTTTTCCCATGACAATTCAATAATATTTGAATAACTTGGAAAATCGTAAACGTTTATGATGGATTCTGGTTCAGAATCGTTTGTAGTTATTTGTAGTTCTTTTCATTTCATTTGTAGTTGCCAAACAACCCCACAAAAATCGATTCGATTTCACTACGATAGTTTTCTCATGACAATTCAATAATATGTGAAAAATTTGGAAAATCGTAAACGTTTATGATGGATTCTGGTTCAGAATCGTTTGTAGTTATTTGTAGTTCTTTTCATTTCATTTGTAGTTGCGAAACAACCCCACAAAAATCGATTCGATTTTACTACGAGAGGTTTTCTCATGACAATTCAATAATATTTGTAAAACTGAGAAAACCGTAAACGTTTATGATGGATTCAGGTTCAGAATAGTTTGTAGTTATTTGTAGTTCTTTTCATTTCATTTGTAGTTGCCAAACAACCCCACAAAATTCGATTCGATTTCACTATGAGAGCTTTTCCCATGACAATTCAATAATATTAGAAAAACATGGAAAATCGTAAACGTTTATGATGGATTCTGGTTCAGAATCGTTTGTAGTTATTTGTAGTTCTTTTCATTTCATTTGTAGTTGCCAAGCAACCCCACAAAAATTGATTCGATTTCACTACGATAGTTTTCTTATGACAATTTGATAATATGTAAAAAATTTGGAAAATCGTAAATGTTTATGATGGATTCTGGTTCAGAATCGTTTGTAGTTATTTGTAGTTCTTTTCGTTTCAATTGTAGTTGCCAAACAACCCCACAAATTTGAATTGTATTCTAGTGCTAAAGCTTTCTTATGACAATTCAATAATATTAGAAAAACTTGGAAACTTCGTAACTTTTATGATTGATTCCGGTATAGAATCGGTTGTTAATGAATTTAGTATTTTCTTTTCCTTTATAAAAGCAAAATAACGGGAGAAAAAATAATTTCACTACGAGAGCGCGTTGATGTCTTTCACAAGGAATTGGCTAAGTTAGGAAAAAACTTGATCAATCCTACAATTTCCTCGTTGATTATTGTTCAGAATCGTTTGTAGTTATTTGTAGTTCTTTTCATTTCATTTGTAGTTGCCAAACTACCCCACAAAAATCGATTCAATTTTACTGCGAGAGCTTTACTCATGACACTTCAATAATATTTGAAAAACTTGGAAAATCGTAAACGTTTATGATGGATTCAGGTTCAGAATCGTTTGTAGTTATTTGTAGTTCTTTTCATTTCATTTATAGTTACCAAACAACGCCACAAAATACGTTTCGCTTTCACTATGAGAGCATTTCCCATGACAATTCAATAATATTTGAAAAACTTGGAAAATCGTAAACGTTTATGATGGATTCTGGTTCAGAATCGTTTGTAGTTATTTGTAGTTCTTTTCATTTCATTTGTAGTTGCCAAACAACCCCACAAAAATAGATTCGATTTCACTACGATAGTTTTCTCATGACAATTCAATAATATGTGAAAAATTTGGAAAATCGTAAACGTTTATGATGGATTCTGGTTCAGAATCGTTTGTAGTTATTTGTAGTTCTTTTTATTTCATTTGTAGTTGCCAAACAACCCCAAAAAAATCGATTCGATTTCACTACGAGAGCTTTTCTCATGACAATTCAATAATATTTGAAAAACTTGGAAAATCGTTGACGTTTATGATGTATTCCGGTTCAGAATCGTTTGTAGTTATTTGTAGTTCTTTTCATTTCATTTGTAGTTGCCAAACAACCCCACAAAAATTGATTCCATTTCACTACGATAGTTTTCTTATGACAATTCGATAATATGTGAAAAATTTGAAAAATCGTAAATGTTTATGATGGATTCAGGTTCAGAATCGTTTGGAGTTATTTGTAGTTCTTTTCATTTCATTTGTAGTTACCAAACAACGCCACAAAATTCGTTTCGATTTCACTATGAGAGCTTTTCCCATGACAATTCAATAATATTTGAATAACTTGGAAAATCGTAAACGTTTATGATGGATTCTGGTTCAGAATCGTTTGTAGTTATTTGTAGTTCTTTTCATTTCATTTGTAGTTGCCAAACAACCCCACAAAAATCGATTCGATTTCACTACGATAGTTTTCTCATGACAATTCAATAATATGTGAAAAATTTGGAAAATCGTAAACGTTTATGATGGATTCTGGTTCAGAATCGTTTGTAGTTATTTGTAGTTCTTTTCATTTCATTTGTAGTTGCGAAACAACCCCACAAAAATCGATTCGATTTTACTACGAGAGGTTTTCTCATGACAATTCAATAATATTTGTAAAACTGAGAAAACCGTAAACGTTTATGATGGATTCAGGTTCAGAATAGTTTGTAGTTATTTGTAGTTCTTTTCATTTCATTTGTAGTTGCCAAACAACCCCACAAAATTCGATTCGATTTCACTATGAGAGCTTTTCCCATGACAATTCAATAATATTAGAAAAACATGGAAAATCGTAAACGTTAATGATGGATTCTGGTTCAGAATCGTTTGTAGTTATTTGTAGTTCTTTTCATTTCATTTGTAGTTGCCAAACAACCCCACAAAAATCGATTCGATTTTACTACGAGAGGTTTTCTCATGACAATTCAATAATATTTGAAAAACTTGGAAAATCGTTAAAGTTTATGATGGATTCTGGTTCGGAATCGTTTGTAGTTATTTGTAGTTCTTTTCGTTTCATTTGTAGTTGTCAAACAACCCAAAAAAAATCGATTCGATTTCACTACGAGAGCTTTACTCGTGACAATTCAATAATATTTGAAAAACTTGGAAAATTGTTAACGTTTATGATGGATTCTGGTTCAGAATCGTTTGTAGTTATTTGTAGTTCTTTTCATTTCATTTGTAGTTGCGAAACAACCCCACAAAAATCGATTCGATTTTACTACGAGAGGTTTTCTCATGACAATTCAATAATATTTGAAAAACTGAGAAAACCGTAAACGTTTATGATGGATTCAGGTTCAGAATAGTTTGTATTTATTTGTAGTTCTTTTCATTTCATTTGTAGTTGCCAAACAACCCCACAAAATTCGATTCGATTTCACTATGAGAGCTTTTCCCATGACAATTCAATAATATTAGAAAAACATGGAAAATCGTAAACGTTTATGATGGATTCTGGTTCAGAATCGTTTGTAGTTATTTGTAGTTCTTTTCATTTCATTTGTAGTTGCCAAAAAACCCTACAAAAATCGATTCCATTGCACTACGAGAGCTTTTCTCATGACAATTCTATAATATGTGAAAATTTTGATAAATTGTAAATGTTTATGATGGATTCTGGTTCAGAATCGTTTGTAGTTATTTGTAGTTCTTTTCATTTCATTTGTAGTTGCCAAACAACCCCAAAAAAATCGATTCGATTTCACTACGAGAGCTTTTCTCATGACAATTCAATAATATTTGAAAAACTTAGAAAATCGTTGATGTTTATGATGTATTCCGGTTCAGAATCGTTTGTAGTTATTTGTAGTTCTTTTCATTTCATTTGTAGTCGCCAAACAACCCCACAAAATTCGATTCGATTTCACTATGAGAGCTTTTCTCATGACAATTCAATAATATGTGAAAAACTTGGAAAATCGTAAACGTTTATGATGGATTCTGGTTCAGAATCGTTTGTAGTTATTTGTAGTTCTTTTCATTTCATTTGTAGTTGCCAAACAACCCCACAAAAATTGATTCGATTTCACTACGATAGTTTTATTATGACAATTTGATAATATGTAAAAAATTTGGAAAATCGTAAATGTTTATGATGGATTCTGGTTCAGAATCGTTTGTAGTTATTTGTAGTTCTTTTCGTTTCAATTGTAGTTGCCAAACAACCCCACAAATTTGAATTGTATTCTAGTGCTAAAGCTTTCTTATGACAATTCAATAATATTAGAAAAACTTGGAAACTTCGTAACTTTTATGATTGATTCCGGTATAGAATCGGTTGTTAATGAATTTAGTATTTTCTTTTCCTTTATAAAAGCAAAATAACGGGAGAAAAAATAATTTCACTACGAGAGCGCGTTGATGTCTTTCACAAGGAATTGGCTAAGTTAGGAAAAAACTTGATCAATCCTACAATTTCCTCGTTGATTATTGTTCAGAATCGTTTGTAGTTATTTGTAGTTCTTTTCATTTCATTTATAGTTACCAAACAACGCCACAAAATTCGTTTCGATTTCACTATGAGAGCTTTTCCCATGACAATTCAATAATATTTGAAAAACTTGGAAAATCGTAAACGTTTATGATGGATTCTGGTTCAGAATCGTTTGTAGTTATTTGTAGTTCTTTTCATTTCATTTGTAGTTGCCAAACAACCCCACAAAAATCGATTCGATTTCACTACGATAGTTTTCTCATGACAATTCAATAATATGTGAAAAATTTGGAAAATCGTAAACGTTTATGATGGATTCTGGTTCAGAATCGTTTGTAGTTATTTGTAGTTCTTTTCGTTTCATTTGTAGTTGTCAAGCAACCCAAAAAAAATCGATTCGATTTCACTACGAGAGCTTTTCCTGTGACAATTCAATAATATTTGAAAAACTTGGAAAATCGTTAACGTTTATGATGGATTCTGGTTAAGAATCGTTTGTAGTTATTTGTAGTTCTTTTAGTTTCATTTGTAGTTGTCAAACAACCCAAAAAAAAATTGATTCGATTGCACTACGAGAGCTTTTCTCATGACAATTCTATAATATGTGAAAATTTTGATAAATCGTAAATGTTTATGATGGATTCTGGTTCAGAATCGTTTGTAGTTATTTGTAGTTCTTTTTATTTCATTTGTAGTTGCCAAACAACCCCAAAAAAATCGATTCGATTTCACTACGAGAGCTTTTCTCATGACAATTCAATAATATTTGAAAAACTTGGAAAATCGTTGACGTTTATGATGTATTCCGGTTCAGAATCGTTTGTAGTTATTTGTAGTTCTTTTCATTTCATTTGTAGTTGCCAAACAACCCCACAAAAATTGATTCCATTTCACTACGATAGTTTTCTTATGACAATTCGATAATATGTGAAAAATTTGAAAAATCGTAAATGTTTATGATGGATTCAGGTTCAGAATCGTTTGTAGTTATTTGTAGTTCTTTTCATTTCATTTGTAGTTACCAAACAACCCCACAAAATTCGTTTCGATTTCACTATGAAAGCTTTTCCCATGACAATTCAATAATATTTGAATAACTTGGAAAATCGTAAACGTTTATGATGGATTCTGGTTCAGAATCGTTTGTAGTTATTTGTAGTTCTTTTCATTTCATTTGTAGTTGCCAAACAACCCCACAAAAATCGATTCGATTTCACTACGATAGTTTTCTCATGACAATTCAATAATATGTGAAAAATTTGGAAAATCGTAAACGTTTATGATGGATTCTGGTTCAGAATCGTTTGTAGTTATTTGTAGTTCTTTTCATTTCATTTGTAGTTGCCAAACAACCCCACAAAAATCGATTCGATTTTACCACGAGAGCTTTTCTCATGACAATTCAATAATATTTGAAAAACTTGGAAAATCGTTAACGTTTATGATGTATTCCGGTTCAGAATCGTTTGTAGTTATTTGTAGTTCTTTTCATTTCATTTGTAGTTGCGAAACAACCCCACAAAAATAGATTCGATTTTACTACGAGAGGTTTTCTCATGACAATTCAATAATATTTGTAAAACTGAGAAAACCGTAAACGTTTATGATGGATTCAGGTTCAGAATAGTTTGTAGTTATTTGTAGTTCTTTTCATTTCATTTGTAGTTGCCAAACAACCCCACAAAATTCGATTCGATTTCACTATGAGAGCTTTTCCCAAGACAATTCAATAATATTAGAAAAACATGGAAAATCGTAAACGTTAATGATGGATTCTGGTTCAGAATCATTTGTAGTTTTTGTAGTTCTTTTCATTTCATTTGTAGTTGCCAAACAACCCCACAAAAATCGATTCGATTTTACTACGAGAGGTTTTCTCATGACAATTCAATAATATTTGAAAAACTTGGAAAATCGTTAACGTTTATGATGGATTCTGGTTCGGAATCGTTTGTAGTTATTTGTAGTTCTTTTCGTTTCATTTGTAGTTGTCAAACAACCCAAAAAAAATCGATTCGATTTCACTACGAGAGCTTTACTCGTGACAATTCAATAATATTTGAAAAACTTGGAAAATTGTTAACGTTTATGATGGATTCTGGTTCAGAATCGTTTGTAGTTATTTGTAGTTCTTTTCATTTCATTTGTAGTTGCGAAACAACCCCACAAAAATCGATTCGATTTTACTACGAGAGGTTTTCTCATGACAATTCAATAATATTTGAAAAACTGAGAAAACCGTAAACGTTTATGATGGATTCAGGTTCAGAATAGTTTGTAGTTATTTGTAGTTCTTTTCATTTCATTTGTAGTTGCCAAACAACCCCATAAAATTCGATTCGATTGCACTACGAGAGCTTTTCTCATGACAATTGAATAATATGTGAAAAACTTGGAAAATCGTAAACGTTTATGATGGATTCTGGTTCAGAATCGTTTGTAGTTATTTGTAGTTCTTTTCATTTCATTTGTAGTTGCCAAAAAACCCTACAAAAATCGATTCCATTGCACTACGAGAGCTTTTCTCATGACAATTCTATAATATGTGAAAATTTTGATAAATTGTAAATGTTTATGATGGATTCTGGTTCAGAATCGTTTGTAGTTATTTGTAGTTCTTTTCATTTCATTTGTAGTTGCCAAACAACCCCAAAAAAATCGATTCGATTTCACTACGAGAGCTTTTCTCATGACAATTCAATAATATTTGAAGAACTTTGAAAATCGTTGACGTTTATGATGTATTCCGGTTCAGAATCGTTTGTAGTTATTTGTAGTTCTTTTCATTTCATTTGTAGTCGCCAAACAACCCCACAAAATTCGATTCGATTTCACTATGAGAGCTTTTCTCATGACAATTCAATAATATGTGAAAAACTTGGAAAATCGTAAACGTTTATGATGGATTCTGGTTCAGAATCGTTTGTAGTTATTTGTAGTTCTTTTCATTTCATTTGTAGTTGCCAAACAACCCCACAAAAATTTATTCGATTTCACTACGATAGTTTTCTTATGACAATTTGATAATATGTAAAAAATTTGGAAAATCGTAAATGTTTATGATGGATTCTGGTTCAGAATCGTTTGTAGTTATTTGTAGTTCTTTTCGTTTCAATTGTAGTTGCCAAACAACCCCACAAATTTGAATTGTATTCTAGTGCTAAAGCTTTCTTATGACAATTCAATAATATTAGAAAAACTTGGAAACTTCGTCACTTTTATGATTGATTCCGGTATAGAATCGGTTGTTAATGAATTTAGTATTTTCTTTTCCTTTATAAAAGCAAAATAACGGGAGAAAAAATAATTTCACTACGAGAGCGCGTTGATGTCTTTCACAAGGAATTGGCTAAGTTAGGAAAAAACTTGATCAAGCCTACAATTTCCTCGTTGATTATTGTTCAGAATCGTTTGTAGTTATTTGTAGTTCTTTTCATTTCATTTGTAGTTGCCAAACTACCCCACAAAAATCGAGTCAATTTTACTGCGAGAGCTTTTCTCATGACACTTCAATAATATTTGAAAAACTTGGAAAATCGTAAACGTTTATGATGGATTCAGGTTCAGAATCGTTTGTAGTTATTTGTAGTTCTTTTCATTTCATTTATAGTTACCAAACAACGCCACAAAATTCGTTTCGATTTCACTATGAGAGCTTTTCCCATGACAATTCAATAATATTTGAAAAACTTGGAAAATCGTAAACGTTTATGATGGATTCTGGTTCAGAATCGTTTGTAGTTATTTGTAGTTCTTTTCATTTCATTTGTAGTTGCCAAACAACCCCACAAAAATCGATTCGATTTCACTACGATAGTTTTCTCATGACAATTCAATAATATGTGAAAAATTTGGAAAATCGTAAACGTTTATGATGGACAGGCATTGCGGGGTTATTCGTGATCTTCTCAGCCTCCCTTATTATAATTGATCATGAACAAAAATCAATCAGTAAAGTGTAGGATTGATCAAGTTTTTTCCTCACTTAGTCCATTCCTTGTAAAAGACATCAACGCACTCTCGTAGTGAAATTAAATTTTCTCCCGTTATTTGGCTTTTTATCCAGGAAAATAAAAATACTACAATCAACAACAAACGAGTCTGTACCGGAATCGATCATAAAAGTGACGAAATTTCCAAGTCTTTCAAATATTATTGAATTGTCACGAGAAAAGCTCTCGTAGTGATCTCGAATCGATTTTTTTGGGGTTGTTTGACAACAACAAATGAAAAGAAAAGAACTACAAATACCTACAAACGATTCTGAACCAGAATCCATCATAAACGTTAACGATTTTCCAAGTTTTTCAAATATTATTGAATTGTCACGAGAAAAGCTCTCGTAGTGAAATCGTATCGTTTTTTTTTTGGGTTGCTTGACAACTACGAATGAAACGAAAAGAACTACAAATAACTACAAACGATTCTGAACCAGAATCCATCATAAACGTTTACGATTTTCCAAATGTTTCACATATTATTGAATTGTCATGAGAAAACTATCGTAGTGAAATCGAATTGATTTTTGTGGGGTTGTTTGGCAACTACAAATGAAATTAAAAGAACTACAAATAACTACAAACGATTCTGAACCAGAATCCATCATAAACGTTTACGATTTTCCAAGTTTTTCACATATTATTGAATTGTCATGAGAAAAGCTCTCATAGTGAAATCGAATCGAATTTTGTGGGGTTGTTTGGCGACTAAAAATGAAATGAAAAGAACTACAAATAACTACAAACGATTCTGAACCGGAATACATCATAAACGTCAACGATTTTCCTAGTTTTTCAAATATTATTGAATTGTCATGAGAAAATCTCTCGTAGTGAAATCGAATCGATTTTTTTGGGGTTGTTTGGCAACTACAAATGAAATGAAAAGAACTACAAATAACTACAAACGATTCTGAACCAGAATCCATCATAAACGTTTACGATTTTCCAAATTTTTCACATATTATTGAATTGTCATGAGAAAACTATCGTAGTGAAATCGAATCGATTTTTGTGGGGTTGTTTGGCAACTACAAATGAAATGAAAAGAACTACAAATAACTACAAACGATTCTGAACCAGAATCCATCATAAACGTTTACGATTTTCCAAGTTATTCAAATATTATTGAATTGTCATGGGAAAAGCTCTCATAGTGAAATCGAAACGAATTTTGTGGCGTTGTTTGGTAACTACAAATGAAATGAAAAGAACTACAAATAACTACAAACGATTCTGAACCTGAATCCATCATAAACATTTACGATTTTTCAAATTTTTCACATATTATCGAATTGTCATAAGAAAACTATCGTAGTGAAATCGAATCAATTTTTGTGGGGTTGTTTGGCAACTACAAATGAAATGAAAAGAACTACAAATAACTACAAACGATTCTGAACCAGAATCCATCATAAACGTTTACGATTTTCCAAGTTTTTAACATTTTATTGAATTGTCATGAGAAAAGCTCTCATAATGAAATCGAATCGAATTTTGTGGGGTTGTTTGGCGACTACAAATGAAATGAAAAGAACTACAAATAACTACAAACGATTCTGAACCGGAATACATCATAAACGTCAACGATTTTCCAAGTTTTTCAAATATTATTGAATTGTCATGAGAAAAGCTCTCGTAGTGAAATCGAATCGATTTTTTTGGGGTTGTTTGGCAACTACAAATGAAATGAAAAGAACTACAAATAACTACAAACGATTCTGAACCAGAATCCATCATAAACATTTACGATTTATCAAAATTTTCACATATTATAGAATTGTCATGAGAAAAGCTCTCGTAGTGCAATCGAATCGATTTTTTTTGGGTTGCTTGACAACTACAAATGAAACTAAAAGAACTACAAATAACTACAAACGATTCTTAACCAGAATCCATCATAAACGTTAACGATTTTCCAAGTTTTTCAAATATTATTGAATTGTCACGAGAAAAGCTCTCGTAGTGAAATCGAATCAATTTTTTTTGGGTTGCTTGACAACTACAAATGAAACGAAAAGAACTACAAATAACTACAAACGATTCTGAACCAGAATCCATCATAAACGTTTACGATTTTCCAAATTTTTCACATATTATTGAATTGTCATGAGAAAACTATCGTAGTGAAATCGAATCGATTTTTGTGGGGTTGTTTGGCAACTACAAATGAAATGAAAAGAACTACAAATAACTACAAACGATTCTGAACCAGAATCCATCATAAACGTTTACGATTTTCCAAGTTTTTCAAATATTATTGAATTGTCATGGGAAAAGCTCTCATAGTGAAATCGAAACGAATTTTGTGGCGTTGTTTGGTAACTATAAATGAAATGAAAAGAACTACAAATAACTACAAACGATTCTGAACCTGAATCCATCATAAACGTTTACGATTTTCCAAGTTTTTCAAATATTATTGAAGTGTCATGAGAAAAGCTCTCGCAGTAAAATTGACTCGATTTTTGTGGGGTAGTTTGGCAACTACAAATGAAATGAAAAGAACTACAAATAACTACAAACGATTCTGAACAATAATCAACGAGGAAATTGTAGGCTTGATCAAGTTTTTTCCTAACTTAGCCAATTCCTTGTGAAAGACATCAACGCGCTCTCGTAGTGAAATTATTTTTTCTCCCGTTATTTTGCTTTTATAAAGGAAAAGAAAATACTAAATTCATTAACAACCGATTCTATACCGGAATCAATCATAAAAGTGACGAAGTTTCCAAGTTTTTCTAATATTATTGAATTGTCATAAGAAAGCTTTAGCACTAGAATACAATTCAAATTTGTGGGGTTGTTTGGCAACTACAATTGAAACGAAAAGAACTACAAATAACTACAAACGATTCTGAACCAGAATCCATCATAAACATTTACGATTTTCCAAATTTTTTACATATTATCAAATTGTCATAAGAAAACTATCGTAGTGAAATCGAATAAATTTTTGTGGGGTTGTTTGGCAACTACAAATGAAATGAAAAGAACTACAAATAACTACAAACGATTCTGAACCAGAATCCATCATAAACGTTTACGATTTTCCAAGTTTTTCACATATTATTGAATTGTCATGAGAAAAGCTCTCATAGTGAAATCGAATCGAATTTTGTGGGGTTGTTTGGCGACTACAAATGAAATGAAAAGAACTACAAATAACTACAAACGATTCTGAACCGGAATACATCATAAACGTCAACGATTTTCAAAGTTCTTCAAATATTATTGAATTGTCATGAGAAAAGCTCTCGTAGTGAAATCGAATCGATTTTTTTGGGGTTGTTTGGCAACTACAAATGAAATGAAAAGAACTACAAATAACTACAAACGATTCTGAACCAGAATCCATCATAAACATTTACAATTTATCAAAATTTTCACATATTATAGAATTGTCATGAGAAAAGCTCTCGTAGTGCAATGGAATCGATTTTTGTAGGGTTTTTTGGCAACTACAAATGAAATGAAAAGAACTACAAATAACTACAAACGATTCTGAACCAGAATCCATCATAAACGTTTACGATTTTCCAAGTTTTTCACATATTATTCAATTGTCATGAGAAAAGCTCTCGTAGTGCAATCGAATCGAATTTTATGGGGTTGTTTGGCAACTACAAATGAAATGAAAAGAACTACAAATAACTACAAACTATTCTGAACCTGAATCCATCATAAACGTTTACGGTTTTCTCAGTTTTTCAAATATTATTGAATTGTCATGAGAAAACCTCTCGTAGTAAAATCGAATCGATTTTTGTGGGGTTGTTTCGCAACTACAAATGAAATGAAAAGAACTACAAATAACTACAAACGATTCTGAACCAGAATCCATCATAAACGTTAACAATTTTCCAAGTTTTTCAAATATTATTGAATTGTCACGAGTAAAGCTCTCGTAGTGAAATCGAATCGATTTTTTTTGGGTTGTTTGACAACTACAAATGAAACGAAAAGAACTACAAATAACTACAAACGATTCCGAACCAGAATCCATCATAAACGTTAACGATTTTCCAAGTTTTTCAAATATTATTGAATTGTCATGAGAAAACCTCTCGTAGTAAAATCGAATCGATTTTTGTGGGGTTGTTTGGCAACTACAAATGAAATGAAAAGAACTACAAAAACTACAAATGATTCTGAACCAGAATCCATCATTAACGTTTACGATTTTCCATGTTTTTCTAATATTATTGAATTGTCTTGGGAAAAGCTCTCATAGTGAAATCGAATCGAATTTTGTGGGGTTGTTTGGCAACTACAAATGAAATGAAAAGAACTACAAATAACTACAAACTATTCTGAACCTGAATCCATCATAAACGTTTACGGTTTTCTCAGTTTTACAAATATTATTGAATTGTCATGAGAAAACCTCTCGTAGTAAAATCGAATCTATTTTTGTGGGGTTGTTTCGCAACTACAAATGAAATGAAAAGAACTACAAATAACTACAAACGATTCTGAACCGGAATACATCATAAACGTTAACGATTTTCCAAGTTTTTCAAATATTATTGAATTGTCATGAGAAAAGCTCTCGTGGTAAAATCGAATCGATTTTTGTGGGGTTGTTTGGCAACTACAAATGAAATGAAAAGAACTACAAATAACTACAAACGATTCTGAACCAGAATCCATCATAAACGTTTACGATTTTCCAAATTTTTCACATATTATTGAATTGTCATGAGAAAACTATCGTAGTGAAATCGAATCGATTTTTGTGGGGTTGTTTGGCAACTACAAATGAAATGAAAAGAACTACAAATAACTACAAACGATTCTGAACCAGAATCCATCATAAACGTTTACGATTTTCCAAGTTATTCAAATATTATTGAATTGTCATGGGAAAAGCTTTCATAGTGAAATCGAAACGAATTTTGTGGGGTTGTTTGGTAACTACAAATGAAATGAAAAGAACTACAAATAACTACAAACGATTCTGAACCTGAATCCATCATAAACATTTACGATTTTTCAAATTTTTCACATATTATCGAATTGTCATAAGAAAACTATCGTAGTGAAATGGAATCAATTTTTGTGGGGTTGTTTGGCAACTACAAATGAAATGAAAAGAACTACAAATAACTACAAACGATTCTGAACCGGAATACATCATAAACGTCAAAGATTTTCCAAGTTTTTCAAATATTATTGAATTGTCATGAGAAAAGCTCTCGTAGTGAAATCGAATCGATTTTTTTGGGGTTGTTTGGCAACTACAAATGAAATAAAAAGAACTACAAATAACTACAAACGATTCTGAACCAGAATCCATCATAAACATTTACGATTTATCAAAATTTTCACATATTATAGAATTGTCATGAGAAAAGCTCTCGTAGTGCAATCGAATCAATTTTTTTTTGGATTGTTTGACAACTACAAATGAAACTAAAAGAACTACAAATAACTACAAACGATTCTTAACCAGAATCCATCATAAACGTTAACGATTTTCCAAGTTTTTCAAATATTATTGAATTGTCACAGGAAAAGCTCTCGTAGTGAAATCGAATCGATTTTTTTTGGGTTGCTTGACAACTACAAATGAAACGAAAAGAACTACAAATAACTACAAACGATTCTGAACCAGAATCCATCATAAACGTTTACGATTTTCCAAATTTTTCACATATTATTGAATTTTCATGAGAAAACTATCGTAGTGAAATCGAATCGATTTTTGTGGGGTTGTTTGGCAACTACAAATGAAATGAAAAGAACTACAAATAACTACAAACGATTCTGAACCAGAATCCATCATAAACGTTTACGATTTTCCAAGTTTTTCAAATATTATTGAATTGTCATGGGAAAAGCTCTCATAGTGAAATCGAAACGAATTTTGTGGCGTTGTTTGGTAACTATAAATGAAATGAAAAGAACTACAAATAACTACAAACGATTCTGAACAATAATCAACGAGGAAATTGTAGGATTGATCAAGTTTTTTCCTAACTTAGCCAATTCCTTGTGAAAGACATCAACGCGCTCTCGTAGTGAAATTATTTTTTCTCCCGTTATTTTGCTTTTATAAAGGAAAAGAAAATACTAAATTCATTAACAACCGATTCTATACCGGAATCAATCATAAAAGTTACGAAGTTTCCAAGTTTTTCTAATATTATTGAATTGTCATAAGAAAGCTTTAGCACTAGAATACAATTCAAATTTGTGGGGTTGTTTGGCAACTACAATTGAAACGAAAAGAACTACAAATAACTACAAACGATTCTGAACCAGAATCCATCATAAACATTTACGATTTTCCAAATTTTTTACATATTATCAAATTGTCATAATAAAACTATCGTAGTGAAATCGAATCAATTTTTGTGGGGTTGTTTGGCAACTACAAATGAAATGAAAAGAACTACAAATAACTACAAACGATTCTGAACCGGAATCCATCATAAACGTTTACGATTTTCCAAGTTTTTCACATATTATTGAATTGTCATGAGAAAAGCTCTCATAGTGAAATCGAATCGAATTTTGTGGGGTTGTTTGGCGACTACAAATGAAATGAAAAGAACTACAAATAACTACAAACGATTCTGAACCGGAATACATCATAAACGTCAACGATTTTCTAAGTTTTTCAAATATTATTGAATTGTCATGAGAAAAGCTCTCGTAGTGAAATCGAATCGATTTTTTTGGGGTTGTTTGGCAACTACAAATGAAATGAAAAGAACTACAAATAACTACAAACGATTCTGAACCAGAATCCATCATAAACATTTACAATTTATCAAAATTTTCACATATTATAGAATTGTCATGAGAAAAGCTCTCGTAGTGCAATGGAATCGATTTTTGTAGGGTTTTTTGGCAACTACAAATGAAATGAAAAGAACTACAAATAACTACAAACGATTCTGAACCAGAATCCATCATAAACGTTTACGATTTTCCATGTTTTTCTAATATTATTGAATTGTCATGGGAAAAGCTCTCATAGTGAAATCGAATCGAATTTTGTGGGGTTGTTTGGCAACTACAAATGAAATGAAAAGAACTACAAATAAATACAAACTATTCTGAACCTGAATCCATCATAAACGTTTACGGTTTTCTCAGTTTTTCAAATATTATTGAATTGTCATGAGAAAACCTCTCGTAGTAAAATCGAATCGATTTTTGTGGGGTTGTTTCGCAACTACAAATGAAATGAAAAGAACTACAAATAACTACAAACGATTCTGAACCAGAATCCATCATAAACGTTAACAATTTTCCAAGTTTTTCAAATATTATTGAATTGTCACGAGTAAAGCTCTCGTAGTGAAATCGAATCGATTTTTTTTGGGTTGTTTGACAACTACAAATGAAACGAAAAGAACTACAAATAACTACAAACGATTCCGAACCAGAATCCATCATAAACTTTAACGATTTTCCAAGTTTTTCAAATATTATTGAATTGTCATGAGAAAACCTCTCGTAGTAAAATCGAATCGATTTTTGTGGGGTTGTTTGGCAACTACAAATGAAATGAAAAGAACTACAAATAACTACAAACGATTCTGAACCAGAATCCATCATTAACGTTTACGATTTTCCATGTTTTTCTAATATTATTGAATTGTCATGGGAAAAGCTCTCATAGTGAAATCGAATCGAATTTTGTGGGGTTGTTTGGCAACTACAAATGAAATGAAAAGAACTACAAATAACTACAAACTATTCTGAACCTGAATCCATCATAAACGTTTACGGTTTTCTCAGTTTTACAAATATTATTGAATTGTCATGAGAAAACCTCTCGTAGTAAAATCGAATCGATTTTTGTGGGGTTGTTTCGCAACTACAAATGAAATGAAAAGAACTACAAATAACTACAAACGATTCTGAACCAGAATCCATCATAAACGTTTACGATTTTCCAAATTTTTCACATATTATTGAATTGTCATGAGAAAACTATCGTAGTGAAATCGAATCGATTTTTGTGGGGTTGTTTGGCAACTACAAATGAAATGAAAAGAACTACAAATAACTACAAACGATTCTGAACCAGAATCCATCATAAACGTTTACGATTTTCCAAGTTATTCAAATATTATTGAATTGTCATGGGAAAAGCTCTCATAGTGAAATCGAAACGAATTTTGTGGCGTTGTTTGGTAACTACAAATGAAATGAAAAGAACTACAAATAACTCCAAACGATTCTGAACCTGAATCCATCATAAACATTTACGATTTTTCAAATTTTTCACATATTATCGAATTGTCATAAGAAAACTATCGTAGTGAAATGGAATCAATTTTTGTGGGGTTGTTTGGCAACTACAAATGAAATGAAAAGAACTACAAATAACTACAAACGATTCTGAACCGGAATACATCATAAACGTCAACGATTTTCCAAGTTTTTCAAATATTATTGAATTGTCATGAGAAAAGCTCTCGTAGTGAAATCGAATCGATTTTTTTGGGGTTGTTTGGCAACTACAAATGAAATAAAAAGAACTACAAATAACTACAAACGATTCTGAACCAGAATCCATCATAAACGTTTACGATTTTCCAAATTTTTCACATATTATTGAATTGTCATGAGAAAACTATCGTAGTGAAATCGAATCTATTTTTGTGGGGTTGTTTGGCAACTACAAATGAAATGAAAAGAACTACAAATAACTACAAACGATTCTGAACCAGAATCCATCATAAACGTTTACGATTTTCCAAGTTTTTCAAATATTATTGAATTGTCATGGGAAATGCTCTCATAGTGAAAGCGAAACGTATTTTGTGGCGTTGTTTGGTAACTATAAATGAAATGAAAAGAACTACAAATAACTACAAACGATTCTGAACCTGAATCCATCATAAACGTTTACGATTTTCCAAGTTTTTCAAATATTATTGAAGTGTCATGAGTAAAGCTCTCGCAGTAAAATTGAATCGATTTTTGTGGGGTAGTTTGGCAACTACAAATGAAATGAAAAGAACTACAAATAACTACAAACGATTCTGAACAATAATCAACGAGGAAATTGTAGGATTGATCAAGTTTTTTCCTAACTTAGCCAATTCCTTGTGAAAGACATCAACGCGCTCTCGTAGTGAAATTATTTTTTCTCCCGTTATTTTGCTTTTATAAAGGAAAAGAAAATACTAAATTCATTAACAACCGATTCTATACCGGAATCAATCATAAAAGTTACGAAGTTTCCAAGTTTTTCTAATATTATTGAATTGTCATAAGAAAGCTTTAGCACTAGAATACAATTCAAATTTGTGGGGTTGTTTGGCAACTACAATTGAAACGAAAAGAACTACAAATAACTACAAACGATTCTGAACCAGAATCCATCATAAACATTTACGATTTTCCAAATTTTTTACATATTATCAAATTGTCATAAGAAAACTATCGTAGTGAAATCGAATCAATTTTTGTGGGGTTGCTTGGCAACTACAAATGAAATGAAAAGAACTACAAATAACTACAAACGATTCTGAACCAGAATCCATCATAAACGTTTACGATTTTCCATGTTTTTCTAATATTATTGAATTGTCATGGGAAAAGCTCTCATAGTGAAATCGAATCGAATTTTGTGGGGTTGTTTGGCAACTACAAATGAAATGAAAAGAACTACAAATAACTACAAACTATTCTGAACCTGAATCCATCATAAACGTTTACGGTTTTCTCAGTTTTACAAATATTATTGAATTGTCATGAGAAAACCTCTCGTAGTAAAATCGAATCGATTTTTGTGGGGTTGTTTCGCAACTACAAATGAAATGAAAAGAACTACAAATAACTACAAACGATTCTGAACCAGAATCCATCATAAACGTTTACGATTTTCCAAATTTTTCACATATTATTGAATTGTCATGAGAAAACTATCGTAGTGAAATCGAATCGATTTTTGTGGGGTTGTTTGGCAACTACAAATGAAATGAAAAGAACTACAAATAACTACAAACGATTCTGAACCAGAATCCATCATAAACGTTTACGATTTTCCAAGTTATTCAAATATTATTGAATTGTCATGGGAAAAGCTCTCATAGTGAAATCGAAACGAATTTTGTGGCGTTGTTTGGTAACTACAAATGAAATGAAAAGAACTACAAATAACTCCAAACGATTCTGAACCTGAATCCATCATAAACATTTACGATTTTTCAAATTTTTCACATATTATCGAATTGTCATAAGAAAACTATCGTAGTGAAATGGAATCAATTTTTGTGGGGTTGTTTGGCAACTACAAATGAAATGAAAAGAACTACAAATAACTACAAACGATTCTGAACCGGAATACATCATAAACGTCAACGATTTGCCAAGTTTTTCAAATATTATTGAATTGTCATGAGAAAAGCTCTCGTAGTGAAATCGAATCGATTTTTTTGGGGTTGTTTGGCAACTACAAATGAAATAAAAAGAACTACAAATAACTACAAACGATTCTGAACCAGAATCCATCATAAACATTTACGATTTTTCAAATTTTTCACATATTATCGAATTGTCATAAGAAAACTATAGTAGTGAAATGGAATCAATTTTTGTGGGGTTGTTTGGCAACTACAAATGAAATGAAAAGAACTACAAATAACTACAAACGATTCTGAACCGGAATACATCATAAACGTCAACGATTTTCCAAGTTTTTCAAATATTATTGAATTGTCATGAGAAAAGCTCTCGTAGTGAAATCGAATCGATTTTTTTGGGGTTGTTTGGCAACTACAAATGAAATAAAAAGAACTACAAATAACTACAAACGATTCTGAACCAGAATCCATCATAAACGTTTACGATTTTCCAAATTTTTCACATATTATTGAATTGTCATGAGAAAACTATCGTAGTGAAATCGAATCGATTTTTGTGGGGTTGTTTGGCAACTACAAATGAAATGAAAAGAACTACAAATAACTACAAACGATTCTGAACCAGAATCCATCATAAACGTTTACGTGTTTCCAAGTTTTTCAAATATTATTGAATTGTCATGGGAAATGCTCTCATAGTGAAAGCGAAACGTATTTTGTGGCGTTGTTTGGTAACTATAAATGAAATGAAAAGAACTACAAATAACTACAAACGATTCTGAACCTGAATCCATCATAAACGTTTACGATTTTCCAAGTTTTTCAAATATTATTGAAGTGTCATGAGTAAAGCTCTCGCAGTAAAATTGAATCGATTTTTGTGGGGTAGTTTGGCAACTACAAATGAAATGAAAAGAACTACAAATAACTACAAACGATTCTGAACAATAATCAACGAGGAAATTGTAGGATTGATCAAGTTTTTTCCTAACTTAGCCAATTCCTTGTGAAAGACATCAACGCGCTCTCGTAGTGAAATTATTTTTTCTCCCGTTATTTTGCTTTTATAAAGGAAAAGAAAATACTAAATTCATTAACAACCGATTCTATACCGGAATCAATCATAAAAGTTACGAAGTTTCCAAGTTTTTCTAATATTATTGAATTGTCATAAGAAAGCTTTAGCACTAGAATACAATTCAAATTTGTGGGGTTGTTTGGCAACTACAATTGAAACGAAAAGAACTACAAATAACTACAAACGATTCTGAACCAGAATCCATCATAAACATTTACGATTTTCCAAATTTTTTACATATTATCAAATTGTCATAAGAAAACTATCGTAGTGAAATCGAATCAATTTTTGTGGGGTTGCTTGGCAACTACAAATGAAATGAAAAGAACTACAAATAACTACAAACGATTCTGAACCAGAATCCATCATAAACGTTTACGATTTTCCAAGTTTTTCACATATTATTGAATTGTCATGAGAAAAGCTCTCATAGTGAAATCGAATCGAATTTTGTGGGGTTGTTTGGCGACTACAAATGAAATGAAAAGAACTACAAATAACTACAAACGATTCTGAACCAGAATCCATCATAAACGTTTACGATTTTCCAAGTTTTTCACATATTATTGAATTGTCATGAGAAAAGCTCTCATAGTGAAATCGAATCGAATTTTGTGGGGTTGTTTGGCGACTACAAATGAAATGAAAAGAACTACAAATAACTACAAACGATTCTGAACCAGAATCCATCATAAACGTTTACGATTTTCCAAGTTTTTCACATATTATTGAATTGTCATGAGAAAAGCTCTCATAGTGAAATCGAATCGAATTTTGTGGGGTTGTTTGGCAACTACAAATGAAATGAAAAGAACTACAAATAACTACAAACGATTCTGAACCAGAATCCATCATAAACATTTACAATTTATCAAAATTTTCACATATTATAGAATTGTCATGAGAAAAGCTCTCGTAGTGCAATGGAATCGATTTTTGTAGGGTTTTTTGGCAACTACAAATGAAATGAAAAGAACTACAAATAACTACAAACGATTCTGAACCAGAATCCATCATAAACGTTTACGATTTTCCAAGTTTTTCACATATTATTCAATTGTCATGAGAAAAGCACTCGTAGTGCAATCGAATCGATTTTTTTTGGGTTGTTTGACAACTACAAATGAAACGAAAAGAACTACAAATAACTACAAACGATTCTGAACCAGAATCCATCATAAACGTTAACGATTTTCCAAGTTTTTCAAATATTATTAAAATTGTCACGAGAAAAGCTCTCGTAGTGAAATCTTATCGATTTTTTTTTGGGTTGCTTGACAACTACGAATGAAACGAAAAGAACTACAAATAACTACAAACGATTCTGAACCAGAATCCATCATAAACGTTTACGATTTTCCAAATTTTTCACATATTATTGAATTGTCATGAGAAAACTATCGTAGTGAATTCGAATTGATTTTTGTGGGGTTGTTTGGCAACTACAAATGAGATGAAAAGAACTACAAATAACTACAAGCGATTCTGAACCAGAATCTATCATAAACGTTTACGATTTTCCAAGTTTTTCACATATTATTAAATTGTCATGAGAAAAGCTCTCATAGTGAAATCAAATCGATTTTTGTGGGGTTGTTTGGCAACTATAAATGAAATGAAAAGAACTACAAATAACTACAAACGATTCTGAACCAGAATCCATCATAAACGTTTACGATTTTCCTAGTTTTTCAAATATTATTGGATTGTCATGAGAAAAGCTCTCATAGTTAAATCTAATCGATTTTTGTGGGGTTATTTGGCAACTACAAATGAAACTAAAAGAACTACAAATAACTACAAACGATTCTTAACCAGAATCCATCATAAACGTTTACGATTTTCCATGTTTTTCTAATATTATTGAATTGTCACGAGTAAAGCTCTCGTAGTGAAATCGAATCGATTTTTTTTGGGTTGCTTGACAACTACAAATGAAACGAAAAGAACTACAAATAACTAGAAACGATTCCGAACCAGAATCCATCATGAACGTAAACGATTTTCAATGTTTTTCAAATATTATTGAATTGTCATGAGAAAAGCTCTCGTGGTAAAATCGAATCGATTTTTGTGGGGTTGTTTGGCAACTACAAATGAAATGAAAAGAACTACAAATAACTACAAACGATTCTGAACCAGAATCCATCATTAACGTTTACGATTTTCCATGTTTTTCTAATATTATTGAATTGTCATGGGAAAAGCTATCATAGTGAAATCGAATCGAATTTTGTGGGGTTGTTTGGCAACTACAAATGAAATGAAAAGAACTACAAATAACTACAAACTATTCTGAACCTGAATCCATCATAAACGTTTACGGTTTTCTCAGTTTTACAAATATTATTGAATTGTCATGAGAAAACCTCTCGTAGTAAAATCGAATCGATTTTTGTGGGGTTGTTTCGCAACTACAAATGAAATGAAAAGAACTACAAATAACTACAAACCATTCTGAACCGGAATACATCATAAATGTTTAGGATTTTTCAAGTTTTTCACATATTATGGAATTGTCATGAGAAAACTATCGTATTGAAATTGAATCAATTTTTGTGGGGTTGTTTGGCAACTACAAATGAAATGAAAAGAACTACAAATAACTACAAACGATTCTGAACCAGAATCCATCATAAACGTTTACGATTTTCCAAGTTTTTCACATATTATTAAATTGTCATGAGAAAAGCTCTCATAGTGAAATCGAATCGATTTTTGTGGGGTTGTTTGGCAACTATAAATGAAATGAAAAGAACTACAAATAAATACAAACGATTCTAAACCAGAATCCATTATAAACATTAACGATTTTCCAAGTTTTTCAAATATTATAGAATTGTCACGAGAAAAGCTCTCGTATTGAAATTGAATCGATTTTTTTTGGGTTTTTTGACAACTACAAATGAAACGAAAAGAACTATAAATAACTACAAACGATTCTGAACTAGAATCTATCGTAAACGTTTACGGTTTTCTCAGTTTTTCAAATATTATTGAATTGTCATGAGAAAACCTCTCGTAGTAAAATCGAATCGATTTTTGTGGGGTTGTTTCGCAACTACAAATGAAATGAAAAGAACTACAAATAACTACAAACGATTCTGAACCAGAATCCATCATAAACGTTAACAATTTTCCAAGTTTTTCAAATATTATTGAATTGTCACGAGTAAAGCTCTCGTAGTCAAATCGAATCGATTTTTTTTGGGTTGTTTGACAACTACAAATGAAACGAAAAGAACTACAAATAACTACAAACGATTCCGAACCAGAATCCATCATAAACGTTAACGAATTTCCAAGTTTTTCAAATATTATTGAATTGTCATGAGAAAACCTCTCGTAGTAAAATCGAATCGATTTTTGTGGGGTTGTTTGGCAACTACAAATGAAATGAAAGGAACTACAAATAACTACAAACGATTCTGAACCAGAATCCATCATTAACGTTTACGATTTTCCATGTTTTTCTAATATTATTGAATTGTCATGGGAAAAGCTCTCATAGTGAAATCGAATCGAATTTTGTGGGGTTGTTTGGCAACTACAAATGAAATGAAAAGAACTACAAATAACTACAAACTATTCTGAACCTGAATCCATCATAAACGTTTACGGTTTTCTCAGTTTTACAAACATTATTGAATTGTCATGAGAAAACCTCTCGTAGTAAAATCGAATCGATTTTTGTGGGGTTGTTTCGCAACTACAAATGAAATGAAAAGAACTACAAATAACTACAAACGATTCTGAACCGGAATCCATCATTAACGTTTACGATTTTCCATGTTTTTCTAATATTATTGAATTGTCATGGGAAAAGCTCTCGTGGTAAAATCAAATCGAGTTTTGTGGGGTTGTTTGGCAACTACAAATGAAATGAAAAGAACTACAAATAACTACAAACGATTCTGAACCAGAATCCATCATAAATGTTTACGATTTTCCAAATTTTTCACATATTATTGAATTGTCATGAGAAAACTATCGTAGTGAAATCGAATCGATTTTTGTGGGGTTGTTTGGCAACTACAAATGAAATGAAAAGAACTACAAATAACTACAAACTATTCTGAACCTGAATCCATCATAAACGTTTACGGTTTTCTCAGTTTTACAAACATTATTGAATTGTCATGAGAAAACCTCTCGTAGTAAAATCGAATCGATTTTTGTGGGGTTGTTTCGCAACTACAAATGAAATGAAAAGAACTACAAATAACTACAAACGATTCTGAACCGGAATACATCATAAACTTTAACGATTTTCCAAGTTTTTCAAATATTATTGAATTGTCATGAGAAAAGCTCTCGTGGTAAAATCGAATCGATTTTTGTGGGGTTGTTTGGCAACTACAAATGAAATGAAAAGAACTACAAATAACTACAAACGATTCTGAACCAGAATCCATCATAAACGTTTACGATTTTCCAAATTTTTCACATATTATTGAATTGTCATGAGAAAACTATCGTAGTGAAATCGAATCGATTTTTGTGGGGTTGTTTGGCAACTACAAATGAAATGAAAAGAACTACAAATAACTACAAACGATTCTGAACCAGAATCCATCATAAACGTTTACGATTTTCCAAGTTATTCAAATATTATTGAATTGTCATGGGAAAAGCTCTCATAGTGAAATCGAAACGAATTTTGTGGCGTTGTTTGGTAACTACAAATGAAATGAAAAGAACTACAAATAACTACAAACGATTCTGAACCTGAATCCATCATAAACATTTACGATTTTTCAAATTTTTCACATATTATCGAATTGTCATAAGAAAACTATCGTAGTGAAATGGAATCAATTTTTGTGGGGTTTTTTGGCAACTACAAATGAAACGAAAAGAACTACAAATAACTACAAACGATTCTGAACCGGAATACATCATAAACGTCAACGATTTTCCAAGTTTTTCAAATATTATTGAATTGTCATGAGAAAAGCTCTCGTAGTGAAATCGAATCGATTTTTTTGGGGTTGTTTGGCAACTACAAATGAAATAAAAAGAACTACAAATAACTACAAACGATTCTGAACCAGAATCCATCATAAACATTTACGATTTATCAAAATTTTCACATATTATAGAATTGTCATGAGAAAAGCTCTCGTAGTGCAATCGAATCAATTTTTTTTGGGTTGTTTGACAACTACAAATGAAACGAAAAGAACTACAAATAACTACAAACGATTCTGAACCAGAATCCATCATAAACGTTTACGATTTTCCAAATTTTTCACATATTATTGAATTGTCATGAGAAAACAATCGTAGTGAAATCGAATCGATTTTTGTGGGGTTGTTTGGCAACTACAAATGAAATGAAAAGAACTACAAATAACTACAAACGATTCTGAACCAGAATCCATCATAAACGTTTACGATTTTCCAAGTTTTTCAAATATTATTGAATTGTCATGGGAAAAGCTCTCATAGTGAAATCGAAACGAATTTTGTGGCGTTGTTTGGTAAGTATAAATGAAATGAAAAGAACTACAAATAACTACAAACGATTCTGAACCTGAATCCATCATAAACGTTTACGATTTTCCAAGTTTTTCAAATATTATTGAAGTGTCATGAGAAAAGCTCTCGCAGTAAAATCGAATCGATTTTTGTGGGGTAGTTTGGCAACTACAAATGAAATGAAAAGAACTACAAATAACTACAAACGATTCTGAACAATAATCAACGAGGAAATTGTAGGATTGATCAAGTTTTTTCCTAACTTAGCCAATTCCTTGTGAAAGACATCAACGCGCTCTCGTAGTGAAATTATTTTTTCTCCCGTTATTTTGCTTTTATAAAGGAAAAGAAAATACTAAATTCATTAACAAACGATTCTATACCAGAATCAATCATAAAAGTGACGAAGTTTCCAAGTTTTTCTAATATTATTGAATTGTCATGAGAAAAGCTCTCATAGTAAAATCGAATCGATTTTTGTGGGGTTGTTTGGCAACTACAAATGAAATGAAAGGAACTACAAATAACTACAAACGATTCTGAACCAGAATCCATCATAAACATTTACGATTTTCCAAATTTTTCACATATTATTGAATTGTCATGAGAAAACTATCGTAGTGAAATCGAATCAATTTTTTTGGGGTTGTTTGGCAACTACAAATGAAATGAAAACAACTACAAATAACTACACACTATTCTGAACCAGAATCCATCATAAACGTTTATGATTTTCCAAGTTTTTCACATATTATTGAATTGTCATGAGAAAAGATCTCATAGTGAAATCGAATTGAATTTTGTGGGGTTGTTTGGCAACTACAAATGAAATGAAAAGAACTACAAATAACTACAAACGATTCTGAACCGGAATACATCATAAACGTTAACGATTTTCCAAGTTTTTCAAATATTATTGAATTGTCATGAGAAAAGCTCTCGTGGTAAAATCGAATCGATTTTTGTGGGGTTGTTTGGCAACTACAAATGAAATGAAAAGAACTACAAATAACTACAAACGATTCTGAACCAGAATCCATCATTAACGTTTACGATTTTCCATGTTTTTCTAATATTATTGAATTGTCATGGGAAAAGCTCTCATAGTGAAATCGAATCGAATTTTGTGGGGTTGTTTGGCAACTACAAATGAAATGAAAAGAACTACAAATAACTACAAACTATTCTGAACCTGAATCCATCATAAACGTTTACGGTTTTCTCAGTTTTTCAAATATTATTGAATTGTCATGAGAAAACCTCTCGTAGTAAAATCGAATCGATTTTTGTGGGGTTGTTTGGCAACTACAAATGAAATGAAAACAACTACAAATAACTACAAACCATTCTGAACCGGAGTACATCATAAATGTTTAGGATGTTCCAAGTTTTTCACATATTATTGAATTGTCATGAGAAAAGCTCTCATAGTGAAATCGAATCGATTTTTGTTGGGTTGGTTGGCAACTATAAATGAATAGAAAAGAACTACAAATAACTACAAACGATTCTGAACCAGAATCCGTCATAAACGTTTATGATTTTCCAAGTTTTTCTAATATTATTGAATTGTCATGAGAAAAGCTCTCATAGTGAAATCGAATCGAATTTTGTGGGGTTGTTTAACGACTACAAATGAAATGAAAAGAACTACAAATAACTACAAACGATTCTGAACCGGAATACATCATAAACGTCAACGATTTTCCAAGTTTTTCAAATATTATTGAATTGTCATGAGAAAACTATCGTAGTGAAATCGAATCAATTTTTGTGGGGTTGTTTCGCAACTACAAATGAAATGAAATGTACTACAAATAACTACACACTATTCTGAACCGGAATCCATCATAAACGTTTACGATTTTCCAAGTTTTTCAAATATTATTGAATTGTCATGAGAAAAGCTCTCATAGTAAAATCGAATCGATTTTTGTGGGGTTGTTTGGCAACTACAAATGAAATGAAAGGAACTACAAATAACTACAAACGATTCTGAACCAGAATCCATCATAAACATTTACGATTTTCCAAATTTTTCACATATTATTGAATTGTCATGAGAAAACTATCGCAGTGAAATCGAATCAATTTTTGTGGGGTTGTTTCGCAACTACAAATGAAATGAAAAGAACTACAAATAACTACAAACGATTCTGAACCAGAATCCATCATAAATATTTACGATTTTCCAAGTTTTTCACATATTATTGAATTGTCATGAGAAAAGCTCTCATAGTGAAATCGAATTGAATTTTGTGGGGTTGTTTGGCAACTACAAATGAAATGAAAAGAACTACAAATAACTACAAACGATTCTGAACCGGAATACATCATAAACGTTAACGATTTTCCAAGTTTTTCAAATATTATTGAATTGTCATGAGAAAAGCTCTCGTGGTAAAATCGAATCGATTTTTGTGGGGTTGTTTGGCAACTACAAATGAAATGAAAAGAAGTACAAATAACTACAAACGATTCTGAACCAGAATCCATCATTAACGTTTACGATTTTCCATGTTTTTCTAATATTATTGAATTGTCATGGGAAAAGCTCTCATAGTGAAATCGAATCGAATTTTGTGGGGTTGTTTGGCAACTACAAATGAAATGAAAAGAACTACAAATAACTACAAACTATTCTGAACCTGAATCCATCATAAACGTTTACGGTTTTCTCAGTTTTTCAAATATTATTGAATTGTCATGAGAAAACCTCTCGTAGTAAAATCGAATCGATTTTTGTGGGGTTGTTTGGCAACTACAAATGAAATGAAAAGAACTACAAATAACTACAAACCATTCTGAACCGGAATACATCATAAATGTTTAGGATTTTCCAAGTTTTTCACATATTATTGAATTGTCATGAGAAAAGCTCTCATAGTGAAATCGAATCGATTTTTGTTGGGTTGGTTGGCAACTATAAATGAATAGAAAAGAACTACAAATAACTACAAACGATTCTGAACCAGAATCCGTCATAAACGTTTATGATTTTCCAAGTTTTTCTAATATTATTGAATTGTCATGAGAAAAGCTCTCATAGTGAAATCGAATCGAATTTTGTGGGGTTGTTTAACGACTACAAATGAAATGAAAAGAACTACAAATAACTACAAACGATTCTGAACCGGAATACATCATAAACGTCAACGATTTTCCAAGTTTTTCAAATATTATTGAATTGTCATGAGAAAACTATCGTAGTGAAATCGAATCAATTTTTGTGGGGTTGTTTCGCAACTACAAATGAAATAAAAAGAACTACAAATAACTACACACTATTCTGAACCGGAATCCATCATAAACGTTTACGATTTTCCAAGTTTTTCAAATATTATTTAATTGTCATGAGAAAAGCTCTCATAGTAAAATCGAATCGATTTTTGTGGGGTTGTTTGGCAACTACAAATGAAATGAAAGGAACTACAAATAACTACAAACGATTCTGAACCAGAATCCATCATAAACATTTACGATTTTCCAAATTTTTCACATATTATTGAATTGTCATGAGAAAAGCTCTCATAGTGAAATCGAATTGAATTTTGTGGGGTTGTTTGGCAACTACAAATGAAATGAAAAGAACTACAAATAACTACAAACGATTCTGAACCAGAATCCATCATAAACGTTTACGATTTTCCAAGTTTTTCACATATTATTAAATTGTCATGAGAAAAGCTCTCATAGTGAAATCGAATCGATTTTTGTGGGGTTGTTTGGCAACTATAAATGAAATGAAAAGAACTACAAATAAATACAAACGATTCTAAACCAGAATCCATTATAAACATTAACGATTTTCCAAGTTTTTCAAATATTATAGAATTGTCACGAGAAAAGCTCTCGTATTGAAATTGAATCGATTTTTTTTGGGTTTTTTGACAACTACAAATGAAACGAAAAGAACTATAAATAACTACAAACGATTCTGAACTAGAATCTATCGTAAACGTTTACGGTTTTCTCAGTTTTTCAAATATTATTGAATTGTCATGAGAAAACCTCTCGTAGTAAAATCGAATCGATTTTTGTGGGGTTGTTTCGCAACTACAAATGAAATGAAAAGAACTACAAATAACTACAAACGATTCTGAACCAGAATCCATCATAAACGTTAACAATTTTCCAAGTTTTTCAAATATTATTGAATTGTCACGAGTAAAGCTCTCGTAGTCAAATCGAATCGATTTTTTTTGGGTTGTTTGACAACTACAAATGAAACGAAAAGAACTACAAATAACTACAAACGATTCCGAACCAGAATCCATCATAAACGTTAACGAATTTCCAAGTTTTTCAAATATTATTGAATTGTCATGAGAAAACCTCTCGTAGTAAAATCGAATCGATTTTTGTGGGGTTGTTTGGCAACTACAAATGAAATGAAAGGAACTACAAATAACTACAAACGATTCTGAACCAGAATCCATCATTAACGTTTACGATTTTCCATGTTTTTCTAATATTATTGAATTGTCATGGGAAAAGCTCTCATAGTGAAATCGAATCGAATTTTGTGGGGTTGTTTGGCAACTACAAATGAAATGAAAAGAACTACAAATAACTACAAACTATTCTGAACCTGAATCCATCATAAACGTTTACGGTTTTCTCAGTTTTACAAACATTATTGAATTGTCATGAGAAAACCTCTCGTAGTAAAATCGAATCGATTTTTGTGGGGTTGTTTCGCAACTACAAATGAAATGAAAAGAACTACAAATAACTACAAACGATTCTGAACCGGAATCCATCATTAACGTTTACGATTTTCCATGTTTTTCTAATATTATTGAATTGTCATGGGAAAAGCTCTCGTGGTAAAATCAAATCGAGTTTTGTGGGGTTGTTTGGCAACTACAAATGAAATGAAAAGAACTACAAATAACTACAAACGATTCTGAACCAGAATCCATCATAAATGTTTACGATTTTCCAAATTTTTCACATATTATTGAATTGTCATGAGAAAACTATCGTAGTGAAATCGAATCGATTTTTGTGGGGTTGTTTGGCAACTACAAATGAAATGAAAAGAACTACAAATAACTACAAACGATTCTGAACCGGAATACATCATAAACGTTAACGAATTTCCAAGTTTTTCAAATATTATTGAATTGTCATGAGAAAAGCTCTCGTGGTAAAATCGAATCGATTTTTGTGGGGTTGTTTGGCAACTACAAATGAAATGAAAAGAACTACAAATAACTACAAACGATTGTGAACAAGAATTAATCATAAACGTGTACGATTTTCCAAGTTATTCAAATATTATTGAATTGTCATGAGAAGAGCTCTCATAGTGAAATCGAATCGATTTTTGTGGGGTTGTTTGGCAACTACAAATGAAATAAAAAGAACTACAAATAACTACAAACGATTCTGAACCAGAATCCATCATAAACGTTTACGATTTTCCAAGTTTTTCAAATATTATTAAATTGTCCTGAAAAAGCTCTCTTAGTTAAATTAAAACAAAGTTTAGTCGTTTAATTTGGCAACAACTAATGAAATTAAAAGATTTACAAATAACTACAAACAGTATAAACGATTTTACCCATAATCAATCAACACAGTGTGGGATTTATCAAGTTTTATCATACTTAGGGTCAGTTGCAGCATTCACACTTGACAGACTGTTCAACGTCACTTAGTAGTGATGGTGTGTAATTACCATTATATTATAACTTAGAGAACACTTTAAGGGTGACTGACGGTTTGGTACAACGGACCGTTTGTCCTTTTCTTGTAAAAGACATAAACGCGCTCTCGTGTTTAATTTCACCAAAAAGCTCTTTATCGGGAAAAGACATCAACGGGCTCATAAGGCTTTTTTTTATTTTTTTTATTTTTTGGAGATAATTGGCTACTACAAATAAAAATAAAAGAACTACAATCAACTACAAACGATTCTAAGCCAGGATCAACAATTAAAGCATAAGATTTCAAAAGTGGGGTGCTGGGATTTTTCTCACCCCCATAACTTTTTTTTGGGGCAACTACAAATAAAATCCTTTTAACTACAAACAACTACAAACAAAATACTATAAGAAAAAAAATATAAATAAAAAATTGGTCAAGGTCGGGTGCCAAGTTCACATAGGTTACAATAAATACAATAATACACATTCGAGCTTTTAAATTAGTTACTCTATGCGCGAAACTGTCATTTGATCTAAGGCGGCATTAAACGTGAACTGACATTCACTATTGTTCACTATTCACAATCATAGACTAAAAAGTTTGGTCCATAATCACCAAAGCATAATTCAAAGAATATAATACCAACCCATAAGGTTTACTGCAGAAGTTGTAACAAATGGCACATGCAATTTTAGACTAAGTACGACCAACGAATTCAATCGATCCACCAAATGTCGGACGGAATGTAGGTATTGAAAATTGCTCATACAAACATACTTATATACTCTTTGACTGAGTCCTTGTTTACGAAGAAGAAAAGACCTTGACAGTTTTTGACAGCTTTCAACATCAAATTATTCTGTAATCCGTGTGTATTTTTCGTTGCATGTTATACATTTCATGCAATAAAATGAACGCTAAAGTGCTTGCTGTAGTTTTTTATTTTTTATTAAATTTAAAATCGTGTGTAGGAGTAAAGTATACCAACCATAGCTTGATTACTATACATACAGAGACTAGAAGTCAGCTGAAATACCTTCATATTTTAGAAAATCAAAAATACATGGATATAATTTTTTGTCAGAAACCGTACAAGGTAACAATATTATGTACTTACTTTAAAAAGACTTAGTGCCAGTTGCACCATCCCATGAATCTAGTATGTAACTGGAAATGACCGAACGGGATAGTCTTATGTATCTTTTAGTAGGAGTAGCAGCGAAAGCGCTATCATTGTTTGTCCTTACAGCAAGTCACAGTCTCGCATTTTTTAATTCCCCACCGTAAATTTAGTATGTATTATGGTGGGCAACAAATAAATTCGACCAATCATAGTATCGCATTGCCTATGTTTTGTCCCTCACGGAGGGACGCGTATACCACTTCTATAGGATCCTACCTTCTATGCCCATCCGCACTTGATAGACTGATCAACGTCACGCGGCGCGTCGCGGCAGTTTACTATGAAAGTTTCCATACAATAAAATTTAGCGAACTCTTAACGATGACAAACACTTTGGTGCAACCGACTCTTAAACGCGTATACTTAAGCTTAACTTTTAAAAATTACCTCCGTCGCTTCGAGAACGACGTTGTCCCCGTGGTCTCGAAGAAAGACTGCTCCAAGTTGACATCAACGTCTTCTAGCTGCGCGGGCTTTTCGAACTACCCGCACTTGGTCTTACTTAAGGTTAAATTGTTGAGTGTACTGTAGAAGTAACCACTGTAACCAGCCAACCATAAATAAAAGGTAATAATTACATTTTTGTAGTGATATTAATGCTAGTTTTAAGGTTTATTAATCTACCTCCCTATAAGTTTTATTTCTAATAATCATCAGTACAGTAATCGGTCATTCGATTGCCACTAGAAATAAAAGACAGTGTTTTTATAAAGTTACTAGCGACCCGCCCCGGCTTTGCACGGGTTAATCAATTATACATAAACCTTCCTCTTGAATCAATATCTAAAAACCGCATCAAAATCTGCTGCGTGTAGTTTTAAAGATCTAAGCATACATAGGGACAGACAGACAGACTGTTTTATACTATGTAGTGATTGTATATCACACTACTAGATTTATAGTGATAAATTCAGCCGATATTGGGGGTCAACTAGCTCGGCATAATGAGTAGGTACAATACGAAGCTACAGAAGCTATGGAAGGAAATGGTAGATTAACCTAGCTATCTTCTTGCGATTTAATTAATATACATTTATTTCAGTTAGGACAATCTGTTGAAGTGGTGGTTGGTCCAGTGGATTTAGAAATGTTCAAAAACAGGGCGGAACACTATAATTTAAATTATACGATACTGATGACTGATATTCAAAGGTAAGCAAAGATGCCAAAGACATATATCTAATAGCTTTAAACGAGCAATTCTTGTTTATTTATTTATTTATTTATATATATATATATATATATATTTCGGGGATCTCGGAAACGGCTCTAACGATTTCGATGAAATTTGGTATATAGGGGTTTTCGGGGGCGAAAAATCGATCTAGCTAGGTCTTATCTCTGGGAAAACGCGCATTTCCGAGTTATTATATGTTTTCCGAGCGAAGTTCGGTCACCCAGATATTATATATTAGATTAATAAGGTAAAGTTTTATACAGATACCTTGCTCGTGATATTAGGCCATAAGGTCTGCCGATTTGCACCCTCGATTTTTGCATTTATTTCGAACCATTCATTTTCGGTAATATAGTTTGATATAAATCACTGTTAAAATTTTCTACTATCTCATTTCAGGGCATTTGACAATCAGGACGTATCAAGCTACAAACTCTTACAGCCGGATACATTTTCTTTTGATCACTACCATCAACTAGAAGACATTAACCAGTGGATGATAGATTTGAGCCAAAACAAATCTGTACCCATACGCCACTCGTCAATAGGAAAATCAGCAGAAGGCAGGGATATTTACATGGTCAATATTAACTTAGATTCAAGATTCAAGCCAAAGGTAATTTTATTAATAACTAGCTTTTGCCCGCGACTTCGTCTGCGTGGAGTTAGTAATTTGGGCAACTTATTTTTTATCCAAACTGCTATTTATCGATTCCCCATACAAATTTCCACCCCCCTTTTCACCCCGTTAAAAATTTAAAAACTACCATATATACGAGTATTATGTCCTTCCCCGGGACTCAAACTCTCTCCATACCAAATTAGAACTAAATCGGTTCAGCGGTTTAAGCGTGAAGAGGTAACAGACAGACACACTTTCGCATTTATAATATTAATAATAGTATGGAAGTATGGATTTGTGTATATAAGGTACTAACATACTTGTTAAGTAAGTAAAGAGCATAGACACAATGTTACTCGCACGAAGCTCTCGCCATTTAAAGTTTTAAAAAGTTTGGAACTC
This sequence comes from Cydia amplana, assembly GCF_948474715.1. Taxonomy (NCBI): domain Eukaryota; kingdom Metazoa; phylum Arthropoda; class Insecta; order Lepidoptera; family Tortricidae; genus Cydia; species Cydia amplana. The sequence goes on from NC_086085.1 coordinate 6,793,175, forward strand.
GTTAAATAATGGAATTTGTATGCAACATTGCAGTCCCGAAATCAAGACTGCAATGTTTTTAACTTTTTAATTTTTTGAATGACCGTAAACTACGCACTTCGCGACCTATTTTTTAACCGGCAACGTCGACTTTGCCGTCCATTTTTGAGAAAATATCCTTTACACTTTACTCTTTCAAGGTTGTAGTAGAGGGAGGCATTCATGGGCAGGAATGGCCTGCAGTGGTGTTTGTGACTTACTTAATCAAAGAATTGGCTCAAGCTGAGACGTCGGAAGACTATGAATGGAAGAAATTGGCGAACACCTATGATTGGTATTTGATACCAGTACTCAATCCTGATGGATATGATTATACGCATAAACAGGCAAGTGTACTATTCTCACTCTTTTCGCCTTTCGCCTGCCCCTACACTCTTTCCACAATCCCTCAGACAAAGTAAGTGTAAGGCCTGAGTGGACGCTCGAAGCGGAGCGTTCGGCGGGGCGTGCAGCGTGGCGTCGGGCTCACAAGTGATTTGAGCAGCGTGCACTGAGGCCGCTCCTATACGTTTGCATTTGTTTGAGATACACGCCGCACGCCCCGCCCCGCTGCACGCCCAACATGAGCGTCCACACTTACCCCTTCATAACGTAACAACTATATTGCTATATTTAACCAATATTTGACTTTTATACAAGGGTTTCGTGTTGCGTTGCTTGCCATGTTTTAATAGACTATGTCCTTGTCCAAGGGTATAAATTACCCACGTTTTAATAGACTACTGTGTCTGCTTACCATTTAAAGGTAGATCGCTAATCGTACATACATTTCCAGGATCGCCTATGGAGAAAGAATAGGAACCAAAACGCTTCAGTCGATTTGAATCGGAATTTTGACGAAAGTTTTGGAAGTAAGTTTTTAATGGAATTCTAATTATTTACCAAACCTGGCCCCGTGCGTGTCTATGTTCCAAATTTCATTAAATTAGAGATTATAATTTACGAGCAAACCTACTGTGCCATACAGACATACAGACGCATATGATGAAACTGTAAGGATTCCAATTTTACTTTTGAGGCACGAGACCCGAAAAACATTATAAGTACATTTTTATACTCCAAATAATCCAATGCCTGAAGTAAAGAGGATACAACACTGCCAACTGCTTAAGACTTCTAACTTGTTGTACGTCTGTCTGTCCGTCTGTCTGTCAAAACCTAATATGTATAGAAGAGAAAAATCTAAAAGTTATATATTTTTATGTACTCGACCCTCGGTAGGCGAGTGTGACTCGAACTTGTCCGTTTTTTTAGAATACGGATCCAGCCTAGAGCCAAGCAGCGACAGTTACTGCGGGCCATACCCTTTTTCGGAACCAGAGACTCAGGCACTATCATTTTTCATCTTGCCTATTCGCAGAGAAGTGAAATATTACTTCTCTATTCACGCCTATGGACAGAGGATTATTATTCCGTATGAGGACAGAATACAGCACTTGGAAAATTTTGGAGAAATGGTAGGTAATGCTGATGTAATGACTTTTGAAAATTACCACCTTCTTAAAGGCCGGAAACGCACTTAGGCCCTCTGGTGTTGAAGGTGTCCATGTAAATGTGATTTTATATGTGTTCAAAACGCGAATGTTTTAAATGTTATATAACAATGTTTACCGAAATAATTTGCATTTCACGTTTATGTTTACTTATAAAATTTTGTTGTATCCTCTAATGGCCACTTAGCGATTTGTACCTATGTGTACCTACTTTACTGATTTGCCACCGGATAGATTACAAAATTGCGAAATTTGTAATTGAAAAATTTCGGAATCCTGTCATATTTTAGATGGGGATCGAAATTTTCCGTTTTCAAAATGAAAGATTTTCTGTGAATTTCCCTGAAATATCCGAGATATTTTCCAACTTTTTTGAAACTTTCTGCAACTTGACCTTACAGGAGAATTACAGCCGACAAGCGATACGGAAAATGTATTTGCGAACCCACGTTAAATATAGCACTGGAACTGTGTATGATACTATGGGTGAGTTAAGATTATAATCTAATACCTTTAAACGAGCAATTTTTGTTTATTTATTTATTTATATATTTATTTATTTATATACCTATATAACTGCGCTCCAAAACTGGTATCGCAGATGTGGGTGTGAAGGCCGCCAAGCTCAAGTGGGATTGGGCGGGACATATCTGTCGGATGCACCCGGACAGATGGGCCAAAATAGCGACCGACTGGGCACCACAGATCACCCGAGGCAGAGGCAGACCAAAAATGAGATGGCGAAACGACCTGGACTCATTCTGTGGCGACTGGCGGGAACATGCACAAAGCCGTGACGAGTGGCGAAAGACAGGGGAGGCCTTTGCCCAGCAGTGGGACACAATATAGGCTATTCAAAAAAAAATACCTATATATTTCGGGGACCTCGGAAACGGCTCTAACGATTTCGATGAAATTTGCTATATGGGGGTTTTCAGGGGCGAAAAATCGATCTAGCTAGGTCTTACGAAAACGCGCAATTTTGAGTTTTTATATGTTTTCCGAGCTTTGCTCGGTCTCCCAGATATTCACACATTATGCGTGTTCCACACTGTGTATTAATAATCCGAGGTCAAAGTTAAATTAACTATTTATTTTTAAGATTATTATGATGTAAGCTGCAAAACTGCAAGGATACATTATGAATCGAATTCATTCATAAAAGTATCCATGCCATTCTGCAGCCGCTTGTATAATTATACCCAGTATACATGTTAACCCCCTGGTATTAGGCTGTAGTATTTATAAATATTGCTACTGATGTCATTATAATATAATTATGATGCCACTGTAAATGTTGTATTGACTTGTGAATGTGAATGCGCATTTGAGGCATTTGCGGATTATTGATTGATAACAAAAAAAAAATCCATGCGTTCAAACAACTGTTTTGATAGTTTTTTTTTTCATGCCCAGGTATAAGAATGTCAGGAACTAGCGCAAGTTGGATGAAGAAACAAATGAAAGTTAAGTAAGTAAAATATGTTTTATTCTGCCATAATCAGTCGGCCACAGAAGTTGCTAAGCGGGCCCGGCGAGGTGGGCAAAGTTACCTTGACGCGCTCTTATTCTCTTAACAATAAAGTCGCGTCATGATCATTTTGAACACCTCGCCCTCTTAGCAACTATATGCTAGTAATATTAAACTTTTAGACGCCACGGCCACCGTAAAAAGTTTGAAATTAAGCTTTTTTATGTGCGATTCTGCAAAATAGTAAGAACTTAAACCGGAAACTCAACCTTTACTTGTATACAGGATGTCCCTAGTTAGGGTTCCGTACCCAAAGGGTAAAAACGGGACCCTATTACTAAGACTCCGCTGTCCGTCTGTTCGTCCGTCCGTCCGTCCGTCCGTCTGTCACCAGGCTGTATCTCACGAACCGTGATAGCTAGACAGTTGAAATTTTCACAGGTGATGTATTTCTGGTGCCGCTATAACAACAAATACTAAAAACAGAATAAAATAAAGATTTAAGTGGGGCTCCCATACAACAACGCACTTGGCCGGTTTTTTTTGGATAAAGTGAAATTGTACATATCGTTTAGGATGTTTCGAACTATTATACAACGTATCGAAATAATCGGCAAGGTACGAAGAAATTGATCAGAGAGCGCCGCTTATATTAATATTGTTTAACCTTTTCGCCACTACGTCAATGAAGTAATAAAGTGTCATCAGCGTCAAACCACAAATTGCACTTAATAACCTCATACACAGACAAGACATCCTCTAGACTGAGCATAGTAACGCTACCCCCTCTGTCACTATATACGGTAGTTTTACTCCATCTTCGAGTCAAAGTGTCAGAATCCCGTGCCGTGATTGGTCCGTGTCTTTGAACGGACCAATCACGGCACGGGATTCGCTCACCTCGTCCCCCCGCAACCCGTATTTTTGGCAGCATCTGTTTCATGAAATAATTGCTCTAAACTCCGTCTAGAGGATTCCTAGTCTATGACCCCATATAACACATCAAGTCATGGCGTGTGGGGCACGAAATGTACTGACTTTATATCAAGTCAATGGTGGCGAAAAGGTTAACCACACGCGCATGTTTTATTTATTTATTATACCTACAGACTCCCACTGCTGGGCAAAGGCCTCCCTCCCCGATCTCCACTCGTTTCGGTCTTGAGCAATCTCCGGCCAATCATTGAGATATGCGTCCAGGTCGTCCCGCCATCTCCGTCTGGGCCTACCAGATCTGCGCCCGTCTTGCGGCACCCATTCTGTGGCTATTTTGGCCCACCTCTGTTGCATACGGCAGAAATGGCCGGCCCAGTCCCACTTCAGCTTTTATTAACAAAACATCTGTGGTTGACTTCTTATTTTAGATACGCCTACACAGTTCAAGTGCGTGACAACGGGACGTATGGCTACGCGTTGCCGAACGACCAGCTCCGTCCTATGTGTGAGGAGACCAAGTTGATGATACAGGAGCTCATGACGGCCAAACCGAGATACGTCAGAGCACTTTTCGGGGATGATGCGAATATTAATGGAATGTTTCTCCCGCTTATGTTGTTTTGTGTTATTGTAATTGTAACATTGAAATAAATTATTCGGATAATAACATTACTTCAATTAGTTTCAAGCTACCATAATGCTTAGAAATAAAGGAAAAACTCACTGTCTCGGGTGAACTCGATCTCGCAAATCCGGTATGCCAGCCCATCGCTCTACCAACAGCTACCGGGACTTACCCCGGTGACAGAAAATGTTTAACTTGTAACTTTTAAAAATATCTGAACTGAACACGCCTTGACAAGAGAGGCGTGTTCAGATATTTGTGAGCACCTTGGCCGCTCCGATAGGTATGGATCATGGCGACTGTACCTATTAGAATAAGGTGCATTGTATCCTAATCTTTCTAGTTCTTAATATTTTTAGTTTCGAATACAAATGTGTAAAGAGTTAAAATAGGTACAGTCGACGTCAAATATATCTTTACACTCGTGTACCTTACCTGCTTCTTTGTAATACGGCATAAAATACAAACATATCTTTGACGTCGACTGTACCCAAATATATATTATTAGCTGATTGTGACAAATTTATGAATATAACTAAATGGACGAATCCGATCCAAAATAACCGGATCCATTTAGTTATACTGATCAGTATAACTATTAGGATTTTTTTGTCGATTTTATTATCGTATAACTAATAGTTAACTAGGTAGACAAACCCAACTGTAGAGTCTGTGCGGAAAGAGAAGAGTCGTGGAATGTATTGGGCCCCATACATTCCACGACTCTTCTCTTTCCGCACAAACTCTACTTGTAGCTCAATTGTGAACTATATATGTTCTGTGTGTATCTATTGAAAATACTAACTGAAATATAGATCAATATATTTTGTAAACTTTCAAAATTAGGCCTTAATCTATTGGGCTACGGTTATATGATGTACTCTGTCTTTTGACAATAACACAGATTAATATTTTTTGAAACTAATAATGATTTTTAATTTATTTATTACACTTATTGCACTGAGTTTGTGTGATGGTAAAAGATACGACGGATTCATGCTGTTGCGGGGTTTGCCTGCTAGCGAAGAACATTTAGAATTTTTCAAAAACGTAACGAAGAACTACGATGTGAATGTGTGGCAGCCTCCAGGTTTGGTCAACAAGCCTGTCGATTTCGTCATAAATCCTGACCATGCCGAAATTGTGAAGTCCGAAGCTAGGAATAAGAACATTTCCTTGGAAATACTACATAGTGACATACAGAGGTGAGTTCTTTGACGTCAGAAGCAGAAGTTGCTAAGAGTGCGAGATGTTCAAAATGACCTTGCCACACTCGAATTCTCTTAACAATAAAGTCGCGTCAAGATCATTTTGAACACCTGGCCCGCTTTGCAACTTCTGCTGCTGACTGTAGCTGATTTAGATAAAAGCTCCAACGAACAGAGAACATGAGCACACACGTCACCGGCAGTAAATATATAATGCTCTTTAACGTTGACTTTAAATGGGTTATTCTATTCTCATTCCCCTGGAATCTCATTCCCCTGGCTATACATATTCGCAAATTCCCAAGAGATTCCGCAAAGCTGTTTTGGTTGTAAATGGAACTTGGCACGAGTTGTACAGTCACCAAAAATGAAATGCAAATAAAGCGGAATTTCTTGGGAATTTGCGAATAAGTATGGCCAGGGGAATGAGACCTTTGGAGAATGAAACTGTCAAAGGACTGTTTAATTTCAAACATAGAGAGAATCATACTATCTTTGTCTTACACTAGTACTAGCACCCAAAATAAAAGGATGAGTATAGTTTTTTTTGTTCTTATTTACTGACAATTTGGTTTGACTATAATTAATTTATTGTTATATATTTCACAGCGCGTTCGACAATCAAACTGTTAACACGTACAGTAGGCGCAACACTAAATCATTTAACTGGAAAAGCTATTATCGCGCAAATGACATAGTCAATTGGATGATGGATCTAAAAACACAGTACCCACAAGAAATTAGCTTGTTCAGCATCGGGAAATCGCTCGAGGGCAGGGATATTATGTGCATGAAGATCATCTTTAAAGAATCTAAAAGAAGGTTTGAAACAGATTTAATTCAAGGCTCGGAAAAACGCCCGTCATTTTGAGAACAAATCGTAATTTAGGATACATTAAATGTATCCTAAATTACGAGTAGAAAATGTTCGTTTACGGTCTACGGATGTTATTGGGCATATTTGATCGCTGACATTGGTAGGTAAAGAAGTCTATGTTGTAGTATCTATCTAATATTGACCTAGAATGAAAATTATAAAACTAAACCACTATATAATGCACAATTTTTGTATAAACTTTACGTGCCTACAGTCGCAACATACAGGTATGTTGTGGCTTTTTACGCCTCTTAATTTTACGATCAGCTTTTTTCATTACAAATAATTATATACTTTCTCAGGTCCAAAATTGTAATTGAAGGCGGCATACATGCGCGAGAGTGGATAGGGACAGCCATGGTCACGTATATCATCAATGAACTGATCCAAGCCCGTAACGGTTTGAGGGATAAAAAACTGCAAGACATCGCTTTTCACTACGAGTGGTTCATCATTCCTATATTTAATATAGATGGCTACGAATATTCGCACACAACGGTTAGCATCTTCAGGTTTTACCTAACTACTTGGCAACTTTTTTACTGCACTTCACACGAAGTAGTTTAATATCTAGGTCGTACTGAATACCTATCCTAATACAGAATCAATCTATAAATTTGAACTTTATGCTGTTTTAACATCTGACAAAATCATGAACAGGTTTTCCCGTTTAAAGTTGTTAAATACGAATTGCAGTCAAACCCCTTGCACTATCCTTAATTTTATTTATTTACAATCTTGCCTTATAATAGGATCGGATGTGGAGGAAAAATCGCCGTGGCGGTCATGGGGTCGATCTCAACCGAAATTTTGATGCGGCATTTGGATGTAAGATCTTAATTAATCGTAATTAATTATTTTTTGACAAAACTGAACTTTTACCCCAGTACTGAAGGTCAACCACTAAGTCCAGCCAACATCTCAATCACTGATTTACTATTTTTACTTAGATATTTATTAATAATTCTTTATTATGTCTAGGAGTCTTATAAATTGCTTAATTCTATGTTTTAGCCGTTGGAGTTGAATTAAAGGATAAAGAATCAGAAGAGTATTGCGGCCCTAAACCATTCTCTGAACCAGAAACCCAACATATAAGAAAATTTATGCAATCCACCAGCAAGCATCTGCCGATTAGTCATTATATATCATTCCATGCATATGGGCAGCTTTTCATCATACCGTACGCGTATACTAAGAAACACCTTGAAAATTTTAGTGAAATGGTAAGCCATGTAATGTACGATTCCAACCGACCGGCTGGAGTCGAGCCACGCCACCGCCATTTTCAATGTGCCTATACATTATGTATGGCAGAAGCGATGGAGTCCGTCCGGAACTGTACGAGTCCACGAGAAGCCATGCAACCGGCTTACGGCCGTACAAATGTAATGTTAACGTCCTAAGGCTTGGGCCTTAAGGGTAGGACCTTGGGGTCCTACCTATAGTACAGTCGACGTCAAAGATATATTTACAATTGAAAGTTACAAAAAAATCTTTACATTAAAATAAGTTGCCATGTAATGTGACAAGTACTTGTTTACGTGATATATTACAGTTTTATATTTTCACACAATGTGCCCAAAATATGTTTACACTATTTAATCCGTGTAGTTTGCCCCTTTTTATGACGTATGTTCGTTTACATGACAAGTTACAGAATAATATTTACTCTTAATGTACCAAATTAAATTGCATGTAAAGATCTAATGTAATATTTACACGGAAGAAAGAAAGAGCGCGCCGCGCTCTAAGGGGAAACGGCATGTGCCTGGATTAGTATGGGAACCTATGTCGCCAATACGCTGTCACAAAAATTGGCCATATTTTCTTATTTCGAAAGGGATTATGAACCCTCACCCATCACAATAATTTGAACCTTACAGTAAAGAAAATTATGTCGACATTGCACTACGATTTTTATTTATTGTAAATAGTCATTTATGCTCTATCCCTTTTACACTTGCATGGCTTTTCCAAGAGTGAATGCGATAGGATAAAATATTCGACTATGACGTTGACATATGCGATAGGGATGTGCATGATTCGGTTTGATATCGATAAACGCTTATTAATAATAATTAGTGTAAGTACACGTAAACTGCTCAGTTTTTTTATACATATGTATACTATATTTTCTGGCGAAGATTAGGTTACTTACTTACTTTTTAATAAAAAAATGCTCGTATTGAAAGTAATCAAGCCACCAACTACGAATATAACTATAAGCGAGTACCTATATAATAAAAACTGTTGAACCCTAGTCACAGGGCGGACACGAAAATGATTTCCGTTTATATGTGTGCGCGGCACGTCTGTAAACGCGTCAATGTGCATGTGTGGGTAAGTCGCTTTACTGAGAGGACGCCAGAAGTCCGCCAGATTCGTGTCTAGGCCAGTCGCGGGGCGAGGTAATGTGAGTCGGGGCGGGGCGGTGCGTGGCCGTTCTGTATGATAATACTATTACTTATACTGTGCCTCAGCACACCCCGCGTGATGTCCGTGTCCTCAGTTACGTGCTACACGTCGCTCAACCATCATCTTCCTTCTTCCTAGCGTTGTTCCGGCTATTTGCCACGGCCCGTGAGCCGACCTGCGTTACGGAGCCTGGGGTCTGCTTGGAAACTTATCACAAGAATTGGCGTAGGCACTCATTTTTAAGAAAGAGACTGTCATCTGACCTTCCAACTTCGAGAGGAGACTTTACACTAAAGCCCTATTCGAACAATGAGATACGTCAAATACTAAATATTGAAACGATATGGGTCAAGCAAGTGTCGGTGACGTTTCTTCAAACAAATACGTCACTTTTGACGCTGACAGATCCGATCCATATCGTTTCAATATCTAGTATTTGGCGCTTCTCATTGTGCAAATACGGATGTAAGCCTTATTGGAAATAGTTCGGTTTCCTCACGATGTTTCTCTTCACCATACATAACTTCCGAAAAAAAAGGCCCGAAACATGTCGCCAATAGCGACTAAAAATTCAAGTGAGTGAAACCGTTGTCGAATAAACAACTTCCGAAAAACTCGTACGAGGCGGGATTTGAACCCATGACTTCCGAACTCGTACTCTTATTCTTACCGCTAGACTACTAACGCTACGTAATGCATGCCACTCGATAAATATAGAAAATACGCCTTCCACAAAAAGAAAAATAAAATATTAAGAACATGTATCAACATAAACAAAACGAACTGTGTATTTATACAAACATCGACATCGATAACTTTTTTGATATGATCCTCGCACTGTGGCCGAATAGCGCACCCGTACATGACTTTTACGCTAAGTAGATATCAACCTTATCTCATTTACATAAATTTGATTTTTGTACTAAACAATCCAAAAATCCTTGCGGAAACCGTTAATGTAAAAAAGATTGAAATATTACATGAAATAATACTTGCCGATGATATGAAATGCCTCCATGTCTAATATTTTTTGTCCCGCTAGTGTTTTTACACTCCAAAATGGAGCAGCACGGCATATTTGTAATTATTTGTAATTTTAACTGGAATCGTTTTCACATCTGACATCTCATAAGCGCCATACTGAACTGACAACGACTGACAGTAGCCTGCGGTGAAGTTTAGTGCAGCTAATCCTAATGATGCCACACGCTATACACGTACGTTTCGCTTCTATTACTTCTTTGTTTTGTGAATATTTACAATCAACCATACATAAACAGTTTTATACCTCCTGCTAAATAAATATCTTTACAAACATTTGAAAGCTGCATTCTAATTTCAAATAATGACAATCGTCGAAAAGAGTACCATACTGTCAAATGGTCTGTTTGTCTCGTTCGTTTAGATGACGTCAATGCTATGTCGAGTATGTAATTCCGATGTTTACATTTAAACCATTTTCAGTATTTTTGATTTTCAGGGTTTCGTACCCAAAGGTTAAAACCGACCCAATTACTAAACCTCTACTGTCCGTTCGTCTGTCTGTCTGTCACCAGACTGCATCTATCTCACAAATAGGTAGTTAAAACTTTCAGACGATGTATTTCTGTGCCGTTAAGTTTAATAACAAATACTAAAATCAGAATAAAATAAATATTTAAGTGGAGCTCCCATACAACAAACGTGATTTTTTGCCAATTGTACAGAACCCTTAATGGACGAATCCGACTCGCCCTTGGCCGGTTATTTTGTAAATGCATAGGTACTGAAGAATTATAAGTTAACCCTTTTCGGCGCCATGTCAAACGCAAAAGCTAATATGAATATTCTTAATATGAATTAATAAAAATAAGTAAGAAGGTAAAGAAAATTATAGCAAGGAGGTTTCATAAATAAAAAGTAGGCCAGAATGAAATAGGTGAATTATAAAAAAATTAGTAAATAAACAGGTGAATTGTGTAAATATGTTTTTGTAGCAGAATGCGTAAAAGTTTTTATGCATCATGAAACGTAAAAACATAAATGTTGCTCTTGACGTGTATCACGTTTGACACATTAGGTGTAAATATTATTCTGTAACTTGTCATGTAAATGAACATACGAGGGGTGTTCAAAATATTCTCGGTATGAGAATGAAAACAAACAAGTACGAAAAGTTTGATATTTTTATTTTTCAATATACTCCCCCCCTATGTTCATACACTTAAAAGATCGATCAATTATTTTTTTTAATCCCTAGTAAAAATATTTTTTATCTTTCGTGTAAAAATGCTCCTCCACTGCCGCCTTCAATGCTTCATCGTCAGAAAATTTATTTCCACGCAGATCCTTTTTAAGATTGGGGAGCAAAAAGAAGTCGCTGGGGGCTAAGTCCGGACTATACGGTGGGTGAGTAACAGTTTTAAACCCACATTCAACAATAGCTGCCTTGGCAATATGAGCAGTATGGACGGGGGCGTTGTCATGCAGAAGCAGAATACCTTTGGTTAACTTTCCTCGCCTCTTTTCTTTAATTACATCCTTTAATTGACGTAGAATGTTAGCGTAGTACTGTCCTGTGATATTTACACCTTTTTCTTTATAATCGATTAGTAATACTCCTTCACAATCCCAAAATATCGTGGCCATGACCTTGCCAGCTGAAGGGATGACCTTGAACTTCTTGGGATGAGCTGAACCCTTAATGTGCCACTGCATGGACTCTTGTTTACTCTCTGGGTCATAATGATGAACCCAGGTTTCATCTCCAGTAACTATTCTTTGCAGCACCTCATCAGGATTTTCACCGCACAGGTCAATAAAATCGGAACAACAAGCTACACGCATGTCTTTTTGAAGCCGAGTCAGCATTCGCGGAACCCATCTTGCACTTACTTTTGACATATTAAGATGGTCATGTATAATATCATGTACGGTACCAATAGAGAGATTGGTTACTTGTGCTATAGATTTTACCTTCACTCGGCCATCTTCCAATATAAGTTTTTCCACTTTATCAATATTTTCTTGTGAAGTAGCTACTACAGGCCGGCCAGGTCTAGGGTCATCTTCAATACTCTCCCTTCCGCGTTTAAACTCGCTTGACCACTTTTGAATGGTAGATAAAGAAGGAGCAGACTCACGGTAAACACAATCCATTTCCTCTTTTATGGTTTTTTGATTTTTACCCTGTTTTGTCAAGAATTTTATCACGCATCGATGTTCTAATTTAGTTAACATTGTCAATTCGCACATGATGTTCATGTTTGTTCAGCAATTGCAGAAAAACAAAAGACTATCTCGGTTCGAATTATACTTTTTTTTAATGTCAATGAATAAACCTTAGCGGCCAGTAACGAAAGAAATTTTAGAAGAGGTCGTAAGATATCAATACCGAGAATATTTTGAACGCCCCTCGTACGTCAGAAAAAGGGGCAAACTACATGGATTAAATAGTGTAAACATATTTTGGGCACATTGTGTGAAAATATAAAACTGTAATATATCACGTAAACAAGTACTTGTCACATTACATGGCAACTTATTTTAATGTAAAGATTTTTTTGTAACTTTCAATTGTAAATATATCTTTGACGTCGACTGTACCTCTTCATTTCGATGTAATTTGAACCATGATCAATTGGAACGGAGTCGCCTTTGATTTGTTTCGTTCAATTTTCAAACAACGCATAATCAACTCTGTTTCCTAGAATTTAGGTTCAAATTTCAGTGGCAAATTTTGGATGTTTCGTTTGTATGGCTGGGCCTTAGGAAGTTAAATGCGATCCGACTCCGCGCGTTGGGTGGGAATCGTGTATAACTGCATACACATTGAAAAACAAAGTAACTTTATTGTTGTAATTTTTTTTTTCTAGAAAAAAATAGGAGACAGTGCAGCAGCACATATAAAGAAGAGATACGGGACGGAATACACTGTAGGGACAGCATTTGATACCGTTGGTAAGTTACAAACATAGCTTTTTACGCACTTGAAGTGTAAGGGCGGTTTCGCACTACGTCCGATCCGAATCCGATCCGAACCCGTGAAAATATGGTCCGTTGTAGCCGTAGAACTATTTGTACGGTAAGTTACGCACTACATCCGATATCCGTCATCCGATTTCTTTCCGTCATTCTACAATCTCCATTCCGGAGAAGATTTTTGACGGACCGAAGTAGCGTTAGTATTATTTGTATGAACGCTCGCGCACTGCGTCCGAGTTAAAGCCGAGCTGCGTACGAGCAGAGGGGCAGCGGGGCGGGCGGGGTATGCGGATAGGACTAGTGCGTAAGCGAGTATCCGAATTCGGTCCGAGTTAGACATATTTTCACGGGTTCGGATAGGACTAGTGCGTAAGCGAATATCCGAATTCGGTCCGAGTTAGACCCCCATATTTTCACGGGTTCGGATAGGACTAGTGCGTAAGCGAATATCCGAATTCGGTCCGAGTTTTCTAGACCCATATTTTCACGTGTTCGGATCGGATTCGGATCGGACGTAGTGCGAAACCTCTCTAACAGTGCACTGACATTAAACCGATAATGAAATCATATCATATCTAGCATGTGTTGCGCTCTCGCGCGCGAGTCAATACCTACTTGAAGTCGCTTCAGATGTATGGAGTCGCGCGCGAGAACGCAACTCATGCTAGACCGCCAGTTAGCTGTCATTCGCGCGGGCGTCTCGCTCGCACTAATACCTACTTGTGCGAACAAGTCTGAGCGAACGGCCCAATTCGAACATTGCTTATAAGATGTCAAAAGTGACGATTTTGGGTTGAAGTAAGTCCTTGCACGTTCGAATTGGCCTGAGGGTGAATTAACTATTACTTGGTCTTATGTGCCATTCGGCCACCGGGCCACGGCGGCTTAGGTCGAATTTGTCCAAGTATATGCACTTCTTATTGGCTTAACAATTCGATCTATGCCACTGTGGTGGCCCGGTGGCCGAATGGCACAGGCACCTGCCGCGATAGCAGAGGACGCTGGTTCGATTCCAGCCTGGGGCACTGGAGGCCTTGGTCACTTTTTCTTAGTACAGTCGACGTCAAAGAGAAATTTACAGCCAAAGTAACAAAAAAATGTTTACACGACCTAAATGCTATGACAATAAAGTCGTGTAAATAATTTTTTGTAACGTTAGTCGTAAAGATCTCTTTGACGTCGACTGTACATTTATTTCAGTTTATTGTTTTCTAATGTTTTAGGATATATGGCAGCTGGTGTAAGTGCATGTTGGGCCAAGAAGACATTTAAAATTCCGTGAGTAACAATAAAGTTATATGTTACATACCTACTTGTAGCTGTTGGATTCTTCTTGTAATTTATCGGTAGACCTTATAATTCCATTCTTAATTTTTGTCCAATCTATACTTATAATTCATAGGGTGCCATGTGCATAGACATTTGCATCGCCAAAACGCATAACCAAAAGTACTATGCTACCTATATGCTTAAGGTTTATTTTATTATATTGCCTTAACCTGGAGATGGCATTCGAAAAGTTTGTTCTTTTTTTTACTTTTACTCACTACTGAAGAAATATTTATAGGTACGTGAACGTATTCGAGCTTCGCGACACTGGCAAACACGGCTTTGCCTTGCCCGCCAAGCAGATCAAGCCCACATGCCTGGAAACCATGGATGGACTGATGGAGGTCCTCAAACCACGGCAGGGGACCAAACTATCAGGACAAGATGACGACTACGAAGACCGTCCCGGCGGCCAGGCTACGACTACTTTGAATGGATTGGTCTTTTCGATGAATGTTTTTCTTATCTGGCTTTTCGGTTTTTAATAAAATTACTTTTATGAAATTATAAACATACATGTTTATTTTAATTTATGTACGCTTCACTACTGCAGTGTGATTTGCAAGTTAACTTATTTTACGTATACAATTACGACGTTATTCATAAACGGCTGCTAACTTAATCAGTTGATGATCGTCGTTTGTCCCTATCGACAGATGCCATAGAGAGGAACAAACTGCGGTCATCAGCTGATTAACCTAGCAGACGTTTATGAATAACGCCGTTAGATTTTTAGATAAACCCATCAATTTTTACGTATGCTGGCAACGAACAAAATAACCAAACTATTATAATAAAGTACTTTCTTTCCAGTAGTTACGTGGATTAGGAGGATGTTATATTTTAGCATTTCCAGGCCGCGCACGCGCACCAAGCTAAGTATGAGGTTTTCTTTAAAAATCGAAGGTTCTAAAAACTTTGAGGTTTTAATAACGTGCACTTTTTGCGGAAGTCTACTCAAATTTGAATCTTGATTCGAAAGGCTAAGGTTAAAATTCTAGTTGATACTCGAACGTCAGAACGTCACATTACCGATTTCTTTGCAATCCTACATTTTTGCAATATTTTAGCTTTTTGGCCTTTTTGAGAAAACTCGCGTAAATGAAACTTTTTCTTCACTTTCAATAAATATAGACTACCTATATAGTTACTATAATCTTTTATACGCAATCACCTTTTGACACCTTATATCAAAGACGTTATAAAGTCAAAGCATAAAGTATATAATTTACCATATGGTAATCTAATTACTCTCTAAAAATTCGATGTAACAGTTCCTATCTTTTCTAGTAAGTTTACATATCTATTACCCAACAACGTAGGACTGTCTTTCCTATTGTAAAAATGTATTACATAACCACAATTTTAGCAATTGCATCCGTTTGCGACGGATTAACGTACAGGAACTATGCCCTGCTCCATGGTATGCCTCGGAATGCCCGCGAGTTGAAATTCTTTAAAGACATGGTGAAGCTCTATAATGTCACCTATTGGAGGAGACCTGGCAAAGTCCTTGGGCCTGTTGAATTTACCATTAGTCCCTATAATTATGGTGAACTTATGATAGATACATACAGGACGAAGATTCGCTTTAGGACTATTGTGGAAGACGTGCAAAGGTAACCTAAGCCTAAAAGGTTTCGGTAACGTTTTAAGCTGTATTTATGTTTTTGGTTTATATAAATTATTTAGCAGACCAGATCTTTCGAAGACATTTCGTCACTGTAAAAATAATCGCTTAAAGTCTGTTCGGAAAGAGAAGAGTCGTGGAATATATGGGGCCCAATACATTCCACGACTCTTCTCTTTCCGAACAGACTCTATCAGGAATATTTTATATATATTTTATTTATTTATTGTTCTAAAATCGTTACTTGTGATATGTTATTTAACTTTAAATTTCCTATATAATCTAAAAGGTAATATTTATAGAACATCTCTTTAACTTTTCTATACAACGTAAAAGCGAATAATTTCTTGTAAACTTATTTTCAGTGTATTCGATGTACAAACGATTAAAAATTATTTTAGCGGACATTTGGACTCATTCAAATGGGATAACTATCATAGTCTTAATGACATTTATACCTGGATGAAAGATCTTAGCGGTGCGCACCCTGAGGAGGTTCAGTTATTGCATATTGGAAAGAGTTTTGAAAAAAGGGATATATTCGCTGTGAAACTAAAGTTGAATAAAGTTAAAATTAGCAAGAAAAGGTGAACATTAACAAATATTTTTTAGCCTATTTGGTGTCCCACTTCTAGGCAAAGGCCTCCTCTCTCGGGCCTCGGCCCTCGATTCTATATTAATACCTTCCTTTTATTTGAACGAGATCTAAACACATTACTTTGCCATCATTATGAGTCAACCTTTACTTACGTAAAGGCTAGTAGGCTAAACTGGCTAAAGGCATGGATATGTATTCATATTATTTAATTACCATTAATCATCACCCAATCAGACCCTAATCAAGACTTACAAAATCAACTCTCTTAAGCCTGTGTATTTGTATTTCTCGGCTGTGGCCTAACTTAAAACACTTACCAAATAATACCCTACTTAGCTCAATGTGTATTCTTGTTTTTTTACAGAGACAGACCGAAGGTCATAATAGAAGGAGGTAGCCATGGAAGGGAGTGGATATCTCCAGCGGTAGTGACCTATATGATACACGCATTACTAAATGCCAACAATTCCAACAGCGAAGAGTTGAAGCTGGTAGCTCCCATGTACGATTGGTTTTTCGTTCCTGTAATGAACCCAGATGGATATGTGTATTCACAAACACAAGTATGTATTATCATGGATGGAACTTTCCATTCTCCACTTACAGAAATTAAATCTTTTCTGAGACTAATACTTTCTATATATGTTTTGCTATGTCCGAGCAGCGCAACAATAAGTAGAGCAGGGTGACTGCTATGTTATATTGGCCACAACATAGTATAATGGCCGCTCTTAACAATAAGGTTTCACTTGGCTAGTTTCCTTCCGATTTGTTAGAAAAGGCCAATTACTATGTAGTGGCCAATATCTATAGCAGTCACCCTACTACCGTACCATGCTATATAATATATGTACGTTTTACAGAGCTAGTACCACTACACTACTGAAACTTATAGAAAGAAGTTAAAAATACGATTTGTATTTTTTTAGGATCGATTGTGGAAGAAAAATCGTCGTGGTGGTTATGGTGTCGATTTAAATCGAAATTTCGGAATTTTATTTGGAAGTAAGTATATTTAATCAGGACAACTCGAACATGCACCATCGGTACACAAACGCGCAGGAACTGCATGCATACTGAACGCCAACTGCAACGTCAGCGTGCAGTTCCCATACAAGTTGCAGTCCGTCTGTACCGGCCCTTATAGCTATCTTTCGCGCGTTCAGTCTGCTCAAACTTGTCCGCACATCGCACATCACAGACTTTAATATTTTCTGTGTCGTTCATGTATTTAGTGCGATCGAGACGCCCGCGCGAATGACAGCTAACTGAGTATGATTCCAATATTCGAATATCGGTTTGATGCCAGGTGCACGTTCAAATTGGCCTGTATATTAATAAGTAGCACGTCATGTATTTCCGGACCTCGCAGAGTTCGTAATATCTTGACAGTTTTGTTTCGAGAAAACTCTTCATAAACAAAACTACATACATATACAAAAGGTAATATATCAGGATATTTGTCACACAGAACAGGAAGCCAAAACGGATAAAAGAGATGACGAGTACTGCGGTACCGAACCTTTTTCTGAACCGGAATCTGCAGCCATGGCCACGCTCGCGAGGGACAATAGTTTCAGCCTGGACTACTACCTGTCTTTTCATGCTTATGGACAGTACATCATTCTACCTTACTCCTTTTCTCAGATGTACGAAGATAATTACAATAGTATGGTAAGAATAGTACATACTATACCAAAGGTTCAATACATATTTTAAAACAAAGTTGCTTTATATAATGTAATACTTATTCAACAAGCACTATGCAACAATGTAATTATCTGCCGTATTCGAACTTCAAGATATTCACAAGAAACGACACGTATAGATCCATTCTAGATACGTTATAGTTTAAATTTCAACTAGTTCTCTTTTGCAGCTCAACCAGTGTCACTTTTACGTTAGATAGAGTTAGATATTTATTAGATGTGAATTGGATATCTAAGTCATATCTTGTTGAAATTGTTCAAGAGTATCTCCAGAATCGCGGAAATGTCAAATTTGACAGGTTAGATCCTAAAAATATCGTTACCGTATCTTGGTGATGTCTAAAAGATATATTTTAGATATCTATTTCAAAATCCGAATCGGGCCCTATACATCTACATTATAGTAAAACCATGTATTGCTTTTTTTTAATAAAATCTCTACAGTTTTTTCTAGGTTTTAATCGGTGATACTGATATTAGATAACTCATATCTAACAAAATGATAAATAGTCATGTATTCATTTTTTTCAGAAAAAGTTGGCTGACATTATGGCTGAAAAACTATTTACAAAATATCAAATTCAATATAAAGTTGGCACGAATTTTGATACACAAGGTAAGGTAATAAACTGTTGTTTTCACTTTCTGCTCATGTTACATAAAGCATCAGTTCCACTGTTCCACTTCATACAATTAACAATATCGACTAGCTGGTAATTGTTTACTTTCCACACTTGCATCACAAATACATAGTACCTACATATTTTCAGGATACTTAGCGTCAGGAGTAAGTGCAGACTGGGTAAAAAGAGCGATTAACGTTACGTAAGTAAAGTATCATATTTTAAGTAGCGTTTACTAGACTTTCTTTAAATTGGTGGCCAATATTTTAGTCTTCTCTATAACGTTCGATTCTAAACCGACACAAAAGTAGTTTTCACCAGGGCTTTTGGGTAAACTAGTTATAACTAGTGAAAACGCGTTTTCGTCAAGGCGATACAGAAAACTAGTTTTGACAAGTGAAAACACGTTTTCATTTAAAACGGGTGTTCTAGTGGGTACCCACAACGCGAGCCTTATTGAGCATGCTCTTCTGGGACTATGAGGATCTGTGTAAAATTGTCCTGTACCTCTAATTTGCGGAAATTGTCCAAAATGATGGAAATGTTCTCACCAATCTAAGAAAATATATAAAAAAAACTAGTTTTTCATTTTTTTGTAATGAATCTACAACTTGCTCATCAGTAACTTATAACACCTAAAATATGAAAAAAAAAAATCTGCTTACAGCCACGTAGCAACCATCATGTTACCAGACACTGGAGTGTTTGGGTTCGCATTGCCACCAGATCGGATTCTGCCCACTTGCCAAGCCACACTCGATGGGTTGCTAGCATTCTTAGATCCGCCAAATCCCGAAGATCTGCTAAACCGTGAAGTCAGAATTTTAGGAGACTTAGGAGATGTACTAAAAGAAGGGGATTCTGTATTTGAACTTGATGATGATGATAATAGTGCTACTCTGGAGAACGATGGCTCGTCAATAATTTTACTTGTTTGTAATGTCATTATGTACATGTTTAGCAGAGTTTGATAAATGTGCAAAATACGGCAACTACAGAATTAAACCATTAATTAGAATAACATTTTTTTTTATCATTTTACCTATTGTACAAAAAAAGTATGGATAATAATATAAATTTGTAAGCTAGCGACAGAATAGAATTAAAAGTCTAACAGGATAAAACGTTGAAAGCTATTGGTAAGCCTGCCAAAAGCTCAACGCAAACGGTGCTGATGTGGATATGGTTGACGCCTAACTAATCTAATAGCTGATTACTCAAAACAGAGGGTTTCAATAGTTCAAACAGATATGCGTGAAAATGGCGAGGCTAGTTATGATGCCAATTTGTGATGCTAAAGCCGAATGTATGATCGCAAAATTTAGAGCTCTCGCTATTTGCTTCTCAGTTATATATAAGTTTACTACTACGATTTACCTCACCACCACTCGCATAATGCTCGCACGCCATTCGCACGCATTTATAATTTTTATTTGCGGAAATTATAATTCTATTTCTTTTAATACGTCATAAGGAGGATATAACCATGATATAACCTATGCTTCTATGATTTTTATTGTGACCCCTTCTGTCAAAATAATAGTCTAAAGAGTTTTGACAGAAGCTTGATCATTGCGGTATTGATTGTGGTCAATTGGTCATTTATGGTTAGATCACTTAGATAACTTTTTGTTACATTTGTCAATTTGACTTTATTTTGTGATGAGTTGTTTTCTTGTACCCATAAATTACATAGCAGCTCAATAATTATCACCATTATGGCCATTTAGATCTTTAGTTGTAAAAATAACTAATTTAATTATGACGGAAGAGCCTTTATGGAAACTAAAACCTTCAGAACCTTTTATATCACGTCTTCAGTTTTGATAAATTCTTGCTAAATACCCTAACTATAATATATAAGTCGGCAACAATACAGTGTGTGTAAGGATAATTTGAAGAGACGATGCACTTGGCGAACATTACGTTTGTTATCCTTCTGTTACAGACAAAATGTAACGCTAAATCTTACAGAGACTATTTATTGGTCCATGGGATTCCAAAATCCGAGGCTGAATTGGATTTTTTCAAAGAGCTGGATACGTTTTACAATGTCACATTCTGGAGGAAGCCTAGCTTGGTTGATAAACCAGTTGAGTTCAGTTTAAGTCGTTTAAATTTTGCAGAACTTTTAAGAGATACTAGAGATATGGACATCGAATTCGTAACTATTATCCGTGACCTGCAAAGGTAAGTTTGTAGTTCTTTAGTAAGCACTGATCTTAGTCACTAGTTAGTTGTTAGTGTAAATAGTCACCACAGAGGCTCAACAAAAGTGTTATCATACAGAACAGAAAAGCGACATTCTATCCTGCTCTCAATTTGTTTGGTCAGAAAATTAAAGGATACTTTCAACCTGACGTTCTTTAATCGTCTTATTTTGTCTGAGCCAGCAGTGACACGTAGTTTTTGTCGAATTTAATTCTGTGATTGATGTTTTCAGTGCCTTCGATAATCAAACTATTAAGCCGTATATAAGGCGACGAATGGAATCTTTTGACTGGCAGAACTTTTATAGCGTAGAAGATATTTATAATTGGCTCAGAGATCTCAGTGATGCACATCCACGTGAAGTACGAATACAAAGCATTGGACAAAGTGTTCAAAACAGGCATATACTTGCTGTCAAGATTGAGTTAGGGGCATCTAAACAAACTAGCAGGTAAGTTTAAATATTTGGGTTAAACAAGTCAATATAAATTATATTTTAGTAGCAGTTGCAACCGGGATAGAAGAACAAATCAATCTTTTTTTTTTAGCCTATGTGTGTGTCCCACTGCTGGGCAAAGGCCTCCCCTCTCCTTTTCCAATCCTCCCTGTGCTGAGCAAGACCAATCCCGCTGGAATGCATCCAAGTCGTCTCGCCATCTCTTTCTCGGTCTGCCTCTGTCTCGACTACACTGGGGATGCCAGCTAGTGGCTATTTTGGCCCATCTGTCATCATGCATCCGACAGACATGTCCAGCCCAGTCCCACTTTAGCCTGGCGGTCTTCACCCCAACATCAACGACTCGGGTTTTGGAGCGAAGCTCTGTGTTCCTCACCCTGTCACATCTTCGGACACCCAGGATACTTCGCTCCATTGCCCTTTGGCAAACCTTGAGCCGGGATTTCTGCGCCTCAGTTAATGACCAGGTTTGGGCACCATAGGTGAGGATGGGCAAGATGCACATGTCGACGAGCTTGCGCTTCAATGCAATTGGGAGTTTACCCTTCATGAGTTCCTTCATGGACCAGAAGCTCCTCCAGGCGTTTTCGATCCTTCTATCGATCTCCTTGTCCTGGCGATCTGTGAAGGAGACTATCTGGCCCAGATAGGTATACTCGTCGACATACTGCAAAATGTTACCATCCACCGTCACCCTGTGCTTCTTGCTGTTGGTCATTAACTGGGTTTTGGATCTATTCATCGTCAGACTAACCAATGTTTAAGAGATCAAAAATATTAATTTGTAATTTGATAATTTGTTTTCAACTATACAAATCTTGTTAAAGAAATATATACCTACATTCATAATACCCACGTTTGATACCGAATGTTGGTAGGTAAGTTGGTACTTAAAATCTACTCTTGGTGCAATATGTGGATTATATATCTACAAAAAAGAAAAAAATATTTTATTTTTTATTTATTTATTAAAATATTAAAGCACGATATAAAATTGTACAAATGGCGGAATTAATGCCTTAAGGCATTCTCTGCCAGTCAACCATTTATGACCGTGCTGAAACAAGAAGAGTGAGAGAAAAAAAAAAGATAAGTATAGAAACCTCTTGAGTAAGTTTGTCTTGAGGATTTGTTTTGTTTCAGATCCGTGGTTATGGTTGAAGGAGGTTGCCATGCCAGGGAATGGATATCACCCGCATTCGTAACCTTCATGATAAATACGATTGTAAACTCTAAAAACTCTACTAACGAAGAGTTGAAGGAGATAGCTAATTCGTATAAATGGATTTTCATCCCTTTATTAAATCCAGATGGATATGCATATTCACAAACGAATGTAAGCATTCATTTAGTTACTATAATAATGTGGAATAATATCACGAATAACGTCTGATAAGTATTCTGTTCTAGGATCGTTTGTGGAGAAAGAATTACCGTGGAAGTTATGGTGTTGATTTGAATCGAAATTTTGGTGTCGCATTTGGAAGTAAGTTTAATTTACGATTGACTGAAAGCCCCAAGCCTACTACTCTAAAATCAATAGTCGACTCCTAGTGAAGTGTAAAGTATAAGTTTATTTTTAAATATATCGTATCTAGTTTATTTTTAGAGAAGCCATTCAAAAATAATTACATTTCTTTTTTAGTATCTTGATTTACTATAATATATTATAAATGTCTAAACAGAGTTTGGCGCAACAAAAGAAAAAAAACATGATGAAGAGTTTTGTGGTGAAGTACCTTTCTCCGAACCAGAAACATCGGCACTGGCAGCATTTATAAGGGACCATAGTGATTTGCTGGAATATTATTTATCTTTCCATTCATACGGCCAGTATATTATTATCCCTTATGCATTTGAAAAAGAACATATGGATAACTTTGACACAGTGGTATGCAAAACTATCATTTTAACGTTTCGTAAGTGGCTATCAAAATATATCGATGAATTGACCTTAAAGCTTTGGTTTATAGTCGGGTCCAAAGCAATAGGTACGCCATTTATTCAATAACTGGGCTTAAATAAAATTATTGAAATGAAAACTTCTTTAGCGGCGCTGGGCACTTTTTGAGGTGGGGAAAAAATGATAACTCGAGACAGCGTAAGGCGATCACGTGACCGTAAGGGGCGTAAGGCGATCACGTGACCGTAAGCCCCGTAAGGTGGCCACTCATAATTTAGATGGCATTTATATCAATAAAGAAAAACTTAATGTTATTTGACATTTATGCTGCGGACTCCTTTTCAAAACCTATACTTATCTTTTTACACACTCTTTACCTATGTTCAAATAATTTGACGTTGTCATGGCAGTATGTGAATAAACATGTCATTGAAAAAGTGTGATCTTATTTGAGAATGATAATAATATATAATAAATAAATAGAATACCTCCGCTATACGTATGTATCGTGTTACCGGGCGTCGGTAACATAGTGAGGCGAGTTTTCACTTCTATCAGCACTCCCGGAGTGCAACCGTTGTTGCTTCCCTGATCTGTCTTCGATCTGGTATAGGTTAAAGGAGATGAGGTCAAAACATAACAGGGTGCACAGCCAACGTGCCAATCGTTGGCTACTCACTGTCTATGTCGTACTAATATGGAAGAGTGATAGAGAGAGGATGACTACGCTACGCCACGTCTTACTGAGTCCCATGACAATATCGACTATGCAATGCGTCATGGTGCATTTTTTTTAAATAAGCAACAAATATTATATCAACTTTACTTGTTTCAGAAAATGTATGCTGATAAGATGGCAAAACGATCATCGCAAAAATATAATATTTATTACCGCATAGGAACTGCTCATGATACAGTGGGTAAGTATTTTCACTTTTCGGTATCCAATTGATCTGCCATTTGGCATATCTTCGTATAGTAAAATGTTCTCGTTCTCGGTAGTCTTTACCTACCTAGCGTTAACAAAAACATGTGCTCTTTGTCATAATAATAATTATCGTTACTTTTTTTCAGGTTACCTTGCCTCAGGAACAAGTTCTGACTGGGTGAAAAAATCCATAAATGTCTCGTGAGTATTTCACATATTGTTTATTTATTTATTGCCGATTGACAACATTAGCTTGTGCCCTCGACGTCATCATCGTAGAATGATGGAAATATAAATAATTTATTTCTAAGCATAACACAAAAGAGGAAACTATACAAAAAGAAAAACATAGAAAGGTAAAATTGCAACGAAAATTATTGATAGATCCCTGATCTTGCTTTTATTTTCAGTTACACACTAACTATTGAGCTTCCCGATCAAGGTAACTACGGATTCACGTTACCCAAAGAGCATATCTTGCCTACGTGTGAGGCGACAATGGATGCCTTACTTCCTTTCCTGGCCCCGAAATTGGACTCCATGCTCCGAATCCAATTGCATAATGGAGCTAAACGACAGAAGAATTTTAAGACCGTGTTTTTTATAGGACACAACTGTATTATTTTGATAGGACATAGGATATTTGAAATGTAATTTGTTTAATTGAGAATAATTTTGAGATGTTTACTGCACCTATCTAGATAGTTCCAATAAACTAGCCAACGCATCTTCATAACTTTCATAAGGGTTAGATGAGATATGAAAACCACAGTTACTTGGGGCAAGACGGTATGACATTTCCAAATGTTCATCTTATCTCAGTGTGTGTGTCTCTTTATCCATTTGACCCAATCGGTACTTAGAGAAGACTAAGTATTGACACCTGATTCATATCGTTAAAAACCAGCCAAGTGCGAGTCGGACTCGCGCACGGAGGGTTCTGCACCATCAACAAAAAATAGAGCAAAACAAGCAAAAAAACGGTCACCCATCCAAGTACTAACCCCGCCCGACGTTGCTGAACTTCGGTCAAAAATCACGTTTGTTGTATGGGAGCCCCACTTAAATCTTTATTTTATTCTATTTTTAGTATTTGTTGTTATAGCGGCAACAGAAATACATCATCTGTGAAAATTTCAACTGTCTAGCTATTACGGTTCGTGAGATACAACCTGGTGACAGACGGACGGACGGACAGACGGACGGACGGACAGCGGAGTCTTAGTAATAGGGTCCCGTTTTTTCCCTTTGGCTACGGAACCCTAAAAATTAAAAGGTACAGAGTTCGATCCTTTTTCTTTGGGATAATTGAGACACAAATAATAATCCAATAAAAGGTATAACCGATTAATTCACATACAAAAGAAAAGCAACGCCCTGAAAACTGGACAATTACTACTCGTCAAACTAAATTGAACCATAATGCAAAGCCATACAGCTCTAATCCATTTGTGTTTATCCAAAACGATACTCATGCCATTAATGATGGGAGCCAAGTCCAATAAAACAAGGTCTCTCGGGACGCGTATGCTCTGAACCATGTTGTCACGTGGATAGAAATGCGGCGGGTCTAGGTAAAATGGCTGATGTTACCAAAATAAATGGCACTAGGTCACGTGATATGACGATTTGTCGTGACGCCTAAACGATTACACGGGTCATTACTCATATTACCACCTTTGATAACATCATTTTTGCTTCCATTACAGAATTTATTGACTACCAAGAAAGCAGATGTGGTTGTACGCTAATAATTGCTGATTAAATGAGCTTCATCACGATAATTTCGAAATATTACTAAAATATCGTGATATTAATTACTTTGTGATTCGAAAGATAAACTAAAAATGCGTAAAGTAAATTAATATTCCAAAAATAGATTTATTGTTTTGATATCTAACACGCACTGTGTCAAAACTAAATTATGGATACCTACTGGTAACAATCAAAGGGAGACTGTTGATATAAAGATATGGTTTAATATAAATTAGATTTATTGACATGGAATAAAAAAAAATTAATACGAATAAACGACGGTTTCAATCTTTTAAGACAAATAATGCATAATTTTCTGAGTTAAACTACAGAAAGGCCCTTTTCTAGAGACCTGTGTGATTTTTAAGAATACAATCATTTAATAACCTACCTACATGCTGCACACACGCACATATTAATGTTTGTCAGCTTAAGCCGTACTTTTAACATGTACTATCAAGCCAATGATTTTATAATCGATATTAAATTTTCGTGAGACATATTTTAAACTGTTTAGACGACAACGGTTTTACTCACTTGAATTTTTAGTCGCTTACCTTGTGACAAATCGTACAAGTTGCTTTTAGTCGCACCTGGGCAAGCGAGAAATATGCACATGCTAACTAGCTTCGGCACACCCAAAGAGAAAGAGACAAGCTAATGTTTAACAACGAGTATGACAAAGATGGATGGAATGCTAAAATTAAACAAAAATAACAGATTTCTTCGTAGGTACAGAAATAAATATGGAAGTATTTTGGTGCTCCCCAAGTATGAGTATAACCTATATATTTATATATAGGTAGTTATTATATAATATCATTGTATCAAGCCACATTGAAATCATAACACGGGAATAAAGACCTAGGAAAATAATAGCACTTAGTGAATTTAATATTTCAAAACGTCTTTAAAACCGCTCTAAAATCTGGGTTAAAATCATAAATTAAACACACCCCATTGTACCGAGTCCAAGTAGAGAGCTGAAGTGGGACACTCGGGCCTTGGCAAGAACACTGCTGTGTCTTTAAATTTCCGGCTTAATTCGTATTCCGCTGTAATCATTAAGCTAACGAGACACGCTGGCTTTGATAAAATTTGTTGCAATAAGATGCAAGATACAATCTTGTTTTGAGAGACTGAAATCGCGTCTGAATTTTGTTAATGTTGCATTTTATCGCTTTTTACATTCAGATTTATTAAAACAAAGATTGATGCACAGATGTGGGCCAAGAAAATGTGCTCTTCAGTTTGATGATAGGTGAGGCTCCTCAGAAGGTGAAGAAAATGTAAAAAGTATGATATTATCAGTTCAATCACGCTGTCACAAGCTAAATGTACGATGGGAATTGGAACCATATTTTACAATGCTGGATAATCCTCTTTATATTTCTATAATCTATAGTGTTTCAAATTCTTATTCATAAATAATTACCTACCAGTCGGTTCGCATGATATTCATTAAAAAAAAACACTACAATATATTTTAATGTGACTATGTACATACGTTCGTCGTCTACTGATTAAACAATTTATTTATATCTGTGAACAATAAAAGAATAACGATGCAAACTGTTAAAATATTTTTTAAGCTTATCATCAACTGCTACGTATTTTTGTTTAGTTGTCAATATATGTAAATTCTTTTAACTTTACTCGTGTTTGCTAGAATTAAGAGATTTCTCTAAATTATCCCAGTTTTAATACATAATGCGCTTTGCTGGAGATGTTTCCCGAGCCACCACCGCAAAGTTTTCTGGCCCCTTTCCAATTGGCTCATTACGTAACGAACATTATCTCGTACTCCGATATAGAATTCGCCCTCTCTGACAGATGCAAGTAATTGGACAAGGATGGCCGATTTTCCTTTCGATAGGTCAGTTCTGAATGTGCCCGTGGGATTAATTGAATAGAACACGGGGACCTCTCCGTTCTAACCTTTTCTATTTAATAAGATGGTGGTTACTTTTTGCTGAATAGTTATTTTGCTTAATCGATTTGGAGTCTAAGCTCTCTAGATGATTAATGGGTATAAAACGATGATCACAAAAATTTCTACAAAATGAAATGTTGTAAAACAATAGTTAAAACTCCTCGTTCTAATATTGATACCAGAGCAAACGAAAGATTCCAAAGTGCTACGAGAGTTTGAACGAAATAACGAATACGAATACGAAAAGTGGAAACTTGAGCTTTGCGAGGGTTTTAAGGCACGACGGTTAAACAAAAACTTTTCTACCGAATGATAGGTACTCAACATTTTTCACCACACCACTGTCAAACACTGCAAATCAAATCCTAAATGAACGCTAGGTATTTTTTTTTCAAAATCATCATTTTAAAGTCTTAACTACTAGTCGACATGAGGGAATAACTATAAATTTTGAATAAAATGCTACTTTCTAACCAGTTTTTAAAGAATAAAGAGAGCTTATACGACCTGCCCTAGTAGCACGGTCGCATTTTTATCGTTTATCACCATGCCTGTCACGTTCTAACAAGTATGTAAGTGCGAAAGTGACGGGCATAGTGATAGTCGATAAAAATGGAACCGTGCTGAGCCCGCTGGTGTGGTCAAAATATTTACCTATTGTTATAGGATCGGCTTAACAGCCCTATGCTGTATCGATACACAACTATAAGTAGGTAGGTACCTATAAATAGAACATTGAATTCAAATCCATCAAACCGAACTTCAATTTGCGAAGCCCGATACTCAATTACACCAATCAGATCGCGCTTGGATCTGCGCCAGATGTCTAATTGGTGGGATTCTTGTGATACATTGATAGGTTGTTTTATTTATACGGAACTCCTTTCCGGTTGGTAAACTTTTTTAAAGAATGCAGTAATTAATACAAGGATTTCATCTCTCAATACATATTATGATAATAGGTAAGATACTGTCAATTAGGTACCTAATTAATGCAGCGTAAAAATTTACTAATAGGATGTTATTACAGTAAGCTGCAGATATAACTGCCCTCCCCCGCAAACATGGAGTAAAACGCAAACCCATTGAACAAACACTTGGTACATATTGGTACTTGCAAGTGTATGTACATGTACATATACACTTGTAATATGTCACGGGCTTTAATGATTGCATGCAGTCAGTTGTGATTGTGACAGATTTTTTTAATATACATACCTAATAAATATGTATTATTAATGTCTCATTAACTGAATTAATAAAATGCTTCATTAAAATTAACCATAAAATATTACATTAAGCTTATTAAGAGCAGCTAAAAACAGCTCGAATACGTACTAAAGTCACAACACTAAATGACAAACTTAAGACTAAAGTTTATTAAGTTTAGTTTACAAGCAATTCCATAACCTGACCTATAATCGAACCTAAGATCTCTTTAATAATACTCAACTCTTCCACCTTAGTGGAATTGAAATTGCCTTAGCAATCGCAATATAAGGTTGCCATACAGCCTGTTAATATTAAAATGATGAGACAGTTGTGCATTCTAAAAGGAACCTAGGCATACTTCCAGTTTAGTTGACTTAGGTCGTTTTATAATTGCGCAAGGGCTTTGAGAGCGAATATAAAATGCGCGTAGCTTTGTAACCCGGGTTATTAGCATCACATACATAGCTCATCGCTTTATGGAAACCAGTATATCTACGTTCTTCGCTTAAATATAAATCATTATAGAACTCCAAGGTCACACATTACTGGTGTTACTAAAGTGATACGCTCTGGTGAGCATTTGGAGTCTTTATAGGCTTGAGAAGTTTTATGTTTATGTCAGGTATAAAACTTTAGAAACATGCTTTTTTCTTTTAGGACAGTTTAGTGTCCTGGTTTACCAGTGCGGATGAAAGTTATTGATCTTATTAGTGTAATCCTCTAGAATCTCTAGATAAGAATGTGAGCATAAAATTTGTAACGTATAAGTTTATATATTGGTATGATGTCGCCTCAAAATAATATTTGATATGTGACTAGAATGTTCACTATCATTAGTTGTTAATATCTTTAACCTCCGTCAATTTGGGCATTTTTATTATCATCAGTAATCATTCAAAATACCTATGCCAACGTTACACGTAGGCACAGAATAACTAATAGTACTACCGTACAGAAAATTCACTCCTTCACAAAAGTCAGATTTAGGTATAAAATTACACCTATATCGCTGCCTGCAAGCAAAATTGAAACTTATAACCGCGCACGAACCGTGAATCTCCTTTGCGCGCCGCAGTTTTATGACCGAGCTGTGAGTGTCGGCACGGGGTTATCACTTGACAAGTTTTTATACCTTAAGTCTATTTTTTTATTCGGTAGACTAAAATGACATTTCATAGTATGAAATGACACATGATGTTCATACTATGAAATGTCATTTTAGTCTACCGAATAAAAAAATAGACTTTATACCCACCGATTTATTATTTTTAAGATAAATATGTAGGAATTACAAACGTTGATTATGTAAACATACATTTTTTATCCGGAGATAGTATGTCTGATTCTCACGGAAGTAAGTTTCGAAGCCATTGTGTATTTTCAATTTTGCGCGAGCGCCACGTGACACGACTATCGTGCACGCCGAGCGGCAGCCCACCCACTGCCATACGCCTGTCCGATGGGCGCGCCGGTCAAATGTACCTAAACTGCGGAGTGACACCCCCCACGTAGGTACATAAAGCACACAATATAAAAAACCGGCCAAGTGCGAGTCGGACTCGCGCACGGAGGGTTCCGCACCATCAACAAAAAATAGAGCAAAACAAGCAAAAATACGGTCACCCATCCAAGTACTGACCCCGCCCGACGTTGCTTAATTTCTGTCAAAAATCACGTTTGTTGTATGGGAGCCCCACTTAAATCTTTATTTTATTCTATTTTTAGTTATAGCGGTTATTTGTTATTTGTTGTTATAGCGGCAACAGAAATACATCATCTGTGAAAATTTCAACTGTCTAGCTATCGCGGTTCGTGAGATACAGCCTGGTGACAGACGGACGGACGGACGGACGGACATCGGAGTCTTAGTGATAGGGTCCCGTTTTTACCCTTTAGGTACGGAACCCTAATAAATGGGCTGTGACGTCTGCTTCTTTCCTGGTCCAAAAAAAATTTGACACATTTGGTCCGGGTGCTTATGGGAGTGTGGGGTAAAATTTATTTTGTTTTTAAGTTTAGTATAGGAAGGCACTTGACGCAACCCGTTTTGAATTACATATTTATTAGGTGCGGTGCATATTTTGGTTAAAACAAATTAAATTTCAGTATCATGCCCCATTTCGCCTCTTACCTGGTCAAAAAGAGCCAAAAATACTAATTCAAAAACTGTTTTACCTCTTTTAATGAAGCGTCTAACCGCTCAGAGAAGTTTAAGTGGCCAATAAACTATTCACAGCACCACCGGTAACTAAAAGAAACTTTCGAAAAACGTCCAGCAAACATGTCCGCAGGGAACACAGTTCTAAATCGAGGCAGATATCTTCCGGGACCAGTAGAGGCAAACTTACCTATCCGGCAGTGGGGGCGCCACTTTCCCCTAATTACTCTAAACTTTAATGCCTGAATAGCTTAGTTCCTGTTTTGGCCACCGGCACAGGTAACGTTGTAGGTACGTGGATAATAAATTCATAAGTGAGGTTGTCTGAGTTGAGTCTGGCGTGTCTGACTGAAATAATCTGTGGTTGTAACCTAGCTTTCTTCGTAAAGATCGTATCCGAGTTGAAATTATAATGAAATAAGGGCCTTATTCAATATATAATAAACCACAATTTATGCTGTACGTAAAGAAAAACCTGATAGGAGCAATTTTATATTTTGTGTAACTTGAATACGGTACATCACAAATTCATGGCCAAGTCACTTTCAGGTAGGCTAATGTTACCTATGTATATTTTCGAAATTGCTTAACTCATACCTAATAACAACAGTTGCATATTATGTATATTGTGCCTAGTGATAACAAGCTTAAGGCTATTGTATCAAAATGATTAAAAACCTACACTCATCTTTGGAGCATCATGGACATTTGTTATTTTTCACACATTCTATGAGACGAATCTGCTCGTAAGATCCTGACACTTAACTACTTATGATTTTATGGTCGCTTAAACAGGTGAGAAATAGTGCCATATTTTTCAGTCGACGAACAATGAATAAAATCTATGAACTTGTTCTTGTAAGTATGTATGTATATGCCAACATTGAAAAATACACATGTGGTTACCACAGCCAATTCCACAGCGACCAGTCACCCCACAAATCATTGCCCCAAAACAAGAGTACCGACATTAGACGCAACAGACAAACGTACAAAAACGCAAGTGTAAATTACACGTGACATTAATCACGGACTGCCACAATAACATGGTTGACTTCATCTTCGAATAATTCTCTTTGTTCTGCCGTTGCCGTTTTTACTGTTGCCTTAAAACACGAGATACGGCGAAAAATTTGCAATTGTGCGAATCTGTAACAAAAATATGTAAGGATTTAGTTAGTGACTTGTATTGTGTTTGGTTTTAGTAAAATACAAATCTAAGTCACATTTAAATAATTAAAAAAACTAGCTGTTAACCAAATATCGACCTGTGGCCTATTTTATAAAGCTACAAGTTACAATTTACAAGCGGAAGTCTCTTTCTAACCCTGTGTTAGAACGAGACTTCCGCTTGTAAATTGTAACTTGTAGCTTTATAAAATAGGCCACTGATAACGTTATAAAACTGATAATGGTACAGGATACTGCCACCTTACCAGTTGCGCGCACTAACTTATACGAGGATTAAGATACTATATTATACTAAGATACTAAGTTAACATTCGCTTCTGTTTCTGCGTCCGCTCTCCCTTTAGTGACCTCTTTCCCTCTCACATTTCTCCCGCCGTACATCACATCGTGATACTAATGGACATGAGATTGCCCGATAAAATTACTACACGTCCCATCAATTATTGTGTGATATGGGGTGTTAACAAATCCAACAGTACATTCTGATGCTAAAACTATGTACAATTAAAATAACTAAAACTAAAAATTAAAAATACATATGAAAATTTGGTGCCCTCGGGAGGGTGCCTAATATGCAGGCAGAACGCTTGCAATTCTCTGCGCGAGAAAGCTACCCGCGCGGGGGTCGCCCGTTGCCTGCCTCAGCCGTTTCCCGAGCGCCTTGTGGAGTATCTGTGCGCCTCTGCCCCACGAACCAAGCGGCCGGCGGCACCCGAACAGCAGGCGATTAAACGATCGATTCTGATGCTGGAATAATTTTATTTATATTTAGGAACATTTTCTTCTTTTTCCGCTCACGCTCTCGCTCCCGCTACCTTTTCTCCCCCACGCTCCTTCCGTCGTACATCACATCGTGTCGTTAAGGGCAGGAGGTGGTCCGATAAATCAGGGACGTCGTCTACGCTCGCCTGCAGCCGCTAATGCGTGTTGTAATGAATGAGTGCGATTGTAGATTTTTGTTTAAAATTACACGTGATTTAATGAGAAGTCGGTCATTCAGGGGATATATAATGATAGGAATAACATCGGTGCAGTGGCTTAGAGACAAAGGTTAAATACGCGAGTATCATAAAGGTAAGATGTTGTGACCTGAGTGAAGTTCAAGCGAGACATGTAGGGATAATGACCACTTTTTTCTGTGATACAGACCATAGAAGAAGTGACAATAACGCAGTATCTAGACCACCACTGTCTCCCCCCTTTTCTCCCGCCGAAATCCTTTAGACATTTGATTAAGGTGACGGTAGCCGTGGGTAAATTTTCAGATTCTGTCAATTTACCCCATTTCACACACAAGCGCACTTCTCGCACACTACCTCACTTTACTGGGATAGGTCATTGACCCATCAAGTTTTTTTTAAGATAGCGTTTAGAGTTTTTAGTGTTAACCACTGACCTCCTTTTAGGAACAGAAACTGTAAAAGCGTTCCATTGAAAGAAGAAAGAGAAACAATACATTTAATCTTGTTTTCCTTGTCTGTTCATGTCACACGTGACGTACCTATTTAAATTCGAATCATTCATTTGATTGTTGACAATTTTCTACATTATGACTTTGTCGAGATACGCGTTTTGTAAAGTTAAACTGAATAAAACCAGATCCAGATGTCATTAAGTCATATGTAAATTTCATAAGGCGCAAAATCAATTCAATGAGAATTTAAATAAATAAAGTTCCGGCAGGGTACAAAATTTCATTAAGGCGGACAAAATAAATTTTGAAAATATATGGTAACACTTTACCGATTTACTTTTATGTGGTATATTCGCCTTTTGTTTCGCTATTAAATTAATAAAATGAAAATAAAAAATATTATACCGGTATTCCACCGGTAAGATTTCAGTGCTGAACCGATTATCTTCGATCGTTGCCTTGATAATGTAGGTGTTGATAGTTAGGTACTTACGGCGGTAGGAGCGGCAATGAACCCCGTGCAGAGTAGAACGTGAGGTGCGTTGGGATAAGTGCATATATCTACTTATAATTCCTTGGCTGGTTGGTAACCCTATATATTTTATTTTTTGTTTTACTGTTATTAGGTTAAAGGACTTTTAGGGAGTGAAAAAAAATGATTTTTCGTTTTATGCGCTCGCGTGATTGCCGATCGATTATAATTAGATCGATTAGAATTAGATTTTTAACATACTTCTAATAATAATGTCGGTTTTTTTGTTTTTCTAACTGTTAAAAAAGTACTTATTTCTGATAAATTGCAAACTGTAAAATTAAGATAAGACTTATCCAATAACAAGACTTAAACTATTATTACCTACTTTAACTAGAGATCTTTGTAGTGGTTTTTTGTTTAGATTTTTTTTTTTTTTACCCGCATAAATGTCAATGTGGTTCAGTGAAGGGGACGGACTGAAAATCAGCGCTGCGCAGGCAATTTGTAATGAAATGACTGACGCAGCGTATGCTGAGCCCGTTCCTTTTGCCGCACAATTATTCTTATTTTTTCAATCCTTATGTTTTGTAACCTGTATGCTTTTTGTGTTGCAATAAATGGTTTCTTATTCTTATTCTTATTCTTATTAGACAAAAGAACATGTTTTTCACGCATCGAATGTAGATCCCTATGACACTTCCTCCAAGTCTCCTTCAATAATGTTTATACCTTTTTTTAATGACCTACCTTAAATGTTACATTTCTAAATATTTTTTTGTGCTATACATACTTCAAAAAAATCGCTGGAGGCCTAGGAACCGCTGGTAGCCTAGCGGTAAGAGCGTGCGAATTGCAATTCGGAGATCGCGGGTTCAAACCCCGACTCGTACCAATGAGTTTTTCGGAACTTATGTACGAAATATCATTTGATATTTACCAGTCGCTTTTCGGTGAAGGAAAACATCGTGAAAAAAACCGGACTAATCCCAATAAGAGCCTAGTTTACCCTCTGTGGGCTGGAAGGTCAGATGGCAGTCGCTTTCATAAAAACTAGTGCCCACGCCAATTTCCGGGATTAATTGCCAAGCGGACCCCAGGCTCCCATGAGCCGTGTTATGTCAAAATGCCGGGACAACGCGAGGAAGATGATGATGATGTGACACATACTTCCAAAAAAATCTACAAATATTTTACGTGACAACTACTTATAAGTAAATATTATGTAGGTACACTTATAAAGTATAAAGTAGCAAATACCTTATAGGTACATAATATAAAAAAACCGATCATGTACCTACGAGTAAGATTCACTATGGGTTCCACAGTTACACATTTTTATTGCATATTTTTTGTTTAAGACCAACTCACCAAGGACATGGGGGTCTTCCATTAATCTTTTGGCGTTGAACTATTTTTTGTATATGTAATACAATTCTGAGATACGTTATGGTACACTTTTGCTTACCTACTTATAATTGTGTATTATATCTGATATGTCACATGATTCCAAAATCGCCGCAAAGTTAAAAGTTCATTTATTTACGTTACTAGCCCATCTTTGGATCACCGACTTACTACTTCCTTACTTGACATATGTGTACTAAATTTCAATTGAACTAGTAAGTAGTTACGGTGAAAATTGGCTTTAACAAAATGGCAGACACATGAGTGATCTTATAAGGGATATTTTTTTCCTTGAGTGAACGGTATGCACTTACCCCTATGCACTTCACGTTCCACGCGGCGCGGCGTAATCTGGCCCCTATTTCACCACGGTGACAGGTACGACAATTATAAAACATCACTGTTATTGACGCCATAGGCACCATAGTCCATAGTTACCGCTTACCATCGGGCGGGCCGTATTCGTGTTTGTCACCGTCAGTGTATTATTAAAAAAAAACTTTATTATATCGGATAAAACAGATATTTCTCTTGGGAAAAAATCTTGTGACAATTGTCACAAGATTTTTCAAAGAATTTTCAGTGAGCTCGACAGGAAATGAGTTCTGTGTCGAAATTTCGTGACAATTGTCGTGTTTCTTGTGACAATTGTCATTAGCTTCGCAAAATAAGATTTTTTAGTGGCAATATAATGGAGTTTATTTATTTATTAAAATGTTGGTGGCAAACAAGCACATCGCCCGTCCGATGGTAAGCGGTTACCGTAGCCTATGGAGGCCTGTGACATCAGCAACAGTGATGTCGACAATTGTCGCACCTGTCACCGTAGTCGTGGTGAAATAGGGGCCAGTAAGTACCTAATAATAACAGTGGTCTTAAGTGTGACAGTAGACCCTACTGGCGCTTAAGTCCTTTATGACAATTTCTGCCTATTTTAAATTATTCAAAAAAAAGAAACCGAATAATTATATCGAACTACCGAGTACCGAACCTCCTTACAAATTTTCACCAGAATCAGTTGAGAAATGTGATATGCAAAGGAGAAGAATTCGGACATACGAAAGCATTTTTGCCCAAGTTGAAACGGAGACCTTCGCCAACGCTCGGTCAATGATGGTTTAGGTACAGCCAGCTGCAGAGAAAAGGTACCACCCCTGCATACAGTCATCTATGCAAGGGTGGTACCTTTTCTCTGCAGCTGACTATAAAAATAGTTGTCCCCGCTGTAATTTTATACCGGTACCGTACTTTATATTTCAACCGGTATAGTTTTCAATTTAACCGGTATAACCTTCAAAACGAACCGGTATTGATAAATAATAACGGTACCATACCGCATATACCGTAAAGAAAGCATGCAGTCTCTGCTTTGCACAATTATTGTGTGGACAAAATTCTTATAATCACCGAAACATACATAAGTACCTACGCACATAATGTCATTGAAATAAAACATTGTTTTTTTATAGTAAATATATATAATACTCGATATACACATAACAATAACCAGGCCTCAGCGGTATTGGCCGAAGCTTCATCTCTGTCTCCAAATCCGCAAAAACTAGTTAGTACTAAATGCTGGTCTTGTCGTTATTTCTTAAGATTATCAGAACAGCACGTAATCGCATACATATAGACGGAACGAACGGCCACAAAGTAAGTAGGTGTAGACACTGTAAGACTTTCAGGTATTAAACGTATTACGCTTCGTATTAATAGGTAAGTAATATTTAAATGAATTTATAATATTCTCTAATGTAAATACAAGATTACAATTGACATCAAAAGTCATTGACGTACAGAAGTTATATTTTTTTTAATGACGCAAAATTGATACCAGCATAATGAAAATCAATCCCAATCAGTAAAACGAGTCTTTAAATTTTTTTTATTTTAAGCGGGTTTTGAAGGAACAAGTTACTTAAATTCGATTGTAATCGTATTGTTTTAGGATAGTTTACTGCTGTTTTCGATCGTTACGACCTGTAAATAACAACAAATCAAATTTTAATTATTTTTATTTACCCTATTTTTTTAAATACAGTTTATCTACTGGTGTACATTTTCGTATGCGTATATGACTAAATGTCTAAAATAATGTTAATAATGTCAAAAAACGAGCTACGACGACGTACACGTCTGCTTCGATCCAAGGCCAGCGGCCATCTGACTCTAAGAAGAATTTTGAGTGATGTCGTCAATGTATGGAAATTGTACGAAAGTTTACATTTGGGATTGAATTTCTGTGTTGTATTTGTGAGTAAAAATATAAGTAGATAATAATTTGCTAGTTTAGTTATCTAGCTTTCAAAATCACACAACAACTCAATTACTGTCAAAGACAAAACTGTAATGCGTGTTGCTCAAACGGAACTCCATATTTTGATTTTTGGATACTTTTAGTGTCGATTTGTAGAGAATTACAGCAAATAAAAAATATTATGGCGTGAAGAGCCGGTACACGGCTTCTTCGTGAACAAATTTACATATTATTTAATGCAGTTATTAAACATTTCTTGAACAAATTGATTGCACAAAGTGAGCTCTAAATCGAAAACGTCATATACCGTCCCCTTAATTCCTAAGATTTTAATACTTCTTAGGCTTGGTGCTCTAAGTAAGTGATTTTTTAGTATTGTTAGTTAATCAGGCACTGTAATTACATAAGTTTCAGTGGATAAAGAGAGTTTTGGAATAGGAATTCCTAAAACATAAGACCTCCTGTAGTTAAGTTGCAGTGTATGCATGCAATATCTAACTGCATGTTATAAGTAGCATGGGAGATAGTAAGCTGGCTTAACTCTCGAAATCCGCTGGCACCATAAAGGCCTCAAATTTTAATTTTAAATTTAAAACTACATAGTAATTTTTGTCTGACATAATATCGAGCCGCTAGAGTTGGCAAAGTTAAAGTTAGTACGAGTTACGATCTCGAGTACTAACTAATCTAACCATCGTGACTTGTTATGAAATTGTATATTGTATATCTTACACACATCACAGTCATTTTCTAACACAATAACTTACATTGATACCTACTCTATGTTTAGTTGTTTACGGAAAACACACGCTGATAACAACAACACCACACATAAACCTAGGCTGAAAACTGGAACTTGAAGCTGTTTCGAAATTCCCGATGTACTGACTTTAAATCAGTGGCAAAGCCAGCCCTTAACTCGCTCACCCATAAACGTCCGGCCTTAGTTAAACCAAAGTAGCCAAGCCTTCATGTGCTCTCTCAAAAGCAATCGATCAAATGGACGCATTTATTCATGTCCTAACTTACCTATTACGTATCGAAAGACTTTCATTTTATATTTCGGGCTATATGAAGTCATTCGAGCTACTTTTGGTCTCAACAACGCTCCTAAGTTAGAAAAGGATAGTAAACTGTAAGTAAGATGAAACTTAACGTGCTGGTATGGAATCAGAGTGATGTTCTGCTATTGTTTTAAGCACATCAGCCGTTGGCCTAGCGCCAAACTCTGCCTGTAATTGGGATTTCGATTAGGGCCTACCGCGAACCACGTTCGACGTGTTGCCTCCCTGTCACACTTACGTACGAATTCACAAGTGCGACAGGGAAGCAACACGTCGAACATGGATCCCGGTAGGCCCTCTTGTCTCTGGTTTACTTCGATTTGTTACTTGACTGTACAGATCGTGTTATTCGGAGTGACTCGGATCTAGACTTGGGTATTGAATTATCGAGATTGGTTTCTGCCATTCGGACAAATTGTAGTGGGGATTCAAGTCAAATCCTGTGTGGCTGCGTATTATGCGAAAATCGGAACTATGTTAACTGTTCAATCACAAGCGAGCATCATGAGATGTTGGTAGTATAGTACCAATTTATCCTTTTAGTGTGCATTTATTTTTATTAATAGATAGGATAATGATAAAAATGGTAGTATAAGGTCATTCAGAGTTAGTGGTAGTCACTGAAAAATAAGCATTGATTCATTAAGTTATTTTAGCCTTGAAATGATTGAAGCTTGGTCATTATTTAAATACAATTTTAGACATTTAATACTCCCAAGTACAATAATACTTCGGGCAGCAAATTTTGGCTATATAACTACAAACAGCAACACTCTTAACTGTCCATCGGTGGACCTTATTACAAAAGGCATAAGGTCCACAGATGGACATCAGTTAAAAGTGTGGGCGATGGTACTACAGCTTATATGCTCGTATAATTTTGCGCTTTTAGACGCTATGAAGACGATTAAAGTCCTAGCCAATTCGTGAGATACTGCAGCCTTAGTGATTTCTCGTATAACATCTCTTATTTCCTCCATAAAAATCTCCAATCGCTCTGCAACCTCAGAGTAAAAAGTAAATGTCTGTCGCGAAAGACAAACGACGCGGCGACGAGTGAGCGGCCATTAATCACAATTAGCAGCGGTCGCGGTGTGGACTGCGGTCCGCGGCTCAAAAACGATGAGCAGTTTGTTAATGTCGTTATCGTGCGTTACTGGAGAAAAATATAGCGAAACTATGTGCGAAACTAGTCTCTCTTAAACAAAGAATAAGAACTAAGCCTGTCTCCTCTTCTCTGTCGGATACTCTTGTCAGAGCAGTCGTGGTCATTGGTACCCTGTACGTACTGTATATTTTTCTCAAGGGGCCCACTGATCACCGGTCCGCCGAACAATATCGGCCTGTCAGTTGTTCGTAACTGTCAACTTTTTGTTCTAACTGACAGGCATGAATCTAGTATTTTAACTGGAGCAGTCATGAGGGGTGGGGAGAAATGACCGAACGGCATAGTCTTATGTATCTTTCAGTAGGAGTAGCAGCAAAAGCGCTATTATTGTTTGTCCTTGTCACAGTCTCACATTTTTTTTATTCCCCACCATAAATTAGTATGGATTAAGGTGGGCAACAAATTAATTCGACCAATCATAGTGTCGCATTGCATATGTTTCGTCCCTCACGGAGGCACGCGTATACCACTTCTATAGGATCCTACCTTCTATGCTGACAGGTCTATATAGTCCGGCGAACTGTTAATCAGTGGGCCCCTTTACAGCACCACCTATGAAACCTCGCCAGCCATTTCATTCTTTTTTGCGCGGCCATTCAAGATCTAGTGTGGAGAGTGTGGAGGTGATCCCCATACTAATGGTGAGAGGAGCGCTAGTGAAAACAACCGCGGATATGTCAAATTATTCTTAACATGCCTTATGCTGCAAAATCTTTTCTGAAGTGTAAGGCCTGAGTGGACGCTCGAGTTGGGCGTGCAGCGGGGCGGGGCGTGCGGCGTGCATGTTAAACAAATGCAAGCGTATAGGAGCGGCCTTAGTGCACGCTGCTCAAATCACTTGTGAGCCCGACGCCACGCTGCACACCCCGCTGAACGCTCCGCTCCGAGCGTCCACTCAGGCCTTACACTTAGACTTATTTTTATGAGCCTAATCAGTTCAATAGGTAAGACTTGTAAGTTTGGGATCAGCAATTACGCGCACCGCGTAGTTTTGAACTACGTCAAAGAGCTTAAATATTGAAACAAATGCTACGTCGTCTAGGTAGGCAGTACAGCAGTACACAACAGTAGTAGTTACAGCAGCAGTTAATACATTGTATAGGGACGGACTTGTGACTTGAACAAAAACAGTTATACTCGTCTGTTGACCTATGGATTTGGGTTAATATGATGTATCTGAGTGGTATGTAAGTAAAAGCTTAATTGTAAATACCTGCTGGACATCGTTATGTTCGTTGTCTTTCACAAGAGTGACAAGGTTGTAGTTTTAAATTACAATGTTTGTAATCAAATTTAAACTGTTGTGAGACATACTAACATTGAATAATTTTACGGTTTAGACTCACTTGTTTTAAGTCACTCGCGCGACATGTTACGCGATACACGGCCGTCGTGAACGCTGCTCGCACTGTTAGTGCTTGAAAAAGGAGGCCTAGGCTCTCCGAAACAGGCGAGTGACTTAAAACAAGTGAGTCTAAACCGTAAAATTATTCAACAATGTTTGTAATTACATTTACTAGGAATAACACAAAGCTTTTCAAAATCAATTAAGTACTTACAGCCAAATCCCACTGCCATGTGATTGAACTAACTGCCACTCCAATATTTCATAAAATTATCCACATAATTAATTACCATGTCCACAAATG
This sequence comes from Cydia amplana, assembly GCF_948474715.1. Classification (NCBI taxonomy): domain Eukaryota; kingdom Metazoa; phylum Arthropoda; class Insecta; order Lepidoptera; family Tortricidae; genus Cydia; species Cydia amplana. The sequence goes on from NC_086085.1 coordinate 6,835,276, forward strand.
CGTGCCCGTTTAATTGTTCTGCTCAATTGCACAAAAGTGTGTCATGTTTTTCGCTCGTCTGCCGCTGATACGGAATCCGCAAATTATGCCAACCGCAGGGATCGATGACTAAAACCAGGCTAAAACTAAACATGAAAATGGACTAAAATGTACATATATCTGTGCGTCGTTGGTTACTGGAGCAAATGTGGTCAGTCCATTTCATAGACCTGTAGACCCATATATAGTTTGTCAAAGGACTGTCTCATTTCAAACATAGACAGAGAGAATCATACTATCTTTGTCTTACACTAGTACTAGCACCCAAAAGAAAAGGAGGAGTATAATTTTTATTGTAATGCTGTAAAATTTGATTTCAATAAATATCAAATATCAATTGTTTTTATTTACTTACTGAAAAATTGGTTTGACCAACTATAATACCTAAATTATAAGGCCAGTATCTCAGCCTGACCAAAAAATTGTTTAATAAAAAAACCTCAATGTTGAAATTGGCAGTTAGAGTTAGACCAAGATAAGTCTGCAACGATTTTCATAGCACCCCCAATGCTAGTGTTATTCTAAACGTCAGACTTCTATGAAATTATGACGTATAAATAACACTTGCACTGCGTGTGCAATCAAAACTGTTGCAGACTTATCTTGGTCTAACTCTACTTAATTTACATACATTGCTAGACTGATTGCAGTATTGTACGGTAGGTATTCTATTGATAAAAAATCTGAGTGCCTGTCAAATGTTAACCGGTTTTCACAGAGAATAAACTGACACGCAAAAGGATCAATAAATAGAATATAAATTACACAAGTCACGTTTCCTGCTACTGAAACTTTGACAGCCAAGTTCGACAGCTGTTAATTTCCGAGAGTAGCTCACCTGTCAAAACGTCAACAGTTAAAAATGAACAGTAAAGAGCTCGCTTAGCCACCGATGCGGGGCTAATTACTGCACAGTAGATGGATAACAGTAAGAAGGTAAGCTAAGGGAGCGCTGCGCGCTCAGCCTGGTTCCATTTTTATCCACTATCACTATGCCCGTCACTTTCGCACTTACATACTTGTTAGAATGTGACAGGCATGGTGACAAACGATAAAAATGCGACCGTGCTACTAGGGCTGATGTTTGGTATGCGTAGTACCTGTTCAATGTTTGCATTCGTCACAGCATGTGAACTGATGCTTACTGTTTACTTTTCAGCATAACTAAACGGTTTCTCAGTTTTATTTGATATCAGAAAATTGTTAAAAAAATAGCACATTACGATACAAGTGCGAAAAGTAGGAAATTCGCAACGAGTGGCGATAAATTGAAACACGACCAAAGGGAGTGTTTTAAATCTCCACTCGTTGCGAATTACCTTGCACGTGTATTGTACAAGGTTTTACAGTACATATGGCCCTTTAAATTTTTTAACATAGGCACGTATTGCCCTTAATCCCGCCCTAGGGCGGTAAAGTACTTAGCATCATATGTACCTACTCTAAAATATTTTTTTTGTTAAATTTTAAGGGCTCGTTTATTTGTCATGTCTACTATGCATTTGACGGTCAATACAATACTACCAAATGTACTTGCCACACTAATGCAAGACTTATTATATTTCTAACGATTTTAAAACTAATTTTTATCTTAAAAGATTTGTTGCCAAGATTTTTATCTGTAAAGATCTTGGCAACACATTTTATTGTTCTCATTTTACGGTCAAACAGAAAACTGTGTTCACGTCTTTCCTGTAGACATACACAAGAGTTAAGGGCTATAAAGGTTAATTTTCTTATTTAACCCTTATCCACGTGAAAAGGTCCTCCTTTTATTTAGAGAACTATGATAAAATCATTACTTACATGCCCACAAGCTGTTAATTATTGCCCACAGGAGAGAAAAATGTACAGTTCGCGCTAACACACTAGTTTTCTCTCCTGTGGGCAATAGTTAACAGCTTGTGGGCATGTAAGTAATGATTTTAACATAGTTCTCTAAATAAAAGGAGGACCTTTTCACGTGGATAAGGGTTAAATAAGAAAATTAACCTTTATAGCCCTTAACTCTTGTGTATGTCTACAGGAAAGACGTGAGCACAGTTTTCTGTTTGACCCTTTACTAGTAGTCAATTGAGGTTAATGTGTCAGTGCTCAATACATCTATAATATTAGTTGATATCTTCAATCGTAATGCATATAACTACGAGTAAATAGCAATATATGCGACAAATAAGCAGTAGGCAATTGTCACCTGTATTTCCGGACCGGTACGACCCTCAAACCTCCAATTATTTATAAGTATTCTCTCATACAAAAAAGTACTTATTATGTTTAATTACCTATTCAGTGAAAAACTTAAGCACTTATAAATTTAACCAGTTGTTAATGTCAAGCTAATTCGTAATTTAACACATTGTAATATTCATTTGTAGTAAAAATAGTCCTGCAAAACGATTTTTAACATACTTCTAATAATAATGTCGGTCTATGTTTTTCTAACTGTTAAAAAAATATTTCTGATTAATTGCAAACTGTAAAATTGAGATAAGACTTGTCCAATAACAAGTGTTATAAACTATTATTACCTACCTACTTTAACTAGAGATGTTATCTTTGTAGTTGTTTTTTGTTTAGAAAATTTTTAACCCGCATAAATGTCAATGTGGTTCAGTGAAGGGGACGGACTGAAAATCAGCGCTGCGCAGGCAATTTGTAATGAAATGACTGACGCAGCGTCTGTGCCCGTTCCTTTTGCCGCACAATTATTCTTATTTTTTCAATCCCTTTGTTTTGTAACCTGTATGCTTTTTGTGTTGCAATAAATGGTTTCTATTCCGTTACAGACTTTCTCGAGACTAGTAGCTGCAGATTTAACAAATATTAGACGAAAAATACGGGTTGTATATAGATGTAAATAAGTTACCTAAATGCATGTTGAGTTAATGTATCTCCATTTTGTTTTGTGCATGCTGACAATTGAAAGAATGTATTTTTTTTTTAACCTTGACATAGCTTCATTTAATATTATTTGTCATTGTTGTTATTTTATGTGAACTTTCCAAATGCTAATGATAATTCTTGATGGATAGTTTGATGGTATGATTTATAAGCTTGATAATTAGTATTTAAGGCTGTAATATTTGCATGCCGTTATTCGGCTGAATTATGTCGTGACCTATAAAAACTATTTAACATCTGTTAATTACATTCACGCAAATAAACGTTATCTTATCTTATCTTAAATGTCAGCAACGCACTTACAACCCTTCTAGTTTTGCAGGTGTCCATGGGTGACGGTAATCGCTTACCATCAGGCGATTCGTCTACTCGTTTGCCTCCTATATCACAAAAAAATGGAATTCGAGTCAAATAATAACCTTTCGTTCACCTTACTGTTTTGAAACGGCTATGCTCGAACGATCAATCTTCCGAATTCGCGGTCTTCTGCTCACAACAAATTGTCATTGTGGCTACGCGCGACGGTCATCTTTATTATAATTGCGACTGCTCATTAGCGGATTTATTATGCGACGGAAATAGCCTTCCAGTTTCCGATTATACTTGTAGTGGGAGTTGGAATGAGAAATAATGGCCTGTGCATTTGCCAGTAGAGATTTACGGTCAGATTAATATTAGGAGTGGTCTGATTTTATGATTTGTTGTTTACAAGTGCAGAAAAAAAAGAGTTAGAGCAAGCTAAGTTAGCAGCGATTTTGATAGCTTAGACTGTGCAGGTGTTATTTTAAACTAACTTCTATGAAATTATGACGTTTAAATAACACTTGCGCAGTCTGTGCTATCAAAATCGCTTGGTCTAACTCTAGTTATTAGTGTATAAACATGTAGGGAAATTGGACTTAATACATTTACTCTCTTATCGCAGATTTTCTGATAATTCCATAACAAGAATGCTCAATCTATTTAGATTAGTGATAAAACATCGATTAGATACTACAGTGCCCAGACATCAAAAGCAGACCATTTAATGCAATTTCACATTTATGTCTGTTAACAAAGTGTTTCTACAACGCTATACAAAAGTTAATTTAATAAAATCGGATTAACGTTAGTTTTAAAATCTAGTTCATTTAACATTGTTGATAAGTTCAGTGGCACTTTAAACAATGTTGTTGAATTTAGTTTTATTAAGCTTAATTTGTGGTTTGAGCTGTGCTGAAAAGTTTCGGTACGATGGCTACGCGTTGTACAAGATAATTCCTCAGAATGAGCATCAGGTTCAGTTTCTTAAGGATTTGGAATACAATGACAAGGAATTGGATTTCTGGAAGTCTCCTACTAGAGTGGGAGAATATGTGAGTGTTGTGGCCCCGCCTGAGAAGAAGGATGAATTAAAACTTTCCTTGACGCAAATGAACATTCATAACGAGGTTATGCATGATAATATTCAAGAGTAAGTATTTTTTTTAAGTATTCCTAGTAGACGAATATATATGTACTTTTTATTAATTTATGTATTTTAATTTTAATTATACGAGATGAGATTTGTGACAGTTTGTGCATACGTCTGAATGTTCTTTTTAGGGTTTTTATTATTAATTCTAATCGATTGGTTTAACAGAAACATTCTATGAAGGATTTGTGGGATCTAAGGGTGCTTTCATAATTATTTCGTACTTAAAAATATATATCGCTTTAAGTATCACTAAAACATCATATTTTTCTCCCGTTCAATGTTTGTAGGATTTTATAGGTATGTCTGTGTATGTTTACCAATATGTTTGTAATGTAATTAGATTAGACCTATTTAACTAAATGATTAAGATGCGTTTCCTGAAACTTCATACTTCTTTTTGAATAAGATTACCACAAATCATATTAGAGAGAGTACACATTTACACAAACAATCTACGTTCAAACAAAACATTTCTGAAATTCTGCTTCTCTTACAGAGCCATCGACGCTCAAGTGCATAGCAGAAATAAACGCAGTCCTCGTGTAATACGTGAGCCTGTAATGCATTTCGATGGCTACCACACTCTTGAGAACATCAATAACTGGTTCCAACACCTTGTGGAGCAGCACAGTAACATCGTTACTTTGGTCACTGCTGGAACTTCACATGAAGGTATGGATTACATCAGTTTTATGACCAGTAAAGTGAAAGGATACACAGATAGATAGAAAAGGTCCTTTTTGTACCCGAAAGTAAAGGATCCTAATTAAACATCGCCCAAAACCGGTCCAACATAATTTTCGAGAGCACCCACTGGACATTTATACTATCAATATTATTAATTTTATGTACCTATGGTTTGATCTGGATGATTTTACTTTATATGTTAACCAAACCAAAAAAGTGTAATCGTAAAGAATTATCTGCAGAAAGACGTACTGCTGAACAAAACGTCTTCCCTGGAAATCATCACAGGACGAGCATTCTATTCATTCAACGGTTCCCTGCGATCTTCATTACAACTTTGGCCCACTTTGTTGGACTAGTTAGTTAATATGCGTACCTACCTGTATTTAATTTCAAAAGTAATTCAACATACTTACCTGTCATTTACATTCCAGGAAGAAACATAACCGGCATCAAAATAGCCCGAAACTCCAACCGACCAGCATTCTTCCTCGAAGCCGGTCAGATCGGAGCCGATTGGCTGTCTCCCACCGTAGTCTGCTACATTGTGGACCAGCTAGTTCGTGGTGATGACCCTGCTGCCTTGGCTGCTTCACAGGACTACGAGTGGCATATATTCCCTAGTGTCAACCCTGATGGTTTTGAATTCTCTGATAACAGTGTAAGAAAATATCAGCTGTTTTACAGGCGTTTTAGTCGCGAGTTATCAAATCAGCAAAAAAGGACATTCGTTATTAAACGAGCCAATAATTTGTAATTGAACGTAATTTTATGAAATTAAATTGTAAAAAATCTGTACTTATAAATAAATAACTGATATTTGTATCGCGCAGGTCAGATTATGGACTAAAAACCGAAGACCTCAAAGCGGCAACCAGATTGGAGTTGATCTTACAAGGAATTGGAACTCTCAGTGGGGAGGTAAGTTATTTTTAATGTTCCATAACCAAAATAGATTGTTTTTATCTTGCAACCACCAAAATCTAATACCATCCCTATGAATTGGATAGGTATATAAACTTAAATGCTTCCGATACGGAAGAACTCTTTATAATGTAACTAGGAAAATGCTAAGAAATCCAGGTGGGTACTGGTGGTCATAATTATTTTCATGTTTTCGTGCGAATTACGTTTAACTACTTATTAGGTGGTTAATTTATTTCAGTTCGCGGTGGCAGCTTCAGCCCAGCAGAAGCCAGCTTCATCGGTATTGGTCCGTTTTCCGAACCAGAGACGCGTGCGCTCTCCAGATACATAGAATCTATTGGTCACAATTTGGCCGCAGTTTTGTCCTTCAGGGGATTTGGACAAAGACTGGTCATACCTTACGCACACACCACAGAGCCATTGGACAACTACGATGATATGGTTAGCAAAACGAAATGTCGCTGTTACAATTATCTAGATATAGGTACTGCAGTATACTTTGATTGTGTATTGTAGAAAAAACATTATGTGCTTAAAGTTAGGCTAAGATTATAAGATTGCACAATACTCGAGCATCGTCCTTCCACAATCGCAGTGACTTCCGAGGCTGGTGGTCAAGACGTTATGGAGTCTGGAGGCGTGAAAGCTAAAGATGTTCCTTTAAGGATTATTCACGCTAGGCCGGGCCGGGGCCGGCACGGAGTTTCCGGCGCTTCGTTTTCTATGGAAAGCACCACGTGATCACCGATTAGCCGTCATAAAAAATGACATGTCTGACGCCTCGGCCTGGGCCCGGCCGAGTCTAGCGTGAGTCATCCTTTAAATCCAGCTACAGCCGTTAGAAGACCATGTCGTGCTTTCTTTTACGACATCTCATATATGTATGTATTTTCAATTGTTTAAGAGTGTCATATGTTTTTTACTACGAGTTACATTAAATATGATTGCAGATTATTACATACATTAATGACCTTCTTCAAACCACTATCCCAAACTCAGAATTCATCTGCTATGCTGATGACACCGTAGCTCTTTTTAGTGGTAATACTTGGGAGGAAACATACTTGTCAGCTGAGACAGGACTGTCATTAGTATCGAAATGGTTGGATCACAATCTTCTCACTCTAAACATGAACAAAAGCTATCACATCCCAGTCTCAAAGACATCAGTCTCCTCTGCTCCGCTCACATACCACTTAAAGTTACATTACTGTGACACAAATAACTTAAACTGCTCATGTGGGTCCATAAGTAGATGCTACACCGTCAAGTATCTGGGCCTTATCGTTGATGAACACCTTTTAAACAACACTCGACTGGTCTATCCAAAAAAGTGAGAAAACTCATTTATTTAGTGAAACGGCTGCGGGACTGTTCACCTCTAAGTGTCCTTCGCGTTGTCTACCATGCCCTGTGCCAATCTGTTATACAATATTGTATTGCAGTCTGGGGCAGCGCAGGTAAGACGGCACTCCTAGAACTAGAGCGTGCGCAACATGCTGTCATCAAAGTCATGCTAAGAAAACCTTTTAGATTTCCTACCGACTTGCTGTATAATGAATCGGGGATCCTCAGAGTTAGACAATTATTTATTTTCAGCGCAGTGTGTAGAGTTCATAAAAGTATTACAAATTTACCGGTAAGAGAGCTCATTATGAGCAGACGCATATATAGAGTCCCGGTACCTGCTGTCCATACATCTCACGCCAAGAGGTTTGCTCCCCATATGCACCCATTTATATATAACTCTGTTTGCAAAATTATCGATCTAACAACATGTACTTTATCAAATGTTAAATCTAAACTCAAAAAATGGTTTGTGACCCTATCCTACAATGATACGGAAAATATAATACGTTCTTATGTTTAGGTCTGTCATCATCTAGTCCTTACTCGCTCTCCCACACCTTTCACACACACACACACACACATACACACACACACATATTCACACCCTAAAAGCATACACCTTATCACCCTCTTTCACACATTATTTTAATTAGGTTTAGTTACCGTATGTTACCTACTCTTTTGTAAGCCCCAAGATACAGGCTCAGCCTAGTTTGGTGCTTACCGGACACCTTTGTGATTGCCTACCTATTTTATTATAAATACATTATTCTTATTTTTATTCTTAGATTACTATCGGACGCCGAGCAATGGGTTCATTAGCTGTGAAACATGACACTCAATATTTGGTTGGAAACTCCGCTACAGTCCATGGTAAGACACTTATAATGTAAGGTCATAATAACGTTTATCACAAAATTATGGTATAAAAAATACCTTCAAGATTTTCAGATTTGAATTAAGTAATAGAATAGGAAAATCGCAGAAATCGGTAGGTTTGTGCGTTATTGACCAAAAATTTAATCATGTATACACTTACCTATTCGGTATGGATGCTTAAGGTAAACGTACTGGTGCTCGACGCAGTCCCAGTACATGTCATCTTGAAACTTAAGTCACTGTCAATAGAGGTGACAGCAGGATGCCATCTATTGGGCATTAGCACGTCGAGCACTAGTACGTTAACCTTTCATTGTTTTTTTTTTCAGACGGAGCAACGGGCGTCCTCGTCGACTGGGCCAAATACAGGTTCAGGCCACCAGTAGCAGCCACCTTCTTGCTGAGGGACAACATCGGTTGGGGCCACGTATTGCCCGTCGTGCAGGTGTTGCCTTCCTGCGAGGAAACCTACGACGCAGTCATAGCCATCATCAGAGAGGCGAGATTTATCAATGTGCTTTAAGCTGTTATAAGAAGTAATAAATTATTTTTAACAGATTGTTTGAGTTTTTATTACCATACTTTTAAAAATCTCATTTTTATTAAAAAACCTGCTCTTTTAGAGTAGACATTTTTACGTCGTTTGCAAGTTATCAATATTTGTCACTCCCATAGAATAATTATTTATAGTCAATTAGTCACACACTTAGACGCAACAAAATTTCATCTGTTAGTTATGCTTAAAATTGACAGCCGTATTCGAAAAATAACATACGTCAAATATTAGATATTGAAATGATATGGATCGGATACGTCAGTGTCAAACAAGTGTCAAAAGTGACGTTTTTGTTTGAAGAAACGTCACTTTTGACACTTGTTTGACACTGACATATCCGATCCATATCGTTTCAATATTTTAATCAAAAACTCATTTATTATATAATAAGTGGTATAAAACTAAAACGAACTACACTTAAAATAACTAAAACTTATTAAACTTATACTTCAATATCTCATATTTGATGTATCTTATTGTTCGAATACAGCTGTATATTTCAGTTTACATGAATTAGATTTTAAGTGTAGTTTAATTGAAATTGGCTACTTTCCTACTAGTCAAATCAGCTTCTGTTTTAGAACTGTCAAAAAGATTTGCTTATATGGAACTTATATGAAAACGTGTGTAGTGACGTCACAGTCAAATCACCTACTTTTTAGGGTTCCGTAGCCAAATGGAAAAAAACGGAACCGTTATGGGTTCGTCATGTCTGTCTGTCTGTCTGTCTGTCCGTCCGTATGTCACAGCCACTTTTTTCCGAAACTGTAAGAACTATACTGTTGAAACTTGGTAAGTAGATGTATTCTGTGAACCGCATTAAGATTTTCATACAAATATAGAAAAAAAATATTTTTTTCCTCAAACCCATACGTGTGGGGTTTCGATAGGTCTTCAAAAATGATATTGAGGTTTATAATATCATTTTTTTCCAAACTGAATAGTTTGCGCGAGAGACACTTCCAAAGTGGTTAAGAGAATGATAAAACTAAAAAAAATATATGATGTACATTACCATGCAAACTTGCACCGAAAATTGGTTTGAACGAGATCTAGTAGTTTAATTGAAATTGGCTACTTTCCTACTAGTCAAATCAGCTTCTTTTTTAGAACTGTCAAAAAGATTTGCTTATATGGAACTTATATGAAAACGTGTGTAGTGACGTCACAGTCAAATCACCTACTTTTTAGGGTTCCGTAGCCAAATGGCAAAAAACGGAACCCTTATGGATTCGTCATGTCTGTCTGTCTGTCTGTCTGTCTGTCTGTCTGTCTGTCGGTCTGTCCGTCCGTATGTCACAGCCACTTTTTTCCGAAACTGTAAGAACTATACTGTTGAAACTTGGTAAGTAGATGTATTCTGTGAACCGCATTAAGATTTTCATACAAAAATAGAAAAAAATATTTTTTTTCCTCAAACCCATACGTGTGGGGTTTGGATAGGTCTTCAAAAATGATATTGAGGTTTATAATATCATTTTTTTCCAAACTGAATAGTTTGCGCGAGAGACACTTCCAAAGTGGTTAAGAGAATGATAAAACTAAAAAAAATATATGATGTACATTACCATGCAAACTTGCACCGAAAATTGGTTTGAACGAGATCTAGTAGTTTAATTGAAATTGGCTACTTTCCTACTAGTCAAATCAGCTTCTTTTTTAGAACTGTCAAAAAGATTTGCTTATATGGAACTTATATGAAAACGTGTGTAGTGACGTCACAGTCAAATCACCTACTTTTTAGGGTTCCGTAGCCAAATGGCAAAAAACGGAACCCTTATGGATTCGTCATGTCTGTCTGTCTGTCTGTCTGTCTGTCGGTCTGTCCGTCCGTATGTCACAGCCACTTTTTTCCGAAACTGTAAGAACTATACTGTTGAAACTTGGTAAGTAGATGTATTCTGTGAACCGCATTAAGATTTTCATACAAAAATAGAAAAAAAAAATTTTTTTCCTCAAACCCATACGTGTGGGGTTTGGATAGGTCTTCAAAAATGATATTGAGGTTTATAATATCATTTTTTTCTAAACTGAATAGTTTGCGCGAGATACTTCCAAAGTGGTTAAGAGAATGATAAAACTAAAAAAATATATGATGTACATTACCATGCAAACTTCCACCGAAAATTGGTTTGAACGAGATCTACTAAATAGTTTTTTTTTAATACGTCATAAATCCCCTAAATACGGAACCCTTCATGGGCGAGTCCGACTCGCACTTGGCCGCTTTTATACTTCCATCCGATTTATTAAATAGAAATTATGTTTAAAAATAACTGCTATCTATGTTATTCTAATAATTATCTGGTGCTTTATTTCGTGCACGGTGTGAAATAACTTATTTTAAGTAGAGGAAAGTACCCAATTGTGATTAATGTAAACAAACAAATTATCCATGATCTTATCATCCATTATATTACACCAATTTATTGAAAACATATACGTGACTTAATGACATTTTAGTGAAAACAACTTAAGTAATTATTTTAAGTTTTATGTCAAAAGAAAATCTGTTATAATAGGGGAAACTGGGGAGGGTTGATCACCCCTTTTGTTTTTAGCATACATTTTCTTAACTATTTGTAGTATTGAAAAACTTTATAGACCATACGACTCAGAATTTATCTCTTCATTAATAGTTTCAATTAGAACAGATTTGTGCAATAAATGAGATCATTATTTAATGAATACCCATACTGTTGACTTTTACCATGTGTCCCCTATGTAAGGGAGACTTGTTTACCCCTGGTCGGGAGCCTTGATCCTAGGGGGATCAAGTGACCCTGGTTCTTGAGACACATGGTAAACATATTTTTACCATGTCTCCCCATACCAGATTCTCATTGATTATATAACTCGGATCGCTATTAGCAATGCATCTATAATTTGTAAAATACACAGCAAACATATATATATTGCATCTTCCATGCTTTGAAGTTGTATTTCCGGTAATCAGATGTCTAAGCCGAAGGGATCAAGTCTTCCAGATTTGGGGACACTTGGTAAAAAGATTTTAAGCGGCAATGTCATATTTCGAGGGTAGTATCTACATTAATTTATTCACTTTATCTACAGAAAATCTATATATGAAGATATCAAACACATATTAATCCATAATCTTATACTTAAAAAAAACAATGTAATCGTATTATCCATAAAACAACATAAAATAGGGAATCAATTTTTGTACCAAAAAAAAACAAAAATCTAAGTTATTAACATAAAATTTCTTGTAACAAGCTAATTTTTTTAAAGTTCTTATGAAGGTATTTTTAGCGTCAGATACCTACAGCAATTTTAATTTTTTTACCCATCACTGGTCGTTATTGTTTACTATAATAAATAAGTTTAGAAATTTACTGCTCACGTTTCGAGGACGGTGTTTGAGCTCCATAATCCTAAAATCCTTTCTATCGACCGTCGGTTCTATAGTACATAAGGTCGGAAAGCCATTGAAATAGCATTTCATCCATAAAAACAAATATCGCCGGTTGAAAACCAAATATCGTTATAAGTGTTTTTTGTCAACCGAGTAACATCCCCTGTGTGTAAAACGTTTAACTTGATAAAAAAGACCAAGTACGGGTAGTTCGTAAAATGTTGATGTAAACTTTAGTCAGTCTTTTCAAAGGCCACGGGGATAATTCCGTTCTCGGAGTCGGTTGTATAATTAAAAACTGAATTATACGCCATTAAATTCCGTTTTAATAAACAATAATGAGTCAAAAACCTTGAAAGTTTAAATTAGTGTTTCTCTGGTCGTACTTTCGCGGCATGATTTACTAAAGAAAAGAAAATATTTATGATAGCTCTATGAATCATTTTGTAAGTAAATTTATTACACTGTATACTTGATCGCTTTGGGGGTGACATGATCCCGGAATCATATCTCCCCTGAAGAAAAAGACAAAGTCTCCCCATACATAGTAAGATTATAAAACGTGCCGTACTCGAAACATGTGTTCGCGTATATCAATGTAATCCAAGTTAATCATCACTTCAATAAACAACAAATAAGATAAGCACACTCGCTAACATCATTTCCATCTCATATTATAAAATAAATCCAGTTAAAGCTTACCGAAAATTGAATATAGTACGCAGAAAATCTTTCACCGTCCGCCATTTTTGAACCACTGACTTTTCCGATACAGTGCCATGACAGAACGTGAAGTTAGGAACGAATGAATGAGTGTTACCAGCGCAAAAAATTGTATCTCGTTTGGTTTGATTAAAAATGAAGTTTACCAAGTGTCCCCTAGGGATCGACCCTCCCCACCCTCACCTACCTACTAGCGACTACTAGCTTCGCACGGGTTAACAAATTATACATAAACCTTCCTCTTGAATCACTCTGTCTATTAAAAAAAACCGCATCAAAATCCGTTGCGTAGTTTTAAAGATCTAAGCATACATACAGACAGACAGACAGCGGGAAGCGACGTTGTTTTATACTATGTAGTGATGTTTCTTAAGGTCAATACTGGTAAGTGTGGCATAAGGGTTAAGTGTGACTGGCCTTCACATTGGGAGGCCCCAACCCATTGGAGGCTACTTGCGTTTAGTGGGAGATGTATGATCTCGCTATAAATACTATTAAACGTGTAAAAAGGCCCAATGTGAAGGCCAGCCACACTTACCCGTATTGGCCTTATATTATTTGCCATTTCTATTGAACTCTATTGCCTCATGCACTTTTAATTTTGATATCTGAAGGTAATTTATGATTAGTATTAATTATCAGTAAGAACAAATAAACAACAAAATATAGCAGTAAAACCATAACCATAAAGATAAGACTTATTTGATAATAGTTTTATAGAATAAGGTTCAATGGAAATATTATTTTAGTACATGGACATTTTACAAAGGAGTAAGTACCTTTATATTAAATAATTGATCTATTTTATTTTCATTAGGTACTTTGAAATAAATTATTTGTTGTGCTGGATTTTACATGAATTTTAGTAACAAAAAGTGCTTTGTTTTCCAGAACAATATGTTGAAACTACTGGCCACATTGGTTTTACTAAGTAGCTATGCGAATAGTGAAAAGTTTAATTTCACCAATTATGCCCTATATAGGGTAACCCCGAGTACCGTCGAGGAACTCGAAATACTGAATTCAATGCTATCTAACCCTCAATTAGATTTTTTCGAAGATCCAGTGAGTGTGAATGAAATGGTGAGTGTGGTTACATCACCTGGGTACAGAAAAACGTTTGATGATATATTAAAAGCAAATAACATTGACGCAGAAGTTACCATTGAAAATATACAAACGTAAGTAAAATACTGATGATTCTTAATGCAACATTATGCATGTTTGCCTGACTCTCAAGAAGAGAAATTTACAAATGTATTAAATGTATTTGTTGTTAACCTAAAAACATCTGTTAACAGGGTAATTGACAACGAGAAACACGGTAAATATATCCAACGCAATGTCCAATCTATGACTTGGGATGCGTACTTTCCTTTAAATGACATATACACTTGGCTCGATGACATTGCTGCTGCCAACAGTGATATTGTTTCAATAATCAATGGAGGAGAGTCCTATGAAGGAAGAGAAATTAAAGGAGTTAAAATTTCACACGGAAGTGGTAGAAAGAGTATATTTATTGAAGGAGGCATACATGCTAGAGAATGGATATCTTACGCAACAGTCAACTACATTATTACTCAGCTTTTGTACAGTGAGGACCCTGAAGCTCAAGCTGCTGCCAGAGATTTTGACTGGTACATATTTCCCTGCACTAATCCTGATGGATATGTTTGGACTTGGACAGACGTAAGCTTTTGATTAAAGTATAAATAACTTTTTCAATTGATTGTTTTGTCACAGTGACGATTGGAATATTTTGTTTATGTTTTAGTTCAGGCTGTGGCGTAAGAACAGGCGTCCCGTTGGAACTGAATTTGGTATTGATTTAAATAGGAATTGGGACAGCAATTGGATGCGTAAGTGTTACATCTATTCAATTTCTAAAATCTATATAAATGCACATTATGTAAAGCAAAAAGAAAAAAAAATGTGTCGAAAAAAAATGTGTAATTTCTGATAAAATTGTAAGTACCGTAAAATGGGGTGAGTAGGGTTCGCGGGAGAGTTTGGTTTTGAATGGGGAGAGAAGAGATGAAAGGGGGGGTGAGATAGAATTTTAAGGCTACTGCTACAAAAATAATGTATTCCAATTTAAAATGGAATACTCATAATAATAAAAAATCGATTCAACAATCTTCCAAAATCACCTTTGTATGAAATCCCATCTCACCCCAATTACGAGGGACTACGGGGTAAGGTGGGATTTCCTGTTTATCGTCAAAGTTATGAAATGGAACTACCGAAAATAAAATAAAAACTAATATACAAACGTCCGTAACACTTATTATATACACCATTCAGGTTGCATATGTAAAAAATAAAATGTTATCGAGGTTTGAATGTCAGTTTTGCCCCTACTCGCCCCTAGTATTCGCAAAAAATATACATGCTAAATCACGTGTGAATGTTACATTAAAAAAATCAATTTTACCTTAGTCTCTCTTTATTTACTTCTTTAAGGAAAATATTAACGAGTGACAAGTATATATATTTTAATAAACAATTTATGTAAATTTTTTTGCAGTTAAAAGTTCTAGCGACGATCCTAGCAGCAACAATTATGCCGGCGCTGGACCGTTCTCCGAGCCTGAAGCAAGCACTTTGGCCACCTATATAGAAAGCGTTGCAGATAATATGGAAATGTATATCAGTTTTCATTCTTCGGGACAAATGGTTATGGTCCCTTACGGAAATACAACTGAACCGTTGGACAATTATGAAGATTCGGTAATATTTTAATTTATAATTTTATTTGTAAGTGAATACTTGCAGCGTATGTACAAATGTGACAGTATAGGTACTTTTCGTCGTACCTACTTACTGTAGTTATCCCTATAATTAGACGTGATTCTGAAATCTAGATGCAACGCAAACTAAACCACCATTTGAATTTTTACTTTATTTTAAGCCAGTAAAGTTATATTTTAGTTACTTTTGGTTTTAAGAAATTGAATTTTGTACAGGTGAAAATTGCCAGAAGAGCAATAGGATCGCTGACAGTACGTTACGGAACGCCATATGTAGCTGGAAATGTGGCTGAAGTTATTTGTAAGTAACTTTGCTTCGTTACCATATTTTCTTATGAGTTTTCTTCCATATTTTCTTTCATCTGGACATTTAAAAAACGCATTTAACTGATTTGAAAGACCGAAGTGATCCCAGAAGTGATCCATGAACAAAGTTTTGTACGGAACAGTAAAAAGTGCTATATATTTCATAGCTAACCAAACATGGTTAGAAACAGGAAGTACGGTCGCCAATAAAAGTGTAAGTACCGTAAAATGGGGTGAGTAGGTTTCGCGGGGAGAGGTGGGTTATGAACGGGGAGAGAAGGTTTGAGAGGGGGGTGAGAAGGGATGTAAAGGCTACTGCTACAAAAATAATGTATTCCAATTTAAAATGGAGCTATAGTAATACGCATAATAAAAAAAAATCGATCCAACTTTCTTCCAAAATCACCTTTGTATGAAAAGCCCTCTCACCCCAAATACGAGGCACTACGGGGTGAGGTGGGTTTTCCTCTTTATCGTCAAAGTTATGAAATGGAACTACCCAAAATAAGATAAAAACTAAAATACAAACGTCCGGAACACTTATTATATACACCATTCAGTTTACATATGTAAAAATAAAATGTTATTGAGGTTTGAATGTCAGTTTTGCGCCTACTCACCCCATTTTACGGTATCTATTTCAAATATTTTGTGATTGTAACTTATTTTCTTTTAGATGAAGCAACCGGAACTAGTGTAGATTGGGTAAAAGAAAAACTACGTATCCCTCTTACATACATCTACGAATTACGAGACCGAGGTGAATACGGCCATCTCCTGCCTGCCGAGCAAATTTTACCAAACAACGAAGAAATCTGGGATTCAGTACTAGCCTTAATAAGGGAAGGACGCGCTTTGGGCTACTTCAATTCGGCTTCTTCCATTCAAGGGTCGTTCGCAGTTATGCTAGGAGTTTTGTTATATCTTGTAAATTAACAGCAGTGATGAAACAGCGACATACTTTTATCGTTTATCTGTTCATAATCATGGCGGTTTTGTAATCATAAATTAGGATTACAGTTTCGAAATTATTTGCTTTGGAAAGCCATACAAAATTTGGGTAATAAAGACATTTGATAAATTTTATCTGTTTGTTTACCTATTTACCGATTTTAGTAAATTATATAAGTATTTTATTTATTCATTTTTTATAAAGATTTGTAGATTTCATCTTTAAAGGAAGGAAGCATAAGGATCCCTTCTTAAATAAATAGTATTTATAATACTCCTTAATCTTATTCCATCAATAATCACAATTGGTTTTATTTTGTCTTCAGATAAACACCTACCTAGACAGTTTTTTTTGTTATCTTCAGATAAATGGCTTAGGATTAATTATCATTTATCATTGGGAAATGACATAAATGATCACAGTAAATGCGAATTATTAATTTATTTCAATCATTATTATATTTATTTATATTTTATCTCCCTGGGTGTATTAAGATTACAAGATGTAGTTCTTCCCTAAGAAGTAGCACACACAATAAATTTTGATATTGTCAACTGTCAAACGAATTTGGCCCATACCTGCCCACACTGTAGCTACATAACCAACAAATTATAATAAAATCCTTGATCTTTTATTTCCAAACTTTGTTTTATTGCAATGTTGAAAATAGTCTAGTGAAAATAAAGACCACTTGTTGAAAGAAAATCTGTTTCAAAGACCGCAAAATTGACTTTAGCCGGCAACTGAAAAGTTCCCAATCCCGAACAGTTTGTACAATATTAGCTCAAACAGTCAATTGCATAAAGCTCGCTGGGTTTTACTCACTTGGCTATATTTTGTGGGTAAAACATGTGATAAGTTTATTGTATAAAAAAATACATAGCGGTCCACCACAATAGAGTTGAACCGTAAACCATAAAAACGCTTGTATAAAGTAAATGTATAGTAGTTATAAGTTCAAATTGTTTATTTTAGGGTCAAAAAAAACTCATTGGTACGAGCCGGGGTTTGAACTCGCGACCTCCGGATTGCAAGTCGCACGCTCTTACCGCTAGGCCACCAGCGCTTCCCTTTTCTTTTCCTTGGCTTTTTTTTTCAAATTTATTTGTATACATACGGTTGTATTTACGTAGTGAAGCAAAAATAGAGACAAGTGGTACACGGCGACAACATTTTCCATGTAAGGAAACCTAAAAGGGAGTTCAATTTTATCACAACTCTTTGTGTTGGGATAATCTATTCTTAGAACTACCACTCACGTGCTATTCTAGCCTCCTTTATGGGACAGCAAGGAATTTTCTAGGAAATAGCCATTAAATAGTGAGGGTGGTATTGGTATCGAACCTTGTTTCGTTTTGTTTAATTTTGTTGGTAACCTTGGTTGGAAAAACTATATTAGGTATACTTGGTCAAGCAGAAAAAGGTGGCATATTTGAAAAATGTAGGCGCGAAGGGATATCGTCCAATAGAAAATTTGATTTCGCGCCTTTTTTTACTGACAAGATTTGCTTGACCAGCTATAAAAACATTCTACTATATTATCTTGTATTTTATTACTAAGCGGTTGGCTTTAGATAACTAGTTAAACGGTGTCTTACAAAGCAAATAGGCTTGAAAAACTTGAAAATTTGTAAAACATAATATTGTTGTTGTTGTTGGGAGACATGGTTATGGGGATAATCGAACAATTATTTATCGTTTTATGCGCTTTATAAAATTATACCACCAGTGGTATCATAATTCATAACTCAAAGTAGAGGTTGTGATTAGTGATTAAATATTGTTTTATGTATTAGCACATTATTTTCAAGATCGTTTAAGTTTACTACACATTGTTGCAAGGCATTTCTCCTTCAATTTGCACCACTCACATATTCATGAATGCAAGATTGAGTCAAAGTAAGTTAATGGATATTTTCAAATTACAAGCCCTCGCCTAAGGCAGTGTTCAACTGCCGATTTTCTGTAATATATTATCAATTTATCATACAATCCACGTGAATGCCGGCATTTGATGTTAATATAATAAATACTAACCGAGTTTTAAAATGTGTGTGTACAACTCAATTCATGCACTAGAAAACTTTAACTGTTTTTTTTATTCTTATCTTTTTCTTATTGTTATTTTCTTCATTTTATTTCCGGAACTCTGATTTTCGTATAGGTATCAACCAACCAACAACCAAATCAGACCGGACTGGGTAAACAATATTAAATTATTAATAAGGCTTAAGTTTAGAAAACCTGTATAAAAATAGCTTGCATTATTTTTGGGTGGCACTTTGTATACCTAATTACAAAATTCTTAATAAAACCTTAGTTAGAATTTAGATTTACTCGTAAGTATCAGTATACAAACTAACAAACTTTAACAATTCGGAAAATCGTTACAAGCTCACAGCAAAAAATAACACCCCGCGGGGTCACCAAATTATCATAAGTAGTGAGTACGATTTTTTATATTAAAGGATTTTTTTTTAAATATACATCTCCGTCAAGGCTTACATGCGACCATTTTATGGCTCCTCTACACGATGGGCCAACGTCGGCCACTCCAAGGGACGCAGCCATGCGGTAGAATGAGATAGCAATATCACTTGCTCCCTCTAACGCATAAATGCGTCCCTTGGAGTGGCCGGCGTTGGCCCATCGTGTAGAGGAGCCATTAAAACCGGTCCAATCCAATCGAATAATCAATCATCCATCGATGTTCCAATGGTCGCAAGTTCGAATTTTGCCTGATGTGTACATTTTTCCTTAATACTTTTAGTTAGTTTTAGTGTTAGTTTAATTTAGCACGCAGACGTTTCTGCTTTATAGAAAAATAGTACCTAAGTGATGTAGGTACGTTGTAGGTACTTTATATGTACAATGTAGGCACGGGCATTTTAACTGTAAACTCCTCCAGTTTAAAACTTTGTACCACACACACGGGGAAGGAATCCGTGCGCAGTTCCGAGTGGCCCGGGGCTCAGAGAGCTGCGATCGCGATAACGCAGTGCGAGACGTGGTTCCGTGGACGGTGTTATGCGGAACTACACCGTTGGCTTATTTAAAGTATTGTTAATGTTTTGAATTTATTATTTAGTCTTAACCATCGAAAGTATTAAGAAAATTGAATTGATAAAGAAATCCACTTATATTTCAAATGTAACATACCTATTGATGATTTGTGTAGTGTAAGTATAAGCTATTTATGTAGATACGCCTCGCATGCTAACATTGTTACTACAAATAATATTGTATTTAAGTATGAAAAGCTATCAATAATGCATATTTGTTTTGACTTGCACTTTAAATAGTTTGTGTCACGCATGAATTGCAAAAACCTCGTATAAAACGAGGATTTTAAGTTTTTAATCGTCTTAAAATTATTTAGATTAATATTGTGAATTGTTTCGTTTCTTTAATCGAGGTGTGCAATATAAGAATATTATTATTAGCAGTTTTCCACACCAAGACGGTTTTAATTAATTTAACATTACTGTTAAAGCTCTCCTCTTATTTGTTACATATTATTCTAACTTTGAACTTTTATTATTTACCTACTGAATTTCTTCATCTCGCGTAACACCATCGTTTCTCGCTGACCGGCCTCATATAGCCTAATAGCCGGCGGCGGAATCTTCACATGGTGTTTTACAGCAGCCGTCAATAGACCGGGGATTAATCACAAAAGTACTGGTATTTGCTCGCTGGCCCTTATCGTGCACTTGTGGTCAGTGGTCAGTGTAGCTACGGTGCTCTGAACTTGCTTTAGAAACCAGTAACATACGATAACAACTTTGTATTCTAGCAGTAAATTCAGTAATTTTCTAGTTGCAGTCGCTCGAAAATGTGGTTCTTTTGGTGATAAGGTGCGTCCAGATGTAGCCAATGTGCCGCTCGCGCGCCTCATACAGCCATATTCGAACTTTAAGATACGTCGAATACTAGATATTGAAACGATATGGATTTAATTGTAGATAATTTTTGTTTTGTATTCATTCGATATGGATTGGATATGTCAGTGTCAAACAAGTGTCAATAGTGACGTTTCTTCACACAACCACGTCACTTTTGACACTTGTTTGACACTGACATATCTTGGTGATGTCTAATATATATCTAATAGATTATCAAGCTCAAAATCGGAATCGGGCCCATAGACGTGCGCCGTGCCGTACGTGCGTTACAACAGTCTACGCGCCTAATTAAGCACCATTACTTGAATTTGTAATAGAATAGACAACATGTAGTCTAGAAGATCTAATTACCTCGTAAAAGTGCAATGATCTTATCAAGCGACTCCCATGGCGGTCTATTCATTTTATATAGATAATGTTCAAACGAAATACAAAACAGATTTATTAATAAATAAGATATTATTGGGTTGCTGAAAATAAGTTTTATTTGTCTGAATAAGATTTTGGATTTAAAAATAGCTGCTTTCATCGCATCCCAATTACCTGAGCTCGCAAATAGTACTGGAAAAAGAGCAAATATCACTTTTTGCGTTTAAAAAGTCCCAAAATTGACGCCATAATAAATGCTTCAAACAGAGCCTCAAAATCGCCGGCAGCTAGCAGTTATTGTTTACCCAACAGTTTCACGGGAGAGCACTCAACGGTAATGGATTTGTAGCAAATTAATTATTTTCAACGGTCGCTAGGTTTGCCTGTATTTCTAGAATATTCGGCATGTGATATGTGGATGGTTGCGCCGGTATACGAGAACCAACTGTATTTGGTAACGCGTTAGGTTTATTTTTAGTTGATTTTGTGCCAATTTGGATACTACTACTATTTCCATTAGTTATCATTTGCATCTGCATGTTGTTTGTCATTAGGAGCGTGAGCGGGTTACCATTTGGATAATTAAGCTTTTAGACGTTTATATCTAAATAAGGAAACATATACATCAGAATACTTAAGTGTCATAATTATGACTTTGCCGCGCAATAGGTACAGTTAGCATCAAAAATACCTAAGTAGGATGAAACAACGCGCCAAAAGTATCTGCCACCATGGAATACTTTTCCAAATAGAGTAATCTACAGTTTGCATTCAAAAGTATTAGTAGCAGTTTAATACAAACGAGTTGAGTAACCATTTAAATTTTTCCAAAAATTGAACGTCCTTACAAATATTTAAGAAAATCAATTGATAAATGTGACCCGTAGATGATAACAGCAGAACATTCCAAGTATTCCAATGTTAAAGAAACAACCGGACATTCAAAATTATTTTTGCCTAAGCTGAAACGGAGACACCGCGCTCGCACTTTGCGTTCGCTCGGTCAATAAGTTTCGGGTCCTATTTAACATGTCTGTCAAGAGCAGCGTAGGCAACGAGAGCGTGACATAGTACCTAGACAAACCAGCAAAGGTGACACTCGCTATCGCTTCGACAACGAAACGCTTTGTGTCTCTCTATCATTCTTTCAGTGCGACAGTGACAGTTGCGTTTCGATTGCTACGGAGCGTAAGCAATTGGCATGTTGGCTACGCGGCCAGTGAAGCTTGTTTGGGCCCGATTCGGATTTTGAACTAGACATCTAATAGATATCTATTAGACATCACCAAGATACGACAACGATATTTTTAAGATCTCGCCTGACAAATTTGACATTTCCGCGATTCTGGAGATACTCTTGAACGATTTCCACAATGTCTAAAACATCTCGTTATATATTTTTAGATCTCTTAATACGAAAACCATCTTAATACGATAATTTAACGTAAAAGTGACATTGGTTGCCCGAATTGAGCTGCAAAAGATATCTAGTCGAAATCTAAACTACCAGGCATCATATAGTTAAGTACATATCGTATCGTTCTCTTCTCTAGAACGGATCGTGTTTTCCGAGTACCGCGGTAAGTCTTGATTTTAAAATTTGTCTCAAAATAAAAATCTCTAAATCACGATCGAGAAACATTGGTGACGTCCCAATCAAATGCATGTCCCGGCATGCATGCGACCAACGAGCATCGGCCTCACGTGGTTTCCGATAAATTTGCTGTGTTCTACATATTTTATTGTGGCTTTGTTTGTCGTACCAAATATGGCCGACGCTGGCTTTTGTCTCTACGATATTGCAATTGAATTCTAGTCGCCGTGTGAATGTTCTTGTTGAGAGTTTTTTGTTTTGTTCGCTATAAGGGATTATGATTCGGATTGTGTGGGTTTTTCAAATGTTTGAAATAGTAATACTCTTTTTACTTGATATTCTCCGCTTAGGAACTAAAGAACGTAGGTAGGTATTTAAATATGTATGTGATATTTCATAAGATTTCGAGAATAAATTATAACTATTTAGTGTGAGTTAGGTTAAAATAATGGTATTCAGTAGGTAGTGATTAAAAATATGATCTGTGTATACCCGAATATTTGTTAATTAATCTGTCGGTCGTCGCGAAAATGACCCTTCTCTCCTACCCGCAGATTGTAATGATAAAAGAGTATAAATATAATGTACCATGGGGTGGAAGGCTCATTCTCGCTCGGCGCTGGAACGAGTAACACTAAATTTAGCACGAAGGTGCTTGCGAACTTAAGATTGTTTAAGAGTGTACGTAGAAGTAACTAGTCGGAGTAAATTAAAAGTAAATGATTGTACCAAGGACTTTGATTCATCACATGTATAAACTTTTCTTACTTCATTTTCAGCACTCTTTCCGTAGCATTCAAAGGATCAGATTGGATATTAATACGAGTGTACCTAGAATTGGCGTAGACACTTAGTTTTTATGATTTTTTGCATGGTATTGAAACAGTCTAAAGTAAATTCTTACTTTTATATTTAAATGTTATGTTTATTTAAAATAGTTTAAATTTTAATAGCATGAAACCATTTTGGCTATATTTAATGTCTCAATATAACAACTGAAATACTCTAAATCAAAACTAAAACGAAATGACAGCATATCTCCGTATCAAATATATTATTATTATAAACATTTAACTGTTGCAGCTGGCTTTAAGAGCCCATCAACGTGCACACTAGCGCCACTGCTAAATAATCGTGACTATTTAAATTTAACAAAATATATTTTAAAAAAAGGGGGCCGCTACGTACTGTATCTTGTATTAAAGTACCTTTTGAATACTTCAAACTAGTTTCTATGTTGCTGGATTCGTCAATCTATGAACTCAAAACAATAAAGGCCGTTTTAACTTTGGACGCATAGATTGACGAATAGCTAGTGTGCACGTTGATGGGCTCTTAAATATAATCAGTTGAAACATCTCGCCTGTCCCGACGCGCTATGAGACCCATGTTAACATGTGTATCAACTAAATTGCCTAGTCATTTTGTTTTTATACAAGCCGTAAACAATAATTAAGCTACTAAGTTTTATTACAAAAACAAAAGAGTGAGACTTAACTTGAGGTATAAATTACTTATCGGTTGTCTTCAATTTAAGTAAAAGCAAAAACGCTTGATGTGTTGCCCCAAGAGAAAAAAAAAGGTTTAACACTTAAGTACTTTGATTTCAGTATTTCAAGCTTTCAACAAACATATAAAACATCTATTTTGGCAATAAACCACTTATTATTATGTATGGTTTTTTTATCTAGGTCAAAGTATTGAAAAATAAATAATTCTCAAGCACTCGGCTCGCTTAAAGTTATTTTTACTACACCCTTAGTACATAAAATTAAGATATCCATTTATATAAATTATAAGAAACATATACGAACTTGAAAAACTAGGCTCGATTCTTCCTTAAAAAAGGCTGTAAACAAAAAACATTCACGCCGGCCTATCGCCGCATCGATCAATTACATTCGGAATAAGAGCATTTCTTATCAATAATGGATCAATCAAATAAGTCAGGTCATCGTGAATTGGCGCCTGATATTTAAATGTATAAAGTATGTAATTTACCTACCGTAGGCCTAGCATAGGAGAGGCGCAACAATATCTCGCCCATGAATAGATTACCCGGCCCTTTACCTAATACAGTTAGAAAAATACGGGTAGTCTATCTTGCGGGAGAGATATTGTCGGGCCACACCCGTGCTAGGCCTACTTGTAGCTGAAATTCCGAGTATAACTGTTCAACAAGAAAAGTTCGGTAATATTGCAAATTTAAAGTTGTATATTGTGCTACTGTCCATACTGTGGTACTTGAACTGTCAATATTTCATATTTTAATCGTACTTATAAAGACACAGTTAGTGATAATTCTTATAACTTATCTCTAATTAAGTGAAGCTTACAATCAAAGTAAGGGTATAAACTAAATTGAAATTGTTTCCAGAAACAAGATTAACCTTTACTTTCTGAAGTCACAACAAATCTATAAATATTATTAAATGTCAAATACGACACTTCGGTAAAGTTGTGCATGATGAAGTTTAAGATAAAACCTTATTTTACAGGCTAATGCGCGTCCAGTTGACCCCACACTGCGACGCGAATAAGTTTAAGCTACTGCTTAATGCCTTCGTATACCGGTCGCTACGCTATATAATTATTATAAGATAGTAGTTTTTTTTATAGCCTATATTGTGTCCCACTGCTGGGCAAAGGCCTACCCTGTCTTTTGCCACTCGTCACGGCTTTGTGCATGCTCCCGCCAGTAACCAGTAAGATAGTAATTAATAAGTTTATTAGGAGTAAATTCATTTTAAACGTTCACGGAATATTTGTAGGACCACGGCATGACAAAATTGATAATGTCCTAGAATGACGCTTACTCTTAAAAAAGATAATTGAAATATTTCAAAGGAAAGCTGTCACGTGTGAACATTTCATGATTGCGAAAGGGACCTGCTTGATCACTTTTAAGATTCTAGTACCTATAGCGAACTAGCTGCCGGTTTAAATGTACCAAAACGTAAGGTAAGCCAGTTTGGAAAACTTTAACAAGTTGAGAAGATACGGTAGCCACATTTATGCCTTGAAATATATGTCAGATTCCATCAATTAAAACCTAAGCAGGCCTGGCGAAGGAATTTAAAGCATTATAATGTTTTAACGTTTATCTTCTACTACGTCACACGCATAACTGGACAACGACGCTGCATTGTATTTTAGTGTCAATAAAGACGTTCAGTCGTGCTCTTACAATAATAACTTGCGTATTGTTAGGGTCAGTTATATGCATAGGTACTTCGTTCACTTTTGCTAACTCGTTTCTTAATCTATTATTTTACACCAAAATCTACTTTATTTACTTACAGATACGGTGGCAAATAGAACCGCGCGTAAACGCATGGTCAAATGTAATAAAATTAGTTACGATTGGTATTGGTTTTACTATTCTCTCGGGAATTTTATGTTGATGTTGCTCTTTATTAAAGTAAGAGCATATTGCAAAGTTTATACTTACCTATAGAAGTTTAATAACATTGCTGTTTGAATGCAAATGAACTATTTATACCCTTCATGTTTTATACGATAAGATTACAAATAAATTAGTAAGATTACTACGGATTAGCGAGGCTACGGGGTAAGATATTTGCGTTTAGTGGCATTTGCCACTGACACATTAGTATGAACTCGCACTAAACACTAATAATCAATGTGTGTAGGCCCCAATGTGAAGGCGAGCCACACTTTTCTTATTACACACTATCCATTGATTCTACACATTAGAGGAGTGTAGTCTTTGATGACGCAAATCTATGACATATTAAATTACACTAACGGGTCTACCGCGATATAGTTTCATTGTTTTTTGTCATTCCGTGACCACAGCTGGTGCAGCTCAGCTGAAACGTCGGAATTTAAGGTAAAAACAATGAAACTATAGGTATGGCGGTAGACCAGTTTGTGTAATTAAATATGTGTACAAAACGCGAGAGTTTTAAGTGTTATATTGCAAATCTATGAATAATGAGAAACGATCTGATAATTATCAGGTGACAGAGAGTATGTATTATTTAAATTTTAAAAGTCTGATACCATGCTCTCCAGCAGCCAATACTCGCAATGAGTACTATGAGGCACTATAGTGAATACACATAATCGTTCACACAGTCCAATCAATCGTTTCGGTCGGCTGCCCTGGCATTCACCGACCAGTGATGTATTTATATCGATTTTACCAGCTTTTATTAAGCTTCACTTTTGGTTCTCTAAGGTAACTTGAGTATCGACAGCTTTTGCTTTGTAAAAAGTAATATGTCTCACCGAAAGTTTAACATCGAAAGGAATGTGTCGAAATATTTAAACCTGTTTATGCGCCAATTGTTGTTAATGAAAACATTTAAATTCACGCAGCTTGACTCAACGTCTTTTTCCCAAAACTTGCATGTTCTAAAACATTTTTGTAGAAAGTTGATGTCAAAATAATTGTAAAGAAAACAATAAGTCTATCACATTACCGGCAATAGAAACATTCTCATACTTAAATTGTTAGCTATTTAGAGCAATGTAAGTAATGGCTATAATGCGTGCACCAAATGTTGTTTTGAAGTTAAATGCTTGTTGTTTTATACGTCAAACGAGTTTTTTTAGCTCTGCATGTTTACGTACTTCCTTTGTATTTATATTTATTCAACTCCCTACGTAAGTTTAGTAAGTAACTAAGTAGGTAAGTAAGTAATATTTAGTAGCACAAAAATTAACAAAACTTCATTAAGACGAAAAGAACACAGTGCTAAAAGGTCCTCACTCAGCTTGATGTTTCGAAGTGAGTCCTGGCTAGGACACACAACGAGACGCTGATTTTCAGTGAAGCCTGATAAAATAAATATCAGACCTTTGTGTGTGTGTGTGTGTGTGTGTGTGTGTGTGTGTGTGTGTGTGTGTGTGTGTGTGTGTGTGTGTGTGTGTGTGGCGCCATCGAGGGTTATATAGCCACTAACTGGGGGTTAACCGGGTAACTCCGAGTTAATGGCTCCCGAACAATCTAGGCACCTTCATATCAAATGACCTTTTTACAGAAACTGCTTCCAACTGTCGAGTATCTCGTATCGTTACTATAGTGTGTCAAAGATCTGTTTGATTTCAAACATAGACAGAGAGAATCAGACTATCTTTGTCTTACACTAGTACTAGCACCCAGAAGAAAAGGATGAGTATAGTTTTTTTTGTTCCTATTTACTGACAAGATTTGGTTGACCCAGTATAACCAAACAACAAGAGCGGATCCAATTATAATCGAATTTCCGTAATATTTGAATACAGTAGTCATTACTATAGTGGTCACAGTGGGATCACCATTGAAACTAGCTCACAATCAGAGGGTCGGATGCACTAACCTTAACGGATGACAGAATTTAATAATAATAATTGAGTACTAGTGTTTTGTGATCTTAAGATAGGTAGACCGGTACCAAGTTATGTGGAGCGTGAATATTACTTTCTTGATATATATTATTATCTTTCTATCTAACTTCCGTCATCTAAGTATACATTTTACGCAATTTGATGTATATTAACATTGTTCTACATACTAATAAAATAATGATGTTCCGCTCCCATACAAGTTCAGCCTAATAATACTCGCTAAACATGGGTGGTATATTATCAGGCTCTAAGCATGGAATGGAAATCCTGACAGTTATTAAAAATGTTTTTAGTGTCCAGCGTGTCCTGTGACACATAGGCCTCGTTCAGCTTCATCTATTCCATCAAATAGATATTTAGACACAGTCAAAGTAGGTATATACCATACCTACAAACGACGAGCTCGTGTCGAGAGTTCTTGGAAGAAACGTGTGTGTGAAATTCACGAGCAATTTCACTTGCCACTTCATTCCACTTGCTTTATTTTATCGACAAAGCACCTTTTGACTTGTTTTGGGGTTTCGATGTACCTATCTAGTCTATTTATCTAACTATTGGTATCATATATGCTTAGAGTACTACTTAAGAGTCATCAGGCCGAGACGTTTCGAGTCAGAAAAAATTTAAGGATCGAAAGCAAAAATCAATCGAAAGAATTGTGGAATACGGAAATATGCTAACCAATTTTATTAGGTACATATATTTCTTCAAGTTATGAGCCGCGGCAAATATATATCACCACCTTGAAAATACATTTCAACAATTGCATTTTTGTCGAAGACCCTCCAAATGTCAAGCAGGACCTAACGTTCTTCGCAATGGTTCATAAAAAGCGTAATCTCCGTTGACCGTACTGATGGCTCTGATAAGAAAAACTGGAGAATTGAAACAAATGCCAGAGATAAGAGAAAGGGCGGGACTTTTATGATTTCTCACAGAACTAAGGCTCATTTACACGGTACGCCAGTTTCGTTATATTAAGGCTAGGCCCAAGCTACACTTGTAAGTTTTACTTACGTAAGTACTGTAAGTAGGGACACAGCTATACTACAGAATGAGTCTATTCGAATTTCAAGATATTCACAAGAGACGACACGTACTAGATTCTAGATACGTTATAGTTTGGATTTCAACTAGTTCTCTTTTACAGCGCAATTCGGGCTACCAATGTCACTTTTACGATAGATCGTGTTAGATATCTATTAGATGTGAATTAGATCTCTAAGTAATCTTGTGGAAATCGTTCAAGAGTATCTCCACTATCTCCAGAATCGCGGAAATGTCAAATTTGACAGGTTAGATCTTAAACATATCGTTATCGTATCTTGGCGATGACTATAAGATATCTAATAGATGTCTATTACAAAATCCGAATCGGGCCATTAAACAACTGTACCGATATTCGGAACCTAAAGTAATATATTGAGAGTGGCAACACTGTAGTTAGTCGTATTGTCCTTTTCTAGCATATACGTCCATCTCTCTCCCACACCCCCACCACTTCAGGCAGTTGCGTTTGACAATTTTGACAGTTAGAAACAAACGCAAATTACCTCATTGGCTTGCTGTTTTTCCATCTGGAAGGTCGTGAAGCTAAACTGCTGGTGAGTTTTTGAATTTGTACCCCAGTTTAGCTGACTATATTGAAAAACAGTTTCTAACGGCTTTTGCCGTTCGAAATAAATATTTAAATTTAGTTGTCCGTTAAACTATCTAGCAAATAAAAATGATCCGGAATAGTGATGTGCAAGTGTTTTCAAAGGCTGCCTGCGCGCACCGTGGCTATGCCAATGAAAATACTAAAACACATGGTAGAAAACACATCGAGCTGGTAAAGCGTGCACGTGTCACCATTATAATTTAATTTTACTAAGTCTCTTCCGAGTCTTGTTAGTTTAAATCTTTGTGTGTGTATAATAACGGTTGAAATTATATAATACTTAAATGGTGATGTGTGGAGGTATACCCTTTCAAGTGATTTGTGTTTTCGAATACGAATGGATCGGATAGTTAATACGTGTTACGTAGAACCTACGTATTAAGGTAGAAGCTTATAGACGTGTAGGTTTTTTATCTGTCCAAGTATCTATCAGCAATTTATCTTTTTATCCCGTTCCGGGTTAATATAATATTGCAAAATTAATTTTTTGGTAATAAACTTGCTGATAAATAACGTGTACCCGAATAGGAGTCGACGATATTTCCGCTCTAAGGGACACAAGGTAACGAACAAACCTACATCGCAAACATTGCATTTATTTTTGTGGAAAGTGAGTACTTCGGCAGTACATAAACTTAAATCTGACTAGACATAGAGAGAGATTAGCATGGCTCTGCGCAAGAATGACATGCGAATTCGTGAAGTATTTCACTCTGTATCTATCAACTTATATCTCTCCAACTAGATCTTTGATTTATGTAGGTAGGTACCTACTTAAATATATAACTTAGCAGGTACTTACAGCTTTAAAGGTTAAGGAAAAGAACTCTTGCATGTAGGTGCTATATGTGCTTGTGTTATTTTGAATTTGAATAACTTGATTATTAATTCTATACGTAACTACATACAAGAGGGTCAATTCTTAAGCCTACTTACCTACCTACATAAATAGTACACTTAAATTAAACGTTTCAAATAAAATCGGAAGCCTGTGACATGGAAGGGCATTAACGATACGGGAATCTTTAGATTGATTCATTGACGAAGACGCATGGTTTGGTTCATATTGTCAAATTATATTAGTTAACTGTAGAGTTAAAGTTTAGTTTTGGCAAATCTGCGCGTCACCGTGAATGACACTTTCTAAAAGTGCCTGTTAAAGCCGGCGTAAAGCCTTTCACCTTGTCGAGCAAGGAACCCGCAACTCAGGGAATATTACCCATAAACTCAGGGTATTTGATTTGAATGATACTTATTCTTAAACTTACGTTTGTTATGGTTCCACCTGCTAAGGTGCGCCTAAGAGAATCTTTTATTCGTTCACAAACTAACGTCAAGTTATTTGTGATGAAACCAATATATTATGTACCTATCTAAACCTGCGCAAGGCTGCCATTTTTACACCTGCGTAAGGTGTGCCAAAAGAATCTTTGATTCGTTCACAAACTCACGTCAAGTTATTTGTGACGAAACCAATATATTATGTACCTATCTAAACCTGCGCAAGGCTGCCATGTTTACCTGCGTAAGGTGTGCCAAAAGAATCTTTGATTCGTTCACAAACTGACGTCAAGTTATTGATGATGATATTATAACCTATGTAAGCCTGCGCAAGGCACGTCAGACATATTCACAGAAATATAAATGATATGGTCATAACACAGGCGTGCGAGTAGACCACAATCACAAAAATATTACAAAGATTAAGTTGTAAATATCTCTTTTTAGAGAATGTAAAAATGGTTTAAAATAATGTTTTGGGAAAAAATCAGTCGAAATAGGCAAGGCTTCGTTATTAGAGTTTTCATTTTTGTTTACCAATCTATTTCAAGGGTCCCGAACACCCTATTGGCTAAACCCGAAATTGGGCTAATTAACTGTGGTAAAAGTGAAAACTGCTTTCCATTTACATAACATTTCTAAAATTATAATAGGTAAAATAAAAACCTAAGATTCCAGGCCTATCTCGACTCATTTTTATTTTAAAGATGGAAAAAATCTTTGCACCCTAATATAAAATTGTGGTCTGGAGACGCTAAGCCTCATAACTTGGTTGGCATAGATAATACTAAGAGATTTAGTCACCTAATTTCGACTATAAGCCCAGGCAGAATATTGATAATTAGAATAAGGAGTGGTCAATCCTCCAAGGTCCATACAATCTGTGGACTCTAATTAAATCAGGCTCGGTAAGCTCACGACACGACAGAGCTTACGATTCCATTCTGAAATAAGCTATGTTTACAATATATATTACCCATGGTGTGAAACAAACAGCCTGCTCAAGGTGTACAAAGGGTCCGTTTAACGGCCCTATAAACATCTACAAACCTTTGAAGTCTAGGCCTGCTACAATATGACAGACTAGAAATAAATACATATGATCCCAATGTAAGAGCAGCTCACAATTGCATAAATTATATTTGGCTGGAGAGCACTTGTCTTTCAGTTAACATGTTTACGAGTACCTACCTATGTACACGACATGACCAAGGTTACCTACCTTTTTACATAATTATTATATCCCTGACTGCCATGGTATATTAGGAAAATTATCATGTGCTGGCGGTGCTGCACAAGCATGTTTGAAATAAAATATACAAAACTGGCCTAACGGGCGTTTATGAATTATGTATTTTACATCCTTGTGTCTGTATTGTGACCCTGGAAGTTTTAAACCACCTGTATCGTAAGTGCTCCTATGCACGGATTAAGTTTATAATAAACTACCCATGCCCTAACCTCAAGGGCAAGTGCTTCTATGCACGGACCAGATACTGTTGTCACTTATTTCACTTATCATGACTTGTCATAGTTTGATACTACACGTTTAATAAATTTAAGACCGTGGAATGTACCCACTACAAAAGGTTTTTAAAAATAGTGACTGAATGGTTTGTACGAACGGTTCTAGCACAGTTTCTGGGCGGTCACGTCTAGGGCATGACCCTCTAGTTCTCAATTTATACAAAATTATAGCATTGTGATACTGTTCGCTTTGCACAATAAAATAGGGAAACAGGAGCACGCCTTGCGAAAAGGCGAAGCTATTTTGAAACGCAAACCTTTCAAAAATAGATTGAAATATATAAATAATTATGTTTTTGGTGTGGAACATGTAATTGTACACCCAAACAAATGCAATCATTTATTATATGTTAGCAAAACTCTGCCAAAGTGTTAGTCTGTCTCTACAGTGTAACCTGAAGGCATGAATGCACATGAATCTCTTGAAACATGGTGGATTAACTAATTTACACCCCGTCTGTGTCTTGCTCCTACCAAATCCACAAGTTGAGGACCTCAACCTATCTAGGCACCCTTCTTGCTCGAGACCTGAAAAAATAATCTCATGCAGTCAAGTGTCGGAAAACCAGGTCCACACTCTTAGCACTACCGTGAATATATCTAAGAAGTCTGTATACTGCCTTCCAGGAGGCGGGATGTTAATAGACTAGCCTATATAGTAGGCCAGAGATATAGTATACAAAAGCACACTGGCCCAAATCCAGTAATATTATATGCACTTCAGAATACAAAATAATTGACTATTCTGCGTATATTTAATATCAAAAAGTTACAATTACCTACCCTTAGGTCATAAGGAGGATAAATATACATAAATATCAAATATATTCGACAAAGTGTTGACCCTAGCATTGGATAAAATAGAGGTTCCTCTTAAACGGCATCTGTGCTGTTGGCTTTGGGCCCACGGGTGCCCGGCAAAAGGTCGGGGACCCCATGGTTCCGCACAGTTATTGCAAATAATGTAAAATCACAAAATAAACACAAATTTTCATTTTGGCTAAAAACACATATGCGATGAGCTAAGGTTTCGAATTAAGTACCTTATTCTTAATCTGGAAAGAGAAGACTGAATATTCAGAATTAAGCTATGTCTATGAATGGTTTACATAAATTAAGCCACTTTAGCGTTCAGAAACAATCAAGTTTATGTCTACTAGTAGGCACCAGATAAGGTAAACTACTCGTACTGCATATATAGACAATAATGAGTACAATTAAGGTCACTTGATGATAGCTAAACATGAACATAAGCAGAATGAGCTGCACCTATACAAATATCATTGATAAAGCTCTGTGGCAACTCTACATTTACCATTTGAACGCCAAGAGCACCAAAAAGCGTCGTAACTAGTGTTCACATGAGTATTATGATATGGCTTAAGCTCTCAAAGTAACCTTCACAATTTTAAGTAAGGTTTGTTTAGGTCCATTAGCTCGCGTTCGCGTTAGTAAAGCGTACAAACGATTAAATGCATT
The DNA here is from genome assembly GCF_948474715.1 of Cydia amplana. Lineage (NCBI taxonomy): Eukaryota > Metazoa > Arthropoda > Insecta > Lepidoptera > Tortricidae > Cydia > Cydia amplana. Next base: position 6,869,354 of record NC_086085.1, read on the forward strand.
TTATAGCTATAACCAAATAAATAGCTCACACTGGCTCACAGTCATTAAAAGAATTCAGTAAAATCATTAAAAGTATTCCCTATGATATTTTATTAAGTACCTACCCAATATTAACTTTGTGGGTAGTGATAGTGATATAACGAATATTTAAAATATTCGTCTACTTAATCCTGAGGGATTCTGGAAATAAGAAAGGTCTTGTCCTTGTTATATCCTGCAACTGCTTACCTTACTAGATAATTATTATCAAATTTGTCAATAATTGGGAGTTATAAATAAAGACTACTCGAGTACTTTATGATTTTTATCTTTTCATATTTTAATTACATCACTCCATATCACAGATGTTGTATGCTCCCTGAAGAGTAGACTGACTTATCTTCTTTTACATAGTCTCACATACATATAATTAAGTACTATAGCACCCTTGTGGTGACTCACTTATTTTCGTTGAAAATTTATAAGTACCTACATTAAATACGTATATAAAATGGAAAGTTAGTATCATAATATAATGGTATATAAAATTGTATGCTTTACTAAATACCTCTCTCCTCACATGTATTAAAATAAAGGGTGTACTACATAATTAATTAATTAATTAAACACTCCTAATATAATAATATTACATATACATAATATGTAAGTACATGTATAATCACATTGGCTTGGCGTCTTCCCACCACCAGGCGATAACAAACACGTCTCAATATATTACTTTAGGTTCCGAATATCGGTACAGTTGTTTAATGACAGCGTTTTACACAAAAATAAAACGCTAATTAAATAACTTACCATATTCGGAACCTAAAGTTTTAATCCTGCCTGGTGTAAATATGTATAATTTTGAGACAAAGAGGTAATTTGCGTTTGTTTCTAACTGTCAAAATTGTCAAACGCAACTGCCTGAAGTGGTGGGGGTGTGGGAGAGAGATGGACGTATATGCTAGAAAAGGACAATACGACTAACTACAGTGTTGCCACTCTCAATATATTACTTTAGGTTCCGAATATGGTAAGTTTGTAACAGGTTTTGTCACTTTTGTTGAGCTGCAGACTATCGGTGGTTTTTCTCAGGGATCGTAGGTTCGACGCTTTGCTGTCACACAACCCGTCTGTGAAATTCCTTAAGAAATATACTTACTAAACGTATTTATAACTAGGTATTGGGCGCCAGCACGCTGTACAGCGTACAAAAAAAGGTTAAGCTAAAATGAGATAAAGTAAACTATTTCTTTGAGCTTGAGACAGTTATGTATTCTAAAAAAAACTATCAGTTAATACAAGGAGGTAGTACAGAGGATAACCTTACGCTATTATTATGTATCTAAGCTTAATACTATTACAGTAGACTGGTTACGCAGTCTAGATTAAAGTCTATCAGTTCCTAATCACTGAAGTATGCACCGAGCATTCAAAGTCTATAGAGAGGCCACTGTTGTGTTTGCTAAAGTTTTAAAATTAACTGAGAGATTAGATTGGACCACACCTGAGTCACGTGTCTGTAGCAGAAGGCAGTGGAGCCGTGGCCACGCTGTTCCAGTGGCGTGCCGAGGATGCAGCCAAAAGTCGCGGTGACACGCGTCGAAACCGTCGGCGCGCGTCCAGTTGGCTGACTCCCACAGTCACGCCAAGGTCGCGGTGAGCAGCATGGACCACGAGCCCAAGGCTACAGCGGCATCCAGCATTGACACGTGCCCGGAGAAAGAGTAAGCGTGCCCAAGTAACGGAGTGGACCGATGGGTGGATGGGTAGACCGATGGAGGGACGGATGGACCGGCATCAAAGCCGGATTTTTATTGAAACTGTCGATACTAAAATCCCGACATATGTAAGAATGAGTTTTAACTTGACTTTCCTAAGGAATGACGGTACACGACGCCATGTGTGTGCTTGCTACAAGAAGTGTGGGTGCATGTTTTAAGGGATGCCTCCCAGGACGAATTGACTCCAGACCACGACGCTGTTCGCTCACATGCCGCCGGATCTCAAGTGAAGAGAGGATCGCGTTCGACAATCGATTTCCTTTCATTCTTTTTTTAAAGCTTGCGTCTATGACGCGGAGTCGAGAAATTTTGCCATGTAGCAATCGATGTCCCAAAATATTGGAAAACAACAAATTAAAAGACTAATTATATTGCGTGTTAATATTTTCGAACAATTAAACCTAAATATTTAAACTCTAAAGAAGATATCTAAAGTTAAATTAATAACCATAAACAATATAGAAATATAGTTGACTTTCACCTGATCGAGTATCTCTGGATGCCAACAGATGGCGTTAAAATTAATCCGTGACGACAGCTATTCCGCCACTAGATGTCGATAGGAGTATCATAACGGGGTCAATATTACCACAGTATTTTGAACCGTTACAAGTTATTTAATTAGCGTTTTATTTTTGTGTAAAACGCTGTCATTATTCTAACAAATTCTGTCAGTGTCAAACAAGTGTCAAAATTGACATTTCTTCAAACTAACGCGTCACTTTTGACACTTGTTTGACACTGACATATCCAATCCATATCGTTTCAATCTCTAGTATTTGACGTATCTTAAAGTTCGAATATGGCCGTCGTCCCTACTTACGTAAGTAAAACATACAAAAGTGTATCTCGAGCTTAGGTCAATACGGGTAAGTTTATTGCGAGTTCATACATTTGCCAATAAACCCAAGTAGCAAGTACCAAATGTATGAACTTGCAATAAACACTAATCATTGTGTAAACATGCCCAAAGGTGAAAACTGAACCAGGCACACTTGCCCATGTTGACAATGCAACGCAACGCTAACTAATACTTGACATCAGATATAATAATATGTTACTTGAAAGTCCATGCCAAGTTTTCCAAAATGAGAGCATGTATTACTCTTAAAAGTGTCTCTGTCAGTTTTATAGGATATAACCAAACGGAGTAGCCATTAACAGGCGTCCCCTCTGTCGGAATCGGAACTCTATGACCAATGGTCATAAACCATAGAAGGTAGCATCCTATAGAAGTGGTCTACGCGTGCCTCCGTGGGGGACAAAACATACTTACGCAATGCGACGCTATGATTGGTCGAATTTATTTGTTATGGTGGACATCAAATAAATTCGACCAATCATCCATGCTAATTTACGATGGGGAATAAAAAAAAGTGAGACTGTGACAAGGACAAACAATAATAGCGCTTTCGCTGCTACTCCTACTGAAAGATACATAAGACTATCCCGTTCTGTCAGTTATCCCCACCACTCATGCCCAATCCAGTTTAATACTAGATTCATGTCATAAACATTGGACTGACGTTTATCTGACATGGCTATATTTTTTACGTTACGTATACATTTGACGTGCCCCTCCCCTGCAAAAATCGGCAGATTGTTTTATACAGAGAATTACAGACAAGGTGTCTCCATTTGGTTATAGCATCCAAGCTGTCAGTACAAACCAACACACCAAAGTATAAGTAACCAAGTATGTACGACTAGTGCAAGTACGTAATACGGTACCTACAAGATATATTATTATTAGCTTATAAAAACACGGTCTTATTAAGGTAAACTCAAGATAAAGGTCACTGACCCCTCGAATCCAGAAGTGATACAAATCAAGCAGCAATCAAATTCCTTACGATATCTAGGCCAGAGGAGCCGAGACCCAATATTCAATTACACTGTTACTCTAATATCAGGCCCGTGGCTGTGTAGCCATCTCAAAATCGCCCAACTTTCCATCAACAACCTAAAGTGAATCATATCTTCTAGACGGTAAAGTTGAGTGTTGTTTTAGTAGTGCCCGGGTCTGAGATCTCGAGCCTTTTATTAGATAACCTAACACGACGTTCCCTATTACTTAAACTAAGTGATTGTCTTAGTCGGATATAAGTCGAATTACGCTGATTGAGAAGTGGTGTAGTGATTAATAATCTCTTAATTATATCTTGTTAGTACAGGATGGGGAAAATGGGAAATTTCGGTGTACATCAAATGAGACATCGAGGATTTTGTATATTATGTGCACACATGGTGGCATACAAGACGTTATTCACGAAAACAACATTTTATGCTGAATAATTCACTGATAAATATAATCCTTTATAAAGATTGCCACTTTAACAATTTTTTTAAGAGAAAAAAAGTACGTCTATGGCCGTGAAAAAATCTATGCTCTCTTAACATTTTTTTAAAACATTAACTGCCAGCGACTCGCTAAGGAAGTTCACTGTTCTTAGGCGCTTTTCGCTACATACTATTTTTCCCGTGTTAACGGCTACGCTCGTAGCGCGTAGCTGGCGCTGTCACTGAATGTGTTAAATGAGATTGTTTTTAATTGAGTTGTGTAGTAAGCAATTTTTTGTTAATTTTAGATTATAGATAAGTTTTGACATAATTTAATCTAATAAAACTTAAATAGTTAATATTATTATACGTTGAACTGAAGAAGAAGGCCAGGCAATACGATTGAAAAAAGAAAACGATACAGACTACGAACACACCCAACATAACCCATAAATCAGCCAAAATTATCCACACCATTGCTCTTTAAAGGCGCTATGGAGGTTCCATAACCATCGTATAACGGTGCTATAGCAAATATTCACGCATTAGCATATGAATGGTACAAGCTAAAAAAGCCCCCCAGGTGGCGGGTCGGATATAGGTTCTAGCGGAACTTCCGGTAGCTTGGGCTTTAGGCGTAGGGCATAAACTGAAGCGGATTGATTTCGGTGAACAATACAGACCTTGGTGAAAATATAGAGGAAATAATAATATGGAAAAACGATTGATGTCATCCTTGTACTGTAATCTGGAAATTGTACATTCTGCTAACGTGCCGTAAGTAATAAATAGATTTGTTTGTGTCGATGCTAAGCCGCTGGTGTATTTTTACAAATATAAAAAAATGGTTTTTGTTAGACGCTGAATGTTAGACTCTGTGCGGAAAGAGAAGAGTCGTGGAATGTATGGAGCCCAATACATTCCACGACTCTTCTCTTTCCGCACAGACTCTAGTACCTTATGCATGCTTGCATGCTCTCATGGGGCGACTTCAGACGGTGTGTGGAACAGAACCGGTTCAGGTAGACAGAAAATAAAATCGGTAATTGGGTAAACCGATAGTCTGGTATCCCTGAGCGCGCTCTCTTCTCGCCCGAGACGGTTTTATTTGTTCATAGACAGAGAAAGATTACCTACTAGTTAACGTCTACAGTTTGCTACATCTTGTCGCTCAGATCCCCGGGTCGCAGACATGCGAAGCACGTTTCGCCCCGGAACGGGCGCGACTGCGCTGATTTCGCCTCCTTTTTACTCCAATGATAGATAGACTCGATTCTTTTATTAGCTGTACGGCTAACCGATCCCCTTTGGAGCAGGATTTGGGACACTTGAAAAGCGTTTGATTGGAAAGCTATATTGTGTATTTGTTGCGTGAAAAGGAATTGGTTTGAAGTTGTTTTCAAACAGATTTTAGTAAGCGAATTTAAATTCGTCTAAAGGTATCTGGACATCCACAAGCTGAGTCCAGTTACCTTTTCAGTGAACTTTAAGTTTTATATTCGTAAAAGTGTTTTAATACATAGTGTTAAACAATATTGTAAGCATCCTGCATTCATTTCCTTTTTTTCTTTTTTTTTTTCGTAATTTCTTTTGTAAGATACAAATATAATATGCTAAAGGATACTGATGCTTCAGAATTATCCGCGTTAAATTTATTACGTTCTTGTAAAAAAAAACGAGTAGTTAAATATACTACCTAATAAGGTTTACTATTAAAAAGTATTTAAATAAATGATACAAATTGTCAAATTAATTTATTAATTTGCAAGACACACAGAATATCGATTATTTGTCTGAAACATTATACAATACAATACAAACATTCATTATCATTATTTTTTGTATTATTAAGTAACACATGACCTTCCGATCCTAGAAAGACTTTTACGACCCAACTTTGATGTTTTCACAAAGGTTTATGTTCCCAACCCTAATTCATCTTTAAGTCCACTATACAACCATAAATTTCCTATTTACAGGACTAATATCCCGCAAAACAATTTACTGGAAAACCCCTCATAATCCGCTTTCAGCGCCATTTGTCGGCTAGGGCTAGGCCTAGGGTTGCTAACTATTTTTTGGTGGAATATAGTATTTTCCAGAACAAGGCATCAAAAATATAGTAATTAAAAAAAAATATAGTACTTTTAGATAAAATACTAAACATAAGTGTAAAATACGTTTAATCGGAAATATAGTATTATAGCGTACTATATTTTTTTCCAAAATTATATAGTACAGAGAGCCAAAATATAGTACAATACTATATAATATAGTACGGTTGGCAACCCTAGCTAGGGCTGCCACCCACGGTTCATAAATAATCAAAGATTAGTCAATGCTCAGATCAAAAGGCGTGGAATGGGCACAGACGTTCATAATGCTCCCGGTTAATAAGTAGGTGAATCCATTATGGGTCCAGATTAGACGACAGATATAGAGTAATATGCGACACATTTTCCCTAGATATATTATATTCTTTATAGGTAAGCTTTTTGAGTTGGTATGTTTATGGTATTCACCTAAAATTACCAACGCAATGTATTTTTTTTACATTTCAGTTTCTTGTTTTAGGTAGTGGAACCTACCGTTGCCACCATACTTATATATCGGAGCGGCCAAGGTGCTCAAAAATATCACTTGCACTTTCACGCCTTGCTTAAATAATACATACAGGCTAATAATACCTAATAATTAATATATTGCTTGTAATAATTAATACTTTGCCCTTTAACATAATTTTGCCCACCGAGTCACAGTTCTGAAGAAAGTGAAGAAAGTGTATCTCTAACTACTTTTAAGTTATTTCGCTTTTACTGAACTGAGAAGCGGTGGGCAAAGTTGTGTTAAATGACAAAGTTATATACGGTACATTTCTAAAATCATTAAAATGTAAAACGGGACTTAACTAATCGTGTATACATTTCTGTTGGCGACTATACAGTTTCTCGCATGACATTTTATTTACTCGTATTTATTTTACAAAAGAGTTTTTTTTATCACGTTATTATATTTAAGTAAATTGACGCGTTATGTTTTTAAATGACCAGCCACTTTGATATTTTTTATACTGTGTTTTAATAGTTTAGTAACAATGTCTTTTTCACCACACCAGCTCGGAAAGGCTCACTTTGCACTTCAATAACTGATAGCAAAGTTGCATTTTATTCACATGTGAGGCAAAGTAGCAAATGCAAATGTTGAGTTGTTTTCTTATGTTTGCTGGTAGAATTGACTTCTAAATGATGATTTTGGATGATAAATATTTAATAACATTAATTTGGATTTGATTTTGTTTGATATTTTACCTACATTTTATATTTGCTTCGGGTTGGTGTGGTGAAAAATTTTGTGTTTCACTCGGGCCAAATTTTGTTTAACCCTCGTGCTTTGAAACCCTCGCAACGTTCAAGATTCCATTTTTCGAACCACTCGCTACGCTCGTGGTTCAATTTTGGTATCTTTCGCTTGCTCGGGTATCAATATTAGCACGAGCGGTTAAACAACAATTTTGCCCCCTTGTAGAACAAATAACTATTCATTGGGCATCCTAAACTGGTAAGCAATATTTTCTACTTATATATACAGTGTGTAAATCCAATACGGGCGAATATTTAAACGGTGGTTAGCATAGGACCTAAAAAGTATATTGAGATAGATTTTACTTAGAAATGCATTGAAAATTGTAACCATACAAAATAATTCGGCCCGCAATGTAATACACCACACACGTTACGGGATACGAGCTTTTTAAAGTAACTGTCAACGCTTGTTGGCAGTTACTATGAAAAGCTCGTATTTCGTAATGTCATTATCATCTTGTTTCTTAATGTTTACAGTACATTGCTGCTCGGTACATGTGGAAAAAATTAATCACGGGGTCATAATTAAGTGTAACTTAAAAAAACATCTTAATTAATGATAAGACGGGTAAATTCTATATCTGGTTTAATTTATTGCCCGTATTTGACTTACACACTGTATATATACATATTTTTATAATTTATTTGAAATGGAACGATTATAATAGTCAAAAAACATACTTTCTTTAAACAAAAACCAAAGAAATCTCTGTTTTAATTGCTTTTCTACTCTACATCCTCTACGTCACTTAAGGTGAAACGCAAATAGCCCTGTTAATGTGTTTACCAGTTTCACATTTAAAGCGCCGGCGCAAGTAAACAAGTTAAGGATAAACATTACAATACCAAAACGTCATATAACAGTCCCAGCTACTACGCTTATATGACCTTTTGGCTGAGTACGGTAGGGGGTATCCCACGCGCACGTTATTTTCAGCATTTTGAGTGGAATTAGGGAAACAAAGCTTTAAATTGTCGTTACAGTTGATTTGTTACTGATGACAATCAAAATCACTTAAGGTGATGTAGGATTATGTAAACAGATTTCTGATATTTAATATTTATCTTGAGGCCAATTCATATTTACATTTTGATTTCACAATGATGTCAGTCGGCCCTTAAATATAGCGGCGTCAGATATGTAATGCCACATAAAATGTTCGAACTTTTCATACAAGTTTCGTTTATTTATTTATTCGTATGGCAAAAAAAAATACAATCGTTCGTTTTATGATATAGCTAACAGGTATATATACATTATAGTAGTACGCCCAATTGCTGGATCCATTGAATGACATTGTTGTCTAGGTTGAACAAGTCCACCGGGTTGCCCTGGTATTTGGTGAGTGGGCATTCGCGGATAATATGGTCCATACTCTGCACCGCAGCTCCGCACTCGCATGCTGGCGACTCTCTCCAGCCACATCTGTGCAGAAACTCTCGACTCCTACCCGAACCCGTTCGTAGACGATTTGACTAGCACCAAGTTTCGTTAAGTTTGTAAGATGACGTTGACGGCAGATTTATTAATTCTTATAAAAACTTATAGCGTTAATCACAAACGCGCATTCAGCCTCAATTACCTATTAATCGTTTGTCTTAATCTGTCATTAATTTACTTATGTACCTATATGTTTAGAATAAAAAAAACACCTACTTACTATTATTTAATAAAACATTGAATATGACGTGAACACGAATTTAATTGCTGTCGCGAAATGGAAGCCACAAGTTAATTTATGAATGACTTATTATCTAAGTAGTCACTTCTCAGTACCAGCAAGTTAACTCCGTACAATTTATTTAGCAGTGCTCCCATTTATTGCTACTATAAAATAAATCAAGGTGCTCCGACGTGGCGACGTTAACGCGTGGTTGACACGTCGTTGCGATAAGGGCGGCGGCAGGCGGACGATTTTACGTTTATTAGGCTAATTAAGATTGTTATTTTATATGGTTCATTAAAGCGGAGAATGACTTTAATAGAAACTTAGTTTCGTTATGGTTCTTTTGCTTAAATGTAATAGATTAAAAATGAAGACGGAAAGTAAATTAAGAGAAATTCGCTAGTAAAAGCAAGTTATATATTATTATATATGTATAATAATGGGACTAAATAAAATAAAAGTAGCATGACATGAGAAATATCATACGTATTAACAAAGTATAATCAATTATTCTTATTTAATTTTTGTAATATTTCCATTAACAAACACACTTCCTATAACTAAACGTAATGGCTCCCCTACACGATGGGCCAGCGCCAGCCACTCCAAGGGACGCAGCCATGCGCTAGAATGAGATAGCAATATCACTTGCTCCCTCTAACGCATAAATGCGTCCCTTGGAGTGGCCGGCGCTGGGCCATCGTGTAGAGGAGCCATAACATTCAGCTTTAATCAGGATAAATGAGAGTAAGAAACTGCAAAAATAATGTTTTGCAAATACTACTAGGGGTTAGGGTAAAATTAATTATCCATACGGACTACTTTTGGCATCCGGCAAAATAGGGAAAGTGTATTTACGGTAAGCCTTTGATTGTTTTTTATTCAATGCATATGTCTTTTATAGCGGCCTTGCTCTGACTGACTTTTAACGGACTGACAGTAGAAGTCGCGCTTCTCCAACGCATAATCGTATCGCGCGCATCTCGCCCTTATTTCTTTCGCTTGAAATAGACACTGGAAACAGTTCCAAGTTCCTCAGCTCATGATAGGGTTATAACTCCTGTGACTATTATTACGTCGGTATTCTTTCATGAAACACTAACATCGAGCGTCACTTGCATGTTGCGGCTCTTTCTAACACCTAGTGGGAGAATGGTGCAACGAATATTTGTCTCATGCGAGAGCTTGGATAGGTACTTCCGAATGAAAATAGTTTGGAGCGACGTTATGTTTATTACTGCGTATTTTACAGCACTTTTTGTTGGAATGAGATAATGAAATTTTAATTTGATGAAAAAAGAAAACGATTCAAGTCTTAAATAGTCTCTCTATTATCTAAATTACTTGAATAAAATGAAATAAATTAAAAACGTTAAAAAGGGGCAAGATATTGACAGCTCCTCTGATGTTGACAGTTGTTTATATTTTCATCTAAAATGCATCCCTCTTTCTCTAACGGCATTGACTAATAAGGAGCCCCGACTAGAGTCTGTGCGGAAAGAGAAGAGGCGTGGAATGTATGTGGCCCAATACATTCCACGAATCTTCTCTTTCCGAACAGATTTAACACTTGGCAACTCATAGGCTTAGAATAAACTTTAACTACAGTATAAACTAGATATTATTGAAATTAGACCGTCTTTGGAATGATTTAATCGGTACTTGCAGTCAGCATAAGATAGAATGTGACGGCCAAATTCGGCAGATATATCGGAACACATCCTAATATCTACGGTAACAAAGGTGTGTTAATATAATTGGCCACTTTGGCCGTCACTATCTATTGGAAGCTACTTGATACTACTTACTAATACTTACGCTCAAAGAAAAGTGCAAGCCTGCCTTGGCTGTCGGCTACCATTCAGGTTCCAGTAAACTTTAAATTATAGAAATATATCCTAGGAAATGTGAGCAAAAAGCGTAATTAAGATATAACTTAGAAACTGCAATAGATGTTGTCCAAACACTAATGAATCTGAGTGTTTTAGACTTCCCGCCCACTGAACCAAAACCAGTTCAGTAATTAAATGCAAATGTACGAGTATCTTGCACTGTGGACCAGTCATTATGTCGGCTAGAAGTGATTTAGAGCGCTACGACAATACAATTAGTTTACGTTTTATAGCAGTAAAGTTGTCCCAATATGAAGGTGTCGCTGTATCGAATATGGTGGATTCTACATCACGCTAATTGTATTTTGATAGCTGATTAAACTGTTTGTACCAATAAGGATTGGTAAAAAAAGTTCCATTGTGAATTTTTGGGGCCTTTACACACAAGCAATTACAAATCACTACCTACTCGAAATTCAGTTGACCGCACATTTGCTGCGAAAAATGGCTACATCAGTCACAGACTCCTCAGAGCGCACCAGCGATCCTCTCAGCAGTAATAGGACGCAGTCGCTGTGGCCGACAACAGCTAGGAGAAGATTGCACACACTTAGATGCACTTAGAACGGAGTGCACACAATACGTTAACTATTAGCACAGAATAAGTAATAGTATTATCATACAGAACGGACACGCACCGCCCCGCCCCGATTCGGATTACCTCGCCCGCGACAGGCCGCGACATGAATGTGTGCGTAAGTCGCTCTACTGAGAGCACCGTCAGAAACTCAATGACGCGTGTACAGACGTGCCGCGCACACATATAAACGCAAATCATTTTTGATGTATGCCCTGTGCTATTAGGAGTGAGAACTTTTGTTTTAAATGCTGTGTGTAACTTGCATACCAATATGTATTAGTAGGTATTATCAAAATATCTACTTTATTGATTAAAGTTTTCAGCAGTAAGTATGGCATGTCCGACATTTCCATCAATTTTATTTCTGTGTAACCAAGTCCAACATTTAAAACGTCTTTATCACTTTATCGCGAGTGAGCTAAGTTGGGATCACTGCATGAATCTGAAAAATATTCTAAGATAAACACTAAGGCGCCGCTACTGTGGGATCGGATGTAAGAAATACGTCAAGAGTTTTAATAAATTGATGGATGAGGCATTCTGTAACTCGATATTTTTACTGAATAGAACTTCTTCTTTTACTTTAAAAGAACAAAGAAACCTAACCAAAAGGAAATTAACTTATCTGTGTAAAGTAGTACATGCTGTACTAAATGATAAATAAATGATAATAATGTACTGCTAGTACATTATTATTATTAATGATTATTTAGCGAAATGCTACCTATATGATCGACAGACTTTCTTTAAGTGAATAAGGCATCGTATTTTGCCATTTTACCCTAAATTATTTTACAATTTGTGTGATAAACATTTATATAATTAGCTGCAAAGAAAACTGAACTCTCGCGTACGCAGGGGGACCTAGCCAGCCTATTATGGATAGCTTTATCCATCTTTATCCACGTGATAAAATAACTGTCACTGTTTAACACCGTGGGAAAGAAAGTGACGGACACCGTTTTATCACGCTGTCACGTAGACAAGAACGACCATCATATCCGTACAGGAACCTCTCAGCCGGCTGTATTTGTTTTATGTGTATAGAGAAGGAATACACTGAAGCCATACAAAATGATTTGGCGATGAGAGACGAATTTAATTATGCATTACAGAGCACGTTTGTTACCATGCAAAATATTGTATTTATTAATTAAATATAAAATGTATGTCTTCACAGCCGCATCCAGACCACTTTATTGACATTAGCGCCTCCGCACCCTCGCGACAAAGTTCGAGCGCCGATCGGCTATTTGCATAAGATCTTAAAACAGCAATCGGTTGATCGCTACATTTTAGCCCCGAGTCAACATTGAGATGCTCTAGCGGAAATATTTATTCAAGCCCGCAGTATATGCGCGGGTTTTGCATGGGACTGTCAAATGCAATTTGCTGTATCAACATTGATAACTTAACTGATTTTGCTGAAGTTTATGTTATGAAATTCGAATTTAGAGTAGGTACAACCTTACTTCATTTATTTCTTTCAAAAACTAGAGGTATAATCTCGACTGCGCAACATTAAGTGATGTTGCCATGCACCAAATATTTGTGAAAGAAACAAGTGGCTGGCGACTGACTTTATTCCTAAATACATAATTACATATACAGTAGCCGTAGCGGTCTTGCTGTCGCTTATGCCGCTTCTGCTAAGACAAATGACAGACACACGCAATTCTGCCTTAATAAAAATAAATCTATCCACAAAGATCGGGCATGATTTAACTGGTCTGCAAAAAATGTAAGTTTTGGTTGGCAAATTTTTTATTTTATTTAGTTGAGTAGCAAAAGTCTAGCCTAACCCTTGCTGACCATCTGATTTTACTGCTAAAAAAATATTATCTTTTTGACTGACCATTTCATTAAGTTCCATAAAGTAAAGTAAAGATTTGACAATTCTTTTATACTAGCTCTTTATATTGGTCCTTACAGTATATTCTGAAGAATCGCAATTATACAGAATCAGAAGTATCAAAATAGTTAATGAAATTTTAGTGTAGGTATTGAAGTTTTATCTATAATCTCCCCGTGTACATTCCATAGATTCCTACTTGGCACCTCAAGTCTGAACTGAAGTTACAACTTTCAAGCTACATTAAACTTGGCAGAATTGTAATTCGCATAATCTACATTCTTACCGTGTGAACAGGTTTGACAGAATTGACACGATAACGTCTGAATAGCTGAAGTTTGAGGACGTAATATTCAACTTAGGAGTTTCATAGATATCTCACCTCTTCGTCACACAATCCTTTCACATATGAAGATCTCCTCTCCGCAACGGTATTTGCACATATGCGGCATATGCACAATTTGCAAATAACTTGTAATGGCATAGTTACGTGTCATATACTGAAACACACCCTTGTCACAAACTTGTCAGTAGAAAAAGGCGCGAAATTCAAATTTTCTATGGGAGTTCAACCCTTCGCGCCTGAGTCAGATAATGTCACTGTGCCAGATTATTACTTATTCACAACGATAAACAAATGCTTGTATGTTGCTGCAATAATCAGCCGAAACTCTTAGTCACAGAGATTAAAATAGCTTGATCGCATTTGAAACCCCCTTCATAGGGAAACCTTAAAAAAGGGTTTTTGGTTTTGGCAGGCGTGTCTCACTCCGCGATTTCGTCGCTTTGCTACAGGTAGCTAAAAGTACATCCGTTCGGCCCCAATTTTGGGGAAAGCCATAAGCCGCGCGTGGCGCTGTCGCCACCTAGCGGCCATATCTGTGCTGATCGTAACAGACGCGTTTTGTTAGAGAGTGAGTCTTCTGTACTTAGTACTATTATTTATTCTGTGGTTTAGGTAAGGGCTTACCCGAATTAACTGTATTAAATTTGGTTAGTGTATCGTTTGGGTAAGTCATTGATATGCTTACCGAATTGATATGGTTTCTAAAAACCACTCTATCATTTACCCGAGGTAAAATCCTAATAAGGGTAAGCGGTTCCGGTCCCTGCAAATGACAAAGACGCCGCTTTCATATCCGCATTTATTTGTAAATACCTATAAACTACAAAAGTCACAAAAGCTCCGAACGTGGTAGATATTGTAGACCCGGGACAGTAACTCACGAGATTTCCCCGGCTTAAAGACCCAAATCAACGATTATCGCAAGCCAACAATTCCAAGTACGCGATACACTAATATTTCAACATAAACCTAGCTATTTTTCCAACAATACTCTAAGCTAATGTTCAATACCAAAACCGAGTAACAAGTTACGCACTTCACCACCCTTATAAGGTGTTAGGCGGTAGTGTAAACACTTCACGAACCGACCAATGTAACAAGAACTCCCGAAAGACCAATGGCCAAAGTAACTAGGCGCGATAAATAACGCCGGTATGGGATTACACGTGTCTCTGTAATTTGGTGGTAGCGAGGAAATAAATAAAGTCGATATAGGAGCGGATAGGCGACAACAATGGACGTTCGGAATTTAAAATTACGCGTAAAATTTAGGGCTGCGCATGAGCTGAAATGTGTGCGAAATTTTGTCGTTTTCTATAGTTCTCGCGGAAGCAAATATAAAGTATTTTATAAAGGAATGACAAGGGTTAATGTAGGTTGTCAAAGCGTATGGAGCACCCCTGGAGTTGAAAGTTAAACTGAGATCCATACAAATGCGCTAGAGATACATACTATTTAAAACTTTAAAAGAACATGACCAAGAGTCCGATTCAGACTAACCAATTTGTAACGGTTTTGAACTGACTTTAATACGACCTTGCATGACGATCGATCGGCTCGCACGACTTTCACTTCATTTGACATGCACCAATCGGCGTGAGCGATCTTCAAGGTAGTCTTCAAAATAAGATCAAAACCGTAACTCTCCAGAATCATTGGCCTTTCCTTCAAAGCTTGCTTTTTATTCATTTATAGTCGAAGCTATTCAAGCTCTACGCCCTATAGATAGGTACCGACAAGTCGTCCTGTACCAGTTAATTTAGTATTAATAACTTGTGCTAAAACTCGGTTCAATACGCTAAGCGTCACGTCATCGCCATCATCAGTCTTGTCCGGTAATTATTGAAACGAAATCCATTCTAGACGGAGGTGATTAATCATGGCAAATCAGCGATGGAATCAGTGCCTAGGAACAATCTGGACCTAGGAGCTGGGATGGATATGCTTTATGTATTAGAAAAAACTTTGTCTATATTTTGTCTTCTTGTGTACCTACGTAGAATTCAAAGTGGGTATTTTTTTAATAAATACCGATCACCCGAGGCAGAGGCAGACCAAAAATGAGATAGCGAAACGACCCGGACTGATTCTGTGGCGACTGGCGGGAACATGCATAAAGCCGTGACGAGTGGCGAAAGACAGGGGAGGCCTTTGCCCAGCAGTGGGACACAATATAGGCTATATTATATATAAAAAAACCGTTTTAATAATAATTTAAATGGAGTCCGAATCAAAAACTACCTACTATTATCTACGAGTACGAGTACTTATTACTAAAAAAAATACGATATACAAATATGAAGGTATACGTCTTATAGGTTGTTGTTTTTGTACTGTTCAATAGGTATAGGGCGATTTACTCATAATACTGTTTATACATATTATAAATATATAGGTAATATCATTATGAACTGATGATTCTTGTTATTTGTTATTTTCTATGAGTTTACTTACCTATTCAATCGAAGGACTGAAATTTTATGAGCACATAGGTATAAAGGAGTATACTTGTACTATGAGTAACAGTGCAAAATAAAAATTACATGCCGTAAAAACATATTGTAAAAGTCACTTCGCCATTTAAAATCACTTGGCTTTTCAGTAACAATGTACCTAGACATAATTATTTAGTTTTATTCACAACTTGTTGGGGCCTTTCAGTAACTGTCTGTGGTACATTAGCGTCAAGTTACTAACTTAAACTTTGCTAATTTTGTACCACTAATTAGGAATTTATTTAACTGACACAAAATTCAGTGTCAATATCTCAATGTCAACATCGAGTAAAAGCTGTCTGAATGCCATTAGCTCTCTAGTTGTAAGTACCACAAAAACTTCCTAACTTTCTATATTAATTTAAGTAAATTAGCTGTAATGACTATTTTAACTAATTTATTATACAAAGGTTTAAAAGTTAGATTGAATCTTTTAGGATAATAATTATACTGTTATAATGACTGAACTGAACTTAGAAATACAAAACTGAAGTTTTAATTTATTATGTGCATGTTAGCGAGTATTGGTAAGTAAACTTTTTTACAACTTAAACTTACTTTCTCCTTACTCGCCTCAAGTATTCTAAACAATCTTCCAACTTTAAAGAATCTTATAAGTTAACAAAGGACACTTTGCATACTTTATCATTTTAAGTTGTTCGAGAATTCAAGTTATATTTCGATACAACTTCTATAAATACACATTTCACCTCATAAATAATTATATTATTTATTCACAAAAATAACCAAGTGTAAATATTAAGACTATGGTTTCGAAGGGAAATCATTTCAAAAACACTTTTTGGTTTATTTTTTTTAACACGGAAATCTGAGTCAGCCGGATAAATGCGGCCCTAGTACTCTTTACCCTAATAGGGTAACTCAACCGTTCACTAGTTGTAGAAATAAAAAGCGACATCTACCGGGTAATTGTGTAAACACGTCTATAATTAGGCGTTATACACCAAGCTCTGTATTATTCTCTTTTTGTTTATTTAATCATAAGTTTGCAGTTCAGATAATTACGACGTCATACAATTGTAATGTTTAAAAACAAGTTGCAGTGCGAATAAATAACAGTCATTAATCTCATCCATTCTTTTTAATCCGGTATTCTGCAGGAGCCATTAAACTTTATTGTTTCTGTTTTAAATACCTTTCCGAGTCCTGATCGATGTGCACGAGCAAGTAGCTTCACCTCAAAACTATCACTCACTCACTTATCTACCCACCTTTTAATCTCACCCTTATTTCAAGGAAAGTAAAGTTCAAAATGATACGCTGCAATGCGGCATAGCGATGACAACTCTATGGTTGATAAATCTGGATAATATATTGATCTTTTGAAAATAGATTTTTACAGTTATCTTAGGTAAGGATTGTTTTGTGTTTGATGGTGTAATGAAGATTACTATGTTGCGCCGTAAGCGCAAAAAGCAAAGGTTGGTCGGTTTTGCATTTTAGCATATACAATTTTGCTGTAAAATACTGTTACGGACATAAAAGTACTCTCGGTCCAAGGAGGAGTAGGCATTAAAGGTTGTCTGTGTTTCGGGGTAGGTACCTACCTGTATTGATTTAATATTCTTTTAAGTTTAAAGACACGAACCTAGCCGCCGCCATATTATAGAACTAACACTCATTATAAAATGACATTCTGAAATAACATGAAATTTATACCAACATTCAAATAACATAATATAATTATCTTCTATATATATAAATGCAAGTGTCCTGACTGACTGACTGACTGACTGACTGACTGACTGATTCATCAACGCAGAGCCGAAACTACAAAAGATAGAAAGTTGAAATTTGCACACTAGGTTGCATTTATAAAGTGTACAAGAGATAAGAAGCGATTTTGAAAAATTCAACCCCTAAGGGGGTTAAAAAGGGGATGAAAGGTTGTATGGGGAACAAGTTTTATTTTAAGCTAAGAATTTGAAACTTTGTAAAAATGTATTATATTAAAAAACAAGAAAACTAATTTCAGCGTTTTTGAAAATTCATCCCCCAAGGTGGTGAAAAAGGGGTTAAAAGTTTGTATGGTGATCAAATATTTTTGTGAGTGTGGGACTTGAAACTTTGCATATGGGGATATTATTATAAGACAGGAAAAGTAATTTCAGCGTTTTTGAAAATTCATCCCCTAACAGGGTTAAAAAGGGGTTGAAAGTTTGAATCCATTACAAATGCTTTGAAACTTCTTAGATAGGCATAATAGCCGATTACAAAAAAAAAGTAATTGCAACATTTTTGGAAATTCAACCCCTAAGGGGGTTAAAAAGGGGATGAAAGTTCGTCTTGGGTTGCATATTTTATTTTGATCTAGGAACTTGAAACTTTGCAAAAAGGTATTAAATTAAAATACAAGAAAACTAATTTCATCGTTTTTGAAAATTGATCCCCCAAGGTGGTGAAAAAGGGGTTGAAAGTTTGTATGGAGATCAAATATTTTTGTGAGTGTGGGACTTGAAACTTTGTATATGGGGATATTATTATAAGACAGGAAAAGTAATTTCAGCGTTTTTGAAAATTCATCCCCTAACAGAGTTAAAAAGGGGTTGAAAGTTTGAATCCATTACAAATGCTTTGAAACTTCTTAGAAAGGCATAATAGCCGATTACAAAAAAAAGTAATTGCAACGTTTTTGAAACTCAACCCCTAAGGGGGTTAAAAAGGGGATGAAAGTTCGTCTTGGGGTGCAAATTTTATTTTGATCTAGGAACTTGAAACTTTGCAAAAAGGTGTTAAATTAAAATACAAGAAAACTAATTTCAGCGTTTTTGAAAATTCATCCCCTAAGGTGGTGAAAAAGGGGTTGAAAGTTTGTATGGATATCAAATATTTTTTCGAGCGCGGGACTTGAGTCTTTGTATTTGGGGATATTATTAGAAGACAGGAAAAGTAATTTCAGCGTTTTGTAAAATTTATCCCCTAACAGGGTTAAAAAGGGGTTGAAAATTTGTACGGGTTTCAAATTTTATTTTAAGCTAGGAACTTACAACTTCGTAAAAAGGTATTAAATTAAAATACAAGAAAACGAATTTCAGCGTGTTTGAAAATTCATCCTGTAAGGTGGTGAAAAAGGGGTTGAAAGTTTGTATTGATATCAAACATTTTTTCGAGCGCGGGACTTGAATCTTTGGATTTGGGGATATTATTAGAAGACAGGAAAAGTAATTTCAGCGTTTTGTAAAATTCATCCCCTAATAGGGTTTAAAAGGGGTTGAAGTTCGTATAGCGTTCAAATTTTATTTTAAGCTAGAAACTTGAAACTTTGTTAAAAGTTATTAAATTAAAATACAAGAAAACTAATTTCAGCGTTTTTGAAAATTCATCCTGTAAGGTGGTGAAAAAGGGGTTGAAAGTTTGTATTGATATCAAACATTTTTTCGAGCGCGGGACTTGAATCTTTGGATTTGGGGATATTATTAGAAGACAGGAAAAGTAATTTTAGCGTTTTGTAAAATTCATCCCCTAACAGGGTTAAAAAGGGGTTGAAAGTTTGTACGGGTTTCAAATTTTATTTTAAGCTAGGAACTTGAAACTTCGTAAAAAGGTATTAAATTAAAACTGCAAAAAATTTATTTCAGCGTTTTTGAAAATTCATATCTCAAGGTGGTGAAAAAGGGGTTGAAAGTTTGTATGGAGATCAGATATTTTTGTGAGTGCGGGGCTTGAATTTTTGTACAGAGGCATTTATTAGAATACAAGAAAAGTAATTTCAGCGTTTTTAAAAGTACATTCCTTAAAAGGGTTAAAAAGGGGTTGAAAGTTTTTATGGGGTTCAAATTTTATTTTAAGCTAGGAACTCGAGACTTCTTAAAAGGGTATTTTATTAAAAGAGAAGAAAACTTATTTCAGCGTTTTTGAAAATTCATCTCTCAAAGTGGTGAAAAAGGGTAAAAAGTTTGTATGGAGATCAAACATTTTTGTGAGTCTTTGTAAAATGGCATTTTATTAAAATACGAGAAAAGTAAATTCAGCGTTTTTAAAATTCATCTCTTAAAGGGTCGAAAGGGTGTTGAAAGTTTGTAAAGTTGCAAACAAACTTGAAACTTCGTAAAAAGGTATTTCATCAAAAGAGAAGAAAACTAATTTCAGAGTTTTTGATAATTCATCCCCATGGTGGTGAAAAAGGGGTTGAAGATTTGTATAGAGGTCAAACATTCATTTGAGTGCGGGACTTTAATCGTTGTAAACTTTGTATATAGGCATATTATTAAAATACAAGAAAAGTAATTTCAGCGTTTGTAAAAATTCATCCCCTAAAATGGTTAAAAAGGGGTTGAAAGTTTGTATAGGGTTCAAATTTTATTTAAAGCTAGGAACTTCAAACTTCGTAAATAGGTAGTTAAGTAGTAGGTTTTATTAAATAGAGGACATGAAAATCTTCTGGTTGAGAGGGATTATATCGAGAACAATTTTATTCAGTTAGGGGCTTGAAGCTTCGTAGGTTGTGAAAGACAAGTATCATGCGTTGTAATATTAATAATTAACAAATGATTAACCGTCTTACTGCGATCTTTTGCTGCATAATGTTCTAAGCTAATGTAGAATATATAACCACCAATATACAAATCCACGCGTACGAAGTCGCGGGCAACAGCTAGTATCTACATAGGTATGTCTATTACTAGTTTTCATTCCTAGAAATTGTATTACAAAGAAATTAGATCGAGTAGAAGTTTTACATAAGAAACTATTGCTCTATTTCGGGTTAATATTTGACGTATCTTAAAGTTCGAATATGGCTGTTCATTAAGAGTGTTCATAAAACTGATGCAGCCATATTCGAACTTTAAGATACGTCAAATATTAGATATAGAAACGATATGGATCGGATATGTCAGTGTCAAACAAGTGTCAAAAGTGACGTTGTTGTTTGAAGAAACGTCACTTTTGACACCTGTTTGACACTGACATATCCGATCCATATCGTTTCTATATCTAATATTTGACGTACCTTAAGTTCGAATATGGCTGCATCAGTTTTAGGATAAACATAAATATTATTTCGTATACTTAAGTATTAAATAACTATACTATTTATTTAAAATTGACGTACCTACAGTTTCTCACGTGACAGCCCTAAGTTATATGTTTAATGTATCAGCAATTGGTATGGCTAGTTGACGCGCTCGTTATGAGATGTCGCTAGTGCTGCGTGCGCACACGCTTAACTAACGACACAGCAGCCGTGTTGGTTTGTTTTACTAAGCAGTGTTTGCTTGTCGGCAGATGTAAGAATTGAAAAATAAAATCAGTGGCAGGTGAATGGTCATGAATAGGTACCTGAAAATAGCAACTTTTATAGAAGATCAACCAAAGACAAGGCAGATTAGCTAGACGTCCCATTTCTCTGTCAAATATGCTTCTACATCCAAACCCTAATTAAGAAACTCAAGAGAAGATAAACATATTTTCCATACTATCAATATCCAGAGAGGAAAATAAGACTACATTTGTATGAATTGTATGGAGTATCGGTTACCCTCTACCTACGCTCTTAAGATAAAGATTCCAGAAGTGATAGAAATTTCCTGCATCATTTTTACTCATCTAGCAGTAATCATTAGGTCTACTTATTCCCATATATCCTATACGTCACAAGATACTAAACAACTTAATTTATCAGTTTACAGCCTAAACAGTGATTAAACTAGTAACTTTGTTTCCTGAACTGAGTAAAGTAACGAACAGGCCCGTCATTCAAATCTATTACGGAGCGCTAACGAGTTGGGGACTCCTTGATTAGGCCTTTGCCTCCGATTGAAGCCGAAGGGAGCAGACCAGTGCCCTACTGTTTATCAAAAGCTTGTAACTTGTAATACAAGTGGTTCCTTTCTAACAAAAGCTATGAAAAAGGGACTTCCGCTTGTATTACAAGTTACAAGCTTTTGATAAACTGTACGGATATGATGGTCGTTCTTGTCTACGTGACAGCGTGATAAAACGGTGTCCGTCACTTTCTTTCCCACGGTGTTAAACAGTGACAGTTATTTTATCACGTGGATAAAGATGGATAAAGCTATCCATAATAGGCTGGCAGGGCACAGGAATTATGACATCTTGTTGCATCTGACAGTAGGTGAATGGAGCAGCCCTAGTAGCACGGTCGCATTTTTATCGTTTATCACCATGCCTGTCACGTTCTAACAAGTATGTAAGTGCGATAGTGACGGGCATAATGATAGTCGATAAAAATGGAACCGTGCTTAGCCCGCAGGTGATATAGGTTGTTTGGTCCATTCGTCGCCAAATCGAATGATAGGGATGATCATTTGCTATGTTCTCAGGGCTCCAAACACATTATGTGCCTGGTATCGTACCTAGTCAAGTATCGAACGTAAATTGAGTTTGAAACAAATTTTGTATAGCGTTCGCATTTCCAAGAACCGTTAGGAGCGAAATCGATGTACTTAAGCTGTTAGTAACCAGTAGGGCTTCCAATACCGGGTTCCCGGTATTTCGGGATCCCGGGATCCCGTCTTTTTAGACGCATTTTTCAATACCGGTATTTTTAAAGGCAATACCGGGATCCCGGTATTTTTAAAAATGAGGGAAATGCGCAGTATAAACCCTTTAAATCCAATATATTCAGCTGTATCAAAAAATTCAAAAAGCTTACTAAACGTCAGACGCATCTAGAGTTAGACCAAGAAAAGTCTGCAACGATTTAGACAGCACGCGCAGTGGAAGTGTTATTTAAAACGTCAAAATTCTATGAAATTATGACGTACAAATAACACTTGCACTGCGTACTGCGTATGCTATCAAAATCGTTGCAGACTTGGTCTAACTGGTCTAACTCTAACTGGGTTAGAAACCCTCATTTTATTATTGAAACAAGATCGTTGCCTATGCGTCAGATAAATATTTGGTGGTTGGTGGTGGATGAATCCTGAAGTTATGTGAGTGATGAATATGATGATAGTGACATTGACATTAACATAATTAGTTCTTATAATTTTATCAAAAAATAAAACTAAAGAGCAAGGATAACTGTAATAATGGCAAACCAATTATGACGGAAATTTGAAAAAAATGTTGTCTGGTTGGTTAAGTTGGACTACAAATGTGACTGGTGAGGTGAAGTCAACAAATTGGATAAAATTATTGCCAACCTGGAGTGCGAAATAAAATTATTGCAGATGGCGGCATTGATTGTTTATTGTTGTAATAGCTTTTAGGACATATTTGGTATTCCAGTGAGCCTTTCTAATTCCCCTTTTTAATAAAACTATATATTTTTAAGCGATTCATATCCAATACCGGGATCCCGGGATCCCGGTATTGATGAAGACAGTTTCGGTATTAATACCGGTATTGTGAGAAGTCCGGTATTTGGAAGCCCTAGTAACCAGTATATTTTAAACCCGCAGTAACCAAGAGGCCAATTTAAATTTACATTTTGACATCAAAATTATATCTAAATGATGTGGTAAGTACATATTGTTATCATTCGCCCGTGCGTCTCGCTCGCCACAATACGAGTATATTATTATACAGGTAAAAGCAAAAAGCACGCGCGAAGTATACTAAATGACATAATTTTGTCATCACAGCGATGATACTCGTACATAATAAACCTCAAATTAGTCAAATATAAATCGAATCGGCCGCGCTTGCACAAGCAATTGGAATACCCGGCCAGTTTGCAGACTGAGCAAACGTAGACTTGTGTGATTGTTTTCATCGAGTTAGGGAAATTACGGCGAATACGGAGTGAATGTTTGTGAGTAAGTACATTACGTATTGTCTCAGTCTAACTTCTTACAGCAAGGTAACACATGTGATTTCAGTGCTACTAGCGTAACCTCTTCTCACAAGAGCGTTTAGGCATAATAATATCATATTTTGATCGATTGATAAATCCGATATCACAGAAATAAATGGGCTAAGGAACTCTAATTTAATTAATACGGACGGCTAATTTGTTTTAGTCTGTCCGAAATTAAAGCAATTATTTATACCGCGATTTTTTATGTATTTTGATGAAATCCGATGACCTTCCCATGTCCTAAACCAATCAACTATCAAAATACATTTCTTATTCGAAAATCGCGATCGCAAAAAGGAAAAGAGTGTTATCGGCGCGGCGGTCGGCGCGCGTTTTTATTTTTTGACAAGTGCCATCGATACTCACCGCGGCCATTGTTCTCGGGCCGCCGTCATTGCTTGTTATTTCGGTGCCTGCTACAGTGGCCGCAATATTATGGTCACTACATATTGCTTATCGATGGTCTTTACCCGTCGACTATCAAGTAAATTAAAACTCGTTACTAGAATATGATGTGTTCAATCAGGTAGATTTAAAAGTAGAAAAACTCTTAAATATATAAATATTTATGTTTACCGCAGATTTAACAATATAACGCAAGGAATCTCTCTTACATTATTGTAATTAAAATAAGTTTTCGGCAAAAAATACATTTTTGGTAGCTACAAGCTTTTATCGCGAGCTGTATTCTTTCCACAGGCAACTAATACTCGTCGAGACAATTCTACCAACCCCAGACAAAATTAGGTTGCGTTATTTTATCACAGAGTTCCTATGGCCACCTTCTGTCTCCATCTTTATATAAGTTTGATAGTACCATAATATTGCATTGTCACCCGACTTTTATAATTATGTAGGTATGCATCTTTATCGGAAATCGGGAAGTTGGTCAAATTTAACTTGCAAGATTTGATTACAGACAGACGGAAAGACAACGGGATGAAACTAAATGAAAACTTGTAACAAAAACATATCTTAAATAAAACGGCTTTTTAAACTTTAAGTATAACATTTGTTAGGTAACGAGATGTGGCAGCTTGTTGATGACAATATCAGTCATCATTTTGTTGTTGCTGTAACTGACATAATTTTAGAAACCTTGTGAGAAGTTTTCATTATGTAGTAGCATGTTACTAAGCTGTAATTGAAAACCCTTTATTTATACGTGTTCTCAATATCACCATTTGTCCTAAATTCTTCAATTACCTAGTTGAACTACTTTTCCTTTTTAAAACTAATTTTAACTAACACGAAGTAGTGAAACAAAGCCAAAGCCATTAAGGAAAGTTTAACACATGCATGGGCAGTTTTTGATTATTTTATATTATAGTTTTAGTTTTATAATAGTTTAGTTTTATTTTATTTTATAATTTTAGATTATTCCATAAACAGTGATTGTTTAATTGAATTAATATTCGGAATAAAAATTCCGTAGAACCATTGGATAAAATCCACAGTCCACACTCGCAGACTACCACTGTAGAACAACCATTGCACCCAAGCATCCGAATCTGCGCCATTGGCGATCGCGATTCGATGGAATATATTCTGACGTGTTCGATTTTCAAAATTTCCTTTTTTTCTCTTTCCGAGGCGAGGACAATGTGGTCCGGGGCGTAACGAATAAGTTGATTTATAAAAACGCATGTATGCCGCCAGCTTTATGCGCTCTGAAATAATACCATGATTTGTTTTGTCCGTTAATGGCTGTGTATGGGTGTTTGTGGAGGGTTATAGGAGCGTTAAAGGAGTTATGTAGGCGCGATTGGCTGTTATGACGCCTTTTAAGGTGTATTCGCTCATATTTCTGGTATTGCGTTGGTAAAATTGGCAATTTATGTTGTATTAAATCGCAAATTTTTGTAGATTGCCGATAAAGCGCTGCTTGACCGTTCGTTATATGTACAAAGCGTATCAGAATAAAATATTATGTATAGTCATGGTACTGAATTTAAAACTGAATTCAGATAGACTTTAAAAGTGTTACGTCAAGTTTTAATCATACCTACACCTTATTAGGGTTCCGTACCAAAAAGGTACAAAAGGAACCCTTATGGTGCGACTCTGTTTTTACAAAAGTCACGATGCTATGGGTATTTCACTTATTTAGGATTATGTAAATGTACATAATCAGATTTTCGAGGTACAAACAGACTTCTTGATATCGTTGTTGACTGCACTTATTTGCAAATAAACATGCATGCGCATCGCATCGGCAACGTTTAAACGTCGTGCAACGCGAGCTGCATTAGCTTTATGACATAATGGTCTTTGCATAAACATGCCGATTTCCTGTTGCGACTGTAGGTACTTGGAATTAGTTTATGTAGGTATTTTATGCGTTTCATAGAAAGCTCTTCATCTTAAACGTTTACAGTTAAATAATCTAATCTTACCATGAAAATAGTCGCCAACATTAAATAACTTAAGTTTTTTTTACACACTCTTGACACAGAATAAAAAAAAATTCTAAAGTACCTACACTTAGAAGCAAAGTACGAAGACAAGTAATTTAAAAAAACCGGCCAAGTGCGAGTCGGACTCGCGTTCCAACATTAAGTTCGACCGGTTCCGTACATTAGTCCGACTCACGCTTGACTGCACATTTCTAATAGGTTTTCCTGTCATCTATAGGTAAAGAACTATTTTGTGTATTTTTTTTTTCAATATTTTAGACCCAGTAGTTTCGGAGATAAGGGGGGGAATGGTAATTGTTTTGCCTATTTTCTTGAATAACTGCTAAACTATTAATCGCGAAATTATAAAAAAAAAATATTTGAGATTCTTACAATGAGCTCTTTCATTTGATATTTAACACGATATAGTTTGAAAAACTTTATTTTTAATTTTCTCATTTACCCCCCAAAAATGACCTGATTCATTTATTGACATGAATTCATTTATTTACGTTACACATCCATCTTTGGGTCACAAACTTACATGTGTGTGCCAAATTTCAACTTAATTGGTCCAGTAGTTTCGGAGAAAATAGGCTGTGACAGACGGACGGACAGACAGAGGAGTGATCCATTAGGGTTCCGTTTTTTCCTTTTGAGGTACGGAACCCTAAAAATCATAGGAATTGTCCGATTTTCAATACTTTTGACTTATTTTTTCCAATTCCCTACTATAAAACATTGTTTCCAAAAATCAAGCCACGAATTGTAAATGTGTAAAAAAGAAGTCAAATAACCTTAAAAAATAGCTAACGAAGCCGCGCCAAACACTAGTAAGTGTCATATAAATGTCAGCAACTTGAAAAAAGCGTGAAACGGTCAACAGTGCGTGGGGTCTTTATTGACACGGAGCTGTCAAAACTTACATGTGCGAGCAAAAAGTGTGTTAACATCGAGCGAAATGTGGAGTGGATAAAATTCTGGCAACCTCTAGGTGTTAAATGGGGGCTGGATTTAACTGTTTATGTATTGATATTCTAACTTATCCACTGTATATTCTAATACCTTTAAACGAGCAATTGTTGCTTATTTATTTATCTCTCGGAATCTCGGTAACGGCTCTAACGATTTCGATGACATTTTCTATATGAGGATTTTCGGGGGCGAAAAATCTATCTAGCTAGGTCTTATCTCTGGGAAAACGCACATTTTTGAGTTTTTATATGATACAAAGAAGAAACATTTTAATATTTTTATACACCGTTCACTCACAACAAATTATTATGTAAAAATAACTTCGAACAGCTTAAAAATTAAGGACAATAGTTTATTACAAATACGACGCAAACAGCTCGTTATGTACGAATACTGTATTTATTTATCTTAACGACGAATGCTTAAAACAGAGACAAAATAAAAATACCTACGTCCCATTTAAAGAGCAACAGAATTTGTAGAATACGGTCAGCAAACTTTATTACAATTGTCACACACCTTTTTAGCACAATGGCATTACAATAGGACCATGTGAACTAAGAACAAACTAGGCTTGCTAGTTCGTTGAATTAGTTAGTACTGGAAAGCGCACTGAAGGATGAATTTTAAAAAAAGGTGTATAGCAAAGAACACATAACTTTACAATTAAATTTCTTCCCTTGTTGGTAACAAAATTTAAGAGGACATAATTAAAGTTAGATAAAATAGTATTTTATGCAACCGTTGTTTAAGAGGGGTCAAAAAAGGCGAGTGGCGTGAGTAACAATTTGAGGCGAAGCCGAAAATTGTTGATAAAGACGCCACGAGTATTTTTTGACTCAGTTAAACAACGTTGCATACAATACTTTTTCTACGACCAAGTACTTACTTTGAAATAAAATTGTAAATTTAACAAATATTTTTAATTCAAGAAGTAGCAAAAATGGAGGCTACGGGCGGGAAAAGAATGAATGAATGAATGAAATTAAAAAAAACATGTCTATGGTTCACTTATTTGTCAGAGATGACATTTAAAATAAGGTTGGCAACACTGTATTTCATTCAATATTTTTAAAGTTGTCATTACACGATGTATCGTAAAATCGCCAAAAATATACTGCGTGTATGCGCAAATTCTTTTTTGGGGAATAGACTAAAGACTTGTCTTGACAACTATAAGATAGGGGTTTAAAGGTGTGTGCACGACCCTTTAAATGACAAATAAAAGTACGGGAGTAGAAAAAAACACTAATAACACGGATATGTACACAAAATGGTAAACCGGGGTGACTTTCAAATGCAGAGGCGACTTCGATATAATCAGTTTTCAGCCGTAACATATTTTTATTCGGAATTTTTAGTAGTAGGTAAACAAGTACTTATGTATAATAATTGACCGAAGCGTAGCGAAGGTCTACGTTTTGACTCGGGCATTTTGCTTTTGTATGTCCGGTTGTTCTCCTCTACAGGTCGCAATTCTTAACCGATTTTCGTGAAATTTTGTGACCGAATTCTATGACTAAATAAAAATTTTTTGTCGATCCGGTTTTTGGAAATTTTTCAAAATGGCGGAGTCGTGATAGCTCCCGCGTAAACAAATAGTCGTATCGGTATCATAAGAGTTTTT
Organism: Cydia amplana; assembly: GCF_948474715.1. Classification (NCBI taxonomy): domain Eukaryota; kingdom Metazoa; phylum Arthropoda; class Insecta; order Lepidoptera; family Tortricidae; genus Cydia; species Cydia amplana. Next base: position 6,898,381 of record NC_086085.1, read on the forward strand.
TCTTTTTGAGATATGTTTATAGATTAAATGGCCAAAAATTCAAAAAATTTGTATCGCTGGTTTTGGCGGTATTTAGATATTTAGTTTTTACTTGAGAATGAGTAGCTAAATTTCGTCAGCTTTAGTAAGAACTATAATAGCGTATTTTGCAAACGTTCGCTTTTTTTGTTTGCATCGGGAGGTTCCTGGTTCCATCCCCAGTAATTGTATACTGCTACATAACTTTTTGTATTTTTTTTATACTTAAATTTCGTATAGTTGTTTTTTATTTTATTTTTTTATTTTGAAAAAATGAAAAATTTCGTATTTTTTATTTATCAAGCGCGGGTTAAGCGTATTCGTTTAATTTTTGTTTGTAGCTTTGTGTACTTTTTAATTTTTTGTTTATATTACATGTACTATACCTATATTTTAATAAATATTTTTTCCATACATTTATTCAGTTTTAAGCTCTGCTCGCGAGGTCTACAGCTCACAGAGCCACTAGTTTATTTATTTGTTACTTATACACTTGTTGTCGTGATGGAAATGCTTGAGTGTCCGATGATTGAGTAAAAAAGAAAAAAGAGATTATATCCTGAGAAAATAATAGATCACTTTATTAGTTTAGCTCTGGACGAAAAGCGAGATAACTAACTTAAACATACACGTTATTGACCAAGCGAAAGCGAAGGCCTCCGTCTAGCTAGGGCAAAAATTATTTCGTATATCCGGATGTTATCTTCTACAGGTCGCAATTCTCCACCGACTCTCGTGAAATTTTGTGAGCAAAAACCGAAATTTGCAAACTACGGGGATCTTTCTCCTTTACTCCAATGAAGTTGTAATTAGACTGACAGAGAAAGATGCCCGCAATTTGCGAACATCGATTTTTGCGGTTATAGCCCTGGTTCGATAATTATATTATAAAATTCTGTCGATTCAGTTTTTGAAAATCTTTCAAAATGACGGAGCTATGGGGATTCGTCAGGTCTACAGCACATAGAGCCACTATTTTAAACCACTTACTATTTGTCACTAGCTCTCATGCCAGTCGTCCTTACTTATTCCATGTAACTACTAATAATTGTCCTTTTCGAAACAAAGGCGTAAGGCTACATTGTGTACAATTGTTTTTTTTTTTTAAACTACATATAAGGGCCACGCGAAATTGCCAGCATTGGGGTCTGAATACATAAGTGAAAATTATAAATTTAAAGTTGCCTCGTTAGAGTATCGATGTATGTTTGTGTTTCTGTAAAATGACAACCAGCATAAAGGTGCATTCTTGTTTAAATAATGTTATTAAAATGAATGCTTCTGTTTCGAAATCGGAGAATTAAATTGGGTACCGATAAATAATAATGGCCATTAATTATGGCCCTATATAATGCCATGTTTTGAAAACTTATTTAAGTAATTAAGAGATATTAAATGATAAGACATTATTACTTACACTTATGTATCATTGAACGTTGGTAGTATAGTAATTCAAACCGAAAGTCGCGGTTCGAACCCCGGCTCGTTCCTGTGAGTGTTTCGGAACTTATGTCCAGTGGATTCCACATCATTTTATGGCGAAGAAAAACATCGTAAGGAAACTGCACTAATCCCAATAAGGCCTAATTGGCCCTCAGGGTTGGAAGGTCAGATGGCAGTCGCTTTCGTAAATGAAGTATAGTAAAAATCAATGCAATCTTCTCTGTACTGATTTTCTGTTTGGCCCAATGGTAGCAGAGAATGCCTTAAGGCATTAAGTCCGTGATTTGCACTTGCTTGTATTGTGCAATAAAGGTTAAATAAATAAATAATCTTCTTTTAAACTAGGTACCTATAACACTGATTTAAACTTTCACGATATTTACACATTATTAAATTGTACACCGGGACTTAATCGCGTACTTATCTAAGTTTTAAGATTTACCTCCGACGTTTCGAGGACGGTGTTGTCCCCGTGGTGTCGGAGAAGATACGCGATTAAGTCCCGGTGTACAATTTAATAATAGGTACCTATAGTTAGATATATCATTACCTTATGAATCTGCCTTATTGAGAACAAAAGCCCTTCGATAGCTTGTTACCGGTCGATTTAAATTCGGGTTTCAATGTTAATTCATCGATTGAAAGAAGCCAGTGGAAGCGCGGCATAATATCATAATGAATATTTAACGGGCTCTGAGGGATCCCACTTTAATCCTAGACCTCAGAAAATATTGCTTTTAGCGAAAAATACCTCGGTGAGGTTTTTGTTGCGAGAATTTAGTGGGTGGGCACATTACTACATTAGTATAAAACAAAGTCGCTCCTCGCTGTCTGTCTGTCCCTATGTTAGATCTTTAAAACTAAGCAACGGATTTTGATGCGATTTTTTTTTTATAGATAGAGTGATTGAAGAGGAAGGTATCAGTATAATTTGTTAACCCGTGCAAAGCCGGGGCGGGTCGCTAGTGATCTATAATTAATTAGAACCAATTCTCGCCGGGGCAGAACAGGCTGCGTAGCCAACATGCCACTCGTTAAACGCAACTGCCACTTTCGCACTACTATGGAATAGTGATAGAGAGCGATGACTCCGCTACGCCACGGAGCGTTAACGATTGGCACGTTGGCTAAGCACCCGGTCTTAAGTGGAAATACGCAGACAGACCTCAAATAAATTGGTCCGACGATCTAGCCCTTGTTAGAGAAAACGGTACTCGCTCAATATTTTTTTAACGCTTATAATTATAGTCATCCAGAGCCAGTACCATGAGTCACTGACAGTGTCAAAACTGACATCGAGATCAGTGATCGCTATCGAGAACGTAATTTACTTTTTATACATCTCGCTCGCGCTAATTCGCGAGTACGAGCGAGATACAGAGAAAGTAAATTACGTTCTCGATGGCTTTTATGTCAGTACCAAACTGATGGTAGCCGTACAGAATACATAAGACTGATCATTTCAAGGAAGCAGGATTTGAACTTTAATTTTTTTCTATTTTGAAACTGGAGTTGTAATCACAACGTAGTATAAAACAAAGTCACTTCCCGCTGTCTGACTGTCCCTAATCCCTATGTATGCTTAGATCTTTAAAACTACGCAACGGATATTGATGCGGTTTTTTTAGATATAAATTAAAAAATATATACCTACCTAGAGTGATTCAAGAGGAAGGTTTATATATAATTTGTTAACCCGTGCGAAGCCGGGGCGGGTCGCTAGTTACAGATAAATATTTAAAAGAAGTTATATAAAAGGATTTGGCCAATAAATATTTTCTGTAATGTCGTTATTGAAGGAGGAAATATGGTTAATTGTGTCATATTATCACATGCCGTATAATCACATGTTCTCATTAAGACCTTTTAAAAAGCCCCAGTTATCGTAATTTTATTTGAAAATACTGCCCAAAATTTGAAAGGTACACTGAGCATTGCCAATCGACGTAAACGTTATCATTTTCTTAATAAACTCTTCAAATTATACCCTTTAATTTAAATAATAAAATGAAATCATCCGTGTTATTAGATTTGCCTCGGAAATTGGCATAAGGCGAGATAAGTATAATAATGTACGATTATTGAATTTAGACGGTTAAGGTCGGAAACCTTGAATGCTCAGGTTTTATTTTAGATATCTGTATCTGTATGGTCAGTAAAAAAAACAATGTTAAGTATCACTGAATTGTTAGAACGTCCTGCTTTGCTATAAGTCCTTCCCATGAGGGAGAAGAGTTAACTCTTAGATTTAACTCCACACAGACGGAGCTGCAAGCATGGCTTGTGTTTTATAAAGCATATTTTTGGCTGATATAAAATGTTATATAACATCTTGTGACAGGGACAACATAATAAAACACTATCAATACTATCATGCTGTGTCACAAATGTCACAATGTCTTTACAAGCTGGTTTGGGTTCTAATTTGACAGTCAATTAAAAACTTGACTGATGGCATGCCGTCATTTTTATAATTTGATTACCAATATGATGTAAAATAAAGGCAACACCTTGAGCAAAATAGTGACGTTATACCTCCATCCAGTTAGTCAATAATTATGACTTTGAAAATGTTCGTGGTTCGTACTAACTCTTAATATAATAAGAGTTATAATTTAAAAATATATAAGGAATTTATAATTACATTGTTTCTTCAAATGCAAATGAAGTATTATAATAAATAGTATGTTAAGAAAAAAACCCTAGGAAAAAATAAAACAAACTTGAAAACGTTCTGGCTAGGCTATTGAATACAAGTTCAAGTTCTCGATGGTACTTTAAAACTAGAACGTGCTTAAACTGCTTAAGTTCATATTTGAAGCCATTTAAAATAATATTAGCAAAGGCATGTATTGCAAATTTTAATACGGGCATTATAACAATGGCATTTTCTTGCTTGTTTTGCCATCGGTACAGCGCACGCGGCGCGGTGGGTGCTTTGCTGTAATCCGTTAAACAAAAAAGGTTCCAAGAGTTAAAAGAATAGAATGCACTTCCGTCCTTTTTGGTTTTCCCTGCATGAACCGGTCTGGCCACCGATGCGTTACCGATTGAACACATGCTTGTATAAAAAGCGTTATCGCTGGCCGATTTGAAGTTATAGCGTTGAGGAGTAAAAGGGTTTGAGCATGTGTAAAATTGTTGATAGGGTAGGCGGTTGTGTCATTTTGAATTGCTTGGGTTTTAGGCGTCGTCCAATGTTATGAGGTGTAGAAGTTCCTACTATAGGAAATTTAATAAACAAACTGGTCATACTCATTATGGTAACTGCAGAACATACTATGGTGGATTTGACCGTAGTAATCTAGGACTAAACTTAAGGATGTTTATTGCTGTCGTTGCTGCATTGCTGTCGCGATTAGAACTTTCAATCCGTCACTCCATTAAATCAAGGAATGTACCCTAAACAACGGGGGTTTTGGGTCCAATTTCCTTTCGTAAATCCGAATGTCACCTAAGATGATAGTCCATTTCCAACCGCAGCTGCACTACTGTTCATTTTACTATGGAAATTGATAGTAACAGCGACGCATTCAGTATATTATGGCTCTTCTGAGGTGAACTTTTCGCTTCGAACCATAATCTTTCAAACAAAGGCCATTGTCTCTATTATCGCAAACCCGCTAGCTCGAGCGTTAGCACGTGCCAGTACAACATTCATATTGAAAAACAACCGGTATCGTCATAGTATTAAGGTTCAAATTTAATGTCACTGATATTCTAGATATTACGTTTTGGTAGTGTAGGACGATCGGGCGGTCTATCGATACGGCACTCATATTATTTTGATACTTAGTGTGGTGTTAAAAATGAAACGTGGTTATCTAATCTAATACCTTTAAACAAGCAATTCTTGTTTATTTATTTATTTATTTATATATATATATATATATATATATATATCGGTTACTAGTAGTGCAGCTGCGGTCAGAAATGGAATGTTTCCCTTAGTCGAATAAAAATACAGGCCAACTGTTGATCCGTTTAAAGAAAGTTGTCCAATCGGACTGTTGATACTTTTACTGATATTCCAATACCATATATAGAGCGATGATGATAAATCATGCATCAAAGCGTGGAGGTGTCAGATTGCAGATAACAAGGCTGGCAAAAAAGGGCGTAACACTAAAATCATTTTATTCCGATGATAAGAATATTTACGGTCTCCGAGAAACATGGGTGCTTGGAGTTTGCATTGGGTTTATAGAGGGTGTCTTCAAGTCATTTCAAATGGTAATTATTTACAAAACAAGACTGCCCATACAAAACTGGTACTGTGGTAGTACATATTTAAAAAAATCATTAAAAAACCTCTTGTACCCGAATCTTTTCGCTACTGTAACATATAATTATGTATCCCTTTATATATCGAAAAGATCGCTTATATCTAACACCTAAATCGAAAACCCATAAAGAAGCAAAGTAAGTAAGTACCTAAATCGAGTTGCGGGTTTTCAAATCAATCAATCTCCCTTAAACAAATACCAACAGCAACAAAGTGAAATTACCACTTCATCCTACGTAAGTAAGACCTGTTTTTCGTTGAAATACCCAACGGTTATCCAAAACTCAATGTCTCTTCTTAGTTATTTTGTTATGGATGTCGTATCGAACTTTCAGTATTCGCGAAATAAAATTTAGCAACAAACTTATTTTGTCTATTACTAGCAAAACCAAGATAGATCTAATGGATAGAACCTTTTCAAACAGCGGAGTAAGGAACTTAGTACACCAAACCTACATATGTGACGTTATCTATGAAAAGGGACCTTATTGTCGATGGCGCTTACGCCATTATTAACGATGCTCCGATATAAATACTATACCGCGCGATGCTGTGCGGCGTAAGCGCCATCGACAATAAGGTCCCTTTTCATAGATAATGCCCCATATAGCTAAAGAAGTTAGGTACCGATTCTGTAAATATCATGGCAAAGTTAAAACGTTATCAACCTGTATACCGTTCAAGACCGTTATTTCTCAAAATGCCTTTATTTTAAAGGTATTTTTATTCATGACGGCATTGTTTGTTTCTCGATCTGAGTTTCGTATTGATGGCGAATTGATAGTGACATGGCAAAGAGTCCTTTATTGAACTGCTATGATATTTTAATGTACCTACCTATATTGACTTGAGGGGCTTTAATGCCATTGTCGTTGACATAATTTCGTACAAGTAATGTTTGCTGAGTCAATTTGCTCTTGAATTTTACTCAAAAGCATAAATATCGCCAAAAGTTAAAAAAACGTTTAACTATAAAATATATAAAAATATTTTCTTTGATGAAGAGCAAATAAATAAACAGATTAATTTGACGTTTTTCCAAGCCGTTATGCTCGTAGTCTCAGTTAATTTAATCAAAATCTTTGGAGCCGTTTTGGCGAACTCAATTACATAATTATATTTAAGGCAAATATGGTAATCTTATAGTATATAATAAAACTAGACCATTTCCCTGCGATTTACACTATTACAAATAGTAGCAGCAGGATGTCTACCACATTCTAAAATCATAGTATAGGGACATTAACAGTAATCTATCTTGAAGGAATTGCTATTTGACGTACAACCACAGAATAAATAATAGTTGTACGGTCCGTACAAAGGATAACATTTCGCCCGTCAGCACTTTCCGTCACATAGCATAATTGTATCATTTTATCATATTATCAATAAATCATTATTTCGGTGGAAACTGCAGTGTTATCATTATCAACTATCATCTCAAGACTGTACGAGAAGCAACCCGTACATAGTACTAAGTACAGAAGACACTCTCTAACAAAACGCGTCTGTTACGATCAGCACAGATATGGCCGCTACTAGGTGGCGACAGCGCCACGCGCGGCTTATGGCTTTCCCCAAAATTGGGGCCGAACGGATGTAGGTACATACTTATTTTAGCTACCTGTAGCAAAGCTACGAAATCGCGGAGTGAGACACGCCTGGTACAACGAATTGGAATTTGAATCAGTTTTGCTGACTACGTATGTACCTATAGTTTGTAGTATAATATTATTTTAAATTTTATTGAGTTAATTGTTATTAAATTGTGTAGTCTGCGCTATTGGTTAAATAAAATATGACTCCCAAATTTATATAAATTTGTTATGTTCTAATATGAAAGTGCTGTTGCTAAATTTACCAGGAGTCAAAATTTTGAATTTTGCCAATAATTGACGCCTGTTGCTATTGCCAGCCTCCAAAACTACAGTATTTATGGAGTCAACGTATAAAGTAAGTATCCCTTAAACGAGTAGGTAATTCTGTTAAATATCTCACTTTTGTTTTTTTCGCATGGCCCGCTCGCACGTCCTACCTTGATCTTTTGTTTTTTCGCATGGCCCGCACGCACGTCCTACCTTGATATAGATAGACTACTCTCTACAAAGTTACAAACCTCACTTCTCTTAAATCGCCCTGAGGACCGGTCGCGGACGCCCTCGGCACCATTATCTATTCCATTCGATGCGAGCTGATAACGGTAATCGAATTCTAGCTAAATTTATACGAGAACTCGATGCCTGTGGCTTCCTACGATTGTCCGTATCGATTTATTGCGGCTAAGTGCTTTGGACTGCTAATAGTATGTGAATTAGATTATGGAAGGGGGTGTACTGACTTTTTATTTGAGATACTGGTCATTAGCAGCCAGCTACAATCCAATATAGTCCGTCTGAGCTAACTTTGCCAGACTGCAGCAGCAAATTGTGAATGTGGCACTAGAATCTGTGCGGAAAGAGAAGAGTCGTGAAATGTATGGGGCCCAATACAATCCTCGACTCTTCTCTTTCCGAACAGACTCTCGACGTCATGTGTTCAAAAGAGTTTTATCGCTGTCGCTTGCGAATGCGAAATCGCCCAACAAACAAATAAGCGACACTTATTGTATTTTATCACCTAAAGAAATAAAACGGCTGTAGAATAGCTACATATTCTATTCTAAGCTTGCAGGCTTTGGTGACATCAAGGTCTTTAAGAGGTCCATGTGCTTTAAGATCCACAGTAGCGGTTTTGGCCTCTATATGCATCTTAAGCAGCTAGTGTTATAGCTCAAAGTGAATTCTACCACCGTAACATCTATATGAGTAGGTGCAGAGGTAGCTTATACTGTCTCTAGAATCCAAGAAGGGTTTTTTGGCTAGTAGTTCAACTAGCAAAAGTATTCATTTTACCAATTGTACAGTCAGCAACAAAAGTTACGAATCAGACTATGCGTCTATATACCATTCTCTAAAAGCATAATAAAAGGAGACATCTCGAGACAGTCAATACATATTAAACCATAAGACTGTGGCAGATGCTTTTGAACGCGAACTGTATAGATATATCATATCACAGATCACTAGGTACCTAATTTGAAAAAGTATTCGAGAGTGTCATATACTTTTAGGGGCGTTGTTTCATGCTCTACTTTTGATGCTGACGTACTTACATTTTCTATCTTGTTTAAGGTAGATATAATTTCTGCAAAAAATGTTTGATACCTACACATATGTACCTAGGTACAAAGTACCTATACGTTTACATTACATACACTTTCACACACCCTACATTTCGCTAAGTACTGTTCATTTTTGAGATCGCATCTTGTCGGTCAGGTGTCTGATTGTATTCGCCTTGCTAGGTCTTTTATTAGGTACCATTGTAAAGAGCAATATTCTGCTCAAAACACAAATGTACTAACTCCAGTATTCAGTATCAAATGTGGACACGTAATTTTCATTTTGAACTGTATTACAATGTCATAAGGTATACAAAAGCTCGGTAGTAAAATGTAGTCGTTACATAGTTGCCACATTATTCCCTATGGCAAGGAATTAGGGAAATGCTAACGATCTCCATATTAGTAGGTATAAATAGAGCTCTCGAAATGCTAGCTATTTGAACTGTAGGAGGAGAATGTGTTAAGTAGAGTTTTGACTTTGAATGTACACAATACACTATATAGTATTAGTCTAATTCTTTTTGGTTTGGAATTAAGAATTTATTCCCAATCCGCTACCATGGGGACTAATATAGCCTAAATGTGGACAGCCATCGGGAAACTTGGGAATACAACCGAGCGAAGAGAACTGTTCTCATAGTCAACTAGGGGTGCAATTCTCGTGTTTGTTTTGTAAGTTCCATGGTTTATAGACAATATTCTGAGTAATCATTCACCAATTATCATGAGATTCATGAGAGACATGAACGTCGTTGATATAAATACTATTGCTCGCCTTGGCGGGGCCACTGCCGTGCCACCAGATTTGTAAGTTTTTAATATGAGGAGTATCGAGGTGGTGGTGCGGTAAACCCTTTTTTAACAAGCTTTTATTAGGTCGACCTGTATGGAATCTAAGGTAACTAATTTAACCATCTTCCAAGGATCGTAGCGTCATGAAAATTGGCAGCTGTATGTAGTTCTGATGACAATACAATAATATGGTACTGTCGAACTGATCTGATGATGGAGACAGGAGGTGACCATAGGAACTCTGTGATGAAACAACGCAACCTAATTGTGTTAGGGGTTTTTAGAATTGTCTCGATGAGTATTAGTTGTCTGTCGTAAGAAAAGTACAGTCAGCGATAAAAGCTTGTACCAAAAATTAAATTTTTGCCAAAAACTTATTTCAACTGAGGCGAAGATAAGCGGAAATGAGAGGAGACGTACGGAGATTAACCAATAGCATTGGTTAAATTGTAATCCAGCGGAGCGGAGAAGAGTAGTGAAGAGTGATAAGCGTTGCATAGCTGTTAGAAAAATGCTACTCAAAGAGTTGGTGACATTTATTTTTTAAATTTAAATCTGTCCATACCTACTATTTTTTTTACTTGTGTGTAATTTCATTCCTTTATTATTAGTTTGACTGCAACGACGAGAATTATAAATGAAGCCAGCGTTTAACTGCCATAAACGATGTGCTATATTCCTGTTATTAATTGATCCGATGTTTAAATAAGCATTTTATGGAAAAATAATATCTTGGTAATCCTTTTCCAGTATTCAACCATAATTTAAAACTCGAACGTTATTTAAATAAAACGTTAATTAAAATCTCCTTTTAATTGTAGCAAGGACTAATAATGTTGTTTTAGTCATGACTTAATTACTAATCAACATTCTTTTCAAAATAAATCTTATTCCGTTTCACAAAAAGTAGAAATTCATTTGTCAGTTCAAATGCAGTGATACATCGGGCACATGTATCACTGCATTTGTTTATATAAGGTTGTTAATATAGAGAGAATGTTAGTGACTTAGTGCCTTTCTTGACTGAAATAAGTTTGTGACAAAACGACAAAAAATAAACACTTAATCACGGTATACAACTTAATTAAGACTCGGGATCGACTGGTGTATAAATTAATCTATTAGTAAGGTAAACGAATCGAAATGTCGGACATTCGATGCATTTTTCAAAATGGCGGGTGAGACTAAAATACATTGAGTGTGGTTTAGCTTGGAAAAAGTGTCATTAATTATTAATTGATACATTAGTCTTGATACTTAAGGTAATGTTGTTTTTGTGACATGTAAAGGTACGGCCAGCATCAAAATTGTTTTGTATTTCAGAAACCTGCAAATTTAATTTGATATAAATAATGTCATGTTATACATTCATTGCGTTCGAATTCTCACGTAGGTACCTAAAGTCAACAGTGAAATTTGTATAGAGTATTTGACTACTAGTCAAATCAGTTTCTTTTTTCGAACTGTCAAAACGATTTTGCTACTGTGGAATTAATATAAAATACTAGCATGTGACGTCACAATCAAATTACCTACTTTTTATAGTTTTATACGGGTTTTAAAATATAAATTGTGTTTAAAAATAACTGCCGTCTACGTTTACGTTTATTCATATTCTGTTGCTTAATTTCATGCATGGTGAAAAATAATTTATTTTAAATACTGTCAAATACCCTATTTGTCTAGTATGTTTATAGTCAATGTATTTTACGTGTTTAATAGTTCTACTTATGGGATTCACATAAGTTAAGTACCTAAATTCTTGAGTCGTTTTACAACATTAACGCCCTAGTGCAAGACATTATTCCATTAGCTGACACCAGGTTGGAATCTACAATCTTTAATTACTGAAAGTAGAGATGGCTAACAGGGTGGTAAATTGCTGCGTCAAAAACTGCAGATAATTATAGTTCCGTGGACGTAGAAAACAAGTATTTCATGTCAAATTACCAGTTGAGTGAGTATATTTTGGTTATACAATTTATAGTTTCACATAAAAGTCGCTATATGTTAGGCCACTTTATTAAACCTTGTTAATGATTGCGATATTATCACCCGCAGTAATAAAAACACTAGTTTATTACCAGTTTTTATCAAAATTATTTGTCGGTACCCACAGTTTTGAAGTCAAGTTAAATTAATTTCTGTTTTTAGAGTTCGTTGCAGATGATTATAATATTTAAATATGATATAAAATTAAAAAAAGTGTTCTCACAATCAGTTTTAACAGTCACTAATTTAAATAATTGCTTATTTCCATAATATTTGTAATCCTTCATTATTATAATTAGTCAGACTTACAGATTTTGCACAACTATGAGCAAAATATACTAGGTACTGTTTAGTGTTTGTACTTATGTGTAAATATGTGAAACCTAACCTTACTTCAAAAAATAATTTACAACTCATCACGTTATTGGCTCTATCAATCGTTTGCAATGGTCAGGGAAGAAAGAATGCGACACGATTATTTGGGCACATATAGTTTGTCAAAGGACTGTCCCATTTCAAACATAGACAGAGAGAATCATACTCTTTGTCTTACACTAGTACTAGCACCCAAAAGAAAAGGATGAGTACTTATAGTTTTTTTGTTCTTATTTATTGTCAATTTAGCTTGACCAACTATACAACCATGTATGTCCCTGGGGCCTGGGTGCCCTATTGATATTCCGAGAAAAATTACGCCGATTTTTGTTTCGCCGACAACGATTCGCCGACGGGTTGTTTGGCAGAGTAACGATTGGCCGAATCTCATTACGCATAATAGTCGTTTGCGAGAGAAGTCAATAAGCAGAACATTGATACGCATATTTACTATTCGTAGAATAATCATTTAGTAACTGTCATAATTACCCGAGAAACCATTGGTCGAAATACAATAAATAGGTCGAATGTTCATTTGGATTAATATTTACTAGCAGAACTTAGAATATTCTTACCGCCGGAGTTTCACCATTTTTCAATCACACTTGCGAAGAAAAAACTAAATTTTAATCGAAATAGGTAATTATAAAATAACGTGAGATTTCAAATATTATGATGAAGTGCACCTGATGATGATTTTTTAAAGCAGTATGTTCAGCGATTACTCCGGCACCCATGGTCCGATTTGCGTAATTCTTTTTTTGTTTGAAAGAGTATTACCACAGATTATATAATAGTTCTTACTAACAGATACTTATCTCTCAAAGAAAACGCAAATACCTACCGTTTTGATACCTACACAAAAATACAATGGAGTGACCTTCAACGCGCCGCTTCCCGCAACGCGCGCGCCGGCACAACGCTAGGGTTGCCGACGCTTAGAAATGGTTTTACAAATAAGTAGGTACCTACTTAAACTATATTATTATATTCTATAGAAGGTACCTACCTAAAATATAAGTTTTAATTGTCCAACTTGCATTAGAACTTGGCATATAAAATCATAGCGTACAATACTATAGGTACATGAGTAAGATAAGTTGCAATTACTTATTATAATATTCCGTTTATGCGTTTTATTCCGACAAGTGACTGCGAAACATTTTAAAAGGTCATATCTCCCTGCAGTAACCGCAGTGTTTACGCCGTTTTATAAACTAGGTACTTATATTGAGAATGTCTACCTATACTATATTTTTCCTATCTATCGGAAGAGCAAAAACGGTTTTTTTTATTAATTTCGTTGTTTCTGCATTCATCGACACTACAAGCTGTGTTATTTGTTCGTGAACAAGACATTTCTTTCGCATACAATTTGGCATATTCCAGCCCTAGTAGCACGGTAGCATTTTAATCGTTTATCACCATGCCTGTCACGTTCTAACAAGTATGTAAGTGCGAACGTGACGGGCATAGTGATACTCGATAAAAATGGAACCGTGCTGAGCCCGCAGCGCGCGGCGACGCGACGTGCGTGCGTGAGGGCGTGTGGCAACCAACTGGCTTGCTTTTCTACCGTGAACGGGAACAGATTCGTAGGTATAAAACCGAGCTCGCGCGGAGAGTTCCATAGGCCTGGTATTACCTTCGAGGTATTCCCATAATAATTTTGGTTCTGATCTGATGTTGAAATCCATGAGGAGTCGACGGAACTCCTCAATTTTTAAAGGCATTTGTATTATGAATTCGGTATTTTCTAAAGTAACTCAAGCATTTCCTCCCGAAATCCACCAATTTGATGTAGTGCAATTGTAGGCTTACCACGAGTTTGACACTACATATTCGCTAACTTCTTCGTAACTTAATTATTACTTTATATGCATATACTTAACGCATTTACTAAAAAAAATAGAATATTTTATTTCATCCTTTTGTTTCGAAAATAACGACTTACTTATATGAAAAATGTGAAACGTTATTCGACTAAATATTGCTTAAACGAAACGATTACTCTGCCAAATAATAATAATAATAATAGTTCTGCTAATTTACACAGAAGCGAACTAAACGGTATGTGAACCAAGAGTCTACGTAACGTTAGTCGACCAAAAGTTACATTTACAAATAAATGACTCTGCGAAACGATGTTCGGCGAATCGTTGTCGGCGAATCGATAATGTGCTAAAAGTTTCACGGAGAATCATTAGGTACCCATGTCCCTGGCATTATGGTATCCGTCCACATTTGCCTTCATCTTAACTCGGCCCTTTCTTACCTCGTACTCTTTTTATTTCTTTTAAGGTGCCTACGGAACTGTTGTTTTCCAAAGTGTCAGCACGCACAGTACCTCGATCGTTATCGACGGCGAGTGTAATCCTACCTCCCACGCCAACGAGGGATTTTATGCAAAAATTAAGAGGTGAGGAGGCTCATTAGCATCGCTTAGGTCTGGTTTAGGAGGTGGCCATTGCGGCAGCGGGTGAAATTACCAAAATTAATATAAATAGTTGGTTTTATTTAAAATAGTATTTTTTTAGTTTTAACTTATTTCAATACCTGTATGGCTAGCACAAGGCATTACATATACACTAGTACAGTTAACATCAAAAGTAATGTATCAGACTACGAGTCAAAAGTATCTACCATTTTGTTATAACTCAACAAAAAAAGATCTCTATATAAGAAGAAGATGTCTATATATGGAGAACAAGTACACGTCCCTTAAGTGTGGTCACTAGCTTAAAACTCACAGGAACGATTTGTTTGTATTTTTGTATGTACTGTACCTACATACTATCTGCATCTCACATGCAATGTTAGGTAGCTAAGTAGCTATATCTTATTAGCCACGAAACATGTTTATCTATCCCCTCCTTGTATTCTTCTAAGAAAGTGGTTAATGTATATAAATTAAAAAGAGAAGATTTTTTTAACGTGTGCTGTAGGTAAGTAAGTTCCGCTCGATCTAAGACCACAGCCATCTTAATTTGAATTCGGAATTCGTTTGCGTTAATAAAAAATAGATGGTTCTTTTTTAAGCATTTAATCGGTAATACGGTAGTGCATTTGCAAAACTGTTCGGGCGCTTTTAAAATCGTAAAATTGAACAATCTGCATTTGTTTACTGTTTAATTTTAGCATAATAATCGATTATGGACGGTTGGTTAATGCAAGTTTAATGTATACATTAGTTACGATTGTTATGAGCTTAAGGTTATTTTATTTTTTTATGATCAAGACTCGTTTAATACTGGTTACAAGAGGAAGATGCAATAGCGAATATAATGGCACTCTCAAGCAAAATATACTACTTGATGTAAATAAAGATTGCTACCTACTGCATCTTAATGTCAGTCGTATCTTATATTAATATCAACCGGAAAAATAATCTAGGTCTAATGTTCCTTGCCTATTACGACAGTACATATTATAGGTTATTAAATGTAAGTATTGAAAGTGGCAGTGGAATTACAAAACACTCTAGTACACTAAATGAGTAATTTTTACACACACATACCTTATATACTCGTACCTACGTATAACATAGAATATACTACTTAATATATTAAACGTTTTGTTTCTAAGAGTGAAGACAGCTGAATGACAATACTCGGAAATTGTAATTTCAACTACCATGGCTCGAGTTAAGTTCCTTACCGGGACTTAATACGGTATGGATTACACGGACCGATAACGCTATCGATGCCCCGGATTAAGGGCAAGCCATCACGATCGACTAATTAATTGGACGGTTAGCTACCTTTAAGTGCCTTTCTGTCCTGCAATATTTATTGTATTTTATTTTAGGGCTTCGTGCAATAACGGTCACTTTATGAGGAGAATTACCCTAAAAAGCTAAATTCTCGAAATTCGAAATTCCGTACCCAATGGATAAAAACGGGACCCTATTACTAAGACTGCCCTGTCCGTCTGTCCGTCTTTCTGTCCGTCCGTCTGTCTGTCATCAGGCTGTATACTGTCTAGCTATCACGGTTAGCCGTGATAGCTAGACAGTAGAAAATTTCACAGATCATGTATTTCTGTTGCCGCTAAGTATAACAACAAATACTAAAAAGTCCATACGGAACCCTCGGTGGTCGAGTCCGACTCGCACTTCCGGTCCGGTTTTTTTTATTCATATCATTAAATTAAAAGCTTCTGAAAACCGAATGATTTTATAAAAACACTTAGGTGCTGAGCAGGATATCTAAACAAAATTTGTCGTTGACTAATGCGCGAGTCAAGTTAAAACACTCCTTTATGTTAATTAGTATTTATATTGTTAGATATAAAACTATGCATAAAGTAAAAGAAAATCAAGAACTCTGTTAAATTTTCAGTTTTTAATGATTCACAGTTAGTTTCACTAGACTTATATTAGACTTAGACCCGAGATTTACCTATGAACAAGATGTCACTGCGTCGAAATATTGGGAGCTCGAAAAAAAATCAAAAGGTAATCACGGTACATATCCCGGTTGATATAAGTCTCTGTTAAATTATCCCTGACTTATTTTTAAAGTCGATAAACATTAATAACATGCTGAGATGGGGCCATTTCGTGACACTTTATTTTCATTATGTTCTTTTTTGCGCTCTGTTCTGTTCTACAATGCGCTCCAAAACACGCATAGCTGACGTGGGGGAGAAGACCGCCAGGCTAAAGTGGGACTGGGCAGGTCACGTCTGCCGCATGCATCCAGATTAGGGCTCCCGATATCCGTGCTACCCGCCAACCCGTACGTCCGTGTTCTTAGTCCCGGCGGTGCTAAGCGTCCGAACTACCCGAACCCGTCGAAGTCCGTTCCCGTGTAGTCCGTTCCCCCGTGTAGTCCGTTCCCCCGTGTAGTCCGTTCCCCCGTGTAGTCCGTTCCCCCGTGTAGTGCGTTCGGATCCGAATCTCGGCTCCGTTCGGGTATTGAATACACAGCGCCGACGGACTGAGTGGACTGACCCACGCGGGCCGGTTTGAGTTTTGAGTTGAAAGAAATAAGTACCTAGGTATCATTAATTCATTATAAAATGTTAAAAATTATGTTATATTGCGTACGAATAGGGGTTAGGTACTTAAATATATTTGAATCAATGTCGAGTTATATTTTTTGCATCGGTTATATTTATAATGATTATATTCAGTAAGGGCGTTATTGAATACAAAACTAGTACCTATATTCTTGTATTGTAAGACCATAATTCGGCACACTACTGGTTTTATAAAAAAAAATTAAACAGTTTATTTTAAGAAAACTAAGAAAAATATGTATTATGGCTTACAACTTAGAAAACTCATGTATAGATTTTTATTGTTAATAATGTGAATAATAAAGGTTTTTTTTTTTATTATGTTACAGCTTTAACGCCTATTATTTATGTACAGTGTTTTTTGTATTAGTTTAATCATATGAGGTTTCCTCTCTAGGTTGTCTACTACCAAGTATATTATGCTCAGTATAATATGTTGCCAATAGCTCGACTACTACTATTTTAATCAGGATTAGGCAGACAGATGCAATTGGATATCGTCTTCATAATTATTAATTATTTTTATGGTATTTAGGTACCTAACTATCTGTACTAAATATTGATAGAGATAGGTACTTAAAATAAATAAAACGTCTTTGAAGTCGTGTTAAGTGAAAGAACTATTGAGTTATTCGTTATCTACATATTAGGGCAGCAGCCTTTTGTTTTGTAGTAAAGAAGTAAGTAGGATTAACGTCGCACGTGCAGATAAAGGGAATAATGGTTCCCCGTGGCAATTTTTACTAATAATATTAACACTGACACCCTGATTCCCTTTGACACTGGTATTTTACCAGGCATACCTTTTGTTTGGAAAGTTGAAGAATTAGCCGTGCTGCCCGTGCTGTTTTACAAACAAGGTAAGAGTGGTATTTATTCAGTTATTTTAGAGGGGGCAGCTTTTGAACTGACAAGTACGCATTAGAGTCATTAGTCATTAATAATGTTTGAGTTTGCCACACCGCCGGTCAACGTTTTTAATCTGAATTGTATTTATAGTTTTACCTAGTTGTTGATGTTCTGTTTTTTTTTTTCGTTTTGCTTGTTATTGTTCATTATAAACTGTGAAAAATGAAATATTTATTTCTTTCCACGCAAAAAAAGTTTAATTACTAATTTTGAGATTAGGTCCATTAGCGGCATTAAGTCAGCCGGTTGTACTTACTCTTTTGTTAGGGCATGGCAAATAAAGAAGAAGAAGAAGAAGACTGCTATCTTTTGCTGCATAATGCTCTATTTTCATGTAAAATATATTACCACCAACATACAAATCCACGCGAACGAAGTCGCGGGCAACAGCTAGTATTAAATATTTATCTTTCGTTCTTGAGACTAATTTTCGTTCTTCGTTCTTAAAAAGAACGCGTCCGATCGTCACTGTACGTCGAGAACGGGCCGGACCCGCGTGTAATTAATATCCGTGGATCCGGACACACGGGTAACACGGGTACACGGACTTTAATTACACGGACCCTAATTACCCGTTCCGAACGGGCCACAAATCCGGTTTCGTGTAGCACGAGAACGGGGCCCCGGCAACGGGTGCACGAAATCCGGACGCGACCGCGAGCCCTAATCCAGATAGGTGGGCTAGTATAGTCATCAAGTGGATACCGCAAAAAAGCGCGGACGTGGCAGGCCCAGACAGAGATGGCGGGACGACTTAGACGCCTTCAACAGTAACTGGCCGGAAATAGCACAACAACGGGAGCTGTGGAGATCAAGGGGAGAGGCCTTTGCCCAGCAGTGGGACACTGAAACGGTCTATTAAAAAAAAAATGTTCTTTTTGTGTAATTATGTGTATCGTCTGTGTGTTTACGAATAAAAAACTATTCTATTCTATTCTATAAACAACTCTGTCTGTGTAGTTGCTATAAGCACAAACACAAAACCTAATAAAAGGACTTGCCAACAATCCGGACAGCGATTTCCAATCAGAACGTAACCAAGTTTGTATCGGAAAAATGTAATAAAAAGCGCTCCAAAGTTTCGTCAAAAGTGGTTTAGCTTCATGACATTTTAACTTGCGAGTTTTCGAATATTGTGTCTGAAATGAAGTTGATTGGAATGTGTGGGTACGAGGTATTTTATTAGATCAAAATTCGTTTTCTTAATAAAACTTCAAAGGTTGAACGACTAAGCACAAACCCGTTCTGTTAGATTCTAACGTTAGAAATGAAACTTTTGTACGGCAGCTTTAATAAAGACATTTTGTAAGAATACCAACTTAGGTAGGTAGCTTCTTACAATTACATATAAGGTAGGTAGATTTATTATGTATCATTATATAGAAATAATTTTACCTACAGCGAATCTCATAATAATTATAATTAAAATCATAAATAGTAGCACCTTGGCATTCATAAATGAAGATAGAGATAAGGTCTTAGGTATACCTAATGTTTATTATATCTATTATAACCAAATAGGTACAGTAGAGTCCGTTTAGTACGACTTCGCATATAACCAACCGCTTATAGCGACGTAAGTATAGGCACTTGTTTGGTTTTAGTATGAGCTACTATGAAAGTACAACCGTTTATTACGACTCCGCTTATAACGACCGATCGCTTTTAACGACGGAAATTGACTCAAAATCCGTCCGTCAAGTCCGGTTACAACGACGAGCGACGTAGTTTTTACAAATAAATAGTTGGTAAGAAGCTTACTCTGTCCCGCGCACCTAACTCCCTTCCCCCTTTCGCCTATACGCAGCAAGATGAAATAGTCATAAGACTTTTCGTAATCTTGCAAACTAAATAAAACCCAATTTCCATTATTCAATTGAGCTTAAACTTCACATACATAATTATGTACGTAAGTTGGGTAGCAATACAATATTTTGGTAGGTACCTTCGAGCTGATCTATGGACACAGGAAATGGCCATAGGAACTGTGTGATAAAATAACGTCAGCTGGATTAGATCCCCAAGAATTACGACTTTTTATTTTACGGGATTCGAGTAATTTGCGGATGACGAGTGAGTTGACTACGCGTACCTACCTTGAAAAGTAACTTCTTCTAAACACACAAGTCTCTCTGTTGTAATACTAACGTAAATAAATATTTTAAAGGAAATGTTTTCTTTTTCTTTGACACAATTATTTTGATTAAAAAATACATTAAAATTGGCAGTGCGTTTTGTACGACGTCCGGTTAATACGACGTAATGTTAGCAGTCCCTTGGGCGTCGTTATAACCGGACTCTACTGTACTAATATCTTATCGTCAAAAATACCTATCCTATTAATCTAGAATAAAAGCACTAAATTTTATTAAGAATAAAATTATACCCTTAGCGATAAAACTCATCTGGTAAAATTTATATTTTACCTGTGCCGGACTAAATAAAACACGAAGTAATGAAATACGGAAGCCCTTGAAAGTACGGCAATGTTTGCTTTGGGTATGAACCGACGAAATTAACGTTTGCCCGAGATTTTCATAATCATAACAAACCTACGAGGGGTTTGAAAGTTGCGGAGGTGCTGAGCAATAAATATATAGATGTTGTGGACATCTCTATACTCTACCGATTTGGTATTACGTAGTATTTTTTGTTATATACCTAAAGTGATTTGCACGTATCCTTTGCATGAATATAAATAAGTATAAAAATTATCATTACCTGCCGCGAGATGATTTGTTTCAATCAAGTTCAATTAAGATATTTTTAATTTATTTTTGACATGCTAATATTTTACGAATAGTTTCATAATTGGTATAATAGATGTTATTCCTATTTTTCATAAATTAATAAAACTATAATATCGAATTTAAGGAAATATAAAAATCGACTGCAATGAGGCATCTTGTGAGGTTATTGTAATCTGTCAGTTATTAGGTTGTAGAGTATATGTTTAGTTAAAAAATGTAAACGTATACCTACATACGTACATTATAAATTCGAAAGGAAATCGTCGGGGAAATAAAAACCATATCTATATAATGTCCAACGAAAAACTTACATTACAACTACTTTTTTTATAAAACTTTAGGTACATACTTAGATACTTATACACCACACTTACCTACAGCATTTAACTAGGATTATCAGTTTCGTTCACTGCTCTTATCTACGGTACGCTCTCGTTATACATATTTGATGGAAATAACAAGTCACTTTGAAAAGTGTTTCGTAATTTAATAAAGGCACAGAGTTTCTATTAATAATTAGGAATTTATATAGCGATGTTAATTATCTTCACGTCAATTTATGTTTATCAAAATTCTCTGGATAATTTTATGTTTAGTTACTTTCTTTTAAATTTATATATGAATTAAAACGACGACATTGCTTTGCTAATCCGCGAATAATAACGTGCTAGTTAATCAATGCTAACCGGTATTTGTACAGTTATGTTATTTAAATGTTTATTGTTACCTTGCGTTAATAATTCAAATTAATTATGATATTTAAAAGTTTATTGGTAACTTCTGTTACTTATAAAATTTAAATTAACTTATAATTTTACTAGGTACTCTATGTTTTTTATCCCTATAGGCTTTCGTTATTTTTCCCTAAGAATAGCCGGCTGGAATCTAGCAGGTTCTAGTACCGTAGTTTAGACCTAAGCCCTATAAGATAAGTTCACAATAAAGATATAAATCAAGTTGTGAATAAAATCGCCTCTATCTCGCCATAGGATCACCCGCTTCCCCGTCGTATTACGCCTATGCGTTTACAGGATGATGTTTTATGTGGCGAATAATAGACTTAATCATCACTACATAGTATAAAACAAAGTCGCTTCCCGCTGTCGGTCCCTATGTATGCTTAGATCTTTAAAACTACACATCGGATTTTGATGGAGAATCGGGAATAGATAGAGTGATTAAAGAGGAAGGTTTATGTACGAGTAGGTATAATTTGTTAACCCGTGCGAAGCCGGGGCGGGTCGCTAGTAACAAATAAAAGTGTTCTCTTGGCAGTACAGAAATGTGTACGTGGATTACATTCGTTCTGTTACTTTCACAGCGTTAGAAAAAGAATAAGATAGACTTTTAAACGTCATTCGACAACCGTTTATAATACCTATATCCCCGAAAAAGTCAGAACGCATACTTACGCATTGTTTAGAGACTCGTACGAGTATTAATTCGTAATATTTTAATTTCCTTTTTTTATATTACTATATTTTACGTATTTTATTGTTTGAAAAGGATATATTTTCTCTTTCTGCACCAATTGAAGGTATCTCTGTTTGGCCCTATGGTTGACTGGTAGAGAATGCCATTTGGCATTAAGTCCGCCATTTGTACATTGTTGTATATATTTTGTGCAATAAAGTTTAAATAAATAAATAAATAAAAGGGAAATTATGACATTTTGACGCGCAAAAAAAAAACTACTTTTAACTATATCGTCGGGTGACAAGTAAAAGTCACTTTTCAGTCACTCATTGAAATTATTGGAAAATAAACCGTGTTACAAGTGTAATAAAGTGCATTGTTACCTACTTTAATTTTTTGATAGCACTTAGTGACTTTTACTTGTCACCCGACGATATTCAGTACCTACCTAATACCGTACTTAATACCCACAGTGATCAAATAGTAGTATCTGCAATCCGAACTCTCTTTAAAAGTTATCGATTTTACTGTCAACGTGGAGTTCGTTATTTCTGTATTATTTGGTCGGAATCTCTATAGGTTTAAGAAAACACGAGTGAAAAAGTCATGCTGATTTAATATCATTTAGGTTGTGTTTTGTGAAAGGCTGTGTGAAAAATATAAGAAACCGAATTCAAATCAAACTGTTGTGATACTTACTAACATTGAATAATTTGCAGCGATTTTGAATAAATTGTAACGCTGCTGCTGCTGTTAGTGCTTGAGAAAGGAGACCTAGGCTCTCCGAATCATTTCGCGCATCAAATTATTCAATAAAGAAACAATAATAATATAACATCGATTAACAATGCACCAACTTCAATGAGGGAGAAAGGGCCATCGAGTATCTGAAGAGTGCGAACCTCAATCTCTAGATGAATATTTAATTTATATCCAGTAACTGTAATGCCATACGATAAATAAATAAATAATGAGAATTACCATTTGTTTAACTAACGTAGTCTCGGTCGCAAAATATTCCGCCTGTATAAAATGACAACCTGTATAAAGAGCCCGTAGCGCTACTCAACAATGTCCGGCAAACTGCACTTGTTAAAGTGTTATTCCTGACGTAATAATACGCTGGCTTATATGACTTAACTACGAAGCCAAGTAATTTATTCGTTGGTTGCGTGTTTATTTTAAGCTGGTATATTTGATAACCAATTATGTACTTAACGTATAAAGTACAAAATGATTCCAATCTGTAATGTAAAATTAGACGATTACTTTAAACTTAAGCAGGTATAAAAACAAAGTGCCTAACTGGCTGGTTTCATTCGTTTTGTCAAAATTTATAATACCTACCTACGTAAAACATACATAAATGAAGTTTACAACCAAGATTTGCCAAAATCTATTTATTAGATTGAGTAGAAAATAGAAATATTCCGACGACATTTTTTTAAAATTCTAACTCATGAGTTGTAGGTAGAACGTAACTGGAAAAGTTTTTATTCATTAAACAACCTTTTTTATATATTTAACCCTTAAAACAGAACCCAATTTAATTACCACAATTGTTAAACTGTTTTGTTTGTCTGCGATCGGTCAAATCTTACAATAAAAAAACATTGCGTGATATAGTTCTATATTTTTGTGTATGTTGTTTAGAGTCCATGGAGGAATGTGAAACTATATTTTGCAAGCAAAAAAAAGTTGTGCTCCCTTCGTAATTTGCAAAAAACTGCAAAAATTTCGGACTTTTTTCAGTTTTTGCACTTTTATTATAAAACTATGGGTTTTTGGTCAAAGGTTGCTATGTAATATTGAAAGTACATTAAATTTGGAACAATTTAAGCCCATTTACAGCGCCGTATGTCAAATAGTTCATGAGATATGGAACTTTAAAAAAGGTTGTAGCAAATTTAATTACCTTTCATTTAAGTGCAAGAAAGGGTCAGTAAGTTCTACAGTTCTCTAGTTATCGTAAAAAAATTAAATTGCTATAATGAGGAAGGCAAATAATGTATTGTTTAAGGCTCCACTTTTTGGTCGTAGCCATTGATTGTAGTCCACGATACCGATTCTTATTTAAGAATTAGTTTTGGCTTTGATATTGTTTTGATACGACCTTGACGATAGTTCACAGTGATTGGCGTGGTGTTGGCGAAACGCACTGGAATCACTGGAAGTCATGTCATTAGATATCTAGCTGTCGCTTATTGGTGCTCTTTAGTGTACTGTGAGTCGTGTTAATACAAGATCACTATAATATCCTAACCATAACAAATTGATACATCAGAATCAGCTACCATTACCCACTCTAGGTATACGTTTGTGTTATAATCCACGGGTTTTAACTAGCAATATCCTATTACTACGAGTCTTAACTACATACATGGGTGTATAGATTGACAAACCAAATCGGGAATAGAAGAAGAGCTAAACGAAACACGTATGTACTAGTTTTTATTCAGTAAGGTATAGATAAGTGTGTGTTAACATGATGCATGATCTGCCAAGCCGGACGGATTGCATACATCTGTTACTTTCTAGCAATGATACATTCTTTTGGCATAATTAGTTAATCATGTTAACATTGAGATATATTTGGTTACGAATTACACATAGCTGTACTATGCCAAATAATTTACAAAATTTTAGTTCTACTTAACTATCTTATTTGTAACTTAAAAAATTATGTGTATTTGCCGTATTTTCTATTGACAAATTAGTGCAATTATTTTCCAATTATTTTTATTTTTGAATTGGTCCAGACTATAAATACATTTATACAGTAAAGACTGAAATAGGTATTTATGATCACAACCCGTGGATTGACAACTCACTGAGCAGTAGCTCTACATAGATTTAACCTTAACAGCCATTGGAAAAGAATTTGCAATATTGCGTGTAAATACGGTAAACCACTGAAGAAGTTATAATATAGTGGTAACTTGACAAGACTGAGTCACATACAGACATGCCTATAGCACAAACAACCTACCTAGTGTGGGTAATGGTCTAATGGTAGCTGATTCTGAGGTATCAATTTGTTGTGGTTAGGATATTATCATGATCTTGTATTAACACGACTCACAGTACACTCAAGAGCACCAAGAAGCGACAGCTAGATATCTAATGACACGACTTCCAGTAATTCCAGTGCGTTTCGCTAACAAAACGCCAATCACTGTGAACTATCGTCAAGGTCGTATCAAAACAAGATCAAAACCAAAACTAATTCTTAAATAAGAATCGGTATCGTGGACTACAATCAATGGCTACGACCAAAAAGTGGAGCCGAAAAACAAGCCAAACTACAATTTGTATCTTGATTTCATTACTGAATGAATGAAGTGCTTACTCGTAAGAGGGAAGTGCATTTTAAAGATGGTTGATCTCTAACATCGCTCTGCTGCTATCGGAGAAGGCCGGTAAAAGCGTAGATGGCACTCTCGTCGATGGTACTGCCATTTGTAGGGATTTTGACAATGCCTTAAACAATACATTAGTTGCCTTCCTCATTATAGCAATTTCATTTTTTTATGATAACTAGAGAACTGTAGAACTTACTGACCCTTTCTTGCACTTAAATGAAAGGTAATTAAATTTTCTACAACTTTATTTACGCAATATATCTCATAGCATGAGCGGTTGTGCCGATATTTGTCCTGAAATATAGGAAAAACTAAAAATTTCATTCAAAGGAAAAAAATACCCTTTTTTTAAAGTTCCATATCTCATGAACTATTTGACATACGGCGCTGTAAATGGGCTTAAATCGTTCCAAATTTAATGTTATTTCAACATTAGATAGCAAGCTTTGACCAAAAACCCATAGTTTTATAATAAAAGTGCAAAAACTGAAAAAAGTCCGAAATTTTTGCAGTTTTTTGCAAATTACGAAGGGAGCACAATTTTTTTTTGCTTGTAAAACATAGTTTCACATTCCTTCAAGGACTCCAAACAACATACACGACAATATAGAACTACATCACGCAATGTATTTTTAGAAATCTCCTTTCTCCAAAAAAAATCCAAAAACTTTAGATTCTAAAGTTAGAGGTCGTGACTTCGATTCTTGCTAACAACCAAACTTGCCAATGTATCGAAAGGTCACTCCCAAACTTGTAAGACGCTACCATTCAGCTTACGACGGTACTCCTAATATCTACCTTGAGACACTTGTATTAAGGTCGCATTTCGATCGCTTGCAAGCCCTGAAGTTTGATAAGTTACTATGCAATTGTAATGTCTTGTCTTGTTTTTGTAAATATTTTGACAAAAGCAACTCTTTTGGCAGTGTATGCTTAATGATGAATTTTTTGTCATAATGCAGGAACGGGGCCATTAAATGCATCATTTACGTTCGAGGTACAGTTTCAAACATAAGTTTTAATGTTTTGCATCAATTTATCAAATTATGTACAAATAATGAGTTAGAAATAAATGAACAACCTACATCTACCTACATACATATTAAAAGAGTATGTGTGTAAAGAGAAGAGTCGTGGAATGTAAGTGAACCCATACATTTCACGAATCTTTTCTTTCCGCACGGACTCTACCGATTCAATTACACCTTAAAATGTTTTTTTTTCCTTTCCTAATTTTGACATTTCTGAAGACTGTGCCAGTAAAATATATGTCAAAATAAATATAAAAGAATATACAGGGTGTGTGAATAACAGGATCAATAAATTAAACTGTAGGCTGTACTCCTCAAACTGTTCAACATTTGTTCAGCAACTTTTAAAAATAACTACATGTTTTGATTTTTATTACACTTTAAAGTTTATTCTAAGACGCAATGTACTGCAAATCTTGTTATGTTTCATTTTATTTATCTTTTATTTATTTTATTTAGATATTTAATTCAGGCAACAAGGCCCATATTACAAATACCTTACAGACTAACATACATATGTATGTTAATGCGTGACAAGCAACGTCAAACACACTGATGTCAGCGTACATTGAAGGCAATATTTATTTTGTATGAAAAAGAGGAAGTCTAAAGGATTAATAATTTTTAAAAGTTGTTTAACAAAAGTTTTATAGTTTGAGGAGTATAATATATGTTTTAATTCTTTGCTCGTGTTACAGGCAATACCCTGTATATTATGGCATGGCTACACGTAGGTAAGTTGTAATATTTCTTATAGTACTTAAAATATATATATATAAATCAGGACGTAGGTAAAAAATACATATTAATATATTATTTAGTGCTTACATAGTACATAAACGAATAAAGAAAACATTAACAGGCACTTTCGCGCCCGTCAGTAGTTAAGTAATACAGACCACCAGCCCTCCGCCTCTTTATCTCTTTTTATCCGCTCGCAGAAGCCGATGAGATCGTTCCACGATTAACCTGTCTTTGCGTTTTTTTACTCCCAGCGTGCACAAACGATTGGGAACGCTTTAGGTATATTTTTTTATTGAAATAGATAGGACTTGAAAGGATTTAACGCGGAGTGCGTTTTTATGAGTATTATTATAGGCCATACTGAAAGTTTCTGGATTCTGATGTATGAGACGACTTATTTTTTCTTAGTGGCCAGTCCAGGAATTTACAGTATGCCCTAAGTAGACACAGATAAATAGGTATATCTATTTTATCGAGTTTGCCTCACTTTTTCAACTTTTCAGTTACCTACTTAAGACTCCAGTCTGTTTAGACATAATTTTGTAAGTACATTCTGTTGAGACTCAAGTCTTTTTTGACCGGATTTTAACAACTGTTACAAAAATACAATACAATGTGAGTTCGACTAAGATCGGACACCGGATAAGATCGTATGATTCAAATTTCTGCCTGTTGCGGGGCTTTTTTTTTCCCGCACCCCCCTTCAGGACGCACTTTTCGCTCCGACTAATAAGTCGCAAGATATATACGGTTCAAACGTCCAAAAAATGAGATTTTTTTTTGTGTCCGGAATTACCCTTCGCCAGTTTTTCTTGAATAACTGGCGAGTTGAAGCGTTAGTTGTTTCTTTTACAGATTGCATGTTATTTTTATTAAATTTGTGACAAATCTGTATATTTGGAATTTTGATACGATGCCTGTAGGCCGAGATCCGGTTTTACCCGAAGTAGTAAAAGATCGGATGCTAATCATGCGATCTTATTTTCTCAGGGATGCTCAAACTTTATTCGTGTCACCATTATATCTGATTAAATTAGGTATTAGGTAAATATGATTAATAGAAGATATTAAATCACAATAAAGCTCCCAAGTCATCTTGTATTGATCGCTACACTTAACTAAGTAACGCCACATACTTAATTGATCTCTTATTCATAAACAAATATGTTTCCATCATTATAAATAATAAAAACGCAGACTGATTAAAAATGGTCGTATTTATTCCTCCACTTTCATATTATTTTATCCTTAAATCCACTTTCATCACCTTTTTTCAACCTAACGCGCTTATGGTGTCAATGAACCCACGTGGTTCATTGACCCTACACGGGTTCATTGACTCCACATCTAAAGTTTGGCAACCATAATTTCTTGAAAATTTGGCGCATGGAGTAAGATCGGACAGAAAAAATGCAAAAAAATAAAAATCGGGTCGGATTTGATTGCCCGAATTACTCCTAGGCCAATTCTTCTATATATTAATCAGTGGGTAATACCGGTTATTTTGCAATAGTAAACTCTATGATACCGGCAATAGGACCGAACTTATAGGCCCGTCCGTTCTTACACCACCAGGTAAAAAAAGAATGCTGTCAATTTATTTTGTTTCCTATATTTAAACACTCATTACACGCTCATTATGACGTCTAGAAAGAAAATAAAATTCTATTATATAGAGCATTTCATTATTATCAATTCTGTAATTGAAGTCCATACCCTATCCACAAGCTGAGAAAAAAAATCAAATCCAACATCAACTCAACCCACCTAAAAACGTCCGAAACTTACCCGAACTCAATTAATCTCCAAAATTTTATAGGTATCATTATTGCAAAACTTACCTAATACTTAGTTGTTAGACGTACAGGAAAATCAAAGAAGTCGAAGAAATTAGTTCAAATCAGGTAACCGCTACCAACATTTAGTATGTTAACACTGATTTAAACTTTCACGATTTTTACACATTATTAAATTATACAACGGGACTTAATCGCGTATCTAAGTTTTATGATTTACCTCCGACGTTTCGAGCACGGCGTTGTCCCCGTGGTTTCGGAGAAGACGTTTTAGTATGTTGTTGGAAATGCCCCAAGCGGGACAGTAAAAGTACGAGTATAGTATACAGTAATATACCATTGTGCTGGGACCTTAAACTACCGAGGCTGCTGGGGCAGACTCCGAAATAATGACGTCATCAAAATTTGCGAAAACTCAATATATGCACCTAAACTATGCATTGCACATGTACTGTATAATGGGGTATCAAATAAAATCAATAAGCGATATCAGCCCAAAAATACACTGTCAAAGTATATCGCCTTAAGGCCTATCACATAGAAATCAAAATGTTACAAAAAAGTTTTTGTAAGAGGCGAAAAGTAATCATTTGACATCTCATAATCATGATTAACTCGTAAAGGCTGGCAATCTTAATTCTAGCGATTTTTCAGCCGGGAAGTATATGGAACATTAATTATGTGAAATAGTAGGTATGTAAGCTCACGAATATAGTTAAGGCGCGGTGAAAAAAAATCCTAAGTCCACAGTTTTCGTGGTAGGTACACCGCGCTCTTGTTTCGCATTGTATGAAGACGTTAATTTTAATGTTTTACATGCATTATTTATTTACCTGCCTTTGACTGCCTTTCATAAATTAAAACTGCCCACAGCTGGCATTTGCCTAGATTTAATGATGTAGGTAAATTTATTATATTCTGGAATCATTTTAAAATCAATGTTAAGTTTATTTGATAATTGTTTCATGGAGGCAGGTAGGTTCCGAATCCATTTTATAGTAACGGAAGTGTTAGAGAAAAGTTCTACT
Organism: Cydia amplana; assembly: GCF_948474715.1. Taxonomy (NCBI): domain Eukaryota; kingdom Metazoa; phylum Arthropoda; class Insecta; order Lepidoptera; family Tortricidae; genus Cydia; species Cydia amplana. Next base: position 6,928,507 of record NC_086085.1, read on the forward strand.
TATAAAAATGTATGGATGTTAATAAAAGCTCACGTGCGTACAATAAAAACAAATCTTAACACTATAATATATATAACATTTATCAATAAGCTTAAAGTGCGTTTTAATACGTTGACTGGAAGAAAAGATTAGTCTTCTTGTTCTTCTTTAAGATAAGTTTAAAAAAATTTACTGTAAAATATTTAATATTGACAGTAAATATTCAAACAACTACGTAGATTGTTCAGTTAGTAAACTTTAGATAAAAGGCTGCTATATACATACACCATATTCGTAACCCAAAACTTATTCTATAGGTACCACTAACCCTCTTCCGAAGTTCCGGAAAACGAATTAAAATTCCGGTTTCCACTACCAGAAACCGTAACCGGATACCGCAAAAAGGCGACTTTTCACCGGGTGTCCTATTTAAATCTCTCAGTTAATATTACCCTACCCTTTTGGTCCGATGCCGGCCCCTTAACGGGTTGTCCGGCTAGGATGGCAACTTTGGGCACAATTTTGTTGTTAGGTGTAAAGGTGCCTTTACAGTGACGTTTTTACCCACTTTCATTAATTTTTAAGACCTACTTTTGTAGATATTAGTTATATATGTTGTATCTTTTTAAACTACGGCTCACAAAACACTCTTACATTTCTTCATAAATGTACATCTATGATACACTCCTGTAGCGGAAGAAAGGGTTACGTTTTCGGACGTAAATAATAATTGAATAACTTCTGGACTTGTAAGTTTCTGAACGTTGCGATCCACGACAAAAATGACAAAAATTGAGCTTACCCACAGTATAAATTGGAACTTACTTATTTTATTTTAATTTATTTGTATTCAATAATAACATAACGATCAACAACTGTAAACGCCGCCTTACGGACGGGACCTATTCAAATAGATATGGGCACAATGGAGGGCTTCAGACGCAACTTTATTTGTATGGAAAGCTAGTTTTATTACTGTAATACGACATTAAAAGGTGTATTGATGGGAAATGTAAATTAAAAGTTATGACTTGTCTATTGTTTCTGAAAGAAATCAATACGGTAAAAACTGATGATGAAAATTTTAAAGAGACCACAACACCCAGATAATTTGAAGTTACTTGTATCTTATCTAAATTTTCTCTCGGCCCAGACAGGCAAATAGACAGATTAGTTTGGATTCGAATATTAAAAACTGTGATACCACACGTTTCTTAAAAGTCTCTTTCGGATGGCAAGTACAGCTGCAGAGGGGCTACCGCGAAAACGGAAATTCGCAAATTGCGGGGATCTTTCTCTGTCACTCTAATTACGCCTTCGTTAGGTAAAAGCGAAAGATCCCCGCAATTTGCGAGTTTCGGTTTTCGCGGTAGCCCCTCAGTACTGTTGCGGCACTATTCTGCCCTAAGCCCAATAGCGGCATCTCAAAACAAATGACATTGAGAATGAGCTTTGCTTTGTTGCAGGTGTGACTATATCCAGCCGTCGTCACTTACGTCTCTGAATGTGTCTTTCGGTCGTAAAGTTATAAGGTCGGCTTGTATTCCATCTAGGAACTTTCTATTTGCTCTGCCTAATATATAATACGTATTGATAACTATGTAAAATCAACCTTTCTTAAATCCTAATAATAAATACGCAAATATTGAAGTTGGAAAGGCGTACTGGCGTAATTTAACTTTAATAGCTTAACAGTTTTTACGACTTTGCAGATGGTTAACTAAGAATTTGCACAAAGCCTGGTGTTTAAACCTCGAAAATTATGCGTTTTTAAGTACATTTTATGTGCTTTTAAGTAAGCATTAGTGTAACACAACTGTATCTCGAGATTTAAGGACAAGTGAATAACCTCACATTAAAGGCAGCACAAATCCTGACACCCACTGAGTTCGGCTTCGAAATTTCATGCGACCCGCTTTAATATTTTGACAAACCAATGGAAATCATGGAGTGAATAAACATAACTTTTGGAAGAAGAGCTTTTGCACGCTAGCTAAAGTGTGTTTTTATTTCTTAGGCTTTAAAAGTGTCCCACAGCTGGGCAAAGGCTTCTCCCCTTAATATCCACGACTCCATTCAATCTGGCAGTATTTTCGCCTACGTCATCTTATGCGTATTTTCAAGCTCAGTGTACCTCATAAGCAAGCTGTTATTCTAGTTAGGTAATAATTATAATATATTTTTTGTGTTAAAATTTGTTGTGTTTTTATTAAAGTATTTACATTCGTCATTTAATATATACCTATATTGGAACAAAGATTTCAATAGGACTGTATTATCGAGAATTAAAATGCAATAATTAGATTTTTTTGAGCGTTTTGTATTTGAATTATATTTATTGTTGTTGATGATAACAATTGTTGGTTAACTTAAAAACAAACATTTCACCAGTATGTTGTAAGTCCACGCATTTTTTCAAATTAAGCTCTACACAAAAATACATTGGCCAGAATAAGAATTGCCAGCCTTTTGATACTAAACGGCCTCGTTTCGCTCGCCCGTTTACTTATATCACACTCGGCTATTTTTCAACTAATTCAATAAAATACTTTATGGTTACAAACATTTGCATATCCCAGCGATTAAAACGGCAGCTCATATAATTTATTTGCCATATCCAACCCCCGCACCCATCTACAGCGGTATCGCTTTAAAATCATTCATCATGTTACTGAATGATCTTCCGTTCCAAGATTTATCTGTTCTGCCGACGCCTTTGTATAGCCCCTAATGGGTCTGAACATGCCGCATCATGTTTACATAATCTTTTATCAAAATAGTGTTTCTATATGGAATTTTATTTTAGTAAAAATAGGATCGCTTAAATCATATATGTCAAAATATGTTTGGATGTTTATTAGATGCTAGTATGTACCTATAATAATAACACAAACTTAGGGTCAGTTGCACCAACTACAATTTACGGACTGATCAACGTCAGTCAGCAGAGAACGCACGAATCAGAAAAAATAATTTCGAAAGTTTTATCGACATGCAATGAATAAAAGCAAAAATGGAATTAATTAATGTCTTCATTTACAGAAGTTCGCAATTCACGCCACTATAAAATTAAAGGTGAGAAAGCCTCGCGAAAAATCACACTGCCGAGCAAAAATCTGATAATGATAATTCCTGTACCGCCGGACGGGTCACTCTCAAAGGAGCTCTCGTGCGTTTCGCGCGTTTTAACACTCGTTGTGACCGCTAACAAAGAGGCAGCAACAAAGGGATGTGATGATGTAGGTCTCTGGAAGTGACGCGTTAATAGCTTAGGTGAAAATCGATTAGTACGGCCATAAATATTGGTATTTAAAGTGCATACGCCGTTGTAGTGCTACGAGTATCTAGTAGCGAAACAAAAGAGGTGGAGTGGTAAAATTAATAAGTAATATCGTCAAACGTTTAGAAAAGGGCTTACGAAAAAAGTGGACGATTGTTTCTCCATAACATTTTGTTCTTGGATATTTTTACGTTTATACTAAAAGGGGAGCGTAAAAAAGCATCCGCTATATGTTTCAGTCTCATGGGAATTTTATAGATTATAATTCCAAGTCCGTTAAAGATCATAATCAACTGCACCATTTCATTTCTATTTTAACTTTAAAATAAGTAGCACTAATGTTGAAGATCGTAAACACTTTCCACTCTTGTGCAACTTGATTACAGTTAAATTGAGAAAAGCTTTCAATCGTCAAACTTCAAGTTTGATACAAGTGAACATACACACAAGGTTTAGTTTCGCTTAGCAAGTATCAAAGATTTATGCGCTATACGTTTATGAGGCTTTTGCAAAATATAGGTTTCAGGTAGCGTAAATCTTCTTATATACTTCGTTCACGTAAACAAATACCTTTTACTGATAACAACGGTGGAGCCTAAATGGCTAGACTAAAAGAATTTATATGCGGTAAACATCAAGAAAATACAAGTAAATCATAGTATGGAAAAAAATAGGACTCACATCTCTAGTTTATATTAACCCTTCGTATTATTCGTAATTTAAACCTATTGTAATTAAACAATGAATTTAAATTCATGCGCACTGAACAGTGCTTAGATATAGGAAGGAAATACGGAAAAAAATAGAATAAAATGAAACTATGCAAACAGGTTACATCGCATATAATAAATTTGAAATACATCCCGACCCCGACGTTTCGATAATTCGAACTCATTACATCGTTCGTGGTCAACGGGTGACTGAGGAAAAATACGCGATATATAATCCGTTTACATAGTTTTGTTTTTGAGATAGGTGTACAGTTTTGTTTAAATTCAAATACATATGAATATTGATTACATTACATCGAGCATTTATACCTCATAACGTAATAAATTTATGTTCAATAGAAGACAACTGAATGTCTATGGAAAAATTTATGCCATTTTAACTACCAACTACGCATTTATAATAATTACATGTTGGTTATTTCCTTATGAGAGAGAACGCTTTTGCATTTAATGAGAAAGTACGAACTACACATTTACTAACATATCACTTCCATTTCTTATACCATCCCAAGCCATTTGGTCACAACAAAAGGTTGCACATTATACCGCCTTAAGAAGACCTCAAGGAGGCCTTATCCGGAAGATGCCACTTGTAATGTAAATACGGCTTTGTATAAGAAAACTACGTGACGTGTAAAGTACGAGTATTAAAATTAAGTTAGCTGATGTGAGGGTAGAAAGGCGTGAGAATGTTAGAATCAGCAAAACGGTAGCAAAAATCTTTGCACAGGACAAGAGCTGCGTGAACTCCAAGAGAGGCAATGCTTAACACTAACAGTGGATGATCATATTAGGATCACAGACAATGAAAACAAAATAAAATGATTCAATTTTATAGCTATCTAACACACCATCGTCACTAATATCATAGAGAAATATAGTAAGACAAGAGTGCTCACTCCATACATTAGACTATTAATTTCAGTGTCTACATCTAGCATCGAGCAGCGGAACTATCGGTACTGCTATACCTATTGTCAAGTAGCAGTACTGATTGTTCCGCTACTCGATGCTAGATGCTAATATTCTTTTTGGTACTAAGACTGATGTATGGAGTGAGCAATCTATGTATTTTTTCTCTATGCTAATATTAACTTCGTGGTTGCGCTTGCTATTACTGCAAATTTGACCTATTTTTGAAGTGAAAACTTCTTTAGCGGCGCTGTGCACTTTTTGTGATGGGGAAAAAATGTTAAACTCGCGAGAGCGTAAGACGTAAGATGTCATTGAGTTTTCACTTCTGTCGGCACTCCCGGAGTGCAACCCGTTGTTTTTTTTTATACCACATCGGTGGCAAACAAGCATAGGGCCTACAGTCACCGTAGCCACTGGACGCCTGCAACTCCGGAGGTGTTACATGCGCGTTGCCGACCTTTTGAATAGGTTTGATTTAATTGTCCTGCCACTTTACTCACACTGTATCTCGTTTGTTTTTATAATAACATATTGTTGCCGTTGCGCGCGAAATATACTGCTCCTTTTTTTAATAGAATAGCCTTTAGTATAGAAGTAGCGATAAAATCTCAAAATAATAGGCACTGAATTGTAGGCCAGTTTTACTGTAAGTACCAAGCAATAAAAGAACGGGCGATTGGATTGTGCTATTTAACGGAATAAACTTACATATAAAATCATATTGTTTCACTTTCTACTAACCAGTTATATATTCATTATCTGAGATCATTTAATTTTGTGTTGTGTCAATATCCTTGTCATTATTTCGGTAATTAATTGTATACTAAACCAATCTATCAACTGTTTATTCAATTAAGTTCGCAAATCTGATTTTTATTATTACGTAAATGCTGACTTCAGATTAATATAAAGATTTTTTTAGAGTTTTATACACATACCTCATTATAAGGGGGCGAATCCTTGTATCACGCATGGGTTGATAACGCTTATATCTAAGAGTTTGCGAGAGCCCATAAAATACGATACCGCATTTTATCAGAATTAAATGCAAAGATGCTGACTTAATCAGGTAAGACAGTAGGTGTTTTTATGCAAAGTTATTTTCACATTGGTAATGCTCCCGAGCGCTCAAATGCACCATAAATAACAGCGCTGACATTTTTATGTACTCGAGACAAAAAGGTGAGTCAGTATATGTTACGAAAATAAACGTTTTTGTTATAAACGGGTTATTGTTGGTTGGCGACAATTGTAGATACTTTTAAATATACAGTCGAATCGCTTTGCGACCCATCTTGGCTTAGTTGCACGGGGCATCTAGGTATTAATTTGGGAGCATAGGTTAGAAGTAATTAAACATTTAAAAAAAAGCTAACTTATCTAAATAAAACTAAATTAAAACTAAAAATCTATACTAAATAAAATTAAAATAAATCCAAGAAATTGGGTCCCTTTGGCATGATGCCGAGGACGCTGGCAGCATTTTCCCGCTGTATTGCGAGGCTAAATAGGTACGCTGCGCGAGAGAGCTGCCAGCTCTTCAGTCACCAGTGAGATCGATCAGTCTTTTCGATCACGTTTTTAATTTGGGATAATTATGTTATTCTTTTTTTTTTTCATTTCGTCAATGGTAACTTTAACATGCTGTAATAAGAATAAGAATAATATTTATTTAAAAGAAAATACCTTTTTAACAATTATCAATGTCCTGCGGCCCCAGTAGCCTAGTGGCTATGCCTGTCACGTGGTAGCCGGATTCTTAATTCATAAGAATCATAAGCTACAGGCTAAGTAAAAAGTAATGTAATAGAAATAGAGAAATTAAGTAATTTTAAGTTTTGTCGACTTACCATTACTAAGCCTGGTGACGCCTCAGTATAATTTAATAATAACTTACAATATACTTTCAACAGATACGAAGCAATAAATCATTAATTATATAATGAATGTTCTCCTTATTAAGCGTATTCTTAGCCGTTTAATTCTAGTTCATTGCAAAGCCGTTTCTCCACTTTGGCCAAAGTCTTAAACTATCTGTGGCATTTATTCTCCACTGTGCGGCATTCATCGCCCAGCAAAGTCGTATTTATGACGCAGTGGACGAGTTATGTCGACTGGCCCAGTAGCTATTATATGCGCATGCGATACCAACTTATTTTATCCTGGTCACGGTACCAACGAGAAAGCACTTTCGTTCCTTTAAAACACCTGAGCTTTATAAACGTAATCATATTCCTTTGTTCTAAATTTGAAGCAACGCTTGCATACATGACAATGTCAGCTCCAGATTTTGCCGACGGTAAATGTAAATTTGTAGGACATAAGCTCTGTTCAGCCGGTTAATAAAAATCAAAGGTGGGCGGCTGGGTGACAATTGTTCCTGCACTCCTGCGGTTTTGTCGATATAAACAAAAGGCAGCGTGCAATTACATAGCTTTGCGTATTTCATTCATGACTTTGTATATATTCCTATTTCTAGGTCTATTTCGAATACATATACATTTTAGTTAATGCGACTGATTTGATTTTTGGTGTTTCAGGGTCTGACTTTAGAGGTATGTTGGTTAGAACTGAAGTAAAGTAAAACAATCGATGTCGCGATATGGTAATTATTTAGCCTATTTATATTTAATCCAATTTGTCACGTATTAACATTGCAGACAGTTTTAGATAAACGTCGTCTAGATTATATAATATCAAGTGCAATTATGTGCATACATGATTATACTTGATAAATATAATCTTATCACTGCATGGATTATCATAAGCTAGCACGTGCGGCGCTCGTGGGAATCCTTAGAGAATTTATATTCAATATAAAACCAATGTAGGGAACCTGTTGTCACGTGTAACCTATTCTTGATATGAAGAATTTCAATAGAAAAATAATACAACATAATTATGGAAAACCTGTAGCTTCATTAAGGTACCAAATGAAACCTTGAATTCCACTCCTACATTTCTCTAACGCGTGAGTTCCAATAACGCTGGGTTATCGTTACTAAAATAAATGTTTAATTAACATTCAAGATATAAAATTCCAGAAACAAGAAATAAGTTATAACATATATATATAAATGCAACAATTTATTTTGACTTAGATATTTCACAAAAAGTATGCCAGCACCAGTCCAAACATCATTACAACTGACCCCGTCAATCCTGCTGAACTATTCATATAGCCGAACCTCTTAGCCTGATGGATGATCTCTAGCACCGAGTCCATGGTCTCCTCATTGTTAGGCAGGATCTGGTCTGTGGGTAGGAGGAACCCGGAAGCGCCACGGTCTCGTAGTTCGTAGCAGTAGACTAGAGGGACACGCAGGTGACCTTTGACCCAGTCTACGCTACCGCCCGTAGCATGGTCTGAAAGGTATTTTGTCACATTTTTTGTTATTGCTGATGTTCCTTTTATTTTTCATATAAAGGAGAAAGTAAAGAGGTTACTGCTTCGAATCGAACTCTTTGACCGATGTTCAACGACCTTTTAACTAGAAGCTTACCGAACCAGAATGAGACGAATTATTTTCGATAGTGTTCTTTCGGTCTTCAATTATTCGACTATGAGTTTTATTAAATTTAATTTAATTTTATTAAAAAAAATATAAACCGAAAAAAAAAGATTGAAAAAATAAGTAAAATATATAAGTCTAAATATCTATAGGTATTAAAAATTTAATGCTTTTTTCTAGACTTATTTTCTCAGTGTTATAAAAAGATTTAGTAATTTAAATATTTTGACTAAATATTATGGCTTTGCTTTTGTAAATTTAAGTCACACTTGAAATGTAAAACGATAATTATCTTCACCATTTATTAGGGTAGATACATAAGTGCTCACGTGAAGTATAATCTTAAAATGGTAATATCATGAATTCTTTTAGTTTCGCGTATAATAAAGAAATATAGTATTTCATTCAATATTGACAACTAGGTCAATACAAGCAATCTCGTTAAAATTTCTTCATTACAGGAAAACCCATTGCCGCGCTCCTCCGAGCAAGTTCCATTTACACAACACATAGGTACTCACATATAGTTTCAGCAATATTCCCCGTAACATATTGCGTTTGGTATCTAACTGACAGCGCTCCCATGGCGCGACGGCCAATGTTTACCTGAAAAGGAGATTTCTAATCAAATAGGCGTTGGATTTGAGAGTAAGTAAATATTTAAATAAGGAATTATGTGGAATTCAGATAGTTAAATTAAGCCCTCAAAATGAAGATGAACACCGAAATAGCGTTTACTTTTCGAACAGTTTTGTTCCTATCGCGGGCCAAGTGGCGTATCCATATTACCATTTCGACTTGATATCCCGCGGTGTGGCATAGAAATCCCCGATCAACTGATATTAAATCCACGAGAATTAAGAGATATTTGATTTAATATTAAGAATTATTTACCACGTCATAGTAATTATCTAAATGATCAGTTGTGTTCCCGTAAGGCACCAACAACATCTGGCTGAAGGAATGGAATGACAGGTACAGGTCGATCTGGTCGCCGATGGAGCTGATGTAATTAGATAACGATCTCGTTTCTGGTTCGGAGAAGGGTCCCGGGCCCGCGTAGGTGTCCGAGGCCGGGTTCGAACTGGCACCAGCGACTGAAAAACGCGATACAGTAAATAAAATATAGTACCGATATCACTTTATAATGATTGCCTCATTAGTAAACATTGCGTTGCGTTCTTTTTTATTTTTTTAGGGATAAAAACGAAAACAATTCAGAAGTTGTCTGAATTATAGGCACAATTACACCAGTTAAGCAATATTTTTGCAATGTTGTAGTTACCGAGCCAGTTGTTGTTCCAGTTTCTGTTTAGATCAACGCCAAATTCAGAACCGAAGGGACGTCGGTTTTTACGCCACATCCTAAACTGAAATTCAAATAAAACCAATTAAACCTTAATCAGACCTATTACTAGCATCACTTGCGTTGTCGTGCGCAACTTCATATGTCAGGCGTGACTTTGTATGCAGACGTACGCGACAACGCAAGTAACGGTAAGTGGTCAGAATACATCAAAAATTATAGGAACTAAACCACTAGACTAAACTTACGTTTTCATGAGTCCAAATGTAACCATCAGGATTAGTAACAGGGAATATGTACCAGTCATAATCACGAGCAGCGGCCATAGTCTCAGCACCTTCACTAGTCAGCAATTCAGAGATGATATAGCAAACTGATGAAGGGGAAATCCACTCTCTCGAATGGATACCACCTTCGACGAAGATGACTCTTTTACCGCTACCATGAGATATCTTAATGCCCTTGATTTCTCGGCCTTCGTAGGAGTCACCGCCAATGATTCCAGTGACAATGTCCGGATATGCGGCGACTAAGTCATCAAGCCAAGCGTAGATATCGTCTAGCGTGTAGTAGGCGTCCCAGGTCATAGAGCGGACGTTGCTACGTGTGTATTGCTTAACAGTTTGTTTGTCGATGTGTCTGTGGAACAAAATGTAAGGGAAGTTATCAGTGCAAGATTCGAGTAATCAAATTGAGATCAAATACTAATGCCACTCCTTAAATACAGAATTATTTTTTGCGTCTACTTACTCTTGAACATTGCTCATAGTGATCTCAGATTTCATGTTGTTTTTCTCCAAGAAACTAGCAAGTTCATTAGAATCCGCAGGGCTCGACATGACTAAAACAAATTCCGCTGACGGCACTGGATCCGTCCAAAAATCAAATCTTACATCATTCTGAAGATTATCAAGTAATTTCACTTGTATCTCACTTTCCGGGAAAATTTTATGCAACGTGTAGTTATCGAAGCGGAATTTTTCACATTTTACTAAAATTACACTAAGCAAAAAAATTGATAATTTCAGAAATCTCATTATGAAATGTATTGGACACTTAAAGACGTATTGTAACGTCTCAAGTGTTTCAAACAATGATGTCGTTTATCACAATTATATGTTATTATTTCCAAAGTCATCTTGATAAGTGTAAACTATGTCGTAAATAAAATTGATAAAGCTTATAATTATACCTAAGTAAAATTAATACCAATAATCCCTTGTAGAGTCTGACGATAACTAGCGTGCATTTTCTTATCGCGTTTTTGTTTTCTGAACTTCAATGTTACCTACAAATCGATTTCAGTTTGATCTTGTATAACCTTTCGTAAATGTTAACTTAATATTACTTTCCTTTAAGAAAAGTGACCCTCGAGAAAAGGAAATCTTAACAAGAAAAATGCTTATTTACTAAAAGGCTCTGCTGGACTAGTTGCGTAGGTGGGAAACAGTTCACTCAGTAGGTTGCAAAAATAGAAAGCAATTACGCTGAGTGTGCCTTTTTTCGCAGCCTGTTCTGGTATACTTCCGTCTACAACTTGAACTAAATGAAGATGATGTTAGAGAAATGAAACCCACGCGCATGTGTGGACAAGCACGGGTCAAACATTGTGCTTCTGACCTTAATTAAATGCCAGGATTATATTTAGTTTAGGTTTAATGAGGGTATCGATATCTCTACGGGGACGTAGCTAATGAAGCAAATCTAAATCTATTAACCTCTTGCGAAGAATCTTATTAATCTCTAGCTTAACCGAATCGTGTAAACATATATTATGCCTCACAACGTAAAAACGCTTGCACTGATTTAGGAAAATAAGAGAAATTAGTTAACCTAAGTTAACCCTTACTTTTAATGCAAGGAAGAGACACTTGTTTTATGGTATCTCTTGGTTTATAGTTTGATAAATAAATATTTATTTGGAAGAAATAGTTATACTCAGCTATATATACTTTATGTGCCTTACCTCCGCTAATCGAGTTCCAATATAAATCTTCACGCCTTGGATAATTAACAAAATTTAATTTTCCAGAAACTGTTCTTTCAATAAACATTTGCTGCAATTTAAACCGATAAACAATTTATCGGACCGCATAGCATTGAGTGCTTTGCTGAGTTCCTGAGGAGGAATTTGCATTCCACGTTCCGACGGAACAAAGTAGCGTATCTATGTGAAAAGTCAAACAAGCAGCTTCTCTCTTCTAAGTGTAAGGCCTGAGTGGACGTTCGAGTGCAGCGGGGCGGGGCGTGCGGCGTGCATGTTAAACAAATGCAAGCGTATAGGAGCGGCCTTAGTGCACGCTGCTCAAATCCCTTGTGAGCTCGACGCCACGCTGCACGCCCCGCCGAACGCTCCGCTCCGAGCGTCCACTCAGACCTTACACTAAGGGTCTCCCCAGATACACGCGTCGACAACTTTTTCGCTCTTATTGTGCCGACATAACGCTTTTTCCAATCGGATTTTGCCGATTCCGCGTCGCTTATACAACTGCAGATAAACCTAACTTCTTCTAGATTCTGCGATGGTAGCTAAGTAGTAAGAACTGCGGCTTCTAAGCTGAAGGTTCTAATCCGGATTCGTAGCAAATAATTTCACATTGTTCGGTGAACGGAAACATCGCGCGCAAACCTGCATATTAAAACATCTACACTGGTAGCTGGCAGTAGAGGTCATTTATAGGCTGATGATTTAACGAATTTGAAATAGGTTGTTATACAATTTCTAAATATAAAATGCCAAATATCATCAAAAATATCCTATTTTTATGTGACCTATATTTAAATGGTCGTCCCACGTATTTACATACGTTTTTCCGAGGTGCCTTGTAACTTAAGCAAACTTCATAACAAGTATTTCAATGTTGTTATGACATCTCTACGTGTCAGAGTTGAGGTAAGAATCATAGCATATAATATTACCTACTTCTTTAAATTGAGAATTTACTTCTGTTGTATATGTTTAGGTACATTATTACAATAGTAATCATAGACGACCATTTATAGACTCAGTGTACCTAATTTCTTTATATAAACCTTATTGCACAAAATTATACAATTATGTACAAATGGAGGACTTAGTGCTAAAAGGTATTTCCTACCAGTCAACGAAAGGGCCAAACTGAATCACTAAAAGTTGGTGCAAGGAGAAACAACCAATCAAATAGTGACTATTGACAAACATGTACATTTCGAGTTCAACGAGGCTTGAAATACACGTCCCTTTATCAATGTTTTTACGATTATATCTAAATATTTTAAACAATTAGTAGTGGTTAGAGTTCGCAATCAGACTCAACTAGTATGAAAATAATTCGTTTACATCTGGATCCAAATCCAACATATATTTCGTACAATTTTATTTGCAGCATCAATACAATACGTACTCATTTTATTTTTAAAATGTATTTAGGTACTCTAAATATATATATATATATTGAAACACAGATCCCCAGAGAAAAGTATTATTAAACATTGATAGGCAAATTAAACTGTGCACAGGAAGTTGAAATTCCGCATAATGTCAAAGGTGGCGTAAAACAAACAATAAGAGACGTAATAAAACGACTCCCACGCAGTGTACTCGTGCCAACAACGCCTTAGTACTGGACTGTGGGTGGTGAGATGAGGTAGATAGTATAAGAGTATGCTTTTGAATGCAATGGGACATTTGTACAGAAAAACTGCTTGTGTTACATAAACTGACCAGTCTCTAAACCAGTGGTATGCAAACTTTTAACAACCAACAGAAATACAACCGTATTCCAACAATAAGATACGTCAAATATTAGATATTGAAACGATATGGATCGGATATGTCAGTGTCAAACAAGTGTCAAAAGTGACGTTTCTTCATACAAAAACGTCACTTTTGACACTGACATATCCGATCCATATTGGGTCAATCACTACATAGTATAAAACAAAAGTCGCTGCCCTGCCCGTTGTCTGTCCCTAGTATGATTAGATCTTTAAGAGCGCTCCAAGTCGAAATAATGCAAAATTTATGATATTCCTCGATGACATTCAGTACTTTTAACATTGAAAATGTTTTTACAGTACATATGGGGCTACTTTTCCGCACTAGTGCGTAAAATAGCACTTTTCGTGCGTATGTCGAAACTTTAAAGTGCCATATGTACTGTAAAACGTTGTTCGATACACGTGCGAATAGGTAATTCGCAACTCGTGTCGATTTAATACACTCCCTTCGGTCGTGTTTTAATTTATCGCCACTCGTTTCGAATTTCCTCTTTTTCGCACTTGTATCGAAAATAACTATTTCGATCGCATCAGTATACCCCTCCAATTTCAGCCAGAGTGAGACATCGCCCTGGTCTCGTGAGTTTTAGGGCTACGTGAATGGTTCAGGTCTCAAAAGATTTGATACGGTGAAAAAATATTTTGAAAAATTCAAATACTCTTTTCGGAAATCTCAAAAATGTAGAAAAATGACGCCTTTTTTCAGTGTCCTTTCGCACTAAATCGACAATTTATCGAAAAAGAAAAGCGATATCGAAAAAATGAAAAAAAGGCCTAGGGGTATTGAGTTAGGCTACATTTTGAACAAAACCGGACCTCTCTATCTCTTACGGTCTAGGCTGTGGCTTATCCTTTATGTAGCGAAATGTCAGGATACCGCAGGAGGCGTGCGCGGCGCGGGATACCTATACTTAATTCTTTACTATTTTTTAACCGACTTCCAAATCTAAAAGGAGGAGGTTATCAATTCGGTTGTATGTTTTTTTTTATTTTTATTTTTTTTATTTTTTTTATTTTATTTTTTATTTTTTTTTATGTTTGTTACTTCATATCTCCGTCATTACTGGACCGATTTTGAAAATTCTTTTTTTGATTGTATGTATATGCATACAGATTGGTCCCGTTTTTGTCAAAACCCAGTTCTGATGATGGGATCCATGAGGAATCGAGGGAACTCCTCAAATCTTAAAGGCATACATATAGTGATTTTTGTGTTTTTATCAACAAATCAAGCATATACATTCAGAAACGTGACATTTGATGAAGTGGAACTGCTGATGATGATCAGAACGGAACTCTTCAACGACGCATAGTTCACGTTTGGCGATTTGTCCTCTTCGTTATGTTTGTTAAGCAAGTTAAGTTTTTAAGCCACATTTTTGTCAAGCTCGAGTTCTGATGATGGGATCCATGAGGAATCGAGGGAACTCGTCAAATCTTAAAGGCGTGCGTATAGAGATTTTTGTATTTTCATCAGAAAATCAAGCATTTTTATTTAAAACTGTCGCATTTGATAAAGTGGAACTGCTGATGATGATCAGAACAGAACTCTTCAACGACCCATAGTTCACGTTTGGCGATTTGTCCTCTTCGTTATGTTTGTTAAGCAAGTTTAGTTTTTAAGCCACATTTCTGTCAAGCTCGAGTTCTGATGATGAGATCCATAAGGAATCGAGGGAACTCCTCAAATCTTAAAGGCATACATATAGTGATTGTTGTGTTTTAATCAACAAATCAAGCATATACATTTAAAAAGTAACATTTGAGGAAGTGTAACTGCTGATGATGACCAGAACGAAACTCTTTAACGACGCATAGCTCGCGTTTGGCGATTTTTCCTTTTCGTTATGTTTGTTAAGCAAGTTAGGTTTTTAAGCCATATTTATGTCAAGCTCAAGTTCTGAACATGGGATCCATGAGAAATCGAGGGAACTCCTCAAATCTTAAAGGCACACGTATATAATTTTCTGTATTTTCATCTTAAAATCAAGCATATACATTCAGAAACGTGACATTTGATGAAGTGGAACTGCTGATGATGATCAGAACAGAACTCTTCAACGACGCATAGTACATGTTTGGTGATTTCGAATTTCGACTTTGACTTGGACTGGGACCCGGACTCGGATCCAGATGCGGCCTCGTACCCGGATCCGGTTCAAACCCGGACCCGGACTCGGACACAGACCCGGACCTTGACCCGGAAAACCACTATGATACCTAAACTAAACAAACTACTATGATTACCTACCATAAAATGTAGGTATAAAGTATGATGAGGCCAAACCCCTCCCGCTCAAACCCCCGTACACCGCACCGCATGCGCCGTTAAGTGGGTTAGGTTAGGTTTGAACTGCTATCCTCACAGAACCAAACAAAAATGGGTTAGGTTAGGTTAGAACTGCGAGCCTTACAGAAACGAAATGCTACTAGAAAAGTGGGTGGTTTTACCTCCTTTTCTACATAGCGCACCATCTACAATAATCTTTCACCGGGCCGCATAGAAGTCGGTTTTTTTTTCTTAAAAATTATCTTTTCGAGTATCGTATAAAATTTTAATTGTTAAGAATTTTTAAGAAATAAAAATGTGAAAAACTGATTTATTGTAATTCATTTTCAATGTACCCGAAGGTCGTGAGAGGCACGAGATTTGTGGATTTTTTACTTTATTCGATGACACGCAACTGATTTGGATGCGGTTTTTTTAATAGATAGAGTGATTCAAGAGGAAGGGTTATGTATAATTTGTTAACCCGTGCAAAGCCGGGGCGGGTCGCTAGGATCTAATATTTGACGTATGTTATCGTTCGAATACGACTATGATAATCAACTACAGAATTGAGTAGACCCGCAATACGGTTACAATTTTCTAATTGCTTTACTATTTAACTTTGAGTGGCACTCACAGCCAATGAAATCCCTCATAGCAAACTGTTACGCACTATATTCAGCGTGCTACTGTGCTGAGGTAAGCGGATTATGAAGCATTGTTTGAATAAGCCCGCTTCGATTCGAGCCGCACCTTAAGGGTAAAGGTGACAGTCCATTTCCAACCGCAGCTGCACTACTGTCAATTTTACTATGGAAATTGACAGTAACAGCGGCGCGTTCAGTACCAGTAGTGCAGCTGCGGTCAGAAATGGAATGTTACCCTAACATTCCATTTCTGATGTCACCTTTAGGTTACAGATTGGTTAGAATTGAGATTGCTTCTAGTTTCGTAATTTAGTTCGTACAGTCGCCGTGCTAGAATCATCGTTATACGAGTATAGTCAGGTTATAAAAAAGATTTATGATTTACTCTAAATTTTTTTTAAATCATACATTTAATAAAGTTTGACATTTCTTACAGCGCACGTTTCTAAATATTCACTACACTAGGCGCAATAAAAAAGTGTATTCGGCTAAATGCCTCGAATAATTTCGTAAGTTGACTAGTTTTGTTTGCTTATACATAATTTACATCAAGTCAAATTTACTACCCAAAACTGATTCACGCGTCCAAACATACTATTTACAGTTTAATTTAAATTTAACGTAATTGTTGGCTCGTATGACGGTTGCGGAAATCCAGTGTTTAATATGCAAAACCCTTTGTTTGCGAGTGGCGTGTATGATTTGAATTATTAATTTTATTGTTTACGCAAGGATAAATAACTGGCCGGATGTACATTAGTTGGGCTTCAAGGAACCGCTAGTGTCATTATAAGGGTTCTGATCAGGGATGTTGCGGATGCCGATTTTTTGACATCCGCGGATGCGGATGCGGATGCGGATTTTTTAAGGCTCACATCCGCGGATGCGGATGCGGATGCGGATGTCAAGATAGCACCATAAAAAACGTCAAATATTACATTTTAGTAATTTTTATTTCAAAAAACCTGCCAAGTGCGAGTCGGACTCCCGTTCCAAGGGTTCCGTACATTAAGTCCCACTCACGCTTGACTGCTGATTTCTAATAGGTTTTTTTTGGTTAATGACTAAATTACCTAGCAGTCTAGCACTTACGCCGATACTAAGGCGTTTCTGTATCGACCTGTTCCACATCCGCATCCGCATTAAATCCGCATCGATTTTATGCGGATGCGGATGCGGATGCGGATGTTGAAAATAATGCGGAAGTTCCGCGGTTGCGGATGCGGATGCGGATGTTCGCAACATCCCTGAGAACATTTAATAGTTCCGTAAGACCAGACAAAGGAATACGAAACTACTTCAAGTAGGTACCTAGGTAGTGCAAAATATTTTACCCTCGAATTTGATATAGTAAACGGCGCTGTCTCTCCTCGTACAGTCAGCAGCAGAAGTTGCTAAGCGGGCGAGGTGTTAAAAATTACCTTGACACGCTCTTATTCTCTTAACAATAGTCGCGTCAAGATCATTTTGAACTCCTGGCCCGCTTAGCAACTTCTGCTGCTGACTGTAAATAGTCAAGCTCTAACGATTGACAACCCAGTTACCACAAAAGGTATGGCTTCATTATCAAAGTAACAAGAAGGAGGTAGTTCACAGAGCAGTAGAATACTTTGTAAACTTCAATTCAGAAGTGGCAGAACATTGTTAAAGCTTGGCGCATCTTAGTATTCAGTGACTAATACGAATTCAAACGCTCAGTCAGTACAGGTACAGTATTAGTGAGACAAGGTAATGTTTAGACTTTTACGACACTCCTGGCTGTAAGGCCTTACTTTTATAGCGCTACCTGATTGCATCATCATGTGTGCGATGCGCTCTTTCGCCAGTCAGAAAAAAAAATAGTTGCGTTAGAGTACGCAACTACGCAGACTAACGAAACTGTATCGACAACCGACAAGTCAGGAGGATCAGTGCGCGAGTTGCAGTCGCCGCGAGCACTCGAGCCTGAGGATGGACCCCCGAAGGGCCCGAAACATGTCGCCAATAGCGACTAAAAATTCAAGTGAGTGAAACCGTTGTCGTATAAACAGTTTAAAATATGTCTCACAAGTTTAATATCAAAGTCAGGAAAGGGCTTAAAGTAGCGACCTACAATTAGATGTCCCAAAACTAGACAGTTTAGTCACCCCATTGGTAAACTCATTTCTCGCCAGCTGACCAAAGGTTGCGCGAAATCGAGAAATTGGGATTAGCATTTAGCATTTAGGTCACGAAAATCTAGACTTCAACAAATTCATATGTCAGCAATATTTCATATAATTTTACCTTGTTAAACACTTATAAACTCTAACGTCAACCCTACTTCCGCCTGTTTGACTTTGTCGTTGGTAGAGGCATAATTTATGTATGACATGTAGTGCTATAGGCACTAGTACATATTGTATGTGCGTGTGCAATATCGCCACTTTATGATGCATTTTTATGGTCGGGTGCAATGTATAAGCAAGCAGCGTTTTTTTTCATATAAGATTATTACTATTACATATAGGTACTATTTATGTAATCCCTCAAAGATAGGCAGTGAACAAGCTTCGAACGATTTTCGAGCTTGGATTATTATATAAGTATGTACGTAATTATAAGCACAAGGCTTTGTAATGGATGGCGCAAAAACTAGCCAGCCCTAGTAGCCGTTGTAAGTAAGCTTGGTAGGTATGCGTAGGGATGAGAACACGTGATAAGTAATATTTTGCTGTAATAAAATGATTTTTTCATAACAACAGCTCGTGAAGGCTTTCCTTATCCTTGAAACCTGACGAGAAAGTTAAATTTTCGCAAAACTATTTTTAGAAACTATCGCAAGCTTGGGAATCAACTCGGGAGTTGCAAGCGTCCATAGGCTACGGAGACTGATTACCATCAGGCGAGCCGTATGCTTGTTTGCCACCGACGTAGAATAAAAAAAAATATTTATATATACGCGCCCTCTTATAACATAGACCGGCACCGTTATTGAACGCGTTCGCGTTATTCGCACCGTGAGCATCTCCCTTAATGAACACCGAAACAGACTCACTGGGAAATTAAATATAAAAACCAGCCAATTCGTGTCGGAACATGCTGAGTGAAGGGTTCTGTAACTGTAAATAATTTTAAACTATTGTAGGGGAGGCTGGGGAGGCTCTGGTAAATCGTTCATGATAATTTTGGAGCGCGCACAAAGAGCGGTTCTGAAGGTCTGTTTGGGGCGACCCCGCCGATATCCAACAGCTGACCTCTACAAAGAAACCCAAGTCCTGAGTGTTCGCAAATTGTATTTGCTACGTGTTACTTTATATACTCATATTATGGCCAGTCGTCTGCCGGAACATCAATCGCTCACTTCATGTAGAGTTTACAGTATCCCTAAACCTCGTGTTCTCACTTCTTTTGCGCAGCGCTTCTCAGCATTTCTCTTCCCGCACATTTACAATAAAGTAGTTAAAATTTGTGACATTAGGCACTGAGGCAAAAATTCGTATACTAAACCAGCTAAAGTCTTGGAACTTCGATGAATCAGAAGAAATTCTGAATCCTTCCCAAATGACTCCTAACTCCACGTTCTCATAGGATTACTTCTTCATTCCTCTTCGATCAGAGACCAGAGATCAGAGATCAGGCCGCGTAGCCACAACGTGCCAATCGCTTACGCTTCGTAGCGATCGAAACGCAATTATCACTGTCGCACTAATATGGAAGAGTGATAGAGAGACACAAAGCGTTTCGTTGTCGAAGCGATAGCGATTGTCAGCTTGGCTAGGCCGGCAGAACGCTCGAACACACTTAAATCTAACAAACTTTTACACTCATCACATTCTTAGATTTCATTCACACACTTTTCACTCCCTCCTCACAACAAGCTTACACACATACAGGTACACAGTCCTCTTTCTTTTCTGAATAATTCCTATTCTTATGTTTAGTATAAGTAAATTATAAATTTTATTTCTGGTAACTCGTGATGATCATGACCCCCGCGATACAGGCCATGCCTAGTGCTGGGTTCACTGTAACGTGCCTGCTGAACTTTTATTATGAATAAAAATATTGTTATTGTTTTTGTTATTGTTGTTACTATAAGTAGTAATCGCGTGTCCTAATTCTTGTGGGTTAAGGAGGTAATTGTTAGCAACACGAAAATTAATTACCTAAGTTAAATCATTCTTGATAGTTTTTTTTTTTCAATTGTATTATTTTGCTGCGAAAAGATCTTCTCTACAAATATCCGTGTGTTTTCCTAGCAGCTATCGGGTCTACGAGAAATTTGACCCGCCCAGTAGGTATCACTTGATTCTGGCAAGCCTCTGACTTATGTATGACGAGTTGCATTTTCTAAGAATTTCCTGTTCTTACTCTATCTTGCAGGGGAACTCTGAGCATAGCTAATAACTTTCCTTTGAGTGATTTTCATGCCAATTCAAACGTACACTGAAATCAGAATGATATTTGAATCATTTTATTTAGTTCTATCGTGCGTCTTGCCCGCTCCAATACATGTCCGTACTTGTCCGTACAAGTACGAACATATGCATGATAACTGAATGACATCAGTTAGATGTCTTTCTGATATCAGTGTACGTTGGAATTGACCTATTTGTATTTTTATGACAACCAGGTCCATGTGTCTGTGTGGTGCCGACGCTCGGTGATAGAAAACCTAATCAATTTATTGCTTGTTTAGCAAATGCTGTCCACCGTACTACACAAGGAAAATACTCCAAAGCCTAAATCACAATTCTAGCTGCCAAGTGATAACCTAAACGCTTACTGTCCACGCATTTCTAGTTTCTAAGCAACACATCAGCACCCAAATGGTCTGTCGCATATATTTGCACCCCACAAAACTGCCTCGTAAAACTCTTTAGCGCCCGACAAGGGAAAATGGGCCGTAAATTTATCTCGACACGTTCTTTAATTGCTTGCAACGCGGACAATTTGCATGGGTGTTCTCTAATCTCCTAAAAGAAGAAGGTAGTAAGAGTAGTGTACGTCGCATATTGACGTGTCTTTTTTCTTACAAATAAGATTAAGGTAGGTATGTATTGGGAAACGTCATAAACTCACTTAGAAATATTTAGAGTTATGGATATTTGAATTTTCTTAAAGCGGAGTTCAGATTACATGTTTGGCAGAGTAAGGTTCGAAAGCGGCAAAATAAATGCAAAGTTCGTGGCAATACCAAAATGAATTGCCCGCTTCAACTCGGTAGGTTTACCATATTTGGCTGTGGCTTGGTTTAGTTGGTAGCTATGCATGTTGTGGTTATTGTGAAACTAAAATTGCTGTGTAAAACATACATGGAAAATAGGCTAGAAGGTAAACGTAAATAGTACCTCCTTAGGTCTTATTATAAATTAGTTATTTTTAGAACTTTTTGCAAAAATCTTTTCGCTGACTATTTGCGACATGTCTACATATCCTTAACAGCACTGTTAAATAAAATAAATGGTTACCGACATTTCTATGCTCAACTATTAAAAACTTTCATTGATGGGAAATTGTAATTCTCAGTTATACTAGTATTAGCTCAATTTGCGAGTATACAATACAATACAAATCCTCTTTATTGCACAACCTCAAAAAACATTTACAGACAATCATAATAAGTACATGAAGACAGAGGTAACAACAGGCGGTCTTATCGTTAAAGAGCGATCTCTTCCAGATAACCTATCAATGATAGTATAAAATTTGTAAAACATGATAGGCTTTCATGTTTTACAAATACTGAATATATGTAAAAGTTAGATATTTGTATGGTTCGCGAACAAAATCAAGTGCCAAATTCAAGTTATCTAGCAAATAATTCACTATTATGTATCTCGTTTTTCAAGTAGCTCTATGTAAATTCGCCTACTGAATATTATTTCAACACCTGAACTAAATCGGGCGGGCTCTAAAGAGTCCCGTCGGGCCCTACATCGGAATACAATACCGACTGTGTGGCGTAGTCTGCTCTGGGCCCTTTAATATTTAAGCGTGTCCGTGTATATACACCCGGTATTGTAATAGCCTCATAGCTAAATGTTTTTATGGCTAGCAGAATTCGTGTGTGTATTTAACTGACACGTAAAATGTTTTTGGCAAAAAATACATTCTTTATAAAAAAACTTATAATAATTTACGTTTAATTAATTCGACGGTGTAAAAAAGTGTAGGTAAGGTAGTGTTCAAGCTTAAACCGCTGAACCGATTGAGATGAAATTCATATTGATATGGTTATAGTTTTTAACACAGAAATCATTATTCTACGCAGACAAAGCCGCGGGCAGAAGCGAGTACCTGTATAATAATAAAGTAAGAGTCAGAATGTCATGTAATGTCAAATCACTTCTCTAGACTAGAGTCTAGACAAGTAGGTATGCAATCATTTGTTAGGAATTTTAATACAAAAACCTGTTTACCTATTTTTTTGCTCTAAATATTATATGAATGGAGTAACTAACGTCAAGATAGTAATGACTCCTCATTGACTCTTAATGGGTGTCTCCATTAATTGTCTTGATTACTCTTTCTTAAGAGAAATGGAACTATGATGTATTAAAATTCATCATTCAAACCTTACTGCCTGTGACTTCGTTCATTCGTTCAGGTTATCCACTTGACCCTCTCAATTCTCATACAATCTTTTTTTTTCCTTTTTCTCCCACTTAAAGGGGTGATTTCCAAAAGGCGTAGGTACCTATAGTTTGTGTTGACTAAGGTACAAATATGCAAACTGCCACAATTATATTATAACATTATCAGTATAGACCGCGAGCCACGAACAAATTTCCATGACCATCGCCTCCCGGGCGATAACTCGTATATTGGTTAACAGCTATGTATGATGATCCCTCATGGACGTCAGCTGCCGCTCCGTTGGTGGGTTGAGGAATGGCAGCCGCCGAAACATGTAAAAAAATAAAAAATAAATTTGTCATCGCCTCCCGTTTGATACAAACGGGATGACAAAGTTTCAAGCGGGAGGCGATGACTGACGATATTTGCTCCTGGCCCGCGGTCTAGTGGGATTGACAGAACTTATCCGGAATAACCCAAACAATCATAGCCAATAGTAAAACAGCTTTAGACGAGCTGATTGATCCCACTTTTTATTGAGAGCTTAAAATATCCGATATTATGGCTGAGCTTTGCATCAACATACCTGAGGGCTTTATACCGCTCGTGTGTCTGTTTATATAAGCTTAACTATGAAAGACGCTTTTTTATTATCATAGAAGTTCGCTGTTTTGAATAAACAAGTTTGTTATGAGATCCGGATATTATTGAACTATACTCTGTAACAAACAAAAATAAGTCATCATCTTCCTCGCGTTGTCCCGGCATTTTGCCACGGCTCATGGGAGCCTGGGGTCCGCTTGGCAACTAATCCCAGTAATTGGCGTGGGCACTAGTTTTTACGAAAGCGACTGCCATCTGACCTTCCAACCCAGAGGGTAAACTAGGCCCGTATTGGGATTAGTCCGGTTTCCTCACGATGTTTTCCTTCACCGAAAAGCGACTGGTAAATATCAAATGATATTTCGTACATAAGTTCCGAAAAACTCATTGGTACGAGCCGGGGCCGGGGTTCGAACCCGCGACCTCCGGATTGCAAGTCGCACGCTCTTACCGCTAGGCCACCAGCGCTTCAGCGCGTTCACAAACAAAAATAAGTATTTATATATAATTACTTACCGTAAAACCATCTCATAATAGTACCTACAGTACTACAACTATGGTCCACAAGTTCAACGGATAATAAAATATCAATAGGTACCAATTTTCGTTTTCGTGATGTCTAAGTTTTTTCTTCTTTTTATGAAAATATTTTGCCAGAGACACAGAACTACAACATTCAAATACCTAATATTCAGACGGGAACAAAGACATTCAAGTTAGTTTTGGACCAGAGTTGGGAGCTTTTGGACTAGTTATAGTTGGAAGGTTTCACAGTATTTTGTTTTATGCTGGAAGTTGGATGAAATTCAGGAACATAATTTTTCCTATATGTTCTTGCTGGACTAAATCAAAACAACCAATAAGTTTAAAAAAGCGAATTTACTCGTTCCCTTGTGGCACTTTACGATGTATCACTACAATTAAGTATAACAACAGATACAAAACGGTCGAATCCCTCGGGAACAATAACGCAGCAGCAATTCCCCAATCAACAAAACTACAGTCATATTTGTTTTATCGTTATCTATCAACCCTAATGACTTGATTGACCCGAATTGTGATCAATTTTATTGTTGCCCTAATTGACTCAAGAGCCACGAATTCCGCAGGGTTGTCACATCACAGGCACCTCCACTCATAAACGCATGCAATCCCCATCTCCCAACCTGCATAGATGAAACCCTGGTGCAGCCGTCTCCCACCCTACCTGCATTTCTCTCTCGCTCGTTCGCTGAGAAAGTGTGACCCGTCTCGTTCACACCTCAAAATCCCATTCGGCCGTTTTCGTTTATGCTCGGATGCAATAGCCGGTGTGCCCCGCAGCTAAACATAATTCCGCCAGTCAGTCGTTCTCCGGACGTCGGGAGATGTGTGTTGCTGCCGACGGTTCGTTCGCGCTCGAAACATCGTACCGGCTCCGTGTGTTTGTGTAGGGATGTTTGCCCCGAGATAGTGCGGCCTATAAAGCGACGGAAGGATTTGTGACTGTGCTGTGAACTGTGTTTCAGAGTCGGACGAAAGTTTGCCGTTCAGTGCTGCTCCCGGTTTGATGGTCAGTTTTACAATTCGAGATAATAACGGATGTGGTTAATGTGATCTGTTTGATTGTAGAAAGTAAACACATGCCAGATGATATTAGTGCGACGCCGACAATGTTGACGGCTGACAACGATTTAATGGAAGCGACGTTCAGCGGAAACATGAAATGATTTGGTTACAGGAGAAATGTTATGATGTTTAAGCATTAACAGTTATTTAGTAACTTGATCTTACTGGGAAATTTGATGATACATTTCGCACCAGGCGATAAAATAACAATAAAATAAATAAACTAAATTGATATTTTCTTTGAACTTTCAAATGTGAAAAAGTAAATCAGAAAGCGTTGTATCATAAAAGTCATAATGAATTGATGAATTTATATTAATTTAAGCATTATTCAAATTTAAGCACGTGGGTGGAATAAATAATAGCAATGAAATAGCATTTTCGAGATGAACACATAACAAAACAATTCATTATAACAATAGAGTATTGTTTGTGATTGAAGCTTACCTTTTTTATTAGTAATTACTTGTATTTGTGCAAGTTAATAGAATTATTTCCGTGGGTTGGAGAACAGTTACCTTTGAAAATCAATTAATTGTTTAACTTTTGTATAGGTCCTAACGATGCGTGTGTAGTACGGATCATTACTTGCATTGGGATGGGGTTTCACAACGTTATAATAAATTAGTTATTACCACTTATAAAAATATGTATATGAGTAAACGTTAAACACGTTACTAACTTTAAGAATGTAAATAACTTCTATAATTATACCTATGTTAACTTCGAGAATGCTATTTTAATTAGGTACCTATCATAGTTTTATTGGTTCTTAATTGCGCCTTGTAAACATTTTAAAGCTAATTAGTATCATATCTCACGAAACCAAGAGTTTTTGGCTTAGCCCAGAACCGTTTTGAAAATCATAGCGAAAAATTTAGTTTGTCAATTATGGTAACTGTAACAAAGATAAATATGATAATCAAATATGTATATAGGAAACAAAACAATCGACAGATCCCATTAACGCTCACCTAGCTGACCAATATACCGGTAAAAAAATTAAATTTCTCAATCCGCAGATTATACTATCAAGATCTCCACGACGTTTGCCCCAATACAGGATTGAAGATAAACAAGTAAGCTAATTATTCTAATTATAGGTTTTGTTTATTAATGTATGATTAACTTCTGCAGGTTTTAAACAATTTGGACAACCAAATATACTATAGTGTAATATGGTTATAGTGGTTGGTTGGTGACTTTATAAAGTCAGCCGTAAAATTGTGCCGGTTGACAATTATCCTTTTGTTGTCCATACAGATAAATTGACACTCAGATTTGTTGACCAGATTTTAATTTCCGTCCAGGATGTCTATCCGTTACATCACAAGAAGCATGTCAATAGGTAGGTTACTCAAAAACGAGCGTTTTATTAGATAAAAGACACACATCGACAAAAGCTTCAATCTCAATACAGGATTAAACATAAAATAAACAAATTCCCTAATTAACGTACATAATGTTTATGTTGAGAATGTGTCTAATTTCTGTAATGCACGCTCCGTAGAATTTCGCTTTGAATTAGAGTTGACGCGTTGTTACGACTCCTTTTGTATTTGCTGAGTCCACAGGATAATTATGTTGGTATCATTAGTATGACATGTCGTGTTTGACTTTAATTTAACAAGTGTATTTTAGGATAATTCTGTCATATTACCATTGTTACAAATGTTGCAATCTGAGCGTTAACATTAAACTTGTAAAGCATAGGTATACATGTCCCTTAGGAATTTCACAGAAATATCTGAATCATCACAGACAGGGTGACTTTCCTGTAAAAAGCAGGCAGTTGACCGATAAACCATTCATGTCATAGATACCACTCATACCTATCTATAACTAAACAGTTATCTACCGATGACACACACCTATTACCATAGCTATACAATGCCTAGGAAATAATGAATGACATACTTATTATTAAAATATCTATGCCATTTTTATATAAATAGAGGTATCGCAGGTATCTTGGATATCTAGACATAAATATAACATCTATTTAAGTATATAACCATAAATACTTACAGGCGAAAGAAAGTCTAAAATATGACGCATCATTAAAATACCTCGTCATTACAAAAACATTGGCACCTTAAAAATTTGGACCAGCATATACATCATGGCCGGTATTCGAACGAACTATTCTTAACAAATGTAGTGCTTGGTTAACATGCCTGCACTGACGTTCTATGATGGATGTACTCATTCTATCAATGTATCCAATGGTAGTCACTTTCACGTTATTCCGTGCTTCTTTTATTTTTAGTACATCGTTAGCATTATGTTCGTTAAAAGTAACTGTCGATTTGTTAATTGTAAGTGCGTTATAGGCTATAATGTCAACAATTTATTGGCCAATTTTATTGGTTTCTCCAATAGATTATTATTATTTCGTAGTTAAGGTACAAACAAATGTCGTCAATTATCTGCTACTACTTCTTCCCACGTGTTCCCGCATAGAAGTCGTTAAACTAAGGCCCTTCCTTCTCCGTTAATATCCTCTTTATTACCATTTAGCCTCCAATTTATATCTATTTATAAAAGAGCCTAGTTTCATCTAAAAGAAAATTTGCAGGTTACAGATTGATAATGATAACATCAAGTACTTATACTTAGAGATGACGAGAAATTAGTTTGAAAAGAATTTATTTCCTATAAGTACCTAGTAAAAAACAAGAAACTCTAAAATATTTATGATCACTCAACTATAAATAATAAGCCATGTTGAAAAGAAACATCTTTTCAAAGTACTGGGGCCAAAGCGAAAAAAACTGTGGCCGTATCGGCTTCTTTTCATTAAAGATCATTAGAGTTTGGACGAAAAATGAAAAATAAATAAAAGAGGCTTGCGGAGGCTTCTGAGGGAGTTCTGAGCAAGTTCTATTATGAGGGAATTTCTGTGGTGACTACTTACGGTTTTATGTTTATGACTTTGTAAATAATATAAAATGTTCCTCCGGATTTTTTTACTGTTTTTTTGTGTCATCTGGGCTTTCTTTCAGTTCGAATTTGAAAATTGTAACGCTTAGTTTTAATTTTACATTTTGAAATTGTAGACCAGCCTGTTCGTCAATTGGTTTTTACCTCGAGAATATCCAGTATCTTTCTAAATATTTCTCAAATAGGACACTATTGGAAAGAGGACCTTTCAGAAGATATACACACTTTTTCGTATAAGATAAGATAATTATAAAATTCTAACATTCTATCTCAATGCTGCAAGCAACACTTAAAAACATAAACAAATATGTACAATAATGATGATTGCAAACTTCTCTATTTAATCAATTACAAATCAGAAAGACATTATTCAACTGCATTAAACGCATCATGATAACAGCTCACGCTATAAGGGAATGCCTGCAATTATTTACAACTTCAAAATCAGATTGAAGTTCTCAGTAACCTATTATCTCCATCTAACGAAATAAGTAACTTAATATTATTCAAGACGTTACTTTAGTAAAACAAAGTATCTGAATATGATACTGATACGAGATGAGTCTTTGTTTTATTACAGCTATGAGGTGTCTTTATATTTATTTTAACTGGCAAACCAGGCACGACTTGACTCCATATAAATCTTGCGAATACATTTTAACGTAATGGCCAGGAAGTAGATCTTGGTGAAAATCTCACCTAGGGAAAAGTTGAGCGATTTGTTATTGCGCAGAGATAACATTTTTGAAGTTGAACTGAGTAACTTATGAATGTTTTTAAATGAACTGCAAGTCCAGCATTCAATATGGTCGTATATTGTCCAAATATGAAACACTTCACTATTTATTTTAATAGATAAAAGACATACAGCATTATGTTAGCATATACAACCAAGCGATTTATTGAGATTAAGGTACAGTATTCAATGTTAAACGATTCATATTTCATGGGGTGCCTAAACATGCACTACGATATTAATGTCGTCTCTCCACACAATGCTGTTCACATACACAATCTGCACAAACACACACAGCATTTAATTAACCGGATCTAATCTAACAGTACCGGGAGCAGCAAGAGGTTGATGCTGGCTGCTCCGATAAAGGGCGACATGCACCATCGGGTGAATAGATAGAGTGCATTACACTGTCCTGTTTGACTATCCTAATTAGACCGGAGTTAAAAAGATAGTCAACCGAACCCATTATTGTTGTTTAATTGTATTTTTTGCTTCTTTTATTTGATTTGTATTACCTATTAGTAATACCATCAGGACATTTTAGTCCCGGTTTTCAGCTCAATAGCCGAAATCTATTTATTGTCTATAAACAAACTGGGATGTCTACTCTAATATTTTGTAAATGACACAAATCCTTGCCATCGTTTTGCGTATAACTTAAAGCATGTGGCAATGACTTGACTGTCGAGGACGATATCGGGTTCGATATCGCATCCATAATTCTTAGCGCGTCCCCAATACAGAGGTGTCATGAAATCAGTTGCCGAGTACGGGTGGGTTCATCACTCAGGAATACCAGTATAAGATGTCCTTCCTATCCTCATGGCTGTTACAGATTGAGAGGTCACTGGAAAGTTCAGCAAGAATTACACCGCTCGCGTCCGAACCAATGTAAATATACTATGCCAGATCGGCATTAACGGCGAAGCTGGATAGTGCAACAACGGCCTTATGCAGCGATTGCAAGGGTAATGCAGTCTCCTCATTAGTGCTGATCCAGTGCATGATCGCGGCACTGACATTGACGGTAATGTGGCGATTGTGGTACAATATGTGGTCGAGGGATTTGAACTGTTAAGAGGGGATTTAAATGGCTACAATAGAAGAATGGAATTGGCTTTCGAATGAAATCACATGGAAGTTTTCATTATTTTATTTCATAATTAGTCCCATAGTAATAAAAAAAAATCTGTTGCTTTCATGTTCAGTCCCAATTTTTGTTTATTAATATAAACTCTTTTAAAAATAATATTATCACCTAATGGGTTTTTTCTTCTTTGTTGATCCCTCATTACTACGGATCCTGATCTTTAGGTTTTGCAGCTCTGGTTATTTGCCTCCAACGTTATCGATCTATCATTACCTTCAGCAACCTCATCAACTACCTAGGGACTATTAACTACCAATTAAATTTATGCCAAATGTATTATTAGTCTCGAAGCATCTGCAATGTTTACTTTCCTGTAGGGTAGACCGAGGCGAATCGGGTCAAGATTAAAATCTGTTGATATTTGAAATATTGCATTGATATAAATGAGCGTCGTCTCTCTTCTTAGCCTGTGACGTTAGTCATAAGTTATATTTTTATCCATATCCTATTCGCCCTGTGATCCAATTCGCCTCGGCCTACTATACTTAAAATAAATTATAAATATTAACGTTACTGACCTAACATTACTAATATCTATTCGAGATTATGTTCACCATCCGTTATAACGCAAGCCATATCTCGTCAATACTCGTATCCCGTCATTAAATATTGCATACATTCCGCGCTGTTTACGTACAGTACCAAACATTTATTTTATCAGATCCGGACGTTTCGTAAACAGTCTAATTTTGAGCCTTTGATGTAACGGGATTACTGACTTATGGAGCGGCGGAGTGTTCAACAAATGTCAAATATGATATATGTAAATGATTTCATACCAAAGAAATTGGTATAAATATTAGTCGACCAACGACTTCTATTATGATACATGATGATTTAAAAAAATACTTCAATCACAGCCAAAGACGGTTGTTACAATATAATTACCTATATTCGTAGCGATTTAAAAGAAACGGAAACTGTATCTTTTTTATTGAATCAAAAGATATACCTAACCACTAAAGTACTTTTCTTGGTAGAGTCCTGCGCCTCCTATTCCAAACCAGATCACGGCCATGATTTATAGTACAAATATTGAACAAATTTTGTCGTAAGCAACGTTATGGTCTGCTGCCATCCCGTTCCCGGCATTATATTTCAATCCTGATTAAATTATAGCCATCATAAACAACTTTAAAGGGAAATTCTGACACAAATGGAACCAATTATGGCAATAAATAAATTACCTATTAAAATTCACCAAATTAAACGATGTTTGGTACACTATAAACTGTTCAAAAGTATGCTTATTTATGTTTTAATAGCTGTTTGCAGAAAAGCAATTTAGTTTGTGATGACCGTTGGTTCTGTGTTTGCGTTTGATTGTATGTTGAGCTATTAACTTGGCTGGTACCATTCCCGCTACAGGCGACTCGCATCAGTGTTTTGTTTGCAAGTCATATTTATTTTTGTTCATGAAATGATCAAAAGAATTCATCATTAAAACCGAAACTGTACCTTAATTTATTGAATAGTATGCGATTATTTTATTGGGCATGAGTACTCTGTTTACAAGATTAATAGAACTCGGTGAAAACTGCTCAGATTAGAATATGCGGATGTGCTGGTTAAGTCAATTGAAACATGAATTATTTAAATGCTCCAAATTTTTATCATAACAGTGAAACTGTCCAATAACTGTTGCAGTGATTGGTGCCTAAAATAACCAAGGAGGTCATAAAATATGTCGCGGCTGGTCTCAACTCATTGTATTTTTTTATTAAAAAAGTTTCCATGTCCTGTCTCCGCAGGTACGTCGCAAATTTGGCCGATGTCAATCTCCTTATATTAAACATTTTCGCCCGCAAATCAAACTTGTCGGGGACCTTCGGAAATTTTTACCTAAATTTCCTGATTTAGATGAAAATTTATGTGAAATTTGTAAATACAAAATAATTACATTCTTCGTAATCGTGAATACACACGATAACAAATAGTACTGTTTTTATTGAATATTGTTGGGATACGATACGACCTTGGAAATAACAGGCATCGTTATTATACGAAAGGAGTTATAACTTTGTGAATATACTCGTTTAAGAGTTCTTTACTGAACACCGGGAAATCGGTGAATCAATCAATCAACAACGACTTTTTCCAGAAATATATTAAAGTCAGAAAGTTTTTACGAAAAATATTGGAGGTGTCAAAATTGACAGAATAAAGGTTTTTTACCTGGCACTTCCAAAGTTCAAAAACGAAGTGTCGTAATTTCCGTCTAGCAAGTGTCAAATTTCGTGTGGGCCAACGTTTCTCGATCGTTTTTCGCATTCGAACTTTGTGGTGGAACCTCTGATTTATTAAACATCAAGAGGGAACTTGTAACGTCGTTTGAAACTTGCCCGGAGTTGGAAAATTAGTCGTCCATCTTCGTATTAAGATGAAAGGAGGCTATAGACATCCTGCTATAATATGAAGCATGGAATTGGTCGAACGATCTTCGAAGCAAGTTTTAATTAGTACCTAGGTATACCTATCCTAAAAGACCGAGTACTTATTTGAATGGAAAGTACTAATACGAGTATAATATACCTATTGAAAATACTTTGTGGATTAAATGTTACGTTTTAAATTAGGAAAACACTTTCACATAACGAATGAATATTCCATTCACAAGTGTTATCAATTTGTTATTTAGGCATACAAGTGTATGGATAATAAATATTAATCATTATATTGTTGTAACATTCTATGTTTTATCTCCATTTCTTATTTACAAAATATTCGTTAGGTAGGTAAGTACTTTATTTTGGAACATAATTTATTCGTTCTTCGTTCGTTCCCTTTAATTCGTTGGAAACCGTTGTAGCAAATAGAACAAAAATCAACTTAAGTAACCACATGCGTATAACTTTGTAATCTTCTAAACACAAAAACCCATTGACACCTTAATTGAAGGAAGGCATTCAAATAAAAAACGTAATTACAATCCCTTGGTTTTACATAAAGGCGAAGGAAGTGTCTATTAACACGTCCTCATTAGTAGGGAATAGGGAAGCATTCAATAGGCAAGGCACTACACCTTTTAGCCTCTATTGTCGTAATATCCGACAATTTCATTTAGTTTAATAACTATCTTCTTTGTATTTTAATAAGGTTGAAATTGCCTTGATGTTTTACGTTCTGCTGGCGGTCAAAAATTGAATAAGAAGCAACAGAAGCACTTTCCGCAATAAATTACTGTAGTCCTCTAAAATTCGTTACACGTTTTGGGGCTTCTTCGAATTGGATGTCTTGTTTCCTTAATATAAAAGACTAATAAACATCAAGAAATACAATACGTAGGTATATTATTTTGCACGTGTACGTAGGTAAACTTATAAAATCATTATACAATTATCAAGAGTTGAATTATTTTCAACTCTTATGCTTTACAGAATCTATAATTTCTTTTATCCAATTTTGTCTAATTTTGTCCATCTAATTTTCGTTATAAATATGTAGGTACACTAATGATTTATTATGTCATACGAATTGACAACATTTATAATTATTAACCCTTTCGGAATAAAACAATCTTTAAAGGGACAGTAAGTTAGAACAAAAATTTGACAGTTCCGAACAACTGACAGGCCGATACCGTCCGGCGGACTGTTAATCAGTGGGCCCCTTTAGGTTGACCTATTAATACATTTCATTTGCAAATATAAATACAATACAAACAAATATCGGCATCCATTATTAACAAAAAAAAATATCCCGTCGTTAGAAAGTACGATAATAAAAGGACCCCATGACGTTATTACTCGAACAAAGCGTTTGTAAAACTAGACAGTTAGAGTTTTTTGTTTAACAATATAGGCAATACAGCACTCGAACACCTCTTTAGTTGTTTTATGGCGCTTTCAAGTGCCATTGTGAAATTTGTGAAAGACGACTATTAATGTGTCCTCTATTTGTCGCAATCAGAAATTTTTTTGATGTTTACTAATTTACTCTCTGTAATCATGAAAAATGCAGTGTAGCGATTTCGCCGTCATCATGTATCACGTCATCATCTAAATTAGTCCACTCGATTTGTGATACAAAAGTTGTTATAGTCTTGGATTTATCATCAATTGGTCAGAATACTGAAGAAGGATGCCCCAATAAAGTATTTAGGCGGGTCTAATATATTTAAAAACCAAAATCACTGAATATGAAATCATATTAGGTACCATTTAATCAAATCTTTATTAAAAACTCACGGTGATCATCAAAGTGCGAAATTCCATTAAGATTTTAATATGCAAAGCAATTTAAAAGTCGTATATACGGTTAATTCCAAAACTTTTGAGATTTATTTATTGAGATATCTTAATTAAAGCTATCGATCAAAACTATGGTAATAATAGGTGAATTAGCCAGTTAGCTATTAAAGAAATTATTTCCAGATGAGTGGATTCGGGTTTGATTGTACGTCTCAATAGCGATAGAGTAGAACACAGTACTCACTCTAAGTAAGTATAGAAACTAAAAATATGAGTAAAACGTGCAAGCACAATTAACCATATTACATCAACTGAGTTGTGTTTTAAACCAGAGAAAATTATAAAGTAGTACATAACTACATATATGTAATTGATAATAACACCACGAAAAGAGAAGATATGGTACTTTTAGTAGATAAGAGAGATAATACTTTTAATTTAACTCCTTAGCCATTGCTGAAGCTGCCCAGACAATACTTTTTTGTGTTTAATATTTTATATTGATTAGCATTTCTTACATCTTCATTATTAACTAGTTATGAATGAAGATCTATTTTAAATGGAGTGATCAAGCTGGGTTACCTTAAGCTTTATTTTTAGTATGATACTAGGCGGCTATCGATTTGTGGTGGATCGATAGTCAATTTGAGTTCAATATTTAGTGTGAATATTTACGAATTTTAGCATTTGACTATATGAACCAGTTTTTATGGCGAGTCGATAGTTTTTATTAACTGATTCTTCATTATTATGTGCACCTACAGAAAAATGTATCTCTAAAGATGTTGTTGTTTGATATAGAAATACATTTTGCAAAATCATTGAATAAACCTAAGAAATATAAAATATGGAATAATACATTCCAGATAAAATGTAGGTAAATTTTTAAAATATTTTGAATATTCCTTTAACAGCACCATCAAACTAACCGGAAAAAGAATTGCAAATTGAACTCACTAAGGCCAAAGTAAATACGGAATTCTAACGATATTTAAAAACCTGCAGCCGCGAAAGAAGAAAATGAAATGTGCAAGAGCCATTATGATTACTCTAGAAATCTGCATAAAACCACTGCACTGATGAACCGGAATATTGAAAATGAAGAATAATACACGGCATACGAGATATTAAGTAAATATTATGCACATTGTATTAAAGGAAAATAAAAACGTACGCAGTTGGGAAACCAATGCAAATATCGGTAAGTGGATTGCATTTTGATTAAGTAGATTGAATTGAAGAGTAATGTTGTGTTTCGCTTTTTATTTTATCACGTATGGTTTTTTGCAGCTGAAGCGAAAATGTTTCAGATAATTTGTATAAAAGCCTTCAAAACTTTAGCTTAAGTTAAGAACTACACTTATTTAACCAGGAAAAATAATTTATTCCAGTCGACCTATTAATTTATCTTACTCAACGACATTTAGTTTATCTTTAATTGTGCAATCACATTATTTAAAACCAGCAAGGGCAAGAAACATTACATAGACCAGAACAAGCAAATTTAAGTGATCTATTAATTTAGATTGAAGTTACTATGTAACACGTGTCCATGCATTACATTATTTCGGCCCTCCAATAACTTACCGCCCACGTAAACCCCAACGTTAATTGTTACGTTATCGTTCCTAATAAATTAATAGCCTTTCCAGTATATCCTATAGGCTGAATTTATCAGCCAGCTGGACGATGAGGCGATTACGTCGGCTTGTTTTATGGTATCGTCGAGAGCTTGATCTGTCCAGGCACGGTCTTTACGACCGAGGGATTTCGAACGTATCCCACGGATCCCACAGTGAATTCAGTACTCAGCTTTAACCGGAGTACGCCATAAGTAACTTCACAGATAGCGGCCTGATCTAAAATTTTCTGTATATTCGACAGTAAAAATGTGCTATTAATAAACTATTAGAAAGTTTTAGTTTACAGTGATGGCCAAGTGGCAGCATGATAGTGGTTACATAGCGCTTTTCCGGTAGCATCTTAAATGAGCCCGGGATCATGAAATGGTGCAGGCATTGCTCTTAAAAGCAACTACCTTGGTCTGCCACCTATCGCACTAAAGAAGCGCTGGTGGCCTAGCGGTAAGAGCGTGCGACTTGCAATCCGGAGGTCGCGGGTTCGAACCCCGGCTCGTACCAATGAGTTTTTATGAACTTATGTACGAAATATCATTAGATATTTACCAGTCGCTTTTCGGTGAAGGAAAACATCGTGAGGAAACCGGACTAATCCCAATACGGGCCTAGTTTACCCTCTGGGTTGGAAGGTCAGATGGCAGTCGCTTTCGTAAAACTAGTGCCCACGCCAATTACTGGGATTAGTTGCCAAGCGGACCCCAGGCTCCCATGAGCCGTGGCAAAATGCCGGGACAACGCGAGGAAGATGATGACTACGAGTACAAGAGCTTAATAATACACATATAAAGTTTTAAAAGTCAAAGTATATGTCACACCGTTTCAGAGTAGAAGCAACAGTTAAAATTGCTAAAGTTACTTATCAAGAATTTCCATCCCACCGCTGCACATAAAACCTTTAAAAAAATTAACCGTATAACGAAGTAACTTTTTCTACGAAGATATAGCTAGTTAATATAGTTTAATAAAGTAGCTAGCGTCTATATTTTCTAAGTGACAGAGAAAATAGGTATTGTTTTTATACAGAGTTAGGCTTAAGTACCAACATCAATTTGATGTTCTTACTTATTTGTTTACCCAAATCAAGCAGAGGGTTTCTACATAAGTGAGAATATTGAACAGTTTTTCTTTTCTAGCTTAGAAAGCTTTTGTTAGGTACCAGTCTGAGCCTTGATTGAATCGGTTTGGTAAATATCACTTACTGTAATAGAACGTTTGGTATAGTAATATTGTTCAGCGTTTTGCCAGACTTAGCTTTTAGGGATGTGGCACACTCTTATTCATATAATTCGGACGTTACAGTTTCACATAGTATGATATCAGTCAACAATACGTCCCACTGCCGGGCAAAGGCTTCTAATATTTGTAATAGAGGATTAATGCTACACAAGCCTAATGCATACATTTTTAAAGATTTCCTGAAAATATAATCATTTATCGAAGAGCAACATGGATAAGTTCCCAGTAACTTTATCAGTCAAGGTTCCAAGCCACGATTGCCGGTTAAAAAATTGCTAACTCTGTATAAAGTCAGTTTAGATTTTACGTCAGCATACAAAATAATTTTATACAATATTCTCATACCTTTCAATCCGATACCATATTATCATTATTATCAATAATATTGATAAATCCATTTGAATAATTTAGTCGTTATTTAAAAATTTCAATTATGAAAAAATAGTTTTTATCTTCATATTCATTTCCGGCGTCAGCATCTCATCTCATCCCGCCAAAATGGGAACCCGATTTGCCGATACCTAATGTACAATCCTCTAAGCGAGAGTATCGATAAACCTTTGTTGAAGCTATTTCAACCATTGAGTTTCAGAGTTCCCTCAAAGCCGTATAACGTAAATTGCACATATCCTTATCTTCTATGTGAGGATCCTTCTAAGTTATGAACTCTGAATGTAACGTCAATACGCTAAGAGCTGGTGACGAGAAATTGAGGTTTTGTTTAGAACTTATTGAGATTGTCAAAGAACTGAAAGAATAATTAGTTGCATTGATATTTGACAGTAATTAAAACAAAAAAAGAACATCAAATTTGTTTCTTACTATGAAGTATGAACTCTGAAAATAGTATGACACGGTCATTTGTTTCTTGCATAAAAATGCATGGAGTAGTACCTACTTTATAGTAAAAAAAACTTTAGTCCGAAATCATGCTATTCATGCTTTTTTTTAATTAAGAATTCCCAATTAGATCCGACAAGAATTGTTAACTTTAGCAAGTCAAGATTTTATGAAAAAAATAAGAAATAAATATTACTTACGTAAATATGCAGGTTATCAAGCATGGGACCTATATTATATAAAATTAAAAATTATTTAATCATCAGATATTTTCAGGTCCTAGTGACAAAATGCGCGTCAACCTATATTAACCTAATTTACCTAACCTATATTTACCTAATTCTAATATTATACCTACTTCAACCCTTGGACTATAAATGGTAATGAGACAGATGAAATCGAACTTGCCTCGTGAAATTTTGGATAATGATTTGGTGTAAGGAAATACTTTTTACGCGTGCAGAATTTTGTATGCGAAGGGATCATTTTATGTGTTTCGATATAGATTATATTACGCATAGGCTTTCTTTGTTTTTGGCCATTTTATTTAAAGTTATTGTCAAAATAACATACACATGTTGATGTTCGAATGATGTTGACATCTTAACTATTGTAGTAAAAAAAATGAAAAATTCGTAATACCTATGATAAAACAAAATCCGAAAAAATCACCTAGCTTAACAAAATTATAAACACAATTGTGACAAACCAGATATTAAATCCTAATAAAAATCAGTCGAGATTTACAACTATGTAGGTAACAAAAATGTAAAAATCCGCTGAGATCCATAACTATTCATAAAATACTTTCACTTAAAGTCGTTTAAATTTATACTACAAGCAGAATCGTATCAAGTTTCAATCAAAGGCCTTAGTGCTGATAATGATCTTTTATCTCCAGTTTACATAGAGCTTCCTTGGCCCCTTGCTCTTTAATTAAAAGTGAGAAGACGGGGTAGTCCTTAGAACTATCAGGGTTCTAGGTAAAATAGGCGCTCGTGATAATTACTACCTTTCCAAACCAGTTTCCTCGAAAGCCTTTCATAATGATGTTTGCGGTACAAGAGTTTATTTATAGCGAGTTAATTATTTAGAAGTTGTCATTGTTTATAGCGTTAGGTGCGTCGTAATCGCGAACTATAACTCCAAGTATTCATTATTTAGATATAAAGTTGACCGTCTCCATGAAATAATTTCGCGGACTACATTTTTTGTGATTTGATATTATGAGCCTACTTATTTATCCAGAGACAACTGGCTGAGTAGGTAAAAGCTGATGAAGCAAGAATACAATTCAAGTATACTTAAGTTATCTCACGTGACTTCGAACCATCTTCAGTTCAGTATACCCATAACAGAAACAGTAACTAAGTTGCATTCAAATAGATTTCTCCGACACGCTATACGATACTAACATTTTGACTAAAACCGTCATTTATGGTGCAGCCATTAGGTGCGGCATATTTAGAGCCCACGCCGTGTCGTGATGGACCCGTCTATCCGCAACTTATTGCTGCAAACTCTTACCTTGCTTCCAGATTATTATAAAACCTACCTTATTCCTGCACATAAAAGTCTAAAGTTCAAATAAATGATAAAGTCAGACATGAGGTTCAAAAAGGAACTGGTTGCCATGCTCCTGGCGATCAAACACTGAAATTGTTCACGTTACGAACCCGTTTTGGACATATCTGCTAGCAACGCCTTTGCCGCTGGTGTATTAAAAATTTCTGTAAAATTTATAACCTTGGATGGAAAATCTTCAAACATGAATTGAGCTTCAGGTTAGAATTTGTGGCATAAATATAGAGGTATATCCAAACCTGAAGTGTATTGTTTACTAAATGTACAAGGGTTTTCTGTGAAAACACTTATCGATAAATCATTTGTTTTGCTATAAAATAGGAACAATAGAAAACGATATACACAAACATAGACAGTTGAAGTAATTAATAACCACGATTAAATTTGCTTTGAGAAGGAATTTCAAATTACAACTTATAACGTATTCAACACTATATCAATATTCACGTCCAATCGAAGTTAGCACAAAGCCTATTGCAAACTATTTAAAGTGTCCCTTTGAAACTAAACTTAGATTAATTTCTAAGTTTATTCTAATTGAGCAAATAATTGTTGGAAACTTGCATTTACGGACGCTAAACGCGTTTTATGGTCAATAGGGTATTTTACGAGTATTGCCGCAAGAAATAACAAGCTCTCCTGAAAAGGCTAATGGCAGACGTTTTAGGCATATTCACTCTTAAGAAGCAATTAAGCTACTTTATTTCTTTCATTAGATCGCGATTCAGTTAACGCTTTATTTATGGGAGAAAGTTTCTTTATTCGTCGAATAGTTTCCTGGGAAAGACGTTCATCAGTGAACTTTGTTACACTGTTCCTCGCTTCGAGTCCAAGTGCTAATTCAATTAAAAGAAAATCCGGATTTGACTTTACAATGAATTTTACTTTGTTTTGTTTGAGTAATTACATTACCTCTACCCTCGCCCCGGGAGTAATAAGCAGTGCAATAAAACCTGGTATTTTCGGGGTTTTGTAAAGCCATTTCGTTTTTCATTTAAAATTTTACTAGACCTTATTTATTTCGTTGACATCCAAATCCAGATTTCAGTTCATCGTGGAATATTTTTGGCGATGGAACGATAAGAATTCTAGGCCAGTCCCTTACAATATTTGCATTTGCGTGTGTCGGAATTTACGGGTTTAGTTCAAAGACAGTCTTTATGCATATCGCTCTGATAAACGATGCGAAGTACCGAAAATCCTTTACAAATGTTAACTATCTAAGTTTCAGTAGAATTCATGCGTTTCTCACGCAAGTACCGACCGATCTGCGTCTGTCTCCTGAATACTAATAAGTTAATCTTTTATATCACGTTTTTGTGAAACAAAGAGATGAGGGCAAGTATGAGATAAAACGCCCATTTTATCTAGAGCCGTCGTTAGCCGCGTGTTTTCCCTCGGCAGTTCCACGTTTAGAAATGAAAAGAGACGCAAGGGGGATCTTCTATATGGTTTTGAACTGCGGTGGTCGAGTGTGAGCCTGTATTAAGCAGCAGCGGAATTATGAAGCATGTGCTCTTTGAATACTAAACGGCCATTTTGAAACGCCGGTCCGGTGGAAGCAAAGCGACCATGGCAGCGGCATTCATAAAGATACCAGTGTGACTAATGTCGATTTTTTTGTACCCTAATATCTCGTATTCATATGTTAATAGAGCCATTCTCGGAGCCATCGGTGAGGGCGATAACGAATGGGTATAAATAAAATAGTTCAGTTTGAAAAGTTAAAACATTTAGTAGACGACTACTGCACTGCGAATTGATGATGTGTCGTTTAAGTTAACTGGGATCGCAATGTTTGTTATCTATCAGCCGTAGTAACGAGGCTGGGGAACAAATGGAACAATTAAGCATTAACTGTTAGTCTGCACAAGGATAGATAACTAACTACCTAGATATTGAGGAGGTTCTTGTGCATTTAAACTCCGTTAATGTTATTCCTATCATAAGTCTTAGCCGTTTCTTATATCTTATATTATTATATATTTAATTATTGCTCATTTTACGGCTGAAAGTCTTGAACAAAAGTTTCGTTCTATGATGGCGCCTCTGATATTAATTGGTTACCGTAGCCTATAGATACTTGCAACTCAAGGGGCATATTTCGCGTGCTACCGTACCGACCCTTTAAAAACCCTATAGACTATTTACTCGTAGAACCACGTACTATACTGTAGTCCCTCGAGGAAATATATGCCAAAACATCCTAAATCAAATCTCATTTGCCTATCTCACGAGATAGTTTAAAATGCATAGTTCGTGAATGTTAAAGAGCAGCCCTTGGACATTATATGTCCCTAGCCTTAAGGGCCTTCCCTTGCCAGTTAAGGTCTCGTGCGTCCCAAGGGATGGAAGGGTTCAGTCCACCTGGATCGATGACGGTCACAAAAGGGATGCATGAAAAGGGTAACCTTGGAGTTACGAAGACATGTGTTGGGATTTTATTTGAATTGTTTTAATTAAGTGGCGATACGATAACATTAGATACAATGATCACAATCAATATGTAACTTGTCATAATATCCGCAAATGTAGTTATGTTTTGTTTTACACTGATCTTTCTTAACTACTCAGCGGTAAACCAAGAAGTAGGTATTTCATGATTACTAGAAAGCGAGAACACATTCGACAGTAATCCTCGCTCGATATTCTTTATACATATTTACATATATGACTCCGTAAGCGGTTGCCGTTGGCTATAGATGACTGCAACCCTAATTAAACCGACATCAAAAGCCAAGAAGTAATGGCCAGTTTCCAGCGAAATCGTAAAATAACAATTGCTATTCCACCCAGAAAAAACTTAAAACTTGTTGCCAACCGAAAGGAAAATCGAAGTATCAAAATACGGCCGCCATCATTTGTATGTACGCGGTGTCTGTAAACGGGCTGTACTGTTTTGAATAAATCTTTAGGTTAAATACTAACTCAATAAGAGGAGCTCGTTGGTCCGTGCTATGAGTTAATGCTTACTGAATTGAAAAAGGTTAAACTTATTTGCATTTGAAGAGTTCTAGTCAATCTGTTTCGGAAATCGAAAATAGTAAACGTTTTTATTTAACCTTCACTTCGGTTTCAATTTGGATTAGATTTGTTTATTTAGATAGGTAGCTGAGGATTTTATAGTAGAACATTATAGTATTATTCTAAATGAACTAAATAATATATTGGTAAACGTCCAGCCAAGTTCGTTTTTCTAGTAAGCATTTTCATTCTAATCTCTGACCCAAATCTCACGACAAACATGGATGATATCACGAGATTATGTCAAGTATGCATTCTTTTGAAAGCGTAGTGCATAGTAACGATCATATTTACATTAGTAATGTATAACAAAAACCGTTATTAAATCGCATAACCAGATTAAAAGGCTGCCTAGTAAAATAGAATCATTGAAACTTCAAAAACTGACCAATGCGGTAATGGTCATTAGGAATTAATTTCTTTGCGGAGTCACGCGCATACAATTATTATGTCATTTGCCAAATCTGGCGACTAAAATGGCACATGTTTAGTAACTTTTAGGTACACTTTCATCCTTATATTATATAGGTACTAGAATGAATAAGCCAGATGTCGCCTCATTAGTGTATAGTCAGAGGAAATGCCACACAAGTCATAAATGGATAAGAATGCCGCAAAAATGGGACAGGTCATTCCTGATTTGACTCTCAGAATGTATAAAGACTAAGTAAATTGATTGCTATTTTATAGTTCGTTTTTTTAGCATTAGAAAGAAGGTAAGCGATCTTGACATGTCTTTTAATTGAAAAACGCTTTTTAAAAATCAGTAAACTATTACTTATGAAAGCAGAAGAATATAAATGTATTAGATTCATAATTGTTACATATTTGCCAATATTTATTTTTAAAACGTGTTTTTCAATAAAAAGACACGTCAAGATTGTTTACCTTATTTATAATGCTTAAAAAACGAACTATAGGTTTAACTATAGGTTTAAGTGCAACTATAGGTTAAATAACTCATAATATACCTAGCATAGAGTAGATAATTATATAGTGATAGTTATCAAATTGAAAATAAATATACTCGGGGACGACATTGTACAAATCGATCTTACAGAAGTCAAAGCTTGCACTATGGATACCTACCTACTCTGTGTAAATATAAATATTTCATCACAAGATTGACGGCCATGTATGGACGGCCCGTAAATACTTCATATATAGGTATATTTATTAATATATTCTAAGATAAATTACAAGATAAAGCCTAAAGTTGCCCGTAAATATGGTATTTATACTATTTACTGCAAAATAAAGATACTTGGCGAATGTTTTCAATACAAAGCATTCATAATTTGTTACATCGGCTATGATTA
Organism: Cydia amplana; assembly: GCF_948474715.1. Lineage (NCBI taxonomy): Eukaryota > Metazoa > Arthropoda > Insecta > Lepidoptera > Tortricidae > Cydia > Cydia amplana. The sequence continues at coordinate 6,972,321 of NC_086085.1, forward strand.
TAAAATTTATAAGGTAACCAGTACCTACGTCAAGTTTGCATTTTTCGTAAGCATTTTCGGTTTTGCGCAGCAAACGGCTTCGCGCGGTAGATGTAGATGTAGATGTAGTGTAGGGACGCCCGGCCGGATGCAGGCGGGCTGTCGATCGCGTGTCGCGTTCATTCAGCCCTGTTCCCTGGAGTTGGAGCTGCAGGTTACTGTCCCGGCGGCATTCCCACACTATTCTCCTCGAATCTTCTTGTTTTCCTGCAGAACAGAAGGACATCTTTGAGTTCGACGTCCTTTAGTTCGTGTTGTTTCAGTGTGTCTCTACCGAATGTATTATATCGCGGTGCCGCGTACATATTTATTTTTAAAACGTGTTTTTCAATAAAAAGACACGTCAAGATTGTTTACCTTATTTATAATGCTTAAAAAACGAACTATAGGTTTAACTATAGGTTTAAGTGCAACTATAGGTTAAATAACTCATAATATACCTAGCATAGAGTAGATAATTATATAGTGATAGTTATCAAATTGAAAATAAATATACTCGGGGACGACATTGTACAAATCGATCTTACAGAAGTCAAAGCTTGCACTATGGATACCTACCTACTCTGTGTAAATATAAATATTTCATCACAAGATTGACGGCCATGTATGGACGGCCCGTAAATACTTCATATATAGGTATATTTATTAATATATTCTAAGATAAATTACAAGATAAAGCCTAAAGTTGCCCGTAAATATGGTATTTATACTATTTACTGCAAAATAAAGATTCTTGGCGAATGTTTTCAATACAAAGCATTCATAATTTGTTACATCGGCTATGATTATAAAATTTATAAGGTAACCAGTACCTACGTCAAGTTTGCATTTTTCGTAAGCATTTTCGGTTTTGCGCAGCAAACGGCTTCGCGCGGTATGTTCTCGTTACAATAGAATATTATTATAGTGGTATGTACTCGTTGTCTTCTAAGTAGAATGCGGAAGAGCCCAAACTTGACCGTTCTTGTCATTAAATCTGGTGAATACCGCTGACTCACGTAGTACAATTACACCTAATGAATTGTCTAATTCCCGCCGGACACTGACAGCATATTAATAGGCTCAGTTATATATGAGATTTAAAGATACGGCTATTAAATGACTTATGTCTCTATACAATTGATACTGAGATGATATGTTTTTGAAAGGAATGTATGATACATTAGGGTTCTGTAAAAGTATAATAGTTACTATAAAGGCATTTATAAATCTTTGTTCTGCACCTAAATATTTTATTTGTTACAGTAGAATGCGTGAGTCAAAGTTAAGATACTGTTATTATGGGTCATTCAAGTATAAAGAAAATGAAATAAATAAGCATATTATAGCCATCACTGATACTTACAATATCAATCTATGTAATTTTGTTCTTGATCTCAGCAAGAATTTTAGTCTTAACTGACACTTGTATAGTTAACTTAAATTACATCAAATAAAAATGCCTAACCGATTGTCATGCAGTATTTTAACCTTATCAAAATTTCCAGTCTTATAAGTAGATAGTATACACTGTATACCTATCCAACGTAACCTTAATTAAAGTTTAGAGCTTACAAATTTCATTAGTAGCACTCGGTAAGTATAAGAGGTTATTATAATAACGTACGTTGTTACCCAAGGAAGTCTCCTTATTAGACAATAAAGGGTAACATTAACGCAACTCAAAATACGTTATTAATTAGCAATACAAGTAAGAACTTAGGTAATAAAAAGTCAAAGCATTAAATTGAAATAAAATAGTTATTTTCGATACAAGTGCGAAAAAGAGGAAATTCGAAACGAGTGGCGATAAATTAAAACACGACCCAAGGGAGTGTTTTAAATCGACATGAGTTGCGAATTACCTATTCGCACGTGTATCGAACAACGTTTAACAGTACATATCTGCCCTCCTAAGCCGAGTAGCGCTATCTCAAAAACAAATGATTTTGAAAATGGAACTCTCAGCTATAGGAACTAAAGTACAAGTTAGCAATGAATTTTCTTTTGAGATAGCGCTTTTCGGCTTAGCAGGGCAGATATGGCACTTTAAAGTTTCGACATCGCACGAAAAGTGCTATTTTACGCACTAGTGCGGAAAAGTAGCCCCATATGTACTGTAAATCTTATTTCAGTTGGAAAAGTAAATTCAGATCTTGAAGTTGGAATTCTTAAATAAATAAATAAATAATTATTGTAAGGTACCTAAAATAAGATTCCTAATCAGGCAAGTGCGCTCAAAATATTGTAATGCTGCAAAAAAGCGCAAAGCGCGTGCGATGTTCACGCTCATACTTATGAAGTCACAATACTGTCTATATAATTTTAGTATTACATTTCTCAGTCCGACCGATCACGTCGTCGAAGTGAATCAATTGGCCGCAGTAATGAAGACATTACTGTCTGATTCCCTGTAGATATCTATCTGTAATCGAGGTTGCATCACGATCGAGTGTAGCGTTCGCAGAAACATTCGCTTATTACTCATGGTTATATTATGATACATATGTACATACGATTTTAGGTTCATACGATAATAGTTCGTTCAAAACATAAAAGCATAATTACTTAATTTATGGATAACACAAACAGTAAAACTAGTAATGAGGAGTTGAATATAATGAACATAGTCTTACAGTCTGCAACATTGTCTTATCAATTAACACGAATACAGCAAAAGGCACATCAATAGAATTATTTATTTATTTAATTGCACCTATTTATCTTTATATTATTTATTTATTATTGTTTGAGGAGGAGGAGGAGGATGAGGAGTATCGCCTGAAGACATATCTACTTGTTAAAAAAATTGACCTATCTATTTATCTATAAAAATAGACACACATTTTCTTTTTAGTGCTAATCATTTTATGTGTTCAAGGAATAATTCCCATTCGTTCAAATCTCCCATTATTACAAAAAGGGAGTCACGATCAATCGACAACTACTTACTCGTGATCGGTCAAATTACATTAATGGCATGACAATTCGAACATTTTTCCCAAACGCTATTAACATGTTACTCGGCGGTGTCACGAGCAGTCAATATTAGTCACGTACTCAAAAAAATCCATCGGTACACTATGGAGAGAATGTTGACCACTCGCTGAGACCTCTTTGTCTTGCTCATTGTCTTTGTAAAGGCGGACACAAAAGTCTGAATGGTGCTACAAAATAACCAATTTACTACCTCCAGTGTCGACGTCAAATGCCATTGCAATCTCATCTTTATTCCCACCTAACAAGCCATCTACGGGATTATCTCATTTGCAAAATCATTTTGTAGTAAACACTTGTAACTTGTCATAGTTGTCTGTTAATTTGGCTTGTGGTTACGTGGGCTTTTTTCGATACGCAGAAAAGGTCTCGAGTGTTGAAACATAAAAAAGTTTGTCAGTCTTTCTTTTATTGCATTGATTACTCTTTTGTCTCATTCATTACGGTACAAGTTTTTTTGGTACTTGAAGATCCTGTTGTTTAGTACTTACTGAAGTAACTTTAACGCTCTTTTATTTAAAACATATTAAAAATGTTCTTCATCAGTATATTTAACACCGAAATCAAACGTGCTATACAATAGATAATCGAATCACGACTTTGATACAGAGACACCTAAATTAAATGTGTTTTCAAACCACGTAACAGGTACATTATACATTATTACCGATACAGATCTAAATCAAAGACCCCAAAAGTTTGCCCCGAATACTAATAAAGCAATGGGTCGGAGCGGTGCGACCTCAAAGTTCCGAGACTAGGGAACTATAGAGGAGCTGATAAAAGTTCTACCTATTTAGATGCTCCAAATTATAGTGAGGTAATGGATTTTAGCTTTTGATTGTGTGAAGAGTCAAAGGCAGCCAGAAATTAACAGCTGGATGATTTAAGGGCTATGTGATAATGAACGTTTCTGGTAGGTATTAAGAAGGTCAGTTATGGCATGAACTTGAAATATACGTTAACGTAGGTATATTGTTTTTAAGTTCAATCTATTAAACATTTTAAGTAAGATTTTGTTTTATCTGTCGAAATACCGACATATGTTTACGACCAATATTTTACACTCGTATATGTTGGAAAATGTTTTATGGTTCCGATCTGTCCAGGGTTTAGTCACAGCCAGTCACCCAGAAATTATGCATTAAATAGATTATCAAAAATCTCAAGCAGATTATACCCACTCCAAAGAAATATTGTATTCAAGGATTCGAGGGATTGTGAAAAACACACCAACACCAAAGTATACTGTATAAGTAGAATACCTGCTTGAAATTTATACGTTGCCTATAAGATGTTAATCTAGCGTCGATAGGGCAGGTACCCGAATAGAACCCGAATAGTTTTTACGCGGCACAGCCTTTGAAAGCGTTTGAGGGTTAAATTCGCTTTCACGGTAAATCAGTTTGCGCGAAACCCTTTGATTTAAAAAAAGAAGTTTAAAAAGGTCCGGTTTAAAAGCTAAGCTCTGGTAAAAAACAAGTAATAGTATTAATTTGTATTTAAGAGGATTTCTTTGTGATTGAGCCGTCAAGTGAGTTGAAGGGATTTTAAAGGTTTTGCGGTATTTAAAAGTTCAAGATTAAATCGATTTAGCAATTTGCCGTTTGTTCGAGTGGAAAAGTAATTACTTGAGCCGATAAGCACTAATTTATATAATATATGTAGGATATAGGATGCAGAAGCTTATTGAATTTATGATTCGAAAGTAGAAAAGAAATTTAAATTAGGTAGGTAGATGTTTTTTTTATCATGAACCTTCTTTATAAATTGGCCATTAACGTTAGGTACTTCATAAACGTTAGTCTCCTTCCATGCACCTGACAAATATGTCAATTTTACGACCATAACGTATGCGCATACTCTACCTCTGCTTTATCTCTCCGTGGTCGCCGTGTGCAGAGTTCAAAGTTAATAAATTCATTACTCAAATAGAGTGAGCCATTAGAATAAATCAAAAGCGGAACAGAGACAAAACACGGCAACAAAGGGTACCACGATGGGAGAAATCACGATCTACAGAACCCTCGGTTCGTGATAAAGTAACTGTGGAATGGTCACGAGGCAGATTTATTTCCCTTAACCTGTTTATAAATCAAACGCTTAAAACTGCTGTATTAATATTTATTGGTGATACAATTACTGTTATGGCTTTATCGATTGTTTTGTTGGGTCCCTAGTGATAGACTGATAGTGGTGATTCTTGATCAGATAGCTTCAGTAGACGTTTGTAGTGAATATGGTGTTGCTGTTGATCCTATTGTATCAAATGTTAATGAGTGATCGAATGCTGATAAATAAATTATATCACTTTATGTTTTTTACAACATTGTGGTCAGGACAACTGCAACCATGGAGCTAATTATATAAAAATTAGAACAATACCTACATAATTTAGATATGGGTAGGAGTACTTGGTATAACGATTTACTACTCTTTTACCTTTGGTATACTTTCCCCATTTACTGACGAAAGTACAAAATGAGCGTAAATGCACATAAACTTATTAAAACGAATCATATTTCTATAATAGCTAAATGTGTTCAATATCGCAAATCAGTCAAAAAATATCATAAACGACACAAAAACAGCTTACAAACTCAAAAAAAACCAGACCAGCAGTTCAAAACAATGGCACAAAGTGGGAAAAAAAGCACGAAACTGACGGGGCAAAATAGAACCGAACGCCTTGTAACCCGATGCTGTGGAATCATGACGTGTATTTACGCCCCGCGCCGCGATAGGCTTTTGTCATTGGTATCTGGATATCGTACAGAAAAAGTCAATACAAAATGCTAAAGAAGTAAAGACTAAGAAAAAAGCAGTGATTGTTACACAATAATGTACAATTAATAGCTTTAAAACGTGTTATTTTACCTTTAATTCGCTAACTTTCAGTGAAATATATATGTAATATTATAAAGATAATTTTATAAGTAAATTCATCCATTTTATTCATAAACTCTTACAACATTATGGTTCAAAACTTCTGAACTATTAAACATACTTAACCCTTCTCTCAATTTAATAATATGACACATTTTGCATGACGGATTATCCATCAAAGCATCTGCCTTCAACAATAATACTTTATCAAACAATAAAGCGTGTTTATAAAAATCCTTTCATCCCACGAAGGGGTTCTATAGTAAAAGGCATGATAATGGAACGCGCAGTCGACACATGTAACTTGATTCCGCGGTATGGAGCTGTTTATTTACCACCGGGGATATTACACTATCTCTGTCTTCTATATCGCAAAATATTTTCGTACGGTCTAAGAATTCGGTGAGAAAATGTTTGTTTCGCGAATTTTTGTAGGAATGTCGACGTCAAGCAGAAGGCACAAAATTTCTAGCGTGGATATACATTTTTTAGATACGTAGGTTATGTTTTATTCTTGTACCTACCCATGATAGAACTTAACAGAAAATTGTACAGTATATTGTGTTATTAAAATGAAATATGTAACATAAAAATATTACAGTCATGACTTCTGTAATTTAAGTTTCATCTCAATTAATATTTAGACGTTTCATACCAATCGATATTTCAATTGTCTATATCACTTAACGTTAGAGATTTTGTTTATCAACATTTTCCCGTTCGTAATAAACTAATACCTGCCAAAGCCATTCTGACAAAATATTAAATCCCCCGATTGCTAAAAGCATTTTTTGCTTACAGTACCTCATTCATCCCTCCTAAATATGATACCCACAGGAGTGGATTGCCAACAAAAGACCATCCTGATTTTGTTTTGACTAAAATCGAAAAGGGAGAAAGATCCTATTTCAGCAAACTTGTTTGCTACGATAAACATTTCTTTATAAATCATTTGACCGTTTATTTTGCGAACGCACCCAGATTATGTTTATTCGCGTAAATATTTTACCCAGGATTCAATTTTACTTTGGATTATTTAAGATTCCGGTATGCTTTATATTTTATTTATAGGTTGTGTCGTTTTAGATGTACCTATATAATGTTGACGACTCTATATGTTTTGCTAATACTTTGATGATAATTTAATTTAACAACCTATTATATACCTAATATTGTTACATTCTACACATGTGTAAAACACTGCATAAGCATTCATTCTATCTAAACTTGTTCTAGTGATCTCATATTGAACATGTGCAAAGTATTAACGTATATTCGGAACTTCACTAAATTTCATATCTGCATAGTCCGTATCGGACACAATGACTCCAAAAAAAGGATGGTACAGAATTCTTTCGTTCCGGTGTCCAAATCGACTGTTTGCGGTCGGATACCTTTACGCAACAAATCTGCTATTGTATTCTCACAAAACTCCGGAAGTCTCTGAAGGGAGGATTTATAAAATTTCGCACATAAATGACAACAAATAGATACTATAGTGTATAGTGTATGCTGTCCCGCCGTCGATACTATGGGTCATAATGGACCACAACATGGGCTTAGTTTTTTCAAACGCTTCCTCTGCTATTGAATTTGGATCAACGTTTTTTTGACGTCCAAAGAAATCTTGTTTTGTAAGGGAGGGAATGCAATTGTTTGCTAAGATTTTATAAATCCTATAAGATGTTTTCGAAATTCTGCTTCCTTAAAAATTAAGATGTGCGCAGTTTATTCTATTGACTTTTTTTATATCATCATCCATTTTTTATGAATCCAGCCTGTTCGAGCTTACTGGATAGGATTACATCAATACAGTCTACATTATACGCACTCTTTCTGTAAATATAAGTAAAACTAGATACCGAAAAAAGCTTGTTGCTCAAATATTCATATCATAATTGTTATTCCGTATCTTATTTGCAGAAGCTAATTAACTAATTAATGAACTAGATCAATAACTTGTAATTTGCTCTCGTCGATTCTGGCCACCTGCTCAAGAGCGTAACTACTTAAAATAACCAGTATCTATTTAAGTATAATTTATGAACTTCGGTCCCTTTTTGAGCTCAAGTGGCTCTACATACCTACGCCTTTAATGCTTGCCGTCTTATTGGAACAGAGATACTGGCAATAACTTGAAAATGTTTGTATCTTCACCAAGAGCACTAATTACTGTAATATAAATATTTCATAGTTAATAAAATGTATCAAATGTATGTAGTATTTTTGTTCTCAATGTGCGTAAACGTAGTAACCTCAGTCAATTGTATCTATCAAAAAAGCGTGAATGCCTCCCAGTGAGATGACAGGTGGACTACGGCGGTCCGTTCTTCATCTAACTTCGGTTTTGTACCTAACTCCAGTCAAAAACCCGAAAGAATGACCCGACCTTCCGTAATAATAGAAGTGATCCACAAAAACTTACTGGCGACACTCGATTCAAATCACGCGGAAACTGACAAACGTCCAGAATAATATTTTATTCGATATATCTATCCATTTTACGATCGAAACGTCTTATGCTTCAAAAGAATTGTATCGTTTTACTACTTTGTGATAGTTCGCCATAAGCGAAGCAAATTGTCCGGGCGGATCGGGTGTGTCACTTTTTTCTTCTTCATTCAGTCCCTACTCAGCTTGTTGACATTTTGATGCATGATCGGTTCTCTGGCTACAAACGATTGTATGACATATAAGATTGGACTGAGCTATCAAATATTTGCTAGCATCCTGTGAGTTGTGTACGATTTCTTGATCCAGGAACTATTTGAAACCTGAATGCTATTCCGGACGAAGTAAAGAGGGTCTGAACTGGACAGGGAGTCGTTGTCATGATATAGGTATAAACACGACACTGTCAACTTGTAATCAGTCTATTTTTATAATGATTGTTACTCTTTTACTTGCTTATTTTAATTCTAAAATCTTATCTTTGACAATAGCACTTTAAAACAAAGCGTGCTACAAAAATTGTAACGAACTTAACTAGCTCAGTAATGATAGTCTATCGAGCCTCTGATCAAATAAGAATAATCCCCGAATTCCGTTTAGCTCAGCTTTTGGGCCGTTCCCAAGTCAACAACTTAGAAAGAAATTCTTGAAATCTCAAACGTTTGTTCTCAATTCTTCGGGTCATCATTTTTCAATCTTAATGTCTGATCCAGACAGCGAAATCTCATCTGCGACGCACTAAAGCTTTATTAATCCTGGTCCTACAAAAGGAATACTAGGTATATAGCTCTCTCCTTCTGGGCCAGCAAATAATTACTGCCATGATTCTCTATCCTGTTCTGACATAACGTAAAAGTACTTGGATATAACTTGTGATAGGTACTTAAGTTGGGATCAACTAGCCGTAATGCTACGTGTAGCTGTATATTATCAATACATATTTCTAGTAATATGACACTCCTTATTATGTATTCCTCCAACATTAAACATTTGGTACTAAAATTGTATACAGAGATACCTCATATAATCAGTGTTTGAACTGAGTTGAATATATTGTTTCGATTCAATATTTATTTTGTGTAGCTGCCATTTGAAAGCTGATCAAATAAAGTTGTGACATTATTGCTAGCGGTACTGGGAAAGTGAATTGAAATTGTTTCTGGAACAATCGAAGGAATTATTTCGGTTCTTGGTATTTCGTTTGTTAAACACTTTGTTATACGACTCATCTTCATAGTGTACGTATGTAATTACTATTGTTTGGGAAAATAGGACGGATATACAATTATACAGTAATATACAAGATATTAAAAATAACGGAAAACTTTGTTGAAAAGTAAAATTACTATATTTGAATCTGAATAATGTTTTTGTAGCTGTTGGTACTACTTGAAATAAATAAATAAATAAATAAAGGAAAATATATTATTTATCTCTCTTACTTCTCTTAGGTCTTATTTGAAAATGTAAACTTTACTAGGTAAGTATAATAAAATTATTATCTAATTTTTTCTCGTGTGTACACCATATAATATTTCAGTTTATAAAATGTCTTGTGTCTAAAAAGGACAACATTTCTTTCTGAAAACGATGTTGTTTTATTCAATTTAAGTAATTCAGATCACAAATTTATTTCTTGACGCCACGCGATAAGGAGGTGACAGAATCTCGATACAATCTTCAGTATTTTATTTGATTATATTAATGATATTAGATCGTGCAATTTCCTGCATTAGTATGCAATCGCGGCCTAGTGCAGATAATCTAATAGATAGTGTGATGTAAATAGAATTGATAACACAAAAGGGCTAATAAGTAAGGAAGAATATATAGATGATGGTTTACTTAATTTAATCTCGGGGCTATAGTATAAAAGTATAAGCGGGGAAAAGAGAAGAGTGATAGAATATATTGGTTCCCTTATATTCCACGATTATTCTTTTTCCGCAAAGACTCTAACTAAGAGATCTGACCCCGTAGACAACATGCCAATCAGTAACGCTACGTAGTGAACGAAACGCAACTGTCACCGTCACACTAATATGGAAGAGTGATAAAGATATTCGATGGCGAAGCGCAAGCGATTGTCACTTTGGCTAGGCCGCCAGACGGTAAAAACAGTTCACAATATTAAAATGTTGGCATTATCTAAAAAAAGTTCTGACGGCCGCGTTTATTTTTTTAGATAAAGTATCCATCATTTCGCATTAATATATCTGTCAAACTACTGTTTTATCTAATTCATTCAAATATTATTTGAGATGAATTTGGCATTATTTTTTACTTTAACACAAAAACTCGTAATAGATACCTGCTGAAGCGTATTTTCTAACATTTAACAATTGTAAATTAATTCCAAAGTTATCGAAAACACACTGTAATTCCCTTAACGTATCTTCATGTTTATAGTCTCCCAAATAGCGTGACTCCACTCGTTTCCAGCCAGATGAACTTATAAGAGGTCCCTGGGATCTAGTTAAGTTCAATTAACTCTTCGCGTAGGTAGCAACGGACTTTTTTCTCGTTTCAGAAGCCTTGTTTAATACTCACTTTTAGTTTGTACAAGATTACATTTCTTTCATCCTTGAATGTCGTATTTATTTAGACATAATTGTTCAGATAGAAGGAAAATGAGTATGTTCATATTTTAAAAGCAGAAGCTTTATAATAAAAGCTAAAGTAATAATATTTTTGCTATTTACAGTCGCTCTACATCCACACAGTTATAATTCCTCTTCGAAATGACTATCAATTTTAAAAGTAAGGCGCCATTTTGCTACTCTAATAATAGTTGGTTGTAATGTTGCTACGATTTATTTAATAGTATTTCGTTAAGATTTACAATTTTTATAAGTCGTATAATGATCAGATACTTACATGAACGGCAAAAATAGTTGCAGAATACCGTTTTACATTTTTGTTAGGTAGGTTACGTGTAACATAATGTTAATGTTATGAACTAAATAAGGAAAATAGGTTGAGTAGTCTATCTACGTATGTAATCTACGAACATCTAGAAAATATAGGTCTCACTAGAAAAGTTGTATTTGTTCCATTATATCTTTTTTTAATAAAGGATATGATATTGATATTATATAAAACCAACAGCTTTTACTAAGTACCTACTCTGCGCGAGATACATAAACGCGACTTAATTGCTTGATACAAAATGTGTTCCGCAGTAGGCTCTTTGCTTATAATTATCGAGCAGGTATTAAATATCTCGCCTTGGAAACGGCACAGGTTCATTAGTTGATCAGGCTTACGCGTAAATTTATAAGGATGGTTTTATGCATATTTTGTGTCAACCAAGAAATGTAATGCAAAGCAAGTAAAATGTAGCATGAAATCTTTTATTGCCACTTAGTTCAGTCGCTTCGTCCTTTTTTATTTTTACTTGGTTGCCGTTAATACATACATAAAGCTATCCAAGTGGTTTGAATTATTATTAGCTAATTTACTGTGCTCGGATTCTAGTTTTCATTCTGAACTAATTGATGTTGGTTTCTGTAGTTAATAATGATTTTACGAGTATTACCATCTAGAAATGTAATAGGCAAATTACTTTAGCATTTTTGTTCTAATAGAGACTTTGTGTCATAATTATACTTGAATGTTTGTTTGTTTCAGTATTCTAGATAAAAGTATTAAAATAACAGTAACGATACAAATTGTATTCAGTGTTTTCGTAAAGTGATATTAAAACACTTTAAGTTAACCATTTAACCATTAACCTGTCAAAGCTAACGGTTTCAAAACAATTAGTAATAGAGAATCCTTTGAAAGCCGTCTAAGTAGCACGATCATTATAATTGATACCGATAAAATGAGAAAAGCTTCCTTACATTAAGATCCTTATGGCATTGATAAAAGGTTTAATTTCGTGTGGCTCATGAGAAAATATTTAGTATGTTTTGGGAAGTGTAATCCTCGAGTATATGTCATAGAGACTGTCGCCCGCGTCAATTTTATCAAGACTGATGTCAGATGGCGCTGTTTTATTCTTCTCCGAACCAATTATTCTTAGAAGCTCAGTATCAGTATCTAACCTGTCTGTCTTTTAATGTAAAGAGCTATATTTTAATGCAATGCCTCTGTTTTCAGTTGCTCCGTTTTTTTATAATTTTTCTCTCAACTTAGCAAGATCTTGCATTCTCTACCGTTAAATACTTAGTCCAATCCATTGGTACGCGAATTGGGGCCTAGCGTTGCCAGGATACCTACTCCTCATTTCCTATATTCAACTAATTTTTTAAAGTGAAAACTTCTTTAGCGGCACTGTGCACTTTTTGTGATGGGGAAAAAATTTTAAACTCGCGAGAGCGTAAGACGTAAGTGCAACCCGTTGTTTTTTTTAAAATACAATTCGTATTTGTACTAACGCTACTTCGATATCCGAGCCATCCTAAATGTTGTTGACATTAATTTTGACTGTATCTTTCACTCCCACAACTATTGACATACAATGTACAAATTGTATTTGCTGACTGCTCAACAACTGCATTTGGTGCGGTACATTGTGGAACACACCTTCTCAGTAGCGGTTGCCATACTTATCAAACACTTATCAGACACTTATCAATTTGTAAATAAGACGCAGGATTTTATTAACTCGGGGCGTAATGGATTAGGGTGGCAACACTGTGACGCGTGGGCGAGTGATCGATCGCGCGTTATCAGTGTTGCCACACTTAACATATCCGTCGTATTATTATACCATAACTCATTCAATTATGTAACTTATTTTATGAGAACAAGGCATAAAACTGAATGAGTTTTCAAATGTAGATGCGGCAGGTAAGGTTAAAGCGGCAATGTTTGTGCGCATTTTGTTTTGACGCCTGTCGGTTGGGTGCTTTATAACACCCCGGTATAGACTGAGCGGTTTTTTTGATGATGCATTTAGATTTTCCTGATTGTGTCAAATGAGAGAAGGATTATGGTTTTATGTGTCTTTCTTTAAGCAGGCTGCTTGTAAATGTCAGTACTTTTATTTTAACAGGTAACTTAAATTTGCTCAAGCTCATCCAATTCAGATTTGATCAAGCTTTACACAGCAAAAAAGTAAATAGAACGTTAAAAACTAGGTAAGTACCTAAATGTGTACCAGTACCTGTCAGCAAGGCAACAAGCTTACTTGAATTTAACATGCGAACTGTATACATTTATATTCTTTGTTTTCCTACAACGGAGCAGCCGATTCTATATTTAACCGTCCTAAAACTTCTCTCTGAATAAAACATACAGCCTTATTCAGCGACTCTTACTACCCTCGTGACCATAAAAAACTAACCCACTTTTCAGCGTCGTTGATTAAATTTTAATACACTTTGGTCCCAACTCGCAACATCGTCCGTGGCCATTCGCATTCTATTCATAGTTAAAACTAGGGAACTGGGTGTATTGATCTTTACTTTATGAAATGGGTCGAATCCTGTGGCGGAAGGAATTACATTTTTATTGGAAGATATGTCTCTAGAGAAAACGACTTCTTTTGTTACTTACGTTACGTTTTGATTGATAAAGTAATCTAGTAATGTTATACGTTATATTTACCTAAGATAAACAAAGTGGAAAGGCATAAAATATACATCACAGCGTCCACGTTGCTTGCCTGTGATAATTGTTAAATTGCCATACATATTTTAATCAGTTTAAACCTGGAATAAATAATATCTACAATTTTTCACACACTCGTTTTCAAACGAGTCCTTATTAACATTTAAATGTCCATTCTTCCTGATCACACCTTTTATGTAATAAAATATATTCACTTGTCTTTTAATTACGTCTTATCATTAACACAAAGGTGTAACTTTGTATGGTTTAATCATAAAATTTAAACAAAGCTGCTTACGGACCGTGAATCTGAATTAGCATATTCTCATATTAATGTGTTTAAAATATAATATTATTGGCCGCTGACAGAGTCTATTGTCAAGGAAGTTGAAATCTTCATGTGAAAGTCGTCATGTTCACTTTGTCTGTAGGGTACGAGTATCTAATTGGATGGTATAATTATTTTGGGCGGATGATTCTACGTCCGTTATGTTTAGAAGCGTAAAGAAAATTCTTAAATTCCAGCTAAGATATTTGTGAACTGATAAAGATTAGAGATTTTATTGATTAGAGGCAACGATTAACATGATAAACGACAAGTAGTTGATGCTTTCAGAAAAAAACACATTGGTATTTTAACTCTAAGATTGTTTCATTTTTCACGCACTTATAATCTTACATTTTAAGACTTAAAGCAGCATTAAAAACTTAGCTAAGCCGCTTAAATATTATACTTTTAATGCCACTATTTGCTTTTTTCAACTTCGCGCAACTTTGTAAAGCTTAGCCAGTCGACATCATTAAAACTTCTACCTGTGAACACACCTTCACGTAAAACTAAACAACTTCATAAAAAATACACCGAAGGCACCAAATCTCGGGCAATCTGTTTGAGCACCACGTACTATAAAAATAATAATTCGTCTTGGTTCGGCAGATGGCTCAAGAGAGCAGAGGAACGCGATAATCAACAGGAATTAAGAATTGTAAAATTTGATTACTTTCACGAATGGAGGGAACATAATTTACAACTTAATTTGATGACTGAACTATTATTATTATTGGGAAATTATTCTTATTATATTAAAATAATAGCATAAACTGATATTGCACTGACTGCAATCTTAGAATCTCTTATTCTCGTATTTTCTGTCATTAAATTTAGTAGATCACATAAAATAGGAGTCTATTATCGTTCAAAAATGCTTCGAAATGTTTAACTTGGCAGAAAACCAAGCGTCTGAAACTCTGATCACATGTTGAAAATTAAAAAAAATAAATTAAAAAGTTAGTTGTCGGGAATTGGTTATGTATTATGTTCTTTCGCTTTACGACAATTTCGTGGTGTAAATTGCCGTGAAAATGTGTTTTATTTTCCTCGCAATCGAAGTGAAAAGCAGAGTGTACAACAAGGGCATAAATGTCCATTTTTACCCTCGTCTAGTATTTTGGTAATAAAAATTGCCTCGGGTAAAAATGGGTCACTTTATGCCCTTGTTGTACAATCTACTATTCCTTTACAATGCATTGCATAAGATATTGACACAGTACGTTAAACAATGTATAAATGTTTCCTTGGACCATCGTCCTAAACTCGGTCGTGATCCAGAGACGACCGCGATATATCCTTCACAGAATACAGGCCTAGGCTTGTTTTCGAAACTGGCGATATTCGACTCGCATATCGAAAATTATATTGACGTATTTGATCCAACTCTTTCCATTACCTCTTTAAAGGAAATACATAGTAAAATCCTGTAAAGCTTAAATGGGAAACTGAGAACTCTATACGGTTATTCAAATTTTTTGTTAAACGGGAAATGGTTAGTTAAATAAATACGATTACTTCACTGCCTCTACTTATAGAAGGCACTACCCTTAACAAAGTAGGTACATTGTAGTTAAGTAGTAAAGAAACTTCTCCCAGAAAATAATTTCCTGCATCGCTGTCGGCATTACAAACAGCCACGCTTAGCCCACTCTGACCTTACTTTGAAAAAAAAAACCGGTTTCTTACGAGCAGACGATTAAGTTATCTTGCCGCTATTTCACCGATTTCGAGTTAATTTCTTCATTTTGTTGCGCCTCGAGAATTCTTGTTCCTTTTTGTGAAACACTTCGGTCATATTTATCAAAAGTCGAACGAGCAATTCTTCTAATGGCCCTGATTGATCGGAAGACGCTTTCATGTTAATTGTTCAGAAAGTGTATTTGTCTCCGAATCGGGATTTTTGAATAATTACCGTCTCGAATAAATTTGATGGAAAGGACATAAAGCATCATTATTTAAGAATATTTACATTGAGGATTTGACCTGTTTCCTCCTCATATTCAGCGTACACTCAAAATAGATTTACGTACCCTGCCTAGTCTTCTTTTTTATTTCATTTGAACTCGTACTATCTTTTGTAGATTATGATCTCAAGAAATTATGTGGGAGATTGCTCTATTAAGGTAGAGATTTATCAATCTGGCACTAGTATGCGCTGTGACCTTGTCAGAGAGTTCAAGTTCATGTCCGACGGAACGGTCTACATTTGACAGCACCGTACATTTCAAGACTGTTCGTGAGGTGTCATTCTCATTTCGTTATCTGTGACGAGCGTTAAAGACTCTTCATATAGCAGACAGTGTTACTTATACTTAGAACCAACTTTTTTGAAATACACGCCATTAGATAAAACGCAGTTGTGGTAAAAAAAGGTATTGAAACTACTGAAATTAACTTAACTTAGCAGCCCCAATGTTAAGTCGGTAATTTTTTCTTAAATTTAAATTTTACTAGCAAGATTTACATTCATTTGACGCCATTAGGTAATACTACCATCAAATATTATTTATTGTTAAAAGTTTTCTGATTTACCAGATGCCTCGAATTTAAGCTTTACGTTTATAAATCTTTTGAAAGCTGTAAATAAATCTAAAGAGAACACGGCCGGATAGTGATAGATTATTTATATGACATCGGATACCCCAATACGATTATATAGCTCGGAATAATCGTAAATTTGTTAGTGTAACCGACAATACTGTTGAGTGCGGCCCATTTTGTTAATGCCATATTCCCGACTTTTGTTTTGCCCCGTCGCAGAGGAGTAATAAACGAGGTGGCAGATCGTAAAACTCGGCTTTATCGACGTTTGTCCAAGATCGTTTATTGCCCTGCAGGATTACCGTTTCTGATTGATTCAGGTTCTTCTTAAATAAAGTTTGGTATAACTCCGTTGTTGTAAGGCACCGGCGCTGTTTGTTTTATGCCCTCGTATAAAATTGTGAATTAAAAATGCCCCGTTAAGATTTACGATCTAATCTGCCCAGATAAAGGAGTGTAGATTATTAAAATTTAATTTATCTTTCCGAGAGATTCATCGATTTACTCAAGATTTTACGATTTTACGATTCCATCAAATAAATCCGTCAAGTTTACCTCGGGTTCATTGACGTTGTCGAGTTTGGAAGAATTTTAATTCGTCGTCGTATCACAATAAAGTGTTTTGGTTCTTACAATAAAAATTTAAAAATAACTCCTAATCAAATCAGCCCAGAGCAAATGGATATGCGTTGCCGACAAAACGCATGTAGCAGACCCTGTACCATGAAATTTAAAGATTAGCGAGGCGGCGCCTAGCTTTACACGAACTCGGACAATTAACTCTACAGGCATTGGAATAAAACTCAATTTTAATGCTTTAAAATTAGACGAGAATCGTGTAGACGCTTGGTTGGCGGGTCGCGCAGTACTGGGCGCACTCCAGCTTAGTTAATTAAGACATGGATTATCAAACGTTTTGGAGTAGTAAATAAAACTGTAATCTTTCACCGTAGAGTAAAGGCGTCTCCATAACACGCCTTTATCTTGAAATGGTAAGCCGAAATGCATAACGTTTCTTTGATCCCACACCTACGCACACATTTAAATAGTAATATCGTACAAATAACACTAATGCACTGTCAATTTTTAATGTTCTACCAGACAAGGAAGCTTAAATGTTATAATGTAAGATGATACTCTCTCGTAATGACAAATACGTTTTCTATAATTATTATTAATAAATTATTTATTTTACAGGTAAGTGCTCAGACCCTCGCAGATACAATTTAAGGAATGTGTAAGTACCTACCTATAGCAATAAGTGACCTGTTGTTGGAAAACATGAAGCAATTTTCTCACCGTCTTGCGAAATGTTAATTTGTTTCTCCGTCTTTCCTTATTCCTTAACACTCCCTACATCCTTAATTTAAAACAAAGTTCAGCAGATATAAGTCACGAAACTTTTTGTAAACAACTAGGGAGAGCGCGAATGCTACAACAGACTGATTTAATACTTTAAGCTTTATTTACTGAGACGTCTGTATCTATAATTTTCTCGTAGGATTTATTGCACAAGTTCTTAATGAGTCGAGATGAAGTTAAGAAATAAAACTTTAATCGTTCCCGCTCTAGAATTGTCGACGCAAATACAAAAAACATCTTTTGTTTCGTCTTTTACTCTAACCCGAATTTTAGTTAGAAATTTCAAGTCTTTTGTATCCCAGCTCAGTGTCATCTATCATACCTTCACCCTCATTACCTACCTCAACTTTGACTACCATAAGTACATCAATGCTTTTATTTTTAATACATGAAAGTCTGCCTAATGGAGCAAGTAGCACGCCGATGCGTTTTTCAATATCGTCAACAGCAAAATCATCCTTATGTTTAAGCATATTAAGGTTATTTTAAGTTTCAATATCAGTATTGTAAAAATTGTTTTAGTAAAGTGAAGAAGTCATTTTGTCGTTGTCACTGATGGGTTTTCAAATATTGACGGTCCGAGCCATTATCTGAGGGACCGTGTCGGCGGCCTAACTCAGCTTTGATAACGCTCTATTCGTCGCCGCTAGAAAAAACTGATTGTTTGTTCTACTGTCTATGTTTGTATTGGTTGCGGATATTAAAAGGTGCGGGATTAGGGTGTATTTTGATAGGGAGCTGAATGGAATGTTGATGTAACATATGCTTGCGACTACGATTTCTGTAGGGGTGGTTAGTGTTTGGACACCGAGGCCAATGTACACATCAGGGTTGGACAAAAATATATACAAAAATAACTATACCGATGATTATAGAAAGCAGTATAATAGTTCTCGATAGTTTTTTTTATACTTAAACCCACGTTATACATCACTATTTTATCCCATAATTATAACAAGGCGTGACTAATAAATTTTACTATCATACAAAACTACACTAATAATTTTAAAAAAGCCCCACTTAACACTCAATCAAACACTAAAACAATGCAATAAATCTGTAACACGACTCGCACATATGTGGTGGTGAGTGAGAACATTCAGATCTTAATTACAGAGACATCCGAGTCGAAAGAGATCTCAGTGTGTATTTCAACGGTTTAATTGAAAACAAATGTTCGCTAAACTTTTTGTCATCGTTGAGAATTGGAATAAGATGCCAGTATCTGAAAAGCATAAAACAACTGTCTGGATTATCGAGATCAACAGGAAAATCATACAAAGATGCAAATAATTCCATGATTGCGTGGTTTAGGATACACGAGTTTCATTGTTGAATCTCCATATCAAAATGATACCCCGTGCATATTTTCTGTTCTATTTTCCTACCTAGTATCGTGGTAGTTTTACGAATTATCTCTATTTTCACAATATACCTATTTTTAAGATATTTCCTTTTCATAACAAAGGGAAAATAATTGGTAAATTGTTCTTAGAGATAAATTATTTATTTTGTCAGATCGTAAATTGTAGACACCAGAAAAGGGCACCTCCTGACTTGATGGAATCAAATATGTATTCATTGTGTTAGTGTACTGGATTTCAGACATTCACTAAGACATTGGGTAGCCCGAACGTAATAACATCAGGGTAAATATTCGGTTTATTGTTACTTCTAACAATTGAATATACTCCCAATTTAACGGCATTAGGTATCAGGTTTGACTATTTGAAACAGTTTATTATATTTTAATTCAAGCCGATTTTACCTAAGAATGTATTTTTAAGTACTTGTAAGAAATGTATAAATCTCAAAACCGTAAAGTGAACCTGCTTCAAAATTTTCTCAGTTATAACTTTAATTCGGCCTAACCTTTGCATATAACGTTATCCATTGTTATGCAGAATTAACCCATTATAATTTAGATCCAAGTCTTTTATTCATACCCATTTGGTTTAAATGTAATTAATACCGTATCCGTGAATCAGATAACTAGTTTTCTTTCTACAGTACATAAATAAACAAGCACCGTAATTTACAATTCCTACATGTGTATAAGCTCCCAGTTATCATTGTATTAAACCGTCGAAACATAAATCTCTCGCGCATCCAATAAGAAGATAACTATCTTACATCAACGCGGGCTCAATAAGAAACCCGATTAACATAACAATGCAACTAATTGCACCGTCTGATACGACTCGTATTAAAAACCTTAAATTTAATTTTAAAAAGCAAATTTGATTATTCAAACTGTATGCATGGTAATTGAGTAATCATGACGTTTGATTGTGGGTTAATAAGAATGTTTGAATTGAATTGAGTGTCTAATTTATTTCTACTACATATATTCACGTTCTGAAAGTTATAAATTCTGTTACGCAGCTTTTAAGTAATGTAAAGTGACATCAGTATGGTTGATTTAACGTATGCAATATGCGCGGGATCCGAACGAAGTCCCTCTACTTCTAGATTTACTGATCCATCGTATCATCCATTTCACCGACGTAACGCATAATTATTGGAGCATCAAAAAAAATGGTTTTTGTAATGACATTTGTACTTCATTAGTATTAGGTAGTATGTAGTATGATTATAAAAAATTTGATTAACCTGTGTTATATAGGTAGTGCCAAGTACCAATGTCCATTGCAAACATTTTCGAGTATCGAAAGTTAGTAATCTTATTTATCAACGTATGTGTCTGTAAACTCCAGTTTAAAATCTCCAACACACACAAGTAAATCTCCAACAACTCTATTAGCAGACTGGCTATAAACATATATGATTTGTTAACTAAATAAGCCAGCTTCCTTAGTTATAAAGCTGCAAAGTAAGCATAGTGTTGCTTAGCGTAAATTATAGGAGCCCGCTGGCTTGCACAAACTCGCTAGACAGTAGACACTAGAGATGATCTAGATTTAAAGTTCATGTGCATTTATATGAGGTAAATTTAAACTTTCATATATCTTGCACATTATTCTTATGAAACAGGTCTTAATTACATATAAAACTCGTGTTACTTTTTCCTATTGCGTAAGTAGTGTAAGTATATACCTATTGTAATACATATTGTATAAAAGAAACTAAAGGTCATAATATTCCTAAAATTGTCTTTAATTTCACGGAGTTGTCGTTTTCGTCTGAATGTAAAATATATTTCTCTAGTAATTCACTAAATCAGAAGTATTACGAACGATTTTTGCCCGTCATACTTTCTTAAACCTTAAGTAACCTCCATTCTTTGTCTTTTTTATTGATCATACTCTTTAATTTACACAACAATGCAATCCATGAATCCTATTAAACAAAACGTGAAATAACTTATTTTAGATTTTGAAAATTTTCATGAACGTGAACAACAAAGAATTGTCGTCATAACATCTTATTCCATAAATTCTCTCTGATATCTCTTCCAAGCTTGAATCTCAGTAGTTGAATCTCAGTAGTTTACTATTGACATCACGACTGCACCTTAGAAATTGGAGCAGCTAACAACGCACGCGGTGTTGCTCGGAGCGCAAATTACGAGGTATCCCGCTGGTCTCAAGTACCAGACAATTGTACCCTTCCCGGACCGGTGTAATTACCACTACTTGCTCAACCATCCTCCTTTAATATGTTAATAAGAACGATCTCCATGTTTTAGAGTTCCTTAGCTTGGTATTTACCATTATTTAAGGTAATGACCGCATTGGAAACAGAGTTTATGGCTCTAATAAGCAAATCACTTGCTGTCAACACTGATTTATCTATTGTTGTTTTTTCTTTCAAATGATTACAATGCTTTATGTCGGTACTCTTTCTAGATCTGATTGTCATGAAGTCTTTAAAATTAAATTTATCAATTTATTATTATAATCCTACTGCATTTACTCATAACTATATAATATTATGAAAACGTTCAGATGTTGAGCTTTATGGATATTTGGATGGAATTTGGCATACGGATAGTTTGCCTGAAATAAGACAAAGGAAGTAAAAATGTATTATCAAGCAAAACTCATATCATTTCTTACACTGAAGAGCCGTAGAAAATATAAACGTTTTCATTCGCGCGTGAATTCAGACGAAGCCGTAAGTGACAAAAAATATGAATCATTCGCAATTTCAACAATTCTTTCTTACTGTACTTCTCTTGTCCTCAATATTTAAGTCTCGAAAGCTTTCGGAAAGCACAAGTAAACTTGTTTGAAGAGGCTTTAATTTGATACGTTCGGATTCAGCGGAACCCATAAATTGAAACATTATCGTGCCGAAAACGCATTGTCGGGTATCCTTATACTTAACAGCGGTTTTAATAATGATCTCCGCTTTAAGTAATCGTGGGTCGTGTACCTGGTAATTAGCGTCTTGTGAATTAACCTTTTTTAAATATCAATAACGTTCCTGAGTAATGTCTGGGTGTTTGTTAAGACTCGGGGGCATTGAGTTTGTTTAATACGTCAATAATTTCCTTAATGGAAAAACGTTATTAATGACGCGAATTCTTATACGGTGGTCCGATTGGATTTTTAATAAAATCTTTCCCAAATTTAGTTGCATTGATGGTTTTTTTAAAAACAATATTAAGTAAAGAGATATGGATGATAATTCTATATTTAGTTTGTTTACAAAAACTTTAAAAGGTTACACATTTAGTATTCCCAACGTCAACAGTGTCGCTATTAAAGTAATAACGCAAAGGGCAGGTGACAAAAACAGAAGAACGCGAGATCATTGTTTTTGAAACCAGTTTCGAATGATTCTTTAGAATGCCGTTGGCGAGCTTTGATGAGAGACGGATCCTGTTTTCGAATCTCATCTTGAGGTAGAAATACTACTCACGAATATGATTCTTGACGAACTTAGTCAGAAACCATTTTTACATGTTAAATTATTCATGCTGTACTGTAAAAAATCTATATTTAATATATTATACTGTTGAAGATAGATATAAATTTTTTGAATGTCATTTGAACTGCTACTTGTTCGGATTTCAATAAAATTCGGTTACATAAATCAACTTGGTTTTTAATAAATCAAACTTCAAATGCAATGAAGTAAAAACAACAGGTGCATTCTAATATAATTAAGGTCTATAGTCGCACATAACAAAGTCTCTATTTAACGAAATGCCAACCCAACGACCTCTGCTCCCAAAATGTCAGAACCTTAATTATTATTCGTAACATCATAATCATTCGAATCGTGAGTATTCATTGAACTAACGCATCCTACCTTTCAACCAACGTATCGTGGCCTTTTCTTCCAATGCGCTCTTATTTCAGTACTAACCAGAATTTTGTTTAGAGCTTCTATCACTTAGGAATCTCTTTAAATTGGTCATCGATAAATTATAACGTTACCCTCACTGTAAGACTAGTTTACTTGTTCCAACCGCCCGCTGAGCGCTATGTGAGGCATGAGTACACTCAGCAAAACTTAATGATGCCACGAGCTATTAAAATCTACACCATTATCGACTTTATCATCTACGCTGCTATAGTGATTATCGCGTGTAACGTTTTCAATACTTTCGATAGCGTTCGTTTCTCTGTATACATCTCATGCCGTTTCATTACAATCCTTACATCATTTATCATACTTTACATTGCTATAATTTATTCATAAAGCAGATCTTGTTTTATGCGTTCACTTTACATGGTGTTCTCGGATTTCTCAATACGTGACACAATTACCTATACAAAATCCTTTTGAAATATTATTATACATAGTTTTATTACAACTTACAATATTTTACACGTCGCCAAGTACCTGTAAAATAAAACCGTAACTATATTTATGCTAGGGTTATGGAACCTCCGCTGTTACAAAGATATTATAAAACTTTTATATCTACATCCCCAACGTATCTGATATCAGGCAGTTAATTTTGATGATTTAAAAATTTATGGCCTCTTAAAAATGCCCTATCGAATGATTTCATAAAAGCTACCGGCAAGCGTTAAACTAAACTTTATGTCGCGGTGTCTATTACATGAATTAATTAACAAGGAAATTTCAAATTTATTGCTACACGCGTATCTGTGTTTTTAGTCGTCAAACTTTCTTCACATCATCACGTTTTAAACCGCAATTTTTAACTCAAAATTTCCCAACATCCTCATTTTGGACCACCTCATCACCTAAACCGATATCTCTAACACCATGTATGTAAATGGCCCTAAATGAGGGCCAATAGATCTCGCTGTCGCAGGTTTATTAGCGTCGTGGTGATAAACGGTTATTAATGCACTCGACTCATCAGCTGAGCGTAAATGTCGCACCGCATTAGTTCTGATTACTGGTGAATTAATTTAAGGCTACGTACGTCCCGGTAAATGACCAAGAGGCGCTATAATTACGCCGGAATAAACCACTTAACTGTCGGTGAATAAACTTATGGAGGAACCTAAGAAGTGAAATAGTTACGCTGTTTTCGCTTTTTAAATTTCGCTAATCATTTCTAAGTCCACATTGCGGTTTGCCACTTGTTCAAAATTTTGTATAAACTGTATAAAATAAAATAAATGCAAATCTGACAAGACCAACTAAGTATAAAATCCTGTTTAAGCCTTGTTTGAACCGTTACTCAGAGTATGATGAACGTCAAGTTTCATAATCTACCTATCTCATAAATTCAGTCATACTTAAAATATAGTCACCGTCATTTTGGTGTTTGACCAAAATCTCAGATAACATAAAAATATTTATACAAACTTTTAAATTAGCATCGCAATAACCTTTAAATGTCATCTTATTAGAACAAGCTGGAAAGCTAATATGATTTAGGAGAAGATAAATAGGAGGGCACATATTATACTAATAACTTTGGATCTCCAGAGCATACTAAATATGATAATCTTCTAGTAAAAGAACGTAAGGGTAATAAAATTGCATGTTTTTATAGCGAACCCTCGTATTATAAAGGCAGCAGATTAACGAAATTCATGCGCAATCACACGTTCATACAACATTTATGTTTACGACTGTACATCAAAGAGAACGAACGAAGAACATTTTAAAATGAAATAGTTGATTATACTTTTATATACAAAATGAGTTATGCGTGTTACATATATTAATTGTGGCCAACTAATATTATTGAAGGTTTAATAGATTTAGTTTACTGTTGTCACGGAAGGATTTTTCTGGGTCATAATTAATGTCGTTTTGTATTTGTATAATTTTTTGGTTTGGTAATAAATACAATTCCTTTATTAAACCGCTGTCCGTCTATCTATACCAGGCGCCTGTATTGTACCGTATAGGTAGGTAATTGAAATTTCAAGCGTCTGACTTAGTACCCTAGAAATGGAAGAGCGTCAAAGAACGTAATTAATTGTGTGTGGTTTTAATGTATTATGTATTAAATTAAACTAGAAATAAATATTTACGCATTCATCCAGTTATTGCCAGATAAAGTGCCTATAAACCGTAACACAAGAGATACTCCCGAAGTAGGTTACAATAATGCAGCTACATTATACAGGCGATTATTCTGTGAAGTTTTATTTGCGTTCCTGCTAGTCATACTGAATATTATTCCATAGCCCGGATATGGTAATAGACTTGGCCGGCCCGACAATCCGGCCCGTCAGAATTTTAGCGATAGTCTGAAAGAAATTGTGTTTGTTCATCCTACTTACATGACCTGTAAAATTTTGTATGATCCCTCAATTTATGTCATTGCTTCTGTTAACAGAGAATAGGAACCGTGAACGGTTGCATTTTCACACATATTTGTTAAAAATAAAGTTCTATTTTATAGTTTAAAGGGCGTTTTTTTAGAGGATATTAAAAAATACAGCAACAGAATTGGGAAAACCACTAGCACCTTTATGTTATATTGCCTTTTTATGCCTTAGGCAACGGTGCGTGTTAAGTTTTGATATTGTATTTCTATAAGCGGTCGTAAAATATTTCTCTCGACGTTATGATAGTGATTCTAGTTCAATACATAGTCTAATATAATTTTATGATCTTTATAAATATCGGCAGCGTCGTTTGCTACTAATATAGCCGTTAAATTATCAAACACGCTTTCGTCTGTTGTTCACATCAATTTTTAATATCACCAATCAAATGGAATTGATTTCCCATTGATCCCATTAACGCAGGTGTAAAATTGCTTTTTCATTCAATACGTAATATTTCTTAGTGTTATTTATAGTTAACATCAATTAACCCTTGTCCGAGAGTAAGATTTACATATTAATATATTTCGAACCCATAAATTACAGTCGTTGGAGTATCGTTTTTTACGGTATGAGCGAGGTGGAAATTTAAGTCGGTTTCAATTAATAATTTGAAGGTTCCTTTAGTATCAGTTTCGAGTATTTTTTGTGAGTCTCGTTAATGAACTGTCAGTTTTTACATCATGTCCAATTTCCACCTAGTCATAATGACGCAATCACGATTTAAATTGACCTAAATCAAGATGCTGAAGATTTAATTTTACACTGGTTGTATATTTTCTCTAAGAAATGTTCAAAAGCAACCCCTCGCAAAATGTTATTACTAAAGTCAAGAACTCTCTTTAGACGGCATACATGTTTTTCAATTCAATTTACAGCGAAAGGCTAAACTTCGGCCACCCCATTTCGTGTTAACAGAGCAATAATTGGCCCCGGTTGTTTCCAAACTTCTCAACTATTCCATAACAAAAACCGCCAAACTCTCAGCATATTCGATTGAAACCTCTAACTAAAAATAAACTCCGAACAAAGCAGCCGACAAATGTCTTAATTCCACGAATCCAATACGAATGGCTAACAATTTGTCGAGCTCGTTGGCTTGATATCTAAATTAGTATGGAGACAGGCCTATCCTTTTTTCTCTCGTCCTTCTGCAAGCTTGACGTCTCAATTAATTTTGTGTAATTTCAAAGATCTGGATCGCTAACGACTCATTTCTGAATGAAATGACGCTCGGCTCGGCGCGGCAATTTTCAAGTATTTGGTTTATTAATACACGCCGCGGTTACACTTTTATAATTATATTGCGCTGGGGCCGAGGTTTTAATCACTGCCTTTTTTATTTCACGTTAGAGTCGTGTCGATTAACTTCCTCTAGTTAATCTCTGTAATCATTTGAAGCTTGTTTCACATCATACGCAACGCTTGCTTCATGGAAACATCGTGGCTATGTCATTACCTCAAAATGTCAAGCCCCACCGCCGACTACTAAGCCTAATTAAGATATTCTTCAGGAAAAATGCAAAGTAAGTCCAACACAAAATATACTTTGTCAAAAATTAATGCAAAATAATACAATTTGGCTGAGAGCTTTCGCCAGGCCGAGCCGGAGGTAGTAAAAACCCTAGCTTTTCTAGCCATCTAAAAGGACTTTATTTATTTTAGTGCCTAATTTAAATAAAACAGGACTTAAAGCTCTATTGTGACTTTGTTGTGATTTGTAAACAAATTAGCTCGAACGAAAGGATAATATTGTATAATTTAATGCCTTCAAAGGTTGAAATTATCATAATAAAAATAAAAGAAAATGTTGGATTGGTGCTTTGAATTTGAGGGAAAGTTGGAGGGTGCAATTGAAAAATTAACACTCATAATTAACACTTTAATGTCTTAAACGTTAGTTTTAAACTAATACACGGTAATTTGGGATGGTAATCCCTTGAAGCGTTTAAAAATCCCTGAGAAAATATCCACAAAAAAGCGAACAATTCATCATAATAGTGCCAGGCAATTACTGCCAGAACCGTTAATGACTGGCATCCATTAATCCACGGGGAACTTGTTTTGAACTCACAAGACTTATAGTGATTTCGATAATAATCTTGTTTTAATAATTACCGACTTATTTTTCTTCATACAATCTTGATAAGGTCTATTTGTATGGTATTTTTCTTGGTCACCGTTAGACTTAATTTGGTGGGCTGACAACTCTTTTAGAATGCTTAATTCGTGTGATTTTTCTTGCTTAGCTTATCTGACGTATGATCGTATGTGGTTCTAGGAAATGCTCCCTGATTCTCGTTTCATTCGTTTTTTGCTCTCATTTAGTAGAGTGAGAACTGGAATTTAAAAGTGTGTGTAATAAATGATAATGAAGTTGCGTATCTCAAAACGACGTTTCCTGTCGTTTACTATTAAACGAGCAACAAGATAATCCTTTGTTATTTAAGGTAACAGTCTAAACTATTTATTGTACTATACTATATTCTTTTATTATATTTAATAACAGAAGATTATCTTAGTCAAGACTTGTATTTAGCTTAATAATTATTCCATGATAATGTTGTGTACAATTATAATCGTAATGTAAGTAATGTATAAGTTGCTTATGTGAGAAATATGTTACAATGTTGTTTGCCTGCATTATGTTATTGTACCTATTTAAATAAAATAAAATAAAATAAAATAAAACATTAAATATGACCAGGTTTTCATTTAAAAAAAATCTAAGCCTACCCTGAACGAGCATACCGAACCTTTAGCAATTGTTAAAGACAATGCAAATAATGTTTTTCTATTATATAAAATTAATAATGCAGATCGTCAAGACTTTTTAGTAAAGAATTTTTTATTTAATAACGCATTTTAAAAAGTAATCATGAATCATTCAAAAATAATACAAACATTTCAACAAAGGCATTCCCCATTGTCACGGGAAAATTTTTGACGAATTAATTAACAAACATTATAATATATTTAAAAGAATCAAAATCGGCCCCGTTTTGAACGGGGGCCTACCGTGCTTCGTAATAAATATTAATCACTCGCCAGTATTTAAATGTTTCCTGCTACCGTGGCTATAGGATACTCAGTTTCGCTCAACCAGTTTTGTCGGCTCTAGTTGTTTATGTCGTGTTCTGTCGCCGTCTGAAATGATTCAAACGTTTTAATGCTGCTTTACTTTCTCGAAATAGGTATAAATTTAGCGATATTATTCTGTTTCATTTGGTGTACCTTGGTACATGTATGTTTTTGAGTCTGTAAAACGGAAGCCTCATATTACAAAAACATTTTACTGTTTATTGAAAGAAAATTTGAAACAATGACGAAATGAAACGTGACAAATAATGACGAAGGTTTCATAATTTTCTTCAGTGGAACTTCCTCGCATTATTACTTTTCCTAAAAATATTTTCCTTAGATGTTATAAAAGAAAGTTATTTATTGTATAATAAAAATATTTGATTTTGTGAGCAACACAGAAAAGGTATGTGGACAGTTAATCTTCAAACACAAGGTAGGTACATATATATCTCCGATTACGGTGTACATATTATGTATAGTTACTGTATATATACTTTATGTATATTTATATTTAACCATGCTTTGTGCTTCCAAACTTAAACACACAGTTGCGTATAAATAAAATTAGCGGCCATTTTGTTTTAAGCTCGTTACAGCTCGACGCACGCCACTGGCCCTCGTAATTATGATGTTGAACTGAACGTGTGTGTAACAGCCCTAACCACGCGCGAATAAAACACTTCCATGTGTGCGTTCAATTCATGCGTACGCGCATGTGTGCGTAATTGAGTTTGTGGTCGAGTCGGCGTTTTTGAATTGTTCTTTGCTTGTCTAACATTAATTGCTATATACCTTACGTCCGCGGGCGCGAACGCCCTCACGATTTTTTGTTCCCGTTTTTATTGAACATCTTAATAATCATGCTTGATAAGATAATACAAGCAAGGTTGCTTTCTGGCTAGTGGCCAAATGTTTTGAATTCGATGTTAAATGGTTTGGTGATTGTTATCGCTTTTCGATTATGGGGCGTGTTTGTTAACGTGAGTTATGGCGTGCCAAAATATTGGTTGAACACTCATTGGTTGCTTCCACCAATGTTTGTGTTTGGATTATTGCTTTCCTTTGTGCGGTTATCGATTTCAAATCAAAAATAAGCTTGAATCAATGGCGGATACTAAAATTTACATATTTTCAATATTTTTTAAGGTGACATTAGCAGCAGCAGTTACGTCGCAATAGTACCTAGTGTAGCTGCAGTTGACTACTAAAAGTAACATTTTATTCTAAAATAATCTGGAAGTAGTGTTCAAATAGTTATCACGGGTATCACGACCTATAAATTGGTACATAAATAACAAATACAAACTCACGACCCCTAGCTCATTGCTTTTTTTTCAATGTCCCATGTTTTCACGCCTCGGCTTCCAAAAATGAAATGAAATTGTCCGCGGAGCGTGGCACGTCATTCGGAATCAACCGTGTAACGTTCTGTTTGGTCAAACTTTAAACATTCCTAACGTGAAAATAACCACATAATTGCTCTTGCTACATTTACTGGATTGTCGTTGTCGACCATTACAAAATAGTGGGTAGTGACTTCAAGTACTTTTAGTTGACAATATATAAACACTGGATAAGATTAGCCGTGTATCGTGCTTAATAGTCGCGTATAATTTGAGAAAACTACTAATAGCATTGGAATGAAATGAGTTACTAATTAAAATGTTTATGATATCCTGTAGCTATGTTTAGAAGTTGATTCTGTAATATTTAATGTATCAAACTAGATTATGGAAAATTATACAAAACATATGTAAATTAATTGAAAGATGAAACTTAGAGGTAGCTATTAAAAAAATTGTATAGCTTAACTAAAAACTCATTGCTGCGCGTGACGCGACAAATCATACCTTAGAAATATCCTTGTCTTTCAGTTGCACAGCCTAGTTAGGTACCTA
Source organism: Cydia amplana (assembly GCF_948474715.1). Classification (NCBI taxonomy): domain Eukaryota; kingdom Metazoa; phylum Arthropoda; class Insecta; order Lepidoptera; family Tortricidae; genus Cydia; species Cydia amplana. Next base: position 7,003,127 of record NC_086085.1, read on the forward strand.
CTCTGAAATATTTTTAGAAGAAAAAAATATGATTTCATTCCAGAATAAAACACATTTACAATATTTCGTTAGAGGAAAAAGATAATTTCAGAGCAGTATTTAGCAACTAACTGAAGTTTCCTGGTGGTATGGCTGCTCAAAATGAAGCTGTCGAATACATACCCAACTGAATGATACAGAACCTAGTTTTTCTTAGCTACATACCGGTTCTAACGAGAACAATCCGGTAGCAGCTACAGTCACGACCGCACACTCCGGCTTTTTCACTTCTATTTATTCTGTGCTCGTTTCTTTTCTTCTTTCTTGTTGGTTTTGTGAAGAATGTAAATGAATTGACGTCTCCATCCCAGTTCGTCACGGTCGCTGCGGTGACGATGCGATTTTTTCCGCTGTAAAAAGCAACGAGTTCCTTGTTAATAAAATTTCAACTTTATTACTGAACAGTTATAGTGTACTTTCGTTAAGCTGGATGGAACGCTAGTAATAAGTAAAGTAGCATGCATGCAAAGCTCTAGAAATGTGATGACTTAATTTTAGTGGCTTGGTGGAAATAGGGCCAATGTCAAACAAGTTTCTTCAGAGAATATGAGATCAAGATATCTGCATGTAATTGAAAATCTTCCGTATGTTTTGTCGTTACCTATTTAAAGGTTATAGATTTATTGCACAGATTTAGCACATATGTTAATTTAAAACATCGTTAGTGTCGTAACTTTAAGAACTAGTAATTTGAACGTCGTAAATTGTAATGAAAAGCAGTGTTAACTTTATGAGTTAATGAATGTTTGTTTGGTATATTTTCATACGAAATCTTACTACATAGAATATTATTAGTCCTAACCAAACTTGTTTTAAGTATACTATTGACTACAGCCAAATCTAGTTCTTAATAATGTGATTATAATTGATTAAAAAACCCTTTTAAAAGAAAGCCTTAAATTTTTTTGAGGTTATTAAATGTTGACCCAGGTTTCTTGAATTTGTTGCAAGCAAAAATATGACTCAATCTTTTATACTTTTGCAAAGAGTCGGGGTACTGGATCGATCCCTCTGCGGCATGGCATCCTATTCCTAAGGGATACATGAGCCTGCCGAGATTACATCTGAATTCTACGCACATAAATTACGGCGTATTGCGCCTTCATAATGCATGGCAGAATTCTATTCTCTGCTTTTTAAAGTATGAAAAATGAGGCAGATATTATTCGTCGAGTAAAGGTTAGCTGCGGCTTCTTTAATCAAACACTTTTTAGCTTTGTGCGTTTTTAATTTTTATCTTTTTGTAGTAAGAATTAGGTATAGTTTAACTTCTTCCAAATAAAACAAACCTTTAATAACTTTTCGTTTATCAATTGTAAAAAATTACACATTAGAATTATTGTTCCGCAAGTATATAAGTAGTAAATTCATTTCGAAACATCATAATAAAAGGTTAATTTATATCCAAACCGCTTTTCGCTATTAATATGCACTTACCTGTGCTGTAAATTACGAATAATAGATGTTATACTGCCGGCCAACAAATAAAATTTCGCGTAGCGCCACAAAATCCTCCATTACTTCACACTATTCTTGACATTTACGCTTTCTCAATACATGGTTCGCTGGCCTGTTGAACACAATACAGGTCTACACACAGACAAGACATCCTCCAGACTGAGCATATTAGCGCTACCCCCTCTGCCACAAATATACGGTAGTTTTACTCCATTTTCGAGTCAAAGTGTCTTTGTGTGACGTCCGTGTCTTTGAACGGACCAATCACGGCACGGGACTAGCTCACCTCGTCTCCCGCACCCCAGTATTTTTGGCAGCATCGGTTTCATGAAATACTTGCTCTAAACTCCGTCTAGAGGATTCCTAGTCTATGGGTCTACATGACATATTACGTTATATTCTGGACCATTTACATTTCCGTTGTATCAGATTAACTTAGCATTCGTGAGAGAGAAGCAAAATATTATCTGGATTTTGCTCTTAGTGTTCCGTTTGGAATCATGGAAAACCCTTTTTTCATACTTTTATTATGTTAATTTTATTTCACCTACTCGGCAAAATAGATATAAGCTATTACTTGCAAACCGCATAACTAGAGATATTTATTTACATTAACTTTTTACTTTATATGAAGTTTTCAAATGCTAAAATGACATCTTGTGCCACCTGTTTATAGCATTTGTTAAATAAACACGGAAAGCTTTACATAATTTTAAGATGCATTCGTTTAATAAAGATATAGTAAGGTAGGTATTTAAACAATCATTAGGTTCATAATTTGTGTTAAAATAACTTTTGAAACCTTATATTTTTGTCTAAACATCTAAAAGCTTTGCATAAGGGATAGAATTACTCTTGACGCTACATAAATATAATCCCTTATCGTAAGCCAAGAGCGAAATATCATCACTTTTATATACGTATACATGTTAATGGTAAGTTGTCCTATATTTCGTTGTATTAAGGTTAAGCCGAGCTTGACACGGCTTAGTTTTTAAATGTTTTATGAGAAGATGCCCCAATTTCTTGGAGGATATAATCAAACGGAGACGCCATGTCTGTAATTTTCTGTACAAAACAGTCTGCCGATTTTTGCGGGGGAGGGGAACGTCAAATGTATGCGTAACGTAAAAATAGCCATGTCAGATAAACGTCAGTCCATACATTGTGTATGACCGTTGGCCGCCTATTTTCGACAGAGGGGAAAGCCTGTTAATGGCTACTCCGTTTAGTTGTATCCTCCAAGCCCAATTTCCATGTCACCGTACTCACGTCAAGTAAAATAATTCTTCTTGTAAACAAAACAGTATCCTTCAAAAATATGGGGACATAAGATACCTTATTACAGAAACGCGAGCAGGCTCGCCTGGTATTTAATTTACATATCATTTTAATATAAGTGAAACTAGGACATGTTTATCGTTGCATTTAATGAAATTATTTGCATTTTCATATATTCAGTTAACAAAATACAATAGCGCCATAATGTTCATGGGAATTGGTACATGACGCTTATTAAGATAAAGAAGTTTATACGAAATCTAAAGCTAACTCTAAGTCAATATGTAGGTAACTCTAGGTGCATTAAATGTTTATTTACATGTATCAATTTATACATGAGTCTTTTGAGTAGGTACTTCTCAGAGTCTGTCAGTTAGGTATCTACTTAGTTATATTTGCTACGCAGTATCACTGAATGCTTAAATCATATATTTGCACTCATTTATTTGCTTTTTGTTTTAGTTAGCATACGTTGTATTACATACATTTGTTTCTTCGCAATACATCTCGTGTTTAAAATTTTGCAACATATTAATATCATCATATATTTTGGTACTTATTTAAACTGTTAGACACATTCCACGCAGGTAACTCATTCCGAATCTCAAGACAAGGAGTGATTACCATCATTACGACAACTCATCTCCCGAATACCTAAAACGACACTAATAGCTTAATGCTGTCTAGCTCTGGTTTAATCATGAACAACATTTCCGATTCCCAGTCGAAACGTATACGTCTCCATTACTATAGTCATCTTTCGTGTAGTTCCGTTGCTTTCAATGTCCTCGTAGATAATTTATGACATATTCAGCCACATTATTATTGCAAATTATGTGTACTCTCAACTGCCTAAATACGGAAATGTACATCAGTAATATAAAGTGACATTATGCATACCTTACATATATAATACTCGTATGTGCGAGTTACAAGCGGTGGCGGTGTGAAACAAGTTTACTGGCGTTTTCTCTATACCAACTTTAATCCAAAAACTTGTACTTTTCAATTCAATTCAAAAAGAGTGGGCTCTTGTAGGTGCAGCTTGATGAAGTTGTCTCCACCTTTGTCGGTCTGAAGCCAGCCTTTTAGTATCCTGATATGACCCGGCCCCTTTACTTGGCTCATATAACTTCTATCTAACAAATAATCAAGAGAAATAAATATGTAGTATATTATATCATATATGTATTTATTTATGTATGTGTATGTATTGTATATGTATTTTTATTTTGTTTATTTTTATTTGCATGGTAATTTGTCTGTTTTCGATGTATTTAGTGATAGGTTTCTTTCATTGCATTTGCAACACCTACTGACATATGTAAATTTATTAATTTCCGCTACCCAAAGGTTGTCTGGAAGAGATCGCTTTTTAGCGATAAGACCGCCTGTTGTTTACCTCTGCTTGTATTTCTGTTTTATTTGTATTGTGTTCTTTTATTGAGGTGTGCAATAAAGAGTATTTGTATTGTATTGTAGTTGATCGGATTGATCCGCGAATATACACACTTCCAACGGGCAAACGTTAAATTGGAGCACTGTACATTAGTTTCAATCATTAGCTTCATCCTACACTGCCTCGTACCATCAAATTATTGTCTTATTCCGTCACTTCCTATCGCTTGTCATCGCCCAAATTATTATTAATGTCGGCTACGCGAGTACCACTATTACAACAATTTGCATTCTAAACATCCCGACTGTATGCAGATGAGACTCCTAAACTGTCATCTAGTATCATAATGTTCATGTAATTTGATCTGTGCGTTCAGTTAATTTCATTACGTCAAAGGAGATGTCAGTTAGATTTGGCGTTTGATGATTGTCAGTTTATTTGTATCAAATAATTAATTTAAAAGGTGTTGGCCATCTGTTGCAAAATTTGGAATTATCATACTGTAACTCTAGTTGAAATTTTGTTAACATGTGCCTAATTTAGTTTTACTTGTGATGTTCAAGTGTATGTTAATGAAACAAATCGCCTTTAATTGCTCTGACAAGATGCAGATTAGGTAGAAGATCGACCTATTGATTTATGTATTGAAAAAAAAAACCTATTGATGGCAATATAAACTGTAAACAATTCTCCTTAAAACGGCGCTAGAATAATTACGATAAGGTCTTTTCTGTATTAAAACGAGAAACTTATAATGCTAAAGCTAAATGACAAGTATGGTTACATTTAATGGTATTTTAGTGCTCCTAAATTCCCTATTAAATTATTCAAGGAGGCCGCTTTGATGATAGTTATTATGATTAAGAGACGATAGGATAGGATAGGATAGTCTTTATAATTCTGTGAATTAATAACAATTAGTCTGGAAACCGCATTTAGGTTCAAGCATCAAAATAAAACATGTATTTGCAAATATTAATTTGAAGTTGTAGTCCTCAAGACTGTAAAAAAATAAAATTAGATTTTTAAGGGGGAATGAAATGGAAATGTATAAATACAGAGACGTAGCCGATACTCATAATGTAAAAGATAGACAATACAATTCAGAGTGTGTCCATGAATTTTGAACCTATACTGTCCTGACTTTGACGCTAGTCGCTAACTTCCATTATAATGCACAAACTGCACACTTAATAAACTCAAAACAACAGCTAGCCCAACTTCCAACCTCAACAAGAAACAATTAGTATGCTTTAGAGGCGACCTAACTGGGTCGATCTACCGAAACTTGACTTGCGTATGACGGAGCCGATATAGCAATGGCTAATACACTTCTATCAAATTTGCATTTCAAACGATCCCCAAAGGACGATACAGGGTTAATGTGAGCGAGAGAATTTAGGTACATTAGAGCGCTTAGTTTCAAGTTGATTTAAGTTATGAAACTTATGAACAGAGTCTTGAGTGTTCAAGGTTTTAGTCACCATAATACAGTATACTACGTGCTTATCTATTATTGAAGTATAATTTTAATAGATGCCTTCTAACATTACGAGACCTAGCATAAACACACACGTATTGTAACATATGTTTGAATGACAAAACACGGTTCATTCCTCAAATTTGGCCATAGGTATAACATTACCCGCTACAAAGTTCAGAGCCCGACGCCGACCCACCTAAATCACAGCGACTTGCGCAGCCACTTGTCATCTATTACTTAAACCACATAGACTAGTAACTGCACAGCGATAATGCATCAAGACATGATAAGGAACTGTGACATGGGTGCGTATTATATTACCCTACAAAGCAATATAATGTTACCTATATTTACGTTGCATTGTAAGATTGTAGCATCTGTTACTCCGTTCAGCAACGCTGACGCTAACAAGTTGCCTAGTGAAATCTACATCTTCATACGGCTGAGCATTAATTTTTCCTCCGTTTTGTATGGTTGCGCTGAATGGCACGTGAGATGCATTTGAAGCTAGAATTAAGCTAACAATGACCCAGGACTTTAATAGGGAACATTTATAGCCTTAGATCAGGATAGCCTTGCATACTCGCATTTGATTTACAGTTAGGTTTGGCCTGTTTCTATTTAAAACAATAGTAATGCTTGTTTTTAATATTAAATTGCTCACTAAAAATTTCACGACCCCGAAATCTAGTCTCTACGCATATTTTCACACCGGAACATTGTATTTTAATCATTAAAAACTTATAAAGGAGTCTGTTTAACAATTACGCGCCGGAAACCTGGCTGGTTGGCGAGGCGATAATAATCTATGCTTTTTAATTATACCCAATAGACCCCGCCCGGTGTTGTAATTTATACAAAAACGTCCAATCATATTAGAGCTCGTTGACATGGAGTGCCATTCGAATGGACACGAAGAATATTAATCACCCCACATTATGATTTAAAATTCGAATCCAACCGTCGGCCGTTCGAATTGTTTTTTCTTAAATTTTAATACGTTCGAATTTGTAAACTGATAACTTTTGACAAATGCAAATTATTTCATCAAATTCATTATAATGGCAGTCAATGAATTCATTTATCTATAGACAAGCTTATCAATGCTTAATGTGGTTCATCGACAATTTAAATCTTAAGCGGCTTGTTTGTTATTACATTTTTTATCTCAAGGCAGTTTACGGCAGATTAATCTAAAAAAAAACGTAGTAATTTAACACCACGATTAGGCGGCATTCAAAGGATATGAGCTTACCTCACTGACTATGACGTCATTACTGTTATAAAAGCCAGTAAAGTTACCCACTATTGTAATTTAGCTATAAAGCGTAACGCTCTCAGTAGTCCATTAATACCTACTTCTATCGAGGTAAACGTACCTCAAAGTTTAAGTGTGTAATTTTCAACTGCTCAGGCGGATGCCTTCTCACAAATTACGATTCAAAATAACACATTTCTCCCGCCGCCACGACTCTGCCTATAATACGGGGAGACTCAAAATTAACCATAATTGCTTAATTCAGAACGCATGCGTCGTTTGCTCAGATCACGGCGCCGCAAAGGGTTTAGATAAACGAGATAGATGTAACAAAGTTAACAGGCAAGAGAGAGACGGGGAAACAGAAGATTGGCCTAAAGCTGCGCTTGATACCTTCGAGGTAATAGGAAGAACGTGTGAAGAGAATGAAATTGGAATCATTAGGTTCGATGTTTTTGCTTTGACGCGTAATGATTGAGTAAAAAACGCTTTGTCACTATAACGAGGTTTGTTATTTTTGCATAAAGTAATTCGGGAAAAAATCTAATAAATAATTGGGACCCTTAAGGCCTTAACATTAAATTTTAAATTTGTAGAATAATATCCTACTAAATATCTGTACAATCTAGGTAACCAAATTATCAAATGTCTATTTTTTATAGCGCTATAATTATAGAATGTTACTAATGCATTTTTTTTGTTACAGATGTCGCGCCTATACGGAGCAAATCCTCGATAAAAAGGTACGTTATTAAGCCTCCAAAGCTACTGTTTTCACGCAACATTAAACCGCCTCAAAATAAAAAGACGTAGTGTTCATTTTATGGCAATAATGTCTGTAATAAATGCAGCGATTCCGAAATGATTGGCTGACATGCTAACGATTCTTGTAAACAAGAGGAGTGATGTACAATCCAAGTTTGCCAGTGTCTCGGCATTTCGGTAGCGCCGACGGAAATTGCGGGCCTCAGGCAACTGGCGCAACTGCTATTATATTCTTTTACATTAATATTATGACCTATTTTGAGGGTGGATTTAAAAAATTACAACGGGCTTGAGTTTTTAAGGTGGAGTAAACTTGTTTTGACATATTTTTATTTTAACACTGATTTAAACTTTCACGATTTTTACACATTATTAAAATATACAACGGGACTTAATCGCGTATCTAAGTTTTAAGATTTACCTCCGACGTTTCGAGGACGGCGTTGTCCCCGTGGTCTCGGAGAAGACTGGCTTAAGTTGACATCAGCATCGTCTAACCGCGCGAGTTTTTCGAACTACCCGCACTTGGTCTTGTTTATCCGCTTGAACGTTTTGCGCACTAGGGATGTCACTCTGTCGACACACAACACTAACGATATTCGATTTATCGACTGTCGATATTCGTTTACGCTTACATTTACTAATGACTGGATTCCATGTGGATGAGATCTTGAAACCCTCGTCCCGATTGAAATTACTATGTTTTTTGATTTCAATGGCTTCCCGTACTGTACTGTACGTACCGTACTGTGGCATTTACTGGAGTCAGGACCAAACCACTGGATTGAGCTGCATAACCCTAAAATCCTGTCCACGGATCGTCATTTCTACAGCAGGAAAGTACGGGAAGCCATTGAAATCAAAAAACATAGTAATTTCAATCGGGACGAGGGTTTCAAGATCTCATCCACATGGAATCCAGTCATTAGTAAATGTAAGCGTAAACGAATATCGACAGTCGATAAATCGAATATCGTTAGTGTTGTGTGTCGACAGAGTGACATCCCTAGTGCGCAAAACGTTCAAGCGGATAAACAAGACCAAGTGCGGGTAGTTCGAAAAACTCGCGCGGTTAGACGATGCTGATGTCAACTTAAGCCAGTCTTCTCCGAGACCACGGGGACAACGCCGTCCTCGAAACGTCGGAGGTAAATCTTAAAACTTAGATACGCGATTAAGTCCCGTTGTATATTTTAATAATATATTTTTATTTTATTTTATGAGTGTAAAGTTGGGATTTTTAAAGAAATAAAAATAGCTTAATACGAACACCATCACTAGAGTCTGTGCCATGGTCTAATAAAACATGGTCTTCTCTTCCCAGAGTGTCACTTGCCTACGTCACAATAACATTGCCACTTTATTTCAACATAACATGCATGTTACATGGGTACATTATATGTATGGTTAATAAGTTAAAATATTTTTTTATAATTTTATAATTTTAATTTATATGTATTTTATCTTAAAATTTACAATAACACGTCATTTTTAATTATTCGTTAGCAATATCTTCCGATTCACGAAAGAAATTTCAGACGTTCGGGTAATTCTGTTTACACTACTGGCAACACAGGATAGCGCTGTCATATTTGACAATCCGCCATTTTGTCCCTGACCGTCATCCTTGTCGAACGCGTGTTAATTGTTATTTCCTTCTCGCTCAGTGTCAGCAGTCGCAGTGTTTTCCAAACTTTTCATGTCGTAAGCTTGCTAATTAATGTTTTGTTACGAAAATGGTTGGCTGCTCTATTCGGAACTGTAAGAGTAGGAGTGAAAAGTGCAGTATAGATTTGTTTTATTTTACTATGTTTCTACTTCGAATTTCGGAAGAGAGTACCAGGCGGAGTATATTATTATACCATGGTCTGTGCGGAAAGAGAAGAGTCGTGAAATGTTTGGGGCCCAATACATTCCACGACTCTTCTCTTTCCGTACAGACTCTATATGACTAGGTATACGTTATTCAAAGTAAAAAAAAGTAAATTTCATTGTACCTAAATAAAAATTGTCTAATAGGACTTTCTTTCCTTGAACTAATTAATAAACAGATGTCCGTGACAGCAAATATTGTACGCGTCAACTGACGTTAATCCACCTTGACAATATAATCCGTTCCAAAGAAATTCTCATTCAATTTCACGTCAACACTGGCACACTTTAAATCCACAAAAACTAAACGTCGAGAGAAATTTAACTTTGTAAAAGGAATGCCTATATTAACTGCAAAGCCGACATGTTAAAACAGATGTTCCACCTTCGCGCCTGACGGATGGGTCAGCCGAGGTCGGCCGCCATTTTAAGATCTTGAGATCCCGCCAATCGCGTCTCGGCTGTCAGCAGAATAAGCGAAACAATTGCCGGGAGGTCCTAGCATGCTGAGTTTACCATAAGGGTGAAAGCACCATCCCGAAAACCTCGAACCGTCGCATCCGCTGTGAATAAAGAATTCAGTTGTCGGTTTTACAAACCGAGCATGCTAGAGGCTGTTATGACTTTGTAAACAATTAAGGTTAAAACACTCTGAAACTTGAGAGAAGTTTTGTCTCATCCTTGAAATTTAAGACCGTCACCGAAATGTGTGCGTGTTTTGACAGGTATTTTGGGTTCTAATTAGCTAAAAACGTTTGAATTTATGTGGGTAGATATTTTTTTTTCTACAAATAATAATTAAGCAACTAATTCTTATTTTCTACCTAACATGCTTTAATTTGGTACCATGGCGCTTCAAATCTTTAATTACAACTAAAATCATGACCTCAAAAACTTTTTAGTTACTTTTTTTTGGAATTCTTCAGTTTAAATCCCTAGTCAATATGAATGCCCAATCTAGAATCAAACCCAAAATTAAACTATAAACGTACACCAATAAAGCTATTAGTTTGCATTCAATAATTATCCTAGCGGATCAGACAGCTTCCAATAGCAGCGTAAAACGGAACGCACCTGTTCCTTGATCCTTCTCATTTTTAATGAAGACGTTTCGTTCCTCGCAGGTGTCTTTCATACCCTGATCCCAAATCGCCTTATTAACTTCGTATTATGTTGTTCAATTCATTATGCCCTTTGTTTTCTTCTATCGTTTTTTCAACCCGCGAAACTTTATTGTCTCTGTTACAATTTATTGCGGTCCAAAGGTGCATTATAAATCGTATGTCAGTCCGTCCAATTTAACATATGTACGTTATTAAGTTGTAAAGTCCGTACAATGTTTTTAAGGCCATCAAGGGAATAATAAGTGAATCGACGAGTTCGCATTCAAGCATTGTTGTTTTTGAACATGAAAAGTGTTTTAATTTACTTCGAACAATGGGGCCAAAATTCGTAATTTTACGCATATTTGCTCGCTGAATAATTAAGTTGGAAACAATAACTGTACCTACTCTGTAAATTAAATTGCCAAAAGTTGAGATTCCACTATATTTTTTTTTTTTTCTTTATTGGGGAAAAAAACAGATACAGGCCAATAATATTTACAGGTAGAATTACAAAAATGGTAGATATAGCCTACATCCTAAGACAATTCCCACTAGGAGGTGTGACAATAGTTTTAGGATAGCATTGTGATCGGAACTAAATAAACAGACTTATACTATACAAACTTACACTAAGATTTAACAATGCGACTTTTGACACTTCCAAAGCGACATTGAGCACATGCATAGGTTTATCGTAAATATAAATTACAGCTAGTAGACACTAAGAGATACAATAGAAACAAGGGTACACAACATATATTATTAGAAACTTAAAATTAGAGTTATAGTAGCGAGCTGACTTTGCGTTTAAATTGAACTCGAGTATTATTGAATATGTCGGCCGAGACTAGGCGTTTGTTGTAGTTATTACATATCCTACGCATCGGGGCTCGCACCCCAGCGTTAGTGGCAGCTATCGGGACCGCGAATAGGGACAAATTTCTTGTCCTATAGGTTGAAGCTCGGAAACTAATAGCCTCAAGTAGCTCTGGGCAGTTATACTGACCTGTACATATATTGAATAAGACGGTGGCATCTTGGGCGTGGCGTCTGCTCGACAGCGTTTTCAATTTGTACCTATCAAGTAGCTTGTCATATGACATTGTTGTATGTTCGAGTCTGTAGTGGAGGGCTCTAAGAAAACGCTTCTGTACCGCCTCTACAGCATTAATGTAGACGGCGTAATGTGGGTTCCACACCTCTGATGCATACTCGAGGTAAGGGCGGACAAGAGCATTATAAAGTAACATATATGACGAACATTTTCTTAAAGGTTTAGCTGATCTGAGAACAAATCCTAACATTTGAAAAGCCTTAGCCGTTATTTTGTGGACATGTTGGTCAAACGTTAACTTCTCATCGAATGTCACCCCCAGATCTTTTACCTGTGAAACCCTTTGGACCGTCTCCCCTCCTATATTGTATTTAGAGACTATTATATTTTTATTTTTGGTGAATGTGATTTTAACGCACTTATCATACGCTAAGTATAGTTTATTGTCTAGGCAATAATGATGGAATCGGTCCAAGTCATCCTGAATGAGAGTGCTATCATGTTGGTTTTTAACTGTTTTATATATTTTCAGGTCATCTGCAAACATAGCAAAATTACAATTCAGAAAACAATTTCCAATGTCGTTAATAAATAAAGAATACAGAAGCGGTCCCAAAATTGATCCTTGAATTACTCCAGACGTTACGTGAGTCGCTTGCGATTCGTAACCATTAATAACGATTTTTTGGGTACGGTTGTCTAGGTAGGAAGCAAACCACCTCAGTAGATTACCTTTGATCCCATTAAAAGCTAATTTACGCAATAGTAGCAGGTGATCCACTTTATCGAAAGCTTTTCGGAAGTCTGTATATACCACATCTACCTGGGCACGTCTATCCATGGAAGAAAACAGATAGTTAGAGTATACAAGCAGATTGGTAGATGTAGACTTATTCTTCATGAAGCCGTGCTGTTGTGGTATTATATTATTTCTGACCAGCGGATATATTATATCGTGAATAAGCGACTCAAGTAATTTCGATATACAGCATTGTATTGATATCGGTCGATAATTATTGACCTGGGCTTTGGACCCAGATTTATGTATGGGAGTGACGAGAGATAATTTCCAATATTCGGGGTAAGTTCCCTCTCGGAGACATTTATTAAATAATATTTTAAGTGGGGTTACTATTGCTGGTGAACTATGTTTCAAGAATTGCGGGCTAATTCTATCCGGGCCACGCCCTTTATTAGTGTCCAGATGGCGAAGCTTGTGTTTGATATCTGAGTCGCTTATAAATAGGTCAGATATAATATCAGCTGACTCTGAGCATGGTAAGTTGTCCAAGTCGCGCCCATTGCAACTGCTTTTGGACTCAAATACGGAACTAAAGAATGTTGAAAAGAGCTCGCTTACATCCTTAGGGTTATTCGCCGAACTGTTTTCAAGGAACATAGTCTGGGGGTAGTTCGACTTTGTCTTTTTTAGCGAAGATATATAAGCCCAAAATGATTTTATATTTTCCCTCATTGCGTTTTCAGCATTTTCTGTGTACTTGCGAAAACAGTTTGTTATAAGCAATTTGCATCGTGAGCGTAGTAGCGAAAATTCACTATAATCCCTAAGGGACTTATATGTTTTCCATTTTAGCCATACCTTTTCTTTTCTTTTTAGAGTTTTTATAAGAGCATGCGAGAACCATTTAGGGTAGGTGCCTGTATTTTTTTTGCATAGGGGAACATTGTCATCAATTATTTTATATATAATATTATAAAATCTTACAACAGCCTCATTTGTATCCAGTGAATTAAGCTCTTTTATATGTAGTAATGAAACTACAAAATTAAATTTAAGCATTATAATTACAACAGAGTTTAAAGAATGTGTGAATACGGACGAATGTGAATAGTTTAAGTTCGAAGCCTTGTTTTGGTATTGCTTGAACCGCTCCGTAGTTTTATCATCAGAATGTAGCAAAGTTGCATTTGGTATCATGCTCTATTTTTTGTCTGACTACATTTCGAACGGAGATGGTTCCGACAACTCGAGACACATCGTTTACGTTTCGAATTTCGGATACTCATTGACGTTTTCTACATTCCTTTTTGAATCTAAAACAGCTTTTGTACTCAGTCCCTCAAACAAAAACCAACGCTATGCTAACACGGATATAATTCCAATTGGAATATATAATTTGTTTCATGCTATCGTTAGTATATTGAATGATGTAGGCTCGTTTAAGATAATACGCGAGATTCGGTTTACGTAGCAGACGATCCGTACACGGCAATGTCACCCTTGTTAACGGCCAATTAAAGCTTTTCATCGCTTGAAATTGTCACCGCTTTGATCAGTTTCTCGATACTTGAAATAAAAGTTATTGAATGATCTTTGATTAGATGATTATCTGATCGGAGTTCGTGGTTCTTGAACATTACATTTTATATGGTAATTGAAATGTAATATAAGCATTCGCTCTGAGACGTTCGTTATCAGTTGTTTATGATGATCGGTATCAGTTTTGTATGGATGCCGTGAGTTGGTACACGGGCTTTATGTAGAACCAAGCATTCGTGAATAATTACGAGCAACTTCGTATCGATTACATGAATTTCTAATGAGTGTATCGAATATTTAAGCTTGTGTTACATCTTTGGAACAACAAATACTTTAAATTGTTATTTTATCTTCTAGGTTCTTTGCATAATAACTTTTTATTTGTGTAACACATTTTATCTTTGTTATTTGCCGTGTAAACACTTTGAATATTCTTTAGAGATTTATACGTTGCGTGTTCTTTAAAACCGTGTTATAGGTGCGGTCAGTAACATCTGTTCATATTAACCAAACACATCTAAAAAACCGGCCATTTTTATAAACTCAAAATCTGTAGCAACGTTTGCTGTCCCGGTCATAAGCAAGGCAAAGAAAGAGAAAAAACAACAATAGACGCGGCAGATGCACCAAAGGACAGGACAATTAATTTTATACTAACGTCTCTATCTTGAGGAAGCCATTTCTCGAAGATTTGACGTGGTATAAATTTTTGTATGATCTTTTTTTAAAGCTATATGCTTGTGGGGTGCTTGGGAAATCTAACGAAAAGAATTTCTGCCGGGTGACCTCTGGCTTGAATTGGACAGTAAAATAATGTAGGTACCTATGTAATCTGGTATATTCTTTACATGGGTATTATTATCTTGTAGACTAAACTTAATTCAGCTACTCAGGTTTTCATCTCTAAATTTGTTTTTGTATGCGCCCCAGCCGCCTTTGCTGGTAAAGTTATATAAGTTATGTAATAAATGTCTTGTTTCAAAAATTCATATACGAATAGATCTTATTAGATACTTTCATGTACACTTTTATATTAAGGATGTGATAATATTATACGTACCTATGTAGTTAAAAAACCGGTCGGTGGTTGTGACAGATGGTCAAATACCCCACATCCAATTCAATTATTTATTTTTTGCGCACCATACAAATCGGTAGGTCAAAAAAATGGGCTAACTACTAAATGCTGAGGCCGCAATACATAATACAATTTATGGACTTGACATATTCCTGGCCCTACGGCCAACAATGGCTATAAAAGTCAAAGATGTCTTTTACAAATCTATTTCTTTACAGAACAAAATTATTGTCTCCATCTGATAAAGCAAACTATACTTTATAAAGACTGTTCTACTTGAGTAGATCGATTTTTAGAAATATTTAATAATCTTTTATTCCCATGATTTTAATGTTCCCCTAGTTTACAAATCGTTTAATAAAATCCATTGTTCACATTGATTGACAACGATTACTGTCAACAATAGATTTCTGGCCCCTATTTCTTCCCTTCTAAACACTATCCACGGCCAATACTCTCTATCCCATTACTACAAAAGATCACGCGTTTGCAATTATTATTTTACCGCACTGGGCCTTGTTACTCCCACGTGGATTTGGCTCGTTGAACATATCTGTAGGAACATTAAGACTAGCTTTCACGTAATATATTACTGCATTATTAACTATTCCATCGGATTTGCGGTTATTAGTTTGCTCTTTACTGGTATAAATCATTTTATCCCTTAGGTTTTTAGAATGTAAATAGGTATTAGCTTTTTTTTATACATAAATGTTTGTAGCACGTTTTCAAATAAAGTTGTAAGTTCATACGAATATTTTGAGAATTCATTTCCTAAGGTATACAGGGGTTGAAAATTTGTATTTGTACCGATTTTTTTTAGGGAGGGACTTCATAGAAAGACAACACTTGAAAAAAAAAAATGGTGTCGAAAAATTGTATCGAGTACGAATATTTTTTGAATTAAGGATAGCTCGTAGAAAGATAATGTGTATGACAAATTAACAAGGAGAATAATAATAATAAAAAAAACAATATAAATATCCACGTCAACGAAGTCCTGGGCAACAGCTAAATTTAGATTCTACATCATAATAGGTACTATCGCAGACGAAAACAGTGCAAATCAATTTTAGTATCACATTTGTAGATTAATATTGAACTTCATATTAATAAGCTATTGTAGAAAATATACGGTTTATTGTTATCACTAAGAACGAACAAGAACAATAGGTAGTAAAGAAACCGAGCTAGACAAAAATACGAAAGCTGTAAAAAGCCTAGTATTATGTTCGACGTTTAGTAATCTTTTACGATCGACATTCTTACGGAACAAGTTTATACTGACACTGAAACATGAGGGATAATAAAAGTTATTTCACGCAATAAATTTCACGTTGTCTTTTCGGAACATTTTGATGTTTATTTCGGATACAATACACGTTATGTGAATGTGACCCACCGCTGTATTCGGAAAACAAGATCCGTTCTAGACTAGAGAACGATACGATATGTACTAGATACGTTGTAGTTAAGATTTCAACTAGTTCTCTTTTGCAACTCAATTCGGGCAACAAATGTCACTTTTACGTTAAAATATCGTATTAATATCTTGTGGAAATCGAATCTCCAGTATCTGCAGAATCGCGGAAATGTCAAATTTGACAGGCTAGATCTTAAAAATATCGTTATCGTATCTTGGTGATGTGGAATAGATGTCTAGTTCAAAATCCGAATCGGGCCCCCAACCAACCAAGAGAAACCGTGTAGGTACCTAACAGCAAGTCGCCTAATGTTGTATTGTATTTGAGAACCGTTTTCAATACTTATACAAGTACACAACGATACATTAACTGTAGCATTATTGTTAATTCTTTGTTCTCCTGACAACCCACAAAGCACTAAGAAGTGTTAGCATTCAGGTTAATTTGATTTAATTCCGCGACCTAATACAGATCTCAAGCTACGCTTGTGATTCTATTATAAAATCTTTGGATTCGGGATTGGAAATCAACACTCTCTCCAAAAACGACCTCTATTCTCTTGATGTACAAATAACTCTTGTCATTTAAAATATCTTAAGATTTATCAATAAGTAGTCTTGGTTCTTATTATTATGTATATTGACACTTAAAATGTCATCGTAGTCGTACTTATATTTAAAAAAAAACACCCTTTCATTGAAAGTTGTTTTAGGTGCCATGGCGCCAAATGGCGTTAAAAGAACCTAAAGTTAGTAAGATTTTATGGCCCTCGAAAAGGGAACAGTAAAACTTTTTTCATTCAAAATCCTATAGTGGTCTATTTGTTTACGATTAAACTTGTCACGATGACTTAAGGATTTGTATCTTGCTTCCAAACAGAGTCATTTTAATTCTTAGTTTTTTTAAAGAAAGTTTGGAACTTTGAAAGTGGTATACTTAGGTATTTACTTCCTACATTATAAGAAACAAAAACACCGTTTATAATTTTTCAAACTGAACATTCTACTGCAATCAATACCAAAAGTAATTATTCAATTAGAATTTGTGTTGCCATTACAGGATTACATGTCATTTACAACATATTGAGTTTAATTTAAATACCTAATTAATTTGTTATCTGAATTACTGTATTTTAATGATTTAATTGTGACGTAGGTTTTTACATATATTATAGCTAATGTGTTGTAATGTATTTAGGACATAAATTAAGCACTGGTACGAATATATATTTAGTATCTTTAGTAGTATTCACACTCTCTCTAATAAACTATCTTGAAGGTCATATTACGCCTATCTTATTCGAATACACCATTAACACCTTCCCTAAACATTTCAAAATCATGCATTCATCTGGCTGTAGCTAATTTTGTTGATCATCAATCATTTTCTGATAGGTAACCAATTTCTATCGCCATATGCCGAGATTTTGAGGTCTTTACCTGAGGATAAGAAAAAAAAGGTGACAATAACGCCGACATGGCAGTTAAACCAGAAGACGTCTCAATTTATGGAGTCAGACAATCCAGGGATAGTTGAAATGAATCAATTTGTTCTCGGAAGGCTCGAAGTGACAAAAGTTTCTAACAAAATTATGTCTTTATCAAACGCTTTTGATGCTACCGTCCCAAGAAATAATTAGTTTGATCGAGTCGTGGGACCGTGACACTGTTTTGGAACTATAGATATAATTTCGTTGATTCGATCTACATATGGCTCATTGGCAACCGATGCCCTGTCTGCAGGTCGCATTCCTGCCTGTCGAATGAGACTATAACTCACACGTATCTGATAAACTGGCTCGAACCAACCTTCAAACGCAACAAG
The DNA here is from genome assembly GCF_948474715.1 of Cydia amplana. Classification (NCBI taxonomy): domain Eukaryota; kingdom Metazoa; phylum Arthropoda; class Insecta; order Lepidoptera; family Tortricidae; genus Cydia; species Cydia amplana. Next base: position 7,021,449 of record NC_086085.1, read on the forward strand.
CTTGACAACTTATTCTAATTCCAAAATTCATAGAGTGTGAACAGTTAAAAATAAATTATGCAGTAAGACAAAAATTTTCATTGGATCGAAGTCCCTTTTGTGACTTCTAAGAAATTATAAATGGTTATCGATTTTTTCGCTTTGAGTTTCGGCACCGCTAACGAATGTCGGTTTCTGGTACCTGTTTATTTTTTTGGTGTCGTCCGTATCCTTTGGAACGTCAGTGGTGCGCGCACCCACACAGTGCAGTGATGAGTGAGCGAGATAGGCTTTATTGATGACCACCGAATTGCTGTCGACAAAAGTGTGGTGCTAAAATAAATTTATTTTTATCGTCTTTGCGACTTACGAAATTTAGTTGATGCCTTATATGGCCCAAATGTTTACAAGCCAGGCGAATTGCCAGATGGAATGGGCAGATACTACCGCGCAACGTATCGATTCATCTTCATTGGTCATACAATTCGATGACAGATATCACGTCGGTAAAATACTTTGTTCGAAACAATTCAAAGTTGCTGACGGTCTGTTATCAATTGACAGTTTTGGTTGTGAAATATATCTAGAGTGTGACAGGCGAAACGACGCAGATAATTTTATCTTCAAACGTGAGTGCACATATCGAAAACAGCGATAAAAAGCTATCGCATAATCCGACTACCGACCGATGTTAAGCTTAACCCCGACACATATGTCGCACGAGTTAACGCTCTTTTGTAAACCGTATCAAAATTAAGATAATGTATAATGGCCGTCGAAATTTCTACTTTATTATTAGCGTCCTTCCTACAACAGCTGTCGTGTTATATTTTTTGTAGGCGAGTGGGCAGCGACCGGCCGTTATAGATTGGTGCGGTCTTATAAAGCCGACAGGTAATGAGCTTCGAAATTGGTAATGACTATATAAAGTTGCGCATGAGCTAGAGTAATTTCATATTATAACATTATAACGATATCCTGTTTCTAGTTTGTCATACGGAACGCTTTATGTAAATTGTTTGTCATTGTCAGGGTTTCCGTTGTCCCAATTTTTCCATGCAACAGTTTGTTTCTAGTGTCAGTGTAGAAAAACAAGTTTTGCTGAGCTCCGGTTATTATTAATGTACATTTGCAACGCGGCTCCACGCGTCGACAGATGTCACAACAGCCGCGTTAATGCCGATATTTGTTTGTTTTCTTTCCATATTTCGAATTTCGAACGCCGATTCCCCCAAACTCGTTTCGAAGTGTGTACCACATCGAATTTCATTTGTTTAATTGAGCATCCAAATATTTGTTCCGATTCTGTCGTACGTTAATCGTTAGTTCTGTCAATACGTCCACTAATAAAGGATAGTGCATTCGTGTTTGAGCTGTTAGGTGTCAAACGATGTTGTGACTTATGCACGTTGCTTTAGGAGATAGTTCGCGCTTGACGAATTTTAATTCGTTGTAGGTGAAATTGGTCAGTTCAATTGGCAGCGTAGTAATTAATCAATTATTGAGTTAGAGCCGGGTAATGGTGCAAATTTACTTCTTGCTTTGCCCTGTCGCGTAGCTTTATTTCACGCCCGAAACGTAGTCTACTTACCTCATAATCAAAGCACTGGGCTGTCTTTAATATTGGGGCACGCGTAAAACATCGACAGTGAATGGCTATTTGGCGTAGGCTCATAAAATTCTGTTACCATTTTTAAAGGTTCCAAAAACGCGTGTATCTCTACCGTCTATAAATCGTCAGTAAATGGACGAGTAGTTTCACAATAAATATCTGATCTAACACCGTCTTCCTGCCCACGCCCATAATTCAGAGAGAATTATTGGTATAAATTAAATAAACATTTCAAGTGAGACATTTACAACGAATGTCCAAGTTACTGCGAAATTATTTATAGAAGTTAACTAAGCTAGGGTGAGATAATTAGGTACAAGTTACCTGATATTTATATCAAAACAACATATACATATTCATTTAGTTAACTAACAACTTATGTTAGTTAATTAGATCGAGAGAGTTAATCGAGAAAACTAATGAAAGTATACATATCATTGCAGATTTTATGACGTTTAACACCGTTTTAGTAAATTTAGTGGTTGTGATTAGGAACGACCCGACCGGGTAGTCTTGTTTTGAGTGGGCATTTAATCTTAGTCCGTTTCTTATGACGCCTCTACGTCTAAACAGACAAGATTACGATAAAAAGTGAGATTTTATGATACCGTATTCTCTTAAAACACTGTTCATCTTGGGTGGTCAAGCAATAGTCCATGTGATTTCTTGGTCTAATAAACACTTGATGTGTGTTTAGTGCCAGCCGGTTTCCCTTTTTAATGTTTATTTTCATATCGTACAAGAGAAAATCTTATTTGAGTACCCAATTTGGACAGTTGTTCGACTATGTATCGTTTCATTTGGAAAAGGTATCCCTAGTAGTGGTAAATGTTTGTACAAATATTGCAACGAAAATTGTTCAGCATAACAAAAACACTTAAGTACCTTGTTAAGGAAAGCGTCATGTTTAATGTGAAATATCTTTTCGTATTTCATCCAAGCACTTTGCGCTTTTATCGTCTTACTTCAATCCAGAAATTGCTAAGCCATTTGATTAGTACCTACTTCGTCGAATTACTTGCTTCTTTTAGCGTTCTCACCGACATGATATTTCATCCCGCAGACATCTGTCAAGTCGAACAGGATCAACTTTGCCGCTAGCTTATTAATTTCTCTTTGCTCCCGTTTATTGCCCGTTATTGGATTATTCCCGTCGCAACTTTTCCCTTCCTGAGTGATCTAAAATAAGATTCGTTGCTCCGTTTTATTTAAATCTTGTTAGTTCGTTTAGTATCAGAGTTGAACTTTTTTGACGTCGACGTGTATGGGACAGATGTAGATACACTATTAACCCGGAAGCTATTTTGGACCTGGAAACCGAATATGACCAGTTTTTCAACTGGCTTCGGGCATGAAATAACAGTCAAAGCCTTAAGTTTTATGCTCTTTGCATGAACATTGTTGTTAACATGCAGTATTTTGAAGCCAATAAATTTCTCTGACTCAACCATTGTCTGTTGCAATTGTCATTTGCTGTCGATAAAATATGTTTCCGTTAGCCGGCCAATTGTTCATTAGATACCTAATACACGAGGTGTGTTGATATATTCGATAAAGATACACAATAGACAGGAGCTATTTGTTTTTTGTCCATCCATTTGTCTTCTAATAAATCATTTGTCCGAAGAGTAGCGGTATCTAACTTTTGTTCTATTCAATATTCATTGAGATAATCGTACTAGATCTGACATTCATTCATAATTTCGTTGTCAATACTAGTTTATATATTATTGTTGTCTTCAATATTTCAACGCCTCTTATTTACTCCACATTATGTTTATTAATAAAATCTTTAAGAAGAAAATTTCGCCGAACATCAGACAATACGAGAACACAATTTTCTTACAAGAAACTTCTCGGTCAAAAGAAAAGTAAGATAGAACAATTAAGTCCTCAACGAAAAAGTTATCTCCAACTCTGTAACTAAATACGACGAAAATCACTTAAGACCCTTAAGACTGAGCATTGCAATCCTCCCCAAGTTTTTATACGTACAAAAAGTGTCGAGAGAAACGGTGGTTGAGTGTCATACATTTTGATGCCACCGTTTTTGTCCCCCCTTGTTATTCTCGAGACAAAAACTGCTGTTGTTCGCCTGTCGGCGGTTTTTGCCAACTTGACAAGTTACTCCACGGCACAACTTTAATTTGTCGTAAATAATTACCTCTTTATTTGTCTCGGTGTTTATTTCCCTACCAATTATTGAAATTTATATGGACGACGTAATTTAAGCGGAAACCGGCAGGAGTAGGTACGGATATACTAATGAGGATTTTGAATTAACCAACTGGTATGATTTAAGTCGAGCGTAATTGGACGAGTTCTAGATAAAGTCGGCTGTCCCTTTCATAGCAAATTACGTCATAAATCGGGCCGCTAAAATTGTTGCAACCAACTTAGCCGGCCAAGACAAAAAGAGCTCGCCATTTCAGTAATTGGCTTTTATCCAAATTAGCCGGAGAAGGTTCTCTGAAATAATAACTTTTCACAATCTTAACAAAACATGTCAGAGGGTGAAACAACGAAATGAACTGTCAACTGAGACGTCCAAATCCAATTATTCTTGGGCTTACAAACGCGGAGATTCAAATTAACCTGGTCTCTCTTTCCTTTTTACAAGCTATCGTCGGATTCAGCGAAGTTTAATCGGAATTTCAGTTGTGATACTTGATTAAGCCTTGTTTTAATTTACACCTCTGAAAGTAGGCGCCATTTGCGCGGGCATTTAACGACAGGAATGTGTTTGGGAACAAAATAATGAAACACACATCACTGAAGTATTTCCGAAATTCCACCTCACCATCAACGAGCTATTTTAAAAGTAGCATACCTCTAGTACGGATTCCGTCTAATATTGCTTGTATAATATTATTTTTTCTGATAATTTTTTTTGTAAGATATAACTTAATCTATTTTAAAAATGAATCGTTGCTTTGCTGAAGAGAAATAACTTTGCCAAGGAGGTTTTAGGCTACCATTTGTATCTGTTTAATGTATTGTTTTATTAGGTGTTCACAGCGATAATGGCGTATTTAGTTAATTAAGTGCTATTTTACGATCTTGTGTAAATAAATACTTACTTTTTAGGGTTATGTTTGTTGAGAGGCTTAACTAAATATTTGTTTTGATATAGAATATGCTCTCAGCTTGTAGTCAATAGTTTTTTAAACTTTGCTTGCAAAGGTACTAATACTTAAGCGATTTTAAAATTGTACAATCTTATTTTCTTGTTGAATAATAAAGATTACCAAACTAGATAGTTTTATAGGCAAATTATTAATAGACACAAATTTTACTTGGCTTTCTCGGTTTACGAAAATTGCCGATATAATTTCCAGCTTTTGGAGAAAGCAAATTTACTCAAAAATCAAAAATTACTTTAAATCTCTAAAATAGTGTTGTTTCTATTTGTCTCAATTGCATGAAGTCCTATAGGACTTCTATTGAATGCCGTTATAAAGCCGGTCATAAATTTTACGATAAGGAATTATCTTATTTATAGAATCAGAATCAGAATCAGAATTTTATTGGTAAAAGTATAACAGAATTTTACATATAGGCATAAGGAATTATCTTTGCGCATCGGGAGTCGTCGCAGGTACCCAAATTCTCAGTGACAGTAGACCTACTGATCAATCAATCCTAAACCCGCTAACTGACGTAAACCCGGTGACAGATGGAACTGTAATTGCTGGCCGTTTTTTTAAGGCAGATATTTTTTAGGACAAAGATCGGAGTCCAAATGAAGCCGTGTACGATTGATGGGACTTGAAGACAAATGAAAAACGAATGTTACCGGTCTGCGCTTGATTACTGCAGAGTAGGGAACTGTAGAGGAAATGGTGTCAGATATTATAGATCATTTACTTATTCATTACGGAAGCAAACTAGCTAGGTATATAAACATCTTTCTGTCGGAGGTCTAATTTTTAATTCGTGTACTTGTTGAAGAAGACTACATAAATGGCATACTTTGTGTATTGTGTCACTTACTTTTTATTAATTAATAAATAATAAAAGATTAGCAGAAAAAGTAATAATTGTATGATGTAATCTCTCATCGGCCGCTGAAGTTTTTTTGGCCATTATGAATTTACGAATATAACCCAAATAAATCCTATGGTTTGTTTCTGTAATTAATAACGTAGGTAGCTCTGATTTTATTTAATCTAGCCAGTGAAGTAAACAGACGATTAAGCGGGTGTATTTAGTATTGAACATTTCATATCACAGCTTGTGGTTTTTTGACAGTCTGTATAATACATATTATTAATATTACTCTGATATTCCGTACTCTGGCAGGTGCAACCGCTGTTATTCAGACCCTCGGCTTTCCCCGATCCTAGTCGAGAAAAACTCGCAAGATTTACGACCCGCTACCTACTTCGCCTCGGAGAAAAACTTACCCTCGGTGCCGCGATTTTCGAATTCGGGATTAAAATCTTTTAACCTTTAAAGGAGTTTCGAAATCGCCCGTTTTGTCGCTATTTGGCAGTTTTTTGGTGTTTATGTCTGATACAATCGAGATGTGTGCATTTAGATATTTGGTAAAATATTTTAGGGTTTAAGTAAGTAGTTTGTTTTCAATAATCAAAATAAAAATTTGGGGATAATCTACACAGATCAACCTAGCCCCATAATAAGAAAGGCTTGTACAGTGGGTACAAGGCACGATATATCGTGTATACACATATGTAGTACTTATATAGATAAATAAATAATTATATATTTACCGACTATGCTAGGAAGAGTAAGAAGCCGTCCAAATACATATAAAATACTTAAATTTTTGATTTGATTTAAATGTATTTTACACTTTTTGTAATGTAAATAAAATCAAATACTTAGAAAAGCTATCTACCAGTACTAGTAGTTCGGCATTTTGCACAAACTAGACAACCTAAAGAGTAGCCTTGCCCTAGCTAGTAGTAGGTACATGTACACTCGACGTTAAAGATATGTTCACATTTTCGCCTTATTACAAAGGCACTGTAAAGACACTGACAAAAATTGAAATTCAAACAAAACTAAATTCTAGTAGGTACCTATAGGTATATAGATTTATACACATACTTACCTCATTTTAAATGACAGGCATCTGTAAGTAACATTTTAATCTGAATTTGCAACTTTCGACATCGTTGCGCATTTTAAAATCACCGCCGCACCACTGGGGTATAAATTTGATTTTGAATTTCTAGAAAAAGCCCCCAACCGACGGTGCCAAAATTTACGACCGATCCAAGTGGGGTTTTGTTTTTACCAAGCAGCGACCACAATTTAAACTGGGAAATGTGTACGCATGCTTGGGGTAAAAACTTTACCGCTTTTTAACGTTTACCACAATCTACAAGCGTAAGCGGTTACAATGTTTTTTTTAAGTGTTATTTGTCGTATAGTACTTACAACCCAAGTCTTATTTACCTTTTTGTGATGGTGCTAGGTATCGACCTGTACCACATACTGTGGTGTATGTTGTAAGATTATCCAATGTCCTCTAGCTGCACACACACTAAAACTTACCAAGACAAATGCAATTTTAATTCAAAACATAATGGAATGGGAGACCTTTTAAAAGCCTTAAAAGGCCTAAAGGCGGCTACAGGATAAACATATAAATTATTTAATTGAGTTATTTATGAAAATGAAGTCACACCTTTAAAATATCTATGTTATTATTATTTTCTTAGTTCTTCCTTAATAACGAGAATATAATATATATAATAATGATAATAAATAAATATTAATGGTCATTTTTACACAAATTGACTAAGCCCCACGGTAAGCTCAAGAAGGCTTGTGTTGTGGGTACTCAGACAACGATAGATATAATATACAAATACTTAAATACATGCATAGAAAACAACCATGACTCAGGAACAAATATCTGTGCTCATCACACAAATAAATGCCCTTACTGGGATTCGAACCCAGGACCGCGGCTTCACAGGCAGGGTCACTACCCACTAGGCCAGACCGGTCGTTATTGGCCGAACTATTTGTATACAATTTATTTAATTATGCATAAAACTTGCATGACTGCATATCTAAAGACTTTATGAATGAAATTGAATATCGTAAAAATCTTCATGACAATAAAAATAGATATACATATGAAGGAATCTCTTGTCGCTTTTAACTTGCAGCCGTCAGGGTTCCTTTAAAATTTTGCTCAAAGTTTTTGTGTTTTCGTGAATTATTGCGTTTATAATAAGGGAACAAAAGTGTTTGGAACGTCCAATCAGAATATTAAATGAGCTTGCATTTTTTACAAGTCTTTAAAATGCATGGACAATTCATTACATTGAACCTTAATTGTGTAATATTTTAAAAGATTTTACCCCTTTTTAGAGATGGTGCACAAAAATAAGAAATTAAAGAAAAAATTTAAAATTAACCATAACTTTTATTTGTATGCGAATTATTGTATTGTATTAAATACCGATAATGACGTCACTTTCGCTATAAGTATACCAATCATTTTCACTTTCATAAAGCAGACAGTTTCATTATTTTACCAACTGATAAGTTCTCCTCCATGTATTAGGCAAACGTCAAGCCATCAGTATTAATTAAAAACATTACGGTTAATAAACAAAACATCAGAATTCATGCACACATTAATATTACGTGGCTACGACCAGCGCTCGTATTAACACAACTTCGACTGCCATTCTGGCAAAATTTGAAACTAACTGAAATTGCATGCATAAGGTACGAACGTGCAAACTAGTTTGCCGGTATTTAAATCAGAATTCAGACGATATCAATAATAATTTACATCGACTGATTGAGTTGCTGGAACAAATTTAATGTACCTACACTATTAATCATTGTGCATGTATATGATGGGGCGTATCGTAGCATAGTTGCTGTTTTAAATCATACAGCCAGACAAACCAGTGGCATCATTATTATCTACGTCAGTGTAAGTGATGCACATCTTGACGCTGATACAACGATGTTTCAATCGACAATCCTTATATGACACGTGAAATCGCTTTCTTGGAAAAAAAAACTTTACTTCTAATGTTAAGAAAGGTACTTTGAACAATGAACAATAAAAATCTGAAAAAGGACATCCCTAATTTTTATATTCTTAAACACAAACACTTAAGTCTCAATAACTTATGTCTCATCATTGATATAGTATAAAGAACTGGATACCCAATCAGCCGCCAAAAATGGCCCCACAAAAGTGATGTCAAAACAGATCATGCATTACTTTTTCGTTTAGTCTTGTTTGAAACGCTCAAATGTGAAGTTGTCAACAATTACGAAATGTGCCGTTTAAAATATGTAAAAATAACAATGATAAAACAAGGAAAAAGGATGGAATGTATTTCTTTCAGTTAGTTCTTTGGATAGCATTACATAATTTATGTAATCTGGTGGTAATTTTATGGTTTTGAATAAATTAATTTGTTAGTACCAAAGAAGGGATGTCAAGGAACAAAAATCTAAGGAGTCGATGTGAGGTCAATATTTTTTTATATTTTTATATGGAATTCATAAGAAATAATATTATGTTTAAATTCAAGATTTCCAAGAAAACCTATGCGACGTGCAAAGTGGACTGCTATTTAATTATAGCAAGAGATAGGGGTGATGCAGTTTTAAACAAGGCAAAACGGCACTTGTGTGTCCGGCCCATTTCCCTGTTTCCGACATATACACCACCAATAAGGGCTTATATCGACTAACTGTAAATGCTAAACCTGTCTGAACACAGTGACAACCACAGGATTTTTTTTATAAAGTATAGGTAGACTTTATAAAAAAAATCCAATCAGTATCTAAATGTCCCCGTGCACCCGTGTTATGAGTAAATGTAGATCTTAAATACACAGTTATTTAATAAGTAGAATTTATTTCAAGGAAATTAGTATTTAAAGACGTATACTTACGAATTAAAAATTTAATTTGTTTGAATTTGAACCACGAATTAATTTTATTTGAGCTCCCGATTAAATTAAATTTGTTTTATTTATTACTTCAATTGGTTTTCCTGTACAGTAATACATATTAAAGTGTACCAAAGTGACTCCATTCGTTCATTATTCTCGTTTGACGTTGTTTGACGTAAATACGTTACGTTTAGTGCCATCGGACTAAATTTTTTAACAGTGTTGGTACTTATGTTTGCAAATTTGACACTTAATTCTTACGACATTAAGCTCTTTTCTGTGCGAAACATTTATCTTGACTCAAAATTTACGTAAGCGTTTTTATCATCAATGCAAATGGTGCGAAACGTCATTGGGATCCACATTTATTGACGTTTTTGTTCTGCTTTGTGTGTCTATTTCTTTTATATTAAGTCAGTGTGTCTCATCTACGGATATGATGGTCGGTCGATCTTGTCTATGTGACACCGTGTTAATGACAGTTTCTGTCACTTACACCAATCGTGCGGTGTTAAAAAGTGACGCTTATTCTATCACGTGGATAAAGCCATCTACGTTTTGAAATAATTTTATATAAACATCTCGAAGCCATCAAACACCTATTAAGACACAAAAACCGCCTTTTAACCAAATACAGGGGACAAAAAGAGTAAGTTCAAAGCCCGGTATTACGACACCAGACCACATCGCCTGTAATGAACTGACGTTTTCACGCACGTACGGGTTTCCGACGGCGTGAGCGCGAGATTTGAGTGATAAAAAAGTGAGAAAAGACAGTGGTTCCACGTTTGTTTGTTTAGAGAGGAAATGGAGGTTAGGAATGAGTGAACTATGAAGACAATATTTGGGGGATTGTAAATAAAGCGTGAACTTCCGTGCCGAGTTGAATTGTTTGATGTTAACCACGGAATGAAAGTTACCAATAAACTCCTTTATGGTCAATTGATCTATGGCAGTATTAATCAATCTGCCTGTTTGTGCGCAAAATAAACCTTTTTTTCTTGTAATTTGGATAGAAATTTGGTAAGTAGGTACCTACTGGAATGGAACAGGTGAGACACAAAGATAAATTAAAATGATATAGAGGAAATTACGTACATAATGAAAGCGAGGTTGATTTAAATACAGCTTAGTTATATATTTCTTCCTAAACTGGAAATGAATAGGTACTTACCTACCAGAAGGGTGAAGTTCTCAATTAATAATGAAATGCAGATATATATCCCTAAGTTTTACTGAACTTGCACATTAATTTGCTAGAACTTTGAAAAGGGGGAAATCAGCAAACAGCTCAATAAGTTTCGGTCCTAAAACGAGGGAGCATTAATTACTATCGTAGTTATGACGACGTCATTTTCGGATGATTTATTTGATGTAAAGTCGCTATTAGTAAATTACCTATTCAGAGTACTTACACAGTTCTTGTTTACTACCTCCCCTTTGTCAAGATATGGCTTAACAGGAAAGTTACCGAAATCGTTAGGAAAAATATCCTTGCTTATTGAATGAATAGCTTCGATTCAGGACATTTTAGTACAGATTTAAAAGTTATTTCTACCCGCAATTTTGCATAGAATACCCAATAATTTGAAGGTAAGGGGCCGAAGGATAAATGGATTTACAAGGGTACTAACCCTTTCGATAAGTAAGTACCCCAAATTGTAGGGTCATTTTATTTATTATCGTTCTGGTTTGAAGGATATAGGTATTGGTGCATGTTCGGATATTTCATGATTGGAGTTTCTTTCAAAATAGTTAATTGATAGGAAATTTCGGTAATTGAAATTTACCGTTCCTTTCATTTATGAAGTAAAGATCTCATTTTTGTCAAGTAGGTGAAATAATTTTATTACTTATCATTTTCTTTCAATTTCAAAGTTATACTGAAAGGAAAAAAAAACTGAAAGTGACATAAATTAAAAAGATTATCACTTATGTCGTATTGCTAATCAAATTATTGTAACCTAAATAAAAGTAAAATTAAATTACAGTAAGTAAATGTCATTTGAAGCGCCGACTTTATATCTTTGCACATAAATTCAAGAATATGAATAGTACTAAGCGAACACAAGTCAACTTTTGCTCAGACATTATTTGTGTCTGTCTCGTGCCGCGAAAAAAACGAGCCAAGTCTTTGATATAGCTGCGACAAAACCCGTGGCAAATGCTTTGGTGACAGTTAAAAATAATGCTGAGTTCATTTACATGTTTAAATCGTTCATTTGCGATGCTAAGTCTTATTGTATGTTGTACATGACAATCATGATTACTTATGTTTTATTTAGTAATTTGTATATTTATTATTTTAATATTTAAGTATCTGCTAGAATAATGTATTTAAATTTGAGCGGAAGTTCATGTTTAGATCACGTTTACTTATTTGCTTTCCATATTGTTAATTTCAAAAAAGTTTCCAAAGGGTTGGTATGTGACATCTCAGAAGAAGGACTCATCTATTTGGTTAGTTAATGCATACCAACAAGACGGGCGTACTCCTATTTGCCACCGACGAGAAACAAACATTTAATCGCATAGATATCAGTATTATACACTTATACAGGCAACAACAAAGTATCTGTTTGACGACCGGTCTGGCCTAGTGGGTAGTGACCCTGCCTGTGAAGCCGATGGTCCCGGGTTCGAATCCTGGTAAGGGCATTTATTTGTATGATGATACAGATATTTGTTCCTGAGTCATGGTTGTTTTCTATGTATATAAGTATTTATATATATTATATATATCGTTGTCTGAGTACCCACAATACAAGCCTTCTTGAGCTTACCGTGGGGCTTAGTCAATTTGTGTAAGAATGTCCCTATAATATTTATTATTATATTATTATTATTATTATCTGTAACGACCGTTATTGACGATGGATAGTCCTTTTGCATTTAACAATAAAAAATACAGCATGTTCTTTAACTCCGTCACACACGTAGGTAGATATTATTAAACTGGATATTGCCTAGCATGCGATTGAAGATGTCATAATACATCTAGCTCGAGTATCGGTTTTCCATTATGTGCTGACCATTACCTACCTAACTACCATTCTAGAATACTAGCCGCGCCACTTCCTCAATCAGAACCATCAATTTGCATCCAATAGCACCAACGGCAATTATCGTGGTTCAGCCAATTTGCCCCAAGAATTGTTCAAAGTGCATAATAATTTAAAAGCTAACTAAAACATGGCTAGGGGCGCCAATTTTCATCTCTCCCTCTATAAATATTGCATGTCGTGCTTTTTCATTTGTCAGAACTAGTGGTGTAGTCTTAATGAATATGAATATAGACGAATATGATTTGACCTAATTGAGATGGATTATTTGTAGGTGGTGTTTTATTATTGTTTCAATCGTTATTCATTTATGTATCAGGTAATAACTTTTGGTATACCTGGTGTGGCTTATAACACGAGCAAATAGATTGTACTCCTCAAACGATGAAAGTTACATATTTTAAAAAGTCGCTGAACAAATTAAACAACTTGTTTGAGCAGTACAGCCTAAAGTGTAAATGTTTGCTCCTGTTTTTGTTAAGTATTTTATTGGATTTATATTTTCGCTTTGTGTATCTTTAACGTTGTAAATAAAATTCGACCGCTATTTAGAGTACTTTCCCAAAAGCGACCTCTTATGAGTCGCTGGGTTTTCTGTTATTGAACGTCCCTTATTCGATTATTCAATACTTATTCGTTGAATAGCTCTCAGCAACATCCCTACTCGCAATCTTGTTACCATATTCTCCATTTATTCATAAAGCGAACACTATTTTATTTTCTCTGTCACTGTCTTTGTTAAGTGGACTGTCAATTCATTATGTTACTTATAAATAAGTGTTGCAAAATAGGTGTCACGGTTATGAGTAATATTTTTGATATTTTAGTGCGTTCAGTCAATTTTAACAATATCTAATTTAGGAATGTGATTTATGTTTATTTTATTTATGCTGCAAACTGTCTAAAAATATATCTATATGTATATTTATTTAGCGATTCTAATTGGATTTTACATTATCATGTTCCCATTCCACATTCATTCACCTTTTAAGTCATCGAAACTTTTATTTCATTTTACTTTCACGTCAATCTCATGATTATAATATCATTATAAACCATACAATCGAAAGCACTTATGTTCTCCGTGTCATCATCTGAGCTTCAAATCATCACTTGACCTCAATCGCCGTGTTTGATGCCTTATACAGCAATCGGTGAGAAATATCCATTGCCTATTGGCCAACTATTGGGCAATATCTCTACTGAATTACGAGTAGTAGACATGCTTGGTGTATGATATTCATACTAAACAATATATGTAAGGTTTTCCTTCTATACAATATCCAAACAGTAGCGAGGGTAGTTTCTGTAAGATCGCGAAAAATGAGAATATATTATTATGTAAGGGACTCTGCTCTACAGCATAAGCCTCAGTAAAAGTGTGTAAATAATGTTCTGTCAATAAAAAATATATTTTCAATGCAGCTGCATATAGCTCGTCCTAAAACACCTTCGCCGCATAACGTAGTATTATTCGATACATGTATGTTACTGCCTAGAGTCACAGACTAAATAATAGTTCTAAGTACAGAAGACTCACTCTCTAACAAAACGCGTCTCTTACGATCAGCACAGATGTGGCCGCTAGGTGGCGACAGCGCCACGCGCGGCTTATGGCTTTCCCCAAAATTGGGGCCGGAACGGATGTACTTTTAGCTACCTGTAGCAAAGCGACGAAATCGCGGAGTGAGACACGCCTGCTAGAGTGCCTAGTGCATGAACGTACAAAAACCACGCTAGCTGAAGGAGCTATTTCCATTCGTGTTTATGTTCAGGACTCCCCGCGCGCCGAGTTTTATTGACAACATAAATACATTCCTCGTGCTTAAGAATGTATAGATAGGTCTTTATGACAAACAGATGCCTCAGACCAAAAACCAAAACTTACATGCAGCAATTAAAAGTTATGAAGGCATTGCATCCGAAAGTTAGATAACAGTAATTTTTATCCATACCTACATTTGACATCACAATCGTGTCACGCCTGCCAAAGCGAAGCCTCAACTACTCCGTGCCAGAACCATCTTAATATACCTAACATTAAAACCCTACTTAAACTTAAGTAAAGGTCGTAACTCTCAGCCTCTCCTAATACAATAAGTCATTTTATAGAGGAGCACAGTAATACCACTAAACGAAAACGCCGTATCTGCATAAGATATTCATAATAACATAAGGCTTTTTGTCGTAACAGAATTCGGTTCGCAAACCGGGTCGCATTACAGAGTCAGTGAGCAACTATTCCCGAACAGTAACGAGATGCATTCAAATTGCATTTCCTGATGCGCTCACGATTCTAATACCTACCGAATTTGAAATCGGAATCAAACCACGTACGTGTAATTATTGCATTTGACTTGAAAACTTTGGTACGAATATCGGAGCGTCGTGAAATATGCTTGAAATTGCTATCTATCGGTTACTAACATCTTGTTCAGAATCGTCGAGATTAAGAAAGTTTCTAAAAGTTTCTGAATTTTGCTATTATGTTTACCTTCAGCAAACTGAATTGGGTAATTTTCAATCGTACCTTCGAAATCAGCGAAATAAATGTAAATCACATTCTGCGGTCGTTTATTTTTATTAGTTGACTATGTAAATTGTTCATGATCTATATTAAATTTTAATTAAATATCTACACGACCACATCATAACTAATTGCCTACTCTACCCACACTAATAACTTTTCTCCAGCGTGCCATATTTGAATCGCGATCTCTTCTAATAGCTTCTTAAGTCTGCAGGCACGTAGATTCCTTGTAAATTGGCGTCGTTTGAGATCTTAATTAAGTCGCTACAGTTTTTAGCTCTTCGCCCCATGGGAAAATGTCCTAAGTCGCTGTTTCGACTTATTAATGTTGTATGTTACAAACGCTTTGACTAAGTTGTTAATATACTAAAATATCTTGTGAGTTTCTCTTTGAGAATGTATTGAATGTTGAATTTAATAATTATATCTAAAGTTAATAATTTAAAATATAGGGAATACAGCTAATTAAATAACATTTACAGTACATATGGGGCTACTTTTCCGCACTAGTGCGTAAAATGGCACTTTTCGTGTGTATGTCGAAACTTTAAAGTGCCATATGTACTGTAAAACGTTGTTCGATACACGTGCGAATAGGTAATTCGCAACTCGTGTCGATTTAAAACACTCCCTTCGGTCGTGTTTTAATTTATCGCCACTCGTTTCGAATTTCCTCTTTTTCGCACTTGTATCGAAAATAACTATTATAGTCTGTGCTAGCTACTTTATAGTTATGAACAGTAGTAGTAAGTATATTTCATAATCAATTACTACGCGTAATGAACTTACAGTACCTACTTACAGATAAAATTTCTTCATTTGTAATAACTTTAGTCATCTTTCACATTTTCCCGAAGCAACCTGCAGCATCTGATATTCATCCAACATTTGCTATTGCTCATTGTTAAAGTGTAAACGAAATTTTACACTTACGTCCTTGCACTAACGCCGCCTAGTTGCGCCGTTCTGACTTAGATATTGACTTCGTGAGTGTAGGCCTGCCATCCGTTAGTCTAGAATGTTTACGTGACTCGCCATCCGAGTAGACGTTTCAGTATTAATTGAGGTTAGATCTTATAGCTATCGTAATTTAACTCCGCCTGTATAAATACAATAAATCACTCAATGTAACATTATGCAATTCGAATAGAGAACCTAAGAATCCGCTGCAATATCCAACGTATTCAAATTTGGAAACAGAATGCAAAAACTCCAATATATTTGGAACGAAACTTATCTTCACTCAAACAAAACGGTGAACTCAATATGCGAGTCGGGAATTGTTGCCAAGTCTTGCCTCCTAGGAACGGGGGTGAATTTTAGGCACGCGAAGAGGCGTGCCATTGGTAACAGATACCGAAGCTTGGCACTCGAGATGCCTCTTGGCAAATGTTTGGCAATGCCAAGCTATGTAACGGCAATGCGAACGTACCTACTTGTGTTACGCGCGTAGCGGATATCAGCGTGCTCTATGAGTCAAACAAAAGCTGGAATAATAAATTCTGTGTTTTCATTTTAAACCCAAATAAATTTACTAAAAGTTTTACTTAAGGGATCCACTGATTAACAGTCCGCCGGACGATATCGGCCTGTCAGTTGTTCGGAACCGTCAACTTTTTGTTCTAACTGACAGGACGATATCGTCCGGCGGACTGTTAATCAGTGGGCCCCTTTAGAAAAGTTAGTGTTGATTGTATGTGTGATGTTGTACCTATATGTGAAGATTATTTTATCTTCTTTTTAAGTAGGTAGATGAGAATAACCTACTGTTTTTGCATTTATTTAGGTAAGATTAAGTTAATCTTGATAAAGATGAAGAAAAACATGCTACTTATCTATGAAATGAAAAACAAAGCAACACTTTCCTGTTGAACTGATCTCAATGCGTTTGCAATTTAAAGTGATGAATCTGATGTATTCTGTGTCACAATGCTCACCCTAGATTTTTCTCTCTCTCGCAACAGAAGGGGGTTATGGGATGTTTTTGCAAGTTTTCATGGGAAGGTCGTTGGCTAACTAAATTGGGTTATGTTGTTATTTCTTTATAGCCCTGTGTTGCGGATATGAGATATTTTTCAATTATGAATCCGGGTTAGTAGGGCAGTTGAGATTATTTAGGATTTTCTGTGAGTAGCATGATAAGTCATGTCATAACGCTTATTATGTCGACCAATATTAGCATGGATATGGAGAACATTTGCATATAAAACGTGATTTGTTTTTATGACAATGCGAGTTTTTATACCCTAGTTTACTTTAGTACACTAACCCTTAAACAAAGCATTAGAGTAAGTATATTTAGAGTTTATTTATATTATAGTATTTATAATTTGAGAGTGTTTTATATATATCATATACAGGCTGTTGTAGTTAAAAAAAATATCTAGGTATATTTTTTTATACATATATTTTAATTTTTTTAAACCGTATATTTCATATGAATTAGGTAGTAAAACACACACTTGGTAAACTTTTTCTTCCGTCCAAGTTCAAAAACAAAAGTACATCACCTACTGCAACTAAACTAACACTAACTAAGCCATCCATTTCCAAGTTAGAATTTTAAAGTCATTTAGCACCGTTAATTTTTCTAAGTGCGTTAGAACGTGCGCGCGCATTACTAAAGTATTAATTTGTGAGTCAGTGTACTCTGTCAATA
Source organism: Cydia amplana (assembly GCF_948474715.1). Lineage (NCBI taxonomy): Eukaryota > Metazoa > Arthropoda > Insecta > Lepidoptera > Tortricidae > Cydia > Cydia amplana. Next base: position 7,039,198 of record NC_086085.1, read on the forward strand.
TTAACTCGGTCTTGTCCTCTTAGGGCCACTTGCTCCATTCATTAACCCGGGGTTAACCGGATAAATCTGTAGTTACCATGGTTACCAGTACAATTTGACACTGGGTTAACGGTTTAACCGGTTAACCCCGGGTTAGTGGGATGGTGCAAGTGGCGCTTAGACAGTACTTGTCATGTACGCAAAAATAATACTAAGGTAGGTAAGGTTATATCTTTAACACTTACAAATCTTTTATTAAGTACTGCAATTTGTCATTTTATGCCACAGTTTTATACATATATAATACATAATTTATTATGTCTCCTCATTTTCTAGAAAATAAGGTATAATTTTACCTATAGTCTTTGAACCCTTTTAGATTAGGTAAGGGAAAGGTTTAGGCAGGACTAAATTAAAATTAATTAGGATAACGACACTTTGTGCTTTACAAAATAAGTTAAAATAACCCACAACACAGGACAACAAAACTCTAACAGAAATCAAACAAGATCGTTAAATGTATAATTAATAACTGGTTAAAACATCAGATATATCACGTACATGTACCAAAAGCTATTTTAACCTAAGCCGCTTATCGTCTCCAAAGTACATATTACATGAAACCATATTGTTTTGATCTGAATAAGATAGGTACTCTGGAGTTAACTATTGACTAACATAACAAAAAATCCTTGTTTGCACCTATATATAATAGTCACGTCAGAACCATCCCAGCACTTACCTGTCTCAACAGAACAGCCTTGGCCCAACAAACCGAACCGATTAGCTAAGAGCCAAGCATACCAAGAACAACCCGCCATTAGCCACCAGTGGCGAGAACAAACATGTAAACACGCTTTACCCTCTTAAAAGGTTTTAGCCGGTCTCACGAGTATTTGTTAATATATCATATTCGATATTTGGGGATACCAAGGGAGGTGATGAGGGTAATCTGATTGGATTTGTGAAGAGCCGGCGTAGATTTACTCGTGTATATATGTGTACAATATGCTTGCTGAATAAGCCAGTAAAGTACGTTTTTCCTAACCGACTAACATATTTTATCAGTAGGGTATAATATAAAAATAACTAACTTCACTTTAGTTAAAACGCTATCAACTATCAGGGTCATACTAGTATTTTAAAGTATTTATCCGGTATATTTTATCAAACAGGGTTTCCCCAGAGCAAATACACAAATCAAATCAAATAACAACAAACAAATCTAGCACCTTATGAACTTTTTTAGTACCACCGGCTACCTTTAAAGTAAAAGGGTGGTGTTATAAGACACACTCAACACATCATTCCATTTTAATTTAAGTTGCTTAGGTATGTATTTGCGTTAAGCACACATTGGCTACACTCGGGATGTTCCGTTGTTAATCCAATCAAAAAACACCCTGAAAATCTTCGGAGGTTATCGAAATTGATCCGTAACCTGAAATTGTATTGAATTTATAGCTGTATAAAATCTCTGGGTTTTACAAGCCAATCGTACAAGCTGTAAACTCGGCATCTAAGCCGTAACACAAGCTGTATTGTCGCGTTACCGTTAGCTAAGCTAGATTTCCGCAGATTGCAGACTAAGGGATCACTCTGGCTACACCGCAGCGAACCTGAACCGTGCCGGGGCCTTGAGCAAGCAAAGGTCGAACAGACGCGTATGCAATACGGCTCGGGCTTCTTGAGTCAACACGCATCTGTGTACTCTACAGTATACACCTCTACGGTTTAGTCGTTTAAGCCGGGGCGCTTCAAACCTTTCGTAGTAAAACTACATCTGAGAGCGGTGTTTCAGAATTTGTCATTTGCGATTTTGATGGATGTCCCAGCTTCCTAGTAGATCGTCGAAATATGTATTTTTACAAATACTTAGAACTACGTGAGGCAAATTCAACCTTAAATTTAAACATCAAAGCGATATCTAAATGACGTCATTTTGTCATCATTCTCGCGTGTGTCTCGTTTGCGCCAATAAATCTATGGGCAAGTACGAGCGATTTTTGGTGTCATAATGTACGTTCAGTGATTTATGACGTTATCGCCGTGTTGCTTCAGGCTTAAGATTTCAGATGACCGAACGCCGGACGACTTCCGTATCGGGCACGGTACGGTGTAAAGTATTGTCCTTAATTCCGCCTGTAACGCTAGAATCGCTATATTTCAGTGTATTTTGCGGCTCCGCGTCGGTTGTCTCGCGTGTAATCACATTAATCCTTGCCTTACTTTGAACACAGTAAACAGTTTACGGCAAACAAGGTTACGTGAGGGTTCGTCTAAAGTCAATTTGTTGGAAACGGATTTTATATCGAGTCAAGGGCAAAACACGTAATAACTCGAGTTAAGGGTCCGAGGCCGATAGAAGTTTGTTACGATTTTCTATCGCGATTCATTACTTTAAGTGAAATAAAACTATATATTATCACATATTAAAACGATACCTTTTTATAAATAGAGGATTAGTGCATTTGTGTCATACTCGTAAGTAGTGGCATAAGTTACTCTCAATGCTCTTCTGCAGTAACACAAAATAAGTTCAAATACTAATACAGTAGGAAAACATACGAAATACCTACCGGCAATAGTACTGGAGGCATATTGCGTTCTTAATGTAATAGCGAGTTATGAATTTGTCATGGATATGATATGATCTGTCAGTGTCGAAATGGACGTTTCTAGTTGCAAAAATGTCACTCTGGCTATATATCAGTACAAATCCAGATCAAATTCTTCCCTTGTTATTACAATCAAAATACGCCTCCTGAATTTAACATAAAGTAGATTTTGTATGTTTCATATTTCCTTATTGTTTAAAATCTGTGTACCTTCCTCGGGATCAGTTAATTAGTTTCGTTTTGAAGATCTGCTGTGTAGAAATAACCGTGTAGGCGTATTGATTAAATAAGGTTGGTTAATTTCGCTAATTATACCTATACAATTCAGTCTGCTCGTGATTAAGGGGTTCTGCAATTGTAATGGAGGCTGCCGGGTCGAGTCCTGTATAGTAAAGAGTTATATCTCGTATTTTTCAGCGCAAAATGGAAAGATAACGAATATAAATTCAAAGGTAAGGTAAGTTATATGCTCTTTAGTGATAGACAGTTCATATACCTATAATATTGAAGTAATAACCACTAAGTAATCAACACCGTTAAACATTAAAACATGCGTGACAGTTAAATATAACTTTATTCCACATAACAGATAATATTAGAATAGAAAATCACAGAATGAGAGATGCTATACCTTTTCTGTAAGGTTAGCGCGGTCTTAGAGCGGTAGAACACAGCAAATAAGTTCGATTTACAAATTATGCTGTAAAATTCGCTAAAATGATAGATGTATAAATTGGGTAGAAATACATATCTACGTATCTTCTTCGAAATTTTATTTAATACTAGGTTTGGAGCGTATAATTGAGAAATGTTACTCATTGAACGACATATAGGTAATTCTAAAGTTACTTTTAAAGTAACTTTAGAATTACCTATTTCAAGGAGTAAATTACTCCTTGAAATGCCAATGTATGGAATAATTAAACCCACCCGATTACGTGGTAAGGTCAGCAAAATACTTCCTCGAAATCAGTAAACAGTGATAAAATTTATTTATTTGTATTGATTAATTACTCCGATACTGTTAACAAGGTTTTGCAAGCGGTATCTTTGCACAGATTGCAATTACCCGCGTTTTCAATTATTGTTAACTAGTTAAGTGGAATGTTGTGATTTCATCATGATGGCCTAACAGGTTCAGCGGTTACGATTGTAACGCTCTAGGGAGATAATGTTGGGTTAGTTGTTGTTAAAGTCAAATGCTTTGATAATGTCTACTCCTTACTTTGTAGTTCACCCCTTTTGTAACCTCTGGAATAAAAGTTACATTTCAAATTGCCATTTCATGATTGAAATCTTTTTGTTTCACGTCGTGTTCGTGTTTTTTAGTTATACTGTAACTTGTATTAAATTTTTAAAAATATATACCGTGTCGTATAAAAATACAATATTGTAATACATATACATAATTAGTAATATTTATTGGTCGTACACGTACAATGATAAAGGGTGCAATTGGTCGATCGATAATTTAGGAGACGAAAGGATTATAATAGCCAGTTAGACAAAATTTTAGTACTGACGGAATCTATGACTTTGACAAGATTTAATAAAAAATGAAGCTAAGCTTCAATATACATAATAATCGAAAATAGAAAAGAAACATTATATATTTTATCAATTCCGTATCTCTTGTTAATATGCAAGTAATCATTGCAATCGAAATACCTTTTACTAAATAAATGATTGATGGTTATCGTTGCCCAAAGGATCCTCAGGTCAAGCAAGCTCGCCTCAGTCACACAACACGGGTAAAATAACAAATACCGAAGATCAATCGCGAAATCTTCAATCAAGTGCACCTTACCGTTATCCCTGACAATTCACGTGAGAAACCCGCAGAATAGGTTCGTTAAGACGGAGAGCCCTTGCGCATTGTGCCGGCGTCAGCTCAGACATCGAGTGCCAGCCGAAATGTTAATGAGCCATTGGCACCATATTGGCATTGACGTGGGAAAATTGACACGCGAACTTTGTATGATAGAGGACTTTCACAGAGGACAATCAGGATTGGAAACTGAAATAAATGTCATATACACTTTTCACTCAGTATTTAGTGTATGACATCTATAATGTGTAAATAGTAGTGTGACTATCCACTTAAAGTCACAAATCAAAACAGTTGATACAATAATTTGATTTGTTCCAAACCAGAATTGTCTGCTTATCATAAGTAAGGAATTTTACGCTCTGTTTGTTTTTAATAGAAGAAAGAGTTCGTATTTATTAAACGACTGTTAGTTACCTATTATTTAATTTTGGCGTCAAAACTTGTATCAAACAAATTTCACCTCTAAAATTGTATTAATCTACAAGTTATTCTTTTTAGGGTTCCGTAGCCAAATGGCAAAAAACGGAACCCTTATAGATTCGTCATGTCTGTCTGTCTGTCCGTCTGTCTGTCCGTCTGTCTGTCCGTGCGTATGTCACAGCCACTTTTCTCCGAAACTATAAGAACTATACTGTTGAAACTTGGTAAGTAGATGTATTCTGTGAACCGCATTAAGATTTTCACACAAAAATAGAAAAAAAAACAATAAATTTTTGGGGTTCCCCATACTTCGAACTGAAACTCAAAATTTTTTTTTCATCAAACCCATACGTGTGGGGTATCTATGGATAGGTCTTCAAAAATGATATTGAGGTTTCTAATATCATTTTTTTCTAAACTGAATAGTTTGCGCGAGAGACACTTCCAAAGTGGTAAAAAGAGAATGATAAAACTAAAAAAAATATATGATGTACATTACCATGTAAACTTCCACCGAAAATTGGTTTGAACGAGATCTAGTAAGTAGTTTTTTTTTTATACGTCATAAATCGCCTAAATACGGAACCCTTCATGGGCGAGTCCGACTCGCACTTGGCCGCTTTTTTATTCAATAATGTCTGTAATATATATAAAGATATTTATACTTTTTGAACGCATTGATCAAAACGAAGCATCTTTGAAAATCAAGCTCAAAAGAATCAAAAGAAACCATTCACAGCCGCGAAATCTACATAACACACCGTACACGCACTTTACTATTTATATTCTGTTCGTATTCAGAAATCCGTACCTACATTTGAAATCATATTTCTGACGAAGAAGATGTGAAAACACCACTCAATATTTTATTCGACTCAGACCTCTCTAAGATGTTGCTATCTAACGCCTGTTGACCCGACGACCCTCGGCACCTTAGAAACGTATGCATAATTGTATGTTTGAGATATCTCCATCGACACATGCAAAGAAGCTCGCAATCATATTAAGATTGTTAAATTAAGTTATTTGTAAGGCCGTTAAATCTCTCAACAACATCTAAATTGAGCTTTAGAAATTAGAATAACAGTTTTAACTGCTTTACAGAACTCGTTTTGTTATTAGGAAGTTAGTTTCTTTGCCTTTTTAACACATTTGAAGTGCACGCAACGTTACTTTTTACCTTTGAGAAACGCGAATCAAATGTCTAACTTAATAAAAAAGATGAACTTTAAACTTTCCAAATCAAACTGAAAAGAGAGCATCGTGATTGTAATGAAATACCAGTGCACGCCGAGAAACCCGTCCGTCCAATTGGGAACGATAAAAAATAAATTAAAATAAACCGTATAACGTTAGCTCCGATGATATCGGTACGAGTTCCGCACCCATTGTACTCTCTGAAGTGGTAGGAGATAATTGCAGTGGCTTTGTTAAACAAAATGAGGTGTTAGCTCTTCTATTGATTAATAAGTAGTTTGATCCTAACACTGCATCGATACGTCTTACATCAGGCACGAAATTGGTTTGCTTTGAGGGAGATGGTAACCAACATTTTATACAATAAAATTCGTTTTTTATGTAGATATGCGTCAATACTAATAAAGTTTTTTTTTTGTTACAGATAACATAGAAGAAAACTGCGTATGGCCGAAAGGTACAACGATAGTCCAATTAATGCGTCACCGTACGCTTTTTGGACAAGCCGACATGAGTGGATCAAATCCAGTGGTAGAAAAAACCGTGAAACACACAATGAAGTAAACAAAAGAACTGACAAGACAAATAATGACAATGATTGGAGTAAAGAACAGAGGATTACAAGTAATAGTCGTGTTATAGCGACAGAAGCAGTAGAAAATAATGCAATAAATAACGAAGATGAAGAGATTAGAAAAAACGTATGGAGTGACGTCGATGACGAACTTTACATAGCCAAGTTGATTGAGTTAAGGACTTCACATGAAGTGAAGCGTGAAATACGTGATACTAGTGCATTTATAAGTGACGATATCAGTGAGGTTGTGAATAGTGATAAGTTAGAATACGCGATGTGGGACTTGGAGCCCACGGACCTAACGGAGTGTGACTGCATGGGACCACCTCCAGAATTCTTGCTGCCACCACCGCCTAGGCCTCCGTTTCTACAAGCGGACTATTATTGTGGTGACGACCCCATCCCAGACTTGGAGACCTGCGATACAGAACCAGTAAGTGTTTAGAAAGTGTTTATTCTTCGTACAGTTACCTACCCAACATACTTTTTTTTGTAATTCATTATATTGGAGTATTAAAAGCGAGCTTTTGAGAATTATATACCTACGATATAAACAGCCCTGAAATAGTCAAAAGAGTAAAGTCAATCCATACATAATTTAGTCAGAAATACATAATATAGTATATGTACAAAAGGCAGTTTTGCCTACCATTAAGATATGTGTCGTTCTACGGGAAAAGGTACCTTATGGCACCTGGCGCTTACGTCGCATAGCACCGCAATTGTATTAGAGCGGCGTTAATAATAGCGTAGGCGCCAACCGCCATAAGGTACCTTTACCCGTGGGATGTCACATATATAGTTTTTAATTCCTCTTACTATACTGGCTACCATTAATTTGATAGAAGCGTAAATTTTAAGCGTATCTTTTATAACCTTCAAGTTAAAACTTCAGCTGCCCGTTAATCTACAATGTGAACTACAACAATTTAGCCAAAATACTCGTAGGAACGGTATGCTTCACAGACAACTAAAATGCTTTATCGACATGTAGACACATTTGACTCCAAAAATGGTGATGAATAAACTCTTATCGTTGTCGGTAAATATTTGACGAATGCGGGCCTTAATGAAGGCATGCGACAATGCCTGTTTATCTCGTGATCTTTACAACTTTTTACTGTGTACTTTTGTGAGGGACTTGTGGTATCACTACTCAAATGTGGCATATAAGGTGCGGGCGGTATTACAAGCGAAACTGGCAGAAAACTCGTTGCATTTTAAGCTAAATTTTAAATGAAATTTATTTACAGATATCGACTAATGAAGTAGACTAAGTATTTGTGCAAGTTTAACGTTTAATGTTTCTTTCGGGTGAGGTAGCATTATAGTATTTTATGCAACCGTTGTTTAAGAGGGGTCAAAAAAGGCGAGTGGTGTGAGTAACAATTTGAGGCGAAGCCGAAAATTGTTAATAAAGACGCCACGAGTATTTTCTGACTCAGTTAAACAACGTTGCATACAATACTTTTTCTACGACCAAGCACTTTGAAAAAAAATTGTAAATTTAACAAATATTTTTCATTTACAAAAATAATACTTTAAACAAGTGGAATCATATAGGACATATATGTAGGTAAACAAACCAAACCCGGCCACCGCGCCCCGCGCCCCACGCCCGGTTGGCCAGCGACACCTTCTTGTAAGTCATGAGGCCCTGATACTTGCTCTTAATTACAATTTTGGATAGTTTTTTTTCTCGATTTTAGCCAACCGCGCCCGCGCCCCACGGCCGGGTGGTCAGTGACACTTTCTTGTAACTCATGAGGCCCTGGTACTTGCTCTTAGTTAAATTACAATTTTGGATAGTTTTTTTTCTCGATTTTTAAGTGGTGATTACACGAAGTATCGTAAAAGTACCAAAAAGATACTGCGTGTATGCACAAATACTTTTTTGGGGAATAGACTAAAGACTTGTCTTGACAACTATAACATAGGGGTTTAAAGGTGTGTGTACGACCTTTTAAATGACAAATAAAAGTACGGGAGTAGAAAAAATTAATTTAAGTTGTAGAAGAGGCATCATTTTGTGTAATCAGCTATTTTTTTCATTCTGTATTTGTTTGCCAACTTTGGCCTCTGTTTGATAAATTAACAGGTAACATCCGTTATCCATTAACAATCATCTAATCAACTTTAGTATAAAATTCCTTTCTCAATTCTCGAGATTAGCTAGCCTAATGCAAACGGACACTTCCTTCTACACTGTATCTCCAGTGTTTACCCGGCTTGTAAAACGTACACGGATGAACTTAACGGTTTACTACACTTTCGTAACTTGGACTAACATTGATAGTAAAGGCAGGCGCCCATTCTTTTAGTTTTAAGAGATTTAAAAAGAAGCGGAAGCTTCTTTTTCAATTATTTATCAAAGGAAACTTGATATTCTTAAACCTCTAAATACCTAAGTAAATACTACACTGTAAAAACTGTAAAATACATAAAAATGCACAGATTTATTTAGTAAAATATCCAGTGTTCAATACAACAAAAATAAAATGGGTTTCACAGCAAAATTTAAATAATTTAATTCGTCTACCAAAATGCCTACCGCACCCAATTATCGTTGATGATAATTATATTCCGTTATCCATTCGGAATGTAATTCATTATAAATTTCAATTGGCTTATATATTTATTCTGCTTCGTTTCTGGGTCTCATATTGTTTTAAATTTGAATTGTCGTTAAAATTTCTTGGCAAAGAGAACAAGCTAGGTGCTGGGGCCCGTTTCTCAAAAGCTTGTAACTTGTAATACAATTCGAAATCCCTTTCTAACAAAAGCTGTCAAACAGTGAAATCCGCTTGTATTATAAGTTACAAGCTTTTGAGAAACGGGCCGCTGGTATCACTTACTGGTAAGTTACACCTGTGGTCTTGTCATCTCGTCAGGTGACAATATGCTAATTTCTAGTCAGCCTGTAAAAACAATAACTTAAAAAAAAAACGGGTTGCACTCCGGGAGTGCCGGCAGAAGTGAAAACTCAATGACAATGTAACAGTTTTTCGATCAGGTCACGTGTCCGTCTTACGCCTTACGAATCTTACGGTCACGTGACCGTCTTACGGTCACGGGACCTGTCTCGAGTTTAACATTTTTCCCCCATCACAAAAAGTGCACAGCGAAAGAAGTTTTCACTTCAAAATTGTACACAGCTTTTCACAGTGGATAACAGCCTTTACAATCGCGCATGCTTTCTCTTTACTTTTTGTATTTGCCGTTGCTAAAGCGTGTTTGCTCGAACACTCGGCGTTTCCACATTTAACACCGTTCTGCTAATTCTGACTAAGATGACTTTACATAAGCTTGTATACTGTGTATGATAGGGTGGGTCATTTTTACTTTTTTTAATTTATTAGGGGGCACAGTTAAAAAAGGTGCCATTTGGTAATTAATTATTGCACGTATTTTTATTTTATTTTTAGCTTTAATTTTACTGCCTCCGGATTTTAGTTAAAATTTTTGTTAAATGTATGGACATTGTGAAAAAAAAATGTTTCTTTTTGAGTACTTTTTTATTTATTTATGGCTTTGAACCTTTACCATGCTATTTCGAGCTAATAATGGTATAACTTTTTAGGTAAAGTTTGAATAAAGAGACGATACATAAATATACTCCGCAGACCATACAAAATATAACAATATTTATATGAAAACTTTGAAATGGATCCGGAGGCAGAAAATGAATTTAGATTACAGAATAATTTGAAACACTGTTTATTGGCATTATTACGCAACTTTTTGTAACTGTGCCCGAAGGATAACTAATACTTTTTTTTTCTCCATACACAAGTGACCCACCCTAGTGTATGTATATGTATGTTTACATTGAGTCATGCGTGGATTCACTCCGGTGATATTATTTGAGTGACAGGTCAGCATCTGTTATGTACTCGTAAATAAATGATATGATGATTTCTATAAATTAATGATGATCATGAACTCAAATAATTATCATGTTTATTTGAATAAGTAAGAAGTAGATAGATCACCATTATTTTCTGAGAAGCGACAAATAAAAATAAAACGATATGTCAGGTTTATTATACACACAAAATTAACAGGTTTAATTTTCCTAGTGATTCAAAGATTATTGTTAATTTATTTAAAAATTAAATTCAGCCAACAATGCCCATATACCTTACAGACTAAAATACACATTAACTAGGTACCTATCCTTGTTTGGTTGCAGTATAGTCCATTATTTTAAGATTCATTCTACAAAATATATTTAGTATGTCAGGTCGATTAAAGTTCTTTAACCTGAAGGTACCAAATATTTTATCTGTAAATAGTTACAATAAATATCATTTCGGTATTCGCCTTCCTACGGCCTGTTCTTTTCCGGCAATAACTTTCTCACAATGTAATCCCTGACGTTTATTGCTCTAATGCTTGCTTTGATACTTTTCCTTAAAATAGTATTAGAAATAATGTCATCTTATACAACGATCTTCTAAGTTCGGTAAACGTGGGATTTAAGTTTCCAATAAATAAAACAAGAAAAAAAATGCTACTTTACATTATACGCTATATATGTCACCACTTGGTTCAAATCATCAATTTCATTATATATACCTATATATCTATGATTCGATTCCAAGATATAAAATTAATGGAATTTACGTGTTCACGGGTAATATTAGTTTCAACTGAATAATCACCAAAGGCGTCGCAATAAAAAGTGATCATTGAACCGTACAGTCTGGAATATATTATATTCTATTGAATGAACCGTTTCATACGTACTAATGTATAGGTACTTATTTTATAAAGACGAAAGTTATTATTATTAATGTCTCTTTGCTTGCTAATAGATACTACTCAACTAATTTCAGTGTTAATTGGCTTGTAGCTTTACCATGGCTTTTTTCTTGAAATAACTTCTGCAAATGGAGCACAAAAGAACTGAATGACATACAGACAGAACATAGTACTAAATAATCCTTTTTATGCGTACCAAAAACCTGTTCAACGTTAATTTAAAATAAACGATGATATATGTCACACCACTAATCTCCCTTATTAACGCAAACCGCCAGTTAAACTAACTTAATTGGATTAAATTTAGACGCAACTATTCGTTAGAAATAACTGACCGCAATTTGTTAACCGTGAAATTTGGGTGTTGTGATTTAACCGCAAATTTTACGCCAAATTTGCAGGTTTTGCTATTAATGCTTTGGTAACTTTAGCTTTGGGACTAATTAATTTGAATAAAAGAAACGGTTTCGGTTGAAATATTACGTGTAAGTATTTAATTTACATTTATGGAAGTATACACTCGTTATTATTAACATTTAAGCAAAAAAAACTTGATGATAGAACATTAAGGACTTTTTTCATCAAGATGCTTGATTATAAAAACAATATGAAAAATTTTAAATCATCGTTTTTTACTTTGTAACAGTTAAAATGTATTAAAGAACGATTGTCTCTTTTTTGTTAATGACAAGAACGTCAAGACTCAAAATGATTAGGTAGGTAACTACTTATACAGTATTAGGTATTTACAGTTACATTCCTATAACAATAAAAAAAAATATTTAGAGAACCAATCCTATATTAACTGTGTAGCTTTTTTGATATGTATATTTACTGCATAGGTACTTTTTAGGGTTCCGTACCTCAAAAGGAAAAAATGGAACCCTAATAGGATCACTCGTGCGTCTGTCTGTCCGTCCGTCTGTCACAGCCTATTTTCTCCGAAACTACTGGACCAATTAAGTTGAAATTTGGTACATGTGTATGTATGTAAATTTGTGACTCAAAGACGGACATGTAACGCAAACAAATTAATTTTGTATATGGGGGCCACTTTTGGGGTGTAAATTAGAAAATTAAAAAATAAAGTTTTTCAAACTATATCGTGTTTTATATCAAATGAAAGAGCTTATTGTAAGAATCTTAAATATATTTTTTTATAATTTTAGGATGAATAGTTTAGCAGTTTTTCAAGAAAATAAGCAAAAAATGACCATTCCCCCCTTATCTCCGAAACTACTGGGTCTAAAATTATGAAACACACAAAATAGTTCTTTACCTATAGATGACAGGAAAACCTATTAGAAATGTGCAGTAAAGCGTGAGTCGGACTTAATGTACGGAACCCTTGAAACGCGAGTCCGACTCGCACTTGGCCGGTTTTTTTCGTCAACCAACTACTCGTAAAGGATGAAGATGACTAAGGTTTAATCTTTTTAACATCTTTAGTCATCGCTTCTCACCACGTGTGGCACCAATGAATTTGTATATGCAGCGGCTTGTGGCTTTCAACGGAATTTAATAAAACAATTTACTGCCTGTTAAGGTCCTAACTAGATGATTAAGACATAAATGTGTTTAAATTAATTGACTACTCCAACCGGACACCTTGGGTCTATAAGGAAAACACCGTAGGTGTTCTGAATTATAGCTTAAAATTACTACAGAATGGCCACTTTGACCTGGTGGTGGCGTAGGTACCTTTTCTAAAATAAATAATTATTTTATTTCAAGTACCACGTTGAATCTAAGATGATAAGCTGCGTTAACAATTTTCCCGTTTTAAACAGAAGGTACTTATGTAGGTAGGTACAAATTTAAGATATGTGTTACAAATCATTTTGCACTTACTATGTTTACTTTACTTCATCATGGTGTCAGTTTATATAATATTTCAATAACATCTGAGTAACAAATTCGTTCATGACAATAGTTAACAAGGTCACCACAGCACGTCTACTTCTTCCTATTAAGTAAGTGAGGCTACTATTCCATCGGCACTTTCTAGTTCTACTATTGTTCTTCACATCATCTGACATTTTGTATGGACTGACCGCGCTGGTGTTAGCTGTATTCAGACTGTTGATTCGTCACGGTTTCGCAGAACAATCGGGTGGTCCAATAAAATACATCGAAAGTCGATAACGACGAGCGTTAATAAAATATTCTTATTTTAAGCGTGTTGAGGACTTGCTGTTACATTTTATGTTGTTTTTATTGGTTTGCTGTTAACCCTTTTCGGTTGTATATAGATAATCATATTTTTATCGAAAAGCGCTGTTAAAACTACATTTAAAAAACATTATAACGTAGTTTATAACTTACTATTGCTAAAGCATTTTTATTGTTTTGTGTAGTTTTATTATAATATTTACCTATGTACCTAATAAAAATGTTTGTTAAATAAGAGAAATACCCTGATATATTTAATTGAAAAACGTATCTAACTTAATTATTTAAGCAAGTTCAATCAGCCACAATTTAAACAGCAAACAAATTGTTAACATTTAAAATACGTTACAATTTAAATTGAACAATTCGAATAGACTACCGAAACCGTAAATAATTTGCAATTAATTAAAATCCTAATTAAGAAAATATTTGAATAGTAAACAATCGAAATCAGAAAACAAAATCCTGCTTTTACATGTTTAATTGACGGTTATATTTGCACTCGACCATGCATACGAAGTCATTATTAAATAAGCCATGTTATTTGGGTATATAAGCAGCACTTTAAATATGTTGTGTTTAAAATTTATTAAAAAACAATAATTTTACCTATGTATTATGAAAATTGCGGATAGAAAAGAGTCGTAGAATGTATGGGTTCCCATACATTCCAAGACTCTTTCCGCAAACCACCGTAAACGTTAAAAATAGCAACAATTATGAATTTTATTCGCTTTGTGTGGGCGATTGTTAAAGAGAATTATTTTTTCCCAATTATGAACCTGTTGACATTGAACTTGAATGCTTTAAAAACGTATCAGATATACACGGTTATTGATCTTACACGACCGGTATGACGTTATTATCCGATATTGATTTATTGTAGGAAGCTTATAAAAATCCTTTAATAATGTAGCTATTTAAAACATGATATAGTAGTTTAGATACAGTGAGCGCTTTATCTACTGGTTTTTTGGCATCGTTTTGCTGTCTTCCTAATGCTTTTGAATTTAGACCACACTGTTGTCTTCATTTACATGCCATCCGAATTCGTCGTTTCTTTTTATCTAACTATTATATCGCATGGATGATAAAAACTCCAGACTTTTATAACACATATATCACATTGCGATACATTCTCAAAGTTATTTGACTAAACGTAAACAAATATTATGCAGGTAAAGTTAAAAAAGTCTGTTATGAAAGATTAAAAAACTAACATTCTTTGTAGTCAAGCGCACTCCAAACCTTCACCTGTACCTACTCCACAAGACGAGCACAAAGTTACCCACGTCACGGGGCGTCTTCAAGACAACAAACTTTGTTTGTATATTTGTTTGCTTAATTGTTCAAGATGAGGTTGCAACTTTGCCTTATCTAAATGCGCATATCTTTGGACAACTCCATTTCTGACTTTTTCTGTTCCGGTCCTCATGTAGATTAGGACGTTTGAGTCACATTATTTTAAGACTAGTCATTTATACAAATTATTTAACAAAACGCGTTGCCAGTTGTTTTAATATGTTTAATGACTATAAGTAAAAACTTTTTGATTTTTTATCCTATCCGTCTCCCCTCAAATTCCTGATTTTAATAAGTAAAACTTCTCTTCTTCTACTGCAAAAGTTTTAAAGCGGCGATAATAATAATTTACCTAAAAGTTCACGCCGTGCGCCGACCCAAATTAATTAAGGTTTTATTCAATTTTTTTCTCGAAAGAAAGACTTTTTATTAATTAACGGTGGAGCATTGACAAATCGGCTACTGGCTGAAGATGGACAGCTCGATAAGCCGAGTCGGAGACCCGTTCTGAATGTAGTTTTTGAAGATTTTTTTCCCAATATTGTTGTTTGGAAGATTGTGAGATATGCGCCGATAGATCGTCTTGGGACCGATGACGGATTTCTGTTCTGATAGTGCCAGGTTTTGACAAATTGATGTCCCTTATTCAGGCTTAGCTTAATGCGCATCGGGACATGCGCTTAGATGCTTATCGTGATTATTTATAAACGCAATGTCGATGAACCCTAACCAGAGTCTCTCGAATCCTCGCAACTTCTCGTGTAACTCTCCTTATCTCTCCATTCATGTCAATGTGAAATATTTGATTGACAATGACTCATTTTTGTACAATTTTCACGTACGAGAAACGACTTTAAGAAATGATTTTTAATTTAACTTACCATTATTCAGCCATATATATTGCTACCGTACCTAAATACAAATTTTAGGAAACTACATCAACTGTAGGGAGTTTTACATAACCTTACAATATACCTTGTCGTTTATGGATAAACAATTACAACTGCTTTTGAAAATATGAGTTCAAAGCTGGTAATCCAATATGTCACCTGTGTTACTATCAATTTTAAAACTCTGTGACCCTTTTTGAATTATCTCCCCTAGCATCTAAAGTAATTGTGCTTCCCATCACTCATCCGTCTCCATTATCAAACCAACTGTTTGTAAAATTAAACATTTAATGTGATCTAAACGAAGCCACATTTATTGTTCCACCCTATGGTTTTAATTCCTTGGCTAATCAAGCTACGTGTTCCATCATTTCCAATGTTGACTCCACGAGAACGCCCTAGTTTGATAAAATCTACCCAATTAATACAAATAATAAGTTCATTTCTCTTTCACTGCCCATATTTATTATGTTGTGTGTGCGCTTTAATTACACTGGCCGAAATACATACGTCTATAATGTATATGCCTTTCCGAATAACGCACGTAATGTTCCAACACAAACGTTAGAAGATACATAACATATTGATTGGAAACCTTAACCTACCAAGCTGAATGAATATGCAATAACCAAATCAATATACGTTAAATTATTGTTATAAAAAGAAAACTATAACTCTCAGTTAATCTAAAGGATAGTTGAGGTAGAATATAGTAGTCACCAACCGTACTCTAAAAGAAAAAAAAAGGTTTATACGCGATAGCAGATTTGTTTTTATTTTATTTTCTCCATCTAAAGTAATTTTTACAATTGCTTGCCGTCGCAAATCGACTGCTTTCAATTCCATGAAAAAACTGATTCTTGCGAAAATTCGTCGAGCCTTCCAAAGTGTGACCAACATTTCGTATGAACCTATGAACAGAATTCTAATATCGAATCGTACCCGAACTGAGTAAACAAAAATACAATACGTGCGTCCTCCAGGGAACGAGAAAAAAATATAAAAATGAACCACTTAGGGGTAGTGAGGGGGAAGTTGGAACAAAAAACTCTATTGTGTTGAATTACCTTTTTTATATGAGTTTGCGTGACGCTCTTACACTAGAATATTAATATACAAACACCAGTCCCAAAACACCTTGCACCCTCCTAAGCTGCCCTATAATTATCGCAACATGGCGTATGTGTTAAGTTATAGAATAAAGGAAATAGATACAAGCAATGAAATTGGAATAGAGTTATTAACTTTGCCCGATAGAAAAAGCGCCCCTAGATAATTTAGGGCTTTGTTATGTTTAATGTTGCGAAGGGGCAATTTTCAAACGCTGCGGGTTTGGGGCAAAAAGCAGTCGAGTTCTGATTCAAATTAACGTTGGCATCGTCTCGTTATTGCTCTGTTACGCAAGTGAGTAAATTGTATGTTTATATAGGTAGATCTTAATTAGGTACCTATTTTCGGAATTTAGATATCTAGATTCCTATGAAAAAAAACTCTAGTAGGTAACTGTATATTTATTCTCAACTAGCTGTTGCCCGCGACTTCGTACGCGTGGATTTGTATATTGGTGGTTATATATTCTACATTAGCTTAGAACATTATGCAGCAAGAGATTGCGGTAGGACGGTTAATCATTTCTTAATTATTAATATTATACAACGCATGAGACTTTTCTTTCACAACCTACGAAGTTTCAAGCCCCTAACTGAATAAAATTGTCCTCGATGTAATCCCTCTAACTAAACCCCCTTAGAAGATTTTCATGTCCTCTTTTTAATAAAACCTACTACCTAACTACCTATTTACGAAGTTTCAAGTTCCTAG
This sequence comes from Cydia amplana, assembly GCF_948474715.1. Taxonomy (NCBI): domain Eukaryota; kingdom Metazoa; phylum Arthropoda; class Insecta; order Lepidoptera; family Tortricidae; genus Cydia; species Cydia amplana. The sequence goes on from NC_086085.1 coordinate 7,056,769, forward strand.
CTTTAAATAAAATTTGCACCCTAAGACGAACTTTCATCCCCTTTTTAACCCCCTTAGGGGTTGAATTTCCAAAAACGTTGCAATTACTTTTTTTGTAATCGGCTATTATGCCTTTCTAAAAAGTTTCAAAGCATTTGTAATGGATTCAAACTTTCAACCCCTGTTTAACCCTGTTAGGGGATGAATTTTTCAAAACGCTGAAATTACTTTTCCTGTATTTTAATAATATCCCGAAATACAAAGATTCAAGTCCCGCGTTCGAAAAAATGTTTGATATCCATACAAACTTTCAACCCCTTATTCACCACTTTAGGGGATGAATATTCAAAAACGCTGAAATTAGTTTTCTTGTATTTTAATAACATATATTTTTACGAAGTTTCAAGTTCCTCGCTTAAAATAAAATTTGAGCTCCATACAAATTTTCAACCCCTTTTTAACCCTGTTAGGGGATGAATTTTACAAAACGCTGAAATAACTTTTCCTGTCTTCTAATAATGTCCCCAAATACAAAGATTCAAGTCCCGCACTCTCAAAAATATTTGATATCCGTAAAAATTTTCTATCCCATGTTTTACCACCTTGAGGGATGAATTTTTAAAAACGCTGAAATTTGATTTCTTGTATCTTAATTTAATACCTTTTTGCAAAGTTTCAAGTTCCTAGCTTAAAATAAAATTTGCACCCTAAGACGAACTTTCATCCCCTTTTTAACCCCCTTAGGGGTTGAATTTCCAAAAACGTTGCAATTACTTTTTTTTATAATCGGCTATTATGCCTTTCTAAGAAGTCTCAAAGCATTTGTAATGGATTCAAACTTTCAACCCCTGTTTAACCCTGTTAGGGGATGAATTTTACAAAACGCTGAAATTACTTTTCCTGTATTTTAATAATATCCCCAAATACAAAGATTCAAGTCCTGCGTTCGAAAAAATGTTTGATATCCTTACAAACTTTCAACCCCTTTTTCACCACTTTAGGGGATGAATATTCAAAAACGCTGAAATTAGTTTCTTGTATTTAAATAACATATATTTTTACGAAGTTTCAAGTTCCTAGCTTAAAATAAAATTTGAACTCCATACAAACTTTCAACCCCTTTTTAACCTTGGATTAATTTTACAAAACACTGAAATAACTTGTCCTGTCTTCTAATAATATCATCAAATACAAAGATTCTAGTCCCGCACTCTCAAAAATATTTGATATCCGTACAATTTTTCAACCCCATTTTTTACCACCTTGGGGGATGAATTTTTAAAAACGCTGAAATTTGTTTTCTTGTATCTTAATTTAATACCTTTTTGCAAAGTTTCAAGTTCCTATCTTAACATAAAATTTGCACCCTATGACGAACTTTCATCCCCTTTTTAACCCCCTTACGGGTTGAATTTCCAAAAACGTTGCAATTACTTTTTTTTGTAATCGGCTATTATGCCTTTCTAAGAAGTTTCAAAGCATTTGTAATGGATTCAAACTTTCAACCCCTGTTTAACCCTGTTAGGGGATGAATTTTACAAAACGCTGAAATTACTTTTCCTGTATTTTAATAATATCCCCATACACAAAGATTCTAGTCCCGCACTCTCAAAAATATTTGATATCCGTACAATTTTTCAACCCCATGTTTTACCACCTTGGGGGATGAATTTTTAAAAACGCTGAAATTTGTTTTCTTGTATCTTAATTTAATACCTTTTTGCAAAGTTTCAAGTTCCTAGCTTAAAATAAAATTTGCACCCTATGACGAACTTTCATCCCCTTTTTAACCCCCTTAGGGGTTGAATTTCCAAAAACGTTGCAATTACTTTTTTTTGTAATCGGCTATTATGCCCTTCTAAGAAATTTCAAAGCATTTGTAATGGATTCAAACTTTCAACCCCTGTTTAACCCTGTTAGGGGATGAATTTTACAAAACGCTGAAATTACTTTTCCTGTATTTTAATAATATCCCCAAATACAAAGATTCAAGTCCCGCACTCTCAAAAATATTTGATCTCCGTACAAATTTTCAACCCCTTTTTTACCACCTTGGGGGATGAATTTTTAAAAACGCTGAAATTAGTTTTCTTGTTTTTTAATTTAATACCTTTTTACGAAGTTTCAAGGTCCTAGCTTAAAATAAAATTTGCACCCCAGGACAAAGTTTCATCCCCTTTTTTACCCCCTTAGGGGTTGAATGACCTAAAACGTCGCAATTACTTTTTTTTGTCATCGGCTATTATGCCTTTCTAAGAAGTTTCAAAGCATTTGTAATGGATTCAAACTTTCAACCCCTTTTTAACCCTGTTAGGGGATGAATTTTCAAAAACTCTGAAATTACTTTTCCCGTCTTATAATAATATCCCCATATACAAAGTTTCAAGTCCAACACTCACAAAAATATTTGATCTCCATACAAACTTTCAACCCCTTTTTCACCACCTTGGGGGATGAATTTTCGAAAACGCAGAAACAAGTTTTCTTGTTTTTTAATATAGTACATTTTTACAAAGTTTCAAATTCCTAGTTTAAAATAAAACTTGCACCCCATACAACCTTTCATCCCCTTTTTAACCCCCTTAGGGGTTGAATTTTTCAAAATCGCTTCTTATCTCTTGTACACTTTATAAATTCAATCTAGTGTGCAAATTTCAACTTTCTAGCTTTTGTAGTTTCGGCTCTGCGTTGATGAATCAGTCAGTCAGTCAGTCAGTTAGTCAGTCAGTCAGTCAGGACACTTGCATTTATATATATAGATAACTAGCTGTTGCCCGCGACTTCGTACGCGTGGATTTGTATATTGGTGGTTATAATTTCTACATTAGCTTAGAACATTATGCAGCAAAAGATAGCAGTAGGGACGGTTAATCATTTGTTACAACGCATGAGATTTGTCTTTCACAACCTGGCTATATAATACCACAGAATAACCTAATACGAAGTTTCAAGCCCCTAACTGAATAAAATTGTTCTCGATATAATCTCTCTCAACCCCCAGAAGATTTTCAAGTCCACTATTTAATAAAACCTACTACCTAACTACCTATTTACGAAGTTTTAAGTTCCTAGCTTTAAATAAAATTTGAACCCTCTACCAACTCTCAACCCGTTTAAACCTTTAGGGGATGAATTTTTAAAAACGCTAAAATTACTTTTCTTGTTTTTTAATATTATGCCTTTATACAACGATTCAAGTCCCGCACTCAAATAAATATTTGGGTTCCATACAAATTTTCAACCCCCTTTTCACCACCTTGGGGGATGAATTATCAAAGACTCTGAAATTAGTTTTCTTTTCTCTTAATAAAATACCTTTTTACGAAGCTTCAAGTTCCTAGCTTTAAATAAAATTAAAACCTATACCAACTTTCAACCCCTTTTTAACCCTTTTAAGGGATGAATTTTTAAAAACGCTGAAATTACTTTTCTTGTGCTCTAATAATATGGCTTTATACAAAGATTTAAGTCCCGCACTCTTAAAAAATATTTGATCTCCATACAAACTTTCAACCCCTTTTCACCTCCTCGGGGGATGAATTTTTAAAAACGCTGAATAGGTTTTCTTGTTTTATAATAAAATACCTTTATACGAAGTTTCAAGTTCCTACCTTTAAATAAAATTTGAACCCTATACAAACTTTCAACCCGTTATGGACCCTTATAGGGGATGAATTTTTAAAAACGCTAAAATTACTTTTCTTGTGTTCTAATAATGTGGCTTTATACAAAGATTTAAGTCCCGCACTCTCAAAAATATTTGATCTTCATACAAATTTTCAACCCATTTTTCACCTCCTTCGGGGATTATTTTTTAAAAACGCTGAAATTAGTTTTCTTGTTTTTTAATTTAATACCTTTTTGCGAAGTTTCAAGGTCCTAGCTTAAAATAAAATTTGCACCCCAAGACAAAGTTTCATCCCCTTTTTAACCCCCTTACGGGTTGAATTTCCTAAAACGTCGCAATTACTTTTTTTTGTAATCGGCTATTATGCCTTTCTAAGAAGTTTCAAAGCATTTGTAATGGATTCAAACTTTCAACCCCTTTTTAACCCTGTTAGGGGATGAATTTTCAAAAACGCTGAAATTACTTTTCCTGTCTTATAATAATATCCTCAATTACAAAGTTTCAAGTCCCACACTCACAAAAATATTTGATCTCCATACAAACTTTCAACCCCTTTTTCACCACCTTGGGGGATGAATTTTCGAAAACGCTGAAATTAGTTTCCTTGTTTTTTAATATAATACATTTTTACAAAGTTTCAAATTCCTAGCTTAAAATAAAACTTGTACCCCATACAACCTTTCATCCCCTTTTTAACCCCGTTAGGGGTTGAATTTTTAAAAACGCTGAAATTACTTTTCTTGATTTCTAATAATATGGCTTTATACAAAGATTCAAATCCCGCACTCTCAAAAATATTTGATCTCCGTACAAACTTTCAACCCTTTTTCACCACCTCGGGGGATGAATTTTTAAAAACGCTGAAATTAGTTTTCTTGTTTTTTAATTTAATACCTTTTTGCGAAGTTTCAAGGTCCTAGCTTAAAATAAAATTTGCACCCCAAGACAAAGTTTCATCCCCTTTTTAACCCCCTTACGGGTTGAATTTCCTAAAACGTCGCAATTACTTTTTTTTGTAATCGGCTATTATGCCTTTCTAAGAAGTTTCAAAGCATTTGTAATGGATTCAAACTTTCAACCCCTTTTTAACCCTGTTAGGGGATGAATTTTCAAAAACGCTGAAATTACTTTTCGTGTCTTATAATAATATCCTCAATTACAAAGTTTCAAGTCCCACACTCACAAAAATATTTGATCTCCATACAAACTTTCAACCCCTTTTTCACCACCTTGGGGGATGAATTTTCGAAAACGCTGAAATTAGTTTCCTTGTTTTTTAATATAATACATTTTTACAAAGTTTCAAATTCCTAGCTTAAAATAAAACTTGTACCCCATACAACCTTTCATCGCCTTTTTAACCCCTTAGGGGTTGAATTTTTCAAAATAGCTTCTTATCTCGTGTACACTTTATAAATGCAACCTAGTGTGCAAATTTCAACTTTCTAGCATTTGTAGTTTCGGCTCTGCGTTGATGAATCAGTCAGTCAGTCAGTCAGTCAGTCAGTCAGTCAGTCAGTCAGTCAGTCAGGACACTTGCATTTATATATATAGATTACAACCGCGAGTTTTTGTACTTACAATGAGCATCAAAAATAGATGGTTACCCAATCTATAATAAATTCTTGCTCTGTTTTTAGAAATGACTTCAAATAGAGTCTTTACATACCTACCTAGTTATGGAATGGTACTTACAATTTAGTAAATACTCAATCTGAAACATGAAGAAAATAAGAATACAGAAGAAGAAGAAAAAGGAATTATCGTGAAAGCTACTTAATTGGATTGTATCAAATCAGACTAATGACTCAAATAATAAAAGTCGTCCGATCGGCGACTAGATTTGGCATGAAACCATGCTTTTTACTACAAGACAAATTAGCAATTACATTATTTATCGAAACATTGGCCATTGTCCAAGTACTAGCTGAATTTTATTTAGCATTTTATTGCTTACGGTTCTCAATCACAATAAAGCAAATGTACCTATTAATATTTTTGCTCGATAAAATTTATGATAGAAAAGCGGTAATTTGGGTAAATTTGGCAGCCAGGGTATTTTTGTAATTTTTAAATAAAAGTGAAGTGTTTCACATGATTGATGCTCAAGGCGTGAGAGCACGATGTGCAATTTGTAATGTTTGAATCTTTTGTATGAAAAGTTACACCACACCGTATAACACGCCACCGGTGTGACGTCCCTTACGGATGCCTACGCATATGAATCCAGTGTGGCTCGCCCTTTGCCAATGTCTAATAGATACAATGTTTGTATTTCAGAAGATAGACGCGTACAACCACAGCGGGCCGTCACTGCAGACCTCCGCCGTCATCGCACTCTGCTCCATCGTGCTGGTCCTTGGCATCTTTGTTGGTGCTATCCTAGTTTGGAAGTAAGTCATCTTTATCAGTTACTTGTAACATACCACATCTTCTTTCGGGTCGAATAACTGATGCTAAAAATTCAGCGGTATTGAGAGCCATCATCCCTTGGAACATAATTTTGGGCATCGTCCAATAATTGGCTCTTATAGCAACGAAACTAGTCACTTTGTATGGAGTTCCCATACAGATTTCATTGCTCTTGAGTATACCTATTATGGGAATAACTTACACAAATCAACCTAGTCCCACTTAATAGGTTTCTGTAGTGGGGTGGTGCTATAAAGTAATTAAAGTATTCTTAATAACAAATCAACATAATATAAATTTCAAAACATTGAAATTGTTACATTTAAATTTGAACAAACTAACAATCAAAACCATCTTAATTCATTCTAATAACTCGATCGCACCTAAAATTAAAGACGAATTACAATCACCAGTTAACTAACGCTAAAGGAACCCGTCGACAATGGCCGTGACAGTTTAATCGGCGTTAAACCGTCGTCACATACGTACCGAGAGGCAATGGCTCGAGAAAGTTGATTAGAGTGACTGTCACCTATTCGAGATTTAATCCAGAGTTGAAATGTGACACCGGGCTTGGGTAAAGAGGTAGCGAGTAACACAAGACGTCTTGACACGCTTTAAAGATAAGTTTTTTTAGTTATAGAATTTTTGTATTTATTGTTATTTATGTCGGCACTGGATTAATGTTCTTGTTATGCGTAATTATAAAAATACATGTGAGGAACAGTCATAGATCTGTTTTTCTAAACATACTCTTTGTCACAACATCTTTACGTCTTTTGACGGTGAGAAGAAGTTAGTTTTATTCTAATGACCAAGGAATTAAATTTATTTATTTAAGCTTCTTTATTCAACTGGGTTAATGACACAATGTCGCAATTCATTTTGTTAAAATTTCAACATCATCACTGTATTTCAGTTCAGTACGGCTTTCCCGTATATTTCATTCGAATTATTGTCTCTTTTTAATGATTTAATCCGCTTTCTCGTTTGATTTACACCATATAGGTAGTTAAGTGTAATTAGACGAGTCACAATATTCGTGTCGTCACATTACGGATAGTTTGACGCCTAATTTAAACTAGATACCCTTGAGTTCATATAAGTAGCTGGGTGAAGTTACATTATAACGTCTAATATACTCACGTTTGCGCTTTAGTTTAGAACTTAACAATTCAATTGATTATGCGGTTAGTTTTGTGAAATGGCAAGTCGAAAGTGTCTGTTAAAATACATTTTGAAACTAAATTAAAGACTAAAAATCAGATAAAATATGTGACGTTATCTTGAAAAGGGACCTTATTGTCGATGGCGCTTCCGTCGTTATTAATGATGCTCCGATACAAATACAATGCCGCGCGACGCTTTGCGGCGTAAGCGCCATCGACGATAAGGTCCCTTTTCATAGATAATGCCCCATATACCCAGTCATTGCTAGTGCATAAAAGATTTACTTACGAATCGCGCGTGTGGCCGCCGCAAGCACTAAGAGATCATTCAGTGATGTGTCATTTAGCCTTCGGTCGTAGTGCCCATAAAACTGGCATGCTGTAACTAGGTACATAAAATTGGCCAGATCTTTTACTTCAAATACGCCAATATCCAATGTTCGTTCAAGTTTATGCCACCAACGTTAACCTAACCAATGGTGAGAACCTATTTTGGATAGGATTCATGTTTCTATACTATTTGTTAGGTAAATATTTACTCGTGTAGTCTGATTTTTGCACATTTATTTGATAACTCTTACTAAATTAAAAATTTATGAAATAAGTTATAAAAATAATTAAACATTTAATTAAAATAATTTGATTTGTTCCCAATCAATTAGTATTTTTTAAACAAGAGTGACCGTATAGTTTTCACATTACAAGAGACTATTTGTGCAATACAAGTCTTGCAACATCAGTCGTTTCTGATAACTAACCTTCCATCTGCATCTTAAGTTGTTCCCTAAATTGCATAAGGTATATGTAGAAAAACAACCTCGAGAAGTGGCTCCATAACATTTTAATTCCATAATAAGTATTATACTTTTCCATAGTCTCAATCTAAATATGATCATTCTAATTAGAGATAATAATATTAACGACGAATCATACATCACCGATGTCACAACCGCAGCCTCATAAAATCAACAGAGATCGTTTAGCGCCCTCATTACCCAGGAAGCAGTAACGTCTATTTTAGAACAATACGGTGGCATACGGATTTGTTTATTGTTCATAAATCATCCCACTGTCAATACTTTGACTGCTCTATTTATAGGTTCCTTGTGATATATTCCAACTTTCAAGGGTTAGACGTGACTATTTCTGTGAGGCGGAATAAGGTCGCACACTCGTACGGATTCGTTCATAATATATAATGTGTCTTCCGATAAACTGGCGTAAATCTTAAGAAGGATATACAGTGAAACCTGGATAAGTGAGACTTCAAGGGACGAGCAGATTTGTCTCACATAAAGAGGTATTCCACTTTCTCAGTTAGCCAAGTACAATTAAACTTCTGTCTCATTTACAGAGGGTCCCATTAATAGAGGTGAGAATAGAGGATATATATATCAGTTATAGAGGTGGTTAATAAGGTATTTTGTAATTATCTTTAAAAATAAACAAGGTAAAATAATCCTTGTCCCTAAATATTTTTTAAGTCTGTTTAAATATTTCTTTGAATTTATTTTGAATCCAAAAGATAGATTTTTTCAATTAAATTTGAGACGAACTCATTGCGTCTTAGAAATTTATTAAATGAAATTTTGTTTATTTGTGTTACTTATCAAGATTTCAGCTTTCGTTTCGATAGTTTTAAGCTATTTAGTTTTACCCGCTAATTTATTTCTTGTAGAATTTAAGTAGGTGGTTGCAACCACCTACAAAGGTGTGGATCATTTTAGGTACCTTGGTTGCACATAGGGTTTGAGATCCGGATATCCGGATATCCGAAATATCCGGATATCCGTCAAATCCAAGATCCGGATCCAACGTCTCATAGGATCCAGATATTTCGGATCTCACGGATCCGTTAAATATTGCATTGGTCGCGTTATTGGTACGCGATAACGTCATAAAATAAATACAAATATTGCTTCAACTAAACAGTAGTAACAGTAACAGTATTAAAACGAGCTACCTGCATGCCTCCTGACTGGAATAAGGGTAAATATTTGTATGTTTTAAAGTAATTGTTATCAGGTTTTCGCTCAGTCGCCTTTGGGTCGTCTACCTGGAACATCATTAGTGCTTGTGCGTGTTGTTATCAGTGACTTTTTTGTGTTATCGTGTTCGTTCCCAGTCTTCTGTTAACATAAATAACATGTGCTTGATGTGCTGCTAACTGAGTAACTAATATTGATATTTTTTTCTCGTTATTAAGAAGCTGTAGCCCAAATTTCTTAATTTCCCGAAACTTTTGTAGTAATTTCACATTATTTTGCAGTAATTAACTGGATTTATATATACCTATAATGGAAGATTGTTGTAATGGGGACTGAATAAATGAGTTAGATACTTTTTCTAAGCCATTTTTCTCAATCTAACGACTGAAGGTATAGCTATTTTACCAAGGTAAAGGAATTACGTTTTTTAATAGTATAAATTATATCACACCACACCGGTATAAAATAATAAAAGTACATAAATGTAACTTTTTCTCCATTTTCAATTTTGTGAGCTTATAATGGCAAATTTAAGAAAAAACGCCGAAGTTAAAGCGGTGTTTTTAGAATTAATTCTTCTGAGCAGATATATAGAAATAAATTTGCTTTAATTACTTCATTTTTGGCGTTTTCGGTTACAAATCGACTACGGCCTCCTAAAAAAATGCATACTATTATTAATAGGAATACCTAATTAAGACTACACAGAATATCTTATTATACTTATTTATATCGTTTTGAGATAATAATAATTATTATTAATAGTTGTAATTAACTAAAATATGAACATTTTACATTTTACTAGCTGTTCGTTGTATGTAAGTTGTAAATTTCGTCACCTTTCTTGATACAGATCCGTATTATCCGGATATCCGGATCCGTAAAATTTTAATATCCGAAATATCCGGATCCGAAACTTTTACGGATCTTGCAAACCCTAGTTGCACAGTAACTGATACCAACCGAAGGGAGGAAGAGATAGATATTCGAATCCAAAACGCCCTAAGATGCTCGGCAGCGCTCCATCGAGTCTTAGTGTCCAAGCTGATCAGTAGACCGACCAAGATTCGAGTCTAGAAGACTGTAATTAGACCAATTTTGATGTATGGGTGCGAAGCTTGGACGCTGACTCAGAAAGAAGAGAGCAAGCTCTTAGTGGCGGAGAGGAAAATCTGGCGGAAGATTCTGGGGCCTATCAGAGAGGAAGACGGAACTTGGAGGCGAAGGAAAAATAGGGAGCTAGAGGAGCTGGTTGCGATGCCCAATATAGTTGGCGAGATCAAAGCCACACGACTCCGCTGGCTTGGTCACCTGGAGAGGATGGGGGAGGATCGTGCTGTAAGAAGAGCGTATGTGGGGCGCCCGGGTGGAAAACGTCCGTCTGGACGTCCCAGATACCGCTTACCCAACTGGCGCGAAGTGGCACAGAATTGGGTAGAGTGGCGCTCTCTTGTGTCAGAGGCCAAGATCCTCTTTGGGTCTCTGAGCCAGTGATGTATGTATGTGTATGTATGTATGTAGAATTTAAGTAATCTCACTTGTAATTTTATATAAATATCGATTATCCCATGTATCACACCAATGCTTAACGTAAAATGTATCCACGAATGTCGTGTCGGTACAAACCCGATAGGGTTTCACGGCACTTTTCTGTTTGATTTATTATAAGATTTTAGTATAGAATAAATATAAAAAAAACTACATAAAGTAACTAAATGAAACTTGAAGTCGTTTAGACACAACACAACATGCGGAATTTGTGGATAGAGTAATAGTTAGTAAGAATACGGAAATTGATCAATAAAGTTAGAGAGGTCATAGATTAATGTTATTTCAGTTACAGAGGTCAATTCCTATAAAATTCTAAAAAAAATTAGGAAAATGTAATCTTATAAATATAGTCTCAGTAAAAGAGGTAAAATCCCATCTCTGTCTCAATTATAGAGGTAAATGTGACTATAAAATCACAACAACTAATCCCAGTTATAGAGGTTCGTTTTATCTCACTAACAGAGGTAATTCAGTGCTAAAGTGTCGGGACCGCACCATGAGTCCCAGCAATAGAGGTTTCTCACTTATCCAGGTCCCACTTAACCAGGTTTCACTGTAATAGTTTTGTAAAGACAAATTATGATTTGAGACTTAAAATGAAAATTAAGCTTTAATTGATAGAGCTTACGGAATTTACCCAAGCAGAATATGATCATTGACTTTTGTCATTCATAAAATTCCAAGTAAAATTTTACTTGCAAAAAATTTTTAAAGTCTATTTTATGTACATTTTCAGTCTGTTAACTCAACGACTAAAGTTCAAATACAAACGTTTCCATTTAAATAAGTATTTTACATGTTTTAATTTGTTGATAATTTAATAGAGAAATTTGCTGTCGTTCTAAATTTAAATATTTATTAAATGCTAATTCACTGTTGATGTATTTATACCAGGGATGTTGCGAACATCCGCATCCGCATCCGCAACCGCGGAACTTCCGCATCATTTTCAACATCCGCATCTGCATCCGCATCCGCATAAAATCGATGCGGAGCTTATGCGGATGCGGATGTCGAACAAGTCGGTACAGGAACGTCTTAGCGGCGGCGTAAGAGCTAGGTTTGTCAATTTTGTCATTACTACTCATTACCTATAACGAAATCGTCTAGATCCAGAAAAGTCGGCTAAGTTACTGTTTATTAAATATAGCGCACCTATAGTCTCATTAATAATGGCATACGTTTCATTTTCGGCCTTCGCAAATACGACCATGTTTCTTTTTATCGCCGTCAGCTAAATTGGCTCTATCCGTCGTCGTAGGTCCCTTAGAATCCTGAGTATTCTATTCTCCATCTTGTTCGAGCCTGCCTCTCCTAGATATCTTAAATGTAAATTCACTTTCATCACCCCCCGTCCAGGATGTGAACTTCGTTCCTCCCGTTCTCTCAAACTTTCGATTCCTTCTGGTTTTATGTCCAACTCTTTCGCCGTTGAGGCAATCCGTCTCTGGAACTCTCTCTATTCGACAAGCCCCAAGCAAACCTCTCTTTAAACGACTACTCCGCAAGCATCTTCTGTCAGAAGAATTTAAATAATGTTCTCCATCTTTTATGTACCTAGTAATATTTATCAGTTTATCTTTGTATATCGTATAAGTATTCGTATTTTATCATAATTTTGTAGGTTTATCTTATTATGTTTATTTGTCTCTGTTTGACCCAATGGTATTTTTGTATTTTGTATTTATTTATTGCAATTCACATGTAGAGATTGACTAGTAGAGAATGCCTTTAGGCATTAAGTCCGCCATTTGTACATTTTCCTGTGTTTGTACAATAAAGTTTAAATGAATAAATATATTCTTGCTCAAATACTAAACGTTATGTTTTTTTTTAAATAAAAAAATACAAAAAGGTAATATTTGACGTTTTCTAAGTACCTAATCTTGACATCCGCATCCGCATCCGCGGATGTGAGCCTTTAAACATCCGCATCCGCATCCGCATCCGCGGATGTCAAAAAATCTGCATCCGCAACATCCCTGATTTATACGACGAGTTGCTCAATTAACGTTACTAAAACAATATGTCGCGGTAAAGAGTCTATATATAGGTTGGGCTAATATTAATTATTCATGTTAAACCCTTCTTGCAAATTACCTAAAAAGCATGGCGATAAAAGAGACAAAGAAAAAACTATTCCTCGCCAAACTCATTACTCGGTGCGTGACTAATTATGCCAAAATTATACTACACGCTGCTTCTTGTCTCTGATTGGCCAATTCAAAAATGGCCGACCAATCGGCGCGCAGCGTGGCCACTCCCGCGCACGCTCTAGTCTCACTTCGCTAAAGCTACTGTAAATATGATGAATATTCAGTTCTTATTAATATGTATGTCCATTGGTTATATATTGTTATTTAAACTATGTAGCTGCAATCATTTTCGAGTCTCCACTATAGCTACATTTAAAGCTTAAAAAAATGGTTGCTATTAAGAGTAAAAGAAAAATAAAACTGCAGATTGAGGGATTAAATCTTTGAATGCTCTGCTGCGATAAAATTATTGTGCAAAATACTTAGCAAACTTGTCGACTAAATATAATATTGACAGCTGTCAGTATTTAACAAATACCGTCAACCTAACTATTGATAATCTTGTTATTTCATTTAACACCAATACAGACCTTGTGTATGCGTTACGTTTATTCATGTAATAGGTTTTTATTTGTCAACCTTAAATATTTTTATTATAAGCCGTTTTATCCCAACGCTGGGTATTAAGAGAGGGTGCTAGATATTTTTCTATTGTGCACGGGTATTGGGCTAAATCTAGCAAATCCTCCCAATTAATTCCAGTTCCAATCCTCCCGAGATCACTAAAAGGACTGATCACGTGTTCGCATAGACATAACAATATTATTTTATAAAATAAGCTACATTTATATATAAAAAAAGATGAAGTATAGTTTGAAATTCAAAATTCAAAAAAAATTATATAATAGTATTTTTTACGTACTTAACATTTATATTAGTTATTAGTTATTTTATTATATATTATTATTTTGATATATATATTATTAGTTATTTATTATTATATATATATATATTAGTTATTTTGATACAATATGCCTACGTCCATTATTAAGTTCAAGTAATCGGCACTAAGCTGTGGGCACTCTTTGAACTCGGACTCCCTTTGTCGCCGATTCCCTTGGTCTTTGGTCTATAAACCGGTGCTCGGCGCATATGGCTCAAACGACATACCACACTGTGCTGTTTTGAGTGCGAGCTTGCGGCTGAGTCTAAGGCAACAGCGATCCGTTTCTCTTGTTTCACAACCATATAAGCGGACCATATTTAAAATAATTAATCGAACCCACCATATTATTTAATTAATCAATCTTGGCTCTGGCAATCAATCTGGCAATAGAATTGGTACAACAAAAAGTTGAATCGTGAAACTTATTTCGTTATGAAGAAATCACAAATGTTTCTTCACACTCTTACACACAATAAACCTCTTTCTAGCATCTTAATTAAAGCATTTCTCCAACGAAAACAGTAACACAAAATTCAAAACAATCGCGGCCCCTCCGACACCGAATCCTCAAAGAACTTTTATGACTATTTTGCAAATCCCATTCAGCTTTTAACTCGAGACTCAGGAAGTGTAAACGACCCTCAAAAAAAAAGGGGGAATTCAGAAAAAAAATCCCGCATAAACTCGTTGAGGTGCCCTCGAGTTCCACCGGGGGTCCAAAACAATGGGGTATTTACCAGCGCTCTCTTTGTTTTAAGCTGAGTGTCTGTACTTTACAAGCAGGTAAGAAAGGCAAAAACTCCAGCAGTTTTGGAACAGCGGAACCACTCGAAAATTGCTTGCATTGCGCTAAAGTTGAGAAATTCGGTTAGCGCGGGGCTGAACGATTCAATTGAACTATATCGATTGTAGTGAAAAGTGAAAACCTAGGGTGGAATTGGGACTTCTCGTTTTGTATATGTAATTTTATAACACTTCAAGTTATACAATTCTTTAGATATATACCTACAGTTATTCTAGTACCTATTTATATTTATATATGCCCTTTTGCATAATTAGGGTTCCGTACCCAAAGGGTAAAAACGGGACCCTATTACTAAGACTCCGCTGTCCGTCCGTCCGTCCGTCCATCCGTCTGTCACCAGGCTGTATCTCACAAACCGTGATAGCTAGACAGTTGAAATTTTCACAGATGATGTATTTCAGTTGCTGCTATAACAACAAATACTAAAAACAGACTAAAATAAAGTTTTTTTTTGCTTGTTTTGCTCTATTTGTTGTTGATGGTGCGGAACCCTCCGTGCGCGAGTCCGACTCGCACTTGGCCGGTTTTTTTATACCCTTGTCAAAGTAAATTTAACGTATTTTATTTTTGAACCAATTTAATTTTAGTTTTTCTCGCTAAAAAAAGCGGCCAAGTGCGAGTCGGACTCGCCCATGAAGGGTTCCGTATTTAGGCGATTTATGACGTATAAAAAAAAACTACTTACTAGATCTCGTTCAAACCAATTTTCGGTGGAAGTTTACATGGTAATGTACATCATATATTTTTTTTAGTTTTATCATTCTCTTATTTTAGAAGTTACAGGGGGGGGGACACACATTTTACCACTTTGGAAGTGTCTCTCGCGCAAACTATTCAGTTTAGAAAAAAATGATATTAGAAACCTCAATATCATTTTTGAAGACCTATCCATAGATACCCCATACGTATGGGTTTGATGAAAAAAAAAATTTTGAGTTTCAGTTCGAAGTATGGGGAACCCCAAAAATTTATTGTTTTTTTTCTATTTTTGTGTGAAAATCTTAATGCGGTTCACAGAATACATCTACTTACCAAGTTTCAACAGTATAGTTCTTATAGTTTCGGAGAAAAGTGGCTGTGACATACGGACGGACAGACAGACGGACAGACAGACAGACAGACATGACGAATCTATAAGAGTTCCGTTTTTTGCCATTTGGCTACGGAACCCTAATAAAAAGTGACATTTACCGAACCTTTCTTCTTATACTCGAAATAACGCTCGTTGGTTTAGTTAAACCGGACTTTCATAATATAATATTTGGACATTTCAGACGTGTTTCCAGTATTTCTAAAGTACAGTCATAAAAATTGCGGACGAAGGTAGAATTTTAAAAATGTGGGTTAAGTTTAACCATATTTTCTGCATGTTATGGTCTAAGAGACGCATAATCATATTTTGAAACAATACTGCAGAGACTTTGTTGTCTCTTTTGAATTTTATATTTAATAAACAGGAAATATTTTTTTCTGGATTCTACATTTTAGTGACGGAAATAACGAATACACAAATGGTGTAGGTAACTAGTTACATCAAACTTGTTTCTATGTTGCTGAATTCGTCAATCTATGCGTCCAAAGTTAAAACGGCCGTTTTTGTTTTGAGTTCATAGATTGACGAATCCAGCAACATAGAAACTAGTTTGATGTATTCAAAAGGTACTTTAATACAAAATACAGTACGTAGCGGCCCCCTTTTTTAAATATCTTTCGTTAAATTTAAATAATCACGATTATTTAGCAGTGGCACTAGTGTGCACGTTAATGGGCTCTTAAACATATTTGAATTTGAGGTATATTGCATACGAGCTCCATACATCAGTTCCGTGTATTGACGGACAAATTTAAATTCTTAGTAACAATCACCTTGAAAAATAAATTCAAAGGAAATGATGACCTTAAAATTTACTAAGATCTTGGAAATAAACCTATCTGCTTATTGCTAACCAGACACATCTATACTTGCTAGAAACTGTAGGACATGACAAGCATATCCCGTTAGTTTTTTACTAGACTATATTTCAATCAAAGTCTAGAGGAGCATTGAAGTAATTTCTATAGGAAACCTATATAAGGAACACGGAATGGTGCCCGCGACCTATTGTGTAATAAATAACATTGATTTCTTGCGTTTCCCGCCATTGTGTTAGTTGATGGAAAATTTCGATTGAATTTCAGTGGAAGCAATTAGTTTCAAATTATTTGCATCGAATAGCTCCCATAGCTCTAGATCGCAACTCGATATCTTGAAATATTTTCGAAGTTTGCTACCTATTTACTAACGTACTTACCTACTCCCTAGTCCCTATCTACATTCGCATAGAAGCGAAAATATTTTGCTAAAGTAAGATTTTTCGTTTCCTTTTGAAGCTTACTCGTTCGTCCTCTTTATATTTAGAACCCACCGTTTTGTTTCGCTAGTGTGAGTGAAGTTAAATACATATTTACCATTATTATTTGCTATCACATACCTATATACAGCATTTCAGTTACTACGCATAATAAGCAAAGCACTCAAACAATTCATTTTACAAACCAAAGAAACGCCGTGTTCGAGTCTAATATGGCTAACAAAAACTCGTATCTGCCGCGGAATCTAATTCCGCAGAACAATAGAGTGAATAATGAAAAGACGCATAACAAGTGCATAGACAAACGAGTTATGATGGCGCTTCTACGGAACAGAGAAATAAATGGAGTAGAAAAAACTTTTGTTCTTAGCGTCATTTAAATATTTTTTAATGACGCTAAGGACAAAAGTTTCAGAAACAAAGTATATTTTAATAATTGCTAAGTAACTAAGCGAGAATCAAGATAATGAAACAATACGACATACGTAGTAGGAGCCAATTCACATTAAGCTGCAGTAGGTTCAGCCAGCAGAGTATTTGAAATAAGTTTTTGGCAAAAATTTCATTTTTGGTACAAGCTTTTATCGCTGACTGTACTTTTCTTACGACAGACAACTAATACTCATCGAGACAATTCTAAAAACCCCTAACACAATTAGGTTGCGTTGTTTCATCACAGAGTTCCTATGGCCACCTCCTGTCTCCATCATCAGATCAGTTCGACAGTACCATATTATTGTATTGTCATCAGAACTACATACAGCTGCCAATTTTCATGACGCTACGATCCTTGGAAGATGGTTAAATTAGTTACCATAGATTCCATTACATAGTTATGTAACTTAGGTCGACCTGTACATACATACGTACATACATAATAAAAGCTTGTTAAAAACTTAGCGCTTGTTTAGATCCCTAGTAACTTCATCGATTCGAAACCTCTTGTACATTCTGTCGCCAGTGTTAATCAAATCGTAGATTATATAGGAACTAGTTGCTCAATAGATTCTTATGGGGTTAACGATTACAGCCCATTGCCATTGGCTACTCATATTTTATACTAAATGTACCTGTCCTTACCTGGCGGTCTAGCATAAGTTGCGTTGTAAGATGTATAGAGTCGCGCGCGAGAACGCAACTCATGCTAGACCGTCTGACTTCCTCTTGCACAACCTACCCACCATTTACGCTTTCGCCATACCAAATACTATCAGATCAGCATTCTATTTATGGCTTAACGTCTTTATTAAGGCCCATTGTCTCGTTCTCATTAAGGCGAATGGATTGAACCGTTGATTTTCAGACCGGACTTATTATTGGCAATCTGCATACAATCACATATTTGCATAATATCTCAATCGTGTGTTTCATGGTTCGGTGTTGTGGCTTCGTGATTGGTAAGGAAGGTGTGTACCTACCATGGAACCGTCGTAATAAAGTTATTGTCAAATGCCAATATGCCGATGTTGAGCAAACGTTAAATTAACCGAGACAAGATACCATTGGTATTTATTTAGCCTATAAATTATAGCTCGCTGTTAGTCATGTCGTAGGTTCATAAATACAATAAGTAACGGATACTATGGGTGGGGCTCGAATTATTGAGCACAATAACAGTTTGTTTAATGGCTAATTTGTAGACACATTTTTACTAAAAGCAGGAAAGAAGTAGGATATGATAAGGTTCAATTTAACCATAATTACAGTAAGAGCTAATTATAGTCCGGCTGTAATTATATACGCCGCCATTGCAATTATGCCGTTATACAAATTATATGTCGCATGTGACAACAACTGGGTACTTAGTTTACTTAATTTCCGCGTATGTGAAGTAAGTAATTATTTATTGAAGTATTATGCGGGTATGTTTTAAATTTAAACAACCCAACTGGAGATTATATGAACTACCTATGCAATAATATATGTACTGTGTTTTTCATCACACAACATACTCGTACTAGATACATATTTATTGATATACATAAGTAAGTAGGTTATTTGTAATTATAGAATACATGAATATTCCGAAATATTGATACTGCAGGTGCAAATTGATTACATAATTGTATTAAAATATGCGTGCAATGCGTGTATACAGCTGTCTTATATACTTATGTGTACTGAAATTATTCTGTAAACATTAAAATAATACAGGAAATCGAATCGAACATAATAAGCTTTGTATAAGAAAACTCATAAAACTTAAGCACTCTCCTCAATAAACAATTTGCCGTATTCGAACTTCAAGATATTCACAAGAGACGACACGTCGACACGTACTAGATCCATTCTAGATACGTTATAGTTTAGATTTCACTAGTTCTCTTTTGCAGCGCAATTCGGGCAACCAATGTCACTTTTACAATAGATCGTGTTAGATATCTATTAGATGTGAATTAGATCTCTAAGTAATATCTTGTGGAAATCGTTCAAGAGTATCTCCAGAATCGCGGAAATGTCAAATTTGACAGGTTAGATCTTAAACATATCGTTATCGTATCTTGGCGATGTCGATGTCTAAAAGATATCTTATAGATGTCTATTACAAAATCCGAATCGGACCTAATGTATTGAAACAGGTATAACAATTTAAATATTTATATGAAAAATTTGAAAAGCAATCTTCAGTTTTTCCTTTTAAGACCGAAGCGAGTAACTTTTATGGAAACTTCAATATGCCAATTCTGAGTTTAAAACTTTCAAGCCGGATAAGGAAATGAACTATTTGATAGCTTTTAAAATGTTACTTTCTTTCATTTTACAAAATGCACTTTTTACTGGGTTTAAAGTTTAACGTTATCTCTTGAAAGAATTTTCTCTTAGGTCTTATCAATATTATTACCTACGTACGAAATGACATTTCTTTAAATAAGTGTAGCTACATATTAGGTATATTCATTTAATATGATACTTTATAGTAGGTAGGGACCTAAAGTAACTTAATGCCTGTTGCTTAGCTTAGCTGAAGACTTAGAGTTAGACCAAGTTAGACCAAAGTGGAAGGAGATAAACTAAACGTTATCTCGTAAAATGATTGTTGTTTATTGTTCCTACCGTTAAAAAAATATTAGACTTGATGAAAGGTTTTTTTTTTACCATTCCTTTCGACATACAAGACAAATAAGTTCACTAAAAGATTAACAATTTTACAGGTTAAGTAATCATAAACATTATGCTATAATAAAAATAATCCATCACTTATCACTAACACCGGATTTGCACGGTACACCGCTCTAATCTCCAAAAAGCGTCGCAATGTTCCCATCGAGGATGGTGGTCTAATTAGTACAGCATCCACTAATACAACACGGTCGAGTGGACGCGCCTCGGGTGGCGCCTGATTCTAGCGTGTTCTTGGATCGATTTACTACGTGTATTAGAGTTTGATTTAATTGATATTTTGATTGAAATCACTAGGTAATCATTTGACGCTGAAGCAATAACTTATCCGGCTGCGCGCAAGAATTAAACATATTATTTCCGATATTTTCCCTTTTTTATTCAGAATTATTAGAGCATATTTGAGTATTTGTTTCCATCCGCTATCAGGCACTCAAAGTGTGAAACTTGGACGCAAGACTAATCCGATTCGGTTCTAACATACTACTAAAGTATCGAGCACACCGAAGCCTCGACAATTCGCGTAAAACCACGTCATCATAATTTAAACTCTGGTGTGGTCAGTACTTTAAAGCTCAAAAACTAACCCGTATAAGCTTAGGTCACCTGTCGAGCGAAAATCAAATATAATTCTTCATAGCAATATCGAAGCCTCATAATCCACCCCTAAACCGCCTTCACACGTAATACCTCCACGATAACGGAAGGTGTCAGAATTCGAAAACCGGGTGAGGCGTTAAACGGACAGCTCCAACACAAAGGCATATTAAATTACTACACTGTGCCAGATCTCTGGTATGCCTTATGCTAGCTGACGAATAAGTCTATTGTTTTAATTTTATTCTTTTGTTTTGAAGTTTGACGTTAAAAATGCGTTTAATTTATAATTTAGGAATGTTCACCTTTGTCTTTTCATTTCTGCTTTCAGAAATTCCAGATTGTAGCAGACGAATAAGTTCAAATAGTTCTATTCTTTTAAATTTACTCTCTATTTTTGAATTAGGATAACAAGAAAGCACAGTGTAAATCCATTTATTAGCTAAATTCATATCTGTTTAATGTTTTGACATAATATTAGGTACTCGTATTATGATATAAATGACCGAACCGCGTGTTACTTTGAATCAATAAGTATATTTTGAAGAATAAATATCATTAATAAAGATTTGTTCCTACATGTTAAGACATAACATTTATTTATTGAAAACTAAAACATTAAAAAAGGAAAAGCCAATGTTTAATGAACACAAAAAAACGACCACCCCAAACTGCAGACGGAAATCTCTCACCTCCGGATTTCTCGCAGCCAAATATGTCCACTATCTCCCACATTAGTCATCGGTCGTACTCATTATAACACCCAAAACGTCCACTCTAATACAGACCCCTGCCAATCAATATGGTAACCCGTCTTCAGAGATTACTTACGAGTCGGTTAGCTCGGCTTCGTAACTCGATCGCTTACGTTATGCGGTTGTCGACAAAATGAGGTGTCTACGTCGATTTGGCGTATGCTCCGTGACTAATATTTGGTAGAATGCGGTTTTAGTATTAGATTTCCTAGGCGATGTTGCGACATAGTGATAGCGGTAGTTTAGAATAGTTGTGCAAATTTCTATCATTTCTATCAGAATATATTATTATATTCTAATGTGCCCGTTGCTTATTCGTCGGCCGTCTATGTAATTTCCCAAAATAAAACGTTTGCGTCCGTCACGTTAAGTTTTCTATGTCATATTTCATCAAAATCAGTGCAATAGACTTCTCATCTATAATATAAGTATGGCTTTAAAAACTGCTTAAATCCCCCTGTTTTATTTACCAAGTGTAGTATGCATTTCTTTTTTCGTTACTTTTTAAACATCCTTTCTATTATAATTTTGTCCACAATTTACTTTATATATTACAGACATTTGTAATTACTTACATTCCTGACCTGTTTTGCTTTATTAGCAATGATACGTTTTTTTTTTTTTTTTTTTTCATTTATTAAAGTTCTAAACAATTAAATGGATCGCAGAGTTTCATGTATCTTAACTGCTAAGCCAAAAATGGCTTGTTTACAGCTAGAGTTCGGACTAAATGCACTACATAGGTCCTTATGTTATAAAGTTGTACATATGTTACATTAAAGTTACGTTTTATAAAATATAATCATAATTACTAGATGATAACAGGTATTTTTTTACATCTTTATTTGATTCAGGATTGGTTAGGTATAAATCTTGTAAATATTTCGGAAGTTTAGCCCATGGCATTGCAGTATTGGGCACGTTACTCGCGCATAGAAAGTTCGAACCAATCAACGCGAAGTCCTAACTTGTTTGCTGACCTTTCGAGACGGTTTGTGTGGCTTCGATGGTCTTTACAACTTCATCGGGAGGAGTGGCTGCTGCACAGTTCCTAGACAAAGAGTTCAGACTTCGTTCAAACTTGCTATGATAGCTAATTTAGATGAACGTTTTTGTACGACATAGGGTAGTCTTCTGATCTTAGACCTCAAATGTGGCCGTAATCGTTGCCATCTCCTTCTTGTTTTAAATAGCGTTTTCCAAACTTCAACATTAGTTTAATTTTATACACGAGGATGTTATGGTGAGTTGTTGGTTCCATTTCCCTCTTCGTTACAAATGATCTAGAATTCGACTCTGTTAAGCTATGTAGTAATTAATACATCTCGTGTGCAAGTTCAGAAGCAAAGTACCTCGCCATTTGCACCAGTTTTATAGCGAATGCCACTGAACCTTGCAATCGCGGAAATTTAGTTTTTGTTGGGATTGGTCCAGGTTTTCAAGAAATTTTCATATTCAAGAAATAATAATCAACATTTATTTTATATCACGCAACATATAAGTTTCTAATTTAGTTCTAGGTATGCGTAAAAAAGGTGATTGCGTTTAGGAATAACCTACTAACGCCTTTAGATAAATCTATATATTATAGTAATCTAAGTATTGATTTGCCCACAAATCAAAGCAACCTAGGTATTGCAAAGGTCTCTCCTTGGCAGAGAACGGGTAAATAAACGATATTGCTTCGTCTGGGGTCTAGGCAATCAAATGTTATTTGCCCTACGTTTAATATAGTCCATTATATTCGCATTGAGCTTCGTAGGGAGACTATTTTTTATAATACGCATTACAAATAAAATGTGAGTATGAGTAAGTCTCTATACCGTCTTCCATCAAAAATCAATACAGCTGCTTCAATTATTTCTTTGAAATCTTTAAATCGAGCTACCAAATATCTACGCCATTAAAAATAACTCATAAAAAATACCCACGACGCTTTACTATCTCCCATTCACTGGCTTAATAAATCCATTCACTGATTTATAGTATTGATTTAACGACAAGTGGCATTTGAAGTCAAAACTTTCTTACAACTTTGATAAACAAACATTGTGACTTCATATCAAAACGACGTATCATTATATCATAATGGATAAGAGTCGGCCTTTGTGTGTACGGGGAAGTTGACAATGGAACGTCATTTTTTATTCAGAATTCGTAAAAAGAGAACCGTTTTATCTTTGAAAAATTAGATAATAGATAAAGTATTGGAACTATGCATGCTGTAGTGCGTGTTGTGTGGCTTGGTCACTCTTGTTGTTAAAACTTTTGTAAGCTTCCACATTACATCTATGTACAAATTCTAATGGATCTAATTTGTCTTACAATTAAGACAAATTAGATCCATTTCTTGGAATTTTGTTGCCTGGCTGATAAAAACTTGAGCAATTAATTCGTACCTTTTGTTCATTTATAAATCAGAAGGCATTTAATACATCGTATATATCTTAATTTAATTTCTTCATATACCGTCAGTCTTAACATTAAATCACGTAACTTGACCAATTAATCGATACGAACCTCAAAAATGTCCACTAACCAATTCAACAAGAGTGTTGTATACCGCATCCGTTCCATGAATGGCCATGGGTGGTCGAGACTTGGGAGACTAATGGTCGTAAGAGACAGACATGTGAACTTACGCCGGCGACATGCCGACGTACTGGTAAATGGCGTTATGGACAGAAGTTGTATGGGACAATGCCGGAAGTCAAAACAATACTAGGAGATTAGAAGAGACATATTGAACGTATATAAGATGTATTTGTTAAAACATATAACTGCTAGCATTTCTTGATAAACATATAAAAAGGGGTACAGAGTGAAAAAAAAAACCGCCCTGTCTAGAGTCACCTGTAGCGTCAACCGATCTCTTAGAAAACACTTTGAAGAGGGGCATCCATTTCTAGCTTATTTTTTTGCTCAAAAAATTGGCGAACCAGCGAGAACGAGAATCGACCAAATTTGCCTGCTTCCCAAGTACTTTTTATAAATACGTATAAATAAAAAAATATAAATTAACAATACAGCCAATAACTTGAAGAATCACATCCGTAGACTATTAAATTATCCATCGTAATACGTAACCCATCCTATCATTATACGTACATCAATAAAATATTAATAAAACCAAATATGAGGTTTCGCTACCTGCTTTACAAAGAAACATCTGCCTTAGAAATGAATCGTGAAATAACCATCACTAATATGTTTATAATAATCCTGGATACTCAAATTGAAAGAAATATGCGGCGTAACGAGCCGTAATGTGAAGCCTGTATTGTCTGCATAATAAATACTTTTACAATTGTAGAATACCTTATACCAGTGGTATAATTCTAAAAGGTATAATATCAAAAACATATTGCAATATACGCTGCTGGTAAAGGAAGAAGTAATACAAAGTTGGCAAGATTGTTTGATGATGAATGCATTTAGTTCTCGTTGGAAGCAAAGTAGGTATTCATTTCTAGATTTATTTGTTGCTCTAGTTTAGCAATGATATGAATTAACATTAAGAATCTTTGAAAGTCTAACTTTAAATTTATTTCCACGATTTAAGACGCAGCGTTTGGATGTATGTCGTATACTTTGAATCTTAATCTCTCTTAGTATATGTTTATTCGTGTCTTTTACTTATTAATATTCAATCAGCTTATTATATCAACAATTTGTGTATAGCAAACAAAAACTAACAATAGTTGTTTGACTACCATGCATTGTCTTGTGTTTTTGTCATAATTTATTTCATTGAATGAAACTGGTTTATACATTATACACCGTTTAATGCCTAATATACGCTTACTTAGTAGGTACGTTGTACGTTGACCTGTTATCTGCGAAATGGGACACCTAAGTGTCCATATATCATATGAGGTGCCAGGCACGCTATCTAACTAAATTAAAGCTATTAATCACAACTATGTACATTAAGGAACTGATATAGTTAGGTAAGAGCGATGGATATGATGACACGTATAGCAAAGAATGTACCTACTTAGTGACGATACGTGTATAAAGTGTCATTCAATAGAATTTGCTAACTATGTAAACAAACCGCCATACTAAAATTTACATTTAGTCAAATTACTAGTAACATTTGTTTACATAGTTCGCAAGTTCTATTGAATGACACTTTAAAGTCATATACTTAGTTATACAAAAAAAATACATTTTGTACTTTTAATGACATTCTTGTTAAATTGTAAGTTGCAAATGTACAAGAATAATAATATACCTAACTAATAGATGTACATAACCCATTGCCTGACTTAAGCTTTCTTATGTTGAACTTTGTCAAGCATTTAGACATTCCGTTATCGTTGGTATTTATTAAATAAATTGTTTTTTTATGACTAATATATTGATATTTACTAGAGAATTATTGTTTGAAGGACTGATTTCTGAATTCCTTTTAACTACTTTTATATAGTACATATAGTAAATCCTTTTTCACCTTGATATGAAAAAACTAAAAAGTTAAAACAAAAGCGAGTGAGGTAATTGTAGTAATTTGTACTACCTAATACCATGCAGTTTCTAACAGTAGGTAGATACAAGCAGGTATGTATGTCAAAATCTAACGGAAACAGACTTAGAGGGAATGCCAATAAATCCTAGCAAATAGTCAACAATTTTACGCCACGAAATGTGGCTAAATGATAGGTTTGGAAAACGTTAAGATTTAGTGGCAATTTGTTCTGCGAAGAAATGTTTCTATAGAAGTATAGGTAATGTGTATCATAAAAACTAATATTCATTGTCAATAATATCTGTACGGTGCCACTAGTGTACTAATTTTGTTTCATTGTTTGAACTTGAGGCGCAACAAATGTTTTAGAGTTTCGTAGTCCGCTAGAAGTGTTCGCGCGAACGTTAAACAAATACTCAATTAAACTTGTTCAAGAAGCCTTATGTGTGAATAAGCATAATTACATCGGACGACCGTTTATTCTCAAGTCTGCAAACAAAAGGATAAAGACTCCAACAAAAGCGAGAGAACGCTTATTTTCTTAGAAAAGCGAATTTCTTTGTAGATGTGAGCGTTAACGGTTACACATGGCTAGGCAGAAAGTAAACTAGGTCCTATTCAGACTTCACAAAGAACTCCTACACGAGTTTATGCATGATTAGGATGCTGGAAAATACATTCGTTTGAGAGTCTCTGAAGAATGAATGGTATTTAACAGAAGAAAAATCTGTGTGCAAGAGCACAGTATGAGTTATATAATAAGAGTTACTATATGCTTCTTAAATTATGCAACTCGTATTTTTATTGCTTGCCCGGCAAGTAAATTTTACAAAACGCGTCAACTAATTTATATCAGTTTCAACCGTCATCAGTTATATTATAAACTTGAATTGTGCTTGTCCGCTACATAGCATTACATTTGTTGTGACATTGATATTTTATATTCTATTTTACGACTTCGGGCCGTCATTCGTTGTTTATGATTTACCATTTTAACTCCACAACCCTTAACATTTAAACTAACTTTGTTTTTTCCTTCTCCATCAGACACAAGCGGAAAGTCACCAATCTCCTGCCATCCAAATCCTCGGCACCCAACCAGACCGGCTCGCAGCGACGGGCGCCGCCGCCAGCGCCGTTATACGAGGATCTGCAAGACTTGCCGAGACGACCACCCATCCCACACAGACCGGACCTTGAACCACAGTTGGAGGTAAGGCACACTTTTATTAAGAACCTATATTTTATTGACTTTAATCTCTAAATCGAACAAAAGTTGCATTTTCAGTCGACATCAAAGTCTTGTTTAGTTGTAATATTGTAATGTTTCTTCACGTTATCCATAACTTCCAACCCAATTCCTATACTTGATTAAGAGGCAGTAAAGCAACAATGGAAATTAATTTGCTTTTTTTACCTTTCACAGATGGTAGAAACAAAGAGACCAGGCTGTACCGGCCGAGTCTTCGTATGCGGATCGGGAGGCACATGGCGCGGCGGCAACTCCTGCGGCGGTGATACCTGCGGTGCCCCCCTCTACGAGGAGTTACCCCACCGCTCTGACGACTCCCTACACAGCGACGACCACTTCGCCGAAGACGAGCTCAGCCTTGTCGGCGAAGCGGCACCCTGTCGGACGTGCTCCAAACCACCCGCTCCACAATCTCTACCGCACCGTCCCAGACACCACCGTCTAGACCGGCGGCCCAAATCCTTAGAGAGACGACGAGCTCAACAGAGAATGCCGAGGCACATGCATCCACCCGATCCCTCTGAATTCCATGAAGGCGTTTTGCTAGATGCGTTACTAAGACTATATCCTCAAGTTGGGACCGTAGGCGCCAGGCCTCAAGGACCTATACCTGTTGGTGCGGGCGGCGCTTGGCCTGGCGGAGATTTACCAGGAATAGGCTGCTGGAGAGGGCCAAGGGCGTCTCCTAAACCTCCGAGCGGGGACTCCTCCTTTGGATCCGATTCTGGATATAGTAATAATACTTGTGGTACATGCGGCACGAGAACCTCCTCCCGGCATCGCCTCTCTGCGGAAATACCAATGTCGTGAACTGTGCAGTGTCCGAACTAAGTGATAAAGATTTGGTCATGTGCCATAACTGTTCTTTGTGATATACGGCAGTTAAAATCATAAAACAGGAATGAAATCGAAGCAATTTATTGTTAAACTTTATTGGCCTAAATTCAACAGAGAGTACGGCCTTTTCAATTCTCATGCCTTCAATATACATTGTTTCTGGTTAGTTTAAACTGTGAATTGTTATTGACTTGAATAAAATTCGTAGTGTCTAATTTTTTACGATTGTGTAAAGTAGCATTGGGGTCCTAACTAGTTAGGCGTGTAATGTTTTGGAATATCCACTCAATACAATTATTTTCATGAATAGCTTAGCGTTAAATGGTTTTTGTATATAATTCATGTGACCATATTTTAAGTAGTGATAGAAGTTTTGTCCTAGTAAGTTATTTCGAGCTAGTCCTAAAATTATCACATTTAATATGGATTATAAAATGAAATTGTAAATTTTAGTTATTCATGAAAGTTGTACATCGTTTTGCTGACATGTAGATATTGTAAATATTTTGTAGGTAAATGAATTAATATGTACTGTAAGGATAGTAAGATAAATTTTATAATCATATCACTAGGGGTGGATTTCCCCTATCATTTTAGCGGTCAATAATAATCAGCCTATTTACATAAAAATGTTTGGAGAAAATCCCCTTCCAAATTATTTAGACATTGCATAAAGGTTTCAATCACGTTTTATTTCTAAATACACTACAACTGCCGTTTTCTTATTTCCTATAACTGGTGCTAACATTTCGTATTTAAATTATTTTACATATTACTGAATCGCGATTAGAAAGGGATTGAGATAGCTGTCAATCCATATTGATTTTGACGTAAGTGTATGGAAATCTGTTATTTCTAATCCCTTTCTGATCGCGGCATGATAATACATGAATGTTTAGTTGTTTTCTTATTTAAATACTTAATTGATTTCTTTTTAATCCATCATTAATAATACCACCAGCCTATTTATACAACACATTAATAGGAAATAATTACTTTATAGAAAACCTACATCTTATACCTACTCACTGCAATTATTTAAATTACTTACCTATGGTAAAATCACGTTTTTCCCTATCATCGACATATTTATTTGGCTGTCCAAAATGTTGTTTTTGTTTACTGTTTTTTGTATTTAATTTATTTTACTTTGTTTATTTTTAATCGTAATACGATCGCATCACTAATGTAATTAAAGTTTCGATTTCGGGCGATTCGTCCAATTATAAATATGAGGAGCACAATAAAATGAAAAATAAATACATTTTTAATGAACTTTGGTATTTCATTTCTCAACTTACATTTTGCACTACCTAGTATTTGCGAGAGATAAATAGGTATATAAATTGTAATAAATGAAATTATAACAGAATTAATGACTCATTAGCTACGTGATTAGAAGTAGTTATTTAAGTTTCATACTTACGCTGTCATTTATCTCAAACAATAATGAACTAGCATTTCGCAGAGTAAAATCCTAGGGTGCCCTTTAAATTTTATCTTTATTATCCATAGTACAATGGAGCAACCCTTATTTACGGAGCAAACTGTCTTCAGGAAAGCTGTTATTGAGTGATAACTGAGATGTACTTAGGTCGTGATTACTTAAATGGGGTCATTTCTCCAAGTAAAGTTCTTACACGAGAAAGTTGAGTATTTTGTAGGAGTTAATACTTACATAATTTATAAGATATCCTAATTTATAATATAACCGTTTATATTTTCTAATGTAAGTCTATATAGGTATATAATGTATGGAATTAAAATTATAATGAACTCCTTAGGCACCATAAAATGGGCCTACATTGCTCCAAAATTAGCTCTAAAATTCGAAATTTAATAGGTATATAGCAATACTTTATGACTGTTGAATACATTGGTACTTACATATTATGTCTTCTCGGTCACATTATTATCAACTTCCGATTGGTTTTCAAAGACGAACGACTCACAAAGCGGTGAAGGTGAAGTGAGTTAGGCTGGTCACGTCTATCACTGGCAATGATGCAGAATGAGTGGTAGACAAGATGACTTGACCTTGAAATAAGGGCTGATAATCGATATACGATATTTTCATGACGACGGCAGCAAAATTGGAATATTTGCTGCAGGGGAATACTTCTGCGGCCGTAAAAACTATTATTGTATTGCAGAATTTGCAGACTCTTTTATTTACTTTGCTAATAAGTTTGACTTCGACTGACGACTTATAGGTAATTTATCTATCGCAAAAATTTTAAGAATAAATTCAATGTCTATGTAATTTATTGAATGCATTTTTTGTAAACTGCAAGGGATATTTTAACTTTTTAACTATACAACGGAATCCAATAATATATGCGAATTCAGTCACATGATGGAACGAGTACGGACGCACAATAATCGCGTCCCGCATCCTGTCACACAGCTGCGTAAGTTTATAAGTTATAACAAAAGGAGATAACCGACGGGAATTTCCTTATGACTGACGTCATTTTGTTCAACAACTCAACTTGGTTACAGTTGACATACTCGTAAAGTAATCTGGGAATGTTTTTGAGTAGGTGTAGATATGGTACGTATACCTCCCTGATGATAATTATTTTTTAGTCACTTAAATGAAATTAATATAATAAATGGATAATAGATTGCACAAAAAACATCCATAACTCGGGAACCTAATAAACATACAGATACTTTTCACTTTCAGCACTACCGACTAGGACAGGAAGCGATTAAACCTAAAATCTTGAATTGACTTAAAGTCCATCGATTAGGCCAGAGGGTATTTTATGACAGAGTGTGGAGCATCAGAAAATGCCAAATTCCTACTAAAATATGACGTTTATAGAGGCACTTCACTTCCATACTTGGTCCGTGCAAATTCAGTACAGAGTCTGCAGCTTAGATGAGTATTAATGTCACACCACTAAAACATTACAAATTACAATAAAAACGCGCTGAATGTATACTAGCAGTTTTCATTATTTTTGTGTCTTTGTCACGCCTATAGGCTGATGGCACAAAGTTATTTAGTAAAATATGAAACAAGCCGACGGCAGTAGTAAGTTTTAATAGCTACCGCCTGCGCTTTTAACGGCCAGACAAATACAAATAGAGTTGTTCCGACGTACAGTCGGCTTTAAAATTCAGTTTTTATCCTAAAGTACGCTGCAGGTATGAAAGCAGGTGCAACTCGCGAGTGCAGCGTATGTTATATATCATATGAAACATAACATAAATTCAAATTTTTCTCTACGTTTGTTAAAACGTGAGTTCTACGTGAATTTTCTCAGATAGAAATTTGAAGTTATTAAAAATACTTGAACTATGTAGTACCTACCAAAAGATATAACACTTGTCAATATCATTTTATAGTACCTACCATTATGTTGCAAAGAGAAGCTGTACCCTAGAAGTCGTCATGACCACCAGTGATGAGGAAACTGATGCAAAGAGGAGGAGGACCATTTTGTTGCAATCCGCGTCTGCACGCGTGTGTTTATGCTGAGAAAAAAGTTTGTTGTATAATTATCATGACAAGGCCATGATATCACTAAATGTAGCTACCTATGTCATTCTAATTTTTAACAGTTCATAAATCCAGTATTCACAATTGTGACCACAATCGTTGAGAGCGGTTTCGCACTACGTCCGATCCCAATCCGATCCGAATCCGTGAAAATATGGTCCGAAGTAGCCGTAGAACTATTTCTATGGTAATTTACGCACTCCGTCATCCGATTTCGGAAAGAAATCAGACGGATCTAGTGCGTAAATTACCATAGAAATGTTATACGGCTAATTCGGACCATATTTTCACGGATTCGGATCGGACGTAGTGCGAAACCGCTCTCACCATTGTTGTTTTAGTGCCAGAAAATTAGGTAATTAATTAAAAAACGTAACAATTTCAGACTGGGCGTAGTTAAATACATGTTGTATAAATGAGTATGAACATTATTAAAATTTAGCAATAAGTTGCTTATTATGTCCATAATTAATTTATGTCATAAAGCAGTCAATTATAGATTACTATCATGAAAATAAATAATACCTATTACGCAATATGACATGATTTAATTTGTCCGGTTTAATCTCTTATCTTTGCGCTTAATATTTAATATTTGACACATTGAATTAAATTAGTCGATAACATAAAATAGCATGACAATTTAATATAACTTATCTGTAAGTCGTAATTAAGTATACATTAGATTTTATTAAGCACTTAGTAACATAATTATACCCTAAGTCAACTATACCCAGTAAGACTTGTGTGTTTGTGTGTGCAAACCTCAACAATCGCGCCTAAGATAGGATCTTGCTTATATTTCGAACAAAGATCCTAAACATACTGGATATACCAATTTATATACTAATTATGATGCCTGGAAACATTTCAAACCCTTATCTTGAAGAATTTATTCAAAACTTATTAAATTTTTTTATACTTACAGGACTATTATTATTATTATTATTGCGAGCCTATTGTGTCCCACTGCTGGGCAAAGGCCTCCCACTTACAGGACTATACACAAATATCTGTCTTGTAAGATACGATACCAAGAAAGTTAAAATATTTAGTCCTTTAAAATTTTCTTGTATGTACATCAGCAGGGGAAGTGGACGAGGAGATAAACTACGTCTTTGAGATTACCAACGTATCTGACTGAGAATAAAATAAACTGAAATAATAGACATAAACATAGTGGAAGCAGATCTCCGTGAGCTCGGCGTCGGCGAAAGCTGGCGTGATACCGTTCTGGACCGAGCAAAGTGGGGTGCTCTTGCGTTGGAGGCCAAGACTCATTTTGGGTCATCGCGCCAGCCAAGTAAGTAGAAGTAAATAATAGACATTTCAGAGATTTTTCGCAACTCGTCACAATGCATAATGCCACTAGTGGAGGTTTGTTAAACATAAAAATGCAAAAAACCTATGATCCCGAGTCTTTCAATTATATTTTCGTGAAATTGTTTGGAATCGATTAAATTATTAGCGGGTAAAAATATTTATTCAAGCATTTTATAATGTTGTTCTGTCATTATGTTTCACGAAGATCCCTTTAGAATACTCGGGATTTGAGGTACAAAAGCTTGAGATACTCTTAGTGAAACAACAAATTCACTTTACTAAGGTTGCAAGGCATTCACTTTACTTTGAATTCTCCAAATTTAAATGGCACATCTAGTACAAAAACTATATCTTCGCTATAGCAAATATTAATAAGCCGCTTAAGGCGCTGTTGATTTATGTTCTTAGACGAGCCGTTTGCCATATATTTAACGACATACGAACGTACAAACAAACATGGTCTTTAGGGGGTGTCATCTCTCTAACATTGCGGGAAACGTATACTTATGGCGTATTTATACGCATATTTTATTCATGTTATTTAATATCCTAACGAGCTGCAGGAACTGTCATTAGTAGAAATATCTCATTTGAGTTTCTGTTTTTAAATACCTACGTGTTTGAAGTTTGTCCACTATCCAGAACCTGTACCATGAGTCACTGACAGTGTCAAAACTGACATTTACGCTAACGAGAACGTAATTTACTTTCTATACATCTCGTTTGCACAAATATGCGAGTACGAGCGAGATGTATAGAAAGTAAATTACGTTCTCGACGGCGTTTATGTCAGTGCCAAACTGATGGTAGCCGTAAGTTATCGTTCCCTGGAGGAATATTCAGATAGCAATTTCTTGTTATCAAGATGTCACGGATATGATCTGTCAGGCGTCAACAATGACATTTCTCGTTGGTCCATAACACATTGATGACAGTAAATTGTTATCTGAATAAGCCTCCCGTATGTATGATACAGAACCTTAGTGAGTTTTCCACGGTACCCCACACGCGCTCGTTCGTGACGTCTTCATCTCGGAGATTGAGGCCCGCGGCGCCTGCGCCGCCGCGTGTTTAGGTACCTACTTGTAAAATGCAACAGCTCTTCTCGTAGCTTAACGATCAACGTAAAATGTGCCTACTTTGCTCCAAAATTCAAATTATTTTAAACTTTAAAACTATTATACTGTGGTAGGTATGTTGATATAAGCCGATTTAGAATAAACCATCTTGAGTCCCAAAGCAGGTTTCGAGCCTCGGCAGATGCAACTCGAGTCTTATAGTTTACTATTACTACGCTCAAATTCACAAACGAGACGATACACTCGGAATCCAGTCGGAATAACATTGTGGAACTACTTTCTCTCGACATAATGTCGTATCTCAACATGCAACCAAATGTACTAGTGCCCTTTTGTGTTTCAAAACGCACGTAATTCGTGTTATTATTAAATTGTTCAAATAAATACTGGGCTTTTTCGACTTCGCTCCGTATTGATGGATTACTGTATAAAATATATTGTATCTAAAATTTTAATCGTTAAAATACTAAAATTCCTGTTAAAAATACTGTCCTTGGTAATTCCATATTTCAGAGGTAATAAACCTTAGGTATAAACATAAAATCTTATTATTATTTACGCAATTTTCAAGCTGACACAACGAGAATGCGCCAATTTAACGAGAGCTCTTAATTAACACAATTTTCGCCGTCCGTCGTATACATTACGAGTTTCTAAGAAAAACGAGGGGTAAAATTAGATTGGTCTCGTGAATCGTATGCCTGAATTCATCAAGAAAGACATAAACCCATAAGTCTCTTTCTCGAAGAAGCAACCACGTGGAATGCAATTTATAAGAGACGAGTTTGTCACAAAATCTAGTGGCCGATCTCCGAAGCGAGAGATATAAATAGAAATAAGAGGGCGTATTATTGAAAATTGTTTAGAAAATATCGAGTGGCCACTCAGTTCTGTGAAGATATTTGATAGAAAATGATATGAAATACTATTTCCAGTTTCTTTTATAGACCTTGAATTGGATGTTTTGAGTCACGCTTGAATAGACTAAATGTGTTTGAATCTTTTGAGTTGATAACTTTTATGACTCGTAATATTTTATAATATTTTTTTTTATATAAATATATGTCGGCGAACGGATGGTCCCGATGGCGGTGGGCGCGTGGGGGTAGTACGTAGATGTATTACTTCACAGCCAAAATAGTAGGTATGCTACCAACGCATAAAACATTCGGACTCATTAACCATACTAGTGCCTACTATATTTCAGTACTAAATAATCAAAATAACTAAACGATCTTAAGATGGAATCGGATTCAATTAAATAAAAAAGATCAAATGAAATCGTTCAAATCTTTATTTAAGTCAAACTACACCGGCTCCAACCCTACACCTCTGACCCGAGAAGATTTAACCCGGCAACAAACTCGGCGGGACACATCTTTTCAAAACAACACATAGTTTCTTTAATTTACAAAAATAAGCTTCTAATGGCACATAAGAAATCAAAATAACACTTGGAATAATAGTAGTTTATGCAACAGTGATATAATAAGGGTTCTTAAAATTCAAGGGTCGAAGTTACAAAACGAGACGTAGTCGAGTTTTGTAAAAAAAGACCCGAGAATTTTAAGAACCAATTATGAGCTGTTGCATACATTACTTTTTCTATGACTGCTGCAGCAAAAAAAAAAAAAAAAAAAAAAAAAAAAAAAAAAAAAAAAAAAAAAAAAAAAATTGAGTTATTATTTAAAAAAAAAAAAGAGTTATTATTGTAAATGAAAACATACCTCTTTCAATCAAGATGATCGGAACTTGTATCTTTAAAAAAAATAAAGCAGTTGTATTATACTCATAAGATGACTGCTAGCAGTCATCTTATGAGCCTATAGACAAATCATTCAAATGACATTGCTTTAGATATCACTGTCAGTCATTTAATTGACACATTTAAGTGCTGGAGTAGAAAAAACACTTAGCTAAACGGTTAAACAACGTGAGAATCTATAAGCTTTCAGAATAATCCTTCAGGTGTAAGCCTTCAGGAACGTAGCGAATTAGGCACGAGCTTGGCTAACGTCCGATCTCTAGCGCGGTCCGATCAAGAAGAAGGAAGCCAGTTCCAGTGGCGGAGCCAACCGCTCCCGCCTCCAATTCAAGTTGGTAAACCTGCCTGACCAGTCTACCAACATAACGACAAAAATGCCTGCCCGTGCCTACGTTCACTCAAGATAGGTACACATCTTGACGTTCCAAAGCCTTCTACCTGTCATTTTAGTTCAACAATACGCCAAACATTGCTAATCGATTTTATACAGGCGTCTAACTATGAACTGTAATGCTGCAATACGTCTTTCTGGTGTCTCGCTCCGACACGGCCGTCCTGCGCTACACACGTCCTCGTGTGTGGATGTATGCATTTGATTCTGTAACAAAATATACAGCACAGTATCTCATCGCTCG
Organism: Cydia amplana; assembly: GCF_948474715.1. Lineage (NCBI taxonomy): Eukaryota > Metazoa > Arthropoda > Insecta > Lepidoptera > Tortricidae > Cydia > Cydia amplana. Next base: position 7,092,979 of record NC_086085.1, read on the forward strand.
GTCATTCCTGACCAACAATTTGGGTCTCACTCAAATCACTATTAAAATCAAACTTTGTTATCAATCAAACCAGAAAAAATAATTGTTCAAAATTACTTTAACAATCCTCAATTCTCTAGTCAAAAATAGTCCATCGAGCAACGACTAAATAAAAATAATCATCAGTAATCATCGCCGCTATCTAACGGATACACTCCAATAATCATCGCCTCCATCTGGCGGATACTCTCAAATTTATGTGAAAACAAAACAATCCCAAACATCAAAAACACAAATCACAACAGCTCTAATTCATTGCTCGACAGTATCACTACTATTGTCGTCAATACCAATTTATGGGGAAATTATCTGGCATAAAAAAAAATGGTCATATGTGATCTAAATTTTTGTAAGACATCTTAAAATAAATAATATTCTGAATTGATAGTTCCAATTTTACTCATATGAACACAGTACATAAACGGGAATTTATTTTTAACAAAACAACACCAGTCCTTCGGTGCATTGCCAGTCCTTCGGCAGATACCAGACCCTCGTCAGAAGTAACCATCTCAGCCGCGTAAGTGCTACTCCTCGCAAAGAGCATTCTGCACATAAAAAGCAGACCACGTGCACCTCTTACATGCTCCGGCACTTCTGATGCGGTCACTAAACAATACCCAGTCCATCGGGCATACTTTCAGTCCATCGAAAGCAAAACAGTATTGCCCAATCCATCGGGCGTGCCTTCAGTTCATCGAAAGCAAAACAGTAGTACCCAGTCCATCGGGCATAATTTCAGTCCTACGAAAGTACAAGCTTTCAGTCCGTCGAAAGCAAAACAATGTTAAGAGTGAATTCCAAAAAAAAGAAAATATAAACAGGTTTTTAAATCATGTTACTCAGAACCATTGGTACTATCAGCGTCAACTGATCAACTGAAACTGAACATTACTGATCAAAATCACTAAAGATGCTTTCTTCTTTAGCTTTAACAACAGAAACTCGCTCAAGACTTCTATGCAGAAGTAAAATACGTCAAAATTATCCCAACGAAATGGGAACTGCTCACCAGCTTAATAAAGTATGATGCACGCGACCAAGTCAAAGGTGGTGGTGGTGAGGTCCAACCCAAGCACGGAGGCTGATCCTTTCCGCTTGCCGTTGCCGTTGCTGCGGCAGATTGCGAGAGACACGATGTGGTTCAACATAGCTGGCTGTTACTGAAATCATCATTTGCACGGTATCAGGTTTATCATGTATGCAGGCTAAACTCAAAAGGTTTATGAAATGAAAGGTGGCAGACACAAAAAAAAACATGTTTCCAATGTATACGGGACTTCAAAAATCTCAGAATAAAATTTAAACTTCAATGAGTGATTTTTATTTCATTCTATGAACAAACAAACACGTGTTTCAAAAATAAGTAACACGGTAAAATGGGCCAATACGAAAAGTGACAGCTTATTAGTTACGTTCGACTGTTATGCTTCGCCATTACACTCAAACTAAAATTCACTAATAAACAATTAGAACGAAACCTGTCCTTTTATTTCCAAATCTCCAGCACAGAAGATACTGCACAGCTGCTTCTGTGTCACGAGCGTAATAGTGTCGGCAAGTTCGCTCGGCTCTGGCTGCAGGACACTGTAACATTAATTTTCATATGCGTAGCTCATGTTTCCATAGTATGCACTATTTGTGATCTATCACGGCATTACGAGCAATAATTTGTCGCAATTTTATTAATTACTAAACGTTACAGGGTAAAGATTACATAATCCTTGCATTGGCAAATCAGCAGGATCAATTTCTAACGGTGCATTGTATTTTCATGAAAAAAATATTTTTTGAGGGTAGATGCACAAGTGAGCGATGAAATAATATCACGTCGCGACAGCCAATATTTGATTTTAATTAACAATATGGATTTCATACCAAAATAACTTAAGATCACTTAGATTTAAATGGATTTTAAAAATTAATTGTATTTTCATGAAAAATCAATTATTGAGGGTAGATTCACAAGTGAGCGATGAAATAATATCACGTCGTGATAGCTAATACTTGGTTTTAATTAACAGTATGGATTTCAAATCAAAATAACTCAAGATCGCTTCGATTTAAATGGATTACAAAAATTAATTATAAAGAAACGTGGCGATACCAGAGATGACGTCACGTAACGACCGCTATGCTCGACTGCCTCAATCATAATTCACAATTTCACAATAATTCTCACCAAATAACAATGAATTACACTCACCATTCAATCAAGGTTAGACACGTGAGCTTACCATTACAAAGTGTCCAGATTATGGAATGTAGGTCACCAGAAATACACCACGCTCCCAGGTGGCTGTGTAAGCAATACATGAAACTCCGCATCTATCCCACTTGCTGATGTCGGCGAACGGATGGTCCCGATGGCGGTGGGCGCGTGGGGGTAGTACGTAGATGTATTACTTCACAGCCAAAATAGTAGGTATGCTACCAACGCATAAAACATTCGGACTCATTAACCATACTAGTGCCTACTATATTTCAGTACTAAATAATCAAAATAACTAAACGATCTTACGATGGAATCGGATTCATTTAAATAAAAAAGATCAAATGAAATCGTTCAAATCTTTATTTAAGTCAAACTACACCGGCTCCAACCCTACACCTCTGACCCGAGAAGATTTAACCCGGCAACAAACTCGGCGGGACACATCTTTTCAAAACAACACATAGTTTCTTTATTTTACAAAAATAAGCTTCTAATGGCACATAAGAAATCAAAATAACACTTGGAATAAAACACTTAGCTAAACGGTTAAACAACGTGAGAATCTATAAGCTTTCAGAATAATCCTTCAGGTGTAAGCCTTCAGGAACGTAGCGAATTAGGCACGAGCTTGGCTAACGTCCGATCTCTAGCGCGGTCCGATCAAGAAGAAGGAAGCCAGTTCCAGTGGCGGAGCCAACCGCTCCCGCCTCCAATTCAAGTTGGTAAACCTGCCTGACCAGTCTACCAACATAACGACAAAAATGCCTGCCCGTGCCTACGTTCACTCAAGATAGGTACACATCTTGACGTTCCAAAGCCTTCTACCTGTCATTTTAGTTCAACAATACGCCAAACATTGCTAATCGATTTTATACAGGCGTCTAACTATGAACTGTAATGCTGCAATACGTCTTTCTGGTGTCTCGCTCCGACATATATATAAGCCTTTGTTTGTTTAGTATTAGCCCTGAGCACTATTCTAACTTGTAAAGTGCCTAACTGGTGTACCTTGAGTGCCTGGAAACTTTAAAACAGGTTTAGAACCAAATAAGCCGCACACAGTTTCATTAGAAAATTACTTGAGTATGTATGAACGTGTATGGACTTGTATGTATTTTGTTATTGACTTTTAACACATTCACTGGAAGTTGGAACACGCTGGATGTACGAGGAAGGGCGGGCACTGAAAGAACAAGTACGAAGCCCGAGCGAGGCGTTTCTGTTTCAGTTTGGACAAAAATGCTTTCGTATGTCTGTCCGGCTGTTCTTTTCTACAGGTCGTATTTCTCAATAAAAGATTGGATAATTTAGTCCCTGGTAGACTCTATTAGGGCATCTGTTATAATGCTTTATTTAGCTTAAATTGCAGTACAATTTAATCATATTAATAAACCAATGACTACCAATATTTGACCACATTTCCGGCAATGTATTATTACCTCTATATTAAATCGTTAATCTCCATAATAATCCCCCGTTGATTGAGAAGTTGACGGTTAATTTTAGTCGCGTAGCGTTTACGACTTCTGTCACCTCCTTTGTGAGGACATAGAGCGGTACGGTGCATTGCTACTGGATTCCCTTTGATATAGTTTATTTTTAGGTTATTCATGACGTACAGTTGAAACTTACAACAGCGTGGTTACTGAAGTTCATGCGTAGCTCACTTTTGTAAACTTTGCACGCATTAAAATGAGAACAAAACGTCGCAAAGTCAGACGGATCTGTTTAATTTTTATTTTAAATCAACATCCTCTGTATTTTGTACATATTAGATTCAAACGGAGACGGCTCTAACGGTTTCGATGAAATTTGCTGTATGGGGGTTTTCGAGGGCGAAAACTCGATCTAGCTAGTAGAAAAACGCGCATTTTTGAGTTTATATATTTTTTCCGAGAAAAGCTCTCCCAGATACATATTATTATTAAATGGAGACAAATTACAGTCAGTCATCTGGTGGTGATCCTTCAGTAATGTAATGAGGGAGCGAGGAAGAATAAGCAAAAGGTATATCTAGAGGTCTAACTCAATTTGTATCTGCGTAAGCACATGAGAACTTTTGAGGTAAAGGATTGGCTGGTTTTCATTATTCTGTAACTTGAAGTCGGATAAGTTGCCAGGTGTCTGCTTGCTTTTACATCTATATTTAGTTGTGATGGCGCTTGATTAATTGCTTTATTGTTATATTTGTTAAATGTTGTCACTTTTGAATTACTACTGAGGTTATAAATACATATACATTGAATATTATGAAAATCTAGAAATCATTAGTGATTAAAAATTACATGCGTAGCAGTATCATTCACCCAAAAATAACAGGGACCGTGTAGCAAGAGATTCACAGCCATATACGCGATTAACACTAACACCATAATTGAATAAAGCACACCTCTGGAGGCTAATTCGAATTACATATTATATCAATGATAACAAAATAAAGTACCAGTTGCCCTACTGTTAATTCAAACAACTTTAACTTTAACTAAAACTGTGTATTATCTTTACACAGTGTCCAGTGTTACAGTCATCCCAATCTTTCCATATGGTTGATTTTTGTAGGACAATCTTGAATTCTTTAAATAAAAATGTGCTCTTTAACATCTCTGTGAGCCATAGACTGGGTCAAAATTTAGCGATAGCATTGTAAACTACATGGCTGAATACCTACTATCCAGTAGAGTCTGTGCGGAAAGAGAATTTAAGAGTCGTGGAATGTTTGAGAGCCAATACATTCCACGACTCTTCTCTTTCCGCACAGACTCTATTGGAAACCTCTTCAATAAATATGTCACAAACATCAAAGATATGACATATCGATGTACCTAAATTATACTGATTTCTGAGGTTCACGGTGCATACAATTAACATGGCAACATTAATGCACAAACAGCTCATTTATCGCTGCTGTAACCGCGTTATCGGGTCACATTCGAAATGGACTGGCAACTGAGGCATTATTTCTATCGCAAACCAAGCACAGGCGAGGCGGCGATTCAGCCAAACTACTATAAGTGAGTTATTCGATTGCTCATAGTCAACGTGGAAGAGTGTATATGCGACTCATCCGCGTGAACTTGAGATGTGGATATCCTTCATATTCCTCATCATCATATCAGCCTTTTATCACCGACTGCTGAGCATAGACCTCTCTTCGATTACGCCACTTGTCCCGGTCCTGAGCTAATCCCATCCAGAAGTAACCTGCAATCTTGCAAATGTCGTCCACCCAATGAGCTAAGCCGCCGCCGCTAAGGACGCCAGGTGCTCCTTTCATCCGAAAGCGGCCACCAATGGTTATAAAACCATTTCCGAGAGTGAACCCAACCCAACGCCCGATAACCCAACTAGGGTTCTTCGCCGACGATAGAGACACGCGTGTTTCTTAAAATCCGGATCTCGAGATCCTCTTGCCCTGGTGCCTGTGAACTGAACTTACTTGCGCTCGCGCATCAAATGGGAATACAGTACCTGAATGTGGGGTAATTATCCGCTTGGGAGTAATTGCTGGTGACACGAACACCGGTCACCTTATTATGTTCTTTACACTACATTGCAAGTCGCAAACATAGTTGTATGATACTGCTATCGCAATATAAAAAAGTTTGTATAACATAAACAGGTGCAGTTTCTACTTTACATAAACTGATTGGGTGTAAAATAACTGATCACTTGGCACGAAAATAGGAATTAGCGAACAGTCTATACCTCATGCAACTGCAAAATTCAAAGTTGAATCATCCCGATTTCACTCGTAATGTCAACCCATCTGTCATCTGACTATAGGGTTACAATACTTATAATAAAACTACACATAAAGGGAATAAAATTACACATGTAATTCTCATTGCGTATTTCTTTTCACCGCCCTCGCGGCCCCTGTAATATACTGTTTACTTTGAAAAAGGTTGTAAAATTCATACTATTTAATGGGCTATACATCTTTTCAGTTTTAAGTGGATAGTTTGGCGCTATCCTGTCATTGGTCGAAGTCCGTCTGACAGACGGACAACGCACGTTCAATTTGGACAATTAAGTGTATCGGGTGATGGGAACGGAACTACAGCAGCTGTTATGGCGAAATATCGGGCAATGTATATAGTTATTGTAACTGTTGAAATGCACTTAATAAAAGACCAAGTTAAATAAATTAGGTCGTTTTGCTAACGAAGAAAGTGCCTCATAGAGAGGTCTGGAATGGAAAATATTTCATTTACTTAACTAAACTCGTGCGATCTAATTTGTACAAGTGGCTAAGCGAACAAGATGTAAATTATCATAACACATCTATAGTTTCAAGGAATTAGGAGCATATGTAGATGTCGGTGATATTGCAAAATTAATTATGTATCACGCTTCGATCAACACGGGCTTCCGACACGTCGGAAGGGATAGACCCAAGCAATATCTTGACATTCAAATCATTCTGCCATGTTTCGCGGGGGGGAACGTGCACACAGTCGCACTTCTCACACACTTACATACAAAATCCAATCTGTAATGACGACACAAATACATAGAAAATGACACCCTACACAGACAAATCTTGCACACCTCGATCTGTTTTTGTGTACGGACGAGTCACAAGTGTCACAACCAGGGATCGGAACCGGTTTTTTGCAAAAACTTAGAAATAACCATATTTTTCGAATTATTTTATACTCGAAACGTAGGACTCAGTTGTGTTTTTATGTTACGACTTTGTATTACGCCCAATTAGAAATGAAGTAATTAGCAAAGAACGAAAAAATACCGTTTCCGTTCCCATACAAAAAATACCGGTATCCGATCCCTGGTCACAACACGCACACTAACACATTTTCGTCAAGAGATGAGAAGTCGGATTTGTCGCTCGACCGATCCGCAATTTGTACTGGGAGAGAAAAATCGATAAATCTAACAATTACATGAAACTAAAATATAATAATTGTGTTTAAATGTAATTAAACGTATGATATGTAAAAAAAATATTACATGTGAAATGTAACACCTTCTTTTTGTAAATTTGATGTCCCCGACCTCTTTTTACAACAAAAAACCTAGCCATTGGCATTTTTTTCTGCTGCTGTGTTCACTAGCGCGTCTGGACTCGGTCTAGTTTAAAATCCGAGCGCAACTAGTTTTGTTACCCGCGCTAGATCAGTTGATCTTGTACCTAGGCAGAGGGGAAATAGTGCGAATGCCGCGTCCCTTCCGTGTTGGTCGAAGGTATCACGTGTATGTAACTGCGTTTTTTCACCGCTTCTTCTTTATTGACAAAGTTGAATAAAATTGTGGTACTTAATCTGAATCTATTTCGCGGTTTCTTGGAAAAGTATAAGTAAAACACGTATGAGAGTTTATTGTACCTACACATAAAACATTGCCTTACGGTAACTAAACTACTAGCAAAAGCCATTTTAACTTATGTTATTATTATTAACGACTGAAATTTATTTAATGTGACATCTCGATTTACTCTATCGTAAATAGTTTCCTCTCAGTTATTATTCATATTTACTAGTGATGGAATTAATTCTGACAAGATTTTCATTGCGGGTCTAATCCAACAGGGTTTTCTTTTACGTATTAGCGTTGGTCAGGTAGTGTGCTCAATGGCTAGAGTGTGTAGAGAGCAGGGATGTTGCGGATGCCGATTTTTTGACATCCGCGGATGCGGATGCGGATGCGGATTTTTAAAGGCTCACATCCGCGGATGCGGATGCGGATGCGGATGTCAAGATAGTACCATAAAAAACGTCAAATATTACATTTTAGTAATTTTTATTTCAAAAAACCGGCCAAGTGCGAGTTGGACTCGCATTCCAAGGGCTCCGTACAATAAGTCCCACTCACGCTTGACTGCTCATTTCTAATAGGTTTTTTGGTTAATAACTAAATTATTATCATGCCGCGATCAGAAAGGGATTAGAAATAACAGATTTCCATACACTTACGTCAAAATCAATATGGATTGACAACTATCTCAATCCCTTTCTAATCGCGATTCAGTAATACCTAGCAGTCTAGCACTTACGCCGATGCTAAGACGTTCCTGTACCGACCTGTTCCACATCCGCATCCGCATTACATCCGCATCGATTTTATGCGGATGCGGATGCGGATGCGGATGTTGAAAATAATGCGGAAGTTCCGCGGTTGCGGATGCGGATGCGGATATTCGCAACATCCCTGGTAGAGAGAATTAAGGCTATAACGACAGAGAGGTATGGTAAAAAGACGTATACAAACGATGCACATCCCTGATGCGGCGAGTGCGACCTAGATCTAACCCTATCCTGCATTCGATGGCCAAGAGGTTTTACTGTTTATTTTGCGTGTTTCTAGAAGTACTTATTATGTTTAACCGCTATTTAGGCACTTGTAGTGAAATATAGATTTTAAAGGCAGCCATAAGATATAGTTAAGTACTGGAAATAAAATACATTAAAAACAATGATATTATATAACCATAGATAGGTTATACTCATACTTGAGGAACACAAAAAATACTTCCATATTTATTTCTGTGCCTACGAAGAAATTTGTTATTTTTGATTAATTTTCTCATTCCATCCATCTTTCTCACACTCGTTGTTAAACATAAGGTCGTCTCTTTCTCTTTCAGTGTGCGGGAGCTCGTTAGCACGTGCACATTTCTCGCTTGTCCAGCTACCACTAAAGGCAACTTGTCCAATTTGTCACAAGTTAAGCGCTTCAATTTTGGAACGCTTATAACCTATCTTGAGTTATAATATCATTGATTAAAAATTAAAAAATATATACACACCGACTCATGTAAATGGGACAATGGCAAGCAGATAATAATAACCAGGAGGCGTTTTCTGATTGTAGGTAATATCAGTTTACAATCAACAGCAATCGAAACTCGCCTCCAGATTTTCAATAGACCTACCGAACTAAGTGCCTAAAATTTTCCTTGCACTCTTGTTTTAAAGTAGGTACCTACCTAAACGTCTTGCACAACACTATTTTACTTCATCATATGATATTATTATTATACATTTCAGTGAGGATTGCGAACTCCTAATAGAGTAGAATTTATTGGCGCAGCGTGCTGATTTAACTACGCACATAAATATAAAAGATTTAATTGAGTTATGATTATGGCCGTGTTATAATCCCAGTGTCTGTCATAGTTGCGGTGGTGGTTTATCGATATCGATAGATTGGTCAATTATCGAACTGTGTGAATATTGAAGTATTTATGTAATTTTGGTTAAGTATACCTATTCTAAATGACAAAACAATAGGTAAAATATAAAGGTTAAACCTAACCTTTAAATCTTACAATGTCAATTTCCACTACCAAAAATGGTATATAAATTTAAATCTACCTCGTAAGACCCACCATATAAAGTTTCCCAATTTTTTATTTGAACTTTATTCTATAAGTTATTTGGAACGACTTTCGTTTTAAACAGCAATGAAGCAAACGAATTGCTACTTTATTTGGTTCATAAAAGGTTCAAATTAGGTTGCAACGAACATGCACATTCTAATGTACATTTTAGTCTCAGGAGGTTAATGCCAATTAAATACTATTTATCTATATCTACCAACTCAATAGGTACTATCTATGTCTGTACCTATTCACTATGATATCCTTCAATGCCACGACTGATACACGACAAACGAGATGAAATGAAAAACCCACAAGTCTGCCAGTCTTTTTGCGAAAGTACATACTTGACCAGCGTCTTGCGCTGGAAAAGTAATGCAGGCTCTCGACCCTGTATCCAATTTGTCAATCTGCGGCTTTACTATCGGATGTCTTCTAGCCAACATAAAAGTTTACAAATCTGTAAGTATCGATACTCGATGTTCCCCTCCCTACGTGTGTATTTTCGTAGTCAGTAGTCACGCGCAGCTGCCACAATTTGTCCAACTCCCGCGCGCGCGCAGACGAGACCCGACGTGGCGCAATGTTAACAACAATGTTTTGACGTTGTCGACTGTTTTTGGGCGAAATCCCAACTTTCTGGTTGTTTGGAAGTGGAAGTCATTTGTTTTTACGATGTTTTTCAATCTAAATAGAAAAGTAAAACATTGATAGTTAACGTATTTATTTACGAACGGAAAGGTCAGTAGGTTACTAAAACAATGACATCTATTTAACGGAATAATCAAAATAAACCACAGATTTTTTTTACAAATAGAATGTTTTGGAATTTACATTCTGCGCAATGTATCATTCGCTAAAAATATAAATTTTGTAAATTAGTAGGGTAAATATTACCTACGTCAAATAAGTATTGGTTACCCTTAGTTGTCACTAATTGCAACAATTTAACTCATATGCATTTTATTCAAAATGAATTCCCCAGGCAGTCTCGTCATTAATTAATGATGGAATCAAACTGGCGATTTAAACAGTAATGATATGCGGTAGCGGCATAATGGCAACACAAACTGCGAGCTTCGCACGGACGCGATTTATCGGGCCACGGTTAATGAATCATTAATAAAATGTGCTTTTAGCGGGAATTTATTATTTAAGCTCAAGTTTATTTATCTCACTTAACCTGAGAGGAATTCAGTCTTTTGTTCTTTTTGTAGCACATTTTAAGCGTAGGTATCTTAGGCGCTTACAGCGACACTTACAACTTCAGAGCCCGTACCATCAGTTACTGACAGTGTCAAACTGACATATACGCTATCGAGAACGTAATTTACTTACTATACATCTCGTTCGCACTAATATGCGAGTACGAGCGAGATGTATAGAAAGTATATTACGTTCTCGATGGCATTTATGTGAGTGCCAAACTAATGGTAGCCGTACAGGGATGACATATGCGCGTTATCAATACAATCTATCTTTTTGGAAAAACTAATACTGGGTGTTTTTTTTTTATTGAAACCTCATGTTTACAAAGTTATTTGGGTGACAAAAAAACGAAAATATTATCATTTAATTAAAACTTTTGGAAATATTTGCAGATATGTTTAAAGTACTTATTTATTTATTTATTTATTTATGTTAAGGAGAACCAACAGCTACAAACTTTAAATAGATAGTAAGATTAAAAACAGGAAGCCAATTACAGGAACTCACAGGTAGTTACAAAGTATTAAATTTTAAACTAATGCTAGCACCTACGCACACACACATGCGTACAAAAAGACAAGGAAAAAAAGAGAAAAAAAAACATAATTGAAAATGGCAATAGAAGCCTTACAATAGATCCTAAGTTTAATAAGTTTAATACCTACTTAGTACATTAGCGTCTGGAATGTCAGAGGTCTCAAAATTCGAGCGATGAAAACAAAATAAAGTAAAATTATCATAACGGTATACAGTTAAATAATACATAATTATGTAATGTCGCTATCAAGGCGCCAATACACTTAGTTGAATAAATTAATTTTAATGCATTTTGCTCGCCTAATTAGAAAAAACAAAACAAAAAACAAAAAGTATACATGAATTAAATACATTGGTAGGAAGGTCGCTCACATAAAACACCGCTCAACCAAACTATGCCTCACATTGGGAACTTTACAATTGAATATATCGATATCAAGTTCCTTCGACAGCTCATTGAGCCTTCGACTCGCACGAACTAGGAAGCTATTCTGTCTATACTTGGAGTATGCAGTCTTAACAGATAATGGGGGATAGTACCTTTTAGAACGATAGGGAGTATTGAAAGAAAGTTTGCCAAGTAGCTCGGAACAGTCAGATACGCCACTGGTGATGTTCAGGAGAAAAGTAATGTCAGATATATCACGTCTTTTTCGCAAAGGGACTAGATGGTGTTTCTTAAAATACTTAAATAATTGGATAAATATTTTATAAACTTTTTCTGAACGCGTTCAATTCGGTCAATGTAAGTATTATAGCAAGGGTTCCAGACCTGTGACGCGTACTCCAGTTTACCCAGTACTTATCGTACTTATTCTTTTAACAACAAATGTGTGTTCATATTGTTTGAACACCTCGCCCGCTTAATAGTTATACTTCTATTACTGATTATACTCTAGTGTTTAGACATCTTTTTTGTAAGCAACCTTATAAAACCTTATGATTTAGTTATGATACTTTAATCAAATTAGGTCAAAAAGCTAAGATGAAATTAATAACATGATAGGTACTTGAAATCATATTTTCAAATAAAGAATGAAAGAATATTACTGCGCAAGGGAATGACGTCATTAAATGGTACATTAGCTGAGTATTACCGTCAAGGTGATTTGGAGAATGAGAGCTCCTTGAAAATATTAGGGTAACGATCATAATATTACCGATAGGGGCGCAAAATGCGTTATTTGCGTAGATAAAAAACATAGATTAATAATTGCGCAGGCCATATATTTCTTGTGCTTTAATCATTTTGAAATTATTTTCTTTCCTTTTTAATTTTTCTTTTGTCAGTTAACACAAATTTCTGTCGTTTATAATTTTATAAATAGCAAGCTTTAGTGTTGAAAAGAAAACTAACATGACATTGACATAAATGCTACTGAACATTGACATTTTTATAGTTTTCAATACCTACAACAGTTGCGTCAGTCATATGAAATATTTGTAGAGCCTGTGCGGAAAGAGAAAAGTCGTGAAATGTAGGGGAGCCCATACATTCCAGTTCCACGACTCTTCTCTTTCCGCACAGACCGGGTAATAATAGTAATAGTGACGTTTTAACATATTTAATTTTATTGTGATTCATTACTAGAAGAACCCGTTCTAATATCATTTAATTTCTTACCCAGGGGACTCAGGCAATAGTTCTACGGTAAATCCAGGGACATTGATCTGTAGTCTATTTCTAGAAACAATTAATAGGTAAATTACATGATTTCTCTAGGGATTTTCTTTTACTAAAGGCAAAGACTTATTTTGTCACTAGCCTCTGCCCGCGACTGCAATCGTTTTACATTTAAACAAAAAAATATTCTATAGGTAGTTATGTTATTCCAGGCTATGTCAAATTAGAACCAAATCTTATTTGGCCCCATTGACGTATAATATGTAAGGACGGGCTAATGGGGCACTAAACATCGTACTAGTTCAGCGGTGCTACCCACGAATTCCAGCCAATCGTGCAGTCTAACGCGACTAGTTGCGAGTGTTGCGACCAATAGCGCGCGTAATGCGAACTCGTCAACCAATCGCGCGCGTGTTGCGAACTCATCAACCAATCGCGTTGTAGCGATTTCACACCGCTGTACTGGCCCCTATCATGCCTCATTATTATTGCCCGTAAAGCCAGTCCCTAGATATCTATGTCAATGTTTGGCTCGATAACGGAGATTGACATTATCACACAAAGAAACACAAAATTGTCTTCTGGGAATTTGAGCTCATGATTACTGACAGCTTAAAGCTAAACCACGCACAATGTAAGTTAATTTAAAATCTTTTATAACCCTCAAAACTGCCTTCTACAAGCAAAATTCAGAGCAAAGAGCGGTAAAGAATAGCAATAACTCACAGACAAGTCGCTAAACGCATTCGTCTAACGACAATGGCAGTTTTGGCACAATGGGGGAAATTTCAGGCCAGCAATTATGTCATTGCCATCTGTATACTTCTTCTTGGTTATTTAATTACTATTTGAAAGCGTAGCTTCTCGTAAAAGTTTGTAGATTTGTAATTACAAGTGGTTTCTTCGTTACTACGTGGATAGGTATAAGGTCAAGAAACGAGCATTTAAGATTAGGTAAGTGATGACGGATAATAAATTATCCGTATTTGTAATTAAGTAAATCCTTTAAAAAATACGGGGTTTTTTTTAAATTATATTTTGAGGTCATGATGTTAGTTACTTGGTTATTTTAAGTGAGATCCATCGTCGCAATATATTATCAAGAGTAATGGAAACGGGTGACTTTTAAAACATAGTAAATTTCATTGGATGTGACCCATCTTTTTTGCTCTTGATTTACCCGTTCATAGCAATAAATAAATAACTACAAATAGGGATTTAAAAGCATCTTAACCTTTTAGCAATGTATGAATGTAGCAATGGAATTAAGTTTCGATTTCCATAATTTTATTTATTGAACTGCACTTGACCACAATCCGACATGTATCGATGGGGTCGAGAATGAAGTATGCTTAACTAAAAAGTCTCTTGTCACTTTATATTTGAAACAGTCCAATTTATAGTGACCTGGCGGTCTAGCATGAGTTGCGTTCTCGCGCGCGAGTCCATACTTGAAGTCGCGCCAGATGTATGGCGTCGCGCGAGTGAACGCAACTCTTGCTAGAATAGGTTATAGAATAGGTTTGCAGGATGTAAATTACACTTCTTAGCCGTTCGCATAAGAAAGTTTGAAACAAAGTGTTGTAAGCTTGGATCAACAAACGGTAGCATTGGATTGTTCCATTATATAAGGCTAATTAATACGTTTGATACCGATTAAGCATAGTCGATTTTTCGGTATCAGATCGACATACGTATAAGGAAGTGAATTTGATGTCCAAGTAAATAATACATTTACTATTTTCTACCTTATTCCCTCGTAATAAGGTGACCAAATGACGCCTGGCATAGACACTGAAGGCCTTTGATTACTGTTATCTCGACGCCCTGTAATTAAGCGGCGCGGCTGACGCCGTCTCGAGTAAACCGCGCTGACAGCCTAAATTACTTATACGTGTAGCTGTAGGGGCATGTGGGGAATAACGGGAATATATATGTTGGCAGACGGTTTGTCAATTATGTGTGTTTGTATTTTGGTACATAGAGCTCTGCAGTTCTTCAATTATATGGGATGACCTACTTATAGGTGCGTGTAGAGAAATGTGGGGAATAACTGTCGGAGAATGGTTGTATTGTGCCATCTATCGCCATGAACAGGCTGGTGAAACGCAATTTCACCACGCAATCTGTTAAGTACTGGATATACGCACGGGAGGAGACGCGCGGGCGGCGGGCAGCACGCGACGTCATCGCGGCAAGCCGCGAGCGACGCGCGGCACACTCACTTGCCTTTACCTACTTCACCGGCAACGGACGAATACCGAATATAATTTTATAATTGTTTGGCCGGGATTTCTTGCTGTAATTAAGGCGGAATAAACCAGCCTATTTTGATACAGTCCGCGATTTATTTCTACGTCCCAGTAGGACCCTAACATTGGTCCTTCGAGCCGGATATGAACCAGCGACCTATGGATAGATACTAATAACAATAATAGTTCATTTAACAAAAAAAACACAAACAAAACATTCAACAAACAACATAAAAAACTATTTACATGTCCGGTATGCAATCAAACTCATTTTCTCTTTAACTGTGAAACATTCAGAGCCCTTCCTATAGAAAGTCGTATTCAAAAGGCTAAAGAATCAAAGGTCTGTCTTAATTGTTTACGGCCTGGGCACTTAGAAAAAAGTTGCAACCTTGTGCCATGTAAATATTGCAAACAAAGGCATAACACGCTGTTACACTTGCATGAGCCCGTGGCTCATTCTGAGCCCACGGCTTCCCCTGTTTGTCACTTCGCGGAATCAAGCCACGATGTACCGCAATGTACTACTGCGCCGCATGCTTTGATGTCCACAGCGATCGTGAAGGTGCGCGACGGCGCGGGCAACGTGCATACGGCCCGGCTGCTTCTGGACAACGGAAGTTCCTGCCACTTCGTAACAGAATCACTCTGCGGTAAGCTGGGTTTGTCGCGGCGTAGTGTGGTCTCCACGTTGACAGGTGTCGATAAAAAGAGATCACAGCTTACACAGTCTTGCAGCCTTAATGTAATGTCGTGTTATGAGGATTACAGCTTTACCTTGAACTTTTACGTTTTAAAAGAAATTACAGAACCAGTTCCGGCTGCTCACTTTAATATAGACCATATTTCTCTTCCAAAAGGAATCTTTTTGGCTGACCCTTCATTTAACGTACCGTCAGCAATAGACATTTTAGTAGGGGCCGATGTATTTTGGTCCGTCTTAGGTCACAATTCCATTGAATTAGGTAAAAACTTACCGAAGTTGTTTGAAACAAAGCTGGGTTGGCTGGTGGTCAGGGATCTCGCCCATCTTAAGTCACCGTCTTCTGCTCCAATCTGTAATTTTGCGCATGCGGAGCCCAACCCAGACTTAAGTCGTTTTTGGGAGTTAGACACGGTTGCAGCCAAGCACTCTTTGTCACCAGAGGAACGCGCCTGTGAGGAAAATTTCTACCGCACTACTACTCGCAGCGAGGATGGCCGGTTTATCGTCACGATGCCGCTAAAGGAAGATCCTGCTGTCTTAGGCGACTCGTTTCAAAGGGCAAAGTGCCGCTTTCTGTCCTTAGAGCGTAAGTTTACTCGAGAGCCGATTTTTAGGGAAAGATATATCGACTTCATGCGGGAATACGAGCGTTTAGGTCATATGACTGAGAACAAAGAGTCTTCAGCTGGCTGTCTTCAATCCAAGGTCAATTATTACCTTCCTCATCATGGTGTGCTTCGCGAATCGAGCCAAACCACAAAGCTGCGTACAGTTTTTGACGCGTCAGCACCTTCAAGCACCGGCGTGTCTCTTAACCAGATTCAAATGGTCGGACCAACTGTCCAGGAGGACCTTTACTCCATTTTGCTTCGTTTCCGACAGCACAAGTATATCGTAACTGGTGATGTCGAGAAAATGTATAGGGCGATTGATCTTAACCCTTCTCAACGCTCTCTTCAACAAATAATTTGGAGATATGATTCCTCACAGCCCTTAAAAACCTACACTCTTAATACCGTCAGCTTTGGGCAAGCTTCGGCGCCGTACCTAGCAACGAAGTGTTTGGTTTCATTGGCATCTAGTGCCATCGATAGCGATGTTAAAGAATCGATTCAGCGGGATTTCTATGTTGATGATTATTTAAGCGGCTCATCGACCATTGAAGATACAATTAGGCTGTGCAAGGGTGTCATATCTACTTTAAAATCAGCGCAATTCAATTTAAGAAAATTTCAGTCAAATAACAAGTACATACTTGAACAAATCTCGCCTAGTTCAGAGGCGAATAATATTTTGGACATTTCAAATACTGAAAATAATAGTTCTTCAAAAACTTTAGGTTTAAACTGGATTTGTGACTCTGATATTATGTCATATTCTATCAACATTCAACTTAATGAAGAAGTCACAAAACGTCATATTTTATCAGTCATCAGCCAAATATTCGACCCATTAGGCCTAGTTAACCCTTGCATTGTCGAGGCAAAAATTGTGATGCAGAGGCTTTGGATTGAAAAGAGCTCATGGGATCAAGAGGTCTCGCAGGAAATCAAGGAAATGTGGTTATCGTTTGTTAACACTTTGCCTCTTCTTAACTATTTGATGGTACCTCGCTGGGTAATTGCTGATAACTCAGTGAGCCATGAAATTCATGTCTTTTCAGACGCTTCAGAGCGTGCGTACGGTGCCTGTCTATATATTCGTTCAATTGATAGGTCAGGTCAGGTACAAGTACATCTTTTGACATCAAAGAGCAAAATAGTCCCAATTAAGCCAACCACAATACCTCGACTTGAATTGTGTGGGGCTTTGATGGCTGCAAGGCTGTGTAACAAAGTGGTAAGCTCATTGACTCTCCATTTCAATGAACGTAGATTCTGGTGTGACTCCACCATTGTTCTGGGGTGGCTAAGTACACCACCAACCAATCTTAAAAGCTTTGTTCGTAATAGGGTTCACGAAATCCAAGAAAGCACTGAAGGTCACACGTGGAGCTACGTACCGTCGAAGGACAATCCGGCGGATCTTGTTTCTCGTGGGGTGAAGGCTGACCAAATCAGCGGTTCATCCTTGTGGTGGTCAGGTCCAACATTTCTGTTGGAAGCAGAATCTCAATGGCCAAAAATGCCTAACACTCACATGAAGCACGATCTACCTGAGTTGATTACTTGTTCTTTGGCGCTTGTCGATGATCGTAGTACTGATTGCATTTCTAAATTAATCGAGAACAAATCAAGGTTAACTAATCTACAAAACATAACAGCGTATTTACTAAGATTTATTCATAATTGTAAAAATCAGAACAACAAATTAACTGGTCATCTTTCAGTCCAAGAACTTCAAGATTCGTTAAATTTAATAACTCAAAAGGCACAGTTGGAAATGTTCCCTGAGGAATATGCTGTTTTGAAAGCCGGTAAGGCACTACCTAACAAAAACCGTTTAATTTCATTAACGCCTTTCTTAGATACAAATGATATCATGCGAGTCGGTGGTAGGCTTGATAATTCTCCTTATTGCTACAACACTAAGCACCCAATTCTTCTATGTAGCAAACATCATTTAACGAAAATCCTATTTAGACATTTTCATATCAAACATTTACATGCGCCACCTCGACTCCTTCTAGGAACTATCAAACAAACTTATTGGCCATTAGGTGGCACAAATCTTGCAAAAAACACCGTAAACAAATGTGTACGTTGTTTACGCTTCAAACATGACACAGTTCAACCCATCATGGGCCAGTTACCTGCATCACGAACTGATTTAGAGTTCCCTTTTCTACATTGTTGTGTCGACTACGCGGGGCCAGTGTTGATAGCAGATCGAAAAGGTAGAGGATGCAAGCTTATAAAATCCTTCTTGGCAATCTTTATCTGCAACTCGACCAAAGCCTGTCACATCGAGCTCGTCACGGCTCTCTCTAGTGAGGCGTACATTGCCGCTTTAAAGCGTTTTGTCTCTCGTCGTGGGTTACCATTGACCATTACAAGTGACAATGGGACTAATTTCGTTGGCGCTTGTAATGAATTGGCACAGCTCCTTATGGAGTCAGATCTTGAAGGTCAGGTAGCGCAGGAGGGCATCGAATTTAAATTTGTACCGGCATATACTCCTCACTTCAACGGTCTGGCGGAAGCGGCCGTTCGCTCCACAAAGCATCATCTTAAGCGACTGCTACAAACTACTCACTTCACTTATGAGGAAATGGCGACTTGCCTCACTGAAATAGAAGCAGCGTTAAACAGTCGTCCCCTCACACCATTCTCCACTGATCCCTCCGATTTTTCAGCTCTAACTCCTTCTCACTTTTTAATTGGCCGCTCACTTATGTCTATACCTCAGCCACAAGTGTCTGATGTGAACATCAATCGTCTGGAACGATTCAAACGAATCCAGCACATCCGGCAGCACTTCTGGACCCGATTCTCGGTTGAGTACGTCGGCCTGCTGCAACAGAAGCTGAAGTGGCAATCCTCAAACAAAGAACTCAAGCTCGGATCGCTGGTCTTAATAAAAGATCGAGCACTTCCACCCTTAGTGTGGTCCTTAGGGCGCGTAATCCAGTTGTACCCAGGCAACGACGGAATCAGTAGGGTTGCGGAAATAAGGACGAGGAGAGGAACCATTAGGAGAGCGTTTAATAACATCTGTCCCCTTCCAGATTTTTGAAGTCTTCCTCCACATACTTCAACCCGGGCAGCATGTTAAGTACTGGATATACGCACGGGAGGAGACGCGCGGGCGGCGGGCAGCACGCGACGTCATCGCGGCAAGCCGCGAGCGACGCGCGGCACACTCACTTGCCTTTACCTACTTCACCGGCAACGGACGAATACCGAATATAATTTTATAATTGTTTGGCCGGGATTTCTTGCTGTAATTAAGGCGGAATAAACCAGCCTATTTTGATACAGTCCGCGATTTATTTCTACGTCCCAGTAGGACCCTAACACAATCTTTGACAAATAGAGCAAACTAGGGTGTTATGTGTAGTATTTTGTCAGACTATGATATATAGGCTCAAATGGGACTGGGCAGGTCACGTCTACCGCATGCATCCGGAGAGGTGGGCTAGCTTAGCCACCAAGTGGATGCCGGTAGAGGGACGTGGACGGGGCAGACCCAAACGGAGATGGCGGGACGACCTGGACCACTTCCTGAACAACTGGCCGGAGGAAACACCAAATCGGGAGTCGTGGAAATCAAGGGGAGAGGCCCAGCAGTGGGACACTCATATAGGCTAATAAAAAAATGATGTAAGTATTAATATCTCCAGTGTTATATTCATCCAACTGATGAGGCCGTCTCCTCTCATAGCCTGATTATGTATATTATCTTGGCCGATTTTGGTCTCAGCGTCTGTGATGAAGCGGCGAAATAGTTATTTGTACAACAAGAGATCAAAGTTTGATATTTCTTCGAGTGCTTATTTTGAGTCCCGTGCAAGCGACAGATTCTATAATTAGAATCTTGAGCGTAGTAAGGGACTCAAAAGCGCACGAGATGTAAATAACTTTGATCGCGTGTAGTTCACAAAACTTTTCACCTCAGCAACATATTAGAGAACCCGAAAAATTTATTCCTTCTTCATCACTTACCTATTCACTCATGTTTTCTTAAGATATATCAACAATTAAGTTTTCACCTCAGCAGCTCGAACAAGGGTACTTTGCTAAGGGTACTTTGGTACTGAGTGAGCAAAATGCAATTTTGCTCACTCAGTGAGCAAAATGCGATTTTGCTCACTGTTTTTAAGTAGCAAAGTACCCTTGTTCGAGCTGCTGAGGTGAAAAAATTATTAACTATTAATAGAGGGTTTGGGTTATAGAGTCCTAACCTAATGCATGATAGAAACCTAGAGACCTATATGCAGATGTTACGATTATTTCCTTCATCGAATCGTTTATTATTAAGATCATCATCGTTATAATTTTAATTTGAAAAATAAATAATTGATTTTTTAATCGACCAACGAGTACTTGAACCAACAACTTCGAGATTTAAACATGCAAACTTGAGCCACACCTCACCTATGTCGCAAACCTAGACTACAGCTCATGATGTATCGTAAACGGGGGTTACTTTGAATCGCGGGGAAAAATATTAATTAGGGAGTTGATGTTTGATGGCAAACTTGACAGAAAATACATGATGAAAGCGTTCAGTACCCAATTCCATAGTTTAAATATCGATGATTAATACTTTCCCACGATTACGTGCAATGTGTTTCAATTTCGATAATTTCGCCATGATTCAGAAACGTTGAACCGCAGACAAGACATCCTCTAGACTGAGCACAGTAACGCTACTCCCTCTGCCACTTATACGGTAGTTTTACTCAATCTTCGAGTCAATCCCGTGCCGTGATTGGTCCGTTCAAAGACACGGCACGAAATTCGCTCACTCCCCACTCGTCCCCCCGCACCCCCGTATTTTTGGCAGCAACGGTTTCATGAAATAATTGCTCTAAACTCAGTCTAGAGGATTCCTAGTCTATGCGTTGAACAAATGCAATAATCGTTAATACCAAGTCTTTGTGCTGTTAATGGATTTTCATTCCCGTAATTATAGTTCAGGTCATCGCTTGCGGTACATGCGGTACCGTTTGTTGTTGCAAGTACCGGAATTTCCGGTGGACGTCCCGATTAATTAGAAAGCGATGTTTAGTAAACAAATCCAGGTTTATTCAATTTAGTTCCGATACCTAATATCGCTTCCCCAAACAGTTCCGAATGTTTATGCAAAGCTCCCGGCTTTAGATATTTGATTAAGGGCGCAGCTGACACCGTTGCGAAGTCCCGTAGTGTTCTTTGACATAGTATTAACCCATATTAGAACAAATTAAATTATTTTCAGATAATACAGTAGGACCTCGATAACTTAAAGTCCAAGGGAAACGTTAAAAACTTTAAGTTATAGAGTTTTTAACTTACTAAGGGTTTAACGCTACGGCTTACGTAGGCGGACAACGCGCGAACGCGGCGCGGCGGCGGCGCGGCGCGGCGCGGCGCGGCGCGGCGAGGATGAACCAAACCGTTGATACGTATAACTCGTACGTAAGTGATTTAGACGCGAAAAGGCGCGGCGGCCGCGCGGCGTTCGCGCGTTGTTCGCCTACGTAAGACGTAGCGTAAGTTAGGGAGTTTCCATTGGGTCATATTTTTACTTACAGAGGTTCGTTTTCATAACTACGCCGGAGGGCTCGGTATAAAATAAATGTTGCTTTATAAAGATTTCAACACACTTTATTTTTTATTTAAAGGTACATACTTACGATTATACATATGTATTATTATATTTTATTTTGTTTCATAGAATTCAAGCTTTCTGAATCAATTTTATGCTCAATATTAAATAAAGACAAAAATATATCGTTAATTTCTCAGCGTAAGTTAGTGATTTTAATTTACGTTTCGAATTAATTTCACTTAAGGTGACAGTCCATTTCCAACCGCAGCTGCACTACTGTTCATTTTACTATTGAAATTGACAGTAACAGCGACGCGTTCAGTACCAGTAGTGCAGCTGCGGTCAGAAATGGAATGTTACACTTAGAATGTGTACTTCTCGGAGAACAACTAGAAACTAATGACTCAAACAAGTTGCCGTACTTAGACATCAGGTAGAACTTCGACGAATTCAAACATAAACAATAATTATTTTGTACAATTTACCCTTTTAGCCATCTGGTCAACACGTGAGCGCAATACAAATAAACTCCTCAACACAACCTTTTGTTTTGAGAATAAATGTCTTATAAATGCTTTAAGTTAAGGAGGTCGTCAAAACACAACTTTAAGATATTAAGGTCCAATGCCCAAATTATTCCTTTAAGTTGCAGAGGTTTTGTACTTTAAGATAAAAAGGTTTTTGGCTGTAAGGGGAAGGGAACACAACATTTTGTTAAGTTATAGAGGTTTTTATGTTATCAAGTTTTAAGTTAGGGAGGTTCTACTGTATTTTAATTTGTTGTTATTTCAAGTTACACTCCTATATAAATTATAAACTGAATGAAATAAAGGCCTTAGAGGGTGGCCAGGCCAAGTGCATATACTTGGAAAAATTCGACCTATGCCGTTGTGGCCCGGTGGCCGAGTGGCAACAGGCACCTGCCGCGATAGCAGAGGACGCTGGTTCGATTCCAGCCTGGGGCACTGGAGGCTTGGGTCCTTTATTTTAGTTTAAAGTAATAAGAGAATTCAGCTTGACTTAATAATAACTCTGGCTATGTTGACACACGGTACACTCGGACACAATTAGCGGCTACCTCACGATCCGTCCTACCCTACTAGGAATTATCTATCTATCTATCTAATCTATCTATCTAATACCTTTAAACG
The DNA here is from genome assembly GCF_948474715.1 of Cydia amplana. Taxonomy (NCBI): domain Eukaryota; kingdom Metazoa; phylum Arthropoda; class Insecta; order Lepidoptera; family Tortricidae; genus Cydia; species Cydia amplana. Next base: position 7,116,246 of record NC_086085.1, read on the forward strand.
AGCAATTCTTGTTTATTTATTTATATGTATATTTATTTATATATATATTTCGGGGATCTCGGAAACGGATCTAACGATTTCGATGAAATTTGCTATATGGGGGTTTTCGGGGGCGATAAATCGATATACCTAGGTCTTATCTCTGGGAAAACGGGCATTTTTGAGTTTTTATGTTTTCCGAGCAAAGCTAGGTCTCAGATATTTATAATTATTTGATAAACATTTAAAAGGCATCTATTGTGTTTCATTTCACTTAGAAAAAAATACTTGTCACATTCTGGCGGCATTAAAACACAGAAATTGATAATAGTAGTTTGTGTTAGAAGGGATCAAAATGATATATTTCCGTCAAAGGCGTACATTGAATCCTGAGCGTAATGAGGGATTCAAGTGTTAACGCCCAAGACGAAATAATTTTGATACCGTGTGACACATACTGCTTTTCACATCAACTATGAGGAAAATAAAAAAAATCTTAGTGTTGCCACAATCTGATGCTTAAACAGATTATTTAAGCTAAAAAAATAATGTGCAAAAAAATTTTAAAATAGTGTGCTAGAACAGAAAAGTGTTACTTTGATCCCTCCTAGCAGGGAGGATAAGTGCCACTTTGATCCATCCTAGCAGGGAAGAAAAAGCTCTTTTCCGAATAGGTGGTGTGAAAAACCTAATATGTTTCGGTGCAACAGACGCCCGCCTTAATTAATACCTACTAGAGGGCGGATTTTTGTTTATTTATGTTCGGTTCGACTTTAAAATTTGTTTATAGCCGATAAGTATTTAAGTTGAAAGCTTTTAAGCGATTCGGGTTTTAAATAACAATCATACTGGTTTACGGTTGTTTACATTTAAGCCCTAATTCTTCGATAATAATTAAATATGCCTACTTTGAAGTATTAAGTTGAAAGGTGATTTGAAAATACGTACCTACGTACCTAAACTAGGGCGTGCATACGCCGATTGTAAGGGCCGTTACAGACGGACTGCAGCCCAACTGCAACTTGTATGGGAACCGCCGACTGCACGCCAACTATTGGCCCTAATGTTTGGATTTATACGAGTATGTCAGCTGTCACTTGCGACGCGTGTCTCAGGCGATATCATACGTTACAAATACAGAACGGCGTGTCGTCCGTTTCCAGGCAGCGAGCTGATTTTTTTCTGAATGGCACATCTGTACGGCTACCATCAGTTTGTCACTGACATAAACGCCGTCGAGAACGTAATTTACTTTCTATACAACTTGCTCGTACTCGCATATTAGTGCAAACGAGATATATAGAAAGTAAATTACGTTCTCGATAGCGTAAATGTCAGTTTTGACACTGTCAATGACTCATGGTACGGGCTCTGGTTTGTTACATTTGTTTTCAATTTTGTTTTGTCCTTTAAGTTGAAGACAAGACAATCTATATATTTACTAGTCTATTAGCGCTTTTACGGTTGCACTTCGTTAGGTACCTTGTTAAGATATAAAAGATAGAAATAAGTATAAGTATTTACTAAATACAATCTTGTATTTTTCTGCCAGCTGTTATTTTCCCGCGTGTAATGATGAGGTTTCCATTTTTCCGCGAGCCGCAGATCAATTAAGGGGCAGGTGAGAAAATCTCGTAACTATTAGTGTTCCCAATAATATGGCGGCGCTGCAAATTGCGGTATTTTGGACACGAACTTTTATCAGACTAGATGTAAGACACAGAAGCCAAGCTTTTCTTAGGCGAATACTTTAAATAATGAATATGTTTTTAAAAGGCTTTGAAAATTCTAGTTTAACTGGGAATCTCTTGAAGCCCTTGAAGAACTCGTGATATTTGATAATAGCACAGAATAAATAATAGTACTAGGTACAGAAGACTCACTTTCTAACAAAACGCGTCTGTTACATCAGCACAGATATGGCCGCTAGGTGGCGACAGCACCACGCGCGGCTTATGGCTAGCCACCAAAATTGGTGTGGAACGGATGTACTTTTAGCTACCTGTAGCAAAGCGACGAAATCGCGGAGCGAGCCACGCCTGATAATAGTCAAACTCTTGTTGAAAGAGAGTTTTCGCGCTTCTTTATAAAAACAGGAATTGTTGTAGACACTACATCGATATTAACTTTTGCGGCACTAAAGCTGTTGACCTGGCAATAACGCTGCCGACTGCATTACTGCAGGAAACGTCACTGCAGCCACAATTGCCAACATCGATATTAATGACCGTAACAGCGTTGCAATTTTGCCTCGCTTGGAAATTGCGGCAACATGCTGAGTCATATCTGTCGAAGGGATGACGACCGATGGGGCCAGCGAGTACTGCTCTGGAGACCTAATCTTTATCTTTGACATATTTTGCGACAAACTCGCGCTTTTTTACGAGTTGGTAAACCACCCCGCTATCCGTTCCCCCTTAAACCACTCATCAGCACCGTCTGCCGCGTTATGAGCGCGCGTGTCCTGAATATTGCTGGCCCCAAATGAACCAGACCTGTAATTTTTTCAGGAACATCTGTTTAATTATTCTCAACGACCTTGAATACTATAAATTATTCTTATAGCCGTAATATAGGTTTTATGTTGCAAATTATGTAGATTTATATTTTTAATTACCTACCCAGTACTTACTTTGTAGTCTGGTAAATAAATTATTATTAAAAAAATTAGCTACCTACCTAACGTAATGTTGGGAAATTAACAACCAAAATTAGGTCGTTAATTTTATTTATTTCAAACAATTAAAAACGAAAATAAACTTGAATTAAATCTAGAAATAAAATAAAAAGAAACACAAACTATAAAAATATACTTACCTACCTACAAAAAAAATAAAAATAATGGACCAGCAATTTTGAGGAGGAAAATCCAAAACTATAGATGCCTCTCGCTTCCGTTCCCTCGTAAATTCTCTCTTTTTAGGGTTCCGTAGCCAAATGGCAAAAAACGGAACCCTTATGGATTCGTCATGTCTGTCTGTCTGTCTGTCTGTCTGTCTGTCCGTCTGTCCGTCTGTCCGTCCGTATGTCACAGCCACTTTTTTCTGAAACTATAAGAACTATGCTGTTGAAACTTGGTAAGTAGATGTATTCTGTGAACAGCATTAAGATTTTCACACAATAAAAGAAAAAAAAAACAATAAATTTTGGGGGTTCCCCATATTTAGAACGAGTTCAAACGAGATCTACTAAGTAGTTTTTTTTAATACGTCATAAATCCCCTAAATACGGAACCCTTCATGGGCGAGTCCGACTCGCACTTGGCCGCTTTTGCACATTTTCGTTAAGCCGAGTTACTGCGCACACGGAGCCGTACAGCGCCATCTACACTAGCTGACAAAGTTGAAGTACCTACGAATCTGTCTTCATAAATGTACCTTCGCCTTTTAGTTTCTCTCATCGTTTGTCCCCCGGAGGACACTCTCGAACAAAATCTCATAACAAACTCAGCTTATAATATTAATACATTTTCAAAAACTTAAAATCACTTTAGAACCAACAAATTACACTGAATGCCGTATTCGAACTTCAAGATATTCACAAGAGACGACACGTACTAGATCCATTCTAAGATACTTTATAGTTTAGATTTCAACTAGTTATCTTTTGCAGCGCAATTCGGGCAACCAATGTCACTTTTACGATAGATCGTGTTAGATATCTATTAGATGTGAATTAGATCTCTAGGTAATATCTTGTGGAAATCGTTCAAGAGTATCTCCAGAATCGCGGAAATGTCAAATTTGACAGGTTAGATCTTAAACATATCGTTATCGTATCTTAATTAAAATTTATTTATTAATCAAAAATACATAAAACACACAAACACAAAGAAGAGATGATAAAATTAATACCTTAAAACTAAACCTTAAAACCTAAAGGGACTAAAACTAAATACTACTAAATATAAAACACCTCCCCCAAAATCCCTGCTTCTGGCATAGACCCCAGAATGCTGGCGGCGTTACCTCTCTGCACCGCCAGACTCAACCTCTGCGCAAAGAAGAAGTCCGCTCTGTAGTCCCCCGAGACACCTATCAGACGTTCCGACACCTTTTTAATAATTTTTTTGGTGTCGGACGACCAAGGACCCATAGTTTCCATAGCAAGCGCCGCAAACTCATACTAATTCATTAAGAAAGAGTATTTGCGGCGCTTCACTGTTTGGGCTTGGCGATGTTATCGTATCTTGGCGATGTCTAAAAGATATCTAATAGATGTCTATTACAAAATCCGAATCGGGCCCTGAGATGGACTTAGCCGGAATATTATTCAGTAAGTTTTAATTAGTTCTCTATTAAGCCCCCCGGTCTTCGCCGTTGTTTTAGTTGCAAAATTGTTTTTAGTCCCGTCTGACTTTTTACACTTTGGTCTGTTTTCATTTTCGTTTATTTTCCGTCTGATAGTCTCGTTGGTGTATTCTGCCTTTCTTTATTAAATTTTCAGCGATACTTGAAGGGTTAATTAGTGCCCATTCTCATATTTTTAGTGTAATGTAATAATTTAAACCATGTACGCCTATGATGGTCTCACTATTGTAGTCTGACAGCGTGGTAGTTAAATTCTTACAAGTAGGTATGTACTCGTATCTAAGTGTGTTAGTGAAGCATGATCATCATATCTGTTCCTAAATATGTGTTAAATCCAAATGCAGGCAGTAAGAGAATATTTAAAAGGGTAAGAAATAGCTAACTTGTTCTTTGAAAGCTGAAGAAACGAATGCATATTTAATTCTCAAAATGTTTCTTGGGTCAGCCATCCTGGTGTAAAATGTTGCATTAAGGGTCGGTTGCACCAAACTGTCTGTCATCGTTAAAGACTTCGCTAAATTTTATTGCATGGAAAGTTTCATAGTAAACCGCTGCGGCGCGCCGGGTGACGGTGATCAGTCTGTCGAGTGCGGATGGTGCAACTGGCACTAAGTATCGTAATTTTACTTAGATAGCGTACAATACCTAAACCATTAGCCCAATTTAGGTTTTAATTCCTTGATTTAAATCTAGGTATCATTGGCCTTAGCGTCTATTGCAGACGATTTATGGTGTAAAACCGGAGAAATATATACACCGCCTGGGACAAAATTAAGGAAACGCAGGGATGCCCAGCACCTGCATTACTCTCTCGGCTTCACTGTCTTATCCCACAGGAAAGGCGAGCCAATATGTGTGGAGACAGGTCAGCTGCAGGAATCTGCCGCTTATTTCAGGTTGGACCCTACTCGCGCCTTACGGAAACTCCATCCCGGGTTTTATTTTGGATTATCCTTCTCCTAGATGGATTGCAAACCAATGCTAAGAGGACGACCATCTCCCCTGTTACGAAATACTTTCTTGCTTCGTTTGTGGACTTAGTCGCCTCGTACGACACCCTTATCCTATGTGAGGGTTGGCGCTATTCTAAAGCCGGCCACCACACGGCAAACATATTTATAAATAATATACCTACATTCACGACCAATTAGTATTCAAATACAATGCAGTCTCATCAAAATCGTTGCCGCGTCACTAAATCGACTGTCGCCGTTAACATTGTTAAACAGTGAATCGAAATTCCGATAGAAATTAATTTATTCGTAATACTAACACGATTTTAATAATTGATTAAGCGCCGCAGCTCTACAGTGCTCCGAGCAATGCGGCGTTTGAATGCTAATGCTATGTTTAATTTATAGGCGCATAGTTTTATTTATTAATGGGCGGGTTAGTTAGTCCCAGAGACAAATAATCATTAAGGACATACTGTAAACTGGGTTACTTTTTGGACCCGGGTATATCCTTAAACTTTAACTAATTCCAACCAGAAGAAACGAGTATACAGTGAAAGCTAGCTCGAATCTAGAGCAAACCAATAGGGGAAGATACCTCATAAGAAAGCCACGTCCTCAATTTTTTAAAACTGTGATTTATGCTGTAGGTAGATATTTAAGCAGTGTTGTGGTGAAAAAGTTTATTTTGTACCCACCTCCACCCGTCATCTGTCTTGTAGGTAGACACATCTATATATAGGTTTTTAAAAGGTGAGCAACATGCTAGTTTCGGTGGCCAATCTACAGAAGAAGGACAAATGCAAGACCTACAGAGAAGAGTATTTGTCTGTAGATGGCGTCACACGGTCAGGTCATTTGAGTCTTACCTAATCCGTTTTAACCTTTTTCACCTTTCTAGTTCTACTGCTCTGTTCTGCAGGAAAACAAGAAGACTCGAGGAGAATAGTGTGGGAATGCCGCCGGGACAGTAACCTGCAGCTCCAACTCCATGAAACAGGGCTGAATGAACGCCACATACGCGATCGACAGCCCGCCTGCTTCCGGCCGGGCGTCCCTACACACCTACACTACATCTACATCTACATCTAGTTCTACTGCTTAAATAAGAAGCAATGTATTCTACATTACAAGTCTGTGTTATTTACTTGTCACTGATTAATGCGAACAGGGGTATGTAGTAGTAGTCAAGTGTAATTAGCGAAACGTGACCATAACCTTACAACATACAACGTACATACATACCTTACATACTTACAATACATGACAACGTCTGTGTTTGAAAGGTAGATAATTAAATTGTCTTTGATGTGTTCGAGATATTTCAATCTTGAACTTGAGTTAAGTAACGCTAAGTTTTAACATACCAAATACTCTTTAATGTACAATCGAAAGTTTTAAGAAACACTTCTCAAGCAATCAAGTTGCAAGGATTTTTCAACCAATCTTAAGGATAGAGATAAAAAAAAAGGGGGCCTTATCGCTGGGAAGCGATCTCCCATCTCGAAATCATAAATAAATGAAATACATAAAATAAATAAAACAAACATAAGTAATTATTACCTAATGTATGGTGATTTACGTACCAGCGCTTCAGTTCCAGTCCAGCTAACATTTTATTTCGAGTAATATCTTGTAACCAAGTTAACAAAAAGTATAACAGTAAGTATTTAATGTGACCCCCTAATTTAATATTTCCTACGGTGTCGCAATAACAGATTAAATATTTGCCAAATTTACTGTTGCGGTCTAAATGGCTGGCCATTCTGCCACCGCACGACCACTTAATGGCTAATTTTGTAATGTACACCGGGATACTTAATCCATAGAAAATAATTGGGAGTTCAACCCTCAGTTAAAAGGCTATGTTTAACATGTAATTGAATAATACCCAACCTAACCTAATAACTTATTGCTTTAAATATAAAATAAAAACAAAATGGGAAATGTAGTAAATAAGTCATACTAGATTCGATGTTCCTTATATAGTTTCTATTGTCTAGGAGAGGACACTGACTTCTGTAACACAGGTCTTTACCTAGCTCAGAAGTCAGGGACTTCAAAACCCACTTAGTAACTTGTTTTTTGTCAATAAAAATATTTTATTTATTTTTATTTATTTTAATATTTAAACCTGATAACCTATGTAAATTATAGTTTGAATAATAGTGGCCGGCGAACGGTACCGAAAATATGATTAACTCGTGCCTACTAAAAAGTATTTGCAATTATTCAATGTATCAACGGTTTCATTTAACTGCGGCAGGAGTTATAGGATATGGGCACGGGATAAAGGTGATCCTGATCAATCATTTCATAAACGTTTGAAAAAAATATTATTTCTAAATTTGTCTTTCATAAAACATTGTTTTCCTAGCCTAGTCGGTAGTGAACCTACTTACCAAGCAGAAGGTCCCAGGTTCTAATCCTAGTAAGGGCATCATTTGTGTGTTTAAGTATCACAAATTTCAACAACGACCTGGCGCCTATTGACTAACTTGACAATTGAAAACTTTTAATTTTTTCATTTGACACTAGTAACGACAGCACCACTTAAGGGGCCCACTCCAGTCCGCTGTCATTAGTTGTTGTTCGGAGCTGTCAACTTTTTATTCTAACTGAGAGGCCGATATCGTCCGGCGCGGCGGACTGTTAATCAGGGGGCCCCTTCAGAGTCAACTAGTTTATAAGTAACTTTACGATCCTAGTAGTATGTCAGAGACCACGCTTTACTGGTTTTCTCGATAAAAGTGCTCATTAATAAGTATAATTCCATCAGAAGTCCGCTCGAACGCGCTCCGAGTGCAGTCGTGTCGCATGAGTACGAATAGTTACGGATGATTGTAAATAGAAATGGTGCAGTGCAAAAAGTGCAAATTGTTCCTGTCAGTATTAAAGGAAGAAGTTGTGAATTGCAAAGGACCTTGCTTAGGAGTGTTTCATAGGAGATGTGCTAAAAAAATGTCACAAAATGAAATATGTGAGGATTGCACGAAGAAAGATTCGTCACCGAAACCACCAACAATTGACGTGGACCCCGGCAACCTTACTGTGGAGAATCTTTTGAAGGAAGTCAACAAGAAACTGGAAGTAGTTTTTAAAATTGAGAACCAGTTGCAAGAGCTGAAATCCTCAGTAGATTCTTATGAAGAACGGTGCAATGAGTTGATGGAATTCAAAGAAAGGGCAGAAAAAAAGATAATAGCCTTAGAAAGGAAGAATGTTTACTTAGAAAAATGCAACCTTGCGCTAGAGGAGAGAGTGGAGAAGATTGAGCAGAAAGAAAAAGAAAGAAATATTGAGATAGCGATGGTAGAAAGTATGGAAAACGAAGAACTAGAGGGAGTAGTTGGGGCTATCGCCGAAAAACTTAGTCTCGAAACGGACGATATAGAGGAGATTAAGAGGGTAGGAGCCCCAGATAAGAGGGTAGGCACAGCAGCAACCGATAAGCCCCGGCGCCCCCGGCCTATTATAATTACGTTGCGCACTAAGGCAGCCAGGGATAGGTGGTTAAAGCAACGCAAAACGCGTTTGACTAATGATGCAGTCTATGGGAATAATAATGAACAAAGGATTTACATTAACGCAGATATGACTCATCATCAACGTAGGCTTTTTTTGACTGCCAAAAAGCGGCTTAAGCCCGAGTATAACTTCGTGTGGTATCAAAACTCTAGTATCCTTGTGAAGAAGAATGAGAAAGAAAAGAAGATTTATAATATAAAACGCGAAGAGGATATCGATTCCCTGCTTAAAAACGAAAATAATAGCGCAACCGACGCAGAGTAAACAACATAAATACCACGCTTATTAAGCGCGCGTACACACTGCTCGCTATCTAATCATTCTAATAAATAGAATCGTTACGTATTATGAACCAAACATTCGAGTTCCTAGATAGAGATATAGAATATACTAGATATGATGATGTAAATTTATGGAGTAAATATATTATATACAAGCAGAATCAATTGGATATAGTACATCTAAATATTAGATCTATAAGAAAACAGTTTAACGAGCTTACTGCCTTGCTGAAATTATGCAATGAAAAGCTGGATGTAATAGTATTATCGGAAGTCAATATTAAAAGTGAAGAACTCTCTTTCTATTCAATACCAGGATATCACCTACATGCAAACACAAGGGAAAAACGACGGGGAGGAGGACTGATCGTATATGTTAAGGACCACTTAAATTTTCACGCCGAAATAAAAGAAACCTCAGCTTCCGAAATAATACATGGAGAGTTGAAGGCTACAAAAAAAAATACGCTGCATATTATATCAATCTACAGACCACCGAATACCAATAAATTGAAATTCGTGGACGAGATTAATCTCTTGCTGAAAAATATTTCAACGCTCGACGATATAGTTTTAATTGGTGACATGAACTTGGACTTATTAAATAACCGGATCAATACGACAACTTCGAAATACAAAACCATGTTGAGTGAACACGGCCTACAATGTGCAATACCTACTAGCGAGATAACGCGCGAGGCGATCGTCGACGGACACCTGCAGTCGTCGTGCATCGACCATGTGTGGGTGCGCAGGCGCAGCGCAGCGCGCGCCGACGCACACATGCTCACGTGCAAACTGTCCGATCATCATATGGTAGGGATGCGACTAGACATCGGCGTAGACAATTATGATACGAATGCACCGGCAATAAGGTATGCGCTATGTAATAAACTGGTTAAGGAAAATCTGGATCTTATTGACTGGTCTGAATTATTAACAATTAATTGTCCGCTTATCCTTTACGAAAAACTTTGTTATTTGTTTGGCAGTATCTATGATAAATCGCTAATTGAAATAAAACGAAATTCCAAGAGAGAATCCCAACCGTGGGTTAGCAAACAAATAGAAAATATGATTCATACAAGAGATGAATTGTTTCGAGATTGGAAATGTTCTCCTAGAAATATGAATAAAAGATTAGAGTACACTCGGTATCGAAATAAACTTAATAAAATCATAAATGCTGCCAAAAATCAATACAGACAGGCTGAAATAAAAAAATGTGAGGGCGATTTTAGAAAGATATGGTCTAAAATTAATAACTGGCTAGGGCGAAACAAGAGTAATGTGGATGAAACAGTAATGAGGTATTTGGGCAAGACTGATGACGTAACAAATATATGTAGTAATTTCACAAGAACATTCACACAGGAAATTTCAAGTATAAAACATGTTTGTAATCAAAAGTTTCTGGATCGAGATTCATATGTAAAAAAAAGCATTGTTTCTTTTAGGTTTAGGAAGGTAAATGCCTTTACAGTCGAAAAAATTGTTGAAAAACTTAACTGTGAAAAATCACCCGGCATAGACAAAATTAGGGTGCAGGACATTAAATACGTAAAGAAAGATTTAAGTATATTATTGGCTAACTTTATTAACATGTGCATGTCTAGCGGAATGTATCCTGATCTATTGAAAAAATCGCTAATTAGGCCCATATTTAAACAGGGATCTCACCTGGACTATTCAAATTATAGACCCATTGCCATCCTGTCAGTTATAAATAAGATTGTGGAAAAAATTATTATGGAGCAGGTGGGCTCTTTCTTGGAACATAACGGTATATTATCAGACGCGCAACACGGCTTCCGGAAGGGCCGTAGTACCGCTACGGCCTTGACCCACTTTACTAATTATGTCAACAATAGTCTCGGGGGTGGACAGCAGGTTTTGGCACTATTTATTGACTTCCGGAAGGCATTCGACACCCTGGACCATGATCAGCTGTTGTTGGCGATGGACGAATGTGGCATCAGAGGGCCTACTAACAAGTGGTTCCGGGAGTACCTAACGAACCGAACATTACGAACGGTCATCAACGGAACGACTGGAGCCGAGGCAAAAGTCAATCTCGGGGTACCAACTGGCTCGGTATATGGGCCAATTGGATATATTATGCATGTGAACAGTGTGTCGAATGTAGTCCGTAACTGCAAGGTGTATTTGTACGCTGATGATATGTGCCTATTGTTCTCCGGGAAAGATATGGCGGACATAGTATGCAATGTACAGGAGGATTTCGAGAACATTAATAAATGGGCTCATGACAATGGGATAATTTTAAACATAAGTAAAACAAAATGTATGCATATTTATTCGCCGCACAATAGGAAGGCAAAAAATGTCAGTTCGAATGAAATTAAAATAATTGGTCACACATATGAATGCCTACATAACAATAAGAGTAACTGTACTTGTAATAAACTGGAGGTAGTGGAGAACTTTAAATATTTAGGCTTAGTGATAGATACACATTTTAATTGGAAATTGCACATAAATCAAGTAAGTAATAGACTTCGTTCAGTCTTAGGCCAGTTCTATCATTTGAACAGAATATTAAATAAGCGCACCCTGTACATGGTTTACTATGCCCTTGCCGACTCATTGCTGAGCTACGGATTAAGTTGTTATGGACTCACTTTTAAAACCTACTTGGATCAAATTAAACAATTGCAGATAAGACTGATAAAATACTTAGTTAGCAAAAACATAAAAAATGAATGTAGAACTAATTATGAAAAATTGTTCTTGGTTTGTAAAATCCTTCCGATTACATGTAAAGTAGAATATCTAAATGCCATAGAATGTTACTATACCCAAGATTTTAAAATTGAGAGATCTGTTAACCATTATAATACTAGGTCATCTAAAAAGAGGAAATTATGTCAAATCACGGCTAAAAATTATTACGGTAAACGAACTAAAGAATATGTAACACCCAAGATTTGTAATAAATATCCTCTCTTACTGGAGAAAAATAAATTAAAAATAGGTAGTCTTAAGGCAAAGCTTAAAGAAATATTGTTAAATAATTATTCTAAAAACCACTGTTAGTATAGGTATATGTACACTACATAGCATTATTATTACTTTTAGTGCAGTTAAATCGAGGTGAACTGTTAACTAGTTATACTTGTTTGTATTTCTGTACACTTCTATTTGAGCTTGTTTTAGATTTAGGTACTTACTAACTTTTAATTTAAGATAAAAGATAAGAGCGCACCGCCAACAAACTGTTCTACAGTTTGGCGAAATTTTTGTTACTGTTTATGTATGTGTTTTTATATAACAATAAATTAAAAAAAAAAAAAAAAAAAAAAAAAATTTAGTAAGCCGTTATAACCTTTTAAATATTCTAGATACAACTATATGCACTATACTCCTAGCCATTTGGCTTTATCTAGCAAATACTATACAATTCGCAATTTCGCAGGGTAAGGCTAATTCGGATGGCACTGCAGCAGCGTTGCTGTTGCTTGCTACGTTACCTCCTGCTGCAGCGTTGACGCAGGCAACGTTACTGTCAATTTGCTATAAAGTATAAGTGACGGATTTAACGTTCTAACTGTGGGATCAATGCGGCAGACAGAAACGCAATTTAAGAAGGATAATGATGACAGTGACATCGCTCGCGTAAAATAATTTATTTACATGCAAGATACCTAGGTCAGGATTTTCAAAAAATCTGAATCAGGATAAAGACACGCGTTGATGCTTTAATGACACAGCCGGGATCCTGATGCCAGATCATGATGGGTCTGGACACACTGTCTAGCACAAAGCGCCTATCGCAGGCGAGTGATTTGAGATTTAATATAATATGGTAAGTAAGTTCAAGCAAACCCTTAAAAGAGATTAACAGTAACACACATTTAAATAAACCATATTTCGTAAATTCTCCAGCAGACTGTACTCCCATATGTGCGGTAGACAAACACAAAATTTCATATTGACACACACATTTAATCAATCTCGAATTATGGTACCTGTGTTTTGAGGTCTGGAAAACCCGCGTGTATTTGATTTGAACAAGATATTAGCTAAAGGGAGGGAAATTATCATTTACAAAATGTACGACACGAGAATTAAAGACAAATACTGAATTATCAAGATGTTTTAACGTCAAAATTAAAGCGCGGAAAGTCTCGAAGCCACAGTAAATTATTTAAAAAACCGGCCAAGTGCGAGTCGGACTCGCGCACGGAGGGTTCCGCACCATCAACAAAAAATAGAGCAAAACAAGCAAAAAAACGGTCACCCATCCAAGTACTGACCCCGCCCGACGTTGCTTAACTTCGGTCAAAAATCACGTTTGTTGTATGAGAGCCCCACTTAAATCTTTATTTTATTCTGTTTTTAGTATTTGTTGTTATAGCGGCAACAGAAATACATCATCTGTGAAAATTTCAACTGTCTAGCTATCACGGTTCGTGAGATACAGCCTGGTGACAGACGGACGGACGGACGGACGGACGGACAGCGGAGTCTTAGTAATAGGGTCCCGTTTTTATCCTTTGGGTACGGAACCCTAAAAAGTAATAAAACGTATATGTTTACATAGTAAATAATCTTAAATAGAAAAAAAAACCGACTTCTCTAAAGGCCCCAGTACACAATGGGCCATCGCCGGCCAGTCCAAGGGACGCAGCCATACGGTAGAAAGAGATAGCAATATCACTTGCTCACTTGCGTCCCCCAGAATGGCTCACCCTGGCCCATTGTCTACTGGGGCCTTATCTACTAGCCTAACTCACTTAACGGCGCTTAAACTTTATTTGGTAATTATGTAAGTATACATTTTATAGTAATCATAGTGGTTTATTTAGTTTAGGTATTATAGCGGTTTTCCGGGTCAAGGTCCGGGTCCGGGTCCGGATCCGAGTCCGGGTCCGAGTCCGAGTACGGGTCCGAGTCCGGGTCCGAGTCCGAGTACGGGTCCGAGTCCGGAGTCCGGGGCCCAGTCCAAGTCAAAATCGAAATTCAAAATCACAAAACGTGTACTATGCGACGTTGAAGAGTTCTGTTCTGATCATCATCAGCAGTTCCACTTCATCAAATGCCACAGTTTTTAATGTAAATGCTTGATTTTCTGATGAAAATATATAAAATTCTATACGTATGCTTTTAAGATTTGAGGAGTTCCCTCGATTCCTCATGGATCCCATCATGAGAACTGGGTTTTGATAAAAACGGGACCAATCTGTATGCATATACATACAATCAAAAAAAAAAATTTCAAAATCGGTCCAGTAATGACGGAGATATGGAGTAACAAACATAAAAAAAAATAAAAAAAATAAAAAAAAACATACAGCCGAATTGATAACCTCCTCCTTTTAGATTTGGAAGTCGGTTAATAGTATTTTATGCAACCGTTGTTTAAAAGGGGTCAAAAAAGGCGAGTGGCGTGAGTAACAATTTGAGGCGAAGCCGAAAATTGTTAATAAAGACGCCACGAGTATTTTTTGACTCAGTTAAACAACGTTGCATACAATACTTTTTCTACGACCAAGCACTTACTTTGAAATGCAATGAAATAATAATAAAAATGGATGATGATGATTGTTTCATGTCCTAATGTGATAGGTTGTTCAGTGCGTAGGATTCTTAAGGGGAACGAAAATTTTACTATTTTTGTGCTACAACGCACGGTATAGGTATAGGAGATACAACCCTATAAATATTTTTATTACTTTTTTTCTTTTTTTGTGTTTTCTAAATATTACTTAGGGATTCCTCAAAGGGGAACGAAAATTTGATTATTTTTGCGCTAAGACGTACGGTTTAGGAGATACAGCATTATAAAGTTTTTTTTTTTTCATATTAATTAGGGGTTTCTTACAGAGGAATGAAGATTTTATTATTTTTGCGCTACGACGCACGGTTTAGGAGATACAACCCATAAACATTTTTCTTTCTTTTTAGGGTTCCGTAGCCAAATGGCAAAAAACGGAACCCTTATAGATTCGTCATGTCTGTCTGTCTGTCTGTCTGTCTGTCCGTCTGTCCGTCTGTCCGTCTGTCTGTCCGTCCGTATGTCACAGCCACTTTTCTCCGAAACTATAAGAACTATACTGTTGAAACTTGGTAAGTAGATGTATTCTGTGAACCGCATTAAGATTTTCACACAAAAATAGAAAAAAAAAGAAAAATTTTTGGGGTTCCCCATACTTCGAACTGAAACTCAAAAAAAATTTTCTCATCAAACCCATACGTGTGGGGTATCTATGGATAGGTCTTCAAAAATGATATTGAGGTTTCTGATATCATTTTTTTCTAAACTGAATAGTTTGCGCGAGAGACACTTCCAAAGTGGTAAAATGTGTGTCCCCCCCCCCTGTAACTTCTAAAATAAGAGAATGATAAAACTAAAAAAAATATATGATGTACATTACCATGTAAACTTCCACCGAAAATTG
Organism: Cydia amplana; assembly: GCF_948474715.1. Lineage (NCBI taxonomy): Eukaryota > Metazoa > Arthropoda > Insecta > Lepidoptera > Tortricidae > Cydia > Cydia amplana. The sequence goes on from NC_086085.1 coordinate 7,131,719, forward strand.
GTTTGAACGAGATCTAGTAAGTAGTTTTTTTTTATACGTCATAAATCGCCTAAATACGGAACCCTTCATGGGCGAGTCCGACTCGCACTTGGCCGCTTTTTTTTTATTTTTTTTTGTTTTTCGTGGTTTTTAAATATTACTTACAGGTTTCAAAGGGATACGAAAATTTGATTATTTTTGCGCTACGACGCACGGTTTAGGAGATACAGCATTATAATTTGTTTTTTATATTTTTTTTTATTTCTTTCTTGTTTTTTTTTTTTAATATTAATTAGGGGTTAGAGGAATGAACATTTTATTATTTTTGCGCTACGACGCACGGTTTAGGAGATACAACCCATAAACATTTTTCTTTCTTTTTTTTATTTTTTTTTTGTTTTTCGTGTTTTTTAAATATTACTTACGGGCTTCAAAGGGGAACGAAAATTTGATTATTTTTGCACTACGACGCACGGTTTAGGAGATACAGCCCTATAAAGATGAAAATTGATGATGATGATGATGATGATGATTAACCAAAACATGTCCATGGTTCACTCATCTGTCAGAAATGACAATTAAAATTAGGTTGGCAACAATGTATTCCATACAATATTTTTTAAGTGGTGATTACACGAAGTATCGTAAAAGTGCCAAAAAGATACTGCGTGTATGCACAAATACTTTTTTGGGGAATAGACTAAAGACTTGTCTTGACAACTATAAGATAGGGGTTTAAAGGTGTGTGCACGACCCTTTAAATGACAAATAAAAGTACGGGAGTAGAAAAAAATAATTAAGAGAGGAGGAAGTAGTTTTATGAAAAAGATTTGCCGAGACATATTATTGCCCTGATAGAAAATAATAGGATAGGTAGTTTTAATATCAGGTTCATAGTTATCTAGGAATTCTATTATAGGTAATTAATAGGCTACATGACTAATTTTCATTTATGGTATCAATCGATCGGGTTTGTTTTTAGGATCAAATGTCAATAATTATGGGACCCATTGCATTAAAGTAACACAAAAGTCAGAAATTGTAGTCAAAGGCCGACAGTCGCACTTCACTCGCGAAACGCCCTTAATAAAACGATAAATGAACGTGACGTCAAGGTCTCTGAGAGCCCATCTTGTCGTATGGACAAAACAAGAAAATTCCGTTTGTGTGTGCGTTTATGTATATAGTTGCTATACAATATTTTTTTGGATAAAATGTAAGGAATCGAATGGTACCCTTAATTTTATCGTTTTTGGAAGTTTAAAAAAACTTAAATTTTGTTACTTTCAGGTCCTGTATTTTTGTAACTTTTCCATATTTTATTTTAATATCCAGATTATTGTGATAAATTGCTTGTTTGCTATCTATTTTACTAGATTTTGTTATAAAATTCAACATGTGTCATCATCCCTATTAGAGGGTAAAGAGTAACTAATAGGCAGGCGTGGCTCACTCCGCGATTTCGTCGCTTTGCTGCAGGTAGCTAAAAGTACATCCGTTCCACACCAATTTTGGTGGCTAGCCATAAGCCGCGCGTGGCTTTGTCGCCACCTAGCGGCCATATCTGTGCTGATCGTAACAGATGCGTTTTGTTAGAGAGTGAGTCTTCTGTACCTAGTACATACTATTATTTATTCTGTGCTATAGGCAATTCTTGAATATGGCGCTTCCAACATCGTATTAGAAAGATCGGGAACCAACCGCAACTAGACACATAGTAGCTAAATATGCAGTAAGTACTGAAATCGATGTATTTGACAAATGAGTGCATGTGTCTCTATTATATACTTACCTAGGTACACTACAATTGAGTATGTCGTGTGAAACAATATTGCGTGTGCATTTTCCTTCTCTGCCCCTCATACCCAACCTGGCTGAAACAGCTATGATTTAAAACAACCAATTCAATTACATTAAGACGGGCGTTTTTAATTCCATTGAAAGTTCAAAACAACACAACGCCCGATGTTAAGGAGCACAAAATTCCATCTAAATAAATCACAAAGAGTTAATTTGAAAAAAAAAAGAAAACTTTACTCGGCTCTTGGTTAACAAATCCTTTGTTCCAAGTTTTTTGGAAACATACGTGGGCTTTAGTTTGAACGGGCACATTTCAATTATAAATTATAAAATGATATAACAGCATAGAGTCGACCGAGAAAAGTCTGCAGCGATTTTGATAGCATTTATGAATTTATGACGTGTAAATAACACTTGCACTGCGTGGGCTATCAAAATCGCTGCAGACTTTTCTTGGTCTAACTCTAGTTATCTGATGTCATCTAGAACTCTGATAGACTTAACTTTTAGAAGTCAGGATTTCTAAAGGATTGAAAAATTCATCAATCAAAACTATTTCGAAATTCGTTCCTTTTCTAGAGTACTAAAGTGTCATTCTATGGACCTTGCTAACTAAGTATGTAAACAAACCGTCATATTGAAATTGTCAAAAAAATATGAATTTAGTAGTGACTTTTGTTTACATAGTTTATTAGCATTTGGTGTAGTAATTTATAGAGTAAGTAATGCCGTGTTATAAATTAAAACCGCGTGAGTTGGTATCTTTTTAGGGTTCCGTAGCCAAAGGATTACTGTCCGACTGCCGTCCTTGGTGGTCGTGTCCACTGCGCACTTATTTATTTATTCATAACAATAAAATTGTAACGGTGTCAAATCAGTGTCAGCACTTTTCTTATAAACTGTGAATATACGCGGAGTTATACAGACTGTGTAATGGATACAATTTCACAACGTTGCGATGACTGGTAGAGACGCATTTAATAGAAGTTCACGAACTCTGCGAAGATGACAACGCTTTAAGAAGCCGTGCAATCATAAAACCGGAGACGAGCAGTGTCCAGCGATGAAATTTGCGCAAATCAGATATTTAAATTCCATAGACTATAAAGGCGACTAGAGCGCCGCGATTAAACGCCATTTGCTGCACATATCAACAAAGGTAGATAACGCAAACAACGTCTTACTTGATGAGCTACGTTGAATTTAAAATTAGGATAGACTTATTTGTACAAATTGTATAGTTATGAATGAATGAATGAAATCGTTTATTTCAGGCAACTAGTGGCCCATACATAAATACCTTTTTCTACTCCAGCACTTAAATGTGTCAATTAAATGACTGACAGTGATATCTAAAGCAATGTCATTTGAATGCTTTGTCTATAGGCTCATAAGATGACTGCTAGCAGTCATCTTATGAGTATAATACAACTGCTTTATTTTTTTTAAAGATACAAGTTCCGATCATCTTGATTGAAAGAGGTATGTTTTCATTTACAATAATAACTCTTTTTTTTTTTAATAATAACTCTTTTTTTTTTAAATAATAACTCAATTTTTTTTAAATAATAACTCCTTTTTTTTAATAATAACTCTTTTTTTTAAATAATAACTTTTTTTTTTTTTTTTTTGCTGCAGCTGTCATAGAAAAAGTAATGTATGCAACAGCTCATAATTGGTTCTTAAAATTCTCGGGTCTTTTTTTACAAAACTCGACTACGTCTCGTTTTGTAACTTCGACCCTTGAATTTTAAGAACCCTTATTATATCACTGTTGCATAAACTACTATTTTCTACTCCCGTACCTTTATTTGTCATTTAAAAGGTCGTACACACACCTTTAAACCTCTATGTTATAGTTGTCAAGACAAGTCTTTAGTCTATTCCCCAAAAAAGTATTTGTGCATACACGCAGTATCTTTTTGGTACTTTTACGATACTTCGTGTAATCACCACTTAAAAAATATTGTATGAAATACATTGTTGCCAACTTGCCAATAAAGAAGAAGATTTCTGACAGATGAGTACTAAGTGCATTGCTGCCAATTTACAAAATATTCATTAGGTTCTATAGTAGAAACAATAAAATTGCTTCAGAAGTCAGAAACGCGCATGTGACACCCGTAATATAGCAAGATCCATAGACTACGAACACCGCTTAGCGTTGCTTGTTAGTCTCCATAGGCTACTGTGCCCAAAATCGAGAAAAAAAACTATCCTAAATTGTAATTTAACTAAGAGCACGTACCAGGGCCTCATGAGTTACAAGAAGGTGTCGCTGACCAATCGGCCGTGGGGCGCGGGGCGCGGTTGGCAAAAATCGAGAAAGAAAAACTATCCAAAATTGTAATTTATAGTTGGTCAAACCAATTTGTCAGTAAATAGGAACAAAAAAAACTATTTTTATCCTATTCTTTTGGGTGCTAGTACTAGTGTAAGACAAAGATAGTATGATTATCTCTGTCTATGTTTGAAATAAGACAGTCCTTTGACACACTATAACTAAGAGCAAGTACCAGGGCCTCATGAGTTACAAGAAGGTGTCGCTGACCAACCGGCCGTGGGGCGCGGGGCGCGGTGGCCGGGTTTGGTTTGTTTACCTACATATATGTCCTAATATGATTCCACTTGTTAAGTATTATTTTTGTTGAATGAAAAATATTTGTTAAATTTATAATTTTTTTTTCAAAGTAAGTGCTTGGTTGTAGAAAAAGTATTGTATGCAACGTTGTTTAACTGAGTCAAAAAATACTCGTGGCGTCTTTATTAACAATTTTCGGCTTCGCCTCAAATTGTTACCCACGCCACTCGCCTTTTTTGACCCCTCTTAAACAACGGTTGCATAAAATACTATAAAACTAGCATACATATTTTGAAATTATAACTAAACACTAAAAAACACATTATGATTGCGATGCATTACGCAACCCCGCAGTGTCAGGGAACCGGCCGCGGAACCGACTGCCGACTGCTCTTGGGTGTTATGTCACGACTTAACATTTTTAATAGTAGAACATAGTCACTTAGTTTATTGTTATTATAAATAATATTTTTGTTAACTTAAGCATTTCCCCACTTACTCATTGACCTACAAAATTTGCATACCTAAGATACAAGTAAATGTTTACTTAATTTAGGTATGTTTATTAAATTATATTTAGCAATTGAAAATAAAATTATAGTTGGTATTTTAGTTCTAACTTTATTAAAGTGTATTAGAAAATAATATTATTATGTATGAATGTCCTATTACTTAAGTATATATTGCAAAATTACCATTGTAAAAATCAAACTAGCATAAGTTTTATTGAATAAAAAAATATATATATTTACAATCAATTTACAATCAAATGGCAAAAAAGGAACCCTTATGGATTCGTCATGTCTGTCTGTCTGTCTGTCTGTCCGTCCGTCTGTCCCGTGTGTCCGTGTGTCTGTATGTCACAGCCAATTTATTCCGAAACTATAAGAACTACATATACTGTTGAAACTTGGTAAGTAGGTAGATGTATTCTGTGAACCGCATTAAGATTTTCACACAAAAATAGAAAAAAAAACAATAAATTTTGGGGGTTCCCCGTACTTAGAACTGAAACTCAATTTTTTTTTTCATCAAACCCACACGTGTGGGATATCTATGGATAGGTCTTCAAAAATGATATTGAGATTTCTAATATCATTTTTTTCTAAACTGAATAGTTTGCGCGAGAGATACTTCCAAAGTGGTAAAATGTGTGCCCCCCCCCCCTGTAACTTCTAAAATAAGAGAATGATAAAACTAAAAAAAATATATGATGTACATTACCATGCAAACTTCCACCGAAAATTGGTTTGAACGAGATCTAGTAAGTAGGTTTTTTTTAATACGTCATAAATCCCCTAAATACGGAACCCTTCATGGGGGAGTCCGACTCACACTTGGCCGCTTTTTTTGTATTGTCGATTTACACATCAACATTATGAATAAATCTTACTTTTTGATTGACTGTAAAAATGGTGAACATAATGTTAATGTTCTTATCATCAGATGCACACGTTATGAATCCCTATATTCATTCATCAATATACGAAACACGCTACATACACTGTCAAAACATGATTCTGTGTGTATAACAAATACCGAAATAAAGAAAATAGCAGCATTTAAATGCATATGTATCGCCTAGCGTAATGTTTAACTTTAAGAGCCTAAAGGCTAATGCAATTCTAGACCAGCTTTGCCTAGAAATACCTACATTTAATCTATGGTCGTTGCATTCGTAAAAAATGGGATTACCTTCCCATTGGCTGTTTTAAATCGGTTTTATTTGAAGCAATGTTTTATTGTAAATACAATTTATACTTCAAACAAGCAATGATGCAACGCAGCAGGAATTTACTATAGCAGTGTATGAGCTAGATTCGTAACTTATTAAATTATTAGAACCAAGTGTGCATAGTTGCGAAGATTCTGCAGAATTTCATACCAGGTATGCGACCTCCTTTAGGTAAGTTTTCATTGTTCATCCACGTTTGCACTTGCAATAGATAGATGGTTTATGGTAAAAGTGAGTTCGAGCAGGCTGTGCAAGTGTTATTTTAAACGTCAAACTTCTATGAAATTACCTATGACGTAAAAATAACACTTGCACAGTCTGAGCTAACAAAATCGCTGTAGACTTATCAGTATCATACTTTAGTTGAGTTTTAGAGAGAATCAAAAAGTCATAATGGCGTTATCCTGTTTCAAATATTTCGGCTAATGCATTTTCAGTGGTACCAATTAGTGAACAGAAAAACAATATAAATAACATTTTGGGTAAATAGAGCTTTAAATGAGTTTATTGATAAATTATACCTTAATAGTTTTAATACTCGTAGTATTTATGTATGATTAAATATAAATACTAAGATATAATTAGATACATTCTATTTATTGTGTATATTGTTTCGTATTTGGGTGTTTTATAAAATAAATATTGAAAACCCTATTCTCACGGATCCTGGTGTTTTTGGGTTCTTTCAACTCAGAATCACTAGCATATTCAATCCTGATGATAAAAAAAATGACCCAAAAATTTGTATGAAAATTGTATATTCCACTACGTCACTTCTTCCTAGACATATAATAGATAAATTAGAAGATAAGCCTCATAAGCTGAAACTAATGTTAAAAAAGTACTGCTTGACTTGAAAAGTACTGTAGTAAGTCAAAGCAAATTCAAAATATAATTATATAAATATAAATTAGTTTAAAAAATAGTAACAATAACGTCATTGATGTAACTAAAAGAAAACCTCTCACTTAGCTAATAATCTATTATAGTGTAGATTAGGTTAAGTCGGTCCAATAATATTGTAAATTTTATTTATAATAAACAGTTTAAAATTTTTTTTTTTTTTTTACGTCCATACAAGTGAAAAATTTTCTCATAAGAAAACGTGACGTAATGGAATGGACATTTTGGGACATCTTTTTTTGATGGAAGGGTGGAGTGCTGTCGATTCTGAGTAGAATGAGCCCAAGAATGTCCAGATTTGAAAGAATCAGGTTTTCGATATTTATTTTAGAAAACGCCCATTTTCGCCCTTCGTAGCCATGAAAATTTAAACATCAATCAAGTAAGCTTTCAATCTAAAACGCAACATTACAAGGGTTAATGCATTACCGTAATTTCACTTAATAAAAATGTGCCGACGTTATAAAGGTTTCATAAAAGCTGAACAAGCGAAACTCTCATTTAAAGCCCGGCTTGATTGATGGATACCCTTATTAGAGCCGGGGTCACTTGCCAGTCTTCAGGGCAACGGGACCAACGTACCCGGATCTCCCCTCCCTCCCGGTACTGAAAAGATGCAAGGTCAGGGGGGAGGTTAGGCCCGCACGAGTCAAGAGGTCAACGCGGCTTTTGTTACAGTGAAAATAACGATGGATTAAGGCTATCTTGATACGATTCGATATTCATTATTGTAATTTTAAAGCTGTCAGTGAAACATTAATTAATTGCGACAAAATTACACATATCTTTAATCTAGAGCAGTTTATCTTGACGCGTTATTTCAGTTTTGTAGCTTAAAATAAAATCAATAAATAAATAAATAAATATTATGGGACAATCTTACACAAATCGACCTAGTCCCACGGTAAGCTCATAAGGCTTGTGTTGTGGGTACTAGACGACGATATATATAATATATAGATACATATAAGTACTTAAATACATAGAAAACATCCATAACTAAGGAACAAATATTTGTGATGAACACACAAATAAATGCCCTTACTGGGATTCGAACCCGGGACCTCCAGCTTCGTAGGCAGGGTCACTACCAACTAGGCTACGGAGGCCGTTAAAGCTTATTTATTTTTTAACTTAAAAAATGTCAATAATAAAAGGCCAAAGGGTATGAACTATAAGCTTAGCTTTATTGAAGCTACGTAATCGGCCGGGCACAGTACTTTAACCATCTTTTTCTAATACAGACTTACAAAAGAAATAAAATTATATAAGTCCATGACCGACCTCTTTATCAGCTATAGATAATAAATAAAACCAAAACTTCTGCCCCGCCAATCCAGACAAGGGCGTACAAAATACTATGATCATACATTTTTATGGGGTACCCGTAAAAACTTATTGCGTACCCGGGAACCCATAGTTTGCATGCGCTTAGGATTATGCGGCCTTATAAGAATGTTTTACGACTATAAATATTAAGAGAAAGGTCTAAATTTATAGAACGATAAAATGAAAAAAAAACTATTATTTATCTTGTAACCAAACTGTACAGGTACATATCACTACATAGTATAAAACAAAGTCGCTTCCCGCTGTCTGTCTGTCTGTCTGTATGCTTAGATCTTTAAAACTACGCAACGGATATTGATGCGGTTTTTTTAATAGATAAGAGTGATTCAAGAGGAAGGTTTATGTATAATTTGTTAACCCATGCGAAGCCGGGGCGGGTCGCTAGTTATTAATATATGACATTTGTGTGTAACATGTATGTTTTGGTTGTAACATAACCTCATTTATACATTATTTTCAAGCAAGTCTAAAAACAAAACATACTTAATCAATAAATCAATAAATTTAATTAAATGTGCAAATATAATCTATGACTCTAAAATATTATAATCAACACCTATTAAACTTTAATTAATTCAGCCCAACCCAATTATTAGATGAACCAAACGGACGGAAGATATGCGTTTCATTATACGTACAAATGCTGCTAAACTCAGGGGTCAATAATATCCCCACCATAAAATACCCATGCCCTGTTTCGAATACAAACCAAGCGCAATAAAATACCTAAATTCGGCCAATTCTAATTTTGAATTCTGTCCCGTCGAGGCACCATAAAGCCAGCTACAGACGGCACTGCGGTAGTAAGTATTAAGGCGTTTTATGAATTTTGCTCCGCTAGGTTGGTACACATGCGTTTGCCTGGCCAGATGTCGCACAGTAAAACCGTTTCTTTATTAAATTTAGAGGGCATTTAACGTCCCGCTTAATATAAGACATTTTGGGTTATTAAGACTTCCGCGATATCTTCCGCCTTTCCTCGAGAGTAATCGTGCGGATAAGGCTCAAGATATTCTTTGAAGTTAGAAATGAGAAAAAATCCTTAATAATGAGTACGAATCGTGATTTATTATATTTTATATTAATAGTACTGAGCTTATAATAGTATTTTATGCAACCGTTGTTTAAGAGAGGTCAAAAGAGGCGAGTGGCGTGAGTAACAATTTGAAGCGAAGCCGAAAATTGTTAATAAAGACGCCACGAGTATTTTTTGACTCAGTTAAACTGTTTAACTGAGTCAAAAAATACTCGTGGCGTCTTTATTAACAATTAAACAACGTTGCATACAATACTTTTTCTACGACCAAGCACATACTTTGAAATAAAATTGTAAATTTAACAAATATTTTTCATTCAAGAAGTAGCAAAGAATGGAGGATACGGGCGGGAAAAGAATGAATGAAAAAAAAAAACCATGTCTATGGTTCACTCATCTGTCAGAGATGACAGTTAAAATTAGGTTGGCAACAATGTATTTCATACAATATGTTTTAAGTGGTGATTACACGAAGTATCGTAAAAGTGCCAAAAAGATACTGCGTGTATGCACAAATACTTTTTTGGGGAATAGACAAAAGACTTATCTTGACAACTATAAGATAGGGGTTTAAAGGTGTGTGCACGACCCTTTAAATGACAAATAAAAGTACGGGAGTAGAAAAAAGATTTTAACATGTTTATCCCTTAAGTTATTACATTATAAGTAAGTACATATAATTATATTAAACGCGTTATTCCTAGTTAAAACTAGTTTTCCTTAGCTTTGCTGAAAAATCGTTGTCACTAATTTAAACTAGTTTTCCGAAACGGGTTATTACGATTACAGTCATATCCGTAAAAATACTTTTTATTCAAACTCAATCTCAAACTCAATCTCAAAATATACTTTATTCATGTAGGCCTAGCAACAAGCACTTATGAATCGTTTGATTGATTTTTGAATTGATTTATTGATTTATTTATTGATTCAATAAAAAAGATCAATTTACTACCTTTAGCTGCCGCTGAACTGGGGGTTCTGCACGTAAAGCCATTTATTCAGACCTAAATCATGTTAATTCAAAAAAGATGATAAATAACCAGAAATGCAAAAGAAAATTAACGGTCCCAATGCCTTCGGTAATAATCGTAACCCAATCTTCAAATTTTACATTGTAAATGACTGTAAATAATTTCCTGAAAGAGAATCTCACGGTGCCATCGAGAAACAATCGGGAATGTTAAGAAAATTCCAAGGAAATTCAATTTCCTTTCCAAAATAGATGTTTGCCGTTGATGCAGGTTGCTTTTAGAATTATTTCGTTTCAAAATTTTACTTTCCTGGCATATTTAATTTGAAGAAAGCGTTTAAAATAAGATGTTAGGGAATGCTGGAAATTGCAAGTTGGGAGACGTTGAAAAATTTTCGTTGCATAATTTTAAAGTTTTTTGCATTTTAGCACCACAGAACAATATTATTAAATATCATGCACGGATAAAGCCATAAAAATGTGTAAAATACCCTGCCTTTATGTAATCACTTCTGGTAACTTTTATTTATCAATCGTTTCAATATACTTAGTTGGAAGATTACTATTTTCCTTGCATCTTAATCTGGCAATTTAAATGAAATAATTTAAAATGCATTAATTACTGCCTCGTAGTAACATAACCTTCCACCCTTAGTAGTACGTACCCGATTAGGGAGATTACAACGCCATCTTTAGAATCTAACAGAACAATATTGAAAAATTCGAAAACGGAACGTTCGATTTAATCAATGTTTGCGCTCGCGACGTACTACCACAGTTTTCCATTAGGTTCTTTTTGGCGTAGTGCTAGGAAAGGAAGTTACACAATTTTGACCTACTCAGTCTGGCAGAGACTAGTGCACTATAAATATACTCAGTTGAGCGGCTCTTGAACGGAAGATCGATTTGGCGCGTACTCGCAGAAACGATTTCATTTCAAACAAAATGTTTTGATGGCTCTTTTATACAGGAATAGTATTCGCCTCCGGGAGGTTTTTGAAAATGGGTTTTGCTTTAGGTGAGAACAGGTTTCCACAAAGTAGGTTTTGGGAGAGGAAATAAATTGAGTCTTGTAGTTTTACTACGTCTATGCAGATAGAATGTTTGAAGACACATCAGACAAAATGTCATAACATCATAACCTAAAAAAAATTTAAACCTAAACATATAGTAAAAAAGTGCATTTTATGCTAACGCAACCACGAATTTTTTTTTGTCCCATGTTTCATTTTACAAATTTTCATTATACCGAACTCGTTTTTTTTCATAAGATACCTAAATATTTTTCATTGGCTTATGAAAAAGAGATCCTGCGGAACCTCTTAGGTTTGATTCGGTAGGATTCCGAAAATTCAACGGTTTTTGGAAAAATGCGTTAGATGAAAAATGACATCATATGTCAATTTAAATACCTCGCTAGCTGCTGACTGTATATTGTGAGCTATCCACGCTACGTTGCACTGCGCGCTCTGCCAACTGTCACTTCCCAAACGGGGGTCTTAGGTAGTTAGAATCTAATTGTACAACGACAGATCGCCACTATTTGTACACGGAGCGCACGAGACATTACCGCTCCGCTACCGTATACAAAACTGTCTCCGATTCGTAATTAGTTTGTAATACATACGTACACAACCCTAATTACAGTATAGCTACCTACTTTATATTCACATCTGCGAGGCTTGAATTGCCGAACGGAAGGGGTGGGACCCCTATGCTAATTGCTAAGGGTTGTGACTAAAATAAGAAGTAGGTGCCAGTCCTAATGGCCTTTCATTTCTGTTATTTAATATTTCATAGGAAAAAGTGGGTTTGAATGGAGGGTAGTTAATGATAGGAAGGGTTAAAAAAGAGGTCGCCAAACTTGCGAATTCTGCATTTCCTCTTCAGTAATTAACGGTAGAAATGGTGCCTCCAGCTCAGTGGGCTCACTTTTGTTCGTTCTTTGCCAAATAACGGGTAGGTTAACCATAGCTTAAAACTGTATCGGTGAATATTTTTTAAATTATTATTAAAATAAATTTAACACACAATATACGACTGCAGTAAAAGTTACCTATATCACGATAGCCAAAAATTTACACAAAGTAATAAATAACAAGATAACTGCGTATCCCTGCATTTCAAATCCTCGGTTAATAATATATTCTACTAATATTCTACGTGCTAGACGTATATAAAATGTAACTTACATCTATTAAATACCTAGTTAGGTACTCTTTCTCAAGTCCCTTACTAGATTTAGTCTGAGTCCCTTACTATTTTTATAAATTGTTTTCTTAATTAATCATAGTTGACGTACAATCAGGGTTCCAAAACAAGTGTAGGACGACACTAACTCATGTCTCACAGGTCCGAACTTTGCCTAGTTGGGTTTCAACTCACCTACTAGTCCCTGGTGCAGACTTAATTATACGGCAAATGATGATGATGGAATTTCCTTTTGCAGAGTTGCTCTTTTTGACTCACAGATTGATTTAGGAAGGGGAGCCAATCGAATTTTTGATGCAAAATTTTGACTTCAGGGGGGACAGTACCAAAAATCAAGGTGGCTCTCCTTCCTAAAATGATCTAAGGCTTCTATGGACTCATTATGCTAAAAGGTATCTCATCATCATCAAACGCCTTAATTCTAATAGCTGTAACATACATCGTTGTATACTATTCGGTGAGCTTGTGGTCGAAAGTAGGTCTACATTTTATTTTTTTTCTTCAAATATTTTTTAAATAAATATTCCATATGTATACTTTTTATAACGAGAAATAGTAGGGCTATTTCATGAAATTTTTATTTTTTGTGTATATATTAAAATAAAGAAAGTTTTGGCATTTATTCCGAAAAAAATAAAATAGCAAATTTTTATTTTTCATTTTTTTTCAAATTATTTATATGAAACCATATAAATTAAATATCAGAAATGAATTTAGCATCCTTGAGTTACACGAAAATGATACCAAACTTGACCAAATATCAAAACTTTATTTTTTACAAATTTCGGGGGGCACCCGCCCTGAAGTCAAAATTTTGCATCAAAAATTCGATTGGCTCCCCTTCCTAAATCAATCTGTGAGTCAAAAGGAGCAACTCGGCAAAAGGAAATTCCATCATCATCATTTGCCGTAAATCGCACTTTTTTGTCGTGTGCGCCAGGGACTATACTGTTCGTCTAATTTCCATGAACCAACTGCCCGGTCTGGTGCCAATTAGTAAGTTTCGAATGTCCTCGATACAAATTGTTAATTGATACAGCCTGAGGAAACATTGCAAAACTGTTCGCCAATTAATGGCTGATGTTTGACCGAATCGAAAAACGACAACTTGATATCCGATATGTTTTCATGTTTCGAGTTTTTAAGCAAATTCGTGCTTGAAAATAAACTGCGAAATAGCAGCAAAATCCCGGATGAGTGTACCTATTGGAAAATGAATTGTTTTTTCACACCTCCTATTCAGAAGAGAGCTTTTTTCTACTCTCGTACTTTTATTTGTCATTTAAAGGGTCGTGCACACACCTTTAAACGCCTATCTTATAGTTGTCAAGAGAAGTCTTTAGTCTATTCCCCAAAAAAGTATTTGTGCATACACGCAGTATCTTTTTGGCACTTTTACGATACTTCGTGTAATCGCCACTTAAAAAATATTGTATGAAATACATTGTTGCCAACCTAATTTTAATTGTCATCTCTGACAGATGATTGAATCATAGACATGTTTTTTTATTTCATTCATTCTTTTCCCGCCCGTACCCTCCATTTTTAAATGAAAAATATTTGTTAAATTTACAATTTTATTTCAAAGTAAATGCTTGGTCGTAGAAAAAGTATTGTATGCAACGTTGTTTAACTGAGTCAAAAAATACTCGTGGCGTCTTTATTAACAATTTTCGGCTTCGCCTCAAATTGTTACTCACGCCACTCGCCTTTTTGACCTCTCTTAAACAACGGTTGCATAAAATACTATTTCTTCCCTGCTAGGAGGGATCAAAGTGGCACTTTTCCTTCCTGCTAGGAGGGATCAAAGTAACACTTTTCTGTTCTAGCACACTATTTTTACATTTTTTGCACATAATTTTTTTAGCTTAAATAATCTGTTTAAGCATCAGATTGTATCAACACTAAGATTTTTTAATTTTCCTCATAGTTGATGTGCAAAACATTATGTGTTACACTGTATCAAAATTATTTCGTCTTGGGCGTTAACACTTGAATCCCTTATTACGCTCAGGATTCTACTTTAGAATCCATCGCTTCATTCAGGATTCAATGTACGCCCTTGACGGAAATATATCATTTTGGGCCCTTGTAACACAAACTACTATTTACAGTGCAAATCTCACAAAACGGGCTACGTAAAAGTATTAAATCAGTGATAAACTTTGACGCTGACATTGCAAATGCATTTTGTAAAGTAGGTCACAGCAGAGCGGGAAAAGGTGTACCTTCTTTTGAAGAAGCTCGACTTGAACACCTGTACCAAAAATGTCTTTTACGGCAACTCGATCTAAGACGTCTTGTATTAATTTTCTTTAAGGAGAGGATGTCTCTGTACGTTCAATCCATATATACCTATATGTTCCCATCAAATTCATTTTACTACATAGTAGTTGATATTGCTTGCTGTCTCAAACTTCTAGTAGTAAATCACCTATATTTGAAATTACAATAACCAAAATACTAACTTGCAAACTGTAGCCGCCGTGCAGGTCAGGAGCTCGACGACTCAAATAAAAAGCTTCAATTCTTATAGTGAACTGATATAATTTTCCAAGTACTGGTTTACAAGGGTTCTTGCCAAAACGGTTAAATGTAGAAGTGGTGGTTATTGTATGAAGGCTGATGAGAGAGTGATTTTCATAATTTGAATAGTACAAAGGTGGTTTAAATTTAGGTGCCTCTAATTGGCCGCGATACAAAGTATGTGGAGCGCTCCTATTGGTGCTTAAGAAAAAGCTTCCGAATACTAGCCGAGCCCGACGGCCGCGTTTAGCTACTGCATTAGGAATATTAGGTATTGAGATTTTATACAAATAAAAGGTTGCGTTCGCAACATACTCCCGGGCGTTGAGAGACTCAACAAAAAGCAAAGAAAAAAAATGGAAGTTTGGAAATTTAAAAGTAGTTAATTAGAGTGACTATGATAAGAACTACGAAATAGGGAGTGGGCACAAGTTATTATAAGCCCTACGGATGACTCCTTTCTTCGTACGGATGTCGGCGACTCTGGTGACGTTGTCCGTGCCCGGGTACAGCTTCGTGACGCGTCCCAGCAGCCACAGGAGAGGAGGAAGTGCGCGGTCCTTGACTAAGACCATAGTCCCAACTTGCAGGTGGTCCGTCGAGGTGTGCCACTTCGTCTTCTGCTGGAGGAGAGTAACATACTCATTAGAAAAGCGGCTCCAGAAATGCTGCTTGAGTTTTTCAACTCTCTGGAACCGTTCAAGCCGTGAGATGTTTTCTTCAGTCAGCGATTCTTGTGGGACTGACAGAAGAGAACGTCCAATAAGGAAATGAGAGGGCGATAGGTAGGTCAGGTCAGATGGATCAGAAGATAAAGGTGTTAGGGGTCTAGAATTTAAAATAGCTTCTATCTGAATCAGGCAACAATTTAATTCTTCATACGTTAAATGTGTAAGAGATAGAATGCGTTTGAGATGATATTTTGTTGATTTTACTGCGGCTTCCCAAAGACCGCCGAAGTGCGGTGAGTAAGCCGGGCTAAATTTGAAGTTAATAAGGTTTTCTGCCATACCTGACTGCAGCTTATCGTGATTATGTTTTAAAAAGTTACTAAGTTCGTTTGATGCCCCGACAAACGAAGTCCCATTGTCACAATACAGAGTTTGAGGCTTTCCCCGACGACTCATGAAGCGGCGGAGAGCAGCAAGGAACGACTCTGTCGTTAGACTTGTGACAAGTTCCAAGTGGAGAGCCTTGACTGAAAGACAGACAAAAACTAAAATATATGATTTAATTGTTTTGCTACCCCTACCCTTTCGGTCAGCTATCAGCACTGGTCCGGCAAAATCCATTCCCGTGTGTAAAAAGGGATATTCTAATTGTGTTCTATCGGTAGGTAAGTTGCCCATTGACATTTGAAGAGGCTTAGCCTTGAACCTGATGCAGCGAATGCATTTATGAACTAAGTGGCGCGCCAGGTTTCTTCCACCGAGCGGATAATATGTTTGCCGAATGCTTGCTAGTAAGAGCTGAGGCGGGGCATGCATTAATGCCATATGTTGCATATCAAAGAGCAGTTTGGTAAGGTGATGCCTGCTACACAGTAAGATTGGGTGCTTAATGTCGTAACTATAGTAAGCATTATTAAGACGACCACCGACACGTATTAATTTATGATCGTCTAAAAAGGGCGTTAACGAAAGTAGCCTACTTTTCGGCTGCAAGGGCTTGCCCAAAGATAAAAGTTTGTACTCTTCAGGAAATGATTCCTGCTGTGCGAGTTGTAGAAGTTTAGTTTTACATGATTTTATTTCTGTGTATGTTAAATTTGATGTATTTTTATTATTTTTATTTTTGCAATTATGTATAAATCTGTAAATATATGCTACGATTCGTATTAGTTTTGTAAGTTTTGAATTGTTAGTGATAAGTTTAGTTATAAGATTGTTGTTTTCGTTTATGTTTGTTTGTACGTTTGTATGAAGTGACACTTCTGGCAGATTATCTGCGTTTGTATTAAGCGTTGTAGGAAATTGAATTATGGAGTGATGCAAAAAGTCTGGACCGGTCCACCATAATGTGGAGACGCTGAGGTCATTAGCATTCATTCCTCGTGACACCAGATCTGCCGGGTTCAGCTTTGAGGGTACATAGCTCCATGTCTGTTCACGAGTACTCTCTTGGATCTCATTCACACGGTTGCGAACGAACGGTTTAAGTCGATTAGATGGCCCTGCGAGCCAGCCCAGCACGATCATAGAGTCAGACCAGAAGTAACTATGATCAACCTTCACGGTCAGTGATGAAATGACCTTTGTCCAGAGTCTTGCGCCAAGTAACGCGCCGCAAAGCTCCAGCCTTGGGATTGTGGAGGGTTTAAGGGGGGAGACCTTATTTTTTGACGCTATAAGACGAACGCAAACTGCTCCGCTACCGTCCACAGTCCTGACATAGACAGAGGTGCCGTATGCACGCTCTGACGCATCTGTGAATACATGTACTTGAACTTCTATAGGTGAGTCACTGAATACCCAGCGATCAATTTTAAGTTTATTTAAATTTGTAAGTGACGATGCAAAAGACAGAAATTCATTTTTTATGTCTAATGGGAGCTCAGAGTCCCATTCGCACTTTATCAGCCAAAGACGCTGCAATATGATTTTAGCTTCCACTATACACGGCCCGACGAGACCTAGTGGGTCAAACACTTGACTTATGACAGACAAAATATTTCTTTTTGTGATTTTATTTGGAATTTTGATGTCGATGGAAAAGAGAAGTTTGTCTGTTCCTGTTTGCCAGTACAGACCTAAGGTTTTACAAGGCGATGTGCTATCAAGGTTGAGGGCTTTACTATGGTCCTCTTTATGTTCGAGAATTGATTCTAGCAGCTCAGGACAATTTGATTGCCATTTACGCAAATTAAATTTCGCAGACTGTATAACGTTGTGACTACACCCTTACTAATCTCAGCCAATGATTCTACGGAGTCACTGCCACTGAGAAAATCGTCTACGTAAAAATCGTGCTGTATCGCGCGTTTAACTCGGACGTCTTGGCATTCATCGGCAAGAGAAACAAGACATTTGGTTGCAAGGTAAGGTGCGCACGCAGTCCCGTATGTGACGGTGTTCAATTTGTAGGTTTTTAAGGGATCAGAAGGATCGAACCTAAAGATGATTTGTTGTAACGAGCGTTGAGAAGGCTGTACTAATATAGCTCGATACATTTTTTCGACGTCACTTGAGACAACATACTTATGTTGTCTGAAGCGTAATAAGATTGACAGAAGGTCATCCTGGACAGTCGGGCCAACCATTTGGATGTCATTGAAGGACTTGCCACTAGTCGTGGTGGCCGAACCGTCATAAACGACTCTAAGGCGTGTACTTGTACTTGCGCGCAAAATTCCGTGATGAGGAAAGAAAAATGATTTTTCTGATGGCTCAGATGATGATGATGATGATTGATTTTCGCTCATATGGCCTAAGTCGATGTACTCGCGAATAAAATCAAAATATAAGGTTTTGAAGGCATGATCGCGTGCGAGCCGTTTCTCCAATGCCAAGAAACGGCGCTTGGCCATTTGATATGAGTCGCCAAGTACTTCCGGTGACTCTTTTAAAGGTAACGTCACAATGAAACGGCCATCTTGATCGCGAGTAGTGTTTTTTACAAAACTTTTTTCACACGCTTGCTCTTCATAAGACATGCAATGTGTTGAAGACACCGAGTCTAATTCCCAAAAACGAGTAAGATTAGTTTCTTCATTATGTGTGAGGAACGAACAAAAATAAGATTCGTTTGTGTTTGTGTTGTAGGCAGGTATGGAGCCACACACGAGCCAACCTAACGATGATTCGCGAAGTTGAGGTTTATTTTGACCTAACTTAATACGCGTGGTACCTAAGACGTCCCAAAATATTTCCGCCCCGACTAAAATATCAATAGCGGAAGGCTCATAAAAGGATGGGTCTGCCAATGTGATGCCGGCAGGAATAGGTATATTGGTAAGATCTATGCTACATGGCGGCATAGATGTGTTTATTACGTTGGCAACGTAACAGTTTACGGTCGTCGTATAGTTACTATGGAGTGAATGAATTGTAATGTCACAAGACTCCGGACAATGTGAAAGCTGTTCATTGATACCTGTGACCGTAGCTCCCACGCTGCGTGTCGCTAACCCAAGCTGCCCGCACAGATCCTGCGTCACGAAGTTGATGGTAGAACCGTTGTCCAGCAGTAGACGCGCCTCACGAAGCACTCCATTCGCGTCACTCACGTGCACCAACGCTGTGGACAGTAGTCCGGAAGTCTTAGTAGGGCTAAACACTTTTGTTTGAATGTTGCCGCTAAAATGAACATCTGGCACCGGGACGTCACTGCTAGAAGACGCTTTGTCAACATGTTTATGTAAAAGAGTGTTATGTTTAAGTTTGCAGTATTTGCAATGAGATAACACACATTGTTTTTCTAAGTGTCCCGGCCGAAGACAATTCTTACATACTGAGTAACTACTCACATTTTTTATCCTGTTATCGATATCTAATTTACGAAAGGATTCACAATTGAATAAGAAATGATCTTGCTTACAATAAGGGCAAACAATAGGTTTGCGATAAGCATTGTTTTTTGTAGCTGTAAGATAATTATGTGTTTTTTGTGGCTCGTTATTCGAATGCAATTGAGATTTATATTTCGATGTCTTGTAACCACTATTGTTGACGTTATTATTGCCAAGAGATTCAAGTAAGTCGGCCCTGCTATTTAAAAATGTAATATATTGCTGCAACGTCGGCGAACCTGTTAAAAGGTTCCTGTGCTCTTCCCACTCACGCTTAGTTACTAGATCTAACTTCTTAGACATTATATAGATAACTAACGTGTCCCAATGGTCGGTGGGCTCCCCTAAGGTGCCAAGCGCACGCAAATTTTTATTAGTTACGTCCACCATGTTACGTAATAAACTGCTCAATTCGTGTTGCATCGGTTCAAGGTTAAACAGGGCCTGGATATGATTATTAATTAAAAGGCGCGGGTTATCATACCGCTCAGAAACTAACTGCCACGCTTTATGATAGTTATCACTGCTAAAATCAAGACTTTGAATCACAAGGGCGGCACTACTTTTCAAAGATGCACGAAGATAGTGAAATTTGCTTATGTCATTAATAGCGGGATTATTATGAATAAGGGAAATATACGTATCTCTAAAGCCGAGCCAATGCTGATAGTTCCCGTCGAAGTGGGGCAGGTCAATCTTGGGCAGACGAACGAAGTCCTGCCGGCCGGCGCCGCACGACGTGGAAGCCGTCGTGGACCCGGGCCCGGGCCGACCGCCGCTCGACTGCACCGGAGGACTCAAAAGAAGTCGAGCAGTCGAAACCAACACAAAGAACTGGCTTTCAAACTGCTCCCGCTCCGCATATGCTTCGTCGGGTTTCTCAGTTAACGCTTCGATCTCCATCTGTAAAGCGTCAAACTCCGGGTATACCGATTCTATTTTATCTAAGCGACACTGCAACTCCGTTATTTGTAAATCACTTAATTGTTCACATGTTTTAGCCACATTAATGTAAGTATTAAACAAAGTTAATTTAGCCTTCAAACTGCCACGTTTCCTAACTAACTCCTTTAACGTGTCAGCCATTTTAATTTACAAGTGAATTTAAAAATGCAATTACCTATGTGCAAGAGAAGTGTGAACACTAACGAGTTAAAATGCAACTGACGAGAACAAAGAAGCGGAGTAGATAAGCAGCTGCGCGCGGCATGTGATGATTTAGCAAAAAAATTATGTTACTGAGGCGATGATAATAAGCTATGGAGACGGCTTTTTAATATGTAATAAGATTTTAACTACGAAGTTATATGAAGCTAAGCTATTTTATCGAGATGAATTATGATTTTAAACGTATTTTGCAATTGATGTGTATGAAAAATGAATTATTTGTGCCTGATACGTACAGAGCTATTCTTAATTCCAAGATAAATAGGTATAGAAGGGAAATGGAAGGAAATTGGAACGAACTCACTCTGTCTAGTCCTACGTATTCAGGTGATGCGATGTACTGGAACTGAAGTCCTTGATGTGGTGGATGTCCAACGAACGTCTCCCTTATGCCGGTGACGCTGGGACCCCTTGTTTTCAACGTCCGTTGCGTGTTCTTCCTAAGCCGAAGAAACTGAAGACAACGTAGACGGTTTCGAAGTATGGTCAAAGTCCTCTTCCACGATGAACCCGTTGTTGGTCAAATCTGCCCTTGTCTTGAAGGCTGCGAAGGACCAAATGTAGCCGCCGTGCAGGTCAGGAGCTCGACGACTCAAATAAAAAGCTTCAATTCTTATAGTGAACTGATATAATTTTCCAAGTACTGGTTTACAAGGGTTCTTGCCAAAACGGTTAAATGTAGAAGTGGTGGTTATTGTATGAAGGCTGATGAGAGAGTGATTTTCATAATTTGAATAGTACAAAGGTGGTTTAAATTTAGGTGCCTCTAATTGGCCGCGATACAAAGTATGTGGAGCGCTCCTATTGGTGCTTAAGAAAAAGCTTCCGAATACTAGCCGAGCCCGACGGCCGCGTTTAGCTACTGCATTAGGAATATTAGGTATTGAGATTTTATACAAATAAAAGGTTGCGTTCGCAACACAAACAATTACGGAAACGAATTTATGTTCCTCAATACAAAGTAAATCGTTAACCTACAAACGTCACTAAAATATGTGTTTATTACTTTAATAATAACTTCCATTTTGATGCAAACTAATAAAACGGAAGCCTTGGTGCATTAAGTGAATTCGCACATAAATCTCCCGCGTCATTGCCACCGAGTGTCACCGGAACTAAGAAAGAGATGGAGGAGGCAAACTTTTGTCCAGAAGTTACCAAACTGTGTTGTGCTGTTCAATTTCTAAATTACTTAAATTATAATCAATCAATCAATATTTTTATTGCTTACTTTTACATAGGAGATTAACTTAGGTACAAAATGCGGTGTGGTACATTGATGATTGCTTAATGCTTATGCTTTGCTTATTTTTACTTGTATGGATGTGCAAGGTATAGCGAAAGCAAGCTACCCTCCGTACTAGTTTACACCGTATTACGGCATTACAAAACATTACTAATTAAGAAGTCAAGAAAAGAGGTAATAAAAAAGTATAGTAAACACAGTAAAATTTAAAAAAGAAAAATACGGAAGATATATTGAAACAAAACGACGAGGTTTAAAGTAGATGCAAAGGTAAAAGCATACTCAAATTTATTTTCACAAACATTCGTGTTCTGTGCATCTCTTGTTGTATATGTGACGGTTACACAATAAACAGTACGACGCAACTACCCGCTAGCTTCACTCCAGAGGGAAGTGTCATGGCGTGCGCGTGGCTGCGGAGTGCACAAGCAGTTGTTTCATTTGGTCACCCAGTACACAACGGCGCCTGGACGTCACAAATGGCGACGAGGATAAAACATCACCAAAAAAAAATTTCGAAAAGGAAAGGTAACGGTGGCGGAAAAAAAACAAAATACCTAAGGTATGGAAATCCTAACCTAATAGCTACCGTAGTTGTCCATTTGCTCCCGAGCTCCCGATTGTATTCAGGCAATACAAAAGTTTGGGCGAGGTGATATTCGGTGTAACGAGTGACGTACGGTTGTACATAATACGGAAATATTAAAATTGCAACGACTTTGTTACGTAACTAGGTTATGAAATTCCAAACTCACGTCAGAGGAGTATTAAAGAAACTAGTGCAGAATTTAAATATTAGTGCAAAACTGTAAAAAGGTAGATCTTGTACCTATACCTAATTTTATACCTACTTAGGGCGACATGTATTGCAACCCTATGAGGTACAGAACGTTACGGCCCAAAGCATCTGTAATTTTCTGGATGCAACGGGCATTAGTAATGAACTTTAAAGGGCCGTCACCATAGATCAATACGTGGTCGACGTGACACTCAAAGGCCCGATACCACCCCAATAATAATAAATATAAATACCTAATTTTATAGTTTTGTTTACAATCTTATCTTATCTTATCTTATCGTTAATAAAAACAATTATGTATATGCGCAGTTGATTTTGTCGACTGTTTACATAAGAACAGTAGTTAACTTTACAACTATTTAGTGAGTAATTGATGGTAGGTAGCTCGGGAGGAATGTTTACCAAGCAAAGAAGAAATATGCGCTTGCTTATTACACTAACTCTTTGACAGTAGCTACTGTTCGTGAGCCTGGTTACCAATTGTAAATCCAAAAGTGCAATCAATGCAAGATAGATCAATAATTGGGAAAATCCTACAAAAAATAATGTACTCATGTTGCATTATTAGAATGATGTGGCACCGGTGTATTAATTTTTCCATGAAGTGACAGAAACGAATATGCTGATGGTTTGCGTGTTACAAATACAGTTGGTACATGGTTTATTTTCTGACTCAAAATCGTATATTAGAATTCATATGATATAAAGGGTAAATAATCAAACTATCTTCGCGGAAATCACGATTATTATGAGTTGTTGTGTATTTGCCGTTCATACTTAAAATATACCTACCTACTTAGTTGTGTAATTACTAAGATATTTTTACATAAGGAAACCTATTGAGAAACCTGCATATTAAGTCGGTATAGTTGTATAAATTTTTAGGGACCTTATGTCCTAAAAGAAATATTGTTCGATTAAAATAACCTGTTATAATACTTATAATCAATTGAAATGGTATGAATCGCTGTTACCTAACTTGGTGTCGACTTAACATGTATTTATATATACATAGGTATGTTATGACAATAAAGAATGCTAGCAGGTAACGGATCAGTAAAATTATCAAGGACCGTTACGATGTCAAGTGAGTCAAGAACTATAGATATGTACTTAGACTGATAAATGCCGAGGGCTTTGTTATTGTTTTACTGTAGGAGTAGACACGTAAACTCAGCATCAAATGAATTGAGTAGTAAGTCGGAGTCGGACTAACAAGAAAAATAAATTACAAGAAGTAAACTGTACATCACATCTATGCTGCAGTTGGTATAATTAACTACTAATGACGCAAAACAAATAATTAGTAGGATGGAACGTTCAACTAGTACTAGCAACACAAATAAGTAGTAGGTTGAAGTGTTCAACTGGTACTAGCAAAACAAATAAGTAGTAGGTTGATATGTTCAACTGGTACTAGCAAAACAAATAAGTAGTAGGTTGAAATTGTTCAATTGGTACTAGCAAAACAAATAATTAGTAGGTTGAATTGAAACGTTCAACTGGTACTGGCAAAATAAATAAGTAGTAGGTTGAATGTTCCACTGGTACTAGCAAAATAAAATAAATGATACAGCGAAATCATAACGCTTACCTGCGATATAAACAAGGTATAATTAGTATTATGTTCAACTACCCAGTACTAACAAGCCAAAAGGGTCAAATGTACCTAGTAACAAGTCTAGTAGACGCGATATAGAGTTGGTTGGTACTAACGATAGGATCTTGTCATAGGTCATCCAAAATGTCCCAGATACCACCATTAGACTTAATAGGGAGGCAAAATAGTAATAAACTGACATAATGTTAGTAGAGTAACCTGCTATGTATTTATTTAATTCAAAATTATATAATAAGTAGCGAAAATTATATAATTGGTGCCTCTGCCTACTGTTCCAGTTCACTTAAGGCGTAGGTATAGATGGATGGCCTCGGGAATAGGCATACCTACTAATATAGATTCAGGTAGATTTTCAATTTTACAAATATATTTGAAAAAATATTTCCTGTAAAGTACTACAATTTAACCTTCCTCTAACTTGTACCCGTATCATAAATTTACGGCATTTTGCAGATGTTCGTATAGGTAAGTACTCAATGTATCAGCTTAAATAAAAACGAACAAAGCAAGTATATAAAGTATACGACGACTTAATAGACGGTATTCCGATTAAAGATTGTTGTAGCCATTCTGTTGGAACAGTTAGAGGACGCGTTAAATTATAGTTTAAGAGAAACAAGCAGGTGACCAGGATAATAATGCATTTTGCGCAGCCGTGGAAACTGTGGAACACAGAGGCATGCCTAAACTGCCCAAATAAAATCTATAAATAGATGAGGATATACAATTCCTTCAAAATCGTATATGACCCAGATTTCATATTATAAATTCCAATCCCAATCTATTTTAAAGCCGGAATACATGATTCTATTGAATAATAATCAGGACAAAGCTCAATCACAAACCCAAGTACAAAAGGTACGTAAATAGATGCGCTGGCCCTGTCATAAATGTCATAATACATCATGTCATGTAGTACCTAAAGTCAATGCTGTAAAAACGGGAGTGGCGATGCGTGGAGCCTTGCACAGTGAGGAAGCACAGCTTACTAACTATACTACGAAACTATACCCAAGGCAAACATGACTTAGGTACTAACAGCAAAACTCTAGTGAACAGCGGTTAACCTAATGCCTTGTAAATAGACATACGACTTTTGTCGGTTGACAGGTAGATGACGAAGTACCTTTTAAGTACCTAGGTAGTAGGTACACCTACTCAGATTAAGATGAGTGATATGTGTGATGTGATGACTAATTATAATTAGGTGTAATTAAAAAGGCAATTTACTGGAAAATATATTTCCCTATTTCAGTCACATGCATAAAACTACAATAATTAAGGATGCCAAAACGCTTAGGTATGCGGTAGAGACAATACATACATTGGAAATTATACATAGTCTCAGAACCGATACATTAAAACAAAACAGAAACAATCAAATAAGTAAATAGTGTGTCTGAGTAGGTATACATTAGAAAATAAAAACAATAAGTATTCGAATTAACCGTGATCTTGATCGCCCTCAATGACAGTGCCTGATTGATGTTTAATTAGTTGAGACTAACTAATTTAGTAAAACTAGTAGATTAAAGTTGCATCTAGAGCCACTTCATGGATCTACCCAAGAGTACACATATATGGTACTAATCTACACTAAGACCCAAAAGACCAAAACCCTAGGTCATATCAAACAGAACCGTTAAACGTAACGCTAAAATGGTAAAGTAAACATTCGAACAGTGTATTCTTGTGTACCTACTTACTCTGTATTTCATGGGATCATGGTTAAGATAATGGAGTTCCATTGGTTCGTTGTAAGATGTTTATTGAAGTTAAATGACATACTTACCAATGACAGGACATAGGAAACAGACATACAAGGTGTGTATGTTTCAGGTTTATAAAATATGTTGCAACTGTTGCAAGTAATTGAAATAAACCGAAGAAAAAGTGTATACAAATATTAATATTTATGTGATAGTCTGACAGTAATTGTTGTGGAAATAATAATACAATACTTACTGGCTTACTAGTTGAAAAATCAGCTTCCGATTAGTAAGAAGGAGTTACGTTATTTTCATAACATAAATTGTAATTATGATTCTTCGCAAAAGTTGCTAGATTAATATTACATTCGATATTATATTTGCTGTGTTACTTTTTGAGTAATAGAATGAATAAAATAAATATTTGGATTAATTGATGTCAATATTATATTATCCAAGTATTACATATAATTAAAGTACGATAATTAGATATGATTATGATTAGATAATAACAATGGTCAAATAGGCAGGTAAATCTTAGTAGGTACCTAACAAATTAATTATATATAAATATATTTATATAGATTATTGTTTGCTTAACCTATTCACAAGTAAAACTAAATATACTTGACGTGGTACCTCTACTATGAATAGAGTAACATTGCTACTTTATTTGACATTGGATTATCTATAAGTATTATAAATTGCATCATATATATTAACATCATACAAGACAAGTAAAACTGAGTCAATCAGTTATTGCCAGTAAGTAACTAATGTCCAAGACGCTTGGCAAGTTTACAATTTTATTGTACCTAAATCATGAAATAGGTATTAATTTAGTAAAATATTATATTGTATGCTAATGTTAATACCTGTAAATGTGTAAGCATCAAAAGGAAAATGTAGTAATTAAGGCTTTTAAAATAATTATTTGAATTATATTCAAGTTAATAAAAGGACTTAGACTCAAAACTGCAAATAGGAGAAGGAGAGGGACTGACACATAAGAAATTGTAAAAGTAAAATAGAGATAGAGATCTTTATTTTGCATCCAATGTACATATTTATCTATATATATAAATGCAAGTGTCCTGACTGACTGACTGACTGACTGACTGACTGATTCATCAACGCAGAGCCGAAACTACAAAAGATAGAAAGTTGAAATTTGCACACTAGGTTGCATTTATAAAGTGTACAAGAGATAAGAAGCGATTTTGAAAAATTCAACCCCTAAGGGGGTTAAAAAGGGGATGAAAGGTTGTATGGGGAACAAGTTTTATTTTAAGCTAAGAATTTGAAACTTTGTAAAAATGTATTATATTAAAAAACAAGAAAACTAATTTCAGCGTTTTTGAAAATTCATCCCCCAAGGTGGTGAAAAAGGGGTTAAAAGTTTGTATGGTGATCAAATATTTTTGTGAGTGAGTTTTTGAAAATTCATCCCCTAACAGGGTTAAAAAGGGGTTGAAAGTTTGAATACATTACAAATGCTTTGAAACTTCTTAGAAAGGCATAATAGCCGGTTACAAAAAAAAGTAATTGCAACGTTTTTGGAAATTCAACCCCTAAGGGGGTTAAAAAGGGGATGAAAGTTCGTCTTGGGGTGCAAATTTTATTTTGATCTAGGAACTTGAAACTTTGCAGAAAGGTATTAAATTAAAATACAAGAAAACTAATTTCATCGTTTTTGAAAATTCATCCCCCAAGGTGGTGAAAAAGGGGTTGAAAGTTTGTATGGAGATCAAATATTTTTTCGAGCGCGGGACTTGAATCTTTGCATTTGGCGATATTATTAGAAGACAGGAAAAGTAATTTCAGCGTTTTGTAAAACTCATCCCCTAACAGGGTTAAAAAAGGGTTGAAAATTCGTATAAGGTTCAAATTTTATTTTAAGCTAGGAACTTGAAACTTCGTAAAAAGGTATTAAATTAAAATACAAGAAAACTAATTTCAGCGTTTTTGAAAATTCATCCTGTAAGGTGGTGAAAAAGGGGTTGAAAGTTTGTATGGATATCAAATATTTTTTCGAGCGCGGGACTTGAATCTTTGCATTTGGGGATATTATTAGAAGACAAGAAAAGTAATTTCAGCGTTTTGTAAAATTCATCCCCTAATAGGGTTAAAAATGGGTTGAAAGTTCGTACAGGGTTCCAATTTTATTTTAAGCTAGGAACTTGAAACTTTGTAAAAAGTTATTAAATTAAAATACCAGAAAATTAATTTCAGCGTTTTTGAAAATTCATCCCCTAAGGTGGTGAAAAAGGGGTTGAAAATTTGTATGGATATCAAATATTTTTTCGAGCGCGGGACTTGAGTCTTTGTATTTGGGGATATTATTAGAAGACAGGAAAAGTAATTTCAGCGTTTTGTAAAATTCATCCCCTAACAGGGTTAAAAAGGGGTTGAAAATTTGTACGGGTTTCAAATTTTATTTTAAGCTAGGAACTTGAAACTTCGTAAAAAGGTATTAAATTAAAATACAAGAAAACTAATTTCAGCGTTTTTGAAAATTCATCCTGTAAGGTGGTGAAAAAGGGGTTGAAAGTTTGTATTGATATCAAACATTTTTTCGAGCGCGGGACTTGAATCTTTGGATTTGGGGATATTATTAGAAGAAAAGAAAAGTAATTTCAGCGTTTTGTAAAATTCATCCCCTAATAGGGTTAAAAAGGGGTTGAAGTTCGTATAGCGTTCAAATTTTATTTTAAGCTAGGAACTTGAAACTTTGTAAAAAGTTATTAAATTAAAATACAAGAAAACTAATTTCAGCGTTTTTGAAAATTCATCCTGTAAGGTGGTGAAAAAGGGGTTGAAAGTTTGTATTGATATCAAACATTTTTTCGAGCGCGGGACTTGAATCTTTGGATTTGGGGATATTATTAGAAGACAGGAAAAGTAGTTTTAGCGTTTTGTAAAATTCATCCCCTTACAGGGTTAAAAAGGGGTTGAAAGTTTGTACGGGTTTCAAATCTTATTTTAAGCTAGGAACTTGAAACTTCGTAAAAAGGTATTAAATTAAAACTGAAAAAAACTAATTTCAGCGTTTTTGAAAATTCATATCTGAAGGTGGTGAAAAAGGGGTTGAAAGTTTGTATGGAGATCAGATATTTTTGTAAGTGCGGGGCTTGAATTTTTGTACAGAGGCATTTATTAGAATACAAGAAAAGTAATTTCAGCGTTTTTAAAAGTACATCCCTTAAAAGGGTTAAAAAGGGGTTGAAAGTTTTTATGGGGTTCACATTTTATTTTAAGCTAGGAACTCGAGACTTCTTAAAAAGGTATTTTATTAAAAGAGAAGACAACTTATTTCAGCGTTTTTGAAAATTCATCTCTCAAAGTGGTGAAAAAGGGTAAAAAGTTTGTATGGAGATCAAACATTTTTGTGAGTGCGGGGCTTGAATCTTTGTAAAATGGCATTTTATTAAAATACGAGAAAAGTAAATTCAGCGTTTTTAAAATTCATTTCTTAAAGGGTCGAAAGGGGGTTGAAAGTTTGTAAAGTTGCAAATAAACTTGAAACTTCGTAAAAAGGTATTTCATCAAAAGAGAAGAAAACTAATTTCAGAGTTTTCGATAATTCATCCCCATGGTGGTGAAAAAGGGGTTGAAGATTTGTATGGAGGTCAAACATTCATTTGAGTGCGGGACTTGAATCGTTGTAAACTTTGTATATGGGCATATTATTAAAATACAAGAAAAGTAATTTCAGCGTTTTTAAAAATTCATCCCCTATAATGGTTAAAAAGGTTGAAAGTTTGTATAGGGTTCAAATTTTATTTAAAGCTAGGAACTTCAAACTTCGTAAATAGGTAGTTAAGTAGTAGGTTTTATTAAATAGAGGACATGAAAATCTTCTGGTTGAGAGGGATTATATCGAGAACAATTTTATTCAGTTAGGGGCTTGAAGCTTCGTAGGTTGTGAAAGACAAGTATCATGCGTTGTAATATTAATAATTAACAAATGATTAACCGTCCTACTGCGATCTTTTGCTGCATAATGTTCTAAGCTAATGTAGAATATATAACCACCAATATACAAATCCACGCGTACGAAGTCGCGGGCAACAGCTAGTATTACATACGAGTAAACTACATAGTAACATACAGGCACATGGACCCTGGTAGGGTATCGCAAGAAATATTTGTAACAAATCAAATTATAAGTTTTATGTGGCAAGCATAACATGACTTAAAGTAAATTAAAAGTCGGTAACAATTAGGAATAATCAAATAATAGTTTTACAGGTTTAAAGGCTTGCTAGTGTTGGAAAATATTTATTATTTAACAGTTGTAAAATGGATCCACACTTCGCCGAGTTTCTTACGCCGGTTCTTCTCGGGTCTGAGGTTAACTTTTCCGAACCGGTGGTAGTATAGGTACCTAGATTGGAAAAATAAATCAACGTAGCGAGTATAAGATAATAAGATAAACTGATTTATTGTTGCATGGTTAATATATAAAGTAAAATAAATAAATTGTTATAAAAAGGGAGAGATGTGACGGTTACACAATAAACAGTACGACGCAACTACCCGCTAGCTTCACTCCAGAGGGAAGTGTCATGGCGTGCGCGTGGCTGCGGAGTGCACAAGCAGTTGTTTCATTTGGTCACCCAGTACACAACGGCGCCTGGACGTCACAGTATAAACTAAACATTATTTAAATGAACATGTCAACAGAATTAACCGGGATATTTTCCCTCAACATCTCTTCCCCTTTGTACTCACGTCTTCCAAGTATCTGTAGCAGAACTATTGACCGGAGTTGTCAAATGTAACCTCCTTTGAATTTTGAACTTTCCTTTATGTCTATAAGGACCATATTATGGACCATCCCATTAACCCGGGGTTATGCGGTTGAACCGTTAACCCCGTGTCAAATTGTACTGGTAACCAGGTTTAACCAGTTAACCCCAGGTTAGAGGGATGATGCAAGTGGCGCTAAAGTTCAAAACTGAAATTGAATTTGTAATTGCACACGTACGCCAGGACTTACGAGGCGGATAAAGCCTTGTCCAAAACCATGGCTTTTATAGGTACATCCATGAAGCTGCATGCGACGGAGTAACGGATTAACTTCTAAGAAAAGTTGGCAAAATCCATACCTGAATCGTAAATCACGCCGACGGGGCTGAAATTAAACTTCGGGCCAACTTACAGGATTTTCCTAAGTGCTCCTAAACTACTTGCCTTTATTCTATATACAATCACAATACTTACCCCTGCAATTAACTGATTTGATTTGTATTCATTTCACCGACAACACTTATTGAGTACCTACATATAAGTGTTGTTGGTGAAATTATACCAAGTGTATTACACTATACCGTGTGGTGGCCGGCTTTAGAATAGCACATGGGATAAGGGTGTCGTACGAGGCGACTAAGTCAACAAAAGAAGCAAAAAGCTGTTTCGTCACAGGGGAGATGGACCTCTTAGCATTGGCTTGCAATCCATCTAGGAGAAGGATACTCCAAAATTAAATCCCGGAATGGAGTTACCGTAAGGCGCGAGTAGGGTCCAACCTGAAATAAGCGGCAGATTCCTGCAGCCGACCTGCCTCCACACGTATTGGCTCGCCTTTCCTGTGGGTTAAGAGTTAAGACAGTGGAGCCGAGAGGGTAATGCAGGTGCTGGGCATGCCTGCGTTTCCTTAATTCCGTCCCAGGCGGTGTTAAGTCTGGAGAGGTCATTGTCTCTCCGATTTGCACCATAAATCTTCTGCAATAGACGCAAAGGCCAATGGATTACACTATAAGGGCCACTTGCACCATTCACTAACCCGGGGTCAACCGGTTAAACCTGGAGTTACCATGATTACCCGTACCATTTGGCACTGGTTTAACGATTTAACCGGTTAACCCCGGCTTAGTGAAATGGTGCAAGTGGCGCTAAGTCTGAATATAAAAAATACCTTTTTGCCAATATTTTCACGGAAAAGTTTGACCGCAACTTAACAAAAAAAACGGCGACTAAAAACGCTGAATGGTCTACTGAATAATCGGAAAAATCTGATTTATTTGCTGCTAACAGAACAATGGTTTTTATGTTAAATTTTGGTTGCGGTAAACCAAAACCCAGTAAGTGATTTACGTTTACCAAAATACTGTATGCGCTTGTCCAAAACATGTTGACATGGGGCCCGATTCGGATTTTGTAATAGACATCCATTAGATATCTTTTAGACATAGACAAGATACGATAACGATATGTTTAAGATCTAACCTGTCAAATTTGACAATTCCGCGATTCGGGAGATACTCTTGAACGATTTCCACAAGATATTACTTAGAGATCTAATTCACATGTAATAGATATCTAACACGATCTATTGTAAAAGTGACATTGGTTGCCCAAATTGCGCTGCAAAAGGGAACTAATTGAAATCTAAACTATAACGTATCTAGAATGGATCTAGTACGTGTCGTCTCTTGTGAATATCTTGAAGTTCGAAATCGGCAGTTGGTCTGTTGCTTAAATAATAATATAAATAATAAAATAATAATAAAATTATATTTGGTAACACAATGAAACTCGCACGACGAGTAGTTCGTTTGTATATTTGCTTCTTCGTCATAAAGGCTAAGTTAGTATGGAGCAATGCACTGGTTAATATTTTCCTGCCAAGACTGCGTGTATTTTTTTTTATTTTCATACCTACCCAAAGGATGCCACCGACGGTGTTAAGTTACTACTAAATCTATGCCATCCATTTATCAGCCCGACATTTAAAAAGCTGTATTTTGGTAATATTGAGAAATAAACAGTTGTCAAACCAGTCACTGATTTAGCAGAGCAAAAAGTACCCATGCACACTTGTATGACATATTATATAGGTATAATATGCCTATTAATTAATTGACATATTTGTCACATACCAGGTTTTCAGCTGGACAGAATCGTGTTGAACAAATTAGCGGAAAGCAAACTGTGCTTTATCTGCTATTTGGGTGCCATAAACGAATATTAGCAAACAGCCCCGAAAAGCCTTTTTGCCGGATTTTCGCACGCATTTTTGAGAGCTTATGTTTTTTTTAGGATTTTGGTTTAATTGAAAACAGTTTTTCCGGCAGATGTTTGCTTCGCTATTTGTTGTAGGATTTGCTCGCTTGTTTGTGTTTAGAATTAAAATGTATAGGTATTTTTAGGCCTATTTTTTCAAATTCCGGCCAGTTGTTGATTGCTGATTTTTTATCGGAAGTATGTACTTATTTTTTGATAAAATTATATTAACAGAAATAACTGTTCGTATCATTACTTGATCTTCAACAATACAAACAAAAAGAAAAAATGTCGTAGGTAACAGCCATTGGAAAACCAGTTTGAATTTGGGTTTTTTTAAGTGACAATTTATTTAATGAATACTAAAATTATATTTCCAATTAATGTTATGATTGGTCAGGCAAACATAAATATGTCAATTGATTATGTGGCTAAATTTGTGACACGATGAAATCATCCAAGCAAAATAAATACCGTCGGGTGACAAGTAAAAGTCACTAACTAACAACATTGAAATTATTGCAAGTGTAATAAAGTGCATTGTTACTTGAATTTTTTGATAGTACTTAGTGACCTTTGCTTGTCACCCGACGATTCGTACAAGTATAAACCCTGCTTAAATGAGGAACTGTTGTATAAAAGGAATTTTCCTTTTACAACAGTTGATAAAAATAATTAGCTACGTCACCAGTACCAAAATAATGTCGTTTTTCTCACTAAATTTCTTTAAGAGCCCATCAACGTGCACACTAGCGCCATTGCTAAATAATCGTGATTATTTCAATTTAACGAAAGATATTTAAAAAAAGGGGGCCGCTACGTACTATATCTTGTATTAAAGTACCTTTTGAATACATCAAACTAGTTTATATGTTGCTGGATTCGTCAATCTATAAACTCAAAACAAAAACGGCCGTTTTAACTTTGGACGCATAGATTGACGAATCCAGCAACATAGAAACTAGTTTGATGTATACAAAAGGTACTTTCATACAAGATACCACAGTACGTAACGGCCCCCTTTTTAGGGTTCCGTACCCAAAGGGTAAAAAACGGGACCCTATTACTAAGACTTCTCTGTCCGTCCGTCCGTCCGTCTGTCACCAGGCTGTATATCATGAACCGCGATAGCTAGACAGTTGAAATTTTCACAAATGATGTATTTCTGTTGCCGCCATAACAACAAATACTAAAAATAAAATAAATATTAAAGGGGGGCTCCCATACAACAAACACGATTTATTGCTCTATTTTTTGTTGATGGTGCGGAACCCTCCGTGCGCGAGTCCGACTCGCATTTGGCCGGTTTTTTGTTTAAATATATTTCGTTAATTTTAAATAATTACGATTATTTAGCAGTGGCGCTAGTGTGCACGTTGATGGGCTCTTAATCAGAAGAAACCCAAGATAGCGAGCAGAGGCACCATCAAAGAGCCCTAACAGAATGGAGCGCAACCCATATCAATACATCACACAAATTAGCCGACTCCCTTATCGATGCGGATCTCACACGTGGCCAAGAGCCCAAAATGAAATAACACAGGGAAAGTCAACAAAGCACAAAATTAGTTTTATACGAAATAGAAGGAAAAAAGCAACGGAGCGAATTGCGGCAGAAATGGGAAATGTAGAGGCCTGCGGTTTTGTGCCGGTTGATGCGGGCGCGTTGGACGCTAATTATCGCGTTTTGGATTTTATTTTATATTTTGTGGCAGTAGCACCGGTTGGTTGGATGGATATATTATGTTTATATAAGGCAGCAAAGCGCAAGCAAGCGACTGCTTGTAATGTTTACCGAACGAAAGTTATGATTATTACGAAGTTACATTTATTTTATTAAGTGAAAATTACGGCTACGGTTTAAAGATATAACTATCACAATCATAACGTATTTTAGTATAATAGAGTACATACATTGTCTGACAAAACATTACGTTATGTGTATAGATTGGGCTGTTAACAGTCGGTTTGACGCTGTAGGAACTTAACAATATCTAACAGGCCAATTCGAACGTACTCTGACATCAGAATAATATTTGAATCATATTACTTAGTTGTCGTGCATTTCGCTCGTACTTGTCTGTAAATGTATCTTTTATGTTTCATTTATCTTTCACGCACAAACTAAACGACTGATCTGATTTGAATTACATTATTAAATTGTACAACGGGACTTAATCGCGCATTAAAACTTAAATAAGTCCCGTTGTTGTACAATTTAATAATGTGTAAAAATCGTGAAAGTTTAAATCAGTGATTTGAAGTACCTAAGTATAGTAATAAGAAAGTTACGCCGAACACGAAATCATGACCGCGAATACCCTTCATAAGGTCGCGATGCGCGGCCCTCCGTCATCTCAATTTGACGCGACGGAACCACCGTCTTTGTATATAGTTTTAAGGTTCCGCGGAAATTACATTACTGAACCACGATTTGTCTTTGTGACGTTTGGGAGAATTTTACGCGTGAAAGGGCTTGGGTTGTTGGAATCTTAACGAGGTGAGGTGTGTGATACATTAGAGTTATGATACGTTTCAATGTAGGTTGAGGAGATGGCTGAAAATAAAGGTATACCTTTTATCTTGGGAAAATAGTCAATGAATTTAGGATCAAGAGTGATGTATATTTTTTTAGCAAAGCCGATAAGCGAGATTGTTTCTGAATTATTTTAACATAATACCTACATACATTTA
The DNA here is from genome assembly GCF_948474715.1 of Cydia amplana. NCBI lineage: Eukaryota > Metazoa > Arthropoda > Insecta > Lepidoptera > Tortricidae > Cydia > Cydia amplana. Next base: position 7,167,564 of record NC_086085.1, read on the forward strand.
ATGTAAAAACAACCCAAGTTGTTAGATAGCCGTAGTAGTTTATATCAAATATTACTTATTAGGGATTAACTTTGACAAATGCGTTTTTTTAAACCGCGTTGTGGGCTAATACCTATACTTGAAGGTTGCCGTAATCTTTTAATGCTTGCAAATCGAGGAGTGGCGCAATTATTTTATACAATTATGTTCTGTAAATTCCTTTTACTGTAGTCAATTATTTTTAATACCCATTGATGAAATAATTTTCGCGCCGATAGGCACACAAAAGAAAATAAAAGAGAAATTATAGACGCCTGTTTGCAATTCTCTTTTCAAACTGACATGGAAGTGCTGTAAAAATGAGACTGTATGTGAATTGAACTGGCCCCGTGCCACCGCGCACTTGCCAACTCCAAATTAAACACGTGAATTTACATGTAAATATTTAAAACCGCAGAACTTTTGTTATCATTTGCATGTTTAAAAACAAATGCAACAACTAGCACAAGGACGTACATCATTTTGTTATTTTATCTTGCAATATTATATTGACTATTTTGTTATTTTATCTTGCTACTTTTTCAATAATACGAAGCGCTGGTAGCCTAGCGGTAAGAGCGTGCGACTTGCAATCAGGAGGTCGCTGGTTCAAACCCCGGCTCGTACCAATGAGTTTTTCGGTACGTACGAAATATCATTTGATATTTACCAGTCGCTTTTCGCTGAAGAAAAACATCGTGAGGAAACCGGACTAATCCCAATAAAAGCCTAGTTTACCCTCTGTGGGTTGGAAGGTCAGATGGCAGTCGCTTTCATAAAAAGTAGTGCCCACGCCAATTTCTGGGATTAATTGCCAAGCGGACCCCAGGCTCCCATGAGCCGTGGCAATATGCCGGGACTACGCGAGGAAGATGATGACTTTTTCAACATTACCACCTGGTTTGTTCAATTCTAAAACTTAATAACCTCTACAATCTCCGTTACCCTCAAACTAACTAACGGTAAATAGGTACCTATTGTTATGGGGCAATTCGGGAAATGAATTAGACATTTACTAGATATGAAATAGTAACGATATGTGACGTTCCACGCCAAAAGGTACCCTATGGCGGTTGGCGCTTACGCTATTATTAACGCCGCTCCAATATTATTGCGGCCATAAGGTACATTTTGCCGTGGAACGTCACATATCGTTACTATTTCATATCTAGTGAATGTCTAATTCATTTCCCGAATCGCGCCGTTAGATTGAAAGTTTTTATGAGTCTTAAAGATGACCTAGGTATTTATGTAGGTATGCTCTAAGACAGCGTTCGTTCCCATAATGTTAACTTTTGTGTACCTACCTAATTGTAAGTTCGTGGGCAAGGCTATTAAAATTAAATATCTACAATATTATCTTTTTTTTCTACTCCAGCACTTAAATGTGTCAATTAAATGACTGACAGTGATATCTAAAGCAATGTCATTTGAATGCTTTGTCTATAGGCTCATAAGATGACTGCTAGCAGTCATCTTATGAGTATAATACAACTGCTTTATTTTTTTTAAAGATACAAGTTCCGATCATCTTGATTGAAAGAGGTATGTTTTCATTTACAATAATAACTCTTTTTTTTTTTAATAATAACTCAATTTTTTTTTAATAATAACTCTTTTTTTTTAAATAATAACTCTTTTTTTTTTAATAATAACTCTTTTTTTTTAATAATCTCTGTTTTTTTTTAATAATAACTCTTTTTTTTTTTTTTTTTTTTTTTTTTTTTTTTTTTTTTTTTTTGCTGCAGCTGTCATAGAAAAAGTAATGTATGCAACAGCTCATAATTGGTTCTTAAAATTCTCGGGTCTTTTTTTACAAAACTCGACTACGTCTCGTTTGTTGAATGACGAACCCCTAACTTAAAGGTGTATTCTTGATTTTTTAAATTTTATATTAAAGGAAAAAATGGAAAAAGTTACGCTTCCGGCAGGACTTGAACCCGCATCCTCCACAATCCGTGTGTTGCTCGTAACCAATTTTGAGCTACGGAAGCCTACCAGGACCTCGCAAATCTTTCCATTCCTTCCCTTATGCAGTATTCTTGATAACCGAGAATTTTAATTTGACTTCAATTCTAAAATCAATTGTTTCTTTTCCTTTCTTTTGTATCTTTTTACTGAAGAGTGCCAATGAGGAGTATTCTATCTATATATGTATCTATCTATATCTATTCCGACCTATTTAAGTCCAAAATATAGTTTTTTTTATTTAACCATCTTGTTGCGCGAATACGGGTTACAAGGATCTTTAACTGGGGCAAACTACTTCAAAAGCAAATACCCTGACCGACCTTGCCATGAATCTAACACCCGTGGGGTGTCATGCATGCTAAGATGATAGAGTTTGTCAGTAAAACTTGTGCCAGGATGCGTGTGAGGGCTTCTTCCGGTTTAATCAAACTTGCTTCAATGAGATTTAAACTTTCTAGATGAGCCATGATATGAGCAATGAGTGTACATATTGTGAATGCTGGGAGCTGGGCTGGCATATAATACACCGTTATACATTCATAAAGTGAAGCCTCAGCGAGCAGATTTGTGGACTTCTAAACTTTCAAAGCGTTTTTTTTAGCTATCGAATTTGACAATGCAAGGTTGTATTAGCCTCCTGGCCAATCAATTAAATCATGGACGAATTAAAATCCTTATACAGGGTGCTTCCTGTAACAGGAGCAATAAATTAAACAGTAGGCTGTACTCCTCAAACTGACCAACATTTGTTCTGCAACTTTTGAAAATAACTCATGTTTTGATTTTTATTACACTTTTAAGTTTATTCTAAGACGCAACGTTCTGCAAATTTTGTTATGTTTAAAGCGTGACAAGCAACGTCGAACACACTGATGTCAGCGTACATTGAAGGCAATATTTATTTTATATGAAAAAGTGGAAGTCTAAAGGATTCATAATTTTTAAAAGTTGCTGAAAAAATGTTGGTCAGTTTGAGGAGTACAGACTTTAGTTTAATTTATTGCTCCTGTTACAGGAAGCACCCTGTATACTACTACTATGGTACTAGCTTTTGCCCGCGACTTCGTCTGCGTGGAGTTAGTAATTTGGGCAGCTTATTTTTACTTTTTATCGATTTCCCACACAAGTTTCCACCCTATTTCTGGGATAAAAACTACCCTACATACCAAATTACAACTAAATCGGTTCAGCGGTTTAAGCGTGAAGAGGTAACAGACAGACAGACAGACAGACACACTTTCGCATTTATAATATTAGTATGGATATATACTACTTTAACTATGGGAGGTCTCATGTCATAATTATAATACAGGTTTGCACTCCGTATACAGAGTGCTATATAAAGATAAGTTTGAAAAGGATGACGTCATCCGGCCCTATGAGGTTAAATCCCACCGAAAAGTTTTGTAATTGAAGCATAATTACAGTATTATTGAACTTTAAAACATCGTTCAAAAGACGGACTAAATTTTAGACGGCATTTACTATTAGTCAAACTCATTCGGTTCGGTTGGGTTTTGCGTTATTAAGTACATAAAATCTTTTGAAGCAGCCAAAGTACTAACGTCGTTCTAGTAGCTCTAGATCTGCGTTGCGTTAATCGGCTCTTAGCGGGGATCAAGTGATCACACGATCAAAAGCTGCCGACGTCGCGGCTTAGGGCAAACACCTGCTTACAGCACAACAGTTTACGGTGTGTCGCCAATTGAGCACGTGCGATGTAAACAGTTTAACGCTTTCCATGCCAGAGACAACATTGTAGGTATCACTTATGAATGGGTAAAAAGAGTGGCACCAAATGTTTTAAATTTCATTTTATGCATTATAATCACGAAGTATTTTGACTTGATAAGTTATATGCCCAAAAAATACTAATAACTAATACAGTATACTAATTAATTTCACACTAACGTCAGCAAGCAACTTACCTACGTAATGCATCTGACCCTGCAGATTATACAATGATAGTGACAAAAGTGTCAAAACAATTCTACTTCACCACGTATAGCAATTATTTACCTTACGATTATTCTCGCTTAATAAATTCAAGTTGTTCATTACTGGCTGATTTTATGGTGAAAGTTTTAATTTGGTTTTTACCAAACTTGTGTTAATAACTGGGTTACAATTATTTAAATTATCAGTTGGCGTTTTATGGGGTTTTTTCTCAGTGCTGCTGGGTGTAAAATAAAACTAAATTTAGTTGATATTATTATTAATATAGGTGACTAGTCAGAAGTTTACAAAAATATATCTTTTCTGTTCTTTACATTTCGTTAAAAAATTTAACTGTCAAAAATCCTCCTAACAATCGATACATAAAAATGCAAATCACAATCCTACAAAGTGCTGAACCAACGAAATCCCTAAAAATATTCGGAAACGTCGTTATCTTTGCGATAAAGGTTGTATCCGACAACAATGCATATAGTACATAAGTCCTTTTTATATTAAGGTCGCAGGGCTCTGAAAAACAATTGAGATAAGTTAATTCGGGGCACGTGCGGCTCCTGCGACAAATCTAAAAGGCCGAACGCTTAGAATTAAAATTCTGCGTGCGCGGGTTTTACCTATTGTCTACGCAAAATATCCTTTAATTATGTCGACCGTTTTGTTCTAAAGTGGGCTGTGTGTGACAGGCTGCAGCGATTTGTTTAATGAGTACGTTTAGCCAGAAAAGAAAGGGGAAGTTAGACATAGAGACACAATGACAAGAAAATCCTATCAAAAACATTAAGGTAAACGTACTGGTGCTGCGGTACCATTGCAGACATTGCAGTACATGTCATCTTGAAACCTAAGTCATTGTCAATAGAGGTGACAGCAGGGTGTCATCTATTGGGCATTAGCATGTCGAGCACTAGTACGTTTACCTTACATGTAAAAAGATGCAAGTCTTGCAACGCAGTTGTACTACAAAAATGTTTTAAAATGTACTATTTTTTGTACTTCAGCTACCAATTTTCTCAAAGCTCGTACTCATACCATAAATACTCATATTTATGCCATACTCGCACCCATACCTATGCCATGCTCGTACCCATACCTAGACCATACTCATACGTATTCCGTGTCCATACCATAACCTATACCCATACTAATACTCATACCTATCGAGGCAGACCACGGGCTAAAGACAGAGTGCTCAATTTATTGCACCTACAGTAAGTACACGACGCTGTGAAAAGAGAATTGGAAGCTCGTCTCCAATTATCACGATTATTAATATTGAGAAATTGTTTATACATATTGTCTAGGAAAAAAAAATATCTGTAAACTCGCTCACCGCTTCTCTCTCGCACCGCCGACATATGTAAAAGGAAAGCACGTCCTCCTGAACAATACCCGCGTATTTCAGACGCTCAAACACAACGAATGGTAACTGACACGTATGGAATCTTAATTGGTGTGAATATGTGGCTTCTTAGCCCGTAATCGCTTTGAAGCTAGGTATTTTACATGTGAAGTTTTGAGGTTTTAATGGCGGTTGAGTAGAGAGGACTCTGACCTGCAATGTCAGGATGGTCGCTGCTATTTCTATGGTACAGTCAGCAGCAGAAGTTGCTAAGCGGGCGAGGTGTCAAAATTACCTTGACACGCTCTTATTCTCTTAACAATAAAGTCGCGTCAAGATCATTTTGTAGGTACACCTGGCCCGCTTAGCAACTTCTGCTGCTGACTGTACAGATGGCTGTTCTTCAATTGTTATTTTACCTCGGCTGCCGAATACTATTTTGTGCAACTTGTGCAACAGGTTCCTACATAATAAATGGTCTTAAAATTCAAGTAAGTACAAAAGTTACATTTTTTCGCAAAGGTTTTTAAATTGCACCCAGGTATAAATATTATTTGAAAAAGCGATTGATTTTAAAAACGAAAACTAACCTTTTTGAACATATTGCCTAGAAGCTGATGCTTTAAAAATACAACAATTGTAATTGTAATTAGAAATTACAGCTATAATAATGTAACATTACAAAAACTATTATACCCAAAATTATCCAACCCTTTTCACAGTGGAAGGGATAACAGCGCACTTAACTTTACCGTCAAATATTACTAGTTAGGATAACTACAAATGGGGGAACAGCGGTAAAGTAGGTAAAGCGGGAGTAATTATTATTATCTGCGGGCGTTATCTCTTAAATGGGGATATTAGGGGGGAGACGTGTTGGTTTGGGCGAAGATTACAAAAGACACAGTGCAGTGTTCTAAAGGCAGTGCCGTGAGCGACAACGCTACCAGCGATCATATAAAAATAAAGTTGCCACTGACGAGTGAGAAGATCAGCCTAGCCAAAAGATTATGATCGTATATCGACAAACGCCGATGGAAAAAACAAAATACATATATCGGGACGACAGATGCAACGAAAACTCACGTGACAAAAATCCTAACGGTAAAATAGGGTCCCTATTGTTTCCCAAATAGTTGTATGCCGTTTTTAGTTAGTCATAATTCATTTGGTTCAGAAACGCTTCACTTTTCAGGATTGCCATAAAACAAACCTAACCTAACCTATCTATAGCATAACCTAACGAAAATCCTGAAATGTTAACGGTTTCAGTTTTACGACTAATAATAATATGACAAACAATACATTATTACTATAAACTTTATGGGACACAACGGGACCCCGGTAAAATATCATACAAAATCGAACGAAATCAAATCGTAATGAACGTTGTTAAATATATTACATTAAAAATCAACATCTAAATTATCATCATCATCATCATCATTACTTTGCCCCACATGTGGATAAAATGCAACTTTCTCATCAGTTTTTTAACAATCAAGACCAGTACGGATATGATGGTCGTTCTTGTCTACGTGACAGCGTGATAAAACGGTGTCCGTCACTTTCTTTCCCACGGTGTTAAACAGTGACAGTTATTTTATCACGTGGATAAAGATGGATAAAGCTATCCATAATAGGCTGGCAGGTGTGGTGAAAAGTAATTTAAAATGTTGGCATTTATACCTAAATAATTAAAGTTTAAAGGACGACTCACGCAAGAACGGTCCGGATTCAGGCCGAGGCGTTTGATGCCTCGGTTACTATAGAAAGCAATGATCACCGATCACCCGATCACAGAAATCGAAGTGTTGGACGCCTCGGACCAGACCCAATCCGTTTTAGCGTGAGTCATCCATATAAGTGCAATAACTATGGATAACGGTGGTTTGTAAGTTGCATATCTACTGAAGCACATGATCTGCGGACAGTGCGGACAAGCTTTCATTTCGGTGCAAAGAGGTCATGCAAAATTATGGAAAAGGCTGTTTACCAACATTTCTGAACGCGGCTGTTATAATAAAGGATGCCATAAGGACATTTAAGCGGTTTGAATGTTACATAAATAGCAATGAAAAGATGTTTAGAATTCCCTAAGTCGTGGATACGGAGTGAGGGGTGTTAAAGCGTGACGCCATTAGGAGGAAAGTGGACGACCATTTAAAAAGTTTAAAAACCCTTCCTCCTTAAGCTATGCCCTTCGTTTTACTCTTTTAGATTTTTAGGGTTCCGTACCGCAAAAGGAAAATTGGAACCCTTATTTTGATTATTATAAGAGTTAGGAGCGAAAAACAAATTCCAAACCATTTTTTTAACTCTTAACATAATATATCATGTGTTACGTATAAATATTAAAGAAATTAGAAATTATTTCTTTGAATAAATCAAGTCCTGCTGTAGTCCGTACTTCTTTATGGCATCCTTAAGGCGCTGAAGTTTGATTAAAGGCTGGGTAAGTTATAATTGAAACATTATAGGCTTTTGTGCTGTTAGCCTATTAGACAAGAAGGGCTACATAAAGTAGGTACATAATATCAATAGAATCGTTACTATTGATTAAGCTCGTGTACATGCCAAGGGTATTTCATGGTTATATGGTAATGGATATACGGCTGGTTATTGTTGTACATGCTTTGTTGCCAATTAGTTGGTTGACGTTTAGACGTGAACTGTGACTGTTATAGGCTTTGTCAGGACTTGCTAATTAAGCTCTTGTCTCCGTATGATAAGGATCTTGACCGAATTTCGTAGGACAGTCATCTCTTTGCATGGAAGGTTAAACTCACATAAAATCCAAATGAATTTTGTAAATGTATATTTTGTGTGGGATATATAGGTAGCTTGGAAGAGAGAGAGAGAGAACGATGTAGGTAATACTGTATGTCGGTTTTGTATGATGATGTAAGTAAGTGATTTAACAACCTTCTAGCCCAGTCGGTAGTGACCCTGCCCACGGAGCAGGGAGGTCCTGGGTTTGAAGCGTTTATTTGTGTATCTGTCACATCTGTTCCTGAGTTATGGGTGTTTTCTATGTTCTTAAATAAGAAGATTTAAGTATATATTTTATGATAAAGGAGACAATTGAGCAGACAAAACGCCTGAACGATTACCATGACCAACACAAGAGGGATTGTAAGTGCGTTGTCGGTGTTTGAGATGGAAGTAGTATGCTCTTTTATTGAAAGTTTGAAGGTTGTATTGATCCGGAAATACCGCAGGCGACAGTTCATTCCACAGTTTAGCTGTGCGAAGCAGAAAGTTACTGGAAGAACGCACAGTTGAGGACTGCCAATTATCTAAGTTGTTAGTTGGTTGGTACTACCAACTTGGTAGTCGTCCAGAAACTACAACTATGTATGTCTTATTGAGCATACTATAGGACTCGGTGGATGTGTGTTAGATTCTCCCCTAATATTAATGTTGTTCTGTTTTAGAATCTCAAGACGTATATAGAAAATTAAATTAAATATAATTCCAATTTGTTTCCAAACATTAAAATTAATTTGTTACATATTTCACACCGAATATGCCCTCCTTTGTTCTAAACAGTCGAAATTAGCATTCCAACGTCATTAGTCTCGAGTTGTAATTATGCGAGCTAAGCCGTTTAGCGACAGTGATAATCTGCTGTATCTCAAAGTTACATAATCGGCCGTCAGCGGCACATGTCGCGTCACTGGAGTTGTCACGTAGCCGAGAACAGATGGCCGGAGCGAACGACTTGTGCCCGGTGCCCGTTGTTGGACGGGACGGGACGGGATGTTAGAGTACGTACACGTAGGTGTGGTGTTAGAAGGGTTAAGCACACGTTCCTATCATAGATTTATTAATAGTAGAGGAGGAGTAAGACAAAAAACAGACTGGTGCAGATGTCCCTGTAAGGCATGAATCTATTATTAAACTGGATTGGGCATGAGTGGTGGGGATAACTGACAGAACGGGATAGTCTTATGTATCTTTCAGTAGGAGTAGCAGCGAAAGCGCTATTATTGTTTGTCCTTGTCACAGTCTCACTTTTTTTTATTCCCCACCGTACATTAGATGCATGATTGGTCGAATTGATTTGTTGCCCACCATAACAAATAAATTCAACCAATCATAGCGTCGCATTGCGTTTGTTTTGTCCCTCACGGAGGCACGCGTAGACCACTTCTATAGGATGCTACCTTCTATGCTGTAAGGCCTCATTCATGCGGACATTGGCAAGTCGATGTTTGAAAATTCAATTCAGTTACCTACCACAAACCACATGTATAGCGCCGTATAGCGCCACCTAGTGGCTGTTAAATTCAGGGGCAAATTACACTTTGGTTTATATTAGTATTGTTTTTCCATTTAATTAAGTACTCGTACATATCTATGCGATATAATGCATTTGGTCACATAACATATTTGTGCATATAGGGATAAATTAGATAAAAGTCTATGTCCTTCCGTTCTGCACGAGAACAATAAAACTTGAGGAGAATAATGTGGGAATGAACCTGCACTCCAACTCCAGGGAATTGGGCTGAATAAAAGCAACAAGCGATCTACAGCCTGTCTGTTTCCGACCCGCGTCCCTATACCATAGAGAAAAAAATACATAGAGTGCTCACTTCATATATCAGTTTTAGTACCAAAAAGACTATTAGCATCTAGCATCGAGTAGCGGAACTATCAGTACTGCTATTTGACAATAGATGTAGCACCGACCGGAAAGTCTTATGCTGTTGAGATAAGACTTTCCGGTCGGTGCTACATCTATTGTCAAGTAGCAGTACTGATAGTTCCGCTACTCGATGCTAGATGTAGACAGTGAAATTAATAGTCTGAACTGATGTATGGAGTGAGCACCCTTGTCTTACTATATTTATCTATGCCTATACTATAACATCTACATCTAAGTACATAAATTATCTACGTGAAAAAGTTACATAAGGCAGTTGCAGAGAAATCTATACTCACAACATCCATTTCTTTTTGTGAAAATTTAAAACTTAATGTTTTCATTATTATTTTTTATTTATTTAAACTTTATTGCACGATAAAAATTGTACAAATGGCGGACTTAATGCCTCAAGGCATTCTCTACCAGTCAACCAATGGGTCAAACAGAAAACTTATAGGTACTTAGTGCAGATTGCAGACTAAAAGCAGAAATATGAAACACAAATCAAGTTAAGTAGGTATTCTAAACAATATTCTAATTATACACTTACACATATAACAATAACAGCAATATAAAATTATTAAATTACATATATACAAACATGCATAAATACATAATATAAATAAATATGTTATTCATATTAAATATGAATAATATATTATTTATTTTTTGAATAACAAAATTATTATTTATACACATAAACCAAAAGGTTTAGTTAAAATTTAATTTAATTTTTTTAGTAAATAAAACAATGTAATTACTTTGCGATGTGTGACCCAGTCAGAGAGAAAGAGAATCATCACGATAAGTACATTTCAAAATAAAATCATACAACGAAAACGCACCCCACTTTGTACGTGTGTTGTGAATATTATTTGCTATAGCGCTGGCGCGCGTAAAAATGGCTATACCTGGCTAGTTTGCTCCTGAAATATTTGGATGCGGACGTGATGGCATACGTCTTTGGATAAAGTGGCCCGCAGGTAAATAATCTTCGGATAAATAATGAAGCTCATGTTTATATTTGACCGTATGTCTACAGAAGATATACCATAACTATCAGGCCAATTAGAACGCACACCATCTTCATCTTTTCGAGCGATGGGGCTTTACCTTTGGCCTATACTCGAGTAGATGGCGCCACTTTTCGATATTTAACTAATTTAATACATATTTGTGAAATAATAAGGATCAAAGTAAAATGGCGTTATAAAAGTTTTAATCGTGTCGAAAGATGGCAGTAAATTTACTGTGACTACAAAATTTATTTTGACCATCCGCCTCTAGGTATACTAAATTATAAAGCCAAAAGTCACGAATGAGTATATACCGCCCGTCTCATCAGTTTTTAAATTGTATTCACCAAAGCACAACAAATAATAACATAATACAGTGATATTGAACGTAATATTCAATCTTTTAAATTTAAAATAGAATAAACTTTTTATCTTCAGTTACAAACAGTTACTTCTCCGTGCGCCAAAAACAGGATGATATTGAATCTGCGATCCATTAGCAACTTTGTTTATTCTATTTACAGTTCTCGAGTTACAGGTTTCGATATCGATATTGAAATCGATCTTTCATATACCATAACAAGGTATAGGCACATTATTATGAAGTTGATGAAAATAAATAGAAACTTTACCAACAAAAATTCAACTTACCTTCGTTGGTTTGAAACCGTCGTAATATAAAAAAAGTAACGTAAAACTAATAACGAGACAGAAGCCATATTTGACAAAACTTAGTTTAAATATTGTTTCTCGTAGTTAAGATAATACTAGCCGTAGGTACTAAATGCTAGACTTTAGAATTGTAACTTACCTACTTTGATATTTAAATTGTAATCGGTTCCCCGGGATACAGGCATTGCCTAGTGCGGAGACCCCTGCAACCTGGTATGTCTGTAACAATCATCCGAAATAAATGTTCTTTATTCTTATTCTTAACTGATAAAATCCCTCATTATTCCAAATAGTTTTAAATGTGCATTGAGTAACTTTGAAAATAACAAATATCTATAAAACCTTCTGGTTTATACTTTACTAACATATACGATGCTGCAAAGCTTATTAAGGCATCTTGCTTACTGTTACTACATTAGAAAGTACTTTTATTTTGGGAGATATTTGCCATTTTCAAAATTATCCCGTTTTGGAGGTTACCTACCTCAAAGAACCTTGCCACGTTAAAAGTACCTATGAGCCCGATTCGATTTTGAACTAGATATCTATTTGATGCCTATCTATTAGACATCACCAACATACGACAACGATATTTTTAAGATCTAGCCTGTCAAATTTGACATTTCCGCGATTCTGGAGATACTCTTGAACGATTTTCACAATGTCTAAAACGTCTTATGTATTTTTAGATCTCAAAACGAATTTTGAAACGATCTTAAAACGATAATTTAACGTAAAAGTGACATTGGTTGCCCGAATCGAGCTGTAAAAGATATCTAGTTGAAATCTAAAGTATATCGTTGGTATCTAGTACATATCGTATCGTTATCTTCTCAAGAACGGATCTTGTTTTCCGAATACCGCGGTATAGTATGGCATCACTTATGAAAAAAAGTAAATTATAAATTTACTTATGCCTCTCGTTGGGATTATAATAATATCTTACGGTCTAATTATCTCTGTCTATGATCCATTGACAACCAACTCTTGGCAAGTTATACCTACTTGTACATTCAGAAATAAAGTCCGTGCAGGTATTTAGAATGCGTTTTCTCGATTAACTCATCGAGAACACTCGTCAGAAAAAAGAAGCTCAACCATCGTAGGAATCCATATAAAACTAGTTCGGAAAACAAGATCCGTTCTAGACTAGAGAACGATACGATATGTACTAGATACGTTGTAGTTTAGATTTCAACTAGTTCTATTTTGCAGCTCAATTCGGGCAACAAATAATATCTTGTGGAAATCGTTCAAGAGTATCTCGAGGATCGCGGAAATGTCAAATTTGACAGGCTAGATCTTAAAATATCGTTGTAGTATCTGGGCGTTTTTTATTTTTTGTTGTCCCCTACACTTTTTTTTTCAAATTTGGGATTTTTTATGTTACTTCTACTCAGAATCACGAGCTCTTTCTATCCTAATAGGAGAAAAAAAATGTCCCAAAATTTCCACACATTTTTTGATAAAGATAAAGATAAAAGATAGTTTATTCAAGTAGGCATAATTACAATGCGCTTATGAACGTCAAATAAAGCTAGGTAGACCGGCTCCAACCCTACACCTCTGCCCCGAGAAGATTTAAATCCCCCCTCAATTGGAGGAGGGTATCCCATTATGGGACCGGCAACAAACTCGGCGGGACACATCTTTTAAAAAATAATTACATCTTATAATTAACATGCATTACGAGAAAATAAGGAAAAAAAAATACAATTTAAATTACTATGCAATTCATGCAATTATACACATAAGGTGTAATAGAAATTTGATTTAGAAAATATACATATGTACATGGAATCATACAAATTCGTAGCTCTTTCAGAAAACATATCAAATTCTTACAAAAGGAAAAGAAAATAAAGTTATTAAAAGAAATGGGAAAACATATTATATAAATCTGATTGATTATTATGAATTACCAACATATAATATTTGATGTGCTTTCCTGCTTACCTGAGCTGTGTCACCTATAATCCATGATCTTTCCATTCCGCGACTGCCATACAAAGTCTATGAATAATGGTGACGTAATGAAAATAAAAACCTTAGGACATTTTTTTTCTCCTATTAGGATAGAAAGAGCTCGTGATTCTGTGTAGAAATAACATAAAAAATCCCAAATTTGAAAAAAAAAGTGTAGGGGACGACAAAAAATCGCCCATCTTGGTGATGTCTAGTTCAAAATCCGAATCGGGCCCATAGTCTACCGACGAGTAAGCTGCCCCTACGGCGTAGTCGCGTAGCAGCGTAGCGTTTACACTTCGTAGCAAATATCCGTTCCGAAGATTGCACTCGCTATTTACCTCTTTCGCTGTTTTTATGAGGCACTGTACCGCAAAAATGGGCAAGCAGTTTTATATACTCCTTGAGAAATCTTTTAGGACCCAATTTTAAGAAGTTGTAAGGTGTAAACCGGCAACATTGAAGTGAGTGGATAGTACCTAGGTACTCTTGGTTAAGACCTCCAAATAAATGCGCGGACTTAAGAAAAAGATTTTTTGGTAGTTTGGGCACAGAATAACTAATAGTACTACCGTACAGAAAATTCACTCCTTCACAAAAGCCAGATTTAGGTATAAAATTACACCTATATCGCCGCCTGCAAGCAAAATTGAAACTTATAACCGCGCACGAACCGTGAATCTCCTTTGCGCGCCGCAGTTTTATGACCGAGCTGTGAGTGTCGGCACGGGGTTATCACTCGACAAGTTTTTATACCTATACCCACCGATTTATTATTTTTAACATAAATATGTAGGAATTACAAACGTTGATTATGTAAACATAATTTTTTTATCCGGAGATAGTATGTCTGATTCTCACGAAAGTAAATTTCGAAGCCATTGTGTATTTTCAATTTTGCGCGAGCGCCACGTGACACGACTATCGTGCACGCCGAGCGGCAGCCCACTGCCATACGCCTGTCCGATGGGCGCGCCGGCCAAATGTACCTAAACTGCGGAGTGACACCCCCCTGGTTTGGGCTCCATGCACAATGGACAGATCAATTGTTGGTTGGCAGAGCCTTTATCTGAGAAAGCAATCAGTGTACATACCACTTTGTTGATCTCTCCCTTGAGTAGGGAACTATGAAAGCACCCACGAGGCTGACATGTTCACCTGGAGTGTCCAAAGCCTCAATAAAAATCAGAAAAAAAATAGGCACTTATATAAATGTGTACATACTATTAGTTGCTGTCAATCAGCAAACATGTCCGGACGAGCATTAGGCTAAGCGCACGCGGTGACGCTATTAGGCACAAAATGCGTTCACGTAATGAAGTTTATATTCAGCAAATACCCAAATATGGACGCGTCTCACACCGAAGCAGTGTCTTTATAATAATAATAAAAAATAAGAATTCTTCTTGATATACTTTGCTCTGGTTTTTTTATCAAATTATAATTAGAGACCCCTTATTCAAACGACAATTTTAATCGCTCGAAATATTAGGTTCTCACTATGTATTCTATTATTAAAGGAATATCGATAGAAAGGTTTGACGTTAAAAATAACACTTGCGCAGTCTGTTCTATCAAATCGCTACAGACTTATCTTGGTCTGTATCTGTATTTGCTTTTGGCACAAGCGTATATTTATTTAAATTTTATTGCACAACAGTAAAAGGTTTTTACTCTTAGACATATTTAGCGTTATTCATAAACGGCTGCTAACTTAATCAGTCGATGATCGTCGTTTGTCCCTATCTGTCGTTATGCCATAGAGAGGGACAAACGACGATCGTCAGCTGATTAACTTAGCAGACATTTATGAACAACACCAATTATGTTTATTTTTTTGGGCATTTAATTATAGATTAAATGCTATTGTCGGTGTGACAGACGCCCGCCTAAATACGGGTCACGCATCGATCAAGCGCCACGCGCGTTGTTTCCTTTATTATGGCCATTCATTCGCGTTCACTTTGTCCTTTTATTGAATATCCGTTGCGATAATGTATGGCCAGCCTTTCAAAACAATGGAGTTTGTTGTCGGACAACGGGATTTTCGGCATTAATCTAACTAACACGAAATAGCTGCTAGCGTTGGCCTTATTTTTGTAATAATTCGCTGCGTCTTATCCATGTTACTGGTTAATTCTACCTGATTTTATGTTGTAATATAATGGATTTTTTGATAGTGAATAATAGTTATTTACGATACAAGTGCGGAAAAGAGGAAATTCGAAACGAGTGGCGATAAATTAAAACACGACCGAAGGGAGTATTTTAAATCAACACGAGTTGCGAATTACCTATTCGAACGCGTATCGGACAACGTTTTACAGTACATATGCCCCTTTAAATATTTGACATAGCAACGAAAAGTGTTTATTTACTCACTAGTGCGGGAAAGTATCTAGCACCATATGTACTGTAAACATTCACTTTGACTCTCTGACCAAAATTAGAAATTTATTCTTTAGTAGTTAGTATATTTAGTTATATACCTACTTAACCAGTCTACATCGTGGTTGCGCTTTGCTCCTTATTCTATAGTAATAAGGTGTGCAAATGTGTCGACTTTGCTTTTTTAATTTTTGCATGTGGTGTTTAGTAATTAGTTATACATTCAGCATGTTATTTAAGTTTGTATTGATGTACTTAAGCCTCAATGTAATAACTGTTGGTGAACCTTAAAATAAATAAAAAATAAAATATATATTTTAAATACACCACCATATGTACTGTAAATATGTTTCACCTATTTATTTAAATTGTAATGTCCTGTACAAAAATGATGGTCCTAATTATTGTCTAAATATGCGACAGTGTGATAATAGGTGTCTGTCCTTTTCAATCGCGTGGTGTTAAAATGTGACACTTATTTTATCACGTGAATAAAACGGTCCACAATACGCCTGCTGGCGTTTCGGCAGAAATGCGATTAATTATGCCTATCGCCTCACTTGCGAAACAGAAAAAAATCGCCGTATTGTTCAACACAGTATAAAAGCATATATATTTAAACTGTTTAGACGACAACGGATTCACTCACTTGAATTTTTAGTGCAAGAGTTGTAGTCGCCGCGAGCACTCGAGCCTGAAGAAGGACTCCGAAGGGCCCGAAACATGTCGCCAATAGCGACTAAAAATTCAAGTGAGTGAAACCGTTGTCGTCTAAACAGTTTATAATATGTCTCACGAAAGTTTAATATCGACGTATATATTTATTTTTGAAAACTCCTATAAACTTGATTCTTGGCTTCGCCGGAGTCACACTTCGGCTCAAATAATTCGTGCAACTGCACCGTTTCGAAATGCATCCTCATTAATGGTCTCGTCTGCGGCTGACGTTCTAATTTACGCGACATCGCCTCGATCCGGCTCGGGGAATTGGCTGAACTCATTCCACATTTCCGATTAGGTTTTAATAAGTCTTATTTTATATAGTTTTTTTATATACGGCCCGGCTATACGGTCCAGGGCCATCCTTTAACGTTCTATAGCGATTCGAACAAAGTCATTAGGTACTGTCCGTTATTTTTTTATTAAGTGTAGTATTTATACCAAGGTACCGTACCAAATACCACATACGCATAGACGGAGTTTAGAGCAATTATTTCATGACACCGATGCTGCCAAAAATACTGAGGTGCGGGGAACGAGGTGAGCGAGTCCCGTGTCGTGATTGGTCCGTTCAAAGACACGGACGTCACACAAAGACACTTTGACTCGAAGATGGAGTAAAACTACCGTATATTTGTGGCAGAGGGGGTAGCGCTACTATGCTCAGTCTAGAGGATGTCTTGTCTGTGCACATACCTCTTGATTGTGAATGGCATAAAGTATACCTTCATTTGAGTACTTATATTATATAATCTGGATTACAAACATCACACTCGTTGGAATTAGATAGGGGGTTTATTTACATATAAGTGCTGATAGAACCCTTAACAAATTAAAGAAATTATTTGGGTTCATGAAGTGATGGCATCACTCGGTAAACGGTCACTATGGAGAGTAATTTCAAGGCAAAAATAGTATTCAAATATTAAGAAACTGGTGCTGGTTACCAAAATTAAACTATATTTTTCTAAGTAACGCAATAGCAACAAACAATTATATTTTATTTATACGGGTAATAACCTTTAGTTTCCGATTAACCAAACGTTTCAGCATCGCATATATATCTGATAAAATCGAACACGTATTTGGCACGGCATTGGTAGAGCAATGTTTACCACAAACGTTAAACGAATACATGTAACTGCCACCACAAATACGTTTAAATCAAATTTTACACATTCAATGAATACTCTGCGCTAAAACACATTAGTTATTCTGTGGTATTAGGCAAATTTAAGTACATAGATGTTCTGTGGCATACATTAAATATAATGTTTCACTCCTATGGATGTCGATACAATACATAATATAATTTTTGTGGTATTTACTATCACAAATAAGGATTAATCCAATCAGAACTTCTTGGAATGCTAAATTAATAAATGCTTTGCAGTGTTTGGGTAATTAAGATATAAACGTCCAAACAAACACAAAATTGGACATTCATATGGATTAAATCAATGATAATTATTAAGTGGATATCCAAGTAACACTAAGAAATTGTGCTTAATGTGTTTGTATTTTACTTTCTTACTTACTTGGCTGGCGCGATGACCCAAAATGAGTCTTGACCTCCAACACAAGACCTCTGCATTCCCCGACGTCTGGATCTATTAATACTCAATTATGTCGAAGTAAGTAAGGACTCCAGCAAACATATGCAGCCGAATCCACACGTGCATGATTAATTCGGAATTGATAGCCCCGAGTGGCCCCGACGAAAGGAAACTTCGCAAATAAGGCGAGTGTCCGGCCAGCAGCGGCGGCAGAGCAATATCACAGAATAAATAATAGTACTAAGTACAGAAGACTCACTCTCTAACAAAACGCGTCTGTTACGATCAGCACAGATATGGCCGCTAGGTGGCGACAGCGCCACGCGCGGCTTATGGCTTTCCCCAAAATTGGGGCCGAAACGGATGTACTTTTAGCTACCTGTAGCAAAGCGACGAAATCGCGGAGTGAGACACGCCTGGCAATATAATAAATCATTTTTTTGCGCAAGAAAGATACGTACAGATAAATTGTGTGTAGGTATAAAATATTCATCAAGACTATTATTATTGTGGTGTAGGCCTTTTCCAGTGCCACATCGTTCAAGCAGTGTTTATGTATGTTGTTGTGGCGGCCCTTTAAACTACTTTAAAGTTCATCCTAATGCCTGCTGAATCTAGGAAATTCCATATTTTTTTGGCCGTAATGTTCAAAATCAATACGTGCCGGTCAAAATAGGTAATCCTTTTTCACATTAGTAGTCCGTAGGAACAGATAATGTTCATTGCTGTCTTTTCTGTTTCGTGGCAGAACCTGCAGGATGCATTTTGCTTCTTTCCTATTTAAAACATGTTTTTGTTCAACTTGCAGTATCCATTTAGTATTCTTGTCTCATCAAGACTTACAATCACTGATCGCTGACTAACTGTTCACATTGGCGTCGATTTTTTTTCCTTCGCATGTAAAGACATTACTCGATCAATGCTACTCACTTCTCGCTGATCGCTGCTTGTCGGACATCTGCCTTATGCTAAAGAGATTCTATCAGTGTGCGTTAGTTGAAATCAATTTCTTGTAGGGGATACTAAAGGTCACGTCGGTCCTCGTGGCTGAGTCGTAATCTTACTATTTTCTAAGGACATATTACAGTTCAAGGGCTGATAGAATGACCTTGAGAGATCGCAACTCTCACATGCTCGGTCTGTTTGCAGAGGAATACGGTTAGCGTGTATAACGTAGCAGTCAGTACTAGTACTACTAGTTGTATTATAGTTAGTTGTATTCGGTTACATAGAACCGATGACCCTATTTAACACACAGTAACCCAACTACGACAGCTAAAAGGGTGTGACCGCAATGAATAGCCGACTGTACGCTAGAACCGCAATGGACCTAGGTCCGAATTAGTACAAATATCCTATTGTGATTAGGGCATTTTACAACTAAACTAGTCAAGTGTATGATTGAATGTAACGAGCTTTATTAGACAGGTTTCAAATTAGTCAAAAAGTATATAGTAGTATTGCCAGTCGCTATCGATTTTTTCAAAATGATAACCAGACTATTGGCTTTAAGGATGACTCACGTTAGACCGGGCCGTGTCAAATTCTTTGGTTTTT
Organism: Cydia amplana; assembly: GCF_948474715.1. Taxonomy (NCBI): domain Eukaryota; kingdom Metazoa; phylum Arthropoda; class Insecta; order Lepidoptera; family Tortricidae; genus Cydia; species Cydia amplana. The sequence continues at coordinate 7,187,376 of NC_086085.1, forward strand.
GACCCAAATGGCATTTCGTGGCATTGCTGACCTTGACACGTCTCGAAAAATAAGCTGTGATCTTGATCGCTTCTTGATCTTGATCTAGCGGGCCTACCGCGAAACTTGTAAATTCGTACGTAAGTGTAACAGGGAGGCAACCCGTTGAACGTGGTGCGCGTAGGCCCTCAGAATATGGACTTTGCATGGTATAATAATATACTCCGCCTGGTACTCTCTTCCGACCACGTGACTGACACAAGCCTACGTCATCATGCGCTACGCTATATGATAATATGCGATAGCGCTATATAAAGTGGCAATGTTATTGTGACGTAGGCTTGTGTCACTCTGGGAAGAGAAGACCATGTTTTATTAGACTATGGAACTTTGCGAAGTCATTTCGGCTATACAACGGTGTGGCTTGGTTATGTCTCCGTTTCCAAATGCTGCTTAAATGACATTTATGTTTTTAATTTACCTGGTCATGAAAACTTGACAATAATACAATTTGTATACTTGTACAGTAACTGCACAAACAACACTATCTCAATATACGTATGTCTCTAATGTCTCTATTACTCATTAATAACCTTAACCGACATGACAAAGGTGGGATGACATGTTTACAACTAAGTTGATTAGGTCTCGGTACATATATAAATGTACACATATATACAAGCTACCTTGACCACAGACTAGGTATGTGTATTTGATGTAGGTATTACAATGACGAGTACATACCTATATTACTAACGAGTCAACTAAATTACGTAATGATTAGTATAGCAAAATATTTGATTTCTAACTCATTGTGTTACTTTCATGTAGGTTATGTAGGTACGTACGAGTATATAGGTAGTTTTCGGAGCATGACACACTGAGATATCATCAAAGGAACTGAGATTAGTATCACATTTTTACGAATATCGGAGGTACAGCCACGCTCCGTGATTGTTACGCAATTTAGGGTTCTAGCTAAATTGGACATTCCTTTGCGTATGTACCTATGCTATGCTATTTAGCTATAGGACCCTGACACAACCCTGTAACAATCCCGTGTGGTGACTGTAGGTACATTATCCGAAAACGTAAATTTTTTGTCGTGTTTTTGCCCCTCCAGGCCTTTTAAAAAGTGACATTTCAAAATATTTTTCAATAACATTGTATACTTAACTTATTTTCACGCAATAGATTCCAAGCTGACTTTTGTGGTATGTTGTTATTATTTTCATGAAAGTTTATGTTTATAACTCTAAATAATAGTTTTATATTTAGTTCACACAGGTACCACGTTGGTCCTTACGATGCTATATTAATGTAATCTCTCCCTCAACGCGTATCAAATATGTACGGAACCCTAACAAGCTACTCTTGCCTCGGACATAACATGTAACAATGTAAATGTGGCTGCGGGGTGATTACAATGAATGTGCCACGCCCAAACCAAACATTGCTACCTACATTAAAAACAATGGGTCCGACATTAACAGGGAGCCTCTCACACCACACTGAGAAAAAAAAACCGGCCAAGTGCGAGTCGGACTCGCGCACGGAGGGTTCCGCACCATCAACCAAAAATAGAGCAAGAAAATCGTGTTTGTTGTATGGGAGCCCCCTTAAATATTTATTTTATTTTATTTTTAGTATTTGTTGTTATAGCGGCAACAGAGATACATCATTTGTGAAAATTTCAACTGTCTAGCTATCGCGGTTCATGAGATACAGCCTGGTGACAGACGAACGGACGGACGAAGTCTTAGTAGTAGGGTCCCGTTTTTTACCCTTTGGGTACGGAACCCTAAAAATCGTTTAAAACAATTGAAATTGCATTAACTTTAAATGCTTTAAACAGTTCCATATGAGCCTATCGAACCAAGCAGTAAAGTTTACTGTTTGTACGTTACGTACGTACGTACATTTGTTGATATTGTAAAAGCAGTTAATCTTAATTAAATTATTTTAATGTGTGCTCGTAGATCATATTTATTTCAGTGCAATCTCGTCTTCTAAACTACTTTATCTACTACGTACTTTTAGTAGCATTATGATGGTTTTACTTATTAATACACTGGCAAAATAGTTCGCATTCAGATATACTTTTCATAATGAGTTTTTTACGTACGAGCTACGGGAAATTCCCCTTGCGACTCGGGTACGGAACGCACGCATTGGTAGCAAACGGAACAGACTCATGCCTAACGCTCGCAACGCTCAAGATTCCACTTTTCGAATCACTCGCTAGTCTCGCTACACTCGTAGTTCAATTTCGGAATCTTTCGCTTCCTCGGGTATCAATATTATCACGAGAGGTAAATCAATAACTTCGCCCCCTTGTAAAATAAATAACTATTATTTCTCCAAATACTTATAAGGTATTTATTTAACTACGGTGTGATAGACGGACTACGAGCGTCGAAAAAATACTAGTACACAAAAAGAACATTACATTAGGTACTTTCAGTGTAGGTTAGTAGAGCCAAGATTTAGAAATAGTACTAAAGTCTGCCTTGTCCCTTTTTCTTTTGGAATGTTGAATTATCTTATCACTGTATTATTGTGTAACTTAGTTAGATCTCGATTGTTAACTAAGTGTCTTTAAACAATGTATAATAAAAAATTTAGTTTTCAAAAGCTAACAAGTTTTCATATGGTTTAGGTACTTTTTAAGTTTTGAAAAAAAAGAAAGGTTATTTTAATTCTGGACATATTGCATAATATATGGCTAAGAGCAGGAGAGAGATGGCAAAGGTGGTCGCCGACGTCCGTTAGGGCATGGCAAATAAAGAAGAGAGATTGCATAATAATTTATGTTTTTTTATTTATTTATAGGTACTGACACAACTTTTTGAACAACATAAACAGCTCAATCTGTACTTTAACGTAAACGAGTTCGCGAGTTAATTTAAGGCAAGTTAACCCAAGATTAGGAACAGTCGTTTAGGCGGGCTAATAAGTGCCACATATCACCGCCTGTACTTCGCCAACTGTACTAGTTAGCGAGCGAGAAATGATCGTACACTGGGCGTGTGGTACAGTCGATGGCGTTTAACCAGTATTATAGTAAAAGTCTTAAGTAGGTTCCTATAATAATACCTACTAGCCTCTGCCATCGACTTCTTCCGCGTAGAAATTATAAAACTACCGCCTACGTAGGGTGCTTTTAGCTCTCTTGAACGAAATCACCCCCTTAAATGATGAATACCGGGATGTAAAGTAGGTATTATTTGCTCTATAAACTATTTATGTGCTGAATCCCATTGAAATCCGTTTAGCGATTTTAGCGTGAAAGAGGAACAAACATCTAAACATACAAACTTTCACGTTAATAATATTTGTAGTAAGTTTACTCTTGATAAAATAATAACAGCTTAACGGTAATCTATGGGTCCCATAAAAATAATAATCCAAATTTTTCTCTACCCATAATTTGATACTTTAGTGATACAAACAAAGGATTTTGTAGGAGCAGCCACAATTGAAATCTTAACACAATGTCTGTAGGTTATTACATTAATGGTAAGTGCTTGTATTCTTCATCTTCTTCTTCCTCGCGTTGTCCCGGCATTTCATTGGAGCCTGGGGTCCGCTTGGCAACTAATCCCAGGAATTGGCGTAGGCACTAGTTTTTACGAAAGCGACTGCCGTCTGACCTTCCAACCCAGAGGGTAAACTAGGCCTTATTGGGATTAGTCCGGTTTCCTCACGATGTTTTCCTTCACCTATATTTCGTACATAAGTTCCGAAAAACTCATTGGTACGAGCCGGGGTTTGAACCCGCGACCTCCGGATTGCAAGTCGCACGCTCTTACCGCTAGGCCACAAGCGCTTTTTGCTTGTATTCTTCATACAATATCTAAATACGCTCGGTGTTATTATTTTTTTACTTAGATATATCCACGTCTTCTCCGAGACCATGGGGACAACGCCGTCCTCGAAACGTCGGAGGTAAATCTTAAATCTTAGATACGCGATTAAGTCCCGTTGTATAATTTAATAATATATCCACGTGTAAGACGAATTAAATTTAGCTAGCTCCTTTCTCAAGGACGCGAGGATATGGCACTGACATGTCTTAAAATAGGCAAGCCTTGGAAATCGAGTTCAATGGACGTTTCTCTGCTAAGGATATAAAGGGTTTACGGTAAACCAATATGCTCGTACGTACCTCTTTGAAATTCAACACCGTATTTACATTGTGTATTTTTTTACTTAAGACGAAACAGGAGCTGAGATTTAAATATTTTAGGTAAATATACCCGTCTCGCTAACGGAAGCGACTCCTAAAACTAGTGCGATAAGGACAAGGCGAAAAATCCTGCGTAAAAATATCAAAAATCGAGGTTTCCTACTCGACTGTTTCCTCCTCCAAAACTTAACCAATCATAACCAAATTTGGAAATCTAAATGATTATGAAATTATCTGTGTCGGACCGTTTTGCTTTTTTGGCTAATTGATATCAGTTTTGAATACCACGCCTCTCATTGCGGCATAGTCAATTAGGCCATTTTGGCCATTTTTGAAGGGCTCTAGCGCCTTAAAAAACAAAAATATCAAAAAAATCAAAACGGTCCGACACAGATATTGACAATATTAATCTGTGTTGAAAAAATCATTGCTCTATCTTCAAAACGCACGGAGGAAACAGTCGAGTACGTTTGTATGGAGAAATTACCACTCCTGTTGCCTCTTAATGCCTGAATATTTGCCGTACCTGTCACTATTTAATATAAAGTAATATGTACCAACTGCAAAATGAAAAGACTGCTTGGGTCAGATTCAAAAAGTGGCTTGTAAACAGTTATCGCTACAACAAACACACTAATTAAAAAGACAGGCCAACATGTCTTTTATAAAACGTGACCCTAATAAATAAATAAACATGAGTTTAAACAAGTGCCAAATGTCCAGGCCACATAAAGGCCGTAGACAGTTACACTAAGCACGTATTTTTTTCTAATTAGTGTTTCTAAATACTGGGATAAAAACAGAATTCAACATAATACGGTCGACTGTACCGTACACAGCACAGTGTATTTCGACACAGGACACAGTTAATTAAGGGTAGTCACAGATCTCTCGCACTTAAGGCGGAATGAGCAAAAGGCGGGCCCGGCCGGGGCGAGTGACAACCCTACACGGCGCAATTAGAAGGTAGCTTGAGATTAGGGAATATATTGAAGGTGTAGTGATTTTATCTGGGGGCACGGTAGTGCCCCCGCCAAGACGAGCAAAGCGAAGTGCAAGGGCACTACCTACCTTTTCTCGAAGCGCTTCGTCGTTTTTTTGAACCCTCATAACTTGGGTTTGGATTATACCAGATAAACGAAATTCTCGGGATATGATGTCAATAGTGGACTTATTAAACATAAAAAAAAATTGCATAGCTCTTATACTTAAGATTTTATTCAAATCTAAAAAACCCCAATTTCGTCACTGATTCACTCACTGTTGATCATCAAAAGCTCTAGGGTACTTCCTGAAGTCCTAGGAAGCTGAAATTTGGTATGTAAGATAGTATTAGTACACAAACAACAAAATAATTCAAAAACTTGAAATTTTTTGCCCCTAAGGGGGGGAAAAGGGGGGTGGCATTTTGTATGGGAAATCAATAACCGCTGAACCGATTTAGTTGAAATTTGGTATGTAGATAGTTTTTGTAATGGGGAATGGCATAGAATAGTTTTCAACCCCAAAATCACCCCGTAAGGGTGAAAAGGGGGTGGAAAAGGGCGTTAGGGGAAAAAGAGGGTTGAAGTTTGTATGGGGAATCAGTAAAAAGCAGATTGTATAAAAGATGCCCCGAGGTACGTATTTCAGGATTTTTAATAATACCTTAAATCATACGCGCAACCCTTTAAATTAGGGGATGGAAGCAACTTACAAAAAGAAGTGAAATCCCACCAAAAACATTTTCATGTAAAATGTTGCCAAGACGAAACCATAAGGCTCGCACTGACAAAAAGTTATCAGATCTCTTGTAGAGCCAAGCTTCTAACTCTACAAGCCCTAACTTCACAAACTCTACACCTTAGTCAAAATATCTGGCTTGGCCGTTTCGTTACTCCAAGAACTATTGTATTATAAAAAATAATGAATAGTGAATACATTTTTCACCTTACGTCCATGTGACAGTAGCGAAACGGTCAAGCCACATATTTTGACTAAGGTGTAGAGTTTGTGAAGTTAGGGCTTGTAGAGTTAGAAGCTTGGCTCTACAAGAGATCTGATAACTTTTTGTCAGTGCGACCCTTATGGTTTCGTCTTGGCAACATTTTACATGAAAATGTTTTTGGTGGGATTGTTGTTTCTTCAACCAGAAATGTCACTTTTGACAGCTGACAAATCATATCCAATCAATAACATGACTGAAACTAAATCTAATACCTTTAAACGAGCAATTCTTGCATATTTATTTCTTTATTTATATATTTATATATTTTTTTCGGGGATCTCGGGAACGGCTCTAACGATTTCGATGAAATTTGCTATATGGGGGTTTCGGGGGCGAAAAATGGATCTAGCTAGGTTTTATCTCTGGGAAAACGCGCATCTTTGAGTTTTTATATGTTTCCCGAGCAAAGCTCGGTCTCCCAGATATTGACTATCAGAATAGACCTCGTGTTCCCGATTATTTCTTATTTATGGGGGCAAGGGTTGTATGTACTGAACGCATTCTGCCCGAAGTGGTGGAAAAATGCCAACGACAGGGTCGACTGGAGAAACGGAAGCCTTTGGGCAGCAGTGGGAAACTAAATTAGGCTAATAAAAAAACCTTTTTATTAGACTTTATTTTAACGCGATGTTGCATTATACTTAACTCTTATAATCAAATACACGGGAAAATAGATTTAACGCACATATAACACAATACAAAATATATTTATCAAGATTCGAACCCGGGACCAGGAGGGAACAAAGCGCTGGTGATTACAGACATCGCATCGTTTAAAAACCCTGTACAATGGGCCACTCAGACAGCTACACACTTTTGCAGTTCCTTGTACTGTATTTGTTTAAAATTTGCCTGTACGTTTTTGCTACACGTGTTCAAATGATTTTACTCGCAAATAAGAATTGATCTAATTAATAGTATTTTCTCAACTTCAATGTGCTAGTAAATATAGGCTTTTTCCGATTTGCAATTGATTTATCTCTTTCAATGTTTTGAGTAAAGTATTACCTATAAGTATCTCTGTTTGTAACCAAGGTACCTATACAATATACATATAATATTATATGCTTAATATACTTTTAGAAGGTACACATCGATTATTCAGACTTAACTGTTGTGGGTAGTATTAATCCTAATTTAATGATGTCTGGGCGTATCTTGTGCGTAAATAGTTTCAATGTCCTACTAAATGTTTGTAAATTATCTTTAGCTACCTAAAGTGTAATACATATATCTAATGTATCACACAGTTAACTACACGTCCGTCGGGCTGTCTGTATCAACCGTAAAAACTTCCGGCACGACCATGGATACCGCTTTGAAGTAAACTGGGTATGTATTTAGAATTTAAAATCGACCACCGATTTCGTGGGATTATATAGCACGTCACGTCGCATGTTCTTTTGTGGAGGTATTCTTGACGTAACAGACGAGAGACCGCGAAAAATGGAAATTGAAATTTCCTTATCTCCGTCTCTATCGCTCTATCGCTCTTGCATATTCGAGCGATAGAGAGGCAGATAAAGGAACTTTGATAATATACTTTTTGTGGCAGAGGGCCTCTGCTCCACAACGCATTACTATCAAACAATCTGTTCGGTTTATCTAATTGCTATAACTTTTTTTCCACTAATCGGCAAGGCTTTTAGACAGTTGTTTACACAGACAGTTGTTGTTTAGACAGTTGTTGTTTTAGGCAGTTGGATGCAAACGGTCATTATTTTCATTTGGCTAACAAGGGTTCCGTAATTAATTCAAGGGTTCAATTAGAAAGCTTATAAGAGAGAATCGGAATTGACGCTAATATAAAGGAATTAATGGCTTATAGAAAAATACGAGTCCGAAGAACAACTGTTGCATTACAATCAGTAAAGAAAATAATCGCAAATACTAACTGCAATATTTAAATAGGAAAGCGAAATGGCTACACTACTACACTAGTTTCTTTAGAGTAAGTATAATATTATTATGTATTATGTAAGCAAATTATATGTATGGTGTTATGGTTTGAACTACGAGCCAAATCAGGAGAGCTCTCTCTGCGTATGAATGTAACAAACATGTCCTACATGTGTCCTTGCACACATTTTTAGGGTTCCGTACCTCAAAAGGAAAAAACGAAACCCTTATAGGATCACTAGTGCGTCTGTCTGTCTGTCTGCCTGTCCGACCATCCCCCCTCCCTCCTCCCTTCATCTCTGGAACTACTGGATCAAAAAATTTGAAAAAAATGCACATAATAGTTCTTTACTTATAGACTTATACAACAAGTCCTTCGCAGTGCGTCCAGTGAAGCTGTGGAATGAGCTGCCTGTTTCGCTCAGGCAGGCACAATCGGTTACGTCGTTCAAGGAGAGGTTAAAGAAGCTATGGCTATCTGATCTGACTGATTAATTTGTCTATATTTCTATTGTATAATTGCTTTATATCTTTCTAATTCTTTCCAATTTTTAGTGTATTTTCCCCATTCCTTTTTGTGTAATATATGTATGTTTATCCCATACATTTTGTATGTATTTATATCCTTTATCTTTCTGGTACCTTGTTGTACATTTTGCTGCATTTGTCACCCGCTTTTCACTTTCTCCTCTCATCTCCTCAAAGGTTAACTGGAAGAGATCCCTCAAAGGGATAAGTTTGCCTTTGTACTTCTTACTAATTGTATGTTATTTTTAATATGTCTTTTTGTACAATAAAGAGTTTACTACTAATACTACTACTACTACTACTACTTATAGATGACAGGAAAACCTATTAGAAATGTGCAGTCAAGTGTGAGTCGGACTTAATTACGTAGTTTTTGATCCGACCGCTAATACGGGTTTTTTAAAGACATTTCATTATAGTTCTACATAAAAAAATACATTGTTTAAAATTGGGTAATGTACGGAACCCTGGGAACGCGAGTCCGACTCGCACTTGACCGGTTTTTTTAAGTTAAGCAGGTTTTATTAAGTAGCATTATTACATTCAATTTATTTATTACAGTGCCTGAGTTAAAGTTATATATTTCTACTATAGAACCAAACGGTGATTTTTGTATATAGCACCAATAAAACCGGCCTAAAATTTTAAGGCAAAATTATGAGAACTTTAACATAAAAATAATGACTCTACAATACCTATAATAAAAAAAAGAACAAATGCCAAAGCAATAAAAAACCAAAACAATAAAAAAGAGTCATGAAAACGATCATAAAGTTGATGTAAGAAGTCTTTCAATTTGGTTTTTATTGATACTAAATAACAATTGAGAAGTTTGATTAAATTCGAAAATAAAAGTCTACTAACTTCGGCAACTCAAAAACGCTTCATCAGATGAGTAACTTTATTTACTTCAAGAAAGCAAAATATTATTTCATATCTTAATTATTTACTTCAACTCAAATATTTTAATTTTAATCTCATGTTAGCAATTTTACAGCAAGTGATGGTGGTCTCATACTGTAAGTTGTATAACATCGTGTGACAGGGACAACATGATAGTATTGATAGTTTTATGTTACGCTGTTTCTGTCACACTATGTTATACTACGTTATTTAACTGCCAGTGTAGGTCTATAAAATACCAATTTGAAATTCAACACAGTCTCATAATTAAACTTCTTTGCATAAATTCAAGCATAAAATTAACAAAACCATAAAATATCCACGCCAATCGTACAATGTCTCAACTGAAATAATTATTATGTCAATGATAACCGTAATTTAAGGATTCAATTCAAAATGATAAATCCGAAAACGATTATTCACAAAACAGCCAAGAACAATAATGTCCAACTTAATCAATCAAAGTTGGCTGAAACCATTCATAGAATGAGGACTTGAGTTTACTCAACGAAATAAGTGTTTAATTTAAATCAGTATTTACTAAGGCTGTTTAACGTTGGAGTCTCGACTCAGAATGTTATTGTTAAAATTATTACGAATAATTTAATGTACTGTTGCTGTATAAGATAAATATTATTGTCAGGATTTCAAAAATAATGGAATTATTATGTTGAACAGATTAATATTTAAAGTGAACATTTGCATTTAAAAAACATCTGTTTTATTTAATTTTTAGGGCCCGTAATTAAAACATGTAAATTCGTTTGAGATTGAGTTTTATTTTACAATGACAATTATCTAATGACATGTCGCGCTGACTTTTTCTTTACCGCGCAGACAATCTTGCGCGGAGATGTGCGCCACAAATTAAACAAGTTTTTATCTTTTTGTAAACAAAACGAATCATATTATTGTTTGATTCAATATCATAATCAAATACCTATTCATTGTAATATTTGTAATCTCAAAATAATTATTAACTTATCTTCACTCCGGAAAAGTTGAGGCATGTTGGCGTTAGACATCGTTAGAGAATACGTGAGAATCAAAGAACGAATGACAAATCCTAAGCTGTTATCTTCTCAAAATGTAATGTCCTTTTTGTGCCTTTCATTCATACTACTAGCTGCTATATATCCTCTGTTACAAGTAAATAAATATACAAACGCATAAGCAGTTACACAAAAGCTGATTTTCATTTCTTCAAATGGTTCTTCCTTCAAGAAAAAGCTTACTTAATCTATAATACCAGCTACACCTCTTTTAGCCCTCCACCACTCTTTGTCGTCTATTCGTAACGTCTCTATTTAATACCTAATATTGGTTTAATACGGCCCGTATATCAGTGGACCGCGGTGATAAAGAAATAAGGATGGGAGGGTTGTTTTAGGTACTTTTACATGATACCTGTTGCTTAGAAAGTAAATTATTATTACCTTCTAAAATATTAGCAATTACAAATGATTAAATATCAGAAATTATTTGTGTTTCTGCTTCTGTAATCTATGAATTTATATTAATATTAATTGCAAATTCCTTTTTACTCCTAGTTGAAAATAAAAATATAAAATTCTTGTTGATTAAACTCGAATCCTTTCATGGTCCAAATAAATTCATGATGACACTTGTAAGAATAGTAATTAACCCCCTCATCCATAAAATTTTGCAAATCTTTTTAAATTTTGTTTCTTTCTAACAAACAAGAAAGTGAAAAGGACAGACAAAGACTAATTTTGTGCAATAGTGGCCAAATCATAAGATGAACGGTCAATAATAAGTATGAACTTTTACCAAGTATTTTACCCCCGATATTTTCCCCGCTCTCGCTTCCCAGCAGGCCTCTGCCCTAAAAGAAAAGCCTACCCGATAATATGTTATCGATAGGGGCCATTTTCATGTTATCGCTGCAATAATGGTTCATTCGGGTTTGGACTAGTGTGTATCAATCAATTTAGCTGGATTATTTACTCTGATAATGCTTTTAGGAAAACTGGGAATAGGGAAATTGTAGAATTATGACTACACTCAACTTTGAGGACAAAACAAATTATTTTATTAATTATTTTGATTTGTGCTTTTTAAGTAGTCACACTTCTATATTTAAATTATAAAAGAGAAAATGACAAATTTACGGAGCAATTACGGATTACGCCTATTATGGGCACGAATGTGGGTGGCCAGACTGAACTTACTACAACCGCAAATAAGTCCAATTATTTATAAGATATATTTCGATATGAACACAATAATAACATTCGTATTTAATTTGCCAAATGCTTGCTTATTTATGTAGTACGTTGTTTTGCTTTAAAATGTGAATTATGAACCAGTTGTGTTTGATAAGTATATTATCAAGTGATCTTGCAGCCTAACTAACGGGCGTTATTCAATGTCTTATCAAGGATTCAAGCCGTGAGCGTATATTCTAATTGATTGGGGGCCTTTATACATTTACAGCTCTGTTTACAAAGCAGGCAATGTGTTTCTCCTGCTTACACAGCTCTTGCCTTAGAACCAGTATACATTTATTTTGGTGACTTTACATATTGATGACATAGCTGCACAGTCTGGGAGCTGTGTTGAGTTAGAGGAGTTTTCAGCCCTGAGTAGGGTGACTGCTATAATACTGCAATAGGTACTGCTAGTAATTGGCCACTTTAACAATAAGGCTATTGGCTTGTGTCTTTACGTATAGCAGTTAAACTATGATATTTCGCTTCCGACTTTTGTATTTCATTAACCTCGTCCTGCCCAAGCATTTTAAAGATCACCCGATTTCTGCCCAATGTTCTCAATTAAGGACACTTTTGTTCCGTCATTGGAATTCCTGGGCATGAACCATAAAAAATAGGTAATTGTTTTTAATTGAGCACATTGGGCAGGACGTAGATATGCAGACATTTGATTCTCACACAAAACAGTATCAATTGTCAAGATGAAAATTGACAACATTAAAATTGCAACAGATGTTGACTTCGCACTGGTTTGTCTTAGACAAGTGCTCAGCAAGCGGTCGTAATACAAGGCCAGGCCAAGCAAGAGGCTGAATAATTAAGTTGTGCTAAGTGGGGCGTATACACGCTCTGACTTCGGTTGGAGCACTGGTTTGTGCTCAAGGTTACTTGATTTGATCTGATGAGACTCAAACAACTTACAAGGTAAGCAAAGGTCGTCTAGACGCTGGTGCAAACTAAACACGTGCTGTGGACCCTTTCACGAAAGAAATAACTTATAAAATACGAGTACATAAGCAAAATCCATTGAAATCATCTAGCACTAATTAATGTTATGAGTAGACAGGCCTGTACAAGAAGTCAATAAATTTAAAATCTCAAAAATGTTTTTTTTTTGTGATGCGACCTTCATTCATACGATTCGTAGCAATACGTGAGAGCGAAGTGCCTTAAGGCACAAGTTGCAATGCGTTTCCTGCGCACCAAAAAGCACGAGCATAAACAATATCGTGACAAAACCATATCAAATCTAAAAATCAGAATACCCCTTAAAGACAAGTAGTTTTTTTTACGGTTGATAGGTATCATCAGATCATCACTCCCGCGCTGAGATACTTTCTTGTTATAAGATGATGGATATTATTTCTACTACTCTCAATCTCTATTTTATCGGGGTCGGGTGAATTGTTGTTTATCTTACGCGAACGTAGGCAACCCGCACGGAAACCTTCAAAACTCTAAACAATACAAAGTTCAGTGTTTGCTTTGAGGACTTAGACAGTTTGAGAAGACAGCCCGTGTTTACAATTAATCCCAAATTAGTTCTTAAGCTCATTTTTCACCGGTGAGACAAGGATGTGAACTACATCGACATCAAAGTCAAGAATCAAGAAAAAAAATTGTCACCTACACATACCTATAATGTTACATTTCAATTTCATGTTCCAGCCTCGATTGAAAATCTTATGTTTTACACTATGTACGATAAGAGCGTGACCGGTAAAACATGTATTGCGATATTTTAAACCATTTTCATTCAAACGCCTTCTGATTGTATCTAGAGATATCTTCAAACCTTTTTTCTTTAGTTTTCTTGCCCAGAAGGAAATCATATGTGGAGGAGGTCTTTTTTATTTTTTCCCGTGTTCTGGTAAATCGTAAACATTTTTATACTCCATATAATACTTCACCCACTTAATTACAAACGCCTTTGATTTATTTATATGCAATCAGCTTGGTTTCGTGACATTTTGGGCCCTTTCGGGTACGTACAGAAGAACACTGCCTCATAATAACGTGAATCGTAAGCGACATTCTTTTTCTTATTGAAGTTTAGGTGGGAAACTGTCAAAATATTTTTATTATTTTTTACGAAGCATTGTAGGCAAAAGAACATTCTATTCAGCTAGTACTTTTTTTTCTGTGTCACATCTTTAAAATATACATGAACACTGGTCACGCTCTTGTCAAACACACTGTAAGTCTCTTCAGTAAGTACCTATTTATAATTTTGTGGTTGTTATTTTTCTATCCCAAAATAGAATCAATGTTTTAAAAAAAATTGGACATTGCATGAAGTGAAGTAGTCAGGACGTTAACCACGTAAGCTAAATACGCCGGTTCGATTCCGGCTTCGGCCACCAAATTTTACTAGCCTAGCTTATCTAAATCGCTATTTAAAAAATACAAAAAAACCTTTGAAATTATATGTATGTATATACTTTATTGCACATGGAAATAAAAACAAGAGAAACATAGTTACAGAGTAAATTAAATACAACAAAGGCGAACTTATCCCTAAAACTTTTTATCCTTAAATTATATATTTAGGAATCTGAGTTACGATCGTACAAATTTATACCTACCTAAGAAGATATTCGCCAAATCGTGGCGTTGCCAATATAATGTGTCTGCTTAAACGTAATATATTACTGCTTAAGTGATAAATAATTATTAGTTACAACCTTTCACTTGGACGAGGTGAAAGGGTCTCTAGGTGTCAAAAACAAGTTATTATTCAAATCTCAACTAGAGAGACTTGAGGTTTCAATTACAGTACTGTTTCAAGAACCCAGCCTTTGACAAGTTCGAGTGAGGCCACAATTTTAACTAAAGGTTAAAGTGTTTATTTAAATAGCGTAATAATAATTGTGGTTTCTACACCGCAGTTCAGCGGTAAACCCTTTGGTTTTGAGTTTATTTCAAACACATTTGTTGACCGAGCGTTACCGTAGGTCTCCGTTTCTGCTTGGACAAAAATGCTTACCTACGTATACTGTGCGGATGTTCTCCTCTACAGATCGCATTTCTCGTGAAATTTTGTAAGCTGGTTCAAGAATGAAATATATTTTTTGTCGATTTAGTGTTCGGAAATATTTGGAAATGGCGGAGCCATGAGGGTTCCCGAGTCCAAAAAGCCACTAGTATTAATTTGTCTATAATTTCACACTAACCTACTGATGTTTCAGTTTAATACCGGAAATATTTACCTTCAGACTAGTAACTAGCAATGATGTATTATTTAACTGGAATTAACTGTCATTGTCAGTGGGCTAGGCTTGCCGGTCGGGCATCTCTACACATAATCATCAAGGTGTAGGTACCTAAAGATTTTCTGTTAAGTTCTCATTGCCTTGTTGTTAAATAACTATTGTCTTTTTAGGAATATTATAGTCAAACCACACACCTTACAGACTAGATAACATAAAATAGTGCACCTAAACTGCAACTTGGGCCACATTAACCGCGTATATTCCTTACAGACCAATCGTCTTATAGCTTTTTATCCTCTTGTGTTGTCTCCGACCTTTGCAACCTCCTTGCTCTAGCTCTAGGCGGTCACGTACCACCCTTATAAAGGTGACTTTCGTACTACATTGCGACATTTACTCAACGTCGACTCATCTATCTACGAAACACAACTATCTCTAAACAACAACCACTTTCAGGAACGTAATTCCACTTTGTTACTTGACATCTGCTGGTGGCATAACAAAGTTTGTAATACGACAAATATTTAACCTTTAGGTAACCTGACGTTATTAAATACATGTCATACATGTATTTAATAACGTCAATAAATAATGTTAACTATTTATGCCACTGGTCGTAGTTAAAGTAAGTGGAGTTTGCTTCCAAATAAATATAAATTTCTATTTAGGCCCCGTAGAAAACATGCCAATCGCTAACGCTCCGTACTCCGTACCGAACGAAACGCAGCTGTTACTGTCACACTAATACGGAAGAGTGATAAAGAGACACAAAGCGATTTGATGGCGATGCGTAAGCGATTGTCACCTTGGCTAGACCGCCAGGGTAGTCAGACGTTTCTTCAGCTAATTGTACATCGCTTGTTATAATAGTTAAGACAGATAACGGCACTTATCGTAAAGTTGTCTTGAAAGTGCTTTGTGGTAATATTTAATGAGAGTTAAGAGTGTTAAGATAAACATGTCCAACTATCGACGAGAGCTGTAAAACATGATGCATTTGGTGTAAAATAACAGGAGCGAGGAAATTCAAAGATCTTTGAGTAGTCCCTAATCCGCCTAAGGAGACTAGAACAGTACTATTAGTTATTCTGTGCTAGAACCATAGTCCAAACCTTCTTGCTCTGAGTTCTGTTTCCAGCCGCTGTAGAGCAAAAAGCGGGAACATATACTAATGTACTATACGAGTATATGGATTAGTATACGCTATGACGCGATGCTACCATCTATATCTATACAAACACCGAGATTTATGAGGCTCTATATTTTGCTGTGACTATTTTATTCAAACAAATCGCATGCAAAAAATTAACAAACTATCCCAAAAGGAATCACAAAAAAGGTTTATCAGCGTACCCTTTCGTTCAAACTTCATTTTCAGTTTTCCCGTTACTTTTCCATGAAAAAACTCATTTGGGCTTAATCCTTCGTATGTAGAAAGTTCAGCGACTCTAAGCCGGTGAAACTAAAATGTTTCCAGGGAATTTTCAACTAAATATTTTAGCTCGGTTATATTTTTAGTTTCATAGTTTAATGTTTCATTTGGCATTAATTATGTTTGTCGGTACAAAATACATGTCGGCGGCCCATCGTAAGATCAGGCAGATCGTAATGTTCCTGTGTAATGTTTTGACGATAGTGACTTTAAACCAATATATAGGTAGGATAGGTTCGTTAGGTTGCTTTAGATGCCCGAAGGGAGAACTGCGGGGCTCCGTCGACTCAGGGAACGGGTCAAAGATTTTCACGTTTCACGATATGCCTAGGAATTTCACGATATGCCTGATCTTACGATCGGCCGCCGACATACATAACATGAAAACAAAAGATTCCTTTGTTTTCTTCTTCTTCAGAAGGAATGGTACCAATATTATTTATAATAACAGTGATGTACTATTTATATTGAATCTACCTACTGATAACTAGTAATGGCAATATCTGATTTCTAGAATTATTGCTCATCCTTTTTAACCCCCGACGCAAGAAGAGAGGGGTGTTATAAGTTTACCGTGTAATAACCTATTAATTGCTTTATTTCGGACAAATCAGTTAGTTAGATAGGTACGTTTAAGTCACTTTTAGTCACGTAATACTGTCACTGTTGTAAGGACGCTTGTAAAAACAGAAGTAGATACACTTGCGCATAACTATATTTTTTACTGACGACCGCTCTGGCCGAGATAGTGACCCTGCCTGTGAAGCCGATGGTCCTGGGCTCCCGGTAAGAGCATTTATTTGTGTGATGAACACAAATATTTGTTCGTGAGTCATGGGTGTTTTCTATTTATATAAGTATCTATTTATCTATACAGTGTGTAAGTCAAATACGGGCAATAAATTAAACCAGATATAGAATTTACCCAGATATAGATTTTTTAAGTTACACTTAATTATGACCCCGTGATTAATTTTTTCCACATGTACCGAGCAGCAATGTACTGTAAACATTAAGAAACAAGATGATAATGACATTACGAGATACGAGCTTTTCATAGTAACTGCCAACAAGCGTTGACAGTTACTTTAAAAAGCTCGTATCCCGTAACGTGTGTGGTGTATTACATTGCGGGCCGAATTATTTTGTATGGTTATAATTTTCAATGCATTTCTAAATAAAATCTATCTCAATATACTTTTTAGGTCCTATGCTAACCACCGTTTAAATATTCGCCCGTATTGGATTTACACACTGTATAAGTATGTATATCGTCGCCTAGCACCCATAGTACAAGCTTTGCTTAGTTTGGGGCTAGGTTGAACTGTGTAAGATGTTCTCTAATTTTTTTTATATACTCTTCAGCTGGCTCTATTTCATCCTTTCGTTCGTTCACAAAACTAAACAATACTTCAAACTCATTATTCCATCCATCCAACTTCATGTCACACGAAACAAAAACTCATCAAAACAAAACAGAAACTAGAATCGAAGTCCGAGCTTAACAGTCCATCAAAGTACAAACTTGGTGTCCTTTCTAACTAGTTCAACTATATACGAGTATGGCGACGTTAACATTCCACCAACTTTAACACGGTTTATTCAAAAGATATCTATACAATTTTGAACTTTAGTCACCAGACATAGAGTACCAAAATGTATAGTTATTATTAGACGTGACGGCACAGGTCAATCTGAGCCGGTTAATGTACCACGAACAAGGATAAGTTTGATATAGGTGGTTGGAGTTTTGGTTAGGGCGTGTCGGGGGGATTTTGTTCTTAGCAAGTTGTGTGGCTGTTTAAAGACAATGTTTCTTATAAAGTGAACAAAAACTAGTTAAATGTGTACAATTTGTTCACTACAAATATGAATAGACCGAATGAATAGATAACAGGATATCCCTCACCATCCGTACTAGACAATCCACCTTTGGGCTGACGACTTGTTTGCACGGGGACTGCAACAAACATCTCCCGTCGCAGTCACTGGTGCCAAGGTCAGCCATGGACATAATGGGCTTTTCTGCGGCAGAAACGTCAACACGCCAGCATCAATGATGAAATCTGATGGGCCCTTGTCTACGTCAAAGTTACGGCAATACTCGAACCCGTCGGTCTGTCAAGGGACGATCGATGACAAGAGACATTATGACACTGGTGTCGTCGAAAATGGGAGCGTCTCTAGTTTAAGTAGGTTGCTACATGCGTAGATACCCTCGCGCCTTTCCCACCTTCCAGGCACCAGCAGTGATGTTGGTCATGCCGATCTGGGGCGGAAGACCTCAAACGCCGCAAATACGCCACGCATAGCAGTGGTTACATTTTTGAGGCATTTAGGGTTGAAACGCTGGAGCCCTGGGGGCCACACGCGCGTCTACTCTACAAGGGTTTACCGATGGAATAGGTACTTCGTATAGGTGCTCTGATAATGCGCGCTCCAGTTGAGACTTCTCGTTATGGAGCGAAACATATCGAGCAATTTTCGACTTAAGAAACCTTAGAAACGCGTTTTAATATATTTAACTTCAGTATCGCCGTTCTAATATTTATATTTATCTCAGAGTCTTAGACAAGAGGGCCGGTAGTCGTGCATATCATAAACTTGCGACGACTCTTACATATTGTATACAACTGGGGATTACAGTAGCACAAACTTGGAAGTATTGTTCTAAACTAGTTTGGTTACTGGCTACACGTTTCTTTGGCTAAGAAAATATACTTTAGATTGCTTTTATAAAGCTAAAATAACTAGATAACTTAAGAACTTGTAAATAAGTATTCAAAATGGCCCAAAATATTTTTTAAGGAACAGGTTTATAATCTCGCGATGTTAACAATGATAATGTTATGAACACCGTGAAAATTTGTTTAACTATAATATAAATGTGGATTTATATACGTATATAATATGTATAATGTGCAAAATTGCAATAAATAACAATCTCTGACACTCATTATAATTTTCTTTCTAATCTCTTGTTTTTCATAGCACGTCGGTATGATAAATTAAATTCAAATATTTGAATTACGTTGTTTCGTTTAAGTTATTCATATTGAGTAGATAGGGATCCTTATTTACGTAAATTTATGGTAATTAATTTTTTCGCCGTATCTTCGACTTATGCTTGTTGCGTTTGTGGAATAAATTTTGTAATGTTGCGAATTATTTAACATTAAAAATGGGCGACAAAAATTTGTAATGTAATGTTCCTAACACCATTAAATTTAATGCAAATTTACCATTTAATGCTTAAACTTAAAAGGTACATACTCGTATTTTATGATACTAGACTTTTACAATAGATGTATTTTGATGCGAGTAAAATTTTACCACATATTTTTTAATCTCATACATATATATAACTGTTGGTATGAGGTAAGTAACGAATTGATTATAAAGAGTTTCTTGTTGACTACAGATCCTTAAAATTCATGAATTATGTAATTTTTCTCCAATATGCTCGGAAATGTTCACCTTATTGTAACAAAAATAGTACGGGAAGTTCTACGTTATTGTCAAACTCTAATTTAAAAAAATCAAACTATCGCTGTCCTGTTCTAGCGGACGGGAATGAAAAAAACACTACAGTAATAACTTATTACTAAAAACAACTCCGCTTCGCGTCGTCCGACAAAATCGAAACTCATCCACGAATTGCCCTTTCCCGGCCTCTGCAATAATGTACTATTAACACGTCTAATTAAGAGAATTCTTACTAGAATATATTTAATATTTACATTACACTCAATCAATCTAAACGGTTTTGGCCTAGTAATAAATTTTCACTAAGAATCACTTTTTACTGCAAAAATTCTTGGAGCCAACACAAATTTCACTTAACCAGGCTTACGGTTCAGTTTATGGGTCGCGCTGCGGCCATAAAAATAACAATACATCCTACACTAACGTATTGTTAGGTATATTGTATCGGTGCCATAATAAAGTTATGTTTTCGGTGTACGCAAAATTCTATATTACCGTCCAAAAGACGTAAAGCCACGTTAACTCTGTAAGCAATACGTCTTTCTGTTTTGTGGCGTTTATGGCTTACAAACGAGAGTTAGGGGAAATGAAATGGCGGTAAAAACGCTGGGTATTTATAAGCTTTTATATGATCGTTTGTTTAGTTGTTTCATTGTGTAATTCAGGGCAATCTCCGGTCATAGGGGTTTGATTGGGTCATGCCCTAATTATAGAATACCTCGTGATAGGCTTGCTTTGAACGGGAAACAAATATATAATTGACTACCTACAAGTGTGCTCCAAAAGTTTTAGACTTTTTTTCATATTGCCAACACCTACACAATATTAAAAAATTAATTAATTTTTTTAGACTCTTCATTGTGTATAGAAATAGCACTATCACTAGTGTTTCCAAAAAAAGCATATGTACAGCAAGCTGCAAAATTTAATGGATACATTATTAATGAGATAATTAATAAAATGTTCTTTCAATTATGCGGTCGGGTGTACATATAAAGAGAGTATAAATTAATTTCTTCCTACTTGAAGCATCTCATTTGTCCATCACAACCCTTTCTAAGCATTAGAACAGCCTATTAAATCAGACCTCAAATTTATGAGACAATACACAGAACAAAGACTTAGCCTTTCAGAGGCATCATGAAGATGCGTATCTACCCTTCCATTAATTAATGTAAGGTGCCTATCTGCTTCACAGTCCAGTGGCGTCTATTGTGCATGGACCTATCGTGTCCTACAGACTGAGAACGGGTTACACAGATTATTTTTAATACAGACGCGGCAAAACTTTATCACCTACTATTGAAGTATACAAGTTTGACAGATAAAAAACGTACCTAATTGTATTAGAAATTAAACTACTTATGTAGATTACTTTTCTAATCAATCGCCGAGCACATATCATACAGAGAGACATATCGTCATTAAGCGGCATGATTATAATAAGCGACATCAATTTAACTTCTTAATTTCATTAAATCGAATGTGGTGATAAATAAGCCAGTTTCACTAAGGACTGAAGCCAGTAAGACAAACGTTAATTGATAAATGAAAATCGAAAAGTGAAAATGCCGATACATTTTTGTAAGAACGAAACGTCACGTGTTCATTTTCATACATTGGGTATTCAATTATTGATAAGATAAAGATAAAAGATAAAAGATTTTTATTTGTGACGTTCACAAAACATGTACGAACATGTACAGACAACAACAGCAAGAACAGAAGAGAACAATAAGTGTGCATCACGAAATGGACCCAACTCAGCATAATGCTAGCTATAAAGCCAGCGCTGGTCTTCCGTAGGGCCCATTCGGTGATGCCACGACAGATAACACAAAAAGATACATATTAAAACATTTGCAAAAGATATACAGAAGAAGTAAATAAGAAAACAGACAATACAAAAATGTATACATGAAAACGAATTATGAATACAAACAAAACAAAAAGAAAAGAAAAACATAAACATAGACAAAAATTTATAATAGACGAGAAATTATGAACGCGACCATACCATGCGTCAACGCTTGCCTGCAACTGCTAGCGCCAGCGGCGACGTGCGAAACTAAAACTGCATAAGCATGGCATGGCATGGTCGCACCATGGGAAAAGTTAAACTAGAAGATGGACAACACAATATTAAGTGGGCGTAACAAACTCATTACCGCGAGTGTCACTAATCCTGTTCAGCCACATCAAGTAACGGCAATACAGTACAGCTGGCTGTCTATGAGTTCTGCGACATAGCATACAAAACGTAATCCTAAATTATTGCTTGTCGCTTGTCACTTTATTTCCCGTTTCAATCCCACTGACTGTAGGTATTAACCGTAGAGTTCAACAATATATGTTAGATTACCAATGTCCCACCTTAGCTCTGTTTATCTTTGCCTAATATTGACCCAACCTCATAATAGGTGTGATGTATGGCTAAAGGCTACGATGGCTGACCTCACCTTCCCTCCGGGTGAATGCCCCAGTGTTTAGTTTAATTACCTAGATGTTTAGGCATGTCACTTTGTATATAGCTGATGTCGTTGACTGTAGGTACTATGTAGAATATTACTGTAGACTTTCCATATTAAGAATTGAGGGAGACTAAATTATGCTTCATAACAGAAAGGAGTTCGATTAAAACTTACAACTGTCGCTAATTTGATCTTATTTTGACATCACTTACTCGTTTGTGACACCCGTACAAACTTATATCGTTTCTCACAAAGCAATTCATGTACGTAGTCGTCGATGGAATCTCTCGTCAACCTCTGGATTTAAAGATTGTGACAAATCACGTTATTCTTCTAAATCGCACACAATTACTAAACGCCTATGAAATGCCAATTTGATCTTACGAATCACGGGAGATAAATGTCTAAAGTTCAAATTGTCCAAATTTCTGTTAGAAGAAAGAATCGTCCTGACATCTACTTGAGCTCAGTAGTGTGTATCCAAGATTAATGTACGTTCAGCAGTCAATAAAACAATCCATATTTACTTATTCATGTGACTTAAGTAACTTTGTTTTAATTGAGAATTGGGGAGATCTCAAGGACCTCCTCGTAGTAACATTCCAGAGGCCTTACTATCAGGACGAGTTACTAGAGGAAATAAAGAGGAGGACCCAAGGTAAGGAAGAGAATGTAACGGTTTATGTGTCGGTAATGCAAAATATGTTCAGAAGGCTACCAGAGGGGATCAGCGAGCAGCAAAAGATATCGATATTAATTAAGAACATACAGCCTTACTACCAACGAGCCGTATGCAGGGACAAGTTTGGTTCAGTGGTCGAGTTAGTGACCATATTGCGGGTTATAGAGCGCACCAAAACGAATTGTGACCTGTTTCAGGAACCGAAGACTTCGTCAAACACCTTAGAGCCAGACCTTGCGTATAAAGGGCAGGCGAGTTGCGAGATTAGTGCTGTGAACCAAAGGTTTCCTGTCAATCACGGTAGGAAGACATTCGGTGGTACGAGTACTGAAATGAAGTGTTGGAACTGTAGGACACCGGGGCATGGGTTTAGAAATTGTAAGTTGCCATCTCAAAGGTTATTTTGTTACAAGTGTGGTAAATTTGGCCAAACCACAAAAAATTGTCCCTCATGTGGCAAATCGGGAAACGGAAAGACGGAAGACGTGAATTCTGCCGAATGTCTTCCCCAGAAGTAGATCTCAGTAAGGAGGGAAGAGATGAATGGCAGAAGTGGCTTAACACACTATCTTGTTATTTTGCCACAGGAGAGATATGCAGCTTCACGAAGAAACCCAACGACAATCGGCTTTACGCAAAAATTTCAATTTTAGGAAAAGAGTTCTTAGGCATGCTGGACACTGGCGCAACCGTGTCGGTTGTTTCGGAAAATATGAGTTCAAGATTACTTGCAATGGGATTGTCGGCACAAAAGGTACCTGGCTTTGAAGTGACTACAATAGATAACACACCCCATATAATAGATTCTAGCTATTACTTGCCGATAGAATTCTGCCAAATCTACAAGGTCGTGAAGTTTCATGTATTGAAGGAAACAAAACATGACATTATACTAGGCATGAATTTTTATGACATGTTTAATTTGAGTACCCGAATAGGCACTGGTAATCACACTTGTAGTGAAGTTCATCTGCTAGATAAAGGCGCAGAGATATTGGAGCTGAGCACGACGAGAGCTGTGATTTCACGACGTGAACTGAGTGAAAGCCAAACACGGTCATTAGACGAACTGGTTGCCCGTATGCAAGAAACCATTGGTTCGGGGTTGGGCCGTACAGATTGGATAGAGCATAAAATAGATACTGAAGGTAAAAATGCTGTTAGTCAGAGGCAATACCCATTTTCTCCACAAATCATGGAAGAGTTAGTGAAGGAAATTGAAGAGATGCTCAGATTGGATGTAATAGAGCCCTCATACAGTTCGTGGCGTTCGCCGGTTTTGCTAGTCAAGAAATCCTCGGGCAAAAATCGGTTATGTTTGGATAGTAGGCAGCTTAATAGGCTCACAAAGAGGGACACATACCCGTTGCCGCGGGTCACGACAATTTTGGACAGTCTGAAAAACGCGCATTATTTGTCAACGCTCGATTTGAGGTCCGCTTTTTGGCAGATACCACTTGACGATGCCAGTAAAGAGAAGACAGCTTTTGGACTACCAGGAAAAGGCTTGTATCAATTTAAGGTGATGCCATTTGGATTGATAAATGCCAGCCAAACACAACAAAGGTTCATGGATAAGCTATTTCCACCTCAGTATGAAGGCAAAGTTTTCACGTATTTGGACGACATAGTCATATGTACGCAGACATTTGAAGATCACATTGCGACACTGAATGGGGTCCTTGAGCAGTTAGCCAAAGCAGGTCTCACTGTAAACATTGAGAAATGTCAGTTTGCACGGGCCTCTCTTAAATATTTGGGTTATATTGTTGACAAAGAGGGATTGCGTACGGACCCGAATAAAGTAAGCGCAATAATTGATTACCCAAGGCCACGGACGTTCACAGATTTGAAACGCTTTTTGGGCTTAGCAAGCTGGTATAGGCGATTTGTAGAAAATTTTGCCATGGTAGCAGCGCCGCTGCATGAGCTCACAAAAGGAGGTAAAAAAGGTAGTAAAATCCAATGGACAAAAGAAGCTGAAAAATCGTTCAGTGATTTGAAGACTGCACTAACGTCAGCACCAGTACTGAGTTGCCCGGATTATTCTGCGGAATTTATTATTCAATGTGACGCTTCTAGTAGAGGCACAGGGGCTGTTCTTACCCAAGTGAAAGATGGAGTAGAGAAGCCGGTAGCATTTGCAAGCACAAAGCTGTCAGAAAGAGAAGCAAAGTACTCTACCTCGGAAAGAGAGCTATTGAGTGTCATTCATGCTATTGATCATTTTCGGCCGTATGTGGAAGGTGCACATTTTAAAGTTATTACAGATCACAGCGCTCTACAGTGGTTATACAAGTCCAAAGACCCCCATGGTAGGCTGGCCAGATGGGCAATGAAGTTACAGCAGTTCGACTATGAAATTGTCTACCGGAAAGGCAAAGATAACATAGTACCAGATGCACTGTCTAGGGCCATAAACGTTGAGGAAATAAATCTAATTGATATTAAACTGGAGGACAAAGACGAGTGGTATAAAGAAATAGAGTCTAATGTGAAAGAAGGGAAAGAAGGAGCAGACTGGTCGTTAAATAGTGGCACGCTTTGGAAATATTTAAAACTTGATCAATTCCCGGACGAGTGTGATTCTTGGAAAATGGTGATTCCAGGGAAACTTAGAGAGCAAGTACTAAAAGAATGTCACGATGATCCAACGGCAGGCCACTTCGGAGTAAAGAAGACAGTTAATAGGGTTAGACAAAGGTATTATTGGCCTTCGTTGATAAGAGATGTAAAAGAATATGTTAGGAAGTGTGAGACTTGTGCGAGGCAGAAACCTTCTCAATTAGCTCCGCAGGGGCTGATGGGTAAGCACAGAGAGGCTACCGAACCCTTTCAGGTCATATCTATGGACCTTATGGGGCCATTTCCTCGATCAAAAACAGGGAACACGATGCTATTGGTGGTGTCCTGTTGGTTCAGTAAGTTCGTTCTGCTTTTTCCTCTACGGAATGGCAAGGCATCTAATATAACCAGGGTTATTGAGGAGCAAGTGTTTTTAGTGTTTGGTAAGCCCCAGGCCATCATATGCGATAATGGCAAACAGTTTGTTGCAGCTGAATTTAAGGAAATGGTTGGAAGCTATGGTACTAAATTATGGTATACTCCGTACTACCACCCCCAAGCCAATCCTACCGAGAGAGTCAATCGTGTCGTTGGAACAGCTATCGCATCCTTCATACAGGATAACCATAGAGATTGGGACAAACACATTCCTCACATTGGTTATGCCATAAGAACCGCGGTACATGAGGTTACCGGCAGGACACCCTCTTATTTATTTTTTGGGCGGGAAACTGCATGTCACGGGAAGAACGTGCAAGCTGTAGAGCCAGATACGCCTTTAAGTTTTGACAGGTCCAAGTATGAAGACAGGTTAGAAAAGAGAAAGGAAATTTATGAAGATGTCAGAAAGAGACTGCGAAAGGCATACGAGGTTAACAGCGGTCACTACAACAGGCGAAGGCGTATATGTACCTTTGATTTGGGAGACGTGGTTATGAAGAAAGCGAAAATTTTGTCAAATGCTAGTAAAAACTTTATGGCAAAACTAGCTCCGAAATATGAGAAAGCCGTCATATCAGAAAAGATATCAGAAAACGTTTACAAGCTTAAGAGCTTGCGAGGAAAAGATTTAGGGAAGTGGCACGTGTGTGATTTAAAACGAGCTGTATGCTGCATTAACGAATCCGGTTCGGATTCTTTTTCTGGAGAGGGGATAATGTAGTGAATCGTTTAATTTGTTTTGGAACGTCCACAAATAGCTTTCGCTAAAAGAGGGTACCGCGCGCCTAATCTGCGGGTAGAGGAAAAAATGTAGCGGGGACCGGAGCGAAACAAAGAACGGTCACTGTGATCGGCAGATAAATAAATAATAACTCCGGATCACGGAGAAAATCGTTTAAAGCGAGTGCCAGTTACTGAGCCGTAAAAGTGTGTGTGCGTGTACAAGAAAGGACACGGGGTAAGTCGTAACGATAAATATCTACGAGTAGTAAAGGTAAATTAGCTTGATGTTTACAAAGGAGATGTAAATGATGGATTATTTTGTCCACAGCCTGTGGAGACGCCCTTTTTCCGATATGGCACGTTTTGACGTCCTACAAGACGTATTTTGATGATACGTAGCTATCATCAAGATTCTTGACATTTTGTGGTTACGACAATTTACGGCGCAAGTGAGACTCCGGATGTCTAGACTGATTTCGTCATTACTAGCAAGCCGAGTACTGGCGCCGTGGTAGTGCGCTCGCTTCTCAAACAAGTGTACTCGGGTTCGATCCTGGGCAACAGCGAACTCCAAAATTGACTTTTTATTTTTGTTGTATATTTTTGTTAGTGTTTATTTTTATTTTCTTATTCTTTTAGTATTTTTGTATTTGCATGTTAGTCTTAAACTTTTACGCTTAGGTTTATTCGTTTCCTCGGTGATACTCTCATTGTGTTCTTTCGGATGAAATTTCATGTATCAGTGTTTTGATGTATAAATATTAGTTTTAAGCAGTGTCAAGATCTTTCTTTAATTACACCCCTCTCGTACCGAACCCGGATCATCACAACTTAAAACAAATTCGTTGAAGTCACTTTCAAACAATCAGCCGGAGTACAAATATAATTAGATCCAAACATAAAACAGATTTAGGCTCTCAGATTTAGCACTATTAATTTGTCTCAGAGTTATAAACTTTGGCAATCAAAGTTAATGAAGACAAGTTTTGAAAGTAAAGTTAAGAGTAATTTCATATCAAATATACCTAATTATTTTCATTTTCGTAAGTTAAACTCTTAAGATATTTAAATCAATACACTACCCTATTTACAGTTACATGTCTTTTGGTATAAAACTATATGGCAGCACATTATATCAGAACAACAGATGAAAATTGACCACGCTTGCTTAATTCTTTCGACCCAAAACCTCAGTATTCAAACGTAAATTTAAATGTTTGGAACACCATACAACCATGAATGATACAAAAGGCCCATTAATTCTGCTCTGTCCAGGAACAGAAATAAATCCTAAGCCATATAAAAAACTCCGGTGCCCATGTTTCACAGGAAAACAGGTGTACAACTGTGCACTATGTCCATTTTCAAAAGTGCTACCGAGCCATGATAATAAATTATTATTTCGTGATATAGTACCAATACTTGGAATGGAAGAGTTTTAGAACTTTAAAATATGAGTTTATACGGGTAAATATACCAAACTGCTTTTTAATTATAATAAGCAAGGTTTAACTGGGACTTCGTATAGTCATGGTGTGTACATAAAAATAAATGATGTACATCCAATTTCATCTCGCAATATCAATGTTACCATAATGACATTATAGGGGCATTTAGAGTAATAGATGAGTCATATAAAACCTCTATTAACTACTAGAGGATAAAAAGCATTTTTTGTACAGTTTCTTATAGACGACTTGTTTCGGATACCACAAAATATCTCTTTCAAGGTGCACTGCTAGCTTCGTAGTATAAACAGCCTCGAGACAATTTACTCAGCTTGCAAAACTGCCTCTGAGAATCCTGTCGCTTACATTGACGGAAGAAATAGTAGTTCATAACACCTCCACAAACTCAGGGTTTTTCATTACATATTTCAAATGCGGCCCAGTGTCCGATGTTAGTACCACTAACCTACATGGGAGCGCGCAGCATTCAATATTGAAGCACCTCTCAACCACCGGCGCGCTGGCAAAAGCGTTTGCGCGAAACAAAATATTTTTTACCTTTTACTTCTACAAGCAAGCAGTTTTTGGAGCGTGAAAATCGTTTTACATCGTGAAAAATCAAGGCGTCTTCTGTTTTAGCGTTTCGCTATCAAAGGCGAAGAGTTCTTCGGTGTTTATGTGGTACTTATGCGAAGTATGCACCAGCTAGCGAAAGTTTCTTTTGACTTTCATTCACATTCACGACTTTCACGAGGCATACCGCATACCTAAGTAACAGTGCGAGATCTGGTATACTTTTATGGTGGTGGATATGTAGTACCTACCTAAGTACGTACTTGTACCTCCTTATTTTGTAGAAAATCTCGGAGGAAACTTATGGTTCACAAACTGCGTAATCTTGTGACCAAGATTTGAGCTCTTTGTGTAGTTTTTTTTAAATACTTTTGTTTCAAGATGGTGTCATTATATGGATTTGTGTTATGGTCAGTGGTCAGTGGTCACCCTTCATTGAGGATATAAGACAAAAATGAGGAAAACATTCGATAAAATTTTGTCCCTTAAATTTTATTTTCTTAGGTAACGATATAATAAATATCCATACGTTTCAATAATAACCGAGCCGAGTGTATAATATTTTAGACGGTGTGTTCTATTTTGTCGCAGCTAGAAAACGAAAATGTTAGCTACTACTTACTATTTCTACGTAGGTAATGACATAGAAATGGAGTCAGAATGTGATTCACTTTTCGCACTAAAAGATACCTTTAATATGTATAATAGGCTTTCCTTGTACCGCACCTTACAACGAGTACACGGGAGGCCGAATCTGAATAATTAAATATGATTTTCATTTTGCCTGGACACGACCTTCATCATGAGCACGATTCAGATTTAAGAACATATAATTTGGTGCAATCAAAATGAAATGATACTGTAAAGTTTCCTACACTAAAACAGAAAACCGCAAAATAAATTGCATCGCCAACGACAACCAACAAAACTAACACTTCTTTAAACAATAAAGTCGACACAATTACACCTAACAGCACGTCAACTCCAATCACTAACTTATTATCAGACACCTTGGACGAACCTCAAGTATTAGACTCTGAAAACGTTTCGCAATGGAAAGAAGCACAACCACGCAAAAGACGCCGTCACTCAACTCGAGCTGTGATCCATGGCGCCGGTCCTATAGATAAAAATCTACAAACTGTCGAGCGGACGAAGAAAATACATGCCTGCTTCTTCAAACCGGACACTACCACTGACTCCCTAAGGAACTACATGCAGAGCAAAAACGCAGGGCACGATTATCACGTAACTAAACTGACACTCAAACACCAATATTACGCATCATTCGCAATAGTTGATTGAATTGATTTATTGATTTATTTTATTGATTGATTTATTTTATTTTATTGTTATTAGTTTTACTTATAATTGAACTTAGGTATAAGAAATGTAATGACTTAGGCTAGTCCTGTAAAATTGCATTTTTCTTGAATAAATTGAAATTGAAATTGAATAGTATTGCCTAGCAGCACATTCGAATATTTCATGCATCCAGACAACTGGCCGCCAGGGACTGAGGTTAGCGAGTGGTTTCGCAGAGGCGCCGGGCGAGCGGGGCGCTCGTCAAACCGGTCGCAGCGCCAGACCCCCGCCAGTGACAGGCGCCTCCGCCCCCGCACCGCCGGAGGCAGCCCCACAGAAATCGCCTCCTCGAGCCAAGGTTAACTTACTTCACTTAAACATAAATCGACTAGCTAATAAAACCTACAAACTGGAAAGCGAACTACAGTTACTTAAAAAGATAGATGTATTGTGTTTATCTGAACACTGGCTTGATTCCAATCAAATAACATCTGTAAACATACTCAACTATGAGCTCCGGAACCACTACTGTCGACCCTCACGAATGGGTGTAGGAGTTTGTATATATACGAGACCCGAAATCCTGACAATGGAGCGCAAGGAAATTACAGACTTGTCAGTTGAAATGCAATTTGAAGCATGTGCAATCGAGTGCATCGGCCTTGACCTCATTATAGTATGTTTATATAGACCGCCTAGCGGTGACATAATGTTGTATTTATCTAAGTTAAATGGATTGTTGAATCTGAAAATCATAAAAAATAATAATATTATAATACTAGGCGACATAAATATTGATTTATTGATAAATTGTAACAGTAGTAGAAATCTGCTCGATACGATAAAACCGAACGGGTTCAAAAGCCTGGTTAGCATGCCGACGAGGCTAACAAACACCTCAAAAACATGCATTGATCACGCATATTCTAACATACCTAAACATGACATTAGTGAAGTACATTGTAATGACATACACTTATCTGACCACTTGTATATAAATATAATTATAAATATTAATAAAAAGATCCCTTCAAAAGGTCATGTCTTAAAAAGAAAGTTTTCCGACTGTAACAAACAGAATTTTGCTCGTTGCCTTGATCTATATAATTGGGATTCTAGCTTATCAAAGAGTAATTGTCCTAGCGAAAAAATCGAACTATTATTAAATGTTATAAAACACTATTTTGAAGTAAATTTTCCTATAAAGTACCACCCCGCAAGGACGCCTAACGATGTTTGGATCAATAAACTAGTAAAAATTAAACGTAACAACATTCGTAAACTCAAAATTAAACTTTCACACAATCCATATGATGTTTAGTCACTTTCCGACCTTCATAGACTGGAACCCCTGTATTGGGCCCTTTTAAAAAACGTACGTATTGACTACATAAATGGGAAAATAGCGAAGAGCGGCGATAACATGAGTCGAAGCATCTGGCGAATAATATCCGATGAAACATGCAAAAACAATAAGAAAGGGAACCGCGCAATCGACATCAAAAATCTTTTTAAGTTAAGATTAGTAGTTAAGTTTAGTATGTAATACAATGTCTTTTTACTGAAATAAACAGTTTAAATTTTAAAAAAAATTTTTTTTTTTTTACGTACTCTTAAGCGAGTCGGAGGGAGACTGCGCGAGCGCCCAAGCAGCCTCGGCCGAGTCGGCCGCCGCGCCGCGCGGCTCAATACCTACTATGTCCACCCAAACGTAAGCAATGTAAAACCTTGCATTACTACTGCTCTAGAGTACCTAATAAATTATTTAGATAAGCCTGCCCCTACCCTTGTTTTTAACCCTTTTACATTAAGTGAAATGATGGACACTTTAAAAAAAAATCAAACGTAAATCCTCAAAGGATATAAATGATATGTCGACTCATGTTCTTGATTGTTTACCTCCGGTAGTTATATCTTTGTTACTTTCCTTATTTAACGATTGTGTCCGTACAGGTGTATATCCTGACATATTAAAATTAATAAAGGTGCAACCAGTTTACAAGGGTAAGGGCGATTTGCACTCACTCAAATCCTATCGACCGATATCCCTTGTACGTATTATTTCAAAGGTGTTTGAGAGACTGCTCAGTAACAGACTTATGCAGCATTTTACCTCCAATACACTTTTGAACAACTAGCAATATGCCTACCAGCCAGGTCGATCGACGAAGGACGCCGCTCGTGACGTAGTGACGCGAGTGCTAAAGCATCTCGAGGACGCGCGGCAGGTCGCGGCCATATTCTGTGACCTGTCCCGCGCCTTCGAGATGATTGACCACTCGCTCCTTCTAACTAAACTGTCACAGTATGGTACGAGGGTAATATGAGAAGTAACTTGTTTCGCCTACGTATAGATGGCGTTGGCGTCAACTCTGTATGTATTGATTTAGTTTAGTAATTAAACATATTTAATATGTGGCGTCATGTCATTTTTGGTAGGAATTTGACATTTGACAGTAGTTCAAACAAAACTGGTTTGAGTTACGCGGGAAAATGGAGAAAATTGGAATTCGTGGAGTTTTTCAGTTCTTTTTTTGGAAGGCAAAACTGTGAAACAAATCCATAAAAGGATTTTACCTACGTTGGGTAGTTCGTGTCCTTCCTAGGGAACGATTTGACTTTGCGTAAATGAGTTTAAGCGAGGCAGGACATGCATTAAAGATGCACCTCGCCCTGGAGTCCCGAAAACAGCACTTTTACCCGAAATCATCGATAAAATCCATGATTTAGTTTTAGCCGACCGAAGATTGAAAATACGCGAATTAGCTGAAGCCACAAACATCTCTTCTGAGCGGGTGCATTTTATTTTACATGACGATTTTCACAAGAAAAAGCTTTGTGTAAGGTAAGTGCCGCGATTACTGACTCCAGAACAAATGCGTATTCGCATGTGAACATCTGATGAAGATTTGCAGGTGTTTAAAAAAAATCCAACAGATTTTATTCGCCGTTTTGTTACTATGGATGGAACCTGGATCCATCACTACATCCCGGAGACGAAACATCAGTCGAAACAATGGGCTGGTCATGGTGAGCCAACTCCAAAGAAAGCCATATGCATTCCGTCTGCTGGAAAGGTGATGGCGTCTGTGTTTTGGGACGCAAAGGGATACTTTTAATTGCCTACCTGGCCAAGGGAAAAACTATAACTGGAGCATACTACGCATCACTTTTGGATCAGTTACAGGCGGCATAGCTGAAAAACGTCCAGGTTTGGCAAGAAATAATGTGATTTTTCACCATGACTACGCTCCGGTGCATTCAAGTCGTGTCGCTGCACAAAAATTGTCGGAGTTACGATTGGAACTTCTTCCACACCCTACTTATTCACCAGATTTGGCTTCGTCGAACTATCACCTCTTCCCGAAACTGAAAACATTTCTCTTAAGGCGAAATTTTAAGTCCGATGAGGAGGTTATAAGGGAGGTCAATGCGTATTTCGAGGCCCTTGAAGAAATGCACTTCCGTGAAGGCATAGAGAAGTTGCAGACTCGTTGGGATAAGTGCGTAGAACTTCGAAGGGATTACGTAGAGAAATAAAATAAATACATTTGCAATATTATTACTTTTTGATATGAAACCAAGTTACTTCTCAAACAACCCTGTTGACTATCCTGCACAATCACTGTTCAAAAAACACAAAATATTAACGCTACCGTGTATATATATATTGACCGCGTGTATGTATGCCAGAAGAAATATACACTTGTATAAATCCAGTGGATCTACCCGCAGTCACCCTGCCCGCAGATTGCCTATTCTGATCGCTCCCAAATGCCGGCTCGCGAAGTCACGAAAGTCACTAAATATCATGGGACCAACTCTTTATAACTCTGTACCGACTAATATAAAGGAAGCTAAAAGTGACACAATATTTAACAAAAAGCTAAAATCGTTACTTATAGAAAAAGCATACTATTCAATAGATGAATTCATAGAGTCTATGCGAAACGATCATTGATCCAAAAAATCTATAATATAATATTAAATTATAATTGTTAATAAATTTGATAATTTTAAGAACGATTGAATGACTTGTAAAATGTAGTTAATTTTACCAATAAAGATCTGTATATCTGTATATCTGTAAATGGTGCTCCATACCATATGCACGCAAACCACTTCGAAACCTTAACAAATCGTTAAATTTGAATCGACCTCTCGTCTCGTGGAGACGTCTCGTCAGGCATCTACGCGTGAGATACCTGATAACACGACTTAAGGTCGTGTCAAAATATGATTGATACCATAACAAATTGTTAAAGCAGAATCGGCATTGGGCGTTTGCAATGCATTAACAAAATGGCCGTAGTAATGGCATTGCGTTCTTTCCTTTTCCTCCTTTCACTGCGGTCTTGTATGGAAATACGTAATTACATGCATTGCTGGAGCCATAGGGACAGAGTTATGTAAGAATGAGTCTTAGCATAAGTGAATTTATGAGGAAAGTGGAATCATAATAAGGTGAACTAGCTTCATTTTGAGTTAATACACACACAAATATTAATATTGGTAGATACAGACCCTTTGAGTTCAAGTTATATAGTAATAGTTGCAGATTTTCATACAACGTAACTTAAAATTTCTCTAAATATTAAAGTACTTTTAGCCTGGTTTACTAAAATGTATGGACCTATCATTGCTTTGTCTAGTAAAACACCAATCAATATTTAAATCTACTACAATACAGATGCACGTGAAATTAAATGTTTGCGATTTAAAAGAAAAACGCAAATATTAACAAGTGTAAAAAGAATTAGTCAGAATTTTGAAATCCATATGCAAACGAGAGATTCCATTGATGAGTGATTTTTATATAAAACATCGTGAAAACGTGTGTTGAAAAGCTAGTAGTGTGAAATAAATCTCCCGTACACAATAAATTGTCAGCGTTCAAATTGAAAAGAGCTGCTACACAAAAATAATAAAAATAATGGCTGTCGAAAGCTCAGTTGAAAAATGAACTAAGTAATATTTTAATTTTTTTCTTTACTTATATTAAATAACTAGCCGATGCCCACAACTTTGTTTGTATGGATTTTTATCTTGATCGTTATAATTAAATCAACGTACGTTTTTTGTGCTTATTTGAAAACGATTTTAAAGTTGAATATTCTAATAATATTATTTCAATACAAATGACACTTAACATCTCGATTTTGGTCATAATTTTGACATTGTAGATGTGGTATGTACCTAAGATACTTATGAAAACCAATGACAACCTTCGTACATAAACGGCTGCTGATTTTTTTAAAAGAATAAATAACTAAGACAACATCTAAACTTTTTAATCAGCCAGTGTTTGTCATAACTTGTTCTATACTTACTCTAAACTAGCCGCCAAGAAATCTTTCTTTGACGTTATAAGTACAGTAACTTTGCTTTGGCTAACATTCCATACCTACTTTTTTTCTGGAAATTTTATATTATTTCCTTTTCTCTTTGTAACGAGCTCCTTTTGAAGTGGATGCCTGGCGTTGTTCGCTTAATACTTTTACTAAAGGATTTCTTTTGACTGACCAAAGAATTATGGTTAAAAGCAGATTAAAATAAACCCCTTGTAAGACATTATTGGTCAAGAAATTTTCTAGACAATCGCGGTAGTTGTTAGAAGATATTTTCCAAAAAGAGTCAATTTCTTGTTATATTCTGGTTTGCCATGTAAGTCTGAAAGATTCAATTTGTTCCATTGATTTTTATTTTCTCTGTCTTGATAGTTGGTATATATTATATTTGTGGCAAATAAGCATGCAGCCATTCTTATTTGCCACAAATATGTCGGGGATGTCGGTCTCGGAAGGTTATAGAGCTCAATGCGGAGTCAGGCAAGGGGGACTTACATCTCCACTACTGTTCAACATTTATGTTAATCAGCTGATTGTCGAGCTCAGCAGCACTATGGTTGGCTGTTCGATCGGTGGCAAAATGATAAACAACATAAGTTACGCCGACGACATGGTGCTGTTGAGCCCGTCGATCAGTGCTATGAATAAATTGTTGAAGGTGTGTGACACGTATGCGGAGTCTCACGGGCTCATCTATAATATTAAAAAATGCGAGACACTCATCTTTCGAGCTGGTAATAAGACACTACCAATAGTTGAGCCGGTGACACTCGGCGGTGTTGCCTTGAACAGTGTCCAGTTTTAAATACCTGGGACATGTAATTACCGAGACTCTAAAGGACGATGCGGATATTGAAAGGGAACGCAGGGCACTGGCAGTAAGAGTTAATATGTTGATTCGCAGGTTTGCGCGTTGTACAGTGGAGGTCAAGAAAACATTGTTCATGTCGTATTGCCAATCATTCTACACGTGCAGCCTGTGGATCAATTATACGAAGCGCGCTTACAGTGCTATGCGTGTCCAGTTCAATAACGGCTTCAGGATGCTGTTGGGGCTACCACGCTTTTGCAGTGCGTCAGGCATGTTTGCGCAAGCACGACTGGACGATTTTCATGCCATAATGAGGAAAAGAATCGCCTCTCAAATGTATCGCCTGCGGGGTAGCACCAACAGCTTGCTGGTAGATATAGCTGAGAGATGGGACTGTCCGTTTTATAGTCACTGGGCGTCTACTCATCGTCCTGTGTACCAAGACCCCAAATGATGATTTTTTGAAACTGTGAGACCTAGGTTAAGATCTACTAACACTATTAATGTAAGTCTGTAAATATGTAAGTAAAATCTATGGGCAAACTGGCCTGAAATAAAGAATTTTATTATTATTCTGAAAGTATGCGATCTAAATAAAATTATAAGGTTATTTAAAAACAAATTTATCCTCTAGGTACCTCTGGCTGTGCCTCTGCCTGGTGAGATCCTAAAATGTCTCGAACGGTAAGAGAATTAAAAATATTCATCAGCTCGTATACAATTCCATCACAACACACTAATGATATTAGTCAGATATCGTCTGCAAAGGGTTCCAGTGGCCCTCCTAAGAGCTATATTTAACACACTCACCAATACAATATTTGAGCCCTTCAAATAAGTCGGAACTGAAATTTACTTACCTAGTATAGGAGTAGGTACCATTTTCATTGGTAAGTAACCTATGAAGTCATTTTAGAAGCAATATACGAATCCAGCAAGTTCTTCGCAGCTAAGAGCATTTGTCTAGACAGTAAAAGCATAAAGTGCAAATATCAATACGCCACTAGATGCTATACTTCTTTATTTAGACAAAGGTTCATCTGAGTATGAGCGTCACATGAGTTACGCCTTTGTTTTACCGAGGGTACATCCTCAAGGGTGCTGGCACGTCCGCATAACTCGATTAGACTGCACCTATAGGAATCGATAACTGGAGATATGGCATA
Organism: Cydia amplana; assembly: GCF_948474715.1. Classification (NCBI taxonomy): domain Eukaryota; kingdom Metazoa; phylum Arthropoda; class Insecta; order Lepidoptera; family Tortricidae; genus Cydia; species Cydia amplana. The sequence continues at coordinate 7,224,758 of NC_086085.1, forward strand.
TACGGTAGACAATACGAATAGGGGCGTCAATGGGCTATCTACTACACAGCTATAAGTAGTAGTCATAGTAGGTAGTCAGACGGATAGGTAGAACAACAGTCGCTAAACACGAATATGTTGACACTTAATCATTCCGGTTTTGGAACAAAACTGTAAGTACCTAGTAGATAAAGTAATAAATTATTATATGTCTTTTCGACTGCCACTGGGTGAATAATTTATAAAAGTAAATAGTAAAAATACAAACGGCTGAATATATAGAAATATTAAATACTGTACGCAACCCACTTTCATCATGTTGTCCATAATTTATATATTTAGTCGTTCGCCATTGCTTCTTAAAAGATAATTTAACGTTTTTACGAGTAACAAATATGTAGGTACATATAAAACAAAGTAATAAGACTAATACGTATTTAAATGTCAAGTAACAATTCAGCTTTGTGGTTTTATACAATAAAGTACCTACATACATATAACACACAATATAAAATAAATTATAAACTTAATATAATAACAAAACACGCCTTAAAATAAAATAAACTTAAAAATATCGATAAAAATCTAGAATTATTATTTCAGACATAAAGTAAGTAAAAAGTAGATAATGATTTCCTGAAACATAGGTAAAAAATGCACGATAACTATTAAAAACATTTGGGAAAATAAAACTTTATCTCTATTCAAGAGTTATAAAAAGTTAAATTTCAATGATAAAACTCATCCATTTGCACGGCTGCAGACGGCAAGAATACTGCATCAGTTTTATGCCGCCGAGTCGATATTGAGTTCGAAACTCAATAAGACAAAGCAGATGTTACTTGTTTATGACATAAAGTTGGAGGTGGAGGGCGAGACTAGAGAAGCTTGTATACCACGAGTAGATAGGAGCTGCTGCAAGCGAGAGATTTTACAAATTAGAGACGGTTAAAAAAAATGTACCGTCTACAACGGTACGTGGAGGGCAAAAATCAAACTATGCACCCACCGATTTTATTTAAAAAATACAATTGCGGCAATGCAAGGCAATAATAATAAAATAATTTAAGGGATACTATATACTAACGTCGAGTCAACTCTATAAGTTGTTGGTCGACGCAACGTCGGCGCAACTGCGCAGCGACGCCATTTTCCATAGCGCTGAATAGACGCGGACGCTTAAAAGATTATAATTTGCTGGGTGGCACTAATTACCCGCCTCTATCGTTTCAAGCGAATGAGTAGATCCAAAGCAAGCCGTGTGTGTATTTAGTGTTATTTGTGTGTATTTAGTGAGTGTGTTTTTAGTAAGTATTTAGTCTAAAAATTAATAGGATAATTGTTACATTATTTTCAAATCCTATTTTATTTTATTGTAACTAAGTGTACTTCAAACATAATCTTGTATTGTTGATGAATAAATATGATATGAGCCCTCTAAGCTAGCCCTTGAAACGCATGCTCGACGCTGACGGCGACCACCATAGATCGGTTAAAACAAATATCGTGCGTTCCATGGCCCTCGGGTAAATTTGTTTTAAATTACAATTTACCGAATTCAATAACCGTCCCTAAATTTTCACTTATACGTATCGCTAAACGTGTGGACGCTCCACAAATCCAAAACTCATAAATATCGCCTGTCAACACTGCACCACACACCTTACCCCGCAATAAAACGTCAACACAGTTATACAACGCAAATGGACGCCGATACGTCGAAATGTGCATTCGCCGCATTGCGCTGCGCTATCTCACCGGCACTCCGTGATTTACTACCTGGATGTTACAGTTTAATCAGAAGAGGATTCATATTTTTTTAATCTGGTATACCTACTCAATTTCCGGTGAGCTTCACAATGACTATATCAAGCTTTTTAAGACACACACCCACAACCCAAAATATAGATAATATTTTTCCTTTTATTATTTTTGCTACAAAAAATTAAGCGACTAATAATTTCTCAGCAAAAATAGGACAGGACAAACATAGTTAACGTTTTAAATATACAACAACTCTATGTGCATGGATTGACTTCCGTTTTATCACATGCAACAAGGGCAAATGACACATCCTTACGTAATAATAGTATTCCTTACCATACAGTAACTACGCTACATCCATCACGGTGGAATAGCCTTGTCAGGCCAAGACTGATGGCAGTGATGCGAATGTCACGCCCTCTTGCGTTAGGATCTGATGACGGCATTTGAAATGGAACATTTGGAGCTGCGTGATTTTATACTATGAATAAAGTGGAAGTTTTTAATTTTCGAACACTCTTGAGGCTAAAGATAAAACTACTGGTACCGTATATAATTATTTTTTTGTACTGGCTGCCTAACTGCTGGCTACTTCTCTGTCCTATGTACCTATCACAACAAATTTTAATGTAAAAATGTATCCACGAATGTATTGTCGATACAAACCCGATAGGGTTTCACAGCACTTTTCTGTTTGAATTAATGTAAAATTGTAATATAGAATAAATAAATAAAATAAAATAAAAATACTGATGCTATTGGAACAAATATTGCAATGATTACTGTAGGTACTGTAATGTTTTGGAGGTACAGATGTGCAAGTTGCGGAAAGCTTCCATAAAATTCTATAAATTCTCGGAAATTTCATGAAACTTTCACTAGGAAATATGGGAAATTTAAATTTAAAATTGGAAAGTTTCAATTCTCATACAAAAATGTAAGAATTTTTCCGAAATTTTCTACGTTAAATTTCCGAAACATTTCGCAATTTTGGAAAGTTTCCTTAGGCACATCAGTATTTGGAGGACTAAAAGACATTAAGAATATTTAAGAATCGTATTTTAAGTAATATCATCTTGTGAATTTTTGGTACAGGACGCTGAAACTCGCCGATCAAATCAATCAAAAGTCATTTATTTCTATTTTTAGCAATAGCGGTAATAACAAAAGCTTCATCACAATGTCATACTGCCGTATTCGAACTTCAAGATATTCACAAGAGACGACACGTACTAGATCCATTCTAGACACGTTATAGTTTAGATTTCAACTAGTTCTCTTTTGCAGCGCAATTCGGGCAACCAATGTCACTTTTACTATAGATCGTGTTAGATATCTATTAGATGTGAATTAGATCTCTAAGTAATATCTTGTGGAAATCGTTCAAGAGTATCTCCAGAATCGCGGAAATGTCAAATTTGACAGGTTAGATCTTAAACATATCGTTATCGTATCTTGGCGATGTCTAAAAGATATCTAATAGATGTCTATTACAAAATCCGAATCGGGCCCATAGTCTCCTTTTATGCCAAGTACTTAATTCTTTGAAAACCATTTATTATTACTATACAGAGGTCAGGAAATGATCGACGAGTGTACAAATAATGGGCAAATCCCACTCTGATTGAAGTTCTGTTTACTCAAAACAAATCTGACTCTTAGTCAGCATTCACTCATACCTGTTTTTATTGAAACATCGAAACATAAATAAATTTAACTTCACATATCTACATATACAGGGTGGCCCATTTAGATCGGTCAGTATGGGAAAATCTGAAACTATAAGACATACGACGATCTCTTCTTAGGAACCATGTCCTCGATTTTAGTAACAAGAAAAACTGCATTCATACATTTAAATTTTTTTATGTAAAATGTATTGAAAAAAATGGTGCCATTTCGAAAACATACTAAAATAAATTAAAGGATATGAATACAATGCATTTTATTCATTTCAGACATCATGTTTCATAGTAACATTTACTGCTTAAGACCTACACAATCGATATCTAAATAGAAATAATTTTAGATATTTTTTTAGGGTTCCGTACCCAAAGGGTAAAAACGGGACCCTATTACTAAGACTCCGCTGTCCGTCCGTCTGTCACCAGGCTGTATCTCACGAACCGTGATAGCTAGACAGTTGAAATTTTCACAGATGATGTATTTCTGTTGCCGCTATAACAACAAATACTAAAAACAGATTTAAAAATAAAGATTTAAGTGGGGCTCCCATACAACAAACGTGATTTTTGACCGAAGTTAAGCAACGTCGGGCGAGGTCAGTACTTGGATGGGTGACCGTTTTTTTGCTTGTTTTTTGTTGATGGTGCGGAACCCTCCGTGCGCGAGTCCGACTCGCACTTGGCCGGTTTTTTTCAAAACGTCCGGGTTCGATTCCCGAGCTGAGTACACATTTTTTTTACATGTATGAATGCAGTTTTACTTGTTACTAAAATCGATGACATGGTTCCTAAGAAGAGATCGTCGTATGTCTTATAGTTTCAGATTTTCCCATACTGACCGATCTAAATGGGCCACCCTGTATACTACGTAAGTAATGCAGGCTACTAATTACAAAAAATGGATCTAATAGAATTATAATGAAAAGGAAAATAAAGATAGCTTTATTTTTTTAACTAAGTCTCATTCAGGTTTCACCTAAATAAGGTTTCTTTTATAACATTGTTTCCATATTTTCCAAAAATAATCATGACCTACTCAAGTCTATACTTAATAATAAAGCCTACTGGAAAAGTAATGCAATACATCTTAAATCACATTGTGTCTCAACGGAATATACTTAACTCAGCTAAAGTTCAAAATAAAACTCGGGTACAAAATATTGTTCTCAATTACAACAAGCGGCCACTTAATAGAGTAAAATTGTTTACTTTTTCAAAGTCCGAAAATAAATCAGCTGAACTCAGGCTGTTGTGAGAGCCATCCGAGATGTTCTCGAAGGATTTGAATACAAAATGAGACGGATAAAGACGGATAAAGAAATAAGGTTTCTTTTATAACATTGTTTCCATATTTTCCAAAAATAATCATGACCTACTCAAGTCTATACTTAATAATAAAGCCTACTGGAAAAGTAATGCAATACATCTTAAATCACATTGTGTCTCAACGGAATATACTTAACTCAGCTAAAGTTCAAAATAAAACTCGGGTACAAAATATTGTTCTCAATTACAACAAGCGGCCACTTAATAGAGTAAAATTGTTTACTTTTTCAAAGTCCGAAAATAAATCAGCTGAACTCAGGCTGTTGTGAGAGCCATCCGAGATGTTCTCGAAGGATTTGAATACAAAATGAGACGGATAAAGTCTACTATAAAATGTGCTAATTTAGCCGCCACCGACGGCTTAGCTATCCGTTAAAAGTGAACGAAACTTCGCAACAATAATTCATTAGTTAATGCCGTTACGTAGGGAAAGTTAAATGAGTTTTAATGAGTTATTTTATGGTTTAAGGGATTGGTAATGAGTTTGCGTTTTAATTTCGTTAAAACACTCAATTTTATAAATCTTAACTTTTGTCTTTTTACAATCTTGCCCAAATAACATATACTTACTAATCTATGATCTTGTCCACTGATTCCACAAAGTCAATAAAGAATATATGCAGTAACCCTCTATCTATAGTCGTAGGTAACGTTATCTGTATAGGATTTTTCATCAAGTTTATTACAAAATAAAATATCGGTGCGCTTCAAACCTATCCTGAGGGACCTCTTTTGTTTCACCCTGTAGATTTTCCACGGTGGAGGTTGTAACAGTAGTCGAATATTGGAACAGAACCTCAACATTGTTTAGGTACCGTCATTATAGCCAACTTTGCCACCAGGGGAAACTTTGCCCAAAATGACAATTTTAAACAAATTCGTTAATGCATAGATTATGTCTATATGAGCCGTGGGAGCTGACAGATTAATCTAAAAAGGCCTAAAGACACTAAAGTTATGGCGGTGGGCAATATAATCCGGTAATTTACAGACCTATGGATGCCAACATTGCCCACCACCAAAAACGGCTTAGGGTTGTCACTTTTGACAAATTTACCCAACTTCGCAAGTAAAATAAGGTTAGTTTGTTCACTAAAGTAAGTTTATAAATATATACTGTATTTAATTGGTCTTATTATACCTTATTTAGATGTTTTATCTCTTTAACGCGTGAAATATACAGCAAAACTCATGTTTTTGGCCATTAAACTATTGTGTCAGATTTTCTCTAAAGTGCCAATCCTAGCCTTTGTAAAATGCTTAGGTTAGTCTTGTATGGAAATGGCCAAAAACGGGTAGGCAACATTGCCCACCCAATTTATTTAAAAGTTCTTACACTTATTGCTAAGTTATTAACAGGTTATGGTAGGATTGCCCAAAACCTTTAAGTGATCCTTATACATCATCATCATACGAGCTGTATTTGAACACCAAAATGACGGTACAATTATAATTGCAGGTAAAGCCTGATGTTGTTTATTGTCTCTCAAGAATATTTATTAATTTACGATGTACAAAACATTTTGTCGCATTTGCAAAATTTGTTCATTTTGAAAATATCAAATTAGAGATTATTCCTATGAAAATCCTTCCTACTTTGTAAACAAATGGGATATTCTATTTTGTATATGCTTTATTCTTAATTATGTTGGTAGCTCAAGCTGTTTTATTTACCGTAAACTTCTGAATTGAAATAATAACAATGCGTTGATTAGGATCTATAGTTGACGTGTGGTTGACGTAGTAGTAATGTCGCAGTCGGATCGTATAATCCGCCGTAATACATTACGGCTAGCCGTTTTACAAAACAGGGGCGTTTTGAAATGCGGCGGTTCGACGATTAGCCGGATTGAATGCGGCTGAATGAAAATCCGCCGGAATGTATTCGGCGCCATACGTTCTTCAACACGGCTAGCCGTAATGTAATACAGCGAGTCATTAGCCGCCGCTTTGACAGTTTTTAGTTCCCATTTTTAACACTCGTGGCGCTGCCTGACATAACAACAACAAACTATGAAAAATGCTGAGGTGTCCATCAAATCTGGAGTTCGTCGGACTGTTTATTTTCAAAAAACATTTCCTTCGCAACTTAACTAGACGGAGCCCCGCTTCGCGGGGCTCCTATTTCTGAGCGGTTTGCCCTTCGGGCATCTGAAGCTATTAACGAACCTAACCTACCTACCTATTGATTTAGTGAGACGTCCGTGAAAACATTACACTTTGGGGAAAAAAGCGTAGGTAGGAAATAGGTTAGTTTCGTTAGGCAGCTTCAGATGCCCGAAGGGCAAACCGCCCAGAAATAGGAGGGACCATGGTAAACATAAATTAAATTGCAAACATTGTCAAACTCCGGTTACGTAGGCGACCGAAAGAACTGGTCACTCTACAATCTAAATAGTAGATACGATGCGGCTAAACGTAGGCCGCCTTATTGAAGAACGTATCGCAATGACAATCCGGCTAATCGTCGAACCGCCGCATTTCAAAACGCCCCTGTTTTGTAAAACGGCTAGCCGTAATGTAATACGGCGGATTATACGATCTGACTACGACAGTAACATAACCTAAACTCTACTAAGGTTATCTGAAATTCTTGTTCATACTGTCCACAATCTGTCTACTTGCTTTGATGGCTACCAAGGGATGGGTCTAAATTACAACAACCGTTTATCTGTTATGAGCCATGCAATCTGGCCGTAAGACTTTTATGCACGTGAGCTATGGCCCCCTTAAATTGGGGGGCTTAAGGGTCATTTTTATTTATGGTGCATGTAAGTGCAGTATTTTGAAGTAAAACGGGGAAGCTTAGTTAATAATGACTTTAATTTTCGACGATGAAGCATATTGGTAGGTAGCATGTTATACCTACTTGTGTTAGGCGGATTTGAGGTAAATCTTAGCAAATATATGCAGCGCTCGATTAGACGGTTAAGTTTGTTTATCTGTACTTTATGTATAGGTACTTGGAAAACATCTTGATTGAATAATATTCACCTCAAAAACTCTTGGAAGTGGCATTGTTTAATAAAATACTTCCGGCTAGTTAGTTGGTTGGTACTAATATCTAAATGTCGCCAAACAAGCATGTTAAACTTCACCAGCTCAAAAACGTACATACAGGGTGCTTCATGTAACAGGAGCAATAAATTAAACTGTAGGGTGTACTCCTCAAACTGACGAACATTTGTTCAGCAACTTTTTAAAATAACTCATGTTTTGATTTTTATTACACTTTTAAGTTTATTCTAAGACGCAATGTATTGCAAATTTTGTTATGTTTAAAGCGTGACAAGCAACGTCAAACACACTGATGTCAGCGTACATTGAAGGCAACATTTATTTTGTATGAAAAAGAGGAAGTCTAAAGGATTCATAATTTTTAAAAGTTGCTGAACAAATGTTGGTCAGTTTGAGGAGTACAGCCTTTAGTTTAATTTATTGCTCCTGTTACAGGAAGCACCCTGTATAACTGAAAAATATGCTTGTAACACTAAAATTATAATATCTGCGGAAAATCACTACTTACATACTTACTGTACATAATAAGCTGATATGATCCACAAAAGAGACACCTTTTATTACAGAATCTCTATATTATTTACCACAAAAATCTCTCCATGTTCTAAGTACTTACTTACGTAACAGAAAACAGACAACCTCATTAATTATGAAACAACTTGGCAACCATTTAGAGGTACGGGTAAGTAACGACAAAACTTCGCTTTCGCATACGGCGACGGTGTTACAATAACACTCAAAGTAATGCTCCGTTAAGAATAAGCCTTCGGAGGTTGTGCGCAGGTTGCCATACAAAGAAAATGAAAAAAATTGCTGTTGACAGAAAATACTCCACTATTGTCGGCTACCTTAAATTCTGAAAACCCAACTAAAAGAACCCAACCAATAGAGTCTGTTCGGAAAGAGAAGAGTCGTGGAATGTATCGGGCCCCATACATTCCACGACTCTTCTCTTTCCGCACAGACACTAAATATTAATCCAACTGTGGCCAAAATTGGTTTATTTCTTTTTATATTTATTTTTTTTCAAGTTATATGAACTATTTAGGTGTCTATATCGTTAGTTTATTTTTATTTTATTCCTGGGCTGCGCACTCCGTTGTAAATAGACAACAATGCGAGGTTAGCAGTTAGTAAATAAAATAGTCCATTTTTTAATTAAAAAAACTATTTTTTTTCTACTGGAAACAAAAATTCAGCCACGCGATTGAATAAGTACAAAAAATAAAAACTAGATTTTGAGTTGGTTGATGCGATCTCCAATCTAGCCTCAAGACATTTCGCATGTTTAAACATTTTTGTACTCCCTTTTTTTATCTGAAAGGAGATATCCGTTGAAGGGACATATACCAGTCACAAATTAATTGTGCGGTTTGCTCGGTTTACAAACCTAAGCCTAAATCCACCAAGAAATAGGTAGAATAAATACTGGGCCCAAAGGTCAGACCAATTGATCAATTACATGTCTGACGCTCTGCGACAATTATTTATTTTTCATTTCAAGAGAAAGCATCATGTGACAGATTCGTCAATATTAGTTCTCATATATTCTTCTCTATGTCACATTTATTTAGGCCAGACTCCAGCCACTTAACTAAAGTTCTTTTCAATTTATTGGACACTTAAGTGCTGCGTAGAGATTCGAGTCTTCTCAGGCATGAGACTTAAATATTAGACAGAATTATTGTAACTATAGTTACATACATAGGTAACTTAGTAAGTATCTTTAGAATCGCTGTTGAGCGGTATTCAAATTCTAAAATTGGTTATGAGTTTGATATTAGGTGGTACAATAGGATCTGATCTTATTGGTGCGCGCGAGAACAGTATGAGTCATACCACGGTCGTATTACTATAACAATAATAAAACAAGTTAGGATTTTAAACATAAAAACAATTCGGCCTTCAGTTTGCTGCTTTAGAACTGTATCAATAATACCTATATATACTTATACGTAATATGTAGATCAGGGATGTTGCGGATGCCGATTATTTGACATCCGCGGATGCGGATGCGGATGCGGATGCGGATGCGGATGCGTATGCGGATGTCAAGATAGACACATAAATAAATAAATAAATATTGGGGGACATCTTACACAGATCAACCTAGCCCCAAACTAAGCAAAGCTTGTACTATGGGTACTAGGCGACGATATACATACATATATAGATAAATACATACTTATATACATAGAAAACATCCATGACTCCGGAACAAATATTAGTGTTCATCACACAAATAAATGCCCTTACCGGGATTCGAACCCAGGACCATCGGCTTAGCAGGCAGGGTCACTACCCACTAGGCCAGACCGGTCGTCAAAAACGTCAAATATTACATTTTAGTAATTTTTATTTCAAAAAACCGGCCAAGTGCGAGTCGGACTCGCGTTCCAAAGGTTCCGTACATTAAGTCCCACTCACGCTTGACTGCTCATTTCTAATAGGTTTTTTTGGCTAATGACTAAATTACCTAGCAGTCTAGCACTTACGCCGATGCTAAAACGTTCCTGTACCGACCTGTTCCACATCCGCATCCGCATTAAACTCCGCATCGATTTTATGCGAATGCGGATGCAGATGCGGATGTTGAAAATAATGCGTAAGTTCCGCGGTTGCGGATGCGGATGCGGATATTCGCAACATCCCTGATGTAGATCCCGTGTGTAAACTGTAGGGAGCTGACTTCAGATTACCGGCGAAAACTTTTCCAAGAGTTGTCAAAGACAAACTCGCTCACCGCTACAAGATTCTCGCTTTCTCGGCCAGGTACATTAAAGAGGACTTATTAATTATCATTATTCATTAATATAGATAGTTTTTTTTACAAAAAATATTTAAATTATAATTGAAAACCTTATTAACTGTAGATTCTTACCAAGGTTCTCTTTTGTCTGAAGTACTGGCTAGCCGAACCAGTCATAATAACCTGAAGGTTCCGTCCCGTCCGTCCACATACGTAGAGGTAAATTACTACGTAAAAGGAGGGTTGCTAATTAAACTGACACTCTAACTTATTTCTGCTAAAAATCAAATAGGATTCTCGTGACTGCAGGTAAGTGACGAGGACTTATTATACACCGTTTTTTTTTTTCAATTCCGTCAATTTCAAATTTGCATTCCTGAACTTAAATTTAATAACTTTCTCAACACACTTCACACCTGTTGTCTGGTTATATCTTTCATCAATTGTTTTTCTTCAAGTCGTATCTTTTACTCAGGTGGACAATAAACAGTATTCTAGTTATATAGGTATGAATAATTGGTAACAACCGAACCGGCTTGGTAGCCTAAATAGTTGGTAGCAATCCTCCCTACACTACGGACAGATTCAGTTTTAAATCCCAGTAAAGTTAAATTTAGATACTCCAAAGAGCAATATTGCTTGTACAAAAAAACAACTTCTTTACTATGGTACCGCCCTATAGTGGATATTTTTTTGCCTTGTTATTTTGGGTCGTTATTCAAGAGACAGTAGTGACAAAGTTAATTAGAGAAAATACTAAATCACGTTATCCTAACATACTTAGTATCCGGACTTGATTTAGCCACCTACATATTCCTAAACTAATTGCTATCAATAAAACTATCATCACGGAACCCCTGAGTATACCAATCGGCATCGTTTGTTCGACTCCGAACATTATCCACACGTTCCCCGTAATGACCAGAGGGATCGGTCTAAGGGCTGATTTGTGATTTTAGTTACATTGCGGACTGTTGGTTACGTCCAGTTCAACCGACCGATCAAAACTCGCAATGTAATGAAACTCGTATGCGAGTTCTCGCATCATCTAAATAGGCCCTAATGCCGGGAGAATGGAAAATTATTATAATGGAAAAAAAGTTAGCGCGCAAAAGAAAATGATTGATTCTCAATGATATTGATTTATTTAATTTTTCAACAAGAAATAAATTCTTATCCTTTTTCTTGAAAATCAAAATAATTGTGGGTTTAAACTTCTGCGTCTAACAATATATTTACAGCAGACATATCTGCAACATAAAAAAGGTAAAAGGTTGTAGAAAAATTTGTCATTACTGAAACCTATGAAAGATAGGTTTTATAACTTTTGTGGTAGGCCGGTTACTAAACTTTAAATTGTTCGAGAGCATCACATTATATCCTACAGTATATTTGTGTTTGGAATATAATAGAACACTATTTTGTGAATGTATGTGTAAAGTAATCTCTAAAAAATATATTGAGATTTTTGGAAAAAAAAATTTTAAAAATTTAGTTTTTAAAAAGATGTAAACATCAAATTCTACAGTAGCGATTTTTTGTTCAAAAGGCATAACTAAATATTTTACATTGTAAGTAAAATATGCACCACTTTTTTAGTGGTGCATACGTAACGAGCAATAAAAATGTTTGAAATAAATAATTACAATACAACATTAATTAAACACTTGGTGATTTTCCACTATATTGTTACGCCAATTATTCTACTCAATCTAATAAAATAAAAAACCAGGGGATTTTATTTTTACTATTTTTTAAACAATTATAACGTATTTTACCCCACGCGCATTAATTCTACAGTATATTTTTTTAATGCACCATACAGCCTGTAATTAATGTTATCACAATGTCAAAGAATCTCCTATTAATACAATGAGCTTTTGTCACAATTGTAAAAATGGCTATCGTTAAATTATTTAAATGATCGGCGCGGGGCGGGAGGGGAAGCGATGGCGATACCTCAAGGCCGCACGGCCGCAAAGCAACGGATTGGATAGGATGAAGGTATCTTAGGGCGGTTACAGAGTAGCGTTTTATACGAGCGTACGCGTACAGTCACCAGCAATTAAATGTCTGCTAGTGCACGAAAATACTAACGACCTTTTTTCCTACGTCCAGTTGACCTAAGTTTAAAATGTATAAATTGCGAAACTTGTAACGACATGTGTCCCACGTTTAGCTGACCTAAGTTTAAAAAGTCTACCGTACCGCGAAGAAATTCAAAGGTGTATGTGAAGTCCCCAATCCGCATTGGGCTAGCGTGGGGACTACCGTACGAAACTGATAATTTTATTTAACATCACGATTTTTGGTCGTTCATGAACTGTCAAAAGTGACGTTTCTTCAAATAAAAACGTCACTTTTGACACTTGTATGGATGGCATATGTCAGTGTCAAACAAGTGACTAAAGTGACGTTTTTTTTAGAAACGTCACTTGACACTTGTATGGATGGGATATGTTAGGGTCAAACAAGTGAGAAAGGTGACGTGTTTTTAAGAAACGTCACTCTTGACACTTGTATGGATGGGATATGTCAGTGTCAAACAAGTGACAAAAGTGACTTTTTTTTAAAGAAACGTCACTTTTGACAAGTATGGATGGGCTATGTCAGTGTCAAACAAGTGACAAAAGTGGCGTTTTTGAAGAAACGTCACTCTTGACACTTGTATGGATGGGATATGTCAGGGTCAAACAAGTAAGAAAAGTGACGTTTGTTTTTAAGAAACATCACTTTTGACACTTGTATGGATGGGATATGTCGGTGTCAAACAAGTGACAAAAGTGACTTTTTTTAAAGAAACGTCACTTTTGACATGTATGGATGGGATATGTCAGTGTCAAACAAGTGACAAAAGTGACTTTTTTATTTAAAGAAACGTCACTTTTGACATGTATGGATGGGCTATGTCAGTGTCAAACAAGTGACAAAAGTGACGTTTTTGAAGAAACGTCACTCTTGACACTTGTATGGATGGGATATGTCAGGGTCAAACAAGTAAGAAAAGTGACGTTTGTTTTTAAGAAACGTCACTTTTGACACTTGTATCGATGGGATATGTCGGTGTCAAACAAGTGACAAAAGTGACTTTTTTTAAAGAAACGTCACTTTTGACATGTATGGATGGGATATGTCAGTGTCAAACAAGTGACAAAAGTGACTTTTTTATTTAAAGAAACGTCACTTTTGACATGTATGGATGGGCTATGTCAGTGTCAAACAAGTGACAAAAGTGACGTTTTTGAAGAAACGTCACTCTTGACACTTGTATGGATGGGATATGTCAGTGTCAAACAAGTGACTAAAGTGACGTTTTTTTAGAAACGTCACTCTTGACACTTGTATGGATGGGCTATGTCAGTGTCAAACAAGTGACAAAAGTGACGTTTTTGAAGAAACGTCACTTTTGCCATGTATGGATGGACTATGGCAGTGTCAAACAAGTGACAAAAGTGACGTTTTTTTAGAAACGTCACTCTTGACACTTGTATGGATGGGCTATGTCAGTGTCAAAAAAGTGACAAAAGTGACGTTTTTGAAGAAACGTCACTTTTGACATATATGGATGGGCTATGGCAGTGTCAAACAAGTGACAAAAGTGACGTTTTTGAAGGAACGTCACTCTTGACACTTGTATGGATGGGATATGTCAGGGTCAAACAAGTGAGAAAGGTGACGTTTTTTTTATTGATATTGACTTTCAAAGTATTGTCATTAGGCTTTTTGAACGTAGCTATTTTAAGCGTAGCAATTTTAAAAGTATTGGTCTCAAATTATTTGTTATTTATTTTGATTTCTCGCAAAGCACTTGTTATTATTCCAATATTTTTTTGATAACACGTGTTAAATAAACAGATAATTGTAGAAATATAAAATTTTCGAGTGTAGGATGAATAAACATATTTTTTAAGCATAAAATAAAAAATAAAAAATCATAATAAATAGATCTCACGGTATCCGAGTGGTGCAAATTTCCATATCAATTGAGATTAATATTATGACCTAATCATCAAATTTTCGAATTGTGTAGGAATTTTTAAGTTACATTTATATCGATTATTTAAAAAATAACTATAGATTGAGCTTACTGTACACAGCTCACAGGAAACTCTCGGGATTTCTTTGTTATTAATCATGAACTAACTTAAGACATATAATTGATACATTATCCCGACTGTATGACTTAGTCTGTATAGTGTTCTAGATATTGACCCTAGGGTCATTAATTTCATGAAGAGCTCAATTACGGTACTGGAGATAATCGTATCGTGGGCATCTGTAAACCCTAAATATTGATTAGAAAAAGCTTTCGAAACTGTACGAATTAATGCAAGCAAAATTTTTTCTTCCCCCGCCTATGGGTAGACATCACGAATTCAAACTGGTAGTTAATTTTGAGTTAATCTTAAAACACATCAATCGTTTTTATAATGTTTGGGTAATATATTATGGTTAAAATAATTATCAGTTCGTGACACTCGACGCGTCAGGAAAAAAATAAGATCCCATGAAAAAGATTAAACAATGTGCGAAGATCGTGAAAGTTTAAATTGACATCTAAAAAAGAGGTCAAAAGGGTCAATTAGACGGCAAGCTCTAAAACAATAAACAAGCGGCCTCGAAAACCTTTCCGTATTTTCCCAAGGACACGCTAAGCCCCGCAAATAGTGGGGTATTAAGCGAGAGCGTTGTTTCGCAACAAAATGGCGGCAGTGGGAGTGCACTTAGCGACATTACGCATGCAAATCCCGATCGTTTGCCGTCATCTGCGCTTGTAATCTGATTCTGCCGGGAGCTTGCCGGTTTTCCAGTCATTTTAGGGATCTGAAATATTTAAATGAGGTAAATGTATTATGTTTAAGATGGTATTTTTACTGGTTATTCGAAACATATGAAGTAGTAAGAAATCCTATTTTTTATATTTTTTAATCTAATGCCCACTTAAAAACGTGCAGCAAATAGGTTGCTTAATAATCTTCCATATCCGCAAGGTTGTAAGTAAGTAAATCTTTATTTAGGAACAGCACCATACGACATAAAAACAGTAGGTAACAAATTATTTTTATTTTACTTTTAACTGTGGTTTATTCGTAATTTAGTAGCTGCTCTTCTGCAGGTAGGTATTAGTTTTACGACTTCATAATATATATTAACTCACATATATAGACGGATCTATCGCGAAATTTATTTAATTACCTTTATTTACCGACGTTTCGACACAGGTTTCACTGGTCGTGGTCGCGGCTAACCGTCACGCCAAATTTCGCGATAGACACGTCTATAAATGTGAGTTAATATGTGTTCAAAACGCGAAAGTTTTAAATATTATACATAATATATATATTTTTACTATAACCTTAACAAATGCCTTTTGTAAATGAGTGCAAGTATACTAAAAATATCATACAAGAAAATAAAAAATTAAATGAACTCTCATTCCTTTAAGCCACTGTCACATTCTTAAAACTTACAACACCGGCATCCCAAAACACGTGCCAATGCCAACGTGCCACCGTAAACAACACCCAACACTAAAACTTTAAAGCAATATACACTAACCTTTCGAAATCTCGTAAATTCACCCAAAGACTTCACCGACAGGAGAGTCATATTATTGAAGATTCGCGTCACGAGTACCCACTCGTACACCTGGCCCGTATTCCCTGACGCCTCACTAGTTTCTACTTTCACTCGCAAAACGTGAACTCGACTGTAAGTTGATCCTAGTGTAATATGGTCTTCAGGTTTGTAATACCTGTGCCACGTCGGAGGCCAGACGTACACTGGTTATGGGGAAGTGATTGGATTACTTTGTGGATAGCAACCCTGACGCCTCACTTGCCTCTTGACGCCTGACTCGTTCAGTGCCGACGCACTCCGGCTAGCATTTGGCGTAGATAAGAAATAACAGATGTCTCAATTCTTGATGATTACAGTATTTGAAATGTAATGCTTAAAATATTTTTTACCACACCAGCTCATAAAGGTTTTCTTTATCCTTCAAAACATGGTGAGAAAGTTGCGTCTTATTCACGAGAGTGGCCAATTTTATGCAATTTTTGAGTCATTTCAAGCCCTGCCTGCTAAGCCGATGGTCCTGGGTTCGAATCCCGGTAAGGGCATTTATTTGTGTGATAAACACTAATATTTGTTCCGGAGTCATGGATGTTTTCTATGTATATAAGTATGTATTTATCTATATAAGTATGTATATCGTCGCCTAGTACCCATAGTACAAGCTTTGCTTAGTTTGGGGCTAGGTTGATCTGTGTAAGATGTCCCCCAATATTTATTTATTTATTTATTTTATTTATTTTCTCACGTTGGCTGGTAGTATTTACTAGTTTAATTTAGGGATGATTTTGAATGTTAGGCAGTTATGTACATAATTATCGCGATCATTTGGATTTGATTTGTAATGTTTAGAGTTAGTATTTTCCTCGCGTTCGTGTGGTGAATTAAAGATTTTATTTGTTATAGAAGTTTAATCATAATAATATTTACGGAATTAAGAAAGTAACTAAACATTTCTTTATTTTACTAAAAACTTTATGTAAAACTAGACTGTCAGTAGTTAGCTGTGTTAGATGGAGCTCGAGTTTGTCTTATTGCCTCTCTCGTCACTTGAATCACCCTCGTCCAGCGGCTCGCAAACTGTGCTCTACGTATGTTAGTCCTATTATAAGCCTAATTTTAGATTTTACTAGCCGTTTGCAGTCCTATGGATTTAAAATGTATCTGAGATTTACAAAATAATAAATTCTAGTTTTTTCAGCTTTCGTCACAATTGTAGGTTAATCGTAAAGGTTAAAAGTTTTAAATGACTAACTGGCTAAAAGCTACCTATTTACTAAACACCATCAACATTTCGTACATTATTAAACCATCGAAAAGCACAGTTTATTACGAATGTACCTAAAGTAAGAATGCTAAGCACAAAGAATTTCGTACATTGACACGCAATTTCCTATCTCTACAGCACGCGCAAAATCATATTGCTGTCCCGCTCGCGCAGTGGCATTTACCGCTGGCATCACCGGAGGTACAAAGTCACATATACATATGGTACATGTGGTATTTCTTTTTGCCACGAATAAACTATTTCTATTCTATTCTACCATATCACCAATCTCATATGTATTACAATGCTAATAATAGGGAAACCATTCTACATGATATTAAAGCTCTCAAAGGGCCTCTACGTGTTGGATTTATAACCCCATGCAAGCCTATAAAAAGACCGGGATTTAGTTATAGGCCCGTGAAATCCTAAATGGAAACCATACAATGTCACATGTGTTTAATCGGCGGTACAATGTGACATGTCACCATACAATGTATTACAATGCCAATAACAGGGAAAGTTTTACAATCTCAGGTCCACTCGTGCCAATCAAAGACCAACACACCGACGTTTTTATTCATCCAAAGTGCATTTTAACACGGGGGGTGAATTAAGGAGTTCATTTAACATCTGAATTAGAAGCTACGGGGTGCTCTTTTGGAGCCGTCAGAACCTTTTGCAGAGAATGTTCGATGGAAAAGTGAAATTCGGGGATGTTTTTTAGTGTGTTGTAGACTTTTAATGTTTTATTCAACAGAAAACTCATTGGTACAGCCAAGTTAGCCGCCTATTCTCCCTAGATATTTTAACCTTAGACATGTTTGTGCCATTTTAATTGGTAGTTATTCTTTTCTATAAGTAATTTAATTAAGTTTTTCGTGTAACAATGTAAAAAAAAAACATTTACTAATCACTTAGTTGAAAAAGAATGCATTGCTGTTCACGTCCTCGCTATTCTGTTTATAATATAAGATAAGATAAGATAAGTTGTTGGTAAAGAGTTCAAAGAATAGCACAAAAGGTAAATGTAAACTAACAAAATTTTAAAAAGCCTCTTGTGCACACGCGTAGACCTTCGCACCTCCCAGAGAACGTGCATTAAAATCCACTTATTTAAAAATTAAAATATTTTACATTGCAAAATCTAGGTAAACGCTCGCTCAAGTACTAAGCCATTTTCTAAAGAGGTCCTTTTCTTATTCTCAACGAGTATCGCAAATATAAAGCCATCTGAAAAGCGGTACATAGACGCTGAATAGGTAAAGACGTCGATTACCAACGTAACTACGTACCTGTCGACTGCAGTTTGGTTTATTTTTAGGGTTCCGTACCCAAAGGGTAAAAACGGGACCCTATTACTAAGACTCCGCTGTCCGTCCGTCCTTCCGTCTGTCACCAGGCTGTATTTCACGAACCGTGATAGCTAGACTGTTGAAATTTTCATAGATGATGTATTTCTGTTGCCGCTATAACAACAAATACTAAAAATAGAATAAAATAAAGATTTAAGTGGGGCTTATTCCATACAACAAACGTGATTTTTGACCGAAGTAAAGCAAGTCGGGCGGGGTCAGTACTTGGTGACCGTTTTTTTGCTTGTTTTGCTCTATTTTTTGTTGATGGTGCGGAACCCTCCGTGCGCGAGTCCGACTCGCACTTGGCCGGTTTTTCTTTTATACCGTTTCTGAAACACGGCTGCGTGCTGCAACAATGTGTGTTAGCATTTTGGGATTAGAGTGCTTTTGTGTTTTATTGTTAGCTTCTCTTTTAAACTAGGTACTTTTATCTATACGTTTTCATTACAATATTCTGTTTCATTCGCTTGTAGTATTTTTTCTGCGACATCTTATTATCACTAAGTAGATAATTAATGAATCCCGAAGTTTGACGTTACATGATTCGACTGGTTTGAAGAAAATCTCTTACCACTCTCCATATCATTTTCAACTGCAAGGGTAAGTATTTTTTTAACCAGGTTTACTTCCACAAAACGTACATAATAATCTAAAAGGTAATGAAAATAACAAAAATTTAAGGCAATTGTCGCAGCTGAAGTGAATTCGACTAAGTTATAACGACAATATGAATCGTCGTGTGTCACCTATAATATAATAGTCATGTAAGTACCTACCTATAGCTAGGTCGCGCCGCGTTTTCATTTCATAGGCAAGGTAAATAGGATCTGCGTTACTAAGTACTCCGTGCATTTCAATATGCAAGTGCTATCCATCCTTCCCATCTCTGTGTCACCTTGTTGTCCTCACTAAAGGCGACCCGAGTTAAAAACTTGCCAGCTTTCTTTGCGAAGCCAATTCGCTCGCCGAAGCGGACTCGAGCCAAACAATCAGCGCCACTTCCACTTTTATACTTTGTTGGAGACTGTTTTTAATTTGCCGTGTGTGAGTTAGGGTTTGTAAAGTGTTTTGTTTTGAAGATAGGATATGATTCTTTTAGTGCAAAAGTTGGAGAATAACACTTTAAAAGTTTATATTTTTAGCGAATAAAGCATGTTTGTGACGACGCATGCACTTAGGTAGTTCATAATGCTATTTTGGAGGATACTTATTTTAATACAACGCACCAATATTATAACAGCGGGCTAGATGCCTTAGGAGGCGACTCCTAATGGCATTTTGTGAGGACATCAGCGTTAAAGGCTCGCGCTTGGTACAGTGACGTCATAAAAACAATATATATTTTTTTAAACAGGATCGGCCTCCTTCTGTAGATTCCGTGTCAATTCATGGGGCTACGCCGTAGCACGTAGTCTGGCAAAGCGACTTGCCATGATATCAAAAGAATTAATTTATCCTACCATTTCTATGTATTAGCCAAATAACGTCCACTGTTAAACATCCCAGTGATATTCACTCTCTCTGTATTGCAAAATCTTCATCCTTGGAATCTCCGTGAATCTTGAACGAAGTTTTCACTTTGTTGTACCTATGCGTTCCCTCCATTATTTACTCACTCAAGTCGGTATTATGAAATAAATAAATGAACTAAGCAAATAAAATAACTGCAAACTTTTTCATCTCAATTCCATCTGCTAAAATCTATAGAACATTCGAAGCGGTACCTGCGTGGAAAATCACGCAGCCCTACGAAAAAAATGGAAAAGTCGTAGCCACCGCGCTTCGTATATTTACATTGGTCGATTTTTTCCGAAACCCTTTTTTTCGGTTTTCATCCTTTGTTTTCTAAATGCCGCCGCTGTATTCACAAGTTCATATTTGGAACCCAGTCACGCGAAACGGGCTTTGACATTCTGCATTGCAAGATTGAAGTAGTATTTTAAGGTTCCTTATGCAAAGTCATTTTTTTCTATCCTGGAAAGCTGATCTATCCTGATTCTATCGGTTAAGTTTTCAAAATAAGACACTATCGATTGTTATCTCTGTCGAAGAAGGCTTTCGGCGAATTTAAGAGATTTCGGAAAGGTTTGTGTAAATTGCTTTCAAGTTTTAGTGTTTTATATTTATATATAGGTAACTATGTATGCGAATTATGTATTATGTCAACGTTTATTAAAACATGCGAGGTCACGTAATTCTTATATATGAAAGGACTACGGAATCCCATAACACGAATCGATGCTCTCATATCTTTCCCCATATTTCACGTTCGTCAATGCACACGGTAAGAAGTACAAAAAACATGTATTTCCCATCGACGTGAAGGATTTATATGCATCAAGATACGTCGGGTCGGGATGAAAATGTTTTGTTTCGCTTTTTCCACGGCCATTGTAGTGCGTCTGACCACTGCACTTGTACATTTAGATTTTAGAACATTTCAAATTTAAAGCGTGTGCGTTGCTGTATACAGAAATACCTATGGAAGTTTGTATTTTTTTGTGAATGTTGGTGGCTTATCTAAAAATATTATTAATTTACAAATAAATGTTATAATTAAACATTACAGAACTCAGTCTAGTTTAAATTTGTGATATCTCATATTTGCATGCATTTGAGATTAAAAAAGGCAAGTTATATAATAGTAATTAATTGGTGCAAGTAATTGGTGTGAACTTAATACCTAATATAAACAGTTTTTGATATGTTATTTTAACTTTGTTTTGGGTAGTAAAGACCTTTCACTGTAAAAAATTAATACTTAAGTGATTTATTATGGTTTATGATTTATTCTATATTCGTCAGATTTGTGTCCGAAAAACTTTACTGCACAATAAATATAATGAGCTTGTGGTGTAGAATCAATTGGAATAATCGTAATGTTTAACTGCCAAGCACCCTGCGTTCCTTTCAAGTACCAACATCTAATCTAATACTCATTAGATCCAAAACCTCTTCTCTACGGCCAATAGTATTCTAAAGATAGTAAATTACAGTAACGACGTACTTAAGATAAAAGTTAACCGCTATTCGTTTTTTAACTCTATACTTCCCTGCTTTAATAGACATCTGCGTCTTTAGAGGCACCATGTTAACAGCTTGAGTTTTGGTTACAGATAATGTAAAAACGTTCTTTGATGATGATACTTTTCAGAGTTAAGGTTAAGGTAAGGTACAGGCATAAGTGGATTTTATAGTAATAATTATTTGAATAGCAATTGATAGCTTTCAAAACATTGGTTTGTAAACAATCATGTCACTGATTGATATTATTCCTATACAGCTTATAAAACAAAGATGATTGTACGTACGTAATATAAATATATAAATAGATATACATTACATACGTTTTTAATTTGCGCGCAAAAAAGACTGATTCGATCACTCATTTGCACACCAGTACGGATATGATGGTCGTTCTTGTCTACGTGACAGCGTGATAAAACGGTGTCCGTCACTTTCTTTCCCACGGTGTTAAACAGTGACAGTTATTTTATCACGTGGATAAAGATGGATAAAGCTATCCATAATAGGCTGGCTGACGAAAGAAAATGAACAGAATTACTAAAAATAACACATAAGAAGTATTGGCCGTGGAAAAATCTGCACCAGGCAGAGTAACACCGGTCCAAGCAGGCCGCGTATTCCCACGGAGACTAATCAAAGGTTTCGGTAAACCAGTGTCACTCTGACTTCGAGATTTGTTAAACTATTAATAAA
Organism: Cydia amplana; assembly: GCF_948474715.1. Lineage (NCBI taxonomy): Eukaryota > Metazoa > Arthropoda > Insecta > Lepidoptera > Tortricidae > Cydia > Cydia amplana. Next base: position 7,247,198 of record NC_086085.1, read on the forward strand.
TATGTATTTAACTGTCTGAGATCACACTAATGCATACGTTTTTGAACTATCGGTAGGTGGTAAGGCGTGCGTGTTCCAAACTGTACGAATGAGTTTTCGAAACTTTTGCAGAAACCTATGTAATAATGATCATTTTGTTAATTTAAAATACTCTTGTGTGACAAAAATTTGCAAACTGTATCTGTGTTACGTAAGCGAATGCAATAATAGCCCTGGATCGATTTAATCCTTTTTCCTACAGCGTTTGTTTGTACACCGGCTACGTGGACAGAGCAGCGGGGCAAAAAAATGGAGTATAGAGCAGGGATGTTGCAAATATCCGCATCCGCATCCGCAACCGCGGAACTTCCGCATTATTTTCAACATCCGCATCTGCATCCGCATCCGCATAAAATCGATGCGGATTTAATGCGGATGCGGATGTGGAACAGGTCGGTACAGGAACCGTCTTAGCATCGGCGTAAGTGCTAGACTGCTAGGTAATTTATCATTAGCCAAAAAAACCTATTGTCAAGCGTGAGTGGGACTTAATGTACGGAACCTCTGGAACGCGAGTCCGACTCGCACTTGGCCGGTTTTTTGAAATAAAAATTACTAAATGTAATATTTGACGTTTTTTATGTTCTATCTTGACATCCGCATCCGCATCCGCATCCGCATCCGCGGATGTGAGCCTTCAAAAATCCGCATCCGCGGATGTCAAAAAATCGGCATCCGCAACATCCCTGGTATAGAGGTCCCCAGCCTTTACTATGTGCTCGCGCATTATCTGAAAAGCAAAACGTGTAATAAAAGAGATACGGTGTATAAAGTCCCTCTCGTCTTCATATTCCACTTATTTATAAAATATCTAGCTAATCCTGTTGCAAGTGTCGGTTGAAGAGTGCCAACCCTAGCGTAAATATAAAGATTTGAGATTAACAGGCCAATTCGACTAGATGCATCTCAGTAAATCAATAATTCTCTCTTATCCAAGTTTTATTTCTAGTCCCGAAAATTCATATGCTCCACTCCACGGTCTCCATATTTGCAAATGATACCTACACATTTTGTCTGAAACCATAAGCCGATTTTGTTATTGGCTTCACTAACAAAATAAAAGATTCTGATTCATAATAAAATAAAAGCTTTTAACAATATATTGTAGGTATACTTTTATCATAATAAGGTTAACTTTTACAAAATGTTTTTTTTTATCACGTACGTAACACATCATTGTAGCTGGTTATTACTAGGTACTTTCTTTTGTCTAAAAACCAAAATGGTCATCGAATGAAAACAGGAGTTGACAATGTGACGTGCCCGTTACCAATACTAACATAACATGTTACGTTTATACGTGATGGCACACGTTTGTAATCTCATATCTAAATGAGCAAACGGCAAACGTATATGAACCGAGAAACAGTAGTATATCACAGAGAGTGTGAAGATGCATCTTCTAATGAAAAATCTCTTATTGAGAACGTGCGCCTTTTTGCTCAGAGGGGCTACCGCGAAAACCGAATTTCGCAAATTGCGGGGATCTTTCTCCTTTACTCCAATGAAGGCGCAATTAGAGTGACAGAGAAAAATGCCCGCAATTTGCGAAATTCGGTTTTCGCGTTAGCCCTCCAGTACATGTTGCTAACGTACTAGTTGTTCAAGCGTGTTTCCTTTTTCACATGTTTTTTATTAACAATGGAATGTTATTTATGTTTAGTAAAAAGTTACCTGTTTGTTTACCACTAGCAGTGATCCGAATTAGGTAATAAGTAGGTAAGAATCTACTTATACAAGTTTGGTCATTTGTACTTACCCACCTTCTGCAACACATCTGATGATTAAGATGGAGAATTTAGGCTCAAGATGCGGCTAAAAGATTTTATCCTTTTTTTGATACGATCGGACCAAAAACTACACAGAACATATTAAAGAGGTTAGAATGGCTATCGCGCGCAGTTAGTATCGGAACCGGTGTCGCCGCTCGTTCCTCTCCACATAATACTAACATTCGCGCAACGGTAGTAAAAACTTGTGTGCCTGGTGAATGGATACGCCTCCTTTAGACAGATTTGATGTCTGGCTTCTTAATCTGAAGGTTATTGTGGCGCAAAAAGGCATGTTTACTTCGTTTTCGGTCAGCGCGGGCGAGTAGCATGCGAGCGTTTGCTCAAAACCGGCGGCAACACGTACCCTGCTCGCATCGCCATTCTAACTTGTTCTGTGAAAAACTACGTACCCATGTTATCATTAAGTAAAACGAGTATTTGTCCGATTGTTTCTTTTCATTCTCATTAATTTAACCTTTTCGACGCCGTGTCAAACACAAAAGCACGCTCACGCTGACGCCACGTCACCGAAGTGTCAAAACTGGAATTGAACTTTATACATATGCAAGTAGGTCTATGTTGCTCTGTGGTCTGTGACCGATTAATCGGTCTTTGGTGTTGAACCTACGGTGCGGATATATCGGTTATTGGCGTCCAGAAGATTAACAAATCAGTATGCCCGTCTCCGTTCAGCATGCTAATATCAATGACGTTTCAAAATTGAAACTAAAACACCTGCAAAGTACTTTAATTGGCTTAAAAATGAAACTTTTCAATTAAGACTTTATAAGGGAATTAATTGCGGCGCAGGTGATAGGTATTAAGGCAACTTCACGTCGTTAAAGCGGAACAACTTCACTCGGGAACTTTTAAGTCTTCAAGTATTGATGGGAGGCTTTGCTGCCGTATAATTTGTTTAATGTAGCGCTGTTGAAAATTTTAACAGTCTTTCTGTATATTTAAACGGCTTCTGCCTACTAAGCAGGAGGATCTGGGTTTGAATCCCGGTATTTATATAAGTGTGTTAAGTATCTGTACACTTGACTTACATATAATATGTATAAATCTAGTATTAATATACATATCGAATAGAATAGAGAGCGTTTATTCGTGGCAAAAGAAAATAAGAAAACAACACGTAACATAATAACACAACTTAACATATAGTGTATGTTTTATTTAAATATTTAAGTATACTCAATTATATATAGTTAGGTATATGGTTGTATAGTACCCACACACAACATAACCATACTATGAAATAAAACTATGAAAACGGATTATATCGCGTATACTGTCACCCGCTAACCACGATCGCTGTAAAGGGTTCGAAACGTCGGGATGTAGTATAAATTTTGTTACGCGATATAATCCGTTTTAATAGTTTTATTTCATGCGTAACTATCGCGGTAACCGAAGACAATATTACATACTAATGTAATACTAGTAGTTCGCCCCGAACTGAGAACTCGCGGTTAACCAAAAATTATATAGCGATTGACTTTGTTGCACCTACTTAGGTACTCGTATAGTGCGACATAAAATAATAGAAAATAAATGAGGGCGCCACTTTCTACGTACCTGTCACATTTTTGACGTAAAATGCTTACACATGACAACAATTTAGTATGGACATTTTTGAGTTCCATTTTATTTAATTTCTACTATTTTATGTCGCTCTATAGGCGGCAATGGATCAAAGATCGCGTGGATTTATTGCAAGGTCTGTGGAGCCTTTAACTGATTGATTTAAGCAAAGATTAATATGTATATATAGTTGGACAAGCAGATCTTGTCAGTAGAAAAAATGTAGGCGCGAAGGCATATGGTCTCATAGAAAATTTGAGTTTCGCACCTTTTTCTACTGACAAGATTTGCTTTTTTGCATCAATTTTGAAGCGCCATTTACAAGTTTAGCGTTAAGTAATATAGATGGCGCTATTTTTTCGAATAAAGGGCTTCGTATACGGCTGTCCCTCCCCTGGATTTAAGTCACTACCATAGAGATTAAAATAAACTGTATCTGTGCTAAGCCGAAATATTTCTTGTCAAATGTCACATACATATATTATGTTTATTCTATTTTATTTTTATCTTGCTAATTATTTCAAAATGGTAAATTTAAAAACGATATTATAAAAGTGTAAGTCGAGCACTTTCATTTGATACTAAACTCGACCATGTTTCTTGCAAAAAATTGACCAGAATAGCAAGACCCCTCACAAACAGCTTTTTGGCCTTCTAAGCTCTTCTAGCTCAATAACCTCTTGATCGGGCCTGCTCATAATTTAATGACTAAAATATAATGCCCTCGACTACACGTTTACCCAATTTCATTTAAATTAGAACAAATTTACTTAAGTTATTGAGTATCAAACTATCTTCTGACAGTTCAGCTTAAAAACATCGAAATGCCGAGACGTGCCGCTAGCCAGCCGCGTGTTCAAAGTCGAATGTAAGAACTTCGCTTCGCTTCGCTCGCTCGTTCGATGATATACTAGTAGTTCGCCCCGAACTGAGAACTCGCGGTTAACCAAAAATTATATAGCGATTGACTTTGTTGCACCTACTTAGGTACTCGTATAGTGCGACATAAAATAATAGAAAATAAATGAGGGCGCCACTTTCTACGTACCTGTCACATTTTTGACGTAAAATGCTTACACATGACAACAATTTAGTATGGACATTTTTGAGTTCCATTTTATTTAATTTGTACTATTTTATGTCGCTCTATAGGCGGCAATGGATCAAAGATCGCGTGGATTTATTGCAAGGTTTGTGGAGCCTTTAACTGATTGATTTAAGCAAAGATTAATATGTATATATATAGTTGGTCAAGCAGATCTTGTCAGTAGAAAAAATATAGGCGCGAAGGCATATGGTCTCATAGAAAATTTGAGTTTCGCGCCTTTTTGTACTGACAAGATTTGATTTTTTGCATCAATTTTGAAGCGCCATTTACAAGTTTAGCGTTAAGTAATATAGATGGCGCTATTTTTTCGAATAAAGGGCTTCGTATACGGCTGTCCCTCCCCTGGATTTAAGTCACCACCATAGAGATTAAAATAAACTGTATCTGTGCTAAGCCGAAATATTTCTTGTCAAATGTCACATACATATATTATGTTTATTCTATTTTATTTTTATCTTGCTAATTATTTCCAAATGGTAAATTTAAAAACGATATTATAAAAGTGTAAGTCGAGCACTTTCATTTGATACTAAACTCGACCATGTTTCTTGCAAAAAATTGACCAGAATAGCAAGACCCCTCACAAACAGCTTTTTGGCCTTCTAAGCTCTTCTAGCTCAATAACCTCTTGATCGGGCCTGCTCATAATTTAATGACTAAAATATAACGCCCTCGACTACACGTTTACCCAATTTCATTTAAATTAGAACAAATTTACTTAAGTTATTGAGTATCAAACTATCTTCTGACAGTTCAGCTTAAAAACATCGAAATGCCGAGACGTGCCGCTAGCCAGCCGCGTGTTCAAAGTCGAATGTAAGAACTTCGCTTCGCTTCGCTCGCTCGTTCGACAAGTAAGACTTGGTCGATTTATGTATGACTATCGCGTTTCATACCTAATATAAATTTTCTGATAATATATGTTCATATTTATGTAGTACCTACTTGAATATTTTGTTTGATTATGGCTGTTTAGCGATGGCATTAGAATTTAAGAGAATTGGCCAATTTCATAACATACCTACTGTACCTTCTATAACAATTCCATTTCAATATTCACCCGATATTAACCCTGGTCTGCCAATCAATGCTCCAAAAAGACTAGCGATTTCAATACTGCGGCGCATAGAAAAGTTTCCCAAAAACTGAACAAAAATATTCCTCGCTGTTTCATATCGGTATCGATCCATTAATTTAATTCTGTGAATTGTACGTATTGACAATAGCATCCCCGCGGGGTGATTGGGGACATGTTCCATTTCATATTTCTGTTGAATTGGCGTTTTTGGATTATTAAGTTTTTGCCCGTAAATGTAACCGTAAATTGTGAATGCGTAATGTGCTCAGTAAACATTAAATTGATTTTTCAAAATAATAAACTGAATTAAATAAAAAATAAAAAGCGGGGAAACTCTTTTTCTCCACATTTAATAAATCGGGACTTCCTTTGATTTAACCACTCGCTCCACGGCACACTCAGGCTCACGACTCCTGTACGACGTTCTGACGTCATAGCGTGAGGTCTCGCTTATTAATTTCAAATTATCAATTAATTTTAATCATGTTCCTCGCGTTGTCCCGGCATTTTGCCACGGCTCATGGGAGCCTGGGGTCCGCTTGGCAACTAATCTCAGTAATTGGCGTGGGCACTAGTTTTTACGAAAGCGACTTCCATCTGACCTTCCAACCCAGAGGGTAAACTAGGCCCGTATTGGGATTAGTCCGGTTTCCTCACGATGTTTTCCTTCACCGAAAAGCGACTGGTAAATATCAAATGATATTTCGTACATAACTTCCGAAAAACTCATTGGTACGAGCCGGGGTTCGAACCCGCGACCTCCGGATTGCAAGTCGCACGCTCTTACCGCTAGGCCACCAGCGCTTTAAATAAATAAATAAATAAAATCATTTTATTTCGGACATAAATCCATAGTTGTTAGTTACATTTAAAATTAACTTATAAAATAGCTTATAATTAATTTTAATGTTTCGAAATAATAGTTATTTTGAATCTTTAGGAAGCTATGAGTGTAAGCTTGATTGTAAACACGTTCTACATGGTTCTAATGAACCCGACACTCTTTCTCCTCCAAGTCCTAATTTTGCTCGCAAGATTGGATCGCAAAATATTTAATTACAATCAGGCTTAGTGCCTTACCTTTTTGCTATTTTTCTCTCTCGGTTACCTGCCAATTAAAAAACGATTCATAAATACAATGATAAAGAAAACCATAACAAGTTATAAACAAATTGCGTTTTTGTTGTTAAATCATTGCATTGAAAATGCTTATGCCAAAATTAATTATTAAAGCGATACTAAACTAATTAACTACAACACTGTCAAAAATTAATCTCAGCGATTTTTGTGTTCCATTTAAATGAAAACTAGTGGCGAATATTAAATTCGCCCGCGAACACGAGGCTTTGACACTGTTCATAATGAATTTCGTGCTAACGGACAAGTTTTTAATTTAAATGTATGACGTAGCGCGGTCATAGGGGCACTAGAAGGCTCATATTATGGGAATAGTCATCAGTCCTCACCAGCCTATATTTGTGACACTCTAGGCATAGTTCACCTCTCTCAAGTGAGCTAGCCTAATTCGAATTGCGGACTTCACATACAGATTTGCACTCTTTGCCAGATGTATGCAGATTTCCTTGTATTTAGGTTTTTTTTTGTACATACTTAAGGTCCGAGAAACGCATATTGGTATAAAAAATAAAAAATATAGTTACAGTACAAAACTGAAGTTGCAGATTACATAACCTCATCGGGCCCACGGTCCTATCCGTAGTACCAATTACTTCATTGTATTTTAAGACAATTCGAATTGCATCAGAGTTGTATTTCTTTTGTTTCGTTTGACTCAAAACCAAAAGATATCAACCATACATATTTCCGTCACTATAGATTTCAAATAATATATTTTTTTTATCATGGTGAGTTGGTGAGCGCGGCAACTGAAAAATGTTCTCTGAATTGATGCACACAGGTAGAGCAAGAATCAATCGGCGTTGTACCTTTCTACTCATCTATAAAAACTTCAAGGGTCTTATTAGTTGCCTGGTCTAAATAACAGATGGCGACAAGGGCCTAAAAATAAATAAAACACCAAAAATAAACAAAACATATCATATCATGAAGCGACAATACGAAACACAGCGTCAACCTTGCACTATAAAGGTATATATATATTCAGAAATCCTACAAAAACTCCTACCCCTATGTATGTCACTTCCACTATTCGTTATCTATGCTTCCGCTCGTACGTGAGATTCGGTTTGAATTTTAGATATCACAACGAGCGAGCAAAAAGGAAGTAAACGCACTCGAATTTCCACTTTCCAGACACAACGCTCTCCGCGCCAATGAAATGGAAGATCAAAGAAACTCACATCAAAACAGAATAATATACATGTGTAGGTAGTCTAAATATTTTGTGGAATATTGGTAATAATAATTGTATTTTATTCTCGTGTAATAACTGCGGTAAAGCACCGTCAGAAATAATAAACCTATAAGTATTATCTGTTTTTGCCATATTTAATTTATTTAGGTCAATTTGAATGAATATTCAATTTATAACAATTACTCAAATTACTTACTTTGTAATTATTTTAAATAAATACTTGTCAGCTAAGTTCATTAAAATTTCATATTAAGTAGTTACAGAAAACTGATAGGTTAACTACCTATAAATAACTAAATATTAGCCTGATCACAAAACCGGTTTATCAGATCATACCGTAGCGTAGCCACATCATCTTCTGTCTTTTTTACGTGTAAAACAGGCCCTTGGTCATATTTGGGGTATATATACATACCAATCATGATTCCATGTTAACCGCTCTATAAGTTCGGATAATAAGGCAACCGGTTCTAAATAAGCTTAATAACAAAATAATTATCCTATGTGCTACTCCGAATCCAAACCGAACCCCAAATTTTCTCTGAACCTATTGCACTCTATATCTCCTTGATCAATCGTTACAGCAGTGGACCTACGTCTCAAGAAAACGCTGTAACACTTCACTATTTCACCTCCCAACATTACCGTAATCAACTCGTCTACACAACAACTAACTTAACCAACCCTTCTCAAACAGATAACTAATGAAAAATCGACTTTAATTCACACGCATACGGTTTAAAGAGTTTCAAAGTCGGTGGTAAAGTATTTTGGCACGATCGGCCAACGCGAAGGCTTGCCATTCGTGGGTGTGTAAAAACTCCCATAAAAGTCAACGAGCGCCTAAACTCACAGGAAAGTTGCCGGCAGGAGCAGTAAACCTAAATTGCGAAAACTGTTTGGGTGTAATCATAATATGAAACGGTTTCCATCGATTGAGCGTGGATTTAGATATGCAAAATCGTGATTAATGGCCAGATTCGAATGAAATACGAATGATGTTAAATAATAACTAAAATTGAGAGGTTTGTGTTAAATGTGTCTATCGCGAATTAATTTGTTTGCCTTTAATTTCGCCGTTTCGCCCGGTGTTCACGGTCATGGCCATGGACAACTGAGGGGCAACCGCGAAAACCGAATTTCGCAAATTGCGGGGATCTTTCTCTTTTACTCCAATGAAGGCGTAGTTAGAGTGAAGAGTGAGCCCCTCTGAAGTCCCAATAAAACATCAATACAAAGATTGTATTTGTCACTAGTTTATCTAAGACGTACAAGGATATTACTAGTTTGAGTTCGACCCAAAGCAACTATTTTGGCCTAGTCCAATTAATATGAACATATTCAATGGATTAAAATTAAGAATAACGCATCCTTTCTGATAATTCAGAAGTCACTTCTGGTTGCTGCGACACGCCTGTTACGATTAATAATCATAATACTACTGGCTTAACAATAATAGACAATTTGTGGAGGTCCATCTTGTGAGGGCGAGTCAAAATTGGATACTGTGTGTTTTGCATGCCAGTTTCTGGTGGAATGTGTGTGACTACGATATATTTTTTATAACATCTTATGTACCACATTTTAAAGCAAAATAAAGATATTCATATTTGTATTTTGTATTTAAACAGGCGTCCGATTTTTGCACCATAGGTAGTTCCATTGTATGTGAAACCAATGGTCTAAATAATTGTTATAACAATTTTAACATCACAACAATTTTTTTTATATATTTAAACAATTTTATTTAATCCTTATATCGACCGGGATATATACCGTGATTACCTTTCGAAAACAATACAAAAGGTAGTCACGGTTCATATCCCGGTCGATACGAGGGCTGATCCGAAAGTTGTTAACTGCTCCGGCTCTACTCATGCGATTGCAATATGATTTATAGGTACCACAGGCTAGATGACAAATTTTCATTTATGGTATCAATCAATCAGGTTTGTTTTTAGGATCAAATGTCTATATGGGACCCATTGCATTAAAGCAATACAAAAGTCAGAAATGATAGTCAAAGTTCGACAGTCGTACTTCACTCGCGAAACGCTCGAACAAAACGCTATATGAACGTGCGTGAAGGTCACTGAGATCGCATCTTGAAGTATGAAGAAAACAAGAAAATTGCATTTTTGTCGGTGAAATATTGCGTTTATGTATACAGGGTGGCCCATTTAGATCGGTCAGTATGGGAAAATCTGAAACTATAAGACATACGACGATCTCTTCTTAGGAACCATGTCATCGATTTTAGTAACAAGAACTGCATTCATACATTAAAAAAAGATGTGTACTCAGCTCGGGAATCGAACCCGGACGTTTTGAAAAAATATTTAATATTATTTCTATTTAGATATCGATTGTGTAGGTCTTAAGCAGTAAATGTTACTATGAAACATGATATCTGAAATGAATCACTATAAGGAACTGCCAGAAATTGCAAAACACTCCGTTCCGGGAATCTTTGAATGCTGTGCCGTAGAACTGACTGACCAGAAGTCTATAATTGTTTGTGTATACAGGACTCCTAGTTTCAGTAATCTGACTCTATTTTATGAAAAACTTGACATTATTCTCAAAAAAATATGCTTTAACGTAAATAATAGAATTATTTTATGCGGTGATTTTAATATTGACATAATGAAACATAATTATATATCTTTACAATTTGAATATTTTCTTTTAGGTTTTAATTTAAGCTTAGAAATAAGACAGCCAACACGATTATGTAGTAATACATGCATAGATAACTTTGCACACAACATAAAACAAGGTCAAAATAGTCAAGTATACGACCTCGGCCTATCGGATCACACTGCGCAAGTTTTTAAATGTCCAGGGAATAAGATAAAGAGAGTTGATACATGGCGCGTTAAAAGGCGAAATTACTGCCGGAAAAATCTTGAAATCTTTAAAGAATATCTGGAATGTCTGTCCTTCTCAAACATTTATAGTACTCAAGATCCTAATGTTGCCTATAATAATTTTCTCGACGACTTCCAATTGCTGTATAATTTATGTTTCCCTATAACGATCGTGAAGATTAGAACCAATAAAAAAGTTAAATGGTTATCAAGGGGCCTAAAAGCATGCAGTAAAAAACAAAGGCAACTCCTTTGGCAATATCGTCGTATGCCTACCACTAACAATAAGATAATTTACAAAAACTACTCTCAGCGTTATAAAAGAATAATAAAACTAACACAGAAAGCGCAAAATAACTTTAAAATTGCCTCGGCGAGAAATAAGTCTAAGGCAACTTGGCAGGTTATAAACTCCACCAAGGCTTGTTATAAAAATGATGATATTGACAAGTTAAAATCCGAATTCAATATTGTAACAAAACCCAAAGATGTAGTAAATATGTTAAATAACCATTTCATAGAATGTGTTCAAAACTTACCGAAAAATTATACTCAACAGTGTACAATTAGTAAGAATGTACAGTCAATGTTTATGGCGCCGTCCACAGAGCATGACATAAAGTTAATAATTTATTCTTTAAAAAACACAAGAAGTGTGGGCTTTGATAAAATTAGTACTAATGTAATCAAATACGTTTGTGATAACATAGCCACCCACCTCAGTCACATACTAAATTTGAGTATTGATACAGGCATATATCCAGATAAGTTAAAGATTTCTATAGTCAAGCCTCTATATAAAAAAGGTGATAAGGAAAGCCCTCAGAACTATCGACCAATAGCTTTAATACCAGTGTTCTCCAAAGTTTTTGAGAAATTTATATACCAATCCTTATATCGCTTTTTTGATAAATTTAACTTACTGTGTGAAGAACAAAAAGGTTTCAGAAAAGATATTAGCATAAATATGGCTATTTATGATCTTATACATAATGTTATGGAATGTGTTGATAAAAAAATACCGATATGTGCTTTATTTACAGACATGACTAAAGCTTTCGATCATGTCGATCATGAAATCTTACTTAGCAAACTTAACTGTTACGGTATTAGAGGCAATGTCCTAAATCTTGTCAAATCGTATCTTTCTAATAGGCTACAATACACTGAGATAACAAAAAGTTGTGTTAAAAGTAAAACAGACCAAGTATTCTTATCCGATGCAAGATGCGTAAAATATGGGGTACCGCAGGGAAGTGTCCTAGGCCCTTTGTTGTTTCTGGTCTATATAAATGATCTACCCAAAGCCATCAATCATCCAATGATTCTATTTGCAGATGATAGCACTTCTATTATACAATCTAATGACATTGATAATTATGAAAATGATATTAATACTGTAATAAAAGAAATAATAATGTGGCTTAATAATAATAACCTAAAAATTAACTTGACAAAAACAAATCTAATGCATTTCTATCAGCGAATTAGTCCAAAAGACATCAATGTTGGTTATGAAGGGACTGCGATTGAAACAGTGGAAGTGACTAAATTCTTGGGTCTATACATTGATAGCCAACTTACTTGGAAGTATCACGTAAATGAATTATGTAAAAAACTAAGTAAATCAGCATTCGCTCTACATAAGCTCTCGAAAATAGTAAGTAAAGAATCTTTACTTGTTGCTTACCACGGGCTGGTGGCATCAACACTAAGATATGGCATTATCTTTTGGGGCAATTCGGTTGATAAAGATACAGCGTTTATAGTACAAAAGAGGTGTGTACGATCCATGTGTGGCCTTAATATGACAGATAGCTGCATTCCATATTTTAGATCATTGAACATACTGACCTTACCCAGTCTATATATTTTGGAAACTGCTATTTTCGTTAAATGTAATCCTAAATTGTATGACAAAATTGCTGACGTACGTAGGCTCCCTGTAAGACCTCAATATGAAAACGCATTGCGTAATAAAATATGTAAAACCGCCCTAGTACGGAAAAGCATTTTGGGGATGGCGCCACAAATATTTAACAAAATTCCAAACAATCTAAAAGTTTTAAAAATTGGAAAGTTTAAGAAAGAGCTGAAATTGTTATTAATTAAAAAATGTTATTATAGTGTACAACAATTTTTAAATGATATTGATTTATAATTTATTGTGCTGACAATTATATTTATTTTATTTTGATCTCGCTTTGACATTTATATTAATCTTTTGTTATTTAAATAATTTTAATGTTACCTAGTCATTATTTTCTAGTTCCATAATATTATTTGCATGAAATGTTGTATTTTGATTAATTTATTTATGCAATAATTATGCTTTCAAATATAATTGTGCATGATAAGTAAATATTATAAAACAATCGTACGCCTACAGGCAAAACATAGTGTTCCACAACATGTATATTTTCTAAGACCTAATTATTGTACCTATGTTTTACGAATAAATGATTTATGATTATGATTTATGATTATGATTATAAAATGCATTGTATTCATATCCTTTAATTTATTTTAGTATGTTTTCGAAATGGCCACCATTTTTTTCAATATATTTTACATTAAAAAAAATTAAATGTATGAATGCAGTTTTTCTTGTTACTAAAATCGATGACATGGTTCCTAAGAAGAGATCGTCGTATGTCTTATAGTTTCAGATTTTCCCATACTGACCGATCTAAATGGGCCACCCTGTATAGTTGCCATACAATCTTTTTATGGATAAAATGTGAGGAATCGAATGGTATCCTTACTTATTTCGTTTTTGATAATAAAATAAAAACTTATATTTTGAAACTTTCAGGTGCTGTATTTTTGTATTATTTCCATATATTTTTTTAATATCCACAATATTGTGATAAATTGCTCATTTGCTATCTATTTTACTAGATTTTGATATAAAATTCAACATGTGTCATCATCCCTATTGTGAGGGATATTTCAGTACGTAAAGAGGTGACGTCAATTCATTTTTAGAAAACGCATAGTTTTTTTTTTATTACTTCGACGTGCCGAACCATCAGCCAGGATGATCAGCCCTAGTAGCACGGTAGCATTTTTATCGTTTATCACCATGTCTGTCACGTTCTAACAAGTATGTAAGTGCGAAAGTGACGAGCATAGTGATAGTCGATAAAAATGGATCCGTGCTGAGCCCGCAGTAATTGAGACTCCATTATGTGGTATCATTTTATAAACATTATTGGTTTAAAATCATAATACATTTTTTAGGTGCTGCTAATTGCGAATCTCGACCGTTTTATTACGTATAAATCATTTTGATTGAGTAAACATAATTATGACTTAATTGGTGTCAGTAATTACTCATTTCGTCAAAAGTAGTATTTTCAGATACTAATTCAAAAATGTGCTTTATCATATAAAATTATTTATCAATTGTATATCGAAAATGGCAGAAGGAACCGAATAATTAGACCCGGGTAAATATACGTCCGATTTTTAAAGATTTCAATACGAAATTCATTTAATTGTAAAAAAAAATGTCGTTTTTAATACAGTTGCTCAAAAAGTGGTACTTTACGTAGCTGTTTAGCGTTCGCAAAGTTGTTTTTTGCGAACTAGTGCTTTTTACCTTTCGAGTTTTTTTATTACAAGTTCATTACGTTTTAAATACAGATGTAACACTTATATGTATGAGGAAATTACCATTTCCAAACTATGTTCGGGCAGTGTTATTTTTTTTTTATTTAATTCCGACTGTGAGCGATAAGTCCACACCAAAGATTTGGATTATCAAAAACTTTATATATTTTTATTTTGCCATTAGACATATATTACGTACAAAAAGTATTGTTACCCGATATAAAGTAATTATGTATTTGTTATTATATAAATAAAACGTTATATGATGAACGATTTTTCACTGAAAACTTTATTATTATTTGGCTTCTCTATGCGAAAAGAGAAGAGTCGTAGAATGTATTGGATCTGTATGCGATACAATACATTCTACGACTCTTCTCTTTCTGCACAGACTCTGAATGCAATTTTTTCTTGTATGGTGGGCTGCTGTCTATATATTTCGTTTTTTTAGCATTAGAAAGAACTTGAAAGAAGGTAAGCGATCTTAACATGTATTTTAAATGAAAAACGCTTTTTAAAAATCAGTAACTATTACCTACTTATGAAAGCAGAAGAATATAAATGATCGTATTAGATTCATAATTGTTACATATTTGCCGTAACTTATTTTTAAAATGTGTTTTTCAATTAAAATACACATCAAGATTGTTTACCTTATTTCTAATGCTAAAAAAACGAACTATAGAAAATTTAACTTCTTTAGGACATTCATTCATTCATCTTTAGGTCATTAAATTTAACGCCATCTGTTACGTAAGTATTGAACGAACTGCCGCGAACGTAGTACAACAATACGCGGTTGTTCACACCTACACGCCTGCTGGATTTAGGGAAGTAGCCAACTTAAAGTTAAGCCCCCATTTGATAGATGGCGTTGACTAGAATTTTTTTACAATTACAAAAGTAGTTCAAATAGAATTAAAAAAAAAACCTTTAATGTACTTAACAGTTAACATTGCTTACGAAAAAATACATGTATTTTTTTTTTCTTAACCACTCACATGATTCCAGCAACTAGAGTTTCAAGATTGCGCACCTCTAAAATGATCGTCGCAACTCGAGTTGCAAAAGGAGTGTATGCGGTTTTTTATTTATTATCTGTGAAGGGCTGCACAGATACGGTATAAACAATTTTTAAAACACAGACTACCAACGTGACAATATTTAAAAAATGTTTCAACCATATAGACACAACCACAGTATTTCTTATCTATTTTACTTTGCAAGTTGTTCAGGAAGTGCGATGTGTAAAAAGTTGCTGCGTGTTTTAAAATGCCTCAAGTATTCAAATTTAGATATTTCTATTAGTAATGTATATTAAACTACTCCACGTTTATTGGTCTATTAGTTTAAAACCATATTTTAGACCTACTTAATATTGATGACCAAATAATATCACTTCAAAACAATAGTTCTGTAGATTCTTGACGTGTTTCTTATTTGAATGCCCTACATTTCTAAGATTACTAAATATATCTTGAGCAACCAATAGACATTAAATAGTTCGATTATTAAGTTACATTAATAAACCATAGAATGTATTAAATCACTGTGTATTACACAGGATTAGCGATCAAAACATGTGACGGTAAATTGTAAGTACAAACCCGGCAACTGTGGTTGCTTAAAGCATTTCTGCATATCGTAAGGCATGTGGTGTACTAGACGCGTTGCATACGCGTTTTGGGATTTTTTTTACTACTTACTTATAATTTGTATTTACTAATATTTCTTTGCTATTTACATTGAATAAACTAAATATTTATACGATTAAATAAATAATTAATTAGGTATTACAATTTTAAAGTTCCTATTTCTGTTGAACATCTGCACCGCGCGCTGTTGTGTCTCCACCCTAAATGGGTAGCCATCTTTATTTTTGAGATGGAAGAAGTCAGTTTACCGGCTTATTTACGTTTGTAATCAGTATAATTTTATGTGTTAATAGTTATTATTGGTTTATTGTGCTTAATATGTTGTGAAGTGTATGTTATGGTGGATGTATTAAACGTGTTAGTGTAGTTATAAGTTAGTTCGGTTGTTGGTGATCGGCAATTATAAAAACACCAAAATTTTGTAGGTACGTAGATACTCTTTTGTTATTTTAAGTTATATAGCTACTATCATCGTTATAATTGCATAAGTTATGCATTTTATTTCAAGATTATTAGTGTCTTAAACTGTTTTTTACTATATTTTAGTACTTCAGTGTCTAAATTAGCCACAAAAAAATCATGAACATAATATATAGTTTCACAGCAGATTGAGCAATTCGAAAGTTTCTTATCGGAATTTGAATTAGTTTTACTCGGCAATTTCATAGGTGAGCTATCAAGATGTTTAGTACCAATTAAAAGCTTATTAAGTCTTCTTTAAATTGAATACAAAAAAAAGATACGTTATCGATTTAGATTTTTAATTAAAAATAGTTTTCTACTATAACGCGGACATTATTTCATTGGGTCAACTTTGTGAATTTTTAATAATTATTTTTATTATAACAGCACAATGCTATAGTAGTAAAATAAATTCTTTGTTTCTTTATCATTAAAAAACCAAAAGAATCGTTGCAAATGCTTTAGCAGAAGTAAAGTTATCGATTTTTGAAAATATCATGACACTGTGCCGTCGTATCTGCGAAATGGCAGAGCAGTTCAGGGCACCTTTTGTTAAAATCGGAATCATGTGAGTGGTTAATTAGGCAGTATTTATTTGGTCAGCACAGTTTTTACAGATTTTATACTTTGGTACCATCGTCCATTTACCGTCCGTCCATAACCATTTTTTCCATACTGAACAGTGGCGGCGCGTCAAACATATCCATAGACTACCTTAAATCCTTAAGCTGGCTCATTTTACTTAAAGGAGACATTCCTTTATTTTTATAAAGAAACAAAACTGCATTCAAATATTTTCTATAACTCGCTTGCCTCGCCCGGGACTCGAACCGACTAAAAATTCCAAAAAATAAAAACTCGCAATTTTATTCTACTAGTCGATACAGTTAATGTTAATGATAACATTTCTCCAAGAAACATTAGGTCTTAAACTCGTCTGTCGTACAAAATATCCATAAAATGTAATATTTAGTACTCAAGATTTTTTTAGACAAGCCAAATTGAAGAAAAAAAGAAAATTACTTTGAATGCAGTTTTGTTTTGTTTAAGTTACAGTTTTATGATATGACAAACAATACATTATGACTTAAAACTTTATAGGAAACAAAGGGAACCCATTAAACGAAAGGTATCCAAACTTTTTAGCCCGAAGGCCGCACTCGACCTGAAACAAAATCTCCCATTTTCTTTCTAAAGGGCCCCACTGATTATAAAAATAAAGGAATGTCTCCATTAAGTAAAATGAGCCAGCTTAAGGATTTAAGGTAGTTTCCCTCCAGGGCCCGACTTATCTTTCCACACTGTATATATCATATTTAGAAATAATGATATTCTGATAGGTATAAGGGAGCAGGGATATTTATATTCAAAATACCTTATTGAATAACTCATGCATTTGACTAAATTTATTATTTAACATCATAATATTTTGTACATTAGGATTTATTGTTAACAAAATAAATATTCCTTAACTACAACATTTTTATCCTTTGAATATACTCCGCCTCATATACTCTTAAGTTCGATATACTATTAAATATAGTAAGTTCACATGACCGAGACACAATTCTTCTGTCTTCTAATACCTACTTCAAAATAGGTACTTAATCGTAGTAGCTTTTTCTTTATGTATTCTTCCCATGCTATTTGTTGCTTCACCAGCCCAGTCCATGTCTTTACAACAAGAGAACAAACATACACCTCAAAAATAAAAGATGTCCACCATCATCCAAGTAAACGAACTGGGGCCTAGCCAAAATTGCACTCCCTATGCAGAAAACGAAACGAAACGCTATTGTATCTCTAACACTCGTCCAGTAGTGCGATATAGGCACATAGCGTTTTGTTTCAGTTCTCTGCGAACGATTGTCATATGGCTAGGCTCCCTGATTATCCGTAAACCTCATAGCAAGGAAATAAGGTCTACGTACGGTCAGTTAATGGTGCTGATATAAATACCATCAAATACTGTTCTAAGCATTGTTGGGTTACGAGTCACAAGCGACAACTTCAAAAGGATAAATTAAACGGGGTCTCTATTGTTTCCCAAATAGTTTTAAGTCATAAAGCGGCAATTACACTGCATCGTTCACCTAATGCGGTCGCCGAATTCATTTTAAACTACTTAGGCCAACAAACGTCGTCTTCACATTAGTCTGTCCGCCTACTACGGCGACCGCATGACTCTTGAATGGATTCGTTCAACGAACGTCGTCTTTACACTAGTCTGTCCGCCTAATGCGGTGGCCGAATGTTATTTGTGACAACTTCAAATATAAGTGGCCAATGCCAACGATATAATGAGTACATTTGCATAGAGGTTTTACTTTATCAAATGATCTGCGGTCGCCGCTGTCGGTGACCTAATAAGGCGGACAGATGTCGTATTTACACTGCTTCGGTCACCTTATAAGCGTTGGCAGCTGTCGATCGCCGAATGCGACCGACTAACGTGTTCTTTACATGCGGCGAACGACGAAGTGTAATTGCCGCTTTATGTATTGTTTGCCCGCATTTTCGTTAGTCATAATTAATTTGGTTCAGAAACGCGCCAGTTTTCAGGATTTCCATAAAACAAACCTAACCTAACCTATCTATAGGATAACCTTACGGAAATCCTGAAAGTTACAGTTTTATGACTAGTGATAATATGACAAACAATACATTATGACTTAAAACTTTATAGGAAACAAAGGGAACCCATTAAACGAAAGGTATCCAAACTTTTTAGCCCGAAGGCCGCACTCGACCTGAAACAAAATCTCCCATTTTCTTTCTAAAGGGCCCCACTGATTACCAGTCCGCCGGACGGTATTGGCCTGTCAGTTGTTCGGAACATATCGTCCGGAGGATTAGTAATCAGTGGGCCCCTTAAAGGCCTGTTTGGAGACCCCTGAATTAACGCTCACACGAACTTAACCTGCCACCGTACAGTCAAAGTGACGTTCTAATTTTAAAATGACATGCTTACGTAAACACATAAAACTTGGCATGATGATTTACGGAACATTTATGTCTGGTACTAGTTTTCATTGCTATATAGATCTTGTAGTAGTTAGATATCGCGGTATTCGGAAAACTAGATCCGTTCTAGAGAATAGAACGATACGATATGTACTAGATACCGTAGTTTAGATTTCAACTAGATATCTTTTGCAGCTCAATTCTGGTAACCAATGTCACTTTTACGTTAAATTATCGTATTAAGATCGTTTTGAGATCTAAAAATACATAACGAGACATTTTAGACATTGTGAAAATCGTTCAAGAGTATCTCCAGAATCGCGGAAATGTCAAATTTGACAGGCTAGATCTTATAAATATCGTTGTCATATCTTGTTGATGTCTAATAGATATCTAATAGATGTCTAGTTCAAGATCTGAATCGGGCCCATAGTGTATTACAATGTTTAAAATCAGAGCGCAACTTCGATTGTATGGAAACGGCTTTTTGACGACGAGTTCGTGTAACTCTTAACAAAAAATAAACTCAATAAAATCTTCTAAACAGTGCAAGCGTTGCAGCTGAAGTAATAACTATAGAGGGATGCAATTCGCTGCCTCCGCTGCAAGTGTCTTCTGTGGCGTTGAAATTGACGAACTGGGTGTCCTGCAGGTTGTAACTTGTTATTGCCTTGCCGATGTTATCTGCGTCCTGGTTTTTGAGGTGCGGGCTTCTGCTGAGCTTCCAGAGTTCATCTGCAATTGGAAGGATGAATGATTAGATAAGGACGGGGTTTATTAACGAAAATAGAAAATATGTAGAATAAATATGATATGTATCAACAATCATATTTCAGTATATATCTATAATATCTGGGTGACCGAGCTTCGCTCGGAGAACATATAAAAACTCGAAAATGCGCGTTTTCCCAGAGATAAGACCTAGCTAGATCGATTTTTCGCCCCCGAAAACCCCCGTATAGCAAATTTCATCGAAATCGTTAGAGCCGTTTCCGAGATCCCCGAAATATATATATATATATATATATATATATATATAAATAAATAATAAATAAATAAACAAGAATTGCTCGTTTAAAGGTATTAGATAGATAGATAGATATATGTCGCAGACCGTCTATTATGATATTTATGATTTATGACGGCTGCGGTTGATGGAATGTCAAGTATTGAAATAGTCTATGCTTGAGTGTGTTTGACTGCGATACAGTGACTTTTTTATATGAATGACCTGAACAGCTTCTTTAATGGATTGGTTCCTGGCTGATTCTGAGGACAGCCCGAAATGAGATGGCATCCTGAGTGGAACCGTCAGTTAGATTTGAATTGAAGAGTGTCGCAGTCAACCTCACTACATTCCTATAAATAATATTTTATGAAATCTATCGTTTTACCTATGCCGTACATTGAGCATCTTTAATTTACGTGATCGTTTATATCTCCTCGACATATATATATAATATAATATATATATATATATATATATATATATATATATATATATATATATATATATATATATATATACATATATGTATATACCTACCTATATATCAGTTGTACAGGTTGTTTAAAAAAAATGGAATATTTTCTTACTTATCGTCTTTTACAAAATGACATTAAAAATAAAACTACAATCATTTAACTAAGACAAAACGTAATATCTTCAAAATATTATCCTTTAGCTTTAATACATAAACGCAAACGTTTCTTAAAATGTAACACAATATATCTATGCTAAGTAGGGTAAAACATATTTACTAAATTATAACGCATTTTATGGGCCACCCTGTCATGCAAATTTGGCATAAGTTTCAAATGTAAAAAAGGAGACTCTAACTAAAAAAAAAATTGTATATAAATTGTATTGCCTATTAACATACACCTACATATACAGATGTTAATCACAATGATAAAACTAACTATGATCAACTCTGACTAACGTCTGGCGTTGTACAACAAAAAAGGAAAATATATTAACATTTAAATTAAATTCACTGTTTAAAGGGTAAAACCATGGTATAATTAATAATATACTCCGCCTGGTACTCTCTTCCGACTTGACCTTGACCACGTGACTGACACAAGCCTACGTCATCATGCGACAGCGCTATATGATAATATGCGATAGCGCTATATAAAGTGGCAATGTTATTGTGACGTAGGCTTTTGTCACTCTGGGAAGAGAAGACCATGTTTTATTAGACTATGGGTAAAACATCGATAGCATTAGATAAAAGAATCATGATCATGACCGTTCATTAACCTCTAAGCTGCAAAAAACTAATGAAACATACTAATTAACAAATGATTGAGTCGCTGCATCACGCGGCTTTCCGTCCGAGAGCACGGCCCCCGTCCATGCGGAAAATTGGTTTTTACTGCCGCATTATACCAGCAAACAAATAAACATTTTATTACGATATTCTAGAATAAATCTTATTGAAGATGGATTTACATGACGAGTAGCGGGCTGAAATAGATGCCCTTACTGCCTATTTCATTTATCTCGGTAGTCTAAAATAGTAAAAAATTGCAACAGTGTGCCGGGTAACGATCCATGTACTAGCCTATGAGTCCAGCTTTTTTACTGGACTATAAAAGTAAGTATAAACATAGTTCTTAAGAGCCTGGCTCTTATCGGTGGAGTAACCTCCATTTCGTTCTTCTCTCTGCCACTGTTTTGAGCTCCGGATACGTCACTAGGTACGTTGATTTTCTCTTTGGCCTGGTCCAAAAACGCACGTGTTGGTCTCCCTCTGCCTCTCTTCTTTTATAGTATTAATATTGAACAATATGTATAGATTAAACACTTACATGTACTACTGTTGCTGCCATCATTACTGTCTAAACACGAAAACACCACCGCATAGTGATCATAGTTTACATCGAGGAAGTAATACAGCTGGCTTTGCTTATCTGCAACAAACATTAACAAACTAAGTGATGTACTCGACGCTATTACGACTAGAGTATATTATTAATAGGCTATTAAGTTCATGTTCATTTGTTGAAACACTGAGATTACACAACCAATAGTGGTTACCGCAGAGAGATATATTGTCACATTAATCAGAACAAGACATAATATGAATATCACCCAAAATAGTGTAATTGATAATTTAAGATATTGATAATTATTATACAGTTTTTAAAGACTATTTCTCGACTCTTGAGTGTGGCAATAGAAATTAGCAGACCGGGTATATAAACCCATAAAATCATAATTAGTTAAGGAATACCCTTAGGTACCCTAGTAAATACTGGGTGAATTTGGGGTCCTGATCCCGAATGTCAGTTATTTTAGATGTTTATACTGAACAAAGTTTCCCACCGTAGCACCGATATAAAAATCGTAAAAAAAATATACCCCTGGGCCCACACGTTTCGTCTACTTCGGGACTTCAAAGAGTACCTACATGAGTTTTTTTTTCGCGATTTTGGGGTTAGTCTCATGGACATCTTTAGCCTGTTATCGTCGCTTTCGACGATTTTGGTGAATCTCTGGCCAGTTACTAATTTAAAAGAGCATGAGAAATTATTTCATACATTGTTGAGATAAAAATCTACAAATGACATTACCTGTATAAGTTATCTGCAGGACATCTCCAGTGCTGCTATTCGGGTCCATCATCAAAGCTACCGACCCGTTGTAGAAGCTAATAGTGTTGTTGTTAATCCAACTGATGGAAACATCTGTGGTGTTGTCGCTTTTGTGGTTGAACACAACCATGGCGCAGTCTCCTTCCAAAGGTAAGTCGGTTGCCGCGCCCGCTAGATACCATTTTCCGTCTAGCTAAAAGACAGTCACATTTGAGTTATTATATTATAAGGTGGAAGCTCCAGAAATACGCACGAATTAAGGCAGATATACACCAGATGCGGCAAAGTAGCAGTATGATTGTAGGAATCGTGTTGCAATATGCATCTCGCATGTAGTTGCCTTAACCTTAAATCTGATCCGAAAAGGTAAGATAGTAAATCATAATGATTTTGGTAGTATCTCGGTCCAGTACTGGTGCTTATGTCCAGTACTTTGTATAAAAATGCAGGTGAAGCATAGCATAGCCTTGCGTCATAATCCGTTATTTCTGTATGATTCGATATGCTCTTTGATCTGGATATGATGCGCTTTTATGAGTGTGTCATATGTAGGAGAATATACTTTGCAACAGTGCCGAAATATAGGTAATACTTAAGAGTAACAAAACAACATTATGAATAGCCGGTTATTAATAGTAAATAGCCACATAAGGTCGTATTATATTAGGTAGAGATAGTTTAAAAATGTTGAAAAAAACACGTACCTAATGAAGAAGATTAAATAGAATAAAATAATTTCAGTACTTATTAGGAGAAGATACCTATAATCGCTTAAGGTTAACTTTTCTACATACATAAAACTAGTAATCTATAGATTACAATTTATATCAAACTTCCGTTAATACTGATCCTATTATAAGACAATAGGTAATTGTTCGTTAAATTATTATTTAATAAAGATATGGGAAGAGTCCTATGTATAGTATGATGGCGTTACAACCTAGATAACTATGAAACACTTATAACTTATAACTTCTACAATACACAAAATTAGCTAATAATTGCTGTCATTAACACGCTTTTTTTATTATTAGGTCGACCTGTATGTAACTAACTATGTAATGGAATCTTGCGAGTTAAATTTGATCCACTTCCCTGATTAATAGGAGGATCCTTCGTTTATAAAATCTGCATAAGTTAAAACAATTTTAACCAGATTTATTAAATGGCGATCTAAATAATACTTACTTCTTTCAAATCCAACTCTCTAGTGCTCACAGCGGGGCAGGTCACATTCTGCACCGCAGCATCTACATTAAACACACTAAGTACCAAAAGTAAACTGATTGCGAGCATTTTGGAACCCTGTCACAGTATGACGCCCACGAATGTTGAATGCTGGTCGGGTACTGGACGCGGGTATAAAAAGCAACGTCCTTTATACTGATTGATTTTTTGTGAGTGATCGAAAGGTTAAGTGATGGACGGATGGTAAATTGTTTAATTGAGTACCTATATTATGTTAGAGCTTTGGAATGCTTGATAGTTATAATTGTCTCTGAAATGATGTTCTTCTAAAGAAGGAGACGCAATCTAGGCAAGTTTAATAGTAGTTTGTGTTACAAGGGATCAAAATAATATATTTCCGTCAAGGGCGTACATTGAATCCTGAATGAAGCGATGGATTCTACAATAGAATCCCGCATGTAGTGAGGGATTCTAAAGTAGAATCCTGAGCGTAATGAGGGATTCAAGTGTTAACGCCCAAGACGAAATAATTTTGATACCGTGTGACACATACAGGGTGGATTTTCTTTTTGGGTCAGTGAGGGCAGCTACCAGATCCCGTGCTGCTACGAGAAAACGGTCTAAGAAGACCTTCCCTCGATTTCAAATTAATGAAGATTGGCTTTTACAGATTTTGGAAAAAACATACAGGATGCGAGAAAAAGGTCATTTTTGACAAACTTTTTTTTTGATGCCAATCGATCCCATTCCTATTAAGGATCAAAAGCCATCCTTAATAGCCCATTCCTATTAAGGATGGCTTCAAAAATTGGCATCAAAAAAAAAGTTTGTCAAAAATGACCTTTTTCTCGCACCCTGTATGTTTTTTCCAAAATCTGTAAAAGCCAATATTCATTCATTTGAAATCGAGGGAAGGTCTTCTTAGACCGTTTTCTCGTAGCAGCACGGGATCTGGTAGCTGCTCTCACTGACCCAAAAAGAAAATCCACCCTGTATACCTACTGCTTTTCACATCAACTATGAGGAAAATATAAAAATCTTAGTGTTGACACAATCTGATGCTTAAACAGATTATTTAAGCTAAAAAAATAATGTGCTATAACAGAAAAGTGTAACTTTGATCCCTCCTAGCAGGGAGGAAAAGTGTCACTTTGATCCCTACTAGCAGGGAAGAAAAAGCTCTTTTCCGAATAGGTGGTGTGAAAAAGTTTTTCCATGTCCTAGAGTATGAATATGTAATTACTGGAACGGAAGCTCATTTTTTGCAATACAACTTTCAGCACCTAAGTTACAATTATTTGGTTTCATAACATCGACTTAGTTTTTTTAAGCATCACAGTTTTTTTTTTTATTTACACATCACAAAAACATAATACAAAGAACTTAGAACTAAGATGCGCCACAGAAACTTATGAAAGTTTATGCGTGGTGCAAATGCATTAAATTTATTCTTTACTCATCATAATAAGCCTATACTTTTCCCTCAAATGTCCAAAGTTAACTTATACTTAAATTTTACGAAAAGGCAGATTTTCAGGTAATCACTGACTAATACTAATCAGAAACCGGTTTAAATTTACCTAATATTGGCATTACCAATAAAGAACTCTCTTTATTTTCACCTTTTAAGAATAGGTACCCATTTCAGGGCATATTAAAGGTTATTTCATATGCTCTGTATTCTATTTAAAAAAATATTATTAACTTTTCAGTTTGTCAACTAAGTATTTGAATATATTTATATTCTTAACGGAAGCACTTTATAAACGGAACAACTTTTTCTCTCATCACGCGCCGGCTATTCTATTGTCAATTTCAACAATGATCGAAGTTAAAGGCCATCCTTTCTTGTTTATTTACAGACAAGAAAAAAACATCTAACGTCCATTGAAAGATTTTTATTTGTTGGAAAATATTACTACTAAACTCTGTCTTTGCGTAATGTCACAATCACAATTTAAAACATGCCCATATTTAGTACCTAACACGGACTATGATTTTTAGTTGCTGAAGTGTTTCTAAAACGTGTTGCTGTGTCCCTGCTAACCTAGGTATCGTTTTTTTAGCATTAGAAATAAGGTAAACAATCTTGATGTGTCTTTTAATTGAAAAACACATTTTAAAAATAAGTTACGGTAAATATGTAACAATTTTATTACGAATCTAATACGATTTTTTTATAGTCTTCTGCTTTCATAAGTAATAGTTATTGATTTTTAAAAAATGTTTTTCAATTAAAAGACATGTCAAAATCGCTTACCTTCTTTCAAGTTATTTCTAATGCAAAAAAAAACGAACTATAGTACCTACTTAAAAACCTGACCGTCAATCGAAATAAGTAGAAAAAAAGAAAGAAAATTACATTTGTACGCTAAAATAGGATCCCACTCAGCATAATACCGCGGCAGTCCGATTATTGTATAATATATAAGTATGTATGTATTTTGTATTAGTCATGCTTTTTGACGCCGGATAATATACATACTTACTCGTATCAGTTGTTGTTACCTGCAGTTTCTGTAATCGAACATCAACATGCCATTTTAATCTTAACCTTATCAAACATATATGTAGATAAACGTAGATAATCTGACTCCAACTCACGATACCAGAGATGAAATACAGCACCCGTTCCTAGTTAGTACCTAGTGTAATAGTAAGATGGATAAAATTATTTGTGGTCTATTAGCTTTCATTTGTTTCATCCAGTGTTTGTGTGTAGCGCAAATAGTGAAGTTTGGAACATGCCCTGATGTCAAGACCATGAAGTATTTTGAATTGGAAAAGGTATGTTGTAGCGTTTTACTGGTATATTAACCCTTTAACTTTAAGAGTCTGATATATAAGACATTATATATCCAGCTCATTTCGCCACAGTCTGATAAATAAGACAAAGATCTGATTTGGTTTTTAAAGCACATTTATAACTCCCGTAACTATGCCAACCTTACTCTGCGTGGTACAATTACTGTCGGTGGCGACACGAGCACGCTCGATTAAAAATTGCTGGCGGAAGGTTAAAAATATCGCTTCTTTCCTAGATGTCGCTTTTTGTGGGGGCCCATCTTGTGAGGGCGAGTTACTGTCTGTTTTGTGTTCTGCAGTGCTGATAGGCGTCTAAGTATAATTTGCCCAGCAGGAATAATGATAATGAGCAATAATGATCTTTGGTGATCTACTATGATGGGTTCATCACAGAAAATATCAAACTACAGCAACCTCATTAGTAAACTACGTTACTAAATATCTATATTATTACATTTTAAAAAATCGAACAGCAATCATTGAATGAACTGAAAGACAGGAAATGTTTACTACACAGATAATTACTGTTTTTTGAAGGTTGATAATCGGTAGGTACTGTGACGAAAAACTTTACAATCTAATATGTATAGTTGGTCAAACCAATTTGTCAGTAAATAGGAACAAAGAAAACTATACTCATCCTTTTCTTTTGGGTGCTAGTACTAGTGAAAGACAAAGATAGTATGATTCTCTCTATGTTTTAAATGAGACAGTCCTTTGACAAACTTTAGGTACCTAATATGCTAAATTCGTTTAGTACGAAAACAAGTGGCCTATTTTTTAATCGACGAAAAAAACGGAGGAGGTTCTCAAGTCGACGCGTATATTTTTATTTTTTTTATGTATGACCACGCATAACTTTTTACAGAGTAGTTAGATTTTGATAATTATTTTTTTATTGGTTTTTTTTTTATACCTCGAAGTTGGTCCCATATAAATTTGGAAAAAAAAACCAACCTTAAGGGTAAGAAAATAGGAAACTAAAAATGGAAAAATAAAAACTTTTTACAAAAAAAATAAAACCGACTTCAAAAAGTAACAATAGCAGTCAACAATGGGATTTATAGCCATAAAGCTGATTATTTTTTGACTGGTATTGTTATTACTACTTGGCTTGGCACCGACTTCAAACATATCAGTTGGTAACGCATAGACTTCAATAATATTTTATTTCATCCTTTTTGAAGTCGGTTTTATTACAACTTGCTAACACTTCTCTACGTTATCAAATACATGTCAAAGTCTTTCATTGTTAACCTTTTGGACGCCAATGACCGATATATCTGCACCGTAGGTTCAACGCCAAAGACCGATTAATCGGTCACAGACCACAGAGCAACATAGACCTACGTGCATATGCATAAAGTTCAATTTCAGTTTTGACACTTCGGTGACGTGGCGTCAGCGTGACAGCTTTTGTGTTTGACACGGCGTCGAAAAGGTTAAAGAAGGTCTATATTTATTTCCAGTTCCTCGGTGTTTGGTACGAAATAGAGCGGTTCCCGACGTGGTACGAGGATCAAGGCGACTGCGCGTACAAACGCATAAATGCGTGCGGGCGCCATATTGAAATCGAGCACGTGTACGTAAAAGACGGCATCGAGTACGTACTTCATGTGAACACGACGTATTCTGCTGGAGACGAGGCTGTTTTCGTCATACAGGAGAGTAATATCGGTACGTTTCTTTTTATAAAGCGTATAAAAGCCTGGGCACATATAGATCGCCTGCTCGATCTAGCATAAGTTGCGTTCTCGCACGCAACTCCATACATCTTGCGCGACTTCAAGTATGGAGTCGCACACGAGAACGCAACTCATGCTAGACCGCCTGGTTGAAGGAAGGCATCGTGTATGTACTCCGTGCTAACACGACGTACTCGCCTTGGGACTTGGGACTTTGGGACGTGGCTGTGTTCATTCATCATAGGTACAGAAAAGTAATATCGGTACGTTTCAAACAAAATTTTGTAAGTAGTATCAGGCGTGTCTCACTCCGCGATTTCGTCGCTTTGCTACAGGTAGCTAAAAGTACATCAGTTCGGCCCCAATTTTGGGGAAAGCCATAAACCTCGCGTGGCGCTGTCGCCACCTAGCGGCCATATCTGTACTGATCGTAACAGATGCGTTTTGTTAGAGAGTGAGTCTTCTGTACTTAGTACTATTATTTATTCTGTGGTAGTATTTAGTAAGTAGTACAAGTAGATATAGAACAAATAAATTCAACGATTTATTATTGCCGAACTACGACCGAATCACACTAAAGCATATGCTGCAAGCTACAACCCGCTGATAGATAGATAGATAGATAGATAAAATTTTTATTCAACCACAACTTACATGTTTTGTGACACAATAAATAAATAACAAGAGGCAAAAAGAAAGTTGACAAGAGACAAAAAGAAGAAAGCAACATACAATTTGACACTAATAGCAGTAATAGTAATTTACATATTTATTTTACCTAAGTAGAGGGTCATGTGTCGTGGTAAAGAATAGGCGCTGACTCAGCATAGATACTGCGGAGACCGCAGCGCTGATCTTCCGTCAGAACCTTAAATAAACCTACAGTAATGAACGACCAGTGCAGCGCCAGTCGATGTATGTATGAAATACGTATATATTTATATACAGGGTGCTTCCTGTAACAGAAGCAATAAATTAAACTGTAGGCTGTACTCCTCAAACTGACCAACATTTGTTCAGCAACTTTTAAAAATTATGAATCCTTTAGACTTCCTCTTTTTCATACAAAATAAATATTGCCTTCAGTGTACGCTGACATCAGTGTGTTTGACGTTGCTTGTCACGCTTTAAACATAACAAAATTTGCAATACATTGCGTCTTAGAATAAACTTTAAAGTGTAATAAAAATCAAAACATGAGTTATTTTCAGAAGTTGCTGAACAAATGTTGGTCAGTTTGAGGAGTATAGCCCTCAGTTTAATTTATTGCTCCTGTTACAGGAAGCACCCTGTATATGTATTTGTATATTTGTATTTGTAGATACTATAAATATTTGAAAAAATAGAATTTACTTACATAATATGTGTTGCGTAACGGTGTGGGTACAAACAAAGTATGACGCATAAGTTAGTACTTACTTGTTAATAATTTAATATTATAAGATTTATATGATGTGAACGCAAGTGGACAGGCAGCGATAGGTAACGGCAGGTAACGGCAGGTAACGGCAGGTAATGGTGTGAGAGGTGGGGTTAGTTTAAGCACTTCTTTTTTGTGTTTCTAGTAAGTATTCGCGTAATTTTTTTTAAAATTGAGGTTTACTTTTTAATATTCGGATTGGTGGAGGTATGTTATTCCAACACTTTGTAGCACTATACCTAAAACTTCCCCTAAAGGCAGCAGCGCGGTATTTTTGAGGCTGCAGCATCAGAATACGCGGAGCTCTAACTGAGTGACAGCTTGCGATTGCGATGTGCCACGTTTCATTCAATACATTTCAATATGTGGTACCTACTCAATATATTAACGAACTAACCTAACCTAACCTACTAAGTACGTCATGTACCTACTATCTCGATTATAAAAACTTGTAGATTCGAAAGTAGCGCCAACGAAGATGCTTTCCAATTTCGTAACTGAAATGTATATTACAGCTATCGTCAAACTGATTTCAGATCCAATGGGCATACCAATATCAGTACTAACGACGGACTACACCAACTACGCGGTTATCTACGGTTGTAGGAACAGTGAAGAAATGAATCTGATGTACAGTAAGTATAATGTGTAATATTGTCTTCGATTACCGCGATAGTTACTCATGAAATAAAACTATTTTATCGGATTATATCGCATATAGGTAATGAATTTTAGTATTACTAAAATGTTTACCTTAAATTAGCATCTTGAGCCTATTTTGCATGTACATACCTAAGTAAAAAGCCTTAAATTTACAATTTTAGTCCATTAATTTTGTAAATGTATTTTGCTATTGGAATTTTGACTGAAGTGAATATTTTTTCCCCAGTCCCCCACCTTGACCACGAACGCTATAAAAAGCTCGAAACCTCGGGATGTATTTTAAATTCATTAAACGCGTTCTTTTTTATTTATTTCATAAGTATAATGTGATTAATGTAATTACTATACATATGAAGTTAGCTAAAGGAAAACATCGTGAGGAAACCGGACTAATCCCAATAAGGCCAGTTTCCCCTCTGGGTTGGAAGGTCCGATGGCAGTCGCTTTCGTAAAAACTAGAGCCTACGTCAATTCTTGGGAGTAGTTGTCAAGCGGACCCCAGGCTCCATGATCCGTGGCAAAATGCCGGGATGACGCGAGGAAGAAGATGAATTTAGCTAAAGTCTATCTAAGTAAGTTTTACTAACAGACAAGGGATATGAAAAAGGCTAAAAAGAAAAGACATCTTCCCTCATACATAGACACCCCAAAAATTTTAAAGCTTAATGAGTAGAAGCCCTCGCTGGAGAACTCACTCGTCATGATATAAAATACTCGACCAATCTGCTTATAGTCTGACTGATTGCAGATATAACTAAGGAAAAAAAAGTAAGTTTGCACGCCAAGTTCTACGTCAAGTATGGCGCAGATGCTAATAAGTTTTACTATGTTTATCAACAGTCTAAATAGGTAATTTAAATCTTATTCCTATCAGTTTCAGCCTGGATCGCGTCCCGCTCGTCCACTCTCGACCCAGAGACGCTAGACAGAGCGCGTCGCGAGCTCAGCTCCATCCCCTTTGCCAGTGCAGCGTACTTGGAGAGAGTCGAGCAGGAGAAATGCAGTTTCCACTGGACGGCACATGTCGAGGCAGTTATTGCACCTGTCGATGAAGAATCTTAGACGGCTATTTATGAAAACGTAGTAACGTTTTCATATTTACATATTTTTAAATAAGTCTACTAAACTCCTTTAATATCCACTATAAAAACCACTAAGTATTATAGGAACCGGCACTCAGAGTTGAGATCACGAGATCAGAGTTTGTAATGATAACGGAAATTGTATGTCTTAAATAAAGACCTACCTCCTGAAGAGTTTATGCGAGTTTTTATCTGTGATTTTGTGCAGTTCAATCACTTTCACTCATTCATTCATTCCCTACATTTACAAATTGTATATGTGGCAGAGTGTAGGTATACGTATACTTAAGTCTTCTATAATGAAATAGGTACAATAAAAACTTTCTAGCCTCGGTTATTTGACTCGTTGCTTATTATGATATTTAAGATATAGATCGGTGCCCAAAAGATTTACCCAACTGACAATCGTAATAGAAAACGCCAATTGAAACATAAAGATAACATACGGAAAAGTACGGAAATGATGACGTGACTTTTTGCCGTGTCTGTCATCCCGATTCCATCGACGGGCCTCCTACATTTTAACTTTTCTATTGACGATTGTCGATAATCTATTGTCATCTTTGCTACAGCGCCTTGATGTGAGTTCGAGTCTCACTGAATCGATTTTTTTTTATAATTTGTTGAAAATCATAATAATCTAAGAATGTATATATGTCGGGGAAGAGTCAGGGAAATCTGACGATTGTTAATAAGTATGGAAATGCTTTACATTTCTACATTTTTGCTTGAAATCCGCAAAATTTCACATACAGGAATCAACGTACAGCTTGTTGTGTTTCAGCGGACCTACACGTGTGTTGCATGTCCTTATCGCAGTATTTAATGACAAGATAAAACATACCTACGTGATGTACTGACACTTGGTACGATAGTAACAGGTGAACGCTTTATCTTGTATTAGTAATATGATTACTTTAGTAGAGTACGGAAATCGGGAACTAATATTTAACCGTAGAATGTTATGATTTATTATTTATTTAGATTAGTTACTAGTTAGATAATTACTACCAGTATATAAGTATCTATTCTGTAAATTTTGTATTTTGAAATAACGGTAACGTATCATAGAATGCATATTGATGTGTTACATCAAAGTGATATTATAAACCAAAATAAATACGAATTTTAGATTTTGTTGTAATATTTTAGTAATATTATATATTTTTATATGTCACATATTTCAGAGATTATAACATTTATAACGTATGTTAAATTCATGTATTTTGTAAATAATAATTTTGTGTAACTGTACATACTACACATATATACAATAAACATATATACTACTCAAAACCTTTTAATTAAACCAAACCTACATAGACACATAATATCAGATAAATGTACAAAAAATTTAAATGTAACATATTTTTATTTCTAAGTTACAAGTTGGTTGAACTTATTTAAACCTACATAACGGGTTCGTTATATAGGTTTACTCTACGTGCAGGTGCACATATGCACATTTTATAAGGTTTTATTTAAATCGGCACTGGATATCTAAAGGTCATAGGCTCAATGGCTTTATCCTCATAATATTTGGGTTGGCATTTAGACCAATCTTCCTTCACCAGCTTGGTAGGATCTACTCCAATCTGCTGCAGTGGCTTCGTAGCGAGAGCCAGTGAAACCTCGTTGAGTAGGTGGGATCTAGATAGAACCCAGACGTAAACTGGAACACAAATAACACAATAATAAAAATAATTAGCACCACCGGCCTTGGGCCTTGCCCCGCTGCTGGCGGCACCCTAGGTTAGGTTTTTTATAATATGTTTATAAGTATTTTGTATTGTTTTTGTAAGTGTTTTTGTATTTTATTTTTATATCCATATTATAAATAACCTAATCTGAGAAATTAAATGAATAAAGGAAAAAATAATTAGCAATCGAATAGAATAAAGGAAGATGAAGAAGAACGTTATGCGACGTGTTAAATAATAAGATAATAAGATTGCCCCGCACAACTCAAAATAAAATTGTTTAAAGTCAAATAACAACAGATTGTCTAATCGCTACTATTAGTAGGTATGGCAAGGTATGGATACCATGCTACCCAGACTTTAAGGTAACTCAAGTTGAAGAAAACCATATGTATTAGGTTTTTTGTTAATAAAAAAAAAAAAACATTTTACGATACCGAAATTATCTCATAGTAAGTAATTTTTGCGATTGATAATAATTGTATTCAATAATTTATAAATTCACGTCAAAAGTATCTATCATTAATCACTACTTATCTATCTATATATATAAATGCAAGTGTCCTGACTGACTGACTGACTGACTGACTGACTGACTGATTCATCAACGCAGAGCCGAAACTACAAAAGCTGGAAAGTTGAAATTTGCACACTAGGTTGCATTTATAAAGTGTACAAGAGATAAGAAGCGATTTTGAGAAATTCAACCCCTAAGGGGGTTAAAAGGGGAATGAAAAGTTGTATGGGGTACAAGTTTTATTTTAAGCTAGGAATTTGAAACTTTGCAAAAATGTATTATATTAAAAACCAAGAAAACTAATTTCAGCGTTTTCGAAAATTCATCCCCCAAGGTGGTGAAAAAGGGGTTGAAAATTTGTATGGAGATCAAATATTTTTGTGAGTGTGGGACTTGAAACTTTGTATATAGGGAAATTATTATAAGACAGGAAAAGTAATTTCAGCGTTTTTGAAAATTCATCCCCTAACAGGGTTAAAAAGGGGTTGAAAGTTTGAATCCATTACAAATGCTTTGAAACTTCTTAGAAAGGCATAATAGCCGATTACAAAAAAAAGTAATTGCGACGTTTTAGGAAATTCAACCCCTAAGGGGGTAAAAAAGGGGATGAAACTTTGTCCTGGGGTGCAAATTTTATTTTAAGCAAGGAATTTGAAACTTTGTAAAAATGTATTACATGAAAAAACAAGAAAACTAATTTCTGCGTTTTCGAAAATTCATCCCCCAAGGTGGTGAAAAAGGGGTTGAAAGTTTGTATGGAGATGAAATATTTTTGTGAGTGTGGGACTTGAAACTTTGTATATGGGGAAATTATTATAAGACAGAAAAAGTAATTTCAGCGTTTTTGAAAATTCATCCCCTGACAGGGTTAAAAAGGGGTTGAAAATTTGAATCAATTACAAATGCTTTGAAACTTCTTAGAAAGGCATAATAGCCGATAACAAAAAAAAGTAATTGCGACGTTTTAGGAAATTCAACCCCTAATGGGGGTGAAAAAGGGGATGAAACTTTGTCCTGGGGTGCAAATTTTATTTTAAGCAAGGAATTTCAAACTTTGTGAAAATGTATTACATTAAAAAACAAGAAAATTAATTTCTGCGTTTTCGAAAATTCATCCCCCAAGGTGGTGAAAAAGGGGTTGAAAGTTTGTATGTAGATCAAATATTTTTGTGAGTGTGGGACTTAAAACTTTATATATGGGGATATTATTATAAGACAGGAAAAGTAATTTAAGCATTTTTGAAAATTCATCCCCTAACAGGGTTAAAAAGAGGTTGAAAATTTGAATCAATTACAAATGCTTTGAAACTTCTTAGAAAGGCATAATAGCCGATTACAAAAAAAGTAATTGCGACGTTTTAGGAAATTCAACCCCTAATGGGGGTGAAAAAGGGGATGAAACTTTGTCCTGGGGTGCAAATTTTATTTTAAGCAAGGAATTTCAAACTTTGTGAAAATGTATTACATTAAAAAACAAGAAAATCAATTTCTGCGTTTTCGAAAATTCATCCCCCAAGGTGGTGAAAAAGGGGTTGAAAGTTTGTATGTAGATCAAATATTTTTGTGAGTGTGGGACTTAAAACTTTATATATGGGGATATTATTATATAATAGGAAAAGTAATTTCAGCGTTTTTGAAAATTCATCCCCTAACAGGGTTAAAAAGGGATTGAAAGTTTGAATCCATTAAAAATGCTTTGAAACTTCTTAGAAAGGCATAATAGCCGATTACAAAAAAAAGTAATTACGTTGTTTTAGAAAATTCAACCCCTAAGGGGGTAAAAAAGGAGATGAAACTTTGTCCTGGGGTGTAAATTTTATTTTAAGCTAGGAATTTGAAACCTTAAAGTTATTATATTAAAAAAAAAAGAAAACTAATTTCAGCGTTTAAAAAAAATCATCCCCCGAGGTGGTGAAAAAGGGGTTGAAAGTTTGTATGTAGATCAAATATTTTTGTGAGTGTGGGACTTGAAACTTTATATATGGGGATATTATTATATAACAGGAAAAGTAATTTCAGCGTTTTTGAAAATTCATCCCCTAACAGGGTTAAAAAGGGATTGAAAGTTTGAATCCATTAAAAATGCTTTGAAACTTCTTAGAAAGGCATAATAGCCGATTACAAAAAAAATACGTGTCACGTTTTAGGAAATTCAACCCCTACGGGGGTAAAAAAGAGAATTAAACTTTATCCTGGGGTGCAAATTTTATTTTAAGCTAGGACCTTGAAATTTCGTAAAAAGGTATTAAATTAAAAAAATAAGAAAACTAATTTCAGCGTTTAAAAAAAATCATCCCCCGAGGTGGTGAAAAAGGGGTTGAAAGTTTGCACGGAGATCAAATATTTTTGAGAGTGCGGGACTTGAATCTTTATATAAAGCCATATTATTAGAACTCAAGAAAAGTAATTTCAGCGTTTTTAAAAATTTATCCCTTAAAAGGGTTAAAAATGGGTTAAAAAATTGTATAGGGTTTAAATTTTATTTTAAGCTACGAATTTGTAACTTCGTACAAAGTTATTTCATTAAAAGAGAAGAAAACTAATTTCAACGTTTTTTTTTAAATTCAACATTTAAGGTGGTGAAAAAGGGGTTGAAAATTTGTATGGAGATCAAAAATTTTTTTTAAGTGCGGGACTTGAATCTTTGTATAATGACATATTATGAGAAAAGTAATTTCAGCGTTTTTAAAAATTCATCCCCTATAAGGGTCCAAAAGGGGCTGAAAGTTTGTATAGGGTTCAAATTTTATTTAAAGCTAGGAACTTGAAACTTCGTAAAAAGGTATTTTATTAAAAAATAAGAAAACCTATTCAGCGTTTTTAAAAATTCATCCCCCGAGGAGGTAAAAAGGGGTTGAAAGAGTGTATGAAGATCAAATATTTTTGCGAGTGCGGGACTTAAATCTTTGTATAAAGTCAGTCAGTCACGCGCGCGCATCGGTTCGTATGGTAGTTTCGCTCGCATTGTATGGAACCCAAATATTTATTTGAGTGCGGGACTTGAAACGTTGTATAAAGGCATATTATTAGAATACAAGAAAAGTAATTTCAGCGTTTTTAAAAATTCATCCCCTAAAGGTTTAAACAGGGGTTGAGAGTTGGTAGAGGGTTCAAATTTTATTTAAAGCTAGGAACTTCTAACGTCGTAAATAGGTAGTTAGGTAGCAGGTTTTATTAAACAGTGGACTTGAAAATCTTCTGGGGGTTGAGAGAGATTATATCGAGAACAATTTTATTCAGTTAGGGGCTTGAAACTTCGTAGCCAGGTTGTGAAAGACAAATCTCATGCGTTGTATAATAATTAACAAATGATTAACCGTCCCTACTGCTATCTTTTGCTGCCTAATGTTCTAAGCTAATGTAGAATTTATAACCACCAATATACAAATCCACGCGTACGAAGTCGCGGGCAACAGCTAGTATAGTATAAAACAAAGTCGCTTCCCTGTCTGTCTGCTAAGATCTTTAAAACTACGCAACGGATTTTTATGCGGTTTTTTTTAATAGATAGTGATTCAAGAGGAAGGTTTATGTATAATTTGTTAACCCGTGAGAAGCCGGGGCGGGTCGCTAGTAAGTATAGGTATACATATATCTATCTATAAGTATCTGACAGAGGAATTAGACTGTAATAGGTACTTTTGAAAGCGAATTGCAAAGATTTATCTCTATTTAGAAAAAATATTCTAGGGCGGCAGATACTTTTGGCGCGTTGTTTCATCCGCTACTGTTGATGCTGACTGTTATGTACATTTATAATACTCACTGAAATGTTTGTCGATTAATGGGCTATACTCGCAAGTATATACGGTAGCGTAGTAATTGTAGTTAGTTGCCAACACTCGGAATGGATATCTTCTTGTTTTTACTGAAACAAAATCAAAATTTATAGTCTTTTGAGTCCCGGTTACCTACGAAATAGGCTGATCCTAGTGCAGAAGTCAGAGCTACCTGGTGCCCGTTTCTCAAAAGCTGTAATACAAGCGGATGTCACTTTTTGACAGTTATTGTTAGAAAGGGACTTCCACTTGTATTACAAATTACACGCTTTTGAGTAATGGGCCCCTTGTATTGTATAGCTTTTAGCTAAGGTACCTACATAATATGTATTGTAAACTATATTTAGTTAGAGTAATTTTGTCTGCTTAACACCCCTGTATACCTACATCTATAAAATATTATTGAATTAGTGCTAATATTTATTTAATTAACTTAATTGCAGGTTATTGTATTAAGCCTATAACTATAGCTGGTCAACCAAATCTTGTCAGTAAAAAAAGGCGCGAAATTCAAATTTTCTTTGGGACGATATCCCTTCGCACCTACATTTTTCAAATTTGCCGCCTTTTTCTACTGTCAAGATCTGGTTGACCAAGTATAACTAATTCAATGATATATTTTTAATTTATTCGGTTACTCATTTGATTGTAAAGATAAAGAATGTCACGTCGAACCAACGTATCTAGAAGCAAAGAATAATTGAAGGGATGTTTACAAAAACAACATAACTGCTTAGAGCGGTTGACACTTTTTTAAGAACAATGTTAATCGTTTCAGGTGTCAACCAGTGTAGTCAGTTATGTTGTTTTTGTAAACATCCCTTCAATTATTATGTCACCTTCTATTTACTTAAGCGGTACTTTCAATATTTCATACTTTTATTATAAGTGTGAATGGGTGCAAATTTTGCGTCCATGTTCGCTAGTATTATAGACAAATCTAATATGAGATTATTAAAACATCAATGCGATCCAAATCATTTTGATTACGAGTACTTACGTCTTCTAGGCGCATTTTCAAACTGAAACTCGATATCTAAGTACGCAGGCTTCTCAATGTCGGACGGTATGACGATCCTTCCGATGCTGTATCGATGGAACAGGCCTCGGTCTACCCTGGACTGGTTCAGCTATATTCCAGTGGGCTTGGTGATGAGATTGAGTACTGAGCAATTGTTGTGGCGGTGACCATCGCTGGAGTAAGAGTAGGTTTGGTACCAGTCGTTGTAAAACTGGAAACACATTTTTTGTGATAAATGCTTGAAAAAATACATGAAATAGGTAACTAAATAAAAGAGCGAGCCACCGACACGGATGTCTGTTTCACTCAGGCATGAACAGACTTTGGTATTTTGTAAAAATTGGCCTAAATGGTTAGTACTCGTACTACTGTGCCGTCGGAAAATTTCTTAAATTGCAATATTTTCCACATGTCGTAAATTTTTGTATGGGGATCGAAATTTTCCAAAAGTTTCCCTTGTTTCCTGAGAAATTTTCTTGAACTATTCCAACTTTCTGGAAACTTTCCGCAGCTTTCACATCTGTTGCCAGCAGGCAGAGCTTTTGCTTTTCACACGCGTGCAGCCTTTTAAAGTAAAATAAAAGGGTTCCCAGGGGTAAAATATTAGCATGAACGACAAACATATAACCTACTTACATAAATACTTTATTCAATGATTTACACAAAACTTTGCGTGCTGTGCGTATAACATTAAAATAAGGGCCTTATTTTTACGTACATAATTATATAATTATTTCTATCTTTTATAGAAAATTTTAACACATTACATAGGTCCAATACAAACACATAAATATAAATAGTATCACTTACTTCAGCCAGTCTGAAATCTTCTTTCAAATTCACTATTTCGGGACATTTTCCAGGTAATGTAAAATAACCAAACACATTACAATACAATGAGGCAAATATTAAAGTTCTCAACATATTGAAGTGTTAAGAGACAAGAGTTTAAAAGTAAACAAGACAGAATGAGCGTCGCTATAACATTAGATATAACATTACATCGTATACAAAGTCATAGGTTATCTGAGGTCTGATATAATAATTAAGCGGCGTAAATATTTATATGGACAGTTACTGGAAATGAGATTGTATTTGACTTTTATTATTCGTATAATTTTCCTTATGGAAATGTTTCCACGTAGTAACCAAAAAAAATTAAATTATCTAGTTCCATTGAATGTCAATCATTTAAGTGTAGGGTACCGGGATATGCGAGCAAACCATTACGTTTCCAATTTAATTGAAATGTGCCAAATATTCATAATAATAATTATGTAAGTATCACAGAAAACCGGGGTTGGTCTGTGGTAAGTATTCATCCAGTGTTACTTTCTCTTTCTTGTATGAGAAGTCCACTTTTCAAACTATATAAAACAATTTTTCTTTATTTGTATATCGGTATCAATTTTCCTACTGTACTTAATTCATAACACAAAGCCCAATTATAATATTTATAATGGCGCACATAATTTATTACTAAATAAACTAAACGCTTATAAAATAATACAATTATACAACACTAAATCAATATAAAAACTATCGTGTTTACTGTTGTTTTGTTTATGACAGCTCAATTCCAGAAAACGATTGTATTATATATTTATCTATTGACAGATTCGACTCATCCATTTGACCTTTACCTAAAGGCATGTTCACAGTGCAGTTAATAGTTGAATTCGGTTAACATGGTCGTTTTATAGTATTAACAAATAAAAAGAGATCATTCTCAGTCATAACGTAACAAACTCTACACCATCATAAGATAAAGAGATAAAGATTATTCAAGTAAATAGGCATATTATAATGCGCTTATGAACGTCAAATAAAGCTACACCGGCTCCAACCCTACACCACTGCCTCGAGAAGATTTAAATCCCCTCTCAATTGGAGGAGGTTATCCCAATATGGGACCGGCAACAAACAAAATAAATAATCGGAATCGAATATAATTTGCACCAAATAATAACCAACACGCGCAAAAGACCTTGAAAACCGACCCATGTGGCGCTCTATAAATATACCCAGAGGAAACATTATATTATAGGAAACTCCATACGGTTGTTCAATTTAAACAGCAATTTCAATATAAAACAACTTTACTCAGGGGTCATTTCATTGGATAATTATCGTGTGGGATGCGGCGCGCAAGCATTCGATATCATACATTCGCCCCGAGTACTTGTCCAAAAATAAAAATACACAGAATTAAGAATGTTGTTCTTACTATGTTGTCTGCTTGGAGTTTTTGGGGCTTGGGCGGATAACATACAGGGAGAATGTCCAACGATCAAAATTCAAGAAAATTTGGATTACACTAAGGTAAATTAGATTATGATTATATTAATGTATAGTATACTGCCATTGGCAAATTTTACCACTTTTTAATTTCTCAATAGGTTCCTTTCCCGATAGCATCTCTAACCAATTCGCATATATTCCTATATATTTATTTTTCAATAGATTATTTCCCTAACAGGATTTCTAACCATTCGCATAATTTCCCGCTATATTTCATTTGTTTACAATCACTAAAGAGTGTCATTTGACAGAGTCTAGTTAGGTACGACGACGAGCGAAGAGAGGAGGAGTGTGTTAGGTGAAATGCGACCAAAACCAACATGTTTTATTGAACAATATTGATTTACATTACAGATAATAATAAAAGTTATCCAAGCTATTCGAATGGTTCGAAAACGTATCAGGAAAATAAGCTATTGAAATATAATTATAATCCTATTATAATATTGGTTAAACATGCTTCCGGTAAAGGAAGCTAGTGAGAAAGAATAAAATGGTAAATTTTGCGAATGGAAAATATTGCTTCCAGTAAAATTCGATTTTCGGGAAATAATCGCTACTCTCATTGAATTATGTTGCATTAAAAAAAAGACACGGATGAAAAATATTATGCAATATTTTCACCACGCCCAAAATATTCTTCATAATTCTGAGCGTCGTCATGATATATCTAA
The DNA here is from genome assembly GCF_948474715.1 of Cydia amplana. NCBI lineage: Eukaryota > Metazoa > Arthropoda > Insecta > Lepidoptera > Tortricidae > Cydia > Cydia amplana. Next base: position 7,289,121 of record NC_086085.1, read on the forward strand.
TCAATAATCATGTCCTCAGAATTCCGATACAATCTGTGCAGATTACGGCAAATTAAAATAGAATTATATGCAATTATTCAGAGGTGATTCATTTATGTAGGTAGGTATGATAGATATGGAGGCATTCTTTCTGATTATTGGATAATTAACTTTTAAAGTAGGTCTTAATGTTTTTGGTTAATTAATATATTTGAGACTGATTTTAGTAATTAGTAACTTTTATAGTCATTTATTTGTCATAGCAATCAAATCTATAATTAATTGAATTGATGAAAGAACATATTTTTTTAAATTTGTCACCATTTTTTGGCTCCAGTATAGCCTTATTCTTATTATTTATTCTGAACAATAATTATTGTGTCGAACATTAAATTGCTTAGTACGTAGTTAAAATTATGTCCATTGTTATTAAAAATTTAATTAAATTCTGAAGATAGGTATAAACAATATAAAATTACAATTACAAATGTCAACCGATTTACAATATCTGGCGCATATCGCGAGAACGGCACATTCGATTGAACACCTTTAAAAAACTTGTCTCATCTTATCGCCTAGTGCTCACAATGAAGCCTTGATTAGTTATTTTCGATAATAATAGACTCTATATTTGATGACCCTAGATTTAATTAAAAGCAAAAATTTTTATAAGTGTCCACAATCAGTTTTCAGGCAGCTGGTACAACGTGGCCAGCTACGCCAGCGATGGTCGCTCGATCTACGACTGCGCCACGCTGGACTTCCAGGAGGACAACCTAGGCTACACCCTGAAGGAGACCTACGTGGTTGCTGAACTTGGGAACAGGACTCACAAGTCTTATCTTGCTAGGGTTGACCCCACCTTCGATGCTGGAAACAGGGCGCAGTTCATTGTCAGTTATGAGAATGCTGGTAAGATACCTTTTATAACAACCCTGATGCAAGAAGAGGGGTATTTGAATGAATGAAATTCTTTATTTCAGGTAACTAATGGATGGCCCATATTTATACCTTAAAAACTAGCATGCATATTATAGAAATAGTTCTTAATACTAAATAACTAAAAAAACACATTACGTCTGCCATCTGTTTCGCAACTCCGCAGTGTCAGGGCTTATTGATCTACCTGTGGTTCGTCCTTGTGCTATATAGTAGCTTCCAAACGGACAAACCTAATTCAATACGGATTTCATGTCGAAAGTACCTATGTAGAAACTGGCTTATAACCGCGAAAATCGAAGTTCGCAAATTGCGGGCATTTTTCTCTGTCACTCTAATTACGCCTTCATTTGAGTAAACGAGAAAGCTCCCCTGTTTTTAGCAGGATAGTTCCTGTAAATTAGTTTTTTTAGTTAGTTTATTTCTAACGGGATAATTTGAAGCTAGTTATCGTTCCCACTGATTACCAGACACCCGGACGATATTGGCCTGTCAGTTGTTCGCAACTGTCAACTTTTTGTTCTAACTGACAGGCCGATATCGTCCGGTGGACTGTTAATCAGTGGGCCTCTTTACGAAACTAAAACCCACAGTAATTGTCATTAAATTCATGAACGTTTTAAAAGTAATTATAACTTACTTATATTATTTCAGACAAAGTGCTACAGTTCCCGTTCTTCATACTATCCACCGACTACGACAACTACGCCATCGCATACACCTGCAAAACTTTCAAGAAAAAGCCGAGAACCCACTACGGTACCTATAGCGCCTTTATTTCTTTTTCCTTGTCGCTTATTATCATGCCGCGATCAGAAAGGGATAAGAAATAACAGATTTCCATACACTTACGTCAAAATCAATATGGATTGACAGCTATCTCAATCCCTTTCTAATCGCGATTCAGTAATACCTACTGTAGAAATTGATCAACCAACTGGATTACTAGATCTTAAGCTAAACAGGACTGACAAAGAAAAAGGCTATCGAACAAGTACCTATGCCTACTTTTTTAATTTTCATTTTTTTAATTAGGTGCATAGCGTATCAGACTATCTACATATTTAAATTACGTTAAGTCAGGGTAAAGGTTGACTCACGTTAGACAGGCCGGGCCCGGGCCGATGCGTCCGACACCTCATTTTCTATGACGGCTGATCACGTGTGTTTTGCATAGAAAACGAAGCGCCGGAATCAAATGATCCTTAGGACGGAAAGTTTATAACGAAAAAAAAACTAAAACTTGAGGTAATTTAGGCTCAATAAACCAAGTGCGAATTTTGTGGGTTTAATTAGTAAACAATTCGGAAATTGATCTGCAATATAGTCCAAGTTATAGAATAATTGACGTATCATAGGTACAGAGGTAAAATTATGTAAATATTTATATTATATATTTCTTTACAGTTTTCTCCTGGGTTTTATCAAGAAACAAGCAAAAGTTAGATGGAGAATCACTGAAGAAAGTAGAAGACGCTTTGTCAAAATACACGGAGTTGGCCGAGCATAGACAGTCGTTTGTTTTCAAAGAATTCTCAGACGCAGAATGCCAGTTCTCGCAAAAATTCGAGACAGATTTCTTTACTAGTAATTTTTGGTAATCTAATAAAAATTAAATTAGTTTGCTTAACGATTGGCAATGTTTTAGATTATATTATCGTTATAAAATATCAACTTGCTTAACCCAACTAATGTGAGTAGTCGAAGAAGACTTAGAAGACTTGTCGGCTGTCGTGATTGTTTTAATTTTTATACATTTATTACAAGAAGCTGTGATTATATTATTTTTTTAAACCGGTATTTTTATTGTTATTTTATTCTACTCGTAAGGCAATACATTTTATTTTGTCAAATCACATGTAATAATAACACCGCTACATATTGTCAATGATCTATCAATAACTATGGAAAAATATCCATGTTTAGCCCTATCGTTAACTAGTAGAGATTGCCAATAGGCATTAAGTCCGCCATTTGTATTTTTTTTAATTAACTTTATTCAAAAAAATAAAATAAGTATTGTATAGGATGGAGAAAACAAATAAAACATGAGAAAGAAAAAGCATATCTTTATTACACAATTATTCAACTAAGTTCTGAAGGTTGACGGACTAACATAAATTATCACATATTAAATGTAAAGTTGTTAGAGTAGCCGCAGACAGCAGCAAATTTCTACGAACTGTGAACTTGTTAGTTATTTTCACAAAAAGCTCCTCCTAGTTCAATATGGACTCACTAAGTCACTAGAAAAAAGGAGAAAAATGAATGTATACGAGCCTTTTTCCAATTATTTTCACTTGGATATCCTTAACCTAAAGACTACGAAAGGAAAGAGACAGTCATAACGATGCTTCACGTATTAAAGACAATAGGCTGTGTCATTTATATCGCAATAAATAATAACGTTTAGAACTTACACATTAAGTATTATAATACTGATCGTTGGTAAATTCTATCTGCTCGCAATAAGCAAAAAGCAAAAAGTTATAGCATATGAAAAAGAAGAAGATTATACTTAATGCACATTATTTTTCTTTATATTATTACGTATCAAAAGTTGCGACATTCGGTCAGTTAACTACACTCAGGGTTCTCAATGGTGCTTTGCAGCTTCAGTGATAAGGCTGGTGCTGGTGAACTTGCAGGCAGCCTCGGAGAAGTCGGTCTGCACGAACTTGGTGGCGTCCAGGTCCTTAGCGTTGGCCTTCAGGTAGTTGTCTACGGCGGTCTTGGCTTCACCCTCTAGTTTCTTGCTTCGTGATAGGATCCAGGCGTAATCTGGGAAAAATGAAATATACAGCTTAGATATTAACCTTTTCGTCGTCGTGTCAAATACAAAAGCTGTCACGCTGACGCCACGTCACCCAAGTGTCAAAACTGAAATAGAACTTTATGCATATGCTCGTAGGTCTATGCTGCTCTGTGGTCTGTGACCGATTAATCGGTCTTTGGCGTTGAACCTACGGTGCGGATATATCGGTGATTGGCGTCCAAAAGGTTAACAGAAACAATATCATTATTAATATTGTCTTCGGTTACCGCGATAGTAACTCATGAAATAAAACTATTAAAACAATGATGGGATGTAGTATAAATTCAATATACGCGATATAATCCGTTTTAATAGTTTTATTTTAATATCATTATTAACTTTATCAAGTGCCGAAAATTACGAGAATTAATCCATTTAATGAGAGGTAAGATTAGGCTAGGTTAGTCATCATGACACCATGCCACATTGACAAACAATAAAACTAATATTATTTTTCTAGTACAAATAAACAAAACAATTTATTTACTAACAACATTGATGTATCTACATGAAAGATTATATTACCTATGATTTATAATAACTACAGATAAATAGCTAAACTAATATTTAACTAGGGGGTTTCCCTAAAAATCTAGAAAGCTTAATACTAAATCCTACCCACTCATATTTTTTATCAATACTAAGTAATTTAAGCGGTTGTTGTTATCATTTGAGTCACGTCACTTTAAAGACTCGTGTAAGTGTAACATTAAACGTTTTAAAGATTTGCAAAAATGCGCTAAGTCGATCTAACAAAAATGAAAAATATGCAACTGACGCAAAAATACATAATCATGTATATTCACAGAAATAAGAAAAATTAAATATTCTGATTTAACAATTTGTTAATGAAGTGTAATTTATTTAGGCTTTGATCTTGTTTTGAATAGGATCGGCTCATCGGACAGATCAGAATGGACCTCATGAAGAGTTGATGAAGAACCATACTGAGCCTGTGAATGACAATAAATGACTTAGAAAACTTTAAAAAGGCATGTACAGTCGCCATCAGATATATCGGAGCGGCCAAGGTGTTCACAAAATCTGAACAAGCACTCTAACGCCTTGACAATAGAGGCGTGCTCAGATATTTGTGAGACCCTTGGCCGCTCCGATATATCTGATGGCGACTGTACTTAACAGTCATCAAACAGATTAAACAAGTACTTTATTTTTGACAATTGTTTGGAAATATTTTTCTTCTTCCATGTTTTCACGCAGTCCCTGAGCTCGAAATATTGGTTAAATGTTACACGTGCGATTAAAAAATATGTTATTAGCATACATACAGTCAGCAGCAATAGTTGCTAAGCGGACGAGGTGTTCAAAATGATCTTGATGCGACTTTTATTGTTAGGAGAATAAGAGCGCGTCAAGGTAATTTTGAACACCTCGCCCGCTTAGCAACTTATGCTGCTGACTGTATCTCTAATGTCACTGATGTAAAAAATATCAGCAATTATCACGTAGACAATGTAGATAAGTAATTCATACGTCTTCAGACAATATTGAATCGATTTCGCGCAATATATTGTTCTTTTTCAATAACTAAAAGATTTTTTTTAGACTTTTGCATATAATTTGTTATTGATGACCATCAATTCAAAGGACCATCACTTGTTTCAAGTGTTATATTTAGTTTTCGAGTACCTATTATAAATAATTTACCATTATTATTGTGATTTCCAATTCGATTTTTTCTCATGGAGATTATTTTTGGGAGATATATGTGTGATAATAATTATAAGTACACTGTCCACTAAGAAATAAATTGAACACTACTACCAAATGAAGTTCAGGTTAAGCGTAAACTTTACTTTGAATTCGTTTTCACATTATTACAGGCAAACTAACCTTGGTGGTTCTTGTTCTTCTCGTCGTATTTGCAGTTGTAGGCAATGGCGTAGTGAGTGTAGTCCGTCGCCAGGATGTTCAGTGGGGAGTCCCTAGTCACATCTGTAACCAAACACAAACAGGTTCTTGATGAAGCTAAAATGTTCAGAAGGTACTTGGACATAGTTTTTTAGCACTAGGTATTTGTAGGGAACCTCTCACACCGGATTACGCGCGTATCACGCGCGCACATGCGGCACACGCAACGCAGTCACACGCTGCAGCTCCGTAGCGTAGCCACCATTTTCGTGCTATACACCCGGTACCTAATAATTTCCGAAATAGTTCATCGGTGGTAAATGAATCACGCCTCTTAGTGTTATCTCAAATACACCAAATTGTTTAAATTTGTTGAATTTTTACGAGTCACGCGCACGCACACGCGCACGTAAGATTTTAAGCGGTGTGACATTTCGTATGAGAATTCTTAGTTTACAACGTCTACGTGCACGTCTACGCACACGCAACCGGTGTAGCCTGGCCTTTATTGGACTTTAGTTTTCAGGCACAATGCTCGCTTGGAGAAAGACCTCTTTTTACATCTCTGCTCCTACAGAGCTTAGATTTCCCTTTTTAAATTACTTAAGACTTTTCAAGACGAGAAAGTACTTTGAACTGGCTATTACGAGTAAACCAAGCCCAAACTAACCATACTGACAATAGAATGTATGATTTGAACTAATGTGCCTTTTACGTATCAGTTTAACCACGCTTACTATCTTCCACACAACCTGTTCTACTTTAATCTGGATACGATTAACATGATAATCTTCGCGATAAACGAACAAAATTGAGGAAATTAGCTACTAATTTCAACTTTATAGTGATAGCAGTAAAGACTAGTGTAGCCATTTAGGATTATAGATAAGTTATCCAACGCCAGCTCATGCGGTCGCACCCTCGTATAGTGCAACGTGTGTTTTGTAGCCTTGTAAATTTCAATTATCGTTAAAAAACCAATCAAGTAATCAACAAATATAAATAATCCTGTTACGATTCATTACAGGATATTGATAAAGAAGAGATAATTTACTATTGAAGAGATTATATTTATGTGCATGGGCAGTTATTGATACCTAGATATATAGTAGTTTATTTATTAATTATCCATTGTAGGTAAGATACAGGAAAACAATCAATGTAATGTATGCAATTCACATACCTATGATTTGTCTTGTTATATGACATCTAGTGATTTAGTTCTTTCAAAGATTTTATAAACGTAACCCGAAAAAAATATTTATTACCTATTTATTATGTGACATAACAGATCCCTACGAATCCCTAATTACCTACTTATATTATAATTGCGAAATTAACTGTCTGTTACCTCTTCGTGCTTAAATCACTGAACCGATTTTAGATAAAATTTACATACATAGGATATTTACAGAAATAGGATATATTATCTTTTATCCCGAAAATCATCACTTGGATGTAAATGTGGAAAGAATTTACTAGATGTAAGTACGCATTCTACGCACACTAAGTCGCAGGCTATTAACTCGTTTCACTTACCTCCAAACTTAAGCGAGACGACCAGCTTGCCAGCCTTATTAGCATCGGGAGCTAGCTTGGCCGTGCCTTCAATGTACGTCTGGACTCCGTCCATTACATGAATATCCTTCACCTTCAACACATCTCCGTCGAGTTTGTACTCGGTCGAGTCACATTTGCCGTTCTTCTCCTCTGGGTACTTGGAAATTGCGTACCATGTGCCTTGATACTGAAAGGGGATTGCAGGTTCTTTATTAAGTGTTTAGGAGTCAAAAGTTCTGAAAATATGTTATGTACATATTAAATTACTGTATGAGGAACGTTATGAAAGTAACGAAAGCGAAAGAGGTATGTCAGGATCGTAGCAAGTGGAAATTCGTGGTCTCTGCAAACCCCTCCGGGAAATAGGCGTGATTATACAACGTGTCCCAAAATTCAAAGATAAGCTGGCACCAGAAGATGGACCTGCTGATGACTACTCGAGAAAAAAAAAATAAAAAAAATATATCTCAATTTATGGAATTACAAAAAAAAATTAAAATCGACACCCCAAATGGTATTTTTAACGACCATATCTACAATTTTTCAAATATTTCTGATTTTTTTTGTATCAGCAACCTAAGTAGCACTGCTATCTACCACAACCCTTAAAATACCAGAATACATGTAGTTTTTACACAAAAATTAACCAAAGTTAGTTTTAAAGTTTTTTAACTTTCAGTCCACTTTCACTCATCGTGGTGTACAAAAAAAGTACTGGCACTATATGCCAAGTATTTTAGAAAATTGACGCAACTAACCAAGATTCCAAAACGGTATAATACACTAAAGTAGCCGTCATTAGAACTTGCGAACTATGTAAACAAACCGCCATATTGAAATTGTCTCTGAATTATGAATTTACTAGTGATGGGCAAGACTCTTATACCTTACTTATCTTACTTTACCAATGTCAAACCATATCGAATAATAAAATACCAAAATTATAAACAAGTAATTACTTATTTTTAATTTGTTTAATCACGATCAGAAGACAAATTGGTACTTAAGAATGATGTATTGATGTATTTTACAACCGCGGCGGTAGCGTGAGTTGGGTAGTGTGTAGCGGGGTTATATCACAAACTTTAGTCACAACGCTACCCATCATAGACAATTGTAGAATTTAAAAGAAACAAAAACGTCATTCCATCAGGTCCTAATAACCTAACTTATGAAACCATTTTAAACTTTTAATTAAATATCCAAGATACAGTTATATATTTATGTATTTTACGGAACGGACCGTTTCAATAGTGTATATGTGTATAGTGTGAATTGTGTTTGATGGGGTAGTGTGAAAATTCAAGGAGAAACAGTCTCAAAACAAAGTTACATTGTTTGTTTACATAGTTCGCAAGTTCTATTGACGGCAACTTTAGGAAAACTAGGCACAAAATAAAATAAAAAAATTCTAAACGAGAACCGACATTTTTAAATGTTGAAGTAATCACTTTTAAAAGGGGTTTTTGTAACAAGTTCTTAGAATTTCAATTGGAGATGTGGGTAGTCAATAAAATTTACAAATTAAAGGGTAGGTAGACAAGTTGCTGTTCTGTTCTCAACAAGGCACTACGCTCTGCTCCTTTATTTACTGTGCACCGTTCTGTATTCAATTGACGTGGCTCTCGTACTAACGACTCTTTGCTTTGCTTTTTGGACTGGTGATCTGCAAACTGAACTGACCTGGCATTATTTTGGACTGTGATTTGTGTTTTGTGAATTGGACTTTTGGGGGGTTGGGGGAGAACCTCTTCATCGCGTTCCAATCTACCTCTTCCAGCGTTTCTCCTGTCAGATGGTAAACGACCCTCCACAAACGCTTGATGCACATTAATAAATACTCGATAATCCGGGTATCTTTGAGCATTTGGGTACCTTTCTCGATAAAATATGTTAGCTGCGTTAGCATTACATCGGCATTCTCCATAAATTAGATGCATATGCTAATATTAGCGTATTCCAACGGTGTATACGGCAGCGGCATGATAAACGCTAAACAATCCAAAATACCCCAAAAGTCCAATTCACAAAACACAAATCACAGTCCAAAATAATGCCAGGTCAGTTCAGTTTGCAGATCACCAGTCCAAAAAGCAAAGCCAAGAGTCGTTAGTACGAGGGCCACGTCAATTGAATACAGAACGGTGCACAGTAAACAAAGGAGCAGAGCGTACTGCCTTGTTGAGAACAGAACAGCAACTTGTCTACCTACCCTTTAATTTGTAAATTTTATTGACTACCCACATCTCCAATTGAAATTCTAAGAACTTGTTACAAAAACCCCTTTTAAAAGTGATTACTTCTACATTTAAAAATGTCGGTTCTTGTTTAGAATGTTTTTATTTTATTTTGTGCCTAGTTTTCCTAGAGTATTATATCATTTTTGAATCTTAGTTAGTTGCGTCAATTTTCTAAAATACTTGCCATAGTAGTGCCAGTATTTTTTTTGTACACCACGATGAAAGTTAAAATGTTAGGGAAAAACTAACTTTGATTAATTTTTGTGTAAAAACTACATGTATTCTGGTATTTTAAGGGTTGTGGTGGATAGCAGTGCTACTTAGGTTGCTGATACAAAAAAAAACAGAAATATTTGAAAAATTGTAGATATGGTCGTTAAAAATACCATTAGGTGTGTCGTTTTTTTTTGTAATTCCATAATTAATTGAGATATATATATTTTTTTTCTCGAGTAGTCATGAGCAGGTCCATCTTCTGGTGCCAGCTTATCGTTGAATTTCGGGACACGTTGTATGTTTGTATGAATTTCTGTGTCTTAAATAATTTAAAATTATGCAAGTTTCTTCAGTCTTAGCTAAAAACGTCAAAAATGATTGAAACCAGATATCAACTACACACACTTTAAAATGCCTGTTATGTATGAAACAGGAGATTTAAAAATATTTAGGTACCGAAAAATCTATCAATCGAGAGCATTGAGGTTAATTTTATCAATCTTATCACTCTTATCAGTAAACATACAACTACTAACCTACACTAATTAGGTACCTATGCACTAGCCGACAAAAAAAAATTACATTGATACGTAAAAATCTGTTACAATACAAGTATTATTATAATAATACTATCAATTTGTGTACAATAAGAGTAAGTTCATTCGATTTTTTATCCGCAGATCCTTCACGCTCGGTCAGTTTGGTTGATGACTCATTCGATTTATCCCATTCATTCAATTCATTGATGCAGCTCCGCCGTAAAGTGATCGAGGCCGGAACCGCAATTGTTAAGGTTTGTTAGGAAAATTAGCGCTTTAAATGCACGGAAAATTACTGGAAATTGACTGAATTGGATTACTTGTTGAATGGGTAGATTAGTATTAGTATAGACGGCGTCAATAGGATAGTGGCGATCATATTATATTCATTATGCCTACATTGCGCGCCTATAATGATTTAAGAAGTTTTTTTTTAAGTTTTTTTTTCTAGTATAGGTTTTGGATTAAAACTATGTATATATTTTACATGTTAATTACTGAACATAATAGAAAATAAGCTTCATGCATCCAAACATTTATCCATCTAGGAAATATCTTACGACGTCCAGTCAGATGACGTGTTGCAATCCAAAAGAACTTATACAGTATAAGTAGAGCTATATATTACATATATGACTGGTAAAATATCCTTAAGTTTTACATTAGCAGGTGATCCTAAAAAACATGAAAGAACAAATGCATTTTGGAAGCAATTTTCATATTTTTAGTTAAAAACAAATGTGCGTTTTAGACCCATGTTGATGATTTTATTCTATCGAGCGAAAGACAAGAAATCGGGTTTCAAATCGATGAAGTTACTAGAAAAGGCCTCAAGTTTGCTAATTTTTTTTATGCAACCGCATTTTAATCTAAAAAGCGCTACGATTTTCCAAATCTCTGCTTGCTGAATCTACTGCACCTTAAGATGATGAAGGATCATTACAGTTAGGTAGAGTAAAAATATTAAGATATTTAAATAAAACTACACGATATTTCTCGCTTTTTCTTTAAATCGTAATATACACAAGACCACACGGAGATAATAAATTATTTATTATTATTTATTATCTCCGTACGAGATAAGTATACGTAAAATATATATACAGTTTATTTTGGTTCAACAGAAGACCTTATATGGCCTGAACAAGCAGAACTGAAATAAGCAGTTCCATACAAGTTAACTATGCGATTAAATGTTCAATACAGGTTTTGTATGTATGTGATATTAGATATAAGTAAAGGTACTACTAAGATCAAGAAAAAAATACTTACAGCTGTTAAATTGAAGTTTTCTATCGGCTTCAACGCAGGGCAATTGTTTTCGTGCATGACATTAGCCGACGCAGCAACTGCCGTTACGAGCAAGACGACTAATCGCAGCATTTTTAGGTTAGGTTAATATACAAGCTCAAAATTAAGTCGCTGCCAACTGTACCAGTCGAGATCAAGCAATGTACTAGCCTGTTTGGGATGCAGCATCCTTATATACGCTCGGCTAGCGTAAGGTCATGGGTGTGATTCAATTTTTCGATCGCAAGATTGTTTGATTAACAAAACGGTGCAGAGGTCGTAGCGGACGCGCGGCTCGAGAAGTGTCTGTAAGTTTCTATGGTAACTGCTAGTACACGTGAACTCTAGAAGGTACGATCTGGGGCCCATTTGTCGAACAATATTAGAGTTATACCGTTCGAAATGGAAGCTGCATTTAGCCCTCACAAGGCAAGCTCAGAACGCAAGCTTTTCTTTATGTAAGGGAAACTAAAGTTGGTTGGATTTTAGAATTTAATTACCTACTCGATTTATGAATTCTGTAAAACAAGAGTTGACTAATGATGCCGTATTAATTTATTATGTAAAATATTCTAAGTACCTACCTAAAATTAGAATTGAAAAAAAAAATTGCGTTAGTTACCGATAAAATCGTAATAATGTCCATAAATGGGTCATTCCTCAGCAATATACTTCCCATGGCTATTCCTATTCGCAAATTCCCAGGAGGTTTCGGTCAGCAGATTTGGTTGTAGATGGAACTTGGCATGAGTTACACAGTCGCCAAAAATAAGATGCTAATAAAGCGGCATCTCCTGGGAATTTGCGAATATGTATGGCCAGGGAAATTAGATTTTCCAGTAGATAATGATCCAAATACGTAATAAGTATGTTATTGTTGTTATGCATGCGATAAATCCACCTGTTTTCTGCCTTAATCTGTAATTAATAATTATTTAAAAATTTCAGTACCTACATAATTAAAATTACTTAGTAATAATAATGCCAATATCAACTAGGCTTACCCTTCCCAAACTAAGATTCCAACTATCCTATCTTTTCTTCTTCTTCCTTCCTTTTCTTCTCGTTTCTTCCTACTCTAGATTAAAAATGCAGTTACGATCAAGAAATTTATGTCCGGGGCCGCTACCCGAGGGCGATCGTCGGGGCGCATCTGGAGCCGTTGCTGGATGCCACAGCATGCGATCCAACGGCGATGCGGAGTTGAGCAGGCGGGCTCCCATCGAACAATTTGTTACAGCCGCAGAAGGGCCGCTTCCCGAGGGCGATCGTCGGGGCGCACCTGGAGCCGTTGCTGGGTGCCACAGCATGCGATCCAACGGCGATGTGGAGTTGAGCAGGCGGGCTCCCATCGAACAATTTGTTACAGCCGCAGAAGGGCCGCTACCCGAGGGCGATCGTCGGGGCGCACCTGGAGCCGCTGCTGGGTGCCACAGCATGCGAACCAGCGGCGATGCGGAGCTGAGCAGGCGGGCTTCCATCGAAGAATCTACGACAGCCGCAAACCGTGGTAAGTACAACCTCCGGCCGCGGATCGGAGAAGACGCTGCGACTAATTATTCAGAGGACGATAAATCTCTGTTTTCATCAATACCATCAACTCGACCTTCTTACATGTCAAAGAAAACAACCACTTTATCTTCTGTTAGCACGCACGATGGTGTTGTACAAGATGTCATGTCTGACATTGAGCTTGTACCCACCTCGGAAGCGTCCAAAAAGCGCAAACGATGGACGAAAGAAATGAATGAGTTCATAATGCGTACTTACCTATATCTTACCGCACTGGATACTGACACCAAAACGTACCTGGAACCTCTACACTTACAATTTTTAGAAAAATTCCCAAATATGCCAGTTAGTCGCCAAAGGGTAGGTGATCAAAGAAGAGCAATTATCCGAAATAACTTGTTACCACAAGAAAACTTAAACCAGATATATAACGAAGTAAAACTCGAGTTGAACAATCTACAAAATAGCATACCCAGTACCTACACAACCGCAGCGTCTAAAACTCAAGAGACACGTAATACACAAGTACAAACACGATTGAGATGGACCAATGAACAGAATGAGGCAGTTATGCTTTCTTATTATAGAATAACTGAACTTGAAACTAACAGAACTTCATACCGAAAACCGCTGCATGAGGCTTTTATAGACAGGTTCCCCGCTCTTGCACATTTAAGCGAACAACGAATAGCCGACCAGCGTAGAGTGATAATAAACAGCAAATATATTAGTGATACCCGATTGACTGAATTAAAACAACAAGTAGCTGATGAACTGTCTCTCAATACCCATAATTCCACTAATCAGGTGAACGACGACGAAACAATCCATATCAGCCATCAACCCGATCATGAAACCGAGTTTTTACAAAATATAGAACTAAATATAGCCGAAGATTCTTCTCCTAACAATCACTCTCCTGAAAGGGACTCGCTGATAGAAGAAACGTTTAGACAGACATTCAATTTCTTTATAGATACCGACCCAACAGATAGAACGTACATCCCAAAACAAAAAACATCCAAAAAACTTGCTAATGTAGTACATTATATTAATAACGTAACCCTACCACAATACATTAACTTAGAATCAGACTTTAACACCCTTCAGACAGCAATATATTGTGCAGCATGGACTGCTGCCAAACTAAACGGGGCAAAAATATCACTTGAACCCACAGAAAACTCTCGATCTCGCTCTGTAAATAAAGACAAAAGACCACAATGGCAAAGACGATTAGAGAGACGACTAGAAGACATACGAGCTAAAATAGGTAGAATAACGCATTTCAGTAACGGGGCTAGAAGTAGGAACCTAGAAAAACAAGTAAGTGACATAATAGAGCAATACAAAATTCATTCTGTTCACGAACAACCAAACACACAGCTTACACACACACTAGATACACTAAAACAGAAACTGGCACTCATATCAGGACGGTTACACAGATATAAAGTTTGTACACTTAGAAAACAACAAAATAGCCAATTTAATAATAATGAAAAGCAATTTTATAGAAATATTAGACAAGCAACTACAAACGCAACAGAAAATGGTAACACTAATACAGTAAGTGACTTACCAAACCCAAACGACTTACGGAACTTTTGGTCAGGAATTTGGGAGAAACCAGTTTATCACAACATAGAAGCCGAGTGGATTAAGACTGAAACTATTAGGAATAGCACAACTACAGCAGAAATGACGTTTGAATATGTTCCGATTGACACGTTTAAAAAAGTACTGAATAAGTTACATAATTGGAAAGCGCCTGGATCAGATCACATTCATAGCTACTGGTACAAAAAATTTACGATTACCCACCCCTACCTACACAATTCCCTAAATAAGTTCATTGATGACCCTAGTACAATACCAGCCTACCTGACTTCAGGAACTACGTTCATGATACCGAAAGACCACAACGACCTTACCAACCCATCTAAATACAGACCCATTACATGTTTGCAAACCTTCTATAAGATCTTGACAGCCTGCATCTCTGAATTAATATATAAACACGTTAACGACAATAACATCCTGGCCGAACAACAGAAGGGTTGCCGTAAGTTCAGCCAGGGTTGCAAGGAACAACTGACCATAGATGCTATAATCATGAGACATGCTCGTAAAACCAAAACTGATTTGTACTCCATGTATATCGATTACAAAAAAGCATACGATTCCGTTCCCCATTCGTGGTTGGTACAAGTCCTAGAGATATATAAAATACATCCGAAAATAATCACTCTCTTAAAAACTGCTATGAACACCTGGACCACCCGCCTGAAACTCACTACTTCTGCCGCTGTAATAGAAACTGAACCAATTAAAATACAAAGAGGTATATTTCAGGGTGATTCCCTAAGCCCTCTATGGTTTTGTTTAGCCTTGAACCCACTCTCCAATACTTTAAATTCAACAACAGCAGGATACCATCTACATTACACAGACATTGAGAGACAAACTGAGAACATAAACCATTTGCTTTATATGGACGACATCAAACTGTATGCTGACAACGAAACTGACCTTTATCAACTGACTGACATGACAGAAAGATTTAGTAATGACATTAGAATGGAATTCGGAATAGACAAATGCAAAATCAACTCCGTTAAAGATGGACAAATATACCAACACAACTACACACTAGGATCAGGAGAATTGATTGAACCACTTGACGAACAAGAGACTTACAAATATTTAGGATACAACCAATTACGCCAAATACAGTACAAAGAGACAAAACAAAAATTAATACAACAGTTCAGACACAGGTTAAATGCAATTCTCAAATCACAACTTTATTCCCGTAATACTGTAAAAGCCATAAATACATTCGCCATACCCGTTCTTACATACTCTTTCGGTATAATAAACTGGACCAAATCCGACCTCAAAGCACTGCAACGCACAATTAACACGACGATGACCAAATTCCGTAAACATCACCCTAGATCATGTATACAGAGACTGACACTACCAAGAAAAGAAGGAGGGAGAGGCATCATTGACATAACAAACCTACATAACAGACAAATCACAGCTCTAAGACAGTATTTCTTCACCAAGTCCGAATCTTCTGCGCTGCACAAAGTAACAACACACAATGACCGTAAACTGACACCACTTAATCTACAAGACACAATAACACAAAGAAATGAAAACCTGACAGACGACAAAACTAAACACGCCGAGTGGGCTAGAAAGTCTCTCCACGGCAGACATCATCAAGACTTATGCCAACCTAATGTCGACAAGGAGGCGTCGAACGCGTGGCTGAGTCGTGGCGAGCTGTTCCCGGAGACTGAAGGCTTCATGATGGCGATACAAGACCAAGTAATAGAGACAAGAAACTACCAACGACACATAACAAAGACTCTCAACAACGATAGATGTAGAAAATGCAATAGCTGCCCGGAAACCATACAACATATTACAAGTGCATGTAAAACAATAGCCCAGACCGACTACAAACATAGACATGACCAAGTTGCTAATATTATCCACCAAAGACTTGCCTATCAACAACATTTCATTACTGAAATAGAGCCATATTATAAATATAAACCTGAAAGTGTATTAGATAACCCAACAGCCAAACTGTATTATGACCGAACCATCCTTACTGACCGAACTACCCATCATAACAGACCTGACATCACATTAATAGACAAAACTTGCAAAACTGGATACCTCATAGATATAGCCGTACCTAATACACATAACTTACAAAGTACCATAGCCGAAAAACTTAGCAAATACATTGAACTGAAAGATGAAATAATCCGGATATGGCATCTACAGAAAGTGATCATAGTACCGATTGTGTTATCCACTACAGGCGTTATACCCAAACAGCTACATCAATCTCTAAGGACCTTAAAATTACCGCCCAGAACATTCCATCTCCTTCAGAAAGCCGCCATCCTCAATACATGCCGCATTGTAAGAAAATTCTTACAAACTGACCAAGAAACGCTTGATACTGCAAACAGACCAACATCACTATCAACTACTACCCATGCAACCTTAAACCTTTCCATAGCGCCAACTACTGAACCACTTACCGCAAACTTGGAGACTCGCACAACGGCTAGGAACGCTGAATCTGCTGTACCTTATGAAGAAATAGTAGATATTACACTTACCTGAGATGCACTTGGCCTAGGCCCGTGCATAGCAGTAATCCGGTGAAAGCCGAGAAAATATGAAAAACCAATAATAATAATAATAATAAAATGCTTTATTGCACACTACAAAAGAAATAGTACAAAAGTATGAACAGGTACCAACATGTAGGTAACAACAGGCGGTCTTATCGCTAAATAGCGATCTCTTCCAGACAACCTTCAGATAGTGAGACGGCGAAACAGATTCAAGTTAACGGGTGGCGCGAAAATAAAACAAATAATAAAAATAAAATAAAATACATACACTACAAATATAAGATATAAAAATATACTACATTTATTACTATATAAACATTATATAAATAACAAATAAATATGTAAATGACAAAGGAGGCTAAAGGACAACGGCGAGGAGTTATAAGAAAACTTTTGAAAAAATTATGAAAGAGATAAATAATGATTTTTTAATAGGCTTTTAAAAATAGATAGTGATTTAGCACGTTTGATATCAACAGGCAGAGCATTCCACAGCCGGACAGAGCGAAAACTGAAAGAGTTAATGTAAAATTTTGACGAAGAAGGAGGAGGAACAAGTAGCAGATTTTGAGAGCCTCTAATGGAGGAAAGATATTTAAACCGGGTTTTGAGATAACAGGGAGTATTGGGATGAAACAGTGTGGCATACAGGAGGGAGAGAATATGCATGTTGCGACGGAAACGGATAGGCAACCACTTAAGCTGCGAACGAAAGCTTGATATATGATCGAATTTGCGCAACCCGAAAATAAACCTAATGCACACATTTTGAAGTCGCTCGAGTTTATTCAATTGCTCTTCAGTAAGGTCTAAATAACAAATATCCGCATAGTCCAAAATGGGCAGGAGGAGAGATTGAGCCAGCGCAATTTTAGTGGCGAGAGGCAAGAAGTTACGAATTCGACGTAGGGAACCAACCGTAGCAAAGATCTTCCTACTCACCTCACTGATCTGCGGAATCCAAGAAAGAGTTCGATCTATGATCACGCCCAGATTTTTAACCTGGTTAGAAAAAGGAATAAGTACCCCATCGAAAAAAACACCAGGTAAATTTTCGAAGTCGACCCTTGCTATGCTTCTCGGGCTGCCAATAATAATTACTTGAGTTTTGGACGGATTAACCTTTAAACCATAGCAAGAGCTCCATTCAGATAAGCGTACTAAGTCGGTGTTAGTGGAATTGATAAGTTGGGGTAAACGGTCTACCGGGCCTTGAGAGTAGATTTGGAGGTCGTCGGCATAAAGATGATAATAAGAAAGGAGGTTTGAAGTAATAGAATTTATGAAAATAGAAAAAAGTAAAGGGGACAGCACGCCACCCTGCGGAACGCCAGCCAGCGTACTGCACCAAGATGAAAATGAAGAATTATCAGCTTTAATCCGTTGCCGACGACCATCCAAGTAGCTATGAAACCACGCCACTGCTGCAGGGGACACATTGAGAGAGCGCAAAATCCCCAACAAGATGTCGAAATCAACGGTGTTGAAGGCGTTGCTAAAATCTAGCAACGTCAACACCGTTAGGTTTCGGTTATCCATGCCAGATCGGATATCGTCGGAAATTTTTACTAGTGCGGTGACCGTGCTGTGGCCGGAACGAAACCCTGACTGGAGAGGATTTAGGAGAGAGTTTTTATTTAGAAAAGAAGTTAATTGCAACTGCACAAGACGCTCTAAAACTTTTGAGAGGAATGGGAGAATGGATATAGGCCTAAAATCAGAGAAGGAGGACGGGTTAGACTTTTTTGGAAGGGGAATAATGTCGGCGTCTTTCCAGGAATTAGGGAAACTGCATGAAGAAATTGAATTATTAAAGATATTGGTGATGATGGGAAGAAGGAGGGTTAGTATTGGATTTTTTAAATCTTTATTTAAATTAAAGTATTGATTCACGGATTGTTTATGAAAAAAAAATTATAGTAAGTATCTACAATTATTGAAAGTATCTAGTTATTACAGATTAGTTCCATTTTAGTCAAAATCTAGATCTGATGATGTGATTCATGAGGAACCGAGGGAGCTCTTCAAATCTTATTACAGGCATACATATATAGTTATATGTAATACTTAGTTAGTTAAAATCTACATAAAGGTGATAAGATACAGGGCGTTTTTTGAACAACTAGCCATATTGTACAAGGTGATTAGGTAGGTGATACTGAACAACTTTTTCTATGGGACCAACCCTTAGAAAACGTCGACATCCACTCGACCAAAATGTATGAAACGGCCAAAAATTTTTTTGTGATTTCGTAGTTGGTCCCATAGAAAAAGTTGTTCAGTATGACCTACCTAATCACCTCGCACAATATGGCTAGTTGTTCAAAAAACGCCCTGTATATCACAGCTCAGTACTGTAAGTAATAGGACAGTTAATTTTTTCTTGACACAAAAAAATGGTCTGATTGAAGTAATAACAAGGTATTGATGACTATGGCCTCGAAAGGGCGGATGATGTGGAACAAATCAGTCGACAAGAAATGGAGCATGAATAATTACGAGGGTAGAACTAATCGAGATGAATGAGTTGTAGTTTTGGTACTGACTCTATAACAAACACTATGGGCCTAGGTTGTTGGTAAAAAGTTGCGCGGTGATTTTCTAGTAAAAGTCGAGTTTAGACACTAAAACTAGTTTCTTATATTACCTACATTTTAGTTACATAACATATGTAGTACCTACAAATCAGCTGTATACAAGCATCCAACGATTCTACTGGCCATAACTTTTCACTAACCATCTCAGTTAAACAATAGGTAGACCTATATTGTGCTTGGAGGATATAACCAAACGGAGACGCCTTGTTTGTAATTTTCTGTACAAAACAGTCTGCCGATTTTTGCGGGGGAGGGGCACGTCAAATGTATACGTATCGTAAAAATAGCCGTGTCAGATAAACGTCAGTCCATACATTGTGTATGACCATTGGCCGCCTATTTTCGACAGAGGGGAAAGCCTTGTTAATGGCTACTCCGTTTGGTTATATCCTCTAAGATATTGTGTAAGAAAAGAAGAAAGTGACGGAGAGATTCACAGGCGTCGAGCACACTTCAAGAGTCCAATTGATTAGAAGAACGATTGGACCAGGGATCGGAACCGGTTTTTTGCAAAAACATAGAAATAACCATATTTTTCGAATTATTTTATACTCGAAATGTAGCACTCAGTTGTGTTTTTAGGTTACGACTTCGTATTATTAGATTGCCCAATTAGAAATGAAGTAATTAGCAAAGAACGAAAAAATACCGTTTCCGTTCCCATACAAAAAATACCGGTATCCGATCCCTGGATTGGACCAATATTATCGTGATATCGTAAGCATAATAATGGCTCTTTAGCCCAAAATCACTCTACAGTTAATTTAATATTAATTAGACATGGCTGATAGTGAAAAACGATAAGTAATTTTTTCTACTCCCGTACTTTTATTTGTCATTTAAAGGGTCGTACACACATCTTTAAAAATCCTACTTTATAATTTTCAAGACAAGTCTTTAGTCTATTCCCCAAAAAAGCATTTGGGCATACACGCAGTATCTTTTAGGCACTTTTTCGATACTTCGTGTAATTACCACTTAAAAAATATTGTATGAAATATATTGTTGCCAACCTTAATTTAAATGTCATCTCTGACTAATAAGTGAACCATAGACATGTTTTTTTTTTTAATTTCATTAATTCTTTTCCCGCCCGTATCCTCCATTCTTTGCTACTTCTTGAATGAAAAATATTTGTTATACATATTTACAATTTTATTTCAAAGTGCTTGGTCGTAGAAAAAGTGCTGTATGCAATGTTGTTTAACTGAGTCAAAAAATACTCGTGGCGTCTTTATTAACAATTGTCGGCTTCTGAATCTCAAATCTCACGCCACTCGCCCTTTTGACCTCTCTCTTAGTTATTATTTAAAAAAAATTGTGTTATTATTTAAAAAAAAAAAGAGTTATTATTGTAAATGAAAACATACCTCTTTCAATCAAGATGATCGGAACTTGTATCTTTAAAAAAAATAAGATGACTCATAAGATGACTGCTAGCAGTCATCTTATGAGCCTATAGACAAAGCATTCAAATGACATTGCTTTAGATATCACTGTCAGTCATTTAATTGACACATTTAAGTGCTGGAGTAGAAAAAATACCTATTATTTCCGTCGGAAGGCGGCCCACCGTTCACAGGATGGGCCCTCACAAAAAGCAACATCAACAAAATGGCTGAGGACTCTCAGTCAAGACTAGCACACACTGACTCACAGAACAAGTTAGAATGGCGATGCGAGCTGGGTACGTGTCGCCGCCGGTTTTGAGCAAACGCTCGCATCCTACTCGCCCGCGCTAACCGAAAAACGAAGTAAACATGCCTTTTGCGCCACAATGAAATGAAATGAAATGAAATGAAAATGAAATGAAATTAAATGAAATTTATTAATGTATGTTGAGAAAGGGTTACATATTAAGCTTAAATTAATTGCTACTCTAGTAGTCTCACCAGACTCTACCTTTACAACTTTACCTCTACAATAACCTTCAGATTAAGAAGCCAGACATGAAATCTGTCTAAAGGAGGCGTATCCATTCACCACGCACACAAGTTTTTACTACCGTTGCGCGAGTGTTAGTAAATGTGGAGGAGGAACGAGCGGCGACACCGGTTCCGATACTAACTGCGCGCGATAGCCATTCTAACCTCTTTAATATGTTCTGTGCACTGACTGAACTGGACTAAGTAACTATTAGGCCTAAGATACGCTTGTAAGTTTTACTTACCTACGTAAGTAGGGACAAAGCTATTTGTTAGAATGAGATAACGATGTTCATCTCTCATTCTGTAGTATAGCTGTGTCCCTACTTACGTAAGTAAAATTTACAAGTGTATTTTAGGCCTTAGACCTAGAGCCAACTCGAAACTCGTTTCCACATCTACCTACCCCGAGATCGCAAATCTTGCAACTCACGACGGTTGGCTAGAGCAAGGCAAAAGCCCTGTTCCCAGAGATATAGGGTGCCATTAGAAGCGCTCAGGTTTGTACGTAGACTCACTGCACTCAGATGATAACTAGTAGAATCTAAAGTTCTAGTCTAAAGTTTGATCATGTATACTTATTAACATAAAACCAATAAACGTATGTCGTGGAGAAAATCTATATTTGAAGTGGTAAATAAGAAATTTTGATGATATGTGAAAATCTGATTTGACGTTGACATGTGTAACATATTTTTTCATCTTTGCTCAACATTTTAATTAGATAAATTATACTAAATTACTACGTATTTTATCAAAAATTATCAGAAAGTATGCCGCTGCCTATAAGTTCTAAACCGCAATGTGCGGATTGTGAGGAAGACTTACCGGATGACCTGTTAAGTACCATTAAGTGCAAAACGGCAAGATGCCACAAATTGTTCCACATTACGTGTATTAGCGCAGTAAATTTAACTCATGTGCAAATAAATTCCTGGATATGCCCATTCTGCAAAGCCTAGGCCAAAAAAGGTGGTGATAAACTCGTTTAAACGTGTAAATATGCCCTGCAGAATTACCCGCCAGACGGGGAGATTACTACCAGTGCCGCGGCGGCTCGCATTGTTAGATAAGTCTCCGCGAGTGATCGGCCCGTCGCTGTATGAGCGACTACCCGCCAACCTCAAAAACGAATCCTCGAATGACAAGTTTGCACACAAACTGAAAGAACTTTTAATAGAAATGTCGCTATATTCAGTTAAAGAATATAGCGAAAAATAATTTATTATGAAATAATTGTATATTGATTTTATACCTACTTTATTATTGTAACATTTAATTTAATGAACCTGGAACCAGCGTACGATTTTGTCCCGGTCGCGGTGGAAGCCGCTGGGCCGTGGTGTTCGGAGGCGAAGAAGTTGGTTGGAGACTTGGGGCGGCGTCCAGTGGCGTAACTAGGGGGGGGCTGGGGGGGGCACGTGCCCCGGGCGCCGTCCAAGGGGGGGCGCCAAAATGGGCAAAAGACGTCCCATAGAAAATGGACCAGCCAAAATGTAGGAAACAGTCAACTTTTTTTTCGCGACTTTGGGGTTGGTCTCATAGTAAAAAGCGGCCAAGTGCGAGTCGGACTCGCCCATGAAGGGTTCCGTATTTAGGCGATTTATGACGTATAAAAAAAAACTACTTACTAGATCTCGTTCAAACCAATTTTCGGTGGAAGTTTACATGGTAATGTACATCATATATTTTTTTTAGTTTTATCATTCTCTTATAGTAACGGCACCAGTCATGGGACATTTAAGAGGAAATTTGGAGTATTTGTGATATTTCCCTGTTACATGTAAAAGTTCTACCGCTTAGCTTGTTAAAAGATGAATATCCTATCCTTCTTTCATGTTTCAGGCGTGTTGTATCAAAGATACTGCAGTTAGTTTCCACATAATTAATAAATTAAAAGTATGTTTTTTTTCTCCAGTCATGGACACCAAAGCTCCAGTAATGGAACCCCGGTAATGGACGTTGATCCAGTAATGGGCCCCCTATAATGGGCATACCCTATCAGTATAAGATATTGGAAAGGGAATAAGTTTTTGGAAAAAACTAGTTATTAGTCATTTTTGTCACCCGATTGCATTGTCATCCGATTTGCATACGTATCCAAAATTTCAACTCAATCGGAAATCCAAAAGTGGCTCAAATGCCATTTCCAAGATTTGAACCACACTAACTAATACAGGGTGGATTTTCTTTTTGGGTCAGTGAGGGCAGCTATCAGATCCCGTGCTGCTACGAGAAAACCTTCCCTCGATTTCAAATTAATGAAGATTGGCTCTTACAGATTTTGGAAAAAACATACAGGGTGCGAGGAAAAGATAATTTCTGACAAACTTTTTTTTGTGCCAATCGATCCCATTCCTATTGAGGATCACTTGTATGGAACCAAAAAAAAATTTCCGGCTAGAAAAGCCACAAATCGAGGAAAACTTTTCCCATACAATTTGTATGAAAATGAAAACTTTTATTTTTCACATGCTATTTTTGTATGTCAATCGATTCCATTCCCATCCAGTATCAATAGTTTCTTTGGGGTCAAAATTAAATTTCACATTTTCTCCATAGTAAATGTATGGAAAAAGTTTTTAATAATTTGTGGCTTTTTAGTACATTACCGTAAGTTGACCCCAAAGAAACTATTGATACTAGATAGGAATGGAATCAATTAGCATACAAAAATAGCATGTGAAAAATAAAAGTTTTCATTTTCATACAAATTGTATGGGAATAGTTTTCCTCGATTTGTGGCTTCTCTAGCCGGAATTTTTTTTTGGTTCCATACAAGCTTTTGATCCTCAACAGGAATGGGATCGATTGGCATCAAAAAAAAGTTTGTCAAAAATTACCTTTTTCTCGCACCCTGTATGTTTTTCCAAAATCTGTAAAAGCCAATCTTCATTAATTTGAAATCGAGGGAAGGTTTTCTAAGACCGTTTTCTCGTCGCAGCACGGGATCTGGTAGCTGCCCTCACTGACCCCAAAAGAAAATCCAACCTGTATACAAACTAACAGGGCAAGTTCAATAAAATTTTGTAAAAACGATATTAATTTATCCGAAGTCCGAGGAGACCTCCTGACATAGTTCGTACGAGTAACTACATTATACTTCTGTATTGTTTAAACATGAAATTACGCCATGGCAAGCATCATTATGTAAATTATCCCGTCATAGGAGGTATGCAGTTACAGCTCCTATAATGGGATTGGGCAAAATACCACTATTTTTTATACATCTCTAGAGTCACAACATAATGTGTTGTATACCTTATCTCATGGTAAATGCAATTAACAAAACACATTCTAGTTTACACCAAGTAATAATTAATTACAATTTAATATATGAACTCGCCTCTCTTAGCGAAGTTGTTAAGAATTCTTACTGGTTATTTTTTCCAGTGACACGACAACTTTTGGGTTGGCGCCAATTTCTTAAAAAGTAACCGAAATTAATAAAAAGTCAAACTTAAACAGCTCTAAGACTCTCATTTATGGTAAAATATTGCCAGTGTTTATAAATTTATAAATAAAGTGTTCCACGTCCATTATAGGGTCCATTACATTATTTTAGAAGTTACAGGGGGGGGGGACACACATTTTACCACTTTGGAAGTGTCTCTCGCGCAAACTATTCAGTTTAGAAAAAAATGATATTAGAAACCTCAATATCATTTTTGAAGACCTATCCATAGATACCCCACACGTATGGGTTTGATGAAAAAAATTTTTTTGAGTTTCAGTTCGAAGTATGGGGAACCCCAAAAATTTATTGTTTTTTTTCTATTTTTGTGTGAAAATCTTAATGCGGTTCACAGAATACATCTACTTACCAAGTTTCAACAGTATAGTTCTTATAGTTTCGGAGAAAAGTGGCTGTGACATACGGACGGACAGACAGACGGACAGACAGACGGACAGACAGACAGACAGACAGACATGACGAATCTATAAGGGTTCCGTTTTTTGCCATTTGGCTACGGAACCCTAAAAATTGCTCAGTATAATCCCAAAACCTCCCTGGCAACAGAAATGCAGTTATTTTTTAGCCACCCTGGGTGCTAGCTAGCTATACAGGGAGGTCCAAACCTTGACGTACAAAAAAATTTTTTAGAATCCTAGTCGTTGGTTATCAGAATATACCCCATATATGTTAGCCGATTTTCGTAGTTTTCCAGTTTTACTTTTAACTTTTGTTAAGAAATTCCGGGGTGAAGCTTTGCGTTGCTTTTATGCCTTCTAATAATTGTTTGTGGTATTTGCACTGATAACATGAAATAGCGATGGGGAAGTGACCCCATAAAATAATAGTAGAAATAACAAAAGAGGATTTTTGTAATGAATTACTAATTTGGAAGCTTTCCACCTCAGTTCCTTTGACCGGCGACTCTAACAAATTATGACTATTAAGTATCACTTTTTTGACCTTTTAAAAAAAACGTAGGGTCTAGCAGTTTCTAAAATAACCAAAAGTCCTTGAAATCGCTTGTATTTTTTATTTTTTTAGGTAAGGGCAACATCTAAGCTTGACATGCTTGAACGTAAAAGTTTGTCTTTTTTTCCCAACTCAGCCAAGTGAGGATGCTGATTTTTTTTAGCAACTGGGCCGTTTTTGAAGGATTATGTTACAAAAAGAAATATTCAAAGAAGTTCAATAGTTTTTAAAAAAAAATAATTGCTTCACCCCGGAATTTCTCAACAAAAGTTAAAAGTAATAAAAATCATAATTCGAAAACTACGAAAAGTCGGCTAACATACATATTCTAATAGCCCACAGCGTGAGGAATCTAAAAAAAATTTTTGGACGGCAAGGTTTGGACCAACCTGTATAACACATGCCGTGCCAACATCGCTCGTTCTGTGATACTAGAATGCCGTGAAAAACCTGTGTCAGGTATTGAGAGCATTTTATCCAGAATTTCGGTGTGGGATCGGGAGTTCGGGAGAATTTAGTCCAATTCAATCCCACCAAGGCTCAATTTTGCGCGTTTATCGCTAAGAAAACCTAATTTTCAAGGCACAAGTGGCACAACCCTTCCCATGTCAGGGAGTATTGGGAGCCTCGGTGTTGACATCTCCATCAGTGAGGTCTAATAATTTCGTAGCCACCTTGCTGGGTAGGCTGCGCTCGTATCCAAAAAACTCGGTGCTCAATAAAGGGAGGCGATACTTTACTCTGGGGCAGACAGATCCATAGGCGTACCCACGGTGGGGCAAGGTAGGGCAGTTGTCCCACCCTGGTCTCTGACCATAAGCTAAGAATCTCTGTTTCAACCGTACCCTGTTACAACGTCCCCAGCCTCCCCTACTTCTGCCCCACCCCTTAAAAAATGCTACGTACGACCATGGACAGATCCCATATAATGAGTACTGCTGTCACCTTTGGGCAGGAGCACCTAGATGCCACCTTGGTCCATTCAAATCAGTCCAAAGGCGCGCTATGAATAGTCTACGATCCCAAACTTACAAGCGATATTGAATCTTCAAGTCTAAGGAGATCTCCAAAAAAGAAGTGTATAAGTTTTAAAAATATGGTCGGCAACGCGCAAGTAACGCCCCTGGAGTGTAGACGTCCATAGGATGAGGTGACCGCTTACCATCAAGTGAGTCGTAAGCTTGTTAGCCACCGATGGACTAAAAAAACACTTATTTGTCTAAATCGAAAGTAAACTTTAATAAGTAAAAAGTAACCCTTTCGTTAGTTCAATTCGTTTGGGGGGGGGGGGGGGGGGGGGGGGCGCAAATTTGGTGCCTGCCCCGGGCGCCATATCCTCTAGCTACGCCACTGGCGGCGTCTACGTGACAGAGGGTGCGATCCACGTTCAGGCTCCTACTTAGTCCAACAGATATCGCTTGCCATCCAGCGCGGTAATGCCGCTAGTATCTTTGGCACTTTTGGACTGGGTGGGGGTCGGAATGGGGGCGATAAGTAGGTTAGTTTATTAATAGTATGCTTTTTTATTTTTTATTTTAAGGTAGTTTTAGTGTCTTTGTTTGTGTTTTTTTTATTGTATTTATTAATTTATGAAATAATGTAATGTATTTGACATTTATAAAATTAGGCTATTCAGACTTCGATTACAAATATTTAATTTTATATGAATTTTGACATTTCCATTAATATTATTATTATTTTTTTCGCTACCTATTAAGACCGTTGACATTTAATATATTTTCATTTTATTTTTGATTTAAATAATCTGATAAAGTTATTTACAACTGAGTGTGTTTTTTGTAATAGTTTGTTTTTTGTTCTTGACATTCGACAATACCTAGGTTGGCCTTAGCTATGTATACATTAACATTTCTTTTTATTATGACATTGTTTTATTTGTAAATTTTATATACTTTTTTTTTCTTTCTGTTTTTAATGTTAAATTGACGATCTTTTAATGAAAGCCTTTGTTTTATCCTGTTGTGTACTGTGTCTTTTTCTTTAAGAAATAAATATATCTAATCTAATCTAATATAAAAAAAAAACCCTGTCTGCCTCTGGACCACACGCTATGAACTCCAAACCTACAGATACGGAGAAGCCACAAGCGCAGTTGGATAATACAGATCTACTCTGTCTAAAAAAGCTACACTTCCTCCACCGGGGCCTCCAAACAATAACAAGGAAATCTCCGAGTTAACTGCGGAAATCAGAGGCCAACGTTGTGAAGTGTCCACGATTCAGTCCCAGATTAAAGAAGTTCTAGACAAGCTTTCATTTCATACCGAACGCCTGGAAAGTATTTCCAACAGAATATCAGACAATGAAACAAAAATCAAATCTCTTGAAGTTAAACAAGCGCAGACTGCTGAACTCCAAGAGACAGTGTCTAGGCTTCAGGACCAGTTGAACAAACAGGAACAAGTTGCATTGAGAAATGAAATCGAGATAGTTGGTTGCCCTGAAAGCCCTAATGAAAATCTCATCCATATTGTATTAACTACTGCTGCGAAAATTGGTGTGACTCTCACCCACTGTGACGTAGATGCTGCTTGGAGGGCCGGTCCCCGCCTGCGCTCAGCCAGAACATCAGGTATGGAAGGAGTTAACCACCGCATTCACCCTCGACCAATAGCCATCCCCTTTATCTGTCGTGCAACGCGTGACGAATTCCTTAAAGCTGCGAAGAGTAGGCGCAATATAACAACGGAAGATCTCGTTTTGAATGACAAAAATCCCCAAAAGATTATTGTAAACGAGCGATTGACCAGAGAAAATCGACAGCTTTTTCGTGCCGACAACGGGCCACGGTCGCTGGCCCGCAAATATTTAAATATTGCTGGACATCTTCAGGTTCAGTGTATGTCAGGAAGCACGACGCTGCTGCTGCTATTCACATCCGCAATCCTCTGGACATGGATCGTATTGCCGGGTATTCTAACAAAGAATCTGAGAATCCCTATGCTGCTCCTGGTATCAGTGCTGCGGTCTCTATTGAATCGTGAGCGATGACAGCTGCTGACCATACAGATCTTTCAGAAGAGTAGCATGTGTGATTGCCCCAAATTCCCAAACTTTAGCACTTTCTTAGGAAACAGTATCCCAATATGTTCGCTTATTCTGCCATATTCATTTATTTTACGCTTAATATGCATATTAATTATACTAAAATATATACAACTATACCAATACACACTTACATACACTCACACACCAATTATCATATACACACTCAATATCATAGGCTACAATTATATTTATCAAGTGCATCCGCCACCGCAATACTACACAAACCATGCACTTAACCGCCGCTTTATCAAGCCATGGCCGGACTAGACATGGGAAACGAACTTGACAACTCATTCCCTGTAAACTGTCATGTTGCAGAATCTGCGGAGCACTGGTTGAATATCATAAAACCTAATTTTTCTATCAAAGTTCTTACATTTAATATTAGAAGCCTTCAACACAATTTTGATCAGTTCCTAGTTATATTCAACCGACTAAAGATAGTTTTTGACGTTGTTGTCTTGACAGAATGCTGGCTGAAGGCTGGGCTCGGTCATAGGTCAGCTCGATGGTTACTCCT
Organism: Cydia amplana; assembly: GCF_948474715.1. Classification (NCBI taxonomy): domain Eukaryota; kingdom Metazoa; phylum Arthropoda; class Insecta; order Lepidoptera; family Tortricidae; genus Cydia; species Cydia amplana. Next base: position 7,318,792 of record NC_086085.1, read on the forward strand.
CTTACCGCACTATAAGATCTCACAATCAAGCTAGCGGAGTAGTCGCTTATGTAAGGAAAAATTTAAATGCCACAGTCACCGAACCAATTATACAGGATACTGATAGTCTTTTTATACATGTACCGGATTGGCTAGTCCAGACTAGCCAACACACATAAGTACTAACCCCAGGGTTTATGTCTGCAATTGATAAACCTACGAGGAACATCGCCTGCCTAGATCACTTCTTTGTAAGGTCAGTAAGGAATTATGCGTCGGTGGTCTGCGTCTTCGACACTACAGACCATGACCTAGTCATGATCGGTGTTACAGCCCCCAATAAGGTTAATATCGCCAAACTATCCAGAACACGTGATCAACCAGGATTTTGAAGCCATCGGAGCGGAACTTAAAGAAGAAAACTGGCAGACGGTCACTAGTAATTCTAGTAAAACATCAGCAACTGAAGCCGCAGAAGCAGGGATCGGATACCGGTATTTTTTGTATGGGAACGGAAACGGTATTTTTTCGTTCTTTGCTAATTACTTCATTTCTAATTGGGCAATCTAATAATACGAAGTCGTAACCTAAAAACACAACTGAGTGCTACATTTCGAGTATAAAATAATTCGAAAAATATGGTTATTTCTATGTTTTTGCAAAAAACCGGTTCCGATCCCTGCGCAGAAGCCTTTTACTCCATATTGACTAACCTAATCTCAAAACATTCTTCATGCAGATCAATAAGTAAACCTTTGATGACTCCAGGCTTGATTAAATGCTCTAGAGTCAAAGACAAACTACATGTCAATTACAGGAAACACCCCCATAATGAAATAGCCAAAATAACTTATACTAGATATAAAAAAAAATATACAGGGTGCCCAGTAATTAGTGGATAACCTTCTAACCACCGACAGAGCACCTTAGGCTGGTCCAGAAAATGCACTTATAGGTCTAGTAAAAGTTTCGTGGTTTTCGAGATAATCGAACTTTTCTGTCTTTTTTAATGGCTAGCTCCATACTTCACTTTAATCACAATCTAGGCCATATCTTTGTCTGTAAAGATGTAATTAGCGTGTGTTATATCATTTTAGAATCAGTATTAGATAAACTATTTTTAAGAAAGTTGGCCATTCTGTTCTCCATACATTTTTTTTTTCACCACAAACGATCAAACTTATTGAAATTTTTTAAGAAAAAATTGTTTGGAATTTTTTGTGTGGCCACCATAAAGCGACAAATGTATTTGGGCCAAACGGAAGTATACCGAAAAAAATAATTCCGTCTATTTAATTTACCCGATTTATTTTATATACGCGAGAATTTTTTTAAAAAACTTCTTAGGTGTTATTTTACAACTTATCAAGGCATGATAATATATTACACCTGTAAACAAGATTAATGTATTGAATACTTATGATTATCCAATAACTATTCAAATCAATTGATTGATTGATCAGGTAAGCAGAGCACCCAGCATTGCAAATACATCGGCTGATAAGCAGTGGAAAGCTTAGAGGACGCGGGTGATTTAGCAAATTACGCCCATTTCAATTGAGTAATTGTGTTGTCGACCACTAGCGGAGATGGTTCTCGATATTCTGTATTGCTATAGCGATGCTTTGGTACAATCACGCACTAGAACCTCAGCCAAAGTATTTGTACACATTGGATTATACACCGTTTTTACTGGAGTGAAGAATTACTTTAGGTAATTCATTTACCAAATTTGCTTTCTTTTTATTGTACTTCTTTTTGTAAACCCAGCAGGATTATTGTTGTATTTCGTTGTGGCGTTATATGACTTCAAAACGATAAGGTACCATATGCATCCTAATTTATTATTTTTATTTTGAAATAAAACTATTTTTTCTTAGACTAAGATTTTTATAATTATTTATCCAAGCTGTTCTATATACCTGTCTTCAGAAACGCACAAAACAACAGTTTCGAACACAGCATTATACGATTCTGCGGGGGATTCACAGGACACCACGGTTTATATAAGTTTAAAATCCGATACTGGGAACATTAATCTCACCTATCATTCGATTAGCGAATAATTATAACCTAAGATAAAAGAATCGATAAGCTATTGTATAAAAATGATAAACAGGGAGATATACAACCATTGTAGTGTTAGGTCTCGTGCAGTGAGTGGCGATCATATGATGCACAGAATGATTCTGTTGGTGGTTGGGTTGCTGGGGCTCGCGAGTGTGGGAAGTGCGCAAATAGTGCAACTAGGACAATGTAGCTCAATAAGTTCGATGCAAGACTTCGTTTTGAACTCGGTGAGTGGTCGATTCAACAGTCATGCTGTTTCATTAACGTCACCCCGACACAATGATCTGCTTCCTTTTCTATTCTAAGCTCCAAATTGAATTAGGCGAGGTAGGCTGTTACCAAGCCGATATTTATTCCCAATATTACTGAATACTTAAAACAAAAACATACGGAGGAGATGAACAGATGACAGTGAACCAGAGAAAAAAATTGATACTTTAATAGAAAAACAACGTAAAAACATTTAGGTTATTACATTTCATATAATTCTTAGGTCTGTGATTTTTTGAATTAAAATGGTAACATCCAACCATAATTATCAGTTAGGTGCAACATTTAGAATGCATCAACTTTGCCAAAACTCGCTATAGAATAGCTAGCTCTGGAAATGGTCAACAATTTCAAGAGGATCGAAACCTGTCCATGTCCATTTAGTTGTCTATACTATCCTTTTATTCCAAGATCCGGCGGGCGTCTGGTGTGGCTTTTGCAGACGCTTCCTAAAGACGCCCACGGGCAGAAAGCAATGATTCATAGTTTATCCAGGTCAATGTTATATTTGAAACTATCAACCCGCCCCGGCTTCGCACGAGTGAATCTTAACAAATTATATACCTGTACCTTCCTCAAGAACCACTCTATTGATATGTGAAAACCGCATAAAAATCCGTTCAGTAGTTATTAAGTTTATCGCGAACATAAATACATACTGACAGACAGACGCGGCGGGGGACTTTGTTATAAGATATATTTTTATCATTTTCCTAGAAATGAGAGCAGTAGTTTCAAAGATTTCAAATCTTAGTAACTCAATTGAAAATACTGATAAATATTCATTGTTATGACACGATAACATTTTAGAACAACAATGCCACGCCGGGGCCCAATTCTGTATTTTTTTACTGATCACTCTATGATAACCATCATCTTTGTCATCTGAAAGACTTAAAACTTGCGGTAGTTGACAAGGCCGCTGCCAATAAGAAGACACGGGAAAATTCAAAAGTAAACAGTAGGACCGTGACATTGCAACTTATCACAAATATAGCGATAATATAGTAGACAATTTAAAACTACAATTTGTTTGCATGTTTGTTTTGGTTGTGACTCAAAACTAAGAGTCTCTTAATAACTCTAAACTAAGATTTTTACTTATTCTCTTACGAACATTCTCTATTTTCAAACTGAGTTTTAATACTTTTTCCAATGTAGCTTGAGTAACGAAGTTTTACCCGAATTCCGTAATTATCTGCACTGATAAGTTACCATTATCGCACAAATGAAAATGTGCTTCAATATCATCAAACACAGTTTATCTTGAGTAGTTTTTTTATGAAAACGTAATCTGCGATATGGACCGTGGGCACTGTTGGTTAAGGATATAGATAATTCCTAACGTACAACAGATTTTCAGTTTCTAGGAAGGTGAAATTGATGACCTTGATATAATTAGGTTTAGATTTGTTGAATCAAGAAGGTATAGTCAGGGTCTAGTAAATGGAGAATGCTGGCAACAACAACAATAACCCAACAATTTACAACTAATTTATTATTCCTATTCTATGTAAGATTGTTAGTTTGCGCCCGTGAGCGACAATTTGATGCTATTTACAATTTTTAATTTTATTACACTAAGTATATACAAGTATGGGAAGTAACAATAACAAAAAGTACCAAAAAATTGTGATTTATAGTTGGGTGGTTTTACGGTACATTCTGTCCTTGGGGCCATAGTTGTAGTATTGACCCTTAGTAGACTGGTCCTATGTCATTATTTTAGACAGGCCTTTCATTAAGTTTTTCTCTCACTTTTTGATAGCCTTCGTCTAACAGCTGCTCTTTTTAGTCATTATATACTAAGAGCTTGAATAGATGTGTTTCCGTAATCATTTCTAGTTTATCGGACCATGGTACGAAATTGGCAAGTCGTCGGCGTCGAATGCCGACTGTTCCAGCCTGGCGTTCACCGTCGGCGCCGACAATGCCATCTCTTACTCCAACCCGTCGGTGGTGAACAACTTCCTGCAGACCTCTACTGGCACGGCCACTCTTACTGCTGGCACGGCCCAGTTTACCATAACGTTGACTGATCCTACCACCCGTAAGTCAATAATTAGTAGTAATTCAATCGTTCATGCCAATCAATGGCCAGTCTTTCTGAAATATACTATTTATTAGAAGTATTTACATTTAGCCGTATTGAATAAACATCATTTTTGCTATTGTTGTTATATATTCCAAAACAAATGTTTTAGTTTTATTCTGGCTTTATCACATATGTATTTACATATTTATCAATATAGCATATACAAGGGGAAGGGGAAGGGGAAGCATGTTGGGGCACCTGATACGGCACGACACTTACATAAAGACTATAATTGATGGAAAAATAGAAAAAAAGAGAGGCAGAGGAAGGCCGAGACGTGCGTTTTTGGACCAAGCCAAAGAGAAAATCAACGTTGTGACGTATCAGGAGCTCAAAACAGTGGCAGAGAGAAGAACAGAATACTCCACCGACAAGAGCCAGGCTCTTAAAATTGTGATGTGATGAGCATATACAATTTAGTGTTTGAAATAAAAAATAATATACATGTACCTACATTTTTTTATTTCAGAATTTAACTTCTGGGTGCTCGGATCTGACTATAATAACCACGCCATTGCCATACACTGTATTGATCTTAGCACAACACAACGAGAATGTAAGTAGCTAATGTAGCTTCTCATGGAACGTTATTTATTATAATAATATGTACGTTTTAAACTATTGACTTTGTTTTAGTGCAGAAGTTTCTTAGTAAACACAGGTGTTTTTCGATAAAATAATTGACAACTCAAAAAAATATTTAAGACCATACGAAATGTTCAGAATTACCTACATTATGTTAATGTCATTAAAAAGCATATTATTATTCGCGTTTTCGTTATTACATACATTTAATACCTGATAATTAGTTACTAAAGTCCGTCTTCGCTTCGCTACACTGCTATTTGAACACCAAGTGTTATTTATGTCAAATTGGTACTGCTAAGTCTGTACATGCCTTAGTTGTAGACGGACTATACATTAAACTATAGTTAATGTCCATATAATTATGAGTATTATACAAAAAGTGTTATAAGAAACCAAGTAAACGAACTATTCAATTTTTTTAGTAATCATTTGGCAACTGGGCCGAGCAGTCAACTCGTATGACACCCCAGCAACTTTGGCTGCGGCCAATACCCTGCTCGCTCCCCTCGATCTCAGCGTGAGCGACCTGACAGCCATCGACCATTCTACGACAGCCTGCACTCAGCTGCCCGTGATCGGGGCAAACCAGCCTGTGATACTGGATGGACTGTGTAACACTGCTTCCATACCAGTCGTACAAAATTTTGACGTAACCCGCGTAAGTTTTCGATACTGACCACCCATGTATCACCTACCTTACAAGCTATCAATGTAATTGTCGCGATTATGAGGAAGCGGAAGAGGACACACAATGTTGATAATATTCACTTTCTTTACAACATAGGCAATGGTTATATAAAAGTTTCAAGATTTCCTTTTTTGTATGCTTACATGGTTGATAGAGAATGACGGAATATATGTATGGCTAAATTACTTAGTAAGATAAAGAAATAGGTACTAAATAGCTAATTTCAGTAAACATTCAACAATTGTCCATTATCGCGATTAGGATAAATACGATGATTAAACTGAGCTGGCCCATGATAAAGCAATGATTAACATAGTTCTCTTATGAATCACACTGATGACATAATGGCGTCAATATCCAACGAGCTAAATATTAAACCAAAGTTTTCAGTTCACAGGCGTATGGCACGAGACTTCGAGTTACTATTCCGCTAACGCAGTTGGAACTTGCGCAAGGGCCGAATACACGCTAGTAGGAACGACAATCAACGTCGTTAACAGCCAAGTACTCAACCAGCGACTGGAAACAGTTACTGGAACTGCAACACTCATCGGCACCGACCAATCTGGAAGACTAAGCGTGAATTTGAATGTAGCAGGAGGTATATACATAATTGTTGACTTTCATTAAAAAAACATTTAAAATCTCGTTTAGGCTCAAAAATATGTATTTATTCGTATGGCTTTATTTTTCTGTGTGTATGTGTACGGACAAAGCGACTAGGGGCATTGTATTAGGTACATTCACTGTGACAATGTATGAAGTGACACAGGAATTGATTTTCTTCACTGTACGCACGAAACAATGGTACCTAAATAGTTATTAAATTATCACATTAGTGCGTTCAAACTGTTATTTGTAATTTCCAGCGCAAGTTAATCAAGAACTGCTAATCCTGGAAACTGACTACACCACCTTCGCTGTATCGTATACTTGTGTTGATATATCAACAACCCAGAGACAAGGTAAGAATACGTTGTTTACTTATTTAATGTATCAATTTGTATGAAAACAATTAAATTTTCACTCCATGCTACGTCAAGTATGGAGCTCCCATATAAGTACATATGTATGCATTGTCACTGCCAAAACTTAGCGAAATCGGAATCTATCAACAAAAGCGTGAAAAGATTTTCCACAAAGATTAGAATTTTTTTGGTATTTATTTGATATAAAAGGCAGAGAATGCCTTTAGGCATTAAGTCCGCCATTTGTACATTTTATTTGTATTATGTGCAATAAAGTTTAAATAAATAAAAAATAAATAAATAAACGGTGCACGTATATGTAGAAAGTCGCACTCTTTGCACATAGGTACTTATTCCATGGTAGCGGTGATTCCTTGAGGTTGTCATTAGGGATGATTCACGCTTGAACGATCCGGGTCCGGGTCGAGGTGTCCGACACTTAGTTTTCTATGACGGGTGATCGATGATCTCATGATGATTTTTTCTATAGAAAATTAAGTGTCATTATTAATAGCTAATGATTAATGGCTGAGCATATACACGGAACCTCCAAATTTCATAGATACTTAACTTAAATAATATTTTATCCAAAATAGCAAACCAACTTTCATATTCTTACAGTGTTCGCTTGGATCTTAAGCAGAGATCAACAATTGGCCGCCGATTCACAAATTGAAGTCAACAGAGTGATCGCCTCTCTTCTCGATTTGAACACCGCGTATTTCCAAGCCTCCGACCAGAGTGTGAATGGCTGTTTCTACTTCCCCGTTCACCAATCAGGACAGCGTGTGGTTTTTCCTGGCACTTGTGATGACGCCATCGCTGCCGTTCCCAACTTTAACCTGGCCACGGTAGGAAACTATGTATATTAATAGCAAAAACTAGGTATCCGACGAATTGCTCCAGATAAAATGTTTACACTCTTATATTGAGACATTACGACCCATAAAACAAAAGTTGTACAATGCTCTAGAACCAGTGGTATGTACCTGTGTGTTTCCAAACAAGGCGTCCGTTTTATAACTACGGAACATATCAAAACTACTTATTGATATGTGAAAACCGCATGAAAATCCGTTCGGTAGGTGTTGAGTTTATCGCGAACGTTTATGCTAAAGAATAGGTTTTGAAGTTTGCTACCCAAATATTGTTTATAATATTTTTTTTACATATTCTAAATAATTTACTTTGGTTTGATATATATCCTCACTCTCACACTCAATGCTAATTTTAATGGAAACACATATTTCTGTCTTCAGTTCACCGGCACATGGCATGAAGTAGAAGCCTATCCAAAAGAGGAACAGACCGGAACCTGCGTCAACCACGTATTTAGCACAGGCATTGGCAACACCCTGAATTTGGTGACTAACCAGGTTGTTGATCGAACATTAACTTCGTCTACTGGCAACGTTATGTTGGTCTCTACTGATGGAAGTGGTAGACTCGTACTCACTATGGTTGCTGGCGGACAAAGTAAGGACCATTGAGATAGATGGCTTAACATAAGAATTTTAATACACATGTTGGTTTCAAATTACTTTAATTGGCCCAATAGTAAAACATTTATGTTTATATTCATACAAAGTATTTTTTCACCATTTCAGTTTAACACAAAACTTATTTTTACATTATAAATATGTTTTCAGTTATCGAATCCCCTTACTGGATCCTGGCTACGGATTACGAGAACTACGCTTTGGCCTACAGTTGTGTTGATCTGGATACTGCTATTGCAAGTAGAGCAGGTATGTTTAAAAAGTTCTGCACCCAAGCTATGATTTATATCACGGAGTGGACCAAGGAAAATTTTATAAACAAACAATACTTTCAAACACTCAACGTTTTGAGTGCGCTTTCTCAAAAGCTTGTAACTTGTAATAAAAGTGGAAGTCCCTTTCTAACAAAAGCTGTCAAAAAGTGACATCAGCTTGTATTACATGTTACAAGCTTTTAAGAAACGGGCCACTGGAGCCTGATTCAGATTAGTTAATAGTAAATTTTTAGTTTCATGTTAATATTTTCAATAAAATTGTATTATTACAAACAAAACTTGGCGCGACCATTACTATATGAGAAAAGCATCGATAGTTGAGTTTATCGATATAGGAACTCCCTACCTGACAATAAATTGACCCCTAGATTCCGAGGTCTGTTCGTGATAAACTGTTTCAACTGAAGCATTATTTAAAAAATCTTCTTAGCTATCCAGAAGAATAATAGTTCAAATTGCCGGGAACTATCCATATTAAGTTATGATAGCGACGACTTTTGCTTACGCTAATATTAATTACTCTTCCAGTGTACAGTTGGAAACTGAGCAGGAACCAAATCCTGTCACAGGCCTCGGCCGATCTTATCACAACCGCTATGAATCAAGTTCAAGTATTGGATCAACAGTACTTTGAAACTATTGACCAATCTGCTGATGGGTGCTTCGTTTACCCCGATATCCCTGCTGGCAATCCTGTCATTCTAGAAGGAGAGTGTGGAACTGTTACGCCAGTGGCAAACTTCCAAGCTACGCAAGTAAGTAAAATTGTTTCAGCCGACATTTTTTTCATTGGATATTTTAAACGTCTTGATGTTTTTTTCTTTTAAATACCATATTTTTCTTTGCACTAGAGGTATAAAATGTTTATTTTTAATTCCAGTGCTGCTGTTGTATAATACAATTTCCTGGCTATTAAGTCTGCCATTTTTTTTGTTGTCTGCTTTAAATGGTTATTTAAAAGGATTGATATCACTTTTGATCGATTAAATCGCCTATTACTACCACTGTTTTCGTGAACGTACGTTTGTTGTATTCTTTATGAGGTGGAATTTATTTTATTTTAGTTCAACGGAACATGGTACGAGATTGCCCGGTTTGCCTCTGCTCGCCAGAGCGGCAACTGTGCCGCAAGCCAGTTCGAGTCCACTACTGAGAATACCCTCACGTTGACCCAGACCATAGTCTACAACGAGCGACTGATTACAGTGTCAGGCACTGCCACTGTGGCTGCTGACGGCAGTGGAACCTTGATTGCTACTCTTAGCGATGGAGCTGGCCGTAAGTTAAATTATTATTGTATCTTTCCCGTAACGGAGCAAATGTATTCCGTACTTTTGCAACGCGTATAGATAGTTTAATGAAAATAATGAAATGTAAAGGTACACCATGCGGATGCTGTCCGGCAGTGTCCGTGTCCATGACATGAGACGCAAACAGAGGCAGCTCCCGCTAGGGTGTAAGGGCTATTGAGAGTAAATGGAATCTAAAGTAAAAAGTAACATACCTAGTAACTGGGATTCCAATACTAGCGATGACAAAAACACCCCGCATTTAGTTCACTTCTTTTTGCTCAGTAAGTATTTCCTTAGAGAAGACTATTTGTTTCAATCATGTAAGTGTGATTTTGTACATAACCCATACTACTGATTTGGGTACGCTGATTATGACTAACGTTAAAAAATCGTTTTAATTAACCTCTTTTTATTTCCAGTTTCCTACACAACGACCTTCTATATCTTGGATACCGACTACAATGAATATGCTTTGCTGTATGGCTGCGAAAACGTTCAAGGCACTAACAATAGACAAAGTATGTAGCTACATGACTTAATGTATTTGTGTTTCTGTATTGATAAATGAGCTTTTTCCAAAAAAAAATACATTTCATTAATGTCTTCAAAATATTGACTTCTTGGGCTCATTTTACTCAGAATCATTTGTACATTCACGCCTCATACTTGAAAAAATGTGTCCCAGGATTTCCTTTCCGGATCGTCACATTTTTGTATGAATAATTCTTTTATTTGTACGAACGTGACGCACTGGAAAAATATTTTTTCATTCAAAATTTTGGGACACCTTTTTTCATGTATGAGTCGTGAATGTACAAATGATTCTGAGTAAAATGAGCCCAAGAAGTCAATATTTTGAAGACATGAATGAAATGTACATTTTATTGGGAAAACGCTCAAATATGTAGATGGGTAAATCTAACCTATTTCATTTCGCAGTCTACAGTTGGAAACTCAGCAGATCGCAATTAGGCTTCTCGCAGGCTGCCAATGAAAGAATATCTCAAGTGATCACCGACACCTTAGACCTTTTAGAAAGTTATTACCAGACTACTGGTCAAACTAATTCGGACTGCTTCTATTACCCGGTCTTTGAAGGGACCCCTGAGGCTATTGTTTTGCCTGGCGCCTGCCCCGTTGTCACCGGTGTGACCGGTTTCAACCCTACTAATGTAAGTATCACTATACGAAATGTTCAAGAAAATTAGTTTGAAAGTTCTGCTGATATTTTACACTTGTCTTTTTTTCAGTACCTTGGCCACTGGTACGATGTCGCCAGATATCCCATCGAATCTCAGTTTGGCACCTGCCCGCGAGCAGAGTACTCTCTTGTTGATGGCGTTGTCACCATTAGGAACACAATGGTTGTCAACGAAACTCTGAGGGTACAGAATGCTATCGCTCGCCTTTCAGCTACGGGCACTGGACTCCTTGCTGTTACAGTTGTGTTGGAAAACGGAGGTTGGTATTATTCTGTATTCCTCTATAGTAAAAACTCGTTTACTCAATGTTAAGGAATTATCCTTAACCTTTTGGATGCCAATGACCGATATATCCGCACCGTAGATTCAACACCAAAGACCGATTAATCGGTCACATACCACAGAGCAACATAGACCTACGTGCATATGCATAAAGTTCAATTTCAGTTTGACACTTCGGTGACAGCGTGACAACATTTGTGTTTGACACGGCGTCGAAAAGGTTAGCAGTGCTTTTGATGGAAGTGTTCCAATGGGTTTTTTTGGTTCTACGGTGCACGGTGTTAAAAAAAATCATAGTAATACCTATTAGAACGCTGACACTTTAAATTTATTATAAATATGATTACGTTACAGCAGTGTGCTGAGATGTAGAAATTGAAAATAATCTCTGAACTTTATTTAACACTGGCAGTTATTAATAGTAGTTTGTGTTACAAGGGATCAAAATGATATATTTCCGTCAAGGGCGTACATTGAATCCTGAATGAAGCGACGGATTCTACAATAAAGTTAAAGTAGAATCCTGAGCGTAATGAGGGATTCAAGTGTTAACGCCCAAGACGAAATAATTTTGATACCGTGTGACTAGGGTTTGCAATCCGGATCCGAAATGTATGAAATTATCCGGATCTGGATCCGGATCCGCGGATCTTCCCATACATTTCGGATCCGTCGTGCAAACCCTACGTGTGACACATACTGCTTTTCACATCAACTACTTATGAGGAAAATAAAAAATCTTACTGTTGACACAATCTGATGCTTATACAGATTCTAAATAATCTGTTTAAGCATCAGATTAAGCTAAAAAATTAATGTGCAAAAAAATGTAAAAAATAGTGTGCTTGAACAGAAAAGTGCCAATATGATCCCTCCTAGCAGGGAGGAAAAGTGCCACTTTGATCCCTCCTAGCAGGGAAGAAAAAGCTCTTTTCTGAATAGGAGGTGTGAAAATTATTTTTTCCGTTTTCAGAGGAATCTGTACTGCCAACCTATATCCTTGGCACTGACTACACTTACTCCCTAGTTTACGCCTGTCGTAACCTAGGCGATGGTACTAGTAGAGGTAAGCCCTTATCCTTTATAATACGAATAATGATAGTATTCTTCTTGAACAAAACTATTATTCTACCTACAGGCCTACATATAATATTAAAATTAAAATCATTTTTTTTTCGACAATCGCCCAAGTGTGATCTCTGTTACTCGGTGAAATGCGTTGTAATGTAAACCCAGCTGCAAAAATGCATGGCCACTTTATAAATATATTCTATTCATAAATGTGTCCATGCAGTTTTGCAGTTCGCTGTACAGTTTGTTGTCAATAACACACCTTGAGTGATGCTCCAACAAGATTGAGATTTTGATTTGATCAAATGAATACAGCCCTCTAGTTTCTATTTTAACTTGTATTTTTGTAGTCTACAGTTGGAAACTGAGCAGAACCCCGGTCCTGACTGTTGAAGCAAATAATGCCATCAACACCATCATCAGCAACGTCCAGGGTCTGCTCGGAGATTATTACCAGACACAAACCCACACAGACCAGGACTGCTTCTACCTACCAGAACCAGTACCTGGAGAATCTGTGTTGTTCCCTGGAGCCTGCGCAGAAGTAACTGGCATGCAGGGATTCGAAGCTTCTCTGGTAAATAATATATAATAGGCTAGGCTTGGGTCGCCCTTTGGCGTGGGACGCCACCTGCGTGGATACGCTGGCTCCGTCCTACGTGGAGGGGGCGGCTCGGAAGCCTGGGACTGCCGCGGACCAGGCCCAGACTGTCAAGCGCCGCAAATACGCGTTCTTGACGAAGGAGTATGAGTTTGCGGCGCTTGCGATGGAAACGTTGGGCCCTTGATCGTCTGACACCGGGGTTTTTGTCAGGGAAGTATCGGTTCGGCTAGTAGGCATCTCAGGCGATCATAGGGCTGGCGCTTTCTTTGCCCAGAGGCTAAGCCTGGCGGTGCAGAGGGGCAACGCCGCTAGCGTTCTTGCGACCATGCCGGAAGGGAATGATTTGGGGGAAGGTTTTTATATTTAGTTTTTAGTTTTAGTTTTGTGTTAGCATATGTAATATGAATTATTAAATAAAGAATATATATAATATGATTTATGATATAACTAGTTTCTGATTAAGAGGGCTCCTTCTTTAGTAGGTCTTTGAAATCCTATCGCTGGACGTCTTCTTGTTGATATCATTGTGATATTACTCTTTTCCAACAGTACCTAGGCTGGTGGCATGAGATCGAACGCTACCCCTCCGAAGGCTCCCCGGGCCAGTGCACCAGCGCCACCTTCGCGCAAGCAAGCGACGGCGCGTACAACGTCATCGAGACCAGCGTTTACGATAACGTGGCCAATGAGACCACAAGCAGCGCCGTCATCACTCAGAATGGACTCATCACGGTCACTAGAGATGGAGCCACTACTCGTAAGCATTTATCGAAATGTATACCCATACAACACCCGTGTAGCAGTTGTAGCACCCATAGTACAAGCTTTGCTTAGTTTGGGGCTAGGTTGATATATGTAAGATGTCCCCTAGTATTTATTTATAGTACTTAAAGTACTTATATACATATTTAAAAATAAAAACTTAATGCACATAAACACAAGCAATATCGCTTTAAACATGCTTTAACCGATCTTTATCAGACAATATTTGGGTAGCGGAGAAAACAAATAGCATAATATTTTTAACTTAACATTTTATTGAACGAAATATATCCGTTTATTTTTGTCCACAAAGGAGTTTAAATAAACCGTTACCGTTAACGGTTTTATCAGACAATATTTGGGTAGCGGAGAAAACAAATAGTATTATATTTTTAACTTAACATTTTATTGAACGAAATATATCCGTTTATTTTTGTCCACAAAGGTGTTTAAATAAAGGCTGAAATTTGTTTTTTTTTTAGAATGGACTGTGCTCGGTACGGACTACAACACGTATTCGCTTCTCTATTCTTGCGAGAATGTGCTGACTGAATCGGGTACATATCGGCGAGGTAAGTAATTTTTTAAACAAATCTATTACCTACTACGTATGTAATAGTGTTAACGACTAATATATTTAATGTTCTTTTAGTATGGAGTGCTAAACACAGCAAAGCTCGCGATCTAACTGCCGCAGCCACAGCTGCCATGCAGCCCCTTATTGAAGCCAACCCAGTCCTGCACGATCAGTTCTATGAGGCTGTCGACCAATCCGATGCAACCTGCTTCCACTATAGGGATGACGCTAGTACACAAGTTATCTTAAGTGGCCAATGCGATACCAGTATCCCTGTGCAAGCAAACTTCGATATATCGCAAGTAAGTACCGCAAACATAAATTTTGTATCATAGTATACCTAACTAAATATGTTTCAGTAGGAATTTAGAGCAACAAAGATACAGAATGTTTTGCTTTATTCACCGCATTATTACCGATTTATGGGTTTTGTTTAAGAAGTAGCAATTTACTAAATTCAAAAATAATACATTTTTGAATTTTCGTCATCTTGATCATGACCGTTAACCTTCTAGAGAGCAAAACCACTTACTCAACTCACCTACGTCCAACTCACATTTTTGACACACGCCACATCAAAAAACATTTCAATACTTAACTCAAATTGGGGCCATGAATAATGATTTTTATGATTTTTATGTCTTGTTTAACCCTAGATGTAAAGTGTGTAGTTCTTTGTTTCTATCTGTACTATACCTGACTGACAAACGACGACTGACTGACGAGGCGCCATAAAAGCGTTCCTAAATAGTTATTTACGATACAAGTACGGAAAAGAGAAAATTCGAAACGAGTGGCGATATATTAAAACACGACCGTAGGGAGTGTTATAAATCGACACGAGTTGCGAATTCCCTATTCGCATGTGTATCGTACAACGTTTTACAGTACACATGCCCCTTTAAATATTTGACATAGCAACGAAAAGTGCTTATTTACGCACTAGTGCGGGAAAGTAGCACCATAATTATGTACTGTAATAGTTATTTTCGATACAAGTGCGAAAAAGAGGAAATTCGAAACGAGTGGCGATAAATTAAAACACGACCGAAGGGAGTGTTTTAAATCGACACGAGTTGCGAATTACCTATTCGCACGTGTATCGAACAACGTTTTACAGTACATATGGCACTTTAAAGTTTCGACATACGCACGAAAAGTGCTATTTTACGCACTAGTGCGGAAAAGTAGCCCCATATGTACTGTAAAAGTAATTTTTGAACAATTGTTTTTACAGTTCTCAGGTACATGGTATCACATTGAAAGATACCCTTACACAGCCAATAACGACGGCCAATGCATCGGAACTAGGTTAGAAGTTGATGGTGACAGCGTCTCAGTGCAGCACTGGGAAGTTCACGACGAAACTCTTCATGTTAGAGAAGGCACTGCTACTGTCAACGGTGCTACGGTCACAGTCAGATTACCTGTTGAAGGCAGTGAAGGTAAGAGTTACTTAAATATGACTTTAATAATGTGCAAAAATCGGTTTTGCTAGATAAGGTTTGAATATTCATTAATAAAGCTATGAGAGATATTTTTATTAGCATTGTTTAGCAGTTAAACTGCATTTTTGTAGCATTTTCTTGTTTGATTTGACTTCAAATTTTATATTAAAGGAAAAAAATGGAAAAAGTTACGCTTCCGGCAGGACTTGAACCCGCATCCTCCACAATTCAGTCCAGTTTTTCGGTTAGATGTCGCTATACGCCACCCAGGAATGGAAAGATTTGCGATGTCCTGGTAGGTAGGCTTCCGTAGCAACACACGGATTGTGGAGGATGCGGGTTCAAGTCCTGCGGGAAGCGTTACTTTTTCAATTTCTTCCTTTGATATAAAATTTGGAATATTGCTCGCAGGCGTATCTGCTTGTTAAAAATTTTATTTGACTTCGCTTATCACTTCCGTTATCCGTCTAATTCATTATGTGTTATAAATATCATAATTTTAAAATTTACATTTACATTATTATTTTTGTTCCAGAATCTGTGCCTGTGGAAGTC
The DNA here is from genome assembly GCF_948474715.1 of Cydia amplana. NCBI lineage: Eukaryota > Metazoa > Arthropoda > Insecta > Lepidoptera > Tortricidae > Cydia > Cydia amplana. Next base: position 7,335,017 of record NC_086085.1, read on the forward strand.
CTCATTCTAACAACGGACTATGAAGGATATGCTTTGGCATATACTTGCACTAATATCAATTCCTTCCAGAGAATAGGTACGAAACTTTAATTTGGTCATGTTTTTATGATGAAATCAGGCAGATTTATTACTTATATGTGACCTGCTAAAGCCTGGAAGCTGTCCCCATTTTTCTATATTAAAAAGCGACATAAATGAGACATCATCATCGCATTGATCATAGGCCTTGATTAAAATTATACATACATAGGCCCTTTGTATAATTTTAATCAATTTAACGAGTGTATCTAATGCATAAGGTACATTGTAGGTATCAAACGAAACGAATGGCCCGTTTTATTTGTATCCTTTTTTATGTTTCCTTTTTGTTTCCTTTTTTAGTTATGATGAGTAGTGTAGGTTAGGTGTATTCAATTCACCAACAATACAATACAAATATTCTTTATGGCTCACCAATAACAATTGAAACAGTACATACATATTAAGCATATAACTTAAACTATGGTAGACAACAGGCGGCGGTGAGTAGGTAATGCAAGTAGAGCAAGATAAAAAACAAAAACCAAATAAACTGGATTATAAAAGAGACACATACACAAGTTTGTACATACACTACGATTCATAAATAAATATAATAACAATCTATTTACGAAGATATACAAATCGTAACAATGCGGTCAATAGCAATAAAAGAGAGCAAGAACAGGACAGAGTTAAAAAAACACATTACAATGTAGGCATCCAATGTTTTGACAATGTATGTATCGTTTACAGTCGGTGCGTTCAAGCTGAGTCGCGCCCGCACACTAAACAATGAAGCCCGATACGCCATCGAGACCTACATGGGCACGAGGGAAGAACTCCACCAACCCTACTTCATCAGCATCTCGCAACACGACGACTGCGATGAACCCAGCTCCGCCCTTCTCGTCAAGAGCAGTATTATTGTCATGCTAGTCTCCGTATTCCTACATTTAGTCATGTAGACTAGCAAAGTCATTTTAGTCGTAACTTATTTATGATTCAAGTCAAATAGTTTAGATCTCATCGTCATTATTTTCCATTTAATTTAGTTTTAAGTTTAATTTTGTATTGATTGATTATATCAGAAAATTTTGTTTGTGATAATAATATACACCTTTATTCGTTTTTATTTCTAATAACCACGTGGTTTTACTTCTAAATAAAGTTTTTTGTTATTAATGCAGATTTTTTATTTTAATTAAATCTCCGACTCGCCGTGTATATCAAACATATGGAAAAAAGAAAGAAAACCATCCATCAAGTTTTTCTAATCTTCAGGCCCGCACACAGACACGTGCGTGCTTACGGATGCTTACCTCATGTTTTGCTGTCTTTGTCTGTTCGCTATAGACTGGGAAATTTGATTACCCCAAGTACCCTTTATACTCACCAATTTACTGATACTCTGAAAAATTTGATGCCCTATGTTATCACCAACGTTTAAATTCCTTAATCAGCAAGAAACTCTTCTAAATAGTATCTAGACACGCGGAGAGAAGAGAAAAGAACTGGCGAACTGGTGTGTTATATTACACGAACCATTTGGAGCTACTTTTGACCCCTACGTAACTCAAAATCTATATAATATAACATAAAGATATGAAATTTGCCCTGCATTCGACAAATGGGAAGTTCTAAGTCATTTTAAAAAGGTTTTATTAATAAGATATTTCAATATAAAAACTCCTGGCATTTATGTGACTATTATCACGATACCTCAAATATTAATTAATTTTATTTATCTGCTGATTATGATAAAAACTGACATAGTTACTTATTTAAATAAATGTGTCAATGTGCCTATCTATCAAGTTTCTGAGAATTAGATTATAAGCAGCGCAAACATTACAACCGTCAAAAGTTCGAATTCGAGGTCCAAGGATGCAAAATTTATCCCCTAGCCCTAGATATTGCAATGCATGCCATACAGCAGATTCCCAACCGCAGCAGAGAAAATTTTCTTTATTACAATCCCTTAATTATTTTATTTATGGAATTATTGAGGTTGTATAAATGGCATTTCTTCAACCATAAACGTCACTTTTGACACTGGCAGATTATATCCATAACATAACAAATCCAGATCAAATTCATAACCTGTTATTACAATCTGAATACGCCTCCAAGGTACCCAAGAGGTGCGAAGAGAAGCAACAAAAGGAAGATGACATCAAATTAACTATACCTAGGTCCAAACTAGAGAAAAGTAGCATGAAACAGAGAATTTTGGAAATCAAAGGAGGCCTATGCAAAGAGGCACTCCGAAATTAGAGACATTCTAAAGCATGTAATTTTTTAAACTGTAAATCATTTTAAAAATAGAGGCTCTATAATAAAACGGCTCATTCGTTTACTAAATTCCCTATTTAGAATGAATAACCCCATTAGCTGTAGAGCCTCTAACTGAACTGGTTTAACAAGGCTACAGCTACCTCTTAGATTAGAAAATGGAATGGAGTTTAGTCATGTCCGTCTGTTCCTCAGCCTGTCCGTATGTCACAGCAAATTTAATAGAAAACAATTTATGGTACTGATATTTAACTTAATTTAGAACATGGGTGTATTTTGTGAGTCGCTACATTGTATTAAAGTTACAATTTTAAAGATGTGTACTTATTTTTAGGGGGGGGGGGGGTGGAAGCTCACTCCATACAGTCATGTAACTGTAAAAAAAGTGAAAATAAATTATTCATCACATCATTCGATAGGTCTATAAAAACAACGATAGAGTTTCTAAAATCATTTTTTGATTAAATAAATAAGTACATTTGAAAATAATCGCTTCGAACACAATTTGTGCGTGATCGAAATCTGCTTACGGTAGCCTATTTAAATACCTATGTATACGGTAGCAGCTAAATAGTTTATCAAGGTACTTAGACTAATAAACTAATGATATTATCCGCATTAAATCACTTCATTATCTTACTAAACATCTACAGATAAAATTCACGAGCAATGATTTATTAGTAACTACTAGGTAGGTATCTAATTTGTTGTGTTTTATGTATATATTATCTTTAGTTTATGCTTTAAGTTAGATATCGTGGCTTTAGTTTTTAAATACCTTATATGTTATTATACTATGTATATTCGCGCCAGAAGTAACGAGTATACAACTTGTATTAACAGCGACTCTTGTTTAACAGCGACAGGCGCCTTCTCCTTAACACCGAGGGCGGCCCTAGATGCACTGCTGGACATTATACCACTCCATCTGCAGGTGCAAAAGGAGGCCAAGCAGTGCGTCTACAGAATATGCACGCTAAATAGGCCAAAATGGCGCTCTCAAGCATTAGACAAACTAAAGGCCTGGGTTTTTGCAAATACAACCCTTATCATGCCCACTGATGACACGCACACCGAATGTCAGTTCACCAAACTAGAAATACCTCCTAGAGACAAATGGACTAACAACCAAATGTACGTCGAAGAGGGAAGCCACATCTGGTACACGGATGGTTCACAGAAAGGAAATGATGTAGGATGTGGGATCTATGGTGAGAGACCTAAGCTCAGAGCTAGCGTCAGCATGGGCACAAAGACCTCAATCTTCAAGGCAGAAGTCTTCGCCATCAACAAATGTGCGGAGATTAACCTGGACAGAAACCTAAGACACCAACATATCTACATCAACTCAGACAGCCAGGCTGCTCTACTGCCACTAGAATCCCTTGAGTCAAACTCAAAACTAGTCCAGAACTGTAAAACAACCCTAAATGCACTGGCTAACTCCAACAAAGTCACACTTAGATGGGTACCAGGGCACTCCGACATTAACGGAAACGAAGAAGCAGATGAACTTGCAAGAAAGGGCGCAGACACACCCCTGGTCGGCCCAGAACCGTTCTGTGGAATCACAAAACGGGATGCATATTCTCTGCTCAGCGACTTAGAAAAAAGAGAGCAATGAATTGGTGGAAGTTCGCTAAAGGACAAGTACACTCGAAAGCTCTAATCAAAGGGTTCAACAGCAAAATCACTAAGGAGCTTCTGAGGCTCAAAAGGCACAAAACTTGCGCGGTGACTAGAATACTGACTGGACACTGTAAGTTGAACAAGCACATGTTTCAAATTGGCAAGAAACAAGATGCGACATGCAGGTTCTGCCAGGAGTCAGAGGAGACCGCAATGCACATTCTCTGTTCCTGTGGACCACTAATGTCAAAAAGAAGTACCTACTTAGGACGGCATGTATTGCAACCCTATGAGGTACAGAACGTTACGGCCCAAAGCATCTGTAATTTTCTGGCTGCAACGGGCATTAGTAATGAACTTTAAAGGGCCGTCACAATAGATCAATACTTGGTCGACGTGACACTCAAAGGCCCAATACCACCCCAATAATAATAATGCAACTTGTAGTGTTGTGACATCTTACTAAACTTCCAGAAGATTAGTTGTCGTACATGTAATGTAAGAACAACAATGGCAACAATTAGAAATATCTTTACCAGGAAAGCACTTTGCGATACCTCCTCAAGTGCATGCTTATCTATGTCCTTAATATCTAAACATAGTCGATATCTTCCGTACCATTGACGTACTGACATCGAAACAATTATTATATCCACAAATCACGGCACACAAGATTAACGTTAAATACCAAATATCGATAGATAAAGTTTTTATAAATATGATAAGCTAAGATGATAACACCATTTGAGTGGTGGGTTCATTAGTGAGCGGGAACAATAATGATCTCATGATGTTGACATTAATAATAGGTTTTAGTATTTTAGGTCTGTTAGGAACTAGTGCTCAAATTATCCAGGATGGACAGTGTAACCCGGATATTACTGTACAAGCAGGCTTCAATATTGACAATGTAAGTTTTAAGTTATTAAATGCCTGTTTAATACTGTGAGTTTGCTCCTTTAACAACGTTGTATAATACAGTGGAACCTCGCTAAGTCTAACCTCTAAACATGTACTGAATAGTCGTGAATGGAATCGTTGTTTACTTCGTCTTAATGAGGTTGAATATTTCGAGTTATGGAGGTTTTGGGCTCTGAAGGGAACGGAATAGCATTTTATTTCGTGTTAACGAGGATTTCGTCTTATTAAGACGAAGTAACCAACGATTCCCTTCACGATTATTCAGTACATTTTTTACCTATTTGACCTCTACAACAAGAAAAAATTCTTAGTAGCTTTGTTTTACCACCTCTATAACTCGAAGTTATTTACTAACAAACCTTTGTAACTCGAAAAAAACAATAAGACTGTATTTTAAGCGTTTCTATAATTACCTCTCTTACACGATTTTTTCATGCGTTTTACCTCTGTAACTCGAAACCTATTTAAGACGAACAAAAACATACAAGAACCTCCTTAAGTCGATGCCCTCCATAAGACGAAATCTCACGACACGAAGTTTTTGGCGTTTCCCTTAAGATTCGTGCTGTTCCACTGTAATTTGAAATAATTATGTATTTTTTCTTTTAATGATTAGCTACTCGATAAAAGACGTATCACTCCCGGTTACTAGGCACAAATTAAGTAATTATGTAAGATTCAAGTGTAAAATGCAGTGGCCTTGAACGGTAAATTCTAGAAATTGAAACAAATAAAAGATAATCAAAAAAATCTTGGTAATTCATTTCCGTCACTAGATGTAGATTTATGATTAGATAAACACCGGCAAATTCTTGAGGCAAATTATTTAAGCTTCTCGCTTACGAATCATAAACCAACGTAATTTTATAAATATTGGCCAAGAGCATGTCGGGCCATGCTCAATGTAGGGTTCCGTAGTTACCATTCTGTCAGAATACTTAGGCTAAACGGGGGCTATTAGTATCATGTCCATTACAAGCAAAAGGGAGTACTTTCGCAGCGCTTTGTACGAATTTTTACTAAGAAGAGAAGACTTTTTGTAATAACTCAAAAACGGCTAAAGTGATCATGTTCGCTGTAGTTTTTATTTAATGTCTTTCATAAGCTCTGTTTCTACGATTTTTTTCATATTTTTAGACCCATGATTTAAAACGTAGACTTTGTCGGATTTATTGATTTACATATTCATGCCAAATTGCAACTTTCTAGCGCTATCGATCACGGAGCAAAGCCTCGGACAGACAGACAGACAGACGGACATGGCAAAACTATAAGGGTTCCTTGTTGACTACGGAACAGGCAGTCTGTAAAATTTTCTCATTTAGTTGCTGTGTCGTAAAAAGAAGTTGTGAACATTTAGAACTTCTTATTCTAGTTCCTTGGCACCTGGTACGAAGTTTCCAGAACTGACAATCCCCAGCAAGTCGGAGACTGTTCTCGGCTTAGCCTGACCAGTGATGAAGGCGTGATTAGCATCAGTTATGAGTCCGTGAACCGGAACTTTTATGAGGAGATCAATGGCACCGTCAGCCAGGAAGAGGGGAACGCTAAACTATCTCTTAACTTAAATGGATTATCTGAGCGTAAGTAAAATTAGGAGACACGGTATTCAGGCGCTGTCACAGATTTCATAGATTCAGTACGGTATAAATATTGACAACAAGTCATGTCCCTTCCTAAAACCCTATGTGGATTTAAAGCAACTATACCCACAAAGGATAACGTCTTAAATCACAGACAAGACATCCTCTAGACTAAGCATAGTAACGCTACCCTCTCTGCCACTATATACGGTAGTTTTACTCCATCTTCGAGTCAAAGTGTCAGAATCCCGTGCCGTGATTAGTCCGTGTCTTTGAACGGACCAATCACGGCACGGGATTCGCTCACCTCGTCCCCCCGCACCCCCGTATTTTTGGCTGCATCGGTTTCATGAAATAATTGCTCTAAACTCCGTCTAGAGGATTCCTAGTCTATGTCTTAAATAAACAGTCTATAAATCGTAATTCATTACGTATGTAACCATTTATCAATGTTATAATTATTTTAAATCATTGATATTTTACTTTATTTCAGCTGTCGATTTTTGGGTTCTGATGACGGACCATTCCACTTACGCTCTCACTTACCAATGTGTCAACATAAACGCAAATCAAAGAGCTGGTAAGTGCAAAAATTATTTGTATTTTAAACTAGGTACATTCTTATGTCCCAGTTTGAATATGGATTCGATATCAGGGTAGAGATAATAGATAATTATTTACAATGGATTACGTCATTTAACAAATAGTTTTGTGTCTATCACTAAAACAATAATTCCTTACAGTATACATCTGGCAACTGGGCAGGGGCCAAACATTCACTGAAATATTCCTTGCTCTGATGAACACTAGCCTGAATAATCTTGTCGGCATCACCTTAGCTGAACTAAGATCCACGGATTTCGGCGAAGAAGCCTGTTACGAGCTACCCGTGATCGAAGAGAACCAACCCATTCTGCTTCCTGGGCAATGTGATTCGACCATACCCGTTGTAGACTCTTTAGATGTTGAAAGAGTGAGTATTTAAGGATAGGAAGGATAATGATTACCAAGCGGAGCGACCAGTGGCAACAAATCGAAACAACGCTCTAATAAAAGCACAATCACAAAGTCTGCTTGCTACCAGTTTAAATAGTTAGTTTACAATTCCGAAAATCTTGTAATTGCCCAAGCTAACTCTCTAATTATTATTTACTTATAAAATCTGAGAGCCCACTTGAAATCAGGTTTCCTATTAAGAACAAATTAACCATGTATTTATTAGTCAACATAAACTATACCTTGAAGACATTATGTAGATACCTTGAAAAAGAATAGATACTCGAATTTAAACTGTTGTGAGACATACTAACATTGAATAATTTTACGGTTTAGACTGCACCACTGCTCGCACTGTTAGTGCTTGAGAAAGGAGACCTAGGCTCTCCGAAACATGTCGCGCGAGTAGGGTTTGCAATCCGGATCCGAAATGTATGAAATTATTCGGATCTGGATCCGGATCCGCGGATCTTCCCATACATTTCGGATCCGTCGTGCAAACCCTACGCGCGAGCGACTTAAAACAAGTGAGTCTAAACCGTAAAATTATTCAAAGAATAGATACTCTTCAGTAGGTAACTACTAAATTTTACAACATTTAACTACTTATTAATTTATGTAATACTTACCTAATTTGCCTTATGTCACCGTTCATAGTTCACCGGATTGTGGCACGAAATATCAAGCTACCACTCTGATAGCGCCCTCGGAACCTGTGCCAGAGCTGAGTACACCCTGGAAGGTGGCGTGGTCAACGTTGTGAACAGTCAGGTGGTCAACCAGGGACTGGAAACTATCACGGGAACGGCGACGGTTATAGATGCCAACGGTGGCGGGAAATTGTCGGTGACTTTGGAGGTAGCTCCTGGTGGTGAGTATGTGATGGACCCTCGATTCAAATTATATCGATAGCTTTCATCTCGATAAATATTGGTTAACAGTTTTGAATGATTCACGGTTAGTTTCACTACACTTATATAAGTCTAGTGAAATGTTGGTTACTTTCAACAGCGGTGGGAATGGCTAAGCTGGTGGCATGGTCATCTGATCTGCAGAACGCAGCTCTCTCGACTCCACCCTGGACAGCCGCTAAGGCAAGCCAGAGGCAGAGGATTAAACATGTACTTTAATTATATCTTAGTCTTCGTCTTTTATTTCAGTATTTGCAGATCAAGAACTTTGGGTATTAGCCACAGATTACTCCGATTATGCAATATTGTACAGTTGCATTGACCAGCCAAATAACCAGAAACGAGGTACCTAACATTTATTAAAATTACGAATTAAGTAATTAAAATGTGTTTATTTATAGTTGCGTTTTTAGATAATTATAATGATATTATGACAATATTAATTACAAATAAAATTTTAATAATATGTGATTCTAATTATAGTGTACAGTTGGATAACCAGCCGAACGAGAGTACAAACCGATGCCGCCCGGGCAGTTGTCACAGAAGTGGTGGACTCGATTATGGACCTTAACAACGCGTATTACGACCTAACCGACCAAACGGACGACGGGTGTTTCTACTACCCTGACCATGTGGTCGACCAGCCCGTGGTCTTCAGAGGCTCTTGCGATATGAACATACCTGCTATGGCTAATTTTGATGCTGAAAGAGTAAGTTTGTGTTTCTTTTCTCTTCCTTTTAGCCTTTTTCAATCCTTGAGAAAAGGCCTCTTTAAATTTTTGTCATTCTGTTATATTTTGTGCTCTTTGTACCCATTTTGATCCAGCTATTCTTTTGATGTCGTCATACCAACGCATTTTTGGTTCTGGGCGTGACTCTCCCCAAGATCTCCACTCTACCAGCCTTTTCGGGCTACATGTCCACGCATGTCACATGTCGTGTATGTTTCTTTTAGTAGATGCAAATGCCGATAGGTACTCAATATCGGCGTTTACTTACCTTATTTACATGGTAAATATAAATAAATGGAATGCATTTATTTCGGAGCACAACAACATCCATATTTTTGTTACCGATTCTACTTGACTTAAAATAACCTGATCTCGAGATTTCGAATAGGCAAGAAGCGAACTTCAACCACACTATATTTCTAATGCCAGGATTGGTTGTCAGTTAAATTGTTACTTACAGGTAACAACCAATATTGTTATTACATTCTATTAATTACGAAAGAATTTGCCTAGGCATTTAATAACTAGTATTTTCCTACGAGTACATCGGATTCTTTGATATAGCCTCCTAAGGCCCAATGAAAAATTGAGTATGTATAGTCAGTACGGCCCGTAGTCCTACCAGTAGTACTATTGTTTTATACTCATTCAGACCCAAGTACTTAAAAGACTTTTTTTATATTGTACTTATACAGCACCTTGTACAACAGCACTTTGATTTTTTTTTACGAACTTGTTAAAGGGCTCACAGACAAAACAAAACAGTCCTTTAGAAGTTCGTACACGCCAATTTCGATAAGCGCAAAATTTTAAAACAAAATGATGGGTTTTCTATTAAGTCCTACGGTAGGACCGTGGTACGCTATGACTACACAATTGTTGTAGGAGCTGGGTCTGAATAAGAAAGTTAATAAGTACTATGGGTAGGACCTTGGGCTTTAGGAGGTTAATTTAATAATAAAATTGTTCAGTTTCACTAAACCATAAACAAATAAAGGAATAAATATACGGTCTGCAGCTGAGTAAACATCATATAATCTGCCAATATCACATACCACAGAATAAATAATATGCTCATACTTCAATCAATGCTTTTTTTTCTTCAGTATATGGGATTATGGCACGAAATCGAATCATATCCTTCCGTCTTCCAAACTGGCACTTGCAATAATGCGAGGTACACACTAGACGCGGAGCTTGGCATCGTCGATGTATTCAATACTCAAGTTATTGACCAAGCCCTGGATACCATTCGCGGAATCGCCACCGTAGCACCCGATGCAGATGGTACTGGAAAGCTGATTGTCTCGTTTCCAATTGCTGGAACACCGTGTAAGTAAATAAACATAACCGACTACATTTCAATATTTGTTTGTATTAGAAGAACTTCGTCGCGAGACTGCATCTTTTTACATGTACCTAGGGGAGATGCGTGTATGATCCCTCAAAGTGAAATGATCCCCCCTCTTATCTGAGCAACTACTGATGCCATCTATCTAAATATGCATTAAACGTCTACCCGGTGACCCCGCCAACTGCCTCTTAAAGTGTCATGGCGGTATGAGCACGTAGCGTGATTTTATTAGAAAATAATTAAAACATATACGTCTAATCTACGGTAGCATATTTTCCGAATTCCATTACTTTTAGCATGTTGCGTTTTATTAAAATTATGATTCACTGTCGGATCTTAATGATGTTTATCTATACTTTAAGGATGTTTATACTGAAGCAAGTTGAATTTGAAAGTTATATTTTTGTCGATATTTCAAATTTGGTGTTTGAGGTCAAATGATCCCTTTTCGTAGGCGTAAAATGATCCCTGGAATCATTTTACCCCCTAAGTAATTTACTATTCATGAGTATTTCCTGTACAGGCCATAACATATTATGTCGCGAATTTATGTGCGCAAAGCAACTTACTTCCGAAAAAATGACCCTAGGAAGAAATTCTAAGGGCTCTTAATGCGATTAAATTATGGATTGCCTTTTAAAATAGCAACCAAAATCTGTGCCCCTGACGGTTTGAACGCCAAAATAAGGCCAAAAAAAAAATAGCACTCATCTTCTGAAAATAAAGAAACGCTGGAATCGACTGACTTAAATGATTAAGACGAAGAAATCTTGATATTACAAAGGAATCATCTGTGATCGTTTTAACTCTACCCTAGGGATCGTTTTATACATACCTATGTATAAAATGATCCTTTACTAAACCTTTAGAAAACATAACATAATTATTTAAATATATAAAAAAAACACGAGAAATAAGTATGCAGTTACTTAGTTAAGTAAATGGACTGTTCATAAAGACCTAAATCTTGTGTTTTTGTCTCCAACTGTGAACACAGTAAAGTTTCTCCCTTAAGGGGATCATTATACGCACATCTCCCCTAGTGGTTTTGATTAGATATTCCATTTCTCAATAAATTGCTATGCTAGCCTTCTAAAAAATCTCTACAAACATTTAACGTGACAGCTATTCCATAATGAAAATGTGCTGTCAATAGACGCATCATTTGACGCGAGAGGCATTCCTCTCATAGAAAGCATTTAAAACTCAGGAACAAATAATATTCGTAATGAAAATGAACACACAAATGAATACCATTACTGGGATTTGAACCCAGGTCGTCCAGCTTGGTATGCAGTCACTACAGACTAGGCTAGGAGGCCGTTGAAATATTTTGGCCCTTGAAAATATATTTTATCAAATCGGCCTCTAAAAAGTGTGTTGATGTAGGTAACTGACAAGTGATTATGAGTTCGATATGAACGCGGAATCTAGATATGTTATCTGTATATAAAACTATTAGTTATGTCTAATCTATATTAGATGTTATATGTTATGATGAGATTGCGAATTACGATAGTACAACAAGGTACACTGTTATATCATGGTAAAGTTAATATTATTTAATCTAATTTACAAATAAATCAATGATTCAGATTGGTGCTCAGATAACATGAAATATCTGCGTTTAATAATTTAAAAAACTACGGTTTTTAATGTAATGGCAATGGAGTACTATCTGCCGAAAAAAGAACTAACAAGTTCAAGTCCATTCGTGCAAAAAAAATTAACAATGATGAAACAGAACAAATTTTCGAATGTGTCTTGCAAATCTTGATAACTGAAATATTTGTATACCCATTAAAACATGTAACGAACAAGCGCTTCTTAGGTGTAAGGCCTGAGTGGACGCTCGAGTTGGGCGTGCAGCGGGGCGGGGCGACGGCGTGCATGTTAAACAAATGCAAACGTATAGGAGCGGCCTTAGTACACGCTGCTCAAACACGTGGGAGCCCGACGCCACGCTGCACGCCCCGCCGAACGCTCCGCTTCGAGCGTCCACTCAGGCCTTACATGTTGTACAACTAGGAAAGGCAATTTGCAAATATTTGTGACAAAACATGTAGTTTTATTTTAGGAATATGTGTGACCAATGTACCATGTTTAATAAAAAAATTGAATCATTAATTCATTACTGATTACGGATTTACTTTCAGTGACAACTTCAACTGACTACTGGGTGTTGGATACCGACTATGACAACTACGCTATAGTTTATACTTGCTACAACATTGACCCCGACACAAGAGGAGGTAACTGCGTTTTTAACTTTTTACCGAATTTCATTGTTTTAAGGCAATCCAAGTGTAAATTTACATATTAAAGTGTAGGTTCATATCGCTTGCGCTTATTGATGCGTGTGGGATACGCTGAAAGTTGTGTCAGAGTCGTATCATAACAAGATCAAAACCATAATAAATTGGTAAATCGGAATTGGCCTCCGTGTGTGAGCAAAAGCCCACGTGACACATGGCTCGTGCCCGACTACTGATGCCTGACCATAATTAATTTATATCACTACATAGTACAAAAAAAAGACGCTTCCCGCTGTCTGTCTGTCCCTATGTATGCTTAGATCTTTATAACTACGTAACAGATTTTGATGCGGTTTTTTAAATAGATAGAGTGATTCAAAAGGAAGGTTTATTTTATGATTTTTTTAACCCGTGCGAAGCCGGGGCGGGTCGCTAGTGGATTAGTAAAGTGTTCTCGTTTAAATAGGTAGTCAATTCTTTTATCACCTATTTTCAGTATGGAGTTGGAAGCTCAGCCGATCCAAAGAGCTATCAGCCGAGGCCAATACAGCGATCAATACAGTAATTGCTTCAATAACTGTTTTGGACGATCGTTATTACCAAACGAGAGATCAAAGCGCCGATGGATGCTTCTACTATCCCGTACCCGAGCTTGGCGTTCCTGTGGTCTTCCCGGGACAATGCGATGACGGAATCGCTGCTGTTCCTAACTTTAATTTGTACGCTGTACGTATGTTGTTCTTGTTGTTGTCCTATATAAAAGAATTAATTAATGAAAAACTTTATTTTCAGGCAACTATTGGCCCATAGATAAATAGCTTAAAACTAGCATACACATTATTATAAAATATATCTTAAAACTAAACACACAAAATTATTATGGCTGCGATGTAGTTCGTAACGCCGCAGTGTCAGGGAGCCGGCCGCGGAACCGCTGGAACTTGACAGTCTTCGGTCAAAACTCCTCCTTGGTGAAGGTCGCTACGTCAGTCGGAACGCTCACCACATAGGAATTAAAATTCACAGTGTGTCGAGATTCCAACTTCACGACCCTCAGGATGAATCCGGACTTATGGCACCCCAGAGGTGCAAAGGGCCTTCACAAGCTCGCGCCACGCCTTCCTATCTTGAGCGACCTTTCTGGCCTAGCTCCAGCTCAACCCGACCGCTCGTAACTCATTTGTGACGAACCGCTGCTTCTGTCCGGCGGTTTCCAGCCGAAAGCGATGGTTAGGTTTCGGTCAGGTCTTGCATTTTAATCTATTAACTCTTTTCAGATCCCACAAACATTAACACACAAATAACGTTATCATTTCAAAGTTTGGTTAAACCTGAAGAACGATTTTTTACATTATTTTATAAGTTTAAAGTCTAGGTATCAAAAAAAGGATGGTACATACGGAGGTGCCTTTGTTTGTTTTAGATATATTTTAATTTAGACACATTCGACTACGATGTAGAGCTACGATTGTTACTTAGGATTGAATAAAATATGTTATCAATACGTTAGTGCACATTCGCATTAAGTTTTAAAAAATACATTGACAGTTAAAGTAAAATTTTAATTCAGGAAAATGGATTAAATAGATACTTACAGTATAATATGTACAAAACTTAAAAAACTAAAACCGGTTCTGAGCCATGCCGGGTCCAAAGGTCCCCATCACACTAGCAGCGTTACCTCGCTATATGGCGATGGAGACCTGTTGGACAAGCCATGACTCAGAACGGGAGCCATTCCCCTTCCCCCTGAGGCGCTTGCCAAGCTCTCGGAATATATTGACAATAGTAATTTTGTTACTGTTAAAATATAATGATCAGACACCCTCTAATTTTATCTTAATATACATAAATAGGCTTCCTCCTATACTTTCTATGACATCCTGTCGGCGATCACGTGCTTTTGGATGTCATTAACCCATTAAGGGACTCGCACTTGTGATGTGCCTCATTATCCTCTTTGATATCAATTTAACGATACCGGCATCTCATTATGGACTTTATATTTTCTTAACAGTTCCAAGGAGTTTGGCACGAGATTGAAAGTTATCCGAAGATCGAACAAACCGGAGAGTGCATCAGCCATGATTTCACGCAAGGCACGGGCACAACGTTAAATCTTCAGTCTTCACAAATTATTGACCAGTTCCTGGCAATTTCCTCAGGGAATGTAGCTTTTACTTCTAATGATGGAAGTGCCAGATTGGTAATAACTATAGTCTCAGATGGTCAGGGTAAGTGAATTGTTTTTTTTTCATGATTTTTATAAATTATCATATATTTAATTGTTTCAATTATAACTTTTCAGTTATTGAAATTCCTTATTGGATCCTGAACACTGATTACACTGGCCATGCATTGGCTTACAGCTGTGTGAACATTAATAGCGATTATAGAGGAAGTAAGTTAATTTAGCACCATTCTTTTTTTTGTACATGGGTTTCTGGATTTCGGGCATTCATTGCAACTATTGCTTAGATTCTCAGTGTCTGTATTAAACAATAAATATTTAATTTGCATACCTAAATGTGATTTTAACTGGACGTAGGAAAACTACTCTCGAAATTAGAGTTTCAGTCGTTCATAGGCTTAGGTAATCGCTTATCATCAAGCGGGCTGTATACTTATTTGTCACCAATGTTGTTTAAAAGAACAGTCTATTTTGAAAGAATTTACAGTCGAGGAATTTATTTGTCTTCCTTGTTCAAGCATATTTAGTGGAATAGACGTCATTTTTATACGTTGTACATTTTATACATAGAAAACGAAGCTCGGTGTCTTCATAATACTGACTTGAAAGTGAGGAAAAAGATTTTGATAATCTTAATCGTATACTTTGACATGTAAATATACTGTATTATATCGTTTATCTCTAAACAAACATGTATATTGCAGTATGGAGCTGGAAGCTTAGCCGAATAAAGGAGCTCTCTTCATCGGCTAGCACAATCATCGATGAAGCTATATCCAACATTGACGTGCTTGGCAACGACTATTATGAAGGCGTGGACCAATCAGATCCAGCCTGCTTCTACCTGCCTGACCTGGAGCCTGGCGAGCCTGTTGTGATCGTTGGACAGTGTCAGGCTAACATTCCTGTTGTACAAAACTTTAACGCTGATATGGTAATGTTCTAAGATTATAAATTAAATATAGTATTTAATTCGACATTTATTACGTTCACGAGAAGAATCTATATATGTATTTTGATATATGAATAAAAAAAATCATTTACTTTGTCTTATAAAAGAGTAGATGTCAGTAAAAGGTTTAATTTTACCATCGATAACATCGAAACGATGAATTTTTTTTAACTGTATTATTTTTTTGAGATATTTTATGGAGTTTTGTTTTTTGTAATAAGAATACAAATTTCAAGATATTTATTTACAAATGAAACATTGTTTTCTAGTTCGCCGGCCGCTGGCGTCTAATAGACAGCTACCCGGTCGACTCCTCAACCGGAACATGTGACGATACGACATACACAGTTGACGGAGAATATCTGCGTGTAGTCCACACTCAGGTCATCAACGAACGACTGGACACCAGCCAAGGGTACGCTAATCTAGTGGCAATTGGCAATGAAGGGAAATTCTTAGTTACTTATCCTGATGGTGAGTGAGCAACAAGATATTTAAAAACGACTTATGTCATTTATTTATAATAATCTAAAGTGTTTCTTTTTACACGACTGCCCAAACAAAAAGAGTGTATTGTTTTGTTAGTTGCTAACCTCAAGTAGTATACCACCGCCGGGGAAACACCTCCCTCTTTCTTGCCACACGTCCCGGTGTTGAGCAGTTTCCCTCCTGTTTTTATAAATACATCGAGTTCACAGTTCAACATCGTCGTTGAGACTTACCACGAATTGAATAATTTTAATCTACTAACTGTGTGCTTGATTTTAGCTGACCCGATTGAATATTGGGTACTTGATACAGACTACACCTCATTTGCAATTATGTACGCCTGTGAAAATATAGACAGTGAATGGAGACGAGGTAAGAACAAATTCGTATATTATTTACAAGGACCACCATTTATGTTCATGTTCCCGAAATTCTATAAGAATTTATAGTACTTAAGTTGTCTCCCTAACGAAAGTCTTCGTCCCTACATTATGGACAGAGATGCGCACATCAACACAATATGATATAGTATGTGAAGAAGGAACTTATAAAGTTTCCCGCAATCGCACATCATAGAAGATTTAGTTACGTACCTAGAGAGGAGTGAATTAATCATTCCTGTCAGATTTGGATGTCATTTCATTAGCTTAAGAGCCAACAGGAGCTGAGATTTAAATATTTTAGGTAAATATACCCGTCTCGCTAACGGAAGCGGCTCCTAAAACTAGTGCGATAAGGACAAGGCGAAAAATCCTGCGTAAAAATCTCAAAAATCGAGGTTTCGTACTCGACTGTTTCCTCCTCCAAAACTTAACCAATCGTAACCAAATTTGGAAATCTAAATGATTATGACATTATCTGTGTCGGACCGTTTTGCTTTTTTGGCTAATTGATATCAGTTTTGAATAGCGCGCCTCTCATTGCGGCATAGTCAATTAGGCCATTTTGGCCATTTATGAAGGGCTCTAGCGCCTTAAAAAACAAAAATATCAAAAAAAGCAAAACGGTCCGACACAGATATTGACAATATTAATCTGTGTTGAAAAAATCATTGCTCTAGCTTCAAAACCCACGGAGGAAACAGTCGAGTACGTTTGTATGGAGAAATGACCACTCCTGTTGGCTCTTAATTCTTCAAATTGTAAATATATAGTCTGTAACCGAATTACATTCTGGAGACCAGTTTAAATTTCTTGATTTTATTCCTAAAATAGATATGTGTGCGCGACGCAATTAGATTAAAGTTTTTAAATGCCAGTTTTTACGTATTGTCAAAGCTAGGGGACGCACGGGGAAGGCTGGGTGCGCGGAAGCGGCCTTGATAGTTTACCGCACTAGAGCAAATTTTAAAACCAGTCGATATGAGCTAGATGTTGCACTCTCCGCACGTCCCTTTGTACCGTCCCTATGTACCGCCCTCTTTAAACATATAAGTTAGTTTCCATAATTTTGACTATTTTTTCATCGTGAAAAGAACCTACAAATTCTACAATATGCTTAAATGTAAATTCTAGTATGGAGTTGGAAGATGAGTCGCACCACAGAACTAACGGAGGCAGCTGTGACTAGCATTAACCAGATAATCGATAGCGTCGACGTCCTGAACAACCGCTACTACCAAGAGGTGGATAACACTGACGCCGGCTGTTTCTACTACCCCTACGCCGATGGCAACCCCGTCGAGTTCAGGGGCCAGTGCAATGAGAGCATCCCTGTTGTGACTAATTTCAATGTTGATAGGGTAAGTCATAAGGCACAGCACAGCAGGCACATCAAAAATATTTAAAACTGTAATATATTACCTCGATATCAGGTAATATAATTTTAAATGTCAAGCAATATAATATGTTGTATGATCAATTTTTTAACTAGCTGATACGTCTGCGAGCGATATTCCAAATTATATATTAAAGGAAAAAATGGAAAAAGTTACGCTTCCGGCAGGACTTGAACCCGCATCCTCCACAATCGGCACAATCCGTGTGTTGCTCTTAACCATGGTATAATAATATAATGCTCTTAACCAATTGAGCTACGGAAGCCTGCCGGGAGCGTAACTTTTTCCATTTTGATGTTTGAGAAGTGAAAATACTATAGGTAAGCAGTATCTGAAAGGATTAAAATCACTTCTGTAATAAAAAATACTAGGTAATCTAAAATCTTCTTGCAAACTAATCTTGACTTCTGAGTTTTCATATGGTAAATATTAAATCTGGCAAAACTAAGATACATGTTGACCCTCAGAATTGAGAAGTTACGTGCAATATTTAAATACCTGGTAAACATTAGTGATCGCTTAATTACCACCATTGTTGCTTATTATCTTTTAGTACATGGGTCTGTGGTACGATATCGAGAGCTATCCTCAAGAGTTCCAAGACAGAACCTGCGCAACCGCCACCTACACGCTTAATGGCGTCGTGGAGGTATACAACACTCAAGTCGTTAATGAAACTTTGGACTACATCTATGGAAGCGCTGTGCCCGACAACGACGATGGGTTAGCTAAGTTGCTTGTGACTTTCCCTATCGCTGGAACTGACTGTGAGTATAAGATTAATAATTAAATTGTTTTTCTTTTCAAGTTGTATTTTCCTAACTAAAAGACGTGAATAAATTACAGGTAGTTGTATATAATAAAATAAATCAAAATTAAGTAAGACCATACAACAGCAAAAGAAGAAAACAAATATCAATACCTACTTATTCACTGTTCTGCTGATGTTTATTGATTTCTCTTTTACAGTTTCTATTACCTCTCCGTACTGGGTGTTGGATACGGATTATGAATATCGTATCGAATGCCCTTGGTTGCACCAAGCGGCAACATCGCGTTAGCCAGATATTAGCTTAGCTATTTGTATACTAGTGGCTAACTGATGAACACCCGAACCTACGTCATTCCTACTTTTCGAGAAATAATGTCAAAAATATAAATATAAAAAAATTAAAATAAATCAGAATTATGCAATATACACAAGGAAAATCTGCGGAAATTATATTGGTTTCTCTTTTGCAGCTTATATTACCTCTCCATACTGGGTGCTGGATACGGATTATGATAATTATGCATTAGTCTACGCATGTATCAACCTCGGTTCCGACTCTCGCGCAGGTAAGAACTAAAATAATTACAAGTAAAAAATATGCAAAAGAAAATTTAAATTAAACTAAATAACACCTTTAGCGGAAAAATGGTTTGTGTACCTACAAAATAAGTGATATTTTGACGGCCATATTTGTATTTTTTTCTCTCAGTATCAAGTTGGAAGCTCAGCAGACAGAAGACCTTATCAGCGGCATCAGAAACTGCAATCAGCGCAGTATTAGACAGCGTCCAAGTACTCAGCCAGGAATATTTCGTGACAAGAGACCACACTGATGATGGGTGCTTCTACTACCCCGAACCGGAGACAGGCAAGCGTGTGGTGTTCCCGGGACAGTGCGATGAGAGTATCCAAGCGGAGCCGGAATTTAATTTGGATCGAGTGAGTATGAACCTCGAGTTTGTTTTTAAGAGGCTTTCAGAGATACCTAAGTTAGATAGTCGGTTTTTTCGGGATAATCGGCAATCAGTTTGGAGCGATGTAGCAAATTCGAACTATTGAAGTACGTACAAGTCTAATTAGGCACTCCGATCTGTAAAATTTGAAAAATGTTTGACGTCTGATCGTACTTTTTGACAGTTCTCAGGACTATGGCACGAAACAGCCGCCTACCCCAAAGAAGAATCGGAGGGTCATTGTATCAACTACGAGTTCACGACTACGACTGCAGATTCTTTCAGTCTGTACACAACTCAAGTCATTGGTCTAGATCTGGATGAGACTAACGCGACCGTAGTAAGGACGTCTACTGACAACAGCGCTAAATTCACTATTACTCTTACATCTGATGGCAACAGTAAGTAATTTATTTCTGTCCCTTTTTGCTATATCTTGATTGAAATTCAAATTAGATTGTGTAGATGTTCAAAGTCTTTATTTACTTAAGAATTAAATGAACGTTCTTCCACTGATAAATACTTGAGTAAATTTATAATGAATGATGGTTTTAAAACTATAAGTACAAAAGGGACATAATCAATATATACATCGCATTGTTTTCAGATATCGAGATTCCTTATTGGATTTTGGCAACTGACTACGACAACTATGCTCTAACGTATAGCTGCAAGAACATCGATTCTAACTATAGAGAAGGTATAACATATTTATTAATTAAACTTTAATGCACAGTAAAAATATACTTACAGTTACAAAAGGCGGACTTAATCGCACTACACGGCATCTCTACCAGTCTAATATCAATAAGTATAATTTCAGAACTGTCATAAGGCCTCTACTTGGCCTTATGACAGTTTTAGAGTTCAGAGTTCCTAACGTTAGATTTTTCTTCGAGTTTTAAATTAGAATCCTGTCTCCGCATTTAGAAATAAAATATACAATTATTATAATTTTCAGTATACAGTTGGAAATTAAGTCGCACTAAGGAAATGTCAGAAGCATCAGAAAACGCCGTCAGCGCGGCCATGTCGGGCATTCAAGTCTTAGATGAGCGCTACTACGAATTGACCAGCCAAAGCGATTATTCCTGCTTCTACCTGCCTGTGCTGGCCCCAGAGGACCCTGTCATCTTCGTTGGACAATGCGACCCTAATATTCAAGTCGTTCAGAATTTCGATCCGACGAGGGTAATTTGTTTTTAATTAAAAGGTTTCAACTATAAAAAACTTTGTTTTTACGTGAAAGTAATCGGGCCAGTTTCTTAGAAAATAATAGCTTATGTAAAAATATAAATAATTTTAAGGTCACTCAACTTATGCCACTGCAGCATCCTGCACCGACACCAAAACACAACAAATTTCCATGGGTCCCAAAGAAAGGACTCAATTTTCATTCGATTTCAATTGAATGTCTTCTCTGATATCCATAGGTACATTTTATTTTTACAGTACGAAGGTCGCTGGCGCCTCATCGCGAGCTACGCTTCAGAATTCCAAACTGGCACCTGTAACGACGCCACGTACACCGTTCAGAACGATGGCTCCGTCTTAGTTTACAACACGCAAGTCATCAACGAGGCTCTGGACACTATCACCGGTTCAGCTGTGCTAGCCACTGCTGACGGCTCTGGAAAGCTACTTGTGACCTTCCCTGGAGGTAAACACAAATTTTATTTATATATATGTGAGGGCTGCCTACCATAGACACTGGATGTACCTAATTGCGACAAGCTACGCGGATTTAAATCCCTGGAGAAGAAAAGCTTAACAGTTGTATTTCACCTATAGTTTTTACCTACCTATATTCAAATATAAGATATTATGACTCTAAATTATATTATTATATTTCTAGTTGTGGACAAGGAATTCGAACTATACATAGAGTTTAGGCATAGTATTAGGTAAAATGAAAAAATCGCTCCTTCACCTGAACTAACATAAAAAAAAAAACAAATTGTGCTATGCTTTCAGCGCCTGAACCCGTCGAGTACTGGATTTTGGACACTGACTATGAGTCATACGCGTTGGTCTACAGTTGCGTCAATCTGAATAGCGATCAAAGACGAGGTAATATTCAAATTGAAAATATAAATCTAGATGTAGTTTATTAGGCTAACAGTCATTTAAAAAAAAATATGTTATGTATAGAGGAGTGAATCAATTACTCCTATCTGACTAAGGGTCGGATGCACCAAACTGTCTGTCACCGTTAAAGCAATCGCTAAATTGATTGTATAGGACGTTTCATAGTTCACTTCTGAGTGACGTTGATCAGTGAATACATATAACATAACATTCTGGATACCAACAAAGTTTAAATACTCCTAATTCTTGATTTTATTCGTTAAACAGATCGCACTTAATGATATTTATAATAATTCCAGTATGGAGTTGGAAGATGAGTCGCACCACAGAACTAACGGAGGCAGCTGTGACTAGCATTAACCAGATAATCGATAGCGTCGACGTCCTGAACAACCGCTACTACCAAGAGGTGGATAACACTGACGCCGGCTGTTTCTACTACCCCTACGCCGATGGCAACCCCGTCGAGTTCAGGGGCCAGTGCAATGAGAGCATCCCTGTTGTGACTAATTTCAATGTTGATAGGGTAAGTCATAAGGCACAGCACAGCAGGCACATCAAAAATATTTAAAACTATAATATATTACCTCGATATCAGGCAATATAATGTTAAATATCAGGCAATATAAATATGTTGTTTAATGTTTGAGGAGTGAATATACTATAGGTAAGCAGTATCTGAAAGGATTAAGATAACTTC
Source organism: Cydia amplana (assembly GCF_948474715.1). Taxonomy (NCBI): domain Eukaryota; kingdom Metazoa; phylum Arthropoda; class Insecta; order Lepidoptera; family Tortricidae; genus Cydia; species Cydia amplana. The sequence goes on from NC_086085.1 coordinate 7,357,635, forward strand.
TGTAAAGAAAATTACTAATCTAAAATCTTCTTGCAAACTAATCTTGACTTCTGAGTTGTCGTATGGTGAATATAAATCTGGTTAAACTACCTATCTAGTACATGTACATCTAGATACATGTTGACCCTCAGAATTGAGAATTAACGTGCAATATTCAAATACCTAGTGAACATTAGTGATCGCTTACCACCATTGTTGCTTATTATCTTTTAGTACATGGGTCTGTGGTACGATATCGAGAGCTATCCTCAAGAGTTTCAAGATGGAACCTGCGCATCTGCCACCTACAGGCTTAACGGTGTCGTGGAGGTATACAACACTCAAGTCGTTAATGAAACTTTGGACTACATCTATGGAAGCGCTGTGCTCGACAACGACGATGGGTTAGCTAAGTTGCTTGTGACTTTCCCTATCGCTGGAACTGACTGTGAGTATAAGATTAATAATTAAATTGTTTTTCTTTTCAAGTTGTATTTTCCTAACTAAAAGACGTGAATACATTACAGTTAGTTGCATATAATAAAATAAATCAAAATGAAGTAAGACAATACAACAGCAAAAGAAGAAAACAAATATCAATACCTACTTATTCACTGTTCTGCTGATGTTTATTGATTTCTCTTTTACAGTTTCTATTACCTCTCCGTACTGGGTGTTGGATACGGATTATGAATATCGTATCGAATGCCCTTGATTGCACCAAGCGGCAACGTCGCGTTAGCCAGATATTAGCTTAGCTATTTGTATACTAGTGGCTAACTGATGAACACCCGAACCTACGTCATTCCTACTTTTCGAGAAATAATGTCAAAAATATAAATATAAAAAAATTAAAATAAATCAGAATTATGCAATATACACAAGGAAAATCTGCGGAAATTATATTGGTTTCTCTTTTGCAGCTTATATTACCTCTCCATACTGGGTGCTGGATACGGATTATGATAATTATGCATTAGTCTACGCATGTATCAACCTCGGTTCCGACTCTCGCGCAGGTAAGAACTAAAATAATTACAAGTAAAAAATATGCAAAAGAAAATTTAAATTAAACTAAATAACACCTTTAGCGGAAAAATGGTTTGTGTACCTACAAAATAAGTGATATTTTGACGGCCATATTTGTATTTGTTTCTCTCAGTATCAAGTTGGAAGCTCAGCAGACAGAAGACCTTATCAGCGGCATCAGAAACTGCAATCAGCGCAGTATTAGACAGCGTCCAAGTACTCAGCCAGGAATATTTCGTGACAAGAGACCACACTGATGATGGGTGCTTCTACTACCCCGAACCGGAGACAGGCAAGCGTGTGGTGTTCCCGGGACAGTGCGATGAGAGTATCCAAGCGGAGCCGGAATTTAATTTGGATCGAGTGAGTATGAACCTCGAGTTTGTTTTTAAGAGGCTTTCAGAGATACCTAAGATAGATAGTCGGTTTTTTCGGGATAATCGGCAATCAGTTTGGAGCGATGTAGCAAATTCGAACTATTGAGGTACTTACAAGTCTAATTAGGCACTCCGATCTGTAAAATTTGAAAAATGTTTGACGTCTGATCGTACTTTTTGACAGTTCTCAGGACTATGGCACGAAACAGCCGCCTACCCCAAAGAAGAATCGGAGGGTCATTGTATCAACTACGAGTTCACGACTACGACTGCAGATTCTTTCAGTCTGTACACAACTCAAGTCATTGGTCTAGATCTGGATGAGACTAACGCGACCGTAGTAAGGACGTCTACTGACAACAGCGCTAAATTCACTATTACTCTTACATCTGATGGCAACAGTAAGTAATTTATTTCTGTCCCTTTTTGCTATATCTTGATTGAAATTCAAATTAGATTGTGTAGATGTTCAAAGTCTTTATTTACTTAAGAATTAAATGAACGTTCTTCCACTGATAAATACTTGAGTAAATTTATAATGAATGATGGTTTTAAAACTATAAGTACAAAAGGGACATAATCAATATATACATCGCATTGTTTTCAGATATCGAGATTCCTTATTGGATTTTGGCAACAGACTACGATAACTATGCTCTAGCGTATAGCTGCAAGAACATCGATTCCAACTATAGAGAAGGTATAACATATTTATTTATTTAAACTTTAATGCACAATAGAAATATACTTACAGTTACCCAAGGCGGACTTAATCGCACTACACGGCATCTCTACCAGTCTAATATCATTAATGTCTCGTGAATCAATTTCAGAACTGTCATAAGACCTCTACTTGGCCTTATGACAGTTCTAGAGTTCAGAGTTCGTAACGTTAGATTTTTCTTCGAGTTTTAAATTCCATAAAATAATATAATATGTATACAATATACAATTATTATAATTTTCAGTATACAGTTGGAAATTAAGCCGCACTAAGGAAATGTCAGAAGCAGCAGAAAACGCCGTTAGCGCGGCCATGTCGGGCATTGAAGTCCTAGACGAGCGCTACTACGAATTGACCAGCCAAAGCGATTATTCCTGCTTCTACCTGCCCGTGCTGGCCCCAGAGGACCCTGTCGTCTTCGTTGGACAATGTGACCCTAATATTCAAGTCGTTCAGAATTTCGTTCCGACGAGGGTAAGTTCTTTTTAGTTTAAAAATTTCAATATGAAGACCTTTGTGTTCACCTTCTGCCACTTCCTTTAAGCTTGATGGTCACTCAACTTATGCCACTGCAACACACTGCGCCACACTGCACTAACACCACACACACATTGCACTTAGGTACTTAGGATAAGCAAACTTATTACTTTAGGCAAAATGCAACCGAACATGTTTAATATGTTATAAATATCAGAAATAATGTATATACAATTCATATGCAATTCATTTATTCTTATGAGATTTTAAACCAAACTGACACTGTCAAAAATATATTATATTTTTGTATAGGTACCTAGTGAAACCCAGCCAGTGTTGCGTTTTGCGATGCCTATGAAAATTATCTGTATAGAAATGAAAATTGTATTTCTTCCAACATATGAACAATGTATATGAAAAACAAAAGCTATACCTATATCCCGCATCCCGCTCCTCCTTGCCCAGCAAAATAGTGGAATAATGGTCCCAAACGAATGACTCGATTTTACATGACAGGTGACATCAACACAAAAGTCATCTTCTAACTCAATCTTTTATGGTTGCTATAAGTATAATTTATTATTATAGTATGAAGGTCGCTGGCGCCTCATCGAGAGCTATGCTTCAGAATTCCAAGATGGTACCTGCAATGACGCTACGTACACCATTCAGAGCGATGGCTCCGTCTTAGTTTACAACACGCAAGTCATCGACGAGGCCTTGGACACTATCACCGGTTCTGCTGTGCTAGCTACCGTTGACGGCTCTGGAAAGCTACTTGTGACCTTCCCTGGAGGTAAATATTAATTTATTTGTACAAATATCCGTTGTGCAATGTGCCGCATGCGGACATACCTACCCCCCACACTCGCCTTTTATGACCCTTCTTATACAACGGCTCCATGTACATATGTATATATTTTTAAATCCAATTTCTATTACACCTTATGTGTATAATTGCATGAATTCTATAGTAATTTAAATTGTATTTCTTTTTCCTTATTTTCTCGTAATGCATGTTAATTATAAGATGTAATTTTTTTTTTTTAAAGATGTGTCCCGCCGAGTTTGTTGCCGGTCCCATATTGGGATACCCTCCTCCAATTGAGGGGGGATTTAAATCTTCTCGGGGCAGAGGTGTAGGGTTGGAGCCGGTCTACCTAGCTTTATTTGACGTTCATAAGCGCATTGTAATTATGCCTACTTGAATAAACTATCTTTTATATTTATCTTATCTTTACGGTTGCATAAAATACTATTATTTTGTACCGAAAATTAGTGAAAAAAGATATGTCATCCTCCTGAACTTGCTTTTTAAACATTTTAACCAATATTGTCACTTTTTCAGCACCGGAACCCGTGGAGTACTGGATTTTGGATACAGACTATGAGTCATACGCGTTGGTTTACAGTTGCGTCAACCTGAACAGCGATCAAAGACGAGGTAATTTTGAAAGCGACTTTTCTTACAATAAATATTCAATAATAGCCCATTGATTTTCTTTTATAACTTGAAATATATTGCAGTATGGAGTTGGAAACTCAGTCGATACACCAGCCTGACCGACGCCGCCGTGGCCGCGATCGAGAACATCGTCGGCTCCGTGAACGTTCTCGCCGACCGCTACTACTCGACGATGGACCACTCGGCCGCCGGTTGCTTCTACTTCCCGGTGCCTGACGGCAACCCAGTGACGTTCCGTGGCGAGTGTGATGACAGCGTCAGGGTTGTTGAAAACTTCGACATAGAGAGGGTATTTTTGAAAGCTTATCTTTGTCATGGACAATTTGTACATCATAGGCTGCTTTTCCTTTGTTTTTTTGAAATTTCTTTTTCGTCTATTTAAGCTATTCCAGAAATTCCATCGAAACCCTTAGCGCTACGAAGCAGGAGGTCTCGGGTTCAAATCCAGATATGGGTAATATTTATTTGTGGGTTCATCACAAATATTTCTTCCTGAGTTTATGAAACTTATGAATGTTTTCTTTGTATTTAAGTGTTTATGTATTCCTATCGTCGTCGAATTGCTTTTACATTATCTTGTAATATTTATTTTACGTATGGATATTCAAATATGCACATTTAAGAGGACTTAGCAGTATAAACAATTTTCTTAAAAATATTTCAATTTGATTTTACTTAATCTTCCCTTATACGCTCAATTATTCCACAGTATATGGGCCTCTGGTACGACATCGAGAGCTACCCTCAGGCGTTCCAAGACGGCACGTGTGCCACCGCCACCTACACCCGTACAGGCGATGGCGTGCTTGTGTATAACACGCAAGTCGTCGAGCAACTTCTGGATAACATGAACGCTACAGCTGTGCCCGCGGCCGACGACGGTCTCGCGAAGTTCATCGTCACCTTCCCTGTACCTGGTACTGACTGTAAGTACGACAGTACATTGGCCATTGGTCCGCCAGTGAGAGATGCTCTCAAGTATTGTGCGATCGGATGGATACACGGATGACGGGCGTATATTGGTGAACAACACTGAAGTCAACTAGTAATTTTAAACCCGCGGCACACGACGGACTTCAAAATCGATCGTCACTTTCTCCATTGCTGATGCTGATTGTAATTAAATAACTTAATAATTCTCCTTTCATGTATGTTAACAAAAAAAAACCGGTCTTGTTATGATTCCATACGCAACGTAACTATTTAATACAAATTGTATTTGCTGAGGTTCTGTCTATATTCAAAATTAATGTAAAACACTATCCATGTAAGAAAACCACTTAGTAACCAATGTCAAAATGTTCGTTCCAGTGACAGTGGACGCACCATATTGGGTTTTGGATACTGACTACGACAGCTACGCTCTCGTCTACTCGTGCAGTCAAATAAATGATGAATACAGAAATGGTAATCATTTGATCATTTTTCACATACCTACATAGGGTACTAACCTTATACTTAATAGGTACCCAAGGTTTACATATTTTCAGTTAGAATTGTGGACTTTTGTTTGATCGAAAGGTGGACACTTTTAACCGATTTAAAAATCCCAGTACCTCCGATATTATTTTTAATGTAAATTCAACGATTACTCGAAGACTGAAATATAGATGCCTAATATACTATTTCAGTACCTATTTTAAAAGTAACACTATGTAATTTTGAACTGTGTAGTGAAGTCGGTTCTTTTGTAAAGTATTTTTCTTAAAATAATACGTTTAGCTAAAAGCAAAATCTGTTCACAGTATCCAGTTGGAAACTCAGCCGCTCACAAGAACTAACACCGGCTGCCCAGACTGCCATTAACGCTGTAATAGACAACGTGCAGGTGCTAGCCGACCAGTACTACAACCCGCGAGGCCACACTGAAGAAGAGTGCTTCTATTACCCTGACAACTTCGGGGGACCGGTATTGCTGAACGGACAGTGCGAGGCACAAAATGTTGTACAAAACTTTAATCTCAATTTGGTGAGGATCCTTCATTTTAGACTACCTTCCTTTCCAGTAAAGATTTGCAGTCAGCTTCTCATATATCTTCTGCTGAATTCTCAGTCGGTAGCCCGTACGTAGCCGTGCATTCTGTATACTTAAATGCACCTGGAAAATCCGACATCATTATCTTTTGTGTTAGGGATTAGGTTGACTAGGCCTCTAATAACCTTTTCATGAATCGATTAGAAAGCTTAAAGATGAAAGTTAAAGCAGTATGAAGCGTATAATAAAACCTTTATTGAAATTCCAGTTTGCTGGCACATGGCACGAAACAGCACGCTTCCCATCTGACTATCAAACCGGTGAATGCGCCACCAACGAGTTTGTCGTCAACCAGAACTCCTTCGTATGGACTCAGACCATAGTGTATAATGAAAGGTTGACCACGGTGTCCGGACCAGCGGTTGTAGCTAGCGATGGAAGTGGTATTATTACTGCTACATTACAGAATGATGAAGGAGGTAAGTTGCTGTTAGATGACAAAATACTTTTTTTTGCATTGTATTACTTGTAGCCAATATCATGAAGTTGTATCTCTAGTAGAGATTTTCTATAGAACAATGATACCCTGTCTAATACAACGTTTTTGCCATGTTCAATTTTCAGTCTCCGTTGAAGTGACGCTTTACGTCTTGGACACCGACTACACGGAATACGCGTTGCTATTTAGTTGTGTGGATATAGACGACACTAGCAAACAAAGTAAGTTAAATTTTATGTAATTTATGAACTTTAATTGCTGAACATAATAGAGAGCACCTAATTAGCGACATCTTAAGCGAATCAGTTCACTACATAGTATAAAACAAAATCGCTTCCCGCTGTCTGTCTGTCTGTCTGTATGCTTAGATTTTTAAAACTACACAACGGATTTTGATGCGGTTTTTTGTAATAGAGTGATTCAAGAAGAAGGTTTATAAATATATAATTTGTTTACCCGTGCGAAGCCGGGGCGGGTCGCTAGTGTAAAATATAACAACACTGACTTAGGTTCTTAAACATTCGACATCGTTAGATGTTAATACTTATACTACTACTACTACTTACTTATACTTAGTATGTTAATACTTGTTCATGGGTTGTGGGTCTTTGAGATACAAAACAAATATGACTACTATTCAGTAGATTTTGTAGTAGTACGAGTATGAAAACTGTAAATTGAATTTTTGGAAAATACACAAACTGAAAGAAGGAGACAATGCACTGTACTGTTGTTATGGCAAAACAGCGTATCTTTTTAGCTAGCTATGTGTAATAAGATACGCCGTTTCGTTTTGCCGTAAGCCTAAGACCATAAACCATAATATAGGGTTGTAGCCAAGTTAGAAAAGAAGCATCTTGGGTCGTCCCATTCGTTTATCGTCAAGTTCTTAAATTAGTCCTATTCTGCTTTCGTCACTCATTCTACATTCGTCACAATCGTCGGTGGCTTTCAATGTAGAATGAGTGACGAAAGCAGAATAGGACTAATTTAAGAACTTGACGAAAAACGAATGGGACGACCCAAGACGATACCGAAAAGAACGAATCGAACGAACTCAACGAATCCAACGTTTAAACATTTTTTTTACAGTTTACAGTTGGAAAATGAGTCGCTCCAGATCTGGTCTCTCTCAATCAGCCAACGACGCCATAGATGAAGTGGTCAATAGAAACGTGGACCTTCACGAGAATTACTACGAACTCACTGATCAGAGCAATGATGGCTGCTTCCACTATCCAGTCTTTGACGAACCACCTTCAGCTATCGTGTTACCAGGTCCTTGCGATGAAAGGATTCAGGCCAAAGCCGACTTTGAAGTGAATGCTGTAAGTACTTACATAAACTAAATAGAAGCTGAATTCTGAAAGAATTTCCGTTTTATTCATCAGCTAACATTGTTTTGTTGCCACCCTGTTTCAGCTAGCATTAAGTGTGACTTTGACGTTTTAAAGAAGGATTTTGTGCCTATTTTCAATGTTTTAACAACAGTTTTCAACGGTCAACACTCTCACAACGCTCGGAGGTAAATAGGCAATTAATTAACTTCAATTACTTTCACAACAGTACCTCGGAAGATGGTTCGAAGTATCCAAATACCCGCAAAGGGATCAAGTTGGTGAATGCTCCCGAGCGCACTACAGCCCTGGGCAAGGTGATGCCCCAGTAGATGTGAGGAACACAATCGTCTACAACCAGACCCTGGAGACCAGGGAGGGAACGGCAGTGCTACACAGCACTGATGGAAGCGGTCTTTTGTGGGTCACATTCGTTCTTGGTGATGGAGGTAAGTTTAAGCAAAATTTTAACTCTTAAGCAATCTAGAAAATATATGACATCTAAGGCTTATGATTCGACATTTCTCGGTTTTTGTCAGGCCGGGGCCGATTTTTGAATTTCGATCGCTCGACTTCGTCACTCGAAAATCGGTGGAAAACGGCGAAATGCTAATTTTTGAAATACGAGTGATAGAAATTTGGAATGGAGTGGTATTGACCACTCGTTTTCAATTCTATTAGTAGAATTTATATGCCTAGTAGTGGAGATATTACTGAACGAAATACACGAAATCGAGCGGTCAAATTTCAAAAATCGGCCCCCAGAGCGTAAACAGAAATGACATGAAATACATTGTGCTGCATTTACCACGGTTTCAAGTAGCCAACATATTATTATACTTATCGCCTAAATAAAACAAAAACTTGTATAACGCTGCCTTTCTGGTTTTCAGTGGTCGTGGAAAGTAACTACTATGTTCTCGAAACCGACTACACAAGTTTCGCCCTCGTCTACAGCTGCAGGGACTTAGACAATGGCGACAGTGAAGGTAATTTGAAAGAAAACTTGATTACTCAATCGTTATTTTTTAGTAACTATAACTTAGTGCTGTACCGGACTTAACTTTAAGACTAAGAAAATTTTACTGGTATTTTTAATAGTGAGATTTAAACATTTATAAATATTCCTGAACAACAGTATACAGCTGGAAGCTCAGCAGAGAGCAGACGCTCAGCGACGCAAGCAACAACATTATCGATGACGTCATCAGGAACACAAGAGGTCTCTTAGAAGATTACTACGTACCGACCAGCCAAAGTGACGAGGACTGCTTCTACGTGCCCGAACTGAATGAAAACGCTGCACTGCACTTTAGGGGACAATGTGAAAGTGTCTCCGGTGTAGAAGGATTCGATGTGTCTCGGGTAAGAGATTCTTTTCATTCAAGTTTTCATTTACAACACAACAACAGCTTCTTCTTTTAATCTACTGCTTTCATCAAGTCGTGTGTATTCATCAGTCTCTAAACTTAATTCACAGTACGCGGGCTGGTGGCACGAGATTGAGCGGTTCCCCACGGACGGTAACCCTGGCGATTGTACCAGCTCTCAATACACCAGCGTCGGCAACACCATTCAAGTGGTCGATACCAGTGTGTTCGACCTCACGGGACAGATCACCACCGGAACTGTCGTAGCTAGCAGCAATGGCGTCCTAACCAGGACCCTGAGCAATGGACAAGTCGAAGGTAATTTGAAGGAATTGGTCAAGTGATTACAGCTCCTAGTAAACATGCACCCAAAATAGTGGTGTGATACCAAAGTATTCGGCCTCATCGGTCAGATCACAGAGGAGACCACGCCACGCATAATACAACAACAGATCGTGAGATAGGAGAAAGAGACTACTATTTTATTATTATTATCATCTTAAATTCTTTTCAGAATTGGTTGTTTTGGCAACGGATTACGAGACGTATTCGCTGTTGTACTCCTGTTCCAATAATGACGATGGAGAATACAGGCGAGGTATGTTTTTAATTTTCTGCTTACCTTAAGCTACATATGGTTGGCATTGTAACTACATTGAATTTTCCAAAGGACGGGCTGTTTCCGTATCATAATACCTACCTTCTGGTGTTGCGGGTGTCCATGGGCGGCGGTAATCGCATACCATCAGGTGATCCGTCTGCTCGTTTGCCTCCTATATTTAAAAAAAACATTCTTACAGTATGGAGCGCTAAACACAGCAAGCAGCAAGAACTGACAGAAGCAGCAGAAACCGCGATGGCGCCTATAATTGAAGCCAACCAAGTGCTATACCCGCAATTCTACCTGACGGTTGATCAGTCTGACGACGCTTGTTTCCATTATCCTGAAGCGTCGGGCGAAAAGGTCATACTTCGCGGACAGTGTGATGACGACATACCAACTGTTCCGGACTTTGACGTGCCTGCGGTAAGATTTTTTAGTATTTACTGCATTTCCTGGCTGCGGAGTAACCAGAGCTAAAGATGCTCAAAATAATATTACTTATTTGAACCACTTAACCGAGTATGCCACCTACGTAACAACGGTGAACGATCATTTCGCCATCAAAGTGCCCCTTGCAGCGTAGGTATACCTATTAATGTACTTTATACTTACCCCATCGGTGGAGCCTGTGGTGGAGCAGAACTGGCCGCGAAGAGAACATGCAAATCGCTTACGCTTCGTAGCGATCGAAACGCAACGGTCACTGTCACACTAATATGGAAGAGTGATAGAGACTAATAGAGAGACACAAAGCGATTCGATAGCGAAGCGCAAGCGATCGTCACGTTGGCTAGGCCGCCTGGACATTTGCCTTTTTTTTAATCTGCCGTATTTATTTTGTGAGCTTGTTTAAATCCTGACTAAATAGATTTTTAATGTAAGATAAATTTCCTCAGGCTTTGGAAAAAGGTGTAGAAAGTGCACCTTCTCTATTATACTCATATCTTATCTCCCTCCAGTACACTGGCGACTGGTACCTCATCGAACAATACCCCAACCCTCACGTCTCCGATGCCGGCACGTGCGTTGGCGCTCGCTACACGTACGACTTCGAGACGGAAGAGATCTCGGTTCTCCACTGGGAGGTCGTGGGAGGAGACCTTACCTCGATTAATGGTACCGCGAGGACTGATGGCGCGAACATGATTATAACTATGGCGGTCGCGGACAGCGATGGTAAGATTATCACTACATTTTTTATTGTGCAAGCAAATGGCATGCAAATAAGGTCGCCGATATAATAATATAGTCTGTTAAGCCATTTCTGTCAGTAGAATAAAGCACCAAATTTAAAAAAAAATTGGCGCAAATCTCATAGAAAATTTTAATTTCGGGCCTTTTTCTTGACAGGCTATAGTTTACCGTTTATACTTACTGGCCGTACGTTTGCTTGGTTCTGTAGATCCTACCTAACAATAGGTAGTGGTAGTAGGAAGTTACCTAATCATAAAAAAGCGGCCAAGTGCGAGTCGGACTCGCCCATGAAGGGTTCCGTATTTAGGCGATTTATGACGTATAAAAAAAAACTACTTACTAGATCTCGTTCAAACCAATTTTCGGTGGAAGTTTACATGGTAATGTACATCATATATTTTTTTTAGTTTTATCATTCTCTTATTTTAGAAGTTACAGGGGGGGGGGGGACACACATTTTACCACTTTGGAAGTGTCTCTCGCGCAAACTATTCAGTTTAGAAAAAAATGATATTAGAAACCTCAATATCACCTATCCATAGATACCCCACACGTATAGGTTTGATGAAAAAAAAAATTTTGAGTTTCAGTTCGAAGTATGGGGAACCCCAAAAATTTATTGTTTTTTTTTTCTATTTTTGTGTGAAAATCTTAATGCGGTTCACAGAATACATCTGCTTACCAAGTTTCAACAGTATAGTTCTTATAGTTTCGGAGAAAAGTGGCTGTGACATACGGACGGACAGACAGACGGACAGACAGACAGACAGACATGACGAATCTATAAGGGTTCCGTTTTTTGCCATTTGGCTACGGAACCCTAAAAATGCTCGGCAACCTTTTACAAATATTTTTTTCTTTCAGACACTACAACAACAGAGTTGAAAATCCTGCAGACGGACTACGCCTCTTACTCCTTGGCGTACACTTGCACTAACGTTAACCAGTTCCAACGCGAAGGTACGTTCAAATTCGCAATAGCAAATACAAATAATTATTACCATCGCCCACACTGTTAATTGACAGTTCGTAAACCTTATTACAAAAGGCATAAGGTCCACCGATGGACAGTTAAGAGTGTTGCTGTTTGTAGGTACCAGGCGGCCTTTACACTTGTAAGTTTTACTTACGTAAGTAGGGACACAGCTATAACTACCACTATCGTTATCTCATTCTAACAAATAGCTTTGTCCCTACTTACGTACTTAAGTAAAACTTACAGGTATAAAGGCGGCCTCACACACACGCGCGCTCAACTCATGCACACATGGAATTTTTCATTAACTCGCATGAAAATAAGTAAGGTAAACGTACTGGTGCTCGACGCGGTACCAGTACCTACCAGGGATGTTGCGGATGCCGATTTTTTGACATCCGCGAATGCGGATGCGGATTTTTAAAGGCTCACATCCGCGGATGCGGATGCGGATGTCAAGATAGGTACATAAAAACGTCAAATATTACATTTTAGTAATTTTTATTTCAAAAAACCGGCCAAGTGCCACGCCACGCTTGACTGCTAATTTCTAATAGGTTTTTTTTGGCTAATGACTAAATTACCTAGCAGTCTAGCACTTACGCCGATGCTAAGACGTTCATGTACCGACCTGTTCCACATCCGCATCCGCATCGATTTTATGCGGATGCGGAAGTTGAAAATAATGCGGAAGTTCCGCGGTTGCGGATGCGGATGCGGATATTCGCAACATCCCATGGTACCTACATGTCATCTTGAAACTTAAGTGATTGTCAATAGAGGTGACAGCAGGACAGACAGAGGTGTCATCGATTGGGCATTAGCATGTCGAGCACTAGTACGTTTACCTTATATAAGTAGTTGCCAGCTTCATAAAGGTGCAAAACTACAAAAATAAACTTATTTTTTTAGTGACTGCCTTCAAGTTCAGCAGAACGCGCTCCTTACCAGCGAGCGCTGTAACTGCCATCACCTCTTATATGGCGACACGACAAGAGCTTGACCAACGGTACTTCATCTCGGTGGAACAAGACGAAGACTGCCTCGAACCCAGCTCCGCGCTTTTGGCCCGCGGCAGTTTTCTAGTTTTACTAGTTTGCGCTGTTTTGCAAATGTTCATGTAATTTATAAGTGGGAGAAGCGAGAAATCATAACAGTTCATTAATTTCATTAATAGTAAAATTTGTAAATGAAAGTACCTATTTATTATTTACTCATCTGTAAATACACATTGTGTGACGCAATTTGAAAATTAAATGTAATGAATAAGTTTGTAAGAATGATTACCTACACAGAAAAGTTGAAATTATTTCAGTGTTTTACTTACCATATCTAATTGTTCCAGTACGCTTACACCTTTATCGACCTTCTATATTATTATTCGGCATATACCTACCTATTACGTACCGGCAATACTGCCACAGCGGCAGGAGAGTTAAGTTCGTCGTTACACAGATAGGTGACAACAAACACAAAGATGAGTGGATGAAATACTAAGCTAAACGTTGAAGAAATTTCAAAATCCAGCTGCCATTACATGACGTGACATGTTAGCGAAGTCAGATTAGCTTCCGACAAAAATAAAAAATAAATCTTCTAATCTAGGGTAATAAAATAAAATTCCATATGTACAAATTTAACAATTTATTGATTAAAATCAACACCAAACCCTATCTACATCGTTTGATATGCTCGGCAACTCAATTCATGACAAAAATAATGAACGTCCATTCGCCTCTACATCGCCATAATAAAATAATATATGTTAATTAGGATAAACATAATTGAACTACCTCAGAAATGCCTATGTACTGCGAGACTTTGTTTTGGTGATTGCAAATAATATTTGAGCTAATAAAATTTGCTATATATTGCTTATCCCCTTCGGGATTTGTTCATTAACAGTGTAAAAATTCGAATTACAAAAATTACCCACTTTACCGTAAAGGACACTATTGCTGGCATACACAAATTTTAATGACACATTCACCCCGACTTTCGGGGTACGGGCGAAAGTCTAAAAAATGGCCGCCATGCTATAATATTCGTTAGATACAATTGTTTACATCACTACATAGTATAAAACAAGGTCGCTTCCCTGTCTGTCTGTCTGTCTGTATGCTTAGATCTTTAAAACTACGCAACGGATTTTGATGCGGTTTTTTTAAATCGATAGATTGATTCAAGAGGAAGGTTTATGTATAATTTGTTAACCCGTGCAAAGCCGGGGTGGGTCGCTTGTACTTATATAATTCTGTCGTTAAAACTGGATAAATAAACTTAAAATTTCCTCTCTATATTTTCTGTAAAAGAGTATTAAGACCCGTATAATGTAAGTAAATAAAATTAACATGTATCGTCAATCACCGAAACAAATGTTACTAATAAAATTCATAAGGTACATACGACAACAAAAAATAACATTACAGAGGAGCTACCACAAAAACCGTTTTTCGCAAATTGCGGGGATCTTTCTCTTTTACTCCAATGAAGGCGTGATTAGAGTGACAGAGAAAAATGCCCGCAATTTGCGAGCTTCGATTTTCGCGGTTATAGCCTCTAGCAGTCTCAGTAGCGCAACGTCCATTTCAAAATCTACCGATACACGCACCACTTTTGTTTCATAACGAAGTTACCATTTTCTAGATGAAAACCGGCAACATTGATGAAGTTGACCAATGAGGAGAGGCCTTTCGACAAGTGTTGCCAGTTTACTACTTGTGAAATTGTAACTTCTAGATTTACAATAAATTAATATTATTATGTATTTATTGTGACATTGCCCTCAGTGTAAGGCCTGAGTGGACGCTCGCGTTGGGCGTGCAGCGGGGCGGGGCGTGCGGCGTGCATGTTAAACAAATGCAACCGCATAAGAGCGGCCTTAGTGCACGCTGCTCAAATCACTTGTGAGCCCGACGCCACGCTGCACGCCCCACCGAACGCTCCGCTTCGAGCGTCCACTCAGGCACTTAGCATCCATGTTAACGTCACGCTACTGTTCTAATCATAAGGTCAAAAAGTAATCCACAGTCCACTACTCATTCCTGGGGGCATAGCCAAGGTGATAATCGTACATCGACTAACGCCAAACGAAAATAAAAAATGTGTCGAGATGACAGATGAAACGAAAAGTCACGTGACTATATCGATACATTATTTAAGTTTTGATTGACCTTTTCTATCAACGACTGTCATCGCACAAAGGGCTTTATCCCCGTCCCTGTTTGTAAAACTTGCTAAATCTCCTAACGAAACAAACGACTATCTACCTGTCAAATTGTCCTTTAACATTACCGTTTATCGATATTGAAACATCCGACTTTAACAAGCGCATATTCCATAAGTGTAAGACCTGAGTGGACGCTCGAAGCGGAGCGTTCGGCGGGGCGTGCAGCGTGGCGTCGGGCTCACAAGTGATTTGAGCAGCGTGCAATAAGGCCGCTACTATACGCTTGCATTTGTAACATGCACGCCGCACGCCCCGCCCCGCTGCACGCCCAACTCGAGCGTCCACTCAGGCCTTACACTAAGTGCGAGAAGTACGGAAGTCGATAAACGATAAATGTTAGAAATCAGGGAAAATTTAAAATTAGGGAAATGCAGTGGATTCACAAGCTTCCTTAATTTAAAGTTCTTGTCACTATACTTATGTAATAGCTTAACTTATTGGTCTTTTAACCATTATTGCATTGGGTTACACTATTTTGTTCGTTATGAGTGAATGTATGAAGAAATGCATTGGTTGGCGTAACACTGCAAAATGCTTATTATCACGAATTAAGTAAGTCCAAAAAGGTATTTGAGTGTAAAAAAGTCATTCAAACTGTATAAGTATTAAAATAGTTAAATAAATGCTGTACTTACGTCTTTCTTAAGGTCAAAATATAAAATGACCGCAACACACTCCGATGTGATATTTGCGCAATATATGTCACTTTCGCCAGCGATATGAAGGAATGAGATGTAACACGAATATCTCGGCAAATAGGACGCAATGTGTTACGGCATTATATTTACATTTTGGATCACATTTTATAAAATGGGTTGGACAAATGCAACACCGGATAGGCTTGCTAATGTGATACTTGCACCATCCCACTAACCAGGGGTTAAGCGGTTAAACCGTTAACCCAGTGTCAAATTGTACTGGTAGCCGTGGTAACTCCAGGTTTAACTGCTTAACCCCGGGTTAGTGGAATGGTGCAAGTAGGCCTTAGACTGTTTATATTGCTCCAAGCATATTGAACCTTCGTTGAATTCACAATAGGAAAACAAATATGAATTTTCATAAATAATACTTGCTATGCTGTGGTATTATAATATTTATAATTGTACCATATGGTATTATAATTGAAAACTTAATCAATGATAAATTAATGGGTAAATTCACCTATTGACGGCGCCAATCCAATTATTGGCACTTCAAACATTTTCAAAAGATTATAGTAGTGACTATCTTACAAAACCTTGCTGCCAATAACTGGTATTCGGGTACCAATCAATGTGCGTTTTATCTACTCTATAATGCTCATTAACAAATCAATATTACTGTTACAATAAAAAGCACAGGCTCTTTATTTTAACATTTGATTATGGAAATACCTGGACCTGAATAAATCTAGAAAAAGTTGTCTTTAAAAACAAAAATATATTTCGTTTATTTACAAATTAAGAACATAAGTAAAATAATAAGATGGCCACTGAGAACAATATCTCATATCAAATAAACATTGCTTTAATAAAATACGCCATAAAAGTTATTCAGAATATTGCAATAGGTACCTAAACTATTGCTTTGAAATAGATTTATTACATTTGGGAAAATGTATATCTGTGAATGTGCCAATGAATAATATTTTTCCTGCAATATTCTGAATGTATAAGAATATTTCCCCCTATTTGACAATGAGTATGCTATTGGTACAGTCCAAATCACTACATAGTATAAAACAAAGTCGCTTCCCGCTGTCTGTCTGTCCCTATATATGCTTAGATCTTTAAAACTACGCAACGGTTTTTGATGAGGCATTTTAAATAGATAGAGTGGTTCAAGAGGAAGGTTTATGTATAATTTGTTAACCCGTGCTAAGCCGGGGCGGGTCGCTATTACTAATATTTAAATCACGATGATACAACCATGAAATACAGATACCCGTTATCCTCGGAATAATTTTGTGCCATCAATGAAAACGGTTTTACACCTAACCCCTTTTTTAATTTAGAATTTCGTTGAATAAGGTAAACAACTACATTTGACGGCGCCCCGGTACCTTCTATTATAACGGATATTCTTCTTCCTCGCGTTATCCCAGCATTTTGCCACGGCTCATGGGAGCCTGGGGTCCGCTTTGACAACTAATCCCAAGAATTGAAGTAGGCACTCGTTTTTACGAAAGCGACTGCCATCTGACCTTCCAACCCAGAGGAGAATCTAGGCCTTATTGGGATTAGTCCGGTTTCCTCACGATGTTTTCCTTCACCGAAAAGCGACTGGTAAAATATCAAATGATATTTCGTACATAAGTTCCGAAAAACTCATTGGTCCGAGCCGGGGTTTGAACCCGCCACCTCCAGATTGAAAGTCACACGCTCTTACCGCTAGGCCACCAGCGCTTGTAATGCTTATAACGGATATTATGGTGATAATTCTCAATGCAAATTTTATTATTACTTTAAAGAAATTCAGTTTATTAACATTATTGGCGTTAAAAAGGTTAAAAACATAGTTAAATAGTTTTTAAGTATTAAGTGTTTAATAATAAAATTTAGCACCAATCCAATATATCCTCACGTTTCCATTGAAGGCACAACATGCGTTCAATAATGTCTAATTTAGAAAAATATTTTCACAAAGCTCCTACATAAGTAGGTACCTATGTATACGCACCTCGTCAAAAATTTCGTGTTACTATCTCATGTGAATTGACAATTTATGTTGTTAACTATTTTTGTTAAGACCGTTAACGCCGTCCAATACAAAAATAATATGGAAACTATACTCAATTTCGTAACGAAAGTTTTTATAGTTTGGAATTTTGGAAATTTAATGAGAACTTTTTTCCTACATCACAAAATTTCAATGTAACATATCTCACTAGAAGGCGTAACAAATTCATTTGAGCTTTATTTCAAACCCACAGTTCTATTAAAGCATATATTTATAGTATCGCAGAGTGCTTTACGGCGAGATTAAGAAGTTTGTGGCACTAATATCGTCGCTATACTTACTCAACCTCGTATCTGCAACAATCATTTGATGGAAATGTCGCTTTTCTTTCATTCGGAATACGGGTGGTTTTGTCATCAAATGAGTGTTGCAGATACGAGGTTGAGATTGCTTAGAAAAACTGTTTCTAGCAGTCAGTGTTAAGCAACGGGTCCTCAAGACTCAATCCCGCGCTAAGCTTTTTTTAAGGCGGTCTATAGCATTTTCAACTAAAAGATTAGTGGTATTATTCATAAACGTGCTACAAGCTTCAATTATCTATTAATCGTTTGTCTTTATCACTTTGACTATGTATTTAAAAGAAAGGGATACAGCATATATAAGACCGCCTATTGTTAACCTCTGTCTTCATGTATTATTTGTGTTTCCATGTACATTTATTCTGAGGTTGTGCAATAAAGAGGAATTGTATTGTATTGTATATATTAACCGATTGAGGCTTATGAAATTTTATGAATAAGGGGGGTCAATTTCTCCGTAACCGATCTGTTACCATCAAAGTAAATTCGTGACAGTTAAAATCCGAGTTACCTTGACCCGAATGTGTTCAATATACAGCTGAGTTACATTTGAATGTTGCTATCCCATTTCACTGGATAGTTGCGTCTTTCTCGGCTTGTTTCTAGTCATTAGAAGGCTGTACAAGAAATATATCCTAATCCTTGTTTGAAATTAAAACTTATAAATTAGAGCAAAAATTAAAAAGATCATCGCCACGTGGACCTTTTGGTGCACTGGTCCAATCACTCTAACATACATATCTCGACATAATTCATCGCGTCACCACGTACAGGTCGATTCACAAGCGCTGGGACGAATGGAATGAATGAGTGAATGGAAATATCTATGTGTGTATCACATTAACCAATAAAATGATGGCTGACTGTATACCGATACAGGTGTCACTTAAAGTTTCATTCATTCCATTCGTACCAGCTTTTGTGAATGAATCTGTATGTTTATGTCATGAAGCGAGTAGCCTGGGCTCTTGCTCAAGCAATGACTTTTTCATTTTTTCCTCTAATTTTATAGTTAAAATGTGTAAGAAAGATGTTACTGTCTGAATATGACAAGTCAGTGTTGGCGGTGTGTGGCTAACCGGCGTGGTCTCATTATTGGCAGAGCATGCTGAGGAACGAGTTGGCGTACGCCATCGGTTTAACGTCGGGGTGAGGCTGGAAAAATAAAGTCTGATTACAAACACACAGTTACAAATTGGGTGAATCAACTTTTTCTTGTCACTCGTTGCCATGGTTACATTCTCTTTAAAACCTGATTTTTAGGCATTTAAATTCTCCAAACACGCTTTTTTGTGATACTTATAAACCCTTTCCATTGAGGGTCGTCTACAAAGCGTGTCAGAAGAAGGTAGTGTACAATGTCTTCTAACAAACTATGCTACTATTGTCTCTTGGCTGACCGGACAGAATAACAAGAAATAGTTGATCCACCCAATTACAATATATGCAATAAGTTTTTGGCAAAAAGTTAATTTTTGGCACAAGCTTTTATCGCTGACTGTACTTTTCTTACGACAGACAACTAATACTCATCGAGACAATTCTAAAAACCCCTAACACAATTAGGTTGCGTTGTTTCATCAGAATTCCTATGGCCACCTCCTGTCTCCATCATCAGATCAGTTCGACAGTACCATATTATTGTATTGTCATCAGAACTACATACAGCTGCCAATTTTCATGACGCTACGATCCTTGGAAGATGGTTAAATTAGTTACCTTAGATTCCATTACATAGTTACACACAGGTCGACCTAATAAAAGCTTGTTAAAAATAATCTATCAGCAAAACTTATGTCATTGCAGGAATAAAAATCGTACATTCAAATCATATCATACATCCTATACTATACTGGGTCAACCAAATCTTGTCAGTAAATAGGAACAAAAAAAACTATACTCATCCTTTTCTTTTGGGTGCTAGTACTCGTCTAAGACAAAGATAGTATGATTCTCTCTGTCTATGTTTGAAATCAAACAGACCTTTGACACACTATATTTCTGGATAATTTTCATGTAAATTGGTGAAATTAAAGTAAATATTGTTATTTACTCACCACTGCCTCGTAGGTGGTGAAGTTCGGCTTGAGGTCTTTGCCATTCATTGTGATGAAAGCACCCAGGTTACCCATTGTATCACTGAAAAGAAATAGATGATATAAATTCCATTCTTGATGCAAGCTATTATCGCCATTTGTTTTTCAACGCTCATTGAGCCGATTCTAACAAACCCAACCCGAATGAGGTTGTGTTGTAGGATCCGATGAATATCGGATAATTATCCCAGGTACGGCTGGTGCTATCTATATTTATTTTCTTTGAATTTTTGGTAGTAAAAAATAATGATTGGGGGGTTTTTATGTTTTAGGTTATTATCAAATCGATAATTATCAGGCATAATTATCAAGATAACTATCATTGATAATTATCCTTTCGAACCCTGTGGGCCTACCGCGAACTACGTTCGACGTGTTGCCTCTCTATCGCACTTGTAAATTCGTACGTAAGTGTGACAGGGAGGCAACACGTCGAACGTGGTTCGCGGTAGGCCCTCTGGTCTGGAGACTGATCTCGATCATCAGATCCTACTCGATGTCGTCCGTCATACCCGTAATCCATTAACATCGGTCTTTTAAAAGTAAACCAAATTTGAGTTATGTTGCCAAAAGGAGCTCGCATCTCATCTCATTGCATTTTTCATCACTTTAGCGGCGTTATATTTAACCCAGCCAGCCTATTATGGATAGCTTTATCCATCTTTATCCACGTGATAAAATAACTGTCACTGTTTAACACCGTGGGAAAGAAAGTGACGGACACCGTTTTATCACGCTGTCACGTAGACAAGAACGACCATCATATCCGTACTGGGAAAGGCTGACAATTCAAAAATGACAATCGTATGTCAGTCTTACTGATCGAAAATAGAACTCATGTTTGAAGTGCCGTATGTGGAAAATATATATCCCTTAGGGCCACTTGCACCATACCACTAACCCGGGGTTAACCCGTTAAACCGTTGACCCAGCACCTAATTGTACTGGTAACCATGGCAATCGAATTTAAACTGTTGTGAAACATACTAACATTGAAACATGTCGCGCGAGTGACTTAAAACAAGTGAGTCTAAACCGTAAAATTATTCAATGGTAACCATGGTAACTCCTAGTTTACCCGGTGAACCCCGGGTTAGTGGGATGGTCCAAGTGGCGCTTAGCCTGGTAAAGGGTTAAACAAAATTAAAACATACCAGTAGTTAGGCGCAGAGAAGACAGTAATGCACTGTCCATCGTGCGCCAGCTCGTACCCATCGTTCTTGACCTCGTGGCTCCGGATTATGTACTGCAGCCCATTCCGCTGCAGGAAGTTGGCCGTCACGTCGGGTCCGAACTAACAGTCAGTTACTATACTTACTGTCGTTATAGTGTCGCCAATAGGTTGCCATTATGTCGCCGAGCCCATTTGTCGCGACCTCTAGCCGTGTTATTAATAAACAAAAATAAAACATACCAGTAGTTAGGCGCAGAGAAGACAGTAATGCACTGTCCATCATGCGCCAGCTCGTAGCCATCGTTCTTGACCTCGTGGCTCCGGATTATGTACTGCAGCCCATTCCGCTGCAGGAAGTTGGCCGTCACGTCGGGTCCGAACTAACAGTCAGTTACTATACTTAATTACTGTCGTTATAGTGTCGCCAATAGGTTGCCATTATGTCACCGAGCCCATTTGTCGCGACCTCTAGCCGTGTTATTAATAAACAATAATAAAACATACCAGTAGTTAGGCGCAGAGAAGACAGTAATGCACTGTACATCATGCGCCAGCTCGTAGCCATCGTTCTTGACCTCGTGGCTCCGGATTATGTACTGCAGCCCATTCCGCTGCAGGAAGTTGGCCGTCACGTCGGGTCCGAACTAACAGTCAGTTACTATACTTAATTACTGTCGTTATATTGTCGCCAATAGGTTGCCATTGTGTCGCCGAGCCCATTTGTCGCGACCTTTAGCCGTGTTATTAATAAACAATAATAAAACATACCAGTAGTTAGGCGCAGAGAAGACGGTAATGCACTGTCCATCATGCGCCAGCTCGTAGCCATCGTTCTTGACCTCGTGGCTCCGGATTATGTACTGAAGCCCATTCCGCTGCAGGAAGTTGGCCGTCACGTCGGGCCCGAACTAACAGTCAGTTACTATACTTACTGTCGTTATTGTGTCGCTGTCGTGTCGCCAGTAGGTCGCCATTATGTCGCCAATAGGCCGCCATTATGTCGCCGAGCCCATTTGTCGCCGAGCCCATTTGTCGCGACCTCTAGCCGTGTTATTAATAAATAATAATAAAACTTACCAGTAGTTAGGCGCAGAGAAGACAGTAATACACTGTCCATCATGCGCCAGCTCATAGCCATCGTTCTTGACCTCGTGGCTCCGGATGATGTACTGAAGCCCATTCCGCTGCAGGAAGTTGGCCGTCACGTCGGGCCCGAACTGGCAGCCCACGCCGCGCTTGGACGGCGAGCGGCCGAGCATCGGCTGCGGGTCCGACCAGAGGAGCTCGCACATTATGCCTGGAAGAAAAATAAATCTGTTGAAGCGAGCTCGAATTGGGAAGAAGTTGATTAAAGTGGTGCTAGACTTAAGCAGGGTCGCGAATTGTCGCCATATCGCCATAGAGAAATATAGTAAGACAAGAGTGCTCACATACATCAGTTTTGGTACCAAAAAGACAATTAATTTCAGTGTCTACATCTAGCATCGAGTAGCGGCACTATCAGTACTGCTACTTGACAATACCAAAACTGATGTATGGAGTGAGCAATCTATGTATTTTTTTTCTCTATGGTTCGGCTCAGCATTGCTCCGAGCAATTATTAGGGTTGGCACAACTTGATGTCCCTTTGCGTGTGCGACCACAGATAAAATAATTACTTGAATTTTGACAATCCGAAATAGCCGAAAGGGATAGTGCCATACATTAGAAAGAGACAGCACGATTCGTCTCTGAGTCACTGTCATACTTTAGTTTTGTACGAATTTTCTTTTCTACTCGTATTACTTATTCTGTGACTTAAGTGAGTTGTATTATTCAGAAAAATTGTATATTTACCATCCTCCGGTGGCTGTTTATTCCTGTCCGTCCTCCTAATATCATCCAACGTAATATCATCCTTCGAGAACAATCCTCCGTGCATCACCAGAACCCTGCTGTTGATGCAGTGCGCTAACGGCAGCCAGTTGTACACCTCGGTGAAGAGGTCTGCCATCTGGGACGTGTACTTGGAGGTCACTTCGCCGCGGAACCCGTACATGCGGTTCATGTCCAAGGTCTCGTGGTTTCCTGAAAAAATAAGGATTACTTTAGTTTACGCTCGTGGAATAAATAATAGTACTAGGTACAGTAGATTCAGCCTCTAACAAAACGCGTATACGCGCAAGCGCGAATAGGCGTCCGTTCCGTAGCGGTGCGCGGCAACTGCTATGGCTAGACACCAAAATTGGTGTGGGCCGCATGTACTTGTAGGTACCTGTAGCGACGCGACGAAATCGTGGAGTGAGCCACGCCTGATCGTGGGACGATTTTAGGAAGTTATTCCTTTACAGATAAAGAACATTTATGTAGAAAACTTCAAGTGAAGCAGATGCTGCCATATACAGAAACTTTTTTTAAAGTCACCAAAGCATTTTCCCAAAAAAAGCTCAAGTATAGTCAGGCCATGGTTTATAACCAATTAAACAAAATAGTGATGAATATTCTTACCTCTAGACATGTAAAAGTGGTCAGGGTATAGCAGCTTGAAGCTGAACAGGGTGAAGATACACTCCACACTGAATGACCCCCGATCCACAAAGTCTCCATTGAACAGATAGGGATTAGTTTCAGACGGTAGCCCGTTTAGGGCGAAAATGTTCATTAAATCATAGTACTGTCCGTGAATGTCTCCGCAGACTGTGAATTTCTTGTCGTCTCCAACTTTGATGTCTACGAGGGATGGTTGTTTTTGTAGATAGCTTTTGACGTCAATTAGTATCTGAAATAAACCATAAGCCATTTATGAATCTTTAACAAACTTGTACAGTTGTGTTGTGCGTAATTTGCGGTCATACATGTGGATTCGGACACTGTATGAGAAGGAATACTGTAGTAATTCATTTCGGAACTTTTCCTAGTTATGTCTTATTAAAATTAACTTCATACTGTATGGTAATATGTAGATGGTGTACATTGAATGTCACAATAAAGCGCTTTACACATTTTACTTAATTCAGGATACTAAATCGTAAAGGTGGTAACCGCGTTTAGGAAGAGTATGACTGCACTAACTAGGAATATTTTTTTAGGATCCTAGTTAGGATACCGGTTAGGATTGCTTAGTTAAGTAAAATGTGTGAAGAATTTAACACATTCAGTGTCATCCTCTAACTTTTCTCTATCAAAATTTTTATCACACAACAATTATGTTTAGGTTAGGTTAGGTCACTGGCATTATATTATTACGTCTCTCACTCTCAGCCCAAGTTTCCAATACAATAAAAAAATTATAAACAATGGATGGCTTGGTAAGAAAAAAAACCGGCCAAATGCGAGTCGGACTCGCGCACGGAGGGTTCCGCACCATCAACAAAAAATAGAGCAAAACAAGCAAAAAAAACGGTCACCCATCCAAGTACTGACCCTGCCCGACGTTGCTTAACTTCGGTCAAAAATCACGTTTGTTGTATGGGAGCCCCATTTAAATCTTTATTTTATTCTGTATTTTGTATTTGTTGTTATAGCGGCAACAGAAATACATCATCTGTGAAAATGTCAACTGTCTAGCTACCACGGTTCGTGAGATACAGCCTGGTGACAGACGGACGGACGGACGGACGGACAGCAGAGTCTTAGCAATAGGGTCCCGTTTTTACCCTTTGGGTACGGAACCCTAAAAAGGGAAATTACCTTATAAGCATATTTCTTGTGAAGTTTTTTCTGCTGCTTATAATGTTCCATTAGTTCAGTGACAAATTTCAGTGTCACCTTGCCATTTTCCAGAGCTGGGCCTTCATATTCATCCTCAATGGCTGAAATATTCACAGCATTAATATCATGTAATAACAGGTAAATAATTAGGAAATTAATATCCATAATAATTAATTTTATTGAATTTACATCAAATTTATATGAAAATATGACTTTTATTGACACTCCCACACTTTGTTCTGTCATTGTTGGTACATAATTTACTGGCAAAGCCTGCAGCGGGAATGCTAAAGTGAAATTTAATTCATTGTCAAAAAGTTGAAAATTCCAACTAAAAATGTTATGTATGCTGGCATTGCCAGCTAAATAAAGGGTTACTTTAAGGCCTGAGTGGACGCTGGAGTTGGGCGTGCAGCGGGGCAGGGCGTGCAGCGTGCATGTTAAACAAATGCAAGCGTATAGGAGCGGTCTTAGTGCACACTGCTCAAATTACTTGTGAGCCTGACGCCACGCTGTACGCCCCGCCGAACGCTCCGCTTCGAGCGTCCACTCATGCCTTACACTTAGACAGAATATATTATCTTTATTCTGGATCAAACATAATTGACATACTCATGGCGTCCAGGTTGATGGAGTCAGCAATGTTAACTTCTTTCTTGTCTACGGAGATGGCCTTTTCAAATGCAATCTTTTTCACAATTTTGTTACATTCATTATATTTCATTTTTGCATCCTGATCATTTGGCCTAACTTTGGTTACCTGCAAATACAATTGTCATGACTAAGGAAAGATTTAAGTTAGGATTTAATTTGATTAAAATTACTAGCAACCCGCCCCCGGCTTTGCACGGGTTAACAAATTATACATAAACCATCCTCTTGAATCACTCTATCTATATAAGAAAACCGCATCAAAATCCGTTGCGTAGTTTTAAAGATCTAAGCATACAGACAGACAGACAGACAGTGGGAAGCGACTTTATTTTATACTATGTAGTGATAAGATGTATTTACTGAAACAATACAGATTTATTTATTTACAAAGTCATGCAAACGGGAATATAACAGTAATTGTCCAGGCTGAAATCTGTCTGACCGTAAAGGGTTCGAAACGTCAGGATGACTACAATCCCATATATACGCGATATAATCCGTTTTATTTCATGAGTAACTATCACGGTAACCAAAGACAATATTACTAAGGAAGTAGTTAAAAGATGTTATTTAAAACAGTTACAATGGTACTGTTGATAACATCAATGCAATTTTATTAGTTTGTGTTGCAAGTACATTTATAATGAACTAGAGACCCGGCTGCTTCGCACGGGTTAACAAATTCTACATAAACCTTCCTCTTGAATCACTCTATCTATTTAAAAAAACCGCATCAATATCCGTTGCGTAGTTTTAAAGATCTAAGCATACATAGGGACAGACAGACAGCGGGAAGCGACTTTGTTTTATACTATGTAGTGATTTGCCAGCACCTATTTGTTAATTTATAACTCACGTTAGGGTTATACTCACAAATTCAAAATCCTTAAGTGCTAGTTTGTACTTCCCAAGAGACATATATGCTGCGGCCCTCCTGTAGTAGGCCTTTGTGTAGGACCTATCCAACTCGATCGCCCGCGACGCATCCGTGAGGGCATAACCGAAATTCTCCAACCGCAAGTTAGATATACTTCTATTCGCAAAGTACACGGCATTATTAGGGTTTTTCTCTATCGCCTTTGAGTACAGGTCAATTGCGGTATTGTAATTCTGCTCTGAAAATTTAAGGTTATGACAATCAATTTTTATTCTATTCTTGTCACGATCAATATTGAAATGTCATAAATTCGGAAGAAGAAATATGTAACATGGTTTTTTGGTCGGTTATTTGCGTATTACTTACTTTTAAAGTATTCATTAGCTTCGTTTTTCCATCTATCCGCCGCCTCGATATCCTCCTTAGACAGGGGCCCAGTAGGTTCCTCGCTACTTGCCATTGTTTCGCGTTTTACGAATAAAATTAAAGCTTGAGTGACTTAGCGCTTAATCATAAGAAAAAAAAATGTGATTTTCTCACATACATTTACATGCTTTCCGCACTTCAAGAAAAAGTGAGTATACTTGAATGAATGATATTTTTATTTATGAATGAACGAATGAGTGTTACATGATCTAGGGACGTAAAAAATATAAGTTTATCGACCTTTTAAGCACACAATACTCACGTGATTAAAAGGAGCTTTATTACATAATTAAGTTTTATATTATTTGTCATTGAATTTCCGTTTTCTCATGAGTGTTGCTTAAATACAAATATCATCTAAAAAATAATAAATTATTAATAATATTGGCTTCTTACTTTAATATGTTCAAACAATAAATATTTATCGATGTTTGTCAGAATTTCTAGTTTCTACACGCATCCTTATTCCTTAGTTTTTACAATGTTGCCATTACAACAAGAGGCTGTCAGATTTATAGCTGCGTTCATTATTAAAAAAAAGGCTCTGTAAGGCCCTATACGAGCGCTTTTCCAACGTGCGTTAATAAGCGCTTGAATCTGTCCGCACACTAAATTTGATTTAACAGCCAACGCTTAAAGTCGAAAATCCTACAACGCTTGATAAAAAGCATCACCGCCACGTGTGAATAAACGTATTTATAACCCGCGTTGAAAAAGCGCTCGTGCGTATGAGGCCATAGTTTTGCCGCCGTTTTCTAGTCTCCACTTTCATAAGCCTGTGTTTAGTTTTGGGGGTCAGTCACGTATAATTTAGTTTCTGATTTATCAGCTACGATACTTTGTCTCTTGCTAACTACCTATTGCTCCATCTCACTCTTCTGTGTTGACAAATCGCATTAGTATTCATGCATTAGTATGTATGTAAACCCTTTAGACTGATCTCTATTGGGGGCCGATTTTTTAATTTCGAGCGCTCGATTCTGTCACTCGAACATCTGCGGAAAACGATGAAATGCTATTTTTGAAATACGAGCTAAGACCTAATAACATATACCATATAATATATACTTACTAATCTATGCTAAGACCAGTCGGAATGGCCTATAGAAATTGAGAATCGAGTGGTGTTGAATTCAAAAGTATGGTGATTGGTCATGGGGTTGGCCATGGGGTTGTGGTCATGGGTTGTTCATGGGATTGGTCATGGACTGGTCATAGGATTGGTTGTGAAGTGGTTATGGGCTTGGCCATAGCGTGGTCATGGGAATGGTCATGGGGGTGGTCATGGATTAGCCTTGGGGTTGATCATGGGGCGGTCATGAGGGTTGGTTATAGTTTGACCATAGGGCGATCATGGTAGGTATGGGCTATTGGGTGATCGCATTAGGCCGGGTCTGCCATACGGGTAGTCGGGCATAGTGACTACCTAGTAGTACCTAATGATGAGCGACTGGAGCTAGTTCTAGTAGGTACTTGGAACAAGAGCATAGGAATAAAATACAAAGTAACAACTAAAACTAATTTATTCTACTGTTATCTTTATCTATTACGAGGGCACCAGCTGCGTCAGCACCTTGACGACGGTTTTCTTGTCCAGCTTGCACTTTGGGTATAGTAGCTGACAGTCGCCGTGCGTGCGGCCCGCGCTCGCTGCTTCGAATATTGCTGTGCCGTCTAACATGCGTCGGACTAGCGAGTTGCTGGAAACAAACAGGTAAAACTAATAAACAACTGGCCAAATAACAGGGCTGTAACCGCGAAAATCGAAAATCGAAAGACGCTCTAATTACGCCTTCATTGGAGTAAAAGAGAAAGATCCGCGCAATTTGCGAATTTCAGTTTTCGCGGTAGATCCCAGGATCGATGATTTTGCTAGCTACGTTTTCCGTGGACGCCAAGGCTTCGTTTTATCAAAATAGAGCACTCGGAAGACTTCATTTCGATTATTGCCTAGGCAAGTAGTTTTTCAATTAATCCTACAATCTTGCTAAAACGTGTTCAAAGTCAGAAGGTGATGGCAGACTTCTTCTTGGCCTTTTACAGAGGATTGAAAGGATGCACCGAACAAGACATGTCGTTTGCAAACTGAATAGGTAACTGATTGATTATTGTATGGGATATAGGTGGTTTACTAATGAATGGGCCAAAAACGTTTCCCAAAGTATCACATCCCAAACTATGTTTCCCAAATTATCATTTCCCAAAAAAATGTTTGGCAAAACAACTTATCGCAATTTTTCAGTTAGCAATAGTCTTTTTTGGCAAGTTATTGTTTAGCAAATAATTACTTGGTCAAGTTTCATTTTATCAAGTATTATTTAGTCAAATGTATCATTAAGCATAACTTACATGTCCCAAAATATTACATGGCATACAATTTACATACCAATAATAGAGGGCAGTAATTTTATTTTTGCTTTCATTTGAAATACTTTATCCCGACCTTGGTTTTTTTTATCATTTTGGTTATGTTTTATGCAAACGGATGTAATTTGTTGAACCATGAATTCTATGCATTTCGCTCTTACTGACATATTAGTGCGAGCGAGATGTAGGTACTATAGAAAGTAAATTACATGGTTACGTATATGTCAGTGTTGACACTGTCAGTGACTCATGGTTCGGGGTACTGAATGGTAACCGTAAAGTTCCAATTTTAAAAGACACGTATTTAACCGGTCAACTAATTAATCGAATTTGGGTAGTTTAAATAAATAGAAATGGCTACTAAAATTAATAGTTTGGCAACAAAAATAGAGCCTTAAAATATATCAATATGAGTTGTATTTTAATGCCGTTACAGGTTTTGATTATTTTTAGGCAGGTACCAAGTATTTATTTGGCAACTGAATTAATATATTGGAGACCATTTATGAAGCACATTTAAAAAACAAAACGGCTATCTATTAATTAAAAAATTAAGTTCTTTTAAAATATTTTGTTTGGTCATTACACGGTCAACCTAACACGCTCCTCCTCGCTTCGCTCGTCGTCGCACCTATCAGTTGACTCTAGCAGAACACAGTGGTAACTATTGAAATAAGTAATTAAAAATTTAAAGATCTAATGGTATGACATTGTGATGATTAAAAATTTTAAAAACATAGTAATTTTTTTGGTACTGCATTGTACCTACCTACTATAACTTAATTTATGAAGATTACCCCCAATCTGCATTACACAGAACTGTGATTTTTTGTATTATTTCCAGTTAGAATCACGAGCTCTTTCGACCCTAATACGAGAAAAAATGTGTCGCCAAAATTTCATACAAATGCAGCAAAAACGAACGAACGAATTTAGGTTCAAATTTAAATAGTGATGCCTATTTGCCAAATTTGCGAAGTAACAATTTGAGCAAACATCTTTTTGGAATATAATATTAGCCAATAAAAAACGTTTGCTAAATAAGTTTTTGTCCTAATAACATTTGACAAAGTAAAATCATGCCAAATGATAATTTGACCAAATAAGTTATTGCGAAATGCAACTTTGCTAAAGGTTCCTTTGGGAAATGAAACTACTGCGATAAGTTTGTTGGGAAGTGAAATTTGGCGAAATGTATTTGGGCCAAACGGAAGTACACCGATATAGGTCCTACCTCCCTATTATCAGCCTATAGGTACGTATACCTACGTCCCACTGATGCAGCCCTACTAGCCTGATGGATAAACAAAATAAACTAAAAAAATACCTGGACAGATTAGCCAATAGCGCGTCAAACTCTGTAGCATTCCCGGCCTGCATGTTCTCATTGGCCAGCTGAACATAAGAGCACGCTAGCCGCTGAGTACACGCACCCGAGTCGATATTGTACCGAGCTAGCGTCTCATCCAGTCGGTTCAGCATGTCTGATAATTGGGACGACTCTGAGTCCACACCTGGCGAGAAAATGAAATGTTTTTTGTGAGCATAGGTGTAACATTGTTGTTTAGTTACTTTTAGTCCTCCTCATATTCACGCTTTCGTTACGTGGTTGTACCCTGAGCGTTTTCCAAAAAAAAATTACATTTCATTCATGTCTTCAAAATATTGACTTCTTGGGCTCATTTATCCAGAATCATTTGTACATTCACCATTCACGCCTCATACATGAAAAAATGTGAGAACGCAACTCATGCTAGCAGGTCTGGCATGCATCTGGCGAATGTCTAATACCTATATATTCTTTAAGTAATATTCCCAATGTTGACATAATATCATACTTACTGCGTCCGTATCCACCACCATAGCCGTACGAAAGCACGTGCATGATCTTAGGCAGGATCAGCACGGCGCCGAACCCGAGGATGGACCCGATCAGCACACCGCCCAGGTCTATCTTCAAGGGGCCGTATAGGCCCGGTGCGGAACCGCCATACGAACCCTGAAAAACAATACAACATCTAAATAAGGATAATAATTATATACGGATAAGGATAATAGTTAAGGATAGTATACGTAGGTATGTATTATTTAGTTATGTATGGTTTACGATACGGCCGGACAAAAATGTTGATAGCGTCTGGGGTCGTTATCCTAACAAAAAATCTTGATAGCGCGATTCAGGATTTTTAATTCATGTGACTGCGCCATCTACCGTGAGTTTGGTTAACTATTGATAAATGTTATTGCTTAGAGTTTAGTTCTGCTTAAATAAACGAGACTTTATAACTTAAATCTCCAAACGTCTCTAAATGTATGGCGCGGTGTCCCTGTCCTTTGGGCCCAATTAAGGCTAGTGGAAAATATGCTTTGCCAGAAAATATGCTTGCCTATTTAGAACAGTAATTGTTTAAGAACGGGACAAGTAGGTACACAATTTTGGGATAAATAAATATTTGTCAGTTTGTCAAGACAGCACTAACCTTTCTCCGGGGCTTGTGATCCGCATAGAGGACTCGGCCAGGGCACAGGATTCTTCCAGGTATCCGAAATTCACAACGTTCGCGGAGCACCACACAGGCGTTTAGGTGCATGTCTTATTTCGTCTGTCTGTCCAAATAGGTGTCAACTAATTAGAGGACCGCGCGGGCCGGGGGTGTGGGGGGAGACAAATCTGCATATATAGACACATGTATAGGTAGTATTTTGAACAGTAATTAACTAATGATACTCCCTTACCTGCGCCCCCGTAGTGCCGTAGGTGGAAATCCCGAAGCGCTGCGTGCGATCACTCTGGTCCCTTTCTTCTCTGCTCTTCTCTACCCTGGCCGAGGGCTCTGCTAGCTGGTCCTCTGTACGAAAGCTGGAGCTTGGCATGAAGCCCCTGAAATGTAAACTGGGGTAGCTGATAACAGTGTAGCTATTATGTATAAGTTTGTGATGAAGAGAGATTACTTTACCGAGACTTAAACGTGCAAACGTGGTAATTTGAATATAATATCATAACATTAAATATCACAAAAACTTATAAAATAAGTAAAATACCACTATTAAAAAAAAAAGATAAACAATACAAATATCACACATTAGTTTAGAAATTGATGATTTATTATTATTATGTTTTTTAGCAGAACATTAATTATTATTTTTACCCATATCAATATTATTAACTACGGATTGGCTCGACTTAAATATTTATAGAGTTTATTCTGTTATTGTCAAAACTAATAACTTAAAATTCCAGAAGTATTCTTAGGGACCACTACGACTTTCACTGTAGCAGATTATCGTGACCCGGCAAGGCTCAAGAAAAACTGTAAAATATGTACATACTTGTGTTTCGTTATAAATTAAAAACAGTTATGTAAATATTCACAAATTTCCTTGTTTTCACCGTAATTATCAAACTGTTACCACAAAGTTGTTAAGTTCTTTTATTTCCAGGGCGCACCAATCTACAGGGTTTTCCAAAACAATCCAAAATTAATCCAGCTTTGATCATTCATATTGAAGACTAGTTACATTTACCGAAAGAGCAATCTAATTTGTACCTTAAATCGGAATGTTAAAGTTGAAATTCGATTGGTATGTGGTCGATAAATCGTAGTAATCGAACTATGCCTGGAAAAGGGTTAGGTAACCTTGTGGTAATTTTTACTCCCTGGTAGTACGAACGAGTATGTACCCTTTTTACGGTAGGTAAAGTCGCTATCAGATATATCTGAGCGGCCAAGGGTTACACTAAAAAATTAAGAATGCCTTTATTATCAACACGTTTTTAAAGTGTATGTATGTTCAGATATTTTTGAGCACCTTGGCCGCTTCGATATATCTGATGGCAACTGAACTTACTTTGAAACACTCACAAGTATCTATTTTAACCCAATAAATTACCCCTAACCTTATCAAGATCAACACAACTTACCCATCACTGTACTCCGCAGCCACCGCACTCAGAAATAACCCAAAACAGAAAACCTCTTTCGGACTCATCTCACCAGCTCCTATCGCAAACTGCCGTCTTCCCCGTCCGTATACCATATATACGGGGCGTTCCGTTTCATGCTCAGAGACAATGTTATGGGGAAACACTATTGTCATGTTTGTATGATCTTTCACGTTGCACAATGACTTACTCAGCGTCACGCGTCGTGGACAGATGCTATCGAACAGGGAAGAATGAGGTTAGTGATGACAACGTAACAGGAGGCAAGTGACACATCTAAAAGGTACCTCCATACTGTTAACCGACAGTTCGTAAAGCTAATTGCTAAGTGGTTATATTGATATTTCATGGTCATCATCATCAGTCCGCCGCACGATATCGGCCTGTCAGTTAAACGCAAAAGGTGACAGTTCCGAACAACTGACAGGCCGATATCGTCCTTTTGTCGCAGTTAAATGATCACCGCGATCCTGCACCGCTCCGTTATAGTTAGGCGGAGGTGGCACTCGTTGGGTTTTTAGACGGTAGTAGGTCCTCGCCCTTTAGTCCGTCATACCCGTCTTGCTCCCCTCGAGACGGGATGCGTAAAAGCATTTTCCCAACGTAAAAAAAAACTATATCGTTCGGCGAACTGATCATCAGTGGGTCCTTTAACGGTTTTCCGCCTTATAGTCCCTAAAACTGACCGCCAGGTACGGTTTGTGCCGCACCTTGGGCTATAACCGGGAACCTCTTCGTTCGTCCCATTTTGCTCTTGCAATACAATACAGTCTGAAACCGAAATGTAAGTCGTGGGTTCAAATTAGTTCACAAGCTTTTACAGATACAGAAGAAAACTATTCTTTAGTTTCATTTAATTTTTTAGAAGTAAGTACTATACTATTTGAGCAAGGTGTTTTATCTGACACTTTGATGGACCTTTGTGGATCTTATCGCGCGCGACTTCAAGTATATAGTCGCGCGCGAGAACGCAACTCATGCTAGATCGCCTGTTGTTTAATTTCTAGCAGGTTATGGGCCCAGTGCGTTTTATCGTTCAGAAGTAACGAGCTGATGGTGAGAGTTGCGGAAAATTTGTCTTAAATTTCACAAGAAATAAGAGGAAATAATCCATTTTAGAAAGAGGAATCTTGGAACCCCATACGAAATTTAGAGAAGTTTCTAAAAATGTAGAAAATTTCGCAAACTTCAAGAAATGTATAGGTTGTAGGTTCCGTAGTGGCCTTTGTCTTGTCTTGGCTAGGGCATTGCTTTTACCTGGTTTCCTCATGACCAGGGGTCGCGGTCGTGACCACATGAGGTCCTTATTGCTTCGTTGACCACAAGGCTCTCCATTCCACACATAAGTATTTATTATATTATGCCTATTATCAGGAAGACAAAATCCTGTTTATTAGGGTCCTGTTTAAAAACCTTATCATTCCTATTTCACTTTATCAACCTAGCGGGCCAACTGTACGCTTATGTTAATGTTTTACTTTTGAAAGAATTTTTTTTTTGTTATTTTACATATCAGTTTATTTTCATTAAGTTTATTGACCTAAGCGGAGACAAAAATATTTAGAGCATGAAAAACCTCCATTGTCTTTTACATGTGTCGCGACATACTTAATAACCATGATAAAATGGCCGGTTATTGCAAGACTTATGCAAGATATTTTAAATAATATTTTTGTATGTAATTTAAAATAATGAATGACCTTGACTATACCTACAACTGGAGCATAAATAAATAGTGACGACAGTTTACAATTTTCTTGCTTTTCCATCTCTAAATTTCAGATATATATCTCTACAGTTCGCGGTTTGAAGAATCTTCCGCATTTCGTTTCGTTTATTCATTTACCAAAGTTTAACAAAGTCCCCCGTCGCCTCTGTCTGTTTGTATGTTCGCGACAAACTCAAAAACTACCTATATTCAACAGATTGTCATGCGGTTTTCACCTATCAATTGAGTTTAGTTAGGTGTATAATTAGTAAAGGATAACCCGTGCGAAGCCGGGCGGGTCGCTAATAGAGATAAATTTGATATAAAAAAATTGACAGCGCGCCAAGCGGGACGTTTTGGAAACTCAAAATCCCATACAAAATAGACTTAACGCAAAGGCGCGTATACAGCACGTCACGCTATCAAATGAAACTATATAGGGGTATTACTGTAGTCCCAGATCAAACATGTCCAGATCGTCAAGGATTTAATCCAAATCGAATTTTGGATTAAAATAAAATAGGTACAAGGTTCCAAATTCAAAACTGCAAAAATACTACTATCCCTGTCATCGCGCTTAGTCAACTTTCCCCAGACCAACTCTATATTTATAAAATATACTAAACCACTTATTTACTGATCGATGATAAACTGTGATTGTTGAAAACAAAAGAATAATAGTTTGGTTGACTCTTAAAATAAAACATTACTGGGGGCAAGCTGCGTGAAAATGTTACAAATTGGCCCTAATATTGACTGCCACAGATCTAGCAATACGAAGAGATGGCATAATCATAAAGATATCGGGTTAGTCGGGTAGTTTGTTGTAATACGAAAGCTTAGCGCGAAAATCGATCTTCGTTGTCAGCCTCTCTGTCACTCGAATGGGAAAGATCAATAGAGAAGCAGATAACGAAACTTAGATCTTCGTCGAGTAAGTATAGTGTTTTAAGCTCAACTCAATTATGGACTTTTTGAGGAGCCGATAAAGACTCCGTCAACAACTAAGAAAATAACCATTATTGTTTGGCTCATGAATTTTTTATGTGAAGACAATGCGTTTTACAAATTTTGAAAAATAATTGATAGTTCTCTGAAAAGGACCCAATTCTCTACAAGACTCGGGTCCCTATACTATAGTGATATCGTCGAAAAGAACTTGATTGTCGATATAATTATTAGAGTCTGAAAAACTGAGTAGAGCCTAGCGGAGGACTCAAAGGACTGAGTCTTAACCAACACTACTTCCTTCTGTCAAAGTCTGTGCAGAGTAAGACGGACTAGCTCTGTTCCCCTCACGCGTGGTAGTTCTATCCGCTCTAAACTCTACACCGTTACATCTCGAGTTATCCAACAATAGGTCGCGGAAACACATTGTCACATAATTTTAATTTCCTTACACTACTTCTGTAAAAACTCCGCGAATTGCTGCCAAACGTCTTAGCGATTTGCCGGTAGCACCACCTGTTTAGAAAAACACAATTGCCTGCAATTAAAAAAATACCTCAAAAATGTGGCAAAGAAATTTGTTTTCTGTAACTTTAGTTGCTGTGTGCGTGTCGTGTGAAAAAGATATGAGTGGTTCACGTAAACCCAGGTTATTTACTTTTAATACGATGGACCAAGATATATCGGTAAGTTTTTGGCATCTGCATAAGGATTTATTCCTAATATCTAGATTTAGTTGATAGAGAAATTAATTTGTATAATGGAAACTATAGGACAAGAATTAAGTAAATATATGGAAGCCACATTTTTGTACGACTGTTTGTTTAATAGTAAATAAAATATATAATTGAGACGAAATGGATTCCCGAGTATTATATATAAATACGGTCTTTGTGACGCATACATTCTACCGAAATCTAATTGATATACCTACGCATAAAAATAAGACAAAACATTAACGAGTTGTTAAATAGTTACATCGATTTCTGTACATTTGATGATGATTTACAGGTTGGTTTGGATTTTTCAATTCCCTTCCTTTCTATACCAGTGAAACCTACTGTGGATAACGTTTTCGGATCTATCGTGAGTCAAATTTAATTTTGTTACTTATGTAAATATAAATAATTACCTACATAATTTTATTGTACAATAAAGAGTTTACTACTACATATGCTATTCGTAGCTGCTGAAACAATATTATAGAATATGACTATAACACTGTAAAGTAGGTATCATAATATTATTCGATCAAGATAAGATCAGAAATATTTAATTATTTTTTCAACTAAATGTTCTAAAAATTGATCGTAAAATTCGTAAACGTGAAAATATAGGTTCCTACCCTTTGGCCAAAAATATAAATATATTTCTGAAATTCCCCTCTATTTTCATCAAAATCTCTAAAATTCTTTTTTTTACTACAGGGTATGCCGACAGTGAACGTGAATTTACAAGCTCTCGTATTAGGGGGTGGATTGGTAATAGCCTCAACTTTCCTGATCCCGCTCCTGTTGAAGAGTTACGCTCACCATCCACCATACGACAGATATGCTAAGAGTAAGTACTTAGTAAGTACCTTTAGAGATACCTTACACTGGCTTCTCCCGATCGTCGGCGTCTAGTCGACTCTATGACTGCTGCTCGACGCAACGTTGGCGCAACTGCGCAGTGACGCCATTTTCCATAGCGCTGGCCATTGTAGATTAGGATAGGCTACATCAAATAATTTGAAAGTACGAGTAAATTAGATAAGATAGGATACTACTGTTAGTGTAGATATTCCGATGTATGAGTAAGTTCTAACAATAATACGTATTTAAAGTAGCTATATAACTTTTAATGAATTCAATATGGAACCTGCAGAGACAATACAAGAATTTATAACTCAAAACAAACAAGACAATTATTTCGGGACACTTTATATGAATTCAACACAAAAAAAAAGCGCAAACCCAATGGGCCCGTTTCCATGATAAATAACATCCCAATTTTTAATGCTCGACTAATGGCGCTGCATACAACCACACCGTTTCCTAGGCGGTGGTTTTTTTGCTTTAGATGGACCTGACGAGCACTTTGGAGGATCGACGATCCCCGCATCAGCTTTCGTGTACTGTGTTTCCACATGGACATAATGTTTTCTCTTTCTCGGGGCTAAATCGAAGCAGCCAAAAGGCGGAGTATATTCGATGTCCCATGTCGCATTGCTGGATAACGAGCTAAGGGACTCCTCTTGACATATGCAGTCAGGCTCTTTAAACGCTGGACAACTGTCTATGACTTTATCTATCGCGCTTAAGTCGTTGCAGTAGATGTCCATGTACGCACATTTGCAGATGTCCTCTACAGCTTCGGCGAGAGCCTTTCTGATTTGCGCGTCACGCTGTTTCTTTAGTTTGACCATTTTCCGCGCCTCGACCTTGGCCTGCTCCTCGGGGCTGCGTTTCTTGATAATTTTGAAAATTAACGGATCGCAATCTACGTAAGGGTCTTCGTTTGGTGAAATTTCTGTTAGGTCTTTTAATGGATTAACCTGTTGAATAAACCAATTTTATAACGTACATTCTGTTGAGGTATAATAAAATAACTTTTGGTCATATCAAACATGAACTAATCTTAGTTCTACTCTTAAAATATTTGGATACCTTGCATGATACTTACTAACTCACTTACTTACTCCGTTGGCGTAGCGACCTAAAATAAGACTTAACCCGACACAAGACAGCGCCACTTTCTCGCTTCTGTGCGACCTCTCGCCAATTGTTGACTTGCCATGGCATGACATGCCACTTCACAGGCCATGTCGCACCAGCGATACCTGGGGCGTCCGATAGGACGTCCTCCTGCTGGGCGGCCCAGGTATGCTCTTTTCACGTTCCGATCTTCATCCATTCTCTCAAGATGGGCCAACCAACGGAGTCTGAGAGCTTTTGTCTCCTCCATGATGTTAGGTTCAGCCAATAGGTCTTCAATCTCACGGTTCCTAAGGACTGCCCAGCTTCCATCCGATCTTTACCGTATACCTCAATACCTCACATGATACTTAACCTTAACGTATCGTAAGAAGGATCATGCTAAGTTAGCATAACAGAATTTAAAAAAGTCAAAACCTGAATAGTAAAAGTGTCTCCTTTCCGCTGAACTTTCATGGTAGGTTTCGGTTCCAAAGGTTCATCAGGCTCTGAATCTCCTGCACCGACATATCCCTGGCCAGGTTTCCGCTTCTTTTTCTTCTTATCTTTTTTTCCATCCATTCCTGCCCGAGCGGTTTTGAAGACCATGAGCTTGGCTACGCTTTTACCGATGCGGCCAGGTTGCCATCCTTTCATGGGCTAAAATTTCAAATAAAAAGTTGTTTTTAAATCAACATAAGCTCGGCGTTACGAGTATTTTAAATTATTCTACTTCAATTTATTTATGTAGCTATTTTATTTCGATCGTACTCTAAACGTGCGTCTACCTTGTGCATTCGCGGCATATTCGTTCGAGCTGAATGCGAATGCAATACCTACTACCTAGGTCTGAACGTACGTTTAGAGCAACTCTTGTGGAATTTAGAATTTCTATACTTACTTGTTTTTTCTTTATACAAAAGTACTAAGCATCAGAAAGGCTAGGTTAGGGCTTTAGGTAATACTTACTAAATATCAGAAAGTATTAGTTTGCTATTAGATCCTTGTAAGTAAGTACTTAACTCAGTATTCTGGTGAATTTTGGAAATGGTATAAATCTATTCAGCAAGTTTTGATCTAACAAAATGAGTAAGTAGGCACCGGAGTGTCAATAGAAAGGTGTTACCTTAAGGCCAGGTACGTCAGGAGCGTTCCACAGCCAGCCCATACTTGTGGGCACTGGCATACCTGGTCGTCCAAGGCACCCGCCATCGCATACCTTATGCCGTGCTGTGTAAAACATAAATAACCTATTAAGGATTGTCCATACTTAAAATAAAATGCACCAGTGCTAGAGATTACTAAAATATCGATCAAGTATTATCGATATCTATAAGAAGCAATTTCTAATTGTAAGTATAAGTATTTCTAATAACGAATGTGACTCCTCCTCGAACTAAACGTTAATTAAGAGCGTCAGCTCTTTCTTTCATTTGCCCTCGCACTTTTTACTTGAGGTCAAATCGAAATAATTGCCCCCGTCAGGCGGGCCTAATATGTGGGTCAAACAGATTACTGTGTTATCGTCTTTCCTGTAGACATACACAAGAGGTAAGGGCTATAAAGGTTAATTTTCTTATTTAACCCTTATCCACGTGAAAAGGTCCTCCTTTTATTTAGAGAACTATGATAAAATCATTACTTACATGCCCACAAAAAATGCCCAGAGAAAAATGTACAGTTAGCGCTAACACACTAGTTTTCTCTCCTGTGGGCAATAGTTAACAGCTTGTGGGCATGTAAGTAATGATTTTATCATAGTTTTCTAAATAAAAGGAGGACCTTTTCACGTGGATAAGGGTTAAATAAGAAAATTAACCTTTATAGCCTTAACTCTTGTGTATGTCTACAGGAAAGACGATAACACAGTAATCTGTTTGACCAATGTTTATGGTAAGAATAAAATTAAAACGTGCAAAGCAATCCATTCGCAAATATTATACGAATGGCACTGGCGCATTTGCCAGATCTGGACGCACCTATACTTAATCATCACTACATAGTATAAAACAAAGTCGCTTCCCGCTGTCTGTCTGTCTGTGTGTATGCTTAGATCTTTAAAACTACGCAACGGATTTTGATGCAGTATATTTTAATAGATAGAGTGATTCAAGAGGAAGGTTTATGTATAATTTGTTAACCCGTGCGAAGCCGTCGGGTCGCTAGTGTTTCCATAAAATACAACAGAATTATAAAATAGGTAAAGTCGAAGAATTTATTTTCCTACACATTTTGTATTTTGTCATAGTGACAATAGTATGAGGTCTCTAGCGTCTCTAGTGACTTTAATATTGATTGTTACTAGGTACGAAATGGGTTGGAAATTAAATTATTTGACTGTACATTCCATTGCCAGACCTTAATATTTTTTCTTCAATGGTAACAACTAAATATCTTACGTGGGTAATTGTCTCCGAATGTATAGTTGTATTTAGATGCATTTTTCTTTTTCTTCTTATTGTTATTATCCTCCTCGTCTCCCATGTTACTTTATGTGTTATGTGCGGTTCTAAAGATGCCAAAGACACAAATTAATGATATATTAACGCGTTAACGAAAACAAATATGTTTAACCTTTTAACCGCCGTAGACTGATATAAATATAAGACATACAAAATCGGGCTCATTTCGCCGCTGTCTGATAAATAAGACAAAACTTCGTGAAGTTACACGAAGTACCCCCCGGCGACACAAGCACGCTCGATGACGTATTCTATGGCGGTTAAAAGGTTAAATAAAGAATGTTAAATTGATAACTAATAAGCCCGTTGTCAGACTGATGCGGTTTTCATGTGGGCCGCCTGTGTAATAACCGCCTTACACGATTACAAACTGAACCTAACATTACGACTACACAGTTTTCAGCGCCTTCACTATTTGAACGCCATTTAGGGTAAAGGCACCAGTAGTCAGCCTTATAACGACTTTTTTAAGTTTGAACGTTCGGCATTTCTACAGGATTAGTCGGATAATTAAACAAATGACATGGTTAGATCAATTGTTTATCATAGTTTTAAAACAAAATATTTAAAAAAATAACTATCCTCTTTATAATATCTCTAATTAAGTTTAAACAAAAAGTGGCACTTTTCTCCAGTAGTCAGCCTCCAAAATCCAGTAAGCAGCCTCTGTGTACCCAGTACTCAGCCTTTATAAACTATTCATAAAATCACTAATATTTATATCATAACCAACGATATTATTATATTTATTTTTTCTTATAATACATACAATTCTTATGACACGAAATTTGTTAGTTAAGTACCTATGTACTTAACTAACACTATTCTTGCAAACTAAGAATCGCAATATTTATTTTCTAATAATTATTCCGTCAAAAATTAACGAGGTAAATCAGGTAATATATATGTAATAATGTTCCTAGTAGGTATTCGGTAAAAAATAATGAAACGAGTCTATGCAGATCTAATTATCATTAATATACAAAGTCATATACCTACCAGGAAAAAGCAAAATGATAGTTATGTATAGTTAACGTCAAAAATATGTATACACGTTTGAAACTTTGAGCCTTATTTCAATGAGATAGGGTTTAAAAATGTGGACATATGTTTGGCGGCGACGTACTAAGCAAGGTCAAAGGCTGAGTTTTGGATCCGCGAAGTGAAGTGAAGAAGTTCCAGTGGTCAGCCGCATTAAAACGTAATTTCAAATGCGGCTGACTACTGGGTTTTACTTTAAATTGACTAGGGCATGCCTAACTAAATTTGAAAATTGAAATTTAACGGTCCTAACGGTCGCATTGGCTCGAAAATAATAAAATTAAAGAATAACCCAAAAGTCAGCCGTGGGGGGCTGGGCACTGGATTTTTTGGAAAAAAGTGTTATCCAGTGGCCAGCCCCCTTAATTTATAAGTGAATTATTGATATTTTCATTAAAACATAATTCAATTTAATAGATAAACTAATAAATAAACCAATCATTAACAAAAACAATAACTTTTAACATGAAAACATAGTTTTTCTTGCCTGTTAAGAGAACACCATGTGCAGTAAAAAATATGGCGGACATGACACAATTGCACTCGTCGACAAACAGCACCTGTATGAACGAGTATATTTCTTCCCCCCGTTCCCTCACCGCACCTGTCGTGTGACGTATTAACCAATAAGGAATCAAAGCTCCTATTTGAGTACTCGCGATTTGTTTAAACGAATATACCAGATATTTATGACCAATAAACGACTCAAAAGGCTGACCACTGGTCCCTGGCTGGCCACTGGTGCTGTTACCCTATTATTGAAACATGTCGCACACACGCCAACACCACTGTTACATTACAAGCTTGCAAATATAATATACCTACCTCAGTGTAAGGCCTGAGTAGACGCTCGAAGCAGAGCGTTCGGCGGGGCGTGCAGCGTGGCGGCGGGCTCACAAGTGATATACGTTTGCATTTGTTTAACATGCACGCCACACGCCCCGCCCCGCTGCACGCCCAACTCGAGCGTCCACTCAGGCCTTACACTTAATTGAAAGCATAAAGGTTACTTTGAGTATTGTTTGACACTGTTAAAGAATCCTCCATGCAACGGTATGTATTTGCTTGTACAGTCAGCTGCAGAGAAAAGGTACCATCCCTGCATACAAACTTCTATGCAGGGGTGGTACCTTTTCTCTGCAGCTGACTTAACCAATGATGTTGGCGTGTGTGTAAAATAGTCGGTAGAATAACTACCTATGGGGTGGCAAGTGGCAACACAGGCACAATGTCACGGGCCTCAGTTGATATCAAGAGAAATAAGTAAATATAAAGAGTGCTCACTCCATACAACTGTTTATTAGCCCGAAAGCTTGGAATAATGAAAGCA
Source organism: Cydia amplana (assembly GCF_948474715.1). Classification (NCBI taxonomy): domain Eukaryota; kingdom Metazoa; phylum Arthropoda; class Insecta; order Lepidoptera; family Tortricidae; genus Cydia; species Cydia amplana. The sequence goes on from NC_086085.1 coordinate 7,401,278, forward strand.
TGACGAGTAAGGGGACTGAGGAAGGAGGAGAACTGTATGGAGTGAGCACTCTAAGGTAACTTGTTTCTCTATGGTTGAATAGATAGTTATAACTTTTAACCTTTTCGCCGCCACGTCAAGGAAGTAATAAAGTGTAATCAACGCCAAGCCATGAAATATACTGACTTTATGTCAAGTCAATGGCGGCGAAAAGGTTAACCTGAATCGGTGGAAATTATAATCTATAGTTTTTGACCGCCTACCTACACTAAGGGCGTTGAATAAAAAAAAACTTCTGACTTCACGTTAACCAGCCATTCGAAATCATTCGTCTTGATTTGAGGTCCTACCGCGACCCTTAGGTTTCGTTCGTAGCAGAACAACGAATTTAGATTTTTGCCTAATGGCCTCTATTTTACCCCATGCTGTTAGTGATTGGTAAATAGCTACTCTTTACATTAATTAACACTTTGGACACTATAACTAAATATACATGCAAAAACGTTTCTCACGCGCGCCAGAATATTGGGCACAATCTCTCTAATATAAACCTTACTAGAAAGCACAACGAATTCAGGTGCTCTTGGCGTCTGCATCCAAAAAGTTATAACATGATATTATAGTTTAATTTCAGAGTTGACAAACAACTGTCGCAGGACTCGTAGGTATATCAAGCTGAATATGAAGCAAAGAAACCACAAGATTATATCAAAATTTATAATGATGTTATCGGGTTACAAAATAAAATAGTCAATGATAAAGCTATTATTTTCACTTTTTGTCTTCTTTAAACTTCTCTTGTATAGCTAACTTGTGCACTCCGCAGCAGCTTTTTCCCAGCTGCGACAGAAGAATCTGTTCCTTGTCGCAACACCTTCTCTCGGTGTCCACATTAAATGTGTTTACGCATCGCATGTCTCTTTCTTTCTCATATTTCATGTATTCCCTTATAGCGGCCTTAATTCTTTCAAATTCTTTGGAACAACAAACTTTTCCAGCGTCACTGTAACTCGGGGGAAGTGGTGGTTGCGCAGCAGTTTTGTACATTCTTGCAAAACCATCTGGAACAGTACAAGGTCTGCCTATGACCGGACAAGGGCCAAGTTTAATCGGAGGCAGGCCGTAAGGTAACGGCTCTGCTGCCTCCTCGTCTTCTTCAGCCTTTTCCTCTCCTCTATCCTCTAACATCCTGGTGACAGGGCAAGTAGTTTTGTGCTTGTACAGAGGACAATACGCTTTGTGCTTCTTCCTGGCAGCTATATTTAATGCCTCAGTTAAACAAACGCAATCAAAAGTTTTGCACGATGGAGTGGGTACTGGCGGGTTGCATTTGCAATCTTTGTCATCGGGAATGTCCAGACAAAGTTTATCTGGAGTTACAGTCAGATTGTACACGAATTGAGTATTGGAGCATATAGTGCGTGAAGACTTCTTATCATTCGATTGCAAGTTAGGAACACTTAATGAATTGTACGTAGATTCTTTTGGAGGCATAGTACCTCCTTTACTGCAGCCACAGCTACAGCAGCCTCCTTTCTTCTCAGTAATTGATTGGCTTTCTTTAGTGTTTAAATATTGGTAGTAAGCATAGTCAATGTTTTGATTTGCCTCTTTAAACGTCGGTACGCTTAGCACGTAGGCGACTGCCGCAGAATTCTTGTCCTGTTTGGCGGAATCTTTAGGGTTATTCGGTTTCATACAGTTTTCCATTTTGTCTTCTTGTTCCTTACATGTGTGACCAGGCAGAACATTACCGCCGCAATCCTGGCACACAGCTTTCGGGCCTGCAATCTTGTCAGGACACTCTTCGCGATGATAACGATCATCTTTACAGTCACAAGCACCGCAGACCTTTTTCGTTCTATTCGTAGTATCTTTAGTTGCTAATGAACCAGCTTTTTGTTTATATGTATCGAGATTCCTTATGTAACACCTTACTTTATGAGCAAGCGCGCAATTAGTATTACCACATGGACCTCTAATGTCTCCCATTTTGATTTTATCAATAGGATATTCCTTTTTCTTAGATTTCTTTTCATGTTCACATCTAAGATCCGCGTCAATTTTTTGGCCACAACTTTGCAATTCTGTGCACACTTCAATTTTCTTACGGGCATTATTAATCACATCTGGATCTTCTAACGTAGTAGTCTCGTAAAGACTCCCGATCATAGTAAAGTTAGGATCATCACCCTCCACACGTTTACATTTGAACATGCTAGGAGCTCTATTGGTTCTAAATACGAAGTTTTCAGGATCATCCATCAGTTGCTGGAATTCTGTGGTGATCGATTCACCCAGAGCACTTACTCTAAGAATAAAGTCAATTTCCCCGACCTGCTTGCAACAACACTCGGCCATGAGTTTGGTGCGTTGTTTGATACTCAGAGGCGAGTGGAGTTTACATGGTTCAGCAGAGTCCTTTAGTAACTGGTAAAAATCCTTTTCCCAGAACATTGTGCCAACTCCAATGAACTCATTTATTTCATCTTCTTCATCGGTCCAGACTTCTATTTCAAGTGGGAACTTGTCCAGTATATTTAATACGGTATCGGAGCAGCTAGGAAATAAGAACGACTTGCCTACTCTGAATATTCTGGACCATTTTCTATGCCCGTTCTCATCGCATTCAATAATGTCATCTTCAACTTTTGAATTCTTGGCCATTTGCTGTTCTTTAATGATGAATTGGTTCTTAGGGCCAAATGCTAATTTAATTATGAGCTTGTGTTCTGCGCTTTTCGACTCATCGTCTTCGGATACAAATATCGCCACTCGGTCTATCATAAACTCAATCAGGTACAATTGCTCCATGACCTGTCGAGTTCAATCGATTTGTAAGAATACACTTCAACTTTTCGTTTTTGTATTTATTTCGGGATTAAGCTTAATTCACGAAAACCAAAGTAGGTAACGATAATTTATTTCAGAATATCAAAATGTAAAGACCAACAGTAAAATAAATCCGGTATATGATTACTAGGTATCTAAAGTACTTACGGCTGTTTTTCGTCTTCTTGTCTTTTAGTTAGTTAATGTACTTATTCATTACTATGGACACTGATAATTTTATTTTGTAACCCTAAATTTTGATACATTAAATCATGTTTTTGACAAGACACGACTCTGCAGCCACTTGAAATAAGAACACCATGGCCGTCAGGATTTTTTTATTTTTCTACTATTGATTTATAACTTGTCAATTATTTAGCATCACAGGTGCTCGAAAAAGATCTTATTTCATGCGGGTGTACCTGGTATACATATAAAGGAGTTTTACTTTTAAAATTGAGTTATGCCGGCTACACATGTAACTATAAATCGTAGCGATTAATCTGTGCAGTCCGATTTTCACAGTTTAACGTGTGTAGCCGGGGTTAGATTTGGGTTATTGGGTGGCCAATTTTTCAGGATGTTTAGTCAAATAAAAACGGCAGATAGGTTGACTCATTCGCTATCTTCTCATGCCTAGAAAAAAATTGGCCACGGTTTTTTTCACTAATACGCATGTAGTTTAATTTGAAAACGAAAAACTTGCGTGGAGCTGAAAAACAAACGTGCGCAATTTTTTTTATAGGCATGAGTAGATAGCAAATGACTCAACCTATCTGCCGTTTTAATACAGGTATACAGCGGGCTCTAAACAAATAATGTTCTCTATTACAGTATTGGAGCATACTCAATTCGGGGCCGACGGTGTACTGGACTTTGCTAGTAACGTGCTGAGTGGCGGCATGCAGGGTTGCGCGCTCAGGGTTGCCTGCTGGTCCGGCCAACATGACCACGAAGACGGGGCGAAATTCTGGACTGGAGTTTTGAGGTAAACATACTTCTTCTCAGCATATTTGCGTCCACTGCTGGACATATGCCTCTTTCATGGATTTCCATGTTGTCCTTGATTTGTTTGTAATTTCCATGAAGGTAATAGCCTTAGGCTCTCCACGTTGGCCAGACGTCTTGGAGAGCTGGGCATTTTAGAGGCTTTTTAGTTCCTCAAGGTAAGGTAAACATTAGCAGCATCATTATTATATACCAGGCCTTAATCATTGCGCCTCTGAGCACAGTCTGACTCTTACTTGAGGGTTTGGCATTGTATACCTTTTTTTAGCCTAGTCGGTAGGAGATCCCGAGTTCAAATCCTGGTAAGGGCATTTATTTGTGCGGTCATCATAAGTATTTGTTCCTGAGTTATTATGACTGTTATGAGTGAATTGCAAAAAAAGTGCACTTTCCACAATCATGAAATGTCTTCAACATTAAAATATCTGTAAAAAAATAATATTGCAAATATAATTAAGTACCTGATTATTTAAATGTGTGTGTTTTAGTGTTTTGTCGCAAAAAAAATGAAAATTTGTATAGCCGATGAAAGTGATACCTAAGCTAATAGTTTTTAAACTACTTTTTTCACATTGTTCTTTATGTGTCTTTGAAAAATTGAACACTTAATAATTATTTTATTTTCATAAGGATTTAGGCCCGGAAGTTCAACATTTTAGCTCTCTAAGAATGACCCACCAGTAATATCAAATATATTAAAAACGGGTTACTCACTCACGTATTTTAAGTCGAAAACGCTCGACATTCCTCGGTACGGAGTGAAACATGTCGAGCGTTTTCGACTCAAAATACGTGAGTGAATGACCCGTTTTTAACACGCTTTTATTAGGTCGACCTGTATGTAACTAACTATGTAATGGAAGTTAAATTTGATCCACTTCCCGGTTTCCGATTGAGCTGAAATTTTGCATACACATGTAAGCCGGATGACAATGCAATATTATGGTACTATTGAGCTGATCTGATGATGGAGACAGGAGGTGGCCATAGGAACTCGACCTGTATGTAACTAACATGTATTGGAATCTTGCAAGTTAAATTTGATCCACTTCCCGATTTCCGATTAAGCTGAAATTTTGCGTACACATGTAAGTCGGGTGACAATGCAATATTATGGCACCATCCAGCTGATCTGATGATGGAGACAGGAGGTGGCCATAGGAACTCTGTGATGAAACAACGCAACCTAATTGTGTTAGGGGTTTTTAGAATTGTCTCGATGAGTATTAGTTGTGTCGTAAGAAAAGTACAGTCAGCGATAAAGCTTGTACCAAAAATGAAATTTTTGCCAAAAACTTATTAATATATTTAAAATGTCTGTGTCTCAGTTTTGTTATTAAAATCACCAGTAATATCGTTTAAAATATTTAGTTAAATAATTGAAATATTTCAGTAACCAGCTGGTGTCCAGCCTGGTAAACTCTACGGCGGTGGAAGACGCCATCGCATCAGGCCGGCGTGGCCGAGACTGCTCCGTGTACTCCCCCTGCCCGCTCAATGCACAACACTATCCCATGCTTATGAAGAATCTGATGCAACTGTCTAATATCAGTTAAATTCTAGGCTTAAGTTATGGTACAGTCGACATCAGATATGTCGGAGGGGCCAAGGTGCTCACAAATATCTGAACATGCCTTTATAGTCAAGGCGTTAGTGCGTGTTCAGATATTGTGAACACCTTGGCCGCTCCGATATATCTGATGGCGACTGTATGCTAGAGTCGTCACGCTAAGTTGCTAAATGTATAGCTTTTACTAAGTTGCTGCAAACTTAGTGTAGATGGACTCTATTATACGTTATAACTCTAATAGTTGAACTGTTATATTGTTATTAAAGACTGATTATTTGAAGATGCAATTATTTCCCTGCAGCGAATCATTCCTATAAATTATAATTTGTCTTTGGCCTTGTTTATAAGAGATAACAGTATTTGTCTCGTCTTGATTAGGGAAATGTACCAGAGTTTCTTTCCGTACCTGTTCAGTTGGCATTGGCAAACAGAACCTTTAAAATTTCATCATGTTCGTCCATCTGTCGATCGTCTGTCTGTTTGTATGTCACGTCACAGTCATACATAACTAACTAAACTCTATATTTTTGGTCGAATAAACACAAGTTCCAGAGCATTTCATACAGGTTTATTCAACATATCAACGATATCGCTCCGGTTCAACTTGACAGCGTAGTCCAGAGCCGTATGGCCGAGCAGGTCTTGTAGGCACGAGTCTACGCCATGCTGCATCAGGTATGACACCATCACGGGGAAGTTGCACAGAACCGCCTGTGGAAAAAAAAAGTCGTTAGAAGTAAACATTTTCATTCTGTATCTTGGCCACACGAGAAATAGGTATCCGATAAACTCACTGTCCTACAAGAAGCATACTGTACGTAAAGTGTATTAGGTTATTTCCGAATTACTTCCGAATTATGGTAATTTCCGAAAACAACCGATAATTTCATCATATCAAAGCCCTTCTTCGAAATTACCTGACATTTAAAAACGCTTTGGCACTACGCCTGCAATCCCGCATACACCATCATCACTACATAGTATAAAACAAAGTCGCTTCCCTGTCTGTCTGTCTGTATGCTTAGATCTTTAAAACTACGCAACGGATTTTGATGCGGTTTTTTTTAATAGATAGAATTATTCAAGAGGAACGTTTATGTATAATTTGTTAACCCGTACGAAGCCGGGGCGGGTCGCTAGTAATTCATAAAATATTCCCGACAGGCTGATATATACATTTTGGGATTGATTGCGAATAGCGGTTATAATTATAAAATGAACTTTTGGAGAAAAAAAAATGGCTGAGCCATCAGGCTAGATGAAGTAGAGATGAAATCGTTTGCCCTTCAGACGAACTCCTTACTCATGGAGAACTCTATAATCCACACTCGACAGATGAGGATTGTCAACCATTACCTTATGCAGCGGCGTCTGCTTCAGCTCATCCATATCATTCAGATCCGCGCCCGCCTTCCTCAGCGCCTCAAGCTTGCTGACCGCCCCAGTTCTAGCCGCCAGAGACAGCAGCTCGGAGACGGACTTATGGTCCACACTTGACAGATGGGCGCCGCATTGTTGGACCAGCTCTATGAGGTCCAAATCGTCGCGGTGGATCGCCGTGATTAGCGGGGATTCCCCGCATCTAAGAAAAGCAATCATAGCAATCATATTCGTTTAAACTCGGAAACCCTAAAATATTTGTGATTATGAAATGAAATTCCATTATTTTTACATACAGGATCAGAAATTACTTGCCTCGTCTTTAAGTGCACATTAGCTCCGTTCCTTAACAGGTATTCGACTATAGTATGCTTTCCTTTTAGAATGGCCTCGTGCAGAGGACTCCGGCCTTCCGAGTTTTGCGCGTTTACGTCTGCCCCCATGTCTAAAAACAAGCTATAATAATAGTTATCAACATTTATATTTGGATCAAAAATAAGTTAATAAGAAGTGTACTTGAACGTGTTGACGCAGGACGAAAAACCGACAAAATAATAGGGAACACGGCCCGAAGGCACAGCAAGTGCGAAATCGAGTCCACACTTCGCGTTCACAGATTCGCGCGCGATACACGTGATAAATTTGGAGGATCCCTTATGGTGCGTCCAAATTTGGCAAAAGCCGCTAATCCTCAATCGCACTGCAGGCGCAAACAAGCGCATTCACGACCCGTTCACCAGATCTTGACGCATATGAACATAATATTTTCAAACACACATGTTAGTTTAAAGTAAGCTCACCCAGCATCTTTTTGACAGCTATAAGGTCATCGTGTTCTATAGAATATAGGAGAAGGGAATTGAATACTTTCTCCGTCACTTCTATTAGCTTTTTGGGTGACTGGATATTTAGACTCGCAGCCAGCGCATCCACTAGAGTGCTGTCCTGAAAATAAGGACATGAGCTATAGAGATGAAAATTCACTAATACGTGTAACAAGGCGAAGTACGTAGGTGTCCGTGCCCAATCATAATATGCTCGTTTGTTCGTAATTCGTATAACACGTTAAGATCTAATGCTAAATAATGCTAAAAAAAAGAGGTATACTTATATAGCGAATTCGGTCAATTAAGACAATACAAACTACTTTTGTTATAAGGTTAACCCTAATCATCGTCAACGAAAATATTATTGAGAAGTGATAACCCTGACTTCAAATTGATGCGTTGAATGCCCGTACAAAGGTTATCAGTCTCATTATGTAATAAAAATAGCAATCGATTTATTTTTACATAATCTTAGAACTATGGTGCTATCATACAAAACGAAACATTTAAATTGTAAACAAGATTACATTCTTTTGATAATTTTTGATTAATAAGTACTTAGGTATGTACTTCCTAACTCACAGCATCACCTATCTATAGACCTACCGTTATAGGTACTGAGGCGGTTGGTAAGAAGAACTGCAGTGTTTTAGACCCGAAATTCGGCTAGGTACCATCGCCCACACTGTTAACTGACGGTTCGTAAACCTAGTAAAGTGCCGTACGAGTATGTGGAAAATATATATCCCTTAGTCTGGTAAAGGGTTAACTTTGTAGATGTCTAAAAACCCCACGAGTCCCACCACTATATGAAGCAGCATGGTAAGTACGTATAGGTAAAACCATTTTAGTAAACATCAGTTTCTCATTTGTTTACTAAAACCCTGTAGAACTTTGTTACGAGCGCTTTCAAAATGTCATAGAAACTTGTGACGTCACAGCCACACCTCCTTCGAGAATAACAAGCGTGACCTACCAATACCAAATGTAATTACCCTATGTAGACACATTTCATAAGAAGGTTACTGTTAATGCTATCACGGGTTTACGACAGTTTACGTAACACTATAAGTACTATAACGTCAGTGCGAATAACAACTGTAAATTATTAGCATAAGTAATCTATAGAACAACTAAAATAATAGGTAAGCAGCTGTTATCTTACAAGGACTTAAAGACTTAGGCCAGGGATCGCGAAAAATACCATACCACCCCATGGGCACTTGCCAGGCTCCTCACCTCCGAAATCATGTCAAATATCTATATATTCTTCTTCTTCTTTGGGTAGTTCGATTTATCTAGTCTATCTATATAGACTAGATAGAGATAGATAAATAAATCGAACTGTCGTCGGTCGACACAACATTAGAAAAACCGGCCAAGTGCGAGTCGGACTCGCGCACGGAGGGTTCCGCACCATCAACAAAAAATAGAGCAAAAAAATCGTGTTTATGTATGGGAGCCCCCCATAAATATTTATTTTATTTTATTTTTAGTATTTGTTTTTATAGCGGCAACAGAGATACACCATTTGTGAAAATTTCAACTGTCTAGCTATCGTGGTTCATGAGATACAGCCTGGTGACAGACGGACAGACGGACGGACGGACGGACGGACGGACGGTCGGACGGACAGCGAAGTCTTAATAATAGGGTCCCGTTTTTACCCTTTGGGTACGGAACCCTAAAAACTGTATTCAGGTCTAAATTGTACAGATTTTTAGTTAGTGGCAATAAATGGATCCACTCCGTTATATAGTTATTTGTACAACAAGAGATCAAAGTTTGATATTTCTTCGAGTGCTTATTTTGAGTCCCGTGCAAGCGAAACATTCTATACTATCTAATTTAGAATCTTGAGCGTAGTAAGGGACTCAAAAGCGCACGAGATGTAAATAACTTTGATCTCGTGTAGTTCACAAAACTTTTCACCTCAGCAGTGAGAACATATTAGAGAACCCGAAAAATCACTTGTTTAATTATAAATTAACAAATTTTTCCAATGTAGTCAAACAAAGTTTATTTTTAGTTGCATAATACAGGCGTGTTTGCTGATTTGCTCGCACTGAAGGTGACTGGTGTAATGGTGTTAACAAGATGACATGATAATCTATTTACAAACTAGAGCGTGATTGTACTTCAGGTGGTTACATTTAAGTAAAAAACTGGATAAGTGCGAGTCGTGCAGAGCAGCGTGGAAGAAGAGGAAACAACAAAACACATACTCCTAGACTGCAAACAGGTAGAAGCATACAGGAACAAATACCTAGGGACTCCGAGCACACTAAAAGAGGCAGTCAGCAACCTGAAAACACTGCTAGGTTTCATGGACGAGCTGGGGTGGTTAGAGTAGCGCCACCTCGTTTCACGCAAAATAGGCACAATGGTTGTCGATTTGCGGAAAATGCCCAGAAGCACTAACTAACTAAGTGCGAGTCGGACTCGCCCACCGAGGGTTCCGTACTTTTTTGTATTTGTTGTTATAGCGGCAACAGAAATACATCATCTGTGAAAATTTCAACCGTCTAGTTATTATTACGGTTCATGAGATACAGCCTGGTGACACACAGACGGACTGATTGTTGACTTATCGAACTATATCGTTCATATACTTTAAGCAGTATTTTATTACCTCAATGGCTATAGATGACGTGTTGGTCAATTCACCTCGTATATTGGTTGACATCAGCTGAAATTAAAACACAATTATAGAGTTAAAAGGATGCTATAGATATTTATTATTTATTTTATAGTGATAAATAATAAACATAGAGAAAGTAACTTTGTTGTCCTAAAGGGACATACATTGTTAGAGCATCCTAGATTAAATCAAAATGAGCAAACAAATCATTAAATGTAACAACCAAGTACCGTGAAGTGTACCGACGATATAAAAATCAACCTTCCTGATAAAAAAATAATTGCATGTTTGTTAGCGCAAGCTACAAATACCGTAAGACGTAAACAAAGTCACATTAAATTAAAAGATAATATATCTATTGCTTCTAACTCTCTCACAGATCATAAACACGCGCGATAACTAAAATAATAGATTGTTATGTTAATCAATATGTACCTATATATATTTATACCTACTTGTACCAGTGTAAAATGTCATTCAATAGAACTTGCTAACTACGTAAACAAAAGTTACTAGTAAATTGACATTTAGTGTCAATTTTAGTATGGCGGTTTGTTTACATAGCAAGTTCTATTTGTAAGTAATATAGCAAAAGCAAATTGCGCACGATTTAATCTTTGAGAATAGAACTCTATTCTGGAACTGCGTTTGTATCGGTACAGCTAGCTAGGTATCTCTAGGTATATCTGCGAAGGAATGTTCTGGGGGCCTAGCCAAAATGACAATCGTTGAATAGAAAAAGCCAATCAAAAATTAAATAATGTGGCATTTGTCATACCAATACATTTTTTCTTTGGCTTTTGTCGATGTACGTTTGTCATCTTGGCTAGGCGGTGAACACATGAAAGAGAATTTATCATTAAACTTAACATGAAATATTTACCTCAGTTTTCTCCTTATAAGTAAGTTCAGTCTTAGATAGCACGTAGGATAACTTGGTGAGAGCTGCTTCAGGCGTCATGTCGAAGCCGGACACTACTCCGCAAGACGCTAAGAGCTGAAAGAAAAAACAAAGTCAATTAATCTGTCTCATGAATCTAGTATTTTAAGTTTTAACTGGATCGGGGCCCGATCATCGGGCATGAGGGGTGGGGGGAAATGACCGAACGGGATTGTCTTTATGTATCTTTCAGTAGGAGTAGCAGCGAAAGCGCTATTATTGTTTGTCCTTGTCACAGTCTCACATTTTTTTTATTCCCCATCATAAATTAGTATGGATTATGGTGGGCAACAAATAAATTCGACCAATCATAGTGACGCATTGCCCATGTTTTGTCCCTCACGGAGGCACGCGTATACCACTTCTATATGATCCTACCTTCTATGATCTGTCTGGACAGTCACTAAAACTAGTGACAAAAGAAATGAAGCTCAAAGTCGTTCAAAAATCATTACTTTTAGGCATAGAACTTATGGGATAAGGCCAGTGAAGCGGCTATATGGTGGAAAACATCGACGCTCTGAAGATTAATTCGTGCTTTCAGACACTTCCAGTCTATTGACCACGCTACATCATCTGAATTACGTACTTAATGTTGACGAATTTCAATTAAATTAACCAAGTATCGTAGCAACTGCGGTATGCGTGGTCAAACCCGATAAGTCGAGTAAAAGGATTCTTGATATTAGAACTATATGTGACATGCGTAGAATTCTTATTTGAATAATGAAATATTTAGATTTATTAGGTTTGACCTGTCAGCCCTCGCACTGTTGTCAACATTTTGAGACTGACTTATTCGAATCGATATATCCCGTGTTCGTATTCGAGATACCTGATACTTACCTGAGATATTTCGAGAGCGAAATCAAATAAGCACGTGGTGCAATGAGTGATGTAGACGATTTGGAGGCTATTTCTATATAGTTGAAGAGGTTGAAATGATTTGTACATACCCTGCCAGTCTCATAGAGGGGTGAAGCCACAGAACCCGTGGTGCACTGGGTTATGTTGACAAAGATCACACCTCGTTTAACAGCAGCCTCTATTTCCTTGAACAGGTCTTCACGGTTTGAAGGAATATTGCCGGCCCCGTAGCTTTCTATTACTACGCCTGTGAAGCATATATTTTGTTTTAGTACAGTCAGGAATGCAAGCCGCTATGCGAATTAAGTGCTCGTAATTTAGGTAGTCTTAGCATATACAGATTATGCTGCACAGCAGTGAACTTCTGTAGCAGAATTTAGTCTTTATAATAATAGACTCGCATATAAGCGCTGGTGGCCTAGCGGTAAGAGCGTGCGACTTTCAATCCGTAGGTCGCGGGTTCAAACCTCGGCTCGTACCAATGAGTTTTTCGGAACTTATGTACGAAATATAATTTCATATTTACCAGTTGCTTTTCGGTGAAGGAAAACATCGTGAGGAAACCGGACTAATCCCAATAAGGCCTAGTTTCCCCTCTGGGTTGGAAGGTCAGATGGCAGTCGCTTTCGTAAAAACTAGTGCCTACGTCAATTCTTGGGATTAGTTGTCAAGCGGACCCCAGGCTCCCATGAGCCGTGGCAAAATGCCGGGATAACGCGAGGAAGAAGAGAATAATAGACTACATGTCTGAAAAAATTCGACCAAGTGCATTTTAGCGGGTACTGTCTCAATAGTGACTACTCACCCTCAATAGGAGGCTGACAGAACGCATTGATGACCGAAGAGCTGATGCTAGGGAATATCCTCAGCAGTCCCACATTCCTGCAGAGTTTGGCGTGCAAGTGGCACCTCTCTATAGTTGTTGGCTTAAACACAGCCTTTTTGTTGAACTCTATATCGATCCCCACCTCGACCAGAGGAAGACAGTTGGGAGAGTCGAAGGCGTAGAGATTGTACGCTGAGATCTTGCGGACCCTGTAAACAGTTTTCAAAAATAATTATAAAATAATGGGTAGCAGACATACCTATACGCATAGTCTTTTCTTCCCAGAGTAACACAAGCCTACGTCACAATAATATTGCCACTTTACATAGCGCTATCGCATATTATCATATAGCGCTGTCGCATGATGACGTAGGCTTGTGTCAGTCACGTGGTCGGAAGAGAGTACCAGGCGGAGTATATTATTATACCATGCCTATACGTATAATGCAGACTCTAACATATTTCTTCATTTAGATATCCAGGTATTAATGGCTTAATTTGCTCGTTATAAAATATGAGGGCCTGCTTCATATCTAGATGTTAAAATTTTGACAGGTTACAGAAATAAGTATTAGCTCATTAATATCTAAAGGATAACGTAATTCCTAAACAGTTTCGTAATCTAGGTAGGTCTGTATACATTTAAGTACACATGTTTTACCTTATGGTAAACTAATTAATTATTATTATCTTGCCATTTTAAATGAAGTCCTTTAGACTTATTGGCCTTTTTGGAATTGTTTATATAATATGACTCATTTTTATTGCACTTGAATGTATAGGTAGGTACATTATGCAAACCTGTTCCCTCTGAAGAGTTTGCCCCCAAAGAACACGGTGACTTCTGGTATGTTCAGACAGCCAGCGATAAGCAACGACGACACGAAGTTGTCAGACCCGTCGCTGCGAGGCTCGAAGATCGGTATCTGTTCATACAATCAAAACAATTGATAAGTAGGTGCTTCTCTTCTTCGCAATGTGTGTTCGGCGTGATTGGCGTGAAGCCGGTAAAGTATACATAAAAGTACCTAATAATTTACGCTAATTTGATATGTTAAATGCGTGCATTAGGTTTACAAATGGTTTAGGTTGCCAACACGCTTTTTATGTAAAATCCTTGATATAACTTCATCACATATCATATAAGCGTTAAGTAGGTACTCATTCTTTCTGTTTCAGTGACCGATTCGCCAATATAGAATATTTCTAAGAACCATTAGATTACCTGGGAGCCAGTGATGACAACACATTTACCAATGTTCTCGAACATGAATGACAAAGCTGATGCTGTATAGGACATAGTGTCTGTGCCGTGCAGCACTATGAATCCATCGTATTCTTCATAGTATTTCTGTAATAGAATATAAATTATTTATGACGATGGATGTTTTAAATAGTTGATTAAAAGTTACGTGCCTAGATCGGATGAAAAACAGTTCACTCACCATAACACTTTCCGCAATTTGTATCCATTGGGCTTCTGTCATGTTAGAGGAATCCAAGAGTGTGTCGTACTCGAGTATTTTATAGAATATCCGAGAGTCTTGATCTTTGGCCGCTGTTCGATGATAAAAGCACAATATTTTATGTAAGTATGGTCAACCAGGATAATTGCAATTATGGGGCAAATGCAACTACTCTAACAATTTTATGGTACACTTTCAGCAGTCATAAAACAGAGTTCACATTTGGTATAAGTGGTTCTAGCTTTAGACTAACTTCTTGTATTTAGAGTAGTTGCAATTTCCCTGGTTGACCTTAAGTATGTAAGATTAATGTTCTCATATAAATATTTAAGTTTGTAAAGAAATTCATTTCAAAAGTAAGATAGAGCATGCTATGAATGTGGCGGTTGCAAAAACATCCGGCACTGCATTAACTTTACCATCAGGCCACATACAGAAATATGACAGTAGTTATCTCTTTCTCACATACGTGGTAAAACAAGGAAGGACGTGTCGAATCCCGGCATGGACAACCTGCTCCTCCAGAAGGCATGATCGTGAAGTTGCGGATATCCTCGGATCAGGTTTTCAAAAGCCGCTTTTTGTGGTATAAGAACTGTGAACAAAGATATTGCTTTATACTGACGAGTTATTTGCTGGGTGTACCTACTAAATATTTTTTTCCCATGTCCATATATGCCATATGCCTATGTCCGTCTGTCTATCCGCTGTTGCCGCTGTGCACCGTAGGTAGGTAACTCCTTTTTATTAGGGTTCCGTAGCCAAATGGCAAAAAACGGAACCCTTATAGATTCGTCATGTCTGTCTGTCTATCTGTCTGTCTGTCCGTTTGTCCGTCCGTATGTCATAGTCACTTTTCTCCGAAACTATAAGAACTTTGCTGTTGCAACTTGGTAAGTAGATGTATTCTGTGAACCGCATTAAGATTTTCACACAAAAATAGAAAAAAAACAATAAATTTTTGGGGTTCCCCATACTTAGAACTGAAACTCAAAATTTTTTTTTTCATCAAACCCATACGTGTGGGGTATCTATGGATAGGTCTTCAAAAATGATATTGAAGTTTCTAATATCATTTTTTTTCTAAACTGAATAGTTTGCGCGAGAGACACTTCCAAAGTGGTAAAATGTGTGCCCCCCCCCCCCGTAACTTCTAAAATAACAGAATGATAAAACTAAAAAAAATATATGATGTACATTACCATGTAAACTTCCACCGAAAATTGGTTTGAACGAGATCTAGTAGGTAAGTAGTTTTTTTTTAATACGTCATAAATCGCCTAAATACGGAACCCTTCATGGGCGAGTCCGACTCGCACTTGGCCGCTTTTTTTTTTAAGGTATGTAAAGGATGGATGAATTTCAAATTTAACTTCAACGTTCTGGGCTCTCGTTGGATAGGACTTTCAAAAATAATATGAGTACAAACCCTTTTTTTGATAGTCAATAATATGAAAGAAAACATGAAAGTAAGGCTTGATAATAAGACCTTTCGATGAAAACTATGATATTTTGAACAATCGATGGGTATCTACCGTTTGTAGGTTGTTTGTAAAAAGTTATCATTTCGCGATAATTAGGTGTTCCCTAACATATAAGTAGGTATCAACTTTTCGATACCTACAATTAGTATGGCAACTTGGTTATTTCAGTTGGAACACAGACCGTGTTTTGTTCAATGTACGAGTAACTTTCGACCTATTTAAGTTTCCCTATTGTGATGATGGGTTGTGTTGTGATTGGCGACTAGGTACAAACAAAACCGTAGATACGGGGTAGATGCCCTGAGCATGGCCCGATTGCTATAAGCCGGTTTTTTATTTATTTTATTTAGATAAACAAACAGTGTATATGATAAGCTTAGGTAAAATCATCATAATGTTTGTGTTGTATTAATATATACACGTATAAACTGTAATGGGTCTTTATTCATGATAAGTATGGCGTCAGATAGTTATAAAGATTATCATAACTATCAATGGTTTGTTAATTAATAGCAGTGATCTGAGAAAAGCGTATGATGTTTTATATAAAAACAGGAACATTCGATCGAACATTGCATTTAAACATGTTTAATCATTATTAATAATATTATCATTAAAGGTTATACCTATGTCTTTTGCGCTAATTTTACAAATGGTAGGTACTTATCTAACTTACAATTTTCTAAGCTAATAGGTACTTATCCAATCATTCATAAAATGCCACGAATATAAGTAGGTGTATTTCATTTCAAATTATTCCATACTAAAAATGTTATCATAATATGCTGTATATTTACTTTTGTGGCCAAAATCGCAGTATTTTGCGGGATCTCAGGTGAAACAGTTATTTACGTAACCTGAAAATGAGACTCACAACTCTAACATTGCTTGCTGTAGTACTTAGCATCTGCCACCTCTGTCTTTCTATAGGTGAAAACCGATGTCCTAAGTTGAAGCTGGTAACGATAACATCACAGCGGTAAGTTAAACTTATATTTACAGAAATAGGTACTTACCTACGTTGATTGCATAGCAGTTAATCACATGATACCACATTATTATAACAGTAGGTACAAGTTTTTCTAGGTATTAGTAATAAAGTGGCCTTATACAAAATGGGTAAAACTAGGATACTTAGAAACCATATTGCATGCATAAGTACTCTTATTTCTTACAAATGAAACGAAACTAACGATAGTATCTTTTAGTCTACAAAGAATACGTGGATTGATTGATTGAACATTGGGATATTCTTAAGGCTAGTAAAAATAGATATATAAACAGTGACGTTTTATTTATGTAGACGTGTGACGTTCATAGTTGACAAAACTCTATGTATATAAGTAATAAAACATAAATCTCCTTTGCGCAGCAGACTGGTAAATTATAGCTTTAGATTCGCGACAGTTACATTAACTCAAGGTTCCTTGATAGTGTGTTCATTAATTTGTATAATTATGTCCAATAACATCAATAACTGGTTCAACCAGGTTTGCTTTTATATTTGCGTACAGTTTTGATTTAATTGGCCAAATTTAGTGGAACCAGCTCCGACTGGATTCACGGCGACATTTTAACGAGCTATTTAAGTAGGTATATTATTTTAATTATTGTCACAACTATGAATATCAAAAAACTGTTGGTTATAATAACAATCGATTTCAAACATATTTTTAAAAAACTTACCGCCATCTCTGTTTTTGACCATTCCAATAGTACCGCCAGTATAAATAACTAGAACTCTTCTATCATTCATCCTGAGACTTTTAACAGGATTCGTAGTTAAGGACATCTCCATAAAACTTCTTGCTTTTTGAACTTTAGCAGCAACTTTTGGGTTAACAGCGCTAATATTTTCTGAACCACCATTTTGATTTACACTTTTTCGCGCGTCCCCATCCCCGTTTTTGTCTGAATTGCCATTAGTTGGCTGCATTTCACGGTCCAATGCTGCCAGGTGTGGTTTTAATATTTTCACGATTTCTCTTAGAACGCGGGACGCATGTGTGTTATGCTCGTGAAGCTGAAACGCGGACTGAAGTCTTCTCGGCATTAACGTAGTTATTCAAGGCGCTTGACCTATTAAAACGACTTATTTATAACTAGGAAACTGTTTCACGTACATTGATCTATTATGGTGCTGCTTGAGATGCAGGGTTCCTATATTAGCTGCAATGAATACGAATTAAAGCAGAATGAACGTTTGTCCAACTTTGATTGTATCAAACTTTCCACATATTTATCAAATTATTTATAATTTTCTCATTAACGGCAATTTGTGTATTAGACTCGTGAAAATCATAGATACTGTCAAAAAAAGACAACTTTTTTGTGTCAAGTGTCAATACGTTGACGACCGGTCTGGCCTTTTATAGAGTCAGACCAAGAAAAGTCTGCAGCGGATTTGATAGCCCACGCAGTGCAAGTGTTATTTACACGTCATCATTTCATAGAAGTTTGACGTTTAAAATAACACTGGCACTGCGAGGGCTGTCAAATCCGCTGCAGACTTTTCTTGGTCTGATTCTACTTACTTTACTCTTTGGGTCTGGCCTACTAGAGTCTGTGCGGAAAGAGAAGAGTCGTGGAATGTATGGGTCCCAATCATGTCCCAATACATTCCATGACTCTTCTCTTTCCGCACAGACTATATGAGTGGGAGTGACCCTGCCTGAGAATCCGATGGTCCCGGGTTCGAATCCAAAGATAGTGTCATGTTCTGTGCTGGATTGCAGTGTAACAGGGCCAAATAATCTGAGCAATTACTCATTTTACAGGCAATTAATGACAATCCGGGCGAAATTTTCTAAATGATAATTTGCTAAATTAATAGCATAAATAGTGTTAGAAGCCAGTTTTTACGGTCATTATAGGTTTTTCTTCCGTAATCAGTTATTTTTTTTATGATTTAAGTCAATATTCATGATTATTTTGTGTTAATGTTACGTTACGCTAGGGCTTGACAAAATTATCAATTGATCATATAGGTACTTTAAAAAAAAGCGCTGGTGGTCTAGCGCTAAGAGCGATAGCGACTTTCAATCCGGAGGTCGCGGGTTCAAAATGAGTTTTTCGGAACTTATGTACGAAAATATAGTTTGATATTTACCAGTTGCTTTTCGGTGAAGGAAAACATCGTGAGGAAACCGGACTAATTCCAATACGGCCTAGTTTCCCCGTTGGGTTGGAAGGTCAGATGGCAGTCGCTTTCGTAAAAACTAGTGCCTACGTCAATTCTTGGGATTAGTTGTCAAGCGGACCCCAGGTTCCCATGAGCCGTGGCAAAATGCCGGGATAACGCAAGGAAGAAAAATATCATATAGGTAGGTACTTTAGATACTTAGTCGATAACTAGTCGAAGTAGTCTATCAATATTTTGTAATAATTACCGAAATGATTAGTTACCTCTATTAGTAAACTAGTCATTTCTGAATATTTTAAATAAATGCACTACACTACCGATCATTAGAGAAAGCTATTTAAAGCATACCGCAGGGCTGACATCAGTTTAGTAATTAACGTAATTATTACTACTACTATCTTACATGTTAAATTTTAGTTATACTTATTTAGGTACACGAAACAAAATTGGTCTTGGACCTAATAAGAAACTATTATATAAATTATATTAAATAAAAATTACAAAAAATAACGTACTTAATCTCCGTAATAAGGCGTAAAGATTCATGAAAAAAAGCCTGACTGACCTTTCAATAAACATCTATTGCTGTTCTGCCATTCAATTTGTTTATTAGCAAGGTCTTAATGAACTAATTAATGATCACTTCAAAATTATTGACAACCCTAGCTTAACGTATCAAGTTTAAACCAACACAATTATAAATATATTGCGGGTTCAATATCATTTTCACCAGTTTTCTCTCGGAATTGTGTCCTATCAGTTGTGTCTTGTGTCATAATTATTGTTGTAGGTAATACTTTGCTTATTTTAGAAAAATGGTAAGATATTTGAATTTTCTATGGTGATTTTATCATCATTCATCATCTTCCTCGCGTAGTCCCGGCATTTTTGCCACGGCTCATGGGATTTTTCAATGGTGATTTTATAACATGAAATTAAATAACGTCTAGAGAATTTCTCGAAGTAATTGGACATTTTACGGCATCTTGTACGATATCTTGTTGTTGCGAGCAAAATTCGCGGGAACTTGCGATAATCGCCTAATAATCGCGTTGTATTAGGACGACTGATTTGTACCATTTATTTGTAATGATTAAATCGTGCCAATCAAACCTGTAACATGACATTACAGTAACATTTCATCTACGCTTCAAACGTATGTTTTTATGATTCGAGTATGTTCGTGTAAATCCAAATACTTAAAATTGTTAAGGTAATTTAGAAAATGGACGGTAATTTAATGGAATTAAGGATGACTTAACCTACATTTTGAAGTATTCGGACCGAGTTATAACACGATAGATTACACCGAAATGCTACAAATATCAAATACCTAATAGGTATAGAGTCTGTGCGGAAAGAGAAGAGTCGTGGATTGTATTGGGCTCCATACATTCCACGACTCTTCTCTTTCCGCACAGAGTCTATATATGTACCTATCTTAAGTCTCACATATGCAGGTTTCCTTCGACGTCAAAGGAGTCATAGCACCCGTCTTCACGCCGATCGACGATGCAGGATGTGTCAACTTCTCAGTCATACCGGAATACTTCAACTACTTACATGAGAATGGCGTGCAAGGAATACTGGGTATGAATTATTTATTATTTACATTTACAGATTGTCATAATATTATGTTATGAGTAGGTAGGTTAACTAGCAGGTCCATCCATGTCCAATTAGTCTAATTTTGAAACCCAAAGAACTGCTAATTGTCGGCTAAAGTCGCAAATCTGTTCTCTCCCTCGAAAGGAGTTTGAAAATTTAGGTATTGTTGCTTAAATGCGCCGTTTGGATGGCAAGGTTATCTATCTACGTATAGGTACCTAGATCACCTGGCGGGCCACCTATAAAAGCCTAGCGTGCCACAAGTTGAGTACCGCTGCATGATGGTACCTACTTATACATATCCCAGCAAACATTTTAAGTATTTTTTCCTAGGCTCGAAGAAGATTTTACCAATTTAAGTAAAAATTACGTCTTAAGTCACCAATTATTTTACGTATTGTACACTTTTACTTCAAAGTCAAAATATAGGGACAATAAAACGTAAATTTCACTTCATAAATAGACCATGAAGTCAGGGACTTACGGGTTGAAAATAAGGCGAAATATTAGGTAAAAGTTACCTTGAAACCTGACCTCAAATCTACTAATAAGGCATTTTAGGTGTATTTGCGACGTAATTATTTCTTATACGGGGACCATGAAGTCACGGACTTTATGGTGGAAAATAAGTCGAATTACTAGGTAAAATTCACTTCGAACCCTGACCAATAGGTCAAATCTAGTAATAAGACATTTTAGGTGTATTTGCGACGTAATTATTTCTTATACGCAGACCTTTAGGTCGTCGATTTTATGTCGATTTTGCTACTAATTTTAGGTAAATGTTACTTAAAATAGATACCAAATTGCGACCATATAGTTAAAAACACTTGTAAAGTACTATCAATACCATAAGGTGCCGCCATTTTCTTTCATTATAACGCGACGCAAAATATGAAATTGCATAATTTAAGTTGTTATGTCTTGAATGGTGCCATCGCACGGCACTTCATATTGCTAATATTCAAAATAAAACAATATTTTTGATTACAACACTCCATTACAAGCAAATATATGCATTTTGATTTTATAAAATGTTGAAAACTTAAATATTTCAAGAGCCCATCAATAGTTTAGTATGTAAACCTAACATACTGCACGAAAAAATTTTTCTGCGCACTAGATTTCATCGTTCTTCATCTGCGTAATCGGCCTAAGTAAATTATTTTAGAGTCTGTGCGGAAAGAGAAGAGTCGTGGGATTTGAGGGCGCGCCAGTGCTATTTTATGGTTTTTGCTATGCTGACAACACTGGTCACGTGATTATAGTACGACACTGAAGTTCATGATACTTGAATCCCTTATGTTCCGGTTTTTTGCCACGGCTTACTAAACGGTGGTGGTGTCGGCTCGTCAAGTCAATCCTCTGATCTAGCGCAGGCACTAGTTTTCTTTTTAAAATCTTGTTTTTATGTCTCAGATACTAAAAAGTGACAGTGCGATTGACAAAACTGCTAAAACTAGTTAAGAATCTGCCCAATAAAACTCTTATTTTAGTACCAAATAAGATAGTCTCATTTATGTACTGCCTAATCTGTGCAGTCCAACAGTTATTTAAATACAAAACCGGGTAGATCAGATAGAAATTGGGCAATAGAACTGTAATTTTAGTATCTGGGATATAAAAATAGTGCATAAGTAGGTAGGCCTTATTGGGATATGTCCGGTTCTCTCATCTCACGACACGATATTTTACTTCGCCGAAAAATCACTGCTAAAAGTGCTAAATATGAAATATAATTTCGTAACTAACAGAACCTAGTAAACGAACTTACAGTCAGCAGCAGAAGTTCCTAAGCGGACGAGGTGTTCAAAATGATCTTGACGCGACGTTATTGTTAACATAATAAGAGCGTGTCAAGGTCATTTTGAACACCTCGCCCGCTTAACAACTTCTGCTGCTGACTGTACAAATAAAGAAATATTTTATTAGAAAACATTTATTCTTCAAATTAAATTAAATAATTATTTATTTCAGAATACTTTTCCATAATATTATATTAGTAACTAACTAACTACTATTATTATACTGTAACTAGTATTATATTTGTAATCGAAGTCTGAATTTGAAAAATTCAATGTCACTTATGTTGAGCTAGCTTCAGAACAACCAGGGACACTCATAGAACTATCTTCATCTGAATTGGATGTGCTTGAATCCGGTACGTAGATTATTACAAATTCTTGCATTATTACATAGCGGTCTTTTATTCGAGATACCGTAGGTACTTTTACTCAATCCTGAAAAAAGATAACATATAAATATGCATAAAATGGCAAGTATCAAGACTATTTCACAGTTATTTTAAAAATCATGAATGACCTGCATATTTATGAAAATGAATATATTTTGAATGAATACCGATACTTACCGATTATATACCGAAGACAAGTTACTTAAGGGGCTGATTAAATAGGTAATTATTTAATATTAAATACAACATCAATACCCGTGAATAGCGGAAACACGACCCGCAACTTTTTGTAAGTCGATAGTCGGCTTTTAGCCGTTTTCTTCCCGCTAACAAAACCGAACAATGTTAAAATATGATTTTCCTTGTGGTTTTATGTACGGTTTAATCGTGTTTTGAAAATATTTTATACATAAAACTTGCGGTTTTTGTTAATAAAAATATACAATGACAGAAGTTTGTTTACTTTTTACAAGACAGGTGTCAAAGGTTCGATTGCCATATAAAATTGAAAATGTTAGTTCCCGTTTCTGCCACGACATGGCCACGACTCTTCTCTTTCCGCACAGACTCTACATGACTGTGGCCGCCATTATCATTACAAAACTTCAAGTTGTTTTCTTGTCGGACATTTTGTTCCTGAGTGAAAAGAATATATCATCGCGTCTCATCTAAATATTGCCTCGCAGAGTAATTATATGGTAAAAAATATGTCACCACCACGTCTAAAGGTGGTAAAGATTACCAAATTAGTACATTTCAACTACGCGGCACGTCGTGGCGACGTCGAATCCACGTCGGAAACATGACCTAATGTTGACCTAATGGTTGTAATCACTAAATTGCCGTCAATAAATACGTCGCCGGCACGTGCTTTTTTCCCCATTTATGTCGACTCGACGTCGATTCGAGGTGCCTCATTTTGGTCACCTAAATTGTGCGACCTAAAATAGGTGCCTTTCTCGCAATATTGACCAAAAATGTTTGCTGGGATACGTATTCCTTCAAATGTATTTGAGGACTTTCTGTTTCTTTGAGCCGGTAGTCTTTGAAACTCTGATGTCTAAAGTGTTTCCTTCCAATCAACCATGAACTCTCATAATACCTCACTAGTGGGCGGCACCACCGGTGAGTCCATCACACTGAGCTTGGAGGAGCGCCGGGCTGTTCTCGAAGCCTGGGTGAAAGCCAGACCAGAGGGCATGAGGATCATCATGCAAGTTGGTGGCGTGCCCATGCCTGACGTCATCAAGATGGTGAGTGACAACTGTTCACAGTACTTTATCCATAAGTCCCAGAGTACATTTTTCGGTTTTGATTTTGGAACCTTCTTCTATTCCAAAAAAGTTTTTTTTAAGGATATCGGGATTTAGGAAGATATATTAGCCGAAATACGTTGATTTTAGATTGATCACTAGACTTCTAATCCTGAATAAAATAATCGTAATAATCTCTTGACAGCATTTCACTAGATACATTCTTACGAACGTGCAATAATATGACACGCTGTTATGGCTCTACAACTAAGATCGTGTCAGATATTTCTGACTGTAGGTACTCTTTAAATTTTTCTTAGAGTGCTAGGTAACCAAGTTCTGGATTGTCATAATTACATTTTTGAGCTCAGCCATGGATAATTAAAACGTAACGTTTTCCTTCGTGTCTATAGGCACAGTACGCTGAGCAACTGAAAGCCGACGCCATAATGACCCTCCCAGAGATATACTACAAGCCGAAGACCGTGGAACACCTGGTGGACTACCTGCATGCGGTCTCGAGCGCTGCGCCCTCGCTGCCCCTACTCTATTACCACTTCCCAATGATGAGTGGAGTCGACGGTAAGACAGAGTACAGACACTGCAAACATCATCATATCATGACTCTCCACCGCAGCCTATGGGCACTGGCTTGTAGAGTGACACGCGCGTTTTCGACCTTACAAGCTTACAAGGATACATCCTTAATGGAAACGTTACTCACCATCAGGAACACTACACTACATACTTACACTTTATTTTCGGTTCGATTAAAACAGTCGTATAGGTGGCTCTGAAATGGAACTATTTCCTAAGAAAAATAAAGTGTTAACAAGCAGCTTAATGTTCATAATATGTATTTGTTAAATATTCAAAATTTCCCCTCACAGTAAACATGCCAGAATTCTTCAAACTGGCTTCGGCAAGGATCCCCAACTTCAAAGGAATGAAGGCAGATCTGGGAGTGGCGTTACAAGTTTCTGACCAACTCGGAGAAGACCAGAGAATATTCAATGGAAATCATGTAAGTTTAACTTTAACCTTGGTAATATACAATTGTTCTAAATTTCATAGTTTCTTGTCATGTACGAAAAAAAGGAAAAATCATCAGGAAATGAAATCTTCAAAGGTGGGATCGTCGATTTAATTCCACACATCACTGTTTTTAACCGCCTTCAAAAAAAAAAGGAGGTTCTCAGTTTGACCCGTATGTATGTATGTATATATGTATGTATGTATGTATGTATGTATGTATATTTGTTCGCGATTATCTCGCGTTTGGCTGAACCGATTTTGATGCGGTTTTCAGAAAAGTGTTTCTTACATTCTGGAGAAGGTTTTAGTATACATAGATCTGAGCTGATGCTGAACCCTGGCTGTACCTAGTGGAACTCAGGTTTGGTGCAACATAGGCTCACGCTGTTTTGGTCATCCGACACGCCTTGATGAGCACTTGGGAGAGCAGTACCCAAGATAGAGCTGATGCTGAACCCTGGATGTACCTAGTGGAACCCTGGATGTACCTAGTGGAACTCGGGATGTACCTAGTGGAACTCAGGTTTGGTGCAACATAGGCCCACGCTGTTTTGGTCATCCGTCTCATCTTGATGAGCACTTGGGAGAGCAGTACCCAAGATAGAGCTGATGCTGAACCCTGGCTGTACCTAGTGGAACTCAGGTTTGGTGCAACATAGGCCAACGCTATTTTGCCATCCGTCACATCTTGATGAGCACTTGGGAGAGCAGTACCCAAGATAGAGCTAATGCACCAAACCACCCTGGCTGGCAGGGTTCACCCTGGCTGTACCTAGTGGAACTCAAGTTTGGTGCAACATAGGCCCACGCTATTTTGGTCATCCGTCACATCTTGATGAGCACTTGGGAGAGCAGTACCCAAGATAGAGCTGATGCTGAACCCTGGCTGTACTTAGTGGAACTCAGGTTTGGTGCAACATAGGCCCACGCTATTTTGGTCATCCATCACATCATGGTCAGCACTTGGGAGAGCAGTACCCAAGATTGAGCTGATGCTGAACCCTGGCTGTACCTAGTGGAACTCAGGTTTGGTGCAACATAGGCCAACGCTATTTTGGCCATCCGTCACATCTTGATGAGCACTTGGGAGAGCAGTACCCAAGATAGAGCTGATGCTGAACCCTGGCTGTACCTAGTGGAACTCAGGTTTGGTGCAACATAGGCCCACGCTATTTTGGTCATCCGTCACATCTTGATGAGCACTTGGGAGAGCAGTACCCAAGATAGAGCTGATGCTGAACCCTTGCTGTACCTAGTGGAACTCAGGTTTGGTGCAACATAGGCCCACGCTATTTTGGTAATCTGTCACATCTTGATGAGCACTTGGGAGAGCAGTACCCAAGATAGAGCTGATGCTGAACCCTGGTTGTACCTAGTGGAACTCAGGTTTGGTGCAACATAGGCACACTTTGTTTTGGTTAACCGACTTGTCGTCGTGTGCCTATGTTGCGGAGTTCCACTAGGTGGGTCGATGAACTTTTTTCTAACTGCCTTTAAAAAAAGGACGTTCTCAGTTTGACCCGTATGTATGTATGTGTGTATGTTTATTCGTGATTATCTCACGTTTGGCTGAACCAATTTTGATGCGGTTTTCAGAAAAGTGTTTGTTACATTCTGGAGAAGGTTTTAGTGTACAGTACATGGATGGTTTGAAAAACCAATTGGACCCGGTAGGTGGCCATGCTATCGGTATACCTACCAATAAATTTATGTTGCTAAAACCGATTTAGATAAAATAGTGGGAGTGGGAGTCGGAGTCGGACTCGGACTGGGACTGGGAATGGGAGTGGAAGTGGGAGCAATATACATACAAATCGTTTAGCACCAAAATGTCATATTATGTTGTGTCGCGATTATCATCGAGTTAGGCCATCACCAACATTAGTAGACTAAATGGAGAGCCTAACAAACTAGTATTTTAGCCCAAAACCTAAAATAAATGAAGTATCTACCTATCACTAAAAAGTAAAAAATAAAATAAAATAAATAAAAAATAATTAAAAAATTAAAAATAAACAAAAATGAAACCAAAATAAAATAACTTAATATAATATCTTTTTTAAAAAAAGGGAACCGCCTTCAAAAAACCAACCCACTGAAAAGTGCAAAATAATTTTTATATGGCACCCCTTTACGTGTCCACTGTGTCCAGTCCCTATCCCACGGCGTAAAGCAATTTTTTGCCAAAAAGTAATTAATACCTAATAATAAGAAAATAAATAATCATCCGGGTAATTACTTAGTTTTTGAAGGCGGTGCCAAACCAACAAAAACAGTCTTTACTACCAATCAGAAAAACAATACGAGTACGTAGTACCTACAAGAACTAAATTAATGAGTAAACTAAGTATGTCTTTATAATGCAAGTAAGTACAGCGTTCTTCGTTGTCTAAAATATCGGTTCTCAAAAATTTTGGTTTGGCACCGACTTCAAAAACTAAGTAATTACCCGGATGATTATTAATTTTCTTATTATTAGGTATTAATTACTTTTTGGCAAAAAATTGCTTTACGCCGTGGGATAGGGACTGGACACAGTGGACACGTAAAGGGGTGCCATATAAAAATTATTTTGCACTTTTCAGTGGGTTGGTTTTTTGAAGGCGGTTCCCTTTTTTTAAAAAAGATATTATATTAAGTTATTTTATTTTGGTTTCATTTTTGTTTATTTTTAATTTTTTAATTATTTTTTATTTATTTTATTTTTTTGGTAAAATGTTCCCTAACAAATTGTTTTTTTTTCCACAGCTTGTGGCTCCACCAGTTTTGCTCGGCCACGATTCCAGCATCGCAACTGTGACCAACATGTTTCCCAGACTAGTAAGGGGCGTGATCGAGGCGGTAAAAGGTGGTGAGGTGGTCAAAGCCAGGGCTCTCCAGGAGAAACTGAGCAATCTGGTCACTGCTATATCTTCTCAAGGTAAAAGCTTTGCTCAGTATTTTCTTTACAATATATATTTTTTAAAGCATAATTACAAACACAAATTGGTCGCGACTAACCTTAGAAACACCTTACTTTATGAAACGGCCGCATCACCACCAAGACGAAAAGGAAAGTTACACAAAAATAAAAACTAAACTGAATAAATTTATGACTCCGCCATTTTGAACGCGACCTGTAGAAGAGAACATCCGGATATACGAAAGCATTTAATTTTTAGGAAAATTATAGTCGTTATACATATTTAGATATTTTCTACAGGAAAACACGAACAATGTAAAGGAATTACCGTAAAACGGGGTGAGTAGGTTTCGCGGGGAGAGGTGGGTTATGAATGGAGAGAGAAGGTCTGAGAGGTGGGTGAGAAGGGATTTTAAGGCTACTGCTACAAAAATAATGTATTCCAATTTAAAATGGAGCTATAGTAATACGCATAATAAAAAAAAATCGATCCAACAATCTTCCAAAATCACCTTTGCATGGAAACCCCTCTCACCCCAAATACGAGGCACTACGGGGTGAGGTGGGGTTTCCTCTTTATCGTCAAAGTTATGAAATGGAACTACGCAAAATAAAATAATAACTAAAATACAAACGTCCGGAACACTTATTATATACAGTATATACACCATTCAGTTTTCATATGTAAAAATAAAATGTTATCGAGGTTTGAATTTCAGTTTTGACCCTACTCACCCCATTTTACGGTACCTACCAAGAATAAGTATGTGAAATTCGTATCGCCAATGACCAAATAACGTTTTTTTTGTCATTTTCAGGCGAGTTCCTTCCGACCATGAAAGCAGCCATGCCGATGATAACCGGAATCCAGGTGGGGCCACCTCGTCGACCGCTAGCCAGCATCGATGACCTAAAGAAGGGTCAGCTTATGGAGAACCTCAGGAGACTGAATTTTGGCCGAATGGAGGATGCATGAGCGTTAAATAAAGTTGAGAATATTCAGTTTCAATTATAAACTTCAGTGTAATATATTTCAAAACTTTATTCATGCATTTGTAAGTATATGATAGATTATAAATCTGACCACTGCCGCTGGTTAAGCGTATTTTTATACCTCTAAACTTGTAACTAACTAGTTTATAAGATTAATACATAATGCTTATGTATAAAGGATGACTGACGTTAGACCGGGCCATGGTCGACCCGGAGCTTCCGGTGCTTCGTATTCTATGGCAAGCACATCTGATCACCGTCTGATCATCTGTCATATAAAATAACATGTCGGATGCCTCGGCCCGGGCACGGCCCGGTCTAGCGAAAGTTATCCTTAATTAAGTACTTATATGACTAAATTGCTGTGCCCTTACAGGGTCTATATTCTATATAAATATAATATATTGGCAATAAAGATGTTTGAAGTTTGATCTTTATAAAAATATTTACTTTGCAAAAAACCTTACCATTTTTAATCTTTATTTTTGTATGATGTAAGTAATCACACTGCGGCAAACCTTTTGCCTCGGCCCAACATATCGCCATCAACAATGACATAAACATATATTATCTCTGTTATCGGTGCGTCAAATGTTATTATCAAATAGAAAACAGTGTAGAGTTTGTGTAGAGCTTCGTAGATTTCCGTAGACTCCGTAGAGTTTTGATGAACACACGTCTTGCGTGCTCATCAAAACTGCGTCTGAGCGACGTAGGTTCAGAAATACGTTCTTGCCCTATGACGGTCTTCGCCATGTCAATGACCTTACTTAATTTTTCTTGCATATATTCATATAGTTATTACACCGAAACAGATTTTTAATAACTCGTGACAGATGCGCCATATCGCATTCCATAGGTAGGTACCTACCTAGATCTCTACCTTCGACAATCAGATCAAGCAATATGCCACAATTATTTTGCGCACCCTTGCCAGCTGTTAATAAGGTAAGGTAAACGTAGTTAAACGTGGTGCTCGACGCGGTACCAGTACATGTGATCTTGAAACTTAAGTCATTGTCAATAGAGGTGACAGCAGTGTGGCATCTATTGGGCATGTCGAGCACTAATAGTACGTTTACCTTATTCCGTGTTAACTACCAGTGTTAACTACATTTATTGTGCAATCTAGAGAAAACTATAAGGTGAAAAAAAATACAAGAAGAGTTTAAATTTTTATTGTTTGCGTTTTCACGATTTGTATATTTATTTTTGTACTTTTGCCAACAGTCTTACTCGTAATTCTACTTGACTAGTTTAAGGCTCCTGAGTTTGCCTTCGATCCGTTTCCTCGCCTCGGCAGAAATGGGCCGTTGGGGCAGAGACGGCGGACCCACTTTGATGCCAGTTACGATTTCCATGCCGGCTTTCATTATTGGCACCCAATCACCTAAACAAAAAGATAATATTTTGCAACGTCTATTATATAACATCCCAAATCATAATATAAACATACAACACCAGACCAGGGTGCGTAGCCAACATGCAACATGCCAATCGTTTACGCTGCGTAGCGAACGAAACGTAACTGTCGCTATCACACGAATATGGAAGAGTGATAGGTAGAGTTATTGTAGCGCAAGCGATTGTCACCTAGGCTAGGCATCCGGGCCCTAAATATCCTTCTCCAAAGCAGTGTAAGGAGCTCTCCTCTAACACACATGGTTTTTTACCAAGGCGGCGCGAAAAAGTACTCTTATTCCAGTACTGCTATTCAAATAAAACCAAGTACTAGGTTGACTAGGTAGATACAATGGTACATACTGCACAATCTTGCAGCGTATCGCCTGTATCTAAACGAATTACTTGCTGACTTTTACAATTCAAAACCCTTACGCCTCAGCCATTGGTGAAGTGAAAACTTCTTTAGCGGCGCTGTGCACTTTTTGTGATGGGGAAAAAATGTTAAACTCGCGACAGAGGTCACGTGCCCGTAAGATTCGTAAGACGTAAGACGGACACGTGACCTGATCGAAAAACTTTGAATTTTCACTTCTGTCGGTACTCCCGGAGTGCAACCCGTTGTTTTTTTTGTCGATGATGATAATACATACTAGCTATTCTTAATCTTAGGGCTTTGAAAGCGGTATGTATTACTTACCCTCAACAGTGTGTGCCTCTACAGCAAGACTGAGAGTTTCCTGCAGTGCTCTTGCTTTTGCAATGTCATTGGCTTCCACAGCAGCCAGGATATCCTGAGCCAGCTTCGGGAAGAAGTTGAAAGTGGTGCCGATGCTGGACTTGATGCCAAGTAACGCTGCTGGGGCTACAAGCTGGAAATTAAAGAGGAGTTCTATAAGGAATAGATTGTATTGTCATTTTCTCTCTTTTTTTTGAAATGAAATGAAGTGAAAATGCTTTATTGCCACAAAAAAAAGTACAAAATATAAACTAACTAACTTAAACTAACTATTCTAATAATATTAAGTATAAGTTATAATTATTAATAAATGATGTGGCAAACGGTTTTGGCGTCAGCATGATGCTGAAAATGCCCACCCACATGGGTGACACTTCAGCGCTGTTTTTCAGCCAGAACCAAATTCCCTTCGCACCTCCACAAATCAATTATATGTAAACCGCGTTTTAACATCAACATAATGTCTTAAACTAAATTAAAGTGAACGAAAGAGTGGAAAATATAGTACTTTAACCAGGTGATTTAGCCAGATACTTATTTTATTTATCTTAGGTTCGCCGCTTCAGCCAAAAGCTGGGAAGGCTGCTTTGGGGCAAAAGCATCCCTTCTCTAACGCGACTTGTCGCGGCTTAGTATATGCTCCCACCAGTCGCTACAAAATGCGTCCAGTCCAGGGGCCCGTTTCTCAAAAGCTTGTAACTCCCCCCAGTCATCCTATTTTCTTTTTTCGGTTTGCCTAGGCCCTAGCGCATTCCATCCTAAATTATGCTATAAGTCCAAAAATATGTCCGGTTCAGAACTTACAATTGTAATACACAATTCTAATCAATCATTATTGACAATATAAACTAAGAAAACTTACAGTATCCGCTCCTAGGAATATCTCTTGGTCGTCCTTAAGAGTCCTCAATACTTGCGCGCCCTCGCTCAAGTCGTTCGCGGTGAACTTGATGCCTTTGAAGTTAGGGATGCGAGCTGTGGCTTTCGCTACGAATGCTGGCATATTTACTGTAAACAAAATTTTTGATTTATTTTAATATCTGACCAAAGTGGACTGTAACATTTTTAGATTGATTCCTGCAGAAAATGAAGTGCATGAGAAATAGTTGTAAGGATTATATATTTTCAAAATAGTTATCTTAATATTGAGCATGAAAATTGGTTAGCTCCGCCTTCATAAAAGAAACAGATGATTCAGTAGATTTTTTTACCGACCAACAAGTCTAAGAGCCACCCTACACTAGCGTCTGAGCGTCGGTGTCTAGTCAATTCTATAGCTGATCAACGCAACGTTGGCGAAACTGCGCAGTGACGCCATTTTCCATAGCGCTGACTAGACGCCGACGCTCAAAAGACACTAGTGTGAGGTGGCCCTAAGCCAGCAAGGGATCGCAATCCATGGTTCTTTCGAGGTACCTATTGCGGTCCTTCTAGATTTCCCAGAATGTTTTACTGTTCTGTTTAAGTGTTTCCCAACGCCTGATATTTGCTGTGGCAAGTTTACCTTGCCTTTTGGTCCTGCTTACTTTCGACTTTGCTCATGGAGGGAATGTGGTAGTACAACACAGGCAGTTTCGGTGCCGCCTGGGCGACCACTTCCACGTAGGAGACCAATTCGTCCACATTCTTGGGTTTGAAGTACAGCTCCGGGAGAGTCAGCAGGGAATCAGCGCCGACTGACTGGCAGTATCTAGCCTGAGATTAAACACCTTTTATTAAGAATTCATTTCAGAATCCAGTGAAAATGGTATGTGCAACTGTGCTGAAATATCGGGAACTCGCCAAAACAATAATATGTTACATTTACACATGGTATTTACCCCGTTTTCAATAGTTAGTAGGTATTTGTAATAAATTAAATGTTAGGGATTAGAGGAAAGCTGAAAATTTGTCTGATATAGTCTGTCAAGCCATTTGCGTCAGTAGAAAATAGCGGCAATTCATGCAAATTTAAAAAATGTAGGCGCGAAGGGTTATCGTCCCATAGAAAAATTTAATTACGTGCCCTTTCTACTGACAAAGTTGTTTGACCGGCTATACTTCTCCTTTCTTACCCTAACTCAGACACAAATTACTTTTAACAAAACAAATGTGTACCTATTTAAATATAGCTGGTCAACCAAATCTTGACAGTAAAAAAAGGCGCGAAATTCAAATTTTCTATGCTACGATATCCCTTCGCGCCTACATTTTTCAAATTTGCCGCCTTTTTCTACTGTCAAGATCTGGTTGACCAAGTATATATAAGGGTTGATTTAGCCCCGCTATCCCCCAGCCAGGTCCGCAGCCCTGACTTAGTAGGGTATGTAAGGAGAAGTGTGAGACAAATTTTAAGTCTCACTTACTTACCTAATTAAACGTCTACTAAGTTCTCAGACCACCATGATTTTTCGTTTAGCATGTGAAACGTGCTATTTTAAAAGGGTAAATGAAATGGCAAAGCTCCGGCTTGTTCAAGAAAGCTATAGCACGTTAGCACAGTAAAACAAATGAAATTAAACAGTAAAAATGTGGTGTCTAAAAATGCTTGCGGGGGGAACCTATTTTGGAGTTAAATGGAGAACAAAATTTATATTAAAGAACTTTATTTAATAGTAAAATCCTGCCTAGGGATAGTTTGTGACTAGGGTTTGCAATCCGGATCCGAAATGTATGAAAATATCCGGATCTGGATCCGGATCCGCGGATATTCCCATACATTTAGGATCCGTCGTGCAAACCCTATTTGTGACTGAATCTAAACCCGTGACTTCTGTGTGAACCTCTAACTTGATTTAACTAATGTGACACCTAATTATCGAACTTAGCTCAGTGGAAAGCTGGGCCGCTTGAGAGGTCCGGAATAAAGCAACCTCAGCAAAGCAAGTGATCCTAGTTTTAGTATGATAATGTGTAGATTCCAGAATCATTCACATAATATGGTATTTTCTACGTAGAGCAATATGTACAGTGAATATTTTAAATTTAGTAGTTATTTAAACAAATTCGCTTATTTAAACAGTCACATTATCTCCTCTGTGGAATTTATACGATAATGGTTACGTATTCAGCGATAACATGACAAATTAATCTTTGTAATGATTATATAACATTTTGTTTATGTTTGTAAGTGACAAATTTTCCACTGTACAGTGGACCAAGAAAGTGGTCTAATACCAGTTTTGACAAAAGTTTCTGCGAGATCTAACGATCGCTAAGGTTGACAATGACGTACAGTTGACGTACGTGCATTGACTTATATCTCAGGACTGGCTTTACGTGCACTAAAAATGATACTAGTTCAGCGGTGTCACTCACGAATTCGAGCCAATCGTGTAGTCTAACGCAACTAGTTGCTACCAATCGCGCGGCCGCGCGCGCGTGATGCGAACTCATCAACCAATCGCGTTGCAGCGTTTTCACACCGCTGTCCTGGCCCCATTCATGCTCTATTCTTATTGCCCGTCAGGCTAGTCCTGAGATATACATAAGTCAGTGCGTACGTGTGTCAACCTTGTTGTCTCATCACGTTCAAACGAACCTCAACCGTAGGGTGGTAGACCACTTTCTTGGCCCACTGTACCTATACGATTAATATTTACTTGTCTTGATCAAAATCTCTAGGTCTTTTTTTTTTCGTCGAAGCAGTGTCGTCGAAAATAGTTATTTGTACAACAAGAGATCAAAGTTTGATATTTCTTCGAGTGCTTATTTTGAGTCCCGTGCAAGCGAAAGATTCTATAATAGATTCACGAGCGTAGCGAGCACACAGCGAACAGTGAGCAAAATCGCATTTTGCTCACTGAAAGGACAAAATGAGCAAAATGCGATTTTGCTCACTCAGTGAGCAAAATGCGATTTTGCTCACTGTTTTTAAGTAGCAAAGTACCCTTGTTCGAGCTGCTGAGGTGAAAAATACATTATTTTACCGGCTAATTTCCTATTTCGACATACCATATCATACCGTAGGTATATTAGTTTTAAATTAAAATAGAGAATTTTTTCCGAATATATCTCGACAGTTCACGATCAAAAGTATCTTCAACAGTTACCTACTTATTGTTCAATATAGGTACCTATAGAGACATCTCTTTTTGTTAAGCTATTTTCAGAGAAGGGTAGACTTTTGTCGCGTAGTCTGATCCGCAACTTTTGATGCTGACTGTATGAGTGTGTAAGTAAGTGCAGGGTGCTACTTACCAAATCCTGAACATCTGCCATTGGCGCACCGCCGACTTGCACTTGGATGTGCAGACCGGTGGTCTTGGCAACGGCCACCCACGCGTCTACCACCTTCTTCCTGTCGGCCACACATAGCGACTGGTGCTCACCGGTAGTGCCACCGACTGGAAAAATAGAAACCCATGGTTCGACAATCGACTATTTATTGCAAGGTGGAAAAACCCTCGGTTCGACGATATTGCAAAGTTCGGGTCATTTTTGTCAAATATCTCCTGTGCGAAATTAACAGTCGAAATAAAATCGCGTGCAAATCGTCCAATGAAATGTGTAGATCAGGGGTTTTCAAAGTGGGGCGCGACCACATTTAAGGGGGGCGCGGGACCTCGGGAAACTTGAACACGATTACCTAATAGTTCTCCGTTTTCTTAATTGCATCGAAGCGAAAAGGGGGGCGTGGGAACTTCATTTTAGGCAGCAGGAGGGCATGCCAAAAAAAAGTTTGGGAACCCCTGGTGTAGATGAAATGTGTGTGTGTGTGTGTGTGTAATAAGTATACTTCCTTAGCACCGACTTGATACCAGCTAAGAGGGCCCTCCGCGATCTTTCTCTTTTACTCCAATGAAGGAGTAATTAGAGTAACGGATAAAGATGCCCGCAATTTGCGAACTTTGATCTTCGCGGTTAAAGTCTGTTCGGAAAGAGAAGAGTCGTGGAATGTATTGGGCCCCATACATTCCACGAGTCTTCTCTTTCCGCACAGACTCCATAGCCTGAAGAAACTGCGCATAGGATGGTATCGCGGCATAGTTGACGGTGAGATCATAGTTCACGCTGAAAAATGATGGTATAATAAAGTCCACGATGAACTACTACTGTGCAAGTGTGCACTGTACTTACCTAGCACCGACTTGATGCCAGACTTCTGAAGGTACTGCGCATAGGGGGGTATCGCGGCATAGTTGACGTTGGGATCATGGTTGAGAATGAAGAAAGGTGGTATATAAGTCCACAATAAACACACTACTATTGCGCATTGTATATACTTACCTAGCACCGACTTGATGCCAGATTTCTGAAGGTACTGCGCATAGGGGGGTATCGCGGCATAGTTGATGGTGAGGTCATCATTCAGAGGAGTAAAGACAGGCGGCATGACCCCACGAGCGTTGAACACAACCTGAGAATAATAATTATGTTTTAAATGTGAACTCTTTCGTGTAATAAAACAAATGTTTTGTGCACCAGGATTTACCTATGTATAGCAAACAGAAGCTTTGTGTCGTGGGTGGCCGTTGCCAAAACCATATATTTACACAGGCAACCTACTATACTTTACGTTACTTTACGTTTACTTTATATTTTTGGAAATTCACCCACCTATCCCAAGGAAGGAAGTGAAACGAAGCGGCAGCTTATTAGCTTTAAGACTGAATTTAGTTTTGTTTTTTTATTTTTATTTCCTAACACTATTGCTACATTTGCTACAAATAAGTGTCAAGTACTTAGCCTTCAACCAGTCGTAGTTAACCGTAATAAATTATCAGCACCTACCGCCACAATTAGGGGGTAGATCTAATTATATTACATAGGTATTGTATAATATATGTTGTCTCCCTATCACACTTACGTATGAATTTACAAGTGCGACAGAGAGGGAAGACGTCGAATGTGGTTCGCGGTAGACCCTCTAGTTTGACTCTATTATTAATTTGACGAACCAATTAAGTTAATTAAATTAAATTAAGACAATTAATAATAACTTTTTTTCTAAAAATTTCAATCGTTTTATCATTATCATATTTAAATAGGTAGCTATTTTCCTACCTACGTATTCACACGAGCAAACTTACATTTCTTGTTTACCTAACTTTCCAAATATTTACAGTTAAGTATAGGCAACTCGAAGCCATAAAATTTAAAGTCCTTTAATAAACGAAATAAATATTATTAAGATAGCTAAATGTATTTTATTTCATAATAATGTCTTACCATTTTAATTCTTGAAATCGTAAGCGAAGTAATTACTAAACCGCGACAACGCTCTGCCTCGACTCAACTGAATCTCAACTCAACCAACAGGGCACATAAATACATTCATTAGTTGGTCTCTTATCGGTGCGTTCATTCTTATCGAGAAAAACAGCTTGATTACGTAACTTACATAATTTATTATTAGCTCGCCCATACATTAAGCAATATTGTAAATATTCTCATAGGTATAGCTATAGGTTATGTTCTGATAGTAAAACAACATCCTTCAAAAACAAATATGTTGGGACGTTACCGTAAAGTCGGGTTACTTTAGCCCTGGAGGGTAACTTTGGCCAACTTTGACCATTGAGATTTACTCGGTCCAGGTTATATTATTATGGAAATATGCCATGAGGTTGGTTTTAGTAGCTAACCTTTGACGTTTTTATGTTTTTTATTAGACCCTTTTAAATGAGGTTTTCATGTGGGTCAAAGTTACCCTCCATTGGGTTAAAGTAACCGGAGTATCCATTAACTCGTCAGCTCCGAGTTCGGTTTAGTAGTTTTGTCCTTGCGGTAAAACACACGACGAAATTACTTTTAGGCTATAGCGTAAGTGCCCTGGTAACAGTTATTTCATTAGGCATAAGAACATATCAGGATTTGTAAATATTAAACAATTAAGTTTTAAAACTTCTTAGTCTAAATTTTTTAAAAGTTTCAGGAATTCGCGCGTAAAATATTTTGACGTTTGGTGCTCTAATGTTGCCAGGTGTTGTAGAAAGGAAAGTAAATCTGGTAGAATAATTATTTTATGCACAGTGAACAAAGGGAAATCTCTCTTCTATATTATCTTTAAACATGTACCTTTATTTCTGTGTATTTTGCCGTGTCTTGTTACATTCCGTACTACAGTTTCGTACATCCTAACTTTTGTTAGGACATCCCGGCAACATCCCGGAGGTACATCCCTACGCCTGTCAACTTTAAATATCATTCGATGCGTCTCATTCATTCGTTCATCAGTTCATCTTCATCACCCCATTCATGGTCTTTCTTTGTTGAATTGTCGAAATGTCGAATTGAGTTGTGGGAAATAATTTGGTTTGATTTATTAAAGTGTAAATAATCACAATGAATACCATCGTAAGTGAACTTAGTATGAACGACTTAAACAACAAATTCTTTGAAATAATGCAAAGCGAAAGCAATGCCGAAAACGCAGCCAATTTTATTTACGATAGTGTACTCGACGATGTCGCGATTGGATTTATTTTCGAGTTCCACCATGGCCTGAAAACTGGGTTGACGGATTTATTAGAAGGAGAGAAAGAAGACGAAGAGCCCTATAAAATTATAAACTCGCCAGAATGCGATGTGTTTGGATTTTCCGTGTTAAAAAAGACTGCAGATAGTAACTGTTCTTGTCCGAATTGTGAGAGGCCCGTGTCTGCTACTAGGTTCGCTCCGCATTTGGAAAAATGCATGGGTAAGTCCTGAAAGTACTGCAATTTGATTTAAATCCGTGTTAAATGCAATATCTTCTTACTCACTACTAGGCATCCATTTTCCTTGTGTTGTTTATGTCACCGTAAAATTGTAAACACTCGTCATATTATAATCTCGCTAGTTACATTATAAACTGACGGTAGGGAGATTATAATCTAACCTAACCTAACCTACGTTAGATTATAAACTAACGGGTTCACAATCTTACGGTGTCATTTATAAACCATGTAAGTAACGTAGATTGCATTTTTAAGGAATGGGTCGCAACAGCTCCCGCATTGCGTCGCGCCGCATAGCCTCAAACAGCCGCGAGCCAACCTCATACGCCGGACTCCTCAGTGACGACGAAGATGATGCAGACTGGGCTGGGGGCTCCCTGCAAAATGAACGCAGGAAGAGAAGGATTAAGAACAATAATAATAGGAAGCCTAATAAACTTCATAAGTAAGTTTCTTGAAATTATTATAACACTAGTGGTGAGAAGGAGACACATTTTGTTGTAGAGGTAAGAAAGTAAAGTCACCTGCAAAAATATCTGACACAATCTTATTTGTTGAGCCATGAGAGTGTGTCACATATTTTTGCAGCCTTCGAAGAGTAACATAATATTATTGAGGGTGACTGTACTATCACACTTCTTGCTTGTAACTCTTCTGCACAATAACTGGCAATTAAGCAGCAAACTCTCTAAGAACATAGTTACTTGCTTATCTGGAACTTAAATCACCAGATCATTACTTGGTTATTTTCGAGGCATTTTAAGTTAAAATTGCCCCCTTATTAAAGATACCCTTGTTACAAAAGCAAATACAAATTAAACTTTCGTGAGACATATTTTAAACTGTTTAGACGACAATGGTTTCACTCACTTGAATTTTTAGTCGCTATTGGCGACATGTTTCGGGCCCTTCGGGGGTCCTTCTTCAGGCTCGAGTGCTCGCGGCGACTGCAACTCATCCCCGAAGGGCCCAAAACATGTTGCCAATAGTGACTTAAAAATTCAAGTGAGTGAAACCGTTGTTGTCTAAACAGTTCAAATACAAATTGTTATACATCAACTTCCTTTACAGTGGCAACAACAGGAATAATGGAAATCAGAACTCTGACTCTAATGACGGTGTTACCTATGACACAATGACTGCCAATGACAAGAAAACCTTACTGCTGCAGATTTGTGGTGTGGTGTCTGAACACACAAAAAAATTGTGCACTAGGTATGTCATAGAAATAATATTGCTTTTTCTTAAAAATTGCACACACAATACTCGAAAACTAAAATTCTTATTATGGAAGTGATGTGATTTTTGAGCTCCTGCTCCACTTTAAGCAACCCGGTAAGTAAGGTTCTAAGGTGGAGAATATGATGTCCAAGGAAATAAATAAAAGAATAGCCAGCGGGTGGAAAAAGTATTGGTCACTTAAAGAAATTATGAAGAGCAAAGATTTAAGCGTCAACATCAAAAAGAAAACATTCAACACCTGCGTTCTACCTTGCCTAACGTATGGCTGTGAGACCTGGTCTCTTACCGAAAACCATCGCGAGACACTTGCAAGGTGTCAAAGGGCAATGGAGCGTAGTATGTTAGGGATCAAACTATCAGATAAGATCAGAAACTCAGAAATAAGAAATAAAACAAAGATTACCGACATACTTGCTCGCATTGACCATCTAAAGTGGGGATGGACAGGCCACATGCTACGCTGCCCAATAGAAAAATGGAGCAAACAGATTACTCTATGGTACCCCAGAGGCTGTACTAGAAAGCAAGCACATCCATTCACAAGATGGAAAGACGACATCCGTCTGACTCTGGGGCCATACTGGATGAGGGTTGCTGCAGACAGATCCCAATGGAGACAGTTGGAGGAGGCCTATGCCTTACGGCACACCGAACTAAGAGATATATTATAAAAAATAAAAACATTTGTATATTCAATTGTAACTTGATATCGTTCGGAATAAATGGCTATATTATTATATTATAAGTAAGGTTCTGAATCACTTTAATTAACTTGCAAAATTGGAACTGGCCTTTTCACACATAATAATCAAACCCAGAATTGACAGTTCCATGTTCATAGGGGAAACCTCTTTTAACTGTACTAAAGAAACCATAGAAAATAGAACAGTTAGTAAAATTAAATCTAAAACACAGGAAATAAGTATGATTATTTTTTACTACACAAAATAATTATTTTCCAATTCCAGATCTACCAGATGCCCTCAACACACCGAGGAACAACGCCGGGCGCTCCGCAACACCGTGCTCGAGCCCTCGACCCCCGAGAGCGGCCTCGGCGCCGACGACGCGGGCTCCCCGCCCGACTCCAGCCCCTCCTCCTCCTGTTCCTCGTCGAGTCGCAAGAGGGACCGCCACCGGGCGCCACCGAAACCTAAGAATAAGAGGGAGAGAATGTCACCTAACGGTAGGGAATAGACTTGTGCCAATATTGGGTTAGGATGCTTATGTTTTAAACCAGGGATGTTGCGAACTCCAGCCCCTCCTCCTCCTGTTCCTCGTCCAGTCGCAAGAGGGACCGCCACCGGGCGCCACCGAAACCTAAGAATAAGAGGGAGAGAATGTCACCTAACGGTAGGGAATAGACTTGTGCCAATATTGGGTTATGATGCTTATGTTTTAAACCAGGGATGTTGCGAACTCCAGCCCCTCCTCCTCCTGTTCCTCGTCCAGTCGCAAGAGGGACCGCCACCGGGCGCCACCGAAACCTAAGAATAAGAGGGAGAGAATGTCGCCTAACGGGAGGGAATAGACTTGTGCCAATATTGGGTTAGGATGCTTAGAGCCACTTGCACCATCCCACTAACCCGGGGTTAACCTGTTAAACCGTTAACCCAGTGTCAAATTG
Organism: Cydia amplana; assembly: GCF_948474715.1. Lineage (NCBI taxonomy): Eukaryota > Metazoa > Arthropoda > Insecta > Lepidoptera > Tortricidae > Cydia > Cydia amplana. The sequence goes on from NC_086085.1 coordinate 7,442,874, forward strand.
TACTGGTAACTATGATAACTCCAGGTTTAACCGGTTAACTCCGGGTTAGTGGAATGGTGCAAGTGGCGCTTATGGTTTAAACCAGGGATGTTGCGAACTCCAGCCCCTCCTCCTCCTGTTCCTCGTCCAGTCGCAAGAGGGACCGCCACCGGGCGCCACCGAAACCTAAGAATAAGAGGGAGAGAATGTCACCTAACGGTAGGGAATAGACTTGTGCCAATATTGGGTTATGATGCTTATGGTTTAAACCAGGGATTTTGCGAACTCCAGCCCCTCCTCCTCCTGTTCCTCGTCCAGTCGCAAGAGGGACCGCCACCGGGCGCCACCGAAACCTAAGAATAAGAGGGAGAGAATGTCGCCTAACGGTAGGGAATAGACTTGTGCCAATATTGGGTTATGATGCTTATGTTTTAAACCAGGGATGTTTCGAACTCCAGCCCCTCCTCGTCCTGTTCCTCGTCCAGTCGCAAGAGGGACCGCCACCGGGCGCCACCGAAACCTAAGAATAAGAGGGAGAGAATGTCGCCTAACGGTAGGGAATAGACTTGTGCCAATATTGGGTTATGATGCTTATGGTTTAAACCAGGGATGTTGCGAATATCCGCATCCGCGGAACTTCCGTATTATTTTCAACATCCGCATCCGCATAAAATCGATGCGGATTTAATGCGGATGTGTAACAGGTCGGTACAGGAACGTCTTAGCATCGGCGTAAGTGCTAGACTACTAGGTAATTTATTTAGTCATTAGCCAAAAAAAAACTATTAGAAATTAGCAGTCAAGCGTGAGTGGGACTTAATGTACGGAAACCGTGGAACGCGAGTCCGACTCGCACTTGGCCGGTTTTTTTAAATAAAAATTACTAAAATGTAATATTTGACGTTTTTTATGTACCTATCTTGACATCCACATCCGCATCCGCGGATGTGAGCCTTTAAAACTCGGCATCCGCAACATCCCTGGTTTAAACCAGCGGTCGGCAACCTTTTAACACCCAAGAGTCACATACGGGTAGTTAACGAAGGTGACGCGGGCCGCACTTTGTTAATATTTATGACTTTATCAGACATTGTCGTTTGTCAATATTACATAAAAAATTGCCTGGGAGGCTCGCGGGCCGCAAGTGAGAGATTAGCGGGCCGCTTGTTGCCGACCGTTGTTCTTTGAACTGTCACCATATAAAACTCAACTCCAACTATCTTTAATTATAGATATTCTTGTAATTATAGATATGGCTGTTCTGTTAGTGTAATATGGAATGGAACGGAAGACTTTGTACCCTAAGAGATGGAATTATGGATTGCTCATTGCAAGAAATTACTTTCTACCTATTTATACCAAAAAGTAAAATAATTTCTAATAGAAAGTCGTCGTTTTATCGCCTGGGATGGAATTGAAACGTTTTTCTTTACATTACAGCAGCATACAATAGACCGACAGCTGGATAGCTTTGATGATCACATTTCCCAAAAGTGCAACCTAATTTGAACCTTAAACAGGAATGCTATAGTTGAAATTTTATTGGCGCGTATGTGGTCGATAAATAGTGCATAAACTATGCCTGGAAAACGGTTAACTGGAAATCACAACAAGCATTCCGTGGCCGTAAAATCACAAAATAAATGCTGCAAACTTCTAAGCCAGTCATCCAATTAATTTGTACAGTCACCTGCAATAATATGTTACTCTTCGAAGGCCGCAAAAATACGTGACACGCTCTTCTGGCTCTACAAATAAGATCGTGTCAGATATTTTTGCGGCCTTCGTTGTGTAACATATTATTGCTGGTGACTGTACTTGACATAGCGTTGCGTTGCTCCTCTTGTTTGCCATATTAATGATAAGAAAGGAAAGAGATGATACACAATAACCGCGTATTTATTCGTCATAAACTTTATAGTTTAACATCTTATTTCATACGAATAAATATAATCAAGCTTCATCAACAAATTATTAATTGAGTCTGTACTGATTAAAAAATGCGTAATGTAAATATTAATGTACCTATACTGTACATATAACTACAAAATGTTAATGTATTCATTCCTGAATATTTAATGGTACTTGAACTGTGTGCTGGATTTATTTAGACAAGGTTTTGTATTTTTCAATGCAGAATTCAAAATGTCTTAAAATAATTTGTATGAATTGTTTAAATGTATCAATATTATTTAATGGAAATATATCAGGCTTAAATTTGTTTTATTGTAAAATAATCATGAATTCATGATATATACTGAACAGTGTGAACTAGCAAATGTTCCGGGTAATGTAAAAAAATATAAAACAATGTAACTACATTATCGTGTTTTATTCCTCGTCTATTTTGTACTAACGTTCGTGATGTTCGCACAATTCGCTAGGTGCACGACTGGTGCTGCCCTCATTTTGGCAGACTTTCTACGTTAAATCTTATGGAGTAAAATTAGTTCAAGCGGCTGCCGCTAGTACTAATGTCAGACATTCCATAAGATTACCTGTATTTGTGACGATCAGCGCCACTTCCCCCTCCACCGACTGCGCACCTTGCCAATACGTGGGCGAAAAAATCATGTTTTATTACAATTATTACCATTTTCCACCCTGAGTGGGATGGCTACCAAAGAGTAGTATAATATACTAGCCATTAGCAAAGAGAAAAAATAGTACATGGAAGTAGAATTGCAAAGCAATAATATTCTAGTAACTACTATTTACTTACGTAAAGTACCGCATGATTCAAATGATTACATTATTTAAAACATGCTCAGATAAAAGTAGGTCTTAAGATAAGCTCTTCACATAACTAGTATAAATACAAAACAAATTGTAAAAGAATAAACCATTTATTTGATAATCATAATAGTAACTGTATTGAAATATTTACATTAAAAATATAATACATATCACATAAAAACACATCTCAGAAGAATGTTAGCGAAACAATGATTTCCAAATGTAAGTAGGTACCCTACTTAAATGATTTTCAAGATCTTTGGAATGGGCGTGTAAAAAGAAAGACGATAAGTACATACATACCACGTTTAATAGATTCAATTTAAGGCTAATGGCTTAAATTTCCTATAGTCGCATAATAAAACTATTGTTAGCAAAAACATGGCGCCCCTTGGGCAGCGGGCCGCTGCCAGCGGCACGTAAAACATCGTTGTCTTAAATAATGGTAAAAGTAGTCAAAAAACAATATTAAAGGCTCTTACACACTAGCGTTTCTGGGCTGCGTCTTCGCGGCGGTTCCATCCTAATCGGCACGCCTTGTGAACGCGGTTCAATGACGCCGCGCGGAAACGCTGAGAAAAGGCGGCACAGAAACGCTAGTATGTAAGAGTCATTACACTACGACACTATACATACACGGTACACTCAGTGTAACATACACCTAGTGTCGGCTAGTGTCTGTATGAACGCGAGTGTTAGATTGGAGACACTTGCGTTCATACAGATACACTAGGTGTATACACGTGTACCGTGTATAGTGTTGTAGTCTAATCTTACCTTAAGAGCTGTAATCAAAATTTTATCAAACTCTTTGAATTTTACACTAAAATTCATTTGTGCTTCTTCAATATATATATATATATAACATACATTTCGAGTAGTAACATCATGCAAGTGGTATTTTCAATTGACTCGTCTCGTATATTATCGATAAAAAAATTAAGTACGTTACTAACATTAGGTGCCTATATTGGCATCTACTCTGATCACAACTACAATGTTTAAAATAATTGTCTTTTGCAAACAGATTGTTTTATTTTTATGTTTTGGGAACAGCGAAAACTGAAAGATTTAGTTTTACTTTGCATTTTTTAGCTTCTGCGCGCTTATGTTCACTTTTTTATTATGTAATTATTTTTATCTTATAATACTATGAATATTTGCCTAATATTGGTGTTCTTGAATTGCGTTCCCTTATGAAGGATGTGATTGTTAATTACAAATCTAATCCCTATTTAATTATTGCTCCTGGAGGAATATGTGTCTTACGAACCTTTGTATAATCGCGGTCTGTGCCCTGTTTATCAAAAGCTTGTAACTTGTAATACAAGTGGAAGTCCCTTTCTAACAGAAGCTGTCAAAAATGGACTTCCACTTGTATTACAAGTTACAAGATTTTGAGAAACAGGCCCCTGGACTCGGAGAAGTAAAAATGTTCAATCAACTTAGCAGACAAATATATCTTTAATTCATATCTGCGACAATGGTTCGAGTTTCAATCTATTTTAGTCTCTTCTAGGGAACTTGAACACTTTTTGCTGGGCATATTATTAGCCGCGTGACACATTTATTTGTACTAAGCACCGTATAAGCATCAATGCTGTATGTTACAGTGCAATTATTCACTGTTTTATGCACATCACCGTACTATCTGGATTTGATGACAATCATATAAAATTGACACATTTAATTAACAAAGTACCTATTCAAACACTGCAACACACAACAGGAAGTATAAAATAATATTTGCGGGAATACTACATATCGATAACCGATAACAACACTATTCGTCGATACACATGACTGCAGAACTCCGAAAACCACAACCTAATTTCATTGGTTTACGAATATACCCGCGATTGCCGCAAATATCCGACATTGAGGCCCCATTCGCACGAGCGCTTTTACAACGCGCGTTAAAAAAGCGTTTGAATGACACAAATGGATACATGTGTATTTATTCACACGATGGCGTTGGCGCTTTTTACCAAGCGGTGTTGGATTTTCGACTTTAAGCCTTGGTCATTAAATTGAATTTAGCGTGCAGACAGATTCAAGCGCTTTTTTAACGCGCGTTGATAAAGCGCTCGTGTGATGGGGCACTAACTTACTAACCAAGCTTCAGAGGGTCCAATGTCGCCCTGACCTTGGCTGCGGCGCAACAATATGATGGAAACCACCTAATTATCGTCAGAAACTAGCAAGGTCACATTTATCCTCGATTCCGACCGCGTAAAAGACAATCTATAGTTGGGTTTCTATGGTCAATATTTTCGGAATTTTGCACTCAAGTATACCGTATGCCCCAATAGTGAAACACCAATAACAATACTGATTCTAACGCAACTGTCGGCACCCTCCATAAGTTTCACTTTCTGCATAAGGGCTATTCGGTTATTGTACTTTACCCAAATTGACTTGCAAATAGAATTCATTCTTGATTTTCTCAGTCAGTAAAACAAAACATGGCAACATTCCAAAACCTGTTATATTTCATTCGCCTCTACCATTTCCTATAAAGACATACTCAGGAAGTCTACACATTAACGTAAAATACAGATAGCTACCTGCAAGTCAATTAGGATAATACACGTAATTACCATCGTCTACACCAGCGGTCGGCAACCTTTTAGCAGCCAAGGGCCAGAAGTTGACGCGGGCCGTACTTTGTTAATATTTATGACTTTATCATACATTACCGTTTGTCAATATTACATAAAAAAATAGCCAGGGAGGCTCGCGAGCCGCAAGTGACAGGCTCACGGGCCGCAGGTTGCCGACCGCTGGTCTACACAGTTAACAGTCAATTTTCGAAAATGGGCAGTTAAGACTGTTGCTATTAGTACACTATGTATTGAAAATCTACAATAGCTCTTATTATTTACACCTGCCTTCAAGTTTCAAAAACGTCCATAGATAAAAATAAAAGAAATCGTAAGAATAAAATTTTTAGGAACATCTAGTTTTAGAGCTAAAACATTAGTCTTTCTTTTGACCGTCTCAACTATTTTATATAACACGCAACAGTAATAATTTATTAAAATGTATTGAGGCTAATTTTATAACGTAATCTTGGCCAACTGTGGCGGTCAAAGGGTAAAAATACTAAAAACCTTTTGTACCTGCTCTGAAGAAGCTATTCTAATGTCTTTCACTACTTTTCCAGCAACAAATTACACATTTAAAACTCTATAGACGTTGTGGAAACCTCTCGTATATTAGTGTGAATGTAAATGACACTAAGTACTAACGAATGTTTGACACCAATGTTAATCTATCCGGATAATGCTTTCCCGGCCCTGTCCCACGCCGATGTATTGTACTGAAAAGAAAAAGTATGTTTTTTATTTTGTTATCATGGTTGTATAAAAGTAACAAATGCAAGTGTATCTGGCAATACACTGTATCGTCAATAACTAGCTTCCGACCGAAGCTTCGGTTTCGGCAGCTTTCGACATACAAATCAGTTTCAGCCGAGACTATAAAGGCTAAAATAAGGGTTAAGTTCGCCTTTGTACTTCTTTTTTTTTGTTATTTTTAATGTATTTTTGTACAATAAAGAGTTTACTACTAAAGCAAAATCGAGTCATCGGTTTCGGTCGGATTCTACAAATGTTTCTATCAATGGAAACGTTTAACTCTACCTTTTGCTTGCTTTAATTACACAATTAGCTTTAATTCACAATTTAAAAAAAGTTGAGGGATAAGTCCCATCTCTCAGTCGCACTGTTATCAATGGTTATCATCCATGAATATATTATGAATATTACTATTCCTAGCAACCCTAAGGGGCTAAGATTATGTCAATACATATAACATAGGTTTGATAGTTTGATACTAACCTGGTATCTGAAGGAATTCTGCGATAGTGCTCACATAAGCGCGCGCCTTCTCGGGCAGGTCTTTGAACTCCCGCACCGCTTCGATACTGCACGCCCAGCCTGGCAGCGTTATGTACTCCACCTGTCAGCAAAACGTTACTTAGATCACTGTTTTTAAATTACTTAATTATTGCGAGACTCGGAGTAATAGCAAAAAACTCGACAATTTCATTAGGTCGGTCGCCGCATGCAAACTTAGATTGCCAAGCTTTCATTGTCCTGAAGTAAAACATTTTAAAGACGTCTTACTCTAATCCATGTCTCCGAAACTGTAGATAGTGTAGATCCTGGATTCGAATTATGGTTTTTGCGTTTATTTATTACGAACTCTTGCGGTTTACCATATCAAAGGATACATTACGGCAAATGCATAAGGTACGTTTTGATAGTCATATTTGCAATTAAAACAACTGTTTTCATGAGTGAGATGATCCAGTTAGAAGGTCGAACCATACTGTTCTACCTTAGTGTAAAGCTTTGGTTTCCTCCGAAAGCGGTGCCGTCATATAGCGGCCGTCTCCATACAAATACTATGACATCCATATTTAGCCGTATTATTTAGTATGGAGACGGCCGCTATATGACGGCACCGCTATCCTAGGAAAACCGATTTTAAGGCCTGAGTGGACGCTCGAAGCGGAGCGTTCGGCGGGGCGTGCAGCGTGGCGTCGGGCTCATAAGTGATGTGAGCAGCGTGCACTAAGGCCGCTCCTATACGTTTGCATTTGTTTAACATGCACGCCGCACGCCCCGCTCCACTGCACGCCCAACTCGAGCGTCCACTCAGGCCTTACCCTTAGGGGTGGCCAGGGGGCGCCATAAGGTTTCAGTATTGGCGGCATACACTTGGAAAATTCGACCTATGCCACTGTGGCCCGGTGGCCGAATGGCAACAGGCACCTGCCGCGATAGCAGAGGACGCTGGTTCGATTCCAGCCTGAGGTACAGGACGCCTGGGTCACTTTTAGTATATAACATTTATTTCAGTTTATGAGTCATACCTCAACATTGCTCAACTCTGTCATAGAGGATGGGAAGTAGTCAATCTTCTTGCCGTTGAGCTTGTACGCCACGCCGATCTTGATCTCTTCAAGTGTATCCAGGATGTCTAACTTCGTCAGACACAATCTGAAAGAAAGGTATAACATCAATGGGTTTTCATTATAGGTTAATACTAGAATGAATCGGTGTTAAATAGGCTACCTGATTATTGCTGAATATCAGGTAGCCTAAATGTCAAAAATCTAAGACGTTTTCATGAAGTTGCTTGAGCTCTAAATTGCAACGTTGGGAGGTTTAACTTCATTTTAACTCTTACTTTAATACATTCAGTGCCGAAAACCCGACTATCGGGTATTTTATGATTTCGTTCCCAGGCCCGACGACCCGATAGTCGGGATCGTGGTACGACAGCTTTATATGACGAAATTTTTGTGGCCTGGTGCGGATGTCTTGTTTGGCTGGGTGGCAATGAATGTGTTAAAGTGCGGCTTTCAATCAATTCTGTCACTTTCCTGACAAAATATTTAACATTGACCGTCAGTTTTGTGACGATTTCTAACCGACCGTAATGGTACACAAATGAAAAGTCAAGATATTTGTAATCACTACATAGTATAAAACAAAGTCGCTTCCCGCTGTCTGTCTGTCCCTTAAAACTACGCAACGGATTTTGATGGGGGTTTTTTTAAAATAGATAGTGATAGTGATTCAAGAGGAAGGTTTATGTATAAATTGTTAACCCGTGCGACGCCGGATATAGAATAAATATACTCACGCGGTGTACCCGTTGACCATGGCGGTGTACTGCACCACGACGAGGTCGAGCCAGCCGCAGCGGCGCACGCGCTTCGTGGTCACGCCCACCTCGTGCCCGCGCTCCTGCAGCAACCGCCCCACGTCCTACACAAATATTATACCCGTTATTATGATAACTAAGAAAAAAGCAATGTGAGCAATCCACTACTGCATCCCTAACGCCTCAGCTACCAAACACACGCGCGACGCTGAAGCCCTCCGATGCGCACAAACCCACAGATGTACGGTGGTCGCATCAGCGTCGATCGTGCGTTCCGTGGCCCTCGGTAAAGGCTTCGTCACAATGCAACAGGGAGCAATGAAAGCGGGGCCGTCACACATTGCGCCGTGGCATGTGTACGCTCTCGATCTGTTTGCAATGAGTGGATCTGTGGATCGAACAGGATTCGTTAGCGCAGGGGTGCCAACCCTTGCGCTAACAAGGCGCTAGCAAGGCTCTTTGGAGGTACAATTGTGGCTCTTCAAGGCACCCGAAAGATTAACACTTGGAGTTCCTATACCACAGGAAATCAAATTTGAGATTTCCTAGTGATTTCTACTAGGGTTGGCTTTTCTCAAGTTTGCTGACCCCTGAGTTTGCGTTCTCAGCCCTAGTGTGCACAAGTAGCACAACAACGTCCCAAAGTTTATTAAAAAAAAACTTACATCATGTAACTCTGTAGGGAAGGGCCCGTCACCGACTCGGGTGGTGTAGGCCTTGACGACGCCCAACACGTTCCCGATGACGCTCGGAGGCAGCCCCAGGCCCGTACAAACGCCGCCGATGCTGCAGTTTGAGGAAGTAACGTAGGGGTATGTGCCTGGAATTAAAGACATTAGTTGTAGAATCACAGAAGAAATCATATACCTAGAAGTTTGTTAAGGGGCCCACTGATTAACAGTCCGCCGGATGATATCGGCCTGTCAGTTGTTCGGAGCTGTCAAATTTTTGTTCTAACTGACAGGCCGATATCGACCGGCGGACTGTTAATCAGTGGGCCCCTTTAGAGTCTGTGCGGAAAGAGTCTTGGAATGTATTGGGCCCCATACATTCCACAACTCTTTTCTTTCCGCACAGATTCTAACCTGTAATTGTAACATGTATGATACAAAAAAACATAAAGGTGTGCTCAGCGAACACCGTCAACCGGAGATCATGTAGAACCTAAGGATAATTATCAAATATTATTATTAAATTGGCTACTTCAAGTTCTTCCATCACGTTTCTGATCAAGCAAATTGGATCAGATTAGGGTGCAATCGTTAACTCTCCGATGCGAACGAAACAGATGTCACTGTCGCACTAGTGAGGAGTGATAGAGATAGGGAAGATGGTTAGAATCAGGGATCGGATACCGGTATTTTTTGTATGGGAACGGAAACGGTATTTTTTCGTTCTTTGCTAATTACTTCATTTCTAATTGAGCAATCTAATAATACGAAGTCGTAACCTAAAAACACAACTGAGTCCTACATTTCGAGTATAAAATAATTCGAAAAATATGGTTATTTCTAAGTTTTTGCAAAAAACCGGTTCCGATCCCTGGTTAGAATACGCTACGGAGCGTTAACTATAATACGTTGGCTACGCGCCCAAGCCCCGTAGACAACATGCCATTCGCTAACGCTACGTAGCGAACGAAACGCAACTGTCACTGTCACACTAATATGGAAGAGTGATAGAGAGACACAAAGAGATTCGATGGCGAAGCGATAGCGATTGTCACCTTGGCTAGGCCGCTTGGTCAGTTGCTTGTTAGGTAGACCGCGGTATTCGTACAAGCGGGACCTTTTCGCATATACCTACTCTCGATAGTAGACCATCTGTGCCTGTACATACCGAAGTCTATATCCAACATGGCGGCGTTGGCGCCCTCGACTAGCACCTTCTGCCCCTCGCGCAGCGAGCGGTGGAGATAAGCCACGGTGTCGCGCACTAGAGGGCGCACTTTGGCCGCGTACTCGCGGTACTGCGCCAGCTGGGCGTCGATGTCCACCTCCAGGGCTGGGAACATCCGCTTATATGATGCAGCTATCGTGCGGAATCTGGAACGACGGGTAGTTGTTATAAATAGATAGAGATGTATACTAGACATGTATAACACAGATGAATCATATACGCTTACAGCGTATTATGGATATGCGCATTCCTTGTTACGATACGGAGTTTATTGTGGGGACACAGACAGTACTGACGCACATCGCACATGATGCCTTTGTCATGCAGTAAATCGTCAATATTACAAATTACAAACAACTAGTTGTAAACCACACTTTATTAGAGTAGTAGACTATTATTCGATTTGATACTCTTTGATAGTAAACTAGTAGTGCCAAACCTCAGCTACAATTAAATCACCGCGCAACTTTTTTACCAACCACCTACCGTAAGCGGTAGATCTAGATGTCAACGTATATATTTATCACTTATTCAGATTCCTAAAGAGTTCAAACTATTAAAACTCAATTCCTTTTGCCTATATACCTGTTAAAATATAGTTCAAAATGTTTAAACTGATGGTACGAATACCCTTACTGCGTTATTTATAAAAGCGCTACAAGCCTTAATTAATCTGTCTGATCTGTCGTTCTGACTTATGTAATTTTAAGAAAGGGATAACACATATGTGACCTTATTGTCGATGTCGTTTACGCCATTATTAACGATGCTTCGATATAAAGACAATGCCGCGCGACGCTGCGCGGCGTAAGCGCCATCGACAATAAGGTCCCTTTTCATAGCTAATGCCCCATATACTAATTGAGACTTGTAAAGTTTTATGAATAAAGAATATCATAACTATAATAGGTCGAACAAACTCTTCATTCAAAATACGATGTATACCTAGTCCTATCTACTTGGATATAACTAACTTTTCCTCGAAAAGCGCGAAGTCTCCCAACAGGTCCCCGATCCGCAGGCCGTTCCTCGACGCCTTCGACGAGTACGTCGGGCCGATGCCCTTCTTTGTCGTGCCGAGAGAGTTTTTTCCCTTCTCCGCTTCTTGCAGACCATCAACCTGGGAAAAGAATAAATAATATGGTTAGATAGGGTAAGTGAAAACAATGGGGCACAGAAACACTTGTAGGGAACATACTAACATTGAATAATACTTGACTTGTAGGGAATTATCACACATCCTCTTGTTGCTCGGGCAAAATAAACTACCTATAGTAAATTCCTCTTCTCTTATCTTATCTTACCTTACAGATAAGAATCAAAATTAAACAACCCTAAATGCGTGAAATAAGGAACCTATTTTTTTCTGTCAGGCATTTGTTTTAAGTAACCTAAGAAGGATTCTACACTTAGGCCCACTTGCACCGTCCCTCTAACCCGGGGATAAGCTGTTAAATCGTTAACCCGGTGTCAAATATTTTTTCTCATTTTCTTGCGCTATCAATAAACTTAAAAATAAATAAAAATATAAAGCAATAAGAGTTACATAAATACACTTTGAATGGGAACTTCGCAAATTTATGACCATGGTAGAGGTCGTCAAATCTGACCTTCGCGAACATTGGATTTAGGTACAATTGAAATTTATTCGCATTCGCCAGCCATAATGCGACAAGGGCACGCACCACAATGGATTATCGTATCGTACTAAGATAACATGATAACACATATTTACATGCCATCAAGTTTATGCAACAGAGCATTTGAACATGTACAAAAATTGTGAAAATCCGACTGTATTGAGGCCTGGATGGACTAAGGCAGGGGTCGGCAAACTGCGGCTCTTTGTGCGGTTGGCTCCTCTCAAAAGTTTGTTGACCCCTGGACTAATAAGGCAAACCGCTGACTTTGGAACAACAATCAGATTTATTTTAGATCAGCTAGCAAAATGTTATCCGGACTTATATAAGCAAATATGATATGAGCCAACATACCTGTTGGTGTAAGTCCAGTACTAGATGCGCCCGGTCGGACACAAACAGCCTTCCTTCCCAGGCCCGCATGCCTTTGGACTCGTTCTTTTTTAATTCCTCGAAGAGACCTGATAAGTGGACGACCACGCCGTTGCCTGAAAAATGAAACGACAAGTCTTTAGTTAGTGTTAATTAACGGAAAAAATTGCTATAACCATGTTTGTCTCCAGAATTTTTTTACCGAGCGTGGTCTCCGTTTCAGTTTTGGCAAAAATGCTTTCGTATGTCCGGATGTTCTCCTCTACAGGTCGCAAGTCTCAAGTTGAGACTCTCAACCGATTCTCGTGAAATTTTGTGAGCAGGCTGTCTAGCATGAGATGCGTTCCCGCGCGCGACTCCATACATCTAGCGCCACTGCAAGTATGGACTAGCGCGCGAGAACGCAACTCATGCTAGACCGCCAGGTTCTATGATTCAGTACCTACCAATATGGATTTTTTTCAAAATGACGGAGTCATACATTTACCCAGTTTAAAGGTCTACAGCTTACAGAGACATTAGTTTAATGTAGGGTTTCATAGTAGCTATACCTCGATAAATGCAGCTTAATTTGGGATCGGTGACATTCGTAGAAAATAAACCTTGTGACTTTTCCTGATAAAGCTCTTAGTGAAATTTACAAGTGCAACGAATTTTAGTACCATTTTGTTATTTAACTTATTTATGGTCATGAGTCATCAGATTCTTGAGACACAGCTAAACAAACTGACAAAGTGAAGACATTATCTGACATTTCTCACGTAAGAATCCAATGTACAAACATCCGTTTCAAACATTGTGCAATTTGTTGTTGTCGCAATTTCAACATACCAAAACGTAAAAAAAACAATGATGCAACCAAAAATGTGGTTGTATACAGAAACTGGTACCTAGAAGAAAGCTTACAATAGATGCATTATGTTACTAATGTATTAGGGGAAGTCCCTGATAAATTTAGCGTCGAGTATAACGACGCCCACTGTAAAAAGCGGCTGAGCAGTTGGGTGGGCGTATCTCAGTAACGCAGCTAAATGCTAAGGTTCATAAGGGCACGGGCACACTTAGCGTCTTTCGAGCGTCGGCGTCTAGTCAGCGTTATGGAAAATGGCATTGCGCCGACGTTGCGTCGAGCAGTAACCATAGAGTTGGCTAGACGCCGACGCTCGAAAGATGCTAAGTGTGCCCGGATCCTAAGGTGATTGACCATGTCCAGTAAATTTTTAGCCCAACCGTACAAAATAGGTCTCATTTGGTAGTTCTTGTACAAGAACCTACCTTCCTACCTAAGAGGTACCTTCAAGCTTTTCAATATGTACAAGATTTAAATAGTGGATCGGATAATTAATTTATCATGTAGTCACATAATTAAGGTCGACGAAAGTTTGGTAACTCTCTTCAACACGCACTAATCGTTAAGAATAAAAAGATTACTAATGGTAATAGTAATAAAGAATCCATACTTCAGTCGCAGAACCAATTAGTCGACCTTGCTGGGATTAATTTAACTGTGTGCAAGGTCCCCGATTAATGTACCTCCGTGCCTGTCGTGCACCGGTACAAACGGCATTAGGACTTCTTTACAAACGAGAAATATTTGCATTTAGACGCTTTACTGATCATTCCACGTCTTGTACATGCTATTTGGTAAACGGGGAGGGTTAATGCAAAGTAAGTCACGATTTTGCTTTTATTCTATTGTTTGTTTTAAGACTTATTTGGCAGTGAAGATAAACATGCAAAGTCATCGCTCATTAAATGATGCAAGCTTTTGGTGTCGGTACAGGTACAGGGTAGATAAAACCAGCATTGTTTTAAGAAATTAAAACATCAATTAAAGATAAACTGCGTTGAAAATCAGTCGAGCACCGAATCTGATCAAATCTGTATCATTCTGTAAATAACCCGGTAAAGAACCTAACGTATATAATTATTTCTCTAAGACATATGTAGAGGTAGAATGCAGCATCCAATAGCCAATAAAAACGTTCACTTTATGTAGCACAGGCTCTGACTCAGCCACACGTGATAATTGAGATTCAAGTTTATTGCAGAATGCAGCTGCAGAACATTTAAAATGGCATCAAGTGCTAAGTGAAATTGATAATGTACATTGCGCAATCTAATGATAATAATTATATTCCCATACATCGTGACTACAGTCGCGGAAAGTCTCCATAAAAGTGGTAAAAGTCCTAGAAAATTTCACAGGAAGTAAAGTGGCAGAAACAAATGTGGAAATTAACATTATTATTATTATTATTTGATTATTTACTTTATCTATATTTCTATTTGCTCTAACAATATACGAGCGATAAGGACGCAGATACAATTTCAGCTGGCATACTCACCAATAACTGATGTGCATTTTGGATTGATAATGCCGCTCGGCAGGAGGTGGAAGTCGAACTCTTTGCCTTCGACGACGACTGTGTGGCCTGCGTTGTTCCCGCCCTGAAAAGTCAAACAAATGAATATTAAATAAAACTATAAAACATTATTTAATTGATATATCTATAGGTACACATAATAATTTAAAAAAAAGTATATTTGAGATTTACATTCATACTAATTTGTCAGTTTTCACACCATGCTGGTCATTTTTCACAGCATTAATGAACTGATATTTACGCACTGGAAAAAATAGACAGACTACCTATATTAAATAAAACAGCGTGTATCTCAAATTTAGTAGTGTTCCGTAGATATTTTTGAATCGCGCAGTATCACAGTAAATATATAAATAAAATACAGCTCTGAACATACCTCTCAGCTGTTATATAATCGTAATAAAACAGGATGACGTCAGTTGGGATTACGTATGCCGAGCTGATGACTACAGTAGTGGTCTATTCTATACTCATCACTAAGAGCAATTCTCAATTTTTCAGTTGAGAACTGTTTTCAGTTTGGTAGCACGAACAAGTGAACGCAAATGTTGCATAAAAAGTGATATCTTTCAAAAATTCAAAGAATAATACAGATTCTCCTAGAAACTATCGACGAGTCCATCATTTTGACATAATAATAAAGGCACTTGATAGTGATTGAGGTTTCTTTTTGTCTAGATGAATTGTTTCAAATCTAATAGTATTGGACGCGTTAACAGCTGTCTGTCAGCACGATTTTAATTACATTTTTGCGCTAATTTTATAACACAGTCGTTTCTGAGGTCTTACCGCGCGAACACCGAAGTTCGCAAATTGCGGGCAATTGTCTGACTCTATTTTCGTAGATTACGCCTCTTTTTGTCATATGATGTCCAAGCGGCCCTTTTTAAGAACTTTTAGTGTTGCCTATGTACCTAATAGACCTAAGCTGTTGCTATAAGCAACAATATCCTGTTTGATGTCAAAGTAGGTACATAGAATAAATCTAAAGGCCAGACTTTATTATGTAAATATTAGATAAGGAATATATACAATATAAGTGTATAAAGTAAAGATGCACGTTTACTGGTGTTTAATAGGCGCTTTTCCGACCGGCAGTGCGAAAACGATTATTTTTGGCGCTCAAGTCAAAAAATTCACGAACATTGGCTTGTGCAGCAGCTGCGCGGAATATGTAGACATATCTATTACGTTTACGTGGTATAAATTTGGTTGAACTTAATCTTCAGGGTGTTAATGCTTCGTCACACAGGCGCGTTGTCCGGGTGGGACGTGAGCGGGGCGCCCCGCTTTTACATATAACCCCGCCCAGCCCGGAAAACGCGCCTGTGTGACGAAGCCTTTATACTGAACATCTATGCCTATGGCAATCTCTATCGCTCTAGGTTTAAATTTTTTTTTTTAATTTAATCTGTTTATTTCATAAAATAAGCATGCATATTTACAAAACTTAACTACTAATCTTAAATTAAAAAGATTTTTTGAGTTAAGGAGTCTAGGTAGTCATATAGAATTAATTATATACTACTATTACAGTTTTTTTCTACTCCAGCACTTAAATGTGTCAATTAAATGACTGACAGTGATATCTAAAGCAATGTCATTTGAATGCTTTGTCTATAGGCTCATAAGATGACTGCTAGCAGTCATCTTATGAGTATAATACAACTGCTTTATTTTTTTTAAAGATACAAGTTCCGATCATCTTGATTGAAAGAGGTATGTTTTCATTTACAATAATAACTCTTTTTTTTTTTAAATAATAACTCAATTTTTTTTAAATAATAACTCTTTTTTTTTAATAATAACTCTTTTTTTTTTTTTTTTTTTTTTTTTTTTTTTTTTTTTTTTTTTTTTTTTTTTTTTTTTGCTGCAGCTGTCATAGAAAAAGTAATGTATGCAACAGCTCATAATTGGTTCTTAAAATTCTCGGGTCTTTTTTTACAAAACTCGACTACGTCTCGTTTTGTAACTTCGACCCTTGAATTTTAAGAACCCTTATTATATCACTGTTGCATAAACTACTATATTATATTGTTACAAAATAGGGATTCGATTGTTCTCTTATTTTAAGCATGTGTTTCTTTATAATGTATCTAACTTGCGCACATGTTCGATCTTCTAATGAGCTTAATAATTCATTTGGAAATCTATTCAATATACGCGGTACATTTCCATACTCTTCGACCGTATTCATTGTTCGTTTTTTGCGATCTCGAATGTAGGGATGTTATCTAAGTTACGTAACCGTGGGGGTCGCGTTTTTTTGTGTAAGTACTTTATGTTATTGTAGTATTGGGTTACAATGGATAAGTCTATTTTTTCAAATACCGTTAACACTCCGCAGGTATTTTGCTATATTGAGCATAAGTGACAGAGAAGGAGAGGAGAGGAGATACATACTCTAATTTTGATTTTCGGGGTTCGTGGTCGGTTCTCAGTAGCCTCGAATATTGCAGCTGCCGTGTAAGCTAAGCCAAAGTACCTACGAACATTTTCAGAGCATAATGCGGTACTTATATGAACGATCGATTGAATCCCTTTTAATGATCACAGTAGTCCTCATAATCCGCAATGTAAATCAAATCGCCTGCAAGTTCTCGCGCCGTCTAACGGCCTTGCCACGACATTGCGCGACTGGCTTCGGCTAATGGCTCCTCTACACGATGGGCCAACGCCGGCCACTCCAAGGAACGCAGCCATAGGGTAGAATGAGATAGCAATATCACTTGCTCCCTCTAACGCATAAATGCGTCCCTTGGAGTGGCCGGCGTTGGCCCATCGTGTAGAGGAGCCATAAGGCAAAAACCATAAATGGGAACGAAAGGTCCGATCGCTGTGTCTCGCTCCAACCTATGGTTGTCGCCTTAGCCTTAGCCGAAGCCAGTCGCGCAATGTCGTGGCCAAGGCATAAATGACGCTTTAGTAAAATGCGTAAACAAGGTTTTTCAGAAAATTTCGCAAACCGAGGAGTGGATTTCAGTAGACGCAACCCCTAATATGACACAGTTCTACATGAATCGGACATGCGGCCGGGGCAGTGTACGGCCTTATCAGTAAAAATACTAGTAATACTACAACGAGGCGGTCGGTTCCGGATAACTCGGGTACCTATATAAACAAAACGGGCAACGTGTCGCAGGATGCTCTTCACTGCTCTTTTTTTTTGGTGCTGACGACGAATTGCGTCAAAATTGAGTATACTCTTGATAACTGAATATTCATTCATCACAATACTCACAATCAATGAAATAGGTACAATCTGAGTCAACAAAACCATTCGGTTAGTTAGCACCACGTTAGCACCCCTGCATACTAAAAGGCGGCATCGTCAAACAGCGGTCTTGACATCACTGCGAGAGCCGGGAGTGGGGCAACACTTTGACGTCTGTCATCTAGAGATCGGTTTTTGCGCGTGATGAGCGTCGCGTATTACCTAAGTCCAAAACTCTGATTATTATTGTGATTCCCTAATAAATATTGTTTAAAATGGTGCTCTGGTGTTTTTACCCTTACAGCTTCAGAAGTGCGATAGTGGATTCCCGCCTACTACGATATAATTTGTCGAAATTGACATTACGAAATTTACCGCGCGTAGTCCTTCCTTGTTTCATTGTTCTGATCGTTAATCTGATTGTAATGAGTAAATGCACCAACACCACTCATCAGTTAGGGACTTAAATATACAAAGTCCAAGATTGGTGTCAAAATCATACCTACAAGAATAACCTACAAAACTAACCTATGCCGGCTATTGGCTGCTGGCGTACCTATCGTGCCTTTGCCCTTGTTTTGTGTTTGATTTCAGATACCTATTTCAGTTTATGTACCTCCGTGATCATGACTGTCAAAAATAATACATATTGACTGTGTAATAAAGCTGCTGGCATGTATGTATTACAATATTCACAGCAGAAGATCACAAGACATAAGCTGACAGATACCATTAGGTACAATTGAATTTTGATATTGGTATGAATTAAATAAATCCTTGGGATTACAGAGCAACTCAGGTAAAAGTTAACTCAGGTAAGAAGTCTGTGTTGATCCAACACCTAACAATGCTCCGGGGCCATAGTGGTAAATATTCACTGCCTCACTTATAAGTATGTTGTATTATTTTTGTAATCTATGTGCTTTCAGATACATAACATAATGTGATTAAGTATGTCTACATGACATATTAACAAAATGTTATGAACATTTTCTAAAGTTTGTGTCGTGGTGAGATTTGCATTCAAGTAAAAAGCATATAAAACAAGTTTGGTAATGTAAATTTAGCCTTGATTGATGCTATATGTATGGTGGTATTATGCTTTCATGATTAACAATGAGTGCTATTTAATACTTTATCCTTTCAGTCAAATTAAAATAGATTTCATGGTTTCAAAAACACTGGAATACTGGTTACAACGACAATGAGGAGAAATTACTTGTTGTCTCATATGTGTGTGTGTGTGGGTGATATTACACATGCTTATTGCAACTGAAATAATGCTTTGTTGGTATGTTTTTGGTCTGTGTAATTTCCAGAAATTTGACAGCAATGATTCTTGAATTGAACGACCATATCGTCGTTGAAGGTACTAGAGTGGCTATCGGGTCAGGCCTCTATAATGTGCCTGGATGGACATGGATAATATTTCAAAGTTAGTTGGTTATGGATGCCAGGTATATTATGTCCTAGTGCTCATAATTCATTATATGGAGAAAATATGTTGATAAGTGACTAATCTCCGATGTCATGGAAAATGAGGTATTTATTTAGAAATAAAATGCTTGTTCATGTTGTACATACACTAACGGTTAGTATGTGTTACATTGACTATGGGTTGGTAAAGTGCGCTTTGTGAATAAGCGAAAGGTGACAGTTATTTGTAGCTGGTTAGTATTGTCTGTGACAAAAGTAGTCGCTCCATGTTTCCGGAGCCTCCTCGGACTGAATATTTTAAAAGACAGTTCATATCACATATAACCTCCTGCATCTTTGCAATTAACATTAAGCTGCAGACATACTGATAAATAAGGCAGTAAATCATTTGAGATGTTGAGAAAATTTCTGTCTGTACATATTATTGATTGGTTCTATGTATGAAAAATCTTATGAATGTTTATACAAATTAATTGCATACAGCTTATAGTATGTTGTGGTTGTTGTTTTGTTCATTGGGATGTTGGTTAAAGTTTGCATTGCAAATATTTTTCACAAAATGTCATATTATAAAATGAACCAAAGACATATATTTAAACAGACTTACCAAACTAATGAAAGTTTTATTGGCATGACATTGTCAAGTGTTTGAGTTATTGACAATGATAATCATTTGTGTTCTA
Source organism: Cydia amplana (assembly GCF_948474715.1). Classification (NCBI taxonomy): domain Eukaryota; kingdom Metazoa; phylum Arthropoda; class Insecta; order Lepidoptera; family Tortricidae; genus Cydia; species Cydia amplana. Next base: position 7,462,900 of record NC_086085.1, read on the forward strand.
ACAGTATGTTTCAGATGCATTTCATTATAACAAAACTTTATTACTGATGAAGTTTGATGAATTTCCAAGGTTAAAATCTTGTCAAAGAGATGGACATATTGAACAAGATATTTACTGAGCTGAGTATGACACTGGTAAAGCAGGTTGTTGCTAATGGTAAGCGAGGTAAATACTTTCAGGAGTCAATATGGATATTGACGGTCTACATGATACATGTCTTTTACATACAAGTGCGACTGGACTCTAAACGTTCCAGTCCGATAAGTGTTTTATGGGTGAATATTAAACGAAGGTAAATAGCTTGGTTAAAGCTTTCCAAATAACTATTTTAACCATTCACTGCTAATGAACATTGACCGAAGAATATCATGTCACGAGCTACTGTTTGAAGTTATTGACGGTTTTCGTCTGAACTTGTAGTGTGTTATGGTACCGTTTGCATTAATAAACAGTACACTTTTATTACTTCTGGGTTTCATAAATCAGAAGTTATAAATAATAATATGTTTCACAAATTTTGTGGGTTCACTAAGTATGTACCTATTTCATTGTTTTGAAAAATGCATAAATTGTGGTTTATTATGTTATGAACTCATTTATCTTACAATGTGTGCTTGCATGGCATTTAACAAAATTATTTAGTTTTGTGCAGGTATAAGTTAACCTGGATGATGATGTGTTGAGTTATCTACACATAAAATGCACATGCACAGCTGGAGAAAATCAACAATGTGTGTCTTGGGATTGGAAGCTTTATGGTTTAAGCATATGTGCCATGATTTGACTGATTGGTCATTATCAATATACACTTCATGATGGTTGAAAAATACAATTTGTGAAACCTCGATAAGGCGAACCTGGGTAAGAGAGGAACCTCGATAACATGAACTTCTGTTCAGGCTCTACTGTAGTTCAATGTTGGTATAGTAAGAGTGTTGCCTTTATTTAGGGGCACGGAAGAGGCAAGCCAAGTTGCACATGATCATTTACAATTGGTTGCATAGTAGCAACTGCTTATTATTTTATATTTAACAGGTACCGTTTTCAGATTAAGAACTGACTACGAGTATATTCTCAGATTAGGAACTGAGATATAATTTTATGAGACACTCGGATTGAGAACTGAGTGATTATTTTATTTATATTACTTACTCTCGAGTTCGGAATCGAGTTGTGATTTTATTTTATCCCAGAGTTAGAACTGGGTTACTGTTGTCATACTTATGTGTTTTGTTAACAGGTTTGCCGACTAAAATAAACACATTGTGCTTGATTAATTTTATTAGACACTCGGATTGAGAACTGAGTGATTATTTTATTTATATTACTTACTCTCGAGTTTGGAATCGAGTTGTGATTTTGTTTTATCCCAGATTTAGAACTGGGTTACTGTTGTCATACTTATGTGTTTTGTTAACGGGTTTGCCGACTAAAATAAACACATTGTGCTTGATTAATTTTATTAGACACTCGGATTGAGAACTGAGTGATTATTTTATTTATATTACTTACTCTCTTCAATGTCTGCTATAGAGCTTTAATTATTATGTGTTCTTTAAGAAGGGCTGTTACTTTAGTCTTGGCAAGGGATGCTATCCTTAATAGGCTACTTCCTGGCGCCGGTAATCGCAACAGAGGCTTTAAGGAGCGGCCTGTTGCTTGTCACTATCCTTGAGAGGGTGGTTGTTTACTGGTATTTGCAGTGTAGGCTTTAAGAGGCGGACCATTGCATGTCATATAAGACTTTCCTTAAGAGGATGGTTGTTACTGGTGTTTGCAGTGTAGGTCTTAAGAGGCGGACCATTGCATGTGATATAAGACTTTCCTTAAGAGGATGGTTGTTACTGGTATTTGCAGTGTAGGCCTTAAGAGGTGGACCATTGCATGTGATATAAGACTATCCTTAAGAGGATGGTTGTTACTGGTATTTGCAGTGTAGGCTTTAAGAGGCGGACCATTGCATGTCATATAAGACTTTCCTTAAGAGGATGGTTGTTACTGGTGTTTGCAGTGTAGGCCTTAAGAGGCGGACCATTGCATGTGATATAAGACTTTCCTTAAGAGGATGGTTGTTACTGGTATTTGCTGCAATGCAGGCCTTAAAAGGCGGACCGTTGCATGTGAGCTTAGATTATCCTTAATAGGCTAATTTTGTTACTGGTATATCTGCAGTGCAGGCCTTAAGAGGCGGACCATTGCATGTGATACAAGACTATCTTTAACAGGCTAGTTTGTTCCTGGTATCTGCAGTGCAGGCTTTAAGAGGCGGACCATTGCATGCGATATGATATTATCCTTAAGAGGACCATTATTTCTACTACCGATAAATGTTTTATCTATATCGTATCGTACTATTTGTTGTTGACCTTGAGAGGTTGGCTTGAGACCTTGTTTACAAAAGGATATTTTAATGACCTTAAGACTGATGATCTCAAGGTTACCTTGAAAGGGTTGCTTGCACTTATACCTTCTAGGGATCGCTGGCGAAGTACCGGATCCAGTAGAGTTGGAGGGAGTGCCTGTTCGAAATACCCAGTTGGAGCGAGTGCGTGCACCGGGCTCCGTGAAAACCTTATCGTGAAGGGCTGACTTCTACGGTCGTTGCGCCTACAAGGGCAGTGGTGTCCTAGCCTAGGCAGCTCCGCACATGCATGAGACGTGTCCCATGTTAGCCTCTCACGAGATGTACGCATTTTTGTGCGTGCATGCGAGGGAGTCTTACATCCTACAACGGAGAAGCCAATTGTGAGTTTGTTCCAAGTCTTTGCTTTTAAAACGACACAAATAGTCATTGTTACGTTAAGCGGTCAGTATGAACGCACCGCTCAATGGAAGGTTTGGGTTAGCTGCATGGGTATACATGCTAGAAATTTATCAAAATCTAATAAATCCTTCAAAGTTATATGACGTTATTCACAAGAAAATAATTTATGTTAGATGGTGTTAAAAAAAAAAGGGGGTGGTTTATCTACCTGCCGCTAGATGTCACGCTCATCGCAATATTTTATTATTTTGCATAATTAATTAATTGGTAGTTATATCCTCTTGGTGTCATATGCACGTGAATTAAGCCTTTTGTGTATTTCAAGCAAGTGCTGAGCAGACTTGCATATCCTAACACCTCTCATACCACGGATTATTTGGTACCTAGCCTGGTCATGCTTTCTTACATTTGGTTCAGTCGGCTTAAGCCCTTACTCCAATTCGACTGAAATAGAACTAAATATCTTGGTGTAAGTTGACAATAACGAAATAGACCGTTTCAACGGAACTCGAGTCGAATTACTCAAAAGGACCAAGGCTTGTATATCGGCTGAGCGTAAAAGGTGCTTGTTCAATTCGCAGAATATTGAACTGGTGGAGGCTACATCCACCTGGTGAAGACCCAGCTTGCTGCGACTGCGTTGGCTGTGGCAGACTTCAGTGGCTGCACTGATGACAGTGACCTGCGGGGCGCTGGTCGGGTCAGGCGATGGCCGAGCTAAAAGGCGGCATCGTCAAACAGCGGTCTTGACATCACTGCGAGAGCCGGGAGTGGGGCAACACTTTGACGTCTGTCATCTAGAGATCGGTTTTTGCGCGTGATGAGCGTCGCGTATTACCTAAGTCCAAAACTCTGATTATTATTGTGATTCCCTAATAAATATTGTTTAAAATGGTGCTCTGGTGTTTTTACCCTTACAATTAGGGTTGCCAACCGTACTATATTATATAGTATTGTACTATATTTTGGCTCTCCGTACTATATATTTTTGGACAAATATATAGTACGCTAAAATACTATATTTCCGACATCCTTCTAATTTGTAACACTAAGCAAATAAAATTATATTATACATACGTAATTGCAAGTGTAAAGTGGAACGGATGTAAAATAAAAAAAAACGTTGCATTGTGTTGTGTTGTAGTTTTGCGTGTTTCTGAACGTTAAGTGTCAAAGTTAAACGTCAACTAATCTGTGGTTACTTGTCAAGTTGTTGAAGTTGTCATTGTCAGTCCATTCCATCAAAACAACGGTTTTTTTTCGCAAGTCCCAACAACAATCAGCAATAATGGAAGACAGAGAAGATGGTGGTGACAAAAATTGTGGCAGTGGCAGTGATGATAGTGATACTGATGATTGTGGCAGTGACTATAATAAAACACCTCCACGTTCAACTAAAAGGGCCAAAGTTGAAAAGAGGCAACAAAAATACAAAGTGGAATGGCAAAATTCTTACGCCTGGATAGACAAAGACCCCAACAGTAAACACGATGCCAGGTGTACAATGTGCAACATAACTTTTGCTGTCGGAAACAGCGGGTTAGGCCAGGTAAGATAAATAATTATACATGAATTCAGGTATAGCCTCCTGACGACTCCTTGAACCAAGGTGTCCTTCCCTTCATGTAGTCCATAGACCCCAATTAACTGTTGACTCGCTGTCAACCTGACAGAGTAAAATTTGAGTTTGCAGGAAACTGGTTGGCAGGAGGCTATATATACTTGGTCAACCAGATCTTGACAGTAGAAAAAGGCGGCAAATTTGAAAAATGTAGGCGCGAAGGGATATAAATAATGTTATTAAAAAGATTGTTTTTTTTTTTTTTACCCTTTATTATTACTGGGCATAGGTATGTTATGAGATGGCGAGTGAGCAGTTTTACATTGACAATTTCACATCAAATCATATTATATATGACTAACTGATCCGAAAGATAGCTGGAGTCTAGGAATAGGATGATTTTGACAACAGAAAGTGGTCTACACAAAAGGAATAGTTAACAGAGTGCTAGTAAGTATGATTAAACGTATATTACACTTATGTTTAGTATTTTATCTAAAAGTACTATATTTTTTTGAAATGTACTATATTTTTGATGCCTTATTCTGGAAAATACTATATTCCACCAAAAAATAGTTGGCAACCCTACTTACAATACATATGTATGCAGGGGTGACAAGCTAATAGCTTTGCTAACTGTACCTGTCCAAAACCGACGAGCTTACATATATTACATCCACATAAGCCATATATTCACATTTCCCTGGAACTGAACATCAGACTTCTAATTTTCATGGTATAGTATTGTCGTGGGTCGTGGTGAGTAACGGACGAAATTAATAATTTTATTTTAATTATATGAGCCTACGAGGCTCTATTTTAAAAGCAATAAGTATATTTAGAGTTTTATGGGGTTTTAGTTTTGAGGTTTACTCTTGATGTGAATGTGTAATAAAACAAACCAAAATGCATATCATAATAACAATTGCAGCAAATAATTGGCCTAGTTAATTGATCGATACAGTTTCTACACTCTCATTTATTGATAAATAATGCAAGTAAGGCCTTGTAGATACAATGGAAACTTATTATAGATTTCATTTATTGCATCACAGAATTCAACCTTGCTCTGGCAGGCATTTGCAATTGCAAAGACTTATTGTGTGTTTTTGCGCAACTTGTTTACGTTTAGGCTATACCTACGCGACTGACATAATTAAACAAAACAAATCTTATCCACGAGCAACGACCGATCACGTATCGTATCGTATGGGTACTCTCTTGTATAGCGTTTTTCAACTGTCTAATTTATTTAACATGTAAATATAATAAACCTATATTCCTAGTATTTTTAGTGTTCCGTACAATACTTTGTTCACGGAACACTTATGGGATCACTTCGGTCTAATCAGTTAAATGCGTTTTTCTCAGAGACCGTTTGACGTAGATACCTACAATTTGGAACAGTTATAGCCAGGGATCGGATACCGGTATTTTTTGTATGGGAACGGAAACGGTATTTTTTCGTTCTTTGCTAATTACTTCATTTCTAATTGGGCAATCTAATAATACGAAGTCGTAACCTAAAAACACAACTGAGTCCTACATTTCGAGTATAAAATAATTCGAAAAATATGGTTGTTTCTAAGTTTTTGCAAAAAACCGGTTCCGATCCCTGGTTATAGCAATTACCACCACTAATATTGTAAATAAGTCAAAACCACTTATTAGAAATAAATTCGAAATATGTATATAGCACAAATTTCATCCTATTTTCCAACTATTAGCAAACCTTGGCGATAGCAGTCTCGCTTATTTTACTTTAAAATGGGTTAATACGAGGAATTAATTGGATTCCAGTTCCAGAATGCACCTGCGCCAAACTATAAAACGGCATCAAATTGAATTATTCATTTATTGAACATGAGAGTATTGAGAATGATGAAATGGAATGATGTTAAAAGTATCAATCATTCTCTAATAGTTTCATAAAAAGGGATTGCTTCTATACCTACGTAGAACAATTAGATTGTAGCAGCTACATGTCCCTACTTTTGAAAGCGAATTGACGAATTGTATTTCTGTTTGGAAAACTATTAAGGTTCAGTCACACAGGCGCGTTTTCCGGGCGGGGCGCGCCGGTTTACTACATAGTACATAGTACATATAAAGCAAAGTCGCTTCCTGCGGTCTGTCTGTCTCTATGTATGCTTAGATCTTTAAAACTACGCAACGGATTTTGATGCGGTTTGTTATCCCGTGCGAAGCCGAGGCGGGTCGCTAGTTTACATATAAAACGCTCACGCCCCGCCCGGAAAACGCGCCTGTGTGACGGAACCTTTAGACTGAGGGCGGCAGATACTTTTGGGGCATAATTTTATCAGCTTTTATTGATGATGATACTGGCCAGTGGCCTTTGCTGCTCTCCTAAGGTAAAAGGCCGTATTTTCAAAGAACACTATATGAAAATACGGCCTTTTCCCTTAGGAGGGCAGTTTGGCAGTGGCAGTGACCTTTTCAGTCCGGTCACCCCTATGACTAACTAGGGAACCTGATTTTACCCCTCCTCCCAATGGTAATAAAAAATAAAACGTGTACGTTTGTTGTATTATTATATTAGGTTAGCTTATTACCCCCGTAAAATACCAGTTTTACCCCCGGGGGGGGGGGGGGGGTAATTACCCCCAGGTTAGGAAAGGTCACTAATATTTTCGAAATAAATATGTAGTTTGTAATTAGTTCAAGGATTACACCAAGGTTTGTAAGATAAGTGTGATGGCAAAATAGTGTTAATAAGGGACAAATTGCCATTTTTATCATTTCGAACACTTGCAAGCGGCGAGACGCGTATGTCATGTTAACGATAAGCTGATAAGTGGCTTAATGACGGCTATTTAGGTACGTGCCAACTATTGAGACTAAAAACAAATGGGTGGAAAAGTAAAAACCATTAGTATAATTGACTCATAGATTATTTCTACAGTTTAACGCGGCGCGGCGCCGGTTTTCTTCTCCATTCTGCCTTATTAATTTCCTAGATGACTGCGAACTAAATGTCAAAAATAAAACACCACTCTATATTTAAAATCTAGTTACGATCGCTAGAGAAGACTACTCAAGTAAGGAAAATGGAGGATTAATTATCATCATCATCATTTTAGCCTTCGTTCCCCAAAATGGAGGAAAATGTTCAGTGTTGCCAGATCGTACCTTTTAGTACGGTTTTGCGTACTATTTTTGGACTCTTCCGTACCTTTTTTGTAGACAGCATACATCGTACTAAATCCGTACCTTTTGAAGTACGATTGTTATTCAATTTTTTTTTGGTATGTTGGTTCATTCTGGGCAAAATTTCTAATCTGAAAATAATGGCCAACTTATAAAGTACCATGTACTATAACGGACGTATATTGTCTATAATGACTTATAGACAATATACGTCCAAACAAACTTACGTACTTACAAGTAGCAGTTGCAGTCGGCAGTTGTGTCTTAACAAAACTCAGATAAGTAGTCAACATTCGGTCGGCGGCGGTCGGCCATAAATTTTTCATGTATATCAATTTAACATTGTTTATGTTAAAATTTATTTACTAAGAGAAATACTTAAAACAAATGAGTTGTATTTTGTACAAAATACTTAGTTCTTTTCTTTATTGCAAATTGCAATCGCAAAATTATAGCAAAATGTAGGCAAACCCTGGTGCTAATGCTAATTACGCCTTCTTTGGAGTAAAAGAGAAAGATTCCACAATTTGCGAATTTCGGTTTTCGCGGTAGGCCCCCAGACTCTAAATATTGTTTTTGTAAGAAATTTTTCACAAAAAAAAATTATCGTACTTTTATTACCCAAATCGTACCTTTTTTGACGTACGAACGTACATAAGCTGGAAGCGCTCTGGCAACACTGATAATGTTTTTCAAGTTTCGTATGTATGTTGGTATTCTATACACTTGTCTATTTCTTGATTTTCTTTAGCAAACCCTACAGTTAAAAAGGTTTGATGTTTGCAGCCAATAATACTATTAAGAAAACAATTTAGTTTTCCTGTAACATGTAGTTGACGTTTTATCACGTGCTGAACGCTTATGCATTAATATTTTGTGGGGCGTAAATGACGTAACGTTGAAATGAAAGATGTTCTGTCACGGTGATAGTGATAGATGACAAGTTGACAACAGAAACAAAGATACTTAAAGTCTATTTTTTTATTCGGTAGACTGAAATGACAGTTCATAGTATGAACATAAAATGTCACTTCATACTATGAAATGTCATTTTAGTCTACCGAATAAAAAAATAGACTTTAGGTAGGCTTTTGATGCCCACTGTACCTCAAACGCTCCACATCGGTTTTCTATGTTAGAGGTCGCAAATCTAATAAATTGATGATAGAATAGATAAACCTAGATGTAGCATTCTAGCAACCAACGATAATTCATTTTCATAAAAGTTATATACCTAGCTAGATTGAACTTAATTTCGACTGATTTTAAACCTCAGACAGTACTTTATTGGATAATTGGACATACCTGCTACATAGTGTACGACCGAAGTTTCGGTTTCGGTATAGGTAAAAATCATGTTTCGGCCGTAGGTTCGGTTTCAGCTATAAAACTGTTAAACCTTTCGGCCGCGCCGAAACTGCATTTTCGGTTTCGGCAGGTTTCTTTATAAAAATAATGTTTCGGCCGATGGTTCGGTTTCGGTCCAACAATCCTAAACAGTGATAACATCACAGTATGTAGGTTTTTTTATACGTGACTCACTGCAAGGTCGGTGATGAGTATGACAATACAAACATCGTAGGTACTGACTACTACTTACACACACTAAGTAGGTAAGCGCCTAATTTACAACATATAACAGTGGCAACACGTGATTTATTATTTTCTATACAATCTGAGAGAAGTTTTCCGAGTTACCTATCCTTAACAATTAACTAGGCAATTAGCTAAGTCTACCCTAGTCTAGTCTAGTCTAGTCTAAGTTTTAAGGGAATTACCTCTGCCAACAAACTGTTTTGCAGTTTGGCAGAAGAAACAGAAAGTTGTTAAAATTGGGTATTTCTCCTGAATAAATGTTTTTTTATTAAGAATATAGATTCCAGTTTTCAAAGACTACATTGTATGGTACAGTCACCCGCAAAAGTATGTTACTCTTCAAAGGCCACAAAAATTTTTGACATGCCCTTATGGCTCTACAAATAAGATCGTGTCAGATATTTTTACGGTGTTAGGTAACATATTATTACAGGTGAACGTACAATCAGCAAAGTAGTTTCAGTAGTTTGGTAAGCAAAGCACCCCTTCGTAGAAGTTTGAAGGGTGCAATAGCAAATACCAACTTTGCAGCTTTTACCCTTTATCCATTACAAAATTAAATAAGCTCCAGTAAAACCTTCTTAATAGGATTCTTTTCAAGCAAAAAAAACATGTCTGTTCATGTTACAATAATCTCTGAAAATAAATATTATAGTGTAGTTAAAACTAGATAATACCTATTATAGGTCAATAATCTCCCAAGCCAAACAAAAGATAATCACAAAACAGACACACAGCTATTAACTAAACACAGTTCAATCACCTATCTGGATGTTTTAGGTCAACTTAATGACTAACTAGTCACCAGATAATTTAACTGTCACATCACAATATATGTAGGTACTTTGAGCATGTTGCTATATGAACTTTGAAGAAGAAGAATGGTCTAACTAACTAAAGGAATGTTGAAATGAAATGTGGTAACTATGTAATTGTATAGGACAATCATTGTTCGTTTTTTCCTGCATCAGTAAAACGGTCGCATTTTTATCGCTTTTCACGTTGTCACGTTCTAACAAGTATGTAAGTGTGAAAGTGCCAGGCATAGTGACAGGCGATAAACATGTAATCATGCTGAGCCCGCTATGAAGGTGAGGAAACAATATCAGGCTTACAACATAAACACTTGGGGATAAAATATTTTAATGTCTATTAAATTATTAACCAAAAATTCATTACTTATAAGTCAAAATCCCATATTTTTAATAAAGATTGTTGGATAAGATGCTTCTTATGTGTTATGACTACTGTTATGATAGTTAACAAAATCAATGAGTTCCACGACCTAAAAAACGATTTTAAATTTTAAGTAAAAACTAAGTACCTAAATTTACTATACATATTTGAATAAAACATATAATCAGTAATATATTGTTTTAGCATTTTTTATACTACATAGGTACCTACTAGACATTGCTCCTTAGTCCATAAAGTAAGGTGGGTGTTAAAAGTAATGAAATCTAGAAGACTCTAGTAAAACATTTTTTATGTGTATAGTGTATACAAAGGGTCACATTTATACATATAATAATATGTGTATATTCTTATCAAATGTTTTCTATCTGGGCAATAAATGATCCTCATAAGCTACCCGAGAACATTTACAAAGCTATAAGCTTCATTCCCCAGAAATTTATTGAATCTATTCAAACAGACAGCGTAAATTTAGCCAAAACCCTAGATTGAGAGAATGTGTGGATTCACCGAGCCATCAATAGCATAACCATGACAATTAAATGTCCCAGACCTTGGCAAAACTCCACAATTAGTGTGAAGCAAGGTCGGATTATGATTTCACTGTATACTACCGGCCGCGCTAACAGACTTCTATCCAAAAAAGAATAAATAAAAAAAAACATGCAGTGTTACGGAAGTTGCGCAATATATTCCTCGTAGATAACGCGTACGTACAATATTCCCGTAAATATTTTATGCAACATTAAACAACTGCCGTCAACCGATTCCCGCCAGAACGTTTGCCAACTCCGGTGATGTCGTACAAAAACATTGTATCAAGCAGAATTGTTTTCAAACATGCTGGCTATCTGCCAATAGTAAAAGCTTCAACAAAAAAACTGTACTTGAGCTCGAAATATTATATTAGCCCGGCTAGATCTACGAAACGGCAAAATCAATGAATATAAATGATGAAATTAAGTACTCTAATATAACCTCAACTGTAACCTTAAGGCGGAAATGTTTTGATGTTACGGAAATTTACGATGACAATCGGAAAGATGAAAATCGAGTTTGTTATTATTCCAGAGTCAAGTACCGAATAGAAATAACAAAAATATATTCCGGCAATTTCTAACCTGGCAGCGGCACACGATGTCCGAGTCTACAGCAAGCAGATCCACCACTTTTCCTTTGCCCTCGTCTCCCCATTGAGCACCAAGTACTACAGTCACTTTATTTTCCATTTTAGATTTTTTACACGCTCCGCCAAAACAAGGCCGCGTTTCGCCGTTAACTTCTTGCTTCGCGGTCGAAGCCATTGTATTATTTTATCACTAATTTACTTTCGAAATATTCACAGAGTTTGATGTGAACATGCGCGCGCAGAAACCGCCGACTAGCAAAAAGATTTTCGGGATACCATGTCTCTTAACGAAAAGTACCTTTAAGTCGCAAAGTTATTATTTTGTAAACCCAATTTTTACCTATAATATATCGTCCATAATGTCCATATCAAACAAATAACATAAAATGGCCCTTATATTTATTAAAACATGGATTACTCATAATTTCCCATAATACTTTTATCAGTACAATTTAATTTTCAAAGCTTCTACCGTAAATGAGTAAAAACTGTCTAAAAAAGTACAGATCAAAATGAGATTAAAGAAACAAAATAAAATAAACTCCTCCTTCGCTTATTCTGTTAAAATTTTTGCTTATTTTAGGGGAAAATTGGAATATATGACAACATTAACCGGGCCTATTATACTACAAAATTTAGTAAGCTAAAACTACAGAATATATTTAAGAAGATAGCGCGTTTTAAGTTTCACGAAAGAAAAGAGAAGTCGTTACTATGTATGGTACATCTGTAATTTGTGCGGGTTATACAATCCGTTGAAATCCAAGAAATAATTTTTATTTACAATCATACATATGTTGGCCAACCAGATCTTGACAAGCAGAAAAAGGCGGCAAAGAAACATTTAGGCGCGAAGGGTTATCGTCCCATAGAAAATTTTAATTTCGCACCTTTTTTTACTGACAAGATTTGGTTGACCAGCTATACCTAACGAATCATAATTCTATAAATGGAAACAATGAAATAAAAAACAATTAACGGCATTAAAAAATATTTTTTTTCTTTTTTTACATATTTGCTTTGTTAAAAATCTATGCTGTGTCATTTTCATAAAAGTGTCTCCATTATTATTATGTTTAATTTCTGAACAGTCGTAGTTTGACTATCGTTCAAATACCTAGATAAAATATCCACTTTGTACATATAGTCCGTCAACCAAATCTTGTCAGTAGCAATGTAAAGCAAACTAAAGTAGGGCAACACTCAAAGAGCAGTATTGCGCTAAGAAAAGCAGCAATGTACATCGAACCAACAGTTTTTTTTTTCCGCTGAGCGCGCCCTGCGTACGTCAATTCAAATTGTCACTCGCGGTTTATTGAAAAAAATTGAAACATGGACGGACAATTTAAAAGCGATGTTAAAACAATGTTAATCAAAATGATGAACAAATTTGAAGATATCAAAAACAACTCCCTATCGTAGTGCTTATATTCTCTTTGTTCCCTATCTGTGTCTTCTAAGTTTACTAAAATAAAATCATATCAAAATGCAGATAATTAGATAGTGCATATATTTGTTATTTACAATATAATATGCCACTTGTTAATGTAAATTAGTGTACTGTTCTGGATGAATATGACATACCTGTGTAATTTTTTTGATTGGTATATATTGTACAATATACATATTAAAAATAAAACAACTGATATTTGGGTGTTTATTTAATTTAAAGGTAAATAAGATAAGGGTCACTTTTCGACTTGGTTGCGTTGTACACGTACATAAACCGCCATAGGTAAGTATTGTCTGAAAAGATACTACCTACTACGAACGCCTTATATTGGGCAAGATTTAATCCTGCAACAACCATGTATGGATTAGGTAGATATTGCGAAAGAACGGCGATATAATGAAGGCTCTTAATACTGTTTAAAAGGTTTACCTTTGTAAATAGTCACAACTGATTGCTGAAAATATTATTAGACATGTGGGCCTATGGACGGTTTCCAGGACACAATTTATGGTCTTGTTGGATAGATTTAGGCATACGTTTTAATTTTATTTATGCCTTTTAACCCTAAAACAAAAAAACTGAACATAATCTTAAAAGTTCGAAAGAGTTCTTCCAATACTTGTCATAACCTCAATTTTTAGTAATGTTTACCATCAACGAGCATGATTGTACATTGTAGGCCCCTTAGCTTTGCTTGTTCTTATTTAATGTATTGGTATTTAATGGTGACAGCAGAAATATCTCTTGAAACAGAAACGATTCAGAATGAAAACCAAATGAAAACACAGATGGACATTCCACAGATAAAACACAGATGACACGCGTTTTGGAATTATTTGAACACAGTGTTGCTAACCCGCGATTTTTCAAATTTGCCGCCTTTTACTACTGACAAGATTTGGTTGACGGACTTTAATTATTTACCTATAATAATAAGTATTCTTGATAAAATAGGTACATAATATTTACTGTTATTTTAACAGCGTCAAAATAGTGACATTTTGTCCACTGATTCTTTTTAGGGTTCCGTAGCCAAATGGCAAAAAACGGAACCCTTATAGATTCGTCATGTCTGTCTGTCTGTCTGTCTGTCCGTCTGTCTGTCCGTCCGTATGTCACAGCCACTTTTCTCTGAAACTATAAGAACTATACTGTTGAAACTTGGTAAGTAGATGTATTCTGTGAACCGCATTAAGATTTTCACACAAAAATAGAAAAAAACAATAAATTTTTGGGGTTCCCCATACTTCGAACTGAAACTCAAAAATTTTTTTTTCATCAAACCCATACGTGTGGGGTATCTATGGATAGGTCTTCAAAAATGATATTGAGGTTTCTAATATCATTTTTTTCTAAACTGAATAGTTTGCGCGAGAGACACTTCCAAAGTGGTAAAATGTGTGTCCCCCCCCCCCCTGTAACTTCTAAAATAAGAGAATGATAAAACTAAAAAAAATATATGATGTACATTACCATGTAAACTTCCACCGAAAATTGGTTTGAACGAGATCTAGTAAGTAGTTTTTTTTTTATACGTCATAAATCGCCTAAATACGGAACCCTTCATGGGCGAGTCCGACTCGCACTTGGCCGCTTTTTTTGGACTGTGTTTGTACGTTTTTTTTCACTTATTAAAAAAATATATACTTGATTAATATTTTGAAAACTTGGTTACATTTAATATGTAAATTTAGTTTGAATACCTGTTATACTTGTGATAACTATGACTATAAGATATATATGCAATATGCTTTTTTTACGATTCATAATATTTTATCAATTCGCATCGTACGGTATCTGAATGCACGCTTAGCGTGTCATATTTGACTTTGACAATGGGTGGGTGTTTGACGTGTTTGATGAGTTAGATGACAGTATATACTTACTTTACTCTTTGGTATTGACAGTGACGTATCAATCATTAGCCATTGGGAGCAGTAGGGAGGTGGTACTGTATCCTGTGGGTTAACGTCTCCTTTCGATCGTTAATCATCAAGATAATAATATAATACTCAAAGATAACCGAACGATAACGATACATGATAAACATTAATGATTAATTAAAATCACAAAGTGCCCAGTGAGTGTCTTAATCAGTTTTCAGGTAGGCACTAGGCGATATGAAAATCAGTTTGTATTTTTTCTTATTTTATGTGTGTAATACGGCATGCAATGGCGATAAAGAAGCCGAAGAGGAGGCGAACAGGAAACGGATACTTGACCAATTGACGAAAACACGCACAGTGATACTGGATGACTACCATTTGGTCACTAGGCAGATAGCGACCGATGTATATATGTACAGAAGCTACCGCACTGTGTCTGTTGTGTTTTATCCCGTCAGGAAAGACGTTAGCGATGCACGCTTCACATTCCAGGCTGAAGAGCTTCATTTAAATAACATTGGTAGGTGTTTTGTGTGATGTTTGCAATAATGTTTATTTATGCAGGTTGAAAACGATTCACTCTATTTTTGACGCATGACCACGCGAAATAAAATCGGTCTTGCTGTTTTATTATGAGTAATGTCCGCCTTCCACCGCGAGCGGATTGGGCTACGTTCGTAGTACACTTGCAACAGTGATGTGCATTCAAGCTTTTCCACGTAATGATGGTGGAATAATATTCCATTTTACTCTGGTCCTCTCAGTCGGAAATGGAGGCATATGTTATCTCCAGAATAGCTATATCTCGTAATGCACTGCACATACTATGTCAAACCTTGGACCTTTAAGCATGATATCATCCCCTTTACTATCATGGCACATGTCCATATACTTTATCACAGTGACACAGGATTCTATCATTAGAACTGATTGATTGATGCAGTCAATTACATCAGTATTAATTTAGGGACAGTAAGTGATTCAGAGTGGTTGGGACCATTGCAGGGCAAGCACGGGCTTGGCACATACCTAATAAATAATCTAATAAATATTATTGCTTGTGATTGGAATTGATTGGAACAAGTGAATGGAATTCCATCCATGTTAACAGAGTTGTAATTGGAACTTGAGTTGATATTCTGTAAGTGTAGTGAGTGAAAGCAGGTGTGGCTCACTCCGTGATTTTGTCGCTTTGCTACAGGTAGCTAAAAGTACATCCGTTCCACACCAATTTTGGTGGCAAGTCATAACCGGCACGTGGCGCTGTCTCCACCTAGCGGCCATATCTGTGCTGATCGTAACAGATGCATTTTGTTAGAGAGTGAGTATTCTGTGCCTAGTACTATTATTTATTCTGTGGTGAAAGGGCAGGATCCTCAAATTGTATGTTACTAATGTTATTATTTTGTAATTAAAACTTTATTTTTATTGTATTCTACCTATTCGGTTCTTCAACCATTTTATTATAACAGATTAGAGCTTATTGTTTGAGACAAAAATGATGTTTTTAATTTTTCTCATATGAAATATTGCTAACTTACAGCCAGAAAGATATAAAATAGTACCGCTATTCTTTTATTTATTGGGTTAGAAAGCTGAAACCAAATTATGGTTGAATAGTCAGCAACAAGGCGTCGAAAACTATTTTGAAACAATTATCTTGTTCATTTAAAAACTTGAACTGCTTAAATCATACGATTCTGTGCCTTATCAGTTGGTTAACAATTTAACATGACTAGCGTCTTTTCTCGCGCGACTTCATAATAGTACATAGTTGATTTAAGTAGTCTCACAATGTCACGATATTCTTTTCACACCACCTATTCGGAAAAGAGCTTTTTCTTCCCTGCTAGGAGGGGTCAAAGTGGCACTTTTCCTCCCTGCTAGGCGGGATCAAAGTAACACTTTTCTGTTCTAGCACACTATTTTAATTTTTTTTTTGCACATTATTTTTTTAGCTTAAATAATCTTTTTAAGCATCAGATTGTGTCAACATTAAGATTTTTTTATTTTCCTCATAGTTGATGTGAAAAGCAGTATGTGTCACACGGTATCAAAATTATTTCGTCTTGGGCGTTAACACTTGAATCCCTCATTACGCTCAGGATTCAATGTACGCCCTTGATGGAAATATATCATTTTGATCCCTTGTTACACAAACTACTATTTTTCCCGCGAGTTGCAAATCCCTGGAACCCTAATGGCGGTAAATATAATGTGTTCTCAAAGTACCTACTCCTTTGTTAATCGCCGTTCCTATACAATACGCTTTAAATCTCTTGTCTGAAGGTTCATTTTAACTTAACAAGATATTTTTATTAATAGTCGATGAGATTAAAATAAACTACACGTGTAGGCAGCGCAGGTAGGTGCGCAATTAATATAACTCGTCAATGTTTGTTTACCCTCAAGCCTGATCGATAAGGTTTACATTAGAGCTACTTTAATATGTTAGCTATCTTAAAAATAGTGTGTTACGTTTGAGCTATTTTAATATAGGTTGGTGCGGATCGTCGAACGAAATGGTCTTTTTTTTTTCTTGCTAAATTCTCGCGGAACAGGTATGTTTAGTATTATTACAGCAGAGGACGTCTTTCCGGCCATTCCGGCCTCGTAAAACTTATTGTTCCACATAGTTAAAGAATCTGAAACTGAAACTGAGAAAAAGTAATGTTTTCACAAGTGTGCAGTCGCCATCAGATATATCGGAGCGGCCGAGGTGCTCAAAAATATCAGAAAAGGCACTCTAACGCCTTGACAATAAAGGCGTGTTCAGATATTTGTGAGCGCCTTGGCCGCTATCATGCACGTTCATCTCCTTGTCACGCACAGGGATCGGATACCGGTATTTTTTGTATGGGAACGGAAACGGTATTTTTTCGTTCTTTGCTAATTACTTCATTTCTAATTGGGCAATCTAATAATACGAAGTCGTTACCTAAACACACAACTGAGTCATACATTTCGAGTATAAAATAATTCGAATAATATGGTTATTTCGATGTTTTTGCATAAAACCGGTTCCGATCCCTGGTCACGCAGTACCTAGGTATATCCCAGTCTTGATGTACCTAATGATCAGTGTTGCCAGAGCGCTTCCAGCTTATGTACGGTCGTACGTCAAAAAAGGTACGATTTTCATCAAAAAAGTACGGTTTTTTATTAGTAAAATTTTCTTACAGAAACAATATAACTCTCTTGAGTCTGGGTTACCTACGAGACAGGCTGAGCCTAGTGTAGGAACCAGAGCAACCTGACACAATATATTTTTTAGCTGAGGTACCTACACTTTGTCAATTGTACATAATTAGGATAATCTTTGCACCCCTGTAAATGCTTTTGTGTATTACCTACAATAAATAAACTATAAACTAAACTATAAACTATATTTATATGTGAGTGTGTGGGTGGGGGGTATGGTGGGTGGATGAGTATAAATAAATAAATAAAATAAAATAAAATAAAATGCATTTATTTCAGACTTATAAGTGTCCATAGTTTGTTAGTAACAACAAAAAACTAAAAAATACTTAAACAACTATATTAGTACCTAAACCTAAGTGAAGCGAGGACCAGTGCCTGATTAGGCCACTGTCCCACCTCTCCGCTACTACGCTCAGGAGGCTGTGGCGGCTGTCACGGACTCTGCGGAGCGTCGCGGCGCAGCGCTTGCGCACCGTCGCATAAAAACTGTCAACGTGAGCGTCCGCGAACATGCCAGACGCGCTGCAATGCCGCGGCAGCCGCAACAGCACCCTGAACGCGTCATTATATTGCACCCGCAATTTATTGATCGAGCGTTGCGTATATCTAGCCCACGAGCTGCAGGTATACAGCGATGTACAGTACGCACGGAATAGTGTAATTTTAACTTGCGCTGTACACCGACTGAACCTGCGAGCTATCATGTTAGCTCTGATCGCCAGAGCTCTTCGCTCCCTCTCGATATCCGAATCGTCGCGCAAGTCGTCGGTTACCAAGTGCCCAAGGTATTTAAACGAATTAACCCTCGTAAGCTGCTCGCCATTCAAGCGAATGGGTGGGACATGGGATGGGCACTTGGTTCCCGCCTTGAAAACCATATACTCGCTTTTCGACACATTATACTTTAAATTATGTTTTAAAGCATATGACTCACAAATATTGATGAGGGTTCGCAGTCCGCCAACCGATGGGCTCAACAGCACCATGTCATCTGCATAGCTTATGTTGTTGAATGCTACCCTGTTCACGTGGCATCCGACATGCGTGCTGCTGAGCTCACCGATAAGCTCGTTAACATACAGATTAAATAATTTTGGCGAACTTAGTCCGCCTTGCCTGACGCCACAATCCAATCCGTACTCATCAGACAAAAAGTTTCCCCATCGGACACTATTTCTCTGGCTGGCGTACCAGTATCTAAATATGCGTGTTAGCTCTCTAGGAAAATTTGTCTCGTCAAGCTTTTGCCAAAGTAAATCGTAATTTACAAGGTCAAAAGCCTTCGAGAGATCTAGAAAACACGCATAAATAGGTGTATTACGCCGAGTATAGTACTCAACAGTGTTCTTTAGACAAATGATCGCACTCTCCGTCGACAGGCCGGCTCGGAAGCCGAACTGTGCGTCGTGTAATTGCAAGCATTTGTCCAATTCCACGTTAAGTAGGCTGTCAAGTACTCTGGCTACGATTGTTGCCAGAGAAATAGGTCTGTAATTTGTCAAATCAGATATATCGCCCGTTTTGTTTTTAACAATAGGTACCACTATGGTTTTCGTCATATGCTTAGGTAAATATGAGTGTCCGATGCACAGGTTAAAGAACATTGCTAGGATTCTAGGCAAGTGAGGGCCAGCAAATTGCAAGTGCTCGACGCTTAGGGAGTCGTGACCGGGAGACTTTCCCCTTTTCATATCCCGCAATGTTTTAGTTATATCTTTTGCACTATAACGTATCTGCAGGTCACTCCCCACCTCATCGTCATGCACCCGCAACCCTTCCAACCCTACAACAGACGACACCTTATTATTAAAATGGTTCTTAAACATGTCAGCGATACCCTTGGTATCTGAAATGCCGTTGACACTAACTGAGAGTCCAGTCTTCACTTCCATTTTCTTCGTAAGTTTCCAGAAGTTACGAAAGTCACACTTTTTATGATGGGTCGCGAGCATGTCCATCTTTATTTGATCTTGGTGATCTTGGACCCAACGCAGCCTTGATTTAAAAATTTGTATAGTTTTCCTGATTGTTACTGACTGACAAATTTATTTGACCAACTATAAGTGTAGTGTACACGTCATAGTTAGCCAATTTTGTTTGCATTAACATTTCCGTCAGTTGAAAAAAGCGGCAAATTTAAAAAAAATGGTGCGAAAGGTTATGGTCCAATAGAAAACTTAAATTTCGCGCCATTTTATACTGACTAAGTTGTTTGACCGGCTATAAATGGCCGGCTGAATTTTGACTACCTGAGTTTTGTAATCTGGATAATAATGCCAAATAAAACGAAATACACTCAGATGACTAAGTAACTTTCTACTGGATATGCAAATGTACATATATAAATTAAAAAGAAACGCATGTGAATAAGATTGGTAAGATAAACAAGTAAGCTTTATGGACATGACATGACTTAGGTACCTGACAGCCCGAGAACAAATTCTTTATAATTTTTTAACTTCTTTTAGCGTTTTTATTATTCTTCGAGCAACTGCACTGCATTAGAAGCAATCACAAAGCAATATTAATAATATTACACATAAATTATTTAATGTAGTTTTATGGATAATTGCCAATACCCTACCAGGGTGCTATGTCATCTATTTCCATTGTAACATCTATTCTATTGTACCATGGTTAACATGGTTTGCATAACATAAACGATATTACTATTACTATTAGCAAAGCACAGGTAAGAAAGACACAACTGCCGACTGCAACTAAAGAAACGTGTATTTTCTATAGTACATGGTACTTTTTTATGGTGGCTATTGTTGTCAGATTAGATATTTTGCCCTGAACAAACCATCCTGAACCAATACAACCACAACACAACGAAAAAAAAAGTTGATAAACAATCGTACATCAAAAGGTACGGTTTTAGTACGATGTACGCTGCTTACAAAAAAGGTACGCAAGGGTCCAAAATAGTACGCAAAACCGTACTAAAAGGTACGATCTGGCAACACTGCTAATGATGTCACACCAGTCAGCAGCATGTTTTTTGATTTGTCCGAATTCCCTGAGGTATATTAGGATTATTACGTGATTCCAGGATAAACCAGCTTCGAGACACTTGTCGTGCCATATTAGTCATAGCTAGCACATCTATTTGTCTGTCTGGATTATGTACCTAGAATGATTAGGTATGATTTTTTCGTACTTTTACCCGTAGTATGGCATCACGATAAGAGGTCATTTTCTATTGAAGAATCCTGATGCAAAACGGCGCAGTATTAGATAATGATATTAATGATATTAAATACGATGTAATGCATAATTATTTTCCATCGTGTTTTCACGGAAACGTACGAACGTGTCTTGCGATTTCAGTCAGTCTCGGTATAAAAAGTACTGAGGTTGAGGTTGGTTGAAGTAGCATGATAAATACGAAGGTTTCCGAGAAAATGCGATGGAATACAATTATATGCACATCTGTATGTTGATGAGACAGCAAGCTACTATTAATCAATCAATGTTTCGCCCTTGTTTATGATTTCAAAAACCCCCGTAAAGTCCTTCATGTCATCTTTTTAAATATATATTTATAAGTATGTCTAGTTTAACTGAAGAACTATGCAAACGTAGGGGAGATATACCGATATGCCGTAGGTAAGCTTTTGCTTGCTATTTATCTTCAAACTATTTCTTGAATGTATGATAAAAAGGGTTGACCGCACGCTTGGCTTAAAATGTTTAAACTTATCTAATCAGTCTAAATTACTCACTCGTGGACACATGACTCTCATTTGTAGGACGCTTGAACACCTAGCAACCAGAATACCAGTAGAAATGCATTACTAAATTAACTTTAGGTTCATAACTATATCAGTTTAACAACTGCAATCCTTTTAGCCTGGCTGAAATCGCGCCTCTTATTGGCATTATGTTACTAAGATTCTAGGATTTTGTTTAGGTCACATCCTGATAACCTGTAGTCCTGATGTCACGCTCTATTCTTTGCTTTTCACACCTTATGCCACAGTCAAATACGTGTATATTTTGTACACACTTAACGATTGATTCCCGCGCGGAACAGTCTAGTGTAGGGTCAGCAGACTCACGCTTCAGCCACGGAACGCACGCTCAACGCAGACGCCGACTGCCATACGCAGCGATGCAGCATAGGTAGATGGCGGTCGGTGTCAGCGTCGAGCGTGCGTTGCGGAACCCTCTGGTAAACGTTCATTTGTTTTCAGGCAGGTGCGACCCTCAAGATGTCATAATCAACATAAAGCACGGCTCCTACCCAGCCGTGAACCCTGACGGGTACCCCTTCCCTAAAGACTTCGTGGACCCGCCAACCAGGGACACTATACACACGGTGGAACTGTTGTCGGATGGCAAAAATAAGACCTACAGTATAACCCACCCCAAGCCTGGGTCTTGGTACGCGCTGGTGTACAGGAAATGGGAGGATCCTAGGACTCAGAAGGTTGAGCAGCAAGGTACGTGGACATTTTATATATTATGCTATGATGGTCATGGTCATCATCAGTACAAGCTCCAATTAAAGAACAGTGTTATTTGAATGAAGCTGAATTTACCTTAAACCTTAGTATTGCTTATTATTCGTATCTCTATCTACATAGATACCAGTTGTCAATACTCAGAAAATTGGTACATTTTATGACTGTAGCCAGATTGAATTATAGGGTAACCTGCCTATCTAGTGCCAGGGCGAGGTCTAGAATTCTAGATAATAGGTAGGCTGAAAAATCATCTATCATTGAATGATTGGTGCGTGTGCGTGATGTCGGGTCAGATGAATTGCTAGAAACAATGTGCCCCGATCTGCAATTTACAATATCTTACAACTCGTCCTATGTGCAAATATTATTTTGATTTTATAATATTTTTATTATTTTGGGACAATGGAATATATGCGATCGGCTCAGACCTAGTGGGCCAATAGGTTCACAGATAGCGTTTTTAACAATGATATTATATAACCATAGATAGGTTATCGTCATACTTGAGGAGCACAAAAAATACTTCCATATTTATTTCTGTGCCTACAAAGAAATCTGTTATTTTTGATTTATTTTCTCATTCCATCCATCTTTGTCACACTCGTTGTTAAACATAAGGTCGTTTCTTTCTCTTTCGGTGTGCCGGAGCTCGTTAGCACGTGCACATTTCTCGCTTGTCCAGCAGCGACTAAAGGCAACTTGTCCAATTTGTCACAAGTTACGCGCTTCAATTATGGAATGCCTATAACCTATCTTGAGTTATAAATCATTGGTTTTTAATGCAGTCGTAACGTCTAGGTCATTAAACGGAAATAATAATTTCACATTGCCACGGCCATGCCGCAGTGCCGCACGCTATTGTATTTGCTGATCAATAGTTAACACTAAAAAACGTTTTTATAAACGTTGGTATTTTTCGTTACCTTCTAAGCATTGTATCTAGGTGACAGCGTGGCAGATTTTCCATTTAGTAGGTAAAGGTCACATCGATGGGCCGTTGATAATATTTATTATGTCCTTGAGTTGAGACGACCAAGTACACAGGCGCTCCCATAGGGTGGGGTCGCGCGATCGTGTACCTCGTAATGACGTTAATTCATGGGACACTCATTGAGTCATTGACAGTCTACATGAAATCAATTAACATTTAGCAGCAGCCTATCACAATTAATTAATGCATGGCTTGATCGAGCCAACCCAGAATATATTTAATATTTTATGTCCACTTAATTTTTTCGCTACACGTAATTTTTCGGACTCGTCATTCGGCCCCCCCTAGACCGCCTGGTCAGAATAAGGAATGTGACTTCCAAGCCGGGAATCGTGGGTTCCAAATCCAGTAGCAGAGTTTCTTGGACTTCACGAAAGCTGTTAATTATTAAAGTAGAGGTCCTAATACTTCCTAATAATCGGTGAATATACCTAAATCGTGAGGAAAT
The DNA here is from genome assembly GCF_948474715.1 of Cydia amplana. Classification (NCBI taxonomy): domain Eukaryota; kingdom Metazoa; phylum Arthropoda; class Insecta; order Lepidoptera; family Tortricidae; genus Cydia; species Cydia amplana. The sequence goes on from NC_086085.1 coordinate 7,486,766, forward strand.
CGGACGGATTCCAAAAAGTTACCTCTGGATTAGACGGTCGGATAGCAATCGCTATCGTAAAAAGTAGTGAATGCGCCAAATCTAATAAGTAAATAATTATTAGGTTTTCGAGCGAACCTCAGCATGCAGTAACATAGGGGCTGTTCATAAATTACGTCATCTATTTTTGAAGATTTTTGACTCTTCCCCCCTAAAATCATCCAAAAATCATGCTTCGAATGACCCCGTTTCCCTACGTCATGCTACCATCATCCGATGTCCAGACCCCCCCCCCCCCATTTAATGTTAATTTTTCTTTGTACTTTGAAAGGCTAGCTATAGTACCTATACCAATCGATAATCTGTTACGTTCTCTACTGCTCCCCGCTCCCCTCCCTATCCATCCTACCTACGCGATATCGAGTCAATAAAGACAATAAAAAAAAATCTAAATTTTACTTCTTCTGAGACCGACGCATACCTAGTTGTACAAAATACCGCGTTGACAACTTGACATAAAGAGATACCGCTAGACTCAATTTATCATAGAGTCAACGACTAGATGGTAAATAGGTTGGCAGGAAGCCGGTACAATCACAACTGCAGTGATGTCAATCTAGCGCGAGCAGTGATTTTTGTGCTGTCTAGATTCTAGTTGGTCTAATGTGAACCTAATTATGTACGTCATATAACTCGGTATTGCATGACTGGGGTATGCGTATTTGAAACGTATAATAGTGAAGAGGGGACATGTTCCTAGTGTCCTAATGTTTTACGAATATTTTGCCTATGGTTATTGTTTACCTACTTTACGGAATTACAGTAAACATAAATAAGCCATTATAGTCCTGTTTTCGTAAATAATAAGTTAAACACTATTCTCGACTTCGTTTGGGAAATACGAGAAATGTTTACTTAGGTATTTTCTACATCTGCTGTTGAAGGTATTTTTGTGTCATAAAAAAAATAGGCAGTTTTCACTTTATATTCAGAAGACGATACACGATACACGATTATTTGGACCGTTAACAGTGCACTATGGGACCCAGTTTGTGTACCCAAGTTATTTTACTTAAAAAGACCTAGCAACATATAAGCCTCATATTTATTCTTGGCGTCTCATTCCAGGTCTCGTTGCCGACTGCCACACAATCTTATACACGGACCTGCAAGTGAAACTAGACGATGACATCCGTCTTATAGACTGTGATCAGGGCATCACCATCTCCTACTCGAATATCCCTGCTACCTACAAATGTATGGTCATCGACAACATACAACCAGTCAACTTTAACTTTACAATCACGAACACTGCCAGTGCTGACAGTGACGTAATCTTCCTTGTACAAGCCCTATATCAACCCTCTCTAGATAATAACCTTCTCTCTTGCTACTTCGACCCAAGAGCCAGCAATGTCCACTCAGTGAACTTCATTCCTCATCCCAACGCGTGGCATTACTTCAGAATAGAACACTACACCCCCGACAATGATACCAAAATCAATGACTGTAACAACCTATACTATGCCAGAACGGAAGAAGACGATCTCAGCAATCATTCCGTTATAGACCTTATGCGCGATGACAAAGGTCGCTTTTTCACATTCGACTACGGCTTACCTACCACTGATTTGCAAGACGCAACCAGCTTAGTCAATCTGACCTCGGACGAAGTGAAGTCCTTAAGGTTTCCGGTGACCAAAATCTTAGATATCGGAGGCACTTTAGCTTTGGAAGCTAGCCTGCTTATGAAAAACTTAAAGTATTACATGGGATGGAAAAGAGATCGGAAAGGTGCCGAAGGAAATTTGCTGGCGTTTACGGAGGATAGCCAGTATATGCGCGTTGTGATCTGTTTGGACATCGGTCACACGAGCTTGCCCTTATCGTCCGGACACTGTCAATACAACGATCACGTGAAACCGGCGCTGTTCGTGTTGAACAGCACGGACTCAGAGTCCATAGACGATAAAGTGATAATTCCTTTTCCCGACGACGGGCAGTGGTATCTGACGTTCCGTTTGTTTTGCGATGAAGTCGTCTGTCCTTGTCGGGCGTTTGATAACGGTACGAAGTATTACGTGAACTCTAGCGTGTTAGACAGGGACGAGGAAGACTTGGGGAACGTGTCGATGCGAGAGGGGGAGAAGGATTGCAACGTGACGGTGGTGCTGTCGATTTCCTCGTCGTCTTGCGTCGGCGGCCGCTGCGGGAACCACGGCAGCTGTCTGCTCAACACGTTCGGGGGACTGATTATGTCTTTTTGCTCGTGCACGGCTGGTTACGGAGGTGAGACATATATATATAAGCGTCTAATATAACCTTTCAAATGGGATATTTAATTTCGTTTAGGCTGATTACTTTTTGTTACTATCATCTGCACAAATACCATTCGGTCGGTGCAGCATGTTTTTTTTTCTTTTTTCACTGTTGCCCATTACTTTACATTCTTCCTTTATCACATGCCCTAGCATTTGCTCTTCATTTTTCTAGTATGGGCGCAACTTTCAAATATGATATAATTATGCTTGCTATATTTATACCGTATACATTTAGTTAGATAAGGAAAATGCAGAGCGAAAAAAAAGAAGCGGTCAATGTACACATTTAGGTATCTACCTAAATTAGCTGATTTAGCCTATCTAGGCTAGATAGATAGATATACAATAAACAAACAATAACTACATAACACAAATACACAAATGAATTGTATGATTTTGCAGCATTCCGACCCTAACTTAGAGGACTTTTAGGTAGGTAATTAATCCTACATATTGTGATCTTAAGCGCTAATCCAGGTGTTTATAGTATTATGTTGTTGCATTATATAGTCTCAGTGACTATAAATAGGATCGTTACAGGATAATAAAATCGGAATAACAATTTATTACGCAGTACCTATACCACAGTGTGGTTAAATCACAACATTAACTATGGTAATTAGTTAACGACTATTAAATTTAAACTTGCTTCAGCATTTGTATACATACATATTCATTTATATAACACAAGGATTATTGACTACCTACTTCAAATGTTATATTTAAATTAAAAACATTTGTATATATTTTCTATGAAAGCTATAATCGTAAGACAAGTCGGCAAAGTGGTGGCAATTACGTTGTATATGAACACCTACTTTTAAGTTATAATTGAAGACGAAAGAATTGACCATAATTCTTTATAATTTCAGGCTGGGACTGCTCTGACGACTCAAGGATGGACAGCAGTGTGTCCATGATCGTGTCAGTACTGCTCCTGACCCTAAGCAACATGCTCTTCATCATCTCGATCTACGTGGCCATCATCAGACTCTACTACACCGAAGCCATGATGTACGGGTTCACCATGGTCTTCTCCACATTCTACCACGCCTGCGACGCGCCAGCCCAGGTAGCCTACTGTATAACCAGACCCAACATTCTACAGTTCGGAGACTTCTACTGCGGCATCATGTGCTTCTGGGTAACATTACTGGCCATGGCCATCATGGGCGATAAACTAAGATCCTCATTACAACTGATCGGTGCAATAATCATAGCTTTACTCACTACGTGGAACATGCATTCTATAGTCGCGTTTATTTTACCTGTGGCGGTTGGATGCGGATTTTTATTCTTAAGTTGGTATTTAGATTGGAGAAAGGCTCATTCGTTAATGTTCAAGAGATCGTATTACACGACTTTCTTGCCTATAGGCATATTGTTGGTCGGTGTGGGTTTGATCTGCTTCGCTTTTCTTCAGACTGAGCAGAATTATAAGATTGTACATTCTATTTGGCATATGATCATCGCTGCAAGCGTAGTGTTCCTTTTACCGGATATAAAACGCGGAGACGATGTCAACCCATTCCTGCCGAGCCCCAATTTCTGGAGACTGCAGTTTTGTAGCAAATTCAACAGATCTCAGACCCCTAACACTGTCAATAGATCTCAAACTCCTACAACAACGGCCCCGTTAACAGCAGACTGAAAGCGTCAATTGCCATCCATTATAAAACGAGCCTTAAGTCGTTTTGCTAAGGTGCAAATACAAATAACGCATTAGTGTTAGTAGTAATTAAGATATAAATGTTATTTCCGTTAGTTATATGACATTCTCCTACTAGTCAACACTATTTTGGACGAGTACAGATATTTTAGGAATTCGTATAGCTCTTGATAGTTAGGTGTAACGTATTGAATTCACATGACAATAGATAATGATAGGTAATAGTACAATTTTCATATATTTATTGAAGTACATGAAACAAAATGAATAAGACTGTGAGAAGAATTATAGAGAACTAAGCAGAGCCGGACTTGGGCATTGTTATCGAGGTAAATCTATAAGTAATGGGCGATTGATGGATGCTAATTTATCACCTAATTGTTAAACGGTATTAATCCTTTGAATGCCAAGAACACGTAAGTGCGTCACGACAGGCGTCGTAAAGAGCTGTGGCGTACGTTGCCAAAGTAGCCTTCAACGTTTCCAGGCCTGTTTATGCCAGGGATATTGGCGTGTACATGACGTTCTTGGGTTTGACAGATGGCGTTCAAAATATTAAGCTCAAGACATAGGTATATACAGTTCAGCGGGCTCAGCACGGTTCCATTTTTATAGACTATCACTATGCCCGTCACTTTCGCACTTACATACTTGTTAGAACGTGACAGACATGGTGATAAACGATAAAAATGCTACCGTGCAACTAGGGCAGAACAGTGTACGGTCAGTACGGTACAAATATACTGATAACTGATTTACGTACAGGATAATGACTGTGTCAAGTGACAGATTACTCCTAGACATTCTTATAAAACGTAATAAATTGTACCCTTGCTTCACCAAATTGCAACCGTTACTCGCCCATTATTATGTATTTGGTGCCTTTATCTCTCTTTTTCCTGGTGCCCTTTAATGCCCCCAGTCCGGCCCTGGCAATACGAAACCAACATACCGCGCCCCACAACCCCGTTAGAAATTAACGGACCAATTTTGATGTGATTTTATGTGATAGAGTGTACCAAAGTAGCTGATTTTTATTATTCTGTTTCTATACTTTAATATTTTTAATTGATATTGCTAACAAGGGAAGTCGAAGGCCCGTTCAAACTTTTAATATTTACAGAATTAGCTTTGTTTCTGAAACGGGTCTCGGTGTAAATAATAAATTATACATCCAAAAATATAGCTATATTAGCTATGTGCGTAGTGAAGTAAAATACAAGCGATGATAATGCACGGGCGGGGAAGGATGTGAACTTTCGTGGGACTATTTGACACTTTGACAGATGTAAACTCAATCAGATAGTCAGTGGTCATGCACAGATCGAATATTCGTCACGATTGTGTTAGAGATGGGCAGCTAACCTAACCTAACCGTTAAGTGTAAAATTGTTGGATATAAAGAAAATTTACTATACACTTGGACAATAAGACTGTAGACCATTCAAGTAAAAGTATTAAAGGCGGTCTCAATATGACGAACACAATACGATCTTAATAAGTCAATCTTATTAAAGTATGTAGGTACACCTAATTGCATATTTTCTGCGCATTGCACGTATTATTTCATGACAAACACAGTTCAAAAAATGCAGTTTTAAGAAACAACATGAACTATGAAAAATCTCCCTGCCTGCATAATACTTAAATCATCATGCTAATGATATTTCGTACAAGTTCTAAAAACTCATTGGCAGTAGCCGGGGTTCGAAGCAACGACCTCGAATTACAAAGCAGAAAGCCTTGCCACTTGGCTACCAACGCTTCATGACGAATTTTGGTAGTACGTGATGGTTCGTATAAACACGTACATATGTACTGTACATTATTATCTGACGAAGTCAATGTTGACCGAGCAGTGACATTACGATTAAGTACAACAGTCAATCAACTCATCAATTAAAATCAAACTATAATGTTGTAGTTGTATACTTAATTATTGCAACTATTTAGATATTTTATAAATTACTTTAAATTTTGGCAAATATCTGTTTGTTGTAAATATAGCCATTATGTCCCATTAATAGAATTTACCTATAATAAAAAATAAATTAAGAGTGTTCATGTGACTCCTACTCTAGTAATACTCGAACAATCTTTTGGTACACTTCCTGACATAAAGGTGTTACCTTGTAAATGTCTCCAACTTTCACATACCCCTTCATTCGAATGATAATAATAATAAGTAATTCGTATTCGATTTATTCTGGGATTTTAATAAGCTTTAACAATAATATTGTTTTTAATAATGTGAGGCACGATGGTATAATTGTGCAAAAAAATGATGGTGTTTGAAGCAGTAAATGCATTGGTTTACGAAAGTACAATGTAAATTAAATATGAAATACGTGTATTTTTAGTTTATATGTAAGTAGCTTCAGCAAATTTTACGGAAGCCTGTGCAAAAGTAGGAAATTATATACACGTTGACCTATAAAAATAGTAGGTAGGTACATATATGTATAGTGGAAGGCCCAAATAATAAATGGTTGGCATCACAGAACATATTAAAGAGGTTAGAATGGCTATCGCGCGCAGTTATTATCGGAACCGGTGTCGCCGCTCGTTCCTCTCCACATTTACTAACACTCGCGCAACGGTAGTAAAAACTTGTGTGCGTGGTAAATGGATACGCCTCCTTTAAACAGATTTGATGTCTGGCTTCTTAATCTAAAGGTTATTGTGGCGCAAAAGGCATGTTTACTTCGTTTTTCGGTCAGCGCGGGCGAGTAGCATGCGAGCGTTTGCTCAAAACCGGCGGCGACACATACCCTGCTCGCATCGCCATTCTAACTTGGTCTGTGGTTGGCATGGCAAAAAATCGCTTGTAAAATCAACTTTGTAATCTTCGCGATAGTGTTCAAAATCGAATGCATGGCATCACACAGGCATTTTAATGTAATGTTTGTAAGATGTGTACAGACAAAAAATTTCACGAAAATCGGTTAAGAATTGCGACCTACAATAGCTACAGAGCTAGTTTCAAAATACTTACGTGCATTTTATTTGTACACACTAAAAACGTAGCTATTTATTTATTTGAAAATGTAGTAACGAACCCTGAAATAAATGTTAGATTAGATACTTTTGCCACTTTTTTTGATGCAGCTGTAAATAGATAAGAAATGTCCAATATTGTAATATTAACTGACGGTGCCTTATACATATTGTCCACTTTCAAAATTTCGAGACCGTTCGTGAATGAACTCTTGGCAATGGCATAATTTAGGACAGTTGCAACTATGGGGTAAAGTGGTAAAAGGTACTTGTTATACACTTCTACTGTGTACGTCCACATACTTAATGATACCACGTTACCTTCTCCACCCTGATTGCTACAATTGAGGAGTGTCTTTTCAAAAGGGTTTATTTTTTCTGGGAATCTATTTCTAAATTGGACCTTAAGTTTTCTTGAGCAAGGTTCTCTCTAGAAGTACCGCTAAGAAAAAATAAACCCTTTTGAAAAGACACTCCTCAATTGTATTATTATCAAAGTTGTCTCATGGTTCAAACTGGCCTGATTTACATTTAGAAAAAAATAAAGTACCTGCACAGTGTGTGTATCAATATAAATTTAGTATAACTCTTAGTTTATTTAAAGGAAAATTCGTCTATAAAGAAAAGAATGGTCTCTTTCTTCCATTAGTGTTTGTGCCATGTTAATATTAAGATTTAGCTAATTAATATCCATATTGAGATTATTTAGCGGCTTTCTCTTTATAAGGCTCTCTTGCTTTAAAAAGGGCTGTCCCTTGTCTGTGTTGTTGTGTACAAAAATTTAAACAATGGAACACAAACTTGTGTTATATACAAACCATACACTTCTACATAAATTAGGAGGCAATTTCATAACTAAATGATCTTTCTTTTGGCTGTATCTCCGCAGTAAAGAAGATAGAACCGCAGTAAAGAAGTATCTAAGTAATAATTATGTAGACAACAAAATAAGGTACATATGTAACTAGTGCATGTTGTTTTCCATCGTATTTTCTCGGAAAGGTTCGTATTTGTCATGCTCCTTCAGTCAACCTCAGTGTTTTTGTACCGAGACCATAACCGAGATTGACTGAAATAGCAAGACACGTTCGTACGTTTCCGTGAAAATACGATGGAAAATAATTATGCACTACATCTGTAGAAATATGAGTTACATTGAGAAACCTCGTTATTCAATATGAACTGAAACCGTTTGGAATCTTGTTTAGGCAAGATCGTCTATATGAAACTTAAACATGACAAAAACATGCTTGAGATGCGTTTAGATATGGTACACTTATATTTAAGTACGACAGGTATTATGTTAAATTGTGTAGACGGTCTTGCCTGCACAGACAATGTTACCCTATTGACCTTAATGATATTTATAATAGGTCTTTACAAAACTTGGCCTTATAGGATACTTGTATTAATGTTGACATTCCTTCCATCTTTGTTTGCTCAAATGGTGAAGTGTTACTTCTTTTTCTGATCTCTCGGGGCAAAACAGGAACATTGTACATTTCTGACTTTAGCTTAAGTATAAGGCAGCTACAGTAATTTAATGGACTTTATTTATGTGCCATCTTATTTATTTGCGTAGATAAGTTTGTAATTGGATGATTTATATTAAATTTTATTACTTATAGTATCTTTTGTAAATCAAATGCAGTGTAAACTTTAAGCCAGAAGGGAATAGGTAGAAATTTCTAAAAGGATGACTTGACTGTGTCTAGAAACCTTAATAAGCCCTATTATTTAAAATTTTCATTTAAAAACTTTAAAGTTAAAATCCATGTGTAATCCTGTTATTAGAAAATCAAAGCTTAATCAGCCACTTTATTTTAATATTTACTTAATTTCCAATATTATTATTATTTTTGATATTACTCCACTGAAGTACAGGGCCTGGTATATAATTTGGATGTCTTCAAAAGTTGTTATAAGTATGTACTTTTATTTTATATTATAGTACATTTCTAAGTAGGCTATGTCATTGATGCTTTATGTATAGTGTTAGTGATTTATACACAAATACTCTAGTTAATGTTGTAATTTATTGTAGGTAATGTTCATAAACAAAGATGCCAGTTACCAAGCACACTAAATATTGTACTGCAGTATAAGTTACTTCAATTAGAATATATTTTTATTATAATCATGAACAATTATATTTGTTATAAAAGATTTGTAAGTAAATATAATAAATAAAACCAAAGTCAAATTTATGAAATATTAGAATTGTGTTTAATTTTACTAGTAAAAAATCTATTTAGTATTTTTCATCTCTTTATTGTCAAGCTATATTAATAAATATTATATATAAAATAAATTAATTTGAATAGTCACTGTTTACCGAACAGCAGCACCATACATCATTTCTTTCATTAACTGTTCAGCTTTCAATGTGCCATCAATGCTGGCACAATCCTTATTAAATACACTGTACGCTGACACTTCCCCCTTTCTCCTCGGCCCTGTTCTAGTATTTAGATATATCCCAATTAAAACGGAAAATACAAAGAAGACTGCACCAAATTGTATCTTTAGGAAGAATGCATATAGTGTAAGCCATATTATGGTGTAAATGGACCATTTAATGATGAAGTATCGCCAAGATTCTTGTGTTCCTGGTACCACAGTTTCTACTTCACGGGATTCTGATGCTATATCTGTACTATCTTCAAACTGGTGGAGAGGGTACTCTGAAGCTAGTGGCTCTTCATTTTCGATCTGTAATACAGAAAGAAAATCAGTATTTTTTGTTAGTTTCATCACATACAGGGAATTATATAAATTGAAATATTCTCATAGCTCACAATTATCCAAATAATGGATTGTTGAGGTAGGTTAAGCCTTACTGAATAACCATGAGTTTCAAAATAGACCCAAAAAATATTTTAGTACATAATCCATGCCTAATCTGCATTAAAAACTCAAGGATTTGTGAACATTCAAACACTACATGATTAACCATGAGTACCATGACGTCCATGACCTTTTCAAGACAAACCAATCACTTTACATACCAACAAGACCTCATCTTCTTTTGCTTTTTCCATCTCTTTGAAGAAGTTTGGGGTGATGAAATCCACAAATTTATTCTTGGACTGCTCAATCTTGGTCTTCGCGTTTTCAATGAGCTCTTTGCGACGTCGAAGAGCGCGATATTCCTTTAATTTTGCCTCCATCCGTGACCTTATCGATGATATTAAACCGATATAAAAACAATAGTGCTCCAGCTATTAAATTTTTACGCTCAGTATATGCTTTAAAACGTTATCAAACTTCGATTATAGCCACAGTATTCATTAAAAATGACAATACTTGTGATTACAATACAAGAAATTATAAACAGCAAGTGTTATGTTTTGTTATGTAGCGTTCGGTGTTGTAACTACAATTTTCATTATGTATTGTTTGAAAAGGTGTTTTGTACTCTGACTTTGAACGAAATAAAAGGCTTAACTATGGTTATTTAGCGACAGCCGCTAAAATTACACAAACAAAATAATATGCAACGCCAGCTGATGCGCTGTGCTTAGTTGTCATAAAATGACATTGACAGTTGACGCAAGCATTGTATAGGGTTGCCCTAAACTAAACAGAATATAACCACTACGTTTTATAGCTGGTCAGTAAAAAAGGCGTGAAATTCAAATTTTCTATGGGACGATATCCCTTCGCGCCTACATTTTTCAAATTTGCCGCCTTGTTCTACTGTAAGATCTGGTTGACCAAGTATAGTAGAGTTGGCCCCATGGCTGAAAAAGTGATTCAAGTGGAATTTTATTAAAGTTAATCTAGAAATAGTTTTTATTTTAAAAGTCTTAGAATGTTAACACACTTTCTAGCGTGATGTCGGTAAAAAATAATTTGGCTTACGATTTTTAATCAACAGATAAACGAACTGAATAAAACAATTTTACGCTGGTAACATTAGTTAAGGCGCGAATACCGATCGATAATTTCAATAACAAACGAATGTACCATAGGAATACCTATTAAACACGAGTTGTATTTAGTTCATAGGATATACAATTACAATAATGCCTTTGTAATAATAAAATAATATCAACCGTAAATGGAACATCAATCGGATATGGGGGCATATGGAGAGAACCCTAATGTTCAGAATTCCGGAAATTATATTACAATAATTCCCGTGGAATATTCAAGAAGGGGATATCCGATGCAAGCGGAATATCAGTACAAGTAAGGGCTTAACATATTAAATGATTAAAAAAATTACCACTTATTTTAGGTACAATATTTTTCAATAACATTTAAAAATCCAATAATACTAAACTTTTAATGAATTAAAAAAAAAACATGTTTTATAAGACACCGGAAATAAATCATTCTGCCATTTATTTCAGCGAATTCAGGTCGCGAGAAGAATACTACAGCGTTCAGAGCCAGAAGTTACAAGCTGAAGTAAACGCACACCTATACTCTGTATCCCAGAGGCTTCCTCATTTATCATACAGTCCTTTAGGTCGCCATAATGAGTGGGACAAACATGATCCTCATAAGCCACTGCAACCCGATTCCAAAGAGAGTAACAGTTCGGACTCGCTGGAGAAAAGTGTTATGGGTATGTACACAAGCATGAGTGAAGTAATAATGGAACAAAGAACGATCTAAAATAGGTACTACGAGTATGGTCTTACCTACTATGTATTTTGGAAAAAATTAAAATAAATGGATTTTCTTCAGACTTACTTTTTTACAGGCTCAAACTTAAGCAGCTGCTCTAATCAGACTGGAACGAGCAGTATAGCCGCGGGATCCTTTAGCACAACGGAACCCATAACCAGTGGAGGCAGCTCATCTAGCGCAATCTCACCTCCACTTCCAGGTATACCTATAGAAAAAAAAACAGGTTACTTCTATAGCTACTACTTATCAATTTTGTAAAATGTAAGCATAATAAGGCAAATTAACAAGGAAATATTTTTTTATATTTTGATACGTGTACCCGGTGTACCCGACGCAAGACTATCTGTAGATACCTACTTACCGATAGTGATGTGAACTACGGTTACCATTAAGTTAAGACCCTCATTATTTTAAAAGATACTAAATAGGTCCAATTTGCTTTCTACGATTTTCCTTTTTTAACAGACAGGTTAGCAATGGCAATAGCCCGATAGTTCTCGCAAATAAGAAAGCTAAATATGTCCAGCAAACAGCAAAAACCAATTTAATAACGGCCACCATAACACTCCAAATAAATCTAACTTCTTGCTACAGGATCATCAGGCAGCACAACTTCCTCTTCCACCGTATCATCAAACCCCGTGACGTGCGTGTACCTCATGTCCCGCATCGCGATCATGGTAGAGATGAGTTCAGAGGAAGTGCCTTCGTGTGTCAACGCGTCGCGGTTCCTGAATGCTGTGCTGGCGACAGAAGAGCTGGGCATGACGCAAGCGAGTACGAGGAGTTTGGCGGCGAGCGTGTTCGCGCTGTGGATGTGCAGTCCGCTATTAGGTAAGACCACAGAATAAATAATAGTACTAGGTACAGAAGACTCACTCTCTAACAAAACGCGTCTGTTACGATCAGCACAGATATGACCGCTAGGTGGCGACAGCGCCACGCGCGGCTTATGGCTTTCCCTAAATTTGGGGTGGAACGGATGTACTTTTAGCTACCTGTAGCAAAGCGACGAAATCGAGGAGTGAGCCACGCCTGGTAAGACTTTAAATAGGTACGAATGAAGAGCAATGGTTGTAGTGGGGAAGTGCTTTTATGCCTCGCAGCATCATCAGGTTTCAGAATGCGACGGAGAACTTGGGAATGACGGGCTACAAGGTTCTGCTAGTCGAAGAAAAGATACTGCCGATGTGTTCGTTTCGCTGCTAAATCAGTTAGGAATACTATAAGTCCACACAATTAACAATAATAACTGCCGAGAGAGCTCGCTTGTACTTATAAAATACTCTTGATGCCCTATATAGTTTGATACATACCTAATGCCACAATGGCGTCTAGAGTACCTAGAAGTCATTCGTTACCTACTTGTAGGTGAGATGGCGATCTATAAGAAATCTCCGGCAAGTGTCGCTAAGTGTGAACATGAAAGAAATCTAGAAATTCGGATAAACACCGTACCATGACTTCATTATCAAGGAGCTTCTATTTATTCTTTTATGTCTATCCTTTAGCCGCCCAGAGACCTATAAAAAGGTCTCCTGTTCCGTTCTAATTTGAATCTTTGTTTTGACAAATCAAAATTGCATTTTTAATGGCAAGTTTTGACGTCTGGGCGGTTAGAGGCTATACTAAAACCGTTTTTCCAGAAATTCAATTAAAGCCCCACCACTGCCCCTGGCGGTTATGGGCGAGCTGGCAGAAGCTCCTGCACCGCTACGGCCACGGCTCCGAGTCACGCCGCAGCAAAGACCAGCCCGTTCTCAGGTTGCAGCGAAATGTGTTCTTTCCGAAGCATTTGGAGGAGGGCATCAAGTTAGTGTTGTTGTTTTTTGGATTTTTCTAGTTCTCTTGGAGTTCTAGTTTAAAAGGCTTATGCTTTCTCTATGAAAAGTCTTGTTTTCCCTGCACCCCTAGCACATGATTGGCGCGACAGTATCTCGCGGCGAGATAAACTACCCGTCTTTTTCTATGTTAATAAAAGAGGGACGGATAGTCTATCTCCCCGCGAGATACTGTCGCGCCAATCACGTGCTAGCCCGGCTGCTGCATGATTTATTTAGAGAAGACATAGCAGCTCCTGCTATCCCGGTAAACGTTTTTGATAGCTTGCGTTCACATTGTAGACGAGTGTTAGAAACGAGGACTTATGCGGTGGAATGAGATAGCTGTATGTGGCTCAATTCATCTTGATAACTCAAGAATGCAGCATTCTGAGAAGACATTCCGTTTGCGCTTATTATGCACCTTTTTGTAAGTAGGTAGGTAGGTAGGTATTCTAGAAATGAAGTACTTAAGTTTCTTATTTTTCAGAGATTCCCGCATCCAAGAGTTGCTATACGAAGAAGCGCGCCATAACGTGGTGACAGGCCGGTATCCGCTCGAGAGCGCGCAGGCCGTCATGCTGGGCGGGTTGCAGGCACGCATTCAACTCGGACCCTACGACCCGCATACACACACCGCCAACTTTTTCAGGTATTAATTAATAGTCTGTTTGTTTTCAGAAATGAAAAGCGGTTTCCTGCTCGCATTTGCATACTGGTCGTATACCCAGGATTGGTGGTCACCAATCGAGTCGAGGTCGAGGTCGAGGTCGAGGAAGGGCACATTTATTTATAGTCGTAGCAAGATCACATTCGTTTGCACATTTCAAAGAACCATTTTTGAACAAGAATCTTACCAAAAATGACCCCTTGATTGCTGTAGAAATTAATGTCGATTAGATGTAAACACGTGTAACTTCAATCTCAAAATGGTGTAACTTTCCACCAAATTCTTCGGAAGTCTAATTTGTCATTAGAATTTCAAGAAAACGGAGAAATTATCTAATTAAAGAACTGTGTTGCCACTGTGTCTCCGTTTTTATACCTTCGGAAATGTTACTCTATACGGCGAGTAGGTACTTATCATATTGGAAGACAAACGCTTTGCGACATCCCGGTCGCACATCACCGCGACGTGCGAATCGCATCCAGTGTGATAAACCGCCTACTACCTTACGTTTAGTAATACCAATATCACTATAAACTCTAGCTTAAGAGCCAACAGGAGCTAAGATTTAAATATTTTAGGTAAATATACCCGTCTCGCTAACGGAAGCGGCTCCTAAAACTAGTGCGATAAGGACAAGGCGAAAAATCCTGCGTAAAAATATCAAAAATCGAGGTTTCGTACTCGACTGTTTCCTCCTCCAAAACTTAACCAATCGTAACCAAATTTGGAAATCTAAATGATTATGACATTATCTCTGTCGGACCGTTTTGCTTTTTTGACTAATTGATGTCAGTTTTGAATAGCACGCCTCTCATTGCGGCATAGTCAATTAGGCCATTTTGGCCATTTTTGAAGGGCTCTAGCGCCTTAAAAAACAAAAATATCAAAAAAAGCAAAACGGTCCGACACAGATATTGACAATATTAATCTGTGTTGAAAAAATCATTGCTCTAGCTTCAAAACCCGCGGAGGAAACAGTCGAGTACGTTTGTATGGAGAAATGACCACTCCTGTTGGCTCTTAAATGTATCTGTCTCCAGGGAACACCAAGACAAGTATCTGCCTAAGCACGCGCGCTCTGGGCGGTGGGCGCAGCTGTTACCAGCCGGCCGCAAGGGCAGCCCCGAGGCGAAGCTCCTCGAACAGGCTCAGAGGCCCCCGGCGGCACCGCCGAGGAAGCTGCGCCACAAATATTTGGCACACTGTCGGACTACGCCAACATACGGGTAATTGTTCAAAGTATTGTTCAAAACGCTACCAATTGTCTCGAGTTTTTACCTCTACATCTGTACCAGGGATGTCGCGGATGCCGATTTTTTGACATCCGCGGATGCGGATGTGGATGTCAAGATAAGTACATAAAAAACGTCAAATATTACATTTTAGTAATGTTTATTTCAAAAAACCGGCCAAGCGCGAGTCGGACTCGTTTTCCAAGGGTTCCGTACATTAAGTCCCACTCATGCTTGACTGCTCATTTCTAATAGGTTTTTTTGGTTAATGACTAAATTACCTAGCAGTCTAGCACTTACGCCGATGCTAAGACGTTCCTGTACCGACCTGTTCCACATCCGCATCCGCATTAAACTCGGCATCGATTTTATGCGGATGCCGTAACCGTTACATTCCTGACAAAATGTATGGGAACATTGACCGTCAGTTTTGTAACGATTGCTAACCGGCCGTTAAAGGTGCACAGTTAAGTGAAAATGCCCATTTAAGTTTGTTTCTTCTTGAAAAGTCTCATGCTCTGCACTACGTTGTATTCTTTAATAGGGTATTTGACTACTAGTCAAATCAGTTTATTTTCTCGAACTGTCAAAACGATTTTGCTACTATAGAATTTAATATCTGGGTGACCGAGCTTCGCTCGGAAAACATAAAAAAACTCGAAAATGCGCGTTTTCCCAGAGATAAGACCTAGCTAGATCGATTTTTAGCCCCCAAAAACCCCCATATAGCAAATTTCATCGAAATCGTTAGAGCCGTTTCCGAGATATATATATATATATAAATAAACAAGAATTGCTCGTTTAAAGGTATTAGATATGAAACACTGGCATGTCACGTCACAATCAAATAGTAATACGGGGTTTAAAATAGAAATAGTGTCTAAAAATAACTGCTGTCTACGTTTCTCTATTAATCTTCTGGTGCTTTATTTCATGCATGGTGTAATAGTAGGTACATTACATACCTAGGGAGGTGAATTCGTAAATGCTCCTGATCGCAGGTGTTTGTGGCCCGAACCGAAGGTGAGGGCAATAAATATGCGATCTGGGGCTTTACGAATAACCGCCCGTGGTTTGTCTAAAGTTTTACGCCTTGCCTTGGCCTTGGCCCACTTACGGGCCTAGGGTGACGTAAAATTATTTATTTTAAATACAGTCAAATACCCTATTCAGTGTTATTGAACTAATTTTAATACTGGCGATTACACTTATTACCACAGGGCGGCGTTTTTCCAAGGACAGATAGAACAGCCTGTCCGCAGCCTCACGAGCTTACTCACGCACGAAGACATCCCCGTCCTGGTGGCCGTCAACGCTAACGGTGTCTACGTTATTGATGACACGGAGAGTGTAAGTGTAAGGCCTGAGTGGACGCTCGAGTTGGGCGTGCAGCGGGGCGGGGCGTGCGGCGTGCATGTTAAACAAATGCAAGCGTATAGGAGCGGCCTTAGTGCACGCTGCTCAAATCACTTGTGAGCCCGACGCCACGCTGCACGCCCCGCCGAACGCTCCGCTCCGAGCGTCCACTCAGGCCTTATACTTACACTAAGTCAACATATCTTCCAAGGTCAATAAAATCACAAATCACTTATGTAAGTGAATTATATAGGACTAACAATACGCGCAGTCACCTGGGAGTGGGGTACCAGACACTTTTTTTATATTTGTGATTTAAATGCGTAAAATCTGTAAATACATAACGTTACTTAATTTTAATAAATAAGCAAATGTAATGTTACCTATAGCACAAATAGGTCTGCGGTTCGGATCTGTACCGCGGTGCGCCATTTGATGACGTCTAGGATATATATCTTATCGTGTCTCACGGATTGCATTGTCCCTCTTGTCAGTTAGGTACTAAATTCAGAAAGGTGTAACAAGCTCTTTAAGGTGATATCAATACTTCCATACTAATATTATAAAAGGAAGTCTGTCTGTCTGTTACCTCTTCACGCTTAAACCACTGAACTGATTTAGATTAAAGGTATAGATATTGTTTGAGTCCCGAGGAAGGACATAATAGGATATTTTTTATCCTAGAAATCAACCCATAAAGGGGTGAAATTTTGTATTGGGGCCTTAACAACAACTGCATAACAAACTTTGTCGATAAGGAACTGTCCCGCCTCCCGGCCTCGCGGTGGTGCACGATTTAGTTGAAATTTGGTATAGAGATAGTTTGAGTCCCGGGGAAGGACAAAGGGTAGTTTTCATTCAAGAAATCACCCTTTAAGGGGGTGAAAAGGGGGTGGAAGTTTGTATGGAGAATCAACAAAACGCAGATTGGATAAAATAATAGCTATAGTATGAATTATCTGAGATGATTTTTTCGGGCTCGGGCCCTAGTCTATTAAACAAAAGGTATTGTTTCCTTTATGCAGTGCTTACACCTGTTTACTGCTAATAGACCCTACTTAAGTAACGTGAACAAACCCGTTTAAAAAGCAAATTTATCATTCTATTTATATGGTTCAAATTCATGAAACAACCCATTTGGAGATAACACGTTTTGTTATCTCCAAAGAAAAGACCACCCTGATTGTTCTCAGAATGAGCTGTCACATAAATTTGAACCTTAATACTATCACGATAATTGCTTTTTAAACGACATGGTTACTTTGGCACGTGCTGAAGACCGCTCTTAAAAGAAACAAAGGCTTTTGTTTAACAGATTAGTGCTCGAGCCCGAAAAAACCATCTGAGATAATTTATATTATAACTAAATTACTAATTTCACCCTTCACGAAGTCGCGGGCAAAAGCTAGTATATTAATATTGTGTGTTGTGATATTGACAGACGGTGCTCCTAGGTCTTCTGTACGAAGAGCTGTCGTGGGACATCGGCCTGCCGTCAGACGACAACGAGGATTGCCTCCCGTGCCTCTTTCTGCAGTTCATGGTCGTGGAGAACGGGCTAAGGGTTTCTAAGATATTACAGGTATGAATCATAAAAAGCGGCCAAGTGCGAGTCGGACTCGCCCATGAAGGGTTCCGTATTTAGGGGATTTATGACGTATTAAAAAAAACTACTTACTAGATCTCGTTCAAACCAATTTTCGGTGGAAGTTTGTGTGGTAATGTACATCATATATTTTTTTTAGTTTTATCATTCTCTTATTTTAGAAGTTACAGGGGGGGGGACACACATTTTACCACTTTGGAAGTGTCTCTCGCGCAAACTATTCAGTTTAGAAAAAAATGATATTAGAAACCTTAACATCATTTTTGAAGACCTATCCATAGATATCCCACACGTATGGGTTTGATGAAAAAAAAATTTTTGAGTTTCAGTTCTAAGTATGGGGAACCCCCAAAATTTATTGTTTTTTTTCTATTTTAGTATGAAAATCTTAATGCGGTACACAGAATACTTCTACTTACCAAGTTTCAACAGTATAGCTCTTATAGTTTCGGAAAAAAGTGGCTGTGACATACGGACGGACAGACGGACAGACAGACAGACAGACAGACATGACGAATCCATAAGGGTTCCGTTTTTTGCCATTTGGCTACGGAACCCTAAAAAACATCGACATGAATTATTAACGAACTATTAATTAATAAAAACCTGCCAAGCGCGAGTCGGACTCGCCCACCGAGGGTTCCGAACTTTTTAGTATTAGTTGTGTGAAATTTTCAACTGTCTAGATATCACGGTTCATGACATACGGCTTGGTGAGTGGTGACAGACAGACGGACAGTGGAGTCTTAGTGATAGGGTCCCGTTTTTACCCTTTGGGTACGGAACCCAAAACACGCAAAACGACGATAAGTTATAGGATAGCAAATGCATAGGTTGGGTCAGTCTCTGCGCGTGAATGAAATGTAGCGGGTTGTGTTGGCAGCCTTCTAAGGTCCTTTTTATATGACGTTGGTGGCAAACAAGCATATCTACATCCGTTCAATCTATTTCAATTTCAATTCCAGGTGTTTTCGAAACAGGCGATAATGATGGACACGCTAATAGAACACTTCGCTGGCGAGTACCGCAAGCGACTCGGCCAGGAGACACCTAGCGATCACGCCAACTACGAATATCATTCTGGTAAATCCTCATCACAATGATGGACACGCATTGACGTATAATATCTAAGGACGGGCTAACAGGGCACTAGAAATCGTACTAGTTCAGCGGTGTTACTCACGAATTCCAGCCAAACGTGCAGTCTAACGCAACTAGTTGCGACCAATAGCGCGCGTAATACGAACTCGTCAATCAATCGCGCGCGTGATGCGAACCAATCGTGTTGTAGCGATTTCACACCGCTGTGCTGGCCCCTGTCATGCCTCATTTTTATTGCCCGTAAAGCCAGTCCCTAGATATCTATGTCAATGTGGACACGTTAATAGAACACTTCGCTGGCGAGTACCGCAAGCGACTCGGCCAGGAGACACCCAGCGATCACGCTAACTACGAATATCATTCCGGTAAATCCTGATCATACTTATTTCATAATTTAGAGCCAAGATAGTTCGTGATGGTATTGATACGTGATATAGGTAGCAATGCATGTTTAGTCAATTTAAATCCTATGAAATCCTGTGACCTAGGAGTCACTATGGCAGAGTGAAAGGAAGATGAAAAGTGATGTCATTTAGATCTCTTTTTGATATCACTGGCATGTGTATAGTCGTACCTACTTACAAAACCATAACTTTGTTTATAACTATCAAATAAAAAACCTACGCTGTATGCCAAGAAAATCCATTTTACCTATACCAAAAATCATTTTGGAAAAGAGCTGATATACTTCAAACTGCTGAATGGATTTCAATCAAACATAACTAAGAACCATCGCATCGAAACCGGTCCATCCGTTGGAGAACTACGGACAGATATTGGTGTCAAACATATAACAGAAAACACCCCTCTTTTTGCGTCGGGGATTGAACATCTGAATGATGCACATAAGGAATTGCACTATTGCAAGGATATACTGAACCATCCATAATTGTTCCAGACTCCGGCAGCATATCCCTCCCCCCACTCTCGCGGCCAGACTCCCCGCAGCGGCGGCTCGCCAACAAGCTGTCGCGGCTGGCGCTCGCCACGCACGACGGGCGCGGCAACCTGCTCGGCGGCGCCGGCGACTGGAACACCGGCTTCCACCACCCCATGCCCTCCTGGATACTGCCCAAGCACTAGCACCGCACAGTGACGGCCTGACTCCCCGCAGCGGCGGCTCGCCAACAAGCTGTCGCGGCTGGCGCTCGCCACGCACGACGGGCGCGGCAACCTGCTCGGCGGCGCCGGCGACTGGAACACCGGCTTCCACCACCCCATGCCCTCCTGGATACTGCCCAAGCACTAGCACCGCACAGTGACGGCCTGACTCCCCGCAGCGGCGGCTCGCCAACAAGCTGTCGCGGCTGGCGCTCGCCACGCACGACGGGCGCGGCAACCTGCTCGGCGGCGCCGGCGACTGGAACACCGGCTTCCACCACCCCATGCCCTCCTGGATACTGCCCAAGCACTAGCACCGCACAGTGACGGCCTGACTCCCCGCAGCGGCGGCTCGCCAACAAGCTGTCGCGGCTGGCGCTCGCCACGCACGACGGGCGCGGCAACCTGCTCGGCGGCGCCGGCGACTGGAACACCGGCTTCCACCACCCCATGCCCTCCTGGATACTGCCCAAGCACTAGCACCGCACAGTGACGGCCTGACTCCCCGCAGCGGCGGCTCGCCAACAAGCTGTCGCGGCTGGCGCTCGCCACGCACGACGGGCGCGGCAACCTGCTCGGCGGCGCCGGCGACTGGAACACCGGCTTCCACCACCCCATGCCCTCCTGGATACTGCCCAAGCACTAGCACCGCACAGTGACGGCCTGACTCCCCGCAGCGGCGGCTCGCCAACAAGCTGTCGCGGCTGGCGCTCGCCACGCACGACGGGCGCGGCAACCTGCTCGGCGGCGCCGGCGACTGGAACACCGGCTTCCACCACCCCATGCCCTCCTGGATACTGCCCAAGCACTAGCACCGCACAGTGACGGCCTGACTCCCCGCAGCGGCGGCTCGCCAACAAGCTGTCGCGGCTGGCGCTCGCCACGCACGACGGGCGCGGCAACCTGCTCGGCGGCGCCGGCGACTGGAACACCGGCTTCCACCACCCCATGCCCTCCTGGATACTGCCCAAGCACTAGCACCGCACAGTGACGGCCTGACTCCCCGCAGCGGCGGCTCGCCAACAAGCTGTCGCGGCTGGCGCTCGCCACGCACGACGGGCGCGGCAACCTGCTCGGCGGCGCCGGCGACTGGAACACCGGCTTCCACCACCCCATGCCCTCCTGGATACTGCCCAAGCACTAGCACCGCACAGTGACGGCCTGACTCCCCGCAGCGGCGGCTCGCCAACAAGCTGTCGCGGCTGGCGCTCGCCACGCACGACGGGCGCGGCAACCTGCTCGGCGGCGCCGGCGACTGGAACACCGGCTTCCACCACCCCATGCCCTCCTGGATACTGCCCAAGCACTAGCACCGCACAGTGACGGCCTGACTCCCCGCAGCGGCGGCTCGCCAACAAGCTGTCGCGGCTGGCGCTCGCCACGCACGACGGGCGCGGCAACCTGCTCGGCGGCGCCGGCGACTGGAACACCGGCTTCCACCACCCCATGCCCTCCTGGATACTGCCCAAGCACTAGCACCGCACAGTGACGGCCTGACTCCCCGCAGCGGCGGCTCGCCAACAAGCTGTCGCGGCTGGCGCTCGCCACGCACGACGGGCGCGGCAACCTGCTCGGCGGCGCCGGCGACTGGAACACCGGCTTCCACCACCCCATGCCCTCCTGGATACTGCCCAAGCACTAGCACCGCACAGTGACGGCCTGACTCCCCGCAGCGGCGGCTCGCCAACAAGCTGTCGCGGCTGGCGCTCGCCACGCACGACGGGCGCGGCAACCTGCTCGGCGGCGCCGGCGACTGGAACACCGGCTTCCACCACCCCATGCCCTCCTGGATACTGCCCAAGCACTAGCACCGCACAGTGACGGCCTGACTCCCCGCAGCGGCGGCTCGCCAACAAGCTGTCGCGGCTGGCGCTCGCCACGCACGACGGGCGCGGCAACCTGCTCGGCGGCGCCGGCGACTGGAACACCGGCTTCCACCACCCCATGCCCTCCTGGATACTGCCCAAGCACTAGCACCGCACAGTGACGGCCTGACTCCCCGCAGCGGCGGCTCGCCAACAAGCTGTCGCGGCTGGCGCTCGCCACGCACGACGGGCGCGGCAACCTGCTCGGCGGCGCCGGCGACTGGAACACCGGCTTCCACCACCCCATGCCCTCCTGGATACTGCCCAAGCACTAGCACCGCACAGTGACGGCCTGACTCCCCGCAGCGGCGGCTCGCCAACAAGCTGTCGCGGCTGGCGCTCGCCACGCACGACGGGCGCGGCAACCTGCTCGGCGGCGCCGGCGACTGGAACACCGGCTTCCACCACCCCATGCCCTCCTGGATACTGCCCAAGCACTAGCACCGCACAGTGACGGCCTGACTCCCCGCAGCGGCGGCTCGCCAACAAGCTGTCGCGGCTGGCGCTCGCCACGCACGACGGGCGCGGCAACCTGCTCGGCGGCGCCGGCGACTGGAACACCGGCTTCCACCACCCCATGCCCTCCTGGATACTGCCCAAGCACTAGCACCGCACAGTGACGGCCTGACTCCCCGCAGCGGCGGCTCGCCAACAAGCTGTCGCGGCTGGCGCTCGCCACGCACGACGGGCGCGGCAACCTGCTCGGCGGCGCCGGCGACTGGAACACCGGCTTCCACCACCCCATGCCCTCCTGGATACTGCCCAAGCACTAGCACCGCACAGTGACGGCCTGACTCCCCGCAGCGGCGGCTCGCCAACAAGCTGTCGCGGCTGGCGCTCGCCACGCACGACGGGCGCGGCAACCTGCTCGGCGGCGCCGGCGACTGGAACACCGGCTTCCACCACCCCATGCCCTCCTGGATACTGCCCAAGCACTAGCACCGCACAGTGACGGCCTGACTCCCCGCAGCGGCGGCTCGCCAACAAGCTGTCGCGGCTGGCGCTCGCCACGCACGACGGGCGCGGCAACCTGCTCGGCGGCGCCGGCGACTGGAACACCGGCTTCCACCACCCCATGCCCTCCTGGATACTGCCCAAGCACTAGCACCGCACAGTGACGGCCTGACTCCCCGCAGCGGCGGCTCGCCAACAAGCTGTCGCGGCTGGCGCTCGCCACGCACGACGGGCGCGGCAACCTGCTCGGCGGCGCCGGCGACTGGAACACCGGCTTCCACCACCCCATGCCCTCCTGGATACTGCCCAAGCACTAGCACCGCACAGTGACGGCCTGACTCCCCGCAGCGGCGGCTCGCCAACAAGCTGTCGCGGCTGGCGCTCGCCACGCACGACGGGCGCGGCAACCTGCTCGGCGGCGCCGGCGACTGGAACACCGGCTTCCACCACCCCATGCCCTCCTGGATACTGCCCAAGCACTAGCACCGCACAGTGACGGCCTGACTCCCCGCAGCGGCGGCTCGCCAACAAGCTGTCGCGGCTGGCGCTCGCCACGCACGACGGGCGCGGCAACCTGCTCGGCGGCGCCGGCGACTGGAACACCGGCTTCCACCACCCCATGCCCTCCTGGATACTGCCCAAGCACTAGCACTCGCCTACAAACTTGGACAAAGTGGGTGGATCAACTTTCGTTTGTGTTATTCTGTCCCGTCTGCCAGGCGAAAATAGTAGCATTGTATGGAGATACTACGTAGAGTAGCCCTGTCCATAATGAGTAACTAGAGTAGTTGGCTCATTATGGACAGGGCTTATAACTATCTTAAAAAATGTATGTTTGATTGGAAAAACCAGGACTTTACATACCATAACCTCCTAAGGCCCAGAATTTCCTCCTAAGGCACAAAACCCAAAATATGCTACTGAAATTTAAACCTATAATGCGGGGAATGGAATTGATTTTTGTCTGAAAATTTAACGAAACAAAGGAAATCCAACTCTGTTCCAATTGAATATGGTTTAAATTTAATCGAACTGACGAAGTACTATATGTAGGTAGGACCATAAACCATAGCACCGAGTAACAAGAAAAAGTTGATTCACCCAAGTACGAGGGGTATTCAAAATATTCTCGGTATGAGAATGAAAACAAACAAGTACGAAAAGTTTGATATTTTTATTTTTCAATATACTCCCCCCCTATGTTCATACACTTAAAAGATCGATCAATTATTTTTTTTAATCCCTCGTAAAAATATTTTTTATCTTTCGTGTAAAAATGCTCCTCCACTGCCGCCTTCAATGCTTCATCGTCAGAAAATTTATTTCCACGCAGATCCTTTTTAAGATTGGGGAGCAAAAAGAAGTCGCTGAGGGCTAAGTCCGGACTATACGGTGGGTGAGTAACAGTTTTAAACCCACATTCAACAATAGCTGCCTTGGCAATATGAGCAGTATGGACGGGGGCGTTGTCATGCAGAAGCAGAATACCTTTGGTTAACTTTCCTCGCCTCTTTTCTTTAATTACATCCTTTAATTGACGTAGAATGTTAGCGTAGTACTGTCCTGTGATATTTACACCTTTTTCTTTATAATCGATTAGTAATACTCCTTCACAATCCCAAAATATCGTGGCCATGACCTTGCCAGCTGAAGGGATGACCTTGAACTTCTTGGGATGAGCTGAACCCTTAATGTGCCACTGCATGGACTCTTGTTTACCCTCTGGGTCATAATGATGAACCCAGGTTTCATCTCCAGTAACTATTCTTTGCAGCACCTCATCAGGATTTTCACCGCACAGGTCAATAAAATCGGAACAACAAGCTACACGCATGTCTTTTTGAAGCCGAGTCAGCATTCGCGGAACCCATCTTGCACTTACTTTTGACATATTAAGATGGTCATGTATAATATCATGTACGGTACCAATAGAGAGACTGGTTACTTGTGCTATAGATTTTACCTTCACTCGACCATCTTCCAATATAAGTTTTTCCACTTTATCAATATTTTCTTGTGAAGTAGCTACTACAGGCCGGCCAGGTCTAGGGTCATCTTCAATACTCTCCCTTCCGCGTTTAAACTCGCTTGACCACTTTTGAATGGTAGATAAAGAAGGAGCAGACTCACGGTAAACACAATCCATTTCCTCTTTTATGGTTTTTTGATTTTTACCCTGTTTTGTCAAGAATTTTATCACGCAGCGATGTTCTAATTTAGTTAACATTGTCAATTCGCACATGATGTTCATGTTTGTTCAGCAATTGCAGAAAAACAAAAGACCATCTCGGTTCGAATTATACTTTTTTTTAATGTCAATGAATAAACCTTAGCGGCCAGTAACGAAAGAAATTTTAGAAGAGGTCGTAAGATATCAATACCGAGAATATTTTGAACGCCCCTCGTAGTTGGGTTAGGTTATAGAATAAGGTTATAGAATACTTTAGTTAAATTGACATGATACTTTAATACCTACTTGTAATATGAATCTCAATAAGAATCTCAATAAAAATGATAAAATATTTAACATTGTTTTATTTAACAATAATTAACGCAATAACAATATTTTACTATAGATACCTAGAATAGTTGGAAAAAGAGATCTAGACACAAAGTCGATACCTATTTAATTTTAACAATTATTATGGGTTAAATTTAATAACATCTAATCTAGTTGCTAGCACCGATCTTTAACCCTTTAACCGCCAGAGTCTGATATACGAGTATAAGACATTACATATCCAGCTCATTTCGCCACAGTCTGATAAATAAGACAAAGATCTGATTTGGTTTTTACATCACATTTATAACTCCCGTAACTATGCCAACCTTACTCTGCGTGGTACATTTAACTGTCGGTGGCGACACGAGCACGCTCGATCAAAAACTTCTGGCGGTTAAAAGGTTAAAAATGACATTAAATTAATTAACATTAAATAAAGGTAATAAAATAAATTTCGCGATAGACCCGTCTATAAATGTGAGTTAATATGTATTCAAACCGCGAAAGTTTGAAATATTAAAACTAACTTTTTTTAATTCAAAGTGTTATATGGGTGGAATTATATTTTCAGACTAGAAATCCAGCGTTTAGGTGGGATATAATCAACATAAACGGTATCTCCAGAAACGGACGCCAAAAGCCTACCACAGCTATACAGGATGTACATCTGTATGTAGCAGCAACCAACCAAAGTATTTAGTGGCCTACCACCTGGTTGCTTGGTTCGACTTGGCAGAAGCTACTTAATTCCGTGATGGTGTCTGATCCGGTTGAACTCCTTGAGCAGCGGATGCTTGTCCAGGTAGTCCATGAGAGCCTTGTACCGCGGCGCGGACAGATCCTGGTGACGGGTCAGCCGCACCTCTAGGGTGTGTAGTTGGAACGCTAGCTCGGCGCTGGGGAAGAAAAACATATAAGTACTTAATCAGAATCACATTGCTCAATCGAACTAACGTTTTAGTATCAAACCACACACAAGCCAGACATATTTGACAAGGCGCAACTTACCTAGTCGCGAAATACTTGGCTTCTTTATCTGGAGTAAGAATGTACTGATTCGCCAAGTACCACAATCTCTTTTGCTTGTATTCCGTGTTCATCTGCAAAGCAATATGTCATGAATAATAACTTCTCGTTAAATAATAGGTACTCGTAAGTTTGTAATACGAAAGGTTTGTAAAAATGACACGTGACAGAGTGACAGAGTTCATTGATAGAGGAGCCTAAAGTCAAAAGTACAGTTTTGCTAGAAAACAAACAAAAATCATATTATATTCGCTACTGTACATAATAGTAGCAAGCAATCGACGGAACAATAGTTATTTACGATACAAGTGCGGAAAAGAGGAAATTCGATACAAGTGCGGAAAAGAGGAAATTCCAAACGAGTCGCGATAAATTACAACACGACCGGAGGGAGCGTTCTAAATCGACACGAGTTGCGAATTACCTATTCCGTGTATCGTACAACGTTTTACAGTAGGTAGGAACATATGGCACTTTAAACTTTCGACATACGCACGGAAAGTGCTATTTCCCGCACTAGTTCGGGAAAGTAGCACCATATGTACTGTAAAATGTAATGAAACCCACTGCTTCAAACCGCTCGTGGACCAAAAGTTGCCGCTGCAGCTGCTTCGCCTTGAAGTCATTAATACACTGCTCCCTTACGAGCGTGGCTTCCTTAACGGTCAGTGGCGCTCCGCTGCCGTGGCCGGAGCCGAACATGCGAGCCAAGTATGGAGCTAGGGGGTCTATTTCGGCCTCCTTTTCGCGTTCTGACACTTCAGCTTTTCTAGCTTCCTGATGGGTAGGAAAATATTTTGATAATGTAATATCAATATCATTATATATGCATTGACATAGATATCTAGGGACTGGCTTTACGGGCAATAATAATGAGGCATGACAGGGGCCAGTACAGCGGTGTGAAATCGCTCCAACGCGATTGGTAGATGAGTTTGCATCACGCGCGCGATTGGTTGACGAGTTCGCATTACGCGCGCTATTGGTCGCAACTAGTTACGTTAGACTGCACGATTGGCTGGAATTCGTGAGTAGCACCGCTGAACTTGTACCATTGTTAGTGCCCCATTAGCCCGTCCTTAGATATTATACGTCAATGTACCTATATATGTGCAAAAGTACGAAATCGAAAATACCTATGGTATAGATAGATTATTAGATAGTCAATAGTTGTATTTCACCACAAAAGAGAGAAATGTTCATGTTGGTCTTTTGAATTGTCGTTATTGATGTCTTCTTAAATAATGTACAGGATAATGTTTGATCTTTTTCCCTGAAGCAATAAATACATACTTGTTCCATCCATCCCTTCCTAGCGGCATCGTTCCTCTCCGTGTCGAAGAGCGCCACCACCAGCTCTGGCTCTGTCAGCTCCTTGTGCCGCTGCTGCAGGTACGTGATGATGTCCGCTTCCCTGTCCCTGATGCCCTTGCGCGCCTTGTTCTCGTACTCCATGTTCTCGCAGAGCGTCAGGTAAACGTTGAGGGGGCGGGGCGCTTTGCCGACAGGATCGGCCTGAGGAAAGAGAACAGAATATGTTCTGTTTTCACTTCTGGACGAGTGGTGAAAAAGTAAACGGATATCAAGATCTTTGAAGACAGTGAAATAGGCATGAGAAACAAGCTCATTAGCATCAGCTACTCAAAAACTATTGAGGGCTCCATAACACTATGGATGTAGTTTAGCAACCGCAGTGGTTAGACGTGGCGGCTTGCTACGTAATGCGACTGGACCGAATGTGATTCGTCCGTTCATCCGCGGATTACATCTATTATAAATAAAATTGCAGCCCACCTTGGGCGCAACCGTGCGCGTTGAAGGGTCTGCTACCATGTGGCCACTTTTAAAATAATAATTTGGCATTGATATTTCACGCCAATACGCAACGGGACTTACTGTTCCCTATAGGGAAATCGGAATTAATAGGTAACTTGACAATGACACTGCAAGTCTTTAAAACGGCGCTTCTACAGGTTATTTGAGCACATCAAAACTTACTATGTATCCTGATGTCTTCTCCGGATAGAACAAGATCTTGCCACCCGTCTCGGCTAAGTTGGACTTGAGGTATTTCCTGATGTTATTCGTGACGAAGTTGTACGCGTAATGGTACAGGAGTTCGATAGTGTTGTCCGGGACCTGGAAGATTCTTCTCCAGATATCCTTTTCCGCTGGAACGCTGTAGTCGCGAGCATAGTCGTCTGTGAGCGTCTTTAGTTGACGCTTAGGTTCAGCTTTGGTCCCTTCCGTGTATACTGTTCGACGAGATCCTAGACTGTAAGATAATTAATGTTAGAGAAAAGGACTGTTTAGAAAAAAATTCGTACGAAATCGGAATTAACGGCACTGATGATACACCTGCTTAAAGTCTTATTTTTATTAGTGTTTTATTTCTAATTTGAAACCAGAAGGTTTTTCATGTAATAATATTATTGTTAAATTTTACATTACTTTGATTAATTTATAAAATAACCTCAGATGTTGATACTTTAGCCCAGTCTCGTAATCTAGTACCTAAATACATGTCTGAATCTAATAAAATATTATTATAATATTATAGGTATACATCATTACTCAAATTGACTAAGTCCAATAATAAGCTCAATAACTTCAATAAGGCTTGTGTTGTGGGTACTTAGACAACGACATATATAATATGTAAATAAATATTTATCAAGACTTAAATACATATAAAACACCCATGACTCAGGAATAAATATCCGTGCCCATCGCACGGATTTGAACCCGGGACCAAAGGCTTCATATTAGGTATTAGGCAGCGTCTATTGTCACTAGACGTATACAGGTCGTCGTTCTACCTACATGTAGGTACAAGGGTAGGCAGTCGTTTTGAAGTAAGTACCACACATTGTTTATCTATTAATCAAAACTTACAAATCTTCTCTTTTAGTAAAGTACTCGAAGAAGGTTAGGGGAGAGCACTCGATTTTGGTGAGGTGGTCCAAGCGCGCGTAGTAGTTGAACTCTAACGTGCGGCGGGCTTCTATTGAGGTTGGCGGGGCGTCAAACGAGTACTCGTGGTCTAAATAAAATTAGTGTGACAAGATAAGGTTCAAGTTAAATTCAAGTGTTCTGTCCATCAGTCAATGTTTTACAGGAATAACTCAATGTAAATATGTACCTATCTATCTAACTGTACGTCAAGATCAGAGTGGTCAACGACTAACTTTTGAAAAAATTTGCTACCTAAGACAGATATAAAAGTTATATTTACGTTAGAAAATACAGCAAGTCGCGTGGATTTGAGAGCATTAGGTACCTACGTTGCGGTTAAATGTTTCCAAAATACCTATTCTTGTTTTGATTTATAGAAAAAAACTTACAGATTAAATGTTCTCTTCTTCCGATGCCAAACTTTTCATATGTGATTTTTTTGACGTAGTCTATTTTAACGTACTCCATCAAGTCGGCTCTATGTTGAAACCACTCGTAGCTAAAACACAAATCATACTAAGTAAACTAAGTTTTATAAAAAAGGTAGATATCGTTGAAAGAATTAAGAGAAAAATACCATAAAGGTAACACATTTTATCATTATCTGCTAATCATTGGACTTATAGATACCTACCTGCCATTACGGTATTTTACTAAAGACATCTTTACATCTTTCTCTTCATTTCATTTTTCATCTTTTTTTATATACATATATACGAGTAGAAAAATACAAAAATTTCATTGTACATAGAGACAAAAAAATATCGCAATTTTTTTACAATTCCTAACCTGTATGTAGATTAAAACCTAATAAATCGAATTAAAAATTAATAGAAAAATTAAGTAACAGTTACGTAATCAAAGGCTTTGTCAAGGCATAATCATCATAGAGCATGATTCTCTTCACGAGTCCATCACGCTCGAAGTAGGCCGCAAACTTCTCCATAAGAACCTTCTTGTAGTGAATGACTTTGTGACTGCCCGGGAATCGCCGCCTGAATTCTAGACATGGTCAATTAGATTAGTAGAAAACATGTATACTGCTCTGAGGTAACATATTTTATAGGGCAATTAAGCTACCGTTACGAAATCACAAAGATAAATTTTATACTTTCTTAGATTAAAGATAGGGGATGAAATAAGAAAACCGAGAGCGGCCCTATAAAAATTAATTTTCAAATGGATAGCCCGCAACGTAAATAGACAAGGTACCTACGGATGCTCGTTTCATTCATACATTGTCATTGTCATTGATACATTCATGACCAGTGTTGGCCGAAACGTTAAATGCAATTAATCAATTGTCCATTATCCATTATAAATTGAACCGTAAACTGTAACCGTCCATTACGGTTTACGGTTCAATTTGTACTGGTTAATGGTCAATTGCAATTAAAATTCGGTCAACACTGTTCATGAACAGTTTGTCATAACAAAAAACGAAAAATCTTCAACATTTCGTGTGTAGGTAGGTACTAAGTATAATGCTAATAACTGAGTAAAAACTAGCCTACATAGGAAGAATGGATATTAATGAATCATCAGGTGTGTTTGGAGCATTCGCACTTCCTGTACATCTTCAATCTATTATACATTCCCATACCATCAGGCGTGATATCCAGTTTCTCAACCCAGCTGGCCGGCATGTCGAGATGCTTCTCGGTGTCGACGGCAGTCCGCGGGTCGTCCTGGTCGATTCCGGTCAAAGCTCGTCTGTAAGTCGGCTCTCCGGCTAGCAGGTGCTCCCAACAGGACAGTTCACATAGATCGTAGTTCAATGTTCCGAGACCCTCTTTGCAATCTTGGAGGTTCACCTGAGAAAAGCAGTTATGACCCGATTTAAAATGCAGGCTGAGCCCGATAGTGACATTTCTGGAATAAAAAAAGCTTCCTGAAGCTGACAGATACTAGTATAGATAGCTGATATCGACCCCTTTACAGTACTCTACACTCTTGTTTGATATGAAGTTAAACGTGTAGGGATATCTTTAAAAAAAATTCGAAACATCCAAAATATCGTTTAAGATAATTATACCGAATCATTACAAAACAGCGTCGCAAGATAGGTAAATACATAAAGTATATCATAAAATTCATAAAAATAAAAACTTTTACTGTGGCCTTCCGGAAAATTATGCTGATAATTTAGTCCATAATTTGTATACGAGAGTATATAATAATATAAATATAGTCGACATCATACTTTGGAGAGGCCAGGGTCTCCAAAATATCTGACACACACTATAGTATAGTGGGTCTTTGGGAATAGATGCGTGATACTATCACGGTGATACGCATATCAAAGTACCTTCTTTTAAAGTGAAGCGTGTACGAATCCTACTGGCTCAATATCAGCCATCCTTCAATGATCTTGAACTTTAAAAAAATCTAAACTTTAATTTTGAAGCTATTTCCATGATTCCGAGTCGGTGTGGGGATAAAAACTCACATAGTAATTTTCATGATTGTAAACACTATCCAACCCCCGGTACTGCGGCGCGTCGAGCGGATACGCGTTGCCATCGCTCGGCTCTATGAAGAAGGGTTCCTCGATGTCCTTGAACCCTGGTAGGACCAGCACCCACGCGTGTGTGCGCCAGTCGGTGATGTCGTCTGGCGGGGGCTTCTCGAGCTCCTGAACACAGTTCAGGGGGGCTACCGCGAAAACCGAAATTCGCAAATTGCGGGGACCTTTCTCTTTTACTCTTATTAAGACGTAATTAGAGTGACAGAGAAAAATGCCCGCAATTGACGAACTTCGATTTTCGCGGTTATAACCCAGACACGTTTAGGTACACGTAAGAGGTATGAACAAAACAAAAGTGGTTTTCAGGATTCTAACATTTTGTTGGCGGCTGGTGGATTACCAAGTTATAGCATAGCATAGAGGAATAACCCGAATACGGCGAGCTATACAAAAACTCAATGAATCTTTAAAATTATTTTGATAAATGTAATTCACGTCATGTTCTCTTTTGTTAGTGTTGTCTTACTTTAAAAAACGAAGCTAGAAGTTAGTAAAATTTTGCACCCAACTCAAATGATGAATTAAGAATATATTATTATGTACACTGATTAAAATAAAGAAATATTTATTAAAAGGCCTTTGCCCAGCAGTGGGATACAATATAGGCTATTTAAAAAAATTAAGTAAACAAATAACAAACATATACACAACTTGTTATTAGAAAAGGCGCGTAATTTTCTATGGGATGTCAAAGTCACCTCGTAGCGCCAAATTTTTTTTCACACCTCCTATTCAGAAAAGAGCTTTTTCTTCCCTGCTAGGAGGGATCAAAGTGGCACTTTTCTGTTCAAGCACACTATTTTTACATTTTTTTGCACATTATTTTTTTAGCTTAAATAATCTGTTTAAGCATCAGATTGTGTCAACACTAAGATTTTTTATTTTCCTCATAGTTGATGTGAAAAGCAGTATGTGTCACATGGTATCAAAATTATTTCGTCTTGGGCGTTAACACTTGAATCCCTCATTACGCTCAGGATTCTACTTTAGAATCCCCCACTACGTTCGGGATTCTATTGTAGAATCCATCGCTTCCTTCAGGATTCAATGTACGCCCTTGACGGAAATATATCATTTTGATCCCTTGTAACACAAACTACTATTAAATCGGCTGTTTTTTTCTACTGACAAGGTCGCTGTGCCAGAGTATTATAGTTGTGGTCAAGCCAATTTGTCAGTCAGAAAGAACCAGGAAAACTATACTCATCCTTTTCTTTTGGGTGCTTACTAGTGTAAGACAAAGATAGTATGATTATCCCTGTCTATGTTTGAAATGAGACAGAAACTAAATATATCTTACGGCAATCCTGGCGAGCCGTTTGTTCTCGATCTTGTCAATCTCCGCTTGCCGTAATGCTCTTTCCTTCTCCTCCATCGCGATGAGGTACTTGGACGTGAGGTCGGGCAGCGGCACCAGGCGGTACCGAGGTTCCTCGTCGGAAGGGGGTGGCGTTTCTACTTTCTGGAAATATACACGTAATTCAATCTAACCTTAGACCTTGGGGAGTGGTAAGCAGACTATAGAAATACAGCTAG
The DNA here is from genome assembly GCF_948474715.1 of Cydia amplana. NCBI lineage: Eukaryota > Metazoa > Arthropoda > Insecta > Lepidoptera > Tortricidae > Cydia > Cydia amplana. The sequence goes on from NC_086085.1 coordinate 7,520,625, forward strand.
TTCGAAGCTAAAAATAGTGATTAGTGATAATTATTCTTATATGGTTTACTAGCGACCCGCCCCGGCTTCGCAGGGGTTAACAAATTATACATAAACCTTCCTCTTGAATCACTCTATCTATTTAAAAAAAACCGCATTAAAATCCGTTGCGTAGTTTTAAAGATCTGAGCATAGCATACATAGGGACAGACAGACAGCGGGAAGCGACTTTGTTTTATACTATGTAGTGATGATATACCATCACTATACCTATTGCATTACATACTAAAGTTCGTTCCATAGAAAATCAAGTAGGTATTGTAGATTGTTTGATATATTAGCCACAGGTTCATCTTACTTTACAGTCGTTGGGAGATTATTACCTACATAAGAAACGAAATAGGAAAACGCACTCATAATTAACATCTGATATCTAAGCAATTAGATGGTTCTAAAATGTACGTATATAAATGGCGCCGATCAGCCATGACACCGTGACGTGCGCCAGTTCAAACGGTGGTACGAACTGTATGAAATAACAAAACTTCTCACCGGGTTCTCGTCCGGTAGCTCCGGACACACGGTCCGGTACCGGATGGCCATGCACACGTCACGCACGGCGCAGCCCACGACCACGTACGCGTCGTATCCGGCACCGGTGAGCCACGAGACCGCGACGTGCGCGAGCTCGAACGGGTTCGCCTTCCGACGGATCAGCGCCGTGTACGGGGACATAATGCGTTCCGGCTAGAACAAAATAAAAATACATTACCTATAAAATAGTAGCTGCGTACGCTTTGAGATTTTTCTGTGCCATTTAGAGAGCACACCGCGGGGCGCTCACTGGTTCAGTCTCGTCCCAGTACAGGATGAGCAAACCCTCGTAGCTTATGCGGCTAAATCAGTGGTTCCTAACCTTTTCAGTTCGGTTACCCCTATGACTAACTAGGGAACCTGATTTTACCCCTCCTCCCAATGGTAATAAAAAATAAAACGTGTACGTTTGTTGTATTGTTAAATTAGGTTAGCTTGTTACCCCCGTAAAATACCGGTTTTACCCCCACGGGGGTAATTACCCCCAGGTTAGGAACCACTGGACTAAATAGATAGTTAGTACCACTTTCTTCGTTCTTTCTTTCCCGCTATTTTGTGAAAACCTACAGTATTAGATGTTGGAATGTTCTGGTACTATCTAATAAACGATTAACTATTTTATTTTAGTGTAGGGTTTCTAGTTAATTATAAGACCGTAGTTGACTTCTCCTTGTAGTGGCGTTCCTAAGCTTCAAGAAACCCAATGCTGCCAGGCACAAGAGTCCCCCCCCATCCCCCATATCCCCCATCAGCCCCTTAAATATCAACCTGATTTTTCATACACTTTAACTCTATCTTCTGAACCGGAATCGTACTAAATATTTGAATAAATTATAAAATATAATTAAACACATTCACTGCCAAGTTGCCAACCACCCGGTAGACGAGTTTTCTGCTCATATGCGCTTTTCGTTAATTGTAAAGCGGATAAACTACGTACCTTAACCCTTTCACCGCCAAAGACGTAAAATGACGCGCGCGGCTACAGCTCAATATCAACCTTCGTGCATTGCGACAAGGTTCAGGATGATGCGCCGCACACGATAGGCGTGGCGTTCAAAGGGTCAGCGACGCTCGTAGCCCGTAGCGTCGGCCGAGTACTAATGCGTTAATAAATACTTTCCTCAAAAATAGTTTTGAACATAATCAGAGGCGCCAATGAGTTTTTTTTTCTAAAAAAAACTACTCTATTTATTAAAAGGACGTAAAGTGCCACAAAGTTACGGCACGAGGCTAGGGCTAGAGTTGAGCTAGAGTTACAATACTCAATTATAATGCCTGTCAATAAATGGCGCTGTGTGGAAAAACTTTGAAGTTCAGTTAGAGAAGTACCGAGAAGCGCTTCGCCGAATACTACGTAAAGCGGATGTCACAACTGAAACGTAGAGGGCATTGCCAGTATTATTTCTTAGTAGTATGTTTTTTTCCAGGTATGAAATTTTTCGTCACACTGCATTGTAGTCACTTAAAGTAGGTATTCTTATTATATTTAGGCAGTCTTCAGTTAGATACTATACGGAAAAGCAGATAGGACATACGTACGAGTATATATAATAAAGTACAACAACAATATTTCTAACACCGGTGTTATGTAACAAACAACCTCAAATAAAATCTCTGAAACAACTACCTACAACCTACGCGTTCAAGCAAAACAATAAATTAAAAAAGTACAAAAGTAATTTTTATGAACGGAAGTAAACCTTAACACAATTATTGTAAATCCGCTTGGTTTCACAACCTCACTAACATACTTAAAAGGCGTAGAGTACAGTATAGGTACCAGCCAGTAACACAGCCTTTATATTTCTCTTTCGTTCTCAAACTTTGCAATACAACTTTCTCTTCCGCTCTCAAACTATCCCAAATTCATGAATGAAAGTTTGTTTATTCATAACATTTTTCAGCGTACAACGTTTAGGTCGTCCCATTGTCGGTTAGGGGGTGGCCCCCTCCAATAGAATCCAAAGTTGGGAAACAAAGTCGGCCCGCCAAGTTGGACCTGATTTCACTCTCGTTTGAACGCTTTCACTTTTTACTTTTTTTAGTTTTGCTTTTGCACTTTATGAGATTTTTTACTGGGAGATATTGTCTTGAAAACTTAAGTACTACGAGTAAGCGTTCGATGGTGCAAAGTGGTATTATTTTTTATTACTTTTTAGGTAAATTTACGCTGTTACGTACGACTCTTTTGTCCCTTTTTTCACTGGAAAAGTGGGTGCCGGATTTTAAATTTATTGTCTGTCGACGTTTTGGATGTTGTTTTTGCTCGTTTTGATGTTAACTTTTTGCAGTAAATAATAGTCATAATTTGTCATCTTCGACAAAGTTCAGTTCATAAAACGTAGCCTGTGTACACGTAGTGTTAATGCCTGTTTTTAGATGTAAGTACAAGTTGCGGAAAGTTTCCAAAAATTTGGAAATATTTACGATTATTTTGGAAAATTTCACAAGATATAAAGAAAGTTTTAAAAATATCAGTGTGTTCATATTATATATTCTATTACTATTACTATAATGCCTGCTGAACTCGTAGCTCAGCTACGAGTCGTAGCGGTCGTAGCACATCGCACTTACATGTAGTAGGTAATGGTAACTAAATACGTATGACTAAAATATACTACTACTATGTAGGTATATACCTAATACTGACTATTATATTACTGTTATTATGAAACTCAAATACACATCTGTTAGATATCTTTTAGACGTCGCCAATATACGATAACGATAAGTTTAAGATCTAACCTGTCAAATTTGACATTTGCGCGATTCTGGAGATACTCTTGAACGATTTACACAAGATATGACTTAGAGATCCAATTCACATCTAATAGATATCTAACTCTATCTAACGTAAAAGTGACATTGGTTGCCCGAATTGCGCTGCAAAATAGAACTAGTTGAAATCTAAACTATAACGTAGGTATCTAGAATGGATCTAGGGGCCCGATTCGGATTTTGAAAAAGACATCTGTTAGATATCTTTTAGACATCGCCAAGGCTTAGAGATCCAATTCACATCTAATAGATATCTAACTCTATCTAACGTAAAAGTGACATCGGTTGCTCGAATTGGGCTGCAAAAGAGAACTAGTTGAAATCTAAACTATAACGTATCTAGAATGGATCTAGTACGTGTCGTCTCTTGTGAATATCTTGAAGTTCGAATACGGCAGTATTACGTGTCGTCTCTTGTGAATATCTTGAAGTTCGAATACGGCAGTCAGAAGTAATGATGAGTAAGGAAGTAAGTAAGGGTAAGTAAATTAAGTATTAGTGACATTATTTTAAGTTTATTGCGTCATTGCTGTATATCATAATTACATTATTCTTGTGTTCTAGGTTCTAGCTATCCAGAGCGAACAGAGTACCAGTTAAACTTAGTTAAAATGAAGTACTTAATATTATTTAACTTTATTACCCGCAGTATCCACAAAGGTTGTTGTTGAGAATAGGTACCTATAGAGCACAGACAAGACATCCTCTAGCTAGACAGCATAGACGCTACCCCCTCTGCCACAAATATACGGTAGTTTTACTCCATCTTCGAGTCAAAGTGTCTTTGTGTCGTCCGTGTGTTTGAACGGACCAATCACGGCACGGGACTCGCTCACCTCGTCCCCCGCACCCCAGTATTTTTGGCAGCATCGGTTTCATGAAATAATTGCTCTAAACTCCGTCTAGAGGATTCCTAGTCTATCCTATACAGTGAGCGAGCACGCCCACGTGCGCCACGTGGACCGACCCCCGCGTTAGTTGTTCACGAGTGTTATTGAACTGGGCCCATTATCTGGACCATCCCAAAAGTAAACAAGGCCGAATACCTAAACGAGGAGGATGGCATTTTAAGGTGTCCCAATAGCACTTATTAGGCGCTCTTCCTACAATTCAGACATCTTTAAAATAAAACTATGTATAGGTAAATGTTACCGTAAAAACCTAATTTCAGTAAAACACGTTTTCCCTAGTTAAAACTAGTTTTCCGAAAGGCCTTAGTGAAAACTAGTTTTAGGTAGGATTTTTCAGTAAAACTAGTTTTCGCAGGTGCCTTGGTGAAAACTAGTACCTTTACGTTTTTACGGTAAAGGCGGCTGCACTAATATCTGACTGGCAGACGTTTATAATGTTTATCCACTTTATAAATAAAATAACAAATCACTGTTAAAATAAATTTTGTCCCTTTCTAAGCTATACGATTGTCACAGGAATGATAAAGACAAACTTTGTACTATCAACGGTTTGTAACATTTGACAGACGTTTTAGAATGCCAATGTTAAACTTGATATGAATAGGTACCAAATGCGAACGAAATCATTTTATGGAACTTTCAAAAAGAGTAGCAGTGAAAGTGCTATTATCGTTTGTCCTTGTCAGGGTCTCACTTTTCAGTACCTACTACTAAAAATAAGAAGTACTAAGAGTCACGTCAAAACGATACCTAGCCAGTCGCATGATTGATATTTTTAGTGACCTCTATTATTATAATAAAGTAAGGGTGCAGACAGCTGGCAACTACAGTGGCCAAAAGCTTGTGAGTGATGGCTAGGCGAGTTGTTGTTTCCCACCAAAGCTTGGCAGCCAACAGTTAACCTTGACCTTTAAAATATGATTGTTTTATTGATAGTTTTCAATAGGTGGGTAAGTTCTGATCTAATAAATATTGACACACTGGTGTTCTTCTCCCACGCAACACGCGCTTCCAGAATCGACCCCCGCGCGTTCGCCAAAGCTGAAGGGGAGTCGAATTATTATTTATATTGTTCGAAACTAAAGCCAAACGAATAACCTGTTATTATTATTAGGAAAGTATAATAGGTATTGAATTATTAACAGATAAAACACAAAAAATAATGCTAAATTGACCGATGATACAATGCAGCTTAAATTTAGTCAAACTAAAGTTTTACAATTATGAAAAGACACGACGTACCTACAAGTTGTGCATTTGTATTTTATTCACAGCAAATATACAACGTTCTGGTGAGATGCACTGAGAATAATATCCAATCAATATCAAAACGACTCGAATGCGTTAGTTGCAATTTTCTTCGTGCGACAATTAAGGGCACGAAACGTCAATACCGGCTGTCCGGTCCCACGTTGACCACGTTCACCTTCACCCCTCGGTAGTGCCGCCACCACACATTAGCGTTGAAGCGTAATTATTCTTTGTTAAGCTATAAATACCATAATTATAATCTGGCTGTTAACGGAGTACGTGATCTGTGGTATGATACCAAATTTATTAATACGAAATGCATAATCTCGTTTTATTTTTAGAGCGTCATCTCATTTTTAGGGTTCCGTAATAAACAAGAAAATGTTGTTTCGCCACGTCTGTCTATCCGTTTGTAGCTCAGCTCAGTGAGCATAAAAACTGTAATTTGCTATGGATATTACGTCCAGCAAAATGATACTCGTAAGTTGTTGTTTTTCTTAAGTATGTTTTCTACTTGTTAAAATAAAAACTTAAAATTCGACTACCGTAGGCTCAAAGGGCGTAAGGGACAAAATGACGAAAATGAGTTATGAATGCAGTTATACTCAGTATTTTTTTCTCTGTCGATTGGTATATTTAACGTCTCCATAACTTAAAAAATGTCCGTTAAGCCCTATGAAAAATCAATGCGTGAACACAATTTTCCAACGCATTTTGCTGTATCTGCCAATTCAAATAAATGTTGTGAGACATTTTGGCGTAACTCCCAACTTTTTGTTCAATACGCCATTTTGCATCGGAAATTTTATTAAATTTGTGCTAATTTATTGACAGTTACGCCTATTTGCAGTAGATTTTTGAGTGCTAAATGTAAGTTACGCCCACAACTAGTTGATATTTATACGAGTGTTAGAGAATTCAATGTAAGTGATACGCCAACATACTATGTACAATTTCGAGTTTATTAAGTGGGATGACCTAGTACTTTCTTTGTAATTTTTTTATTAAGTAGGTACTTGCAGTACCTGCTCATGTGCTCATTAATGCTTTATTTATAGGGTTACTAAAATTTGTCAATTTAAACTGAACTAGCGGGTACTTTTTTCATTAGTTTTATGAAAATAATAAAACTCGACTATATTCAAATGATAATTATGGCGATTGATTAAGATTAGACTGATAACTTTTAGTTTTGTATGTGACTGGGCCATTTGCAATTTTAATTAGACGTAAAATTAATACTTTTTTGTTTAAACCCTAATTTATAGGATTAACCTTATGAAAGTTACTGTCTATAAACGTTTACATAGAAGTACGTAGGCCTGGCCATTTGTCTTTTTTGCTACCTACTCTGATGTTATAGCATAAATAATCACATATTCATTAAGTTTTACTGAACAGACATACGAGATGTCAAAACTACTATAGTACCTAATACGAGTAGTATTATGGTATGTAAAAGTAAAGTTTATAATCAAATTAAGATTACAAACAGAAATAACGCATACATACTTTCTATAGTAAAAGTAATTGTTATAAATTGTTTTGATATACAAAAATAGATACAGATGGTAGGACAGAACTGATTCTGTTGAAGTAATATAAACAGATAAAAAAGAAAACATTGGTTTTGTGGCTAAAAAAACTACCTTTTTCACGTTTAAGTATCCAAAATAACAAAAATGGGGAAAACTTAACAATTATTACATCTCTATAAGTTTTTGAAAAAAAATGTAAACTATAGTACTTAGAAGTATAGTGTTCCTTAAATGTAAGTTGCCATATTGCAACGAAATTGTTGGATTTACCCCAAATGGTACTGAAATAATAATTTTTTCTATATATTACGCCCTTTTTCGAATAAGATAATCCATAAAAAAAGAGGCGTAAGAGACGCCCTTCTTAAAAACAGTCTTGTTTTTTGGCGTAACGGACATGACATGCTATTTTCGTAACTAGGCATTGTATTATAAGTTCAAGCAATCAGTTTAAAAAAGCTCAAAAAGTTAAGCCACATAAAGGCATCAATTTATTGAAACAAACAAAAAAGTAATGATTTTTTTTTCTAAAAAAAAAAACTGTTTTTTGGCTCTCCTGAAAAATCACGTTTTGTCCGTTAAGCCCTTTGAGCCTACGGTAGTCGAATTATGTTACTTTATGAATTCGATTGCCTATCTATACCTACCTACCTACTGATAACAAATAGATCACAATATCGGTCGACATATAAGAGCAAGAGCGATATCCTGTTATTAAATTGGTATCATATATTATGTTCTAAATACACCTCCTAAAATACATTTTTCGCGAAACTTAGGGCAAGCAACAGTATCGACTGGCTCCCACGCGACCTGGGGATCACCCCTCGATAATTCCAAAAACGCACGCGCTAGGGCGACCAGTAATTATTTCCTTTATATTTTATGCTTAATAGGCATGTTGTGATGTTTTGTTACCATTATTGTAAGTAGTAATCGCATTTGTTAACTAGGATCCATATTGATGAGATTTTCGCATGTATTGTTGACCCCAATAAACTCTGACTCGTGGTTCATAAAACACAAAATCACATACACGCGTCCGAAATATCAGAGGTAATTAGAAATAATTAGTATTAGTAGTACTAATTTAGTACAGTCAGTAAAAGTTGCTGAGCGGGTCAGGTGTTATAATTTTATAAATGATCTGCCCACGGCCACACGACATGGATAAAACTACTGAAATATGTTTCTGCTATTGACTCATAACATAATGTAGATTGTAGGTAGCACTAGCACTACATCACAAGCATTCACAGGTTATATTTTTTTCAATTGTGTATTGGACGTAAGAACATACCTCAAATAATATGTATCATCTTTGTAGATAGGTACTTACTCGTATATGTGTTCTGTATCGGACGTAAACCGCCCCGGGCGTCCGTATCTTATCGCCTGAATAATTTACTGCGTTTTGATTGGTCACCCGACATTTACATAATGGCCCATTAACCACTTTTTGTTTACAAAATCGCATAATACCTTTTTCCACGCTATTCAAAAGGTTTCAAATATATTCTAAATGATAGGGTACATAAGTCTTTTAGCTTCGTTAAGCTTGCGAAGTCCAGACCCAATCTGCATCTAAATTATTCATCGGCAGTTTTCATAAGGTATTACTACCTTCTACCGCGTTTATTAATCTGAAACTAAAGTAAAGCACAGTAGAGCTGATATTTCAATGACAAATATTATTAGATAAGCGCCTGTGAAAAATATTAAAATCGCGAAGTCTGTTAACCTTGAGTATGGCTAACTGTAGGCCGCGCTTGTCTCTTTTTGTGATTTAAATTTCGAATTAGGATTGAATATTTTTAAATTCAAATTTAAAAAGTCCCGTTGGCAATTAGCAGTCTGTGGACCAAATGTATGTAAGTACTGTATCACTTTTTTATGGTTTGTTCTACGTAATTTTATATGTTGTTCTGCATAGCATTTGCAATGACGAAGTGTGGCATTTGAAATGAAGAAAAACACGGATACTTACATAAAAAATATTAGAGAAATATTACGGTCCTTCTGAAGATTTTTCGAAATAAATATTTGACCAGTTTTTTTATCAGAAGATTAACCAAATAGCCATGTTGAAAGACTTCCAGTGTTTTTTAAGCGTTTGGACCCAAAACCATTGACGCAAACTTAAGTACATACACGTGAAAAATTAGCCAGGAGACCATCAATAGCAAACTCCCTGAATATCATCGGACAACGTAAACACGCAAAATCCCTCTAAAGGTACACCGCGGCCTCAGTCATGTGCGGGACATAAATTTGGCACGGAGGTATAGGGGTATACAGGCCTTATGTACCGGGAGTCCAGCTACATAAGGAGTATGTACGAAGCAACACGGGCGTCACTTATCCGCGCGGAGGATGCGGTGGCCGTCCGATCGGCTCCCTCCACCCCCACCCTCGAGCCACCCCCCACCCACTCGCGATTCATTAAGTCGGGCGCGGCCGGCGCGGCGGACGCGTCGCGAGTCTCCGTGAATTCAAATTAGGGGAGGCTCGGACGTCGTGCAGGCGGGTGGGGGCGAGTCGATGACTTTGTCGATAAGTTTTGTTTTTCATTTTAGTTCATGAAGTTAGCTGGACTAATTAGAGTACTTAACTGCGCTTTCATCAAAGCTAGTATATATATTTTTTTATGTTTTAATCAGAGTTTCTAATACCTAGTAATTAATCAGTTGCATCCGATCCATGACATAGATCTAAAATACTGAATTGTTGTAACTAATTGTGCATTATTTGACTGGCCATCTAATCTAAGTGCTCTCCTCGTTGTCGTAGTTGCCACCAACAACGATATAGATCAATGATCTGAAATAAACGATATTTTTAAACCAGTAGGTAGCACTAAGAAAACTAAATCCACTCACTCCATTAATTCATTGGCATACCTATTACAAGCAAGTCAATACAAATATAGTAGATTAATTTTGCCTGTTCTCTAGAATCATTATTCGTTACTATTGGTGTTACGGTGACAATACAACTTCCATCTCGAAGCAGTTTAGTAGCTGTGCTCAGCTTCTACAGGAATCGGATTCTTCTATTTCTACTACTAGAAGAGCAAATTGTTATGAAGATGAAGCATACTCGTATGCTATGCACTATATAATAGCACACACATAACTTGTTGCTATCTCCGTTCTAATCACCTCGTTAAAAAAGAGCTGTACAAAAAAATCATTACTAATTTTATCGATACTATATCGACATACGGATTCTGTCCCTACCGCCCCTTTGTCTCGGCAAGACACGCGGGGGCGCCGGACGGAAGTCGCGCTCGCACCGCGCTAAATGATTCAAAACTCCGGACCCGACCTGCAAGATTTACGAGTGCCCCTACCCGCTACCCGCTACCCCTACTACCCGGTAGATTAAGGATGTCGCGATATTGAAATACGCTCAAATTCGCTTATAGCTTTTGATTATTTATGACGGTTAGTTTGTTTAGGGGTTTGTTGAGATTTTTTTCACGCCGAGGTGAGGTGACGGCGCTATATGCCGCTCGGTGGAGGGAGTTACAGATAACTAAATGCTTTGACATGTAAAAGTCTGAGTAATATTGGCGCAATTAATATATTTAAGGAGTTTTAAATCCTTTTCAGAATTCTAAACACGCCAGCCAAAGTGCATACCTATCATCAGTTCAACGAGATTGTAATCTTTTGTAAATAATAAAGTATATTGTCACATGGGGTTGAAAGTTTGAAACCGTTAGGACTATTGATTTCAATATAGAGCCCTACTATCTTTAATATCAAATGTCTTCTTTCAAGTCCTTTCAAGTGCCTTTCGGAAATGTGTTTTCGGAACTACTACTAGAAAATACCTACTTGGGATTGTCCAACCTAGAATAGTAATTTATTGCAGGGATCGAGTCTGGATAAAGAAGAGGACAAATATATATGTTAATGTCACTCGTAGGTAAGTAAGTATATGTATGTTTGTGAAGGTGTCATGTATTACCGAAACCTCAGTGATAGGATTGATTGATGCCGGTACGTTGATTGAAGATTGAGATTAATATTATTTCAAAATTCTTAGGTATAAAAATAGAAAAGTCTTGTTAATTCATATACATACAGTCAAACCTGGATAAGGTGGAACTGGATAAACGAGAAACCTCTATTAGCGAGAGAAATTATAAGGTCCCGTCATTTTTGCCTTAGATTACCTCTATTAGCGAGAGATACAAACCTCTTTAAGAGAGAGTCGTTTGTCCCGTTCGAACCTCTATATCAGAGAGTGTCTCTCCCTTGGCCTCTATAAGGGAGAATCCTGACAGTAATTATTATTCGTTATTTTTGATACTTTCTCATTTTCGTGGAACTAACGCGCACGTGTTGCATTGACCATTTTTTTAATTGTTTATAAAAAAAGGGTTTGTCTCTTATATAGGTTCATTGTTTTTGATCCTTTTGAAAAAAACAAATGTGCGTCGTGAACCGATATTTTCGATCAAACTTGCTCAGTGCCTACGTATTGATTGTGTTGAATGGTTGAACACATTCTAGGAATGCCTACCTAAATGAAAAATAAGTGTTAACGATAAAAAATTCAATATCTTTTGAGAACGGGGAATCACGAAAACAAAATTCGCAGTAAATTTGGTTTCCATAAATATTACTTAGCTGTACGGATAAGTAATTTTAGTAATGGAACATATCACTGCAACTTATTTTTCCAACCTGCCTAAGCGAGAAATCTCCGATCCCTTACCTCTAAGAGTGAGAAACTCAGTTTAGAGAAAAACCTCTATGAGCGAGGAAAATATGCTGGCCCCTTGAGCTCTCACTTATACAGGTTTGACTGTATTACCATCACTACAGAATCTAAATATATGCATAAATAACATATCTAACCTAATCAATGCGCACCTAATGAATTTCTCTACACGCCTTAATTAAGATTAATTTCAATTTGGCTCGCACGAAATTGCCTCTCAATCGCGAAGCGACATATTCGTCAGCGAACTGTGGGCTTAGCACGGTAGCAGTTATCACGCAATATGGTATAAAATATGTGAATAAAACGTTAGTTACCGACGATTTTATCATGCATACTATGGTAGCAGACGATATATGGAGTTATCCACATTTGACAGCGGTAGATGACAGAAGACAATTTGCATAACATGGGGGTTGGATAATTTGACATATTATCCCATTTTGACAGTTCAACTTAGTTAATTTTATCTAAGTGCTTCTTAGGTGACGATAAGCCTTGTCGTGAAAGCAAAACTAGTGAATAAACCTATTACAAATACAAATTACAGGTAAATATCCGTTTTTCTATGATTATATTGAGAGTTATTAGTTACAATGTTCCGCTTTATATAATATAGTCAATATTTTATTTGCAGGGAAGTCAAATTTTATTATTCCTACTCGCGGCTGCTGTTGAAGAAACAAAGCGTCGAAAAATCTCGTGCATAGCTTTAAGAAACGCTTGCAACCCGTTTGATATGCCAGACGAAGAGTTTCGGCATATTTACAGAGTGTAAGGAGTGTGCAGTGCATTTATGTGCCGAACTTAACGCAGAGTCTCAAAACGGTGATGGATTACCAAAACATCTTAAAGGTAAAGCTTAATAAAATTGTAGTGTTTCTTTAAAGTTAATATGTATTCCATGTAAGACAGGCGTCTCAATGACAATGCTACTAAACTCTTAAATACTATCTCATATTATAATTGTAAAAATTAGTATGTTAAGATATTCTGTTGCACAATCTTATACTTATGCTACTAACTTACTAACAGAGGTTACTTATTTAAGCCACTTTTTACCTCAACATTCATATCCTAACCTAAAGGGGAAAGTCTACTTACCTAGGTACTTGAAAATATTACATCTATGTTCTTATTTGTTTTAGGTTTTAACAGTATTAGCTGTAATACTGGTAGCTGATGGCAACTACCAACGCGGGACTAGTCAAGATGATGGCTTGTCCATAGGCCAGACTACTGTAAGTCAATACCTTTCTCGAGCAACTTGCACACAGAAGGTACTTAAGTTCTTTTGAGCACTGAATTAAGTACTTACTAGACATAAAAAACTGTGACGTTCCACTAGGCGTGTCTTAGTAACTTTTTTGAATAAGTATGAGTGTGGCTGTATTGTGCAATGAGATAGGTAACTATTGTTTGATAGTTATGTTAAGTAGTTACTGGGTCTAGGATACATACTGTTATTCTTCATATTCAATTATTCATTATGTGAAAAAAACTGACAATCACAATATAAATTCCTGAAAATCTACCATGTGTAATTTTAAGTGAAATTGTATATTGTGAGATAAATAAATCATATCATATCATAATCTGGGAATGCATTTAAGGTTTAACTAAGGCATCCAGTTCTAGTTCTAATGTGCTGCATTGTTGACAAACATACTTAGTCATATTTTTATTCAAAAAAAAAAATACAGGCCTATTGCTTGATGACTAGCGGAATGCGCAGCAAGCAGCAACCTCGAGTCTAGGACAAATCTTAACTTTCATATTTTTGGTGTGCATCAGTAAGCGTTCATATTGCTCTTCACGAGACTCCAATGGATAATACATATATATAAAAACTAGCGGATAATATATATAAAAACCAATGGATATTATTCCCCGAAATGGTCGTTCCCGTCGATTAGTTACTAGTAGCTATATTTTGGGTGCAAATAGCCTGCACTCATGTGAAAATATTTCATTCATAGCTGCCACATGAACCTGCTGTTACTTATTTCCTTATTTTTCTTCCAGAAAACTTCTCGTGGATACAGGGGGAAATTAAGGAAGGCGCTCCCCGAGGACTTCCTAAGCATCATGCACAAAACCGGCTGTTGTTAAGAGCCCATCAACCTGCACACTAGCGCCACTGCTAAGTAATCGTGATTATTTCAATTTAACGAAATATATTTAAAAAAGGGGGCCGCTACGCATTGTATCTTGTATTAAAGTACCTTTTGCATACTCGTACATCAAACTAGTTTCTATGTTGCTGGATTCGTCAATCTATGCGTCCAAGTTAAAACGGCCGTTTTTGTTTTGAGTTTATAGATTGACGAATTCAGCAACATAGAAACTAGTTTGATATATTCACAAGGTACTTTAATACAAGATACAGTACGTAGCGGCCCCCTTTTTTTAAATATCTTTCGTTAAATTGAAATAATCATGATTATTTAGCAGTGGCGCTAGTGTGCACGTTGATGGGCTCTTGAGAATGTGCGCGTGCGAGCCAGCTTAATAAATACTTATTTCGCCTATAACCAACTATGTTTTACTATCACACAAATACCTACCTAATCTATTTACCTATTTTTCTATGGTCAATCTTCATACAAAACAGCATTCCCCGCATGTAGGTGTCGCTTATTCTTATTTTTCATTTTAGCGTACAAAATCTGTCACTGTTACTACTTATAGCTTCTAAACGTATTTAATCCGACTTTCATATATATACACTATAGTATAATTAAAGCATTTTAAGCACGTTCTTATTTAAAGACGCATCTAGTTAGTCTGTGGCGGTCAAAAGGTTAAATAAGAATATTCCTAAATGCTCTATTATGCTATAAGTCTACCTACTTTAGTAACTATAACTACGGTCAGACAGAGTTTAATACTCTAATAATTAATGTTAAATTTTAAAAAACTATGTTAAATTCAATAACAACAATGTCAATATTCTCGCGGCGTTGGCACTGTTGTCAGTCTTCTATGTTTACTAGGTAAGTTAAGAGCCCGTCAACGTGCACACTAGCGCCACTGCTAAATAATCGTGATAATTTAAATTTAACGAAAGATTTTTTTAAAGGGGGCCGCTACGTATTGTATCTACATAGTATTAAAGTAACTTTTGAATACATCAAACTAGTTTTATGTTGCTGGATTCGCCGATCTATGAACTTAAAACAAAAACGGCCGTTTTAACTTTGGACGCATAGATTGAAGAATCCAGCAACTAGTTTGATGTATTCAAGAGGTACTTAAATGTGACGGAATCTATGAAAAGGGACCTTATTGTCGATGGCGCTTACGTCATTATTAAAGATGCTCCGATATAAATATAATGCCGCGCGATGTAAGCGCCATCGACAATAAGGTCCCTTTTCATAGATAATGCCCCAAATACAAAATACAGTACGTAGCGGCCCCCTTTTTTAAATACCTGACGTTAAATTTAAATAATCACGATTATTTAGCAGTGGCGCTAGTGTGCACGTTGATGGGCTCTTAACAATATCGGCTCTGTGCTGCTGGAGAGAATATTATAAATGGGTAAATAACACAACTATTGCCAAAAAGATAAACCAAGTTTATTTTCACATTAAATTATGGTATACAAACAAATCATTAATTGTCGTCCCCGGTGCGAAAGTGCCCATGATGCTAGCAACTTTTCAACGCTGGATTACTATGGGCAGCTTTTGCACCAGGAACGGCTCGGAGCGAGGGCTGTAATGTATAGGTATACATAGTAATGACCTGAAAAGGGAAAAAGTGTTTTGGTCTCAGACACACTCAGAGTACTCAGACAACGATATAACCGGAGAGTTAGCCACGGAAATAGGTACTTATGCAATTTATAGAGCAACGTAATCCCTCTAGTTAGTGTGCCATACTATCATTATTAATTAATCCGGTCGCCTGGCAGCAGTTCAGCGGTGGGTGTGAGAGTGGTTGGGCAACAACGGAGTTGTAAAATCAATTGAAGGTGTGCAATTTATAGAGCTCTGTGTTTGGTGTGATATTATAGCTAATTATGTATTTAATTCAAATATAACAATGCCAGGCGTTTTTGCTTTACGTATATAATCCACTCGTACTTTTCGCAATCGTACTTTTTGTACTCTGTCACAGAATAAATAATAGTACTACTCTGTTCGATTACGCCTAGGTATGTGTTAAGAAAAAGTAGAAGACATATACAACTATGCGTGAAGCAATTGTGAGTCAGGTGCAATTTGCTCATGGTCTTCCTGCAGGCGCTCAAGTGGTTTGTGTACTTTCATCACCTGACACTACTATTCCCCCAAATAAAACGCCTGGCATTGTTATATTTGAATTAAATATATAATTAGCTATGATATCATTTTACAACCCCTTTGTTGCCCATCCACTCACACACCCACCGCTGAACTGCTGCCATGCTGGATTAATTAATAATGATAGTATGGCCCACTAACTAGAGGGATTTCGTTGCTCTATAAATTGCATAAGTACCTATTTCCGTGGCTAGCTCTTAGACTAATATATATAATATACAAATACTTAAATACATAGAAAACATCCATGACTCGGGAACAAATATCTGTGCTCATCACACAAATTAATGCCCTTACCGGGATTCGAACCAGGACCGCGGCTTCACAGGCAGGGTGACTACCCATTAGACCAGACCGGTCGTCAAAACATACATATGTACTTACATAAGAGAATTTGGGACGTTAGCCGCGTACCCTGCCTCGTTTCCAGCCTTGGCCACCGGTGGACTTGATCACTTTATCTTTAGTGTATGACATCTATTTCAATTTATAAGAACTGAAACAAACTACTAATGATGTCGCGGGGTAAACTATAAAAATACTAACGCGTTGGCCACATTGCGCGACTGGCTCCGGCTAAGGCAGGGAAGGCTAGATGGGAACGAAAGGTCCGATCGCTGTGTCTCGCTACAACCTATGGTTGTCGCCTTAGCCGAAGCCAGTCGAGCAATGTCATGGCCAAGCCGTAAGGCTAAAGGCTTCGTCACACAGGCGCGTTTTCCGGGCGGGGCGTTAGCGGGGCGCGCCGCTTTTACATATAAAACGCTCACGCCCCGCCCGGGAAACGCGCCTGTGTGACGGAAACTTAAGCGTATGCTGAGACGCAGGCGACGTAGGTCACGCAGCGCAGCACAGAGCGATTTTTGTAAAGTATAGAACGTCCTTTAGGTACGCACACTCCAGAGTAAGGACGTTCCATACTTTACAAAATCTGCTCTGTGCTGCGCTGCATGAACTGCGTCGCCTGCGTCTCATAATACGCTTAGCCTAGTGGCATTATTCATAAAAGTGTTACTGCCCTGAATTAGCTATGAATCGTTTGTCTTTATCTGTCATTTTGACTTAGATAAAGATAAGATAAAAGATAGTTTATTCAAGTAGGCATAATTACAATGCGCTTATGAACGTCAAATAAAGCTAGGTAGACCGGCTCCCTTATGTATTTGAAAGAAAGGGATAAAAAATTATTTAACTAAATCAGGTCCGTAAAGTTTTATGAATAAGGTGGTAAGTACATATCTTGTCAAATAAAAATGATATTTTTGATAAAAGTTTTTATTGCCGACTATAAAGGCCCCTGTACACAATGGGCCATCGCCGGCCAAACCAAGGGACGCAGCCATGCGGTAGAATGAGATAGCAATATCACTTGCTCCCTCTAACGCATAAATGCGTCCCCCAGAATGGCGCATTGTGTACTGGGGCCTTAACAGGCAATTAATACCTACTCATAAAAACAATTTCTAATAAACCCAAACACAAATTAGGTTGCTTTATATATATCAAAGAGTTTCTTTGACCACATCCTGCGTCCATCATCAGATATTCGGTGGTACCATAATATTGCGTTATCAGTTATCACCCAACTTAAATAATGTATATTAAGTTTTAGCTCAATCGAATAAAGAGACGTGGGGTCTAATTTATCTTGTAATATGTACTTGATACATTGCAACTTAAAGGTTTGTTAGAAAAAACCTTTTAAATACCACTGTAATAGTTTCACCTACATATGCTTAACAAATAAACACTTTTACTATTGACTTCGAAATGCATGGACGTGCCTGCTGAGAAGTGTGTTCCAGGCAGAAAGTCAGAACTTTTTTTTGCCGCACTCTCTCGTTCTATAGCTAAATATTATGACTATCCCTTTTCTAAATAAGTCATTAAATAATTGAGGCTGCAGATTTTAGTTAATTTCTATCGTGTCCTCGATAACTTGAGTGTCCTCCAATATGTTATGACTGAAACAGAAACAAATAGATTAGATGAGGTCATGATTCTATAGTGGCGCAGGCTAGTACAGAGGTTCATTTGCAAATTATAAGAAATTAAAGTCATTTTTAGAAAGCTGTCGTTTTTAAGTCAGGGGGATTTTATAGTTTCATTGGTCCGATTTCGTTTCGACTGAAAATAAATTAAATTTTGTTCCAGTAACTATTAATCCGTTATTTAAAGCATTTTTGTTATTATTATTTTATTAAAGAGTACCTATTATGTATTAAAGTGTAGTCTATGCCACCTGCGGCATAAAAACATACCAATGAACATCTTATTCAACAATATTTGTCTCAGTAGTTAAGCTTTTATGCTAGGGTAATACACGACACAAACATACCCACACACATACATACATACCTACATACATAGGCTGCTAAAATCATAATTCTTCCCATTGTCACGTATACAATCAAACCACTTAGGGTATTGCAAATGAAAACATTTAAAATAAGAGTACCTACTTAAATCTTTCAATTAAACTGCTGGCAATACACACTAGTCTATGCCTGCGCAGTTTAGCATGTACACTGTACAGTTCAACTGCACAGGTAAAGCCGGTTTGGAAACTGCAGTCGAATGCCTTTTTACCTGTGCAGTTAGACTGTACATAAAAATTAAATATT
Source organism: Cydia amplana (assembly GCF_948474715.1). NCBI lineage: Eukaryota > Metazoa > Arthropoda > Insecta > Lepidoptera > Tortricidae > Cydia > Cydia amplana. The sequence goes on from NC_086085.1 coordinate 7,539,350, forward strand.
AATAATATTTTATCCTTATGTCTTAGATTCATGGCACAAAGTGTGGTGGTGTTTTTCTTTTGTCAATACACTTGAATTCTTACATACAAAACCAGCTTCTACAATATTCAGACAGGGTAAAAAAAAACAATTTTGAAAGTGAGGTCTACGGGTTCCAAAGTTTTTAATTGTTGTTACAATCATTATGACCTTTTTCTGCAGTGTGAAAAAAATGTCAATTGGTAGTTTAGTAGTGTATCTTTCAATGTTGTTAACTCTAGTTTACCAAAAACAAGTATAACAAACTAGAACTTTCTAGTTAGGTAATTAATCTACAGTTGGATCAACTTTTACAACATCCATTGTTGCCATGACAACTTCATGCAATTATAGTAGTCATAGAACAGTTTTTAACAAACTTTTGTCACTTAGTAAAACATAGTCATAGTAGAAGATCAGTGTCAATAGTTTTAAATGGCACAATAAACTCTTCATGATTTTAGTTTAAGAAAGGTGTACTTACATCTCCAATCCTTGATTCTTCTGGATCCATTTTAGACAAGCCAGTTCTCCCGGTAATTGGTTGAGTTACCGCTCACTGCTAGCGGAGCCTGGGTTGCTGCCACATTGATTTTTCTAACTTTGCAGCTCAATTAACGACAAGTCTGACAATAAAAATAGAATTTATAGATAATTGACACATTTAACAGCTAAATTGTATTCAGTGATGACTTGATGACCCTACCTGCAACGGTAGTTAGAAACTGGATTTGGGCTAATATCAACAAGATAAACAACAAACATTAACACATTAACTGCCAGCGACTCACTAGGGGAGTTCACTGTTCGTAGGCGCTTTTTGCTACATACGGTTTTTCCCGTGTTATCGGCTACACTCGTAGCGCGTAGCTCGCGCTGGCACTGAATGTTTTAAGTAATGCTAAGTTATGGATGTTTCTTGTGTCCATACTACAAACTTTGCTTAGTTTGAGATGAGGTTGATCTGTATTAATTATTAGCATAGTACTTACCGACTTCCATGCCTGCTGCCACTGATCTGTACGGATCGTGCTCTCATAGAACTTGTATGCAGCACTGCACTTATCTCTGGCTTCCGAGAGGCTCATGGTCCTCCCTGTACTCCCTGTAGGCGAACAGGGGATGCTGAGTTATATATTTTGCTAGCATTTTCTTCTGCGTTAATGCATCGACTGAAAAACATATTCATGACAAAATCAGTTATGATCAAACGAATTATAACTTTTTCTGTAAATAAATTATTGGTTTTTAGAGAAACTTACATTATGCGTGGCATTTTCTTTAGATTTCACAGCAAATCAGTATTTTTCTTCAACTTGGTTTGTATTCTGATATTTTCACTGATCACGCGCGTACGCGATGCTTGTCAATGTCAAATTATTGTCAATTGACTCAATTGTCAAACACGATTATCCGTGCATGTTATAATGTAGGTCAATTTGTATAAAGCTGTCACTCATTTAAACACTTTTCAATTTGGAAGTGTAGTAATAAAATTGACTATTCATGTTCAAACTATGTCCGACACACGTCCGACATATGAATAAGGGCAGCCATTGAATAGATTTTTCATAAGCTCTACGCATAGACAGTCGTGGTCACTATCGTATGATAGTCGATAACTTTATTCAATATCGACGTGGTAGGCTTATCGTAGCTCGGGGCCATGCTCAGCGATATGACAAATTTACCAATAACGTTAGAAGACAACGTATCATACCACGTGCAATATGATACGCCCGTGCTAAGCCCGTGGTCACAAAGCTCAGTGACAAAGCGTGCCAGCCGTTTCAGGGACCCTAGAAAAGTGTAATATCCTGCATAGTATTGTGAGCCGTGCATGCGACACGCGACGCCACGATTTATCATTCGACACGATCGCTGGCTGCTATTCCATTTTATTAAAAAGCACAGGCGAGTGTACGACTCTGGAGACCAAGGACAAAATAATGTACAGTTACGTGTCATTTGTATGGCTCTCGAAGTCACATTTATACTGGTTATATAGAGGCGAAGGTTTGTAAAGTGATGTAAATAACAGCTGTAATCGGTTGCCTGCAAGCTACTTATTTACTTATGAACCTGCTCAATTCGATTAGGTTTGCTTCAATGAGGTTTTTGCGGAGTGCATTTTGTGTTCGGTATATTATAACTCTAAATGATGGTAATTACTTGAAAATTCGTGCTGGCTTTTGAACTGGATATCGACTCGTTGTGGTAGTACCTATGTATAGGTATACGAGCAATAACGGATCTTGAAATTAAACTGTTTAGACGACAACGGTTTCACTCACTTGAATTTTTAGTCGCTATTGGCGACATGTTTCGGGCCCTTCGGGGGTCCTTCCTCACTGGACTGCAACTCGTCACGAAAGTTTAATATCGATTGGGCTCTTGTTGTTCACAGAAATCGCGAAGCGTCTGGTTGACGTAACGGGTGACCGAAGAGCTGGCGGCTACCTCGCACAACGTATCAGCATTGCGATACAGCGAGGAAATGTCGCCAGCATCCTTGGTACAATGCCTCAAGGGCCTATTTTAGATTGAAGCTAGTTATTAATTTATTTTAGTAATACCACTGTACATATATATCTTGTTTGTAAATAAATGGTTTTTATAATTGGGCTCTTGAAATTGACAACTTTTGTGGTATAAACCGCCACTGGGCTTTTCACTTTTTCTTTAGTACCTACTTAAATGACATCTATTTCAGTTTATACACTAGAATTCCAAAATCAATTACCTAACCTATATCTTAATGTTATATAGCCTCCGAGACACAACGTTCCAATAGACGCAATATTTATTAATATTTGTTACAGTACCCCAGCGGCGTCGACTCATTCTGATTCATGTCTCGTGCGCGCCCCATTCAGGTCATTGTTTGTTCGATGGGGACTTGCGACTCCGAGGACCAGAGATTTGAGTCAGTGTGCTGTGATTAAGGTAATGATGGTAGCTCGAGGTGTTATTACAGTTGTGCAAAGGTATTAGAATATCGCATTGTCACATTTTGATTTGCGATGGTATTACAATATTCAAAGTGACAATATTTATATACGACTGATATAATTGATACTGATACGATACTGAACTGACAATGACACTGGACGTAAGTTTGGTTAGGTCCTACTGTTACTATTCAATCAAACAAACGTATGTATTTACGAATAATACTTTTATTCATGGAGACTCACCCAATCGGCCAGGTACCTTTGTATCTTTGTTATTTCGTTTCATTGTCAATTTGTTAAATTAGTAGGTACACAGTGATAAAAAGTGACATTATTTTTATTCATCGGGGCTCATCCCGAGGCATTAGTATGTAAGTCAGTTGTTATACCGAATTAGGTAGGTACCTTTGTGATGTAGTTTATAGGTAATGTATCAACTTAAATTTGATAACTTAGTTATCAATGTACATAATTTTGCATGATTAAGTAGACTAATATTTATATGTCCCTACACTAACTCATGAACATTTATCTTCAACTACTACGCAAATTACAAACCTCCACACCAAAGTTATTATAGAATCACCTCACACATTCCGTTTAATGCTTTCTGTAGCCACGATAACCCAGAAGAACTCAAAACTATGATCCCTAAAGCAAAAGTTCCCGCGTAAAGGCCAATATGCAAATGTAAACTTTCCCTGTTCCGCGCTGCACTTGGCCGATTTACTACCGTACCCGCCCAGCCTTTCAATTGAAACTCGGCCCTCTTTGCTACCGTACACGATCCTTTGTAATGGAACCCCCCTTTTCAAGTTTTTGCGCGCGTTGTTCGAAAGCCATTGATTACGTATATTCTCGTACGCGTGTACTAGAACTTATAACATTCAGAACATAATATATGGATAATTAAATCTCTGATACTTTGCAATAGACAGAGAAAATAATTATGATCTTGGTAATCTAGGTATAAGTATAAGAAAATGAGTCCATCCCAGGATTGGTTCCTATAAATGCGTCGTTTAATTAACGTAACTAAGGTCTTATACCGTAGTTTGGTCAAATAAAACCAAATAAGTCTTTTAAATCTTGATATCATTATACGAGTAGGTATGTATTGGATGAATCTAATACCTTTAAACGAGCAATTCTTGCTTATTTATTTATTTATTTTATTTATATATATATTTCGGGGATCTCGGAAACGGCTCTCAACGATTTCGATGAAATTTGCTATATGGGTGTTTCGGCGGCGATAAATTGATCTAGCTTGGTCTTGTCTCTGGGAAAACGCGCATTTTTGAGTTTTTATATGTTTTCAAGCAAAGCTCGGTCTCCCAGATATTAAGGAATTAATTTAATATGAGATTAACAGGTACTCAGAAGACTTTAATGAGTAGGTACATATCCTTTTCGCGATTAAATCGAGTATAACTTGAATTTTTCATTTTAGTATGTTATCAAAATTTGGAGTAAGTAAGTAAGAATATTTGTGAGTAAATAAAAGCGCGGTTATTTAGGTACTTTGGTTCCGCTATTACTTGGCAGTATTTATTATATTTAGAGGATTGAGGTAATACTTAGGCACACGTGTGCTACGTGTGCCTAAGTATTACCTCAATCTACCTAAGTACTACCTCAGTAGCTAAGACTGCAAAGGTATCATACCCAAGAACCATTGAATTGTATCAAAGATATTACCTGGCCGGCTCTTGTTCGTTACCGGCTGAGTAATTAACGTGATTGCGAGCGTGTGTGCGGAGTATTCGGGTAGGACGCCTTTAGCTCGGACTCTGCAATAGCCTATTTACGGTGCCGGCTAGGATATCAAAGCAATCTGGCCGGGCTAGGCGCAATTCGGCTTGCTCCTTGCGCATATTGCATGCACGTACCAATGAAGTTTGCTTTGTAGGCGGTAATCTGCGGGGGTGTATCGGCTAGGGTGTCGGGCGGTGGGGTTATGTACACACGGCGCCGGAGGCGTCGAGGTAGGCAAATGGCCGGCGTAGGCCGAGATCTCGGCGATATCGATCCGCGATGCCCGCGACTCGCGTCGCCACGGACACGCCACCCCGTGACAAAAACACTCCTTTGTTTGCCGAGCCCCGCGGCGGGACATGTTTACTGGGGCTTTGACACGTTCCACAACCAGCGCGTTACCTAACGGGCTCCGCTCAAGGTTGTGCGGGCGAACTTCGGATTTTGAAACGGGTGACCCTTTTGTCATTGCGACCCGTGCAAAATTGCGGTTAAGGATTTTGGAATTAACTTGAATTTAAAGGTTTTTTTTCGTTTGCGATGGTTTAGTGTTTAGATATGTATATCTATTTATATCGATATCGATAAGATCGCCTCCCCGTCGCGGCCCTGGCGCCGCGACCGCGCGACGGGTGGCGCAAATCACTCGCGCGGACTGCCGCTCTTCGTCCTCGAGAACCCTCGCGCTGGTGGACGGTTGTTGCTTTTTTATTTTTTTATCGATAAACTTTCTGCGATGTTGAATTTGCGCTGTGCACTTTTCAGCTTCTAGAGGACTGCAATAAACTATAAAGTGAAATAATTAGAATATTCAATGCAATTATTAAAACAATTTATTGCCTAAATAATAATAAGTATGTATGTTATCATACCATCAAGAAAATTGTGCATTCTATAGATGTGACTGCACCCTAAGCTAGCTAGTTATTACTATATCAAAAGCTTTATTTTTAAAAGTCTAAAACACAAGGTTTTGTTGCAGAGTTTACCATGAGCAATCAACAACCACTTATTGAGAGTTGAATGGTAGATATCACAATAGCATTGTCACTGAACACTCATAAAAATGCCGAAATTACAACTTATCTGCTCCGGATTGGTTAAAAAAATGCAATTTTAGTACCGGTCAACTTACTATACTTAGTAAGCAATAAGATATAAGAAGAAAAGCAGATTACGCCTACAGAACAGTGGCAAAATCGACATCAAGACATCGACATACCTACATATTTTGTCACAACATTCTCAATTAAAGCTCACAGTGCACCGAAGATTCGCATGAGTGGCGTCCGCTCCGCGCGTCGCGTCGCCGATCCGCGACCCCCTCGATCGATACTCGCCGCGGTCGCACGGTGGCCATCGACAAGCGCCGGCTCTAGCGTCTTGTTCGAAATTCGAATAACGCTTGGTCAAGCGCAGCTCAAAGCGCGGCACGCTCTAATTTGTACTAGGGTTGCTGCCAAAGTATAAATAACATGATCAGTATCCTAACTTGATACAAACATCTTATTTAATCGCGCTAAAAATTTAATTTTCTCCAGGGGATTCAGTGGGTAGACGTAGAGTAAATAAAAGTCCTGGTTACGGAATTTCCGGATAGTATAGATTCTTAGCTTCTGAACTTTCTGAAGCTCATAGCTCAAAACTAGACCACTACGCATATACACTGATCTAATATATGTTTATCACATCTGGAAAAAACAATACATAGTCGGTGCGTGCATTAACGTGATAGCCACGTTGCGGTATTCTGTCTGCAATTTCGATATGAATTTATCGGGCTTCCTAGATAAAGATTTCATCATCATCATCTCCTAGCCGTTTTCGGCCACAGCGACTGCTTTTTACTGCTGAGAGCGTCGCTGGTGCGCTCTCAGGTGACTGACGTAGCCAATCTTTGCAGCAAATGTGCGGCCACACTCGCTGCAGGTCAGCACCCCTCCGACGTAATTATATGTGATGGCCACAGGTGGTCTGGCCTTTAACTCGTCACGCTTAGTGTCGAGTTCTGTGCGTCGCCTGGCTGAGATAAAGATTTACTAAATATTTTGCAGTGGTCTCGATTTGATTCCGATTTCGTGTGGTAGGTGCCTATAGATACAGAGCTTATAACTCATTAAGTACAGTGTATATGTTAGAAGAGTGGATTTAAAGCTGATAATAAAGTCTCAAGATTTATTTGATTCATCAAAGTCTTAAAAATTAAAACATTGATGAGCGTGCACTTATAATCCCGAGGATGCGGGTTCAAAGTGTTCAAACCCTGGCTCACTAATGAGGTTTTCAAAACTTATGTACGATATATCATTTGGATATTTTTAGCAGTCGCGTTTCGGTGAAGGAAAAAATAATGAGGAAACTGGACTAATCCCGATAAGGCCAAGTGGGGACACTGGGTCGAAAGGTCAGGTGGCAGTCGTTTTCGTAAAAACTAGTGCATACGCCAATTATTGGGATTAATTGCCAAGCGAACCCCAGGCTCCCGTGAGCCCTGGTAAAAAGCCGTGACAACGAGTGGAAGATGATGATAATCTTAAAAAAACCGTGAAAAGCATTCGCTTTTCTTACAATACTGTTAACAGTTATTATCTTGTGTTACGCCTTGGGTATAATAGTCGCTGTAGGTAGAGCTGCCTCGTCGTTCGGAAGCACGCCTTGAATATAATAGACGTGCTGCATTGGAACGCCCAAAAGTTGATGGCCCGGGCGTTGTCCCGGACCGTAGGGAAAGCTGAGGCTATTGCAACACTAGGATAAGAATGCTTAAAATATGAAAACTAACATATAGTAAAACAATGTTTAGGCAGATCCGTAACATATCAGCATCATTGCGGCATAGTAACATAGGTAAATGTATATTCAGTCCAAAACAAAGAAATCTGATATTACATAACATTAATTAATATAAGATTTTACAGTTTGTGGACTATATAGTCAAGAAATGGGCCCCAGGAGACGCCTATAGTATTGGGACTGTAGAACTGTAGATACTTTTTCAAAAACAATTAATGTCTCTACGCGTGTCGGTGTGCCTGGAAATAGAATCGGTAGCCATGGAAATCTCGTACCTAATACCTATTGTATCTTAGGTACATACCCAGACCCTAACTAAAGATCTCCTTCAGGTCGACAAAACAGCACCTAATTAGATGTAAGTAATAATGACCTAGGTATGTACAAGTTGTACAACATATACATAACTGTTATCATACTGCCAACAAATAGAACATTACATGCATAGATGTAATGATGTATCATAAATATACTGTTTGTAAACCAGCGACTGAAAGTGTGAAACCATCAGGCAACAGGTGGGTGTCATTATAACTTATTTTATGGACGTCTTCAAGCATTCTAGCAGAGAAATATGAACCTTGCCACAAAAGATTTAAAGTTGATATTGATAAGTAAAGCGAACATAATGGTCCGCAAATACAAGATTGTAAAGTACACCTTTCTTTAGGATTATATTCAGAGCAGGACAACAGTTTCCCTTTGTAATGGTGAAGAGGTTAACTCAAATTTTAATCTAATTTATAGGTTTAATTTTTTTAAACAGGGATGTTGCGAACATCTGCATCCGCAACCGCGGAACTTCCGCATTATTTTCAACATCCGCATCTGCATCCGCATCCGCATAAAATCGATGCGGAGCTTATGCGGATGCGGATGTCGAACAAGTCGGTACAGGAACGTCTTAGCGGCGGCGTAAGTGCTAGGTAATTTCGTCATTACCTATAACGAAATCGTCTAGATCCCGAAAAGTCGGCGAAGTTACTGTTTATTAAATATAACGCACCTATATTCTTGGTCAAATACTAAACGTTTCGTTTTTTAAATAAAAAATACTAAAAATAAATATTTGACGTTTTTTAAGTACCTAATCTTGACATCCGCATCCGCATCCGCAACCGCGGATGTCAAAAAATCTGCATCCGCAACATCCCTGTTCCTAAATAAGTGATAACGCTCAGAACGTTTTCTTGGCCTTCAGGTAAGAATACAATTACTGGTAAGAAAGGCCATCTGAGGTACTTGGTTAATTGCATATTACTAATAAAAAACCAAACAAACCGTTACCTATATTGAATTACCGATAGGTTATTAACTGATTAAAATACAGTTGAGAATTCTCGTTATACAGGATATAATTAGAATGTCTGCTACTTAAAGACACTGATTGCCTAGCTGTACTTATTAATTCTGACGGTAAATAAAATTATTGATATCATAATTTCGTAAGATAAAGATTCTTTGCTGATTTAAGATTTTTCTTGTTATGCTAAATAACCGCGCCTCTCGCCTTTAATTTGCTTCTCCATACAAATGTAGTCCCCATTATCCTCCCTGGGGTCAATTTCTGAACACGATTTTTTTTCTGTCCGTGATGAAAATCGCGGGTTAGCATCAGACAATACTTACCAATTTTTTTTTACATAAAGAAGTCACACTTTCACACCGAGTTCCATATGAATTCACTGATTAGTTGGTTTTTAGAGTACACATAAAAATACCTAAAGGCTCAAATTACTACTCCCGTGCCCTGTCCGGAATCTACTTTTGAGCATAATGAAAAATCCTACGAAAAATTCTACATTAGTATCACTAATTTAGTGTCAAATACTTAAACTAGATGATATTTACTATCACTGAGCACATATACTATTAACTTCATTGTGGTAAATAACTCGTGATCGATGTTTAAATTTTGTCCGAGCGCGCGAGTAAAATTTCGTCGGCAAAACTCAAAGGGCTCTGACAGCCGACGTTTGTGTTTGAACCGCCTCGTGTCCCGCCCAAGGACCGGAAAACCCCTCTTTACGCTTAATCCTATCCATTCGGTAACCCAATCAATTCGGTTACCGTATCATTCGGTAACCCTATCATACTGTTACCTGATTGTAACGGTAAGCTTATTGAAACGGTAACCTTAACCTTTAACCGAGTTAATCTCAAAACCCCATCGCGTTAGGGTTTTTGTTAGGGGTTTTTAACCGGTTTTTATTCAGTTATGGTAACCTTTATTATCGGTTGCTTATTGGTTTGCTACATTCGTATTTAGTGATGTGCCGTCAGTCAAATACCTACTAAAAGAAAAAGTTAATTTATTAATAGAACTAATAGTTTATTTTGTTATTTTTGTATTTTTTTTTAATTTTGCTTATTTTAATGTTTTTGTTTATTTTAATGTTTTTGTTTATTTTACTTATTTTGTCTATTGTTTTATTTTGTTTATTTTACTTATTTCATTTATTTTATTTGTCATTAATTTTATTTATATAATTTATTTTGATTATTTTGATTATTTTATTTATTTTGTTTATTTTTTTTTATTCTTTATTTTATGTATTTGATTAACTTTATTTACTTTATTTACTTTATTTACTTTATTTACTTTATTTACGTTATTTACTTTATTTACTTTCTTTACTTTATTTACTTTATTTACTTTATATACTTTATTTACTTTATTTACTTTATTTACTTTATTTACTTTATTTACTTTCTTTACTTTCTTTACTTTATTTACTTTAGTTACTTTAGTTACTTTAGTTACTTTAGTTACTTTAGTTACTTTAGCTACTTTATTTACTTTATTACTTTATTTACTTTATTTACTTTAGTTACTTTAGTTACTTTAGTTACTTTATTTACTTTATTTACTTTATTTACTTTATTTACTTTATTTACTTTATTTACTTTATTTACTTTATTTACTTTATTTACTTTCTTTACTTTATTTACTTTATTTACTTTATTTACTTTATTTACTTTATTTACTTTATTTACTTTATTTACTTTATTTACTTTATTTACTTTAGTTACTTTAGTTACTTTAGTTACTTTAGTTACTTTAGTTACTTTAGCTACTTTATTTACTTTATTTACTTTATTTACTTTAGTTGCTTTAGTTACTTTATTTACTTTATTTACTTTATTTACTTTATTTACTTTATTTACTTTATTTACTTTATTTACTTTATTTACTTTATTTACTTTATTTACTTTATTTACTTTATTAACTTTATTTACTTTATATACTTTATTTACTTTATTTACTTTATTTACTTTATTTACTTTATTTACTTTATTTACTTTATTTACTTTATTTACTTTATTTACTTTATTTACTTTATTTACTTTATTTACTTTATTTACTTTATTTACTTTATTTACTTTATTTACTTTATTTACTTTATTTACTTTATTTACTTTATTTACTTTATTTACTTTATTTACTTTATTTACTTTATTTACTTTATTTACTTTATTTACTTTATTTACTTTATATACTTTATTTACTTTATTTACTTTATTTACTTTATTTACTTTATTTACTTTATTTACTTTATTTACTTTATTTACTTTCTTTACTTTATTTACTTTAGTTACTTTAGTTACTTTAGTTACTTTAGTTACTTTAGTTACTGTAGTTACTTTAGCTACTTTATTTACTTTATTTACTTTATTTACTTTAGTTACTTTAGTTACTTTATTTACTTTATTTACTTTATTTACTTTATTTACTTTATTTACTTTATTTACTTTATTTACTTTATTTACTTTATTTACTTTATTTACTTTATTTACTTTATTTACTTTATTTACTTTATTTACTTTATTTACTTTATTAACTTTATTTACTTTCTTTACTTTATTTACTTTAGTTACTTTAGTTACTTTAGTTACTTTAGTTACTTTAGTTACTTTAGTTACTTTAGCTACTTTATTTACTTTATTTACTTTATTTACTTTAGTTACTTTAGTTACTTTATTTACTTTATTTACTTTATTTACTTTATTTACTTTATTTACTTTATTTACTTTATTTACTTTATTTACTTTATTTACTTTATTTACGTTATTTACTTTATTTACTTTCTTTACTTTCTTTACTTTATTTACTTTATTTACTTTAGTTACTTTAGTTACTTTAGTTACTTTAGCTACTTTATTTACTTTATTTACTTTATTTATTTTATTTATTTATTTTATTTATTTTATTTATTTTGTTTATTTTATTTATTTTGTTTATTTTATTTATCTTATTTATTTTATTAGGATAAAGTTCATTTATTTAACTTAAAAGGTAATAATAAAAAAACATTACAACTAACTATGAATAGTATGAATTAAAAATTTAAAACCTAAACTAAAATTAAAATAAACCTACTTAAAAATTAAACTAATACTTATAATATTATATAAAAACTAAAATGCAATACTAATAAAATAGATGTAAATAATATAATTTATTTGTTTTTTTTTATTTATTTCATTTATTTTATTTGTTTTATCTATTTTATTTGTTTTATTTATTTTAGAAACTTACAAAATTAAAAGTAGTAGTATGTAACTACAAAAGTTAAATTAATATAGAATAACATTCTAATTGAATAAAACATTATTTAGTATAATCCTACATCTGGAATAAATATTTCGTTTTGTCTTTTTCATTTAAAATAAAAGTGTCATGATTTATACACTTTCTATTTATTCTAAAATAACGAGTGCAAGAATTATTCTTATTCAAATCGATTGGAATAAGAATGAAATTTCTGTTTTTATTCTTATTATTATTCAAGTTATTTTTTGCCCAACTCTGCTCTAGATTACTCTCGTCTTGTTGAAGGTGACTATTGAACAAAATCTGCAAAATATCTTTCATGTATGAAGTCAATTATTTGCACTTCCTAGTACCTAATAACATGAAGATAATAAATATACCTACACAGGCGAAGCAACATGCGTATTTAAATCGAAACGCTGCGCTCCGCTGGCACGCGCTACAACGCAAGTGCACCGAATGTTTAAAGGTCGTGGTATTTTCTATTGTATTAGGATATTTAGGATTAAGCAGAATGCGGTGAGAGTCATAGTGACAACAATAAAGCCTTATTATTGTACTACACTACAGTATTGTTATCAGTACTCTGCCGTGTCATGACTAATTGATGTAATTGTAGATTCATGAGTTAGTGGTAACAAGGTTAAATGGCATTTATTTGGTCATATTATACGTCATATTATATGTAGTACAATGTATATAGATAGTAAAATGAATTTCACCCCTCTTTTCAATGGTCGGATTGATTTGAATTTTTTGAAGCCTTCGAAACGGTGATGATAATTTTATAATGAAGCTACATAGAAAGTAAACTGCGAAATTATAATTATGATGGTTCAATGTATATTTCTTTGCGTATTAAGTATGTATTTTGTTTATTATTCCTACCAGCCTTGAGGTCTTACGTATGCTATCTCTTTCACACCTACGGAAAGTGAATGAGATAGTAAATTACTGCAGGTAAGAAAAGAGTCCTACGCTTATCACTATAATTAAATAGATTTGCAGAAAGTTGCAGGCGTGTTTGCACTTGAGACCGTCATTTATTACTCATTGGCAATAACAATAGGATTAAGTCGTGGCGTGGTGAATTCTTTGTCAGCATTTGCTAAACACGTGCGGCAAGCGTTGTGTCAAACGATATACCTGTTAATTTCCGTCTAAATAATAAATGCAAATTTTAAATATCAGAAGAGCTTTTAAAAACACCATAAGTCTTGGTAGTAACTCGGATACTGAAACCACATACTATATTTCGTTTTTTTTTTAGCATTAGATATAAGGTAAACAATCTTGATGTCTCTTTTAATTGAAAAGCACATTTTAAAAATAAGTTACGGTAAATATGTAACAATTATGAATCTAATACGATCTTTTATAGTCTTCTGCTTTCATAAGTAATAGTTATGGTTTTTAAAAAGTGATTTCAATTAAAAGACATGTCAAAATCGCTTACCTTCCTTCAAGTTCTTTCTAATGCTAAAAAAAACGAATTATAAACATAATTCGAAAACAGAAAAAAATCATGAGTATTTTCCCCATTTGTTCCTGCCCAACGTGATCGCCGCGATACATGAGGCGGGGACATATGGGAATGATTTAAATGAAGCGCCTATTCCCATCTGTGCCCGGCGGGGAGAAATAGGAATACACCATATCAAGCCATTCCTTATCCTACCTTTAAAAACATCTTTTTTAGGGTTCCGTACCCAAAGGGTATAAACGGGACCCTATTACTAAGACTCCTCTATCCGTCTGTCTGTCACCAGGCTGTATCTCATGAACCGTGATAGCTAGGCAGTTGAAATTTTCACAAATAATTAATTTCTGTTGCTGCTATTACAACAAATACTAAAAACAGCATATAATAAATATCTAAGTGGGGCTCCCATACAACAAACGTGATTTATTTGCTGGTTTTTGCGTAATGGTGCGGAACCCTTCCTGCGCGAGTCAGACTCGCACTTGGCCGGTTTTTTATTTTTTACATTAATTTAGGCACAGTGAGCCATTGAACAGTTTCGCTATCCACCATCCGTTCAGAGCAGCTGAATTGTACCTGATGATTTAGTTATCACATTAAAATAAATACGGGTATCGTCCAATACCAAGACTATGCGGCAGTAAATTAAATTTGTAAGATTTTATTGCATAAAATCAGGTATAAATTAGTCAAGAAACATAATAGTTTCTTGTCTAATTTACTTCTATCTATACGTAACGCCTATACGGCACCCATACTACATGTTTAATCCAGGAATATTATTTAGAATATAAAATCATGATTATATTTATTTGATTAAGAATGAGATTATTCTTATTCAATTTTTTCACATACGAATTATTTCCGATCAAAATTATTTGAATAATTTTGACGGGAATAAAATCAACATGATTTTATTCTTAGGAATTCTTATTTAAATAATGATTTTATTCTTGAATGCCCAACACTGCTTACTAAGTATGTATGTATCTATTTAATTTAATCAAAACTATTTCACCTACCAATGTTATAGATACCCAATGAATATGTATAATGAATTCTGCCCTAGTAGCACGGTCGCATTTTTATCGTTTATCACCATGCCTGTCACGTTCTAACAAGTATGTAAGTGCGAAAGTGACGGGCATAGTGATAGTCGATAAAAATGGAACCGTGCTGAGCCCCCTGGTATTAATGAAAGATTTGTAGTATTAAAATAAGTTTATAACTGCTATAGATATATATTTTCTGATCGCTGCATTAAGCGGTACAAGGTAAATTACGACTTAGCTCATACAACTCACCGCATCTGAAAACATTTTAAACTAAAGTCTATTTTTTATTCGGTAGACTAAAATGACATTTCGTAGTATGAAGCTATGAACATCATGTGTCATTTCATTTCATACTATGAAATGTCATTTTAGTCTACCGAATAAAAAAATAGACTTTAATTGCTTATTATAAAATAAGCTCATAATAACTAGTAGTGTTTTTTTTTTAAATCACTGAAAATTTTTCTTTAAATCAGTCTTTAATCTGTAGGTACATATCAAGTGTGAACCCGAAAATAAAAATAATAATCTAAGTAGCATAAAATATATCTAAATAATAGCAGATATTACTAGGATAGGATGTTGTTTACTTGCAACCCCTTTTCTAAAAATTTCTAAACTAGAATTGACAAAAACAATAGGAACACACAGGTATAAAGATAAACAAAGGAATGGCCGCGCTGCGCCGCGGCTGTCGCTCTAAAAATAATACTGTAATCGCTCACTTGTTTTCAATTTTAGCTTAAGGACTCAAAGTGCAATATTGTTTGAATTGACAATAAGCGAAGTTACCGGCAAAAAAACTTGTTTGTGCTGGAGGCTTCATAGACCGCCCATGCCAACCACGGTTATTCAATAATAAGTTGAATTTAAGTCTGCGTAAAGTTTACAATCGTTTGAACTGGTTCAAAACCTTATTATGAGGTAACAGCATAGACGGGGTTTTTATTTCGGTTACCGGTAACAGGGGTTAACTCGATCTGATACGGTTACCGAATCAAAGTGTTACCTTATCAGACGGTTACCGTTATGGTAGGGGTTTTTATAACCACTTCTAAAATAACCCTATGAAAAACCCCGGTTAAGGTAACCGGTTCCGGTCCCTGGTCCCGCCTCACCTGTACTGACAGTATTCGGCTGTCTCTCAAAGCAAGCGGATGTAAGTCAAGCCGCGGCGTGTTCGAGCAAATCGCGTAAGTATTTCGGAATCCGGGTGGGCGACAATTTTTTTCTAATTTCGATGCCCCTTATAAATGTTATTTTCCACATAGCTTTTCAATAGCAATTGTCATATTTAGGAGCCCTTTATGTATCTTTATGTAAGCGATAACATAACAGTTTGGTCAAACACGATTTAAATTTTTGGCGAATTTTTTTATTACGAATTCTAATTTCCGTGCCCTAATTCCCATAACAAATTTACCTAAAACAGCTGATTAAGTGGCACGGGAATTAGAAAGTATTACATATATTGTCAACAAAACTTTTATTGGGGGCACTGTAAGTTAATTGGCAATGTTTACGTCATATTATTATTACTTATATATATTGGCATTGAATATATATTATATGTGATAATAATACGACGTATATCTTTCTATTTTACATTTAAGGAAATCTTAAAGAATGTACAAAAATCTGTGAATAGTTTTTTAGTATAAGTACTATAGTACTTACATACAGGATCGACCCGAATAACCCGGGCAATTTTAATACGTAAGGTAAGGTGGGGTAGGACGACACCGGGGTAAGACTATCACTTGTATGGAATCCTTGTACTGTTAGTCTTGCCCCACCTTACCTTATTCATTGATCATATTATAACATTAAAATATTATATAAACATAAAACTATTTCTGGAATTATTACATATTATAATACCTGTACCTAAGGTTACATGAAACAAAATGAATCACATTTGCAATGTTTTGTTTTTGTAAATTTGACAGCTGACAGCGTATGCCGTATAAAGTTTAAATATCTGGGAGACCGAGCTTTGCTTGGAAAACATATAGGTCCTACCTAAAAACTCAAAAATGCGCGTTTTTCCAGAGATAACACCTACCTAGATAGATTTTTCACCCCAGAAAACCCTCATATATGATAAAATTTCATCGAAATCGTTAGAGCCGTTTCCGAGATCCCCGAAATATATACAAGAATTGCTCGTTTAATAGATTAGTTGTTATAAATTAGCTTTTCTAATACAAGAAAAATTAAATATATCCTATTCTTACTATATTATAAATGCGAAAGTATATCTGTCTGTCTGTCTGTTATCTCGTCACGCTTAAACAGCTGAACCAATATCATGTTCATGATATTTGACATGGAGATAGTTTGAGGCCCGGGGAAGGACAAAGGATCTGGGGACACGGCAGTGCCGCCGCCAAGTCGAGCAAAACAAAGTGGCACCGTCAAAATAACATTTAATTTGAACATGTAATCTAAGAATTAATGCACTTTAAAATCCCTTAGTTTTGTCACTGACACAATCACTCACGATCATCATTATTCTAAGGTACTTCTAGCATACCCACAAGTTCCAAATTTGAAACGTAATTAGGTTTAAGCTTTTTAAGCCAATAAAAATCTAATAATACTGCAATATTAGTCACGTTCTAAAGATCTAATAACTGCATAAATAAGTTTGTAATCCTATAGAAATATATGCGATAACAAATTTACCTTTTAGTTCTTACAATTAGTAGGGAAAGTAAAGGTACACTACGATGTACGATGTGAGTATGAATAAAGATGTATATAGTTATGATATGTGTATACATAGTATCAGTATGGTATGGGTATGATTACCTGAAAAGAAGGACAGCCTACAAAAAGAGATGGGATCCTATCAAAACCATTACATGTAAAAAGATGCAAGTCTCGCAACACAGTTCTTCTACTACAAAAAAAGTTTTGGGATGTAATGTGAAACCAAGTCGGTTATTTTAGACAATGCCAGGGGGGTATTAAAACCGTAATACTATTAGATACCTTATTAGGGTTCCGTAGCCAAATGGCAAAAAACGGAACCCTTATGGATTCGTCATGTCTGTCTGTCTGTGATAGTCTTACCCCGGTGATAGTCTTACCCCACCTTACCTAATATGTGGTTAAACAATTGTTTGTGTTATGAATTTATGAAGGCAGCATATTCGATTTCTTCAGATTAACTTACACAATAACTTCTTCTCTCTGTGCCCCTATTTATTTCTTAGTATCATTTCCTATACGGCCATAAAGCAGATCATACACCTTGTACCTATCTACATGCAGATACATAATGACACTTTTTAATGAATAGTTTTGTATGTAAGGCGGACATGTTTACGCAACTACTCAAAGTATTGTTTTGAAATATATATATTTTACTAAGAAAGAGAGATTAGTTGCCATTAAAATCAAGGAAACTATTAGTCAAATACGTAGTTTTTAGTGTATCATACTTTCGTAGATTTGTCGTCCGAAACTAAAATTAAAGTAGATAAATATGTTCGATGCCGCTTCAGTATGGTTGAAGTATATTATTGTAGATTAAAATATACATAAATAATAGTTTTAACTACCAAAATAAGCTAAGAAAACAATTCCTGTGCCATGTTCTAATTTCCGTGCTAGTAAAATCTAATTCCCATGGACACACTAATTCCCGTGCCCTGACCAAAATTTTAAATTGAAATAACTTTTATAGTTTTATGAATATTTTTACCCCATAAGAAAATTAATGTTTATTATATTTTTTATCAAATTATCAGCATATTTTTTTTTGTGTAATGTTGGTATTTCAAAATTCCATGGGAATTAGACAAAAATGCTCGTTTGGTGAAATTGACCCCCTGGATGTTGACATTATGGAAAATATTTTTCCCTCTGCTTCGGAAGCAAGACACGAGGCAGACTATAGGCTACGAGGCCTTTAAAGTTCTTTACCCAAAAAGTGGTCGGCGTTGTGTACTTCTAGGTTCTAGGTCCATGTGATTAGAGTGGTATGTAGTGTCACTAGGCTCGGCAGTCATCAGGCGCATTGCAATGAACGCGGCCGCGGGACGTGCGTCCCAGGCGCGCGCGCATCCGCATAGGGACGAGACCAACCGCGTATCGATTGTCGATGGAAATCGATGTTCTAAGTATCCATTATCCAAGAATACTTTTTAGGGTGTAGGTAGGACTACATGTTTGTACTGGTTAAACTGAATAGAAATCTTACTTAGGTATTTAGTCAGTATGATTTTTCAACGTTTCCCAGCAAGTCATAAGTGCGGCTGTAGTTGACTAATTTGATGGATATCAAAGTCTGATTAGGTACTTATATAAATTATGTTAATATATGTTTTTTCTTTTCATTTCATCCTTTTCAAAACTTGTTTTAAAATTAGCCACATACATTGCATTTGTTCTGCCTAGTTTGGTGGTTACGCAAAGAATTACCATAATCTTCTCATTCTCACCATAGCTACGAGTGTCAGAAAAATATACTAGCGCTTTCACCTCCATCGACACGAGTGCATCCCTACTCTTGTCCCGCTATCGCGTGCGTCCCCTGGCGATGCGATCTCTCGCGAATGCGCGTGACCGCATCCAGCCCCGCGCCCCGCAACCCGCGCCTGGCTGCGCCAGCGCACGCAAAGCGCTTCCGCCGGGAGACCACCGACCAAGGACGAGCTTTCACTGAAGTGTTGGGCTTTTTAAACTTGCGGTTGTGACAAGACAAAGAAGCGTCTAATTTTCGGCGTATTTTTTGTTCCGTTCCCACAGCTGAGACAAACTAAGAGAATACCGATATATCTAGCCTATTATAATAGAGATTCATTTTAGGAACACCCTGGCAGAGAAGTGTTCCTAGCTGCAATGAATATCTTTTTTTGGGCAATATTTTTTTTATACACCCAATGCGTATTAGGACACTTTTTATTATTAAATAACCAACCATTACTAGTTGTATTGTACCACCACTAACTTTTGACCTAAACGGCAGAGCGCACCTGTTAAACGCGTTAACAGCAAGGCTTGTCAATGCGTTAACAGCTCGTAAATTAGGCCCTTCGGGGAGAGCTGCGAAGGGGCGGTTTTATTGCTGACACTATAAACTCACAAACGATACATCCTGTATAAAAAGGGTCGAACTTCGCTAAAGTACGTAGAACTTTTCAAATAAAAACGAAAATGAAACCTTACTCCTGAGGCGTAGAATAGCTTTTCGAACAATATAATTGAGTATTTTATGAGTATGTGATGTGAAAGCAGTCAGTTGATTTGTTGGAATCCACAGGCTGTCTATAAAAATGGTTTATAGTGAGTACATAGGTATCTATTTCGTTTAAACATTTCCTACTCGGAGGCATATTCTCATTGCAATAACAGGTTATGGATATGCTGGTTAAAGAAATTTCACTGTTGACACTGACAAAGAAAAATTCAGATCAAATTCACAACCTGTCATTAATTACAATTACAATATGCCTCCAAGTCTTTGTTTGTCTATTTACTCAACACTCGTCTAATATTATACGTAGACTTGTCTACGTAGATGCACCCGTGTTGTTGAGGAATTAAAATTTAACATTATTACACTTATGTTTATTTCAGCACCTAGGTATATAAGTAGGGCAAACCTTGGCTTATCGGTGATACTTGGTAATTCGGTGATACTGCGTTATAATCTTACACAGTTCTCACCATGAGGAAATGCGAGCTATAAAATTGTTGGCAGCTGTTAGTTTTGATGCTTGCAATTGGGTTGGCAGCGATTTAATTGCTTACATTTCAGCATTGTAAGCTCAGCGTAAGATAACAACGCATCATCACCGAATTACCAAGTATCACCGATAAGCCAAGGTTTGCCCTATGTCGGAGAATGGCTGAAATGTGCCATCTATTGCCTCCAAGGGCGTTTCATCACGCAATCTTTGACAAATAGAGCAAACTAGGGTGTACACCTGAGTGGCATTCGGCGCAGTTCCGCCAAGGCATCATAGAATGCGCTGTCAAAAACAAATGAAAGCCAGAACAATTGAAGTGATGCTGTCAATCAATCTTCAGATGAGAACATGATGAGAACGAACGGGAGAAGATGACGTCTGTGGCGGTTCCTGGGTCTAACCCACTGGTTTGCTTTGAATAAGAAGTGTAACGTGTGCTATGATTCGTTATCAGTCTTATCCAGTAAAGACTGTGAGTTGAATAACGTATTTCATTGACGAGGGCTCGCCATCCATGATTGAAGGTCCTGTTGTGCTCCTGATAGTATGATACGCCCACGATTCCGACAAGTATAATTATGTAATTCTACTACTCGTAAAGGAAACTTGTGTGTGTGTGTGTGTGTGTGTGTGTGTGTGTGTGTGTGTGTGTGTGTGTGTGTGTGTGTGTGTGTGTGTGTGTGTACGAACCATCGCGATTCTAATCGAATGCCAATAAGTTAGCTTCCGTTCTAGAGTTTTTTCCATGTCCTGTCCGTGCAAGTGAACTCAGTCTAGCGTAAATTAACTATTGAGGGTAATGAGCGAAGCTGTATAACTGTAAAACATCCAACGCAACAACTTGAAAAGTCTCGCTGGCTCAAAGTGACCCCACTTTAAAACAAATTCATAATCTACTCTAATCAGTCCCAAACACCCGCAGTATCGGCCAAGCAAGCTCGCCGCTCAGACGCCGTAACTAAATTTCGAGACACGTTCCACCCCCTTTAGTACTAGACCCCTCTCTTCAATAATTACTAGAGGCTCGCCTGTCCAAATTTATTTTTAACCGAGAATTAAGTGGAGGTTCGAAGTGTTTGGGGACGAGAATAACCCGATCGATCACGATGTCATAGATTTAAGTAGTTCGGAGGTGTTTGAAGAGGACCAGTAGCTGTGATAGGGTTAGATATTTGGACAGTGTTTTTATTTAGGTGGCAATCCCACGCACTCTCTGTTTAAGGATCAGAATATTCTTTGGTTTATACTATATATTCTTACAGTTTTAGTTTTTCTAAACTTGCATTTCGTCAGGTGACAACCAAACCTACTAATCACTAATTGCAAATATAATTTAACAGAAATCAACCTTGTTTTGTTCTAGTACGGTTCACTATGGCTCTGATCTTATAGTAGTAATTAGTGATTTTCGGTTGTCACCCGAGGATTTGCTTCAGACTGCTGACTGTTGATAAGCTTCAGAGAATAGTAGAGATCTACACCAAAGTCCATACCGCATACCTACATGTAGGGTTTGAATTTAAAAGTATGTAGTTAAAGAGTACCTATTTATAATTTTCTTTACCACAACTTCAGCCATTTATTTCATCAAACGACTACTTCTCTAGTTTGTCAAGTGTATGGGGTGACTACAACACCTAACCTAACCTAAACTTTAGGTAATTTAGGCATACGTAATGTAATGAGACAACATTCATATTGGCTATTTGCGATTGTGTGATGTGGGAATCAAAAGCGATATAATTTCTAGCCGTATATAAGAAAAACTTTCGCCCTTTATTAAAGCTCGAGCTAAATAACTATAATTTGTCCAAGGTCGCACCGTCATGCATACATCCAATATATCCAATATCTTTAATCCCATCGGCCGGGATAAACAATCAGGCATCCTCGACGGAAAAGTGCTACGTGTTCCTCCCCGCTTTAAAGCAATCATTAATAATTCTAATTCCGCCCGATACCCCCGAACAGTCCGGTTACGGTGATACCAGTGAAACGATACCGAATGCCTCAAAAATGTTTACGTAGGAAACCTATCAGATAATTTGAAATAAAACTATTAAAACGGATTATATCAAGTATATTGAATTTATTTTACATTGCGACGTTTCGAACCCTATACAGCGTCCGTGGTCAACGGGTGACGGGGGTTTTAATAGTTTTATTTCATGAGTAACTATCGCGGTAACCGAAGACAATATTATATCATATCTGCCCTAGTAGCACGGTCGCATTTTTATCATTTATCACCATGCCTGTCACGTTCTAACAAGTATGTAAGTGCGAAAGTGACGGGCTTAGTGATAGTGGATAAAAATGGATCCGTGCTGAGCCCGCAGATAATTTGTTAAGACATTTTCAGTACCGACTTCATGGAGTGGAACAGGGATGTTGCGGATGCAGATTTTTTGACATCCGCGGATGCGGATGTTCGCAACATCCCTGGCGTGGAACTGATACTTTATGCCCATGTCAGCTCTATTAATAGTATTAGTCACTATTACTAGTCCTTAAGGACTCAGTATTCCGCATGCGTTATAAGAACTGTAATTATTTAGTCAGTTAATTGATTCCATTATGTAACGAAAATTAACTATAATAGAGTGTAGGTATTATGTATTTGTTTTGTATTGCATTTAATTTTACAGCAAACGCCAACCTGTATGTACCATGTACATGGATGTAACTTAAATAAAACTAGTTTATTTTCATAACACTATGGATATAATCAACAAATTGAAGACTAAATAAATACCTACTTAAAGTAGCACAAGAGCAGCCGATGCAACGGAGCCACGCCGTTTTGTCGACTAAATATAGTGTTAGTTTTAAGTAAACTTATGTATATTAGTCTGTAAGGTATTTGTAATATGGGCCTTGTTGCCTGATTTAAATATCTAAATAAAAAAAATAAAAAATATAGTTCTTAGCTTCATACAATTTTATTGTAAGTCACCTACTTCGTATAAAATATCAAAGTTTCAAGATCAAAAATTGAAAAACCGCTTCCCGGTTAAAATATCTTTAGAAAAACGAATCTCCTTGGATCTTCTTTATTCCCCGCTATCTAAACTCGGGAGCCGGGAGCCAGTAAATCGCCGCGCTGGCAACCCGCGCACTATCGCGCCTCGCCGGCCCTGAATCCCCACATTTGTTTCAAGTGGGCAAATAAAGAAGGAAACAAGTTAGATGGAGTGGAGCCGGACCGTTCGCGACTAATTAACCCCCCTTCTGCCGGGGGGGCTGAAAAATATGCGGCTCCCGCGACGCGGGTGCACGGTCCTTGCAAATTGAGTTTTGTTATCTGCCGGATTGGGGCGGCTGGTAATAACTGTGGTGACGGGCTGCGAGGACGGTTTGTTTTTTTGTTAAAAAGATGGATAGGTCGGCTTTTTAAGGTCCGGTCCGGAAGAAATCGCTTTTGAAATTTGACAGTGCGTTGATGTGTATACCTACCTACTTTGTATTCCAAGTCCTTTTACAGACATAACTATGTAACTACTAGCTGTTGCCCGCGACTTCGTACGCGTGGATTTGTATATTGGTGGTTATATATTCTACATTAGCTTAGAACATTATGCAGCAAGAGATTGCGGTAGGACGGTTAATCATTTCTTAATTATTAATATTATACAATGCATGAGACTTGTCTTTCACAACCTACTAAGTTTCAAGCCCCTAACTGAATAAAATTGTCCTCGATATAATCCCTCTAAACCCCCTTAGAAGATTTTCATGTCCTCTATTGAATAAAACCTACTACCTAACTACCTATTTACGAAGTTTCAAGTTCCTAGCTTTAAATACAATTTGCACCCTAAGACGAACTTTCATCCCCTTTTTAACCCCCTTAGGGGTTGAATTTCCAAAAACGTTGCAATTACTTTTTTTGTAATCGGCTATTATGCCTTTCTAAGAAGTTTCAAAGGATTTGTAATGGATTCAAACTTTCAACCCCTGTTTAACCCTGTTAGGGGATGAATTATACAAAACGCTGAAATTACTTTTCCTGTATTTTAATAATATCCCGAAATACAAAGATTCAAGTCCCGCGTTCGAAAAAATGTTTGATATCCATACAAACTTTCAACCCCTTTTTCACCACTTTAGGGGATGAATATTCAAAAACGCTGAAATTACTTTTCTTGTATTTCAATAACATATATTTTTACGAAGTTTCAAGTTCCTAGCTTAAAATAAAATTTGAACTCCATACAAACTTTCAACCCCTTTTTAACCCTGTTAGGGGATGAATTTTACAAAACGCTGAAATAACTTTCCCTGTCTTCTAATAATATCCCAAAATACAAAGATTCAAGTCCCGCACTCTCAAAAATATTTGATATCCGTACAAATTTTCAACCCCATGTTTTACCACCTTGGGGGATGAATTTTTAAAAACGCTGAAATTTGTTTTCTTGTATCTTAATTCAATACCTTTTTGCAAAGTTTCAAGTTCCTAGCTTAAAATAAAATTTGCACCCTAAGACGAACTTTCATCCCCTTTTTAACCCCCTTAGGGGTTGAATTTCCAAACACGTTGCAATTACTTTTTTTTGTAATCGGCTATTATGCCTTTCTAAGAAGTTTCAAAGCATTTGTAATGGATTCAAACTTTCAACCCCTGTTTAACCCTGTTAGGGGATGAATTTTACAAAACGCTGAAATTACTTTTCCTGTATTTTAATAATATCCCGAAATACAAAGATTCAAGTCCCGCGTTCGAAAAAATGTTTGATATCCATACAAACTTTCAACCCCTTTTTCACCACTTTCGGGGATGAATATTCAAAAACGCTGAAATTAGTTTTCTTGTATTTTAATAACATATATTTTTTTGAAGTTTCAAGTTCCTAGCTTAAAATAAAATTTGAACGCCATACAAATTTTCAACCCCTTTTTATCCCTGTTAGGGGATGAATTTTACCAGACGCTGAAATAACTTTTCCTTTCTTCTAATAATATTCCCAAATACAAAGATGCAAGTCCCGCACTCTCAAAAATATTTGATATCCGTACAAATTTTCAACCCCATGTTTTATCACCTTGGGGGATGAATTTTTAAAAACGCTGAAATTTGTTTTCTTGTATCTTAATTCAATACCTTTTTGCAAAGTTTCAAGTACCTAGCTTAAAATATAATTTGCACCCTAAGACGAACTTTCATCCCCTTTTTAACCCCCTTAGGGGTTGAATTTCCAAACGCGTTGCAATTACTTTTTTTTGTAATCGGCTATTATGCCTCTCTAAGAAGTTTCAAAGCATATGTAATGGATTAAAACTTTCAACCCCTGTTTAACCCTGTTAGGGGATGAATTTTACAAAACGCTGAAATTACCTTTCCTGTATTTTAATAATATCCCGAAATACAAAGATTCAAGTCCCGCGTTCGAAAAGATGAATTATACAAAACGCTGAAATTACTTTTCCTGTATTTTAATAATATCCCGAAATACAAAGATTCAAGTTCCGCGTTCGAAAAGATTAATTATACAAAACGCTGAAATTACTTTTCCTGTATTTTAATAATATCCCGAAATACAAAGATTCAAGTCCCGCGTTCGAAAAAATGTTTGATATCCATACAAACTTTCAACCCCTTTTTCACCACTTTAGGGGATGAATATTCAAAAACACTGAAATTACTTTTCTTGTATTTTAATAACATATATTTTTACGAAGTTTCAAGTTCTTAGCTTAAAATAAAATTTGAACACCATACAAACTTTCAACCCCTTTTTACCCTGTTAGGGGATGAATTTTACAAAACGCTGAAATAACTTGCCCTGTCTTCTAATAATATCCCCAAATACAAAGATTCAAGTCCCGCACTCTCAAAATTATTTGATATCCGTACAAATTTTCAACCCCATGTTTTACCACCTTGGGGAATGAATTTTTAAAAACGCTGAAATTTATTTTCTTGTATCTTAATTCAATACCTTTTTGCAAAGTTTCAAGTTCCTAGCTTAAAATAAAATTTGCACCCTAAGACGAACTTTCAACCTCTTTTTAACCCCCTTAGGGGTTGAATTTCCAAAAACGTTGCAATTACTTGTTTTTGTAATCGGCTATTATGCCTTTCTAAGAAGTTTCAAAGCATTTGTAATGGATTAAAACTTTCAACCCCTGTTTAACCCTGTTAGGGGATGAATTTTACCAAACGCTGAAATAACTTTTCCTGTCTTCTAATAATATCCCGAAATACAAAGAGTCAAGTCCCGCACTCTCAAAAATATTTGATATCCGTACAAATTTTTAACCTCATGTTTTACTACCTTGGGGGATGAATTTTTAAAAACGCTGAAATTTTTTTTCTTGAATCTTAATTTAATACCTATTTGCAAAGTTTCAAGTTCCTAGCTTAAAATAAAATTTGCACCCTAAGACGAACTTTCATCCCCTTTTTAACCCCCTTAGGGGTTGAATTTCCAAAAACGTTGCAATTACTTTTTTTTGTTATCGGCTATTATGCCTTTCTAAGAAGTTTCAAAGCATTTGTAATGGATTCAAATTTTCAACCCCTGTTTAACCCTGTTAGAGGATGAATTTTACAAAACGCTGAAATTACTTTTCCCGTCTTATAATAATATCCCCATATACAAAGTTTCAAGTCCAACACTCACAAAAATATTTGATCTCCATACAAACTTTCAACCCCTTTTTCACCACCTTGGGGGATGAATTTTCGAAAACGCAGAAATTAATTTTCTTGTTTTTTAATATAGTACATTTTTACGAAGTTTCAAGGTCCTAGCTTAAAATAAAATTTGCACCCCAGGACAAAGTTTCATCCCCTTTTTTACCCCCTTAGAGGTTGAATGACCTAAAACGTCGCAATTACATTTTTTTGTCATCGGCTATTATGCCTTTCTAAGAAGTTTCAAAGCATTTGTAATGGATTCAAACTTTCAACCCCTTTTTAACCCTGTTAGGGGA
The DNA here is from genome assembly GCF_948474715.1 of Cydia amplana. NCBI lineage: Eukaryota > Metazoa > Arthropoda > Insecta > Lepidoptera > Tortricidae > Cydia > Cydia amplana. The sequence continues at coordinate 7,566,607 of NC_086085.1, forward strand.
TGAATTTTCAAAAACGCTGAAATTACTTTTCCCGTCTTATAATAATATCCCCATATACAAAGTTTCAAGTCCAACACACAAAAATATTTGATCTCCATACAAACTTTCAACCCCTTTTTCACCACCTTGGGGGATGAATTTTCGAAAACGCAGAAATTAATTTTCTTGTTTTTTAATATAGTACATTTTTACGAAGTTTCAAGGTCCTAGCTTAAAATAAAATTTACACCCCAGGACAAAGTTTCATCCCCTTTTTTACCCCCTTAGAGGTTGAATTACCTAAAACGTCGCAATTACTTTTTTTTGTCATCGGCTATTATGCCTTTCTAAGAAGTTTCAAAGCATTTGTAATGGATTCAAACTTTCAACCCCTTTTTAACCCTGTTAGGGGATGAATTTTCAAAAACGCTGAAATTACTTTTCCCGTCTTATAATAATATCCCCATATACAAAGTTTCAAGTCCAACACTCACAAAAATATTTGATCTCCATACAAACTTTCAACCCCTTTTTCACCACCTTGGGGGATGAATTTTCGAAAACGCAGAAATTAATTTTCTTGTTTTTTAATATAGTACATTTTTACAAAGTTTCAAATTCCTCGCTTGAAATAAAACTTGCACCCCATACAACCTTTCATCCCCTTTTTAACCCCCTTAGGGGTTGAATTTTTCAAAATCGCTTCTTATCTCTTGTACACTTTATAAATTTAACCTAGTGTGCAAATTTCAACTTTCTAGCTTTTGTAGTTTCGGCTCTGCGTTGATGAATCAGTCAGTCAGTCAGTCAGTCAGTCAGTCAGGACACTTGCATTTATATATATAGATATTAACTATTATGTACAGCTAAGGTATTAAATATGGGTAATAAAGTCGTGTATACATATTTTTGGTACTTTATCCGTGACGATATTTAATACCTTGACTGTACAATGTACATACCGTCAAGAGTTCTGATAGCTACTACTAAGTTATCGAACTGTTGTCAATAGTTAGTCAGTTTATGATAACATCGTATCGTTCAGTTTCAAAACCCCTTGATTCATGGGAATCATGGGGCTCAACTAGTTCGTAAGCTACGGCACTCATATTTTGGACGTCTCTAATAAAGGTTCGGCTACGGCGCGGCGTAGCGCGCTATTACAGATTCGTAGCCTAACTCCGCTTTTGCTTTCAAACAAAATTGTTGCGTACTCAAACGAATGTGATCGCTCGTTTTATAATGCGCATATTTGCTTCATAATGCGTCGGCAATACTAGAATTTACTTGGGATACCTAAAGACAAAATGCCAACCAAAGCGTAGGTACCCCATTTAAGCAAATAAATTATTCTTTCTTTCCTCACGCCTATCGACCCATCAACATCTCTCTACGTGCCCCTACGTCCAATGCACGGACCCCGTCCGTAAAGGCCGCGGCCGCTATAAATATACGCCACGTGTCCCGGCACGTGCTGTGTCCCCGATCCACCCAAAGTGAGGCTACGCAGGCACTTGCCTAATAAGGTATGTTGGACGTTTAGTAACGCTGGCAGAAATAGGCGTTATGTCACATGATTTGTAAATCGTGTTCTATATTTACTCAGTTATTTTTGTCTCATTTTGTTTATTTTTATAGCATTTACAGCGAACGAATACTTACACTGTGAAATTTAAAACAGTCCGTATTTATACAGACTAGGTACCTACATGACACATGATAAAGTTATTTTATAGCGGCGAAGAGGACTCTATTATGATTATGATTGATTGTACACATGTATGATGATTGACGCAGATTGTACCTAAAAGCCATTAAGGCCGTGCATCGAAAAATAACAGGATCTTAGAAACGTGGCAGTGGCTAGCCCCGGAAACAAACAGTAGTGATTTTCGGATATATGTTTCTTGACTATATGATAAGTGATTTCGTAGTAGTCGAAACACGAATGCTTAAAATTTTCTCGATAGAAAATAAATCCAAACTTACGTGTTCATTTTTCGGTTTTAGCTTCGTGCAACTAGAAAACACATCCATATCCAGCACAATCCACCTTACAGCAAAGGTTTTCATCTCGTCTTAACTTTCAAAGAACTAAATATTAACTTATTATCCTTTACCGATGGATTTATTATCGATTTTTGATTTTATGAATTCAACTGCAAACGCCCATTTTACGCAGTACGGTTTCTCTTTCTGTCATGCGTCAAAGTCATAAATGCATCCTTTATGCCAGTAATGTTAGATGGCCGTCGTGCCTCAAAGAGGTAAGACCTATGTCACTTCGCGCAGCGCTCCGAATTACGTAAAATTTTAATATCCAATAAACGTTGAGTCGTAACTCCATTGAGTAGTAACGGAATCGGAGGTAAACCTATGATGGTGCCTTCTTACAGGCCTATACGTTACGCATGTGTGCGTGTTTGCTTAGCTACGTCATGCTACTCGTACGTCGAAATCTATACTCTTTGTCAGTTACAACGGGTTAGGAAATTTCGACAGATATTGAAATGTATCGGTAGCTGTTTGGTATTTAGCCATCAGAATCTAACCGTAACTTTTTGCTTTATTTTTGTTTGAAAATAAAATATCTATAAGAATATATTTTTTGCTTTTTTCTATTGTGATGATAAAAATAAATCTAGTATGTTTCATGCTCAAATAATTTAAAATAATTGAATAAATATTAAAAACTAATTGATATTATTCGTTTTAATTATTATATTATTAAGTTTGTTTGAATAAAATATTTTATTTCAATAATACGAAAAGTTATTATATTTAAGTACCACTAAAAAAGGTCCCTACTTACAAAAACTCACTTGTACGGGCCGGGGTTCGAACCCGTGACCTCCGGTTTGAAAGTCGCACGCCACTACAATTTCACATAAGTAATTTACAATGACATGATACCGTGGAAAAAGTGAATATTACAATGTACTGTGTTACTATCATTTTATAGTTTATTTTGGCTTGACAAGGAGGAATGAGAAAAACGTGCAGAGCGAGAGGATTAAATCTCTCTGTCCCTTTCTTAAAGTAGCCAATCCTAATTATGACATCTGTTTTGATATTAATTCTTTGAACATAATTTGTCGATGTTCTTTTTTATATCATCGAGAAAGATTTTTATTAAAAAAATGTGTTGAATTTATATGTTTTATTTATGTTTTTTTGGCATAAATTTCATTACTTTTGACAAATTTTGATTGTGATGACAAACGATTTGATGTGATGTGTGAAACGAACCATGTGATCAACGATTTATCTAATAAAACTTCATTTAGTCGAAAAAAATAGTTGTCTACTACCGGGTGGAAAAAAATTATGGGCCCTGGAGGGAAAGTGCCTTAAACCTTAAGTTTGCTCATTTTACTTAAATTAAACATTATTGTTTTTTAAAGAAACAACTGCATTCAAAGATTTTTGAAGTGAAAACTTCTTTAGCGGCGCTAGGCACTTTTTGAGGTGGGGAAAAAATGATAAACTCGAGACAGCGTAAGGCGATCATGTGACCGTAAGGTTTAGATGGCATTTAAATCAATAAAGAAAAACTCAATGACATTACATGAAAAAGGTTATAATCTTGTACGGGCTGAAATACGAGGATCTCACAGTATTATAACTTTATATCACTCAAATATAATTCAATAAAGCTACATCTTGATGAAATCGCTAATAAAAGTGAACTCTAGTACTGGTGAATAAAACTCAAAATATCATGACCAAATATATTTAGATGCGAGGTCTGCAAGGTAACTTTACAATTTCTATTCGAATTTTAAACAATTAACGCTATAAATTTGAATTTCGAATTTTAAACAAGCTCACTGACCAGCAATTTCGGAACCAAAAGTTTTCAATAGAAAGGAGGATGGGTCAATTATACATAGTACTGCAGACTTTTGGACTAGTCATTGAGTTTTCACTTCTGTCGGCACTCCCGGAATGCAACACGTTGTTTTTTTTTTAAATTCGCTTAGTCGCGCCCGGGAATCGAACCTACTTTTTCCACACTGTATAAAAGAACACAAATGCTTTTCTTCTGGTAACTTAAATGTTCTATCTATCTTGGTGATATGTCAATGCAATCAAATAATCTGAAAAAATAATAATAACCCAATTTATGAATTCCGTTCCTTTAGAAAAAGGCGAAATATACGTACAATTTTTAGGGATATCGTACTTTTCCCAGAGACAAATTTAGTTGGCTAAGACACATTTTCACTGATTTGGGGTCTGTACTAAAAATCTAACATAATATGATAAGGACTTAATCGTTTTAAGCTCAAGAGTGAGTTTTCCTAAAGCTTTCTCTAAAAATTATGTCTTTATTAACGTTAGGAGTGCACTGCAGCATGTCAAATGTATGCCAAAATGTCAAGGGAGAGAACAATAAATTAAGTTTAAATTCCACTTCCACTCATCAGCAAAGTGATATAAGTATATCAGCAGTTTAAAGTTATTTTATATTACAAAATTAGCGCATCAAAAAAATCAAAGTGCATAGAAAAAAAGTCTCCTGAGTCATAATAAAATTGATGTCTCTTGGGTCACCAGAAAAGTCACCAGGGAGAACGATGACCCAAATCACATTTAAAAGAAAATGTAAATTTTGTGTACTACCTACGAACATTTTTCAAAAAACTATGTTTTTATAACATATTAGACCCAGGATAGATCTAATACCTCTTTTCGTACCCCGAATAAAATGGTCGGCGACTAAAAAAGTAACTGAAACGTTACGTTATTAGGTTCACGATGCCGCGTTGTACCCTTGCCTTCGTTGCGATATGTTTGGTAAGTCAGGAGACTTAAAAAATGAGCCATGATTTTGGGACATATTAACAAAAAATTTTTTGAATATATATTAATTTTAGCGGACTTTAATAATTTACCAGTTAAATTAGATGTAAATACCTTTTTAGTTAATCGTTAATATGATATATTAGTAGCAGTAAAATACTTTATTGTACAAAAAGACACATAAAACATGAAAAAACACACATCCTTCGTATATGGTAGAATATATTTTTCACACTTATAAGTAAAAACCAAAACCGATACGCGATTGGGATACGCTCTTTTTGTATGGGATAAAAAAAAATTCTCCTGGGTCACCAAGAAAAATCGACATATTAAAATAATTCAGTTCGTTTTTAAGTTCTAGTCAGATTGACTTTTTGGTTATTTGAGATAAATTACAATAACGCTTACATTTGAAAAACATGATTTTCTATTTTGTTGCGATCGACCCTGGTAATAAAAATACGGCGAATTTGAACTTTTGTTTTTTTGTCGTTGTAAAATGTATTAAAAAATAATATAGGCACCCCTGACAATTGAAATTCAAAATTATCCTGAAAAAGCGGCCAAGTGCGAGTCGGACTCGCCCATGAAGGGTTCCGTATTTAGGGGATTTATGACGTATTAAAAAAAAACTACTTACTAGATCTTGTTCAAACCAATTTTCGGTGGAAGTTTGCATGGTAATGTACATCATATATATTTTTTTAGTTTTATCATTCTCTTATTTTAGAAGTTACAGGGGGGGGGGGGGGACACACATTTTACCAATTTGGAAGTGTCTCTCGCGCAAACTATTCAGTTTAGAAAAAAATGATGTTAGAAACCTCAATATCATTTTTGAAGACCTATCCATAGATACCCCACACGTATGGGTTTGATGAAAAAAAATTTTTTGAGTTTCATTTGTTCTAAGTATGGGGAACCCCCAAAAAAAAATTTTTTTTTTCTATTGTTGTGTGAAAATATAATGCGGTTCACAGAATACATCTACTTACCAAGTTTCAACAGTACAGTTCTTATAGTTTCGGAAAAAAGTGGCTGTGACATACGGATGGACAGACGGACAGACAGACAGACAGACAGACATGACGAATCTATAAGGGTTCCGTTTTTTGCCATTTGGCTACGGAACCCTAAAAATGAGTGTTTCAAAAAGGCACCCTGTATTCCTTACATACCTAAATAATCTCTTATTCAATAAAACATATAATTACTAAACACTGTGATTTATTTCAAATAAATGCAAATCGATCGGATAAAAGATATTAATACCTACCTATACAACAATGAATACGAGTACAGTCAGCTGCAATAATATGTTACACACCGAAGGCCGTTTTGCGGTAGATCATGTTAGATCTTATTTGTAGAGCCATAAGAGCGTGTCACATATTTTTGCGGCCGTCGAAGAGTAACATATTATTGCAGGTGACTGTACCTATGAAAAATTCGAGGGTTAAAAAGCATTACAACCAAAGCATTTATAATAATAACGACTATGGACGCCTGCAACCCCAGGGGTATTGTAACCCCATAACAATAAGGTTGAAATTTACATTTAGTGACCGCAAAGTCAGGTGAGCGTAATCAAGTAAATCTGTTTTCATCATATTTTATCAAAAATAATCTCTTTTCTGTTCTTGTGCAATAGCACACATGATAAGAAAATATTCTTATTATCAATACTCTTAACTTATATGCTATATACGCTGCTGCTTCTATGCTGTTAACATCTTCCAAAACAACAATAAATATGCAGGTTTATGAATTAATTATTTTATTGTTTGCTATTATGAACAAGTAACAACGCCATCTGTTTCAATTTTTTCCGAATTTAAGTTTCTGGCCGACCGCAGCGACCGCGTATAATGGTAGTTAACTTCTGTAACGTTAGATGGTGCTAAAAGGTAACACAAACTTCACGTGCGGCGCGAAGCGTTTCCATGTGTGCGTGTTAGCGGGGAGGGAAGAACTAGCGGGCGTGGTTTACGAAGCGCCAGACGCGGCTGCAGTAGGCCCTTAACAATCCTATATGCACAGAATAAGGTGCGTATACCTAGGCGTATTTCTAGTCGTATTTCTGTGCTCATCGCAGCACGTTAATAACGCTAAATACGGCCAGGGGCGGTCTAATCTTTTTTCTTGACGCGACCCCTGTCTCCCCTCGCCGCGACGGCAAAGGACGCGACGTGAGGACCGACTAACTTTTGTGTCGGTTTTCTGACCACTTTTAAAAGGATTTCTTTCAAAAATAGGTAGTTTTTTTTTCTGACACTAATAAAAAAAAAGTGTTGTGATGTTTTAGGCATATCGACTATCGTTCTTAAAAAGGTTGTAACTAAACAGAAACGGCGCGCTGTTGTAATTTAGTATCAGAGTATTGTTAAATTAAGATTTATGGCGTCTTTTACATTGCTTTGTCTTAATAAATTAATCCGAGTCGAATATTTTATATCTTTCATAAATAAATTTACTTGTTGAATGCTTAGATCGTCGCCCAAAGTTCTCTAATAATATGACACGTAGAACTTGTGAAAATAATACTTACCGTCTTAGTTAATGTGTATTCTTAGTTCTTAGTACCTGGCATTACTAATGCATGTGACCGCTACCGTCCCCTCGAGATTACCGCAAAAGTTGAGAAAACGCGAACGGGGGCGTAGGTACCTAACGCCCGCTTGTGTCAGTCACACTATTTGTCTCACCAGTCTCACCACTATCGCGTAAGAAACGACGATAACGGAAACCACTTAATACGATTTCCCGCGTATTTTGCCACTTTACGCTGAAACCTGCCACTGGTTTTCATACGTACTGTTTAGTCCTTAAGGTACATGTAAAGTACATGTCATCTTGAAACTTAAGTCATTGTCAATAGAGGTGATAGCAGGGTGTCATTTATTGGGCATTAGCATGTCGAGCACTAGTACGTTTACCTTACTATTTATTTAAACTTTATCGCACAATGACCAAAGAGAATATAATCACTACGATACAACCATAGTCGAGTGCAGGTCTATTCGCTAGGTGCACGACTGGTGCTGCCCTCATTTTGGCGGACTTTCTACGTTAAATCTTATGGAGTAAAATTAGTTCAAGCGGCTGCCGCTAGTACTAATTGCGGACATTCAATTAAGATTACCTGTGTTTGTGACGATCAGCGCCACTTCCCCCTCCACCGACTTCGCACCTTGCCAATAGTTCGTTTTTTTTAGCATTAGAAATAAGGTAAACAATCTTGATGTGTCTTTTAATTGAAAAACACATTTGTAAAATAAGTTACGGCAAATATGTAACAATTATGAATCTAATACGATCATTTATAATCTTCTGCTTTCATAAGTAATAGTTACTGATTTTTAAAAAGCGTTTTTCAATTAAAAGACATGTCAAGATCGCTTACCTTCTTTCAAGTTCTTTCTAATGCTAAAAGAAAACGAACTATAGCGGGCAGGACGTTTTGGCCGCGTAGGCTGATGAGTTGATGACGTTCCCGGTTTGATTCCGGCCTCGACCACCGGAGGGCTTGGTTACTTTTTATTTACTACCTATATACCTATGACATCTATTTTTGTTTATAATATCTATTTTAAATAATATAAAATTATGTTAAACTGTCTTCCTTTCACTGATTGTACCTGTTCTTCTGCGCACTTTTCAAAACACATACACCACTTCACACCTACTCGCACACGCCCCGATATTGCGCAGAAACGCGATATCACACCGCGATGCACTTTACCGTCTAGACGGTGTCAGCGTGACGTCACGGCGCCCGCGCCTGGACGCACGCACAATGCCATTATCTTGCACAAAAGCTACATCGAAGCCATTATGGTGTTCAACTACAAAAACCACCATGCACCATGGATTGCAGTAAATAAATGAAATGAAATGAAATGAAAACGTTGTCACGGTATATAGCAACAGTAGAGAGACACTAAATAGCTATATGTAGATACGTTGTCTTTCGTGTCTTTGAGAATTTTTGCAGTGTGCAAAAAAACTGGTTTAATAAATACAATTTGAGCACTTACAGTATCAAAGACTGCTCACTAGATTAAGCATGACGCACTGCTATTTATTATTACATTTTATATTTCTGAATACGCCCCAATGAACATTAAATAAGCAGAAATGGAAACGTTGACAAAATACACAATACTAAGAGTCTGTTCGGAAAGAGAAGAGTCGTGAAATGTATTGGGCCCCATACATTCCACGACTCTTCTCTTTCCGCACAGACTCTATATACCTAATTACCTATCTCCTCCCGAAGGCATGTGGTTAATTCAATATATACAATCATTAATTTTACCTTCCATTTAAAACGCTGTTCTTACATAATAAGGTGCGTTTTGCTCGCACTTCGGACCCTCGAAAATCAAGTTAACGTGTTTTCCATAAGTAAGTACCTAAAGTCTTTCACCACTAATAAAATAAAATAAAGTTACATATCATTATTTCGAACATCTGGGATCATAGTCAATAAACACCAAAAAAATACATGACACAACAAATTTGTAATACGTTTGTATTAAATGTAGGTAGTTTAGTTTGCCATGAATAAACGAATTCTTATTCTTATTCTTATTCTAAATTAAATGAAACTAATGCAAGTAAGTAAGTAATTTGTTTGACATAAGTATCCGGGAAATCCCAAGGTACATAATAACAAAAACTCATACTAGGTATTTAGGCGTTGAGCGTTTAGTGTTAATTTTGCAACATTTATATCATTTATATGTTTGTTAGTTCATAAGGTAATTTATGTAGGTAATAAAAAGAGCTTTTAGTCTGAATCAAAATTTAAATTAATTAATTAAAAACATTATTCATCTTCTAACTACGATGTTTCGTGTCCTACTTACTAAATTTGAATCCACACAAACACAATGTTATTGGTAGTCATATTTATGCTGCAAAATTTCTTTCGTTCTACTGAAGTATTCAATATTCATCACTGGAATCTATTACCAGCATTTAGTGCTTCCAATTAAGGGGACGGTATATGACGTTTTCGATTTAGAGCTCACTTTGTGCAATCAATTTGTTCAAGAAATGTTTAATAACTGCATTAAATTATACGTAAATTTGTTCACGAAGAAGCCGTGTACCGGCTCTTCACGGCATAATATTTTTTATTTGCTGTAATTCTCTACAAATCGACACTAAAAGTATCCAAAAATCAAAATATGGAGTTCCGTTTGAGCAACACGCATTACAGTTTTGCCTTTAACGGTAATTGAGTTGTTGTGTGATTTTGAAAGCTAGATAACTAAACTAGCAAATTATTACCTACTTATATTTTTACTCACAAATACAACACAGAAATTCAATCCCAAATGTAAACTTTCGTACAATTTCCATACATTGACGACATCACTCAAAATTCTTCTTCGAGTCAGATGGCCGCTGGCCTTGGATCGAAGCAGACGTGTACGTCGTTGTAGCTCGTTTTTGACATTATTTAGACATTTCATCATATACGCATACGAAAATGTATACCAGTAGATAAATTGTATTTCAAAAAATAGGGTAAATAAATTTATTTAAAATTTGATTTGTTGTTATTTACAGGTCGTAACGATCGAAAACAGCAGTAAACTATCCTAAAACAATACGATTACAATTGAATTTAAGTAACTTGTTCCTTCAAAACCCGCTTAAAATGAAAAAAGTTTAAAGACTCGTTTTACTGATTGGGATTGATTTTCATTATGCTGGTATCAATTTTGCGTCATTAAAAAAAAGTATATGACTTCTGTACGTCAATGACATTTGATGTCAATTGTAATCTTGTATTTACGTTAGAGAATATTATATATTCATTTAAATATTACTTACCTATTAATACGAAGCGTAATTCGTTTAATACCTGAAAGTCTTAGTGTCTACACCTACTTTGTTGCCGTTCGTTCCGTCTATATGTGTGCGATTACGTGCTGTTCTCAATAATCAAGAAACAAGCCATAATCTTCAAGAATAAAATAACAGCAAGACCAGCATTTAGTACTAACTAGTTTTTGCGGATTTGGAGACAAGAGATGAAGCTTACAGGCTAATACCGCTGCGGTCTGGTTATTGTTATGTGTATATATCGAGTATTATATAAATTTACTATAAAATAACAATGTTTTATTTCAATGACATTATGTGCGTAGGTATGTATGTTTCGGTGATTATAAGAATTTTGTCCACACAATAATCGTGCAAAGCAGAGACTGCATCATGCTTTCTTTACGGTATAAGCGGTATGGTACCGTTATTATTTATCAATACCGGTTCGTTTTGAAGGTAAAACTATACCGGTTGAAATACAAAGTACGGTACCGGTATAAAATTACAGCAGGGACAACCATTTTTATAGGTGTACAGTCAGCTGCAGAGAAAAGGTACGACCAGATAGATAATTGTATGCAGGGGTGGTACCTTTTCTCTGCAGCTAGCTGTACCTAAACCATCATTGACCGAGCGTTGGCGAAGGTCTCCGTTTCAACTTGGGCAAAAATGCTTTCGTATGTCCGAATTCTTCTCCTTTGCATATCACATTTCTCAACTGATTCTCGTGAAAATTTGGTAGTCCGATATAATTATTCGGTTTCTTTTTTTTTGAACAATTTAAAATAGGCAGAAATAGTCATAAAGGACTTAAGCGCCAGTAGGGTCTGTGACACTTAAGACCACTGCGATTATTAGGTACTTACTGGCCCCTATTTCACCACGACCACGATGACAGGTGCGACAGTTGTCGACATCACTGTTGCTGACGTCACAGGCCTCCATAGGCTACGGTAACCGCTTACCATCGGACGGGCGATGTGCTTGTTTGCCACCAACATTTTAATAAATAAATAAACTCCATTATATTGCCACTAAAAAATTCTTATTTTGCGAAGCTAATGACAATTGTCACAAGAAACACGGCAACTGTATCGAAATTGCGACACAGAACTCATTTCCTGTCAAGACTTACCGAAAATTCTTTGAAAAATCTTGTGACAATTGTCACAAGATTTTTTCGCGAGAGAAATGTCTGTTTTATCCGATATAATAAAGTTTTTTTTAATAATAGGTACAATGACGGTGGCAAACACGAATACGGCCCGCCCGATGGTAAGCGGTAACTGTATTATTAAATTGTACAACGGGACTTAATCGCGTATCTAAGTTTTAAGATTTACCTCCGACGTTTCGAGGACGGCGTTGTCCCCGTGGTCTCGGAGAAGACTGGCTTAAGTTGACATCAGCATCTTCTAACCGCGCGAGTTTTTCGAACTACCCGCACTTGGTCTTGTTTATCCGCTTGAACGTTTTGCGGTTCCGTTGTACAATTTAATAATGTGTAAAAATCGTGAAAGTTTAAATCAGTGTTAGCGGTAACTGTAGTCCATGGATGCCTATGGCGTCAATAACAGTGATGTTTTTGTCGTACCTGTCACCGTGGTGAAATAGGGGCCAGATTACGCCGCGCCGCGTGGAACGTGAGGTGCATTGGGGTAAATGCATACCATTCACTCAAGGAAAATAATCTCCCTTATAAGATCACTCGTGTGTCTGCCATTTTGTTAAAGCCAATTTTCACCGTAACTACTGGACTAGTTCAATTGAAATTTCGTACACATATGTCAAGTAAGGAAGTAGTAAGTCGGTGATCCGAAGATGAGTAACGTAAATAAATGAACTTTTAACTTTGCGGCGATTTTTGGTATCATGTGACATATCAGATATAATACATAATTATAAGTAGGTGAGCAAAAATGTACCATAACCTAACTCAGAATTGTATTACATAAATACATATACAAAAAATAGTTCAACGCCAAAAGATTAATGGAAGACCTATGTCCTATAATAGGTGAGTTGGTCTTAAACAAAAAATATGCAATAAAAATGTGTAACTGTGGAACCCATAGTGAATCCTACTCGTACATGATCGGTTTTTATATTATGTACCTATAAGATATTTTCTACTTTATACTTTATAAGTGTACCTACATAATATTTACTTATAAGCAGTTGTCACGTAAAATATTTGTAGATTTTTTTGGAAGTATGTGTCACATCATCATCATCTTCCTCGCGTTGTCCCGGCATTTTGACACGGCTCATGGGAGCCTGGGGTCCGCTTGGCAATTAATCCCATAAATTGGCGTGGGCACTAATTTTTATGAAAGCGACTGCCATCTGACCTTCCAACCCATAGGGGGTAAACTAGGCTCTTATTGGGATTAGTCCGGTTTTCTCACGATGTTTTCCTTCACCGAAAAGCGACTGGTAAATATCAAATGATATTTCGTACATAAGTTCCGAAAAACTCATTGGTACGAGCCGGAATTGCAATTCGCACGCTCTTACCGCTAGGCCTCCAGCGATTTTTTTGAAGTATGTATAGCACAAAAAAAATATTTAGAAATGTAACATTTAAGGTAGGTAATTAAAATACGGTATAAACATTATTGGAGAAGACTTGGAGGAAGTGTCATAGGGATCTACATTCGATGCGTGGAAAACAAGTTCTTTTGTCTAATTATAATCCATCGGCAAACACGCGAGCGCATAAAACGAAAATCATTTTTTTTTCACTCCCTAAAACTCCCTTAACCTAATAACAGTAAAACAAAAAATAAAATATAGAGGGTTACCAACCAGCCAAAGAATTATAAGTAGATATATGCACTTATCCCAACGCACCTCACGTTCTACTCTGCACGGGGTTCATTGCCGCTCCTACCGCCGTAAGTAACTATCAACCAGGGATGTTGCGGATGCAGATTTTTTGACATCCGCGGATGCGGATGCGGATGCGGATTTTTAAAGGCTCACATCCGCGGATGCGGATGCGGATGCGGATGTCAAGATTAGGTACTTAGAAAACGTCAAATATTACATTTTTAGAATTTTTTTATTAAAAAAACCAAACGTTTAGTATTTGAGCAAGAATATAGGTGCGTTATATTTAATAAACAATAACTTCGCCGACTTTTCTGGATCTAGACGATTTCGTTATAGGTAATGACGAAATTACCTAGCACTTACGCCGCCGCTAAGACGTTCCTGTACCGACTTGTTCAACATCCGCATCCGCATAAGCTCCGCATCGATTTTATGCGGATGCGGATGCGGATGCGGATGTTGAAAATAACGCGGATGTTCCGCGGTTGCGGATGCGGATGCGGATGTTCGCAACATCCCTGCTATCAACACCTACATTATCAAGGCTACGATCGAAGATAATCGCTTCAGCACTGAAATAATACCGGTGGAATACCGGTATAATATTTTTTATTTTAATTGTATTAATTTAATAGTGAAACAAAAGGCGAATATACCACATAAAAGTAAATCGGTAAAGATATTAGGGGTACATTAGCCAACACTGTTTCCATATATTTTCAAATTTTATTTTGTCCGCCTTAATTAAATTTTGCACCCTGCCGGAACTTTATTTATTTAAATTCTCATTTAATTGATTTTGAGCCTTATGAAAAGTCGTATAGAGTAGTAAATAAAATTTTACATCTGACTTAATGACATCTGGTTTTATTCGGTTTAACTTTAGAAAACGCGTATCTCGACAAAGCCATAATGTAGAAAATTGTCAACAACCAAATGAATTATTAGAATTTAAATACGTCACGTGCATGAAGTTATATTTTTTAAACTGGAGCGAGTTGTCACTTTTTTTGCCATACTAATTTGAACCTTATCACCGAGACAGAAAGTTGTTCGTACCAGACTAGAGAAAACGGTCCACTTGAGATAGAAAAACCCGAGCCCTGTGTCTCACTCGCACATGTTGCCAATGTTAAAAAGATACCATTATGGTAGAAATTATATCAATAAACTACTGAATTTAATTACCTTCTTATACAATTTTAGTGCTATATTCAGACTACAGTTCTTATATCTTTTAAGTAATGTGTAAATAATTATGATGCCAATATTATTAACTGATTAAACCAAGCGCATACACAGCAAAAAAAAACTAAATTTTAGTATGGTAGAAGTTGTAGTAACTTTAAATATTAATTGGTATCCCCAACTTGATGACATTTCTTCAAAACACGTGAATGCGAAATTTCTTAAAAATTGTGAAGAAATGTTGTGTTAAAGGTTGTTGGAGTGAAATAATTGCTAATTGTGGAATATTGTTTCACAAGAAAGCCACAATTATCGAACGAGCGAGCGAAGCGAAGCGAAGTTCTTACATTCGACTTTGAACACGCGGCTGGCTAGCGGCACGTCTCGGCATTTCGATGTTTTTAAGCTGAACTGTCAGAAGATAGTTTGATACTCAATAACTTAAGTAAATTTGTTCTAATTTAAATTAAATTGGGTAAACGTGTAGTCGAGGGCATTATATTTTAGTCATTAAATTATGAGCAGGCCCGATCAAGAGGTTATTGAGCTAGAAGAGCTTATAAGGCCAAAAAGCTGTTTGTGAGGGGTCTTGCTATTCTGGTCAATTTTTTGCAAGAAACATGGTCGAGTTTAGTATTAAATGAAAGTGCTCGACTTACACTTTTATAATATCGTTTTTAAATTTACCATTTTGAAATAATTAGCAAGATAAAAATAAAATAGAATAAACATAATATATGTATGTGACATTTGACAAGAAATATTTCGGCTTAGCACAGATACAGTTTATTTTAATCTCTATGGTGGTGACTTAAATCCAGGGGAGGGACAGCCGTATACGAAGCCCTTTATTCGAAAAAATAGCGCCATCTATATTACTTAACGCTAAACTTGTAAATGGCGCTTCAAAATTGATGCAAAAAAGCAAATCTTGTCAGTAGAAAAAGGCGCGAAACTCAAATTTTCTATGAGACCATATCCCTTCGCGCCTACATTTTTTCTACTGACAAGATCTGCTTGGCCAACTATATATACATATTAATCTTTGCTTAAATCAATCAGTTAAAGGCTCCACAGACCTTGCAATAAATCCACGCGATCTTTGATCCATTGCCGCCTATAGAGCGACATAAAATAGTAGAAATTAAATAAAATGGAACTCAAAAATGTCCATACTAAATTTTTGTCATGTGTAAGCATTTTACGTCAAAAATGTGACAGGTACGTAGAAAGTGGCGCCCTCATTTATTTTCTATTATTTTATGTCGCACTATACGAGTACCTAAGTAGGTGCAACAAAGTCAATCGCTATATAATTTTTGGTTAACCGCGAGTTCTCAGTTCGGGGCGAACTACTATAGTCCGTCAACCAAATCTTGTCAGTAGCAATGTAAAGCAAACTAAAGTAGGGCAACACTCAAAGAGCAGTATTGCGCTAAGAAAAGCAGCAATGTACATCGAACCAAAATTTTTTTTTCCGCTGAGCGCGCCCTGCGTTCAAATTGTCACTCGCGGTTTATTGAAAAAATTTGAAACATGGACGGACAATTTAAAAGCGATGTTAAAACAATGTTAATCAAAATGATGAACAAATTTGAAGATATCAAAAACAACTCCCTATCGTGTGTAGTGCTTATATTCTCTTTGTTCCCTATCTATGTCTTCTAAGTTTACTAAAATAAAATCATATCAAAATGCAGATAATTAGATAGTGCATATATTTGTTATTTACAATATAATATGCCACTTGTTAATGTAAATTAGTGTACTCTTCTGGATGAATATGACATACCTGTGTATTTTTTTTGATTGGTATATATTGTACAATAATAATACAAAAATAAAACAACTGATATTTGGGTGTTTATTTAATTTAAAGGTAAATAAGATAAGGGTTACTTTAGCTTACACTATAATTCAGGTCATTAATTGAAAAAATATAATGAAGTTACCAATGTTACCGGGTCACTTCAACCAAGCATAAATAATACTCTGTAGTATTCTATTGCATCTTTGTAAATAGTCACAACTGATTGCTGAAAATATTAGACATGTGGGCCTATGGACGGTTTCCAGGACACAATTTATGGTCTTGTTGGATAGATTTAGGCATACGTTTTAATTTTATTTATGCCTTTTAACCCTAAAACAAAAAAACTGAACATAATCTTAAAAGTTCGATAGAGTTCTTTCAGTACGTACTTGTCATAACCTCAATTTTTAGTAATGTTTACCATCAACGAGCATGATTGTACATTGTAGGCCCCTTAGCTTTGCTTATTCTTATTTAATGTATTGGTATTTAATGGTGACAGCAGAAATATCTCTTGAAACAGAAACGATTCAGAATGAAAACCAAATGTAAACAAATAAGGTGACGGCTGTCATTCACGATCCCATCACGATCCACATTCCACAGATAAAACACAGATGACACGCATTTTGGAATTATTCGAACACAGTGTTGCTAACCCGCGATTTTTCAAATTTGCCGCCTTTTACTACTGACAAGATTTGGTTGACGGACTTTAGTTACATTTTACTATAAAAATACAAGACAACATTGTCAAACTCATTAGGGTGACTATAATGTCGGCACGTTTTGAATCGGTCTCACAGAATTCTTATTAGTAATTATTAACGTATCAGAATCAGAATCAGAATCAGAATTTTATTGGTAAAAGTATAACAGAATTTTAGGTAATGTAAAAGTAAGTTTAACATAATAGGTACCTTATGTCTTTAATACGGCATGTTTAATTTAAGATTTGTTGTAGAACAATTGAAGGGATGTTTACAAAGACAACATAACTGCTTAGACCGGTTGACACTTTTTTAAGAACATACATTGTTAATCGTTTCAGGTGTCAACCAGTGTAGTCAGGTATGTTGTTTTTGTAAACATCCCTTCAATTGCCAAAATTTAAAACCAAAGTGCTTAACTCCTTAACAGGGATCGGATATTCGGATCGATATTTACCTAAACTTGGCAAAATTCCGGAAATTGTTGGGAAAATATGGAGTCGGCTTCTTTTTTATTATAAGTTTAATAAATATGCTCCGGGACTCCGGGATCGCACGAAATGACATAAGATGGTACAAATTTACCTACATGTTTAGTTTATGGCTATTTTTGACAATTTTTGTAAGGAAATATGTTGTTATATAGATCTAACAAGAACAGTGTATGTAGTGTAGCCGCAGCGTGAATTGGCAAAATAATGTAAGCATTTCTCTATACATATCTTACATAACTATTTACTACTTATTATAGTAGATTCAAGGGTTCTGTAATATAAGAGAATAATAAAACATTTTTTTTTGTATAACACATATATGTGACGTTTTCAAGCAAAAGGTACAATTTTGTCAGTTGTACATAAGGTTCACGTCTAGTTAAATCTTGATGGTATTCGTGACACTATGATTTACTCTCAACACCCCACTTAATCTCTAAGATAAAGCCCAAGTACATACCTAAAGTACACGTGGTGACGAATTTTCTTTGTATTGCCCGTCTTTTTTTACCTGCTATGCGTAAGACAATGGCGGTAGCAGAGATAGCGGAAGGGAAAAAATTTGAGACCACGGGCATAATGTCGTCCTTGAAACGTCGAAGGAAAACAATTTCTAAAGTACTCGTAGTTTTAAAAGTACTAGTACTCACGACAAGTTCCGTTAAACTAAGTTATGATAATGATATTTCGCTAGTTGAATAAATCTCAGGTACATTTAATTTAATATTTCTCCATAGTAAATTACATTAAATACATAATAAATAAGCGTATTAAAATGTTCAAATATGAGTTTAGATTGCCTTGTTACATAGTTAACAAATCCCGGGAAATCCCGGGAAATTTATTACGAAAATAAAGTTGAGTCCGTCTCCATACCGTTCACGCCGCCAAAGTTTAGGTAAATATCAATCCGAATATCCGATCCCTGCTCCTTAAACATTACAGACTCTCATTTATACATAATATTTTGTTAGGTGTGTTAAACTGTTTATATATGACATCGATTCTTTATAGGTAGGACACATTTCCGTCAATAGAAAAAAGGCACCAACTTTAAAAAAAACGTCATATTTGCTAAACAGATCTTCAATGACGCTTATACTTAAAAAAACCTGAAGTGGACAAAAGGGTAGCCTACCTTTATGAACATACCATGAGTGAGTGCGAAAGAGGCCGACTACACATGAAAAAAAAAACCTGACCACTTAAAATTTCACTTTATTTAGAAAATGACACACCCTACTGATATATTCCATGTTATCCTAATATCCCACATACAGATGTCTTATGGTCACCCTAATTAGAACGAGATGCAGGGCTCTAGTTTGACTTCTCATGTGGACACACTTTTTGGTCAATGTACTCGATCCAGTTTATTAACTCTAAATCCGTGGTCACGTGTGACATGAACAGACAAGGAAAGCAAGATTAAATGTATTGTTTCTCTTTCTTCTTTCAATGGAACGCTTTTCCTAAAAGGAGGCCACTAAACTCAAAACGCTATCTTAAAAAAAACTTGATGGGTCAGTGACCTGTCCCAGTAAAGTGAGGTAGTGTGCGTGAAGTGCGCTTGTGTGTGAAATGGGGTAAATTGACAGAATCTGAAAATTTACCCACCTCTACCGTCACCTTAAGCGAAATTCTCAACTCTCAACTTAATCCTTGACTTGTGACGCACGATTCGCAATGATAAGCCGGTCAGTTGCTCAGGCGACGGTAAATAAGAGCAGCCTATTCACTATTTCTCTAAAATACATCATAATGATCATATTAACCAGTTACTTTTGGAATAGGTACAATTTAATTTTACTATAAGATATGATATGATATGATATTTATTTATTTCATATTCATAATATTACATTGAATTATAAATTATTATGTTAATATATAAGAATTAATATTATGATTATACGTTGAGAACTTTTCCCTCGACATTTTATTATTCAACTATCGAACTCTTAATTCGGAACAAAAAATTAAAGGGATAAAATAAAAGCGGCCAAGTGCGAGTCGGACTCGCCCATGAAGGGTTCCGTATTTAGGCGATTTATGACGTATTAAAAAAAACTACTTGCTAGATCTCGTTCAAACCAATTTTCGGTGGAAGTTTACATGGTAATGTACATCATATATTTTTATTAGTTTTATCATTCTCTTATTTTAGAAGTTAGGGGGGGGGGGGGGGACACACATTTTACCACTTTGGAAGTGTCTCTCGCGCAAACTATTCAGTTTAGAAAAAAATGATATTAGAAACCTCAATATCATTTTTGAAGACCTATCCATAGATACCCCAAACGTATGGGTTTGATGAAAAAAATAATTTTGAGTTTCAGTTCGAAGTATGGGGAACCCCAAAAATTTATTGTTTTTTTTCTATTTTTGTGTGAAAATCTTAATGCGGTTCACAGAATACATCTACTTACCAAGTTTCAACAGTATAGTTCTTATAGTTTCGGAGAAAAGTGGCTGTGACATACGGACGGACAGACAGACAGACAGACAGACAGACAGACAGACATGACGAATCTATAAGGGTTCCGTTTTTTGCCATTTGGCTACGGAACCCTAAAAAGGAAACTTAGTTTGATACGCCTAAAATCAATGATAAATATAGTAATTTCAAATTAACATAAGTACAAAGTACCCGTCTTGAATTGAATTATAGTGGCATATTTTGCGCCCAAAAAAGTCAAGGTCAATACAAGTTTATTAGAAACTGGTGCAGTTACTAATAAACTCATATTGTTCAATTCCTTCTTTCTCGTATGGCTGGTATGGCATAGGAAAACCTGATACACCCAGGCACAGATAGATACCAGTATGTATGAGAAGCCTAAACCTAAACAATCGGGTTACCGGCGACTGCACGGGCTGTCCCATCTACCACGTAGCTGGGGTCCGTCCCCGCGGGGTCAAGCAGACCCCACCCGCTAATGAAGGTATCTTCAAAGGGGTCCATCCCCGCCCGCGGTGTTTTGAATCTTTAAAAGGGTCGTGGGACGGGTCGGCTGGGACTGAGTGCCTGTAAGCCCTCGGTTGTAATTATTGACAGTGGATAGTTGATGTAAACAATTGTGTGGGCGGGGATTTTTGAACACGTGTTGATGAGTTGCCGTCTTCGAGATATATTAATTTCTGAATTTGTTTGCTTTAAGTTAAGGGTACATACTTTTACGTCAACTATCGATGATCCCTTAATTACGTTTGAGCTCGTGAATAACATTATTTCCATGACAAAAATAACAGCTCAACATAAACAATAATTAAGCGACAATCATGTCTTTAACGATCATCTCCATAACTACATGGTAGAGAAAGCACCAAACCTAGATGGCCATGGCCACTGGCACAGTATAATAAAGAGAACTAGCGTACAGTATGGACACTCCCTGCCTCCCGTTGAAAGTGCCGCCCACCCGCTCTCGGTTACCTCACAGTTACCTTACAATGTCTTATCTCACTCACACAAGCATGGTACGCGTTCACCTACACGAGTTTAGGCTGTGTGCGTAGGAACGCGTTTGTTTCATACATTTGATCGCCAGTGTCCGAGGTGTGCCACTGGCCAGGTAACAAACGGTAAAGTAACTTGTGGCCAGTAGTCAAACTAGCATAACCAAATATCCTTGATATCCAGGTAAATACTTCCGTCGTGCAAACTGAACACAACTTGTAAGACCGGCCACAAAGGCCGCCCGGGGAATCCCCGCCTTTGACCGCCCGCCGGTGGCGCCCTCTGGCGCCAGTGTCGTTTGATAACTCCTCCAAAGAGGTAAACTTCGAGCCATTTAATTTGATTTGCTGCAGAATTTGAGAAGTTAAGGAGAAACGATATTAGAAATATACGTTAGCTCTGAAATTGTAGTTAACGGAGGGTACCTAAATAGGAATCACGACTCTACGAGGATTCTAGAAAACTCGAGTACGGGATACAACGTATCGCTGCTTCCTTCCTTGAATTACTCCCATGAATTATTTAAAATAACGATTTTCTACGAACATACCGTGTTGTTCAAAATCTGTGTGGAAATCAAAAATGATTGGCACTTTTCTATGTCCGTTAAATAGGGTAGACCGAGGCGAATCGGGTCATTTCACGTTTGACGGTAAATAAATACAATTTTAAAGGTGATACTGTTTTTATTAATATTCAGTTGGAAAGATTATTTATTAATTAACATAATCCAAGGTTCAGACATACAATAAAACTTAAATATGATTTATGAAAAATAAAATACTAAACCTCTAAGAAAATCCGATTCGCCCCATTTTTAGGGGTAAATCGGATCAAAAAAACTGTGTCATAAAATCTAAATTAATAATATTTAACAACGTTGAACATATGATTAAGAATCACGAAGGGCAAATACTTGAGATCAACTATAATTGGTGTCTTTAATATTGCATTTGAGCCTTAATTTTATTGTTCCTTTCTAGTTAAATTTTTTATCACACCGCAATATAAAGCGAAACATAAAATCACTCCTATATGCTACTATATGTTTTAACAATAAATCTAAAACATGCTAATGGCCTTTTAGCAACAAAGATGAATAACTTAAATGAAAATACACAAAAAAATTAAAATTTTGCATACCAAAACTTGAACATCACATATAACCGATTCACCCTATATAAGTAAATTTGTTGTTTGTTACGGGATGATAATTACAATAGTCGATCGGCAAATAACTTCTCGGCGTCTTGGTTTAATGTTGGCTGTCCACCACGGCTTTTTGCTATGCTTTGAGACATTGTGACTCGCCTTTTCAAGCTCGTGAACGGGACGTTGTACAACTCAGCCGCTCGATGTAGGGATAGCTGTTTCGTTAGAACCTTATCAGCAGCTGTAATCATATTTTCTGCCGACCATTCCCCCTGGTGGGTCTTCTTTTTGTACGTACGCACCATCTTAAACATGCAAGCATAACAAAACAAAACAAAACCGTCCAAAAACCTTGTTTTACAATGTGATCCTAAACGCCCCCCATCAGATGATCCGAATAACCCCATATCATAGGTTTGAATTATTTTCGCTTAACGGAAATATACTTTTAAATACAATGAAAACAAAAACAAACCAGGAAATACTATGCATGATTAACAATAAGTAACAACAATTACTAACCTTTAGCCTTTCGCGTTCACTTTTATCACGGAATGTATTTACACATTTTTTACATCGGAGTCAAAATCACAATACACCTGTACGAGGGACTCATCGGGAACCGTCACCGTGGCTGACGCGTGAGCCTTATCCAAAGGCAGTAACTGTGGCGGCTTGCGTTAGGAACAGAGCTAACCCGGGACGCTGATTGGCTGGCTGTAACTAACCACGATTTTTCAAATTTGATAAAAATGCTTATTTTGATCCGATTTCCCCAGTGATCCGAATCGCCTCGGTCGACCCTATAACGTAACTTAAACGACTGTAGATATCAATTACAAAATGAAGACTTTCAAATGGATTCCTCTAAAACAGTATAGGTACCAGATATAGGCCGGACCGATATTTCTTGAACGTTAAATTTGGCATAGTTAGTACCTATTGTAATTTAATAGTTTTTGAACTACAATATCGTTTAGGTACCTACGTAATATAACATTCTAAAGAAAAAGTGCATTTAGTAGTTACAATGAAACATAAGCTACTTATACCAAATATCAGATTAAAATTAAGATTTTTTTGCAATAAGACCGCCTGTTGTTTAACCTCTTCTTTTCTGTATTCTTTGTATTGTTTTCTGTAATGAGGTGTGCAATATTATACAACACGACACGACACAGTGTGCGGTATTTGTATTGTATTGTATTGTATTGTAAAAGTAGGACAAGCTAACAGATGTCGTAGGCACAGCATTCGCGTTCGCCTAAGTTATGTCAGTTATCACCACCAGCACTCCTTAGTGCCGCTCAACGAAGCCGAAACGGGGAGGGAGGCGCAGCTGGCGTCTCAGCCATCGTGGCGAATGTACCTATACACTGTTACAGTACGGCTACCATCAGTTTGGCACTGACATAAACGCCATCGAGAACGTAATTTACTTTCTATACATCTCACTCGTACTCGCATATTAGTACGAACGAGATGTATAGAATGTAAATTACGTTCTCGATAGCGTATATGTCAGATTTGACACTGTCAGTGACTCATGGTACGGGCTCTGGACTTACAGGCAACATAAACGTACTGATAGAAGATATATGACGTTTTTGCCCCCACATTCGTTGCCAAAAAAAGTGTCACAGACCAAAGTTGTTGCATAAAAACTTAACAGCATGTACTGACTTAACTGTACGTGTACGTTAGGTGAGAATTTCACTTACCTAGCTATATTAAGTAGGTATTCATGTAGGCATTAATTATTCTTATAGACTACTATTTGGCGTTTTTATATAAAGTATTCTAATGTTAGCTGCCGGTACTATTAATAACCCGCCTTAATGCTACTCATGCTCTGGTACACTCAGGTACTTTCTTGTAAAACATTATTAATTACGAATGCAATAACTATACTGGGTCAACCAAATCTTGTCAGTAAATAGGAACAAAAAAAACTATACTCATCCTTTTCTTTTGGGTGCTAGTACTAGTGTAAGACAAAGATAGTATATGATTCTCTCTGTCTATGTTTAAAATCAAACAGACCTTTGACTTTTATTATTATAATTTATAAAGTTGAAACTTCTTATCACAGTTTCTTTCTTGGCACAAAGCCTCAAATCATGTGACAAAACATGACGCTTACGCCCTTGATGGTAAGGGTGCCTCGTGTTCTCCGATCTACGCGTTCAAGCAGCGAGGGCTTTCGCACAGCTGACGCCGCTAACCGGCCGTGATGCAATTGTATGTAGATTGCTCTGTCTACGTGGTACAGTTGCATTATACAATGTGAGCGGACTAGGCTGTGCACAAGAGGATCTAGATCGTTTAGATAGGATACCTTGAAAATCTGCAAAGAAAACTTGCGGATATCTGAATAATATAGCAACGCCATCTCTGGCCACGGGGGCGGTGATAGGTAGGTACATATTAAGACGAAAAAGAGATGGTGCAGACACCATCTCTCACACAAAACCTACTACTGCATCAGACAGTAAGTTTTGAGCCTTAAAAAGGATCCTAAAATGATATGCAATCATAGTTTTTTAAGTTTTATGTTAGAAATTGACCTCAAACAAACACAGCAGCAAATAATTGCAATTAGCTGGACCAGCTACGACACTCAAAAACAAATTAACATGCCATATATATCTGCGAGAGTACGTGATTCGCAAACGACATACGTGGTCGCATACTCGTATATTATGAATCTGTACCTAACTACTCGTTATCGCCGAACCGCTTTGTACCCAAGACTAATTCGTAACAATAAGAAATTCATTGAATAGAGAAATAAACCGACTTACGTACCAACATTTTAGTAAATAAAACAGAAACAAACGCTGAAAAATACGTGAAAATTATGTACATGAACTCGGAGACGGAATTATTCCAATATCCGTTAAAGTCATAAGGCCATGTGATGTGTTTAAATGCTAGATAAACACATGCATATAAATCATATGCCTACATGTGTTTACAATTACAAATTAGCATTGAATTGAAATATTGATAAGCTTGATTTCGTTTTTGTAATTTACATATGTACTTACCTAATTGTTTCGATCTAATTATAAGTTTTCTTTACCTACTGTTTTTTTATATAATTGGTATGGGCAATAGACAATATTTGTATTAATATCCATCTATTCTCCATTTCCTACTCAGGTAACACCTTTGTGATTTCTTTAATCTTGATTTTAGAAGTAGACACGTCACCATCAATTCAGCACTCTGTCTAGGCTCGTATTTGTGTCATGGGCATACCTAAGCAAAGGAGCCTTTGTGGAGGCCGTAGGTATTGGGCAGGACACGAGGACAGCCGCGGAGTCCGCTCTAATTAAAACACCCCCTCCCTGCATACCACCCTTCTCGATATTTTACACAGAGTAATTAAACAAAGACCCTGCTACTTGTACCTGATAAAATTTCGGAAATGGGTACATTTTTGCCAGGTTGCGCATTATTATTTGCTATTTCGGCCATTGGTCCGCAGAACGATTTAACTAGGTACTGCTGGTATTTATTTACTTAAACGGACGGACTCAATCGCGTACAATTAAGCTTTAAAATTACCTCCGATGCTTCAAGCTAGCATTGTCCACTGTTCTCGGAAAAAGACTGGCTAAAGTTGACATCAACATCTGTTCATAACCGAACACAAGTTATATTTATATTAAAACTCTTTAGGTTTTTTTACTGTACTCTTGTCTATGATAGGAAACAATGGAATAGAAACAGTCGAAGAGATTGAGTTGTCATGATGTAAAAATGTAAGTTTTGGTGGAGCTGAAATAAATTTATTTTAATACAAGTTGCAGTGAGTTGTTTTGAATGTGGAGACACGGTCAGGACCAGGGCCCCTTTAAATTGTCTCGCACATAAAATTGGTCCTTCAAGCTGTTTCAAGAAGATTGCGTTTTGCAAATAAAGATGAAAAGTTTAAAATCAAGACCTACATCAACTATGATGAATTTTTAGTAGCTGTTCTTCTTCTCAAGAGAACGACTTCATTCTTAAACAAGACAAGAACGAGCATTTCGTCTGTTCAAAACGTCGTGATTTTCAACAGAGCCAGTTCGTGCGGCGACATCAGGCGGTTTCTGTGTTGGTGTGTAGTTTCTAATAGTTTCCGTCGCGGTGAGGCGACCTGCGGCGAACAGTCTTCGGACGAGCTGCTAGCACCTGCTAGTATCCGAACGCGACGGGTCAACGACCGCAGAACTGTCACCGGTCACCGGCGCCTTGTGTTGTTTGTTGTGTTGTGGTGGACGTAAATCTTGTTTATTTAATATAGTTTTTTAATAGTTAGCATAACAATAGAAAGCTGGAAGATTGTCATACAAGTGTTCTGCATAAGTTCGCAAACTTATTTAGGTTCAAAATGGCTCAGCTAAAGGAATTAAAGGCCAATCGGGGATATGTAAAAGGGGCGATTAGTAGGTTAGAAACATTTTGTACCTCAAACGAATTCGCGACAGCAACACTTGAAGTGCTTGCTCAAAAAAAGGAAAGGGTGCTTAAAGCATTTAATGATTACGAAGCGTACAATAGAGCAATCCTTGCTATTGAGCCTGAGGATGGTGAGTCGTATGAATTGTACGAATCTAAATGCGATTTGTGTATCGCCACGTTAAATACGCGTCTACATCCTGCGGAACCACCTGCGGCACAGACTACTGCATCGACATCTTCCGGACTAGAAGCAGGTAAATTTAAAAAACTTCCGTGCATTAATATTAAAACTTTTGATGGCCAGAGTGTGATGGACTATCACCCATTTATAAATATGTTCAAAGCTGTCATTGATATGGATGCAAAATTGAGCTCCTGCGAAAAACTGTACTATTTACGGTCGTTTTTGGCAGGAGGAGCTTTAGATTTGATAAAGCATTTAATGCTTACAAATGAAAACTATGAGGTAGCCTTAAAACTCATTGACGATAGGTACAACAACATACCAAAAATTATAAATTTTCATGTCAACAGTATTATTGACATGCCAGTTTTGACAAAATGTACAGCTTCTGGGCTGCGTTCCATAGTGTCAACTGTAAATATGCATCTTGCAGCATTAAGAAACTTGAATGAAAAAGTTGAGTTCTGGGATACTATATTGGTCAATATATTGTCTAGGAAGATTGATTCCTACACTTATCGTGGATTTCATCTTGAGCATGATATGAAAGAGGTTCCTAACTTGTGTGAATTGCTTACTTTCCTAGAAAAAAGAGCAATTGCGTTGGAAGCCACAATGACGGAAGAGCCGAAGAAGCCGGTGAAATCTGTTGTAAGTGCAGCAGCTGCCACTGGAGTCTCATGTAAGTATTGCCAAGATTCTCATAAAATATATGAATGCGCCAAGTTTAAGTTGCTCCCTTATAAGGAGCGATGTGAGTTTGTTGATGCAAACAATTTGTGTAAATAGTGTGATATTTCATAAGATTTCGAGTTAAAATAATGGTATTCAGTAGGTAGTGATTAAAAATATGATCTGTGTATACCCGAATATTTGTTAATTAATCTGTCGGTCGTCGCGAAAATGACCCTTCTCTCCTACCCGCAGATTGTAATGATAAAAGAGTATAAATATAATGTACCATGGGGTGGAAGACTCATTCTCGCTCGGCGCTGGAACGAGTAACACTAAATTTAGCACGAAGGTTACTGCTTGTGAACTTAAGATTGTTTAAGAGTGTACGTAGAAGTAACTAGTCGGAGTAAATTAAAAGTAAATGATTGTACCAAGGACTTTGATTCATTACAAGTCAGACGTGGTGATCAACGGCGCCCATAAAAGGACTAGAACGTGTGAGTACCTAGTATACATATACATGTTTTATATACTTGGACGTTGTGGTAGTAAGTTTTAAGTTGTAATAATGCTTATAATCTTAAAGCCTGATTGAGAATATGTAGATACGCGATCATGGTTAAGTTGAAGTAACAAATGCAGACGTGTTACGTAATTTATAAATCTGCTACTAATCAAAATCGATACAGGCATTGAGCGAGTTGAAAACCTTATTTTTTTTACAAGAGTCATGTTATTTTTAGGCCGTGGTTACAAGTTGTCTTAGAATTTGAATACTTACGATTAGGCTGTACAGTGTAGTAGTATGTTTTTAAGTATAAACGTGCTCGGTTGTTATGCAGATTTAGTTAAAATACGTACTGTCGTTAAATTAAGTGTTTACGTGTATTAGAAGGTCATCTGCTTCCAGAAATATATACAGCCTTCGATTTGTAAATCAATGTATTTTGCTTTTCCAATTAATTAAACGTATATTATTTTAACAAAGAACCAGCCGTTACACCTCGATCATCTTGCCTGTCCAGAATACCCGCCTGTTATATTTTTTTATTCAAAATAATTCCTTACCCACATTTCATTTGTGTTTTTTTTAAACATTGCTAGTGTTGCTAACACGTGTACCTACATCCTATACTTGAGTTTCGAATACTGAACTTAATCTATTTCATAGTATGAGCTAAATGATCTAATAGTAAAGTCATGCTTAGTTCCCGAAATGAATAAAAGGACTCTATTAACCTGTCAGCTCCCAAGGGCTTAATCACACGTTGTCATTAGTATGTATGAGTGGCATGTAGGTGGTTGGATAGCAACAATTAAAATTTAAAATTTCAATGTTGAATTGGCTGTTATGTATGTGCACCATGTAGGTGATGTACTTAACCAGATCTAATGTCTAGTTACCTATGTATGTAGGTGGGTAATAATGAATTTAGTCACCATGTAGGTGGTGTACTATAACCAGATCTAATGTCTAGTTACCTATGTATGTAGGTGGGTAATAGTGAAGTTAGTCACCATGTAGGTGGTGTACTATAACCAGATCCAATGTCTAGTTACCTATGTATGTAGGTGGGTAATAGTGAAGTTAGTCACCATGTAGGTGGTGTACTATAACCAGATCTAATGTCTAGTTCCCTATGTATGTAGGTGGGTAATAGTGAAGTTAGTCACCATGTAGGTGGTGTACTTAACCAAATCTAATGGCCAGTTATCCATGTAGGTGTGCTGCTTATGAGTGCGGACATGTAGGTGTGCTGCTTATGAGTGCGGACATGTAGGTGTGCTGCTTATGAGTGCGGACATGTAGGTGTGCTGCTTATGAGTGCGGACATGTAGGTGTGCTGCTTATGAGTGCGGACATGTAGGTGTGCTGCTTATGAGTGCGGACATGTAGGTGTGCTGCTTATAAGTGCGGACATGTAGGTGTGCTGCAGAGTTGAGTTAAGAGTTGAGTTAAAGATTTTAAAGTTTAAAGAGATGAGTTAAAGATTTTAAAGTTTAAAGAGTTGAGTTAAAGATTTTAAAGTTTAAAGAGTTGAGTTAAAGATTTTAAAGTTTAAAGAGTTGAGTTAAAGATTTTAAAGTTTAAAGAGTTGAGTTAAAGATTTTAAAGTTTAAAGAGTTGAGTTAAAGATTTTAAAGTTTAAAGAGTTGAGTTAAAGATTTTAAAGTTTAAAGAGTTGAGTTAAAGATTTTAAAGTTTAAAGAGTTGAGTTAAAGATTTTAAAGTTTAAAGAGTTGAGTTAAAGATTTTAAAGTTTAAAGAGTTGAGTTAAAGATTTTAAAGTTTAAAGAGTTGAGTTAAAGATTTTAAAGTTTAAAGAGTTCAGTTAAAGATTTTAAAGTTTAAAGAGTTCAGTTAAAGATTTTAAAGTTTAAAGAGTTCAGTTAAAGATTTTAAAGTTTACAGAGTTGAGTTAAAGATTTTAAAGTTTAAAGAGTTGAGTTAAACATTTAAAGTTTAAAGAGTTGAGTTTAAAGATTAGTTTAATGATTTTAAAGTGTTGAGTTTAAAGATTAGTTTAATGATTTTAAAGTATTGAGTTTAAAGATTAGTTTAATGGTTTTAAAGAGTTTTGAGTTTAAAGATTTGAGTTTAATGATTTTAAAGTTTAGTTTAAAATGATTTTAAAGTTTAAAGAGTTTTGAGTTGAGTTTAAAGGTTTTAAAGTTTAAAGAGTTTTGAGTTGAGTTAAAGGTTTTAAAGTTTAAAGAGTTTTGAGTTGAGTTTAAAGGTTTTAAAGTTTAAAGAGTTTTGAGTTGAGTTTAAAGGTTTTAAAGTTTAAAGAGTTTTGAGTTGAGTTTAAAGGTTTTAAAGTTTAAAGAGTTTTGAGTTGAGTTTAAAGGTTTTAAAGAGTGCGGCCATGTAGTGTGCTGCCAGAAAGTCTACAGCCATGTAGATGTGCTGTTACATTCATAGTCTACAGCCATGTAGATGTGCTGTTATGAATGCAGATATGCAGGTATGCTGCCGGAGTCCATAGATCTGAGTAGTATGATAGATCTGAGTAGTCTGAGTAGTCCGAGTAGTCTAACGAGTCTGTCCAATGAGTCTAACGAGTCTGTCCAATGAGTCTAACGAGTCTGTCCAATGAGTCTAACGAGTCTGTCCAATGAGTCTAACGAGTCTGTCCAATGAGTCTAACGAGTCTGTCCAATGAGTCTAACGAGTCTGTCCAATGAGTCTAACGAGTCTGTCCAATGAGTCTAACGAGTCTGTCCAATGAGTCTAACGAGTCTGTCCAATGAGACTAACGAGTCTGTTCAATGAGTCTGTTCAATGAGTTTAAAGAGTTTAATAAAGAGAGTTTGGACAGTTTAGAGAGTTCGTAGAATTTAAACAGGAAAAAGCATGCTGTGTAGGGTGAAAATAAATTTTAACAAACAATCATACAGCGCACTGAAATTTAATTACAGGAAAAAATGAGGTCAGCGACGGTGGACAGATGACGCGGTACACTGCGACAGCCGAGCGTGAGGTGCCTGAAGACAGATGTCGTCACAACAGCGGGCGCAGACGACGGTGGCCTCTCTCAGATGACCCGTACGAAGGACCGCGGGAGTCAAGGCGACGGTCAAGAGGGATCTTACGAGTGGAAGTTGTCATCAAGTTTGTAGCCTAGTATTGTAATCGTACACCCATTGCAACTGTTAATTACAAGCCTGATTAAGTTGTTAATGTAATTACGTATTAGCTTCCCCAAAAAACATTATATTCATAAAGTACATGTATTTCGTGAACCTTTACATGCTTTTTAGTATAAATGCTAATGAGGTATACAATGAAGAGTATTAGTATTCTATAAACTGACTACAACTAAAATAAATTTGATATTTGATATTTATTGAAAACAAATTTTACAGCATTACAGCTAACACCAATGCACTATAAAATTAAGTAGTAAAATTAAGTAAGTAATAATAAAGCGATTAATAAGCGATAAATAGGACTGTAAAGGCATTTAGGCAACACGGCCGAGTGTGATATTATTGTTGATCGTGCACCGGAGGTAGCACGCAGTCGGATGGCCGAGTGTGATATTTCATAAGATTTCGAGTTAAAATAATGGTATTCAGTAGGTAGTGATTAAAAATATGATCTGTGTATACCCGAATATTTGTTAATTAATCTGTCGGTCGTCGCGAAAATGACCCTTCTCTCCTACCCGCAGATTGTAATGATAAAAGAGTATAAATATAATGTACCATGGGG
Organism: Cydia amplana; assembly: GCF_948474715.1. Lineage (NCBI taxonomy): Eukaryota > Metazoa > Arthropoda > Insecta > Lepidoptera > Tortricidae > Cydia > Cydia amplana. Next base: position 7,598,415 of record NC_086085.1, read on the forward strand.
TGGAAGACTCATTCTCGCTCGGCGCTGGAACGAGTAACACTAAATTTAGCACGAAGGTTACTGCTTGTGAACTTAAGATTGTTTAAGAGTGTACGTAGAAGTAACTAGTCGGAGTAAATTAAAAGTAAATGATTGTACCAAGGACTTTGATTCATTACAATTGTGTCTCAATGGTCATCGAGGTAGATGTTTAATGAGATTGAAATGTGCAACTTGTCATGAATTACACAACACTCTGTTGCATTCGCCAAACAAAGGTAAGGTAGCTAATGTTTCCTTGGCTGATGAACCCTCTCAGAATGTAAATAATAAAAGCAAATCAAATGATGGTTGCTTGCCTACCGACTCATCCATAAATGTGAGTTTGTCTGCTAGGCCTCGGAATGCAAGTGTATTACTTCCGTCTATAATTGTGAAGTTGAAGAAAAAGGATGGTACCTTTACTCATGCTAGAGCACTTCTAGACTCTTGCTCGCAGATACATTTTGCCACTGAAAAACTGATTGAGGAAGTAGGTATTTCTACATATGATACTGATAAGGTAGTGACTGGTGTGTGTGAAAGAGACAATAATATTGCGCAAAAGGCTGATTTAGTTATTTACTCTACCGTGGGTGATTTTAAAGTTGATGTGTCATGCTGTGTGACAAGGAAGATTACTTGTGCCCTTCCGCAGCAAACATTTGACACGTCTCAGTTTGATATTCCATCCTATGCCCAGTTGGCTGATGAGAAGTTCAATGAATCGAATGAGAATTCACTATTATTAGGTGCCGACGTCTTTTTCCAGGCGTTCCAGTATGTGTGCCGGCAGCTGACACCTGTGGGTCCATATTTGGTGAAGACGAGGTTCGGTCATATTGTAGGCGGGGCGCTGCCCTTCCCTGCTGGCAAGAAGTCTATAAGTAACTATTGTGTTACATCTAAATGTAATCCTATTGATTTTAATGTAGCTAGGGATGATTTGCAACCACCTTTCCCATGTGTTAAACAAAGTGAGGTTTGCTTGCTGTCAAACGATTGTCAACCTTCTGAAGACATTGTTGATATAATGTCCAAATTTTGGGATTGTGAAAAAGTACCTGACATCATTAGGGAAACCGGTACAGAGGTTGAGCAGGCGGAACAGATTTTTCAGGAGTCAGTTAAATTAGAAAATAACAAGTTCACTGTAGCCATGCCAGTGAAGGTTGAGTTGGATAAGTTAGACTTAGGTGATTCTTTTAGTAGCGCCTTGCAACGACTTTTCAATTTAGAAAAGCGGTTTTCACGCGATCTGGAGTTGGGTAAAAAGTATAAAAAATTCATACAGGATTACATTGACCAAGGTCATGCTAAATATTTTGACATGTCTAATTATGACTTAAGTGCAGGCAATGTCATGTTTCTGCCCCACCACCCTGTGATTAGTTCCAGTAAAACGACACCAGTTAGGGCTGTTTTTGACGCTGGTGCTGTCACAAAAAATGGTATATGTTTAAATGACATTTTGTTAAATGGTCCGGTGGTTCAAAAGGATCTCTTTGAAATTCTGATTTTGTTCAGAACTTTCAAGTATGTATTATTGTGTGATATAAAGGCTATGTATCGCCAAATTTTGATTGAGGATAAGTATCGTTGTTTGCAAAATATCTTGTGGCGCGATTCTCCTGACGAGTCAGTCAAATGTGTACAGTTGCAGACAGTTACATATTGTTTAAAGAATTCTGCGTTCTTAGCATGTAGGTGTTTGTTAGAATTAGCCCAAAGGTATGAAAGTCAATATCCCTTGGCTTCGTTCGTGTTGAAGCACACGTGTTATGTAGATGATATTCAGTGTGGTTCTAATGATTTGAATGAGCTTGCGCAGATGAAAAAGGAGTTGATAGGGCTAATGAAGTTCGCTAGTCTGTCTCTACACAAATGGTGTTCTAATAACCAAGAAATTTTAAGCGACATACCGGTTGAATTGCATCAACTCGATAGTAGGAGCTTTGATAAAAATAATGAATATGTTAAAACTCTTGGATTGACATATGACGTCATTACTGATACTCTCAACATGAAGTGTCCTGTTAAAGAGGTTCAAGAAAAGTACACGAAGCGTCAGATGCTTAGCTTCATAAGTAAATTTTTTGATCCTTTAGGATTATGTGGCCCTGTGTTAGTGCAGGCAAAGATATTAATGCAACAGGTTTGGTTTGAATCGTTGAAATGGGATGAGGTTTTACCTCAAGGTCTTAACAAAAAATGGGTTGACTTTGCCAATAGCTTAGTTCAAATGTCCAGCATCTCGATCGCTAGGAATATCAATATTCAAGGAGCGCAATCCTTAGAATTAGTGGGATTTTCTGATGCTTCTAATGCTGCTCATGGATGTTGTTTGTACTTACGTGTCATTGATGCTGACAACAAGGTTTCGGTGAATCTTTTGTGCTCGAAGACGCGCATCAATCCTAAGGCTAAGTCCTTGACCATCCCAAAATTGGAACTGAATGCTGCCCTGTTACTTGCTATTCTAGTTCGGAAGGTGTACAATGCTCTGTCCTTAAAATACTCAGTGAGTGCTCACCTTTATAGTGACTCCATGATTTTACTAGCTTGGTTAAAAACATTACCAGTAAAGCTTAACGTGTATGTAGGTAACAGAGTTGATAAGATTAATAAGCTATCCTCCGACTTTGAATGGCATTATGTAAATACGCATGATAACGCCGCAGATATATTATCTCGTGGTGTAGAGCCCCAATTATTGGAAAAATGTGACATTTGGTGGCATGGGCCAAAGTTTTTGTCTGACCCTACTTACCATCATAAACCTGTAGAACATGACATTTTAAAATCTGATGTACCAGAGCTAAAACCTACAACTGAAACCTGTCATACTTGTGTAGATGTAGGTTCTAGTTCGATTGATGCTTTGATACATAAATATTCAAATATAAACAAATTGACAAGGATTGTAGGTTATCTCCTTAGGTTTGTATTTAACAGCAAAAATGTAAATCTTAACAAACGTCAGGGATATTTATCTCCCCAAGAATTAGACTCTGCGTTGCGCATGATAATTAAATGTGAGCAAAAAAAGTTCTTTTGTAATGATATTGAAGACTTAAATAATAAGTTGCCATTAAAGTCTGGCTTAAACAGTTTGCATCCTTTTCTTGATTCTGAGGGATTGTTACGTGTAGGTGGTAGACTGCAAAATGCAGAATTGTCCTATGACCAAAAGCACCCGATTATATTGCCCAAAGGTTCTCATGTAACAAAAATTATAATTCATAATGAACACTTGAGGTTAAAACATGCTGGTGCCACTTTGTTACTGAGTACCCTAAATGAAAAATATTGGATTTTGAATGCCAACAGAGAACTAAAGTCCGTTTTGTATAAATGTATAAAATGTTTTCGACTTAAGGCAAAAAATGCTACTCAATTAATGGGTTCTCTACCACTTGATCGTGTAAATATGACTCGTCCATTTCAAATAGTGGGCACGGACTATGCCGGTCCTTTCTATGTAAAGCAGACTAGAATTAGGAAACCTGTGATCACAAAGGCTTATGTTGTGATTTTTGTATGCTTTGTTACAAAAGCCATTCACGTTGAATTGGCATCTGACATGACAACCGATACTTTTTTAGGGTGTCTAAAAAGATTTATATCTCGTAGAAACAAACCTACTAAAATATATTGTGACAATGCAGCCTATTATAAGGGCGCGGAAAATGTTCTTAAGGAATTGTATGACCTTCAAAATTCCGCTAATCACCAATCAGCTGTGGTTGACTTTTCTAGTTCTGAAAGAATATCCTTTCATTTTATTCCTTCTTATTCCCCAGTTTTTGGTGGTTTGTGGGAAGCTGGTATTAAAAGTGTTAAATATCACATGAAACGTGTAATTGGTAACACGGTGTTTACCTATGAGCAAATGTACACGATTTTGGTTCAATTCGAAGCCATTTTGAATTCTAGGCCGTTGACCCCTATGTCTAGGGATCCTAGTGATATGACTTATTTAACTCCTGGACATTTTCTCACTGGTAGTTCACTGACTTCTTATCCAGAAACGGATATTACAGATGTAAATATAGGTAGATTAAGTTTTTGGAAACAATGTGTTCAATTGCAGCAACATTTTTGGCGGCAATGGCATAAGCAATACTTGGTTATGCTGCAGAGTAGGCCAAAGTGGAGAAATGAGTCTCCCAACTTAGAAATAGGCACTTTAGTTTTGTTGAGGGAAGATAATACCTCTCCGTTGGGTTGGCCAGTAGGTCGAATTGTTGATGTTAAACCTGGTAAAGATGGTAAGGTTCGAGCCTTGCATGTAAAAACAGCAAAAGGTTTCATTGTTAAAACGAGTGTTACCAAGGTGTGTCCCTTACCAATTGATTACAGTTAGGTAAACTGTTTTATTCATTTGTTTATAATTTAGCGATAATGCTGAAGTTGGTTAAGGTTTAATTTTTGTTGTTTTTTAACATTGTAAGTGTTGTTTTTTGGCTAGGCCCCCAACATGTTCATAACCGAACACAAGTTATATTTATATTAAAACTCTTTAGGTTTTTTTACTGTACTCTTGTCTATGATAGGAAACAATGGAATAGAAACAGTAGAAGAGATTGAGTTGTCATGATGTAAAAATGTAAGTTTTGGTGGAGCTGAAATAAATTTATTTTAATACAAGTTGCAGTGAGTTGTTTTGAATGTGGAGACACGGTCAGGACCAGGGCCCCTTTAAATTGTCTCGCACAACATCTTCTAGATTAACGAATTTACCAAACTACTCACATTTAATTTTGTTTAAGTATCAACTTGCACGTTTTGCACAGTACTTTTATCTTTATACATTAACTAATAGGTAGATAATGTGTAAGAATCGGGTCACGCAATTTAAGACACCGTCATTTACCTACTTTCACAGAACTCGTGCAATGCAGTCAAAGCACATCATTTATGACAGGAGAGCACATAAAATTTAGACCATAACATAATATACCCTCGGAGTTGACAAAACCCTCTGACCGCGCGATAATCTGTGTGTCGCGGCGACCGCCGGGGGCGATGTAAAAAGAACAGCGACGCACGGCGCGAGTAAGATTGCCCTCGTTAAACTTGCCTACCTACATAACTAAATATACCCCATAGCCACGTGCTTACAAGTAACCTACCTATAGGTACCTATATTGCATGCCTAACATGTATGAACACGGCGTTTACATGCTGGATGCATGTAGAGTTTGAGGGGAATACCGACGATTATCTAGTGGCAGAGAACTTGATATAATGCTTAATTAGGAGTCTTAGAATTATAGTCGTAATAGTGTATGTTGTTGTCATTTTAAAGGTTCTGTATCCAAAGAGTGAAGGGCGATTCAAACTTGACAAACGTCAAAAATTAGCTCTTAATACGATATTTGCCTCACATGTAGATAAAACGTAACTTTCTTCTCCGTTTTTGAAGTACAAAGAGAGCATTTACGAGCGGCTCTTGTGAAAAATATATGAATTTTTATTTTTGTGTAAACGTGAGCATTTTCTACCCCATCCGCACCCTGCGAAATATCACAACAGACATATTGGGTTTTTGGTCTCACCTCGGAGGCATCCGAGTGGACTGCCGCAAAGGGGCTGATAACGGACAAAGCCGCGGCCCTTCTGATAGCGCTGCCCGCTGACCCACCTTCCACAGAGAGGGTTTAGCTTCGTGTTTGGAACATGAATAAGTTTTAAAACGATAAGAAGTGTTACAAACCGTTAACTAAGTAGTAACCAGTTGCAAAACATACAAAACTTGTTACAAATACATCATGTAGATGTAGATGTTAAAAAAGAAGACACCAATAAAGATTACAATATGGAATTGTCTTAAAAGTTTCAATGGAACGGAAGCTAGACTGGATTCTTTAAAAAATATGGGATAACATTATCAAAAGTGTTTAGACTAGTATACCAGTAGGTACGAAAAGAGTTCTTTATGTACAGAAATACAAAAAAATTGTCATAAAATCAGTTTTGTGGATAATTTAATTGCTATTAACATTTCCGTCGCGTTTAGTCACGTTGTTACATATCTCGTACTAAATTAAAATAGGGGAAGTCCGGGCATAGTGAACACCTTTACCTTTGACTTGACATAACATCAAAATTTAACGAGGAAGAAATGAAAAAAGTATCAATAATAAGTCTTTATTTAATAATCTTTTAATTTAAAACAACACTTGCCTCCAATGTTTAATAGTTGCTGCAATTTTGAACAAAACGTAAAAAAATATATTTTATTCGCTTTGCCCAGGGTGCCGGGCAAAGTGAAACAGACCCCCGGGCAAAGCAAATATTATTCATAAAATCTTAGTGAACTTAATAACTAAGTGAAAATTAATCAACATAAGATCATTTCAATAATATTAATTAGAAAAAGCTGTCACCAGTAACTTTTGATATATTTTCACTGATTTCATAAGCATAAGTCTTCACGGCACTTCTGGAGACATTTTAACACAGCGAATCCACTTTCTGATAGCCATTTCCATGACGTCTGTTAGCTAGGAGCCATTATCGATCTTTTTTTGATATTTATATACCATCTGTAACAAAATATCATCATTAAAAAAATTACCTAATAAATTCAAAGTGAACACGCTATCCGCTTTGCCCGATCCACTTTGCCCATTCAGTCAGTTAAAGAAATTAAGAATTAAATAAATAACCGTTGGATTGTTTTAAAAGAAATGCGTTGTAAAAGGAAGATACTTTAATAAGCAATAGAAGCATCTTGAATTAAAATTCGAGATAATTACTGTGACCAAATAATTATACAATGTACTTAACTTTCAAAATCGAATATTTTGCACTAAAAACACATTTTGACTCGTCACCGACGACGCTCACAGCGACCGCTCCCTGTGACGCTTGCCGCTCATAGAGTGAAGGATCCTGAACATCATATAGGCGCGTGGCGCGTGGTGCGACAAAGTCGAATAGTTTAGGATTGAGGCCAGAATTCGCTTTGCCTGGGGTGTTCGCTTTACCCGGACTTCCCCTATACATTTTTCTGATTTGTAAGTAAGAAGTAAAATTTAAAGTTCATCTTTAAATTAAACGTGCCGAGTAGGTAACAGTCCCCGAAAGTCTAGGTTTTAAAATCTGCCGATCAGTTGTGTGCACAGGATGCCATACGTTACGCAGGCAAAGCTCCAATATTGATTAGTCCGCTCTCCGGTAGGAAAATATATTGACGCGATACATTTTATCCTTACGCAGCCCGTTAAAAGTGGCGGCCGCGGGCGGGCGTGCGTACGTTAAAGAATGGAATATTCGCAGAGGTTTCGCGGCCCCCGCGAAAACGGATGAGAGTTATTTACGTACCCGACCCTCGAGGTGATGCTTGGAAAAAAGAGTGATCGATACAGAGAGCGGCGACACGCCGGCGGCCCGGAGGGCGCGTCAATTTGGCCTTCGCCTCGTCAGCACTAAATTATCCCGACATCTTTAAATGGAATTTCGCGGGTCGTGCGTCCGAGTCCCTGCACGTTCCTCCAAGGGTTCGCGGGGGGCCGCCCCTCGCCACCTGGCTGCGGGCATTTACTCCGCGTAGTTAAAGAAAACGGGAAATATTCCGACGCTCACGTGCGAGCGTGCGACACGCTAACGGCACGCCTTATAAGCCGGTAATCCATGCCTGAGCGACGGCGAATGTTTTGTAATCTTCATATCGAATAAAACCTTCAATAATAAATCCTCGCTAGAAGCACATTTTCCAAAACTCGAGGCCAGAACGAGCAGGACATTTGACCTAGCTGTGACCCGAAATACCCTTTACGTGTTTTAGACGTCCGGATTAACCTAAGTTGAACAAACTATTGCCGCCTCCAGTCTGAAGTTTACAGCAAATCGGCTATTCATTCTGCTATAATTAAGATAGAATGCCTATACACTAGCGTGAATGTCGCTATCGTAAATGGGTGAACGCGATTTAAATGAAGTTACTCCCTATCTTGGTTAAGTTCAGCCCTCGGCTACGTCAACGTCGACGACATGCAACCTCTATCACACTGCGAACCGGTGAGCCGTGCGGCAAACGCTTTGATCAAACATTTGCTCTGGACGGAATTACGCAGCGCTGTGGTGTTTTGGATGGCTGGGTTGGGGACCGGGATTGCCGATATTCCCTATCACATCGGCAGTCAACAGCGCGATTAGGCGCTGAATTACGGGCACTCACTGTGACCCGCGTCTGTAAGCGAGAATATTCTCGTGTTGTATACTAGACCAGGCGACGGGGGAATTCGGAAAACAACGCATAAAGTCTCCTTAATGGCCCGGCAGCTTTTGTTTACTCCCGTAAATAAAGCACATTCAATAAAAATAAAATAAAATAAATAAAATAAAAAGTCATTTACTGTCGCAAAACACAGTAACAAAATAAAACAACAAGGAAAAAGAAAAAAGACACAATAAGCACATAAGTCCAATAGGGTTGCTGACTGTATAAATATATATATGTTTAATTATAACTATGTAGAAGGAGAAGTTAGTTTGAACGTGACGTCGTGTGTGCGTTTCATATACACTAGTATCTAACCGTTCCGATAGTTCGAGAAAAAAAAAAAGAACTTGATTTGACCTGACAGTCAACCACCCTATAAGGGCAATAAGCATTAATTACAGCAGCAATATCTACGCGTCCGGATATGCCATCGGGCACGGCTCACATCAATACTCTGTCATTACCAGTGTTGGCCGTAATGTGTAATTCTAATTAACAATTAATCATTTCCATTACCCATTAAATCCGCAATTAGTCAATTGCATTACGCATCAATTTAAATTAAGTTAATTAGAATTGAATTTTGAGACGTTTAATTACATTGACTGTCAATCTAAATTAACGTTTAATGCAATTAAATCAATTTTTTCATAAACTAATAATTAATGTTACTATTGCTTAGAAACTTGGAGCTAGGTATTAAAATTAAAAATAAGCATATGAATACAAGCTTCAGTGAATTATCAGGTCGTGATATTTTAAAATGAGACAACAAAATGACCCTGAAACCTGGCAGTAGGTACCTACTGGAACTCAGGTTTGGTGCAACATAGACACACGCCGTTTAGGCTATTCGACTCGTCACAATGAGCACTTGGGAGAGCAGTACCCAAGATGGAGCTGATGCTGAACCCTGGCAGTACCTAATGGAACTCAGGTTTGGTGCAACATAGACAAACGCCGTTTTGGTCATCCGACTCGTCTTGATGAGCACTTGGGAGAGCAGTACCCAAGATAGAGCTGATGCTGAACCCTGGCAGTACCTAATGGAACTCAGGTTTGGTACAACATAGACAAACGCCGTTTTGGTCATCCGACTCGTCTTGATGAGAACTTGGGAGAGCAGTACCCAAGATAGAGCTGATGCTGAACCCTGGCAGTACCTAATGGAACTCAGGTTTGGTGCAACATAGACAAACGCCGGTTTGGTCATCCGACTCGTCTTGATGAGCACTTGGGAGAGCAGTACCCAAGATAGAGCTGATGCTGAACCCTGGCAGTACCTAATGGAACTCAGGTTTGGTGCAACATAGACAAACGCCGGTTTGGTCATCCGACTCGTCTTGATGAGCACTTGGGAGAGCAGTACCCAAGATAGAGCTGATGCTGAACCCTGGCTGTACCTAGTGGAACTCAGGTTTGGTGCAACATAGACACACGCCGTTTTGGTCATCCGACTCGTCTTGATGAGCGCTTGGGAGAGCAGTACCCAAGATAGAGCTGATGCTGAACCCTGGCAGTACCTAATGGAACTCAGGTTTGGTGCAACATAGACAAACGCCGGTTTGGTCATCCGACTCGTCTTGATGAGCACTTGGGAGAGCAGTACCCAAGATAGAGCTGATGCTGAACCCTGGCAGTACCTAATGGAACTCAGGTTTGGTGCAACATAGACAAACGCCGGTTTGGTCATCCGACTCGTCTTGATGAGCACTTGGGAGAGCAGTACCCAAGATAGAGCTGATGCTGAACCCTGGCAGTACCTAATGGAACTCAGGTTTGGTGCAACATAGACAAACGCCGTTTTGGTCATCCGACTCGTCTTGATGAGCACTTGGGAGAGCAGTACCCAAGATAGAGCTGATGCTGAACCCTGGCAGTACCTAATGGAACTCAGGTTTGGTGCAACATAGACAAACGCCGTTTTGGTCATCCGACTCGTCTTGATGAGCACTTGGGAGAGCAGTACCCAAGATAGAGCTGATGCTGAACCCTGGCAGTACCTAGTGGAACTCAGGTTTGGTGCAACATAGACACACGCCGTTTAGGTCATCCGACTCGTCTTGATGAGCACTTGGGAGAGCAGTACCCAAGATAGAGCTGATGCTGAACCCTGGCAGTACCTAATGGAACTCAGGTTTGGTGCAACATAGACAAACGCCGTTTTGGTCATCCGACTCGTCTTGATGAGCACTTGGGAGAGCAGTGCCCAAGATAGAGCTGATGCTAAACCCTGGCAGTACCTAATGGAACTCAGGTCTGGTGCAACATAGACAAACGCCGTTTTAGTCATCCGACTCGTCCTGATGAGCACTTGGGAGAGCAGTACCCAAGATAGAGCTGATGCTGAACCCTGGCAGTACCTAGTGGAACTCAGGTTTGATGCAACATAGACACACGCCGTTTTGGTCATCCTACTCGTCTTGATGAGCACTTGGGAGAGCAGTACCCAAGATAGAGCTGATGCTGAACCCTGGCAGTACCTAATGGAACTCAGGTTTGGTGCAACATAGACAAGCGCCGTTTTGGTCATCCGTCACATCTTGACGAGCACTTGGGAGAGCAGTACCCAAGATAGAGCTGATGCTGAACCCTGGCAGTACCTGCAGGTTCAAGATGTGACGGATGACCTAAATAGCGTGAGCCTATGTTGCACCAAACCTGAGTTCCACTAGGTATAGCCAGGGTTCAGCATCAGCTCTATCTTGGGTACTGCTCTCCCAAGTGCTCATCAAGACGAGTCGGATGACCAAAACGGCGTTTGTCTATGTTGCACCAAACCTGAGGTCCATTAGGTACTGCCAGGGTTCAGCATCAGCTCTATCTTGGGTACTGCTCTCCCAAGTGCTCATCAAGACGAGTAGGATGACCAAAACGGCGTGTGTCTATGTTGCACCAAACCTGAGTTCCACTAGGTACTGCCAGGGTTCAGCATCAGCTCTATCTTGGGTACTGCTCTCCCAAGTGCTCATCAAGACGAGTCGGATGACTAAAACGGCGTTTGTCTATGTTGCACCAGACCTGAGTTCCATTAGGTACTGCCAGGGTTTAGCATCAGCTCTATCTTGGGCACTGCTCTCCCAAGTGCTCATCAAGACGAGTCGGATGACCAAAACGGCGTTTGTCTATGTTGCACCAAACCTGAGTTCCATTAGGTACTGCCAGGGTTCAGCATCAGCTCTATCTTGGGTACTGCTCTCCCAAGTGCTCATCAAGACGAGTCGGATAACCAAAACGGCGTGTGTCTATGTTGCACCAAACCTGAGTTCCACTAGGTACTGCCAGGGTTCAGCATTAGCTCTATCTTAGGTACTGCTCTCCAAGTTCTCATCAAGACGAGTCGGATGACCAAAACGGCGTTTGTCTATGTTGCACCAAACCTGAGTTCCACTAGGTACAGCCAGGGTTCAGCATCAGCTCTATCTTGGGTACTGCTCTCCCAAGTGCTCATCAAGACGAGTCGGATGACCAAAACGGCGTGTGTCTATGTTGCACCAAACCTGAGTTCCACTAAGTACAGCCAGGGTTCAGCATCAGCTCTAACATGGGTACTGCTCTCCCAAGTGCTCATCAAGACGAGTCGGATGACCAAAACGGCGTTTGTCTATGTTGCACCACACCTGAGTTCCATTAGGTACTGCCAGGGTTCAGCATCAGCTCTATCTTGGGTACTGCTCTCCCAAGTGCTCATCAGGACGAGTCGGATGACCAAAACGGCGTGTGTCTATGTTGCACCAAACCTGAGTTCCACTAGGTACTGCCAGGGTTCAGCATTAGCTCTATCTTAGGTACTGCTCTCCAAGTTCTCATCAAGACGAGTCGGATGACCAAAACGGCGTTTGTCTATGTTGCACCAAACCTGAGTTCCATTAGGTACTGCCAGGGTTCAGCATCAGCTCTATCTTGGGTACTGCTCTCCCAAGTGCTCACCAAGACGAGTCGGATGACCAAAACGGCGTTTGTCTATGTTGCACCAAACCTGAGTTCCACTAGGTACAGCCAAGGTTCAGCATCAGCTCCCTCTTGGGTACTGCTCTCCCAAGTGCTCATTGTGACGAGTCGAATAGCCTAAACGGCGTGTGTCTATGTTGCACCAAACCTGAGTTCCACTAGGTACAGCCAGGGTTCAGCATCAGCTCTATCTTGGGTACTGCTCTCCTAAGTGCTCACCAAGACGAGTCGGATGACCAAAACGGCGTTTGTCTATGTTGCACCAAACCTGAGTTCCATTAGGTACTGCCAGGGTTCAGCATCAGCTCTACCTTGGGTACTGCTCTCCAAGTGCTCATCAAGACGAGTCGGATGACCAAAACGGCGTTTGTCTATGTTGCACCAAACCTGAGTTCCATTAGGTACTGCCAGGGTTCAGCATGAGCTCTATCTTGGGTACTGCTCTCCCAAGTGCTCACCAAGACGAGTCGGATGACCAAAACGGCGTTTGTCTATGTTGCACCAAACCTGAGTTCCACTAGGTACAGCCAAGGTTCAGCATCAGCTCCATCTTGGGTACTGCTCTCCCAAGTGCTCATTGTGACGAGTCGAATAGCCTAAACGGCGTGTGTCTATGTTGCACCACACCTGAGTTCCACTAGGTACAGCCAGGGTTCAGCATCAGCTCCATCTTGGGTACTGCTCTCCCAAGTGCTCATTGTGACGAGTCGAATAGCCTAAACGGCGTATGTGTATGTTGCACCAAACCTGAATTCCACTAGGTACACCCAGGGTTCAGCATCAGCTCTATCTTGGGTACTGGTCTCCCAAGTGCTCATCAAGACGAGTCGGATGACCAAACGGCGTGTTTCTATGTTGCACCAAACCTGAGGTCCACTAGCTAGATAAAAATTACGGGCGCCTTTATAAAATTACGATATATTTTTGTTAATTGATAATTATCAATAATATTTTTAATTGTCATTAAAAATTGATTTAATTTTTAATGGTTTGTGAAGCATTAACCATTAATTCTTTTTAATTTTTAATGGTTCGAAATAAATTAATATTAATGCAAATTGATGTTAATGCGAATTGACAATTAATTTTCCTTCAATGGTTAATGGTTAATTCGAATTAACCTTTTCAATGGTTAATTTTTAATGGTAATTGGGATTAACGTTCGGCCAACACTGGTCATTACTTAACCTATTTAAAGCCAAATCGTACCTTTGTACCAAATCTAGGTTTGTCTAGCATTATTACGTACCTACCTACTTTGTATTAAGATAATTGCTTTGTATGTACTTATTAATTTACAATTAGAACAAACGCGCATATTATTTACTCATTAAATTTTCCAAAAGAAAATGCTTCAATGGGTGCTGTATACTCTGGTACGGGTCTTCATCGCATCGTAGTTACATACAAGTGACGTGTTTCATTATAATGACGGTGTGCCTAAAGATAAGAAATCAACTGATTATTTAATACAAGGCAATTGCTATGTCAGCAACCGCCGTCGCGGGCAGCACGTCGCTATCGCGACGCCGCCGAATCCAATATCCTCGCGTAATAACAATCGCGACCGTCTATCGTCCCCGCGTAAATTATGTACCACCCGCCCAATTTTCCTTTACCATTTACTCAAGTAAAATGAAACTTTATTCCAAGGTAAGTAAAGACGACTGAATCTGTAGGTGATTGGGAATGGACGACGCAGCGTCGGCGTCCCGTTAATGGCGGCCCGGCCCCTTTAGCTTTGGATGCGCGCAAGTAGCACGCACGGAGATTATAATTAGAGTTTGAGAAAAATACGGTGATTATTTTGCAGGGGTCTGGTGTTTTGCGGTAACTTGGGGATATAATCGGGTTCAATTAAAAGACTGCTTATGGAAGTATTCTAAAACAACTCAGAGTAGGTAACATTATCATCAACTAATTGTAAGTATATATAGGGTAAAACGTAAAAACTGAACAGCAACAGCTCGTTTTTAGGGTTCCGTACCCAAAGGGTAAAAAACGGGACCCTATTACTAAGACTTCGCTGTCCGTCCGTCCGTCTGTCACCAGGCTGTATCTCATGAACCGCGATAGCTAGACAGTTGAAATTTTCACAAATGATGTATCTCTGTTGCCGTTATAACAACAAATACTAAAAATAAAATAAATATTTAAGGGGGGCTCCCATACAACAAACACGATTTTTTTGCTCTATTTTTTGTTGATGGTGCGGAACCCTCCGTGCGCGAATCCGACTCGCACTTGGCCGGTTTTTTTACTGTACACTAATTAACAATCCTAAGAAATAGGATTGTTAATAATAAGTATGATAATTTGTGTTACGAGCTTCTAAAGGCCGTTGACCTATTTTAATTCATTTATTATTAATTCATATATATACATATATTAATATTTATTTATTCATTCTTAAATGTATGTAGCTTTTGATAATTATTTATTACATTCTACGAAACTTACACAACACTAGTCTTCATTTCATTTCATTAATTTCATTTCGGTAAGTTACCCAAATCACTTAATTCTTTAACGGATTAAATCGTTGACCGTTAATTCACCTGCCGACTTTCCTTTTTCAGGCCATGTACTTGCGCCTATTAGTTCAGTGGGCGGTAGCGAGTCGCTGTATTCTTCGTGGCTTGGCATAATTGTATGCTTCGTGGCTTTATGCCTTATTATTGATACACCTTAACCTTCGACTCGCCCCTTAAATATTTGCAATCGGAATGACGCAACTAGCCGGTGTTGGCACTATATTATTCACATCCCTTAAACTTGTACGCGAACCTTGTTGGTTATTCACGTGGGGCTGACGGGTGACCCTGTGGGTCCTTTTGACTCAATAGTTGGTAAGTAAGTATTCGTAGGTTTTCGGTGTTTGACTGCCCATAGGGGTTCAAGAATAGGTAATAGGGAATAGGTTACTTATCACTAGCTAGGCTTTCGAGGTATTGTTTTGCGATAAAGTTTACAATTAACGTACCTATTGTAGCTATGTTTGCATGAAAATGAAGCAGGTATACTATCAAATCGTCAGGTGACAAGCAAAAGTCACTAATTACTATAAAATATTTAAACAAAAATCAACCTTCTTTTCGCACTAATATGGTTCACTATGGCTATGAACTTGTGGTGGTACTTAGTGACTTTTTCTTGTCACCTGACGAAAATAAAACGCGTGAATAAGACCTTTTTACTCGAGTTGTGCGGTGAGTTTTTGGTTAGGTAATTCTGAAAGCATCGACCGCTATTATAATTCAAGTTAACACGTACATGTTGTTTTCTTCTTTTATTTAGCTACGAATAAACGGTCTCTATTATCTACATACATTTTCACAACTGCTATGTTAATTACATTTTAGAAGCATATCCTTATGATTTCTGAAAACACACAGATAACAATGAGTTCAAGAAGTGACAAATACATTAATTTGCTAATGGCTGCTTAAAAGAACTATTCATAGCAGTGTATTCTGATTAACAATGGTAAGCGCAAGAGAGCCACGTGTCACCGCTGCTCTTTATATACAAATGTATACTCGCACATATAGTCTACACTGGCACTGTACCGTACGCAACAAAGCGACACGTCTATTAGACGTGGTAACGCGTCGATATCGAATCGATATGAATTGATTATTTGGAACCTGAAACTGCCGATCAGATTATCAGGGTTTAATAGCTTGCTTTGGCCGAGTTGTGTACCTCTAAACACGTTATATTCCATCAATCAGCTCACACTCTCTCTCAACATAATCCGAACGCGTTATCGCATTTAGCGGTATATTTACAGCCCGCACTCTCAGTTGGTAGTTCTTTATAAAAGCTATACTTATCTTCATCGATAACAGCGTATGCAGCACTGGCGTATTTAATCGCGAGCAGCGTGGTATTAACGGCCCGCGCTGTCAATAAGGCACTCAGTTGCCAGCTATATTAAGCTTTATCGATAGAACGTAGTGCAGCACTGGCGTGTCGCGCGTCGATAAATTCCGCCGCGCGTCAATCGCGAGCAGCGTGGTATTAGCGGCCCGCGCCGTACTGCAAAGGCATTCTGCTTCTAACTGTAGTAAGCTTTATCGATAGAACGTAGTGCAGCACTAGCGTGTCGCGCGCCGAGTGTGCGCGTCGATAAATTCCGCCGCGCGTCAATCGCGAGCAGCGCGGTATTAACGGCCCGCGCTGTCAAGGCACCGCAGTCGCAGGGTTGTCGCATACCTATATTCTGTAAATTTTAAAGTGTTTGGAGCTGATATACCCGTACTAGTTGACAAGACCTGCAATCGTTTCCTATGCATGTGATAGTCTACCGCCCAGCCACGTCGTCAGATTAAGTTTTCATTACAGTGGCGTAATGTGCCAGTTTGGAAATAAGAAATAAAAATAAAAGTATTTTGTTCGAATATTGGTTTGTAATATATATGTACTTATTTGAATACTACACATGAACATTGCAAGTAAGTAAAATAAAAGCTTGTAAAAAAGAGAATTTATAGAACATGAAATCGAGGCGAGTTGTACAGCCTCGCTGCTGTTTTCTTAGGCCAATAGTAGAAATACCTATCCCTATATATTTATCTATATAGTCAATTTTAAAGGAGATGAGATGACGCTTAATTTAAATGTTTACAATGATCCTGCCCACGCCCATATAGGTACCAACGTGTCTTCTATGTTCCCTGAATGTAGGTATGCCTCCCTTTATACAGGCACGTAATTTATTTACGAGGCAAAAGTATTTGAGGCATATACTTGCATTCCTTTCTAAATATACTATGCATATATTATGTTGTAATGAAAACGCTTTCGCGATTTTTGCCAACCCTCAAAAAATCATATCTTACAGACTGATTTGTAAGCTGACAACCAAGAATTTCTTATTCCACATCCGTGCTACTTCATTTTCTACACATGAAAAAATCTTGACTTGGATAAAGTTAACGTGGCGTAAATCTTTTCTAGGACTTATATTTGGCAGACTATATTTAATGCCTATTCCTTATATTTAGCAAGACGATGATTTGTAGCGATTAAATCAAGTCTTAAGATGGTATAAATACTTGTTATAAAATATCTCATATATACTCGTAGGTATCGTAGACTCTGGCTACGAAAGGCTCTACGCCGTAGGAGTTCTACAATAAGATTTTTTTTTATAAAAGCCAAAATAAATTTAACTGATGCGGCAACCCTGCCATGACTGCCTCTAGGCAGCCTGAATTATATTAGTCCTCGGCCACATGCGAGTCGGACTAGACGACACTAATCTTGCCAAAATGCACTTTAAGTTGCAGCTTTAAGGTTCATTACTGTATTGATTATTGATAAGTAACTTTGAAAAAATCGCGTGAACTCCAATATTTTGTTAGAATCGCAACCGTGTGCCATATGTATTACGGTTTAAAACTAAAGTACACATGTAAGAGTAGTACGAGATATTGTACGTGAACTTATTTTGAAGCGTGGCAGTATGCGCGTCGCGTCCGCCGCGCGATTGGGCAGCGAGCCGTGCCGTCGCGTCGCGCGTCGCGGGAACACGGTGAAAGCCTGAGTATAGTCGCGAGGGACGCGGCCTGATGACGCGATAAAAATAATCTAACAAATGTACCTACTCTTTCGTATTTGAAAGGGTAAAAACATTAGTTTGAGACAATTTATGTAGTTTTTGTAAAGGTAAAAAACATTAATTTCACACAATATTTACGTATACACCTAGTCATTTTCGTTTCGGTCCGTTTGATAGGCAGGTTATTTCTTGCCAAGAAATGATAAAAAATATTTGTTTCGAAGGACCGTGTTAGCACAAAGGAAGTGAAAATAACAAAGCCAAATAAAGCGTTTAAATTGGACCCTTTTCTGATGCTTCGGGCTGTCTGTGGACCAGGCGCGGCCCGCCTTAAGGAGCGCTTGTGCGGTGCACTCCCATATATAAACAAAATGATATTATGGTACCTATTTAATATATTACTATTTAAGATCGATCGTAAAAAATTCAATACCAATTAAATAATAACCTTTATTCATTATAAGTTTATAGACAGCTCACCACTACCTACACGGCGTACTCCTATAATTTCATAGAAATCAAAGTTAACGCGCGAAGCGGAGCGCTTTGGATTGCGCTCCTATGGAAAAAGATTTAGTACATTCGATCAATAGGAAATTCAATAAGAGTGAAAGAGAAGTTTCACCAGAACTGCGCGCGTGAAACAGAATATTTTCTATGAGGGAAGAGGCAAAATCGGTGCGGCGCTCCGAGCCCGGTTGATATTCTGCGCGCGCATCCCGCGCGCCATGTTGATATTGTTGTCACTTGTTTCTAAACAGACCTTAGTCAATTTTAAAGTAGGTACATATGTGCGGGAATGCGATTTTGGCTTTTTTTCATTCTAAATAATGAAACAAGAGTTTAAACAGTTAAAGCACATAATTTGTTTGTTGTGAGGTATTTAAAAATGAATGAATTTAACGTGAGAATGTGAAAAAGTTTACAAAATCGACTCGAGTTAAATTATGGACGACCTTGAACTTTCGTAGCAATGTTAGTCAAAAACAAAAACTTATATATTTTTTAAATCAGATCAATAAGCAAAAACACCGTGGTTGTGTTGTGTGAATGTGATAAAAGTAACTAGCTTATTGTTTTTCGTGTTACCTAGGTATATTATGTTTTGTGTTTGGCGCGGGCGCGAGCGACGGCTGTGCGGTGAGTTTGTTTGGACCGAAACAGGTGTGTTAACAATTTAGCACATCTTTCCATAAAAATTAAATAAAAACATTATATCCATTTGTAAAATGAACTGCAGTTGGCGTCTATCGGTCGTCAAGATATTCGTAATACCGAAAATCTATGAGAGAGTTCAATGACCGGGTGGACGGAAACCGACATCTAGGTACTTTGCGACGGTTAATTGAATGTGTAGGTTTAGTTTTTGTTTTTTATTGTGAGTGAACACCCATAACACATAGCTACCAGCCGCCTCTGCTGTGGACATTTATTTAATTAACAACAAATCGAAACCCTAAGATACTAAGTATATATACAGCAAGAAAAATAAAGAACGAAGAATTAATTATCTCCACACTCTCAGCAATCACTTGACCTATCCACTCCACAGAAAGGTACCGATTAAAGGGTCCTTAACAAAAATAAGAGTCCGCAGTAAATCGACAATCGCACGTCACACGTTTTGATAAACCTCCCCCACCCCGCGGGCAACAGGTGCTGCGTTTCATGAAAACATTGTATACAACCGTCATATTATAGGTCCGTCTGGAGGTCGCTCTGTGGACAAGCTACCCGGTGAACGCAGAAGGTAGGATAGTGTTTTTCGTGAACGATGTAAATATTATAAGAGATGAGTTTAAATTCGGCTCCATGTGGTGGTGTCCTGGTGTCTCTTACACCACTTACTTGTTTTGTGATTATATGAAGTTTTTTTATCCTTATAACAGTATCTATTCCTTCGCTTTATACCACTAAATCTGTTATGGGTTGACATGTATTCTTAGTGTTCGCGCGAAATACGTGAGTGAAACCGTAAAATTAGCTTAAAGTTAGTATGTTTCACCATAGTTTAAATTCGAATGTTATGTGCTTAGTTCGGGTTTAGATCAATCCAGTTAAGATGATTCTCGATTAATATTTTTTTTATACCTAATATCTAAGATAATAAACGTGTTACAGTGTTAGGTAAGTCTGGGCAAACTATCGTATTCTCTCTCCACAGAGCATAGTGCTTTTGATATACTGTTGTACTTCAGATTCAGGTGCTTTGGTTTCCTTACGTCACGTTTCCAGCGCTATGTAGCATGGCTATAGCTTTTACTTCCGCTGTGTTAGGTAATCGCTTTGGCAACCTATCGTTTTCGCCCACCACAGAGCGTACGTAAGTACCTACTGCAAATGCTACACTACGGGTACAATAATTGCCCGATTCTGAAGGCACATTGTCGGGTGGGTCATTCCATGTGATTTCAACAAATTTGAATTAAAAAGTGCGCCGCATGATTTTTGATTTGCATAAAAAAAATTGAGGATATATTTCATGGTGGCAGAAGTGCTGAACCACCACCAGTTTTTTTTTTATCTTTTAATTTTCAAGTTTTGCCCATTCGAAGTTAGCAGTGGGGTCAAATTCTTGCTTGTACAAAATCAGACCTAACTTTTTTTCTATAAAAGGTAACGAAATAATTATTACTTTTTTTGATTAGGTAAGAAATGTGGATATTATACTGTATGACAAAATTTATCTGAATTAACTACAAAAAAAATGGTGACCACCCGAAGTGTATACCTAATTGGTCAATTATTGCAATTTTAAATTGGTTCTTGTGCCAACCCTGGTGCATATCAAATATTACTTTTTTCTGAAATATAAAGTACTTGCCGTGTTCATCTTGTAAAATAAATATAATTGTGTTAGATCAATTACTTCTAATAGAAAAATATAAGTGAAAATTGAGAAATTCGAAAAATACTCATGTTTGACTCTAAAAAAATCCATGTGGAAGATAAAATAAAAATTTGATTTTAGTCAGCAAATATAGCAGATATCTTCGTTAATTAGATTTAGAAAAAAAAGTTTTGTTATTTTGCCTATTTTTTGTAATATGATTTTTTTAACATACTACTTTTTACAACTATCGATACAAAATGTTTTATGTTATAAATTAATAAAAATGGGACGGTAATTGGTCATACGGATATTATTTACGTTTTTTATGTTCAAATAATTTTTTTGACATGGCAATAATTTCATTTGTAAATTTAATGAGGGTAGAAATTCGACAATCCACTGTTACCTGACAAGGATTGTGAATCACTTGCGAATGTTTCTTAATTTAGCAGTGTAGTGAATAACCGACGCCTCCTGACTTGTTAACAAGCTTTATTTGCATGTTACATGGCTAAATTACGAACATAAGTAAACGGCCCAATAATCCTTATCGAAGTTCTATAGGAAATCGTATTTATCTAGGAGATAATGAAGTGGTGCAAACTCTTTGTAGTAAGTGCTTGTGTTATTAATAGTTGACTGTTCGTTATATATCACTGACAAGAAGAAGTATTTATTTGACAATTCAATTACTTCGACAATGGAG
This sequence comes from Cydia amplana, assembly GCF_948474715.1. Taxonomy (NCBI): domain Eukaryota; kingdom Metazoa; phylum Arthropoda; class Insecta; order Lepidoptera; family Tortricidae; genus Cydia; species Cydia amplana. Next base: position 7,619,722 of record NC_086085.1, read on the forward strand.
CCTTGTTCAATTGGAATATTTGGAGGGGAAGATTGTCATCAAACGACTTTTTCGAGGTCATCATGACTCAAAACAATAAATGAAATAAGTGAAACCGACAGAAGTCTTCTTATTAAACGTACAGGTATTACAATTATAAACACCATTTGTCAGTACCACGGCGTCGTTGAGGCGTCGGTTATTCACTACACGGCTAAATTAAGAAACATTCGCAAGTGATTCACAATCCTTGTCAGGTAACAGTGCATTGTCGAATTTCTACCCTCATTAAATTTACAAATGAAATTATTGCCATGTCAAAAAAATTATTTGAACATAAAAAACGTAAATAATATCCGTATGACCAATTACCGTCCCATTTTTATTAATTTATAACATAAAACATTTTGTATCGATAGTTGTAAAAAGTAGCATGTTAAAAAAATCATATTTAAAAAAATAGGCAAAATAACAAAACTTTTTTTTCTAAATCTAATTAACGAAGATATCAGCTATATTTGCTGACTAAAATCAATTTTTTATTTTATCTTCCACATGGATTGTTTTAGAGTCAAACATGAGCATTTTTCGAATTTCTCAATTTTCACTTATATTTTTCTATTAGAAGTAATTGATCTAACACAATTATATTTATTTTACAAGATGAACACGGCAAGTACTTTATATTTCAGAAAAAAGTAATATTTGATATGCACCAGGGTTGGCACAAGAACCAATTTAAAATTGCAATAATTGACCAATTAGGTATACACTTCGGGTGGTCACCATTTTTTTTGTAGTTAATTCAGATAAATTTTGTCATACAGTATAATATCCACATTTCTTACCTAATCAAAAAAAGTAATAATTATTTCGTTACCTTTTATAAAAAAAAAGTTAGGTCTAATTTTGTACAAGCAGGAATTTAACCCCACTGTTAACTTCGAATGGGCAAAACTTGGAAATTAAAAGATAAAAAAAAAATCTGGTAGTGGTTCAGCACTTCTGCCACCATGAAGAATATTCTCAATTTTTTTTATTCAAATCAAAAATCATACGGCACACTCGATTTGTTGAAATCACCTGGAATGACCCGGGTGTGAGAGGTACGAGGGGCGTTCAAAATATTCTCGGTATTGATATCTTACAACCTCTTCTAAAATTTCTTTCGTTACTGGCCGCTAAGGTTTATTCATTGACATTAAAAAAAAGTATAATTCGAACCGAGATGTTCTTTTGTTTTTCTGCAATTGCTGAACAAACATGAACATCATGTGGGAATTGACAATGTTAACTAAATTAGAACATCGATGCGTGATAAAATTCTTGACAAAACAGGGTAAAAATCAAAAAACCATAAAAGAGGAAATGGATTGTGTTTACCGTGAGTCTGCTCCTTCTTTATCTACCATTCAAAAGTGGTCAAGCGAGTTTAAACGTGGAAGGGAGAGTGTTGAAGACGACCCTAGACCTGGCCGGCCTGTAGTAGCTACTTCACAAGAAAATATTGATAAAGTGGAAAAACTTATATTGGAAGATGGTCGAGTGAAGGTAAAATCTATAGCACAAGTAACCAATCTCTCTATTGGTACCGTACATGATATTATCCATGACCATCTTAATATGTCAAAAGTAAGTGCAAGATGGGTTCCGCGAATGCTGACTCGGCTTCAAAAAGACATGCGTGTAGCTTGTTGTTCCGATTTTATTGACCTGTGCGGTGAAAATCCTGATGAGGTGCTGCAAAGAATAGTTACTGGAGATGAAACCTGGGTTCATCATTATGACCCAGAGAGTAAACAAGAGTCCATGCAGTGGCACATTAAGGGTTCAGCTCATCCCAAGAAGTTCAAGGTCATCCCTTCAGCTGGCAAGGTCATGGCCACGATATTTTGGGATTGTGAAGGAGTATTACTGATCGATTATAAAGAAAAAGGTGTAAATATCACAGGACAGTACTACGCTAACATTCTACGTCAATTAAAGGATGCAATCAAAGAAAAGAGGCGAGGAAAGTTAACCAAAGGTGTTATGCTTCTGCATGACAACGCCCCCGTCCATACTGCTCATATTGCCAAGGCAGCTATTGTTGAATGTGGGTTTGAAACTGTTACTCACCCACCGTATAGTCCGTACTTAGCCCCCAGCGACTTCTTTTTGTTCCCCAATCTTAAAAAGGATCTGCGTGGAAATAAATTTTCCGATGATGAAGCATTGAAGGCGGCAGTGGAGGAGCATTTTTACACCAAAGATAAAAAATATTTTTATGCAGGATTAAAAAAAATAATTGATCGATCTTTTAAGTGTATGAACATAGGGGGGGAGTATATTGAAAAATAAAAATATCAAACTTTTCGTACTTGTTTGTTTTCATTCTCATACCGAGAATATTTTGAACACCCCTCGTAAACTATCATATTTTCCGCCACAGAGCGTGTGCATGTGCACTGCACTCTGCATCTGCAGTAAGCCCCGGGTGAAGTTGCCACAGGTTCCTAAGGCACACTGCAGTGTGTGAGCGGTATGTGAGCTGACCGGCGGCTTTGTTGAATGAAGCTTGTACTTTATATTCGGGCTATATCTATACATATAAGTTCCATATGTTAGGTAATTAATTGCGTAGCCAAATCATCGTATTCTGTCGCCACCGAGCGTGTGCGTTGCGCTCTGCAGCACTCCATGGATGCAGTTGCCAGGTTCTGTACGGATATGATGGTCGTTCTTGTCTACGTGACAGCGTGATAAAACGGTGTCCGTCACTTTCTTTCCCACGGTGTTAAACAGTGACAGTTATTTTATCACGTGGATAAAGATGGATAAAGCTATCCATAATAGGCTGGCTGAAGCGCTGTGTGTTGAGTGAAACGGCGTGCGGGCTGACCCACTTTTCGCAACTCACAGACGTACGTACGTGATTTTGGTTTTCTTGTGTCTTGTTTAAAGTTTATTGATGAATCACTTAAGGGACTACCCTCCCGGAATATGGGAAAAATCACATAACTGGCTCCTGGTGCGATTTTTTATTAAACGTTTAGTATTTTAACTATATCACAGTGTTCAATTTGCACATATCAGGGGCGAAGCACGCGGGCTGGTTGTTAAAGTTATATGTACATTGGTATCATAGAGATCCTCTGCGATGAATAACATATGATATGAATAACAGATAAATAAGAAATCACAGACAAATAAAAGCGAATCTTCGACGGATGTTTCTTAATTGGTCTTTCGAGTACTTTAAATATATCGTTTTTAATCAAGTTCTATTGCTAATGCATGACAATCTAAACTAAGATTCTTGTGTTATAACAATAATAACGATCTGTCGTAGCACCATGATATCCGCGCCTCGCCTATAGCAGTGGTAGCACAATCGGAGCCGCAAGACGAGCGACCGCAGCGGGCAGCTTTGTGCGCTCGCTGCTAAATTACGACACGGCTGGGGTGGCGAGCTGGGCGGGGAGCGGGGCGGCGAGCGGAGCTGGGACCATCATCATAATAACCAGTGTTGTGTGTGTGTCCATCATGTTTTAGTTTTGTTATTTAGTTATAGGTTAGTCATTAATATATTGTACGTCCGTGATGGATAGACTGTTGGTTCCTAATTGTATTATGTCAACATCTTTGTACACAGTTATACAATAAATAATATCTTATCTTATACAATACAATACAAATACTCTTTATTGCACACCTCATTACAGAAAACAATACGGATAATACAGGAAGAAGAGGTTAAACAACAGGCGGTCTTATCGCTAAAAAGCGATCTCTTCCAGACAACCTTTAGGTAGCGGAAATTAATAAATTTATGTCATGTCAGTAGGTGTTTCATATTCAATATAAGAATTTTAGCACAGAAAAACACAATACAAAAACAGTATAACACAAATAAAAATAAAATAAAATAAGATACATATACATACACAAATACATATAGTATTTATTGAGCAAGAATATAGGTGCGTTATATTTTAATAAACGGTAACTTGGCCGACTTTTCTGGATCTAGACGATTTCGTTATAGGTAATGACGAAATTACCTAGCACTTACGCCGCCGCTAAGACGTTCCTGTACTGATTTGTTTGACATCCGCATCCGCATAAGCTCCGCATCGATTTTATGCGGATGCGGATGCAGATGCGGATGTTGAAAATAATGCGGAAGTTCCGCGGTTGCGGATGCGGATGCGGATGTTCGCAACATCCCTGGTGTAAATATGCCAGCTATAGGGAAAAGGAAACAGGTAAAAGTATTACGGAGCAGATAAAAAGTGAAGTTTAACGAGTCTCTTGAAAGAATTAGGAGACTGGGCGCCTTATCTTATCTTATCTTATCTTATCTAGTGTGCCAGTTCCAAGGGATGCGGCTTGCAGTATATATTAGCCAATCTACCCTTGGACGCAGCGATTCGACATTTGTATGGCCAACAAACCAACAAAACCTAAGTGACCGTGTGGTCAACGTTGTTCCAGGTTTTAAAGTGAGAGCTATAATTAACTAAGTACTTATCCATATCAGCCCTAGTAGCACGGTCGCATTTTTATCACTTGTCACCATGCCTGTCACGTTCTAACAAGTATGTAAGTGCAAAAGTGACGGGCATAGTGATAGTCGATAAAAATGGAACCATGCTGAGCCCGCTGATCAATACTTTGCTTATGTCATGCTGCCCTACGCAAGAAAGCTAGTCGAAATCGTCCCTACCCATAAAAATGTACATTTAGATATGTAGCTATTTTGTTTGTTAACTGACTTCTAAGTCAAAGTTTTCAAAAGAGTTAAATGTTATGTTATACAACGATTTAATAAATGATTCCATTAGACGACTGATCAGTGTTGAGTACATAACATTTATAAAAACAAACCGCCAGTAGAAGCACTAGATGTTCGGACTAACCCGCCCCAGGCTTGAGCGTCAGGTGCCCGTATTTTGGTCGCTTGGATCCGACTAGCCCTCGCCGTTCAGTTTATGTAACGCGAACACATAGCTTATACCTACCCTCCACTATACATACTCTACGTACATAAACCCGCTTCGCTTCGCCGAGCTTCTAGCTCACCTTACTCGGAACTAGGAACATGAATACTGAATAACTGTCGATTGTAAAACAACTAGAACAAATGAACCGATGCGAGCAAAAAATCTAACCCTTTGGGCGAAGGGGGTTTCGTGAAAGGTGAAGTCTTACGTGCGCGAGGGGGTGGGGAGGGACGTGCGGGTCTATTTCGCAGTAATCTCGAGGCGGGAGCTCGCGTGTCGACGCAGCTAAAATACCGTATCACTGGGACACACGGCGGGCGGCGAGCGGTCAAACTATTTCATTTCATTTCATTTATTTACTGCAATCCATGCTACATATGTATAGGTGTTATAATCATTTAAATTGTAACAGCATGGACTCTGAATAGGGTATAGCATGATAATCTTAAAAACTAAATACTTAAAATTACCTTAAAACATAACATAACATAATTTTGATTTCTACACTGAATAATCCAAATATACTTCCGATGACTACATAATAGCAAGCCCTAAGAGTGAGATCTATTATCTCACTCTGGATAATGATCGGTAGATAATTATGAATTATCAATCTGAATCCACCTTTACCTCACCATTCTTCTGAAGCAACAAAATTCGCATAAATTGAGAGTAATAATGTGTAGGTATACATAGTCCGGTATTTGGTCGAACTGGTAATAAAAATGCGTTCACCGAAATTACTGAAGCCATATTTCCGAGTAGAGGCATGAAATGATATTGGGTGAAGTTTGGAAAAGGGAATTTCCACGAAACATCCATTACGAAATACCTATTTTTCACTCCAATATTCTGTTACCTAGTCCAGGGGACGGCAACCCGCGCCTCGTGAGCTGCATGAGGCTCTTTTGCGGTTTTTCAAGTCACCCAAAATATTTACTCAGTATTATTAGACCACTCCTAAAACTGGTTACATCTACTCCAGCTGTACCTTCTTCTCAATAGTTTGCCTAGTTGTCCAAGCCCGTGGGCGCTGTGTGGTGCTGAGTCGCGCTGGCCGCGGCCGGCGGACTCAGCTCGTTTCTAAGAATTACTCCGCGCCTTAGCGGACAGGGAAATTAGATGGCGACCTTTCTGTATGCGCAGATTTAACGAAATAGATGGATATAGTCAGCAGATATGCACCTGCTACTTTATTGTAACTACCTATATAACTATACTCTGAAGCGGAGTTAGTAAAATGAACGATTTAAACTTAATATGACGTGACGTATTTCAGAAGTACCTAATATAAGTAAAAATTTCAAAGCTATTTCCTCGGCTAAGACGACCACGACGACGAGAGCGAGATCTCAAGTAAGTATGCGTTGAAAACAAACCCTTTTAATCGATACATAGACTTTGTAGGCATGGGTATAGCTATTCATCACTTAAATAGGCAAATCGCACTAAAAATTGCGTTACTTTGGTGACAGTTCCTTATTTATGAAGGGAGAAACATCGTGGTCGTGTTTATTTAAATAAGCAGATGAAATAATAAAATGGTCTCTTATGTTTTTCCCAGTTTCCCCAGAGAATCATGAGCAACGACTATTATTACGAGTATGACACGATATGTCACGTTGTCTGAAATCCCTAGGTTTAGAACTGCCACATCTGATTCCACGACTGATAGACAGACTAGGCTCAATACGGCCTTAGCTGACAACCCTAACTCTACGGTCGCAGGACTGATAAAATGATCTACAGGATAAATAATGTGCTCAGTATCTCAATCTTAGAATAGACAACCTAATGGAAACAAACAAACAGGCCAACGACTTTTCCCATTTACACTCGCACTACGAAGTAAATAATCGTTCTGTTATGGCTACAGAAAAACAGTGGAAAGAACGTAATTTTTTAATAGGCAACTTATAATTTTTAATATTTTATGAATCACTAAACAATCTAAGCAGTTAGGTAAGGCAGGGTCACTCGGAGGACTTTAAAAATAAAAACCGGCCAAGTGCTAGTCGGACTCGCGTTCCAAGGGTTCCGTACATTAAGTACGACTCACGCTTGACTGCACATTTCTAACAGATTTTCCTGTCATCTATAGGTAAAGAACTATTTTGCGTATTTTTTTCAAAATGTTAGACCTAGTTTCGGCCCCCATGTTTAAAATTCATTTGTTTACGTTACAATGTCCATCTTTGGGTCACTAATTTACAATATGTGTACCAAATTTCAACTCATTTGGTGCAGTAGTTTCCGAGTAAATAGGCTGTGACAGACGGACAGACAGACAGACGCACGAGTGATGCTATAAGGGTTAGTTTTTTCCTTTTGACGTACAAAACCCTAAAAAGTGCTCTAGGGGCTATGTTGGTTGGTTCGGATCTTCGGATTAAAGCAGTACCTACCTATACATCTGACGAGGTAAAAATAACTCGTTCAGAATAGCATCGAGCGTAATGAAAGCGGATCAGGTGAATTACAAGTAGAGTCGCGAACACAATCACGCGCTCGGGAGCGCCGCCGACTCCCTGGAGTCGCTGATACGTGACGATCAGCGGACAACGAAACAACTTTATTTACTCCCGACCCGCCGCCCATAAATATTAACAGGCGGATAGAAACGCAAACGCAACTAGCCAAACCGTATTAGGGCCACGCGAGGTAACCTTTCGGTAGCTAAGCATTTTTACTTACAGATTAGGTAGGTAATTGAAGGAGGAACTTTGTAACAGTTGTTCAAGATGCATAGATAATAAACGGTACAGTGTTATCGAAAGCAAGCCTATCTACATTAACACTGAAACTTTCTACTTCCACTCAACTACTTTCTGCTTAACTAGGGTTTGAGATCCGGATATCCGGATATCCGAAATATCCGGATATCCGTCAAATCTAAGATCCGGATCCAGCGTCTCATAGGATCCGGATATTTCGGATCTCACGGATCCGTTAAATATTGCATTGGTCGCGTTATTGGTACGCGATAACGTCATAAAATAAATACAAATATTGCTTAAACTAAACAGTAGTAACAATAACAGTCTTAAAATTAGCTACCTGCATGCCTCCTGACTGGAATAAGGGTAATTATTTGTATGTTTTAAAGTAATTTTTATCAGGTTTTCGCTCAGTCACCTTTGGGTCGTCTACCTGGAACATCATTAGTGCTTGTGCGTGTTGATGTGTTATCTGACTTTTTTGTGTTATCGTGTCGGTTCCCAGTCTTCTGTTAACATAAATAACATGTGCTTGATGTGCTGCTAACTGAGTAAGTAATATTGATATTACACACGGTTGCTGCGTCGCCAATTCCTTTTTCTTTGAACTTGGCTGGACACGCTACCGCGTGTCTAGATATTTTTTTCTCGTTATCTGTCCGCTCCCACGGCTCATATATGAGCCAGAACGCTTATGGTGACATCACATCGTGGGATTTGACAGGTTAAGAAGCTGTAGCCCAAATTTCTTAATTTCGCGAAACTTTTGTAGTAATTTTACATTATTTTGCAGTAATTAACTGGATTTATATAAGTTTCATATATACCTATAATGGAAGATTGTTGTAATGGGGACTGAATAAATGAGTTAGATACTTTTTCTAAGCCATTTTTCTCAATCTAACGACTGAAGGTATAGCTAATTATACCAAGGTAAAGTAAGTACGTTTTTTAATAGTATAATTATATCACATCACACAGGTATAAAATAATAAAAGTACATAAATGTAACTTTTTCTCCATTTTCTATTTTGTGAGCTTATAATGGTAAATTTAAGTAAAAACGCCGAAGTTAAAGCGGTGTTTTTAGGCACCTTTAGAATTTATTCTTCTGAGCAGATATATAGAAATAAATTTGCTTTAATTCCTTCATTTTTGGCGTTTTCGGTTACAAATCGACTACGCGGCCTCCTAAAAGAAAAATGCATAATATTATTAATAGTAATACCTAATTAAGACTACACTGAATATATTATTATACTTATTTATATCGTTTTGAGATAATAATAATTATAATTAACTAAAATATGAATATTTTACATTTTACTAGCTGTTCGTTGTATGTAAGTTGTAAATTTCGTCACCTTTCTTTATACAGATCCGTATTATCCGAATTATCCGGATATCCGGATCCGTCAAATTTTAATATCCGAAATATCCGGATCCGAAAAATTGACGGATCTTGCAAACCCTATGCTTAACTATGCCTTGGTTAATTGTTAATGCTTGAAATATTAAGGCAATACTCAAGAATTTTGCATGGTATTAAATACCTAAATAAAGAAAGGATGAAAAATTTAGCCATTATATTTCCAATGTGAAAAATAAAATATTAGTATCATCAGGTCACGACCCTGTTATGTACGCGTCAATACGTTAAGTCTAGTGAGCGTTTTACGGCTAGCCGTATATCCGGAGGACGGTCGTGGATTTATATAGGTACCTAGTGCCCCTAGTGGTTACAGGTGCAGATCCGTCGTGCCATATATGACTTATGCCTGGCCATATAAATAATGCCATTAGTTCAAATATGCGCGCTTGAGGTACTCCCGCTGACTCGATTACTGCTTAATGAACCAGCTATATGACCCGATGCCAGCGGATACGAGCGGGTGTTTTACGACGTTACGACCGTATGGCCGAGTAGGTGTACGTACAGTCAGCACAACTATTAGCGCAGCACCCCTGCATACATATTTGTATTAAAGCTACGTAAGCTACGGTTTAGTGCAATCATGTAAAGGGTGGGTATCTAGGTTTGTGTACAGTCGCCATCAGATATATCGGAGCGACTAAGGCGCTCACAAATATCTGAACACGCCCCTATTGTTAGGGCGTTAGAGTCTTAGAGTGCGTGTTCAGATATTGTGAACACCTTGGCCGCTCCGATATATCTGATGGCGACTGTACCTATTACCAATATTACCTGCTTCTTGCAAAAGTCATATCCATATCACAAGGCTGTCCGTTTGATGACCTCGTTATCGCAAGCACAGGTTCTAATACGTCACAGTTGCCCAGAAGTCTAGCGACACCATACTTTATCTAATAGCTATTCCTCGCTATAGCTGCCGTGGTACCCACCTCGTTCCATAACCGTAACATTTCGCCGCCGGTACAGGCACTTTGCTTATTAAACTAGAGCTTCAATAAAAATGCTCGCGACCTTACGACCGGGGCTGGCGCGGAAATGGCTAATACCTCAATCAACGAGGCTTATCCCCTATTATGTATTACACCTTATGCCCTCTGTAAGTTAAAATTGCTGTTGTTTTTTTACCCGACCGGTTTTTATTTTAACCGCAAATGTGAAAAATTATGTGAAAAATGTAGGGAACTTTTTTCTACTTTTAGAATGAATGGTTATGGTTTATGGTTTAAGAATTTATTTCTCCAAAAGAATATTACATTCACTTACATAGAGAAATACAAACAAACATTATATACATTATTTACAGAGTGCAATATTTGTTTAATCCTAAAGGTATAGTTGCTGCTAAAGAATAATGAGTGGCGATAACTTCACCGACAAAAGCAGGCTCTTAAGTAATAATGATAGTGCTCAAGATTTTGGGAATAAATTAAAATTTCTCGTAATCTTAAAAACACGTGTATGTACGAAAACACTAAAATATTCATGAATTAAAACACGAACACTGAAGCGGTTAGGGTTGGGAGGTTTAAATTAAAGTCCCAAACGCTTTATAACAAATAAATTTATTTTTAAAAAATAACCCGAGCGGTGGTCGTGGTAGTGGTCCGTTAAATTTTAAATTAGCCTGTCTGATTTCACTGACGTAGGTGGGTACTCCCCTGACGTGGCAAGGTGGTCGTGCGAGCCCTGTGTTCGGACGCCGGGACGTCTCGGGAAGCGCCGAGGTCAGCTGGTGCGTGAAGCCGGGAAGCCTCTGGAGGGCCTCCTACTCTGCGGTCGGATCAGCAGGTCCCCCCTGCCGCCGTAGTTCTTAAGCCGTCTAATTGCACCCTGGAATGTACATCGTCCAGCTTTATGTCCACGTATTAATTGGCCGCTCGGTATGAACCCCAACGATGACGCTAAGCAAGCAAGGGAGTAGCAAAAAGTAGATGGTGGGTGTTCATAACCAGAACGGAGTTACAGCGGTTATGTGATATGGCAAGTAGGTACCAAAAGCAGAGTGCAAGATTAGAAATATAAATTACAATAATGGGGATCAACTAAAATGATAAAAGTGCTATAAGCTAAGCTTGTGAGCTAAGGCTATTAATAATCTGAAGTTAAATAACACGCTGGGCAAAATGTATGAGACGCCATGTTATAACGGTACTTTTACCGTTACGCCGCGACGCGGCGGCTAACAACACTTACTAGAGAGGAATTATTTTAAAATACATGACACAGGCAAGGCACAATTAACACTAGGTACTGAAAATAAGCGTTTTAGCACAATAGAATTTAGCACACTAGATTCTTAAAACTAAGTAACGTTCAACACTTACCCAAACGGGGTGCGGGACGGGTAGTAATTAACTAGTATTGAAATCATTTGCTTATAGCAAATTTTAATGATTTAGCTACACTTGGCTAGCATTGCCGATTTAAAAAATATTATTTAGACTTGCGCCGCCGCGTGAGAGGACACGGCACACGGCCGTGAACGCGACCGGCAGCGTCTATCCCTAAAGACGATCGAGCGCAGAGTGGGGCGCGGAGTGATGGCCGGTGGTATAAGAAGGGTAAAACTGCTGACATCGCCGTTCGGCGGAAAGTACAGTCGCGCACAGAAATGTTATGTTAATTTCTTAATTTCACATTATTTTAAATAATACTTTTGATTTAGATGCCTATAGTAACGTGCATCGTTACAACACTAACCTAAATAAAATGCCAGCGTTTCACTTCGCGTTCTTATAAAGACCTTAAGACTCGTGTAGGTACCTACGGTACCTACAACATTTCCTGAAAACACTCAAATTTAATTTATCGGCAATTTAAATATTAACCAAAAAATAAAACGCTAGCGTCTAATAAAGCCCTCTAATAAAGACATTCCGGGTATCTCAAGGATTCCTTGTTCAGTGTGCACGCGTCATTATTTATGCCACGGCGTCCGGCGCGCTGACGACGCTCGTCAACTCGTCAACGACCGTCGTACGGCGCGAGGATCGTCTAGTCCCCGTTTTACGATCCGGGCTTTGATGATGCCTCGACTGCAGCCTGCAGCTGCACGCCTGGGAGTGTAGATTATCTCGCGCTAGATCTCGCTTAGCCTCGTGAGCGACACTTTCAACTAAACCAACGATGGACCTTCTGAGCAATAAGATTTACAAATAGTGATTCGCGCATGACATTCGTACTCGGTTTTAGCAAACGCGCAGTCACAGAAGTATGATCGAGTACCTACCTAATGTCATACGCGATTAGCGCAATACGCCTGTACGGCTACCATCAGTTTGGCACTGACATAAACGCCATCGAGAACGTAATTTACTTTCTATACATCTCGCTCGTACTCGCATATTAGTGCCAACGAGATGTATAGAAATTAAGTAAATTACGTTCTCGATAGCGTATAATGTCAGTTTTGACACTGTCAGTGACTCATGGTACGGGCTCTGAAATTGTTAGGTAAGCAACTGTCAAACGGGACGGACTGTCGTGATGAAGGTATCTATTACCTTCTACTGGACGAATTTAGATTTACATAAGTACATGTATTTTATTCAGCATTAGCTTTTTTTTTCATTCATAACAGTATTCAATTTTGCAGCTCGCTGTAGCTACAAGAGAGTGAATTGAATACGACCCGTCTTACATGATCTACCTAGCACTTAGTAATCTGTGTCCAGGACGCCCAAAAGGCGAAATTTATAGTCAAGAGCTTGGGAAATGCTTTATTCGGGCAGTTCGCAGTGAAGTATCTCCGCGCTACGCTCGCGCTGTCGCGGGTTTAATTTAAATAATACTCAAGAATACTCGTGTGTGATCTTATTTCGCAGACATATGGTTTTAGAACGCCAGAAAAGCTTTAAACAGAATTTATTTATACGGGAGAATTAGTGCTTTGAGATTTATTTTAGTTTCATGCCTGTTTTTATTGATGTTTTCATGAGATAACTTAGATTTGTAGTATATCTACTCATTTTAGCACGTTTCTGGTTGCATCCTCTAAAGGTTTTTACTTCAAAATTGTTTTATTGAGCTAGTCGGGTGGGGTTAGAGAAGCACGTATGTGGAATTTAACCGTAATAAATTAACCCTTTTCTTTACTTACCCCACCTAAGTTCATTAAGGGTCATATTAGTGCCTACTTTAATATACTTAACTGAAATATCGACGACGTTACATTTTTATCTGTTACTGCTAGATTTTAGAAACAGTTCTTCTTAGTAGTTTCCAGAAATGTGACCACATGCAATTTCCTGTTGTGATAAGGCTCATAATATGTATGTCACTGGCGTCACTGTCACTGGTTCAAACCCTCCATGAGAGAACTCCCATCTTCACAATCTGATTAGTTTTAGCCACGTCTGCCTGTCGAAAGGTAGATGTTTATTGCCGGCACTGCAAGGAGCTGTGATGTACCTATAGATAAAAAACATCATATGTTGAACTGATTTCCTTTATACTTAAGGTATTTTGGAGTGCAACACCTGCATCTCGCGAAATGGCGCGAGTTACGATCGCTGCATTCACGGGCCTCATTTCCGGAGGTCATAAAGAAGTGCACCTAATTTCGTTTAAAAAAAGAGGTTAATGTGATTGGTTCTCTTTTCAATTAAGTATGCCTCATTCGAGACAGTCGAGGTATGCGTATATCTTTCCTTGCCCATTAATGTTTTCAGGTAAGATGGGCAAAAAAAGATCATAATTATTTTTCATTTTTCATGCTCTGAAAGTGGGTCATTGTTTACCTGAAATGCAGGTTGAAAGTGGCACGTTTCTTCGGCTTCGTTTTCTCTGTGTTTCCGTCCCATAAGCGACTAATAAAATATTGTCTTTATTTTCCCCCAGAACCATTAACGTTTTGGTAGTTAATATTTCGTTATACACCACTCTACATTTTGAAATATGCAAGAAGATGTTTTTGAAATATACTATGCATGCATTACCTTACGCAAATAAATAAACTATGAATTATTGTCGTCGGAAGTAGAAGACTAACTAATCTTCGATTTGCCGACGACATCGTTCTGTTCTCCTCGACTGCTTCCGAGCTACGATCAATGCTTCAAGACCTCAGCAATGCAAGCCTCGAGGTTGGACTTCGGATGAACATGTCGAAGACCAAGCTGATGACAAATATCAGCACCCCACGTAGGATTGAGATAAAGGAGAACCGGTTGCATATGTCCAGGAGTATATCTACTTGGGCCAACTAGTTTCCTTCCAGGCGCGACAAGAGAAGGAAGTCGAAAGACGGACTGAAAATGCCTGGAGGAGCTATTGGTCCATGAAACATCTGATGAAAGGCGATCTCCCCCTGTCACTTAAGCGGAGACTCATGGACATGTGCATACTTCCAATTCTCACCTACGGTGCACAAACTTGGTCTTTGACGGCGTGTCAGAGGTCCAAACTAGGGGTTTGCCAGCGAGCTATGGAGCGCAGCATATTAGGTGTGACATTAATGGATCGTATACGGAACATCACGCTGCGCTCCAGAACAAAAGTAGTCGACGTAGCTCGGAAAGCGGCCAAGCTAAAGTGGGACTGGGCTAGTCATGTCTGCCGAATGCCGAGTGAGCTGTGGGCCAAGATCGCCACAGAGTGGCAGCCCAGCTCAAAACGAGGAGTTGGCAAACCATGTCGGCGATGGCGAGACGAGCTAGACTCCTTTTTAAAGGAATGGCCAGAGACTGCACAGGATCGGGAAGACTGGAAAAAGTGGGGGGAGGCCTTTGCCCAGCAGTGGGACATTACAGGCTCCTAATAATAATATAATAATAATGAATTAAGGAAGACAGACAGCGAAATTCCGATTTTCCGTGTTCGCGGAAACGCCTTTACATCTGGGTCTGTTTGGTCCATTTAACTCACTGCTCACTGCCAAAACAGATTGACGCGCAAACCTAGGCCTAGGTTTGGACCTACTTCTCAATCCTTGACGGCTATTTGCCTGAAACATGAAATGGATAGGATTGTCTTTATCTCCACGTTTTTAATAATATCCATTTCGGGTGTGCAGACCCGGGCCCGGGCGCGCGTCGACGGTATTTTTCGGCGGACCGGGTGCGGACCGCCTTTGCCTTTGTGTCGACGCGCTCGGATAAACTCGCCGGCCGCGGTAAAATGAAACTTCGAAGCGGACATTTTGGGAGATATTAATCAGGTCCTCATTGTATAGCTGTCAACCTAGAAAGAAGCATCGATGACGTAACATAGTCCCTACCATACATTGTATGTAAAATAGTAGGTAAGTATTTTATAAGTGACTAAAGAGGAAACTTAAAGTTGTTCTAATGACTGCCGATGTACCTAAGTATGTAAGTAAGTAATATTTTATATTTAACCACGATGACGACCTAACTTTTCACTAAAGGCTAATACTTAGCGAAAATTCATGTTATGGACATGGTATAAGGAATTATATTTTTTTAAATTACCAAGTTTCTTTAAAATTTTAAAACATTCCATTTTAAAGCGACAAATAGCATAATATTTGTCGAAAACAAAAACCGTGTTGCTGATTAAATGAGACGTTCCGGATAAATCGTGTCTGCAGCTGGCCTTAACCGGGTGCAGTTGCCAGATTCTGAAGCGGCGCAGTGTTGTGTGCGAGGTGCGAGCATGCGGGCTGACCTGCTTTGTTGAATGAAGCCTGTTCGCAACTCATCCGAGTATAGCTTCGGAGACTATCCGAGACGTCAAACTAACAGAAGAGAAAAAATGGATACTTTATCCTCCTCGTATAAAACTGTAAAGACAGACTTGGAGGTGTAGTACCCAATATCACTGAATGTAATAACAGGTTATGAATTTGAAATGGATTTGTTTTGTTTGTCACTTTTGACACTGACAGATCACATCAATAACAAATTAAGATCAAAATTCATAGGTACTTAACTTGTTACTATCATTAGAATATGCCTGCTCTGTTCTACGAAGGATCGAGTTAAGGGCACCTGTTTGTGTCGCGAGCAGAACTAAATATGGAGGGAATCCACTTTTTAAAGACATTCCCATACATCGTGACCCGAATTCATGACTCTTGAGCGTCATACACTCAAGGGTAATCATCCACAGCCATCACAGAAGAATTTATCAAATTTGTATGAGTGCCTACACGCCGTAAAGCGGACCGTGAGAGCCAGATGGCCTACCGCGAACCACGTTCAACGTGTTGCATCTCTATCGCACTTGTAAATTCGTACGTAAGTGTGACAGGGAGGCAACACGTCGAACGTGGTTCGCGGTAGGCCCTCTGGTGGTCGCGATACGCCCACCGGCCGTAGTTACGAGCCGTAGCAAATTAGTTGAAGACCAACGTAAATACGGGCCGATAAAACAAAGGTCAGGCGGCGTAGGCGGCGGCAGCGGCAGTTATAGTCACTGCCGTATTCGAACTTCAAGATATTCACAAGAGACGACACGTACTAGACCCATTCTAGATACGTTATAGTTTAGATTTCTACTAGTTCTCTTTTGCAGCGCAATTCGGGCAACCAATGTCACTTTTACGACAGATCGTGTTAGATATCTATTAGATGTGAATTAGATCTCTAAGTAGGTAATATCTTGCGGAAATCGTTCAAGAGTATCTCCAGAATCGCGGAAATGTCAAATTTGACAGGTTAGATCTTAAACATATCGTTATCGTATCTTGGCGATGTCTAAAAGATATCTAACAGATGTCTATTACAAAATCCGAATCGTGCCGTCAGTCGTGGCTATTCATGTTAATATAATCCAGCCTATGAACGTCCTACGATCTAGAAAGATTAACTTAAACCGACCTTAATACCTCATAACAAGTGAAATATAATATAGTTAGAAATCTGTGTACATAATATAGTTAGAAATCAGAAAGCTGGGATACATTTAGAAACTGCGCGCCCCTCCAAAGCACCTTAGCTCACATCTACTCCTCTGGTAACCGCTTACCATCAGGCGATCCGTCTGCTCGTTAGAATCCTCAACTGCGATATTTGTGGATGTTGCGTCTATAATTGATACGGGATGATGATGATAATGTTAATTGATACAAACTAACATATATCCAAACTACATCCATACCAAACTTCATGTAAATCAGGTTAGCAGTTTTAAGATCCAAAAGGTAACACACAGACAGACTTAATATTGGCTTGAGCTAAACTAAATACAAATCTATACGAAATCGAAGGAAGCGAAAACCCTTAATCACTATAGGAATCGATAAATTTGTTGTTCTGAAAATACGTTTTATATACTTATCATATACTGATCTGATCGCAGTTCACTGCCACATGAGCGTGATTCGCTCAGTGAATGTGTTCAGTCAGCGCGCTGTAAACATTTGTCTTACGCCGCAAAGAAAATTTTGGATGATCATATTAAAAGCAAGAGTAAATTAATGATGTACACCTGCTGGTATTATATGTAGATGCTACCTAAGATATTTGTACGAACAATAAATTTAATAGCGAGTATAAAAGTGATATTTCGTATGATGGTTTATCCATAAATACAATGGTTCTCCTTGCGTACTAATTAATGCAGTCGGCGTGAAAAACGTATCTGCTGCGAACACATGAAAAATTACGATTTGATTTTATTGTCATTGTCAGCGCTATAAAATGACAAAGAAGAATAGCGTGCCTTCGAAAGCAAATACAGATAGCTAAATGTACAGTATTTACAGACACAATCACACAGAATTTCCTTTCCTACGAGACAAATTAGGTCACCCGTTGGAAATGCAACAATAACGAAATAAAACCTGGAGTACTCTAATTAAAGATCCCCAAAAGCTATTCTCGTTCTTCAGGATATGAGGTATAAGTAAATGAATCCTTCGGCGGTGTGAACAGCGGAGTGACAGAACACTATCGAGGCAGTCATTAGACTGGGGCGCACCCACACACGCGACCACGGGGGGTTGGGGAGGCGTCCGCGGATATCTTGCTCTTTTTGCATTTCTTTCCGATGCAAATTTCTCGTCGCGAGTAACGCCAGCATGGAAATGGAAATTGGGAATTTTCGGTAATGTTTTTTAGGGTGCGCCGCTCATTACGCTCCAGAATCTCTAGCGAATAAAAGAGAATCACGTTTTCAATTTTAAACATTTATTTCCCCGCTTGTTAGGTGTGAATTAGCGGACCTGGCGCTTCAACCAGAAAGTTTTTGTACCGTTGGCAGATCGCGTAACAAAGAAAGCTTCTGTTGCATAATCAAATGTCGGGTTTTAATTAAATTTTCTTTGTTCACACGAAACGGTTTCAGAGAACCCGTTCGGAATCGACGGGATCTAATACGCGTTTGGGTTCGCGTCGATTATTCCTCGGGGTCCGGCACACGCGGCACGCGGTAGGGTAGGCGACTCGTAAATCAATATCGGCGGACCCTTATTAATTAGTGCGTTCGTTACGCGGACCCCCGCGGCCCTGCCCCGCTCGCCCCCCGCCTCGGGCCCGCGCTCGCCGGTCTTCCGGCTCGCGTAGAACGTTTTTAATTAGTATCCCCAAAGGGAACGGAAACTCGTAGGCAGCGCTGTGTTGACACCTTGCTCGCTGAAACTTAATAAGACTCCATGCAGCGAGTCTCTGCGCTATAATGAACACTCACACCGGCTCAGCGCGCCATGGGGCCGCTCGCTGCAGCCGTTTGTACCGGGGCCGACAATAGCGGTACAGGAATTAACGACGAATAATAGGAGGATAGTGAATCCTGCTTTTACACGTCGCCCAACGGGAGACAATGCGCCGAGAATATAAGACACGGTTTTGTAACGTATCAGCTGGAAATCCGAACAAAGAAATGCACTCATTTGAACAGGTCTCTTATTCCCGCGTCATGCCAAACAGCCGAGTATAAACACGGCGCGCAGTTTTATTTCTCTGCTCGTAAACGCCATCATAACTCCGCAAAATTGAGATGCAGAACTTAGGAAACGGGTGGATAAAGTTGGCGCAAACTGCGTAAACAATAAGTTGGCGCGTAATCCAGCGGTCGTTACGTAGGTGTGTCATCAAGAAAAGATTATCGGCCGATGTTGTAAATCGTACTCGGAGCACGGAGCCCGGAAGGCGGAGCGCGTCCCCGCGGGCGTCGTCCGTCCGGTGCGGCGTCAATTAGACGGGGGAGGCGCCGGGCGGCCGGCGCGGCGGCCGGGGGCGCGAGACGCGCAAACCACGTATACGTTAGGTATATGCCCGGAAATTCGAGCCTATATATCCGAGCATGTAGCGCGCCTTGGGCACCGTAATTAATAGCGAGAGGTCGAATCGGCCGTCGTCAGCCGCCTAATCTTGAACCCTAATTATTATTCAGGGAGTTTTTCCCGCTTGTTTATGCCGCGAGGGCGCTGATGAAAGAAAATTGCCCCGCGCCGCACCAGACGCTGTTTTATGTGCTTCCGCTGTCTTCTTAATGCGAAATGTTTGCCGAATCGTAAACGTAAATTGGACGTTTGCCTCATTATGATTATTGAGTTAGCTTTATGTTCTCGATTCTTTCAGAGCGGAGGTATTTTTTTCCCTTATAGGAGCGGCCTGTTGTGTTGCTCGCGGTTTTTCTTGTACTCTGCTTGCTTTTATTGCTTTTACATCAGGCTTTGCCTTTACGGACGCCTTGTTTTTATTTCTTTCATATTTTTCAGGGGAAGTATCTAATGGATTGAGGTTGTTTTTGCAGCTAGGTTCTGAAAATTGTTCCTGCATATTTGAGAGTAACATGCATTCGTTATTATTACAAACATTAGAGGTAGGTAAATTTTGTAGCTACATAAAATACATTTGCAAAATCAGGGCGTAAGTATTCTTTGGTTTGTTGTTTGAACTATAATTTAATTAATAACTTTAACGGATTTTCAATCAGCTACGCGGAAGCCAATCGACCCGATCAAATATTTGCTTTAAAAGTTAGAATATGAATAACAAATAAACCAATAACAAACAAACCTATATTTTAAATAAATCTAACTTTGATTCCGCTATTGCCGATGCATCATTTTTAACTACTATAAATAAAAATCCCTTCCCTCACACAAAGCTTTAATATTGCGCTGCGCAAAAGTTGTGGACAATAAAAGTTACTCGCCGAAAGTGGGTCAAAGTTGCCGCGTAATATGTATGTAAGTAGGTCTGTCTGGCTCAGGCCTGCGCGGGTAGTGGGGGCAGGTTGTCTGGGTAGTGGGTAGCCCATAGGTTGCCTGTGTAGCATGTCTGCGGGGTTGCTCCAGCCGCCGACGCTGACGGTACGCGTTCCGAATTAATAAATTTCAATTGATCGCGTTGTTTTGTTGATGCTGTTGTTTTCTATCGGATGGTTATATACATATATTCGTCGCGCCGTGCTTCGTTTCTTAATCGCTCTTCAAATTGATGACTAATAGATACCAACATAGGTACTCTTATAAAGGGTAACTATACTATCTAGTTAGTAAATACCTATTTAAATCTGTAGGTAGCGGTTCTATGGCAATCACTAAATGTTTTTGACTTAGGTCTATGTATTTAATCTAAAGTAGGATTTTTTATTTTCATAATTTCCAAAGGGTAAGTGTTTATATCGTTTATCGTATTTGAAAAATAAAGGTTGCTTTACAAATAAACAACATTACATTATTAGCATAATTTAATTTAATTATTTGCAGAATAAGAGTAAATTACATTACACGTATTAGTGTATGTTATCATACAATTGTAACATCGCCAGTAAAGGAAATCAATATTATTTTTCAGAATAATGGTCCATACAAGCCAACTCACTGGGAAAAGCTGCGAGAAAAATAATTTCCCAACTAGGGCTTGGAATAAAAAGGAGAAAAAATCGCGCCGGACATAGGGGGAGCCCCGAGCCAGCTGCGGCGGTCGCCATATTTGAAATTTTGAAGCCTTTTTTAATTCTCTTGCTTCAAAGACGCTGATTGGTATACCTACCCGACATTTTGGCTTTATCCGTGTGTTTTGTAATGATTTATTTTGTTTAAATTGTTGATTTTTGTACGAGTTGATTTGGCATAGGATGGCAGCAATTTCTGCAGATAGGTAAATTCACAATTTTTTTACAAGAAATAGCAATTATGATGATTCTATTTATTGACTCCGACATGACATATTGTATGGAATGCTCGTTTGCCTCCTATACATTTTAATGCAATTTGGCATACATGACAATTCATTTAAAAGTGATTTGATTACTAATGCCTATCTATAACTATCACCTACAACGTAATATCGTTCAATCTTCTTATCGCCGTATTTACCCCCGGCCGTCCGCGGCCATGTATTTGCGACGGAAACCAAAGGGGGTGGTAATATCGGGTACAATCTTCTTATCGCCGAATTTGCCCCCGGTCCGCAGCCATGTGTCTGCGTGCTCGGAGGTGAATCCGAATACAAATGAAGACATTAGGCGCGCGGCCGCTCGTTAGGCGACCATATAGATTACCTCCGTAAGATTCAGCTTCATATTAAAGCGAGTTGGGTAAACTTGCCGTGCCTAATGATTGGCACTGATAAGTACCAGAAATGGACAACTATTTTCGTAGGAAAGTCACGCTACAGCCAATAAAGCACTACATCAATAAAGTTAAAGGTGGTAATAATAACGGTTTTATGAAACTTACTTTACCTCACTTTGAATAGCAATTACTTGAAATGAATTATTACTTTGCGGCACAAACTATAATAATTATAGTTATGTACCTACGTAAAAAAAGAGTTGCGTGCCACACTAAACTAAGACAACCCATGCATACTCTTTGAAGATTACCTACTTATTACAGTACCTATGCAGTGTTTTTTTTTTTAATTTACATGCATAGGGGAAACTGGGGAGGGTTGATCACCCCTTTTGTTTTTAGCATACATTTTCTTAACTATTTGTAGTATTGAAAAACTTTATACACCATACGACTCAGAATTTATCTCTTCATTAATAGTCTGAATTAGAACAGATTTGTGCAATAAATTAGATCATTATTTAATGAAAACCCATACTGTTGACTTTTACCATGTGTCCCCTATGTAAGGGAGACTTGTTTACCCCTGGTCGGGAGCCTTGATCCTAGGGGGATC
This sequence comes from Cydia amplana, assembly GCF_948474715.1. Taxonomy (NCBI): domain Eukaryota; kingdom Metazoa; phylum Arthropoda; class Insecta; order Lepidoptera; family Tortricidae; genus Cydia; species Cydia amplana. Next base: position 7,641,884 of record NC_086085.1, read on the forward strand.
AAGTGACCCTGGTTCTTGGGACACATGGTAAACATATTTTTACCATGTCTCCCCATACCAGATTCTCATTGATTATATAACTCGGACCGCTATTAGCAATGCATCCATAATTTGTAAAATACACAGCAAACATATATATATTGCATCTTCCATGCTTTGAAGTTAGTATTTCCGGTAATCAGATGTCTAAGCCGAAGGGATCAAGTCTTCCAGATTTGGGGACACTTGGTAAAAAGATTTTAAGTGGGAATGTCATATTTCGAGGGTAGTATCTACCAGGAATGTTGCGGATGCAGATTTTTTGACATCCGCGGATGCGGATGCGGATGCGGATGCGGATGCGGATATTTAAAGGCTCACATCCGCGGATACGGATGCGGATGCGGATGTCAAGATTAGGTACTTAGAAAATATCAAATATTACATTTTTAGTATAATTAAAAAAAAAAACGAAACGTTTAGTATTTATTGAGCAAGAATATAGGTGCGTTATATTTTAATAAACGGTAACTTGGCCGACTTTTCTGGATCTAGACGATTTCGTTATAGGTAATGACGAAATTACCTAGCACTTACACCGCCGCTAAGACGTTCCTGTACTGATTTGTTTGACATCCGCATCCGCATAAGCTCCGCATCGATTTTATGCGGATGCGGATGCAGATGCGGATGTTGAAAATAATGCGGAAGTTCCGCGGTTGCGGATGCGGATGCGGATGTTCGCAACATCCCTGGTATCTACATTAATTTATTCACTTTATCTACAGAAAATTAATATATGAAGATATCAAACACATATTAATCCATAATCTTATACTTTTAAAACACAATGTAATCGTATTATCCATAAAACAACATAAAATAGGGAATCAATTTTTGTACCAAAAAAAAAAACAAAAATCTAAGTTATTAACATACAATTTCTTGTAACAAACTCATTTTTTTAAAGTTCTTATGAAGGTATTTTTAGCGTCAGATACCTACAGCAATTTTAATTTTTTTACCCATCACTGGTCGTTATTGTTTACTATAATAAATAAGTTTAGAAATTTACTGCTCACGTTTCGAGGACGGTGTTTGAGCTGCATAATCCTAAAATCCTTTCTATGGACCGTCGGTCCTATAGTACATAAGGTCGGAAAGCCATTGAAATAGCATTTCATCCATAAAAACAAATATCGCCGGTTGAAAACCAAATATCGTTATAAGTGTTTTTTGTCGACCGAGTAACATCCCCTGTGTGTAAAACGTTTAACTTGATAAAAAAGACCAAGTACGGGTAGTTCGTAAAATGTTGATGTCAACTTTAGTCAGTCTTTTCAAAGGCCACGGGGATAATTCCGTTTTCGGAGTCGGTTGTATAATTAAAAACTGAATTATACGCCATTAAATTCCGTTTTAATAAACAATAATCAGTCAAAAACCTTGAAAGTTAAAATCAGTGTTTCTCTGGTCGTACTTTCGCGGCATGATTTACTAAAGAAAAGAAAATATTTATGATAGCTCTATGAATCATTTTGTAAGTAAATTTATTACAATGTATACTTGATCGCTTTGGGGGTGACATGATCCCGGAATCATATCTCCCCTGAAGAAAAAGACAAAGTCTCCCCATACATAGTAAGATTATAAAACGTGCCGTACTGGAAACATGTGTTCGCGTATATCAATGTAATCCAAGTTAATCATCACTTCAATAAACAACAAATAAAATAAGCACACTCACTAACATCATTTCCATCTCATATTATAAAATAAATCCAGTTAAAGCTTACCGAAAATTGAATATAGTACGCAGAAAATCTTTCACCGTCCGCCATTTTTGAACCACTGACTTTTCCGATACAGTGCCATGACAGAACGTGAAGTTAGGAACGAATGAATGAGTGTTCCCAGCGCAAAAAATTGTATCTCGTTTGGTTTGATTAAAAATGAAGTTTACCAAGTGTCCCCTAGGGATCGACCCTCCCCACCCTCACCTACAAATCGTACTAATTAACACAACTGAACTGAAATAAGTGGCACTCCTGATAATATAATTGTGCACAGTAAGCGTAAATAGTATTGCGTGCTACATCTAGGGTTGTGATCTATAAGCGACGAGGAGCGCGCGCTGGAAGGGCCACAGTTTACGACTACTAAACTTCCATTTTATGCAAACCTTAACAATTCTTGGAGCATTAAATCCTATGGTATTTTTGTGCGTGTCAGCAGTTGTGGTCGATGCTTAGCATATGTTACGGCGAGAGAATCGTTGCGCTGCGAAGAGTTTTAGGAACACTACTTTATTTAAAGATTTTATTAGTTGATGTGTTTTGTAATAGGAGAAAAATTTCAGAATAGCTGAAAATGACTTTCGCAACGCAGAATTCAGTATAAAATTGGTCAACAAATTATATCTTTTGACAACGAGTTGGAATGTTTACAAAGTTTTCTGTCAGTGTCTATGATGAGGTCCAACCTCTCATTACACTAAGTTTCACGCCTATTATGTAGGTAATTTAAATCCCTCAAATTTGAGGGCTTGGGTTTGATTACTATTAATAGTATCACAAGCAAATGAAATTGTACAGACGAAAGGAACAAATTTAATAATGCCACACAAATGTGGGCAAGTTGTCTGAAAGAGATCGTTCTTTAGCGGTAAGAACACCCATTATTTTATCCCGATTTGTAACTTGTCATTTATTTATGGTAAGTATGCAATAAGTAAAACAAAATTAAATATTGGTATGCTATATTAAGTGCCAGTTGCACCATCCGCACTTGACAGACTCATGAACGTCACCCGGCGCGCCACGGCGCTATGAAACTTTCCATACAATAAAATTTAGCGAACTCTTTACCGATGACTATCACTTTGGTGCAACCGACCCTAAGAGCGGTTTCGCACTACGTCCGATCCGATTCCGATCCGAACACGTGAAAATATGGGTCTAGAAAACTCGGACCGAATTCGGATGTTCGCTTACGCACTAGTCCTATCCGAACCCGTGAAAATATGGGTCTAACTCGGACCGAATTCGGATATTCGCTTACGCACTTGTCCTATCCGAACCCGTGAAAATATGTCTAACTCGGACCGAATTCGAATATTCGCTTACGCACTAGTCCTATCCGAACCCGTTGGTTGTATAAGTGGCTCCCTGCCGCTTCACGTCACCCAGCCGCATACCCCGCCCGCCCCGCTGCCCCTCTGCTCGTACGCAGCTCGGCTTTAACTCGGACGCAGTGCGCGAGCGTTCATACAAATAATACTAAGCCTACTTCGGTCCGTCAAAAATCTTCTCCGGAATGGAGATTCTAGAATGACGAAAAGAAATCGGATGACGGATATCGGATGTAGTGCGTAACTTACCATAGAAATAGTTCTACGGCTACAACGGATCATATTTTCACGGGTTCGGATCGGATTCGGATCGGACGTAGTGCGAAACCGCCCTAAATGCCTTTAAAGCGTACCTACTAGCCCTTCCAGAGACTTTGCGTCCCTCGCAGTGTCCAAGGAGAGCGGAGCGGCATTTGCACGGGAATGGCTATTGAATATTTGGATACGTAAGTAGTTTCATTTCATTTGCCTGCCTTGACCGGAAATTACTCGAGTATGTTTAGGTGAGGTATATGGGTACTGGGTAGGTATATCTAAGATGCCCTCTTATATGTTAATTACAAACGGCATTTTGTTAGTCACTGCTCTGGTAACTAAACCTGAGGTAATTTGTGGAATGGAACTAATAACTTTTATAAGAAAAAAATAGCTGAATTACTAATATATTTCTTATTATTAGTATAATTAAATTAAAAGAACCGTACTAGTATTGGAACTTGGTTGGTTCTTTATAAATGCTATGTCAATTAGGATTTGTAAATCATTGGTTAAGATAGCCGCTATATTGATCTCAGAACTTAGAGAGGAGCGAATGGAACAAATGATGATTAAATGGAATTACTCATAAGTAATGTATTGTACTAACTATGTATTTCTTATAAGTAATTCAACAAAACTAAACAACTCATATAATTCAATATCTACATAGGTGTTTGCAGCGCTAAATTTTGAGCCACCATTTTGACCGACCGCCTATCAGCCGTATTCGAACTTCAAGATATTCACAAGAGACGACACGTACTAGACCCATTTTAGATACGTTATAGTTTAGATTTTAACTAGTTCTTTTTTGTAGCTCAATTCGGGCAACCAATGTCACTTTTACGTTAGATAGAGTAAGATATCTATTAGATGTGAATTGGATATCTAAGTCATATCTTGTGGAAATCGTTCAAGAGTATCTCCAGAATCGCGGAAATGTCAAATTTGACAGGTTAGATCCTAAAAATATCGTTATCGTATCTTGGTGATGTCTAAAAGATAACTTATAGATATCTATTTCAAAATCTTATTGACTAGATGCTCCTATAGTATTGAGGAAATATTTGATAGGTCGCTAAACTCGCTAATTTATTTATAATTGTTATTTAGTATTAGTTAAATGGTTTATTATTATTGTTTTTATAAATTGTATTTAATGTGGTTTCTGACACAATGATTGTATTGTTTAAGAATAATAAATAAAGAATAAAGAATAATCCGCATCGGGCCCTATAACGTGCGACATGTAAGAACTGCTTTGTAACGTGCGACGTGCGACATGTAATTCTTGCAAGACAACAGAATATTCACGTAGAAGCCTCTTATCGACTTACGTCATGTCTGGTCGTTTCGCCGCACAATGCTCCGGCCGCAAGCCTCATCCAGCTTTGTGGGGGCTCCGACCCGGGCTCCGGGGGTGTGGGGGAGGGGTGGGGGGCTGACCGGTGGCCGCCCGTCTTAATCCTCGCGCTCGCGATTACGCAGTCACGTCTCGCGGCATATGCTATACAGTGAGATATACGACGCGAGGATATTAGTGTTTTTTTTAGTTACAAATTTATTCGGTTTACATAAGATTAATTTCAGCCGATGAGCTCAAAGTCCACCAAAGTACTTGATAGCAAGCCACCCCCACATTCAATAAACTCTAGCAATCTTCACCAGGAGAGGAAATTTGTTATTGGTCCCTAATTATAATATTGCTCGACTGCTCGTGCTTAGGCGCGCACGAAATGTAAGTACAGCCGTGCCAAGGACATAATAATAACAAATCAAGTAGAGATTTTAGATAGTTTTTGTATCTTTGTGGTTTTTTTTAATACTATTATTATAGTTTTTTTTTAATTCGACATTTAGAGACTTTATACATCTGTAATACTTTAGTTTGATTTGATATTTGCGGCTGAGATTTATTTTATAATCGCTATTAACGAGAAGAAGTGTACTTTTCTAATAAGATAAAGAGACACTCTCTCCTACAGTAAGTCGTAAGTCTACCTTATCCAGATTATGATTGTCATTCCATAGCTTTTTGGCTAAATCGTGCATACGTTTTAATTAACATTGTATGCGCTTTGCCAAATTATCTTACTCGTCTAGCAATCTTACAAATTTCAGAGTGTACTCCGCTTGTGCGCCACATGTGCGCCACTTACGCCGCTACGGCGTAGACCTAGCTACATATAGCGTAGCATTCACTGGAGCGCAAGGCCGTTCTCTACTCGAAGTAATCACTTAGATAGTGGAGCTTCGAGACAAGCGGTCTACTGCCCGGGCTCAGGCTTCACTTCAGATGTATTCTCATCGAAATATCACCTAAACCTAATCTAGGCACACGGCAGAGTGACAGCCATCGCAAAGCAAGAAAAAACGTCACACCGGCCGTGAATTATATTACACGAAACATTGTGGACAAATTTTATGCATAGCTGCAGCATATGTAATGAGAGATTTGTGTTTATTTCTTGTTAAATAGTCACACTACTGTATACATACCTACATATTATGAACCTTAATTATAAATTGAAATAGATGCCACTAATTTATGCTATTAACTATTAAACTATTATTATAGGTAGGTACTAATTAGTTCGTTCGTTGAAAAATCAAGTGAATAACTTTGTTTATTTTAAGCTCATAGTAAATGTGGATTTTGTTTACTTATTCCTAGCATTACTTATTCTCTTTCTCTTTGAACTCTGCCGAATATCGCGTGTAGTGTACCAAACATAAATTAAACCCCAGTAATATCGAAATGCACGAAATAAATTAAACTAGAACTTCACAAACTCGTGGGTGTTAGTTGAAAATATGTATAAAGGAATTGTGGCATGCTAAGGATAGCACGTGTATGACAAGCCCGAAAAAGTGATTAGCGAGCGAGCGCACACAATTGTGTTTTTGAATTTCTTCTTTGTCTCGATATGTGAAATACGAAAATATTTATAAATAATTATTGTACCTATTGAGTTTTCCGATTAAGTTATAAGGTATCCATCCGAATAAAATTAAGTCACAGTATACCTAGAAACGTTCAGCTAGTATATATGCAATGCAAAATACATCTTCGAGCACACACACGTGTGCCTATATGCCTACCTAGTGTAGTTTAGACAGCTCGCGCGGCCTAGCTCTAGCTTATAGCGAACTGTGTTGACGCAGTAAGGCTGTGCAATAGAGCTAAGCGGAGCTACTTCAAGAGTTACCTATGGTTAGTTTTTACTAGCATTTATCTTCGACAGTCGATGTTGATCGTGGGTAGGCTTACCTACTATTGTAACATCTACAGGTACAAATAAAATAGAACTGACTCAATGGCTCTTGAAAGTGAAAAACCTAGAGAGAAGTGGATTATACAAACCTAAACTTTTTTTAGGCGGGCTTAAGACGGTACATAATTTCTTAATTCGCTTCGCTAAGCGTTAAGCGCTATGATATTATTTACTTAACAGTTGACAAATATCAAATTGGTAGTATTGGTACATTTGGTATGTTACTTATAAACTTGAACCCACGAAACTCTATTTTATAAGAAGTTGAGCACACTAGTAGTTAAGACGGGAACTGTATTCGACGGACGTCAAAGTGGTTTGGCTTTATGTTGCTAATAACTACGGCGAGCACTACTTGCTAAGTATATATTTACATAGGTATACGTGTATACGCAATAGTAACCCGTTCCGCCCCGCACAGCGCGCGCGGCCCGCGGGTGCAGCTGCTCCGTGGAAATGGACGCTCACACCATAAAGGACCCGCGTCTGCCCACACACACTGGTAGCTAAGACAGGGCCTGTATTCGACGGGCATCAAAGTGAATGGCTGTATGTTGCCAATGACTACGGCGAGCGTTGCCATATGGTATGTGTCCGAAATCCCAACTCGTGCCAATGCTTTTTCGGAACATGCTCTTCGGAAAGAGAAAACCTTTTCAACAAGAAAACAATTCTTGGAACTAAGTAATTGGTCTAAAGCGGACCCCAAATTGCTGTGGATGCGGCTGTAAAACGCTCAAATAGGTAACTAAATATGTACAACCTCCCAGTTGGCGATTACGACAGTGAAACCCGCGTATAAGTAGTCACTGTGTAGCTAAAGACAATATCTGTAGCCGTGCCTCTATTAGAGAGAACATTAAGTGATATGGCGATTTGTGTTGCTAATGACTATACATTTTGCGATCGTGTACCCGTATACCCGCGTCTTCCCACACACACCGACTAAGGCAACTGCCTCTATATAGGCAACGAAATAAATTGGAGGTTAAAGTTAATTTTATTTCTATTACTCGTTTATATTTATACGAATAAAACTGAATTTTAAAATATGTCTTCAAGCTTTTATACCTTTGTAATTATGAATACAACTTTATTTATTTACGATTATCCCAACATTTACGTGTGAGCGAGTGGAGCAAAAGGAAAATTGAATGACTGAAATTAAAATGGAAAACCCCATATCATTATACGGAAAGCATTATTATTATTATTCAGAATAAGCACGTGGCGAACATGAAGTATCACTATCAATGCAATTGGGACGTTACCAATTAATACCTCTCATTAACAACAGTTACTATTTACTATTGGCTTGTTGGTTATATATTAGGTACCCTATATTGGGCCCATAAAGGTATTATGGAAAGTTTTGGTACTGACTAAACCTACGTACAAACAGATCTTATTACAAAAGGCGTAAGGTCCACCGATGTACAATCGAGGACATTCCCGGTGAACCACTTCAGAAGAAAATTACCTCAATCCTTACGAGCGAGCTAAACTCCGCCTCCCATAGAGAGAGAGAGAGAATTACGATGCATTTAGGATTCTTTATCTTAATAATGAAACGGGTAAAAACAGGTACTTAATGAGACAAACAATAGGTAGTAAGGACAGTTTATTAGTTGTTGTTGTTTAGGCTATAAGCTGAGCCTCCCCATAAAGATTAACCAATTAGAATGCATTTTGGATTCCTTATCTTAGTTTGCAAATGCCGGTCCAAATCACAAAACCCACGTTTTTAGGTGCCATTCTATTGGTCATCACATTTATGATATCGGCTGACCGTTTGCAATGCAAGACGTTTAAATTTAAACTAATTTTTCCCTTAAGGTGGTTCACCGGGAATATCCCTGATTGTAGGGCAAACCTTGGCTTATCGGTGATACTTGGTAATTCGGTGATACTGCGTTATAATCTTACACAGTTCTCACCATGAGGAAATGCGAGCTATAAAATTGTTGGCAGCTGTTAGTTTTGATGCTTGCAATTGGGTTGGCAGCGATTTAATTGCTTACATTTCAGCATTGTAAGCTCAGCGTAAGATAACAACGCATCATCACCGAATTACCAAGTATCACCGATAAGCCAAGGTTTGCCCTACAGTTAACAGTGTGGGCGATGGTATACTATAGTAGCTGTTTACAGTAGAGGCACAGACATGCTTTAGAGTTTAGAGCCGCTGTTGCGTCGACCACTTTGTGTACGTACACGGTTTCATTGCACATTGCACCTAAACGCACTTAGGTACCCATTAGCTAGGTACCTAGCTAGCATTCGTACCTACCTAATGGGAACGAATGGTCGGGCGATGATCAATTGCTCGTGAATATGTGCAGATTACATCAAGACATTGATAACATGAATATGTATTTGACTGTAGCCACTGGATCATTCTGAATTGTGTCGTCGATGTAAATAGGTAAGTGGTAAGGTCGGCCACATGTTTACTTCTGAGACCTAATTCACCACTACCACTATGAATTGTATGTCAGTTAGTTACGAATAGGTTCTAGAAAAACAAGATGTGGTTCGGCTTACCCAAAGATATGATGTCGCCAAACAAATATTACTTACCTGGAAATAACGAAATAATAGGAATTATTGAAGCTCGTCCATAACATAAGTAATGGCATAGAGAAATATAGTAAGACAAGAGTGCTCACTCCATACATCAGTTAGACTATTAATTTCAGTGTCTACATCTAGCATCGAGTAGCGGAACTATCAGTACTGCTACTTGACAATAGATGTAGCACCGACCGGAAAGTCTTATCTCAACAGCATAAGACTTTCCGGTCGGTGCTACATCTATTGTCAAGTAGCAGTACTTACTGATAGTTCCGCTACTCGATGCTAGATGCTAATAGTCTTTTTGGTACTAAAACTGATGTATGGAGTGAGCAATCTATGTATTTTTTTCACTATGGTAATGGTGACAGTTAAGTGTAAATGTAAAAAAATTGTATCATTATTTAACTGTTTTTAAATTTTTAGGCATTGCAAGTAGGTATAGGTACTTATTTAAAACTTTCAATGGAACATAAACATTCATGTTAATTTTTTAATTATGTATTACGTAACAAACAATAAACTTCTATCTCCCCTGTAAATGTGTAAAGGACACAATCACACAATCAATAGAAATTTACAACCACATAAAAACCAACGTTACTAACACAGATATTAACACACACATTAAAAAGCAATAAAACATTAACGTGTTGTAAAACGATGTCAGCTCGAACTACACAATAAATTCCATATCCATTCCATAATAAAACAAGTCAAAACAAAATAAAACTAATGCGGCAAATCGAGTACGAAGGGCGACTCAGGGGGAGATGCAGGGAGCGGGGGGTTACAACTCTACTACGGCACTCTCGGTTTCATTCATAACTTTTTACAAGTTTATCTGCGGCGATACCTCCTACATATTTATGTGTTTAAGACTGCTATGCACCAAAGATTATTGTACGAAGAAGATGACTACAGTGTTACTTTAGATGCAAGCCTCTACGAGAATTTACAATTTTAATGGAAATGTTGCTAACTGGTAAGTTTGCTACATTTACATCGCATTCATCGTTTAATTTGTGCATGATACGCATTTTGCATTCTCCTGCATGGGCGTTGCACTATTTTTCATTTTGCTTCTAATTCTCATGTTACGCGCATATTTCTGCTGGCGTCTTAAAAGAAGCTGTTTTAATAACCTCACACATATAAGAAATAAACTCGATTATTTAGTCATAGCCGTCATAGGTATTAAACAAATTTAATAAAATGATGATAGTTTACTTGTTGGTGGGTATTTAAAATGTGGTTAGTACAAGTCAAGATTTTAACTGCTTTACGGTAAACACCTCAACATACCTACATAGTTAAAATCATGGCTTGAAATCATGGTTATTTAAACTGAATTAAACGATTATCTGTTTTTTATGTAATGTTCGTCAAATAAAGGAACCAAAAGCCAGTGTTGTGAAGAGCCTTGGCGGTTATACCAATCCTGAAAACAATTCACTAGATGTCTGTGTTATATGTAGGTAGGTTAGATTTGGATGTTGATTTAAGTAAATTGATGATATAAAAAGAAGCTAAGTTCACATATGTATTTTCTAACATAGACGTTTTACTTATTTATCTTTACCAATAAGACACATTAAGGCATAATAATATATCATTATTTATACCTTCTATAACACTACCTAATCTTTGCCTGAAACGCACACATGCGCAATGAAACCGGCGGTGGAACAAACACATTTACAAATTGAAATAAAGTTTGTTTTAGTTGGGCATTGGGCATGAATGAAAGCGAAAGGGAGGGGAGAGCGGCTGATTGTTATCAAAACACTGGCAGATTGCGCCGCTGAAAATTATTTCATTTCACTTTGTATTGGCGCGGCGTTCTTTTTTAAATGCTGACGGAAAGCTGGCGAAAAATCTCGTTGTTTTCGGATGAGAGATCGTTTAAACATCAACAGCTAAAATACGTTTTTATCATATTTGAATACAGGTTAAATAATTAATAACATACCTAATCAATGTCATATACTTAGGTACATACATACGTATCTTAAGTAATTCATCAATTTTAATTAAATGTAAATATGTAGGTACCTATACTACCTATACCTTAAATTAAGAACGCGCGATGACTGTCAATTGATAATGATATGTATCAAACACGATGATGATCAAACGCGCTACGTCCTTATTATTTGATTTAAAATAGTTAACAATCAGAAAATAATATATATCTTAATCTTCATTGTTTGAAGGTCCAATAATTAAAGAAGGCCTGCTTATAAACAGTGAACTATAAACATACTACTCCTGTCTTGTGATTTGACTTTAGGTAAACAGTGCGAGAGTATATAAACGTTCGTAAAAATATCGATAAACTTTGACATATTTCACACATACCGCTATGTAATTTTAAAATATTGTAATCGTAATTAATATTTAATTAAAAGTTAAACTTTTGTTTCAGATGTTGGATATTTATAGTTTCAATGACAATTTTTTTAAAAGGGTTGCAAGTAAATAATGATAGTTAGTATGTACTGTTGTAGGTACTGGGTTTTTAATTCATAACGTTTAGTCCGAGGAGGAGTCCCTTTTGTTATTACGATTTTGAAATTGCTACATATCGATGTCGATGACACTTGAGTCGATAATTAATTAATCACTAGCAATGGTGCATTATTGTCCTTGTCAAACCGGGTTATAATAAGAAATGTTTTGGTAAGATCAGCACGAAAATAGCCACAGAACATATTAAAGAGGTTAGAATGGCTATCGCGCGCAGTTAGTATCGGAACCGGTGTCGCCGCTCGTTCGGCTCGTTCCTCTCCACATTTACTAACACTCACGCAACGGTAGTAAAAATAAAAACTAGCTAGCGCCTTGTGTGCGTGGTGAATGGATAGGCCTCCTTTAGACAGATTTGCTTCTTAATCTGAACGTTATTGTGGCGCAAAAAGGCATGATTACTTCATTTTCGGTCAGCGCGGGCGAGTATCATGGTAGCATGCGAGCGTTTGCTCAAAACCCCGCGGCGACACGTACCCTGCTCGCATCGCCATTCTAACTTGTTCTGTGATGGTAGCTCTACCAATATACCTATAATGATTTTCAATTACGTGCTCCGATATTCCGTTAGACAAAAAATGAGCTTCCAGCATTTATATTGGAAACAAATATGTCTATATCTGCCACGTTGGCTCGCGACATAAAACGGAGACGTGACATGTCCGCGCCGTCGGGGATTTCGCCTCCACGGCAATAAGGCCGTATGTGCCATATAACTGTAATCAAGTTACGTCCTTTAGATTTGGTACGGTCGGTTGATCGCCGTCGCGCAAACAGCGCGTTTCTGGACGCGTGAGGTCCCGAAGGGATATTATATTATTACACACGAAAAGTTAAAAACGTATTAGGTATGTAGTTGATCTTGAGGAATTAAGATCAGGCCATGCATTTTGTTAAAAAATAATTTTCATAAATCTTGGGTGGGTGGGTAAATTTTCAATACAAAACGGAAAACGGCACCTTAAATAATTATTTAGAGGTTTTATGGCCTCAGTGTCCCTGGTGATCGAGGGACTATTTTAGTACAATTGAGATGCATTTGAATTCATTACGATTCCGACTAGTTGCACTAGTCGAGTGACTCGAGTGTGCTCAGAGCATAAAAAGGTCAACGACGGCGTTGCATGAACAAGAGATTTCCTCTGGCTAGGTATTCGTCTCGTGTGACTTTATATCGAAGGTCACCGGGTCAACCAGGGCGCGGGCGCAGCGGCTTGAGGATTTGGCCAAATAACTGCCAGAGGTTAAGATCGAGTAGATACTCGAAAAACATTACGATTATTACGAATACAACGCAATACCGCACATAACTACTACATAGTACTATTAGTTATTCTGTGCCACTAGTAGATATTAGCTATAAGTTTTGCAATAGACAAATATGAAATAAGAGATGGCCTATAATATGCCTATCACATATACTTTTTAAAACTATATTTCCATAGACAATGTTTGGTTATCTATAGTGACCTATGTAGGTAACTCTATTCTATAGCTAACTTATCTCGAAGTTGGGCGGTGATTATCTACAACTACATAGTAGAAGTAAGTAGCTGCGTTTTGGTGCTAAACTAGTTTATGTTAGATTTTTACTTATACTTAAGATACTTATTTAATACAAATTTTAGATCAAGAAGCTAAGCCTGCGATCAGTTTGTAACCGACCATTGATAACTTCTTACCAGCCGTTTCAATCAGTTAAACGGCAGACCCATACAAATCATGGAACCGCATTCACACTTTACAAATTAATCTCATTTGGATCACATTATGAAATCATCTCGCTCGTAGGTCTTTACCTCTACAATACATAATATTATATTGGTGCGAGCTAATTATTTGAAATAAAGTCTGTTTGAGTTAGTAAGTTCACGTAAGTACGGTAAGTAAAGGACATAAGTATATATAGCAAAACGGTTAGCCTGATTAGCAGTTTATAGGACACGTTGCCTGATAAGCACAGTGAGTAGACATCCATAGGGTAAATCTATCTAGGTTTTTTTTCTTTTACTTTTATTACGAATATCTCGTTGTTTAGGTAGGTATATACGCAACGAGCTATCTGGAAACTGGATAGCGATCATAATAATTAAGTTCTAAAGTAGTTTTTTTGCCTTATCAATATTATATGCAATAATTTACTCCTATAAAATAAATTCTTATACCACCATTTAACCGCTTTAATCAGTTCATTAAAATTCAATTGAATAAATTTATAACAATAACACGCGCGCATCAAGTGACATATACCTAAGTACCTACAACCTCTGATGAGTAAACATTAGACAATCAGCGTCAAATTATCACTTCAATTATGTTTAGCGAATTAGGTTTGCTCATACCTAGATACTAGATATACCTATATTACTATACTACATAAAGCATACTTACCTATATTTTTAATATCCATACATTTTTAGTTTTTAAGTATGGTACCAGCAGACAATTTTCCATGCGCAATTTTGTAACGATGCTGCATTGATACACAGAGTTCGTTCAAATTAGGTGATATAAACATTAGCACCAGCTTCTTGCAGGTAGATTATTTTAATACCCAAGAGAGTACTGGAGCTCGAATTTCTTACTCCTCAACGTATTTGAAATGTATCACGTTCAATTAATTTGAGTGCTGGTTGACACGAGTGACAATTGGTTCCACCGACAAGCTAATAAGAAATTTGGAAAAGCTAAGAGCATTTTAGGATGTTTAATTAAACAAATGTTGTCTCGTCCTTCCAATTTGTTATAGCGATTAAAAAACAACTGACAATAAAACAAAAGACTGTCTATCAGCCGAATTCTTTTATACGCCTTAAAAAAAACAATACACGGGTGTTTGACCGTCGTAGGCAACGTGACGCGAACACGAGTCGGTGCGGGGTATGGGTGGCGGGCGGGGGGTGGTCGCGAGGCCGCCCTTGCGCGAAGGTGACGCGGCAATTAAGCGGGCGCGCGGTCGTTGCCGCGCGGCTGGCGCGGTGTCAACGATTCCGATCATCCGAGTGGCGGCCGGACACGGGCGCCGCGGACGTAGGGCTGCCGCGAGGGACGAAGCGTTTTACGTAACACGTACAAGCTGCATAATACCTACGAGAAGGTGTGTATCGAGAAACTTCAATCTTCAAAGGTTTAGAATGATTATGACACACGCTTGTTTCTTTGTCGTGTATCAGGAGCGGCAATCGATTTATAAGAACTTGATTCTTAGTCCAGGTCATTTCGCTCCAATACATTTTAAGTCCAAGCAATTTACACTTGGAATTATGTCTTGCTCTAAACAATCTCCTGTTAACTCCTGTAGTCCTATGCAATGTAATTTATGCTTGTAAGGTTTCTAACACAGGCACTAACAGAAAGTTCAACTCAAATCACACGTTATTGTTAATTATATTTCCGTTTCTTCCGTATACCTAGCTAAAATGCGTGCCCAAGGACATTGCGATGAAGTACTAACAGTTTCAATCACTACTACAGTATCGATTGATATGAAATATTTATTTTTCAGTAAGTATTAGTGGCAACCCTGCGCGGCGGCCATCTTGCTAATATACGCGCCTCCAGACTGCGGTTATCGGCGGCAGCTGAAGCCACGGGTATAATGCGCCACTTGGATATTGTGGGCTCAAGCTTCGCAAGGACGTATTGAGTTTCGCAACTGTGACAACCCTATGCACCCAAGACGCTGAGTAGCGCTGCCTCAGACTGCGGTTATCGGCAATCGAAGCCACTGTGCGCTACTGTTATAAATCGAGGCGAGTTGCAGATCTAATGTATTTATTTTTGAAATGTGGATAGCCCGGAATGGTAGGTACTCAAAATGCTGAATTATACATAGATAAGTGATAAAAAATAGATTCGGTAGAAACTTTGTATTACGATTATTACGAACAATTGTTAGATCACGAATAGTAAAAAGGAGTGATGATTTGCAGTCAACAAGGTACAAAAAATGTACAAATGGCGGACTTATTGCCTAATGGCATTCTCTACCAGTCAACCATAGGGGTCAATTATAAAGAAATATTTTTTACTTAGATTCAACATTGATAAAGCAATTATTGCCAACAAATGAGAACAAAAATAAAAGCAAATAAGATTCTTCTAGGATTATACCTAAGTACATAGCATTATCCAGTTACCACAGAATTAAGTTGCATGACTTCATAAATATTTGACAGTTTATGTCTTCTAAATTAATTTTCTCCGGAGCAGCAATCCTGCCCGGCGGCCATGGTAAATTGCGCGTTGCATACGCCTCCAGACGCCACGGTTATCAGCAGTTGAGCCCGCAGTGTGTGCGCTTTTTAGCTGCACTTTGCGACATGACAAAAATATTTGAAAGTCTACATATTTATTTTTTATAGACTGCGACAACCCTGGGCGCGACGGCCATTCGTAAATTGCGCGCTGCACGCGCCTCCAGAGTCCAAACGCCGCGCCGCGGTTATCGGCAGCTGAGCCCGCTATGTGTTAAGCGCTTTATTTCACTGGCTAAGGGTAGGGAGTAGGGACTTTGTGACATGACAAATAATCTATTTACTTTCTCGGCGGCCTTTGACTAATTGCGCGCTGTACTCTCTCCAGACGCTGCGGTTATCGGCAGCTGAGTCCGCTCGCTGTGTGCTGTGCATTTTAATTTACTACTAGCGTTGTCCGCGTGGCATGCATCCGACTGTGCAGAGGGCCTACCGCGAACCACGTTCGACGTTTTGCCTCTCTGTCGCACTTGTAAATTCGTACGTAAGTGTGACAGGGAGGCAACACGTCGAACGTGGTTCGCGGTAAGGCCTCAGTGTGCCATTTTCCCCATCCTAAACTTATGGAGCGGACTTTCAAAAATGAAGTAGTCCATGTCCCGTATCCCGTATAAGGAAAATATTTTTAACCCTGGTTCTAGTTTAAAAGGTGATTGACCTAAGTGATGAATATCGTTAAATCCGTATTACTGGTGTGATTGCCTATCGATATCGAGTGATTTTGTGTTTTGAAGGTGTCTCCATATCGTCACACGTCAGCCATCGCGACATCAATCTGTGTATCAGTACCTGCTCATATCACGATAAAATATATTTAATATTTATCTGGGAGATCGAGCTTTGCTCGGAAAACATATAAAAACTCATAAATGCGCGTTTTTCCAGCTACTTAATTCTCTTTGTCCAGAGATAAGACCTAGCTAGATCGATTTTTCGCCCCCGAATAGCAAATTTCATCGAAATTGTTAGAGCCGTTTCCGAGATCCCCGAAATATATAATATAAATAAATCAATAAATCTTATACCTTTAAACGAGCAATTCTTGTAAATAAGCAAGAATTGCTCGTTGAAAGGTATTAGATAAATATGAATAAACAACACAGTATAATAACCACTAATAGTGTGTGTTTGCGCACTTTGATACTGCACGCTTTGTGATTATGTAAGAATTTTTATTCGACTCTTCCCTAGTAAAAATCCTGTAATCCTAGAATAATCATAATTGTTATGGATCCTAAGAACACTATAGGTACCTAGCTCCTAGCCTAGGTAGGTATCAGAGCGATCCCTCTGTTATTAAACAGCTGTGTGTCGCTGGCAAACGCACCGCTTGCGGCACGTGTGCGCGCCGCGCCGAGTGCAACGCAGTATTCTGCACGATCGCGGCCCGTGGCTATGACATCGCTTCAAACTGCTTATTAAATGCACTCGTACCTGCCTGGCACGCTCGTCGTTCATTGTCGTTCATTCATATAGATAAAGTAGGTAGGCAGGGTATGGCGACAATTACTGTAGCTGTCTCTAGGTTAACATGGCATTATGTACATACAAATCATAAACAATTTGTTAAAATTAATTGTTGCTATAAGAGCAAAAGAGTTAAGGGGCCCACTGATTAACAGTCCGCCGGACGATATCGGCCTGTCAATTTTTCGAAGCTGTCAAATTTTTGTTCTAACTGACAGGCCGATATTGTCCGGCGGACTGTTAATCAGTGGGCCCCTTTAAATAAGCTTTGGACCAATAACATTTTACTCAATTGATATTTCTCAAAAGAACACTCAAAAGTGCCGCATCAAGTTTCTGCACTTAAATTTCTGAACGTACTTACTCGATCCGCTGAAGGTGAGGCTGAAAGTCGGCCGGGTCGGGGGCACTATGGCGACCGGCCCTGGAAGTGGTCAGGCGCCGGTCGCGGCGGACAGCCGGAGGTCGACGCGGTTATATAGAGTGGTGTAATAAATAGTATGTAGTATGCGTAGAGCTACGATTTGTACTAAATAGCGTAGGAGCCGTAGAAAAGCGAAGCACTATTGAATAGCCACGCAACCCGCCTGGAGCAGCGGGGAAAGTCCGCGTTGCGCAAACATTATTGAATTATTAAGAGAATGGATAGTAGTAAGTCATCACTGGAGTAACACATTTAACCAAAAATATATCAACCTAACCTGTATGCAGTTTCTACAAGTCAGGTTAATTTAATCATTATTAAACTCTTACACATCTCATAGATTTTTTTTCTGCTTCATTATTTTCAACTACCTACCTACATATTTATATTTATTAGGTATACATATTCTGCCAAAGTTTCTCTAACAATGCTCAATCCGTTGTATTGTTTTCAATGAATCGCATATTCACTTAATAATAATTGCATTCAATAAAGGTGTTGATTTCGGTGTCAACCTGCTGTAGCTCTGATTACCTACGTGTAGTGTGGAAAATAAGTAATGTAAAAGAGATCAAACAAGTGAAAAAATTGCAAGGTACAGGTAAATAAACCCACGTACCAATTTAGATTGCTCATATTTCTGAAGTCAAGTTGATTGAAGCGAGGTCTATGGACGCTGTTTCTCTAACATGTATATATTTGATGTATTCAATGGAGGCATGTGTACATGTAGTAGTAGTAGTAGTAGTAAACACTTTATTGCACAAAACAAGTACATAACACAGAGATAATCCAGTAAATGTGTACAAAGGCGAACTTATCCCGTTAAGGGATCTCTTCCAGCTAACCTTTAAGTAACTGAGAGATACATTATGAAATGGTAGTCAAACTAAGATAAACTGTACATGACGGCGAGACTTAAAAGAAGTAGCTAACCCTAGAAACATAACTAAATACGATGCGATGCATTAGGTGCAAAGGCATATACATGTATAAATATACGAAACAATTATATATCCATAAAAATATTAATACATACATTTAAATAAATATATATATATATTTAAATACCTACAAATATACTAATATATATAACCGCACAATCCTACCTACGTGTCGTTCAATTGACATTAATATTATTGCCATAACCTCTTTAATTTTGCCTTCAGCGACGCTACAGACTGACACTGCCTCAGCGGAGATGGCAACGCGTTCCATAGCCTCACAGAGTGTATCGTGAATGATTTATTGTAGGACCGGTGTTTGTGGGGAGGAATAGCGAGCGAAAGATCCGCACTAGATCGCAGCCGGTGGTCACTTCCATCCGCCAGAAATCTAAACCGTTCTGCAAGGTAAGCTGGAGAAGAGGGGCAGAACAGCACCTTATAAAGTAGAGATAAGGTGTGCAAGTCTCTACGGCGGCGGATAGGTAACCACTCAAGCTGAGAACGGAACGATGAAACATGGTCAAATTTTCGCAGGCCAAATATAAATCTTATGCAGACGTTCTGCAGGCGCTCCATCTTATTAAGAAGTTCCTCATTAAGGTCCAGGGTCGCAATGTCCCCATAGTCCAAAAGAGGAAGCAAGAGAGAGCGGGCAAGGATAACCTTCGTTCGAAGTGGGAGAAAAGTTTGTAGGCGCCGCAGGGAGTGCAGTGAAGCGAAAAGTCTTTTGCTGACCTCGGCAACGTGAGCTGACCAGGAAAGAGTCTGATCCATGATAATGCCTAAGTTCTTGACAGTAGAGGAGAAGGGAATGTGAGTTCCATCAAACAAGATATTAGGCATTATCTGACCAGCCAACTTGGAGATGAAATAATCACCACCAACCATAATTGCCTGCGACTTCTTAGCATTTATCTTCAAACCAAACGATTCCGCCCAGTCACGAATAGAAGTTAAATCGTGATTTATTTGGCTTATCAACGACTCCACATCATCAAGGCTAGCCGCTGCGTATATCTGCAAGTCGTCTGCGTATAAATGATATGACGAATTCAGGGATTTCGTGATACCATCAATGAAAATTGAGAATAGCAGTGGGGACAGCACACCCCCTTGAGGAACACCGGCCGTAATTTCGCTCCAGTCAGAAGCACTGTCATCAACCTTGACTCGCTGGCGCCTCCCAAAGAGATAATCTCGGAACCAGGCCAGTGCTAACGGGGACATGTTTAGATTACGCAGCAGAGCTAACATAATGTCAAAATCGACTGTGTTAAAAGCGCTGCTAAAATCCAACAGGACTAACACCGTCAACAGGCGGTTCTCGATATTCAAACGAATGTCGTCGGTCACTTTCACCAAGGCAGAGACAGTACTATGTCCCGGGCGGAAACCGGATTGAAGTGTGTTGAAGAGGCTGTAACGATTGAGATAAGAGGACAGGCGGTCATTCGCAAAGTGCTCAATGACTTTAGAAAGGATCGGGAGAATAGAAATAGGACGATACTGGGAGAATGACGTGGGACTAGGGACTTTAGGCAGAGGGATAACCTGAGCAAGTTTCCACGTGGTGGGAAAAGTGCCGGAGGAAAAGGAAAAATTAATTATATGGGCTAAAATGGGAGCAATATCTTCCGCCACGAGTGAAATCATATCTAAGCTAATGTTGTCCTGACCGACGGCCTTCGTTTTAATTTTTTTAAGGATAGTAAGAACCTCCTTCGGAGAAATTTTGTCGAACTGGAACAACAGTGTATCGGGGCGTGGCGTATTGTCAAGCAGGGATAGAGTTCGTTGCTTTACAGAGGAATCGAGCTTCACAGGAGAAACGCTAAAGTGACGGTTGATGGCGTCTATATCCAGAGTACCCGTACAATTCTGTTGAATTTTGCCCACCCCAAGTGATTTTAAAAACTTCCACAGTTTTGTTGGGGGACAATCATCAATGGACTGATGTATATACTGCCTCCGTGCCGTTCTACACGCTCTATTGCAACGGTTTCGCAGAGATGTGTAAGCCTGTAAGTTATTTTCTGATGGATCCTTGCGAAGTTTGACTCGAGCACGATTCCGTTTGGCCATAAGTAATTTAATGTCCGAAGTCAGCCAAGGCGCAGGAAAATGTTTAACTCGTGTTGGTCTTAACGGGGCATGTCTATCGAAAGAATGTGTATCGGTAGAATGTGTATAGGTAGTGCAGCTAGGTGAAGGTAGACAAGTGTAAGAGCCCAGGTGGCGGGCGATCCATCGATCCCGGTAAAAATACGACAATACCGTATACTTACCCACGCCACACTTAAAATGCTGGCTTGTTGTCAATATTGTGCTAAAGATTCTCATTTTCGCGTGAATAACCAAGGAATTTAGCTAACTAAACCACTAAAGTGCTCATATAACATAAAAGCAATAAAATAAGAGTAGGTGTACATGTGATATCATCGTTAGATACATGTACATGTCGCAGTCGGATTGTATAATCCGCCGTATTACATTACGGCTAGCCGTTTTACAAAACAGGGGCGTTTTGAAATGCGGCGGTTCGACGATTAGCCGGATTGTCATTGCGATACGTTCTTCAATAAGGCGGCCTACGTTTAGCCGCATCGTATCTACTATTTAGATTGTAGAGTGACCAGTTCTTTCGGTCGCCTACGTAACCGGAGTTTGACAATGTTTGCAATTTAATTTATTTTTACCATGGTCCCACCGCACTACATGTGTTTCTTTTCCAAAACATTTCCTTCACAACTTAAATAGACGGAGCCCCGGCGGGGCTCCTATTTCTGGGCGGTTTGCCCTTCGGGCATCTGAAGCTACCTAACGAACCTAACCTACTTACCTACTACGCTTTTTTCCCCAAAGTGTAATGTTTTCACGGACGTCTCACTAAATCAATAGGTAGGTAGGTTAGGTTCGTTAGGTAGCTTCAGATGCCCGAAGGGTCTAGTTAAGTTGCGAAGGAAATGTTTTTTGAAAAGAAACAGTCCGACGAACTCCAGATTTGATGGACACCCCAGCGTTTTTCATAGTTAGTTGTTGTTATGTCAGGCAGCGCCACGAGTGTTAAAAATGGGAACTAAAAACTGTCAAAGCGGCGGCTAATGACTCGCTGTATTACATTACGGCTAGCCGTGTTGAAGAACGTATGGCGCCGAATACATTCCGGCGGATTTTCATTCAGCCGCATTCAATCCGGCTAATCGTCGAACCGCCGCATTTCAAAACGCCCCTGTTTTGTAAAACGGCTAGCCGTAATGTAATACGGCGGATTATACAATCCGACTGCGACATACATATTACTTCTGCTACAAAAACTACTTATAGACATATTTTTAAGACGAAACAGGAGCTGAGATTTAAATATTTTAGATAAATATACCCGTCTCGCTAACGGAAGCGGCTCCTAAAACTAGTGCGATAAGGATAAGGCGAAAAATCCTGCGTAAAAATCTCAAAAATCGAGGTTTCGTACTCGACTGTTTCCTCCTCCAAAAATTAACCAATCGTAACCAAATTTGGAAATCTAAATGATTATGAAATTATCTGTGTCCGACCGTTTTGCTTTTTTAGCTAATTGATATCAGTTTTGAATACCACGCCTCTCATTGCGGCATAGTCAATTAGGCCATTTTGGTCATTTTTGAAGGGCTCTAGCGCCTTAAAAAACAAAAATATCAAAAAAAGCAAAACGTTCCAACACAGATATTGACAATATTAATCTGTGTTGAAAAAATCATTGCTCTAGCTTCAAAACCCACGGAGGAAACAGTCGAGTACGTTTGTATGGAGAAATGACCACTCCTGTTGCCTCTTAAGGGTCGTAATAAAGTTTATGAAAAGTCAGTCAACGTGACGTCGATA
Source organism: Cydia amplana (assembly GCF_948474715.1). NCBI lineage: Eukaryota > Metazoa > Arthropoda > Insecta > Lepidoptera > Tortricidae > Cydia > Cydia amplana. Next base: position 7,664,584 of record NC_086085.1, read on the forward strand.
CAAGGCACCAATCACATTATAATACAGGAAGCAGATCATATTATAACATTTCCTTATATTTTACAACAAAACATGTATCATTTTAAGTCGACGTTGAAAAAGATACGGAATCACTCTGCAATCTGCAGTCTTCTCCGTGGCGTCCGCTATTGTTCCCCATATTATATTCTGCCTTATTATAGCCAGCGGCGCTGAACATCCGCGTCCGCGGTCAGCGCGAGCCGAGCCTCCGAACGCACAATATGCCTTGGACTGGATGTCTTTTAGAGATGTAAAACTAATTTGGCCATCGGAGTCTGGAGAATAGAGAAATAAAACCATTAAATGGCGCTTCGGAACTCATCTTTTAGTAATTTATTTATACAACGCCTAGCGCGATGAAGGATCATTATTTTAAATAATACCAATAGGTAAATAATTTATTTACCTATTGGTATTCATCATCTGGTTATATCAGATATGAAATGACAATCCCATTTATTTCAATAAAGACAGCTTGGCGATTTCATAATACATTGTAAGCCTACCTATCAAAAGAATCTTGATTTTAAGAATAATTTTAATAGGAAATTAACAATAGAGATGAATCAAATTATTTTATTAAAATATTACATTTGTGTTCCTCCTCTAGCCTATTTTGGTGTCCCACTGCTGGGCAAAGGCCTCCCCTCGTTTTCTCCACTCGACCCTGCCATCGGCATTTTCCCACCATTTGGGGTAGAATGCGTCCAAGTCACATTTGTGTTATTTTACCTATAAGTAGAAACACCACTATATACATATATTATAAACTGACATAGATGTTATTTAAGAAATAAAAAGTGACCAAGGCCTCCAGTGTGCAGGGCTGAGATCGAACCAGCGTCTTCCGCAATCACGGCCGACGTCACTTTTCCTTTCATATATGACATCTGTATCAGTTTATAATTAACAAAAATTAAAAAAATTAAAGATTTTATAAACAGAAGCAATGTCTCTACACTACAAAATCTTCTCACTACACAAAATCTTTATGAGAGCATAAAACACAATAAAGTATTTTTCTAGAAACTCAAAAAGGTACCTATAGTTAGTCGCCCGCCGCCGCCGCCGGGTAGGCGCACATATCTGTGGCGGCTACTGTTCGGGATGCCTTCTCGCAAGTCGTTTGGCTCGCTGCAATGGCAAGCACAAAGCATTCCGAAGCCCATAGGTCCGGGTATGGAGGGTTAAATTTATCCCAGGCGCGGACCGCTAAAGGCAGCTCATAAAAAGCGCGGCACGGTTGATTACAACGCCGCGGAGACGGTTAAAACATTATTGACAGTATCTTGAGTTAATAGCAGTGGCGTAGCTAGAGGATATGGCGCCCGGGGCAGGCACCAAATTTGCGCCCCCCCCCCCCCTCCCCCAAACGAAATGAAGTAACGAAAGGGTTACTTTTTACTTATTAAAGTTTACTTTTGATTTAGACAAAAAAGTATTTTTTTAGTCCATCGGTGGCTAACAAGCTTACGACTCACCTGATTGTAAGCGGTAACCGCATCCTATGGACGTCTACACTCCAGGGGCGTTACATGATGCGCGTTGCCGACCATTTTAAAACTTATACACTTCTTTTTAGGGTTCCGTAGCCAAATGGCAAAAAACAGAACCCTTATGGATTCGTCATGTCTGTCTGTCTGTCCGTCCGTCCGTATGTCACAGCCACTTTTTTCCGAAAGTATAAGAACTAATACTGTTGAAACTTGGTAAGTAGATGTATTCTGTGAACCGCATTAAGAGTTTCACACAAAAATAGAAAAAAAAAAAAAAAAAATTTGGGGGTTCCCCATACTTAGAACTGGAACTCAAAAAATTTTTTTTCATCAAATCCATACGTGTGTGGTATCTAGGGATAGGTCTTCAAAAATGATATTGAGGTTTCTAATATCATTTTTTTCTAAACTGAATAGTTTGCGCGAGAGACACTTCCAAAGTGGTAAAATGTGTGCCCCCCCCCTCCCCTGTAACTTCTAAAATAAGAGAATGATTAAACTAAAAAAAAATATAATTATGATGTACATTACCATGCAAACTTCCACCGAATATTGGTTTGAACGAGATCTAGTAAGTAGATTTTTTTTAATACGTCATAAATCCCCTAAATACGGAACCCTTCATGGGCGAGTCCGACTCGCACTTGGCCGGTTTTTTGGAGATCTCCTTAGACTTGAAGATTCAATATCGCTTGTAAGTTTGGGATCGTAGACTATTCATAGCGCGCCTTTGGACTGATTTGAAGGGACCAAGGTGGCATCTAGGTGCTCCTGCCCAAAGGTGACAGCAGTACTCATTATTATGGGATCTGTCCATGGTCGTACGCAGCATTTTTTAAGGGGTGGGGCAGAAGTAAGGGAGGCTGCGGACGTTGTAACAGGGTACGGTTGAAACAGAGATTCTTAGCTTATGGTCAGAGACCGGGGTGGGACAACTGCTCCACCTTGCCCCACCGTGGGTACGCCTATGGATTTGTCTGCCCCAGAGTAAAGTATCGCCTCCCTTTTGAGCACACCGAGTTTTTTGGATACGAGCGCAGCCTACCCAGCAAGGTGGCTACAAAATTATTGGACGTCTCTGATGGAGATGTCAACACCAAGGCTCCCAATACTCCCTGACATGGGAAGGGTTGTGCCTTAAAAATGAGGTTTTCTTAGCGGTAAACGCGCAAAATTGAGCCTTGGTGGGATTGAATTGGACTAAATTCTCCCGATCCCACACCGAAACTCTGGATAGAATGCTCTCAATACCTGACACAGGTTTTTCACGGCATTCTAGTATCACAGAACGAGCGATGTTGGCACGGCATGTGTTATACAGGTTGGTCCAAACCTAGCCGTCCAAAAATTTTTTTTAGATTCCTCACGCTGTGGGCTATCAGAATATGTATGTTAGCCGACTTTTTGTAGTTTTCGAATTATGATTTTCATTACTTTTAACTTTTGTTGAGAAATTCCGGGATGAAGCAATTATTTATTAAAAAAACTATTGAACTTTTTTTAATATTTCTTTTTGTAAAATAATCCTTTACAAACGGCGCAGTTGCTAAAAAAAATCAGCATCCTCACTTGGCTGAGTTGGGAAAAAAGACCAAACTTTTACGTTCAAGCATGTCAAGCTTAGATGTTGCCCTTACCTAAATAAATAAAAATACAAGCGATTTCAAGGACTTTTGGTTATTTTAGAAACTGCTAACGTAAACGTAGGGTACGTTTGTTTAAAAGGTCAAAAAAGTGATACTTAATAGTCATAATTTGTCAGATTCGCCGGTCAAAGGAACTGAGGTGGAAAGCTTCCAAATTAGTTATTTATTACAAAAATCCTCTTTTATTATTTCTATTATTATTTTATGGGGTCACTTCCCCATCGCTATTTCATGTTATCAGTGCAAATACCACGAACAATTATTAGAAGGCATAAAAGCAACGCAAAGCTTCACCCCGGAATTTCTTAACAAAAGTTAAAAGTTAAACTCGAAAACTACGAAAAATCGGCTAACATACATGGGGTATATTCTGATAACCAACGACGAGGATTCTAAAAAAATGTTTTGGACGTCAAGGTTTGGACCACCCTGTAAACAGGGTGGCTAAAAAATAACTGCATTTCCGTTGCCAGGGAGGTTTTGGGATTATACTGAGCAATTTTTACTATGAGACCAACCCCTAAGTCGCGAAAAAAAAATTTGACTCTTTCCTACATTTTGGCTGGTCCATTTTCTATGGGAGGTCTTTTGCCCATTTTGGCGCCCCCCCTTGGACGGCGCCCGGGGCACGTGCCCCCCCCAGCCCCCCCCTAGTTACGCCACTGGTTAATAGAAACGGCGACCATTACCTTCCAGGTGCACCGACGATCTGGTAGTGATTACGTGGGTGCGACGAGAAGCCAGAGCCAATCGATGCACATTTTAATTTTTTTTATTATAAATTTAATGAACCTTTCGTAGTAAGTTCCTATTAATGATCAGTTAAGTGTTTTCTGTGTCACAAATTTTACAAATGCAGTATACGTCACTTTTAAGTTACACTAAGAGAAATATTTCGCAGGTGCGTATTCGCAGATGCTACACAATTCATTTAAGATTAGTTTAGTACGAAGTCTGTTTTATTACTTAGAGTTATTAGTCATAACTATATCACAAATACTGGTTGCCTAACCTGATTGCGTAGCAAAGGCACTCCGAGGGTAGTTTTTCAGCCCGCCACATAAATAAGTGATCACGGCCCCTCGCGGTCGTAAACTAGGGCCAGATAGCGAGAGGACTTAATGGCTGATCGGATTTTGATTAGCGCGGGCCGGCGTCGCCGAATTTGAATAGATAAGTGGGCACCCGAGAACGGCCGCGGGCGACCGTAATTTACATACTTTACCGGCTTTCGGCGCACCCGCACCTACGTGCCAAGTTATGGCAAAAACGATAAAGTTGAAATAAAGCCGCGGTCATCGATTCGGGCACGGCGGTGCTTTTTTACCGGATTCTATTTGTTATCGCCGCGGGGTGTGCGTTGCTAATCGTGGCCGGGTTATCGGCACTCGTATACCTACCGCGTCTTTGCGTTATCGTGTCTCCTGGACGTTATCGATAAACCTACTAGAATTACTAGACAACTTAGACAAGTAATAACTAGTAGACTCTTCCCCTAAAAATGTCACTAGGCAACGATATCTCTGAGTGTGATTTTATGGGAATGAAATAAAAGAGCTTTTTGCTTTTTATTAACATACGTATAAAAACTAACATCAGAATATATATCTAGCACTACCCTTCCATGCAAAATCGGTTGGTCCACCGGTGATATTTAAAAGCAGACTATCTTGAATGCATAAAAGCGAATATAAGAATCGTTTATTTCCAGTTCTTCTAGGCTACTTAACGAAAAAGAAATCACACGATATACATTTGAATTCATCCATAAGCTTTTCGCTGGCCTACTTAAATTTATGCTGCAGTCAGCGTGTTGAGCAAGTCGAGAGAGTTGACAACAAAAACTTGCATCGCCGCACCGCAACATGTGGCGGCAGCGTTTCATTCGCGTGCTGCAAGAAATCCTTCGCAAACCCGTCCAAGCTCACATTGGACCCACGTGCACAGTGTAAAAGCTTTACAAGTTTTAAACTTCACAGAAGTAACACGACAACATAAGATATTTTAAAAATGCACAGACAATCATTGCTAACTCTCAAAAGCTCGTCTCTAAGTACTCGTAACTCTTGTCTTAGCAGAACCGAGTCTCTCCTCGGAAACTAAAGATCCCATTCCGTTGACACCCTTTAAGACATTCGAGGCTATGAAACGTAGAACATATTATTATAAAACAGCTTATCTGAGACACGAGAAGTCCACGAACGACGCACAGACTGTCACCAATTTATGTATGCTACTTCTAAATCTCAATACCATTTCGGTTTTTTTTTAACTGTGACCAGCAATTATACAGTCAGCTGCAGAGAAAAAGTTCCCAAGAAGCATTAGATGTTAGATGCGCACCTAAACAGTTTATTACATAGGCGCAATTTCTCTACCACAGCTTGATTGAGTCATTGATACATGCTACATGCTACCTACCTACTGAACTCTGTATGTTAATTGTTATGTAGGCAGAAGATAATTTATACCTAGCTACAAATTATTATATATGGTACCTTTGTATGTTATTAGCCTTATAACAAATAGATAATGCTCGTTTTGATGTATCACAGTTCTTTTATTTCCATGATATTACATGTAAAAAAAAAGCGGCCAAGTGCGAGTCGGACTCGCCCATGAAGGGTTCCGTATTTAGGCCATTTATGACGTATAAAAAAAAACTACTTACTAGATCTCGTTCAAACCAATTTTCGGTGGAAGTTTACATGGTAATGTACATCATATATTTTTTTTAGTTTTATCATTCTCTTATTTTAGAAGTTACAGGGGGGGGGACACACATTTTACCACTTTGGAAGTGTCTCTCGCGCAAACTATTCAGTTTAGAAAAAAATGATATTAGAAACCTCAATATCATTTTTGAAGACCTATCCATCGATACCCCACACGTATGGGTTTGATGAAAAAAAAATTTTTGAGTTTCAGTTCGAAGTATGGGGAACCCCAAAACTTGTTGTTTTTTTTTTCTATTTTTGTGTGAAAATCTTAATGCGGTTCACAGAATACATCTACTTACCAAGTTTCAACAGTATAGTTCTTATAGTTTCGGAGAAAAGTGGCTGTGACATACGGACGGACAGACAGACGGACAGACAGACGGACAGACAGACAGACATGACGAATCTATAAGGGTTCCGTTTTTTGCCATTTGGCTACGGAACCCTAACAAGACTTTTTAAGATTAACAGGCACAACTCACTGACAAATTTGTACGCTGGTATGATTTGTAATTAGCGCCAGATCTTCAACACACCTTACAAAAGTGTTCCAGTGGGAAATTTGTAATTGCCAAAGAAGATGCGGGTCAATATATAAAGGCTGTTCCAAAAACTGCTTAAAGTTTAATTTATACTGGATCAACCAAATCTTGTCAGTAGTAAAAGGCGGCAAATTTGAAAAATCGCGGGTTAGCAACACTGTGTTCGAATAATTCCAAAATCGCGTGTCATCTGTGTGTTATCTGTGGAATGTGGATCGTGAATGACAGCTATCATCTTATTGCTTAAATTCTGAATCGTTTCTATTTCAAGAGAAATTTCTGCTGTCACCATTAAATACCAAGATTATGCATGACCTCAAGCAAAGCTAAGGTGCCTACAACAACCATACTCGTTGACGGTTAACATTACTAAAATTTGAGGTTATGATAATTCACTCGAACTGACGTATGAAAGGCGGAAAAATAAACACGTTGTGTTCGATGTACATTGCTGCTTTTCCTAGCGCAATTCTGCTCTTTGAGTGTTACATGGTGTTACCCTACTTTAATTTGCAGTACATTGCTACTGACAAGATTTGCTTGACGCACTATAAGTTAGAAATAAAATACATTTATATCCATCACTCCTTATTAAAATAGATCAAGGAAGTTCATTTTTACTAGATCTTAATGAAGCCATATAAAGATAGATTTATTACATGGCCAACCTGTATATTATACAGCTATAACGCAGGACAGCGGCGGCGCTGTTTAAAAGGCCATCAAAGCGTCTACATAAACGAGTGCCATTTTACATTCGGGCCGACTTTACGGCGGGCAACGGCCCGGCGTAATGAGGAAACCGGGCCCTACTATACGACTTTAATTTTATTCCTCGTGTTTACGCTGATTGGAGTTCGGATCTTGATTTGTTTATAGTTAATGAAAATTTATTTCAGCATCTGAATATGGCGGAGAATGACGCGCGGTCCACAGAACGATGGATACATGAAACCAATGTAAATACCGTAACGAGCACCAGAAGAAAATACGGATATTGTCTGGAAACAGCGCAGCTTTGAAAGAACCATTTGCAGTTAAAAACGAATTGAGTATTACATTCTCAAAAATCGCTTGTCGTTGGAGAAGCACGTCAAAGTTATTGATATTGAATAGAAAATAATTATTCGGCCTTCATTTGAGCTGCTAGAATTTTGGCACTTAAAATTTGAAGAGCCTAATATTGAAATTTGGCCTTCATTTGAGCTGCTACAATTTTGGCACTTAAAATTTAAAGAGCCTAATATTGAAAAATAAGTGTTTTGTGCGGAACACTATTAATAACAGTAGGTATCTCTACTTTGAGGACTTTTTCATGTCATTTCATGCTAATATACTATTATGCTCTAAAATCTTTTTCTAGCAATAATGGAGGTGCGGTGGTAAGGGTGCGGTCCAGCTAATTTAGCTCTCGGCACCTTATCAGTGTCAAGTAGCTAGGCAAGGACCTTCAAGCTGAATAACCGGCCAGCCTTTGGCTATGGTTACTGATATCTATATATATCTACTATATTTTATTATGCGTTTCTCAGGTCAATCCACTGAGGCTCTCTTCCACATGACTGGTATTATGCATGACTTTTCAACGATTTGAGACTTCGCCAATTCGGTATTCAAGATCGGCCGCCATTATAATTCTTATGATACTTATACCACAGAATAAATAATAGTACTAAGTACAGAAGACTCACTCTCTAACAAAACGCGTCTGTTACGATCAGCAGAGATATGGCCGCTAGGTGGTGACCTGGCGACAGCGCCACGCGCGGCTTATGGCTTTCCCCAAAATTGGGGCCGAACGGATGTACTTTTAGCTACCTGTAGCAAAGCGACGAAATCGCGGAGTGAGACACGCCTGCTTATACCAACTAGGAGGAATTCGCACGTTTGACAACTTGGAGTGAGAGATATGTTTACCACGAGAGCTTTCATTCAGGGCACTGGTCAAAAAGTGTCCGCGAACATTTTGGGAGAAAGAAACCTTTACAAGATTATTAAGCACAAGCCTGCAACATTCTCCAGACGTTAAAATATGCATTTTAAGATTTTGAAGTGTGAAAGCTGTTTGAATTTGCGACTGGCCACTTGGAACAGCGTACCTGCGTCATTAGCCGTGTTCTCGTGATTTGCATAAGGCACCGTAATCGTCGTCGCAATCTCGGTATCTCGGCATTCTCTGCCCAGCCTCAATATATTCTACTAGACCAGCCTAATTCACGAAGCGTGCTGTCTTGACTGTATGTTGATTACTCATAGTAATTATTTACGCTGTTTTTTTACTATAACGATTATACTTTGATACTACATAATTATATTAATCAAAATGCTTGTTGCCGGTTGCCAAAAATGCTTGTTGGAAAGTAACCGCCTAATGGTGTTAGGGCATTTGTCGGCACTGAATCGGCTTGAGCAGATTATTTTTTATGCATACATTTCATATGGATATTTATGTTTTTATCGCTCATATGACATTGTATTGTATTGTAGTACGGGCGATTTTCCGCAACTCGACGTCCTGTGCCTATTCCGCAACTCATATGACATTAATATTAAATGTCATATGAGTTGCGGAATGCGTAATTTTCTGACCTCATTATTTAACATGATTCGGTGTCGACAAATTCATTGCAGTGACATTCTTGTACTAAGTGGTCCTCTTGAGGCGACGAGCTGGCTAGGTTGCTAAACGTAGTGAACAACGGTTCGGGTCGGGTTTGCACTGCTTCGAATTGCTCACTTAGCTTGCCCTATTTCGTGTGTATAGTCTCGTCTAATCGCCGGCGGCTCCGACACAACAGTTTTAATTCTGGACCATCTAGGTGCCCATGAAGACGATAGAGGTGCTGAATAAAAAATAAAAAATAAATAAATCGTTTATTCAGATGAAATAAGGGTTTATACATTACATACATATTTTTTTTCTTCTGCCAAACTGCAGGACAGTTTGTTGGCAGAATAGTTTAGTTACCCGTTGTTATAACTTAGAGCGCCGTCTTTAGTCTTATGCCACAGTTTGTTACTTAAAAAGAATAGGATACTCATAAAAAATCAAACGTAGGGGCATGTGGCTGATATAAAACAACTTGTGTCAAAATATCTTTAACAATTTTAATATCCACTGAGGAAAATGAGGACTACATTTGTATGAAAAGGCGATTTCGCACGGGTCCTCCTCTTTCGTCTTAACTACAAAACCGAACACTTCAAAGCTCAGCTAGAGCGTGCGACCAACTGCATGACCGTAATATCCATTCCATGCCGTGCACTCGCCTCAAACCACCAAAATATAACCTCGAAAACCTTGGTCTTGAAATGAAGTAGAGTTCATTTAACATCTAAGTGGCACTATAAAGTTATAAACGTCATACCTACCTACATTTAAAAAAAAATATCCACACTTTAACATTGCAAAGCCCGTGCAGAATTATGTAACACGTTGGTAAAACTCTAGTATATGTGGTGGGTTAGTGGCTCATCAGTAAAGAATATCGCGGTCAAGATACACTGGTTGGCCCGAGAACAACACGCTGGTGCTCGCTTAATGACATGAACGGCCAGAGAATGCGCTGGCGTGCTACCCGCGATAACGCGTAGCGGCGCGTCGCGCAATATGACAAAATTAACGCGGCGACTCCGAGATCGCGGCGACGCGTGCGGAGGGGCTTAAGCGATGTCATCAACCAGGAACCCTATTCAGATGGCTCGTTATATTGCCGAGTTTGTTATAACCACTGATATTGAAATTATGCTACCTATTTGAAGTGGGAAAGAAGGACATAGTTTATCTGGGCAAGAGAAGCAGACTAAGATTTACCCTTGAATGGAAAGACGAATGACTACGTAACCATTTTCTGTTCTAATTGCCGAATTTAGATTTTACGTTTACTTTTTTTGTCCCCGTTACTAGGTTACCGAACGTCCACGTTATGAATACAGCTACGTAGGTAGGTACCTATGAACACCCACGCCCCTATAGCCGCGCTTTCCCTCGATATCTCCTCGGCCGACCTATCTCGAGCACCAGACGTCTCTTCTAACTTACGCAACAGAATTTACGCTCAAGCGACCCGAGGTCCACTAGCACTAACGTTACTCACACCCATGCAATTTGTATGAGCGCTCGCCCATCTAACTTGGACCCTCTCCCTCCCCTTCGGTCTTAGTAAAGTGGACGACGATGGGGTCTAATGTGCTCGTGGTGAGAGGTCTTGATACGACACACTGTGATATAGTGCGCTATTTCCAGTTTATTTAGACCTCTTTGGTCGCTGATTTAGAGGGGTTGGGGGGTCAGTGTAAGCTGGGTGGTTCGGTATGGTAGGTATGGTGAGTGGCGAGCGGGCGCCCGCGGCGTGGGTGAGACGTTTACGGTCGGATCGCCGGTCGACGGCGCGAGGGTGGCCAAGGCTTTGTTGAAATACAGGATCAATTTTCAATAAACGATATTTAGTATCTATTGTAGTTGCGTTCAGGAGCGCTACACAAGAATACACAGAATCTCTAAATGTTTGTTTGAAACAAGCGGTGTACTTTTGGCCTTTGAAGCAAACGGACGTTCATAGACTTTTCCAGCGTAACTCAACTTATTCTCAGACACCGTTCAATTTAAGATTATAAAAATGAATTTATGGTTGGTAGGTAAATTGACAATATATTATGTTACTGAAGATTTCCAGAAGTCGACATGAATTAAGATGGGAGCACAGGTGAGGGGAAGAGAATTGAAAGCTAACTTATTTTCCATGCGTAAACAAATAAATCAAAAAAGTAACCCAGCTAAAAGTGGGGTGACCATAAATAACTCATTATTTTAACGTTGCAATTTTCACTTGCATAAAACACAAGGTCATTACTCATTACCGACACTGTAAAAATAAATCACAGTATTTTGTACAGTGTCGGTAATGAGCTTGTGTTTTAGACGAGAAATAAAAAAACCATCCCACCGAAACCGATGGTCACCTCACGCGGGCGCAATGCCGCTGCGAGACGCGCCGCGGTCGGCCCCTCGCGTCGCGCCAATTAATTACGGTGGCCATCTTACCACCCCCACCCACCACCCCGCCCGCTGCCCGCTGCCCTGACGGGCAATAATTGCCGAATCTACAGCAAGCCTCTTGCCTTGCCCGTAGGTGCTCTTTGACTGCATGCTTACGTGAGTCGTGACATCCCGGGCATATTCGAGCAGGAACGCTCGCATGGCTAACCACATCTCTAAAGAAACTAACTGTTTGGTACGATCAAAGGTGTTGCTAGAGTTGAGTATTTACAAATCGTTAACTTTACCTCTATAAGTGTGTTTATGATTATACATAAAGTTATCAACTTATCACTGATAAGTTATCAGACGCATTATAATTTGAATGTTAATCCCGCCCCATAAGATTAAAATACTTAAATGATCCGACTTACTGCTTAGTGCTTAGATATATACCTATCATTATTAATTTGCACCTAGGTATTTCACACCCCTGTCTACATATAGGAAGGAATTAAAGTGAAGTTATAGATTGCAAAATCGTTTTACATCAGGGATATGTATTTCAGCAAGTACCTACAGTTAATATAAAAGTCGGGTAGAATTTATATTCATCATCATCATTGGCCTTTACATCCTTTTCAAAATGTTTATTACAGTTTCTGTGATAAACATCTGGAAAGGATGTAAAAGCCAATGATGGTGATGAATATAAATTCTAGAATAATAGAATTTATATTAAATTTAATTTATTAATAATATCGATAGACTTTCTTTTCATCTTTTTCTCCCTAACCGAGGTCCAAAAACCTATCACTCCGTCTCGTACCCAGAATGCCTAATAAGGATGACTTGTGATTACAGAGTTGTAAACAACCCGGGGCAGACGTATGACCGGACCTTTGCTGACCTTGGTTGGACCATGGAGCGGCTAAAAGGACATCACTTTATTGTCAGGAAAAAACGCCTCCGTAGCGCCCTTAAGTCTGCTATGCCATTATTACCGTCCAATGTCATTTAACATACCGTTATGGAGTATCTTTTATGTTTAGCTGAAGCCGTGTTGATACTTTATTTAATTTTATAACTTAGGTAGACCGTCAGTGGCTACATGTAGAATTAAACCTGGGTTTTGAAAAACTACCTAAGTCTATACTTGTATAATATAATACGTTAATAAAGATAAAATAAACTACCTACATATATTTCTGTATAATTATGTTCCTAACTTCTGCCTTTACTTGACGCTCTGTGGCCCCGATAACTTAATCGTATAAATAGTCTACCACTCCATTCATTAACCACCCACGCCTCTTCTTTGTGTTAAAATAAAAATAAATAAAGTTCTCGCTTTATTTATCACCTTAGTCAGTACATTTCAACTAATTTTCGCAAACGAGCATAGTTTTAGTGCTGTATTAAATATGAACTCTATTTATTACGTAGGAAGGTTGGGTATTGAACCACAATTTATTGAGATGCGAAAATTTTAAAATCAACTGTGCTTTTTCTGTAGCTTCAATCATAAAAATACAAGGTGCACCTAACATTGCGCATTAATACATAATTTATTAATATTTAAGCTCTATAACGCTTTTACAAATTGAAACTTTTACGTACCTACATAATAGTCTGATCTGGTTTATAAAATTATAAAGATCTCGCCTAGAGACGGCTCCCAATAAAGTAGGTACATAGTTGTTCAAATGTTCACGATACCAATTCCAGTCATGATGGATTTCGGATGGCGATCACGTTTATCGTAGACACACTGATTAAGAACTGATTGGCACAAACGGTCCGAGCAGTATTTCTGGCGGTCTATTATCACACGCACAAATTGGTTAACAGTGTTAAGACTAATTTTGTGAAGTCATTAAAAGTAAGTGTAAGGTGGGCAAATGTCGTCATAAATATAGTTGGAAATGTAGGTAATAATAGCCTTTGAGATGTATTCTGATTGTAATAACAAGTTATGAATTTGATCTGGATATGGTTTAGTTGAAGAAACGTCACTCAGATCAAAGTCATACCTAACCTTTTATTACAATCAGATCAGAATATGCCTCGTTCATTAGGGGATTGTAATATGCCTACTTGACTAATAAACTACAGTGGAACCTCGATAGCACGAATCTGAAGGGAAACGCCAAAAAGATCGTGTTAGCGAGGTTTTCGTCTTATCGAGGTTCCACTGTATTTTAATCTTTATCCTCTAATGTGTACAATTACTATTACTAAGACTCCGATGTCCGTCCGTCCGTCCGTCTGTCACCAGGCTGTATCTCACGAACCGTGATAGCTAGACAGTTGAAATTTTCACAGATGATGTATTTTTGTTGCCGCTATAACAATAAATACTAAAAACAGAATAAAATAAATATTTAAGTGGGGCTCCCATACAACAAACGTGATTTTTGACCGAAGTTAAGCAACGTCGGGCGGGGTCAGTGCTTGGATGGTTGACCGTTTTTTTGCTTGTTTTCTCTATTTTTTGTTGATGGTGAGGAACCCTCCGTGCGCGAGTCCGACTCGCACTTGGCCGGTTTTTATTCACTGGAGCAGAACCTTCCATACATACATGCATAGACCATGTATATGTAAATGCGCGAGCCCAGGCAGCGGCGACGTCTGGTCTTAACTGCTTTTGTCGCGCTAAGTTTGACGAGCCTCTCAATAATGGAGATCGGGCGGCGGACCGGCGGACCCCGACATCATCTAGATGTAAGATGATATACCTGGGCGTTTTTTTTTTGTTGTCCCCTACACTTTTTTTTCAAATTTGGGATTTTTTATGTTATTTCTACTCAGAATCACGAGCTCTTTCTATGCTAATAGGAGAAAAAATGTGTCCCAGAATTTCCATACATTTTTCGATCTTTCCATTCCGCGACCGCCATACAAAGTCTATGAAAAATGGTGACGTAATGGAAATAAAAACCTTAGGACACTTTTTTTCTCCTATTAGGATAGAAAGAGCTCGTGAAACTGAGTAGAAATAACATAAAAAATCCCAAATTTGAAAAAAAATGTAGGGGACAACAAAAAAAATGCCCACCTACATTAATTATTTATTTATTAAGATACACTAAAATACATGTCAAAACTTAAAATCTGAAACCAAACTTATGCACATAAAAGACATCAAATACAAACAAAGACACTAAAACTAACACAAAAAAAGCGGCCAAGTGCGAGTCGGACTCGCCCATGAAGGGTTCCGTATTTAGGCGATTTATGACGTATAAAAAAAAACTACTTACTAGATCTCGTTCAAACCAATTTTCGGTGGAAGTTTACATGGTAATGTACATCATATATTTTTTTTAGTTTTATCATTCTCTTATTTTAGAAGTTACAGGGGGGGGGACACACATTTTACCACTTTGGAAGTGTCTCTCGCGCAAACTATCCAGTTTAGAAAAAAATGATATTAGAAACCTCAATATCATTTTTGAAGACCTATCCATAGATACCCCACACGTATGGGTTTGATGAAAAAAAAATTTTTGAGTTTCAGTTCGAAGTATGGGGAACCCCAAAAATGTATTGTTTGTTTTCTATTTTTGTGTGAAAATCTTAATGCGGTTCACAGAATACATCTACTTACCAAGTTTCAACAGTATAGTTCTTATAGTTTCGGAGAAAAGTGGCTGTGACATACGGACGGACAGACAGACGGACAGACGGACAGACAGACAGACAGACATGACGAATCTATAAGGGTTCCGTTTTTTGCCATTTGGCTACGGAACCCTAAAAAGCACACTACTAATACACAATTAATCCTACTTACACTATCAGCCTCCTATAGATGCTTAGCTTACCTAAAGTTTCAAGTTTTCTATCTTTTTTGGTCGGCGTCCGTTGACAAGGAATCAAGAAGCTACGTTAATCGGCAAGCTTCCATTTTTAAAATGAGTAGGTAGGTATATAGTAGACCGGTACAGTCAGCATCAAAAGGAGCAGATGAATGAACGCACCAAAAGTATCTACTACCCTGGAATACTTTCCCAAATAGAGATATACCTCTCCAATTCGCATTCAAAAGTGTCTGTCATAGTCAAATTGTTCTACATAGGTAGAAAGAAACATATATCTCTTTTTAGGGTTCCGTAGCCAAATGGCAAAAAACGGAACCCTTATAGATTCGTCATGTCTGTCTGTCTGTCTGTCTGTCTGTCTGTCTGTCTGTCTGTCTGTCTGTCTGTCTGTCCGTCTGTCTGTCTGTCCGTCCGTATGTCACAGCCACTTTTCTCCGAAACTATAAGAACTATACTGTTGAAACTTGGTAAGTAGATGTATTCTGTGAACCGCATTAAGATTTTCACACAAAAATAAAAAAAAAACAATAAATATTTGGGGTTCCCCATACTTCGAACTGAAACTCAAAAATTTTTTTTTTCATCAAACCCATACGTGTGGGGTATCTATGGATAGGTCTTCAAAAATGATATTGAGGTTTCTAATATCATTTTTTTCTAAACTGAATAGTTTGCGCGAGAGACACTTCCAAAGTGGTAAAATGTGTGTCCCCCCCCCCCCTGTAACTTCTAAAATAAGAGAATGATAAAACTAAAAAAAATATATGATGTACATTACCATGTCAACTTCCACCGAAAATTGGTTTGAACGAGATCTAGTAAGTAGTTTTTTTTTATACGTCATAAATCGCCTAAATACGGAACCCTTCATGGGCGAGTCCGACTCGCACTTGGCCGCTTTTTTGTTAATCTGACCGGTTTATTTCACAAAGCATATTATTATTATCAATATAAACGATCGTCGGTCATTGTCCTAATAAAGTTCAACAGACTAATAGGTAAGTTAAAAATTTGTCATATTTGTTATACTTTCTTTTTTTTATTTTGCACTGGTATAATTTTAAACTCCACGAGTGTACTCAAGTCTCTATTATTCTCACAAATTTACAAAGTACCTAATTGAAACAAATATTTTCAAACTTGACCAGAGACGACCCAACAGTATCGATCGCGGAGTTTCGTTACATATTATTATTAAACGACTTCCCACACAGATGGACGCCATTAACGCATGTCATTAATCGTTGCGCTCGCGGCGCGCGATCAACCGCCGCAGCGCGCGCATCTGCGCGTGCCGCATCTGGCTATTCTAACTGCCTGTGCGTGGGCTGTCGCTCAAGTAAGTCAGATTATCCCGATACATCCATACTTATTAACCCTTTAACCGCCAGTCTGATATATAAGGCATTACATATCCAGCTCATTTCGCCACAGTCTGATAAATAAGACAAAGATCTGATTTGGTTTTTACAGCACATTTATAACTCCCGTAACTATGCCAACCTTACTCTGCGTGGTACAATTACTGTCGGTGGCGACACGAGCACGCTCGATCAAAAATTGCTGGCGGTTAAAAGGTTAATGTTATAAATGCGAAAGTGTGTCTGTCTGTCTGTCTGTCTGTCTGTCTGTCTGTCTGTCTGTCTGTTACCTCTTCACGCTTAAACCGCCGCCGCCGTTTTGATCCGATTTAATTGTAATTTGGTATAGAGAGAGTTCGAGTCCCGGGGAAGGATATAGGGTAGATTTTATCACAGAAATCACCTTTTAAGGGGGTGAAAAGACGGGTGGAAATTGGTATGGGGGAACGATAAAAAGCAGGTTAGTTAAAAAATAAGCTACCCAAATTACTAACTCCACGCAGACGAAGTCGCGGGCAAAAGCTAGTACTACAATATGGACTATTCCGGCGGACGTCTAAAACTAAGACAGTGCTGGCAGTTGTTTTCCTTCTCCATGATCTCCATCTATTGATTTATTACTATACATATACCTACCTATACTATATGCATTGCGGTAAAATTAATATTGGAAAACGCTTTTTAGGTGATGTGAAAAGCAGTAGGTATGTGGCGTTAAAACTTGAATACCGCAGTACGCTCAGAATTATATTTTAGAGTACCTCGCTACTTTCGGGATTCTATAATACAATCCTTCGCTTCGTTCAGGATTCAATGTAAATATGTATGCCCTCGCCGTAATAAATATCTAATTTTTCTCCCTTTATATAACTGTCAAGATCTAAAAAATATAAACACAAAATAAAATTAATCAGTAAAATTTGTGCGCGGATAAATTGTGTAGACTCATTCAAATATCTACTCGTGTATTTGAAAAGGAAACTCGGAGAAAATTCAAGTTCTCCGCGCGAAGTGGCTTATTATAATTAACAACTCAACAACTTTGTCGGTAGAGTTAAGCCTGAGGATTTTACTTCGAAACACGAAATCGTTTTAGCCCTCTCACTCGTTATTATGCTAAACGAGAGAAACAGCACGCTTTCAATTTCGAATTTCATTTTCCAGCATGAATGATTTGCAACAGGTCGACGAGTGGTGCTCTAAGAAATTACTGGCATTATTAGTGCTAAAGTGACAGGCGCTGGTACTTGACTAGACATTATAGCCATGTGACAAAATTATTAACTATTATTCCTCATAGCTATTAGCAATTTATAATTTACAGTGATTATTAACACCTTGATTTCACATAAAAATACCTGTTGATTAAAGATCTAATAAAAATCATAGAATCCCGCTGACTTGATAGTTTTGAATAAGTAAAGATTCATTTAAAATAACAAGGTTTAAAATGAGCATTGTCGCCCTGCGTGAAAGTATGCCGTAATAGGATTAAGGTGTTCGCTCAAACGCTCTACTTTCGCGCCTAGCTTTATTTTGAGAGCACAAAACCGCGTCGATAATGTTTCAACCTTAGCTAAAAGTTACCTCTAAGTATGAACGAAGTGTCAGTACCACGCGGTGAAAATAATAACAGAAGAGTAAGTGACTTTTCTCCAATATGCTCGGAAATGTTCACCTTATTGTAGCAAAAATAGTACGGGAAGTTCTTCGTTATTGTCAAACTCTAATTTAAAAAAATCAAACTATCGCTGTCCTGTTCTAGCGGACGGGAATGAAAAAAACACTACAGTAATAACTTATTACTGTAGTGTTTTTTACTTTTTAAAAATAAAAAACACAAACAGCCAATTATTATAGCCGCGAGCCGCGTCTACACGACTCGATCAGCTATCATTTCAAGCTATAGGATAGAGTGAGATACTAAGATAAACAACCTTACTTCTCTCGTTCTTACAAGATCGTTGTGCTCGTGTATGATCGTGCGAATACTGCTTAATAAAATCAAAGGTTATTTTTATATTTTTTAAGGATGGCATCCGTGTTCATATAGCTTATATAGTTTGTCAAAGGACTTTCTCATTTCAAACATAGACAGAGAGAATCATACTATCTTTGTCTTACACTAGTACTAGCACCCAAAAGAAAAGGATGAGTATAGTTTTCCTGGTTCTTACTGACTGACAAATTGGTTTGACCAACTATATTGCACAATTATATTGAATGAACGAATATTGAATGGTACTGACTGGCAGAATAAGTTTGTACCCTTAACTTTTAAAAAATAATTAAAGAGGAAAATTGTTTTTGACATTTTTGATGTGAAGGTTCGATTGAATGATGCTTAATGCTTAAATAATTATTATTTTACCTTATTTCCTCGCATGTTTAGAGAAAAGCACTATATATGCCTCGGCAGGAATAGCAATTCGTGGATTCGTCTTCTTTGTCGGACGACGCGAAGCGAATCGAAACTCATCCACGAATTGCCCTTTCCCGGCCTCTGCAATAATGTACTATAAACTGCTAAAGCTTTTCAATAAAAGACATCAACGGCTTTGTGCGCCAACGCCAACGCCAAATTAAACAGTTGTTTTTACAATATCGCCAAGTTTCACTAGCAATGCAAAAATGTTTAATAAGTATTCACTGTTAAGTAAGTACATTCGTGTGTCACCGTTAGAGATTTAGAGATCAGAAATTAACTTCTTAATGCATGATCTGACAGTTTCAACATATGTATATCATTGGTAGAGTCACCAAATCAGTCATCAAGCAATCGTTAAGCTTTTCGTTTGTACCAACATCACACACACTTAACAATTGTTTATATTATACTAACCTAAATTCAATACAAGACGGTTTTATGTATTAAGGGTCAATACGTCGCAGTATCGTAAACCTAAAACATGAAACCAGTGAACACAGTCTCACAACCCTATCTTCATCTATGCACGTGTATATCTACCTCTTGCTTCTTACTAAGGTTGCCATGGCACATCAAGTGCCGATTCCCAGGGCTGGCAGCCTCGAGTTATCCGGTAGACGTTGTCCGGCCCGGGTACATATTAATGAGGGCAGGTAGGCAGGGTGGGGTTGCCATGGCGACGCGACGCGGCCTGAGGCGCGGTATTACAATGGCCGAGGAGTCGTGGTAAGACGATTTCTAGGAAGCGTTGCGAGCAATACTCGTATTCTAGAAATTGGAAATCGCCGTGGGAATCTATATAGATTTTACTATGGGTGTAACAATAATAAAGAAAATTCAAAGTAAATGCGACGCCCGCTATTTTCACTCCACCTATCTAAATAATTCATCTGTATGGGTTCGTATAAGAAATATAGTTTTGAAGAATACATTCAGAAATAAAGCAGTTAATACTTTTGCTAAGTCAATACCAAATTCATCTTATCTTCAGCGAATTACTTCTTAGGCACCTACCCCACTAAACTTGGCCAAAGCGTGCCGCGCGGCGCGCTGTCCACTGCCCATAAAACCCGCGTTTAAGCCCGCTTACGCACCCCCACACCCACAGTCATGCCCTCAAGTTCTCAAACTCCAACTTTATTGTTGTTATGTTGTTAGACCGTTTAATATTGTAAACCGGAATTAACCCCCAAAACTAAGTTCCGAACTTTTTTACTAATAGGTACGTACTACAGGTTCCAGTCAAGCAAACAAGTACACAAAATAATTAGGACAGAAATAATTCCGAATAACTGATGTGAGATGTCACTGATGTCATACGAGTATAACTAAATACCTAATATCCAAAAACTATCCATTATAGGGTAGCCATTTTTGTAGTGGTGTAATTTTAAATAAAGACATCGGCACTTTAATTTGTACCCGCGTAAATAAAGGTACCTAATTTATTTAAACCATGCCCAAACTATTGGCAATGTTGCATCCTGCGTAACAATCTCCCCTTCCGTAGCGTCGCGATTACGTCACACGCGACGGGAGGACGCACGTCCGTCCGCGCTTTCTAATTTCGCGCGAGTCGGCCCGGGATCGCCCTATTTTTTTGCGTTCCAGGATTCCAAATAGCTTGGTAAACCAGCGGCTAGTTGGAATATATTCCAATTTACAAAATTAAATTACGAAGTGAAACAATAATAAGTTTGTATAATATGCTAGCCGGCAAGAAATATCAGAATCAAAACTAAATTACACTAAAAAATAAGAATAATTCGAGCGCAAGGGGGCTTGGGCTATAGTCAAAGAAAACATACAGTAAAATAGGTCTATTGGAGTATAATAAGAAATATAATAAATAAAAGTGACGCTTTTGGTTGAATAAATGTTGGCCTCTGTTATAGTACGTAAAGTACGTTGAGTTCGCTGATTATTTAAATCAGAATTCCTAATAAATCTTAATGCATTCAGGTCTCTACATTTCCTATTAGAATCAAAGACAGCATAGAAGACTAACGGCCTAGTAAGTTTAGAGCAATCAAACAGACAAAATCTTACAAGATGTGAAAACACCTTCGATTCCCAATCACGCGAACTTAAATACGCAAATACTCGTAATAGATATTACCGAATTCGTAAAACCGTCCTATTCGAAATAGGTACCAAGAAGCTCCCAGAAAAGCTCCCAGCCTAATAAATTTAAATTTAGTCAGACGAATCCTTTAAGCAATAGAAACCGCCATTACCGAAGTAGTACACGGGTCCAACAGGTGGCGCTATTCGTTTCAATATCTGCGAAAGTTTCCCACTCAACTCAATAAATCGACCAGTTTAATGTGACCCGACAATACCAGCTGTTTCGCCTCAAAATTTTTAACAATTCTCTCTGGAATCGTAGGACGGCAGGCCATTTCAGATTGGCGTTGTATCCGGTTTTATCAGCGACATTGTTGTTTTATTTTGAGTTTTAACTTGTTTTGCCGAAATAAGACATATTTTAACCGTGATTTGATACCTAGGATTAAAAGACACAAACGTGTTTGAATTTAATTAGATTACCTACCCTTTCACATGTAGGTGTTAATATGATAATTTGTTACCCATGCTGTTCTTTATCTGAGCATAGATCTTATGCACCTATGAGACAGTAGTTGAGATTGATTAGATACGATACCGTTCTGAAACTAAAACTAACCTATCACCTTACCTCCTCTACATAAATTAGAGACTTCGATAAACGGTTTCAACAAACGTTCGCTAAGCCCCGCGAGGGGAGGGGGACCTTATCATTAGTCATTGGTGAGGATGGGTGGCGCGGGCGCGTCGCGCCGACGCCGCGCGCACAATAACGCGTATGTATTGAAGATAGTTCACGTGAACATACGCTAAATTATCGCAGGAGAATTATCGCGGACGCTATGTGTAGGCACAGAGTACATTCAATAGACTTCCGCATACATTACGCCGCTTTAGCGATGGACGTGACAGTGCGCGGGCGCTGAGCATGAATTGACGGTAGCGCTACAGTTAGCCCAGTTAGGGCGTAGACAAAAGACCACATGAACCCTATTATCTGAGCATTTAGTGCTGTTTTAGCCATAGACGCGAGAGTGCGGGCGACCGGGGAGAAATAAAAAAGCACGCAGCTGCGTTATGCGTCGGTGCGTCGCACGGGTCGCACCGCACGCGATAAAAGGATGTTAGTATGTACTTACCAACTGATATGCTAAAATTCTCATATAGCTTAAAGATGCTTATTATTCTAACCCCTTTACGTTTTTTTTGTTTGGTATAGCGTAGGTGTTTAGCCCTTGTCTGATAGGTGATTTATATAGAAAACGAAGTGTCGGACGCCCCGGCCCGAGACCGAGCCGGTCTAACGTGAGCTCGCGGCCACAAAGCGCGATGGCTTCTAATAGCAGTGCAATAAAATTGATCTGAGCCAGTAATTTACTTTAGCGCCGACGTGAACCGAACTGGAGTTACCTACTCAACTACCGATGTAGCGGTGTAATTGCAGTGCAAAACAATTTGCCACACCTTTTGCTCGCGCCTTCCAATCCTTCGATTCATTGACACCACTATTAGTGAATCGGCATGTAAGTACCTATAGTAAAAATCTAATCATAATTACAAGATGCAATGAGGAATGAAAACGCTGACGCCTTTACATTTATAGTGATTTAATTAGTTACAGATTTTAATAAACAACGCGATGCCGACTCGCGACGGGCACGGAGAGAATGTGGACTTGGCACAGATATACAGTGTGTAAATCCAATACGGGCGAATATTTAAACGGTGGTTAGCATAGGACCTAAAAAGTATATTGAGATAGATTTTACTTAGAAATGCATTGAAAATTATAACCATACAAAATGATTCGGCCCGCAATGTAATACACCACACACGTTACGGGATACGAGCTTTTTAAAGTAACTGTCAACGCTTGTTGGCAGTTACTATGAAAAGCTCGTATCTCGTAATGTCATTATCATCTTGTTTCTTAATGTTTACAGTACATTGCTGCTCGGTACATGTGGAAAAAATTAATCACGGGGTCATAATTAAGTGTAACTTAAAAAAACATCTTAATTCATGATAAGACGGGTAAATTCTATATCTGGTTTAATTTATTGCCCGTATTTGACTTACACACTGTATATGCATGTACCTAAATAAACACCGCATCTAGCTCCTCCTCCTCTTAGAATAATAAAGTCTAGGAACAAACCACTGTCAACCGTAGAAACTATTTAATCTGTGTATTCCAGAGGACCTACCGCGAACCACTTCTTTCATTCGTTCGTGGGTTGCCTCTATATCGCTGGAATATGCTAAGGTGATAGAGACGCAGACATGGATTACCTAACTAAACGATGTCAAAAAGCACTGCCTTGGAATATTTTATATGCAGATGATGTCGTTCTTATGTCGGAAGATAAAGATACACTCCAAGCCGATTTTAACTTATGGATAAAAGCTCTAGAGGAGAATGGTCTAAAGATTACCTAGTAGGAAAAAGACTGAACACATGTCGTGCATTTTTGAACTGACCGCAAGCACAAACACAGATAATGTTAAAAATTTTGCCGGAAACATCTTAATTCCACGTGTAGACCGTTTTAAGTACCTGGGTTCCATCATTAGTAACGACGGAAAAATCGACAAAGACGTCGAGCACAGAACATCTGCGGGATGGTTAAAATGGAGACAGCTCACGGGAGTAATGTGCGATGTTAAAATGCCACTGAGGATAAAAGGCAAACTATATAAGACCGCAATCAGACCCGCCATACTCCATGGTTCCGAATGCAGGGCCACTACTAAACAACACCTAAATAAACTTCATTCTGCAGAAATGCGCATGTTAAGATGGTCGGCCGACGTCACTCTAATGGATAAAGCCAGGAACGAATATGTCAGAAGCAGCTTTAAAGTAGCTCCTATTCACGAGAAAGTTGTTGAAAAACGCCTTAGATGGTACGGCCATATACAAAGACGACCGGAAGACCATATCGTCAAAACAGCCTTATACTTGCCGACGACGAAGCGCGGAAGCGGAAGGCCCCCCGCCACTTGGTGGACGACGGTCCAAAAAGACCTTAAAGAACAAAATATGGACAAGAACCTAACCAAGAACCGTGCCACCTGGATGCTTAGGACAAGGAAGGCCGACCCCAAATAGGGATAAGGGTCCAGGATGATGATGATGAGACGCAGACAACGAAATTTTGATTTTTACTCCCTCAGTTTCCATACTTACACTGCAATTCGCTCTTTAACTTGATTATTGCAATACTTAGTATATTTTAAAAAAACAAGGTTTCTTTTTAAATATCAACTAAATTGGTAGGTACCGTCATACTAGATATGACGGTATATTTATTAAATTAAAACTTTAAAAAACTCAATCCTTATTTTGCAGAGAATTTAATTGTGTGTCATCCAGTAAAATATGTCTGGGAGTTAGCCCTGCCTCTCGGATTCCTAGCGATTACTCGCTAATTTCTGCTAGCGCTTATAGCGCAAGCGTTCCAGGAACTGATAGCGGCATTCAGATTTTTTAAATCTGTTGTTGATTTGACAATGGAATGATACTAGGTACTTTAAATGCATCAGGCTTACGCTTATTAATTGGTGTAAGCGCGAAGCATAGAGACTAAATAAAGTACATAAATATGATCAGAACAAATCCTTAAAATTCGAATGCCTCGCACCGAGGCCCGAGGGGTGGGCCCACGGGGCTTCTGTGAACCACTCGCCGAGGGACTCGGCTAACTGTCGGTTAAAACTATCCCGACCACTACCGGAAACTGAATTATTAACTTATTATATATACGAGATATTAATATTGGAAGGTATTCCTGGAAGGACCATGGCGAAAATGCTTAGTTACAAGTTACGACCGGATTAATATGTTCTCATTATTAAATTGTACAACGGGACTTAATCGCGTATCTAAGTTGAGTCTTCTCCGAGACCACGGGGACAACGCCGTCCTCGAAACGTCGGAGGTAAATCTTAAAATTTAGATACGCGATTAAGTCCCGTTGTACAATTTAATAATGTGTAAAAATCGTGAAAGTTTAAATCAGTCATATGTTCTCGATTAAATATTTTGAAAATGAAATTTACTGCATTCGAAACGGTGTAGGTATATCTCTTTTTAAGAGCTGAAACGCATCAAAACAAAATTTCCTGCTGCTTGTGTAAGCTATGTAGGTATCTGCTATCTATATAAGGTGAGTGGTAGGGGAGCTAATAGAGATGATTATGATACTGACATCATCATGAAATCATGATAGCGATTGGCGTCACAAAAATGTGAATTTTCGTCGTTTCATATAATTAGACATTTGTCCACTGTCAATTAAGTAATGTACCGTAGAGTTTCGTATCTTCGCCTGCACTACCTATTTTCGCCTAGTTTGACATAAGTTGCCATTAACAAAATGTTTCTAATGTAAGCCTTACGTAGAACTGCTAAATACAAAGTATTTTTTACGGGTGTCAACATTCTTCGAACAATCTGCGGCTAATTTCACACAGTTGACCTTTAGTGAGGTTTTTTCGTGACACCGACCACACGTTTTTTTGAACCAGTGTTTTAACTTCAGTTTTAAACGGTGTTACGGACCCCTATTATTATGTATTACGGTATTACGGATAACTATTTCTTTTTCATATGGAACTATTATTTAATGGCTAGCTTACGTTTAGAAGTCACAATTGGATAAAACATTGGTGAGGGTACTTTGCGTCCATCTTGTTGCCAAATTTCGCCTACCCCTAGGGTTGACAATTTTTTTTACCACATTTATTAGTGGATGACATTACTTGTTTCCAAATTTAAATATATTCTTATGTTTGGTTATTTTAGTTTACGCTATATGTAAATGTTTATTCTACTCTTACCGATGTTGAGTAGGTACCAAATAGGATTTTATATATCTCACTTTGTGTAAATAAGGTTGATTTGATGTCAATTACGATAATAACAACAATTTTGCAACAATTATACAATTTTGTTAAAAATAATTTTTTTTTTACTTATAAACCATTACTCCCCTTTATTTGGCATGTTGGTTAATTTTTGGCAGCCCTAGCTTCATTATAGAAAATGTATGAAAACAACTTCAGACTGTTACCAATAAACTTCGCCTACTAGCCCGTTTTTAAAAAAATATGCCTAGTCTGGTGTAGTTAAGGTCATAAGTCATAGTATATTAGCACATTCCAAGGAGATACGACTTAACACGTGTAAGTCATAGAAAAGTAAGTATTAGCGGCAAGGCATGCCATAGGCGAAGATTGGGAAAAATACCCAAACATCGCCTATTGCCTTTGGGGCCATTTATTACCAACTTAAAATGCTTTCAAATTTGAGAGATTTTTTGGGAAAAGTGTCAAAATCCAGGCGAAGATACGTATTGGTGTTTTGCGAGTTGGTCACTTTACAAACTTGGTACTTTACGAAATTGGGGTTTTGCGGAATTGGACATATGAGTATGTTGGCACATTGCGTTTCTGGTACTATGCGTCTGAAGGAACTCGACGGTACTTATCCCATAGCGGTCAGACAAACGCCAATGACGCGCACACGCCATAACGAGTTGTTATCGGCTGTCACAAAATCTAACGGTCAATGTGAAATACGTTTTAAAAACATTAAGAAGGTTAAAGTTTAACCGTACAATAAATAAACGCTTCTTGTAGGTATAGTTTAGATTTTAGAACCAATTATGTTCTTGTCCTCGTTGGAGAACAATATGTTGTAGTTAATGTATTGCATCACCTATTTATTTATATATTTCTACGCCAGTGATGGCAGAATATGCTGTTCTACACCAAAAAACAACGACACCAAAATTGTACATACCATATTCTATGAAATAAATTTATGATTTATGATATGCCCGTTGTCCAAACTACCTTCCACACAGAACAAACAAGAAGTAATATATTGTACAGTTAAATATCCGCACAACCTACGGGAGACAAGCCAAAGTGGCCTGCACGTGGAAAGCGGCACATAAAATAAAACTTTCAAACTTATTGCCAATGAGATGCCAGTACCTCGTCTATGAAACTGTTCCTTTTTCCACGGCTCTCCCTTACATCGCATGGAGCCATGTCCAAAGAAGATTTCGTTTCGCGCATCCTACTGCATCTCTTTGATCAAGCAGCAATGTGTATATAGTTTGAGAAAATATCTACGGAATTGTCCGTTCGATGTTTTAAAAGTGCAATGATGCACCCACGCGGAACTCGGACTTAACGCGTCGAAATACTTGGACAGAACAACATGAAGTTCCCTGCAGAGCAATTAGCGGCTACGGACATTTTGACCTTCGGAGGGAAAGGCACGTATGGTGTGCAATACGGTTCCTTTATCATCACGTATTTACTGATAAAGATGTACCTGTGTTTCTTAGTAATACCTACTTAAGGTCAAGAGTTGCTCAAGGCGATTTACTAGTCCAATGTCGCATGATAAGCCAGCATACTTGCTCTTACAAAATGCAAGTACATAATTAGCGAGCTATGATCATGGGATCATTACGCAGAACCCTAACGCTCAAAAAGAGCAATCAATAAGAAATATTCTAGTCGTACCAAATATGAAAAATTAACAAATTTCGGATTCTGCTGCTTTGGATCATCGGTCGGGCAAATGTAAATGTCAAACTGATCATAATATTTGCCTTCCCATCACAGAAGGATCCTTATGCTTCAAGTGGAATAAGGATGTTTCCATCTAAAATTCCAATAGAAACTCAGATAAAAAGGACCTTATTGCTGCAGCATAATGGCCCTTCTCTGATGGAAAGCCACATAAAGGTACCTAATTCGTATTGACGATTCTATTTCCTTTTGTCCTCTTTACTTTAAGTTACCTATTTGCTGTTTTTAAGCATCATCAGCTTAACAGTCGGTCATTAGAGCAAAACCTGAGGACGTGCGATACATGCCATGCCACGATGGTATGGCGTCCCCGCAAAATAAAGGAAACGTGATCGATCGTAGCTATATCCGTTCGATGGTGACGCAACCGCCGCGAGCTCGACGCGGCTGGGCTCTGCATTCATCGCTTACCCAGAAATTATCTCAAGATATCCAGTAAAACTGTAACCACGAAACGCGTAGCATCAATGCGTAATTGGCGATCGCAATCGCACTGGTTAGCTTCAAGCGATTGCACGCCCGCGGTCGCCGCGGGATGCAATAACAACCTTGGCGTTAATCACTCCCCGATGCGGCGAGAATAACCTCGACTGCAATTATGTCATTGGCGGAAACGTACCGTCCAACCACAAACGCACAATTAAACGCGGCTGCCGCCAGGGTATAGTTATCGAAAAGTCTGATAACCCGGGCTGGGAGTTTTCAGTGAGAGAATGCAACAGTAAACAGGCAGTATATTGTGACTGACCAGAGCGCGATATTTAATCCCACACTTCCTAAAGGCAATGTGAAATCCTTCAAAGGTGAATATTCTTGTGGTTCTCAAGCTTTTTGCTAAAACACCAGATCATGTCGTGTGTGGCTATTACTTCCTTTTTTATTTTTTATAGAACCCCACGGAAGCCACGGCTTCGCGGGAATCAGCGCCCTAGAGTGAGCTGGCATTCCATACGATAGCTGTAAACGATATTAAACTTGATGCCCTTGATGGCCGCTCCCGCAATGGCTGTTTTTTTTTCAAGATAGCCTTCAAATCGCATTGGTCTCGTCGTCGTAAGTTCCGGTTACTAATTGCAGGTAATGATCGGCGCCCACGCAGTGTTGCGAATTAGGTATGGGAGGACCGCGTCACAAACTATCAAACTCAAATCAATACAATATAGATTTGCTCCTGGTTTCCCTTGTGAAAATAAATTGTTCAAAACACTATTCAAATATTTATGTAAGTTTGACCGACCGACTAGATAATATGAAATGGACCCATTTGTGCACGTTATTTTTCTGCATTTACCGTACTGAAAAAGCCTAGCTGTACAAGGGTTTCATAACAGCAATAATCCATCTTGTCATCTATCACCTAGTTTCATACACGCACGCGACTCGCGAGCCCGCTGCGGTCGGCACCGCTGCGCCGCGCCAGTGACCTCGCACGTAGCGGCCGCTGCACCGCACGCCCACTATCGCAGCTCAGTGCGGTACAATGGCGTTATCTGCCCGTGCCTCTGCGACGCGGGGTAATTAAAACCGCGATATCGATGCGGAGGTATTTGAACGGAAATTCTAGTTTTCAGCGGCCGCGACCGCTTTGTACAAAGCGCGCGATTCCACATTTTTATCCACTATTTTGAAGTTGTTTGTATAGGTAGGTTTGTATAGGACTCGTACATTACTAGACACGCATACAGCATTAAATAATCAAAGGTATTAACCAAATGTAAGCAGATATACAGGATGACCTACATAATTAACCCCTCAAGAGTTTGTTCAGGGATAACAAAATCATTCTGTAGGTACCTATAGTAGAAAGTACTTACAAAGGCAATAATAAAAATTAACAAATGACACCCACTTTTAAAAAATGATGTCTGTAATATGTACCATATTACCTAACCGAACTTTTAGTTAACCTAATACCTACTTTTTTATGAATGCAATTCATTTGCCGAAAAAAGTTCCAAAGAAAATGATGAAAGTACTAAATTCCGCTCACTTGAATTTTTGCCAAACGCATGCGGAAGCAAATGTCCATTTGCGAGTCCACTGGGACTTCAAAGCACTTCAACACTTTTCCATTTAAACTCTTAGGAGGAGGAGGACGAGAAGTAGTCAATTTTTAGGTACAGCCCGTACAGCTCAGAATCAAAAAATATCTTAGGCATACCGATTTTGATAGACGATTACTAAATGTGTAATTGAACTTTTTTAAATTGTATTAGTTGCTTATCGAATGTCACGTCACTAGATAAGCAGCCCTTAGTAGCCCTAAGTCCTTATAAATCCGTAGTGGTCATCTCCAGGGCGGCGCGCGGCGTGCAGCACAGCAGCGGCGGAAGCGGGCGCGCAATCAATATGCGGCGTGCACAGCCCTGCCCGGTGCCCGCATCACGCTTCCTGGAAGTCGCGAGCGAGGCGATTCGGGACCCGAGCCAGGGTTGTCCACGGTTTTGAATTACACACACTTTGTCTAGCTAGGTACACCTTATTTGCTGAAATCACATAAGGCTTCATATAAAACTTAAGACTCATAAAAGATCTTTATAACACTTTCACTGCCAACGATTTCGTAGCGCTACCCTCAAAGCCGATCCCGGCGTTTTCCAGCTTTGTAGAGGAAAGCGACTGCAAACCGAGAACCCGCCGAGCGGGTTGCTGGCACTCAATGTGTTAATGGTAGACCCATATGTTCGCTCTTTAATTGTAGATAATACTAATTTACAGGACAAATTGACTTGAAAGAACAAGTGTGTGTGTAACTAGTGGCGAACTAATGAAATGAAAGTATGTATGTATGTATTTGAAATCCAAATATGAAAGGTTAAGCTAGGTTTCTGGAAAGGTCAGGTCTTCAGGAGACGATGTTTTACGTCGTTGAATCTTTATACAATATTATACATACATACATACATAATTACATAATTAGAATATACAAGCTTACTGCCAGGATCGACTTCAAAGTGCTAAAGCTATTCTGATAATATGAAAATAATCAGATTTAAGGTATTCCTGATACAGCACCATCCCTGTGGCAGCCCTACCGGGCCCCCGGCGGCGCCGCGCCTCCATAAATCTCCAGGGCCTCGCCGCCGCCGCTGCCGGCTTTTGTTTTTTTCTTCGCCCGTAATAAGATCGCGCGTCAACGTCAGGTATAGGACAGAGCCGACCGCGCGTAAAGTGCAGCGCCGCGCCGCCGATGTTAAAACAGCGCAAATGCGTGTTACTATTGGCAAGGTGCGAAGTCGGTGGAGGGGGAAATGGCGCTGATCGTCACAAACACAGGTAATCTTATGGAATGGCCGCCATTAGTACTAGCGGCAGCCACTTGAACTAATTTTACTCCATAAGATTTAACGTAGAAAGTCTGCCAAAATGAGGGCAGCACCAGTCGTGCACCTAGCGAATAGAGTAGATTTACATTGAAAATAGAGGTATGTAGATCTTAAAATTACAAACACAAAAAAGGCGAGTTAGGATACAAAAGGCCACCGCTAGCATGGATTAAATGAGTCAAGATGAGCAGTCCTCAAAATTAGCATGTCTTTATTTGATACGTTACTGTAAGTGTCCGGTATAAGATACAATATAGTAAGATGCGCTCTAGCCTGGCCCGCCCCCGCTCGCTCTGGTCGTTGAGAATCGCACACTCGCGCTTCTCAAGCATGAAGCGAAGCCCGCATCAAACTGATGAACGCCATATGTCAATGCCAATTACAAAAGCCAATAAATACATTTATCTAGGCTACAATGTCCTTAGATGTTCACCGTAGAATATTCAAGTTTAGAGCCACAGTTGGCTATAAATCTTACGGGGAAAAAACAATACCATTTAATTTTCAGTCGTTGATTGATTTAGTTAAGACCACCTACGAACACAAAGACGTAGCGAATAATGCAATTATTATAGGTAGATAGCAGTTAAACCAGTGGTTCCTAAACCTTTTCAGTCCGGTCACCCCTATGACTAACTAGCGAACCTGATTTTACCCCTCCCCCCAATGGTCATAAAAAATAAAACGCGCGTGAACGTTTGTTGCATCGTTATATTAGGTTAGCTTATTTACCCCCATAAAATACCAGTTTTACCCCCACGGGGGTAATTACCCCCAGCCCTAGTAGCACGGTCGCATTTTTATCATTTATCACCATGCCTGTCACGTTCTAACAAGTATGTAAGTGCGAAAGTGACGGGCTTAGTGATAGTGGATAAAAATGGATCCGTGCTGAGCCCGCAGGTTAGGAACCACTGAGTTAAACGATTTAAGAAGGAAAATCCGGGCAATCATACATGCCTGTTAAAAAACATAAACCATCCCATATTATAGTACCTACACGGGTAAAAACTTCGTATTTTAATTTAAATCGACACAATAATAACCATATTATAATTAGTAACTGTCGAAGAATTACAATCAGGCACTAGTAAAATCCAAAATAATTGGATATTAATCCATAATAATTCAAAGATGAATAAGACAATGCAGGACCACCCACAAAGAGTGACCTCATCAGCATAGAACAACGATGAATTCTTTCTTATCAACATAAAGCTGCATTTCCTAACTCGCAGAAAGGGCATTAACTGTGGCAATCTGTTCGTCACCGATAAGGGACCGACTACTGCGCACACGAAGCTTATTTTTGTTAAAAACTGTAATCGGAGCCATATACAGGTATTCCTTATAAAATATTTAAAATATATCACATAATGTCCAACCCGTATTAGACTCGAATCCAATTTATGGAGGTAGAAGTCGTCAGGAGGGGTACCCAAAGTCCTTAAAAAATCAGCTGTTCAATAATGATTTCGTTTTGGTTAATTTTTTAAGAGCGGATCTCAATCTAATGGGTGCATAACATTTTTTATAATTACTTTTTATATATTATAGTTTGATATATCGTTATTTCGAATAACGTAATGAATGGCATACTACCGTAATAGCTAATTAACGGTACACATAATGTTATTATTGGTATAATGGGCATAAGGTATATTTACAATTCGTCTAATATACATTGCCATAATTATTACATACTCTAAAGCATATTATTTGTTAGAACAAGTGATATCGCATAATTATTTATGTGGCATAATAGTTGCATGACATAAATGGGTTAGGTTAGGTTGGAACTGCGACTCCACATAAACGAATAACTACCTAGCAAAAGGAGGGTTAGATTAGGTTAGATCTTTGAGGGCGGGCGCGATGTGTAGCCAACGCGACCAATGAGGTGAAGGGGTGATTTCCCCAAGGGTCGGGTCCGAGTCCGGACGGCCGCTGGCGAGGTTGCGGAAGAGTACTTCGGCGTTCCTGGGACCTCGCCTTATAGCAGCGAGGCGGCAACAGAGGGGTTTTAGTGGGTAAACCTGGGGTCTCATTAGCCCACAACAGGGAGTCCCACATAACCATCCCGGCCCGTCCCCGCGCCGGGTGGTATGCGTAAAGCATTTCCCCTCTTAAAAAAAAAAAAAAAAAAAAAAAAAAAAAAAAAAAAAAAAAGGTTAGATCTTTGACCCTCCGTAGAATGAAATACCTAGCAAAAAAGTGGTTTAGGTTAGGTTTGAACTGTGGCCCCCGCAGAATCGAAAACCATGAAAAAATTAGTTAGGTTAGGTTAGAACTGCGACCCCCCTAGAATAAAATATGTAGCAAAAGAAGTAATATGTAAATTTTTATGTTATTATTAAATGAAATATGACAAAAAAAAATTATACAATATATGTATTTATACTTGATAAAATTGTATAAAGTATTACGTTATACAAAAATATAATATAACAAATGTAATTATAGCACATGTGTATATATGATTTAAAAATAACATTACAATAGGCATTATATCAATGATAGTTTAGATGAAATCACAATATAACAAAGGAAATGTATAATAAAAATTACATTATAACATATAATAATATATCAAATGGCGTTATAACAAATGTATGATAGTTTTTTTTATAATTATATTAAGCATTACACACCCCAATCTAATAGGTACCTTCGTAACATATACTTGAATCAAGGAAATAAAGTGTTCCTCAGTAAGTACCTACATACTTGAGATCCTTTGCTGTAGGTACTCTTCAGCGGTTGTCGTGGAAAATCACGCACGAATCAATTGCATTAACTCTTCATTACGCGGCAGTAAGCGAAGCCAATCTCGCGTACCTTGCCGACCGAACACGTTGCATTGCACAAGGCTTGGCTGATAAGAGATCATAGCCTTGTATGTGAGCTGATAAGAGGTGCAGCGTTATATAATCCAATCGAAATTGAAAAGACTTCGAGAAATTTATACCTACAGCAAGAGTTATAGCCACGAGACTATTTCAAGTAGTGTCAAAACTAGAGAGTTTTAGACTAGCGATTTATCATGACACGTGCTCGTATACTTGCACCGAGCAAGGTTTCAGTCTAGGATTTGAATTACCTTCATGAAAATACGCATAGGAATTATATTTTCTATGCTACAATAGGGTTTTATTATTGCATGGCAAGTTCGAGTAGGTACACCACGTCGGTCTTTGGACTTTGTTGCTATTTATTGCATGGAATAAAATTATAAGTACCTAGCTATCTTTGCCGTAAAATAATTCAAATCGGACCCTTCGATAAAACGCATATATGTACATACATAATTTTATTTAAAAACTAGCAATGTTACCATTCTTTCCATATAATGCTCCTACACAGTACACTCGTCTGGATCGTATGTTATAGTTAGGTGACGGTCCATATCTAACGCATAAAAAGCGTCAAACAGCATGTCTACATTGATTAATGGCCAGAACCGATAATACATCTAACAGCGTCGATAGCAAGCCCTCATCCGCATTTGGAATAACAATCGATCCGAATGGGGCTCCAATTAACCGCCGCTCTCACGCAGGCCCGCGACTTTTTTGCCCGCGACGTCGCCAGCATTGCCAGCAACCCTTCAACGCGTTCCCACGAGCTAGTTCTACTTATTCTAGTCTCTTTGTCCGCGTACAAACCGCGTGAGGCAAAAAACTGGCGTCGATAAGACACGTAGTGCGTTTGAGCAACTCGGCGGGTGTTATCTGGGGATGGTATGGACGCTCGCACTGTTTTCACGCGGCATGAGCCATAATAATATATAATAAATAAATAAAATAAATGCTATCGACATTGCCCCATCGGATGGACAGGAATCAATATTTGAGAAGGAAGCGTTAATAGGTACTCTGCAATAATATGTTACACAACGAAGGCCGCAAAAATATTTGACACGGTCATATTTGTAAAGCCATAAGAGCGTAATGTCACATATTTTTGCGGCCTTCGAAGAGTAACATATTATTGCAGTCGACTGTACACTGTACACTGTTTATCGCTAAATAAAATTCTGAGTTAAGGGGACGGTATATGACGTTTTCGATTTAGAGCTCACTTTGTGCAATCAATTTGTTCAAGAAATGTTTAATAACTGCATTAAATTATACGTAAATTTGTTCACGAAGAAGCCGTGTACCGGCTCTTCACGGCATAATATTTTTTATTTGCTGTAATTCTCTACAAATCGACACTAAAAGTATCCAAAAATCAAAATATGGAGTTCCGTTTGAGCAACACGCATTACAGTTTTGCCTTTAACAGTAATTGAGTTGTTGTGTGATTTTGAAAGCTAGATAACTAAACTAGCAAATTATTATCTACTTATATTTTTACTCACAAATACAACACAGAAATTCAATCCCAAATGTAAACTTTCGTACAATTTCCATACATTGACGACATCACTCAAAATTCTTCTTCGAGTCAGATGGCCGCTGGCCTTGGATCGAAGCAGACGTGTACGTCGTCGTAGCTCGTTTTTGACATTATTTAGACATTTCATCATATACGCATACGAAAATGTATACCAGTAGATAAATTGTATTTCAAAAAACAGGGTAAATAAATTTATTTAAAATTTGATTTGTTGTTATTTACAGGTCGTAACGATCGAAAACAGCAGTAAACTATCCTAAAACAATACGATTACAATTGAATTTAAGTAACTTGTTCCTTCAAAACCCGCTTAAAATGAAAAAAGTTTAAAGACTCGTTTTACTGATTGGGATTGATTTTCATTATGCTGGTATCAATTTTGCGTCATTAAAAAAAGTATATGACTTCTGTACGTCAATGACATTTGATGTCAATTGTAATCTTGTATTTACGTTAGAGAATATTATATATTCATTTAAATATTACTTACCTATTAATACGAAGCGTAATTCGTTTAATACCTGAAAGTCTTAGTGTCTACACCTACTTTGTTGCCGTTCGTTCCGTCTATATGTGTGCGATTACGTGCTGTTCTCAATAATCAAGAAACAAGCCATAATCTTCAAGAATAAAATAACAGCAAGACCAGCATTTAGTACTAACTAGTTTTTGCGGATTTGGAGACAAGAGATGAAGCTTACAGGCTAATACCGCTGCGGTCTGGTTATTGTTATGTGTATATATCGAGTATTATATAAATTTACTATAAAATAACAATGTTTTATTTCAATGACATTATGTGCGTAGGTATGTATGTTTCGGTGATTATAAGAATTTTGTCCACACAATAATTGTGCAAAGCAGAGACTGCATCATGCTTTCTTTACGGTATAAGCGGTATGGTACCGTTATTATTTATCAATACCGGTTCGTTTTGAAGGTAAAACTATACCGGTTGAAATACAAAGTACGGTACCGGTATAAAATTACAGCAGGGACAACCATTTTTATAGGTGTACAGTCAGCTGCAGAGAAAAGGTACGACCAGATAGATAATTGTATGCAGGGGTGGTACCTTTTCTCTGCAGCTAGCTGTACCTAAACCATCATTGACCGAGCGTTGGCGAAGGTCTCCGTTTCAACTTGGGCAAAAATGCTTTCGTATGTCCGAATTCTTCTCCTTTGCATATCACATTTCTCAACTGATTCTCGTGAAAATTCGGTAGTCCGATATAATTATTCGGTTTCTTTTTTTTTTTGAACAATTTAAAATAGGCAGAAATTGTCATAAAGGACTTAAGCGCCAGTAGGGTCTGTGACACTTAAGACCACTGCGATTATTAGGTACTTACTGGCCCCTATTTCACTACGACCACGGTGACAGGTGCGACAGTTGTCGACATCACTGTTGCTGACGTCACAGGCCTCCATAGGCTACGGTAACCGCTTACCATCGGACGGGAGATGTGCTTGTTTGCCACCAACATTTTAATAAATAAATAAACTCCATTATATTGCCACTAAAAAATTCTTATTTTGCGAAGCTAATGACAATTGTCACAAGAAACACGGCAACTGTATCGAAATTGCGACACAGAACTCATTTCCTGTCAAGACTTACCGAAAATTCTTTGAAAAATCTTGTGACAATTGTCACAAGATTTTTTCGCGAGAGAAATGTCTGTTTTATCCGATATAATAAAGTTTTTTTTTAATAATAGGTACAATGACGGTGGCAAACACGAATACGGCCCGCCCGATGGTAAGCGGTAACTGTATTATTAAATTGTACAACGGGACTTAATCGCGTATCTAAGTTTTAAGATTTACCTCCGACGTTTCGAGGACGGCGTTGTCCCCGTGGTCTCGGAGAAGACTGGCTTAAGTTGATATCAGCATCTTCTAACCGCGCGAGTTTTTCGAACTACCCGCACTTGGTCTTGTTTATCCGCTTGAACGTTTTGCGGTTCCGTTGTACAATTTAATAATGTGTAAAAATCGTGAAAGTTTAAATCAGTGTTAGCGGTAACTGTAGTCCATGGATGCCTATGGCGTCAATAACAGTGATGTTTTTGTCGTACCTGTCACCGTGGTGAAATAGGGGCCAGATTACGCCGCGCCGCGTGGAACGTGAGGTGCATTGGGGTAAATGCATACCATTCACTCAAGGAAAATAATCTCCCTTATAAGATCACTCGTGTGTCTGCCATTTTGTTAAAGCCAATTTTCACCGTAACTACTGGACTAGTTCAATTGAAATTTAGTACACATACTCGTATGTCAAGTAAGGAAGTAGTAAGTCGGTGATCCGAAGATGAGTAACGTAAATAAATGAACTTTTAACTTTGCGGCGATTTTTGGTATCAGGTTTGGTATCTCACATATCAGATATAATACATAACTATAAGTAGGTGAGCAAAAATGTACCATAACCTAACTCAGAATTGTATTACATAAATACATATACAAAAAATAGTTCAACGCCAAAAGATTAATGGAAGACCTATGTCCTATAATAGGTGAGTTGGTCTTAAACAAAAAATATGCAATAAAAATGTGTAACTGTGGAACCCATAGTGAATCCTACTTGTACATGATCGGTTTTTATATTATGTACCTATAAGATATTTTCTACTTTATACTTTATAAGTGTACCTACATAATATTTACTTATAAGCAGTTGTCACGTAAAATATTTGTAGATTTTTTTGGAAGTATGTGTCACATCATCATCATCTTCCTCGCGTTGTCCCGGCATTTTGACATGGCTCATGGGAGCCTGGGGTCCGCTTGGCAATTAATCCCATAAATTGGCGTGGGCACTAATTTTTATGAAAGCGACTGCCATCTGACCTTCCAACCCATAGGGGTAAACTAGGCTCTTATTGGGATTAGTCCGGTTTTCTCACGATGTTTTCCTTCACCGAAAAGCAACTGGTAAATATCAAATGATATTTCGTACATAAGTTCCGAAAAACTCATTGGTACGAGCCGGAATTGCAATTCGCACGCTCTTACCGCTAGGCCTCCAGCGATTTTTTTGAAGTATGTATAGCACAAAAAAAATATTTAGAAATGTAACATTTAAGGTAGGTAATTAAAATACGGTATAAACATTATTGGAGAAGACTTGGAGGAAGTGTCATAGGGATCTACATTCGATGCGTGGAAAACAAGTTCTTTTGTCTAATTATAATCCATCGGCAATCACGCGAGCGCATAAAACGAAAATCATTTTTTTTTCACTCCCTAAAACTCCCTTAACCTAATAACAGTAAAACAAAAAATAAAATATAGAGGGTTACCAACCAGCCAAAGAATTATAAGTAGATATATGCACTTATCCCAACGCACCTCACGTTCTACTCTGCACGGGGTTCATTGCCGCTCCTACCGCCGTAAGTAACTATCAACACCTACATTATCAAGGCTACGATCGAAGATAATCGCTTCAGCACTGAAATAATACCGGTGGAATACCGGTATAATATTTTTTATTTTAATTGTATTAATTTAATAGTAAGTAGTGTAAGATATTAGGGGTACATTAGCCAACACTGTTTCCATATATTTTCAAATTTTATTTTGTCCGCCTTAATTAAATTTTGCACCCTGCCGGAACTTTATTTATTTAAATTCTCATTTAATTGATTTTGAGCCTTATGAAAAGTCGTATAGAGTAGTAAATAAAATTTTACATCTGACTTAATGACATCTGGTTTTATTCGGTTTAACTTTAGAAAACGCGTATCTCGACAAAGCCATAATGTAGAAAATTGTCAACAACCAAATGAATTATTAGAATTTAAATACGTCACGTGTGACATGAACAGACAAGGAAAGCAAGATTAAATGTATTGTTTCTCTTTCTTCTTTCAATGGAACGCTTTTCCTAAAAGGAGGCCACTAAACTCAAAACGCTATCTTAAAAAAAAACTTGATGGGTCAGTGACCTGTCCCAGTAAAGTGAGGTAGTGTGCGTGAAGTGCGCTTGTGTGTGAAATGGGGTAAATTGACAGAATCTGAAAATTTACCCACCTCTACCGTCACCTTAAGAGGAAATGACTGACAAAGTGAATGATGGATTGTTGTAACAGATATCTCCCCGGCGTCACGCGGAAGGATATTTAACCACAATAATTCGTTAATTAACGATGCGTTAGCGTTCGGTGAATGCAATTTTGGACATAACCATGTGAACCGGGGTTATTACGGTTCTGCTACCTGCTTCCGGCGGGGTGGAATCACATTGTTTCCGGTTCAGAGTTCGCCGCCTCGTTACCCTTGACTGCGACGAATTGACATGAGGCGTACGTCTTTAAAAGGGCACTGCATTCAAAGTCCCCGACGTTTTATAAGCAATTACATATTTCAGCATCAGATGTTTATTCACCAAAAATTAGGCAATTGATATTATTGGTATGCAGTACAAACCGGGGCTTTGACAATGTGACTATAGAGACTTCAGAGTTGAAGTCAAATCGACATTCATTTATGAAGTTTAATATGATTTCCTGCCGTTCATTATCTGATGATACTAAGTGATGAGAGCGCAAAAGACGCAGCACTCTGGTTCAGAAAAAGACCATATTAACACACTAATCGCTGAGCTACGGTCGTAGCGCTAAGTCGTAGCCGATAACATGGGTTTCCTGGTATGTAGCGAAAATGCTTCGTAGAGGCAAAACGACAACGTGTCGTGATTGGCGCTGAATGGGTTAATTATTGCTTTGAAGAGTTTGAAGGTGTGCCCTACAATATCAGCCTACATAAACTTAAATTTCTTGCTCAACTCTATTGACTAAACATAACTTTTCTCAAAAATGGACGGCAAAGTCGACGTTGCCGGTTAAAAAAATAGGACGCGAAGTGCGTAGTTTATGGTCATTCAAAAAATTAAAAAGTTAAAAACATTGCAGTCTCGATTTCGGGACTGCAATGTTGCATACAAATTCCATTATTTAACGAGTTCCAAACTTTTAAAAACTTTAATTGGCCATATCAAATGAAGGCATAGGTCCATTAAACAGCCAAACAGATGATCAGCACTTATTATTATAATGTTGGTACCGTGACTATTTAGGTGTCTCAAATACGTTGGCGTATTTTCAGCAGAAAAATACACTTCTTTTTTTTAAGGCGGCAAACAAATCTTTTTAATGGCTTTACCATTTTGTGTGAAAATTAGAACGTTGCTTCTGTAAAATATTTCTATTTTATGCACCATTTTTGAGAAAAGCACTATATATGACTCGGCTGGAAGGCTACTTGCTGGCTTCGGATTCAATTAAACGGACTCCCAAGGTCGTCCGCTTAAAACGAATCCTCAGCCAGCAAGTAGCTACTTCCGAACCTCGACAATAATGTACTATTATTTATTCGTGTTGGATATAAAATTCGCGATTGTTGTCATCTTCAGACTTCACCTGACGTCGTGCGTCTAAAAGCGTGACTAAGCGTGAATAATTGTAGAATCTGCGCGGAAAGAGAAGAGTCGTAGAATGTATTGGATCCCATACAATTCACGACTCTTCTCTTTCCGCACAGGCTCTACGAGTGTACGTAGGTATAGAGTACAATAATATGCATCATGTTGTCGACATATGGACTCAATTTATATTAATATGATTTTGCACTTCCCATCCATCATGTTACGATCCCGTTGAGGCCAACATTGCAAATATTCTTATCGATTCAGGTGCATACGATCTGGTACCCTCGATCAATTGCCCGCGCGTCAGTAAGTACTCCCAGTTTGGCATTGTCTAGTACATATTATTATGTCGTCGTTCATTGACACGCTCCCAGGTATTATTAGTCCGCCAGTAGAAAGCAAAGCGCAGCTTGCAAGTTTTTACGTAACCGCGGCTGATGGGCGCGGGGGGTGTGGGCGGGAGGGGAGGCGGTAAATTATCGGCCGGCGCGACGGCCGGATGGCGGCTGGGCACCAAGAGGGCTGTCATTCTCCTCGCGTGCAGACCGCGGGCAAGCGTTCGCTTTAGACAAACCACGTAAGTATGATCTCCGATCTCTCATAGTTATTCCGAATCGCGGTCGCTTTTATGTTGGTTCTGTAAATACGAATGTTCACTAAGCTTCTGGAACACGGGGTGAGCTCTTTACGCGCGCCCGTCACCGCCGCCCGCTGGTGCGCTCCGCTGTGCCCCGCGCAAAAAACAGCGTTGTTTACTGAGAAACGATCGATGCTTCAAGCTACACTATGCCTATTCAATAAAAAAAGGCAGTATGATCGTATGAGTGCCATACGTTCATACGTCCTTCCTCAACTAGAATGAAAAGAGCTTCGCAAAGAAAGCGTTCTGGAAATCCCCACACAATAGGTATCACAAGGATTACCAGACGGTGTCGATTACAAATCACTAAAGTTTAATGATGCCTTACACTATTTAATATTTATCATCTTGTTAGAATAGATAGGCAAGTATGAGTAAGAAGGTGCATAATCTTGAGTACCTAGCTATTGCAAACGTACCTACACAATGACAGTATAATGACGCCACAGGATGTCATTGACATTTGACTCGATGACGCATTTTATATTGTTCTATCTACGTAGCAAAGTAACAAATAATAAGCTATTACACTACCTGCTTTGGCTGATAATATGTAGTAAGTAATGTATCATTTTGAAGACCAATATGACGTAAAATCAACTCAGTAGTCAGTCATGGAGACAATTCATTTTAAAATTGTTGAAAAAACGACTCATAACGTGACCTAAAACACAATAGCCTTTTGATAATATTTAAGTACGGATATTATCCTTCCACGGATCTGACAGATGGTGTACAATAAGGGTTAAAGGTGCGTAGGGGCACGGTGGAGCGCAGCTCGGCGCCATTGACGACACAGATACATGCGCGGCCCCGCGATAACGACCCGCTGCGCGCGCGCTGCGCCGCTATTCGCGCTTTATGCCGCTCGTGTCGTGGGACTCGTGGGAGTGTGGGTTTTAGTTGTAGTGAGTTGTACGTACGGCGGTGGTGCCTACAGTAAGAAAAGGGTTAACGTTATGAACAATGGGATTGATATAAGAGTAGGTATTATCAACGCAAAAACCTCGCGAAGAGTACATGATAACACCAACCATCATCATTCAACCGATATCAGTGCTTGCTAATCTTTTTGTAACCTGCATATATAGAAACATTAAAAAAAATCCTTTTAGAGAAATCCGATACAAATAAAGAATATAAGCAAGTATGTAGTTTACTATCTGTCATTAATACATACCTACTAAAATTCAAATCAGCGTTTGTCACGGAATAGGAACTAAACTAATATGTAGTGTGGAACGTATCAAAATAGGTAGCTAAGAAATACCCACACGTATATATTCGCTTGTCAATGAATAAGTCTTAGTTATAGTACCTACTTAAAGGTATAGCCATAAGATCTTCGCGTTTGCACTCTGCTGATATTTCAATGCTAATTGAAATTATGTGCTAATAATATGCGCGACCGGTAACCAACTAATGTGACGACTTCTCAGAGAAGGTAATTCACTAACGCCATCTCAGATAATTGCTCACTTGCACGGACATTAAGCAACATTCCTTAATCACTTTAATGTTTGATTTAATCGCTAAATTTACAGCTTCGTCGCAACGAGGAGCATCTTTAATATTTCATGTCAAGCAAGATACAGTACCTACTAACAAATGTAACCATATCAGTGGTACCTAATGAGAGTGATTTTCAGGTTGATCTGAGGCACTGTTTTGAAATATAATTACATACATTATGATATTATACATAATGTATGTAATTATATTTCCTACCTATTGATCCAGTCAACGAAGGACTTCAAAGATCTTAAACATACATAGATAAGGTAAAATGCATCCCTATCGTATTAGACAACAATTATCTATATATGTACTAATTACACCCTAGTTAGAATTAAGCCAAAGACAAATAAAAATTTCCACCATCAGGACAGGTAGGCAAAAAGTGATTCGTTGCTTATCCTAAAAATTGGTTGCTCATAAACTAAGATGTTGTAAAAAAGCAACGCGGACGCCGTACGTGCCAATCCCAAAAAAAACGCTCGACCGTCATGATCATTCGTCGATAGGTATCGTTATCGCGACGCGGCGCGGGCGCGTACCTGCGAGCGCTCATTATCCTTCTGCCTCTACCTGCGCACCGCGCCTAATTGCGACGCGACCGACGGCGCGAGAGTAGGAAGGTGAAACTCACTTATAAGTAAATAACCCTACTGTTACTATACGAACGGTATTGTACAGCCATAAGATTCTAGATACCTACTCATTTCACGTGCTCGGTTGATATAGTTATCGCTCCGGTTACAAGCGCGCAAATTACCCTTTACCTACGCCGCGCCGCGCCTAATTGTGAATTTGTGACGACGACCACGGGGGCGTTAAGTGTCTCGGGTGAAACTTGCTTAGGTAAGCCTACTGTTACTGAACACGATTGCACAATTCACAACCACATGAGACATCCAAGTTTTCAAGGCCCTCGTGATCATGCTAGGTCGATATATGTACCTACTCGTAGTTATATCCACTTGCGTATAATCTATTCAGTGCCATCTATCCTTTTGTAAACAATAATTACGGCCAACGGCAACGCAACCACTAACTACGCAATATTCGACGATTTTAACTGCGACTAATTCAAAAATCTGTGTAGGTAAGACCAAGAGCGCCCTTATAACGGTACGTCAGTGCGTTCAACTGCCAGTGCTCGATAAGCGATTGGGTTAACGCGCCTAAGAACGATTGGGTTAACGCGCCTAAGAACGATTGGGTTAACGCGCCTAAGAACGTAGGGTAGGTACTCCACTGACAGCTAGTGATCACAATAAGTCGATATCGCTATCGCGCGTGAACCTGTCCTCATCCTCATTACCGTGAGTCCGTCCACCTGCAGCTTGGCTAATTGCCCCGCGGTTTTTTAACACGAGCCGGTCACACCGAAGGCTTCGGCCGAAGATCCGAGCCGCCATTTTTTCATTCGCTGAGTCATGAGTGTTCCAACAAGTTAGCCTGGACTTGTCTTCTACTGTTAACTGAATACCCAAATCTAAATTCCTTAATGCTGTTTTTAATTCGCTATAGTTTTTAAAGTATGTTTTGGTAAAACTAATACAAATACATGTTTACTGTCCATGATGCATCATTTGTAATGGAACTCATGTGAGATGATGACACCATAAATTGCCAGTCTCTAGAGAAAATGTTAGTAGCTGTAATGCAACCTCAGCGCCGGCAGTTTAAACTTGGACGTAAAAGTTTTGTGTGTGAACGTGAACGTAAACTAAATATGACTCGATCTGGAAACCAATAACGCCTAAAGTTATGATTTGACTAGTCGTATTAGAAGCTCCAAACTATATTAGCGGCT
Organism: Cydia amplana; assembly: GCF_948474715.1. NCBI lineage: Eukaryota > Metazoa > Arthropoda > Insecta > Lepidoptera > Tortricidae > Cydia > Cydia amplana. Next base: position 7,709,399 of record NC_086085.1, read on the forward strand.
CCCAATTAGAGCTCGACCAGGCAGCCTACGGCACTCACTGCTGTCCGATTCACAAAACTAGTTTCTTCGACTGTAAGCTAATCCCTAATTTAATTTGACCTCTACACCCTTGAGTACCTACTATGCGTAATAGTCAGAGATCACATCACAGAGTGACTTGGCCTTACATCATATTTTGTGTTATTTTTTATTTTTTGGAGAACTTTTCTTTGATAAGTCAAAGATGAAGAATCTATTTAATTGGTCCTTTGTGCCGAATAGAAAACGTCAAAATAAATAGTTACACAAAATGCTTCAATTTAATAGTTATGATACCTATATATTGAAATCGGAATCTTATATACCTACAGGTAATTTAGCCATTTGGTACTTACTGTAGGTACAATAATAATACATATTCGCTCGAGCAAGGCACGAGGTTTTCGATTCGAATATTAGTGAATTCGCGTTTAGTGTAGGTAACCAAACTGTCTCTGTTTAGCCCAATGGTTGACTGGTAGAGAATACCTCTAGGCCTGCCATTTGTACTCTTTTTGTGTACATTTGTGCAATAAAGTTGATATAAATAAGTGTAAGTATTAATTAATAATGGCTAAATAACTGATTTTGTATATCTTCTGATCCATCAATAAAACATCAACGAAAGCATACCTACTCATAATGATGTTATGTGCTTATTGGCTCAACATCTTAGTAGGTACAGTCGACGACAAAGATATGTATACACTTTTACATCTTACTTTTTTGCAATATGGCGAACTTTGACGTCGATTATTCACGAATTACTCATGTGTCTCTCTCTCTATCTTTTGACTGAGTGATCACTCAGGTAAAAAAGTTCGTATTTGTTGTTAAATGGTCAGCTAATGGCTCCTCTACACGATGGGCCAACGCCGGCCACTCCAAGGGACGCATTTATGCGTTAGAGAGAGCAAGTGATATTGCTATCTCATTCTACCGCATGGCTGCGTCCCTTGGAGTGGCCGGCGTTGGCCCATCGTGTAGAGGAGCCATAAGATACGAGATTAGCGTGGAGTGGGTCGAAGTGCATCCAAAAAGGACTCGGGCGACTGATAAGATAAAAATAGCTCAAGCGAGGAATTTCACCCGCGTCGCTCTGTCTTACTCATGACAGTGGCGCCCATAAATAACGATCGCGCAATAGAGGTTGTTAAAGTATTGACTGAGTGCCTATATTCGGATCAAGGAGGCTAGCACAACTGACAACGTGACGTCTTGTCGCACAAGGAATATAGGTACCAAATATACTCTCTAAATAGAATGCTCCGGGAGCCTGGTCCTGAAATAACGTTACTAACAGACTACAAGGAAAGCCCGATAAATCTAAGTACCTACAGTGGCATGCAGTCAACTTTCATGCCTAGTTTTAGTAGAGTTATTATTTTAAAAAATGTCTTTCCTTTTTCAAGATAGAAAATTATTGCTGCTGCTGCTGCTATTATTACTACTACTACTACTTTATATTTATTACCTACAACTGCACAGCTCCACCCACACGCTATTTGTGCATGAAGCTCAAACAAAAATGGCGGCATAGGTACCAACATAAAACCGCGGGCGCGTGAACGAGCACCTGCCTAGCGAAATGATGGAATCCTTTAAGCGGCAAAAAATCGCGAACCGTCCCTTTCACGTGTTGTCTCCGTGGGCGATAGGGTTCACATCTGCTTTAGCGCCATACCTATCTGTGGTACGCACGTACTACCTTCGTCTACAATAGTCTACATAGTTAACTAACTATTCGTTAACCTTATTGCAACGAGATAAGATACACCAACACTAATGATGGCCAAATTAAGTGTGTTGCTGTTTGCACAGGCGGCCAACAAGAATTTGATCACTGTAGTGTTTTGTCATGGTACTTGTGAAAATTTAATTTGACACTCAATAGCGCTCGTTATTCCGGTCCGGTCTCGGTATAAGACCCTTTAAAGTGGATCAAGCCGAATGACCCTCGCTTTGAAGTACATATGTAGTTTCAATTCGAAATGACAAATCTCTGAGAATGCTCGACATTTTCATGGGCACTAATCACTGACGTGATGTTCGTTTTTACTACTAAGTAGGTACTTAAGTAAGTATGTATTCATTAAATTGTTGTTATTTATTCTATATCTACCTATGGCACTTATTTAAAAAAAGTTACCGCGATGTACTTAACGTTTGCCTGCAACATTGACGTCTCTATCAGCCCTTATCATATGTATACCTGCCTCTTAGGCTACATACTGTAGTTGGTACGGTGTATTCCCAATGAACACTCAGACCTAACAGGCTAATACGTCCTCAATGCATCATCAGTAGACTAATATGCGAAGTGCGTGGTGTCAGCAATGACAACTCTAGTACCTGTACCTACAAAAATCTGAATTTTCATGGGACTAAACTTTAATTTCCATGCTAGATATCGACTGTCAAAATATTGAAAGTTACTCCACTACCATGGCACACATTGTACACAGCCATTAGGTACTTGGTGCGGTATGGCAGCATGTACTCGTTGCGATTGTGCGATTGTTCATTATAATACCCACCCAGGCGACAGAGGGCCGCGTCGCCCGCGCACGGCGCACCCTAACAATTAGTTTTTACGCGGCGGCGCGAGGCTGCTGTTACAAATTACAATCACAGGCGAATGCTCGCTTACAGTTGCAAGCGAGCATTCGCCTCACTCAAGCCAGTATAAGTTGGATCTTCAATAACATACGAAAATCGAGGAGTTTCAAAAACCCTAAAGCGAGGTTTAGACTAGCAAGAACTTGCATGCCATTTTCATTACATTGCGGTATCTGATCAAACTTCTGAATGCAGTTTACCTAAGGTAGTAGTCTTGCTGGGATTCGTTAAGAAAATACGAAGGGAGATGTAAGTCATTATTCTGAAGTTTTGCAAACTTTTATAAAGTTACCAGGGGTTACAAAGTTCTAAGGGCCAAAAAAATATATTTGGGTTCAAACAATGTCCACTTTTTTCGCACTTTGAAAGTGTGTTTGAAACATCTCGTTCATCAAGAGCTCACACTTAAACTGGTTCACCCGTCACCCGTAGTGAACGCTCGGTAAGCGCCGGGAATGATGGATTGGAGATAATCATTTGCCCGCGCGCACGCTCCAGCGGCGCGGCCGGCGGCAGCCATCTTTTCCCGGAAAACGCGACAATGCCGATGTCGCCGCCGCGTTACGTGCACGTTTCTCTCTATCCATGGCGATTTGGAAAATACAATGTTCGCACAACTGAGATATTAACGGCCAGTTCGTTAAAAGAAACTTCCTTCCTGTTAAATCACGGCAATAAGGATCTACTAAATATAAAAAAAATCAAAGCGAAATACATATTTACATATTTTTGTTAATCGTTTGATTAACAACCATTAATTACTAGAGACGTACCTGACTTAAGAACAACGCATGTGGGGTATTTAACTATTTATAATATTATAAGCGTGGGGCAAACGCAATTCAATGACAAAGTTTGGCATTTGGATAAGTTCCTATACATACTTATGTCCGTACATAGGTAAGTACCTACATACTACGATTTGCAAGCCATAGGCGGCATAGGCATTGCATTGGCTGAGTCACAGACTGATCCAAACGACGAAACCCACATGTTTTGTCTGTGAAAAAAAAGCGTCAATCAAATAATTCTTCCTAGTGCTGAAACTACTGAATAATAATAATAACAGGATACAAAGTCGAGGTGTCCGTTCGCGGCACTTCGTTCGCTGGTGTATAATAGGTAAATTAATAAAATATTCGTTCGTTTATATCAAGTTAAATTTAATCACTATATGTATTGATTGAATTTAATAACGCCCACAAACCCAGTCCAACCATACCTTTGTCTATTAAAAAAACGCGGGCCTATTAACTCTCCCTCAGCTCCGACTCGAGTAATAATACCGGGGTACGGGGGCGCGGTGTCCGAGTCCGAGGTCTGCGGCGCACGGCGCTTTGTTGCCACTTATTACGGTTAAGTAGTTAGGGACGCGGACGGGTGCGTCACAATGCCGCTTCTCGGAAATCCCTTATCGAACGTGCGCAGCCGCGGCCGCGGGTAGAATGCAATTCGGTTCGTTCCATATTTGAATTATCTGCTAACGACTCCACTATCGCGTTCGGTTTTTTCCATACGGTATGCGAGGTCCATTCCAATGTCATTTAAAATACATAGGTGCCTACATTTTAGACGTGTCGTCTGTTTATACAGACTACTGAATTAGGAATTATCACAAATCTAATAAATTAAATCTGGTGAAATAAAAGTATGTAAGTAGGTAAAAGTGCTGTAGGTATTAAGTCCGGGCCTAGACTAGGTACTTCGTGAAGATAGAGAACAGGGATTATGCTATTATAAATATAATTTTAAGATTACTTGGTTTTGAATTCAAATCAAAGTTCTAGTACCAAGTACCAACCACACAGTCCCGATTCATTTTTGCTTTTCTTTTTTAATCCGAAACAAAAGATGCTAATTCCAATAACGCTGATAAGGAAACGTCGAGCGCACTAAGTAGGTACACTCTGATAAAACGTTAATTGCTTGCAGCTCTAATCTCTCTCTGTGCAGTTTAATTATGGTAGAAAATGGTTTTGAGAGTAGGTTCACTATCGTGGTGCCTTTTGTAACCTATTTGACTGCCATTTAAAACGCTTACAGTAATTAGAACACGAGTCACGACGTCTTTCACGTTGTCAACCATTATAAACTAACTTTAGGTTAGGTTAGAATATTCCGAAAATAGGCCGGTCTAAAAACTACTAGTGAAAATGTCAACAAAAATGTAGATAAGTACCTACCCTATTAAGTATTCGTCGAAAAACCGTGGCAAAAAGTTGGCTAAAGACGCAAGTAAAGAAAGATTAGTTAGTTTAGTTCTATTAATTAAGGTGACAGTCCATTTCCAACCGCAGCTGCACTACTGTTCATTTTACTATGGAAATTGACAGTAACAGCGACGCGTTCAGTAGGTACCTACCAGTAGTGCAGCTGCGGTCAGAAATGGAATGTTACCATTAGAGACACTAAAAAATATTCTTCCAAAACCATAAGTATTTCTATACAAGCATCGTAAAAGCAGCATGAAGTCAAACAAAAGGCTATAAAACGGTTTAATTAGCAACAACCATTTCGTCTGCAGGTCGCAACCAAAAAGACCACACATGTTTAAATGTTTGTTATACTTAAGCCCTTCCTACGTCTGCGTAGGAAACGCGATTCGTACCACGACACAGATTACCTAATGCTTATAGACAGGTAACACAACTCTTGAAAAATCTGGTATAGAACATTATTAGGTACTTGAGTGACTTCATCCGCGCGACTAAATATAAGTACCTACTAGTCACAGTCAGAAAACCCACACAGCCCAATGCACTTTACACGCACGTTAGCGCGACGTTGCCCGCAGTGATCAGTCATTCTATAACAGTTTCAGATTTCGAAATATGTATGTGGGCAACTAATAAATCTCATTTTACAGCTAACTAATAATTCACGAACAACCAAATTTGGGTATATTAGTAGGTAATATTAAACCCATACAAAAATAACAATATTGTACCAAACTTGTACCTATAAAAGTGGCGAATTTGTTATCATCTGTGAACACGCACGAGGCAGCAACAGGTAATGGCTCCCGCAGATATTAAATTCGTTTTGTGTATCGCTCTACCCCGGTCTTTATTAGGGGAGGCATTTTAATTTACAACTCGCTATTGTGCCCAAGAGTACTATTCCTTGACAGTAAAACCGTGAGAGTGATTACCAAGTACTTTCAGATCAGACTTTCACTTCCTGGAAAAGTTGGACTTATTTATAAACTTACTTGGGGTCAATTTGGCGAACTAAAGATTATTTACCACCAACTTTATCTTTATTAAGATTGAAAATTATTAGTATTAGACAAATTTAGCGACAAACTAAGTTTATTTTTCAAACATTTATAATAAACCATGGACCTAGAATATTACGGACGGACTGTCACCTAAGACAAACTGTAACACTGCAATGGCGGACGGTTTGAATGTGTGCGTGTAGACGAGTGTTACCATGTAACACAAATTCTCCCCTAATATTATAGGTTCATGTAATAAACTATTTTGAGAATTTAGGTTTATTTTAGTTTGTTTATCCAACCTAACGTTTCAAATATTATATTATGATTAATGTAGAATTATGTAATTTTATGAGATTTAGCGTAATGGACCTAATATCCTGAATATATTTAACTACTTAAATTTACTAAAATAAGTATGTAAAGGATCATGCCGAATTTGGCCTACGATTCGATAAGCATGCTATATATACGATAAATTTAATCATATTTCTTACAATCTCATACATATATTAGATTCCAACGGACACTTCTTAGTAAAGAAAATAAGTTAAAGAGTAATTAAACCAAATCATCACATCCCACGCCATTACATAGAATCAATGACATTTCATAAATGGACGTCCAGAGACAAACAAAAAAGTATGGCAGCAAAATACTTTTTTACCATGATCCTGTTGATGCTAATAAGGCCCTTCTCTCACGAGACTATTCAAAAGCTACGCGACTGAGATGCAAACCATGATCGCCTACTGGTATGCTACTCGTTTCCGCACACGGTGCTACGCAAATGAGACTATTTTGTATCATTTGCGGAACAACATTCGTACGACGATGTCTAGTGACTCCAGCGATGAAGACAATCGTCTTCTCTATTCTCAATTCTTTATTCGTGAGAGAGTAGAGTAGAGTAGATACATTTAATTGAAATAAAAATATAATTCCTGACCTGTCAAATTGATTTTTTTTTCCAATCCCAAGCCACGCCTTTTCTGTCACATCTTTCTTACATAATCAGGCAGCTTATAATTATAAAAACATGGATACTTTTCCACCTCTTGAACGAAATTTATATTAAAAACTTAACAACGCGTATACGACTCGAGTCGCGTGCGACCAGCAAGACAATAGCGTGCGACTGATATCAAACGCGTCGTCGACGCGTCTCGTCGTGTGCGAAACGTAGGAAATAAATATGGCGGGTACTCACAAGCGACGCGTAGGATACGCGTACGAAACACAAATCGCTTGAGAGTAGCCTCGTGACTCTCGTGAGAGAAGGGCCTAACGCTCACTTCAAAGAAAAAAAATGTATTATCCTAATACCAACTCATTCGATTTTTGTTCCTTGACAGCCTTTAAACACCCAATATCTTCGATATGTTTACACTATTTACGGCACCTTATTTCCTTGTAATAAGGCATAATAATATTGAACATGGCCAGATACAAGGCAGAATTCCTAACCTCAAAATCGTAGAGAAATTCCGCTTTTATAATGTTTTGTGAAGTGTCCGTGAATTTCTAATAACTATCGGGACTTTCATTTCATGTTTGGAGCCTAACAATATACCACCCATGTTTAGCGAGTGTTGGGCCAAACTTGTATGGGAGCGGAACATCATCCTTTAACGCTGAACGTCGTTAATAGTAACAAGCCGATTAAATTCTCAATTTTAAGAGCTGTGCCATAAGTGTAGGCGTTATTTGTAACACCTACACGCCTTTTAAGACTAGTTCAGAATTACTTTGAATTATCTCGTAATTTAACGGACTGATCCCCAAAAAGCCAAAGGTTAAAGAATAAATTAAGAAATATCAAATTTCATAGCTTCACACATACGCGGAACATATCCATAGAATATTTTTTTGTTCCAATCCTAACATTATTATTCATAGGGTAAAATAAACTCCCGAAAGTTCGCTTCTTACACTACCGAATAGCTGAAAAGAAACCTTATCAATCTACATATAAAGTTTCGTTTTCTAATACCCAAAATATGGGATAGAGTACGTGCTCGGGAATTGTCACGATACATCATACAGTGACCCTTTCCTGTCTATCTCAGCACCTATTGTCTATGCCCAGGAAATGTAAAAACTAGAATAAAGCATGTTCTCCTTTGTCCGACGCAACGAGCGCAATGACGTCTCAATGAGCTTTTTTGTGACGAAAAATGCAGCCCCTATGAGAAGTTACTGGTCTAGTCGCTGATACAAGATCGCTCGGGAGTCGGGACTCAAAATGTCAACCGACGCATGAAACAATGGCAAACGCAGCCGCTCCTATGTGACCGTTTTTAACAATACAATGTAACGATCCTGTAAAATAATCAACGTCCTAAAGGGAGCTTCTATCATTACCATTAGGTCGTTAGTGATCTAGTTTTCGAAAAACGGCGGTTATCGAAAACTAGATCAATGGGCTTCAGGATTCGGTGTCCTTGTGTTATCACTCTTATCAGACGAATGCAAGAAACAGCTGAGTTACTTCGACATATGTAATTATAACTCTTAAATTTACAACCGGCGTGTGCCGTGTGCCCCGTGTGTGTCTTTGTAGCGAGCTAAAGCCATGCTATCCCCAGACGCACGAGCTAGCTGAATAAGGTCTCAAAGGTCTGTATAGCAGATATCCTGAACATCAAGTTCTATCGAATAGCTAGCCGCTAACTGCAATTATCACTCAGCGGGTGTCATTCGGCCTTAAAGTAGCCATGTTTCAGTTTCCTTGACCGACTCGACCGTGGTGGATAGGTCCGTACTGGGCCGTAGCTATCGCCATATCAACAGCGAAACTACTAATTAATTATATTTTATGAGCGAAACTCACCTTTGAATACTAAGCCCAATAACCCAAAAAGTTCCTTTACGGGTAATAAACTCACACGAATTTTTCAGAACATTAGACAATCAATTGGGTTTTTTTACCTGCGCAAACGCATAGGGGCACGTCACCGTCACCTCTTTGTTATGCACGCCGACCTCCGCGGTTCGCGGAACAGGAAACGCTTTTTCAAGTGTCGATGTAAAATTCTTAAGGTGACGGTAGAGGTGGGTAAATTTTCAGATTCTGTCAATTTACCCCATTTCACACACAAGCGCACTTCACGCACACTACCTCACTTTACTGGGACAGGTCACTGACCCATCAAGTTTTTTTTTAAGATAGCGTTTTGAGTTTAGTGGCCTCCTTTTAGGAAAAGCGTTCCATTGAAAGAAGAAAGAGAAACAATACATTTAATCTTGCTTTCCTTGTCTGTTCATGTCACACGTGACGTATTTAAATTCTAATAATTCATTTGGTTGTTGACAATTTTCTACATTATGGCTTTGTCGAGATACGCGTTTTCTAAAGTTAAACCGAATAAAACCAGATGTCATTAAGTCAGATGTAAAATTTTATTTACTACTCTATACGACTTTTCATAAGGCTCAAAATCAATTAAATGAGAATTTAAATAAATAAAGTTCCGGCAGGGTGCAAAATTTAATTAAGGCGGACAAAATAAAATTTGAAAATATATGGAAACAGTGTTGGCTAATGTACCCCTAATATCTTTACCGATTTACTTTTATGTGGTATATTCGCCTTTTGTTTCACTATTAAATTAATACAATTAAAATAAAAAATATTATACCGGTATTCCACCGGTATTATTTCAGTGCTGAAGCGATTATCTTCGATCGTAGCCTTGATAATGTAGGTGTTGATAGTTACTTACGGCGGTAGGAGCGGCAATGAACCCCGTGCAGAGTAGAACGTGAGGTGCGTTGGGATAAGTGCATATATCTACTTATAATTCTTTGGCTGGTTGGTAACCCTCTATATTTTATTTTTTGTTTTACTGTTATTAGGTTACGGGAGTTTTAGGGAGTGAAAAAAAAATGATTTTCGTTTTATGCGCTCGCGTGATTGCCGATGGATTATAATTAGACAAAAGAACTTGTTTTCCACGCATCGAATGTAGATCCCTATGACACTTCCTCCAAGTCTTCTCCAATAATGTTTATACCGTATTTTAATTACCTACCTTAAATGTTACATTTCTAAATATTTTTTTTGTGCTATACATACTTCAAAAAAATCGCTGGAGGCGTAGCGGTAAGAGCGTGCGAATTGCAATTCCGGCTCATACCAATGAGTTTTTCGGAACTTATGTACGAAATATCATTTGATATTTACCAGTCGCTTTTCGGTGAAGGAAAACATCGTGAGAAAACCGGACTAATCCCAATAAGAGCCTAGTTTACCCCCTATGGGTTGGAAGGTCAGATGGCAGTCGCTTTCATAAAAATTAGTGCCCACGCCAATTTATGGGATTAATTGCCAAGCGGACCCCAGGCTCCCATGAGCCGTGTCAAAATGCCGGGACAACGCGAGGAAGATGATGATGATGTGACACATACTTCCAAAAAAATCTACAAATATTTTACGTGACAACTGCTTATAAGTAAATATTATGTAGGTACACGTATAAAGTAGAAAATATCTTATAGGTACATAATATAAAAACCGATCATGTACGAGTAGGATTCACTATGGGTTCCACAGTTACACATTTTTATTGCATATTTTTTGTTTAAGACCAACTCACCTATTATAGGACATAGGTCTTCCATTAATCTTTTGGCGTTGAACTATTTTTTGTATATGTATTTATGTAATACAATTCTGAGTTAGGTTATGGTACATTTTTGCTCACCTACTTATAGTTATGTCTTATATCTGATATGTCACATGATACCAAAAATCGCCGCAAAGTTAAAAGTTCATTTATTTACGTTACTCATCTTCGGATCACCGACTTACTACTTCCTTACTTGACATATGTGTACTAAATTTCAATTGAACTAGTCCAGTAGTTACGGTGAAAATTGGCTTTAACAAAATGGCAGACACACGAGTGATCTTATAAGGGAGATTATTTTCCTTGAGTGAATGGTATGCATTTACCCCAATGCACCTCACGTTCCACGCGGCGCGGCGTAATCTGGCCCCTATTTCACCACGGTGACAGGTACGACAAAAACATCACTGTTATTGACGCCATAGGCATCCATGGACTACAGTTACCGCTAACACTGATTTAAACTTTCACGATTTTTACACATTATTAAATTGTACAACGGAACCGCAAAACGTTCAAGCGGATAAACAAGACCAAGTGCGGGTAGTTCGAAAAACTCGCGCGGTTAGAAGATGCTGATGTCAACTTAAGCCAGTCTTCTCCGAGACCACGGGGACAACGCCGTCCTCGAAACGTCGGAGGTAAATCTTAAAACTTAGATACGCGATTAAGTCCCGTTGTACAATTTAATAATACAGTTACCGCTTACCATCGGGCGGGCCGTATTCGTGTTTGCCACCGTCATTGTACCTATTATTAAAAAAAACTTTATTATATCGGATAAAACAGACATTTCTCTCGCGAAAAAATCTTGTGACAATTGTCACAAGATTTTTCAAAGAATTTTCGGTAAGTCTTGACAGGAAATGAGTTCTGTGTCGCAATTTCGATAGTTGCCGTGTTTCTTGTGACAATTGTCATTAGCTTCGCAAAATAAGATTTTTTTAGTGGCAATATAATGGAGTTTATTTATTTATTAAAATGTTGGTGGCAAACAAGCACATCGCCCGTCCGATGGTAAGCGGTTACCGTAGCCTATGGAGGCCTGTGACGTCAGCAACAGTGATGTCGACAACTGTCGCACCTGTCACCGTGGTCGTGGTGAAATAGGGGCCAGTAAGCAGTGGCGGATTTGCAGTCTTTGCCGCCCTAGGCTCAGACCCTGTAGCCGCCCCTTCAGCATCAGCACCCATCATATTGACTACATTTAGGTCAGGCAACGAAAAGGTATGGAGGGAAATGCTTGGGACACATTTTTAACTTAGTACCTTTTTTTGGACTCGTTAGGAGGTGAAAATATCAAAAGTCCCCGGCCGTAGCCCTTGAGCGGGGGTAGGGGGGTTTGATTTGAAGGTTCCATTTTTCGGTTTTTCGCTTATAATATCTTAGAAACTATGCGTCGTTGTGACATGATCATTATACAAAATGAAAGCTGATTAAATTTGCTACAAGTTTTATACAGTCGAGTTTTTCGATAGGTATCTTGTTTAGTTTTTGAGATATCCGCTCTTGAATGTCTATAATTTTGCATTAAATTTCCATCAATAATATTCACGGTGCTCACGAGGAAAGGAACCCGAAAGATTTTAACAGTGTAGCAGATCTGCGAAATCGACTCCACACTCGCGTTCGCGGCTTCGTGCCGCGATTCACGCACGAATGTGGAGGGCCCTATTTGTATTTGTGCCCCCCTCCAGACTATTGTGCGTGAATCGCGGCGCTACTTCGCCGAGCGAACATATCGCGACGTTGACGTATGACTCCACACTCTCAAACTTCTCGGTGATTTCGCAGTTTAGTTCGGGCCAAGATGGCTGAAAAGCATCAGCTGATCGAGTTTAACTGTCATTTATCTAAGGCATCATGCTTGCTGTAGCTATTTTTCCATTTTGTTTTGTTGTAAAACCGTAAAATATAGCCGCTATATATAATAGAATTAATATTTATCATGCAACTGATGAGCCAAAATAGTGTGTATTGTGGAGTCTTGCAAGTTCGCGCTTCGCGCCTCCTTTGACGCTGGCCGAAAAACCGACAAAAAACGGGAAACAAGGCGCGAAGGCGTGAACAATCTGTGAAATCGACGCCACACTCGCGTTCGCGGCTTCGCGCCGCGATTCGCGCACAACTGTGGAGGGCCCTCAAGATATCGAAAAACTGTACTAAATAAAACTTGTAGCAAATTTAATCAGCTTTCATTTTGTACAATGATCAGTCGTTACAACGCATAGTTTCCGAGATATAAGCGAAAAACCGAAAAATAGGACCTCCAAACCTCCCTCTTCCCCCGGCTACGGCCGGGGACTTTTGATATGTTCACCTCCTAACCAGTTCAAATAAAGTTACGAAGTCAAAAATTGTATTCCAAGCATTTCCCTCTATACCTTTTTTTGAGAATTCGTTGCCTGGCCTAATTTTAAGTTATTTCTTGTTATCATCAGCGATTTTTTTGTCACAATTTGCCGCCCCTAATATCTCGCCGCCCTAGGCTCGAGCCTACTGTGCCTTATGGGAAATCCGCCACTGCCAGTAAGTACCTAATAATCGCAGTGGTCTTAAGTATCACAGACCCTACTGGCGCTTAAGTCCTTTATGACAATTTCTGCCTATTTTAAATTGTTCAAAAAAAAAGAAACCGAATAATTATATCGGACTACCGAATTTTCACGAGAATCAGTTGAGAAATGTGATATGCAAAGGAGAAGAATTCGGACATACGAAAGCATTTTTGCCCAAGTAGAAACGGAGACCTTCGCCAACGCTCGGTCAATGATGGTTTAGGTACAGCTAGCTGCAGAGAAAAGGTACCACCCCTGCATACAATATCTATCTGGTCGTACCTTTTCTCTGCAGCTGACTGTACACCTATAAAAATGGTTGTCCCTGCTGTAATTTTATACCGGTACCGTACTTTGTATTTCAACCGGTATAGTTTTACCTTCAAAACGAACCGGTATTGATAAATAATAACGGTACCATACCGCTTATACCGTAAAGAAAGCATGATGCAGTCTCTGCTTTGCACAATTATTGTGTGGACAAAATTCTTATAATCACCGAAACATATGTATGTACCTACGCACATAATGTCATTGAAATAAAACATTGTTATTTTATAGTAAATTTATATAATACTCGATATATACACATAACAATAACCAGACCGCAGCGGTATTAGCCTGTAAGCTTCATCTCTTGTCTCCAAATCCGCAAAAACTAGTTAGTACTAAATGCTGGTCTTGCTGATATTTTATTCTTGTAGATTATGGCTTGTTTCTTGATTATTGAGAACAGCACGTAATCGCACACATATAGACGGAACGAACGGCAACAAAGTTGGTGTAGACACTAAGACTTTCAGGTATTAAACGAATTACGCTTCGTATTAATAGGTAAGTAATATTTAAATGAATATATGATATTCTCTAACGTAAATACAAGATTACAATTGACATCAAATGTCATTGACGTACAGAAGTCATATACTTTTTTTTAATGACGCAAAATTGATACCAGCATAATGAAAATCAATCCCAATCAGTAAAACGAGTCTTTAAACTTTTTTCATTTTAAGCGGGTTTTGAAGGAACAAGTTACTTAAATTCAATTGTAATCGTATTGTTTTAGGATAGTTTACTGCTGTTTTCGATCGTTACGACCTGTAAATAACAACAAATCAAATTTTAAATAAATTTATTTACCCTATTTTTTGAAATACAATTTATCTACTGGTATACATTTTCGTATGCGTATATGATGAAATGTCTAAATAATGTCAAAAACGAGCTACGACGACGTATACGTCTGCTTCGATCCAAGGCCAGCGGCCATCTGACTCGAAGAAGAATTTTGAGTGATGTCGTCAATGTATGGAAATTGTACGAAAGTTTACATTTGGGATTGAATTTCTGTGTTGTATTTGTGAGTAAAAATATAAGTAGATAATAATTTGATAGTTTAGTTATCTAGCTTTCAAAATCACACAACAACTCAATTACTGTTAAAGGCAAAACTGTAATGCGTGTTGCTCAAACGGAACTCCATATTTTGATTTTTGGATACTTTTAGTGTCGATTTGTAGAGAATTACAGCAAATAAAAAATATTATGCCGTGAAGAGCCGGTACACGGCTTCTTCGTGAACAAATTTACGTATAATTTAATGCAGTTATTAAACATATCTTGAACAAATTGATTGCACAAAGTGAGCTCTAAATCGAAAACGTCATATACCGTCCCCTTAAGTGGACGGATTGTAATTTGCGCGATAATACCTATTCTGTTTGTAGACTAATGAGCAATTGGTAAAAACCGTGACGCTAACTCTCACTTTGCGCTGTTTAATGACCATCAAGACTTAATACTACACGGGTTTTCAGGCACAGTTAATAAAACAGATATTTAGGTAGTAGCCTGAAACAAATAAATATCAATCAATACAATTTTTAACCAATTTCAAATAAGGGTTCCTCAGTTTACTATGGAACCCTAATATAGGAGCAGGTTATCAAGACCGTTTTTTAGGGTTCCTAGGAACCCTTATAGTTTCGCCATGTCCGTCTGTCAGTCCCAGGCTTTGCTCCGTGATCGTTAGTGCTAGAAAGCTGCAATTTGGCATGGATGTGTAAATGAATAAATCCGACAAAGTCGTACAATAAAATCTAGAAAAAAAATTTTTTTAGGGTACCTCCCCTACATGTAAAGTGGGGTGTAATTTTTTTTTTCGATTCAATCCTACAGTCTTTAACAAACATTTTTTGATAAAGTGAATATTTTCGGATATAATCGCTCCGAAAGAAAAAAAATTGTGCCCCCCTCTCACTTTTGAACCATGGGTCCAAAAAATATGAAAAAAATCTTAAAAATAGAGCTTAAAAAAAAGCGGCCAAGTGCGAGTCGGACTCGCCCATGAAGGGTTCCGTATTTAGGCGATTTAAGACGTATAAAAAAAAAACTACTTACTAGATCTCGTTCAAACCAATTTTCGGTGGAAGTTTACATGGTAATGTACATCATATATTTTTTTTAGTTTTATCATTCTCTTATTTTAGAAGTTACAGGGGGGGGGACACACATTTTACCACTTTGGAAGTGTCTCTCGCGCAAACTATTCAGTTTAGAAAAAAATGATATTAGAAACCTCAATATCATTTTTGAAGACCTATCCATAGATACCCCACACGTATGGGTTTGATGAAAAAAAAATTTTTGAGTTTCAGTTCGAAGTATGGGGAACCCCAAAAATTTATTGTTTTTTTTCTATTTTTGTGTGAAAATCTTAATGCGGTTCACAGAATACATCTACTTACCAAGTTTCAACAGTATAGTTCTTATAGTTTCGGAGAAAAGTGGCTGTGACATACGGACGGACAGACAGACGGACAGACGGACAGACGGACAGACAGACAGACATGACGAATCTATAAGGGTTCCGTTTTTTGCCATTTGGCTACGGAACCCTAAAAAGACTCATTTCTTAGTAGAAATTCGTACAAAGCGCTGCGAAAGTACTCCCTTTTGCTTGTAATGTACATGATACTTACTAATAGCCCGCGTTTAGCCTATTCCGACAGAATGGCAACTACGGAACCCTACACTGAGCATGGCCCGACATGCTCTTGGCCAATTTTTTTTCCTATGTTTGTTATACACCTTGAAACCTATCAGTTAGCAGCGTTACATAAAAGGCATAATAATTTTATTCCTTTTTGAAGTCGGATTTTTGGATAATAAAATTAATAAATTCATCGATTACGAGTAGGTTTAGTTAAGACTAGAGACGTCTGTGAAATATCGTGGTGCGGAAACTGCAGAATCGTAAAGCGTAAATCATTAATTTGTGTTCAGAAGACCGCGCTTCGCGACGTTGACCGATCAAGCGTTTCTGCGTGGTACCTGGTGCCTATTCTCGTAAATAAGTCGCGCGATATCTCGCGCATATAATTTTGTATACCTACCTGGTGCCGTGTAGTGCGGTTAGGTTAGAGATATGCACTTATGCAGGGCCGTGACAGTATGCGTCAAGCGCGACCTCGCGTCCGCGGCCGCGACGCGGATGCATTTGCGCATGCACCGATGCAGTCGAGTTTAGGGAAAACAAGCACGTGATATTCGCTGGCGGCAGTCAGACGTCGCATTTAAATTGTTCCTCACTATAAATAAATGCAGTGGCTCCATTTTCGCAATTAAAACACCCGGCCACGCATTTCATGAAAGATGTTTTTTTTTCTTAAAAACAATGGAAACTAAATGTGAAACTGGGTAGACGTAAGCATCCTGCGACACTGCCTTACAAATTTAGTTACTAGCGACTCGAGTGTGTGGTAGCGAGTCGAGATCATCGTACCGCTGTTACGAACCTATTTTATTTTGCAAGACTTACGTAAATATATGGTTTTCCTACAACATGACGTAAATGTATCAAACGTCATAAAGTGTGATGACGTTATAAGGACGAAATTATCGGGTTTCTACAAGGATAAAATTATTAAGTAGGTACCTACCTGGAAGTAATATTTTTCTGTCAGTACCGGAAATCTAACCCTGAATTGTGACAAAATAATATCGCAACTGGATATAAAAAATAACAAAAATGTGAATCACTTATTCCATTATGGTTTGTAATTGAAAATAGGAATATACGTTGTGATGGTAATTACTTATATATTTGTTGGCGGGTTTGTCATCGTAAAATTGATTGTAAACTAGTGCTTGTTGGCAGAATATGTCCATATTACTTAGACTAGACTTCTATGTTTAATGTTTGATTAAAATAATACTGAACAAACATTCATTACACACACTACTAAGACATGCATCTAAATTTTTGACAGTTAGTCTGAATGTGAAAATCCTTTCCTTTGCAGTTGATCATTTTGAGAGGCACCTTATTAGGGTTCCGTAGCCAAATGGCAAAAAACGGAACCCTTATAGATTCGTCATGTCTGTCTTCTGTCTGTCCGTCTGTCCGTCTGTCCGTCTGTCTGTCCGTCCGTATGTCACAGCCACTTTTCTCCGAAACTATAAGAACTATACTGTTGAAACTTGGTAAGTAGATGTATTCTGTGAACCGCATTAAGATTTTCACACAAAAATAGAAAAAAAAAACAATAAATTTTTGGGGTTCCCCATACTTCGAACTGAAACTCAAAAATTTTTTTTTCATCAAACCCATACGTGTGGGATATCTATGGATAGGTCTTCAAAAATGATATTGAGGTTTCTAATATCATTTTTTTCTAAACTGAATAGTTTGCGCGAGAGACACTTCCAAAGTGGTAAAATGTGTGTCCCCCCCCCTGTAACTTCTAAAATAAGAGAATGATAAAACTAAAAAAAAATATATGATGTAGATTACCATGTAAACTTCCACCGAAAATTGGTTTGAGCGAGATCTAGTAAGTAGTTTTTTTTTATACGTCATAAATCGCCTAAATACGGAACCCTTCATGGGCGAGTCTGACTCGCACTTGGCCGCTTTATTTATAATATAACCACACTTAAATTAAATTCATAAATACCTATTTCCAGCATGTTTATGCTTAGAATGAATGACGTAAGCTTGATCATTGTCTTGTCTTGTCATTCGCTCCCGCGCACCCTTAGGTCACACCTAACTTTCATTACTTCAGACATACCAAGCATGTTTATTGATCCAGCAGATTGTAGCAAGAGGTAGCTCTTACAATACTTGGGTGAATAACGAAAGCTTGACCATTGTCACGCCTCGCGCCGCCCGTCGACCCGCAAGTCCCAGTTGCAACCGTTAGGTCACCTCAGGCGCGCCTACGCACGCATTTGAAAGTGTCTGCTGCACACCTTAATCGCACACATATCACCGACTATACTATAACCATGGATACAGGCACAGCGTGCTTCTACAGCAGGGCCACTATGGCTAAATGTCAGAAAATCATGAGTATACTTGTTAGGTTCATCTGTTCATCGGCTATAATGCCTATAATTTTAATCTAAGATTACTAAAAGCTTTCAGTTTTCAGCTTAGGCTTTCTTTCCGGCCAAGCTGAATTATTAGTGTTTTTTTATGTGAATGGTGGAATGTGTAAATGACACCTTGGGATACATATTAGAGGTAGGCAGTAGGCACCTATAGGTATCTCCGGTATTTTCTATTTATAAGATGAGAACCGTTTCCTTAATTCCTTCTGGTCTTTATTTCAGTTTCTAGTACTAACCGTCTCATAATTTCCACTCCTGTAAATCAGTAAACAAGTCATTTCTGTCGGCTAATCGCAATCACACCGTAGGATGCAAAAACGTTCTGTGCCTGTTATTATTTGTATCTTGGTGTAGATGTCTCTTGCCGAGGCCGTAACTTTCAGTCTTTATTTCTTTGGTTCTGGAACTCATCAATCTCCCTCTTAGCCACTCTAGCCAGTCTTATCTGATCGCTGCACCGTGAACGGACATTCTGTGCCTTATACATATCTGGTGTGCGTCTTGAGCGATATGTGTGTGTGGGTATACTGTGTACCCGAGCCGCTGAAGTCTTAAATAAATTCTTTATGTCTTTCTAACTTTAGTTTTTTAACTTCTCTGACTCCACTTCAATGGTCAGTCCTAGCTGACCGCCCGCTGTACCTATCACACCAAACCTTCTGTGCCTTGTTTATCTGGTGTGTGTTCTTGTGTGTCTTGAACTGTCGGTCGGTGTGTGTGTCGGCCGAGGCCACACAAAGGCCCGCCGTCGTCGATTTACGGCGGGGCGCCGTGCCTGCACTGTATTTCGGGCATTGCCGATCTCCCGCGGCCGGTGAAACGTGGATGTGGTAGGTTAGATTATTTTTATTGATAAGTTTTTTGAGCTGGAAATGCCTGTGACATAACCAAAAGCCGGCTATCTTAACTTACTTTATCACTTAGGAACCTAAACAAAACCAGAAGTCATAGCAAGAGCAAAAGTCGTCAAGGAAATCCCTGGTCAGAAAAGGTATCCTAATGTGAAAACACCAGAACGTGAGTTTGGTATCATACCTATGTATGCTGTGATAAATTGATAAGTTTCCAATTTTTCTGCAGAACTGACTCCTTTTTTCTATGCTTTAATGTCATTCATAATAAAATGATAACGGTTTCGCTGCACTAAAATCGTAAAATCCATTCAATAAACGTCATTAGTTTCGGCACTCGTTCATATCTCAGCGCTTTCCAGATTGAGCAGCCGATTATCGGAGCCCGGTGGCCTACTCGGCTCGAAGAATTGGTGTAAACGTACACGGAGGTTTTGATGCTATCTGACATTGCGCATCATTGCAATTTCAAGAATCTCAAATAGGTACCTATTCCAACCATCATACCGCATCCACGCCATCTTCATTCATACATCCCCGCGTAACGTTCTCTAGTGATTTTGTTATCGGCGCGGCACCCCCCGGCGACATCCGACGCCGCGCGCCATTACCTCCCCCCCTGTTGCCCCTCGACCCCCCGCCCCTCGCTCGCCCACACACTCATTAGCCCGATCGCGAGTGCACTCGCCGCGGCTTGAGTTTTTAGTCGCGAGGTATCTATAGGTCACTTGAGCTGAGTCAGAGCTGACAGTCAAGGATGGGTGCGTCGCTACTGTCGCTAGGTATAGCGGTTTAATGTCGGTGACTGGCGAACGAGCGTCCTGGTGAATTCAGTTTTAATTTTATTGCACGTACGCACTAAGTATCTATAGATATACAATACATGGCTATATTGTATTCGCCTGTAATTGACACGTTGTAACGAAAAAAGCTAATGTTACGTCAGTCATCTTTGTAAATAAGTAAACGTACTCGTATTAAAAAGTGGTTTTACTTTGTCTTTAGGGCTTTGATGGAGAGGAGTACCATCTAAATCTAACCTCTAGGGGCCCAGCCACGATGCTGACGATCGTAGGTCGACAACCGCCAATTGAAAAAAGTTTTTTTCAGAAGAGCTCCTTATTAAAACTACATAAAATAAGCAAATTATAAGTAGGTAAGTACCTTAATGACAGATGCAATCACCGCTAGTTCTCAGTGGAATTAGCTTTTACAAGTTTTACAACCCGAGAAACTACGTCCGTATCCGTACACTGCCTACAAAGTCTACAAACTACCTTACTAATTCTTTGTTTTTTCATTCTTCCGGGATTCTCTAGCTAGGGGCAAGCTCGAGAATCATTCTACATTTCAGTGTTGTTGTGCCGATTGAACAGTTCTGCCTGTCACGCGCGAGTTCAAGGCAAAGCCTGGACTTTCCGCGTACGGCGTAGGTATCATGCTATCGGTGCAGTGTCGCAACCAACTACCTATAGTACTCGTGTATATGTGATCTGTTGCTACGCCATATGTATACGTAATATTATAATCTGTGACGCTTTCAGCCTTGTCTTACGTACCTACTGTTGGTGTTAACCGTTCTCGGAAATAAAATATTGGGTATTTCTAAAACTGGGACGACAAATCAAAAA
The DNA here is from genome assembly GCF_948474715.1 of Cydia amplana. NCBI lineage: Eukaryota > Metazoa > Arthropoda > Insecta > Lepidoptera > Tortricidae > Cydia > Cydia amplana. The sequence goes on from NC_086085.1 coordinate 7,730,327, forward strand.
CTAGCGTAGGTACTTTACTTCTTTATTTTGCGTTCAGTGTAAGTACTTATACTTATCCTTATTATTTTATAAAAAAAATTGTGATTTCGAAGTTGCATGGTCCCATAGAAAAAGTTGTTCAGTATGACCTACATAATCACCTCGCACAATATGGCTAGTTGTTGAAAAAACGCCCTGTATAATTTGTAAATGATAACTAAATACATACCTTACTTACATAAATATTTATTGTTTTAATTTTATATCTCTTGCACATAAACGTATATGTATTAGGTATTTTACTCCACACAATCACAAGTTCTAACTAGGTAATCGTTAAATAAACTTGTAAAGAAATTAAAGACAGTGCTAAAATCAAAAATAAAGTGTGCATTTTAAACGCTAATAACGCGCTAATAATGTGAATGGGTAGGCGTTATCAAACACCACGCACGTGGGAAACTACTTACTTAAGTACTTACACGACTTAGGCGATGGATTAGCCACGCTCACACTTTACAGGCAGGTAAACAAAAACCACGAGTTACTATGCTACCTACTAAGTCAAATAAAGTTTATAGCGAACTGAAGTATTAAATATATTAAAAGCGGGTCACTCACGTATTTTAAGTCGAAAACTCTCGACATGTTTCACTCCGTACCGAGGAGCATCATCAGGAGCGTTTTCGACTTAAAATACGTGAGTGACCCGCTTTTAATATACCTATTTAATATGTCTGTGTTTCACCTTAGTTTTCGAACTGAAGTAGTTAAGTAGGTACAACAGATGGGTAGTCTATAAGTAGAAAGTGTTCTTAAGGTTTAGGTTAGTATTATGTAGATGAGTAACCTGTCCGTACGTGGTGTTAGTGTTTACGGGCTAACAATGGCCTCCCACGCCGCGTTCGAGGCCTCAAGGAAAGGCCTGGCCGTCTGCCAACTAATCACCAGGCAGCGCGACGTACGCCGCCTCACTAATCACTAGCTAACTGCTAACATTCATTACTCCGTGGGCCTACTGATGCCAGCTCCATTGTCTACGAAAGTGGAAGTCCACTTTTGACAGCATCCTGCCAATGGAAACGGACAAACCGCATATAACCTGCAGTGAACGGACTCTAAACTCGTAACGGCTTAAAACTAAAGAATCACGTAACCGGTCGTAGCGGCCGCTACGACGCGTAGCAACCCCGAAAACTCAATCGCTAGTACCTAAACACTTATCTAATCTAACTAGTTTGTTGAAAGAACAAAACTGCGTAATCAGTTGCTAACTAGTTACTTCGTAGACGAGCGCGAGACGATATTAAGAGACAAAGTTTAATAAGTACCTACTTCAACTTTTGAAGGGGCGTCTTCATTGTTCCGAAAACGAAAACTTTCCACGGCCGAACTTGGAAAAAGGACCGGTCGAATACGGGGCGTTTGTCGCGAGGGTAATGGTCGCCGAGAAAGCTGATGCGTCGAAGGGAATTAATTGCAATAATAAAGTGCGGGGGCTAGGCTAGGCCGGTGTTTACCGCGCGGCGGCGCGGAGGTCGCGGGGCGCGGGGCGCCCGGCCGGACACAAAGGCGAGAAGCGGCCGGCCGCGGCCGGGCCTTATCACCGCACACAGTCGCCGCGCGCGCCCCGCGACGGACGTCCCGCGACCGTGACACGAGATCAGTGAGACAGTGATCAGTGAGCGCTCAGCGCACCCGTGATACGCTCGTTCAGTGCTAAGACATTCCTGCAAAACGGCGGCACTCTCGGACATTGTAAACAGCGCGCACGTGCCGGCTCGCAAGTAAGTTCAGTGCCGAGTCGAGAAAAGTTAGATTAGTTTACAACTAGGTAAAGACTACCTGTTGTTTAGGCAGGATCCCACTAATTTCCAGACCAAAACAAGAAACTGTGTTAAAGTTCAAAAGGTTTAGTTTTATGTTGTTTTTGTGCATTTGATCCAAGATTTATAATTTTAGGTACTTTTTGCACCAGTTATGGAAAACTTGGCAGCAGTTAGAGAACATAGGTAGGTACTAGGTACTAAGAGACTTTTACCTTAACTTTTCAAAATTAAATCTTGGCGGTAAGACGCAATATTTTGCAGTCAGATCAAAAGTTCATGATGTTAAATTGTCACTATGTAGGTACCTTTTAAACGGTGCTGCAATTAAAATAAAGTTCAATTTTCTTTGGTAAATCATGGGTAAATCGAAATTACATTTTAGCCACATGCATAATTTCTTTTTGTTTGATTATTAATTTATAGCTACATAACAATTTTTAAGGCTAACTTATATTTAAATCACATCTGTAAATGTTGGTGACGCCCGCTAGTTACAAAATACACTAAATCCTTATCTTTTACCTTCAGTTAAATTCATAACTAAAAATATTTTTATCGTGAGAGTTTTGATACCTACTACCCCCAAACTTTTTGCTACATATTACTTATAGGACCTATAAAGCTACCGGTTAATATACACTAATACGGTAAAAACATATACACTACATAATTTATTAACTGTCATCAAAAAATTGTAACAAAACAAAAACACTGTAGCATTAACTAAAAATAGGCGCGTTACTTAAAAAGTAAAATAAAATATCCACAAACAGACAGGATGATAACCATAAAAATTATAAAATACAAATTAATTTTTTAAAACAGGTAAGTAGGTAGGCGATACAAACACACAAATCGAATCAAGTAACAAATTACATATGTATTTAATATATAAAATGTGTGTGAAACGCGAACATAAAAGTGCTCCAACAAGAAAAGGATCCGAGTAAATAAATAAAATGCTGTCACAAAACGTCAAAACAGGTAGACACATCTAAAGAAGTGGTGAACGATTTGGAACACGCGGCGCCATCTACCGGTGACCGAGAGCGAGGCGCGTACAAGGTCACCGTGTCAACGACCCGACAACTTTTGCCGCCCACTGTTGTCGTAGGTCATAATTTTATGTCTTCTTTTTGTTTATCTTTTCGCAAGTTTATGGGTCCGCGTAAACTCTATTACTTACCTAAATTGCGTTTCAGAAGTTTCGTAAATATAAACGTGTTACCGTCGGTAGTACGTTGTTTATGTATGCGATGCAATGATGCAATATATACGCTGATAACGCGCGGTGCAACGGCCGCGTCTGTTTTTGTGCAATCTGTGACATTGTAGGTAAACAGGACATTATTCAATTATTTGCGACATTCACATTATCATCGCGGGACACCTACCTACGACATTAATGAACTGTCCAGTTTTTTAATTTCCGAAATAAAACTTTAATCAATATCATCCTCTTTACGAATATTTAACAAAGTGTGCTATTAATTGATAGTATAAACTTTACATTTTACTGTATTATTAAATATTCCTGTCATAAGCAATTATTAGCTGATAGGAAATTAACACCCTTAGGAATCGACCTTAATTAAGTAGAGCTTCTTTGCGAAAAGTTCAGGGTTGGAAAGGCGAGATAACTTTTCATTAGTGTCTTTGTATTATGTTGGCTTGAATAGGAATGATGCTGTTTAATAAATACTTGTTTTAAATCACGGACACGCACCACAAGTCTGAGCTATCGGTATATTACCAGATTAGCCTTCAAAAGTGTTCTATCACATCTGTAGCACCCTGAAAAAGTATTATTACTTAAAACTCTTGAGCAAATAATTGTATATGTTTGTTAACTGTAACAGTTGGTTTAAAGTGTTATAATTTTGTTGCAGAAGGCGAGGTGGTGCAATGGCGACGAAGGGCAAGCGTCCAATGCGCGCGCTGACGCCCGGCGACAAGATCGAGGCGATCCAGCGCGTGAATGACGGCGAGTCCAAGGCGTCAGTCGCGCGCGACATCGGCGTGCCCGAGTCCACGCTGCGCGGGTGGTGCAAGAACGAGGACAAGCTGCGCTACATGACATCGCGATTGTCCTCGCCTGATACCGACAAGAGCAGCGACACTGAGCCACTGGAAAAACGCGCACGCACCGAGTCGCCCGCCGCGACTTCGCCCGCACCGCTGCCTCACGCCGGCCTCGACCTGTCGGCTCCGGCGCCGGCACCCGCACACGTCCCGCACCCCTCCCCGCCCGGTGATGCTCCAGTCGAGCTGACCACCCGCCGCGCAGAACCCGCCCCCGCTCCGCCATCCCCCCGAGACCGCAGGCCCGACCCTGGTGCTAGCGTCTCCATGAGCGCCATCAGCCCGCTATCCGGCCTCGCACACCTGCCTGGTCTTGCTCATTCACACCTCGGTCTCAGCTTCAATGAGATCGCCACCAATTTGACGCTTCTGGCACAGCTGAACCCAGGACTATCGGCGCTGTCCGCGCAGCCAGCAAGCCGCGCGTTGAGGTCTGTGCGCTCGCCCAAGCCCGCGCATAATGGCGTCCTCAACATTAACGAACCGAGCAAGCACCGCAGCAAGACCCACCACTACTCTCACTCGGATCCGTATCCGCGACACAGCTCCAAATCAAGTCATCACGTATCCTCCACTACCGCTAACCAGCCGGTCGATGACTCCCTGTGGTACTGGCTCAAGACGCAGCAGGCCATGCTCGATCTCACATCGCAGACCACAGCGGCTCACCCTCTAACCCTCGGGAAGAGTGAACCGAGCCTTCCACCAAAGCCCGTTGCGCCAACGGTCCCTATCAGTTCACACCTTGACTACAATAGGAACTCCTGGCTGTGGCAGTATTACAAACAGTTCGGCGGAGCGATGCCTCTGCCGGAGGACAAACTCAAGTCAGCCTCACAGGTGCCAAAAGATAAGACATCAGAGAACATCCTGTACTCGCACCTAACGAAAGGGAAAACCGAGGAGGAGCGAACTAGCACGAGGAGCCCGGTGCAACCCCAGCAGAATGGTGAAGTGCGAGAGCCGAGTGGCGAATCGGTGCGCGTGGCCGAGCCGGCCGCCAGCCCCGGCGCAGGCGCCGAGAACAAGGAGCCCGTCGAAAACAAGAGCCAGGCCAAGGCTCGCACCGTGCTCGACAGTCTACTGTTCAACAATGGCGCGGCGGACGCGCGAGTCGCGGCCGCGTTGCCCGGCGAGTGGGAAGCGGGCGCGGCCGAGGCGCTGGAGCACGGCGACAAGTTCCTGGCGTGGCTAGAGGCGAGCGCCGACCCGAGCGTGACCCGTATGCACGTGCACCAACTGCGTGCGCTTCTGCATAATTTGCGAGCGCGCCGCACGCCCGCCACTGCGCTCGATCCAGCGCGTCGCAAATAGGCGGGTTACAGTCGGCCCCCTCGCTACAGGGAATATCTTCAATTATGTGTACATATGTAGTCTACGTCGCCAGTAAGCATTCACTTGTGATATGTGTAGCCAAATTTGCGTAATTTCTTTGTTCTAAAAGAAAAGCTATGCATTATTTCCCTTTAGTCTTAAGAGTAGCTGTTAAGACCCGACACTGTTTGCAGAGTTCGTCGAGCCGCCTCGTTGAACGTCTTTAATAATTACAGTTTTCCAGTTTAACAAATATAATAAGTGTAGTGTCTGTTAAATGGATCTTAAACAAATTGATTTCCGATGCACACATTCTGAATATACATATAATAATTATTAATAGTATCGCTGTATGTTGCCATTTGATGATTACATTCCTAGTTGTATCCTTATAGTTTATAGTTGGATCCCTATGTTCTACCTCAAGTCAAAACTTAATGCTAAGTCACGGCGTCCTTTCAACCGTTCACGGTGTATTTAAATAGGTGTGTGTGGTGCGTGTGAGCGCCTCACGCGTGCGGGTCTAGGGAGGACGGACGGACAGTGTCCTGTCCACTTGTCCCGGTTGTGGACAGATACCAAACCAAATAGCGAAAGGATGCGATCTTATTCGATGTGCCAATCGTGCGAACAAGGTAATATTGTTAAGGTATAGATGACTCTATCGCGTTAGAGCTAGACTCGTTGTGTAATTGTTTTCTATTGCTCAGTATTTTATATATGTAGTAGACATTCTCGATGTCACTCGGAATTGTATTATATGTTAAAGTTAACAGTTAAGGAAACTGTGATCAAAATTATAAATTATTGAGAGATTATTAATATTGTAAGTACATTCCTAAATAATAGAGTGTATTATTGTAATGTTAAATATTGTCCACCGCGGCCGCGGCCCGCGGCCCTAACCCTGCTGCTCCAATGGATGGAACTTTATTTGCATTTCACATTTATTATAAATAAAAAGATTCGAGAGATGATATTTTGTACAAAATTAAAAATTTGGATTATAAAATTATAACTCTCTTATCACAGAGTTTGTGATCTCGAAAATGTTGATTAAACTTGATTGAACCTTTATGCTATGACTTTTATTGCCTCATGTTCACATCATCAACCATTACCAGTTGCTGGCAAATTGCGACACCATACCGAGAAATGCATCTCAAATATCTCAATGCCTAAATTGAATTTGAATACCTACCTACATTACGCCAAATTGAAAAAGCACAGGCAAAAATTTACATTAACAGCAGCCGCAATCTTGGCCGAGTTTTTCGAAACTTTTGTAGGAAACTTCATTTATTTTCCAGTCGCTTTTCGGTTAAGGATAAAACCGTAAAGAAACCTGCATACAGTCGCGATCAGATATATCGGGGCGGTCAAGGAGCTCACAAATATCTGATTGTCAAGGCGCTAGAGTGCGTGTGAAGATATTTTTGAGTACCTCGGCCGCTCCGATATATCTGATGGCGACTGTACCTACATTCAAACCTACGTGACGTTTCCAACCCGCTTTGGACCAGCGAGAGGACTTGTCCCATCCCTCTTGTGCATGAGGTGAACGCACAGTGCTCAGCAGTGGAACGTGTTAGGCTGAATTATTATTTAATTTGAATTATCGTAACGACAATAGTAGTTTATGCAACAGTGATATAATAAGGGTTCTTAAAATTCAAGGGTCGAAGTTACAAAACGAGACGTAGTCGAGTTTTGTAAAAAAAGACCCGAGAATTTTAAGAACCAATTATGAGCTGTTGCATACATTACTTTTTCTATGACAGCTGCAGCAAAAAAAAAAAAAAAAAAAAGAGTTATTATTAAAAAAAAAGAGTTATTATTTAAAAAAAAGAGTTATTATTAAAAAAAAGAGTTATTATTAAAAAAAAGAGTTATTATTTAAAAAAAATTGAGTTATTATTTAAAAAAAAAAAGAGTTATTATTGTAAATGAAAACATACCTCTTTCAATCAAGATGATCGGAACTTGTATCTTTAAAAAAAATAAAGCAGTTGTATTATACTCATAAGATGACTGCTAGCAGTCATCTTATGAGCCTATAGACAAAGCATTCAAATGACATTGCTTTAGATATCACTGTCAGTCATTTAATTGACACATTTAAGTGCTGGAGTAGAAAAAAACCTTATAAGCATAGCAAGCATAAAGCAAGTTTATTATGATGGTCGTATTGGGTGTTTAACGAGTCGTTCCAAACTTAAGAAATAGAACCCTTTAACGCCATCTGCTGACGAGTTAGGGAAGCGTAATAAAACGCGCCCTGAATAACGTTGAATTGAAAATGTAAATGTATGAACAACGCTACACGTAAAATTAATGTAGTTGAAAATGTAAATGTATGCACTTACCAATAACATAGGCTTCGAAAGAGGCTCGTATTCAAAGAAGTCGGACACCAGCGAAGCGACGCCTTGCCAAGTATTGGTTTCCGGGTAGCAAAGTTTTGTTGGCCGGATAGTAGTACACACCATTTTCTACAAATTACCAAACCAACAGTACTTATAGGTAAAGTAACATATATATTATTGTGTAATAATCAGTAAAACAAGAATCAAAAAACCGGCCAAGTGCGAGTCGGAGTCGCGTTCCTAGGGTTCCGTACATTACACAATTTTTAACAAGATAAACAACTAATTAAGTCCGACTCACGCTTGACTGAACAGTTCTAATAAGTTTTCCTGTCATCTATAGGTAAAGAGCTATTTTGTTTGTGGATTTTTTCATAATTTTAGACCCAGTAGTTTCGGAGATAAAGGGGATGGTCATTTTTTTGCCTATTTTCTGGAATTATTTCTAAATTGTTTATTCTAAAATTATAAAAAAATATATATTTTAGATTCTCACAATAAGCTCTTTCATTTGATACGATATAGTATGAATACTATGAATAGCTTTTGTTTCTCATTTACCCCCTAAAAGTGGTCTCCATGTTTAAAATTCATTTGTTTACATTACATTGCTATCCTATTTTAGCGTCCAAATGTCTTTTATGTCTGCATGCTTTATTTTTTCTTTGTTTTCATGTACTATGTTGTGGCGTTAAAATAAATGTATTTCTTCTTCTTTTTCTTCATTTGTCTGCCTTTGGGTCACAAACTTACATATGTGTACCATTAATTGGTCCAGTAGTTTCGGAGAAAATAGGCTGTGACAGACGGACAGACAGACGCACGACTCGCACGAGTGATCCTATAAGGGTTCCGTAAAACAAAATTATGAGATAGGTACCTGCAATCCACATTCATTTGGTGCTTGAAATAGAAGAGGTCTCTTGAATTTATAGTGGAAATTGTACTGGCGCCTGAAATTCTCCGCATAAGCCAGTAACAGGCGTTCCTTTGTGGAATTGGTGTAGTAACTTGGAGGAAAGCATGTTCGCGTTTCAAACACAGGCTCGGTTATCTCAGGCCAGCATAAGTTTATCACGCCTAACTCATAGATGGCGTTATTCAAAGACGGCAAAGTCAACGGTTCCTTCACATCTTTGAGGGTAAATATACGGGGTGAAATTTCTTCGAATTCACCTTCTTCTTGCGGTCGGTCAAATATTACACTGACTTTTTCGTCTAATTCTAAAACAGGCTCTAACTGTTCAGTATCAGACTTTCTTTCCAAAAATGCTATTGTTTGTTGTGACATTATTAACACATTAAAATTATATTTATAAATAAAATAAACCGAAAAAGTAGAATCACTGTAGTATAAAATAAACAAAACTACGTAAATCGTGATTACAGTCGCTTAGCAACTGAAACACAACGTCTGACAATGAAAAACAATAATTTCCTGAAAGATCTACTTTCTGCGTTTATATAAGGGGCTCAAACAGTCTCCCAGCATTTAGTGTTGCCAGAATATAAACTTTACCGTACATTCGAGGCAAAGAGTATTATACTTGGTCAACCAGATCTTGTCAGTAGAAAACGGCGGCAAATTTGAAAAATGTAGGCGCGAAGGGATAGCGTCCTATAGAAAATTTGAATTACGCGCCTTTTTTTACTGACAAGATTTGGTTGACCAGCTATATAATATATATTGTATACAGGCCTACTGAGGTCAGACCGATGGTTCCAATGGAGCCAAGAGTCTGTAATTTAAATTTCTTTGAATTTAGCAGATCTAAAAACATTGTTATTTTGTAAAACAATTGCACCGCTATTTGCGTTAATTTAAGAAAATTAATGATTTCATTGGCAACCCTCAAATAACTGTCATCGATTCAGCTGTACTGTCAGTGAATATTGACGCACGTCAGTGTCATTGTCAATTTGTCATTCATTTCATTGTCCTTGCTGTTCTATGACTATTAATTTATAGTGTTTTCAGCATGAAAATGAGTATGGAAAATCGTGTAACGATCTAAAGGCAATTTAATATCCGTCTTTTTATTTTGTGGTGACCAAAAACATTAATACATTATTTGCTTGTGCTATAAACTAGAATGAGTGTTATCATTGTTCAATATACATAAGAATAAAGTTTAAGGTCCATGGTTTAAAGTACAAATGTGACTAATCGTTTACAAAACATAGTGCCAATCGCGGTAATCGTTCCTTAGATTAATCAAGGCTTATCAAACACAGTGTTCGTTAAGTTTGTACTTGTGTCACATATTCTACGATGGGAAACAAATCGTCTTTGATGTTGAGAGTAGAAGAAATAGCTCAAATTCAAGAGGAAACGGGATGTGAGTTTGAACTACGCATTTTTAGTTTGACCTTTATGTATTTACGTATTGTGAGATTTCCATGTTTTTCCACCTTGGCTTGTGTATCAAAGGTCACAGTGCCTTTTTATTGTTTTAAACTATTTTTCTTACATGAATCATTTGTAATTAGGTATCGTTGATTTTAGTCATATTTAATAGACATATTTGTTGTCTAATGGTTTAAGTAAGAAACTGACTAAAATGGAAGGTCCGTATATATTATTTACGTACCTTGGTTAAATTCCACACAATAAAAATGAGCTCATGGGTTCTAGAGGAATTTGAGATTAACTAAGGGTTTTCCGTTATCTTATTTTTTACTTGTTGTCTACCAAGCTGTCAAAAAAAAGCACCTCTCTATCAACCCAGGCGGGAGATCACCTGACAATAGGGATGATGACACATGTTGAATTTTATAACAAAATCTAGTAAAATAGATAGCAAATGAGCAATTTAACATAATATTGTAGATATTAAAAAAATATATGGAAATAATACAAAAATACAGACCCTGAAAGTTTCCAAATTAAAGTTTTTTTTTTACTTTCAAAAACGAAATAAGTAAGGATACCATTCGATTCCTCACATTTTATCCTAAAAAAAATTGTATAGCAACTATATACATAAACGCAATATTTCACCGACAAAAATGCAATTTTCTTGTTTTGTTCATACTTCAAGATGCACTCTCAGTGACCTTGACGTCACGTTCATATAGCGATTTGTTAGGGGCGTTTCGCGAGTGAAGTAGGACTGTAGGACTTTGACTATCATTTCTGACTTTTGTATTGCTTTAATGCAATGGGTCCCATATAGACATTTGATCCTAAAAACAAACCTGATTGACCGATATCATAAATGAAAATTTGTCATGTAGCCTATTGTTTGTTGCCCTTGTCAGGCTCCCCACCCGTGCAGAATGGTTACAACGGTTTTTTTGCACTTGAGCAAATTCGTAGTTAAAACGGAGCTTTATTTTGGTTTTAATAAAACTGCTTTTCGTTTGCAACAATTTTTCTCAAAATGTTGACAGAGAAGTTAGTATTTTTTTTTGCTGGTAATATCCGTTCTGGGTAGACAACAAATTAAAAGATACAAAACACACTTCTTGATTAAGTCCCACCACCTTTGATGTTGCTTATGTCCATGGGTGACAATGACAGCTTCCCATCAGGCGGCTTGTTTGCTGCATGACTATCTCATCATAAAAACCTAATATATGGTCTCTTGAGTCAGGTATTAATATAGCAACATTTTTCCACAGTCACTCCAAACCAAATTGAGCGCCTATACTCAAGATTTACATCCCTGGACAAAAATGACTGTGGTACATTGTCTCGAGAAGACTTTCTCCGCATTCCGGAATTGGCCATCAACCCCCTCAGTGAGCGCATAGTCCACTCCTTCTTTGCTGAGAGCCATGATGACCGAGTCAACTTCCTGCAGTTCATGAGAGTGTTGTCTCACTTCAGGCCTATTAGGAAGAATAGGGAGAACAAATTGAATAGTCGGGAGGAGAAGTTAAGATGTAAGTTGATTACACTGAAACAGATATATTCATTTTTCTATGTAAATATGTGTATATTCAGCCATGTCACACACAACTCTGGACTCCATAAACATAGCCCAGTTATTCATGATAAGTTGATAAGGCAGTATTACTAGCAAAAAATTAAAAGATTATTATTAAACAATTCACAGAAACATTTTTATATAGCATGCAAATCATGCAATATGTATAAAATAACTGAATAAAATAAGATATAAGAGAAAAGCATAAAAACTTTCAAATACAATGATTTTCTTTAATATTAAATTCTAGCATATATATGCTATATACATATATAGGTAGGTATTGTTACTATATTCAGTTTAACCTGTTATCAATCAATGACTTTTATATGATATGTATGTTTGACCTTCACATGTCCAGAAAGAAGAACATATTCATTGATAAGCATATTTGTATTATATAGCCATGTAACAATCATGCTATACAATGATGTTATGGTCATTTAAAACAGTTATGTTCCCGCTTATTAACCCTTTGACCGCCAAAGACGTCAACTGACGCGTATGGCTACAGCCAAAATATCAACCTTCATGCATTCTGACAAGGTTCACAATAAAGCGCCGCAGACGATAGGCGTGGCGTTAAAAGGGTTCATTCACCTATACATCTACATACTAACTCTGAGAAATTGTAGGAAAAGGCGCTCCCCTTTGGCCTTCTAACATCTGATGTCTTCTTCACCTCAAAAATTCAGGGAGCTCTTGCGGTGACTTCGATATTCAGTATACTTTGATAACCATTTCATTTTCAGTTGCCTTTTCGATGTATGATCTGGACAATGATGGAAAGATCTCCAGGGATGAGCTGCTGGCTATCCTGCACATGATGGTTGGAGTCAACATCAGGTATGCCACCTACTTTGCAAAATGCACTAAATCAATATGAGTGTATTCATTCATTGCATTGGGTTTTTAAGGTTCCTTAGCAAACATGGCAAAAATAGACCCTTATAGTTTTAACATGTCCATATGTCACAGCTATACATATTACTTACTCGAAAACTAGAACTCACTACTATCCAACTTACTCACCAAATTTCACGAATATTGGTTGAAAAATAAGACACACACACACTAAGTGTAAGGCCCGAGTGGACGCTCGAAGCGGAGCGTTCGGCGGGGCGTGCAGCGGGGCGTCGGGCTCACAAGTGATTTGAGCAGCGTGCACTAAGGCCGCTCCTATACACTTGCATTTGTTTAACATGCACGCCGCACGTCCCGCTCGCCCCGCTGCACGCCCAACTCGCCCCGCTGCACGCCCAACTCGAGCGTAAGACACAATAGTTATTTTCGATACAAGTGCGAAAAAGAGGAAATTCGAAACGATTGGCGATAAATTAAAACACGACCGAAGGGAGTGTTTTAAATCGACACGAGTTGCGAATTACCTATTCGCACGTGTATCGAACGTTTTACAGTACATATGGCACTTTAAAGTTTCGACATACGCACGAAAAGTGCTATTTTACGCACTAGTGCGGAAAAGTAGCCCCATATGGACTGTAAAATAATTTACAGTACATATGGGGCTACTTTTCCGATAAAAACGTTGTTCGATACACGTGCGAATAAGTAATTCGCAACTCGTGTCGATTTAAAACACTCCCTTCGGTCGTGTTTTAATTTATCGCCACTCGTTTCGAATTTCCTCTTTTTCGCACTTGTATCGAAAATAACTATTTTGCTATCACTATATACAACGCGCTATTTTTATCTAACACTTGTTAAATCGTTAGAAGCAATATAGTTACGCGCGTGCGGTAGATATAGGGGGGTCAATGTATGAAATTCCTCATGGTAAGAGTCCTTTCTTTACTAGGTTTTAGTTTATGTGTTACTGACACCTAAGATCTGACATTAGGTCTTTTAGAAACCAAGTGTTACAGCCGAAGAAAAATTGCCAACATAAGTATCCTATCTCCATAGGCTGATTAGATAGAAATATAATACTTTCATAATAGCTTGTGATAAGATCAGAAATGTACTTATCAATTTAATTCCCGATATGTACCTACACATAGAGGTAATATTAATTAATTGTTGGGTGTTATAATTTATTTATAAATAAACAATCATATGAACAGTTACTTGAACTCTTCACTTTTGAAAGTCTGAAGTTATGGCTTGTTGCAACGATTTCCACTTAGAACTCATATCCAATTTGATGAAACAATGTCGCAACGTGGCCTCAGGCTGGAGATTATTTTACCTACGTTATTTTTAATTTCGCAGCGAAGAGCAGTTAACCAGCATCGCGGAGCGCACAATCCTCGAGGCCGACACCAACAACGACCAGATGATCTCCTTCGAGGAGTTCTGCCACGCGCTGGACCGCACCGACGTCGAGCAGAAGATGTCCATCCGCTTCCTCAACTGATCGCCTGGCCCGACTGACTGTCTCCATTACAATCAAGTGTAACACGTCTTTTATTCTATCAACGCCGACGACAACTAATGTAGACGCATGGTTCATGTTTGTCGGGCCTTCATCGACTAGATCCTAGATTATATGCCCTATCCTCGTAAAACTCACGGTCCGTACTTATGTTCGATGAAATTTTAATCATTTACTATCGGGATAGGGGATAGAGTTGCATTTGTTTTGGTTCATTCAATTTTCAAACCAAGCAAACATCAACTATATTTCCTACAAAATAGGTTCAAATTTCACTAGTAAATTTTGAATTATTTCTTGTATGTCTGGGCCTTAGGTTAGGAGGCTATAATAACACGAGGTTCTCATTGTGTATTTGTACCAAAATCAACACAGTTTACTTTCCATTCGTAAAGCTTACTGTAAGTTTGTTGTTTTTAGTAAATCATCAAAGTTTTTAGTACATCATCAATGTTGGCATGTGATCATACACTTTTGTCTAGCAATTTATTGTGTATCGTTGTTACACTTGACCATAAACCTACGCATCCGCAGGCAAGCCGAAGTCAAGTTGGCTTTATTTTTTTTAAAGGATGGTATTACGACTCTTATTTGACGTAGTTAAAATTATATAAGGTTTACTTACTGGATTACAGCACCTTGTTTCAATATTAGTAAGGTGCAGGGGGGGGATTTCGACTGCGGGGTAATTTCAACTAGTCGAAATGTCTTCCACGTTTTACATTATTAACTAGAGTGCCATATACGAAAAAGATGTGTTGTGTGTGATTCTAATTAATACTGTAAAACATGGAATATATTTCAATTAGTTGAAATTATCCGGCAGTCGAAATTGTCCCCCTGAACCTTAATTAAACTTTTATTTGCGTTGTGCTAAATTTGTCCATGAGTGCACTCTTTTGTTACCATAAAAATAAACATGTGTTGCGATATATTTGGCCACTTTGGCCTTCACCATCTAGTGATGTCAATTTTTGTAAATTACGTTCGCCTCAAATAAATGTAATATTGTGCTCGTTTCGTTACAGTTTAAGTTGTGTGAAAAACCATGATTTGGTGTAAATACTGGTGATATTATTTAGATTAAGTTTGATGGATTTAAAATTTATTTATGTATGAATTTGTAATTTATATCGTAGTGGTATGGTAACTGTCATTGACATTCATTTTTGGGTAATTTAAATAGAAAATGCGTCATTTTGTACTATTAGGAATCCAGAGGGTTTCATCTCCCTCAATGAAAATGTGGACAAACCCTACGCTTAAATGGGTAAATAAATATTTAACTTTTAAACTTTCAGTAAAGTGTGTGTTTCGCGAGTGACAATGTCTGTTGGCGCCGTATTTGTTATTAGTTTGTTTTTTACTTGTTACTAAATTTTATTTTAGGTAGTTATTTAAATTACTGTTGTATTGTTAACTGCATTTAAGATAGGTTGAGTTACCCTTTTTTGTAAAGATAAATGTTTCGTCGTATATTAGAGCCACCAATCAAATATGTATCATCACTACATAGTATAAAACAAAGTCACATCCCGCTGTCTGTCTGTATGCTTAGATCTTTAAAACTACGCAACAGATTTTTATGCGGTTTTTTTTTTAATAGATAGAGTGGTTCAAGAGGAAGGTTAGAGGGTCGCTAGTATAATTATAAATGTTAAGGGTTTGTGTCTAGACGGAAGGGGTTCTTGTTCTTGTAGATTAGGATGTAATCGATAGTGAATGTATTCATGTAACTACTCATAGGTACCATTAACACACTATTTTATTATTGTACAATATTTATTTTCAAATATATATTATTGACAGGGATTGTAAAATAAACTGTACAGGGAAGAGGACGTGGCGAGAGTATGTATAGACCGATATATTTTTTCTTAAAATAAATCATTTAATCATTTCATAAACATTTGTTTTCATTTATAATGGAGAATACAAAATTTAACTTAACTAGCAGCGATCTTGGAAAGAAGAGAATGTTGATAAATGATGCATTGGTTAAATAAATCTTTTAAGAATTGTCCGAACAGTAACACATATTCTCACATTCGTACAAATTCAAAGAAACAAGTCTTTCTTTATATAGGGGAGAAGTGGCATGAAGAAGAGCCAGGTTTCGAAAGAGCCACTTGTATTATTTTGGTAGTTTCAGAACGAGTTTTGGACGAATTTTATTTTTAAACCTTTTCGACGCCGTGTCAAACACAAAAGCCGTCACGCTGACGCCACGTCACCGAAGTATCAAAACTGAAATTGAACTTTATGCATATGCACGTAGGTCTATGTTGCTCTGTGGTCTGTGACCGATTAATCGGTCTTTGGCGTTGAACCTACGGTGCGGATATATCGATCGGTCATTGGCGTCCAAAAGGTTAAGTGACAATATATATAGCTATCCATGCCGTAATCGGCAACGGCGACCCAAAGTGACAATACTCATTGCTCGTCACCTCCAAACATTAGACATACAAAATTCGTCCTGAAACTACCGAAATGCAAATGGCTCTTTCAAAATCTGGCTCCGTGATGCCACTTCTCCCCTACCCATAGACCGGCCAGACCAGTAAAGCAGCTTCTATGTGAGATGATGGAGACAGTAGACACATGTACGCTAGGTACATATAAATGGATGCCCTAAAGACTCGCCCTATTCTACAAGGTTCTGGACCGGCGCTTCGACTAGGCGGTGGACGAGACGGCCAGTTTCTTGAGGTGCTCCATGAACACCTGCAGCGACACGTCGTCCGTCAGCACGGGGGCTCCGCCATCCTGCTTGACATTGAATGATATAAGTACTCGGAAATTTTGGAAATCACCCCAAAATTAACTTAAAGATATAAGAGTTACTGGTTAGTACGTTAATATCAGTGTTTTGATCAATTTCCAGTGACAGTAAAATATTTATAATAAACGTAGGTATATCAATCAAAATGCGAAAAATAAATCAAGCGTGTACACCGCGAAACCCTCATGTATAAATGACAACCACTTAACTGACCGTCTACTGACTAACAGCTGACAGATTACCAGATTAGGAAATGGTGGTCACACACTAGCTGTTATACGTATTATATAACATTGTGTGACAGGGACACCATAATCAAATACTATCATATGCTTGGTTTCTTTGCTTACAAAATTGTATACTCATCCATGTATTACTTTAATTTAGCTTCTGAATACAACTGTTTTTTCCTGAATAGATAACGGAGAAAAATAATACACGAAAGAATTTCAAAATTTGCTAAAGCCCCAATTCAGATGTTATGTTGTAGTACCAGTTTAATTAGTAATTATCTTTAAAAAAATGCAAAAAGGCATATTAGAAAGTATGAATGCCCTACCTACCTGCAAAAGCCCTTCTTTAGCCACCTCGCAATTACGTATAAATCATAAAAGATTTAGAAAATATTACTATATTTAGATATAATGTTAGCTTAGCAATTGTTGCAAAAGTATGTATATATACTTAATATGAAATTAAAGTATTAAACAGCAGCGTAGTGCAAAAACATGTCTTGAAATAAAGTTAGCTTTGTTCTATTTATTTTTAGTATAAATATTAATAGGTAAGTTAAGCTGAAAAAAAAATATTCAAAGTGATAAGAGATTGAAAGCGTTTATAAAAGCCAATGTAAAATTTTGAGTTCAGGAAGCCGACACCAAAATTAGTTTAAAAGCAACTAATAAAAAAAATACTACCGCTGACGGCATCGGCATCGCCTGGTTTTCGCCAATACAATGATGAAACAAAAAAAAATATGAAGTCAAACCATGCTGTAATGGCCGATTCTTGTCGGTATTCGGTATATCACTCCATGCGAATTATAAAAAAAAACAGCCCCCTGTCCTACGCCATGAATCACGTAAAATTAAAATGCAAGTGTATTTTAGGTTTGTACATTGTTGTACCATATGATATGGCATCATAAAGAATAACTGTGTATGACAACTTCTAGGATAACCTATGTTTGCAAATTAAATTAATTAATACAATTTATAGGAGCAGGGCGCTATAATTGTGAATTGAAATCAAGTCATGCATTTGACATTTATAAAATTAATCGTATTAAAATGGCAATAAGGTGATATTTTGTTTGAATTGATGTCACTCACCCCTCCATACGCGTACATGTTGTTGTGGGTCTGAGATGGATTGACCTTCGACAGCAGGAAACGAGCCTGAAAAAAAAACAATACACAATACTAATAACATAATTTAAAAATAGCTGAACGGTTTGGGTTATTTGGGGAATTAGCCGACATTCTGCACCTACCTTAAAGTGTCATTCAATAGAACTTGCTAACTATGTAAACAAAAGTTACTACTAATTTGACATTCAGTGTCAATTTTAGTATGGCGGTTTGTTTACATAGTTAGCAAGTTCTATTGAATGACACTTTAATATATAATATACGGAATCCCCCGTTATCCCAATCATTACATACTCGTACTCGTATTTATAATAATCCTACCCTACATTGCAGATGATTTTTTGATTCACGCATCTTTGTTTTTTTTGTGTTTCATGTCCCTATTAAATACACTTTGATCTTACAAATAAGGTATTGTTTATCGTGTAAGTATAAAAATTGCATATGCGATAAGACCACTTCATATTTTACCACAGAACCGGTAAATGACTGACCTTTAGCTTTGTAAAAAGCGTGCATTTAGGTACAAGCAACAGGTAGGTACTATATACCGCTAACACTTGTCACTAAACCTCCACGTCTTCATCTGAGATAAGCGCGCACCAAATAAACGTGTCGGAGAGCAAAACGAACGCGAGCTGCGAGTAGATCCATTGTAGCCAACAAAAAAGTCGCTGTAATAATGTTGTGCCGGGCCCTGTTGGCCGCCGCCGTCTTTACATGTACGTTGTCTCGCGGATCGCGCCCACCGACTTTAAACTACATAAAAGGTTTAAAAAAATATACGGAACATAGGTTGCGACTAGAAGAAAGTGAGCTCATGGTGTTTCCAACGTTGATCAAAAGTTAATACGATTATAAATTGAACGATGATTGTGATTTGGGTATGAGTGTTGATTACAGTTTGTAAGAATGTTTATTCGTGTTTCATGCCCAACCCCCTCTAACAAGTTAGAGGTCTTTGTCAACTATGTATACTTTTATCTGATTACGCGACAGCAAATATCGGGTGGTGTACGTAACGCGTGTGTTCAACGGATGCATTCGAATATTGATAATGACATTTCAATATAGACTTCAATTTTTATCTCTTTATTTTCAAAATATCATTATTTTACTCACCAATTTGATTTAAGTACTGCCCGTGCCAGGTCTTACTTAGGTATAGCACCCTTAGGCTGGCGTCCATGTAATAATCATATTAAACTAAGTGGTTTTGCAGATGTGTTGTGCGTGCTGTTGCTCAGTGGTGTCCAAAAGGAGGACATCGACGCGAGCACCCTGCGGAAGCTGCAGCGGCACAACGTAAACATCGACGATATCAACGACCAGTGAGTTTATGCCGTATTGTTTTCGCCGCGATAACATTCTGAGATTTGATTCCAGAGGAAAAACGTTCATGAGTACCTACTTATCGTGTTAGCTTATAGTGTGTAGCGAAAATGGAATTAGAATCAAATGTCAATGCCCCTCCAATCATTGTGATTTTATGTAAACATACTTTCTCGGTATTACTAATTAAGTTTAAAGTAACCAAAACCATAGAGGTATTATTATTCAACTACAAAAAAGTTGTTTCTTTACGATAAACATGTTTATGATGTTTGACATGTAATATTTAAAGTGTTATGAATGTCTTTGTCCATGTCTAAATATGTATAACAAAATGCCAATTCACTTTCAAAAGCTAAATGTTTTCTCACTTTTAAATAGGCAGCTGAAAACACAATGTCTTGGTAAAACAGACATTCCAGTCACTTTGACCACGCCACTGACAAATCCGACAACCGAGAAAACAAAGATAACTGTTACCGACAGTAAGTAAAATTTTGTAAAATAAGAAATAATGTTTACTTTTGTGACGAAGATGAAATCGATGAATAATAATGTAGTGTTATAATTCCAGAAAATGGACTGCCAGCCGAAGATACGACGCCGCTACAAAAGATCTTTGAATATTTAGATTTTTTAAATAAAGAAGAAAAAAGAAAAGCCTTGGAATCTAAAGATAATGACAAAAAAATAAAACAGGGACAGAAACCGTTCTCTCTTTTATCCAGTTCCCCATTTCGTGATAGAATTCAAGGAATTAAAGTTGAAGATTTGAATACCGAAACACCACTTACAATAACGACAACCAGCACTAAGAAGGACGATGAAAAAAGCAAAATGGAAAAGAATATAAATTCGGAACTAGAGACCTTAATGAACGTTTTGCGAACAAATATTGGCAGGACGCCTGATTTGTCGCAGCAAGGAAGTACTACGGTTAAAACATCAAAAGATCTTCCTGTTTCTGAACACACTAAAGATGTCGACTACATTCAAAAAATAGTAGAGGAAATAATGTCCAAGAGACAATTGAAAGAAGTAAACAGAACTAAAAGCCCTAATTTAAATACAAACGAATCAATGCGAAATATAGATGACATACAATCCAAAAACAAATCAATATCACTAATAAGCTATTATTTAAACAATTATAAACTCGGGAATTTTTACGCAAATAATCAAGGTGATAAAGATACATACGATATATTAGACACTGTTAAAAGGCTTAAATCCAGTATTAACGAGCCAGATGGAAATAATAATGATGAATACTCTATTTGCAATAAATTAAAAGCACAAGAACAGAAAGTAGTCCCTGGCCAAAACGGCAACCCTATAATCAACAACATTTTAAGTAAATTAAAAGAGGAAAGTGAAAGGTTTAAGCTTTTAGATAAAGAAAGTGCCATTAGAACTATTATGGAACATGAACCACAAACTACGCATATCAATCAGAATAATGACAAGGATAAATTTATCAATAATAAAGAAGGGCTAAATATAGTAGACAAAGAATACATTACAGCATTAGGCAATGAATCTAAAAGTATTAGCGTTGATGGCCTAAGAGGTCACATAAAAATAAATGATGTTTATAAAGACGTGTTAGAAGTCTCGGATACTGAATCAGATACAGCTTTAAAAAATGTATTACAATCGCAATCAAAACTTTTTAATCAAATATTTAATCAACAAAGAAACCTAATAAAACTGTGCAATACCGACAAAGAAAAGTTAAAATCACGCGAAAATGAAAGTCCCGAACCTTTACAATCTGCATTGAAATCTCAACTAAATAATGAACAAAATAAACCTATGGCAACCATGCAACAATCACAAGATAACTACCCGACATACATCAATGAAAACATACATAAACTAGAACCTGAATTAGGACATGAGCAAGCAAAATTTGTAGGTCAATCACGTTTATTCCATTACAGCCCATCAAAATCAGACAACAATGTATTAAATGAAAAATACAAAAGTTGGCAACTTACCGCCCCAAACTCTTTTATTATAGAAGATCAAGCTACAGAGCCGAAAAATAATTTTAGGACAGGAAATTGGATGGATGATAAATTAAAAACAACCAACAGACAAAATAGTATCGACCACGATCCAGACCTCGTTAAGGACTATAAACGACCCTGGTTCTATGCTGAACTGAACAATAAACAATTCAAGTTCAAAACCAACGGAAATCAACAGGGATTATATTTTATACCTAACAGAGATAACAAAATGACCAGTACAGTAGAGCCTAGATTAAAAAAATCATACGAAAAAAGTTGGTCACCGTACTTTGACATTGCCGATAATAACACTGCAGTTATTCGAACAAACGAACATCTAAGGGCTAATAAAGAACAACCAATTTTAGTCGATCCATCATTAACCCGATCAAACGTCCGAGAATTAATGGATAGTAGTAAAAAATACCCCATGATCGACGGAACGTATCAATATGAAAATAAATATCGTAGCGACATTGAAGATAGAAGTTCAGAACAATTAAAAACCAAACAAGATAAGAAAATTAACATAGTTAATTGCCAAACATTTTACGAAACCAGGGTCGAATGCCTTTCCGCTGCTGAGTATAAAAAAAACTGGGGGAATTTTAGAAATAAGCAAAATAATATTAAAATGACTAATATGAGAGAAAATAATGAGGAAACTGAAACTTTAAATAATAACATAAAAACGAAACATAAAAATTATAGATTACCATCAAGACCTACTACCACTGAGCAGCACTTGGACAGTGATACAACTTTAGGCCAATTTAAAACAAATATCGATGACGATGATTTCTTCAGTCAAAATGAAACTAAAGAAAGTAAAAAAATACCTTCATTATCTCCAAATGTTATAAAAGATATAGCACAAAGTATAAAAGAATATGTATTAAGGGATTTAAAAACCACAACGACGACGATAACACCCAGCAGCACTACAACTTATCAGATGACAACTACAACACCTACTACAATCACCAAAACAGTTAAATCAACCACAAAAGGTAAATTATAAACAATACAAAGAAGTTACTTACAATAAGCAAAAGTTAAAAAAAAATACATTAAGTGTTATTATTATCGTTAATATTTTTATGTTACAGAAGAAATGCTAACGACATCGACCAAAGATCCATTAAAGATACAGGATGCTTCGAAAACATTGGAGAAAATGATGGAAATGTTAGCGAAAATTACTTCGATGAAGAATACAGGTTTAGAACCAGAGAACGTTAAGCATGTTCCGTACAACATTAATACAACAGTCACAACACAAAAAACAATCACGCAACGCCATGAACAACAAATAGTATCAACAGACAATACCCTCCGACATCAACAAACTATCCAATTGGAAGAAAACCGTGTATCGCATGTTCCACAACCTTTACAACAAAACGTAGAAAATCTTAAAGCATACGTGCCTCAACTGGTAGAAATGAAAGATGAAAATCTGTTGCCATATGGTTCGCAACCTTTGCAAAAGTATCCAGAAAACCATGTACCATACGTCACACAAGTTTTCCAGCGTCACCCAGAGAATCAATTAGCATACGACTCACAACCGTTAAATCTTAACCCAAACCATCGTGTTCCATATGATACACAGCCTGTACAGCAAGGCCCTATGAATCGATTACCATATGAAATACAACCATTAAAGCACAACTTAGAAAACCAAGAAATTAGCGAGCCGTATGTGTCACCGGCAGTACAACTCAAAGGAGAAAACCGTTTACGATATTATCCACATACCTTAGAACGTAATCCAGAAAATGTAGTATATGTTCAACAGGCTCCAGTAAACCATTCACCATATGTTCCAAAGGATATGCAACTCAACGTTGAAAACCCTACGTACGTCCCACAGGCCGCCGAAATGAAAGCAGAAAGCAATTTTCAATTTGATTCACAGCTCTTACAAAATAATCAAGAAAACCTACAACATAATACACAGTCTTTCCAGCGTAATCCGGAAGACCATATAATAGTGCCAGAAGTTAAAACAGAAAGCCGAATACAATATTTTCCACGAGCTTTACAACCAAAAACAAAAGACCGAATTCCGTATGATTTGCAGCGGTTAGAGCCCAACCCAGAAAACCACGTAACATATCCTCCAGCGCCCTTACATTTGCCCCATGGGCAGCATGCTGCAGAATTACCACCAGTAAACAACATACCATATGGTTCACCGGCTGTGCGCCTAAAAACTGAGGATTGTTTACCATATAACCCAAAACCCTTACAAAATGGCTCTAAAAACAGACCATATGATTACAGTATGATGGACCCTTATCATCATTCGAACATTGAATTTAAGACATATTTAAAAGAGGTACAAGCACCTGTCCCGCAAAACAAAGTAAAACCGTCTTCCGGTAATCAAGTTATAACAGTACAAACAAACTCTGGAGAAATATCACCATTGAAAATAGTACTGCAGAAACCTTTTTTGCAAAATATAGTACTTACAACACAACCGCCAGTAAAAGCGCATCACAGTGACGAAACTTTCCATTTCAAAAAACCAATACAAAAACAAAATCGACACCAAGTAGAAGTCAAAGAAAGCGAAATGAATAATATTAATGAAGACAAAGGTTATGTGGCTCGACATACACACAGAGACACTAAGACAGCTGTTCCAAAATCTAGAAAAACTAAAAAGGAACGTGAAGTAGTCCACCACTATAAACCACGAGATCTTAATGAAATTGAAAAATTCCATGAAAAGTTAGAGAGAGGCGATGCCAGGCAACGCGAAGATGAAAAGATTACAAAGAGAGTACAAAGACCGATAGTGAAGAATACTAATTATGATGACACGCATTTCCGAAATTTTCTACAAACACAACAGAAAGTAAACGCTATGCTTGAGAAAATATTGGCTTCTGCTAAAACCAAGCCAATCAGTGCCGAGGTTATATAATTTTCACTATATTGTAGTTTTTTTTATCGTTTAATTTTATGCCGACGTGTGTTGATTTTTGGAAACGAATGTTTATTGTTAAATCAATTGAAAATTCAAGGGCATGTTGGATCTTACTCAGTAACCGCTAATAAAACTAAGACGGGCCTATTCACGTCTTAAATATACTTGACAATTACCTCTGACGTTTTGAGCGCAATTTTGCACTTGTAGTCCCGGAGCAAGACTCAACTTTATAATATTGACAAAACCCCTGTGACAATGACAATGGTTAGCAGATTATTTTAATTACCGACACTAATCTTTCGACAACTGCTTTTCTGGTCCAAATTTTTGTCTGTCAATCTTTTATATTTTTTTTCATTTTTCAATATTTGCAATTCAAATAACGCGTTCTTTATCTAAATTATAAAGTCCATTTGGACATCCGCGAGGCCCCTTCTGGGGAATCGTAAAGGAATGATTGTAGTAAATACCTGAGAGCCTCCGTGCTCGGTGTCGATGTACCGCGGCACGGGGAAGCGGCTCTGCAGGATCTCCTGCGCGTCGTCGACGGGGGCTCGCAGCAGCTGCGCAAAGCTCTCGTACTCCGGCATGTCTTGGTAGCGGAGGGCGCGCCATTGCGCTATCGTCTGCAAATTATAAATTAACCCCTTATTTCATGTCATAAAATATATTCACGTCACGTCACGTCACGTGGAAAGAATGAGTGAAAGAAGGTTGACAGAGTGTATAAGGGGGAAGCAGAAGAGGGAGTTGGAAGGGGCATACCTCGGCGGACTTTCTCTAATCAGATCGGGGAAATCCCGAAGAAAGGCCAGGTCAAGAGCACCGTAAACCGGCGAGCGTGTATGAGGAATGTTATGAAAGTAACGGAAGCGAAAGAGGTATGTCAGGATCGTAGCAAATGGAAGTGGTCTCTACCTACCCCTCCGGGAAATAGTCGTGATTATATGTATGTATGTATGTATAAAACATTACACGCACCACTACACCACGTTTGAATCGTAGGACACGGATGCTTTTCTCATCAAGTGCGATGAATGTACTCTCATCTAATTGGAACCACAACTACCATAATCCATATCGGAATTACGCTATCAACCAAATTAATGAAGCCTTCCTATTTGTCAATTGGACAAAGTTGTGTGAACGTTCCATTTTGCTGACTATACCTCGCCGTGGTATATCAGGATCTGGAAGAAGGTATCCATGAGCAGGATGCGGTCAGGCTGGATGGATGAGGTGTCCAGCAACACGGGCTCGGGCGGGCCGCCAAAGCTGTACGAGTACAGGATCGGCTGGATCATGATCAGCGACTGGGTCAGATCCTCGCGCATCAACATGTGCCTGAGAAATAGACAAATGATCATTATATAAATGCAGGGCGACTGGTTTATTTCGAAACTCTTTAGTAAGGTCGGATATTAAATTTTGTCGTAAGCCGTCGGATGAAACAAATTGATTGTAATAGAAAGTCTAAGCTATATTGCACAATGTAATTTGTCTCAGACTTGAGATATGTACTTACACAATCAATGAATATTTGGTTAAATCAAATCCACGACTAAAGGAATAGGCATGGGTTCCTAAAACTATCGGATAATAGACCGTAGATTCCTAAGTCCTAACCTTACCTGAGCACTTTTTTGAGTCAACTAATTATTGTTCATTGAATGATCGTAAATATGTAATACCTGTAGAACGTGGTCTCATCGGGCGAGTTATTGAACACCTGCAGGAACTGGGAGCGACGCAGATGGTACATGAACTGCGGGTAAAGGCTGAAGTTCTCTGAAAGCCTGAAACTGTTCGGATCATCCTTTGCGTACTCGCCGAACTTTTGACACTATAAGAGAAAAAAGGTTACGATTAGGTACATTAACCTCGTAAGGTCTAGCATACTAAATTAGCCTATTTTTAATTTGAACTTTGTTATTATAGTAAATTGGGATGAATTTGGTTTGTTTGCCAAAACAATGAAACAAAAGAATAGTACATTACTGCAGACGCCGGGAAAGAAGGGCTTGCCGGGTGAGTAGGTATAGCCGGCCGACCGTAGGGAGGCCGGATAGTGATACGAAGCCGGCAAGACCTTTTCACGGCTAGGCATGTATAGTGCTTTTCTCAAACATGCAATGAAATAAAAAAATAGACCACTAAAAAAAAACAAATTTATAATCTTTATAATAAAAATCCAACTTCACAACAAAAGTTTTTTAATTTTCCTTCCAATCCCGCCATAATTGTTTTTTTTTTACGGAAGTCGTCCGTATTTCGCGTGTGTAGTGTTCGAATAGACCTTATTAGGGCCATTATACACAATCTGATAATAAGAATCTCAATTTCTATAAATAAAATAAATGCAGAGGATTTTAAATATTGTCTATGGTCTCTGGTGACTTACGTATAGACAAAATTTTAAATTTATTCATCAACACATTGAATCATACAGATTCGTATTCTTAATATAACAGGCGTTAACACGGATATTTTGGTCCGATAACCATTCATTCACTAAAAAAAAAATATATAATTCGGCTGTTTAGCCTGTTCATGGACACAGACCCCATGTTTACATTAGAATTTAAAAAAAAATTACTTCCCGGCCTAGGCCTTCAATTTCGTATGAAATTCCTTTACAGTTCTCTGGAGTTGCTCCGCCCTAAACGTGATACTTCGAAGCCTGATATAACGCCCGGAGCGACGACATTTCATTGCATGTTTGAGAAAATGCACTTTATTTGGTTTTTGAAAGCTTCTAATAAGATTGAAACGGAGTGAGCCTATACTTCGTTTTTTTTAGCATTAGAAAAAAGGTAAACAATCTTGATGCGTCTTTTAATTGAATAACGCTTTTTAAAAATCAGTAACTATTACTTACGAAAGCAGAAGAATATAAATGATCGTATTAGATTCATAATTGTTACATATTTGCCGTGACTTATTTTTAAAACGTGTTTTTAATTAAAAGACACATCAAGATTGTTTACCTTTTTTCTAATGCTAAAAAAAACGAAGTATACATTTAGACCTTACGATGTTAAAATAGTAAGATATTCAAGAGTATCGAAGAGTGACGATGACGGAGCAACAAATTGGCCGTTGCATCAAAAACCACTCGTACCTTAGCTGTAGTGCTGGATTTTCGTCTTACGGAGTACAAGATTACTTAAATAACAAGGGAGGGAAAAAAGAAAAATAAAAGGGCAAATGGTAATTAAATTGTTGGTTAATTTAGTGGGAACGCTCAGTGCGCATTGCTTAGTGAGCGGCGTTCGGAGAAGTATCAGAACTCACGGTACCTCAAAGTAATAAAATAGAACAGATGGAACAGTATCAGTACAGTCAGCAGCAGAAGTTGCTAAGCGGGCAAGGTGTTCAAAATTACCTTGACGCGCTCTTATTCTCTTAACAATAAAGTCGCGTCATGATCATTTTGAACACCTCGCCCGCTTAGCAGCTATTGCTGCTGACTGTACAATCCTTGTATGATCGTGGAGGCAGTCGCAAGTTGTCATACCAGTCGGATGAGCATGCGGTCGAGCCAGCGCAGCACGTCGGGCCCGTCCTCCTGCTCGGCGCGGTACACCACGAGCCGCGCCATCACCACGGCCGCCGCCTCCTGGTCGAAGCCGGCCGCGATGTGCGGCAGGTTCACCGCGGCGTCGCCCCAGCTGACACATTATTGGAACTTTCATTGTGACGAACAGTATAACGTCTTACTATAATGTCCGAGCCACCAGCATGTGTATCCGTGGGACACGGCACAGATTCAAATCCATCCTACATTCTTTGGTCTCAATGACGGCAGCCCTACCTAACCCGTCTACCTGCACCCTGCACTAGCGCCATGTTTTTGTTCTTGCTCATTCTATTTTTTTTTTATAATTTTACATTTTTGATAATTAAACGTTGTGTCTCTGTATAAAGTCTGTTAACGATATAATCTTAAGACATCGCATACTCCTTTGGGACACAGAAGAGATTTTTATTTATCAAAACTCAAAACGTTTATATGTATTTTAAATAGTGTAGATAATCTTGGTACAATTTACTACTCGACTTTATATTTGTATGTATAAAAACGGTCTTACTTGCGTGCCACAGTCGTGACTCGTACGCGTCGCTGGCCGCTCGAGTGTTGGTACTGCGAGATGAGCTGCACGCAGCCGCGCCCGCCCTGAGGCACCGGCGCTGCGTGCTGATTCACCACCTAAAAACAAAACACAGCTCAAGCAAAACTCATTAAAACGGTGAGAGAACTCATATTGCGAGTCTATCTGGTTTACGAACAAGTAACTGTCTCAAATATCAACAAAAAATAATTAGAGCAAAAGAAATAAAATTCGATTTTATTCATGGATCCTTGACATATTGATAGGTGCACAACCTTCCACGATCAACCAGACAACACACAATCCAGCCAGTTACAATACGACATGACATACACACATATACAGGGTGACCAGTAATTAATGGATAACCTTCTAACCACCGACAGAGCACCTTAGGCTGGTTCAGAAAATGCACTTATAGGTCTAGTAAAAGTTTCGTGGTTTTCGAGATAATCGAACTTTTCCAAATTTTAAGTATGGTGCTAGCTATTAAAAAAGACAGAAAAGTTCGATTATCTCTAAAACCACGAAACTTTTACTAGACCTATAAATGCATTTTCTGGACCAGCTTAAGGTGCCCTGTTGGTGGTTAGATGGTTATCCATTAATTACTGGGCACCCTGTATATCTCACTTGGCCCTTATTGCCAGACAAGAACTTACCTCAAAGAAGATGGCCATGGTGGTGCTAGGCGTGAAGGTGCACAGCTTCCACTGGCTCGTGTTCCCCATGCCCACTTCCTGGTCAGACACGCAGGGTCCTTTCACGTTCAGCGACACGCAAGAACCGATTGCGCCGCTTACTGGGAAATAATAACAAATTCTATCTTATCTACCTTGATATAAGGATGACTTTTAAAATGTATCTTGGCATTAAACACGCCTTTTGTATATTAAGATATTCTCTTATGCAATAAACATTAAATAAGTATTCATCATGAAAATTGCTTATGGCTTAGAACACAGACAAAATTGAAAATGACTTTGTGTCATCCTAAGTTCGGCGAGTAAAATTGCGGTCTCGTGCTGTTAGCAAATATTTAATGCGCATTTTAATCATTTTTAATCATTACTGCGATCTCAGAATCATAAATTATTCGCATTGAGTGCGATAAAATGTATCCATAGAAGAAATTGATCTCCTTTGATAACAATAAACTATTATATAGACATTTTATCTACGACACCATCGACAAACTTATCAACTGTAAAAAAAAGGAGCACTGATTTCTACCGTATTAGTTCTATTCCTTAATGTCATTTGCACTCGATTGTCCGATCCCTGATGATAAAGATATCAAAGCAACTCACTTTTCAATTCTCGGCTGCACTTGACTTCTAAAGTGCCATTGAATGCCATTTTGAAGTCGTTCTTCTGGTCTTTTGCGAACACACGTTGGAAGGTTTGCTTGAAAAGTGAAGAGTTGAACGAGTCACCCATCACCATATGTCCTCTACAAAAATCGTAAATTAATTACAAACATCAGATTAGAATAGTCAGTACCTGCAGAGCCAAGTATTCTTCAAATGTTCATGGCATTCTGAGTTAAAAATTAGTGCATATTTTACAAATAGTATCAGTTCCTTAGAACAACTGGGAAGTGTGAAAAAATTAATTTCCCTGTCACTGCGAGAGTGACTGTCAACTCGAACAGAACTAAACTCACGTAACAGAATCACATCATAGGTCATCCAATTCATTATTTCGATGACAATAATTAATTCAAAAAATTCCTCACCCTGTTGAATTACAACACTGTTTCATCTCCATCAGACCAGTCTGATCCAGCGCACACGAATAAATATCGATCGAGTGGCCGTTCGTCG
Source organism: Cydia amplana (assembly GCF_948474715.1). Lineage (NCBI taxonomy): Eukaryota > Metazoa > Arthropoda > Insecta > Lepidoptera > Tortricidae > Cydia > Cydia amplana. Next base: position 7,760,608 of record NC_086085.1, read on the forward strand.
CCGATCGGAAAGACAACGCTTCATAATGCTTGATAGCCTTCTTCATGTACTTGGCGTTATCTTTGTGAATGTCGTGATGCGAGCGGATGGGCTGCTTCAGCTCATCATTGACCACCTGACCGGGGCCTTGGGAGCAGGGACCTCCGAGGAACATCATGATTCTAGCTCCAGTGTTAGGATAAGTGACTTCTAATAAGCCAACAGCTAATGATAAAGCGACACCGCTGCTTCTCAAAGGCCTCTTTCCTACACCTAGAGGCCAAGGATCCCTGCCGAGTTCGCCGAGTAAGTCGGTCAAGGCCATGTCGCATTGTTTGACAGGTTGGAGGAAGCGGTGGGCGGGGGGCGTCGGCGCCTGGGTGCCGGGACGTTGCTGGGTGTTGGGCGCGTTGACGCGGCCGATCGCCAGCTGCTCTTGGATTTGCTTGCCACTCAAGTCTTTGGTTCCTTTGAAAACATAGCACTTGGATATGCCTTCTGTACCTGGAAAATTTAGAAAGTTTTAATTAGTAAGATATGACATGAGTTATAGTAGAATAAATATGATAAATAATTATTAATATTATAGTAAAACAAGTGTGTATTTAAAACCATTTGCTTATAGCTAGAATGGTTTATATTTACTCATTTGTCATATACATATAGTGAGTGAGCAAAGAAGGTGTAGTTGGAAGGCTGCTTTAAAATAATTGGTAAATTAGTCTTCACCTAATTGTTTAAAAAATCTAAGTGTACTTACCTAACTCATGAATCTGTACCATACGGCCAAATGTAATAAGACCAACTAGTGCATTTTGCGGCATCAAACTAAGCGATGTCTGCAGGGAGTCTTTCAAAGCTCCCAATTCCTCCTCGTCCATACAAGTGTCAACCACCAGCAGGTAAATGGGTGGCATTGTCTGAGCCCGTGTGATTGTATACTCGATGGTTGAGAAGTTTGGGATGAGCTCAGCGGGTTGATGCTGTTCAGATATGGCTGCATATTGCGGGGGGAACTGGAAATGATAGCAGAATGTAACAGATGAAACTTGATGAAGCATGCATGAGACTGAAGAGAATGAAGGATGTAGTCTCTACAGCTACACCAAAAAAACAGCTCTTATGGGGGAAGAATTTTTTTAAATTTAATTTTGCACTAATAAGTGGTTGCCAAAATGTTGTGTTGGTGGTTGCATAGTTTTTTTAAGTTTTCTGTACACTGCCTATTACAGCCATAAAGGGGCTTTGCATTCACAAAATGACATTACAAATAGTAAGTAGTACACAAAATTTGGGTCAACTATTTCAATGTCATACCTATATCCAGTCTGACAATGAAATGAAATTAAAATCAATGAATGGCTCTGGATGTCAGAAATTGTTTTTTTTTTTCTTTGCAAGCTCCAATACCCCTATTCTCATGATGCCACATGTCGTAAATATGGTTAGGACTCTGCACATGCCTCTACCACAATTAATTAATTAGCGCATATTCTCATTGGTTACACACAACACTCGATTGAGGAACCAGTTTCACAATATAAATGATATTACTTGATAGGTAGGTTCCATACATGATTCTTTAAATGCCCTTATTTTTAAAAACAATTCATGCAAACATTGATAAATTGTAGAAAGTTTAACTGACAAATAGGGTAATTCGCCAGTAACTGTTACACTAAACCTGTACCTGTTAGTAACTGGCCACCCAAAACTAAAAAATGAATTCTATTCACCTATACACAAAATTCATTTTAGTGTAAGGTGGCTAGTTATTGAAGGCTGGCCAGTCATTGGTATCTTGGTTTTTTTAAGGGTAGTTATTTTTAATTTAGGGTGGCCAGTTACTGGCGAATTACCCTACTAATTTTATAAGGAATCCCATAGAATTATGACGTGTTATAACTAAAAAATCAAATTGGATTATTGAGAAAGTAAAGGTTAATGTACTCACAGGATTTCTTTGAAAACAGAAATTGCACACCCACAATTTAGCTCTGTAATCGACCTGGCACATCGGGTTCAGTACAGCGCGGCAGGTGTTCCGGGTGCACAGGACTGGCTCATACTGAATTGGAGGCAGATCGGGCCGTTCTTTCAGTGGCTGGTACAAGCAGGCCAGGGGCACCACAAGCCGCGTTGCCTCGATTCTGCTCGACGGCCACACGTTCCATGTAAACCGTATGCCATCCCGGTCTTCGTTTTGCTGAATAAACTCCTCATACGTCGCCATGTCTTAGATCTACAAACGAAATATTACAAAAACACCATAATAACACGTATTCACTTAGCTCACACCTTTTCATGAATCCAACACTTGTTACGTACCAGGAAGACATGCAGTGACCTAAGACTATGCACATAAGCGAAACCCTACAATCCAGTTAGACACCCATTCAGAAAATGGAATTAAAACAGATTTTATAAGGAATTTCTAACAGAAGGGCCAGTCGGGCTGATTTGGCAATTGTCAATACCAAAGACAAAACAGCTGTCATTTCAGCCACGTCATTTGTGAAAACGCAATATAACTGAGAAATGAAATTTACATTTTTATTTTAATACTTTACGAATATATCACTTTTTCATCAATATTTAAACGGGAAAATCTATGTGATTTGGAATTTTCTTAACGAAAACTCTAAATCCATGAAACATTAAGTGTCTTTGCCCCACAATTAATAAAAAAGAAAAGAACATGTTTTGTCTTTGGTTTTTTCATAGACAAGAGATCGAGCATAGACAAACGAGCGTGGCTTGTTTTTTCTTTAATAAATACGTTCCGTTTCATGTCTTGGTTCAAGACAATAATTATAAAAATACTAATTATATATTATATACATGAGAAATAATTAAAAAAGTATAAAATGTGATTAAATTTATATATATCAAAAGTGTAAATCGTTGTAATTAACAAAAAAAAAAATATTTTTGTATTTTTTCTTCTTCTCTGAATCATCCCATGCAGTCGCGTGTAAGGAAAACACGAAACGTTATTGAATGAAATATTTTATTTTATTTTTAGGGCATAGTAAATTATATTTCAATTAGGGACATGATTTGTAAAATATTTCGTATTTTATATTTACTACACCATCGTTTCGATGTAATTAGTGAATAAAATTTTAGGAACATGTCATTGCTTTGTTTTAAGAGCAGGAAGTTTACGCTAAAAAGTGCGACTGCGCACTGGCCAAATTAGTAGTGTGAAAGAAAATGGCGATCAGCGAAAGGCGTCCGGAGTTAACGTGATGAAAAACATTGTAAAAGCTCAATTACATAGTGTTATAGTTAATAAATGTGTCAGATGTAGATTATTTAAGTGTTAATGAATAGTGATTGTGTATAAAAAATGGCTGCGAATATGTACAGAGTCGGCGGTAAGTAGTAATAATTGGTTATTTTTGTTGTAGCTTCGCCGGTTCACCGCCAGCCGACTAGCGGTGCTTTGCTTTGATTGTCGTACCTTCATTAATCGCTCACATTAATTAGTTAATGTAAATCCTTTCTATATAGTCAAGTTATCAACAAAATAAGATGGTTTACGCGAATTAGATCAAAGTTATACGGTGTTTGCGGGAAAGTTATATTTATACTAAATTTCGTCAAATAGGACATTAGCATTTGCATCTAGGTATCATTGTATCGGCTTGCGTACTGAGTGCGAGTGGTTAGGCATGGAGGAGCAACACTTACCTAATCGCGAATATGGTTTTTCGGAATTATTTGATGAAGTTTGTATGGTTTTGACACAACATTTTAGGTTATATTGGATGTTGTCAAAACAATTTCATGTGAGTTTGCGGTGTCTGAGCCCAGAGTTGGAGTTGTTGGAGGATATGAGGAAGTTTGGTGTGGCGTTTGGTTGCCGGTGACGGTTCAAGGTGTGTGTAGTGTTTTGTTTGGGTTTGATAATGCGTAAAGGTGATTAGTGCAGGGTGAGCCGGTGGCTTGGCCGGCGCCGCGGTCTGGGCCTCATGTCCGTGCTCGCGCGCGGAATGTTAATAAGCTCTTCCCTATACACTTCCCATTATGTCTCATGCAATGTACTTCATATATCATAGTGTTTGGCCAGGTGCTTATTACAGTTTAAATAAACTTAACTGAATATAAGAGGTAATTTAAATAAGAACAATGATATAACTTCGCAACCGCATAGAATAATACATTTTATCAACTTATTAAATTTACTCCAGTTTTTTTTTAAATAGGTAAGTAGTATTTACACTTTGTTTATTGTGTATAATGTCTGCATTCCATTAAGTGTATTGAAGAGTGTTCATTGCTATCTGACCTGAATTCAATTTACCTACTGTATCTATTCAAATAATAGCTTTGAAGTATGATTAATTTCAGTGAGGCTATTATGACATGTCATGTCATCAAAAGTATCAAAACATAAAATATTGAAATATATTTTATCCGAAGAATAATCTGAATATAATATGAATCCAGTCTAGTGTAATAATATATGTAACTCTTTTTAGTTTTGCTATAATTTAACTTAAACTGCAAAAAGTTCAAATCTAAATATGTTTGAGCAGACCAGGTCTATTATTTGAATAAGTGTACATATCTTCTATTTTATTTAATAATACCTGCAGCCTTCAACCAAGTGAAAGTCAAGAGTTCATTGACCTGTCATTATTGCCATTTGTATGTAACGTAACCTTATTTAACTGTTGAGTTGTGTTCAGTATTGAGACTTCAATATAAACTATTGGATATTAATATAATAAATGCAATAATGCATTATATTCCAAAACACAAAACTAATCCTCAACCAAATTCCTGTTATTAAAAAAATATAAAAGTTTTATAAAATCACATTAAATTTAAGTACCAAATTACTATTACAGCCACTTTGTAACAGTTGAGATCAGCTCCACTGGTATTTTACCGGGTCGCAACAACGTAGGCATAAAACTGTTAATATTGAGAACCTCAGGGCGCCTTTACTGGGTTGTAATGTAAATGAAAAGATGTAGAAATTCTGGAGAAAGTCTTTATTGAACACTGGGTCACACAGCTACACTTATATTGTCCACTGACATTAAGTTAAAGTTCAAATTAAGGTTTTAACTAAACTTGGTTATTCCTAAAGCACTCGCGAACACTCTTTATTTATTACACATACGGAATCTGCTACGCAGACGCCGATGCCTTCAGGAAGCAGGTCCAAGGTCAAGCAGTGATGTCATATTAATAATGCAATTACACTGGTAAGCATTAAGCTACTTGAACATACCACTTAATGTAATATTTCTCAATAATGTTAGTTCAATGAACCTTCAGAGTTCAGATAAAATATTAAACTTAGGAATGAGAAAATACCTATCTAATTCAACAGTAGTAATTGCTGTCCAATCAAGTTCTAGGTTTTTGGATTATGAACCTGCTAAAGGTTGTGTCATCAGGTTCAATAAGTCAATAATTATTGTTTTCAGCCATAAGGGTTATTAAAAAGGTATTACTGTTGTATTGTAAAAAGCAATTAGAAAACATCCTTAATAACTATTATCAGAAATTTGCAAAATTTTCACAGATATGTAAAACAAAGTAATTAGCAAGGACATTGTCATTGTTTAAATTTAAAAATCATTCCAGGATTCAAGAAAACACAATCAGAAAATCAAATTATAGTAAATATCTGGGAGACCGAGCTTTGCTCGGAAAACATACAAAAACTCAAAAATTAGCGTTTTCCCAGAGATAAGACTTAGCTAGATCGATTTTTCGCCCCCGAAAACCCCTATATACCAAATTTCATCGAAATCGTTAGAGCCTTTTCCGAGATCCCCGAAATATATATATATATAAATGAATAAATAAATAAATAAAAAAGAATTGCTCGTTTAAAGGTATTAGATTTAATAGTAGTTTAAGAGTGTGTATGCAGACTTGTTTTTATTTAATATGGGTATAATAATAATCTAGGTTAAGGACATTCCCGCTAGCAAGGTTATTATCACGCTCTCTATTACAATTCATAGTAATTTTAATTTCATTGGAGGCAATTAGTATTAAAGAAGAGATGCGTTCCGTATATATTTTCGTCCATTGAGATGCCTGCTGACATCTGTATTGCACTCGCATTATTATATTACTGTCGCATTATTATATTACTGTCAAGCTTGCACAGTGACATTGACAATGGGTATCATGGCCGGGACAGCGATATAATTATGTCAGTATTGTATTGTAGTTCGGGCGATTTTCCGCAATTCGAAGTCTTGCGCCTATTTTGCGTGATGGGGGGTGGGCTAGTCCTGCCAGCCCAGCTCCTCGAGGAATCCTATCAAACCTTTGATGTTGAGTAGGACCTCGCCTAGGATCTCTCGGGGATCCGAGATGTTTTGCCCTGTATGGGGCCACTCTGCTGCATTCCAGCACCACGTGAGAGGCTGTTTCTTCTGTCTCCATGCATCCACAGCATAGGGGACTGTCTGTGACTGTCTGTGAATTATGTCAGTGCAAAGAAGATGTCAACAGGCGGGTCAATGGACGAATACGTATTATGCTATGGGTTAAACAAGAAACTAATGCACATCTTTTTAGATTAAAAGTCCTGGACTGCACCATCTGGAATAGTAATTAAATGCAAAAAATGTTTAATCTGTTTCAAACTGTATTGTGTTGGTAGTAAGGCATAAAATACCATGAACATTTTACTACAATCTCCTCACATAATACCTAATATTTTTACAGAGATAAAGATACAGCAGTAGTCTAAATAAGATTAATAAGGTATGAAATAAATAAACGGCCAGGTGCACGTCTGACTATGAATAATTAATAAATGACTCCATATCTTCATCCTCGTCCATTCAAAAATCATAGTTCTTGTTAATGTAATACCTCTTTTTTAAGTTATGTAATATATTACATATTACCAATATAGTGTTATTTGTTGTCATAGTGACAATAAAAATGTTACCAGCTTTTGCAAATTGAACCCTAAAAACAACTCACTTTCATAAAAAATAATGCATTATGTTAGTGTTTCCTATCTTGGCTTAGTTGACATTGATCTGTGGACAAACCCACATATTCGTTTTTTTTTTCGTTGATGTTACAATACATTATTCGTTGTTTGGGCGTTTTCTAAAATAAATATTGAAAACCCGATTCTCACAGATCCTGGTGTTTTTTTGTTCTTTCAACTCGGAATCACTAGCATATTTAATCCTGATGATAAAAAAACTTGTCCCAAAAATTGGTATGAAAATTGGACATTTCCATACATGTGAAAATTTTTCTCATAATAAAACGTGACGTAATGGAATTGACATTTTGGGACACTTTTTTTTAATGGAAGGATGGAGAATGCTGTTGATTCTGAGTAGAATGAGTCCAAGAATGTCCAGATTTGAAAGAATCAGGTTTTCCATATTTATTAGAATTAGATTAGATTAGAAAACGCCCGTTTACGGATCCTATCGACCTATTAATTTGAAAATACTAATTCATTAAGGTAAAAAAATCTCTTTAGCATTAGTCTACATCTGTCACTCTTTTAAGTTGCTTATTCCCCCTACCATCTTCTTAGCGCCTTCCCGATTGCATATACCTACTGCAGCAATCCGGGGCCGCTTACCTAACCTAATCAGGTTAGGGTAATATTATCTCAATAATAGGCAAATGTACTAGTTTTTATGAAAGAGCCATCTGATCTTCCAACCCAGAGAGGAAATTAGGCCTTATTGACATTAGATTAGAGTATTTCCTCAAGATGTGTTCCTTCTACAAAGAGCAACTGGTAGGTATCAATTGATATTTCGTATATGAGTTCCGAAAACAATAATTTAGATAACTAAGTTAATGATGTAGGTCAGGTCGCATATGTTACTTATTTGATATGTGATACTGATAACTAATACACCTAAAAGCTTAAGTGGAGCCTAATATAAACACGCTAAAAGAAATGAGAAATGGTAACTATCGGTAAACGTGGATAGCCTAAAGTGGATCACGTAGGTACCCTATCAACCTAGGAGTGCGCTATGCCATTACGGTGACGTCGTGCATTGGTGAAAGCCACGTACTGAGCGTTTCCGAACAATGAACTAGTCCTGTCCGGGAACTCGACCGACCAGTCAGTCGGCGCAAATTATTATTTTACAAACTATTCTCTACTCATGATAGGAATTCAGCGGCCGAGCACGTCTATATCTTATAATAAAAATCGACATCTTCATTATAAAGCTCTACATTATTGACACGTATGTGTATCTTTTTCCGCAACGTTCTGTTTCTTTGTGAGTAATATGTACAAAATAAACAGTTTGTTGAATTACAAATTACGAAAAACAGTTTTACAAATAACTATCGTTACGACCGTTGCAGGTGTTGCAACTGAAAAAGTAGGTACGTCAAAAATAGTCAGCAAGTTAATTTCGCGGATAATTTTAAGCTTTATCTCAGATGATTTTATTACAAGCTTTTTATTTTATTAACTTGCAATGTATATATGTATGTTTGTATGGGTCAAATCTTCCAAGTTAAATTTCAACCACTTCCCAGTTTCCGATGAAGTTGAAAAATTGCATACAAATGCAATATTATGGTACCATCGAGCTGTTGTCACGATGGAGACAGGAGGTGGCTATAGGAACTCTGTGATAAAACAACGCAACCTTATTGTGTTTGGGGTTTTTAGAATTTTCTCGATGAGTTGCCTGTGAAAAGAAAAGTACAGTCAGCGTTAAAAGCTTGTACCTAAAATGAAATTGTTGCCAGAAACTTATTTATTATATAGGTAACTTAGATTCACAAGCCCGTATAAATGCGTACAAAAGATCGCAAAATCCATATTATATTAGGCTAGTGCCCTTTAGGCATGGAACGCCACATATATGTACCCATGCCAAGTTACAGCTTTTTTGTAGTTAGGTACTAAAAGCCTTAATTTGGGGTAAGCCGCGCTGGACGTGGCAGACATGGCGAATGGTACTGTAGGGCGTAGGCTCCTTGTTGACTACCGAAACTGACCTCTAAAGGGACACTGAAACCTAAAAGAGTCATGAATGCTTGAAAAACATACTTGAAAATGGATACTTGAAAATCAAAAAACATTAGTCAGGAAAATACGTCAGGTTACCCAAATATATAATGTCTGAAGGTCTGAACTAGTTTGGGCTATAAGGTTTGGACAATCGCGTCGTTATCAGATGTTTGTGAGCATATTATACGCTCAGCTATATTTGATTGCCCTATTTTAGTCAGCAATAAACGTTAGCGTTGGTTCATTTAAGTAGAATTTGTGATAATCTTCGTCGTACCTTTAGGAGTTTAAGACTTTTAGTCATTAGCATCGTAACACGTTCGTATGGTGTGCTTTAGGAATTAACCTCGCCACGAGGTCATCAATCGCGCTGAAAATCGATTAACAAGCTTTCATCGCCCTGTACCTAGTAGGTAAGTACCTAGTAAGTTCTTACCTTCAAAAATATAGTCCCACCCGGAAGTAAGTATGATACTTGGTTTCCATGTAAATGAATTTTATAATACCTGCAAAGAGAATAACAGTGGAAACTAGCCCTGCTGACAGACAAACACCAAAGGCCTAGTATAGTACCTAATACTCGTAGGTTCCCACCTAATAGGTTCCTTTGGTTGGCACCCTTAGGATACAGAACCCTAATCATTGATGAAACACCTATGAGATGAGTGACTTGCAGGTTTATGATTGGTAGGCGTTTGATAATAACCATACGCATTCTTTTTTTTTTTCAGATCCCACTTGATTAGGTGTACAAACTTACGATTAGTCATCTAAGTACATATGTATTTGCAAAATGTTAGGTATACCCGAACATGACCCGATTTTAGGGTTTCAACTGCAAATTTTCATTATTTTTAGTTCTTTAGTTTAAGAATAAGATACTCGAATTCCGATGCTTTTCAATGCTCACATTAAGGTTACAGTTAGCGATTAATTTAGTATTTTAAGGTAATCTATTATCTCTATCTTCAGTTATTCTAGATGAAATCAACCACAGTTCTTCTCATCCCAGTAATTATATTTTGCATGCACATTTAGCTATTGAGTGTCGAATATCGCAAAAGGCATGGCGACCTAAGATACAGCTAAATCTCATCGAGAGCGAATTCAATCACTTTGGTAGTCTCACGATGACGTGTCCAGCCAGGCTAATTTTAATATACACTTACTTATTGACACGTTCCAAAAATACACCAAAGTCTTGGCAAAACTGAACGGACGTTAACACCGCTATCAGCCGCATAATGCCCAACTTATATACCCACATAGCTACGCTAGTATGCATATGTAGGTACGCTATAGACATAGCCGTTGGTAGGTATGTATAGAACCAGAACGGCAGCGGGTGTAGCTAGCTACTTACCTATCGGTATTAAAGTACGAGTGTCGTTCTTACAGCGGGGTCGCGGTAGGATAGCACCGCGATCTAGATTTGTAGATGCTTGGCGGGAATGGCGGGCCTGGTCGATTGTTTATTGGCTGGTGAGCAATAAACTGCAAGGATGTACCAAGTTGCATTGCGCTGTCGCTATAGGTAGGTACTTTACCTGTTTAATAAAATGCCACTTAACTTATTTTAAATGAAATGGCTTGCAGACGTGCACAACTGCACTTGCATAATATCTAATCCAAGTTCAGCCGCTATGGATTGATAAACAAAGTTTTCCAGTGGTCTTTCGTTTGATCAGGCGTGTCTCACTCCGCGATTTCATCGCTTTGCTACAGGTAGCTATAAGTACATCCGTTCGGCCCCAATTTTGGGGAAAAGCCATAAGCCGCGCGTGGCGCTGTCGCCACCTAGCGGTCATATCTGTGCTGATCGTAACAGACGCGTTTTGTTAGAGAGTGAGTCTTCTGTACTTAGTACTATTATTTATTCTGTGGTTTGATGTAGAAAAGAGCACCCGCCTATCTTTATAGTATAGGTATACCACGGCGAATCACAACGTCTCATCGTAAGTTAATTTTAGGTGACCTCGAAATCGCACTAGAATGGAAACTTCTATTCGCGAAATACGATAACTCCTTACATTATTCTAACGTGGTTTGATACGTAAGTACGTACGTATTACGTTTGTTAATTAAACTGTAGGCGACATGCAATTAGTTAATTTATTATTCCTACAAGACGGCACAAAGCTCAAACTCCAGTTGTCTTATGAATCGAGCGAAAGGCGAGTACAGTATTGTCACAAGATTAATAGTCTACAACTAACGTCGTTACATAGGCTTTGTTTGGTATGAAAGGTCTGGAGCATCGCATTGTGCGCGCGTTAACTATTTAGTATTGCTATGTGGTGTAACGGTAATAAGCGCCATTTTTAGTTGTTATGTGGTACGAGCAACTGGCATAAGTGCAGGTAAGGTACCCGCTGATACAGACCGGCCATCCGTTCCGCTCCAACTACTTTCCACGCGACATGAACGGCTCATGGCGAGGGAACTAACCAACAATCGACAATTAGGAAGTTTTATACAATACAAAGATAGGAATATTATACCGATCATGTATTATTATAACGCTAACTATTAGGTTAATAAACTTCTTTACTTCTAGATATTAACATGACCAGTTTCCTCTTTGCGCAAAAGAGATACCTGAAACACGATTATTACGCCAATGGTTATCCTTATGGATTGAATATTTTGCAAAAGAAGAAAATATTTTTAACAAAAGATTGACATCATCTATCATCTAAAGTTCTAAGCCCAAGCTGCTGTCGGGTATTCGCTCCTAAAATATGTCTAAGAAGGAAAGAACTAAACATATTACGTAATGGAATTATAGGATAATTTTATATTCACTAGGTATTTACATAAATTATGCATGTATTAAAGACAACTCATTAGTACTACTCTACTACCTAAGACACTTAATAGTTATGGTCGAGCTAATATCAGAATATAACACATGAACTTTTTTCACTCTTCCGGCCCAAGCCGAAAAGTTCACCTGACATTAGTTTTACTGTATGAATGTTGAAGTCTAAAAAAGCAACACTGAACTATCCTGCCAAACTGATGCATCTAAGACAATGCAATTTTCGATTTTTCGTAAATTCATAATATGTAATAATATAGCTATACACTTTTGAAATGAGTAAATGACTACTTGACAGAGTACATACTTTCTCAAGGTTTTGACAAGACGTTCTTATCTTAAGTATCGTATTTTTAACAAAATCTATTCAATTACATAAGGTAATTCGCCAGTAACTGGCCACTGTTAGTAATTGGCCACCAAATGAATTCTATTCACCTATAAACATGATTCATTTTAGTATACGGTTTCAATAACTGGCCAGCCTTCAATAACTAGCCGCCTTATACTAAAATGACTTATATTTATAGGTGAATAGAATTCATTTTTAGTTTAGGGCCACCAGTTACTAAAAATGGCCCGTTACTGGCGAAATACCCTAGTTTGAAACAAACATACACATGCCTTGATTTCGGAAAACATGTGACACTCAATATTACATGTATGTTACAATTGTTGTATCGTAAATGGGGCATTTCACGTGAAGCGGACAGGGTAAAATGGTTGAGGTTTCCGATTTCGGTTATATTCGTATGTTACAATGTATGAGTTGTGGACACAACCACAAAATATTTTTACAATTGGAAGCCTAGTTGATAAATTATGGGTCTCAGAAGATTTGACTTAAGGCGAGATTTACACTTCTTTAAATGTCACGACTCAGTTAGAGGAAGTATAGTGAACCAAACTAACTGCTACATTTAATTAACCCTTAAATTGCCTTTATTACCTCATATTTCGATTTCGTTTATAACTTTTTTTTTTATGAAAAAAAAGTGTAAAATATATTTTTTTTTACTTTTTTACAAAGTTCGCATTTTTTGAAAAAAATTTTTGCTTGTTATTTTGAAAGCCTATATTATGTTTATACTTTATGCAAAATTTCATAGTGGGCCGTAAAGTAGTTTAGGAGCTATACGAATAACAATACCAAAGTGCGAAACAATTTAAAAAAAAAATCCTAGTATTTAAATACTAGTGGCATTTTTTCTCAGGGGTCACCCATTAATAAAATTTCGTCGCACGTTTAGGGGGAGAGAGAGGTCAAGAAATATGGCATGTTGTGACTTTGTGACGTCACTTAAACTTCACCTGTAACCGTTACATTGTTTTCATTTTTGAGTATTCGCTGTATAGTTAGATAATATAGGTTTTTGCAATGAAACATAGTTTTCTGCATTAAGTATATTTTTATTCCTAATCCGTTTCGTGTCATAAACTATCTAATACTAAAATAATAATACCTAAGTAATTCGAATTCCTGATTTAGTTGAAAACAAAATTGCAAAATATGTGACGTCACACTATGGGGAAGGGGGTTAGGGTTGTCAAATGTGACACGCAGGGGGAGGGGGGGTGTTGTGACGTAATTTATGGATGACCCCCTCAGCAGTTACCACCAACTTTTTAGTGTTCAATACTAATTAAAATACCTAAAATAATACACAAAAATGAAAACAATGTTCGGTTACAGGTTACAGGTGAATTTAAAGTGACGTCAGAAAGTCACAACATGTCACATTTTCTTGACCTCTCTCTCCTCTCTAAACGTGTGACGTAATTTTATTAATGAATGACCGCTGAGAAAAAATGCCACTAGTATTTTAGTACTAGGATTTGTTTTTTCAATTGTTTCCAGTGGGAACAGGTGGGGAAAAAATCCCAGCTGTTACCACTGGTAACAATTTGGTGGTAACTAGTGGGAAATCACCGAATTAATCAGACACGACCATTAATAACAGTATTTAAAATGTATCTGAAACGAAAATGTGTCGTCGTAACTATGGACGGAGTGATGCTACTATGGGGCTGACCCCGCACTTTGGTATTGTTATTCGTATAGCTCCTAAACTACTTTGCGGCCCACTATGAAATTTTGCGTGGAGTATAAACATAATATAGGCTTTCAAAATAACAAGCAAAAATTTTTTTCAAAAAATGCGAACTTTGTAAAAAAGTAAAAAAAAATATAGTTTACACTTTTTTTTCATAAAAAAAAGTTATAAACGAAATCGAAATATGAGGTAATAAAGGCAATTTAAGGGTTAATTAAATGTAGCAGTTTGGTTCACTATACTTCCTCTAACTGAGTCGTGACATTTAAAGAAATGTAAATCTCGCCTTAAGTCAAATCTTCTGAGACCCATAATTTATGAAATAGGCTTCCAATTGTAAAAATATTTTGTGGTTGTGTCGAGAACTCATACATGTGTAACATACTCGAATATAACCGAAATCGGAAACCTCAACCATTTTACCCTGTCCGCTTCACGTGAAATGCCCCAAATATTGTAACACCTGGATTTACCAATGTTCTCTTTGTTTGTACACAGACTGCGTCTATTTCGAGACGTCGTCGACGTCTCCGTACCAAATCCGGCGGATAGAAGAACTGAACAAGACGGCATCAGGCAATGTAGAAGCAAAAGTCATGTGTTTCTACCGGCGGCGGGACCTGCCGAACCCGCTCATACAATTAGCTGATAAGCATCAAAGTGAGTACATTTTGTAGTGAATAAACGTCTGCTATCCATTGACTTATATCTCATATCAGGAATGGCCTAAGGTGCACTAAAAGCGGTACTAGTTCAGCGTGCAGCGGTGTCACTCACGAATTCGAGCCAATCGTGCAGTCTAAAGGCTGGCGTCCACTAGACTCGCAGAGTCGAGTCGAAACGCGTAGCCGCAGAAATTCGCCTGACGAGCAATACGCGCGGAGATTCGAATCGGCGCGCCGCGGCTATTTGTCAATGGACGCAGTTGCATAGAAAATATAGGAGGCGAATTATTGCGATTCGATTCGCCTCGGCGAGTCTAGTGGACGCCAGCCTTCAACGCAACTATTTGCGACAATCGCGCGGCCGCGCGCGCGCTGGATTCGAACTCATCAACCAATCGCGTTGTAGCGGTGTCACACCGCTGTACAGGACCCATTCATGCCCCATTCTTATTGCCCGTAAGGCCAGTCAGTCCTGAGATATATATACGTCAATGCTGCTATCGAAATCACAAATTATGGTATATTATAAACGAAAAATAAAGTTCATTTCATGAAAGAAGGTAAATGTTCGCCGCAGACATTAAGTCTTGGTAGTTCAGCTGTTAGAGCCCTTCCCTTGAACACTCGCCTGACCCAATTCGGTGAATATTCCAATTTTCCTTTATTTCATAAACAAGAGTAGAGTAGCCTTGCGCTCTTTTATAGCCTAAAACGTGTCGCGGTGTTAATGACATCTGTTGGCACCGAATAACATAATACCGATACGATTCTTTGTCGATATTAATGTGATTCAAATCGTAGGCATTTTCAGATAAACAGTTTTGATAAAGTAACCTAACTGCGGTTTTTGAAGTGAAAACTTCTTTAGCGGCGCTGGGCACTTTTTGAGGTGGGGAAAAAATGATAAACTCGAGACTAGGGTTTGAGATCCGGATATCTGAAATATCCGGATATCCGTCAAATCTAAGATCCGGATCCAACGTCTCATAGGATATTTCGGATCTCACGGATCCGTTAAATATTGCATTGGTTGCGTTATTGGTACGCGATAACGTCATAAAATAAATACAAATATTGCTTAAACTAAACAGTAGTAACAGTAACAGTATTAAAACGAGCTACCTGCATGCCTCCTGACTGGAATAAGGGTAAATATTTGTATGTTTTAAAGTAATTGTTATCAGGTTTTCGCTCAGTCGCCGTTGGGTCGTCTACCTGGAACATCATTAGTGCTTGTGCGTGTTGTTATCAGTGACTTTTTTATGTTATCGTGTCGGTTCCCAGTTTTCTGTTAACATAAATAACATGTGCTGCTGAGTAACTAATATTGATATTTTTTTCTCGTTATTAAGAAGCTGTAGCCCAAATTTCTTAATTTCCCGAAACTTTTGTAGTAATTTTACATTATTTTGCAGTAATTAACTGGATTTATATATGTCGCAGTCGGATTGTATAATCCGCCGTATTACATTACGGCTAGCCGTTTTACAAAACAGGGGCGTTTTGAAATGCGGCGGTTTGACGATTAGCCGGATCGAATGCGGCTGAATGAAAATCCGCCGGAATGTATTCGGCGCCATACGTTCTTCAACACGGCTAGCTGTAATGTAATACAGCGAGTCATTAGCCGCCGCTTTGACAGTTTTTAGTTCCCATTTTTAACACTCGTGGCGCTGCCTGACATAACAACAACAAACTATGAAAAATGCTGGGGTGTCCATCAAATCTGGAGTTCGTCGGACTGTTTCTTTTCAAAAAACATTTCCTTCGCAACTTAACTAGACGGAGCCCCGTTCGCGGGGCTCCTATTTCTGATCGGTTTGCCCTTCGGGCATCTGAAGCTACCTAACAAACCTAACCTACCTACCTATTGATTTAGTGAGACGTCCGTGAAAACATTGCACTTTGGGGAAAAAAGCGTAGGTAGGTAAGTAGGTTAGGTTCGTTAGGTAGCTTCAGATGCCCGAAGGGCAAACCGCCCAGAAATAGGAGCCCCGCTTGCGGGGATCCGTCTATTTAAGTTGTGAAGGAAATGTTTTGGAAAAGAAACACATGTAGTGTGGTGGGACAATGGTAAAAATAAATTAAATTGCAAACATTGACAAACTCCGGTTACGTAGGCGACCGAAAGAACTGGTCACTCTACAATCTAAATAGTAGATACGATGCGGCTAAACGTAGGCCGCCTTATTGAAGAACGTATCGCAATGACAATCCGGCTAATCGTCGAACCGCCGCATTTCAAAACGCCCCTGTTTTGTAAAACGGCTAGCCGTAATGTAATACGGCGGATTATACGATCTGACTACGACATATATACCTATAATGGAAGATTGTTGTAATGGGGACTGAATAAATGAGTTAGATACTTTTTCTAAGCCATTTTTCTCAGTCGAACGACTGAAGGTATAGCTATTTTACCAAGGTAAAGGAAGTACGTTTTTTAATAGTAAATAAATAAATTATATCACACCACACCGGTATAAAATAATAAAAGTACATAAATGTAACTTTTTCTCCATTTTCTATTATGTGAGCTTATAATGGCAAATTTAAGAAAAAACGCCGAAGTTAAAGCGGTGTTTTTAGGCACCTTTAGAATTAATTCTTCTGAGCAGATATATAGAAATAAATTTGCTTTAATTACTTCATTTTTGGCGTTTTCGGTTACAATTACAAATCGACTACGGCCTCCTAAAAAAAATGCATAATATTATTAATAGGAATACCTAATTAAGACTACACTGAATATCTTATCTATCTATATATATAAATGCAAATGTCCTGACTGACTGACTGACTGACTGACTGACTGACTGATTCATCAACGCAGAGCCGAAACTACAAAAGATAGAAAGTTGAAATTTGCACACTAGGTTGCATTTATAAAGTGTACACGAGATAAGAAGCGATTTTGAAAAATTCAACCCCTAAAGGGGTTAAAAAGGGGATGAAAGGTTGTATGGGGAACAAGTTTTATTTTAAGCTAAGAATTTGAAACTTTGTAAAAATGTATTATATTAAAAAACAAGAAAACTAATTTCAGCGTTTTTGAAAATTCATCCCCCAAGGTGGTGAAAAAGGGGTTAAAAGTTTGTATGGTGATCAAATATTTTTGTGAGTGTGGGACTTGAAACTTTGCATATGGGGATATTATTATAAGACAGGAAAAGTAATTTCAGCGTTTTTGAAAATTCATCCCTTAACAGGGTTAAAAAGGGGTTGAAAGTTTGAATCCATTACAAATGCTTTGAAACTTCTTAGAAAGGCATAATAGCCGATTACAAAAAAAAGTAATTGCAACGTTTTTGGAAATTCAACCCCTAAGGGGGTTAAAAAGGGGATGAAAGTTCGTCTTGGAGTGCAAATTTTATTTTGATCTAGGAACTTGAAACTTTGCAAAAAGGTATTAAATTAAAATACAAGAAAACTAATTTCATCGTTTTTGAAAATTCATCCCCCAAGGTGGTGAAAAAGGGGTTGAAAGTTTGTATGGAGATCAAATATTTTTGTGAGTGTGGGACTTGAAACTTTGTATATGGGGATATTATTATAAGACAGGAAAAGTAATTTCAGCGTTTTTGAAAATTCATCCCCTAACAGGGTTAAAAAGGGGTTGAAAGTTTGAATCCATTACAAATGCTTTGAAACTTCTTAGAAAGGCATAATAGCCGATTACAAAAAAAAGTAATTGCAACGTTTTTGGAACTCAACCCCTAAGGGGGTTAAAAAGGGGATGAAAGTTCGTCTTGGGGTGCAAATTTTATTTTGATCTAGGAACTTGAAACTTTGCAAAAAGGTGTTAAATTAAAATACAAGAAAACTAATTTCAGCGTTTTTGAAAATTCATCCCCTAAGGTGGTGAAAAAGGGGTTGAAAGTTTGTATGGATATCAAATATTTTTTCGAGCGCGGGACTTGAATCTTTGCATTTGGGGATATTATTAGAAGACAAGAAAAGTAATTTCAGCGTTTTGTAAAATTCATCCCCTAATAGGGTTAAAAAGGGGTTGAAAGTTCGTATAGGGTTCAAATTTTATTTCAAGCTAGGAACTTGAAACTTTGTAAAAAGTTATTAAATTAAAATACAAGAAAACTAATTTCAGCGTTTTTGAAAATTCATCCCCTAAGGTGGTGAAAAAGGGGTTGAAAGTTTGTATGGATATCAAATATTTTTTCGAGCGCGGGACTTGAGTCTTTGTATTTGGGAATATTATTAGAAGACAAGTAATTTCAGCGTTTTGTAAAATTCATCCCCTAATAGGGTTTAAAAGGGGTTGAAGTTCGTATAGCGTTCAAATTTTATTTTAAGCTAGGAACTTGAAACTTTGTTAAAAGTTATTAAATTAAAATACAAGAAAACTAATTTCAGCGTTTTTGAAAATTCATCCTGTAAGGTGGTGAAAAAGGGGTTGAAAGTTTGTATTGATATCAAACATTTTTTCGAGCGCGGGACTTGAATCTTTGGATTTGGGGATATTATTAGAAGACAGGAAAAGTTATTTTAGCGTTTTGTAAAATTCATCCCCTAACAGGGTTAAAAAGGGGTTGAAAGTTTGTACGGGTTTCAAATTTTATTTTAAGCTAGGAACTTGAAACTTCGTAAAAAGGTATTAAATTAAAACTGCAAAAAATTTATTTCAGCGTTTTTGAAAATTCATATCTCAAGGTGGTGAAAAAGGGGTTGAAAGTTTGTATGGAGATCAGATATTTTTGTGAGTGCGGGGCTTGAATTTTTGTACCGAGGCATTTATTAGAATACAAGAAAAGTAATTTCAGCGTTTTTAAAAGTACATCCCTTAAAAGGGTTAAAAAGGGGTTGAAAGTTTTTATGGGGTTCAAATTTTATTTTAAGCTAGGAACTCGAGACTTCTTAAAAGGGTATTTTATTAAAAGAGAAGAAAACTTATTTCAGCGTTTTTGAAAATTCATCTCTCAAAGTGGTGAAAAAGGGTAAAAAGTTTGTATGGAGATCAAACATTTTTGTGAGTCTTTGTAAAATGGCATTTTATTAAAATACGAGAAAAGTAAATTCAGCGTTTTTAAAATTCATCTCTTAAAGGGTCGAAAGGGGGTTGAAAGTTTGTAAAGTTGCAAACAAACTTGAAACTTCGTAAAAAGGTATTTCATCAAAAGAGAAGAAAACTAATTTCAGAGTTTTTGATAATTCATCCCCATGGTGGTGAAAAAGGGGTTGAAGATTTGTATAGAGGTCAAACATTCATTTGAGTGCGGGACTTTAATTGTTGTAAACTTTGTATATAGGCATATTATTAAAATACAAGAAAAGTAATTTCAGCGTTTGTAAAAATTTATCCCCTAAAATGGTTAAAAAGGGGTTGAAAGTTTGTATAGGGTTCAAATTTTATTTAAAGCTAGGAACTTCAAACTTCGTAAATAGGTAGTTAAGTAGTAGGTTTTATTAAATAGAGGACATGAAAATCTTCTGGTTGAGAGAGATTATATCGAGAACAATTTTATTCAGTTAGGGGCTTGAAGCTTCGTAGGTTGTGAAAGACAAGTATCATGCGTTGTAATATTAATAATTAACAAATGATTAACCGTCTTACTGCGATCTTTTGCTGCATAATGTTCTAAGCTAATGTAGAATATATAACCACCAATATACAAATCCACGCGTACGAAGTCGCGGGCAACAGCTAGTTATACATATTTATATCGTTTTGAGATAATAATAATTAATAATTGTAATTAACTAAAATATGAACATTTTACATTTTACTAGCTGTTCCTTGTATGTAAGTTGTAAATTTCGTCACCTTTCTTGATACAGATCCGTATTATCCGAATTATCCGGATATCCGGATCCGTCAAATTTTAATATCCGAAATATCCGGATCCGAAAAATTGACGGATCTTGCAAACCGTACTCGAGACAGCGTAAAGCGATCACGTGACCGTAAGGGGCGTAAGGCGATCACGTGACCGTAAGCACCGTAAGGTGGCCACTCATAATTTAAATGGCATTTAAATCAATAAAGAAAAACTCAATGTTATTTGATATTTATGTTGCGGACTCCTTTTCAAGACTCTTTGTTCAACCTATGTTCAAATAATTTGACGTTGTCATGGCAGTCTGTAAATAAACATGTCAATGAAAAAGTGTGATCTTATTTAAGAATGATAATAATATATAATAAATAAATAGAATACCTCCGCTAAACGTATGTATCGTGTTACCGCGGGCGTCGGTAACATAGTGAGGTGAGTTTTCACTTCTATCGGCACTCCCGGAGTGCAACCGTTGTTGCTTTTATTTTTTTCAATAATCGCTTAACTCTGGATGTTAGTTTAAATGTTTGTTTGGTAAGGTACCGGACCCTGAACGAATCAAATTCGGTGCAGTCGTTTCGGCGTTACTGTGGAACACGTAACAAGAATACAATATAGACTACTAAAGTAATGACCCTTTCTTTGACATTGCCGTAGTCGGATAAAAATATATGTAAACTAGCATCTAAAAGTATGTTGAATATTGTAAGCTAGCTCTCTTACCACTCGTGACGTGATACTTGCGACGAGGGGCCTCTAAGGTTCTTGAAACCAAGTGTTGGCTGACCGCCTCAACCCTCATTCGAAGGATTTCTCGGATATCTGGCTGGCGAATATTTTGACACGCGATGTTTATGTTAATATGTGAATAGATTTAAGCTAAATCTTGCGAGCTGAACGAAAACCAGCATCCGATTGAGCTGAATTTTAACATACCTAGTACAGCCGCCATCAGATATATCCGAGCGGCTAAGGCGCTCAAAAATATCTGAACACGCCTCTACTGTCAATGCGTTAGAGTCCGTGTTCAGATGTTTTTGAACACCTCGGCTGCTCCGATATATCTGTATATTAAACTTCACGGTATTAGTTATGCAAAGTTAATAAAGTTATGCTACCATCTAGCTGGTTTGATGGTGGAGAATGGACTGTTTCGAGAAAACCCTCAATTTCATTGAGTTTGGGTTGATGAGGCGGAAAGTTGTTAAAGACAATATACATATGTGTTATGTTTGTATTAGGGATGTACCGACTAGTCGCCGACTAGTCGGGAAAGCCGACTATCCGGCCACATTTGTAGTCGGCGATTAGTCGGCGACTAGCCGGGCAAAAAAGGCCGATTAGTCGGCCTTTTATTAAGAGCCCATCAACGTGCACACTAGCTCCACTGCTAAATAATCGTGATTATAAACAAATAAAATTTATAAATAGTCGTTAAATTTAATGAAATATATATTTAAAAAAGGGGGCTACTACGTACTGTATCTTGTATTAAAAGTACCTTTTGAATACATCAAACTAGTTTCTATTATGTTGCTGGATTCGTCGATCACGAATAATCACGATTATTTAGCAGGGGCGCTAGTGTGCACGTTGATGGGCTCTTAATTACAGAGAGCAGGACATAAATAAAATAAAAAGCCAATATTAATCAAATATTACATGTCCATTTTACTCCAATCCGTATTTAGGGTACAAAATGAGCTTGTGTTCATATTAAATTCATGTACCTATAGGTAATTATGTGGGTGTATCGTCGCAGTAGCACAGAACATCTTTCGGTTGATATTGAAAGCGCGACGACCAAAGGAGCAAAAAAAAATGTTTTTCTAATCATTAGAGAGCTTTATTCAAGTTCGGATGCATTAGAATCTAATGCATCCGAACTTGAATAAAGCTACTACAGTTGCCATGCGAATATAATTTTTATCGGAAAGTAGCGATTATGAACTTGGCCGACTAACCGACTAGTCGGCCGAGGAATCGGACATCCGACGGCCGATTAGTCGGCTAGTCGGCCAAAACCATAGTCGGTACATCACTAGTTTGTATCAAATATGACACATTTGGCAAAAAGTTGTAATAGTTAATTGTTATAATACAGTTACAAAATTACCTTCAAAAGTAATATCTAACTAGAACACAGTCCTTGAAATGCAAATTAGTAATAATATTATTTGCTATCGATTTTTGTAACAGTCACGCACGTCACCGTCGCCGTCGCCTAAGACAGTACCGTTTGGTATACCTAATAGTTTTACGATGATACGTGTACGTCTATTACAGTGCTGAAATTGGCCACGTCACGTGGGCCCATATGGCCTATTGCACGTGTGATTCTCGGCTATAAATAATACCCTACCTCTGAAACAGTCGCATCTGGATTATTCTGGACTACATGTTCGGTTTAATATATTCGCCGATACGTTATTAGCGCATCACACTTATAGCGCTTTTACCCATCGATTATTATGCATTTAATTTTGAACATGACAGATAAACACCTACATTAATATACTAGTATTTATCATTGTCATTCACGAAATAGGTACGAATAGATGAATGTTAAGGCGAGGAATGCCTAGAGTGAAGCGTGTTATTTTCGATAGAAATTTCTCTGAAAATGAAGCGAATGTAATCTAACCGTGTAAGTGTAACCATTTACGAGTAATACCCAATTATCACTTGTTGAATTTATTTCCGATCCAGCAACATTACGAAATAGATACAGGATCTCATTAAATTAGCTCGATAGCAAATCGAATCGGAAACTCTACAATCGGTCAGGGGCCCGTTTCTCAAAAGCTTGTAACTTGTATTAAGCTGTCATAAGTGACATCACTCAGTCAGTGATTGCTTTTGTTAGAAAGGGTCTTCCACTTGTATTACAAGTTACAAACTTTTGAGAAACGGGCCCCAGGGCGTATATCTCGCCTTAAAATAGGCAAGTGTCCTATGTCGCAGTATTAAAAGGAATTTTCGCGTACAATCTGATTTAACAGATTTACCAACGACTAACGCAAATTTTGCTAGTGCGATTTATTTTAACCACTATATTGAACTTGTTTGTTTATGACTTATTTTAAGCACAATTACAAACATTATTGTTATTGTCAGCGTGGCTCGTAGTTACTAATAGAGTATAGGCACAGAATAAAATATAATAGTACTAAGTACAGAATAGGGAAAAAGCCAGGGGAATGGAATGGATGGAGTACTAAGTACAGAAGACTCACTCTCTAACAAAACGCGTCTGTTACGATCAGCACAGATATGGCCGCTAGGCTTTCCCCAAAATTGGGACCGAACGGATGTACTTTTAGCTACCTGTAGCAAAACGACGAAATCACGGAGTGAGACACGCCTGGTATAGAGCACGTTTAGGTGGTTACGTGATTGGTACCCAAACTTGTTTCAGTGGGACTCTGTTTAGGTTTTACATGTAGATCATGTTGTAAACAAATATTAAAATAACTTATTCCAAACTAAATTCCGATGATGTACTGATGTACACTGAATAGGTTATAGGTGATATCGAACATGCTGGTAGCCTAGCGGAGGTTGCGGGTTTAAACCCCGGCTCGTACAGTCACGCTCCGTGATTGTTACGCCATTTAGGGTTCTAGCTAAATTGGACATTCCATAGCATAAGTATCAGAACAACCAATTTAGCTAGGACCCTAAATGGCGTAACAATCCCGTGTGTCACCACTGAGAATTGGTTGGCAGAAAAAACATGTCTTTACGCAGTTTAATTAAGAGGTATGCGTATTAAAGGAATGGTAATCTCATCTGATATAATAAGGTGATGGGTTACGTTTGATTTGAAAAATCAGCACAGTTGCAGGCGGAGCGAAATCAGTCCACGTAACACAAGCAGCCAATCGTGTGCGTGCATTTCATTCGATGATTACTTTTTGACACCAACTGATACTATAAAAGGGGTTAAGTTAAGTTAGAACTGTGACATTCACAGAAACCAACTGCTACTAGAAAAGTGGGTTAGATTAGGTTAGAACTGCGACCTTTACAGAAACAAACTTTTCATGCATTGTTTATCATCTGCATACCACTTTAGAATTATCGTATAATCTAGAAATGTAATTGTTTAAGGCAGTAGGTACATGTCACGCGCCGTTGATCCATACCATAAGCCACGGAAGTGGCCTTTTATATTCCACATATTTCCGTTGAATTATTGGACTATCCTGTTTTATACACCGTAATATTCAAAGTTTGATGGGCTATGAAACATTCAATCATAGTGATGTGTTACAATGAAGACTGAGTTTTTGCATGAAATCGTCGGAGCAAGTAGCCGTTATGTTCGCCCAGAGTTATAATTCACTGATAAGCCTCTGATAACAGATCTGTCAACAGCGCGATGTAAGCAATTATGTTAACTATTTCATGGTGGCCCGTGTATCAATATTGGTTAGCTTGTACAGACAGAAAAAAACAGAAGTTTAACACGTTCGTACAATCTCGCACAAAGTTTTATTATCATTATCAGACAACAATTTTAACTAAGTCGGAGTGAATTAATCTAGACAACCTAAGACCTTCCTTTATTTAATATAGCTTTTGCCTACTAGAGTAAATCAACATCTTGGCCTTCTGTTAGATTGGTTAGAATTACCTACTTTATACGTATTCACGTGTATAATATACTTCGAGATTATGTTCAGTTCACCCATTGTTGTCGGTTGCCGGTCAAACTAATACGTGTCCCCCTCCCCCCTCCTCCCTGTTCGAATTACCGAACTCACCCTTTGATTAACCGTCGAATTTGAAAAGCTCCGGTCTGTGGTACAGTTGATACGCAGCGAGCTGACGACTTTAATCAATTCTAATTGAAGCCGAAACATTCATCTCATCGACTTTCATTAGGCGTCCCTCTACCTGAACTCTATGTACCTACAACTTTGCAGACGCTAGAATACTGCTTATACATTACGAGTACATGTAGGTACGACATAATGCCATGCCAACTGAATGTTGTGTTGTACATGAATTTCGTTGAGCATTGCTTATTCGTGTGATAATGGTGCAGTAATATGTATAGAAAGTAGTGTTGAGTCGCTCACTCGTGAGGCACCTCATTTGTACCACTCATTTTGTTAATTTGTCGCAGTACTTCGTACCGCAAAAATGTCTTACTTCACTCCTCTATTCATTTTACTTATTTACTCGCGCGCATCACAAACACCTCTTGCCACACAAATCAATCACACACTTCAAATTTTAAAAAAAACTCTTATCCGTTCAAATTCACACGCGAGTCTCGCGACCCTCAAAACTCATACACTCCTCACAACTCGCAAGAAAGTCACTGGATCGCGCGAGGCGCTAGATGCTCGCCTGCTCGCCGACACTCAAAACTCAAATGTCTCAAATGAAGAAACGAGTAATGGTCCACACTCCCAACTACCGAACTACAAACCTTATTGCAACGACAAAAGGTCCACCGAGAAATGCGTTGAGTTTGTACCACTCACCGCCTCTCTGTGACATGAACCCCTCAAATATCCTCTTAACCCCCATAATTACACTCCAATTAAATAAACTATTTATTGATTTATAAAGGAAGTGATGAATACATAAATATGTAACATTTAAAAAAAATGTCGCTGTTGGAATTTGGAATTAATGGAATAGTCGACGCTGAAAATATACTAGTACCTCACCTCATTTGAAGTAAGACATTGTAACACCTCATTTTAGAAAATGAGGTACTCATACAAACTCATTTTAAATTGATGTCCTACCCATCACTAATAGAAAGCACACAAAGTGCTTTAGTCGACCGCCTTGTATCTAATTGAGAATAATGCAATGTTTATATTATTCATGATTAAGGTTATGACGTAAGACACTAATTAGGGATGGCATCGCCATCCTGAGAAATAGTGATGGGCAGGCCATCAATTTAAAATGAGTTTGTATGAGTACCTCTTTTTCAAAAATGAGGTGTTACAATGTCTTACTTCAAATGAGGTGAGGTACTGGCATATTTGCATATTTTCAGCATCGGCATCGGCTATTTTTTCCGATAAGTTCAGAGCTTATTGGAGTTATCGGCAACAAAAACTAGTTAAACCGAATTTTTAGTCAAACACAACTTGTCAGTCAGTAAGAACCAGGAAAGTTATACTCATCCCATTCTTTTGGGTGCTAGTACTAGAAAAGATAGAGTTATAGACAGTATGATATATATGATTCTCTCTGTTTGGTATGAGACAGTCCTGGGCCAAACCATATAATATAATTATACTCCTATTATCCTTTACACATAAATATTTAATTTGAATGCAATTCTCGAGATGGAGAAAAAGAAAGACAGATCAATTTAAGAACTAAGAATCAAACCAAGGACCTAGTGACCTACATCCTACATAGAAGCTTTGATGCTTTTATGAAACTTGTTCTAATTTAGCTGTTTTATGGATTGTTCAATTCAATTTCAATCCTTGCTACTTGATATTATTTACAGTTTAATAATAATATATTTCAATAAGAATAGTAGCCTTAAAACTGCACGACTGTTTTTTAGCAAAGTAAGGAGAACAAATTCCATATTTTCTTCTAATTAGATATCATTATAGATAAAAATAACTAACTTACCACTTCAGATCATTTAACAGTAATGTGATAGTAAATAAAAGCACATTAACATTCGCGCCGCCGGTAACGCAGGCGGCAATATTTTTCACTACATTTTCGCATGCAAAAGATACCAAGGTAAGGTAGAGCCACGAGCCACAGGTATATTTAATTATTTAATCGTGTAAACAATGTCCCTGTTGAGATATTTCGGTATATATATATAAAGATCTTGTTGCAAACTTGACTTGTTCCGTCACTGTCACTACTGTCAGTGTCAGCTGCCTATAAATTGCGTTTCATTTCGCACTATTTCTTGCGAATTCAGTCTTACTTCATGGTGATTGTTGAGATTGTCAAGCTTTGTCAAGTGAAGAAATAGAATAGAGTCTGTGCGGAAACAGAAGAGTCGTGGAATGTATGGGGCTCAATACATTCCACGACTTCTCTTTCCGAACAGACTCTAACAGGAAATTTGCAGCCCCCTCCAGACTATGCGCGTGAATCGCGGCGCGACTTCGCAGAGCGAACATATCGCGACGTTGAATTATGACTCCACGCTCGCACACTTCACGGTGAATTCGCAGTTTGGTTCGCGCCAAGATGGCGGAAAAGCATCAGCTGATCGAGTTTAACTGTCATTTATCTACGGCATCATACTTGCTGTGACTATTTTTCCATTTTGTTTTGTTGTAAAACCGTAAATTATAGACGCTTTATATAATATAATTAATATTAATCTTGCAACTGATGAGCCAAAATAGTGAGTAATGTGGAGTCTTGCTAGTTCGCGCTTCGCGCCTCCTTTGACGCGGGCCGAAAAACCGACAAAAAATGGGGAACAATGCGCGAAGGCGTGAACAATCTGCGAAATCGACGCCACACTCGCGTTCGCGGCTTCGCACCGCGATTCGCGCACGAGTGTGGAGGGCCCTTATGAAACAGTCTATGAAAATTGACATTTATGTGTCCGCACCTGCTGATTCGATCGGAGAATTTCATCAGATTGGCGAAAAATTGTCTTGTCTGGATACCACTTATTTCAACGTTGTTTACGAAGAACGGTAACAAAAAGTAATACAAATTCAAATCATTACGTAAAGTACATGTTTATTACACTTAGTAAATTATACTTACTATTTAATTACTTCACTAACGTAAATTGTCACATTTTGTGTAAACCACCGACCGTATTCACCGTATTATATTGCAATAATTTAAATAATATTTTGTTCAGTAATCCTTTACTGTTTCTAAGCATGCTTCGTAAATGCTCACGTCACATGCATGCTCAGTCAGAGGCGAACCACTTACGTACGAATTTACAAGTGCGACAGAGAAGCAACATGTCGAACTTCGTTCTGATGACTTAGATTTCCCGCGCCATTCGGCCATTTTGACAAGTGAGTTAGGATCAAAAAGGCGTAAGATGTATGAAAGCGTGCAGCACTTATGAGCACTTACGCTTGTTGTCTTTCGTGTTTAATTTTTAACGTATTTTCGGTGGTGAAGCGGTGAAATTGAAGTGTCTGTCTCACTCCCTCTTTTGGTATTTCTAATTCATTGTTTCATTTTGAAAGGATTTTTGAATAGCCAGTTTAAACTCTCGCGCGAGCCACGAGACGAGCCGCGAGCCGCGCCACGAGACGCGAGTCCACCGTTTACACTCGCGTTCGGCTTGTCATTCGGTTATAAACCTTATGCCGTGCCGTTAGTGTTTAAATTATATTAGCTCGACGAGCTTGCGAGCCACGAGACGAGCCGCGAGCCCACCGCTTACACTCTCGTCTCGTGGCGCGGCTCGCGGCTCGTCTCGTGGCTCGCGCGAGAGTTTAAACCGGCTAGAAGAATTTGAAATGTTCATGTCAATGTCACAGTGACGAGGTGAATGGTACAAACTCAACGCATTTCTCGGTGGACCTTTTGCCATTGCAATAAGGTTTGTAGTTCGGCAGTTGAGAGTGTGGACGGTTACTCGTTTCTTAATTTGAGTGTCAGTGAGCCGGCGAGCACCTAGCGGCTCGCGCCTCGCGCGAGAGTTGGTTGTGACGGGCGTGTAAGCTATGAGGCCCGCGAGGCCCGCGAGTGAATTTGAAAGGATGAGAGTTTTTTGAAATTTGAAGTGTGTGAATGATTTGTGTGGCAAGAGGTGTATGTGATGCGCGCGAGTAAATGAGTAAAATGAATGGAGGAGTGAAGTAAGACATTTTTGCGGTGTGAAGTACTGCGACAATTTAACATAATGAGCGGTACAAAAGAGGTGCCTCGCGAGTGAGCGACTCAACACTACTGAGAAATGTATTCTCCTTTTTCTTTATTAGAGGCTTGGCGTTTTCTCGAAAAGTCTTCAAGATATAGATTTTTGCTCATGTCGTCTCAGATATGGGTTATTTGGTATCAGTGCATTCAGATGATGTCCTGAACACAAATACAGGGTGGATTTTCTTTTTGGGTCAGTGAGGGCAGCTACCAGATCCCGTGCTGCTACGAGAAAATGGTCTTAGAAGACCTTCCCTCGATTTCAAATTAATGAAGATTGGCTTTTACAGATTTTGAAAAAAACATACAGGGTGCGAGAAAAAGGTCATTTTTGACAAACTTTTTTTTTATGCCAATCGATCCCATTTCTATTGAGGATCAAAAGCTTGTATGGAACCAAAAAAAAATTTCCGGCTAGAAAAGCCACAAATCGAGGAAAACTTTTCCCATACAATTTGTATGAAAATGAAGACTTTTATTTTTACATGCTATTTTTGTATGCCAATCAATTCCATTCCTATCCAGTATCAATAGTTTCCTAGGGGTCAACTTTCGATAATGTACTAAAAAGCCACAAATTAATAAAAACTTTTGCATATATTTACTATGGAGAAAACGTGACTTTTATTCACAATTTTCTATCTCGCCCTTCAGTCTTACAGCAATGTCTTCATACAGTATTATGATCATTAAATGTAACAGGACTGATTGGGCAGATAGAAAAATGTGAATTAAATTTCACGTTTTCTCCATAGTAAAATGTATGGAAAAAGATCTTTTTTAAGTTGTGACTTTTTAGTACATTATCGAAAGTTGACCCCTAGGAAACTATTGATACTGGATAGGAATGGAATCGATTTGCATACAAAAATAGCATATGAAAAATAAAAGTTTTCATTTTCATACAAATTGTAAGGGAAAAGTTTTCCTCGATTTGTGGCTTTTCTAGCCGGAAATTTTTTTTTGGTTCCATACAAGCTTTTGATCCTCAATAGGAATGGGATCGATTGGCATAAAAAAAAAGTTTGTCAAAAATGACCTTTTTTTCGCATCCTGTATGTTTTTTTTTCCAAAATCTGTAAAAGCCAATTTTCATTAATTTGAAATCGAGGGAAGGTCTTCTAAGACCGTTTTCTCGTAGCAGCACGGGATCTGGTAGCTGCCCTCACTGACCCAAAAAGAAAATCCACCCTGTATCATGATGACAAGACAAACGCGGAAGTGGTGGGGGTAGTGGTTGTGGCGTCATAAAGTCGTCAGTACAAACTTTTTTTTTTTTCTTTTAATCGTATCATGTGTGGTACCCCAATGAAAGGGCAATGAAACATACCTACTGTAACATTTTCACTTCTTGGTCTAACAAATTATTTCAAAACGTTCGAAAATTTCACAGAGCTGACTTTGAACTGCTCTAAATTGAAAATTACTGAATTTCGTTCCAAAAATACGGTCGAATTAATAACCTCCTCCTTTTTTGAAGTAGGTTAAAAATATCAAATTATGTTTCGTTCAAAGGACATCGCTGCGGTTTGAATTCATGATCTTTGATGTTGTATCACGCCCTACCACTAGGTTAACAACCATGCATAATCGTTATAATCAAGTAAAAAATAAACGTAAATAGGTACAGTCAGCAGCAGAAGTTGCTAAGCGGGCGAGGTGTTAAAAATTACCTTGACACGCTCTTAAGGTTCCATCCACAGGCGCGTTTTCCGGGCGGGGCGTGAGCGTTTTATTTGTAAACTAACGATCCGCCCCGGCTTCGCACGGGTTAACAAATTATACATAAACCTTCTTCTTTAATAGATAGAGTTCTAATAGTTCTATCCCAATATTTATATTATAAGAAGAAATCCATCGAAAAATGTTGTGACATTCATTTATTAGCCTAAGTTGTCACTTGTCAGCTCCTTACGGCAGTGCGAGCAGCGGTCAAGGGGCCATGCATTCCTATCCATAGCCGAGCTCACGGCTTCAGTATAACTGTGATCTTCCAACACGCATAGTAAATACGGATAACTTATACTGGTCGACCTGAGGAGATCTGCTCGATTAGCTGTGGGAATGGGAATAAGCCCCGGTCGAGTTTTTAAACGATCCAACGGTTTACCCGCGCCGACCGCTGCCCGCTCCGAGCACGCGTCTTGATTTATTCACTTGGTTGTCTAACAAAAAACATACACTTAAATCTTTATGGAATGTCGGTTCTTCTTCGTTTACGAAAAGTATTCTTAAATCAACGCCAAGCGGGCGATTGACCCTACATTCATCTTAAGCGAGGGAATTCTGAAAATTTCGTTCACTGGTTCAGTAGTAACAACCCACTTGAAACCTCGATATAAACCCCTTTTCTATACCGTACCTATGTATTACTGAATCGCGATTAGAAAGGGATTGAGATAGCTGTCAATCCATATTGATTTTGACGTAAGTGTATGGAAATCTGTTATTTCTAATCCCTTTCTGATCGCGGCATGATAATATTATCTACCCCTTTGCCTATGTATTATGATTGTTATAATAAATGCTTGTAGTAACAACCCACTCAATGCAGCGCATTTGATTTAAAGAAATAGATCAAACATATAAAGAAATGCTAAAAACCGGAGCGAGTCGGAGCTGCTTAACAATGGTAGGTATACTATTCTTAAGCAGCTACATCAGGAACATAATCTACTACATCTTGTGCACTCTTTACCTTGGGAAAAAAACATCAGGAATTTAAAAGTTGATATCGTAGATACCTCTGCCATTTCAGTCAGATCAGATCGGACAACAAGACATTATAGGACGTAGGACATTGTTACTAGTGTCCGACCGAAGGTTCGGTTTCGGTTTCGGCCAGTTTCGGCCAAAAAATCATGTTTCGGCTGTAGTTTCGGTTTCGGCCAAAAAACGGCCGAACCTTTCGGCCGGGCCGAAACTTACGAAATGGTACTTCGGACAAAGACCAAAAGTTGGGGAATAAGTAGGACAACAATATTAATACCTACATATACTGATTCATGTATAATTAGGTACAGACATTAATTGGTTTATTATAAAACACATTTCCACTAATGAGGGCGCCACTGGACGGTTGACGCAGTCTTAAGAGGCTGTCAATACATAAGTGAATGAGATAGCACTGTCGCATGTTACTGGTCCCTGGGCAAGATAATAATAAGAAAACTAGCCTCACTTTTTACCTCAATTTACCATTGGTTTGTGTTCCACATGTCCTCTACTTCAGCTTAGCCTTTGGCCTCGCTGCGCCATGCTCGGCCTGCGGTCTCGCTTTTGAATCCAATGGACATTGGTTGGAGTCTGTGCTCAACTACTTATTCTGAAGCCTTAAGCACGGCTAGGGCTTTGACTTCGCATGAAAGTTCGCCTCAATGGGGCACTTCGGACTTTTCGGCCCAGGTGAAGATCGGTACCCGGCCTTGCGATATTGTTAACAAAAAATTTCGCGCTCGCTGCGCTCGCGTTTTTGATTGACCCTGTGTCTACATGTTAGCTTGACTGGTGAATGAATAGAGTTAGACCAAGAAAATTCTGCAATGATTTTGATAGCATACGCAGTGCAACTAGTGCAAATGTTATTTATACGTCATAATTTCATAGAAGTTTTGACGTTTAAAATAACACTTGCACTGCGTGTGTTATCAACTTATCAAAATCGTTGCAGAATTATCTTGGTCTAACTCTAGTAATTTTCATAAAAACCTGCTTAAGTAACATCAATTTCAAGGACATTGTGTGTTGACAGCCCCATAATATGTGTGTAAAAGCGGTTTTATGACATTTTTTCAACGATTTTAACAAGTCTACAAAAGTTTCGGTTTCGGTTTCGGTTTCGGCCGAAACTAGAGCCAAAGCCGAACATTCGGTTTCGGTTTCGGTTTCGGCAAAAAATCATGTTTCGGTCGGACACTAATTGTTACTCCAATTGACTAAACACTCTAAACAGTCTACTTAAAAAGGCTTATGTAATAGGAATTTAGGCAACGATACATATACCAATATACATAAAAATATTTATAAATACTTAAATACAATGCAAACTCAGGAACAAATATCCGTGCTCCTCACACAAATAACATAACATGACCTTACTGGGATTTGAACCCACAGGTCCACGGGCTTCATAGGCAGGGTCACTACCGACTTGGCCAGATAGGTTGTGTATTATGTTCGTTTTTATTACTTATTTGTTTGTTTGCGCTTGAATCACAAACAAACCTTACATCGGCGTCGGAATCAACTTTAGGATATCTATGGCACTATACCATCCCGTGACAATGTGTTCGAAATGTTTGTAGGCAAGCTTGAGCTAATTGGACTTTCCTTCGTTTATTAGGATAAACCTAAATTCAAATTAGGTAAACCATAGCTGGGAATGGGAATAGAGTTCTATAGTTATCTCAAAGTGTGTTTTAGAAATTCGTTCAAATGAACGTTTGGGCTGCAGTTTTTATACGCAGAGCAAGAAATACGTCAACGAATATAACCTTTGGCATTGAAATTAATGTTAAGATTTCTTGTTTTTATTGACGAAATGCATGAAAGAACTCGTTGTCCTTTCAATATAGGAGCATACATTACGTGTGAGAAAAAAACTATGACCGATTTGACCCCCGCTAGAGGTACACCAACTACGCACCGAGAATCACAATAAGTCGTTACGGCGCAAGTTCGTAGACATCCTTCATGTGATTCTTTCAAGTAATAAAAATAGCTCGGGAGACATCAATACTCGGCAACTTGTATTCTAAACTCCTAACTGGATGCCTCCCCGGCCGCCCCTCCCGTATCGACCGTGGCGCCCTCATCTCGCAGGTACACGCAACACTTATCCCGCTTTTAATTGTCGCCATCGCCACGCACCGATGACCCCCGCCTTAAAACTCCGATACCCGGCACCGTTACGTTGCCTGCTCGTGCAACCGAGACCTGAATTGTGTTAAGCATAGATGAAAACAATACGACCCGAATGCCCGCTAAATTGTATTCTTCGAGACGAGGATTATACTACATTTTCATTCCATTATAAATATCATCCTATAGTACAATCGAATCATGAAGATGTGCTCGGTAATCTCGCAGAAAACAAGATTATATCGTGCAGATAACTTGAGTTAACAGCCTATATTGCCTGTCTGTTGATTTAATTGAAAACCTGATGAATATGCCTCCGCTCATCGGCCAAAGCAAACTCTTGTGTTGATTGGCGCCTATCCTTATATTCACAAAACAGATTGTCTCTTGGGTGAGCCTCTTCTATAAGTTCTATACCACAACAGGACCCCAGAAACGTAACAATTGTTGGTAATTGGAGGTCAGACTTAACAGTTCCGCCTATAGCAACGAGCTTAGTTAACAGCGCTGTAGTCTTGTCTAGAGCATGGTAATCGTCTCCACAGCAGTCCACACACTAATCCTGTTTGGTTTACTCTTGTTATTAACAGTTTACATTTCAAACTTTAGATCTCGCTTAGTATATCAGTTACGCCATAAAGCGTGTAATGATTACGTAAACCCTAGTTAGACCTCTTGATAACTGCAACTTTTAAATGCTCCAAGCTATAAGCTTAGCGTTTTTATTACGAAGACGAGACTAATGCAGGTTAATATTTGAGGTTATTTTTACATCTACAACGCAATTCCTATTTATATCTTCGGATTCGAATTCACTGTGACCATCAATTTGACTTGG
Organism: Cydia amplana; assembly: GCF_948474715.1. Classification (NCBI taxonomy): domain Eukaryota; kingdom Metazoa; phylum Arthropoda; class Insecta; order Lepidoptera; family Tortricidae; genus Cydia; species Cydia amplana. The sequence goes on from NC_086085.1 coordinate 7,795,483, forward strand.
TGATTAAAAAAAAAAAGGAACCGAAGTTAAACTATAAATATCTAAATGTTACGAATCTATTTTTCCTAGCACATATTTTTATAAGGCAAATTACGATAGTAAAATCGTCCCATTCATTTTGTATGTCGTAAGATGTCAAGGGAGCCTTCAAAACGCAGTTGTCAAAAATTTATAAAACATCTCCAATCGTACCACCGCTCCACCACATGTAATTTTATGCAAATCCTAGAAGTATTCTCATATTTGTGCAGTGAGTTATTGTGCACAATAACTCACTGCACACTGAGATCTCCGCTTGTCGCTCTTCTCTCACGTTTGGCATAGGTGCACGGCAGCGGCACACACTGACCGTAAGCTTCCAAGTACTATTCGCTATATGTGCATGAGTTTGGCGACAACCTGACGGGTGTGGGAAAACATTATTTATCTGACAGTTTAAATACATAGTAGATATGAAGAGGTGATCTTGATGAAAGTTTACGTTTTTCCCACCCCGTGCTTTATTGTCGTTTATATTTCCCCAAGCAAGTACTTCACAAATAGCTAATTTACACATGAGAATTATTTATATTGCGATGTACGACTATAACGTCTATAATAGACATCAAGTACTATTCGCTATATGTGCATGAGTTTGGCGACAACCTGACGGGTATGGGAAAACATTATTTATCTAACAGTTTAAATACATAGTAGATATGAAGAGGTGATCTTGATGAAAGTTTACGTTTTTCCCACCCCGTGCTTTATTGTCGTTTATATTTCCCCAAGCAAGTACTTCACAAATAGCTAATTTACACATGAGAATTATTTATATTGCGATGTACGACTATAACGTCTATAATAGACATCACCTACAAATACCTCTTACTCTACTCTACTGTAACGTGTTCTAACTAAGAGTAACACTTCATGTCAATGTTAATTAGTAACATGAACATGAAGTGAACTGAAAGAGAAAAAATCCATCCTACAAGGTTCTTGATTTCTTCCACACGTTGTAGAGGGACGCCTATGTGAGTCACCGTTTAGTAGTTTAGTTTCGTTTACTTACTAGTTGGTTTGCTTCACATTTACACTAGTGCGCTATATTTTGCACTTTCTTTAGGTCATTCAATGTATGCAGTTGCAGGTTTCACTGAGTACCACTATTCTTCTTCCCCTGCGCATCTGCAATATTTGCTTGATTCGATAGGTACCAGTTTTACACACATTATACAATCAAATTTAATTTTCTTCCTTCACCGCATGCATGACCTTTGATAACGCTTTGTAGATATGCGCTACGCTACCTTAAGGTAAGTCATGGTAAGTGCATCGTTAACATGGTTCCCATGGGGGTCCTAATGAAGAGCACAAACAACTCCACGCTCTACCGGCCCCGGCAGCTAGCGTCGCGTCGGGACGCGGCGGTGACGTCACCGTCGACTACGCGGCGCTGAGCGCGGGCACGTGTAGTGGAGGCCTCGGCCTGCGCGGACGCAACGAAAGTGAGACCGCGGGGTACGGGGCACGACCAACCGGGTCGACGAACCTCGCGCATCCAACCGATCCGCACTTGTATAACACCGTCGCATTGTTTTAACATCCCGTACCGGCTAACGTACATTCTAATTCTAACATTTTCGTGTCCTCTAAACTGAACTCGCTTACTTAACCCAAACTTGCATTGACAGCACGATATGCCCGCTCGGTATGACATAATACCCGCAGCAACATTCACTTAAATCACAGAATAAATAATAATAGTACTAAGCACAGAAGACTCACTCTCTAACAAAACGCGTCTGTTACGATCAGCACAGATATGGCCGCTAGGTGGCGACAGCGCCACGCGCGGCTTATGGCTTTCCCCAAAATTGGGGCCGGAACGGATGTACTTTTAGCTACCTGTAGCAAAGCGACGAAATCGCGGAGTGAGACACGTCTGCTTAAATGTACAATTCGGTTACAAAAGTAATTATTAACTGTTAATAACTAGGTAAACTGCTAAAGAGGTCGACTTGCTACTGCTCAATAAGTAGTTGACACCTGACAGATAATACATAAATATGACATGTACGGACGACTACTTTACTGGTGGTTGTAAAATTATACACATTAAATTAACTCCCCCCGATACCTCACCCTACCCTCCTCCTCTTTCGTTACCATTAATGGGCGGAAAAAGCATCTGTCACGAGGTGCTACCGCCCGCGCAGCCAGGTCTTAAGGCTTCGTCACACAGGCGCGTTTTCCGGGCGGCGCGCTCTTTTACATATAAAACGCTCACGCGCCGCTCACGCCCCGCCTGGAAAACGCGCCTGTGTGACGAAGCCTTTAAGGTCGTAACACGCGCCGGCGCCACATGTTGCTGAAAATACAGCCATCATTCTGGTCAGTTTTCTCTGCAGCTGGTTTACTAGTGCGTCGGTTTCTTGCTCCCCCTACATTAGGATTATTTATCACAAGGGAGCAAAGAATTGAATTTGCTACCATGTGATACATACTGCTTTTCATGTCATCTATATGAAGAAAATTAGATACTAAACCCCCCCTTATTCATAAAACTTTACGGGCCTGATTTAGTTAAATTATGTTTTCTCCCTGTTTTACAAATATATAAGTCAAAATGACAAAATAGGTAGGTATCCTTAATTAACCATATACCCTGTCAAGTTTAGTCTCGTTATGATCGTCTCGATACTCTCGATGTCATGAAAAGTTTAGGATACTCTGCCATTTAACCTTATTCTATAAACTTACTATCAAAGCTCTTATTATCCAAAACGTGATGGAATGTTTCAAAGTTTTATTTCGCATGTTATAATTACATTCCGGAAAAGATGCTGTCCGTTGAGGCAATCATTGTGTTTAACTCCAAGGTCGATCTGTTTGAGGCTCTGCAGGTGCCCGCTGTAGCACATAAGGAGCACTACACATGACACGCTACATTCGAATTCACGTTCTTTGTGTCATTGTCAGTGACAAATTCTAGACAATCTCTGGAGGTCAGGTAGGACACGGAGTCACACAGGCGCGTTTTCCGGGCGGGGCGTGAGCGTTTTATATGTAAAAGCGGCGCGCCCCGCCCGGAAAACGCGGCTGTGTGACGAAGCCTTTAGGTACCTATTGTCAGCACTTGGCAGTCGATTCGATAAAGACAACTAGTAGGACTACCCTAACTTATGTATTGTGAGGGCCTACCGCGAACATTGAAAATCGAAGTTTCGTTATGTGCTCCTATCACAGAAGTAGGTATTTAATACAGAACGGACATGCTCCACCCCGCCCCGAATGAAATTAACATCGCAGTTGTAGCAAAGTGATGACGGAAAGTTCAAAATGTTTGTCAATTTCAGTAAATGACAACTTTTTCTTCTATACCACCCTCGATTTCCCATTGTTATAGGTGTAGGTACTAGGTACACAATGATGTAAGCTCGACCCAAGCGCAAAATACGAATCCCTTCCATAGTGGTATCATTACTAAGATATAAAGTCGATACGATAGCGCGTTTACACTCAAATATTTTTATGTAGATTCGCAACGAGATCCGGACCAGAGGAGAACATTCCGACTGGTGGGCGTATCTTCTATGACATGAAGTGGTTAGCCCTATCTATTCTAGTGCTAGTGTCTTTATGTAAAGTCTATTTTTTTATTCCGTAGACTAAAATGACATTTCATAGTATGAACATCATGTGTCATTTCATACTATGAAATGTCATTTTAGTCTACCGAATAAAAAAATAGACTTTAGTTAAGATTATGTGGAGACTACTTTAGAAACAGACAGTTGGGTAAGGTCGCGGACACAAGAGGCGGCAAGTTCAGCAAATATTATTTTCGTTACTCAAATTGAAGTATAGTTTTTAAGTGTTATATTATGACACGACTAGTGCTCTTCTGTTGTTGACTTGTTTACTTAACCTCATCACGTGGTACTCGTAAAGGATTTTGCACTCGGGCTTTGTTACGGGTGTCGTAATCAATTTAATCAAATATATTTTGGCAATAAATGACAGCTTAGCATATCTTTTAAAGCATTAATTGCCTACTAAAGCTGGCGGGTTCCCTCGCTCGCTTGATACAGCTCGTATCGTGCGTAAAACCGGTTCTTATAATCGTAAAGACGACGCGACGCTGTCGGCGTTCTAGACTAAACCACTAAACGAATGCTACAAAAAAGTGTGCCCACTGTACCTTCGATTAGTGGCAAACTATATATCGATGCCTGTATTAATTATTCCATTGTTTTCAACTTTACATACATAAATACATAAATAGCATTCTGCTCTTGAAAGTGTAACGCCCTTATAAATATGTAAATTAGTGATAAGACTCGTGCTTTTTATTATGGATAAAACTTTTACTAGTTTCAGGAGTAGGTCACTTGGGTATCAAAATGAAACACCAATTAGAACTATGAGAGTTGTGTATTATTTCAGGAAGTCTGGGCAGCGTCTTCGCACGGGTCATTAACTTGCCCGCCGGTGTTGCATTCACCCAAATCGTAATATTTGCCGTTCGCGTTTGAAGCTCACTGCTCCAACGCGTTTTTTGTCTCCTTTGTTCGCTACCTCGCTGATACCATTTTTAAACTTGGAGGTTTAATCTAAAACCCATTAATATAAATAGTGAGTTGAGTAACATTCCTAAACAAGACCTACACACAAAGAATATCTCTAAAATGATCACTTTCAGAAAAACCCATTATCTTAGCACATTTCCTGTGTCCTTAACAGGTCGTGATAGAGTCGGATATGTCGCGTGCATGTCGTCTACCTAGAACCTTGTTAAAGCGGCCCGATGTTGTGTCATTAGAGGGCGTGAATATTTAAGTGGAGATGGCGGGACCGGGGTGCGGTTTTACTCCCGGTCCCGGTCGGGATATAGGACTGTTGGGATTACCTTCTCATTGAATTAATTCTGTTTGCTGATGAAAACGCTCAATCACATTCCATTGTACAGCTTTTAGAGAGAAAAGTATCCTTCCAGATACAGTTTTCTATTTCGATAAGACAAAAATTCTTTGTTTTGGCATCCTGCCATTGTAAATGCGAAAAGAAAATTGTGAGTCACGTACTTAAGTATCAATACTATCAAAGGAAGGAAAAAGAAAAGAAAAAAAAAGCATAAAGGAAGGGATGGAAAGATTTGCGATGTCCTGGTAGGCTTCCGTAGCTCAATTGGTTAAGAGCAACGCACGGATTGCGGAGTATGCGGGTTCAAGTCCTGCCGGAAGCGTAACTTTTTCCATTTTTTCCTTTAATATAAAATTTGGACTATAAATAGACTATTTATGTTCGATTGTTAGATCTTGAGAAGTAAAGGTTTCGTTCCTACCTATGGTACTTGATGAAGGTACTTATGTTATGTTGTTGCATCTTTGTTATCCACACTGATGGGCTAATTAATTTAACGCTTATATCGTAGTTCTGTTGAAAAGGTTGACTTAATTTGTTTACTTTATGGTTAATCAAGGGGTCATCCAGTCCGCGCCCAAAAGTCGCATCTGCGAAGTGGAGAACAGTCATATCCTATCGATTTGTTAAGATGGCGTGCGCGGTTAGGGGAGGGGGATAGGTCGGCGGCAGGGCCGCAGCCTCCGCACGGCGCAGCGTGCAGCCTTGCACCTGCCACCTGCCCGCTTACCGAGACACATGACACACTAGCGACAGCCTTAGTGCATCACTCGCACTACTCGCAGCTCAGCACAAACAACCCCGTGCTACATTAATGAGGAGACCGACCCCCGTCGCTCACAGCGTTAAGCCTATCGTTACCGTTCAAACACAAGTTAAAACAAATTTACAACCCGACTGCTGAGCTGACATAAACAACAACATTACGTATTATGCCACTACAACAATCACAACATCTCGTTAAAATCCGTCAAGCAGAGCCGTTTAAACGTTAGAACGTGTCAAAGACATGTACATTTTCGCAAAACACATACGTGAAATTATCCCTTACTATTTCATCAAAGGTTCCTTCATACGATGTTGCAAACACAATGATGTGGTTAAGTTGTCCGTTGTCACCACGACGGCACGTGACATTGATCACTGATCACATAGATCAAAGCGCATAGTTTACTATGAACATGATGCGCTTCAGTAAGCGTAAAGACCTAGCTGTATCACTCCGTTACGCGAAGGTTATCTCTGCTCTATATACAACTTTGCAAAAGAAAGGAATATTTTCTACTCACTAACCTACTGTCTACCTTTATAGCTAATAATCAAAGCATTCATAACATTGCACATTATGACATGTTATATGTTTCATTATAGCATTGATAATCAGGGATGTTGCGAATATCCGCATCCGCATAAAATCGATGCGGATTTAATGCGGATGCGGATGTGGAACAGTTCGGTACAGGAACGTCTTAGCATCGGCGTAAGTGCTAGACTGCTAGGTAATCTATATAGTCATTAGCCAAAAAACCTATTAGAAATTAGCAGTCAAGCGTCTTTGACTTACTTGACTTATTTTCCTATGTCCCCTAGATGGGGCAGAGGGCGTCCACAGTGCGCCGCCATCTGGATCGGTCTTGAGCTTCGTGCTTGACTTCGCTCCAAGTCTTCCCAATAGCCTCTGCCTCTGCAATAATAGTCCGGCGCCAGGTCTGCCTTGGACGGCAACGTTTCCTCTTTCCTTGGGGATTCCAGTCTAGGGCTTGCCTCGGTATGTGGTCAGGATCCCTTCGGAGTGTGTGCCCAATCCAACTCCATCTTACGCTCCCGAGGTAAGTAAATTTGTGGACTTGCTCCACAGCCTCTGTGCCAATAAGGAGCGGCACAGTACTTGCCGCCCTGCACCTCATCTCTTGGGTCTTCCGGGTGTTGACTTTGAGTCCCATCTTCATTGCCTCACTTCGAAGGTCGTCCAGCTTGGCTTGCATATCAGCGCGTGTGTGGCTCAGCAGGCATAGGTCATCGGCATAGTCCAGATCTTCTAAGATGTTGGAGAGTCCCCACTCTATGCCTCGGCGCTTATTATCAATCGCATGATGCATGATGCCATCGAGAACAACAAGAAAGAGGAGAGGAGAAAGAAGCAGTCAAGCGTGAGTGGGACTTAATGTACAGAACCCTTGGAACGCGAATCCGACTCGCACTTGGCCGGTTTTTTGAAATAAAAATTACTAAAATGTAATATTTGACGTTTTTTATGTACCTATCTTGACATCCGCATCCGCGGATGTGAACCTTTAAAAATCCGCATCCGCGGATGTCAAAAAATCGGCACCCCGCAACATCCCTGTTGATAATAACCACGCATGACCAGGGCCGGATTAACCCTAAGTCAGAGTAGGCAACTGCCTATGGGCCCCGCCTCGGTTAGGGGGCCCCGCCTCGGCTAGGGGGCCCCGGCGGCCCCGCGCGCGCCAAAAACAATATTTGTTTCATATGGCCAAAATTCATAAATATTGTTTTTATTGTACCTAAATATTTATACCTACTTAATGTCCAATATCAGTTTCTCAGATACACAATGATTAGATAATTATGTAAATTATGTTATTTTATAGATTTAAAGTCTGTAATATCGAGCTCGATTTTCAGGCTCCCGAGGGCCTAATACCTCATCTCCGAGTAACTCTTGCACATATTATTGTCGAGTAACATTTGACGATTGGTTCGTGTCAGAGCGCTGCTTTCTTACAGTTCGACCTTCGGCGTCGTTTTTTAACAAATATAAACATTGATTTAAGAAGCTTGGCCTTTTGCCTCGCATGAAAGCTCACCTCGCTGGTTATATAAGTACGCTTCGGGCTTGTTAAGTAATGTGGAGATTGCTGAGCTCGACCTTCAGCCTCACTTTTTACCTCCATTTTTGGTTTGTCTTCCAAATCTCCTCTTCTTGAGCTTAGCCTTTGGCCTCGCTGCGCCAAGCTCGGCCTACAGTCTCGCTTTTTAATACAATGGACATTGGTTGTCGTCTGTGCTCTAGCTGAGCTTATCCTGAAGCACGGCTTTGACCTCGCATGAAAGCTCGGCTCACTGGGGAACTTCGGATTTTTAGGCCCGGCTCGGCCTTTTTAACACGCTTTCACAATTTTTTTACAAAAAAATTCGCGCTCGCTGCGCTTGCGTTTTTTTGCTGCTTTTCTGATTGACCCTGTACCTACATGCTAACTTGACTGGTGAATGAACAGTAATTTAAACCTATGGAATATCTTTATTATTACGTTAATTTTAATCATGTGGCTCGGCGTATGGTATTATGGTCGGACAATCGCTGTTCAGCCTCGCACAATATTTAACTACCTATTGAGAAAAAAAGGGCTCTCCCCACACTTGACGCAAAAAGGAATCGCCAAAAACTGATAAAAAAAGCTTTATGTCCACGCAATAAGAGCGAAAAAGACATCGCTCGGCATGTTCGGATCGGCTCAACCGACACCTGAAGGTTGAAATTAAAACCACAAACTTACTTCCCTGAACTGAAAAATGAACATTATGTATGCAGAATTGGCTGTAAGGGCCTAAGGGGGCCCCGAGCATTGCACTGCCTAGGGGCCCCGACATGCTTAATCCGGCCCTGCGCATGACTACTAGTTTTCCCTGAAAGCTGCGTATCTATCTATAATGTCTATATCACCAGGCTAGCTCCAGGAAGATAAAAACTAAACATTTCAAACGGTTTTATTGACTGTACTGTCTGTACTACTAGGAGTAACTGACAGTGCTAAGCTTAAGTACGTCTCGTTTAACATAATACAACTTGAGGATTGTTTAATTTGTTTACATACACGGTGTCACCCACTCATCCACATCATAAAAACGGTTCGATTGACACTTTATTCACCAAAATAATTGACTAATTCCAACTGTTACCAATACTAACTACAAACATTGCCCCCGCCTTACGTTATTAGGTAGGTACACTGTGAGCACTAGGTAGGACATAACATTAGTCACTGCAATCGTCAAAGCCAACCGACGTTGCGACACGTTACGTCTTGGTGATAGAGATCGTGATATATGTCGCTAGGCTAGCTCCATAACCGTGACATAATATGACATATGTTGAATGTATACAGTCTAGCGACTTACGGAGCGGATCACCGTACAACCGGCATTAACTGAGCGTACAATGCAGCCTACTCGACGCAATCGACAATTTGACACAGGCCAGAGCTTACTCAAATAAATAGTTATTATGGGGCAAAAGACCCCAAAATGGGCAAACGCAGAACTCCAGACCGCACTCTGTGGGCGCGGGCTGTTAGATATTTTGGAGCACCTCGGCCGCTCCGATATTTCTGACGGCGACCCGAAACCGAGCTGATACTTAAGTGTTAATAAAGTTATTTTAAAAACACCAAAGAATTGATAGCAATATGGACGCATGAAATTGATAAATGTTACCTTAACGCTGGGCGGACAACGAACCACGATGCGGTGTGTAATTCCTGGCAGGCATTAACGGAGATATAAAACAACCATAACCGGCAGGTTAGAATTACACTCAACATCATTAAATTTGTTACTAGGAGTAAAATTTATATCCATTAGTAGAGCAGTAACGTCGTTTAATGCGCAGTGTATATTGCGAGCGTTTTTAATCTGTTTTTTTTTGTTGTGAAAAGCTAGGTAATTGCGATAAACTAATATTTTATATTAAGCTATTATAATGCAGTTTCATACCCGTCCTAATCCCTATTACAAGTACATCCATATCCCGATATTCCACTTGGCCGGAGAAGTAGATCCCATTCATGTCATAAGCCTTCTAATTGACAAAGCCGCTACTGACTGGCATTACTCTTTAAACAAAACAATCTAATCTAGTGTTGTTAAAAGACGTTTACGCCTCGAAGCTTAAATTCACAACACTAAATTCTAATCCCTTAAGGCTTCGCCACACAGGCGCGGTTTCCGGGCGGGGCGTGAGCGTTTTACAGTGAAACCTGGATAAGTGAGATCTCAAGGGACGAGCAGATTTGTCTCACTTAAAGAGGTATTCCACTTACCCAGGCTCTCAGTTAGCCAGGTACAAATAAATTTCTGTCTCATTTACAGAGGGTCCCACTAATAGAGGTGAGAATAGAGGATATATTTCAGTTATAGAGGTGGTTAATAAGGTATTTTGTAATTATCTTTAAAAATAAATAAGATAAAATACCTAATCCTTGTCCCTAAATATTTTTTAAATCTGTTTAAATATTTCATCGAATTTATTTTGAATGATTCTCCAAAGGTTATATTTTTTCAATTAAATTTGATACGGACTTCATTGCGTCTTAGAAATTTATTAAATGAAAATTTATTTATTCGTGTTACTATCAAGATTTCAGCTTTCGTTTCGATAGTTTTAACTACATAAAGTACCTAAATGAAACTTGAAGTCGTTTAGACACAATTAAGCAAATGCGGAATTTGTGGATAGACTAAGATTTAGTAAGAATACGGAAATTGATCAATAAAGTCCAAGTTAGAGAGGTCATAGATTGACGTTATCTCAGATACAGAGGTCAATTCCTATTAAATTAAAAAAAAAACAATTAGGAAAATGTGATCTTATAAAATATAGTCTCAGTAAAAGAGGTAAAATACACTCTCTGTCTCAATTATAGAGGTAAATGTGACTTTAAGATCACAACAACTAATCCCAGTTATAGAGGTTCGTTTTTTCTCACTAACAGAGGTAATTTAGTGCTAAAGTGTCGGGACCGCACCATGAGTCCCAGCTATAGAGGTTTCTCACTTATCCAGGTCCCACTTAACCAGGTTTCACTGTATATGTAAAAGCGGCGCGCCCCGCTCACGCCCCGCCCGGAAAACGCGCCTGTGTGGCGAAGCCTTTAGAGTTGGAGCTCTAAAGAATTGTTTTTATGGTGCGTTCGTTCACATACTTGACAAGTAACGGTCAACTTAGGAAAGCATTTTGGGTGAAATGAAATGTAGGTCTATTATGATAACTGCTTTCCGTAATACCTTGTCAAGCGTTAGATAACACCTTCATCAGTATTAAAAAAAATCAATATACGAGGGGCGTTCAAAATATTCTCGGTATTGATATCTTACGACCTCTTCTAAAATTTCTTTCGTTACTGGCCGCTAAGGTTTATTCATTGACATTAAAAAAAAGTATAATTCGAACCGAGATAGTCTTTTGTTTTTCTGCAATTGCTGAACAAACATGAACATCCTGTGCGAATTGACAATGTTAACTAAATTAGAACATCGATGCGTGATAAAATTCTTGACAAAACAGGGTAAAAATCAAAAAACCATAAAAGAGGAAATGGATTGTGTTTACCGTGAGTCTGCTCCTTCTTTATCTACCATTCAAAAGTGGTCAAGCGAGTTTAAACGCGGAAGGGAGAGTATTGAAGATGACCCTAGACCTGGCCGGCCTGTAGTAGCTACTTCACAAGAAAATATTGATAAAGTGGAAAAACTTATATTGGAAGATGGTCGAGTGAAGGTAAAATCTATAGCACAAGTAACCAATCTCTCTATTGGTACCGTACATGATATTATACATGACCATCTTAATATGTCAAAAGTAAGTGCAAGATGGGTTCCGCGAATGCTGACTCGGCTTCAAAAAGACATGCGTGTAGCTTGTTGTTCCGATTTTATTGACCTGTGCGGTGAAAATCCTGATGAGGTGCTGCAAAGAATAGTTACTGGAGATGAAACCTGGGTTCATCATTATGACCCAGAGAGTAAACAAGAGTCCATGCAGTGGCACATTAAGGGTTCAGCTCATCCCAAGAGGTTGAAGGTCATCCCTTCAGCTGGCAAGGTCATGGCCACGATATTTTGGGATTTTGAAGGAGTATTACTAATCGATTATAAAGAAAAAGGTGTAAATATCACAGGACAGTACTACGCTAACATTCTACGTCAATTAAAGGATGTAATTAAAGAAAAGAGGCGAGGAAAGTTAACCAAAGGTATTCTGCTTCTGCATGACAACGCCCCCGTCCATACTGCTCATATTGCCAAGGCAGCTATTGTTGAACGTGGGTTTAAAACTGTTACTCACCCACCGTATAGTCCGGACTTAGCCCCCAGCGACTTCTTTTTGCTCCCCAATCTTAAAAAGGATCTGCGTGGAAATAAATTTTCTGACGATGAAGCATTGAAGGCGGCAGTGGAGGAGCATTTTTACACGAAAGATAAAAAATATTTTTACGAGGGATTAAAAAAAATAATTGATCGATCTTTTAAGTGTATGAACATAGGGGGGGAGTATATTGAAAAATAAAAATATCAAACTTTTCGTACTTGTTTGTTTTCATTCTCATACCGAGAATATTTTGAATACCCCTCGTAAGTAGTATCATTCATGTCCGGAAGTTCATTAGACGACACGAAGCTAGCAACAAAGGTTGTGGTACCTAATCGTACACGTGGTTCGCAGTGTGCCCCCACCCGGAATCCTCGAGCGCGCCCGGCGCCCCCGGCCGCGGCCGAGTCCCCTGTGACCGGCGCTGCCGTCAAGGTCGCAGACACCTCCTGCTATATTTTTATTCGATATTGCTCTATCATTTACTAGGTTAAGCACATACACGTGGGCACGAAAAGGTAACTTACTTCCTGCTTTGTTACAAGTTTTCTTTAAACTTACTTTTTCCGGCCACCAAAGCTTTATAGCTACAGGTCTAAGAACAATTTGGAATATAATATATGATTAGCGGATTGTAACTTTCGTTTTAGGCTTTACACTTTTAATTGTACACATCATGCAAAAGTGCACGCATAATGTAACATTAGCAAATAATTTTTTATAAGGATTTCTCAATAAATTATTCTTCTAATTTGAGTTTACGCTGTTGGTACCTACAAGTTGCATAGACCACATTTACGGGGCTGGTTAAGGCTTCGTCACACAGGCGCGTTTTCCGGGCGCGGCGTGAGCGGGGCGTGAGCATTTTATATGTAAAAACGGCGCGCCCCGCTCACGCCGCGCCCGGAAAACGCGCCTGTGTGACGAAGTCTTTAAGGTGATTTGGGACCATTTGATGTCAATCAGTAGACAAATTTTAACTTTCAGTACTAGTTTACCATACTTACTTACTTACTGCTGTGGCGCAACGACCCGAAGTGGATCTTGGCCTCCGACACCCAAGACCGCCACGCTACTCTGTCCAAAGCCGTTTCTGTCCAGTCGACGGCGCCGAGTTCGCTAAGGTCTTTCTGCACTTCGTCTCTACAGCGGTACCTAGGGCGTCCAGACGGCCTTCCGCCACTTGGTACTCCAGAGTACGCCCTCCAGACTGCGCGATCTTCCCCCATCCGTACTACGTGCCCGAGCCATCGGAGTCTAGCGGTTTTCGATTCTCCAATGATGTTCGGCTCGGATATCAGATCTTCAATCTCCTGGGTCTTTGCGGAGTCTCCAAGTTCCGTCCTCTCGACATGTGGGTCCCAATATCTTGCGGTAGATTTTCCGCTCAGCTGCCAGCAGCAGCGCGCGCTCCTCTTTTTGTGTTAGTGTCCAGGCTATATTCTTATGTACGGATGCGAATCCGTACATAAGAATTGGCCTTATGACCGTTTTATATATTCGAAGTTTCGTGTTCCTGGACATTAGCTTGGACACTAACACTTTATGCAGGGCAGCAGCATAGCGTAGAGCATTCTGGATCCGGACTTGTATCTCGCCCTCTCTCTGGTTGGTATATCCGTGACGATGCATCCAAGATATTTGAACCTCTCCACGCCTTTATATGAGGTATCTCCACTGTGAGGTCTTTCCTACGAGTCCTCGTGTTTTTGTATCTCTTCATGTGAAGGTACTCAGTTTTGTCGTGATTCACTCGCAGGCCAACCTTCACAGCTTCCCCCTCTAAATTCTGGACTAGTTTACCATACATGACTTATATTACATACGGTTTAAAGTTTAAAACAAACAGAGGCCGTGAGTTCAAGTCCCACCCAAGGCAGTAATTTTTCCACTTAGACCCATTGACATAGATATCTAGGGACTGGCTTTACGGGCAATAAAAATAAGGCATGACAGGGGCCAGTACAGCGTTGTGAAATGGCTACAACGCGATTGGTTGATGAGTTCGCATCACGCGCGCGATTGGTTGACGAGTTCGCATTACGCGCGCTATTGGTCGCAACTAGGGCTTGCAAATATTCGAAACTTTCAGATATTCGAATATTCGACTTTTCCTGACGACGTATTCGAATATTCGAATAATTATTCGAATATTATAAAAAATAAGAAAAGGAACGAGAAATAGGTTTATTATCGTTTTATTCAAAAGCTTTTTTCACATATTTCTAAAACTAAGGATATTTGGCAGAAATCCACTTAATTGACTAGGTTTTATCAGCCTACTACTTATAAGATGCCCACATTTATAAAAACAAGTAAAACGCCAAAATTAGACGTATTTAATATTTCTAGATAAATTTATTATAAATTCGTCGTTGCGTGAAATAATATAACTAACCATCCAAACACCTAGGTATGTAAGATATTTTTTTTAGTAGGTAATTATTTTCTGATTTAAATTAACTTGTAATCACTTAGAGGCCTGTAAAAAGGCCTTTAATTTCATTGTGTTTTGAATCTTTATTGACTTTATTTGTTTTGGCAAGTTATTATTCCTAATGGTCGGCTAATTATATAATATTGGAATATTTAAGGGAAAAAGTTAGTTGAGTACTGGGTGGATTATTCGTCAGCTAAAGGTGCATGGTTAGATTACCAAGTTGGGCAGGTTTGGTATGATTAAATTTGAGAATTGCGATAAATGACAAGGTTTAGACTTTAAAAAATTCGCTTAACGTACGCTTGTACTGAATAAACAGAATGACCCATTAACTTAAAACTTACGCACCGTAAAAATAATTCCTTTTGATTTAGTTTTCTTTTAAATTGAGTTAGGTTTCAATGTATTCACGAAGTCTATCGAGAGGAATACAGTAAAAATATTATTTCCTTCGTATTTGGGTACCTACCGTTCCTCATTCACTGTAAATACCCGTAAAACACACAGAAACTGTAACTACAGCGGATGACATAGATTTTTTTATAGTAATAAAAAATATTCGAAACCTGAGCGGCCGAATATTCGAATATCAAAACAGGTCGAATATTCGAATATTCGAATTGCAAGCCCTAGTCGCAACTAGTCGCGTTAGACTGCACGATTAGCTGGAATTCGTGGGTAACACCGCTGAACTAGTACGATTTTTAGTGCCCCATTAGCCCGTCCTTAGATATTAGATATACGTCAATGCTTAGACCAGGATCTCTACTCTAGAACTGTGTCGTATGCATAATTATTCGACCGCAGTTTGACTTCTAATCCATATTGTGGTGCTCCTAGGCTCCTAGAAACCCGATGTTGCCGGGCTGAAAAGTGGTGCCGTTACCTAGGAGCACCACTACAAGGATCATCAGTCAGAAGTCAAACTGCGGTCTAATAATTATGCATACGACACAGTTCTAGAGATCCTGGTCTTACTGTTAAATTTATTCTAAACTTAAAACAAACAGCCAAGTTTAATGAATATAATATGTACATACAGTAGCCCTGGGTTCTGTTTATCGAAGTACTTAATTTGCTTTGATAGGCCAACCTCCATGTCCATTAGCTTTACTAAATCTAATGTTAGGCTGGGTATGTGTGTTACTAAAGTAGTTTTTAAACATTGCCCTTAGTAACATCCATAAAATTTGACAAAAGATCTGAATGGAGGGGTGGCTTGTGAGTCGTGCCCTTTGGACACTGTTGTCATGTGCCTGTTTTTGCCAAAGTTAAGGTAAATTATGGTTTTAATTTACCGCCATTTAAGTCTTTGAGATGATTCGTCATCACATTCAGAGTGTTAATTATAATAATTAAATATACTATAACTACCTACATAGTACAAAGGATTGACAACAGCGTACAGGAAGTCGAGCCAAGACACAATATACGCATGTATCCTGTTTTATTATCGGACTCAATTAACTCGTGCAACGTCACTTATTCCAACTTGTTTAATTAAAAGGTCGATCCTTGCAATAAGTGCTGGCTGAGCCTGAAATAATAGCACTACCGATGTCACCATAGATGACATTTACATGATTCCATAATGACTCTCAATAATTAACGAGCCTACGACGTATATAGTTAACGTCAATTTGTAACTCGATTTACTTTTAGAAATATATGGATTTTATATTTGAGTGACGACCCCTCTCCCGATTCTTTATAAATAAATTCCCTGACCAATATCGACTATTACAAAAGAGATCAGAATTCTGCCCCCCTCCCATGTAGCCTTGGCAGTAAGCTGACAATTACTAAGTTTTGTTACGCATTTTAAGCGACATATTTGAATATTATTTTTGTTACAGTGGCCCAGTCAGAAGACTCACCGGTTGCAATGAAACTCAAGAAAATATGTCTAAAGACGCCAATCGGGGAAGAACAAGCAGCACAGGCAGTTCTAGACCCCGCGATAGGTAAGTTAGCCATCATCAACACAAAAGGGTATAGCCGGGTAAGCATAGCCAAACTGCCCTTAGCGAAAAAAACAATTTCCTTTTACTGGATTATTAACCTATGTATATGTAGTGCTTTCACCAAATATTAAGCCTGAAATGCTTCAGATTTAAAAAAAAATGCAAAAAAAGAAAAATCATTTTTATTTTATTACAGCCAAAGTACTAATCCGATTTCTTTGTAATTTAGGTATGTTGTATATACAATTAAGGTCGCTTTCTGAAAAAAATAATATTGAAGTGTCTCTTAAAATAATAGTAAAAAGCGGCCAAGTGCGAGTCGGACTCGCCCATGAAGGGTTCCGTATTTAGGCGATTTATGACGTATAAAAAAAAAACTACTTACTAGATCTCGTTCAAACCAATTTTCGGTGGAAGTTTACATGGTAATGTACATCATATATTTTTTTTAGTTTTATCATTCTCTTATTTTAGAAGTTACAGGGGGGGGGACACACATTTTACCACTTTGGAAGTGTCTCTCGCGCAAACTATTCAGTTTAGAAAAAAATGATATTAGAAACCTCAATATCATTTTTGAAGACCTATCCATAGATACCCCACACGTATGGGTTTGATGAAAAAAAAATTTTTGAGTTTCAGTTCGAAGTATGGGGAACCCCAAAAATTTATTGTTTTTTTTCTATTTTTGTGTGAAAATCTTAATGCGGTTCACAGAATACATCTACTTACCAAGTTTCAACAGTATAGTTCTTACAGTTTCGGAGAAAAGTGGCTGTGACATACGGACGGACAGACGGACAGACAGACAGACATGACGAATCTATAAGGGTTCCGTTTTTTGCCATTTGGCTACGGAACCCTAAAAATTGAGATGAAAATTTTCAGAAAAATAAAAAAAATACGTGCGAGATAGCGACAGTTACCAAATTTACATATTTTATGTAGAATTTAATAATGTTTAACATATATTTTTTTCAAAAATTAAAATCGGGATTAACAGTGTGAAAAACTCGAATTTGTAACATCCCATAATACTCTCTCTTCATACAAGCAAAGCTAAGTAGTCATAAACGAATGAAGTATATTGTGAACGCAGTCTTTACGAATTTGAATTTAGAATGTGACGTATTTTATTCATCAAAGGAACAGACATTTTTCAATCGTTAACGCTCTGTATAAAATTCGTGCCTGTTTTCCTGTTCCCGCGCTTTTTTTAGGGTTCCGTAGCCAAATGGCAAAAAACGGAACCCTTATAGATTCGTCATGTCTGTCTGTCTGTCCGTCCGTATGTCACAGCCACTTTTCTCCGAAACTATAAGAACTATACTGTTGAAACTTGGTAAGTAGATGTATTCTGTGAACCGCATTAAGATTTTCACACAAAAATAGAAAAAAAAACAGTAAATTTTTGGGGTTCCCCATACTTCGAACTGAAACTCAAAAATTTTTTTTTCGTCAAACCCATACGTGTGGGGTATCTATGGATAGGTCTTCAAAAATGATATTGAGGTTTCTAATATCATTTTTTTCTAAACTGAATAGTTTGCGCGAGAGACACTTCCAAAGTGGTAAAATGTGTGTGGCCCCCTGTAACTTCTAAAATAAGAGAATGATAAAACTAAAAAAAAATATATGATGTACATTACCATGTAAACTTCCACCGAAAATTGGTTTGAACGAGATCTAGTAAGTAGTTTTTTTTATACGTCATAAATCGCCTAAATACGGAACCCTTCATGGGCGAGTCCGACTCGCACTTGGCCGCTTTTTAAATCTCTGAATGCCGTTCGCCCTAGCCGCATACAGCCACGGAGTTTAAGGTCCGCGCTCAGCGAAATAAATCGCGTTCTAAATTCAAATTGCGTTGGGAATATAACTTTCTAGTATAACGTACAAGTTATTTTGTATGAAGAGAAGGTATTATGGGATGTTACAAATTCGAGTTTTTAACACTGTTAATCCCGATTTTAATTTTTGAAAAAAATATATGTTAAACATTATTAAATTCTACATGAAATATGTAAATTTGATAACTGTCGCTATCTCGCATGTATTTTTTTTATTTTTCTGAAAATTTTCATCTAAATTTTTTACTATTATTTTAAGAGATAATTCAATATTATTTTTTTCAGAAAGCGACCTTAATTGTATATACAACATACCCAAATTACAAAGAAATCGGATTAGTACTTTGGCTGTAATAAAATAAAAATGATTTTTCTTTTTTTGCATTTTTTTTTTTAAATCTGAAGCATTTGAGGCTTAATATTTGGTGAAAGCACTACATATACATAGGTTAATAATCCAGTAAAAGGAAATTGTTTTTTTCGCTAAGGGCAGTTTGGCCATGCTTACCCGGCTATACCCTTTGACCCTTTCACCGCCTTGCAAGTCTTGCAACACACGTACAAAACTCAGTCCTACGCCATGGCGCGCCAGCAGATTGACTACCAGGCGGTCTAGCACAACTTGTGTTCTCGCGCGCGAGTCCATACTTGAAGTCGCGCCAGATGTATGGAGTCGCGCGCGAGAACGCAACTCATGCTAGACCGCCAGTACAGATCGTTTACCTGATAAAAGGACTATACAAATACATACATATCTATAACAGGCGCACGACACTGATCTATTTTTATGTAAATGACATTAGTATGTCAAGAAAACGCTTTAGGGATTTTTTAATACTTAAATAAGTTTTTTGCAAAAATTTCATTTTTGGTACACGCTTTTATCGCTGACTGTACTTTTCTTACGACAGACAACTAATACTTATCGAGACAATTCTAAAAAGCGGCCAAGTGCGAGTCGGACTCGCCCATGAAGGGTTCCGTATTTAGGCGATTTATGACGTATTCAAAAAAAACTTCTTACTAGATCTCGTTCAAACCAATTTTCGGTGGAAGTTTACATGGTAATGTACATCATATATTTTTTTTAGTTTTATCATTCTGTTATTTTAGAAGTTACAGGGGGGGGGACACACATTTTACCACTTTGGAAGTGTCTCTCGCGCAAACTATTCAGTTTAGAAAAAAATGATATTAGAAACCTCAATATAATTTTTGAAGACTTATCCATAGATACCCCACACGTATGGGTTTGATGATAAAAAAATTTTTGAGTTTCAGTTCGAAGTATGAGGAACCCCAAAAATTTATTGTTTTTTTTCTATTTTTGTGTGAAAATCTTAATGCGGTTCACAGAATACATCTACTTACCAAGTTTCAACAGTATAGTTATTATAGTTTCGGAGAAAAGTGGCTGTGACATACGAACGGACAGACAGACGGACAGACAGACAGACAGACATGACGAATCTATAAGGGTTCCGTTTTTTGCCATTTGGCTACGGAACCCTAAAAACCCCTAACACAATTAGGTTGCGTTGTTTCATCACAGAGTTCCTATGGCCACCTCCTGTCTCCATCATCAGATCAGCTCAATGGTACCATAATATTGCATTGTCACCCGACTTACATGTGTATGCAAAGTTTCAGCTCAATCGGAAACCGGGAAGTGAATCAAATTTAACTTGCAAGATTCCATTACATGTTAGGTACATACAGGTCGACCTAATAAAAGCGTGTTAAAAACATGGGCGCCTGGGCGGGCTGTTGTAGTTAGTATACGTGGCCGTGAAGGGGTTAAAAAAGAAATATGTAGGTACTTATCATTAATTAACTGTACAGCAGAAATTATCCTTAATATTCGTTTATAACATTGATTGTCTAGATAAATATGTCTGTTAATACATAATGATTAACAGTGAGTTACAATTTGCACACCACGTCTTTGTTTCTAACTGTTTTGACCACCTGTTTTTGTCTAGGTAACTTCGACGTCGGAAATGAACGTAAGTTAACATTTTATATTACTTAGATCTCTTTTTCGCTATTTTCTTACTTTTGATTATTCTGCTTTCTTAGTTTCCTTAATACATAAACGTCTTATGTATTGCGAACTGCGACGCCGCCCCGTTGATTGAATTGTGCTCTTTTTCCTCGCGATACATCGACTCATGATGTCATCGATTTAATTGCGGTGGCCTCTTGATTAGCTACATTAAATTAAAAAGGCGTTACGGTTGTTCGAAGTAAGCATCAATAGCACCGATTATCGATTGACGTTTCCTCTGTAAATATTTTATTCGCTGGTCACTTCGCCGCTCATTAAGTACTTGACTAGTTGAGAGGCAGCTTCGATCATTCCCTTTTAAGTTGTGCCTATGATTTGCTGCGGTTATTGCATGGTACATTAGTACATTAGGTGACACCCATCACAGCATGTGTGGCCGGCGGCGAATGTGATAAGGGGGGATTATAGTTTTGTGTAAGATCTTTGTATGACGTCTTGTAGATTAGAACATCGTAGTGCATGTGTTATGATTTGTGGCACTTAGATTAACTCACAAGAAGGTACATGTTATTCTAACTAAACTAATTAAGATATTAGTTACAGGTTATTTATTCTTTATGCTTTCGGTAATTTCTGCATTCGGTCTTCATAAAAGTTAGGTATGGCGGACGAGCGGCGCTCACTGTGCGTGACGGACTGACGGTTTACATCACATTGCTCATCGCGTATATAGACATGCTCGGATGTACTGTCAGCCGCTTATGTTGATAAAATTTATATGTATAGGTAGTCGTGCACAGGTCGTTAATGGTGTACCTACGTGGATCTGTTGTATGGTACGCGGGTGGAATAACCTATAATTAGATGCGCGTACACCAATCCTCAACCGAGGCACTCGTGGACGTCTCGTTCGCCCGACATCCGCTAACCAATGTAGTGCAAAGCAGTCATCCTATCGCCGCATATCAACGCTGATTTGAACCGGGAACTGTTGGATGCGAGATTCGAGGAATCCTTAATGAAATTTATATGTTTCCGGCGTTTCTTCGTAAACGAATGGGGAATCCAATTGTATTTTACAAGAAGCTCGAGCTACTTGCGTTGATTTTTTAATATATAATTAATTTATATAATGAGGTAGCAACCGATTAGCATATGATCGTAACGGTAGTAAGGTCTCATGCAGTCATGCAGTAGTACCGTAGCGAGCGAGGTGTCTGGCGCGCGAGGGCGGCCCGGAGGTCCCGGGCGCCGGCCGCGCCGCTGCAGCGCCGCGGCGTGTTATCCGCCGTGCGTGGCATAGCGTTGCAAGTTGCAACTCTCCTCCATGGCCGGTAATTTGATTGGGCCCGAGCTGTCACCTATGCGCCGCAGTCGCCCGGCCGTCGCTCGCCGGCTATCGATTAGAGCCCCCGCCCTCTTACCCCGCGCCTCCCGCGAACCGGATCTCGTCACGCCGCCATTGTGTACCCGCGACGCTTAAAACGCATTCGTTTCTCCCGATGCGAAAACGACGCATTCCTTCCGCGCGCCCGCCCGCACCCCGCCGCCCGCCGGCCGCGCCGCATCGCGCCACGCAGGGCCCAGTCGACCGACCCTCTCATTACACTTTTACCACATTACCACTCCGCCACTCAGCCGCCGACCGCGCCAAACAAAACCGACCATTGACAATCCTTTCATATCACCGAACACGCCGTAAACCTCCACGTTATTCGCCCGCAACAAAACGAATGCAATAACAGTATGCTGCTTTCTGCTACTTTATGACGAGCTTCGTCATTAATAGGTATCGCAACTGCTGTAGGTAACGAAATGCTGCCCCATTTTATGTCATAGGTCATAGACAAACGTAGGAAATATCCCATACATGCGCTCGCGCAAGGCAAACCGAAAAGTCGTATTTATCTGAAAAATAAGTCTGATCAAGTGATCACTGCCTATGTTATTGACTTGTCAAAACTATATTGACACTTGGTTAAGACACTTAGGGCTCATTTAGACGATGCGAGAACTCGCATGCGAGTTTCATTACATTGCGGGTTTTGATCGGTCGGTTGAATTGGACGTAACCGTCCGCAATGTAACTAGAATCGCATGCGAGTTCGCGCGCCGTCTAAATGAGCCCTTAGTAAGAGTAACTCTTACTCAACTCTCAACTACATAGTTCCTACCACAGAACATATTAAAGAGGTTAGAATGGCTATCGCGCAGTTAGTATCGGAAGCGGAACCGGTGTCGCCGCTCGTTCCTCTCCACATTTACTAACACTCGCGCAACGGTAGTAAAAACTTGTGTGCGTGGTGAATGGATACGCCTCCTTTAAACATATGACGTCTGGCTGCTTAATCTCTTCTTAATCTGAACGTTATTGTGCCGCAAAAAGGCATGCGAGTAGCATGCGAGCGTTTGCTCAAAACCCCGCGGCGACACGTACCCTGCTCGCATCGCCATTCTACTTGTTCTGTGGTTCCTATAAACGAAAGCAACTTTTCTACTAATTCTACTACCTCGCAACCGAACCGAATACATATTAAGATTCCTACTTGTTCCAACGTTCGTCACTGTTACATGTATATGTATGAGCAATGCCGTGTACAGGTTGAACGAACGAATTCGAACGTAGCCAACGAAGGGCCTTCGCTGGCCGTCGTTGGTCCGGTCTGGGCGGTTTAGCGAACGCCAACAAACGTTCGTGGGCGTTCGCCGGTGATCCGGAGCGTGACGGCAACGTCAAAGGAACTGACCCATTCGGCCGAATTTAGTGTGGACGGCCCGGCCGCCGAAGGCCAACGAACGCATGCTCAGTTTTTATAAGATGAGATTGTCCACCGTCCCCGCTTTCGTTTATTTTTCTTTTCCTTGCTAACCCAAATACTTACAACAAAGAGTATTATTAGTGTTCCGTACAAAACTTTGTTTTTAAGTTAAATTTAGTTTGTAGTTAGTTGTAAGTGTATGGACTCAAGGTCTGAAATAAATGATTTTTTTTTTTTTATAAGTTGGACAACATGACCAGCATCAATTAAACATAGAACATTGTAAGCAGATATGTACTAGAATCCGAGTGTACAGTCAGCAATACTATTAGCTTAGCACCTTTGCATACAAACTTCTATGCAGTAGGTACCTTTTCTCTGCAGCTGAGTGTAGAATCAACCTTGCATCAACAATATATTAATGTTAGAATTTGTATATTATCAATATTATCATTATCATACGATTTCAAATAAATAACTTGTTCATATTGCTCAAGTGACAATTCTATGACAAGAGTCCAATTGAATGAATTTATTTAGCACGTAGATTTAGATTGTTATTATCATAATATAAAATTGCAATTTAACCTCGTGAGTCTAAATCTAAATGTACATTAAAATGTACATATTCGTTGCAAGCTAATTTGAACCTTATTAAATTGTACAACGGGACTTAATCGCGTATGTAAATTTTAAGATTTACCTCCGACGTTTCAAGGACGGTGTTGTCCCCGTGGTCAGACTTCTCCGAGACCACGGGGACAACGCCGTCCTCGAAACGTCGGAGGTAAATCTTAAAATTTTGATACGCGATTAAGTCCCGTTGTACAATTTAATAATGTGTAAAAATCGTGAAAGTTTAAATCAGTATAATTTGAACCTTACATGAAACAAATAAAGTAGCATTTCTTTTGTTTCATTGCGTTTTAAAACAAACGAAATTGGTTCCTATTTAATTATATTAGTAAGGTTCAAATTAAAAATTTGAATACTTTCTATGGTGGGTCTTACGAGGATAAAAAAATATCCTAATCGAATTACATTATTTAATAAATTAATAAAAAAATATCCAATTTATACCATATAAGCTCCTTTTGAAGAAGCCAATCCCTTGATTAGCTTCTCCCAAGTCTTTACATCTTTCCAGCGTCATTAGAGAGGCGACCTAAAAATGCAGGGTGCATAAGAAATTACATCGACCCGTGTTTTATCCATCAATACCAAAATGCAATGTACCGAACCGTTACCCGGATACAAAATAAAGCAGGTATTATGCTATTTATAGGTACATTTTTAGGGTTCCGGCGTCAACTAGGACCTTATATAGGGTGGTCCAAACCTCGACGTCAAAAATTTTTTTTAGATTCCTCACATCGTGGGCTATCAGAATATACCTCATGTATGTTAGCCGATTTTTCGTAGTTTTCGAGTTATGAATTTTTGAAGTTTTAAATTTTTTAAGAAATTCCGGGATGAACCAATTTCTTTATTTAAAAAAAACTATTGAACTATTTTGAATGTTTCTTTTTTAGCGCTGGCGGTTCACCAAAAAACGCTGCAAATGGTGTTAAAGGTATGAACGTCGTCGTTTTTGGACGTCGAGGTTTGGACCACCCTGTATGTAGTTCGTAGTTCGCCATGGCAAGGCTTTTTGCTCCGTGACCGTAGTGGTGACCGTTAGTGCTAGAAAGCCACAATTTGGTCATCAACCATCATGTTCCTCGCGTTATCCCGGCAATTTTGCCAAGGTTCATGGGAGCCTGGGGTCCGCTTAGGAACTAATCCCGAGAATTGG
Source organism: Cydia amplana (assembly GCF_948474715.1). Classification (NCBI taxonomy): domain Eukaryota; kingdom Metazoa; phylum Arthropoda; class Insecta; order Lepidoptera; family Tortricidae; genus Cydia; species Cydia amplana. The sequence continues at coordinate 7,820,318 of NC_086085.1, forward strand.
CGTAGGCATTAGTTTTTACGAAAGCGACTGCCATCCGACCTTCTAAGTCAGAGGGTAAACTAGACCTTATTTATTGGGATTAGTCCGGTTTCCTCACGATGTTTTCCTTCACCGAAAAGCGATTGGTAAATATCAAATGATATTTCGTACATAAGTTCCGAAAACTCGTTGGTACGAGCCGGGGTTTGATTGAACCCGCAACCTCCGGATTGAAAGTCGCACGCTCCTACCGCTAGGCTACGACACGAGCGCTAGCGCTGTCTGTTCGTCCGCGTATTAGATCACTGACTCATACCGATCATCATTATCAACATCCGCACCCTGTATATTTATGTTCCACTGCTGGGCATAAGCCTTCTCTCACGCTCGAAAGGGGTTGGCATAGTACAGAACAATCATCCTCACACTGGCCCAAAGCAGATTTGAGACTTCATCTTTGAATTTTTTCGCAAATGGGTGCAGGACTTCTTCCTTCACCGAAAAGCTAGCGATTAATATTAAATTACATTTCGTACATCTTCTTCCTCGTGTTATCCCGGTATTTTTGCCAAAAGGGTCATGGGAGCCTGGGGTCCGCTTGACAACTAATCCCGAGAATTGGCGTAGGCACCAGTTTTTACGAAAGCGATTGCCTTCTGACCTTCCAACCCAGACGGGAAACTAGGCCTTATTTCATAGTATTCATTTAGTAGGTAATAGAATTTACTTTTCCAGTAAGCTTCATTATTGGTCAGGGCAATCCCGTTGTTTAGCAGTATTAGGACACCGAGTAGCTAACAAAAAGCTACGAAACACAAATTGAAAATCTATCGTTGAATATAATTAATTTATAATGTAGATCAAATTTATAGATTCGACCTTTGAGTTACCTTCTCAAGTTATTATGGGATTGGTAATCCGGGTTGCAAAATAATTATTGTACTGTTATCAGTTGTTTGGGAAAAGGGCGTCATTGACCTCTACGAAGAGAGCAGAGGCGTCGCGGTTTCGCCACTAGGTAGGTACCTAGCTGACGGTTGCGCGCATGCCTGTTCCTAAGGTCGCGCCCGCCGCTGCCTTCCGATGGAAATCATTCCAATTAAAATGGCACATGACGATTTTTGTGACCACATTACGGCGGGAAGGTCACCCTTCGCACCTGTTGTCGCATTTCGCCTCTGAGGCCGACAAAGCGGAGACAGTGCGGCCGCATCTTACCGGCGGCCGCTGTTGTCACTGCGGTGTTTCGCGGGCGGCAGATTTATTTGGACGTACCCCCTGAAGGGGGCGCGGGGCCGGGCGCGCCACCCACCACGCCACCTCCACACATTTGACTGGATCAATAAGTAAGCAAAGGATGCCCGAGCAGAAAAACCATACACCCGACCACCCCAAGGGGGCACACGTAACCGACACCCCCCCCCCCCCACCACTAGCGGGGGGAGGACTCTACAGATTGCCATTTTCTCTTTGCCTACGCTTTAATTAGTTGCGTAGTGACGCGTAATGTGGCCCTAATCCTCTGTTATTAAATTGCCAAACTACCCCCATCCCTAGTCGAGGCGACCGCTACCGAATGTCGCATATCCCTTGAAAGATCTCAGAACCACTAAGCTATCAAAACATTAAACCCGACGACAAAATCTAACCTTTTGGTACCGTCATACTGCTATAAAAATGACATAAACACTCTATAATATGTCTTCCAAAAAGTATGAATACCGATAAAAATCTCCGACACAAAATATTCATTCGAAGCGGACTCCGCTCGCGGAATATGCCGCTTTTATGCTCACTCGTATTCATCACACCATTTTTTTTATTATTATGTAGTATGCGTAAACGAAAAACAACTAAAGTGTTAACATACGATTGTATTTCGTATCTGGCACCATTATTCATATATACTACATAATTATTTTCGAACTTTAAGATTTGCATTAATTCTCTAGATTCCATAAAATAAAAATTTGACTTACTGCAAAGACATAGGTAGGTAACTATCGTCTGGTGAAACCTTAGTTGAGCATTATGTCAAAAAACTTCATTAGCGTCGTGTTGAGGCTTTTTCAACTAGTCGAACTCAACACATATTTCCCACTAGAAGCCTCCAGTAAACCCTAAACTGCCAATAGTCACCTCGTAATATACCCATACCTTCTCTAAGTCGTTTTTCTAATTTTCGTTTCTTATTAATAAACTACAGAAAAGTCAATTCTACCAGCCACCATAAGGAAACGACTCAACATTTGATTTGATAACTTTGCCACACATGTGGATAAAATGCAACAGAGCCTTTAGCATCTGGTGCGGTAAAAATACAATTTCAGAACATAATGTTTATATAATATATTCTATACTATACTAATTCAATTGTTATTATTTTACAAAAGAAAAAGGGTTAATGAAAATTAGAATGACCCAGATACGGGTATCTTCCGGTACTCGAGTTTTACTACCCACTGACAGCGCGTGGAATCCTTTCTGCCCCACTCGGATGGCACTAAATTCGGAGCGGTATTATATCTCTCAAAACACATTTATTGCAACGAACGACCATTAATTTAGGTTCATCAGAGGGTGCTTAATGAGAACCCTGGTTTAAAACTGAAGTGACAATTAGTTTTGCATTCACCCTAGATGGCCACGCTACAGTAGTGTGGGTTTTGTAGGTAATTCGCACTAATTTACTGCATGAATGCTACATATTTGTTGTATTTCGAGTTCGCTTATGATAACGCTTGATGCTACATTCATATTCCGCATTCCATATGCTAAGAATGCACTGATACTGTTCGATGGTATGTTTTAGTCATATATCTGTGTATATATCTACATAAGTATAGGGAACCAAATCGACTACATTGTATTGAGGACAGGGTTATTTATAAAACTATGACACTTAAGGTCTAATTTTTGGTTTTCGTGGCAGATTCGCCAATTTGGCCTACTTAAATTGGCCAAAATGGTGGTAATGGTGAATATCGAATGATCCTTACTTGTTAAAAACGTAAAAAAGCACCCATGGCCGGTGAATTAACTTATAGGTTGTTACCTATAAGTTGTGTGTAATTGTGTTCAATCAATAGGTATTGGATAATCATATCATAATAGTTCTTATCTCGTATTACACTTGATGCAGTAATTAGCCAAGAAAATCGTCATTAAAATTTCTAGATCACTTTAAAACTCAGCCAATCGTTTTGCAAATTGGGCTGGTGGCGATAAAAACGGGCCGGTGTTTCAGCCGTGATTTTTTGCCGGCGCGTGGCGTCGGTCGCCTCGATCGTCGAGTGCGCCCTAGCTCCTTCGCGATGCCAATCCAAATAATTATCATAAAGTAAATCCCCCGCAATTCGGCCGCCCCCGGCCCGGAGCGCCGCAGTAAATGGCGGGCCCTCGCCGCCGCCGCCGCTACAACATAGGGATGGCGATGCCGACCGATAGAATGCTTTATCATGTATGTCGATACATCACCATATCTCACCTCCCAATGCACGGGCCTTGCCTTGTCTATCGTACGGAAACATAAATGATAGAGTCCTCCGTTACGATGTACCTAATAATATAACTTAGTACTAGCGACCCGCCCCGGCTTCGCACAGGTTAACTAATTACATATACATAAACCTTCCTCAAGAATCACTTTACCGATAGGTGAAAACCGCATGAAAATCTGTTCAGTAGTTTTTTGAGTTTATCGCGAACATACAAACACAAACAGACAGACGCGGCGGGGTACTTTGTTTTATAAGGTGAAGTGATTTAACGTTGATTGCCCGTTAAATGGAAAAAATAATTGATCATGCATAATTGAAGGGTACACGGAAAGAACATGTCTAGATGTGTTAATACTTATACGTACATAAGTATATATATATATCGGAGAAGGATGGTCCTAATGGCGGTGGGCGCGTGGGCATGGTACCTCGATGTATTACTTCACAGCCAAAATTGTAGGTATGCTACCAACGCATGAAATAAACATTCAGACTTGTTAACCATACTAGTGCCTACTATATTTCAGTACTAAATAATCAAAACGACCAATCACTATTCCAAAATGATTTGATTTAAAATAAAAAGATCACTTGAAATCGTTCAAATCTTTATTTTACAAAAGTAAGCTTCTAATGGCACATAAGAAATCAAAATAACACTTGGAAATAAACACTTAGCTAAATGGTTAAAGAACGTCAGAATCTATAAGCTTTCAGAATAATCCTTCAGGTATAAGCCTTCAGGAACGTAGCGAATTAGGCACGAACTTGCCTAACGTCCGATCTCTAGCGCGGTCCGATCAAGAAGAAGGAAGCCAGCTCCAGCGGCGGAGCCAACCGCTCCCGCCTCCAATTCAAGTTGGTAAACCTGCCTGACCAGTCTACCAACATAACGACAAAAATGCCCACTCGTGCCTACGTTCACTCAAGATATACCTCTTGATGTTCCGAAGCCTTCTACCTGTCATCTTAGTTCAACTATACGCCAATAAATGGTGGCGCCACTCACTACGCAAATTTATTATTCCGTTACAAGCAAATAATACGTAGCCAAACATTGCTAATCGACTTTATACAGGCGTTTAACTATGAACTGTAATGCTACAATACGTCCTTCTGGCGTCTCGCTCCGACATATATATATATTAAGATTTAACTCATTCCAAATATTCCAGTAATTCAGTTTTGTTAGTTTATTGCTTAGATTGAATCAAAAATCGTGAAAAATTTATGTATGTTGCGTATCGATATCGACAATGGGAAACCGAGAAGCATTATCGACTGGCCCTCAACTACCTAACTCTCAGCCGGGAGGACCGAACAATCGCATTTTCAGTTTTTGCCTCACACCAACTCTCATCTCGGTATTGCCGTTGGAATTAATTTCACTCGCTTGTTTTAATGTCTTTCTCATCTTTTTGTCTCCTTCACCCTTACCTTATTATGCCAATAATGGTTTAGATTTGTATCCGGTCGTCTTAATTTCTTTTTCATTTATTAAGCGAAAACTTGTTTCAATCGCGTCTTAAAATAATGCAACATCGAAAACATTATTCAAACAAAGTATTATTATTCCACGCTATACATTGTGCCTTGCATTGTACTAAAGAATTCTGTGACATCTGTCGTATAATACACGCCCTATTTAACGCCGAAATCGGCCGGCTTACCGAACGGAGCTTTTATTATTACTCGTGTGTAATTAGTTAGGTGTCTGCGTGGTAATAATAAGTAGCCCGAACCCACCCCGAGCCCCTCCCCTCAAGCCGCCGGCACGCGCTACTTACCTCATTCAGGAACCATCTTAACTCAAGTTTTAATGGATAAGAGACTCATGCGTTAACTTACCTTTGTCAGTACATAACAATTTGAGGTGTTGAATTGTAATGAGGTCACAGCACAGACATGTGCTTCATGAGCTCATGACATGGGCACGACGCTTTGCTGCAACGCCGCGAGCTTGCATGATATTCCAAGCGCCTACCGAGAACAAACAGTCATCTCCTAGGGGCATCCTAATATCAGTGGTTCTCCCGCTTACCCATAGTGGTTATGAATCAATTGCACTGGTTGCCTTGACGCTCGTGTTTAAAGCATGAGCTATTGGAATAGAGAGCCTTTCCTCAGCGGGGTTCTTTTGTCAGCCCGCGAGACCGACAGTCCCCATGTTTACTTTTTCGGCGACAACGCCCCACTTGACTTTACACTGATACAGGAAAACATACGCGACTGTTTCAAATGCGGAAGTTTTAATGATCCTTTGAATGTTTCCTTTTTATTTCAGTCAATTAAAATTGTAATGGGATATGTTTAATCATTTGCATATTCATTATGTGGGACAGACATATTATCTGTAATAAACAAAATACGATTACCAGACGAAGTTTTACGTCGGCGCGTTGTAATTAAATAAATATGCCTCGTGTCGTAATGGCGGCGCTCGTGTACACCGGCGTATAAAAATTATGAAGCTGACGTGGGCATGTTTCGCAACACCTGCCGATGCCGCTCGCCCGCCGCCGCGCCGTCCGCCGGCTGTCCGCGGGATCACAATCATCCGCTCTTTACTCCGACATCAATTAATGCTGCACATTTACTTTACCTTTTATGGCCCTGTCCTGGACTTTTATAATCATAAATGCGACAAAAAAACATCATAGCTTGGGTTAACGAGAACTTTGCTTTTATTGCGCATAAAAAACTCGTTGTATGGCATGTCCTTGCATGCGGTTGCCCAAGCGCATTGATTGGTGCGATCTCTCGAAACCAAACTTCCGCTGCTATGGTTACCTAGATGGTTACCTGCTTAAGTATAGATTTAATGTCTGTAACAACAAACTCTCTATTTAACTTAAAGATGAAGCTCTTGTAAGAAAGAATTCACCATTTGCATGGGCGGCGCTTGGACAGGTGTTTTATACAATGCTATATTTTATTTGAAGTTTTTTTTTTCTTAATTCAGAAGAAGACATTATTGCTTAACGTACCTATTTCCAGTGTATATGTAATGGGCTTTTTGCATTCGTGGGCTCGTTGCCAAGTTACGTTTCTCTGTCTAAGTATGTTGAGCATATAAAATTTAATTTACGCTACGCTATTGTTAAATAATCTATAGTTTTTGATCATATGTGGGTGTCCTATCGTGGTAAATCTCTAATATAAAGATTTGGTATAAACTAATACCCTATGATTGGCCTTTTAGTAAAGTAGTCATTATGGCCTTTATTTAAATAAAGTAGAAATCCTACAGTCATCATAAATGAAAGTTGAAGGGGCCAAGTATTGAAGTGACATCGGTATGGTATGGCTTACCCTACACAAAAGCATGCCATTATAGATAATGTAGTTTTAATAGATAGTGACGGCCAAAAGGCCAAATAGGAGTATATCACCTTTGTTACCATAGAAAGAAGGATGTGTACCGATATTTGGTCGTCATTATATCTACTTGACGCTGAGTAAATTTAAATATTAAGGAACACTATTCTTCATACAATACAAAATGATCAGAAATTCAATAAGAGTTATCTTTTAATTCCAGCGTCAATGGAGGAGGAATCTAGCGAGCTGCCAGGCACAGACGGCCTGGCACCCAAGCAGCGACACCAAGCCAAGCACCGAGAGCTGTTCCTCTCGCGGCACGTGGAGACGCTGCCCGCCACGCACATCCGCGGCAAGTGCACTGTCACGCTACTCAACGAGACAGAGTCGCTGCTCAGCTATCTGAATAAGGATGTGAGTATGTACCGGAGTAGGGCGGCACCGCGAACACCTCCACGACATACGTCACGGCACACACACCTACACTGCCTAATATGAGTATAAAATTCACAATTCGTAAACCGAAATAAATGTCATATAGGCACGAAGGAAAAAATGACCAATGCCTCCAGTGCTCAGGGCTGGAATCGAACCAGCAGCAGCTCTGTTTACCTACGCGACAGAAAAAATGAAAATGAAAATTCGTAAAACTTTAAGGGCGCCTGTACACGGTGCCGCCGCCGCGCCGCCGCCGCACCTTCGCGCTACTTTGTACATAGCGCGAAGATGCGGCGGCGGTACCGTGTACACGAGCCCGTGCGGCGGCGGCGCGGAGGCGGCACCGTGTACACGCGCCCTAATATTGTCTTCGGTTACCGCGATAGTTACTCATAAAATAAAACTATTAAAACGGATTATATCGCGTATATTGAATTTATTCTACATCCCCATAAAACGAAACAAAACTTTTTTACGTAATACCCATCACAATCACATGCTGTAATCAGTATGCATGTATATATTGTCGGCATCTAATTAACAGCGAAAATATACAAATATATTAGATTAATAAAGTTTCCAATTTCATGTGCGTAGGAATAAGGAGAGAGATGTTACGATAAAATACAGAATAAATACCTCTTCTTGTCTTGACTTATGTGTTATGTCCCTTAGTTCGCTTGTTCGTGTATTTTTGTATTGTCTACCAGTAAAACGAAAACATGATCTTAGTGGCATAAAGATAATCAAGCCCGTAGAGGTTAAACGTGTCTTATTTTTAACGTAACATTTGTTATCCAAAGCATTGGCTATTTGCATTAGTACCGATTAAGTCAACTTGCAAAATAAGGCCACAAAAATGTACCCAACGCAACGTAATAACGCGTTTAATCTATATAGTTGCTAGATTATTCCTAATATATTTTTGTGACATTTACCAAAAGGTGTCACCGATTTGGACTAAATGTTCAGTTTAATATATCATTGATGATATTGTTTATCTTATCTCAGTTACCGGCACTCATTTCGCTGATTGCTTCTGGATTCCGGAACAGTGCTAACGTGACTATTAAGTCACATCACGCCTTGAACTGATGTCAACTTCCGTTTGATTTGCATTGAGAATCGAGACAATACTTGCTCTTTTTTTCACCGAAACGTCTTTAATAGTCTGATCCTAGAAACCAGTAGGCGAGGTTCATGAGATCCCAAATTTTGCAACTCGTCAAGTTATTTAAGTAGTTTCTACGTTCTCATGACACGAGCTACAGATTCAATAAAGATGCCATTTTCAAGGATATCCGCCAACTCTAGAGGTTATTGCGCAGTTATACGAATATCCTTGTACCTACTTGTTCAAGTATTCCCGAATAACTCCAACTTCCAAGGCTATGTGTTAATCCAAACTTTTTCTTTTGTTTCAGGACGCATTTTTTTATTGTTTAGTATTTGATCCTTCACAAAAGACTTTATTAGCAGATAAGGGAGAAATCCGAGTTGGAAGTAGATATCAGACTGATGTAACTAATTTATTAAAAGAAGGTACGTTAACATTCTTAGCTTGTTATTATTATTAATATGACATTAATACGACAAGATGCCTCATACTGAAACGGATATAGATATATGCGTAAATGAACTAACTATTCAGTGCATAGTTTAATTGCTTACAATTAATAATTATGTACCTACTTGCTTCACCGTAAGTTACCGTCAATACGGCGCTTCTTGTCGTTGTTCAATCGATACAATCCTTGCACGTTTGAAGACGGAACGGTATCTCCGATTGTCGACGAGGACTGCGTACAGCAGCATGTTCTTTAAAAAAAAACGCTCTCTTTCCATACAATATGACACTGTGCATAGTATGGTGTATATCGGAGACCGAAGACTAAATCTCTTGCTCCAAGTTAGATTTTAAAAGTACCTATTTAGCATCTCGCCTTTGAAAAAGTTTGATCCGAACTCGTTGTGTAACCTGTGGCAGGCGAACTCGACGGGCGCGCGAGCTCGGAGCTGGAGACGCTGGTGTGGACGCCGGAGCACGGGCTGACGGACCGGCAGATCGACCAGTTCCTCGTGGTGTCGCGCTCGGTGGGCACGTTCGCGCGCGCGCTCGACTGCTCCTCCAGCGTCAAGCAGCCCTCGCTACACATGTCCGCCGCCGCCGCCTCCCGTGACATCACACTGGTCAGTTGCCCTTTTTTAACATTCTTTGCTTACTGATTTAGGGTTCTTCATTTCAAATATGCTCCCATCCGCAAAAAGCGTGAAACATAGCTTTTGCAGGTACAAAAAAATAAGTTGAAACAAGCCGTTAAGTAAGGATTTAGTAATGTTTTTAGCTAAAGACTACTAATTTGTACAAGCGGCTCCGTCGGTACACCCCATCGGTAACACTAGCTGAATCATAGAAAAGACCTTTGTGTCGAGCTGGAAACATGATAAACGACTGGTTCCGCCACGAATCACAACATTAAATTAAGTATACTTGTTATGTATTAAGTTGAGTTGTATAACCAATTGCTTTTATTGCACTTAAGAAGCAATTTCTATGAATCCTAACCAATTCATTAGCGGTTGACCCTTTGCCGCACAAAGGCTTTGTTGTACCCAACTGTATGGCCCTTTCAATTCCACCCTCAAAGGATTCGGACACGCATTTGTCGCAACAGAAGCAAGAAAACCCAATATCCCACTGTCAGAAATGTTAAACAAGAACCCTTTCGAGTGCCCTTTTTTTAGTTTTGCACCCTTATTTGAAAAGTTAAAGTTTATCCATGATAAAATCTTGTAGTGCAGTTTTGTTATCGCTTACCGGCCGTCAATGCGCATCCGAAATTCAACTCGGCTACATGAGTTGCACGCAATATTTTTTTGCAATGAAATGTTTATAATTAACCTTAGGTAAAACCTCTATTCCCACAGTTCCACGCAATGGACACACTACACAAGTCTGGCTACAGCATAGAGTCCGCCCTGTCGTCGCTGGTGCCCGCGTCGGGCCCCGTGCTCTGCCGCGACGAGATGGAGGAGTGGTCCGCCGCCGAGGCCAACCTCTTCGAGGAGGCGCTCGACAAGTATGGCAAGGACTTTGCCGACATCAGGCACGACTTTGTGAGTATCCCTTCATATTTATGATGATGATGAGTACGACCGGCCTGCAGAAAGCTGGCTGGATTGGTTGCCGCGTTCATTGAGCCTATAGACTAGGAATCCTCTAGACTGAGTTTAGAGCAATTATTTCGTGAAACTGATGCTGCCAAAAATACGGAGGTGCGGGGGGACGAGGTGAGCGAATCCCGTGCCGTGATTGGTCCGTTCAAAGACACGGACCAATCACGGCACGGGATTGACTCGAAGATGAAGTAAAACTACCGTATAAGTGGCAGAAGGGGTAGCGTTACTATGCTCAGTCTAGAGGATTCCTAGTCTATGATTGAGCCCAATTTCCTGAACTGAAGGTATTTCCAAACTTTTTCTCATTATTTCTTATAAGGGATCAGAAGACCAAAACAAGATAGTACTAATCCGCAAGGAGGGAAATTTAGCCCTTATCTTCCGACCCCCTCCTATATTCGGCTAGGTTTTCTAACCTAAGACTACTTGAAGAATACTTGAATAACCATTTCTAATGGCAATATAGAAGCGCCACAGTTATAGAATGACGCTTACGCTTAAGCTTTGGATTCCTCCGAAAACGGTGCCGTCATATTACGGCCGCTATATAGCGTTGACTGACGTCACTAGAACGTTGTCTATGTGAACAAGATGGCGCGGTTTCCTAGACGGCGTTACGTTACGTTGATTATCAACGTAACGTAAGATGACGGCCGTCATGACGGTGTCGATAGTTTCGTGAACGTTTTATTAGATAGCGGTGACGCCATTTTGAATAAATGACACGAGATTTGAATAAATGATTCCGTACTACGATTATTTTCCTCTTCTGATGATATTTCATCCTCCAAGTAAATTATAGATGATCAAGCAAATCTTGCCAGTAGGAAATGGCGCGAAATTCAAATTTTCTATGGGACGTTATCCCATCGCGCCTACATTTTTCAAATTTGCCGCTTTGACCTTGGTGGATGACGGTGTGTTATGACGCCGTGGTACTTTCCACATGTCGCCACCGTAAAGACGGCCGTCTTTTGCAGCCGCTATATGACGGCCGCCATATGACGGCACCGTTTTCGGAGGAATCCAAAGCTTTAAAGGAAATTTAAGTGTGGAAGGGAAGCCACCACCTAACTAAATGTACATTTCATGAGTGCGAAAGAGGCAGACTACAAATGAAAAAACGTGACAATTTACGCATCACACACTTGACGTCATTCTGATTTTGGTCGCATTAGATATTTGACAGACAACCTTGTAGGACCTTCCCTGGCAATATTCCTATTACGTGTATTATATTTACATATTTGTATTTATGTACAGTTGCCTTGGAAAACGTTGAAGAACCTCGTCGAATACTACTACATGTGGAAGACGACGGACCGCTACGTGCAGCAGAAGCGCGTGAAGGCCGTGGAGGCGGAGTCCAAGCTCAAGCAAGTCTACATTCCCAACTAGTGAGTGTTTGTACCCCAGCCCGATCTTTCATACTTGTTGTTTTTCGGTTGCTCTATTATTTGCCATGTCTCTGTGATTCTTCTAAAACATGAAATAATTAACTCGGGTATTAGAAAAGAAACAATATAAATAACAACGTAAAATGTCCTCAATTACGAACCACACGAGTTTATCTGTATAGTCTATACTTATTTTAAGGCTGGCAACATTATATACCCTCGTCTGCAGCTTGTCGCGAAACTAACATACTCTTAGACGTAGCGCGAACGCTGCCGCCTGTGTGGGCTGCCTTCAAAAATCAGACATGTCGTGTTCATTTTGACTTAGATATAGGTTCTACACTATGACCCTGTTGAACAACATTATTTGTAACTATTAGAATCGCTTGCGCTTCTTCGAATAATTAAGTTATTAAAAAATATAGTAATGCGTATCCTTGCAAGTTTAATGAGGTGCATGAATCGTGTTGCAGCAACAAACCGAACCCGGCGCTGGTGAGCAACTCGGGCAGCAAGCCGGGCACCGTGCTGAACGGCGGCACCAACGGCACCGCCGCGATGCAGCCGCCCGCCATGCTCTGCGCCTCCTGCCAAGGTAACACTAGTCTAGTTCGTACGATACGCTCCCACCTGGGACGTATGAGAGGTACCGCCCGCGTTGTGTGTTGAAGCTGTATCACGACGCGCCCGGTGGGACGGCCGGTAGCGATAAAGCTGGCCTACACCAGACGCACAGCACAGAGGTCGCCAAATCGACGGCGAATGACCGCCCCACATCACCATGTGGCCGTTCCAGGGTAACACCACATCGGCTCGGCCATTGAGCGACTTGTGACGGTGGCAGCGATAACTATAGGTTGGCGCAAGACACAGCGATCGGACCTTTCATTCCCACCTATGGTTGTCGCATCCGCCGTCGCCAGTCGCGTAATGTCGTGGCCGAGCCGGTATGGCGCATATGCGGTGACTCGACGAGTGGTATGGGAAGTATGCAGGAAAGTATGGTCACACTATGTCTCTGCCTACTTCGGTAGTTACTTTCCTTACAACTAGAAGAGTGTGTGGCCGCGCAGTTATAATGTTATTTTAATGCGTGGACCGCCCCAACATGTCATAGTATTAAGTCCGTCAAATCTTACAAAAAATCTAAAAACGCAATGCGTGATGTGAAGCTGTATTTTTGGTACCTAGTTATTTGGACTCTTAGCAGGAATGTTTTGAACGCTTTGAATTTTTAATGTAAAATTTGACTACTGTATATTGCCCTAACTAACTTATTCTCCGCCCTAGTTGCGTGGAAATAAGGGTACCGATGGTTTGCCGGCTTGGAGGATATAATCAAACGGAGACGCCATGTCTGTTATTTTCTGTACAAAACAGTCTGCCGATTTTTGCGGGGGAGGGGAACGTCAAATGTATGCGTAACGTAAAAATAGCCATGTCAGATAAACGTCAGTCCATACATTGTGTATGTATGACCGTTGGCCGCCTATTTTCGACAGAGGGGAAAGCCTGTTAATGGCTACTCCGTTTAGTTGTATCCTCCAAGTTTGCCGGTCACTTCCTCTTTGTCCGGCCGACTATCCTCGTAAGTTATGGATGTATTCATAACCTAAAGCCCCGTCTCCATATCGCGCAGCAAATCATCAAACGTTGGCTCGCGCGGCAGCCGCGTGCAATGGATACCGGGCTGCCGCGCGAGCCAACTCGATGCGCCCGGTATCCATTGCGCTCGGCTGCCGCGCGAGTCAATGTTCGATGGTTTGCCGCGCGATATGGAGACGGGGCTTAAGAGCTCGGCGCATTGTGCAAATGTGTTCGAAGTTTTAATAGCGAAAGCTACCGATGTCGAATGTCGATACTGACAGTTGGGACCTCGGGATAAGACTGCCGAAAATACCAACTTTTTGATATTTTTAAGGTCGACTAAACTGTAGATTGATTGTAGAACGTGAGGCAAGGATAAACCGAGCAAACAATGGATCCCTGTTCCTTTGTATTTACAAAAACACTGATTTATTTATATTGTCCATAATTTCTAATACGGCTAATACTGGGGTTAACCATGCTAAATCAAATCAATTTGTAAAGTATGTTAATTATTGTATTGCAGTAACGAATTCAAACCAGTGGTACACGTGGGGACCGCAGCATTTACAGTACAGACTGTGCGGCACGTGTTGGCAGTACTGGAAAAAGTATGGAGGACTTAAGGTTAGTGTGAACTTTTCTTTTCTACGCGGTTAAGCTTTGGATTCCTCCGAAAACGGTGCCGTCATATGACGGCCGCTATATAGCGTTGACTGACGTCACTAGAACGTTGTCTATGTAAACAAGATGGCGCGGTTTCCTAGACGGCGTTACGTTAAGCTTTGGTTTCCTCCGAAAGCGGTGCCGTCATATAGCGGCCGTCTCCATACAAATACTACGACATCCATATTTAGCCGTATTATTTAGTATGGAGACGGCCGCTATATGACGGCACCGCTATCCTAGGAAAACCGAACTTTACGTTGATTGTCAACGTAACGTAAGATGACGGCCGTCATGACCTTGTCGATAGTTTCGTGAACGTTTTATTCACAGACTTGTCATTTTCGCGCTCGCGCTTGACAGACAGCTGAAGTGTGCGAAAGGGAAGCCATCACGTATATGAACATCGCATGAGTGCGAAAGAGTTAGACTACAAATGAGAAAACGTGACCATTTTTGAATTTGACGACGGCCGCGGACGGCCAAGAGCGTATCACCGTAATTTTCTATTTGAAAAATATACACAAATTCGGAAGAAAACTATTTGATAAAGTAATACAATGAAGATAGTGTCTTGTAGTGTACCGGATTTCAGTGTCACGGGGCCAAATAAACCTAGCAAATACTCATTTCAGAGGAATAATGATATTCCGAGCGAAATTTTCTTAACGATATTTTGTCAAATTAACAGCATAAAAAGTGTAAGAAGCCGGTTTATACAGTTGATTATAAGTTTTTCTTCCTTTGTGTGCTAATATTTTATCATATTACTCAATAATTTAAAATATATTGTGTAAAAACATAAACTGTTACTTTACGCTAGGGCTTGACAAAATGTTCAGATGACAGTATCGATAACTTGTCGGTATATTAATAGCTATGTAATCATTTCTTCACAAGACATAATTAAGATATTAACCTTTATAACCGACTTCAAATAATAACGATTGTTATACCATTTTGAAGGTGCAGATGTTTAGCAGTAAATTTAAACTTCACTTTCCAACACAGTAAGAGTTAGACTAAGATAAGGCTGTAACGATTTTGATAGCGCACGCAGTGCAGCGGGCTCAGCACGGTTCCATTTTTATCGACTATCACTATGCCCGTCACTTTCGCATTTACATACTTGTTAGAACTTAGAACGTGACAGACATGGTGATAAACGATAAAAATGCGACCGTGCTACTAGGGCAGGTGTTATTTTTAGAGGTGCCGCGAATATTCGGCAACTATTCGGTATTCGGCCTATTCGGACACTTTGCCGTATATTCGGTATTAGGCCGAATGTTGCCTACTACCGAATACCGAATATCTGTTGCACCTACTTAAAAAGAAAAATTGCACAATAAAAATAACCAAAAACTATGTAGGAATATTTATAATGTGTTCTTGGAAAGTTGGTAAATACGAGGACCCTTTTTTGAGCATTTCTTGATTATAAAACATTTCATTTTTATCATGAGTCTGTTTTGTTTGACTCTATTCATTAATGCTTTTCAACAAAAATATATCTTAACTGGTCATCTAACGTTGAGCTTTGTTAGCGATCAGGTTTCATAATAATTGTGACTCAAAATGTTCGCATGTCATGCCGAATATTCGGTATTCGGCCGAGAGAGGGGCCGAATATTCGGTATTCGTTATTCGGCCAAAACCACTATTCGGGGCATCTCTAGTTTATTTTATACATCATAATGTCGTAGAATTTTAACGTTTAAAATAATACATTTGAAAAAGTAGTCGATAAAGCAATCAAACACCGACAGATTATTTATATGTTGAAAAAATGAAAATGAAAATGAAAAATATTTTATTTCCTTATTTAGTATTATACAAATTGCCATCAGTGGTTGGGACTTCCTTTTAGGTAAGTGAACCTGTATCAGGGTGCCCCGCTCCTCCATAACTAAACAGTCTTATTATTACTTATTATAGGAAATGTTATACATATATATGTTGTAACATGACATCACTATTTTTGATCTCACATAGACAATTTACGCACACACTTGCATTTCATTTTTGGTCGCACTTTTGAAGATTGACAGTCGTTCTTGTCTATTCTAATTCTATGGTTTTATTAGATAGCGGTGACGCCATTTTGAATAAATGACACGAGATTTGAATAAATGATTCCGTACTACGATTATTTTCCTCTTCTGATGATATTTCATCCTCGCAAGTAAATTATAGATGATCAAGCAAATCTTGTCAGTAGGAAAAGGCGCGAAATTCAAATTTTCTGTGGGACGTTATCCCATCGCGCCTACATTTTTCAAATTTGCCGCTTTGACCTTGGTGGATGACGGTGTGTTATGACACCGTGGTACTTTCCACATGTCGCCACCGTAAAGACGGCCGTCTTTTGCGGCCGCTATATGACGGCACCGTTTTCGGAGGAATCCAAAGCTTTATGACACTCACGTGGGTCCGCACGCCGCTCCGGTGTATGAGTGAGACAGCGTTACGACGTCCGGATCCGCATCCAATATGAAGATCGCTTTAGTATTTGCTCTGATGGCATCTTCAGCGCAAATTTTGCTGACCATTGCCGTACAAATGTCATTCTTGGCGACATGAAAAACATTTCTGGGCTCTTTTAAGTAGGTATGCCTGAAATCGTCGAAATAAGGTTCATCCGTAGACAGTTAACTGTGTCGACAATGGTATAGCTATGGTTTTTGTAGAATGTTATCAGTAGTGTGAATTTATATCATATTATTGACACGAAATTTAGCATGGCCGGGCCCCATTGAAACGTTTGTTATCTGAGGGGCTACCGCGAAAACCGAATTTCGCAAATTGCAGGGATCTTTCTCTTTTACTCCAATAAAGTCTCGAAAGAGAATCTAAAGTCCGCGTAGCGGGCGCCACTCCCACAATAAGTGACAATCTAAGGGTCTACCGCAAACGAGAGAGTCGAAATTTAGTTATCTAACCTCTCTGTCACTCTTGCATAAACGAGCGATAAAGAGACAGTACATAAGTTACTCTATGGTATACTTAAGTCACTAGTGCTGCACTCTGGCGGCAAAACATTGCAGTAATACTCCCTATTAGAGTGACAGAGAAAAATGCGAAATCGGTTTTCGCGGTAGCCCCTCTGTATGTAGGATTTCCGTATGAACATAGAGTATAGTAAGACAAGAGTGCTCAACAACATAAGACTTTCCGGTCGCTGCTACATCTATCTACTGTCAAGTAGCATTACTGATAGTTCCGCTACTCGATGCTAGATGTAAAGTCTATTTTTAGGGTTCCGTAGCCAAATGGCAAAAAACGGAACCCTTATAGATTCGTCATGTCTGTCTGTCTGTCCGTCTGTCCGTCCGTATGTCACAGCCACTTTTCTCCGAAACTATAAGAACTATACTGTTGAAACTTGGTAAGTAGATGTATTCTGTGAACCGCATTAAGATTTTCATACAAAAATAGAAAAAAAAACAATAAATTTTGGGGGTTCCCCATACTTACAACTGAAACTCAAAAATAAATGACACGAGATTTGAATAAATGATTCCGTACTACGATTATTTTCCTCTTCTGATGATATTTCATCCTCGCAAGTAAATTATAGATGATCAAGCAAATCTTGTCAGTAGGAAAAGGCGCGAAATTCAAATTTTCTGTGGGACGTTATCCCATCGCGCCTACATTTTTCAAATTTGCCGCTTTGACCTTGGTGGATGACGGTGTGTTATGACACCGTGGTACTTTCCACATGTCGCCACCGTAAAGACGGCCGTCTTTTGCGGCCGCTATATGACGGCACCGTTTTCGGAGGAATCCAAAGCTTTATGACACTCACGTGGGTCCGCACGCCGCTCCGGTGTATGAGTGAGACAGCGTTACGACGTCCGGATCCGCATCCAATATGAAGATCGCTTTAGTATTTGCTCTGATGGCATCTTCAGCGCAAATTTTGCTGACCATTGCCGTACAAATGTCATTCTTGGCGACATGAAAAACATTTCTGGGCTCTTTTAAGTAGGTATGCCTGAAATCGTCGAAATAAGGTTCATCCGTAGACAGTTAACTGTGTCGACAATGGTATAGCTATGGTTTTTGTAGAATGTTATCAGTAGTGTGAATTTATATCATATTATTGACACGAAATTTAGCATGGCCGGGCCCCATTGAAACGTTTGTTATCTGAGGGGCTACCGCGAAAACCGAATTTCGCAAATTGCAGGGATCTTTCTCTTTTACTCCAATAAAGTCTCGAAAGAGAATCTAAAGTCCGCGTAGCGGGCGCCACTCCCACAATAAGTGACAATCTAAGGGTCTACCGCAAACGAGAGAGTCGAAATTTAGTTATCTAACCTCTCTGTCACTCTTGCATAAACGAGCGATAAAGAGACAGTACATAAGTTACTCTATGGTATACTTAAGTCACTAGTGCTGCACTCTGGCGGCAAAACATTGCAGTAATACTCCCTATTAGAGTGACAGAGAAAAATGCGAAATCGGTTTTCGCGGTAGCCCCTCTGTATGTAGGATTTCCGTATGAACATAGAGTATAGTAAGACAAGAGTGCTCAACAACATAAGACTTTCCGGTCGCTGCTACATCTATCTACTGTCAAGTAGCATTACTGATAGTTCCGCTACTCGATGCTAGATGTAAAGTCTATTTTTAGGGTTCCGTAGCCAAATGGCAAAAAACGGAACCCTTATAGATTCGTCATGTCTGTCTGTCTGTCCGTCTGTCCGTCCGTATGTCACAGCCACTTTTCTCCGAAACTATAAGAACTATACTGTTGAAACTTGGTAAGTAGATGTATTCTGTGAACCGCATTAAGATTTTCATACAAAAATAGAAAAAAAAACAATAAATTTTGGGGGTTCCCCATACTTACAACTGAAACTCAAAAATAAATGACACGAGATTTGAATAAATGATTCCGTACTACGATTATTTTCCTCTTCTGATGATATTTCATCCTCGCAAGTAAATTATAGATGATCAAGCAAATCTTGTCAGTAGGAAAAGGCGCGAAATTCAAATTTTCTGTGGGACGTTATCCCATCGCGCCTACATTTTTCAAATTTGCCGCTTTGACCTTGGTGGATGACGGTGTGTTATGACACCGTGGTACTTTCCACATGTCGCCACCGTAAAGACGGCCGTCTTTTGCGGCCGCTATATGACGGCACCGTTTTCGGAGGAATCCAAAGCTTTATGACACTCACGTGGGTCCGCACGCCGCTCCGGTGTATGAGTGAGACAGCGTTACGACGTCCGGATCCGCATCCAATATGAAGATCGCTTTAGTATTTGCTCTGATGGCATCTTCAGCGCAAATTTTGCTGACCATTGCCGTACAAATGTCATTCTTGGCGACATGAAAAACATTTCTGGGCTCTTTTAAGTAGGTATGCCTGAAATCGTCGAAATAAGGTTCATCCGTAGACAGTTAACTGTGTCGACAATGGTATAGCTATGGTTTTTGTAGAATGTTATCAGTAGTGTGAATTTATATCATATTATTGACACGAAATTTAGCATGGCCGGGCCCCATTGAAACGTTTGTTATCTGAGGGGCTACCGCGAAAACCGAATTTCGCAAATTGCAGGGATCTTTCTCTTTTACTCCAATAAAGTCTCGAAAGAGAATCTAAAGTCCGCGTAGCGGGCGCCACTCCCACAATAAGTGACAATCTAAGGGTCTACCGCAAACGAGAGAGTCGAAATTTAGTTATCTAACCTCTCTGTCACTCTTGCATAAACGAGCGATAAAGAGACAGTACATAAGTTACTCTATGGTATACTTAAGTCACTAGTGCTGCACTCTGGCGGCAAAACATTGCAGTAATACTCCCTATTAGAGTGACAGAGAAAAATGCGAAATCGGTTTTCGCGGTAGCCCCTCTGTATGTAGGATTTCCGTATGAACATAGAGTATAGTAAGACAAGAGTGCTCAACAACATAAGACTTTCCGGTCGCTGCTACATCTATCTACTGTCAAGTAGCATTACTGATAGTTCCGCTACTCGATGCTAGATGTAAAGTCTATTTTTAGGGTTCCGTAGCCAAATAGCAAAAAACGGAACCCTTATAGATTCGTCATGTCTGTCTGTCTGTCCGTCTGTCCGTCCGTATGTCACAGCCACTTTTCTCCGAAACTATAAGAACTATACTGTTGAAACTTGGTAAGTAGATGTATTCTGTGAACCGCATTAAGATTTTCATACAAAAATAGAAAAAAAAACAATAAATTTTGGGGGTTCCCCATACTTACAACTGAAACTCAAAAATAAATGACACGAGATTTGAATAAATGATTCCGTACTACGATTATTTTCCTCTTCTGATGATATTTCATCCTCGCAAGTAAATTATAGATGATCAAGCAAATCTTGTCAGTAGGAAAAGGCGCGAAATTCAAATTTTCTGTGGGACGTTATCCCATCGCGCCTACATTTTTCAAATTTGCCGCTTTGACCTTGGTGGATGACGGTGTGTTATGACACCGTGGTACTTTCCACATGTCGCCACCGTAAAGACGGCCGTCTTTTGCGGCCGCTATATGACGGCACCGTTTTCGGAGGAATCCAAAGCTTTATGACACTCACGTGGGTCCGCACGCCGCTCCGGTGTATGAGTGAGACAGCGTTACGACGTCCGGATCCGCATCCAATATGAAGATCGCTTTAGTATTTGCTCTGATGGCATCTTCAGCGCAAATTTTGCTGACCATTGCCGTACAAATGTCATTCTTGGCGACATGAAAAACATTTCTGGGCTCTTTTAAGTAGGTATGCCTGAAATCGTCGAAATAAGGTTCATCCGTAGACAGTTAACTGTGTCGACAATGGTATAGCTATGGTTTTTGTAGAATGTTATCAGTAGTGTGAATTTATATCATATTATTGACACGAAATTTAGCATGGCCGGGCCCCATTGAAACGTTTGTTATCTGAGGGGCTACCGCGAAAACCGAATTTCGCAAATTGCAGGGATCTTTCTCTTTTACTCCAATAAAGTCTCGAAAGAGAATCTAAAGTCCGCGTAGCGGGCGCCACTCCCACAATAAGTGACAATCTAAGGGTCTACCGCAAACGAGAGAGTCGAAATTTAGTTATCTAACCTCTCTGTCACTCTTGCATAAACGAGCGATAAAGAGACAGTACATAAGTTACTCTATGGTATACTTAAGTCACTAGTGCTGCACTCTGGCGGCAAAACATTGCAGTAATACTCCCTATTAGAGTGACAGAGAAAAATGCGAAATCGGTTTTCGCGGTAGCCCCTCTGTATGTAGGATTTCCGTATGAACATAGAGTATAGTAAGACAAGAGTGCTCAACAACATAAGACTTTCCGGTCGCTGCTACATCTATCTACTGTCAAGTAGCATTACTGATAGTTCCGCTACTCGATGCTAGATGTAAAGTCTATTTTTAGGGTTCCGTAGCCAAATGGCAAAAAACGGAACCCTTATAGATTCGTCATGTCTGTCTGTCTGTCCGTCTGTCCGTCCGTATGTCACAGCCACTTTTCTCCGAAACTATAAGAACTATACTGTTGAAACTTGGTAAGTAGATGTATTCTGTGAACCGCATTAAGATTTTCATACAAAAATAGAAAAAAAAACAATAAATTTTGGGGGTTCCCCATACTTACAACTGAAACTCAAAAATTTTTTTTCCATCAAACCCATACGTGTGGGGTATCTATGGATAGGTCTTCAAAAATTATATTGAGGTTTCTAATATCATTTTTTTCTAAACTGAATAGTTTGCGCGAGAGACTCTTCCAAAATGGTAAAATGTGTGTATCCCCCCCCCCCCCTGTAACTTCTAAAATAAGAGAATGATAAAACTAAAAAAAATATATGATGTACATTACCATGTAAACTTCCACCGAAAATTGGTTTGAACGAGATCTAGTAAGTAGTTTTTTTTAATACGTCATAAATCGCCTAAATACGGAACCCTTCATGGGCGAGTCCGACTCGCACTTGGCCGCTTTTTTTATTAACTTTACTAAAATGACATTTCTTAGTATGAAATGACATTTTATGTTCATACTATGAACTGTCATTTTAGTCTACCGAATTAAAAAATAGATTTTAGACACTGAAATAATAGTCTTTTTGGTATCAAAACTGATGTATGGAGTGAGCAATCTATGTATTTTTTTCTCTATGGTATGAACAAGTAGGTAACGTTTTGATTCAGACGGCGGGAGTGTTCGGCGAGACGGAGGTGGAAGCGGGCAAGGGCGCCCGCGCCGAGGGCGAGGACGCCGCGCTGTCCGTCTCGCACCGCCCGCATCGCTGCACCGTCCTCAACTGCTCCAAGGTAAGCCTCATATTATAGTTCATATATACAGGATCGATTTTCTTTTTGGGTCAGTGAAGGCAGCTACCAGATCCCGTGCTGCTACGAGAAAACGGTCTTAGAAGACCTTCCCTCGATTTCAAATTAATGAAGATTGGCTTTTATAGATTTTGGAAAACACATACAGGGTGCGAGAAAAAGGTCATTTTAGACAAACTTTTTTTTGATGCCAATTCCTATTGAGGATCAAAAGCTTGTATGGAAGCAAAAAAAAATTCCGGCTAAAAAAGCCACAAATCGAGGAAAACTTTTCCCATACAATTTGTATGAAAATGAGAACTTTATTTTTCACATGCTATTTTTGTATGCCAATCGATTCCATTCCTATCCAGTATCAATAGTTTCTTAAGGGTCAACTTACGGTAATGTACTAAAGAGCCACAAATTAAAGAAAACTTTCCATACATTTACTATGAGAAAACGTTTCGTATTTTATGGTAGTTATAAGACCTTTCCATAATGGGACATATACTTAGCATGTTAGTAGAACATGATACAGCAGTTCTTCTAACAATCTATGCTACTATTGTTTCCTCGCTTATGGGACAGAATAACAACAAGAAATAGTTGATTGACCCATATCTCTGTTCGACCGGAAAAAAGTACCTATCATTATGAGATATTATGCTCTTCATATTAGGCTGGTAAGTATCACATCTCGGGCGCGGCCAGACGAGAGGTTTTTAATTAAATTTCATACAGAGTGGCAGGCCTAGGCCGGGAAGTGGCTGTTTTTTTATTTTATTTCCATTTCACAGATATTTGTTACACGGCATCGTGGCATTCAGCCATTGAAAAAAAACTATGGGCAGTATTTGCTTTACGGTTCGATTTCTTTTTTAGGGTTCCGTACCTCAAAAGGAAAAAACGGAACCCTTATAAGATCACTCGTGCGTCTGTCTGTCTGTCTGTCCGGCTGTCACAGCCTATTTCCTCCGAAACTACTAGACGGATTAAGTTGAAATGTGGCACGCATAAGCTCGTAACCCAAGGACGGACATATAACGTAAACAATCCGACTCGCACTAGGCCGGTTTTTTTCTACTTTATAGGGCTGTATCTCCTAAACCATGCGTCGTAGTGCAAAAATAATCAAATTTTCGTTCTCCTTTAAGTAACCCCTAAGTATGTATGTACATATGTATGTATGTTTAAACACTTTATTGTACATAAGACAGGTTAAGATACAATTTAAAAAAAGTATATACAATGTACAAAGGCGAACTTATAAGGGATCTCTTCCAGTCAACCTTTAAGCAATTGAGAATAACAGCGTAGCGCAAATATAATAAAGTGTTCGTCCCACTTTAAGAAACCCCTAATGAATATTAAAAATCAAACTAGCATAAGTTTTATTGAATAAATATTATCTTATCTTATCTTATTAAAAAAAAAAAACAAAAGAAAAAAAACTTTATAAGGTTGTAATGGCTGTATCTCCTAAACCGTAGGTACGTCGTAGCGCAAAAAAAAAATCAAATTTTCGTTCCCCTTTAAGAAACCCCTAAGTAATATTTAAAAAACACAAAAAAGAAAGAAAATCTTTATATGGCTGTATCTCCTAAACCGTGCATCGTAGGGCAAGAATAAAAAAGTTCGTTTCACTTTAAGAAACCCCTAATTAATATAAAAAAAAACTTTATAAGGTTGTATCTCCATAACGGTGCGTCGTAGCGCAAAAATAATAAAATGTTCGTTCCTCTTTAAGAAACCCCTAATTAATATTAAAAAAAAAACTAATAAAAAATACTTTATAAGGCTGTATCTCCTAAACCGTACGTCGGAGCGCAAAAAAAAAAAAACAAATTTTCGTTCCCCTTTATGAAACCCCTAAGTAATATTTAAAAACACAAAAAAGAAAAAAAATAAAGAAAAATCTTTATAGGGCTGTATGTCCTAAACCGTGTGTCGTAGCGTAAAAATTATAAAAATTTCGTTCCTCTTTAAGAAACCCCTAAGTAATATTTAAAAAATACAAAATAGAAAAGAAAAAAAAATCTTTATAGGGCTGTATCTCCGGCCGGCAACCTCCAATTTTCCAGCCTCTGTAGTACTGTTCTATTGGCAGCGGTGTTTTATTAGCTCAGGGAAATAATTAGGCTCCGACAATGTTCTCGTATGAATCATATGACGATTTTGAGAGTAGATACAAGGGAAATTGTATCATATAGTTGGTGCGGAGGGATGGATCTTAATTATTATATTTCTTCACCTAACGGGACCATAGGAGTGTTCGCTAACAGTAGGGAAAAATTTGGAGGGCTCCCGGCGTAAGTATGAGGCGTTTCTTCGGTGATAGTATATACTCCCCCTCCCGCCCCCAGGAGTTCAAGCTGCGCGCACACCTGGCGCGGCACCTGGCGACGGCGCACGGGCTGGGCGCGGGCGACGGCGCGCGGCCGGTGATGAAGACGCGCGCCGCCTTCTACCTGCGCGCCTCGCCCTTCACGCGCCTCGCCCGCCGCCTGGCGCGCGCGCTGCGCCGCCCCCGCCACCACGCGCGCGCGCCCTTCGCGCCCATCAACCTGCAGCAGGTCAAGCACGAGTGTGAGTACTGCACCCAATGTGATGAACACGCGCGCCGCCTTCTATGATCCTAGCTGAGTTTTTGTAGGTTGAATCGCTCAACTGTTGTTTCCGGGCGCAGACTCGATAGGAGTAAATCAGTGTAGGAAATCAAATCTGGTTGGAAAAATCCAAAAACCCTGGAGAAATTCCAGGCTAGCTTTCCTCGTCTTTTAGTCCGTCATACCCGTTTTGCTCCCCTCGAGACGGGATGCGGAAAGGCATTTTCTCAACGTAAAAAAAACAGGCTACCCCACAATTGCCGTATCACTCTGGGAATATATAATTATAGAGCTCTTGTTAGATTTAAAATGAAGTACAAGTGAATGTTGATCGCCCAGCCCGCATTAGTTGATGTAGGTACATTATGTTTGACGTGTGGTGTGTTTACTGTTTACTGTGTATGTCCAGGTTCAGTAGCGATGGCGGGGCTGGGCCCGGCGGAGCTGCGCTCGGGCGGCGCGGCGGGCGGCGCGGCGCGCGCGCGCGGGCCGGTGGGCGCGGTGGCGGCGCGGCTGGGCGCGGCGCTGGGCGGCCCGCAGCCCGCCCGAGGCCACGACTGGCTGCGCCTCACGCCCAAAGACTGCCTGCCCAAGCCGCCGCACGTCGCCTTCCCCAAGCCGCCCAAGGCGCCCGGTCAGTACCGCACCACCGCACCGCTGTCCGTGCAAGGGAACCTCGAACACCTCCGAACTCTCAAAACACTTCAATCGAAAACTTGCCGGTTGGCGCCGATGTACGGGGCCCTCGTCTTTTAGAGACGCCGAGGCACACCTACCGATTACATAGTAGGATTTGTCACGAATAATAAATGTTTTATTTATATACATTTGACACTTTCAAAACCATAGAAAAAATCTATTGTGCCAGGCTCTTTTAGTAAAATAACTAAATTAGCGGGCTCCGCTCCTACGATTTCTCACTAATTCGGCAAGTCACGCGGGACGCCGGCGGCCCACGTAGTTTGCCGGTTAAGTTATTCATAGCGTCTTGTCAAATTCTAATTTTCGTCAGCCGTCGGCGGCAGTAAGAGTGTTATATTTCACTATTTTGCTCTCATTTCCAACATAGACAGAGAGAATCATATTATTTTTGTTTTAAGATAAGATAAGATAAGATAAAAGATAGTTTATTCAAGTAGGCATAATTACAATGCGCTTATGAACGTCAAATAAAGCTAGGTAGACCGGCTCCAACCCTACACCTCTGCCCCGAGAAGATTTAAATCCCCCCTCAATTGGAGGAGGGTATCCCAATATGGTATTACAATAGCACTAGCACCCAAAAGAAAAGGATTAGTATCGTTTTTTTTTTGTTCTTATTTACTGACAATTTGGTTTGACCAACTATAATTCCCACTGTGCAGACGGCAGTCTGATGTACGAGCGCGTGCTGTCGCGCGCCGAGAAGGAGGCGCGGCGCGCGTCGCCCGCGCCCGCCGCGCCCGCGCCCGCGCCGCCGCCGCAGCCGCTCAAGCGCCGCGCCTACGACGACATCAACGGACTCGACAGTCAGTATACCGTTACCGTGCTCTACTCTGTACTCTACTGCAGGGACCGCCAAACTTCCTGTGTCGAGGGCCACGACTAGGCCTTCTGCTCTCCCGTGAGCTTTGGTTTGGAGACCCTTGAGTCGATACCATAAAAGGTCCTCTTATAAGAGAATGAATCGGTGCTATAACGACATGTCTGGCCTAGTGGGTGACAGTGACAGTGGTGACAAAGGTGGCTCAAAAAACTTTTTTTTATTGTCGACGGGGCACCCCCTTATTTTGTTACATTTATTATGCTGATAAAATACACCTAGTTAAGTAACTTTATCTCAACTACAAAGGATGCTCAACCACTGCAGGTCAGCACCCTTCCGACAAAATTGTACTTGATGGTAGCGTTCAGGGCCAGGTTGACCGCAGATGGTCGGGTATTTAACTCGTCACGCTCCGCGTCAAGTGCCACTCGCCTCTGCTCTTTGAAGGCTTGCACTTTTGTACTCATTGTATTTTGCAAAGAAACACAAGTAATTAAGTTTTATTTTTAATTATAAATCGGGCGCTGTTATGTAATAAAGAATATTTTTCTCTTTTGCACTGCTTCCTGGAACAGCACCAGGTTTGTATTCTGAATCATTTCTATAAATCAACTTATATTAAACGCCCCTTCACTAATTGATACTTTTGAGACGTGAGCAGCGCAACACAATAAACTTTCAGTGTGAGATTGATTTTACTTCCGTAGTTTTATCCCCTTAAGTCCTACCTAGTATTCTGAAATGTCAAAAACCTCTGAAGTGGTTTTAACTTGCGATATCACGTCCATTGGTCTCACCCGAGGCCATGGAACGCACGCCCCGAACGCGCACGCTCGACGCTGATTCTATACAGTTGTTTTATTTGACCAATGTTTGGCCGTCGTCGTCGGCGTCGAGCGTGCACGCTCAGAGGGTGCGTGTCGTGGTCGAGCAGTGTTGGCCGAAACGTTAATGCAATTGAAAATGTTGGCCATTAACCATTATAAATTGAACCGTAAACTGTAATCGTCCGTTACGGTTTAAGGTTCAATTTATAATGGTTAACGGCCAACATTTTCAATTGCATTAACGTTTCGGCCAACACTGCGGTCGAGGCATATAGGAGGCGAATTATTGCGATTCGGTTCGCCTCGGCGAGTCTAGTGGACGCCAGCCTTTATGCTAACGCGATATCGCGTTCGTAGGACTGGAGGGGTAGTAAGTAGAGGCACAAATAAACGCATTTATAGTTTGTAGCTTTCTAGTAGAGCCCGAAGGCTTATCCTATTGTCTATTGTTCAGTAAAACCGCACTTGCTACTTACCTGCAAAAAAGGGTCCTAATTATTCTAATTTGCACCTGAGCGCAGGCTAGTCCAACGCTCAAAAAACCAGTGTAGGTGCGCTCTCCGATAACGCGCCTTTGTTACGCATCTCAATGACACATTTTAGACTGGTTCTGTAGCGTTCGACTCGCCGGCATTCAGTAACCGAAGTACTGATCACACACATCGGTACAAAATACTTATCCATTAGTTCATTTTGAATCTTATTGCAGTTTCCATAGGAGTTGTAATTCAATTACCTGGGTAAAGTGAACGAGCGATTTTTTATGCAGGTGGTTGTGGCACGTGGCACGAGCGGTTTTACTAACAATAGACAATAGGATTAGCCGTCGGGGTCTATTAGAAAGCTACAAACTATACAAGTAGTGTCGTTGTGTACAGGAGCCGGGCTGGAGCGGTCAGGCGGAGCGGCCCCGCCGCCGGCCAAGCGGCCCAACAAGCACCCCGCGCCCATGCAGCGGCCCTCGCGCGAGCAGTACGCCGCCATGTGCGCCCGCGCGCAGGCCACCGGCCAGCCGCTGCCCGCGCACGTCTTCACGCACGTCAGTACCCCTGTAGTCCTGTAGCATCACCACCCATGTGCTTTTTTACATATTATATTGATGTAAAAAATAAATTCAGCCGCATGTGACAAGCGGGTTAACAATCATTATCAGCGTAACCACTCATCATCATTGACAATCTAAGAAAGTGTGGACAGAAACGTCGGAAACTAAGTAGCGCAATGACCCTAAAGGCTCCGTCACACAGCCGCGTTTTGCTGGCGGGGTGTGAGCGGGGCGCGACGCGAGCACCTCGCGCGCGCGATCTGCGCGTGGCCGCAGCGCCCCGCCGGCGCGCCGCGCGCTTCCCCCGCTTTGATCGCGCCGCGCAGACACACAACACAAACACAGCGCGCGTTGCGAATGGTTTGGGTTGTGAGCGCGGCGCTGGCGGGCCGCGAGCGTGACATTGGCGACGAGGACAAAACGCGCCTGTGTGACGGAGCCTTAAGTTATAATCGAGTTAGTGACTCATCACGTGATTACCTCTTGTTTTTAAACTATTGTTTATGTACAGGTGAACGGCAAGCCGACCAATTTGACAGGACGTGGCGGACGGCGTCACGTTATCTCATGGATGGACGCACCGGACGATCTTTACTTTAGGGCTACAGAGGCGGCCAAGTAAGTTTCTATCGCTTTACCAATTTGTTATACTCGGATTATTCCTATTTGCATTATTTGACACATGTCACTCACAACAGCAATACAACGTAAAATGTCTTGCACATCGAAATCACAAAGGAAGAAAATTGCACTGCGAACGTTTACGTTCTACGTCTTTTATTTACCTTTTAGCCGCTAGCAATTTTTGATCGAGCGTGCTCGTGTCGCCACCGACAGTAATTGTACCACGCAGAGTAAGGTTGGCATAGTTACGGGAATTATAAATGTGCTGTAAAAACCAAATCAGATCTTTGTCTTATTTATCAGACTGTGGCGAAATGAGCTGGATATGTAATGTCTTATATATCAGACTCTGGCGGTTAAAGGGTTAATTTAGAGTTGGCCGGACACCACCGTTATGAATCGGTAGTCGTCTAAGTAAATCGATATAAATTTTTCATTTTAGGTCGTAACAAAGCATTACTAAATTTATTAGATTTTCTTATTATTTATTAACCATATAATTCTAGTTTTATTTAAATCTCAAATAAAAATTCATTAATCGTCACTATTCGATACCTCAGTCTAGGTGCCATCCAATCGTAATCGCTCGCTGTGACAATCGATTTGGGTTAGTTACATCTCTATAAACGTCAGTCATAATGTGTCTAATAATGCAAATGGAATAATCCGACTATAATAACACTTTATTCCTTGTGTTTCTAAAGAATCATGGATCTATTCACATACAATAATTTTTTGTTATCAATTTGTTACGGATATGATACGGACTGTCATTTCTGGTCTAAGAAATGTCACCGTCGACGGGGAACAGACCACGTCCATAACAAAACCGTTAAGTACAGATTTAAAAATGTGAATACCGCTCATAGGGAGCGGGATGGCGATGGCGTGTACATAATGTCGGCATGTCCTCAGATCCGCGCGCCGGAGCCTGAGCTGCGGCGAGCTGCGCCGCGGCGCGCGCGCGCCCTGGCGAGCCGTGCGCGGCGCGGGCGCGGGCGCGGGCGCGGCGCCCGGCAAGGCGGCGGGCGCGGCGCCGCCGTGCCAGCTGGTCATCCTGGACTGACAGGAGCCTGCGCGCCCGCCGCCCCCGCCCCACCCCTACACCATGGAGGCGCTGCTCGGCTGAAGCCCCGTGTATATTCCCGTTGTAAATACTACCGCGCCGAGGGCTGTACATAGCGAGGCCGAGGCCCGCCGCCGCCGGCCCGGCCCGGGCGCGCCCCCCGGACGAAGATTGTATTTTTGGTAAACGAATCGCCGCGAACGGATTCTGTAGATAATATTTTAAACTATATTGTTCTTATGCGGTTTGATCTGGAGTCGAGCAAAATGATGTATTTGATACATAAAATGATATGTAAGTCTATTTCATTCGGAGATTCATTGTAGGATAATTTACAATTTTTTTCATAAATAAAGCACAAATCGAGATATCCGTGAGTTTTATTTTAATATTGTATCACATAGAAAGTTAAGTGATGTTATTTCCACTTGTCAAAAATCACACGAACCCGACACCAAATAGCTAAAAATTGTTATACAAAGAAATTTGAGCCTAGTAGAAATTTTATATACAAAACATTACAATTACGACATTATTAAATAATATTATTATTTGTATCTTCTTTTTTGGAATTCACGGGCCTATAAATCCCGGTCTTTTGATAGGCTTACGTGGGGATATAGATCCAACACGTAGAGGCCCTTTGGAGAACTTTAATGTCACGTAGAACGCCTGCTGGAACCCGTTCACAGGTGCAACAATAGACAACCACGAACCGGTTTCAACAGGCATTGGGACTATTGTAGAGAATGTGAACAGTATACCGGTCTATGGATTGAAGTTTGGGTGGGCAATACACTAGGTAAAAAGTAAAAATAATATTTATTATTATTATTTGTATTTCCCATCATGGAACAATGGTGTCCCGGACCTTTAGAAGAAATGCGCGGAGCCGAAGCCAACACGTAGAGGCCCTTTTGACACTAATGAAATCCAAGGGTTACACCGAGCGGATGCTACCCTTACCCCTGTCATGGGACGCACGCAGAGGTAGCAACCGCCAGTTATTGAGAGTTGTATAAATCAACTAGGTTATTGGGAGAATGCGATGGACTAAGCACTCGGCTATAGGGGATAAAAAATCAGATGTGAATAAAATAAACATTTTGTAAAAGTTATATTTATTCGAGTACATAACTACACCTTAATATAAATGGATAATAACTATTTTCCGCATTATAAATATGATTTAATGTGGTTTTAAGACACCGACATACTCGCTTTCTTTATATCCGAAAAGCGCTATCACATGCTTCGAAGAATCGTTTACATAGAAAAATATTTTATTATGTTTTATACGGCAGATGCACAATGTCGTGTATAAGAGGAACTTGTATATTTTTCACATATAAAAGAAGAAGAATAAATGGCACTCTGATGTACTTTCCGCTCTTGGGCAGACCATGATCTAATTCAAACTTAGCTAGAACAACTAATTGATTCGAAATATTTAATATAAAAGGTTTACAAATATAAAATGAAGGAGTTGGGTTTCGTAAAGTTCAGAAGAGAGCAGGATTTATATTTATACTTTATAATAGCATAACTTCACCACTGTATTTTCACCCTTTTCTACAGTCAGACTCTTAGGGCCACTTGCACCGTTCACTAACCCGGGGTTAACTGGTTAAACATGGAGTTACCACAGTACAATTTGACACTGGGTTAACAGTTTAACTGGTTTACCGCGTGTTAGTGGGATGGTGCAAGTGGCGCTGAGCTATACTTGACTGTGAAGTTAATAAGACTACTTTTATTTACTGAATCAGACTTAACATTGTAATCAAATAATTAATCCCCGCGATCTCATTCATTGTATGAATACTGGAAGTATAGGTCAGGTTTACACAAACCACCGTAAACGTAAATAGTGTAGGACGAGAATTGTCAATAATAAATAAATAAAAGTTATATGCAACCAGTTTCGTTGCATTGCAACATTAAAATACTACGTAGACTATGTAGTTATAAGTTATAAAATAGGATGGGTAATTGTTCATATCTTATTAAATAATGTTACTGTTCGATGGAATGCATAAACCTAAGAAAATACATAAAATAAAATATCTGAAAACGACACAGTTCATTCTCACACAGGACATTGACTTGAAGTAGTTTTCTAACTGTACTCAGAATTAATTGAGCAGGATCTATTACAGCTACTTTTACACTAAATCAACTTTGTTGGGCGACAATACGATTGTTACAGTAGGCCTCCGATTACACAACTATTTTATACAATTCCATTAATGAATATTATTACATCAGAAGTCAGTCCGTTGCCGTCCTTTAACTGTCCTTATAAATACATACATAACCCCATATTTCAACTAAATTGCAGTAAAAT
This sequence comes from Cydia amplana, assembly GCF_948474715.1. Taxonomy (NCBI): domain Eukaryota; kingdom Metazoa; phylum Arthropoda; class Insecta; order Lepidoptera; family Tortricidae; genus Cydia; species Cydia amplana. The sequence goes on from NC_086085.1 coordinate 7,852,735, forward strand.
ACTACTTCTAGGTTTTAATCTCAAAGCGTGCCGACGGCCGCTAGCAGACCAGTTCTGTGCGCGAATGAGGACATGTTCACACTAGGCTGGTAATATTAATTTAATTGTGTATCACTCACGATCGCTCACAGCTCGCGGTAAGCCACCAAACACCGTACAAGATGTACATACTACACTTATTTGGTAGCGTGATTAATGATTATACAGCAGAAATCATGCCTCTGACTGCAAGCGTAATGTGAACATGAGCCGCACACAAAACAGCGAGCCGCGCCGCCTGCGACTGAACTGAGAGCACTCACATACACCGAGCACACACCACCAACCGTCCTCGTAATAATTATAAAATACTCATTAAAGAAATACTGTACAAATACAATAATTATTTGAAGGTAATAAAACTGTTACGGATAAATCATAAGCGGTTAATGCTCTGATAAAATCTACGCCCAGACTTCCATAATAATACACCATTCACAAATTATATACAATGTCGCTTATTTTTAATATACATGTAAGATAAACACACATCCAAATTTGATCCCAAAACTGTAGTCTTTACCTCATTTTATTTTCTAAATTAAATAATGAGATCGAACATAAACATTATGGAATTTTAAGTAAGGAGCGGGTATTCAGGTCGTGTAAATAGATGCGCGGAGCCCGCTCTCAGCGCGCCGAGTGTGGCGGGGCGCTTGGAAATTATTAGGATTTTGCGATATTTTACTTCTCTTAAATGTTTATTAGTGGTTTCTTTGAAAAGGCACTGATCGTCAATAATGATTTAGTGTTATTTGTTCATTTAAATCGTCTTAGCATTCTACTCTAAAATAATAGCCAATATTAAAATATTCAACTCGGAATACAATATTTTGTATGAAAATACTCATGTGACTCTGCATACGTACATCTATATTAAAAATATAATATTATTCCGTGTAAAATACATGATTTGTAAATAGATTTCCAGACAAACAAGTTTGCGGAAAACCACATTTATACAAAAATATTTTTTGCCCATGTGCAAAAAGTGCATAATATCGTTATATAAATTTAATCGCTTCCGAGCGTTTATAGGCTATTGGATTAGGTGGGATGTTTTTTTTTGGACTTCCAATACTCTCCAATCGATAGTGACCATGGAATGTTGATGGGACAACGTTGTCGACATTTCACCACAAGTTTACTGTTCGAACTTGTTCTTTAATGTATAGCATAAAATATAAAAAGATATTGCATAATCATATGCCACTTTAAATAAGCTAAAAGTCTTTGATTGCGTTTGTAATACATATACAATAGTAATGTTCAGAGCGCACCGAACCGAGCAGCGCCCGCGCCTCTCAGTGCTTTGACAGGTTCAGTGGCAAATCTGAAAAAAAAAAGGAAAAATATACTAATAAAAACTACTTATTAATTTTGCTAAACAGTAAAATTAGGGGTCATCCATTAATTACATCACACGTTTAGGGGGAGGGAGGGGGGAGACACAAACTTTGTGACGTCACTTTAACTTCATCAAATCATCAGTAACCGAAAATTTATTTAAATTATTTTATTCGTTGTACATTTAAATAACAAGTTATTAAAACGATAATTCTACATTTTGCCACGCTCCTTTTTGGTGTCTGTAAAAGTAAAAGGCCGGTGTACTTATTTGAGAAATTGACCATCTATCAACATATCAGATGTGGTATCAGACTACTATGCCCAAGACACAGAACCGCTGCATTCCGTGGCAGCTTTCGTTATGCTGCCACGAAGTGCTGAAATAATATTCCGCCACCAATCCGACAGAGCAGTACCATTGGTTCCTTTAAATCCAAACTAAAAGCGTACCTAATGGACCAACAGAGTTTTGCTGCCTGAACCCATATATTTAAAAAATATAGATTATTGCCTATATTGTACTTTAGTTACTCACCAGTTAGGTTATGTATATTTATATATAATATAATTTTGATACATATTTATTTATAATAGTATTAAATATTATTTGTTCCCGTCGTCCACAACATGTCCTGCACTGCATGCTGTCCCGCACACTCCGCTGGCTCCACAGAAAACCAGCGCCGTTGGCCACGCTAGTCGTGCCAACTGCATTGCTGAGTGGAGACCATTTCGGCCTCACATCTCTATATCCACTGATTTGTTTATCTTCGCCTTGTATTTGCAATATGTGTTTTGTTTGTATTGATGTGTTGTCTGAATAAATGATTTCTATTCTATTCTATTCTATAATCGTTTTTATTCGTTTAATTTTCTTTCCTAAGCAGTTTTGGGTTATAAAATTACTAATATTTATATCGTAAAAAATATTTTGATAAAATATTAATAATACTTAGGTACTTACTTAATTCGATTTGGCGATTTCGTAGAAAAAATGTGACGTCACACAGGGAGGGGTTTGCCAAATGTGACCAAGTGTGACAAGGTTTGAGGGGTCTAAAAACCTAGAAATTTGTGTGACGTAATTAATGGATGACCCCTTAATGAAATATGGAAGAGTGGTTTTCTATTCCGTTGTGATAATACAAGATCCCCCTTAGGTCACTGAACAAATAGTCATAGACTAGCTAGCCAAGGAGCTAGTCCCGGAAAATGCTAAATGATTCTCGAGGTAATGTAAGTAAAACGCATTAAAATCAACAACATTGCCAAAATGTCCAACAAATTATTAAATATAATTGTTGGATCATCAAATTGTTTGATAAGTATCCGTCCTCACCTGACGTAGGTTCTTCTTTAGGTATGTGGTCGTTGATGAGCGGGTGCGGCAGCGGCGCCCAGGGCCCCGGCGGGACCGGCACGCCGTAGTGCATCCACAGCGGGGCCTGCGGCGCGCGGTAGCCCACGGCCGGCGCCACGCCGCCGTACCCGTACCCGTACACGTACTGCAGCTCGCGCCACTCCTCGCGCCGGTACGCCCACTGCCGGCCGGCCGCGTACACGGGCGGCGCGTACGGCGCGCCCCGGTACCGCGCCAGCTCCGGCGGCGTCGGCGAGTCCCGCGGCGCGCCCGGCGTCGGCGAGCCCAGCGTCAGCGCCGAGTAGCGGTAGCGGTAGCTGTCGGGGCTCGGGCTCAGGTCCGGCGAGTGCACGCTCGACGGCGACTCCGTCTTCAGCGAGGGCGGGTACGAGTGCGCCGGCGACGGGGCGGGGCTCTCGTCGGGCATGGACAGCAGCGAGTGGATGCTGTAGCTGCTCACGTTCTTGCTGACGGGCTCCTTGCGGGCGGTGCCGTTGGTGGAGCGGTCGGGCGGCGCGGCGGCGCGCGCGGGCGCGTGGCTGGGCCCCGGGCCCGGCGACGGCGGGTACGACGCGGTGCTGAGCGCCGGCACGGTCTTGGCGCGCCTCTTCGTGCCCTGGTCCTCTAAGCTGACGCGCTCGAGTTCGCGTAGGATGCGCTTGCGCGGCGATACCATCATGTGCTCCTGGCGACACGAAGCCAGCTTGGCGTTGACGGGCGCCGGCAGCGCCGCGACGCGTTCGCGCAGCTTGTCTATCGTGCGGGCGAGCAACTTGGGCCTGATCGCCGGTTTCGTCTTTTTATACACCCTTAACTTATGATACTGATATGGTTTTTTGAGTTTCATATGGTAATATTTCTCTCGGTCGCAATCCGCCCGCCGCTCGTCGGCCGGCTTGGCGGCGGAGTCGGGCGCGCCGTCGACGGCGTCCCGGCCGGGAGAGACGGCGCCGTTCCGACAGAGCCCGTTCCGCGGCTCGAGCGGCGTCGCGTCGTAAGGCCGGCGACGCTTCGCTCGAGCGCCGGCGCGGATCGCCTGCGCGGTGAGCGCGGCGGGCCGGCAATAGTACATGGCTAGCTCTTTGGAGAGGTTGCGGCGCGGGGCGGGCTGCTTCCAGCAGTGGTCGCGCTGCCAGGGCGAGGAGTGGATGGAGGAGTTGTCGTCGGAGACGCTGAGCGAGGCGGTGGGGCCGGGCGCGGGCGGCGTGGGCGGCGTGTGCGGCGCGGCGGGCGGCCAGAACGTCTTGCGCGGCACCGACACCCAGCCCGAGCGCTCGCCCGCGCGCGCGCACCCGCGCACCAACTCCAAGATGAATTTGCCATCTGGAATATCAACACGTAACACTTAATATCCATGTTTCAAATGGTCTAAAGGGAGTCGACGAAAATATATTTATTAACAAGGATCTAATTACTGATCAGACAAATATAATTATGAACCCATGATGTCAAAGATCCAAACCAGAAATCGTGTTAGTAGAATGTCATTAAAGTGCTCTTATTTCTGCCAATTATCTATTTACTGTCCACAATACAATGGTCATGTATGATCTGATCTGTTGGGTATGGTTAAGCATGTTTAAGAAAACTAAATGGCAAAGTTAATCAAAACAAAAAAAATATTTCAAAAAAGTAATTAAATATTGCATATTATAGTGTTGTTGTAACACGGGCATTACATTAGTCAGCCAAAAAATTTAAAACTGTGACATATCAATGACATTTGGAACATTGATCATCGGAGATAGTACTTATGTTTAGTAGGAAATTTATAAACTCCTACTTAACACTAATCAATATGTAAACAGGCCCTAATGCAAGAGTACACGCTCATAGGGGCCTTATCAGATGAAATTAAATTATTGATTGTCTCTGAAACAGCTACTTAATTCAAGTTCAGGAATGCACCCTTGATATCACAGTGAGTTGAGAAAGGAAAGACAGGACAGTTGTAAGCAAGAGACATAAAAACCATAACCAAACATAAAAACTTAAACAGCAACTAGCTTCTCTCTGTCCAAACACAGCCACTGTATGACTGAATATCCAGTCCCTTATTGAGCCCTAATCCATACTAATATCATGAATGCGAAAATGTATCTGTCTGCTACCTCTTTACACTTAAACCCCTGTACCAACTGAGATCAAATTTGGTATGGAGATAGTTCTAAAACTATAATCAAGGGCCTAAGCCCAAGGAAGGACATAGGATAGTTTTTATCCATCATGATCATCCCACACAGATGAAGTTGGGGGCAGAAGCTAGTAGTATTTATAAAGAATTATGAATCTTAGGATAAATCATTTCCAAATTGGTGGGTTTGAATAATTTGAAGGGAATTAGTCAAACATTTAAAAAGGAAACCTTTTTATGTTACACTTAATTGCTGTATTTGTTAAACAACAGATGGTAATTTTCTACATAACTACAAGATTTATATTCATAACTATGATGAATACTAAACTCTTACAAATAGAGTTCAATTCATTTGTAGAATATATTTAAAACCTAGTTTGTTATATCTTTGTCCTGTTGCTAATGCACTTGTTTATTTGTAGATAGATAACTAATTGTCAGTAGGTTTCATATCAAATAACACTTGCCTTAAATGTATGTACTTTGTAGAATGTGCTGTTGTCAGTTGTTGAGTCAATAGGATCAAGTTAGAGAGGCTTATTATGACACATTCCTTATATGACTAAACTGTAATGGATCATCATGTGGATGTAGCAACAAATAAAATAAGGGATTAGGGATGGTGTTATTCACCTTATTAAACAAGATTTCACACTACATATAGAAACAAGCATTGATGCATAAGTACATTTAAAACCTAATTTTTGTATGTACAAAAATGCATTTTTATACAAAATATTTTTTTCCTCAATTTTAAAAATTTAAGCTTGAAAAGAGAAAAAATATTTTTTATCATACTAATAGTTGCTTAAAAATCATATTGAATACAACAAAAGTATGTAATGTTGTAATCCATATTTATGGGCTGCTACATGTTGTATGTTGAACAGCTGACATTTTCTTAACAGAGTAAATAAAATTAATTTCAATATTCTAAGTTGTAGATTACTTTGTTTTGGTAAGTCCAATTCTAGTTATTTTAGTTATATCTGCTTTCTGGATTAATCATAACAAAAGTATGTCTATCAAGCTGTAATCTAAATGAATTTGTTTCTGGTAGGCTGCCCATGGCTTCTTATGAAACCCACAACAATAGTGCACAGGTAGTGCACAGACAATTGGCAACCACTCGGTCAAACGTGCCTGTGCATGGTTATCAGAGCATGAATGACTTTCTAGTTTGCCTTAAGTAGTTGACTGAAGTACAAAACAAGGCAAATAATAAGTTTATATGCAATGACCCATCAGCTGTTTATATTAGTGACCCTCTACTGACCTTTGAAGAACTTGAGTCGGCCGCCCGAGCCCGAGTGCGCCGAGGTGGCGACGGGACTCTCCTCGCTCGCTGTCTTGCTACTGCTGTTCCCGTTTACGCCATGTCTTCTGTCTACTTCTTCTGTCATTTTGGAACATGTTGTCAGAGTTGTGTTCGTTGCTTCCTGTATATGCATTTCATTTCTGACCGCTCATGCGACACACGAGCGACTCTCTACTCCGAACGCACTCGCCATATCGAACCGACCGTCGGGATCCGCGGCTCGCAGAGCACCAGGTGCGAGCTAGGCACGACATTCAACACTGGCGACACAGTCCTCATCCTACTACGCTCGCCTGCTGATTATGAGGATCTCCTAAACATTTGTATAAACACATTTCTTTTCGAGACGGTGACTACTGAATTAAAACAGTACTCGGACCACTTCGTTATCGACGGCACTCGCGAGTAAAACACTGCTTAAATTAATACTAAATAAATCACGACACCAGTTTCTCAATCCGACCATCGAGCTCACGCTACAAATCGACAAAAGCTACTCGTTTTTCAGTAGTTCATTCACACCCAGCATCCATTTTGATTCGTTCAAATATGATCGGTCTTTTTGCCTACAACCACAAATCAGAAATCAGAATGCGTTGTTATTTACGTTTAGATATTGATGCGTTGGTCTATAATTCGCCAATTTTCACTTGCTTCGGACTAATTATTGGAGTGTCTGATCTGTACTTTAAAGTTGAAACCATTTCGAATTATTTAAAGTGCAAATAATTATTCTTTAGTAGTGAAACCGGACTATAGCCATTTAAAAATTGAAACTTCATAGGAATAATAAAACGCAAAGAAGTCATTTTTTTTACTGCTTTAAATTTTCGATAAATAGATTCAAATAAATAAGGAATGTTTAAATATAAGACGTTAGTACCATGCGTGATCACTGGATAACTAATTATTATGATATTAATTAAAGTGTGATTATAATTATTTGAGTATTTAAACGATTTAAACATGTGTTCCGACTGTTCCAACTAAAAACGCTTCTGCTTCCGTTATGGCAACATTTCATATTAGTCGCCGGCCGCCATGTTGATTGTTGAAACAAGTTTGTAGTGCATTTTTCTCACATTTCTTGTTAAATTTTCTAAACGTGTTCAAGTGAAAATAAACGGGGCTTTTCTTATAAAGTTAACGTCTTCTGAAAATGACTGCGTCAGAGGCTTCATACAATCGAAAAATCATATCTGAAGATTTATCAAATGTTGAATTCGACACAAGCGAAGATGTGGAAGTTATTCCCACATTTGACTCCATGGGCCTTCGGGATGAATTGCTGAGAGGAATATATACTTATGGTAATTATGTGTATTCAAGTTTAGGCAATAACTTGCAAATTGTATCGTGAATTGTATTATGTATGTGAAACTTTCTAATTCCAGGATTCGAAAAGCCTTCCGCTATTCAGCAGAGAAGTATTCAGCCGATAGTGAAAGGCAGAGATGTGATTGCCCAGGCCCAGTCGGGCACGGGTAAAACCGCAACATTTTCCATATCCATCCTGCAGTCGTTGGACACGACTCTTCGCGAGACGCAGGTTTTGGTGTTGTCGCCCACCCGCGAGTTGGCTACACAGATTCAAAAGGTTATCCTGGCTTTGGGAGATTTCATGAATGTCCAGTGCCATGCTTGCATTGGAGGCACAAACCTTGGTGAAGACATTAGGAAGCTGGATTATGGACAACATGTAGTTTCTGGAACTCCTGGCAGAGTTTTTGGTAAGAAAATAACAACTATAATCAACCCCATTTTAAGCAAACTGATACCAATACTTACACAGAATGTTCTTAATGAAACTGAATGATACCTCTTTCTAGCTGATGTTATTAATGCTGATTATTTACAGACATGATCAGAAGACGTGTACTCCGTACCAGAGCAATCAAGATGCTGGTCCTTGACGAAGCTGATGAGATGCTAAACAAGGGCTTCAAGGAGCAGATTTATGATGTCTACCGTTACCTGCCGCCTGCAACACAAGTTGTACTCATATCTGCTACTTTGCCCCATGAAATATTGGAAATGACTTCCAAGTTTATGACAGATCCCATTAGGATTTTAGTCAAACGGTAAGGATAAAGGGCAAATTAAGTATAGCCATCTCACTTGGAATTAACCATTTAAAGAGGGTAAATTTGTACTGCATAAACGGTTAAATCTGAATTAATTGGCTAACCCTGGAACAAGCAAGTTGCCCTTAGTTGATAATAATTCTCTTCTCAGTCGTGGTCATTGGGGTCGTTGTATGGCTTTTTTCGTTATTTCCCGCCATGCTTCTCTATTTTCTGCATTCCGCATGCACAGATTTAAAGGTGATCCGGTGAGATTTTTAACTTGGTTGGTCCGTCGCATTGAGAGCCGCAATCTGGGTCTTGTGCCACCCACTCTGCCCTGAACAGCAAGCCTCTCCATGGCGTTGTCTTCCCTGCGCGTAACATGACCGAAGTAGCTAAGGATACGAGAGTGAACGATTGCCGAAAGTCTTTGTGTAACCTTGAGCTCCTGGAGAATGGATATATTAGTGCGACGCTGAGTCCACAATATCCGCAGCATCCTTCTCCAGCACCACATTTCCAAAGCATCAATGCGTTTCCGTTCACTTTCTCTGATAATAATTAGTATACTGTTAACACAGCAGGATTGCCAACTTGTCTTGTAAGGAAGAAAAATAGGCTAATAGTTCTATAATGGCATTGGGGTATGCTGACCTTTTACCATACCTCTGCATAACTTTAAACCTAATTTCAAAGTTATCATGGTGACAGTTTTGATGATGCCAACAACTTTTTATGGCACTGATGGAAGTTTTAATATTATAATTATCGCACAAATTATTGTTCTAGTAAGGTTGTTTTTGTCAGTGAAAGTTACTGCAGTACTAAAGTGTTTTTTATTATTTTCAGTGATGAATTGACACTGGAAGGCATAAAGCAGTTCTTTGTGGCCGTGGAGCGTGAGGAGTGGAAGTTCGACACACTTTGTGACCTGTATGACACTCTGACCATTACACAAGCTGTGATATTCTGCAACACCAAGAGGAAGGTGGACTGGCTCACACAGAAAATGCAGGAAGCCAACTTCACAGTCAGCTCTATGCATGGTGATATGCCACAAAAAGAGAGAGATAATATTATGAAGGAGTTCCGATCTGGACAAAGGTATATCCCGTGTCATTTTCTACCTTTAACAACAGATTGAATTCTGATCAGATTCAGCTATATTTAATGTCACAAAATAGTAGTCTATTTTTTTATTTGGTAGACTAAAATGACATTTCATAATATGAACATAAAATAACATTTCATGATATGAAATGTCATTTTAGTCTACGGAATAAAAAAATAGACTAGATATCAAAATGTCAACAAGGATGTTGCCTCGGTATTGGAGTTCCCTGCTTAACCCTTTGAACGCCACGCCTATTGTGCGCGACGCGTCATCGTGAACCTTGTCGGAATGCACGAAGGTGGGCTATAGCCGCGCGCGTCTGTTGACGTTTTTGGTGGTGAAAGGGTTAAACATAACCAGAACTGGAAATTCCTGGTTCCTGCTATAGAAACCCAGTCCTGGGAGCATACCTTAGTGACAACCCAAGGTAGAGCTCATATGCTCAGCTATGCAATAATTATTGGGTGTTTTCCCATTTATGTGAAGTATTCCCATCAGTCCCTGTCTCATGTGTGACAGAGGGGACAAATGGGAATACGCCAATAATTATTCAAATTATTAAATGGCACACATTTCTTTTGGCTTGCATCATGTAACTAAATTATGTAAGATTAGAGTCTAATACTCTAAACCATTAATATTTTTTATCGTGTTTTACAGCCGCGTGCTAATCACAACTGATGTATGGGCAAGAGGTATTGATGTCCAACAAGTATCTCTTGTGATCAACTATGACCTGCCCAACAACCGTGAGTTGTACATCCACAGGATTGGTCGTTCCGGCCGTTTTGGACGCAAGGGTGTTGCAATCAACTTTGTCAAATCAGATGACATCAGAATCCTGAGAGATATTGAGCAGTACTACTCCACACAGATTGACGAAATGCCTATGAATGTTGCTGACCTCATCTAAATTAATTTGATCGTATAAAGTTGAAATGTCCCCTTCTTTCACACTCTGTGAACAATAGGCACTGCATAAGGTGGTAGGGTTCTGTTAAATTCTGCAAAATTGTGAGCTAAAATGAGCATCAAAATATTTTATAGACTTATCTTAATATGTACCTAACACAATAAAAGTGATGTGTAAAAGTTTGTTTAATTTTGAATTTGTTCTATTTTATCAACATGCCACTGCCACTACCTGACTTATGCTTTTTAGGATTCCGCACTTCAAAAGGAAAAAACGGAACCCTTATCACTTTGTCGTCCGTCTGTCTGTCAAGATCCTTTATCTCGAGAATGTGTGGAGGGAGGTATCGAGCTGAACTTAAAACCATATAATATAAGGTCTACAGACCCTAGAAGCTGTGAAACCACCACAGCTGTGTTAGACCACCAAATCCTGGCTTAGCTCACTGACGGTTAGTGCTAGAAATTGGTAATTCGGCATGGGTATATAAATATTATAATTCAACCACGCGGACGAAGTGGTAAAATTAAAAGTAGAATAGAAAAAAAAAAAACAATATTTTAGGATACATCTCCTACATGTAAATGGGGATGATGATTTTTTTTCCACCACGCCAGCTCGGAAAGGTAGTTTGAAGTCTCCACAAGAGTGGTAATAAAGATGCAAATTTTGAGTTGTTTCCGCATGTTGACTGTCGATGTCGCCGGGTTCCAAGGTGTACCTTTAGTATTTTCCTCACGTTGTTGGTGTGTGGCACTCGGTAGCAAAGTTTGTTACACCCTCGCAACCCTCAAGATTTCATTTTTCGAACCACTCGCTACGCTCGTGGATCAATTTTGGATTCTTTCACCTATTCAGGCAGGCGTGGCTCACTCCGCGATTTCGTCGCTTTGCTACAGGTAGCCAAAAGTACATCCCTTCCACACCAATTTTGGTGACTAGCCATAAGCCGCGCGTGGCGCTGTCGCCACCTAGCGGCCATATCTGTGCTGATCGTGACAGACGCCTTTTGTTAGAGAGTGAGTCTTCTGTACCTAGTACTATTATTTATTCTGTGATTCAGGTAACAGAGAGTACGACAACTTTCCCCCCTTGTAAAACAAATAACTATTGGGTGGACGCTAAATCGCACAAATAAAGAATGTACAGCAGACGCCGGTGAGGTGAGCGGTAAGCGGAAGTTGCTTTGTCAGTTTTAATCAAAATACTGGTTACTCAGGTTCCGTCACACAGGCGCGTTTTCCGGGCGGGGCGTGAGCGAGGCGCAACGCTTTTACATACTTATAAAACGCTCACGCCCCACCCGGAAAACGCGCCTGTGTGACGAAGGAAAAAATGAAACATTTATATGTTTAGAATACATTTTAATATTTTATAGTCAAGATAAACAAAAATATGTATAACTTAAGATTTTCATATTAAATTATTTGATGAAAATACATGTAAATACACAAATTTATTTTGTGATAGTCTTAACCTAAGAAAAAAATTATGTTCCTTAACCTATTTGTTATTATGAAACAAATTTCCAATGTAGATATAAAACCTTATCATTATCAGCTTACTTTTTGGAATGCCACAAAATGATTTTACTATTTTCAGTAATTTCAATAAATACTACTCTAAACTTAGGAATCGATTTTTTTAATTAAACCTACAAAACAAAACATGTACTTAAGTTAAATAAGAATTATTGATGATGATCAGATGACATAAGCTATAATATCAAGTGCATGACAAATGAAATTAATTGAATGCATAAGGTTTAACCTTATAATTGATGATGAATGCCTGTATACTTAGTGTTAAGGCACACATAAAAAACAAAGTGTACATTATCAAATAATTTATTTATGCAAAACACTAATTTTGCTATACAGCAATCAAAATAATTCCAAAGTGTTCTTAGGCCCTAAGATCTGATGGAATTTGAGTCGGGCATTACAGCTCAGTTTCTCCCACAGGTTCAAATGCTTTCCAACGTCGGTAAATAAAAATCCCTATAGCACCAACCAAGAGAGCAACCAGGATCTCTGTGAGTTGGTCTAAAAAGCTAGTACTAGGCTCTGTGGATTCCAATGCTTGAACTTCAGGCTCGGGAGCTGGTTCAGGTTCAGGTGGTTTCTGTGTCTGCTCATCCTCACCTTTAAATGCAATTTGGTGTAACACTGACTGCTCTTCCTCTGTCAATGGTTTGGCTGCAGTTGATGACAATAGCTTTGCTATTTCCCCACATTGAGGGCATGACCAGCTTGATGATTTTTTAGCTAAAATTTTGCGTTCTGCAGGAGTATAGTCCAGTGACCCTATAGTTCCCTCAGCAGGAGTCGGCATGAAAGCAATTAAAGCCAAAAGAGCAGTCCTGATCGACCAAGATGGTTGCCAAGTCTCAGGATGATGTCCAGATATTGATAAACATATCTTTTTGTTTACTTCGAATCTCCCGTTTGGCGTTAATAGTATTATATGAGGTGGATGCATAGGATATTCTTTGGGCAATAATATTCTACCGTGATAGATGCCGCCCTCGAAGTCGGTGCCCTTGGGACCCTGAACGGTGAAGTGCCACTCAAACAAGTTGTCCTCTAGAGGCCGTGCGCAATATTCTTCAGTGGCCTCCGCTAACTCCAGCGCTTCTTTCATTAGGCGTTTCACACCAGGACACTTGATATTGTACTTCTCACCCATTTCTGTCGTATAGAGAAACAGGGGACTAAACAGAAAATAATATAACAATGCTATGACGCAACAATGATCCTGCTACAGGAAAACAATGTTCGTAAGCACAAGAGAATTTGATAACAAAATCTTATTTTACAGACGGTATGAGAACTGTCATTTTGATCTGGAGAGTTGAGATCGACAGTGCGACACACATGCGACACACGACGGCACGGAACAACACAGCTGACAATAGAATTTTGTGAAACCAACAAACTAGAAAGATTGTACCATTTATACCATATTTATAATTAAATAACATATTTTAATCAGTGAAAACGTATTGCACCATAATTCGTACACGTAATTTTAAAGTTCGTTCAGAATAATTTTATCGGCTTTTATTTAGAAGTCTTGAATAAAAAAATAAAAAAAAGGCTTGAATAAGCTCGAAGAGTACGAAATTTGGTACGAAACATATATTACGGCCTTTACACACTATCGCACCGTACCGCGACCTTGGTGCGTCGCATCCATAAGTGAGAGCGAGAAAGAGATATCTTTTTCTCACTCTCACTTATGGGTGCGACGCACCATGGTCGCTGTGCAGTGCGATAGTGTGTTATCAACTTATCACTTTTATACTACTCTTGAGGCCCCTCCACACTCGCGAGCGAAGCCGCGAGCGCGAGTGTGGAGTCGATTTTGCAGATCTGCGAACTCTCGCGTTGGCGGCTTCGCCTGCGGTTCACGCGCATAGTGGAGGGGGCTTTTGGTGTGCTTTTGGTACAAAGAGTACTATAATATATAATTTGGTACGAAAGCATTTCATTTTTTATAATGGCAACAAAAAAAAATTGTCACTGAATTTCTTTCTGTCAGACTTGCTTGTGTCAAGTGAAGCGACCAACCTCAATTTTTGTTTGTTGTGTGTAGTTTACTGATTTTAATACAGTTCTAGTGCATACTACAATCAAGAGGAGTGTGCAAAAACATATTTAACAATGGATGGTCCTCCCGGCACTGGGCCATCGAACGATGGCCCAATGGGCCCACCGGCGATGGGAAGTTTTCCTCCGATGCCACCGCCTCCGGGTTCCATGCCTCCCGTTACTATGCCACCAGGAATGCCCCTGAGCGGCATGCCTCCCGCTGGAATGCCCCCCGGTGCGATGCCTCCAGGCGGAATGCCTCCAAGTGGCATGCCTCCAGGAGGAATGCCTCCGAGTGGCATGCCCCCTGGTGCAATGCCTCCGGGAGGAATGCCCCCAGCCGGAATGCCGCCGGGTGGATTGCCGCCTCCAATGGGTCCACCTGGGACCATGCCGCCGGTAAGCTCAGCTGGTGGCCCAAATTTACCAATGGGACCACCACCAGGAATGATGGGGATGGGACCACCACCTGGAATGGGTCCGCCGCCAGGAATGGGACCTCCTGGTATGGGAATGGGTCCTCCGCCAATGGGACCACCCGGTATGGGTCCACCGAGGATGCCACCTGGAATGATGCGCGGTGGACCAAACATGAAGGGCAACTACAATCAAGGAATAGATATGGGACCGCCTGGAATGGGGCCCCCACCTAATATGGGACCTCCAGGCATGGGTCATTGGGATAACCAGGGTCCTCCACCAGGATGGGGCAGGCAGGGAAGAGGGGATGGGCCTCCAGGTTGGGATGACCATGGTGATGAGGGTGACAATGATGGCGGTGAAGAGGAGCAGCAAGGGCCACCACCAGGACCACCCCCCGCATTACCATCCTTGCTTACAATGAAGATTGACACTCCTGAAGAATTCCGCAACAAGCCTGCTCCAGTGGGAGGGGTAGTTCTTCCAAAGGCTTTGGAAGAGGCTCTTGCATATAAAGACCAAAGACAAGCGGCTCTAGGTAGTGAAGGTCAAGAGAAAGGTAAAAACTATTTTGTTTAATACTGTATTTTAATTTTGCTTCTGTTAAATAAAACTAATAATTTTTCCTAATAATTTAAGAACAAGATGAAGAGCCAGAAGCCCCACCGGCACCAGTGATCAGCACAGAGTATGACGCAGAGGAAGATGATGCAGACTCGGATGAGGGCAGACCTGAAACTCCCACGCCTCCGGTTATCTCCAAACTTGAGGTAAAGATTGAATAACATTGATTACATTTACTCAAATTCATCTTACATAAAAGCACACATTACTTTTAAACATCCTGATTTTGATAATGATTTGTATTGTAGGGTCAAAGTAGAGTAAACAAGAACAAGCGCAAGAAAAAGAAGAAGAAGTTAGCCAAGCAGAAGCGCAGAGAGGATGCCAAACAGAAGCAAACAGCCAAGGAGCCAGAATCAGACAGCAAGAAGTCTAGTGACAAAGAAAACGAAAAAGTGGCTGAGATTGAGTAAGAATTTATACCTATTGCATCATTTCCACCATAACAAATTTTATTGCATTGCATAATTTGCATAGCAAAGGCATTACTGACTTGATATTGTTGGTTTGGTAACTTTGGTATGACTGAAAAATATAATCTATGTAAGACTGAGAAGAACAAGACGAATAGAAGACGTCCACCATGTGTTGATGGAATGTGTCCGCAACGAGGCGCTGAGGAGTGACATGACATTCATCAAATCTACCAACTTAGGGACTTGCAACGTCGTCCTGGCATCGCCTCTATCGGACGAGGCCAGGATGATGTGCAACCTGTACTTAAAAATAATGTAGTGGTGTAAGTAATTCTACACTACTACATTATTACTTTATCTCACTACAGGGGTGACATAGTCACTGTGTGACAAAACCCCTTAAAAATTAAGATTAAAAAAAAAAAAAAAAAAGACTGAGAACAGGGCATAGCAAAATTACCAAATCAGCTATTCGCTAGGTGCACGACTGGTGCTGCCCTCATTTTGGCAGACTTTCTACGTTAAATCTTATGGAGTAAAATTTGTCCAAGTACTAATGTCAGACATTCCATAAGATTACCTGTGTTTGTGACGATCAGCGCTACTTCCCCCTCCACCGACTGCACACCTTGCCAATATATAAGCAAATAAGAGGTTAAGAGCAATGAAAATACAGTTTTATCTCTCTCTCTTTAGACCTTTTCTACCCTTTGGGTGTAGGCCTCCTTCAGTTTACGCCATTCGTCACGGTTCTGTGCAACCTGGAGCCACCTCATCCCTGCAGTCCTTTTGATGTCATCTTTGATGTCATCGTCCCAATGCATATTGGGTCTACTTGGAGGACGTTCTTCCCCCCATGGTCGCCACTCGAGTATTCGTTTACTCCACGAGTCGGTCTTTCGTGCCATATGACCAGCCCATTCCCACTTCAAACTGGCTACGCGTTTTACAACATCCGTGACCTTGCTCTGCTGTCTTAGCCACTTATTCGTTTTACGGTCTCAATGTTCAACGCTTGATTTACGTGATATGCCTTTGGTGAAAATACAGTTCATTTTGTCTTAACATAATCATCTTGATATGTTATCTCTAGATACATTCAGGAAAGTATCCAGTTCCACGAGCTAGAGCCAATGTACCGGCAGTTCCACCGCGTGCTGGAGTCGTTCCGGATCACGGACCAGAAAGAGGAGGTCAAGGAGGAGAAGGAAGCCCCGCGCGCGCAGCCCAAGCCGCAAGAGAAGGTTCAGGACCAGTTCGCGGCCGATGAAGAAGCTGTCGAGGTTAACAATATTTTATTAAACCATTCCTCTTAATATTACTATCAAACTGTCCACTAATGTAGCTTAGGCGTCAGAATAGGAAATTGGCTATAATTTATATTAATATGATATAATTTTATAATAATAATTATTTGGTGATATTGAAAAAGTTAAGTTATTCAGCGTTTTTAAAATTCGTCTCTACAGAATTTAAAAATGGGATTGAAGTTTTTCATATAGAATTTTTAAAATTTTAAAGTTGTATATGGGGCTGTTCATAAATTACGTCATCTATTTTTGACAATTTTTGACCGCCTATTTGGGCCCCCTAAAATCATCCAAAAATCATGATTCGAATGACCCCGTTTCCTCCTACGTCATGCTACCATCATCCGATGTCCAGACCCCCCCAATTTGAAATAACGTAATTTATGAATAGCCCTATGCATGCACGTTTAGACTTGAAAAGCTTTGTTTTAATCTGTTCATTAAAATGCAAGAAAACTAAAAAAGGGTTGAATAGGAGTCTTTATTTTATATGGGATAGACAAGATATTCTAATAAAATTATTGTATTGTAGAAAAGCGCGGCTGATGAGAAGGAGCGGCTATCCAAGCGTAAACTGAAGAAGCTGTCCCGGCTGTCGGTAGCGGAGCTGAAGCAGCTCGTGGCGAGGCCGGACGTGGTGGAGATGTACGACGTGACGGCGCGCGACCCCAAGCTGCTCGTGCAGCTCAAGGCGCACCGCAACACGGTGCAGGTGCCGCGCCACTGGTGCTACAAGAGGAAGGTCAGTAACAGTATAGCCTGCTCACTTACGCCTAATAACAACCAGGGATGTTGCGAATATCCGGATCCACATCCGCGGAACATCCGCATTATTTTCAACATCCGCATCCGCATAAAATCGATGCGGAGCTCATGCGGATGCGGATGTCGACTAAGTCGGTAACAGGAACGTCTTAGCGGCGGCGTAAAGATCGGTTTTCCTAGGATAGCGGTGCCGTCATATAGCGGCCGTCTCCATACAAAATAATACGGCTAAATATGGATGCAAAGCTTTGTAATTTCGTCTAGGGCTAGGTAATTTCGTCATTATATAATAACGAAATCGTCTAGATCCCGAAAAGTAATATATAAAATTACTTTAAAGTAATTACGTAGAAACAATCGCTTGCGAAGAAAAAGCACTCTTCTCGCTGGCCGCCGGTCAGACGTCTAAAACTAAAAAAAGTAATAATTAAATCAACTCGACTATTAGGTTTCTAATTAGTAATTTGGTCTTATTTTGTTATACAGTACCTGCAAGGCAAGCGCGGTATAGAAAAGCCGCCATTCGACCTTCCAGACTTCATCAAGAAGACTGGCATCATGGAGATGCGTGCGTCCTTGCAAGACAAGGACGACCAGAAGACACTCAAGGCAAAAATGAGAGAGCGCGCCCGCCCCAAGCTCGGCAAGATCGACATCGATTATCAGAAGCTGCATGACGCTTTTTTCAAGTAAGTAGGATCCTCGTATGTAAGGATTTATTAGGTACTAGCGACCCGCCCCGGTTTCGCACAGGTTAACAAATTATACATAAACGTTCCTCTTGAATCACTCTATCGATAAAAAAAACCGCATCAAAATCCGTTGCGTCGTTTTAAAGATTAGCATACATACAGACAGACAGCGGGAAGCGACTTTGTTTTATACTATGTAGTGATTCGCTTAAGCCCCACGCTATTCCAATGCGAAATTCGAAATAAGGACTTTACACAAAATAAGTCAGTTTTCAACTTAAGTCAAGCCGTTGATTAAAAAAAAACCCAAAGACATAATGATAAAACTGTTTTATAGCTCAACACGAGCTTTGCTTCATAAGATTTTGTACCGTCTGTCATTTAGGGCTCATTTAGACAGGGCGAGAACTCGCATGTGAGTTTCATTACATTGCGTTATTTGATCGGTCGGCTGAATTGATGTAACCTCACTGGTCCGTAATGTAACTAAAATCGTATACCAGTTCGCGCGCCGTCTAAATCAGGGATGTTGCGGATGCAGATTTATGGACATCCGCGGATGCGGATGCGGATATTTAAAGGCTCACATCCGCGGATGCGGATGCGGATGTCAAGATTAGGTACTTAGAAAACGTCAAATATTACATTTTTAGTATTTATTTATTTAAAAAAAAAACGACACGTTTAGTATTTGAGCAAGAATATAGCTGCGTTATATTTAATAAACAGTAACTTGGCCGACTTTTCTGGATCTAGACGATTTCGTTATAGGTAATGACGAAATTACCTAGCACTTACGCCGCCGCTAAGACGTTCCTGTACCGACTTGTTCGACATCCGCATCCGCATAAGCTCCGCATCGATTTTATGCAGATGCGGATGTTGAAAATAATGCGGAAGTTCCGCGGTTGCGGATGCGGATGCGGATGTCCGCAACATCCCTGGTCTAAATGAGCCCTTAGTGTGTTAATATAAGACTGGGATATTACACGGGACTAAAGTATTGGACATGTGCAGATGGCAGACGAAACCGCGCATGACGATCCACGGCGACCTGTACTACGAGGGCAAGGAGTTCGAGACGCGGCTGCGAGAGAAGAAGCCGGGGGACTTGTCGGAAGAGCTGCGCACCGCGCTGGGCATGCCCGTCGGGCCTGGCTCGCACAAGGTAAGGAAAAAGCGGCCAAGTGCGAGTCGGACTCGCCCATGAAGGGTTCCGTATTTAGGCGATTTATGACGTATTAAAAAAAAACTACTTACTAGATCTCGTTCAAACCAATTTTCGGTGGAAGTTTACATGGTAATGTACATCATATATTTTTTTTAGTTTTATCATTCTGTTATTTTAGAAGTTACGGGGGGGGGGGGGGGGGTCACACATTTTACCACTTTGGAAGTGTCTCTCGCGCAAACTATTCAGTTTAGAAAAAAATGATATTAGAAACCTCAATATCATTTTTGAATACCTATCCATAGATACCCCACACGTATGGGTTTGATGAAAAAAAAAATTTTGAGTTTCAGTTCTAAGTATGGGGAACCCCAAAAATTTATTGTTTTTTTCTATTTTTGTGTGAAAATCTTAATGCGGTTCACAGAATACATCTACTTACCAAGTTTCAACAGCATAGTTCTTATAGTTTCGGAGAAAAGTGACTGTGACATACGGACGGACAGACGGACAGACAGACAGACATGACGAATCTATAAGGGTTCCGTTTTTTGCCATTTGGCTACGGAACCCTAAAAACATAGTATGACTATAGGCTAGACCAGCGGTCGGCAACCCGCGGCCCGTGAACCTGTCACTTGCGGCACGCGAGCCTCCCTGGCTATTTTGTATGTAATATTGACAAACGACAATGTCTGATAAAGTCATAAATATTAACAAAGTACGGCCCGCGTCAACTTCGTTAACTACTATGTGGCCCTTGGCTGCTAAGAGGTTGCCGACCACTGGTCTAGACGACAAATTTTCATTTATGGTATCAATCAATCAGGTTGGTTTTTAGGATCAAATATGTATATGGGACCCATTGCATTAACCATTAACGCAATACAAAAGCCAGAAATGATAGTCAAAGTCCGACGGTCGTACTTCACTCGCGAAACGTCCCAAACAAATCGATATGTGAACGTGACGTCAAGGTCACTGAGAGCGCATCGTTTTATGTATATAGTTCCTATACAATCTTTTTTTGGATAAAATGTGAGGAATCGAATGGTATCCTTACTTATTTCGTTTTTGAAAGTTAAAAAAAAACTTTAATTTTGAAACTTTCAGGAGCTGTATTTTTGTATTATTTCCATATATTTTTTTATATCTACAATATTGTGATAAATTGCTCATTTGCTATCTAATTAACTAGATTTTGTTATAAAATTCAACATGTCGTGTCATCATCCCTATTGCTGAAACTAATCACTTTTGAAGCAATACCAAAATTTTGGACTCAAACACACATGTAAAAATTTTGAGGCAGACATGTACAAATAAGTACCTAATATGTGCGTTTACGTCAAGCGCTGGTGGCCTAGCGGTAAGAGCGTGCGACTTGCAATCCGGAGGTCGCGGGTTCGAACCCCGGCTCGTACCAATGAGTTTTTCGGAACTTATGTACGAAATATCATTTGATATTTACCAGTCGCTTTTCGGTGAAGGAAAACATCGTGAGGAAACCGGACTAAATCTCAATACGGGTCTAGTTTACCCTCTGGGTTGGAAGGTCAGATGGCTTCGTAAAACGTAAAACTAGTCGCTTTCGTAAAACTAGTGCCCACGCCAATTACTGGGATTAGTTGCCAAGCGGACCCCAGGCTCCCATGAGCCGAGGCAAAATGCCGGGACAACGCGAGGAAGATGATGATGTGCGTTTGCGTCAGGTGCCACCGCCGTGGCTGATCGCCCAGCAGCGCTACGGGCCGCCGCCGTCGTACCTGAAGATCCCCGGCCTCTAATTAACTAGATTTTGTTATAAAATTCAACATGTCGTGTCATCATCCCTATTGCTGAAACTAGTAACTTTTGAAGCAATACCAACATTTTGGACTCAAACACACATGTAAAAATTTTGAGGCAGACATGTACAAATAAGTACCTAATACGTGGGTCATACTGAAAATTCCTGGACTGGCCACATAGAAAAAATAAGTTTTCTCATATATCAGAATCCAGAAACTTTCAGTATGACCTAAGTATGTGTGTTTACGTCAGGTGCCACCGCCGTGGCTGATCGCCCAGCAGCGCTACGGGCCGCCGCCGTCGTACCCCAATCTGAAGATCCCCGGCCTCTAATTAACTAGATTTTGTTATAAAATTCAACATGTCGTGTCAATTAACTAGATTTTGTTATAAAATTCAACATGTCGTGTCATCATCCCTATTGCTGAAACTAGTAACTTTTGAAGCAATACCAACATTTTGGACTCAAACACACATGTAAAAATTTTGAGGCAGACATGTACAAATAAGTACCTAATACGTGGGTCATACTGAAAATTCCTGGACTGGCCACATAGAAAAAATAAGTTTTCTCATATATCAGAATCCAGAAACTTTCAGTATGACCTAAGTATGTGTGTTTACGTCAGGTGCCACCGCCGTGGCTGATCGCCCAGCAGCGCTACGGGCCGCCGCCGTCGTACCTGAAGATCCCCGGCCTCTAATTAACTAGATTTTGTTATAAAATTCAACATGTCGTGTCATCATCCCTATTGCTGAAACTAGTAACTTTTGAAGCAATACCAACATTTTGGACTCAAACACACATGTAAAAATTTTGAGGCAGACATGTACAAATAAGTACCTAATACGTGGGTCATACTGAAAATTCCTGGACTGGCCACATAGAAAAAATAAGTTTTCTCATATATCAGAATCCAGAAACTTTCAGTATGACCTAAGTATGTGTGTTTACGTCAGGTGCCACCGCCGTGGCTGATCGCCCAGCAGCGCTACGGGCCGCCGCCGTCGTACCCCAATCTGAAGATCCCCGGCCTCTAATTAACTAGATTTTGTTATAAAATTCAACATGTCGTGTCAATTAACTAGATTTTGTTATAAAATTCAACATGTCGTGTCATCATCCCTATTGCTGAAACTAGTAACTTTTGAAGCAATACCAACATTTTGGACTCAAACACACATGTAAAAATTTTGAGGCAGACATGTACAAATAAGTACCTAATACGTGGGTCATACTGAAAATTCCTGGACTGGCCACATAGAAAAAATAAGTTTTCTCATATATCAGAATCCAGAAACTTTCAGTATGACCTAAGTATGTGTGTTTACGTCAGGTGCCACCGCCGTGGCTGATCGCCCAGCAGCGCTACGGGCCGCCGCCGTCGTACCCCAATCTGAAGATCCCCGGCCTCTAATTAACTAGATTTTGTTATAAAATTCAACATGTCGTGTCAATTAACTAGATTTTGTTATAAAATTCAACATGTCGTGTCATCATCCCTATTGCTGAAACTAGTAACTTTTGAAGCAATACCAACATTTTGGACTCAAACACACATGTAAAAATTTTGAGGCAGACATGTACAAATAAGTACCTAATACGTGGGTCATACTGAAAATTCCTGGACTGGCCACATAGAAAAAATAAGTTTTCTCATATATCAGAATCCAGAAACTTTCAGTATGACCTAAGTATGTGCGTTTACCTCAGGTGCCACCGCCGTGGCTGATCGCCCAGCAGCGCTACGGGCCGCCGCCGTCGTACCCCAACCTGAAGATCCCCGGCCTCAACGCGCCCATCCCCGACGGCTGCGCCTTCGGCTACCACGCCGGCGGCTGGGGCAAGCCGCCCGTCGACGAGACCGGCAAGCCGCTCTACGGAGACGTGTTCGGACACCACGCGCTAGGACCAGACGTGAGTTAAACAGATTGTGACGTCCAGGCTCCGTTGTGTACTGGGTGACCAAATGAAACAACTGTTATTGCTCGTGCGCACTCCGCCAGCCACCCGCACGCCATGACACTTCCCCACGGAGTGAAGCTAGCGGGTAGTTGCGTCGTACTGTTTATTGTGTAACCGTCACACAGATTATCCTGAGATCAATAATAACATCCGAATCTGTTGGATATGACACCGTAAGATTGTGAACCCGTTCGTTTATAATCTAACGCGCCCATCCCCGAGGGCTGCGCCTTCGGCTACCACGCCGGCGGCTGGGGCAAGCCGCCCGTCGACGAGACCGGCAAGCCGCTCTACGGCGACGTGTTCGGACACCACGCGCTAGGACCAGACGTGAGTTAAACAGATTGTACGGTCCACATACCGCACATTGCCATCTCAGCGAAATTACTTACAATTGCGTAAAGCAATATAATACGAGTCAGTACACGTTCAGCATTAGAACCTATCACGCGTGTCCTCATTTGCACTATCATTCATACTGTCGCGCTTTTATAGTTAGTTATCAATAAAGTGTTTAATTATATTGTGAGTTATCATTATGTCAAGCAACCAACAGAATATAATTGGTGTATGTGACACTAGCAGCCCATACACAGATCATTCCGAGATCAATAATAACATCCGAATCTGTTGGATATAAGCCTGGTAGGCTGCAGTGTAACAAAGTTAGATGATTCAGATTCAGATGTTTTTTTAAAAAAGCATAGAAAAAAAAATACATAGAGTGCTCACTCCATACATCAGTTTTAGTATCAAAAAGACTATTAGCATCTAGCATCGAGTAGCGGAACTATCAGTACTGCTACTTGACAATAGATGTAGCACCGACAGGGAAGTCTTATCTCAACAGCATAAGACTTTCCGGTCGGTGCTACATATATTGTCAAGTAGCAGTAGTAGCAGATGCAGCAGATGAAATTAATAGTCTGAACTGATGTATGGAGTGAGCACTCTTGTCTTACTATATTTCTCTATGATAAAAGGCAATAATTTTACAAGTCAATAAATAATGTACAATATAAATCACTATTCTTAAATAATCTTACATTTCAGGTACCTGACTATAATTAATTATTATTACATCTTTATATTAATGTTGTATATTTACATTCATTTTTAACTATATATGTAGGTAACATAAAGGCCTTGATTTGATTGTCTGTTGAGTAAAGCTTTGGATTCCTCCGAAAACGGTGCCGTCATATGACGGCCGTCATATAGCGGCAGCAAAAGACGGCCGTCTTTACGGTGGCGACATGTGGAAAGTACCACGGCGTCATAACACACCGTCATCCACCAAGGTCAAAGCGGCAAATTTGAAAAATGTAGGCGCGATGGGATAACGTTCCATAGAAAATTTGAATTTCGCGCCTTTTCCTACTGACAAGATTTGCTTGATCATCTATAATTTACTTGGAGGATGAAATATCATCAGAAGAGGAAAATAATCGTAGTACGGAATCATTTATTCAAATCTCGTGTCATTTATTCAAAATGGCGTCACCGCTATCTAATAAAACGTTCACGAAACTATCGACAAGGTCATGACGGCCGTCATCTTACGTTACGTTGACAATCAACGTAACGTTAAGCTTTGGATTCCTCCGAAAACGGTACCGTCATATAGCGGCAGCAAAAGACGGCCGTCTTTACGGTGGCGACATGTGGAAAGTACCACAGCGTCATAACACACCGTCATCCACCAAGGTCAAAGCGGCAAATTTGAAAAATGTAGGCGCGATGGGATAACGTCCGATAGAAAATTTGAATTTCGCGCCTTTTCCTACTGACAAGATTTGCTTGATCATCTATAATTTACTTGGAGGATGAAATATCATCAGAAGAGGAAAATAATCGTAGTACGGAATCATTTATTCAAATCTCGTGTCATTTATTCAAAATGGCGTCACCGCTATCTAAGAAAACGTTCACGAAACTATCGACAAGGTCATGACGGCCGTCATCTTACGTTAACGCCGTCTAGGAAACCGCGCCATCTTGTTTACATAGACAACGTTCTAGTGACGTCAGTCAACGCTATATAGCGGCCGTAATATGACGGCACCGTTTTCGGAGGAATCCAAAGCTTAACGCCGTCTAGGAAACCGCGCCATCTTGTTTACATAGACAACGTTCTAGTGACGTCAGTCAACGCTATATAGCGGCCGTAATATGACGGCACCGTTTTCGGAGGAATCCAAAGCTTTAGGCAGATCCGATATCTGTCTAATCAAAAGACAGTGCCACATGTTTTATGCAATTTTTTTTAACATTTGTGTTTTTTTACAGGATGGAGAAGACCAAGATATCGACAGAACAATGTGGGGTGAATTGGAATCAGAATCCGAAGAGGAATCTGAAGAAGGTATGTTTTGTACACTATAGTTCGTTTTTTTTAGCATTAGAAATAAGGTAAACAATCTTGATGTGTCTTTTAATTGAAAAACACATTATAAAAATAAGTTACGGTAAATATGTAACAATTATGAATCTAATACGATCTTTTATAGTCTTCTGCTTTCATAAGTAATAGTTATTGATTTTTAAAAAGTGTCTTTCAATTAAAAGACATGTCAAAATCGCTTACCTTCTTCCAAGTTCTTTCTAATGCTAAAAAAAAACGAACTATAAAGGTTTATTAAATCTATTGCGTACATGAGACGTCATTGAGACCATTCAACCAGTAGCAAAAAGCTTTCAATAATCAATTAAATGATTTCAATAGTCAAATAAATGATTTATCTACCTATCTATCATCTATCTAACTATAGTGTGTCAAAGGACCGTTCCATTTCAAACATAGACCGAGAGATTCATACTATCTTTGTCTTACACTAGTACTAGCACCCAAAAGAAAAGGTTGAGTATAGTTTTTTTTTTTTTTTTTTTTTTTTTTTTTTTTTTTTTTTTTTTTTTTTTTTTTTTTTTTTTTTTTTTTTGTTCCTGTTTACTGACAAGATTTGGTTGACCAGCTATATCTATTATTTGTGTGTTTGAGTAGAGGAGTCTGAAGGCGAGGCCGAGAAGGGCGAGGAGACGACGGCGGGGCTGGCGACGCCGGGCGAGGGCCTGGTGACGCCGCTCGGCATCAGCTCCGTGCCGCCCGGCATGGAGACCCCGGACACCATCGAGCTCAGGAAGAAGAAGGTCGACAGCGACATCGAGGGGTAAGCTTATGCCAGGGTTCAGCAAGATTCACAGAAGAAAGTCATCCGCAGTAGAACCGGAAAAAAAACAAAAATTTTGCCAATCTGCGATATTCACATTCAATTCAACCAGAGATTGGACTTTTGGCATTGGTGATTATGGATAGCCTCAGTCCGTTTAGATGCCAGATCACGCTATTATTGATTTTTTGTCAAAAAAATGCCGATTTACTGCTTACCTAAGGCCGCCTTTACACCTTTTTAGTTTTACTTACGTAAGTAGGGACAAAGCTATTTGTTAGAATGAGATAACGATATTCATCTCTCATTCTGTGGTATAGCTGTGTCCCTACTTACGTAAGTAAAACTTACAGGTGTAAAGGCGGCTTAATATCTATTTAAATTAAATTAGTTAGCTTTAAGGTTTTGTGATTGCATATTTCAATTTAAAGAAGTTATCTCAGTAGATAATTCGTGTTTAATTGCGTATTGTCAGAGGCGACACGCCGGCGCTGTACCAGGTGGTGCCGGAGCGGCGCGTCGGGCTGACGGCCGGCATGATGGCCTCCACCCACGTGTACGACCTCGGCGCGGCCAACCCTGGTGAGTGTTGTACATACATATTTTCCGTACCAAGCAATTATAAAATGTTTTGAAACCAGACCTGATTCATACGTCAGACAATTTCTGGCCTGTCTAAAGCCGCGTCTCGATATCGCGCGGCGGCCGCGCGAGCAATGTTCGACCGCGGCAAACCTGTATTTTGGCTCGCGAGCCAAGTTCGGCGCCATCTTGAACTATAGCGCGGCGGCCTCGCGCGGCAGGCGATCCGACGAATCTGACGATCGACCAGTTTGTACTCGGGAACCATGGACGTACGTCGTCGTGCAGCTGCCGCTGCACTGCATTATTTATCATATTATTCACAAGAAACCTAAACGGAAAGTTCGATGGTGGATGAAAAGGATGTTTATGAATAGAATACTACATGGTGGTGTGAGACTTATGGAAGACATGAGATATGAAGTTGATGTTACATTACAAAATTTCACAAGAATGACATCAGAAGATTACGAACTTTTAAAAGCATTAATTCCATGCATCACTTCTTAATGATCTGTTGCGATAATCACTAATACATTTACTATTCCATAGAAACTGTTTAGTTCCGTATAATTTAATTAAAGTACGACACTTTTCATTATCCATATTTGCTGCCGCGCTCGCGAGCCAATTGAAATATGTACACATCCGTCCCAACTGCGCGCGAACATTCCTTTGCCGCGCGCCGAAACACCGACAATGAATGGTTCGTCGCGAGCCGCGTTCGAGCGAGCGAATGATTGAGTTGGCTCGCGAGCCGGCCCGGTATCGATTGCGCGCGGCTGCCTCGCGAGCCAATGTTCGATAGCTTGCCGCGCAATATGGAGACGGGGCTTAACATCTGTCTTTAATGCAGACGGTGGTCAATAGTTATTTGTACAACAAGAGATCAAAGTTTGATATTTCTTCGAGTGCTTATTTTGAGTCCCGTGCAAGCGAAAGATTCTATAATAGATTCACGAGCGTAGCGAGTGAATCTAATTTAGAATCTTGAGCGTAGTAAGGGACTCAAAAGCGCACGAGATGTAAATAACTTTGATCTCGTGTAGTACACAACATTTTTCACCTCAGCAGTGAGAACATATTAGAGAACCCGAAAAATGTATTCCTTCTTCATCACTTACCTCTATTCACTCATGTTTTCTTAAAATATACCAACAATTAAATTTTCACCTCAGCAGCTCGAACAAGGGTACTTTGCTACTTAAAAACAGTGAGCAAAATCGCATTTTGCTCACTGAGTGAGCAAAATCGTATTTTGCTCATTTTGTCTCACCCAGTGAGCAAAATGCGATTTTGCTCACTGTTTTTAAGTAGCAAAGTACCCTTGTTCGAGCTGCTGAGGTGAAAAATTATTTTGCGTATCTCGATTTTATCGTCGAAGGAGCGAAGCCCTTTCCAACTTTTGAGATATGTAGCACACCAAAAAAGTGGGCATCTCGCTTATTTCGCCGGTATACTGTTTTATTTGCGCTATGACATGGCTCTTTCTTTAAGGTGACGGTAGAGGTGGGTAAATTTTCAGATTCTGTCAATTTACCCCATTTCACACACAAGCGCACTTCACGCACACTACCTCACTTTACTGGGACAGGTCATTGACCCATCAAGTTTTTTTAAGATTGCGTTTTGAGTTTAGTGTTAACCACTGACCTCTTTTGAGGAACAGAAACTGTAAAAACGTTCCATTGAAAGAAGAAAGAGAAACAATACATTAAATCTTGCTCTCCTTGTCTGTTCATGTCACACGTGACGTATTTAAATTCTAATTTAATTCATTTGATTGTTAACTATTTTCTGCATATTATGGCTTTGTCGAGATACGCGTTTTGTAAAGTTAAACCGAATAAACCCAGATGTCATTAAGTCAGATGTAAAATGTTATTTACTACTCTATACGGTTATTCATAAGGCGAAAAATCAATTCAATTAAAAATTTAAATAAATAAAGTTTCGGCAGGGTGGAAATTTAATTAAGGCCGACAAAATAAAATTTAATAATATATGTCGGCTGATGTACCCCTAAGATCTTTACAGATTTACTTGTACGAGTATCCTATATTCGCTATTTATTTTGCTATTAAATTTATAAAATTAAAATAAATAATTAAATATTATACTGGCATTCCACCGCTATTATTTCAGTGCTGAACTGATTATCTTCGATCGTAGCCTTGATGATGTAGTTGTACTTACACTTACGGCGGTAGGAGCGGCAATGAACCCCGCGCAGCGTAGAACGAGAGGTGCGTTGGGATAAGTGCATATACATATAATTCTTCGTGCGTCTGTCTGTCTGTCCGTCCGTCTGTCACAGTCTATTTTCTCCGAAACTACTGGACCAATTCAGTTGAAATTTGGCACACATATGTAAATTTGGCACACAAATGTAAATTTGTGACCCAAAGATGGACGTGTAACGTAAATAAAATGTATTTTAGAGAATTTGAAATACGGTAGCCATTTTTGGGGGGGGGGGGGTAAATGAAAAAATTAAAAAATGTTTTTTAAACTATATAGTGTTACATATCAA
The DNA here is from genome assembly GCF_948474715.1 of Cydia amplana. Taxonomy (NCBI): domain Eukaryota; kingdom Metazoa; phylum Arthropoda; class Insecta; order Lepidoptera; family Tortricidae; genus Cydia; species Cydia amplana. The sequence continues at coordinate 7,882,062 of NC_086085.1, forward strand.
ATAAAAGAGCTCATTGTAAGAATCTCAAACATAACTTTTTTTATAATTTTAGGATTAATAGTTCAGCAGTTATTCATGAAAATAGGCAAAAAATGATCATTCTCCGCCCACTTTCTCCGAAACAACTGGATCTAAAATTTTGAAAAAAATACACAAAGTAGTTCTTTACCTATATATGTCAGGAAAATCTATAAGAAATGTGCAGTCAAGCGTGAGACGGACTTAATATACGGAACCCTTAGAATGCGAGTCCGACTCGCACTTGTTTTTGTTTAGCTCTTATTAGGTTTAAGGAGTTTTATGAGTGAAAAAAGAAGTTTTTTGTTTTATGTGCCCGCGTTATTGCCGATCGATTGTGTTTTAAACGATAATTAGACAAAAAAACTTGTTTTTCACCCAACGAATATAGATCCCCATGACACATCTTCCAAGTCGCCTTTGGATAGGCTTAATTTTAAAAATAATTGAAATAATGTTCTATATCATTCATACTTGCAAAAAAAGACTAAAAATAATTTACGTGACCAATGCTTATTATTAGTAAATATCTTACAATTTAATATCTGATATATCACACGATACAAAAAAATGGCCGCAAAGTTAAAAGTTTATTTATTTACGTTACTAGTCCATCTTTGGATCACCGACTCTTTGTCATATGTGAAAAATGTGTACCAAATTTCAATTGAATTAGTCTATTAGGGGCAGACACACGAGTGATCTTAAAAGGGATTTTTTTCTTGAATGATTTGTATGTACTTACCCCAACGCACCTCACGTTCCACGCGGCGCAGCGTAATCAGTAAGTACCTAATAATTAGTGTCCGACCGAAACACAAATTTCTGTATATATAAATATTGTTGTCCTACTTGCTCGCCAACTTTTGGTCTTTGTCACATAGTTTAGTTTCATAATACGAAGTACTATTTCGTATGTTTCGGCCAGGCCGAAAGATTCGGCCGTTTTTTGGCCGAAACCGAAACTACGGCCGAAACATGATTTTATGGCCGAAACCGAAACCGAAACCGAATCTTCGGTCGGACACTACGAATAATCACAATGGTCTAAGTACCACAGACCCTACTGTCGCTTAAGTCCTTTATGCCAATCTCTGCCTATTAGAACTTATAAAAAAAAAAGAAACCGAGTAATTATATCCAACTACCGAACCTGCTTACAAATTTTCTCGAGATATTTGAGAAATGTGATATGCAAAGGAGAACATTCGAACAAACGAAAGTATTTTTGCCCAAGCTGAAACGGAGACCTTCGCCTACGCTCGGTCAGTGATGGTTTAGGTACAGTCAGCTGCAGGTCACCCCTGCATAGAAGATTGTATGCAGGGGTGGTACCTTTTCTCTGCAGCTGACTGTACACCTATAAAAAATTGTTGTACCTGCTGCAATTTTATACCGGTACCGTACTTTATATTTCAACAGGTATAGTACCTTCAAAACGAAGCGGTATTGATAAATAATAACGGTACCGTACCGCCTATAAATAATAATAATAATTCAGCCTATATACAGGGTGGTCCAAACCTTGACGTCCAAAAATTTTTTTTAGATTCCTCACGTCGTGGGCTATCAGAATATACCCCATGTATGTTAGCCGATTTTTCGTAGTTATCGAGTTATGATTTTTTTTTACTTTTAGTCAATAGTCAATAGTCAAAATATACTTTATTCATGTAGGCCTAGCAACAAGCACTTATGAATCGTAACATACTTATAAATTATCTTTTTCTACTCCAGCACTTAAATGTGTCAATTAAATGACTGACAGTGATATCTAAAGCAATGTCATTTGAATGCTTTGTCTATAGGCTCATAAGATGACTGCTAGCAGTCATCTTATGAGTATAATACAACTGCTTTATTTTTTTTAAAGATACAAGTTCCGATCATCTTGATTGAAAGAGGTATGTTTTCATTTACAATAATAACTCTTTTAAATAATAAGTCTTTTTTTTTAATAATAACTCTTTTTTTTAATAATAACTCTTTTTTTTTAATAATAACTCTCTCTCTTTTTTTTTTTTTTTTTTTTTTTTTTTTTTTTTTTTTTTTTTTTTTTTTTTTTTGCTGCAGCTGTCATAGAAAAAGTAATGTATGCAACAGCTCATAATTGGTTCTTAAAATTCTCGGGTCTTTTTTTACAAAACTCGACTACGTCTCGTTTTGTAACTTCGACCCTTGAGTTTTAAGAACCCTTATTATATCACTGTTGCATAAACTACTATAAGCTAATTATCAGAGCAATTTATTGATGTTATTATTCCATAAGAATATTGGATTATTATACATACTTTACATTACACATTATACTTTTAACTTTTCATATGAAATTCCGGGGTTCCCATACAGAGTGGCTAAAAAATAACTGCATTTCCGTTGCCAGGGAGGTTGTAAAAGTTGCTCAGTATAATCCCAACACCTCCCTGGCAACGGAATGCAGTTATTTTTCAGCCACTCTGTATGGGAACCCCGGAATTTCATAGGAATAAGAATAAGAATAAGAATTGTTTATTGCCACATACATGAACATAAAATAGAGTTAGAATTACTTACATAATAAAATAAAACAGTTGTTATCATATACAAAACAAAAGTGAGAAGATCTTTGTATTAGGCACAGGGTTCCAGTCTCAGCGTGTGCCGGGCCTAGGTGCCCGGCGCTGGTTTTCAGACCGGTCCCAGACTATGGACGGTCGGAGAATATTACCTACATAGGAAAAGTTAAAAGCTTAAAAAATCATAACTTGAAAACTACGAAAAATCGGCTAACATACATATGGGGTACATTATGATAGCCCACGATTTTTGGACGTCACGGTTTGGACCACCCTGTATAGACAATAATCTCAACGCTAGCCCAATGCGGATTGGGGACTTCACACACAGCTTTGAATTTCTTCGCAAATGTATGCACTACGAGTATGCAGGTTTCCTCACGATGTTTCCTCCTTCACCGAAAAGCTAGTGGTAAATATCAAATGATATTTCGTACATAAGTTCCGAAAAACTCATTGGTACGAGCCAGGATACCAATGAGTTTTTCCTTACCGCTTATACCGTAAAGAAATAATGCAGTCTCTGCTTTGCACGATTATTGTGTGGACATAATTCTTATAATCACCGAAACATACATACCTCTACGCACAGAATGTCATTGAAATAAAACATTGTTTTTTATAGTAAATTAATATAACATTCGATTTATACACATAACAATAAGCAGGCCAGGCCGCAGCGATATTGGCCTGTAAGCTTCATCTCGGTCTCCAAATCCGCAAAACTCGCTGGTACTAAATGCTGGTCTTGCCGTTATTAATTATCTTGATTCTTGAAGATTATCAGAACAGCACGTTACGTAATCGCATACATAGACGGAACGAACGTAGGTGTAGACACTGCAAGTCTTTAGGTATTAAACGAATTACGCTTCGTATTAATAGATGAGTAATATTTAAATGAACATATAATATTCTCTAACATAAATACAAGATTACAATTAATTGACATCAAAAGTCATTGACGTACAGAAGTCATATACATTTTTATAATGACGCAAAATTGATACCAGCATAATGAAAATCAATCCCAATCAGTAAAACGAGTTTTTAAACTTTTTTCATTTTAAGCGGGTTTTGAAGGAACAAGTTACTTAAATTCGATTGTAATCGTATTGTTTTAGGATAATTTACTGCTGTTTTCGACCGTTACGACCCGTAAATAACAACAACTCACATTTAAAATTTGACTGGAGCTCGACGTGATTATATTTATTTACCCTATTTTATGAAATACAATTTATCTACTGGTATACATTTTCGTATGCGTATATGATGAAATGTCTTTATTAATGTCAAAAACGAGCTATGACGATGTACACGTCTGCTTCGATGCAAGGCCAACGGCCATCTGACTCGAAGAAGAGTTTTGAGTGATGTCGTCAATGTATGGAAATTATACGAAAGTTTACATTTGGGATTGAATTTCTGTGTTGTATTTGTGAGTAAAAATATAAGTAGATAATAATCTGGTAGTTTAGTTATCTAGCCTTCAAAATCCCACAACAACTCAATTACTGTCAAAGACAAAACTGTAATGCGTCTTGCTCAAACGGAACTCCATATTTTGATTTTTGGACACTTTTAGTGTCGATTTGTAGAGAATTACAGGAAATAAAAAAAAATATGGCGTGAAGAGCCGGTACACGGCTTCTTCGTGAACAGATTTGCGTATAATTTAATGCAGTTATTAATCATTCATTGAACAAATTGATTGCACAAAGTGAGGTCTAAATCGAAAACGTCATATACCGTCCCCTTAAGTTGCAAATTCAGACGTCGGTAAATAAGCTCGATCAAGAAGTTTTTTTTTGTAACCATATTAAGAGGATATATGTTGTCAGGCAAGCGCACAGCAGTGGGCGCGGGTGCGGCGGCGGCCGCGGCGGCGGGCAGCGCGGGCGAGGCGGGCGGCGTGGACGTGGCGCTCGACCCCTCCGAGCTGGAGCTGGAGCCCGAGGCGGTGGCCGCGCGCTACGAGCGCCACCTGCGCGAGAGCCGCCCGCGCGCCCGAGAGGACCTCTCCGACATGCTCGCCGACCACGTGGCCAGGCAGAAGGTCAGTGCTATAGCCACAGAATAACTAAGGCCCACTTGCACCATTAAACTAATCCGGGGTTAACCGGTTAAGCCTGGATTTACCATGGTTTCCAGTACAATTTGACACTTGTTTAATGGTTTAACCGGTTAACCCGGGGTTAGTGGAATGGTGCAAGTGGGCCTAATAGTACTACCGTACAGAAAATTCACTCCTTCACAAAAGTCAGATTTAGGTATAAAATTACACCTATATCGCCGCCTGCAAGCAAAATTGAAACTTATAACCGCGCACGAACCGTGAATCTCCTTTGCGCGCCGCAGTTTTATGACCGAACTGTGAGTGTCGGCACGGGGTTATCACTTGACAAGTTTTTATACCTATACCCACTGATTTATTATTTTTAAGATAAATATATGTAGGAATTACAAACGTTGATTATGTAAACATACATTTTTTATCCGGAGATAGTAGGTATGTCTGATTCTCACGGAAGTAAGTTTCGAAGCCGCTGTGTATTTTCAATTTTGCGCGAGCGCCACGTGACACAACTATCGTGCACGCCGAGCGGCAGCCCACTGCCATACGCCTGTCCGATGGGCGCGCCGGCCAAATGTACCTAAACTGCGGAGTGACACCCCCCTGCTATAGCTCCGGGACTGAGACAACGCTATGCACGTATAATGTATTAAATAGCATGAATCTATAGTGGAATTATTCTTATTTGCATTATTTGACACATTATGACTGACATATATGTATAGAGATGTAACTAACCTAAATCGATTGTCACGGCAAGCGATTACGATTGGATGGCACCTAGACTGAGGTATCGAATTGTGACGTTTAATGAATTTTTATTTGAGATTTAAATTAGCTAGAATTATATGGTTAATAAATAATAATAGGAAGATATAATAAATTTAATAATGCTTTGTTATAAATATCTAATAACTATTGTAATATGAATAATTTATAACAAAATTTACCTAGATTTAATAATGTTTAAAAATTTTACGTGTAAAATGTTTTTAACATTGAATTGAATTGTTGCGACCTAAAATGAAAAATTTATATCGATTTACTTAGACGACTACCGATTTATAACGGTGGTGTCCGGCCAACCCTAAATTAAAAAAAAAGACGTAGAACGTAAACGTTCGCAGTGCAATTGTCATCCTTTGTAATTTCGATGTGTAAGATATTTTACGTTCTATTGCTGTGGTCAGTGTCATGTGTCAAATAATGCAAATACGAGTGCACAAGGTATAGTATAACTGGATCAGGCATGAAGGGAGGGGGAGGGGGGGGGGAGATTATACCAAACAGGATGTAGTCTTATGTATCTTTCAGTAGGAGTAGCAGCGAAAGCGCTTTTATTGTTTGTCCTTGTCACAGCCTCACATTATTTTTTATTCCCCATCGTAAATTTAGTATGGATTATGGTGGGCGACAATAAATTCGACCAATCATAGTGTCGCATTGCGTATGTTTTGTCCCTCTCGGACGCACGCGTATAGCACATCTATTAGGATCTATGATATATAGCGACGTCCCGCTCGCACGCTGCACCAGCGTGCGTAAATTCTATCCAAAGCAAAGACATTCGTCGACAGCGTACATCCTCACACCCTAGAACTTCGGAGGTAGTAGCTCTTGCGCGGTTTCGAAGGAGATCCTTCTGCGAGCGCTCCACCTGTGTAAATGAGCTCAGTGTCGACGTTTGCCTAAAAACTAGTTGTACTTCAAAAACAGCTGTGTTCATACTAGGTCCGCTTTTTTATTAATTTAAAATTAATTGCTGTTTCTAAATAACTGTTTTTATTTTCTTTGCAGAACAAGAGAAAACGACAGCAAAACACAGACTCGAAGACGGCAAAGAAATACAAAGAATTCAAATTTTAATATCTGTATTCTTTGTACATATTTCAATGTGTAGTGATATCTACTTATATTATTCTGTAATATTAGTGTAAGCAAAGTGTAGAGGTGTCCAACTGTAATAAATTAAGGTATTCAAATTGTTTTTTTTTTTTTCAATACCTACAATGCAACATGTACCATATGTGTTGTTCACCCGTTTTAGCGCCGATTATGGCATTTATTATATTTACAGTAATTATATTAATTATATATATTACTTATAGTAATTATATTATATTTACACGTATCCGCTATACATGTATGTTCCTTGTTGATCCTTATAGCCTTATCTTTCATAAATATACGTACTGGTAGGTATAAGTAAGTTACATGCTAACATATAATATTATTATTTTATTTACCATATCACATTGTGTTGCTTTTGAGACAGACTTCGTGTAAGTAGATACTAGTTAAGTGCTTTATAAACTTGCATTAATGTGCCATTCATATTCTACTCTCGACTTAATTGTAAAACACATTAACATTTAATATGAATAGACACGCGTAGGTACTACCTACCTTTATTTGCTTTGCTGCTAGCGCCTAGCTAGGTATCGTCCGACTATCGCAGAAGTGTACAAACATGTGTTTGATAATTGCACTCAGTTTACTATTAATTTTATTATACTTTACGTTTAAGAGTAAATCTTCTGATTATTGGGCGGAGCAAGGGGTCCCGGTGGCACACGGGCGCGAGTGGTTCTTTGGACATTACAAGCAGGTGTTTTTGGCGAAGAAACATATAGCGCATCTTTATGCAGGACTTTACAAGTAAGTAGTTGCGTGGCTGCATGCTCAAAAGTATTCGACCATATTCCGCTCCCATACACATGTTTGGCCTAAAACTCGACAGACAACAAAGATATGGGGTATGTATATTATATATAGGTAATATAGGAATAAGCTGCAGTGATAACATGGCATAAATGCTCACTAGTCATCATTGTTTCTAACTTTTTTTACGGCAGGTACATCACGCGGCCAAACATACCTTTTGAAAGGAAATTTCTACCAAAAGTTATTTTTATTTAACTAATTCGATCCTATACGCTGACCGCAAATATAATATTTGAACATATTGAGTTACCACAATGTGTACTCAGTATACTTACTACTTACTGATTTATTTTAGCGAGTTCCCAGAAGCTCCGGTGGTAGGGTACTATCAACTGAACTACCCTGCCCTCTTGGTCCGAGATCCTGAACTTATACGATCCATCCTTATCACCGATTTCGCTAACTATGCCAGCGGCTACCCGGTAGGTCAAACATGTTTGTTTACAATTTTAATATTGGATTGCTCAAATAAGTGCCGTGCTTTCGGTTTAGGCGAATATTCGTATAATAGGGATGTTGACAATTTTTTGGAACTGGTTTCATTTTGTAGATAGACACGTAATAATTACAGAAAAAAATATTAAAAAAATATATTCATTAATTTTGAATAAAAAACATGTATAATAAGTTTCGTGTTTAAATTTCGCGCCTAAACGCTCCAGACTGTCACGTGACCTTGATGACGTAACGGCGTTTTAAACAAACTGCTGTCAGTCATTTTTTTAAATTCTTTATATGGCAACTGACAATTTTTTTTAAAGCCTTAACACACTACCGCATCGGACAGCGACCTTCTTTCTCGCTCTAACTTATAGCTGCGTCCTTAACGCACGACCTTACACACTATCGATTCGTGCGCCGCACCGCACCAAGATCGCGTTTCGGTACGATAATCTGTAGACACTTAGGCAGGTTTTATAACTTGTCTTTGGTGATTCCACTGTGATTACGTCACGCGCTCCGATTGGCGTTTGCAGTCACGTGATACTGGGCATTATTTTAAATACTTTTGATTACTTTTAATTAATTTATTACGCATATTTACACTTGCAAAATATGATTTTCCGCGGTCTAATATTCCCTGCTATGGTAAAAACCAGGGATGTTGCTGTGGAGCGGGAAGTAGGGCAGCAAGTAAACAACACGAGTATTGCGTAAAGACTGACCTTTATTCAGACAAGCGTTACCTATTTATACTTACATTATTAGAGACATGCACAAAATATAACTCCTCACACCTCCCCTTTTAAAGGAAAAAAAAATGTATAACATATAACATTTTTTTTTTTTAATACTAGTGATTATACATGATTTGTTTACTTTTACACTTTTACATAACAAATATATATAATATTTTTTTTTTAGCTAATTCAATATATCTATATGTATATATTATTCATAGTAGGGCTTAGTTCTATTCTTATGTACTAACATTGATTTTCCATCAATTTCGACTTCCACATTAGGAGACAAGTCGCGTAAAACTCGGTATGGTCCCAAGTAAACATTTGCTAATTTATTGCCAACTTCATTTTTAATCAAAACCTTGTCGTTTGGCTTGTATAAAATACAATTTGTTTTTGAATCATACCTGATTTTTCTTGATTGTTTAGATTTTATTAAATTCTCACGTGCTTCTTTTTGACTTAATTGGATTCGGTATTTTAATTCTTTTGGGTAGCTTTCATGATTATATAAGGGTTGTACTATATTTCCCAACAAATTACTAGGTAAATTACACTTCCTGCCATACACAAGTTCAAACGGGGTATATTTGGTTTCGGTATGCACCGATGTATTAAACGAAAAACTCCAAAATGGCAGCCAAGTGCTCCAAGTTTCAGGGTGAGTATCAGTTTGGATACGTAAGAATGCAGCTAAATGTTTATGCGTGTTCTCGAGAGCGCCTATACTTTGATGGTGATACGCTGTGGAGTTTAATTGTTTTATATTTAGTAGTGTACTTACCTCTTTAAAGATGGATGACACAAACTCCGTACCCCGATCGGAAGCTATCTGCCTGGGAACGCCGTATCTAAGTATAAAATTGTTTACCAATGACATAGCTACGTCTTTACTTCTTTTAGAAAACAATGGATAAGCTTCTACAAATTTTGTTAGTTCGCACTGTAATGTGAGTATGTATGAATAACCATCATCATCGGTCTCTAAAGGGCCAACTAAATCTAAAAAAATTTTTTCGAAGGCATATGTTGCAGTTGTCGTGATTACCATTGGTTCTTTAATGGGGGTAGCATATTTATTTTTTTGGCACCTGTCACAGCGTTTTACAAAACTTCTAATGTCATTTTCCATTCCCGGCCAAAAGTAATATTTTTTTAAATTATTATACATTCGTCTCATGCCCGCGTGACCACTAGTGGGCAAAAGGTGAAAGTCATTTAAAATTATCTTACGTTGTTCGCTGTCAGAAACTCTTATTACATCTTTTAAAATGCCAATTTTCACTTTTATTTGACATTCTGGTTTCTTTATTTCATTCATTAATTTTTGTATAAATATTTCCATCATTTTATTTTTTACGATGTATATCATGTTTATATTAATTTTACAACAAAACAAGTCCAGCTCTTTCACAAACTCGCCTGGCGAAATTTGTGATGAAGAGTCCAGAAATTTAATAAAGATAATGTTTTTATTGCAATCATATAAAAATATTTTATTTTCGTAGTCATTTTTTAACATGACTTTCTTTTTTCGCGTATCTAATTCCATCCTACTAATAAACCGTAACTCTACTGAACCCGGTAATTTATTATGGGTTTCTATACATTTCGGTGATCCTTGAAAATCATCCTTGATTGTCATATCTTGTTTAGTTATTGTATTTTTTATTTTCTTCGATTGCGCTCTGGTCGTAACGCATACGCGTTCACTTAGTGTCTTTAAGTCTTTACAAGTAATATAAGCACGCGACAATGCGTCAGCGGGCGCATTATCGGATCCTCTTACATATTCAATGACAAAGTCGTATTCTTCAAGCGCTAATCTGAACTTTAATAGGCGACTTGATGGATCCCGCATTCCAAATAAATAAACAAGTGGCTTGTGATCTGTCCTAATAATAAAACTAGTTCCGTACAAATAAGGCCTGAAATGTCGGACGGCCCAAAAAATTCCTAAGAGTTCTTTTTCTATAGTGGGATAATTTTTTTTTGATTTATTTAATGTTCTGCTAGCATAAGCGACGGGCCTATTATTTTCGTTACTCAAAATTGCTCCCAAAGCATAGCCAGATGCATCTGTCTGTAAAATAAACTTATTATCCGGTGAAAAATCCGGGTATTGAAGTACCGGAGGAGATGCAATTTTTTGTTTTAGGGTATCGAATGACACTTGACATCTTTCGTCCCATACAAAGGGGACGTTTTTCCTTGATAAATAATTTAAGGGTATTGCGATTTCAGCAAATCGCTTAATAAATTTCCTATAATAATTTGCAAATGCCACAAATCTTTTGACTTCGTCACTATTAGTAGGAACAGGAAATTTTTGTATCGCAGCTATCTTATCCGGATCGGGCAATACTCCGTCACTTGACACTACGTGACCTAAATACAAAAGTTCTTTTTTCAAAAAATCACATTTGTTTGGATTTAATTTTAAGTTGACTTTACGCAACCTACTAAATACATCCATTAGATTCTTGTTGTGATCATCTAAATTTTTACCAAAAACTATGAGGTCGTCTAAGTAGATTAAACATTTATCGTATGTCAGACCAGACATAGCGATATTCATCATCCTGGAAAAGGAATTTGGAGAGCTGCGTACCCCCATAGGCATACGGGTCATCATATACTGGCCAGAGTCAAAGGCTGTATATTGTCTACTATCTTTGTCGAGGTCACATTGATAATAACCATTTGCTAAATCTAAGTGACTAAAATATACACATCCTGAAAGAGAATCTAAAATTTCCGTTATATTAGGTAGTGGAAATTTGTCATCCTGTATACAATTGTTTAACTTTCGATAGTCTATTACTATACGCCATTTTTTCTCTTGTGATCCGTGACTTTTTTTTGGAACTAACAAAAGGGGACTAGACCACTCGCTCGAGCATTTTTCTATAATTCCTTGTTTCAACATATTATTTAATTCATCCTTTATTATGGTTTTCTGAGCATGTGGTAACCTATATGGCTTAGTGTATACCGGGACAGTATTAGGTTTCAACGATATAGTATGCTTATAAATATTAGTGGTACTTAATTTATCACCAGGTAGGAAAAATACATCAGGAAATTTAGCACACAAGTTTTCAATGGATATTTGTTCTTCAAGGTTTAGTTTTTGTAAATTGAGGTGTTGGAATAACGTTTTGAGTCGGTCAACATTTACTTTATCGCAATTGTTGAAGGAGCAAATATTATAATCACTAGCCTTTTGAACGGATACGCTAATATTGCATAATTGTATTTCATGTTCCGTTGTATTCAATATTCTAAGTGGAATTTTATTAAAAGTAGGTGAAACTAAAGACCCCGCTAAAAAAATACCATCCTGTATCTCGTTCGAACATATGACACAATCTTCAAGTATATCCGTACTTACATAATACACAGATTCTGACCTAGGTGGGAGCGTGAAATATTTTTGGTTGTCGTCAAGGGGCATGGTGACTTTCGTTTTATTATCTGTAGTCAAAGTTAAAGTATCATATTCTAAATCAATTTTGGCATGATGTTTTTTAAGAAAGTCGCGTCCTATTATGCCGTCATTACTACATGGCAAGTTATCAAAAATGTAAAACTTATGTTCAAACACGTGCCCCTGATAGTGTAACTGTAGGTAAATAAATCCAATCGCACATTGTGTTCCTCCAATTCCATTAATAACTAATTCTTTTTTGCATATTGGAATATTCAATTTCAAAGCGCTGCGCAATTTTAACGCGCATATCGTAGCTCCCGTGTCAGCTAAAAAGGAATATGTAGTACATGTATTATTGTTTCCTATATTAAAACTTACGTAACTTGAATTTCCGCTTAAAAATATGTACTCTTTAGTCTCGAAAAAACTGGATCGGATTTACTTTATTTTCGACCGATTGATTTAGAATATTAATCTCATCATTACAGTGCTCATTATTTTTGTCAGTTTCATGTAAAACATGCATTCTTTCACGTTCATATCCATTATTTCTAGAAGAAAAGTACCTACCTTGATTTCCCCGGTAATTCGGCAAGTAGGCACCTCTACTTGGACCGGCAGCGCCAGCCCCGGTGTAGGGTCGCGCTGTGCGACCCGGAGCTTGACCTTGCGTCAGCGGTGGCCGCGAGCCACGGTATTGGTTGGGTGACCCTCTGTAGTTTTGGTGACCTCGACCACGTACATATTCTCTGCTGAAATGATTATAATGATGATTAAATGCCAGCATGTCACCCGAAGTCGTTGTTATTGCCGTCTCTTCGTCTTTTGCTCCTTGTACAGCGTCCTTCAGCGATTGGTAATCGCGTGCTGCAATAATGGTGCTAATTCGCCGATTTCGCAGACCGTCCGCGAATTTTTTGATGACTTGTTTTTCATTAATTTTTTTTAATACCTTAAATGTAGTAGAATCGCCTTCTGACTGCGCTATCGTCAAATTAACAAACAGCTCAGATAACTGCTTACCGTAATCGTCGATTGAACTCTCTCCTTGTTTTAACACCTGTATTTGATTTTGGATGGCAAAAGCTGATTTTTTAGTCAGTAAGTGAGTCTTCATGTCTGTAATCATACTTTGTACTGAACTATAAGTGTCACTTAATTTAAGTTTTGCTAGTTTTGTAATTCGGTTTTTAAGAACGAAATTAATTAACTGTGGTTTGGAATCTGACTTAAGCACAGAGTCGTAATATTCAATGGAATTAATAAGCTGCTCTATTACAGCCTCATCCTCTGTCATAATTGGTATTAAAGACAACGCGATTTTTAAGTTGAAATCTTCCATTGTGGAGGTTTTGTTAGAACTTGTGTATGATTTATTGCAAAAATCTTCAATCCACTTATATAGTCCTTGAATTTTATCACACTCTGTTTGAATGTCGACTAAACATTGACCCTCTAACTTATTATTTTCTATTTGGTCACGTATCTCCCTAATAATAGCACGAAACTTCCCATGAATTACACTTGCTTCGTTTAACTTAACTTTCAATAGCTCTGGTTTCCTTCTATCGTAACTAAGTTTTGATAAGTTTTCTTTTATGTTCTTTAAATCTGAATAGATATGAACTAATTCACTTGTCATGACAGACTAAATTATATTATTGCTATATATTTGTATGTTTTGCATTTAATGTTACTTAGTAGAATATTACCTACATGAATACACTGATATTAAGTACCTATGTTAAGTATAATGTCTCAGTGTCCATCAGCTAGCTGGAGCGGTGGCGGGAGAAGAGAACGTGGATAGATATATAAAAAAAAAACACGCTATGCACTGGTATCACTTCACTAATCACATTACGCGTAGACACGAATTAGTCCTTGCTAGTACCGGCACGAGTAGCAGAGCATCCACGGCAGTGGGTATCCTCAAGTTCACGGCGATCGTTACGAAGAGATCTGCGAAGGTTGTATTGCACAATCCAGTCAGCAGCCCATGATTCGTGGCATCTTTTGTACAGCCTGTAGATAATGTACAAACCTCCAATAAACATTAAGGTGCACATCACAATCATCAAAATGCTAATCAACGAGAGGTGATTCTTCATTTCAGTCGTCGCATCATTATTGCCTTTCCCGGCAGAATTTTGGGTGATAAACACGGCATCTTTTTCCACTCTGGAGTTGCACATATTAATTTTTAATTGTATATTTATTCTGGCACACGTCGAATAAGAAATAAAAGGTATTAAATTGTATCCACTTTGTTCATATAAAGTGCGCGGTTGCACTTCCGACTTCAGAACCCGACACCGCACGTGGCAGGATCGCCATGTGGAGCGGGAAGTAGGGCAGCAAGTAAACAACACGAGTATTGCGTAAAGACTGACCTTTATTCAGACAAGCGTTACCTATTTATACTTACATTATTAGAGACATGCACAAAATATAACTCCTCACATGCGAATATCCGCATCCGCATCCGCAACCGCGGAACTTCCGCATTATTTTCAACATCCGCATCCGCATCCGCATCCGCATAAAATCGATGCGGATTTAATGCGGATGCGGATGTGGAACAGGTCGGTACAGGAACGTCTTAGCATCGGCGTAAGTGCTAGACTGCTAGGTAATTTAGTCATTAACCAAAAAAACCTATTAGAAATGAGCAGTCAAGCGTGAGTGGGACTTAATGTACGGAAACCTTGGAACGCGAGTCCGACTCGCACTTGGCCGGTTTTTTGAAAAAAAAATTACTTAAATGTAATATTTGACGTTTTTTATGGTACTATCTTGACATCCGCATCCGCATCCGCATCCGCGGATGTGAGCCTTTAAAAATCCGCATCCGCATCCGCATCCGCGGATGTCAAAAAATCGGCATCCGCAACATCCCTGGTAAAAACATAACATGCTATATATTCGCGATTCATGTCAACATCCCTATTGGTGATTTATCCGGTTCGAAGGACCAATCTAGGCATATTATAGGCGTTGGATAGGTGACATATCACCCATATCTTTTAATCGATGCGATACGATCTCTCTCTTAAATATGTATATTCTCTACCTACTACTGTAATAATATTTTATTTAGGTACTTATAGTTAGTCTCAAACGTCGGGGCATTTTAGAACGCTTACATAGATATACTTAATTAGGTACACTTATATTACATCCGAAAAAATATTGGTCTAGGTCCTCCTTTGGTAGTAAAAGTGGATTTTCTGTTTTCCTATAGGTGGATAAAAATTACGACGTCCTCGCGGGTTTTAACCCTTTCTTCACAAAGGGCGAGGACTGGAAGATGTCCCGCAACCACGCGACGCCGGCGCTCAGCACCGCCAAACTGAAAGGGTATTTGCCCAGCATTGTCAAAGTTGGAGACGAAATGGTCAAGTATTTGAGGGACAATTGTCAAAAGGCAAACATAGATCTGAAAGATGTAAGGTTTACTTTACTTACTTTAGGTTTACTTACTTTTAGTAATATGGTTTTGTCATTCACGAAATCCAATGTAATCAGCTTCGCCTTAGTTAATGCTATATTGGATTCCTATACTCGTATTCAGCACGATCCCTTAGGGGGCTTTGTCAAATAAACACGGTAAGCCATACAGGTGATCTGTGATGAGGGCCGGGAGTGATATAAGTAAGCAATCTCGTTACAGGTAGACCAACCAAATTAGTAACGGTTATTTAAATGAAGTATAAGTAATCTTAAATATTTTCTGAGCAGATAACAACAATGTTCACAACAGACGTGATGGCGAACGCAATATGTGGCATAGAGAACAACACGTTTGAAAACCGAAACTCCTTCTTCGCGACCATCACTGGAGAGATCACGCGTCAACTGGAAATCACGGTTTTGAATAACTTGATATATCTAGCAGTCACTATTATACCTGGACTCAATAAAATAATGCAGTTGCGGTAGGTTTTGCTAGATGATAAACACCATCAGTACCTACCATCAGGAGAATAAGTAATTTAACTACACCAACTTTAAAAGATGTCTGCACATACAAGATTCCGAAATACTGCTCTTTTGGATTAAAGTTTCCTGAACTCTGATACCTTATCTTTATCCTCATCTACTGTAGCTATTTTATCCTATATTGCTGACTGTACTCAATTAGTGGTAAGACGACAATAGACTTTCTTCTGTAAGGTCGTATCATTCGATCGATATACTGAGGATTGAGGAGGATTGTTTGATCTTAATCAATTGGGCTTTATTAGGTTCGCAACGAAGAAACTGGAGAATCTTCTTGTGTCTCTAACGCGAGAAATAATAAAAGACCGCACCGCTACTGGCAAAAAACGAAATGACGTTTATCAAGTAATGATGGCTTTCCGGGACGGCGATGATAAAGGAGGTATATAATGTAGTATATGCACATATATATACTGTCTCGATGTCAAATTACTTCTATTACAAGTATTACTAAATTATCGATATATTTTTGACGTTCTACGATTTAGGACAATAAACAAATATCAATAATTTTGTTTGATCCGGTTCGAAGGACCAACATCACCTGGGTTGTTATATATTTTCAGTGTTCACGGATGAGTACGTCACCAGTCAAGTGTTCACGATTCTACTAGACTTGTTTGAGACATCGAGCATTGCCCTGATGGTAGCCTTGTTTACTGTAAGTAGCCAATTGTAACCACAGCCTTGTATTTTGATGTGTGTATATTAGGGATAGGTATGATTGGATTAATCAATTCACGCTAATTTAAATCGCCCTATAAATTATATACTGAAAAGCAATGAAAGCGGGTTACTTAATCTTAAGGAATTTTACATTTAGGTATGTATGTGACTCGTTTTCTTGCTCCTTGTGTGTACCTAGTTTTAACAAGTGTCCCAATTAAGTAATCAATCTTGATTTTTCTTAGCTCGCGTGGCACCCAGAACATCAAAACAAACTTCGGTCAGAGATTGTAGACCTAAAATTGAAGACTAAAGGAGAATACACGCTGGAGGATGTCGAGAAATTTAAATATTTGGATATGGTTTTTAATGGTACGGTATATGCATATGATTATGACCTTAAGAGTCATTTATTATTTACTAAATAAAGATAGCTGAATATACTACCTATTATAAATGTTTCAGCATTAATAAATAGATCCAGGGCCCGATTCGGATTTTGAACTATAGATGTCTATTAGACATCACCAAGATATAGGTACATATCCAATCCATATCGTTTCGATATCTAATATTTGACGTATCTTAAAGTTCGAATATGGCTGCCAGACAGAGACAGATTACTGGTATCCAGATGTAGGTATTATTTTGATTTTTGCGTAGGTACTTTCATACTTTTTTCTTTTGCAGAATCTCTACGTTTGTACCTCCCTATATCCGTGTTATCTCGTGAGAGTACAAAGAATTGCACTTTGGCTATCCCGGGACGAAACCCTATCCGAATAACTGAAGGCACACCAGTGATAATACCGATCGGTTGCATCCAAGTTGACCCTAAATATTATCCTGAGCCAAGAAAGTTCGACCCGGAACGGTTTTCGGAAGAAGAAATTGCTAAGAGGCCGAAATTCACCTTTATGCCGTTCGGCGAGGGACCTAAGAAATGTTTAGGTACGAATACGACCTAAAAGTTTAATCCCTTTTTAATTTTAAACTGTAGGCAGGTAGTGTAGGTCTTTTACCGACGTTCGTTGTTGGCGAGGAGAGAAGAGGGTCACCGTATTGGTGGGTGATTCTGATTTTAATATTACTTCTTGTGCTTTTTTGAGTTTTACCGGGGCTGGTCAGCCGGTAGCTACCTAAAAATACCGGATTCGGAAGGGTGAGGAATGTAGAGATGTCGTATAAGAAGACTAAGAAATCTCTTCCCCCGATTTCACGATTTGTGTCCCCGAGATTGACAGCCGAAGTAAATAAAATCGTATAGTGCCATATTATCACAATACAATGCCATTTTTTTTCCTGTAAGTTTGCATAATAATGTGACATTACCATAACCACACCATCGTCTCAATATATCATATTCCATAATGAGTATTATTCTGGTATCCTGCAACTCCCGATAGGATCCCGAAATCCATAACTCAATTGTTAAACGTCAACTTATAACAGCGACATCTACTTCAGCTGTCAAATTCGAGGGGCAATTTTTTCTTATAGGTACTTTATCTTTATACCATTTCTTCTGTTAGGTAATAAATAACTCTTTGATGGAACGAACGCAGTGTAAGAATACTTGGCGTGCACAGGTATGTGTTTACAGGTATGCGCATCGCTACCCTGCAAGTGAAAGTGGCTATAATGAGCATCCTTGAGCACTTCGTACTGAAGCCGAGTGCCAAAACGACCTACCCCCTGGATATCGACCCGAGAACTTTTCTCTTCAGTCGCCCGACGCGCGGTGCTTGGGTTCATTTCGAAGAAATAAAGTGATTTTACTATAACCGATTTTTTATAACTTTTGTGTTTGCCTGTCTTTTGCATATAAATAGTAGCTGTAGAGTCAGGGTTGGGCAGTATTTCAATTACATGTATTTGAAATACGTATTTGAAATACAAATTAGTATTTTGTATTTGTATTTCAAATACTACCTCAAAAGTATTTTGTATTTGGTATTTCAAATACTGCACTCACATGTATTTAGTATTTTGTATTTCAAATACTTCAAGCTTCAAAATACATTTCTATAAATACATTTTATTAAATTCTATAATCCTAAAATGTCTAATCTCTCGCACAAGCTGTGAGCCGACCGCGAACCTCCGATCCAGCCGAGATACAATTTTCATTGGCTGGATACTGGATCTATATTAGGTCAACTTCTGCGTGGAACTTTTCGTTTAAATCTAGGGGATAGGGTCATTGCAGTAGTTTCCGTCCATGCACTAGTTTTCGACGACTTGACGGATTATCAAATATATATTTCATTTTTAATTTACTACTTTTTGCGAAATCTTCATCTTCCTCGCATTTTCCCGGCATTTTGCCACGGCTCATGGGAGCCTGGGGTCCGCTTGGAAACTAATCCCAGTAATTGGCGTTGGCACTAGTTTTTACGATAGCGACTGCCATCTGACCTTCCAACCCAGAGGGTAAACTTGGCCGTAATTGGAATTAGTCCGGTTTCCTCACGATGTTTTCCTTCACCGAAAAGCGACTGGTAAATATCAAATGATATTTCGTACATAGTTCCGAAAAACTCATTGGTTCGAGCCGGGGTTCGAACTCGCGACCTCCGGATTGCAAGTCGCACGCTCTTACCGCTAGGCCACCAGCGCTTCCTTTTTGCGAAATATCATTGTGATATGTAGACAGATATATTGCTTAGACGCCTTAGACATAAGGATTGAAATCAGTCCAAATTTGTGCAGGAATGTAGGTATATATTCAAATTTCGTCAAGTGGACGTAAACTAGAGCTGGACGAAAACTAGCGCAATGACCCTATAAGTTTATATGAAAGGATATTCGTTAACGTTAAAACTAAATGCTAAACAAAAAAATAAATAAAGGTATATTTTGTAATTGAAATACATTATTTTAAACACTGTAATTTGTATTTTGTATTTCAAATACCCGTCACCAAAGTAGTTTGTATTTTGTATTTCAAATACTTTTAAAAATATATTTTGTAATTTGTATTTCAAATACGTGGAAGCCAGTATTTTGCCCAACCCTGTGTAGAGTGTACGTAGGTATATCCACAAATTCAAAGACTATAGTCCGACTATATCTGAGGGTCTACCGCGAACATAAAAAATCGGGGATTGAGTGTTGACTGCTGACCAAACGCAGGTTATTAAGGCCAGTGTGTTTGAAAGATCGCAGGAAACCGTTGAATTACTGGAGCTGTGAATGGTCTTACATAGCCAAATCAAAGGGAGTCCGGACTAAATAATTAAAGCTATTAAAGTAAAAAAAAGCCGCGAAAGTCTTTTTCTACGGACAAGATCTGCTAGTAACGAGCAGACGCTTCGGAACGCAAGATAAAAGACTCGAACAATATTGGAGCGCGCAGGATTAAACAATCTCATGTCGCGAATCGATAGATGGCGTCAAAATTTAATAATTATAAGAAAATCATTAAATAATACTTTAGCTAATTTATACTCTTAAATCTTCCTTTCTTGTGTATAGTTAAATCATCCATCTCACAAGTATCTCTTTTTAAAATAATTACACCTAGCGATGATGATGTTACCGATTAATCGATATCTTTACGATGACAGCCGGAAACATCTTTTGACAGTTTTGACGTAGCGTGATAGCTGGCAGCTACATCACTATTCATTTTATTTTGGACTTCGAACTCGAAGTTAGATTTTATTTTGTTTTTGCTAAAAGTGATTTAAATTCTCTAATATTTAAATATGTCTCGCGTTTTGGTCGGAGTTAAGAGAGTTATCGACTATGCTGTCAAGGTAAGTCAATTAAAATATTTTAGGTTACTAGAGATAATCAAGTTCAGGGATCGATCTAATCATTGATAAAAAGAGTTATTATAGCATACTGTGTACCGTATATATATCATCTCATTATGTTACACATTTCTACTTTAGTTAACCAAACAATTATGTCTAAACAAAGAATGTAAACTTTAAATAAATGTGATATACTAAGAAAAAGTGACCAAGGCCTCCAGTGCCCCAGGCAGGAATCGAACCAGCGTCCTCTGCTATCGCGGCAGGTGCCTGTACTGTTTATAATTTATATAGTAGTGTGTCTACTTGAAATAAAAACAAATTAAATTATTTTCAGAAAATATTTTAATTTGTTCTAATACAAATTAGAATGTCCTGTAAACAATATACTTTTTTAAAAATATCAATAAAGGCTTAGAATCAGACCAACATAACTCTGCGGTGATTTTGATAGTACAAGTTGTGTAAGTTAACGTCATCTCTCTCTCTCTCTCTCTCTCTTTAGCCCTTTTCTACCCTTCGGGTGTAGGCCTCCTTCATTCTTCTCCATTCGTCACGGTTCTGTGCAACCTGGAGCCATCTCATCCCCGCAGCCCTTTTGATGTCGTCTTCCCAACGCATATTGGGTCTACTTGGAGGACGTTCTTCTCCCCATGGTCGCCACTCGAGTTAGTTAACGTCATAATTTCATATAAGTGCGATGTTTAAAATAACACTTGAACAGTCTATGCAATCAAAATCGCTGCAGAGTTATCTTAATATGACTCTAATACCATTAACTAACACTTATATTAAGCTACAATCTACATTTAACTAACGTTAAGTCTAAAAACGGCCTATGTTTTACAAAACCTGTGTCCATATTACATGTATGTCTTGCAACTGTAGAAAACTCCATGTGTTTTAGGTCCGTGTGAAGCCTGACAAGTCTGGGGTGGTGACCGATGGAGTGAAGCACTCCATGAACCCATTCGACGAGATCGCGGTGGAGGAGGCGGTCCGCATGAAGGAGAAGAAGCTAGCCAGCGAGGTTATTGCCGTCTCCTGCGGACCCACACAAGCCCAGGTAACAACAGATTTCAACAATATTCAACCAAATCAATAAACGGCTATCAAATCTTTTGAATGCGAAGACGCAGCAGGAATCCTCTACTGAAAATTATACTGAAGAGTGAAGATCCCTCAAGAAATATATATATCTATAGTAACTCCTACTGTCTCCTCCATATATTGATATATTGTTTATGTCGAAATAAATCATGTTCTCTCATAAACGGCTAACTTTAGACTACATTTTATATAAAGCCTCTAATTAAATCCAGGGTTTAGTGCTACACTTAATTACTCTTTGTTGATACTCTGTCCCATCAGCCAGGAGACAACTAGCTGTAGCAGTTTGGTAGTAGAAGTGTTGTAACATGTTTCATTAACATGCTTAGGCCCACTTGCACTATCTCACTAATCTGGGGTTAAGCGGTTAAACCGTTTACCTGGTGTCAAATTGTACTGGTAACCATGGTAACTCCAGGTTTAACCGGTGAACCCCGGGTTAGTGGAATGGTGCAAGTGGGCCTTAGTAGGCAAGAATGAGCAGGTTAATAATAACAACCACTAAAATGCATATGTTATGAAACATAAAGATGGTTTAAAGCATTAACCAATATAACCATGGTAATACTTAAGTGACAATAGGTTGATGATGGGTCCATAGAAGACTTTATACATTTTTAAATTACTATTTGTCATATTTTATTCAGTTACCATGATAGCTGTTCATGAATTAAACCAGTTTAACCATATTTTATATTATATGGGGTATAATCAAGTTAAATTGTAAGATAATTTATTTGTAATCACAGACACAGAAAATAAACTAATAAAAACACTTAAAATAAAACCTTATAAATAAAAAATTTGGCCTAGGTCGTGGTCGCTCGGTAGGGTACCCAGTTAAATTGTTGTATTTCAGTATTATTAGTCACAAAATATGATCCTATTCAGGAAACCTTAAGGACAGCCCTGGCCATGGGCGCTGACCGCGCCATCCATGTGGAGGTCGCCGGTGCCCAGTACGAGACTCTGCAGCCCCTGCATGTGGCCAAGATCCTCGCCAAACTATCCCAGGATGAGAAGGCTGACATTGTCATAGTTGGAAAACAGGTTGGTTTGTTGGAAAACTTTTACCACTAAAAATTATTTTCATTACTCTATTATAGAATAATTATGTAAACAACAATGATTTATAACTCAAGATAGGTTATAGGCGTTCCAAAATTGAAGCGCTTAACTTGTGACAAATTGGACAAGTTCCCTTTAGACACGGCTGGACAAGCGAGAAATGTGCACGTGCTAACGAGCTCCCGCACACCGAAAGAGAAAGAGACAACCTTATGTTTAATAACGAGTGTGACAAAGATGGATGGAATGAGAAAATTAATTAAAAATAACAAATTTCTTCGTAGGCACAGAAATAAATACGGAAGTATTTTTGTACTCCTCAAGTATGAGTATAACCTATCTATTGGTTATATAATATCATTGGTAAACAATCATTTATATCTTTTACTGTTGAAAAATTAAACCTCTTAGCTGAGCGAACGTCATACTTAATGTATGGGGCCGTTTAAACTAAATATTTTGGATAGGTACCATTTAAAGTTTTATTTTAAAAAGTACAATTAATGTAATTTTACTCATAGGAGGGTTCTTTGTTTAGTATTTTTGTTCTTTTACAGGCTATTGATGACGATTCTAATCAGACTGCCCAAATGACGGCCGCCATTTTGGATTGGCCCCAGGGCACATTCGCTTCAAAGGTAACTAAAGAACACCCATCCCATAAGGTTAATACTTTGTTTTGTATTCATTCAGTGTTATAACGATGTGATCCCTTAGCATTAAAATAATTATCGCGACCCTAATTGGAATTTTAAAAAAACACGCGTGTCCTTCTAGCTCCCTGGAACCGCGTATCAATAAGTTAAAAACATTGTGTCAAACTATCTTTCCTTTTCAAGAGAAATAAGGACAATGTGTCTGAGTTATACAGCCGACCTGTAGGCCTAGCACAAGAGTGGCGCGACAGTATCTCGCCCGCGAGATAGACTACCCGCCTTTTGCTATTTGTTTTAATTAAAGAGGGATGGGTGATGGGTAGGGTAGTCTATCTGACGAGATACTGTCGCGCCACTCCTGTTCTAGCCAGGCTATAGAAAAGCTCTTTTATACTAAGTGGCAATATAAATAACAGGAGTGGCGTTATTGGCAAATAAACTCGCATATTTTAACTCAAGGCCCACTTTAAGCATGGGAGAAATTGTCCGAAATAATAGTGTATTCTAAGGTGGAGAAAACCGATGCGGGCCTGACGGTGACGCGCGAAATTGACGGCGGCTTGGAGGTGATCAAGACGAAGCTGCCGGCCGTCATCAGTGCGGACCTGCGGCTCAACGAGCCCAGATACGCCACGCTGCCTAATATCATGGTAAGTCATTACAGGCTTGATGTTTGTTGAACTAATTGATGTCGAAAGGAACCACTGCGAGCTTGGCACGGAGCCACGCGAGCAAAATGTAAACGGCAGCAACGATCGTCGGTTGCATGAGGACAGTTAGCGGCCTAAGGCATGGCTATATAGGCTTCCTAGCCTACGTAAGATAGGTACAAAGGTTGTCTGGTTCGATACGCCTAAATGAATGCCTTATGATCAAGACCACCTGAGGGGCCCCAAAATGGTGCTAGTTTAGGGCGCGGACGACATTTAGCGACGACAGCGACATTCAATCCGACACTGAAACATGGATTTTAAGTCACGCCAAAATAACTCCAATTAAAAAAAAGGAAATTAAATTATAACATCGCCCGTTGCCGAATTAAATCCACAACAATAGGCACTATTTATCAATGTATAAAAATGACTAGCACCTACATGATAGATATAGGTACAGGTACCTATTACCGAGTACTGCCCTAGTAGCACGGTCGCATTTTTATCGTTTATCACCATGCCTGTCACGTTCTAACAAGTATGTAAGTGCGAAAGTGACGGGCATAGTGATAGTCGATAAAAATCGAACCGTGCTGAGCCCGCTGGTTATTATTACCGAGTTTATTGTTTCAGAAAGCTAAAAAGAAGCCCCTCAAGAAAGTAACCCCCAAGGACCTGGGTGTCGACATTTCGCCGAGGATCAAGGTGGTGTCCGTGGAGGACCCGCCCGTGCGCCAGGCCGGCTCCGTGCTGCCCGACGTAGACACGCTCGTCGCCAAGCTGAAGGAGAGCGGACACGTCTAGCCAGTACTAACGTTGCACCTCGATCGTACCAATTAACGGCCATATTCGAACTTTAAGATACGTCAAATACTAGAGATTGAAACGACATGGATTGGATATGTCAGTGTCAAACAAGTGTCAAAAGTGACGCGTTTGTTTGAAGAAACGTCACATTTGACACTTGTTTGACACTGACATCTCCATTCCATGTCGTTTCAATCTCTAGTATTTGACGTATCTTAAAGTTCGAATATGGCCGATAGGGATTCGGCGCGAAGCACTCCTGACATTGCGATGTTGCGTAGGTCTCACGTACTGAATGATATAAAAAGACGCCAGATCTGTTTTACGTTGTGTAACACAACTTGTGTTCAATGCGCTCGCGTGGATAGCCGTTACTGCATCACAAGAAGTGCGCTTTTGCAGTGTGGTGGATTGAGGTTGTCCAAAATGTTGCATGCATGTTGTATAGTGTAAATTCGGTTTATGTGTTTTGTAATGCAATATAAATCAATTAATTTAGTTTAAATTGTTAAATAAATATTTTCCCATGTTAATTTTATTTTATTTTCGTTAATGATCTAAACTAGACTGGTTGGTTTAGTCCAACAGTAATTTTCTTTGAATCCAATCTCCAGTGGACTTTTTCATTCAAGCGTTAAATTAAAATAAAATACAAATAAAATAGGATGTGGGATCATTCTTTGGGAAGCTATCCAACCGGCGGTAATGGAAAGTTTAGCGATAGAATAAACGTACTCTTAGTGTAAGGCCTGAGTGGACGCTCGAGTTGGGCGTGCGGCGTGCATGTTAAACAAATGCAAGCGTATAGGAGCGGCCTTAGTGCACGCTGCTCAAATTACTTGTGAGCCCGACGCCACGCTGCACGCCCCGCCGAACGCTCCGCTTCGAGCGTCCACTCCGCCCTTACACTTACGTGTAGATAGAAGTAGTCTCGTGTAAACAAAAGATGCATATATAGATCGGTGATCAATGCTTGTTAACAGTACTGGCGAGTACATTTCTATGATAACAATTCCCCAATCGCTTTTCAATTATCACTTGACATCTGTCTATAAGAAAGCTATATAAATGAAACAACATATAGTTATTTGATATGTCTAATATAATTAAGTATCTAATACATAGTCTCGCCACTGAAGGGTTCGTACCACACGATCTTGCCCTCTAGGCAGCCAGTCACCAGCATGTGGAAGCGCGGACTGAACTTGCAGCTCACCACGAGGTCTTGATGGTGTCCTAGACTTTGGCCCACGTCAACCTGCAAACAATATATTTATTGAATTACCGATTTCGACTGATATCACTATATAAATGTACACCACAGTGCTGTAACTAAAGGCCTGTGCACACCGGCTTGCGTGTGCGTGACGTGTACGTGCGCTAAAATGTTGGAGCCGCACACGCACACGTCACACAAGCGGTGTGCCGTCTCTCATAAGGATCTGTATACTACAACGCTGCACGCGCACGTGCACGTCACGCACACGCAGCCGGTGTGCACAGGCCTTAAAGGTGCAGTAGATAATAAATAGTACTACGTTCTCACCTATGCTTAATACGAAATCCCTTTGTCCTCTAATGCATAAGCAGGCCTATGGAACTCTCCGCGCGAGCTCGGATTTATACCTACGATTCTGTTCCCGTTCACGGTAGAAAAGCAAGCCAGTTGGTTGCCACACGCGCTCACGCACGCACGTTACCGCGCGCCGCACTGACAATATTTACGATAGTTACAAGCTACGTAGGTACTATTGAATTACTTTAATTAAACATGTAGTGTTTATTACGACACATGTACCTATAGTTAGATATCTATTTGAAATAGGTAGCTAACTTGGTAAATGATCATTTTATTTAAGATCTTAGATCATGTAAGATCTTAATTTTACACCGGAAAATAGGTACTCATTTATGCTCTGGTCATCTTATAATGAATTACCTGTAATCATGGGTTCTCTATTATTTTTCTTTTTTGTGTAAAAAATACACAAATTAAATAAAACGAAAATTAAACGAAATAAAAATTAGACGAAGTTTTAAAACTAATTCTTGCTGGATTCATTGCGTGGTTTATAAAACGGCGTAAACACTGCAGTCACTGCAGGGACATATGACCTTTTAAAATGAGTATTTCGCAAACACTAATCTCACCTAACGCATAAACGGAATATTATAATTATTGCAACTTAACTTGTGTAGTTATTTAACGCTATGCTGTTATATACTTTTTTCTACTCCAGCACTTAAATGTGTCAATTAAATGACTGACAGTGATATCTAAAGCAATGTCATTTGAATGATTTGTCTATAGGCTCATAAGATGACTGCTAGCAGTCATCTTATGAGTATAATACAACTGCTTTATTTTTTTTAAAGATACAAGTTCCGATCATCTTGATTGAAAGAGGTATGTTTTCATTTACAATAATAACTCTTTTTTTTTTAAATAACTCAATTTTTTTTAAATAATAACTCTTTTTTTTTAATAATAACTCTTTTTTTTAATAATAACTCTTTTTTTTTTTTTGCTGCAGCTGTCATAGAAAAAGTAATGTATGCAACAGCTCATAATTGGTTCTTAAAATTCTCGGGTCTTTTTTTACAAAACTCGACTACGTCTCGTTTTGTAACTTCGACCCTTGAATTTTAAGAACCCTTATTATATCACTGTTGCATAAACTACTATATGGCAACTTCTTATGTTACTTTGATCAATCGAATTAGAGACCGGTCTTCACAGTCACACGTATTAAAATTTCTAAGCGTCGCGTCGACAACCCTAGCATTGTGCCGGTGCGCGCGGTGCGGGGAGCGGCGCGCTGAAGGTCACTCCATTGTATTTTTGTGTAGGTATCAAAACGGTAGGTATGATCGTTTTCTTTGAGAGATAAGTATCTGTTCGTAAGAACTATTATATAATCTGTGGCATAAGTCGTACCAAGCATTCTCTTTTTGACTCGTAACATAACACAGTCATTAGCAAAAGTTAGTCATTAGCGGAGTCAACGCATTAAGCTTCGATGTGGTCTATCAATACTAATATAAGGTAATGTAGAGGAGACTGACCATGGGCCTGGGCCCGGTGAAGTTCTCGACGCAGCGCGACAGCTCGCCGCAGCGGCCGTCGAGCGCCAGCAGCCGCATGCCGCAGCCGAACGGCGAGCATACTAGCCGCCCGTCCGCCGAATAACACAACTCCTGCAAATCATTCTTTGTTAGATACCTTCAAATTAAATACACTGAAATCGGGATTAACCTTTTGGACGCCAATGACCGATATATCCGCACCGTAGGTTCAACGCCAAAGACCGATTAATCGGTCACATATCACAGAGCAACATAGACCTACGAGCATATGCATAAAGTTCAATTTCAGTTTTGACACTTCGGTGACGTAGTGGCGTCAGCGTGACAGCTTTTGTGTTTGACACGGCGTCGAAAAGGTTAATAATTGATCTACTTCTCTCTGAAACAGCAATTTGATTTATACCAATACTGGGCATAGATTTGTACCCAAAATGGATAGCAATTCACTTTTGTGACAAACTAAATTGAACCCTATTACCGAGCAAGATAGTATGTATCACTAGGGAAATAAGCCGAAAGAGAGCATCAAACCATAGGACTGTGTCTTACTTACACCAGAGGGCCTACCGCGAACCACGTTCGACGTGTTGCCTCCCTGTCACACTTACGTACGAATTTACAAGTGCGACAGAGAGGCAACACTTCGAACGTGGTTCGCGGTAGGCCCTCAGTTACCATATTGATACCCATTGTTTTTTGTCACGTTGTCATTGTAAACTGATGTTAGTTTCTTTCACACTTTTTCATTGTATAACCGTTATGTGAATCAGGACCCGTTGTATGTGTCAGGACAGAAATTAGGGGGTAAAAAAACTAACCACAGTACAGAAAGACTTCACGCGTTGGAGAGGTTAATAGGCTACATGACTAATTTTTTTTTATGGTATCAATCGATCGGGTTTGTTTTTAGGATCAAATGTCTATATGGGACCCATTGCATTAAAGTAACACAAAAGTCAGAAATTGTAGTCAAAGTCCGACAGTCGCACTTCACTCGCGAAACACCCTATACAAAACGGCCAGAGGCCGTGACGTCATCGCCTATCTTGTAGTATGGACATAACAAGAAAATTGCGTTTTTGTCGGTGAAATATTGCGTTTATGTATATAGTTGCCATACAATATTTTTTTGGATGAACTGTAAGGAATCGAATGGTACCCTTACTTTTATCGTTGTTGGAAGTTAAAAAAAAACTTAAATTTTGAAACTTTCAGGTCCTGTATTTTTGTAATTTTTCAATATTTTATTTTAATATCCACATTGTTGTGATAAATTGCTCGTTTGCTATCTATTTTACTACATTTTGTTATAAAATTCAACATGTGTCATCATCCCTATTAGAGCTCTTATACACTAGCCCCCTCAATTGAATGGACCAATACAAACTTTGATAAACCCTTTCCCCTCATTGGTCTCCTCGACGTAGTAGAGCAGGCGGTCGCGGTTCTGCCGGATGTAGTGCTTGGTGGCCTCGCGCTCCGGCTCCGGCGAGGCCGCCCGAGGCGTCTGTCCGGACGTGGATGGCGATATTGGCGATATGCTGAGCGGAATAAAAGGATATTTTAGTTTTATAATTAAAGTGAATATTTTTTATAGCTATCCGGAGATCGGGACTTGAACCCGCAACAAATTCTCACTGGCTTCACCGGAGCCAATTCTCACAACTGTAGAGAGTTATCATCACCAAATCTTTTAATGGATTCTTTTCAGCTATACATACCGCAAGCATCAAACTTCTAGGACGGAACCGACGTTACATATCTGATTGAGATATCTCTTCAGTTCAGCAATTTGGCTTCAGTGTCCTTCATGGCTCCTCTACACGATGGGCCAGCGCCGGCCACTCCAAGGGACGCATTTATGCGTTAGAGGGAGCAAGTGATATTGCCATCTCATTCTACCGCATGGCTGCGTCCCTTGGAGTGGCCGGCGCTGTCAATTCCAAATCACGGTCAAGTTAATTTGGAATTGGAACATTAATCGGGTGCACAAACAGCTTCTCACCCTAAACGCATATTAGCATCTCCATTCGTGGGTTGATTCTGTCAAACAAATCGCACTGATGATGTTGCTAAATGCATCGAATATAATGAAGTCTGGCTCATTAGGCAGCGCGAGGCCCGAAAGCTGAGCTTCGAAACCCAGCCCAGGCCGAAGGCCGTACACCGCGTAGGGCCGAATGTCACTTCCAGGGAAGTTGGAGCTTAAACACGACCTAAGTAACCTAGTAAAAGTGTCCCGATAATCGTGAGCCCGTGAGGTTTTGAGTTGCGAGATGGTGGGGGTACCTCTGCTGGTCCTCGTCGGCGCGGGCCCTCGGGCGCGCGCGCGCGGCGGGCGGCGCGATGCCCGTGTTGATGCCCATGATGCGCTGCATGTTGAAGTTGCGGTGCCCCTGCCCTCTGCAAGTAGGTATACCAATCTTTTACTATCATCTGTGATGCAAGAGTTTCGCTTCATTGCGGTATTTGATGGGTCGATTGAATTGTTTGGTCTATCTGAGCCGTGCACCAGCGAGACTCGCGTTGGATCATTTCGGTTTCTAAAAGTATACCCCGTTTTTACATCGGTAAAAATATATGAATTTTACAATGACGTGTCAGAATGTGAATGACGAGACGAGATGCGGAGACAAAATTTTAATTTTACGTAACACAGCGCACTCTTGACACCTCTAAGGCCGCGGACTAGACGCACGCGACCGTCGACGTTGATTGAATGTTTTGGACTGGTTCGCTGCCCGCCGCCCCGCTTGCCTGCGTCTAGTTCACGGCCTCAGTATATAAGGCACTACAGGCGGACCAAGATAAGTTTGCAGCGAATTTGATAGCACAGAGCGTAGACGTGTTATCTTAATCTTAAACGTCAAATGTCTATGAAATTATGACGTTTAAAATAACACTTCCGCACTCTGTGCTATCAAAATCACTGCAGACTTATTGGTCCGACTCCACAAAAGAGTTACTTATAGATACAATCAGTAACTTTTTGGTGGTATAGTAGGTAAGTACTAAGTGGTAGTGTACGAGTAGTGCTCACCTGCCAGCCAACTCTTGCAGCATTCTGTGTTGTTTGATCGTGATGGACGCCTCCCAGACATCGTTCTGAACAGAGGACAAGTCCTGGTATTAAAAATATCCGCTTTACATGATTATTCACGCTATTTGACTACTTTCTTCTGCAAAAAATTAAGGACAAGTTCGACTGTGTTAACAATTTGCTTTTGAATTTAAAAAAATCGTTTGTTTTGATAAAACATAACGGTGATATACTCGTATTTAGGTTTGGCTAAAAGTGCAACATTGGAAGATTTCGAAAAGGAAAACCATCTCAGTCGGAGTGAAAAAATAAAATTGGATTGTCTATCTAAATTTTAAACGAAAGATGTTTTCTTACACCACGATTATTTCTAGTTAGGTATTCAACGAAGGTTTTATAACTCATACTTATTTATGTTTGACTACCTTAAGCGTCACACGAACGCGAATCTAGCCGCCGCCATACAATAGAATAGAAGTAACGCTCTCATTTTAAAACGACATTCTGAAATAACATGAAATTTTACGTTGGGATTTCAGCAAACTGTTTTTCAGAATTTACAGATAATTATTTATACATGTATAATTATGTATAATACCCTTTGCAAAGTATGCTTACTGATGAGTTACAATAAAAATGTTAAAAATCAGTTCTACTTACTAGAAGTAATCGTGGTATGCTTCCGGCAACTAGGTATACGATACGTTCGATAGTAATTCGCCAATTCGAACTTACATTCCGATATCAAAATGATGTCGTTTTGTTGCCGCGTGCATTTTACTCGTAAATGTATCGGCGCGAGCGAGACGCAACGGTAAATAATGACATCACATCAAAATGGCAGTTCGAACGTGCCTCCATGAACCTAAACTAAACTGTCGAAATACAGTAGCTGACTTACCCCGCCGAGTCTCGGCTCGGACACTCGCGCGGCGGGCGGCACGGCGGCGGGCGCGCGCGGCGCCGCGGCGGCGCGGTGCTCGGCCCAGGCGCGCCGCGACAGCGCCGACGTGCCGCTGACACATTATTATCACTGTTATTAACCGTGCCTTTATCCATTCGAGTCGCAAGTTGTGTCGCGTACAGACCAAACCGACGAACGCGAACGAAGGATTGCCATGTTTGCCTTCGCTCGATGGATTTTGGAATACACACCGATCGGACGAACGCCGACGAATGGTAAACCGTCCAGACCAGACACTCATTGCCAGAAAGGGCCAAAGGCCAGCGATTGACCTCCGTTCCCGTTCATTGGCTTGGTGTGTACGCGGCCATAGAGAAATATAGTAAGACAAGAGTGCTTTCAGTGTGTGTTATGCTGTTGAGATAAGACTTTCCGGTCGATGCTACATCTATTGTCAAGTAGCAGTACTGATAGTTCCGCTACTCGATGCTAGATGCTAATAGTCTTTTTGGTACTAAAACTGATGTATGGAGTGAGCACTCTATGTATTTTTTTCTCTATGACGCGGCAACGGCATAAGTCTATGCGCGCACGGGCAACTTTTGTCGCCGCGACTATTTTGTCTCTCACGTCAAGTCTATGGGTTAGTATGGAAGTGCGCACACGTAGCGACGCGACTCCCGGGAGACTTTTTTGTCCGCGGGTTCAGAGACAAGCCCGCTACGCAACTGTCTCCGTCCCTATTGGTTTAAATGCTAGTGCGCGCACGTGCGACAAATAAGACGCCGGCCGGCCAGATGCCACTCGACCGCCGCGGCGAGAGCTTTTAGTGTACGTGTACGGATATACGCGCCCGCATTCAATACGAAGTAAAATGCCGGTCGTAGAAGATGATAATCGTCAATAGTAGGCTAATTGAAGAAGTGGAATGGAGACCTCTATATATTTTGTAATACTTAATTATTTATTAAGTAGAATCCTTTATTTAACTTAAACAACATAGTCATAATGGATGCACCCAATATTGATTTTTTCGACGTTTTCATCGGTTTTTTTTAATACGAGTGCAACGACCACAGCCGTCTCTTCGAAATCCATGTTGATGACTGCGTAGAAAAAAGTCGTGTTGCTGTCGCTCTCGTGCGCGCATCACGGCGAGGAGGCGATTAATTTGTCGTAAGAGACAAATAAGTCGCCTGGCGACTAAGTTGCCCGTGCGTGCATAACCTAAGTCGGATTAAGGGCACAATACGCCATAAGCCGCCACGCTGTACCTGTGGCGGCGCGTCGTACTTTGTTTTTTATTTTTCATTAACGTATTTAACTTGGTTAGAGTATGAAATCGGTGCGATCCGTGGTGCAACCACGCAAGTCTGCACGTCGGCAAAGTCACTCACATTTGTAATAAATAAATAAAAAAATTAAGTATGCTCTTGATTGTCTACTTATTATGTAAAGCCTACCTATAAGATAGTTATGAGTCTGTAGAATGTAATAAATTGCATCAGTTATAATTATAAAGAATGCTGCAAAAGAGGTAGCAAAGATGCATTGCACGCAAACAGCTTAATAGCGTCAACGTATGGACGGCACTGGGAGTGTCTTTGTGTTCGCGCTAAAAACCGACAGCCGATAGATGCGGCACGAACGTTACATGTAATGCTCGTAGGACCGTCCACACACAATTCCTGTCACAATACACGTTACATCCGTCTGGAAAGGGCTACTCTTAGTGTAAGGCCTGAGTGGACGCTCGAGATGGGCGTGCAGCGGGGCGGGGCGTGCGACGTGCATGTTAAACAAATGCAAGCATATAGGAGCGGCCTTAGTGCACGCTGCTCAAATTACTTGTGATGTGACCCCGACGCCACGCTGCACGCCCCGCCGAACGCTCCGCTTCGAGCGTCCAGTCAGGCCTTACACAATGGAAACAATGTTGAGTTGTGGGACTCACGGTTGCTCGGGCAGCGCGGGCGTGACGGTGGCCTGCGGGCGCGGCTGGCGGTAGGGGCGCGGGCGCGGGCGGCGCGGCGGGCGGCGCGCGCGCCGGGCGGGCGGCGCGGCCGCGGCCGGCGGCGGCGAGCGCACCGCCGAGTGCCGCGCGCTACACACCGGCTGGATGTCGTGGATGCACGACCACTGTGCCACACCAAACGTTGTATGTGTATAGTGACGCCCGTCGTTGACGACACTTGCCAATGGTTATGTGAATATTTTATGACACAATTGACACAAATAAATAGACGCGAACGATAGAATTGATCGATTGAGTGATTGCATGTCGTGGATGCACGACCACTGTGCCACACCAAACGTTGTTATGAGACGCCCGTCGTTGACGACACTTGCCAATGGACAATGGTTATGTGAATATTTTATGACACAAATAAATAGACGCGAACGATAGAATTGATCGATTGAGTGATTGCACGAATGTGTATTTTCGGTACGCATTCCTGCAATGATATTTCAACTTTCGAAATATGTTCCTAGAAGGTTCTATGCGCGAATGAATATCAGCCCTTCGTATGATTACGCATCTCCCGCCCTAAAAAAGGCCACACTATATTCAAATATCGACTAAATATCTATTATTAACTTCAGTGTTACCTCTGATCTGTCGTCGTGGCTTATATTTCTACTTAATGCGCTCCATCCTAGAGGATGTATCTGAAAATAATATTAACATTCTAAATAACGCATTTACAATCTAAAACCAAAAGACAGCTAAACAGGCAGGTTTGCATGGAGAATAGATAGAAACTTCCAGTATGTTGGCAGAGAGTTCAGAATAAAATCGCCTGTGGCAAGTAAACGACCTTATATCATATCATCCTCCTACAAGTAAAAAAAAAAACAGGCCAAGAGTGACTAACCTGTAACGCACTAACGACCTCCGCGTCATTACCCTCTGGGAAGTCGCATATGAACTCGATACGGTTCTGGCTGCGCTTGGCGTCGAACAGGTGGTCGTACTGGGCCGCTATTGGGATCAGCTGGTTGCTCGTTTGCATCAGTCTGTACATGTTTGGCTGGAACAGGGAATGGATAGAGAAACTATATAAATGCAAATTGTGAAATAATTAGATAATATAAATAATAATAGCAGGCTCCTTTTCTTTTGTTGTGCTCCTTAGACGCACATCTTAATATCACCCTTATTAGCTGAAGCATTGAAGTTCAATAAGAAAAGTGAGTATGGCTAACTGTGTAACATACACATCCTTGCTGACGACATGCGAGCAGCTGTTTAAATAGTCTACTATTTTCGATATCAAATAGTTATCTGAAATCAATTTACATATGTGAAATTCTGTATTTATGTGGATTAGGAAACGCGCATATACCCTAGGAGTTGCAAGCGTCCATTGATTGATTTGATTACCGTTTCATTACAAACTTCAAGTCAACAAGTATCATTATCATATTGACCTTGAACCCATGCAGATCCTGCGCCAACGTAGTCAAGTTGAGATCATGGACAATAACCAGCAGGCCGCGCGTCGTGCACATGACCATCTGCCGCGCGTCCGGCGACAGTCGGCACCGCATTAGCCCGCTCGCGTGGAACACTCTCTGGTACACCAGGTTACACTCCGAATACGAATTAATATCCCAAGTGTATATACTCCCGTCTAAACCCGATGTGACAAGAAGCTTGTCTTTCATTGAGAACTCTATGTTTTTGACCCAGTTGCTGTGGCCGAGTAGTGAGCAAATTTTCTTTTTTAGGTTCCGCACGTCCCAGAGCGCTATAGTTGTGTCGTCGGAGCATGTGGCGAACATTCGCCCGTCCAGGAATCTGGAACAAAAATGGAAGTCAGAATTAGAAGTACCATACGTTAGTCACACACCACACCTGTTTTTGTTTTTTTTTGTTTTTTTGTTTATTTGTAAACATAGGTAACAGTGTTGGATAGGTACAAAAAGTATTTGAGAACGCTATGTTTCGCCGGCCGGCATACAAATTTGAAATTAGGTATACACATACCAATTAAATTACATTATTACAAGCAAATATACTTAACTAAAGAAAATAATCAATTATACAATAACTTAATCATAATTGCGCGTATTACAAACAGGGACCGATCAACCCTTTCCGCGAGAAAAGCCTTTCAATGGGCGTCCCTTACACACGGCTAACACATTATAAGACTCTCCCTTTTGAACTGCAAGCCCATTCATTTGACGTACCCTTACCGAAAAGCTCAGCCAAAAATAAGGCTAGCCCTTTGCAATTGCTTACCGCTAGCCTATACGCCTTGCAATCCCTTAATAAGGGTTACCCTTATCATTAAGCGCTTTTTATAAAGCTTTCCCTTTAGTATTGTCGTAGTTTAGCCTTGCGTGAAAGAGACAGGATTAGTATATATCTACGCTAGAGTATGAAAAGGAAAGAAAATGGAATGGAATGATTGCATAGGTTATCGACGTGGTTTAAGGTTTAAGAAACAATTAATGCGAGAGTGAGTGATGTTAACTTGTAAAAGAATAAAAATACAACATCCTTCCAACCTTCAGCTTGTTGCCGCATAATTTACATTGGCTTTTGTTCGTTTTCACATCTATCTATATATATATAAACTAGCTGTTGCCCGCGACTTCGTACGCGTGGATTTGTATATTGGTAGTTATTTATATTCTACAGAGTAGCTTAGAACATTATGCAGCAAAAGATAGCAGTAGGGACGGTTAATCATTTGTTAATTTAATTATTATACAACGCATGAGATTTGTCTTTCACAACCTGGCTACGCAGTTTCAAGCCCCTAACCCAGCGGTCGGCAATCTGCGGCTCGCGGGCCGCATGCGGCCCGTGAACCCGTCACTTGCGGCCCGCGAGCCTCCCTGGCTATTTTTAACCGACTTCAAAAAAAAGGAGGTTCTCAGTTTGAGCCGTATGTATGTATATGTATTTGTTCGCGATTATCTCGCGTTTGGCTGAACTGATTTTGATGCGGTTTTCAGAAAAGTTTTTCTTACTTCCTGGAGAAGGTTTAAGTATACCTAGATCCGAGCTGATGCTGAACCCTGGCTGTACCTAGTGGAACTCAGGTTTGGTGCAACATACGCACACGCTGTTTTGGTCATCCGACACGTCTTGATGAGCACTTGGGAGAGCAGTACCCAAGATAGAGCTGATGCTGAACCCTGGCTGTACCTAGTGGAACTCAGGTTTGGTGCAACATACGCACACGCTGTTTTGGTCATCCCATGCGTATTGATGAGCACTTGGGAGAGCAGTACCCTAGATAGAGCTGATGCTGAACCCTGAATGTACCTAGTGGAACTCAGGTTTTGTGCAATATATGCCCACGCTATATTGGTCATTTGATGAGCACTTGGAAGAGCAGTACCCAAGATAGAGCTGATGCTGAACCCTGGCTGTACCTAGTGGATCTCAGGTTTGGTACAACATAGGCACACTCTGATTTGGTCATCCGACTCGACTTGATGAGTACTTGGGAGAGCAGTACCCAAGATAGAGCTGTTACTGTACCCTTGCTGTACCTAGTGGAACTCAGGTTTGGTGCAACATAGGCCCACGCTATGTTGGTCATCCGTCATATCTTGATGAGCACTTGGGAGAGCAGTACCCAAGATAGAGCTGGTGCTGAACCCTGAATGTACCTAGTGGAACTCAGGTTTGCTGCAATATATGCCCACGCTATTTTGGTCATTTGATGAGCACTTGGAAGAGCAGTACCCAAGATAGAGCTGATGCTGAACCCTGGCTGTACCTAGTGGATCTCAGGTTTGGTGCAACATAGGCACACTCTGATTTGGTCATCCGACTCGACTTGATGAGTACTTGGGAGAGCAGTACCCAAGATAGAGCTGTTACTGTACCCTTGCTGTACCTAGTGGAACTCAGGTTTGTTGCAACATAGGCCCACGCTATGTTGGTCATTCGTCATATCTTGATGAGCACTTGGGAGAGCAGTACCCAAGATAGAGCTGGTGCTGAACCGTGGCTGTACCTAGTGGAACTGAGGTTTGGTGCA
Organism: Cydia amplana; assembly: GCF_948474715.1. Taxonomy (NCBI): domain Eukaryota; kingdom Metazoa; phylum Arthropoda; class Insecta; order Lepidoptera; family Tortricidae; genus Cydia; species Cydia amplana. Next base: position 7,919,815 of record NC_086085.1, read on the forward strand.
TCATAGGCACACTCTGTTTTGGTCATCCGAATCGTCTTGATGAGTACTTGGGAGAGCAGTACCCAAGATGGAACTGATGCTTAACCCTGGATGTACCTAGTGGAACTCAAGTTTGGTAAAACCTACTATTTTGGTATTAATTACTTTTTGGCAGAAATTTGGTTTACGACAGGTTAGGGACTGGACACGTATAGGGGTGCCATATAAAAATTATTTTGTGCTTTTCAGTGGGTTGGTTTTTTGAAGGCTTTTTTTTTAAAGAAATTATATTACGTTATTTTGATTTTTGGTGTTTTGGTTTTGGTGTTTATTTTATTTACTTATTTTATTTTTTACTTTTTAGTGATAAGTACTTCAGTTATTTTAGGTTTTGGGCTAAAATAATGTTAATGTTAGGCTCTCCACTTAGTTTTAGTGTAATTCAGTAGGTATCTATTAAGTTATTTTGTTTTGGTTTTCTTTTTGTTTATTTCTAATTTTTTATTATTTATTTTATTTTATTTTTTACTTTTTAGTGATAGGTACTTCATTTACTTCAGGTTTTGGGCTAAAATAATAGTTTGTAAAGCTCTCCATTTAGTTTTGGGCTAGTAAGTAACTACCTACTAATGTTGGTGATGGCCTAACTCGATGATAATCGCGACAAAACACAATATGACATTTCGGTGCCAAACGATTTGTATGTACATATATTGCTCCCACTCCCACTGCCACTCCCACTTCCAGTCCCACTCCCACTCCCATTCCCAGTCCCAGTCCGAATCCGACTCCCACTATTTTATCTAAATTTGTTGGTTTTCAGCAACTTAAATTTGTTGGTAGGTATACCGATAGCATCGTCACCTACCGGGTCCGATTGGTTTTTCAAACCTTCACCAGACTGTAACAAACACTTTTCTGGAAACCGCAGGCGGTTTGAAAAAAGTTGATCGACCCACCTAGTGGAACTCTGCAACATAGGCACACGACGACAAGTCGGTTAACCAAAACAAAGTGTGCCTATGTGGCACCAAACCTGAGTTCCACTAGGTATAGCCAGGGTTCAGCATCAGCTCTATCTTAGGTACTGCTCTCCCAAGTGCTCATCAAGATGTTACGGATGACCAAAATAGTGTGGGCCTATGTTGCACCAAACCTGAGTTCCATTAGGTAAAGCTAGGGTTCAGCATCAGCTTTATCTTGGGTACTGCTCTCCCAAGTACTCATCAAGATGTGACGGATGACCAAAATAACGTGGGCCTATGTTGCATCAAACCTGAGTTCCACTAGGTACAGCCAGGGTTCAGCATCAGCTCTATCTTGGGTACTGCTCTCCCAAGTGCTCATCAAGATGCGACGAATGCCCAAAATAGCGTGGGCCTATGTTATACCAAACCTGAGTTCCACTAGGTACAGCCAGGGTTCAGCATCAGCACTATCTTGGGTACTGCTCTCTCAAGTGCTCATCAAGATGTGACGGATGACCAAAATAGCGTGGGCCTATGTTGCAACAAACCTGAGTTCCACTAGGTACTGCCAGGGTTCAGCATCAGCTCTTTTTCGGGTACTGCTCTCCCAAGTGCTCATCAAGATGTGACGGATGACCAAAATAGCGTGGGCCTATGTTGCAACAAACCTGAGTTCCACTAGGTACAGCCAGGGTTCAGCATCAGCTTTATTTCGGGTACTGCTCTCCCAAGTGCTCATCAAGATATGACGGATGACCAAAATAGCGTTGGCCTATGTTGCACCAAACCTGAGTTCCACTAGGTACAGCCAGGGTTCAGCATCAGCTCTATAATGGGTATTGCTCTCCCAAGTGCTCATCAAGATGCGACGAATGCCCAAAATAGCGTGGGCCTATGTTGTACCAAACCTGAGTTCCACTAGGTACAGCCAGGGTTCAGCATCAGCTCTATCTTGGGTACTGCTCTCTCAAGTGCTCATCAAGATGTGACGGATGACCAAAATAGCGTGGGCCTATGTTGCAACAAACATGAGTTCCACTAGGTACAGCCAGGGTACAGGATCAGCTCTATCTTGGGTACTGCTCTCCCAAGTGTTCATCAAGAGGTGACGGATAACCAAAATAGCGTGGGCCTATGTTGCACCAAACCTGAGTTCCACTAGGTACATCCAGGGTTCAGCATCAGCTCTATCTTGGGTAGGTACTGCTCTCCCAAGTTCTCATCAAGGCGTGTCGGATGACCAAAACAGCCTGCCTATGTTGCACCAAACCCGAGTTCCACTAGGTACAGCCAGGGTACAGGATCAGCTCTATCTTGGGTACTGCTCTCCCAAGTGTTCATCAAGAGGTGACGGATGACCAAAATAGCGTGGGCCTATGTTGCATCAAACCTGAGTTCCACTAGGTACAGCCAGGGTTCAGCATCAGCTCTATCTTGGGAACTGCTCTCTTAAGTGCTCATCAAGATGTGACGGATGACCAAAATAGCGTGGGCCTGTGTTGCAATAAACCTGAGTTCCACTAGGTACAGCCAGGGTTCAGCATCAGCTCTATTTCGGGTACTGCTCTCCCAAGTGCTCATCAAGATATGACGGATGACCAAAATAGCGTTGGCCTATGTTGCACCAAACCTGAGTTCCACTAGGTACAGCCAGGGTTCAGCATCAGCTCTATCTTGGGAACTGCTCTCCCAAGTGCTCGTCAAGATGTGACGGATGACCAAAATAGCTTGGGCCTATCTTGCACCAAACCTGAGTTCCACTAGGTACAGCCAGGGTACAGGATCAGCTCTATCTTGGGTACTGCTCTCCCAAGTGTTCATCAAGAGGTGACGGATAGCCAAAATAGCGTGGGCCTATGTTGCACCAAACCTGAGTTCCACTAGGTACATCCAGGGTTCAGCATCAGCTCTATCTTGGGTAGGTACTGCTCTCCCAAGTTCTCATCAAGGCGTGTCGGATGACCAAAACAGCCTGCCTATGTTGCACCAAACCTGAGTTCCACTAGGAACAGCCAGGGTTCAGCATCAGCTCAGATCTATGTATACTAAAACCTTCTCCAGAATGTAACAAACACTTTTCTGAAAACCGCATCAAAATCGGTTCGTCAAACACGAGATAATTGCGAACAAATAAATATACATACATACGGGTCAAACTGAGAACCTCCTTTTTTTTTAAAGCGGTTAATGAGTAGTTAGTTAGTAGGATTTATTAAATAGTGGTCTTGAAAATCTTCTGGGGGTTGAGAGGGATTATATCGAGAACAATTTTATTCAGTTTGTGGCTTGAAACATCGTAGCCAGGTTGTGAAAGACAAATCTCATGCGTTGAAGAATACCTAATTAACAAATGATTAACCGTCCCTACTGCTATCTTTTGTTTGCTGCATAATGTTCTTAGCTAATGTAGAATATATAACAACCAATATACAAATCCACGCGTAAGAAGTCGCGGGCAACAGCTAGTCATATATAAAATACCGGTGAACGGCGTCAACTTTCGGTTTTGGCATCGTAGGTTTTTTTTATTCTAAGTTTGATTCGTAATCAGTAACAAGGTATATTATTTGCAACGGGAGTTATTGATAACATCGGCACGTGTCTAAGACTAAAGCACCGTGACGATGCGCTCGTCCCGAGAAAAGCAACAACCAATCACAACTCTTTGCCATTGAAAATTGAACCGTATTTCAACAAGAGCGGCTTCGATCATTTGGAAGCGCGCGAAAGCCGCTCACATCATACCGCCGTCGCCGACGATCGCTCGGATTCGAAGTAATGTGTGTTTTATGAACAAGGTAGACGGTTTAAATTAGCACGCTTATATGCTGAAAGGGCTTCCCTTATATAAGGGTATAAGGGTAGCCCTTATAAGCCATATGCGGAGCGGATGATAAGGGTTTTGTAAGGGTATTGGGCTACCGATTACTCAAATGGGCTAGCTTTATACAAGGGTTTTAAAGGCTTAATGAAAGGGTATCGTCTGGCAAAGGGTATGGTGAGTTAAGCCTTATGCAATACCCTTACAAAACCCTCTATAAGGGATAGCGGGCGGGTCCCTGATTACAAATTCATGATTATTTATTAAAATCTATTCATATTTTTATGTCAAAAAAGTCATGCATATATACAATACTTCCATTCACCAATTACTTACAAGCTAATTTAAAGTGTCACCAAGAAACTCTGGCAACGAATAATAGCACTTAGAAATTAATAAATTATTCAGGTCATTTTTAAACAAGTGCAATGGTTTCATTCTTAGAGCTATAGGAATTTTGTTAAAGATCTTGCTCGCCAGACAAAACACACTTTTTCGCATTAATGCAGTACGTGAAAATACTGTACAAAGGTTGTCGGCACGGTAGGTATCTCTGTTAAATATCTGTGACACTTGTTTAAATAAATGCAGATTTGTTTTTACAAAAACAGCAGTTTCAAATATGAAGAGGCACGGTAGAGTCAACAGATTAAGTTTTTTAAAATATGGAACACAGCTATCTAATTGATGCAGACCACACATTGATCTTATACATCGTTTTTGTGCTTTGAATACGATCTCCCTGTTGGTCGAATTCCCCCAATATATAAGGCCATAGCGGAGGGTTGACCCAACGTAACCATGATATGCGGCAATTACTGCTTCAATGTTTACTATCTTCGATAATCTGTAAAGAGCGTATGCATATTTACTTAGCTTTGTACACATTTCCTCCGTATGTGGTTTCCAAGACAACTTGCTATCAATAGTTAGTCCTAAAAATTTTGTTTCTTCAACCGGTTCAATAGTAAATCCTTGATAATTACAATTTATAGGCAACATGGGTGTGTTTTGTCGAAAGTGCATTATTTTAGTTTTATTAATATTTATAGTCAGATTATTTACATTAAGCCATTTTATTATATCATTTATAGTATCATTAATTTCCATTTCATAATTATTAATATCTTTACATTCAATTATAACTGTACTGTCGTCTGCAAATAAGACCATAGGGTGCTTGACATGTTTAGGGAGATCGTTGATGTAGAGTAGAAATAACAGTGGCCCTAATACGCTACCTTGAGGCACACCATATCTCAACATACGCACATCCGATTTGTATGACCTTTCCTCTTTCATATTCAAACATATTTGAGTCAGTTCCGTAGTCTGCTCTCTGTTACTTAAATATGATTGTAAAAGATCCCAAACATTTCCGCGGATACCATATGCGTCTAGCTTTTTTAGAAGTAACGAATGGTTCACATAGTCAAACGCTTTACTTAAATCCATAAAAATGGCGCATATATGCTGTCGTTTGTCAATTTTCGAAATTACAGGGTAGACCAAATCGTATATAGCCATATTAATAGTTTTCTTTTTACGAAAACCCTTTTGTTCAGTAGCTAGCAGGTTATACTTTTCCAGATAGTTATATAAAGCTTCATATATAACTTTCTCAAAAATCTTTGAAAATACCGAGGCTAAGGCAATTGGTCTGTAATTAGATATATTGTATTTGTCTCCCTTCTTAAACAGAGGTTTAACAATCACAGGTTTCAGTTGAACAGGATAAATACCACTTGAAATGGATAAGTTCATTACATGACTAATTGGGAATGCTATGATATGGGATACCTGTTTAATAGCTTTAGTACATATATCATCATGTCCGACACTGTGCTTGTTTTTAAGATTTTTTATGATCGACACGATGTCACAAGGAACAGTCGGCCTCATATATAAAGACCCCGGGACGTTCGTCGTAATATTGAGATGTTCAGCCATTGCTATATCGTTACCTTTAATTTCGTCAATGAAAAAATTATTAAATGCATTCGCCATGTCTGATGGATTAGTTATAGTTATTCCATCCCGAACAATTTTTAAAATCGGTTCTTTAGGCATATTTTCACTAGTATTTTTAATGACTTGCCACGTCGCTTTGGACTTGTTAGTAGCATTTTTTATAAAATGAGTATTCTGAGAACGTTGAGTGAGGTTGATGATTTTTTTAAATTTAGCACTGTATGTTTTAAATTTATTTTTATTTAGTATGCTAGGTTGGGTTCTGTATTTCCAGAGCAGAACATCTGTATTTCCTGAGACAAAAAGCATCCATAGTATATTATATACATACTACCCAAAAAAATTATCTGACATGACATGAGGATATAAATTTATAAACAAGAATGAGCAGAAATTGATTTGTTGCAAGACATACAAGATAAAGATAAAATGCCTAGCTTAAATAGCTCTGAAAGTGAGTTGACTTCCTATATTTGGAAACGAGGTCGTTGTTGACTACAATGACTACATAACGTACTCAAGTTAAAGTGTGATATCTGAATAAACAGTTTGCAAATGAGTTCATTATACATGAGTATTCAATACCAAGAATTTGATGATATCTGATTACAACACTCAGTATTAAGTATGGTTTAAGAACTTTGTTCTCAATAAGAATTTACAAAATTCGCTTACTTATTATTGATTATTAAACAATAACAACCTAACAAGTAAACCACCGCCATCTTTCAACAGGAAAGCCTGTTAGAGTAACATACTACTTTAAACCTTAATGCTTGGAATTAAGGTCTACAATTGGCCTTACACTGTGTTTTAAATTTTACTCATTGAACACGATTAAAATTCGTTTGTGTCTTATATTTGTAAGGTCATTTCTATTGATAACACTATGTATAACACCTTAATACTAATTCTGCACTATATCTCTGTATGTAGGTGAAGGGTATTATTAGATTTTGATATGACAACTCTATGTCAAACTGGGTAACGTCATTTTGATATGGCAATACTATATTATTTTTTTAATAAGAGCCTGACAGATAATTGGGAGGGAGAATTGACGTTTCTGGCTGTAAAACATATACCTGTTGATTTCCTTATTATTTTCACTAATAATATACGAAAATATCTACTGGAAGTGAGTTTGATTCAAGACCAAGACAAGACCCTACAACCAGTGTTGGCCGAACGTTAATCCCAATTACCATTAAAAATTAACCATTGAAAAGGTTAATTCGAATTAACCATTAACCATTGAAGGAAAATTAATTGTCAATTCGCATTAACATCAATTTGCATTAATATTAATTTATTTCGAACCATTAAAAATTAAAAAGAATTAATGGTTAATGCTTCACAAACCATTAAAAATTAAATCAATTTTTAATGACAATTAAAAATATTATTGATAATTATCAATTAACAAAAATATATCGTAATTTTATAAAGGCCCCCGTAATTTTTATCTAGCTAGTGGACCTCAGGTTTGGTGCAACATAGAAACACGCCGTTTGGTCATCCGACTCGTCTTGATGAGCACTTGGGAGACCAGTACCCAAGATAGAGCTGATGCTGAACCCTGGGTGTACCTAGTGGAATTCAGGTTTGGTGCAACATACACACACGCCGTTTAGGCTATTCGACTCGTCACAATGAGCACTTGGGAGAGCAGTACCCAAGATGGAGCTGATGCTGAACCCTGGCTGTACCTAGTGGAACTCAGGTTTGGTGCAACATAGACACACGCCGTTTAGGCTATTCGACTCGTCACAATGAGCACTTGGGAGAGCAGTACCCAAGATGGAGCTGATGCTGAACCTTGGCTGTACCTAGTGGAACTCAGGTTTGGTGCAACATAGACAAACGCCGTTTTGGTCATCCGACTCGTCTTGGTGAGCACTTGGGAGAGCAGTACCCAAGATAGAGCTCATGCTGAACCCTGGCAGTACCTAATGGAACTCAGGTTTGGTGCAACATAGACAAACGCCGTTTTGGTCATCCGACTCGTCTTGATGAGCACTTGGAGAGCAGTACCCAAGATAGAGCTGATGCTGAACCCTGGCTGTACCTAGTGGAACTCAGGTTTGGTGCAACATAGACACACGCCGTTTAGGCTATTCGACTCGTCACAATGAGCACTTGGGAGAGCAGTACCCAAGATGGAGCTGATGCTGAACCTTGGCTGTACCTAGTGGAACTCAGGTTTGGTGCAACATAGACAAACGCCGTTTTGGTCATCCGACTCGTCTTGGTGAGCACTTAGGAGAGCAGTACCCAAGATAGAGCTGATGCTGAACCCTGGCAGTACCTAATGGAACTCAGGTTTGGTGCAACATAGACAAACGCCGTTTTGGTCATCCGACTCGTCTTGGTGAGCACTTAGGAGAGCAGTACCCAAGATAGAGCTGATGCTGAACCCTGGCTGTACCTAGTGGAACTCAGGTTTGGTGCAACATAGACACACGCCGTTTAGGCTATTCGACTCGTCACAATGAGCACTTGGAGAGCAGTACCCAAGATGGAGCTGATGCTGAACCTTGGCTGTACCTAGTGGAACTCAGGTTTGGTGCAACATAGACAAACGCCGTTTTGGTCATCCGACTCGTCTTGGTGAGCACTTGGGAGAGCAGTACCCAAGATAGAGCTGATGCTGAACCCTGGCTGTACCTAGTGGAACTCAGGTTTGGTGCAACATAGACACACGCCGTTTAGGCTATTCGACTCGTCACAATGAGCACTTGGGAGAGCAGTACCCAAGATGGAGCTGATGCTGAACCTTGGCTGTACCTAGTGGAACTCAGGTTTGGTGCAACATAGACAAACGCCGTTTTGGTCATCCGACTCGTCTTGGTGAGCACTTGGGAGAGCAGTACCCAAGATAGAGCTGATGCTGAACCCTGGCAGTACCTAATGGAACTCAGGTTTGGTGCAACATAGAAACACGCCGTTTTGGTCATCCGACTCGTCTTGATGAGCACTTGGGAGAGCAGTACCCAAGATAGAGCTGATGCTGAACCCTGGCAGTACCTAGTGGAACTCAGGTTTGGTGCAACATAGACACACGCCGTTTTGGTCATCCGACTCATCTTGATGAGCACTTGGGAGAGCAGTACCCAAGATTGAGCTGATGCTGAACCCTGGCAGTACCTAATGGAACTCAGGTTTGGTGCAACATAGAAACACGCCGTTTTGGTCATCCGACTCGTCTTGATGAGCACTTGGGAGAGCAGTACCCAAGATAGAGCTGATGCTGAACTCTGGCTGTACCTAGTGGAACTCAGGTTTGGTGCAACATAGACACACGTCGTTTTGGTCATCCGACTTGTCTTGATGAGCACTTGGGAGAGCAGTACCCAAGATAGAGCTGATGCTGAACCCTGGCAGTACCTAATGGACCTCAGGTTTGGTGCAACATAGACAAACGCCGTTTTGGTCATCCGACTCGTCTTGATGAGCACTTGGGAGAGCAGTACCCAAGATAGAGCTGATGCTGAACCCTGGCTATACCTAGTGGAACTCAGGTTTGGTGCAACATAGACACACGCCGTTTAGGCTATTCGACTCGTCACAATGAGCACTTGGGAGAGCAGTACCCAAGATGGAGCTGATGCTGAACCTTGGCTGTACCTAGTGGAACTCAGGTTTGGTGCAACATAGACAAACGCCGTTTTGGTCATCCGACTCGTCTTGGTGAGCACTTGGGAGAGCAGTACCCAAGATAGAGCTGATGCTGAACCCTGGCAGTACCTAATGGAACTCAGGTTTGGTGCAACATAGACAAACGCCGTTTTGGTCATCCGACTCGTCTTGATGAGCACTTGGTAGAGCAGTACCCAAGATAGAGCTGATGCTGAACCCTGGCAGTACCTAGTGGAACTCAGGTTTGGTGCAACATAGACACACGCCGTTTTGGTCATCCGACTCATCTTGATGAGCACTTGGGAGAGCAGTACCCAAGATTGAGCTGATGCTGAACCCTGGCAGTACCTAATGGAACTCAGGTTTGGTGCAACATAGAAACACGCCGTTTTGGTCATCCGACTCGTCTTGATGAGCACTTGGGAGAGCAGTACCCAAGATAGAGCTGATGCTGAACCCTGGCTGTACCTAGTGGAACTCAGGTTTGGTGCAACATAGACACACGTCGTTTTGGTCATCCGACTTGTCTTGATGAGCACTTGGGAGAGCAGTACCCAAGATAGAGCTGATGCTGAACCCTGGCAGTACCTAATGGACCTCAGGTTTGGTGCAACATAGACAAACGCCGTTTTGGTCATCCGACTCGTCTTGATGAGCACTTGGGAGAGCAGTACCCAAGATAGAGCTGATGCTGAACCCTGGCTATACATAGTGGAACTCAGGTTTGGTGCAACATAGGCCCACGCTATTTAGGTCATCCGTCACATCTTGAACCTGCAGGTACTGCCAGGGTTCAGCATCAGCTCTATCTTGGGTACTGCTCTCCCAAGTGCTCGTCAAGACGAGTAGGATGACCAATACGGCGTGTGTCTATGTTGCATCAAACCTGAGTTCCACTAGGTACTGCCAGGGTTCAGCATCAGCTCTATCTTGGGTACTGCTCTCCCAAGTGCTCATCAAGACGAGTCGGATGACCAAAACGGCGTTTGTCTATGTTGCACCAGACCTGAGTTCCATTAGGTACTGCCAGGGTTTAGCATCAGCTCTATCTTGGGCACTGCTCTCCCAAGTGCTCATCAAGACGAGTCGGATGACCAAAACGGCGTTTGCCTATGTTGCACCAGACCTGAGTTCCATTAGGTACTGCCAGGGTTCAGCATCAGCTCTATCTTGGGTACTGCTCTCCCAAGTGCTCATCAAGACGAGTCGGATGACCAAAACGGCGTTTGTCTATGTTGCACCAGACCTGAGTTCCATTAGGTACTGCCAGGGTTTAGCATCAGCTCTATCTTGGACACTGCTCTCCCAAGTGCTCATCAAGACGAGTCGGATGACCAAAACGGCGTTTGTCTATGTTGCACCAGACCTGAGTTCCATTAGGTACTGCCAGGGTTCAGCATCAGCTCTATCTTGGGTACTGCTCTCCCAAGTGCTCATCAAGACGAGTCGGATAACCAAAACGGCGTTTGTCTATGTTGCACCAGACCTGAGTTCCATTAGGTACTGCCAGGGTTTAGCATCAGCTCTATCTTGGGCACTGCTCTCCCAAGTGCTCATCAAGACGAGTCGGATGACCAAAACGGCGTTTGTCTATGTTGCACCAAACCTGAGTTCCATTAGGTACTGCCAGGGTTCAGCATCAGCTCAATCTTGGGTACTGCTCTCCCAAGTGCTCATCAAGACGAGTCGGATGACCAAAACGGCGTGTGTCTATGTTGCACCAAACCTGAGTTCCACTAGGTACTGCCAGGGTTCAGCATCAGCTCTATCTTGGGTACTGCTCTCCCAAGTGCTCATCAAGACGAGTAGGATGACCAATACGGCGTGTGTCTATGTTGCATCAAACCTGAGTTCCACTAGGTACTGCCAGGGTTCAGCATCAGCTCTATCTTGGGTACTGCTCTCCCAAGTGCTCATCAAGACGAGTCGGATGACCAAAACGGCGTTTGTCTATGTTGCACCAGACCTGAGTTCCATTAGGTACTGCCAGGGTTTAGCATCAGCTCTATCTTGGGTACTGCTCTCCCAAGTGCTCATCAAGACGAGTAGGATGACCAATACGGCGTGTGTCTATGTTGCATCAAACCTGAGTTCCACTAGGTACTGCCAGGGTTCAGCATCAGCTCTATCTTGGGTACTGCTCTCCCAAGTGCTCATCAAGACGAGTCGGATGACCAAAACGGCGTTTGTCTATGTTGCACCAGAACTGAGTTCCATTAGGTACTGCCAGGGTTTATCATCAGCTCTATCTTGGGCACTGCTCTCCCAAGTGCTCATCAAGACGAGTCGGATGACCAAAACGGCGTTTGTCTATGTTGCACCAAACCTGAGTTCCATTAGGTACTGCCAGGGTTCAGCATCAGCTCAATCTTGGGTACTTCTCTCCCAAGTGCTCATCAAGACGAGTCGGATGACCAAAACGGCGTTTGTCTATGTTGCACCAAACCTGAGTTCCATTAGGTACTGCCAGGGTTCAGCATCAGCTCTATCTTGGGTACTGCTCTCCCAAGTGCTCATCAAGACGAGTCGGATGACCAAACCGGCGTTTGTCTATGTTGCACCAAACCTGAGTTCCATTAGGTACTGCCAGGGTTTAGCATCAGCTCTATCTTGGGCACTGCTCTCCCAAGTGCTCATCAAGACGAGTCGGATGACCAAAACGGCGTTTGTCTATGTTGCACCAAACCTGAGGTCCATTAGGTACTGCCAGGGTTCAGCATCAGCTCTATCTTGGGTACTGCTCTCCCAAGTGCTCATCAAGACGAGTCGGATGACCAAAACGGCGTTTGTCTATGTTGCACCAAACCTGAGTTCCATTAGGTACTGCCAGGGTTCAGCATCAGCTCTATCTTGGGTACTGCTCTCCCAAGTGCTCATCAAGACGAGTCGGATGACCAAAACGGCGTTTGTCTATGTTGCACCAAACCTGAGTTCCATTAGGTACTGCCAGGGTTCAGCATCAGCTCTATCTTGGGTACTGCTCTCCCAAGTGCTCATCAAGACGAGTCGGATGACTAAAACGGGGTTTGTCTATGTTGCACCAAACCTGAGTTCCATTAGGTACTGCCAGGGTTCAGCATCAGCTCAATCTTGGGTACTTCTCTCCCAAGTGCTCATCAAGACGAGTCGGATGACCAAAACGGCGTTTGTCTATGTTGCACCAAACCTGAGTTCCATTAGGTACTGCCAGGGTTCAGCATTAGCTCTATCTTGGGTACTGCTCTCCCAAGTGCTCATCAAGACGAGTCGGATGACCAAACCGGCGTTTGTCTATGTTGCACCAAACCTGAGTTCCATTAGGTACTGCCAGGGTTTAGCATCAGCTCTATCTTGGGCACTGCTCTCCCAAGTGCTCATCAAGACGAGTCGGATGACCAAAACGGCGTTTGTCTATGTTGCACCAAACCTGAGGTCCATTAGGTACTGCCAGGGTTCAGCATCAGCTCTATCTTGGGTACTGCTCTCCCAAGTGCTCATCAAGACGAGTCGGATGACCAAAACGGCGTTTGTCTATGTTGCACCAAACCTGAGTTCCATTAGGTACTGCCAGGGTTCAGCATCAGCTCTATCTTGGGTACTGCTCTCCCAAGTGCTCATCAAGACGAGTCGGATGACTAAAACGGGGTTTGTCTATGTTGCACCAAACCTGAGTTCCATTAGGTACTGCCAGGGTTCAGCATCAGCTCTATCTTGGGTACTGCTCTCCCAAGTGCTCATCAAGACGAGTCGGATGACCAAAACGGCGTTTGTCTATGTTGCACCAAACCTGAGGTCCATTAGGTACTGCCAGGGTTCAGCATCAGCTCTATCTTGGGTACTGCTCTCCCAAGTGCTCATCAAGACGAGTCGGATGACCAAAACGGCGTTTGTCTATGTTGCACCAAACCTGAGTTCCATTAGGTACTGCCAGGGTTCAGCATCAGCTCTATCTTGGGTACTGCTCTCCCAAGTGCTCATCAAGACGAGTCGGATGACTAAAACGGGGTTTGTCTATGTTGCACCAAACCTGAGTTCCATTAGGTACTGCCAGGGTTCAGCATCAGCTCTATCTTGGGTACTGCTCTCCCAAGTGCTCATCAAGACGAGTCGGATGACCAAAACGGCGTGTGTCTATGTTGCACCAAACCTGAGTTCCACTAGGTACAGCCAAGGTTCAGCATCAGCTCCATCTTGGGTACTGCTCTCCCAAGTGCTCATTGTGACGAGTCGAATAGCCTAAACGGCGTGTGTCTATGTTGCACCAAACCTGAGTTCCAGTAGGTACCTACTGCCAGGTTTCAGGGTAATTTTGTTGTCTCATTTTAAAATATCACGACCTGATAATTCACTGAAGCTTGTATTCATATGCTTATTTTTAATTTTAATACCTAGCTCCAAGTTTCTAAGCAATAGTAACATTAATTATTAGTTTATGAAAAAATTGATTTAATTGCATTAAACGTTAATTTAGATTGACAATCAATGTAATTAAACGTCTCAAAATTCAATTCTAATTAACTTAATTTAAATTGATGCGTAATGCAATTGACTAATTGCGGATTTAATGGTTAATGGAAAAAATTAATTGTTAATTAGAATTACACATTACGGCCAACACTGCCTACAACTCAGAAGTGGCACAATTACTGAAGAAGCCCACAATTGTGTACAAATGTTACGATGAATAGACGCAAGCGTCACCGGAATCGGCGTTCGAGAAGTGCTCGTGTAGCGTGCAGTAAAGGTCGGAGGAGTCGGTCTGAAGAGAGGCGTGACCAGCATCGTACGCGCAGCAGAAAACCCAGTCGAAAACGCGATTACGAAAACCGAAGAAGTGCCAGTGTAGCGTGCAGTGAAGGTCGGAGGAGTCGGTCCGAAGAGAGGCGTGAACGGCATCGTACGCGCAGCAGAAAACCCAGTCGAAAACGCGAGTACGAGAACCGAAGGAGTCGTAGTACCAGCCGTCGGCGCAGTTCGAAGCGTAGTCGACGTAGCCGTAGTTCCCATGCTAGAAGCCGCGGTCGTCATCATAGGAGTCATAGTGGAAGCTATAGCAGTGGTCGTGAGAGCGGCGGATGTGATCATCAGAGCGAACGAAGTTCTAGCCGCGTTGATCACAGCAGGCGGAATCCAGGGAGCCGCAACCATGCACACAACATGCCGGGTACTTCCAAGCAGAGTGGTGAGAATCAACCAGTTTTGACGTCTATTGAGAATACATTTCAAGGTACTGAACATCAGTTATTTCTTAGAGAATTAGTTAAAACATTAAAACATAACAGGCCAGAGGGTAATAAATTTCCTATGTTAGGCAATGTAATACCAGAATTTAACCCAATGGTTAAAGAGCAAACTGTACATATGTGGTTGAATAAGGTAGATGAGTGTGCAAAATTATATAACTGGGGAGATGATCAGATCATCCATTATGCATTACCCAAATTGTCTGGTGTTGCGAAGAGCTGGTATTTAGCTTTACCATCTATGTCATTCACATGGCCGGAATGGAAAACAAAATTGATTGAATCATTCCCTAGCGTTGATGATTATGCTGAACTGTTAACAGAAATGCTGAATAAGCGAGTTAAGTATAATGAATCTTTAGAGCTTTACTTTTATGCCAAATTAAATTTATTAAATCGTTGTGATATCCATGGAAAGCGAGCTGTAGATTGTATTTTGAGTGGAATTGATGATAGATCGGTTAGGTTAGGTGCTAAGGCCTTAAAATGTCAACAACCAGAACAAGTGTTGGAATATTTTCAATCTGCCAAACAATCACGGGATTCAGAAAAACAAAAATTTAATTCTGGTACTTGGACAAAACAACTCAAAACTTCAAATGCGGTAAGTGATAACTTAAAAAGTGTTTCAAATGCAGATCCAAAATCCCATTCAAAATCTATTGTGTGTTACAACTGTAAGGAACCAGGTCATTTTAGTTTTAAATGTACAAAAACCATTTTAAGGTGTAATATTTGTCATAGAATTGGGCATTTGTCTACAGACTGTCCAAAATTACTAGGAAATGACAAGGGTGAGAGTGTTCCTGAAAAAAATGTTCTGCGGGTTAATTTTGATAAACACTTTGAGGGTGATACTAACCGTGATAGCAAATATTTTAAAAATATAAAAATAAATAATTTCCTTACACATGGTTATATAGATATGGGCAGTGAAGGCACATTGTTAAGATATAGTGAGGCAGTTAGGATGGGAATAAATTGTAACACACATAGTCAACTTCCACTTTTGAAAGGAATAGGATCAAATGCCGTTGTGCCTTTAGGTCATGTGAGCGTTGAGATGGAGATAGATAATATAATTGAAACAGTAGATACATATATTGTTGATGATTGTGTCATTAAATATCCAGTATTAGTAGGTCATAGTTTTACAGAGAAACCTGGGATAACTATTACAAAAACTGACTATTCCCTTATTATTGAAAAAGGATTCCCGGTTAAATTACAGCTTATATTACTGGAAGACACAAACATTTTACCAAATAAAATGATGGTTATTCATGTAAGATCAGATACAGATTATTCAGGTTCGGTATATGTAAAAGGTTATTTGCGCGGGAAACCTAATGCTGAATTATATCTTTTGCCGGGTGAATATATTATTGAAAAAGGTCAATGTGGAATACTAGTACAAAATATCACTGACTTACCACTCACATTGCTAAAAGGGGAGCTGGTTACTCGCGTAACAACAACTAATTTCTTTCTAAATGTAAAATCACTCAACCTTGTAGATGATAATTGTACGGATTTAAATATAAGTGAACATCTCTGTGATGACGAAGTATCAAAATTGAAAACGGTTTTAAAGAAACACGAGACTTGCTTCTCAAATAACTTAAAAGATTTAGGTTTTACGAATGTAGTTCAGATGGAAATTGAATTGACAGACAAACAGCCAGTTGTATATCGTCCTTATAGATTGTCTTATCCCGAACGAGAGTTAGTGCGCACAATGGTACAGGAAATGATAGATGCTGACATAGTATGTGAATCAAATTCGTCTTACGCTAGTCCGATTTTATTGGTACAAAAGAAGACTGGCGAAAAGCGACTCTGTGTCGATTATAGGGCTTTGAATAGCAAAACGCGGAAGGAACATTACCCCCTTCCACTTATAGATGATCAGCTGGACAGGTTAGCTGGTAATTCTCTGTTTATTAGCCTTGATCTTGCCTCTGGATATTACCAGATTCCGATTGCGGAACCATCACAGGATCTGACTTCGTTTGTGACCCCGGACGGTCAGTATAAATATAAACGTATGCCTTTTGGATTAGCCAATGCGCCGTCCGTGTTCCAAAGGACGATGAACAAGGTGCTTGCAAAAGTTAAATATGTTATCATCTATATGGATGATATACTAATTCCAGCACGTAATTTTGAAGAGGGCTTAATACGTTTAGATGAGGTATTGAATCTCATAAGTGAAGCAGGATTAACACTTAAATTAAAAAAATGTTACTTTTTCTATAAAGAATTGGATTTCTTGGGTTTTCACGTAAGTGGTGAAGGTATACGACCGGGTGCTCGAAAAACAATAGCTATTTCGAACTTCCCGACGCCAAAGAATGTTCATGATGTACGACGTTTTATTGGGTTAGCTAGTTTTTTTCGAAGGTTTGTAAAAAAATTTGCTTTGATTGCACATCCTTTAACTGATCTATTAAGAACTAAATTAGAATGGAAATGGTCAACCGATCATACAGAAGCTTTTAACGCGTTGAAACAGAAATTAGTAGAACGCCCTATCTTGGCGTTGTATGATTCTAAATTAGAAACAGAATTGCATTGTGATGCTTCTAAATTTGGCATTGCTGGCATTTTGATGCAACGTGGTTTGGATGGATTGTTGCGAGCCGTAGCGTATTACAGTCGAAAAACCACTGCAGACGAACAAAAATTGCACTCATTTGATTTAGAAACACTTGCTGTAGTCGCTTCTCTAAACCGTTTTAGAGTGTACTTACTTGGCGTAAAATTTAAAATCGTAACTGACTGTAACGCGTTGCGGACTACACTTACCAAAAGAGATCTTATACCTCGTATATCTCGTTGGTGGGTACAGTTTCAGGAGTACGACTGTGAGATAGAGTACAGGCCAGGGTGTCGTATGGCACACGTAGACGCTCTCAGCCGTGGTCCTGTTGCTGACCCCACGAATGATTCACGACCTCATGTTATCGATGTTCTGAATATTGATGTTAAAGATTGGATAGCAACGGTACAAGATGACGATGATGAATTGAAACGTATTAAACACATTTTGCAAGACGAAGATACTAAATTGATAATAGATGTTCAAAAGAATTACCGGCTAAAGGGAAATTATGTATATCGAGTTTTAAAGGACGGGAGTCTAAGGTGGGTTGTGCCTCGTGGTGTTAGGTGGCAGGTTTTGCGCATGAATCATGATAATGTTGGGCATTTCGGTTTTGAAAAAACTTTAAGCCGATTGCGTAACACTTATTGGTTCGCGAAAATGCGGCGATTTACAAAAAAATATGTAGCCGCGTGTCTAGAGTGTGCTCACCATAAGGCTCCAGGCGGATGCAAGGAAGGGATGTTGCATCCGATTCCAAAGATCGAAAAGCCTTTTCACACAGTTCATGCTGACCATCTTGGTCCGTTCGTGCGCTCTAGGAGAGGCAATATGTATATACTTGTTATAGTTGATGCGTTCACAAAGTATGTTGGTATTCGGGCTGTAAGAGACACAAAAACGAGTACTGCTATAAAAGTTTTTAAAGAACACTTTAGTTACTTCGGGCCTCCGTCTCGTTTGATAACAGACCGAGGGTCCTGTTTTACTAGTGCTAAATTTAAGGAATATATAAACGAAACAGGTATTAAGCACGTGCTAAATGCAGTTGCCTCACCGAGGGCGAACGGCCAAGTTGAACGATATAACCGTACAATACTGGACGCTTTAAGTACTTTATGTCATGGAAAAAACGATAACACTTGGGATGAATACGTAGGAGAAATCCAATTAGGAATGAATACTACCGTAAATAAAACGACAGGTAAGAGTCCATCGGAATTATTATTTGGCTGTAATTTTATAACTATATCAGAAAATAAGTTAAATGATGCAATAGATGAAATTTCTGAGCGAGTAACAGGTGATAACTTAATACAATTAAGAACGGAAGCTAAAGATAAAATAGATAAACAACAGGAATATTCTCAAAGGAAATTTAATAAACATAGGCGGGTAGGCAAGTCTTATAATATTGGCGATTTGGTTAGAGTAGAAAGGACTATTACAGATAAAGAACACATTGGTAAATCAAAAAAGTTGATCCCTAAGTTCCATGGGCCGTACCGGATTTTAAAAGTTTTACCGAATGATAGGTTTCTAATTGAAGATACACCTCTAACTAAAAAGGGAAACAGAAAATATGAAAATGTTGTAGCACTAGACAAGATTCACCCCTGGCTTAGTTTTAAAGATTATTCCAGTGATAGTAGTGATAAAAATGATAAAGGTAATTGTAACTCAAGTGAGACTGATTAATTAATATATTACTAGTAATGTTACAATGTTGAACATAGTTGATATGAAAAAGAATGAAAGATATAGCTGTTATATTGTACTTTGAGAATGTTTAGTGATTAGACTATATTCAGTGCAGAAATGAATGGTATTATGTAATTAATACTGCACATATGGCTATTTACTGTGATGAGACTAGTATAGTTGTTTTTATTGTTATTTAGTTTGTGAGCGATCAGTGCAGAACCGAATGGTGTTAAGCAATTAACATCGCACAGATGGTCGTAGATCACAACAATATTATGATGAGACTGGTAGTGTTCTTATTGTTGTTATTTAGTTTGTGAGCGATCAGTGCAGAACCGAATGGTGTTAAGCAATTAACATCGCACAGATGGTCGTAGATCACAACAATATTATGATGAGACTGGTAGTGGTCTTAATTGTTGTTATTTAGTTTGTGAGCGATCAGTGCAGAACCGAATGGTGTTAAGCAATTAACACCGCACAGATGATCGTAGATCACAACAGATTATGATGAGACTGGTAGTGTTATTATTGTTATTATTTAGTCTGCGAGCGATCAGTGCAGAACTGAATGGCGTTAAGCAATTAACACCGCACAGATGATCGTAGATCGCAACAGAGTTTAATGAGATTAGTAGTGATATTATTGTTGTTATTTAGATTGTAAGCGATCAGTGCAGAAACGAATGGTGTTAAGCAATTAACACCGCACAGATGGTCGTAGATCACAACAGACTGTTCACAAGTTCCTTTGTTTTGTTTGATTATTTAATGTGTTAATGTTACAATTTTAATGGAACTTGTTTTTCTCTTAAATTATATGGGGAGGGCCCCACTTTTAAAAAGGACGGCCGAGCTGTAAGGTCATTTCTATTGATAACACTATGTATAACACCTTAATACTAATTCTGCACTATATCTCTGTATGTAGGTGAAGGGTATTATTAGATTTTGATATGACAACTCTATGTCAAACTGGGTAACGTCATTTTGATATGGCAATACTATATTATTTTTTTAATAAGAGCCTGACAGATAATTGGGAGGGAGAATTGACGTTTCTGGCTGTAAAACATATACCTGTTGATTTCCTTATTATTTTCACTAATAATATACGAAAATATCTACTGGAAGTGAGTTTGATTCAAGACCAAGACAAGACCCTACATATTTTTGTCAAATTAGCACCATTATTTATTCAGAATATTGTTGTGACGTTTTGATCCTTCCAATTAATCATCACAAAGCGATTGTATCTGGCTTATCTTTTATAAAATATAACAAAAAAAATATGATTGCACTGACAATGATTTCTTTTAAATTCCTAGTCAATCAGGTCAATCTTTCATATAAGTTAAACATTTTCGTATTTATTTCAAGAATTATTATTTTTCTAAAGCATGACTAAGTCTAAAATAAGTCCAGTAACAACGCATAAAATTTACTGCCATTATGAAATTGTTGTTTGTGTTCCAAGATAATATTATTTTGTGGCATATATTTACATTGACCTAGACATTATTATCATGCAAGGGAAACAAAATATGGTTGAAATTCAACTATAGGTAATTAGCAAAAAATACAAAACACTATACATTCATATGTTTAAGTTATTAATTTAACTTAAATATTAGCAAAAAGTGATTATATGTAATTAAAACTAAAACAAGGTTGGTAAAATCATTATATGAAATGAAAGAAAAATCAACATTTTAGATACTTTAGATCAGCAGTCGGCAACAAGCGACCCGCGGGCCGCATGCGGCCTGCGAACCTCTCACTTACGGCCTGCGAGCCTCCCTGGCTATTTTGTATGTAAAATTGACAAACGACAATGTCTGATAAAGTCATTATTATATCGCAATATTATAGCCGAAATTCGGGAGAGCACATGTATATTCATATTTCATATTTCAATACACTACAGTCATAAATATTAACAAAGTGCGGCCCGCGTCACCTTGCTGCTAAAAGGTTGCCGAACGCTGCTTTAGATGATGGATGGGCTGGATAAATGTTTATGATTCTGTTAGGCATAAAAAATGTTAATAAAATATACAAAGCGATTGTAACTTGGTCATTTGGATGGTTCAATGGAAAACTCGGACAAATGAGCTGCCAAATCTATGATTGTAGTGGTTTTTAAGGCTTTTATTATTGTATTTTTTGACATGTTTGGACTATGACTGTGTGTACTTAATAAAATTTCTAATTTCATAAAAAAAAACTATGATATGGTATTTTAATACAAGGTTATCTCAATTACCAGTCTTTACAAGCTTTTAAATACCTAAAGAAACAGACCATTAAGTGTCATCCAACTATGTAGTGTTTTTTTATGTATACTATACTGTACTATAATTATTGCATGTTTTGGGCTACAAAACCAATATTTGGAACAAGTTAGAATTAAGACTTACTTGACACAATTAACACAATCAGAGTGGGCTCCGTTGACTGTGTGTATCCGCTGGTGAGTGAGTGAATCAAATATCTGTATAGATTTCTTCTCACATGCTGCCACCAATAGGGATCTGAAAACAATCATTTCATTATTACAATGTCTTATTATTACAATGTTTCTACAATCCCTTACCTTAGAATTATTATGTGTGTTTTGTCTATTCTATTGTAAATGGTATCATAGTAGCAAGCTAACTGAAATATGGCTAGCCAGTACCCGAGTTTTGATTAGTAAGATACACACAGTACAATTTTATAAACATATTTAAAAATATTGAATTTTCAACAGTGATTTTGTGCCCATTTACTATTGAATTTGTATATTGCCGGGTAAGACAAACATATATATGATAGCCGTGACACATTTAAGAAAATCAGCTGATCCCAGTTTATAAACAAGTCTTGTGTTTACAAATCAAAACAAATATTTATTATTTGAACATTGTATGCAATTTCGCCCAATTTAATTTTATGTTTCAAAGAAAACAAATGCAGGGAAGTGTCTCAATCAGGAAGCTTTAGACTTGTTTTTTGTGCCAACTAGAGAGGTGCAAAGTCAAGGCTACCTCACAAGGAAATGAGTCTGAAGTATGTACCTATGATTCCACTAGCATTTTATTACCCGTCCGGTGAAAATTCAAGGTTGAACACGCCTCCTGTGGGAAGGGCATTCGAGTCTTCAGAGCTCCAAGAGGCGATGGGTTTCATGCCGCAGTAGAGGCTGCGGGCCAACGCGTCACCGGCGCCCAGCGGCGGCGCGAACCCCACCTCACGTCGGAACAACCGGTATGGGCTGAAGGCTGAATACTTCGCCAGGAACACACTATCGTCTTTATTACCCATCGTGAAACACTACACTACGCAAGACTAGGGCGGAATCAAAACAGGTTACTTTATTAAGTACAATACATAGCAGTAAATGCAACTATATCTGGAACGCAACATTTAAGAAACTACATAATTTTAATTGATAAGTAGATATTTTAAATTATCCACAGCCATAAAGTAGTCGCAGTGGCTTGTGAGAATCTGTGGGTGGTATGCTGGTCAATAGTTGACTTTTGACGTTTGTTGACAAGTAGTTCACCATAGACAACACACTTGCTGTGGCCATGTCGATAAAGTTTTATCGATAAACTATCGACATTGTTGCAATTTTAATTTTACTTGAAAGTTTTAACGATACCTAATAGCTAATAGCTAATTTAGACTCTCGCGTGAGCCACGAGACGAGCCGCGCCACGAGACGCGAGTCCACCGCTTACACTCGCGTTCGGCTTGTCATTCGGTTATAAACCTAATGCCGTACCGCTAGTGTTTAAATTATATTAGCTCGACGAGCTTGCGAGCCACGAGACGAGCCGCGAGCCCACCGCTTACACTCGCGTCTCGTGGCGCGGCTCGCGGCTCGTCTCGTGGCTCGCGCGAGAGTTTAAACTGGCTATAAAATGAACAAAAAACGCTTTTATTCTTTATGTGGTTATCAGATCACGATTTTATCGTCACACCACAGCATGGAACGAAGGGAAAGTTCAGATTTTTAATTACAATACACACATACCTACTAAAATATGTGTTCCGCAATAATTGAACCATTTTATTATATTATAATATATTCATTATCCATTAGCATATCAATTATGTTTATTTTTAACGAAGATATCGAAGCTTTAATTAATCGTTATTCCGTTCCGCTGTGTAGCGTTAATCAATATGTAAAATGATTAAAATCGACTTTTCCCATCCCTAAAAATGCACACCAAAGAGTAAAGTAAGTATATAGGATGCACACCATCAAAACGTCAACGGCAACAACTTGATTTGAAGTTCATCTTGTCAACAGTATGGTTGTCCTATTTTAACAACGGGCATTTTTACAAGAGCGAGGAGAGAGAAGTGATACTAGTTGCTGCGCCGTCAAAGAGAACAGACAACGATGGGGCCTTGTATGTATAGAGCCCTTTCCTAAATCATAACCAAAAGACGGTGCGTAGCGCTGCACCAATGACGATGAATGCGAATCGATTCGTTTACAACTACCGATTCTCTATTCAGTCAGGCCGTCAGGGAAACCCAATTTGTGGTTGTATTTAGTTCATAAGTTATTTATTTGTCTTTTTACTGTATTTTTCAATGAAATTTGTAGCTGTCTTTTGGAATTTCAGATAAAATGTACTTGAAACATAACCCTTTTATTCGCTAGGTGCACGACTGGTGCTGCCGTCATTTTGGCGGACTTTCTACGTTAAATCTTATGGAGTAAAATTAGTTCAAGCGGCTGCCGCTAGTACTAATGGCGGACATTCCATAAGATTACCTGTGTTTGTGACGATCAGCGCCACTTCCCCCTCCACCGACTTCGCACCTTGCCAATAGAGAAAAGCCACACTTTTTTAACTGACACAAGTTAGGTGTGTTTCAGGTGTTGTTTATCAGACCCAAAACACCTTTAGCCTTTAAGCCCCCTCAAGACTATGTGCGTGAATCGTGGCTTCGCACCGCGATTCGCGCACGAGTGTAGAGGGGGCTTTAGGTAGTCAGTGCCAAAAGAGATGCGGTAGTCTCTTGGTATGGGAACCAATACATTCTAAATACGACCCTTTCCCAAGGCTCTTTAGGTAATCGAAACTGAGCAGATATACATACTTGAAACATAAAATTTATTAAAAATATATACAAGATGTCATTTTCATGTTTAGACATATTTTACTGTAGGCAGTTATGAGCTAATGACTCTGAACAGATTGCTCGACGGCACGGCATACATTGATGAACGGGACGGGTTAAGATCCGCGCATCGGATGGTCTACCTCTACCGCACACTTTGAAAGTCGAAATTTCGTTCTGACTCTCTATAGCTCGAATATGCAGAATGATAGAAAAGTTAATAACGAAATTTTGACTTTTGAAGTTCCAAGTAGATTCTCAACGTATGTTCAGTATAGCAGTACATGTAAGGTAGTGGCCTACATGGACGACACACTCAACAATGCTTCCCCCTGGTGTCGTACCGTAGCCGCTTTTAAACTTACAAAAATGTACACTTAATACATATTATTATGCTTGACTGTAACTGATTAAAACTAATCTGTTAGAACTTAATTTATACATTTCATTTATCTTTCATTGAACTTTCAATAATTTGCGTACCTATAATTAAGATTTTTTTTTCATTAACAATTTATAGAAGGTAATCCATTGTATAACTAATTGAAAAATTATAAAAGTATCTGACATGAAATCCAACTTTCAAACATGGTATCAATAGTGTACATTGATACCATGTTTGAAAGCTGGATTTCATGTCAGATACTTTTATAATGCATAGGTAGGTATTATACAGAGAAGAGGATGAGACACATAGTAAGCCTAAAATGGTAACCCACAACTGCCATGCATTGTCCTATATTACACTACATACTACTTACAAATTCTTTAGAACACTACACAGATAAAAAACAAATTACATCTTTTTGCATGAAGCATACATATTACATGCAATTTCCATTACATTGCGGTATCTGATCAAACTTTTC
Source organism: Cydia amplana (assembly GCF_948474715.1). Lineage (NCBI taxonomy): Eukaryota > Metazoa > Arthropoda > Insecta > Lepidoptera > Tortricidae > Cydia > Cydia amplana. The sequence goes on from NC_086085.1 coordinate 7,944,723, forward strand.
AATGTGGTTTACCTTAGTAGTCAGCAATGTAACGTAAATTGCATGCAAGTTCATGCTAGTGTAGGCCTCGCTTAACAATCCACTCCAGAAACTTATTTTTATTGTAAACTAATGGCAAAGTAAATTATGAAAATAAATAGTCACTAACAAATTATTCTTATGAGCTAGCTACCAGGTATTGGGTGGTAAAACACCTGTAGGGGGCTGCATGACTCCTGTCTTTAATACTTCTTGCAAGAACACTTCCAATCTGGTCTTTGGGCCGCCTTCATCTATATTCTCTAGTATTGCCAGATATTCTGAGCTTATCAGTCTTATTACTTTGACAAATTGCTTCCCATACAGCTTATGAAATTCAGCACCGCAGATATTGAAGAAATCATGGATTAAAGTTGCACTTATATCTGGTTCAGGTTTTAAGTTGACAAAGGAAGCCAGCCATTGCCAACCAAATCGAGGGCCATGAGGATTGGGAGCATTCACAAATCTAGGTGTTTTAGCAATCCAAATAGCACATCTCAGCTTAAATATGCCCGACATTCTCTTTAGAAATTTGTCTTGCTTTTCTACTACACCTTCATCATTATATGTGTAGCCTCTAGACAGGTAGAAATCTTTGTCTGTTTGTCCTTGCTTTTGAGGTAAAAACATTGGCACCAAGTATGGGCATAACCTATGGAAGTAGGCTTCTAAGAGCTTGCCAAACTCCGGAAACTGCGACCAGAGGGCTGCAGTGACTGCAGCCAAAGGGAAGGCTGCCTCTGGATTACTAGAAACTAGCAAGTCTCCCTGTCTCACTATCTTTTTGGCCAATAAAGCAGTACAGTAGTACAGTCCTTGAGGATGCTGCGTTGCTGTGACATAAGTATCTAAAACTTGCACTTGCTCACCTCTCAGAAGCTTAGCAAGTTTGTCGTATTTGTCTTTCATGTGCATTCCACTTACAGACGATATGGCATTGACTGGAGTGTTTACAGCTTTCTGGCAGTCAAATCTGAACTTTTTCATATGTACATTTTCAAGCAAATCTTTATATTGGTTTTCATATTGATCTAAAAAGTGTTTTAATTCTTGAAAGTAGTTGTAGTTGGTTTGAGAATAAAACATTGGTTGTGATTTTTTAAGTTGCTCTGTTAAACTATTCTCAATTTGAGCCACCTCTGCTGCCCTAGCTTGTTCTCTTTTTTCTGCCGCCTGCTTCTGCTGTAACATTTCTTGCTGCTTTGCCTCTTCCTGTTGCTTCTTGATTAACTGCTGTTTTTTTATTTCTTCTAATTCTTGTAACATTTTCTTCCTAATATTTTCTATATTTAACGCTAAAACTTCAGCCTGCTTCACGTTATTGTCTGTGAGGGCCCCTGTTTTGCATAGATCCATTATTGCGCTGATGTTCCCTATCACAGAATTAATTGATGGAATGTGTTTCTCAACAACTGCCTTTCCCTGTGGATCTTTTTGTAAAATATTTGTGATTTCATTGTAGCATATGCATATTTTGGTGTGGCTGTCTGTTACGGCGGCGAAGCGTGCAGTAGCTTGGTTTTGTTCTTCGAGAATTCGGTTCATATTTTCTATGGTTTGTTTATTAATTATTTGTGAGTTCTTCTCGTCCAGCTTGGCTTGCTCTAAGACTATAAGATTGTCATTATCATGTAAGTATTTAAGCATCTGCAACTTCTTTTCCCGCAGTTCGCGCGCGCGCCTCTCGCACTCCTCAGTTTGCTTCGTCCAATAATTACGCATACTCTCGGCTCGCCTGGCTAACATACTATCGAGAAGATTTTTAAACAATTCGTCAGAAGTATCTCGCAAGTTATTTTCATATTGCTTAATGATGAGGGCATACCTCAGATCGTCGCTAACTTTATCCTCAACCAAGTCTTCTTCGACGATTTTCGGCTTCGGGGTAACCTCGAAATTTTCTTCATATTGCAGTTCTTTCTTTTCAGGAGTTCTTGGTCCTATAGTGACTTTTCTGACAGCAGGGCTTATTTCAGCGGCTTTGGTAAGTGCTGAAATGCGTAATCTTTCAAAATCCACGAGTTGATCAGAAATACTCAGATCCAATGATTTACGTTTGGACTTATAGTCGTCAGCAGTTTCATATATATCACCCATCATGTGGAATCAACTTTAGTTTATTAGCTTATCATATTTTGCATAACTTGTGTTATTAAATTGTCGTACACGCGAAATAATTGAGAACAACAGCACAATGTGATGTGATGCTAAGCTGATGCGCACTGTTATATTACAAAATTATATTTCAATTTGACATTTGACAAATTGACACTGACAGTGACAAAGACTTTCTTCTTTATAGTGTCTCAGACGACCGTACTGGACCGCGACCTTGGTGCCAAAGAGTAGTATAATAGTGCGATGCGGCGTACGTATCGGGCATGTGTAATTGTAATAGCCAATTTAGACTCTCGCACGAGCCACGAGACGAGCCGCGAGCCGCGCCACGAGACGCGAGTCCACCGCTTACACTCGCGTTCGGCTTGTCATTCGGTTATAGAGACTGGCTAATGAAAGTTGAACCTGAGATAACGCGGGAATTTCAATAAAAACCGCACCTGGCAATAAAATTACTATGAAATTAAATGACAGCTTGAAACTGACAGCTTATTTGATAGGAAAAAAAGTTGCCATATAAAAAGTTTTAAATAAATCTAGGCTCAACTTTCATTAGCCAGACTCTAAACCTTATGCCGTGCCGTTAGTGTTTAACTTATATTACCTCGACGAGCATGCGAGCCACGAGGCGAGCCGCGAGCCCACCGCTTACACTCGCGTCTCGTGGCGCGGCTCGCGGCTCGTCTCGTGGCTCGCGCGAGAGTCTAAATGGCTTTTAAAGTGGTCCCGTACGTGCGTTAAGGACGCAGCTATAAATTAGAGCGAGAGAGTGGTTTTGACCACACCAAGGTCGCTGTCCGGTGCGGTAGTCTGTTATGGCTTTAAGGGCTCTACAGACGATTATGATTCGTTAGAACTTAACGCTGTTTCGGCTATTGTTAAAAACCATGAAAATCAACAGATTACAATACTCCTTTGCTTGAGGTCGCGCTGTTGGCGCGAAAATTGACATTGACATACATAAGTGACAGTTTTGAATCGACTTGTGGAGACCGTAAATTGAAAACAATCTACGTTTTTAAGGAAATCCTAACAAATGGTCCTGCAAAATACTGGGAAATATCGAGCTGATAAAGAAGAGCCTAATAAGCGAGATGCTGGCACATCTTCGGGCTCACGGTACTTCATTTATATCATTTTATCTACCTATTCTTCAACTCCAATGTTCTGTCTGTCTCTGTATTGTAAAATGATATTTGGTTCCATAGCGAGGAATCCTCCGAGTCGCGGATCCGTGTGGCGCTGGAGAATGATAGGATCGATTCCAAGTACGGCTTCGACAGGGTACGCGATGCCAAAGAGAGAACAGGTTACCTGATCAACATGCACACGGTAAATCTTCATTTAAATATTTGTAAGCTTACTTACGTGTGAATTCAAAATATCTGGAAGCAAATGAAATACAACTCTGAATTTCAAAAAACTATAACATGGAACTAAAGATGCATTTAAAGAAAACATGAATTAGATTTGTGTATTTTCACAAAGGCATGATTGAAAAGGGTGAATGAAATCAGGTATGTTGCGAACATCCGCTACCGCGGAACTTCCGCATTATTTTCAACATCCGCATCCGCATAAAATCGATGCGGAGCTTATGCGGATGCGGATGTCGAACAAGTCGGTACAGGAACATCTTAGCGGCGGCGTAAGTGCTAGGTAATTTCGTCATTACCTATAACGAAATCGTCTAGATCCAGAAAAGTCGGCCAAGTTACTGTTTATTGAATATAACGCACCTATATTCTTGCTCAAATACTAACCGTTTCGTTTTTTTTTAAATAAAAAATAAATACCAAAAATGTAATATTTGACGTTTTCTAAGTACCTAATCTTGACATCCGCGGATGTGAGCCTTTAAATATCCGCATCCGCGGATGTCAAAAAATCTGCATCCGCAACATCCCTGAATGAAATACATAATTAATTACAAAAAAGCATGCCTCAAATCTCATCATTTCTCAATCACTCTACTTACATCTATCTATATATATCAGTTTAGTTTATCAGTTTATTTAGTTTACTGATAAACTAAACTGATATATATATATAGATGTAAGTAGAGTGATTGAGAAATGATGAGATTTGAGGCATGCTTTTTTGTAATTAATTATGTATTTCATTCAGGGATGTTGCGGATGCAGATTTTTTGACATCCGCGACATATAAACGTGAAAGACCTGTCTGACTGACTAAAATCAACGCACAGCCCAAACTGCTGGGACTAGAAAGTCCAAATTTGGCAAGTAGGTTCCTTATAAGGTCTAGGGGTCCACTAAGAAAGGATTTTCCAAAATTCATCCCCTAAAGAGGTCAAATGGGGGTCCAGAATTAAAAAAACTCGCCTGCGCGTGCGAAGCCGCGGGCAAAAGCTAGTTACCTAATACAAGTAAAGAAAGAGTGGTAACAATAATGGTGATTAACTGATCATATTTATGTAGCACTAACACAATTCTAAGTTATTTTTCATCAGACCTAATTTTTTTTAAAGATGAAATCAAATTTTAATTGAAATTTATTGTCAGTGATTTAGTCTAAAGAGTTTAAAAACCTCTTTCCAAAGTAACAGCCATTTCTCTATGCTCATACTAAAGTAATAAAATAAATGGACTAGAAATGATAAGATTGAGGATGAAACATTGTAAATACATAAATATAATTATTTATTTCTTCTCAACATTATTATTTTTTAAACATGAAACAAACCATTAAGATGATTCTGGATACAGCCATTATCAGTCACTGCAACCCTGCTATACAAATAAATTAAAAAATCATATGTATTATTTCAGGCTGAAGTTCTTGACGAAGACAAGCGCCTGGTAGCAGCCATGGATTACTACTTCATAGAGATGGATGGTAGCCGGTTCAAGGTCTCACTGTCCTTCCAGCCTTACTTCCTGCTGCTTGCCCGTAAGGAGTGTGAGCAGGAGGTCATACAGTACCTGTCCAAGAAGTATGCTGGCACTATTCATAGAATAGAAGTTATTGAAAAGGAAGATTTGGATTTGGTATGTGACATGAAATTATCACTTGTAGAGAATATCCATTAGTTAGATGTGAGTCGTTTTTGAGGTTTTTTGACCCCTCATGATGTTGTGGCTTCGGCTTAATCGTAATGCCACTATTGTGATAAAAACTATTTTACGAAAAAAATACTGTTTAGGTTATAACATGAATGTCCTTTAATTTTTTTTTATTCAGCCATTTTTCTGGATTATACCAGCTGACAGCATTAAATATACTCTGTCCGTGACACACCAGCAAGGCACTGTTGACCTTGACCCTTACAAGGACAAATGTTTTTCTAGACAAAATAACTAATAGTAGTGTCCTGTTGCAGTTAAATCACCTCTCGGGGCTCAAACAGCGTTACCTGAAGCTTTCTTTCATGTCGCAAAATGAGATGATGAAAGTCCGGCGCGAGGTGCTGACGGCCGTCAACAAAAACAAGGTGAAACAGTGCTCCATTGTCTATGTTACTAGAAATTACTCCAGGCTGTCTTATATAACTCTCGTGAGTTATGATTATTATTGTATTTTTAACTTAGAGGCTTATCCTGCCCAATGCCTCTTATGAGGCTATCCAAAAGTGTTTATACTAGTTGAATATCAATCAAACAATGATTTGGCATATGATTTTAGGAAAGGACAAAACAACGTGTCATTATTTGATGCTATTGTTGCTATGTATTTGAATAAGTGTAAGGTTTGAGTGGACGTTCGAGTTGGGCGTGCAGCGGGGCGGGGCGTGCGGCGTGCATGTTAAACAAATGCAAGCGCATAGGAGCGGCCTTAGTGCACGCCGCTCAAATCACTTGTGAGCCGGACGCCACGCTGCACATCCCGCCGAACGCTCCGCTTCGAGCGTCCACTCAGGTTACACTAAGTATCTATTTATCCTTGGTGGGCATTCCAGGAGCGAGAGAAGAAAGACGCCATTTACGCAGAAATGTTGACCAACGCGCTCACCAGCGCCGCGGCCATAGAACACGCCAAGAAGACCACAGACCACATGGAAAATATATTAGATATCAGGTACGTTTCAGGAAATGTTGCAGTTGTGATGGCTATCTAAATAGAACGAGCCGCTTTGTGAGCACATATTCGCGCGCCGCATTGTGTGTAAACTAGTATAACCAAACAAAAATATTCTATTCATATAAATGATCATTTTTTTTAGTCCAGGTCCGTATTTCTAATAGGTTTTTCTGTCATCTATAGGTAAAGAACTATTTTGTGTACTTTTTCAAAATTTTACACCCAGTAGTTTCGGAGATAAAGGAGGGGGGGAATGGTCAGACAGACAGACGCACGAGTGATCCTATTGACTTTTTTCTTTTGAGGTACGGAACCCTAATAACCCCATTTCATAACTATATTTTCTATCAGAGAACACGACGTCCCATACCACGCCCGGGTGTCAATCGACATGAAGATATTCTGCGGCGCCTGGTACACGGTGAAGAGCCGCGGCACGGAGTCGCCGCTCTTCACCAAGCGGGACGACATCCTCGAGCGCCCCGACCCCATCGTCCTCGCCTTCGACATCGAGACCACCAAGCTGCCCCTCAAGTTCCCCGACTCGCAGACCGACCAGATCATGATGATCTCTTACATGATAGATGGACAAGGATATTTGATCACCAATAGGGAGATCATATCGGTGGATGTTGAGGACTTTGAATACACGCCTAAACCTGAGTTCGAAGGGTAAGTGTTGCTTAATTTTACAGGTTGGAAAAATTGATTGCTTAGGGTAAAATTACTAGTTTTATTGACCTATTTTCTTAGCAAATGCTGGCTTAAATTAAAGTACAAGGTGGCAACCGTTGGTGGGGTGGGACAATAGGGTAGTTTACCCTAGTTAATTATACTCTAAGTAAAACATGTAGTGCTATAGTGACTTATAAGATCTTTTTTGTGTGCCACAATACAATCATAATTATTTCTTATTCAAATACTATAAATAAATAGTAGTTTATGCAACAGTGATATAATAAGGGTTCTTAAAATTCAAGGGTCGAAGTTACAAAACGAGACGTAGTCGAGTTTTGTAAAAAAAGACCCGAGAATTTTAAGAACCAATTATGAGCTGTTGCATACATTACTTTTTCTATGACAGCTGCAGCAAAAAAAAAAAAAAAAAAAAAAAAAAAAAAAAAAAAAAAAAAAAAAAAAAAGAGTTATTATTAAAAAAAAAGTTATTATTTAAAAAAAATTTAGTTATTATTTAAAAAAAAAAGAGATTATTGTAAATGAAAACATACCTCTTTCAATCAAGATGATCGGAACTTGTATCTTTAAAAAAAATAAAGCAGTTGTATTATACTCATAAGATGACTGCTAGCAGTCATCTTATGAGCCTATAGACAAAGCATTCAAATGACATTGCTTTAGATATCACTGTCAGTCATTTAATTGACACATTTAAGTGCTGGAGTAGAAAAAAGTGTTTATTAAGATTCTACAGTAATCTTCTTTTTTACAGGCAATTCATAATATTCAATGAAGCAAACGAAATGGCTTTGATTCAGAAATTTTTCGATCACATTATGGACGTAAAACCACATATTTTCGTCACTTATAATGGTAAGCATTTTTCTGTATCTACCCATAACTTGAGTACCTACACATAGCTTTAGCGATCGGAAAGTACTTACGGATTTAATTTAGTGTGAAATGAAATAACTTCTTGACCGCCACAATATTTTAGATAACTCGCAATAACATGAGAAACGTTACAAAAAAAAATTAAAGATAAATGTTACTCGTTGGCACGTATCGGTAGCAGAGATGTTGCGGATGCCGATTTTTTGACATCCGCGGACGCGGATGCGGATGCGGATTTTTAAAGGCTCACATCCGCGGATGCGGATGCGGATGTCAAGATAGGTACATAAATAACGTCAAATATTAAATTTTAGTACCGGTTTAAAACCGGCCAAGTGCGAGTCGGACTCGCGTTTCAAGAGTTCCGTACATAAGTCCCACTCACGCTTGACTGCTAATTTCTAATAGGTTTTTTTGGTTAATGACTAAATTACCTAGCAGTCTAGTAGTTCTAGCACTTACGCCGATGCTAAGACGTTCCTGTACCGACCTGTTCCACATCCGCATCCGCATTAAATCCGCATCGATTTTATGCGGATGCGGATGCAGATGCGGATGTTTAAAATAATGCGGAAGTTCCGTGGTTGCGGATGCGGATATTCGCAACATCCCTGATCGGTAGTTTACTTTTTTTTAAATAAAAATACAAGGAATTAATTTATTTAATCGTATGGTGTATATTCAATGGCGTAATGTTACAGGTGATTTCTTCGACTGGCCGTTCGTGGAAGCCCGCGCGGCCATACTGGGGCTGGACATGAAGCAGGAGATCGGCTTCAGCAAGCTCGCGGCCCGGGACGGCACCTACGCCTGCCGACCCGCCATGCACATGGACTGTCTCTGGTAAACATACAAAATATTGAGTATTCTTACATATAAGACTGAGCTGTGGACCTTGCGAATCCTCATGTCACCGCCATTTTGAAAAAACATCCAAAAAAACCGAACTTTCTCACAAAATTTTACGAGAACTTGTTGAGAAATGCGACTTGTACATTAGAACAGTCGGACATACGGAAGCATTATAACATAACCCAAGCTAAAATGGAGGCTTTTTGCGCTCGCTCGGTCAGAGGTCAGAGGACTGACCTATATCATAATCATATATAATCAGAAAACTTACCTGTTGACATTATCTTTACCAGTCACTTACGTGATTGAAATAGTTACGTGAGGTGGAAACAACTTTTTCTCCATATACAGTGTGGAAAGATAAGTCGGGCCCTGGAGGGAAACTACCTTAAATCCTTAAGCTGGCTCATTTTACTTAAAGGAGACATTCCTTTATTTTTAAAAAGAAACAAAACTGCATTCAAAGATTTTCTAAAACTCGCTTGCTCCGCCCGGGACTCAAACCGCCTAAAAATTCCAAAAAATAAAAACTCGCAATTTTATTCTACTAGTCGATACAGTTAATGTTAATGATAACATTTCTCCAAGAAACATTAGGTCTTAAACTCGTCTGTCGTACAAAATATCCATAGAATGTAATATTTAGTACTCAAGATTTTTTTAGACAAGCCAAATTGAAGAAAAAAAGAAAAATACTTTGAATGCAGTTTTGTTTCTTTTTAAAAATAAAGGAATGTCTCTATTAAGTAAAATGAGCCAGCTTAAGGATTTAAGGTAGTTTCCCTCCAGGGCCCGACTTATCTTTCCACACTGTATATGTGGCTTTCAGGGTCCTTATGTTTCTTGTGCATAAGGACCCTTTTCTAATGGAAAGTATGTGTTAGCTGGGTGAAGCGCGACTCGTACCTGCCGGTGGGCTCCCAGGGCCTGAAGGCCGTCGCCAAGGCCAAGCTGCGCTACGACCCCGTGGAGCTCGACCCGGAGGACATGTGCCGCATGGCGGCCGAGCAGCCCCAGGTAACTTTACACTTGAACATAGGAAAATAAAATACATAAATCTGCCAGAATATGTTTACTAATTGAAATTTACAGGTGATCCACTTAAGATAAATGAAATGGTAGACTAAAAGCGAATCTCCGTCCAGCAATGTTCGCAATTGCAATTAACCATTAACCAGTACAAATTGAACCGTAAACCGTAACGGACGATTACAGTTTACGGTTCAATTTATAATGGTTAATGGTCAAAAATAGTCAATTGAATTAATGTTTCGGCCAACACTGCCGTCCAGCCTGAATCTTGAAGACGGAAAAAACAGACTTTTCATTACAAAGTACGATGGCCGTGTTTTGAATGAGATAGGTATCTCAAGTATACAATATATATACAATACATTTACATTAGTACACAGTCTGCATAAGATATTTACACTAGCCACTTGACTGGTCACTAAAACGACTAATAAGTGCGCTTTTCTATTATAGTTCTTATATTCTGTTATTGCCGGCAGGTCCTGTCAAACTACTCGGTGTCGGACGCCGTGGCCACGTATTACTTGTACATGAAGTACGTGCACCCCTTCATATTCGCCCTGTGTACCATTATCCCCTTGGAGCCAGACGAGGTAAGCCCATCCGTTTGCATAGATAGCCACTCACTTAACCGTTACCAAGCTGTGACGAAACTGCAAAATGCAGCCTTATAATTTATTATATTAATTATCCCGAGTATTAGCAAGTCTGTTTCTGACAACATTTCTGATTCATTACATCTCTGTTAACGCTTTATTTCTCGTTAGGACAGCTCTAATTTTGACTTCAGATGAAAGAACAAAGCATCATTAAATCCCACAAGATTACTACCCAGATATAAAATCATAATTAAAGAGTATAAAAACTGAATTTATGCATGATAGCGACTTTGGATTTTTTAGAATGCCATTTGGTTCGAATATCGCTCCAGCAAACATTCTGAGCAACAAAGCTTTAAAGGAGGACTCTATATAAACGACATAAGACATATATACATAAGACTGGTTTGTGTCCAACCATCCAGGTACTCCGTAAAGGCTCCGGAACCTTATGTGAATCCCTGCTCATGGTGGAAGCGTTCCACGCCAACATCGTGTTCCCCAACAAGCAAGTGGAGGAGCTGAACAAGTTCACGGCCGACGGGCACCTGCTGGACGCCGAGACCTACGTCGGCGGACACGTCGAGGCGCTCGAGTCAGGTCAGACATGATCCTCCTACTGGAGTCCTGCCAACATGTTGTCTAACAGCAAGTGGAGGAACTGAACAAGTTCACGGCCGACGGGCACCTGCTGGACGCCGAGACCTACGTCGGCGGACACGTCGAGGCGCTCGAGTCAGGTCAGACATGATCCTCCTACTGGAGTCCTGCCAACATGTTGTCTAACAGCAAGTGGAGGAACTGAACAAGTTCACGGCCGACGGGCACCTGCTGGACGCCGAGACCTACGTCGGCGGACACGTCGAGGCGCTCGAGTCAGGTCAGACATGATCCTCCTACTGGAGTCCTGCCAACATGTTGTCTAACAGCAAGTGGAGGAACTGAACAAGTTCACGGCCGACGGGCACCTGCTGGACGCCGAGACCTACGTCGGCGGACACGTCGAGGCGCTCGAGTCAGGTCAGACATGATCCTTACGCAATACTATAGCGTGCAGATCGCGACAGATTTGCGAATTACGTGCTATTTCCGTATTTGCCAGATCTGGACGCACTTTAACACACTTTTTTCACTTTTATCAATTAATTGAAGACTGATTAATTTAATTATAATCTGGCAAAAAGGAGTAGAAATAAAAAAAAAATCTACTCTTTTTTGTCAGACTGTACCTATATGACACTATGAAATCTTGGTCAAGTTTAATCCATTGTATGCCAAATAACTTTTTGGGAACAAATCAATGTGATATTCATATACAAAAGAAAAAGTAACTAAGCTCTTCAATGGTAAAGGCAGGATTCGAACCGGCGACTTTTAGGCGTTTGGCTTCATCACTTTTTCTTTAGTAGGTATATGACATGTATTTCAGTTAGTATGCCAAACAGTAAAAATCGATCGTTCAACCAACCATTTTCCTTCAAACATCACAGGCGTATTCCGCGCCGACATAAAATGCAAGTTCCGCATCGAGCCGACCGCCGTCGACAAGCTCATCGACACCATAGACAAGACCATGAGGCACGCCATCGAGGTGGAGGAGGGGATCCCCCTGGCGATGGTGACCAACCTGGACGAGGTGTGCGCGGAGATCCGCGGGAAGCTGCAGCACATGAGGGACCATCCGAGGAGGGACGAGAACCCGCTCATTTACCACTTGGACGTGGGGGCCATGTACCCTAACATTATTTTAACGAACAGGTACGTAACGCCATCATCTTCCTCGCGTTGCCCCGGCATTTTTAAACCTGGGGTCCAGTTGGCAACTTGTTAACGCCTCGTCTTTGCTCGGGAATCTTCGGGAGCCGTCGCCGACGCAGTGCATGGTGCGGGGCGCGGAGAAGCGGGGCCGGCAGCGGCCATTCTCTCAGCAATCTTGCGACGGACGTCCGTTTACCATTAGTGATCTTTACCACCTATGTATCACCAAAGTACTTAATTATTATACGTGCATGTATTGGACTACGAGTGTCATTTAACTCACCTCATCCACGACCCCAAGATCTTCTCGTCCACCCCTACATGCGTGGACACAACTAATTCTGAGAATTGGCGTAGGCACTAGTTTTTACGCAATGTATGCAAATAACAGGTAACGTATGGTTACTTATAGTTAAATAGTATGTACAAAAAGTGATTTCTAGTTTTTCATGCCAAATAGGTATTTAGAATCTTAAAAATTATAAAATCGTATGCACTCTGCAGACAAGTTTTTATAAAAGGTACTTTTTAGAAAATGGTCTTATGGTGAAGCCACCATATTTATAAAAACTTGTCTGCAGAGTGCATACGATGTTATAATTTTTAAGATTCTAAATACCTATTTGGCATGAAAAACTAGAAATTACTTTAGACAAGCGTCTACTTAACCTAAAAGGTTAAACTCTGCGAAGCTTTTGATCCTGGAAAGAAATGGCATCGTGTAACTTAAAAAAAAAACAGATTGACTATAACCTGAATACGCCTGACTCTATCTCTACATAAAAATGTGACGTTATCTGTGAAAAGGGACCTTATTGTCGATGGCGCTTACGCCATTATTAACGATGCTCCGATATAAATACAATGGCGCGCGACGCTGTGCGGCGTAAGCGCCATCGACAACAAGGTCCCTTTTCATAAATAATGCCCCAAATATAGTTTAGGCATAAAGTCACATAAAACGAAACTAATGATTTTTTATTCAGGTTGCAACCGTCAGCAATGGTGAACGCAAGTATCTGTGCCGTGTGCGACTACAACCGGCCCGGAGCGACCTGCCAGAGGCACATGGACTGGATGTGGAGGGGGGACTTCTGTAAGCAAACCCGAACTTTATCGTGTGGTAACAGAGCTCACAATAACGTGTAAAGTACTTCTGTAAGTAAACTTGAACCTTACGGTGAGGTATCAGAGCTCACAATTCCGTGAAAACCTGAACTTCCGTAAAACACTAGTGGCGTTACGAGTATTCATAAACGGCTGCTAACTTAATCAGTTGATGATCGTCGTTTGTCCCTATCTGTCGTTATGCCATAGAGAGGGGCACACGATGATCATCAGCTGATTAACTTAGCAGACGTTTATGAATAACGCCGTAGGCCTATAGCAAATCGCAAAATTGGACCTTAAATCTTCACCCGCAAAGTTCATAATCCTATAACATTTGTTACACGTTAGTGCCAGCGACTCGCAGCGAGTACCAACGTATCCAGCAGCAGCTGGAGACGGAGCGGTTCCCGCCGCTGCACCCCGGCGGCCCGCCGAGAGCTTTCCACAACTTGCCCAAGGAAGACCAGGTCAGGGTTATATTTTTTTTTTTTTTTTTATTAAAAATGGGCTTACTCATGGCCACAGACTAGCCGGGGCGAAGACGTGGCCTACGATGGAGCGAGTCTGCCCAGAAGGTGCCTGTTCACCCTTGATTTGAAGGTATTTATATTTATAACATGAATAGTTAACCCCTGCCCCTGTCTAAAACTGCGAAATTCGTGTACAGTTTTTTTGATGTCGTTGTTGAGTAACACTCGTTGAAATTCTGTATTATAGAGGCCCAACGGAGCCGACATTTCTTATTGATAAAGGCTTCTAATAAATATGTAGATAAAAAAACGTGAAGTTACAGACAACATCAGATGTTTCTAACCGGTCTTTAACCCATTGACCGCCAAATACGGTTACAGTTAATATTAACCTATAAAAACCGCATTTACTATCTAAATAAATACCCGCAACACCGTTGTTCAGTGATGGGTAAAGACATACAAATAATATGTTTCAACTATACGTTTTAGAATTCTTGATTTTATTACACTTAGGTACGATTATTTGTATAAAATTTGTTTTATGTATAATGGCACAGAATAAACTACACTTCGGTCAATAATAATACTAGGTACAGAAGATTCACTCTCTAACAAAACGCGTCTGTTACGATTAGGACAGATATGACCGCTAGGTAGCACGCGCGGCTTATGGCTAGCCACCAAAATTGGTGTGAGTCGGATGTACTTTTAGGTACTGGTTGCGACGCGACGAAATCGCGGAGTGAGCCACGCCTGATAGTGGTAATAAATATATATAAATACAAATAATGTGTCCTCTCCAGGCTGCGTATGAAAAGAAGCGTTTAGCGGACTACTGTAAGGTCGCGTATAAGAAAACCAAGGTGACCAAGACAGAGGTGCGGACCACCACCATCTGCCAGAAGGAAAACTCCTTCTATGTGGACACTGTGCGGGCCTTCAGGTGAGTACTCATATAAACCATATTACACTTACGATAAAGACTCGTTTAGCTTAGTCACAGAGAAAAAAATACATAGAGTGCTCACTCCATACATCAGTTCAGACTATTAATTTCAGAGTCTACATCTAGCATCGAGTAGCGGAACTATCAGTACTGCTACTTGACAATAGATGTAGCACCGACCGGAAAGTCTTATCTCAACAGCATAAAACTTTCCGGTCGGTGGCTACATCTATTGTCAAGTAGCAGTACTGATAGTTCCGCTACTCGATGCTAGATGCTAATAGTCTTTTTGGTACTAAAACTGATGTATGGAGTGAGCACTCTATGTATTTTTTTCTCTATGGCTTAGTGGACTATTGCAAGGTGGCGTATAAGACAGGTGCGGACCACCAGCCACCATCTGTCAGAAGGAAAACTCCTTCATGTGGACACTGTGCGGGCCTTCAGGTGAGTACTCTTATAAACCATATGACACTTACGATAAAGACTCGTTTAGCTTAGCGGACTATTGCAAGGTGACGTATAAGACAGGTGCGGACCACCAGCCACCATCTGTCAGAAGGAAAACTCCTTCTATGTGGACACTGTGCGGGCCTTCAGGTGAGTGCTAATGCTAATTGATGTTATACTTATTGTATTTATGGCAAATTAATTTAGAATTTTAGTGTCTAGTGGACTATTTTTAGGTGTTGGGAGTTAAGTTTTAGTTAAGTCCTTAAAAATTTCAGGTCAATATTAAGCAAATATTTTGTAAGAAGGAAGGTTTATTTTCTTAAGTTTTGGAAACTGTGCCATGGTCTAACTCATAATAATATTTTACGAAATTACCTTCAGTAAGATGAAGCTTAGGTAATGAATATTTCAGTAATTATCAATTAAAAAATAATTTCCTCTTTAACATGCCTCTGATGAAGATAGCAAGGTAAGACTAATATTTTATACAATTTCGGTTACACTTCCTTAAAGTCACGAAAAAATTGCAATCTTATAGTATAAATGAACTCTAGAGATCGAACTAGTAAGTAAATTAGTAGAAACGGTAAGGACGCGCACTATCTGGGAATTGCCGCCATGCCGCCACAGTGAAATTGTGTTACCCTTACTTCTAGATAGTCGCAATTACCCCATCAATGCCCCCAACTAACCTATAATAAAGCTGCCTTCCCATTACAGAGACCGCCGTTACGAATACAAGGCTCTAAACAAGCAAGCCAAGGCCAAGGTTGTGGAGGCGGTGGCGAGCGGCGACGCAGCCGAGATCAAGTCCGCCAAGAGCAGGGAGGTGCTGTACGACTCGCTGCAGCTCGCACACAAGTGTATTCTCAACTCGTTCTACGGCTACGTCATGCGACGAGGGTGAGATATATACCTCTGTATAGTTTGTAGCTTTCTAGTAGACCCCAAAGGCTTATCCTATTGTCTATTGTTCAGTAAAACCGCACGTGCTACTTACCTGCAAAAAAGGGTCCTAATTATTCTATTTGGCACCTGAGCGCGGGCTAGTCCAACGTTAAAAAAACCAGTGTAGGTGCGCTCTCCGATAACGCGCCTTTGTTACGCATCTCGATGACACATTTTAGACTGGTTCTGTAGCGTTCGACTCGCAGGCACTCAGTAACCGAAGTACCGATTTTTTATGCAGGTGGTTGTGGCACGTGGCACGAGCGGTTTTTCTTAACAATAGACAATAGGATTAGCCTTCGGGGTCTATTAGAAAGCTACAAACTATACACTGGTATATTTCGCTCCGAACAGAGATCTGAGGTATAGGGACAGATTACGTGGTCAGCATTTCCCCGCGCTATACGGAATGCCCGCCGCGCGACTTGCTCCTCAGTTGTTCCCCGGCTGTGTACTGAGAAATACACGTCCTAATTAAGTATTCCGGATTATCATTTATATACTCCCAGATAGTTAATTCCTATAACTGGTGACTTCCCGACACTTGACATTTAGTGAACCGTGAACTATTAACAGTGACAATTAGTGTTGGTGCATTGTTTAAACGACTTTTAAAGGAAAATCTGGTTGAGTTATTTCGTAATATTATTTCGGTACGCGTGTGTGTATTACGGCCGGACAACTCCCCGCACACCTGGGTAAACGGAAGCAAATTTAATTGTGTCGCAAAATGGAAAATGGAACCGCGACAACCATCGAGTTGTCAGCGATATCGCTTGCAGCGAAAATACCAGACTTCTGGCAGGACCAACCGCGACTGTGGTTTCTGCAGGTAGAAGCGGTATTAGCTCAGCAGAAAGCAGGGGACCAATCAAACTATAATATGGTTATTGCTAAATTGGGAAAGCAGGCGATTCAGCAAGTTGCCGACATTTTGGAGAAACCACCGGAGGAGAATAAATTTGAAACATTAAAAGCCAGATTATTAAGTGTCTACGAGGAGACAGAGGCAAAACGATTGCAACAGTTAATGTCGGACATGGAGCTTGGTGACCAGCGCCCATCGCAGCTTATGAGGAAGATGAAGGACCTCGCAAGAGATAAGATTCCTGATGAGACCTTGACATATTTTTGGCAAGGTCATCTACCACCGTCGGTGAGGGCCGTTGTAGCGTCCGCAGATTCAAAAAAGATTGAGACTCTGGCAAGCATAGCTGATAAGGTAATGGAGACCTTCAAACCGAATGAAGTTGCCGCTATACAGAGTACTTCACGTCAATCACGCCAGAGTTCGCCGACAGATTTTATAACGGCAGAATTGGCGAAGATCAACAATCGGATAAATCAACTTGAACTTGCCAATATCCAAGGACGAGGTGGGACTGGAAGGAATAGCCGCAGACAAGGGCGTGCACGTAGTCGCTCACGCAACAACAGCCGCTCTTCAAGCCAGGATTCTAAAAACCAGGATTGGTTGTGTTTTTATCACTACCGCTACAAGGCGAAGGCGTATAAGTGCGTTCAACCGTGCGGCTGGAAGGGACCACAACCGCCGCAGGGAAACTAGCGGAAGTGCAGGCGTTTGCGGCGGAACCCTGCACCATGGTAACTAATTATCGCCTTAGTGTGACAGATAAAATTTCCGGTTTTAAATTTTTAATTGATACAGGTGCAAATGTGAGTGTAATTCCAAAGAACTTTAATTTTTTTAAAGACTCGTTACAACCTGTGAATAATTGCAAGTTATATGCCGCGAACAATACTGAAATTAAAACGTATGGATATGTTAGTTTAACATTAAATTTAAATTTAAGACGTAATTTTAAATGGAATTTTATTGTGTGCGATGTCAAACAGCCTATAATAGGGGCAGATTTTCTGCGTAATTATAGATTACTTGTAGATTTGTTTGGTAAAAGGCTGATTGATGATTTGACAAGGATTTATGTAATTGGAACGGTCATAAACCATACTCAGTCATCGATTAATTTATTAAGTACGGATAACAAAGCATTTCACTTACTGCAAAAATATCCCGAGATATTAAGGCCATTATCATTTATTGAGGCACCTAAACATAACACTTACCATCATATTGAGACAACAGGGCCTCCGATTCACCAAAGAACTAGACCGCTGCCTCCTGATAGGTATGAAAAGGCTAAGAAGGAGTTTCAGCAAATGCAAGAGATGGGTATTTGCAGGCCATCTAAGAGTCCGTGGTCTAGTCCTTTGCATATAGTTCCTAAAAAAGATGGAGAGATCCGTCCATGTGGGGATTATAGAGCTCTCAATGCAGTCACGAAGCCAGATCGCTATCCCATAGCGAGGATACACGACTTCACCTATTTATTGGCAGGTAAGTCCATATTCTCTTGTGTAGACATGCGTAGAGCATATCATAATATCATGATACACCCTGATGACGTGGAGAAGACAGCTATTACGACTCCATTTGGTTTGTATGAGTTCCCTAGGATGAGTTTCGGCCTGAGAAACGCTTGCCAGACTTTCCAGCGGTTCATGAACAATACCGTTTTAAGAGACTTCGATTTTGTGTATTGTTATTTAGATGACATACTTGTTGCTTCTCTCTCAGAGGAAGAACACAACGGTCATCTCGAACAATTGTTTAAAAGACTTAGCGAATTCGGTATCACTATTAACCTGGAGAAATGTACATTTAAAGAGAAGAAATTAGAGTTCCTAGGTTATGAGGTATCAACGGAAGGTTTTAAACCGCTGGAAAAGAAGGTTCAAGCTATCAAAGAGTATCCGAAACCCAAGACCGTTAATCAGTTGCGAACATTTTTAGGCATGATTAACTTTTACAGGCCGCACATGCCTCATGCTGTCCAATACCAAGAAGTATTACATAGGTATATTCATCAGGCAAAACGAAACGACAAAACACCTATTGTGTGGACGCAGGAAGCTGACATAGCATTCGAACAATGTAAGCATGGCTTACAAAATGCTGCTACGCTAGCATACCCACTTCCCACAGTACCGATAGCGATTTTTGCAGACGCTAGCAACACGTGTGCGGGTGCTGTGTTACAACATGTTGAAGGTAAGTGGCAACCGTTAGCTTATTTTTCTCGGAAGCTAACAACAGCACAAACGAAGTACAGTACTTATGATAAGGAACTTCTTGCTATTTATTTGTCAGTACAATATTTTAGGTATCTGCATGAAGGCAGAGAACTAATTATATTTACAGATCATAAACCTTTGTCATACGCATTTAGTAAGTTAAATAGCGACAATAACAAGGAGATACCAAGACGGACAAGACAATTACTTTTTATAAGTGAATTTACTACAGACATTAGACATATACAGGGTAAGGACAATGTAGTTGCTGACGCTTTATCTAGAGTTGAGACAGTCGATTTTCAAAATATTGCAATAGACTTTTCTTTGATTGCGAAGGCACAACAAAAAGATGGCGAATTGAAAACATTATTACAAAATAATAATTGGCAATTTAAGAAAATAATGTTGCCTAACTGTACATATGATATTTACTGTGACGTTACTACAGGTAATGTGAGACCGTACATACCGGAACAGTTTCGTCGCGATGTTTTCAATCAGGTTCATAACTTAAGTCATCCCGGTGTACGAACTTCACGCAAGATGGTTTCTAATAGGTATTTTTGGACGAATATGAACAAAGATGTAGGTCTTTGGGCCAAAACCTGCGTTCAATGTCAAAAAGCCAAGGTCACGAGACACACCAAATCGACACCAGGTAAGTTTCCAGAAGTAGACCGATTCCAGCATATACATACTGATCTAGTAGGACCACTACCAACATCAGCGGAAGGTTACAGATATTGCCTTACCATTATAGATAGAGCTACAGGATGGCCGGAGGCGTTTCCATTGCAAAACATATCGGCAGAAATAGTAGCACAAACTATTTACGATGGCTGGATTGTGCGATTCGGATGTCCAGTTACTTTAACCAGTGATCAAGGTAAGCAATTCGAAAGCAATCTTTTCAGACAACTAATGAAATATACAGGCACGGAGAGGATTAGAACTACGCCATATCATCCTATGAGTAACTCGGCTATTGAGAGATTCCACCGTACTTTGAAATCTGCGTTAAAGGCACGTATAAATAGTACTTCATGGGTTACAGAATTAAGCACAGTTTTACTAGGTTTACGTTCTGTACCTAGATTAGATACAGGCGTGAGTGCAGCTCAATTAGTTTATGGCTGTTCCATTCGTTTACCTGCTGAATTTTATTGTAATGTTGATAAAAATATAACAGAACCATATACTATGTTAGATAAAATTAAGGAATCGATACGTAAATTAAAACCAAGACCATTCTCTCATAATAGAGACGATAAATTCTTTGTAAGTCCTGATCTTAAAACCTGTGATTATGTGTTTGTACGTAGAATAGTAAAATCCTCATTACAGACGCCTTACGAAGGGCCATTCAAAGTTCTGAAAAGAAATGATAAGGTTTTTAAAATTCAATTAGATGAGCGTGAGGTAAATATGTCAATTGACAGGCTAAAGCCTGCATACTTACTTAACGAAAAAGTGAACTCATCACAAAACTTAACTGTACCAAGTACGCCACAAGCTGATAGCGGAATCGCTCCGCCTATGCATAGCGTTGCGCCCTATGTTACGCGCAGTGGTCGGACAGTTAAGAAGTCGGTCAGATTTTGCGATGAGTAAACTTAATATATAGCAACTATTATTTTAATTTTGCAAATAAGTATTAATTGTGACAACACTTTATGTAGGTTACATGTGTTTTATAAATATGTAATTTTAAGAAACAATTGGCACTCCACTCGAAACAGTGAAACATTTAATACCTAATCATGGGAAATTACAGTACCAAGAAAGACTCAGAAAATATGGATAAATTTAATACCGTTACGGCAGAAGCATCTATTAACGTTTCCGGACTCGCTACCCAGATAAACACGTTCAGTTTCGTGTTATTGGCAATAATTATTGTTTTGATGATATTTTTACTGTGCTACTTCTACAGTCGTTGTAAACAAAGGATGAATAAATGGTTCACCAAGAGAGTTCAGGTCCTGACGAAGGACCAACAGCTGTCTTCTGGAGTTCAGGCGACTCCAAGCCAGCCACAAGTGCCACAACAGATTTATTTGAAAGTCTAAGTGCAGTGCAAATTGTTTAACGTGGTAAAATAAGCTACTCATTTTTTATTGTAGGTCGGATAATATCTATATTTAGATATCGTGACGTGTTTATGTATTACTTAAGTGACTACCTATTGTGCATTCATAATTTCAACCTTAAGTTCAGCATTGTACTCAAGTTACATTGTGTCCTGTTATCGCTCTGATTTCAAGTACCTAGTAACTGCGCGATATTGTTTTCATAGCACATTTGATTTGATTTAAAGTTTGTTTGATTTAAAATAGTGAAGGTAACAGACACAATAAAATACAAAATATGTAGATCCGTTTAATGTGTAATTACAAATGGTTCTTACTGAAGCATAACAATATTATGTAATTTGTTTATTATTAAGTTTTCTTAAAAAAATTGTAATTTTTTTTGTTTTTTGGGGAGGGACGACTATAGGGACAGATTACGTGGTCAGCATTTCCCCGCGCTATACGGAATGCCCGCCGCGCGACTTGCTCCTCAGTTGTTCCCCGGCTGTGTACTGAGAAATACACGTCCTAATTAAGTATTCCGGATTATCATTTATATACTCCCAGATAGTTAATTCCTATATGAGGAAACATAATATTGTGATCCCAGTAACTTGTTAAGCTCCACGCCGATTCACCTCACTACGTTCCTACCAAAGATGTTGGACATGAGAAAAAAACACTCTTGAATCGTCTAACAAATGGAACATATTAATATGTAAGTGCACTCCTGGTCGAGCCGAAGATCAATCCCTCGTTCGCGCCCGGGCCAATATCTTCTGTATTTGTTCCCATTTACACCATGCCTACGCAGGGGGCAAGACCGCCTTCCCGAGGTTTCCGTCGGAGGCGATTCTTCGGACAGCAGTCCAGACAGAATCATGAGCTGTGTCACACTTTGCTCATAACTCATGGTCGTGCTCGGATCAAACCTCAGTCACAATCGACAGCGACAGCAGCTTATTTATCATTCGGAAAGGGCGGCATGATTTGTGACAACATTATGAGAACATGGTATTAAAAGGCGTATTATGATACCGTTTTCTGTATGTTTATTTCTGTATTACAGCGCTCGTTGGCACAGTATGGAGATGGCTGGGATCGTGTGCTACACGGGCGCCAACATCATTATGAAGGCCAGGGAGATCATCGAGCAAGTCGGCAGGCCCTTGGAATTGGACACTGACGGTACTTTTCAAACATGCTCTAGCTAGAGATCAATGAAGGTGTGTCACTTGGTATAGAGTTCACAACGGGACCCGTTTTTCCTGAACCTTTGTAACCTGGCGCTAAACGATTAGAACGCGTTTCTAGCAGTTCACTTTATGGGTTTTTCTCACTTCACTTTCGTCTTCTATTAACACATTCATTGTCACCCAGCTAAACAAGACCTCCGCGCTAGGCCACAAAAAAATCGTCATATAAAGCTGTAAGTACCGCGATCCCGACTAGTGGGTCGTTCGGCCTGGGAACGAAATCATAAAATACCCGATAGTCGGGTTTTTGGCACTGAATGTGTTAAGGAATTATATGTAAAGATTGGACTCACACGGCAATGTGTTAAACTTAGGATTTTTTTTAGGTATCTGGTGTGTCCTGCCAGCATCCTTCCCTGAGACCGTGACGGTTCTCACGACACACCAGAAGAAGAAGAAGATTAACGTGTCCTATCCTAATGCAGTTCTAAACGCCATGGTTAAGGTATATTCATGCTTCTATTTTTTTTTATCAAAAACCAACTCCGTTGTTTTCTCGGTCGCACCTCTGTCACGTATATATAGTTTTTTTTTGCTTTATGATGTATTTTCGTCGTTGACAGACATCCATTCAACTTCATAGAAAAACAATGTATCAAATTATCAATTCCCCGTTTCATGAAAACTAGTACCTCTTGTATTTTTTAAGCGGAAGCCTGTCTGCATACAGTAACTGTTTTATAATTAAATCGATCTTTGAGCTTGTACAAGACTGAATTTTCATAAACGGGCCCTACACCGATATTTAGGAAAAGTATGTAGAACCCGAAACCATGCAGTCCTTTTTACTAAGAATCAATGTGAATCTTAAATGAAATGAAAGAATCTTGTTGTTCAGGACCACTTCACAAACGAGCAATACTTCGAGCTGGTGGACCCCTTGAGCAAGAAGTACGAGCAGCGCGCCGAGAACTCCATCTTCTTCGAGGTGGACGGGCCGTACCTGGCCATGGTGCTGCCGGCCTCCAAGGAGGAGGGCAAGAGGCTCAAGAAACGATACGCTGTCTTTAACTTTGACGGCTCTTTGGCCGAGTTAAAGGGTTTGTTATGGTTTCAAATACTGTGTGTGGAGTCCAGACGGGATGATCAAGTCGACCGATTTGATCAGAAAAGAAATTGGCGTCGTTCTCCAATTTTAGTTTTATGGTGATATTTGAGCGTTCTAAATTAATAAAAGTGCCCCAAACGCCATACTGGAGTCATAAATTGGTATTCCTGCGTCCGCACCTACATTTTATTGGTAATATTGGTTATAATCGGCGATCGAAATCAGCGAGCCAAATTGGCATTTGCGTCCGTCCGCACGGCCTGATTTGATCGGTCAATTTCATCAGATTGGCGAAAAAATTTCCTCGTCTGGACAGGCCTTTAAGCTGGTGGGTTTCATTTAGAACTACATACACGCAATGGCGTGAGAAATATATATCTTTTTTTAAGTGGACGGGCGCCATCACCCACAAGGGTTATTTAAAGCCTATAAAGAATTTCTATATTGTCAGGTTTCGAAGTAAAACGGCGTGGAGAACTACAGCTTATCAAAATCTTCCAATCGTCCGTGTTCGAAGCGTTTCTCAAGGGAAACGA
Organism: Cydia amplana; assembly: GCF_948474715.1. Taxonomy (NCBI): domain Eukaryota; kingdom Metazoa; phylum Arthropoda; class Insecta; order Lepidoptera; family Tortricidae; genus Cydia; species Cydia amplana. The sequence continues at coordinate 7,968,657 of NC_086085.1, forward strand.
TTTGAAGTCCTGCTACGCATCGGTCGCCAAGGTACATTTACTTTTTTTTTATAACAATAGCTTATTAGTTTATTTCGAACAACTAACAATAAAAAAATAGAATAAACTTGAATTCAATCTAGAAATAAAATAAAATAAAAAAACACAAACTATAAAAAATACATTTACTTGTTGATGAATCTCGTTCTTCTCACTGAATGTCATAATTTGCGAAGTGATAGTATAATAAGGCCCTAAGGTATCGGTGATAAGGCAAGGTATCGTACCGACAAATCAGGAAGATTTAAGGTCGGTTGCACCAAACTGTTCGTATCGTTAAAAAGTTCGCTAAATTATTATGTATGGAAAGTTTCACAGTAAAGCGCCGGGGCGCGCTGGCTGACGTTGATCAGTCTGTCAAATGTGGATGGTGCAACTGGCCCTTAAAGAATTTAAATATCGATAGGTGGCGGACTACTGGCTGGACGTGCTGTACAGCAAGGGCTCCAACATGCCCGACTCCGAGTTATTCGAGCTGATCTCCGAGAACCGCTCCATGTCTAAGAAGCTGGAAGACTATGGGGGGCAGAAGTCTACGTCCATATCCACTGCGAAACGGCTCGCAGAGTTCTTGGGGGATCAGATGGTGAAGGATGCTGGGTTGGCTTGCAGGTAAGCGTCCATAGGTTTCGGTAGCCGCATACATTGCTGATTATGCAAGCTTTGTTATTGATCTTTCGCCAACCATACAAGACGGTAATTCCCAACGGCAAGTGTCGCACTAAAAACTGACGCAATCACCAAAAAATAAGGAAACTATCGGCAGTTTCGTTTTTGACCTTAGTTTAGAATGCTTAATGAAAAATGTTTGAAATTTCCCCCTTTTCTAACCGACTTCCTCTTCTTAATATCCGCTTCTGAGGAATCGCTGGCATCCGAGTAACAGGCCTTGACCTAGTTCGGGAGACGAGACTCAATTCTAGCGATTCTTACAAACTTAATATATTTAAGCTATCCTGTAGGTATGTCGAAATGTTATACAGTATTACGTTTTGAAGTGATTATTTATATTTAAACAAGTGTTACATACAAAAAAAAATATTACATGGTTTAAAGCACTTAAAACTAACTACTACTACTTAAACTAAAACTTAACTAAATGTAAAAAACCTCCCCCGACTCACCCGCTTCCGGGAAACTCCCCAAAATGCTGGCGACATTCCCCCTTTGAATCGCCAGGCCTAGCCTCTGAGCAAAGAACGAGCCCGCTCTTGGGTCGCCCGAGACGCCTACCAATGGAGCCGACACTTCCTTCACAAAACTCATTCACTTCCTTCCTTTTTTAGGGTTCCGTAGCCAAATGGCAAAAAACGGAACCCTTATAGATTCGTCATGTCTGTCTGTCTGTCTGTCCGTCTGTCTGTCCGTCCGTATGTCACAGCCACTTTTCTCCGAAACTATAAGAACTATACTGTTGAAACTTGGTAAGTAGATGTATTCTGTGAACCGCATTAAGATTTGCACACAAAAATAGAAAAAAAACAATAAATTTTTGGGGTTCCCCATACTTCGAACTGAAACTCAAAAAATTTTTTTTCATCAAACCCATACGTGTGGGGTGTCTATGGATAGGTCTTCAAAAATGATATTGAGGTTTCTAATATCATTTTTTTCTAAACTGAATAGTTTGCGCGAGAGACACTTCCAAAGTGGTAAAATGTGTGTCCCCCCCCCTGTAACTTCTAAAATAAGAGAATGATAAAACTAAAAAAAATATATGATGTACATTACCATGTAAACTTCCACCGAAAATTGGTTTGAACGAGATCTAGTAAGTAGTTTTTTTTTAATACGTCATAAATCGCCTAAATACGGAACCCTTCATGGGCGAGTCCGACTCGCACTTGGCCGCTTTTTTGAAGTTAATAAAGTTTTTTATAAATAACATAAGCACATAACCGTCAGTTTTAATAACAAAACTTCCGTGAGACAAAGACATATTAAATATATTCCGGGCCCGAGTCATCGGGCGTGGAGAGCTGCGGCCCGCAGTCTGCGCCGGTCCGTCACCGTAAAAGCAAGCTCCTGATGACACTTCTCGGTACGAAGTGAAACATGTCGAGCGTTTTTCGACTTAAAATACGAGAGTGACCCGTTTTTAATATATTTAATACATAACCGTCAGATTCATAATATCGCGCAAGCCGGAAGGCGCGCCGGTGACGGAGCGCGCGGTGCCGCTGGCCATCTTCCAGTCCCCGGCCGGCGTGCGGCGCCACCACCTGCGCCGCTGGCTCAAGGACTCCAGCGTCAGCGAGCACCTCGACATCCGCGACGTGCTCGACTGGCCCTACTACATCGAGCGGCTCAGCGGCGCCATACAGAAGATCATCACCATCCCGGCCGCCATGCAGGGGGTAACACATCTCTTCTACTTCCTCGCGTTGTCCCGGCATTTTGCCACGGCTCATGGGAGCCTGGGGTCCGCTTGGCAACTAATCCCAGTAATTGGCGTGGGCACTAGTTTTTACGAAAGCGACTGCCATCTGACCTTCCAACCCAGAGGGTAAACTAGGCCCGTATTGGTATTAGTCCGGTTTCCTCACGATGTTTTCCTTCACCGAAAAGCGACTGGTAAATATCAAATGATATTTTCGTACATAAGTTCCGAAAAACTCATTGGTACGAGCCGGGGTTCGAACCCGCGACCTCCGGATTGCAAGTCGCACGCTCTTACCGCTAGGCCACCAGCGCTTAGCGCACCAGCGCAGGGGGTAACACCTCTAAACTTATATTAACAAGTGTTTTGAAATGTCGTTTGTTTGAGGAGTAATATTAAAGCTCGATATCATAGGACAACCCATTATTTTTTTGATTGGATCTTGTGCATGAAAAAACCGGCCAAGTGCGAGTCGGACTCGCGCACGGAGGGTTCCGCACCATCAACAGAAAATAGAGCAAAATAAGCAAAAAAACGGTCACCCATACAAGTACTGACCCCGCCCGACGTTGCTTAACTTCGGTCAAAAATCACGTTTGTTGTATGGGCCCCACTTAAATCATTATTTTATTCTGTTTTTAGTATTTGTTGTTATAGCGGCAACAGAAATACATCATCTGTGAAAATTTCAACTGTCTAGCTATCACGGTTCGTGAGATACAGCCTGGTGACAGACGGACGGACGGACGGACGGACAGCGGAGTCTTAGTAATAGGGTTCCGTTTTTACCCTTTGGGTACGGAACCCTAAAAAGCAAAAGTCTGCCGTAGCACTCTACTGGGTGCTACGAGTAATATGTATTCTCCTTCTCATCTTAGCACTCTTTCGCTTCCTGAATGGGCCAGAGTCCGCTTTTGATAATCCAATCCTTAGACTGGATTTTTCGCAGTCATTAGCCGGGTCCACACAGAACGAGCATACGCGCGAGGAAATTGCCTCACGCAAAAAACGGCCAGCGTAAACGCCTATTGATGCACCGTTCACCGAATAGCGGCTGTGACTTCTTTACTAGATTTTATACTTCTGAAAAAAAAAAACAACCCTTATCTGCCTTATTTACAACTAGCGACCCGCCCCGGCTTCGCACGGGTTAACAAATTATACATAAACCTTCCTCTTGAATCACTATTTAATAAAACCGCATCAAAATCCGTTGCGTAGTTTTAAAGATCTAAACATACATAGGGACAGACAGACAGCGGGAAGCGACTTTGTTTTATACTATGTAGTGATGTCCATAAACTATAGTGCGTTTTTTTTAGCATTAGAAAGAACTTGAAAGAAAGTAAGCGTTTTTGACATGTCTTTTAATTGAAAAACACTTTTTAAAAATCAATAACTATTACTTATGAAAGCAGAAGACTATAAAAGACCGTATTAGATTCATAATTGTTACATATTTACCGTAACTTATTTTTAAAATGTGTTTTTCAATTAATAGACACATCAAGATTGTTTACCTTATTTCTAATGCTAAAAAAACGAACTATAAGCATAATTCTCTCACGTAACTAGTTGGACAACCCGGTCCCGCGCGTGCAGTACCCCGACTGGCTGCACAAGAAGATGCTGGCCAAGACCGACAAGTTCAAGACCAGGAAGATCACGGACATGTTCACCGCGCAACCCAAGGAAAAGCGGCCCGATGCCACTAATGAAAACGATGGGAATATGGTGAGAATACCTGGCCCAACCGTCTCTTTTACTAACTAAAAAACTAAAATATGATGGATAATTTGTATTAGATTTCTCTCATTGTATGTCCTGGGTCTGCTTAGTTTAAAACACCACATTTTTTTTTGGTAGGATTGTAGTGGCTAATTGACAATATATCGAAAAATCAGGCATAAGATTTTTTAGTTTTAGTAAAAAGTGGGTTAAAAGTTAATTTAGTATGGGGTATCGCATTTTACTGATGTGATGTTGACTGATAACAATTTAAGATGTCAAAGGCAATGTCAATTCTAGATATTCTAGTACAGTAGCACTATTAGGGTAGAAGATGCCGCTTGATGCCACTCCTCTTATACTATCGCATGTAACACTGAAGGATTCGATGGAAGTATTGGTCGAAATCGGTAAGTTTTGATAACTGAGTTGCCAGAGAGCGGCGTCCCGAAACCGCAATACGAATCACTCTAGAGGCGGTAAATTTGTATTTTTTTTTTCATAAATAAAAAAAATCTACGTCATTGTAACTTTGAACTTATTATACAGGACACCGAAATGGACATGGAGGATATCGGCAAAGACGACACGCCCCGCCCGTCCCGCCCCATGGTGACAGTGAAGCGAAAACGCGAGGAGTCGCCTGTGAAGGAAGCCGCTACTTGGCGGGAGGCCTTCGGGCCGCCACCGCCTTTTGGGACCACGCGGGTAAAATACAGCATTTAGTTATACGTCATACGTCTATAGGGTATAGAGGTGACCATAGAAAATATCGCCAAAACTATATGGTTATGGTCCATCTGGGTACGGTAAGAATACGAATACATATAAGTGACCTTTAAGACAAAGTTAGACAAGTTTTTAATTATATTTTAATATCTATTACTCGCTCAAAACATTTGGAGTGTAACAAAAAAAAATATTTACAGGTAGAACGAAGAGCTTGGATCTTGTTTCAAAAGAAGAAATGGAAATGGCAAATAGAGCAGCGAAAAATGTCTAACAGGAGCAAACGAGGTAATTCAATTCAAATTGTTTAATACGGTGTAATCGTACATGTCACAAACATACAAAATAAAATAAAACACACACACACACACACATCTAAAACTAATTAAGCCTAAACTACACACGTAATTCATTTATTACTTACGTAAAGGCCTGTCTCCATATTGCGCGGCATCCAACCCGGTATCCATTGCGTGCGGCTGCCTCGCGAGCCAATGTTCGATAGTTTGCCGCGCAATATGGAGACGGGCCTTAATGTACGAAACAAGGATAGGTTACGGCAGATACAAAAGATTAACACTACTAATGCACTTGCGGTTTCAACTGCGGCGCCGCAATTCCATTACAATTTCAGTACGACGGGTACTACATTCAAATTTGCGGCTTGCCGCGTTTGCAACCGCTACTGCATATGATCCCTTTGGTTTCCTCCGAAAGCGGTGCCGTCATATAGTGGCCGTATCCATACAAATACTACGACATCCATATTTAGCCGTATCATTTAGTATGGAGACGGCCGCTATATGACGGCACCGCTATCCTAGGAAAACCGAACTTAACAGCAATGATAATCACAATCACACAAGCACAGTGATGATGACAGGTAATGTGTTAAAGCTTTGGTTTCCTCCGAAAGCGGTGCCGTCATATAGCGGCCGTCTCCATACAAATACTACGACATCCATATTTAGCCGTATTATTTAGTATGGAGACGGCCGCTATATGACGGCAACGCTATCCTAGGAAAACCGATCTTTACAGGTAGAATGGATAACGAGAGCCCCGCGGCGGCGCCGCGCAGCCTGGGCCCCGCCGCCACGCTCGGCAGCTTCATCAAGCGCGCGCAGCGGACTCTGCTCAACACGCCGTGGCAGATCATTCAGGTGTGTGCGCCGTTTCTCCACTGCCAGATCATTTTTATATTTGACAATTTGGTACACTTAGTGTAAGGCCTGAGTGGACGCTCGAGTTGGGCGTGCAGCGGGGCGGGGCGTGCGGCGTGCATGTTAAACAAATGCAAGCGTGTAGGAGCGGCCTTAGTGCACGCTGCTCAAATTACTTGTGAGTAGGGTTGCCAGATCGAAAGGCGCTATTATCGGGAAAAAATATTTTTTTTTCGGGATTTTAGGACTTAAATCGGGAAAAAATAATCATTCAAATTAAAGTAATTGTATTAATAACAACGATATTTTAGATTATTGGCACTACGTCAGCTGCTCTGTCCAATCTCGCCATGTCGCGTTGACGGGCTCGACGCGGGTCGCTCGCTCGCTCGAGTTAGGAACTTGAAATTATTGTTTTATAACGTGAAGCTGTTTTTCGGGACAGTTTCCACTTTGTCGGGAATCGGGAACACATACTAAAAATCGGGAGAATCCCGCCAAATCCCGGCCATCTGGCAACCCTACTTGTGAGCCCGACGCCACGCTGCACGCCCCGCCGAATGCTCCGCTTCGAACGTCCACTCAGGCCTTACACTTAGGGCCAGTTGCACCAACCACATTTGACTGATCAACGTCAGTCGGCGCGCCCCGGCGCTTTCGTATGAAACTTTCCATACATATAAATTTAGCGAACTCTTTAACGATACGAACAGTTTGGTGCAACCGACTTTTAAACCCAAGACTCCCAGTTCTTCTAAATTTAAAATATGTTTAACTTATGCGTTTTTTCGTTTGTCATATATTTTCTATGAAATAGCTTGGACCGATGTCGCCGTGGCGGAAGGTAGAGGCAACTTTTCTGCCGACATGACATCGCGATAGTGGGAGTTGAGGGGTTTGAAATAACCTAAATGAAGTTCTACAAGTACGTATCGTCAGGTGACAAGCAAAAGTCACTAATTACTATAAAATATTTAAACAAAAATCAACCTTCTTTTCGTACTAATATGGTTAACTATGGCTATGAACTTGTGGTGGTACTTAGTGACGTTTGCTTGTCATCTGACGGTATAAGACCCTATGGTTCAAAATTGACACACTTATTTTCAGGTCCTTGAAACCTCGGAGCCCGGTCTCTTCCGCCTCTGGGCGCTAGTCGGCTCAGACCTCCACCAGATCAAGCTGACAGTCCCGCGCATCTTCTACGTGAACAGTCGAGTAGCTCGCTCGACCGACACGAGCCAGTACTGGCGCAAGTGCTCCCGCGTACTGCCGCGAGCGCATCCTGTGTTACACTTGTACCAGTACAGCGTTAGTGAGCAGCTCTACAGGGAACACCAGGAGTAAGTCAACTTGACCACGTCACTAGAAGAACGTTCAAGTAGCTCGCCCGGTACAGTTGCGATAACCTGGCACAATCAGTTACAGTTCTTTTTACTAGAGGTGTGTGCCAGCACATTTTTTTTTCAAATTACATTAGGTACATTTTATCTGATAATTATAGCATCCTATGTCTTTCGAGATAGGATTCCCGAATTGTTAATTGACAATTACCTAGGACTTTGGTACTGACTAGCGGCAATCTAGCTAAAATAAAATTGGACAATGTGTCAAAGGATACTATTTATCTCGTTAATAATTTTGAACGTTCTAGCTATGGCGATAGGGTTGCAATTCGTTTGATGGCTATATCCTACCTTGTTACAGGGAGCTGATGGCGGAGCTGTCGGCGCCCGAGATCGAAGGCATTTACGAGACGCAGATGAGCCTGGAGTTCCGCGTGCTGGTGCAGTTGGGCTGCATCTGCACCGTGGACCCGGACGAGGCGAGGCGGTACGCCCTCTAACTTTATAACCTACGATTATTATGAACTAGAACAGTGTTTTGACCCCCCAGGGGGTCGCGACCCACAGTTTGAAAAACACTGAACTAGAATATTGGCTTATTTGGCCCGAACTGAGAACTCGCGATTGACCAGTAAATCAAGAACCTAGGCGCAGGGGCTAACCATTTGGGCCTCTTAACTCCAGCTATCTAATTTATTCTGCATAGCACATTTTAGAACAGATGCGCCATATTCACGATAGATCCTAATGGCTGTTTATTCTATTAACTACCTAAATTGAACTAATTTATGTTTAAAATAATTTACGGTCAAGTTATGTTACGCTATGTGACTTTATATGACTAACGCTAAAAATGTTCCACTAAAATGTAATATTCATGATAATAATTGTTATTTTTTCATGTTGACAGACTTATCCAGCTAGGATCGAACTCGGATTCCTTCACGCTGAGCCAACTGCAGTTCAAAAGCGTCGCCCATCAACCCTATCTTCAGAAACAAGTAAGAAAACAAGAAAATCTATTGCCTCGTATGGGTTTTGTAATTTAAATCAAGTGATTGACGAATTAAAGGAATAATTCCTCAAGGACGAGTTTACTTTTCAGTATTTACCGGTTGCTGTGGTAATAATAGGGTATTTGACTGTATATAAAATAAATTATTTCACACCATGCATCATCATGCATGAAATAAAGCATCAGATAATTACTAGAAAAACATAGATAGCAGTTATTTTTAAACACGAGTTCTATTTAATAAATCGGATAGAAATATAAAAAGTAAGTGAGTTGACCGTGACGTCACGTTGTAATGTTTCATATAAATTCCATATTAGCAAATCGTTTTGACAGTTCTAAAGAAGAAGCTGATTCGACTAGTAGGAAAATACCCTATTGTGTATAGTGGTTCCAAACCCTTCATTAGCGAGTTAACTAGGACATGTTTGTATCGTTTTTCCTAACCTCCATTATCTTACAGAACGGCGTATCACCGCTAAAACACATCTACCTATACCAACACTCAGCGTTGAACTCAACGCGCAGCATGTGGGCGCTGGTGCTCGGGCCCACCAAGCGGGCGCTGGTCGTGGTGCAGGACTCCGTCAAGACCAACCAGGTGCCCAACATGCACACGCTGCTCGCCACCGAGACTACCGCCAAGTGAGTACTGGTTCAGTCAGCAGCAGAAGTTGACAAGCGGGCGAGGTGTTCAAAATGATCTTGACGCGACGTTGAATGATGTTGTCAAGGTCATTTTGAACACCTTGCCCGCTTAGATACTTCTGCTGCTGACTGTACTACTGGTTCAACCGAAGTGATGGAATTAGAAACAGTAAAATAACGGCAGTTTGAGTTCGTCTTAATGACGTTCGTACGATTTATGCACGAAAATAAAAGTAACTTTAAAACTAGATAAATACACTAAACAAATATCTAATACTACTCTTAATAATTCCAAACTGTTGGCAAAAATTGGCGTTTAACAATCCAGTTACTACAAAAATATGGCGTCGTAAAGCGCCATCAACTTCAGCTAAACTCCTCTCGCACTTCACAAGCACATTTGTGGTGTGCCGATTTGTCTAAAATCATTATTACGAGGTGTGCCATTACCCACGCTTACTCTATCATCAATTCATCACAGTATAATTATTTCCGCAGAATCAACCTGGGCACAGACGAGAGTACCCTCCCAAGCACCGATCTCACCTGGGAGGTGGCTGTGGAGACGGAGCCTCGCGCAGTATACCGAAGACTGGGCCGGGCGCTGCAACGTTACCGCGAGGAACACTCCGGGCCCACGCTGCTAGCTTTACAGACTCTTCACAGCGTGCCTGCGCTGCTGGCCTTAGTACCTGGTAAGAATGGCTCGAGTGCAGCGGTACTGTCTAGTAGCCTTGGTTTTTGTTCAAACGCGCGTCTGATTAAATTAATTAAATGTAGCATCCAGCGTCCATAAGACTCTACTTTCAACGGGTCGTTCAGCGTCGTAAGCACAGCTTCGGTCGTTTTTCAACTGCTGATATAATCAGACATTTAAAGTATGTATAATGATGCGAGGAATGAATCCTCTTGCCACAGAATTATGACGTAACAACATCACAATTAATGAAGTTTAATAATCACACACACACACTTAAAAAAACATTATATTTTAGCTTAAGTTAGTTTAAGGTAGTTTTTTTTAGATTAGAGTATACTAAACTTAATTAAATTACATAAAATTAAATTTATATCGACTTAAATTGTTAGAACCAAAATGTTGGCTGGGAAGAGCGGGGTCACCTGTCACAGGTATATTATACTTACTAGTTACTAGGAGACTCCATTAACTGTATTGTTAAAACGAAACAATTACCTTAATAAATATACTTGGTCAAGCAGATCTTGTCAGTAGAAAAAGGCGGCAAATTTGAAAATTAAATTAATTAATTAAATTTCTCTAGAAAATTTGAATTTCTCGCCCTTTTTTACTGACAAGATTTGCTTGACCATCTATAACTTTTAATTTTGTTTTTTTTTTTTTTATAAATCAGGTGTATCGGAGTTCCCGCTGGTCCCGCTGCATGTGCGCGACGTGGAGACGCTGTACAGCACGCTGGAGTGGCAGCGCGTGGGCGCGCGCACGCTCGTGCGCCACTACCTCAACCTCGACTCCGTGCTCGCGCTCACCAAGGAGCAGTGCAGGTCATCGCTTATTAACCGATTCGGTGCGGATGGCACGACAGGCGTGTCATCAATGTTTTTAACGTGTGGCGTATGACACGATATGCGTGCCATCGGGTGTCATTCTGAATCCCTAACTACGTTTGTCCTAAAGTCACTTGCCCTAATTGGTTTGTCCTAATGGGCACATGCCCTAACGATCAATTATCATAACGATTATTTTCCATAATGTAAGGTTCTGAAAAATGGTTAGGTTTTAGAACTTGCTGCCACAAAAGTGGGTTAGGTTAGGGTTAGAACTGCGACCCTCGCAAAAAAGAAAATTAGCTTAATAACATTAAGATAAGCAATCAATAATTAGGAAAACCAAAATTAGGGTTTTTAGTGTTAGGACAACTGATCATTATGACAAACAATATTAGGGAATGCAAAGATAGGAGAAAAGACTTTAGGGATTCAGATATAGATCCGTGCCATCATGCCCATCATATTCTATGGCATAAGGCACGCCTGTCGTGTCATGTAATCATTGTTCGCCGCCACAGCCAAAAAAAATCGAAAATGGAACACTCAACGAAACGGTTAACCATCTTATGTTTCGTTGATTGTCATACTGTGTAAGTTAACTATACTCGTACTTCCACAAAGACGAACGGGGTAGAACGCGCAGATGCTAGCGTAGAATATTAAAGTCACCCTACAGGAACAGGACGTTTTTTGCAGGCTTATCCATAACTAACAAACAAATGTAGGTAATTAAAATCCTATTGTCGTAATCCGCCAATCCGTTAGTTTTATATTCGATTTATAAAGGCGCAAAACGTTTAGTCACCTACGTTTAGTCACCTTTAACTTTAAATTTAGAGTAACATGGCTTTCGTACGCCTATGTAGTGCATTTAGTCCGAACTCTAGCTGTAAACAAGCCATTTTTGGCTTAACAGTTAAGATACTTGAAACTCTGCGACCCATTTAATTGTTTAGAACTTTAATAAATGAAAAAAAAAAAAAAAAAACAAAATACGTCTGTTTAAGCTTTTTTACAATATCGCCTTTTACCAGAATTTCTGATATCGGAACTGTGTCTCGCAGATACTTCCACGTGCCCCTGGGCAACTTGCCCGCGGACCCGACGTTGTTCGGCGCGGACCTGTTCTACGCGCGGCACCTCGTCAAGCACAACTTCGTGCTGTGGGCCTCCAACCTGGAGCGGCCCGACCTGGGCGGCCGCGAGACCGACGACAACAGGTTATAGCCTGACCAGTAATATATGATAATTGTCAAGAGGGCGCTGTTATTCTCATGTATAGGGTGACAATTCAGTGTAGTATGAAAAAATTAGTTCCAGTGAAATTCCGCAACATGGCGCACCCTCAATAGATCCTGGTTCACCTATACATACAGTTGCATGCAGTGCGTTGTTTCCTTAACGTCTCTCCTCCCCTGAAATTTTATCTAAATTTAGACTAGTAAAAAGCAGGGCCGGCGTCACGCCATCTTGGTGGAATGGGTTTTTTTTTTTTTACTCCTTTACTCTAAAAGGGGCGCGAGTGGACTCAGACGACCTGAAAAGAACCTTGCATCGTGCATCTCCATTGAGTATGAGAGCCCGAGGTTTATATTTCAGTCAAGGCTGACAGAGCTTTTATTTTAGGACCTTTTAGCACCAACAGAAGGAATATTGTTGGTGCTGATAGCACCAGCGCATCTTCAGCCCTGGACGCTCGGAGCAGAACCACCAACCGCGACACACGAAACACGACGGCTCGCGCCCGTTCCGCTCGCGATAGTCGCGATAGACTGTACGCGCCGCGCTCTGATTTTATTGTAACGGTCAATTTGTAGTTTTTAATATATTTTTACATACAGTCCACTCATTTCTCTCCAGTAGACTAGACCAACAATTGTTTATGTTTGGTACTTACATTTATAGATTTTACCCACTCATTGTCTGTGAATGAATGTGAATTGACCTATGAGTATGTATTGCAGACTAGTAAGCGAAGTGGAGGAGCTGTCCGGCTGCACGCACAACGCGTCGGGCGCGTACGACTCGGTGTGCGTGGAGCTGGGGAGCGACGCGCTGTGCGTGTGCGCGCTGCTGCAGGCGCAGCACATCCTGCAGCACGAGGGCACCAGCGCGGCCACCGCCTTCAGCCGGGGACAGCCTCACGATCCTATGGGTGACATTTTAATTTAATTTTCACCTCAGCAGCTCGAACGAGGGTACTTTGCTACTTAAAAACAGTGAGCAAAATAGCATTTTGCTCACTGAGTGGGACAAAATGAGCAAAATGCGATTTTGCTCACTCAGTGAGCAAAATGCGATTTTGCTTACTGTTTTTAAGTAGCAAAGTACCCTTGTTCGAGCTGCTGAGGTGAAAATTTAATTGTTGGTATATCTTAAGAAAACATGAGTGAATAGAGGTAAGTGATGAAGAAGGAATACATTTTTCGGGTTCTCTAATATGTTCTCACTGCTGAGGTGAAAAATGTTGTGTACTACACGAGATCAAAGTTATTTACATCTCGTGCGCTTTTGAGTCCCTTACTACGCTCAAGATTCTAAATTAGATTCACTCGCTACGCTCGTGAATCTATCATAGAATCTTTCGCTTGCACGGGACTCAAAATAAGCACTCGAAGAAATATCAAACTTTGATCTCTTGTTGTACAAATAACCATTATAAGTAGTTAGTTAACAGATACTGTTTCACTTATTCTTAAAATTAAATTCAAAATTGTACATCTTCAAGGTATATCTTAATGCACGCAAAATGTTACGCCGTGCCTTTTCGTTCACACTTTATGCCTTTGCAATCATTGACGTATAATATCTAAGGACGGGCTAATGGGGCACTAAACATCGTACTAGTTCAGCGGTGCTACACACGAATTCCAGCCAATCGTGCAGTCTAACGCGACTAGTTGCGACCAATAGCGTGCGTAATGCGAACTCGTCAACCAATCGCGCGCGTGATGCGAACTCATCAACCAATCGCGTTGTAGCGATTTCACACCGCTGTACTGGCCCCTGTCATGCCTCATTATTATTGCCCGTAAAACCAGTCCCTAGATATATATGTCAATGTTTGCAATGCTTAAAAAGGTCAACAAAATTGTGTCTATGACTAGCGATAAAGATCTGCTTCGAGCTTCTACCCTTTATCGCCATCCTTTTCTCACAGCCTTCACGATGTTCACAGGCCTGAACGCGTCGGTAGCGTACGACGAAACAGCACAGTGCAGCGCCGCCTTCCGAGTACTGCGAACGATGATAGCGTCCTGGCTTAGGGACGTCACGGTGTATAAAAACGTGTTCGCCGATTACCAGATTACACACTTCTACAGGTTTGTTTTTCTTCTAATTTAATGTAGCTTTGTGTCTGTCTATGTGGGCAACTTGTGATCACATCACTTGCAAACTTGACTTGATGTTTGATGGGATCGGGGTTCGAATCGCAAAAGGGTTGGTAAATCAGTTAGTGGTCGCTGCTATAAATACTAGAACCTACGCTAATACCTAACTTAGGAGTAGGTAGTCAACCGCAATGAAACTACAAATAAAAAACTCTCTTTCTTTGCGTACAGTCGCCATCAGATATATCGGAGCGGCCAAGGTGTTCACAATATCTGAACACGCACTCTAACGCCTTGACAATATAGGCGTGTTCAGATATTTGTGAGCGCCTTGACCGCTCCGATATATCTGATGGCGACTGTACAAATATGTATGCAAATGTGCTAAACTAATTATTTTTCTGACTATACCTTGCTATAAAGTGTTGAAAAATATGATTTTTACTCATTTGGGAGTTTCCATACCACATACTACATCACTAATAACAATTTCAGATGGTTAAAAACCCCAACGTCGCTCCTCTACGACCCAGCATTGCGACGCACGCTGTACGGGCTGATGAAGAAACTGTTCCTTATGCTGGTAGCAGAGTTCAAGCGGCTAGGGTCTGTCATAGTGTACGCGGACTTCAACAAGATACTGTTATGCACTAAGAAGAAATCGGTTATGGATGGTATAGGTAAGTCCAGAAAGTGACATTTCGTGACCTATTGTTTTTTTATCCCTTTGCTAAATATTGCATAACTTCTAGTGGCAGAATCGCTTGTAGATAAGGCCCCCTTTAAGGCTTGGCCAGACACAGAGCGCGACTTGGCGCGACGCAGCGCCGCGTGATGCCGACGCGATGACTGTTCAAACAGGGCGCGCGCGGACCGCGCTCTCAACACGCCCTCATCGCGCGCGCCACCGCTCGCTGCCTAACGTCCGATCCGACTGATGTGACCCAGCGCAACGCGGTGGCCCGCCGCGTCCGCGCGGCGCAGCGCTGCGCGGCCGCAAGGGGCCGCGCGGCGCGGGGCGCGACAGAAGCGGGGCATGATACCGGCGGGACGCAGTCTGTTTGACGTCGGTAACCTGTTAGCATGTGCCGTGGTCGCGCGGCGCGGACGCGTCGCTGCGTCGCGCTCTGTGTCTGGCCAAGCCTTTAGTGTAAGGCCTGAGTGGACGCTCGAGTTGGGCGTGCAGCGGGGCGGGGCGTGCGGCGTGCATGTTAAACAAATGCGTATAGGAGGAGCGGCCTTAGTGCACGCTGCTCAAATTACTTGTGAGCCCGACTTCACGCTGCACGTCCCGCCGAACGCTCCGCCTCGAGCGTCCACTCAGGCCTTACACTTACTCTTAGGATTTGGTATTCAGTTGACGCTTTATGTTACGTTCAGCGTCATGTCCTAATGTCCTATAGAAGTATTTAAGTATTAAATTAAATTATTTTCAGAAAATATTTTAATTTGTTTATTTAAGTTTATGTCCTATAGAGTCACCGCGATTCCTCAACTCGAGATCAAGGCCTGACGAATACCTTCGGCATGTTTAGCCCTTTGGTTGAATTTTTTAGTTTTGTGCAATAAAGTTTAATTTAAATCGTCCTCTAGGTTACGTAGAGTTCGTGGTGCAGAGCATCCGGAACAAGGAGCTGTTCCACGGCGTGGACATCCGCTACAAGCAGTGCTGGAGCTACCTGCTGTGGCTCGACCCCGCCAACCATGCCGGCGTGCAGGTATCCCACCATACAATACTCTACTTTCACCATTCGCGTCAAATCTTATTGCAACCAGATAAAGCCAATTATGTATGGTCCTGTGAGTCCAGCTCTGTTATTAGTTTTAGCAATTGTTAGAATAAAAACTAAATTTTTAATATGTATTTTTTATTTGCCAGGGTAAATTACCAGAGGGTCTCGTTGAAGTTGGTTCTTCACAGCTGCCGCCAGCGGACGAGAATGCAGAAGATGAGGTCTGTTTAGTCTAAAAAGAGATTGATATGACTTGATTCATTGTAGGTGTAATGAGTAATGACTATGGAACACGTTTCCTATTTTTGTTAGGACCACCCAAGGACGTCTACGAAATTTTACCATAAAAGAAAGTGTGCTATTTACATCATTCAAGACAAACTTAATTTCAAGATCATTCACTGAATTACTTGAGTAATAATTAATATGTATAACTTTTTTAAATCACTAAAAGGATCTCCTTCCCCATTTTTTTCATAGCTGACGGCAGTAACCTCTTGACCTTTATTAAACGATCGCTTCACTTCCGGTCTTACAAATTACCATCTATAGTATGTAAAGTTTCACTTACAAGGTATAAATAAGCTGGTATTGTGTGTATCAGGAGGGCATGATCGTGATGAACTGGAACCTGGCGCTGTTCCTGCCGCGCGGCGTGCGCGAGCCGTTCGCGGCGGCCGTCGGCGGCTTCGTGGGCGCCGCCGCCGCGCAGACCGGCGGCCTCGCCAACCTGCTGGCTGGCGAGATCGCGCAGAAACTGTTTCAGTGAGTACAAAACGAAAAAAAGCGGCAAAGTGCGAGTCGGACTCGCCCATGAAGGGTTCCGTATTTAGGCGATTTATGACGTATAGAAAAAAAACTACTTACTAGATCTCGTTCAAACCAATTTTCGGTGGAAGTTTACATGGTAATGTACATCATATATTTTTTTTAGTTTTATCATTCTCTTATTTTAGAAGTTACAGGGGGGGGGGACACACGTTTTACCACTTTGGAAGTGTCTCTCGCGCAAACTATTCAGTTTAGAAAAAAATGATATTAGAAACCTCAATATCATTTTTGAAGACCTATCCATAGATACCCCACACGTATGGGTTTGATGAAAAAAAAATTTTTGAGTTTCAGTTCGAAGTATGGGGAACCCCAAAAATTTATTGTTTTTTTTTCTATTTTTGTGTGAAAATCTTAATGCGGTTCACAGAATACATCTACTTACCAAGTTTCAACAGTATAGTTCTTATAGTTTCGGAGAAAAGTGGCTGTGACATACGGACGGACAGACAGACAGACATGACGAATCTATAAGGGTTCCGTTTTTTGCCATTTGGCTACGGAACCCTAAAAAAAAAACAACGGAAAAAATCTTACACGAGGCGTTTACGAACACTTCTCCATGTATTGGCGCACCGCACTTGTAAATACTACGTGACTCACGTAGCTCACGTAACGTGAGCTTTATTATTACTGAGTTTCATGCTGTCCATCGCTCACCCTTTTCTGAATCCTTTAGCGAGTTTAGTTAGAGCGAGAATCGAGATAGTATGGTCAGCTGCAGTAAGATAACCAATGATCTCCTCAGGATGACAGAAAAGATCCACACGCGCATGCCGGTACTGAAGCCGGGCGACGTGGAGGCGCGGCCGGGGCGGCGCGGCGCGCAGCACACGCCCGCGCTGCAGTTCGTCAACGCGCTCTGCAAGGTCATCTCGCTCGACCCCAAGCTGGACGAACAGGTAACTAAATTTGATCTTTAAACGAATTTTCCTGTCTTCAACTGAAAGAACTAACTGAATGAGAAGTCACGGAGTTGCTTGTTTCGTTCTTATCCGCCTATTTAAAGTCTATTTTTTAATTCGGTAGACTGAAATGACAGTTCATAGTATGAAATGACATTTTATGTTCATACTATGAACTGTCATTTCAGTCTACCGAATTAAAAAATACTGACTGAAATGACAGTTCATAGTATAAAATGACATTTTATGTTCATACTATGACCTGTCATTTCAGTCTACCGAATTAAAAAATAGACTTTAGCTTATTCACTTTTCTTTTAGATAACGCTGGTTCGTCGCAACCTGCTCCGGCTAATCGGGGTCGGCGAGTTCAGCGCCGCGGCCGAGTGGCGCGACCCCTGCGCCAGCTGCGTGCTCACCGAGCTCATCTGCAAGGTGTGCAACCACTGCCGCGACCTGGACCTGTGCCGCGAGACCGACATCGCCACCGTGGACGACGTGTAAGTGTACAGCGACCCCTGTGCATCTGACTAACCTATGTGTCAAATGCTAGCCAAGGCATACCTGTATATTTAAAGGTTTTGCCATTTTTAGGGTTCCGTAGCCAAATGGCAAAAAACGGAACCCTTATAGATTCGTCATGTCTGTCTGTCTGTCTGTCCGTCTGTCTGTCCGTCCGTATGTCACAGCCACTTTTCTCCGAAACTATAAGAACTATACTGTTGAAACTTGGTAAGTAGATGTATTCTGTGAACCGAATTAAGATTTTCACACAAAAATAGAAAAAAAACAATAAATTTTTGGGGTTCCCCATACTTCGAACTGAAACTCAAAATTTTTTTTTTCATCAAACCCATACGTGTGGGGTATCTATGGATAGGTCTTCAAAAATGATATTGAGGTTTCTAATATCATTTTTTTCTAAACTGAATAGTTTGCGCGAGAGACACTTCCAAAGTGGTAAAATGTGTCCCCCCCCCCCTGTAACTTCTAAAATAAGAGAATGATAAAACTAAAAAAAATATATGATGTACATTACCATGTAAACTTCCACCGAAAATTGGTTTGAACGAGATCTAGTAAGTAGTTTTTTTTAATACGTCATAAATCGCCTAAATACGGAACCCTTCATGGGCGAGTCCGACTCGCACTTGGCCGCTTTTTTTAGAAAGTCTTCAAATTAGAACCCTTGTGACAAGCATCATAGGAACAAAATACATCACTATCGCCATTTCCAGATTAAAATATATAGGGTATTTGACTGTATTTAATATAAATTATTTTACACCGTGCATGAAATAAAGTACCAGAAGATTAATAGAGAAACGTAGACAGCAGTTATTTTTAGACACAATTTCTATTTTAAAACCCGTATAAAACTATTTTAAGTAGGTATTTGATTGTGACGTCACACCCTAGTGTTTCATATAAATTCCATAGTAGCAAAATCGTTTTGACAGTTCGTAAAAAGAAACTGATTTGTCTAGTAGTCAAATACCCTATTGTTTCAAAAATACCCCTGACATTACACAATTGCCTTTTCGTCGACAGCCCGGTGTGCCTGTGCCCGACGTGTGGTGCCGCCTACGACAACCAGGAGCTGGAGTGGCGCCTCGTCGAGGCCATGGACCGGCGCGCGCTCGCCTACACCCTACAGGACCTCATCTGCAGCCGCTGCCACCAGGTACTAACAACGCTCTTTACTGGTGGACCTTATGTCTTTGCTATAAGGTTCACAACATTCTTATTAAAACAACGTAAGTGCCGCTAAAATACGCCCTTTTTCTTGTATGGCTTTTTGAAGCTATTATATTAAGGTAAGGAACCCTCCAATCTACGTGGACACGTATGGTCGGTTTTTATCAGTTGTATTTTACATATACTTCCTGATCGTGTAGTGTATTCAATTCAATATTACATATTATCTTTCATGCCCAGCTGCATTTAAATTTTAAGCTGATGATAAAATAGGCCATTGGCATCAATACAACTATTCTCAATTGGAGTTTATTATATGGGACAGTTATATAACTACATGTCGATAAAATGATAATTCACTGTCCTAAACATGCAATTTTATAATGGTATTTCAATTTATTTTAATTGCATATAAGTTAAAAATAAGCATATTTAACCATTTATATCATTAAAGCAGCCCTAGTAGCACGGTCGCATTTTTATCGTTTGTCACCATGCCTGTCACGTTCTAACAAGTATGTAAGTGCGAAAGTGACGGGCATAGTGATAGTCGATAAAAATGGAACCGTGCTGAGCCCGCATGACACAGAATAAGTTACATGTCATTTCCAGAGAAGGATTAAAAGGACCATACACGAATTTTTCTATCGTTGTCCCATACAAACGCGAATTTTCTAAAGATTTGCAGGTAGATAGATAGTAATTAGTATTCCTATATTATCTGTGACAAGACAAAGAATCAAAATTTTGCGTAGAAAAAAAAAATGAAAAAAAAAATTCTGATACACAAAATAAAATGTGTTTGTACGGTACAGCCTATGGAATGCTTTATAGGTAGTCTTTTCAATATGTAATCTTTTATTTATATCATTACTAATTAGTACAACTAGTTATATAATTGTTTGTTCAGGTGAAACGCGAGAACCTGTCAACAGTGTGTGACTGTGCGGGCGACTTCGGGCCACTTGTGCCTGTAAAGGAGGTGCACTCTCAGCTGGAGACCTTCAAGTCCATAGCAGAATACTACAAGATGCCGCTGCTGCTAGAACTGATAGATTTCCACCTAAACAACATGTGATATTTAAATAATTAAGTTAATAATATAAGGTTAAATAAAATTGTTTAAGTTTTTAAACTGAGTTTTAATGCTGTACCATTATTTTCCTTTTTCAAGTTTCTCAGAAAGAGATTGCAAGTACTTCTTATCGCTGAATTCAATTTTTGTTTAATTATTTACAATATTTAATATTCACTTTGCTTTGACAATGTTAAATGAAACAACATGATTCAATAGATGTTCATAATAATCAAGCAACATTATTCTTACTTTTAAGAGGTTCCAGTGAAAAAGACACAACTTTTATAAAGTACAATATTATTACTATTAGCAAATCATTACATATTTAACAAGATTTAGTAATACAATTAGTTTAAGATTAAAGTGTACTCCTCTCATCATTTGGCGTCTGTCCCAATCCCTTAGCTACCTCACTGATGCACACCCACTGGCCATCGCTGCCCTCCCTCCAGAGGCTAACTTTGTTATCACCTCCCGAGATAGCCAGGATGTTGCCTGTTAGAGACCAGCTCACGCTCCACACAACATCATCAAATGTATTCAGAATGGTGGGTGTCCAGGAGACATTATCGTCGCTGGTCCAGATGACGACTCTCTTGTCCTGTGAGCAGCTGGCGATCATGGAGCGCTGTAGCCCCAGGGAAGGTGCCCATGCAACATCTCTCACCCAGTCCATGTGCATTTCCAAGCGGTTCTCTTCAACCCATTGGTCTCCTTGCTCTCTCCAAATCTACAAATTGATAACAGTATGTATTAATACGCTTATCAATAGTAATGTTTCTAAGATACTGGCAACAGGAGTATCTATGTAACACATGCTCAAAATTAGTTGTCATGTAAACAATAATGCCTAATAAAATAATGCATGGTAGCACCTTTTGTATGTGTGTATTTTCTTTTGTGCAAATGTCACAAAAATTATTGTTGCAGAATTTGCATTGATTGCATTGTTATAACAAGAAAAGCTTCTAAATTATGAGTATTCTATTGCGAGATGATAATATAATATAAACATAGAAAGAGAACAAACCTTGATTAAATTATCACATCCACCAGAAACAATTCTCTTGGGTGCATCCTTATTATTAAGTGGGTCTAAATTAAGTTCGGCAGAGATAGCAGGACACCAACTTATGGAGTTAACGCCAATGGCATGCGCGCCGGATATCTTCTTCACATCCCAGTTTCCGTCCTGGTTGTACGTCAGCACGGAGATGGAGCCGTCGGAGCTGCAGCACGCCAGCACGAGCCCATACTCCGCAGGCGCCCACGCCACCGAGTTGACCGAGCTCTCGTGACCTGTATACTCGTACAACTTTGTCCACTCCCCGGTCTCCTTCCATATTATCACTTTTCTGTCATAGGAACATGACGCTAACAGATTTCCGAACTTCGGGTGAGCCCAGGCCACCTGCCACACGGGACCGAAGTGTCCTTTCAAGTCAGCTGCAAGTGTTTGGGCGCCGCTTTTGATGTCATAAATCTTCACCGAGTTATCCGATGAACACGTGGCTAGTCTCAACCCATAGTAGTCCAACTCTGCGTCGTGTATCATATCCTCGTGACCGGTATCAATTGTATTTAATACAGTAATCATTTTGATTGTTTTTCTTTCTAAAATTAATACGAATTTAAGGTACAAACAGCATCCGCGAGCAAGCTGTCAAAAAGTTGACGTGGAATGTAATGTTGCTATACAACAACTGATTAATTGAGACTGACAAAAACCGATAACAAATCTTTAAATTTTATTATTCCTAGTCAGTATGGCCTCTGTGTATTCTAAACAGATTTCTCATTAGACTCATAGGAAACAACGCTGTTTTGTTATTATTATTACAAATTTACCTGTATATGCATGTATAGAGTATTATATTCTTTGATGTATACAGCCAAAATTAAAAACAATAGTTTTCGAGGATATAAATCGGTAAACGTGGCATTCCTTTTTTCTCAATCTACAATACTGGCCCAAATGTCAGTTGATTGTCAAGTTCAAGTTAGACAATCTTCTTGTCTTGGATTTATCTTAAAATATAAATGAGCTAATTCTTGTTAAACTATGAAAATTCGTTTTACTATTGAGTGACAAAATGTCTGCAGCCGATAGCGGGTATTTACACAGTTTAAACAATTTGTTACAACAGGATTACCGCGGGGTGAATGTATGTAAATAGGTCACAAAGATCATCAAAATAAACGATTTGTTTTTAACTACTAATTCAATACCTGTACTATCTACAGATAGCGGTTTACGCACTAGCCACTGCAGGCCTCGCTGTCTCGGTGCATAAGATCCGTCCGGTAAATATAGATCTTCTACCATAATTGTTTATTTATAACGACGTTACATAACTGGAATTATGTTTTTTTAATCAGGTTAGCAAGTTTTCTAAAGCAAGTCAAGTCCCGAACCACTTCATCAAGCAGCATGAGCCGCTTCGAGGGCGCTACGCCGGTATACAACACGCCCCCCTGAGGGTACTGGTGGATCACCGCGCACCGATCTACTTACCACTATGGCATTCCAGTAAACCGCCGCTGCCAGTCAAGGTTGTGTATCGATGCTCTATAATTTTGTATGAGCTTGACACATTTGAAAAACTGCCAAGATTACAAAAAAATTAATTATTTCACATTTTTCCAGTTGTGGGGTGTTGACATAGTGAGTGGGAATGCTATCAACTGGTTAGAGTGTGTGGCGCGAGATCAGAAGGTCACCCTGAAGCCCATAGCCATGGACAAGGACAGCCTGGTTTCCACTGTTCAGTTGCATTTAGAACAATCCAAGGTAATCTTTTGTTTTAATTTAAGGCAGGACATAGATCAATATGTGCAACCTTGATCTATGTAAACTATAAATACACTTTGTTTTTTGCCATATCAATTTTAATTAGTGTTTTTGTATCTTCTGAGTAATCAATAGTACTACCATAGCTTAGGCTTCTCAACATGCTGATACACTTGTAGGTCTGTATGGGGCCCAAAACATTCCACAACTCTTTCTGAATAGATATTCTGAGTAGACACTCTACTGAGCATTCTCTACTGAGGTTCAGTGAATTAACCAAATCTGCTTATAAACTGCAAATGCTCAATGTTCTGCTCAAGGCTATTACCACCTTTGTCATTTATAATCCATATTTTTTATGTGATTTAGTACAAATTGTAGACCTTTTGGACTGTCACTACCAAAAACTGTTCCCACAAACCTGAGCTGGTCTCATGAGAGCTTATAACTACAAGCAGAAGTCTCCTGCCTTTCCTTTTATTAATGTACAATTTAATATTCATATTTGTACTAAATTTTCCTTGTTACATTAGTGACAATTTCCCTGTAGGCATTCTACAAAATAACCATAAATGGCAATCACCCATCAAACTGAAAGTGATTGAAAATCAAGAATTAATTACTCTTATACAATATATCCCTTGTAATTAGTGTTACATAAGTGGGGTAAATCATCAATTACTGGCCACCTTATACTAAAATGAATTCTGTTTAATAGGTGAATACAGTGATCATGTCAATAATCTGATATTTTCTTTTTTTTTTCAGACTAAGGAAGTGGAAACTCTAGATATTGGCCAAAAGCTGGTTGAACTTGGTTTTGCTAAAGCCTCTGTACCACAAAGTATTGGGAAGAATTCCCTCGAGTCCAAACTAGCACCTGCCATATTGTCAGCAGAAAAACATGCCAAAAAGTACCGCAATGGTGTGTGGTCAGAGAAACTGCCTCCTATCCCAATATACACTGTATATTGGAGAAATGGATTGCAGTTAGTTGGTGATTTAGTTATCCTATCAGCTAAGAACTCCATAAAGTTTTTAAGTTTTATCTTTAGTGCAGTCTTTAATGGAGTTAAGAACCTGGCACTGAGACCGCTGAGACCATCGCCTAAGCAGATACAGGCATCATGAAGCATTTACCACTTTGTTACTTAAATTGTAGAACCATTGAAAACCAATTGGGATTTGATTGGTCACTGCTAACATGCTCTTCCAATTGTTTTACAAAAACAAATTAAAATGTTATGTCTTTTGTATATATTGTTGGCAATAAAGATTTTAATGTAAAAAGATCCATTTTTATTTTTACCGGAGGTATGGTAATGGCACCAATCATGAGATATTTTAGAGAAAATTTGGAGTATATTTGATATTTCACTGATACCCTTAAAATTTCTACCGCTTTGCCCGTTATATAAGTGATATAATAGTTGTACATCCTATTCGTCTTTTAATGTTTTCAACATGTTAAATTTAAGATACAGCTACATTAGGTTTTCAGCATAATTAATACATTTAACATGCATTTTTTTCAGTCATGGTCAGTATGGCGCAATTTCCTTTAAAACGGACTCTTAGTTTTCGTTTTATGGTAAAATCACAAACTAAGAAAAATGTCAGTTTTTACTTTTAGAATTATTATTTCATAGGATTTTGGTTTACGTCTCATTATTTATTGGTGCCACGTCCATTACAGGGGTGTTTACTATAAAACAATAACAATTTTGTGTAAAAAAGCACTGTTTATTCAAATTAAATAGTATATATTACATTAAAATTCTTAATTAAAATAGCAAATGGAAAAATACAACTAAGTAAATAAAACTATTGAAATAATATCTTTAAAACACTTTTTTTTTTCAATATAAACAACACCCTTAAATTTTGCCCTATAAAAATAAACTTGTCACATCAGAAGTAAACAAAATTTACAGCTAATTTCAGACAAAAATACTGTTTTTTTATTCAACTAAGAAAAGTAATAAATCCTGGATATAAAAATACAAAACGCAAGTCTGATCCCGTGAGAAGTTATCGCACCAGTTTTAATAAAGTGAAAGTCGAAAAATATAGTCGAGATGGGTTTCGTACACGGTCACAGTGATGTAAATTCGGTTTTTCAGCAGCAAACGGTCGGTCTACATTATTATTGCAGAACGCTCAGCGAGTAGTAAACACGGAGCACGCTAACAAACCCCGAAGGTCGTCGAGCGTTCATGAATTGAATTAATTTGGGAATGTGTTAGCATGCAAAGTTAAATGAGGGTTCAGTGTATGGACCGAGGATGTTTGCTATCGCCTTGGCGGTGAGAACTGAAAAACACTGGAGTGTTGGGGCGGCGGCGGCGGCGCGGGGTCGTCAGAGGATGGAGCAGCGCGACAGCCAGGACACGGGCTTGCGCTGCTGGTCGCTGGCCTTGATCTGGCGCTGGTCGCCGCGCGCCGGCGGGTTGCTCGCCTCCTGACACACAAACACACACTTTAGCTGGCTGACTAATTATGAGGGGACTTTGAGGCTAAAGGGCAATGTCAACCCATTCTTATCATTGGGTTACAATACAATGCAGTAATAATAATTTATTTCCTGTTACTCATTTTTTCTGACGGTTAAAGCTTAGGAATTTAGAGCTTTTTGTGTGTTGTTTGTTTAACTCAATAGCTGTAGGTATATACTTTCAAATTCAATACAGGCTCTCTTGAACTTTTATAATAAATACAGTCCTCTTTGGTAACAAATTGCTTTTACTTGTACTTAGCAATATAAAAAGTAAGGGAGGGATGCGTGCGGACTATATAGATGCCGCAAGCAGCCTCAATAGTATAAACACTTGCATTGCAGTTCTTAGCATTTGCTTCGTCTAGCTTAAAATGTATAATAGTCTGTAGAGTAGGTAATGTAATAGGTAGGTATGTCTAATTATGGAATAGGTACAAACCAGGGATGTTGCGGATGCAGATTTTTTGACATCCGCGGATGCGGATGCGGATATTTAAAGGCTCACATCCGCGGATGCGGATGTCAAGATTAGGTCCTTAGAAAACGTCAAATATTACATTTTTAGTATTTTTTTAATAAAAAAAAAACGAAACGTTTAGTATTTGAGCAAGAATATAGGTGCGTTATATTTAATAAACAGTAACTTCATCGACTTTTCTGGATCTAGACGATTTCGTTATAGGTAATGACGAAATTACCGACCCGACGAATGTACCGACTTGTTCGACATCCGCATCCGCATAAGCTCCGCATCGATTTTATGCGGATGCGGATGTTGAAAATAATGCGGAAGTTCCGCGGTTGCGGATGCGGATGTTCGCAACATCCCTGGTACAAACTACGTACTACAAGTTCTAATGATTACGCAACCTAAACCCATATAAGATCTTGTGATTCTATCGAACTGCAAACCGTGCAGCGTCACGATATGATTAATGATCGATAAGATAACGTCAGCTACAAGAAACAACTAAAAACTATAAAAATCATTCATGAATAGCAATGAAAATGTTGGGCACAAACTATTGAAGCATACACTACTTGCATCTGGTAAAGCATATATTTCTGTCATTTTTCTATCACACTGGATCAGTAGGTACTACTATTATGTGCTTCTTATACGTGATTCGTACTGAGTATAATCCAAATGCTTTTTTACCCTCATAGAATTTAGGGGTATGACAGGTTCAATTGGGTAAGAAGCAGTGACGTAACTATAGGGTGGCGGATTAGGCAAAATACCACGGGCCCCTAGCCAGAGGCCCTAATTTGACTGAGAGCACAGGCCCCCATTAGCGAATAGCAATACTTTACTGACCATTAGTAGACCTTATTTATTTGCAATAAGGCTCACGATAGGTAAGATAACTCTCAAAGATGGGATATGCGTGTGATGGACTAAGCTTTTCAGCTGTCAAACCAAGGCCTATGAAATTTTGACATACAATCCTAATAAAAGGCATGGACAATCAAAATATTGATCTTGATAGGTTTTAATTTGTGACAGTTGATTTAATTGCATGCATAAACAACAACAACAGTTACAAGTCTAGCACAACTGTTCACAACAAATTTACTGAGACACCTTGCCCAGCTTTACACCTATTTAACTGATGAAGTAATATTTGTTACCTACATAAATAAGAAACAGTTTGTGCTAGCATTAACACAGATTGACCAATGCTGGAGAGCATCAAACAAGCAGAGCAAAGAACAATAAAACAAGTAGCAGTGCTCTCCTTTGGTCCTCCTGGCAGCAACATAAAAGGCAACACTGATACTCTAAAACAACACAACAACAACAACAAACACTATTCTGGGACCTTTACCTTCTGTTTTCAAAGACAGCCATGAAACAAAAAAGTTATTATTTTAACTAAGTTACTTTTCTGTGTCTTTTTTTCCCTAGAACATACTATCACTATAAACATACTATAGTGAAAGTAGAAGTAGGATACTAGTTAAGCTGATGATATACTCTGGTTTAATTTCCAGATGTAAATTTTCCTGAAAGCGTCTTGGAAACTTAAATTGACTAGGTGCAGTGGAGTAGTGGACCATTATAATTAATACACATATGTTACCTTGCACCAACTTCTATAAGATATAGGTTTGCAGATGAGATACCAGACTATGATATTTTACTGACTAATATTGAGAAAGTTTGTTATATTCTTATCATTATTATTCATACATAATTCATAATGATAAGCACCCATAATAACCAATTAATAAGACAAAGTTATCACTGTAGGGTAACTTCAACCTGCCAACTCATAGTACAAAAACATTATCCCAAAAAGAAAATACATAAAAGTGAAAGTTTAAACTAATATATTACAAAAGGTACAGACCTGTTTCTTTTCCATCTTTGCTTTGATGTCCCTCGCTAAGGTGTAAAATGCAGATTCCACATTTAATGAATCTTTTGCTGATGTCTCTACAAATTTTATCTGATATTCTACAGCTAACTGTTCCCCTCTCTCCTTTGAAACCTGTGTTGAACAAAAATAACTATTCTAGAAATGGGTTTTCAAACAAATATAAAAATAATAGGCATGCAATAATAATAATTCAGAAACATATGTCACAAAGGGAAGTAATGTGGTATGATTCATTAATTATTGAAACAATACGTGTAGTTTCCTGTTTTAATATTAGAAGTTATGAGGAAGTGACATTAATAGAAAGTGAGTAAAAATTATATAGTATTATATGAAATTAAACTACCAAAAATTTTTATGCCTTAGCATCCATAATACTACAATAAAATAACAATTTAAAATAAGCATAATGAAACAATAAATAAATAAATCATTTTAACTCGATTTGGAAAAGCTGTTACTAGTTTATCAAAATACTCTTCCTATACCTATTTCTGTTTTAACAAGAACATTCAAGTGATGCACCAATGTCACAAAAAGAGGTCAGTTTAAGAAATGTGTCACAGGGAAATAAGCAATTAAAATTAATTATGAGCATTGGCCACCATTGAACCAGAGGCAGGAAACATAAGTAATGATCTAGTTTTATTGAAAAGGTTTACCTGTCTCTTTGCATCTAGATCACACTTGTTGCCCAGGATCATCTTCTCCACATCTGCACTGGCATTCTCTTCTATGTTTCTTATCCAATTCTTAATATTTTCAAAGCTCTTCTCATTTGTAACATCATAAACAAGCATTATGCCCATTGAGCCACGGTAGTAGGCAGTAGTAATCGTACGGAATCTCTCTTGGCCTGCCGTATCCCTATAATTAAACATGTAATAAATATTTTAATACATACCATTCATGATTTAAAAAATATTTAAAAGTATAATACCAACCATATTTGTAATTTTACTTTCTTTCCATCAAGGTCTATTGTCCGAATTTTAAAGTCGATACCTGAAATTAGCCAGCAGTTGATAAATTAGAACCTTCTAATAATTAAAATTAGTGTGTATGATGTCATGAACAGTTCCTAATTCGATAAGGGTTCAGTTAAACATGGAGCCGCACCCTTTCGCAGCACTGCTCTGTTCGGACGGGTACAAAAAATCACAAAGACCAGGAAAACAAAAAGGCCTCTCCAATGACAAATTATATGAAAAAAAAGGTACAAGTTATCTGACAATAACCTTTGGTGTCTACACTGAGCACTTACCAATCGTCGATATGAATGAGATATTGAAAGCATCTTCCGAAAATCTGAATAATATAGATGTTTTACCGACTCCCGAGTCACCAATCAAAAGCAATTTAAATAAATAATCGTAAGTTTTTGCCATTTTTACAACAAAGTTAGTATAGAACACACATATCCATTCATTAGCATTTTTGAGTAATAGCTAGTGATGTGTCAATTTGCTATAGATAAGATAACATTATCGGTCGTCGAGTTCCACATTACAAAAACCGGTAAACTAACTACGCTGAGGTATAATGTTCGAGCCTAGTGTAAAACTGCTGGTACTTTTTAGCAAGATATGGCAACATTCACGAGCAAAACGTCAATGTCAAAGCTTCATGGTTTGCCGCTCTCGGCTCGGACGCGGAGACGCTACGCGGTATTTACTGAGTTTTGGAGATTTACGATAAGAAATAATGTTTTTTTACTAAGATAAAATATTTAAAAGCACAATGTTTTATCATGTGGGTATAGCCAATATTTGGATATATTATCGTAAGTTATAAGGGTTACATTTTATTGATACATTTTAAATTATTATGCAGATATCCTTGGAACATGAAATTTTGCTTCATCCGCGGTATTTTGGACCACAATTGTTGGATACGGTAAAACAAAAACTATACACTGAAGTCGAGGGAACATGCACGGGAAAGTAAGTACATTTTGTTAGGACGGTTTAGGTTATATTTTGTGTTACTCTTGAATCTTGACCATAAATTGACTGATCTGTTTATTACAGGTACGGTTTTGTGATAGCTGTCACCACAATAGATAATATTGGCGCAGGCCTCATACAGCCAGGGCAAGGCTTTGTAGTATATCCAATAAAATATAAGGCCATAGTTTTCCGGCCATTCAAGGGTGAAGTGCTTGATGCTATTGTCACACAAGTTAACAAGGTAATTAACTTACTGTTGTGTTAGAGGCTCAGCTTAGAATATCCTAATTTATTACCCTGACATATGTACTGAAACACCCAACTTCACAATGGAAAAAGGCGCGAAATTCTAATTTTCTATGGGAGTTTAAGCCTTCGCGCCTACATTTTTATTTGCCGCCTTTTTCTACTGACAAAGTTGCTGTGCCAGAGTATAAATAGTAATTTTCTTTCCAGGTTGGAATGTTTGCT
Organism: Cydia amplana; assembly: GCF_948474715.1. Lineage (NCBI taxonomy): Eukaryota > Metazoa > Arthropoda > Insecta > Lepidoptera > Tortricidae > Cydia > Cydia amplana. Next base: position 7,998,904 of record NC_086085.1, read on the forward strand.
CAGATCGGACCTCTTAGTTGTTTTATATCTCACCATGTAAGTTTTTTAATGCTGATTTTAATCCCCATAAATTATTGGTAGCATACGAAGAGTGAATAGTTGTTATGGCTTTTGCAGTCCATTCCAGCAGATATGGAGTTCTGCCCAAATGTAAACCCTCCCTGTTATAAGAGCAAGCAGGAAGACAATGTGATCCAGGAGGAAGATGTCATCAGATTGAAGATTGTGGGCACCCGGGTTGATGCCACTGGTATTGTAAGTGTCATTCAAGTACACAGTTTTAGTTACATAATAATTATTTAACCCGTGGAGCACCCTAACAAGACACGTGTGCTAGTAACTAGTATAGGAGGTCCATACTACGGTAATTCTGGGGCGCTCCAGGGGATACATAGTAGTGTGACCACTTAAGAACACAATCAAAAAATATTTCATAAAACAACTTAGACCCCTAAAGACAACAAGTAGGTAATTATATTTTCACCACACCAACTGGTAAAGGCTCTCTTCATTGTTCATGAACTGATAAAATGCAACTATTTTATTCACATGTTAGGCAAAGTAATAAAATGCAAATTTTGAGTTGTTTTCTTATGTTTGCTGGTAGAATTTACTTTTAATTGATGATTTTGAATGATAAATATGTATTTAATAACATTCACCTTTTACCTTGCCTTTTCATCTATGAAGTAGCTATACACGTAAAACTTAACATCGGTCAATATACAAAACTTAATAGCATTAGACATCAAGGAGAAATATACGCAAAACCATTCAAAACGGCCTTACTTTCTAAAAGTGTTTTTGGAATTGCACCGAAATTGTACAATAAACTCCCAAAATCCATCTTATCAGACTGTAATAATTTACAACGTTTTAAGAACATTTTGCATGACTTTTTATCAAAAAAAGCCTATTACTCCATTCAAGAGTACCTCTGTGATACATTTTAACATATGAGACCGCTTTTGTTAACTAATAATGTACTTAAAAATATTGTATTCTGCATGACTTATGTATTAAGTAGTAATAAGTAGTTATAGTTATAAGTTTGACTGTTTGTACGCCTAATGGCAAGACCATGGTGATTCTATATTTTAATGTTCCATCATTGTATATACCCATGTTCTACAGACAATAAACGAATTATGAATTCATTTGGATTTGATTTTGTTTGACATCTTACAGTCACAATTTTCTTTGAGTTGGTGTGGTGAAAATATTGTTATTTACAAGGGGGCAAAGTTTTTGTTGAACGCTCATGCTCTCATTGACTCAATAACTATTATAGATTTAAGTAGGTATAGATTTTTAACTATTGCAAAATAGAAATTGATGAACCTTACTTAAAAGAAAGTTTTATTGAATAATACTTTCATTTGTTTCAGTTTGCTATTGGAACATTGATGGACGACTATTTAGGTTTAGTAACACAGTGAAGATTTACTATTTTAATTATTATGAATGTTGAAATAAAACTCAACAAGTATCAATTATTATTTATTTGGCATTCAAATCATGGGGTAAAATACCATACATAATGTAACAAAACAATTTATCAAATATCAAAAAAGGTAATATTTGGACACTTCAGTCTATTTGGGCAGTACAGTGCGGTAGTCACGCAAAACCTATGGGTCATGTTAGTTTTATACTTAGAATCTTAAACCTATAAAGAAACAAGTCTGTTACGAAATATTGTCATCACTAACAGCACTGAACATTACAATGTAGTATCTTAATATATCCAATAAATGCAAAGCATGAAACTGATGCATGCAGAAACAATTCTAGTGAATATTACAAGCTGAAGCTAACTATAATTTGTTGAATGCCAAATGCTGCATTAGCCCTAATGTAAAGAGAACTTTACGTCATCAAGATTATCATTCTAATGATAATTTTATATACAAAATGTTAATATTAAATTATAAAAAGTAATTAAATTTGTCAAAAATAAAATTATCCAAAGGGATGATTCAAAATCTTTGGTTTACTTGTTTCTCGCAAATATGTACATTAATCTCAATAAATAAATTAAAAAAATAACTATTAATTACAACGCAATATGGCCTCTAAATAAATAATACTCATTATGAGATCAGAAACACAAGTTAGCAAACCAGCACAAAAGTGATAAACAGTCAACATAGTAGATCAAGTCACATTTAATTTGTGGAGAATTAACCTCTATAATAATATATAGGACTCAACTAGAGGAGAGTATAGGGCTTAAACTAGTAGGTTACCCTAAGGTCATTAGCATGAAATGCATAATTAGATCTATATTATGTATAACCATAAAATATTGATTTATAACATTGTGCATATTAGTATAGTATATAATAGATGATGCTATATAATTTGTAAACAATAAGTAATTATCTCGCAGTCACAATAAATTTGCACAAGTCGCTCACTGAATATAAGACGCTAGAATAATGGCTACTGACACACCTCAGATGTCCGAATCTAGGTCGATATTAGCATCATTATTCTTGCTTGTTCAAGGCACAACACAAGATATCAAGAGATTTATGCAAATATATATACCCAATTTTTAAATTGTAACTCAAAGTCAAGAAATTTTAACGCTATCAATAGGTGCAAAATATGTAAAAAAAAGCGCTGGTGTTTTTCGGAACTTATGTACGAAATATCATTTAATATTTACCAGTCGCTTTTCGATAAAGGAAAACATCGTGTGGAAACCGGACTAATCCTAACAAAGCCTAGTTTCCCCTCTGGGTTGGAAGGTCAGGTGGCAGTTGCTTTCGTAAAAACTAGTGCCTACGCCAATTCTCGGGATTAGTTGCCAAGCGGACCCCAGGTTCCTATGAGCCGTGGCCAAAAAGCCGGGATAACGCGAGGAAGATGAATAGTTGGGCCGGAAATTAAACAGGGAAACATTAGATCCATATGAAAAGAAATCTATGCGAACACTGTTAATAATCTATATATCGTCGGGTGACAAGTAAGTCACTAAGTACTATTAAAATATTAAAGTAACAATGCACTTTATTACACTTGTAACACGGTTTATTGTCCAATAATTTCAATGATATTAGTTAGTGACTTTTACTTGTCACCCGACGATATATAAATACTTTATAATTGAGAAAGGTGGATTTTTAAAATCCTATTTGTGATATTGGAGCTACTACTATTTGGCGGAAATTTGCATTTAATTTCTAACATGGGCATTGTGGATACAATCTGCTGAATCGATTGTGTGCGGGATTTGATCATACCGCCGCACGAATATATAGGTAAGATATACCAATTCAACTTAGATTTTTAAATGCAGAAATAGAAAAGATTTCAGTTATCATTATCAAGTGAAGAAGTTAGGCGTTCGTAGAGATTCTGAAATTAATATGTCGTCAGGTGACAAGCAGAAGTCACTAAGTACCACCACAAGTTCATAGCCATAGTGAACCATATTAGTACGAAAAGAAGGTTGATTTTTGTTTAAATATTTTATAGTAATTAGTGAATTTTGCTTGTCACCTGACGATGTGATCCTGTAACCGCCCAGCGGCCTATAAAACGGTCTCTCATTCCATTGTAATTTTAATCATCATTTTGACAAATCAAAATTACATTTGTCTTGGAAAGTTTTTATACGTGGGCAGCTACAGTATACCTATTACCTACTATAACTACCTAGGTTGGTCTAAAGAAGTATGCAATCATATTACGAGTGATGATATGAGAAGGTGGGAAACTACCTAAATATACATTTTAAAAATACTTTTAGATGCTTCATATAGGAGGATTCTGTGGGTTGGATTACATTAGGAAGGTTAGACTAGCTAGCATCAACATTTACTTATATTAGATGATGTTACGTTTATTTAAAACACCATTGATTAGCTAGAATTTAAGTTAATGGTTATATCATATAGCTAAATTTCATTCCATTTGGAATTTAAGTTAATGACATCTATTTGCATGTTATTCCGCTAACCAATGTCGGTGAATACATTTACTTATGGAGTACATTTCGTGGCCACATAACATCTAATCTTATATACTATTGAGAGGCGAATAACGATTAGAAAATTGAGTAAAATCGTAGCGCCGTTATCGTTACGTGAGCAACTATATCAATGAGTAATTTAATTAATTTAAATGTATATTTTACTAGGTCACAAAATGCACAATATAAGTACCTTAGCTAAAGGGTAAAATGTCGATACGAGCTGCTTACAGTTAACCACAGAGAAGGGATAGATTAGATTAACTTTACGCTATCTATTAACTTTTGAATATAATTTTTAACACTCAATAAGTCTAAACTGCAACATTAATTAGTAACACCTTTAATTTTAACAGCACAAATACTGGCAGTTTTCTGTTAAGTAATGGATAAAAGTGTAATATTGCTTCTATTTTATTAAGCGGGTTGAATTTCCTGAGCTATTTACTCTAAGATCCGATATATCTGTTAATTAACCCACACTCTTTGTCAGAGAGTCCTAGATTAGTTATAATGTCATCTTAACTGTAAATGGGGGTAAATTTACTGTATACTATGATTAATTTCGTTTGCTTCCTCGTCTTCTGGTAACTGAAATCGTCCATCCTGACACTCGAAACCGAACACCACTGTACGTGCCTGCTGTGATCTGAAGTAAATGCGGATTTTACACTGTCTCATTGATATGCTTTTAGATAAATATTAAAATAAAGCATTGCATTATGTCAATCTAGTAAACTTTTCAGCATCATACTCGTCGTAATTTAAACCTTCTGTTACAGCAATAAGGTTTAGTTTTCTATATCGATTAGGTGTGAGTTCGACATTTACTTCTCCGTCTTGGCTTAACATTTCGGACCTGACGAGCGAAACTACTCCTAGTCTGGTCTAATCTTTTATATTAACTAACGACCATTAAACGAGGAGTAGTTACCAACTTAGCTACTTTACATAAAATCTAGTGCTAAGTTGGGGTTTGTAAGGTATGGCTGCCGAATGTAAAATCGATATTCGAATAACACGGTAACTAACGGAAGACATTATGACGCAAATCGGAAGCTCATAATTTACCTTTCGAAAACAAGATTAGCTTCTACGTCTCTTAAAAGATCGTGCACAGTAGAACCACCGGTATAAATTACATCGAGAACATTCCTCGGTCTTATTAGTCTCTCGAAAATTCTATTAAATACACATGACATCATCATCACACTCCTATGTTTTTTTTTTATTAAAATGGGCACTAATTGTTAGGAAAGTGTGTGTCACAAGTCTCAATCTAGAACCTCGTTCAATAAATTCCTAGCCGAACGTAGTAGGGTTATAAAAGTGGCAGTACTGTATATGAACGGCCAGCCAAACCGCAACCCGCCCGTACCGGCGTCGACACTAACTGACCGCTTGAAAACCTTACCGCAGCAGGATAAGGTCCACAATCGGCCAGCGAAGTCGCCGCTTCTCAACCGTCGGCACACAACTGATCGTCAGTAAACCTTACTGCAACGATGTAAGGTTTAGTATCGGTCAGCGAATGTGTCGCACTGGCAACAGATCGTTCACTGCCGGACGTGGAAGCACTGGCACTATGTGGCCGGGTGTCACGAGGCGGGCTGTGCGCGCGCGGACGCGGCGCCGCACGGGTCGGCGGGCGGCGCCACGGCGGGCGACACGGGCCCGCGCACGGCCTCGATGTAGTCCTTGATGAGCGTGGCTATCTGGTACGCCTGGAGGGAAAATACACGTACAGTATGTCATTCATCGACCGGGTAACTTGGGATAATTATGCAAGAAATGTTTTATCTATTTATTTAATCGTATGGCATGCATAAAGAAGGACAATCAGAGTATAGCTTTGAGGTCGCTAAGCCAGGTAACCAACTCAGGTGGGACTGAGTCCAAATCTTCAGCTGGTCCAGAATACGAGTGAAGGGGACAGCGTTGGAATATATGATCTGTGGTCTGCTCTTCCTGACCGCACTCGCAGAGTGGAGAATCTTTCCAACCCCATTTGTATGTCAGCGAATTACAGCGGCCATGCCCGGTTCTTAGCCTATTTAGGCGACACCAAAGTTTGCGAGGGAGGTTAAACCCTTTTGGTTTTTTTGTCCGGTCGGTTAACCGGGCGGTCAGCCCTGTTGTAGCAGAAGACCACTCTGCTTTCCACCGATCTGAGATATTGAAGGTGTTCAGAGTCTGGGCTGCAGAACAGGGTGGATTTCGAGATTTTAGTCGCTGGGGAGGTGGATGGCAGAAGTCGTCATGGACTGTTCATCTGTCATGGAATGTTTTATCTTAAAGAATATAAGAGGAGAATGAATATAAAATAGGTACCTGGTCGGTGGAGAGCACTAGCTTGGCGTGCTTGCGCTCGGCGCGCGTGACGAGCAGCAGCGCGCGCGGCGCGGGCGACACGGCCAGCAGCTGGTCGTGGTCGTGCGACACCAGCGCCGCGCGCGAGCCGCGCCGCAGCAGCGTCAGCCCGCGCGCGTCCACCGCCAGCCACAGCGCGCGGGGCCAGTTCGATGTGAAAGATTGCTAGAAACGATATCGTATAATAATCAAATTAACCTTTTAACCGCCGTAGACTGAGTAGACTGACATACAAAATCGGACTCATCGCGCGTCTGATAAATAAGACAAAACTTCGTGTAACTTCGTACCCCCCGGCGACATGAGCACGCTCGATGACGTATTCTATGGCGGTTAAAAGGTTAAAATATCCGGGAGACCGAGTTTTGCTTGGAAAACATATAAAAACTCAAAAATGCGCGTTTGTCCAGAGAAGACCTAGCTAGATCGATTTTTCGCCCCCAAAAACCCCCATATAATAAATTTCAGCGAAATCGTTAGAGCCGTTTCCGGGATCGCCGAAATATATATGTATATAAATAAATAAACAAACAAGAATTGCTCGTCTAAAGGTATAAGATAAGATATTCCTTCAAAAGCCTGGCCCATAAAAAAATGTTAGTAACAATAAAAATGTCTGATGCTGTTAATAAATCCTATTTTAGCTAGGACAAAGAAAATCACAAGTATCGTTTGACCGAGTTTTACAAACGACTTCAGAGTTGACAAACAAAAGTTGTAACACCTAACCGGTCGACTCACCATGACGTCGAAGATGGTAGCCCTGGTGAGCGGCCAGGAGCTGGCGAGCGTGAGCGCGCGCTGCATGGCGGCGTGCGGCGGCGTGCCGCGCAGCGCCAGGTGGTGCAACCGGACAGCTGGCGCGGGCAGCGCGATCCTTGCCGGCAATACTGCCGCCGCCGCAGCCGCGCACTCTTCTCTTTTTAGATAGCATTACAGAACCAATTATAGGAGTTAACAAACAAAAGTTTGAACGCCTTGTAACCGGTCTCACTCACCATGACGTCGAAGATGGTAGCCCTGGTGAGCGGCCAGGAGCTGGCGAGCGTGAGCGCGCGCTGCATGGCGGCGTGCGGCGGCGTGCCGCGCAGCGCCAGGTGGTGCAACCGGACAGCTGGCGCGGGCAGCGCGATCCTTGCCGGCAATACTGCCGCCGCCGCAGCCGCGCACTCTTCTCTTTTTAGATAGCATTACAGAACCAATTATAGGAGTTAACAAACAAAAGTTTGAACGCCTTGTAACCGGTCTCACTCACCATGACGTCGAAGATGGTAGCCCTGGTGAGCGGCCAGGAGCTGGCGAGCGTGAGCGCGCGCTGCATGGCGGCGTGCGGCGGCGTGCCGCGCAGCGCCAGGTGGTGCAGCCGGACAGCTGGCGCGGGCAGCGCGATCCTTGCCGGCAATACTGCCGCCGCCGCCGCCGCGCACTCTTCGCCGCCGCCCGCGCACTCGCCGCCGACCACTTGCGCGTGGAGAGCCGCTACCATCACCTAGGTCATAGAGAAAAAAATACATAGTGTGCTCACTCCATACATCAGTTTTAGTACCAAAAAGACTATTAGCATCTAGCATCGAGTAGCGGAACTATCGGTACTGCTACTTGACAATAGATGTAGCCACCGACCGGAAAGTCTTATGCTGTTGAGATAAGACTTTCCGGTGGGTGCTACATCTATTGTCAAGTAGCAGTACTGATAGTTCCGCTATTCGATGCTAGATGTAGACACTGAAATTAATAGTCTGAACTGATGTATGGAGTGAGCACTCTATGTATTTTTTCTCTATGCCTAGGTATACAACGTGACGTGACGTTAGTATGTAGGTTAATAGCGTTTTTCATAAACGCACTACAACCACCCATTATAGTTCGTTTTTTTAGCATTAGAAAGAACTTGAAAGAAGGTAAGCGATTTTGACATGTCTTTTAATTGAAAAACACTTTTTAAAAATCAATAACTATTACTTATGAAAGCAGAAGACTATAAAAGATCGTATTAGATTCCTAATTGTTACATATTTACCGTAACTTATTTTTATAATGCGTTTTTAATTAAAAGACACATCAAGATTGTTTACCTTATTTCTAATGCTAAAAAAACGAAGTATAGCTAATTAATCGTTCGTCTTAGGGCCAGTTGCACCATCCGCACTTGAGAGACTGATCAACGTCAGCCGGCGCGCCCCAGCGCTTTACTATGATACCAACAGTTTGGTGCAACCGACCCTTAATCTGTCATTTTGTTTTATGCATTTGTAAGATTAAATATGAATTACTGATATGTAATAAAGGCTTGTCAAGTTTTATAAACAAGGGGGTTAGGTAATATTATAATTAGATGGTATAATCCGACTGCGAACCACTTCGTTCATGTATTTGAGAGGCAGATAACGCAAATACAATTTTTTGCGTTAAGCACTCCGGTGTGGCTCCTCATTTTACTCGGATAAGTACTTGTAACCAACTGTTCAACCTGTGTCACTTACCGCTTCATCAGTCTCTATAGGCAGACGATCGTGCCGTATAGAGTGCAGCACTTGGTAGTACAGGAGCTCCATCTCGGCCGCACACGCCGTGTGAAGCGGGCGCTCGCCGAGGAATAACCGTTTCTTGAACACTAGCCTGTTTACCAAATTATATACAAATAAAACATTACGGAATATTCAGTGTAATTCTTCGCCTAACGCATTTTTTTAATAGAATATCCGAAACGATATCCGTTGGCATGGGTTTATAGTCTGAAAAAACATTCAATAGCAACAAGTTCTATTAGTTCTACATATTAAGTTCTCGTGACCTGGTGAGACTCATCAGTCATCACTACATAGTATAAAACAAAGTCGCTTCCCGCTGTCTGTCTGTCCCTATGTATGCTTAGATGTTTAAAAATACGCAACGGATTTTGGTGCGGTTTTTTAGGGTTCCGTACCCAAAGGGTAAAAACGGGACCCTATTACTAAGACTCCGCTGTCCGTCCGTCCGTCCGTCCGTCCGTCCGTCTGTCACCAGGCTGTATAATTATTATTATTATTTATTATTCATATAACAATACAAGATTGTGTTCGAATATTAACATTAATGTACAATAAAATAACTAGAATTAGAATTAAATAGCAATAAAAATACATGTCAAAAAAATAACTCATCTTAAACAATAATTATACAATACAATACACAGCAAACATTAGCAATTATACAGCAGTAACAAAAATATCTGTTAGATAATCATAAAAAGAAAATAATCGTATTATAATAAGCTACTACATAAGTCCCTGTATCTCACGATCCGTGATAGTTAGACAGTTGAAATTTTCACAGATGATGTATTTCTGTTGCCGCTATAACAACAAATACTAAAAACAGAATAAAATAAAGATTTAAGTGGGGCTCCCATACAACAAACGTGATTTTTGACCGAAGTTAAGCAACGTCGGGAGAGGTCAGTACTTGGATGGGTGACCGTTTTTTTGCTTGTTTTGCTCTATTTTTTGTTGATGGTGCGGAACCCTCCGTGCGCGAGTCGGATTCTCACTTGGCCAGTTTTTTTTAATAGATAGAGTGTTTCAAGAGGAAGGTATTTTGTGTAATTTGTTAACCCGTGCGAAGCCGGGGTCGCTAGTTGTTAATAAGAGTTAGGTATAAAGTGACCTGCAGGCGGCGGCGGTGGCGCCGGCCTTCTCCCAGCGCGCCAGCACGTCGCCCACGCGCTCGCCGCCGCCCAGCGCACGCTCGCCCGCGCCCGCGGGCGTCGAGTTGGCGCACACTTCGTACAGCGCGTAACCTGTGCAATACATACAACAATGAAACAAATATGTTATGGTACGTTTACACGCTTGCCGAGGCTTGGCAAGCGTCTACAAGCTTCAAGCCTTTACAAACGCTTGGATGCCATTTACATGCTTGCGAGTGCGTTACTGTGTTCCGGACAAGCAAGCATGGCAGACGTGGACGTTGAAGTTGTGTCGGCAATTGCTCCAAGTGAACACTAAACACGCGCCAACGTGTAAATACGTCGCAAGCGCTTGCCGCAAGCTCCCTTTGATCTGTCTCCAAAAACCGACACTAACCCGGATCGCGACAAGCTCTTGCAAGCTCACGCAAGCCAAGCCAAACAACCCCGTTCACACGCTTGTGTTTGTGGAAGCTTGTCGAGATTTGCCAAGCGTGTAAACGTACCATTACGAATAGGGTGCAACTTTAAGACTAGTTTTGGTCTACTTGCGATTAAAAATGAAAACTCAACGCGCATATTACTTGTAAAATTCAGTTCAGAAATTTTATTCCTCTCGGGTGCAGAAGTTTAATAGTTATTTGTACAACAAGAGATCAAAGTTTGATATTTCTTCGAGTGCTTATTTTGAGTCCCGTGCAAGCGAAAGATTCTATAATCTTCTAGAATCTTGAGCGTAGTAAGGGACTCAAAAGCGCACGAGATGTAAATAACTTTGATCTCGTGTAGTACACAACATTTTACCTCAGCAGTGAGAACGTATTAGAGAACCCGAAAAATGTATTCCTTCTTCATCACTTACCTCTATTCACTCATGTTTTCTTAAGATATACCAACAATTAAATTTTCACCTCAGCAGCTCGAACAAGGGTACTTTGCTACTTAAAAACAGTGAGCAAAATCGCATTTTGTTCACTGATGAGCAAAATCGCATTTTGCTCATTTTGTTTTGTCTTTTGTGAGCAAAATGCGATTTTGCTCACTGTTTTTAAGTAGCAAAGTACCCTTGTTCGAGCTGCTGAGGTGAAAAATAAAAATAATTAGAAAACCGACCTGTAGCTGCTTCACTGAGGCCGATCTTATCGCGCAGCATGGCCACGAGGTGGTCGGCGGTGGCGGCCGGCCCGAACACGAGTCCCAGCTGCTTCCCGTCCAGCAGCAACACTCGCACGTGCAGGGGCCTTCGCGCCGCCGCGCACAGCAACTCTTCTTTGGATGGAGCGGCCGCGCGGCGAGGCACTTGCGCTGTGCTTAGTGCCACCTTTAAAAAGGTTATAGTGTACAAATGTGGAAAGTAATTCCAAAGGTGATAAAACACAAGCGAATGGTAATTGTCTTCCCACAACGGACCAGACCACTGCGACCAGAAGGTTCCGCACAGTCTGAAACCATCGACACGAAAAGAAGAAGTGTAAAATACGCTTAATCGGAAATATAGTATTTTGAGTTTTCACTTCTGCTGGCACTCCCTGAGTGCAACCCGTTGTTTTTTTTTAGGTTTTAAGGTGTAGTTTGGAGCCCCACCTGTTCGGCGCGGCGCGCGAACTTGCCCTCCTCGCCGGCGTGCAGCGCGGTGCCGCGGTAGCGCAGGTGCGCGAGCAGCAGCCGCCGCACCGGCTTGGTGGGCGGCAGCGCGGCGCCCACCGCCGCGCACAGCAGCGCCCAGTGCCGCGCCGCCACGCGCGACGACGGCTCCGGGTGGTCGGTCGTCTGTACAACATACCGTAAAATGGGGTGAGTAGGGTTCGCGGGGAGAATTGGGTTATGAATGGGGAGAGAAGGGATGAAAGGGGAGTGAGATGGAATTTTAAGGCTACTACTACAAAAATAATGTATTCCAATTTAAAATGGAGCTATAGTAATACTCATAATAAAAAAAAATCGATCCAACAATCTTCCAAAATCACCTTTGTATGAAATTCCATCTCACCCCAATTACGAGGGACTACGGGGTGAGGTGGGATTTCCCGTTTATCGTCAAAGTTATGAAATGGAACTACCCAAAATAAAATAAAAATTAAAATACAAACGTCCGGAACACTTATTATATACACCATTCAGTTTGCATAATTATGTAAAAATAAAATGTTATCGAGGTTTGAATGTCAGTTGTGACCCTACTCACCCCATTTTACGGTATTAAGTCTTAGGGTCGGTTGCACCAAACCGTCTGTCACCGATAAAGCGTTCGCTAAATTTTATAATATGGAAAGTTTCATACTACACTGCGGATTGACGTTGATCAGTCCGCTAAATGTGGTTGGTGCAACTGGCCCTTAAGATCGGTTTTCCTAGGATAGCGGTGCCGTCATATAGCGGCCGTCTCCATACAAAATAATCCGGCTAAATATGGATGTCGTAGTATTTGTATGGAGACGGCCGCTATATGACGGCACCGCTTTCGGAGGAAACCAAAGCTTTATTCCACGCGAATACAGTGTAAAACGAGTATTTGTAATATTACGTCCAAATGAACCTTTAACTCTATTCGCAAATCATTTGCAATAAGATCGCTATATGCTCGCGTGCAAAAGGTAGCGAAATGTCATAGGTATGTGGTGCGAGAGCGATTAGTAAACGGTGCGTTAAAGATCGGTTTTCCTAGGATAGTGGTGCCGTCATATAGCGGCCGTCTCCATACTAAATAATACGGCTAAATATGGATGTCGTAGTATTTGTATGGAGACGGCCGCTATATGACGGCACCGCTTTCGGAGGAAACCAAAGCATAACTCTATTCGCAAATCATTTGCAATAAGATCACGACATGCTCGCGTGCAAAAGGTAGCGAAATGGCATATGTAGTGCGAGAGCGATTAGTAAATGGTGCGTTAAGATCAGTTTTCCTAGGATAGCGGTGCCGTCATAAAGCGGCCGTCTCCATACTAAATAATACGGCTAAATATGGATGTCGCAGTATTTGTATGGAGACGGCCGCTATATGACGGCACCGCTTTCCGAGGAAACCAAAGCTTTAGTGACAAATGCGCCAGGTCTGGATATGTCACTTTTGTGACAGTGTGATATAAAATGGATTAGCTAGTAAAGTTGGGATAAATCATCTGTCCACTTCCTTATGTGACACAAATTGTCACTACATAGTATAAAACAAAGTCGCTTCCCGCTGTCTGTCTGTCTGTATGTATGCTTAGATCTTTAAAACTACGCAACGGTTTTTGATGCGTTTTTTTTAAATAGATAGAGTGATTCAAGAGGAAGGTTTATGTATAATTTGTTAACTCGTGCGAAGCCGGGGCGGGTCGCTAGTTCCATAATAAAACCATAGAGAAAAAAATACATAGAGTGCTCACTCCATACATCAGTTTTAGTACCAAAAAGACTATTAGCATCTAGCATCGAGTAGCGGAACTATCAGCACTGCTACTTGACAATAGATGTAGCACCGACCGGAAAGTCTTATGCTGTTGAGATAAGACTTTCCGGTCGGTGCTACATCTATTGTCAAGTAGCAGTACTGATAGCTCCGCTACTCTATGCTAGATGTAGACACTGAAATTAATAGTCTGAACTGATGTATGGATAGCACTCTTGTCTTACTTATTTTTCTATGATAAAACATACCTGCTTGATGAGCTGCACGTACAGCTCGCTAAGCAGCGTGTCCTTCTGCAGGCAGCGCTGCAGCAGCGACTGGGCGAGCGCCACGCGGTCGTCGCTGTCGCTCTCCTGGCTGCTCACGCTGTTGCTGTTGGCCAGGCTGGTGGTGCTGCCATCGTTGGTGTTCAGGCCTGCGTGACTCATTATATCCTGGGAACAATTTATATTATAAATCATTTATTATTCGTGATAAACTAGTTAAACATACAAAAGTAACATGATAAAGGTTATAAATTCATAATTACATATTGTTTACCACGAAATGGGCTCGCCTCAGCATAATGCTGACCCGAGAGTCGGCGCTGATCTTCCGGCGAGTCCATTTATTGTGGGCCACGATCGCAGCTGTACGGCACGGCCTCCTAAAACTGAACGCATCTACTTGCGGTGGCTGCCAGCGCCATCTGGCCTACGGCCTATATTACTTTGTCATTAATTCAATACATAGTGTAATAGTAGTTTATGTTACAAGGGATCAAAATGATATATTTCCGTCAAGGGCGTACATTGAATCCTGAATGAAGCGATGGATTCTAAAGTAGAATCCTGAGCGTAATGAGGGATTCAAGTGTTAACGCCCAAGACGAAATAATTTTGATACCGTGTAACACATACTGCATTTTACGTCAACTATGAGGAAAATAAAAAAAAAACTTAGTGTTGACATACAATTTGATGCTTAAGCAGATTATTTAAGTTATAAAAATAGTGTGCTAGAATAGAAAAGTGTTACTTTGATCCCTCCCAGCAGGGAGGAAAAGTGCCACTTTGATCCCTCCTAGCAGGGAAGAAAAAGCTTTTTTTTGAATAGGAGGTCTGAAAACCTGATTTGACTTCCTACGTACTTCTAGATACACAAGTTATCGTAACTTTACGTAATATTTGTGCACGACGAGAGATCGAGCCGGGTGCGTCTAGCTTGATCGATCGTCTTAACTTCGTCCGTCACTCGTGCATTGATTAGGATGACTACAGTTTTTTTGGCAAGTTCTCGTTAGACGCCATCCAATGCTTGCTTAGTGTAAGGCCTGAGTGGACGCTCGGAGCGGAGCGTTCGGCGGGGCGTGCAGCGTGGCGTTGGGCTCACGAGTGATTTGAGCAGCGTGCACTAAGACCGCTACTATACGTTTGCTTTGCATTTGTTTAAAGCTGGCCACACACACTAGGTTTTGCGTGTCGGTTTTGCTTGTGCAAGCAAAACCAACAGGCACGACCGAGTTTCATAGGGCACACACACGTAACGACAAACCTGCACAAACTCTCAGTTCAAACCATCATGGCACCGGTAGCGGTCGTTGACGTCGACGCAATATCGCTATTAGGTTTATATTTCGTCAGCCATACACGCATACAAACCATGAATCCACTCCACACTTAAAAAATAATAAAACTGGCCAAGTGCGAGTGGGACTCACGCACGAAGGGTACCGTACCATTATCTATAAAAATGGAAAAAAAATCATGGGAGCCCCACTCCGACTCGCACTTGGCCGGTTTTTTAGTGTTTGTTGTACTAGAGGCAACAGAAATAGATCATCTGTGAACATTTCAACAGTCTAACTAGCATAGTTCATGAGATACAGCCTAGTGACAGACGGACGGATGGACAGTGGAGTCTTAGTAATAGGGTCCCGTTTTACCCTTTGGTTACGGAACCCTAAAAATCTACTAAAAATCCTCTACAATTGCATTTCGTTTGCGAGACGACTTTGTTGCACGGTGACTTGCGACCTATCCCCTCGGCAATCACTGGATAACTGAAGCCTATCAAGCCTGCCAGCCACACACGTTCAGTTATGCCTGCGCAAGCGAAGTGCGCAAGCACAACCGACAGGCAAAAAATATAAATTTTGATATTTTCAATTTTGCTTGCGCAGGCAAGGAGTTTGCTTGCGCAGGCAAGGAGTCATGTCATACACACGTTCAGTTATGCCTGCACAAGTAAACTGTGCAGGCATAACCATCGGTTATAACCTAGTGTGTGTGGCCGGCTTAAGATGCACGCCGCGCGCCCCGCCCCGCTGCACGCCCAACTCGAGCGTTTAAGCCTTAGGCTAGGTTCACACGGCAACGTCCTGCACGTTTTTTCACGTATTCGATTTTAAACGTACAACCAGTCGGGTGTTCACACGGTAGATTTTAATTCGTTTAAAAACCGTTTTCATGCCGAATAGCGACAGTTTTCACGCAGTTGTCGCAGTGGGCAGACGTCTGAGATGGATTCACGCTTCATCGTACTTTTATTTTGTTATCGATGGCGATAACGGTTTCGCCGCCGACAAAATAGAAGGTTTGGCTACATCCCATAAATGAAATATATGTGCGTAATAAAAATTTTTAAAATGTAGGTACGCTAAACTTAGGAATGATGAAACAATGTTTTTAAATTTATTTCGGATGTCTATAAAAGATAGATAGTTTTGTTCCACTAAATTACTTAATAATTCGTTATCTATAAAAGATTCGTCAACCATTTTGAAATAACCTCGAAATTCCAAACAAAATACGTGTGATCCCTCCGAAAAACGCTCGAGTACTATAGACGCTTGTTCGTTAAAAAACGTATAAAATTGTGCCGTGTGAATGAAACAGAACTATACAACTCGCCACTGCAAACCGAATACGTTAAAGTTCATTCGATTTGCTTGACAAGTCCGGTGAGTATCCGTTTAAACGTATAAAGAATGTACTTTTTTTGCAGTACAAACGCCGTGTAAATGGTTCTATGCACAAAATATGTGCCACTATTTATCCGTCAAGACGTATACTGCAAAAAAACGTGCAGGACAATGCCGTGTGAACGAAGCCTTACACGTATTGTAATTTGAACTTTAGCGTGAGTCACCTTGAATATCTGCATGGCGGCCACGTCCTCGGCCTCGTTGAGCTTGGTGAGGCTGCACGCCCAACTCGAGCGTCCACTTAGGCCTTACACGTATTGTAATTTGAACTTCTGCGTGAGTCACCTTGAATATCTGCATGGCGGCCACCTCCTCGGCCTCGTTGAGCTTGGTGAGGCTGCACGCCCAACTCGAGCGTCCACTCAGGCCTTACACGTATTGTAATTTGAACTTTAGCGTGAGTCACCTTGAATATCTGCATGGCGGCCACCTCCTCGGCCTCGTTGAGCTTGGTGAGGCTGCACGCCCAACTCGAGCGTCCACTCAGGCCTTACACGTATTGTAATTTGAACTTCTGCGTGAGTCACCTTGAATATCTGCATGGCGGCCACCTCCTCGGCCTCGTTGAGCTTGGTGAGGCTGCACGCCCAACTCGAGCGTCCACTTAGGCCTTACACGTATTGTAATTTGAACTTCTGCGTGAGTCACCTTGAATATCTGCATGGCGGCCACCTCCTCGGCCTCGTTGAGCTTGGTGAGGCTGCACGCCCAACTCGAGCGTCCACTTAGGCCTTACACGTATTGTAATTTGAACTTCTGCGTGAGTCACCTTGAATATCTGCATGGCGGCCACCTCCTCGGCCTCGTTGAGCTTGGTGAGGCTGTGCGGGAGGGTGCGCGACCAGCACCAGAAGCCGGCCGGGAAGCCTTTGTAGCACTCGCCCTGCGTCTCCGCGGCCATGTCCAGCCGCACGCGCTCCAGGCGGTGCTTGCTCAGTCTGCAAACAATATGGGTGCATTAGATAAATAAATAAAATAAATAAATATTATAGGACTTTATTACACAAATTGACTAAGCCCCACGGTAAGCTCAAGAAAGCTTGTGTTGTGGGTACTCAGACAACGATATATATAATATACAAATACTTAAATACATAGAAAACAACCATGAACAAATATCTGTGCTTATCACACAAATAAATGCCCTTACTGAGATTCGAACCCAGGACCGCGGCTTCACAAGCAGGGTCACTACCCACTAGGCCAGACCGGTCGTCAACAAAATATTTGTATGTATGAGGAGAAACTACATAAACTGTCTTTCACGACCATAAAATTGATATGAACAATATTGAATATGCTACATGACTAATTTTTTTTTATGGTATCAATCGATCGGGTTTGTTTTTAGGATCAAATGTCTATATGGGACCCATTGCATTAAAGTGACACAAAAGTCGGAAATTGTAGTCAAAGGCCGACAGTCGCACTTCACTCGCGAAACGCCCTATACAAAACGGCCGGAGGCCGTGACGTCATCGCCCATCTTGTAGTATGGACAAAACAAGAAAATTGCGTTTTTGTCGGTGGAATATTGCGTTTACGTATATAGTTGCTATACAACATTTTTTTGGATGAAATTTAAGGAATCGAATGGTACCCTTACTTTTATCGTTTGTGGAAGTTAAAAAAAAACTTAAATTTTGAAACTTTCAGGTCCTGTAATTTTGTAATTTTTCAATATTTTATTTTAATATCCACATTATTGTGATAAATTGCTCGTTTGCTATCTATTTTAATAGATTTTGTTATAGAATTCGACATGTGTCATTATCTCTATAGAGTAAGTTTTGTTGGGTGACCTTCTAAGCGTATTCCTGAGGAAGTTCCCGGCGTCGGGTCCAGTGGGTCGGCGCAGGCCACCAGCGTCGACGAGCGCGCGGCGCGCGGCGCGCAGCGCGGCGGCCAGGCGCGCGCGCTCGGGCGCCGGCGCGGCGCGGCGCGGCGGCTCGTCCGCCAGCCCGTTGCCCAGCACCGGGCTGTACGCCGCCATCAGCCACGCCGCCTCGTTCTTCTGCGTCGACTCCAGGACTATGCACCTTAACAAAACACTCCCTATAAAGATTTAGTTGAAAAGAGCGAGCCGGGAGGATTGTTTTATCTCGAATGGTGTGATGTCGACCGAAGCGAGAAGGAATCTCGACTAGAGATGCCACGAATATTCGGCAACTATTCAGTATTCGGCCGAATGTTGCCTACTATTCGGCCAAATACCGAATATCTGTTACACCTACTTAAAAAGAAAAATTGCAGAATAAAAATAACCAAAAACTATGTAGGTATATTTAGAATGTATTCTTAGAAAGTTGTTAAATACGAAGACTCTTTTTTGAGCATTTGTTGTTTAAAAAACATTTTATTTTTACCATGAGTCTGTTTTGTTTGACTCTATTCATTAATGCTGTTCAACAAAAATATATCTTAGCTAACGTCATCTAACGTTGAGCTTTGTTAGCGATCAGGTTCATAATAATAGTGACTCAAAATATTCGCATGTTATGCCGAATATTCGGTATTCAGCCGAGAGAGGGGCCGAATATTCGGTATTCGGCCAAAACCACTATTCGGGGCATCTCTAATCTCGACTCATCTTCTCTGAACGACTTCTACGGTGAACTTTTAACCTTTTGGACGCCAACGACCGATAAATCCGCAACGTAGGTTCGACGCCACAGACCGATTAATCGGTCACAGACCACAGAGCGACATCGACCTACGTGCATATACATAAAGTTCAACTTCAGTTTTGACACTTCAATGATGTGGCGTCTGAGTGACAGCTTTTGTGTTTGACACGGCGTGGAAAAGGTTAAGACGATCAAAATCAGGATGCCAAAGCTCGATCGGCGGGAACCATTCCATCTGCCCCATGTCCGATGTGACAAAACATGAAAACGTGTAGAGATATAGGTACCGGTGTCCGTCGTGCTGGCCGTGGTGCGTGAGGCTGATGGTGAGCCCGTTGTCGACGGGGTCCATGACGAGCGCCGCGATGTTGCTGTACGGGTACTCCGCGAGCGCCACTTTGTCCGACGGACGAACTAGGACGACGCCTTCGGCGCCCACTCCGAGGAGTACGTTGGGACCTGAGTAGTTATAGTAGTAAATGATCTTGATAGTATGTTAAATATGTTAATTATTATCAAATAGTCATTTTAGACACTGTAGAGATTTCTTTGGGGATGCTTCTATCGCATTTCTACTGGAACGTAGATGTGAATTTACATAGACATAGACAACCCGGAAAACGTATTTTCTAATACTGATAATTTTTTTACGGGTTTTTATTAGAGATGCCACGAATATTCGGCAACTATTCGGTATTCGGCTGATGTCGCCCACTATTCGGCTGATGTCGCCCACTATTCGGCCGAATACCGAATATCTGTTGCACCTACCTAAAAGGAAAAATTACACAAAAAATAACCAAAAACTAGGTATATTTAATATTTAAAATGTATTCTTGGAAAATAGTTAAATACGAAGGCACGTTTTTGAGCATTTGTTGATTCCAAAATATCTTATTGTTATCATGGGTCTGATTTGATTGACTCTGACTACGTTCATTAATTCTGTTCAACAAAAAATATATCTTAGCAAACGTTGTGCTTTGTTGGCGAACAGTTTTTTTTTATTATAATTGTGACTCAAAATGTTCGCATGTCATGCCGAATATTCTGTCGCCGAATATTCGGTATTCGGGCGAGAGGAGGGCCGAATATTCGGTATTCGGCCAAATTCACTATTCAGGGCATCTCTAGTTTTTATACCCGAGTTAAGAGTTACTAACCAAATTATGGAACCTGTTTTCTGAATTAATTTTTTTTTTTTTACAGTTTTATTTAAGTATGTAATAATCTCTTTCGATATATTTTGGAATGACTGAATTAAATTATTTTTCTATTTTTTTTTTATACACGAAGGGATCGTTTTATTATCAGACTTACCATGCGCCCAGTATCCTTTGTACGTTACAGGGAAGAGAGTGACCCCGTAGAGTGGATACTGCATAACACAGGACAAGTACAGAGCCTTCGCTGTCAGCTCCGCGCGCCCGGCGCCGAACTGCCGGTGCGCTTGAGCCAGAATTGTAGCCTGTTGGTTAAATAGAAAACGTCATATATATATAATAACATATCGTTAAATACACTTCATACCCATGGGTGAACCATGTTTTTCGGAATTCGTGCGGAGTCTGGTGAATTCCGAATTTCAGAGGCCAGATCATTCAGCTACCTTCAAACTTCAACATTTATTCAGCAAATAGGCCACAAGGGCACTTTTACACGTCAACATTGAATTTACATACAAGAAAAAAACTAATAATAATACATCAACAATTATAAAATACAACTAACAGCAACTACCAAATCAAATTAACGTATTACAATTACTTAGAGATGTATAAGGTCTCTTAATGTCGAATTACATAAAAAAACTATAATAATATTATTAAAAAAAAACAGATACATGAAAAAATTAAATCTAAAAAATCTAATCTACACCGCAAGTAATAACAGTTTTTTTCCGATTTCGCTTCATGTTAACGTTATCGCGGAACCAGCTACGAAACTTCGCTCGCTGAGTGTCTACCTGTTCCCTTGGTAGTGACATTGTTCGGTCTCGGCGCAACTCACCCACTGGTGCTGTGGACGTGCGCGCGCGACGCGCTGCGGCAGAAACTGGTCGGGGTGCGCGTAGTAGGCGCGCGTGTGCGGCGGCGGCGGGCTCGGCGGCGGCTCGCCCAGCGACACCTGCGCCTGCAGCCCCGCCAGCTGCAGCGCCACCTTCTCCGACACTGGTCACACTCACCCACTGGTGCTGCGGACGTGCGCGCGCGACGCGCTGCGGCAGGAACTGGTCGGGGTGCGCGTAGTAGGCGCGCGTGTGCGGCGGCGGCGGGCTCGGCGGCGGCTCGCCCAGCGACACCTGCGCCTGCAGCCCCGCCAGCTGCAGCGCCACCTTCTCCGACACTGGTCACACTCACCCACTGGTGCTGCGGACGTGCGCGCGCGACGCGCTGCGGCAGGAACTGGTCGGGGTGCGCGTAGTAGGCGCGCGTGTGCGGCGGCGGCGGGCTCGGCGGCGGCTCGCCCAGCGACACCTGCGCCTGCAGCCCCGCCAGCTGCAGCGCCACCTTCTCCGACACTGGTCACACTCACCCACTGGTGCTGCGGACGTGCGCGCGCGACGCGCTGCGGCAGGAACTGGTCGGGGTGCGCGTAGTAGGCGCGCGTGTGCGGCGGCGGCGGGCTCGGCGGCGGCTCGCCCAGCGACACCTGCGCCTGCAGCCCCGCCAGCTGCAGCGCCACCTTCTCCGACACTGGTCACTCACCCACTGGTGCTGCGGACGTGCGCGCGCGACGCGCTGCGGCAGGAACTGGTCGGGGTGCGCGTAGTAGGCGCGCGTGTGCGGCGGCGGCGGGCTCGGCGGCGGCTCGCCCAGCGACACCTGCGCCTGCAGCCCCGCCAGCTGCAGCGCCACCTTCTCCGATACCGGGAACTCGTCCATCTGCATACAAACAAACGTGTAACCGAGTGATATACTTACAGTTGACATACTAGGGTCTCCACCTCAAACCTCTCATATGCCGCGTTTTTTTTTTCAAATTAGCTTTTCAATCTTAAAAAAATATATATTCAAGTAGGCTTAAAAAGAAGCACTTTTGACAATTCATAAGTGTACAAATAAAATATAACAAATATTCATTGAATTTTAAACAAAAAAATACAATTGATAGTTAGGCACCTATTTCTAGTATATCTATCATACAAAATATGTATAAAAAGGTCAGCATTTAATGCGCACACCTATGATCAGTCACTATGATTCCAACTCATTTAGTAGACACAAATTACATGTTTGCAAGTACATTTTGCTCAAAAAGAACTTTGTAAATGAACGTATACCTTGACGACACTATGCACGGCCTGGGCGTAGAGCAGGGCCACCTCGACGGGGTCGTGCGGCAGCTCGCGCCCGCCGCGGAACAACCGCCGCTTGAACACGAAGCGGTTGTCTGCGGACCCGCCGCCGGGGCCTTGTTGCCTACGAAACAAAACAATACCGATATTATATTATACAAATTCAGGTAAACTCTGAATAGAATAGAATAAGATTTATTCAGGACGCTTATACAACAACATTTTACAAACACATGTCACAAAAACGGTTTAAAACGTCACTGAAAAGGTTTGCACTCAGCTTGGTGTCAAGGTATCTTATGAATACCTTGACGCTATATTAATACCTTGAATCACGATGTAATAGGCTACATGACTAATTTTTTTTATGGTATCAATCGATCGGGTTTGTTTTTAGGATCAAATGTCTATATGGGACCCATTGCATTAAAGTAACACAAAAGTCAGAAATTGTAGTCAAAGGCCGACAGTCGCACTTCACTCGCGAAACGCCCTATACAAAACGGCCAGGGGCCGTGACGTCATCGCCCATCTTGTAGTATGGAGAAAACAAGAAAATTGCGTTTTTGTCGGTGAAATATTGCGTTTATGTATATAGTTGCTAATGTTGCTATACAATATTTTTTTGGATGAAATGTAAGGAATCGAATGGTACCCTTACTTTTATCGTTTTTGGAAGTTAAAAAAAACTTAAATTTTGAAACTTTCAGGTCCTGTATTTTTGTAATTTTTCAATATTTTATTTTAATATCCACATTATTGTGATAAATTGCTCGTTTGCTATCTATTTTACTAGATTTTGTTATAAAATTCAACATGTGTCATCATCCCTATTAGCTTTGAAATGCGCGACAGCGACCAACGAAGGAAAGAACGAACGACGAAAACGTTTGTCCGACAGCAAATTGGACAACGATAGCGTCTGACCGCTACGATACGCTTTTATGTCAAGTGCTACGTCAAGTATGGCACTCCTACGGTATACGAGTATGTATCGTCACAGCCAAGTCTATGCAAACATAGCGTGGTCGGAGTCTAGAAGTACAGTGGGCCAAGAAAGTGGTCTACCACCCTACGGTGGAGGTTCGTTTGAACGTCATGAGACAACAAGGTCGACACACGTACGGTAACTGTACGTCATTGTCAACCTTAGCGATCGTTAGATCTCGCAGAAACTTGTCAAAACTGGTAGACCACTTTCTTGGCCCACTGTACCTACTCAAAGCCTATCTGCACTTTATATGGTTTGATAGCACTTGTACTCACATCTCCCAAGCAGCGATGACGTCGTATAGATAGTGCGTGGCGCGCACGTGCTCCTCCCGATTCCCTCGCTGTTGGTACACGGCCCAGCCAGCCCTTGAATGCGGCGATAGGCCCAGCTTGTCGGCGAGACGTGCGGCCGCCGCCGCTGCGGTGTCGGCCGGGTGCACGTCGATGGCTTTAGTGCGCCCGTCGAGGAAGAAAAAGCGGCAGACTATCGTGCCGAGACGTCGCATCGCCTGATTACAAGATAATCATCAGATCAGTCTTGTTGCGTGTCAATTATAATTATATTGTACTAAATAAATATGTGAGGTGGGAGCGCTGGTGGTCTAGAGGTAAGAGCGTGCGAATTGTAATCCGGAGGTCGCGGGTTCAAAGTGTTCAAACCCCGGCTCGTACCAATGAGTTTTTCGGAACTTATGTACGAAATATCATTTGATATTTAGCAGGCGCTTTTCGGTGAAGGAAAACATCGCGAGGAAACCGGACTAATCCCAATAAGGCCTAGTTTACCCTCTGGGTTGGAAGGTCAGATGGCAGTCGCTTTCGTAAAAGCTAGTGCCTTCGCCAATTTTTGGGATGAGTTGCCCAGCGGACCCCTATAGTTCGTTTTTTTTAGCATAGGAAGAACTCTACAGAAGCAAGCGTGCAGTTTTTATCAGGCTCTTTAATTCTTAATAATTGTTGAATTATCTAATGTAGCATGGTCAATACATATAATTGACTTCAAATTATTACCGCTAAAAGTGCCGGATTTGGTACCACAAGCTTACTTCTACGCCGGGACAACGCGAGGAAGATGATGAAATAAATATGGGTGGTTTCGGATGATAAGTAAGACTTGAAAGGGAAACGGTTTACTATGCAATGTTCGAAGAGTTAGTTTTAGTACTTACCGCGATCTCAACAGTGCTAGGCGGGAGCAACCTCGGCGCGGCGCCTCGACAGTTATCAAGACACCACTGCGCGCAATGCGCCGCCCGGGCCGCAGGCGCTGACGGGGAGACTCGCGCTCTCTGTCGCAACCACGCGCAGTAGTAACGCGAGAGACCGCGAGACGGTTGCCAAGCAACGGCGCACAGGCACAGGATCAGCCATACTCGCTCGGCCCACTCTTCGACGGGGCATTCGGTTATCTGGTTGAAAATAAGTCAATGCTTTTAATCGTATTTACAGTTAGGTGATATTCGAAAATTAAAATTACGATTTTCATTAGACGATCTTACCTGTCTGACGCACTGCACCAATATTTCGTCCCTCAACTCTTCCCGTTCCAACCCTTTGCCAATCAAAGCTTGGATCACCTGTGTCTCCTTATCCGCGGTCAGCTCTCCTCTCATATACCGACACAAATCCTGAAAGACAACATTATTAGTTATTACATTTTTCAACTTAGACTCATAGAGATACGATTCAATTTACAATGTGACTTAGTGAAGTAAGCACAACATACTTTGAGTAATAAAATTTAGACCGTATATTACAACAACAAGATTCAAATTGCAATGCACGTAATACTTACCCGGAATATATTGACGGCAGCCGTAACACTGTCCGGGTCGTGCAGTTGTATGTGTGAGGTGGGTATGTTGTTTCCCTTGTGATACGTTATCATTTCCTCTTTGGTTAGCAGCTCCATGGATTTGCTCTTGCGTGTGAGCGTTGCTATTATTGTACCTGAATAGAAAGGGATATTACTCTCAAAACTATTAACCCCTAACCCTAAGATTATATTTATTCACTTTTTATTAAAATACACCCCCTTGTCATTTCTGTGCATGCATACGCTATAAACTTCCTGAATTAGGGCTCATTTAGACGGTGCGAGAACTCGCATGCGAGTTTCATTACATTGCGTCATTTGATCGGTCGGCTGAATTGATGTCACCTCAATGGTTCGCAATGTAACTAAAATCGTATACGAGTTCGCGCGCCGTCTAAATGAGCCCTTAATATGTCAGCACAGCTTTTTTGTTGTTTGAGTGGTTCTTAAAACGGCACGTCACGTCAAAATGACAATATTCTTACCTTCAGGCGACCTGGGGTGGTCATTGAAGTACAGCTTAGCGAACTCGCTAAGGTCATTTGTGGCGTCCGCGGGCGGGGTGGTGGGGGGGGCCGCGGAGGCGGGCGGGCTGGCGGCCGCCTCCATCTGGTGGAGACGACGCTCAACGCGCTCCTTGCGACGCGCGTTGCGTTCTGTGCTCTGTACACATGGAAATAGAGTACTAACTTGACTACGGTTTTTTTGACAAATTCTTCACATTTCTGAAATTCTTTATAAATATAATCTAACTCATTATTCATCAAAATCGACTCAATAATCCCGAAGTTTTGGATAATAAGATAAGTATAAACATAATACAGAGTTTTTTTAACTCAAGACAGTTTTCATCTATGGATCTTCAATCGTTTCGGATTTCCTACTGTCCTATTAAAAAAAAACACTGTGTATAGACGCTGAAAACCTGTTTTTGTCGTTTGAATTTGATGTTAGATGAAACAAGCCCGAAAACATTATTTTCTGATATCGGAACTATACCTAAGTCACTGACAATCCAACCTCTAGACTGAGCTTAGGTCAATTCTTTCATGAAACCGATGATGCCAAAAATACGGGGGTGCGGGGGGACGACGTGAGCGAATCCCGTGCCGTGATTGGTCCGTTCAAAGACACGGACCAATCACGGCACGGGATTGACTCGAAGATGGAGTAACGCTAACGTATGTGTGGCAGAGGGGGTAGCGCGACTATGCTATGTCTAGAGGTTGGATTGTCTGTGACCTAAGCAAAGTTTGGCCTTCGCCACCCACAACTGAATTATTTAATAAAACCGCACAAACTTACATTAGTATCCCCGTTCATCATGTTCGGCGGGCTAATGCAGGTGTCCATGGGCACGGGCGGCGGCGTGGCCGACTTGCGTGACGTCATACTGCTCGTCATAGAGGGCGGGAGCTTCTGTGACGTCACGCTGCTCGTCATGATGTTCGGCGGTTTGGGCTGGGGCGTCTTTTGAACGGGCAACGGCGGCAGTGGCGCCGCAGGTTCAGGTTCAGGCTCACGCGTTGAGAAACTACGGAAAAATATGTGTCTTTGTACAGAGCGTAACTTCAGTAAAACATTAAAATTAACATGACTCCTGAGTGAATTAAGTAGACCAATTTTAGTGATAAGTGACGCTGAGTTAGGAGCCAACTGGTTTCGTACCTTTCTGTTAGTAAAACGTTTTGTTCCCTAGATAAATCAGGTGAGGCGTTCTGCCTTCCCTTACTTCCTCTACTGCTACAACTTGAATCGGTGACTCACAACGCAGAAGAGAAAGCAAACTATTTACCACATTTTTTTATTTGCCAGTCTTTTCGAGGTTTCTTCGTGCCTCAGCGAGGGCAGCGCGACACCTGCAGCACCACCTGGCACGACACGACATCCACGTCTTATTTCTTTTTTACCTACAAAAAGGTACTTACGCAAACGCTACTTAGTGTTGAAGTCAACAAAGCCAACCCGTGCCTTTTTGAAGTCAGAAGCGCTTGCTTGCATGCAAGCTGTGCCTAAAAAAGTGCTCGTGACGACTCTAACTTGTTTACTTCCATGCTCTGCGAGACAATGTATGTAGCTTGTCATTATAAAAGGGTCTTGGCATACTTAGAGTAGAACACATTGGAAACCTTCTAGCCGTAAGTCACGCAATCTGAAGAGAGACGCCGGTGTTTTCTGCGATGCCTCATTTTCGTATCAATAGGCTGCTGAAGCCTATCTTTAATTATTAGCTAGCAGCACCATTATACAGCTATAATAACGAATAAATGCTTAGTTACTTACCCATTCTCTGGCGGTAGCATAGGTGGCGGCGGCGCTGGCTCGGGCTCGGCGTTCGGTCGCGGTATGACTGCCTCGTATATTGGTTCTTTGCCGTTCAGTACTGAGAGTTTCCCGTTCGGTATTACGCCGTTTGTGAGTTCCGGTGGAGTTGTGTCTACAAGAAATTGAAAGATTAATAGGCGAAGAAGAATACTTTAAAATTTAGTGCACCGGTTAATGTTGAAAAATGTGACAACACATCTAGACATGAATTTAAATTACTATGTTAAATTTCAAACCTATCAGTGCGATAGTTTTTCCGCAAAGTGTACCACAAGAATGCATAGTTTGTCGAATAGTGATTAAATGGATTTGTTCTTGATCCGATGTCGGACAACTGCTATTCACAGGTTTTGAATGGAAATTTAAGATCAAATCCATCCAATCCAACGAATGATACAAATACAAATGCATTTATTTCATTACTTTTTACATCAGTTCTTAGGTATAATATAAGGGTTAGGTAGGTAATTAGTCCATCTTAGGTATATGAAGTATGTAGGTAAGTATTTATCTAAACATTGTGCAACAAATTGTGTAAGTAATGAAAAAGGTGCGGGTACAGATTGCTGAATTTAAACCCGCCCTTGGTCAGCTAATTGGAATGGTATTAAGATTAAATAATTTTTAAATTAAAAATAATTAAAAAAAAATTAAATTATGAATGATGACGAATCGAAATTTTGTAAGCCTTGAGGTCCACATACCTTTGCCTGGCGGTGGCGGCGGCGGCGGTGGTCCAGCCGGCTCGGGCAGCGTGCACAGCGGCGGCGGCGGGAACACCGGCGACTCCGGCACCGGCTCGGCCGGCGGCGGCGGCGGCGGCAGGCTCGCCGACAGCACGTCGCTCCCGCTCGATGACGTCATCACGCCGTTTATCGACGTCGACATGAGCCCGTTCATCGATGACGTCATCGCGTTACATGTGCCGTTCATAGAGGCAGTCATGACGGTGCCGTTGCTGCTGGATACGGGGGTGGACGGTTGGAGGATGGATGTGAGGGGAAGGGAAGAGGGCGGGGGTGGTATGGCGTCTGAAGGCGCGCCGTCCGGTTTGCGCTGGGCTTCTTTCGTGGATTTGCTTAGCTCGTTCATCTCGGCAGCGAGGACATGTTCCAGCTATAGGAATAAATGTAGGATAAATCAGGGATCGGAACCGGTTTTTTGCAAAAACTTAGAAATAACCATATTTTTCGAATTATTTTATACTCGAAATGTAGGTCTCAGTTGTGTTTTTAGGTTACGACTTCGTATTATTAGATTGCCCAATTAGAAATGAAGTAATTAGCAAAGAACGAAAAAATACCATTTCCGTTCCCATACAAAAAATACCGGTATCCGATCCCTGGGATAAATTAATCAGGAGTGATTCCCTTTAGCGTCATCTGTTTATAACATAGAGAAATATAGTAAGACAAGAGTGCTCACTCCATACTTTAGTTCAGACTATTAATTTCAGTGTCTACATCTAGCATCGAGTAGCGGAACTATAAGTACTGCTACTTGACAATAGATGTAGCACCGACCGGAAAGTCTTATCTCAACAGCATAAGACTTTCCGGTCGGTGCTACATCTATTGTCAAGTAGCAGTACTGATAGTTCCGCTACTCGATGCTAGATGCTAATAGTCTTTTTGGTAGGTACTAAAACTGATATATGGAGTGAGCACTCTATGTATTTTTTTCTCTATGGTTTATAATGAGATGTTTCTTAGCTTTTTTTAGAAACCAAATTATTAACACTACAATTCCCTACAGTACCTACCTAAACATCACAGTGACTGTTTGAACTTTCCAAGGACAGTACGCGTAAACAAGTGTCGCTTACGACGGCGACGAAGGTTAGGCAGATAAATATTATATAACCAATCCTCTTTTGTCAGAGCTGTGAAGTTATGTCGAGGGTTCCGGATTGAAGTACCGCTCCAGTTGTTTAATTAAGTGTAAGGCCTGAGTGGACGCTCGAAGCGGAGCGTTCGGCGGGGCGTGCAGCGGGGCGTCGGGCTCACAAGTGATTTGAGCAGCGTGCACTAAGGCCGCTCCTACACGTTTGCATTTGTTTAACATGCACGCCGCACGCCCCGCCCCGCTGCACGCCCAACTCGAGCGTCCACTCAGGCCTTTACACTAAAGCCCTTGCTGTGTAGCGACCGTGTGGTCGCCGACAAGTCTTCAGACCGCGTGGCCTTGGCCGTGTAGACAGTTGTTTCCAACAAAATTTGACCAAAACTGACCAAGGTCAGACGGCTTGTCGGCGACCGTGTAGCAAGGGCTTAAAGCTTTGGATTCCTCCGAAAACGGTGCCGTCATATGACGGCCGTCATATAGCGGCTGCAAAAGACGGCCGTCTTTACGGTGGCGACATGTGGAAAGTACCACGGCGTCATAACACACCGTCATCCACCAAGGTCAAAGCGGCAAATTTGAAAAATGTAGGCGCGATGGGATAACGTCCCATAGAAAATTTGAATTTCGCGCCTTTTCCTACTGACAAGATTTGCTTGATCATCTATAATTCACTTGGAGGATGAAATATCATCAGACAAGGAAAATAATCGTAGTACGGAATCATTTATTCAAATCTCGTGTCATTTATTCCAAAATGGCGTCACCGCTATCTAATAAAACGTTCACGAAACTATCGACAAGGTCATGACGGCCGTCATCTTACGTTACGTTGACAGTCAACGTAACGTAACGCCGTCTAGGAAACCGCGCCATCTTGTTTACATAGACAACGTTCTAGTGACGTCAGTCAACGCTATATAGCGGCCGTAATATGACGGCACCGTTTTCGGAGGAATCCAAAGCTTTAGGCGTAGTGCAGACGTACCTCCTGGTGCAGGTCCTCGGCCAGCCGCTCCATGGAGTCGCCGATCTCGGCGATGCTGGGCTGGTGCGCGGGCTGGCCGTCGGGCGCGCCGCGCTGCGCGGGCACGTCGGCCAGGAAGTCGAACAGGTTGTCCAGGTTGACGGAGTCCACGCGCCCGCTCGGGTTGGCGAGCCCGCGGAGCTGGTCGGCCATGTTTTCGAGCTCGACTCGCTCCTGGTTCGCTTTCTCCGCGAGGCTGAAAAATAAAGGAATAGAATAAGAGTAGTTTTTTAATCGTAAACCCACAGACAATACACATAATTAAAGTGTAATTCTATGGAACTTGCTAACTATGTAAATAAAAGTCACTAGTAAATTGACATTTAAGGGGCCCACTGATTACCAGTTCGCCGGACGATATTAGCCTGTCAGTTGTTTGGAACTGTCAAATTATTCCTTTAACTGACAGGTTGATATCGTCCGGCGGACTGGTAATCAGTGGGCCCCTTTAGATACAATTTTAATATGGCGGTTTGTTTACATAGTTAGTAAGTTCCATAGAATAACACTTTACACAAAAAGAACATAGTGAGACTAAAGTGTCACGAAATGGCACCATCTCGGCATGTTGCTGGCGACTTCCAGCTCTGATCTTCCGATAAATTCTTTAATTATTTTGATAAAGGGGCCATTTAGGAACAAAATCTGTGTTAAGGAATGCAAAGATTTAGAGTTTTAGATTATTTAACGGGATTAAATGCCGCCGCTTACCGTTGTCTATGGCTACTCTTAGTGTAAGGCCTGAGTGGACGCTCATGTTGGGCGTTCAGCGGGGCAGGGCGTGCGGCGTGCATGTCAAACAAATGCAAACGTATAGGAGAGGCCTTCGTGCACGCTGCTCAAATCACTTGTGAACCCGACGCCACGCTGCACGCCGCCGAACGCTCCGCTCCGAGCGTCCACCCAGCCTTACCTGTCACGCTTCACTAACCTGTTCCGCTCCTCCCTCAGTTTGATCTCCTGGTTGACCCGCTTCATCTCTCTAAGCGCAGCCGCCACTTCCCTCGCGAAGGCGCCTCTCAAGTGCCGCTGAAGCGTTAAAGTGGCGCGGCGCAGTCGAAGGAACGCGGCTCGCTCCTTCCAACCGCGCCACGCCGCCTGGAGCACGATCACGGCGTTGCGCCATTGGAGGTATTGGCGGCGCTTTACGGAGCCTTTGTACCACTGCGAATTCATATGTTACGGTTAGATACTACCAATCGGAATCGAAACGATACTAAGACTATTGAAATTCTATTTCCTTTTAGCGAGACGAAGGTCAGTGTCCGAATCGGCGGCCGGACTTAATCACATAACTCGTTTTTCTAAATAGTATAAAATTGCCACTTACTCTTTGTAACCGTAACGCTGAAGATTGCAGTAAATGTGTCCGTTTGGCTTCGAGAGGCATATGTACCGAACTTCTCATGAATATCTTCGTGTGACCGATCTGCCAGTCGCCTTGCGGCGCGTTCACAATTGACATTACAGTTCTGAAAACAAAATAATATTGATATGATATTTTTCATATAATTCGATTCAGACAACAGATGATAATATGTATCTAGAAACTGAGTTGTATCCCCTAACTCATAAAAGATACTTGCTGTACTTGAATCTTGTAGATATCGACGGCCGAGTGTTAAGGTTGGTTGCACCAAACTGTCTGTCATAACTCATAGTTAAAACGTTCGAAAAATTGTATAGTACGGGAAGTTTCCTAGTTTACTGATGAGTGAGTTGAACAATGAGAATTTGAAATAGAGGCGGATTGTTGAGACTAGGCCAAAGCTATGGTGCAATCTTTTCGAACGATGGCACCATACCTTTGGCCTACTGTCGAGTAAATGTTTGATATTTAACAAATTAACACATATCAGTGAAATAATAAGGATCAAAGTCAAATGGCGTTCGAACAGTTTTAATCTAATATTTAAAACTTTCGCGTTTTGAACACATATATAGACGGGTCTAACGGGAAATTTATTCACATACCTTTATTTACCGACGTTAATCACATCAGTCATGTTTTACTCTTCTGTCGAAAGATGGCAGTAAATGTAGTATTGCTACATAATTTACTGTGACAGTAACTCTCTATACACTCTATTCTCTTTGTCACTACATAGTATAAAACGAAGTCGCTTCCCGCAGTCTGTCTGTATGTATGCTTAGATCTTTAAACTACGCAACGGATTTTGATGCGGTAAATGCGATTCAAGAGGAAGGTTTATGTATAATTTGTTAACCCGTGCGAAGCCGGGGCGGGTCGCTAGTGGTTAATAAATCCGCTAGTGTGTACTCACGCCACGTCGGGCTGGCGGCGCGGGTGCGGCAGCAGGCAGCGGTAGCGCGCCTGGAAGGCGGCCGTGGGCAGGTGCACCGGGTACCCGTCGCGGCGGATGCGCACGATCTCGTTCATGCCCAGGTAGCGCAGCTGCTCCAACACGAGCTGGTCGGTGTATGTGCCCGCCTCTTTGAGCTCGTTCGGCTTTATGCAACGGACGTACCTAAAATAAGCGAAGGTCATTATCATTAGCCGGCGGCAACTAACATTTTTTACGGTGAAAAAGGAGATTAAAGAAGTGATAATGAAGAGTGGGGTTCTACTGGAATTAAACGGAAAGATTTTTTAATAGGCTGTAGCCGCGCACGACAGTTGACGTCTGTGGCGGTTAAAGGCGTTACACTATAAGGGCTCATTTAGACGGTGCGAGAACTCGCATGAGAGTTTAATTACATTGCGTCAGTTGATCGGTCGGCTGAATTGAGGTCATCTCAATGGTCCGCAATGTAACTAAAATCGTATACGAGTTCGCGCGCCGTCTAAATGAGCCCTAACTCTATAGTTTCAGAAAATTTAATGTAGTACCTAAATAATTTACAATTTTCGGAAATTTTGAGTGTACAGCTAGGTACAGCCAGCAGCAGAGGTTGCTAAGCAGGCGGTGTTCAAAATTACCTCGACGCGCACTTATTCTCTTAACAATAGAGTCATGTCAAGATCATTTTGAACATCTCGCCCGCTTAGCAACTATTGCTGCTGACTGTATGTGATGATATTAAGTTAAATGCTTACCATACGTCGGTGGCTTGTAACATATCAACCAGCGACTGCAGCTGTGCTCTGAACGTGTCTACGACGGTCGGCCGACCTTTGGATGTCCCTCGCTGCGTTGTGCCCATTGAGCTTGGACTTGAAAGCGATAAGTCCTGTCAAATTGATTTAGAATGTAAGTCTGCAGTCAGAAACTGATAGAAGTACTTAGTTTGTTTTATGTGAGGTTATAATATTAATTTACAACTTTTATGTATTCTTAAATGGTATCTTGTACAGATAAGTGTAAGGCCTGAGTAGACGCTCGAAGCGGAGCGTTCGGCGGGGCGTGCAGCGTGGCGTCGGGGTCAGGAGTAATTTGAGCAGCGTGCATTAAGGCCGCTCCTATACGCTTTATTTGTTTAACATGCACGCCGCACGCCCCGCCCCGCTGCACGCCCAACTCGAGCGTCCACTCAGGCCTTACACTAACTCGTGTCAGTCGAAAATAGCTGATACTGGATTTTTTTTAGGTGATAAATTAAGCGTAGAAAAAGATCTTTCAGTTTTCATCCCCTAATCAAATTTACGCAGACCCGATTAGTATGCGGGACAAGCACATACAAAATTCTCGAACTAACCTGCCCCGGAGGCGCCAAATCCTGGACGTAATCGGCTAATTCCCTGACAAAGGGGTTCGCTGATCTGCTCAAGTGGTCTATAAACGCGTCCTGCTGCGTGTCTCTGTTCTTGTCCACGAAACCTTGCACGCTGTAGCATACCTGCACAAAGTTACATACGATTATAGCACTTAATCACATTTTGATAAGGTATTTTATTCTGAAAAGGTAAAAGTATAAAGTTTTCATAGGACTCTTTGTACTACAACTTACCGTGCCCGCATAATGCTGAACACCAAACTCTTCCTCCCATTTGCGTCTAGAACCTTTCACAAAGCTCTGGTGCTCGCCGAATTCACCCTGGATATTCGTCAGGTACGCGCCATCTGAGCCCTGGAACAATTAGAATAGCAATGATACGTTGGCACTTGTATAATGTAAACGGGTAATTTTGTGTAAAGATTTTTATAAGAAACTACCCATTTTCATTCCTCTCGAATTTGCAGTGCAACAAGTGGCAAAACAGTGAAATGTTTATTATTAGGTAGATACATAATGTAGCAGTTATTTTGTGAGCAGATGTAGGAGCAAGAACAAATGGGACCTGACCTGATTGACTCCATAATGACATTTCGTGACTGAAATCCGACATGTCATCAGCTAATCGTGTCATTTTAAAAAGTAAAATCAACTAAAGATCGACTGTTGTTCTTCTGCGACATCTTTAATCAATTGTTTTTCTTTGAGGTGTATCTTTTAGACTTGAGTAGTAGTTGAACAATATCTTACTTTGGGCATATGGCACTGTTCACTAAGCAGTTTGAGCAAGCTTCGCGGCGGTTTCTCCAGCAACTCGAGGCATGCCGCGTTGTCCGTGAACTGGATTTGGTTGTACACTATGCCTTCTTGACGGTACTGAAAGAAACAGATTCGTTAAAACACCACAGGAAGATATGTTTCATATTTGCAAATTTTCAGCACGAACATTATCCTATTGATAATAACTTCTAGCCGATCAGAGACCTATAAAAAGGTTTCCTGTTCCATTCTAATTTGAATCTTTGTGTTGACAAATCAAAATTGCATTTTTCTTGGCAAGTTTTGACGTGTGGGCGGCGAGAGGGTAAAGTCGCGTGTAAATAACTTTTTGCACATCGAATCCACTGTTAAATGAGTACTTTGTACTCGAGCTTATTTCCAATAACGTTTTAAAAAAAAAACCGGCCAAGTGCGAGTCGGACTCGCGCACGGAGGGTTCCGCACCATCAACAAAAAATAGAGCAAAACAAGCAAAAAAACCAAAAGTACTGACCCCGCACGACGTTGCTTAACTTCGGTCAAAAATCACGTTTGATGTATGGGAGCCCCACTTAAATCTTCATTTTATTGTTTTTAGTATTTGTTGTTATAGCGGCAACAGAAATACATC
Organism: Cydia amplana; assembly: GCF_948474715.1. Taxonomy (NCBI): domain Eukaryota; kingdom Metazoa; phylum Arthropoda; class Insecta; order Lepidoptera; family Tortricidae; genus Cydia; species Cydia amplana. The sequence continues at coordinate 8,034,275 of NC_086085.1, forward strand.
ATCTGTGAAAATTTCAACTGTCTAGCTATCACGGTTCGTGAGATACAGCCTGGTGACAGACGGACGGACGGACAGCGGAGTCTTAGTAATAGGGTCCCGTTTTTACCCTTTGGGTACGGAGCCCTCAAAAGCAAACAGTAAACTCACAATTTCTTGCTCCAACGCGAACACGTAGTTATTAAAGAACATGTGCAGCTTCTCGTTGGCGTAGTTGATGCAGAGCTGCTCGAGCGAGTTGGAGGCGAAGTTCTCGAAGCCGAATATGTCGAGCACGCCGAGCGAGCGCGGCGCCTCGCGGCCCGGCGCCGAGCAGCTGTTCACGTGCCGCACCAGCCACGCGAATGTCCGCGAGTACAGCGCTCGCGCCATGGCGTGACGGTTTTCACGGGCCTGTGGACAGCGTTTATAGTTTGTAGCTTTCTAATAGACCCCGAAGGCTAATCCTATTGTCTATTGTTAAGAAAAACCTCTCGTGCCACGTGCCACAACCACCTGCATAAAAAATCGGTACTTCGGTTACTGAGTGCCGGCGAGTCGAACGCTACAGAACCAGTCTAAAATATGTCATCGAGATGCGTAACAAAGGCGCGTTATCGGAGAGCGCACCTACACTGGTTTTTTGAGCGTTGGACTAGCCCGCGCTCAGGTGCCAAATAGAATAATTAGGACCCTTTTTTGCAGGTAAGTAGCACGTGCGGTTTTACTGAACAATAGACAATAGGATTAGCCTTCGGGGTCTATTAGAAAGCTACAAACTATACTTTATAACTCCGTAAGGCGTAGGTCCTACCTGTAGCACTAATCATTTGAATGTTATTTGAACCATTTTCAATTGGAACAGAGTTGAATTTCTTTTGTATCGTTCGATTTAAAATAAAAGAAATTTTACCATATCGTCGCTATACTTACTCAACCTCATATCTGCAACAATAATTTGATGGAAATGTCGCTTTTCTTTCATTCGGAATACGGGTGTTTTTGTCATCAAATGAATGTTGCAGATACGAGGTTGAGTAAGTATAGCGGCGATATTTGGACAATGTGAAGCCATTCAAAAGTATTCTTTAACATCGAAGTTTCACGTTCCCTACCTCATGTAACCTGAGCGGAATGTCGGTAACGTTGCCCCGCACGTTGATCTGCCGCTCGAGGAGCACCTTGTGGGCGGTAGGTTGCGCCAGGCCCAAAAGGTTCGCAACAGCGTCTACCGCTTCTGCATCTTCCGGCGCCAGGGCGCTGCGTTCTCCGTCCACATCCTAAAAGTCACCAAAAACAAAAGTTACACGACTTTGAATGGTTATTATCATAATTTTCAATAGATAATAGCGATATTGAACAGTCCCTAAGATATCTGCAGCTGTTGGCTTAGCACGAAAGGGCCGCGACAGTATCTCGCGGGCGAGATAGACTATCCGTCATTTTCTAACAGTATTAATTACAAAGAGATGGGTAGTCTATTTCGCGCGCGAGATACTGTCGCGGCGCTCTCGTGCTAAGGCTACTGCACTTGAAGCACAATCTGGGGCTGACTTCCAGTGTGGTTCTCCAGATCTAAAACAACCCCAACAATTTTTTTTATCCAACTAGTAGGCATATCACTACATAGTATGTATAAAACAAAGTCGCTTCCCGGTGTCTGTCTGTCTGTATGCTTAAATCTTTAAAACTACGCAACGGATTTTGATGCGTTTTTTTTTAATAGATAGAGTGATTCAAGAGGAAGGTTTATGTATAATTTGTTAACCCGTGCGAAGCCGGGGCGGGTCGCTAGTAGGTTATATAGCAACGCAACCAAGTCTACCTGAAACTGTACGTTCCCAAGCCACAGCACCGCTGCCAGCACTTTGAACAGTCCTTCGCACATCTGCAGCGGCACTTGTAGAACTGTCAAGGCCAGCTGTAGGGCCTCCAGCTTGCCCTGCTCGCCGCCCAGGCCTTTGCGAGCGTCCTCGTCTTCTGGGCGAAGGTATTTGAACTGAACTCCGTCGCGGAGACGGAGGGCTGTGCGTAGTTCGGCGTTGTGCTGGTATAAAAGACAAAACCCCATCAATATTTTAATAAAGTATTTCTCAGCGGAAATCAATGAAATGAAACACAGCTTAAGGGTAACATTCCATTTCTGACCGCAGCTGCACTACTGGTACTGAACGCGTCGCTGTTACTGTCAATTTCCATAGTAAAATGAACAGTAGTGCAGCTGCGGTTGGAAATGGACTGTCACCTTAAGAAAACTCTCTTGTAGTTGGCCCCGCTTGCCTTATCCACCTTATAGAACACAACTATTATAGTTGGGCTCTCTGTACGAAGGACTGATGATTCTGTTCCGTTCGAAAAATAAGTTTCGGGGCGTCGCGTGCTGAATCCTGTCGCGAGGATCTAATCACTTATTTTTAGCGAAGCGGAGGAATTTCGTGTTTCGTTTATTTGACATTAGAACGTACCTTAGCGCCCTCAACCAGCTGATAGAACACATGGTAGTTGGTCTCTCTTGGCGAAGGGCCGGTGATCCTAGCCCGCTCCAAGAGGAAATCGCGCAGCACCGCGCCGCGAATGCCTCCGCGGTTGTCGAGCCGCACCTCCACGAACTTTCCGAAGCGAGATGAATTGTCATTGCGAACTGTTTTTGCATTGCCTGAAGTATAAGAGTAATATCGAGTGTCAGGTACAACAGCAACTAATACAGAGAACGTAAAGTTTTGTATGTATACGCGGTCAAACAATAATACTTTATTATATAATATAATTTAAGAGATAAGGAACGGGTTTGACTAATAGTTACTTTATTATGTAATTATGTGTAAAATAATGTGGATTGAATAAATATATTTAAACTATAATAATCATCTGATTTATACAATTCATAATCGTCTGCGTAATCTGGTTAATAATAATAATATTATGGAAAATATTAGTAGATATGACTGCGACAGTTTTCCTTGGATTCGGCCATTTCTTTCTGGATAGCTAGATGGAAAGACCACAACTATTCATTCACCTACAAAGCTGCCAAAAACATTGTTCAGACAGGTTCATACTATAGGTACTATTTCGGTAAATACGAAGTAAAGGCTTCGTCACACAGGCGCGTTTTCCGGCGCGTCAGGGTTGTATATGTAAAAGCTCACGCGCCACCCGGAAAACGTGCCTGTGTGACGAAGCCTTAAGTACGAATAGCTGATTGTATATGATCACTGACCATCCAGCCTCTAGACATAGCATAGTCGCGCTACCCCCTCTGCCACACATACGGTAGCGTTACTCCATCTTCGAGTCACGCCTACACCGCTTACTTCAGTCGGCGGACCGGGCTCGGTGTAGAAACTTCGGTAGCTCGAAGAAGTTTTTGCTATCAAAAATGCATTATTGTTGTGTCAAATTGTGTGGCAAGAACACTAAAAACTCTGGTGTACAAAAAAATGGCATTTCATTTCACAGGTAAGCCGATTTTTTAGAGATTTGGATAAAAAAATATTTTAATTTAAGCGTCTCATCAAATTTGACAGCGCTTGAAACTCGATGACGTCTTTTAAGAAAGTCTCTTTCTATCGCGCTGCATCCGTATACATCCTTTCTTGTCTTTTATTACGTGACATTCCTAAGCCCAAACTAGTGATGTCCATATCCATAGAATGTGATTGTTTACTATTGATAAGGTAATTCAATTCAAATCGCATAGGTATTTGCGAAAAATTCACTATAAAACAAATAAATAATATGAGAAGTACACTTACGGTCAGGTACCAATTTTCCCTTGAACATAACCGATATTGTCAATTCAGCACTACATAGGTACTCGTATTACTTTTAGCGATTATAAAAACATTGCAAAAATTAATCACAAGACCAATTTTATACAAAAACACACGGTTGCAATTTAAAATGCATTATTTTGATTCCATTTTTGTTGAGAATAGTGGGCGCCGGTTTAACTTTTTAATTTTTGCTTTTTTTCTGTGTACGACTGCCAACATGGCAATGATACTTGAACATTCGGCCAAATAATTTAAACCTCATTTAGTTAGATTGTGTTAAATAACATTTCATTTACATAATAACAAATCAATATTTGATTTAAACCATGTAATAACTCTTAATAGAATTATACAGGATGTTTTTAATGGGTGGGTATAGTAGGATACCGCGAATACAGGGTGGATTTTCTTTTTGGCTCAGTGAGGGCAGCTACCAGATCCCGTACTGCTACGAGAAAACGGTCTTAAGAGACCTTCCCTCGATTTTAAATTAATGAAGATTGGCATTTACAGATTTTGGAAAAAACATACAGGATACGAGAAAAAGGTCATTTTTGACAAACTTTTTTTTATGCCAATCGATCCCATTCCTATTGAGGATCAAAAGCTTGTATGGGAGCAAAAAAAAATTTCATGCTAGAAAAGCCACAAATCGAGGAAAACTTTTCCCATAATATTTGAATGAAAATGAAAACTTTTATTTTTCACATGCTACTTTTGTATGCCAATCGATTCCATTCCTATCCAGTATCAATAGTTTCCTAGGGGTCGACTTACGGTAATGTACTAAAAAGCCACAAATTAATAAAAACTTTTTCCATACATTTACTATGGAGAAAATGTGAAATTTATTATGGGAAAAGTTTTCCTCGATTTGTGGCTTTTCTAGCCGGAATTTTTTTTTGCTTCCATACAAGCTTTTGATCCTCAATAGGAATGGGATCTAATTTGAAATCGAGGGAAGGTCTCCTAAGACCGTTTTCTCGTAGCAGTTCGGGATCTGGTAGCTGCCCTCACTGAGCCAAAAAGAAAATCCACCCTGTATATAAAGCCGCAACCCGAGTGATTAATTGACATAATTGCTCTCCCAGAAGGGGGTTCCTGGGGTATTTGACTTTGATACGGTCGTATAGAGGGGGTGGTTTGGTGACTTCCAGAAAAATCCGACTTTTGGTCTACCGGATTATCCGACTTTTGGTCACTAAACGGTGACAGATACGTGGGAGATGCTCGACCAAATGTCATAGAGGGACGCTGACAGTTTCTGAAGCCGCCATTATTTTTTCAAAATGGCGGATTCAAAATGGCGATCATTTTTCAAAATACTCCCAGCGCGCTAAAATTTTGGTCACGAAAACTCGGGGTCACCTAGCTGTATTCCTATGGATTTTTTTTAATAAAACCAATATGGCGGTAAAAATGGCCACTTATTTTTTATGAAAATCTTCAAAGGTGAGAGATAGGTGGGGGGTGCTCGACCAAATGCCATAGAGGGCCCGAGACAACACAAATTGCATTTAAAAAGTTTCAAAATGTACTAACTAACATAAAAACACCTTGTAATACCATGGTTGCAATAAAGAATTATGATTATGATTATGATTATGAAAATGGCCGTCTTTTTTTTTTCAAGTTGGTCTGAGCGCGTTGAGATTTGGCATGCGGCGAGCTTGGGGGCCCAAGATTAGTATGTGAATTATTTTTTGAAAACACTCAAAATGGCGGCGGACACGGGCAAAGGAAAATTTCCAAGTAGGTTAAGCGAACCCGAAGGGCGAATATCAGGCTGGGAGGCCGAAGGCTGACCCGCCGAAGGCCCGAAGCCTTCACCCCGACACCCAAGCGTGCAACCCTCAGTAATTTAAAGCGAGGCCGAAGGGCGAGCTGCGTGAAGAAGTGCTTCCAAGCAGGGATGTTGCGAATATCCGCATCCGCATCTCGTCTCGTCTCGCGCTTCTCTAAATCCCATAAGACGCCTTTTTACCAATAGTTTATTTTTAAATTAATTATATAAAGCAGATACACCTGCTAACGAAACCACAACGTTATGGGTTAATGTTTTCGAACGAACGAATCAACATAGCATTCAAAACATGCTTGCATATTATTACTGTTATTACATTATTGACCGTGATTGACAATGTTATTATTCAACGTGTCACATCACTAGCGCCCGGCAGATATTACTGTCTGACGCCCACGTGTGTTTGAACGGACCAATCACGGCACGGGACTCGCTCACCTCGTCCCCCGCACCCCTGTATTTTTGGCAGCATCGGTTTCATGAAAGAATTGGCCTAAGTTGAGTCTAGAGGCTGGATGGTCAGTGTATATGATATATGTAAGGGCTAAAGTTATTACCAAATGCTTCCAAAACCGTGTTGGCTTCTAGTATCTGTTGTTCCGCCCACGTGGCCTGGCCGCCAGCAGCGCAAAGGTACTGTAATATCAATTTCGTCGTCTCCGTCTTGCCAGCGCCGCTTTCCCCCGAAATCACTACGGACTGATTTTTCTCACCATTCTAAAAAGAGAGATTAATTCTAAGTAATTATACTTGCAGATTAAAAGGGTTTAATGTTGATTGGCAGTTGACAGCCGTTTCCCGACACCGCTGGATCGATTATCAATCTTAAGCAGGATGAGATATTTGTATCTGCTTGATGTTGAAACTGGCAACAGCGAGTCACTACGGAAGTATAAATCATATAAATGTGCCAACATTATATTTTTTGTAGGTACTTGATAAGTAGGTCATACGATAATGCCCGCGATTTAATTTTGCGCTTACTCGTGAAACAAAAACTTGACACTGTATGAGTAAATATGTAACTAGGGGGTTAGGAATGGAACTGTTTCTAATATAAAGTTAGAGTTTGCTTACCCGTAGTGAGCTATAGGCGGACTCCGCTAAAGCAAATACGTGCGGCGGCAGGTTCCCAAAGGCTTTGCCTCGAAATTCTTGCATGTGCTCCTGTAACATTCAAATTATTTTACCGTTAGAGTATATTTTTCTCAGTAATATGGGAAGCATCAAAATCTTCTGAGAAAATAGCGTATGTAAGAAATTAAAATGTGTCAACTCTGTTAAAATAAGTTGACAAAGTGTGATATATGGGTGCTTCAATTAACAATATAAACAGTATTAGGTACTTTTTAATGTCATATACATAAACGGAAAGGAATTTAAGGAATGAATGACATGGCTTATAGCGTAACTCGCTTATTGAAAGAGCGTTCATCAATGATTTCCTCTGATTGATTACGGTGTGACGTATAATTTATCACTTTTTATGAAGATCTTCATTGTTTCCGACCACAGCGCGTTACTTCCTAGAAAGTGAACGATTGTTTGCAAATGTTTCTATGAAAACAGGAAGTTTTATCTTTAACATGATTGTATGAAAATGGTGGACCTACATTGGTTATCTAGTATCTACAAAATAGTATGTCTTTATTCATTTATTCTTGTGGCTCTATGTATATTTTAAGCCTTACTTAGAATGCAAACAATTATAATTAACATCTCAGAAGAGGTATCCAAGTCTAACTGATACTTAAAATGTATCATTCGTAATACGTATGACAAAATAAATAGGATTGGGTATATGCGGTAAACAAAGTGATACGGTAGTCACCGGCATCTACAGAAGCATATCAGATTTCAACTAAACCCGACTACTGAATCTAGACAAAATATTAGCCCGATGTTTATCGGTAAGACAGATAGTCATATGACCCAAGTTCAATAAGTGCTCGGCTTTTTATCTTTTGGCAATAGTCAACTTGTAAACCGTTTTCGTTGTAATAAAGATTTCAGGCTCCCTAAATAATTTCGTATGTTTATGTTTAAGCTTCCTGTTATTATTGTATTACTCACAACGATGACACAGCCTCTGGATTAACGGATCTTACTCATCGGTAAGATTGCTTTGATACCATCGATCGAAAATAGGTGTGGGATAGTAGGCGCTTACCGTTGTGTAACATCCCAACTCCTTGTAGGGATTCACTGCGACTAGAATTGAACCTGTGTATGTCTGTAATATTAATTAAGGAAAATATGCTATTATAATTATTATGTAAAATATATGTAATCGTATTATAAATAACTTGTGTTTACGATGCATAAAACCAGCAAGGATAAACTCTTGCAAATTTAAATGAATACGTAATTCCAGTTGCAGTCATAAAAATACTTCGCAGTCTGTCGAAAATAACACAACAACACAAAGTCATCGTGGGTACTCTCGCGTGAAGCAAAATGAAAATTACGATACGCTACAATTTTAAAAATACGGTGTGAAATAGATTTGGTTAAAGGCATGCAAATCCAATACCTATTTATATTACTTACATCAAAATAATCACTACGGTTTATACAACTAAAATAATAATTTAAGGGATTGTTTTTAAAATAGCCGTGGAGACTAAATCCAGTTCAAAAGTATCAAATCAAATGTTATTTCTGAAAAAAATATAACTTTACGTACATTTCTTCACACAGCCTAAATCTAATTCTAAACGTAAACATGTTGCAGGTTTGATATACGGAATGGTACCTATACAATTGTCGTCCAAGTAAGCTGGAAGAGATCCATTATAGGGATAAGTTCGCCTTTGTACACAATCTTTGTAAATTATACGTGGAAACATTGTAAAAAGGATACATATACAAGGTCGTGTTTGTAGCGGCGTCTGAGGTTGTTGTTGATGGCGTCTTCGGTGATCTGGGGCATCATCGTCATGTCGGGCACGCCCGGGCCCTCCGCCTCCCGCTCCTCCATGATGGCTGCAACAACACAAACAAATACACTTACTAAATGTCACCATAAAAAACTTTTGGCATGAAATGGTAGTCAAATTTATGACGAGAGTTTTTAATTTTTGAACGTGGAGTAGGTTAACTGTTATGGAACTTAAACATAAATACAAATGTAAAACATAGACTTTAAGCCGTGTTTTAGCTTTAGCAAATTGACTCAAAGTTCAGAGCACGCAAACGGGTACGTTCGCTCTCAACGCCGGCCGGATTTTATAAAGCTCGGTGAATTTTGAATACGGTAAAAGTTTTTGTGAAAGAAAATTGGTTAAGTGTTATATTATTTGAAAGATTAATTCTCCTACTAAACTAAACTTGTTCCTCCTCATCTATTAGTTATTGCTCGATCGAATTTAAAAGGATACATGAGTTCACATGGCAGCTTAAATCTTTTGGCACTGACAGCGATATAGCATAGGATGTTTTCTATAACCGAAGACCTAAAGATAATATAGATATAATCTTTATTTTATTAATATGAAAATTAGATTTCGCACATAAATTTCGAAAATTAATGCTTAGGTATTCAGTCCTAATAGGATACAGCAGAAGTATGAAATTAAATCATTTGAGTATGTAGCATAGTAAAGATCGCGCATCGATTCGGCACGGTGTGATTGATGGATTATAAATAATTCACGTGACGCGCACCCCATAGCAAAGATGACAGATGGGTTCAGTCTTCAAAAAGGGTAAGTAGTACCCTCGGGCAAAAATAGACGGAAGAAAATCGCCACACGAATAATTTTACACACAAGGGAAGATTGCCACAAAAGTTCAGTTCACATATTAGTTGAATATTTTTATATCCATTGACTGATGTGCATGAATATAGTTACTTAAATGTACGGTTCATACCTTCCTACAAAGCAACCGCTTTCCATTGCTCTTGAGTGTAAATGTATAATACGACTTCAGACTTAACATCATATGACTTAATTCAGTAAACTCATAATTAATCGTAGAAACCGTGACCGTGAAACATGTAATCATCTTACAAAATCGCTTTTTGTTAACACGTACTCGCTCTGATGATAATTGTCGCTAATTAAGCATTTATTTTAAAGCGTTATGCTCAAAGCGAATGTAATTTGAGAGATGTCATTGACTTCCGTTTTAAAATTGGAATAAGGAACGACGCAGTGAAGATGTATTGGATAACGAGTGAAATAGGTACTCAAGATCACCCCTAGCAAGGAAATAAACAAAGAAGATGTTCGAAATGTAATTCCCGGGCAAGTATCAGGGCTCAATTTACATCGATCTTGGCTGACTTCTCGCCCTTCGTCGCCCTTCCACTGGGGGGCCATGAGATATGATTTTATACCGCTGATCGACTGTTAAACGATTTTATTATATTTATCGCGTGCCCATGATCGCCGAATAGTCTCGCTAACACGATTTTGAAGTGGTTTTTGTCAATCCCTTTCACAGGTTCTTTTATCATTTTAAATGTAAAATCAAGCGGGGCAGTTAAACATTATTTGACCTAATGTTTTACATTACGAAGAAATCGCCATCGCCATTAAGAAGTTTAGGGAAAATCCATTAGTGTCTGTTTATATTAATGCATAAATAAAGATGACAACACAAAAATATACATTATAAAAAGCATCTAATCGGATTGAATCACGCAGAGCACGCTTTTTACTGTGGTCGTTAAATGACATGAAATGTGGTCCAAGGGCTGCTAGGCACTAATTGTCGTTTGCTGGCCGTGTCGCGGTTGACCACAATAGTTGGAATTTAGTTCGGTCGTTTAGTTTTGTGTTTAGTAATCGAGTAGCATTCAACTTCGGGGAGACAACGATATTCAATTAGAATGATCTCGATTAGAATTAGCACATCTTAACTAAAATAGTTCAAATGTTTCCCGAAAGCATGTTATGCGTCTAACTAAGCTATTCCTATGGAGTTTCGCTTAGGTGGAAACCCAGTGAATTCGGAAGGTACCGCACCCTTGCCGCATTTACACACGCTCGACTAACTCCTGTTTTTAAATCATATTCGTAGAGCTGTTATGAATATTTGGACACGCAATACTGACGTTACCTTACGACATCATTCAGTAATTCGTTGAGATTTTATCTTCAGTTTGAGATATGTTCGCAAATTCACTTCTTTTTTATTACTATTATAGGTACTTTGATTAATAATAGTCCATTTAGCATGTGTCTTTTAGGACGATTAGGCATTACATTGCACCAACATTTAAAAAAAAATATTAACACTAATCAGCGATTGGTAATCGCAGACATGACCTTTCAAAATGTGTCTGAATGGTGATGGTTAAGTCACCCCTCGATTGGGTCCCGTAATACTAGAAATTAGCTTTAGTCTAATTTTCCCTGTTAATCTTGAACTAAGTTCTGATTTAACTAATGATGTATCAAAAATTAAAAGGCGAGCCTAGGAGAATAAGGACCACAATTTTATTATGGAAGTAACACCCTAATCATTGTGCTTCATTCTTTTTATTAATTTGTTGTTTTGACAAGTCCAAAAGCTGTCTTGAAAAAATATTTATTGATAACGAATTAAATATGTGCCGTTGCCATACAGATTACCTACACATGTAAAAGCCTTCCCACCTGACCCCACTATTTTACCTTTACTCCACAGTTCAGCGCCCCTGAGATAATCAAATATAGATGGTCAAGCAGATCTTGTCAGTAGAAAAAGGAGGCAAATTTGAAAAATGTAGGCGCGAAGGGTTATCGTCCCATAGAAAATTTGAATTTCGCGCCTTTTTTTACTGACAAGGTTTGGTTGATCAGCTATAGATAAAACGTCTTAACAAGTCCTAAGAGCTACGAGACGGATGTTTCCCACTCCCACTCGTTAGTCCAATCAGAAGGCCTACCGCGAACCACGTTCGACGTGTTGCCTCAGTCACACTTACGTACGAAATTACAAGTGTGACAGAGATGCAACACGTCGTATGTGGTTCGCGGTAGCCCCTCAGATCGTTTCACACAGCCGCTGTCGTCCCTTGCATAAACTGTACTATTAAAGGCATAATATCCGCGAGTGATGAGAGTAAATAGTCCTTGGATGATATTCCACTTGCTTTTCGAGCGGACGTCAGTAAGCTTACGCAAAATAAACCAGTATAAATGCGTTCTGGGATTTTGAGGTTCCGTTGCAGTTTAACGGGTCTAACCTAATCGTTCGACTTTCGTAAGCAATGAGAATACAGAGCCTTGAGGCAGGACGTTCCCGGTCAAGTTATCGGGCGGAAATGTCACTTGGGCTGACGTGGACCTACGTCACTTCGCGCCCTCGCGGTTCGATGCTGTATCAGGAAGGATTTATCACAATTAATTTAATGTGGAGTTACTGTTGAAATATGTGCGATAATAGTAAATTGATTCCGTTTACAATCCGAATCATAGAAAGCTTGATACAGTAACGCGTTGTATGCTTCATATTTTCGTCGTCTAGTTTATTATCGTATGTTGATGGTTAGAAGTTTTCAATATTTTATTATAGAACAATGCCCAATGGGAATTACTCGATCAGTAAGTGTCAGTGCTGCTCAGTTGCTACAATTACTTTGAAATTTGACACTTTAGAAACAGCACCTTACATCACCACTCACTCCCTTGTTGATGACGAAGAATATTTACCGTTTAAGAATCGTGACATTTAAACACTAGGTATAAATTTACAAACAACATTTCCTAGGTGTTAATTTATTTGTAAGTATTCGAAACTTATTTTAGCTATAGCCACAATAAATTAAATTTTGGCGAGAATTATCCCTTTGTGATATCGTATTTCTAATGAAAGAAAAAACAAACCATCCATTAATTATGAGTGGAAAAACTTTCTTGGGCTTATTTCCCTTAGAAACTCTTAATCTATTTTTATACGAAGCTAGAGAAGTCCTTTTATTTCTTAAGATTGGTGAAAATATTCGTAGACCCCATTTTACAAAGGCTATAAAAATGATTTGTCATATAGTATCCTGTAGTCAGTCAATAACGTTTACTAGGTTTATTGTAGGTAATTAAATAAATTCTTGTATAATCTGAGGGTTTATTTGACAAAGTAACCATATTTTGTTTTGTGTACACACAATATCTAAACGGCCAAGAGACCGCATTGTGTATTATATTTGTTCTAGCAATAAAGTCGTCTCTATCCTATTTACGTCGACAACTATACCGATATGTTACCCAGACTGCCTATAAATGGCACTCCGGCGAGGTGATGCCCAAAAAGGCAGAACTGGATATAATTAATAACGTCTGTCACAACTTCCCGTACGTAAAAAGGAAAGCTACTTTATTTCTGTAACACGTTGATCTATTTCCACGTACGAATATAGCACCGTTGAGCACAATAAGGATGAATCCTTGAACGAAAAACAAGGCAAGAAAATGATTTATCTTCAATTAAGAGAATTAATTCTATATTTACGTAAGTATTTGTTTATTTGGCTGTTTTCTAAGGATCTTATAAGCACCAAGAAGTTATATTATTTATTATACAAGTATGGCTTATAATGCTACGATCGAATGGCTATAATGTAATAAATCGTGTCGACGGTAAAAAAACCTACTATCATACACCTAAAATGTCTTGTTTCAACATTAAAAAAGTCCTCTGTAAACTTAATGTCTAGAATTTATACTCTCTTATTACTTCAAAAATCGCAATTGTTGATATAAAAAAAAATGTTTCTAAAACCTCGGGAAGGTATACCAACATTACTACACAAATGTAGCAAGTGGCCCCTAGAGGGCCTAGAGCTTATCCATTAGTAATTACTTACTATACGTAGGTATTTCATATATGTAAATAACATTGCGCCTTATCTTGTCGCAGGCATGCAGTTAATTGTTCTTCATGACAAAGGGATCTTGAACGTGTATCTTTATTACAAAACACCTGGCAGTCTCAAATCGATTTACAAATAATAGTAATTGAATTAAATCGAACGCGTACCCTCATTCAATTGAAGCGGCGCCGTGTTTATCGATTATGTTTATGGTAAACAAATGAATAGGAGCTTATTCAATTCAAAGCTCCTATGGGCCTAAGGGGATTGGATACGCGCTGCTTTCTTGGTGGGTCGTTTATAATTTCTGTCATTTGTCAGTTGGACGTTGCTGGGGTGATAATATGGGACAGACGTCTGTAACTTCTCAAAGGTTCCAACAGATATTTCGGTTTTTATATTTTTATTAATTACTTACTTACAATCTCGATGCAAGCCACAAATATGGCGGGTTGTTTTATGCAGCTATATTCATAACTAGAAACGAATCTGCAGTGTTTTTTACTTTCGGAAGTCGAGCAGTATAGTACCTATTTCAATTTAGAGTCTTTGTGAGTCATCCATCTCAGAAAAACAGGAGCACGAAAAGAAGAAACCTAATCCATTTTAACGAAAGGACCCCTCGTAATAACAATCATAGTAAATTGTCATCATGACAGTCATCGTTGTTGACGCTAAGTCATTATGGAGCAAATTGAAATAAGAGCCGGTCGATAATCGCTAGTTTTGGGGTGCAGCGCGTGTCAAGTTAATGCCATTCACGGACACAGTAGCGTTGGACTGTATACAATACTGTCGTCCTGACGCGACGTTCAAAAGAGTCCCGTAGAGTTGTACTGTGGTTCAAGTGATAAACGACAGCGAAATCAAAATTTCGATTGGGTTTAACTTTTGTTTCAATTTTTAGGATGTAATGTGTGATAAATTCCTCGAAGATTGTTATTTTAACTAGATAAGTAATAGTAAACAATAGCAAATAACCCTGTAAGGTCTAGTTTTGTTTAGAAACTATTCATTTTCAAGGGATTCTGCGAGCAAATTCAACAAGTTTTCTCATTAAGTATGTACATATTATCGTCGTCTAAGATCCAATATCACAAGCTCAATCCCACATTAAACTCAATAAGAGTTTTCTGAGGGATTTATTTAAGAATGTCCCATACAATTTATTAATTTTAATACCTACTTAATTGAATTAATCCGATAAAACAACGTTATTCAAATAAATAAAATAGGAAGTTGCTTGTACCTTAACCCCTTTCGCTAGGTGTAGGAGGGAGGCGCCGGGCGCCGTCGCCCACGGTCCCTAGCAACTCTGTACTCGTGACCTCCAAGGACCACCTTTCCCTTTAGATTTAAATGGGTCGTCACGCCGCCCGTTTCTTATCTGATTACACTTACAACTATCATCCGATTATACTAACTAATTTAGAAGGGAAACTCTGTAAAATTTCTGAAGTAGCGAGGTAGAGCCTAACCAAGATGATTGAATTTGTTTGGAACTCAAATTTGTCAGGCTGCGGCTATTAGGGTTCCGTAGCCAAAATGGTATGAAGGTATGATACGCAACCCTCCATTATGCGTGGTATGATACGCAATTGGCGGTTTTTTGCATTTTTGCCAGTTTCTGGTCGGTTTAAAAAGACCGTCAAAAGAGTAATGCCTAGTTTCTGAAAGCTATCAAAAGCCCTTCTAAGAGATCATCTGTGGGCGTCAATAGACTATTAACATCAATAAAGTTGTGAAACGGTCGAAGCAGCGAGTGGAGGAATGAATCGAATAAAAAAACCTGAGTAACATAAAATTTACTTTAGTACAGAAAAAATGGATGGACGGTCGTGGGCGGACTAGACTAGTGACATTGCCTAGGGTAAAAAGAAATTTCTAGAACCTGTATGGCTGTGAGCTCAGGTTCAGCGTGGGTGTATGGTAAACCCAAAGTCTTAGGTTGTAATTCGTATCGTTTCGCTATTTACTTCCAGCCCATGGGACGTCTATTTGATCTGGTACGATTTAAATAAAACTAGCTGATGTAGAATAAGTAAACATTTTCCAAAAAAATGTAATTGAGGAATTGCAAAACCAGCCCCCTATAATTAAAATGTTCCATGGTGACTTTCAAGAGCTTTAAAACCGTTATACATACTAAAGGAAATATTGAGTTGTGTGGAATACTTTAATACCAGACGCCAGTGGGCAAGCCTTGTGCGTAATTAAGTAAGTTTCCAAAGTTAAAAGTTATTAAACAATTCGCTGAAAGTTGTGTAACTTTTCCTTGTTTACATAAGCTCAGCAATCTCTGCATGTTGAGGCCGCAAACAAAATAATAAGGGCTAGCTCCGTGGATGTAATTTAAGCCCGTTTAATCGCGAAGCCTTTGGCAAGTTAATTGCTATTTGGGTGAGGCACTTGTGGAGGGGGATTATAGCGAACGAAGTGTGAAAATATCTCGCGAAAACTGAAATTGCAAACAGTGTTAGCGAGTCTCTGTAAGGGGTTCGGTTAAAAAAACATATTATACTTAAGTCATATTAAGGTTTTGTTTCATATTCACCGTGTTATTTCATGCTCATAATGTCATTAAATAGTTTGGAAAACACTGCTGTAAAAAATTGGATATATTTTGCAGCATTTAAATTCGAAATTAGTAATATCGTATAAAGGATTGCTGGTATGCGCCAAATTGGGGCAATGACACTGCAAAAACGAATACTTTACACGCAGGGCCCGGCAACGTTTTTGTAGGACTGTAGAGTGTACCTATTAATAATCTCAGGACCTTTTCTCTCTCACTTTTTAGGGTACGGACCAAAGGGTAAAAACGGGACCCTATTACTAAGACTCCGCTGTCCGTCCGTCCGTCCGTCCGTCTGTCACTAGGCTGTATATCAAGAACCGTGATAGCTAGACAGTTGACATTTTCACAGATGATGTATTTCTGTTGCCGCTATAACAACAAATACTAAAAACAGAATAAAATAAAGATTTAAGTGGGGCTCCCATACAACAAACGTGATTTTTGACCGAAGTTAAGCAACGTCGGGCGGGGTCAGTACTTGGATGGGTGACCGTTTTTTGCTTGTTTTGCTCTATTTTTTGTTGATGGTGCGGAACCCTCCGTGCGCGAGTCCGACTCGCACTTGGCCGATTTTTTATACATTTAGGCTACAATAATCATTATTCAAAATTCATGTTAGTTCGTCGCAATGGATTTTGTTTCTTAGAAAGACGCGAATTAATTTTCCAACCTGATTGCAATAAGTAAAGTTTAATTTCAGAATTCCTCATCGGTTGAAGATCAGCGATGTAAACCGTAATGAACGAAAATTAAAACCGGCTTGATTGTTCAGGGACTTGGAAGTAATAATTCCTTCAATTCCTTCATAATAATAATCCAAGGACTTTTGAGATATTATCTGCTAAGTAATTTAATAATGAGGTTACTCCGGAAATTCGTAAACAGATACAGATTGAATTATATGAAGGGAATCAAGGGGATTTGAGGACCTAATAGAATAAGAAAGTTTTGTGTACAGACCGTTAGAAGTATAATACTTAAAGTCCGTCAACCAAATCTTGTCAGTAGTAAAAGGCGGCAAATTTGAAAAATCGCGGGTTAGCAACACTGTGTTCAAATAATTCCAAAACGCGTGTCATCTGTGTTTTATCTGTGGAATGTGGATCGTGAATGACAGCCGTCACCTTATTTGTTTTCATTTGGTTTTCATTCTGAATCGTTTCTGTTTCAAGAGATATTTCTGCTGTCACTATTAAATACCAATACATTAAATAAGATTAAACAAAGCTAAGGGGCCTACAATGTACAATCATGCTCGTTGATGGTAAACATTACTAAAAATTGAGGTTATGACAAGTATTGGAAGAACTCTTTCGAACTTTTAAGATTATGTTCAGTTTTTTTGTTTTAGGGTTAAAAGGCATAAATAAAATTAAAACGTATGCCTAAATCTATCCAACAAGACCATAAATTGTGTCCTGGAAACCGTCCATAGGCCCACATGTCAAATATTTTCAGCAATCAGTTGTGACTATTTACAAAGGTAAACCTTTTAAACAGTATTAAGAGCCATTATTATATCGCCGTTCTTTCGCAATATCTACCTAATCTATACATGTTTGTTGCAGGATTAAATCTTGCCCAATATAAGGCGTTCGTAGTAGGTAGTATCTTTTCAGACAATACTTACCTATGGCGGTTTATGTACGTGTACAACGCAACCAAGTCGAAAAGTGACCCTTATCTTATTTACCTTTAAATTAAATAAACACCTAAATATCAGTTGTTTTATTTTTAATATGTATATTGTACAATATATACCAATCAAAAAAATTACACAGGTATGTCATATTCATCCAGAACAATACACTAATTTACATTAACAAGTGGCATATTATATTGTAAATAACAAATATATGCACTATCTAATTATCTGCATTTTGATATGATTTTATTTTAGTAAACTTAGAAGACATAGATAGGGAACAAAGAGAATATAAGCAGTTGTTTTTGATATCTTCAAATTTGTTCATCATTTTAATTAACATTGTTTTAACATCGCTTTTAAATTGCCCGTCCATGTTTAAATTTTTTTCAATAAACCGCGAGTGACAATTTGAATTGACGTACGCAGGGCGCGCTCAGCGGAAAAAAAAATCTGTTGGTTCGATGTACATTGCTGCTTTTCTTAACGCAATACTGCTCTTTGAGTGTTGCCCTACTTTAGTTTGCTTTACATTGCTACTGACAAGATTTGGTTGACGGACTATATAAATCTTATATTAATATTATTGGTTTATCACACTAATTCATACGTAGGTCACGTTGTTAACAGAAATATAGTTAACTTTTACTTACAGGGCTAAACGACCAACAAGGACTAACCCACGCGCAAATCTCTTTCAGCGCCATTAACATTTCTTTTAAGACAATAAACGAGTTGTGAATTTGAATACAACTGTTGCATTCTAAAGCCCTTAAGCTTGTGATGTAGTTAATTTAAATATGTAGGTAGTGCAAGTAGGTAGACGGCAAGATTCACACGGTCTCCACTGAGCGTAACCAAGCGTCCCACAACGCTCGCTCCCTTGAGAACCGACTACTTAAATCATAACTTTCGATCAAAGCCGACGCAGAACAAAGATATTCAACATTTGCCTTATCAACCTCGTATCTCACTTTATAGCAAGATTATGAATACAACCTTCCTCTGTGCGTCACAACGTTCAGATTTGAATACAAACCCAAAGGGAATTGATAGATCGAGAAAGTAAGGAAACGGTATCGCGATCATAGACGACCTGTTACGCGACAAATTGACGGGCGCCGGTTCATTGCAAAGTAGGCTCTATTACCGCCGCGAAGCGTAACGTGATCAAAACAATCTGGCAAAGTAAAAATTCCGTAGTAATTTTATGACTTAACTCCCTGGGCCCCTGGGAAATAAGTAAGTGTATGTATGTATGTCACTTTATTGCACATACCATGCATTTTCCTTGTCAATAACTTTTAGGTTGATAAATTCAAGAATTTACGAAGTGGTAGGTAATTCATTAAACGTTAACAGGGATAATAACATTTTATTGTACCTACTAGACACATGAACAACTATTATTAAAAGATAATCAGCTAATCTACCTTTTTTGGAGTTAATTTAAGCAAATTAATATAGTCAAGCGAGTGTAGGTGTAGCGACGTGCATTGCCTTCACAACAGGGGGCATATTTCTCAAATTCCTCTTTTTACGACATACAATTTCACAAAATTAAGTCTGCATCGTAATTTTCTTTATAGCGTCCATAAGTTGTTTTACCGAGTGCAGGAGCGGAGCGTGAGTCCGCAAGATGAGGCCTAGCGGGGGGAGGGGAGGTCCTCATTCCTTACCTAATGTGGAAGACAATGCCGGCCCTCAAGGACCATGTGAAAGTTATTTTGGGAGGACTGGATGCCACGGGTTTCTTTGTGACGTTGTATAAGGCTGTGTTTTAATTGATTCAACGTTATAACATGACTTTCATGACAAGTGTTTTTAAAGGCGATAATAACCTATCATCATTACAATTTTACGTAGAAATCGAAAATGATACCGCTCGAGTGGTTTTAACTAAAAACCGTGGTAGATCGTATCTTTTACAGAACAACATAAATAGTTTTTTAATAATCAATTAGAACAGTATGACTGTAGATAATGAGGTGTACCGACCGACATAGCCACTCGAGCCTAACGATTACCTCAAGACAGTATTATCCGCTGTGATACGGATTAAGTACTTTATTAGGGCTCACACTGTTCAATGTTGACGTTTGACTTTCATGGACGCTAAACTGCAGTAGGACTGAGACTGAGAACAATTATGTGGTTAATTGGAGATAAGTTTAACAGTTGTCAACTAAACGACGTTTTAGAAGGGATCACGATTCAAAAATTTTTTTAAATTGAGTTATCCGTGACATTCTATGGTAGCAGGAAAACTCAAATGGTTCTTGAGCTCATAATCAAAGTGTTTTTTTATAACTAAACCTTGCATTAGACAGCGTTGCAAATTGGTCGAGAAACGTTTTGAGAAGAGCCATGGCTCTTCAACCGAGTTGACATCACAACTACCTATCACCAGTTTTAGAAGTCTCAAAGAGCTGTAAATCGCGAGCCGCGCTTTGCCTAAGGTAAAAAGCTAACTTCTAGAAAATTACCGCGCAGGCAGCGAAACTACCTCATGAAACGCTCAGTGCGGTGCTTCGTTTATTATATTAAAATCTTGAGAGCCTTACCGTTTAGTTCGTACATTTTAAATTTCGATCCAAAACTGTTTACTTCGGCTAAGGTGCGAAACCACGTCTGCGATAAATTTTCAACGCAAGTACCGACATCCGCGACCAGGGGTTAATAAAACGAAACTGTAGGTAAGTCTCAATAATTACCGGGTTTTATTATGCGAACATCGGGTCTTCAGGGTTTGATCAATTACATAATATATGTTTGCTTGATTTGATGCCTAAACATTGCGGAGAATATCATCACTGAGAGCGGTCTGGAGTTCAGAGTTGCGCGTTCAGAGTTCTGCGTTCTTTCGAATGTACGTGAGTCTTTACGATAACGCACACAGCAGGCGGTCAGAACTCCGCTTTGACGGGCTCTAAAGTTTTCTTCTCAAATCTCCTTATTTGTTTTGTTACAACCAACGTTTTGACTGAATTGTTAATACTTAACATAAAAATACAATAGAATTTTTAATAAATGTGTCACCATCCTGCCAGTCATTACCAAGCTTTTTGCGATAACGTAATAATTTTCGACATATGATTTTTTATTATCAAAACATAATAAATTATTATAAAGTACAATATATACTTTATATGTATGTATTTTATTATGTTTTGATATATGTATGGCAAAGAAACAAAACTTGGCATCAAGTACGAAATGGATAATAGATATGGACAGGCGATACAAAACATAGTCACAGTAAGTATTTTTGTCTTAAATATGCATCTCGGGCTACAGGGTGAAAATAAAAGCGCCCAGCCCCACATGCATCCCTCGTGCTCCATCGGACGTGGCGTGAAATGAACATCGCTTCCGTGCAGGCTGTACGGCCGTTGCTCCAGTTCCCCACCCCCTGTGGATGCAGAATTGCAGGACGTCACTTAGCGCACTCATTACGCCTTCTGATAGTAGGAAACACGGTTGTGGTTTTTGATTTATTTTTATCTAGCCAACCTTTTTCATCCACAGGAAAGAAAAGATAAGTTTTCCTATACATGAAGATTAGGACGGAAGTA
Source organism: Cydia amplana (assembly GCF_948474715.1). Classification (NCBI taxonomy): domain Eukaryota; kingdom Metazoa; phylum Arthropoda; class Insecta; order Lepidoptera; family Tortricidae; genus Cydia; species Cydia amplana. Next base: position 8,055,430 of record NC_086085.1, read on the forward strand.
CAAAACCGGTGCAGTTTAACGTCTTCTACATGGAGGATGTCGCGGGCAGAGGATAATATTTCATCAATCTTACTCGACATTTCTAGAACCAATTTAAGTTTAGCAAGAGGTTAACTGAAAACGCGATTATTCCACTTAGTTTCTTAGACATTGTTTTCTAGTTGGACGTAAACAATCCATCCTAGTCGGGCTAGGAATATTAAACCAAATACCGTAAATACAGAAGATAACAAGCAAGCCCTGAATAAGCTTTTCCCACAATATTTTCCAATAGACGGCCAATACAATAGAGGCTCATTACATTCGCTTGTCGAGTCGGCTGCTTATTGCGCCTCACTGTCCAATAACTACGTGCCCCGGAAGACTAGACGTCTACGAATAACTTTAATAACCATTATTTCAGAAGATTATTTTGGTTTAAAAACCACTTTACTACACAAATCTAAAGTACATTTTCCAAACAAAATTTTGATTGAGTTTTGGATGTTTTCGACACTTGTACTATAAATCAGTGCTGATGGTTCCGTTGGTATCGCCATCGCCCACTAGAGTTGAGATTTTGTTAATGTTGTGGAACCACATCGAGATTGCATGGTCGAAAGGTAATTTTCACTTTCATATTAGTTTCTGGAATTTATATTTTTGAAAGTTTGTAAGTATGTATATACAATAAACTTTGGGTTACTGCCACCTACTGAAAACCTTGTTCGTAACGTGTTTTGAGAACACGTGTTTGATAAAGTAGGATATCTTTACATTTTCCCGTCTAGGATTATGCACTATAAATATGCTAAAAGGTAATTATTAGTGTACCGGGGTACAGGAAGATATATTGGTTTAACTTCGGAACCGAGATAATTCCTTTAAAACTAGACATATTTAGCCACTGCAATGATTAAATACCAAAAAAGTTTCGGCATGTTTCTTGAGTAAAAAGCTAAAAAAAGTAACTAAAGAACCTAATGTGAATCATATTTGAGTAAAGAGACAGCGCGCGAAGTTGTAAAGAGGTAAGTGTAAGAAAAATAAATCAAATTTACACTGTATATTTTCTTTTATGGCCGAGCCGTCGTTTCATCAACGTAACGTAATGTAATTTGCAGCTAGTAAGAAAAAGCAAGCTTTTAATCAGTGCCTGTCCCAAGATATTGCTGCAATTTGTCAGATGAAAGAAGGCAATACCAACAGTAAGCTCTAACAGGTCTATAAAACCCGCATTTTTTTATACCTGCATAACTGGACAGTGAGTCAACTACTTATAAGATAATTAATAACAATAGCATAATAACGCACCTGTGTCATAACTTTGCCGTGACCGTGATTTTGTTTTCTTTACCTTTGTTTTAATATTGCGTAACAGCGAGTAGAAAATAATAAGATTAATAAGCCTATACATTTTGCAACGATGGATTATCTATTATTCTACTATTTACGAAAAACATATATTTATTTCACAATAAGTGTTATAAAATGAATATAAAACTAGAATTAAGTACAACTAATACTAAAGCTAAAAAATATAGAAAAAGCGGCCAAGTGCGAGTCGGACTCGCCCATGAAGGGTTCCGTATTTAGGCGATTTAAGACGTATAAAAAAAAAACTACTTACTAGATCTCGTTCAAACCAATTTTCGGTGGAAGTTTACATGGTAATGTACATCATATATTTTTTTTAGTTTTATCATTCTCTTATTTTAGAAGTTACAGGGGGGGGGGACACACATCTTACCACTTTGGAAGTGTCTCTCGCGCAAACTATTCAGTTTAGAAAAAAATGATATTAGAAACCTCAATATCATTTTTGAAGACCTATCCATAGATACCCCACACATATGGGTTTGATGAAAAAAAATTTTTTGAGTTTCAATTCGAAGTATGGGGAACCCCAAAAATGTATTGTTTTTTTTCTATTTTTGTGTGAAAATCTTAATGCGGTTCACAGAATACATCTACTTACCAAGTTTCAACAGTATAGTTCTTATAGTTTCGGAGAAAAGTGGCTGTGACATACGGACGGACAGACGGACAGACAGACAGACATGACGAATCTATAAGGGTTCCGTTTTTTGCCATTTGGCTACGGAACCCTAAAAACGAAAAACTATATATTGGTTAAGAATTTCCGTCTATATGTACAAATACTTGCATACTAGCATATCCTGTACTAACTGATGAGTGGTGAGAAGTTCCGATTAAAGAATACTGACTGACTAAACTAAATATATATGTATAATATGTAATGATAATGATGATAATTCAGACAATGATGTTTTGAAACATATTATTGGCCGATTGCATGTTTCCAATTCTTTTACGCAATGACAAGCTACAATTAGGGATCTCATATTATTGTCACTGTGGCAAGGTATAAACTGACAAAGAAATCAAATTCCTTGACCGTACTATGGGACAATCCTGTATAAGCTGTTGTAGTGAGTGCGCTGTCCCCTGCGCTGTGGCGCTGCAGCGGCTGCGCGTGCGCCGTAAATCTCCTGTTATCTAATTGGCCGAACAAAAAGCGGCGCGTGCCGTCGGAAATAGATACCATAGAGCTACGTCTCACTACACCACGCTCCATAGTTAGGGGTTGCGGTTCAAGTAATAAGATAAACCACTAGTTTAATTATAATTGTTTTGTTTTAACCACGCTTTTAACCCTTATCAAGGCAAAGGCTATTTAGCAAGCACATGGGGTACTTTAAACATGTGTTCTATACTCTATACTCGTAAGACTGATTCGATTGTCATTTTTGAACTTTCATAAATTGCGTATTAGTATTAGGTTCCTATTCCTACTACTACTACTAGCTTTGGCTCAAATGAGTCCTAAATTAAGTTTTGTCTGTTCTTAGCTTTTTAAACTCTACACCCGAACCGAACATTTCGATTTATGTATGTTATGTTTAGAAGAAATTGCTCGTTAAATTAATGAATAGTATACTCAATTTAAGACTGCTGCATTGGAAGTCGAAGGATTACATAAAAGTCGGCCATTTTAAATCATTAGCTTTTACAATGGATATTTTATAAGGAATTCTTTATAAGGAACTGCTAAACAATAAGTACTACTTGAATAAATCGGTTCAGTTTGATAATTTGAAGTCATTAATGTATTCTGATGTTTCCGTCAAGTTATCCCACGATATTTAGTCCTGTGCCAGGCGTCTTTAGACAACGATAAATTATCTTGACCCAGTTGGACTGAAGGCTAAGCCTAGATACGTTAATCTTTAATTCCGACATAATTTGTCTATTTGCGAAGGATCTAAGGATTATTGTTGGTGAATATTTAGTTAAATACAGTTTACTTTTATTGTTTGTGGACAGGTCCTCCTTAGGTTACACGTAGAAGACAGGAAAATTATTAAATATTTCACCGTCACATCAACATCATAATATTTGCATAGCTATCTTTTCCTTTCCTTGTGAGGCCCACCATACAAGATTTTCCTATTTTAAATATGAACCTTTTTGCATAGTGAATTGGGATTAATTTCGTTTGTTCGAGAAAGCAATGTTACAAGAAATGCTATTTTATTTTGGTTTATGAAAGGTTCTAATTAGATTGAAACAGAGTGTACATTGTATGTAATGTACATTGGGCCTTACGAGGTTATACAAGTAACAACTAATATTTACCAGATACATGGTAAAATAAAAACTTTAGTTAGGGGTTCTCCAGGGAGACACTCAAATATTACCTACATTGTTTTAGAAGGCAAGACATGTCATAAATCATAATGTGTCACACATCACACATTCCACTCACATTATGCTCATGTAATCCATTCTAATTCTCCTAATCTAGAACATTGCCGTTTGACCTAGAAAAATATAATAGGCCACACAAACAAGCTCGTTGTGTTCTTGGGACTCTTATTAACTTATCCACGTGTAAGATTAGTTTTAGGTACCAAGTCGTATTTAATTTGCCGCTGCGCGTCTGTTTCGGGAGGTTATTTAATTTTCTTCGAATATATCAATATACTCGTAAGAAAACAATAAGGTGAGATAATATTCAGTAGGTACCAATATAATTAACTTCAGTGTTAGTTATTGTACCAAAATACTTCTTTGTTTATATATATATATAAATAAGAACTTTATCAAACAACAGTCACAATTTTCAAAGCCAAAAAGCTACTATGTACGAGTATGTCGACAATTCAATCAATGATTTAATCTATTTTGTTCTTTTATTTCTTAAAATTCATACTTTTGATTTTGAATCTAAAGTAAATAAGGCTTTACATGGGTCTGAGACCTTTATATGAAAATCCATATCAATATTCCAGTTTGGTTAAACACATGGATGAAGGGTAAGTACATATATTTATGACTAGTCTCCAGCATAATTACAGGTGTAACTTAAGGATGATACGAAGAAATTAGCCAAAATATCAACGCAACGCTTCCTTAAAATCTGTAGATACTGCACCAGTGCCCATCCCGATGCAACTTGCAGCAGTTGCAGCACAAAATAAGATTTACGTCTATTTTGCCGTTATGTCCTTTGTGATATGGCATAGATTGAGTCGATCTAGCACAAAATAAGATTTACGTCTATTTTGCCGTTATGTCCTTTGTGATATGGCATAGATTGAGTCGATCTAACTGTAAGGTTAATATTGCGTAACAAATGAAACAATAGCGCCGGCGTCCGCAAATTAGATAAAAGATTTAACTCTTGTCGTATAATATTTCGTACGACCCATAAATTGTTATTAGCTTTGCAGCATCGTTTGGTTTGGTACCAACCTGCCTTGTACTCTACATATCCCGCGGGAATATTGGCTTTTCATTCGTTTCTATACACTTTGTACATTTGTTTGTGATTGACACTTGCACTGGAAAATACATACTTCTAAAAAAAATTTACTTTAAAATAATATAAATAAATTAATTTTCTTTATTTCATACTTTGTTGTCCATAGAGTTGCGTCAAGACAATTATTTATTAATAATTGATATTGCGATCAAATAATAAATCAAAACCAAACAATGCAGTGTTGACTACCAACTCTACAGCACTAAGTAATATTCGCCGGAGCTTGCAAAACCCTATGTGCTTCAATCGCAACTCTATTCATGCCGAGTTTTTTCTGCCATTCGTGATTGCTTGCACTGTCATTGTCATTACAGGCCCACGACTACGAGAATATGACAAAGTTGTGAATGTTGTGACGGTGATTACTGGGTTTCAAATTACCTATAATTTTAAGGCATTGGTCAAGGCACAATATTTCTATTATACAGAACTGCAGGTGCTGCTGCCATTACCTACCTATAACCATTTAGGTCTTAAGATTGTTTCAAAGAGTATAAGCATTAAAACTATGCTTACAGTCTTATCTAGGGACAATGTAAAATTATGTGGTCAGCAATTCAACCTGGCCAAATCAAAAGCCGTTCTTGTTCTTTAAACAAAATGTTAAATACATTTAACCAGCCTCTGATGTTACGTGACAAAATAGGTATGTAAATTCGTGGAGGTGTGTTTACCGGCAAATATTAACCTCCATATACTAACTTAAAAACAGTATTTAAGCAAGAGGCATAGAAGGTGGTAGGGGTAGGGAGATAGTTCGCGGATAGTCTGGCCACCTCATTGTGAATGTCTGAGCTGGAGACAATGTAAGTCTGAGACGGTACCGCTTTTTAAAGAATATGCTGGTTGGAATATTTCAGCTGCTATGTACACAGATACATTTTCACGAGACGGTTACCGTTTTCGTCGGTTTAATCTTGGTAAAATATGCAGTTTACTTTCGTCTCGCAAAAAGTACACTGCACTGTTGCTAGTTAATGTTGTAAATAAATACTTGGAGCACAGTAAAAATCTCGGCACCAGACCAGCGCCGCTTTAACCCGACCCGCTCAGAAGTCTTTTTAGAAAACTTCGTACTGTATACATTTGATTTTAAGTATGTATATGGTTTATGATGAACAGAACAGATTATGTAGGCATAGTGCTAATTATGCATTCGTTGTGGTTGGACTTTAAACCTGATAACTTTTATGCTATTTGACATAATATGCTTTGATTAAAATAAATACATTTCTTTTATGTCCTAGCATAAAATAAGCCGCCGTCAGGAAAATGTGAATCCATTACAAACCGCAGAATACACAAAGCGACGAAATAATTGAGTTCTCATTCAAAGCAGCTTATTTCAAAGCTGTGAATGCTGCAGTCGCCCTCCTTCAGCGTTAAATTGGGTCAAAACTAAAAGTGGGTTTGATGTCCTGGTAACCCGGTGACCTATGTACGCCGAAGCCCGTGGTGTGTTTCTGGTTACACACGTCATAAAGCCTCCTGAAATAAGCCTCGCCTTTCCGAGAGAACCATTAATTTTGCAAGACTTAAAGCGGTATGATATTAAAACCAAACAACCCGCTGGACTACCTACGCAGTTTACAAAATATAATTACATTACAATGTAATGCACAATTGCCCTTGTGGCCACATGTTTTGACTAACAACAGTAAAAACTCTTTACCTATAAAGGTTTATGCGCAGCGAATTTGTAGGAGTTGAGCAAATAAGCATGTTCACGATTATGCGCAAAAGTGTTAGAAAAATATTAATTAGGTTAAAAAGCTATATTACTTATGCACCACACCCTCTTTATGCACGAAAGTTTAGCCGTCAGCGATTATGTAGTACATTAGGGATCATGGTGAATGTGTCGCTTTGAATTTATTACAGAACATTATGTTTCAAATTAGACACAAAGATGAAAGTTAAAAGGTTAGGGGGTGCTGGTTGCATAAAGAAAAAAATTGGGAAAGAAAAAGAAAATTATTTAGAAAATAAATATCGGATCCAAAATATATAATCCATTAGCTCACCAAAATTAGTGTGAAATAATTATTTTATCAAATATCAGACCGCTAGGCTCAGCTTTAACAGCTGTTGGGAACCTGAGTGTAGTCTGAAAATTAACTTCTTCCACTTGATTCAGCATTGTGTTCGGGTCGCCTCCTTCCATGTCAGTATCAGGGCACCTAACTCAAACAACCGTAGGTATATCTATGGATAAATCTATTATCTAGTTGTCTATTCCTTTTATCTACAGACTCTGCTGGTATTGGGACAAAGGCCACTTGTGAATGCTGCATTATAACAGTTGTATTTAAATACTCGTAACCCGCAAAACCCTCCCCGTGTTCCCAATAGTGTTGTTTATTTGTTGTTTTCTTGATGTCGTAGGTATGTAAGAATTAGAAGAATACTCGTAGGCGGTAAAATAATTCAAACATTACATATTACATATACATACAGCCCTGCGAACCTGCGAAGCTTATAAAACTGTTTTGTAAATATTTGTTGTAATGTTCCGATTCACAGCAAGCAAGCAAGTAAATAAACATATAAGGGTGTATGTAGAATAAAATTAACGCCGCGAATAAGTAGGTCATGTGACGAGAAGAACTACAATGAAAATTAATTATACATTAGTATATTTACAAAAGTTTTATAAGCTAATACCCACATTATAGGTTCGCAGGGCTGTCGCGTATCAAAGAGATAGTCGCGGCATCCGCAATGGATGAGTCTGCGTGCATTTTCGCTCTCAAAGCGCTGAAATGTGCAGCGCATGTAGGCGGTGTAGGGCGTTACACCCGACAACTCGTTGAATTGAAAATATTTTTCTTCATATTAGCTCCAATGTATTTTCAATAAGGAAGAATGGAGATATATTTTACATCGTACAGATCCGTGAGTCCTTATTCATGATTTTAATCTTAGTATCGAAAATTGTTATCCATTTAAACATTTTACATTAAAGATTTCTTGACAGTGAATTAATTACGAGTAAGTATATCTTAGAAATTAGTGATTACCTCTTAAGTCGTATTCACTGTCTCGGTAAACAATGGTTAAAAACAAAGATTTTGACCGGAATAGTTCTTCGAACAGCGGGATGTCACCTCTTTCCCAATTGTACAATTTTGAGTATTTGAAACTTGTTATCGATGTTGGGATGGCTTAAAACACTGAGTTAATTAGTTAATCGAGAAACTATTTTACGCAACAGTGCTGAGTCAGGCCAGGCTACTTGTCAGCGAATTGGGTCGACCGTCCAAGAGCTGGAGCAAGTAAAAAATGTTTTAAGAAAGAATATTCTACATTTTTAATAAAAAAAGCTATTAGCCGTGCCTATTAGGTAAACAAGTCTCAAACTGATAAACTAAGTTAACACATTTTGTTAAACCAGATTTAACAAATTTGTATAGTCAAATATTGAAACAAACTCTTAATTTTGGACGGTCAATGATGAAACCAATATTGTACATCTGAGCTATGATAATACTATTACTTATTCTGTGTCTGAGCTGAGATATAGGTAAACTCAGTCACTTGCTCAGTACCTGATATAAGTAGGTGGTATTACAATACACTAACTAACGTTCGTAAAATCTGCATGTATAGATATTGTCGTGTGTGATGTGTGTTTTAGCTTAGCTGCGGCTAAATTCTCTTATGGTGGTTAATTAAGTTGGAATTGATAAAAATAAATCCCGGTGTTCGAAAAACTATCTATCACAACTCCTTGCTTCTTTATGTCATATTTTTAGGGTTCCGTAGCCAAATGGCAAAAAACGGAACCCTTATAGATTCGTCATGTCTGTCTGTCTGTCTGTCCGTCTGTCTGTCCGTCCGTATGTCACAGCCACTTTTCTCCGAAACTATAAGAACTATACTGTTGAAACTTGGTAAGTAGATGTATTCTGTGAACCGCATTAAGATTTTCACACAAAAATAGAAAAAAAACAATACATTTTTTGGGTTCCCCATACTTCGAACTGAAACTCAAAAATTTTTTTTTCATCAAACCCATACGTGTGGGGTATCTATGGATAGGTCTTCAAAAATGATATTGAGGTTTCTAATATCATTTTTTTCTAAACTGAATAGTTTGCGCGAGAGACACTTCCAAAGTGGTAAAATGTGTGTCCCCCCCCCCTGTAACTTCTAAAATAAGAGAATGATAAAACTAAAAAAAATATATGATGTACATTACCATGTAAACTTCCACCGAAAATTGGTTTGAACGAGATCTAGTAAGTAGTTTTTTTTTTATACGTCATAAATCGCCTAAATACGGAACCCTACATGGGCGAGTCCGACTCGCACTTGGCCGCTTTTTTTAAGTGTTAAAAAAATTAAACTTTGCTCTAATAAAAACAAGGTTCACATTGAAAAACGGGAAATGTTAGTTAATATGTGGGGAAGGTGAGTAGAGTATCCGCCCTATAAAATAAACGTCACGCAACACAAAGCAAATACGTAATGATCCGTTTAACACCCCACGCAGGACGAGAATGACATCAGCACGCGCTGGATACAAAAAATGGGGCTGACAGGAACACGGATTCAGCTGTCATTTATTTTTTTCTTCCAAAAAAGTTAAATTATAATCAGGAAGCCCCGTGGTCGTCAGTTATTTTATATCTCTCTAAAAGATGAGAATCACCAGAGTTCGGAGGGAAAGGAAGGTTGGATGAAAGTTGTTGAATAATTTTGTAACGCAAGGAAATAAAAGAAGCGTCCACCTCTAGCAATGTAGCGCTCGCGAACCCCTCGCAACTCGGTGGCTCATTGCGCGTGTACATACATACAATACAATGAAGTCAGCCGGTTAAAAAGCATTATGCTTCCTTCTTCGTCAAATAGATAAAAAAATGTAGTACCTCCAGTTAACTTCAGTAGCTAAGACAAAGAAGAAAGCGCTGATAGTTATAGCATTATTCATAAAATTTATTGTCTTCAACTTCATCTGTCATTTTTAGTTACGTATTTGTAAGTAAGGTATAAAACATAAGTTAACTAATTGATAACTGGGTTAGTCTGTAGCGTTCTCCTTCACGGCAACTAAATACAAGACAATAGTCCTGAACACTACAGGCTAAACAGGCTTAGAACCAAGATTGAATCTGTGGCTTCTTCTGTAAAAGAAACTAGGCCACACTTGAGCACGAGAGCTGGGCTTTTAATATTCACTATGATCACAAGCAAATTGCTCCAAGTAAACCAGTATAGGTTATACCTCTGTTACGCACAGTTCTTTAAGAATCTTGGGGCCAAGGTATACTTGGGACGAACTAACAGTGATGAGAAAATGTTTTGTGAATGATAGGACAGCTCTCCGGCCCATTATGCCCGTCCAGCAGTTTAGGGTTAACGAACCCGAGTGTCGCACAGTGGGTGAATTACGTTTTAAGCTTTATTTATGGGAACGCTTTAGGCCAGTGTAAACATTGCTTGATTTTTAATGGGCGTTTTGCTAGTTTACTAGATGATTAATAAAATAGTGATTTATGATTTATGAGTTTAATATGGACTACCCGTTGGCAGAAAACTATAATAAGTACAACTAGTAGGTACATACATTTCTAGTAGAGCCAAGCCAAGCCAGCAAACAAGCCACATCCAAGCGAAGTTACAGCCACGAAAGCCAACGTTTGCGTTTCATTCAACATACTTACTGCCGGAAACTGACCCTTGATAAATATTACCTACTTAATTAGTAATTATAGCTTTCCCACCCTAAAAATTGGCGAAGGTAGCGCAAATATCAAAGATTATTGCATGAATTATACATGAGTCTAATTTGTACGTATCACCTCGTACTTGTGCTACTTGTCTACTCAATGGGCACAATTAACCCCTGTGTTTAATATGCAATGAATGAATACATTAACATCCATAAACTGATCTTAAGGCACCTAATTCCCACCCACGTCATTAGTACCAGATACCTAGATTCGTACAAAAGAAAAACGTCACAAGTTTATATTGAGATCCGCGGCGCATAATGTATTTAGGCAAAATGTTTACTAATAACTCGAGCTTCTTTTTTCTCGGTTATCCTTGTGTAGAATTTTAAAGTTGGACAGAGAAGCAGCATGCGTCAGGTGTAGCATAATTAAGGCTGATGTATTCCTTTGGCACCGTTCGACACGTATGTGTTTCCTTTACTGGCGGGCAACCGGAATGACAAACAGCTATTGTCTATTGTCAGTGGAATATGGGATGCTTTTGAACCCTTAAACGCGTATCTTGAGAAAGATGGACTGTATGCAACATACACAAGGTACAGTTTGTTATATTTGATTTAAAAAAATATTGTAATGGTAACAATTACTGATTGAACTACTGATTGTAGCCCACGTAATACCGCACGTACATTGATAAATAGTTCTTACTTACTTTCTTTGGTTTCACATGTAGATATAGGTGATGCCGATGGTAAAACATAGATGAATTACCTATTCGAATAATAAATTATTTGAGTAACCGAAACATATATACCTAGCTTTATATCATTAACCGCTTTAAATCCTAAAGCCTGTATGTTTAACACTCATAAAGAATATACTAAGAAGGAACACTCTTTTTGGTACCCGTATCTTTATATACACTTTAAATTCTACATATGTAGCAATAACACAAACAAAAATGTATAAAATAGCCAACCATAAACAACCGTTTTGAAGGCCCGGCTGCAGGATTGTTATCAATAAAGGCGGATAGAATAGACATGTAACGTCACTCAGTGTTATGGTGAAACCCTTGTCAAACGCTCACCTGTTTGGAGAAACTGCTCCGGCAAGTTACGGCTGATTCATCGTTCACAAATCTGAAAAAAATATATAATATCTGTTAGTGCCATACCTAAATATAACAAGAAGAGCTAACAATACCTATATCACAACATTGGATTGTGGTATAAGTAAATGAATTCCGCAAATCACAATAATTCTTCATCGGTATTATAGCTCGTAGGTACAGGCAGTAGCAGTAACCAAGCTAATAAAATGATCCAGAATAGTAAATGAGACTACTACTTTGACGTAATTTAGGCATGTATTTTATTTTCATTTGGTTATTTGGAGTTGCTTGCTTACTGCTATATTCTCTTACACAGCATTAGTATTATTTGGCAAAAATACAATGCATAAGCCACAGTGACATCAAGTTTTGACATAGTCTGTCTTTTACGATTGGTCCCAATCCCAATAGCATTACATTTTAAGCCATGTCCCAGCGCCTGATTTTCAGGGCGAGTATTGATGGTGCAAATTGCAATTTCGATTTTCCCCTCCCGTCATATCTAGGTCAGCGGTAGGAAATATTTGCGAAATGCAATGTGTTAATACCTACCGTTTATACCGTAATATTGGATTTCCCATTTCCGAGATGATTCGGAAGTTTGGATGTTATACGAGCTGAGGCATAATATTTGGGTTTCAAGCAAATTTTAGATAACATTTTAGCCGTACGTAGTTTAAAGAACGAACAAAAAAACTATTATTCTAAAATAAGAGAAAATGTTATTTTATAAAATGTTCTCAAGATTTTGTGATTAATATAATATCACATTAATTCAATGCTGCTTTATAAATTGCTGATCTTCACAAAAGTCCCTCGGCTCACAACCTAAAATAAACCAATTAATATATTGAATTACTAGCGACTTTTGAGACTGACTTTGCAAGTGTGTATCTGATGATAAAATGGTTCAATAGAAAATTTTGTAATCTGTGGGCTTAGCACGGTAGCAGTTATCACGCAATATGGTATAAAATATGTGAATAAAACGTTAGTTACCGACGATTTTATCATGCATACTATGGTAGCAGACGATATATGGAGTTATCCACATTTGACAGCGGTAGATGACAGAAGACAATTTGCATAACATGGGGGTTGGATAATTTGACATATTATCCCATTTTGACAGTTCAACTTAGTTCTTACACATAAGCTTCCCAAATCTGCTATTTTCTCAGACTGCCTCAGTGCGCTCCAATCCATTTCGCTTCGCCCTTTTAAAAAATTTGCATGCAACTACCTTATTTGCCAACTAAAAAATTTTACGTATAAATGCCATTCAGCGGGATTGGAAGTAGTTTTTGTTTGGATCCCTAGCCACTCGGGAATAGTAGGTAATGAGAGGGCGGACAAAGCAGCCAAAGAGGCTGTCCTTGATGGCGATGACTCCTTCTTCAAAATATACCCACCGGATGTTCTGAGTATCCCTTTTAACTACACGAGGAAAAAGTGGTCCCTCCGCTGGTCCCGGGCTAAGAAATGCTTCTTTTCAGAAATTCAACCATCTATCCCATCCCGTCCATGGTTCTTCAAAAATAGATCTCTTTCCAAAAGACACACTAGTATTATCATTAGACTCAGGTTAGGTCGCGTCTGTTCGTCCGAGCAGTTATATGAATTTAAAAAGAAAGATTCTCCCATGTGCGATTGTGGTAACGAGGTTGGTAATATCGACCATATTTTCTTTAATTGTCCGCTTAACAACAAACCCCCCGATCTATATTCTAATCTACCGAAACTTAATGTGCCGTTGCCTACTAACATGGCTTCCCTTCTATATCTAACTAATAATAAAAAACTTATGTGCGTCGTAAGCAAATTCATGGCTAAAAACAACATAAATCTATAAATGTCCAAGTTAGAGATATATATGTACATATGAAACATATCTATTTATTTCAACGTTCCGACAAATTGGTTCTAATTTGGTGGTGGTAAATGTTAAATTGTGTATGTCGTATTTTGTTCCAGGTATTACCCACTTTCATGTTATCTTTCGGTACTCTTGTAACCTACCCTCTTGTCAGCCGTGCGAAGCTCGTTACTCGATTTTGGCAGAATTGTGCTTAACTGCGCGGTAGCCATAGACAAAAGAGTGAAGTGAAGTGAAGTGAAGTGAATTTTATCTAAGTGCTTCTTAGGTGACGATAAGCCTTGTCGTGAAAGCAAAACTAGTGAATAAACCTATTACAAATACAAATTACAGGTAAATATCCGTTTTTCTATGATTATATTGAGAGTTATTAGTTACAATGTTCCGCTTTATATAATATAGTCAATATTTTATTTGCAGGGAAGTCAAATTTTATTATTCCTACTCGCGGCTGCTGTTGAAGAAACAAAGCGTCGAAAAATCTCGTGCATAGCTTTAAGAAACGCTTGCAACCCGTTTGATATGCCAGACGAAGAGTTTCGGCATATTTACAGAGTGTAAGGAGTGTGCAGTGCATTTATGTGCCGAACTTAACGCAGAGTCTCAAAACGGTGATGGATTACCAAAACATCTTAAAGGTAAAGCTTAATAAAATTGTAGTGTTTCTTTAAAGTTAATATGTATTCCATGTAAGACAGGCGTCTCAATGACAATGCTACTAAACTCTTAAATACTATCTCATATTATAATTGTAAAAATTAGTATGTTAAGATATTCTGTTGCACAATCTTATACTTATGCTACTAACTTACTAACAGAGGTTACTTATTTAAGCCACTTTTTACCTCAACATTCATATCCTAACCTAAAGGGGAAAGTCTACTTACCTAGGTACTTGAAAATATTACATCTATGTTCTTATTTGTTTTAGGTTTTAACAGTATTAGCTGTAATACTGGTAGCTGATGGCAACTACCAACGCGGGACTAGTCAAGATGATGGCTTGTCCATAGGCCAGACTACTGTAAGTCAATACCTTTCTCGAGCAACTTGCACACAGAAGGTACTTAAGTTCTTTTGAGCACTGAATTAAGTACTTACTAGACATAAAAAACTGTGACGTTCCACTAGGCGTGTCTTAGTAACTTTTTTGAATAAGTATGAGTGTGGCTGTATTGTGCAATGAGATAGGTAACTATTGTTTGATAGTTATGTTAAGTAGTTACTGGGTCTAGGATACATACTGTTATTCTTCATATTCAATTATTCATTATGTGAAAAAAACTGACAATCACAATATAAATTCCTGAAAATCTACCATGTGTAATTTTAAGTGAAATTGTATATTGTGAGATAAATAAATCATATCATATCATAATCTGGGAATGCATTTAAGGTTTAACTAAGGCATCCAGTTCTAGTTCTAATGTGCTGCATTGTTGACAAACATACTTAGTCATATTTTTATTCAAAAAAAAAAATACAGGCCTATTGCTTGATGACTAGCGGAATGCGCAGCAAGCAGCAACCTCGAGTCTAGGACAAATCTTAACTTTCATATTTTTGGTGTGCATCAGTAAGCGTTCATATTGCTCTTCACGAGACTCCAATGGATAATACATATATATAAAAACTAGCGGATAATATATATAAAAACCAATGGATATTATTCCCCGAAATGGTCGTTCCCGTCGATTAGTTACTAGTAGCTATATTTTGGGTGCAAATAGCCTGCACTCATGTGAAAATATTTCATTCATAGCTGCCACATGAACCTGCTGTTACTTATTTCCTTATTTTTCTTCCAGAAAACTTCTCGTGGATACAGGGGGAAATTAAGGAAGGCGCTCCCCGAGGACTTCCTAAGCATCATGCACAAAACCGGCTGTTGTTAAGAGCCCATCAACCTGCACACTAGCGCCACTGCTAAGTAATCGTGATTATTTCAATTTAACGAAATATATTTAAAAAAGGGGGCCGCTACGCATTGTATCTTGTATTAAAGTACCTTTTGCATACTCGTACATCAAACTAGTTTCTATGTTGCTGGATTCGTCAATCTATGCGTCCAAGTTAAAACGGCCGTTTTTGTTTTGAGTTTATAGATTGACGAATTCAGCAACATAGAAACTAGTTTGATATATTCACAAGGTACTTTAATACAAGATACAGTACGTAGCGGCCCCCTTTTTTTAAATATCTTTCGTTAAATTGAAATAATCATGATTATTTAGCAGTGGCGCTAGTGTGCACGTTGATGGGCTCTTGAGAATGTGCGCGTGCGAGCCAGCTTAATAAATACTTATTTCGCCTATAACCAACTATGTTTTACTATCACACAAATACCTACCTAATCTATTTACCTATTTTTCTATGGTCAATCTTCATACAAAACAGCATTCCCCGCATGTAGGTGTCGCTTATTCTTATTTTTCATTTTAGCGTACAAAATCTGTCACTGTTACTACTTATAGCTTCTAAACGTATTTAATCCGACTTTCATATATATACACTATAGTATAATTAAAGCATTTTAAGCACGTTCTTATTTAAAGACGCATCTAGTTAGTCTGTGGCGGTCAAAAGGTTAAATAAGAATATTCCTAAATGCTCTATTATGCTATAAGTCTACCTACTTTAGTAACTATAACTACGGTCAGACAGAGTTTAATACTCTAATAATTAATGTTAAATTTTAAAAAACTATGTTAAATTCAATAACAACAATGTCAATATTCTCGCGGCGTTGGCACTGTTGTCAGTCTTCTATGTTTACTAGGTAAGTTAAGAGCCCGTCAACGTGCACACTAGCGCCACTGCTAAATAATCGTGATAATTTAAATTTAACGAAAGATTTTTTTAAAGGGGGCCGCTACGTATTGTATCTACATAGTATTAAAGTAACTTTTGAATACATCAAACTAGTTTTATGTTGCTGGATTCGCCGATCTATGAACTTAAAACAAAAACGGCCGTTTTAACTTTGGACGCATAGATTGAAGAATCCAGCAACTAGTTTGATGTATTCAAGAGGTACTTAAATGTGACGGAATCTATGAAAAGGGACCTTATTGTCGATGGCGCTTACGTCATTATTAAAGATGCTCCGATATAAATATAATGCCGCGCGATGTAAGCGCCATCGACAATAAGGTCCCTTTTCATAGATAATGCCCCAAATACAAAATACAGTACGTAGCGGCCCCCTTTTTTAAATACCTGACGTTAAATTTAAATAATCACGATTATTTAGCAGTGGCGCTAGTGTGCACGTTGATGGGCTCTTAACAATATCGGCTCTGTGCTGCTGGAGAGAATATTATAAATGGGTAAATAACACAACTATTGCCAAAAAGATAAACCAAGTTTATTTTCACATTAAATTATGGTATACAAACAAATCATTAATTGTCGTCCCCGGTGCGAAAGTGCCCATGATGCTAGCAACTTTTCAACGCTGGATTACTATGGGCAGCTTTTGCACCAGGAACGGCTCGGAGCGAGGGCTGTAATGTATAGGTATACATAGTAATGACCTGAAAAGGGAAAAAGTGTTTTGGTCTCAGACACACTCAGAGTACTCAGACAACGATATAACCGGAGAGTTAGCCACGGAAATAGGTACTTATGCAATTTATAGAGCAACGTAATCCCTCTAGTTAGTGTGCCATACTATCATTATTAATTAATCCGGTCGCCTGGCAGCAGTTCAGCGGTGGGTGTGAGAGTGGTTGGGCAACAACGGAGTTGTAAAATCAATTGAAGGTGTGCAATTTATAGAGCTCTGTGTTTGGTGTGATATTATAGCTAATTATGTATTTAATTCAAATATAACAATGCCAGGCGTTTTTGCTTTACGTATATAATCCACTCGTACTTTTCGCAATCGTACTTTTTGTACTCTGTCACAGAATAAATAATAGTACTACTCTGTTCGATTACGCCTAGGTATGTGTTAAGAAAAAGTAGAAGACATATACAACTATGCGTGAAGCAATTGTGAGTCAGGTGCAATTTGCTCATGGTCTTCCTGCAGGCGCTCAAGTGGTTTGTGTACTTTCATCACCTGACACTACTATTCCCCCAAATAAAACGCCTGGCATTGTTATATTTGAATTAAATATATAATTAGCTATGATATCATTTTACAACCCCTTTGTTGCCCATCCACTCACACACCCACCGCTGAACTGCTGCCATGCTGGATTAATTAATAATGATAGTATGGCCCACTAACTAGAGGGATTTCGTTGCTCTATAAATTGCATAAGTACCTATTTCCGTGGCTAGCTCTTAGACTAATATATATAATATACAAATACTTAAATACATAGAAAACATCCATGACTCGGGAACAAATATCTGTGCTCATCACACAAATTAATGCCCTTACCGGGATTCGAACCAGGACCGCGGCTTCACAGGCAGGGTGACTACCCATTAGACCAGACCGGTCGTCAAAACATATATATGTACTTACATAAGAGAATTTGGGACGTTAGCCGCGTACCCTGCCTCGTTTCCAGCCTTGGCCACCGGTGGACTTGATCACTTTATCTTTAGTGTATGACATCTATTTCAATTTATAAGAACTGAAACAAACTACTAATGATGTCGCGGGGTAAACTATAAAAATACTAACGCGTTGGCCACATTGCGCGACTGGCTCCGGCTAAGGCAGGGAAGGCTAGATGGGAACGAAAGGTCCGATCGCTGTGTCTCGCTACAACCTATGGTTGTCGCCTTAGCCGAAGCCAGTCGAGCAATGTCATGGCCAAGCCGTAAGGCTAAAGGCTTCGTCACACAGGCGCGTTTTCCGGGCGGGGCGTTAGCGGGGCGCGCCGCTTTTACATATAAAACGCTCACGCCCCGCCCGGGAAACGCGCCTGTGTGACGGAAACTTAAGCGTATGCTGAGACGCAGGCGACGTAGGTCACGCAGCGCAGCACAGAGCGATTTTTGTAAAGTATAGAACGTCCTTTAGGTACGCACACTCCAGAGTAAGGACGTTCCATACTTTACAAAATCTGCTCTGTGCTGCGCTGCATGAACTGCGTCGCCTGCGTCTCATAATACGCTTAGCCTAGTGGCATTATTCATAAAAGTGTTACTGCCCTGAATTAGCTATGAATCGTTTGTCTTTATCTGTCATTTTGACTTAGATAAAGATAAGATAAAAGATAGTTTATTCAAGTAGGCATAATTACAATGCGCTTATGAACGTCAAATAAAGCTAGGTAGACCGGCTCCCTTATGTATTTGAAAGAAAGGGATAAAAAATTATTTAACTAAATCAGGTCCGTAAAGTTTTATGAATAAGGTGGTAAGTACATATCTTGTCAAATAAAAATGATATTTTTGATAAAAGTTTTTATTGCCGACTATAAAGGCCCCTGTACACAATGGGCCATCGCCGGCCAAACCAAGGGACGCAGCCATGCGGTAGAATGAGATAGCAATATCACTTGCTCCCTCTAACGCATAAATGCGTCCCCCAGAATGGCGCATTGTGTACTGGGGCCTTAACAGGCAATTAATACCTACTCATAAAAACAATTTCTAATAAACCCAAACACAAATTAGGTTGCTTTATATATATCAAAGAGTTTCTTTGACCACATCCTGCGTCCATCATCAGATATTCGGTGGTACCATAATATTGCGTTATCAGTTATCACCCAACTTAAATAATGTATATTAAGTTTTAGCTCAATCGAATAAAGAGACGTGGGGTCTAATTTATCTTGTAATATGTACTTGATACATTGCAACTTAAAGGTTTGTTAGAAAAAACCTTTTAAATACCACTGTAATAGTTTCACCTACATATGCTTAACAAATAAACACTTTTACTATTGACTTCGAAATGCATGGACGTGCCTGCTGAGAAGTGTGTTCCAGGCAGAAAGTCAGAACTTTTTTTTGCCGCACTCTCTCGTTCTATAGCTAAATATTATGACTATCCCTTTTCTAAATAAGTCATTAAATAATTGAGGCTGCAGATTTTAGTTAATTTCTATCGTGTCCTCGATAACTTGAGTGTCCTCCAATATGTTATGACTGAAACAGAAACAAATAGATTAGATGAGGTCATGATTCTATAGTGGCGCAGGCTAGTACAGAGGTTCATTTGCAAATTATAAGAAATTAAAGTCATTTTTAGAAAGCTGTCGTTTTTAAGTCAGGGGGATTTTATAGTTTCATTGGTCCGATTTCGTTTCGACTGAAAATAAATTAAATTTTGTTCCAGTAACTATTAATCCGTTATTTAAAGCATTTTTGTTATTATTATTTTATTAAAGAGTACCTATTATGTATTAAAGTGTAGTCTATGCCACCTGCGGCATAAAAACATACCAATGAACATCTTATTCAACAATATTTGTCTCAGTAGTTAAGCTTTTATGCTAGGGTAATACACGACACAAACATACCCACACACATACATACATACCTACATACATAGGCTGCTAAAATCATAATTCTTCCCATTGTCACGTATACAATCAAACCACTTAGGGTATTGCAAATGAAAACATTTAAAATAAGAGTACCTACTTAAATCTTTCAATTAAACTGCTGGCAATACACACTAGTCTATGCCTGCGCAGTTTAGCATGTACACTGTACAGTTCAACTGCACAGGTAAAGCCGGTTTGGAAACTGCAGTCGAATGCCTTTTTACCTGTGCAGTTAGACTGTACATAAAAATTAAATATTAATAATATTTTATCCTTATGTCTTAGATTCATGGCACAAAGTGTGGTGGTGTTTTTCTTTTGTCAATACACTTGAATTCTTACATACAAAACCAGCTTCTACAATATTCAGACAGGGTAAAAAAAAACAATTTTGAAAGTGAGGTCTACGGGTTCCAAAGTTTTTAATTGTTGTTACAATCATTATGACCTTTTTCTGCAGTGTGAAAAAAATGTCAATTGGTAGTTTAGTAGTGTATCTTTCAATGTTGTTAACTCTAGTTTACCAAAAACAAGTATAACAAACTAGAACTTTCTAGTTAGGTAATTAATCTACAGTTGGATCAACTTTTACAACATCCATTGTTGCCATGACAACTTCATGCAATTATAGTAGTCATAGAACAGTTTTTAACAAACTTTTGTCACTTAGTAAAACATAGTCATAGTAGAAGATCAGTGTCAATAGTTTTAAATGGCACAATAAACTCTTCATGATTTTAGTTTAAGAAAGGTGTACTTACATCTCCAATCCTTGATTCTTCTGGATCCATTTTAGACAAGCCAGTTCTCCCGGTAATTGGTTGAGTTACCGCTCACTGCTAGCGGAGCCTGGGTTGCTGCCACATTGATTTTTCTAACTTTGCAGCTCAATTAACGACAAGTCTGACAATAAAAATAGAATTTATAGATAATTGACACATTTAACAGCTAAATTGTATTCAGTGATGACTTGATGACCCTACCTGCAACGGTAGTTAGAAACTGGATTTGGGCTAATATCAACAAGATAAACAACAAACATTAACACATTAACTGCCAGCGACTCACTAGGGGAGTTCACTGTTCGTAGGCGCTTTTTGCTACATACGGTTTTTCCCGTGTTATCGGCTACACTCGTAGCGCGTAGCTCGCGCTGGCACTGAATGTTTTAAGTAATGCTAAGTTATGGATGTTTCTTGTGTCCATACTACAAACTTTGCTTAGTTTGAGATGAGGTTGATCTGTATTAATTATTAGCATAGTACTTACCGACTTCCATGCCTGCTGCCACTGATCTGTACGGATCGTGCTCTCATAGAACTTGTATGCAGCACTGCACTTATCTCTGGCTTCCGAGAGGCTCATGGTCCTCCCTGTACTCCCTGTAGGCGAACAGGGGATGCTGAGTTATATATTTTGCTAGCATTTTCTTCTGCGTTAATGCATCGACTGAAAAACATATTCATGACAAAATCAGTTATGATCAAACGAATTATAACTTTTTCTGTAAATAAATTATTGGTTTTTAGAGAAACTTACATTATGCGTGGCATTTTCTTTAGATTTCACAGCAAATCAGTATTTTTCTTCAACTTGGTTTGTATTCTGATATTTTCACTGATCACGCGCGTACGCGATGCTTGTCAATGTCAAATTATTGTCAATTGACTCAATTGTCAAACACGATTATCCGTGCATGTTATAATGTAGGTCAATTTGTATAAAGCTGTCACTCATTTAAACACTTTTCAATTTGGAAGTGTAGTAATAAAATTGACTATTCATGTTCAAACTATGTCCGACACACGTCCGACATATGAATAAGGGCAGCCATTGAATAGATTTTTCATAAGCTCTACGCATAGACAGTCGTGGTCACTATCGTATGATAGTCGATAACTTTATTCAATATCGACGTGGTAGGCTTATCGTAGCTCGGGGCCATGCTCAGCGATATGACAAATTTACCAATAACGTTAGAAGACAACGTATCATACCACGTGCAATATGATACGCCCGTGCTAAGCCCGCTGATGATGATAGATAAAGGCGTGTGCGCGCCGGCATACAATGATACTACATGTAACAATTGGACAGGTAACAATTCAAATTAAAACCGATTATCCCTTTGTAACACACAGGAAATGTACGAGTACCTATTTACGTCGTGTACACTACGTACCTAACAGAAAGGTTAAAATTAGCTGTTGGTACATAGGGAAGTATTTATCCTATTCTCCATAAACATGGTACAATATAAAGTTATAAACTTATTAACCGCCTTCAAAAAAAAAGGAGGTTCTCAGTTTGACCCGTATGTATGTATGTATGTATGTATGTATGTATGTATGTATATTTGTTCGCGATTATCTCGCGTTTGGCTGAACCGATTTTGATGCGGTTTTCAGAAAAGTGTTTCTTACATTCTGGAGAAGGTTTTAGTATACATAGATCTGAGCTGATGCTGAACCCTGGCTGTACCTAGTGGAACTCAGGTTTGGTGCAACATAGGCTCACGCTGTTTTGGTCATCCGACACGCCTTGATGAGCACTTGGGAGAGCAGAACCCAAGATAGGGCTGATGCTGAACCCTGGATGTACCTAGTGGAACTCGGGATGTACCTAGTGGAACTCAGGTTTGGTGCAACATAGGCCCACGCTGTTTTGGTCATCCGTCTCATCTTGATGAGCACTTGGGAGAGCAGTATCCAAGATAGAGCTGATGCTGAACCCTGGCTGTACCTAGTGGAACTCAGGTTTGGTGCAACATAGACCAACGCTATTTTGGCTATCCGTCACATCTTGATGAGCACTTGGGAGAGCAGTACCCAAGATAGAGCTGATGCACCAAACCACCCTGGCTGGCAGGGTTCACCCTGGCTGTACCTAGTGGAACTCAAGTTTGGTGCAACATGGGCCCACGCTATTTTGGTCATCCGTCACATCTTGATGAGCACTTGGGAGAGCAGTACCCTAGATAGAACTGATGCTGAACCCTGGCTGTACCTAGTGGAACTCAGGTTTGGTGCAACATAGGCCCACGCTATTTTGGTAATCTGTCACATCTTGATGAGCACTTGGGAGAGCAGTACCCAAGATAGAGCTGATGCTAAACCCTTGCTGTAACACGGTTTGGTGCAACATAGGCACACTTTGTTTTGGTTAACCGACTTGTCGTCGTTTGCCTATGTTGCAGAGGTCCACTAGGTGGGTCGATGAACTTTTTTCTAACTGCCTTTAAAAAAAGGACGTTCTCAGTTTGACCCGTATGTATGTACGTATGTATGTGTGTATGTTTGTTCGTGATTATCTCGCGTTTGGCTGAACCGATTTTGATGCGGTTTTCAGAAAAGTGTTTGTTACATTCTGGAGAAGGTTTTAGTGTACAGTACATGGATGGTTTGAAAAACCAATTGGACCCGGTAGGTGGCCATGCTATCGGTATTCGGTATACCTACCAACAAATTTATGTTGCTAAAACCGATTTAGATAAAATAGTGGGAGTGGGAGTTGGACTCGGACTGGGACTGGGAATGGGAGTGGGAGTGGGAGCAATATACATACAAATCGTTTAGCACCAAAACGTCATATTATGTTGTGTCGCGATTATCATCGAGTTAGGCCATCACCAACATTAGTAGACTAAATAGAGAGCCTAACAAACTAGTATTTTAGCCCAAAACCTAAAATAAATGAAGTACCTACCTATCACTAAAAAGTAAAAAATAAAATAAAATAATTAAAAAATTAAAAATAAACAAAAATGAAACCTAAATAAAATAACTTAATATAATATCTTTTTTTAAAAAAAGGGAACCGCCTTCAAAAAACCAACCCACTGAAAAGTACAAAATAATTTTTATATGGCACCCCTTTACGTGTCCAGTCCCTATCCCACGGCGTAAAGCAAATTTTTGCCAAAAAGTAATTAATACCTAATAATAAGAAAATTAATAATCACCCGGGTAATTAGTTTTTGAAGGCGGTGCCAAACCAACAAAAACAGTCTTTACTACCAATCAGAAAAACAATACGAGTACGCAGTACTTAACCTACAAGAACTAAATTAATGAGTAAACTAAGTATGTATTTATAATGCAAGTAAGTGCAGCGTTCTTCGTTGTATAAAATATCGGTTCTCAAAAATTTTGGTTTGGCACCGACTTCAAAAACTAAGTAATTACCCGGATGATTATTAATTTTCTTATTATTAGGTATTAATTACTTTTTGGCAAAAATTTGCTTTACGCCGTGGGATAGGGACTGGACACGTAAAGGGGTGCCATATAAAAATTATTTTGTACTTTTCAGTGGGTTGGTTTTTTGAAGGCGGTTCCCTTTTTTTAAAAAAAGATATTATATTAAGTTATTTTATTTAGGTTTCATTTTTGTTTATTTTTAATTTTTTAATTATTTTACCTGGAAACATAGTTATACTAGTTTTTAACCGCCTTCAAAAAAAAGGAGGTTCTCAGTTTGACCCGTATGTATGTATATTTGTTCGCGATTATCTCGCGTTTGGCTGAACCGATTTTGATGCGGTTTTCAGAAAAGTGTTTGTTACATTCTGGAGAAGGTTTTAGTATACATAGATCTGAGCTGATGCTGAACCCTGGCTGTACCTAGTGGAACTCAGGTTTGGTGCAACATAGGTAGACGCTGTTTTGGTCATCCGACACGCCTTGATGAGCACTTGGGAGATCAGTACCCAAGATAGAGCTGATGCTGAACCCTGGATGTACCTAGTGGAACTCAGGATGTGCCTAGTGGAACTCAGGTTTGGTGCAACATAGGCCCACGCTATTTTGGTCATCCGTCACATCTTGATCAGCACTAGGGAGAGCAGTACCCAAGATAGAGCTGATGCTGAACCCTGGCTATACCTAGTGGAACTCAGGTTTGGTGCAACATAGGCCCACGCTATTTTGGTCATCCGTCACATCTTGATCAGCACTAGGGAGAGCAGTACCGAAGATAGAGCTGATGCTGAACCCTGGCTATACCTAGTGGAACTCAGGTTTGGTGCAACATAGGCCCACGCTATTTTGGTCATCCGTCACATCTTGATGAGCACTTGGGAGAGCAGTACCCAAGATAGAGCTGATGCTGAACCCTGGCTGTACCTAGTGGAACTCAGATTTGGTGCAACATAGGCTCACGCTATTTTGGTCATCCGTCACATTTTGATAAGCACTTGGGAGAGCAGTACCCAAGATAGAGCTGATGCTGAACCCTGGCTGTACCTAGTGGAACTCAGGTTTGGTGCAACATAGGCCCACGCTATTTTGGTCATCCGTCACATCTTAATGAGCACCTGGGAGAGCAGTACCCAAGATAGAGCTGATGCTGAACCCTGGCTCACCTAATGGAACTCAGGGTTGGTGCAACACAGGCCCACGCTATTTAGGTCATCCGTCACATCTAGAAAACCAAACCAAATTAACTTAATACTAAATTACACTAAAACTAAATGGAGAGCCTAACAAACTAGTATATTTTAGACCAAAACCTAAAATAAATGAAGTACCAACCTATCACTAAAAAGTAAAAAATAAAATAAAATAAATAAAAAAAGAATTAAAAAATTAAAAATAAACAAAAATAAAACCAAAATAAAATAACTTAATATAATATCTTTTTTTTTTAAATGGGAACCGCCTTCAAAAAACCAACCCACTGAAAAGCACAAAATAATTTTTATGGCACCCCTATACGTCTCCAGTCCCTATCCCGTCGTAAAGCAAATTTCTGCCAAAAAGTAATACCTAATAATAAGAAAATTAATAATCATCCGGATAATTACTTAGTTTTTGAAGGCGGTGCCAAACCAACAAAAACATTCTTTACTACCAATCACCAAAAAAATACGAGTAAGTAGTACCTACAAGAACTAAATTAATGAGTAAACTAAGTATGCTTTATAATGCAAGTAAGTGCAGTTCTTCGTTGTCTAAAATATCGGTTCTCATAAATTTTGGTTTGGCACCGACTGTTGAGCGCGTTAGTGTTTTTGTTATATTAGTGCGATCATAAATCACGAAATTGCGATTAAAAATACATTACACAGTTATTAAACAAACGTATGATAGTTTGGATACCGTCAGTCTCCTAGCTGGTGCGTGCACCGGAAAATGACGGGTACCGTTCGAATTTATATCGACACATTATACCATCGTAACTTTTTCACGAAATAAACACGAGCAGAAAGCGCACTGCATACAGCACTAGGGATTGCTCCCGGTACTGAGTTTGTATGGCGAGAACCGGGAATTCCCGGTTCTCGCCATACAAACTCAGTACCGGGAGCAATCCCTATTAGTGGAGTCAATATAAAGTTAAAGTTACATTAATTGCACAGTCAAATGTTTCTACACGGGTGAATTATATATCATATTGAATACCCGGCTGCGAATTAACAACTTGATATCTGTTCCCGTTTTTGAGAAATAACATTTTTTTTATTTTATATTTTATACTACCTAAACAGTAATTTCACACTAGAGATTTTTTGAAGAATGGGCTATGAAGCTTACACGACTACACGGTCAGAATTTCTCCCGACAATAATATTAATTATAGATTTAATGAAAAAAACAATAACTTTGTAAGTTTTTCATGACCGAGAATATCCCACACTGAGAGAAAAGTTTACTATTGTGGTTAATAGTATTTGTTTCGATCATGTTTAATTTATCTGCCTGAGGAACTGCTATATTCGCAGAATAGCAGCATGATATTGGAAACAAACAGCAAATAATGTTCTACACAATTAATGGACACTTCTAGTTTTTTGACAGTAACTGTACAAGTTATTGAAGAATAACATACTTATTTTTCTCGCAATTATTAAATCAATTTCCAGCATAAAAAGTCAATGAAGTATGCTGTATTTCCAGGCTTCCACAGAGGCCAAGTCAAACTTTGTTTAAGATGTCAAAAAGATATCATTTTGTTATCATTCGCCCAACCGTCTCGCTCGCACCAATACATATTTCATCTAGTACGAGTGAAATGCACGCGCGAATGATATAAAATGACATCTTTTATAACAAAGTTCGAATTAGCATCAAGGTATATTAGGAAAATATACCTTATGACTTATGGCATTGCGTTAAGGTTTAATAATTCAATGCATAAAGTGTCTGTGTTTATGTGAAAAATGATAGGTGTCAATTTTTATATCTATTCACAAAACGTTTAGAATACAGGATGCACAGTCAGATATAAATAGACCCTTGAAGTCTTACAACTATCTATGATACTGGATCTCAAGCTTATTTGGTTAGTAAGTACCGTCCACCAAGTTATACTTCGAATAGCCACCCGGACAAATTCCAAAGCTAATTTCGAATTTTAAAATTTGACAATTCACGAGAAGAGTAACGTAACGTCAAAGGATATGTTTGTCCCTTTTCAACGATCCTGTCATCCGATGCTTGAGTAGAGTGAAACTAAAAGAAGCAAATGTCAGCAATTCGTAACGCTTAGTTTTTGTTAGCGTTAGCGCATCGCGACATGAGAACTAGTATGAGCCTGGCCCTCGATTACGTATAATTGCAAGGAAACTTGGGATCAAGTTATCTTAGTCAATTTAGAGCAGTTGGAATTCAACTCATTGTGAAATTTTTGAACGTTTTCAAATAATTTGTTGGATTAAGTAGTAAAAGTGTTACAGTGTGTTATATATTTGTGATCTACTCACAAGGCCCTTTCATTTGGTACCCCACATGGTATGTTTAAAAGAAAAATGGTAAAAACTTTGCGTCATAGCAACTACCCTCACCACTTTCGCGCTTGTCATCTCATATATTTGTGTTCAGGATATTATACTGAATGCACTGATACCAAATATACTCATATCTGAGACGACATGAGCGTAAATTTTTCTAGAAGACTTTTCGAGAAAAGGCCAGGCTACAATATCTTTACAGGTTGATTGATACTGAGTGTATTAACACCATGTTCACCCATATCCAAGACGATATGAACGAAAAGTAACCTAAAGCCACCCTACCAACATTTTCGTAACAATGAGAGATTATTTCTTGGAAATAATGTTGTAATATAAACTCCTTGTAGAGCACCTACCTGCGAAGAGATCGTGCTGTCAAAGTTGTTAATGATTTAATATAATATTGTTAATTAACTAAAGTTTTATTAATGCATCATTTCATTTTATACACCGCGGGATTTAATAACCCGAAAGATTTAAATCACGTATTTTTGACGACAGTACGAGTAAATAATGTTAAATCAACATGGGTCCAATTATATATTTTAATTAAACTACTATTTCAGTACAAATTAAATCATATTAATTTACCGCTTCATTGTGAACAAACCTTTATTCAGAGAGTGAGCGAGTTTAATTAATCTCAAGTAGAGAAACAGAGAGCGAGCATGACATTTCATGAATCACTCCGATATCATACGATGCTCGGCGAATGCAGTGACATGTGTTCCATGACAAGAAGTGTCAAGTTATGTCTAGGATCATGTTTACGTTGAAATTATTTCAATTGATTGGCACCTCAAAATACCACAAATTGTATCAAAACTTTATTAATTACTACAACAGTAGGTATAGTGCAGTTATTATTGTTGAAACTTTGCGATAAAATCTTTTCCTTTGAGTGAGGTAACCAAAGCCATTAACCATGATTATATCCGAAAGAAATCATGCCTCTTATTGTTTTAACTCATACTACAGCTGGAAAGGGATGATTACTTGAATGACCTTTTGTTAAAATATCGATCATGCTTATCAGTACGTATTTTAAATTCTCGATGTGTTGATTTATACTGAGTAAAGTAAAATAAACAACTATGTTAAACAATTACGCTTTTTTATTAATTTAATGAATTAGGTTTTCGAAGTGTGTACCACCGTTTTCAGCACAAAGATTTAATTTTAAACGGATTTCATTATTTAGGTTTACAAAAGTGTTCTTTATTTCTTCGGAAGCCGTTCGAATTTTTATTAATAATTCTTCTCCAGAGTTCACTGGTGTTGAGTATTCCTTCCTTATCTTTCAGAGTTCCCCATAGAAAAAAACCAATGGCGTTAAGTCGGGTGACCGGGCGGGCCAGGTTAGGACGTTGCTTCCACGGCCAATCCACCTCTCAGGGTATTGTTCGTCTAGCCAATTTACGAACTTCTAGGCTGAAGTGGGTCCGTCGTGCCGGAAGCACATAGTTCTTCGGGTTTCCAAATCCGTACACAAAGTGAATATCCGCTAAATGAATTTTATTTATTACAGTCAATCAAATTTAAAGATGTTATCTTGCGCATATCTTGTGTGACATATGAAATATGTCATTTTATTGACATCAATTTCGTCATTTTCGTCAAACTATCAGCCAGTTATCGTAAAGGTAAATAGTTTGTACTCTCGTGATTGAGAACAGAACAAAATTTCGGTAGTGAAACCTTTTTGTAGGATATCAAACTTAATTAAGTGAAACTGGCTAATAACCATGTAGTTAGTGCGTCTGCGTGTAAAATTAGTTGGTGGCTACGTCACGCATAAGGGTGTGTTAGAATTGAGATTTTTTTACTTGTGATTTGTTTTAAATAATTAATATCTCTTAAATTAAGGGTTTTTGGACTATGTGTTATATAACTTTATATACTCTAATTAGGCTCTAAAATCGTTGGTTTAAATCTTTCGGGTTATTAAATCCCGCGGTGTATATAACCCTATTATCCTTTGAATGACCTTTTTCACGTTTTCTACAGCAATGCAGTCGCCTGCAGCAATTTTGAAGCGCGACATTGCTACCGACTGCATTACTGTGGTAAATGTCAAAATCGAAGTTCCTGTCTGGATTTTGGCGTCCATTAAAAATAAATAATCAAAGGAGGTCATCGATCAAATGGGCCGGAGGACAAGCCATCGTTAACTGGTAGAGAATGCCTTATGGCATTAAGTCCGCCTCTTGTACTATAAGGTTTTTCTTTTGTGCAATAAAGATTAACCACTTTATTCATAAACTTTACGGGCCTGATTTAGTTCAATTATGTTTATCCCTTACTTACAAATACATAAGTTAAAGTGACAGATAAGGACAAACGATTATTACTATTATTAGCTAATTGAGGTTTGTAGCGCGTTTATGAATAACGGGGGTTAAAGAAATAAAATAAATACAGATGATGACAGTAATTATATACGCATTTTATTACGGAAAAAGATTTAATATTGGGTGTAAATGAAACGGGAATTGGAAATATAAAATAAAATGATATTATATTATTCATTTCCGTAAGTCAAACCATCATCTTTATTAGCATTGACATAACGCTCAACTTCGCACAAACCGTATGGTTTTTCACTAAGGAGTGATATATTCTCTTTACGCTAAACTTTGTGGTGGGTAGACAAGTCTGTATACTTGTTTGGAACTAACTGCCACAGTCTGTCATAGCCATGTCATAGCCTCATAGCTGACATATGTGACGTATAGGAGATACCGCAATGCATGCATGCATTGCGCGTTTTATAGGAGCTTGGCCTGAGGTGTGTTAAGTAAGCGCGCAACGCATACCGGTGAAACTGGGTAAGATAGTCATGGGAGAATTAACGGTCGACCGGATCGCGAACTCTCGGCTGTTGAAGCGGAACAATCGTCTGCCGCGAACATTGAAGTGAGACGGAGATATGGAAGTCGATAAAACGTTCTCTACAGTGAATCAGTACCCGCCATTTAGGGTAATTTAAATAGCTTGGATGATTTAATAATGGTTTTATTCCATACAATATTACATATACGTGGGAGATTTTTTGTTGTTACACTAACATGAGAAAGAGATTTGAGAAAGTGAAAAACAAACCCACTGTCCATTTTCTCGAAGCAACGAAAACATTTTCAAAACAAAAATGGTTAATAGTAATTAAATGGATTAATTTACGTGAGAGATTTTTTTGTAGGATATAGTAAATATACAGAGCTTAATTAACATGTAATTGTTATGTACACATAGTTGTTATTTTTATATAAAAAAATATTTTTAATAAAGAAAATTATTGGGAGCTGGTTTTGGTGTCAAGCTGGGAGAAAATATAAATACATAATGAGTATATGTTTGAGAACTGCATATTAAAAAATCTCGAGTGTCGGATTCATGTTTTGATATATTTTTTCTATTTTAATAATAGTTTGGATTTATTAAAACCATGTGACATATTTGGTGGAGATTTTTTTTTAAATATAGTATTTGCAACATAGGTTATCACATCTCAAAAAATCTCTAGTGTGAGAATTCATGTAGAGCTCTCATACATTATGAACTGTGCTGACCCGCCTATATACAGCACACGATGGCTTGAACGCTTGTCACTTCTTCAGTATCAGCTCTTCTATTAAATATCAACAATTTGTACATAGGTGAAAATAATTGAGACTTTCTGTATAAATATAAAATTTTGTGACACATATTTTCAGTAAAATATCGAGGTTTTTGAACTTCGCGATGTGCGTGATTGTCATACTTAAATAGTTTGATTTAAAGGGTATAGCCGGGTAAGCATGGTCAAACTGCCCTTAGCGAAAAAAACAATTTCCTTTTACTGGATTATTAACCTATGTATATGTAGTGCTTTCACCAAATATTAAGCCTCAAATGCTTCAGATTTAAAAAAAAAATGCAAAAAAAGAAAAATCATTTTTATTTTATTACAGCCAAAGTACCAATCCGATTTCTTTGTAATTTGGGTATGTTGTATATACAATTAAGGTCGCTTTCTGAAAAAATTAATATTGAATTATCTCTTAAAATAATAGTAAAAAATTTAGATGAAAATTTTCAGAAAAATAAAAAAAATACATGTGAGATAGCGACAGTTATCAAATTTACATATTTCATGTAGAATTTAATAATGTTTAACATATATTTTTTTCAAAAATTAAAATCGGGATTAACAGTGTTAAAAACTCGAATTTGTAACATCCCATAATACCTTCTCTTCATACAAAATAACTTGTACGTTATACTAGAAAGTTATATTCCCAACGCAATTTGAATTTAGAACGCGACTTATTTCGCTGAGCGCGGACCTTAAACTCCGTGGCTGTATGCGGCTAGGGCGAACGGCATTCAGAGATTTAAAAAGCGGCCAAGTGCGAGTCGGACTCGCCCATGAAGGGTTCCGTATTTAGGCGATTTATGACGTATAAAAAAAAACTACTTACTAGATCTCGTTCAAACCAATTTTCGGTGGAAGTTTACATGGTAATGTACATCATATATTTTTTTTAGTTTTATCATTCTCTTATTTTAGAAGTTACAGGGGGGGGACACACATTTTACCACTTTGGAAGTGTCTCTCGCGCAAACTATTCAGTTTAGAAAAAAATTATATTAGAAACCTCAATATCATTTTTGAAGACCTATCTATAGATACTCCACACGTATGGGTTTGATGAAAAAAAAAATTTTGAGTTTCAGTTCGAAGTATGGGGAACCCCAAAAATTTTTTTTTTTTTCTATTTTTGTGTGAAAATCTTAATGCGGTTCACAGAATACATCTACTTACCAAGTTTCAACAGTATAGTTCTTATAGTTTCGGAGAAAAGTGGCTGTGACATACGGACGGACAGACAGACGGACAGACAGACAGACATGACGAATCTATAAGGGTTCCGTTTTTTGCCATTTGGCTACGGAACCCTAAAAAAAGCGCGGGAACAGGAAAATAGGCACGAATTTTATACAGAGCGTTAACGATTGAAAAATGTCTGTTCCTTTGATGAATAAAATACGTCACATTCTAAATTCAAATTCGTAAAGACTGTGTTCACAATATACTTCATTCCTTTATGACTACTTAGCTTTGCTTGTATGAAGAGAGAGTATTATGGGATGTTACAAATTCGAGTTTTTCACACTGTTAATCCCGATTTAAATTTTTGAAAAAAATATATGTTAAACATTATTAAATTCTACATAAAATATGTAAATTTGGTAACTGTCGCTATTTCGCACGTATTTTTTTTATTTTTCTGAAAATTTTCATCTCAATTTTTTACTATTATTTTAAGAGATAATTCAATATTATTTTTTTCAGAAAGCGACCTTAATTGTATATACAACATACCCAAATTACAAAGAAATCGGATTAGTACTTTGGCTGTAATAAAATAAAAATGATTTTTCTTTTTTTGCATTTTTTTTTTAAATCTGAAGCATTTGAGGCTTAATATTTGGTGAAAGCACTACATATACATAGGTTAATAATCCAGTAAAAGGAAATTGTTTTTTACGCTAAGGGCAGTTTGGCCATGCTTACCCGGCTATACCCTTTAAAACAGATGGCGCGGAAGCGGCGCTGCTTGGATCACTGCCGGCGAATCCGGTGTGCGGGCGTTTTTAATCGATGATTCTATCCGGGCTACTAAAATTGTCTAAATTGTGTAGTTCCGAAAATAAAATTTATGAAGATTAACAAAACATGTTCGGGTTCTTCTTGTGACAAGCAATAGTATAGATGTCACCGTAAAATTGTAAACACTAGTCATATTATAATCTCGCTAGTTACATTATAAACTGACGGTAGGGAGATTATAATCTAACCTAACCTAACCTACGTTAGATTATAATCTAACGGGTTCACAATCTTACGGTGTCATATATAAGAGAATAATTTCACTCAAATCAAGTAACAAACTAACCAAGAAACAAACTGCACCCAACCATAGAGAAAAAAATACATAGAGTGCTCACTCCATACATCAGTTTAAGTACCAAAAAGACTATTAGCATCTAGCATCGAGTAGCGGAACTATCAGTACTTCTACTTGACAATCTCGGAATAATAAACCAACAGGAACCGCCATTAACAGGCGTTCCCCTCTGCCAAAAGTCGGCGGCCGCCGGTCAAGGAGGTTATATAAAACTAGTTGCCATACGTCATACGCCATTCAGCAAACGTCAGTCTAAGCGGAATGTTAGGAGCAGAAAATGCCGAATTGTAGCGTTTTCTCCTGTAAAAACCGATCGGACACATCTAGCGTACTTAAAGAACACGTTTCTTTTCATATGTAAGTACTATTACATGTAAATATTATCAAATAGTGCACTAATTTAGCAAAAAACTAAAAAACATTGTCAGTCTGAAAGTGATACCAGTTCATGGTACTAAATCAAATTTAGGGTAATATTTAAAGAAGACTTTCTAAATATTCATTAGGTATAAACTTCTAATTTGCGTTGCTTATTATTATACGGGTTAATTTTTAGTCAGCTTACAAAAAAAAACCCTGAATTCAGTATCGTTAATAGAACCCATTTCAATAAAAAAACATGTACTTTTTATTTTTACGATTTATTATTTTTATCCCTAATAATTTTTACAATTTACGCACACCCTACACCAAACAGCTGGTCATGGACGGCGCACGACGCATGAGTGTGTGCGACGGGGGAGTGCGCGCGGCGGGGGAGCGCGCGCGCCGCCACACAAAAGCCACCGCGCGCGCCGCTCAGTCTCACGCCGCGCTCTCTGACGGACAGTCGTTTCATGTTCTCCTCGCTCGCCGCTGAGCTAAAGCGAAACGATGTACTCAAACCGCGAGTTTTATGAAATGGTGAGAGTGTACGCCAGAGCCGATAACAATCTGCGAGCGGCTCGTAGGTTGTACGAGGCAGAGATTCTGCCTGTGTTAAGAAATACCGGGGCGTAATTGAGGACCACATCGAGGAAAACGTGCCTCTGCGCTAACTACGCGAGTTTTATTTCATGCACGACGGCGCCCCTCCTTATTACAGCCGTATCGTGCGCGAGTACCTCGATGAGAGGTATGGAAACCGCTGGTTAGGGCGCGGTGGACCGGTGCCCTGGCCAGCTAGATCACCTGACCTAACTCCTTGTGACTTTTATTTGTGGGGTGAAGTGAAACGTAGAGTTTACGTCAAAGAAGCTCAGAATATCGATGATTTGAAAAACAAAATTATTTTAGCATTTGATCAAGTGAAAAATGAACAACGCGTGTTAAGGAACATTAGTGGAAATGTCCTAAAACGTGCTAGACTGTGCTTGCAGCAAAATGGACTGCATTTTTAACAATTATTAAAATACAATTAGTGTAAGTGAGTAAAGTGAGGAGAAATGGACTCCATTTGTAAGTAAATTAAACAATTATTGTAAATAGCTGATTCCAATTTTTAAATACGCCTAAGCACATGTCGTTTTTCACTTTATCGTCTTCTTATGATCTGAGAATTAATTTGTCTTAAAATGTTAAATGTTTGTTTTTTATTGACTATCGACATGGGTTTTGACGGTCCTAAGCCCGTGAAAGTATGAAGGAAGATTTGGAATCAATTTAAAACCGCCGGGCATCGACCCGTCCAAGACAGGGGGGGGGGGCCCTCCGCCTGCGCGGCGAAGAACAAAAGCGGCCATCTTTGAACTCTGCCCACACCGCAAAGCTCCCCGCCCGCCCACCACTCTTACCCCCTGCGCAAGCGCTGCCACTGGCCGCGAGCGGGTGCCCCGCTCACTCCTCGCCCCCGCCACGGCCGTCAGAAAGTAGGGTGACCAAGTCTTCTACTGTTTCTGTGGAATCATTTGGGTGCACTTTTCTTTTTTCTCATTTGAGAAGGGATAAAAATAAAACAAAACGTATATTTCATTTACCTTAGCGATCATTTATACGAAGTTTGTTAACTGACTAAAAAGTAACCCTGTATAATTTATATAACACATTATTTTTCTATAACACCTTATTTTTATATCAACATAATCCATTCAAAGAAATAAATAGTATAAATCATAAGTAACGTGATATTACCGATCTGGTCATTGTGCTAGTTTCCGTCCATGCTCTAGTCTCTAGTTTTCGTCCACATGACACAATAAATAAAAAATAGCAAATTAAATATCAAATATGTTATTTGCTAATCAGCAAATAACATATTTGATATTTAATTTGCTACTTGCCAAATACATTTTTTATGTAGATAGATACTCGTATATTGTCTCGACATTAAGGATTGCTTTAAGTCCAAATTTTTGCAGCAATGTAGATTTATATTCAATTTCTTCAAGTGGACGAAAACTAACGCACCTACCCTACTACTGTTTGAAAATTCATTTTTCTCTTAGTTTCTATCGTATATTTTTTATTTTACATGTCCAAAATTTGTATTGTATTTTATTTATTTTAAGGTATTTACTGCCGTCATTTTCCATAAATAGGCACTTTTAATTTATTACTCTGGTATCACTCTACCATAGTTAGCGATGGGACACCATAAAAACCAATATCGATAAAATCTATATGAACATTATAAATATATTGTTATTTTGATTTATTTTTTTAGATTTCCAAAAGATGCAATAAATTTTAAACATAAGTAGTTTTCAGCTTACCAAGCCATCGAAAACCTAAAAATATTGCAATATCAGTCACGTTTTAAAGTTCTAAGAACTGCATAAGTAAGTTTGTAATTCCATATAAATATATGCTATTACAAAGTTACTGTTGCAGTTCCTACAAATAGTAGGTAAAGTAAAGGTACACTACGATGATAACCGACTTGTTTCACATTAGCATTACATCTCAAAACTTTTTTGTAGTAGAAGCGTTGCGAGACTTGCACCTTTTTAGGGTTCCGTACCAAAAGGGTAAAAACGGGACCCTATTACTAAGACTCCGCTGTCCGTCCGTCCGTCCGTCCGTCTGTCACCAGGCTGTATCTCACGAACCGTGATAGCTAGACAGTTGAAATTTTCACAGATGATGTATTTCTGTTGCCGCTATAACAACAAATACTAAAAGCAGAATAAAATAAAGATTTAAGTGGGGCTCCCATACAACAAACGTGATTTTTGACCGAAGTTAAGCAACGTCGGGCGGGGTCAGTACTTGGATGGGTGACCGTTTTTTTGCTTGTTTTGCTCTATTTTTTGTTGATGGTGCGGAACCCTCCGTGCGCGAGTCCGACTCGCACTTGGCCGGTTTGCACATGTAATGTTTTTGATGGTTATAAGTGACTAAAGCAGACAGTTAAAATTCAGTCAATAAAATATCGACAATATTATCGACAAGTCCCTCGCACTTTTACGTTTACTTTTTTAAACACCCATCACATCATCACATCATCATCATCACATCATCATCACACACATCATCACATCATCTCGTTCACGGACAGGGTTGTCTGTGTTTGTTCTTGTATTTGTGTGAATATAGTTTATGCTAGTGTTTGATAATTTTGTGGTGTGCGTGTGTAGCGACGCATGCAAAAAATGCATTAGTGTTTACATTATTTGTGTGCGTTCCTCGCCCCCCGCGCCGAAAACGGCAGAATTTTTCACATAGAAATTAGTGCGTGTCACCACTCCATATTGGATTATTCCTCCGAGTTGACAATAGATGTAGCACCGACCGGAAAGTCTTATGCTGTTGACTGTTGAGATAAGACTTTCCGGTCGGTGCTACATCTATTGTCAAGTAGCAGTACTGATAGTTCCGCTACTCGATGCTAGATGTAGACACTGAAATTAATAGTCTGAACTGATGTATGGAGTGAGCACTCTTGTCTTACTATATTTCTCTATGGCCCAACTGCAATTGATTACTCAGTTTGAAGCACGCCAACCTATTAAGCATTAACGAAGGATAAACGCAAGGAACTGCCGAACTGCAGGTCGCGTGAGTCAGTGAATTAGGATTTATCGCGGGAGCTTTCCAGGAGGCCCACGGTGGCGGTTGGCGGCCATTATTTCTTTGCCAAGATTAAGAAAAATGTATCTTTGGAAAATAAAAATGTCT
Organism: Cydia amplana; assembly: GCF_948474715.1. Lineage (NCBI taxonomy): Eukaryota > Metazoa > Arthropoda > Insecta > Lepidoptera > Tortricidae > Cydia > Cydia amplana. The sequence continues at coordinate 8,093,165 of NC_086085.1, forward strand.
TTCAGGACAGGTTTTTATCGATAGATATATTTTGTTACCGGGTACATTCATTCCGAGACTGCCAAACCTCACTTTGCTGGTTTTTACCGAGACGGCCATTTTAGCAGCCGGCAATGGATCCCCATACATCACTATTGGCTGAGGCTGGCAAAATAAGTATGAACCGCACGTCATGAACGAAGTTGTTTGGTTGCTAAAAATATCCAGTTCAGTATCAAATGTTTAAGTGCATAGAATTCTTGGACCATGTAGCAGGAAAACAAACAAAAGTATGATTTATAATAGGGAAATCATAACTGCTGCACCATGCATAGTAAAATATTTATTAAACTTCCCCATATTATCACATAATTCACATACCATATTCGCCCATTAAGCTTTCATTAAGGAAATGGTCATTAAAAACTATTAAAAAGTGTGTGCGCAATGAGCAATTTCCGTTGGTCCCGGTTCGATACAGACCGGACTGTTGTTCAAAACACCGACAACATTGCATAGACCAACATAAGTCTGAAGTCTAATTGTGCACAGTTGTTACGTGTCTAGGGATCAAGTTATATAGGCAGCAGGTTGGAGCTGGAGACAAAATATACTACATATTGTGAATAGATAAGGCGCCTGCAGCGGAACACTGCATGATGCAGATTTACGAGCTTTCCAGCCTTTTCGGATAACGTTTTAGATACATTACCTGAACTAAATATGTGTGGAAATGTGGAAGACAAAATGATGTACAGTACCTACATGTTTAGCTGTTGTAGCGTTTGTGGATAGCATGAGCTACTCTTAAGCTTTATCGATGGTAGGATTTTACCGGACTGGCGATCAACGTTCCGATTATTGGATTGATGTAATTCGTCTTAATTTTGAAGGAGTCATTTGGTTCTTGCTCTCTTAAAAATTACTAACTTGGCTTTAGAAAGATATAAAGGTATGCGGTTGGGCAAATGGCGCCATAATTTAGACTAGGGTAGTGAAGAAAAATGTTAGTTTAGTTTAGCGAATTACGGTTGATCTTGTATGATGGGCAAAAGTATATGGGGTGCCGACGTGCTTTTATGTGTGAGTTTACGTTGAGCCATTTATTTTAAGATTATTTTTACAATTGTACTATTGACGAGTAATTTGCATACGTTTGTCGCAAAACTGACCCATTACCTATGTACATTAGTCTAATTTGGATACAAACTTAAGTGAGGCGTCTAAGGCGTATTGATACAACATTATATAATCTGTGATACAACTTCAAATGGAAATGTCCACAGCCATCTCGCTTGAACACCCTTTAGGTAATTCTAATATTTGAGCCTCGTCTCTTTCAGGTTTAAAATGGAGTTCATGCGAATTTAAAAGGATTAGGCAGATGTTAGGTTCTGTTCGCAGCCCGAGGTCGTTATTAAGCTCTGATTTACGACGTAGATCGAAATTCAGGCACATAAGTGATTTATACGCCGTGTTCGCCGTAATCGCAATCCCCCGTAAAATCGCTGTCTTGTAATTGGATATCAAAAATCAAACACGAACGTTGTTGTAAAAAAAACTATTGACTATGGGTATGGTCTAAGCGTTAACCGTGCAATCAAGGCGATCTTTACGAAGGCCTGTTTACGATAATGCCGACAAGAACACGTTCCGAACAGCGGATAATTTACCAGTGTCACTAGCATGAACACAGAACTACAGCAGATACGCTACTTTCGGAAGAACTAATACCCGATATTTAATTTTATTACATAGTGCACGGCAGCTTACTACCCAAAAAGTTCCGTCGAGTGTGTTTTCAAGCGGACAATATGCTTAATTCCGTAATACAACTGTTTGAAAAAATATAATTAATTATACGGGAAATTTCACTTAATTTAAGAGAGTGGCGTATCTAATTCAGTATATACTATGAAACTTTTGGCAAGAGTTTACATTGTTGTCGAGTGTAGTTCGACAAAGTTGTAGAGCTAATAAATCTTGACAATGTTTGCCCTATTACCGTCAATCTTAATTAAAATCACTCCCAAGTTGCACCGTACGATGTATTCGGTACATACATACGTTAATCATACAAGGATATGTTACTTGTAAAGTGTATAAATAGTGTATACAAATGAGCAGTGTATTTGCATTTAATATCGCTAACAGCTGGCGGCATATTTCCAATAAGTAAGCGACAGTTTACTAAGGAAATAATATTTTCATACTATGGTTCTTTGAAATAAGATATAAAATATTTACTCAATATGCAATCGAAATGTAAATAAGATATTTGAGCGAATTCCTGTAAAAAAAACACAATACTGATGTATTTATAAAAAGCTTCGTACATAAGGGAAAAGCCGTCAGTTGTCTGTTGATAAGGCACATCTGGCATTTGATTACGTTTGGAAGTCGTTTGTATTGCCAACCAACATCGTTCTTAATTTTGACTGAAATTTAGAGCAGAATTACTTTAAATCTGAAAACCTCAGTAGATACAATTTCGATGCAGGCACGTAATAATAAACAGTTCGTTACCGTGCACCGGGAGCTTTTTAGTGCAAGATAATTGACGGTTACAACCATTCATACAAAGAAAACTTAACAAGCGTTCTACAAAAAACCGTTATATCTACATATCGCAGATAGGCGTGGAAGTGTGAAAAACCGCTCCTTTTTGTGGGTGCCGATTGTACAGAAATATTACCAATTAATGTTCTTATTACCAAGTTGTAGAGCTTACAATTGTGTGTCTAAATAAGTTTTTGCCTCCAGCGAGATACTATGTATGCTATCATGATTAGGACCAGAGTATGTGAATATCGTTTGCATAGAACATCGTCACGCGAACTTCGTTGCGTATACTCTTTCCTATTTAAGCGTAACATCATTTCAGTATAGACTAATCACTACTACATACTTGGCGAAGTTGTAACTACATAATTTGTTTATGTTTTATTTAGTGAGATATTTAAGATTTACCGTTTATCGTTAGTCGTTATCCGTTATATATCACACTTAAGCGTTAAACGCTTATTGCATACTTCCTATGTCACCTGCTTTTATGAGTAAGTTCTTCAATTTCACGACTCAAAAGCGTGTGATCTTCGTTGTTCATGCTTTGCGAAAAATACAAAATGCTACATTGTATAAATTAATTTTAGATTTCGTAAACCCTGCGCATATGTCACCAAAGTCACTCAACTGCAAAAATAGTACAAACATTGCAAGTTAAAAACAAGCAACACCGGTTGCACTCCGGGAGTGCCGATAGAAGTGAAAACTCACCTCACTATGTTACCGACGCCCGGTAACAGGATACATACGTTTAGCGGAGGTATTCTATTTATTTATTATATATTATTATCATTCTCAAATAAGATCACACTTTTTCATTGACATGTTTATTTACATACTGCCATGACAACGTCAAATTATTTGAACATAGGTAAAGAGTCTTGAAAAGGAGTCCGCAACATAAATGTCAAACAACATTGAGTTTTTCTTTATTGATTTAAATGCCATTTAAATTACGAGTGGCCACCTTACGGGGCTTACGGTCACGAGATCGCCTTACGCCCCTTACGGTCACGTGATCGCCTTACGCTGTCTCGAGTTTATAATTTTTCACTTCAAAAAGCTTGTAAAAAAGGCAAAATAATTTAGAAATAGCTAATGTCGAATACTCATACAAACGCCCCTTAAGAGTATTGAATGCAGTAATGTCAGTGAATCATCCCCAAGAGGTAGAGGGGGACTTAGCATTATGTCTACTACAAATCTCCCATCGCACCGTAAGGTCCTTAAGCCTAAAAGACTATTCGGAACTATGAAGCTCGTATAGAAATACGACTTTTTGTCTTCATGTGAGTAGAACACCCGTATACAGCAACAACACGCTATTTTGGCCGTTCTGTACATTTATTTACAAGTCCATAAATTACGTCCTAGAATTGAACTCGAGTCTATTTCAAAGCTAGGAGACAGGTACGTGAGCTACACGCTTTATGTAGCTGTGATGATTATTTACTTGCTTGTTGGAGACCATTTGATTGATGGCATAACCAATCCAGAAAAAATTGCAAAATCAAAAAGACCACATTGTTTCGAAAATTTACTGTAGTAAATTTACATTCATAAGTTAGAAAAATTGGAGTTGGCCTACACTGTTTGACACTAAAATGTGCATTAACAATCTAAGGTTACGATTGCGATCTAATGTGAGGAAAGTCATCATGTAACATGCGGTTGCTGTATATACCTAACTATGGAAAAGCGTACCGGCGGTTCGTTTGATACCCGATCGCCGTAAGCAAAAACAAGCTTAATTACATTGAGTCAACGTTTACGCAATTACCCCCGCATGATTAATTTTAGTTGAAACTGTTATTAAACGGATATCGACAATGTATATTATGTCTTATTAATAATATTCAATCGACGGCACGGAAAGTCAAAGGGAGGACGAAACTTTTCATATTATTAATTAAGCTAACAAGTGTAGAGATGGAATGGATGTGACAAGATAATTCTTATTATTCTGTAACTTTTTTGTTATTAGGAAATCAAAGTCGGTGAGAATTGTTCTAAGGATCTAATGAAAATGCCTTTGTTGTATATATATGACAAGCAAGCTTTTAAATAAATGAGGCAAAATGGTATTTTCAGAGAGAGTTGATTGCGAGTGGATGAGGGCAAACAGGCGGGCGGACAAAGGGCCCTGCGTCGGACACTCGGCCTGGATCTGTATTCCTTTGCTTACCCTGCAAGAGTAGTGTTCATTCACGTAAACCAGTAAGAACTGCGACACTGGCAACCGATAAAACTGTTCGCAATCGGAGATCTCACTAATAGGTTACGGTGAACGCTCTCCATAGATAGCAGTCGGAAGGGCAGCCCTGTTTGCTTCGATCAGAGGACCCTTCAGCTAACATGGTTCAAGCGCTTTTGTTTACGTCGTGACTCGTGTTGTATTGCAATGGCTTTAGGGTCAGTGCTGAATGTCTGATTTAAGTGTTGACTTGATTAAGAGGGCTTTTCATATTGTGTAGTGGAGTTGTAACTTGTAGTTTTAACACTTTTAACTGTATTGCCAAATGTATGTGTAAAGTCAGATTTTACATGTTTTAGTACAATGTTTGTTGAAAATGCATGACGAGCCATCGAATGGAACATCTGAATCGTTTGCGAAAGCGTCATTGCTTTGTAAGAATACTAAAGGGTATCAATTATTTTGGTCCTAAAACATATACAAAGTACAATTAGGAGGAAAAAGGTGGAGGTTATTAGATTTGAATAACATTCTGTCTTTTCCTTAGCGTCACTTGCATTGCAACTAATTTTTAATTAGCTAAATCTCTTGATTAATAACTGTAGTTACCACCTGTAGACTAGAATACAAGAGTACATAACAAACATATTTGAAAGTAACGTGTAGTTTTAACTACAGAAAACTGGCCAAATGTATGTGTAAAGTCAGATTTTACATGTTTTAGTACAATGTTTGTTGAAAATGCATGACGAGCCATCGAATGGAACATCTGAATCGTTTGCGAAAGAGTCATTGCTCTGTGAGAATACTAAAGGGTATCAATTATTTTAGTCCTAAAACATATACAAAGTACAATTAGGAGGAAAAAGGTGGAGGTTATTAGATTTGAATAACATTCTGTCTTTTCCTTAGCGTCACTTGCATTGCAACTAATTTTTAATTAGCTAAATATCTTTATTAATAACTGTAGTTACCACGTGTAGACTAGAATACAAGAGTACATAACAAACATATTTGAAAACGAGCACCCACACTAACTTTTGCTTCTTATGTCTTGATGGTATCGTAATGTGTAGGACATAAGATTCAAAATAGGATCTCTCAAGGCACTGACCTATTTTTTTCCCATATTTCCCATACCTATTACCAGGGATCTAATTTTTTCGAGCAAACAGTTAAACAAACGCACGTGCGGGCCAGCGGGGGGTTTTGGCCATGGGGCCAACGACCTGACCACGTGCTTACTCTTTATTACCCTGCTGGTTTCATTGTTTAGTCTTAAGTGCTAAACAATTTTTGGGTCATCGCTTCGAGAAAGTAAATATTTATGCCGTAATACATGTAAATCGATAGGAATGTAATATGTTATTATAATGAAACAGATGAATGAAAAGTACCTAGTTTAATAGTAGTCTAGTACTAATTTGCGGATAGTTGAATGTTGCGTATTTTAAATTAAAACACATCATTGTTTTATAAGTACTATAAGTAGGTAAAGGTTAGAGGAAAACAGAAAATATAATTATGAGATATTCTACCAATAAAATTAACATAATAAAGGCAGGAATGTAAAATGGCACCTGCAGGAAGATTATTTTAATTTAATAGATTGGGATTACAATATATTTCTGTCGACTAGGGCGGAAAACGAGTTATCATTCGATACAAAGCCGGTACCAACTGAGCGTTGTAGCCTCATCGCCTCAGCAGAACACGCCGTCAAATGTAAACATAACATTTATGGCGTGAACGAAGAATGTTCATGCACGAGTACTTGTTACAACAATGATACAAGTCAAATTTTATTGTTTTCGGCTAACGCAATGCGGTGGTTGGTATCCAAAGAAACAAAAACGTAACGGCCTTATACCTTGTTATTGAACATTTATACTACGACAATTCGTTTTGAGAAACGGAATAAAAAAGTAGACGGATTAAGTTTGAAAATTATGCCAAGATCACAACAAATTAAATAATCTGGGTTTAAAACGAAAATTTGGAATATATAAATGTTCTGAATTGTGCAGGGCACAAATATTTTAACCTTTTCAGGCAAAAGGCACCATAGTGTCGGTTGTCGACAACGACGACTTTTTAATGGAATGCGTAATAAATACACACAGTAAAAAAATTGCAATAAAATTGGTATCCACAGTTCGGTATCATGTATTCCTTTACAATTAAAAAGCTTCACAGATAAATCTATGCTCCATACTATTACTATATACAGATTCAACAAAGACAAATACAACAATAAAGGTATTCCTATTATCCCGGTCGAGGCTGATAAGGCCGTCAGCGCGGTGCCACTGATAAGACACTGGTTGGTGTCCGGTTAATGACCAGAGGATATTTTAAACGCCGTGACTGCACAAACATCCCTGGTACTGACAGTTTCATGTTGACATTTCTTGTGAGATTTAATGCTTCCGTCTTCCAGTTTAGCCTTCCGTTTCGTAGGGAATCCCGGATTAAGAGTCTTATCTAAAACCCCGTTTGTTTAACAAATATTAGATTAAATACGCAGTATTTTATTCAAGAAGGAATAGTATCGAAAAAAAAAACAAGAATTATATATTTTCGCTTTAAGTATCTATAGGTTAGGGTGGAGCGAAATCCAAAATTCTTGAATATAGCAATGGAACCCCTCTAAAAGGATGTCTAATTTTTTATTGGTTAAGGGAAAAATAATAAAAAAAATATTGGTATATACTTTTAGCCCTCTACTATTCGATTATATATAGCAATATTTGTATATTTTTAATAAATTTAATTTATGCTTATTTTTTTAATAACAAGTTTTATTCATTAAATAACATCTTTTTGTTACAGATATACTCGATTCCTATACTTATTTTTGTTTATAACGTATATTTTTATGACATGGTAAAACCACGTAAATAGAGGTTTTATGGAAAAGGCCCTTTAACCCGGATATTGTGCACAAATTGCAGTTTACAACTTATTACAGAACCGTGAAAACTATTTTGAACGTGATAAGATAATAAAAATACTACTAGTAAAAGTAAATATATGCCTAACATACGTGTGAACATGACCCAAAAAGGGCGTAAGCGACGCCGAGGGGCAATATTTGACGCTCATTTAAACATATAAGTAACCCATTTTTTGCAGTAAAATGATACTTTTCGTAATCAATAACACCGTTACTTTGGCATAAGAACGTCTAAAAAAATAACTCATATAATTTTTTACATTGTAGCATTTTCCTTGTTTTGCATGAAATTGCTGTTTAATATGAAAGTTTGAAATTTTATTATTTCATAAATATTGAAAAAGGCACAAAAATTTTGGTAATAACTTATTAAATGCTTATTAAGTATTATATAATTTCAAAAAATGTACACATATTAGTGAAATAGTATATTTAAATAATTGATGAAAATTTACCTTTATTAATTTCTTTAGCGGCTGGGTAGAGGGCTAAAAGTAGTGTTTATTTTGAAACTTGATATAATCACTATAATCTACATGACAAACTGCAACTTTTTGTACCGGTTCCACATTGATAATCAAATTTTTATTTTTTCCCATACAACGACGCTCCACCCTACTATAGGTATGTAGACTTTTAAAATTTATTGGGAATCTCGTTAAGGAGGATAAGGATCTTACTATGAACTCAAATTAAAATGTATTTATACATTTACTAACGAGTATTTTGTAATCTTCCTGGACATCTTAGCTCAGATAATGATACTGGAATTAAATCCCTTCAATCCGTTCTACATGATACAGATAAACCCGGTCCTGAGAAAATAATCGTAAATATCTCTATTTCACTACTAAGAATAACATTCAAGCCTAGCCTAGAGAACTACCTACCTATTATGTACCTAGTCTGAATAAAATGATAATGATATTATTATACAGTTCAGTTGGGTCAGGTCAGCAATATCCGCACTATAGAGGCCGTACGCCCAGTCCTTCGTGACTGGGTTGAAAGATGCTCCGGTGTCCTTACTTTCAGACTAACGCAGGTACTGTCGGGGCATGGCTGTTTCGGTAGGTACCTGCACAAGGTTGCCCAGCGGGAACCGACACCGGAGTGTCACCAATGCGGAGCCGGCGTAGACTCGGCCCAACACACATTAGCTGAGTGCCCAGTTTTCGGCGAGGAACGGGAGGAGTTGGTCGCCCAGGTAGGGCAAGACCTTTCGCTGCCAGCCGTAGTTCAGGCCATGCTGGGCAGCGAAAGTGCGTGGGAGACTGTGCTCACGTTCTGCGAGCACGTCATGGGAGACAAGGAGGCGGCCGAGCGCGAACGGGAAGTCCGGGCCGAGGCTGACCCAAAGCGCCGCCGCCGCATAGGCCGCAGACATGCCGCTCATGAGCGGAACCTGCCGCCCTGATGACAGCCAGCGGGCGGCGGACATGGGGGCGTCCCCGCCCATGACGCTGGCTCCCGAGATGGTAAGCGCGACCTTGTCTCCCGGAAGCGCTTCCACTGGGACGGATATAAAAAAAAAACATGGGTATGGATCTAGTCAGGATAGCCGCTGCGGGGTCGCGGACGCATTGCGCGAGCTTCCCCGTAACCCCGCAACCATAGCGGCGAGAGGACACCATGGGGTTTAGTGGGTAGTTGGGCCTCTTTACAGCCCTGAGTCCCATATAACCGTCCGGGTTTCTCCCCGGCCCGGCGGTATGCGTAGAAGCATTCCCCATGTAAAAAAAAAAAGGTCAGCAATATCCTTAACTATAAAAATAACCATAAAACAAAACATAAACATAAGTTTAGTTTATATGTATTCTATATATGGCAACTGCTTATTAGCACTATCATATATTCACCGCTGTATAATGGGAAAAGTTGCTTTATAACGTTGAAATAAGGTTGAAAATTTAAAATAGGAAAATACAGATATAAGCTTGAGGAAGGAAGTTATAGATAGGCAGAGTGGGTTGCGGTTGATTTCCATGCATTTTCAACAAAGAGGTTTATGATTGATGGGCAATGTCACCGGCCACGCTCGGGGCAAATTACCAAAGGGAAAGTCAGGAGACACGGACGGACGGTCACTCTATTAGACATCACAATGCCCGTTTACTCAGAGACTTCATGGGTATCGGTAAATACTCCTCGGGTTATGAAGGTTAATAAGTTCGGCGTAAAGAGCAATTCGTGTTGTCAAGGCGTTTCGAATTCTCCGATGGCATTCAGTACGGTTTAGAAATTGAAGACGGCTTTAGTTAGGTTACCAATATCGTCGTAATTTATATAGTATTTAGACTGAATTCTAAAACCAAATCCCACGCTACATTTGGATATAATGTATTTAGATCTAGTCCGAAACTTGTCTGGAGTTTATTATGAGAAAATAAATGTGACCGTTACATATAACAGCGGCAACTTTATGACCAAGAAGTTATATGTAGTTAGGCATTTTGTTTTAAATAAGTGCCTAAGAGCCTTTATTGTCCTCACTAGAGCCATAATTACAATTGCTGTTTTACTCTCGTGTTCGACTCGATTCAAGAAGACCATGATACAACATTTAATTGTACGTTCTGAATAAATGCTATGGTAGAGTGGTGTTCTTTTTAAATGCGTTAATTTGTGAGAACTTTAATTGCTAGGCTCTCTTTATTCTTCAGCTCGAGTTTCCTTTAAACGGCAATTTGTATCTTTATCGCGTTTGCCGGCAGCCACAAGCTATTAAGAGGCACCGGCTATTTCGGGACCCCCGCACTCGGTCCTTTGATGCCCTAAGACGCGACGGTTTTCGGAATTCAGCCGACATTGAAGATGGCCACCAGATGTTACGCTTCACGCAATCTACAAGTCAAGTGGAATCTTTGAAACTACATTTACATGTTCGGCTTCATGTTTCACCGCGGGTTGAATATTTCAGAATAAAATAGCTGCATGACTTGGAAATGCGATGCTTTTTTTGGAGTGCTTAAAAGAGCGAAATTGGAAGTTATTAAAAATCGATTAGCGGTCTGCGTTAGAAGCGCGACGTCGATGGAGCGGGCTATTAGGCCCTCAAAGCAGGTAGGAAGCGAAGTAAAGGTCGCTTGTCTTAAAATATATTGCAAATCGATGTCTGGAGATCGTGCAAAAAATACGAATCTGTCACAGGACACAGCTGCCGAGCCAACGAGTGGAGCGGGACGCGCACCTTTCGCATAATTACAACGATAGCCATTTATCGAACGTCGATGAAATTTATACATTAAGATACGGTTTGCACCTTGTAGTAATTGACATCATATTTCTGCAGGTTTTTTGCAAGTTATTAGATGACATCTGCTATTTAGATGTTATTTGTAGATCGTTTATCCAGATGTCAAGATATCCCTTCTGATAACCGGCACCTTGAGGTACTCGTATTGTATCGAAGTACATTTAGATGCAATGCACAAACTAAATAATATATTTTTTACAAAATTTTGATACTTTTTTCTGACTCAAGAGTGTTAAACAAACAAATAAGCTTCAAGAAATCCCCATCAAAACCAAATTCCAAACGGTGATTTATCATAACGCGTGACTAACTTTTCATTAGAGGTTCGACCTAAACGTGTCGACTGTCGACAGAAGCGTTAAAAAAAGCGTTTTTTCTCACTTAAAAATCGTTTGACGTCCATTGTTCCCCACGTCCCTAATGTCTATTGTTGTTATCGTAAGTGCGAGTGAGAGAGAGGATTTTAAGAGAATACGGCGCGTGCACACCTGTTCCGAAGGTGAAGCAGCTGCGTCTTTATTTGGCAATTTGATACTAGTAAATTATAGGCCATAGCTTCTACGTCTGATGGATAAAAACATCGCTTCGAGCCATATTTGCGTGAAAATAACTTGTTTGTATAGTTTTTGTTTCATCGTATTTAATTAATTGGGACGATGATGCCAGAACTGTTGCGGCGAAATTTGGCTAATTTAGTGAGGTTTTCTTACATTTATTGTTGAAGGATAGGCTGACATATAGCGCTGAAGTAAACGGCAACTTGTACCTAAGGTGGCTATGTTGAAAATTTAATTTAAAATGTTTTTTTTTTTCCTTTGAAAATGCCGACTTACAAAGGCTAGATCTTGTGTTTACGCTTTGATGACAACTAATTGCCGTAATCAGCACAATTAATCCCGTGTCAGCGTACAGATAAGACTAGGTTAATGCTGTAGCACACCTCTAAATCTCACGTAATATGAGCCAAAACGGGTTCTCACGCGAGATAACTGTTTAAAGCACAATAACATGTCACAAAGTCATTTCCAAGTCGTGATAGTAAGGGCAACCGCCTCAGGGCGGGCGGGTCACGTCGTGTCCACTCGCCGTCCCATGCCATTATGGCTGCGATTTTATCAAGAATTTTGTGCCCAATGCACAGTATTGAGATTGAGCCCTTTCACGTGCGTTATTAGACATGCTTTTGACAACGTATACCTGGAGGCGTTGCATAGATGACCATGCCAGAGTTTACAGTTGCGCCCGTATCGTTATGCATTAATTAACCTTTATGGAACACATGAACATGAGCGGTATAGGTCAGGTTCTTATTTATCTTTTTTAATTTGCGTTCTATACGAGCGGCTCACCCTGTTACTTTGCGGGTCAATAGAAAGACGCAATTAGTCTCCCGACCACTGACTGGGTTTCGCCTTGATTTTTTAATCCTAATTATTACAAAATGAGAAAAATAGTAGCTACTCTTGAGGATGGTTTCCGGCACAACATATTTTACTCAGAAGCGAAGCACTCGGAAACACATAAAGCAAAACAGAGGAAACTCGGCGTAGCGTAGCGAGATCACAAGATTTGTCAGCTATCACTCAGGGTTAGGAACTTCAGCTTGAAATATTTAGGATACATTTTGAATAATACATCTATACATTATTAAGGACCAAAAAAAAAATCTTTGAATATGAGGATGTGTGCGGGTCCGTCAGTAATTTTCCAGACATCGGTTTGAGATACATATCGGATTTGCTAAGCAGATATACAGTAGAATAAAGAACCCTTTTTTTCTCATTTTGGAGGCCGATTAAAAACCTGAATGAAATCCAATTCTCATGTGACTCCATTAGGTTAGGCGCGTCTTTTTATCATGTCCTCAATGCGTAATTAAATGTTATGGTGGTAATGGTAACGTAAAACCAGAAATGTCATTATCATTAAGTTAACTGAGTACATCGCTTCAAACGAACCACTAAACATGAGTATAATGTCAAATCTGGATGTTCAGTGACACTAGGGACCTAGGAACGAGGTCACAGTACTCACAGTCGAGGCAAAAGTCAGCAAGTTATATCAATGTTCTTGGAACCACGGATCACGGATCCGTGTGAACGATGCATCACCTGTCCCACTTCTTGTTAAGTAATAGTGGCCTGGTTCCTGTACCGGTTGGTGATGACGTCATCGAATGTTTTAAATGGCTCTCGCTAAGCCTAATGCGCCGTGGATGCATATCTCGATACAAAGATGTCGGTGATCGCTTGGTTTAATGTGAGAAGGTGTAAGGTATAATGAGCATTATTATTTATTCATTAACGAGGTCATTAAACCCCGTCATACAAGTTAATGTACGCTAACAGCATTGCAGGTAAATAAAAAAATATGCATGTTTTTACAGATTCTGTAGCAACAATCTTTAATCAGGTTGATTTGCTAGTAGATATTACAAATTGCTACTAGTAGTATACATATACATCACAAGACTCACGAAGGGCTCTACCCTCTTGACATCATGTCAAGTAGGAATTCAAGATATTACATAGTGTAGATTGATTCGCCAAACATTTAGAAAAATTATAGTGAAGGTGAAAAATTATACTATTCCTTTCGTTCTCAATCCTTTTCAATTCTCGTTCGTGCTCACAATAGTTATTTGGAAAACAAACACCATAATTGGCATTCAAAATCATTCATAGTCACTTGACCCGACAGATTATAGATAGGTGAGAAATTCCTCGGAAGTCAACGAAACCGAGAATTCTTATGAGTCACGTCATTATGAATTTCCAACTAGATTATGACATGACTCTGGTCATTTATCACGGGCATGACCGTAGTAAGGTAAGGCTACTATAGTTTTTTTTATAGGTAGGACGAGAGGCGAAACGGAGAATTTTGATGACCTTATGAGTCACGTCGTTAACAATTTCTATCTGGATTACGAATGCCAGAATGACCCTGGGCAATTTATCACAACAATGAACGTTGACTTAGTTATTGTTTTGTTTCGGTCGAGTTCCGTTTAGTGAGTCAGGCGCATTTTTCTTCCTTTTTGTTGCCGTGGATAACAGGATCCTTTGCTGACGGCTAAAGGGCTGAATGGCTTGATTATGTTATGAGGTTATGCTTTTTTTTACGAAACGATAATGACGACCTAAGCTTGTCGTAGGTAATTTCATCATCAGTGAAAATACGTTTTTGACTGTTTCGCAGGTCAGATTGAACCTGATTTGATTTGTATGGTGGGTGATTGTACTGATTGTATCTCTACTGAGTCAATCGGTCACGATTTGATCAGAATCTTTGGAAGGTTTATATTGTGGTCCTTAGACAACATAGATCACGATGCCGCATTTAATTGACAGAAGATTTTAGTAGTAGGTAGCTTTAACCAGCTTCCTACCTAACTATAGGCACTTTCAGGCATACGAGTAGGTAGGTAGGTTACCTACGGAAACTAGTCGTCCATAAATGTAATTGCGTAAATTAAGACAAAGGTTTTTGATTCTGGAAGCATTTGATAAGTTATTAACTTATTAATTTTTTCGCTAAACAGTGTAAAATCCCACTATTTTTTTAGGCCGCAGATTAACTTCCAATTCATCTAGACCACTTGCAGAATATTTTTTTGAGTGCCCAGTAGTTGCCTTTGGCCTTAATTTCTAGCAAATAGGTAGGTAGGTACCAAAGCCCCCAAAATTTTGCATGATGCCTAATTTATAGTTCTATAGGCCAAAAGTTGTTAAGGGAGCATACATCTGGAATGGAATGACCCATTAACTTTAGGCTGGCGAGAAAAGTAGAGTTAGACCAAGCTAAGTTGGTAGCAATTTTGATAGCACAGACTGTGCAAGTGTTATTTCAAACTTCTATGAAATTATGAGGTATAAAAAACACTTGCACAGTCTGTCCTATCAAAATCGCTGCAAACTTAGCTTGGTCTAACTCTAATAATTCTTGGAACACTAGACGATTTTTTTTTCAAACTATTGACTTTACGACTCTGAGGTATTAAAAATTACAATGTCACCAATTATTTTCTATAGGTACATATTGTCAATATCCGTAATTAAAATAAAGCACTGGAAAACTCCCGGCTGAGACCGCAAACAGGATAAGTATTTAATAAACCACATAGGTACCTATATCAATGCATTTGTATGTGTTGTTATGTTTCCTGATACTATTCCCTCATAATTTTAAAGGTAACTTAATAGTTTTTGGACGCGTTAGTCTCTGCGCAATTTACTGTTTGCGATTAGCATGATAAACATCCAGCAACGAAACTTACAAAAATATTCTTCAGTCCCACTGCACTACCCAGAAATCTGATTCATTTGGTTGTAACAATAACAAAAAATGCCCCACGGTAATAAAAATATCGTCTTGCAGTTCGACCGACAACCCTCGCAATTTTATTGTATTTTTCGCTGCGGGGCGGGTGTGCTCGGAACGACCCACCAGCGCAAGGGAAAACACAATCCTTGCACGTAATAAACCGCTGTTTCCTTAAATATCACTAAGGACATTAACTTAAAGCACCTTTCATTCATACTTACCCTCAGAAATGCAGATAAACTCGCAAATTATTGTATCGATTTGATCACATGTGTACACAAATAGTTAAAAAAGTCCAATACATCGATAATAACAAAACATAATATCTAAAATATTCTTATAAAATAGAACTGCGTCCAAACACTAAACACAATTATCAGAAACCACAAAAAATATTTGATCGTCAAGATTTTTAATTTTAATCCTGACAGATCTGACACAAACAACACAACAACGCCCGGCCGAAGACTGACAGATCGAATCGAATCGAAACGAAATTCAAATCGCGGTGACCGAATGAAAAACGGGAGCGAATGAATGGTTGTTAGTTGCCAGTGTTATAAAGTTTTGCGATAGAATGAATTTAGACGTAGTTAAGGTATTAAGTGATAGAGGGCGCCATAATCAAATTTATTACTGCCATCTAGTTGTTTTAGAGAAAACCTGCGTCAGTGCTACCAGTCAATGATTCCAAAGTTTTTTTGGTGATATTCGTGGTTTAAGTGGAAATCAAAAAACGTATTTAAAAACAGACCATAAATAAGTAACTAAAGTTAGACCAAGAAAACTCTGCAACGATTTTGATTCTTATTTTAAACGTCATTCTTCTATGAAATTGTGACATATAAATAACACTTGCACTGCGTGTGCTATCAAAATCGTTGCAGACTTTTCTTGATCTATCTCTAGACAAATAACGAAATTTCGATTCGTTTTTCTCTGTAGGGTCTCTGAGCGCCTACCGCGAACCACGTTCGACGTGTTGCCTCTCTGTCGCACTTGTAAATTCGTACGTAAGTGTGACAGGGAGGTAACACGTCGAACGTGGTTCGCGGTAGGCCCGCTGTATCGTCCCTAGGGGCGTATTTTGAAATTTGGCGCCCCGGGCCAATAAGTTTCGCCGCCTCAGAAGTTAAGGAAAAAAACAATTTAAATAAAATAAAAAAATACAAAATGTTTAATTATTTTTGACGTGAAACGTTAGGTAAACGTCTTTAAAAACCCGTAGAATCCCTTCTCGGTCGGATCAAAAACCAGCGGGCCTACCGCGAACCACGTTCGACGTGTTTCCTCTCTGTCGCACTTGTAAATTCGTACGTAAGTGTGACAGGGAGGTAACACGTCGAACGTGGTTCGCGGTAGGCCCGCAGATGTAACGAAGTGTTATGGCGTGGTGGCATATATCTCTGTAAGTAACTTCTTCTTCCTCGCGTTATCCCGGAATTTTGCCACGGCTCATGGGAGCCTGGGGTCCGCTTAACAACTAATCCCATCATTTGACGTAAGCACTAATAGTTTTTACGAACGCGACTGCCATCTGACCTTCCAACCCATTTGGATTAGTCCGGTTTCCTCACGATGTTTTCCTTCACCGAAAAGCGACTGGCAAATATCAAATGATATTTCGTAACATAAGTTTCGAAAAACTCATTGGTACGAGTATTAGGTACAAGTTTTGAACACGCGACCTCCGGATTGAAAGTCGCACGCTCTTACCGCTAGGCCACCAGCGCTTCTACATATGTCTCTGTGACTATGTAATTATAATACTTGTATCGTTTTGATATCAGTGTAAAAAAAAGTAGTCATTACTCGGAACTGCATGTGCAGCGGACATTATATTAGATGGCGCTGATTCTGCGCTAGAAACGGCGCATTCGGAGCTAAAAGACCCCTATTTGTAGTGTTTATTTAATAAGTAATTACTCATCAGTCCATAAACCGATTCTGGTAAAATTGGTGTCATTTAATAGATATTATTCAATGTTAATGAAATTTATAAAATTAAAATACGAGGGATTATAATAAGCTGTAAAAAACTAAAAATGTGGCATTTTTTACAGACATATTACGACTGCCGTGTGCGAAAATTAATGCACAAAACTGACGCAAAATACCTCGCATATAAGGATGAAGCAAAAATAGTTCTTTATGATCCTTTTTAACACTAGTAGAACATGTTCATCTCCCTCAAATAATGCATTAGAATTTTTGGCCGCGGCGGCGCTATAGCGTGTACATGGCGCCTGAAATTGTAAGCTTAGAACGCTCTTGCATACAGGGCGCAAGCGGCGCATACACTGTAAGGTCGGGCAAACCTCTTACATACCTACAGTCTGCGGGGCCTTTTACACTGTTAAGTCAGGCGTCTTACATTCTGGCGCCCTTTACACTATCCTCTTAAGGCCCAACGAAAAATTGAGTATGTAGTCAGTAAGGCCCATAGTCCTACCAGTAGTACATACTATTGTTTTATACTCATTCAGACCCAAGTACTTAAAAGACTTTTTTTAATGTTATTGTACTTATATAGCACCTTGTAGAGTTAGACCAAGAAAAGTATGCAGCGATTTTGATAGCCCACGCAGTGCAAGTGTTATTTACACGTCATAAATTCATAGACGTTTGACGTTTAAAATGACACTTGCACTGCGTGGGCTATCAAAATCGCTGCAGACTTTTCTCGGTCTGACTCTACAGCACTTTGATTTTTTTTACGAACTTGTTAAAGGGCTCACAGACAAAACAAAACAGTCCTTTAGAATAGTTTAGAAGTTCATACACGCCAATTTCGATAAGCGCAAAATTTGAAATGGGTTTTCTATTATGTCCTACTGGTAGGACCGTGGTACGCTATGACTACACAATTGTTGTAGGAGCTGGGTCTGAATAAGAAAGTTAATAAAGCTTTGGATTCCTCCGAAAATGGTGCCGTCATATGACGGCCGTCATATAGCGGCAGCAAAAGACGGCCGTCTTTACGGTGGCGACATGGGGAAAGTACCACGGCGTCATAATACACCGTCATCCACCAAGGTCAAAGCGGCAAATTTGAAAAATGTAGGCGCGATGGGATAACGTCCCATAGAAAATTTGAATTTCGCGCCTTTTCCTACTGACAAGATTTGCTTCATCATCTATAATTTACTTGGAGGATGAAATATCATCAGAAGAGGAAAATAATCGTAGTACGGAATCATTTATTCAAATCTCGTGTCATTTATTCAAAATGGCGTCACCGCTATCTAATAAAACGTTCACGAAACTATCGACAAGGTCATGACGGCCGTCATCTTACGTTACGTTGACAATCAACGTAACGTTACGCCGTCTAGGAAACCGCGCCATCTTGTTTACATAGACAACGTTCTAGTGACGTCAGTCAACGCTATATAGCGGCCGTAATATGACGGCACCGTTTTCGGAGGAATCCAAAGCTTAACGTAACGCCGTCTAGGAAACGGCGCCATCTTGTTTACATAGACAACGTTCTAGTGACGTCAGTCAACGCTATTTAGCGGCCGTAATATGACGGCACCGTTTTCGGAGGAATCCAAAGCTTAAGTACTATGGGTAGGACCTCGGGCTTTAGGAGGCTATAATGTCGGACAAAGCTCTGACATACCTACAGGGCGTCTGTGGGGTCTTTTACACTGTAAAGTCAGGCTTCTTACATCGGCGCTCTTTACACTATAAGATTTGCTCGCTCTGATTTACAGGGCGCCTGCGGCGCATTCGACACTGTAAGGTCGAGCGAAGCACGCTCTTTCATACAGGGCGCCTGCGGTGCCCTTTACAAGTTTAAATATACTGTGAGGTCCCTTTAAGCGTCCCTAAAGCTTTGGATTCCTCCGAAAACGGTGCCGTCATATGACGGCCGTCATATAGCGGCAGCAAAAGACGGCCGTCTTTACGGTGGCGACATGTGGAAAGTATCACGGCGTCATAACACACCGTCATCTACCAAGGTCAAAGCGGCAAATTTGAAAAATGTAGGCGCAATGGGATTACGTCCCATAGAAAATTTGAATTTCGCGCCTTTTCCTACTGACAAGATTTGCTTGATCATCTATAATTTACTTGGAGGATGAAATATCATCAGAAGAGGAAAATAATCGTAGTACGGAATCACTTATTCAAATCTCGTGTCATTTATTCCAAAATGGCGTCACCGCTGTCTAATAAAACGTTCACGAAACTATCGACACCGTCATGACGGCCGTCATCTTACGTTACGTTGGCAATCAACGTAACGTAACGCCGTCTAGGAAACCGCGCCATCTTGTTTACATAGACAACGTTCTAGTGACGTCAGTCAACGCTATATAGCGGCCGTAATATGACGGCACCGTTTTCGGAGGAATCCAAAGCTTAAGCGGCGTTTGCAATAACTTATTCACGTAAACCAGCGCGGTGTCCCTGATACAGCCTATCCCAAATGTTAATTTTAATTTGAGATTGACAATAAAAAAGTAAGAAATAAAAGTTGGTTGAATGGCGCCAAAACCCGCCGTTCGCCGCCCCTGCCGCCCCTGGCGGGTTGGCGCCCCGGGCCATGTCCCGGATGGCCCTAGGGTAAATACGCCCCTGATCGTCCCTGTATGGACGGAAGTGAATGTAATTTACGGGTTAAAAATAAGTAAGTCTGGCAACACAAACGAAACTGCACGTTGTGTATTTTGGTAGCAATGCGGCTAACTAACTTCATTAATATGAACATTGACCAATCATATTGCTTTGGTTGCCACACAGTCATTGGTCAAATTTATTTGTTGATTCTTCCGAATATTGCTAACTTCATCAAAGTTGTGTTGTCTTGTCAGAAGAGCTGTCATTTTTAACAATTTAGAATACGTCAAAAAATGGAGGAGGAACGTCTTTTCGATGAAAGGGTTTCAATTAGGGAATCAGCTCGACCCCTAAAAAAATACGGTAGCACCTGCAACCACATGAAAAGGCACGAAGAATATATCAAACATGTTATGAGCAAAGGTGATACGTTGCAAGGGATAGCTCTAAAATACGGTGTAACTGTAAGTGCGGGACGATCTCAATAAAAAGTGTTATTATCTCGTTTGTATCTGAGGTCTTGAATGGATAATTAAGTGATTGTGTTCTCGGTTGGTTTCAGACGGAGAAGATAAGGAGAGCGAACCGTTTGTTCGCGTCGGACAGTTTATTTTTGAGGGAATATCTGTTGATTCCTGTGACCAAAGATTCGCCTTTCTACGAGAGTGGTGAGCGGGTCACCGAGCCCGCGCCGCCGAATCACCGCGCTTCGATCGCGGGCATGCCAACTCGAGACTTCTCACCGGGCAGTCCAGACGAGAAGAAGAGTTTCGACGAGTTTCTGAACAGGGTGGACTCATCACTGGCTGATATCAAGAAACATGTTGAGAAGACCAAGGAAAACAGTGAGTAAGTATCTGAATATTGTATATGAAACCAAAATGTATTTTATTAAATTGTACAACGGGACTTAATCGCGTATGTAAGTTTTACTTACGTGCTTACATACGCGATTAAGTCCCGTTGTACAATTTAATAATGTGTAAAAATCGTGAAAGTTTAAATCAGCAAAATGTATTTGCTTATAACAAAAAAAAAATCTTCAAGCAATGTTAGTTATTTGGTTTAGAAGTCAATATGTAAATTATACAATTCAGAAATTGAGTGGAACTGAATTTTTACTTCATACAATTGTAGCAAGTGATCCAGCTGGATTTCATTTTAATTATTTTACGTAGCCATATTTAATCTTTGCTGTTTGTCTATTTCTTAGTGACTGTAGAGTGTAGACCAATCTATTGATTTTTTTTGTGGTCCATCTATAGGTTGACCAATAAGAGCTGGTACGAGATTTGCACTCAATTTATGCCGGCCTATAACAAAACATATTTTAGAAGACAAGCTGTTTTCTACTTGAACTTACTTAACTAAACTCTGCAACATATTATTTAGTGCTTGTGTAAATAATTCAGAACCACTCTGATACCGCACTGTGTAGGTGCTGATAACAGCTTTATTTGACTTTTGGCGGCTATTTACTTTGCGAGATAATTTTATCTAACTGCCTAGTATTACCAAACACATTATTAGAATAAATTGTTCTAATGTACAGTACAGTCGCAATCAGATATATCAAGACGGCCAAGGTGCTCACAAATATCTGAACACGTCTTACACATCTCTATTGTCAAAACCCTAGAGTGCATGTTCAGATATTCTTGAGCACATCAGGCACTCCAATATATTTGATGGCGACTGTAAGCTCACAAAACCTGTTTAGGTGGGATTCTACCAGTGTGCGGCACTGTGCGGTACAAGCATTTTGTACTGAATATACTTGTGCCGCAGTGCCACACACTTGTGGAATCCCGCCTTTAGGACCAAAAAAGAACAAGTGAAATATTAGTGTTTGCTCATTACAATCTTTTATTTTGATAACTTGTTAGTATTAAACAGATAATTATCTTAACTAACCACATCAATCAAATCATGTAATTTTGAGCCAGCAATATTGATCTTTTCTAACTGTAATTAACATCTTATTTGTATCATTCATTATGCTAATCCAAACCTACATAAAATTTTATGAACTGTGTATCACACATCAGTCTTTATTAATTAGGTAAATTTTGGTTGGTTTGTTTTTAATAACAGTCCCAAAGTGATAGCTATATTGTTTTCGGGTACTATAATGAATAGATGATAGATGACATAAATTAAACACCTTTCAGTACTTCTCCTATCAAATATATATCCGAACACCATTCTCTTTTCAAGGCGGTAAAGTTTGTGCTTAGATAACTTTAAACAGTTTGTAAATACTAAGGAACACGTTGATAACTCGCTATGTTTGTTTTTCTCTCAGCTAACTATAATCGTTTTTTGCTGTATGTACTTTTATAGAAGGCTGTACTGTATCATAGTTGGCTCTATAGGAGGAATGTTTTTGCGATCTCGTGACTGCCAAGTGCCAAGGCCGTGCCTGCACCGCACTGTTACGTAGTATCGCAACTTTCTACGGGTCACATGACTTCATACTTATTTATGGGCTTATAGGGCTTATGCGACTTATGTATTTAGGGTGAGACACTGTTTGTGTATATGAATGAATGTCCGCATGTGTCTCCATCACGGATTAGACGATTGGTTGCGATTTGGTATCTAAAGGATACGTGATTTATCAGAGATTGTTCTCACATAATGTTTTAATCCATTAAATAGCGCTGTTACATATCGCTAGTTTAGTAAATACATATACAGGGTGCCCAGTAATTAATGGATAACCATCTAACCACCAACAGGGCACCTTAGGCTGGTCCAGAAAATGCACTTTTAGGTCTAGTAAAAGTTTCGTGGTTTTCGAGATAATCGAACTTTTCTGTCTTTTATAATAGCTTACAGTTACTAAAAGTGTGATTATCTCGAAAACCACGAAACTTTTACTAGAACTATAAGTGCATTTTCTGGACCAGCCTAAGGTGTCGGTGGTTAGAAGGTTATCCATTAAGTACTGGGCACCCTGTATATTTATCCATCATTGACTTAACACATTTTCGTCTTACTCTTATACCTTTTAAATTTTTTTCGCAATGATAGACTAAGTAGGTATTTATTTTCCGAGACTGCAATAAAGCGCTGATAACCGGGGCCGACAAACTGCGCTAAGTTTACTTCAGTCGCAGTTGGCGCCTTATCAAGTGCCTTGAACGGGCCAGTCAATATTCCGATAGGTCATCTTTAACTTGCGAACATACCATTAGAGCGAGTTAACCCTTTAACTCGCTCCACGCGCTAACCATCGATTTTTGGCGAAGGTATTTTCGACGTTTGCATTATTGTCAAGCAAATACCTACTTAAAATATGTAAACGTAGGCTCCATAATGTTTTTTGCAACACCTACTTTTTCGATTATTTATCTGTTTCCGCTACCCAAAGGTTGTCTGGAAGAGATCGCTCTTTAGCGATAAGACCGCCTGTTGTCTGCCTCTACATTTAATCAGTTGTTCTTTTCTTTTGTTATTTTTTACTGAGGTGTGCCAATAAAGAGTATTCTATCTATCTAATATCGAAGCTGCAAGCGTTTATAGGTATGCTGCGGCTGTGGACGCATTTTACAGGCTGTACGGTTGTTTGCAACTGTTGGTCACATCACGTGTAAAACTAAATCATCTTTATTGACATTGCCTTATGCAAACAGTTCTATTATTGTCAAGATTAATAAGATAAGAGCCTACTGCGCCGCTCAGCTATGTTTTTAATGCATTTTTTTCTTCTTACTAATTATCTTACACCATACATGTCTGCATACATCCGCGAGGAAATTCAAAGGTGTATGTGAAGATTATGAAGTCCCCAACCCGGCCAACCCGCATAGGGTCAGCGGGGGGACTATAGCCCAAGCCCAGTGTCGGAATAAAGTACCCACGCCTCGCCTAAGTTGACACGCGTTCCCACTGCTAAGCTAGCCCTAGATCCGTATAGCAAACAAGCTTATATCAGGCTTCTGTGCAGGTAGATGCTATGATAATTTCGGTGAAGTGTATAATTTCGTTATGGTTTTGAAGAATAAGGTTCAAATCAAACCTTTTTAATTTTACATGCACCCAGCTCCAGCTCTACTTAGTTTCTTTTTTTAAGAAACCTTTTGGAATTGAAACACCTAATTTAGACTCATTTTCCTCGAAACAAAGATGATGGAGATCGTTGAGAAATCATGTCAAATGTTTAATTAAATATTAAGGTCCGTATTTGGGTTTTTAGACTGACTCATGTAAATATTTTGCCTTTGGCAGTCGGTTGTCATATGTTTTAAAGTCGGTCGATGTGTTTTCCTTTTATTTTCTTCTGATTCATATGCACTTTGTAATGTCTGCATGTTATCATCACTACATTAGTATAAAATAAAGTCGCTTCTCGCTGTCTGTCTGTCCCTATGTATGCTTAGATCTTTAAAACTACGCAACGGATTTTGATGCGGTTTTTTTAATATATAGAGTGATTCAAGAGGAAGCTTTATGTATAATTTGTTAACCCGTTGCGAAGCCGGCGGGTCGCTAGTAAGTTATAAATCCAAAATTAACTTTGAATTTCTTGATGAATTTTTCGAACCTAGATTGTTAAAACCTTAGCTTCTCTTTCCCTGTGTCTAGTATAGTAGTGTAGTAGAATATCTAATATAGATACAGTGAAAATCCTACAGCGTCCCACGTGGACCAAGCGGCTGGCATACGTAGTGTTTTATCTATAATGTTAGTCAAATACTAATAAAACTGTTCTCTTCCTCGTGCAAGCTTTACTAAAACTCGAAACTATTTTAATAATACTTCCATAGCTATCGTATCATAAATCGACTGCGATAAAAACACAATAACATTCTACTAGGCCACGGGATGCGGTTATCATAAAAACTGTTTGCGAAACGCCACTGGTCTTAGTTAAAGTCTAATGAACCCGTCTCACGTTCTTTAATGCTGGCTAGCTCTTTTTAAATCTCTTGTGAGAAATAGACCGAAGCTGCCCGTTCCTGAAATATTCTTCAATGATGTGCTCATGTGGGTGACTACAGGTTTTTTTAATGAATTATGGCTCAGTTACATATATGCCAACCATTCTCGGGTCATTTTGTTAATAGTTTATAAGTACAGACAGACGTTTCGATTATACATATTATTATATGGTTTGCTTATCTACCATTTATATGCTATTCATATTATTTTTTATATAACTTCAGGATCATAGATACCCGTATAAAAATATTATTATATAATATAAGTCATGAAAGTAGAAATAAATATTCCTTGTTGATGTCGGCGGACGATCGTAAAATCCGCCACACCATGAAATTCTTAGGCATATCATGAATTTTGCCCAGGAATATCACGATCTGCCTTAAAAATAACACGTCATATCGACGAGACCTTGATTCTAACATTCGAACAACTTATGTCATCGAAATACTATTGTTTTAATTCTAATAATTATGAGTAGGTAAAGATTTATGCTCCTATATTTTTTATAGCTCATCAAATTACCAGTAGTTGATTGTGTGGTTGTATTGTTACATTGTCATATTATAACTCGCATCAAAATTATGACAAAGGGTGTTAATAGTTAATCACGGTTTTATTATCTGTCTGTTATCACGATCGTGTTGTAGTGCACGTTAATTTATCGTTGGATCGTCACCTCGTCACATTACACAAATGAAAATTCTCATACCAATATATACTTTTGATAAGGTTTTATCTTTTTACTTCTTGTGATAATGAGTCTGTAATATTATTTAAATTATGTATTTAAATTAAGAAAGTCACGACGTATATGAACTGCAATGATGTAAGGCAAAGTATTTTACATTTTTTGTCCATTCTGAAGAACTGAGGTTTTCTTTAGGTACAGGTCTTTAAAGGGCCGTCACCGCGCATGTAACACCCCTGGAGTTGCAGGCGTCCATAGGCTATGGTGCCCGCTTACCATAAATATTAATAAAATTAAACGCAGTAACCTGTGGAATAGCTGAAGGTTCTTCAAAATCCGACTTAAAAAAAGAGGAGGTTATCAAATCGACCATATTTTTTTTTTTATGTTACCTCAGTACTCCGTCATTTCTAAACCGATTTGGATTTTTTTGTAATTCGAAAGAGGCGACGGTGAAAGTAAAGATGTGTTACTTACCATACACACAAGTTTTTATTTTTATTACAATTACATAAAACCACCGCACGATTCAGGGATACGAAAAATGATAGAGAATAATAAAGTTTCTCAATTACGGCTAATATACAAATGACTCAGATTTACCTATGATCATTATCATTTGAATAATAGGAGTGTGTGTCGTTCTAAGGGAAAAAGGTCCTGTGAGTCTCGTTTTACTCCTAAACAAATTTGACTCGCGACTTTAGCTTACCACGCTATGCTACTTTTTCTGACAAGAAAAAATATGTCCTTAAAAAGCTCCAGCCGAGCATTAAGATTGGTATAGCAAAAACAAAAGCCGTAATTAATTGTTTCACCGTTTTACCTTTCCGACATTCGTGGGCTTCCTTTTGTTTTTACTGGCACTGTTTTCCGTTGAATGTAAATAATAAAATAATTCCTACTTATTAATGTGACCGTTGTCGATTAGTTGTGCGCGTTATTCGTCACGCCATTCTGACAACTAGGGATTCAGACAGGCATTTTAACTGCTGTATTATCTAGCCAAATTAATAGCAGACACTACTAATGTAAATGTAGGTCAGGCGAGGGGGCGGGCGTCGCATATTGTCGTCCGTGCCAACCGATGCGACTAAGTTCAAATGTCATATGCGGTTTAATGTACCAGAAGTTTGCATTCAAATTATAATTATTTTTTATAATGCCAAAAAATTTAATAATTTTAAGTTGCCAAAAAACTACTGACCATCAAAATGGCTATACTTGCGCAGAGTAATATGCATACATCGGGGTTTTTGGTGCGGGAATGTTTTACAGTAGCCAAATAACAGGTAAAAACTGTAAAAACGATACTAATTTAACATTTATAAGCACATTTGGACCTTACTACCTACGTTTAATTCATAGTTTGGTAATTATTATACAATAAACAAAGTTACACGAAATCATTCCCGCACCGAAAACCCCGATGTATGGTAATAAGAAGTACTTTCTTAGGAACACCTTATATGTTAGTGCTATGTAGTAGAGTTATTTTGAAAATCGCACTATTTCAGCATTTACCCGAACATACCACACACCGTGTATTATATGTATTACCTACAATAAGTTACATATTACATACACGTGCCTCAAAAGCTGCCACATACACTGGTAAAAGTTGGGGTGATAATTATGCGTATTAATATTTGCTATCGCTCCAAGCTCGTGGGTTGTAGGTGTACGATAATTGTTGTAGATAAGTTAGGTTAAAGGGCATCTCAAAAATATGAAATTCACGCGTAAATAACTGAACGTAATGCGTTTATTCATACATATTTTATAAACCCAAGCTTTAGAAAACGAATGTTTGTATCTGAGCGATATCGATCTTATTTAAATATACTTACATTCACATTTACATAGGCACCATAGGTACATTTTCAAATGAATCGAACAGTGGAAATTGGTAAAATATCGAAATCAATGCGCCGAACGCTGCGCCATTATGACACCAAAAAATGTGTCACGGTTTATGTGTAAAAAGGTATCTGACGTAAAGTTTTGCAAATGTTTATAATTTCATTTACGGGTTTTTAAGAGGCGTTCAGTGTGATATCAACAGGATGTTCCTTGACACTGATTGATAAGTAAACACTCAGATTATAATTGTAAACAGCGAGAGCTCTCAAGTCTCAACCTTGCCAGAAAGCTCTTGAAATATTTCTGGAGCTCACTTTAGGGAACTTTAAATAACATTTCGGTGATTCCTGAAATGATTTAAATCTGGACTTGAGTCATATGCGTTGAACCAATATGTTTCAAAAGTTGTATAGGCTGGTGCCACTAGATTGGATTGAACGTTGTGAATAGTATTATGTTCACATATCGTTTGATTCTTCGTCATAACGAGGTATAAACAAATACTTCCATTTATATGTAACAAGCTGCCTGTAGTGGTTAGCAAACGAAACCACGAGGTCTTGACGTCACGCCATCGTAACAGCTGAAATACAGAGTGTTCGCGAGAAAACAAACTTAATTTGACATATCGATGTTAGATGTATATCATTAATTGTTAATTCATCGCAGTTTAAATAAAGAAACGGTATTATCGATGCAGTATACTGCGACGGGAAATAATCGTTTACCTTAAGCTAAGCAATTCAAACTCCAACCTTATTCTTTATTTACGTAGAGTTGAAAATAGCATTTATAATATCTGCCTAGCGGACGTCGTGAATGGACAATTTGCAATTTGTATCGGGTTCGTTCAGTTCGCTAAAAATACTTTATTTGTCCGCCAATTTATTATACCGATTCAGCAGACCCTTCTCGTGAATTAAACATATTTGTCCTTTCGGCGAAAGAATAAGTAAGTATATTAACCTGGAAAAATACAGCTTCACAAGCAATAACATTGGAATATGTATGAAATACGTATGTGTATCCCTTTTATAACACATTGCTGTAAGAGATGTTAGTACCCATAGATGTGTAGGTATACTAAGCTATTAAGTGAGCTATTAGGTATGACTCATGCGTTAGGCGACTTGCGGAATATACATGTGTTAATGATATGGGCTTAACGCGCTACTCGTCGCTACTTACTTTGAAATACAAATTATAATAATAGGTAATTATGTAACGGTAGATAAGTTTGGCAAGAACATAATCTAGATTTAATCAGTACCTACTTACATGTATTTAGAGCAACTCTTTAAGTTTATTTGAGCATAAATTATGAGTATTTGTGTATATATTGCCCCCATTACCTCATGTAAAACTTTACTCCATCCATTAACGTAGGTGCTTACGTAGGTACTGAAGGAAAAACCTGTAAGTCATCCAAATCACCTAATGCAGTATCACATTTTACCTCAGGGACAATCTCTCCTTAAGACGAAAGGGGACGACCGCCTCGAAACCGGTTTTCCATACAAACGTATTCCCCATTTTCCTCTAAATATTAAATTATTGAAAATATTTTTACACAATTTAATGTATTTCAATCATAGCTACGCTCGACCGACACATGTCAAGACGTTTAAAACTCATTAGGCTCATTTTAGAGACGCTCAGATATTCTTATGTGGGTTATCTCACTAAGAAGTGCCTCGTCGAGACGACGTTTCCCTGCACTCAATCAACTCACCAGTCTAATATAGCTATAGTTGCTGACTGTGCCACCTATCACTTTTCAGATTCGTAAAGGAGCTTGAAGATGGTTTCGTGCGGCATCGGCCGACGGCGCGACTGCGACAGTCGGCGTCGCTCGGCGCGTCGAGCTCGTACAACGAGATCATCCCGCCGCCGTTGCCGCCGCCGCCGTCCATGCTGACGCAGGGCCGCCGGGTCGACACGTCGCTCAAGAGGCTGGAGCGGACGCACGAGGACCTGTTCCAGTTGTAGCGGTCGAGACAGCGCAGGTAACACTGATGTCCACGTCGAGCTCGTATATCGGCATCATCCCGCCGCCGCTGCCGCCGCCGCCGTCCATGCTGACGCAGGGCCGCCGGGTCGACACGTCGCTCAAGAGGCTGGAGCGGACGCACGAGGACCTGTTCCAGTTGTAGCGGTCGAGACAGCGCAGGTAACACTTATGTCCACCTCGAGCTCGTACATCGGCATCATCCCGCCGCCGCTGCCGTCCATGCTGACGCAGGACCGCCGGGTCGACACGTCGCTCAAGAGGCTGGAGCGGACGCACGAGGACCTGTTCCAGTTGTAGCGGCCGAGACAGCGCAGGTAACACTGATGTCCACGTCGAGCTCGTACAACGAGATCGTCCCGCCGCTGTCCATGCTGACGCAGTAACCTAAAACATTATTAGCTGACAGGTCTCAACTCTTCCATCGATTGTTAGACGCGGTCACGTTGGTGACGTCATGATTTCTCCTCACAACACTTTAGTTGAAGCTGGTAATGTCTTTAAGCGATGAGTCATGTATTTGCGACGTATATCATAACTGTTATTAGACAATTGTAAACACACTACTGTTTTTTTATAATCAGTTCTATCATCCCTTCCCTTTAAGCAGTGCAAGAGATTCTTGCTTTCGAAAGGAATTGCTGTCGATATTCGAATTTATACGAAACTGGCTTTATGTAACCAATTAACCCGGTATCACTATTATTCTACACCAATAAAGAAACTTTTTACGATAATTTACAGTTGCACCCATAAAGTATATCACTTTAATTTTACAGATATGCGCGTTTCCAATGAGCCCGCGTCACGCCGCGCCGTCCCCGTGGCGTCACGTGACGTCATCGTTGAGCGTCACGAATAAGCTCGGTGAGTTGCACGTGTCAACGTCGAGTGATATTAGATATAACGATTAATAATATCAAATTTATGATCTGTTACATAATTAACATTTTGTGAAAAATTATGGACTATATGTGTCGTTACATGATCATACTTTTAAAGGCACGTTCACATTAGGTACAGTCGACTCCACAGAGATGTATCCACTTTTTCACTTTATTACAATGTAGTAAGGTAAAAAAGTGTATACATCTCTTTGGAGTCGACCATACTACAGCGAGTACAGCGATGTAATTTATACGTTTTATTGTAAATATTTTGGGCTTTTCTAACTGATGTTGACCCTAGCACGTATGTTAAGCACCTAGTGTGAACCTAAATCTGTGCAGAATCCAAATGGAGTGCAGGATTTGAGTTTATTTTACAATGAAGTTTACAAACATCAACTTTGTGTACCCAGTTGATTATGTTTTATTTATTTAAATATTTTTTATTATGATTTTCAATAATGAATGCCAGTTGCGTGGTTTACGCTTGTCATAAATCTTAACATTAATTCAATTGTATTGAACTGTTGAAACTATTTCAAGGCAGGTCTGATTTATGTATTGTTAGATAATACAGAATACCTACCTACAGTACGATTTTCTATGGGAACTGAATAAAAGTTGAGATTATGCATAAAAATGTGAATTAAAACACCTAGTTACAGTAAACAGTGACATAAATCAATTATGACGTTTGTTTGTTTGATTGTTTGGTCTCTAAGAGCATACAAATATATAGAGTAAACAGATATTTGTATGCTATTATACTCATTAAAAATATAAAATATGTTTAAATGTGCATTGTTTCAAATCTTATCTTATCGGGTTCAAGTGCAATTCATCATTATTTTTAATTCTTAAGTCGACAGGGTCCCATTTTCTTTATCATTTCTAGACCAACGCGCAGTGTGAAATTATAAATATTGAATAGATTACACTATCAGATAGAAGAAACAATGTATTGTGATGCAGTCGGTCGTTATTTAAACGTCAAGTCAATGTTTTATTCTATTTACCTAATATCAATAGTCGATTATATACAATGATTATACATTTTATCCTAGGTTGAAGCATAAATAGTGATTTTTACGTAGTTTTTATTATTTCTATTTCAAAATCTTGAGCCCCTCTTTTTATGTCCAGAAAACTATAAGTCACCTGAAACCCTAGTGTAGATTTCATTCGATAGCATGACGAGCGTTATGTTTATTTTTGTATGGGATTTTGAACAGCGCGCCAAACGAGATGTTTTTTTGGAAACTCTAAATACCATACAAAATGACACTTAACGCAAACGCGTACGTCACGTCACGCTATCGAATGAAATTTTTACACTAGGGGTACTGTTATGCTTTATTTTTCATTGTAAATTTGCAAAGATGCTATCCAACAATTAATAAAATTAGGTACCTTACTTAAAAGGGTAATACTGTCATGTTATACTATCCGATTCAGTAGAAAATTACCCTAATATACTTTGTGAACGTGTAACAGAACTATACTTTGTAATTCGTTTCTAAAAAGATTGTTTATAGTCAGAGTTCCATAACATAACAAACGTATGTGCTATTGAAAATAACCTAGTTTGTAGCAACAAACATTCATTAAATAAGTAAATGTATATGGTTGTTATTCTTGGTTCGTCAGATTTCATTCACGGTGTATTTGACCTTTCATAAGATAAAGTATACATATGTATGCACAGGAAATTATTAACTTTAATATAAAAGAAATAAAGTACTGACTTAGATAACTAATATGGGCTACCCGCTTCCAAAATGGCTTGGAATGCTGGCACTAGATTGTGTTAACTTTTGTAATTATCAACGTGATGTAAAATAAAACACGTAATATACATCGCAGTCGTTGCTATAATTGTTAGTATGCAAGTTCATATATGACAGCTAAAATGTTCCCGTTTACTTAATATCGAACATAGTTTTCATTAAAGTGATAGCTACTTTATGTAACAACCGTTTATAGACAAAATATTTTTGTATATCTTTTGGTTATTCTATGTCTAAATTGTACACAAAACTGTAGGCATTTTAGTGCCTAAAACACGAATTATATTACCCTTATTAATCTTCAACATATAAAAATAGACAAATAGCCCTGTCTTGTCTCTACTGTGACAAACTACCAATACAAATTCAGTTCAAAGAGACAATTCAATATTCAGTTGCAGCCTATTTTATTTATCCGTGTAACAATTACATATTAGATAGAAATGTAGTTACATAAATACATAAGTATGTTATACGTGTTGTATGCATTAAGGCACTAATTTTGGTGTGATTTAAATTAGATGTCTTAGTCAAAGTAATTGTACGTATGAATGTTTGTATATATGTTGTGTTCTATAAATGTTCATAAATTATGTAATTTTATGTTAACTATGTAATATAATGTATTTAATTTAATTGCCTGCATATCACTATTTATTAACCCTTTATAGTTAAATGTATTCATATAAACATTCATGCATGCACTCATTATCTAGTTCCTAACAGATTTTTACTCATAAATAGCATAATTTGTTATAACAGATGTGGCAGTGGCGAAGTGTACAGTTACGATCAAAAATATCCGTGCTCAAATGTACTCTAACGTAGGCGTTTTGATCAAAGCACCTTATTTGCTCCTTTATAAATATGAATTTAAACTGTTGTGAGACATACTAACGTTGAATAATTTTACGTTTTTGACTCACTTGTTTTAAGTCACTCGCGCGATATGTTTCGGAGAGCCTAGGTCTCCTTTCTCAAGCACTAACAGTGCGAGCAGCGTTCACGACGGCCGTGTATCCCGTACTGCGGCACGCCGCGTCGCACGCTGCGCGCGCGCTAGAAAACCGGTTGGGGGAGGTCTTCCGCTGTCGTTGTAGGCGGGCATAGTGGTGTGTTTGGGCTTTGGTCACCTAACACTTGTAGCGATACATAGCACGAACTCACTATGTCCACTACACTGTCACAACGCTCACTGGTATGCGGGCTTTATAAATATATTATCAGGCTCCGTTGACAACATGCCAATCGCTCACGCTACGTAGCGAACGAAACGCAACTGTCACACACCAATATGGAAGAGTGCTAGAGAGACACAAGGCGATTCGATAGCGAAGCGCAAATTGACACTTCGCCACACCATAGTACCTACGTGAGATGGTAGAATGCCCTTCGAAATATGTCTGCTGTCAAATTGAACATTTACACGATCCCTAGACTATTTACCGTTTCGCGTACGTGTTATACCCGTCAATCAATATAATATTTATCTAGAAAATAAGTCTAGAATCTTACTTAAAACAATTGACAATATAAACTCCGACTTTAATCAAAAGCTTAAAAATACGCATATATGAAGCAGCGAGGATAACATCTGTTAATAAAGTTATTCCAGCCAAAGATAATATATATTTCCCTAATTAGCTAAATTAGGGCAGCAAAATAATCTATGATCGTACCTAGTAGTAGTATCAACTTATACAGTCGCCATCAGATACATCGGAGCGGCCAAGGTGCTCACAAATATTTGAACACGCTTCTATTGTCATGGCGCTAGAGTGCGTGTTGAGATATTTTTGAGCACCTCGGCCGCCCCGATATATCTGATGGGGACTGTACGTAGTTAAACCAGAACTACCTGATCCTTAAACTCATTGTCACAAGCTACAAAATATCTCTAGTATTAAAATAATCTAAAGGCAATGTTTTGAAACTTTAAATTCTTGTCTTTGTATTGTATTATATTACGTGTAGGTACAAGGATTTGATTTGTTTTGGTTTAACTCTTTGGAATTTTAGATGTTCGTAGAATAATAACTGAGATTGAGCTTGCACTTTGCCTGGCACTGAGTTAATTACATATAATCCGTACATTAAACTACCCTATTTTGTACTCGTACATATTGGCTAAAGGGGTTATGGCAACATTAAATTTTATCCTTTTTCGGGACATTTTCGGTTGAAAGGGACATAATGGTATACCTATAATTATGTTATTTCCGTCAGCAGAAAGTGTCTGACGAATAGGTAAATATTATAGGTAACTTTTTAAGTGCGTGGTGAGAAAACTTAACTAACCGAACTTTGTGAACAATTATCATTATCATATAAAAATCGCCACAATCACCCACATAACCAATAATAACGCTATTTTCGTTGTACTCGCACTGTTTGATCATTGTGTGTTTCGATGTGTGTGCCAGTCTTAAAATTTCAGTGCCTTGTGATAGTAATAACTTCCAGCTTATTGTAGCGTGTAGCAGTTAATTAACTACACATATAAACGATGGAATTTAGTTTACTAGTGTACAGTCAGCAGCAGAAGTTGCTAGGCGGGCGTGGTGTTCAAAATTACCTTGACACTCCCTTATTATTTTAACAATAAAGTCGCGTGAAGATCACCCACTAGAAGGCCACTTGTGTAACGTGTTTGGCCAAGGCGCTAATATAATTCAACTAGATTTGTTTATTATTTGTGCAGTATCAAAAATAAATCAAATGGTCTTAATAAAATAACAAAGAGTCATGTTTATATTCCTACTTGTATAAACTAAAAGTTAGCGTCCTATAAGTTATCCACAAAATTTTGTTAATGCACAATCCGTAGTATAATATTGTTAAACTAATAAGAAAATGTAAAAAATCGATGTATTTATTGATGACGAACAATGTTATAAGTTTATTTGCCTGGTAATTTAATTTACTTAGCTATTTTTTGTAAATTGTATCTGCTTATGTTAATTTATGCTAGTTGAGCTTTAAATAAAACATATTTTATTACACGTTTTATAAGAGTTTTATTGCCACAAGCAAATAAGTCTGGAAACAAGACCTTCGAATAAAACAACAAAATTCAATTGTAAAAAATTTATTGTAAATAAAAATATATTGTATGTACCCAATTTAACATAAAATATAATTCGTTTAGATATCTTAAATTACCTATTCTACTTTAAACACATTTATTAAGTAATTGATTTACGTAAGTATCTATATTTACAACGAAGAGATAAGGTACAATTGTTAAATAATATCATCACATGTAATCAAGGTGGGTGAACATTAACTTAATTGGAATAACTAATTTATGATTAGTTTTGTGCGTGAAAACCACTTTATAAAAACATTTTACTACAAAAAGGTAAAACGTAAGTAATAAAATGGGTGACACAGCATGACATTTTGTTTACAATTATGCTAACTACATTAGACACATACAATTACATGTCTGTATATTAAGCTAATACTTTTATGTCTTTGATACGAAATTCATATGTTCAATCTTATTAAAATTCGACACTTTTGGCATATTTGGATATTTAAATAAAATAACATATTTTATTAAGGATGTCGACAGGATGAAAGAAGTTAAGTATTTTAGTTAGGCCGAGGGTCCAGCATTGGTCAAGTCGACTTTCGTACTTAAGAACATTTGGACAGGAGACGCCTTACATATTCACGCCAAAAGTCCAGGTCCTGATCGTTTATAAAAACTCGATCGGGAAGGAAATATTACTTTCATGGCTACCGGTCTGCGATCTACCATAGTTGCTCACGTTCACGAAGCTTCATTTTACACCTTCCAACCACTTATCGCCACGTATAACGAAAAATGTTATAATTTGTTCGATAAATTAAAACAATTATAGTGACAGCCTAAAAAAACCCTCATTCCTCTTGTGTGATTACGTATCAAAACGATAAATTCGCGTAACTAAGTACATCTTAAATTATTATAAATTTATCACATTTGTTATAATGATATATCTACTCATATAAATAGGTATATTAACGTAAATTAAATACTGACACGGAAAATAATTAAATATGGTCTTTTATAAAGCTAAATTGTATAAATAACCCATTTGAGATTACTGATCACAATGTGTTTAAATTATGCTAACAACCTTATCCATATCGCACACTTTAGAATTTGACTAGTTACAAACTTGATCGCTTAATCGTACCGAGCCGACACAGGGATAATAAGACAGAGTCACAAACTATCGTAGCTTGGGGTCGAAGGCTGAACTTGATGGCAGTACATGGAACATACGTTAAGCATGGAGCAAACCTTAACGCTTGACAATCTAGGTACTAGTAGGTATCGCGAATTTTTGAGGTTGTACAGTTGACGTCAAAGATATGTCTACATTTTTGCACCTTTGTAATAAGGCGAAAAATGTAAACATCTTTGACGTCGACTAAACGTGCACTCGTACAGCGCAATCTGATTCAGCTGTCAAAACTCAAAACCCACGCCAACGATATTTTGCTCAGCTTTGGGGTCCTATTATATCTTCGTCTATGCTCTTGCTCCCTCCCGTTTTTATACTATAGATACCTAGACTTGATTTTATAATATCCCTCAATAACATTATTAAAGTTTACAAAAAGGAATAATTCATATAAATCGCATGCACAATGTTTCTTGATACAACTTTTTTTCAAATCTATAAAACACTTTTAATATGTACACTTATCCTAGTGGCATGTTGCACCCCTGTTTCCATGTTATTCGTTTACTTACATGGCTAAAGTCTACCGTCTCTAACGTTTCACTCCGTATCCTACGTGGGAGCCTCCTCGATTTGGTCCAGTATTACATTAACGCTAGCGTCCTGAGTTCTATTTAATAAAAAATCCAAATCGTTGGATATCTTGTTCAACATTCGGTCCGTCTCGGGCGAATCGTACACCTTCTTCCACTCCCTGTTCACCTGCTCGATGTCCGACTTAGACTTCGGCTCGTCTTTTAATATTTCCATGGAGGGGAGGGATATACTGGACGCGAAATCTTGATTTTTGCTAGATTTTTTTAGGCAGCTCTTGATGGGCGGCGACGGTATTTTGGAGACGTCCGGGTTCGACTGAACACAGAGGGTGCAGTTTTCTTTGGCGGTGTCGAACCGTTTTTCGGTGTAGGGTTCGAAGTCGACGGAGCAGGTGAGGAGAGGAGCGGGGGGGTCCTGGGGCGGGACGGGGGTGGCGTCGAGCACGCCGAGCTCGAGGCACACGCGCGCCAGGTACTCGGGCTGCGCGGCGTGTGCGGGGTGTGCGACGTGTGCGGGGTGTGCGACGTGTGCGGGGTGTGCGACGCGCGGGATGAGGTCGCACACGGCGCGCGAGTGGCGCTCATAGCGGTGCGGGCTCAGCACCGTCTCCTTGTACTCCACGCAGCGCACGATGTCCGCGCGGCTGTCTGGAGTCGACTGCCGCCTGTTAAATGCACATATAACTTGAGTTAAACTAAAAATATATTAAATTATTTGGATCTGCAAACATATTCGAAAAGAAAGGATGACCGAACACAATGAAATAATGAAGGTGCTAAAAAGTGGGCGGAGGTAAGCATGAGTTAGGAAAACCGCAGGATCTGAGGATATACGTGGGTGATTATCATTTAATAGCTTTGTTAGGGTTTAAAGACAAAAGCATGGAATGGGGTCTCTATTGTTTCCCAAATAGTTTTAGGCCATAATGTATTGTTTGCCCGAATTTTCGTTAGTCATAATTCATTTCGTTCAGAAACGCGTCACTTTGCAGGATTGCCATAAAACAAACCTAACCTATCTATAGGATAACCTAACAAAAATCCTGAAATGTTAACGGTTTCAGTTTTATGAATATGACAAACAATAAATTATGACTTAAAACTTTATGGGAAACAACGGGACCCCGCATGGGAATGCCATCAGACTATAATTGGATCGAAGGTGAATTAAGTTTAACTACTCACTAGACAAGACGGTCGGTGCAACGCCCGGTCGCAGATAAAGTCGTTTCTTAACGACGGGCCGGTTGCAAGAGATATCGGGATGTGAAACTCTTAGAGGGAGGTCTTTGCTGAGCGGTAAGATGGCGCAGGCTAAGTAAACAAAATAAAATAATTTCAACAAAAATTCCACTAGTAATTATGGTTAAAAACAATACTAAGAAAATAAAACATGATGTTTAAAAATATAACTTGAATGATAACTTAGTACTATAGTTTTATAAATTAAGTATAAGATTAGATTATCTTTGCTTAGTTTGGGGCTAGATTGATCTGTGTAAGATGTCCCCTAATATTAAATTATTTATTTTTATTTATCTTCAATAAATTCGTCCTTGGTCACGTTATTGAAAGTTAATAGTAAGAAGGAAAACATTCGTGAAGAAACCTGATTGGTCCCAATACACCCTAGTTCACATCTGGGTTGGAAAGTCAGATGGCAGTCGCTTTTTAAACACTAGCGCCTATGTCAATTCTTTGGATTAGGTTGCCGAGTCGACCCCATGCTCCCCAAGAGAGCCGTGGCAGGCTAGGTGGACAGACATTGAAGATATGAGTAGGTACAAACATATCACTTAAATAGTCACTCTTAGCAACTCTTTTAAATAACAGCCATATTTTGCCGGCAGGATTCTAAAGCAGGCCACTCACACACCTGCCGCAGGGGCAATATTGGAATTGGACCCTTAATTGCCTCCTTGTGATGTGTGTAGAGAAGCAGGGGCAATTTTTCAGCCTAAAATTGCTCCGACCGCCGTGCGACCGGTATTGTCCCTGCGGCAGGTGTGTGAGTGGCCCGCTTAAGTGTCACCATTGGTATAGTACCGCCCTTCTGAGGTGAACTTTTCGCTTCAAACCTTAATCTTTCAAACAAAGGCCATTGTCTCTATTATCGCAAAACCGCTAGCTCCAGACTTAGCACGTGCCAGTACAACATTCATTTTGAAAAACAACCGGTATCGTCATAGTATTAAGGTTCAAATTTAATGTCACTGATATTCTAGATATTACGTTTTGGTAGTGTAGGACGATAGACCGCCCCGAAGCGATACGGCACTCATATTATTTTGATACTTAGTGTGGTGTTAAAAATGGAACGTGGTTATTTATTATATTGTTTTATTAAAATTATTAGCTTGCGGTGGTAAATGTAATAATTTACAAAGATGCAGCTGCAAGCATTGTTCGTGTCGTGTCATAGGTCGTGTAGAGATGAGAGTACCTGTGTAGCCGAGTGGGCGTGTCGAGCCCCGGCGCGGGCGCGCGCCAGTAGGCACCGGGCGACGAGGGCGTCGGCGAGGACTCTAAGGTGCCCACGCCACCGCGGCTCTCCACCTCACCGCCTTGTTTTATGTACACTGGACAGGCAAACAATCCCGTGGAAATCGAATAAAAATGTTAAACACATCTTATACACGTCTTAAACACGTCTTTGAAATTGACAGCTAATGTACAAATGGCATTGTTCATTGCTTCTATGGCTCCCGCATAATGATGCGGGAGCCATAGAAGGTAGGATCCTATAGAAGTGGTATACGCGTGCCTCCGTGAGGGACAAAACATAGGCAATGCGACACTAAGATTGGTCGAATTTATTTGTTGCCCACCATAATACATACTAATTTATGGTGGGCAATAAAAAAAGGTGAGACTGTGACAAGGACAAACAATAATAGCGCTTTCGCTGCTACTCCTACTGAAAGATACATAAGACTACTACTGACTATCCCGTTCGGTCATTTCCCCCCCACCCCTCATGCCTGATCCAGTTAAAATACTAGATTCATGGCGGGAGCTCTGGTTGTTAAATGTTGAAGTTTGGTAACTATGGCGACCACAAATATGGCAGCATACAGCGCCATCTACTTTAGCTGTCAAGTCCGGGGACAAGATTTATCGTCTTAAACTTTAAAAAATTCTATAAGATAATCAATTGGTTTTTAATACGAACATATTACTTAAGTGGCTGCCGTTTTGAACTTGTATATTAATGGACCAACTGTATTTGGAATCGATATCCAGAGCTTTCCGAACTGGTACATACCGATTATCAAAAATTCATATTATTAAACTACATCGTTTGTAAATGCTGTCTTGGATTACTTACAACTAAGCGACGTATCGCCAGCGGGCGAGTCTTGCCACTCCCTAGGCTCGCCCATAGAGAGTGCGCGCCTGGCTGATCGCAGGCACTCCTCGTCGCGGATTACGTAGCATATTAACATAGCGAGGCCCTGAAAAGAGTTATTTGTTTTACAAGGGGGCAAAGTTGTTGTTTAACCGCTCGTGCTAATATTGATACCCGAGCAAGCGAAAGATTCCAGAATTGAACCACGAGCGTAGAGAGTGGTTCGAAAAATGGAATCTTGAGCGTAGCGAGGGTTTTAAAGCACGAGGGTTAAACAAAATTTGCCCCCGAGTGAAACACAACATTTTTCACCACAACAACCCGAAGCAAATATTAAATGTAAAATATCAAACAAAATCAAACCAAATCAAATCCAAATGAATGTTATTAAATATTTATCATCCAAAATCATCATTTAAAAGTCAATTCTACCAGCAAACAAGAAAACAACTCAAAATTTGCATTTGATTACTTTGCCTCACATGTAAATAAAATGCAACTTTGCTATCGGTTTTTGAAGTGCAAAGTAAGCCTTTCCGAGCTGGTGTGGTGAAAAAAATTAAACAGTAGACCAGGTACGTCCTGTAAAACAATCAATATATTTAAAGCAATTGCAGATTATTCTCAGGACATCGGTTTTATATTTATCAACACTGGCCCGGGAGTCCAAACTTGATTTTACGTTATTATTAGGTATTAATTTATTACACATTACTTTTATACATCAGAATATGAGTATAAGTTGAGTTTTGTGGAGGGTGTGTTGGGTTTTCATCTTAACAATATTAGAGTAGAGTAGATACCTAAAGTTGCTCTCCGGCAATATACCTACTAAAGGGCAAGCTCGGATGTTGAAATCAAAGAACTTCTTTAGACTCCTTGTTTTATTGACTCAGTAATTCCACTCTGCACAATCCAAATCATACAAACTGCCGGCATTAACAATATAAAACTCTAATCATATAAAATTATCACAGCGTCTTATTGTTAGTTACTTCTGATTGTCTTTTTTAGGGTTCCGTAGCCAAATGGCAAAAAACGGAACCCTTATAGATTCGTCATGTCTGTCTGTCTGTCCGTCTGTCCGTCTGTCCGTCCGTATGTCACAGCCACTTTTCTCCGAAACTATAAGAACTATACTGTTGAAACTTGGTAAGTAGATGTATTCTGTGAACCGCATTAAGATTTTCACACAAAAATAGAAAAAAAACAATAAATTTTTGGGGTTCCCCATACTTCGAACTGAAACTCAAAAATTTTTTTTTCATCAAACCCATACGTGTGGGGTATCTATGGATAGGTCTTCAAAAATGATATTGAGGTTTCTAATATCATTTTTTTCTAAACTGAATAGTTTGCGCGAGAGACACTTCCAAAGTGGTAAAATGTGTGTCCCCCCCCTGTAACTTCTAAAATAAGAGAATG
The DNA here is from genome assembly GCF_948474715.1 of Cydia amplana. Lineage (NCBI taxonomy): Eukaryota > Metazoa > Arthropoda > Insecta > Lepidoptera > Tortricidae > Cydia > Cydia amplana. The sequence goes on from NC_086085.1 coordinate 8,134,741, forward strand.
ATAAAACTAAAAAAAATATATGATGTACAATACCATGTAAACTTCCACCGAAAATTGGTTTGAACGAGATCTAGTAAGTAGTTTTTTTTTATACGTCATAAATCGCCTAAATACGGAACCCTTCATGGGCGAGTCCGACTCGCACTTGGCCGCTTTTTTTAATTCCTCCTCCCGTCCCGGCATCTGTCACTTTTCCCGCGCATCGCGCCTAAGTTTGTTTTTAAAACGGTCTCACACTAATAAGGCACGTTCACATTTACATACAATTTGCTAAAGTTTAAATATAAAACTACAATTAATTATGGACGCGATGTCGGAAGTCGGAACCTAACAGTACTCAGCATATACATAATTCTCTGGTTTCGTTCGTTCAGTTCTTGAGAAGAGCTCTGTGCAGTTATTGTTTAGCCAGTTGGGTGAATCATAAATCTTATTGTAATGACATCAAGTGGTTAATGACTGAGAAGAATAAATACGTACGTTGGCGAGGGCCGCGGCGGAAAGCGCAGCGACGTGCGAAATGCGTCGCTCGCCCGGCTGCGCGTACGCCACGCCCGCCGCTTGTGCTGCCGAAGTAGTTAGCAACAATGCTAGCGTATGTCGAACCACGCGTGTCCTGAATTACATAAATTACATTAAGTCTGCATACATAAACATCAATTACTTAATTTAAAAAAATGGTCCCTCTAACCAGATATTTGGATGTTGTCTAAAGCACAATAATATTACGTTGCGATGACATGTCACCGCGCATCGTGAAAAATCAGTGCCGGCATTTCATGTGGAATAGGTAAAGTAAGATAGTCTTATGGTACCTAGTACACGTGCCATAACTATTCAAAACTTGGTTTTCTATTACGTAGAACTGTTTGGATGACAGCTGTTCATTGCTTTATCGTTTGGATTCAGCTGAAGTGACCGCCCCTAAATATTCATCAGTCAAAGCGATAGATTATCTGATGTAGTCTATGTCTATATTGTCTATGTGATGAAATACTAACCGGTCAGCGAGGTAGCTCCGCCGTTCCGCAGGAACCTTATGCGTGATAGTGCGCAATCGCAACGCAGCGCACAAAGCGAGCGCGAGGCACAGCAAAGCTAGTAGCGCGCAGCCCGCCGCGCACACTACTTGCGCCGCAGCGCCCAGTTGTAGAGGCGCACCGCCCCATAACCGCGCCGTCAGCCACGCCAGAGTGCACACTCCTGGAATAAAAAAAACGGCCAAGTGCGAGTCGGACTCGCCCATGAAGGGTTCCGTATTTAGGCGATTTATGACGTATTAAAAAAAAACTACTTGCTAGATCTCGTTCAAACCAATTTTCGGTGGAAGTTTACATGGTAATGTACATCATATATTTTTTTTAGTTTTATCATTCTCTTATTTTAGAAGTTAGGGGGGGGGGGGACACACATTTTACCACTTTGGAAGTGTCTCTCGCGCAAACTATTCAGTTTAGAAAAAAATTATATTAGAAACCTCAATATCATTTTTGAAGACCTATCCATAGATATCCCACACGTATGGGTTTGATGAAAAAAAAAATTTTGAGTTTCAGTTCGAAGTATGGGGAACCCCAAAAATTTATTGTTTTTTTTTTCTATTTTTGTGTGAAAATCTTAATGCGGTTCACAGAATACATCTACTTACCAAGTTTCAACAGTATAGTTCTTATAGTTTCGGAGAAAAGTGGCTGTGACATACGGACGGACAGACAGACGGACAGACAGACGGACAGACAGACGGACAGACAGACATGACGAATCTATAAGGGTTCCGTTTTTTGCCATTTGGCTACGGAACCCTAAAAAACCGGTAGTCGAAAAAAAAGAGAGAAAAGCGGGGACGTTAGTATGGAGGAGCGGTCGCGCGCGGTCTGTCATTTTCGTCTTAATGGTAATTATTTGAGTTGAGTTTGCTTGCTTTGCGCCTACCGGTAGTCAGTTAACTCCGTATAATTGGTATGGTGTTTCCATGGAATTTTATTTAAAACTGGTAACTTTTATGCAACTTTTGTCGCGCACAGCGCGATTCGCCATATAAAAGTCGGTATGTATCAAAACTAGTAATGTCAGTCTATATTTTGATGTGTGGTAACACCACTTGTTCTGACTAACTTTTGCTTGATGGTACTGTGAATAAGATGGCGGGAAGAGTGTGCCGCGTACACGAGGTAATGAGCGGAGATCGTGGTAGTAAGATCAGTTAGGAGCCACGAGCTTCTAGGAGGCCCAATGCCCCATCAGAAACACATCAGGTGAGTGTTTGCTTTGCCATATTATTATGTCGACATAAACGTGCATCATAAGGTGGAAAGATGAGGAGACGGTTATAGCATATCGTTCTTTCCGTTAGTAGTAGTCCAATCTTGCAGTGCACTGCACACTTGGTAGTCAAGGAAATTGGACATGTATTTGAGGTGTGTCCGGGCACGGTCGACTGAGTTGGAGCAACCGTGGCGAGACTATGGGGAAGGTGGAGGTCTCCGGGGGGGCATAGCCCCCCCGTCCGGCTAAGTGACAAATGTGCAAATCTGATAAGAGTCACCAGGGATATGGCCCTGTATAGACCGGAGCAAGTCGACCGATGCCCAACTGGAGGTGCATAGCCATTAAGTAGTATGTGGGTTAGCAACCACACAGAGCTTAAACGAGATGGAAGGGCACCAAGTAAAACTGAATCATTCATGTGAGTGATACAACCACATGAGAGAGGCAAGTCCTCATTTTATCTGTATACACATAATTAAGTAGAGTGGAATAAAGTTGGTCGACTCATCTTTCCATTCTAATGATATAAATGTGTAATTTATATATATTCATGCCGTCCATATGTATATGTGAACCCAGCAATTAGTATTTCATACATATATTGTACAGGAGCGACGACATTTTGGTGGAGCGTGCTGGGATAACTATATAAATGAGCCGGATAAGCGAGGCTTATTTTTATCAAAATTATTTATTTTATCATGATTTGCTGTTGCAATCATGTTATATAGTGTTTAATAATAAAGAAATTAATCTGAGTACCATTTATTTTAGTAGTAAGGAAAATATGTATATTTGTATTTTGAAATTATACTAGTTCATAAGTCCTTTTATACTGAGTGATTGTCAGTCTCTAAAAGGGGAGAACTGAAAGGCACACAGTTCAAGAGTAAAAGGATAATTGCGTGGTTTGGAAGTGCGTAGAAAGTTTGAAAAAATTTCAACTGCAAATAATTAAAAAAAAATATAGCACAAGTGTATGTAGTAGAATATCGTGTAAAGTGCACTTAAATGAAATAATAACTTAAACCATTCATTCGTTTCATCCGAATGTCTATGGTGCTAGTGCGTTCCCAAGTAATCGATTCTAACCGATTCGTTTGAAGTGAGCGATACTTGAAACTAATATAATGTTTTAGGTGATATTAATACAAAGGTAAATATTAAACAAGTTTTAATCTTGTTTTAGTTTGCAAAAATATGTAAACGATAAATATTTGTTCAGTAAACTCTTGGGTTTTACGAATTGAACGAATAGTCAAAATCGGTATTATGTAATCTCAGTGTGACAACACTACTATGGAATTTTCTTCTCGCATTTGCCGCCTTTTCGTTTGTTGTCAAATGCCAAACTTGTCATGAACATTTTGCTGTCTGGTGGTCGAGTATTTTTAAATGGAAAATAACTTTTAATTAGAATTATCCATTCTAATTGGATTAGTGTTTGCGAGTATATTTCGGTGTAACAGTGAATAGTTGTTGATAGAATACGACGATCAATAGGAAATATATCACGGATCAAGGTAAATATGCATCATGTTCTCTACGTGCATAGTACCGACGCGCTGCAATATTTCGGCGGTGCCAAGAAGTAAAATCCTTTGTTATTTGTTAATTTCAGTTCGTAGAGGATAAAACACGGAGTCAGGGGTTTCGTGTGAAGCATACGTAGGATAGTGATACATTGTACTTATTCACAATGGAAGATATCTTGGCTAACATGGTCCAAATGCGACAAAATAAATTGAAAACGTACATCGAAAACATTCAGTCTAACGATGCCGGTGATCTCATAATTGGAAGTGCGTCCGGTACGATAAGACAGTTACAGAATCTAATTAGCAAACTACAAAATGAAATACGGCACTATACGACTACCTCGTCGAACCCTGAAGTTACTGTAATTAACCAGGCTATGGAGATTCAACTCCAGGCGGAGGATTTAATCGTGAATATAGAGACATCCATGGCAGTTGTAGCTGATCAGCATAATACAACAACGGAACGACAAATGAATATCAAACTTCCAAAACTGCAACTACCAAAGTTTGATGGTGATCAGCTACGGTGGTCAGAATTTTGGGATCGGTTTGTGTCCAATGTAGACAACCAGCCCATGGCCGAGGCTGATAAACTTAATTATTTGTTAAGTAGTCTGGAGGGCAAGGCAATGGAAGCTGTAGCGGGCATCAGTATAACAAATCACAATTATGCCATTGCCGTGGAGGCTCTCAAGTCGAGGTATGGGTCGAACGATGCCCTGATAGATGTCCACTACACTGCGCTTACCAACTTGGGTCGAGCAGAATATTCAGCTTCCAGTTGTAGGCATACTTTAGACCAGATTGAGCGGCATCTGCGGGTCCTGGAAAAGTTAGGTGAAGACACAGCAGGAAACCACCTACGGGCAAACATACTTGCCAAATTTCCAGAAGAAGTTTTACACCAATATCACCTTATGCCTCAACATTCAACAGATAATTCAACCTCGACAGTCAGACGGGTTTTACTGGACATTGTTATGGCTATGGAGAAAGCCCAGACCCAACCAATACCAAAAGGACTGGACGCGAAACAAGTCATCACTACTGAAGTTCTCCAAACTAGATCTGATCCAGTACAAAATGACTCAAAATACAGACCAAGAAGAAACTTAAAAAGGAAAGCAGAAAATCCCGTTAAAGATAACATTCCTCCAAAAAAGAAGACCCGGTTACCTTGCATTTTCTGCAAGCTCCAAAATCATAATAGTGTGGATTGCAGGAGGTACAGTGACAATGAATCTAGAAAAAAGCAACTGTCTGGTAGATGTCACAAGTGTCTGAAACGGAACCATAATACAGATCAATGCCATAGAAAAATAAAATGCTACCGATGTGGTGATGGACACCTCCAGCTTTTGTGTCCAAAGCCAAGAGGTAAGGAAGATTTGCCTGTCAGTTGGCAAACAATGGTAAAGTGCTATATAGCAAATATAAATAAATACAATTTTTTACAGACAGCAGTGGCACAAATCAGCAACCCCAACAACAACAAAACAAGCAAACATAAGTGCAGACTTGTATTGGACTGTGGCTCACAGAGGAGTTACATAACTGTACGGGCTGCTTCCAAACTACAGCTATTACCGGATAATGAAGACCGACTCTTAGTGTTCACGTTTGGAGAAACTATTCCAAAGGAAATGCCGAGCCCTTCAGTGGAAGTTGTGTTAGAAACCAAGCGTGGCACCAAAAAACAAGTAAGAGTAAATATCGTTCCACATATTACTGAGAAGTTACCGATAGCTAAATTTGATCACTCAAGGGTTGATCTAGCGGCCGATGACGATTCTATTGGTGAAAATGTGAACCTCTTAATAGGGAACGATTATTATGAAGGTTTCAGACGTCAAGAGAAGATACAACTTAAGGATAACCTGTATTTGATCGATACTGACTTTGGTTGGCTGTATTCTGGAGATGAAAACCGTAAACGCACTACCCCAGAAAATATTCTAACTGTGACTACTTACTGCCACTGTCATAGTTCAAGCTGCCCTTATTTTACCGAACCGGACTTACCGCTCAGGAACATTGATATTAAATTTCTATGGTCTCTTGAGTGTATTGGCATAAATGACTCTCCAAAAGCCACTAGACAAGAGGAAGCTGTAAAACATTTCAATGACACCATACAATACAACAATGGACGTTATGAAGTAACGTGGCCATGGATTGAATATCCACCTCAGCTTCCTGTAAATTTCGGCATGGCGTTAGGAAGACTGAAGAGCTTGGTCAATAGATTGGATTCAGCAACGCTGCAAGAATATGATGATATTCTGAAGGAGCAACTAAACGGAAATGTCATTGAAATAGTTGAACCACATAGGAATGACACCGAACACCCTGTGCACTACCTTGCTCATCACATTGTAAAAAATGAAGGAAAACGCGGGAGGATTGTGTACGATGCTTCAATGAGAAGCATGGACAAGAAAAGCCTGAACGAATGTCTGTATAGTGGGCCCTCCATGCTTGAGGATCTCACAGCCCTTCTTCTGAAGTTTAGGACAAAGAAAATAGCAATCGTCGCCGATGTAGAAAAGGCATTCTTGCAGGTAGGACTTCAAGAGAAGGACCGTGATGTGACAAGATTTCTGTGGGCTAAAGACATCACAAAGGACCTAACGGGAGACAATCTGTTATATCTACGATTTTGCCGAGTCCCGTTTGGCATAATTTCAAGTCCGTTTCTCCTGACAGCGACTATTAGATATCACATGTCACAGACAGATGGAAACTTACTGAAGGATATAGCTAACAATTGTTATGTAGACAATCTAGTAACTGGAGCGAACTCTGTGAAAGAAGCGCAAGAAATTTATGAAAAGACGAGAGAAACCTTTGGGCAAATATCTATGAATATAAGAGATTGGTTATCAAATAATAAGGAATTTCTTGATCTTGTGCCTTCAGAGCAGCAAGCAAAACATGAAAATACAGTAAAAATTCTTGGATTGTCGTGGAACGTGAAAAGGGACACCGTGAAATTAAGAATTACTGATCAACACTTTGACAAAGATGCACCAGTCAACACTAAGAGGAAGGTACTTCGTACTTTAGCCCGGATCTACGATCCATGTGGTTTCATTTGCCCATTAACCTTACCATTGAAGGTGTTGTTTCGGAGCATCTGTGATCAAAAACATAAATGGGACACCAACCTACCGGATGACTTGGTGCAGTCCATGCAGGAAATATTGAACGTAATAAAAACAGCAGTAAATCTGGAATTGCCGAGATGTGTAACAAATGTCAATCCAGAGCTAGAGACAACATACCAGTTACATGGGTTTTCTGATGCCTCAAAGGCTGGATATGCTGCTGTTATTTATCTAACAACAAGAAGCAACCAAGGCACATCAATCTCATTCTTAATGGGAAAGTCTAGGATAGCCAAAGGTGAAGACACAAGTGAACTTCATATCCCGAAATTAGAGCTACTGGGTTTGCTCATAGCAAGTAGACTCTTGAAATATGTGAGAGAGAACCTATCTCTTCCAATAAGCAAGGAAATGTTGTGGACCGATAGTTTGGTCGTACATGGATGGATGCGGTCAGATAAATTGTTACCGCCCTTTGTATCAAACAGAGTAGAAGAGATCAGAAAAAACCAAATGGGAGCAGAGTTGTACTATATCAACACTAAAATGAACCCAGCTGATGTTGCCACAAGGCCTGACAGATGGAGTCAATCCAAGGAACTTTGGTTTAATGGTCCCACATTCTTAAAAGAGGATGAGACAATGTGGCCTACAGATAGATACTATATGAACCATATGACAGTCCTTTCTGTTGCGGAGGGCCTGGACCAGAGTGGACACAGTAGTATACCGGAAACTGATGATGGTCCAGGAAATGAGCCAAGAACTGTTGAAGCAAATGATAACCAACAGATGGAAATTGAAGACCAAATCGACCAGTTGACAAACAATAATTTAAGGGACGACATTCCAGAGATTTACTCAGTACAGGACACACCACCTTCACTGAACTCGGCAGCTAGTACTATAGCAGAAATAAAGAAACTGCAAAAACTTCATTTCGCCAACGAGATTGCAGGAAAGGTAACACATCTGACTAGAAATCTTGGACTGTTTCTAGATGTGGATGGTGTACTGAGATGTCAGGGACGAATGGTCAACACCACATGGAATTATGATATGAAACATCCTATATTGCTTCCCAGAGACTGTGAATTCACAAAAAGGATAATCAAGGAAACTCATGAAAGCAATTATCATGTTGGCACTACACATACTCTTAGTCTCATTAGAGAGAAGTACTGGATTCCACAAGGTAAACGTCAGGTGGAACGAGTGATCTCGAGATGTCAGCGGTGTGTCAAACACGGCGGTGGCCCTTATCGTCTGCCAACTGCGCCTGATCTACCTACTGAAAGAGTGAACTATAGCACACCATTCACGTACTGTGGAGTAGATTATTTTGGACCTCTTTATGTGAACACACCAACTGGCAAACAGAAAAGGTGGGTTGCCCTATTCACTTGTTTAGCTGTTCGAGCCATTCATCTTGAGATTGTTAACAACTTGACTGCAGAAGAATGTCTCCTGGCACTCAGAAGATTTGCTGCTACTAGAAACACACCACAAAGACTGTATTCAGACAATGCCACATGTTTCAAACTAACATCTGAAGTTGTTAGTAAGCCATATTGCATTGAAAAGGGAATTGAATGGAGGTTTATACCTCAGCTGGCTCCGTGGCATGGTGGATTCTATGAACGACTGATAGGTGTAGTGAAGCATTCTCTAAAGCGCACTCTCGAAAAGCACCTTCTCGGAGACAGCAAGCTGTTAACTGTGTTAAAAGAGGTAGAAGCTGTAGTCAACTCAAGACCACTTACTAAAATTGGAACCGAAGTGATCCACATATTAAGACCAGCCGATTTCCTAAGCCTGGGGAAATGCTTAACTTTGACTCCAGCAATGAACAGTGTTTGTACTGTAGACAGTTCCAAACTTCAAGTTAACCTAATAGAAAGCTGGAAGAAGGGTCTGATAGTCCTAGAGGAATTTAAGAAAATATTCATGGCACAGTACCTGACGAGTCTGAGGGAGAGATACCAAAACTCTCCTAAACAACCAAGAATTGTCTCTGATTGCGAACCTAAAATAGGGGACATCGTTCAAATAAAATCAGATCTTAAAAACCGCGAGTTATGGAAAGTCGGGAAGATAGCAGAGCTCATAAGGAGTGCAGATGGTAAACATAGGGTCGCTAAAGTTAAAGTTGGAGACTCCATAATGACCCGGTCTGTAGGTCATCTCTACCCGCTAGAGACTGAAACAGATGACTCTCCACAAACTGGAGCGACTGAGGAGGAACAAACTGCACCACCTCTAGACACGCCAATTGAGTATTTGGATCTGGATGCTGCCCCGAGCGCAAGCGATAGCATACAGCCACCACAAACCAATCCAGTACCTGAGAATCATGACGAGGTATTAGTCGCTGCTGAGGAAGTAATGAATGTGCAAGAATCTATGATGGATACTGAGACATCAAGATCTGAGGAAGTTACTTCCAACCCTGACAGTATCCTGCCGGGAACTAGAACTAAGAGGGACGCTGCTATTCGAGCCAGAGAGAAAATCCTGGAGTGGACGCGTCACCTGCTCACACTACTGCAATAAGACTCCTTTTTGCCTGTGGAGTGTCGCGCACAGCGCGATTCGCCATATAAAAGTCGGTATGTATCAAAACTAGTAATGTCAGTCTATATTTTGATGTGTGGTAACACCACTTGTTCTGACTAACTTTTGCTTGATGGTACTGTGAATAAGATGGCGGGAAGAGTGTGCCGCGTACACGAGGTAATGAGCGGAGATCGTGGTAGTAAGATCAGTTAGGAGCCACGAGCTTCTAGGAGGCCCAATGCCCCATCAGAAACACATCAGGTGAGTGTTTGCTTTGCCATATTATTATGTCGACATAAACGTGCATCATAAGGTGGAAAGATGAGGAGACGGTTATAGCATATCGTTCTTTCCGTTAGTAGTAGTCCAATCTTGCAGTGCACTGCACACTTGGTAGTCAAGGAAATTGGACATGTATTTGAGGTGTGTCCGGGCACGGTCGACTGAGTTGGAGCAACCGTGGCGAGACTATGGGGAAGGTGGAGGTCTCCGGGGGGGCATAGCCCCCCCGTCCGGCTAAGTGACAAATGTGCAAATCTGATAAGAGTCACCAGGGATATGGCCCTGTATAGACCGGAGCAAGTCGACCGATGCCCAACTGGAGGTGCATAGCCATTAAGTAGTATGTGGGTTAGCAACCACACAGAGCTTAAACGAGATGGAAGGGCACCAAGTAAAACTGAATCATTCATGTGAGTGATACAACCACATGAGAGAGGCAAGTCCTCATTTTATCTGTATACACATAATTAAGTAGAGTGGAATAAAGTTGGTCGACTCATCTTTCCATTCTAATGATATAAATGTGTAATTTATATATATTCATGCCGTCCATATGTATATGTGAACCCAGCAATTAGTATTTCATACATATATTGTACAGGAGCGACGACAACTTTAGAATTCGGTTTACTTTGGTCATTTCGATGACAATGCTAACATGGAGTAGATCAGATGATGCGGTCGGAAGGTGTTTCGCAGGAACTTGTTGGTCACAGGAGAACGCAAATAAAGGCAGACAGTAGTCAGAAATAAAAGCGTGTATTAAAATGTTTTGATAGTAACTTGTTTACATAGTTAATTTTGTTTAAAATTATCGATCAACCTACATGTCGCTCAACGACTATCAGTTTGCGGCGCTCGCAGTTGAGACTTTGGGTCCCTAGTCAGCCGACATGAAAACGTTCATCGGGGCAGTGTCGGCGCGGCTGGTCGAAACCACAGGGGATCCCAGGGCTGGCGCGTACCTCTCTCAACGCATTTCACTTGCGATACAGAGAGGTAACGCCGCCAGTGTCATGGGGTCCATGCCGCAGACAGATTTGTTGGATGGGGTGTTATTTTTATAATTGGTTTATAGGTAGTTTGTGTTTTTTATTTTATTTCTAGTTATCTTATAATTGTAATGTGTTTGTTACTTTAATAACCTTTTAGTCTTTAAATACCTACATGTTTAAGAAGCCTATCAATACCTGCTAGCAGCCCCACGGACGGCGCCCGCTGCTGGCGGCCGGCCAACTCGGCTTGCAGCAGCAGCGGTTGTGCGCACAACGCCGCGCAGCCCGCGCACCAGCACGCCGCGCACACCCAGCCCAGTGCGCCGGGGCAGGCCTCCTCCTGCAAAAAAAAAATGCCTCGGTCTCGTGCCTCGTTCGATCATTTAGATAATGGAAAGAAGAAGTTGATAAGAAACTAGCAAATGTTGCATAAACATGTTTTTTCGAAGTGACAACTCACACCCAAGAAAGCCAGGTTCAGGAATATGCGTAGAACTCAAGATAATGGCGCTACTTAGCTATTAAAACTGTTTAGTGTCACACTCCTGCAGCATACTACTATTACTGTGTGGAATATTTATCTATACGATAGCCTTCACCTGGACGGACGACAACTACGCCTTCTCGCTTGAAGCCAATTCCATGTCATTTTCACATTTCCATAGTTAATATGAATCTGCCTAGTGGGTATTAGGCAGATTAGGTACCCTCTACAACAGTGCTAAAATCGCTGCAAAGTAATCTCACGGATGAAATACGAACCTCTCTAGTATCGCACTCGAGTAACGTCAAGAGCGCTGCGGAATGTGTTCCTGCTGTGGCCGCCTTCAGCAGCACGGGCAGCCGCGCCTTCCTTCCCGACGCTAGCCCCAGCACTTGGAGCGCTGCTGCCGCCAAGCACATGGCGCCGCCAAGACCGACTGTAATCTTCACTATTCCACGGAGATCTTTCTCCACATCAGTCTGAAATGGATAGAAATATTAAAATTACTTATTTGTTGATATTCACAAGAACGGTTTATTTACACTAGCTCTAGTAAGCTCAAAAATTTACAGCTGAGTATAGACTATTGGACTCTGCTGTGACGTCAAGAAGATTTGCGGTGTATTAGGACACAAGACATATATGCAAAGCTAGCTTTGCTTGTCTTGTGTGTAGCTACCAGACGAATCTTTGAAAGAGTCTTCCAGATAATATATAAGATTAGCCGGCTTATTTTATCACAAGCGAGGGAGGGATTATTATTATAACGGTTAACGGTAACGGTAAGCGAGGGAGGTACTTGGAACAAAACTGCCATCCCCAGTAAGTCCAAATAGTCCGAGACCTTCTTGAGCAGTGAGCCGCTATTCCGAATTGGAACATGTTCTTACAGAACTACGAACGCATGTTTAAAAAAAACCGCCTTTTAAAAAGTTGTCCAAGCTAGGGTTACTTACGAGAGTGGACCTAGCGATTGTGAACAGTGCGTAAGTGCCCAGCCCTCGGCAGCGGCACGTCACATGCGTAGGCTCGGTGACTCGCACTTCGCAAGCCTTTGTGCTCCATGCGCGCGGCTCTTCCACCGTGCGTACACCGCAGGCCAGCTTCGACGCTGATAAACAAAAAAAACGGTAGTTGAATTGTCTGGTTTGAAGTTTCTGGCACAATACATTTTTATATGAATATTGTATATAATACCTTTTCCATTAATTAACCAAAATAATAATAAAGGTAATAAGTATATTTATTATTGAAATTCTAAGTCCCGTAGAAACGAAGTGAGGCCTGTTGGATTAAAGGCTCGTTGATGTTTTTTGTTCTATTCGCTCCGTGCGTGGCTGTGGCGCCCCGCCACCAACTTCGTACATATCCAATGCATGTATTATGTGTTATCTAATGATTACTATAGCTCTCTAAATTGTCGCATAATGAATATTATACGAGGGGCGTTCAAAATATTCTCGGTATTGATATCTTACAACCTCTTCTAAAATTTCTTTCGTTACTGGCCGCTAAGGTTTATTCATTGACATTAAAAAAAAGTATAATTCGAAGCGAGATGTTCTTTTGTTTTTATGCAATTGCTGAACAAACATGAACATCATGTGGGAATTGACAATGTTAACTAAATTAGAACATCGATGCGTGATAAAATTCTTGACAAAACAGGGTAAAAATCAAAAAACCATAAAAGAGGAAATGGATTGTGTTTACCGTGAGTCTGCTCCTTCTTTATCTACCATTCAAAAGTGGTCAAGCGAGTTTAAACGTGGAAGGGAGAGTGTTGAAGACGACCCTAGACCTGGCCGGCCTGTAGTAGCTACTTCACAAGAAAATATTGATAAAGTGGAAAAACTTATATTGGAAGATGGTCGAGTGAAGGTAAAATCTATAGCACAAGTAACCAATCTCTCTATTGGTACCATACATGATATTATCCATGACCATCTTAATATGTCAAAAGTAAGTGCAAGATGGGTTCCGCGAATGCTGACTCGGCTTCAAAAAGGCATGCGTGTAGCTTGTTGTTCCGATTTTATTGACCTGTGCGGTGAAAATCCTGATGAGGTGCTGCAAAGAATAGTTACTGGAGATGAAACCTGGGTTCATCATTATGACCCAGAGAGTAAACAAGAGTCCATGCAGTGGCACATTAAGGGTTCAGCTCATCCCAAGAAGTTCAAGGTCATCCCTTCAGCTGGCAAGATCATGGCCACGATATTTTGGGATTGTGAAGGAGTATTACAGATCGATTATAAAGAAAAAGGTGTAAATATCACAGGACAGTACTACGCTAACATTCTACGTCAATTAAAGGATGCAATCACAGAAAAGAGGCGAGGAAAGTTAACCAAAGGTGTTATGCTTCTGCATGACAACGCCCCCGTCCATACTGCTCATATTGCCAAGGCAGCTATTGTTGAATGTGGGTTTGAAACTGTTACTCACCCACCGTATAGTCCGGACTTAGCCCCCAGCGACTTCTTTTTGTTCCCCAATCTTAAAAAGGATCTGCGTGGAAATAAATTTTCCGATGATGAAGCATTGAAGGCGGCAGTGGAGGAGCATTTTTACACCAAAGATAAAAATATTTTTATGCAGGATTAATAAAAATAATTGATCGATCTTTTAAGTGTATGAACATAGGGGGGGAGTATATTGAAAAATAAAAATATCAAACTTTTCGTACTTGTTTGTTTTCATTCTCATACCGAGAATATTTTGAATACCCCTCGTACGTAGTCCTCTTAATCGTTATATACCGAATATTTCAGTTTAGTTTAAAAGATTAAATAAATGAAGATTAGCAGAAGGTATTACTTAGCTGTCGGAGTAAGATCGTAACGGATTGGTACCCAAGAGGTTGCACACGGAGTCAGAAGAAACCTCGAACAAGATGGGAGGATGAACTCAATCTCACAGCGGCGCGAAATGGAGAAGAGTGGCCCACGACATACCCCAATGGAAAGAGCTAGAGGACTTTTCCAAGCGGCACACTGAGCTTAGAGACATACTCTAACTCAGAACAAAAGGGCTTAATAGATAGATTACTTAGCTGTCGTTAATGACTCACCGACGGCGCTGTAGTTGTGCACATGCGTGAAGAGCAGCGTGACGGTGTGCGGCAGCGCGCGGTCGAGGCCCGCGCCGGCGCCCCACAGCTGCGCCTGCGCCGACGCGACCACGAACTCCATCTCGCGCCCGCTCCTACAAGTAGACCCGCTACAACTGCGCCCGGACATCGCCCCATTATTACTAATAAATCATACAAAATTTATGTAGTGGTTAATTAAATGCAAATTCATGACAAAAGAGCGCATACTTTGTAACTGTATGTAAAATGTATGTATTAAAGAAAACGTAATCTAACTGTTCTTCTTTTAAAATTTAGAAGGTTTTTTGAAAAAGATAGAGTGATTCAAGAGGAAGGTTTATGTATAATTTGTTAACCCGTGCGAAGCCGGGGCGGGTCGCTCTCAATAAAACATATGACAGTGTTCAGCGCCATCTACTTCAGTTGTCAAACTTGGGTAATTTATTTCTTAGAATTTACAAACTTGTATAATTAACGACTCTTTCGTATTTAAGTACTTATACTTAGATCGGTAAATAATGTTAGAAATAACTACAACTTACTTGAACTCAATAGACCTGCCCAGTGAAGGCAGTCGAGTGCCAAGGTTGTGATATTGAATGGCTATAACCGACGCATTCCCGTTCCTTCCCACCAGCTCTACGCCCACTGAAACATAATTAAACCTAAATTAGTAATAATTTTAATATTAGGTTTTTTAATCCTAATAACCCACCTAAGTCTCTAGATAAAGGTACCTACCTAGTTTTGTTTTGTCCTCTTGACCACGGCGAGACGTGATTAGTCAAATTCATTATAGTTCACTAAATCATTTCGTAATGAAGTCATTATAGTTGAGCCGGGAGCCCATAGTGAAAAGTAATTCAACCATTAAAGTCGATGAGTACAAAAAATAAATATTACTCCGAATTTTTCAGCGATTGAACAGTTTAGGTATGGCTCTTCACTAGTTATTAGAAAATTGCGCACTTAAACACTAGTTAAAAGACTCCCTTCTATCTACTCGTAACCTAACACTTCTTTCTTGTGTTTCTTGTGGTTGTCGGAGCCGGTCATCACAACTTACCCGTCCGAGAGTTACAAATACATTGTGGACTGAGAGAATAGTCGTATACCTGAGGCGAGTAGCCATTCCTCCGTACCGGTGCGCTCCGCATGCATCTTGAAATGTGCAGCGTTATCTTCCAAAACGGGCTTGGTTTTCACGGAGAAATGATCAAAATGGTTCAGATGGAGGTCGTGATTGTCTCGCATGCCGGCGGCGTCTGCGATGGCGTTTTGTAGCTCGTATATTTTCTGAAATACAATAGTTAAGACGGTTTGAATGTAGGCATTTACACATACATATAACATTTACATAGACAGATAGATTGGACAGAGGTAAGCATCTGTCCATTTGGTTTCAGTGCTTAGTTTGCTGAAAAGGGTGTGGTTATGGATGAGGTATATTATTGACAATGTTAGGACGTACATATGTTTGTTGAATGACATTGTCAGATAAACGAAAAACAACTTTTTTATAAGTCATAATTTTTATAAATTTTCTCTACCGGTCTTTTTATGAAGATCTGTTGTAGAGATCTGTAAAGCTAACCTGTTAAAGTGTCATTCAATAGAACTTGCTAACTATGTAAACAAACCGCCATACTAAAATTGACGCTGAATGTCAATTTACTAGTAACTATTGATTACATAGTTAGCAAGTTCTATTGAATGACTCTTTACGCCTGAGGAAATTCGATTTTAAAATTTATAGTGAAATGTAAAATTAAACCTAACTATCGTCACATGCCGGGCGTAATGCGTTGAACGTACCTCTTCATCTAAAAAGGTGTCTGGATTCTTTAAAAGTGTGTCATATATCTTAAGCAGGTGCGGCACGCTCTCCGCCCGGTCCCTTGGCTTCCCGGCAGCGGACAGCAGGTAGTACAGCATTTGACGGGAATGCTGTAAGGGCAGGGTGCCCTCGCCGGGATGCGAGGGAAGGGAGCGCAGCACAGCCCCGTATTGGCGAGCTATGTCGGACACGTTGCCCCAGGAGTAGCCGTGGTATATCCGGCTGAACTGAAATGGATGTACGGATTGTCATTATTATAGACAAAATAATTATTATTATAAATAATTATTAGTAGTACGCAGCAGACGAAGAATAAATCACGGATTATGGCGCTGCTCGCGGCGCCATCCGTTTTACGCTAGCCAATTCATAAAATAAAGTTTTATCGGGTGATAAATAATTTTATACCTGTTCATAAATGTTTTTCAATGAATCTGCAATACACCCGGAGAAGTCAGGTAATAGCCACTTTACTCCATGTTGACCAGTCTTTGGCTCACAAAACCTGTAACAATCAAAACATACACTATTTAAATATATCTACAAGAGATTGGATATTAGATAATATTAGAATAAATGGGCCATTTTTAATTGAGCCGGTCGCTTAAAACGTTTAAGAAAAACAAAAGTGCAAACACAAACAGCTTCTTTAAAAAGTATATAGAAAATTCTTGCGACAATTACCTTGTTGTTTGCATTCAGTTGGAAACAAGCCAGGTTATGAAATCACACAAAAATTCACACTTACAACACAGACAAAAGTAGTCAAATGCTGTGTTGCTACAAAACATTTTGAGCTTCAGATTCAAAGCGAACAAGCGGCAGTTCTTATGGATACCCTTGTCTGTGTGGATACCCTTAGTGTTGATGTGTACTTATAGTTCGTTTTTTTTAGCATTAGAAATAAGGTAAACAATTTGACGTCTTTTTATTGAAAAACACGTTTTAAAAATAAATAATGGCAAATGTGTAACAATTATGAATCTAATACGATAATTTATATTCTTCTGATTTCATAAGTAATAGTTACTGATTTTTAAAAAGATCTAATGCTAAAAAAAACGAACTATAGGCGGAGTAAATTTGTGTTACCGAAGTGCTCTTAGCCAGCGCAGTCCCTGGGACTCCACGGACTTGGTCGTTCGGGTTCGTATGGGTCTTTAGTGTTCATTGCTTACCTAGTGGTTTCTCCGCTGTGTCCAGGTGGGCATACAGCTGAGGCATGTGCCCCTGGAGCGGTCCTGGGCCATCGCAGCCCGTGTGAAGCCTCGGCCTCGCAGGCCTCGTCATTTGGACTCAGCACCCACATGGTGACTCCTTTGGAATTGGTCCCTGCTACCGATGATACTTGGCAATTGTATTGGCCCGATTTCTGAAAAGGCAGTAACTTGTGGTAAGAACAAATAACGCACGAGTAACTACAGAAAGGGGCATTACTAAGATTAAAAGTGTTCAAAATTATTTTTTACTCGTTTTTTCATGTGGAAAAAGATACAAAGGCGATATTTTTTGTAATACCTATTTACAGGAGAACGCTTTTAATTATTTCCGTATTTTTCTTTACTTATTTCTAGCGAACTGGAAAATATCTCTTCAATGAAATTCGTGTAAATCGTGTCATTACTAACGAGTACCTACAGGTATGTTTATTAATTAGAGATAGGAAAGATTTTAACGGAAAAAACATACCTACTATTAGTACTATTACATAGGTATTAGTACAGTGCATTACCATATCACATTTTACGAGTATTAATACATACCTACCTACTAAATATAACAATTCAGTTTGAATAGTACCAACCAGGGATGTTGCGAATATCCGCATCCGCATCCGCAACCGCGGAACTTCCGCATTATTTTCAACATCCGCATCTGCATCCACATCCGCATATAATCGATGCAGATTTAATGCGGATGCGGATGTGGAACAGGTCGGTACAGGAACGTCTTAGCATCGGCGTAAGTGCTAGACTGCTAGGTAATTTAGTCATTAGCCAAAAAAACCTATTAGAAATTAGCAGTCAAGCGTGAGTGGGACTTAATGTACGGAACCCTTGGAACGCGAGTCCGACTCGCACTTGGCCAGCTTTTTGAAATAAAAATTACTAAAATGTAATATTTGACGTTTTTTATGTACCTGTCTTGACATCCGCATCCGCGGATGTCAAAAAATCGGCATCCGCAACATCCCTGTTACCAACAAGCCTTAGACAGTCTGTCAGCTCACCTGAACATCGAAAAGCTTGAGCACGCTGCCAGCAGGGTAAAGGTCTTCCCAGACTTCGCGGCCGGGCACCATGGGCAACAGATTCTTGCCCAGAGCCCAACTGAAGCCAAGTACACCGTGCATTCGCCCCGCCACGGCTAGACACGTTATGCTCACGTTATCACCCTTAAAAGAAAAAATCGATATCCATTTGACCATACAGTTCTACAAAGTTGGAACAAAAGAAGGACTCAGTTCAAAGTCAAAGGACGAAGTCTAGACCGAAATCTAACTACGAGTAACGAGTTGTTCTTGCGACGGAGAGTCCATTAGATGATTAGAATTAAAATTCACATATTTATTCCTTAGCCACGAATGACTTTATAACTTGTGATCTTAGTTACATTACAGTACGAGTTTCATAATAGGTATACCTACCTAATGTTTAGAATAGCGCGGCGTGGTTAGGATGTGTATTTCACAGAGATTTAATTGTATGTAGGGGCGGTCACCTCTCTCTGCAGCTGACTGTACGTATAGAAGCGTTGGTAGCCTACCGGTAAGGGCGTGCAACTTTTAATTAGGCGATTGCAGATTCAAACCCCGGATCGTACCAGTACCAATGAGTTTTTCTGGACTTACGGTCTGGCCACGACATCGCGCGGCGGCGGCAGCGGCGAGTGGCGGCCATAGGTTGGAGCGAAACACAGCGATCCGACCTTTCGTTCCCCTTATGGCCGCCGCTCGCCGCTGCCGCCGCCGCGCGATGTCGTGGCCGGCGCGTTATTGAGGAAATCTGACTAATCCTAGTTGACGATTCATCGCCGTTCTAATATAAATATTACAAAGTGTACCTTATTGACAGTGAGCGCAGTAGGCAGTAGCTTGATGTCAGGTGGCTTGAGCACGTGCAGTTCCAGCGCGCGGCACCGCCTGCGGCCCGCGTCGTCGGCCGAGCACGACCAGCGCCCGCTGTCGGGCGTCTGCGCCTCCGTTATGCCTAGTACCGACATTCGACGCCCTAACGCGTCCTCTGCTACCGTCCTGGTCCAAATATCCCTGGGAAATTTTAAAGGCTTTACATTTTTATTGCCGACTACAAAAGGAATAACTAAAACTATACATATGGCAGATTACACTGAGCAAAATTATACCTACAGTGGTTGCACATATAAAAGTCGATGAAATTATAAACGGCCCATACTTAAGATAAAATTTATTTTGATTAGGTACTTATTAATCGTTGGTTTGCAAATGCATTTATCGTGAGCATAAATATTACAGACGATGTTTGCTACGAAACGGAATCTTGATGCTACGGGCTACGTCGTAGCACACGAAGTATTCAGGTTTATTTTATATAATATCAGGTAAATATCAGCTAATGAATTTGATTGGGATTATTACCTCTCGCAGTAGCGAGTGAATCTTGTTCGCAGAAATACATATAGTATACTCCATTTAATTAAAAACCAATAAGTGATTTTTAAACTTTGAATACCGCTCTATGTTGAGAAAACTTTTAATAAAAGCATTAATATGAAGAGATGGTAATTATAATTATTTTATAATGTATACTAAACAAAAACATCTGTTCTGCCTGTGTCTATTCTATGTACGCGCTTAGCACAAGTATTTACAGTTTCGCAGGGAAATACTTAGCTGTACACAACATTTCCATACGTAATTCAAATTCTCACGTTGACATTTGCTAATGATTCTAATGACTGTTCTAATTAAGTTTCGTATAAGTTTTAGACATAACAACATTAAGTGTATGAGACACATCACAAAACATGAGAAATATTGCGGGCACGCCATTTTCTGAGATAAATAAAAACTTGTTACTTACTGTATAATAATAATAAAATATAATTATGTGCTATTTTTATTATATACATTTGCGCAATTTTCTGTCACCATTAGGTATGCCATTTGGCTTTATGAAAACTATATTTGAACAATATATTTTTAATTAAAACGATGCAAAAATACCAAACTGACAAGTTGCTTACCATCTTTTTATTCTTATCTACACAAGCTACATCACGCATGCCAAGTTAAATGATTTTTTCCGTTTGAGACTGTCCTTTAAGATTACGAGTCGGACTTATAAGACTTCACTTTGTTCTACCGAAGAAGACATTATTAAACATTAAAATTAACACACAAAACTAAAAAAAAAACAACATATTAAAACTTACTAAACCTACTAAACTACACTACACTAACTTACTTATGCTACAGGTAAAAAATATCCTAAATCGCCGTCAACGGGCACCTAGGGTGCCCAGAAGGCTTGCCGTATTTCCTCGCTGTATAGCGATACTAATTCGCTGTGCGAAATAGTTGCCAGCCCTCTGGTCGCCCGAGGCCTCTATTAAAACATTATTTATCTAATAATGTTATAATACTACTCATTTTACTATAGGATTACGTAAATGTCAGTATTGTCAGTTTACCTGGTAGTTCCATTGAAGTTGACTTTGACACCGTCTTTGTACCAAGTGAAAGCAATATCAGGGGAGCCGTAGGCCATGCAGCTGAGGATGAACTCCGAGCCTTCCCACACTTCGGGCCGCTGGTTCATTATCAGAGCCTGTAACAATATCGGACCATTTTTCTAATAGAATAAAGTCCTATTCATTCTCATACAATACGGGCGGTCTAGTTAGGTATCAAGTACAGGAAACGGACCCGTAGACAGCATGCCCATCGCTAACGCTACGTAGCGAACGAAACGCAAACTGTCACTGTCGCACTAATATGGAAGAGTGATAGAGAGATACAAAGCGATTCGATAGCGAAGCGCAAGCGATCGTCACGGCTAGGCCGATAATATTATCTTTAATGTTACTCGTTGAGGTGAATATGTGATCATATTAATATTACTTTACTTTAAGACTAACTACAAAATCGGGATAAGCAATTGCCTGTTTCATAAATTTCGTTCGATCGGACGCCGTAGTCAGGTGTAGCCAAAATAACAATCGTTTATAGAGCGATTTTGGTTTAAATTCATACTAACACCTAGTTAAAGTTGTTTATAGCCATCACGAAGTGTGGATAGTGTATAAAAAAAGTATCTGTATGGAAAGATGACGTAGATACATAATACTCGCGCCTCGAAATAATAGTATGTTACTCTCAGTTTATTTCCTTAATCATAATTTAAATAATAAGGTATCTAACGCGCTCCACACAGAGGCTTACATTATTCCTCATTTACATTTCGGTACAAAACAAGCTCGTAATAATAATGTTCGCCGGGAAAGCGTGAATTTACGTGCCATTTAAAAGGTTAGAGCGGGAAGATGTTCCTCCACTATTAGTATAATAAAGAAGGTGCTAAGTCAGGTTAACGAGAAGTAGCCGCTGCTAAGAATGGCGGGCTGGCGGCGCGCCAACTATCGCTACAAAATGCACATTCCAAATAATTAAGAGGATACGGGAGCTGAGATTTAAATATTTTAGGTAAACATACCCGTCTCGCTAATGGAAGCGGCTCCTAAAACTAGTGCGATAAGGACAAGGCGAAAAATCCTGCATAAAAATCTCAAAAAACGGAACCTCGTATGTATGGAGAAATGACCACTCCTGTTGGCTCTTAAACTTTGCCAGACGACATTATGGCCTAAGTCAGCGACTAGATTTTTAATTGGTCTTCAGACTTTTTAACGTTCGCTCGCTATCGCTGGGATCAAAGGAAATATCGGTTTAGTTAATCGGCCCATTGATTATCTATTGATGTACACGCAATGTCGAGATTAGTTCCTGCTGATTACAGATGTGCTATGCTAGCATAATTGTATTAGTAGGTGTATGTAACGTGGGGCAATTATGTGTTCTGACACTTCTGACAAGGATTAACCAGTGCATCATTCGAACTTTAAAATCTTCTCTAGATTTGATATTGATTTGACTACACAGGCTTGCACTTTTGCTTGCACTAATGTGGGTACGGACACTGAGAATAATATCAAATTTAATTTTTAAACTTCGAATGCGCTTCGTCCTAAAGATTTCCCTTTGAGACACTAATTCAGGGAAACTGTAATGTTTATGAATTCCTTTACGACTTCTTGTTGGAAGCTATTTATTATATTACAAAAGTGTTTTATTAAGAGCACACATTAATGTTCAAACTTTGAATCAAAAGCTCTACTAACCACAAAAGAAACTAAGAGCTCATTAAAATAATTAAATTTATGTATTTCCTTGTAATTGTGTTATCCATTAGAGAAGCATGAAAGTAGGTGATAAGTTAAGATGACCCAGTAATGCCATAGTTATAAAAAGAAATACAGTAACCTATCTCTACCAATTTAGGAATTCACTTTCGGTGTTCATCTCTACCTACTAATGCAGGTTATTCAATCAAACGCCGCCCTTGTAGCGTCATAGCGTGTATCGCTAGTTGTTTACTACATACCTACGGTTTGTGCATGATAAGTATTTGACTTTTTTTAAAGACGGACTACTATAGCTAAATATACTCTGGTAATGCGCGCAGCCTCGCGTTGAAGACAAATGTAATTACTCTAGCAACATGTATTACTGAGAACGGGCCTTACATCACTAATGCCACACACGTCCTGAAACTTAATAGGAGTATGTGTGCAGAAAATTAGTGACACCCACACAATATACAGTGTGTGGCCTATAACGCGGGCGAAAAATTAAAACCTAGATTCTACTCCTCAAACTAGACAATGTTTGTTCACCGACTTTTAAAAATAACTTGTGGTTTGTATTTTAAAACACTTTAAAATTTAATACAACACGCAATGTATTACGAAATTGATTATGCCATTTATGCCTGTACGGTGACAAGACTGACGGGCAATGTCAATTAGACGGAATTTAAAGTACATTGAAAATATTATTTAGTTTGTTTGAAAAAGGGACAATTTTAAGACTACATAATTTCAAAAAGTTGTTGAACAAAAGTTTTATTGTTTGAGGAGTAGAATCTACGTTTTAATTTTTCGCCCGCGTTATAGGCCACATACTGTATACAAAGAGGACATATTACTCAGTTCATGGCAATGGGCACAAACGCAGTGGGACAGTCCCAACACCATCTTGAGAATGATAGGGGAAAAGCCACACTGTCCCATAATGCTCCGCTGTGAGCGACTATATTCCCCTACAAGTGTGATACAGTGGTAGCTAAAATTAATAGTTTGCCTACCACTGTATTATAATATCTAAATGTAAATTTATAATGTGTATGCATATGTTGTGTTTATGTGTAATGTTTGCTTGTATGTTTGTTTTGTATATCTATGTGTGTAAACCACATGGTATAAATATTTTTGAATTTGAATTTGATAGGCCTTCAGCCGGCCTAGCCATGGTGACAATGGCTATCGCTACGACAACGAAACGCTTTGTGTCTCTCTATCGCTACGAAGCGTAAGTGAATGACATGTGGGCTTCGTGGCCGGCTTACATAGTTTCAACATGTTGTGAACTCTCGACTAGCAAACACGAGTCTCTAAACTATTTGTTTGATTGATTAATTTGGATATTAAATTCATTCCTCGTATTCCAATATGTATAGAAATTGTTTACTACGTAGCTTAAACGTGGTAAGTAAACGGTTTGGTTCATTTCCTTTTGGACCTTCTCCGAGACCAAGGGGACAGTGCCGTCTTCGAAACGACGGAATTTAATTTTACAACTTAATTATACGCGATTAAGTCCCGTTTTCTTAAATGTGTTTAAATCAGTGTTATACCTACTTTATGATTAAATTTTTGGTATAATAAAAATTGGACTTCCGAGAAAATTCATTTTAATAACTTAAAACTGAATGGAAATGACAGCGGCAGAGTGTTGTATAAAATGAATAGGTATTTAAATTAATACTTCGTTTTCGTAGGTATTGTTATTTTATTTTTACGATTGGGAGAGTTAAAATATAAAGCAGTATTATAAAGCGAAAACAATTTTACGGATAGAAGTTGATAATTGACAGTTGAGTTGAATGAAGGTGACATTTTATTCATTAGGGGGTAATTGCACAAAAGATCCCATAATGAAATAAACATTATTGCAGAAAGATGGGTCGTACCATAAGATAAGATAATACATTTTATTCATGGCACACAAGTAATAAATTAGTTTTAGTTTGCATGAGGGTTCTAGTCCCAATTTGTATTACTTAGTTTTTTAGATTTTTTTGTAGTCCCATAATAATCGCCATGTCTGTGTGTAACAGAACAGGGCACCGTATAGGAAACCGTTAATAAAGACTTGATTTAGCGATTTGCGTCCAGTATGGTTTTTACGACCGTAACGTGTCACACTGCGAGTGCGTACCATTCCCAGTGTTAAAAGTGCCCATTTACAAAATGGCACCTCGTAAAAGATCACATTTGAAACGATCAAAGTTGCCCCGAAGACTATTTCCGAAGAAAAGTTGGACCATTTCTTGTGTTGGTGGCTTCATTTGCAGCAAAGTTTGGGCATCGATTAAGAAAGGTACCTACTACTTTCTCTACTTAGGCAACATGGCTGCATGATAGTATGGATTTTCGGGTAAGTGGATTGGTATAGTTTAACTTTTTAGGATACCTACCTACGAATATAGTAGGTACTGAATCCCAGAAAATAGATCTAAGGATGACTCACCCTCGAACAGGCAAATCGTTTGTGTGTGTGTCGTGTGTGTGTGGCGGACCCGGATCTTTTCAGCGTGAGTCATCCTTAACTGGAAATTCTAACCACCTGGTTTTTCTAATGTTTTTTTATGTGTGGTGTCTAATGTTTTGTGATGGTGGTAAATATAATGCAGCAGAGCATTAATGAATGCATACAAAGTTACGTTACAATCACCGACATTGCATTTCCCACGCTTGCTAATAAAAAACCAAATATCTAGGTACCTACACTACCAATTCTTGTAAAATGATAGAATTTTACTCATCCTCGGGCATACCCAAATACACCACGTATTAAATAATCAAAGTTAAACCTTCTAAATTGCTTTTGATCTAAAATCGTTTAAGCATTATGATAATGAGAACGTTTTGACGATAACGTCGAAACATCTTAAGATTGATGTTAAAATTCACCGACCGCCGATCATCAAAATTCGGGCTACGAGAGGCTACGGATTACGAAATTTAAAATTCTGTTTAAAGAATTTAGCATTGTAAATCTTATTTGAGTTTATAAATAACGGTTTAAAGGCTTCGTCACACAGGCGCGTTTTCCGGGCGGGCTTGAGCGGGGCGCGCCGCTTTTACATATAAAACGCTCACACCCCGCTCACACCCCGCCTGGAAAACGCGCCTGTGTGACGGAACCTTAAAGCTTCGAAATTAAGTAGTTACTAGTAGTTACATAGTTATGTATTGACTAAACCGATCTTTTTAAACCGTGCGGTTTGATGTCCCTGTATCAAGAATGTTTAAAAAAAACACATTATTTTCCTTCGCGCTGGGCGCATTTGATACAGTCAACGAACACTACTTATGCGTACTTAGATACATTTAAAGTCGGTAGGTGCGCGAGCGCAAGTCCCCTGCTCAGCTGTGCGTCTTCAATCAGTGCCGTGTCTGAGACATCTCACCCGCACTTATTGGTGCCTATGCCTAATGACATCAATAACAATTTTTTAAATCAGAATCAGGGCTATAACCGAGAAAATCGAAGTTCGCAAATTGCGGGCAATTTTCTCTGTTACTCTAATTACGCCTTCATTGGAGTAAAAGAGAAAGATCCCCGCAATTTGCGAAAAACGGTTTTCGCGGTAGCCCCTCAGAACTCACGTGTAGCGTTAACGCCGGCTGCATGTCGAAGTTGAGCAGGCGGAGCCGGGCGGCGCGCGACCGCGAGCCCGCGAGCCCCGCCAGCGCCGCCTTCACCGCGCCCGCCTCGCGCCGCGCGCCCCACACGCGCAGCCACACGGTGCGTGCGCCACTTGAGTCCGCGGAACTGAAGACATAGTATCATTACCTACTTCATAAGGCTCGATTCATACGAAAGGAAAACGATACGGTTTGATTACCGTATTCTAGCATAGAACGCATTCATAGAACAATCTGAAGAAATCGAAAATCGATTTTAAGAGTCGAATGGTCATTTTTTATGGAAATATTGCTACTCGTTTTAAACCACAACTACAAGTATTTAATTGGCCTCCCGCTGCAGACTTTAGTACATTAAAGCTTTTTAAGTAAAGATATTTTAATATTTTTAATTAAATATACTTGTGATTAATAGAACCTATAAAGAAGAATTTAATATTCAATAAGGGGAATGAAATTTCCCTTATTAGAAACTTCCACATTTAAGTGGACAGGAAAAGACGTTTTTTCGTAAATGTAAGTTCATGGCAGGACCTCAAGATGGTTTAATTCTCAAATGAGCAAGGAATGGAATCCTGCAAAGTCCTTGTGTTTGAACATGTCCCTTTCATTTAATTAAAATTTGAATTCAAATTAAGTTCTGTGCCAAAATTTCATTAACGTTGTATCTTTGTAATAGAATAGCACTTACCTTATATTTAAAATCTCAATTTCAGCTTCTAACGTGATATTTGATACTTTTAAATGGCTCGTTATCTGAAAATAAATAAAGGTGGTATCATTTACTTAACTGATTTAAAACACGGACAAAAAAAATAAGGATCTTATCCTGATTCCTGAGAAGCGTTTGCTGTATTCGCAGGTCTAGCCTACATGGAAGTTAAATATACAACCCATAATTATGTCTTTTCAAAAAAGGATTTTTTGTGAACTTTATTTGCAGGATATAACAGTAGATTATAAAACGAAAGCGTAAAATAACCAATTTTATTTAATGTTCCCATAACTGATGGTTTATAAAAATACATAGCTTGAGGGAATGTGTATTGGAGCGTAAATAAACATAACATAATTATTATCAAAGAGCATGATGAATGAATGAACACGGAATGAACCAATCGTTGAATGAACCAGAAACGTTATCTGAAGAACAGCCAAATGGGAAACAAAATAACAATGCGGCTCATTTGCATGGGCCATAAAACCGTTCAGGGGCAAAGGGAATCTTCCGAACAAATTACTTGTGAAATTCAGAGGGGCGAGGAACGAAATGCGTCCGGTCAATGCAGAGTGATTTGCAAGCTGGGCTATAACCGCGAAAATAGAAGTTCGTAAATTGCGGGAATTTTTCTCTGTCACTCTAATCACGCCTGCATTGGAGTAAAAGCAGGCGTGGCTTACTCCGCGATTTCGTCGCTTTGCTACAGGTAGCTAAAAGTACATCCGTTCCGCCCCAATTTTGGGGAAAGCCATAAGCCGCGCGTGGCGCTGTCGCCACCTAGCGGCCATATCTGTGCTGATCGTAACAGACGCGTTTTGTTAGAGAGTGCGTCTTCTGTACTTAGTACTATTATTTATTCTGTGACTCAGCTAGCAAAGTGTAAGATTCCTAAAGAGTTATAAGAGTAATGTTTCCTACACTATATTACTATCAAATAGAGTGAACAAAGTTTTTTTTATTGTGAAGGTAGAGTATTACTGCACTTTAAGATTAGTAAGATAAAATATCTAATAACATAATAAATAAAAGGAAAGAAAAACAAAAAAATACTGACTTTGCCTCAATCTCAGACGAAGATACTGCTTGGTGCCATATTCGAATTTGAAATATCAAACTAATTTATTAATAAGTTAGCTGAACAGCGAACATTAATCATCTTCATCATCATCATGTCAGCCTAAAAGGCCTATTGCTGAGCATATAGGTCTCTTCGGGTACCTACGCCACTTATCCCGGACCTGAGCCAATCTCAACCAGAATATAAGATTACATTTATTCGAATCACACTGTAAAACACTGTGAATGGTATTGTATTGAATATAATTGTGAAAGAGTGCTTTAAATATTCCATTAATATAATATTTTTTCTCATCTAAAGTTGAGTGCCACCATCACTTTGATTTAAAAGCACTGGATACGAATAAAGAGTGCAAACTGCAAATGGTCACTAACTGATATTTTATATGTCATTTAAAAGCGTTTCATTTTAATACCAGAATCATTTCGTGTTCATATTGTTGTGTTCGTGTTCATAACAGACTCGTCGATGTGGGTTTAACGTTCGTATTTGGATAAATCGTTCAAGTGCGAGTTTGTTTAACTCGCGCACCGAGAGTTCCGTACAAACTTTATATAATCCTATGTAACTTTTAACACGAATGACTGTTGACTACTACAGACTGATGTTACTAAATATAATTGTGTATCTATCTGCATCTATAATTTAAAGTTAAAGTTAGCGCGATAAGTAAAATCACGTGTATTTTTCAGTTGTATATCGTTACCCTGCGTACCATAACAGTGTAATTTTAGTGTAAAATAGCTAGTGATAAAGCTAAGGGACGAGCAAAATTTCAAACAGGAGTATTTTTCAGAGTAATTGAAATAAAAGGTAAAAAACCCGTGCAATGGCCATTATCTTCCGTCGCTAGTTTCACGTGGAGCGCCATATATTTTGTTTTCTTCTAATTTCCTCTTAACCCATGAAACGCCACCAATACAAATAAGTAGAAAATGTGCGGACTGTAGAATTGTAGTTGAAACTAGATTTTTTATTTCAATATCACATTGATTAAAAATAGTACCTGTTTCACTATTTCTTGAGATATGTCGCTATCCGTTTGGTCCACAATTTGCAATTTTGTTTCAAATCTCGCCAAATCTGGAATTAAGATCCATTTCAGTGATACTTATAATACTTATAACTTAAGCAAACTAGAGCTAAACTGAAAAAAAAAACCGAGAAAATGTCTCTTACTGGAATCGGAGTCTTTGGGATCGCAATCACAGTTTCGACCCTCCTTACAACTCTCTGAGCATTCTTCTATTCCGCACACTGTAAACAAGTAATATCAGGTTAAAGTAATAGGTGAATACTACGGATAACTGTAAAAACCCACGCTGGGAGTTGGTCCTTACATTAATCCTATATCACGAAACAATATATATACTTAAATATAAATACGCTTAAACGATTTTGTGATTACTTCTTTTTTTTAATGAATTTTAGCTGTATGTTGTAAATAATGTATCTCAGAATTGAACTTCGGCCAGAATACGTACGTACGAAGTTGAAGCAAAATATATATCTGCTTAAAGAAGAGAAGCTTTCCACATCAATTTTCGTAGAAGTGTCTGCCTGTTGCTATCTCTATTGCACACGCATAATTATAATTATAAATGATTAATGAGGTGGATTTATTTATTTGCGCATAATTAGTGTTGTTCCACCCAAGATGCCGGTTGTAAATGTCAATGTGCGAGCTTGAGCTCTTCTTTATGGTCTAAGAGCTAGCCACGGCCATAAGTAGGTATGCAATTTATAGAGCAACGAAATCCCTCTAGTTAGTATGCCATACTATCATTATTAATTAATCCGGGCGCCTGGCAGCTGTTTAACAGTGGGTGTGGGAGTGGATGGGCAACAAAGTGGTTATAAAATCAATTGAAGATGTGCAATTTATAGAGCTCTGTGTTTGGTGTGATATAATAGCTAATTATGTATTTAATTCAAATATAACAATGCCAGGCGTTTTATTTGGGGGAAAAGTAGTGCCAGGTGATGAAAATACACAATCACTTGTGCGCCTGCAGGAAGATCACGAGCAAATTTCACCTGACTCACATTAGCTTTACGCATAGTGTCGTATAAGTCTTCTACTTTTTCCTAACACTTACCTAGGCGTAATTGAACAGAGTGGTACTGTTATTTATTCTGTGACAGAGTACAAAAAGTAGAAGACATATACGACACTATGCTTAAAGCAATTGTGAGTCAGATGCAATTTGCTCGTGATCTTCCTGCAGGCGCACAAGTGATTGTGTATTTTCATCACCTGGCACTACTTTTCCCCCAAATAAAACGCCTGGCATTGTTATATTATAATTAAATATATAATTAGCTATTATATCACACCAAACTCAGAGCTCTATAAATTGCATACCTTCAATTGATTTTACAACCCCTTTGTTGTCCATCCACTCCCGCACCCACCGCTGAACAGCTGCCAGGCGCCCGAATTAATTAATAATGATAGTATGGCACACTAACTAGAGGGATTTCGTTGCTCTATAAATCGCATACCTATTTCCGTGGCTAGCTCTCCGGCTATTAGTAGGTACGGTTATTTCATTGAAATTATGACAGTTATATGACATCCAAACACAGCGCCACGTACAAGACAGTTAACGAAGTGTTTAAATGGTTTATCGTCTTTGCAGAAACTAAATGCCAGCATTGCGCACCTGTTGGCTGCCGCACCTAGCTAACAGTTTTATGATGTCGCAGTTTCAACTTTCAACTCGTGCAAGAAGTTCATTATTTTAGCACGAACAATGCCTGCTTGCTTTATTGGGGATGCAGTTAATGCTGGCGTTTTTTGGCACCAGGAAGAAAGAGTAAGCAGTATTCCAGAACTAAGAGTATTCATGGCATACCTGCTTACTAGATCTTTAAATTTAAGCGTATATTATAATATATAAATTTAATTATGTACAAAATAGTGAGACTGATAACTTTACTGACTCCACGGTCAAAACATTAATTTAGTTTTGTGGAGTTTTGTCTATTTTACAAAAAAATTAACTTCTTGTTGTAATTAATAACTAAAAAATAAAAATAAAACCTACTAATTGATGCCACGTTACTTTCTGACACAAAATGTAAGAGCTCACATCATTAAAGATTGAATGAACGTTTTTATTCCAGATTTATGTCCATGACATTATTATATGATCTGTGACATTGGTAAGTGTGCCCATTGGTTAGTCCTGTGTGTGTATTATAGCCGGCGCAACATACTTCGGCGTACGTCACATACTTGAGAATTATAAATTGAGCCTTAGATATAAGACCTACGGCTATTAGTTAAACGGTAGGTCTTAGCTTTATACATATAGGGGCCAATTCATAACTGTCATATATGTGATCTTAGAAAAATTTCACTATAGTCACACGTGTACAAGAACATTTCGAGGTACATATCAACGGCTTTAGTCTGGTGGGCCTAACAATAGAAAAAAACTATAACTATCTCGTCTTCGTCAAAAGACAATAATAAAGTATGATTCACTATATCTATACTACAGTGACAGCGATCCATGGTAAAATTATAGTAACCAATGCCAAACCATGAAATGCCCATAAACAAACATTAAATTAAATTAGCAATGAAAAAGATAGTTTAATAGCAGCTTTATATTAACAATGTTTTGTTTTACGAATGTGAAACAACCCCAGCTGCGATCTCAGTAATTTATTAAGGGTCGTGCGGTTATTTTTGAGCGGCACTCGGGCAAAAAGTACACAGAGTTAGAAACCACACAAGTGTAACGGTTAACGAGAACAAATTGTTTTATAGCCGTAAGCCTGTAAGCTTTGTTTGCCTATAAAACGAAGAGGGAATAAAATGTAGTAGTAGGGTTGGTACAATAATTGTCTTTCAGCCTTTACGAGGTCTAACTGCCTATTACATACCTACATATCGAACGTGGTTTAGAAAAAAAAATATTTTTCACCTCAGCAGCTCGAACAAGGGTACTTTGCTACTTAAAAACAGTGAGCAAAATCGCATTTTGCTCACTGAGTGAGACAAAATGAGCAAAATGCGATTTTGCTCACTCAGTGAGCAAAATACGATTTTGCTCACTGTTTTTAAGTAGCAAAGTACCCTTGTTCGAGATGCTGAGGTGAAAATTTAATTCTGGGTATATCTTAAGAAAACATGAGTGAATAGAGGTAAGTGATGAAGAAGGATTACATTTTTCGGGTTCTCTAATATGTTCTCACTGCTGAGGTGAAAAGTTTTGTGAACTACACGAGATCAAAGTTATTTACATCTCGTGCGCTTTTGAGTCCCTTACTACGCTCAAGATTCTAAATTAGATTCACTCGCTACGCTCGTGAATCTATTATAGAATCTTTCGCTTGCACGGGACTCAAAATAAGCACTCGAAGAAATATCAAACTTTGATCTCTTGTTGTACAAATAACTATTTTATAAGTAGTTTATTGTATTATGCCAATGCATAATACAATAAACTACTTATAAAAAATATTTATTTATTTTATATTGAACTACCTAATGGTAGTTCAAACAAATAAAAATCTGAAAGGATTGCTGAACAAGTATTGCATACATGGGTTAATTTTTTAAAGAGGGTGTTTTTTCGATATTTGTATGGCATTTTTTTATTTCTGGAAAATTAGATTTAGTATCATCGATTTAGGAAGGATTCTTAACAACAAAAAATATACTGGAAGAGGCACCACTCTACTTTTTATAGTTAGCTAGATATGGATGTCTAAAGATCGACATTTGTATGGCACTATTTAGCAATTTTTAGAGCGCCATTGCGCATTGCGCATATGGCATTTTTTCGACATTGTATGGCAGTATCAAAATGTTTATGTCACTATTTATTAACTTTGTGGCATTTGTAAGACCCTGACGACATTTGTATGACGCCTTTTCGACATTTGTATGGCATTATGTCGACATTTGTATGCCACAATCGACATCTGTACGGTCAAAATAGCCGTACAAATGTCGCCATACAAATGTCGCCAACAATATTTTTTGGCGAAATTTCTTACACCATATAACCGATTCAATTATTAGGGCGAGCGAAGCGAGCCCTATCACTATTCGACAAACTATGCATTCTTGTGGTACACTTTACGGAAAAACTATCGCACTTATAGGTTTGAAATTTAACATAGTAATTTAAATTCATGTCTAGATGTGTTATCAAACATAAAAATATCATTTTATAAACCTAAAAAAATAAAATAAAGGAAAAACACTTTGTATTACTACTAGCTAGCGCCATCTGTTAGAAAAATTATGAATTAAAATTCGTGCTAATGTACTATGTGCTAACAACGATGAATACAAAATAGGGTTAAAATTTTAGATTCTGACTTTTCTGACCCATCTCGACCGCTCGGTTTGATTCCCAATTTAGCAATTAAGTTTCTCTGAATACTGGAACATTCAATCTTGCTGTATATTCACTGCGGAGGTCAATTTACTCGTATGTTTTGTGACGCCGATGAACTGATCAGTCATGTTGTGTTAGCAAACTTAATTTTCAGTTCGAGAAACAGTTTTAGTGTTACTATTGCTTGGAACTGCCAAAATTATAAATAAAGATAAGCATATTAGGCCGTGATTTAGGGCCGATACAGACGGACTACAACCCGACTGCAACTTGTATGGAAACTGCACGCCGACTGCACGCCAATTGCAACGTCGGCGTGCAGTTCAACAAAATGACCCAGAACCCTGGCAGTACCTAGTGGAACTCAGGTTTGGTGCAACATAGGCACACGCTGTTTTAGTAATTCGACACGTCTTGATGAGCACTTGGGAGAGCAGTACGATAGAGCTGATGCTGAACCCTGGCTGTACCTAGCGGAACTCAAGTTCGGTGCAACATATACACACACTGGGTTGGACATCCGACTCGTCATGATGATCACTTGGTAGAGCAGTACACAAGATAGCTGATGCTGAACCCTGGCAGTACCGAGTGGAGCTCGGGTTTAATACAACATATGTACACGCTGTTTTGGTCATCCGACTCGTCTTGATGAGCACTTAGGAGAGTAGTACCCAAGATAGAGCTGATGCTAAACCTAGTAGAACTCAGGTTTGGTGTAACATAGATACACGCTGTTTTAGACATCCGACTCGTCAGAATGAGCACTTGGGAGAGCAGTACCCAAGATAGAGCTGATGCTGAATCCTGGCAGTACCTATTGGAACTCAGGTTTGGTGCAACATAGGCAAACGCTGTTTTGGTCATCCGACTTGTTTTTTTAAGCACTTAGGAGATACCCATAATAGAGCTGTAGCTGAACCGGGCAGTATTTAGTGGAACTCAGGTTTGTCGCAATATAGGCACACGATGTTTTGGTTATCTCACTCGTCTTGATGAGCACTTAGGAGAGTAGTACCCAAGATAGAGCTGATGCTGAACCCTGGCAGTACCTAGTGCAGCTCGAGTTTGGTGCAACATAGGCACACGCTGTTTTGGACATCCGACTCGTCATGATGATCACTTGGTAGGGTAGTACCCAAAGTAGCTGATGCTGAACTCTGGCAGTACCTAGTGGAGCTCGGGTTTTATACAATATAGGCACAATCTCTCACGATAGAGCTGTTTCGATACTCGCGATAGAGCTGTAGCTGAACCCTGGCAGTATTTAGTGGAACTCACGTTTGTTGCAACATAGGCACACGCTGTTTTGGACATCTCACTCGTCTTGATGAGCACGTAAGAGAGCAAATTATACGTAAGTTTATCTGCGGAGCAGCATGATTACCGCCAGTAGGTGTCCAGACGGGATAGTTTTACGCTCAATTGTGTGGTGTGGACGCATAAATAAATTCAAGGACATTGGCTCGCTGACCAACATTATGTAGGAAGGCTTCCTTGCAAAAAGTACTGGGCGACCGTGTACGATGTAGTAAGCGCTAATGAAATTGTATATTACGTGTGGATGATATTGGCAATTTGATTTTGTCGTCTGCACAGGTTTCTAATGGACAATTAGAAGCGCGGAAGCACTGGTGGCCTAGCGGTAAGAGCGTGCGACTTGCAATCCGGAGGTCGCGGGTTCGAACCCCGGCTCGTACCAATGAGTTTTTCGGAACTTATGTACGAAATATCATTTGATATTTACCAGTCGCTTTTCGGTGAAGGAAAACATCGTGAGGAAACCGGACTAATCCCAATGCGGGCCTAGTTTACCCTCTGGGTTGGAAGGTCAGATGGCAGTCGCTTTCGTAAAACTAGTGCCCACGCCAATTACTGGGATTAGTTGCCAAGCGGACCCCAGGCTCCCATGAGCCGTGGCAAAATGCCGGGACAACGCGAGGAAGATGATGACAGGTTTCTAATGGACAAAGTAAAAGTTGTAACAGACAGGCGTACCGGACAGCGCCCGGGGTCCAAATAGTAGGTAAGTATATTTCTATTTGCTCTCACTTATCGATCGAACATGGAACAAGACTCAAACTGGATCAAAGTCGCGGTCCGGTACGTTTAGGTAGAAAAACTCCGCGAGCCCTTACAAAGCTCTGCTTTTTGCTAGTTTATTTTACTATACATATATTTTGACACTATATTTGCAACTATTATTATGAAATACACATTTTTATTTCGACTGTGTACCAACATATGAAACGTCCATACAAATGTCATTGTAGTCGTACCAAAATATATCGAAAGAGATTATTACCTGTTTTTACATAAATAAAACTGTTTCCGCGTGCATACTTAATGGTGATAGACGCCCAACTAACCGCGCTATTGCGTCGTAAAGTTTATCTAATCCATGGTATAATAATATACTCCGCCTGGTACTCTCTTCCGAGATTCGCGAATGACCTAACTGTCACTTGCCTACGTCATCATGCTGTTTACAGGTTCTCAAACTTTAAAATGTGGGAGAATTTTAACCAACGGTGAAAATTATTTTAACGGCATTAATTTTAAGTTATTCATGTAGAAACATAGTAAAATAAAACAAATCTATACTGCCCTTTTCACTCCTACTCTTACAGTTCCGAATAGAACAGCCAACCATTTTCGTAACAAAACATTAATTACCAAGCTTACGACGTGAAAAGTTTGGAAAACACTGCGACTGCTGACACTGAGCGAGAAGGAAATAACAATTAACACGCGTTCGACAAGGATGACGGTCAGGGACAACATGGCGGATTGTCAAATTTGACAGCGCTATCCTGTGTTGCCAGTAGTGTAAACAGAATTACCCGAACGTCTGAAATTTCTTTCGTGAATCGGAAGATATTGCTAACGAATAATTAAAAATGACGTGTTATTGTAAAATTTAAGATAAAATACATATAAATGAAAATTATAAAATTATAAAGAAATATTTTAACTTATTAACCATAGATATAATGTACCCATGTAACATGTTATGTTGAAATAAAGTGGCAATGTTATTGTGACGTAGGCAAGTGACACTCTGGGAAGAGAAGACCATGTTTTATTAGACCATGATCTAATCGTTATTCAATAGACAAAGAAGATTTTGGGGGGTATCTTTAAGTCATAACAAAACAAGTGCCGCGCGGGACAACGATAAAAAGGCTTCCCTTGTTTTATTAAATAAAGCATTAAATTATCGAAATGATTAAATAAATTCTCTAGAAAATGCTCTTTATAAAAATATAAAGCTATTAATAATACGTTGCCTACATCCAAAGTTATGATTTTTTTTATTGGGCTATGCCGCCACTGGGACACGCGAAAAACGGCAAATTTCGCCGTTTTTGGACCTTCAATTGCGATTTTGTCAGAAACAAATTATATTTAAGGTACAGTTGTACATTATTTTTAAAGTTTATAATACACTGAATGAAAATATATACATATCTAGTCTTTAAGTCCTATGGACTTCGAGTTTTAGCCGTAGGACAGCAAAAAATGCCTATTTGAAAATTGATCCACATAATGTTTCCACCTGATCCAGTAACAAGTCAAGCTTTATTAATTAAAATAATAAACGTAAACTCCATACATTACGCTGATTTAAACTTTCACGATTTTTACACATTATTAAATTGTACAACGGGACTTAATCGCGTATCTAAGTTTTAAATCTTACACACATCTTATACATTGATCTCACTGGCTGATTGATTTAATGATTATTAACGCAATACATGTAGGGTACCTATACTACCCAATAGATGGTTCTTTAAAGTAGGTACAGTAAATTGCCTCTCTACTTTTGTAGGAAAGTAATTACGTGCTTCTCGAAAAAAAACCTTTCACAAATCGAACAACGTCGCTATTTGAATGGTTTTAAACTGCAACTGTACCTATAATTATATATCAATTTCCTTGATAAAATGAATGACGTTCGCCGCCGCCTATTGCTCAAATTATGCCATTCATTCGGTCACTTAAGGAAATTGAAAGACTCATACCGCAACAATAATGCACCTGCAGTTGACACCCGAACGTAACCTTAATGCGTAAAATTAAATTCATGTTTATCGAAAAGCCTTAGTGACTCTAGTGATAAGTGTAGACGCGGTTACTTGTGACAACCCTTCAGAAAAGGCGGGTTAGACCAACCACAAATTCTGCCGAGATAATTATATGTACATACATGCGACTAATAAATTATTATGATTATATACCTGGTGCGGAATTTTGCGATTCGCAAAAATCACCGGTGAAACCCGGCGTGCACGCGCAGCTCACTGCCGCGGGGCCCATCTGACTGCGGACATACATTCATTATGTATCTTGAAGAAACATAGATGGAAGAAAGAAGAATAAAAATACAGCATGTACAAATACAGAATAAAAGACAGCATACATCGAACAACAAAATAGTAAACTGAATTAAAAACCAATCAGGCCCAGATAATTCAATAATTTTTCAAGCCCCAAACAATATGTGCACAATTATTTGCATAAAATATCGAAATTAATGCGTGTGCACTTAATAAATAATTGCGAGTTTATACAGAAAGGTATTATTTATGTAACA
The DNA here is from genome assembly GCF_948474715.1 of Cydia amplana. Lineage (NCBI taxonomy): Eukaryota > Metazoa > Arthropoda > Insecta > Lepidoptera > Tortricidae > Cydia > Cydia amplana. The sequence continues at coordinate 8,172,696 of NC_086085.1, forward strand.
ACAAAGAACTACTTTAAAGGTGACCGCGTAGGTATAATGTGTTGAGCTTCAGTCCTTATGATGCGCGGGTAACATCGTAACGTTCCACTTAATATTCAAAATCATTACATTGTTTAATTCGTCAACGGTACATGCACGTCAAGTTTTTATAAACTTATAATTAAACTGTTTTCTATGTGATAATTATTAGTAGGTACTGTTGCGTTTCCTAATTCCATTCTTATGTCGGGAATAGCAACAGATGGTAAGGAATATGTTGCGTCTACATCGACTGAGGGTAACTGAGGTCCAAGTTTACGTCAGGTACAATATATATGATCAAGTTTGCAAAGTTTCCTTCTTACTTACACTCGCGCAGGTGTCGTGCCATGAGTGCCATGACAAACAAACGACAAACGACATCCGCCTGATAAGTTGTATAGTTCGATTGCTCTCGACTCGCTATACCATAACATTCCAACTTAATTCATTGTCAGTTGAACAATTGGCAAAACTTAAGCAACGCTCGGAGACATCGCGATGAACTTCTCCGGCGTTGACGCCCCGAGATCCAGCATAAAATGTAGTCTAAATAGGACGGAAACACTTCAGAATAATATGCATTTAACTTGTAACGAGCGAAAGTTTCTCAACAAATATCGAGGTTCCCGCGAAATAGCACCGCGGTCCGCGCGGAATTCGTTATACTGAGGAAATTGCACAACATTAAAGGAAACGAGCGACCGCTTCTCGTTTAAATGAATGCAGTGAGAAAACGGAAATGTATAATTCAGGGCACCACCCGAGACAGCAGTTATTAAATAGATGTAAGTGTGTAGGTGAGTTACCTGCAGGTCCCGCCGTTTTTGCACATGTTGGTCCGCGGGCAGAGTGGGCCAACGCCGCAGTCCGCACCGGAGTAGCCCTCGAAACACGCGCAGAAAAACACCCTGCCGAGGGGAAAATATTGCGAGCTGAGCAATAATTTTCGTAAAATACCCGCGTTGAAATGTCCGCTGCGACGCGATATGAGAGGGCACATTTTAACCGTGCACGAATTTGTAAATAGTGAATGATGCCACTATATTCCCGCCACTGGATCATGGTGCGTGTCATCGATTCGCGGCCGTTTTGTTCAGCTTCGCACTAAATTTTCACGCTCTATTGATCGCGATAATAGGTTTTCGAGTGGGAATTTCGCTGAAAATATTTGTATCTCTTAAAATGTCGATTTATTCCTATTGTTTTTATACTTTTACTGCGGAAAATGTTGACCTATTTCTATCTCTGCAATTCCATTTAGGCAGGTACCTAATTAATAGGTAATAATTAGCAGTGAAGATCATTAGGACTGAATTCAATATTTTTTATTAATTATCGTAACTTATTTACCCAGATATAAATACACCAATGTAATATAGTTTGCTGGATTTAGAATGTTAAAATAAAACTTTTATTTAATCTTTTCCACGAACTTTTACGTAAAGAAGAAATATTTTACTCATATTACAATTTGATGATCCAGATAGCAGAATTAAACCGCTCCTAATATCTTAATAATGTTGCGGTTAGGCGAGATATAATATCTTGGAATTAAAGTGGCATTCCTCATTTCAAAACACTGGAGTCAGACTTAGCTTCTCAATTAGTTTTCTCTCGGCTCGGTTAAGTAACACTAACCAGTCAAAATATGCTTTCCAATTGTGTGGTTATATAGGAATTTATTTATACCTTGAACTTGGTTGTTTACTTAATACGTCGTCAAATTAAAAACGGAGGTTGCCATGTAACCGACATTAGTTCGTTCACTAACGCACCGGTGTGAGAGGTTAGATAGCGCCATCTATTCGTTAACTAATATTTAATGTTCTGGAAGTAATCATTAATCATGCAATATTTAGATTAAAATATATTTAGACAGAGAAAGTATTCATAAGCGCTGGTGGCCTAGCGGTAAGAGCATGCGACTTGCAATCCGGAGGTCGCAGGTTCAAACCCTAGCTCGTATCAATGAGTTTTTCGGAACTTATCTACGAAATATCATTTGATATTTACGAGTCGCTTTTTGGTAAAGGAAAACATCGTGAGGAAACCGGACTAATCCCAATAAGGCCTAGTTTCCCCTCTGGGTTGGAAGGTCAGATGTCAGTCGCTTTCGTAAAAACTAGAGCCTACGTCAATTCTTGGGATTAGTTGCCAAGCGGACCCCAGGCTTCCATGAGCCGTGGCAAAATGCCGGGATAACGCGAGGAAGAAGAGAGAGAGAAAGTATTCATAAATAATATTTCTTATTCTATTTCATACATTTTGATTACGCGCATATCATTCACAAGTTGAAACTAAACACCGACAGTTGCCTTAGCTGAGATAGTGTTGCAGTAGCTCACCTGTAGTCGTGGCTCGCGTAGCAGTGCCCCAGCAGTCGGCACTCGATGGCGCTGCAGGAGTGCGGGCCCGGCGGCTCGGCGGCGCCGCGCACCGCGTACGTCATGTTGAACCCGAATACCGAGAGCAGCCCCAGAGCCCGCAGCTGCGTGCCCTCCAGCCGGTTCAGCTTAAGCTCCACTACGAGGACTGGGCTGTTGATCTGGAACAAAGATTACTTTTTTAATATTGGTATTAGGTAGGCACCTACTATAAAAAGTTATGAAGAGAACTGAAAACTCTGAGAACCCACTTTTTTTTTCGAAAACCAGAGGAAGAGTGGAAGTGGAAGAGGGTGATGTTTTATATGTACTATTTTTTTTAGACCTGCCCTAGTAGCACGGTCGCATTTTTATCGTTTATCACCATGCCTGTCACGTTCTAACAAGTATGTAAGTGCGAAAGTGACGGGCATAGTGATAGTCTATAAAAATGGAACCGTGCTGAGCCCGCTGACTAAACCGTAGATGTGCGTATAGTTAGTTTATTCAACACACAATATCTATTTTCACTTGACAGATCCCTCTTAAAATTATGCCATTAATCACATTATAAATAATATGATTATCAAACAGATACTAACTAGATTACAATTGGTAACAGTAAAGTTGTGACATACTTAGTTAATCTCTTCAACAAACTAGGGTACACGTGTGACATGAAAGTTTTCCGCTCTATCCTTATTCAAATTGAAGCTTTCCGGTAAGCTTCAGCACTAGGCAAGTAACGGAACATAAGTCCGCGTCGGGCTCTAAGAAATGTGCTGTCGAATTATTTATGAAGTTATTCCTTCAGCTGTCTCCTGGCGACTTCTCAACTAAGAATTACGGACTTCGAAGTAAATGGGATTTGGCCGTCTTCCAAAAACACAAATTATTGTTTTTTCCTCCCTCCCAGCTAGCTGTATGGCGAGCTGTATAAGTAGCTTCGTTAGTGGAATAATGTGACGTAACGAGTTACCATTTACGTTGCTCTGTCGACACTGTTTCTCTTTTACGTTTTTTCTTGTGATTGTAAGAGAACGACTGTCATTTCATTCAATCCGTGGAAAATAAAATAAAAAATGTTCCCATTTTCCGTTTATGTTTTTATTAGGAAGCTCAATCTTTAATTGAGGTAAAAGAATCTTCGTTGTAAAAATGAAGACTGATTTTTTTAAATTATATTTATTAAAGTAAAATAGGTATTAAAAAGCTTAGAAAATATTAAGGTTTTATTTTTTGCCATACCCTTGTTTGAAACTCTTTCGAAACAGTCTAATACTATTAATTTGTGGGTACACGTATTTGCAAGTGTCTTGGTTTGAAAGCTGATTGTCTGCAGTTATATTATAAAATAGTTGTTATAAGTCCTATTAAGTAAAGTCTGGCAAGCATAACAAACATATTTCAATTTTGATTCACAATAAAGGAACAATATTTAATTTGTTTTCGATCTGTGTTTGGCAATTAAAGCCAAATTCATCTTGCTTGCTAGTCAAACTCCTTTTCAAGAAATTATATATTATCTATTCTTCCTTTACTTTTCGCTTACTTTATTTAAGTTATTCTGAAATTTAAGTAGGTAGCGCTACGAAAACGTTGGCAGTGAATGCGCTAAATGAAGTTTCATGCTACTATTCAGTTTGGTTTGGTCGCATGTCTTGATGTTTTCACTTTTGCCACTCCATTTGCGAAAGCATTGCTGTGACGCATAGCAGGATGCTGAATGCTACGAGAAATGAGCGATGTTACTGGCAAATCACCTTGATAAATTGAGTTACGGATTTGAAAGTTTCAATAGCGACAGCACAATGGCAACGACAGCAGCTGTTAATAGAGACATCGACTGCATGTAGCATTTTGCAATGCTGCGCATGTATACTTTTGCAATAGGAATAATGAGAGCTCTTAAATTACTCAAAAGAGTAAGTAGAGCAAGAGTAACAAATTACATAGGTACGCTCCGTACGCTGCATGTGCCGTGTTCGCATATCGTAGAGTTAAAGTATCTAGTTTGGTATAATTACAAAAGTTACCTCAAGTCGCTCGCGATGAGTTACGCTCATGCAAGAAGCCAAAACAATTTATACAAATTATCCTCTTTGGTGTGCATATTGCGTAAGTCCGGCTTTCCTTTGCTGCGTAGCTGGGTACCCACACGAAATTACCCAATTTGGTTCACGCTGGTAAACTCGAGAGGCTTACGAAGTTTATGCTTAACGACAGAAAATGTATAAGTAATACTGAAATATTTACGTCGTGATTTTCATATTCCTTTGCTCATTCATTTTTGATTTTGTAAAGAAACGTGATTCAACTAAGTTAAGTGCACAGGCGATATCTACTATCAAAAATCTTCTGCAACCCAACCTGAACCCTGAACACCGATCTTATGTATCGGATGACAAAGTGCCAAAAATATGTATACACCTTAATATGGGCAAAAAGGTCGTGTACTTATACATATATTGGGACTTTGTTCGTACTATCATTTAATAAAATAATTTAATCAAAAATTACTGTCAAAACGGAGTTTCCTTTGTGGACCAATTAACGACCACCAAGTTCATCATAAGTATGTAGGTATTGTATGTTAGGAAGGTATGTTCATAAAAATTGTACATTATTTTTGGTAAACAAAGCTGCTATCTACGCAATATACTCTGGTATTATACATATTTAATACTGAGTGCAACTAAATAACTTACCTGCCTATTCTGATATGACCGGACATTGTTTCCTCTCTAGCGGGAAATGTTACTAAAATCACATGTAGGCTTCACCGCAAATTTTAGATGTATTGAATAACCTAGCCGTGTAAAGCCAAGTCCAGGGTAAGGATTGAGATAATATTGTGCAAAAATGGTTGAGCATAAGCTGCCGACGATTAACATTCCGCCACCTGGAAATGTACCGGTAAGCCGGGCTTAGCGTGATTTATAATATTACTAGCCACAGCTGGCTGCGAGGAGTCATTATTTTCGTATTATATCAATCATAGCAGGTTACATAAGGTTTTTAGCGATATGTACATTTGTAAAGGTACGTTCAGATTATTTAAGAAACGTTGTGATGGTTCATAATAGAATACACATTGGCCTTAGCCTAGAAGCAATTTATAAGAATGAATATGAGTTATTTTGTTGTTCTTTCCAAACAGTGAGTCTGTATGAGGCAAGAGAGGTTATGGCTTTAAGGCCTGATTAGTGTCGAGACAAGTTTGTACGTAAATAATACCTAGTGTACACGATACAGAATCTAGCAACCCGGAAACCTAAACTACAACAAACAGTTTGCTTTGAAATAGTATACTGTTGTATTTCTGCATGCATTTGGCTACATTACGTACCTAAAACTCATTTGTAGCTGTATTACTAGCATGAGGGACTTGATAAAACAGTTACTTTGATGAAGAATGGCCAGTATTCGTGACTTAATATGTATATAGTTAGCTGGCAAGTGAGAAAAAAATCACAACAGGAATTCTATTACTAAAACTTCAAAAGGATTTTCAATTTCAACCTAAGAATAAAGCACGGTCTAAAAATAATCAACCTTATTCTAAAAAAGATTAGCACCGCAAAAACAACCGGGGTGCTTCAAATGTGAATTATATTCGAAACCAAATGAAGCGCCGGCACGATAATGGCCGAAAGCGGTCTGACGCGAAATTGCGGCTCCTCTTTGCATTTATAGCACCGAAAATGAAAGATCGCGGATGAAAAATAGAAGGTGGGAATACCCGGGAGTCAGCTTTGTGCAGTCTGACTTCGGAGTTATTAGGTTCCAATGCCGTAATTAAATTGGAACAGCGTTTCTAGAACAACCTGTTTGTTATCAGTTTTTTCTTCTATATTCTAAGTATATTCATTTTCTTCTATATGTCGGCGGCAGATCGTAATGTTCCTGTGTAATGTTTTGACGATAGTGACATTAAACCAATATATAGGTAGGATAGGTTCGTTAGGTTGCTTTAGATGCCCGAAGGGCAAACTGCCCAGAAATAGGAGCCCCGCGTAGCGGGGCTCCGTCGACTCAGGGAACGGGTCAAAGATTTTCGCGTTTCACGATATGCCTAGGAATTTCACGATATGCCTGATCTTACGATCGGCCGCCGACATATATACTGTTAAAAACACTTGAAAATGAAAACCTGAACTACCTTGCAATGCTTGTCGAATTGTAATAAGGACATTTTGACGTAATTTAATTTATGAAAAACCTTATTTTACAAATTAAAACACATCAAAAACGTACTAAATAGGTACAATTAATCTGGTCTTGAATTGAGTAGATTTCTACTCAAATCCAACAGTAATCACATATTTACTGTTTCCGAATTTAGCCAAGGGTCAGGAAATAGCAAGCCAGTCGCCGGAGAGCGGACGCTTGTTAATTAAATACAACCTTAATGAATACGAGTAGTAGTAAGAGGTGAAACATTATTAACCTTTTAACCCGGGTTACAAAAGTTAGTTAATTTAATGCTACTTATTCATTCTAAGTACCTAACATTTCTAACACAAGACCTGCTAGTGTACCGTTTCGAAAAGATTATCATACTTATTGGACCAAGCTGATAGCAATTTAAAGTATAAGACGGATCCCTAGCCTATGATCACTATAGGTATATACCTATGGCAAGAGAAGTAGTCACCGTGGTCCTAATCTATTCTTATATAAGATATCAGTTATTTAGAGCTGTTCTGTTAAATTGTTACATTAATCCAAACCAAATCAATCCATAAGCGTATTTGATAGACGGACACCGAAGTTTCCAATTCAAGTTTCATGATCATGAACCAATTTTATACCTTATTAGTCTTATTACATATACCTTTATAGACTGACAGTCACCTGAGAGCGCACCAGCGACGCTCTCTGCAGTCGCTGTGGCCGAAAACGGCTAGGAGATGATGATGATAGACTAATATACATATAATTTATATTTTGATAGTACCTAAACTTTACACATTTGTTTTGCCACGTTCTGCAATTCTGCATCCCGCGGTCATTGCACGAAATTGTATCGCGGCAGTTTTTGTGTGCATTTTGTAATGGCTATTCATTACAGCGCCCGCTTTGCGGATGTTAACGAGCGTGCACAAATACGAAACGCTTCATTTTCATAGAGAATTAAAATGCTTCAGCTGAGCTTTCGGATGAGACTGCGATAACCAGGCTGTACTAACGACCTCCATGGCGGAGTTTAATAACCTAATTTTATCTTACTCTGGGACCTTTCAACTTTTGTGGGCTGCACATTATGCTTACTTATATTTTTTTAGGCCTGAGTTAATGTTTTTCAATTTTAAAAAATACCTATGTTTCTCGTTTAATACGTATTGTTTTATTTTTCCCCTACAGAATAATAGAAGCAGAATTTAATAGAAAACGATTATGACAAAAAGAAATACACAATTATTTTGCAAATTTTGTTGTGTAACAAACAATTTTAGATGCTGTCAAAACTCCAGCTCTCCACGAAATTAAGTTTATTGTCATTTTACTGACAAATAAAACTCTTTAAAACCGTGCAACTTCTAAATTGAAGCATTCACCCTGAAGAAAGTAAAATTATTTTATCGTAGATAACCATGTTTCACAAATCATTGTTACAAATACGAGTAAAATGGTAAGAACCTCAAATTAGGGGCTCGTGTTAATAAATAAATGAGAAAGGCATGTTCAGCAATAGATACTAAGCCAAAAAAATTGTCGATCCGTGTTAGTAATACTAACACGGATCGACAATTTTTTTGTCAAATAGGTAATTCCTTTTTAATACCTATGGATTAATTGCTAACCACACTGCGTTTTTTTAGACATGCATCTAAGACTAAATCAAGACAATTCTACTGAACCCGACAACTATTGGCCGTCAACTTCGAAGATATATATTATATTGCCTTATTACTGATAATTAGCTTATCAAATCTAGTTACCTTCTTACGAATCAATGCTTATTCATTCCTATTTTAATGCTGCGTAAGCGTCGCCTTTATATATGTAAAACGGGGTAGCTTGGAAATTGTTGGTAGTAGGAAAATTTGAACCCATTAATAATCTAACTAGTAACGTGAACAATTTGATAATAAACGGAATAATGCGTACTTTGACCCTTTTAAAACCTATGAAAGTTACTCTATTTTTCCTTAAGTCACCCCATTTTACCGTATTAATTCATTTGAGGTCGTTTATCACACCCAATTATGTCGTGCTGTGTGTTCTAGCGACCAAACTTATTAAAAGTACAACCGAACAAGGCCTGAGTTAAACAAACGTCTGAGCCGAGATTAGCCAGGCCTCGGCCTGTGACAAAGCTTTGGGACACTAAAGGATTACCCAAATGGAATTCCAGAGCAAACAAGCTTTCTCTGTTATTAGAAAATACTTATACTTATTTACTCTGAGATATGCGTAAACCTAATTTGATTCGCTGCCAAGTTCTGAGCTGTGATGCGATTAAAAATCAAATGAATGGAATTTTATCTAAATATTATGTACTCCTCGAACTAAAAACTTAAACCAAATAGCAAATTACTATAGTAAACAGCCCTATAATGCCAGGATCGCACGTACCGAGTAGAGTGGCGAGACAGTGAAACGAAGTATGGAATTTTTACTCGGCCGAGTAACAATTTCATACTTCGTTTTACTGTCTCGCCACTCTACTCGGTACGTGCGATTCTGGCATAACGGATGTGGCACTACATAAAGAGACGTAAACCACAAATCCTGTAAAATAAGTTGTTAACATCCGTTTTTAACGTAGGTAATAACGGACAATATCTGCCTTCGTGATGGGCACCCTACCATGGGCGCAAAATTTTGATAGGTATTTGTTAAAATTTTGTTTAAATTTGTTAGCTTTAGTTTAGTTATCTTAATTGTAGTTAATTTTAGTTTTATATTAATTTTATAACACTTATTATACAATAAATGAGTAGGTGAAACCATGAATAACCGTCATAGACATTACCGTCAAAGTACTACTACCACTATTTTATAAGTCTTTAATGTAAATCATGTGCTAATCTCAGAAACAAAGAATGCTGTCGTACCGCAATACTGGAGGCCGATTTGAACTTACAAATTGATATCAATTTTGTCTCATTCTGTTATAATGATTGCTCGTGCATCTCACTCCTACATATACATTGGTGCAAGTGAGATTTGTCGCAAGTGTTAATACAATGTCAGATTTTTAAAATTCGAATCCCGCTTACTATGTAAGTGCACTGACAAAATGCTGATTGTATAAAACTGACGGCTGCTGGCCCGACGCCAGACTCTGGTTGTTATTTCCATGGTTCACTGAACGCGTCGCGATTACAACCAATATAAGTGTAACCACGACGCCTGTTACAAGTGTAAATAGTCAGAGATCACATTTATTCTGGTTAGTGTGAAGCAATCTGAAAGGAATAACAGGCTTCTATGCGCCACTGCCTCACATTTAAACTCGTGTTGAGGCGTGTATGTCGAATGTACTCCTAGTCTATGAGTCACTAGCCGCTCCGATTTGGGAAAATGATAAACATACTTATTATTTGGAGAATTTTATTATGAATGAAAATGTACTCATAGTAAAAAGTGCTCTTTTATTTAGTCAAAATATTTAACACAAGAAGCGGGCAATAGTCAGATGAAGTTTTGTAAGTAATTAACATGTTATATGATTTAATAACCTTGCTGTTTACATAATAGGTACACGAGATATATAAATATAGATATAAATATATATGTATTTCTATGTAGGTGACTGCTATAGTTATTGGCCACTTAACTACATACATTGGCCATTCCTAACAAAAACAGTTTCGGTTTCGCTCTAGTTTTGACCGAAACCGAACTTTTGGACGAAACATGATTTTTATGCCGAAGCCTGCGGAAACCGAAAGTTTGGTCGTATGTTACTGAAAATAAGTTTCGGTGTAGCCGAAAGTTTGGCAGTTTTTTTGGCCGAAACCGAACCTTCAGCCGAAACATGATGATTATGCCGAAACCTGATGAAATCGAAACTTCGGAGAAGAGTAATTAAGAATGGATATACTTATCGAAGAGTATTAGAAATGGCAATAAAATGTGATTTACCTAATAACATTTCTACACTTTTATAAACTTTTTTGTTTCAATTAAAACATTTTTTGTACCTATATAAAAGATGCCAAAAATACTCTCAGATGCTATACCTAAATAAATGTCGTAATAATTAAGGCCGCTATTCTGGGAACGTTTTCATACATGACATTTGTCGGAAAAACAGAGCTTGAAACGATCTTTCCTTATTATTCTTATTTAACTCAGGCAAAATAGCTAGCGATAAAAACAGTGGGAGTATTTCAATTTACTTACATTAAATTATTTTAACACTCTAGAACGTTCCTTTTTCAAAGAGCTTTATCTTTTATCTTATCAGGTTGAAGCTGGCTGAAATTTTCAATAATTTACGTCCCAATCGACGTCATAATCATTCGGAGCTGAGGGCTTTAAAAGGTTCTTTTTATTGTTTCTTCTCTCGCTAAATTATTCAACAAATTGACCCCAAATTATTTAACCGAACGAATGAATAAACGAGAACACGATGAGGCGAAGTGTGATAATCTGATTTAGAGTAAATCGGTTGATTAAAAACGATTTTGTTGGTTGGTATTGGATAAAAATTGGTTTGTCAGCATCATTTGATGCGTTTCGAAATAAATTGAATAGTTACCTACCTAAGTACTTGTATACATACCTATATAAAGGAACTTAGCTAAAGCTCCTCTTGCAGGCAGTGCAGTTTATAAAAAAACGCATTTAGTAGAATAACTTTGACATTGATATTGAATCTTTATAAAAAAAAATTAAAAGAACAGTTGGTAGGTACCAAGTTTTCACGCCTACACCGCCACAGTGTCACTTCTAAGTTGGTGCAAACCTAGCATAGATGTATGTTATTCAAACACAGTTTTACTTTTTCATTTCGTTTATTTGCACATTCTAGGCAGGATCCCTATCCTTCTAGCTCTAAAGTAGTTAAACCTCAATTTTACGGGTTGCAAATGAAGAGCGACCGCTCATTATGTAAAAGCTAGCTAAGTACGTCTTTGTAGGTCTGAAGCTTCGGTATTATTGTATACCTACTTACAATTAGTGATGGTGCAGCCTTACCTAACCCGTCTACCTCCACTCTGCACTAGCGCCATGTTTTTGTTGTTGCTCATTTCTGTTTTTTTATAATTTTAAATTTTTGATAATTAAATGTTTTATCTAAAAAACAAAACTTAGTGAATGATGTAATTGTGTACCTGTACGCCTACGTAAGATATACAAAATATACCTAATATACATTTTATCAATATCGTGAATAGGCTAAAGCATTTACAACGTATCGTACTGATTTATTTTACAATAATTTTGTGATTACGCAATCTTTCGAGAGCTAAAGCCCTGCTGGTATAAATGTTGAGAATTGCGCTCGGAACAAACGTTGCTGATGTATACAGTTATTTCTATTGTTTTAAGTATACTATTGTCACAAAAATACTGTCATGTCTTTGACAGAAATTATTATTTGAGATTTGATAAGATAACCTAATTAATTACTTTGAGCTATAAAAATACGTCGTACAAATGTTGAATACAGTAGAATTGCATTAAAATACCGTGTTTGTGTGTTTTTCTATCGTGTCGGTGTGTCCAACACATGTAGCCGCAACAAATTAGCTAATTACATTTTAATAGGTTTCGGAGCGAAGCGTTTCCCTTTGACACTTGCGCGGATTGAATCAGTGTTAAGTAAAGAATAACTTTGCTGCTTGGGATCAGGGATGTTGCGGATGCCGATTTTTTGACATCCGCGGATGCGGATGCGGATGCGGATATTTAAAGGCTCACATCCGCGGATGCGGATGCGGATGCGGATGTCAAGATTAGGTACTTAGAAAACGTCAAATATTACATTTTTAATATTTTTTTATTAAAAAAAAGCGGCCAAGTGCGAGTCGGACTCGCCCATGAAGGGTTCCGTATTTAGGCGATTTATGACGTATAAAAAAAAACTACTTACCTACTAGATCTCGTTCAAACCAATTTTCGGTGAAAGTTTACATGGTAATGTACATCATATATTTTTTTTAGTTTTATCATTCTCTTATTTTAGAAGTTACAGGCGGGGGGGGGGGACACACATTTTACCACTTTGGAAGTGTCTCTCGCGCAAACTATTCAGTTTAGAAAAAAATGATATTAGAAACCTCAATATCATTTTTGAAGACCTCCATAGATACCCCACACGTCCCATACGTGAAAAAAATTTTTGTTTGATGAAAAAAAAAATTTTGAGTTTCAGTTCGAAGTATGGGGAACCCCAAAAATTTATTGTTTTTTTTTCTATTTTTGTGTGAAAATCTTAATGCGGTTCACAGAATACATCTACTTACCAAGTTTCAACAGTATAGTTCTTATAGTTTCGGAGAAAAGTGGCTGTGACATACGGACGGACAGACAGACGGACAGACAGACAGACAGACATGACGAATCTATAAGGGTTCCGTTTTTTGCCATTTGGAACCCTAAAAACGAAACGTTTAGTATTTGAGCAAGAATATAGTGCGTTATATTTAATAAACAGTAACTTGGCCGACTTTTCTGGATCTAGACGATTTGGTAATGACGAAATTAGCTAGCACTTACGCCGCCGCTAAGACGTTCCTGTACCGACTTGTTCGACATCCGCATCCGCATAAGCTCCGCATCGATTTTATGCGGATGCGGATGCAGATGCGGATGTTGAAAATAATGCGGAAGTTCCGCGGTTGCGGATGCGGATGCGGATGTTCGCAACATCCCTGCTTGGGATTTACGGATGTCAAAGGTTAAACACGGTTTGGTAATGTATGGTGAATTCCATGGAGGGCCATGAAAAGTATTATGTTGGTTATAAGTATTTTGAATACATTATGGGCAGTCTTCACAGTCCCAAGATTGTGAGGAGGATATTGCTTAATGAGCGATAAATCCGCCTGTTTTCTACCGTTGCTTAGATTTTAGATTTATTGATGCACCTATTTATATTCGTGGAAATAGGCGTGATTATATGTATGTATGTATGTATTTAAAAATATTTAACACCGAGTTACATAGATTTAAGATAAGTAGTTAAAGATAAGATAAAAAGACGCATGGAGTAATCGACCACGACTAGAAAAAATCCTGAAATTCGTCGTACCTAATTCACCACACAAACGTATATTATATTTAACACCGAGTTACATAGATTTAAGATAAGTAGTTAAAGATAAGATAAAAAGACGCATGGAGTAATCGACCACGACTAGAAAAAATCCTGAAATTCGTCGTACCTAATTCACCACACAAACGTATACTTTCGTAGGTATATATCTCAAAAACACTTCCAATCTCTCAACATAAACATCTTTACATTTACATCGGGGAATAATCGTTGGCCGGGCTTTCGACGAAGTAAGTAGTTGGCCAAATGGAATTGAAATAATCAAGGCGGCCAACGTAGCCCCCAATATTGGATTAAGTAATCAATTCGTTCATTTCTCGGTGAATAACGATATAAAGGAAAACAGATAAAAAGCAGTAAGGGAGGTGGCATTACTGATTCAAAGCCGTGAACGGAATAGTCTGAGTGTTTGTTTAATTTGACAGCCAAGTGTTTATGTGAAGATTTGGTTTAGCTCATCCATTTATAAATTACCTAAGTACTTTAATAATCATTTATTTACAAACAAGATATATACAGTGGTATTACTAAAAGAAATTAAAAACAAGCAACAACGGTTGCACTCCGGGAGTGCTGATAGAAGTGAAAACTCACCTCACTATGTTACCGACGCCCGGTAACACGATACATACGTTTAGCGGAGGTATTCTATTTATTTATTATATATATTATTTTATTTTTTATTTTTATTTATTTGGAGATCCAACAGCTATGACATTAATGTAGAAATTTTGGTAGATACAGGAAGCCAATTAAAGGAACTCACAGGTAGTAACATAATATTAAACTAAGATACTACTTATTACTAAGGTTACACACTATCGCAACCACATATGTGAACAAAGCCAATACAAATTCTATCTAATAAGGATAATTTGGAAGTAACTAAGATACTATTTAATTAACAAGTAACATAACATAACATAATGAGGACTAAGGTAAAAATGTAAATAATACATAAGTAGGTATTTAAGAAGGCGACCACACGCTCACTCAAATGACTCGAAATATCTCTGCAATAAATTACGTCTCACGCTAGGGATTCTACAGTTGAATACATCAATATCAAATTCTTTAGACAACTCATTTAGGTTACGACTGGCGCGCGTTAAAAAACTATTCTGTCTGTATTTGGAAGATGCATTTTTGATTGCCAATGGGGGATGATACCTTTTAGAAATAACTTTTATTATTATCATTCTCAAATAAGAACACATTTTTCATTGACATGTTTATTTACATACTGCCATGACAACGTCAAATTATTTGAACATAGGTAAAGAGTCTTGAAAAGGAGTCCGCAACATAAATGTCAAATAGGTAACATTGAGTTTTTCTTTATTGATTTAAATGCCATTTAAATTACGAGTGGCCACCTTACGGGGCTTACGGTCACGTGAGCGCCTTACGCCCCTTACGGTCACGTGATCGCCTTACGCTGTCTCGAGTTTATCATTTTTTCCCCACCTCAAAAAGTGCCCAGCGCCACTACAGAAGCTTTCACTTCAACTAGCTTAAATCTAAAATAGGCCCTTGAGGCATTGTACGTTTAAGTACTTTTAAATATATCAAAAACAGTCTACTGTAGACTATACATATTGTTTATACTATCAATGTTTCTTGGATGTCAGCTAAACTTTCTGGATAATATGCTTTGTATATCCACAACACAATGGTTAGTTGAGCGCCCCCGGTGTAGTGGTGTGTCTACCAAAGTTACTTGTGGATGTTAATTCCACAGAAAAATTTAAAGCCAGTTATGGCTTAAGCCCTTAGGCATCTATATAGTTTGCTATATAAAAATATTGAAAATATACACGAAAGGGAGAAAAGGTTAACTTTTTTCAAAAGTGTCAATATTGACAAACCTATAAAATTTTCTTGAACCATTATATTACCTGTCCTAAAGCAAAAAAAATAATTTCATAGCGTTCGAGATTGTTCTTTCAAAGTTACCAAGTTAATCTCAAGATTTTAGTTTCGAAGTTTTATTTTTCTATTTAGTTAGAAACTGGCTCCCATTTAATCTTAAAGTCAAACGGGGACTCAATATGTACATCGGGAACTTGGTCGTAAAGCCGCTGGTTTGCGGGTGCCATCTTAAAACTGCGGCCATCGGTCTTAATCCCGAGCCTTAGAGAAAAAATACATAGAGTGCTCACTCCATACATCAGTTTTAGTACCAAAAAGACTATTAGCATCTAGTATCGAGTAGCGGAACTATCAGTACTGCTACTTGACAATAGATGTAGCACCGACCGGAAACCCTTATCTCAACAGCATAAGACTTTCCGGTCGGTGCTACATCTATTGTCAAGTAGCAGTACTGATAGTTCCGCTACTCGATGCTAGATGTAGACACTGAAATTAATAGTCTGAACTGATGTATGGAGTGAGCACTCTTGTCTTACTATATTTCTCTATGCCCGAGCTTAAAATGTTTCTTGGTGATCTGCTCAAACTTGTATCGCTAAATATATTTTCACTTGCCTTTTTGTACGAGATTAGGATGTGTATTCAGACAGTAATTTCTTGTTATTCGTTTGTTATAAATTTACAAGTAAGTAAGTATGTATATTTTTTATTTATTACATATTTATTATGAGGAATTCCTATCTGAATTTGAACGTCTTATGGCGTCTTTTTTTATCTCCTCTGTTGTGAAGAACGAAAAACATAAAAATTTGATGTGAAATTTATTTACATTTCGCGTTATGTAAAGTTTGAATACCATTAAGTATATTTTTTGTATTTCACAATTTCTATCTTGTCTCATGTCCATTTTCTTATGCTTGAACGTGAGAGCCTGACCTTGATACTTTGGGTGTTGCGCAATGGTTAACTTACCTACTGGACACTGGACCACATAATATAACAATACGTCAACGACAAACAAGCTTAGGTAACTTTGTTTTTGTCGCCGTTCCATAGCAAAGTAATGCAAAATAGAAAGAACGGTGTTGACAGTCTTTTAAAAATCTCGATAAAACATCGTTTTAACTTGTTTCCTCTGAAATTTTAAAAACATATTTTAAATTTCTGTAATCACGTTTAGCTACCAACTTATAACTTATTGTTCAATTTTAATAGGTCGCAGAAATGTATTTCTCAACCGAATGGCTGCAAACCATTTCACTTGCAATCCGCGAGGCACCCTAGAGAGTTGGCAGTTGCCAATGAATGGAAGCATTTCTCGGTGCAACTTTTCAATAATACATAGGTGTTTTATTGGAGCTGCGAAGTTAACTTGACGTGAACTCCGATACGAAGGTACTTTAAAGAGAGTTGTTTATAAATCGGTCAAGCGTTCGTGATAGTTTGAACTTGCAATTGTATTTACATTGAGGTGTGAAATGTATTCTTTTTTCTACTCCCGTACTTTTATTTGTCATTTAAAGGGTCGCGCACACACCTTTAGTTGTCAAGACAAGTCTTTAGTCTATTCTCCAAAAAAACATTTGTACACACACGCAGTATCTTTTTGGCGATTTTTCGATAGATCGTGTAATGACCACTTAAAAAATATTGAATGAAATACAGTGTTGCCAACCTGATTTTAAATCTCATCTCTGACAAATAAGTGAACCATAGACATGTTTTTTTTTCATTCATTCTTTTCCCGCCCATACCCTCCATTTTTTTTTGTTAGCCTGGTTTAGTGTCCCACTGCTGGGCAAAGGCCTCCCCTTCCTTCCTCCACTCAACCCTGTCGTTTGCATTTCCCCGCCAATCCGGATAAAATGCGTCCAAGTCGTCCCGCCATCTCCTCTTTGGTCTGCCTGAACCCTGGCCTACACCATCGATGGTGTTCCGTGGGTCCCACTCGGTAACCCACAGAATGTTCTGTGCGGTAACCATTTTGGCCCACCTTTCAGGGTGCATGCGGCAGACATGTCCCGCCCAGTCCCACTTAAGCTTAGCGGTCTTGGCACCTACATCTACAACTCGAGTTCTGGAGCGCAGTTCCGTGTTTCTGATTCGATCAGTTCTGTGCGCTCCATCGCTCGCTGGCATACCTTGATTTTGGACTTTAGAGCCTCCGTTAATGACCAAGTTTGAGCGCCATAGGTTAGGATAGGCAGAATACACATGTCGATGAGTTTGCGCTTGAGACACAAGGGAAGGTCACCCTTCAATAGCGCCTTCATGGACCAGAAGCTCTTCCATTTTTGTTACTTCTTGAATTAAAAATATTTGTTAAATTTACAATTTTATTTCAAATACGAGTAAGTGCTTGGTCGTAGAATAGTTATTTGTACAACAAGAGATCAAAGTTTGATATTTCTTCGAGTGCTTATTTTGAGTCCCGTGCAAGCGAAAGATTCTATACTAGATTCACGAGCGTAGCGAGAGACACGAGTTGCGAATTACCTATTCGCACGTGTATCGTACAACGTTTTACAGTACATATGGCACTTTAAACTTTCGACATACGCACGGAAAGTGCTCTTTCCCGCACTAGTTCGGGAAAGTAGCACCATATGAAAAAAAAAAATGAAAAAAATGAAAAATTATTTATTTAGGTAAATGTTTCGTTTTAACAATACAGTTAATGGAGTCTCCTAGTAAGTAAAATATACCTGTGACAGGAGACCCCGCTCTTCCCAGCCAACATTTTCGTTCTAACAATTCGATATATATTTGAATTTAATTTAGTTTAGTATAGTCTAATCTAAAAACGACCTTACACTAACATAAGCTAAAATATACATTATTATTATTATTGTGTGTGTGTGTGTGTGTGTGTGTGTGTGTGTGTGTGTGTGGGTGTGAGTGGGTGTGCGTGTGTGATTCTACGATCCTGATTACACCATAGCACCATAGCACCATATGTACTGTAAAATACTATTATTACAAGGTAACAATGGATCAAGGTCTATTGTCATTTTGTAGGTACTTAGCAACAAATGTGTGTGGTCGATAATCGATAATCCTCATAATTCATGGTAATATTTCAGTATTGGAGGTCAAAAATAGTAGGCCGTTTAGGAAGTTTAATTATCTTAGAATTTTTGCTAGCTTTGCTCGCAGTCACACCCCCCACGCGAGATTTACTTACAGGCCAATTCGAACGTACACTGATATCTAAATAAATGTCATTTAGTTATCTTTATTCCTAATGAGTGTCCAGGTGCATGTATGTACATACTAATAAATAACTAAAACTAAAACAATAAAACGCGAAGTGCTTACACAATGTACCCTCGGAGATGGAGAGGTTATTTGTGTTTATATTTCAGGACAGGTTCGGTGTAACGCAATTAAGTCTTTTCCCTCCAAGTAAATATTTGAGCAGTACTCAGCTAGCTGCCTCTTCAGGTACAAGAACGATCTCTTCAACAGTAGGTACTTGCTTCGTTAAAGGGGCCCACTGATTACCAGTTCGCCGGACGGTATCGACCTGTCAGTTGTTCGGAACTGTCAACTTTTTGTTCTAACTGACAGGCCGATATCGTCCGACGGACTGTTAGTCAGTGGGCCCTTAAGAGTGACTATAGTAAATCGACTTTCATGACTGGGCGCGCAAGTGGATTTTATGATGCTTACTCATTTCGCTATTTTCGTACAGTCAGCAGCAATAGTTGCTAAGCGGGCAAGTTGTTCAAAATGATCTTGACGCGACTTTATTGTTAAGAGAATAAGAGCGCGTCAAGGTAATTTTGAACACCTCGCCCGCTTAGCAACTTCTGCTGCTGACTGTACGCGTGTTTCTAACCGTCTTCAGAAAACAAAGGAGGCTCAACTTTATATTTGGATTCTGCTTCGGGCGTTCGAGTGGTGCACGTGCGCGGAATTGTTTTCGTTGTTTTTCGACTCAAAAGTCGTTTTTTTGAGCGTAATACCTGTATTTGTCTGTGTTTTTGTCCTTTTGTGCCGTTTAGTGACTGTTTTCGTGATCGTATTGTAAGTATTTACGTTTAAGGGAGAAGGCGGCATCTACTCGCATGTGAGCCAGGTGCCCCCTTCTCCTTGGCTCCGCAAAATGGAGTCCGACCAATTTGATCCAGGGATCCCTGAATTTATTGAACACCCACCATCACCCGCTTACCACATGGAAGTTGAGGATTCACCGGCTGCGGTTTCCCTTGGTCAAATTTTCTCTCTAACTACCCCTACTAAATCTGACGTTGTTTTAAATACCCCGTCCAAAGACCCCAAATCCAACAAAAGCTCCAAAAAAAGAGAAATTGCTGAAATTATTGCTAATGGCTCTGGCTCGGACAAACAGGACGAAACATCTAAGATCCCCCGTACAGAGCAACATTTACCGTCTTTTCCTAAGACACCCACCCCACCTTTGAATACCGCTCCCTCCCAGTCGCTTAGTGTAGCCCCACCTGATAGTCAATCTCCTCCCCTATCACAAGGAACCCCGAACACAGGTTCGGTGAATAATGAATCTCAGTCTTCCCAATCAAATTCTCAGAATATCACTCTGACCCCCCCCTCCCAGTTCCAAACACGAAATGAGTACCTAAACTCAGATAAAGGCCCTTTTATCGTACACGTGGCCCGCGAGGCTTTGGAGGCCGACTCCGGAGCCTACTTGCACCCGGTTAAATTTGGTCAGTTTCTTTTTACAAATGGCGTGACTAATATGAAGGACGGCGGTATAAAAAAGATAGGTCGGAACAGGCTTAGCATCGAATTTGTATCTGCTGCCGGTGCTAATCAGTTTTTGTCCAGCTCTTTGGCCTCCAATAATTGCAAAAAGTTTATTCCCTCCTACCACATATCGAAGACTGGAATCGCCAGAAATATCCCCACAGATTTTTCAAACGATGACATTCCAAATTTAATCAGGACACCTTATGGCTGCGGCAAGGTTGTTAAGGCGAGACGGTTAAACTTCAAAAAAAGAAATCAAGCGGACAACACTACCCAATGGGCCCCGTCAGAGACGGTGGTGTTGACATTCGATGGTCAAATTCTCCCTGACAAGGTCTTCCTTTTCAATTGTGCGTTAGAGGTGGTTCCATATTATTATCCGACTGTACAGTGCTATAAATGTTGTCGATTCGGCCATGTACGAGCTCAATGCCGCTCCCGCCCTCGCTGTTTTAAATGCGCTCAACCACACGAAGGAAACGAATGTTCGATTGATCCTCCTACTTGTCTTAACTGTTCTGGAGATCATAAGGCCACAGAGAAAGTTTGCACGGAATACACTAGGCAACAGCAAATTAAGAGGATTATGGGCGATGAAAGCATCTCATACCAAGAGGCAGAGAAAAAGGTTCCTAAAGCCCGCAAGCCCTATAACGAAGCTGCACAGACAACCTCGACAACCTCGTATAAAAAAACTGTTTACACTAAAAAAAAAGTCCCTGCCCCATCAAACCCTCATGGCTATGACCAGCAAGCCCACAGAGCGCTAATAGCAGATTATAATGCCCCCCAACCCGCCAATGGCGTAATGTTCAGAAATCCTGCAACCAGCTCTAGTTCTTCTCCGGTTGCACCAGCGCAGACTCAAATGATGTCTTTACTCCAGCTCTTGCCTATGATTAATTCGCTCATCTCGTCTCTAGTGTCAACTCTCCAGCAAAATGCTGTCACTCTACCGCCCAACGTTGCCAATATTCTAATGAACTTATCCCCCTTCCTTTCTGGTGGCCCTATTTTTGGGCCTTATGAATATGGCTCTCAAGTTTATTCAATGGAACATCAGGAGCATCAGCCGCAATAAGGCTGATCTCCTGTATGTCATTCAAAAACACAACCCTATCTGTATAGCTATTTCAGAATCCTGGCTAAAACCCGATTCCCATTTCAATTGTCCTAATTATATCTGTCTGAGACAAGACAATCCAAAAGGTTACGATGGCTGTGCCCTTTTGATCAGAAAAGATATTGAATATTCCATTTTAAGCACCTCATCTCACCCTTCGTTTTATATTGTTGCTTGTCAAATTTTAAAATGTACAGTTGTATCTGCATATATACCTCACCCCTCTACCAGAATTGTCGAAGACTTTTGGTCTTTTTTGGAAAATATCCCCGGCCCTTATCTAATTCTAGGTGATTTCAACTGTCATCACACTCTATGGGGTTCTCACCAAAGCAGTGCTCCAGGTCGAAAAATGCTCGAGATAATGGATTCTCTCAATCTGTGCTTGTTGAACGATGGCCGTCCCACCCGACGCTCTGCTCCATCACAGAACCCCTCAGCAGTTGATATCTCCATTTGCTCTCCTTCTCTGGCTTCACTTTTTTCCTGGGATGTCCTGCCCCACAGTTTTGGCAGTGATCACTTGCCTATCATTATGTCTTACTCTTCTGGCTTTAAAGCTCGCTCGGCTCCCGCTCCTCTACAAAAGTTTAAGATAAATAAGGCAGATTGGCCGCTTTTCTCTGTTACTACAGAAAATAAAATTAATTCCTTGCCCCCTGTCTCACAGTCCAACTGTCTTCAATGTTATACTCTATTTTGTCAGGCCCTATTGGAATCAGCAGAAGTTGCCATCCCTCTTAAAAAAAATTCTGCTAACCGTCGTCTCTCTCTACCCTGGTGGGATTCTGAGTGTACCTCCCTTGTTAAGGACAGGAAAGCTGCCGAAAGGGCGTTTTCGGCTGAAACGACCATGCAGAACTATTTAAATTTAAAAAAGGTGCAAGCCAAAACTAAAAAAATACTACTTTCCAAAAAAAGGGATGGTTGGACGAAGTTCTGCGAATCTATTTCCCCTACAACTCATCCTTCCGTCGTATGGCGAAATATCAAAACTTTCCGAAATGCTTGTTCTTCTTCTACTCCGCCCTCATCTTTTTCCAATTCACCTTCTTGGTTGGACGAATTTTCGGACAGATTGGCACCTCCGTATGTGCCTAATCGGTCCGAACTTCCGTCCAACTATACTGATCACCCTGATAATAACGACTTCCTTTCTTCTCCTTTCCATCTCTCCGAACTGCGCCTTGTCATGGATTCTCTTTCCGACTCTTCTCCTGGCCCCGACGGTGTCTCCTACTCCTTTTTAACCAGATCCAGTTCCGCGGCTATCTCTTACTACTTGAATCTGATCAACACCTTCTTTATCTCTGGACTGGTCCCAGACTCTTGGAAAGAACAATTCGTTATCCCGATTCCCAAACCGGGCAAGGACTCTAACCTTGGAGCATCGTACCGTCCTATAGCCCTCTCGTCCACTCTTTGCAAAGTTATGGAGCACCTCTTGAAAAATCGTCTCGATTGGTTTTTGGAAAGTCGAGGTATCCTTCCGCGTTTCCAGTTTGGCTTTAGGAAGGGGAAAAGTGTCACTGATAGTCATAGCATCCTTTCTACCGATATTCGCCTGGCATTCTCTAGGGGTGAGTCAGTGGCTGCAGTTTTTCTGGACATTTCGGCCGCGTACGATAACGTTCTCCTTTCAGTGCTCAGAGACAAAATGTCCCAGCTGAGTATCTCGTCTAAGGCAGTTAGCTTCGTCTGCAATTTGCTGATGTTCAGAACCATTCGCGTGAGATGGCAGGGTGAAGTACGGGCCATCCGCCACACCTGGAGGGGTCTCCCCCAGGGTTCAGTCTTGAGTCCGATCCTTTTCAATATTTACTCTTTTGACTTGCACAAGTCCGTAAACTGGGCCTGCAGAGCACTACAATATGCGGATGATGTGGCAATCTACTGCACGGACAAAAGCCCATTTCGGGCTGCGGATATGGTTAACGGAGCGTTAACATCATTAGGGTCTTGGTTGAACCTACATGGTCTCTCCCTTTCCTCTGCTAAAAGCTCGGCCATTGTATTCTCCAGAAGTCTGACCACCCCACCATGCCGCATAGTCTTTAACGAAGAACCCATTCCCATAGTAGACTCTGTGAAATTTCTTGGGGTATTTTTTGATCGCCGATTTGTGGGGTCTTCTCATCTCTTATACATCGCTAAAAAGTGCGAAAGAAATTTGAATATTCTAAAGGCTCTCTCGGGTGCTTGGTGGGGAGCCCACCCATACTCACAAAAACTCTTATACAACGCTTTTATCCGCAGTCTATTAGACTTTGGCACTTTCATTTTCGAACCGTGTAATAAGGCAGCGCTTACCGCATTGGAACGCATCCAAATGAGGGCTCTTAGAATTGTTACAGGCGCCATGAGACCATCCCCAAACAGAGCCGTTCAAGTTGAATGTGTGGATCCCCCGTTAGATCTAAGACGACAACTCCTCGCAGACCGCTTTTTATTTGGAATTTCTGTCCTTTCCTCCCACCCTCTCCTCCCAAAACTGCGTCTTCTTCAATTATACTGTACTAGTAAAGCATACTGGCACAATAAAGAAAAGCCTAACTTAGTTCGCAGCCTGGAGAGACTAACTGCCCTCAGACCTCCCATTATGAAATCTTCTTCTCTCCCTATGTACACCGTTCCTTTCGAAGCTCTCACTCATTCTCCCACAGTGATAACCAATATTGGCATCGAGAAAGGATCTACATCGGCTAATTCAATTTTTTCTAAATTTGTTCACGCTCGCTTCCCAGCTTACCGGCTCTTCTTCACTGATGCTTCTAAATTAACGGACCAGGGCTGCGTGGGAGCGGCCTTCCTCCTTGCAAATTCTCACATCATGGCAAAATTTAAACTTCCTCCCGAAGCATCTGTATTTTCCGGTGAATGCTTGGCCCTCTTAAAAGCCCTAGAATACATCCTTACACATAAGCTTCCCAAATCTGCTATTTTCTCAGACTGCCTCAGTGCGCTCCAATCCATTTCGCTTCGCCCTTTTAAAAAATTTGCATGCAACTACCTTATTTGCCAACTAAAAAATTTTACGTATAAATGCCATTCAGCGGGATTGGAAGTAGTTTTTGTTTGGATCCCTAGCCACTCGGGAATAGTAGGTAATGAGAGGGCGGACAAAGCAGCCAAAGAGGCTGTCCTTGATGGCGATGACTCCTTCTTCAAAATATACCCACCGGATGTTCTGAGTATCCCTTTTAACTACACGAGGAAAAAGTGGTCCCTCCGCTGGTCCCGGGCTAAGAAATGCTTCTTTTCAGAAATTCAACCATCTATCCCATCCCGTCCATGGTTCTTCAAAAATAGATCTCTTTCCAAAAGACACACTAGTATTATCATTAGACTCAGGTTAGGTCGCGTCTGTTCGTCCGAGCAGTTATATGAATTTAAAAAGAAAGATTCTCCCATGTGCGATTGTGGTAACGAGGTTGGTAATATCGACCATATTTTCTTTAATTGTCCGCTTAACAACAAACCCCCCGATCTATATTCTAATCTACCGAAACTTAATGTGCCGTTGCCTACTAACATGGCTTCCCTTCTATATCTAACTAATAATAAAAAACTTATGTGCGTCGTAAGCAAATTCATGGCTAAAAACAACATAAATCTATAAATGTCCAAGTTAGAGATATATATGTACATATGAAACATATCTATTTATTTCAACGTTCCGACAAATTGGTTCTAATTTGGTGGTGGTAAATGTTAAATTGTGTATGTCGTATTTTGTTCCAGGTATTACCCACTTTCATGTTGTCTTTCGGTACTCTTGTAACCTACCCTCTTGTCAGCCGTGCGAAGCTCGTTACTCGATTTTGGCAGAATTGTGCTTAACTGCGCGGTAGCCATAGACAAAAGAGTGAAGTGAAGTGAACTTTATATTTTGTTACACGATTATTCCGACAATTATATTTATTTACATTTAAATCCAACATTTGACACACAACAGAAATCATGTTTGTCTTTCAGTTAAAAAAAAAACAAATATGTTTTGCGAGCTGTCCACAATTTGTACGATTTATCGTTGACTTTTCCGTTTCATCCGCCAGCGCCAAGGTTTTCGCCCTATTTATGTATAGACTTGAGGAATTCTGGAGTATTCAAGTCAGTGCATATATTTAAGCTGCTTAAATCATTTGCCCGTGCATCTACGTGCAACAGTTGTTTGCTAGTTTTTGTGCAAATATTTTGCCATAAATATTTGAGTCAGTTCAGTCAATCTGAATTCGCTTCCTCACAGTAGGATTATTTAATCGTATGGCGTATATACATAAACATTCTCAGACAATATGTGTAAGTAGCTAAATAAAATATTTATAAATCCACATTCAGGCCATTCAGGGTCCCGAGCCACGAGATTACGTCAGGTGTTAATTTATACAGATCATCCGGGGGGGCTGGAAAAGAGTGCAGAGGGCAGCGCAGAGTCTCGCCAGCCCCATTTATGGCGGAAATAGTTACAGCGTCCGTGACCTGTCCTCAGTCTGTGTACACGACACCAGAGTTTTCGTGGTAGGCCAAAGCCGTCTGGCTTCGCTGTTGGATCTATGGCTTGTAGGGTAGGATTGCCAGATGCTCGAAATTCCTCTGGATTCTCACTACTTTCCGACCAGGTGTATAAATTTTTGAAGGGCGAGTATTTTAGGTCGAAAGCTATTTATTGCTCTCGCCATGAAACACTAAATCATATTTTTTTAACCTTTTCCAGATATTTTCGCCTCCAATGACACTCACATGTCATGAATATAAAAAAATATCTGTCCCCCATGTTATGTCCATACCATCTTGTGTGAATAACTTAAAAACACTTATTCTTCTAACAGCTAATTCGTTATGAAGGACGATTAGCGAAGTGAGTCAGCGCCATTAAAAAAAAACCGGCCAAGTGCGAGTAGTAGGTAGTAGTTTATAGTATTTGTTGTTATAGCGGCAACAGAGATACATCATTTGTGAAAATTTCAACTGTCTAGCTATCGCGGTTCATGAGATACAGCTTGGTGACAGACGGACGTACGGACGGACGGACGGACGGACAGCGAAGTCTTAGTAATAGGGTCCCGTTTTTTACCCTTTGGGTACGGGACCCTAAAAATCACGAAACATTTCGATTAATTGACGGTGAGTTTACCTCTAAGATAAGTTGACAACAAGATCTCTTTACTTACAACTCTTACAAGTATGTAAAATTGGTAGTAGGACTAGGAGGTAACATTTAATTTGATTGAATAAAAACGTTGTTGACCATATATTATACTTATTTCAGTAGCTAACAATAATGTTAGTTTGTAGTTGATTTGTTTTGGGAATGCGAATCTAATATGTAAGGTTGTTTGTTTTTCCTACATAGAAACCTGAGTTAGTAATATGAAACACAATATTTCACGAGTTATACGGATTATTCATCTGATGATTCTCACAAACAAAAGCCGTGAAACACTTCATACCTGGCAAATACCTGAAATCGGCCGTCCTCGGCAGCCATTATGAATATTTACCCAACCGTTGTTAATTCACACGCTTGTAATAATCCTAGAGCAACGTGCAAACCAAATTCAAAAAGCCAGTCAACTCGCCTAAAACTTAGAAAACTGTTTTGTCTCACTCACAATTATTATTCACTCCTGAACCGTGAAAGGGACAAGACTAGTTTCAGTTGCGTACCACTTGCAGCCACGTTGGCGAAGTGTTTAAGTATTTAAGACTTAAGTGGGTCTAACTAAGCTTACTCGGACTGGCCTCTCAGGAACCAGGTAGCACGGATTATGCCAGAGTGAGATGTTAATGTACCTCTAATACTTTAACAGACGTAACATGGAATGTTTTAGATAATGTTAAACCATGATAAACAAAGGAGAAAATTACCAAGCCTTCCCGTGTCCAGGGCTGGAATCGAACCAGCGTCCAAGTATATGACGATTTCCGATTTTTTCCCTTTGTATATGACATTTATTTAGTTTAAGTTTAAATAGTAGTGTGATTACTTGTAAAAAACACAAATTAAAATATTTTCATATAAAGTAAATCAATTTGTTCTATTTGCTATTAGAAAACATACGATTTTGCGATGAACTTGCTTGTATTTGACTGATGCGTACTTGCGTAGAATTGAATCGATTGTTGTATCACAAATGTTTTACCTAGGTAACTGTCCCCAGATACATAGCCGTAATTGGTTTATACATTTTATTATGATACGAGTATTTCTATCACGCGACAAAAATAAGAAAATATCAGTAAGAATGGCCTGGCGAGTAGTTTAAAATCCAATACCTGCTGCAATAAAAGACAGGCTGCCACTACAAAGTCTCTTCCGTCAATTTGGCTGCAGGAAATAAATTGGAAGGCCAAGCGCAGCCGGCGGTAAGTCCGCGTTAGACCGGTATTAGACTCGGGATTGTGCCCGCAGGCCGCCGCAACAAGTGTATACTTGTAGATACAATTTAATACACCTTTGTCGTGAGTGAGATTGAACCCTAGATAAAAGTAGTACAGTCATTTCCAGAACACAACCACACAAAATATATCAGAACACACAATTTTGTCGAATTCTTTTGCAATTTTTTTTAGTACCTAATGTATAGACTTCGAAATATTTTCAACTTTGCATTTTAATCATACTATACTTGCACTTGCAAACGCAAATAGTTATTAGTGTGACGTCTCCTCCAGCTGTCACTGTCGACGACTTGCCACGTGATTCTAACAGATGGCGCTAGTGAGGTAGAAACCTACATCGCACTTACGGAGTTTCAAATGTCACTTACTATATATATACTCCTTCTGACTATCTCTCAATGGACTTCGGTCCCCAGGCATAACACTCGCCTGGAGAGAGTACTCTCTATTGCCCTCTCTCTACCTGCCTAAACTAGTTTTGTATTATTTGTAATTAGGTACATTTCCCGTCTCCCGCCTCAAATACCTCTGTTCAAACAGAGCGCTAGTGTGCAAGAATACCGGTAATTAACTGTAAACGTAGGTAATAACTAACATCATTTCAGAAATCGTCTGAATTTATACCACGTTACTTGCTAATAAATAACAATGTTTATACCTTGTCTTTTTTTCTCTAGTGTTTTAAATAATGCCTAATAAGTACCACATGCGGGTGAAAGCTTCAACGACACGCGACGGGCATTTTCCATCATGGACCGCTAAAAGCTCACTTTGCTCGGCTTTCTGCGAGCACGCCCACGACTGAAAAAAGTCACCATAAAAAATAACGATATCAATACACACGTAATACCTACTTAATACTTATTTTTTATGATGTGATATACGCAATGTTAAATACGTAATATCGAAACGACAAGATAGTTTGTATTTACAGGAAACTAAACAATATTCTACAGTCTTGATAAATTAAAACAGTTAACAGCCGAGCGGTATATTATTATAACAAATAACAATTTCCAGCACCTGCTAGCTTAAGAACCTATCCGTTGACTAAAATCCGCGCACTCTCTTAATAAAGCTCCATGTAAATAAGGATTAAAATCCTCTTATCTCTTGCTCGATAAGCGCCAGGCAACAGCACAATACGTTGATACCATTTCCAAATTTCTACCCCATTTGCTGCCAAAGGAAACCCGGCCTTGTTCTAACCGTATCAAGTTTATATTTTCCGTCAATATTAATTCAACAAAGTGAGTTTGTTACAGTTATTTCATTGGTATCTTGACACCGCGATGTTTTGAAAATTATGAAGTAAAAATGGCTTGGTTAGAGAAGAGATTTTCGCGAAGCTCAATTACAAGAGGTCACGTGG
Organism: Cydia amplana; assembly: GCF_948474715.1. Taxonomy (NCBI): domain Eukaryota; kingdom Metazoa; phylum Arthropoda; class Insecta; order Lepidoptera; family Tortricidae; genus Cydia; species Cydia amplana. The sequence goes on from NC_086085.1 coordinate 8,201,825, forward strand.
GAAATCGGCGGAAGGTTGGAACATATAAAATGTCACCAATGGGAGTACCTATTCTGTTAGCGACAAATTAGAATTACAAGCGCCACTTTGATGCTTAAACCTGAATGTGACTAGATATATAAGTATTTGTTAATTATTCATATTTTAGTAAATACAAACTTCGTGAAAATAAGTCTTTATGTTTAAGAAAACAGTTGTTATACAGTACATAATTATTGCCATTTTTATACAGGGTGTCCCAAGAAGTAGTGATATACTGAAGCTGGGAGGTAGAGGACCTAGAGGGCTATCTGAATCACCCCCATGTATGTTCCGCGATTTTTCGTTTTTTAGGAGTTATGATTTTTTTTAATTTTTCACCTATCGCCGAGTACGATGAGATTTTTATTTATGGTGACGTGAATTATTGCGGTAGATGCTTGATTTTTTTTTGTGTGCTAAGCTGATAGATAGGCCAATTCAGTATGGTAACATTTACTATCGTTAGATCTCTGAATAGAATTAAAAAAAAAATTAATGCCAAGAAAGATAAAATTACCCAGTATGTTTTATTTTTCTAAGCGCCCTTGAAGTTGTGAAGATACTGGGTAATTTTATCTTTCTTGGCATTAATTTTTTTTAATTCCATTCAAAGATCTAACGATAGTAAATGTTACCATACTGAATTGGCCTATCTATCAGCGTAGCACACAAAAAAAATCAAGCATCTACCGCAATAATTCACGTCACCATAAATAAAAATCTCATCGTACTCGGCGATAGGTGAAAAATTAAAAAAAATCATATCTCCGAAAATACGAATAATCGCGGAACATACATGGGGGTGATTCAGATAGCCCTCTAGGTCCTCTACCTCCCAGCTTCAGTATATCACTACTTCTTGGGACACCCTGTATAATCCTAATACCTATATCTAAATAAGCTTGGATGTGTTGTTGTGACCCAAATGTTCAGTACCTACTCGTAGCGTAGTGACCGGAATAATATTCAATTTTTCCTTCTTTTTCACGTCCCTTTAAACACGATTTTTACCCTTTCAATCTGAGCGCCAGGTTTATATTTAAATTGAAAAACATATTGACAAAAGCCAGTTTCTTGGTTTTATTTTTTTGCTAGTAGCTTATTAAGTTGATTGGTAGGTTTACCATTATATGAATCAAAAATCGAAAATGTACAGTTAATTGTGTAGATATTTGCCATAATGTCAATATCCGGGAAGAAAAATGAGGACTACATTTGTAGTCATCGACTATCGTCTTTAAATAGTGGCGGAGGGTTTAACTTTGTCCTCGGGCAAGCCGAAACTAATCTGGCTGGCTTTCTTTGAGATCTCTAGAATAAGCTCCTGTTTTTCTCAAAATAGTATAGGTAGTCCGTTGGAAATTGAGTTCTATGAATGCACCGCTACTATTTTGTTGGACAATAATATAATTATTTTATAAAAAATGCCAAATGAAATAAGTGGTCAGGTGACTTACTAATTTTACTTTTCTGTTAATGTAAATCTCTGTTTTAATATATTGATTAGGTAACCTAAGCAGGGAAATTATAACACACGAGTATAACATTGAAAAAGCAGCGTGCTAGCCACGGAAGAGGAAAACAACTTCCAGCTGAGATAAGGAAAAGAGGATGATAACGTGCTCATTCCATCTACTTACTCCTGCTCGAAATACATGTACGGAATGCGTATATGGGTGATTTATGTTCAAAGGCAAGTGCCAGTTTAAGAGAGTTTGGGAATGCTCTCCCAATTCTCTTTTTCAATCTAACTATATTTTAGTATTCGATAGAAGTACATATGTGTATGTAGGCATGTAATATTATGTATGTATGTTTGTATCGTAATCGTATTCCACCATATGCAAACTACTGAGCTGAGCCAATGTTATCGCATGAGGTGACTGGTCGACATAGAAATAAGGGGAAGTGTTACGTAGTACACAAAAACCCATAATTGGGTTAAAGATTATAAACATCTTTCATGTTATTATTTGTGAAATAAGAAATAATAACATTAATAACCGTTATTTGCGGGAAGCGGTGATTTTGAGTTTGCTGCGACAAAATATAAGTTAAGCTGAGTAATTTGATCTACGTTTATTTTACATATGCAGGTCATTAGACCAAGTTGTTAGTTGTTGTCTCAGTAATATCGGGGCAATGGAAGTTTTCGCCCAATTTACGGTATCTACCTGAGACAGGCTTGCGCGACAATATCCAAAGGCTTACCTATTCATAAACACAACTGCAACGGAAATTTAACTTTATAGTCCAGTCATAGTTTTACCTTTCTCTCTTATGAAGAAATGGTGCAGTTAAGGTCGCGTTTTATAATATAAAGATTCGTGGCATGTGTAACTGTACGAGATCCAAACGAAGATAGAACAAAACAAGACAAGTGACATAATTATCGATGGATACGGGTACTGTTTAAAAATTAGAAAAGGCAATCATTATTTAATTGATCTACCTTGATACATAAGAATATATTCCTTACGCCTTTTGTACTGTAAGGTTTTTTCTTTTGTGCAATATAAATGAATAATTTAAGCTAATTTTACGGTTTTAAAAACTCACGTATTTTTAGTTACTGGCGCTAAATGTTTCGCAGAGCCTAGGTCTCCTGTTTCAAGCACTAACAGTGAATGAGTAGTCTACTGTAACAGAAAATTATACTTTTATTCAAATTGACGAACTTCTCTTATTTTTAAATATTTTTGGATAATTATTTTTTAACAACAATCTAGAGCAGTTCAAAATCAATTCTGCATTGTGAAAATTATCGACGTATTTAATAATTTGTTAGAACAAGTAGTGAAAATGTTATACCATCTTATATTTGTAATCTACTTATTTGATATCCCACATCAAAATCATAATCTTTGTTTGAAAAAGAAAAAAAAAACTTTGTACCGCCGACTTTATAACGTCACGGTATTGTAGTGAAACTGTAAATTAATTTTCATTCCGAACATTTAATTTTCTTCTACTCACCCATATTAGGTCGGATAATAACATGGAAAACAGATAATGGTATTAAAATAACATATAACCGATATAAATTAGAATAACACCGCCAGGCTCAACGTGATACCTACGGTTATGCAAATATGAGCCGACTTGAATTAACATACGAATTATAAATATAACTAATTCTAGACAATATTCATCTCAGAATACATAAGTGAGAATATGCACAGCAGCTAGAGGGTAAGTTATTCGGTTGTATTATGTTTCAAATGTATGGGGAAGATAAACAAGTTAAAAACGTTTAGAAACTATTTGCTTTATACTGCACTCACTACTGTCTCTAAATTAGCTTTTGTTTTTAAATCCGAGGCAAATAATGTCAGAAAAATTAGTTTAGTGGTTCTGAAGCCACCAGTGATTTTCTTAAAGCTGTGTTAACGTTCGTGTACTAATAACAAATAATTAAGCTTTTTAAACAGTTGTAATTTTGTAGGTATATTTAGTTTTCACTTCTTGAAACTCGCTTTCACTAAATAATCAGGTATGACTAGTGTGCTGCACACTAGTATTCGATAGCACACTGTGTGCATAACATACGATGCGATGCAATGTGTAGCGAATGCATACGTAGCACAGGTACGTGATTTACCAACTACATGTTACAGCATTTAGAAGCAGCTACATGCGATGGCAGTTTAATGTTAAAAACCGGAAAATGCATTGGTAAATGAGATTGAAACATCCCTTCAGATACCTAATAAGGAAAAAAAAAAATTATAATAAAGGAACGAGTATCATTACATTTTTCGTTACATTTTTTATATTGAGGATATTTTCTTTAGGTAATTCAGATAAACTCTGAGCATTGGTAATCAGAAGCACATGACAAAATTGGTTGCGTTTTTGTCGTTTTAGCTATGGCATCTAAAACGGCCGAGTTCATTATTAACTATTTCAATAGAGGTAGACCAACATAAGTCTGCAACGATTTCGACACGAAGTGCAAGTGTTGTTTTAAACGTCAGTATTCTATGAAATTATGACGTAAAAAAAGCGGCCAAGTGCGAGTCGGACTCGCCCATGAAGGGTTCCGTATTTAGGCGATTTATGACGTATAAAAAAAAAACTACTTACTAGATCTCGTTCAAACCAATTTTCGGTGGAAGTTTACATGGTAATGTACATCATATATTTTTTTTAGTTTTATCATTCTCTTATTTTAGAAGTTACAGGGGGGGACACACATTTTACCACTTTGGAAGTGTCTCTCGCGCAAACTATTCAGTTTAGAAAAAAATGATATTAGAAACCTCAATATTATTTTTGAAGACCTATCCATAGATACCCCACACGTATGGGTTTGATGAAAAAAAAATTTTTGAGTTTCAGTTCGAAGTATGGGGAACCCCAAAAATTTATTGTTTTTTTTTCTATTTTTGTGTGAAAATCTTAATGCGGTTCACAGAATACATCTACTTACCAAGTTTCAACAGTATAGTTCTTATAGTTTCGGAGAAAAGTGGCTGTGACATACGGACGGACAGACAGACGGACAGACGGACAGACGGACAGACGGACAGACAGACAGACAGACATGACGAATCTATAAGGGTTCCGTTTTTTGCCATTTGGCTACGGAACCCTAAAAAACTCTTGCACTGCGTTTGCTATCAAAATCGTTGCAGACATATCTTGGTCGTTAGACTAGAGTTACCTAGTCGTACAAATGAGATCGTGAAATATGAACTTGTTAGTATGTTGTCAAATGATGTTGTCAGAGGAGTTTATTAGAGCATTTTCTTATGGCAAATAAATGAGCGTTTTCCAAAAAAATTTACATTTCATTCATGTCTTCAAAATTTTGACTTCTTGGACTCATTTTACTCAAAATCATTTGTACATTCACGCCTCATACATGAAAAAAAGTGTCCCAGAATTTTGTATGAAAAAATATTATTCCAGTGCGTCACGTTCAAACAAATAAATAATTATTCATACAAAAATGTGACGATCTGGGAAGGAAATCTTGGGACACATTTTTTCAAGTTATGGGGCGTGAATGTACAAATGATTCTGAGTAAAATGAGCCCAAGAAGTCAATATTTTGAAGACTTGAATGAAATGTATTTTTTTTTGGAAAACGCTCAAATACGGTACGTACACCCAGCTGCAAAAGTGCATGGCCCCTTCATAATGTGTCTATGCAATTTTGCAGCTTGCTGTACATGTAAAATATGTGTTTTGATGATTCTAAGTTATCTGCAAATTGATTTGGCAAAGCAAACGGAATCGCAACAAAATTCAGGGTTAATCCGAGTTTTGGCGTTTGGTGATTGATTGTCCGGCGCGGCGGGCAGCCGGCGGGCGGGTCCGCGTTATGATAAGCTACGTTTAAAGTACAAGCAGCTTAGTTCGAGTTACTCGAGCCATGTTTAAAACTCGAGCTTTCTTGTTTAAGTATTTCTTAGACATTGAATTTAGTTATATAAGATTTATTGTACGCGCGAAATGGGCAAAATTGTTGATACCTTTATAATTTATAACATGTTATACTTTTTACACAATTTTGACAATAAAATATTATCTTATCTTATCTTATCTTGTGGTGATACAATAATATATAATTGTGTTTTTTACAGGTTATACGAGAGGATGGGCAGATCCTTCAGAAAACACACTCACATCACGTCTCATTTACCTACTTTATTTTGAGTGAGAAAGAGAAAGTCTATAGATAATAAAATCTAGGGGTGGTAATAAAAAAATGCAATAAGTACTAGAAGAATTTAAAAATCAGCAGTACGAGTATGCTAGCACACGTGTACAAGCTCATAGATGTGTTTTACATCGAGCAAGCGCAAAACGTTAATCATTTAAAAATCGAGAATAAGCTTGGGACCAGAAACCTTGGACACAGTGTGACTATTTCAGTCTTTCATTCATTTTATCACTTACAACTCGAGCAGCTCGAGTTGTCACAGTTAGTCACATCTCGAATCAAACCCACTGCACGTTTATCTTATTCGTCCCATCTCTACGAGGGGTCATCAATAACCCTGAGATCAAGCAAACAGCGCTTGATAGAGTTGTCATCGAGATGACTGCTTGATGAAAGGTAAAGGATTTGGCCGGTGAGTAATGCGATCTGTTGACTCAGCAAGACTGGTATCTATAATGTACCCAACAGAGAAATGCGCAGTTTCCCTATCTTTCAAAAACTCGTTGCAGATTCGTCCGCGCTTTAAGTCTTTTTTTTTCGGTCTACCTTCTTCTGTATATAATTTAATTAATTTAGTTATCTGTTGTTTTATTGATTATAATTATAACATTAATTTTTGGTTAGTGAATGTGTAAAGTCATGGGAAATAAAATGGAGTTAAACTAAAATAAAATAAATACCATTATTTCAAGCATGGGTACCAATATTTTGCCGAGTCAGGTTACAAGTTTTTTTAATGCAATTCGATAAAGTTAAATTCGATTCGAATTCGAAAATTTTCTTTAGTGATTTTAATATCAATGACTACGGCAAGTGCGGCATCAGAATGCGCAATTGCGCAGGTAATAAACCTCTGTTGTAGTAAGACTGTGAAACACGATATTCCAGTAAAGCGATTATGGCGTAGAGATTAATGATCCATTGCAAATAATATGCTCCGTGCTTCAGAAATCGAATTCCAAGCAAGAAATTTGACTAGAGAATCATATGCACCGATATTGTAACCAACGCAAGACATGTAGTGCATCTAAGAGATGTAATAAAATACCTAAGTAACGAATCTACAAAAACTGTTTTTAGGGTTCCGTACCCAAAGGATAAAAACGGGACCCTATTACTAAGACTCCGCTGTCCGTCCGTCCGTCCGTCTGTCACCAGGCTGTATCTCACGAACCGTGATAGCTAGACAGTTGAAATTTTCACAGATGATGTATTTCTGTTGCCGCTATAGCAACAAATACTAAAAACAGAATAAAATAAAGATTTAAGTGGGGCTCCCATACAACAAACGTGATTTTTGACCGAAGTTTAGCAACGTCGGGCGGGGTCAGTACTTGGATGGGTGACCGTCTTTTTGCTTGTTTTTTACTTGTTTTGCTCTATTTTTTGTTGATGGTGCGGAACCCTCCGTGCGCGAGTCCGACTCGCACTTGGTCGGTTTATATTTTCACGTTTCTTGAGAACCTAAAGCTTTCCTAAGAATACTTATTTTTTCCGAAACCTACATTTGAAAGTAGTTAGCATGGCGCTCTAGCCGCCTTTGTTAATCGACTTGCTGAGTCTAACCTCACCGCACGTTCTCGTACCTAGGTACCTGTTATACTCGTACCTAAACACTAATAAGTGAACTCTCCAGTTTTCCAGCACTATCGAGCCATTATGGACCTGGCTGTTTCCATTACGGACCATTGTCCCTCACGGAGGCACTGGCAGCTTTGTTTGTATTGTCTGTAGTGCTGTCCGCCTTTAGGTACCGCTCTCTGAAAACAAACACCTGCAGTGATGAGCACAGAAAACAGGGGCGTTTTGAAATGCGGCGGTTTAACGATTAGCCGGATTGTCATTGCGATACGTTCTTCAATAAGGCGGCCTACGTTTAGCCGCATCGTATCTACTATTTGAAACTACTACTATACTATGGAATGCAAATAAAGATCTCTATCTCTATATCTCTATCTCTATTTAGATTGTAGAGTGACCAGTTCTTTCGGTCGCCTACGTAACCGGAGTTTAACAATGCTTGCAATTTAATTTATTTTTACCATGGTCCCACCGCACTACATGTGTTTCTTTTCCAAAAGCCTACAGCAATTAAAATGAATTCAATTACCTGAAGTTCTGATATTATTCGCTGAAGAACGTTATGATTATGATCTGGGTTTATTAGGCGTCACCAGTTTTCTTTATAACCACGTGTCACTGGATAAAATATTTTTAATGTATTTTTTTCATGATTTCCACAGATCTAGAAAGACACGCTTGTATAGTGTGTCAAAGGAATGTCTTATTGCAAACATAGACAGAGAGAGTCATACTATCTTTGTCTAACACTAGAACTAGCACTCAAAAGAAAAGGATGAGTATCGTTTTTTTGTTCCTATTTACTGACAAATTGGTTTATATATATATTATACTACTCTTTGTTTCACCATCTATATGTACATTGTTGATCTGTGATTATATCGAAGCGCGATTGATGTCATCTGTCATTCTAGTCAATAAATGTAATATGTGCTGAATATGTGAGAATATTGTTATATTAGTGTTTAACTATGGTTTAAACAGTGAACGAATATGCATATTCGTAAATAAACAGTTCGGGAATATTAGTGCTGTTGAATGTGATTTTTGACAAATGACTTATGTGTTCCAGAACGGTTGCTTTTCTCGTATTCCTGATATTAGCGTTATGCGACGCCACGCAGGAACTGAATGAACACAAGTATCTTCATTCACTGAAAGGCAAATCGTACAGAAACCATGCTTTGATCCGTGGTGTCCCTAAAGATTTCGAAGATTTAGAGTTCTTCAAGAAACTAGAAATTTTGTATAATGTCACACTTTGGAAAAAACCTACTTTGGTTCACAATGCAGTGGAGTTTAGTATAAGTCCCGATAACTTAGCTGAACTCTATAGGAATACTGCGAGGCAGCCTATTCATCTTACGACGTTGACGAAGAATATACAAAGGTATTTTTACTTGCGCAAAAATGTATAAGATTTTACTCAGTTTTATAGTATGATACAAATGACCCACTAATTTAACAATGTATACGATTCTCATAATTGAAAATGGTATTTCAGTGCCTTCGACAAACAAAACGTTCGGCCGTATACTAGAGGAACTTTGCAGTCATTTAATTGGCACAGTTACTATCGCCTCGACGACATTTACGACTGGCTCAAAGACCTTAGCGACACATACCCGGATGAAGTCCGATTGCGTACTATTGGAAAGAGTTATGAAAACCGGACAATAATGGCAGTGAAGCTTGCCTTAAAGGGATCTATAAGGAGGTAGCTATATTTACTCTCTACATAGCTTTATTATAATGAGCGGTTATTTACTGTATCATATTCGGCATCGCTAAAACCTTGAAGAAACTTGGGAACAGTGTCTCGCGACGCGTGGTGCGTTACATTCGTCAATTGGTGAATTAGCAAATCTTAAGTAAGCGTTTTATGTTCAAAATATAATATAAACTTGATATTATTCATATCTTTGTGAAAACATTTTCCTTGTTACAGATCCAAGATTATAGTCGAAGGGGGTTGTCATGGAAACGAATGGATATCTCCAGCGTTTGTTACCTACATGTTACATACATTACTAAATTTCAAAAAGTATGAAAACGAAGAATTGGAGGCTATTGCTCTCATGTATTCTTGGGTTTTCGTTCCTGTAATGAACCCAGACGGATATGAATACGCTCATATGACAGTGAGTCTGGATATTTCACATATCATTTAGGTATTCGTTGCAACCATTATGTTACAAATGTTCTTCAAAAGGTAAGTATGTACAATCATGGACCCTAGGGCGTGGCAACATACTTTACTTAGGTATACTACAGGGGCCTACTAGTATTTTGTAAACTCCGATATACTTTTTCGTTTATCGAGAGAAAGGGGAAATTACTTTTATTACTTTTATTAGGATTAAGTACTATAAAATAACTCAGCGCAGAATACAACGTAATACCGTTTCATATTTCCGACATGAAATATTTTTGTATCTTAACAAAGAGTGATGATTAAAAGTTGAAATGGAAGAAAACATCGTGCCTCGAATTTGACAGCTAAAGTAGATGTCGCTGTCACACAGTCCCGTTTTATACGGTATCTCTGATTATCAAACTTTGTCGTTTAAACCGTTTAAACAATTCAATCAACAAATCTGGTCCAGCTGTTAAACTCGGTACTATTTTTTCGCTGAATCTGCTTAACCTTTTCGACGCCGTGTCAAACACAAAAGCTGTCTCTCAGACGCCACGTCACCGAAGTGTCAAAACTGAAATTGAACTTTATGCATATGTACCTAGGTTTATGTTGCTCTGTGGTCTATGACCGATTAATACGTCTTTGGCGTTGGACCTGCGGTGCGTATTTATCGGTCATTGGCGTCCAAAAGGTTAAAACCTGCAAATGATGATGGGCTCGAGTTAATGTTCACGTCTGTCAGACAGAACCTTAAGACTTTACACATTTACCACAATTACTTACACTTTCGATTTTAGGATCGATTATGGAGAAAGAATCGCCGTGGTGGTTATGGCGTTGATTTAAATCGGAATTATGGAATCGCTTTTGGGGGTAAGTGTAGCTAACCCTAAAACCTTTTTTTTCTTTTTATTCTTTTTTTCGTTTCTGCAGCGCATCAGGCATCTTTGCACAAGCTCGCACGGATGACTATTATGCGATAGTACGAAAGAGAGTTGCCTCGTTGCTCTGCAGAGTGCGTGCCAGCTCGAACCCCATCCTGACTACTGTAGCGGGCCGATACGACTCACCTATAATGCGGCAGTTTGAGTGTGTCATAACCGCTACTAGGTGATAGGTTAAGTTATTGCTGTCTGTGTATGTTGTAAATCGCTTTCTGTTTTTGTTCCACTAACACTTAGTTTTTAATCTTAATTGTTACTAACCATTATGGGCCATTGTTGTCTTTTAAATAAATAAATTGAATTGAATTGAATTAAATCTTAAGATTTAAAGGTATTATCAATTAGGTAGTTATTTCAATATATATTATTATATGTAGTTATTATAAATGTCTTCCTTCTACTAACAGCTCACTGCCCCGACAAATCTAAGATCGAAAGTCGTGAATATTGCGGTGATAGTCCGTTCTCCGAGCCAGAATCGGAAGCCATGGCACTATTTACAAAAGAAAACAGCGATAACTTGGAGTACTACCTGTCCTTCCATTCCTTCGGACAGCACATTATTTTACCTTACTCTACAACTATAGAGCATAAAGATAACTACAATGTTGTGGTAAGTTATTATGAGATAACATGAAATTATGCCTTACATAGGCATAACATACATACATCTTATCGGAGCTTAACTTTCATGATACCTAAGGTATACTGATCATTTCTCTATACAAACTTGTAGCTTTTCTCCATGAACAACTATGTTATAGAAAATAATTTATACTGAATGTGTGTTTATCGCAGGTGCCTCATGGGGAAGGCAACTTTCAAAGGTTTTTATAGATTCCACCGGCCATATGTTTCCTCTTTTTTCTATTGGATTTTGCTTTAAGGAGTCCAGTGCATAAAAACAAGAATTTGACACTATTGATATGATAGGGGAAACCTATACTCTCGCCATCTGTAAGAAACTTCGACCAGCCAACCCCATTATTATAAGAGTTGCGTGATATGACAAAAAAAAACTCAATAAATAGGTCAAGCTCAGACTTTTAGAAAACCCGATGAGTAGGGCGGCCGGTGTCATCGCCATATAACTTATAACCTAAAAACGCTACAAAATCTCGCAAAATTGTATTGAAATGACACCTATCAGCGTATCCATCGAGTTTTGACAATACTATAAATGTTTAAAAAAAAAATACTTAGATAGCAAGCATTTCGTTCCAATTAGTCCCAAAAAATAGTATACTTACGAGATATAGATAGATAAGAAATAGGAACTTTAAATTCAATTTATTCTAAGTTCACTATCGGACGAATGTTTGAGAGACTTCAAAATGTATTTAAAAACCGCATTAAACTGAGAATTGTATCAATTCAAACTTGAAATAATTTTTCCCATGTACTTAAAGCAATACTATGTAACTCTGCGCTGAAGTCAAATGTAAATATCAATATACATAATATGAATTTAGATAAGGGAACCAAAACAAAACTATTCAAGTCCCCTCCTGTCTGCGTCTACATCTGGCAATTGAAGATAGCAGAGATAGATAGAATGCAGGGAAACTATCGTTTTACTAGAAATATTTGACCCTTTCAGAAAAAGAAGGCTGATAAGATTGCAACTCGAATACTGGAAAAACATGGTATAGAGTATACTGTTGGCAACAATTACGATATTGAGGGCGCGTAGAATTCATAGATACTTATAAGTAATGTACCTGTTTAAAATAGTGACGAATGTTATATTTATTTATTACAAACATGTAAGTTCTTATTATTTACGATACGAGATATTATTCATATAAACTAGTTTCCTTGTTGTATCATTAAATTGTCTTTTCCATCACGGAACAATGGTGTTCTGACACTTGTTACGGACCTTTGGGAGGCGTGCGCGGAGCCGAAGCCAACGCGTAGAGGGCTTTTTGGCACTTTAATGAAATGTGGGGTACACCGAGCGGATGCTGTCCTTCTCCGTGTCATGGGACGCACGCAGATAGGGTTTGCAAGACGGATCCGAAATGTATGGGAATATCCGCGGATCCGGATTCAGATCTGGATAGTTCCTTACATTTACAAAGACTATCGGAAGGAATCTAAAATTAACTGGGCTAATGGGTGAAAGCGATGGACTAAGTACTGGGCTCTGAGATAAATAAACATTCAATTGATTGTTATATCTAAACGCTTTAGTTATTTATGGCCTTAAACTGAAATCTCTTCTCTAGGATACCTGGCGTCAGGAACAAGCAGTGACTGGGTAAAGAAATCTTTGCAAGTACCGTGAGTGTTATGTCAATATTTTACTTGCGAACAGCACGTAATGTTAACAAACAGTTCCATACTCATTGTCTTCCGACTCAAGATTTTCTAAAGCAACGGCTATATACTTATTTCCTATTGTCGTAAAAAAAAACTAGGTAGGTATACGTAGATGCTGAAGGTGTTTCTATTCTAAATGTTTTTTTTTATCGACATCACTTGGATCTAATCTACTTCTACTCACTAGTCAGCCAGTGTCGTCAGTAGAATTCTTACGTCTCATCCCTTACGTCAGCGGTCGGCAACCTTTTAGCAGCCAAGGGCCACATAGTAGCTAACGAAGTTGACGCGGGCCGCACTTTGTTAATATTTATGACTTTATCAGACATTGTCGTTTGTCAATATTACATACAAAATAGCCAGGGAGGCTCGCGGGCCGCAAGCGACAGGTTCACGGGCCGCATGTGAAACGAAACTCACCAGTTACTTTGTTATGACAATTTATTAATCCAACACCAATTTACCAAAGTAATCTTCTTATATCTATTGTTTACAATCCGTTCACAACCTCGTCCGTCAGCCATATATTTATTATTGTTTTTACCACAGAGAAGGAAGCACGATACCAGTGTTGCCACATTAAACTTATCAATTACCCAAATAATCAAATAAACATTTCAAAATCATGACACTCGGCCATCCGACACCGTGCTGCCTCCTGGCGCACGATATCATCCTTAATCGAAAATCATGACACTCTGCTTTTGATTAATATTGTCACAATGAAAAACAATAAGTACAACAATATTTCTTCTTTTAAGGAACACTACTTAATAATTTACAAGTAATCCTTAAGTATTAATCTTAATTATATTTCACGCAATATTTAAAATCAACTGACTATATATTTTATAACATTTTTTTTTTTTAACGAATAAGAGCCTTGTATATGGAAATTAATAATAATAGTTTATTAGTTACTATCGCTACTATTGTTATCCTGGCTTTCATCACTGTGACTGTCATGTAATTCAAGAGTTTTGATATGTATCCATGGTCTAATTCTGTCCGCTGCTATGACGGTCGTGTAGAGTTTCCCTTTTTTGTTAAACCCTGGGACATCTGTTATCCTATATCGATCGTTTCCAAGACTTTCTGTAATTTTGTAAGGGCCTATAAACTTGGACAGCAACTTGGTGCTTTTCCCGTTATTGTCAAAATTGTTACGTGAAATCTTTACTAAATCCCCTACTTCATAACTAGCTGCAGGTTTCCTATTCTTATCATATCTCAGTTTCATTTTTGTTTGTTCTTTCTCAATATTATTACTAATAGAATTCCTTATTTCAATCAAGTCTGAGCGATTTACATTATTTTGTATATCAAGTTTATTTGCCAAACTATCGCGCATTTTCAAGCCGAACATAGCTTCAGATGGAGTTTTTTGTGTGGATGCATTAATCGTATTATTAATGCCCCACTGAATTTTTCCTAGGCACTTGTCCCAGTCGCGCTCATGGCCAAACGAGTTTTGTGCAGCTAAAGAATTAAGAATAGTTTGGTTAAATCTTTCTGCCTGGCCATTAGCTCTGGGGCAAGCGACTGCGTTCAAAATATGTTTTACTCCAAGTCCATCGCAATATGACTTGAACGCGGCTGATGTAAATGAACAACCCCGATCAGTTATTATCCTGGCTGGAGGATTAAAGTCGTAAAATAATCTGTCTAGTGTCCTTATGGTAGTTTTTGTCTTGACATCTTTTACTGCTCTAACAAAAACGTATTTAGTAAACGCGTCGACTATCGTCAGTATGTAGGCATTTCCGTCTTTACTCTTCACAAATGGACCAAGATGGTCCATGTGCAACGTATGAAATGGCACAGGAACCTTTTCAATTGGATGCAAGTGACCTGATTTTTGCTTTGATGCCGAATCTTTATGGTATGCGCACTCGAGGCACGCGGAGACGTATTTCTTTACGAATTTACGTAATTTTGGAAACCAAAATTGGGACTTTATTTTTTTCAGTGTTTTTGCATAGCCCAGATGACCTATGTCGTCGTGATTAGCACGACATATCTGCCACCGTGCGCTACGCGGAACAACTAATAGCAACTGATCGTCAATCTTTCGATAGACGGCATGATTTTTGACCACATAATTTTTACGAACGTCCTTACATTCTTGATCATCTTCCGGCTTGAGAATTTTAAGTATTCGGGAAATATCCGGATCAGCTATTTGTAAGGACAGCAACCAATTTTCCTGCGTTATCTTATATATACTAACGCAGGGGTTATCTTCCGGTTCTGCTGGTAGATTTGTGTTACGGCTTAAAGCGTCCACGTGGGACATTTGAACGCCAGGGCGATACTCAATATCGAAACTGTATTCGCTTATTTGTAACCACCACCTAGCTATCCGAGGAATTAGGTCCCTTTTGGTCAAGGTCGTTCTAAGAGCGGCACAATCAGTATAAATCTTAAAGTGGATACCTAATAGGTAAACTCTAAATTTCTTTAGTGAACATACGACAGCCAGGGTCTCTAGTTCGTAGGAGTGCAGATGTTTCTCCTCCTGAGTAGTCTGTCGACTAAAATAAGCAACAGGCTTAAGGGTGCGAGTATCATTCTGCCACTGCATTAGAATACCTCCTACTCCTAGAGAACTGGCGTCAGTATGTAACTCGGTCTCCAGTTTTGGGTCATAAAGTGCTAAAATCGGTCTACTCACAAGCATTTCTTTCAGTGTACAAAAAGCTTTTTGCTCTGTCTCTGACCACTGCCACGTGGATTCTTTTCGTAACAACATGGTTAAAGGGCGAGCAATTTCGCCGTACCCCTTTATAAATTTTCGAAAGTAGCCGGTTAAGCCCAAGAATTGGCGGACTTCGTGTACATTACAAGGCTTAGGGAACTCCTTTACCGCCAACACCTTGGCTTCCCCGGGTTGAATCCCATCAGCAGAAACGTCATATCCGAGATAGCTGACATGAGTGTCGAAGAAACGACATTTCGAAAGCTTTAACGTCAAGCCATACCGCCGAAAAAGTTTCAAAATTTCTTCCAACCGCTGAAACATCTCTTCAGCGCTCCTAGACGGTATAAGGACATCGTCAAGGTAGGCCAACGCATATTCAAAACGTTTGTTTCCCAAGATCTTATTAATCATTCTTTGAAAAACAGCGGGTGCGTTGGCCAAACCAAACGGCATCCTTTTGAACTGGTAATGGCCGTCTGGAGTGACGAATCCGGTAAGGTGTTTACTACCATCAGCCATAGGGACTTGGTAATAGCCGGACGCTAAGTCGAGGGTCGTAAAAAATTTATTGCCGCTAAGATTCGATACCTGATCGTCAATGACAGGTAGGGGGAAACGATCCTTCACAGTTTTATTATTCAGGGCCCTAAAATCAACGCAGAGCCTCTGCTCTCCCGTCTTCTTCCTTACCATCAATATAGGGCTCGAGTAATCAGAATTAGAATCCTCAATAATGTCGTTCTGCAAAAGTTCATTTATAGTTTCCCTAACTGTCTCCCGCTCGGAGTGAGATAGGCGGTAGGGACGATATATTATTGGTTTATTATCTGTTAGCTCTATCTTCATCTCCATGTCAACCACACAGCCAATCTCACTCAAGCTTGAAGCGAAGCAATCACGGTAGTTTTGTAACATTGAATAGAGTTTGTCTTTTTGCGCATTATCTAGCTCTGAGCCTGTCTTAATATCTGAGTTATTTAGGGGTTCCAACTGGGAAACATCAATGGTAATCCTGTTAACCTGGCAAGCTTCTCTTTCAATAAAAGGAATCGATCTGGAAATGACCGTGCTTTGTTCCAATTTAATGGAGTTTTGTGCCAAGTTTGAAATTACTACTTCGCCCTTACCGTCACGAAGATGGTAAGCACCTTGCAATAGTCTATACTCCTTACCAGGTTCACAGGTGGTATAGCCCTCCACGTAAATATCCCCGGTAAAGTTAGATTCAACATGAACCGGAACTGAGCATGTTTTGGAGACTTCGACCGAATTAGTTATAAGCAACTTCAAGGTCTCGGTGTCATTATCAAAGGGATTTTCATTAGGAGTTATATAGAAGACCAGACTTTTATGGTCCTTAAGAGCGGTAAGACCCGGCAGTTCCGTAAAAGTCTGACCAACAATCAATGGGGTACTCATCCATTCATCGTCTACGACTAAAACCTCTACCGATGCCTCGATTTCATCAACTTTTAAGCTAACTCGCGACTTATAATGAGGCACCACTGCGTTCGGGCCGAATCCGTTTATTACCGGTACATTATCAAAGCTCTTTGCCAGTCCTAAATTTTCTGCGTCACTTTTCCTCATTATCGTACATTCGCTACAAAAATCTACGTATGCTACAAAGCTCTGATCGTTACATAGAACAGGTTTGTAGAACTTTTCATTTGGTTTAGAGGTTACATTTATTTTCAAAATTTTCTTTTCAGCTATACCGTCAGTTCGCTTCATGTTAGTACTCACCTTCAATGGATCAAGTTTACAATCGTCAAGATCATGCCCCACCCTATTGCAGCGCCTGCACCTTATTTGCGGCTTTGTACACTTAAAGTAGGGGTGACCTTGAGAATGACAATTAAAGCATGTGATCGTGCTAGAGAATTTACCAGATTTAGCATTACTCGTTGTGTTATCCTTTTGTGTATTATTGTCTCGAATTTTACTAGTGTATGATTGATTAAATGGTTGTGTCTTTTGCGAACTCAAGTAATGTAGCAAGTCTTCGGGTTCAGAACAGTTTAACGCTTGAGCACCATTTCGAATTGATTTATCTGTGATTCCATAAATAATGCATTCTACTGCCTTTTTACCTTGGATCTCACAACGAGTAAGCAGGCTAAGCTTATCATAAAAGTATTCCCGCAGATTTTCATCATTACGAGAAGTCCGGCCTAACATCTCTTCTAAAAGCCGTCCATAGTTTTCTTCACTTGGGAAGGCTTTTTTTAATTTACATTGCCATTCTTCCCAACTGTAAACAACTGTGGGCAGGGCCTCAAACCATTTCCTTGCCAAGCCAGCTAGTTTCTGGAGTGAGAAGTGAACAACTTGCCTTTCATCCCAATTATATATATGTGAACATTCATTGACTTTTCGTAGCCAGCAGTCAATGGTTTGAGCCCTGTTTGAAGGATTGAATTCCGGGATTACATTATTCATGTTACTATTACCCAGTCTAGTAAGTTGACTATTCTCCGTTTTCCAAGTTAGTAACATATCCAGTACCTTTTCCGTTGACAATCTACTAGAAGTCTTGCGTTGCTTCGGTTGTTTGTGATAATCGAATGAGTCCGACGAAGAGATGGAACTCCTCTTTCGCTTACTCTTACGCTGCTTTGCTTTTGCGTGATCGTCTGAAGAGCTCGACGAAGAAGATGGACTGCGTCTCCGCTTGGCCTTCTTCCTTGACCGTCGCCGCCTAGGAGGCGTACCTGGCGGCGTGCCGCCTTCATCTTCTCTAACCATTGTACTTAAAAACCTGCATTGAAAAACAAAATTTCATTAACATCAAGCATCAAAAAAAACATTCCGGATCCATATCCGAATCCATATCTAAATCCATATCCGAATCCATATCTAAATCCATATCCGAATCCATATCAAATCCATGCCGGAATCCATATCCGACACCGGATCATCATCATCATCATCATCATCATCATCATCATCATCATCATCATCATCATCATCATCATCATCATCATCATCATCATCATCATCATCATCATCATCATCATCATCATCATCATCATCATCATCATCATCATCATCATCATCATCATCATCATCATCATCATCATCATCATCATCATCATCATCATCATCATCATCATCATCATCATCATCATCATCATCATCATCATCATCATCATCATCATCATCATCATCATCATCATCATCATCATCATCATCATCATCATCATCATCATCATCATCATCATCATCATCATCATCATCATCATCATCATCATCATCATCATCATCATCATCATCATCATCATCATCATCATCATCATCATCATCATCATCATCATCATCATCATCATCATCATCATCATCATCATCATCATCATCATCATCATCATCATCATCATCATCATCATCATCATCATCATCATCATCATCATCATCATCATCATCATCATCATCATCATCATCATCATCATCATCATCATCATCATCATCATCATCATCATCATCATCATCATCATCATCATCATCATCATCATCATCATCATCATCATCATCATCATCATCATCATCATCATCATCATCATCATCATCATCATCATCATCATCATCATCATCATCATCATCATCATCATCATCATCATCATCATCATCATCATCATCATCATCATCATCATCATCATCATCATCATCATCATCATCACCATCATCATCATCATCATCATCATCATCATCATCATCATCATCATCATCATCATCATCATCATCATCATCATCATCATCATCATCATCATCATCATCATCATCATCATCATCATCATCATCATCATCATCATCATCATCATCATCATCATCATCATCATCATATATATATATATATATATATATATATACAAATGCTCCTTATGTCACGGTCAAATTATCAATCAGTGATTATTTGCACAAATATTTTACATAAAGGTACTATTCATTTCAGATTCAAACAACATTAAATTTATACTTGGTCAACCAGATCCCGACAGTAGAAAAAGGCGGCAAATCTGAAAAATGTAGGCGCGAAGGGATTACGTCCCAAACCCTCAAATTCGCGCCCCCTCCCACCGACAAGACTCGGCCGACCAGCTATATCTTTCCACTCGGCAGACCGAAATGACAGTTCACAGCATGAACATAAAATGTCATTTCATACTAAGAAATGCCACTCCAGTCCACCGAATCAAAACACAGAATTCAACGTTTAATAACGGTTCTTTCACCTTTTGCATTTCAATTTCAAATTGGTAATTGTATTCTTACGCATGTGTGGCGTACTTGTTAATTTTACGACCTCAATCAAAATTAAAATGCTTATCTTCATAATAAAATAGTTCAAATAAAATAAAGATCCATTACACATACCTCTTTATTCCTTTTACGTGGGATGCACCACTTCTGAGATGAAACGAAACTCACCAGTTACTTTGTTATGACAATTTATTAATCCAACACCAATTTACCAAAGTAATCTTCTTATATCTATTGTTTACAATCCGTTCACAACCTCGTCCGTCAGCCATATATTTATTATTGTTTTTACCACAGAGAAGGAAGCACGATACCAGTGTTGCCACATTAAACTTATCAATTACCCAAATAATCAAATAAACATTTCAAAATCATGACACATGCGGCCCGCGGGCCGCGGGTTGCCGACCGCTGCCTTACGTAATGGACGTACTTAATGAGTAGGACAACCAACAGAAAAGTTACATGGACACTTAATAAATTAATTCATTATCATTAATAATCCATGACCATGTTTTACTATTCGCTGTGCAACAGTCTTATAAAATACAAATATTTATTTCAGCTACGTGGCGACCTTTCAGCTTCCCGATACGGGTGTCCACGGATACGCATTACCCCCGGAGCGAATCTTGCCCACTTGCCAGGCAACAATGGACGGCATGCTGCTTTTTTTCGATCCGGACATAGATAAATTCTTAAGAAGTGGCGATAAAAATACACAAGAAAATCGTATCCATGTCACAGTTATCCTATTTTGTAACGTGGCTCTTTGTTTTTTGTATATAGTCCATTAACTTTACTTGCACGCCACTTAATAAATAATGCATGGCTATTCAATTATTGCATATAGAATATGTAAATAACGGATTATTTAGTAAAATGTTGTATTAAATACATTAAAACGGGCTTTAATACTGACCCGTTTTAATATATCTAATATGTATATATCTCACGGTACCATTGTTATTAAAATTTGAGTAAAATTTTGGTTTATTTTAGTAAAAAAAGACAGACAAGGTTGGTTTGAGCAACTTTAGTTTAACCGTAGGAAATGCTAGGAACTGGGTTTAAAAACTCAGCTATATTTTCAAACCTCTTTTCAATAAAAAAAATGTGTGAAAAGTGTAGACACATCATGACAGTGTAATCGTATAAGTAATTGAAAGTTTTGAAAGTTGGTTTTAAAATTAATGTGTTTTCTGTGTTTCATGTCTAATAATAATGAAAAATCTGTAATGTATTTCATAAATGCTAGTTTTTTTATTTTCTTATTACTAACGAGATGTGACAGCAAAACTTATAAAAATCACGCGTTGCTCCGTGGCGTTCCGTATGATGAAACAGAGTTGATATTCTTCAAAACACTGGACAAGATTTACGATGTGATGTGGTGGAAGGAACCAACTTTTGTTCAAAAACCAGTGGAATTCAGCATTAGTCCTAATAACTTAGCAAAACTGTATATGGATACGGAGAAGATGAGCGTTCGCTTCATTATTGTGATCAGGAATTTACAGGGGTACGCTAATGAAAGTGTGTACACGGGTACAAATATTATGAATAATCAATAATTGCTTCTGTTTATCAACGTTGCACAATGTGGCCTTCTTATAGTGTCAGTCGATAGTATTAGTTAGGAACCTAATTTATTTAACCTTTTAACCGCCGTAGACTGATATATAAGACATAGAAAATCGGGCCCATTTCGCCGCTGTCTGATAAATAAGACAAAACTTACGTAACTTCGTACCCCCCGGCGACACGAGCACGCTCGATGACGTATTCTACGGCGGTTAAAAGATTAAAAAGGATTATTCTTTCCAATTACTAATTCAATAACGCAAATATATTTTAATTTGGTACATATATAACGTAGCTAAGAAGTAGAGGTACCAATGAATCAATACAAATAAATAGAACAGTACGTGCAGATTATGTTTAATTTTGTGTTTGTGTTTTTCAGTGCCTTCGATAAACAGAAAGCCAGTCCTTATTTCAGGCGTAACATGGAATCCTTTAACTGGCACAGCTACTATCGCCTAGACGACATTTATAACTGGCTTAAAGATGTTAGCGCTCGACACCCAGAGGAGGTGCAGCTTCGGAAAGTTGGCACAAGTCACGAAAACAGAACAATTATGTCTGCAAGACTGACATTGAAAGGGTCCATAAACAGGTTAAAAAAATGCAAATTATAAGGAGCTTTGGACCATACGGGATTGTTACGCCATTTAGGGTCCTAGCTAAATTGGTTGACCATACTTACGCTATGAATGCCCAATTTAGCTAGACCCCTAAATAGCATAACAATCACGGAACCGCAATACTGATTCAATGAAATACTATAATAAATTATTAATAATGTCGAAGAAATTGTTGCATTTCACACCACGAAAAATTGTTTTAGTTATGTCATATTTCCAGTTCACAAGTGGATGAGACTTTGATAAAGTATTATGTCCTGGAGGTCTTATTCAAGAATAGGCATGTTTTACATTTTACTTTTAACCTTTTCGACGCCGTGTCAAACACAAAAGCTGTCACGCTGACGTCACGTCACCGAAGTGTCAAAACTGAAATTGAACTTTATGCATATGCACGTAGGTCTATGTTGCTCTGTGATATGTGACCGATTAATCGGTCTTTGGCGTTGAACCTACGGTGCGGATATATCGGTCATTGGCGTCCAAAAGGTTAAACTTGAGTCCTTTAGATAATCTTTGTCTTTACAGATCCAAAGTGATAGTGGAAGGAGGTTGCCATGCGCGTGAGTGGTTGTCTCCGGCGTTTGTAACTTACATGTTATACACATTGTTAAACGCCAAAAAGTATAAAGACCAAGAGCTGGAGCATATCGCCTACACGTACACTTGGGTTTTTATACCCGTCATGAACCCAGACGGATATGAATATAGTCATACGACGGTGAATTGTAATGCCTGATTAATTGTGTAATTAGAATTTTAACGGGAAAAATACTCATTGAATTGTTTCATGTAATGTTCAAAATACATGTTTCTTTCTGGAATTTTTAATTCTGTTATAAGACTTGCTAACACTCGGAGGAATAATCATATGGAGTGGTGACACGCACTAATTTCTATGTGAAAAATTCTGCCGTTTTCGGCGCGGGGGGCGAGGAACGCACACAAATAATGTAAACACCAATGCAGTTTTCGCATGCGTCGCTACACACGCACACGACAAAATTATCAAACACTAGCATAAACTATATTCACACAAATACAAGAACAAACACAGACAACCCCGTCCGTGAACGAGATGATGTCAGTTCTAAGTAAACGTAGAAGTGCGAGGGACTTGTCGATAATATTGTCGATATTTTATTGACTGAATTTTAACTGTCTGCTTTAGTCAATTATAACCATCAAAAACACAATTATATATAACCATCAAAAACATTACATGTAAAAAGGTGCAAGTCTCGCAACGCTTCTACTACAAAAAAGTTTTGAGATGTAATGCTAATGTGAAACCAAGTCGGTTATTTTAATCAGTGCCAGGGGGTGTTAAAACCGTATCAATAAGATATCTTTAATTTGTAATAAGTATAATGACTTGGCCATCGCACGGCTGCATAATGACATAAGGATCATCGTCACCTACTAAAAATAATTCTAATTGAACATAACGCTAGCGCAGCTAGCGCTAATTGCTGTTTGAGCATTACACATATTTACGAGTACGGTACGAGTAAATCATTATGTGCGATTGCCAAGTCATTATATCTTATTGATACGGTTTTAATACCCCCTGGCACTGATTAAAATAACCAACTTGGTTTCACGTTACATCTCAGAACTTTTTGTAATAAAAGCGTTGCGAGACTTGCACCTTTTTACATGTAATGTTTTTGATGGGATCTCATCTCTTTTTGTAGACAATCCCTCTTTTCGGGTACTCATACCCATACTATGTATACATATATCATAACTAAACACATACTCACATCGTACATACATCGTAGTGTACCTTTACTTTACCTACTATTTGTAGGAACTGCAACAGTAACTTTGTAATAGCATATATTTATATGGAATTACAAACTTACTTATGCAGTTCTTAGATCTTTAAAACGTGACTGATATTGCAATATTTTTAGGTTTTCGGTGGCTTGATAAGCTGAAAACTATTTATGTTTAAAATTTATTGCATCTTTTGGAAATCTAAAAAAATAAATCATAATAACAATATATTGTGGCTGGTCGTATACCTATTGCCTAATATTAACCTAAATTGTTCATTACAAAACCCGCAAACTAGAAAGAAATACCTTGAATACTAAGATCCCCTTCAGTCGCGTATTTCGTACATGATTCCAATGGATAGTGTAACAATTACAACTTGAAGCTTTTGCCACTTGTGGTCTCGTTAAATATATAACCCACTATAAATTTTTTGCTATTTAGATTAATAACTTACGTAAAATAACCATCACAAGTTGAAACTAACCCAAATATGTGAACTTTTGGCATTAGAATAACAGTGACATTAACAGCGTGACGTTCGGTCATATTGAAGTCTGAACTCCTAGTACAGCGTTAATACAAACAGTCCAAAAACTCCTAAGATTTTAAACTTCCCGCTATGTTTTGAGTATGTTTGCTACTGGTGAACATAGAATACTTCCACACGGGAGTGTTTTTCGGAAAGAGACTAAAAGTATCCCAAAGTAAAATAATGCTTGCAGGTTCGTGCGTGTAGAGGGGCCATAAAGCGTTCCTTTTTATTACAATTTAGTCTACTCAAACTGACTACCCGATTATTGCCTGTGAATGTGTGCGTAGACGTCATTGAGAATATCTCCGTCTTTCTCTAAGACGCAAGCGTGAAAGGGATAGATCTTGGTAGCATCGAACTTTACGACTTTTGACCTCTTCCTCGGTTATGGTAGCCTGGTACTTTTGGTAAACATTTGTCTTAATAAATCACTGGTCGTCGGTTGCATATCGCTAATAGGTACGGGGCAAATAACCTCTTCCTCAGTCATGGTATCCTGGTACTTTCTGATTAATGTTTGTCCCAGTATGTCGCCAGTATGTCGCCATTATGTCGCCGTTATGTCGCCATTATGTCGCCGTTATGTCGCCAGTATGTCGCCGTTATGTCGCCAGTATGTCGCCGTTGTGTCGCCAGTATGTCGCCATTGTGTCGCCAGTATGTCGCCATTATGTCGCCAGTATGTCGCCGTTATGTCGCCAGTATGTCGCCGTTATGTCGCCAGTATGTCGCCAGTATGTCGCCATTATGTCGCCATTGTGTCGCCAGTATGTCGCCATTATGTCGCCAGTATGTCGCCAGTCGCCAGTATGTCGCCAGTCGCCATTATGTCGCCAGTATGTCGCCAGTCGCCATTATGTCGCCAGTATGTCGCCATTGTGTCGCCATTGTGTCGCCAGTATGTCGCCATTGTGTCGCCATTATGTCGCCGTTGTGTCGCCGTTATGTCGCCGTTATGTCGCCATTATGTGGCCAGTATGTCGCCATTATGTCGCCGTTATGTCGCCATTGTGTCGCCATTATGTCGCCATTATGTCGCCATTATGTCGCCATTATGTCGCCAGTATGTCGCAGTTATGTCGCCAGTATGTCGCCGTTATGTCGCCATTGTGTCGCCGTTATGTCGCCATTATGTCGCCAGTATGTCGCCAGTCGCCATTATGTCGCCAGTATGTCGCCAGTCGCCATTATGTCGCCAGTATGTCGCCGTTATGTCGCCAGTATGTTGCCATTGTGTCGCCAGTATGTCGCCATTATGTCGCCGTTATGTCGCCAGTATGTCGCCATTATGTCGCCATTATGTCGCCGTTATGTCGCCATTATGTCGCCAGTATGTCGCCGTTATGTCGCCGTTATGTCGCCAGTATGTCGCCATTATGTCGCCAGTATGTCGCCAGTAAAAGAGTATAAAAGGCAGGAGCGGACCGCCGGTATTCATTCATTCTTCAACCATCGGCTAGCAGTGACTCTGGTTCTCGGGCGTTTAAATATTCGGTGAGCAAAGTTCCTCTACTACTGTTACTATGTTTGTTTTTGCCGGGAATTATCCTGGTGAATTTAAACGTGGAAATGGTGTCTGTGTTTGGTTTTACGGGGACAATATCGTCGTAAAGCTGATCTTAGACTTTTGTGGAGATTCTTTGTTACCGTGTACGGGATTTAAATATAGTGAAGTTTCCTACGCAGTGTTTTTCTAAGTGCCGCCACGTTATGCAGGGACAATATCGTTGCATAGCAGGGACTTGGAAAGCGTGTCTGTGTTTAGTTTTACGGGGACAATATCGTCGTAAAACTGAACTTGGGCTATTGCGGGGATTCTTTGCTACTGTGTGTTGTTATAGTGAAGTTTTCTACACTGTGTTTTCTAAGTGCCGTCACGTTATGCAGGGACAATATCGTTGCATAACAGGGGCTTGGAAAGCGTGTCTGTGTTTGGTTTTGTGGGGACAATATCGTCATAAAACTGAACTTAGATAGCGGTGTTTAAGGGAATTTCACTTCTGTGTTTAGTTAGTTTGATTTTGTGAGTAGTTTGGTTCGTAAAAATTGAACCTAGTTATTTTTAGTGTTTTACTATGGGGTCTTTTGCTATATAGTTTAAAACCAGATCATTGTTTGGACTGACTGTTTGTCCGACTGGACCGCTCACCCCTTGCGGTGTTAAATGTGAGCTGTCTAGGAGTCTTTTTGCTCCAAGATGAGGGTTATCTTGGCACCTTCTCTTTACCAACATAGAAGGTGAAAAACGTCTCCCTCCTTAGCTCTCCAATGTCCAGCTGTTAGATGAATAATGGGGATGTCACGTGCGCATCATCCGGAGTAATCTGGGCCCATTTGAAATCTACAGTATTTGGAGGCTTCGTATATTAAATATATTTATTTATACCACTTATATACATAATAGGGCCCTGTCTTACCCATGTTGCCACCCTGCCTTTGTGCAACCCGCCATGGGGGGAGACAAGTCCACGAGCTGTTAGGTTGCATTCTCGGAATCGCTCGCCGAACTCTTACAGCTTCTTAGTAGGGATACACTTGCGTATATTCCAAAGTACCAGGTCGATGGTAAGTACGAACTGTGCTTTGGTTATACTAGAGTAGGGACAAGGGTAGGTTTAGGGTAAAATCACACACTAATTATTCGGAATTTAGGGTTCGTTTTAGTCTTGGTCTGTAAAACTGATATATTTCTTCTTTTTAAGGGACTTCAACTACGGTTTCACTATACTAAAATTGTGCGTTAATAGGTAAAGGGTTTCAACTGCTAAAATCTTCCAATATTTTCATTTATTTGGGGAAAATAATTAATGTAAAATCTTATCTCCATTTTTATTTATGAAATTCTGGTTTTCTGGTGTAAAGACGAGGTACTGAGTATTACAATCATGTTTCTAAGGTATTTACACAATTAAATCTTAAATATCAAGTTGGGATTAGGAACACAGTCTATTCGGAGATAGAAAATCGACGTCTAGCTGTTTTAGGGAACCTTTGGCAGGCAAGAGTAATCCAAAGGATAATTTGAGTGAAATAATGCTCATCTTGATATTTCAGTCTCGTAAAATATAATATATTTTTAACAAATAAACTTAGTACTTCGTTTATACTTCTAAAATACTAGAAATACAGTTTATATTTTAGTTCTGGGGAATGGAAATGGGATTCGCATCCCTAGTTTTTGAAATAAAAAAGAATAGTAATTTTGATGACTGATGGATACTTTGACACTTCTTTCCATAGCCATCTAGGTACGCATAGGTTCCGAAGTGTTGGTCATAGTCCGTCTGGCTAAAAGGTAGGGTAGGAGTTCCAATTGACCTTGCTGATTGGACTAGGAGCCCCCAATCCTGCATCGAGCGTATGGGTAGCATATTTCGTATAGAAGCTGATAGTTAATAATATTAACTTGAAATGCTAGATGTAAATGGGCTTACCCCAGGAGTGCTACTCATATGTTATCCCGGAGGCTTAATAGATTGTAGCAGGCTTTTACCAACCCCATTTTTAAACTCATTTTATCAAATATATTTCTTTTATATTGGTATTATCATATATGCTGCATTTACCTAAATAATATCATTTGAAGTAAAATATAACGCCATTGGCATTACACTAATAAAATCTATTGACTTTAGGTACTAAATTCTAGTATTTTAATAAATTTTTCTAGTAAGTTATTCGTTAACATCATAATAAACGTGCTTCCAATTTCATAATATATTTATCCTAAAGTCCAGGTAATTGTATATTAAATCAGAGTCCAAAATATAGCTGATATTCATTAAAGAACTTAGGGTACCGCGGTTCACTTCGAGGGGTCCTAACGCTAGACTAGACGATCACGACTAAATCACATGGCCATATTCTAAGGGTAAATCTAAAGAGGGTGTTTATATCATGGTTAGTTAAGTAAGTAAGTAAGTAGGTAGTGGGAGGTTACATATATTTATAATGTTCATATAGATTTTATCGATATTGGTTTTTATGGTGTCCCATCGCTAACTATGGTAGAGTGATACCAGATTAATAAATTAAAAGTGCCTATTTATGGAAAATGACGGCAGTAAATACCTTAAAATAAATAAAATACAATACACGTATTGGACATGTCAAATAAAAAATATACGATAGAAACTAAGAGAAAAATGAATTTTCAAACAGTTGTAGGGTAGGTGCGTTAGTTTTCGTCCAGCTCTAGTTTTCATCCACTTGACGAAATTGAATATAAATCTACATTGCTGCACAAATTTGGACTTAATGTAATCCTTAAGCCCTTGCTACACGGTCGCCAACAAGCCCCTCAGACCGCGTGGCCTTGGTCTGGACGGACCGTGTAGACAGTTGTTTCCAACAAAATTTGACCAAAACTGACCAAGGTCAGACCAAGGACAGACGGTTAGAAGGCTTGTCGGCGACCGTGTAGCAAGGGCTTACATAAAAAATGTATTTGGCAAGTAGCAAATTAAATATCAAATATGTTATTTCCTAATCTGTCATGTGGACGAAAACTAGAGACTCCATGGACGGAAACTAGCACAATGACCCTATATCGGTAATATCACGTTATTTATGATTTATACTATTTATTTCATTGAATGGATTATGTTGATATAAAAATAAGGTGTTATAGAAAAATAATGTGTTAAGTATATACATTATATAATAATAAGCAACGCAAATTAGAAGTTAGGTATACCTATTACCTAATGAATATTTAGAAAGTCTTCTTTAAATATTACCCTAAATTAGATCTAGTGCCATGAAGTGGTATCACTTTCAGATTGACAATGTTTTTTAGTTTTTTGCTAAATTAGTGCACTATTTGATAATATTTACATGTAATAGTACTTACATATGAAAAGAAACGTGTTCTTTAAGTACGCTAGATGTGTCCGATCGGTTTTTACAGGAGAAAACGCTACAATTCGGCATTTTCTGCTCCTAACATTCCACTTAGACTGACGTTTGCTGAATGGCGTATGACGTATGGCAACTAGTTTTTTATAACCTCCTTGACCGGCGGCCGCCGACTTTTGGCAGAGGGGAACGCCTGTTAATGGCGGTTCCTGTTGGTTTATTATTCCGAGTGCTAACAGCGTATGAAGAATTTCTCATTTTGCTCTTATTACCTTAATAAGGTAAAATAATCTAAATAAAGCAGCCATATCTTAAGAAGCCTAAAACACTTTACCACAGCAGGTCTTAAATGATCTCTTTATTCTTCAAAAACTGACGAGATAGTTGCATTTTATCAATAAGAGTTAACACTCTAGTAATAATAGGTATAATGCAAATTTTAGGTAATATTTTCTTTATTTGTTTTACAAGGGAGCCAAGTTATTGTTTAACTCCCTCATCCCAGCCCAGTCTATTAATCACGATCGTAGTGAAGCGGTTTGTAAAGGAAAACTTGAGCGTTGCTAGGGATTCAAGGCACGACGGTTAAACAAACTTACAAATCATCATTTAATAGTAAATTCTACCAACCAACATGAGAAAACAACTTAAATTTTGCATAAAATTACTTTGCCACTATTGTGCATAAAATGCAACTTTCTATTAGTTTTTGAAAATAGTATTTACGAGCAGGTGTGGTGAAAATAACTAATTATATATTGCATTTTAGGATCGCTTATGGAGGAAAAATCGTCGTCCTGGCGGCGGTGTAGATTTAAATCGAAACTATGGTATTGCATTTGGAAGTAAGTGTCATTATTTTGTGATGTTTTATAATTCGATGGTCCACCTACCTTCGTAACTTTCCAACAATAATATTCAATAAAACTTTCCAACCTAGCTCACGGTGCAAGTACTTATCCAACCAGTATCAAGTATTGTGGTGATAGCCCTTTTTCCGAACCGGAGACATATTCAATGGCAACAATGGCAAGAGAACATAGACACAAGTTAGAGTACTACATTTCATTCCACTCTTATGGCCAGTTTTTAATCATACCTTACACACATTTGATGGAACATGAGGATAACTATGACAAAGTGGTAAGCTACCTCTGTTTTTAAAACTTAAGTGTTCGATGTACTCCTCAATTAAGCTCTTCGACAGTAAATGAAGGAACTCCAGGATAGTACTAATCTTCTTTTATTAACTTAACAACTAGATACATGTAATCGTTTAGGTTTTTGGGAAATCTATACCTACGAGATATGTGCAGCCGCTTCGGCTGTACGGTGCAGTCTAAATGTAGATATGCGGAACGGGAGCCGTGACGTATGTGTGTGACGTCATGTGTCGTCAACTGGTCTTCTGCCGAGTAGGTACTTATGTTGCGCCAACATTAAGTCTTTGTTTTTGCATTAAAAAGCTTCAACACGATAAAAAATTGTTATTAATTTCAGAAAATAATGGCTGATAAGGCAGCTACACGAATGAAAGACAATCACGGGATTACGTACACAACAGGCACTTCTTACGAAACAGTGGGCAAGTACCTAATACAATACAATTTTAAAAGTCACGTAACTGGTAGCATGCCCTCCCATTCCGAAGGCCGTATAATTCTTTTTAAATCGATATCATAGATGGCGCTATATGTCACAATCGGCGATAACGAAATTTTTATCTTACAGATTAAGATGTATTAAGAGACATTTAAAGTGTCATAAATTAAAAACATTATAAATGAAATACAAACATTAATAACAACACGAATTCAATGCATTCATTTTCGAAATTTGAAATCACAATTATATCGCGACTGACTACGTTATGAACAACAGCGCAGGACAGTTATGTGGAGCTGTCGAAGTAATATTGAATATTCTCACTAGATGGAGCCACCACGGTTCTAATATGTGGAGTTTGATTTAGAATAATTACATTTGAGTTATGAATTACGAAATTTAGTACATAATGTAAAAAAAATAGATCGGTCAATAAACAGGCCTACTCTAAATGAGTACCTATTTTTTTAAAAGTAGGCCTGACGTTAAAATATAAATTAAAAAAACTCGTAAGCCGATGTTTTTCAAAAGAAATGAATGCTTTGTTTTTAAACACAATGCAAGTTTTTATTTCGCTTGATGTCCAAGTCAAACGCACATTTTACTCCTTTATTGACCGACGCGTTTGCGAAGGTCTCCGTTTTAACTCGCGCCAAATTTCGTTTGAGGAGAACGTTCTCCTCGGTTTAATTCTCAACCGATTCTCATCAAATTTTGTGACCAGATTCTAGGATAAAATAGTTTTTTTTTTAATGTGATTATTTCAAAATTGCGGAAACAAATATGTAGTCGTATCAATATTATAAGAGCATTTCTTTTCTTTTTCAGATATATTTACAGTGCTTGGCAAAAATGTAGAAATGTTGTATAGGCGGTATTTAGATATGTATGTAGGTTTTTACTCGAATATAAGTAGCCAAATTTCGTCAAATTGGCTAAGTGCTATCATGGTGCAGTTTGCAAACAGTTGCTTTGATGCATGGAGGTTCCAAGTTCGAACCCCAGTAAAGTGCGCTGCTAACTTTTTGTAAATTTTTACACTTATATTATTGTATTATGTATTATTATTTGTGCAAAGCACGGGTTAAACGTATTCGTTTCATTTTTCCAATCTTTTATAAACTTTTTGTTAATTTAGTTTTTCTAAATAATTCTAAACGGCGTACCCATATATTTTTTATTCAGTTTTAAGCTATGCTCGCGAGGTCTACAGTTTATTAATTTCCTTGTTGTAAACGATGATCGGCTTAAACCGCGAAAATCGAAGTTTGTAAACTTCATGAGGTAGAACAAACTAAATTGACAGCGATTTTGATAACACAGACTATGCAAGTGTTCTTTTAATTACATAATCTAATAGAAGTTTGATGTTTAAAATAACACTAATAAAATATGCTTGGTATGACTCATGCAACTATCTCTGTCACTCGAATTACAACTTAATGTGAGTAAAAGAGCCCAAAATTTGCAATATTCGGTGTTCGCGGGTCGCGGGGCCTGCCTAGTCGAATTTTTGTTGACGGACAAACTCCGACAATGACTGCACTCATGACTACGACGGGAAGTATGGGGGTGGTCATGATTTGGTCATGGACTGGCCACGGTGTGACATGTGAGTTATCCTTGAAAAAAATGCTACCTAGGTGTTCGTATTTCCAATGCAAGGTCATGACCGCCATGACTGGTCAAAAGTCGATGTTTCGCTTCTAAACTGAACACAGTGCGCGTTTGCAAACTTGAATTGACAATACGGTGTGTTATATCTATAGGTTTGTATTTATTTTTAATTTAATACGAGTACTTATGTCCTCAATCGCTCCAGCGTCTCAAGGCCGCACAGCGACGTGCACACGCACACTCGGATTAAGTACTAATTGTAAGGTGCGTCTGTGTGCTTACGAAAACTACCATACAACTAGGTACATAGGCGTGAACGCTGAACGCCACAGTCATTCGTGCCGTCCTCTTCTTCTTTCTAATAGGAGCGACAGGGACAGCATGCACGGTTTGAAACTTCTAACAGTTCTAACCATGTTAATAAAAGAGGGACGGGCAATATATCTCGCCGCGAGATACTGTCGTGCCTATCATGGGCTAGCCCGGCTGTAAGTATTTGTTTTTAGTGCAAATATTTCCTTTTTGTATTTTAAAATACTACAAAATAAATCGTGTTACTGCCGTTTGTACGAGAATGTAAATTTTTAACATGAAATAAATGTTTAATAAATAAATAAATATTATAGGGACATTCTTACACAAATTGACTAACGATACAAATGTGTAATATACAATTAATACTTAAATACACAGAAAATATCCATAACTCAAGAAGAAATATCTGTCTCATTATATAAATAAATAACACTTTATTTTCAATATAAAAAAATCGATCGAGTAGGTAATTCAAGGTAACTTTTTTTGTAACGTTGTGGACCTGCTACTTACGGGTTAAACACCCTGACCATGGAAACCGGCATACCCTTATTATTTTCCCTCCTCTTTTTTATTTCTGAGACTTGGTGCGCGACTGACACTATCAATAGCTGGCGCGCTCGAGTAACATTTTTAATAACTAATCCGTTTTGTATATATATTTTCTTAGGTACAGTCAGCAGCAGAAGTTGCTAAGCGGGCGAGGCGTTCATAATTACCTTGACGCGCTCTTATTCACTTAACAATAAAGTCGCGTCAAGATTATTTTGAACACCTCGCCCGCTTAGCAACTATTGCTGCTGACTGTACATGATAGGACAAGTACGGCTACCATTAATTGACATTTGACTTTTACGCCACCGACTGCGTGAACTCGATCGCACCAATACATCAATGCGAGTGCGAGCGAGATAGACTGCGATCGACTTCATGCAGTCGCTAGCGTACCTAAACGTCAAATGCCAACTCATGATAGCCGTAGCGAATAAGCTACAAAACTTTTAGTAGTTAAATAAAAAAATGAATAAATCGGAAATACAATTAGTTTATTTATTAATTTAAAAGCATGGCAAAAAAAACGTTACACACATTTTTTATTGCAATATTACGAAATAGAATGTAAAACACGCAAAGCAACGTACATATATGGGGCATTATCTATGAAAAGGGACCTTATTGTCGATGGCGATTACGCCGCACAGCGTCGCGCGGCATTGTATTTATATCAGAGCATCGTTAATAACGGCGTAAGCGCCATCGACAATAAGGTCCCTTTTCATAGATAACGTCACATATGCTACT
The DNA here is from genome assembly GCF_948474715.1 of Cydia amplana. NCBI lineage: Eukaryota > Metazoa > Arthropoda > Insecta > Lepidoptera > Tortricidae > Cydia > Cydia amplana. The sequence goes on from NC_086085.1 coordinate 8,235,685, forward strand.
TAGGACGGTGCGCTTTTTTAGTATGGGATTGGCGGATTGGGTATCTGCATGTACTATGTAAGTACTAGTATTTTATGGGGCATTATCTATGAAAAGGGACCTTATTGTCGATGGCGCTTACGACGCACGGCGTGGCGCGGCATTGTATTTATACCGGAGCATCGTTGATAACGATGTAGGCGCCATCGACAATAAGGTCCCTTTTCATGGATAACGTCACATATGATCTGTGATCCTTACAAAATACCTACTCCTTCCTTTCCTATATACATGGTCTTTTTAGGGTTCCGTACCCAAAGGGTAAAAACGGGACCCTATTACTAAGACTCCGCTGTCCGTCCGTCCGTCCGTCTGTTTGTCACCAGGCTGTATCTCACGAACCGTGATAGCTAGACAGTTGAAATTTTCACAGATGATGTATTTCTGTTGCCGCTATAACAACAAATACTAAAAATAGAATAAAATAAAGATTTAAGTGGGGCTCCCATACAACAAACGTGATTTTTGACCGAAGTTAAGCAACGTCGGGCGGGGTCAGTACTTGGATGGGTGACCGTTTTTTTGCTTGTTTTGGCTCGACTCGATATTTGTTTATGGTGCGGAACCCTCCGTGCGCGAGTCCGACTCGCACTTGGCCGGTTTTTTATTTCATAATAAATCTAAGAAAATACCGCGTAGTATTATATCTATATCTCTAGGTACTAATATGGGGCATTATCTATGAAAAGGGACCTTATTGTCGATGGCGCTTACGCCGCACGGCGTCGCGTGGCCTTTTATTTATATCTGAACATCGTCAATAATGGCGTAAGCGCCATCGACAATAAGATCCATTTTCATAGATAACGTCACATATATATTTAGATTTTAATATGCGCATATTTTTTCAAGTTATTACTTTCGATTTTATTTAACGGACGTTAAAAATAGATTGTTTCGTCGGCGCGACCTTGGGCTTTGGGCCTCTCAAGGCCATGTGGACGGCACGCGGCAATGCAACGCTTAGCTCCAAGAATTATTTTATTAAAACAGATCATACCGCAATGCCGTGTTCTTTCTGCCCTAATGTGAAGCATAGGTACCTACTAGATACCTTCAAACCAGCATAAGAGTCCTCTTTGATTATGCATTATTATTGTGTATCTCAAAGTCACAGTTATGCTGGTTTACCCGAACGCTTGTCGTGCTGATTTGCCGAAGCAAGGTAAGCGATAAGAATACGACCTGTGATTTGTAACGAAACTTTGACGCCTTCGCCTATACTAAAGTAGGTACCCATTCAAACTTCTATTTACAATACAAAAAAATTAACAAAAAAATTAAAAAGTCAAATTGATTTCATAATCGTAAATTATGATATGTAAATAAATTTCAATTTTGTCGCCGATGGCTGAGACGCCATCTAGTAATGATTGACCTTAAAAATGAATGTGATGTGTAGGTTTAGTCCGTGAAAGCTACAACAGATGTCGCGCGAGAGGTGTTTTGACGCCATTTCAACGCATGTTTGTCGTAAGAGTTTTATTAGCTCCGAGGGGCTCCGTGCGCCATCTAGTTTGTTACTGTGAACTAAAAAATTGCCTACAAGTATTTGCTACTTAGGACGGTGCGCGTTTTTAGTATGGGATTGGGTATCTGTACTAGTATTATATGATCTGTGCTGGTAGTGATCCTGGTTCGAATCCCAGAAAGGGCACATAATTAATGTGATGAGCACGGATATCTTGACTGTTTCTATGTATTTGATTATTTATTTGTCTTAAATTATCTATCAATTATACTGGGTAATATTTTTTAAGTGATAAGTATGAACATGTACCTACGCAGTTTACTATAGCAGCAACTCTGAAACCACAAATAAATCCTGATCTTCATACATTGTGTCAAACCTCTTTTCAACTTTTCTCCTCTTTTTCGTGGCTGTATAACAAAAGTTGCTTACGGTGATGAGTAAGTCGCGTACATCCTAATTATATTTTGTCATCTAAAAAAACATGTCTCGGCCTTTATTTAGTACCGGTATATGGGTTGAAATTCAACTTACCGAGGGACTAGATTTTGTGCAAAATAATTCCAGAATACTTATACATTTAATATTAATTTATATTTACTCATAGTTAAAGACCAATCCTCGACTGTATTTTAAAGTCATTTAACAATTTCCTATTGATTTTCTATAGATATTCGATGAATACATACATTTTTAAGAGCAAATTTAGGACAAACTTACAGATTGCCAAAATAAATATTAAAGCCCAACTTTTTGCAGGATACTTGGCATCTGGAACGAGTAGTGACTGGGTGAAGAAAGCCTTAAATGTATCGTAAGTTCATATACACAACTGGTATTGTATTTTTTTAAATTAAATTTTGAAACATAGACGTAAATAGATATCATACACTAAAGAAAAAGCGACCAAGGCCGCCAGTGGCCGGATGCTCTAGTGGTCAGGACGTTAGCAGCGTAAGCTAAATATATACGCGGGTTCGATTCCCGCTTCGACCACCGGTGGACTTGGTCACTTTTTCTGTGTATGTGTTTTTAGTGTATGATGTCTATTTCAGTTTATAATTTATATAGTAGTGCGACTACTTAAAAACACAAATCAAAATATTTCATATAATAATTTGATTTGTCCCTAGTTTGAATTTTGTATGTTCCTAGAAATAACAACAGGTGATCTACAAGCATTATTCTTATGTGGTTATTTCTAAACTACTAAGTACTAAAGTCCGTCAGCAGTTATGTTTTCCCACCGGTAAACCTAAACACTTCAGCAGCGGTAGCATGGTCGCATTTTTATCGCTTGTCACCATGCCTGTCAGGTTCAAACAAGTATGTGATGTAAGTGAGAAAGTGACGGGCGTAGTGACAAGCGATAAGCGATAAAAATGGAATCATGATGCGCCCGCAGTTAATATCTCGTCCACTTATATAAATTTATTTCGTTTTATTGTTTTTTCAGTTATGCTTTAACAATTGAGCTCCCCGATAAGGGGTCCCACGGCTTCGCGCTGCCGCCGGGGCGAATCCTGCCCTCCTGCCAGGCCGTTATGGACGGGCTGCTAGAAATCCTTGCTCCCCAATCTAAAAGATTCTTGAGGATGCATGAGAGCGCCGCACGGAAAAACCAACTCTGTGTTAAAGTTATATTTGTTTGTAACGTGTTTGTGTATATTATGAGAGATATTATGAGATTATTAAATTATTTGTGGTAAAGTTAAAACTCGTATCAGTTTTTTTGTAATTAATGTAATTATTATCATACATTTCAAATCAGCTCTTATCAGTGAGTCAGTTTATCTCTCTCGCTCTTTAAACTTCTCTTTGACAGTCTGATAGATACTTTTTTTAGGTGCATGTACCTTGTACATAGAGCTGCAAAAGTGCATGGACACTGTGAATGAAGTTCCCGATAATTACCCTTAAATCGTCATGAAATTCATTCATAAAATATCCAAGCTATTTGAAGCTGGGTGTACCCTGGCTGGGTGCGTGTAAAAAACCTTACTCTTGGTCTGTTTATGAACGACAGTAAGTACCTAATTACTTTTAAAACTCAGTTTGGCTCTCAATAATGACCCTTAAATTGGAAATTAGCATTTAATGCGAACCCCATAATTTGATAATGTAAAAAGTTTGAAGGTAAGTACAGTTGTTTGGGTGGGATCGGATCCAGTCCGTCCCATTTGCGCTATTCAATAAATTCTCACCCAGCTCCATCAATATTTAACCTGTTCGACGCCGTGTCAAACACAAAAGCTGTCACGCTGACGCCACGTCACCGAAGTGTCAAAACTGATTTGAACCTTATGCATATGCACGTAGGTCTATATGTAGCTCTGTGGTCTGTGACCGATTAATCGGTCTTTGGTGTTGAACCTACGGTGCGGATATATCGGTCATTGGCGTCCAAAAGGTTAAATAACTATTGCATTCAGATCATTACATATTGCATTTAAAATATAATTTTAGATTACTAATTACATATTTCATGCAAAATAAAGTTATTTCTATTTATTTGTATTGTTAGTAGATTTTGCAGCATATATTCCATAATATGGGTCATGGGACTGTATCTACATAATAAGCATATTATGCTTATTATGTAGGTACATATGCATTGTTAAGTTTCTTATTTATAGACATTAACCTTTTCGACGCCGTGTCAAACACTAAAGCTGTCACGCTGACGCCACGTGACCGACGTGTCAAAACTGAAATTGAACTTTATGCATATGCTTTATATATTTATATATTTAGGTCTATGTTGCTCTGTGGTCTGTGACCGATTAATCGGTCTTTGGCGTTAAACCTACGGTGCGGATATATCGGTCATTGGCGTCCAAAGGGTTAAGGAGGGTAGAGGTACCTTCCATAATAAAGATATTCAACTGTAATTTACATGTCACATGTTACAGTTACAGGTAGCTGAACATAGTTTTACACAAAATGCTTGACCTAATCGTGGTTCCAACACAGGTTATATACCTTCGTGTGACAGGGATATTATATAGTATTAATAGTGTTTTATTATGTTGCCCCTGTCACACAATGTTAAATATATAAGCCAGTGTGGGATCACCATAAAACGTTTCTTCCTCTTTAATATCCGTAGTAAAAATACTAATATACTTAATATACTGGGTCAACCAAATCTTGTCAGTAAATAGGAACAAAAAAAACTACACTCATCCTTTTCCTTTGGGTGCTAGTACTAGTAGTATTAGTGTAAGACAAAGATAGTATGATTCTCTCTGTCTATGTTTGAAATCAAACAGACCTTTGACACACTATAGCTTCTTGCAAACGAATAGTTAAAGCTTGTTGTATATGGTCGAGTTTCCCTGTATTTTGACTATTTTGCAAAGCTGATGGAGGTTGCCTATTTAGCGATATATATTTAAATAATAGAGTCGGAGTTCAAAGCTCCTTTGTGCCTAATGGCTATGAGAATATATTATTTTAGTAGCAATTTAGGTAGGTTACTATTTATTACTTAACACGAGATGCTTAGCTTGAAATATTAAAGTGCTTGAGAAATCTTATACCTTCAAATGAGCAATTCTTGTATATATATTTCGGGGATATCGGAAACGGCTCTAACGATTTAGATTAAATTTGCTATAGAGGGTTTTCGTGGGCGAAAAATCGATCTATGTCAATGATATTATATAACCATAGATAGGTTATAGTCATACTTGAGGAACACAAAAAATACTTCCATATTTATTTCTGTGGCTACGAAGAAATCTGTTATTTTTGATTAATTTTCTCATTCCATCCATCTTTGTCACACTCGTTAAATATAAGGTCGTCTCTTCCTCTTTCGGTGTGCGGGAGCTCGTTAGCACGTGCACATTTCTCGCTTGTTCATCAGCGACTAAAGGCAACTTGTCCAATTTGTCACAAGGTGAGCGCTTCAATTTTGGAACGCCTATCCTATAACCTATCTTGAGTTATAAATCATTGATCTATGTACATTTTATCTCTGGGAAAACGCGCATTTTTGAGTTTTAATATGTTTTCCGAGCAAAGCTACCCAGATACCCACCCACTTATTTAAGCCAGATAGTCACCCGAATATTTAAGTTAAAATAACATCGTTATTTTTTATTCCGGTTTCTGCGTTTGAATATTTAGGCTCTGTTTTCACAGAGAAATTCAGACTCCACTTTAATACTTCACTTTAATACTCGGAAGACATCAAAGCGGCTTTTGGAAATATTCATGTTGTTCGATTAATGATAAATAATTCTTTTACGGTAAGAGTTTTTTTGAAGTCCTTTGGTATTTAATTATTTCGTTACATATTAGATTAATTCTACAACGATCCGACACTCATGTATCATGTAGGAAAAATGGGATTGTTTAGTACTAAGCAGCAGACTAAGTTTAGCGGGTGAGGTGTTCAAAATTAACTTTGTTGTTTGTATTTATTTACAATTACTATTAGAAGCAATAGCGAAATTGTCGCAATCGCAACCTGTACCATGCGACCAAAACGTCGTAAGCGCCGAAAATTTATGGCGCTTACGCCTTTATGTCGCGACGAGATTCACGCTCCGCTTCTATATATGGTTTGTTTTCAACACCACAGCAACTCATGGTGCAAAATACTGGTTATCCGTGCCGGTTCTATACGTTAGTTAGTATGCAAACTTAGCGTGGTCGCAGTCTATGCAACTCTCTATTACTCATAAGTATTACCTACTGTACGGCTACCATCAGTTTGGCACTGACATAAACGCCATCGAGAACGTAATTTACTTTCTATACATCTCGCTCGTACTCGCATATTAGTGCAAACGAGATGTAAAGAAAGTAAATAACGTTCTCGATAGACTCATGGTACGGGCTCTGCAATGTTTTTCCGCCAGAGTGCAAGCACTATCGACTTAAGTATACCATAGAGTAACTTATACATACTGTACCTTAAACGGTTTGTTTTCAAAGGGCCTACCGGGAAACGCGAAATCGAAACTCGGCTATCTGCCTCTTTATCGCTCGAATATGCAAGAGTGATAGAGAGGTTAGGTAACAAAATTTCGACTCTCTCGTTTGCGGTAGACCCTTAGATTGTGACTTATTGCGGGAGTGGCGCTACCTACGCAGAATTTGGCGTAATATTCCCTATTAAAGAAGATTCCTCTATGGTATAAAAAATAAAAAAATAAACTTAATTTGTTGACTGTCATGTCATGTCAAATGATAAAAGTGTAATTTGTTTAATAATTGTTTCGTTTGTGTGTCACAAAATTGGTCACAAACACTATATAAATCAAGTACCTACATTTAATAAATGTTGAGAATCAAAGACAATTCAGAGAGCTGACGATAACGAAAGTAAGAGTTTGGTGTAGTATGTTAGATCTATCAGCCATAAAAAACTATCTTATATCAGCCATAAAAAACTATCTTATATCAGCCATAAAAAACTATCTTATGATGATCGGATAATTTTGGTGGCAGATTGAACACAAAGTGCAGTGAAATCAGTTTTATGTTTTTTATATTATAATACGCAACGCCCACAGAAAATATTAATGGTTTACTGGTTTAGTTATAGAAGAAACCACGTAAAACAAACAGTAGACGCACCGCACACCGTTTCTTGTGTATACATGGTGTATAGTCAGTAAATGTGAACATTTCCTGGACTCGAGGACATGTGACAATACGAGCTACGACGCGTACGTGGAAAAACCTTTATTTATACACAATGAAGAGATGTTGTAACTTACAGGCAACATAGCTTCTAAATCATACACTTTATAAGTCATATCATCCCCTCTTCCTCGCGTTTTCCCGGCATTTTGCCACGGCTCATGGGAGCCTGGGGTCCGCTTGGCAACTAATCCCAGTAATTGGCGTAGGCACTAGTTTTTACGAAAGCGACTGCCATCTGACCTTCCAACCCAGAGGGTAAACTAGGCCTTGTTGGGATTAGTTCGGTTTCCTCACGATGTTTTCTTTCACCGAAAAGCGACTGGTAGGTAAATATAAAATGATAATTCGTACATAAGTTCCGAAAAACTCATTGGTACGAGCCGGGGTTCGAACCCGCAACCTCCGGAATGCAAGTCGCACACTCTTACCGCTAAGCCACCAGCGCTTTTTTACACACTTTATTATAAGTCATATACTTAAGCTTAAATAAATTATGATAAAAATTGGACAAAACAAAGAATTATAAATTTAAATCAGTGAAGTTACAAAAATCTTTTTTATTTTCAAATATGAGTCGCCGTGGATTTGGAGAGCGGCCAACTGGAGACATGCATTAAACTTGCATACAACCACTGACAGCTCGCTCTTGCACTCACATAAATAATGCCACATCCACCATTGCTAGGGATGCTACGCGGCTGATTTATTAATAGAGTACGTGAAATTTAACACTTACTTATTAAAAACTGATATAGGTAATTAAAAACTCAATCAATAAACTGCAGTATTAACGCTGTGGCACAGAATATGTAATAGTATTATCATACAGAACGGCCACGCACCGCCCCGCCCTGACTTGCATTACCTCGCCCCGCGACTGGCCGCGACATGAATCTGGTGGACTTCTGGCGTCCTCTCAGTAAAGCGACTTACCCACACATACACGCAAGCCACGAGCGCCGAGTCAGTCAGTTTGCGAGTTGCTGACATTGTAAAATGTGTCGCCTTAGCTGTGTTGCCGCGAACGAGCCTCCCGCGCGAGCGCCCTCTCCCCGCCTCCTCCAAATCACGTCATCGTGTTTACGCGGATGTCGTCGCCGGTCCGAAAGTCGCATCGAACCGGGTTAGTGTACCTGTAAAGGGTACTGAAGAGAGAGCGGCTCCCAAGGAGAAGCTCCCTGTTGCCAGTGTGGATGAGGAGGATTTCACACTGGTATCAAAAAAGAAGAAGGCGCGCACGGCGCCTCGTAAGACTCAGTGTGGTACCGCCGAACCGGCTAATTCTGGCTTGCGGATTGCTACACCGAGTAAGGCGCTGTACGTATCGCGCTTGCATTACACCGCCACGGCTCCTGAAGTGGTGGAGTATGTACACCAGAAGACCGGTTACACGCTGAGGGTGTTCCAGCTTCGATCGCGCCACTACGTGCACTTCAACTCTTTTGTGGTGCGCGTGCCGCGACCGCTGCAGGGGACCATCGAGTGCGCCGACTTCTGGCCGAAGGGTGTCGTGTTTCGGAGGTTCCGGGGCAAACTGCCGAATCCGACACAGGAGCAGCCGATGCAACGGAGCCACGCCGTTTTATCGACTAAATAACTAGTGTTTAGTTTTAAGTCTATAAAATACATATGTATGTTAGTCTGTAAGGTATTTGTAATATGGGCCTTGTTGCCTGAATTAAACTTCTAAATAAATAAATAAATACACAATGACGCGTGCACAGACCCGCGCACACATATAAACGCAAATGATTTTTGATGTATGGCGTGTCCGCCCTGTGGCTGTGGTTAAATACTCGTAAGTAACTTGGGCGCTCTTTGACACATCGTGAACTGTACAGCATCATTATTCAGTAGAGTTGATCCGGTATCGGTTTGCCGACTTTGCCGCTGACACACATTAACCATGCTTTTATCGCTTACCCACGGATTTTGTCTGTCACGTTCTAGATAACAAGGTTGTACTTAAGTGCAATAGTGGCGAATATATTGTACGTTCCCCCCCGTGTATGTTCAGCGTAATTTAATCGTTTCGGAGGAAATTGTTTATGTAGTGTCAAAGAAATCATTTTACTGGTTTAGAGTCGCGTCATATCCATACTATCCATATCCATACTAATATTATAAATGCGAAAGTCTGTCCGTCTGTCTGTCTGTCTGTCTGTCTGTCTGTCTGTTACCTCTTCACGCTTAAACCGCTGAACTGATTTAGTTGAAATTTGGCATAGAGATAGTTTGAGTCCCGGGGAAGGACATAGGATAGTTTTTATGTCAGAAATCATCCCTGCAAAGGGGGGTGGAATTGAAAGAGTTAATGAATTGCCTGATAATTGAAGTAAGCAATGAGCGAATTGAATGATAGCTATTAGCATTATCCAGTCGCTATACTTTAGCTGCTGTCACTAATTCCACGGAGACAAAGTCGCGGGAAAAAACTAGTGTCATAATAACATTTTTTTATATGTCGTCACTCGTCACTTTGAATGACGAATTCATAAAATACAAGTAGGTATAATATAACGACACGTACGTGTAGAGTCTGTGCAGAAAGAGAAGAGTCGTGGAATGTATGTTGCCCAATACATTCCACGACTCTTCTTTTGACACTACACACAGACTCTATGAGGCTTTGTTCTCAAAATCTTGAACGCCACTTTGACGTCTGTTCCGTTATGGAATAACTGAAATCATATTCCATTTTTTGCGAGGATTGAAGCAAGTTTGGTACTTATACATAACAATATTATTACTGTTAAGATACAACCCTATTTGTAGAACATATCCTCGCAGAAATGATATCCGTTAAAAAGAGGGTTACGCGAGTTGACGCGCTAGACAAACGAGAATTCGATTTACCAGAGAAAGAATTGCTCTTTTTTACATGTTAACTTATTTTACAACCATTTTCGCACTTCGTTACTCTCATAAATGGATGTTACATTTGTCTACTAAAATTGGTTAAGATTCTGCTTTTAAAAATAATTTCCTTGGAAAGGTGATATGTGATGACCGATATGTGAATTTAGTAACTAAGCGTGTCTTTCGCACTATTATAAGATTGAAAATAATATCAATATCGACAAATCCTAACAGGGAACGGAAAAATTAAAATTGCGAATACCTTACACACCATACTAATAAATATCATCATTCATCATACTGTTGAATGGTCGTGTTTTAAGTTGTCGCTGATTTGAAAAGTGGTGCTTTTAATATTATTATGTCACGACGACAACATTTGAAATGTCTTCTGAAAAGCGACATCTCATTTGAAAAGCGAATTAGCTTCAATTAGGCACGAAAGTACCTACATGTAGTAAGTACTAAAATGTAATTCCTAAGCCACACTAGTATGCATTACTATAATGAAAGTTACGCGGTTATGGGTCTCGTAAGATATCAGACAGTTCCCAGTGCGAGCAGGTAGATATGTGTTCGAATTGATTCCAGCACTCGGCCCGCCCCGTCGAGATATGCATGGTAATTAATATTCATTACGTCTAAGCTCAGACTAGTTGGAATAGTTCACATGTAAGACAATGAACAGTAGAAAATAATAGAACGGGGCAAACAACGCAAACTTAAGGCATATTTAATTTACATAACTTCACATAAACACTTTCACTTACTTACAACTTAATGAGACCTTTTTAACTGACTTAAGTGTTTGTACTGTAATTAGGTAGCTTTATTAATAATTACCTACTTATTCTATAATTACGTTATTAATCGTTAAAATAATGGCCGCAACATATCGCTATTCTGTAGATTCCCACGTTACAGGCTGAGCCTATTTTTATTATTATTGGGAGTGTTGTGGGCCTTTGGATGCCACTTCGACTAAGCTGTGATCTATTGTGACGGCCCTTTAAAGTTCACTACTAATGCCCGTTGAATCCAGGAAATTCCAGATTCTTTGGGCCGTAATGCTCTGTACCTCATAGGGTTCCAGTATGTGTCGCCCTAGGTAGGTACTTCTTTTGGACATTAGTGGTCCGCAGGAACAGAGAGTGTGCATAGCAGTCTCCTCTGACTCCTGGCAGAACCTGCATGTCGCATCTTGTTTTTTCCCTATTAGGCTTAGCCTAGAGTGGGGATCACTGTACTGTCTCTCTTGGAATGTTAATTTCTTGAAATAAATATCTATATTTTTTTATTTCGAATTTAATTTAAGATATGATGCTAACATGATATTAATTTTAATACGTCGCACTAATAAAAATGTCTTACGCGCGAACTACCACTTTATTAAACATGAAACGAAATCTTGGCAAAGAGAAAAGCGGGAACCAATGCTACGAGCTACGGCGTAGCACTCTTAGCATGCACGTGCCATCAAATTATTGAAGACTAGCTGAGGTACCCGGCTTCGCTCAGAGAGTTGACATGTGAGTTGTAAAAAAATCAAATGGCCCCCAATATTCCAGCATATTTATTCCACAACATTCGAGAGTGTTCTGGAATATTCCATAATGATATGGGATGTTCTCGAACATTCGACAACATTTTCTGAAATGTTGTGGAATGCTCTCGAATACTCTCGAATGCTCTGGACTGTTCTAGAAATGTCTAGAGGGCGAAGTAAACTAATACTGCCCTTATATCTTCAAAAGCACCGTCCTTCTGGTAAAAACAGGAATCTTCTTTGTGGAAATACAAAAATGGCTTTACATAGTCCACAATGTTCTAGTACATTCCAGAACATTTCGGTCTGTTCTGGAACGTTCCACAATGATCTGGTATCCTGGATTCTAGATTATATCCGAATATTCGACAATATTCCGGAATATTCTGGGTCGTTCTCGAACATTCGAATCTCACGACGGATCTTGCTTTATATACGCCTACCAATGGTAGATCCGCTCTGACCCTACAATAAAGGTTTCGAATGGTTCATAATATTCCAGAACATTCGAAAGTGTTCTGGAATGTTCCACAATGATCTAGGATGTTCTCGAACATTTGAAAACATTCCAGAATGTTTTGAAATGGTGTGGCATGCTCTCGAATACTCTCGAATGTTCTGGACTGTTCTAGAAATGTCTAGCCTCCGAGACCCGAGACACCACACCAGGTACAAATTTTTGTAGGTATATATTTCACGATCTATTTTGAACTTGCGTTTATTAAGTTAAGGTTCAAAATTCAAAAACAAAACGACTGCTTCTGGGTCTGGGCAGGGATAAGACTTAGCTATAGATCCATTTTTCGCCCCCGAAAACCCCCATATAGCAAATTTCATCGAAATCGTTAGAGCCGTTTCCGAGATCCCCGAAATATATATATATAAATAAATAAATAAGAATTGCTCGTTTAAAGGTATTAGATATACAGCAAGATAAACTGTTTATAACACCAAAAACCAGGAATAAGTAATTAAGTTTCACATTTATATGTAAAAATAGAATATAATATTCATTAACTCTCACATTTATTATGGAAATACACAGTAAATTTACTTTTCTCAAAAATGGACGGCAAAGTCGACGTTGCCGGTTAAAAAATAGGTCGCGAAGTGCGTAGTTTATGGTCATTCAAAAAATTAAAAAGTTAAAAACATTGCAGTCTCGATTTCGGGACTGCAATGTCGCATACAAATTCCATTATTTAACGAGTTCCAAACTTTTTAAAACTTCAAATGGCCATATCAAATGAAGGCATAGGTCCCTTAAACAGCCAAACAGATGATCAGCACTTATTATTATAAAGCCTATAACAGACTATCGCACCGCACCGCGTCCTTGGAGCGTCGCACCCATAAGTGAGAGCGAGAAACAGATATTTCTTTCTCGCTCTCACTTATGGGTGCGACGCTCCAAGGTCGCGGTGCGGTGCGATAGTCTGTTACAGGCTTAATGTTGGTACCGCGACTATTTAGGTGTCTCAAATAGGTTGGCGTATTTTCAGCAGAAAAATACACTTCTTTTTTTTTTTAAAGGCGGCAAGCTAATTTTTTTAATGGTTGTATTTTTTCTGTGAAAATTAATGGAAAATTAGAACGTTGCTTCTGTAAGTTCTGTAAAATATTTCTATTTCTTGCACCATTTTTGAGAAAAGCACTATATATGACTCGGCTGGAAGGCTACTTGCTGGCTTCGGATTCAATTAAACGGACTCCCAAGGTCGTCCGTTTAAAACGAATCCTCAGCCTGCAAGTAGCTACTTCCGAACCTCGACAATAATGTACTATTACTCGTACTAATGACGATTTACTAAAATTATGTGACATTAAATGTGTGTGAATTTAGGTAAGTGTTAGATAACACAAATGATTTAAATCCACAGTAAATTTGATAAATGACAATGAACTCGCGATTTATCCAAATTCAATTTGAATTACGTAGTTTGGTAAACATTAAACACAAACTAGGGCAATTAATACTATCATATGCTTTTGCGTATTGAAATACTTGAGGTAGGTATATCAAGCTTGTGTACACATCAGCGACGCAAACATATTTGGTTTTGGAAACTTGATCTAATATTTATTCATCGTATTAAATATTAGAAAGTTAATGGATATGAAATATAGATATATATAGAAGGCAGATAGAAGATTACTTCATTGCTGAATAAATGTTTTCTTTTTCTATAAAATATTTTACTTAAAGCACTGCAAATAGTAAAAATAGATTTGACTAGCCCTAGAGATTTAATATAGAATATATGTATATATATTATAGGGGGATGGAAGAAAACATAATACACTAACGTTTGCGGCTATTAAACATTCAGTCGAGAAGACCAAAAAAATATAAATAAACAAAAAAAGAACTTCAGTTACCCTAGCCAAGTCAAAACGTAACGTTGCTATATGGGGGTTTTCGGGGGCGAAAAATGGATCAGTCTTATCCCTGTGAAAACGCGCATTTTTGAGTTTTTATATAGAATAGAATAGAATAGAGAGCGTTTATTCGTGACCAAAAATAAGTAAAGAAAACAACAGGTAACATAACAACAAAGTCACGAAATGGTCCCGACTCAGCATGGTGCTAGCCTGGCTAGGTTAGCGCTGGTCCTCCGTCGGGGCCATGATCTGGAGTTATAAAAAGAAAAATGAAAAGACACACCAATATTATAACAAAACAGAAAAAAAACGTGGGTCGTGGTTAACGACTTAACTAAACTACAAAAAAAAACTTAATAACTACCATAATGTTAAACAATAACAAATTAGAGATTAAAGTGAATGGCGGTTGAGGAGGGAAAACTAGGCAGTGAGTACTTATGTACGCGTCTGGAGTACTTAAATGTAGCTTGTTTTAAGTTTGAGGCATTCTTCGTTTAATTGATGTTTGAGCATAAACTTTTTTAAAGTTGATTTAAAACTGTGAATGCTTTGCAGGTTCCTAATAGGAGGAGGGATGTTGTTCCAACACTTAGTGGCTGCGTAACGAAAACTGCCGCAGAAGGCTGCTGATGTGTGTCTTATGAGTTAGAAGTTGAGTCGCAGATCGCCGACTCCCGCGTGACTCGGATATGGACAGCTTCTCGTACAAATAAGTAGGAGCTTGACAGTTTATTACTCCAAAGAGTAAAGAAGCGAGGTGCAGCTTACGGCGGTGGTGCATTTTTAGAATGTTGTGCTGATTAAGGAAAGGTGATACGTGGCCCCGCAATGGAATGCAGAAACAAAAGCGAGCACAGGCGTTTTGGACACGTTGTATAAGTCTTTTGGTTTTACAAAGAAGTTTTGGTCCGAATACCGCATCCACGTAATTTAATTTTGAGAAAATAAGTGACTCAACTAACCTAACACGCAGTATTTCATTGATGAAAGGTCTAATTTTCTACAACACTTTTAGCTTGTAAAGTCACCTCTTTACTACATCAGCAGTATGCTTCTTAAAACGAAGGCCACTATCCATCAAGAGACCCAGGTTCCGAGCCTCATAAACTTGCTCGATCGGCTCATCTAATAATGTGACTTTCAAAGTAGGAGTTAAACGAGCCAACTGGTGTTTGCATCCAAAGATTAGATATTTCGTTTTGTTCGGGTTAAGTAGGAGGCAGTTATCTGAAGCCCATGATGCTATATTACTGAGATCAGTGTTGAGTTTAACTATAGCGTCATCAATATTGTCAGGTGGTTTGCATGAAATGCACACTTGAACATCGTCTGCATAGATGTGGAACTTACAGTGTGTGATGCGTGAGCCGATGTCAGCAGAGTATAAAATAAATAGGATAGGGCCAAGGATTGAGCCTTGGGGGACACCCCTGGTTAATATAATTGGATCTGAGGTGGATGTAGAACCATCACATTTAATTTTTACATATTGGCTGCGCATGTTAAGGTAACTATCAAACCATCTTACAGTTGTTTTCCGAGCTTTGCTCGGTCTCCCAGATATTCAAATATTAATCGTACAATTTGCTTATCATCAAAAACGGTGGCGTATAATATAATACACAGGATTACAAAGTGGGTATCGATATAAGACGATTCTTTGAAGTCATATTAGACATTCTCTATCAACATAACCTATTTAAATATTTCAAATGCACAATACTTAGGCCTTAGAAACCCTTGAAACCTTAAAAGAATAACGTTTTATTTGACTATCGAGTCTTAAGATTCATGAACGTTGATCTTTTGTGCGAACTTCTGTCACATCTTCCTTGCAGCGGAATTAAACCGGCTCCATGTTGCCAAGCCGTTCAGAGCTGTTATTTGGTACGCAACAGAATTCAGAGCGGCAGTTTTTCAATCAAAGTTTGGGATGTTAAAAACGAGTATTTGTACTTGTTCCAATATATTACCTGTTTTTTTTTCATTAAGTTCAAAAGCGATAGGTACTTACATATTTAAGTTGCCTTGCCTAAACATCGAATGAATTAAAATGGATTGGCACTTAAATCAATTACTAATGGGACTGTATGAAAATATTCAAAATGTGTACATTTATACAGTAGGTATACACAGGTATGCACAGACTGCTAAAATCAAAAGATCATTAACCCTTCCCGTAGTTATCATTACCATTATTAGAGCTCGATTCATCCTTGTATTTGATGTGAGTATAAAGTATTTATACTAGCAAGTACGTATTTATACTCGTCCGGCAAGCAAGGAACCGATAGAGTCAGTACCGGTCAGCGGATCGGAACATCCATAGCGGGATGTGATTAAAAGCTTATGTCTATCAACAGTGACCTAAATTTCGATTGAAAAATAGGAGTGCAACTAGATGACCTGCCAGGGGTGCAGGACGAGAGAGTTATCGATAAATAAAAAATTGCACATAACCGTTTTCTAGGCCAAAGTGATCCCATAAGAGCTCCGTGAACAAAAACTAACTGTCAAACAGATGTCGGGCCATGCTAAGGGTAACTACTTAACTGATCATATAGAATCATATTGAAAATTGTTTTCGTTGAAAGATTAAATAAATATCAATATCTGGGAGACCGAGCTTTGCTCGGAAAACATACAAAAACTCAAAAATGCGCGTTTTCTCAGAGATAAAACCTAATAGCTAGATCGATTTTTGGCCTCCGAAAACCCCCATATAGCAAATTTCATCGAAATCGTTAGCGCCGTTTCCGAGATCCCCGAAATATATAATATATATATATAAATAAATATACAAGAATTGCTCGTTTATTTAATTGTATTAGATAGATATCATAATGCACGTTATTAAATATTTGGCATGCTCGATATTGAGGCACACTTGCGTTGAACCCGTAAAATTTGTGCAGTGTGTGGCTTTGACCAGTGAACTGTCTCGGACGGTCTCTGCCACTGTCGCGGAGCGACTGTTATGGTTGAAGAGAATCGTTATGGAAAACGTTCGGTCGTTTGACATTTAACTAACCTCGTACTGATATATTGGTAGCGAGTGACACTGCGAGCGAGTTTACGCAGTCGCTAGTGGTTATAGTAGGGGAGCCCAAGAGGGGATTTTTGTGTTTACTCGAGCGCATCAGATTAAGATATGAGTGATATCTTGCTACCCCGTGTAGTCTACCTTTACCCCTTTTAGCCATCTATGTTGAGCCCTTGGTTGGTGGGGGGTTCAACAAATTGTTAAGCAGATTGTGGATTTGCACATATTAGTCCAAATTAACGCTATAATTGTGCTTTTACTAAATCTGATAATTATGTGCACGCATTTCCTTAATCTGACGGTTACAATGTAAAAATTAGGCGTCAAACTTGTGTTCGTTGGATTAAGAAAATGCCTACAAATAAGTGTTATATTAAGTTATAGAAAAAATATAGCATTAACGTGGACAAAAACGACCAAACCCACAAACTGCTTAAACGATTTTTTAACCCTCCACCAACATCCCGAAATTAAAAAAAAAATTGTAGACGCTTTTCGGCTCGCTGAAAAAAAAACTTTATATAACTTTTTTTTCTTCTTATCATCTAATATTTTGATTCCAATAGGTTTGTACGACGCTCGAGTAAGTACACATTTAGCATCGTCGGCTCCCCAACTATTATAGCCGCTTGAATTCATTGTAAGGGTACTAATGTTATGAATTAGGTATGTATGTTGTTTGTAAGAACAACGTGAATGTTCGTGCAAGGATAAAAATATCTTAAGACTGGGTTGACTCAGTGCCGTCATTAGGGGAATTGTATTTTCCAATAAACCAATAAATTTCTGTATAAATGAGAAGTTTAAAATTGTGGTCCTATTTAAATATTCCCCAATTTCATAACATTCATAAATGAAAAATTTCGATCCCCATACAAAAATCACCGAAACTAGTCCCTGAAATTTTTCCATGTGAACATTTCGTAATTTTGGAATCTTTCCGAGGTTACATCGGTAATCACAATATTACAAACATATATTCTTTCGATTCGAGTGGGTAGTAATTTGATGGCAACAAAAGCTTTTCCGCCCTGCTTCGTCTACAATGGCAATAATTCGGCCCGACGCCCATACAACTTCTTTGTAATAGAGGGGGCACATTGTTCGCCGTCAAAATCAATTACTTATACCATAGAGACATATAATAAGACAAGAGTGCTCACTCCAGACATCAGTTTTGGTACCATAAAGACTATTAATTTCAGTGTCTACATCTAGCATCGAGTAGCGGAACTATAATCAGAACTGCTACTTGATAATAGATGTAGCAGTACAGTTCCGCTACTCGATGCTAGATATAGACACTGAAATTAATAGTGTTTTTGGTGCCAAAACTGATGTATGGAGTGAACAATCTATGTATTTTTTTCTCTGTGCTTATACACAAACGCACGTAATAAGCAGTCATTTATTGTTACGTACCAATTTGATATATAAGACCAAATTACAGATGTAGTTCATAATTATTTTCCATCGTATTTTTACGGAAACGTACAAACGTGTCTTGCTATTTCAGTCACTCTCGGTACAAAAAATACTGAACAAACGTGATAACCAATTAGTCTAAGGGCGAACTCACATGCGATTATTTACATACAATGCGAAGTCAATGAGGCCAAATCCAATTCCGCCGACGATCACCGCAACGTAATGAAACTCGCGTTCTGTCGAGTTCGAGTTATCGCGCTGTCTAAGTAAGTGGGCGTTTTTTTTAAAGTTGTCCCCTATACTTTTTTTCAAATTTGGGATTTTTTATGTTATTTCTACTCAGAATCACGAGCTCTTTCTATCCTAAGTAATAGGAGAAAAAAAGTGTCCTAAGGTTTTTATTTCCATTCCGTCACCATTTTTCATAGACTTTGTATGGCGGTCGCGGAATGGAAAGATCGAAAAATGTATGGAAATATTGGGACACTTTTTTTCTCCTATTAGGAATTAGGATAGAAAGAGCTCGTGATTCTGAGTAGAAATAACATAAACAATCCCAAATTTGAAAAAAAAGTGTAGGGGACAACTTAAAAAAAAAAAACGCCCAAGTGAGCCGTAAGTTACAAAATAAAAATATAATGCAAAATGTTCTGCTCGGCTTGAAAAGTCTGATCCACCTAGAACCTCGATTTGAAGGCATGGGTACTTATTTAATATAGGTACATATAATGCAAAACATATGAACTAACAAAGTTTAAAGGTGTTTTTGTAATAAAAATATCAATATTTATTTAGGTATATTAAGTGTCGTAAGACGAAGAAGTTGAAACAACATCTACGTTTACAATCATCAGTCTCTATTACCGTACAGGGATGTTGCGAACATCCGCATCCGCATCCGCAACCGCGGAACTTCCGCATTATTGTCAACATCCGCATCTGCATCCGCATTCGCATAAAATCGATGCTGAGCTTATGCGGATGCGGATGTCGAATAAGTCGGTACAGGAACGTCTTAGCGGCGGCGTAAGTGCTAGGTAATTTCGTCATTATCTATACGTAACGAAATCGTCTTGATCCAGAAAAGTCGGCCGTTACTGTTTATTAAATATAACGCACCTATATTCTTGCTTAAATACTAAACATTTCGTTTGTTTTAAATAAAAAAATACTAATAATGTAATATATGACGTTTTCTAAGTACCTAATCTTGACATCCGCATCCGCATCCGCATCCGCGGATGTGAGCCTTTAAATATCCGCATCCGCATCCGCGGATGTCAAAAAATCTGCATCCGCAACATCCCTGTTACCGAAGTGAAGAATAATTTTACGTGGGTAATATAACGGCTCGACGATATGATATCGCGAGACGTTATTTTATTCAGAAGACACATATCTTCCTATTAAATTGTACCCTTTGAAACAATACCCTGAATCCATCATCATTATTATGATACATGAAGGGAATGTCACGTTCGCAATTTTCAATCTTCAACGAATAGGAATAAGAATACGATAGATGCGTTAATTGCTTGCAGTGTAGCATTAAAAAAATTGTGATAGTAAGTAACTTATTTAATAGTTATTATAATAAACATACAGACCATGTCTAGAATGAACATATAGTTGCTTTTGGCGTCGAGAGCCCTGTATTTTTGCGTCTTGAGGGCCTCGGCTGCCATTGTGTTCGTTTTTATACATATAATTAATAATAACTTTATTTAAAGCTAAAAAGTTACTAAAGCAAAAATTTTAAACAGGAAAACTTACAGAGCGGCGGGAAGTGCTAGTGCCGCTTGCTTGCTTTGTAAATTGGAAATATACCTTCTCTAATACTTTATGCACCAGCTCTTGTAACTTACTTTATAACTCACATAAGCATCATGAAAGTTGCAATAACGTTAACGAATCTGGTATAAAATCCATCTACGCTGTAATAATATTTCAGTTACCAGTCGAGACGCGGCGAAAATTGCACTCAAATGTGAATTGAATAGGGGCAAAATAAATAAGACTTAAGGTTCCGTATCGCGTGCTGCAGCTGACTCGGCTACCTGGCTTTAAGTTCCCTTTGAACACCGAGCACTCGACTTTTAGCATACGTACCGGACCTTCAGCGGTGAATTCGAACTTACATTCTGATATCAAAATGATATCAGAATTATTGTTGGCTAATTTTACGGTTTAGACTCACTTGTTTTAAATCGTGCGCGCGACATGTTTCGGAGAGCCTAATATTCAATGTTAGTATGTCTCACAACAGTTTAAATTCGAGAATTATTGTTATTATTCGCGCGTGTATTTCGCTCTTACTTGTTCGCACATGTATTGAAAATTGGCATTGGAAGTTAAATTTTATGAAGATTTGAGTGATCGTGCCTTGGGGCTTAAAGTCCAACTCGCATTTGGCTGTTATTTTTAATACCTAATGTTTTTAATATTTTTATAATACGGTATTGTTCGCCGCCTGAGACGTATACTTGGCAAGCACTGAGAATAATAATCCTTGAGGCCAGGGCTGATTTATTACATTGCTCAGGTGCACTTTGCATACATTGTGATCTACTTAAAAAGATATGAGCTTCCATTATAAACGCCAATGTAATATGTGAAATACATTCCAACGCCTGTGGGAATAGTACTATTAAAAAGCATTTTACATAATTGTTTACTATTCAGGAGTTTATTCAACACAGGGTGGTCCCGAATGACCAACCAACTTGAATATACTTACATATACCTTTGATTTCCGTGCCTAGTTAAAGTAAAAGCAATGTAATACTAAACATGCTTATTTACGACGTACATATCCCTAAAGTCAAGTAACATCCTAATCAATCAAATGTTATACGCCACTCGCTGTCGGCTGTCAATTGTTAAATTACCGTAGCATGACAAAAGACGTTCTTTTCAGACATCTACGGAACAAAATGGAAATATTTTGTTCCAGAAAATTGCTAAAATAAAAGAAAAATATACGTTGATATAGGTAACACGTTTTACTCATAACACGCCCAGGACAGGATTGTGGTTATTGTATGTGTTTGTTATTTGAACTGGTTGAAGAAATGTTAATGCTGATCTTATCCATAACCATTTGATAACTAGGAATTACCGTTTGAATAGGCCTTAAGCCATACGTGGTCTAAGTTTTCGGGTCACTTGCGCGCAACCAATCTCACTTCTGTGCATGATGAGTAGGTAGATAGGACGTAGTACCTAGATAGGACGCTGAATATTTGAAAATAATCTTTCATTCTCATCTGTTTTCCAGGATTGCTAACAAATAGAAAACAAACGTGTTAATGTTGTATGGTTTATTTTATAAAACACTTTTAATATGGTCAAAATCAAATAGTAGCGACGTATTTATATACTAATTTGCTTGCTACAAATAATCCACCTGATATTGCCATGTACACTTGTTCCGTGTTTATACTGATTACTTTAAAAGTCCAACTCGTTTTATTTTGCTTTCATTGAAATAAAAAAAAAACTCGTTTATTTGTAATGGAGAAAGTTTGACTGAATGAATGCCAATATTGTGATTGGAGAGCGTATTTTGTGATGTGTTTTTGTTAAATTCAAAATTGTTGGTGTTAGAATTTATAAGCAGAATAATTGTGGTTTAACTTTTGTTAATTTTATTCGTCATATGTAGTCATGAGTCACTCATATGTAATCTCCTATACTAGTGATTTTTTATTTGCTTTTTGCGAATTTGTTAAGAATCTTACTACTCACAGGTTAAGAACCACTGCCCTAAAACATACACTTAAGTAGGCGGTTTAGTTCTATGTTTATATTACACGGACCTTTTTTATTTTAGAGAGCATCGAAATCGGAATCAAAATATTTTCAACGATTACCTATAATATAACCCTACACCTTTAAGGAGGTACCTAGCTATTCTGGTTTTAATAACAGGTTATGAGTTTTATCTGGATTCGTTATGAATATGGTCTGTCAGTGTCAAAAGTAACATTTCTGGTTGAAAATATGTCACTTTGACACTGATAATGTCCGTAACAAATCTAGATCAAATTCATAATCTGTTACAACAATCAGAATACGTCTCACGGTTAGTTCAGGTAAGATTGAGCGACGCCGTTAATGCAAATAGAGGCAGATAAATTATAAACCAATAACCGCTCCAGAGCAAGGAGACTGCACAAAACAACAATAAATTTGAAAGATATGGTCGGAATTTTCGCGCGGATAAATTTGGAATGGAAGGTTGAACAATATGCGATGTATTTTAGTGCGGGACCACAATGGGGGCGAGTGAATATTGGGAGTTCCGCCGGCGAGCGTTAGCACTTGTGTACGCGTGCCATATTGCCGGGTATCCTAGCGAGCTGTTCCTTCCTTTCAATGGATAATTGGAAAGCTATTTTGTACTATACATTGCCTTACTGTATATTATGTTTTAGAACAATCATGAAACAGCATCCACTAAGGCTACTTGCTTCATGCACGCTAACTTTCATGCTTTCTTCTTTACTGTACTTTGAGCTAACGAGTCAGTCTAAATGACTTTTCATAAAAATTAAAAAAATATTTTAGATAAAACATCTACTGATTTCTATTAAATTTTACTATTTTATTTTAACGCAGTTACTGTTTTTGGACGCCCTGCTTATTTACGTATATGTAATGGACGCATCAACTATTATAAATATTGTCTGCGTTTTTTTACGTATCAAACAGATCGCGTGATGTTATTTCGCTCATATACATATATAAGTACATACTAGATGTTTGTTACAGTACGCTTTTTATAACAAAGTAACAGTATACATGCTTTTTCGTAAAAAAATGCGCGAAAATAAGGAAATAATAAGATACCCATCTTTAAACTTCGCGTCTTTTGTAAGTACAATCACAGATTGATTAGTTGTCAAGCGGACTCCAAGCTCCCATGAGGCGTGGCAAAATGCCGGGATAACGCGAAGAAGAAGAAGATAAAATGTTGTCAATTGCCGTAGCAAGCATAAATAAAACCTGCTGTAAGTATACATTTATGTGACTTTAGTAAGAAGAAGTACACAATATAATTATAGTAGGTACATAATAGTTTTCTATCCTCGTAGACAATGTGTGAGAGTCCCTCGGGCAAGTTCCTGCGCACGTATTGTACACAGGAAGCGAAGTTTGGTTCCTGACTAGAACACAAACATCGGCCTCTAATCCGCAATCGATGATAGTCTGGTAAAGGTCGTATAATCTCTCAGCGAGCGATGATTTGTCATCATATTTAATAAAACCTCATTAGCTTGTTTCCATAAAAAATAATACAATATAAAAAAAAGTTTGATCACCCAGGTGACTAGCATTTTACTAGTGTTCAGATTTAGTTTGCACAGGGATATTCAAACAATGTCGCGCCTAGTGCATTGAAATCCAACTTCCTATTGTATGAACGGGGTCACAGATCTATAACAATTTCAATTTCAATTCCGTATCCATCAGTACATAGTTAACGGGGCAAAGCCATCCAACTGATGTCTAGCGTTGATATCCATAATGTCCTAAACGCCATAGAATTATCGTTATTTTGAATTGAACTTTGTACCTCAGTAGACGATAGGTAAGAGCTAATTTGTATGGTTATTTTTTTATATACTTAAAGTGTCCCTTAACACGTTTCACTGTTGTCTTTCCTAAATATTCCCTGCTGTATCTCTGAGGAGTATGCCGATTCCTCGCACGTTGCAATTCCGGCACGTTCACACTGCATGCACTCCTATTATTTATAATGCTCGTTGAGGCAATACAAATTGTAAATTTACTGGTAGACTGAATATGTGTAGATTGTAAAGTTAATTGTAAACCTACGGCTTAAATTCAAAAGTCCGGGCTGATTTAAATTTGTTGTAAGCACAGAACAAGTTAGAATGGCGATGCGAGCAGGGTACGTGTCGCCGCCGGTTATGAGCAAACGCTCGCATGCTAGTATTCGCCCGCGCTGACCGAAAAACGTAAGTAAACATGCCTTTTGCGACACAATAACGTTCAGATTAAGAAGCCAGACATCAAATCTGTCTTAGACTTGTGTGCCTGGTGAAAGGAGGCGTATCCATTCACCAGGCACACAAGTTTTTACTACCGTTGCGCGAGTGTTAGTAAATGTGGAGAGGAACGAGCGGCGACACCGGTTCCGATACTAACTGCGCGCGATAGCCGTTCTAACCTCTTTAATATGTTCTGTGGTTGTAAGTAAAACAATGCACGTACATTGCACGATTAATTATTATGTTCAGAAAATATATCTGCGATTGTAATTGTTGACGATCACGACTATTCCCGAAAAAGACGCCCCCGCAAATGTTATTTGTAGAGAAAGTCGTTTAACCCTCAACACTTCCGTCTTCTGACATTGACATTGAACTTAAATTAGATTTTAGATTAAAATCCTTTTAGCTCTGTTGAAAGTAGTAAATTAACGGTTAGACGACTTAACTTTTACTGTTCGAACTTCTGTAATCAGAAAGCTCTTTTAATTATCCTACCTGTTAAGACCTTTCACATTTGATTGTTACAGTATTATTATTTTGATGGTTTTTTTAAGTAATAGCTTTTTGCTGCGGCTACATAACATATAAATATGTATCTGGTTATTAATTTTCATGGTTATTAAGTAGGTATTTTTCATGGAAATGTAGTTGATATTATGAATTTGTTAATGCAATGATGCTACTCGAAATCTTTTGACCCAACTCCGACCCGCGACAAGCCAATTTACTAATATGAAATCGTTACCCTAATACAGAAAATGAATTCGATAATACTACAATTTAATCGGCTTCGTAACCTTAAACTTAAAAACCTTAAACGAACTTAGGTACAATAAACGTAAAGAGTGGGCCCTCAAAAACTGATAGTCTATTTTTCCAAGGGTGGTAAATTAATCGAAAATATTTTCAGGCGTTGGTGGTATATTCATCAATGGACTTTTGTTTTATTCAAATTCCAGCGATCAGTTCCGATATGCCATGAAAATTTTACTGCCCGGTGCCAAGCTGAATCTATTATAAAAATCCGGTTCTGCGTTAAAAACCCAGGCATTTTATATGTCACTGAATTAAAAGTGTTGAACGTCCAATAGAAAAATAAAATGGTTCATAAAATATCCATAATGTTAACAAAGGAAAATGCAGGTTTAGAAAATTGGGTTTGTTTTATCAAATGATTTATGTACACGAATGTTATGGTTTAATAAATATTCTGATCATAAATTAATCCTATTACATTTATGATTGTTTTACTTAGCTCATTCTATCCTTTCGTATGCATTGAAATCCATAATATGTATACATATGCATGCATTGTGTACTCTCAATTCCGGCGGCTGTAGGCATACTAACTCCTTGTATAAGTAGGTATGGGAAACCTGAACGCTAAATTTCAACCTAAATATATGGGTATGTGACCCAGACAACATTATATTTCGGCAGTGAAAAGCCTAGTTAGTTGATTTTTTGATTGGTAAGTAGGTACCGCACAGCGTTCCCGCGGTGTCTCGACATGCGGCTAAATTTACGGCGCCATAACTAACTCGAAGCCGACGCGGCCGCTGTATCTATATATTATATTTTTTTACTTGTGGTTATTTTTAAAAGGTATGTTTATGTGGTACGAAAAATGCGCCTGTTTTGGAATTTAGCTAAACCTAATGATCTATTAAATAAAAATTAAAAACATGCGAAAAATTCATTTCCCTCGCACCTAAAATGGCGTACCATTGGGTTCGAAAATTAAAAAACACTATTATTTGCAGATAAACCCTACTTTCCATTATTGTTTATAAATAAGCACATAATCAGTATTATAATGGTACATGGTACGTATTTTTAAAGTTAAATTATCATAGAGAGAACGCACTTTTTAATTTTGTCACGCGAAAGACTTCATTTTCACTCTAAAAAATTGCCACTCATGCCAAATCTAAACGCGCCTTTATTCACGAATAACTGTGATTGCTATGTGTTTTTACTACCTTAGTCTACCGCAATACGTCAACGAAGGAGGTTTCGCGCTCTTGATTTACGAGTAATTTAGGTTCTCCTCACCGGAAAGGCACTTTGTCACGGTTACTACTCATTTTTATCCATTAAGTAATTTGGTGCTATATATATTGCAAAAAAATCACCTTGTTAATAATCTGTTAGCATTTTGGTATATCTTCATTACTTTTACTTGATGACATTCTAGTCTTAAAGACTATAAAGAAATTTAAAAAAAACCGTCGAAAGTTCACTCCACTCCAATTCATCCCTCTCCATTTCTTCCAATATTGTCGGGTGAAGGAAATGAACCAGTTTGGAAGGAAATGAACAATAATTTTGTATGACAGATGTGATACCTTTTTATGTTTTTAGCCCACAGCCCAAGAGTTATATACACACATACGCTCTTAAATCATAACTCCCATGTTTTGAAACGTATATATGTCCAATTCTTTCGACTTCGTTAGACCGTTTGACAGAGTTTCAGGGTATAGGTTCTTATCTATACCCGACGCTATGTCATGGGAATCCTGTTGGTTGTGGATATTGCATATAAATAAGCAGATAGGCGCGTAAGTAGGTTTTTTTGTCATGGCAAATATTGTAAATATATCGGATAGATACATCATATTTCCAACATTTTATAAATGCGGAACATTTTGGACAGATGACCCGATTGAAACTTATCTAACGCCTATTAATGAAAAAAATATGCTAATTAAAATACTGAAAACTTTTGATAGTTCTTGAATAAAGCTCAAGAGCGAGTCCTCCGACGCCAGATATTTATGAGGAGGGTCTCACAAAGATCTGCTCCCGGGAGCCTCTTTTTGTGCTTAGTTAAAAATACAGGTTGGCCGTATCAGGGAAATTTCTTGTAACTTTGTAACCATCTAAAGGCCAAGCTTTAGAAAAATCTAGAAAGTTCATGAAACAATGGTCCAACACCATCTAGAACTGGAGAGGAGCGTCCCATTCCCACCCCTTTCTGCGAGTTCCGCAAAGAAAGAGCAAGCAGCTCGGAGCGTCCGATTGTGGCGCGCTTTCCTGCGAGGCTGAAAGCCGAGCTTTCGCAGGAGAGTAGACCTTAAATTGTTTCAATGCCCAAATGCAACCGATGCCGAAAGCCGGGGTCCGCAAAAGGTGTTAAAAATTTCTTTTAACTATTAGCAGCGGGCACAATCGTGCGAGGTCAAAGACTGAGCTTCAATGGAGCTGACCTCAAACAAGAACCAATAGCCGAATGTATTAAAAAGCAAGGCCGAAGGCCCGGGGGAGCTTCAGATAGGGCACATTTCCGTGCAAGGCCAAATATCAATCTGCAAGAAAGCAGAACTTTGCTAAGTGAGGCCAAAGGCCGAGGTCTGCATAAACGCTGAAGGCCCAGTCCGTCTGATCACGTTGCGCTTCCATAGAAGACCTAACTTGAGAACTAAGAGAGCTTGAAATTTAACCAATGTGAT
The DNA here is from genome assembly GCF_948474715.1 of Cydia amplana. Taxonomy (NCBI): domain Eukaryota; kingdom Metazoa; phylum Arthropoda; class Insecta; order Lepidoptera; family Tortricidae; genus Cydia; species Cydia amplana. Next base: position 8,263,592 of record NC_086085.1, read on the forward strand.
CTCGGACCCTCCTGCGGCTTGACCTTTGCATTTTTCCTCGAAAGTGCGACTTGTTGAGTCTACAACCCTATGGAGTTTGTTATTTATAATAAGTATTTTGATTATTGGGGCGTACTCGGCCTTTGGCCTCTATTTACACAGGGTTTTGTGTTTCGTAGAGTACGCTCTTCGACCTCCAATGGCTTTAGAGCTCAACATCGTGTTTGCGGTCCGAAGGTTTGCTTTTTAATACACAACTATTTGTTCGTCTCCAGCTCTGCTATCCTGCAGCTTTACCTCGGCCCGCCGTTTCCTTTGAAACGGCTTATCATGGTCGTGTCCGAAATATAATATTCTGGCCCACTTCATTATTTAAAAAAACAGCATCTGCCCTTTACAAAGACGGCTAAGTCACATTACCTACATCGATACTGGATACTTTAAAATTATACCTCAGTTCTTTCCCGAATAATATATTTTATCATAAATAACGATTGTCTTTTATAAAAATTTGTAGATAATTTAAGCTTTTTTAATTTCATTTATGTAAGCAGTTTTTTTACATTACAAATATCATTGTTATATGCAGGCCTCGGAGTTTTTTTAGCACGGTAAGACTAAGGAGAGCTATGGAGTCTTTGTTAACATTAAAATTAAATTCATACTCATACTCATCCTCATTAATTAAGTTCGTCCGAATCGTTTTATAAATACTTAGACTACTTATATGTAATTAATTCTGTTTACATATATTTAATTAAATGTTATATTATAAAAAAGTAATAATATGTATATGTGTATGTTAATATTATTATATTACCCATATTGCAGTGTCATCGCTCCAATATTTTATTTAAGTACTTAACGTACCTACATACTATAATTACTGTTAAGATAAGGATATTGGTGTCTTGAAAATGATGCCCAATAATATAATATGTATATGTGTATGTTAATATTATTATATTACCCATATTGCAGTGTCATCGCTCCAATATTTTATTTAAGTACTTAACGTACCTACATACTATAATTACTGTTAAGATATTGATATTGGTGTCTTGAAAATGATGCCCATGAATGCGACTTACGACGTTTATACTGCCCATTATGTGTGAACGAACTGTTTTGTAGACGTAAGGAAGAGTAACGCATAACTATTCTAAAATATTGTAGCTCTATATCAACCTTAATGAATAATAAACAGTTTTAATATCTATGGAATATCGTTTTAATATGTCGAATACGTATTACCAATGTTTATAATCATAGGTTGCATGTCTTAAGTACTTTTTTAAGTGATAGGCCACTTATGATTAAACCTCTTTACCTAAATATGTGTATGAGTAAATCAGATGTCACATTATGTCATGAATATATAGTTACGTATTTCGTTATTGTGATGATCGCTGATATTTATTAGGTCTAGAGCTGTACATAATTTACTTGTACTTAATTAATGAGGATGAGTATGAGTATGAACTTAATTTTAATGTTAACAAAGACTCCATAGCTCTCCTTAGTCTTACCGTGCTAAAAAAACTCCGAGGCCTAGTTATATGTTTCTAGTTCTGACAAATAATGAGACCGAAAACGAATACTGAAACATCGTAAAAAGTATTGTTCAAAAGTAGGTTATTATATTAAACAGGTCAACAGGGTAGATATACTTTTAAAAAGCCAAGATATTTATGGGCCCATCGTTTAAAATATTATCACTTTGATTTTGAGCAATAAAGTTAATTTATATTTAATCTAATTTCATTGCCTTCTATTCGTGTTTCATTACCTTCCCTTGCTTTTTCATTTCCATCTGTGCCTTCATTACATTCCTTATTTGTTTTCCAAAAGTATAACTAGTATATAGGTGCCTTTCTTAAAATAATATACACAATACGTATACACATTCACAATATCAAACTCTACACTGTAACTTCAAAATAAAAAAAATCTCCAAAAAAGTGGCAAATCGGCACGAAACGGTAGAACGACCCCGCTACGCTAATTCTAAATAGGTACAGTTACATATTTTATATTAATCTATCAGTAAGCTGTTTTTAACTAAATTATTATGTATTTTGAGGCCTTTGCCAAGCAGTAGAGGGCGTTTTTTTTTGTTGTCCCCTACACTTTTTTTTCAAATTTGGGATTTTTTATGTTATTTCTACTCAGAATCACGAGCTCTTTCTATCCTAATAGGAGAAAAAAGTGTCCCAAATGTTCCATACATTTTTCGTTCTTTCCATTCGGCGACCGCCATACAAAGTCTATGAAAAAAGAGGCCAAGTGCGAGTCGGACTCGCCCATGAAGGGTTCCGTATTTAGGGGATTTATGACGTATTCAAAAAAAACTACTTACTAGATCTTGTTCAAACCAATTTTCGGTGGAAGTTTGCATGGTAATGTACATCATATATTTTTTTAGTTTTATCATTCTCTTATTTTAGAAGTTACAGGGGGGGGGGACACACATTTTACCACTTTGGAAGTGTCTCTCGCGCAAACTATTCAGTTCAGAAAAAAATTATATTAGAAACCTCAATATCATTTTTGAAGACCTATCCATAGATACCCCACACGTATGAGTTTGATGAAAAAAATTTTTTTGAGTTTCAGTTCTAAGTATGGGGAACCCCAAAAAAAATTTTTTTTTATATTTTTGTGTGAAAATCTTAATGCGGTTCACAGAATACATCTACTTACCAAGTTTCAACAGTATAGTTCTTATAGTTTCGGAAAAAAGTGGCTGTGACATACGGACGGACAGACGGACAGACGGACAGACAGACATGACGAATCTATAAGGGTTCCGTTTTTTGTCATTTGGCTACGGAACCCTAAAAACTGTGACGTAATGGAAATAAAAATCTTAGGACACTTTTTTCTCCTATTAGGATAGAAAGAGCTCGTGATTCTGAGTACAAATAACATAAAAAATCCCAAATTAAAAAAAAAGTGTAGGGGACAACAAAAAAAAAACGCCCTAGAACACTAAAACAGGCTATTAAATAAATAATAATTGTGTATTGCCTTAAATAACCCGATAATTTATTATGTATTTTTAATAAAGACAAATTGCTTTTTTTTTGTTATAATTGGACTTAAATATTGGAACTTATTATGTGACAAGAGTATTTTTATGATGATATACATAATTAAAATTGGTCAGGATGACATTCATTAAACTTTTAATAACTGTTTAACGCTTTAGAATGATTGATCATCATCTTCCTCGCGTTGTCCCGGCATTTTTGCCACGGCTCATGGGAGCCTGGGGTCCGCTTGGCAACTAATCCCAGTAATTGGCGTGGGCACTTAGTTTTTACGAAAGCGACTGCCATCTGACCTTCCAACCCAGAGGGTAAAACTAGGCCCGTATTGGGATTAGTCCGGTTTCCTCACGATGTTTTCCTTCACCGAAAAGCGACTGGTAAATATCAAATGATATTTCGTACATAAGTTCCGAAAAACTCATTGGTACGAGCCGGGGTTCGAACCCGCGACCTCCGGATTGCAAGTCGCACGCTCTTACCGCTAGGCCATCAGCGATTTTTTTGCTTCAGAATTATTGATATAGTTTTATTTTTAATTGATTTGCTAGCCGGTCTTAAATCTATTATACTCTGCGTATACAAGCCATCGACGTTCAAGTTAACAGACCATTGTTTATTTAAGTATTTTAGGTTATTATGTGGGTACTTCTAACTTAAATTTGACACAGATTTATCTAAAGTTCTAAACAATAATTTTCTTACATGGGAATAACTCCATTTTATTCAAAAGGTATATCAAATAAAGTTCCAAAACAAGACAGCTTTAACTTAGTGACACAGTAAAATCATTGGACTATATTGCCAATATCCGCGGTAGCAATTTCACACGTCGTTCTATCGCATCTAGAACCACTCCAGTTTCTTTTTACGCCTTATTCAGTCGGATTAAAGTGTATAATGGCATAAATGTGTAGCAGTTTTATTTTTGCTAAATTCACATTCTCTCAGGATCATAAAACGAGTTTACTGCCGAAGGACAGCCCGTCCTGCCCACTAAATGATTGTCAGATGACAATAAAAAGAGAGAAATAAATGACATGGCGCAGGGGAAACAGAGGGCCTACCGCGAACCACGTTCGACGTGTTGCCTCTCTGTCGCACTTGTAAATTCGTACGTAAGTGCGACAGGGAGGTAACACTTCGAACGTGGTTCGCGGTAGGCCCTCTGTAAACACGTTCGTACGGCCCTGTTATTTCATTTGTCGAAACATTGTTACGTAGGTATTTTATTGGGAGATAACAAAATACTGGCGGCACTAGCTTGTTTCTATAAATTCAGATATTATTATCAGTGCGCGAGTAAAATTAAACTCTTTTCACAAACTGACCTGCAAATATTAAATGTGTACAAGATCTTCTGAGAGTTCCGAGTATAGATGTGCTAGTTGCGGAAAGAATCCGAAAACTTGGAAAAGTTCTCGGATTTTTCAGGAAAATTTACAGGAATAAAAGGAAACTTTCATTTTATGCAAAAATATGAGAGGTTTCTGTAATTTTTCCAAGTGGAAATTTCGCAATTTTGGACACTTTCCGATGGCACATCAGTAATTCTGAGTATTATTGAATCAGCATGTCAGTTACCATTATCTAACATGAATCATGATGCTTCAATAATACTCCAATGTTACTTCGTTGAATTACGTCAGATCAACGGCTCCGGGAGCTTGTGATCTCGGATACCGATCAAATTTTCAAACCCTTGCCGAGTATTTGGCGTAGAGTCTGTGCGGAAAAAGAAGAGTCGTAAAATGTATTGGATCCCATACATTTCATGACTCTTCTCTTTCCGCACAGTCTCTACAACTTATTAATTTCAAATTCGTTACAAAAATTAAGAGCCCGCATCAACGTGCACACTAGCGCCACTGCTAATAAAAGGGGGCCGCTTACTGTATCTTGTATTAAAGTACCTTTTGAATACATCAAACTAGTTTCTATGTTGCTGGATTCGTCAATCTATGCGTCCAAAGTTAAAACGGCCGTTTTTGTTTTGAGTTTATAGATTGACGAATCCAGCAACATAGAAACTAGTTTGATGTATTGAAAAGGTACTTTAATACAAGATACAGTACGTAGCGGCCCCCTTTTTAGGGTTCCGTAGCCAAATGGCAAAAAACGGAACCCTTATAGATTCGTCATGTCTGTCTGTCTGTCTGTCTGTCTGTCTGTCTGTCTGTCTGTCCGTCTGTCCGTCTGTCCGTCTGTCCGTCTGTCTGTCCGTCCGTATGTCACAGCCACTTTTCTCCGAAACTATAAGAACTATACTGTTGAAACTTGGTAAGTAAATGTATTCTGTGAACCGCATTAAGATTTTCATACAAAAATAGAAAAAAAACAATAAATTTTTGGGGTTCCCCATACTTCGAACTGAAACTCAAAATTTTTTTTTTCATCAAACCCATACGTGTGGCATATCTATGGATAGGTCTTCAAAAATGATATTGAGGTTTCTAATATCATTTTTTTCTAAACTGAATAGTTTGCGCGAGAGACACTTCCAAAGTGGTAAAATGTGTGTCCCCCCCCCCTGTAACTTCTAAAATAAGAGAATGATAATACTAAAAAAAATATATGATGTACATTACCATGTAAACTTCCACCGAAAATTGGTTTGAACGAGATCTAGTAAGTAGTTTTTTTTTATACGTCATAAATCGCCCAAATACGGAACCCTTCATGGGCGAGTCCGACTCGCACTTGTTTTTAAATATCTTTCGTCAAATTGAAATAATCACGATTATTTAGCAGTGGCGCTAGTGTGCACGTTGACGGGCTCTTAAGCGTTTTATGTATTTAAAAAAAAACTCAAACCTTATTGCTGCTGCATATCAAATTTAATCTACCCGCCTTCCTACGCCTGCCTTCCATTTTCTTGCTTGTCGAATATGTCGAACCGGTAAATTTGGTTACCAATATTGTGCTTAAAACGTTCGCCTTCTCCGGTATATTTTAACCGGTTTCGAGCGTAGGTAAACATTTTATTACCTTATGTTAATGAAATTATGTAGGCATTTAATCAGAGCTGGATTTTTTGACTAAGCCGAAGCCGTAACTTCGTTCGGACACAACTGGGCGCGTAGCCAACGTGCCAATCGTTAACGCTCCGTAGCGTATCGTAGAGAGATGCTCTCTATCACCCTTCCACACTAGTGCGACAGTGACAGCTGCGTTTCGTTCGCTACGGAGCGTTACCGATTGCACGTTAGCTACGCACCCTGAAATTACAATTTCGGCGTAGCCGGGTTCAGCAGTTTTTTGGCCGAAGCAGTCCTTCGGCCCAAACATGATTATTTATGCCAAAACTGAGGGCCTACCGCGAACCACGTTCGACGTGTTGCCTTTCTGTCTCACTTACGTTTACAAGTGCGACAAAGAGGTAACACGTCGAACGTGGTTCGCGGTAGGCCCTCAGAAACCGAAGCCGTAACTTCGATCGGACACTACATTTAATACGATGTTTGCGTGTAGAATACGTCAGATTCATAGTAAAGTGGAGTTCAATAGAAAATACAAATAATGTAAACAAACCAATTTGCCTTAATTTCTTCGCAATCTCGCACGTTTCGTGGACAACCATGATTTTATCAACAGTTTATTTAGGTACTTAAACCTTTTATTTATATCAATAACTGTTTTATGTTAATAATTAATATTTCAATGAAAACAACCATCGTAAAACTTTAAGGTTAAATTCTTGACATACGGCCATATTCGAACTTTAAGATACGTCAAATACTAGAGATTGAAACGATATGGATTGGACATGTCAGTGTCAAACAAGTGTCAAAAGTGACGCGTTTGTTTGAAGAAACGTCACTTTTGATACTTGACGTATCTTAAAGTTCGAATATGGCCGATATTTGTTAACATTATTTGTCTTTTCTATTGAATTCCATTTTATGTATTTACTCGTACAGACGTAATATTGCTATTTATATAACCTATAAGCTTTCATACAATATCACGTAATGAAATAAACGGTGATTTCTAAATGGAGACAGCCGGCAAATTGGGCATCGATCGCTGCGATACACGCTGCTAATTAAATGGACGTCTGTTGATGTCTACCCTTTTGATTCATGCAGCCTGATTAATAGTTCACCATAAATGGGACTTATTTATTTATTTACAGACCTATTCATCACACTGTTACTTCTATTTCGATCTGAATTTACAATCGAGACGAGTACGCGCACTATAGAAAGTACCTGCAACAAGCGGGTATTGCGGGTATTATGGGCGGATCAGTAAAAAAAAAACAGTGCTCAGGTATTTGTTGATTGCATTCATAAATAAGTAGTAAATTTGTTGTAGTTTCATATTTAATTATTTAACCTAGTTATTATTATAAAAGTGGAAAACAGCATCCGTACGGATAACACGCCTTAGGTACCTTTAGTTATTACAGGTGCTGAAATAGTAGCATCCTAAATTGGATCTCCTGTAAAAACGCACAAAAATGTGCCTGCATGTCAATATTTCTATGGTTGTTGGTGAATCTGTAGATAAATTTGACTTTCAATTGATGTTTATTAGATTCCGGGAGACGTAATAACTCATAATGAAGTGAAGTCACGCAGCATGCTCCAGCAACAAGTATTTTCAAAGATAATACGTACCTACACGTATTCAGTACAGTGATAAATTTTATTGGTAAAGTTAGTTGCACCGCAACCCGGAGAGGAATAAATTTAGCATTTATTCAGCCCGCGTTCTGCTACCTACGGTTGAAAGTGAAACTTTGGCGGCATGAGATAAAACTTAGTGAGTCAACAATTAATGTTTTGTGATGTTATTAGTCTGTGTCAGCGTGGGTGTTTCTTGGCTAGCTATTACCTATCGTTCCGTTGAAGTATAAGTAAAATGTTCATAATATACTACTTTAGCTCGACTTTAGTTTTTAGAACTTCGTTGTCATTACAGGTGTTAATATTATCAATCCATACAAGTATAAGAAGCAACGAATTGTTCCGACTACCACTGGGATCCCAATCCACAACTCCTCTGCCGTAATGTTAAAACGCGTTTATGTATATAAATGTACAATGATTCGTTTAGATTTATTAAAATCTTACGTAGCGTAACGTCAAACGGCTAGAGCCCGTACCATGAGTCACTGACAGTGTCAAAACTGACATAACGAGTGTCAGAACGTAATTTACTTTCTATACATCTCGTAACTAGTAAATTACGTTCTCGATGGCGTTTATGTCAGTGCCAAACTGATGGTAGCCGTACAGGAATTATATAGGACCCTGCACTACGTATCATGAAACGTGAAAAATAATTGTTACTCGGTTATACCACAGTGAGCTGAAACTTATTCGGGTTCAAATTCATTGTTTTGTTACGACTCTAAATTTAACTCCTGTATTGTCATTTGTTACATACTTTTAATGCGTTGAATTAATTTTGACGAGTTAAATAAATCAGACTTGTTTTATGTCAGATTCGTGCCTATGAATAGAATTCCTGCCTGTATTGTTTGTCGTATTTGTAACATGTATTACCGTCCTCGTAACTTTGTATGAGAAATGTTTATTTTAGTACCTATGATTGTTTCTTTATGCATTTTACACTCCCGTCCCGTTTTAGTTTAAATAATGTGTAAAAATCGTGTTAGTCTGACTAATATCTTTTCTTACTCGTATTATTTAATAATCTATTAAATAATCATCTTATTTTTCGGGGAGAAATTGTTAAATAATGTAAACTACTACCTTCTCTTTTGCCATTTTGGCCACGGAACTCTAAAAAAAGTAATATGCCAGTTTCGTAAACTATGACAAGTGGACTTATTGTGACGGAACTTGCTGCATTTCTAATATAATCCATACTAAATAACAAGTAATTCTAAGGTTTACTTCATCTACTTGTACGAGTACATCTATTTCCAATATAACCATCAGTCACAAAATTTGTTAGGGAAGCTATTAACTCTTTGTACCGTCTGCCAAAGGCAAGGATGCTTCAGATTAACAAGCAATATCGTGAAATCAAGAACGTAGAACCGTGTTCAGATTTTCAAAATAATTTACCAACATGATATCAAACTAAGTATTATTGCGATTTGGCGCAGAAAAAATGGCAAGGCGTAGGTATAATGTGTATTTTAAATCTGAATGTGCCTCATAATCGATTACACGCATATTGGAAACCGTCTCAAGTTCAAAATATTTTGCTTAGATGATCCGTGTATTTGTATATTGGAAGAAAGGATGAAATCTCGTCAGTATAAACAGCCTGGAGGCTTCCACGCGATTCGGAGAACTGTATAATATCCATGTAATATATCCAGTGGATATATTGAAAAAAAAAAGCAATATTTATTACCAATCTTAGTAGATACTCTGACAAATATTATAAACGTAATATTAATAATGTTTTATAGATTTTGATGTATAGCTAATGTAATGCAAAAAGCTTCGGTATAGTTAGCTATTTAATATTAAGTATATTATTGTACGTTTGATGTAGGCAGACGTTCTAGTCGTAGGTATTTTAAATGTTGAAAATCTAGATATCAATAGACTGTTACTATTTTACTAGTTTACGAGATAATTGACTTTCTGTCGTTCCAGGATTTTAGACGACGACGACGACGACGACGTGGGCAGGTCCGAAAGTTGTTTATAGCTGCTTCGGCTCTAGGTAGGTACTCATGCGATTTGAATAATATTTATAGTGAAAATGTTCAGAAGTGATGGTGCAACACCTTTTTTTTTAAGAGGGATTCTAATTCCTTTTTCAATTTCCCGTCGACCTATATCAATATTTTTTTATATCTATATTAGTTTTGAAAATAACTAACTAAATTTGTACAAAAAAATAGCTATGTGGTTTTTTTTTCACATAACGAAATTAAATGCCTTGTTTTCCGTCGAGGGTGATGGCGATAAAATCCGCTACATATGTATCATTTCTCGTGCTACGTTACTCTGGCAACAAATCGCTATGTGTAAACTTTACACATGACGATTTTAAGTGAACCAAATTTAAGTCGCTATGTAGCAAAATTCTGGTTAAAATAATTTATATTGTAAAAATTTACAAAAAAAACTGTTTATTTCCTGCATAAGTATTATGTAAAAACTATTGATCTACCAGAAAAAAAATACAGGTGCAACAAATATAATAATATTACAAACAAAAAATAAACAGTTTTTTTTGTCTCCTGTAAAGTAGCTAAAAAATACATGGCGATTTTTTTATTCACACATACTTGTATGTATATATCGGCGAAAATGAGGCGTTCAGATTTCATAATGAATTTTTATTTTACTGCAATACATTCGCGAAGATTCTTTTGTTTTTGTCACGTGGTTGGACGAACAATAGCGTGAAACTTTAATTGGGTTCATAGCGACGACGCCGCAAAGTTTTCACAGGAAACTCGTTATCCTATCTGCGCTTCATAAAACGTGGTATGATTCAAAAATTACAGTATATATTTAACCTTACGTAATGAGAGACGGTAACGAGCAAAAATCTGTGTTTAAAGTTAAATCATTAAATTTACTGAGTGAATTACAAAACGTAAAGTAACAAGTTTTTTGAAGTGTGTAATTAATAAGTATTGCATGCCGTAAGAGTAGTGTTGAGTCGCTCACTCGTGAGGCACCTCATTTGTACCACTCATTTTGTTAATTTGTCGCAGTACTTCGTACCGCAAAAATGTCTTACTTCACTCCTCTATTTATTTTACTAATTGACTCGCGCGTATCACAAACATCTCTTGCCACACAAATCATTCACACACATCAAATTTAAAAAAAAACTCTTATCCGTTCAAATTCACTCGCGAGTCTCGCAACCCTCAAAACTCACACACTCCTCACAACTCGCAAGAAAGTCACTGGATCGCGCGAGGCGCTAGGTGCTCGCCTGCTCGCCGACACTTAAAACTCAAATGTCTCAAATGAAGAAACGAGTAATGGTCCACACTGTCAACTACCGAACTACAAACCTTATTGCAACGACAAAAGGTCCACCGAGAAATGCGCTGAGTTTGTACCACTCACCGCCTCTCTGTGACATGAACCCCTCAAAAATCCTCTTAACCTCCAAAATTACACTCCAATTAAATATTACTATTTATTGATTTATAAAGGAAGTGATGAATACATAAATATGTATATACATTTAAAAAAAATGTCGTTGTTGGAATTAATGGAATAGTCGACGCTGAAAATATGCTAGTACCTCACCTCATTTGAAGTAAGACATTGTAACACCTCATTTTAGAAAATGAGGTACTCATACAAACTCATTTTAAATTGATGTCCTACCCATCACTACGTAAGAGATTAGTATCAAATAGGAAATCCCGTCAAGTGTGCGTGATCTCCTCAACTTGGCCGTGATGATCCGGGGATATGAAGAAAACGTTTCGTATCATAAATGAGTTGCAGTGGAAGTTTTCGTTTCGACTTGTTTCGTTATTAGTTGGAGTATTTGTTAGTTGGAATCTTCCAGTCGACACTACTTCACGCTTCGCTTCGAACTCAAGGCCGACGAGATAAATACAGGGATGAATAAGAAATACATTTTCTTAGCTTTATACTGTCACTCAGGACACCTTTTATTATATAAAATCAAACTCTTTGATGTAGCGATAACTTGTCTTGAGCTATATCTATAAAATGTGTTATACCGATAGTAATATTAATTATAATGTATGATGAGATTGGCTCAGAACCGGGACAAGTGGCGCATTCGAAGAGATGCCTATGCTCAGCAGTGGGTGATAAAATGCAGATATGATGATGATGAAGATTATAAATGGTCACTTATTGACCATAGCCTAATTTTAACAATTTCCTTCTCCCAGTGACATTTTTAAAACTTATTGATTTGTTATGAATCTGCATGCTTAATTTGTAATATTATTGTCGGCCACATAGATAGGGCAATAGTCATTTATTGACTTTCAAGTTTCAAGCTTATCATGTATTGTATGTTCAAACAGATGAATAGATAATTTTATCGCAACACGCGACCATACAATATATGTATAAAATTTTATTAAAGCACGTTTCTCACTTAGGTTTAACAATTCTTGTTAACGATTGCAGAATGTTGAAAAAAAATGCATGTGTGTGTGTGTGGAGCATGCGGGCATTTGTGGCGTGGTTCCTCCAAGTGTGAAATGCAATTTTTAGCCGGTCGTCGATCACGGGCCCGGGCCCGGGGCAGCGCTAACTGCATGCCGGTGCAGTGAAATACATCATCCCGGATAAGTACCTATGTAAATGTAATTAGTATAAGTTAACGCTTAGCTTTGCATAGTCTGATGCAGTCTGGAATGCAGTAATAATTAAGGAACGAATTATATTACAAAAAATCAGATCCAATGATTCAATGATTTTTATGAAATTTACGATGATACAAAGTTGAAAATACAAATTATTTTGACCATATTAATTTTCACGGAATTTAATTTCACATTCACTGCCAGCGACCCGCTAGGCGGGTTCTCTGTTCGTAGGTGCTTTTCGCTACTAACGGGAAAAGTCGTGTTATCGACTAGTCTCGTAGCGCGTAGCTCGCCCTGGCAGTGAATGTATTAAATAGTATTAATATGAGCTGTGCCCATTCGCTATAGATTGCCTGCGCTCTGATGATCGAGAATGAACTTTGGACATGACAGCTTCATCAGGCCATACTCTTCCTCCCAATAGTGTCAAAACCAAGAAAATGATTGCCACATAAACAAAAGAGCACGTTCGCTAGGGTGTTCATTGTGTTGCCATAATTCACAGCTGTAGCCGCGCGTGAAACTGATGGGCTAACGTGCCGGATTATTCCGCGTGCATGTTGCATTACAAGCTTCTTAATTACCCGCCAGGGCCGGAAACGCAGCTGACGTGGGAATACTATGCATGAGAATATGAGAATGCGTCTATAGAATATAAATTACGGAGGAGTTTAGTTAGTGACGCAAAATACATTTGTTACATGGGATTGCTAGTATTACCATTAATATAGCTACCTGATTGCTCGCATATCTACATTGTCTTATAAATTCAATGAGAAAGCAATTTTATACTTAGCTCAAAATATTCCGATTTATATGAATTAAATACCACCACGAAAAAATCAAAAATACTAAACCTCAGCCAAAAGTTATTTATTTACCATCACACGACTAGTAATGGGTTTAGTTTTATAATGTATTTAGTTTTATATGCTAATAGTAACGTATTTAATAATATAAGTTGTTACAGCAAACCATTCGGCCTGCCAGTGTGACGGCACCCTCGTCATGCGCATACGGTTAAAGTTTATTGCAGAAAATTCGGACAATCGAAATTCCTGAAGTTTTTGTCCAGAAAACTGTAAGTAAACAGCAAATGAGTCAGCTTTTGCAGAATAAATTAAAATCGCTATGAAGGAGTGAAAAATATGTTTTTAGAATATTATTTACTAAACGAATATACTTGAATACAAATTAATTACATAGATGACGTTTGCTGACGTTTATGGCTGAAATTCTATTATTTTAGTTATGAGTCTGATAACCTAAACTTCTTCGTAATAATTTTAATTGGGTATCATTTGTACAACAAAGTGTGTTATTGCTTCAAGAGCAACGTACGAATCCCGAGCAAGCGGAATACTTATTCTAAAATAGAATCATTGAATTTTGACTGTTTTCGAGTTGCTGGGGTGAATAATAATAGTGTTTTGGCGAACCGTTATTTGTAGGATAGTGCGGTGTATTATGCAGATAATGTAGCTATTAGACTCAGTTAACCAGTACTCGAATTGACGCTCAGAACTTCAATTATCGGTTATTTGATGTCTGTTAACTAGCTCAATGTGTACGTGTACACATTTACATAGTACTTTATGATTCCAGAGCATCGCGTCTCATTTCAAAATATACGTATGCAGTCAGCATAATTTTAATTATTTTATTACCTATTCAATGCCCAATTCACAGTAAAGTACCGACCACAAAATAAAATGACTTTTAGCGTATTTTTGACTACACTGTAAAGGTTGATAATTTAATAATTATGGTTATGTTTTGGCAGCATGTAGAATATAACGGTGACTTTCTTTAACTAATAATGGACCAAAAGAATAGAAATTGAAGTTTAAATAAATAATACCGCAAGATAAGCAAAGATTCGTAGGTACCTATATTTTGTCCTTGGTTAAAGCTGACGATGAAGAAATTTTATTTAGGTACCTACTAATGTCTGCTAATGCGTAGGTAACAAATATAATAGATATCGGTATTCTAAAAGCCCTCAAACTACTTTATGTACATGAATGTACTTCAAAGACTATTTCAAATGACAGGACAATTGTCACTCCCGCAACGCGATAAATAAAGTAGATAGTGTCCTTCTGAATTATCAGCCGTAACAAGGTGCGAGTCTAGGGTTGCCAATCGTACTATATAATAAGTATTGTACTATATTTTGGCTCTCTGTACTATATATTTTTGGAAAAATATATAGTACGCTAAAATACTATATTTCCGATTAAACGTATATTACTCTTATGTTTAGTATTATTAGTATTTTATCTAAAAGTACTATATTTTTTTGCAATGTACTATATTTTTGATGCCTTATTCTGGAAAATACTATATTCCACCAAAAAATAGTTGGCAACCCTATGCGAGTCCCACCTCGTTGTGCGCAGTCTATCCTATCGCGATTCTTGTGTCAGTCTATAAATGAGACAGTACTTCGCATGTTTACGAAACCATTATCCAGACAAGACATCCTCTAGATACTGAGCATAGTAACGCTACCCCCTCTGCCACTTATATGGTAGTTTTACTCCATCTTCGAGACAGCACGGCACGGGATTCGCTCACCTCGTCCCCCCGCACCCCCGTATTTTTGACAGCATCGGTTTCATGAAATAATTGCTCTAAACTCCGTCTAGAAGATTCCTAGTCTATGCCATTATCAGATGTATGGCCGAAAATAGCGATTTTAGCTAGCTTTGATTTGTTTTGTCGCACATTACAGTTAAGTAGTAACAAATATTACGGTAGTGATTATATTATTTGAGATCATATAGCAAATCGGCGTAGGTAGGTAACGTAAGAAAAGAAGTTTTTGGGAAAAAAACTTATTAAGGGTGGACAGACAGGCAGGCGGAGATGGCGAAACTATAAAAGGGTTCCGTTTTTGCTATGGCTACGGAACCTTATATAGGGTTTTTGTTAAGCACCATAATTTTGCGCTAAAAATTAACGGTCTCTATTTTTCACGCTTTTAATAAACCCAGTGCCAACTTGAACTTTCATATTGTATCAATAGGTATTCAATATGATACATTAAAATGTAATGGTACAGCGATATACAGACATCACTGTCGTGGTGGAAATTCTCTCTGAAATTCTCCTTTTTGGTTGTATTTCTACTAGCTCTGTGTGTATTTTGAACGTGTGTTGCCTACAGAGTCAATTATGTCGTATTCTAGTTAAGCTGTATCATACTAGCGTTTCTCCGTGACAGGTTCGTGTTCACTTCTGATTTGACGCTTGAAGTTTATGCATCTAAAAATGTACTTACTAATAATCCTCAACAGTTATAATTTATCTAATATCTACGTTTTACTAAAGTGTATAATAAAAAGGGGTAAGTGCTAAAACACAACACAGCCCAACTATAATAATCACAAATGGTCGCATAGCTATTACCCTACCCATCTTGAAGTTCCCTTAACAGATCACGAGGTTTGTGGGTTAAGCGGCTACTGTGATTGGGGTTAAGTCTCAGGTTTAACAAACAGTCTACTATATTACAAACTTATGGCAAATATAATTTAGAAAAAAATGTCTCCTATTTGATGTAAATAAACAATTATAATAAACAAATATTAATTTATTTAGATATCTATATAATAGCTGATAAATATAATGTCACGAATTCGTAAAAATTAATATTATTTTAATAATAAATGTACATACTTACGATTAGTATAGCTAGGTAATGTGTCGCGAATCGTGAAATGAATCTCATTGTATTATGTTTTTAACTAGCTAATATTACTAAGTTACAGCGTAATTTGTGGACACTGGAGAACTTTACTAGATAAACTTCTTGAAATTTCCCAAACTTACATTCGAAATGTACTCGAAACTCCTTGAATATATTTAAAACCCGCTATACGTCAAGGGGCGGTCGCCATCGCCGGCCATCTCTCACAAGCGTTACCATTTGTTTCCATTCCCATGCAGCATCGCTGTAAATCGCCCATTCTTATTCGAAAGGGGCTCCTACCCGTTATATGGACATTTGTATGGGCATGGCCTCTTTTGCGTAAGAATTTGGGCTTTGTTCCTGTATTGTATATTTCGCGAGCTTTTTCTAAATGACCAAGCTGTTTCGGAGCACCTACCTACCCATTCCTAGATTGCACTTTTTTGCAAGAAATTGCACAAAGTTTTTTTTAGACTTATCCAAGGATCCTTAAGAATTATTTCGCGTTAATATAAGTACTCATTTTACACTGAGCTGAGTGTAAAATCAGTTTTCACTCTGATATCTGAATCACACTCTGATAAGGTCGGTCTAACTTCTTCAACGGTCGACATAACAAACAGTATATCCACCTAATTTGCAAAACCAGCTAGTAACAGCCCCAATAAAGTCGTGATACATGTTGCGGTATAACCCTATTTTGTCAGAGCAAATAAACTTGTTCCGATTGGTGAGAACTTCCAGGGAATAAGCTAAGCCTAGCCTAATAAGGTTTAAGCACATCTTGTTGTTGATCCACGTATATTTTTCGAAACAGGATATATTTTGGTTGGTTTTCTTTGCTTACACAAACAATTAAATTGTATCTTTTGCATAAATGATTTGCATGACTGACGATAAAAATCTTTGCTTCATTTACTCGATAATATCTGGGTGACCGAGCTTCGCTCGGAAAACATATAAAAACTCGAAAATGCGCGTTTTCCCAGAGATAAGACCTAGCTAGATCGATTTCTCGCCCACGAAAACCCCCATATAGTAAATTTCATCGAAATCGTTAGAGCCGTTTCCGAGATCCCCGAAATATATATATATATATAAACAAGAATTGCTCGTTTAAAGGAATTAGATAGATAGATATAACGCTACGTCACTATCGACGTTGGATTGTGACGAAGTTTGTGTCACACCATAGAATCGCAGATCTTGTTTTGTTGAATCTCTAATTTTATTCATCATTTAGCAGATCAAAAATGATAAAGATGATGATTATGGCGATGCGACTTTCACTCGTTATAACAACAAATGCTTACGTCTCAGAATAGCTTATAATTTTTCACTTCCACGCAGGATACGTTCTCGTTTTCAATTAGTGCGCTGTGAGTTATGGACCTGGGCGGTATAATTTGTTTTCCATTGCCTCCAGCTTCGTTTTTAATTTTAAATGTTAACCTTTTATTTTTAATACAACATTTCTCTGGAATTACTTATAAAGCAAACAAGAACATTTTATACAAGAAAATTCTTAGGAAAACTAACTAGCTTGTAAACAAAGGTAGGTACTTGTAAATGGTTAACCTTTTGGACGCCAATGACCGATATATCCGCGCCGTAGGTTCAACGTCAAAGATAGAGCAACATAGACCTACGTGCATATGCATAAAGTTCAATTTCAGTTTTGACACTTCGGTGACGGACGTGGCGTCAGCGTGACAGCTTTTGTGTTTGACACGGCCTCGAAAAGGTTAAGTATATTTTAATTTTGAAAAAATGTAACAAAATGAACAATCAAAAGTTTTTATCATTTTAATACCATACAGCATTTATTTTTAGGGTTCCAGAAAGTATTTTCCGAGTCACATTTGAGACAGTTTCATATACCCTTAAAATTGGTCATTAATTTATTTAGGTAGGTACCTAAAGTCATTATTCAAGAAAGTATAAAAATATATGAAAATAATTGAAGCTCGCAAATTACTAGCCATACGCTGTTAAACACCGTGGCACCCAAAACGATTTGTCAGAGAGAAATACAAAGGCCACAGTGTTGCTTACCGAAGTTCTTATCATGAATTTACATCGATTGCAATTTCAACTTAAAGCCGTTAAATTAAGGTTGCTTATGTTAAAACAGAGCTGAGATTCCTAAGTCTTTGTAAATGTTATTGAAGGAAATATCTGCGAGCAATAGCAGCGTGTTTTGAAATGACGTCTTTCTATCGGATTACCTTCCTTGATTTATCGAGAGTTTCCCTTCGTCGGTCATTTTGGGGAATAACTATATAAAAACCCTCGATATAGCCTATGGCGTATGAATATTGTTTCTTTTTCTTTGGTTTTATTCTTAATAAAACGACCGAGATTTTATCGTAACAATATCTGTAATCAGGGGATTTTTTGCGTGTAAATTAGGAGGAGGACGAGGTGTGTATCGAAAACTACCTAACCTTGAATAATTTTACGGTTTAGACTCACTTGTTTTAAGTCACTCGCGCGACATGTTTCGGAGAGCCTAGGTCTCCTTTCTCAAGCACTAACAGTGCGAGCAGCGTTCACGACGGCCGTGTATCGCGTACTGCGGCACGCCGCGTCGCACGCTGCGCGCGCGCCGAGAAAACCGGTTGGGGGAGGTCTTCCGCTGTCATTGTAGGCGGGCATAGTGGTGTGTTTGGGCTTTGGTCACCTAACACTTGTAGCGATACACAGCACGAACTCACTATGTCCACAACACTGTCACAGCACTCACTGGTATTCTGCTGAGGAATCACAGGCTTCCATGCTGGCGGCACAGCCCAGCCGCTATCCCGATTCGACAAGGCGAGATTACTGGTACGGGAAAAATGCTACATACCACGTAAGATACGTGAAGCGATCGAGATTGGGCGGCGCCCTAATTTACTACCTATTTACCTACTCATACCTAATGTCCAATATCAGTTTCTCAGACACAGAAACATGATTATGAACCTAAATTATGTTATTTTATAGCTTTTAAAGTCTGTAATGTCGAGCTCGAATTTCAGGCTTTCGAGGGCCTAAAACCTCATCAATGGAAAGTCAGTAATGTGGAAATTGCTGAGCTCGACCTTCAGCCTCACTTTTTACCTCAATTTTTGGTTTGTCTTCCAAATTTCTTCTTCTTCAGCTTAGCCTTTGGCCGCGCTGTGCCAAGCTCGGCCTGCGGCCTCGCTCTAGCCGAGCTTATCGTGAAACACGGCTTTGACCTCGTATGAAAGCACGCCTCACTTGGGAACTTCGGATTTTTAGGCCCGGCCCGGCCTTTTTAACACGCTTTCACAATTATTTCACAAAAAATTTCGCGGTCGCTGCGCTCGCATTTTTTGCTGCTTTTCAGGTTGACTCTGTACATACATGTTAGCTTGACTGGTGGATGAAGTGTCATTTATACATGGAAAGTCTATATTATTACGTTAATTTTAATCATGTGGCTCGGCGTACGGTCTTATGGTCGGACAATCGCTGTTCAGCCTGGTAAAATATTTAACTACCTATTGAGAAAAAAAAGGGCTCTCCCCACACTGGAAAAAGGAATCGGCAAAAACTGATAGAAAAAAGCTTTATGTCCACGCAATAAGAGCGAAAAAGACATCGCTCGGCATGTTCGGATCGGCTCAACTGACACCTGAAGGTTGAAATTAAAATCGCAAACTTACATCCTTGTACTGAGCAAGTGAACATTATGTATGTAGAATTGACTGTAAGCCGTAAAGGGGCCCCGAGCATTGCACTGCCTAGGGGCCCCGACATGCTTAATCCGGCCCTGTGTGTAGGTATCTATGTTCTGGTTCTTTATTTCTCATACGTTAATTATTTGTGTCGGTTTCATGTATGGAACCGGTCGTCTTCTCTGCGGCCGCAAAACCTGGCCCCGCTCAAACGGTATCACCAGGCTAGGGGTCGCGGGGTTGGACAACGGCCGGTAGTGATAAGCTGGCCCACACCAGACACACATCCGTCCCCAAAATGACTCGCGAAGGTGGGGCGTGACCCGACACAGCTTCCGCAGCTGGAAAGCGGACGAGGCCACTCACACCCCCCCAAAAGGGGGTATCGAAAGAAACCCACTACTAAAATGTTTCAAGCCCGCGCTGGGAACAACGGCTGCTCAGCCCGGTGTGGCGGCGTGCGTTCTCGCGTTCGCCCAGGGTTTCCTTTAGGGCCGAGTCCTGTATAGGCCGCGCGTGTTCCCGCTTAGATAACCGGAGGATTCTTCCTTCCCTTTCCCCCGTAGTATAATCTTGCCTGGCCGCGCGTGTTCCCGTGTAGTTAGAGGCAGGTTATCCCCAGTGCACTCAACCCTCTAAACCTGTATAGGCCGCGCGTGTACTCGCGTAGACAGCCGGAGGTTTAGTCCTGAACCCTGTTCCCCGGGGGAACACTCCGTCATCCCGATATCTCCAGGGCTCGTTGCCAGATTATCGCGTGACACCGGTCTGACTCCGTTTACGTATCTACGTGTATAGCTCACTCCCTTCAGGACCATCTCCGAACTAGGTTACTTAGGTGTAAGATTCTTGATCTATAAATAAAGGGCATAAAAGACCCAGAGTACTTAAACTTGTGTTTTCTATCACCCTATCTTCCATACCCTGAGTTACCCTGGAAACCTTCACTAAGCCCCTCAGGCTGAAGGATATGTATGGTTCGCTCTCAGCGATAACCATCACAACTCTATAAATAAATGTTCATTTCATCTACAAATTTGATGTCCTAAGAATACACCCTCTACACAAGTTCCTAGCTCAACATAGTACAGTTTCATGGATTTAAACTTAAGTTTTAAATAGGGCAAGGCGGATCGTTTGTGCCAACAATTCTAAAAACCAATCTATAGTTCGTTTTTTTTAGCATAACAAATAAGGTAAACAATCTTGATGTGTCTTTTAATTGAAAAACAAATTTTAAAAATAAGTTACGGCAAATATGTAACAATTATGAATCTAATACGATCATTTATATTCTTCTGCTTTCATAAGTAATAGTTTTTGATTTTTAAAAAGCGTTTTTCAATTAAAAGACATGTCAAGATCGCTTACCTTCTTGCAAGTTCTTTCTAATGCTAAAAAAAACCGGCCAAGTGCGAGTCGGACTCGCGCACGGAGGGTTCCGCACCATCAACAAAAAATAGAGCAAAACAAGCAAAAAAACAAGCAAAAAATCGGTCACCCATCGAAGTACTGACCCCGCCCGACGTTGCTTAACTTCGGTCAAAAATCACGTTTGTTGTATGGGGTTGTATAACAACAAATTATAGCGGCAACAGAAATACATCATCTGTGAAAATTTCAACTGTCTAGCTATCACGGTTCGTGAGATACAGCCTGGTGACAGACGGACGGACGGACGGACGGACGGACGGACGGACGGACGGACGGACGGACGGACTGACAGCGGAGTCTTAGTAATAGGGTCCCGTTTTTACCCTTTGGGTACGGAACCCTAAAAACGAACTATAGATATGAAAATTGTCATGAAATATCAAAGATCAAAGTACCTTAAAACAAATTTATTTACGTTAGAATATGTTTTGTTAATAACACGATTATTTTTCATTTTAACACCGAAATGACCAAATAGGAAAACATCAAAGTTGTAATTTTTAAAATACCTTCTTTAATTAAAAAATACAACGTAGAACTAGGTATACAGGACAGTACGTAGATATCTGTAAGACAGAAACGAAACCCTGTAAGGTGCTATAAGGGATCATTTTGTTGGCCATCCGTTGCTGTCAATGAAGTGTCAAGATCCTTTTTAGGGTTCCGTAGCCAAATGGCAAAAAACGGAACCCTTATAGATTCGTCATGTCTGTCTGTCTGTCCGTCCGTCTGTCCGTCTGTCTGTCCGTCCGTATGTCACAGCCACTTTTTTCCGAAACTATAAGAACTATACTGTTGAAACTTGGTAAGTAGATGTATTCTGTGAACCGCATTAAGATTTTCACACAAAAATAGAAAAAAAAACAATAAATTTTGGGGGTTCCCCATACTGTGAACTGAAACTCAAAAAAATTTTTTTCATCAAACCCATACGTGTAGGGTATCTATGGATAGGTCTTCAAAAATGATATTGAGGTTTCTAATATCATTTTTTTCTAAACTGAATAGTTTGCGCGAGAGACACTTCCAAAGTGGTAATATGTGTGTCCCCCCCCCCCCCCCTGTAACTTCTAAAATAAGAGAATGATAAAACTAAAAAAAATATATGATGTATAGCCTGACCAGTAATATATGATAATTGTCAAGAGGGCGCTGTTATTCTCATGTATAGGGTGACAATTCAGTGTAGTATGAAAAAAATAGTTCCAGTGAAATTCCGCAACATGACGCACCCTCAATAGATCCTGGTTCACCTTTACATTACCATGCAAACTTCCACCGAAAATTGGTTTGAACGAGATCTAGTAAGTAATTTTTTTTAATACGTCATAAAACTCATAAATCCCCTGAATACGGAACCCTTCATGGGCGAGTCCGACTCGCACTTGGCCGCTTTTCTTTTTTAGGCCGACAATAACTACTGGCCACACACACACACACACGTCTTGTCACACGGTAGTTTACAGTTGAAACATTGTCAGGACATTTCAGGGGAGCTGTCCTAATCCGAGGCCTGTTGTCACTGCGGTCTCTGGGCGCGAGTGATAACGGGTGACGTTAGTTTATGACAATACGAGTACCACAATTATGGTCAGTATCTTAAGTTATCTTTATCTTGCCTTGGATTAGGATACTTATAACGTAACTAATATCAATATTATAGTACTTATAGTCTCACGAAACTATTAAAAAAACTGTCACTAGCTTGCCGAGAGTACGTCAAATACTTCTAAGTCACAGGTCCCTTATAAATACTGCGTAGTATTTGACAAGCGCCTATACACATAGGCGCCTATACACGTGGGCCGTGGCTACAAGTTTAGTGTCAATTAGTTAAGTTATGTTTTATCCCTTTCTTACAAATACATAAGTCAGAATGAAAGATTAAGACCATAGACTAGGAATCCTCTAGACTGAGTTTAGAGCAATTATTTCATGAAACCGATGCTGCCAAAAATACGGGGGTGCGGGGGAACGAGGTGAGCGAATCCACCAAAGACACGGACCAATCACGGCACGGGATTGACTCGAAGATAGAGTAAAACTACCGTATGAGTGGCAGAGGGGGTAGCGTTACTATGCTCAGTCAAGAGGATGTCTTGTCTGTGACTAAGACAAACAATAGCTAATTTGGGATTGTAGCGCGTTTTCATGAATACCGCCATTAAACTTTTCATAATGAAAGACATCATTTTGCATGCTTCAATCTATTAGATATCTACTGAGCTACTTCTTGGCACCCTGCCCCAAGGCACTGAGCTGGAGCCAGTTTTTTTATTTATAATTTTAGTTGTAGTAGTTAGTTGTAGTTTATTTTTTTTTGTGTATATTATATAGGTACTTGTTACTGTTTTATGAAATAAACACTCCTTATTATTGATTTACACATTTCTAGGTTGCGTTCTTGCGTCCTGAAGAATCGGGCTTGGCAAGTTTTCATTTTTTTTCTGTAAGTATACTGCATCAATATTGGCATGTTAAACTGAAGCTCAAGTTGTACTACGTGTTATTCAGTTGCTCAACTAAATCGAAGTTGGTAGATAGGTATACTACAAGGATAAATTTGAATGGCTCACTAGCGTTCTGGGTTATGGTAATCACTTAACGTGACTCGAAGGATAGGTGTTTAGACTTCACATTAGGCATCTTTCAGAAACCGTTAGATTATCGCGCAAATTATCTTGCTCATATGTGTGTGTCGGTGAGTTGCCGAGCTAAAATATTGTGGTTTCACCTAGAGCTCACACGGACTCTCGTGTTTTTAGAAGGCTGGGCGTAGTTTCGTAGTTGGAGATTAATACCTTTAAACGAGCAATTCTTGTTTATGTATTTATTTATATATAAATACATATATATATATGTCGGCGAACGGATGGTCCCGATGGCGGTGGGCGCGTGGGGGTAGTACCTAGATGTATTACTTCACAGCCAAAATAGTAGGTATGCTACCAACGCATGAAATAAACATTCAGACTCGTTACCCATACTAGTGCCTACTATATTTTAGTACTAAATTATCAAAACGACCAATCACTATTCCAAAATTATTTGAATCAAAATAAAAAGATCACATGAAACCGTTCAAATCTTTATTTTACAAAAGTAAGCTTCTAATGGCACATAAGAAATCAAAATAACACTTGGAATAAAACACTTAGCTAAACGGTTAAACAACGTGAGAATCTATAAGCTTTCAGAATAATCCTTCAGGTGTAAGCCTTCAGGAACGTAGCGAATTAGGCACGAGCTTGGCTAACGTCCGATCTCTAGCGCGGTCCGATCAAGACGAAGGAAGCCAGTTCCAGCGGCGGAGCCAACCGCTCCCGCCTCCAAATTCAAGTTGGTAAACCTGCCTGACCAGTCTACCAACATAACGACAAAAATGCCTGCTCGTGCCTACGTTCACTCAAGATACCCCTCTTGACGTTCCAAAGCCTTCTACCTGTCATCTTAGTTCATCAATACGCCAATAGATGGTGGCGTTACTCTCTACGCAACTTTAGGATTCCGTTACAAGCAAATAATATGTAGCCAAACATTGCTAATCGATTTTATACAGGCGTTTAAAGCTATGAACTGTAACACTGCAATACGTCCTTCTGGTGTCTCGCTCCGACACGGCCGTCCTGCGTTACA
Organism: Cydia amplana; assembly: GCF_948474715.1. NCBI lineage: Eukaryota > Metazoa > Arthropoda > Insecta > Lepidoptera > Tortricidae > Cydia > Cydia amplana. The sequence goes on from NC_086085.1 coordinate 8,288,333, forward strand.
CACGTCCTCGTGTGTGGGTGTATGCATTTGATACTGAAACAAAACATACAGCACAGTATCTCATCGCTCGGTCATTCCTGACCAACAATTTGGGTCTCACTCAAATTACTATTAAAATCAAACTTTGTCATCAATCAAACCAGAAAAATAATTGTTCAAAATTACTTTAACAATCCTCAATTCTCTAGTCAAAAATAGTCCATCAAGCAACGACTAAATAAAAAAATACTCGTCAATAATCATCGCCGCTTTCTAACGGATGCACTCCAATAATCATCGCCTCCATCTGGCGGATATTCTCAAATTTATGTGAAAACAGAACAATCCCAAACATCAAAAACACAAATCATAACAGCTCTAATTCATTGCTCGACAGTATCACTACTATTGTCGTCAATATCAATTTACGGGGAAATTATCTGGCATTAAAAAATAAATTGGTCATATGTGATCTAAATTTTTGTAAGACATCTTAAAATAAATAACATTCTGAATTGATAGTTCCAATTTTACTCATATGAACACAGTACATAAACGGGAATTCATTTTTAACAAAACAACACCAGTCCTTCGGTGCATTGCCAGTCCTTCGGCAGATACCAGACCCTCGTCAGAAGTAACCATCTCAGCCGCGTAAGTGCTACTCCTCGCAAAGAGCATTCTGCACATAAAAAGCAGACCACGTGCACCTCTTACATGCTCCGGCACTTCTGATGCGGTCACTAAACAATACCCAGTCCATCGAAAGCAAAACACTAGTGCCCAGTCCATCGGGCGTACTTTCAGTCCATCGAAAGCAAAACAGTATTGCCCTGTCCATCGGGCATGCCTTCAGTCCATCGAAAGCATGACAGTATTGCCCAGTCCATCGGGCGCGCCTTCAGTCTATTGAAAGCAAAACAGTAGTGCCCAGTCCATCGGGCATAATTTCAGTCCTACGAAAGTACAAGCTTTCAGTCCGTCGAAAGCAAAACAATGTTAACAGTGAATTCCAAAAAAAAAGAAAATAAAAACAGGTCTTTAAATCATGTTACTCAGAACCATTGGTACTATCAGCGTCAACTAATCAACTGAAACTGAACATTACTGATCAAAATCACTAAAGATAGCTTTCTTCTTTAGCTTTAACAACAGAAACTCGCTCAAGACTTCTATGCAGAAGTAAAACATCTCAAAATAATCCCAACGAAATGGGAACTGCTCACCAGCTTAATAAAGTATGATGCACGCGACCAAGTCAAAGGTGGTGGTGGTGAGGTCCAACCCAAGCACGAAGGCTGATCCTTTCCGCTTGCCGTTGCCGTTGCTGCGGCAGATTGCGAGAGACACGATGTGGTTCAACATAGCTGGCTGTTACTGAAATCATTTGCACGGTATCAGGTTTATCATGTATGCAGGCTAAACTCAAAAGGTTTATGAAATGCAAGGTAGCGGACACAAAAAAACATGTTTCCAATGTATACGGGACTTCAAAAATCTCAGAATAAAATTTAAACTTCAATGAGTACGTTTTCTTTCATTCTATGAACAAACAAACACGTGTTCCAAAAATAAGTAACAAGGTAATATGGGCCAATACGAAAAGTGACAGCTTATTAGTTACGTTCGACTGTTATGCTTCGCCATTACACTCAAAATAAAATTCACTAATAAACAATTAGAACGAAACCTGTCCTTTTATTTCCAAATCTCCAGCACAGAAGATACTGCACGGCTGCTTCTGTGTCACGGGCGTAATGGTGTCTGCAAGTTCGCTCGGCTCTGGCTGCAGGACACTGTAACATTAATTTTCATATGCGTAGCTCATGTTTCCATAGTATGCACGATTTGTGATCTATCACGGCATTACGAGCAATAATTTGTCGCAATTTTATTAATTGCAAAACGTTACAGGGTAAATATTACATAATCCTATGCATTGGCAAATCAGCAGGATCAATTTCTAACGGTGCATTGTATTTTCATGAAAAAAAATATTTTTTGAGGGTAGATGCACAAGTGAGCGATAAAATAATATCACGTCGCGACAGCCAATATTTGATTTTAATTAACAATATGGATTTCACATCAAAATAACTTAAGATCACTTAGATTTAAATGGATTTTAAAAATTAATTGTATTTTCATGAAAAATCAATTATTGAGGGTAGATTCACAAGTGAGCGATGAATAATATCACGTCGTGATAGCTAATACTTGGTTTTAATTAACAGTATGGATTTCAAATCAAAATAACTCAAGATCGCTTCGATTTAAATGGATTACAAAAATTAATTACAAAGAAACATAACGATCCCAGACATGACGTCACGTAACTACCGCTATGCTCGACTGCCTCAATCATAATTCACAATTTCACAATAATTCTCACCAAATAACAATGAATTACACTCGCCATTCAATCAAGGTTAGACACGTGAGCTTACCTTACCACGTGTTCAGATTATGGAATGTAGGTCACCAGAAATACACCACGCTCCCAGGTGGCTGTGTAAGCAATACATGAAACTCCGCATCGATCCCACTTCTGATGTCGGCGAACGGATGGTCCCGATGGCGGTGGGCGCGTGGGGGTAGTACCTAGATGTATTACTTCACAGCCAAAATAGTAGGTATGCTACCAACGCATGAAATAAACATTCAGACTCGTTACCCATACTAGTGCCTACTATATTTTAGTACTAAATTATCAAAACGACCAATCACTATTCCAAAATTATTTGAATCAAAATAAAAAGATCACATGAAACCGTTCAAATCTTTATTTTACAAAAGTAAGCTTCTAATGGCACATAAGAAATCAAAATAACACTTGGAATAAAACACTTAGCTAAACGGTTAAACAACGTGAGAATCTATAAGCTTTCAGAATAATCCTTCAGGTGTAAGCCTTCAGGAACGTAGCGAATTAGGCACGAGCTTGGCTAACGTCCGATCTCTAGCGCGGTCCGATCAAGACGAAGGAAGCCAGTTCCAGCGGCGGAGCCAACCGCTCCCGCCTCCAAATTCAAGTTGGTAAACCTGCCTGACCAGTCTACCAACATAACGACAAAAATGCCTGCTCGTGCCTACGTTCACTCAAGATACCCCTCTTGACGTTCCAAAGCCTTCTACCTGTCATCTTAGTTCATCAATACGCCAATAGATGGTGGCGTTACTCTCTACGCAACTTTAGGATTCCGTTACAAGCAAATAATATGTAGCCAAACATTGCTAATCGATTTTATACAGGCGTTTAAAGCTATGAACTGTAACACTGCAATACGTCCTTCTGGTGTCTCGCTCCGACATATATATATATATATATTGTATATTGAGGATCTCGGAAACGGCTCTAACGATTTCGATGAAATTTGCTATATGGGGGTTTTTGGGGCCGAAACATCGATCTACCTAGGTTTTATCTCTGGGAAAACGCGCATTTTGGAGTTTTTAAGTATGTTTTCCGAGCAAAGCTCGGTCTCCCAGATATTATAGTCTTAAATTAAGCACCTATCAGAAATTATTTAAAGATTTACCTTCCCTTCCCAACGGAATTTGGTATCAGCGTATAAACATCTTCATTCCTATTCCGTGTAAACATAAACATACCAATTTAATTAAAATCTCCCGTCAACTTCCCGTGACAGGATCACATTACGCAACGGAACGCCGTTTCCGAGCCAAGTTTGCCAACCACTCGCAATCGCATCCCATCACAATGGCAAAGTTACGGGGACTTGGCGCAAAGTTGCCCGGTTATAATAGATACAGAACTTCCCTCGGACGTGATGTGACTGGCGTATCGTCAGATCGTCAAGCCTTCTGTTTATCCGAGTCTAGCTTCACAGTGTATTATCGCGGTGTGGCCTACTTACAGTGAGTGCCACGAGCCGCTTTATGCTGTTATAACTCTAAAATATAGCAGTGTTTGTGTTTTATGCGAATTAAATATTTAATGTACATAGTTGTGGAATTTCAAATTCCCTTTGACCCTACATAATACACTTTAATACTGAATTAGCTTTAGTAGTCTTATTTAAAAACGTTCATGTATGTACAGATGTTCCTAATGCTTGTCATATTATAAATGTGAGTCTCTGCCCATGTTCGTTTCTTTTAATGACATAAAATACAGAATGAAAGACAGAAACGTAACGTTGTTTAAACACGAGAATAGGCGCGGTACAATAATTTTTCAAAAATAATTTTCGGTGTTTTGAAATTCCTTCTGTTTTTGTAAAATTTAGGTAAGGTCACAATTGAATCTTCATTTGTTAATAATTAATAACAACATTAAAAAGTCAATCATTCATTTTTGGAAATCACTATCGACTTGGCGGGGGCACTACCGTGCCCCTAGATATATTGTATGAATTGCGAAAGGGATCAAAGTTAGCTCGGTAAATTTATGGCTTAGGTAGGTACAGTCAGCAGCAATAGTCGCTAAGCGGGCGAGGTGTTCAAAATGGTGACGCGACTTTGTTGTTTTATTTTTATTTTATTTATTCAATTACTTACAATTATAAGCTTCAGCAAAGCGCCTATAATAGAGGATAAGAGCGCGTCAAGGTAATTTTGAACACCTCGCCCGCTTAGCAACTTCTGCTGCTGACTGTACTGCGTTCCGATCTTAAGGCGCGGTGATTTATATAGTCTACCTAAATATTAATATCGACCCAGTTCTCATCATTATCTTAAGTAGGACAATAAGGTCTTAAGTTTAGTCCTTTTGATATTGTTTAGGATGAACATAATAAAAGTTTCAGTAGGTTGTAGGTATATAATATAATACAAATAAAATATATTTATTTTCATCTCACAAAATTTTAGAATATTAACTTTTAGATAGAGTAAAGGACAACTTGGATTTATATCCTTTGTGAGAGACTGGAGTCTGAATTAGGCGTAAACCTGTAGGTACAAATCTCCAGGCCTTTACCCCGGAAGACGGCGAGTAAGATTTACTCTTAATTATATATTGAGTCTATTGTTTTCAACAAGGCCTAGTATAATGTAGACAAGGGCATTACGATTAGGACACTGAATGTTGATTGTCTCTGACCCAAACTTCTTCTGATAGCAGAGTCTGGCAGATATGAATAATTGAACAGTACAGAATACCAACTTATTCGGTTTTTTTTAAGATCTATGCTGAGTTGGCTGTCGGCCACAGAAGTTTTATTATTTAGTATCAAGTCGTCTGAACGGTTAGTAAATCGACATAGTTTTTATAGTCACCGTTGAATTACTTTTGTAAAACGTATTAATTTTGTACTATGTGTGTAAAAACCGGGGTGTGTTTGTGACACTCTAACCACTATTCTTTTAAATACAGTTGGAACAGTTGTTTTATACAATTATTTGTATTGGATAGTTATCAATGCTATTAAATAAATGTAGGTAGCCATTGATCATTATGCCGTGATAGTGGTCGAAACGCTTTGCGGCGACAGAATAGTGATGTGCCAGTCAATCCGACTCCATTCATGATGATATATATAAGGTACCGATTATGGTACGACGACACATGCCGACAGTTTGATATATTATTATATTATTTCAGATATTATTTGCATCAAGTTAAAACGACTTCTGCCCTCAGTGCTACATTTAAAACATCCAATCTGTACATATAAAGGTTTTTTGTATGAGTGTATTTTGAAATAGTACTAATAGTTATTTTAAATGGCTTCAACTACCTATTCAAGCTAATTATTTAACTACCTTTGTACCTCCATCGTACAAATTTGAATAATGTCTTCATTTAGCCTAAGATGTGTATCTTAGGCTAAATGAAGACATTATTCAAATTTGTACGATGGAGGTACAAAGGTAGTTAAATAATTAGCTTGAATAGGTAGTTGAAGCCATTTATAAATTACACTAAACGTAACGTGGAGTGTGTACTCCACGTTACGTTTAGTGTAATTTATATCTCGTAGGAAATTGTAATAAGTTTCATTACTTTGAATATTGTTTTCTTCTGACACTACTTATTCGCTCGTGTAAACTTCAAACAAGTTGGGTTGATAATGTTGATATCATTCTAAGTTATGATATATTTCTGGAGTGTGTGATGCTTTGAGTCTTATATTCAAAAGCGTCGGATGTGCTTTTTAAAATTCTACAAAGATAAAGAATATTCCGCATATTTGTATTCTATGGAAGAGTTTTTTTATTGAACTTGCGCTCTCATACAACATTTATTTTATGAAAAAGATAGGTATGTAAGCATTTGACCACACCTGATGGTGACGGTGAGTTCAGGACTTACAAATGCTTACCTAAAAAGTGTCTATTGGATCTCGATTTGATAATTCCCAATTTGTAATATGCTGGGAAAAGGTTTGCAGTTCGCTTAAGGAAGCTGGAAGTAAACCATTTCGTACGGATCAGCGGCAACTTACTAAATCCATCACATTATTCAACTTGTAGCTCTTATCCCTAATCTGGCTAGAGGCATTTCTCCTCTCTAGAAATACATAGATATGCACCACAAGTTTCACCAACCACGTTTGTCACTATGATCTCTTGAGATTGATATCTCTTCGTCGCACAATGTGGTAATGTATGCATGCGGAAGAGTAAACAGCGAGTAAGGTGTTTATGGTAATGTGTTATTAAATTATGATATATTATGTATGTAGATACAAATATTTACTTAACATACACTTTTTATATTAGTGTTAGGGGTTGGTTTTCTCTAACTTACTTAACCGCAAGTTACTTTACTTCGATAATCGGATTTTAACGTAATACTTTAAACCTGCCCACCGTAAGTTGTTATACGGGATTACAACCGTCAATGCTATTATTGAACATTAATTAATCGCTTCGTTGAACTTTGCCGACGAAAACCCTCCCATATCTATAGTAAAATAACATTCTAACTTAGGTACTTAAATTTAAATATTTGCCCAATGTTGGGTATAATAAGCAAAAGGGCGAAGCAAGGCGAAAATTTACGTGTTGGGAAATTAATATTGTTTTAACAAAATATTGTTATAGTTTACATAATTTTATATCGTGCAGTTTAAATAAATAATTAAATAATTTTATGAATACATGCTTATAAGAACGCTAATTAGACTTCGCAGGCATTTCGTGATTAACACAGAGTTTGAGTTATAGTCTAGTCGATAAGGTCAAAATGGTGAAAAATAGAGATAGCTACTACTCCTAAAAATACGTGTGATACCTCATTGGATTCGGAATGATATATAGAAAAAATATAGGTAGGCGCGGTAGGTTTGTTGGAGTCCTACCAAAGCACCAAATGACGAAGTCAAATCCGCATCAAAGTACCTGAAACAAACATTAAATTAGGTTAGGGGAAATTTTCTGTTAGCAACCTTTGAGATAACCCGGACACCCAATATCCGGCTCGCGGCCGAAATAGGCCACCTAGTGGGTACCCGGGGGCAACTGGGAAAATATAGGTACACGTATGTCCAAGTAGATCACCCAAACTCTAGCCTTTAACATACGTACTTTTTAGACACTTGAAATTAAATTATAACTTAAGTTTTATTGTAATTATATAATTATCTGTTATCATGTTACTTTACGGCATAAAATATAAAAAGATCAAGGGCCCCACTGATTAACAGTCCGCCGGACGGTATCGGCCTGTCAGTTAGAACAAAAAGTTGACAGCTCCGAACAACTGACAGGCCGATACCGTCCGGCGGACTGTTAATCAGTGGGCCACTTCAGTTTAGAAATACATAGTTCATGTATTTTGTCTATTACTATGCAAAATTAACACCTCAACGTTATTTAGAAAGTAACACGCTTGATTTCCACTCAATCTTAGTAAATGCTGAGTCTATTTGAATATTTGTCTGCGAGAAACATACACGGAAGCTACTGGCGTGGTAGAGTAAAAAAGAGCTTATGTTCGTGGGGCTGTCAATAGCACATTCGTCTCTTTTTATTCCAAAAGTAAAGAATATAAATACAAAACCTCATACTAACAATGAAATGGTGGGATTGCAGTGAATGAAACTTTAGTTTGTTCCGACTTTCAGCTCAATCAGAATTCAGAAGTAACACGCTTCGTTTCTGGCCTGAAGGATGTGGAAGCTAGTTTTATTATTTTTTATAGGTCAGAGTTTTATCCCGTTAGGCTTTTAGAGCCAGTCAGAAATAGAACAGTTAGAAAACTAGTGTAAAATTTTATAAAAAGAAGGCCCAATTTAAAAAAAAATCTACTGTCGGTGTGTTTTCTATGTTGTTATTTCAACGCTTTGTCAATTATTAATCGATGTCTACTTCCCTTTGCAGCGTATGAACGAACGATCTTATTATCTAATCTAAATGACGAAAAGTTTACTCTTAGATATGACATGCAATAGTTCAGGTCATTGGTTTTCCATGAATAAATTAGTCCATGTTAGATCAAAGAACCTTCAAGTCGACGAGGAGAGGAAATTACCCTAGCCTGGGAATTTGTGTCCATATACCTACCTAAGTATAGAGTCTGGCTACTGAAATATTACACAAATGTTTGGCGGGAAATCAAAAATCTTGGGCTGGTAACACTTTGTGTAGTAGGAATTATAGTTATGATACTAGAAAATATTTTGATTTGATTGATTTTCTGTGCATACATAAGGTACCTAAGGATATAACTTAAATATACGTTGACATGCACTCGAAGTCAGCTTACATAATTTCTACCACTATGTAAAGTACAGTCAACGATAAACACATACCCATGTTTACACTTTCTCACCATATACTATTGTAACAAGGCGAAAAATGAAATGTAGTGTAAATAAGACCTAGCTAGTTAGCTCGATAATACCGTAATATTAATCCATCACCAAAACAATTACATAAGTACTATGCCAAATATGCTAAAAGCTAAGTATCAACATATTTATAGAGCACCAACCTCCTAATTTGTTTACATTTGTTTAGGACTTGTAAACATTGCAGTTTTTCGTTAAGTATACAACGCTACACGTCGACTTCGCACATTGTCGTAATTATTTAAGATCTTAAATAATCGTTTGCGGACCTCACTCAGTATAGACATTCTTAATATTATTTAAAATACACCCCTTATAAACCGCAAACAATTTGAATGAATGACATAAATTGACCACCAATTGAATTTTAGCTTTTTTACCATTAAATCATAGACAATAAAATTGGTAATACAACAACGAAATATCTGTCAACAATTTTTTGCTTGCCAGACTTTATGTAAAATACTATGCATTGCAAGGTGTCACCTGGTATGTTTGTTGCCAGTTTTCACTTTTCGAGTAACTTTCGTAAAGACCTTTTTTTATAAAATTCGTCCTTATAGTAACTACCTATGCAATATGTTATTATAGTAACACATTGGAAACAGATCTAATAACTAGAACTAGAATTGGCCTGCAAAATTAATGTTGAGCATTATGCTAAACAAAGATATGTGCCTCTAAAAAGCATTTAATGCAATAATAAGTCATGTCATGATTGTCATGTACCTCTGGTGCTTATGATTACGGCAGATAGAACCGTAGGGTGCCTTAAAAGAGGTATTACTAAATGTTGTGTGAATGATATCTTTGGTTTGAGTTATTAAAACAGACGGCCGTGGCATGCAAATGTGAACCGAGACCCAGCTCAAACCCCCACTCAGCTACATTTTTATTATTATGACCACATCCTGCAGTGAGCCCTCTTCTTTCACATGCAAATCTAGTCATTACACAGTACCCTTAGAGTCCATAACGGCATGCGTCATTATGGCAGTCCCATTTAAACATGAAGGTTCATAAAGGTTCATGAAGGCTTTGTATAAATAAGCAAGTAAAGAGGGCCGGTAATACGAAAAAAAAATCATAAATTCGTTTCTCGGTCATATCCATAACAAGATCTGAGGGAAATGTGCTAACCACATATACCGCCTGCCCGAAGGAATGGACTCTCTAAAAAGGGGCTTTGTGGACGTAAAAACGGCTCACTCGTGAATCGTCCTTTATCTCAAAAGAGCCCAGTTAGAGTTAAAACTCAAAGGTGGGGCACCATTAAGCGCGGGAGATATGTACCTACATTAGATAAATTTAAAACAATTAATCTATAATTTAAGAACCGATATATCATACATATGTATGAATTGATATTCCATATATGAAATTGAAAAATACGAGTAAATGCTTTAGTTAGCGACTGATTGATACCTGTAACTTGTTCAACCGTTTAAGTGTAAGGCCTGAGTGGACGCTCGAAGCGGAGCGTTCGGCGGGGCGTGCAGCGTGGCGTCAGGCTCACAAGTGATTTGAGCAGCGTGCACTAAGGCCGCTCCTATACGTTTGCATTTGTTTAACATGCATGCCGCACGCCCCGCCCCGCTGCACGCCCAACTCGAGCGTCTACTCAGGCCTTATACTGGTTGGTTGCGCAGATAGTTTGCTGCGGGAACACAGCCGGTTCGCTTGACATATCGTGATGCTAAATGCGCCCTAAAAATCAAATAAGCTATAAGACTTATTTTTATTGGTCTCTTCTGGAAGCGATGCGATTGATTACTTAAATTAATGATAATATGAAAATATCTGATACTTCAGCTAACTTTATTCGGTTTAAATGTACCTACGCTCGCCTTGCTTATCGAACCCAACATCTGTTTAGGCGATGTAACTATTTTAAATTGTTTTCTGTTTTATTTACCACCAACAAATACACCCAAGAATGAATTCCAGATCGAGAATCAACTCTAAATTTAACACAAGAAGGTCGTAAATCATACAACACTCGCTGGAAGAGGGCCCACTCCATAAATAACATGGGCCTTTCAGAGGACAATGTAGATTGTAGCTATTGCTCCCCTGGGGTACGGTTTTTAAGAATACGTCATTGTTGGGTAAAATGACGCTGTTTGGATCTTGGGTCAGTTAATGCGGAGATTGAACGATGTCCAGGTGCCTTTGATGCTTTTATTTTTTTTTAATCTCTAGGATTATTTATGACGTGATATCGCAGTTGAGTGGTACGGTGACTTTTCACTACTATTTAACTATTTATTTGACTTAGTTAAGCAATTACTTACAGTAGTCCTTGTGCTTTATATAGAAAATGAATAGCATTGGTAAATTTAATTTACTTAAGAGAGATCTAACGCAAAATTGTAGCTTTTATATTGAATTGTTACTTACACATTTTTATAAACGCAAAATGTCAAATTTTCATTTAAGTTCAATTGTAGGTATACCATGCATACCTCGCCGTACCTATAATTGTACTAAAAAACCGGCCAAGTGCGAGTCGGACTTGCGTTCCAAGGGTTCCGTACATTAAGTCCGGCTCACGCTTGACTGCACATTCCTAATAGGTTTTCCTGTCATCTATAGGTGTGTGTGTTTTGTGTATTTTTTTTCAAAATTTTAGACCCAGTAGTTTCAGAGATAAGGGGGAATGGTCATTTTTTGCCTATTTTCTTGAATAACAGCTAAACTATTAATCCTAAAACTATAAAAAAAAAAACATATTTGAGATTCCTACAATGAGCTCTTGCATTTGATATGTAACACTATTTACACGATATAGTTTGAAAAACTTTATTTTTAATTTTCTAATTTACCCCCCAAAAATGGCCTCCATATTTAAAATTCATTTATTTACGTTACACATCCATCTTTGGGTCATAAACGTACATATGTGTGCCAAATTTCAACTTAATTCGTCCAGTAGTTTCGGAGAAAATAGGCTGTGACAGACGGACAGACAGACAGACAGACGCACGAGTGATCCTATTAGGGTTCCGTTTTTTCCTTTTGAGGTACGGAACCCTAAAAATAACTGCGAAATGGCCAATCTTCCGTAGTCAGTTTCGCACTACGTGCCATATTTTTGCCTTCATCCTGTCAAGTGGCATATCATAGTCTAAACTACCAGAAATTATTTGCGAAAACTTTTTCGCAAATAATTTCAGTTAAAACTGGTTTTACCAGGCAAAACGCATTTAAACAGCCTAGTCAAAACTAAAATCTACTACTACTACTACAAGTACAACAAGTAGTCCTAGTTTTTACCAAGGCACTTTGCGAAAACAAGTTATCACTGATAACTCCCAGTTAAACGCCTTTAAAACTAGTTTTAACAACGGAAAAAGCGTTTTCTATAAAAATATTTTAACGACACATTAAAGGGTAATGAAATAAAATTACATTAAGTCGTCGACGGAAATAAACTCGTAAATCAATGCAGCTGTTATCGCATCACATCTATCAAACGCAGAGCCCAATCTTTGTCACAAACTCCAACTAATATATACGCAGAACTCGTGGCAACTGTGACAAAGATGGCTCAAGTTGACACCGCGATATGAAGCCGTGTGTACCCTCGTCATGTGACGTCACTCATCCGCCAGGCTTGTCATTCCCATCGTATACCATGCGCTGGAAAGTAGTGTTTAGGCACCTCGAGATTCGAAACAGCCATGCGTTATTGGATGATCACATTAATACTGGTCGCCTGAGGCGAACGCTCGTCACCGCTTAGTGAGCGATCGGAGTAACCTGGCAGATCACTCTGACAAACGAGCGGATCTAAGTTGGTGGAATATTCAATAGATAGATAGATAGATAGATAGATAGATAGATAGATAGATAGATGATTTATTTCATGAAAGACAATTACATAATAAGTTTGCATTGATGTCAAAAATATAAGAGTTTCTATCATGATCGTCAAAATAAAAATAAAAAATAAAAATGAAAATAATAACAATACTAATGAAATAAAATTATAGCTCCAATAAGGATTGTCAACACAATTAGAATAAGAGTAAGTAGGTAAATACTTACAAATCCAAAATATAAATTTAATAATATGGATTATATGGATAAACAATGCAAGCTAATTTAATCGTTAGATTAAAACCGGACAACAGATAACGACTGCATTTTTAAAACAGACTGTTTTTAGGGTTCCGTAGCCAAATGGCAAAAAACGGAACCCTTATAGATTCGTCATGTCTGTCTGTCTGTCTGTCCGTCTGTCTGTCCGTCCGTATGTCACAGCCACTTTTCTCCGAAACTATAAGAACTATACTGTTGAAACTTGGTAAGTAGATGTATTCTGTGAACCGCATTAAGATTTTCACACAAAAATAGAAAAAAAACAATAAATTTTTGGGGTTCCCCATACTTCGAACTGAAACTCAAAAATTTTTTTTTCATCAAACCCATACGTGTGGGGTATCTATGGATAGGTCTTCAAAAATGATATTGAGGTTTCTAATATCATTTTTTTCTAAACTGAATAGTTTGCGCGAGAGACACTTCCAAAGTGGTAAAATGTGTGTCCCCCCCCCTGTAACTTCTAAAATAAGAGAATGATAAAACTAAAAAAAATATATGATGTACATTACCATGTAAACTTCCACCGAAAATTGGTTTGAACGGGATCTAGTAAGTAGTTTTTTTTTATACGTCTTAAATCGCCTAAATACGGAACCCTTCATGGGCGAGTCCGACTCGCACTTGGCCGCTTTTTTTAATTATAGCTTTGAGACAGATGTCAAAAAAACAACTTACAAATTTCTACGGGTGGACAAGTTCAATCAAACCGTAATGCACAGACACAGGCATGGACAACCCTTAAATTGAAAATTTAACTTTTTTTTGTTATAGTATAGGTACATTGCTGAAGTGATTTTCTTGGGTTTATGAGGTCAACTATAGCTCTGCAGCTGACTGTATATCTGAACAAGAATCTTATTTCAATATATTAAGTACAATAATAATGCCTCAAACAATATTTTTAGGCACGGGGTCAATTTAGATTTACCAAATTTAAAGTCTCCTTCGCATTTGGGGAGTCCGTTGCTACACGGGAAACCGGTCGTGGTGGGGGGCCGGCTTAACCTCCACCATCTGAATATGTCGCCTTGAAGAAGTCGTCATGTATGGGTTTAATATAAAAATGATTAATAAAATAATGTCAAACAAAACAGCATGGTGCCCGCAATACGGTCACTTGAGGATACTTTAAGTACAATTTAGTATGAGAATACTTTTCTTTAATATTTTTAATTAACACATTCATTGCCACCCAGCCAAACAAGAAATCCGCACCAGGCCACAAAAATTTCGTTATGTTATGTAGTACCACGATCCCGACTATCGGGTCGTCCGGACTGGGAACGGAATCATAAAATACCCGATAGTCGGGTTTACGGCACTGAATGTGTTAAGATCCAAACTGCAAAAATAATAAATTTTGAGATTGGCCGTATTGCAGGCAACATACGCCTTAAGTCAAAAAATATTAGACTTAGCCCCGGAAAATAGTATGTGATAAATATGATATGGGAGCAACAAAATTATACTTAGTTTTCTATACTATTCTTAATACTAGATTCGGGCGTTTGGCAGGTGTTCATCGGTGGAGGAGCGACTTTGCGGGGCCAACTCTCCGTCTATATGGAGAATATCACAGAATCATCTATCCATGTATAGATAAATCTATAGACGGATTCTGTATATCTAAAGGGCAGAGATGAGGTAAAACAATGGAAACGTACTACCGGTGTATCGGAAAAGTTTTATTAAGAGAAGGCATTCCCGTCCGCTTGAGCGACAGTCGTTATTGAAATATGTGAACCAGAGGAGCACACAAGTTCGTATTTCAATTTTAATATTAAGCCCAGACTTTGATCTCAATGTATTATAAAACATTGTTTTAATAAAACAAGCAGTGCTTCTACAATCCTGTTCTAATAAATTTGGTAAGATGTTTAAACAAGACGTTGTTATTGAAATATTAACTAGGATTAAATACAATGTAAAATATGAACAAAATTTTAGACTCAAATTACAACTTACTTTATTTGAGTAAATTTCTATTAGAAAAAATATTTAACTATAACATTCGTTGAGTAGAAGGTATAAGGTACCTATTTACCTATTTCTTACTAGAAGGTTTTTTTCCCGAATAAAAATATGACAATTTAAATTTATTTGCCTAAAATCGAAAACCATTTCGAGAAAAACGCACATAGAACTCATAAAATATAAGTATATTTTGGGAATCTTATTTTAAATATTTTTGTAAAAGAAACCAGTTTAAAAAAGTTTTCCTTCCGGTGGTCTATTTGACAACTTTGAAAAGTCTCAGTGTACTTTGCGCATATTTTAATTTTAATTTTAATATTTTCTACCACTAGGCAGAGAAAGCTCACTTCAACGATAACTTGGTATCCTTTTGGATACTTAGTTTCAATATATTCAACCATTCGGCAATCTCACCGGTAGATAGAGATAATAACTGAGTTTTGAGACTGAACAAAATTAGTTAATACATATACAATATTTTTTGCTAACATAAAATAATAAACAAACCAATAGGTCGCGGGTTCAAACCCCGGCTCGTACCAATGAGTTTTTCGGAACTTATGTACGAAATATCATTTGATATTTACCAGTCGCTTTTCGGTGAAGGAAAACATCGTGAGGAAACCGGACTAATACCAATAAGGGCCTAGTTTACCCTCTGGGTTGAAAGGTCAGATGGCAGTCGCTTTCGTAAAAACTAGTGCCCACGCCAATGCCTGGGATTAGTTGCCAAGCGGACCCCAGGCTCCCATGAGCTGTGGCAAAATGCCGGGACAACGCGAGGAAGATGATGATAAAATAATAAACAAACCAACTTCATGCAGTCTGCGTCTCAGCTAAACGGTAGGTCCATAGTTTTATTTCCTTATGTTTAAATTAATTATTCTCAAACGCGTTATAATGAAATAATTAGACGTCGTTTAAATTAATCCGGAGAAGGCTAAGATAAATTAGGCTAAGTAAGAGAGATTAAGCGATAATAGCCAAATTTACTCTTCCTATAAAAGTTAGCCAAAACATCAATTCCACCCTTTAACTTTTGTGACTTTGGAAGTTGAGTTTATAGTAAAATTTGGGTTCCGTAATGAAGGTCCAGATAACGTGTGACCGGATGGCTCTCTGAACCGAGCTTTTGTCTCCGGCCACTCAACGGAATGTGCCGTTTTAATGACTTACCCTAAGTAAAGTACTAAGTGTGTGGATACTTTGAGCTGTTTTAATGTATGGTATGGAAACCTAAAACGGGAACGCTGAAGGCCGAAATGTTTAAGGTTTTATTTAGTTTTTACAAACAGTGTACAACTTGTATAGCAAAGTTAGTGTACCAATATCCCGCTAGATGGCGCTGTTCCCTCCGCACTATCTTGTACATCGCGGTGTTAAGATTTTTCTTAGATTGTATAAGTATTCTGTTATATTTTTGTTTAACCAACCTCAATAAACCACCTAATATGGATGAACAGTTTTGTTTGATTTGTTCATGGTCCTTCGTGTAGCCGGATTCCGGCAGGAATAGTAGTGGAAACTTTTTGCGTGAATAAAAATAAACAATTCGTCAGATTTGGACGAATTGTTTAGCGCACCTATGGGCAGTGGATTGCTGTTCGGGGCGATTTCAGCAAGTACGTGAGGAGCGAGCGACGAGCGTACTACTGCATCCAAAGGCTGCCGACAGAGGGCGCCTTGGAAGGAAGCCTACAACAGCCAGTGAGCAATCTACATCCGTGACGTTACGGAAGGGTATGGTGCAAAGTGAATGGAATAGCCAGGTGACGAAATCAATGGACGAACTGTGAGTACTTTTACAATTGTTAAAGAAATAACAACCTTAAATTCAGTGTAGTAAGGTTCAGTGTTTTCATAGTGGTAAAATAATAGTAGCAGCAAAAAAGTGTTGTACAAATTTGAACTTTGCGTCTGAGAATTGGAAAACTTTAAAATTCATCATCAAATCAAGAATCAAGTCAATCTGAACTTTAAGTGCATTAGCTTATTAACTTAGAATAATTTAGTTTAAGAAAATTAGTTCAGACGGGGAACCTATGCCCGATTTCTAGTAGAAATTATATCTTAAAAACACTTGTAAAATTTTAAAAACTTATTCTATAGACTTGTAAAATCTTAAAAGATCATTCTATAGACTTAGAAAATTTCCATCCTGTAAACACTTGTAAAATTATAAAAACTTATTCTATAGACTTCTAAAATTTTAAAAATTTATTCTATAGACTCAGAAAAATTATGTCCTATAAACACTTGTAAAATTTGTTAACTTATAGAAACTAGTGTTATTACGTTAGTTGCTTAGTCTTCTAGATTTATTTGACTAGAAATATACATAGTTAACAACATGGAAGCCTTGATTGCAGGCCAAGAAGATATAAATAAACGCATAAATAAAGCTCGAACGAATTATAAAAAATCTCCGAAAGAGCGTATAACGATTAAGTATATAGAAGTTAGGATAGAAACTTTGGATGAATTATGGACGGAATTTTTGTTGGGTCACAAAAGATTAATGGAAAATCATCACAAAGAAATAAAGTCTTCAACATATGTTCAGAGCGATATGTATGATATAACTCAGGAATTGTATGTAGAGTTTAAGACTGAATTAAAATCAGCTGCTGAAGCTTTGGTCACTAACAATAGTCAAGAAGAATCCATACAAATCCCGGGTACATCATCCGCTGCGATTAAAAACAACTCAGTTAAATTACCAAAAATTGTTATTCCGACCTTTTCGGGCAAATATACCGAATGGACTACTTTCCGTGATTTATTTGAGTCCCTTATTCACAATAATGAGTCCATAGACAATGTACAAAAAATGCACTACTTAAAAGGGTATTTGTCTGGAGAGGCGGAACAATTGCTTCGTCAAATTCCGATATCTAATTCCAATTATAACAAATGTTGGGAATGCTTAAAACAAAGATATAACAATAAAAGATTTATGTGCCAAACAATTTTAAAACGTTTCTTATCTCAAAAAAAACGCAACTTGTGAGTCAGCAAATTTTTTAAAGGAATTAATTGATACTAGTTCAGACTGTCTACATGCTCTAAAAAATATAGGTATTGACGTCAATGCTTGGGACGCCATAGTTATACATTTACTCACTCTCAAGTTAGACCCAGAAACAAGAAAGCAATGGGAATTAACTGCATCAATGCAAACCACAGAGGAGACCTTACCTACCTTTGAACAATTCAAGGATTTTATAACAAATCGATTTAGAGCTTTAGAGTTTATAGAAACCAAGAAAACTGTTAATCATAATTACACCCCTACAACTCATAAAGCACGCGCTTTGCATGTAGTTCAAGGCAGTCAATGCCCGTTTTGTTCAGAATCTCACAAAATAATATTCTGTAAACAATTTATAAAACAAGACGTAGACTCACGACGCGAGTTTGTCCAAACCAAGGGTTTATGTTTTAACTGTTTGGGCGGATTTCATTCAGCGAAGGTATGCCAGAATCCCACACCATGTAGAGTGTGTAAACGTCGCCACCACTCATTACTTCATCCCAAAAGTGGTCCTGGTGCCAGTGTTTCTGCCGAAGAAGTGGTTGAAGGTACAACCAACGTTGGTACCGTGGAAGAGAACTCCGAAGAGACGGAAGAATTATCTGACTCTGAGCCAACAAATATTACGACTTGTTTTGCTTCGGGTGATAGTGGTCAAGTACTGTTAGCCACGGCAGTTGTTGGAGCCCAGTCGAAGAACAATGAATATTATCCTGTGCGAGCAATGATAGATCCATGTTCTCAAGCTTCATTTATCACGGAGGCAACAGCTCAATATCTAGGACTGAAACGTATACCAATCCGCAGTAATATTTTTGGTCTGGGAGGACAAAAGAATGCAACACCAAGGTCGAGAGTGACACTAAATTTGCAATCATTAATACATCCTGAAGAAAGGCTTTCAGTAAAGGCATATGTACTGGGTACCATTACCAATATTATGCCAGCCAAGAAAGTAGTAGATTTGGGCTCAATAGACGTCACAGGATTACAACTGGCTGATCCAGATTATCACACGCCTAACAAAATTGACGTCTTGTTAGGTGCAGTCGTTTATAGCCAGATTGTTTCGGGGGAAATAAGGAAAAACAAAGAAAAAACCCTTGTAGCCCAAGCAACTTCTTTAGGTTGGATTATAGCGGGACAGACTGGATCAAACCAGAATGTATCCAATGTCTCGGTGTTCCATACTTACCTTGTTGAAGATGATCTGCTTAAGAAATTCTGGGAATTGGAGTCTGATGTGTCGATGGTCAAACGTCACGACCTGTGGACAGAAGAAGAGAAAAGGTGCGAAGAAATATTTGCAGCTTCTACTACTAGAGATGATAAGGGAAGATATGTTGTGAAGCTCCCGTTTTCTGACGACGACCCTGGCTGCAAATATGGCCAGTCTAGAGATGTGGCAGAAAATAGATTTTATGCACTAGAAAAGAGATTAAATAAAAACCCGGAACTTCTATCACAATATAAAAATGTAATAGATGAATATGTAAAATTAGGACATATGGAGAAAGTGCCTGAAAAGGAGAAAAATAAAATAGACGCGGTATACTTACCCCACCACGCTGTGGTAAAAAAGGAGAGGGACACAACGAAGGTTAGGGTTGTTTTTGATGCTTCCTGCAAGGGAAAGAATGGAGTGTCATTAAACGATAATCTTATGATTGGACCGAAATTACAACCAGATTTACGACATTTAGTACTTCGCTGGAGACTGTATCCCATATCGCTAGTATCAGATATCGTAAAGATGTACAGACAAGTCAAGGTTACGGAAGAAGATGCCAATTTTCAAAGGTTATTATGGAGAGATAGTCCTGATTTAGAGCTGCAAGATTATAGACTACTCAGAGTAACGTTTGGTACTGCTAGTGCACCATATTTGGCAGGCAAGGCTTTACAACAAATAGCTCTAGATGAAGGAGAAAATTACCTTCTAGCCACTGAAAGAGTACGCAAAGAGTTCTATATGGACGACCTCATGACAGGTTGCAAAACGGAAGAGGAAGGGATTGAAATTTACAGGGAAATGAACGAATTATTAGGGAAAGCTGGATTTACGTTACAGAAATGGACTACTAGCAGCAATAACTTATTGGAGATGATTAAAAGAGAGAAAAAGGACGTGGGGAGTGGTATTGAAATTAAACAGGATGAAATAATCAAAATTTTGGGACTTACCTGGAATCGAGAAAGTGATGAATTTCACTACGCCGTGTCACTTCCACCTATAAAAATACCAATAACAAAAAGAAATATAATTTCAAATATTTCGAGACTATTTGACCCATTGGGTTGGGTAGCTCCTAGTGTTATTTTAGCAAAAGTTATGATCCAGAAGTTGTGGCTGACAGGAATAACATGGGATGAGGAAGTTCCCAGCAACATAATAAATGAATGGTGTACTTATCGTGAAGAACTGACAATGCTCACAGAGGTTCATGTTCCAAGATGGATCGGATCAAAGAAAACTAGCAAGAAAATAGGACTCCATGGGTTTAGCGATGCATCCAAAATCGCATTTGCTGCTGTGGTGTATGCCCGAGTAGTAGACGAAACAGATAAAGTCACGGTTACTCTAGTGTCAGCAAAAACAAAAGTTGCGCCTATTAAACAAGTGTCCATACCCAGGCTGGAACTTTGTGGGGCTGTTCTTCTAACTAGACTTTTAATGGAAACTTCGGAGCATCTGAATGTCAACAAGGGCGACATTCATGCGTGGACGGATTCTACAGTCGTCCTAGCCTGGCTTAACAGCCACCCAAATAAGTGGAAAACATTCGTCGCAAACAGGGTGTCCGAAATATTAATTACATTAGACGCTAACCAATGGTCCCACGTTCCATCCAAACTTAACCCTGCAGATTATGCCTCACGAGGTTTGCGTCCATCCGAGCTTACAACTACTTCAATGTGGTTTAATGGACCAGAGTACCTTCAAAAAGAACCAATCAAATATGACAAACCAAAAAACAGAATCACAGATCTTGAAGCAGCAAAGGTCTTGCATGTCACAAGTGATGGTACAATTTGGGATAGGTTTTCGTCACTATCACGAATGATCCGAGTTATTGCTTATTGCAGACGTTTCTTAAATTCAAGAAGGCCTGTCACTGACAGATATCACTCAAAATATTTAACCACTAAAGAACTACAGGAATCCCTCAACGTTTGCATACGGCAATGCCAAAAGGAATATTTTGAAGAAGAAATTCAGAAGTTAAAAAACAAAGAAACACAAATGCCACGAGGTTCCAATTTAAAGTCTCTGAACCCATTTTTAGATGACCAGGAAATTATGAGAGTTGGAGGGCGATTAACAAATATCACTCACATAAGCAACGATAGAAAGCATCCAATATTACTGCCCAAAATCGCTACATTATCACGTCTTATAGTAATGGACGCTCACATAAAGACTTTACATGGTGCACCACAAATTATGCAAAATTACATCAATTCAAGGTATTGGATTTTAAGATCCAAAGACTTAGTAAATGACTGCTTTCGAAGGTGTGTGACTTGTATCAGACATTCTACAGCACGTCGATCTCAATCGCAATTAATGGGACAGTTACCAGCAGCAAGGGTTTCCCCAGCACGTCCGTTCAAATTTTGTGGTGTCGATTATGCCGGCCCGATTCACCTCCGAACGTCTGGAGGGCGTGGACACAGATCTTTTAAAGGATATATATGTCTCTTTATTTGCATGTCTACTCGAGCCGTCCATATTGAAGTAGTAAGCAGCCTCACAACTGAAGGATTCATTCAGGCTTTTAAACGTTTGGTAGCTAGACGTGGACCCTGCCGAGAAATTTGGAGTGACAATGGAACAAATTTTCAGGGTGCCTCCAGAGAACTTAAATTATTGCTCCAATCGGAGAATAAGAATATGTTCTCAGAAATTGCAGAAGCTTTGGCAACAGAAGGCACCACATGGCATTTTATTCCTCCACATGCTCCCAATTTCGGCGGCTTGTGGGAAGCAGGTATCAAATCAGCAAAGTACCACCTAAAAAGGGTCATAGGTGAATCCACGCTGACGTATGAAGAAATGTCTACAGTGCTAGCTCAGATTGAAGCTTGTTTAAATTCTAGACCGCTAACCCGTTTAAACAATGATCCAGATAATATCAATGTCTTGACACCTGGACATTTCTTAGTTGGAGAACCACTGGTTACAGTGCCAGATTATAATTACTTGAACACTAATGTTAGCAGTTTGCGCAGGTGGCAGTTTACGCAACGCATGGTCCAGGATTTCTGGCGAAAATGGTCACATGAATACCTCACAAGGTTTTTGCATCGTTATAAATGGTCTCAACAAACTCCGGAACTCAACATTGGAGATGTTGTCCTTATCAAGGAAGACGATTTGCCTCCAAGTCGTTGGTTGCTTGGTAGGATTGTCAACAAACACCCTGGTGCGGATAACATAACTCGCGTTGTTACTTTACGTTCAAAGGGGTCATTAATAAAACGTCCAACTTCCAAATTGTGTGTTCTGCCAGTTAGTAATTAAGCTGCATGTTAAATTAAAAATTGGAATTTCCTATCATTAAGTTTCGTCCCAAGTGGACAATATGGTGTTAGTTTTAAGTTCAAACTTATTTTTTTGGTTCAATGATGGACCAAGGCTTTTTAGTTTTAAGTCGTGTTATTTCGATGTATCCCTTTTACTCTAGTTAAGAGTATTCTTCCTATGTAAAAAAAAAAAAAACCTATATCGTGTAATATAATAATTTAGCTTTACTCCCTTATTCTGTTATCTTTATATTGTTTTAATAAAACTCCGTCACGGTGGGCGGTATTTCCTATAATTAAGGAACGTACTACGTTCCATGGTGGGCGGAATGTACAACTTGTATAGCAAAGTTAGTGTACCAATATCCCGCTAGATGGCGCTGTTCCCTCCGCACTATCTTGTACATCGCGGTGTTAAGATTTTTCTTAGATTGTATAAGTACGAGGGGCGTTCAAAATATTCTCGGTATTGATATCTTACGACCTCTTCTAAAATTTCTTTCGTTACTGGCCGCTAAGGTTTATTCATTGACATTAAAAAAAAGTATAATTCGAACCGAGATAGTCTTTTGTTTTTCTGCAATTGCTGAACAAACATGAACATCCTGTGCGAATTGACAATGTTAACTAAATTAGAACATCGATGCGTGATAAAATTCTTGACAAAACAGGGTAAAAATCAAAAAACCATAAAAGAGGAAATGGATTGTGTTTACCGTGAGTCTGCTCCTTCTTTATCTACCATTCAAAAGTGGTCAAGCGAGTTTAAACGCGGAAGGGAGAGTATTGAAGATGACCCTAGACCTGGCCGGCCTGTAGTAGCTACTTCACAAGAAAATATTGATAAAGTGGAAAAACTTATATTGGAAGATGGTCGAGTGAAGGTAAAATCTATAGCACAAGTAACCAATCTCTCTATTGGTACCGTACATGATATTATACATGACCATCTTAATATGTCAAAAGTAAGTGCAAGATGGGTTCCGCGAATGCTGACTCGGCTTCAAAAAGACATGCGTGTAGCTTGTTGTTCCGATTTTATTGACCTGTGCGGTGAAAATCCTGATGAGGTGCTGCAAAGAATAGTTACTGGAGATGAAACCTGGGTTCATCATTATGACCCAGAGAGTAAACAAGAGTCCATGCAGTGGCACATTAAGGGTTCAGCTCATCCCAAGAAGTTGAAGGTCATCCCTTCAGCTGGCAAGGTCATGGCCACGATATTTTGGGATTGTGAAGGAGTATTACTAATCGATTATAAAGAAAAAGGTGTAAATATCACAGGACAGTACTACGCTAACATTCTACGTCAATTAAAGGATGTAATTAAAGAAAAGAGGCGAGGAAAGTTAACCAAAGGTATTCTGCTTCTGCATGACAACGCCCCCGTCCATACTGCTCATATTGCCAAGGCAGCTATTGTTGAACGTGGGTTTAAAACTGTTACTCACCCACCGTATAGTCTGGACTTAGCCCCCAGCGACTTCTTTTTGCTCCCCAATCTTAAAAAGGATCTGCGTGGAAATAAATTTTCTGACGATGAAGCATTGAAGGCGGCAGTGGAGGAGCATTTTTACACGAAAGATAAAAAATATTTTTACGAGGGATTAAAAAAAATAATTGATCGATCTTTTAAGTGTATGAACATAGGGGGGGAGTATATTGAAAAATAAAAATATCAAACTTTTCGTACTTGTTTGTTTTCATTCTCATACCGAGAATATTTTGAATACCCCTCGTATTCTGTTATATTTTTGTTTAACCAACGGAGAGCCACTCGGAACCTCGCACGGACGCACCTCACCAGCACCTGCTTATCCGACCGACGATTTTCTACGAAAATCGAAGCCGGAACGCGCCCGGCCCCGCCGGAGGGGAAGCCCAGCTGTACCCAGAACCCATCCACCGACGGTCGCCCTGCCCAACAGGACCGACTGACGGTGACGCGTCGCGCAGGTCCCGCATCATCACGGACAAGAAGCCACCGATGTCCCCCCCCGTCCCTTCGGGGCGGGTGGGTAGACAAGAAAACGGATTTTACAATCCACCCGCAGCCACAACAGTGAAACTCGCGACCCACCCGGTCCCCTCGGATAGGGTGGGTAGTTCGCAACGCGAGTTTTACGAAGTACCCGACGACACCAACACCCCGGAATCCACCTACGGCCCCTCAGAGCCGTGGCAACCTGACTTCGATGGCCTCATCGAAGCCCTCGGACGCCCCTACGCACCACCCCCATGGGTAGCCCCAGACCGACTTTCTCCTCGCGGGCAACTTGATCGTGTTTGTATCAAGGCTGCCAGCTTGGCGCAAGTCGGTCACATACCTCCACGCCCGGAAGTATGGCCAACAGCCTTCCCTAGGCCGTTGGGGCACGCCCCTTGGACAGTGGAGCCGTCCCAGGAAGAAGCCCAGCCGCAGCGCCACCAGGACGAGCACCCAGTCACTCCACAACCTTCGGCAGTTGAGGAGAGGCCGGAGTGCAGCACGCCCGACAAGCAGGACCAGGAAGGGTCCTGTGACACCACCCCGCCACCGACGGACCCGCGACCCCGCGCCAGCCTCGGAGCCGCCCCGCAGCCTCAACAAGGCCCCTCAAAGGGCCCCACCAAGCAAGACGCCGCACTTACAGAGGCCCCCAAGTCGGGAGCTACTGTAACTGCCCCCCCGGCCCCCGCGCCGGCATCTACACCCGCAGCCCCTGACATCAACCACGCAACCGCCGCAGCCCCGCAGCTGCGCCTAAAACGCCTGAGCACGCCGAACGCTCGGGCCCCCGCCGCCTACTGGGCATCGCGCCGCTCCATGCGCGCCCCCCGGATAACCGCCGGCAGCGCCAGCGCCCACAGGGCACAGGAGCAAGCCGAAAAAGGAGGAGACACTACAAACCGGGCACCGCGCCGCTCCACGCACGCCCTCCGGACAGCCGCCGACAGAGGGAGACAGCCCACAGCAGCAACGTGGCCCCACAGCCACAAAGCCACTGAGAGGCTACATAGAAGAGAGAAAATGCCATGACAGGCCAGTCGGCTAGTTATGGCCGTGAAGCCACCGCCCTAGAAAAGGGCACTGAAAAGACCCGCCCGTAGTTACGGGCGGCGATTTGAAACCGCCAAAAATCCCCATAAGGGATGGGAAGGCATCTCATACCTCCCTTCGGGAGGTATGAAAGAAGCAGACGAGTTTAACCAACCTCAATAAACCACCTAATATGGATGAACAGTTTTGTTTGATTTGTTCAAACAGTTTTCATTCCATTCGATAGAGGAATTATCTAATTTCACCCATAAACCTGTACACCTTGTACCTAATAATTATTTATTAAAAACAAATAAAGACTCCTCAAAGACCCGTTTTGTCCTACCCCCTAGCCTAAAGCGAGTAATCACAAAACGTATTTTGATACATAAGCGGGATACGGGATTAAGTCCCGTTGTTCAATTTAATAATACGCTAATGTACATTTTTTATTCCTGTTAGTGTGCTTAAAAGTGCTCCTGTCAAATCCCACGATGTGACGTCACCATAAGCGTTCTGGCTCATATAGGAACTGTGGGAGTGGACGATATTATTAAGGTGTCATTGTCATATCGGCGACCATTAACAGTTTTCTTAGATGAACACATATTTCTTTCCCCATTGTGTGTATTTAAAATCTATCACTTTGTGCCCAACAGTAAAGTTTAAGGTCCCTGGTCATACTTAATATTTATTGGTATTATATTTTGATTGTGAAATATTATAACTTGCAATAGATAGATCGCATTATGTAATTTTCCATTTTGAACTCCAAAGCAATTTCCTGAGTTTTGATTGGAATTTAGTAGGGTCAGTAAAATACAAAGTTTTTGGTTAAACATCTGACGAAGTACGTCATCTGGTTTCTCCAACTAATTTAAAAGTCAGTTTTTGGAGGAAAATTGAAAAGTGAAAGTTGAATATACATTTTTTTAAATGGAATATTACGGGGCCAACTTTGTAGATAGCAAGTATTCAACAGTTCATACCGGGTCGCATTCCATGACTAAAGATGATAATACAAATTGTTTTTATTAGAAATATTTTATGTTTACTGTAGGTAGTTATTTTATATTTCACTTATATTTGTATTAGGCATGATTTAATATTTATAAAGCTCATGACTTTACTTAAACATTACTACAACTACA
The DNA here is from genome assembly GCF_948474715.1 of Cydia amplana. NCBI lineage: Eukaryota > Metazoa > Arthropoda > Insecta > Lepidoptera > Tortricidae > Cydia > Cydia amplana. The sequence goes on from NC_086085.1 coordinate 8,314,883, forward strand.
CCTTTTTACTTACTGAAAATAAAACATTACATATACTTTTTCCTAATTCGTATATACAGTGTGGAAAGATAAGTCGGCCCATGGAGGGAAACTACCTTAAATCCTTAAGCTGGCTCATTTTACTTAAAGGAGACATTCCTTTATTTTTAAAAAGAAACAAAACTGCATTCAAAGATTTTCTAAAACTTGCTTGCCTCGCCCGGGACTCGAACCGAATAAAAATTCCAAAAAATAAAAACTCGCAATTTTATTCTACTAGTTGATACAGTTAATGTTAATGATAACATTTCTCCAAGAAACATTAGGTCTTAAACTCGTCTGTTGTACAAAATATCCATAAAATGTAATATTTAGTACTCAAGATTTTTTTAGACAAGCCAAATTGAAGAAAAAAAGAAAAATACTTTGATCGCAGTTTTGTTTCTTTTTAAAAATAAAGGAATGTCTCCTTTAAGTAAAATGAGCCAGCTTAAGGATTTAAGGTAGTTTCCCGCCAGGGCCCGACTTATCTTTCGACACTGTATAGCGAACCTGCGAAATAAATAGACTTTAACCAAAGTTACCCTCAGTCTAATGCAATACGAGTACCTACTCTTAAAGTAGGTTACTTGTTAAGTGCCATTCTACTATCCAGCCGTCTAACTTTTTTTCCAATCTTCATAAAAACTGCTTTAAAACGGCATACCCAATAGTTTGCATAATCATAAAGCAGTGTTTATACGCAAGTGACAGGAGCACGAGTGTCTTGGCACCACCCGCCGGAAGTAGTGGCCTCCAGAATTGCGCGCACTTAAACTTCACGGTGACTGCTTTTACAGGCATAGCCTGCTGTTTGCGAGTTTCATATATTTCAATACATACTATTAAAACCTGCAAATAAAATCGGTTTCTACTATATTTTGTTAATAAGATATCCATAACAAAATTCAAGAGGAGTAAAAACACCACCAATGGGAATATATCTATCTATTTATTGTTTCTGTGTTTTGTCAATCTGTGTAAAAAAGTCCTATAATATTTATTTATTTATTTATTATTTATTTATTTATTTTATTTATTTATGCTATTTCCAGATTTTGGTACAACTGTTTGGGATTTAATTTGATTTTATTTTTCCGACTAAAATATCGAAACGGAAAATTTCAATTCGACACTTTCCTAAACATTCAGGTAGGAAATTAAAAATAGGTATGTACCTACTCATATACATTGCATATATTAATAGGTAGTACTTACTATCAAAATGTAACATCGCTTGCAGACATCTCCGATCCGATTAGTATGAAAAACTATTAAATAACAAAATTATACTCATCGTGCCATAGTAAACGAGATTGTTAGTGTGCGTTGCAGTTTAGTGCTTATTTTCATTAAAATTAAAATAAATCTTGCTCTCCGGCTCTTTACACCACACAAGAAAGCACATCGTCTCTTACATATTTCTTGTTACATATATATTCAATTTGCCCTTATGTAATACGAAGAATTAATTCTAAAATGGGTCGAAAATGGTTTTATCACTTAAAAATGCGGAAGCAACTGACCCAGAGATAAGCCAGGGCAGACCTCGGCAGCTTTATTAAGCTAATATGAAGTAAGTCCAACTCGCTTGTAATGAACATAAGTCGTTTTAAATTAAGTAACGTAGGTTGCCGTATCAGGTAATCTTTATTAAATATGGACCCAGCGAACGAATTACCTGCATGAAATTTATTATTCACGTCCTGTAAAGGATTAACAACCTTTTAACGGCGTATCTTGCTTTACTTTAGCGTAAATTGTTTACCGGCCTGTTGCAGTGTTTTGCGGCACACGTCCGTAAACTTTACTTTCCACTTAGTACAGTCAAGGATTTTAATTGTTGAGCAATTTAGGGTTTACTTTACATTGGACATTTCATGCCGTTAATAAAATTCAATCCGGAGGTCGCGGGTTCAAATCCTGGCTCGTAACAATCAGTTTTTCGGAACTTATGTTACGAAATATCATGTGTGTGTTTACCTCTGTCTTCATGTATTATTTGTGTTTCCATGTACATTTATTCTGAGGTTGTGCAATAAAGAGGATTTGTATTGTATTGTATTGTATCATTTGATATTTACCACTAGCTTTTCGGTGAAGGAAAACATTGTGAGGAAACCTGCATACATCTGCCAAGAAATTCAAAGGTGTATGTGAAGTCCCCGATCCGCATTGGGCTAGCGTGGGGACTATAGCCCAAGCCCTCTCGCGCATGAGAGGAGGCCTGTGCCCAGCAGTGGGACGTATATAGGTTCAAATTATTATAATTATAATAAAATTAGCTTGAACCTTAGATGGATCAACAATTCTGTCTGTGTCCGTAGAAAAAGTGCCAAACTAATTGGGAAATTAATTATCATTGAAAAAACGTTCATTTTATACTCACATAATGATTAAAGCAGATTGTATTTTGGTCATCACCATCGCTCAATCATTAGTTTTTCGTTTATTTCTTAACAATCTACTAAAGATAACCTGAGGCATAGAGAAATATAATAAGACAAGAGTGCTCACTCCATACATCAGTTAGACTATTAATTTCAGTGTCTACATCTAGAATCGAGTAGCGGAACTATCAGTACTGCTACTTGACAATAGATGTAGCAGTACTGATAGTTCCGCTACTTGATGCTAGATGCTAATAGTCTTTTTGGTACTAAAACTGATGTATGGAGTGAGCACTCTATGTATTTTTTTCTCTATGCCTGAGGTACGAATGAACGTAAAATGAGACACACAAACAACAAATGAGATCAAGAAAGACAGTGACGCAAAACGAATAAGACACATTAAGAGAGGGACAAGTTACATACTTTGACCGTAGAAGGTACGTAATGATAAAAAACGAAGAAGACGAATATAGAACGTGTGACGAATACAGAATGATACGAAATAAGAAATAAACGAAAAATATGAAAGTTTCTTATTGAGAAATCATACTTAAATATTAGAAAAATGTGTAAATAACGGGTTATAACAGTATGACTGTGTTAAATATGTTTACACATCTGCATGCGAATATATAAGGAGGTTTTATCTAAACACGATAGGTTCAGCTATGATGCTACTTCTTATCAAAATTACTGTAAACTATTTGTACCAATTATCTCACAATGCAGAAAGATCAACTAGTTACCATGTAACAAGCTAACTTGTTTAACTTTTGATCGAGTACTCGGCTCATAAGTACATGTTTATTACGAGGTTAGGTACGCCATTAAACTTTGTTATATGAAATAACTTATCTTGTACACGATGAGCGCTACGTAAACTTGGTTATTACATGGAACGGACTCGAACTTTCTAAGCATTGATTAATATACATAAGTCATTATATAGGTACTTATACGTAGGTGATAGAATTTTCCTGATTCGAGTAGGACCAATTAGGTACGAAAGTTTATCAAGATTCCATACTCAAGCGATGCTAATAAGACGCCATTACGCAACCAGCATGATTTCTACACGTTTAGTAAGACTCACTTAGTTTGGTTCTGTAATTTTGATAGGTATTTAATTAACATCATTAAACTCACTCAGTTCGATCAGTAAAGTCATTCCTCCTATTAGACGAAGACCTCGAAAATTGAATTGAAACATGTCGAGCGGTTATTCGACTAAATAATACGTGAGTAACCCGTTTGAAATTATTTTAATATACAGGTATATAAGATTTTTTTTTATTATGTTCCTTGGTTGGCACAGAAGATACGAAAATAAGTGTTTATGTGAATCTAATTCGAATTAACATGAAAACTACAAACAAAATGTAGGTACATATTATGTTCCAGTTTCGTTAACATAATATATCTGGTAATTGTATTGTATATTGATGATCTATTGCATAATAATTAGAGCATTACGTCGCATATAGAATGCAATGCAATAATGCTGATTGAATAAAGCCACACTAATCCCATATATTGTCATCTCGGCAATGGAACTATAGGGGAGAAGATTTTTTCATTTCTGCTTATGAAACGTCTAATGGAATTAGGACGGGAAGCATTCATGTCGCGGAATAAACGCATTTTCTTTCGAGCACAATTCTGCCCTTGCGTCGAACTATCTGAAGATTAGTGTATATTACAAGTACCACGTACACTTCAATAAATCCGAAGAGTAGATTCTAGACAGGCGTCAGTCATAAGACCTCTTTCGATCTATTAGGAATTCGTTTAAAAAATATGATTAATTAACATACATCCAAGTGAAACCACTTGAAACAAGACTGTGTGTAATATGTAAGTGTGTACAAAATACCTAATGGTTAAATTATTATATGTGAATGCCTTTCCTAATTTTAGTGCTTGGAGGAATATGACAAAGTTTTGAATAGGTTGTAAAATGTTAAATTTATATATCAAAACGGAAATTGTTAATTACTAGCGACCCGCCCCGGCTTCGCTCGGGTAAACAAATTATATATAAACCTTCCTCTTGAATCACTCTAACTATTAAAAAAAACCGCATCAAAATCCGTTGCGTAGGTTTAAAGATCTAAGCATACAGACAGACAGAAAGACAGGGGAAAGCGACTTTGTTTTATACTATGTAGTGGTTGTTAATTTAATATATATAGATTCTTTGAATTTTAAAAATATTCAAGTCAGTCAATAAAATAAAGGTAACAAAGTAAATTCTCGATATACTCGATAAAATTATGATTGAATACGTGTTTTGTTTACATTACATTACCCATTAAATTTGTTTTTAGTATTGGATATTTCCTTTTAATATAATATATTATATTTGTTATATTTTAAATCATAATATTTCTTGATTTTTGTGTGATGTGTCTGCGTTTTACCGGCCTAGTATTATTATTATAATTCGATTGTGCATGGCCGACGCGTTTGTCAGCGCCGCAATAAGCCGAGTGGTCGTTTCCCTAAAAGCCTATAGAAAATTGTGGTTATTCGTCCCGTTATGTTATTGCAGTGAGCTTAAAGAGAGATGTTAGACAATTTTCACAAAAGCATATTTTCATAGGTAGCGAATTTTCACATCGCATGTAACACGATCGCAAATTTCATTGTTCGTCTTTTTTAATGCAGCGATTTTTCATGTAGCGTTTTTCAATGCTCGTATATTTTACCAGTTTATCATTATAAATATCACAAGCAAATATTTCCAGTACTTTTTTTTCGAAACTTTAATTGCCACACTTATTAGGGTTCCGTACCTCAAAAGGATAAAAAACGGAACTCTAATAGGATCACTCGCGTGTCTGTCTGTCTGTCCGTCCGTCTGTCACAGCCTATTTTCTCCGAAACTACTGGACCAATTAAGTTGAAATTTGGCACACATTTGTAAGTTTGTGACCCAAAGATGGACATGTAACGTAAAAAAATGAATTTTAAATACGGAGGCCACTTTTGGGGGGTAAAAGAGAAAATTAAAAAATAAAGTTTTTCAAACTATATCGTGTTACATATCAAGTGAAAGAGCTCATTTTGATAATCTCAAATATATTTTATTTATAATTTTAAGATAAATAGTTTAGCAGTTATTCAAGAAAATAAACAAGAAATTACCACCCCCCCCCTTTATCTCTGAAACTACAAAAATACACTAAATAGTTCTTTGCCTAAAGATGACAGGAAAACCTATTAGAAATGTGCAGTTTTTAATGGGTGTTTTAAAGACATTTTACTCACTTTTCATAAAAAAACATATTGTTAAAAATTTTGTAATGTACGGAACCCTTGGAACGCGAGTCCGACTCGCACTTGGCCGGTTTTTTATTATTCGCGTTAATTTGTTATTGTATAATTGCCGGTTCTACATAGGATATCGCATAATTCGCGTATGTATGTGTGATCCAGCAAAGTTATCTGCTACACTCAAGTGTCCTTAGATTTTTTGAATAATAGAGTAACTTTTCGTTTCCGCTTGGTAGACGCGTAATTCCGAGAGGTCATAAATTAATACGTCGTCGGCTAATCCCGCTAACAGCTACTTCTGGCTGAGTCACAGCAGTGGATGCCGTTAAACAGTATGATTTATGCTGACATAAATATATATGTTTTACCTTTACAATTATATCGCTGGATTTTAACACCTAACTAAAATAATGAATACCCATAAACTTCAATAACTCGTGCATAAATACTTCGAAAATACCCAAATGCAGATCAGTATTTCCTATATCTTGTTACCGTGGCAAACAGAGCTTTCTTTCTCTTACTTTAACTTAAATTTTTAAAATAAATTTAGACACATGATAAGTTAAAAAAAAAGAGTAGTAACAGTAGTAAAATACTAATCATTTGCATGATACAAGTGACATATTTGCATTTTTAAATTTCGTATAAAAAATGTGGGACTGGGCTGGTCATGTCTACCGCATGCCGAATGACTTGTGGGCCAAGATAACCATGGAGTGGGTGCCCCACGTGTCAAACCGGGGATCCGGCAGAACTCGTCGGTGATGGCGAGATAACTTGGACTCCTTTTTGAGAGACTGGCCAGATGTACCTTAAAACCGGGATGAATGGAAGAAGAGGGGGGAGGCCTTTGCCCAGCAGTGGGACACAAAAGGCTCACAATAATAATAATTTCGTCAATACTGTTTGAAATCTGTGTGATGCTATCACCGTCGCTGAATTTAATATCAGGGTGGCTGTGAGCGACGCGTTGACGGACGTTTTTATAGCGCATCCAATTGCGATAACAATGGCGCCGCGGTTTCATACGAGTGCTTGCTTTTTCAGCCGCCGACTGTGTCAGACGGTGATTTTGACGGAATGTGGCGAATGAATGAGTATTTGTTGTAATTATTTATGGTTGCTTGCAAGTTGCTTGGTTCATTTACAGTACAAGGATCAAGTCGTAAACACACAACGTTTCTTTTCAACGAGGGGCGAAATTAATGGATGTCCCAATAGCAAATATGTAAGAAAATATAGGTAGAGAAGCAAGGTTTAGAAACTTAACTTTTTATTAATATGAAACTACAATTAGCTAGTTTTCGTTTTCTGAAAGTTTCTCTGAAATAAAAACCTTAAAACTGCGGTTTTTATGTAAATACGTACTAAAATAGACAGGCCTAATTAATATCCATACAATTTGTGATAGACGCAACAAATTCAACTACCCACGCCACGCACTGTTAACTGTTCTGAAATAATTATTCAATACTCTATTATATGTTCGCTGTTTGACTGTGTAGGAGTTCTACGCGTGTAGAAGCCCTACGCGTTGCGTACTTCGTACTGTACTAACAGTAAACATGTAGATAAAAGGAGGCGTATTCTGATTGTAAAAACAGCTTATGAATTTGACCTGCAAGCCTATTAATAGCTTTATCCACGTGATAAAATATCCGTCACTTTTTAACAGATCGCGAATGAAAGTGACGGATACCGTTTTATCACACTGTGACGTAGACAAGAACGACCTAGTCGTACTGGATTCGTTACGGATATGATCGGTCAGTGTTTAAGGGACTGACACTGACATGTCATATCCATAACAAATCCAGATCAAATTCGTAACCTGTTATTACAATCAGAACACGCATCCTGGTGATATAAGTAAAATAGATGCCTTCCACCTAAGAAACAGCCAGGCCACCAGGCAGCTGAACATCGTCTGGGAAGGCAGCCGGCTAGAACACACTGCCGCCCCCAAATACCTAGGGGTGACTCTGGACCGGTCACTGACATTCAAAACTCACTGCCTTAACACCAAGCAGAAAGTGGCGGCGAGGAACAACATCTTGCGACGCATCACCGGGACCACGTGGGGGGCAACTCCACACACCCTACGCACAACGGCTCTCGCACTCAGCTTCTCGGCTGCAGAATATGCATGCCCAGCCTGGAAGAACTCTATACATGCTGCCCAGGTTGACATAGCTCTCAACGAGTCCTGCCGCCTAATAACCGGATGCCTAAAACCCACCAAACGTGACCACCTATACCAACTGAGTGGAATTGCACCGCCGGACATACGCAGAGACATCGCGGTGGCTGTGGAGCGGGAAAAACAACTGCGCGACCCGCGTCACCCTATGCACGACCACAAACCAGTTACTGCAAGGCTAAAGTCCCGGAAGAGCTTCGTTACAAATTCAGCTCTCCAGCAGCAAACTCCTCAGGAGGCTCGCATCAAGTCATGGAACTTGCAACTCAGCGACACATCGCTACGAATGCCAGCTGCGGAACGTCTGCCTCCAGGGGGAAAAGAAAAGTGGCCAGTATGGAAAGCTCTCAACAGACTTAGGACGGGAGTTGGTCGGTCAAAAGATAATCTTCTGAGATGGGGAATTGGGCGACAAGGTGATACATCCTGCGAGTGTGGAGTCCCTCAAACAACAATACACATGAGACAGTGTTCTCTGTGCTCAACGACGTGCACTGAGGAAGATCTCCTGAGGGCTACACCCCGAGGGCTGGAAGTGGCAAAGCATTGGCAGACAAAAATTTAGTTTTAAGAAGTTTGATCCCTTTACACGAAAAGAAGAAGTAAAATAGAAATATGTACATAAAGATTTTTTTTCGAGTTCCAAGTACTTACTAATATCGGCGAAATCGGTCTATTGTCTCGGACCATCAGTATTTAACCGCCTCCCGGAATGCGTCAGTAATGCAACTTCCACCGCCGGTTTTAAATCTAGAAGCTCCTTACTAACATGTTTTATGACTATAATGAATTTTTTGACATGCCACTTAGCTTATAATATAATGATAAATTATTAATTTCAATGTAACACATAAACAATAATGAATTTTAAATATATAGTAAAATGAATGTGATATAATTATATAAATGTAATATAATTATAGTAATGAATTTGCAAATTGTAAATATGTCTGTCTAAAAAATCCTAACTTACCATGTTTGTGTATGTAGGTGAAAAATATGTGATAAATATGTACTACTTAACTAAACAGACTTGTAACCATTGTTACCAATAAACTTTCATTTTCATTTTATCGTGTATTTAGGAAATCTTTTCATGTTTGTTACCTAATGCACAATCGTTGCAATGTTAAACAAAAAAAACGTCCTACCATGTTTTGTCTAAATAATAGTAGTTTATGCAACAGTGATATAATAAGGGTTCTTAAAATTCAAGGGTCGAAGTTACAAAACGAGACGTACGAGGGGCGTTCAAAATATTCTCGGTATTGATATCTTACGACCTCTTCTAAAATTTCTTTCGTTACTGGCCGCTAAGGTTTATTCATTGACATTAAAAAAAAGTATAATTCGAACCGAGATGGTCTTTTGTTTTTCTGCAATTGCTGAACAAACATGAACATCATGTGCGAATTGACAATGTTAACTAAATTAGAACATCGATGCGTGATAAAATTCTTGACAAAACAGGGTAAAAATCAAAAAACCATAAAAGAGGAAATGGATTGTGTTTACCGTGAGTCTGCTCCTTCTTTATCTACCATTCAAAAGTGGTCAAGCGAGTTTAAACGCGGAAGGGAGAGTATTGAAGATGACCCTAGACCTGGCCGGCCTGTAGTAGCTACTTCACAAGAAAATATTGATAAAGTGGAAAAACTTATATTGGAAGATGGTCGAGTGAAGGTAAAATCTATAGCACAAGTAACCAATCTCTCTATTGGTACCGTACATGATATTATACATGACCATCTTAATATGTCAAATGCTGACTCGGCTTCAAAAAGACATGCGTGTAGCTTGTTGTTCCGATTTTATTGACCTGTGCGGTGAAAATCCTGATGAGGTGCTGCAAAGAATAGTTACTGGAGATGAAACCTGGGTTCATCATTATGACCCAGAGAGTAAACAAGAGTCCATGCAGTGGCACATTAAGGGTTCAGCTCATCCCAAGAAGTTGAAGGTCATCCCTTCAGCTGGCAAGGTCATGGCCACGATATTTTGGGATTGTGAAGGAGTATTACTAATCGATTATAAAGAAAAAGGTGTAAATATCACAGGACAGTACTACGCTAACATTCTACGTCAATTAAAGGATGTAATTAAAGAAAAGAGGCGAGGAAAGTTAACCAAAGGTATTCTGCTTCTGCATGACAACGCCCCCGTCCATACTGCTCATATTGCCAAGGCAGCTATTGTTGAACGTGGGTTTAAAACTGTTACTCACCCACCGTATAGTCCGGACTTAGCCCCCAGCGACTTCTTTTTGCTCCCCAATCTTAAAAAGGATCTGCGTGGAAATAAATTTTCTGACGATGAAGCATTGAAGGCGGCAGTGGAGGAGCATTTTTACACGAAAGATAAAAAATATTTTTACGAGGGATTAAAAAAAATAATTGATCGATCTTTTAAGTGTATGAACATAGGGGGGGAGTATATTGAAAAATAAAAATATCAAACTTTTCGTACTTGTTTGTTTTCATTCTCATACCGAGAATATTTTGAATACCCCTCGTAGTCGAGTTTTGTAAAAGAGACCCGAGAATTTTAAGAACCAATTATGAGCTGTTGCATACATTACTTTTTCTATGACAGCTGCAGCAAAAAAAAAAAAAAAAAAAAGTTATTATTAAAAAAAAAGAGTTATTATTAAAAAAAAAAGAGTTATTATTAAAAAAAAAGAGTTATTATTAAAAAAAAGAGTTATTATTTAAAAAAAATTGAGTTATTATTTAAAAAAAAAAGAGTTATTATTGTAAATGAAAACATACCTCTTTCAATCAAGATGATCGGAACTTGTATCTTTAAAAAAAATAAAGCAGTTGTATTATACTCATAAGATGACTGCTAGCAGTCATCTTATGAGCCTATAGACAAAGCATTCAAATGACATTGCTTTAGATATCACTGTCAGTCATTTAATTGACACATTTAAGTGCTGGAGTAGAAAAAATCTATTTTGTGAGCGGTTGAATATTCTGGTAAAGTGTCGACGAGTCGGGTTGTAAAATTTTATGCGATCGCAAATTATCCCATTTTGGTCTCTAACGTTCAACGACTAAATGCTGGCTATCCGACTATTGAATAAAATGTAGAATTTATGCCCCCGGTGTGGGAGTGCAATGGAATAGTGCTGTAGTGCCTTATAAAAAAACGACCCATTTTTATATCCGATTTAGGGTCACGCGATTTATTGCGTCGAAATTGCTGAAGACAAATGCTACAGGTCAGATCGATTTGGAGACTCAACAAGTTCAGTATTGCTTAGCTGGGTCATTCAATGTCTACATGGATACTGAAATCATTTGATTGATTATAAATGAGAGTTGAATGAACTTATAATTTAAATAGGATTATTTAAATCGGGTTAGTAAAATAATCATATTATGTGCCTAACCATAAAAGTAACATTTGATAACAATTTATTCATTAAGTAGAGTCCCCAATTGTCGAAATCCATAATATTTGTTTAGGATCGCAATCACTGAAACCGATTAACATAAATAGTTCAGGTAGTTGACTATTTTACGGAAAATTATACAATAATACCTGCACCCGCGAACCCTGCGAAGCGGAATGTTAAGATCATTCTTTAAGCCATAGAAGGTAGGATCTTATAGAAGTGGTATACGCGTGCTTCCGTGAGGGACAAACATACGCAATGCGACACTATGATTGGTCGAATTTATTTGTTGCCCACCATAATACATTACTAATTTATGGTGGGGAATAAAAAAAAAGTGAGACTGTGACAAGGACAAACAATAATAGCGCTTTCGCTGCTACTCCTACTGATAGATACATAAGACTATCCCGTTCGGTCATTTCCCCCTACCCCTTATGCCTGGTCCAGTTAAAATACTAGGTTCATGCTTTAAGCTTATCAATTTGAAAAAGGATATTTTTATAAAGACGTTTAGCAAGATTTACGTACAGGGGAATGGCAACGGCCTATTAAACGAGAACGTTTTAACCCCGACTCTAATTGAAAATGGTCGAAAGACGTGTGCGCCATAAGAAATAGCCTAAAATGTGCTCTGTTCTAAGGACGCTTATCCCAAGCCATGAGATGCGGCGAATTTACTATTTTCAGGCTGCTAAATATAGTCTAAACCTATTTCCCTCTATTAGCCTATAAAGTTTAGACCTATTTACCTTAAAGTGTCATTCAATAGAACTTGCGAACTATGTAAACAAAACTTTCTAGTAATTTGACATCTAGTGTCAATTTTAGTATGGCGGTTTGTTTACATAGTTAGCAAGTTCTATTGAATGACACTTTATGTTTAATTAGTTGCATGTAACAGTTTATGTTAATGAAGCTCAACTCATGGTAATTGTCCTTTTTTACTGTAAACTTCATAGCAAACTAGACTTAAATCCAATGTGTTAAAACCACATGATAAATAAACAATTTTTTTCAAGCACTTTTAAATATTAATCTTAAATAAAATAGACATACCTAGAATCAATTTTCTTATGGCTTGGGACGGACTGAACCCCTGACAACCGCTGACCCGCGTCACACGCACGACACAGAATGTATCGTGCCTCTACAAATCTCTATAGAAAACATTCTCAACTAAAAGGTGAAGTTTCAAAAGCAATTACATAAAAAATTCCTAACAGGTGGCGTTTCCCGCGTTTCAAAAGCAATTGGGTATTTTCCTCTACTTAAAATAAATTATTTCACACCATGCACGAAATAAAGCACCAGATAATTCTTAGAAAGACCTAAATAGAAGTTATTTTTAAACATAATTTATATTTAATAAATCAGATATAAATATAAAAGTAGGCGAGTTGACCGTGACGTCACTACACTCGTTTTCATATAAATTCCATATTGGCAAATCGTTTTGACAGTTCTAAATAAGTTTTTGCCAAAAATTCCATTTTTGGTACAAGCTTTTATCGCTGACTGTACTTTTCTTACGACAGACAACTAAAAAAAATGTAAAATATCTTTATTATCTATTTACAGACATTATATGTACATCCATTTGCTGGGGCCTCTCTTTAGGCTTACAATGCCTGTGTTGAGACGTCCCGCTCTTCCACAACCGTAGTTACTTACTATTTATAGGTACATTACATATCTTTTAATTTTATTTTTTATATAGGTATTTATATACAAATAATGTATATATATATATATGTCGGCGACGGATGGTCCCGATGGCGGTGGGCGCGTGGGGGTAGTACCTAGAGATGTATTACTTCACAGCCAAAATAGTAGGTATGCTACCTACGCATGAAATAAACATTCGGACTCATTAACCATACTAGTGCCTACTATTATTTCTACGATGGAATCGGAATTCAATAAAAATAAAAAGATCACATGAAATCGTTCAAATCTTTATTTAAGTCAAACTAAACCGGTTCCAACCCTACACCTCTGACCCGAGAAGATTTAACCCGGCAACAAACTCGGCGGGACACATCTTTTCAAAACAACACATAGTTTCTTTATTTTACAAAAGTAAGCTTCTAATGGCACATAAGAAATCAAAATAACACTTGGAATAAAACACTTAGCTAAACGGTTAAACAACGTGAGAATCTATAAGCTTTCAGAATAATCCTTCAGGTGTAAGCCTTCAGGAACGTAGCGAATTAGGCACGAGCTTGGCTAACGTCCGATCTCTAGCGCGGTCCGATCAAGAAGAAGGAAGCCAGTTCCCGCGGCGGAGCCAACCGCTCCCGCCTCCAATTCAAGTTGGTAAACCTGCCTGACCAGTCTACCAACATAACGACAAAAATGCCTGCCCGTGCCTACGTTCACTCAAGATAGGTACACATCTTGACGTTCCAAAGCCTTCTACCTGTCATTTTAGTTCAACAATACGCCAAACATTGCTAATCGATTTTATACAGGCGTCTAACTATGAACTGTAATGCTGCAATACGTCTTTCTGGTGTCTCGCTCCGACACGGCCATCCTGCGTTACACACGTCCTCGTGTGTGGGTGTATGCATTTGATACTGAAACAAAACATACAGCACAGTATCTCATCGCTCGGTCATTCCTGACCAACAATTTGGGTCTCACTCAAATTACTATTAAAATCAAACTTTGTCATCAATCAAACCAGAAAAAATAATTGTTCAAAATTACTTTAACAATCCTCAATTCTCTAGTCAAAAATAGTCCATCGAGCAACGACTAAATAAAAATAATCATCAGTAATCATCGCCGCTATCTAACGGATACACTCCAATAATCATCGCCTCCATCTGGCGGATACTCTCAAATTTATGTGAAAACAGAACAATCCCAAACATCAAAAACACAAATCACAACAGCTCTAATTCATTGCTCGACAGTATCACTAGTATCACTACTATTGTCGTCAAACTCGTCAATATCAATTTACGGGGAAATTATCTGGCATTAAAAAAAAAAATTAGTCATATGTGACCTAAATTTTTATAAGACATCTTAAAATAAATAAGATTCTGAATTGATAGTTCCAATTTTACTCATATGAACACAGTACATAAACGGGAATTCATTTTTAACAAAACAACACCAGTCCTTCGGTGCATTGCCAGTCCCTCGGCAGATACCAGACCCTCGTCAGAAGTAACCATCTCAGCCGCGTAAGTGCTACTCCTCGCAAAGAGCATTCTGCACATAAAAAGCAGACCACGTGCACCTCTTACATGCTCCGGCACTTCTGATGCGGTCACTAAACAATACCCATCGGCATACTTTCAGTCCATCGAAAGCAAAACAGTATTGCCCAGTCCATCGGGCGTGCCTTCAGTCCATCGAAAGCAAAACAGTAGTGCCCAGTCCATCGGGCGTAATTTCAGTCCTACGAAAGTACAAGCTTTCAGTCCATCGAAAGCACAAAAAAAAATGTTAAGAGTGAATCACGAAAAGAAAATAAACACAGGCGTTACAATCATGTAACTTAGAATTACTGACACTATCAGCGTCAACTGATCGACTGAAACTGAACTTTACTGATCAAAATAACTGAAAATCGCTTTTTACTTTAGCTTTTACAACAGAAACTCGCTCAAGAGTTCTAAACAGATGTAAGACATCTCAAAATAATCCCAACGAAATGGGAACTGCTCACCAGCTTAATAAAGTATGATGCACGCGACCAAGTCAAAGGTGGTGGTGGTGAGGTCCAACCCAAGCACGGAGGCTGATCCTTTCCGCTTGCCGTTGCCGTTGCTGCGGCAGATTGCGAGAGACACGATGTGGTTCAACATAGCTGGCTGTTACTGAAATCATCATTTGCACGGTATCAGGTTTATCATGAATGCAGGCTAAACTCAAAAGGTTTATGAAATGCAAGGTAGCAGACACAAAAAAACATGTTTCCAATGTATACGGGACTTCAAAAATCTCAGAATAAAATTTAAACTTCAATGAGTGCGTTTTATTTAATTCCCTGAACAAACAAACACGTGTTCCAAAAATAAGTAACACGGTAAATGGGCCAATACGAAAAGTGACAGCTTATTAGTTACGTTCGACTGTTATGCTTCGCCATTACACTCAAAAATAAAATTCACTAATAAACAATTAGAACGAAACCTGTCCTTTTATTTCCAAATCTCCAGCACAGAAGATACTGCACAGCCGCCTCTGTATCACGGGCGCAATGGCGTCCGCAAGCTCGCTCGGCTCCGGCTGCAGGACACTGTAACATTAATTTTCATATGCGTAGCTCATGTTTCCATAGTATACACGATTTGTGATCTATCACGGCATTACGAGCAATAATTTGTCGCAATTTTATTAATTACTAAACATTACAGGGTAAAGATTACATAATGCTTGCACTGGCAAATCAGCAGGATCAATTTCTAACGGTGCATTGTATTTTTATGAAAAAAAATATTTTTTGAGGGTAGATGCACAAGTGAGCGATGAAATAATATCACGTCGCGACAGCCAATATTTGATTTTAATTAACAATATGGATTTCACATCAAAATAACTTAAGATCACTTAGATTTCAACGGATTTTAAAAATTAATTGTATTTTCAAATCAATTATTGAGGGTAGATTCACAAGTGAGCGATGAAATAATATCACGTCGCGACAGCCAATATTTGATTTTAATTAACAATATGGATTTCACATCAAAATAACTTAAGATCACTTAGATTTCAACGGATTTTAAAAATTAATTGTATTTTCAAATCAATTATTGAGGGTAGATTCACAAGTGAGCGATGAAATAATATCACGTCGTGATAGCTAATACTTGGTTTTAATTAACAGTATGGATTTCAAATCAAAATAACTCGAAATCGCCTCGATCTAAATGGATTACAAAAATTAATTGTAAAGAAACGCGGCGATACCAGAGATGACGTCACGTAAAGACCGCTATGCTCGACTGCCTCAATCATAATTCACAGTTTCACAATAATTCTCACCAAATAACAATGAATTACACTCACTATTCAATCAAGGTTAGACACGTGAGCTTACCATTACAAAGTGTCCAGATTATGGAATGTAGGTCACCAGAAATACACCACGCTCCCAGGTGGCTGTGTAAGCAATACATGAAACTCCGCATCTATCCCACTTGCTGATGTCGGCGACGGATGGTCCCGATGGCGGTGGGCGCGTGGGGGTAGTACCTAGAGATGTATTACTTCACAGCCAAAATAGTAGGTATGCTACCTACGCATGAAATAAACATTCGGACTCATTAACCATACTAGTGCCTACTATTATTTCTACGATGGAATCGGAATTCAATAAAAATAAAAAGATCACATGAAATCGTTCAAATCTTTATTTAAGTCAAACTAAACCGGTTCCAACCCTACACCTCTGACCCGAGAAGATTTAACCCGGCAACAAACTCGGCGGGACACATCTTTTCAAAACAACACATGGTTTCTTTATTTTACAAAAGTAAGCTTCTAATGGCACATAAGAAATCAAAATAACACTTGGAATAAAACACTTAGCTAAACGGTTAAACAACGTGAGAATCTATAAGCTTTCAGAATAATCCTTCAGGTGTAAGCCTTCAGGAACGTAGCGAATTAGGCACGAGCTTGGCTAACGTCCGATCTCTAGCGCGGTCCGATCAAGAAGAAGGAAGCCAGTTCCCGCGGCGGAGCCAACCGCTCCCGCCTCCAATTCAAGTTGGTAAACCTGCCTGACCAGTCTACCAACATAACGACAAAAATGCCTGCCCGTGCCTACGTTCACTCAAGATAGGTACACATCTTGACGTTCCAAAGCCTTCTACCTGTCATTTTAGTTCAACAATACGCCAAACATTGCTAATCGATTTTATACAGGCGTCTAACTATGAACTGTAATGCTGCAATACGTCTTTCTGGTGTCTCGCTCCGACATATATATGAATTTTTAAGATAGGAGTGTATGTGTGTGTCTGTGTGTGTGTGTGTGTGTGTGTATGTGTGTGTGTGTGTGTAAATTGTGTAATCATTCGTGCTCATGGGAACTCACTCTTTGTTTCTTACAGTTGGAGTAGTCGCTCAGTCTCATAATAATTTTCCTTTGAAGCCATTCTGGAACTACTGTTTTACAGTGATGGTAATTTTTTCCATATATATTGAGACACCTATTTATTACATTATAGAGGTGTTCTGATAATTTGGAAAATTGTCTTCTTGCAAATATGGTTCTAGTCTTAGTATTCATATTATTTATAACAACATCTTTCCTTCTTCTATTTACTATACTAGAATCATATGGCAAGGACCTAAAGTCTATTTTTTTATTCGGTAGACTGAAATGACAGTTAATAGTATGAAATTACATTTCATGTTCATACAATTAACTGTCATTTCAGTCTACGGAATAAAAAAATAGACTTTATGTACTTTTAAAACCGTGGAACTTATATATAGTTGCCTGACAGTTAGGATGTTGGATATGGTGTACAGTCTTTCTGTGGAGAATCTTCGTTTTTTAAAATACATCACTTTAATCAAGCCACGTTGTGACCGTTCTACCTGAAGATATTTGGTTTTAGCTGCCCCTCCCCAAACCGGTATGCAATATCTCAACACTGATTGAACCAAAGACATTTCTTTCAAAAGATCTCTATTGGACTTCATCGATTCAGGGTTCTTTTTTGGCACAACCTCTCTTAATGTTTTGAAAATCCAAGTCAGCTTTCGTAGTCTACCAGAAACATGTTCGAGGTGTGGATACCAGGAGAGGCGCTGGTCTAAAAATATACCTAAATATTTTGTGGTTGTTACTAAGACTCATCGACCTAACACAATTAGGTTGCGTTGTTTCATCACAGAGTTCCTATGGCCACCTCCTGTCTCCATCATAAGATCAGCTCGATGGTACCATAATATTGCACTGTCACCCGACTTACATGTGTATGCAAAATTTCAGCTCAATCGGAAACCGGGAAGTGGATCAAATTTAACTTGCAAGATTCCATTACATAGTTACATACAGGTCGACCTAATAAAAGCTTGTTAAAAGAAGCTGATTTGACTAGCAGGAAAGTACCCAATTACATAATTTATACAGCAAAACATACCTATCGTACAGTGTTTTGGGGTGGCCATGTCCACTACAAGTATGCAAACTTTTTTGAAATTAGGCGTATCTTATTCACATACTTTACTTTCTTTGTAAGGTCTTAGCGCTTGCATGTCGCGTGTCGGATTACGGTCGCGTTCAAGATTGAGTACTTGTTTACTTTAAATTATTTTAAATATTAAATATTACTTCAATTGGTTGAGGTATAAAAGGATTTCAACTCAAGATAAGTAAACGTATTAGGTAGTTAATATTAATAATGAATATATAATGCATTTTATAGTTTTATCACTGAGTTAAAATGCGAAAATATAACACCATATTTTACATATTTTATCTTTTTTTTTCAAGGAGAAGGTAATGTTTTTTGAGCGTAGCTTCGATATTTTCCTATTTTGCAACAATGCACAGTTCTTGAATTGTATCTTACAGTCTAAATGTATTGTAAATTAAATGTCACTGTGAGTATCATCTACTCATACTTGGCGTACCTAGTTTAGAAATGAGTTATTTAGTTGACGCTTTCAAAACTGTCTATTTCATAAAGCGATTTGACAATGATTACCAACAAAACTTAAATTATAATATTTTCTTATGTGTCGTACGGTACCGCTAGGTCATAATGGGTTAAATTTTAATTCATGAAGTCTAAGTTGAGATCATGCATTACATTTCTACAAGTTTCTTTACCTTATATTTTAATTGAGAATGTTCACTGAGAGACTAAGAAGGAGCTGCTTGTTACAACAACATGCACAATGTAATTTATTGACGTAATAGCGCACAAAAATAAAATAACTGCCTCTTTCTACAATGGCGGAGTGAATTACATTAACACAGTCTTTTTACCTTTTGTTTTCTCTACAGGTATTATTTCAACGAGTAAATAAGTCTTGCTCTGCGCAGTTAGTGCCGGTTTTATCGGCAATAACTTCTCAATCGGTGGTTTTGTACTTGACTCCCAGCGGGCGGCTGATAATTTCAGCGAACAAAAGAGTATGTGATGTAACAATACGGCAGAAAAACTTAAGCAGTACCTAAACGTATTCAAAGTAAGGGACTCCTTAGTATCCAAAGAGATAAATTGAGAAAAAGTAAATACGGACTGGTCTCAGCAGACTGACAATTTTTTGGTTAAATTTACTCATACATTTAGTACTTACCACTATTCTATAATAATAGATCAATCTTTGCAATGTCGACTCGTTATAATAACAACTATTAGTTACGTGGTAAACTGTTTATGAGGCTTATTTTGATTGTAATGAGGCTCCACGTATGTTATTCGACATATATCTTTATCTACGTACATGTCATTGGTGCTCTACAATGCGTTCAGAAACCGTAGGAAATGACCAGCTTTATTACAACCAATTTTACTATGAGAACTTTCTTATCTGTGGTAGTAGGTAAAATCTGTACTTTAATGTTATTACATTACAGATTTTTTTGTAACATTATGAGTTTAAATTTGGAACAGCAGTTAAAACTCAAGTGGGTCTCTATTCTAGTATCCATAGATATTAAAACAGATATCGATACGAAATGTCAATTTAGTATGTTTTTTTAATATAAACCGCACGATATTTGATCTCGAGTGACATGAGAATAGGGATTTCATTCGTTTGTCTAGGAATTTAAAAAAAAACTACGGATGCGTGATTGCGTGACATGCGTGAAAAAAGTTTTCATTCAGCGCCATTTGACGTAAAGTTTATCTTTTAATTAGTTGTAAGTATGTGTTTAGATAAAGTAGTGTATGTAACTGTACATAATTATTAGGCATTAAAACACTCGTGTGATCCTATTAAGAAACTCACTAACATTCATTTCTTAAACCCACACTCGTATTTTAATACCTCTCATTATGTAGCAGTCACATAAACTACTATTATAGACTTGGAAAGCTGAATCAAATGTCCTGATATCCTATGTTGCTATGTTATATACCTACTCGTACTTGCAACGTCATGCCTCTGTCTTCGATTATCATGTTCCACCATGCAGTAGGTAAGCTGTTTCGTAAATCTATATTGCACGTTCCCGCTGCGCGGAATTTAGAACTTGATCTAGTTATTGCCCTCCAGTTTATGAAGTTGCCTGGCTGGCCAGCCAGTGGATTTATATAAAATCATATTACGGGAAACCTTCGGTGAATGTAGAAAACCTATCTATGAAGAAAATGGCATACCTAGTGACGCTTTTGATTGAATAAATGTTACTTTTGACACTGACAGATCATATCCATAACAAATCCAGGTAAAATTCATAAACCTGTTATTATAATTAGAATACGCCTCAAGAGGCGGTGCCGGTATAGACAAACTCCATACCGAATGCAGCTTGTATTTGAACTGTGATTTTGGTCAGTGCGAAATTCCCATACAACTACTTAAGGATTTGAATGGGAATAAACTAAACTAAACTAACAAAGACTTCTTGGTATAGTCTATTCGGTACGGTATTAAGGCCTTAAGTGGATTAAAGAATAATAGAGATTAATGTTTCCAGTAGGTAGTTATTTTATGTTGCATAATCTATATATATAAATGCAAGTGTCCTGACTGACTGACTGACTGACTGACTGACTGACTGACTGACTGATTCATCAACGCAGAGCCGAAACTACAAAAGCTAGAAAGTTGAAATTTGGACACGAGGTTGCATTTGTAAAGTGTACAAGAGATAAGAAGCGATTTTAAAAAATTCAACCCCTAAGGGGGTTAAAAAGGGGATGACAGGTTGTATGGGGTTCAAGTTTTAGTTTAAGCTAGGAATTTGCAACTTTGTGAAAATGTATTATATTAAAAAACAAGAAAACTAATTTCAGCGTTTTCGAAAATTCATCCCCCAAGGTGGTGAAAAAGGGGTTGAAAGTTTGTATGGAGATCAAATATTTTTGTGAGTGTGGGACTTGAAACTTTGTATATGGGTATATTATTATAAGACAGGAAAAGTAATTTCAGCGTTTTTGAAAATTCATCCCCTAACAGGGTTAAAAAGGGGTTGAAAGTTTGAATCCATTACAAATGCGTTGAAACTTCTTAGAAAGGCATAATAGCCGATTACGAAACAAAGTAATTGCGACGTTTTAGGAAATTCAACCCCTAAGGGGGTAAAAAAGGGGATGAAACTTTGTCTTGGGGTGCAAATTTTATTTTAAGCTAGGACCTTGAAACTTTGCAAAAAGGTATTAAATTAAAAAACAAGAAAACTAATTTCAGCGTTTTTAAAAATTCATCCCCCGAGGTGGTGAAAAAGGGGTTGAAAGTTTGTACGGAGATCAAATATTATTGAGGGTGCGGGACTTGAGTCTTTGTATAAAGCCATATTATTAGAACTCAAGAAAAGTAATTTCAGCGTTTTTGAGATTTCATCCCTTAAAAGGGTTAAAAAGGGGATGAAAGGTTGTATGGGGTTCAAGATTTATTTTAAGCTAGGAATTTGAAACTTTGTGAAAATATATTACGTATATAAAAAAATAAGAAAACTAATTTCAGCGTTTTCGAAAATTCATCCCCCAAGGTGGTGAAAAAGGGGTTGAATGTTTGTATGGAGATCAAATATTTTTGTGAGTGTGGGACTTGAAACTTTGCATATGGGTATATTATTATAAGACAGGAAAAGTAATTTCAGCGTTTTTGAAACTTCATCCCCTAACAGGGTTAAAAAGGGGTTGAAAGTTTGAATCCATTACTTCTTAGAAACTTCTTAGAAAGGCATAATAGCCGATTACAAAATAAAGTAATTGCGACGTTTTAGGAAATTCAACCCCTAAGGGGGTAAAAAAGGGGATGAAACTTTGTCTTGGGGTGCAAATTTTATTTTAAGCTAGGACCTTGAAACTTTGCAAAAAGGTATTAAATTAAAAAACAAGAAAACTAATTTCAGCGTTTTTAAAAATTCATCCCCCGAGGTGGTGAAAAAGGGGTTGAAAGTTTGTACGGAGATCAAATATTATCGAGAGTGCGGGACTTGAGTCTTTGTATAAAGCTATATTATTAGAACTCAAGAAAAGTAATTTCAGCGTTTTCAAAGATTCATCCCTTAAAATGGTTAAAAAGGGGTTAAAAGATTGTATAGGGTTTAAACTTTATACCATATAGAAAATAGTTTACCTACGACGAGACGATGGGTCTTGTAATCTATATATATATAAATGCACGACTGACTGACTGACTGACTGACTGACTGATTCATCAACGCAGAGCCGAAACTACAAAAGCTAGAAAGTTGAAATTTGCACACTAGGTTGAATTTATAAAGTGTACAAGAGATAAGAAGCGATTTTGAAAAATTCAACCCCTAAGGGGGTTGAAAAGGGGATGAAAGGTTGTATGGTGTGCAAGTTTTATTTTAAGCTAGGAATTTGAAACTTTGTAAAAATGTACTATATTAAAAAACAAGAAAACTAATTTCTGCGTTTTCGAAAATTCATCCCCCAAGGTGGTGAAAAAGGGGTTGAAAGTTTGTATGGAGATCAAATATTTTTGTGAGTATTGGACTTGAAACTTTGTATATGGGGATATTATTATAAGACGGGAAAAGTAATTTCAGCGTTTTTGAAAATTCATCCCCTAACAGGGTTAAAAAGGGGTTGAAAGTTTGAATCCATTACAAATGCTTTGAAACTTCTTAGAAAGGCATAATAGCCGATGACAAAAAAAAGTAATTGCGACGTTTTAGGTAATTCAACCCCTAAGGGGGTAAAAAAGGGGATGAAACTTAGTCCTGGGGTGCAAATTTTATTTTAAGCTAGGACCTTGAAACTTCGTAAAAAGGTATTAAATTAAAAAACAAGAAAACTAATTTCAGCGTTTTTAAAGATTCATCCCCCAAGGTGGTAAAAAAGGGGTTGAAAATTTGTACGGAGATCAAATATTTTTGAGAGTGCGGGACTTGAATCTTTGTATTTGGGGATATTATTAAAATACAGGAAAAGTAATTTCAGCGTTTTGTAAAATTCATCCCCTAACAGGGTTAAACAGGGGTTGAAAGTTTGAATCCATTACAAATGCTTTGAAACTTCTTAGAAAGGCATAATAGCCGATTACAAAAAAAAGTAATTGAAACGTTTTTGGAAATTCAACCCCTAAGGGGGTTAAAAAGGGGATGAAAGTTCGTCATAGGGGGTCAAATTTTATTTTAAGCTAGGAACTTGAAACTTTGCAAAAAGATATTAAATTAAGATACAAGAAAACCAATTTCAGCGTTTTTAAAAATTCATCCCCCAAGGTGGTAAAACATGGGATTGAAAATTTGTACGGATATCAAATATTTTTGAGAGTGCGGGACTTGAATCTTTGTATTTGATGATATTATTAGAAGACAGGACAAGTTATTTCAGTGTTTTGTAAAATTAATCCCCTAACAGGGTTAAAAAGGGGTTGAAAATTTGTATGAAGTTCAAATTTTATTTTAAGCTAGGAACTTGAAACTTCGTAAAAATATATGTTATTAAAATACAAGAAAACTAATTTCAGCGTTTTTGAATATTCATCCCCTAAAGTGGTGAAAAAGGGGTCGAAAGTTTGTAAGGATATCAAACATTTTTTCGAACGCAGGACTTGAGTCTTTGTATTTGGGGATATTATTAAAATACAGGAAAAGTAATTTCAGCGTTTTGTAAAATTCATCCTCTAACAGGGTTAAACAGGGGTTGAAAGTTTGAATCCATTACAAATGCTTTGAAACTTCTTAGAAAGGCATAATAGCCGATTACAAAAAAAAGTAATTGCAACGTTTTTGGAAATTCAACCCCTAAGGGGGTTAAAAAGGGGATGAAAGTTCGTCTTAGGGTGCAAATTTTATTTAAAGCTAGGAACTTGAAACTTCGTAAATAGGTAGTTAGGTAGTAGGTTTTATTAAATAGAGGACATGAAAATCTTCTAAGGGGGTTTAGAGGGATTACATCGAGGATAATTTTATTCAGTTAGGGGCTTGAAACTTCGTAGGTTGTGAAAGAAAAGTCTCATGCGTTGTATAATATTAATAATTAAGAAATGATTAACCGTCCTACCGCAATCTCTTGCTGCATAATGTTCTAAGCTAATGTAGAATATATAACCACCAATATACAAATCCACGCGTACGAAGTCGCGGGCAACAGCTAGTCTACAATAAAAGCTAGCATATTATACGTCCATGTGCGATAGTGAGGCCGGTAGCGAATGAGTTATACGGGCTACCTAAATGCCGCCAATTGAAACTTTTCTTGTTTTGTAGAGTTTGCGCGGCAAAAGTTGTTCGGCGTTCCGTGCCCTGCGGTCACTACACGTAAATGTATGCCTTTATTTTATTATTATACGTTAACCTAAAACACTATTCAATAAATTGTACCCATAAATGTACGTTATACACTAATACCTACAAAGACCTCATGCCTCATTACCTTAGGGTGACTGAACTATGTACGACCACAAAATAATTGATAGTATCAAATAGGATCTTAGGCTGTTATATATTTAGTGGATCGCTTTGCGTATTTCCAATGCTCCATTTTTAACCTAGGTATCCTCAAATATCCTCAAGCTATGTTACGGAAAATATCATGGTCTTCCGTACCTACGTTGCGGTATTTCAATGATATAATGTTATAATTTTGGAATACATTGACATGGTTATTGTTATGGAGTTACCAATGAAAAGCAGTGTAAAGGAATGAAATATTCAACAATTTCTTCAACATAGATACTTTTAATTTTTACCTCAAGGATATTATAATTATAACTCGCTTATTATGTGTTCGCTCCTCAAATAAACAGTTTATTTTCACCATAGTTACTGCAAGCATACTTATACATTTGTAGATTTTTATTCTAGTTAGCACTCCCTTTGTCACAAAAAGAACCAAAATTTACCCGCCCAAACAACAGACTATTCATGCAGCCCCAAAAGGCAGCTACAGTTAACAATAGTGTCAGTTCATTAAAAGAGCAGTCCGCACGTCCCAACGCTTTCCATCAACGACGTGCCGGGCAAGTGCCAGCTAGGTCCAATTGCTAGCGAATCAGCCGCCAACTTTTTAATCCGCCGGTAAAATATTAGAACGCTTTTTTAAAAGCAGACCAAAGGTTCACCTCCTCTCTTTTGTATGGAACAATGGAACTAAGCACAATACCTGGTATCGCACCGGGATTTATACGTAAACGAAAAGATTCAAAATAAATTGCGTGTTATAATATAAGTGAAAGTGAAAAACTCATAATAAATAATTTAAAAAGATTGTGTGAATCATTACTTTTAGTAAATTAATTAGCTTAGTATGTAGGTAATTTATAATATTGTATTTGAAGCCTTTTGTACGTAGGTTACATGTTTCTGGAAGATATTTAGTCCTTATACTGAATAATAATTAATACATTCTTTTTTCATGTACTAATATTCAATGTTAAGTAAAGTTCAATAAATATACATAACATAGTGACGTTCAGTATTGTTGTTACTGTAGATACAGCAATAATACAGTGCAGCAGCAATATAAATCATGTACAATATAACCATCAGTTTGGCACTGACATAAACGCCATCGAGAACGTAATTTACTTTCTATACATCTCGCTCGTACTCGCATATTAGTGCGAACGAGATGTATAGAAAGTAAATTACGTTCTCGATGGCGTTTATGTCAGTGCCAAACTGATGGTAGCCGTACTAAAGCCAGTTGGCGAGCATATAAAACTTTGAAAACTTAGCATGCTTATGATGCTTATTACGTATGTACATACGTATAATAAAACAGGTAAGTGCAGTCATGGAAATGTTTGATAATTAATATTGATACTAGTTTCTCTGCCTAGAAAATGTGTGTTTATTTTAAACTGGAGGTTAATAAGAAGTCATGTCCTTCTAAGCTGTTGTTATTACAAACAAATCCAAGCTAAGTTAAAGTTATAAAGAAATTATATATACCACCTATATGCCACCATTTTTATAAAGTTTTATAACAGTGTGGAACATGGTGGGAATGGCAAATGAGAAACGAAACAAATCTGACATAACGTACTCAAATTTTGATTTTTTATCAGGTTTTGAATGTCTGCATATTATTTTCAATGTGCCTCTTTGTAGCTACATATAAGCAATATAAATACGTTTAAAAAATATCACGTCCAGTATACGCTCTAACAATTTTGTCACGTTCTGAAGGATAGGATAGATTCTATCTAAAATAAAACTACTGTTATTTTCTCCGCTCGTCGAGTGCGGTCAGATGAGCGGCTTCAAGTTTAATTGGAACGAACTATATTTGCCAAGTCATGTGTGCTTCATCGAAAATTTACTGGAAAACTAAATACACATATTCTAGCGGTGCTGATGCTCACTAAGACCATTTTCAACTTAAATTCCGACATCAAAATAGTTATTTTCGATACAAGTGCGAATTACCTATTCGCACGTGTATCGAACAACGTTTTACAGTACATATGGCACTTTAAAGTTTCGACATACGCACGAAAAGTGCTATTTTACGCACTAGTGCGGAAAAGTAGCCCCATATGTACTGTAATAATGTCATTTTATTATCATTCGCGCGTGCATTTTGCTCGTACTTGTTCGTACATAATAATATAATATCTGGGAGACCGAGCTTTGCTCGGAAAACATACAAAAACCTAAAAATGCGCATTTTTCCAGAGATAAACCCTAGCTAGATCGATATTTCGCCCCCGAAAACCCCCATGTAGCATATTTCATCGAATTCGTTAGAGCCGTTCCCGAGATCCCTGAAATATAATATATATATGTACATATAAATATATAAATAAATATGCAAGAATTGCTCGTTTAAAGATATTAGATTAGATAGATTAGATAGATTAATTACCGCCAATGAGACTATGATATGGGCGGCCAAATGATATCATTTTGACATCAAAATGTAAATGTTCGAATAGGCCTCATGCTCACGGGAGCATATTAAAACTGGAATTCGTACGTTTGCTTTTCCAACCTATTTTTTGATCATTATCTATGAACTTTCTATAATCTATAGACTAGTTTTTAAAATGGATTCTGTGCAAGATTTGGAGGTTGGTTTAATTATTTACTACCTATGGTTACTAGTTGGTGTTTAAAATAATAAATTGTATATGTATCACAGTACTACAAGTCAATAGTGGAATGTTTCGCAATAAGACGTACAGGAAGTGTTTTAATTCAAATGACAAGTAAGTTCTAATAAAGCTTCTAAAATACTGGGGGGGGGGGGGCGATTTTTGAATATCGATCGCTCGATTTCGTCACTCGAAACTCGGTGGAAAACGGCGAAATGCAAATTTTTGAAATATGCGCGATATAAATTGGGAAACTAGACGTATTGACCATTCGTTTTCAATTCTATTAGTAGAATTTAAATGCCTGGTAGTGGAGATATTATTGAACAAAATACACGAAATTCAGAAATCGGCCCCCTGGAGGTGAAACTTTAGGATACAGTTTAAAATACATCAGGCTAGCGGTGTTCGTGAAATCTCTTTGCAGATACAAAGCCGGTCAAGCCTTAATACCACTACTTTCTTTATCCAAGAGGACGCACTATAGTAGAAAATAGACGTCAGTTAGATCCTTCTTTGCAAAGAGTAGGTATTCCGTTTGTATTGGGCTCGGAGCTAAACCCTCCTACGCGACGGATGTCTCGATTTTATTCGGACGCTCTCTGAAAATGCCTTTCGTATCCTATTTCTCGTTTTAGAGAAACATTCTCAGGAGATTGAAAACACAAATTGTGTTTCGGATATGTTGCACATACGTGTGAAATGATTCTCTTTATGGACCAGTTTACATATTTACGGACATGTTTAATGTGATGCGGTTGCAAAACATGTCGTCAGTTATAATATATTATTCTATTATTATTATAAATAAAAACGTAAGTATAACAGCCGTTGCGTATTAAGTTACATTGAGCCCGATTCAGATTTTGAAATAGACATCTGTTAGATATCTTTTAGACATCGCCAAGATACGATAACGATATGTTTAACCTTTTCAACGCCAAGAGCCACTAAAGTGGTCGAGTGCTGTCTTGCCCATGACGCCAACAGCCACTAAAAAGGCTATGACGGACGCTGTCAAAGCAATTTTCCTGCTGACAGATAAGGTTTATTTTCGCTCTTCATATTGCAACCATTTGGCGTATAAGCCACATTTTAGCATGGGACGAAAAGCGTTGAAAAGGTTAAGATCTAACCTGTCAAATTTGACATTTGCGCGATTCTGGAGATACTCTTGAACGATTTCCACAAGATATGGCTTAGAGATCCAATTCACATCTAATAGATATCTAACTCTATCTAACGTAAAAGTGACATTGGTTGCTCGAATTGCGCTGCAAAAGAGAACTAGTTGAAATCTAAACTATAACGTATCTAGAATGGATCTAATACGTGTCGTCTCTTGTGAATATCTTGAAGTTCGAATACGGCAGTATGTCAGAAATCTTCTTACTTTGGTATAGCAGGTATTGGCATTACCTGATGCAAGTACCACCATAACTTATTTATAGCTTAGCTTCCTTAACTTTGGTTTAACATTTTTGCTGTTATACTTTCTTTATTAGGTTTTTTCTCAACATTCAGCTCCGTATTTGCTTTTCGAGGTTTACTCCGCGAGAAACTTTTCAGGGTTACTTTGGCTGACGTTTGATCATGCAAATTATTGCTGGCTATATAAATTTATAGGATACGAAGTTGTTATATGAGGTCGGACATGGACGTCGAGCCAACTTACAAAGTAAGACAGTTCGGAATAGTAATTTATGGGCTGCTATTCGACATCCAGTTCGATTGTCCCGTTTAAATTTACTCCGGGATTTAAGCTGTGACCCGCAAAATTGATGAGCGGATTCTAATAAAACTGGTTTAAGTAGGTATGCCTCCGTTGGTTTTACCGGCTTAAGTTTAGAGGCTATAAATGACAAAGCTCGAAGACGGAGCTGGCATTTGAGCTAGGTATATTTATATGAAAATAAAAATATTACTTTTGTGTGATGTATGTTAAAGTTGCAGCTTCTCTGCATGAGTCGAAAAGTACGCCAATACGAATAATACTGCATTTTTATTGGTTGTCTTACCATGGGTCACTTTCACGTTTATATACTTATTCAAAAATGACGATTACGATTGATTATAGATTACAACAAAGCGGTAATCTTAGGACAGCAGGTATAGATTTCAGGTCAAAAGCTTCAGCTCTTTGTACAATTTAAACAAGTCGTGGCAACAACAATTTTATAATTCTAGAGGTGATATAAAAAGCAAAATTGTATTAATATTACGAATATGTTTAAGATACAGAACCCTAAACAAGTCGCGCTCACGTTTGCCGCCAGCCATGAAACTTTTCTTTTATCTTCTGTATTTTGTTTCGGTACAAGCATGTCCTATCATTTATTTATTGTTGCTTTTAACTTGCGGCTGGTAAGGATGAGCGCTTGCTGGATAGAAATATATATCGTAGGGGTTTATCAAGGGACCTTTAAGTTTAAATTAGTAGTTTGCAAGCAATATAGTATGTGTGTGACTCTCTCAGGAACCTATACCAAAGCACCGGGAGTATTACCACTAAACTTGTGCGTTGCAGACATCTACTAATATTTTCTTTACACTAATAATTCATGTACGTTTTCAAAATATCTAATTAAAATGTCATTTCTAATTTACTTACTAATGAAAAGTGTAAACAATTTAATCGTAGTTCAAGATTGTATTGAACTACTTAATAATTAGCTGCTAAGTCACTGGCAACTAGTGAGATGAAAGACTAAATCTGTGATTGCATAACATTGCCTTACTCCGCTGACTATCACTTACTGAGTTGTATCGTTCGTAGATGTAACTCAAGTAAAGTCGTATTCTGTACAAGTTATATTAGTTAATGGCGATACTGAAAGCAGGTTTTTGCTAATCAATATGATTCCAGTCCCTATATTATTCGATTGAGGAATGATGTTTTATAGTAAATTCCATATAAGGTCTTAAAAGATACGCACACAAGTCCTGACATAATCATATATTATGTAGGTACCGATACTAATAATCGTTTCATATCGTATTGCACTCAGGGCCGGATTAAGCATGTCGGGGCCCCTAGGCAGTGCAATGCTCGGGGCCCCCTTACAGTCAATTCTACATACTTACATAATGTTCAGTTGTTCAGTACAAGGATGTAAGTTTGCGATTTTAATTTAAACCTTCAGGTGTCAGTTGAGCCGATCCGAACATGCCGAGCGATGTCTTTTTCGCTCTTATTGCGTGGACATGAAGCTTTTTTCTATCAGTTTTTGCCGATTCCTTTTTGCGTCAAGTGTGGGGAGAGCCCTTTTTTTTCTCAATAGGTAGTTAAATATTTTGCCAGGCTGAACAGCGATTGCCCGACCATAAGACCATACCACATGATTAAAATTAACCTAATAATATAGACTTTCCATGTTTAAATGACACTTCATTCACCAGTCAACCTAGCATGTAGGTACAGAGTCAACCTGAAAAGCACCAAAAAACGCGAGCGCAGCGAGCGCGAAATTTTTTATAAAATAATTGTGAAAGCGTGTTAAAAATCCGAAGTTTCCCAGTGAGGCGTGCTTTCATGCGAGGTCAAAGCCGTGTTTCAGGATAAGCTCAGCTAGAGCACAGACGCCAACCAATGTCCATTGTATTAAAAAACGAGGCTACAGGCCGAGCTTGGCGCAGCGAGGCCAAAGGCTAAGCTGAAGAAGAGGAAATTTGGAAGACAAACCAACAATTGAGGTAAAAAGTGAGGCTGAAGGTCGAGCTCAGCAATCTCCACATTACTGACTTTCCATTGATGAGGCTTTAGGCCCTCTAGAGCCTGAAATTCGAGCTCGACATTACAGACTTTAAAAGCTATAAAATAACTTCAACTTCAACTTCAACTTCAACATTTATTCAGCAAATAGGCCACAAGGGCACTTTTACACGTCAACATTGAATTTACATAAAAGCAAAATAATAATAATTATACATCAACAATTATTAAATACAACTACAACTACCAAATCAAACTAACGTAATACAATTACTTAGAAATGTATAAGGTCTCTTAATGTCGAATTACATAAAAAAACTATAATAATAATATTAAAATAAAAACAAAACAGATACATGGAAAAAAAATCTAAACTTATTTAGAGGTGTAAATGTCTCTAAGTGTCAGAACTAAAAAATAACATAGTTTATCAAATTATCCTTAGAGATGTATAGGGTCTCCAAGAGTCACAATCCTGTATGATTAACACATTACGAGAAAAAAAAACATACGAGAACCGAATGAGGCGTCTCACTGCAATTAAATTAAAAAATAAAGTTACTAAATATATTCGTGTTAGCTTAAACAGACCCGTCTCCACAAACAGCACCCGTTCACGAGTACGACGCGTATCTCAGCCATCGCCTCCCTCAACCTTCATTCGGGAAAGTGGCGACCCGATCAACGACGCCACCGTAAGCAAAGACTTTTAAGCGAGCATGACATGTTCAAGCTACCGGCCTATATTAATATTAAAATAGTGATAACACTTAGCTGTGAGACACAGCATTTTGTGCTCGTATGTTACATAAAAGACGGTATAGCTTCACATAATTACTAGCCTAAATTGACTTAGAGATGTAAAGGTCTCTAAGTGTCCGAATCATTAAAAATATAAGTATGTACAATAAAATAAAAATAATAAAATGAATAAATACTTAGGGATGTAAAGGTCTCCAAGTGTCAGAATCATTAAAAATAAAATAAATAATTACTTAGAGATGTATATGGTCTCCAAGTGTCCAAAACTAAAATTAAATTAAACAATATAATCAAGCGAGAACATGATTGTCTCATGTGTCAATTCTACTGGACACTAGCATATTTAATTTACAATGAAAAAACAATATTTATTGAACTCTTATCATACTATCGAAATCAAGCTACAGGCTTAAAGGCATCTCTATCGTGTATAAAATCATTTACAGTGTAGTACGCCTTACTTAACAAGGAGCGCTTAATGTGTGACTTAAATTTGGTAAGTGGTAAATTCGCTATGTCAGTAGGGACTTTGTTATAAAAACGTGTACAGTTCCCGACGAAAGACGTACTAACCTTACGGAGGCGGTGGGCGGGCACAGCAAGTTTATGTTTGTTTCTAGTGTTATAGTTATGGATGTCACTGTTAAGCTTGAATTCGTGGATGTTTTTCCGAACATACATAATATTCTCAAGTATGTATTGAGATGCAATGGTAAGAATGTTAACCTCTTTGAATTTCTCTCTCAGAGATACTCGAGCGCCCAGTCCATAGATGGAACGTACAGCTCGTTTTTGCAGCACAAATATTGTCTGAATGTCTGCCGCTTTTCCCCACAACAGAATTCCATACGACATAACACTATGGAAATAACTAAAGTATACCAGCCTGGCCGTCTCTACGTTTGTTAGCTGTCTGATTCTCCTCACTGCATAGGCTGCTGAACTGAGTTTGCCGGCTAGAGTGGCTATATGTGCATGCCATTGCAGTTTTGAGTCTAAAGTGACTCCCAGGAAAACAGTTCGATCTTCAAATTCCAGCGTATCACCTTTTATTTTAATCTTGCTGTTAGTTACCTGCTTGAGGTTAGGTAGCGTAAACTTGATGCATTTGGTTTTCTTGGCGTTCAAAAGCAAATTGTTTGCCGTAAACCAGTTTACTACGGTAGATAGCGCTTCATTAATGCTATCGAAGCTATTTTCCTTTCTGTCCACTTTAAATATAAGGGAAGTGTCATCTGCGAATAACACTATATCATGTCTATCTTGCACAACTTTTGGTAAATCATTAATGTATACCAAAAACAGGAAGGGACCAAGAATTGAACCTTGAGGCACTCCGAGGGCTACCGGGGACCCCGCTGATTGAGCTCCATTAATAACTACTCGCTGAGTTCTATCCGAAAGGTACGATGAGACTAGGTCAAGGGCACTAGCCTTTATCCCATAGCGGCTTAATTTTCTCTTTAAATTTTCGTGATCAACGCAATCAAATGCCTTTGACAGATCACAGAAAATTCCCACAGCATCTTGAGCTTTTTCCCAAGCGTCAAAGATGTGTTTTAGAAGTACCGCACCGGCGTCAGTAGTAGATCGACCTCTGGTAAAACCAAATTGATTGCTATCCAGCAGTTTATTTCTGTTGAAATGTGACAATAGTTGATTCAGAATAAGTTTCTCGAACACTTTGCTTAATGCCGGTAGTATTGAAATTGGTCTAAAGTTCGCTGGATCTGTTTTCGTTCCTGATTTAAACAGCGGGATGATTTTACTATGTTTCATAATATCTGGAAAAATACCAGCATCAATGCATCTGTTGAAAATCTCAGCCAAGTATGGTGTAATCGATTCAATAATGGAATGTAATACTTTGACTGACAGGCCCCAAAGATCTTCTGTTTTCTTTAAATTTAATGACCTAAAAGTCTTAAGAACAGTGTTCGGAGTGACATATGAAAATTTGAAGATTTCTGTACATGCCGCCACATTTGTCTTCAAAATTTCTTCAGCGACGTCTGGCGATGAATTAAGAGCCTTTGTCGTTTCTACCGGTATATTCGAGAAAAACCGCTCAAAATGATCTGCCACTTCACGATCGGAACTTACTAAAGTGTCAGCAATTCGTAGGTTGTAGTGCGGATCCTTCATTTTACGTTTTCCAGTTTCATTGCTGATTACTTGCCATACAGTTTTAACTTTATCACTAGAATTTAGGATCTTTTTGGACAAAAAATCAGCTTTCGCGGCGACACACATCATCTTAAAAGATTTAGAAAAATTCTTAACGTACTCCAGAAATTCCGGCCTTTTATCAGTTGCTTTTAAATCATATAAGTCGTAGAGTCGGCGTCTTTTCTCGTGAATATCCGGCGTAGCCCAGTCGCTAAATTTAGTCTTGGCCTTACCTTGAACCTTCTTCTGAATGAAACAGGCATCAAATAACATAATTTAGGTTCATAATCATCTAATGTTTCTGTGTCTGAGAAACTGATATTGGACATTAGGTATGAGTAGGTACCATAATTTTTTTTTAATGAATTTTGGCTATTTGGAACAAATATTTTTTTTACGAACGCGGGGCCGCCGGGGCCCCCTAGCCGAGGCGGGGCCCATAGGCAGTTGCCTACTCTGTCTTAGGGTTAATCCGGCCCTGATTGCAGTAAGTAATAAAGTATATTTATGTAATAATATGGGTCACACACGTAATTTAGGTCTAATTCTACTCGATCTGTTTTGATCTTTAATAAGACAGACTTCAATAAGAAGAAAAAAATAATAAGTATGACCCATAATATATGTATATTTATAACAATAATAATTACTTAGTAATAATGAGACAAATACGTTGAGCGGGCTTAACCGCGGATAAACCAACTTCAGAACTTACTATAAGTATAACAAGCATTAAAAACTTAACAACGCTTCAGCTTGAAAGAGTCTTTATTCCATTTAAAGCCAGGACTTATTTTAGTCCTAGAATAAACTCAGTTATTGCGAACACTTTCATAATGAGATTAATGAGTATGGTCAAGTTTTCTCGACAAAAGTTCCATTTTGTCATAGTAAACTCGCCAGCCATGGGTGGAATTTTCTAGGCTGGCATTAAGTCTGTTAAAAGTTTACTGAAAATACATATTAAATTAGGTAGTGTCAGATTAACTTACGAGTTCTTTTACACTGTTCTTGTCCGAATAGAGGACATTCTAAAACCAAGGCATATGTGGTCAGTTTTTGACGTTCCTGATGATGACAATATTGTTTGCCTAACACCGCCGGTTCCCTTTTATTGGATTTGGCTAGCTTATATTGTTGATAGAGCAGAGAATAGATTAAATATTAAAAAAATATACTTAAATAAAGCATACGGTTGGGGTAAAACCTTAAAATAATTATTTAAATGAGCTGCAACCAAGAAGCAAGTGGCAGAAAAGGTACAATTTAGAATTTGGGCACTTAAATTTGTTTTATTACACGATTAAGCCACGAGTAGGTACTCCACCTGATTGTTGGGCGCTGGGAAAAATAATATCGTAAACAATTTGGTACGGCCAGATACCAGAAAGTTGTTTTCATTAGGCCAATAAACAACATGTTTTAATAATGTTCGTTTGACCGACTATCCCTTGTCTCTTGTCCATACGTCACAGCCATTTTACTCGACAACTATAAGCTGTACTTCAATAAAATTTAAAAAGCTATAAATTTACATAGTTTGCAATTTATATAAACTTAAGCAAGTCATGTGGCAAGTAGATAGCCAATCGTTTTACAATATTTATAACAAATTTCTTTCAATATCGAGCCTCTGAACCATAAAACGTGTTTTATTACACACGACTGGCAAATTGGTAAATGA
Organism: Cydia amplana; assembly: GCF_948474715.1. Taxonomy (NCBI): domain Eukaryota; kingdom Metazoa; phylum Arthropoda; class Insecta; order Lepidoptera; family Tortricidae; genus Cydia; species Cydia amplana. The sequence goes on from NC_086085.1 coordinate 8,350,682, forward strand.
TTCGTGAATAAAATAGTCGAACATAATCATAAAATTCGTATTCGCTGAGATTTCTTTCAAAACGGTCGTGTTTGAGCACGGAAGGTGCCACTTTAGCGTGTCATAAAACTCCTACAAACAGCATTTTCTCATGCGTCAAGAGCTCGCTGGGTTCTGACTATCTTGTTGCTAAGGAGCAGAAATTCATTATGTTCCTTACCGTATTTGTGATAAAACTAGGTAAATAATCCGGAACATTTGATTTACCTGAAACACAAAAGAAGCAAGTATTTAAAATCCATATCGTAAAAAACTCCATATTGTGATATCTTATGGCCAAAAGAGGCAGTTATAGTAAATGATATGCATCAGCCTAAATTCTACGTACAAAGGCGCAACCGTTTAGTTAGAAGATGTCTTCATTATTCGGGATGCAGACTAGTTTTGAGAGTTTTGGAATATTTTCTGGATTTTCTGGATTATTTATACGCAAGTTATTAATAATTCAAAAACATAGGTACCTACTAAATGCAGGTGCTTGGAATAAGGTAAGGTTAAGGTGCATCAGAGTAGTGTTTTCTTTATTTAATAACAACATAGCTTGGTTTGTAATGTTAATGTTACATAAATACTTAATGTAACCTACGGCCTAAGGTAGCTGTTTCACCGCCGACGACTAGCTAGAAAGGACCGTAATGAAAAAGTTTTTATGCTGGGCTGGTAGTGTAAACACGATTAAATTACATCTCGTTTGCACATTAAAACTACACTTTACTCGTATTATTGAGCGAGATACTACCAATCGGTCGTTGCCGTGTTAAAAGTACAGCATATTCATGGAATACTTTAGTTTCGTGTTGCCACATAATCGAGTCTTATGAAGCCTTTCCTAAGCTAGTTACTATATTAATTCGAAACCTTAACCTACCTACTGGCATTTTACTTAGCCTGCGGTAAAATTTCATTACCGTCCGAGCAAGGCGGGCCGGTTAACAAGTTTATTATTAACCTGACTGCCGTCAGGGTGGCTTTATTTTTTGCTTACTTTATTTCCCCTTGGAAATAAAGGAATCTTCGCGTCTATTTGCTAAGACAATTGGAAGTTTCTGTCGACTGTGAAGTTTGTTTGATGCGCTTGCCCAGTTCTTGGAGTTATATAATAAGCAAGAATAAAACTCTCTGTTACATATTCCTTAAGCCTATTATAAAGAAGATATTCTTAAACAGCTCATCTAGTTCATAAATTGAAAATTGTTAAGGGTAAGTCCCCTAGTCCCTAAGGTCAACAATAATATTCACTTAGCACCTTTGAATACAACTTAATTTTCTCTGCAGCTGACTACACGGCAATTAGTTATGTAAAATTTGTCAAAAGATGGTTTGAATATTATAATTGATTACAGACATAATAATTATAAAATCTAACTAAGTTCCTAAAGTTATTACTGATTATTTAGAGCCAATTTAGTTTAACTGTTGCAAATATTGAAAGAGACAAAGACCTAAATGATTGGGATAAGGTTTATTAATATTTCCAATACTCAATCTTATATGAGTTTATCATCATATGTACTTCTAAATTATAAAAGAGTTTTAATAAAATTCATCATCATTCTAGCCTTCAGTCGCCCACTGCTGAGCATAGGCCTCTCTTCGTGTACGCTACTTATCCCTGTCCTGTGCTAGTCTCATCCAAATGTGCCCCGCGATTTTTCGAACGTCATCCATCCAAAATTGTGTTCAATTAACTTTTGTTTATCGTATCGTGCTCACGCAGTAATCTACAGTATTTATTAAGCCTTCTGATTAAGTTTCTCATAAAGAGCACTTTTACAGCATTTTATATAAGAGCAGCGTCGTACTTTTGCTATAATGGGATACTTATCGTGCTTGGCCGAGGCATTACATTGTCATATTTATGTTAATACACCCAAGCTGCGTCCAAGTCCCGGCAAGTATAACTTTTTCATATCCCCTATTGCTATGTGTTGGTGCAATTGGCAAGAGTTAGGGCGGCTCGGTTACTACGCTACACATATTGTATAAAGTATCTTCCTACCCACACTTGGACATGTACGCACCAGGGAGCATTAAGTTGGAGGTTTTTTTTTATCAAATCCTTTAAATGTAATGTAAATAAGATGAGATTGAGACACTGGAAAAGTGATAAAAAGCGTACCTAACAAAACCTTCGTATATTATTGAAAAAAAAAATGTTTGCTCGTTTGACTTTTTGCCCAAAATGTAGACAACAAACTCGCCTAATTTTTAACGATGGATTTAAGTTGGTAACGTTCTGCCCATATTCGCTTACAAACACGATTTACACTCAAGAGAGCCATCATCATCATGGTAATCCAATTTTGGATGTAGGCCTCTTCCCTCTTCTTCCACTCCTGTCAATCTTGAGCTCGATTCATCCAGTCCCGGCCTCCATGACGTCGGATGTTGTCCAGTCAGCGCTGCGGTGGGATAGATATCCCATCCTCGAGTGTCCGCTCTGGGCCTCCATTTAAGGAGAGGACAAGAGTCAAGAGCAATGTAATGTTTATGGACTTTAAAAAAGCTTAAACACCGTTTTTTTTTTGCTTTAAAGATCAGGAAAACATAATTACAGGCTATTACTGAACCAGTGATCTTTGGCCGTGTTGTCACTTATCATTAGATAATTTCGGTACAGTTCGAAAAAAAAAGTAGGTACCGTACCAATGAAAAATGTGTGAACTAATAATTTAGCTAAATAATTTCCCGCTATTGCCACTCTTTTAAACCGTCGTCGGTCCTGGCCGTATCCCCTGGGGCCGCGGATGTTGAATTTTAAATGGAAAACTTAAATACGGGAATCGGAAACTTTCAAACAATAAGTAATGGATACTCTCTTAGTTTCGAGCAACTTCTGGCTGTAGGTATGCGTAGCGGATATACATATTTGTTGTTTTCATTTTATATCAACACCCCTCGGCCTCGGCCCGCGACTTCGTCTCCGGAAAAGCGGTTCAGGCGGAAGTGGACGACCGCCTCGAAACCGCCTTTCCAAACAAAGGTAGTTCTCATTTTCCTCTCTGGATATTATTGAAAATGTTTTGATGTATATCAACCACAGCCATTTTTTCGAATGTTTAACAAGAATTCGGAAAATATTGTATGAAAAACAGTTTTCAGTGTTAAGATGGTATTATGTTAAACTTTTTAAAGATGTATGCGCTTCATGCCTGCAATTCAGTTAAGAAAAAAACAAATGTCGCAATTTAACTCTAAAACTACCCTTCTATTCAACGATTGGCCCTTTGAAGCCTCTGTAGAAAATTCTTCCAACCCGGTTCGAATCCGGCCTTCACTGCTGGAAGGCTTCGTCACTTTGTCTTTAATATATGACATAATTATATTTCAGTTTATAACTAATGAGAGTGTTCGACAATTACGATGCATTATATGCATGTACGTGTGTGCGTATTATAAAAAAAGTTTATTTATATGAAATAGCCGCTGGTAGTAACCCAGTGAACACTTCGTTACGATTATTAACTAAAATAAATGTAAGAGATTACTTCAAAACCAACCGTATGAAAGGTGAACTCCTTTAGGAGTTTTGTAACTCAACTTCGTAACAGATTCTGATGTAGTTTTCACTTAATTTTACTTTAAATATATTTCTGATATCGTTTTGCTGAAAGTTAAATACTTAATGGCTAAAAGTTTCCAGAAGGGTAATAAAATAGATAACGATAACTTAGACCTAATAAATAATTTATGAGTAAGTAAATAACTTCGCATACTAGTTTTAAAGTCATATCATTAACAGAACAAAGTTAAGAAAGTTGTGAAAATGCAGCCAGTTGCCAACCATTCATTTGGATTGTTTTTCGATTAGAATACCTGCATTAAATAATTAACATAATACTAAATATGTGCTTAAAATATAGTACAAAAATACAACATCATTAATATTGAAAAAAAAAAAGTATTTAGGTAAGTATATAACCAAGCACTTATTGGCATACAATTTCGCCGGAAAGGAACCAAAATAGTTTTTCCTTGTTTGCGAAACAAGATAAATCATAGTTTTTCTTGTTCCACGGCAACCCATTAGGGGCGGAACTTTCTTCATGTGACTCTTATAAAACAAGAAGTTGTTGACTTGGCGACAATGGCGACGTGAATGTTAATCGGACAAATATTTTCAACATAATTAAGAGAAAATCTTGCACGTACAGTTAGAAAACTATAAGTAACTTAAACATAGGTACTTATTACCTAAAAACCTGTCGTAATACTTACTTACTTAGTTACTTGGCTGGCGCGATGACCCAAAATGAGTCTTGGCCTCCAACACAAGAGCACGCCACTTTGCTCGGTCCAGAGCGGTATCACGCCAGCTTTCGCCGACGCGGAGCTCACGGAGATCTGCCTCCACTCTGTCCGCCCACCGATATTTTTTTCGGTGGGCCTGTCGTAATAAAATTAGCTAAATCTATATTCCTTCAATTTGACGCTAGTTGATACGTAAATAGTTTACGTAATCGATACGTTTTTTATCCGTTAACCACTAAAACAATCATACGTGTTATATTTATTAGAAGAACACAAATTTAAGAAATATATCAACGTAATAACGGTTCGAATCCCATACTCGTCACCAATGTAGTAATTGAAAGCCGGTTTATTGCTGACTGACGTTTATAGTCAAATCATCTTAAGTGCCAGTATAGTAACAAGTACAATAGTTATTTGTACAACAAGTGATCAAAGTTTGATATTTCTTCGAGTGCTTATTTTGAGTCCCGTGCAAGCGAAAGATTCTATAATAGATTCACGAGCGTAGCGTAAATCTAATTTAGAATCTTGAGCGTAGTAAGGGACTCAAAAGCGCACGAGATGTAAATAACTTTGATCTCGTGTAGTACACAACATTTTTCACCTGAGCAGTGAGAACATACCTATTAGACAACTTGAAAAATGTAATCCTCCTTCATCACTTAATACCTGCACTCATGTTTTCTTAAGAAATACAAACAATTAAGTTTAATTACCGCAATGGAACACAAAAACAAAACGTAATAATAAATTCCAGTAAAATAATATAGAAATAACAAACATTAACTGACAATTCAATCGACAACTTTTTTTTGTAAACAAAATCTCTGTAAGATACGGTCCGAATTGCGGATACGTACTATTTGTCAACTATGGTAGAAATTCTTAAAAGTAAAATAATTAATTTTGCGTGATGATCTGTGTATTTTTTGAGTTCATTATTTTAATTGTACAATAAAATACCTAAAATATAGTATTTTATCAGTTTTTATCAAATCTTAAACTTTATTTTTATTAATTAATTATTAAGAATTCATACTCGTACGTGGTTTGGAACGATGCGGTCTGAAGTTTTTCGGGGGTCTATTATAAAATTTATAAACCGTGAATATACCTGTCGAGCGTAGACTGTAGCTTTTTTCTTTATATTTGTTCTCCGAAGTGAAGAAACGCAAGTCAGGAACGCGCCGGCCGCTATGTTGCCCAGAAGTCCGCTTTACCTCCAATTTACCACCAATTACCGGGATGTGTTTATGTGGAATAAAAACACATATTTAACTTTAATAATACTGGAGAGTGTTCAAGCAAAGTGCTTGGGTGGGTGAGTAAAACTCTCTGAATAAGCAACCAAGATCGGGGTTTATATAGGCAGAATATCCCGTCGTAGGTACTTTTCCAGCAACTAGGGAGTGTTACATGGAGAGTCAGTTTTATTTATTTCGACCAATCACCTTAATCTAATACATTTTATTAAATACAGTGATACAAGACTTAAAACTAGGCACATAACATTCCACACAATACATTAACATGATATAAACGGTAAAAAACACATAAAAGTAAAATTACACGAAATTACACGTAAAATCAAGATTAAACTAAAACATGCATGATTAAGAGCTATTCACGACAATACCATTGAATGTCGTTTTAACTTTTTTTGTCTGTTTCTTTTTGCTAACAGTGTGAAACGGACAGAGATAATAGAACCCAAGTATTTCGAACTTTTATTAGACCCTGCATGTTGAAATGACATTTGACTATAAAGGTCACTTGAATGTCATTTTGTCTCTTTTTAAGAATCAAAGTACCCTTGTTCGAGCTGCTGAGGTGAAAAACCTATTTACAATCGTAGCAATAACAACGGAAACGACAACATATGGATTTGTTTATATTGGCAACAGTGGCGTAGCTAGAAGATATGGCGCCCGGGGCAGGCACCAAATTTGCGCCCCCCCCCCCCCCAAACGAAATGAACTAATGAAAGGGCTACTTTTTTACTTATTCAAGTTTACTTTTATTTAGACAAATACAGTGTACGAGTATATGTGTTTATTTAGTACATCGGTGGCTACATGCTTACCCATCTGATGGTAAACGGTCACCGCATCCTATGGACGTCTACACTCTACACTCCAGGGGTGTGACATGCGCGTTGCCGACCATTTTAAAACTTATACACTTCTTTTTTGGAGATCTCCCTACTTGTAGCCTCTCGAGAAAAGGGAGCTTATTCAAGTTATTGTGGAATGAGCTCCCTTTTCTCGACAAATTTCCTCCCACCCGCTGCTGGTTGTGAAGGAAATTCCTCTTAAACCGCACAGGTGGCTAGTTGGCTACGAAACTATTGGACGTCACTGATGGAGATGTCAACACCGAGGCTCCCAATACTCCCTGATATGGGAAGGGTTGTGCCTTGAAAAATTGGGTTTTCTTAGCTGTAAACGCGCAAAATTGAGTCTTGGTGGGATTGATTTGGACTAAATTGGCCCGATCCCACACCGAAACTCTGGATAGAATGCTCTCGATACCTGACACGTTTTTCACGACATTCTAGTATTAGAACGAGGGATGTTGCCACGGCATGTGTTATACAGGGTGGTCCAAACCTTGACGTCCTTGATAACCCACGACGAGAGGATTCTAAAAAAAATTTTTGGACCTCAAGGTATGGACCATCCTGTATACAGGCTAGCTAAAAAATAACTGCATTCCCGTTGCCAGGGAGGTTTTGGGATTATACTGAGTAACCTTTACTATATGGGAGTATGGAACCAACCCCTAAGTCGCGAAAAAAAAATTTGGCTGTTTCATACATTTTGGCTGCTCCAATTTCTATGGGAGGGTAAACTTTTTTTTCGCGATTTCGGGGTTGGTCCCGTAGTAAAAGTTGTTCAGTATAATCCCAAAACCTCCCTGGCAACGGAAATGTAGTTATTTTTTAGCCATCCTGTTTAGGAATCCCCAGTACTGTCGTCCGCATATCGATGAATGTCGTCGATAGACAACATATCACAGATATGCAGCAGCAGCTATTGGAGCAGGTTCCGTCTACTACGGCTCATATGCGCCTGCCGGACAAAGGGCTAGCGATCCACTTGCATAGGTAGTCTCTTGGACAGTCCATAAGATGGTAACTTTGACAGGAGACCCCTAACGGAAAAGACGCGCTAACACGGGACACAACTCTGAAGCACTCGGCCCGCTCGCCTTATAAAACAAAAGCATAGCAACTCCCGCCGAATATCCCTCTGCTTGATTGAAGTTTCTGGTATAGAGTATTCGCACTACGAGATGATGGGCGGTAGGGCGCTACCGTCGTTTTTCAAGGTCGAGTTCGAGGCAAAAAGAGTACCTAAAATATTTTCTCTTTTGCGCTGTGGGCCAGATTACCATCCGCATTTTACACTTCACAGTGGTGGTAAATACGACTGACAAAAGCTTCCCTGCTGCCTTTGGCAAGGCGGAGAGGTAGTCTTTTGCCCATTTTGGCGCCCCCCCCCTTGGACGGCGCCCGGGGCACGTGCCCCCCCCCAGCCCCCCCCTAGTTACGCCACTGATTGGCAACACGAACGTGACAATCAAGTTATAAGCCCTTGTTCAGTCAATACAAGTTTAATTCCAAACTTAGGGATGAGGATGAAATTATAGCAATAGACGAGTCAGTTGACCCAAACAATAATTTTCCTTTTGCAAGATTGATAGTTTGTTATACAAATATTTGTATAACGAGTACTACAATTACAATATATTTCGTGGCCTTTATTTAAAATATTTTTGTGGTTGTGTAGGAGTTGTAGCCACGATAACCAACGTCAATTGAAAAATGTAAATGTACCGGGATGATACGAGTATAATAATATATTATGAAATTTTCTTAAATTATTTAAGTTATGATTGGCGTTTTCTAATAACGACTGACTTCACTTTTAGATACTAGTTAGATACTTGATCACTAATTTCGCTAATTTGTAAATTACGAGTATATTAAATTCCTAATAACCATTTTATTACCTCTAGTTTTGTAATTAGTTTTTAGCTAGTTTTATTTTATTTTAATTTTGTTAATTTTATAACAACTTGAAGTTGAAGCTGATTGTAAGTTACTGCTACAAATATTTCTCTACTTTCATTACAACCTGAAAACTATCCAAAACATATGTTACTGTTACTGTATATTGAACAGCACCAAAAACACTCAGAATAACGGGTGTTCGAACCTACTAAAAGAATTCATGAGCTATTGTTTCGTTTGTTAGGCTGTCATTCAACCTCAGCTAACATATAGAACAGACGTTAACATGTCGGTATAGAAATGTAAACACTCTAAGAAAAGATAAGATAAGATAATAGAATGACTTTATTATAACTGACTTAATTTTACAGCGCATTGGCGCCCCTTAGCTGTAATGCTGTAAAAAAAAATTTCAATGAACATCAAATATATATTTCATTTAAAAATATCCAAACTTATAACAACCATAATACACTCTCTCTGTTGGGATCTTCTGGATCACATAGTGTGCTGGCCACTTATATCTGTGTCGCCCACGCTGTCTATTTCGCTTTATGTTTAGTTATTTAGGACCAACACTAATGAGCAAATAAGCTTAAGAACTTTTACCACATCCCCTGAGAGTGTTTGCAACGTTGCAGCATGTAGAACCCTAGTTCGTCTCTAGTTGGGCGAGCCGAAAAAATTACTTACTTTGTTGTGTGTTACAACTTTTACGAGTATCTAAATGTAATCTTGTTTTAGAGGGTTGTTCCTTTAGTAGTTTTTGTGATTTTAGTTACCATTTCATGAAGTGTAAGCAGCTTATTTAAAGTGTAGCGTAATATGAAAATATTACATATAATCTACCTACGAACCTTAATATTAGTGATAGCATCTTTAAAATCTTGCGTTAATTATAAATAATTGGCATGTTGTTAACAGGTGGTGGTAACATTTTCAGTCTATTATAACATTATTTAGCGTTTGGTATCCAAATAGTAGTCTATTTATATAAAGTTCCTAGTTTGGCTCGGCCTAAACTAACTACTGTTTTTCTTACGACGTAACAAAGGTCTGTAAATTGGTTCCCGGAATTCATAAAACTCCCTCAGTTTCCGAGTTTCTTGCCGGGAAATTTTGCTTCCGCGTTAAGTAACTTTGTGTAACAGTTTATTTATTTTCGTTCTGTTTGAGGACTCGTACGACTCGCCAAAAATAATTCCTTCCAGTCTTTTTCAGGAGAGCCGGTAAAATGTATTTTTCTTTGAAGGAAGTATTATTTTTATACTAACGTCGAAAACGACGAAAACGTTATCTTGTATTTTGTTTAAAGGTGAAATAGGTTTCGAGGAGCGCCTAAAGTGAGAAACCTTCTCTTCCATTAATTAAAAGAAACACTCGCAGCGGACTTTACCTTAAGTAAATATTAACATAAATGGGACCATCTACCTTTACAGGAGAGTACCCGGAAGTAAGGCGTTTTTGCGACTCCTCTCTTAATATTAAAAATAGAACCGGAACCCTCCGGAGATAGTAGATCGATGTTTTGAATTTTATTAACACATTAAACGTCCACTCAATGACTAGATGATTTTTTGAGGGTATTGAAATTAGTACCTAAACATTCGAACTTTAACCGTGACTGTTATTGGTCAGTGCCTGCCACACTAGTTTACCTTACATAGAAAACAAGTATTCATGATAAACACACGGGCAAATGCTCTTACCGGGATTCGAAATTGAGACCGAAATTTTGTTAAATTTCTTTAAAAATTACAGTCGAGGCGCGAGCAAAGTTAGTGTAAAAGTAGACAGAGTAGACTATAATAATCAAGTAGCATATTATAAGATTTATAAGACACTGTGCTATACTCTCAAGGGTATGGTATGCCGTTTCACTTTTGTTAATTATTTCACAAGTTCGCGAGCACTTTTGTTTGAGAAATATCAAACTAAGTTAAGCCATACTTTTTTATTTTATTTTCTTTCTTAATTTATTTTGTTCTCTTGTAAGTTTTAAGTCTCAAATGTCAAATTAAATACCTGTCAGTGCTCTGTGAACGCGAAAATATTAAATCTTTAGTGTTGAATATTAATTACGGTGTTAACGCGATACCTAGATCAAAGCTAAAATGTGATTTGATAAATTATTTTTATATAAACGCGTCTACGGTTTTATTTTAGAATCAGAAACAAGCATTATATGCAAAATGATTTTGTTTGCACGCGTATTGGAGGTGTAAGTATTAATTTAAATAAAATGCAAATCTTAAACAATGTGCTTTTGGGATTAGCGTTTAGGAAATAAAGTCGTTAGTGGTGAATCTGTTTAGTCATGTTACCTTTTCGAACCTCATAGACAGTACTTCTGCCGGATATTTGTCTACTTCACATCACATTAATTATCGTAAAATGATAATCCTGGTGTGCGAATATTTTATCGGGCATCCGAAAAACGCGTCGCTATTTTCATCCCTAACATACTTATCTGAACACTATCATAAGTCCTCAGCGCAGCTCAAAAGTCCTCAGGAAATTTCCATAATTGGTGGAAGCATTGGGACGTATGAATGCGAGAAGTGATAGGAATTTCCATATCAATGCGTAGCGCGCCCTTTGCAGTAACTTCAAACGATAGCGTGGCGATGACAAACGCTAGAAGACCTATTCAAATTTACACATTGATGTGAATTTGATCTAATTTACCAAAACATTAGTGAGAACGAGATGCGCTGCGTGTGCTAAAATCAATAACATCTATTTAAAATACGAATGCTTCTCTTGATTAATATTGTGGAACTTACCTATTTTATTTATACATAATCAGCACGTTTTATAGTATAATAAATATTATAGATAAAAACCGGCGAGTGTGCGTTGGGTTCACAGACAAACAGACTGTCTACGTAAGCTCATTAACGTTCTGATTGTCGTCTTTGGGTACGTAACCTTAGATTAAAGCATTATCTAGGCCAATATAAACTGTAACGATAAACGAATGAGGTACGTGGCAGCATTTATTTGAACTGCTATTTCAAAATGTTTCCTTTCGTGGTATCAAATATTACTAAAAGTGCAACTAAAATTCTGTTACGTATTACAATTTTAAACACAATTTCATGTACCTATATTAAAATTTTAAACAATTTTATGTTTATTACAATTTAACGTCAAGAAAGGTCAAGCGTTTCTTTTTTTAGTTAGTCAACGTGCCTAAAAAACAATTGGTATACGCTATAATAATAATAAATATTAGGCAACGGAACTGTAGCATTTTAAATAATGTTGTCGTAACAAATTCAAATTCCCTTTTTCAATCTTGATATTAAATTTGTTCCTGCCAACAGAACAATTATAGCCTTCTACTGAATACGTTTAATTTCTCGCAAACACGTTGAGCGCAGAACGTGACGGGAATGAACGGTGGAAATCCGCGTAATATTAGAGGACTTTGCTCTAAGCACAGCTCTTGTTCCCTCGTATTAAGCTACTTATTTGCAATTTTCATTCAAGGGACTTCAAGAAACAGTATCAGTATTATCATGGATCCTATCTAGAAATAAGAGTATTAAAGAAGTCAGTACTAACGGTCCGCTAAAATAGTAACTAGGTATACCGAAACACGCCAAATGAGATTCGATGCAGTTAACTGAGAGGAAAAAAAATGACTTTATTTTAAAACTGTCAAATAATTTGGTGGTGTAAGTATATTGAATAATTGTAATAGTAAAATTAATTGTTGGTAATATTGTGATGTATTTTGTTTATGTACACGTTTATTACAATAAAAACATATGAAACATAACACATAACATAACCAAAAACATATGTACCTAAAGTAATTGCGGCAAAATCTGTTGAGCGTTTTTGTTTTTACCGCAGGCTACAGCGTACCTTCTGCTTTTGACTGCTGGAACTAAAAGCTCGTTACTTTATCGATGGAGGTATAAAAAGTCTACTGTTGTTATAAAAACGCGCTCGCGTGCGGAAAATATTGCAGATAGATTTGGCCTCATTGATCTTTATGTAAGACCTACTGCCGTATTCGAACTTCAAGATATTCACAAGAGACGACACGTACTAGATCCGTTCTAGATACGTTATAGTTTAGATTTCAACTAGTTCTCTTTTGCAGCGCAATTCGGGCAACCAATGTCACTTTTACGTTAGATAGAGTTAGATATCTATTAGATGTGAATTGGATCTCTAAGTCATACACCGCCACGGCTGCTGAAGTGGTGGAGTATGTGCACCAGAAGACCGGTTACACGCTGAGGGTGTTCCCGCTTCGATCGCGCCACTACGTGCACTTCAACTTTTTTGTGGTGCGCGTGCCGCGACCGCTGCAGGGGACCATCGAGTGCGCCGACTTCTGGCCGAAGGGTGTCGTGTTTCGGAGGTTCCGGGGCAAACTGCCGAATCCGACACAGGAGCAGCTGATGCAACGGAGCCACGCCGTTTTATCGACTAAATAGCTAGTGTTTAGTTTTAAGTTTATAAAATACATATGTATGTTAGTCTGTAAGGTATTTGTAATATGGGCCTTGTTGCCTGAATTAAATTTCCAAATAAAGAATAAAATAAAATAAATATCTTGTGGAAATCGTTCAAGAGTATCTCCAGAATCGCGCAAATGTCAAATTTGACAGGTTAGATTAGATCTTAAACATATCGTTATCGTATCTTGGTTATGCCTAAAAGATATCTAATAGATGTCTATTTCAAAATCAGAATCGGGCCCTAAGTAGTGTTTCTACGCATAAAAGTGGACAACAGGAACTTGAAACAATTATACAGGTACACATAGGTATCAAGCCTTTATTATTTATTTATTTATTTTATTTTAAAATTTAATTCAGGCAACAAGTTTATCTTCCACCTATACGGCAGCAGGTTAAAATATACGCTTCATTATTACTGAAGGCTTCTTTGATTTACATCAACTATTATTGTAACCCTACTGATGTTGGAAAAGCATCTTTGTCGTCTAAAAGCATCACAAAAGTCACCAAATGTCGCCAGAGTTTGCATTTTTAACGCAAGCAGACCAAGGCATTACGGCGCATACATTATGCACACATGGACTTGCCAGTTACTAGACTCCAGTAGCTGGAAGTCGGGCCTGACTGAATACAAAGTGGGTGCATGACTTGCTGTTACTCGCTTTAATTTACATTTGACGCCTTTAGTGTTTGGGAATGGTTTGGGTGTAAATATTTATCGGTAGCAAATTACCAATACAGCCCTGTGTGTTTACATATACTCATAGTATTATTTTATCGAAAATTTTTATATTCACCATTTGCGTCGTTACCGTAAAACGGGGTGGGTAGGTTTCGCGGGGAGAGGTGGGCTATGAATGGGGAGAGAAGGTTTGAAAGGGGTGAGAAGGGATTTTAAGGCTACTGCTACAAAAATAATGTATTCCAATTTAAAATGGAGCTATAGTAATACGCATAATAATAAAAATCGATCCAACAATCTTCCAAAATCACCTTTGTATGATTTCCCCTTTCACCCCAAATACGAGGCACTACGGGGTGAGGTGGGTTTTCCTCTTTATCGTCAAAGTTATCGCCTATTCCACTTATCCCCTCCCCAGTGGGGAAATGTGGAATATTTTGCCATCTATTTCTACTGGTAGTGATACATGGAATCAAGTCGTCCATCTATCCCCCCCTATTTTTGAATGGTAGGGCCAGATGGAATTTATTCCGCTTTTCCCAACTACTTTCCTCCCTGGTAGAAATCGGTGGATTTTTTTCCACGTGTACCTATTGATTTCCCCCCTGGTGGGTATAGGTAACTTGTTTTCCACATTAACCTCTTTTTTCCTCCCCAGGTGGGGACAGGTGGATTTTTTTTACCTATCCCTATAACTGCCTTGTTGTTTGGTAGGGATATATGGAATTTCTTCCACTCGTCCCTGCTACCTTGCTGTTTGGTAGGGATATATGGAATTTTTTCCACGCGTCCCTGCTACGTTGCTGTTTGGTAGGGATATATGATTGGAAAAGTTTCCATGTATCCCTACCAAAATACAATTAGGTTAAGATTATTGGAAAAGTTTCCATATATTTCAACCAAAATAAGAATCAGGTAAAGATGATTGGAAAAGTTTCCATGTATCCCTACCAAAATACAACCAGCTTAAGATGATTGAAAAAGTTTCCATGGATCTCTACCAAATAGCGAGGTTGTAGGGGATAAGTGAAAAAAAATCCACCTGCCCCCACCGAGGGGCAAACCAATAAGTATATATAGAAATAATTCCACCTGTTCCCCCCAGGGGGGAAAACAGTAGGTACGGGTGGATAAAAATCCATTTATCCCTACCAGGGGGAAAATGGTAGGGATATGCGGAAAAAAATCCATTTGGCATCAATTAGTAGGGATAGATGGAAAAGTATCCCTACTAGTAGAAATAAGTGAAAAAATATTCCACGTATCCCCACTGGGGGGGATATCGCGGTAGGGATAAGTGGAATAGGCGAAAGTTATGAAATGGAACTACCCAAAATAAAATAAAAACTAAAATACAAACGTCCGGAACACTTATTATATACACCATTCAGTTTTAATATGTAAAAATAAAATGTTATCGAGGTTTGAATTTCAGTTTTGACCCTACTCACCCCATTTTACGGTACACTTTCAATGCAAACGAAAAAAAATCTCGTTGAAAGGCCAGAAATATATTTAAGTAAACAAAATGTATAAGTATGTATAATTTCAAATGTTAAATATATCTTCACTTAGTTTCAATTAAGGTATTTTTATACGAAAAACTATACTTACCTAAGTATATCCCCCATGACTACGTGTATGAATAGATGCAAATGACTCGAAATGCATAAATTAGGCCTGTACTGTACAAGTAAGTATACATGCAGGTCTGTTTGTATACAGGAGATCTGTTTCAAATAAAAATATCCTGGTATAAAAACGGTAACTGAAGATTTTTCAGTTGAAATACCTTTCCAATACCGGGTGAGTATCAATTGGCCAAAATTAGCCATGGGTATTATTTTGTTACCATTAATCATTTGTGATATATTGCTAGGAAACGATTCAGTATAACAAAAAAATGGTAATTTTGTTTAAGTTAAACAGTTAAAAGTACATTTTGAATTTTGTGAATGAACCATTTTAGGTTTCATTATTCTTTTGAAGTTGAAGTGTCTTCATTGTTATCCCGTTCTTAAGTATACATCGTAGCACGTATTTTTTATACAGTGTGTTTTTAACTCCGTAAATTTAATTTCCTTAAGGTTCCGTCACACAGGCGCGTTTTCCGGACGGGGCGTGAGCGGGGCGCGCCGCTTTTACATATAGGTAAGGGGCGTTTTCTAAAATAAATATCGAAAACCTGATTCTTTCAAATCTGGACATTCTTGGGCTCATTCTACTCAGAATCGACAGCATTCTCCACCCTTCCATTAAAAAAATATGTCCCAAAATGTCCATTCCGTTACGTTTTATTATGAGAAAATTTTTACTTGTATGGACGTGACGTAGTGGAATGTACAATTTTCATACATGAATGTACATTTTTGGGACATTTTTTTATCATCAGGATTGAATATGCTAGTGATTCTGAGTTGAAAGAACCCAAAAACACCAAGATCCGTGAGAATCGGGTTATCAATATTTATTTTAGAAAACGCCCATAAAACGCTCACGCCCCGCCCGGAAAACGCGCCTGTGTGACGGAACCTTTATTAGTATTCAATTAATTTTAATGATAATACTATTAATTTTAATCTAATGAGGAACGAAGATGAAGGATGGTGGTCTCCGAATGTGCACACTTGCCTTAGATTACTCGTACGCGTACAATACTCACTGGCATTCTGCTGAACGTCGGCACGTAACATGGCACTATCTTCGATTCGACAAGGCGAGATTACTGGTACGAGAAAAATGTTACGTAGGGTAACAGCACCAGTGGCCAGCCAGGTACCAGTAGTCAGCCTTTTGAGTCGTTTATTGGTCATAAATATCTGGTATATTCGTTTAAACAAATCACGAGTACTCAAATAGGAGCTTTGATTCCTTATTGGTTAATACGTCACACAACAGGTGCGGTGAGGGATCGGGGGGAAGAAATATACTCGTTCATACAGGTGCTGTTTGTCGACGAGTGCAATAGTGTCATGTCCGCCATATTTTTTACTGCAAGTGGTGTTCTCTTAACAGGCAAGAAAAACTATGTTTTAATGTTAAAAGTTATTGTTTTTGTTAATGATTGGTTTATTTATTAGTTTATCTATTAAATTGCATTATATTTGAATGAAAATATCAATATTTCACTTATAAATTGAGGGGGCTGGCCACTGGATAACACTTTTTTCCAAAGAATCCAGTGCCCAGCCCCCCACGGCTGACCTTTGGGTTATTCGTTTATTTTATTATTTTCGAGCCAATGCGACCGTTAGGACCGTTAAATTTACATTTTCAAATTTAGTTAGGCATGCCCTAGTCAATTTAAAGTAAAACCCAGTAGTCAGCCGCATTTGAAATAACGTTTTAATGCGGCTGACCACTGGGTTTCGCTGATCCAGTACTCAGCCATTGACCTTGCTTGGTACTTCGCCGCCAAAAATATGTCCACATTTTTAAACCCTATCTCATTGAAATAAGGGTCATAAGTGTATACATATTTTTGACGTTAACTATAATACATACATAACTATCATTTTGCTTTTTCCTGGTCGGTATAATATGACTGTTTATTAATGATAAAATGATAATTAGATCTGAATAGACTCGTAATTAAACGAGTCTATTTTATTTTAGTTTTTTACCGAATACCTACTATGAACATAATTATATATTAGGATTTACCTCGTTAATTTTTGACGGATTAATTATTAGAAAATAAATATTGCGATTGTTAATTTGCAAGAATAGTGTTAGTTAAGTACCTATGGCCAACAAATTTCGTGTCATAAGAATTGTATGTACCTATAAGATTTTTTTATTTTATTAAATAAGTAAACAAGTAAGTAATACATATAAGCAAAAAAATAATAAACTAAAATTAAAAACTACAACTAACTACAATAACAGTAACAAAAATAATAAAGTAAAAATAAATATTATAATATATAAATATTAGTAATTTTGATCTAATTATTATGAATAGTTTATATAGGCTGAGCCCAGTACTCAGCCTGCTTACACAGAGGCTGCTTACTGGATTTTGGAGGCTGACTACTGGTGCCTTTACCCTACCACGTAAAATACGAGAAGCGATCGAGATTGGGCAGCGCCCTAATTTCAATCGGGATAGCGGCTGGGCTGTGCCGCCAGCATGCATGGAACCCTGTGATCCTTCAGTAGAATGCCAGTGGGTATTGTGACAGTGTAGTGGTTATACTGAGTTTGTGCTGTTTGTCGCTACAAGTGTTAGGTGATCCAAACCCAAACACACCACTATGCCCGCCTACAACGACAGCGCAAAACCTTCCCCAACCGGTTTTTTCAGCGCGCGCGCAACGTGCGACGCGGCGTGCCGCAGTACGCAAAGCACGGCCGCCGTGAACGCTGCTCACACTGTTTGTGCTTGAGAAAGGAGACCTAGGCTCTACGAAACATATGTCGCGTGTGGTTAAAAATACGTGAGTCTAAACCGTAAAATTATTTAAATATATTTGATAGCTGAGAAGAAAAATTAGAACTTCCCTTACAAAGACAGAGACAGAGTTCCCTTACAAAGACAAAGAGTCTTTCGTTTGTAAATATTATAAATAATAAAACGGGCTCCTGGTAGTCAACTCGTTTATATATTTACTCTTGCTCGCGTTAAAATATAAAACGGTTGTAGCAGAAACATGTAACACCAAGCTTGTGATTCATAAACGAAACCATTAAGTTTCGTTTGTCTCCAGCTATATAAAAGGTTTATTTGGAAGCATTCAGTGTGTAGCTACGTATTAAAGAGGCCTTTGATGTCGGCTTGCTCGCGGCGTTTGGCGGCCCGACTTTACAAGCTACTCGTTTAGATTTCAACAGCGCATGTAAAACAAGTACTTCTAATAAAATTTCTACATAACAAAAGGTTAAAGAAAATATGCGCAGGTGGAAAAATGGAGGATATTGCTTTATTTAAAAAAGGCTCTAGCTTTTTTCCACTATAAACTCTATGAATCTCAATCCCGGCAAGGAACACAATAGAGTATTTTCATCAAGCATACTCGTGATTGCGTGGTTTCTTGCCACAGAAAATGCACAGAGTTTATTTACTTAATTAATTTCTATATTAAGGCTCATTTATTAGCCAGCGAACAAATTTTGTATGTGTAATGTTGATGTATTAAAAATTGGTTTGTTCTTTTTAATTTATCCAGATTAGTTTGATTGATTTACTTTTGTTTCTTTTCTGTTAGTGAAAATTAAATTTATATAGGGCTACGACTCTTAGAGACTCTATACAACTACCCTACATACCCCATACAATAATAGTTTGATAAACTATTATTTTTAATAAAAATAGTTGTACTCACGAGTCCGTTTCACACGTTTCAAATTTGAATTAATGTTGCTGCCTATTTGCGACATTTACAGGAATAATGCAGTCAGTAGTAATATCGCGCTGAAATACTGCAGCAGAAATACTGGTGTAGTCTAATTCCGAACAGCACGGAGTCTACAACAACAAAGTTTGCTCTCGCGGCGTATTCGCTGGGTAACATCTAGAGTTAGTGCACTGAAATAAATCACTGATTATATCAAGCTTCCTCAGAACCCTCATTTGGTATGTTTGTAAATGCAAACTCATCTGTTAGAGCCGAATCCCCGACTCTATCCACAACGAACTCCTGAACAGTTTCGATAAGAAACTAACATCTAGACAACAAATTAGCCCCGCTCCAAAACCGTGCCTTAAACTTGTAAACTCTGGCTTTGTATAACGACTGAGTACAAAATGTTGATCATATGCTCATAAAGTGGAAGTTTCTGAACACTAGCTATACCATTCCGCTTTCAGATTTAAGCTATGCCATGAGCAAAGACAGACGGATAAACTTTATAACTTTGGCCATATTTACAGAGTACTCGATAAGGCTTGCTCCACACTTTGTAATCAGTCTCTGAATTATGTGCAAGTGTAGTAAAGTTGAAGCAGAAGTTTACGCGAAATGGGATTAGGATCAGCGTTGTATAAAGGTGAGTAATGCATTTTCAAATTCAAAATTATTAAACTAATGATCCAGATCAGCTATTCTCTCTCTATATTATAGAATGTAGGAGAGGTATAGACCAGGGATGTTGAGAATGCAGATTTTTTGACATCCGCGGATGCGGATGCGGATGCGGATTTTTAAAGGCTCACATCCGCGGATGCGGATGCGGATGCGGATGTCAAGATTAGGTACTTAGAAAACGTCAAATATTACATTTTTAGTATTTTTTTTATTAAAAAAACCAAACGTTTAGTATTTGAGCAAGAATATAGGTGCGTTATATTTAATAAACAGTAACTTCGCCGACTTTTCTGGATCTAGACGATTTCGTTATAGGTAATGACGAAATTACCTAGCACTTACGCCGCCGCTAAGACGTTCCTGTACCGACTTGTTCAACATCCGCATCCGCATAAGCTCCGCATCGATTTTATGCGGATGCGGATGCGGATGCGGATGTTGAAAATAATGCGGATGTTCCGCGGTTGCGGATGCGGATGCGGATGTTCGCAACATCCCTGGTATAGACCTACAGCATAGGCACAAATATACTGTTGAATACAATCTAAACTACTTACAGCAACAAACGTTAGGGCGATCGCTTTATAAATCACTTCAGCTCACTGTTTTCTATTCTTAGCCCGCCGTAAAGCATCACTTAGACGGGTGTTATCTTGAATCTCGCTGTGCGCTCCCACTCGGAGGCGATCGACACCTAGACTTGAATACGATTACGGATTCTTTTTGCAAAGCGTTTTGTAGTTGTTTCCTTTGGATTTATATCTTGTAAATAATGAAGATCGTCGAGGCTTTGTAATACTTGTACTAGCTTTTATAAAATATTTTATTTAGACTTTAACGGCCCCATCTAGAGAAACTTTAATCAAATCTTGCAAGTTAAATTTGACCTGCTTTCCAGTTCCCGAAATAACGGAAATTAAGCATAAGTATTGAAATTATTTCACATAGCTTTCGTACTAATGCCATGTACTATATTACCTACATGTTACATATTTCATTTGCGAAATTCTTGATGCACAGCATTGCAGGATGCTGATGTAGCGGGATAATTTAACCTATAGGTAAATAGTACGGAATAGAAAGTCTATAATAGAGCAACTCAAAGTCGTCTTTTAGTTGTTTTGCATTAGGTGCGACAAAACATTTAGATGAAAATGTAGATAGATAAATAACCTCTTATTACAATCAGAATACGCCTCCATCTCCTAATCTGCTAATCTGAAATTTTATATGAAAAACTGATCCCACCAAAAACATTTTCATGTAAAATGTTGCCAAGACGAAACCATAAGACTCGCACTGACAAAAAGTTATCAGATGTCTTGTAGAGCCAAGCCTCTAACTCTACAGGCCCTACCTTCACAGACTCTACACCTTAGTCAAAATATGTGGCTTGGCCGTTTCGTGACATGGGCATAAGGTGAAAAATGTATTCACTATCAATTATTTTTTATTATAAAATAGTTCTTGTAATACAAATACAAATACAAATAATTTATTGAGAAAAGTATAGTACAGTGGTTGCTCTTAAAGACAAATGATTTATAAAGACAAGTGATTTACAAATGCCTGAACTAGGATTCCCTGTGTTTCAGGCAGCAAAGGACAATATTAATTATTTATTACTTATTCACTTAATTACTAGCAAAAAGCAGAGCTTTGTACGGGCTCGCGGAGTTTTCCTACCTAAACGTACCGGACCGCGACATTGATCCAGTCCGAGGCTTGTTCCATGATCGATCGAGTGGGTACCTATGTAATAAGTCCGTTAAGAACGCAGCTATAAGTGAGAGCAAGAAAGAAAATATACTGACCGGATCCCGGTTGCTGTCCGGTACGCCTGTCTGTTACAGCTTTTACTTTGTCCATTAAAAACGTGTCCAGACGACAAAATCAAATTGCCAATTACATCCACATGTAATATACAATTTCATAAGCGCTTATTATTACATCCTACACGGTCGCCCAGTACTTTTGTACTGGCTTTCCTACATAATGTTAGGTCAGCGAGCCAATGTCCTTGAATTAAATTTTTGCGTCCACACCACACAATTGAGCGAAAAACTATCCCGTCTGGACACCTACTGGCGGTAATCACGCTGCTCCGCACATAAACACACACACACAGTTCCACTAGGTACACCCAGGGTTCAGCATCAGCTCTATCTTGGATACTGCTCTTCTAAGTGCTCATTAAGACGTGTCAGATGACCAAAACAGCGTGTGCCTATGTTGCACCAAACCTATCTTGGGTACTAATCTCCTAAGTGCTTATCAAGACGAGTCGGATGACTAAAACAGCGCTGACTAAAACAGTTGCAACAAACCTGAGTTCCACTTGGTACTGCCAGGGTTCAGCATCAGCTCTATCTTGGGTACTGCTCTCCCAAGTGCTCATCATAACGAGTCGGATGTCCAAAACAGCGTGTGTCTATGTTGCACCAAACCTGAGTTCCAATAAGTACAGCCAAGGTTCAGCATCAGCTTTATCTTGGGTACTACTCTCCTAAGTGCTCATCGATACGAGTCGGATGACGAAAACAGCGTTTCAGCAACAAACCTGAGTTTCACTAGGTACAGTCACCAGCAAAAATATATGACTGTGGGCAGGCGTGCAAAAATATCTGATGCTCCATTGGAGGCATAAGTAGGTATATGACGACACTACCTCGGTAAAATATGTGATGCTTTGTAGCTGGCTAAAACATCGTTAGTCTGTATCCGCATAAATATCGGATCGGGACGCTTACAAATATTTGACGACTCATAAAAATCAAAATTATGTGATTACTCTCATCTGGCATAAATATCTCTCCACTGTGAATGCAAATACATCGGACGGCAAACGGACCGCCTATATATCTGACACGAAATTATGAAATATGTCATCAATCGGCAAAAACAAACCATACCAGGATAGCATAGAGCCTTAAATTGCAATGAAGTGATTTGACAATTCACGACAAGAGTGCAGACTTGTCATTGCATATGTCTTCGTGAATTGTCAAATCACTTCATACAATTTACGGCCCTATACCAAACCTGTATGATTCGTTTTTGAAGGTCGATAACATATATGTGATTTTCCAACGTGTTTCTTACATAGGTAAGAAATAATAAGAATATACTGACCCCCTCCCCCTACCCCCCTACCCCCCTACCATATACATATTACGTAAGAATCTAAAGGAAAAAACGAGTACGCGTTTGATTTGTTTTAGTGTTTATTTTTCAAAAAAATATTTTTATGAAAGTTTATTTGTACGTACGTTTGTACACTGACTGAGTGTAACACAAAGTCAGGAGATGATCCGCTATACTTGGAACGTGGTATCATTGCATGCAAACAGGACAAAGGTACTTGAGCTCGTTTAAGCTAACTCTGCACCGTGTTTGATAGCATAGAGTGTGGAAGTATTATTCTTATTTTAAACGTCACAATTTCATAGAAATTAAAAAAAATCGCATCTTTGTGATCTTACGTAAGAACTATAAAAACCCCCTCCCTCCCCCAAGTAAGAAAAAAATTGAAAAAATAAGATATCTACGACACCCCTCCACCCCAAAATCGTCTTACTTAATGAATAGTAGGTATTCACAGAAACTTAATTGCTAAATTAGGAATCAAACCAAGCGAAGCGAGGTGGGTCTGAATCCAAAATTTTAACCCACTTTTGTATTCATCGTTGTTAATGGCATAAGCGCCATCGACATTATTGAAATTGAAAACACCACATAGGTATCTTTGTCTGAGTACCCACAACGCAAGCCTTCTTGAGCTTTTCTGGGGCTTAGTCAATTTGTAAAACAACGTCCAATATTTATTTATTTATTTACTACTAACGCCATCTGTTAGAGAAATATAACATTACCACGAATGTTAATTCATTGTTTTGCCAAAAGATGGCGCTAGTAGTAATACAAAGTGTTATTACATTATTTTATGTTTTTAGGTTTATAAAATGATATTTTTATGTTTGATAACACATCTAGACATGAATTTAAATTACTATGTTAAATCTCAAGCCTAACAGTGCAGTAGTTTTTCCGTAAAGTGTACCACAAGAATGCATAGTTTGTCGAATAGTGATAGGGCTCGCTTCGCTCGCCCTAATAAACTATAGGTATGGTACACAATATAAGTCTTATCACCTAAACAAAAAGTGGATTCTTAAGTTCCATTAAATATCAGAATACAGTAGGTAATCATTTTACGACTATTAGTAAGTTCTCTGTATCATCGTACGTCATCTTTTGAAGGGCGTTGCTATTAAGACGTGTCTTATTGGTATTAAGTAAAATTGCTTGCTGGACATTTTTGGTCAGGTACAGCATACTATTTTCTGCATCAGCAGAATTATAAACGGGGCCAAAGTCAATATTGCGTAAATCATCTCCAAGTTTGTTTATATTTAAACAGCGGCGAACATGATGTTTGCAGGTTTCCACATCGCATGCTTTAGACTCTGATACAGAGAAACTATCTAGGTCAGAAAATATGTTATTGTTCATAGGTAGTTAAAGTAATGAAAGTGAATGAAGTGCTTTAAAAGTATGTGAAAAGTTAGCGCTCCTAGGCGCCTTCATAATCTATAGAGTTTAAATACCTTTTCTCGGCCATTTTTCTAGCTGGGCAGTCGGCTTCGCCTGTTTGGTGGTTGCATGGTTTCTTGTAGTACGAGCATGTTGCACATTTTGGTGCTTCGTCCTTTTTTGTGCATTCCTTAAATGAGTGACCCGCTTCGCCGCAGTGGCCGCAGATGTGAGTCTCCATTTTGCAGGTTTTCGCTGCATGATTGTAAAGCTGACATTTGAAACAGCGCGTAACCAGGGTGAAATCCCTAACAGGGCACGATGACCAATTCACAAAAACTCTGTCATTCGTAATTAAGGCCTTGCGTATCGCTCCAGAAACTTCAATTATATAATTACAGGTCTCGGCGTCCTTTTTTCCGGATTTGTGACTGAGCTTAGTGGAAGCCATAAATTTTTCGAGCAACCAATCTTGTAATTTATCGGCTAAGTTTTGATGGAATATGCACTTGAGGACTTCAGGTTCCTGCATGTCCGCGGGAACTCCAATGACTACAATTCTGGGCTTGCGTTTTTGTGGCTCGTCAACGGTGAGTCCAGAGGTCATAAGCTGCGCCGATTGCTTGAGTTTTATTACGTCTTCTTTTGAGTCAGTGCTTATCACTACACCGCCATTTTTGATCTTGCGCAACCCTCTCACGTGCAGCTTCATTTCTTCGGGCCGGATAATCTTTTGAACGAGAGATTTTTGTCTCCTCACTCGATTTCAACTTGTCAACCGGATAGATTGCGACTGAGCTAATGTTAGACGGTTGAACGTACCTCGTTCCATTATTCTTCAGGGCGTCGGCAAACGATACAGGTCCCGAAACTTGTCGGCTGGATTCCTCAATTGACTCCTTTAGTTCTTGGATGCGTTGTACAAGATCAATTTTTTCCTGATGCGCTTGGCGAGACTGATATGCTTGGACTGCGTGGCTTTTTAGGGATTGGTATTCAATAGCCATTTGTGAGGCTAAGTGGCTCACGTTGCGACACAAGTTGTTAATTCTGATCTTCTGGTCAGTGTTAAGTTTACCTTCTGCAGATGTAGAGCATACGTCGTGGAGGTTCAGTTCGATCTTTTTCAGCCAGGTCTGGATGTCACTCGTGGGAAATACCTTTGGGGGCTCTTCTTCCTGCGGCATGTTTGCTGGTGTGGGCCCGGGCGGGCCGGGCTGCGGCGTGGGCGTTGAGGGCGGGCTGCGGCGTGTTAGTCCACTCCGATTAAATGGACTATTCTCCGACATTTTTCGCTTACACTTGTTTACTACACTTATACATTATACTGTAGCCGTAGGTCAGGGTAGATGACTAATGACCCAGATAATGCACGATTGGAAATGCAGACAATCACGAAATTATGCACGTGAATAATTATAGACAGGTGGAAATCGGCCTGTTTCGAGAAAAGTCGTCGACATCTCTTCTAAATACCTAAAACTGGTATGGATGTGTTCCTCGTGATCTCTAGAATACGAAATGACCGGTTTTAGTTTATGGAGAGGGGGACGGGTCGAAAAAAAGGGGGGCAAAGATGGCGGCCGACCATTATTGATATTTGTTCACATCTTGAGTCCTATGGGACCGATCGGTTCGTGTGAGGTGTCGTTTGAAAGAGTATTAAACGTGCTATTATTTTTTCATAATAACCGTAGTCATAACTATAGTCGTTTACAAAATATTTTAAAATATTTGATTTTATACCGTGCATGGATGGCATAAGTACTGATTAAATATGCGCCTAACTCAATAAATTACAACAATACCGCAATTATTTTATTACAAAATATACGAGACATTTCATTAGCTTACCAAAAACATAAGTTTTATTGGCGTATGATATTATATAACCAATTAATAACGAATTTTGTTCAGCATGAGTCACTACGCACCGTCACGTAAATGGCGGGCGACCGACGTAAACTTTTCATTATTTCTCGGGTTCTATTTTATTGATCAATTGCTGATAGGTACCATTTGAAAGGTTATTAAACGTACAATAAATGGTTTCTAATAGCCGTAGTCATAACTTTAGTAATTTACAAAATATTTTAAAATATTTGATTTTTTTACCGTGCATGGATGGCATAAGTACTGATAAAATATGCGTCTAACTCAATAAATTATAACTTTACTCCAATAATATTCCTACAAAATGTACGTGAAATTTCATTAGCTTTCCAAAAATATAAGTTTTATTGGTGTATGATATTATATAACCAAGTAATTACGAATTTTGTTCAACATGGGTCACTAAGCGCCGTCACGTAAATGGCAGGAGATCGGTGTCAACTTTTCATTATTTCTCGGGTTTTATTTTATTGATCAGTTCGTGATAGATACCATTTGAAAGAATATTAAACGTACTATAATTGGTTTTCAATAACTGTAGTCATAACTTTAGTCATTTTCAAAATAATTGAAAACATGATTTTTTACCGTGCATGCACATAAGTACTGCTAAAACATGGTTCTAACTTAATAAATTATAACTTTATCGCAATTAATGTATTTACAAAATATACGAGACATTTCATTATCTTTCCAAAAACATAAGATTTATTGGTGTAAGATATTATATAACCAAGTAATAATGAATTTTGTTCAGCATGGGTCACTGCGCACCGTCATATAAATCCCAACAAACAATTAGGCGACACTTAGCACCTATTTTCTTACCTAAAGACAGCCTGGCTCTAGAATAGCTACATCTATAGTCTTAGTTTACAGTTTACAGGCTCTGGTGAGATAAAAGTGTTTAAAAGGTTCATCTAAAGATTTAAGATCTACAGTAGCTGTTTTGGGCGCTATATTGCATGTTAAGCTGCTAGTATTATAGCTTATAGCTCAAAGTGAATTGAACAACCTTAACATCTATATGAGTAATAATCTGCAATTTTCACTTAAGGTTCTAAACGTGTGATAAAGCCTTCTACTTATAGCTTTTTATATCGCAATCGCTACTTAACTCTCTTGTATGACTTACAGTCGAACAGAGAAGTTATGAGTCGCTATTATAGATCTAAGATCATGTAGTTACAGACGAGCGTTATTTAAATACCGTAGTACATCTTATAACTGTCAATAGAGTCATACTTACAAGCTAAAACTACAATGCCAAATGCCAATGAATCAATAGGTAAGCAAAAACTATAAATTAGACCGTAAAATAAAATAGTAAATAAATATAATATAGATAGTTTACTCAATATTGACCTTATCTTACTATTACTATACTTAAAACCGGACTTCACGGATAGTTATTATGTGGACATAGGCTGCTACTCAAATAGTAGTCACTTATTTTGCATCCTGGAGCGTGCGGCGACAAATATCTCTTTAACGCCACAAGCCTCAGATCTCACTAAAAAGGTGATTTTAAATTATTAACTACGGAGTGGGTTTGAAAACGTTTTACGTGTAGACGCGTGAGTCAAATAACAACACAGATATTAAGTACTTCATATGCAGTGGTTTTGCAATCATGAAAGCTACGAACTTAACGATGTTATGAACCTAGAACTGGGCTTTTGTCAAAAGAGTCAAACTATACTTAAGTTTCCTGTGATAAAAAAACAAAACAAACAAACCATCATTTATATCGATATTTTATCATTTTGGATACCTACATTATAAAATGTACTGTCAAACAATAATATAGAATGCTGCTGGTCTACCAGGCGCTCGCCGCGCCGTGTGTTTGCTTGCTTGGCGAAATTGGTCCTGGCATACCTACATATATGTTTATAGTTGTACGGTAACTAAACAATATTTTTGGAAAGTTAATAAATAGTTTGCTGATTTTACTCTAAAAATTTCACGCTATATTTACTACATTATCTCTTTCTCAAATTATTTCAGTCACTAAGCAAACCTCTAAGGTAAAAATTAAACATTTTCTTTAATATTTTTAAAATGGTTATTTTGGGCCTCAGATTTCAAACAATCGAGTATTCACAGAAAATTTAATATGCTTGCAAATGGTATCCACCATGTATCAGAAAAATAGAACCTGAAATATAATGAAAACTCAACGATGGCCGGGCTCCATTTACGTGACGGTGCACAGTACCCATGCTGAACAAAATTCATGATTACTTAGTTATACAACATTATAAAGCAATAAAACTTATATTTTTGGATAGCTCATAAAATTTCCCGTATATTTTGAAAATATTTATTGCGGTAATGTTATAATCTATTGAGTTAGAAGCATGTTTTACCAGTACTTATGTCCATGCACGGTAAAAATCATATATTTTCAATTATTTTGTAAATGACTACAGTTATGACTACGGTTATTAGAAACCAATTATTGTACATTTAACATTCTTTCTAATGGTATCCATCACCAATTGATCAGTAAAATAGAACCCGAGAAACAATGAACAGTTGTGGTCGGTCGCCCGCCATTTACGTGACGGTGCGTAGTGACCCATGCTGAACAAAATTCATCATTACATGGTTATATAATACCATACACCAACAAACCTTATGTTTTTAGAAAGCTAATGAAATTTCTCGTATATTTTGTAATAACATTAATTGCGGTAAAGTTATAATTTATTGAGTTAGACGCATGTTTTGTCAGTACTTATGCCATCCATGCACGGTAAAAAATCATATATTTTAAAATATTTTCTAAACGACTACAGTTATTATGAAGCAATAATAGCACGTTTAATACTCTTTCAAACGACACCTCACACGAACCGATCGGTCCCATAGGACTCAAGATGTGAACAAATATCAATGCTGGTCGGCCGCCCACATTCCCCCCCCTTTTTATCGACACGTCCCCCTCTCCATAAACTAAAACCGGTCAATTCGTATTCTAGAGACCACGAGGAACACATCCATACCAGTTTTAGGTATTTAGAAGAGATGTCTACGAAAATCGTGAAGGAGACGACTTGTGTTTAATTTAACGCCAGACTATTAATTATTTTAATAAACACGTCCGATCTCATTGACGGCTCTTGACAAAAAAAAAATGTAATGAAACGGCCAAGCCACATTTTTTGACTAAGGTGTAGAGTCTGTGAAGGTAGGGCCTGTAGAGTTAGAAGCTTGGCTCTACAAGACATCTGATAACTTTTTGTCAGTGCGAGCCTTATGGTTTCGTCTTGGCAACATTTTACATGAAAATGTTTTTGGTGGGATTTCACATCTTTTTGTAAGTTGCTTATGACAATCTTCCGATTTAAAGGGTTGCGATAGGTTTTTATTGTTCAATTATGGTTCTGAGTAAAATATGAGACTGTTTTGCAATAAAGTAGATTTTTTCTATTCTAACCTTTTTTCTCTTTGTCAAAGTAACCCCAAAGGCAATAAAATGCTTATAAATCCTAAACCTGCGAACGGATTTTTTTGTAATGTTTTGAAGTTTTAGTCCCTATAGGGGTTACTATCGAATTCCGTCGAAAAAAAGGGAGGTATCAAAGTAACCCCAAATTAAGTTTCAAGTTGATCACCACTTTAGAATTTTTTTTTCAAAGGACAAATTAGTATTTAAAAAAATATTATTGGTGAAATCGATAGAGGAGCAAAAACCGATATTATCATTTTTTTATTTATTCTTAGATTCCATATTCGGGGAGATAAATAAATATTAATTTTGAAATTAATCAAAGTAACCCCATTCCACGGTATCTACATACCAAATTTCAACTAAATCGGTTTCGCGGTTATCGATTTCCCATACAAAATTCCACCTCCCTTTGCACCCCCTTAGGGGCTAATAATTTCATGTTTTTGAATTATTTTGTTGTTTGTGGACTAATACTATCTCACATACCAAATTTCAGCTTCCTAGGACTTCAGGAAGTACCCTAGAGGTTTTGATGATCAACAGTGAGTGAATGAGTCAGTGACGAAATCGGGGTTTTTTAGACATTAATAAAATCCAAAGTATAAGAGCTATGCAATTGAAATTTTTTATGCATAATAAGTCCACTATTGACATCATATCCCGATTCTTTTGTTTATCTGGTATAATCCAAACCCAAGTTAAGAGGGTTCAAAAAAATGACGAAGCGCTTCGAGAAAAGGTAGGTAGTGCCGTTGCGCTTCGCTTTGCTCGTCTTGGCGGGGGCGGCACTACCGTGCCCCCAAATTTGTATTCTGTCTTTTGTATTTGTAGACTTTGTTGTTATATCACAGATATAAATAGATAAAAAAATTGAAATAAAATAAAACGAAACCAAAATAACTTAATTTGTTTTTTTTTTTTAAGGGAACCCCCTTAAATTATCTTATCTTATCTATTTTTGACATGAATATTTACGAAATAGATATCATTTGTTAAAAAAAAATTATTGTTAAATTGAGTATGGGTAGCACATCGTAACTGGTGAGTTTCCAATATGACTTGGAAGCCGTTTAAGAATTGTCACGCTCTTACGGAAGATGTCGCGAATCCCCTTGACCCATATGGTGGAAAGATTTGCTGGCTATGGATGACGTCTTGGTGGCTCAGATGGCAGCGCGCTGGAGTATCGATCCAGAGGCCGTGAGTTCAAGTCTCACACAAGACAGTATTTTTTCCACTTTTAAATTAATTCTAAGCATAATAGCATCGATCGCAGACGTTTCTGCTTGTTAAAAATTAAAGGATATCATTGATAAATATGAAACGAGAGGTCTAACTGATCTGGAGAGTAGGTATACCTATAAGTATGCAAGTATTTTATTCCATCTGTCTATTTAGAAAAAGCTGCAAGTTAATTTCATAAATTATACTTCTTAAAAGACTTGCAAGGAGTTATATATAAAACCTATTTATAGGCCTTGTGAAATTATGTATGTAGAAGTACGATACGTATTTTATAAGAGTCTCAAGGGAGTTTATGACGATTTTCATTAGTCTGTTATCTTCAAAGAAGCTATAAATTTTAAGTTGTAACATAAACCCTCAATGGTAAAGCCCTGGAGCCTCGTCACTTTGTTTACTCATCTTGATACAATTAGTTGGGTAACAAAATTATTAAATTTGTTATTGTTTCTTTAACAGGTACCAAAGTTATTTCATAAAACTGTTTTATAAATTACTTTATACAATTGCTACTTTTAAGTAACTCACTAACTTACAAAATATCTTATACCTTTAAACGAGCAATTCTTGTAAGTATATTTATTTAATTATTTATATGTATATATATTTCGGGGATCTCGGAAACAGCTCTAATGATTTCGATGGAATATGCTATATGAGGGTTTCCGGGGGTGAAAAATCGATCTAGCTAGGTCTTATCTCTGGGAAAACGCGCATTTTCGAGTTTTTATATGTTTTCCGAACAAAGCTCGGTCACCCAGATATTATGATTAATATAAGTAGGTACAAAATTGCTTTACCTACACAATATTCAAAATTTACGAAAACATAGAGAGCATAAGAAATGATGATCGAAAATGTACGAGAAATAAACACGCTAAATGCGAATTGAAAGGGGTCCGACGGAATCGACCTTTTTGACGAACCGATGGCGTACCTATCGCAAAAGGGTACATATCAGCTCGGAGCACCGAAACCGGAGTGATGGGTAAGCGAAATATGCGGCTCACTTGGTTTAGTGTCTCTATGAATCAGTAACTCTTAAGGGTTTTCTTTTATTTCACAACGTACCTATTTGTTTTTATCGAAGATCGCAGTTCTAACCTAACCTAACTTACTTTTCTGGTGACAAGTCGTGCCTGTGGGGGTTGCAGTTTAAACCTAACTTAACTTACTTTTATGGTGACAAGTCGCGCCTGTGGGGGTCGCAGTTTGAACCTAACCTAACTTACTTCTCTGGTGACAAGTCGTGCATGTGGGGGTCGCAGTTCTAACCTAACCTAATGTACTTTTCTGGGGGTCTCTATTGGTTCACATAAATTTTTTGTTCCGATTTTATCAGTCCATAACGTTTTCCATCATAATTTTTATTAGTCATATTGTCAATAGTCATAAAATTTTACAATAAAAATTAGAGTTCCGATTTTTGCAGGTCATCATTATTGTTAGTCATAAAATTTGTTACTCATAATATTCAAAGTCCAGATGGTATACCATTACATAATGTTGAAGGCAATAAACTTAATTATAATAATTGTTGTAATCTCTATTGGTTCACATAAATTTTTTGTTCCGATTTTATCAGTCCATAACGTTTTCCATCATAATTTTTATTAGTCATATTGTCAATAGTCATAAAATTTTACAATAAAAATTAGAGTTCCGATTTTTGCAGGTCATCATTATTGTTAGTCATAAAATTTGTTACTCATAATATTCAAAGTCCAGATGGTATACCATTACATAATGTTGAAGGCAATAAACTTAATTATAATAATTGTTGTAAGGTCTTTTACCGCAGGTTATAATGATAAGTAGGAGGTCTCTGTTGCTTTTCATAAATATTATGTTCCGATTTTTTTTAGTCCATAACGTTTTCCATCATAATTATTATTAGTCATATTATCATTAGTTATAGAATTAAACATTACAAATTGCATTTCCGATTTTTGTAGGTCATCTTTATTGTTAGCCATAAAATTTGTTACTCATTATATTCAAAGTCTAGATGTTACCATACCATTACATAATGTTGAAGGCAAATAAACTTGCTTTATAATAATTGTTATAAGGACTTTTTTCGCAGGTTATAATCTTAGGTAGTCACGTGATTAGTTAGCTATAACATTATTATGCCTACTTGTTTACATACACGCGTTTGTTTGGCCTACTGATTTCCCCGCCAATTCTTATTTTTCATGTAGCTTATTAAGCCATTCCGTCCCGCCAACTAGTCGACGGAACCCCGCTACGCGGGGCTCCTATTTCTGCTCTAAGGGACACAAGGTAACTAATGAACCTACCTGAGAAAACAAGTTTTTTTGTTTGGCTTACTGATTTCCCCGCCAATTCTTATTTTTCATGTAGCTTATTAAGCCATTCCGTCCCGCCAACGAGTCGACGGAGCCCCGTTTCTGCTCTAAGGGACACAAGGTAACTAACGAACCTACCTGAGAAAACAAGTTTTTTTGTTTGGCTTACTGATTTCCCCGCCAATTCTTATTTTTCATGTAGCTTATTAAGCCATTTCGTCCCGCCAACGAGTCGACGGAGCCCCGCTGCGCGGGGCTCCTATTTCCGCTCTGAGGGACACAAGGCAACTAACGAACCTACCTGAGGAAACAGGTTTTTTTTTGTTTGGGTTACTGATTTCCCCGCCAATTCTTATTTTTCATATAGCTTATTAAGCCATTTCGTCCCGCCAACGAGTCGACGGAGCCCCGCTACGCGGGGCTCCTATTTCCGCTCTGAGGGACACAAGGTAACTAACGAACCTACCTGAGGAAACAGGTTTTTTTTGTTTGGCTTACTGATTTTCCCGCCAATTCTTATTTTTCATGTAGCTTATTAAGCCATTTCGTCCTGCCAACGAGTCGACGGAGCCCCGCTACGCGGGACTCCTATTTCCGCTCTGAGGGACACAAGGTAACTAACGAACCTACCTGAGGAAACAGGTTTTTTTTGTTTGGCTTACTGATTTCCCCGCCAATTCTTATTTTTCATGTAGCTTATTAAGCCATTTCGTCCCGCCAACGAGTCTCCGGAGCCCCGCTGCGCGGGGCTCCTATTTCCGCTCTGAGGGACACAAGGCAACTAACGAACCTACCTGAGGAAACAGGTTTTTTTTTTGTTTGAATTACTGATTTCCCCGCCAATTCTTATTTTTCATGTAGCTTATTAAGCCATTTCGTTTCGCCAACGAGTCGACGGAGCCCCGCGTAGCGGGGCTCCTATTTCCGCTCTGAGGGACACAAGGTAACTAACGAACCTACCTGAGGAAACAGGTTTTTTTTGTTTGGCTTACTGATTTCCCCGCCAATTCTTATTTTTCATGTAGCTTATTAAGCCATTTCGTCCCGCCAATGAGTCGACGGAGCCCCGCTACGCGGGGCTCCTATTTCCGCTCTGAGGGACACAAGGTAACTAACGAACCTACCTGAGGAAACAGGTTTTCTTGTTTGGCTTACTGATTTCCCGCCATTTCTTATTTTTCATGTAGTTTATTAACCCGTGAGTTCCCACGTGTGTGACGTCACCATAAGCGTTCTGGCTCAAATTTGAGCCCTTGGGAGCTGACAGGTTAAGCCAATTCGTCTTGCCAACTAGTCGATGGAGCCCCGCTGCGCGGGGCTCCTATTTCCGCTCTGAGGGACACAAGGTAACTAACGAACCTACCTGGGGAAATAAGTTGCTTTTGTTCTAATTCGTTTCTATACTGATCGCTTAAGACGTAATTTACATTAGGTAAAATCGGGAGTCTTTTATCATTTCATAACGTTTTTCATCATAACTTTAATAAGACATATTATCGAAAATCATAATGAAATGAACTTTCAAATATCTAATAGTAGAGAGAGTAGAGTAATAATGACATATTTAATATGAAGGATGTTATTGATTTGGTTTCTTATACGTAATTTACTTTATTCATTAAAACAATAATGGTTAACGATCAATTAGTCCGTCAAAATATATGCCTGAAAGCATTTCTGAATAATTATTGATACACCTTTGAATGTTATACTCATCAATTTTATAATCTTTGTAATTATGAATATTGATGTTTATGTCCATAAATCATAAGGATATCATTTTCTGACAATCGAAATTCGAAACAGTAAGTTTATGGGAAACAAAGGGATGGCATTAAAAAGATATGATTAACGACCATTAGTACGATGAAATATATGCCTTAAAATATTTCTGAATAATTATTGATAGATCTTTGAATGTTATACTCATCAGTTTTATAACTTTTGTGATACACGATGAAACACTATAGTTTAATATTATAGATCATTAATATTCGAACTATAAAACGTTGTACTTAACAAAAATTATGACTATTGATGATTATATCCATAAATCATATGGTGATCAATTTCTGAGTATCGAAATTCGAAGCAATAAATATGTGGGAAACAAAGGGATCCCCTTTTCTGGTGACAAGTCGTGCGTGTGGGGGTCGCAGTTTTAACTTAACCTAACCTACTTTTCTGGTGACAAGTCGTGTTTGTGGGGTTCGCAATAATGTGGTAAACATTCGTTTGCCAACTAAAATCACTGCAATAAGTTGGTTGGAAAGTGAAATTAGGCGAAAAATTTTCGTGAAATGGCAGTACACCGTACTAAATATCTTTGTAATTCAAAGGCCTCTCGTTTATCAACAAAAGAGAAAATAAAAAGGTATTTAGGCACGCCAGTTTTCTGTCTCATGGCTTAGACGTTACCAAATAATAATTTTATATTTTATTACTCTAGTATTGAGCTCATCTCATGTATAGCGCTCAAAATATTGTTTGCATATAAATTTATTTTCTCTTAGGTGATTCATTGCGAAACTGTTTTAGACAATTCTGAAAACATTCTCTAGCACTAAAATGTTAATGTTTTCGCAATAAGAATTTGCATATATAGTTAGTGAGTTATTTTGGGTTCACTTACCTATGTTTAAAATGCCAACAAATTTATGTTTAAATTATCATAATCTTTTAGTAATTAGTAAATTTGTATACGTATAACACCTAAATACATGAGGTATTTATATTATGTCATTCAGTCAAATAAAAACTCATACTAATACCTAATATCAAGTTCAGGACAGAATACTGTATCGATGTTTATTATAAAACTTTGCCGGTTGTCTTTAAAATATCTTATTATTATCGTGAAAGGTGATTGGGATTCTGAGCACGTTTTACGGGGACCACGAGCCCTAACTGAGGCAAAAAGACCGCCTCGCAAAATGCCGAAGGAATTTGTAATATTGAGGCGAAGTTTCCGAATAGACACGCGATACCGTCGTCGAGTATTAGCGGTACTATGGAATATGGATTAGTGCTAATTGATTAGTATCGGATGCTGCATAAAATTAATAATACCATTAAATACACTGAATTGAATGATGCTATTTTAATTGAATTGGTAATCCTATATTTCTACTTTACGTCCATTGGAGAAACCTAATACAAAATATTTAATATTTTGTATTTTTATTCGCTTTCATATTTTTTATTTACATTTCCTCTCCTCTCCGTTGGTCTCAAGCTGAGTCTCCTTATTATTTTTCCTGTATAAATTTATTCTCTATTTGAAATACTTACTTATTCATTTCATACAATTTACGTTGGGAATAAGCTTAAACGTAAGCTTAGTTGCAGGTCAAAGTGAGACTAAAAGGCTAAGCGTTGAAATAGGTCTATCAATTCGCAATCACTGTTGCCTAACAGCGATGTTCAAAGCTGGCTTTTCTAGTTGGAGATCAATCCTATCAGAGTCCATTGAACGTTTGGCGCCGTACCCACGCCCCATGTTACAACTTTATTGATAAACATCCAGGCGTAAAAAAACGCTAGACTTTCTCTCAGAATTCAATTACTGACAGTGCATATGCAAAATATCCACTAGCTTGACTATCTCAATTAAATAAAACACAGTCCAACTGGATGACATTTCAAATAATTGATTCGTTTTTTTTTCGACATATTTTTGTTTGTGTCACCATTAGATCTGCCTTGCTTATCGCGGGTGCAGTACTTGCATGAAAACCCTCATACAAATAAGCAGGGCAGCGATATATCGGAGCGGCCAAGGTGTTCACAATATCTGAACACGCACTCTAACGCCCTGACAATAGCGCCTTGCGCCTTAGCCGCTCCGATATATCTTATGGCGACTGTACCTACAAAAACCACACACACATTGACTGCAAGAAACTTATCTATCACGATCCGTGGTCGCACGTTTGAAATTATTACTGGGTACTGTAAACCTGCGCGTTGCTGATCTAAAAGTAATAGGTGGTGATTTAACAGAAAGTAACGATAATTTCTGTTTCTAAAGATGTGAAAATGTAGGTTTGTAGGCAGATCTAATCTCATATCATATGATATTTGAAATACGTCAGTATAAAAATAATTCTAGACTAAGCCTTTCTACTTGGGAACTTTAAACATTGAGCATTCCGCAAAGCATTTTATAGAAAAAGCAAGTAATGAACATAACCTTAACCTTAACTAAAATCTTGCACAAAGTTAGACTACATTGAAATAAAATATTTAGGTCCCAGTAAAATTTGCTAGTGCAAAAGAAAAGCGGAGACCACCCAAGAGCCATTTAAGCCGTAAAAGTCCTACGAGCCTACATTCCGGGCATTAATATCCTATTCGACCGATGTGATGCTGTCCCGCTTCCGGAAGAATTTCCTCCCCTTTTCCCAGAATGCCCTCGTTGTGGGAAATTACCATTGCTCTGTGCATTTCTCAATTATTTTTGTAATGGCCTTGTTTTCTTGCCGGAGTCCTGCAATATTGATATGGATTCCATGTTCCCGCCTGTTCCCAGCTCCATTTATAAAAGAGCTTTTCTTTTAAATCCATCTTCAGACGCTCACTTATCATTGTATCTCTTGTTGTACTTACTAGGCATTTGGTATCTTTTGCTGTTGTGATTAAATGAAAAAGGGCCCTAGGTTAAATAAGTTATAAGGTGTCGAAATCTCAAAAAGACATCGATAAAAAAGGGGTTCTGAGGAAAAAAGTAAGCAGCGGACAATCTATCGACAAGTGTTTAACGGTATCGTGAGTTTAATAGCTACCTATTGATTTTGGCCTATGATTTTGGCCTACAATTGAACTATTAAGATTGTGTAAAACCATAGTATTTGCTTACTCGTGCAGACATTAATAAGTTATGTAATGTAAACTGTGTTTGTAAAATTTTTAAGAAAATATTTTTGTTTATTAGGTATGTTGATTTAGTCGGTTACAAGATGGGGTCACAAGTTGTGGGAAAATTAAATAATGAGTTTTGGAACGTAATTAAAATTTAAAATTTTGTTTTGGCTTTCGGGAAAGAAAATTATTTCAGCTGAAATGTAGGTTGAAAGCATTTCCTAGGACCTTGTATACGTACTGCTAATTATGCCTTCACTTCCTGGTTTATGAAAGCCTTGATGCTATTCATAAGATTCCGTTTTTTCTGTGTCTTTAAAAAACCCAGGCAATTTTAATTTTTCGCCCATGTAAACTAGCTAGCTAGAAGAAAACGTGTGTGCTTTTTATAAGAGATTATTCAGTAAAATCGCGTAAATTTCAAAGTAAGATAATTATTTTACTCTTGTTCATGGAGAAGAATTTGTATCTCGAAGAGAAATAATAAAATAAAACGATCTTTTTTTTTGTTACCTACTCACTTATGTCCTGTCTCTGTTTCTAACATGTATTTTTCTTTGTGGTGCACAATAAAGTATTTTATTAAATTGTTATTATTTTATTTCCAATTCAGTAAAAAACACAGTTTCGAATAGTGTACTTACTTGGAATTTTGTTGCGTAGTTCCACAATATCATATTTCACGCTGTTGCATTATAAATGCATGGAAAAATATTGCAAAAGTTGGTGCAGGGAAGAATTTATATACAAAGAAAATTGCGGCGGAAGATAAAGCACAGCGGATGTGATTTTTACAAAATCGCTGTTAAAGTCAACTATAGTTAATAAATTATTTCTTGTATATTTCTATCTCGGAAACAGCTCTAACGATTTCGATAAAATATGCTATATGGGGGTTTTGGGGGACGAAAAATCGATCTGGATAGGTCTTATCTCTGGGAAAACGCGCATTTTTGAGTTTTTATATGTTTTCCGAGCACCTCGGTCTCCCAGATATTAAGTTATATATATGCCTCTCGGATAGCTAACTTATGTCATTTTATGTTTCACTGCACTAAGTATTGAAATTCTCTATCTGATTTTAAAAATATTTCAAAAGGATAAGAATAGATGACTTTCTCGTTTTATTACATCGGTAAAAATAAGTAGGTAACTAATAAAAAGCATATCTTATTATTTTTGGAATTTATAGGTGATTTTCGTAACTAGCGGACATTTTGAAATAATCTGCATTACCCGAAT
Source organism: Cydia amplana (assembly GCF_948474715.1). Taxonomy (NCBI): domain Eukaryota; kingdom Metazoa; phylum Arthropoda; class Insecta; order Lepidoptera; family Tortricidae; genus Cydia; species Cydia amplana. Next base: position 8,389,724 of record NC_086085.1, read on the forward strand.
ACATCTTTTAAAATTAAACAATTGTATCACAACAAAAAAAGTCAGGACGTGAATTAATTTTTTTGGGTATATAAGTACAAGTTTGTAAAGGTTTTGTAAGTAACATCGATTACATTTTTATTTTTATGTCACTGGATGAAAAGTTTTTTTTACTAACTTTTATAACTCAACCCACACGAGAGTTCTTTTGGAGATTTTTAGTAACTCTTTAGTGTCGCACCTTCATCACTAGAGTAGACAGAGTCAATAAACCTTTTTATGCAAAGATTGACACGTACCTTTCAAGACCTGTGTCCTTAATCCTTATTGTTAAGGCTTGACTGCTTTAAACTACACATATATTTTTAGCGCTGTTTGCGCAGGTGTTAAGAGGTAGGCACAACATTAAGTTTCAGAACGTATAAGTATGTACATACTCGTACGTGCCGTGTGGTGGCCGGCTTTAGAATAGCGCCAACCCTCACATGGAATAAGGGTGTCGTACGAGGCGACTAAGTCCACAAACGAAGCAAAAAGCTGTTTCGTCACAGGGGAGATGGACCTCTTAGCATTGGCTTGCAATCCATCTAGGAGAAGGATACTCCAAAATTAAATCCCGGAATGGAGTTACTGTAAGGCGCGAGTAGGGTCCAACCTGAAATAAGCGGCAGATTCCTGCAGCCGACCTGCCTCCACACGTATAGGCTCGCCTTTCCTGTGGGTTAAGACAGTGAAGCCGAGAGGGTAATGCAGAGTGCTGGGCATCCCTGCGTTTCTTTAATTACGTCCCAGGCGGTGTTAAGTCCGGAGAGGTCATTGTCTCTCCGATTTGCACCATAAATTGTCTGCAATAGACGCAAAGACCAATGGATGGACTCGTACATACACAAATATAATTTATCATCAACATTATCTCATTTTCTTACACTGCTGTAGACACACGTCTCAGAGTAAATAATCTCGCGATATATATTCTCATTGCGGCCGTACAGTCGAGGACAAACTCGTTACGTTGAAAAATTACACTAATGTGGTACTATATTAACTCCCCTTTCCACGGACCCTTAACCCCAAGACACTGTTATTTCTCCGCCTCATAATAAAGATCAATGTGTTCGTACTTGGCGTGAAACCATATTTGTCCTACCAGGATTGAAGTAAGTACTGTAATTTAATAAGTACATCAGTTATCAAACAGGTACCTAATTCACAAGAGATATTATAAGCAACATAGGTAAACTAAGTACAGATGTGGTGCATATTAATTGTTTTCCATCGTATTTTTCTCGGAAACGTTCGTACTTTTTGTACCGAGAGTAGGGTTTGCAATCCGGATCCGAAATGTATGATATTATCCGGATCTGGATCCGGATCCGCGGATATTCCCATACATTTCGGATCCGTCGTGCAAACCCTAACCGACAGTGACTGAAATAGCAAGACACGTTGGTACGTTTCCGTGAAAATACGATGGAAAATAATTATTCATTACATCTGTATCTTACTTCATTCCATCTAGAAAAAAGGGCAAAATAACGTACCTGAAGCCATTTCACCCTAGTGATGTTCTCCTCCGTCACCGTAAACGCTCGCCTCTCCCCCGCCTTGTACGTGTCATCGTAGTACAGATACTCCGTGAACGTCAGCCCAGTAGTGGTGTACTGCTGCGTGAAGTATATCGATATAGTTCCCGTGTCGTTTAAACGCTCGATCACCCACTTGCACTTTATTGGCGTCGTGAAGGCGTTGGGGAAATTAGGAGTATGAATTACGCCAAAGGAGCCTATTGGGCCTTTAAAGTGGCCCCCACATGTTTGGGGACCCTGGTGTTCCCGGTCTTTTTCGGAGTAGACGGTGGGCACTATAGATGTGATGAGTGTGATGCCGATTAGTCGGTTCATGGTTAGCCTGAAACAAGAAAAACACGAGTATGAATTTCCTGGCTGGTTTAGCATAGTCTCTACACAGTTCAATATTAAAATAATTAAAAAATGCCAACTGCTCTGTTTTCTACGTTTTTAGAAATTCAAACCCGTAGCGGAATCATTTTCCGGTTACGTCTGTTCTACGTTAATATTTAAACGCCCAGAGGGCTCTCCCTGGATATACTACCTACCGAAACTAGATGTTACGTAAAATACAGAATGGTATTTCCAAGCTATATCAAATCACTTAGAAATAAGATAAATGTTTTAAGTGATTATTCCGATAATTGTCAGCTCCTTTGCCATGCCTATAAAAAGTAAAATTTAAAGTACCAACTTATGAGCCAGTAATGCCAGTATCAAGCACTGTTTATTTACGAGTACGTTATACCGATACGTGCCTAAATTCGGATAATGTGTAGACATCCTTCCGTAGGTTAGGTAGTATTTATTATATATGTGCGCCGGGAGAACTAGTCGATAGAAACTTTAAGCCTAACGACCCATATTTTACTAAACTCTAGACAGCCGTGAGATCCTTTGCCAAATTGTTACAAATTTAATCAATGTCTAGACTGAATACGTGCACTAACAGTTTGACTATGTACAATACAAGATAATAATTTATTTCGACGATGACATGCGCGAATGCTTAACTTACATACCTAAAAATGAAGCAAACAAATAATTAGACAATATACGAAGCTTCTTATATCACTTCTAATAGAGGAATCATTAGATTTGTTGGAGCTCATCTAGAGGCTACGAGAACCAACTATTTTCATGGACTTGCAATCGGCTCTCGTACGAGTAGCTTAGAATCTGACTGATTACTAGTTAATTATCTTAAATATACAACCAATATAAACTTTGCCGCGAAGATCGGCGAGCGACGAGTGGCGATTGCGCAAGGCTAAGGCCCTGGTCTCCTATAAACGCCATCGGCCGCTTACAGCGTCTGCGTCACGATGCTTACTATAGAGATGTACTGTTGTGGTCTGTTTTAGACGTCGACGTCAGCGTCTTTTTTGTTCAAAAACGTTGACGCTGACGCCAGACGCCGCGTACAGCATAAAATAGGAGACCAGGGCCTAAGGGCCACCCCACATCTAGCGTCTTTCGAGCGTCGGCGTCTACCGGCGTCTGGTCAGCGCTATGGAAAATGACGTCGCTGCGCAGTTGCGTCGACGTTGCGTCGAGCAGCGGCCTTAGAGTTGTAGACGCCGACGCTCGAAAGACGCTAGATGTGGGGTGGCTCTAACGTAGTATGGCATTTTAAACATTACTATTAGCCCATTGAAGATGCGGTTGTGCTAAATATTAAGTTACAATAAGATATTTACAGATAATATAATACAGGATCCTACTATAATCATGAATATCATATATCCATTAAACTATAAACATCAGCTATTTTAAATTATTTCCGATTCGTAACTACATTTCCGGTCTGTACCTATAGTAATGAAAAATTTGACGCCAGCCGGCAATTTTACAAACAAGAGCCCTGTTAGAAGGCAGCATAATTTTTTTACCTACCCACAAAATTTAATCCCAACTTCATATTTGACACACACTAACTTTTTAACAACACAGTTTACAAATAACAAATATATAAAGAGTGAAAACACTGAAAACACACAACGCGGTTTCCAAACCTGTGTAAAACAAATACCAGTCGGCAAGGAGTTCTACGTAATCTAAGCAAATAAATTGGTAGTTTCGTTCGAGTCTCTTCCTGATTACCTTGGCGCGGTGAACCGCTACGGTGTGGTTTCATTAGCGCTCGCGGTTGTCTATCTTTAGGTCTACCTACACCCTCAGAGCAGTGGCAACGATAATGTTTGGTTGTGAGTACACCTCTAATGTTGTATGCTATAGTAACAATGCAGCACAATACGCACTTCAATAATAAATTTTAAAAAAAAAAACAGATAGTAAAGCGCAACTACATTGTCTTATTGCCAAATAACGTTATTTGTCAGTATAGTAATATAGCGTGGCAGTGAGTCTGCACTTTTGTCTCAGGCGACGCTGCTTGACACGGTTGTATATTGGACCATACTTCTCTTAAGCTGGACTGATACCCTAGCCACGATAATTCCTGGGTATGACCAAAAGGGGAGGGACAAAAGATAGCTCCGGCGGTCCAGTTTGTGACCTATATTTAGGGCTCATTTAGACGGCGCGCGAACTCGTATACGATTTTAGGTAGTTACATTGCGGGTCATTAAGTTTACGTCAATTCAGCCGACCGATCCAATGACTCAAGGTAATGAAACTCGCACTGTCTAAATGAGCCCTTACAGCCCAATAGTACAAGCGAGATCACAGAACAAGTTAGAATGGCGATGCGAGCAGGGTACGTGTCGCCGCCGGTTATGAGCAAACGCTCGCATGCTAGTACTCGCCCGCGCTGACCGAAAAACGTAAACATGCCTTTTGCGACACAATAACGTGTCAGATTAAGAAGCCAGACATCAAATCTGTCTAAAGGAGGCGTATCCATTCACAAGGCACACAAGTTTTTACTACCGTTGCGCGAGTGTTAGTAAATGTGGAGAGGAACGAGCGGCGACACCGGTTCCGATACTAACTGCGCGCGATAGCCGTTCTAGCCTCTTTAATATGTTCTGTGAGCGAGATGCACCAGCGAGTGATGTCAAAAATAAATACATCAATTTACCTACTAGTTCTGCCTTCAAGCCACGGTCTAATGATGTAATTCTGAAAGTTGTTATCCAACTTCAACGTCAGAAATCACATTACATAGTTTAGCTTGCTGCGCGGCGTTTCAACAAACATTGAACTGCAAAATCGTTGGAATCCCTAACAACGCCCTGAAGGCGTTTTCATATTGGACGTAGAGTTGATACCATGTTATTAACTGTACGTTCTCAGTAAGCTTACTTGGATACGGGGAAATGTGTGTGCAATGTGTCTTAAATGTATGTTCGTCGTAGTGTTGGATAGGTCTCTCAAAACGAATAGAGGCCTTCAACAACAATTTTTTGACGAAGTATATATTTTCGGAATTAATCGCTCAGAAAGAAAGAAAATGTGTCCCACCTTCTAACTTTTGAATCCTGGGTCCAAAAAATATGGTGAAATCGTGAAAGTAAACACTTAATAAAGACTTTCGGTTTTTAACACAACCGTTTTTAAGTTATCGCAATAATACTTTCCTTAGTAAAAAGACGTACAAAGCCATGCGAAAGTAAGTTACTTGTATTGTACATGATATTTACTTACCTACTAATAGACTATACAGGGCGTCCCACGGCGATGCCACATGGAGGGAAAGTACCTTAAATATCATAGATAGCATATTTTGCTGAAAGAAGACTTCATTTTATTTTTAAAACTTAGTTAAATTGCATTCATACTTTTTTTTATAAACTGCAAAATCGTTGGAATCCCTAACAACGCCCTGAAGGCGTTTTCATATTGGACGTAGAGTTGATACCATGTTATTAACTGTACGTTCTCAGTAAGCTTACTTGGATACGGGGAAATGTGTGTGCAATGTGTCTTAAATGTATGTTCGTCGTAGTGTTGGATAGGTCTCTCAAAACGAATAGAGGCCTTCAACAACAATTTTTTGACGAAGTATATATTTTCGGAATTAATCGCTCAGAAAGAAAGAAAATGTGTCCCACCTTCTAACTTTTGAATCCTGGGTCCAAAAAATATGGTGAAATCGTGAAAGTAAACACTTAATAAAGACTTTCGGTTTTTAACACAACCGTTTTTAAGTTATCGCAATAATACTTTCCTTAGTAAAAAGACGTACAAAGCCATGCGAAAGTAAGTTACTTGTATTGTACATGATATTTACTTACCTACTAATAGACTATACAGGGCGTCCCACGGCGATGCCACATGGAGGGAAAGTACCTTAAATATCATAGATAGCATATTTTGCTGAAAGAAGACTTCATTTTATTTTTAAAACTTAGTAAAGTTGCATTCATACTTTTTTAATTTTTTTTGAAAAAAAAAATGTATGGAAAAAAAATTATCGCGTCATTGGAGGAAAAGTACCTTAATTATTGTAAATGAACATCTTACTGAAAGAAGACATTATTTCGATTTAAAAAAACAAGTTGAATTGCATTTTAAATAATTTCATGGTTAAACCGGGAATCGAACCCGCTACACGAGAAAAAAAAATACCTTGTAGCTTTGTCATACCGATCGAAAGGCTTCAATGTGAGAATTATTTTTTTGCCAAATAACATAGTGTTGGAAACAAAAGGAAGACCATTATTTTTTTCATTTGATGTGAAATTTTGGTTAGAATAATGACATTCCCGTATGGGCATGCAACTAATCTTTCATTTTAAAGTACCTAGCATTTGATAAATTGATTTAATTTTGTATTAAAAATATTAAAATGCATGGCCTTTATTTTTATTTCGTTATTTAGCAAAAAAGTAATTCTCACATTGAAGCCTTTCGATCGATATGACAAAGCTACAGGGTATTTTTTTTTCTCGTGTAGCGGGTTCGATTCCCGGTTTAAACATGAAATTATTTAAAATGCAATTCAACTTATTTTTTTAAATTGAAATAATGTCTTCTTTCAGTAAGATGTTCATTTACAACAATTAAGGTACTTTTCCTGCAATGACGCGATATTTTTTTTCCATAAAATTTATAAAAAAAAGTATGAATGCAATTTAACTAAGTTTTAAAAATAAAATGAAGTCTTCTTTCAGCAAAATATGCTATCTATGATATTTAAGGTACTTTCCCTCCATGTGGCATCGCCGTGGGACGCCCTGTATAAAGTTAAAATGCGATGTTCAATGAAGTAAGGACGACACGAGTCTTAAAAGTCCAAATAAGGCGTACCTAGAGCGCTTTTGAACTAAAAACAAATCTTCCTTATCAACAGAGTTACCCCATATAATAATTCCGTACCGTATCGCAGAGTATATGTACCCATTGTATGACATAATTGACATAAAAGAGAATAGGAGAATGCGTATGTCAATATAAGTGATGATGTGGACGTGACGACTGGTAGTCATGCTTTTTATGTAAAAAAAGCTGCACTTTTGGAGGAAAGCAAGCCGCTTTGCACGATGATAGTGGAGGCCCATTAAAACATTTTTTTTTTTCGAAGAACCCGTAATTTCGTCCCTTAGGGGCCGAGGTGAAGCGAGGCCTGATAAAAACAGAAAAAAAAATCCTACAAGTTTCACGGATCATCCAATTTCGTTAAATTTGGTGTCAATTGAAAGAAAATTACATTTTTAATTAAAAAAAAAATTATAAAAAAAATAAAAAAAATATTTTTAAAGAAAAATAGTGTGAAAAGATTGAAAACCAATTTTTTCCTTTTACGGTTTATTTGTGCAAATAGTCTCTTCCACATTGAATAATGTTTAGAAAAAAGTACTGTACCATAAAATTAAACACATTTTTCATCATATACTGAAAACCGCATCAAAATTGGTTAAGCAGTTTATGAGATCCATGTTTCAGAAGTTGGCTTAGTTTTATTTATTTATTTTATAGACCAAGAAGCATGTAAATCATAGTAAATTTTAAGTATTTTGTGGGTATTTACTTTATCTATTTTTAAAATATGTGTATATATTCACAAAAAAACTAGACAAGTGCGAGTCGGACTCGCGCACGAAAGGTTCCGTACTATTACGCAAAAAACGGAAAAAAAATTACGTTTGTGGTATGGGAGCCCCACTTAAATATTTATTTTATTCTCTTTTTAGTATTTTTTGTTATAGCGGCAACAGAAATACATCATCTGTGAATATTTCAACTGCCTAGCTATCACGGTTCATGAGATACAGTCTGATGTTTACCAGTTCTGTTCCGTTTGGACAGACGGACGGACAGATGGACAGACGGACAGCGGAGTCTTAGTAATAGGCTCCCGTTTTTACCCTTTGGGTACGGAACCCTGAAAAGGTCTATTCGCCTTCATTCGTGTTATATTTGTACTTTTGTGGATGGGTAATTAATTAATACTCCATCATGAAAAACACAAGAACTTTTATTTCGCAAGAAACATAGAACTAAACTGAAACACTTCAAACATTGACAACTGTCACAAAAAGCCATAGACTAATCCTATTCATAAACAAAGAGTATTTATTGTTACTACACTCTCCCCCACATAGTAAATAAATGTTTTTTTAAGTAAATATAACTATTCTAAGCTGACTACATTTTAGTAGCTGATTGGTGTGCCGTTTCCAACTTTGCCCCTCAACTTCAACCTCATAGGTCACACCGCGTACAATAACATTCGAAATGACCCCAAGCGACCACTTCTTTTTATTTATGCGGTAGTCCCTTGCCATAACCTTCTCCCCGGACAGAAATAGTTCACTATCATTACTATATTTCATTATTTCATCCGTAAGCGAACAAGGTACTATAATGACACGATAACCCCATAACAAACAGTCCTGGTCCGTGGTGATAGAAAAATAACAATCATATTCTCGTCTTAAATTATTGCTATCAGGCCATACATCTCTACAGAATTGAATGATGTTACACAATATGATATAGTAAAGACAAAATTTAAGTACAGAGAACCATTTTTTTCCTATAATTTGTGGTAATCCATCCTTTACAATATACAATATTTGTTTTTCTACATTATTAACAGTTTCATATGACAAACTTAAGTCTTCCAAAGCATCCAATGGCGTTGAGGTGGATTGGTCAAAATTTGTAAAAATTACATTTGGTTGCTTTATTTCTAAATTTGGAAAATCTTGCTCCTTATCAGAACATGTAATGGTACTCACATCTGCTCCGGTGTCAACCTCAAACTCCGACAATTTTCCACTTACTTGAACATTTAACATTGCCGATGGAATCCTCTCTTGTTCACTAAAACAAAACATATCATAGAGTTCCGGTCCCGGAGTGTCATTTTTCTGCATACACTTTTCCTCTTTAACAGTTGAATTGTAAGTCATCACCTGATCAGCTATTTTTAAGGTTTTCATCCTCCAATTACCTTTATTTAGGTTACACATTTTGAAAATGTGACCCTTCATACCACATTCGCTACAGAATTTCCCTCGCAAAGTGCATTCGGCTCTCATATGCCCTTGTTTTCCGCAACAAAAACAAACTCCAGAGCTTCCTCCTACCTGTGGTTTAAATTTGCTATCCTCATGTCGCGGACCATAGCCTCTGTCTCTTTCTACCTTGAAAATTTGTGGTTGAGTCTCTTTTTCTTCACTCTTGTAGGTTAAATTATATGCGGTCTCCACAGTTTTTCCAATTTCCATTAATTTCTCCAACGGTAGGTCTGCCTGTTTAAGCATTTCAAACTTCACTGCTTCATACAATGTGCCATTTAGGAGTCGTTCTTTGAGCTCTTCGTTGAGATTTTTGAAATTACAATTTTTGGACAACTTCTTTAGTTCAAGTATGTATTTGTCTAAATTTTCGTCTTTTTTCTGGTTTCTCTTTCTGAATTCAGCTTGTTCCAGTGCATAATTTTTAACAGGATGGTAATGTTTTTCCAATTTTTCACAAATTTGCTCGTATGTGAGAGTCACTGGTGAGTCTGGAGTGCATATAGTTGTAAGAAGCTCGTAGACACTCGCTCCAAGTTTTGTGATAAGTAGTGGTACTTTTTTACTGACATCAATGTCATTTAATATGATGAAACACTCCAGTTGCTCTTTGTATGCATTCCAGTTGCCTCCGGTAAAAACTTCCAGGCTCGAAATCGAGTTCATATTATAATATAATCCCGAAGGAATCGTCGAATATCCTCAATCGAATTACGTTAGTCGCTTGTTTTTTTTTCACAACCTCAAAACTACACACTCGAAATTAAACACATTCACTTTTAACTATTATTTATGTTTTCACACGTTGTTCGTAGTCGTCTCGTCGCCAGATTGTTATATTTGTACTTTTGTGGATGGGTAATTAATTAATACTCCATCATGAAAAACACAAGAACTTTTATTTCGCAAGAAACATAGAACTAAACTGAAACACTTCAAACATTGACAACTGTCACAAAAAGCCATAGACTAATCCTATTCATAAACAAAGAGTATTTATTGTTACTACAATTCGTACTTGGCTCACATGGTACGCTGCACGCAACGTATGTTTGTGAAGTGCAGCTTGAGTTGAGGGAAGGTTATTAGTTACAAGTTTATTCTTTACTGTAAAAAACCGTTCTGTGCTCTGCATGTACATCATACAATTTAATAAAATGGTTTCTAGGGAACCAAATAAGCTTATAAACGCAGGAGGTACTTCAGGATGCTACTGGTCGCTGGACGTGTTGGAGTCTCAGGGCCTAAATAGGGCTGACGGAAAAAGGCCAGATGGTTTGACACTGCTGAAAACGCAGCCCCATTTGGGATGCGACGTATGTAAGCACACTTGCCCCTTCACACCTCAGCCACAGGGGGCGTCGGAGCAGCCGCCGAAAATGCAGCAAAACTTAAACGAGCGAAATATTCCAATTTGGAGCCTGCCTACGAATTTGTACATAGGTACCAGTAGCCGTAGAGACAAGCGGCTCTTAGTGTGCTGAGGCAAAAAAAAACAATCAATAAGTTAAGACATGACGCCTACGTGAAAAAAGGGGCCACCCCAGGTCCGACGCATATTTAGTGTACGACACGTCGTTAGCCACACAGCGAAGAAACGCTAGCAGCGTTATAGGCACAAGCTCATCGGAACCATCTACCGCAAAAGTACTGCAAGTTCCCGGCCCTAATTCTGCATCCAAAAAGGAGCCAAACAGGATGATCGATCCACTATCTCCAAAGCTGTTTACCTCTTGCCTACAGGAAATCGTCCAGAAGCTGGTGGCTAAATGGGAAACAATGGGCATTGACGTCGGCGAAATAAGGTTGAAAAACCTGCGTTTTTCCGACGACATAGTCTTGTTTTCCCACACTGCACCTCATTTAGAGAAAATGTTAGACATTAGACCAGCAAGTCTTGAAGTCGGATGTCGGATTCGAAATGAACAGGACAAAAACCCAGTTAATGGTCAATGGCGTGAAACGTAGGGTCACGGTAGATGGGCAGGATATACTTACAATTTCGTTGACGAATATACCTGCATGGGCCAGATAGAATCCTTCGATAATATGCAGTCCAAGGAAATCGATCGACGCATCGAAAACGCCTGGAAGAGCTTCTGGTCCACGAAGGGCCATCTTCCACTGGCATCAAAACACAAACACTTCAACTTGTGTATCCTTGGTTATCCTAACAACCTACAGCGCATAAACTTGGTCATTAACAGAAGCCCAATAGTCCCGACTCAAGAATATGACAGTACTAAAAATCGCCATGTAAATAAAACTTAGCCAAATTCGAAAACTTGAATCTCATACACGGCTTAACCGATTTTGATGCGGTTTTCAATATAAGATAAGAAATAGGTATGTTTCATTTTATCATTTAGTGCTTTTTGTAGACTTTTTTCTATATGGAACACACTATTTGCAAAAATAAAGTGTAAAAGGAAAATAATAGGTTTTCAATTTTTTTTACATTATTTTTGTATTGACATATTTTGTTTTAATTTTTTTTTACGAGAAAGAAAGTAATTTTCTTACAATTGACACCAATTTTAACGAAATCGGAGGATCCGTAAAATTTGTAGATTTTTTTTTCTGTTTATAACAGACCTCGCTTTACCTCGGCTCCTAAAGGACGAAATTACTGGTTCTTCGAAAAAAATCGTTTTATTGAGCCTCCACTATCATCGTGCAAAGCGGCTTGCTTTCCTCTCAAAATGCAGCTTTCGGGCAAAAAAGCTTCATAACCAGTAAGACTATGGTAGCAAGTTTTCATTGCAATATCTTTTCAATATTTCCTGGCCTACTATGTAAGCACCTAAAGTGAACCAAATTCTGGAACTTATTGTTTGCGCTATTTTTTCACAATCTCATGACGTGTGATCGGAATTTCAACATGTAGAAGATCGCTTGTTTGCTCATAGTCAGAGTGCCCGATTCGGATTTTGAACTATTAGACATCACCAAGACATGTCAGTGTCAAACAAGTGTCAAACGTTTTTGTTTGAAGAAACGTCACTTTTGGCACTTGTTTGACACTGACATATCCAATCTATATCGTTTGGATATCTAATATTTGACGTATCTTAAAATTCGAATATGGCTGGCAGTCTTAGTTTTTCTTTACCCGTATTCAGATATAAAATTTAAATCTAATATAACTATTACAGTTTTTCCATTTTCCATTCTTCGCACTCGCACACATAGATAGGTAATGTAATTGATATGTGGATCAAATACGACTAGCCTTTTATATGATGATTACTTAAGATAAACTTCTGTTTTTGTTTTGTTAGGTATATCTTAATGCTTTGTAGTTTTTTTGTGTTTTGGCTAAGCTTAAGAATCCTAACATTACGAGGGGTGATCCAAAAGTAATGATAATCAGTATGAAAGAGACATAAAATATTTAATAAAATAATTTATTTTTCTACGTAATCTCCTTCCAAGTCTACACACTTAGACCATCGTTTCTCCAAACCACGAATTCCTTTAAAAAAAAATCTTTTTCTTGACCCTCCAAAAATGCCTCCACAGCGGCCATTACCTCGCCATCATTCAAAAATTTGTTGCCTCTAAGATCTTCCTTCAGCCGTGGAAAGAGATAAAAGTCGCTGGGGGCTAGGTCTGGCGAATATGGGGGTGTTCCAGCAATTCGAACCCTGAATCACGGATGGCAGCCATCGCAACGCCGGCCTTGTGGGGCGGTGCGTTATCCTGGTGAAACAGGATCCCAGCTCGAAGTTTACCCCGCCGCTTTTCTTTGATTGCCTCTCTCAATCTGCGTATTTGGTCAGCGTAGTAGGAGCCCGTAATAGTGGTTCCCTTTTCCAGGTATTCGATCATTATGACTCCCTCAGCATCCCAAAACGCTGAAGCTATGACCTTACCAGCGGAGCTTGCGACCTTGAATTTCTTCGGTGTAGGGGAAGACGCTCGCTTCCAGGTCATGGATTGCTGATTCTCAGGATCGAAATGGTGGATCCAAGACTCGTCCATGGTTACAAACCGACGCAAAAATGTTTCGGGATCAGTTTGATATTTGTCAAGATTAGACCTCGAAATCTCACATCGTATTTTCTTTTGTTCAGCCGTTAACATTCTAGGCACCCAACGAGCGCAGACTTTTTTCATGTGTAGTTCATCAGTTAAGAGTCTTTGAATGCTGCCATACGAGATGCCTGTGAGCTCAACTAGATACCTGATAGTCATCCTTCTATCTGTTAAAACGAGATCATGAATTTTTTTGACGTTTTCTCCAGTAATGGCGACAGATGGACGGCCTTCGCGATGTTCATCTTGAGTGGATGTTCTTCCCAAGTTAAACTCCTTTGACCACCGTGCCACTGTGGAATACGGCGGAGCGGACTCGCCCAGTGTTCCCACTAATTCAGCGTATATATCTTTAGTACACATTTTTTTCAAACAGAAGTATTTAATAACCGCTCTCATCTCAGTTTTCTCCATTTTTGCGTTATTGTTCCGACTGCTCGTGAAAAAACAGCTGCAACTCTCTGACAGATACATATTTTTTAATTTTTATTTTTTTAATTTACTAAGGAGTCTTTATGGCCAGGCCTATTTATTTTAATCCGATTCAATAAGTATTCAGTTATCATTACTTTTGGATCACCCCTCGTAAGTATAAAATGTAAGTTATTTAAGTCCATTTGTATTGTATTAAGTACACCTGTTGGCAAATCTTAATAAATAAAAAAATATTCATATGCTGCAGTATATTGTCAAATAAGAAAAAACACCTTTATTATTTTTTAACAATTTGACACAACCTCCCAACGAAAATGTCCGCTCGCGAAAAATGAGTTTTCAGCATTATTTTGATACATGAAATTCACATTTGACAACAAGGCCAGAATTACTAGTATGTTTGTCCGTGGCAGTCCTAAATTTCCTGCAATAATACTGGTGTCCTCGTGTGTAAACAGCTTTAGTTTCATTTTACCTTGGGCGGTCTTTCTCAAAGGAAATATTTTTCTAAAGTTACTTGTTCTATGTAACAGGTTTTTGCAAAACGAGTCAGGTAAGAGTGTATTTTTTTCCTGGAGTGTTTTATTTCTTTATATCGAGTTTGCGGTTTTACCTGGTTTTTGATAGGTACAACTTTGTTAATAAAGTACCTACCTACCTAATATATTATCATTATAAATAAATAGTAGTAAATTTGTTGATATGTAAATTAATAAACATGACAAATATGCGGCATCTACGAGTATAAGTTTTCGCTTAACTTGGACGGCAAATTTAAAGTTCATTGTGATTTGGTGGCATAGCCGAAACTATATGTATATATATATACCCATGAAAATAAGTCAATGTTTTTTAAATTTGGGAATTTTTATGCAATTTCTACACAAGCCTTTTAGATCCTAATAGAATAAGAAGGGTGTCCCAAAATCTCCATAATATATTTTTTGTTTCTTCATCCAAAGTCTATAAAAATGATAAATATAATCGAAATAGCTTGTGATTCTGAGTAGAAATAACACAAATAAAAAACAATAGATTTTTATTGTATACCCTAATTTTTTATTGTATGACTTTAAATTAAACGACCCGCCTACCTCATCGGATTATTTGTATTCTTTTATTCAAATACACAACTATGTCAGCCGTTACTCATTACTCAACCCACTGCACCCACAGATGCACCTAACTTCACAACAAAACTGAAGCCCGCCCTCGGCCCATTTGTCTGAAGAACAATGTGGATAATTTAAGCAGATACGCGAGCCGGAAAAATGTGCAGCCTGCAACGAAATCTCACGTTCCCGCTATATTGCACTTCATAGCGGGCCGGAAAATAAAATATATTTCACGTTAGTATATTACGTACATTTTAATTTTGAGAGATATCTCATAATATTTTCACGCTTTTATTTACTATTTTTTAGGTTGGTTTTTTGTTACTCTACTTAGTTTTAGTTTTAACAAATAATTAGGTACTTATCTGTTACCAACAGGCGCCAGAAGTCCTTTATGGCTGAAAAATCTAGTAATAAACCTATTGGTAAGGTACGTGAAATTGTATCGAATATTAATGCTATAAAAACGTTGACACGGAGAAGCTGTTCTCACTATTACGTATAGTTACGATGGTTATCAATACGACCGTTTTTAGGGTTCCGTACCCAAAGGGTAAAAACGGGACCCTATTACTAAGACTCCGCTGTCCGTCCGTCCGTCCGTCCGTCCGTCCGTCCGTCCGTCCGTCCGTCCGTCCGTCCGTCTGTCACCAGGCTGTATCTCACGAACCGTGATAGCTAGACAGTTGAAATTTTTACAGACGATGTATTTCTGTTGCCGCTATAACAACAAATACTAAAAACAGAATTAAATAAAGATTTAAGTGGGGCTCCCATACAACAAACGTGATTTTTGACCGAAGTTAAGCAACATCGGGCGGGGTCAGTACTTGGATGGGTGACCGTATTTTTGCTTGTTTTTTTTGTTTGTTTTGCTCTATTTTTTGTTGATGGTGCGGAACCCTCCGTGCGCGAGTCCGACTCGCACTTGGCCGGTTTTTCTGTATGTGTGTTACCTCAGAACTCCGTCATTTCTGAACCGATTTGGAAAATTATTTTTTTAGCTAAAGTCCAGGTTGGTTTCATTTTTGTCAAGATCCAGTTCTGATGATGGTATCTATAAGGAATTGAGGGAACGCCACAAATGTTATAGGCAGACTTAATGCGATTTTCGTACTTTCATCAACAAATCAAGCGTTTGCATACAAAAACGTGCCATTTGATGAAAGTACTGATGAAAACCAAAACCTAATTCGCCAACGACGTGCTATTCAGGTTTTTCGATTTTTCTTCTTCGTTAAGTTCGTTAAGCTAATAAGGTTTTTAAAGATTTTTTTTGCCAAGGTCCAGTTCCGATGGTGGGTTCTGTGAGGAATTGGGGATACACCTCAAATCTTGATGTATACACATTGAGACCTTGAAACTAGAAAGGAACCCGAAGCGAGAAACTTTTAACGAATCATGCAGAATCTAATTTGTACTTAAATGTAAAGGTTACATATTTGTGATTTCTCAACATATGTATTCATTATTTATTACATAAGCAGGAACGTGAAATGTATATAAAACATCTGTCTGGATTTTTCACCCTCTTCTCCAAACAAACTCAATTTATAGATGCCTTTCTCTTGCGCACATTAGAAATGCAATGTGATTTAGAAGAACTCACTAGGTATTCCTAATGGATGTAGTTATATTCGTATTTGTTAAGTAAAACCCAGTTGAGGGTAAATACATTAAAATATTAGTTTCGCAGAAACTGCACTCAAATTTTGTAAATTCACCTGAATTTGCTCGCATTTTGGCATCATTCGTATCGCGTTTCGCTCGCACTAAAGTCCACTGTATACCTACTTAATACAAGCGAAATGCAGTGAGACATTTTAAACCGGGATCAATATTCAGAATAGCCACCCTATTCACATGTTACAGCTTGATCTTATTTTGATACGACCTTGAAGATCGCTCACGCTGATTGGAGCATGCGAAATGAAGTAATAGTCCTGTGTGACATGCGCGCCAATCACCAAGACGTTCTTCAGGGTCGTATCAGAATCTGTTCAAAAGCAATACAAGTTGTTAAATCAGAATCGGGTCCCTGGTTGCTGGCATAAAATTACCCAATTGCACATTTCGATGTCCGTACCTGTTCACCCGTGAGACTGTTGGTTTAGGATCGTTGTTTTGATACGGCGATTGTTTTCGAGAGCACGCGGTTTGGCAGGTTTGCATAAACATCGGTTAGCTTCCGTTTCATAAAAATTGCAAGTTTAGGATTTAAATTGGACTGGCTTGTCTGCTGTGTTGGACCTTCCAAATATTACATTTGTTTTGTAGCTGGAATTCGCGATAGAGCGTACGAACTTTTAATTTCGAGCCGTGATATATACACTATTAGGTATGTAAGTACACAATTTTAGCTGTACATAATCTTTATCTCTTATATTATTTATTAATTTTATAGCATAGCAATTTATTTCACATTACAATATTATAATTATAGCATCGTATAAAAACTCTTACATAGTAGAAAATGCTTGTCAGCTCATATTTTCTAGCGAGATATAAACTAACTCGGCAGAAAGTTCAATCTTGAACTATTAATGCGGACCTTAGCTGGAACCGTTTCAGCTGCAACTTTGTGGATCCCATTTATCTTTCTACCAATTCACGAAGAGTTTCGAGTTAAATTGAACTTAAAATCTGTTTGCAAATCAGTACTTCCTTACATGACTGATTTACAAATGTCTTATTGTTCAAACTTACAGGTATAGATACATATTATGTAGTAATAGCAGGAAAATATATAAAAGCCTAAGATCCGTCGATTATATCATTACTTTTCGCATGTGATGAAATCATCATTTAAAGCCTGATGCAAGTAGGTATAATAATTATTTATTAAAATCTTACGTTGCATACTTACACAAATGGCTAACCGATATAATTATTGACGTAATCATACTATGTAATACAATAAGCTAATCAGCCATCTCACACAGACACCATTTCAACTGCAAGTAACATTGTAGTTCCCTCTTGCACATAACACAATACTCGAGAGTAGTACGTATAGGTATAACAATTAGCTATACGACTCTGAAGCATGTTGATTAGGGCTTATTGTACGGTGGGAACAATCGAAATACAGTAAAACGGGGTCACCAGAAATCGCGGGGTGAATAGAGAAAATTTCGGTACTTTCCTTTACATTGTTATATTTTAAAAACTAGACTACCATTGTCAAATATTTTGAGAGACAATTATAGTAGAGTATTCAATCTTTAATCTGGTAACATGAATCAAGCATGAAGATGATCACAAGTAATAAATATTTTAGTAAGTGAGGCCTTGTGAAAATAAGATATATTGCCTGTCTGAACCAAAGTTCATGTCAAAGTTCATGTGAAGTATATGTCAAAACATAGCAGTGAAATACAGGTTAGTTATTGTGTTATTTATAATGTAATAAGTAAGTAAACCAGTTCTTCTAGTGTTTAAATAATAAAAGATAATGCCGATTTTCCTTATTAATTAAAGATAAATGTGCAAAAAACAAACCATAACCGTTTTTACTTCCCAGCGGGGTGATTAGACACGACAACAGGGTGAGAAGACACACCATATGGGGTCAACAGACACGTCATATGGGGTAAAAAGACACGACTGAGGGGTGAAGAGTAACGAATGGGGGTGAATGGAAATATTTATGCTAGGGTTGTCAAAACGTATTTTCTCCAATTTTTGAAATAATACAATAAGTATTTTAGCAATGTTTCATATATTTTGGTATTTAATGTGAGTTTTGAGTTTGAACACTTTTTTCATTGATTTTATGTATTATGATTATGAATATTTATCACTGCTCCTTAAATAATAGGTAGGTAAAAGAATATGCTTCTAGTGTAATCTAAGTTGATTTTTTTTACATACAATTCTCATACGTTTTATGAGTTTAATTATGGTTGATTAATAAAAAAAGTGATTTACTGAAAGTCAGTTTATTTATTTACTTTTATCCTAATAAAAACCTATTTGAAGTTTGTGACAGCCCTGACTGTTTTTTCTAATCACCCCATATGACGTGCCTATCGACCCCGTTTTACGATATGTCGAAATCGGGTAGTTTTTCTTGATTTTCTCTAAAATAAGCGGGTTGAAATTAAAAATAAGTATACAGAATTGAAGAACTAAGCAAGACTCAAATCATGATATCAAAATTATTACTTTTATCATTTGGATTCTTGGTGAAAATCGTCCTTGAAGTTGAAAATCGTGTCTATTCACCCCGTTTTACGGTATTTAATAAATATATGCGTTGAAGCCGCCGCAAATTACATTACGCGATATTAATTTACATCTTTATATAGAACAGCGTGTTTCTGTATAAACGATATTACTTGACTTCATTGCGTGTATTTGTTTGTTTGCTTATTATTCAAATCTTGTCAACTAATTTAAATAAATTTTCTGAATTTCGGTTGAGCTTTAATTTGGTAGGTAAATTATTTATTTGTTGCTTTGGTTTAGTATGAGAAGTAGGTAATTGAAAGAAAGGAAGATATCTATGAGGTACTTACATTATTCTCTTTAAATGGATTAACTTGAATTTGTCAATTGTAAAAATCTAAAATGTGTAGGACCTGATAGGGGTTGATAAATATTTTGAGGGCTATCGTACAAATATAGTTGATTCAGTAGGAATCGCCAGAATAAATATTAATCAATCAATTTAGAAGATAAATGGGATCAATAGGTATGTATAGTATTTTTAATCTGAGATCCCAAATCTGATTAGACAACAATTAAAAGTCAGTTCTGGTTTATCACGCTTCCTTGTTGCATACTTGATGTAAATATTTGTGTAACGATACCTATAGTATTGCCGCTAGTTTTACATCGAAACTAGAGTAACTGTAGTAGAGAGCTACGACCAGATCAAAAAAATCGCAATCACGACTATTCTATAAAAGAGATTCCGAGCATCTAATATATGAGTATAAAATATATTACGCAAAGTAAAAATGTATTACCAACGCACGAAGTAAATATTGTATAAGTAAGTAGATCCTGTGCTGACACAAATTACAAAGTGTCACCGTGGTATGTACATCGTGACTTTAAGTGGTACACCTTTACCACGGGCCTATCTCCCTTGTATATTCACCCCGTAACGACGGAGCCCCGGCAATACGTGTCAACAATGAAATGATACAGGTCGACTGAAAGTGACATAGGGTGGAATCACATCTGTCAGCATCGAGCCGCATTTTATATATGAGAAGTTGCTCGTTAGTATGAAGATGCGTACGCATGCTTTCAGCTTTCCGATGCATCTTCATACGATTTCTCATATATAAAATGGGGCTCGATGCTGACAGATGTGATTTCACCCATATTCCAAAGTATATACATATTGGGCTAGGTCACCCACATTATTTTTATAAATTTTTTAGGTATTAGTTTAATTTTAGGTTCCTTTTTATTGTAAGTTTGTTATTAATTAATTAATTATGTTTATGGTTTTAATAAATAAATAAAATATACTTTGAAATAAAAAAATCCAAATTAAAAAAAAAGCGGCCAAGTGCGAGTCGGACTCGCCCATGAAGGGTTCCGTATTTAGGCGATTTATGACGTATTAAAAAAAACTACTTGCTAGATCTCGTTCAAACCAATTTTCGGTGGAAGTTTACATGGTAATGTACATCATATATTTTTTTTAGTTTTATCATTCTCTTATTTTAGAAGTTAGGGGGGGGGGGGGGACACATTTTACCACTTTGGAAGTGTCTCTCGCGCAAACTATTCAGTTTAGAAAAAAATGATATTAGAAACCTCAATATCATTTTTGAAGACCTATCCATAGATACCCCACACGTATGGGTTTGATGAAAAAAAAAATTTTGAGTTTCAGTTCGAAGTATGGGGAACCCCAAAAATTTATTGTTTTTTTTCTATTTTTGTGTGAAAATCTTAATGCGGTTCACAGAATACATCTACTTACCAAGTTTCAACAGTATAGTTCTTATAGTTTCGGAGAAAAGTGGCTGTGACATACGGACGGACAGACAGACGGACAGACAGACAGACATGACGAATCTATAAGGGTTCCGTTTTTTGCCATTTGGCTACGGAACCCTAAAAACAGGATTCGAATCGAAGTCACTAACAATAAGTCCTCAAGATTGTTATAAAATTTTTGGCAACTGTACTGTAATCTAAAAAAGCGGTACGATATTTCAAACACTCCGCTCTCTTAAACTAAGGCACCTTAATATTTGGGGCATTGTCTATGAGAAGGGACCTTATTGTCTATGGCGCTTACGCCGCTCAGCGTCGCGCGGCATCGACAATAAGCTCCCTTTTCATGTATAACGTCACATTTATCAATTAACAGGCCAATTCGTACGTACACTGACATCTGAATGATGTCATTCAGTTATCTTATGCCTCGCTCGCGCCCAACATGTACCGACATTACCATCAAGTAGGAGCGAAATGCACGATAACTAAGTGTAAGGCCTGAGTGGACGCTCGAGTTGGGCGTGCAGCGGGGCGGGGCGTGCGGCGTGCGTGTTAAACAAATGCAAACGTATAGGAGCGGCCTTAGTGCACGCTGCTCAGATTACTTGTGAGCCCGACGCCCCGCTGCACGCCCCACCGAACGCTCCGCTCCGAGCGTCCACTCAGGCCTTCCACTAAATGACATCATTTAGATGTAATTCTGATGTCAGTGTACGTTCGAATTGTCGTGAAAGCCTCTTCCAGTAAAATGCAATAGTTAAATCATGTTGAAGGAGGCCTCATGTTTATTTACTCCGACAGCGGCATGCGTGTGACGTACAAAGTTAGACGCCACCACTTGATTCACTGCGGATATTCGTGAGGCAAATATTACGCAGTTTGTGATATTAATAATAAAGTCAGTTGAAAAAATAATATAAGAAAAACTTCTTCGGTTGTATGGAACTAGTTTACGGTAAACTTTACCACCAGTCAATAGTTTTATCTCTGACGCATATGAAAAAGCCTAATACCTTTTCTTTAGCATGTCCTTACTACTCTCGTGTAGTCACGTAGCAGTATGGGACCAACCCCGATATCGCAAAAAAAAATGACACCCATATAAAATATCAACATAGTTGTCGCATAGTAAGAGTTGCTCAGTATGGCCCTTAAATTATTGCAGGTGACTAAAACACCCTGTAGGTATTATATATTACTGATTGTTTACAAAATTGATAAAATTATATCTAAAATGTTTTTTATTTGTTTTTATATATGAATGTATCAATGTGAATAAATTGCTACTTTTAGCTTCGAGTAGTTCCGTAAATTCCTTTTAGTGTCTAGGTCTCGCCTTGTCTAGGCAGTAAGTACCGCCTTTTCAATAGCTTTCTGTTTAGTGGAAATAATTTAAGCATATCAAGAAAAAAACCCGTTATTATGCTATTTTCCAGAGTCGAAACAAAATGAAACGCGATAAATATGTTCGGAGCTTTTATTCTTACAAAATTTTATATTACCGTTGGATATTTCATTCGTCCCGAACTTTATGACAGCGAAGAATTGTAGACAAAATAATAAAACAAGTTATTTGCCAGCGGGGGCGCATTGAAATGATATATTGTTATTACAAGCAAAGAAATAATCACCATTTATTTTTTAAGACCGGCATGCTGAATATTCAAATTGCATTATTGGGAGGCATAGGGTGTTCGGTTATGTTAGAGCTAGAGGCTGAACAAATATGCATAGACGGATCGAAACAACCCGTATGAAACAAAATGCGAAATGTTTCCGAATGGCACCAAATAAAAGAGGCTATTAAAACGTCAAGCGACAAAAAACTATCTACTATCTAGCATGCCTTGTACGCCCTACTTTAATAATAATCACAAGAATTGCTCGTTTAAAGGTATTAGATAATGTGAGCGTATATACGTCCCACTGCTGGGCGCAGGCCTCCTCTCATGCGCGAGAGGGCTTGGGCTATAGTCCCCACGCCAGCCAAATGCGGATTGGGGACTTCACATACACCTTTGAATTTCTTCGCAGATGTATGCAGGCCTCACGATGTTTTCTTTCACCGAAAAGCTAGTGGTAAATATCAAATGATATTTCGTACATAAGTTCCAAAAAACTCATTGGTACGAGCCAGGATTTGAACCCGCGACCTCCAGATTAAAAGTCGGACGTCATATCCACTCGGCCGCCCCCGCTACAGCCACAGATCGGCTACAGCCTACTTTAATTTGTCATAAACCGCAAAAACATTGTTGTCGTACAACTATATAGGTATGGTACGTATTATAATCATTTATCTTTAATGCTTAATAAGCAGGTTGTTGGTAGTGGATGCGGTGCTTGATATCCAGATGCACCAAAATACAGGAAACATCCGTAGCATATGTATGTTTTTCTATTACACTGTATTTTAATATTACTTCAGCGCACTGTCGCTGTCTCAGAAATGTGGAAAACGTAAAATGTATGTCGACATACACTGGCATAAATCTTAACTCTATTACTCTCTTGGGATAACAATATGCAGACCCGGAGACTAATGTAGAACACGATACAGAAATGTTGCAAGTTTCAGGAACTTCTACGTCATTCGCGTACCATACGAAATTGAAAAAAAGTACGTTGTGGTAATTTTTGTCATATATATTTTTTTATCATATACGAGGCAAACGAGCAGACGAGTCGCCTGATGGTAAGCGATTACCGTGGCCCATAGTCACCAATACCAGAGGGGTTGTGAGTACGTTGCTGGTCTTTAATATGGGAGTATGCTCTTTTCTTGAAAGTCGTATCGGTCCGGAAATACCGCATTCCTCAGTTTAGCTGTGCCAGGCAAGAAGTTTCTGGAGAAGCGCACAGTATAGTAGAATACACTCATAGCACTGTTGACAGTTTTTTTATTAATCAAGCCACACTTTAATCATATTTTTATTGTACATTTTTACAATAAGTACCTACAACTGAAAACAAACAGACTGTATGAGCACATGCAGCGAAGATATGATTAAATAGCCTATTTCCCGAAGGCCAATAACACTGATATGGCCAATTAAGAGGGAATTGGTCAATTTGTTTTGGACATCATTGTAACTGCCCATCCGTCATGCGAGCCGTGAAAAAGTTCCGACATCAATCAACGACACCGTACAATTATTGGGGTTCCGTTCGTGAAGTTGTGAGAAAATTTCTTGAAATTAATCAATATGTATGTAATAGATATACCTATCTGTTGTATCCGACAACTCCCAAAATTGTTCAGTAGTAAATTCACCAAAAATTGTCGCGTAGTATTCTGTTTTGTACAAAGGTGGATATTCCTTCCAAGTCATTTTGTTGAGACAAAATATGGCCTTGAATGACGTCATTTTTTGAAAAGTATTAGTGGCTACATTTTACTTCAACTAACATGCTAGGTACTTTGAACAGAACCTCGCAGAAAGAAATGCAAACTGAGTATGACGTGACGTGACTCAAGGTATCATTATCGCAACTCAACGAAATACCATAAAGTGTCATTCTATGGAACTTGCTATGTTGCTAACTATGTAAACAAAAGTCACTAGTAAATTGACATTCAGAGACAATTTTAATATGGCGGTTTGTTTACATAGTTAGCAAGTTCCATAGAATGACACTTTAGACAGAACATACAGCTTCAATAAAAGGTCCTTATACACCTATGACACCTTCTCGCTCACGAGATAATAGGTGTCATTTGTATAGTATATTTTATTTGTGCTTTTATGATTAATTCATTCGTATTGTCTCGCATAACCGTGGATTTTTTTAGAATATTACGGGGATAAAGCCAAAAAAATGCAGCGGGCGTCAGAGATGTCAAACCCCGGTCCAGAAAATAAGGTCGGCTATAAGAAAAAGCATTTGAAATATCGGCGTCTGCACGACAATAAATCAGTGACCGTAGGTAAGTATATATTCGTACTTGTCTTACACTTTGTGGGGAAAATACCAACTTATTTTTGGCGCGTTTTTCCGTAGCTTTATTGAGCATAAGTAGGGTTTGAGATCCGGATATCCGGATATCCGAAATATCCGGATATCCGTCAAATCTAAGATCCGGATCCAACGTCTCATAGGATCCGGATATTTCGGATCTCACGGATCCGTTAAATATTACATTGGTCGCGTTATTGGTACGCGATAACGTCATAAAATAAGTACAAATATTGCTTAAACTAAACAGTAGTAACAGTAAGTCTTAAAACGAGCTACCTGCATGCCTCCTGAC
The DNA here is from genome assembly GCF_948474715.1 of Cydia amplana. Taxonomy (NCBI): domain Eukaryota; kingdom Metazoa; phylum Arthropoda; class Insecta; order Lepidoptera; family Tortricidae; genus Cydia; species Cydia amplana. The sequence goes on from NC_086085.1 coordinate 8,414,508, forward strand.
TGGAATAAGGGTAAATATTTGTATGTTTTAAAGTAATTGTTATCAGGTTTTCGCTCAGTCGCCTTTGGGTCGTCTACCTGGAACTTCATTAGTGCTTGTGCGTGTTGTTATCAGTGACTTTTTTGTGTTATCGTGTCCGTTCCCAGTCATGTGCTGCTAACTGAGTAACTAATATTGATATTTTTTTCTCGTTATTAAGAAGCTGTAGCCCAAATTTCTTAATTTCCTGAAACCATTGTAGTAATTTCACATTGTTTTGCAGTAATTAACTGGATTTATATATACCTATAATGGAAGATTGTTGTAATGGGGACTGAATAAATGAGTTAGATACTTTTTCTAAGCCATTTTTCTCAATCTAACGACTGAAGGTATAGCTATTTTACCAAGGTAAAGGAAGTACGTTTTTTAATAGTATAAATTATATCACACCACACCGGTATAAAATAATAAAAGTACATAAATGTAATTTTTTCTCCATTTTCTATTTTGTGAGCTTATAATGGAAAATTTAAGAAAAAACGCCGAAGTTAAAGCGGTGTTTTTAGGCACCTTTAGAATTAATTCTTCTGAGCAGATATATAGAAATAAATTTGCTTTAATTACTTCATTTTTGGCGTTTTCGGTTACAAATCGACTACGGCCTCCTAAAAAAATGCATAATATTATTAATAGGAATACCTAATTAAGACTACACTGAATATCTTATTATACTTATTTATATCGTTTTGAGATAATAATAATAATTATTAATAATTGTAATTAACTAAAATATGAACATTTTACTAGCTGTTCGTTGTATGTAAGTTGTAAATTTCGTCACCTTTCTTGATACAGATCCGTATTATCCGAATTATCCGGATATCCGGATCCGTCAAATTTTAATATCCGAAATATCCGGATCCGAAAAATTGACGGATCTTGCAAACCCTAAGCATAAGTGAAAACGTTCGCTTACGCTACGGCTTACGTAGGCGAACAACGCGCGAACGCGGCGCGGCGCGGCGCGGCGCGGCGCGGCGCGGCGCGGCGCGGCGAGGATGAAACAAACCGTTGATACGTATAGGTATATCCTACTCGTACGTGAGCGATATACACGCGAAACGGCGCGGTGGCCGCGCCGCGTGCGCGCGTTGTTCGCCTACGTAAGACGTAGCGTTATAAAAAATACAAGGTGAAATAACAAATGCGTCACTTCCGACTGTAATCATAAATAATGAGGAAAGAAAATAGAGAATTAATTCCTTTTGGAGATATTTATAAAATAGTGTTACATATAATAATAGAGTATATGCGGAAAGAGAAGAGTCGTAGTCATTTCACGACTCTTCTCTTTCCGCACAGACTCTACTAATAAAATCATCATAATATGTAATAATGTAAGTAAATTTAATTCTGGTATGCAATAATCTCGTGTTTTCTTGTATTATTAAGCTTGTATTATTATAATAATATATTAAGCCGGAAATCTCACGCTATGCGCGAATTCGTACCACTTACATTAGCTAAACGAAAAATCACACAAAGCATGACAGTGTTCTGGGTCTAACCTAACCACAGTGACAAATATCATAAGGTTACTCGATGTCTACTTTTTAGTATAATTTACCTGAATCCTAGAATGACATAGTAATAAAAAACAACGGGTTGCACTCAGGGAGTGCTTGCAGAAGTGAAAACTCAATGGCTAGTGCAAAATGCACTATGTATAATTGAGGTTAACGCCATCTAGCGTTATTTCGTCGCATTACTTGAAACCCCTAAGCACATCACTGTTAGTACTCGAGTTATATTAATACCAGTTAGAGCGAAACTCACTAGATGGCATTTAAATCAATAAAGAAAAACTCAATGACATTACATGTAACAGTTTTTCGATCAAGTCACGTGTCCGTCTTACGGTCACGTGATCTGTCTCGAGTTTAACATTTTTTCCCCACCTCAAAAAGTGCACAGCGCCGCTAAAGAAGTTTTCACTTCAAAAAAAGTTTTGTTTATTAATAAATATTTCAGTCACGGCCACAACATACTCGTATCATCCCAATGAGTCAATTAGGAAGATTGACACTGCCATTGTCACTGGGACATTTAGTTAGTTGCTTACGAGTACGTACGAGTGGTTTATAACCGAGTGTAGGTACTCGTAGTAACACCAGATAATTCATACCGGTTGCCAAATGTATTTTATTTCTCGCTATTGTATATTGGCAGTGGGAATTCATTGTTCCGCAGTCCGCTCCTCCATACATTACGGCCGGATAACCTGATCACCTATTCAGACCGATTGTATCATGTTGTCGAAGGTAGCCAAATAATACACAGTCCACGTTCATATTTTCTCTCATTTATAATAAGTTTTAAGCGAGCTTTGCGTAAACTTATACTTCTAATAAAATATAAGCTAAATTTTATTATGTTTTAAGCGAGTTTACAATTTATTAATAACACGTTCTACCATACCTCCTATACAACTAGCTGTGAGCGCATAAGAAACACACAATTTGTAAAAATAACACATGTTAATATGCTTTGTAAAGTTTATGAGATACAGCCTGCTCACAAACATACGGTCGAACAGACAGCGGAAGCAACTTTAAAAACTAGGAAACCGTTGGCCTTTACAGTTGGTATAAGAACTCTAATAAATCGATGGCATTGTACCATTCATCTTTAGTTGTGTAAAGTCGCCGAGGTTTCCCTTGGGGCGTCAAAAGTGATCCATTCTTCCTCCGTATAGGGCAATCTCCGGAGACAGCAAACACAGGATCAAGTTTTCACTTTACCTTCGCTCATTCGCCAGGACCGTGATATTCCTTTGCCTCCTTAAAATTAATGGCACGAAAATGCTTTAGTAGAAATGAGCGTGAGCTTCGTTTTACGCTTTAGCATAACATTTCCAGGCAAGTACTAAGCTTGGACGGCTTTAATTAAATATATTAACTATTTAGCACTCGGCTGCACAACAAACAGGACATTTAGTGAAAACAAACTAGAATACCTAATAACTAACGTGCAGGTAGCTTGTGCAACTGTCACAATATAGACTACGCTGTGTCCCTTTTGTCACAATGTTCTATTTCCTTGAACCAATAGTCTGAACATTAAGTCCGACTCACGCTTGACTGCACATTTCTAATAGGTTTTCCTGTCATCTATAGGTAAAGAACTATTTTGTGTTTTTTAACGTGAAACGTCTTTAAAAACCCGTAGTAGAGGTGCCGGACCAAAAACCAAGTGTAACGAAAAGTGTTATAGCACGGTGGCTTATATCTCTGTAACTGTAATACCTATATGTATAGTTATAACATCAGTGTATAGAGGAAAGTAGCCATTACTCGGAAATGCATGTTCCGCTGACATACTGACATACACAATTAAGGCGCAAAACTGACGCAAATTACCTGAAATAGTAAGATAACGCAAATACGGTTCTTTACCGGTTCTTTATTTTACAACGGACCACACACATCCTAACAAAATATTTATCCATTAGTTAATTTTTAATCTTATTGCAATTTCCATAGGAGTTGTAATTCAATTACCTGGCTAAAGTGAACGAACGATTTTTTATGCAGGTGGTTGTGGCACGTGGCACGAGCGGTTTTAAAGCTTATTAATTGTGCTTTTAAATGATATTAATATTGATAGGGTATAATACATATGATAAAAGCTATATTCGCTTGAAACAAAAATCAGTGGGTGTGCCATTTCCGTGACGCCAAGTGTATTTAACAATAGACAATAGGATGAGCCGTCGGGCTCTATTAGAAAGCTACTAACTATACTGTGTAATAATTTAACACAAACGGCAATTATGATCTGCAGCTACTCACCGCTTTCACCTCTGATTGTTCAGGTAGGTGAATATAGCGACCACGTAGTAAGCTACGTACGTAGCACAGTTTCCACATTTGGGACAGTGCAATACATTTATAACAATTAGCGCGCGTTGTAGCCGATAAGATGGGTTTTCCGGTATGTAGCGTAAATGCTTCGTAGAGGCAAAACGACAACGTATCGTGATTAGCGCTTAATGGGTTAATTAATATATGGAACTAGTTTTACCTACATTTTTATTTTATGGACGACTTTAAATATATCATCAATATGTTGATGTACGTGATTTACATTTATAAGCATAGGGGTCGACATAAGAGATACCTCTTACGTTTATTTTAAATTTTCAGACAATTTGGTGGAAAGATTTAGATGGAAATTGATTTTAAAACATTAATTAGTACCTATATTATTGTTTGGTGTACTGTGTCAGAATACATTCAATGTGGCAACCACAACGGTGGCTGTCTTGTACCTACTACATATCAAGCGTGGTCTAATCATGGATTAAACGTTGATGTACACTGCTAGTATTTAGTATCAACATGACTATGCGATACATTGATGACATGATGATGGTATCCATGCTTTCTAAATAACTTAAGAGCCAACAGGAGCTAAGATTTAAATATTTTAGGTAAATATCCCCGTCTCGCTAACGGAAGTGGCTCCTAAAACTAGTGCGATAAGGACAAGGCGAAAAACCCTGCGTAAAAATCTCAAAAATCGAGGTTTCGTACTCGACTGTTTCCTCCTCCAAAACTTAACCAATCGTAACCAAATTTGGAAGTCTAAATGATTATGACATTATCTGTGTCGGACCGTTTTGCTTTTTTGACTAATTGATATCAGTTTTGAATAGCACGCCTCTCATTGTGGCATAGTCAATTAGGCCATTTTGGCCATTTTTGAAGGGCTCTAGCGCCTTAAAAAACAAAAATATCAAAAAAAGCAAAACGGTCCGACACAGATATTGACAATATTAATATGTGTTGAAAAAATAATTGCTCTAGCTTCAAAACCCAAGGAGGAAACAGTCGAGTACGTTTGTATGGAGAAATGACCACTCCTGTGGGCTCTCTCTTTAACCCTCGTGTAAATATATCCAGTGAGGAAAATGGGGACTAGGTTTGTATAAGAAGCGGTCGTCCACTTTCCTCTTAATCAAATCAAATCAAATATAATTTATTGTCAGGCAACTAAGGCCCATAGATACATACCTTACAAACTAACATATATAGGTACATACAATAGGTAATAAAAATCTTACAAGCTAAAAATTATTTCGGCGACACGGTGGTTTTCTATTGTGTCGAATGTTCCGGTGTAGGTTTTGGCGGGTTGCCACGGTACCGCCGAAACACCACGCCCTTCGGCCAGAAGTCCGCGCTCGCGATGGTTTCCACTGTTTCCAGCAGCGGCCGCGGCACGCGCACCACGAACGAGGTGAAGTGCACGTAATGGCGCGATCGCAGCTGGAACACTTTCAGCTCGTAACGGATCTTCTTGCGAACATATTCCACCACCTCGTCAGCCGTGGCGGAAACGGTAAAAAAAATCGGTTGTGAAGCTGGAGTACTTATTATAATAGCCAAGTAACTAGATGTCTAATATAAATTGGAGCTCAGACCTTCCGAGAACATCTCAACTGTTAAGAAGAACCCTCGTATCTACTACTCTTATTCCTAAAAGCAGTGGTGGCCGAGTGGATATGACGTCCGACTTTCAATCAGGAGGTCGCGGGTTCAAATCCTGGCTCGTACCAATGAGTTTTTCGGAACTTATGTACGAAATATCATTTTATATTTACCACTAGCTTGTCGGTGAAGGAAAACATCGTGAGGAAACCTGCATACATCTGCGAAGAAATTCAAAGGTGTATGTAAAGTCCCCAAGCCGCATTGGGCTAGCGTGGGGACTATAGCCCAAGCCCTCTCGCGCATGAGAAGAGGCCTGTGCCCAGCAGTGGGACGTATATAGGCTCAAATTATTATTATTATTATATTCCTAAAGTAACTTCGTTCTAGCCACCCCTAGCCTGGCAGATGATAATATACCCGTTGATGAACTCTAGTCTTTGATAATATCAGACCCTTATTATGCTGTACCTCTAAATTATAATTTTGAACCAGAAGATGAGAACTTCGCAGTGCCCAAGTTACCTATACCGGAGGAGCGAGCTCACGAACACAATACAGTATTTATAAATTTTAGTATTTAGCCCAAATGAAATTAATTTTAATTTGTTCAGGCATATCCTTAACTTAGTTTCATCTTCTTTTGCCACTTTTGTAGGTAATAACTAGTTTTTCTTTCTTCCGTTGCTGTAACTGCGAACTACGAGAATTTGTAACTAAATTCAGTGAGTAAACTCAACCTGCTAAAACTTAGCTATTCACAGAAATTGCCAGAGGCATGCAAAGTACTATCAGTAAAATAAGAACTTCTGATTGTGCTGATCCAAACATGGGATAGGCATGTACTACCTAAGCTTACATGATTATCAAGATTTTTATTATAGGTAGGTAATTACCCTATGTCGCTAATGGGATAACCACTATCGAAATTTACTTACTACATAAGTAGCTAATAAGTAGGGGTCGTCCAAATTTATTGTTGCCTTACATTCTCATGGCGGCATAATGACAAATTATTCCCAAGGGTAATTAATGATAGTTAGTTGAAGTTGACTGACCTTAACGATTACTATCATGACCTCTTATCAGTACGTAGTTTACTTCGCGGAATCGAGCGTGCTGGCTGCTATTTAAAGCTTAATTTACAACTCGTATGAAAACGAAACATACGATTTCATTAATTTGTAGTATTCTTGAGGCGCTGAGTTAATTAACAAAAACCTTTTAAGGGGCTCATGGCAACAGATAGCAAGAGCTTGGGCAGGGTTTTGTGATAATTTATAAGGCTCGGCGTAGTCTGCGTTTTGCACAAAACAGCGATCACATAATTAAGCTATTTCGGATGACTTATAACTGCAAGTCAACTAGAGCTGTGTTTATAGAATAAGTATTATTAAAAGGGTGTATTTTATTTGGAACATCGTGTATATTCTGTATCCGAGAACCAGAGTGATTTAAGTTATCATACGTTATCAGTTTATGATAGGAAGCTTCTTCTCTATTAGTCACATTTCCGTGAAAATGGGCTTACGAACGACAGAGGACATCACGTTAAGTGTCATACATCAATCATATTGGTACTTTAGCCATTACTTTAGCGGGCCTTCTAGGTATTGAAAATATAAAAGTTTGTCTCTGGGCCCGAACCCTGTACAATTATATGATTGATATTTTATGTTATGATAAAATCGTTTACTTATACAACTTCTTTGCATTTTGTCTCATACATTTCTAAAATAGGTAATAAGTAAATTAATATTTTTGTCTTAAAACAAAACACCAGTAGGTATCATTCGATGGACTTAATGGCCTTTTTTCTCTTCGATTTGATCGATCCAGCTCAATCATATGGCTCCGAAGTAGCACGCTTCACTAAAATTAACAGGATCTGAGCCCGATTTGTATGCAAATTTATATCGAAATGATTTATCTAACCGAGATCGTGTTAAAATGCTATTTGCTGTCGATAAATTATTTGATAAATTGCAAATGGCCGACTCGCTGGCGGGAATTAGATTTCCTAACTCGTTATATCGTTGATGTGCTAGAAATCGGCAACATGACTTTCAGGCTGCTTCGAATAAATAAATCTTCGAGCAAAGCATATCCGCCATGTAAGAAGCAATTTGTATACCTACCTTTATATTAATATACGTACTCACGTACCATGTGTTAAGTCGTTCACTACGGATCCAATCATTTTTCATATATTAAATATATTTAGTTAGATTAGAATCAATGCGTTGCAGAAGAGTTGTAACATTTAAGACCAAATCGTGCCTCTGATTTTAAAAGCCATTTTAGATGGCACAAGTCGTCATATATTTTGTGGTAACTGCACTGAAACTAGAACTAACGCATAATAGGCACATAATGTATAGTTCCATACAGTGGCATATACTTCAGCTATCAAGTTCAATTCCTGTTACCACTCTTAATCGCTCTTAATCTACCTACTCTGTCTATTACACTATTGCCACTATTAATCACTCTTTGCCGAGAATGAAAAAGATATTTATTTACTTTTCTAAATAATACTATTCGAATATATATCAATTAATCAAAATGAGCGTGAATGAGCTAAAGGTTATCACTTATCATCGTCTGTGGCATGTCGATCTTTACAGACGATATTTGACGAAAGCACATACCTATCAGTTTCTTTCATTGAAACCAGCTTTGAAAAACCAACCTATATACGAAATTGTGAACATATCGAGCTTCGGTATCTGCAGTTATTTTTCATTGGCGCTGACTTCTCTGTTTGCCCCACTCGTTTGTCACAGAGACCTTTCGAGTGAACGAAAATATGAGAGCTCACAAAATCACGAGCTTCAATAGAAAATAAAACGATCAATCTCCTTATATCAGGGTGGGTATGATAACGAAATTGGCATGCGTTAAATATTCACTCTTTTAAGTATACCTGCTAAATAAAAAAGTATTTTTGCGAGCTAAGGAAAGTTTTGTTTTTTGGCACTGACCCTTAGAAGATATAACCAAACGGAGACGCTTTGTCTGTAATTTTCTGTACAAAACAGTCTGCCGATTTTTGCGGGGCAGGGGCACGTCAAATGTATACGTAACGTAAAAATAGCCATGTCAGATAATCGTCAGTCCATACATTGTGTATGACCATTGGCCGCTTATTATCGACAGAGGGGAACGCCTGTTAATTGGTACTCCGTTTGGTTATAATAATACCCTCTAAGCACTGAACTGACCTGAAGTATGAGTAAGCAAACAGGTCGGTAATTAAGAAGGTCGGCAGTAACAAAATGTTTCTATTAGTGTATTATCAATGTTCCAAATAAAATAACTTCCCACGGAGAACGTTAACTTATGGCCCGCTGCGCTATACGAAGATACCGCTTTCTAGCTAAGTTATGGCTTCGTCACACAGGCGCGTTTTCCGGGCGCGGCGTGAGCGGGGCGCGCCGCTTTTACATACAAAAGGCTCACGCCGCCCTCACGCCCCGCCCGGAAAACGCGCCTGTATGCCGAAGACTTAAAGGTTTTCCGGTTTAGACGGAAAAATGGTATTTAGCCAGTAAATAAGAAACCTCTGCCAGCCTATTATGGATAGCTTTATCCATCTTTATCCACGTGATAAAATAACTGTCACTGTTTAACACCGTGGGAAAGAAAGTGACGGACACCGTTTTATCACGCTGTCACGTAGACAAGAACGACCATCATATCCGTACTGGTCACATGTCTATATACCTCGGCTTCGGCTCGGCCGACAATTACATGTGATCTAAGACATTTCTTACTTTACTGCCGTAGGTATGTAAATTATTATTATGCCATTAATATCGTCTTCGGTGTTTGAGGTAGAGAATAGAAATAAATTTTACCAAGACAAAAATAATGCAATTAAGGCCCCGTCAAAAAACTGAATTAGATATGAATTTTCCGGCATTGAACTAGAATGCGTCCCCACGTTCCCACTTCTCGGTATCACTATCGACACCCATATAAATTGGAAAGATCACGTACAAAAAATAAAAACAAAGAACAGTCAATTTAATCATGCACTAGGACAACTAAAAAGGACCACCGACCTACAGACCACCCTATCGGCCTACTACGCCTTCGCGCACGCGTGGCTTAGCTATGGCGTGATCTTATGGGGCAACAGCACTGACGCACCAGATTTATTCGTCTTACAAAAAAAATCTATCCGTATTCTTTCAAATACTAAACACCCACAGAACGCTGTAAATCTTATTTTAAAAACCTTGGCATCCTAACCTTACCTTGTATCTACATTTTAGAATCATGCAAATTCGTTAAAAATCACCCAGAAATGTTCACTAAAATCGGAGATGTTCCTCGTCGTTTTGAATCTCGTTCCAAAAGTAATCTAATACAAATATCATCTAATTTAGCGATACATAAAAATGGGCCTTATCCCACGTCAATAAGGATTTTTAACAAATTACCGAATCAGATAAAAACTGAAGCTGATTATAACAAATTGATAAGTATATAAAAGCAATTTCTTGTGGAAAAAACCTATTATACCGTCGCGGAATATCTACAAAATGATGAGTAAGATATTGAAAATGGTCATAGATATTGTCACCTCTCTTTGATAGCAATATATTTTATATAAAATTATCATAAATCAATGGAAATTATATTTGTATCATATTTTTAAATTAATTTAAATTGTATTTTTAATGCCTAACTAATTAAATGTTAATATGTATAGGTACTTTAGTTCTTAGCTGTTAAGTGTATTGCAATACCCTCACAGGGTTGTGTTGAGACAGGTAATGATTTACACATAAGGCTAAGCAAGGAATAGATGAAATATTCACCTCTATCAAAATTACAATGTGCAAAACTACACACATACATAAATAATGCACAAAAACTATAAATTTTAAGTCTGCCGTTCACCATAACGCTGTAAAAGGTTCGAAACGTCGAAATGTATTTTAAATTCTATATACCTACATCAATTGATCCGCTTAAAAAATGTTTTATAAAATAGCTTTATTTTAAATCTGAATACCATCAAAGAAGAAAAAACATATTTTCCAGTGTTCATTGTAGTAAAAATATTTTTGGGTAGAAATGGTAACGGCCCGCAAACCATTTTTTTATTGCAAAGCTTTCTATAAAACAAGTAATAACCGTACCTATAAGATATTTTGGTATAAATTTATAAGAACGCCAAATTAAATAATGTGTTGCTCTGAAAACGAAAAGCTGTCAAATAAAAAAACTATAAAGATCAAAAACTTTTAACAATGGAACAAATATTTCCACCCAAATAGTCAAAGAGTATTCTGAAATTATGAAAGAATATTTTTATTGTATGTTTTCTAAGTGGCTTTTCTAAGAACTTTCAGTATTAGGTACATCTGACTTATAAACTAAAACTAAACCATATTCCGATACAAATACGATGAAAGCTACCGTAAAATATGCGCTAAGGGTCGACTAAGACCACCTTTTCCTCTCGGAACTTTGTGCATAGCAAAACAAAGGTCGCTGTGATTGAAACCTGAATGTAGTCCGCAAACTGAATTACTCTCTTCAAAATGACATGACGACAGGCTTTTGATGACAATGATGACTGTTTTAAAGGTTGGTTAAAAGCATACCTATACATTTAAATAAACATAATTATTTCATTTCGCTTCATGGTAGTTATTTACAAATTATATCTCGAGTCAGTCGTTGTTTGAATGAAAATGTTGTTGAACGATATTAATTTGAATTTATTTCAAAAAGATTGAAGACGAACTGGATATATTATTATTATCTATTTTAAGTCTAATGTTTTTGTAGAATACTCGTAAATGTTTAAAGCGGCATATTTTATATAATTTACGAAGGTATCATCAGGATAATTTAATAAAAATACAGGCTACGTCCCACTGCGGGGCATGTCTACTCACCATGACATTTATTGCAAAATGGATGTAAAATTCAATATATTCATTACGATATGCAGGGAAATCTTCACTTTTTTAGTTAAAATACAAAAGGACCACATATTTGGTTCCGGCTAGATAAACGTCCCACCTTTTCTTCAGAGGAACTGGGCGACCGCTTCAACATGAAACGTAAGTACTTAGATCTCTCTGGATATTAACATTGTAGAAATATATTTACATAATTTGATATCTATTAACCACTTCTATGCCCCTTTCTTAGATTTATTCGATTTTGGTAATTACGAGGGGCAAACTGAAAGTTTTTAGAATAGAGGAAACTGTAGTAATTAGGGCGATACTCTTTATGGTAATGCGTACTTCACCTCTTTCTGATCACGTGTACAAATTTTTATTAGGGTAAGATCACCCTGATATGCATATGGCTTATTCTCCCGAAACCCTTTTTGTATGGCGATTTACAAAACCAACCAAATGACATATCTACCTCAAAATATTTAAAGCGTTACTCTCTTTAAATATTATAATACTCGTAATAACTCTTATAATTGAGAGGTTTTATAAATAATATTAAGAGGTTTTTATGCTTCAAATCTTATTTAATTATGAGAAAAAGACATTGATGGCGTCTTAGTCTTATATCAATGTAACATGAGCCAGAGCACAGATTAAAAAAAACAAAAAAGTTCGTTCGGAAACTACCAGGATGCGTTCAGAATCTACAATTATTACAATGTAAAAAGGTTCTATAGACTATTATTTAACATACCCCCTTAATTGTAGATTAGTTCACAAACATTTTTAAACTTAACAGGCTCTAATGGCTTGGTTAGAATGTCAGCACAGTTATATGAAGTAGGTACATACTCTACACATAAATTTCCCTTTACAACATTTTCATGAATGAATTTATAACGAACGTCTATATGTTTAGAACGTCGGTTCAACACTCCATTCTCTATTAGTTTAATAGCACTTTAATTGTCCACTTTTAAATTCACATTCACTTTTAATAGTAACATTTCTTCTATTAGGCTTTTCAGGTACAGCACTTCTTTACTGCATTCTGCAGCAGCTATATATTCAGCTTCGCAGCTTGAGAGTGCGACTATAGGTTGTTTCCTTGCACACCATTGCAAGGGACCTCCGCAGTACATAATAATGTATCCAGTAGTGCTTCTTCTTGATTCCAGGTCTCCAGCAAAGTCTGAGTCGCTGTAGGCTTCTAATTTGGTAAGATCTGAGTTTGTATCATAGCCAATGTCTATTTTCTTACTTCCTTGTATATATCTTAGGGTTCTCTTTACGTTTTTCACATCAGTGTTGGTAGGCTTTTCCATATTACGACTTTCAAAATTAACAGAGAATGCCAGATCCGGTCGAGTCTTACTACTTAGGTACATTAAAGAACCTATAGCTTCACGGTAGGGAAATCTCACATCTTCTGTATCTTCTTTGTCTTTTTCCTTCTGATCTTTTACTAATGGTGTTGGACATGGTTTAGAGTTTTCCATCTTGAATTTTTCCACTATGCTTGTGGCATATTCTTCTTGTCCAATTCTTATCTGTTTTTCTGTTCTAAGTATCTCCATTCCTAGAAAAGAGGTAGGATCTTCTGCAAAAGTCATCTCAAAGTCTTGTTCGAGTTTCTTCAACAATGAGAGCATTTCTTCTTTATTTTTACCAATCAGCAATCCATCGTCTACATATATTCCAAGGATAATATCTCCATTTTCTGTTTTAAAAATACAGGGATCTGTATTAAGTGGGCATAATCCTTTCTTCTTTAGAGTAATTGAGAACTTTTGGTTCCACTTCAGAGGAGATTGCTTTAATCCATATAGGCTTTTTTTCAGCTTACATATTTTTCCTTCTTCTTTTTCATAGCCCTCCGGTATCTGCATGTACAGATCTTCAGTTATTTCTCCGTAGAGGAAAGCAGTTTTTATATCCAGTTTCATGATATGGTATTGTTTATTTGCAGCAATAGCTAGCATAGTTCTGATAGAACTGTTATTAATCACAGGACTGAAAGTTTCTCCATAGTCAATACCAGGTTTTTGTTCACATCCTCTCACCACCAATCGAGCTTTGTATTTTCCATCACTTTTCTGTTTCAGGACCCATCTATTGCTCAAGATTTTTCTTGTTCCAGCTTCAGCTCTATCAACGAGTTCCCATACATTGTTGTCTTTCAATGATTGTTTTTCAGAGTTGATGGCTTTTATCCATTCTTCTTTTTCAGAACCGGTTGTGGCTTCGCTGTAGGTAAGGTAAGTGAAATAGTCATCTAGTTTTGCAGGCTGTTTTCTTATTCTTCCAGACTTTCGAATTATTTCAGGTGTTTCTTCTTCGTCAATGGTTTCTTCTCTTTTCTGCGGTTTTTGATTTTTGCTTATTTCTTCTTGGTTTAGCTTATCTTCTCTTCTTTCTTGGTTTTGAGTTTCTTTTCTTTCTTCTGGTGTTGGTTTTTCTTCGTTTCTTTCTTCTTGGTTTAGCATTTCTTCTCTTCTTTCTTGGTTTAGAGTTTTTCTTTCTTCTTGTTTGGGGTCTTCTTCGTTCTTTTCTTCTTGGTTAAGAGTTTCTTTTCTTTCTTCTTGTCTTGGGTTTTCTTCGTTTCTTTCTTCTTCTCTTCTGTTTTCCAGGTTTATTACTTCCAGTTCTACTACAGGTTGCTGTTTTATATTTTTAGGTTGGAGAGATCTTTGTATTAGATTTGAGAAAGTTACATCTCTTCGCTCTATGATACGTCGTTTTTCTTCATCCCAAAGACGGTATCCAGTAGGGGAGTATCCAACCATAATGAATTTCTCAGATCTTTTGTCTAGTTTACTCAGGTGTCCAAGTATTTTACTGTGAGCTTGACTTCCGAAGTAGCTCAGATTCTTCAGATCCGGTCTTTTACCAGTCCATAGCTCTGAGGGTGTAACCTCTTTTCCATCTGTAGGTAGTCTGTTGATTATATATGTCGCTGTTCTTGTTGCTTCACCCCATAGATATTTAGGTACATTATTCTCATACAGCAATGCTCTTACTTTGTCCATAATTGTACGGTTCAGTCTCTCACTCTTTCCATTAAGTTGAGGTGAATATGGGATCGTGTAATCCAGTATTATTCCCTTTTGTTTGCACCATTCTTTTATGTTGTTAGAAGTGTATTCTCCACCGTTATCACATCTTATCATTTTTACTTTCTCGCTGTGGGTTCTTTCTGCTTCTTGTATATATTCTTTCAGGTATACAAACGCTTCATTTTTATTTTTCAGCAGGTATATTTTTGTAAAATGGCTGTAGTCATCCATCACAGTAAGTATATATTTCTTTCCATCCCAGGTGTCGGGTGTTATAGGACCACATATATCTGTATGTATAATTTCCAATTTTTTTTCAGCTTTTGTTCTCTGGGTGTTAAACGGTAAACGGGCTTGTTTGGCTTCTAGGCAAACTTCACAGTCAATGAGTTGATCTATGTCTTTTTTAGTTATATTAATGCCATCTACCTTGTCTAGCATTTTCTTCATTGTTTCTTTGCCCGCATGACCCAGTTTTATATGCCAGTTTAATGCTGTATCATTTTTAGTTGTCAAAAAAGATGTCTCTTCTTTTTCAGTATGCAGTTTTACGGAGTAAAGGCCATTTTTATTTTTCTTACCGGTTAACACTTCTTCATTGTTTTTAGAAATTATTACTTTGGTTTTAGTGAACAAAACTTCTCCATCTTTTTCAGTGATCTCATTTACAGACATCAGGTTTTTTGGTAGTTCAGGAACATATAGTACTTCTATCAGGTTTACATTCTCTGATTCAATAACACCTTTTCCAGTGGATAATATCTTCTCATTTTCTTTAGCAATTTGGATGCTGGTTTCTTCTTTTTTAATCTCGGATAAGATATTTTTGTTTTTGGTCATGTGTGAAGTACAACCTGAATCAACGATGAACTCTTCGGCGTCAAGGTTTCTTGTTTTATTAAATGTTGTTAGGAATGCTACCTTCTCCTTAGTCTTATTTTTCTTAAAGAAACAATCTTTTTCTTCGTGATTTGTTTTCTTACAGATGCTGCATTTCTTTTTGAAAAAACAGTCTTTTTCTAGATGATTTGTTTTTTTACAGATTTTACACGCCTTAGTTTTGTTTTTAAATGCTTTGAAAGCCACTTTTTCGGATGATGATGATTCAACCTCGCTTTTGTTCAATCTCTTTTCTTCGCTTAGTATTCTGGCTTGTAGATTTTCTAGAGTTTTATCAGCAAAAGAAGTGCTTTCCCATGCAGTTATTAAGTTGTTATATTCGGTAGGTAAACTTGATATGATTTTTGAGATAATCATTTTTTCTTCGATTTTTTCACCGAGCCCTCGTAGTTTAAATGCCAGATTTTCTAAATTACCCAAGTGTTCCGTCATTGAAGTGCCCTTTTTATAATGGCATTGAAAGAAATTCTGCATTAATTTGCACCTTTGTTGTTCATCAGATTTTTCAAATAGGAAACATAGTTTCTTATACATATGGTAGGCACTTTCACATGTCATAATTAAGGTTAAGTGTTTTTTATCAATAGTTTGCATAATAATGCGTTGAGCTTGCGCATCTTTCAGGCTTTGTTGGGACGCGCCGGCACTTTCGATGGCGTTTGACGATGCGCACACAATTTCGTACAAACCGTAGCTTTTAAATAGGATTTCGACTTGAAATTTCCATATTGGGAACGATTCAGCGTCCTCCAGGCGTTGAATATTGGCTAATTCCGCTGCCGTAATTGGTATTTCCATCGTTTTTCTTTATTTTAGCTTCCCTCAACACGTAGCGTCTTGTCACAGAGAAAACGTGTTGTTGTTTTTCTTGTTTTAGCGTTTTACTTGTTTTACTCGTGATGAACCACGAACCTCTGCTACCATGAGAGGTTTTATAAATAATATTAAGAGGTTTTTATGCTTCAAATCTTATTTAATTATGAAAAAAAGACATTGATGGCGTCTTAGTCTTATATCAATGTAACATGAGCCAGAGCACAGATTAAAAAAAACAAAAAAGTTCGTTCGGAAACTACCAGGATGCGTTCAGAATCTACAATTATTACAATGTAAAAAGGTTCTATAGACTATTATTTAACAATAATAATAAAACGATTACGTCGATTACATAACATTGTATATAAATGGAATATTGGCTTTGAGTCCACATGCTATAAAGCGAATGATAAATTATGTGTAGGTACCTACATATCTAGAAAACTTGTTGCCTTAACCTTCTTAAATTTTTAGGCAGATAGCTGGGACCTCAAAGACTCAAATGAAGTGAATAAATCACATCCCTTTTATGTATGTACCTAACAAACTTTCTCTCGAGTTTATTTACCATGGAACTTTCTGAACAGATAAAAAAATTATGCACGTTTTCACAAGTTTTTTTTTCAGCAGTATTAAATAATATAAAATCTATTGTAGTTTTAGACCTAACAACAACTTTACTGTACTTAATAAGATACTTTTCAATAAAACTAGCAAATTCGTATTTTTTTATTCAATCAAATTATTTAAATAGTGCGTTTACCTAGTCCCAAACACAAAATATTTTGTGCAATTAATTATTTATAAAGTTATAAACCCAGAAAATTATCAACATGTGGACACTAGTATCAAATTGATTTCAATCGTTTTAAATCTAAATACATGTCGTAGGTAGGTATACATATAATATACGAAAAAAAAACGTTTGTTGTATGGGAGTCCAACATAAATATTTATTTTATTTTGTTTTTAGTATTTGTTATCATAGCGGCAACATAAATATTTACATCATCTGTGAAAATTTCAACTGTCTAGCTATCACGGTTCATGAGTATATATATGCCTGGTGACAGACAGACGGACAATGGAGTCTTAGTAATAGGGTCCCGTTTTTAACCTTTGAGCTACTCGGATTTTATGCACAGCCTCTTTAGCAGCGCCAATATCTCGGCACCGTATGTGATGTTTGGCCAGACACATTGGTAAAATATTTCGTGACAGGTTTCAGGCATTGTGAAATATTAACGGGTTTGTATTTTGTAGATCACCGCTAGTTTATTAAACGCCACCGAACCGGATTCTCCTGGAGATCTTAAACGAAAAATTATGCTCAAGATACACATACGAGGGGCGTTCAAAATATTCTCGGTATTGATATCTTACGACCTCTTCTAAAATTTCTTTCGTTACTGGCCGCTAAGGTTTATTCATTGACATTAAAAAAAAGTATAATTCGAACCGAGATAGTCTTTTGTTTTTCTGCAATTGCTGAACAAACATGAACATCCTGTGCGAATTGACAATGTTAACTAAATTAGAACATCGATGCGTGATAAAATTCTTGACAAAACAGGGTAAAAATCAAAAAACCATAAAAGAGGAAATGGATTGTGTTTACCGTGAGTCTGCTCCTTCTTTATCTACCATTCAAAAGTGGTCAAGCGAGTTTAAACGCGGAAGGGAGAGTATTGAAGATGACCCTAGACCTGGCCGGCCTGTAGTAGCTACTTCACAAGAAAATATTGATAAAGTGGAAAAACTTATATTGGAAGATGGTCGAGTGAAGGTAAAATCTATAGCACAAGTAACCAATCTCTCTATTGGTACCGTACATGATATTATACATGACCATCTTAATATGTCAAAAGTAAGTGCAAGATGGGTTCCGCGAATGCTGACTCGGCTTCAAAAAGACATGCGTGTAGCTTGTTGTTCCGATTTTATTGACCTGTGCGGTGAAAATCCTGATGAGGTGCTGCAAAGAATAGTTACTGGAGATGAAACCTGGGTTCATCATTATGACCCAGAGAGTAAACAAGAGTCCATGCAGTGGCACATTAAGGGTTCAGCTCATCCCAAGAAGTTGAAGGTCATCCCTTCAGCTGGCAAGGTCATGGCCACGATATTTTGGGATTGTGAAGGAGTATTACTAATCGATTATAAAGAAAAAGGTGTAAATATCACAGGACTGTACTACGCTAACATTCTACGTCAATTAAAGGATGTAATTAAAGAAAAGAGGCGAGGAAAGTTAACCAAAGGTATTCTGCTTCTGCATGACAACGCCCCCGTCCATACTGCTCATATTGCCAAGGCAGCTATTGTTGAATGTGGGTTTGAAACTGTTACTCACCCACCGTATAGTCCGGACTTAGCCCCCAGCGACTTCTTTTTGCTCCCCAATCTTAAAAAGGATCTGCGTGGAAATAAATTTTCTGACGATGAAGCATTGAAGGCGGCAGTGGAGGAGCATTTTTACACGAAAGATAAAAAATATTTTTACGAGGGATTAAAAAAAATAATTGATCGATCTTTTAAGTGTATGAACATAGGGGGGGAGTATATTGAAAAATAAAAATATCAAACTTTTCGTACTTGTTTGTTTTCATTCTCATACCGAGAATATTTTGAATACCCCTCGTAGGTATTGCTCAACCACTCCCAGTATTTCGTTCCTGGCCATCTAAGTTTCATTCAGATGGTGTCTGCACTTCTGCAGAAGCGTTGCAATTGCAGCGTAAAGGTGACATTCGGATGCCAACTACCACTGCATTACTGTTGCGGCATTACTGCGACGTTGAAGAGGGCACTGTTACTGTCAATTTTCATGATAAAAGTAGTAGTGACGTTTTTAGATGCATTACTGATGATCAATCTGTCACTCATTTTACCAAGGAAATTGACAGTGACAGCGCCTGCATTATCGCCGCTTGCAACATTAACGCAGTTCCAGTTGACCGCAATTTGCAGTAAAAACTGAGCGCTAAATATACGTACCTGCGTAAAATAAAGCGTGTCACGCAAAGTTAGCGCTTCGCTAATCAAATCGTCGGCGCAAGAGAGCGCAATCAGGACAGCTATAAAGATAACTCGAGGAGAGAGCAAACATTACACTGTGTTGCGGCCGGCTTTATACCCCCTTTATCTGTCAAAACTTTTGTTTGGGAATAAAAAGGGATGAAAATACTTTAATTTGTTATAGGTTGTAGAAAACACGTCAACACGAACGCTGGTACTAAAGTGATCTCTAGTATTTCTCAGGGATTATTTGAAGAGCACATTTATTAACTAAACAAGAAATATGTTTACACTTAATTAGGTATTATTTGTTGGTTTACACTCAATTAGGTATTAGGTTGAAAAGCAGTCGAAAACAGGCTTTTGGCTGTAAATCGATTTTTGGCATTGTTTTATTACACAATAACCCGATTTAGTCAGTGTCGAATTCAGAACGATAGCCATCTCTGATGACCTTTGGTGACCTCAGTTATCCTGTACACTATAAAGTATAAATTACTCCAAAGCAATTAAGTTAGTATGATAGTGTAGAATAATTAACTTTGACAATAATATATGTACTTTTGCATAATAACTATACGATTTATGTAGTGAAATGACAGGTGTCAATCAAGCAGCGGGCAACAGTACTCTAACTAAATAGTTCTAAATATTTAAAAAGTATAATAATTTACTACATATACCTAACGAAAATGAAAGTCAGCTTGTTGTCGGAACGGATAGTTGTTTTATTTCGAGGGTTAGATTTAAATGGTATTTAAGATACTCGACAGAATCTACATCCGCCGAGCTCCATCAATCTTGCGCCAAAATATGGCACACCCGTGCTTTAACAGACCATTAAATTTGATAAGTGGGCCAATCAAAATAATATGTAACTTAAGTATAAAATATACTATAAAGACGTTATAATATTTGGAGAAAAGGGTACCTCTTCTTCATTCATTATTCTAATGTGGGAAAGTAAATTAAATAGGGTATTGTTACAGCAGAAATTTTATATTTAGTTACTGGTTTGTATATCAGTAATTATAATAATGTAGGTATCTCATAGCAGTCAAAGCATGAAAAACCATTAAATTTATGATCACATTTGGAATAACAGTCCGTCCCTTTGAAAATGAAATGGGTTGCCATTACGCTATGGTGTGAAAGAGCTTGCACGTGCATCAGTAATAGTGGCTTTTACGCACCAAAGCTTCGAGTCCTTACGAAGGCTAAAAGTCTAAAAATGTCTTATCTCAGCCGCACATAAACCTCCTGCGAATCGAATTTCAATAGAGATCGTAAAAGCTTTCTTCGCGAAATCGATTTGTGTCCTTACTCAACTATAAAGGAGACGAACCAACGCATAAAATAAGAAGGTTCCTGATCTAGATCGCGCAGCATAAACAACTCACGGCTCAATTTATTTTATGCCCTTTAGAGATTTTGTGTCGTAAAAGTCAGCTGAATCTTCGAGAGCTCAAAACTTATGTTAGAACGAAGTAACAACCTATATTTGCTAATGCTAACCAATTCTGCCTTTTTTTGAAGTGAAAACTTCTTTAGCGGCGCTGTGCACTTTTTGAGGTGAGGAAAAAATGTTAAACTCGAGACAGCGTAAGACGATCACGTGACCGTAAGATTTAGATGGCCACTCATTTAGATGGCATTTAAATCAATAAAGAAAAACTCAATGACATTACATGAAAAACTGTTACATGTAATGTCATTGAGTTTTTCTTGATTGATTTAAATGCCATCTAGTGAGTTTCGCTCTAACTGGTATTAATATAACTCGAGTACTAACAGTGATGTGCTTAGGGGTTTCAAGTAATTAACGCTAACGCTAGATGGCGTTAACCTCAATTATACATAGTGCATTTTGCACTAGTCATGAGTTTTCACTTCTGCCGGCACTCCCTAAGTGCAACCCGTTGTTTTTTTTTCTTAAATAACAGAGCTTCATTGTTCCATTGAGGAATATGCAACCTCAGCAATAAGAAATATAATCTAATAAGCAATTTCTGTTTCTATTCTTAGAGAATTACACCGTGCGTCGTATAATACGGTATAATTTATACTATAAATCACCGTAAGATTAAATAAGTGTCTGGTGCCGACAGATGTGTCGTATTGCCGTCGTGACTTGCGTCCTGAGCTGAAATTAGGCAAATATTAGACATATTTGGCTATATTTAACTAGGATATTGGCTAATCTAATACCTTTAAACGAGCAATTCTTGTTTATTTATTTATTTATTTATATATTTATATATATATTTCGGGGATCTCGGAAACGGCTCTAACGATTTCGATGAAATTTGCTATATGGGGGTTTTTGGGGGCGCAAAATCGATCTAGCTAGGTCTTATCTCTGGGAAAACGCGCATTTTCGAGTTTTTTATGTTTTCCGAGAATTCCGAGCGAAGCTCGGTCACCCAGATATTTTATTATTACGTAACATGACTGTATAACACTGCGTTAACTGGGTATCGATAATTAAGACACCTGAACACTTTTAAATGAACAATCGTTTATTTTTGCCACTAGTACAATGTGAATAATCAAACAATTCCATCAAAAACCGCCAAAAAGCCCTTGACAGCTAAAAACGTCAGATCAATGACAGTTTCTTTTTCGGTCCAAATCAAACTGTCATATCTTTACAACAAAATTAGCCAAGTTAATATGAATTTAATTGGTTAAAACACCATACATTTTAAGTAATTCTTTGGATCTTTGGATATAACCTTACACTCGTCCATCCTGACGCGTGTGATGTCCTCACACACGCCATCTTACACTTGGCTAAAGGTACAAATACAAATATTTCAAGTTACAGTTTTCCTTTTTCATTTTTTTTTATGTATGCCGCAGTATCCGCAGCGCTATTATACCGCAGTATCCGCGCAGCTAACATGCCGCAGTGTCCGCAGCGTTAGCATGCCGCAGTTTCCGCAGCGCTATCATGCCGCAGTTTCCGCAGCGCTAACATGCCGCAGGATCCGCAGCTTGAAGTGTTTCAGTGTTTATAATTCTATCATGCCGCAGTATCCGCAGCCTAAATATACATACTCTGCAGTATCCGCAGCTTAAACATGCCACAGTATCCGTAGCATAAATATATAGCCTTTTTGTATCATCTGTTGACTTCTTCTTGTTATTATTAACTATTATCTTAAACCAATTATCACAATATTTTCTTTGATGTTTTTTTTTTTACAATAACGGCTATTATTTTACTTTTAAATGGTATTCAACTTTAAAAGATCATTCTCATATATTATGCAAAGAGGTCCTCAGGGAAGGACTCTTTCAGTCTTATTATCTCAAACATATTATCAACTTATCTTAAAACATATATGCTAGTATCGCAACTTTAATATGCCATTCTTTTTTTTTGCAATCAAGTAACAAGTAATTTATAATATGTATAACAAATTATATTTCTCCTAAATATTATTCAAACAAAAAGTTTCTCAAATATCAACAATATTCTTCTTACTCATATATTATTATTACTCCTTATGCAAGTCTAATGCAGCCAGATGTATCCATGGCTGCATTCTATCAGCGGAAATAGTAGTTTTATATTTTCTTTTATTCTTTCTTTTAAAACCCTCTATGTCAGATAATTGGTAACGATCATTTCCTAACACTTTTATAACTTTAAATGGTCCTATGTACTTATCTACCAACTTTTTACTCTTACCATCGTTGTCATAACTAACTTTAGTTATCTTTACCAGGTCGCCTTCACTGTAAGAAGTTGCCGGTTTTCGACTACTATCATAATACTTATTTTGTCGCAATTGACTGTTTTCAATATTTTCAGCAGCCTTTTCGCGAATCTCATCAACATTATCATTCGATTGAGTCACTTCTAAAATAGAGTCGAATTGACTGCTTATCTCACAATTCATAGTAGTTCCAAACAAAACCTCAGCTGGGGTTTTGCCAATTGATTTCTGCAAGGTATTATTCATACCCCATTGGATTATTCCAACCGAGGAATCCCAGGTCCTTTCGTCTAATCCGTGGTTTTGAGTACTTAACGCCTTAAGAACCGTCCTGTTATAGCGCTCCACCTGTCCGTTGGACCTCGGACAGGCTACTGCATTATAGACGACCTTTATTTGTTTGCTTTGGCAAAATTCTTTGAAACCGTTCGATGTAAAACTACTGCCTCTATCGCATATTATTCGATTTGGGATGCGAAATGTATAGAATATGTCATCGAGGATCTTAATTACATTCCGGGTTTTTGTATCTCTGACCGGTTTTACGAACGCATATTTAGTAAATGCGTCGACAATGACCAAAAGATACGCATTGCCACTTTTGCTTCTTACGAATGGACCAAGGTGGTCGATATGCAAAGTGTGGAAGGGCTTTGTGACCTTTTCTATTGGATTTAAATATCCCTCTTTAGAATGGGCATTATCATTATGGTATGCACAGTTTAAGCAAGCTTTTACATATCTTTTGATGAAATGCCTCATGTGTGGGAACCAGTAAGTTTTTTTAATACGATCGAATGTCTTCTCAAAAGCGAAGTGCCCTATGTCATCATGGTTTAGTTTGCATATCTGCCACCTTGCCCCCTTAGGTACTACCCAGCGCAATTCTTTCTTATCATCGTCAACATACCTATAGAGCTGATTATTTTTAATAACGTAACTACTTTTAATTGACTTTATTTCTTCTTCGCTGTCTTTCGTATTTAAAATCCTTCTAATGCGACACAGCTCTTCGTCACCCAGCTGCAACGTCAGTAACCAGTTATCTACTTCTATGTGCATTACATTTGGAAAGAACTCATTACGCGGCGCACTATCTTCCACTGGAACAGAAGCGCCTATATTGCGACTCAGAGCATCTACGTGGTTCATCTGGGTACCAGGTCGGTACTCGATCTCATATTGAAACTCCTGGAGCTGTAACCACCACCGGGCAATTCTCGGAATAAGATCGCGTTTAATGAGCGTTGTTCTTAACGCCCGGCAGTCCGTAACAATTTTGAAAGGAGTTCCGAGAACATACACACGAAATTTCTTTAGGGACTCTACTACTGCTAAAGTTTCTAACTCGTATGCATGGAATTTTTTTTCTTCAGGTGCAGTCTGGCGACTGTAATATGCGACGACACGCAACGGTTCTGAATCGTCTTTTTTTGCATTAGAATTCCAGCAAGGCCATGCTTACTCGCATCAGTGTGCACTTCTGTGAATTTTGCGTTAGGGTCATAAATTGTCAATATTGGTCTGTCACTCAATCTGTCCTTTAAAATAGTAAAAGCTTCTGCTTGTTTTTCTGTCCAAGCAAATGGGGTGTTATTCTTCAGCAACAATGTAATAGGGTGGGCTATGCTTGCGAAGTTCTTTATAAATTTGCGGAAATAACTTACAAGCCCATAAAATTGCCGAACTTGGTGCTGGTTCTTCGGCTGGGGAAAATCTATTACCGATTGAATCTTCTTTTGGCCTGGACGTACTCCTTGGGATGAGATCTCATACGCAAGATAATCTATTTTATCTGATAAGAATAGACACTTCTCTAAGTTAAGAGTTAACCCTGCATTCTTAAATATCTCTAGTATGTTGCTGAGTTTATCAAGACCTTCATCAATGGTAGTTGATGCAATGAGTACGTCGATTTCGTATTTTCGATTGCCGTGCTTTGATCGACTACGAGTGTGGTCACGTCTTTTTGGCGTAGCTAGCCTCTTCGTAGGAGATCGTTTGCAATTATCAGCACCTTCTCGTACCGCACGTGTTCCATACTTGTTTGTACGGCGGTGGCTCTGTTTGCTTTTACGTTTACGTTTCACTTTCTTTGACGAGTATGGTGAGCGTGTACCATATTCATGGCGTGAACGAAAGGGCGGCATTACGTTCAAAACAAATCCCACTTCTGAAGTATATTGAAATTGAAATCATTTATTTTCAGACGTTACATCCATAGTTTGTTAGTACAATGTGGCTTAATAACTAAGTTAGTAAGAAATACAAATAAAATAAAATTCAATTGAAATTAAATAATTAAATTAATGTTACATTAAATTAAACAAATTTAAAATTCTTATTGGATTGCACATGCATGCCCATCCAATGACTGATAATAGGGCTGTCCATTCTACGCGCGATCACCCTCAGAAGAGTGTTGGTGCTGCCCCTCGTGCGCACCCACAACGACGCCACGCGCTTGCGCAGTACGGCCTGGAAGCCGTCAATGCCGTTCTCGGCGAACATCCCCGAAGCGCTACAGCGCCAGGGCAGCCCCAACAATCCCCTGAAGGCATTATTGTACTGGACCCGCAGAGCACTAAAGGCTTTCTCGGTGTAATTGCTCCAGAGACTGCACGTGTACATCATCTGGCAGTAAGTTTTAAACAGCGCGATCTTTACCTCGTGAGAACAACGTGCAAATCTCCGTGCAAGCATGTTACCCCTAATCGATAGTGCTCTGCGTTCCCTTTCCAAGTCAACATCATCTTTAAGAGTGTCCGTGACCCAGTGACCCAAATATTTAAATTCCTGTACAGTCTGAAGAGGAGATCCACTCAGAGTTATTGGCGGAATGGTGTACGTCTTGGTGCCTGATTTAAATACTAATAACTCACTCTTTGTGACATTGTATTTGAGTCCATGAGCCACAGAAAACCGTTCACATATGGCTAACAACATCTTCAATGCGCTGACTGAGGGACTCAATAGCACCATGTCATCGGCGTAGCTGATGTTATTAACACAACAGCCATCCACCGAACACCCGACACCGGCACTACTAAGTTCCTCAATCAATTCATTCACATATGCATTAAATAATGTCGGCGATGTTAGTCCACCCTGTCTAACTCCACACTTCATTCTATAATCGTCCGAGTAACACGTATGTATAACACTGCGTTAACTGGGTATCGATAATTAAGACACCTGAACACTTTTAAATGAACAATCGTTTATTTTTGCCACTAGTACAATGTGAATAATCAAACAATTCCGACAAGATATCTCTCACATCAAAAACCGCCAAAAAGCCCTTGACAGCTAAAAACGTCAGATCAATGACAGTTTCTTTTTCGGTCCAAATCAAACTGTCATATCTTTACAACAAAATTAGCCAAGTTAATATGAATTTAATTGGTTAAAACACCATACATTTTAAGTAATTCTTTGGATCTTTGGATAGAACCTTACAACTGCGTAATCTAACGATTTGAAAAGCATTATAAAACTATTTATACGTAAATAACGTAATGCTGTATTAATGATCATGAGGGTGCCCAGAAAGCGTGTATTTCAATTTGCTCTATTCAATTTGTCTGATACGAACTTGGAGGATACAACTAAACGGAGTAGCCATTAACAGGCTTTCCCCTCTGTCGAAAATAGGCGGCCAACGGTCATACACAATGTATGGACTGACGTTTATCTGACATGGCTATTTTTAAGTTACGCATACATTTGACGTTCCCCTCCCCCGCAAAAATCGGCAGACTGTTTTGTACAGAAAATTACAGACATGGCGTCTCCGTTTGATTATATCCTCCAAGGATACGAACCTACCTACACTTTTATTGGTATCAAAAACGTCTAAATATAAAACTAGCAAAATTTATTTACGAGTGGATAGTATAAAACCATAAAAATACCATCAATAAAGTTATTATTATGGCCGTGCATAAATTCCACCATTGCCTTTAGCAAACAACTATAAATAAAATTTTGTATGTGAAATTAGTTTGGTAGGAAATTACAAAACAGTAAACCTTCTTCTCACAGTTAACTGTGACAGATCTTAGACCTTGTTCTTACTGATAATGACTGACGGGCGTAATTTAGGTAACTTAAGGCCCAGTAAGTTCGTGTTTTTCTCTCACTCTCACTGAGAGCGTATTTTTTGATTGTCCCGTGTCACAGATAAATAAATAATAACACACTTTCCACACTTGCCGTGAAATGTACTATTACAGTACATATGGGGCTACTTTTCCGCACTAGCGCATAAAATAGCACTTTTCGTGCGTATGTCGAAACTTTAAAGTGCCATATGTACTGTAAAACGTTGTTCGATACACGTGCGAATAGGTAATTCGCAACTCGTGTCGATTTAAAACACTCCCTTCGGTCGTGTTTTAATTTATCGCCACTCGTTTCGAATTTCCTCTTTTTCGCACTTGTATCGAAAATAACTATTTCTAGACAAATGATTTTTAAGGTATTAGATTTACCAATAAAAAACTTTCTTGTTAGGTACTCTTCTTTCCTAATCGTATATTTCAGAATTTAAAGTATTCTCAGGGGAAATTTCGAATATTCGATATTTTACTTGATCGTGATGTTACTTACCTACATTTTGCGTTCTTGTAGGTAATTTAGCAATTACATATGTATGATGTATGTTTATTTAATATGTACGAACAAACGAGAGCGCCTGAAATACAATCTCGCCGGCCACCCCGATTAAGAATGATCTCGCATCGGACGGCACTAGCGACAAAGAACCCACGCGTAATAGGACCAAAGGTCTATGAACATCTACCCGCTGATTTAAAATCTGAAACATCGGACGAAACATTTAGGCGCAAACTCAGAAACCTTTTATTGAATAACCCTATGTACTCTGTTAAGGAATTTATGGATCTTACTTTTGCATAATATACATTTTATTGCCTTATTCAACTGACATATTTCTGTTATTAAATATTTTATGGTAATTACTCTTTATAATGAAAAATTGACATATATTTCATATTTATATTTATTGTGAATTACTACCCTGACGATCCTTTTTGGGAGATATAATATTAAATTATATAATGGTTTATGGAATTCATGCATGTTAGTTTTTAGTTTTTGACGATTGTGATGTAAATTCTTATAATTTTGGCTTAGGCAAAGTTGTACTGTAATATTTCATGAAATAAATAATCTAATCTAATCTAATCTAATTATATTTACTCTTAGTAATAATACTGTTACTGAAACATCGGACGAAACATTTAGGCGCAAACTCAGAAACCTTTTATTGAATAACCCTATGTACTCTGTTAAGGAATTTATGGATCTTACTTTTGCATAATATACATTTTATTGCCTTATTCAACTGACATATTTCTGTTATTAAATATTTTATGGTAATTACTCTTTATAATGAAAAATTGACATATATTTCATATTTATATTTATTGTGAATTACTACCCTGACGATCCTTTTTGGGAGATATAATATTAAATTATATAATGGTTTATGGAATTCATGCATGTTAGTTTTTAGTTTTTGACGATTGTGATGTAAATTCTTATAATTTTGGCTTAGGCAAAGTTGTACTGTAATTTATTTCATGAAATAAATAATCTAATCTAATCTAATCTAATTATATTTACTCTTAGTAATAATACTGTTATTTAATTTTATAGATTTCGACATACTAGCCGATTATCCAGTCAGATTAATCTATCTCACATGGCAAAATATCATTCAGCTACCGTAAAAACATAGTAACATGTATTTACATAAGCGCCCTCTCTATATCCATGAATTTTAAGGCAGAATATTCTCTTTGGCTTGGATAAACTCAGATTTCTTTCTGTATTTACGATGGTTTACCTAGATAAATATATGTTATTTGTAGTAAAATGTTTTTGTTAACTTTGAAAATGTTGTTCATTTCATAAATACATGTATATTTAGTTAACCAACAGAACTAATAATTTTAGGTTTATTTGAGACCATACTCCTTTAAAACAGATAGAATTTACAGGATTTTATTAAGAGTTTTCTAGTAATTTTTATTTAACATGTACAGTTTAATATCAGTACGTCCACAAGTTGAAATAGTCAGTTACGTTAAGTGCCCACTTACATAAACATCTCTTCAATTTCACGCGGCGCCCTCACCATGCGCTCGGCATTTTTCTGAAACATGACGGACCCTTATCACGTTGAAACAGACAAATTGAGGCTTTTATCGAATATTTTGACCAAATGGAATGAAATATGGAAGGTCAATAAAAAGATATTGCATCACCTAGGTATATTGGTTTTTCTTTGTTTTCTTTAAGAGCTGATCAAAAATACCTGGGACGTTTACTGTCAATTAGCTATGAGCATTACGAGGTATAATATGTTGTACGAGTATGAAGGGTTTTAGTTGGTATTTCCCTTTGAAAACATATGTACGTCTAGGCATAAAAATATGATGTCATCATCTTTACTAATGTTTAATGGAAATTGATGCTTTTAAAAATGAAACGCACGTTAAAAGTAGGTATTTACTTTTTCATAGAATTGCTATTAGTCGAAATTTTCACTAGAAAATTGGCGAGTGTAAGAAGAGCACGTTTCTCCAATGAGATACTACGTGACCCGTGGTCAATGGAGGACCGCTTTTACGAATGTTATTGTTCGTCTTTACCTTATAATATCTACGTATGCTATATACTTGATTTCGTCGCCGTCGGAAATCCAACGAGTATGAAATTCATTTCGACAGACCCATCTGCTAATGAAATCACAAGTCCTGCAATAAAATAAAAAAGCGGCCAAGTGCGAGTCGGACTCGCCCATGAAGGGTTCCGTATTTAGGCGATTTATGACGTATTAAAAAAAAACTACTTGCTAGATCTCGTTCAAACCAATTTTCGGTGGAAGTTTACATGGTAATGTACATCATATATTTTTTTTAGTTTTATCATTCTCTTATTTTAGAAGTTAGGGGGGGGGGGGGACACACATTTTACCACTTTGGAAGTGTCTCTCGCGCAAACTATTCAGTTTAGAAAAAAATGATATTAGGAACCTCAATATCATTTTTGAAGACCTATCCATAGATACCCCACACGTTTGATGAAAAAAAATTTTTTGAGTTTCAGTTCGAAGTATGGGGAACCCCAAAAATTAATTGTTTTTTTTCTATTTTTGTGTGAAAATCTTAATGCGGTTCACAGAATACATCTAATTACCAAGTTTCAACAGTATAGTTCTTATAGTTTCGGAGAAAAGTGGCTGTGACATACGGACGGACAGACAGACGGACAGACAGACAGACATGACGAATCTATAAGGGTTCCGTTTTTTGCCATTTGGCTACGGAACCCTAAAAATATCGCCCGATGCGGAATTTCTTCAATTATTCCCTTTTTAGGTAAAACCATATCACTTTTACAAACTTTGGGCATCACAGTATCTAAAGGTAAGTTACGGCACGTTTATAGAACTTGATTATATCTTATTTTACACGTAAATAAATATGTATATATGTAAAAGCAAGCCAAGTTAACCTTATATAACCTTAACCTTACCTTACAATACGATACTACTGTATAAGTCATGTATGATGCGCCGCCACTTAAAGTAGAAGAAGACGTAGAAGGCATTTAAAACTTTTGAACCTTAGGGCTTATAAACTGAAATAAATGTCATATACTAAGAAAAAGTGACCAAGGCCTCCAGTGCCCCAGGCTGAAATCGAACCAGCGTCCTCTGCTATCGCGGCATGCCTGAGCCATTCGGCCACCGGGGTCACGGCGGCATAGGTCGAATTTTCCCAAGTATAGTACTTCTTACTGATTGATGTGGGCCTGGGCCAATTGTTCGGTAAGACCTATATAAACGGGACCAGTTACAACGTGATTTATTCCGAGCCTCAAAGCTTATTATCAGTTCAATGTTTTTAGTTGAATGGGTAGGAAGTATTATAGGTTGTATAGGCAGCCATCTCATAACATAAACATTAGATTATGAATATAATTATACCTACTAATGTGCAAAATTATGCTTCCGTAACGCTAAAATCGCTTCTAAAAAATTGTCCTAATTTTTTTTTTATAGAAAATATTTTGATGTATATTGACCACAACTATGCCCCTTCTAGATTATTGCATTACAGAGTGATGCGCATAAAAAAAACATACTAAATTTTAAAAGCTGTTATAATCATTAAAATATATATCAAATTGTTTATTTATTTTATTTAAAAATATTTCAACAAAGTTAGTAACTATCCAGAGAGGGAATTGGTTATTACGTTTGTATGGAGAAGCGGTTGCCTTCTTCTTAATGTCGGAGGTTAAGTCGTTAGTTCTTTCAAATTACTTTATTTGTCTTTAGATCTGTCAGAATATCAGAGACTGAAAACTCGGTTTTTTAATCTCAAGCTTTCAAATAACTAATATATATTTTTATCTGTGTGATTATCTAGCGTGACTCGAATGGCGAAGTTCACAACTTTTGGTACCTTGACAAACTTCTTTGCAATAACTTATTTAAATTGCAATTTATTTTTTCTAAGAAGTGAAAAGAAAAAAAGAACATATTTTCCCTGCATCGCGTCGGCCCGGATATTACTGAATCGGGAA
Organism: Cydia amplana; assembly: GCF_948474715.1. NCBI lineage: Eukaryota > Metazoa > Arthropoda > Insecta > Lepidoptera > Tortricidae > Cydia > Cydia amplana. Next base: position 8,446,049 of record NC_086085.1, read on the forward strand.
CCATTACGTTCAAAGAAAATTAATACCGACATTTTTTTTAATTTGAATTTAAGTACTTAGAAGAGAATGTGTAAACATTTTTGCATTTAATGTAGTGAAAAGGATGAAGTAGTTTCTTAATTATTATTTTATTTCAAATTATGTTATTATTTGTGTAGGTACTTGTTCCGATTTTAGGACATATAGCTTAAAACTGTTAAGTAAATAAACACATTCACTGCCAGCGACACGCTAGGCGCGAGTTCTCTGTTCGTAGGCACTTTTCGCAACAAGGCGGAAAAGCTAAGTAAGCTCGTAGCGCAAAGCTCACGCTGGCAGTGAATATTATGTTAAAATGACAGCAAATTTTAGGGTCTAGTCGGTATTGCAGTTAATATTTGATTTGATCATAATTTATATCAACAAATATTTTTTTATTTTATTTTTTATTTTTAAGGAGTACCAACAGCTACAAAAACATTATACAGATTTAGGTAACAATACAAAGCCAATTACAGGTACTCACAGATAGAAATGGAATAAACAATATATCAAACTTTGCGCGCAATTTCACACAATGCTATCACGATTTATACATTTCATAAAAAAAAACATTTTTTTTCCAAAAGAACAATAATAATTGTATACAACTCAAAACTTATCATTACCAAGGATATAGAACTGCTAACAATACTGACAGTAAAATCGCAATCGCAAACCTATTACTTGTGAAAACAAAACAATCGGGATCAAAGTGGGTTAAAAAATAGATTAGCTAATTTTCACTTCACCGAAGGAATGGAACAATTAAATACATCAATGTCCATATCTCTGGACAGAATATTTAAATTACGACTAGCATGACACAAAAAACTATTTTGTCTGTAATTGGATGAAGTGCGTTTGAGCGAAATGGGGAGCGAATATGTCATTCCTTCTCGTTTTAGGTTACAATGTGTTTACCCCAATAAAAATCATTTTCCCACATAAAAATGATTTCACTTATTATTTGGTAAAATCTAGTTTTGAAAGGGCAATACTTGTATGTATGTTGGTTTTAAATAAATTTTAAGTACCTGCACAAAATAAATTATTAGTTTCATTTGATAATTTAACCAAAACGACGATTAGTAGAACATTTCCATTCATTATGGTCTTATTACCGCGCACTTATTTTACATTGTTCTCAACCAGCAAATATTCCGCTTTAAGATAATTGCTTACAAGCTAGCTAATTTAGATTAGCCCCAGATTTCCCGTGCAATTAATCTGCATCGGTACATTGCGCTGTGCGTAATACACTACGTGTTAACGATGCATGCAAGCCCCGCAATGTATCGAGCAGCAATCCATCAGCTAAGAGCCAGCCCGATCCCATTGGGAGACAAATTGCCGTTGTGTCGTGTCGCTTATTCGCGTTATATATCGATAGGATTTTTATGGCAGTTTATACCTAGTTTTAATTTTTAACAAGCAGAAACGTCTGCGAACGATGCTATTAAGCTTAGAATAAATTTAAAAGTGGAAAAATTACTGTCTTGGGTGAGACTTGAACTCACGGCCTCTGGATCGATACTCCAGCGCTCTGCCATCTGAGCCACCAAGACCTCATCCATAGCCAGCAAATCTTTCCACCATATTATGGGTCAAGGGGACCGTAGCGACATCTACCGTAAGAGTGTTACACTTCATAAACGGCTACCGGAGTTCCAAGTCATATTGGAAATTCACCAGTTACGATGTGCTACCCATACTAATTTTAATTTTTAACAAGCAGAAACGTCTGCGAACGATGCTATTAAGCTTAGAATAAATTTAAAAGTGGAAAAATTACTGTCTTGGGTGAGACTTGAACTCACGGCCTCTGGATCGATACTCCAGCGCTCTGCCATCTGAGCCACCAAGACCTCATCCATAGCCAGCAAATCTTTCCACCATATTATGGGTCAAGGGGACCGTAGCGACATCTACCGTAAGAGTGTTACACTTCATAAACGGCTACCGGAGTTCCAAGTCATATTGGAAATTCACCAGTTACGATGTGCTACCCATACTAATTTTAATTTTTAACAAGCAGAAACGTCTGCGAACGATGCTATTAATGCGATGCTAGTTTATACCTAGCTTGGAATTTTTGTGCTATTTGGATAGTATTTCTAACACTTGTATTACATTGCATTATTAGGAATACCTATATCAAATTCTTAGGCGCTAATACGCAATCATCAAACGGATATATACGGATAAACGGAAACTTTTAAGCTGTAACAAGTTTGAAATAAAACAAAGCGCGATTGTATACAGCACGGGTAAATAATCACAAAGCATCTCATACTGCCTCAAGAAAAAAATAGTCTACCCAAAAACATTCAGTTTATCGCGCAGTACGAGTACATCCGAGCTTGTAAAACTGGGACAAACTATGAATAAGAAATGAATTACTTTGGTTTTGATATCTACAATATTCTTCAGTCTGTGGCATTTCGCGTGGGCGGCGTCTTAGAACGTGCTCGTTAGAGTATCTCTTATTTTATCCAAGTACGGCAAAATCAAAAGAAAATCATTATTTTTATGAGTATGTGGGTAGTATTTTTGTTTCGTGTGTTCCAATGTAGCGTTATAATATAACTACTTATTTTTATATTCTAGTTGACATACTAGTACTTACTCGTATCTAGTCTACATTTTAACATAATAACCTAACATAATAATAACCTAATATTAATATTATTCATTAGTAGGTAATCCTACTTAAAAGAAATAATTCTTAGGTACTTGTTAGATATGGGTACCAATGTTCTTTAGATAACAAAGGAATATACATATACTAGCAAAAAGCAGAGCTTTGTACGGGCTCGCGGAGTTTTCCTACCTAAACGTACCGGACCGCGACATTGATCCAGTCCGAGGCTTGTTCCATGATCGATCGAGTGGGTACCTATGTAATAAGTCCGTTAAGAACGCAGCTATAAGTGAGAGCAAGAAAGAAAATATACTGACCGGATCCCGGTTGCTGTCCGGTACGCCTGTCTGTTACAGCTTTTACTTTGTCCATTAAAAACGTGTCCAGACGACAAAATCAAATTGCCAATTACATCCACATGTAATATACAATTTCATAAGCGCTTATTATTACATCCTACACGGTCGCCCAGTACTTTTGTACTGGCTTTCCTACATAATGTTAGGTCAGCGAGCCAATGTCCTTGAATTAAATTTTTGCGTCCACACCACACAATTGAGCGAAAAACTATCCCGTCTGGACACCTACTGGCGGTAATCACGCTGCTCCGCACATAAACACACACACACAGTTCCACTAGGTACACCCAGGGTTCAGCATCAGCTCTATCTTGGATACTGCTCTTCTAAGTGCTCATTAAGACGTGTCAGATGACCAAAACAGCGTGTGCCTATGTTGCACCAAACCTATCTTGGGTACTAATCTCCTAAGTGCTTATCAAGACGAGTCGGATGACTAAAACAGCGCTGACTAAAACAGTTGCAACAAACCTGAGTTCCACTTGGTACTGCCAGGGTTCAGCATCAGCTCTATCTTGGGTACTGCTCTCCCAAGTGCTCATCATAACGAGTCGGATGTCCAAAACAGCGTGTGTCTATGTTGCACCAAACCTGAGTTCCAATAAGTACAGCCAAGGTTCAGCATCAGCTTTATCTTGGGTACTACTCTCCTAAGTGCTCATCGATACGAGTCGGATGACGAAAACAGCGTTTCAGCAACAAACCTGAGTTTCACTAGGTACAGTCACCAGCAAAAATATATGACTGTGGGCAGGCGTGCAAAAATATCTGATGCTCCATTGGAGGCATAAGTAGGTATATGACGACACTACCTCGGTAAAATATGTGATGCTTTGTAGCTGGCTAAAACATCGTTAGTCTGTATCCGCATAAATATCGGATCGGGACGCTTACAAATATTTGACGACTCATAAAAATCAAAATTATGTGATTACTCTCATCTGGCATAAATATCTCTCCACTGTGAATGCAAATACATCGGACGGCAAACGGACCGCCTATATATCTGACACGAAATTATGAAATATGTCATCAATCGGCAAAAACAAACCATACCAGGATAGCATAGAGCCTTAAATTGCAATGAAGTGATTTGACAATTCACGACAAGAGTGCAGACTTGTCATTGCATATGTCTTCGTGAATTGTCAAATCACTTCATACAATTTACGGCCCTATACCAAACCTGTATGATTCGTTTTTGAAGGTCGATAACATATATGTGATTTTCCAACGTGTTTCTTACATAGGTAAGAAATAATAAGAATATACTGACCCCCTCCCCCTACCCCCCTACCCCCCTACCATATACATATTACGTAAGAATCTAAAGGAAAAAACGAGTACGCGTTTGATTTGTTTTAGTGTTTATTTTTCAAAAAAATATTTTTATGAAAGTTTATTTGTACGTACGTTTGTACACTGACTGAGTGTAACACAAAGTCAGGAGATGATCCGCTATACTTGGAACGTGGTATCATTGCATGCAAACAGGACAAAGGTACTTGAGCTCGTTTAAGCTAACTCTGCACCGTGTTTGATAGCATAGAGTGTGGAAGTATTATTCTTATTTTAAACGTCACAATTTCATAGAAATTAAAAAAAATCGCATCTTTGTGATCTTACGTAAGAACTATAAAAACCCCCTCCCTCCCCCAAGTAAGAAAAAAATTGAAAAAATAAGATATCTACGACACCCCTCCACCCCAAAATCGTCTTACTTAATGAATAGTAGGTATTCACAGAAACTTAATTGCTAAATTAGGAATCAAACCAAGCGAAGCGAGGTGGGTCTGAATCCAAAATTTTAACCCACTTTTGTATTCATCGTTGTTAATGGCATAAGCGCCATCGACATTATTGAAATTGAAAACACCACATAGGTATCTTTGTCTGAGTACCCACAACGCAAGCCTTCTTGAGCTTTTCTGGGGCTTAGTCAATTTGTAAAACAACGTCCAATATTTATTTATTTATTTACTACTAACGCCATCTGTTAGAGAAATATAACATTACCACGAATGTTAATTCATTGTTTTGCCAAAAGATGGCGCTAGTAGTAATACAAAGTGTTATTACATTATTTTATGTTTTTAGGTTTATAAAATGATATTTTTATGTTTGATAACACATCTAGACATGAATTTAAATTACTATGTTAAATCTCAAGCCTAACAGTGCAGTAGTTTTTCCGTAAAGTGTACCACAAGAATGCATAGTTTGTCGAATAGTGATAGGGCTCGCTTCGCTCGCCCTAATTACGTCACTCGTTTGTTGTCCATTTTTGCCACATCATACCAATTTGATTGAGCACATAATTATACTAAAGGGGTATAGCGCTAATACCGCTGTGTCATTTAGACAGCTGCTAATATATTAGCATGTTACACTTCTCACCGTAAATTGTCCGAATTAACGGTCTAGTCGTCGGCAAGTGATGCATCAATGGGTGTACTTCCGTTTGGCCCAAATACATTTCACCAAATTTCACTTCGCAACAAACTTATCGCAATAGTTTCATTTCCCAAAGGAACCTTTAGCAAAGTTACACTTCGCATATAACTTATTTGGTCAAATTATCATTTGGCATGATTTTACTTTGTCAAATGTTATTAGGACAAATACTTATTTAGCAAACGTTTTTTATTGGCTAATATTATATTCCAAAAAGATGTTTGCTCAAATTGTCACTTCGCAAATTTGGCAAATAGGCATCTCTATTTAAATTTGAACCTAATTTCATTCTGTTAGAATTTTGAATTGATATAATATTTCTACTCAGAATCAGTAGCTTTCTCCATTCTAACTGAGAAAAAATGATTTGTATGAAATTTTGGGGACACTTTTTTTCTCGTATTAGGGTCGAAAGAGCTCGTGATTCTGACTGGAAATAATACAAAAAAATCACAGTTCTGTGTAATGCAGATTGGGGGTAATCTTCATAAATTAAGTTATAGTAGGTACAATGCAGTACCAAAAAAATTACTATGTTTTTTAAATTTTTAATCATCAAAATGTCAAAATCAAGTCAATTTCACTTCTGATCAAATCGATCGATTTGATCATCCCGTCTGCATACCGCTTTACCAGTTACACTACACTGAATAGGATTGGCAACTGTCAATGGTTTGCATAGATGGCACCATCATAGCTTGCCGGGGCTTGCCCCTTCTCTAGTTGAGTTCTGTGAGATTTGGCTTAAAGGGCTGGCATCTAGGGCATAAAATTCTATATAAAAAACAAGAATTTGACACAATTCTAGGGATTGACAGAGCAATCTATGCTGGCGCCATCTGCTAAATACTTTGACCGGCCAATCCCATTGATTACCGAATCTTAATTACTTAATTTTTATTTTAGGTCCTTATATAATTCTAGAAAATATTATTGCAGAAATATTATTGTTCGTGGTTCAACAAATTACATCCGTTTGCGTAAAACATAACCAAAATGATAAAGTATTTCAAATGAAAGCAAAAATAAAAATACTGCAGGCCCTCAGGTAAATGGTATTATGCCATGTAATATTTTGGGACATGTAAGTTATGCTTAATGATACATTTGACTAAATAATACTTGGTAAAATGAAACTTGACCAAGTAATTATTTGCTAAACAATAACTTGCCAAAAAAGACTATTGCTAACTGAAAAATTGCGATAAGTTGTTTTGCCAAACAGTTTTTTGGGAAATGATAATTTGGGAAACATAGTTTGGGATGTGATACTTTGGGAAACGTTTTTGGCCCATTCATTAGTAAACCGCATCAATGAGTAAGCCACGATATTCATGTACGAGAGTAGCGACTATTTCCCGAAAATCTATTCGCATGCCATATTATTCTTTCTCACTAGCTTCCTTTCCCGGAAGCATTTTTAACCAATTCGCATTTTTTCCTATTATAATATATTTCAATAGCTTATTTTCCTTATACGTTTTCAAACCATTCGAATAGTTTGGATAACTTTTTTTATTATCTGTAATGTAAATCAATAATGTTCAATAAATATGTTGGTTCTGGTCGCACTGTTTTGGTCGCAGTTCACCTAACACACTCCTCCTCGCTTCGCTCGTCGTCGTACCTAACTAGGCTCTGTCAAATGACACTCTTTAGTGATTGTAAACAAATGAAATATAGCGGGAAATTATGCGAATGGTTAGAAATCCTGTTAGGGAAATAATCGATTGAAAAATAAATATATAGGAAAATATGCAAATTGATTAGAGATGCTATCGGGAAAGGAACCTATTTAGAAATTAAAAAGTGGTATGCGAATGGCAGAAATCGCAACTAGGAAAAAACAATTTTCGGAAAATAGTAGCACCACTTCTACCTAGTACTGGATTGTCACAAAAAGTATCTGGCCAAGCTCTCTGTAACACAGCTCGCCTCAAAGATCCATTAACTAGACGTCTTGGGACCATTCTTCGCAGACCCCGCCTTTTGCGACGTCACATCCCGGCGCTTAGCGGGATTCATACAAAAATGTTCAAATGCGCTCTGGAACTAATTGTTACACTGTTTCTTTATATCAAAGATTGTAGTATTCGTTCTTGAAGATTCTACCATTGTTTGCATAACAAATCACCACTGTGACAGTGAACTTATTTCTAGTAGAGAAAGACAAATTATGTCTAATTTTTTTATCTCATTCCAGCTTATTACTCGTACCTCTCGTATTAGTTATTAGTGTCACTCACATATTGTAACTTTTGTTCGACATCAATCTCCATTAACGCCAAGTATTTATCTGCAGCATTAACGGCATTTTAAAAGATGAGTTTCCCTCAAAGTTACATAATATCCTGGAATATGTTTGTCTAGTAGGCCTCGCTAACGCTCTCCGTAACATTTACATAATTCAAACATTCGGATACCTAAATAAACACATTACCTCCAGCTTTGGTACCGACAGGCGGACTTAATATATAGTCCCTTTATTTGCGCACGGATCACTGCGGTATGTTTAATAAAGGTGCAAAGAACATCTCAGAAGGAACATCTCATCTTTTAACTTCATTACTTAACCTTAGGTAACCATTGAATAGGCACTCGTGCAATATCGTTACACCATTCTACATATTATTTTACATTGTTATTTATGTAAAATAATAGAATGGTGTAACGATATTGTACGAGTGTGGACAGTGTGAGTATGAGTGGACAATATTAATTACCGTATACCGTACCGTTGCCGTAGGTACATATTCTATAATGGACTATAATAATAATCTTCACGAATAAAAAAATCCGGCTCAACGTATATTTACCAGAAACTTATAAAAAAGAGCTTTTCGATATATGCTTGCTTGCACTCACATATTAGTGTAAAAGGGACGCACTAATACTGAAATCAAATGAGTATATATTTCCAATTCTACGGCACTACAGCGTGCTACGGCGTAGCTGCGATATTGATAAAATATTTATTCTGCAAAAAAAATGCATCAGAATTCTTCTAAACATAGATCAAATGGAGTCGTGTAAACCCTACTTTATCAAACATGAAATACTGACCGTTGCATCTATGTACATATTCGAATCTTGTAAATTTGTTAGAAAACACTTAAACTTATATTCACTCAAAGATACAACCCAAATTAAAAGAAATAATCGTAATGTTCATCAACTAAAATTGCCTTTTTCGAAATTAAAACTTGTCACATGTAGCCCCCATTATATGACTATAAAAATCTATAATCACCTTCCAAACTCTATAATGGATCTGGAAAATCTAAGGCAATTTACAAAACAGCTGAAACTGTTTTTAATTAGTGGATGTTTTTATAATATTAAAGAATTTTTTGATCAAGCCAGTAATGAAAATATTACCGTGCTCTGTATAAGTAAGGAAATAATGTAATAATGCTATCAAATGGTCATGTGTGAATGTATGTATAATATGAATTTAATGAAATGTGTACAAATTGTAATCAAATCACCTACTTGTAGCTCTCTTATATTGCCGTGCCCTTGCAGGGTGTCACATGTATACCTTTATGTTCCATTCCATCTATGTCTGTAATGTGATATGCAATAAAGTATTCTATTCTATTCTATTCTAGCACTTCTGATCGCCGCTTCTACACTACAATACAGCCATTTTACTAAATATGCTATATCAAATATGTAGCATATTGAAAGGAAGCCGTCATTTTTAAGACCGCGTTAAGCATGCTTGACGGTCTTTAATAACGTGTCATGTTGCTCGCAAGCAAGCTAGACCAGATTCAGGCGGCGGCGGCGCTTTCAGCTCAGATCCTGCTATAATTACATTATTATACTCACATATCTTTGGTTGGATTGGATTCAAAGGTTACGTAAGTTCAAAATGACTTATGGATTATAACCAGAGATCGGACAAATTTGCGTCATTGCTCACAATAATGTGGACATGACTCCAAAATTGATTAAATAATTAATCATTTAATTAATTTCTTACCTGAGGATTAATTTTGATTCCTAATCAATAAATAACACAAAGAGTTCTTATAATGTAAATGTATTTAAAAAAACAGTATGTTTTCCAAATTTTCTGTAGGTACTCATTTTTTTATATCAAAAATATATTTAAGTGCTATTTATTGACTAGGGAACAAAATTAAATCTCAGGTAAAAAATTAATTAAAATAATTAAATGATTAATTATTTAATCAAATTTGGAGTCATGTCCACATTATTGCGAGCAATGACGCCAATCTGTCCGATCTCTGATTATAAGGAATATTTATACTACGAGTAGAATCTTGAAAACGAGAAAAATCATTAATTTCTGGATTATTTTAATTGTTAATATTTATTTACTGAATTACATAATGAATATTTCAAAACCTTGAAAGTGGAACTTAGATAACATACCTAAAGATAAATAAGTAAAACTAAAACGATAATTAACATGAAACAACTTACCTAATACCTCTCGCCTCGAATGATAGTCCATAAAACAGTTCAATTTTATATGGAGTAACTGTCACGTAAAACGTTTGTAGACATTTTTTGTAAGTTTATTATGAATATAAATTGCACAGAAATAAAGTCGTTGCGACCTAAACACAGCTATAAATTTTTAACGCAATTGGCTAAGCACATAACGTAATTATTTAAGCACATTATTTAGAAAGGTAACATAGTATTATTATTAATCCGAACCAAAATAGATTCGGAACTGTAATAGGGACCATCATTGGAAGCGAGAGGTATAAACTAAATCTAGCTTGAAAAAGCTATATTTAGCTAAATTAAATACATCACGTGCGGCGCTCTATCAAACTCGAATTTATTAAATTTTCTGAGCTTTAGACAAATAAATTTAATTTACTTTATTACCAAAACAAATAAGATACAAAACAATAACTGTAAAATTATAATATGAATAACAATGATTAAAACAAAATACTTTGGAGCAGCTTCCTCTTTAGTTAAATGATTACCTACGTTTATAATGAATATGAGCTGTATGTTATATTCAATATACACTGTTGAACTCCCGACTTAATGATGGCTCTTACCTACATACCCGGAACATCTTCGATGCGCCATTTCGCTATTGTCCAACTGAGTCCTTTGTTCAAACAAGCCACTTTTGATTCCAAAGAGAAAATTACTTTTTACTTTTGCTTCACTTCACTTAAATTTGCTTTAAGTAGGGCGCTCAAACAAACTATGAAGGCTAATTATAAATTTACCTACTTGTTAGGAGAAACTAGACCATTTTGGCGAAGATAAATGTGTACTATGTACCTACTTATTTGACATATAACGTCAAAAACTTACGAAAGTACCTATAGTATAGTAAGTTAATTAATTAATTATCAAGTTAATTCGTTCCAATGGTGACGTCACCCTTCCGGAGCAATGTTTTTTTTTTATTAAAGCTTTATTGTTACTCATTTTGGATAGTCCTACACAATAGTTCGTTATGTGCTATGAAAATCTTATGACTACTTGATACATTTATTGCGTCGTGTATAAATTGAATTATTTTGATTTTTTTGCCACTTCTATAAAAAATTTTTGGAGTATACTATAGTCTCGAAATAGAAGTCATAATGTATCCTTATGAATTTAGTCAATTTCAGATGAAACTAATGAAACCTATATGTACTAAATTTAATTTTTAAATCTTAGTCATTCTTGTAATCAAACTATAAACATTGTCCTACTTGAATTCAACTGCTACAATTTGCTTCTCTCTAATATATTATTAGTTACAACAATATTTAAGGAGATATTTATGTATCACGCATTATATGTATGTACAAAGTAGAACTCAAAGATCACAAATTGTAGCACGACATAACAAAAGCAGCAGAAACATAAACAAGGCTCACAATGCAACTGAAGTGCATTGGAGTAGTGACTCCACACACAATTCACTGGAGACCCGTGCCGTGCCCTGTTTGTTGGCTTAAATGAACAAAATTCACTTTCAATTCCAAGAACAAAACAAGAAGATATTACTTATACGTTGAATATATCTAGTTTGCAGAAAATAATGGCAGTTATAATTATTAAACCGGCCAAGAGGATGTTGGGTCATGATCAGTATATGGTTCCGATGCCTCTACTACTTTCAGTTCTTATAAGCTAAAATACTTAGTGAAATACATTTCATGATGAAATAAAATGTGGCAAGGCTTCCTTTACCCGAGACCAGATTTCGGACGTATTTAAGGTCATAATTTATAACGTAAATAACGTCTTTACTTTCACATTAAGCCGCCTCTTATCAATATAAGCTAGTCTATATCAAATAACATAGCGTTAAATCTAAGTCATCGGTAAATTTAGGCCAAGATGGAATATTTAACCCCGTTGAGAACGAAATTCAACCGGAGACCAAGTTTTCAATCCCAGGGGATCAAAACTCCTTAACTTGAGATCCGGCCCCTTGACCGCGGACTGCCGCGACCAGTCGGTTTTCCTTACAGGTGTTATAGACTAAACCTCTTCGAATTACTTCTAAGTAGAACCAACTTTTCTACTCGGAATTAATTAGCCGTCGAGTCGAGTTTCACGATCTAGTTTCAAAGAATATTAAATCTTCTTTGACGTCACATTTTTTTAATTCTCGCTAGGTACATAGGTAGTAAGTATTAGCAGAAATAAAAAGGATTAAAAATAATTGACGTAGAATATTAAAATCTTTAAATTTATTAGGTGCTGCATTGCACTCAAACGCACAGGCTTTCTAATTTTAAAATGAAACTGGACACGACGATTTTAACTTTAGCTGTTTTGTAATGTCAATCTATCTTTTTTTATAAGGTTTAAAGGATGACTCACGTTAGACCGGGCCGTGACCGAGCCTCGTCCGGGCCGGAGCTTCCGGCGCTTACTTCTCTATGACAGATGACAGGTGATCACGTGATGTTTTCCATAGAAAACGAAGCTCCGGAAGCTCCGGCCCGGACACGGCCCGGTCTAACGTGAGTCATCCTTAAATGTCTCTACATCGAAGCTACACAAAACGCAAAAATGAAAAGTTGTATATTTCTACAGCGCAGCGCACTAAAAAACTCTCTATTCTAAAATATGAGAATAGCGAATGTCACGGATGATGCACATCGATGATTAGCATCTTCAACCTCATTTTCAGCAGTGGCGATTTTCCTGCCAAAATGAATTCTCAACTACCAAACATTTGCCAGTAATTTACCTTACTTAGGTATACGCTTTTAATTTATTCATTATTATTTACGTCCCCATAGTGTCCTCTAGTTTCCCACCAGTCTTTGTCAAAGGTGTCAAGCTCTACATCATATCCGACAATGACGTAATTTCCGTAACCCAATTTTTGTGAGACCGGGTCTTAGCCCGCAGGTTAGCAGCATAGATAATAGGCGGTCCAACAGACGGTCCTGTCCTGCCCGGTCCTATTTAAGCTTGGTGTTTAGGCTACGCCAGTTAATCGAGTTTTGCAGCGCAATATTGTATTTTTAATTAAATCAGTTATCTTCAGCTTCACGTTCAGTATACAAAGCTACAAACTTAGTTATACAGCCTATTGTTCATTTATTGAAATAAGAACATGTATAATGTGTTTATTAAATTTAACATTGTGTGTACTTCTAAATTTTTTTTTTTTGAAACATACACTCACCATTTTTCTTCTTCTTTTTCGTTAGCGTGCTTTAATTATTAAAGACCTAACTCAATCTAGCTTCGCGCGGTGGATCGAGCTAATTTACCCTATTTCACTAACCAATTAGCTCAAAATACCTGGAACTAATTTCTGAGCAGGTGTAATTAATGTGAAGTTAATTAATTTTCCTTCTATTGAAATAGAAGCCCTTCTCGTTTGAAATTTAGCTGTGTTTATTAGACATAGTGCCTTGTAATTATGCAGTTAATTATAACCGGGACTGTGTGGATTCATCATTTGTATTTTGAAGAAATAAGCTTAAATTAATGAGCGTAAAATAAAAAGCGTCAAAATCTTAAGTAAACCAAATGAGTGCAGCCTTGCAGGTTATTTCATAAACGAGAGAAAATTATAGCTCTAGGCTATGTGCGGCCATTCGATTCAATATTTTCTCGTATGCGATTTTACCGTATAGGGTAACGGCACCAGTGGCCAGCCAGGTACCAGTGGTCAGCCTTTTGAGCCGTTTATTGGTCATAAATATCTGGTATATTCGTTTAAACAAATCGCGAGTACTCAAATAGGAGCTTTGATTCCTTATTGGTTAATACGTCACACGACAGGTGCGGTGAGGGAACGGGGGAAAGAAATATACTCGTTCATACAGGTGCTGTTTGTCGACGAGTGCAATAGTGTCATGTCCGCCATATTTTTTACTGCACGTGGTGTTAACAGGCAAGAAAAACTATGTTTTAATGTTAAAAGTTAAAATTGGTTTATTTATTAGTTTATCTATTAAATTGCGTTATATTTGAATGAAAATATCAATATTTCACTTATAAATTGAGGGGGCTGGCCACTGGATAACACTTTTTTCCAAAGAATCCGGTGCCCAGCCCCCCACGGCTGACCTTTGGGTTATTCGTTTATTTTATTATTTTCGAGCCAAAGCGACCGTTAGGACCGTTAAATTTACATTTTCAAATTTAGTTAGGCATGCCCTAGTCAATTTAAAGTAAAACCCAGTAGTCAGCCGCATTTGAAATAACGTTTTAATGCGGCTGATCACTGGGTTTCGCGGATCCAGTACTCAGCCATTGACCTTGTTTGGTACGTCGCCGCCAAAAATATGTCCACATTTTTAAACCCTATCTCATTGAAATAAGGTTCAAAAGTGTATACATATTTTTGACGTTAACTATACATAACTATCATTTTACTTTTTCCTGGTCGGTATATGACTTTGTTTATTAATGATAATTAGATCTGCATAGACTCGATTAATTATTTTTTACCGAATACCTACTAGGAACATAATTATATATTACCTGATTTACCTCATTAATTTTTGACGGATTAATTATTAGAAAATAAATATTGCGATTCTTAGTTTGCAAGAATAGTGTTTAGTTAATTAAGTACCTATGGCCAACAAATTTTGTGTCATAAGAATTGTATGTACCTATAAGATTTTTTATTGATTAAATAAGTAAACAAGTAGGTAAGTAATACATATGTATATGCAAAAAAATTATAAACTAAAATTAAAAACTACAACTAACTACAATAACAATAACTAAAAAAGTAATATAAAATAGATATTTGTATAACATCGTTGATTTTGATATATGCAAAAAATTATAAACTAAAATTAAAAACTACAACTAACTACAATAACGATACCAAAAATTATAAAGAAAAAATAAATATTATAATATCGTTGATTTTGATACAAATATTAGTGATTTTGATCTAATTATATGAATAGTTTATATAGGCTGAGTACTGGGTACACAGAGGCTGCTTACTGGATTTTGGAGGCTGACTACTGGAGAAAAGTGCCACTTTTTGTTTAAACTTAATTAGAGATATTATAAAGAGGATTGTTATTTTTTTTAATATTTTGTTTTAAAACTATGATAAACAATTGATCTAACCATGTCATTTGTTTAATTATCCGACTAATCCTGTAGAAATGCCGAACGTTCAAACTTTAAAAAGTCGTTATAAGGCTGACTACTGGTGCCTTTACCCTACTATAAGCCATTCACACAGCGTCTATTCGATTCTATTTTGCCGAATGAACCACCTCGTTGAGTTAATGCCATCATGGTTCATGGACCTTCGTGTTTCGTTGTAGGTTGTTGGTTGTAGTGACAGCAAAATTTGTATGGCAACTTTCAAAATTTAAGGTATACAACATAATCAAACACAAACGTAATCCGCCACATGCTTCGTCAAAACCCAAACGACCCGTGTGAACGATTTTGAAAGGTGCCATACAAATTTTGCTGTCACTACGGTATTTGATAAAATCCCGTGTACGGTTTACAGGAAAAATTAACACCGTGTGAATGTATCCTAGCAAAAACATACTACAAAAAAATAGGTAGGTTATAATTGTATTAAGAATTAATGATCATACAAATAATTTAATAATGACATTAAGTAACTAGTCAAACCCGTTCGTTATCACTTCCCGGGCACATTTCGGTCGATATTTATAATACCTAATAATGATACATTGAAAATAAAACAGGTTTAATATGAATTTATCCATAGCCATTAGGACTTTTATGTCAACCGTTCTCCAATTCTCCCTCAATTGCTCAAGGGTTAACTGGAAGAGATCCCTGAAAGGGATAAGTTCACCTTTGTACTAATGCGGTGTGTTCTTTCATGTTTTATGTTTCTTTTTGTACAATAAAGTATTTTACTACTACTACTACTACTATAGGAACGTTAAAAATTATGTACGCAGTTTCTGTATTATATGCGTATTGGACTAGGCTAATGTCGTTTTCCGAGCATTCTGACGCCGAATGAGGGTCAAGAATGTGATTGGTTTCATGGCACAGTTGGCACCAACTGTTACAAATAGCGGTGACGATGTGTTTCTGCAAATAAGATTTATTTGAGTTGGTTATGAAATGAATAAACAAATAATCGGGCTTTCATTTTTGTAGCCTATACTTAACCAACCATCGGCGGTTTTGTATAAAGTTCCCAGTTTGCAGAATAACTGGGTAGCAAAGTGTCAAGATCGGAGAACAAAAAGAGGTCGTGTCAGGCTATTAGGATTAGGGTCGTGTCATTTTTAGAAGCAATTTTCATGTTAATAGCTGTTGCAAGAATAGTTCCACATTTTAACGGTGCGCTTTAGACCCATGTTCGAGATGTATTTTCTATCGAGTGTAATTTGTTTTATCAGATTTTGAATTGATTAAGTTACTAGAGAAAGGCCTCAAAATTTATATCCATGTTTTTTGGCAACATTAGTTATTATGATCTAAAAACTCGCTACGATTTTTCAAAATCTCTGCTGGGTGAATCCACTGCACCTTAACAGCTACCTACTTAGCTGGTAAAAGACGCTGCCAAAGGGTATTCATTAGTTTATAACACCATTTGCAACTATTGCAGTGGAAAACAATGGTTTACCCTACTTATACATACAGGGTGGCCAAATAAGAGGTATACACTTTGTTTTTGAAATGTTATTCTATAAAACATAAAAAATATTAAGTATTCCTTGTTAAATATAATATGTAGGGTCAGCAATTAAACATGGAAAATAATGTCAGACAAATGTCCACCTCTAGCAGCATGGCAGATGCGAACCCTTTTCGTCGCGTTTTTCATCACTTTTTCACACATTTCTGGCGTTATCTCAGCGACAGTGTTTCGAATATTTTGTTTTAATTGCTGAAGGTTCGTTGGCCTATTAGCATAGACACGTCCCTTTAGATAGCCCCACAGAAAAAGGTCAGGAGCTGTTAAATCAGGCGATCTTGGGGGCCAGTCAATGTCACCGTTTCTCGAAATTAATCGACCGGGAAACGTTATTTTTAATGTTTCTTTTGTTTTTAATGATTAAAACACGTTGTTCCGTCGTAAAACGCTCCATAATAAATTTGCCGTATCTACACAAAGTAATTTTCATGCAATAACTGTCATATTTACCGCCAAAATAAAATGGCGGCAAAAAAAGTTGTATACCTCTAAGTTGGCCACCCTGTATAATGTATATAAATTCTCCTCGATATATTTTTCATTTTGTTATAGTACTGTGCAGAAAGTTACTCAAATGAACTTCACTGTTCTTTCACAAGCAGTATTAAGTTATTTTTACTTAAAAAAACATAGCCAGCACTTTCAGCAAAGAAAATTTAATTACTTGACTAAATTGAGCCGACTCAAAGTTTTTATTTAAGCCACAATTCCCTCGCCAAGACTCAGAAGATACACAATGAGAGTAGAAAAGTCATTCATCAACATTATCTCGGTAGCAAGAACTTGGCTGTAAGTTGCAAACAGGCTAGGTTCTCTTATTCCCATTTCCTTAGTCCAGCAAAGTTTAACGGTCAAGCTAACCAGTAAAATAATGGTAACTTCAAGATCTAATTACATTTTACAGGTGGACTAAAATAAGTTGACAAAAAAATGTTAGGAATCTTTTTATTACTTACCTTGCAAAAGAAGATCCATCGTCATTTTTTTTTCATTCATATGTGTGATATGAACCTACAGTAAAAAAAAAAACAACGTATTTCTGGGCCATCCTGTATTGTAGAGCACGTATTCTTTGGATTACACAGTAGTCGAATGGAATAACACCATTTTTCTCAAAAATGGAAGGCAAAGTCGACGTTGCCGGTTAAAAAATTGGTCGCGAAGTGCGTAGTTTATGGTCAGTCAAAAAATTAAAAATTTAAAAACATTGCAGTCTCGATATCGGGACTGCAATGTCGCATACAAATTCCATTATTTAACGAGTTCCAAACTTTTTAAAAGTTGAAATGGCCATATCAAATGAAGGCATAGGACCAATTAAACAGTCAAACAGATGATCAGCACTTATTATTATAATGTTGGTACCGCGACTATTTAGGTGTCTCAAATAGGTTGGCGTTTTTTCAGTAGAAAAATACACTTCTTTTTTTTTTAAAGGCGGCAATACAAATATTTTCAATGGTTTTAATTTTTTCTGTGATAATTAGACCGTTGCTCCGGTAAATAATTTCTATTTCTTGCACCATTTTTGAGAAAAGCACTATATATGACTCGGCTGGAAGGCTACTTGCTGGCTTCGGATTCAATTAAACGGACTCCCAAGGTCGTCCGTTTAAAACGAATCCTCAGCCAGCAAGTAGCTACTTCCGAGCCTCGACAATAATGTACTATTTCTTTTGCGTCGTTCAAAGCCAGTGACAAGGCGGCATCGACCGGGTTCTGTATCACATACGAGACTGTTGCATTATTTCAGTAATGGGGGCTTATGCGATATGGCAATTAAGAGAATATTGATCGTAGAAGGGATCAAAAAGGACCAAATGGGATTTGGTTGTATCCTTTTGAGCCATTATACATATATAGCTTCTCAATTATGTATAAATAGAATGGATTGCCTGAGTTGAAGCTTATCAGTGATAAATAAACAGATTTATAATAAGTTAGGATATATTAATAGTCGAATTAATGTTATGAAAAGCAAAGCACAAACCTAAAGACATGTGTACGGATAAACATGTCGCACGCGATTGCGGCGTACTCCGGAGTACTCAAGCCATAATTGCATTCCATGAAGTGCAGCCATCGAGAAATCACGCTGCAGTGCCTTGAACGCGTAAGGAACGTAAGAGTAGGTACGAGTACCTACCTACGTCTTGGAGTGAGACCTCGTATGATTAAGACAGGAACCAATTATATTGCCTTAACTTCTTACAACTGGAAAGTTTAGAGACTTCTGAGAACATGAGTCTTATTCTAATTGTAAAAGGTTATGAATTTGACCTGGATTTGCTATCAATTTGCTCATCATTTAAATTTAAGTACTCTTCGCTGTTCAATAAATATATTGCTCATATAGAATATTTTGCAAGCATCCATTAATGTTACTGACTTTGCTTTTATATGACTCAATTATTTCTAAACTAAACGTAAATAAGAAATGTATATACTTACGTAGAATTTAAAGGCAGCTAACGTGGAAAACCGAGAATTAAAGAAGGTTAATCTTTTGTGGGTAGGTATATAAATATAAATGGAGCAGCATTAGGTATACCTAATGCCAATGGCCAAGTTTAACCGTAAACGCTTCAACCCGCAGCCAAGTTACCCTTCTAATAGAAATGTAAACATTGGCCTCGTAACTGACTTCGTTTAAGTAAACGGTCGTATTTGGTGATTATCAAAGGCTAACCAACTTACATGCTTTACGGAGCATCAGATTTATTCTGTAATTTGGAAGCACTAAATGAAAATTTGGACGAGATACGAGTATATTAAGTAAACACAGATGTTTGAATTGTTTTTAAATAATAAAATCCGATAACTTATTTACCGACATACAGCCGTATGGACAATGTAATATTGCAATAATTGTACTATTGCAATTGTATACTTATCAATCTTTCGAGGGGTTTGTTCATTGAAAACTTTCATTCAAATACAGGAAATGTAATCGGCAATTGAAATACTTAAAAAAGTCTCATTTTTAAATATAAAACACATGCTTGATATTCTAATACGTTAACAAGAATAGAGGCAATTTAGTTTTTTATGATAAAAAATACTCGCCCTACCTGCATCGATCGCGGAGATAATGGTAGGTATGTAGGATAAATTTACCCAAATCTAATGTTGAAAAGCCTAAGCAGTCCCGCGCGTATCCTCTTTCATCCACAATTCTTTGCAGAAATACGCTTTCTAAAGGAAATCATTGTATTGCCAGCCTCAGAAGGCTTCTCATAAAATGCTACTCAGTTACCAGATTTTATTCAAACGTTTTCGTACGCGCAGAAAATATTTTTCAATAAATAACATGAAAATGTCGCATACTTCTCCAACTGAATTCCAAGGTAGCCTAGAAAGGAAAATGTGCTAGTTATCAATAAATATCCATGAACTTTTTAACATTTCCCACTAACATGAAATATTCAATTTCAATACATACCCAGGTGGGTAAGCACACTATTTTAAAATGATTAAATACAAACAACTACTAATTTTGAAAATAAACCTACAAATAAGTACTGAAATATGTATACGTAAGTAGGTTTTTTAAAGATTTGTATTTCCTAAAATTTACTACAAGCACGTCTAGATCTTTGCTTCGTCTTTTATCTAGCTACATTAGTGCTATATTTTATTTATGTGGGCCGGGACCCTTATCTTTCCCAGGAACGATTAAAGTGATCCAAGTATCGTTATCGCTGGCGTGTGGAGTTTAGTATATTTAATTTGTATCGAAGGTCAAGTTTATCGCTCTTACGTCGTTATAAGTCAAAAATGTGAATATTTCATTTATTTAAACTATAACTTATTTTTATTTTATTTATTTAAACGACATATTCATAATGATAAAGTCAAGCGCTGGTGGCCTAGCGGTAAGAGCGTGCGACTTGCAATCCGGAGGTCGCGGGTTCGAACCCCGGCTCGTACCAATGAGTTTTTCGGAACTTATGTACGAAATATCATTTGATATTTACCAGTCGCTTTTCGGTGAAGGAAAACATCGTGAGGAAACCGGACTAATCCCAATACGGGCCTAGTTTACCCTCTGGGTTGGAAGGTCAGATGGCAGTCGCTTTCGTAAAAACTAGTGCCCACGCCAATTACTGGGATTAGTTGCCAAGCGGACCCCAGGCTCCTATGAGCCGTGGCAAAATGCCGGGACAACGCGAGGAAGATGATGATATTCATAATGATAAAACTTTAATTGAAAATAGTATCAGCACACATGTTTCTTTTAGCCTGTCATTCTTGATGGCTGCGCTGCGTGGCAACTGGAGTACCTAGTTAGTAACAACACTACCCGCAGCTTCAATCTACTTAACCTGTTCTACTTATTGATGTGTTCTGTAGTATGACTAATTCGTGAGTAATATTATTATGTATGTTACGTTAGTTGCGTATACTGTAGATAAATACGGGTGATAATCTAAAAAATAAGGGTCATATATAAACCAAAAAATGCTGAGTCATTATGTTTCATAAAAGGATTTAATATAAGGCATGACACTGCGGGCAACCAATTGTTTGTAACCAATTTCAGTTTAACACAAAAACCTGATTCCTGTGACGGTAAATTGGCAGCACTTAATGTCTTAAGTGATTTAAATCGGCGAGCCGCAAACGCTTTGCGAGCGCAATCACAGCGAATGAGTGGCCTAGCTTAATAAGACAAAGAATTTTCACTCTTTTGTGTTTAAAGAACTTTATTTCTCAAAAGAAATTATGCATTTCACTTCATGAGAATACATACTAAAATAAAAGTAAATCAGTGAGCATCGTAAGTTATACAAAATAAACAAAAACAATAACCAATTACATAAATTAAATTTTGTCACGGGGGTCGATGTTACTGGGGGTCGATGTTACTCTGCGTCCGTAGGAATTACCTTAGATAACCCTACACGTGACCCCCGGGTGGTGCTAAAAGAGTAACAAACTTGGCAGCTGCACTGTCCCATCAGGACCTCGCAGCGCTCACTGGATTCCTTCATATGCTTTCCCACTACTACCCTCCAAGAAGATGCCAATTAAAGCTGCTATAACCAATACGCCACAGAACCAATCGACAATGGATATAGGACCTTCTGTCCGAGTCTGTTCCTTGAATATAGAAGGGATAAGTTTATCAAAAACGGAGTGCATGCAAAGAATCCTGTTCGACGAGGATATCGACATAGCTCTTATTCAGGAAACCCATGCCAAAGATGCCGCTGAGTTGTCACGCAGAGGAGCACTCCAGGGCTATGATATGATTGCTGCCACATACCATGGTCAATACGGCACGGCTATTTATGTCCGCCAATTGCTCGCACCCACTTGCTCCGTAATAACAAACGACATAAGTATAGACAACATCGCCATAACAATCATAAGATTTAACGACATGCTGATCTGCAATATCTATAAACCACCAAACAGTAAATGGCCAGACCCAGCTCTCCCTAACCTCGCCCACCCTGCCCTTTACGCTGGAGACTTCAACAGCCACCACACAAGTTGGGGGTACAAGAATAACGAGAACGGGTTTAACAAACAACTCAAATCGTCAGCAGCCTTCATCGACCTAACGGCAGCGTACGACACAGTTTGGCGCCAGGGGTTGCTCTACAAGCTGCTAAAAATTATTCCTTGCATGAAGATATGCTCATCGAAAACACACTAACTAATAGGCCAGTCCAAGTCTTCCTCGGAAAAGAAACTAGTAGAGTTAGAGTTTTAAATAACGGTCTTCCACAGGGCTCCGTTTTGGCGCCCCTACTCTTCAATCTATATGTGCATGACTTACCAGATACCTCATCCCGGAAGTTTGGATACGCCGACGATCTGGCTCTTATCACACAGCACCGAAACATAGATGCGTCAAAACCAATCCTCGAGAGAGACCTGGCTGCACTGGATGACTACTTCAGCCGATGGCGCCTGTGCCCTAACCCAACTAAAACGGAGGTGTGTTGTTTCCACTTGAACAACAGACTAGCTGGCAAAACTCTCAACATCAGGTTCAAGGGTGCAACCCTGAAGCACACTCCGAACCCCAAATACTTGGGAGTTACGCTAGACAGAAGCTTAACATACAAAGTTCACCTACAGAAACCTGCAAGCAAACTCAAGACCAGGAACAACATTATCCAAAAACTCACGGGAACCACTTGGGGAGCCACTGCACCCTGCCTTCGAACTACGGCTCTGGCTCTGGTTTACTCAACGGCTGAGTACTGCGCCCCAGTTTGGATGAACAGTGCACATACTTCGGCCGTCGACGCGTAACTAAACCAGACACTCCGACTAATTACTGGATGCTTAAAGCCTACGCCGTCCCACTGGCTCCTCATTCTGGGTAACATAGCTCCCGCACACCTTCGTAGGAACAAAAACCTTCACCGAGAAGCCACAAAAACGCACAGGTGCTCTAACCTTCCCATCCACCGAGACCTCAACGAGATGAGTAATAAAAGGTTAAAGTCCAGAAACCCCCCTGCTCTACAGATGCCCAATCAACAAACCACTTGGAGCCTGGTGGAGGCGTGGCAAGCAGAATGGGAGCACCAAGTGGACCAAATAAACCCCCTCATCCATCTCACACCTCGAACACCCCCCACTGGCTTCAAAGCGCCTCGTCGCGTATGGTCCGCCCTTAACCGCTTTAGAACCGGAATTGGTAACTGTGCACACCACTGGCACAAATGGGGTTGGAGTGCCTCTCCTGCAAGCGAGTGTGGACACCCAGACCAGACCATTGAACACATAGTACTGGAATGTCCTCTCACAAGATACACGGGCCATGTGAATGACTTCAATACCCTGACTGAAGAAGCGGCTGCTTACCTCAATAGGGCGAAATTTTAATTTTAAGTTAGTTAAGTTCTGTATCCAGTGACATGTAACCAAGCCATACGATAAAATAAATTTTGTCACAATAACAAGTTGCAGGTAGCATTAGAAAAGACCAGAAACTTACACGTAAAATGCAGAACAAGTTCTTTTATCCCTTGCCAACGTTTTACAAAATTAAAAGACTAATAACATAAACGAGAACTTATTTCGACTGGTTTTAATTATATTTCTATGTTTGTAAAAGACGCATGTCACAAACTTAATTATGCAATAGTATAGCGCATATCAATTTAATTCCATATTATTATAAATCCCAATAATTTCAAAAACACATTTTGCACAGTGTGAAATTAAGCCTCACATAATTATATTGTAACATAATAATATAGTACACGCGCGAAAGAAAAAAGCGCTGGTGGCCTAGCGGTAAGAAAGAGCGTGCGACTTGCAATCGACTCGCGGGTTCGAACCCCGGCTCGTACCAATGAGTTTTTCGGAACTTATGTACGAATTATCATCTGATATTTACCAGTCGCTTTTCGGTGAAGGAAAACATCGTGAGGAAACCGGACTAATCCCAATACGGGCCTAGTTTAACCCTCTGGGTTGGAATGGAAGGTCAGATGGCAGTCGCTTTCGTAAAAACTAGTGCCCACGCCAATTACTGGGATTAGTTGCCAAGCGGACCCCAGGAGCCGTGGCAAAATGCCGGGACAACGCGAGGTAGATGATGAATAATATAATACACGAGTACAATACAATATACCATACACAATTAGAATTCACATGCCATTAAGTACATACCTTCAACCAAAAACGTCACTTTTGACACTGACCGGTCAGTACCATATTGGAAACATATCTAATAACTGAAACGCGAATTGGCTTGTTAGTTTTGAATATAGAGTCTGTTCGGAAAGAGAAGAGTCGTGGAATGTATGGGGCCCAATACATTCCACGACTCTTCTCTTTCCGAACAGGCTCTAACAGTGAATTGCTTGATATTGTTATTCTGTAGCATAGCTCGCATCAAAGGAGCCTCAGTAACTGTTCTGTGCTGTGACGGGTTTTTTCAGTGCCTCTTTGGTTTTGTCCCGTTGGCGCTTTGCAATGGTAATCTTAGACGCTTTTACTCGCGTAAGCGGCATTTTTATATGAATATGGATCGGTTTAAGCCGGTTTTCAAGGCATTCATCCTTTCATTTGCACCGCAAAGGTTTGAGCAGGTTCATACGATATCAGACTCAACCTAATTATGTCATGCAAGTGATGTCGTTCTAAAATTTGTAGTAAATTTGAATTTTTTTTTACTAAATAGTACACATCCGCTGCTTCCAATGGGTCTTTATTTCTATAAATACATTAGTAGGTTTAATCTTCACTAACCTTACTTACTTACATTAATGTAGTTGTAGCCCTTTAAACACTAAAGTATAATAAGTTCCATGATTGTACTTATTGTTAGTCTCGTACGTAAGGATACAGTACATAAATAAAAATAGTTTGTTTAAGAATGGTACTGTTTGATCGTCTAGCACTCATAAAGGTCTTGCCTACAAAATCTTTTTTGATAACTATAATTTTAACATGAAAATCTACCGACTGCGCCAAGTCAAACACATAAATCAAAATTATATTTTACATCAGTTTCCAAACTTATTATCATTCTTTGTAACAGCTTCACACAAATACCCTATAGGCCTATAACTATACATTAGTACATTACGATACAAGTGTGAAAAGTAGGAAATTTGCAACGAGTGGCGATAAATTGAAACACGACCGAAGGGAATGTTTTAAATCGACGCGAGGTGCGAATTACTTTTTCGCAAGTACGTTTTACAGTACATATTATGGCCCTTTAAATTTTTAATCCTGCCCTAGGGCGATAAAGTAGCACCATATGTACTGCAAAATACATTGCAGTAGCACTCGTTTTTAAGATTCTCTAGTCATCAAGGAACACTAAGTTTCATCATGCCCGTCTGTATCTGTCACCTTTGTCATCGGTTTATATTGGTAAACAGTAAAGTACGTACTTGACCGACCTACATAATACCGATATCATTGATAACCAAACCTTTGCTCAATTTTCTTACACAATAAATATATACACGGTAGATCCAAATGGTAAAATAGCTTTACATAATACAGAACAAACAAAACCTTATATATTATGCTCGTGATTGATGATATCAAGGGTCCACAGCAAAAAAGCACTCTCTGATCGGCAAAAAAATGGACCCAGATTCGAGTCATTTCATATCAAGGTTAGCTAGCGAAACTCATTTTCTATTTTTAGCGGATTAGATTTGACATTGTTTTAACATATCTTATGTTGGCGACTGGCTGGCGTGCGAGCTCCTTTACACCTATAAAAGTATATACTTTTCTACGTTTTTGAATTCTTGATTTTCCATGTCAGTCTGCCTGTCACCGCCTTACTCTTAGTGTAAGGCCTGAGTGGACGCTCGAAGCGGAGCGTTCGGCGAGGCGTGCAGCGTGGCGTCGGGCTCACAAGTAATTTGAGCAGCGTGTACTAAGGCCGCTCTTATACGCTTGCATTTGTTTAACATGCACTCCGCACGCCCCGCCCCGCTGCACGCCCAACTCGAGCGTCTACTCAGGCCTTACACTTAATATATCTTGTTGTGTTTTAAATAAATTAATTATAATATATCTACGTGTTTGCATCATCTCATCATACAGTCCACCCCGTTAGCTATCATCTTATATACGTCATATATGTACATAGATACATAATATAAAGATCAATAATCGTATGTTTGGTTCAACTCACCTAGTGCAAAAGTTTTGGACAGAGTAGCATGGCGGTCTTTAGTGTAGGAGGCCAAGATCCACTTCGGGTCGTTGCGCCACAGCAGTGCTTAAAATTACATAAGTCTATTTAAAATCGCGCAAAATAAAAAAGATTGATTATTCTGGTCAGATTCAGTATACCTACCCAAAATTGAAGTTGTAATGTGAAATCAACCACGTATTTAAGCATACATAACGTTGAATGACTTAAATTGAATAGAATAAGTATATTAAAACGGAAATTATAATGCAGTTTTGTTTCTTTTTAAAAATAAAGAAATGTCTCCATTAAGTAAAATGAGCCAGCTTAAGGATTTAAGGTAGTTTCCCTCCAGGGCCCGACTTATCTTTCCACACTGTATAATGTATGTGTCTCACGAAAGTTTTGTTACCAAGATTGTTCAATTTCGAATAATACTTGACTGCAAATTACATGATACTTCAAATAAATCTCGAAGCTTATTCTAATCTGTCGTTAATTGATTTTAATAAAGCTTATGAGCGCGGTCAGCAATTCTGCCGCTCCAAGCATTACAACCACAACATACATTGGAAAATTCGTTTTAACTTGGAATTTATTGCATCAGAATACGGTGTACAATTGAATGAGTGTTCGAATGTACCTTACTGTGTTTATGCGTGCTGAGGCAAAATTATACGGTAATTAATAGCACGTGTTGCCAGGTGACACTCTTTAAATTTGGATTATCGTCGCATGAATTCTGTTTTGTTATTTGCGAAGAATGCTAATTGTTGCGCTTAACAAGCCAAAGTTCTCGAATATGTTGACGTTTGTATGATGCTGGTTTTTTATTCAACTTACGAAGAAGGAAGTCTGTATATCTATTGTAATAATATGGTATGTATGAATTTATTTGGCACGTCCTACAGCCTATACCATTTTTGGATTTAAAAACTTGAGGTGCAGTTGTGTGAGTGATGTAGAAAATGTTAACATTATTATTTAATAAATCAGAATGACGGACATTGGCGCCATAATAAACCAAATAAAGGTTTATAATTGTAGCCAAAACCTATCGGCTATCTAATACGAATTAAAGAGTTTTAAAAGATTACAGAGATATTTTACAGTATACATTAATAAATGTAATTTTGAATAAGAAATTATACAATCCGTCAAAATAAATTTACTGCAGGGTTTTTGTGTGTTTGTTTAGTTTTCACCTGTTGCTCGATTAATTCAAACAGAACCTTTATATTTTTCAGCAAAAAATGCTTTGATCAAGTGACTCTCTCAGACTTCCGTAATTTTGGATTGCAAAAGAAATAAATGGTTTTGTTTGTCATGTCAGCTTATAAATTCTGTTTGTTTAATCCATTTTATATTTATCCCATAATATTTTATTTTATTTGGAATAATTGTATTTGAAACAAGGGAAGCGCCTCGTCATAAAATATGGAATCAGATATATATCTATCTGAATTTAGGAATCCAATCTCATTAAAACAAATATCCAGCAACCTGTTTTCTCAAGCGTAGGTACCTGTTTGTTATGCACTCATTCCACGCTCATTCTAATAAAAGGTATTGACTGGGTATACTTAAGATAAGTCATGTCACCTTATAAATTCTGTTTGTGTTTAATGCTCCCATTAGTAATTTTATTTTACTTTACGTACCTACTCAGCTTTTAGTATAAATTATTAGTTAAATTAAAGCATCCTTTTGCTACCCTTTGTAATAGGTGTTACCAAGGACCGGAAAACCCCTCTTTACGCTTAATCCTATCCATTCGGTAACCCAATCAATTCGGTTACCGTATCATTCGGTAACCCTATCATACTGTTACCTGATTGTAACGGTAAGCTTATTGAAACGGTAACCTTAACCTTTAACCGAGTTAATCTCAAAACCCCATCGCGTTAGGGTTTTTGTTAGGGGTTTTTAACCGGTTTTTATTCAGTTATGGTAACCTTTATTATCGGTTGCTTATTGGTTTGCTACATTCGTATTTAGTGATGTGCCGTCAGTCAAATACCTACTAAAAGAAAAAGTTAATTTATTAATAGAACTAATAGTTTATTTTGTTATTTTTGTATTTTTTTTTTAATTTTGCATATTTTAATGTTTTTGTTTATTTTAATGTTTTTGTTTATTTTACTTATTTTGTCTATTTTTTTATTTTGTTTATTTTACTTATTTCATTTATTTTATTTGTCATTAATTTTGTTAATTTTATTTATATAATTTATTTTGATTATTTTGATTATTTTATTTATTTTGTTTATTTTTTTTTATTTTTTATTTTATGTATTTGATTTACTTTATTTACTTTATTTACTTTATTTACTTTATTTACTTTATTTACTTTATTTACTTTATTTACTTTATTTACTTTATTTACTTTATTTACTTTATTTACTTTATTTACTTTATTTACTTTATTTACTTTATTTACTTTATTTACTTTATATACCTTATTTACCTTATTTACCTTATTTACCTTATTTACTTTATTTACTTTATTTACTTTATTTACTTTATTTACTTTATTTATTTATTTATTTTATTTATTTTATTTATTTTATTTATTTTATTTATTTTATTTATTTTATTTATTTTATTTGTTTTATTTGTTTTATTTGTTTTATTTGTTTTATTTGTTTTATTTGTTTTATTTGTTTTATTTGTTTTATTTATTTTATTTATTTTATTTATTTTATTTATTTTATTTATTTTATTTATTTTATTTATTTTATTTATTTTATTTATTTTATTTATTTTATTTATTTTATTTATTTTATTTATTTTATTTATTTTATTTATTTTATTTATTTTATTTATTTTATTTATTTTATTTATTTTATTTATTTTACTTATTTTATTTATTTTATTTATTTTATTTATTTTATTTATTTTATTTATTTTATTTATTTTATTTATTTTATTTATTTTATTTATTTTATTTATTTTATTTATTTTATTTATTTTATTTATTTTATTTATTTTATTTATTTTATTTATTTTATTTATTTTATTTATTTTATTTATTTTATTTATTTTATTTATTTTATTTATTTTATTTATTTTATTTATTTTGTTTATTTTGTTTATTTTGTTTATTTTGTTTATTTTGTTTATTTTGTTTATTTTATTTATTTTGTTTATTTTATTTATTTTGTTTATTTTATTTATTTTATTTATTTTATTTATTTTATTCATTTTGTTTATTTTATTTATTTTATTTATTTTGTTTATTTTATTTATCTTATTTATTTTATTAGGATAAAGTTCATTTATTTAACTTAAAAGGTAATAATAAAAAAACATTACAACTAACTATGAAATCTATAAATTAAAAATTTAAAACCTAAACTAAAATTAAAATAAACCTACTTAAAAATTAAACTAATACTTATAATATTATATAAAAACTAAAATGCAATACTAATAAAATAGATGTCAATAATATAATTTATTTGTTTTTTTTTATTTATTTCATTTATTTTATCTATTTTATTTGTTTTATTTATTTTAGAAACTTACAAAATTAAAAGTAGTAGTATGTAACTACAAAAGTTAAATTAATTCAGAATAACATTCTAATTGAATAAAACGTTATTTAGTATAATCCTACATCTGGAATAAATATTCCGTTTTGTCTTTTTCATTTAAAATAAAAGTGTCATGATTTATTCACTTTCTATTTATTCTAAAATAACGAGTGCAAGAATTATTCTTATTCAAATCGATTGGAATAAGAATGAAATTTCTGTTTTTATTCTTATTCTTATTCAAGTTATTTTTTGCCCAACTCTGCTCTAGATTACTCTCGTGTTGTTGAAGGTGACTATTGAACAAAATCTGCAAAATATCTTTCATGTATGAAGTCAATTATTTGCACTTCCTAGTACCTAATAACATGAAGATAATAAATATATCTACACGGGCGAAGCAACATGCGTATTTAAATCGAAACGCTGCGCTCCGCTGGCACGCGCTACAACGCAAGTGCACCGAATGTTTAAAGGTCGTGGTATTTTCTATTGTATTAGGATATTTAGGATTAAGCAGA
Source organism: Cydia amplana (assembly GCF_948474715.1). Classification (NCBI taxonomy): domain Eukaryota; kingdom Metazoa; phylum Arthropoda; class Insecta; order Lepidoptera; family Tortricidae; genus Cydia; species Cydia amplana. The sequence continues at coordinate 8,476,361 of NC_086085.1, forward strand.
ATGCGGTGAGAGTCATAGTGACAACAATAAAGCCTTATTATTGTACTACACTACAGTATTGTTATCAGTACTCTGCCGTGTCATGACTAATTGATGTAATTGTAGATACATGAGTTAGTGGTAACAAGGTTAAATGGCATTTATTTGGTCATATTATACGTCATATTATATGTAGTACAATGTATATAGATAGTAAAATGAATTTCACCCCTCTTTTCAATGGTCGGATTGATTTGAATTTTTTGAAGCCTTAACGGTGATGATAATTTTATAATGAAGCTACATAGAAAGTAAACTGCGAAATTATAATTATGATGGTTCAATGTATATTTCTTTGCGTATTAAGTATGTATTTTGTTTATTATTCCTACCAGCCTTGAGGTCTTACGTATGCTATCTCTTTCACACCTACGGAAAGTGAATGAGATAGTAAATTACTGCAGGTAAGAAAAGAGTCCTACGCTTATCACTATAATTAAATAGATTTGCAGAAAGTTGCAGGCGTGTTTGCACTTGAGACCGTCATTCATTACTCATTGGCAATAACAATAGGATTAAGTCGTGGCGTGGTGAATTCTTTGTCAGCATTTGCTAAACACGTGCGGCAAGCGTTGTGTCAAATATACCTGTTAATTTCCGTCTAAATAATAAATGCAAATTTTAAATATCAGAAGAGCTTTTAAAAACACCATAAGTCTTGGTAGTAACTCGGATACTGAAACCACATACTATAGTTCGTTTTTTTTAGCATTAGAAATAAGGTAATAGTACATTATTGCAGAGGCCGGGAAAGGGCAATTCGTGGATGAGTTTCGATTCGTTCGAAGAAGACGAATCCACGAATTGCTATTCCTGCCGAGGCATATATAGTGCTTTTCTCCAAACATGCGAGGAAATAAGGTAAAATAATAATTATTTAAGCAGCAAGCATCACTCAAATCGAACCTTCACATCAAAAATGTCAAAAACAATTTCCCTCTAAAATATTTTTTTTTTAAGTTAAGGGCACAAACTTATTCTGCCATTCAGTACCATTCAATATAATTGTGCAATATAGTTGGTCAAACCAATTTGTCAGTCAGTAAGAACCAGGAAAACTATACCCATCCTTTTCTTTTGGGTGCTAGTACTAGTGTAAGACAAAGATAGTATGATTCTCTCTGTCTCTGTTTATGTACACGGATGAAATCCTTAAAAAAATATAAAAATAATCTTTGATTTTATTAAGCAGTATTTGCACGATCATACACGAGCACAACGGTCTTGTAAGAACGAGACAAGTAAGGTCGTTTATCTTACTATCTCACTCTATCCTATAGTTTGAAATGATAGCTGATCGGGTCGTGTAGACGCGGCTCGCGGCTACAATAATTGGCTGTTTGCGTTTTTTATTTTTAAAAAGTAAAAAACACTACAGTAATAAGTCATTACTGTAGTGTTTTTTTCATTCCCGTCCGCTAGAACAGGACAGCGATAGTTTGATTTTTTTAAATTAGAGTTTGACAATAACGTAGAACTTCCCGTACTATTTTTGCTACAATAAGGTGAACATTTCCGAGCATATTGGAGAAAACAATCTTGATGTCTCTTTTAATTGAAAAGCACATTTTAAAAATAAGTTACGGTAAATATGTAACAATTATGAATCTAATACGATCTTTTATAGTCTTCTGCTTTCATAAGTAATAGTCATGGTTTTTAAAAAGTGTTTTTCAATTAAAAGACATGTCAAAATCGCTTACCTTCTTTCAAGTTCTTTCTAATGCTAAAAAAAACGAATTATAAACATAATTCGAAAACAGAAAAAAATCATGAGTATTTTCCCCATTTGTTCCTGCCCAACGTGATCGCCGCGATACATGAGGCGGGGACATATGGGAATGATTTAACTGAAGCGCCTATTCCCATCTGTGCCCGGCGGGGAGAAATAGGAATACACCATATCAAGCCATTCCTTATCCTACCTTTAAAAACATCTTTTTTAGGGTTCCGTACCCAAAGGGTATAAACGGGACCCTATTACTAAGACTCCTCTATCCGTCTGTCTGTCACCAGGCTGTATCTCATGAACCGTGATAGCTAGGCAGTTGAAATTTTCACAAATAATTAATTTCTGTTGCTGCTATTACAACAAATACTAAAAACAGCATATAATAAATATCTAAGTGGGGCTCCCATACAACAAACGTGATTTATTTGCTGGTTTTTGCGTAATGGTGCGGAACCCTTCCTGCGCGAGTCAGACTCGCACTTGGCCGGTTTTTTATTTTTTACATTAATTTAGGCACAGTGAGCCATTGAAGAGTTTCGCTATCCACCATCCGTTCAGAGCAGCTGAATTGTACCTGATGATTTAGTTATCACATTAAAATAAATACGGGTATCGTCCAATACCAAGACTATGCGGCAGTAAATTAAATTTGTAAGATTTTATTGCATAAAATCAGGTATAAATTAGTCAAGAAACATAATAGTTTCTTGTCTAATTTACTTCTATCTATACGTAACGCCTATACGGAACCCATACTACATGTTTAATCCAGGAATATTATTTAGAATATAAAATCATGATTATATTTATTTGATTAAGAATGAGATGATTCTTATTCAATTTTTTCACATACGAATTATTTCCGATCAAAATTATTTGAATAATTTTGACGGGAATAAAATCAACATGATTTTATTCTTAGGAATTCTTATTTAAATAATGATTTTATTCTTGAATGCCCAACACTGCTTACTAAGTATGTATGTAATGTATATATCTATTTAATTTAATCAAAACTATTTCACCTACCAATGTTATAGATACCCAATGAATATGTATAATGAATTCTGCCCTAGTAGCACGGTCGCATTTTTATCGTTTATCACCATGCCTGTCACGTTCTAACAAGTATGTAAGTGCGAAAGTGACGGGCATAGTGATAGTCGATAAAAATGGAACCGTGCTGAGCCCCCTGGTATTAATGAAAGATTTGTAATATTAAAATAAGTTTATAACTGCTATAGATATATATTTTCTGATCGCTGCATTAAGCGGTACAAGGTAAATTACGACTTAGCTCATACAACTCACCGCATCTGAAAACATTTTAAACTAAAGTCTATTTTTTATTCGGTAGACTAAAATGACATTTCGTAGTATGAACATCATGTGTCATTTCATTTCATACTATGAAATGTCATTTTAGTCTACCGAATAAAAAAATAGACTTTAATTGCTTATTATAAAATAAGCTCATAATAACTAGTACATATGTCATTTGTTAACAATGGTAAAATATCTACCACAATCCGCTAGCGCATGTATCTTTATCACAAAGTGTTTTTTTTTTAAATCACTTAAGATAAATTATACCTAACTAGGTACCAGTAAAATTACTAGTTAGGTGAAAATTTTTCTTTAAATCAGTCTTTAATCTGTAGGTACATATCAAGTGTGAACCCGAAAATAAAAATAATAATCTAAGTAGCATAAAATATATCTAAATAATAGCAGATATTACTAGGATAGGATGTTGTTTACTTGCAACCCCTTTTCTAAAAATTTCTAAACTAGAATTGACAAAAACAATAGGAACACACAGGTATAAAGATAAACAAAGGAATGGCCGCGCTGCGCCGCGGCTGTCGCTCTAAAAATAATACTGTAATCGCTCACTTGTTTTCAATTTTAGCTTAAGGACTCAAAGTGCAATATTGTTTGAATTGACAATAAGCGAAGTTACCGGCAAAAAAACTTGTTTGTGCTGGAGGCTTCATAGACCGCCCATGCCAACCACGGTTATTCAATAATAAGTTGAATTTAAGTCTGCGTAAAGTTTACAATCGTTTGAACTGGTTCAAAACCTTATTATGAGGTAACAGCATAGACGGGGTTTTTATTTCGGTTACCGGTAACAGGGGTTAACTCGAACTGATACGGTTACCGAATCAAAGTGTTACCTTATCAGACGGTTACCGTTATGGTAGGGGTTTTTATAACCACTTCTAAAATAACCCTATGAAAAACCCCGGTTAAGGTAACCGGTTCCGGTCCCTGGGTGTTACAGCCAAGAATAAATCAAATTTGACCTACCTAGTTACAAAAGATGTGCGAAATCTTGTTTTGCGATTGTTAACCCGCAATACGATAAAACGAAACAAAATGTCCGAATCGGAGAGCAACAAAAGCTTAGGCAATTACGTGGGCTGCCACTGTGTAATTGTCTGTGGAAATCGGTTGTACCAGTTGGTTACACTAAACGAACTACAATTTATTGCATAGCAACGCTAAAGTTTGTCAATTAGTCAAACAATAGCTTTTTTCAATCATGCACGAACGTGAAGACAGTATTTCCCGGTTGATGGCGTTGTTGTAAGAGCGTAATAAAACGCGCTGGCAATGGATTTTCATATAACATTGCCAGCCTCACCACACGTAACTTATCCCGCACAATTCCACCCAACAGCAGAGCGCTGATTAACACTATACCAGCTTTAGAAATCCGTACAGTCATACCTGGAACTTTTTGTTTATAAAATTTGCGCAATATCTCGCGCAATTAATAAGGAATTTCCGGCCTCGTATTCCTATCGTTTAGTTTATAACTACTTGACCGGCAATCCTTTAATTTCCGGCCTCTGCAGTAATATGTACTGTTGTATTTTTTATTTACGGAACCCGCTTGGGGCTTTTAACATATACACGGTAAAATATTATATAAAATAAAGCTTTGTTTAAAATACTTTTATATTTTTATTTATGTTGCTCGTAGGCCAAATTTAGCCTCCATTTTATGCTTTGCAGATATTCGTGCCCTTTTCCATTATATTTAAATGCATAGTCGTTATACATGTAAATGTTTATATTTAAATACAAAGTTAATTTTACCTTTACCACCTAAAACCAAAATATACTATACATAATCTGGCAAACACCAAGTGTCAATAGAAAAATGCGCGAGATTCCAATTTTCTATGGGAGGTCAACCCTTCGCGCCTACCTTTTCCATTTCGGTCTTTCCATAGCCGTCATTATTTTAACAAAAGCTGAAGATAAAAGTAGCCTGAACACGACTTAGCCCATTTACCTGGAACAAAACAGAAAATAATAAATATCATAACTCAGATATGCAAATTAAATGGCAATTAAAATGTAAGTGGTAAATAATGTTGCGCTTTTGAAAAGTTGGGGAAGGGATCGCATTTAAGAAGTTGAGACCCAGATGCCGAGTCTATTTAATTGACTTTATGTTTGAGTTCCTACTGAGCGTAATTAATGACCACGCTTCGCAAACTTGCTTTAACCTCTAAATAGATTTTAGGGAAGGCTCTAAGAAACGGGAGCTAGCGAGGTAAGAGGTCGGGACAGTAATGAGTTCCTTAGAAAACGAGCTCTCTGCATGATGCAGAGCCACCGTCATGTAACGCTTCCGTTCTGATTAATTTACTTAAATTTAAAATACTATGCACGTCTGCCGACCCGTTGGGTAGATGTCATGGTTTGTGTCTTTGCTACACTCTATAGTTTGTCTAGAGTGTAGCAAAGAAACAAGCCCTATAGTTTAGTATAGTCTATAAGTTGTCTAGACGAAATACAGAATATGGCTTTAAAATGTAGTTACATTTTGCACTGTTATATGTCATGACGTAACGTACAAAAAAATGATTTTACTAAAATTATTAAGATTTAAATACTAAAATAATCTTCTAACTTGTACGGGTTCCTAAATGTTTCTTCTGAAATTTAAATGTGGAGTACCTTTTGAAATTCGAAAATACGGCGTAATTAAACTTATTTTAAGAAGCATTAATTAATAATCCAAACTTTTTGATTAATTAAAAACGATAAGAACAAAAATATCTCAAGTAAAGAAAATTTCAATACTTAATTTGGTTTAAGTACTCTGTTTAGATCTAAATTGTTTACCTATCTAATATTTAAATATGAATAGCTGAAAGGACTCTATGAATGTATTCAGTTTCCTACCTATTTAAAGGTAATAAAATGGGTGAACCAATTTGTTGCCATGGTTATGTTCTCCTAGGTCACCCTTTAAATCCCTTGCTTAATGTACTCAAACTAAGCAAAACGTGCATTTCGAATTAGTTTAGAGCCCTTTTCTTTCAGTTTCTTCGTCGTATATACCTTCACTGATAAGCGATTTCTATAATATCTAATTATACCGAATAATACATTGATGGGTGTTGGGTGGGGTGCTTTTAGATCGAGAGTCACATGCTCTTACCGCTAGGCTACTAAGGCTTCTGTTTATTAATTTGCCTATTAAACAAAACATTATTCCAAGCTTCATTTGAATGTAGCTAAATAAAAAAATACTTTAGGCAAAAATACTTAGCATAAACTTTTTAATTATTCCGTTTGAGTTAATACTACAGTGGCACGTAAAAGTTTTTATTAGGCCGTTGGTTTTTACGCTGCGGGAACGCTGACGGTACTTGTGTCGAGAGCTCGAATATATACAAATGTAATGTTAAATATTAAATGGTAAGCACTTAAGTAAGTTTAAACATAAATATTATTACTAATGCTTTATCCTGCAACAAAGCCAACTAAAAGCTAGATTTTCTACATCCTTAGAATAAGTCAGAGCACCTTAAGTTTTATTTATTTATACAACACGCCGAATAATATCGTTAAAATACTGACATGTATTATATAATGTGCTCGACAATTGACTGCAGAACATGCTTCGTTTTATACTGGACGGATGGAGATTCAAAGCTTTTAGCTTCTCAGTTTACTACTTACTCGAGAGTTTTAATGTATATGCACGCAGAGCAAACATAAATACTTAGGTACATAAACAAAACTGAGGAAATGACTCGAGACGTTCACATGAGCGGAGTCTGTTAATCTCTTTGCAGCACTTAATTTCAAAGAGAACTTCCCACCCGGAACTACCTGAAAGCTGCATGTGAACACGTGCAAATAATTATCTCGTGCGATAGTTAGTTGATAAACTAACTACACTTAAGAGTAATAACAACGTGTCACTTTTATTAGGGTCACGGAATGCTATAGTTATGTAGTGGCCACTACATAGTAAGTAGAGATGCCCCGAATAGTGGTTTTGGCCGAATACCGAATACCGAATATTCGGCCCGCTCTCGGCCGAAGCGCCGAATATTCGTTCGTCGAATATTCGGCATGACATACGAGCATTTTGAGTCACATGCAATTATGTATTATGAAAACTGTTCGCCAACAAAGCACAACGTTTGCTAATTTTTTTTTGTTGAACAGAATTAATAAATGTAGTTAGAGTCAATCAAATTAGACCAATGATAAAAATAAAATACATTGATTACAATATATTATATTGTAATCAACAAATGCTCAAAACCTTTTTTGGTCTTCGTATTTAACAACGTTCAAAAAATACATTTTAAATATAAAATATACCCAGTTTTTGGTTATTTTTATTGTGTAAGTATCTAAATTTTATTTTTAGGTAGGTGCAACAGATATTCGGTATTCGGCCGAATAGTAGGCAACATTCAGCCGAATACCGAATACCAAATCAGCAAATAGTTGCCGAATATTCGTGGCATCACTAGTAAGTGGCCACTCTTAACAAGATTCTTTCAATTACCATATATGTAGTGGCTATGCAATAACTACAACAGTCACCTTACATACTTATTAGTTAACTGACAAATATTTTCGTCATGTTCTTACCTAGTTGTGGAAATTGTGGAATATCATTGAAATTATCTTTGAAGAGAATTAGACATATTGATTATTTAAAATTAATATAATTATGCTTCCTATTTTTAAAATCAATTTTGTATAAACGTGTTCAAGTTTCAAGTACATACCTACTTATAATGTTTCTAGGATTAACCTTCTTGTTTCAATAAAAATAGCCTAAGACGTACAACTTCGCTAAACCCGAACACATTACATGAAAAACCGTCCTGTGATACAAAGCGCAACAATACAAGAGCAGTTTTCGAATTTAGCCCACCACGAGAGCATAAATCAGTCTAGGAAAGAGTGAAAAAAACTCGGGAAGAATTTCACAATGTGAAACGAATTGCTGAATGGTCAGACTTGTGAAGGCCCTGCAATTCAGGTGCAGGCGTTTTGTTATTTTAATTCTTTTTAGGGTTCCGTACCCAAAGGGTAAAAACGGGACCCTATTACTAAGACTCCGCTGTCCGTCCGTCCGTCCGTCTGTCACCAGGCTGTATCTCGCAAACCGTTATAGCTAGACAGTTGAAATTTTCACAGATGATGTATTTCTGTTGCCGCTATAACAACAAATACTAAAAACAGAATAAAATAAAGATTTAAGTGGGGCTCCCATACAACAAACGTGATTTTTGACCGAAGTTAAGCAACGTCGGGCGGGGTCAGTACGTGGATGGGTGACCGTTTTTTTGCTTGTTTTGCTCTATTTTTTGTTGATGGTGCGGAACCCTCCGTGCGCGAGTCCGACTCGCACTTGGCCGGTTTTTTAGAAATATTTTAATAAGGCTTTGTCGAAATTAAAGTAAGGTCAATATGGATAATTCCGTCATAGGGGCTATTCCACAATAAAATAACAATATACAATTTATTGCATAAATCCTTTTACATTAATTTACATTCACATTATTATTTGGGCCCTTTGCAAACTTATACCTACTCATAAAATCAGTGCCCTTACAAAACTGGTTGTGAGCTAAACATTCAAAGCACTATTTATTCCATTAAAATGGGCAAGAGAAAGCTCAGATTAAGTTATAATCTATTAGATTAATTGTTTGAATAGCAAAGAGGTCCAATTAGGAATTGAAACAGAGAGGCTCGTTATAAATTTAATTTACTTTGAAATGTTCGGCAGAGTAGGAAATATTTGACTCGTCTATGTAGCGTGGTAATTTGGATAGGCACGTACAATACAGTACTCGCTTAATTTCGGAGTATCGTTCAGATTCAGGTTCAAACGACACCAGCATTACTGCAGCAGTATTGTTGCGCTGCAATACTGCTGCAGTCGACTGCATTACTGCAGGAAATGTCAAAAAGTTAATTTTAAATATTAAATTTGACGTTTCATGCAGTAATGTCGCACTGCAATACTGCTTTTTCCCAAGCGGTGCACTGTCGTCGTCTGTACTTACCCCACCACATCATACATTGCCAATTGACGTCTTGGTAGGTACTCTTGGTTATGACAAAAGAATAGAGAGGCTGTGCGGAAAGAGAAGAGTTGTGGGTTATATGGGAACCAATACATTTGGCCCTTGTACCACGGGGTACCGTGGTTGTACGGACATAACCAAGTTACATAACTAGTAATGTGAAAGGACAAATAATTCCTATTCCAGAACTGGGTTTTGTAAAAGGAATTTTTATTTCCTGGTACAAAACTTAGGTCACGTGCCGGTAATGTAAAAGGAAAGAAAATTGCCTCTTTAGTTGCCTCGCACATAACCAACAACTACAATATAATTGGCAATGTTAATAGGAATGGGATTTCCTGACGCACAAGTCAGGATAATTACTACAATATGTTTAAGTAACTGACCAATAGAACATACATATACTACAGTACAGTTTTTCTTATAAGCAATATTTATACACCGGAACAATCTTCTTTCTCCCCTTCAGTCTGGGTTCCGTCCCGGTCACAGCACCACCACTGCTCTACTTAAAGTTACAGAGGACATTCGGCTTGGGATGGAAGCATCCAAGGTCACGGTGCTGGTGCTTATAGACTTCTCGAACGCCTTCAATGTGGTTGACCATGACCTACTCCTCGCTGCTCTGACTCACTTGCGGGTGTCTGTTGAGGCGACAAAGTGGTTCTCCTCTTATTTATCGGATCGTGTTCAGGCAGTCCGAGCTAACCGTTCGCTATCTGATTGGTGTGCACTGAACACTGGAGTTCCTCAAGGTGGTATTTTATCGCCCTTTTTGTTCTCCGTATTTATTAATTTGATTACCACCAATATTCGTAGCTCTTACCATTTGTATGCGGATGACCTGCAGTTGTATGCTCAAGCTGATGTGAACGATGTTAACTCTGCCATTTCATTGCTAAACGCTGATCTAGAACACATCGCTGAATGGTCTAGCAGTTTTGGTATTAGTGTTAATCCAGCCAAGTGTCAAGCCGTAATTCTGGGCAGCCAGCGCCAAATCTCAAAGCTCAGTTCAGTCGCTATCACACCAATCCTTCATTCCCGTGTGCACTAAGGCTAAGAACTTAGGATTAATTTTTGATTCTACCCTTTCCTGGAGCGGCCAGCTAGGTGATGTAAGTCGTAAGGTTTCAGGCACACTAAGAACTCTGCATAAATTCAAGAATTTTCTCCCAGTAAGTACAAAAAAGATGTTGGTACAGGCGTTGATTTTGCCAATTATTGATTATGGTGACGTGTGTACAACGAATGCCACTCAAGAGTCCCTCAACAAACTTGAACGTCTCCTCAACAACGGCATAAGATTTATCTTTGGTTTGCGTAAATACGATCATGTTTCCTATTACCGTCGCCAGCACAATTGGCTCTCCATCCGTCGCCGTAGATCACTTCGAATACTTTGTACCCTATTTTCAATCTTGTTTGAGCCTTCTGCTCCTGGATATCTAAGAAATAAGTTCCCGTTTGATACCCCTCGCCCTGGAGTTGAGTTGCGTACATCTCGTGTTCTCAAACTATCAATTCCCGCTCACCGCACTGGGTTTATGACTAACTCCTTTGCTGTCCAGGCGAGTCGTCTCTGGAATTCACTCCCTCTCAATATAAGACAAGCCCCGAGCAAGTTAGCTTTCAAGCGGTTGCTACATAAGTATCTGCTGAAACAAGAGTTCGAGTAGCGTTCATCATTATATTATATATTATCAGTATGTATGAAATATGTAGTAGTATATTATTTATATATATTCTAGTGTTTTTATTTGTGTATTCTACATGTAGTTTATCAGAATTATTAATTGTTTAGTTGTTTACTAAGTTCTAATAATTAAATTCCTTTTTCTCCTTGCACCAATTTTACATGTCTCTGTTTGGCCCGATGGTTGACTGGTAGAGAATGCCATTAGGCATTAAGTCCGCCATTTGTACATTATTTTTGTGTATTGTGCAATAAAGTTTAAATAAATAAATAAATAAATATTTGACAGCTATCATCTAAATACATTTTTCGCGTTTTAGGTTATAAGTATCGAAATGACAGCCGTCAAATATTGGTTACAAGAAAAATTGTACTAATCTATATATATAAATGCAAGTGTCCTGACTGACTGACTGACTGACTGACTGACTGACTGACTGATTCATCAACGCAGAGCCGAAACTACAAAAGCTAGAAAGTTGAAATTTGCACACTAGGTTGCATTTGTAAAGTGTACAAGAGATAAGAAGCGATTTTGAAAAATTCAACCCCTAAGGGGGTTAAAAAGGGGATGAAAGGTTGTATGGGGTTCAAGTTTTAGTTTAAGCTAGAAATTTGAAACTTTGTGTAAATGTATTATATTAAAAAACAAGAAAACTAATTTCAGCGTTTTCGAAAATTCATCCCCCAAGGTGGTGAAAAAGGGGTTGAAAGTTTGTATGGAGATCAAATATTTTTGTGAGTGTGTGACATTAAACTTTGTATATGGGTATATTATTATAAGACAGGAAAAGTAATTTCAGCGTTTTTGAAAATTCATCCCCTAACAGGGTTAAAAAGGGGTTGAAAGTTTGAATCCATTACAAATGCTTTGAAACTTCTTAGAAAGGCATAATAGCCGATTTAAAAAAAAAGTAATTGCGACGTTTTAGGAAATTCAACCCCTAAGGGGGTAAAAAAGGGGATGAAACTTTGTCTTGGGGTGCAAATTTTATTTTAAGCTAGGACCTTGAAACTTTGCAAAAAGGCGTTAAATTAAAAAACAAGAAAACTAATTTCAGCGTTTTTAAAAATTCCTCCCCCGAGGTGGTGAAAAAGGGGTTGAAAGTTTGTACGGAGATCAAATATTATTGAGAGTGCGGGACTTGAGTCTTTGTATAAAGCCATATTATTAAAACTCAAGAAAAGTAATTTCAGCGTTTTTAAAAATTCATCCCTTAAAAGGGTTAAAAAGGGGATGAAAAGTTGTATGGGGTTCAAGATTTATTTTAAGCTAGGAATTTGAAACTTTGTAAAAATGTATTATATTAAAAAACAAGAAAACTAATTTCAGCGTTTTCAAAAATTCATCCCCCAAGGTGGTGAAAAAGGGGTTGAAAGTTTGTATGGAGATCAAATATTTTTGTGAGTGTGTGACTTTAAACTTTGTATATGGGTACATTATTATAAGACAGGAAAAGTAATTTCAGCGTTTTTGAAAATTCATCCCCTAACAGGGTTAAAAAGGGGTTGAAAGTTTGAATCCATTACAAATGCTTTGAAACTTCTTAGAAAGGCATAATAGCCGATTACAAAAAAAGTAATTGCGACGTTTTAGAAAATTCAACCCTTAGGGGTTAAAAAGGGTATGAAACTTTGTCTTGGGGTGCAAATTTTATTTTAAGCTAGGACCTTGAAACTTTGCAAAAAGGTATTAAATAAAATAAAAAGAAAACTAATTTCAGCGTTTTTAAAAATTCATCCCCCGAGGTGGTGAAAAAGGGGTTGAAAGTTTGTACGGAGATCAAATATTATTGAGAGTGCGGGACTTGAGTCTTTGTATAAAGCCATATTTATTAAAACTCAAGAAAAGTAATTTCAGCGTTTTTAAAAATTCATCCCTAAAAAGGGTTAAAAAGGGGATGAAAGGTTGTATGGGGTTCAAGATTTATTTTAAGCTAGGAATTTGAAACTCTGTAAAAATGTATTATATTAAAAAATAAGAAAACTAATTTCAGCGTTTTCGAAAATTCATCCCCCAAGGTGGTGAAAAAGGGGTTGAAAGTTTGTATGGAGATCAAATATTTTTGTGAGTGTGTGACTTTAAACTTTGTATATGGGTATATTATTATAAGACAGGAAAAGTAATTTCAGCGTTTTTAAAAATTCATCCCTAAAAAGGGTTAAAAAGGGGATGAAAGGTTGTATGGGGTTCAAGATTTATTTTAAGCTAGGAATTTGAAACTCTGTAAAAATGTATTATATTAAAAAATAAGAAAACTAATTTCAGCGTTTTCGAAAATTCATCCCCCAAGGTGGTGAAAAAGGGGTTGAAAGTTTGTATGGAGATCAAATATTTTTGTGAGTGTGTGACTTTAAACTTTGTATATGGGTATATTATTATAAGACAGGAAAAGTAATTTCAGCGTTTTTAAAAATTCATCCCCTAACAGGGTTAAAAAGGGGTTGAAAGTTTGTACGGAGATCAAATATTATTGAGAGTGCGGGACTTGAGTCTTTGTATAAAGCCATATTTATTAAAACTCAAGAAAAGTAATTTCAGCGTTTTTAAAAATTCATCCCTAAAAAGGGTTAAAAAGGGGATGAAAGGTTGTATGGGGTTCAAGATTTATTTTAAGCTAGGAATTTGAAACTCTGTAAAAATGTATTATTTTAAAAAATAAGAAAACTAATTTCAGCGTTTTCGAAAATTCATCCCCCAAGGTGGTGAAAAAGGGGTTGAAAGTTTGTATGGAGATCAAATATTTTTGTGAGTGTGTGACTTTAAACTTTGTATATGGGTACATTATTATAAGACAGGAAAAGTAATTTCAGCGTTTTTGAAAATTCATCCCCTAACAGGGTTAAAAAGGGGATGAAAGGTTGTATGGGGTTCAAGATTTATTTTAAGCTAGGAATTTGAAACTCTGTAAAAATGTATTATATTAAAAAATAAGAAAACTAATTTCAGCGTTTTCGAAAATTCATCCCCCAAGGTGGTGAAAAAGGGGTTGAAAGTTTGTATGGAGATCAAATATTTTTGTGAGTGTGTGACTTTAAACTTTGTATATGGGTATATTATTATAAGACAGGAAAAGTAATTTCAGCGTTTTTAAAAATTCATCCCCTAACAGGGTTAAAAAGGGGTTGAAAGTTTGAATCCATTACAAATGCTTTGAAACTTCTTAGAAAGGCATAATAGCCGATTACAAAAAAAAGTAATTGCGACGTTTTAGAAAATTCAACCCTTAGGGGTTAAAAAGGGTATGAAACTTTGTCTTGGGGTGCAAATTTTATTTTAAGCTAGGACCTTGAAACTTTGCAAAAAGGTATTAAATAAAAAAAAAAGAAAACTAATTTCAGCGTTTTTAAAAATTCATCCCCCGAGGTGGTGAAAAAGGGGTTGAAAGTTTGTACGGAGATCAAATATTATTGAGAGTGCGGGACTTGAGTCTTTGTATAAAGCCATATTTATTAAAACTCAAGAAAAGTAATTTCAGCGTTTTTAAAAATTCATCCCTAAAAAGGGTTAAAAAGGGGATGAAAGGTTGTATGGGGTTCAAGATTTATTTTAAGCTAGGAATTTGAAACTCTGTAAAAATGTATTATATTAAAAAATAAGAAAACTAATTTCATCGTTTTCGAAAATTCATCCCCCAAGGTGGTGAAAAAGGGGTTGAAAGTTTGTATGGAGATCAAATATTTTTGTGAGTGTGTGACTTTAAACTTTGTATATGGGTATCTATATATATAAATGCAAGTGTCCTGACTGACTGACTGACTGACTGATTCATCAACGCAGAGCCGAAACTACAAAAGCTAGAAAGTTGAAATTTGCACACTAGGTTGAATTTATAAAGTGTACAAGAGATAAGAAGCGATTTTGGAAAATTCAACCCCTAAGGGGGTTAAAAAGGGGATGAAAGGTTGTATGGGGTGCAAGTTTTATTTTAAGCTAGGAATTTGAAACTTTGTAAAAATGTACTATATTAAAAAACAAGAAAACTAATTTCTATGTTTTCGAAAATTCATCCCCCAAGGTGGTGAAAAAGGGGTTGAAAGTTTGTATGGATATCAAATATTTTTGGGAGTGTTGGACTTGAAACTTTGTATATGGAGATATTATTATAAGACGGGAAAAGTAATTTCAGCGTTTTTGAAAATTCATCCCCTAACAGGGTTAAAAAGGGGTTGAAAGTTTGAACCCATTACAAATGCTTTGAAACTTCTTAGAAAGACATAATAGCCGATGACAAAAAAAAGGAATTGCGACGTTTTAGGTAATTCAACCCCTAAGGTGGTAAAAAAGGGGATGAAACTTTGTCCTGGGGTGCAAATTTTATTTTAAGCTAGGACCTTGAAACTTCGTAAAAAGGTACTAAATTAAAAAACAAGAAAACTAATTTCTGCGTTTTCGAAAATTCATCCCCCAAGGTGGTGAAAAAGGGGTTGAAAGTTTGTATGGAGATCAAATATTTTTGAGAGTGTTGGACTTGAAACTTTGTATATGGGGATATTATTATAAGACGGGAAAAGTAATTTCAGCGTTTTTGAAAATTCATCCCCCAAGGTGGTGAAAAAGGGGTTGAAAGTTTGTATGGAGATCAAATATTTTTGTGAGTGTTGGACTTGAAACTTTGTATATGGGGATATTATTATAAGACGGGAAAAGTAAATTCAGCGTTTTTGAAAATTCATCCCCTAACAGGGTTAAAAAGGGGTTGATAGTTTGAATCCATTACAAATGCTTTGAAACTTCTTAGAAAGACATAATAGCCGATGACAAAAAACAGGACTTGCGACGTTTCAGGTAATTCAACCCCTAAGGGGGTAAAAAAGGGGATGAAACTTTGTCCTGGGGTGCAAATTTTATTTTAAGCTAGGACCTTGAAACTTCGTAAAAAGGTACTAAATTAAAAAACAAGAAAACTAATTTCTGCGTTTTCGAAAATTCATCCCCCAAGGTGGTGAAAAAGGGGTTGAAAGTTTGTATGGAGATCAAATATTTTTGAGAGTGTTGGACTTGAAACTTCGTATATGGGGATATTATTGTAAGACGGGAAAAGTAATTTCAGCGTTTTTGAAAATTCATCCCCCAAGGTGGTGAAAAAGGGGTTGAAAGTTTGTATGGAGATCAAATATTTTTGTGAGTGTTGGACTTGAAACTTTGTATATGGGGATATTATTATAAGACGGGAAAAGTAATTTCAGCGTTTTTGAAAATTCATTCCCTAACAGGGTTAAAAAGGGGTTGATAGTTTGAATCCATTACAAATGCTTTGAAACTTTTTAGAAAGGCATAATAGCCGATTGCAAAAAAAGGAATTGCGACGTTTTAGGAAATTCAACCCCTAAGGGGGTAAAAAAGGGGATGAAACTTTTTCTTGGGGTGCAAATTTTATTTTAAGCTAGGACCTTGAAACTTCGTAAAAAGGTATGAAATTAAAAAACAACAAAAATAATTTCAGTGTTTTTAAAAATTCATCCCCCGAGGTGGTAAAAAAGGGGTTGAAAGTTTGTACGGAGATCAAATATTTTTTAGAGTTCGGGACTTGAATCTTTGTATAAAGCCATATTATTAGATCTCAAGAAAAGTTATTTCAGCGTTTTCAAAAATTCATCCCTTATAAGGGTTAAAAAGGGGTTGAAAGATTGTATAGGGTTTAAATTTTTTTTAAGCTACGAATTTGTAACTTCGTAAATTCATTAAAAGAGAAGTTTTTAAAAATTCATCCCCTATAAGGATCCAAAAGGGGTTGAAAGTCTGTATAGGGTTCAAATTTTATTTAAAGCTAGGAACTTGAAACTTCGTAAAAAGGTATTTTATTAAAAAACAAAAAACCCTATTCAGCGATTTTAAAAATTCATCCCCCGAGGAGGTGAAAAAGGGGTTGAAAGTTTGTATGGAGATCAAATATTTTTGAGAGTGCGGGACTTAAATCTTTGTATAAAGCCATATTATTAGAACACAAGAAAACTAATTTCAGCGTTTTTAAAAATTCATCCCATAACAGGGTTAAAAAGGGGTAGAAAGATTGTATAGGTTATAATTTTATTTAAAGCTAGGAACTTGAAGCTTTGTAAAAAGGTAAAGGTAAAGAAAACTAATTTCAGAGTCTTTGATAATTCATCCCCCAAGGTGGTGAAGGGGGTTAAAATTTGAATGGAACTCAAATATTTATTTGAGTGCGGGACTTGAATCGTTGTATAAAGGCATATTATTATTACAATACAAGAAAAGTAATTTCAGCGTTTTTAAAAATTCATCCCCTAAAAGTTTAAACAGGGGTTGAGAGTTGGTAGAGGGTTCAAATTTTATTTAAAGCTAGGAACTTCAAACTTCGTAAATAGGTAGTTAGGTAGTAGGTTTTATTAAATAGTGGACTTGAAAATCTTCTGCGGGTTGAGAGAGATTATATCGAGAACAGTTTTATTCAGTTAGGGGCTTGAAACTTCGTAGCCAGGTTGTGAAAGACAAATCTCATGCGTTGTATAATAATTAACAAATGATTAACCGTCCCTACTGCTATCTTTTGCTGCATAACGTTCTAAAGCTAAACTAATGTAGAATATATAACCACCAATATACAAATCCACGCGTACGAAGTCGCGGGCAACAGCTAGTATGTACATATATTTGTGTACATATTTTTAGGTAAGGTACCCGTAAATAATACGTAATATACAATTTCATACTGATTTTTTTTATTTGATTTTTATTAGATTTAAAATTAAAAAGGAAAACCAGTGTAACATAAATTATATGCCAGTATTTTATATACCTGCCAAACTTTAAGTTATAAGGTTGGTTTCATTTTTGGTTTTGTATATATATAGAATGAGATTGCTAAGATCCTGTTACATAACTCGCTTATGCGTCAGGAAATCCCATTCCTATTAACATATTGTAGTTGTTGGTTATGTGCGAGGCAATTAAAGTTCCTACTCCAAAACCGGGTACTGTAGTAGGAATTTTCTTTCCTTTTACATTACCGGCACGTGACCTAAGTTTTGTACCAGGAAATAAAAATTCCTTTTACAAAACCCAGTTCTGGAATAGGAATTATTTGTCCTTTCACATTACTAGTTATGTAACTTGGTTATGTACGGGGTACAAGGGTACATTTTACGTCTCTTCTCTTTCTGCACAAACTCTAACTTGATTTATATGCACAACATTAAGATACGTACCGACCCAATTTCGTTTTATTCACAATATAAATTACACAATCTAAAATGTTCTCACAAAAAATAAAATTTTTATACCATTACCACCTAAAAATTTTGAAGTTTACCTAAAGCTTTATCTTGTCTTGTGGTAGGGACGTAAATCCGGATAAGTAAATAATACAATAAATGGGTTCGTTTGCTGTAAGTGACAATTTCCTAGTTCCGGGCAGCGGCGCGTTATTGCGGGTTAGGGACTTATTCCATTCCATTATAACAAAGATTAGAATGACATTCCCGTTTACATGAAAACATCTTTTATTAAGCCGTTTCTAACATTCTACCTATACTATATACAGGGTGCTTCCTGTAACAGGAGCAATAAATTAAACTGTAGGCTGTACTCCTCAATTCAGGGTTCAAGATTTATTTTAAGCTAGGAATTTGAAACTCTGTAAAAATGTATTATTTTAAAAAATAAGAAAACTAATTTCAGCGTTTTCGAAAATTCATCCCCCAAGGTGGTGAAAAAGGGGTTGAAAGTTTGTATGGAGATCAAATATTTTTGTGAGTGTGTGACTTTAAACTTTGTATATGGGTACATTATTATAAGACAGGAAAAGTAATTTCAGCGTTTTTGAAAATTCATCCCCTAACAGGGTTAAAAAGGGGATGAAAGGTTGTATGGGGTTCAAGATTTATTTTAAGCTAGGAATTTGAAACTCTGTAAAAATGTATTATATTAAAAAATAAGAAAACTAATTTCAGCGTTTTCGAAAATTCATCCCCCAAGGTGGTGAAAAAGGGGTTGAAAGTTTGTATGGAGATCAAATATTTTTGTGAGTGTGTGACTTTAAACTTTGTATATGGGTATATTATTATAAGACAGGAAAAGTAATTTCAGCGTTTTTAAAAATTCATCCCCTAACAGGGTTAAAAAGGGGTTGAAAGTTTGAATCCATTACAAATGCTTTGAAACTTCTTAGAAAGGCATAATAGCCGATTACAAAAAAAAGTAATTGCGACGTTTTAGAAAATTCAACCCTTAGGGGTTAAAAAGGGTATGAAACTTTGTCTTGGGGTGCAAATTTTATTTTAAGCTAGGACCTTGAAACTTTGCAAAAAGGTATTAAATAAAAAAAAAAGAAAACTAATTTCAGCGTTTTTAAAAATTCATCCCCCGAGGTGGTGAAAAAGGGGTTGAAAGTTTGTACGGAGATCAAATATTATTGAGAGTGCGGGACTTGAGTCTTTGTATAAAGCCATATTTATTAAAACTCAAGAAAAGTAATTTCAGCGTTTTTAAAAATTCATCCCTAAAAAGGGTTAAAAAGGGGATGAAAGGTTGTATGGGGTTCAAGATTTATTTTAAGCTAGGAATTTGAAACTCTGTAAAAATGTATTATATTAAAAAATAAGAAAACTAATTTCATCGTTTTCGAAAATTCATCCCCCAAGGTGGTGAAAAAGGGGTTGAAAGTTTGTATGGAGATCAAATATTTTTGTGAGTGTGTGACTTTAAACTTTGTATATGGGTATCTATATATATAAATGCAAGTGTCCTGACTGACTGACTGACTGACTGATTCATCAACGCAGAGCCGAAACTACAAAAGCTAGAAAGTTGAAATTTGCACACTAGGTTGAATTTATAAAGTGTACAAGAGATAAGAAGCGATTTTGGAAAATTCAACCCCTAAGGGGGTTAAAAAGGGGATGAAAGGTTGTATGGGGTGCAAGTTTTATTTTAAGCTAGGAATTTGAAACTTTGTAAAAATGTACTATATTAAAAAACAAGAAAACTAATTTCTATGTTTTCGAAAATTCATCCCCCAAGGTGGTGAAAAAGGGGTTGAAAGTTTGTATGGATATCAAATATTTTTGGGAGTGTTGGACTTGAAACTTTGTATATGGAGATATTATTATAAGACGGGAAAAGTAATTTCAGCGTTTTTGAAAATTCATCCCCTAACAGGGTTAAAAAGGGGTTGAAAGTTTGAACCCATTACAAATGCTTTGAAACTTCTTAGAAAGACATAATAGCCGATGACAAAAAAAAGGAATTGCGACGTTTTAGGTAATTCAACCCCTAAGGTGGTAAAAAAGGGGATGAAACTTTGTCCTGGGGTGCAAATTTTATTTTAAGCTAGGACCTTGAAACTTCGTAAAAAGGTACTAAATTAAAAAACAAGAAAACTAATTTCTGCGTTTTCGAAAATTCATCCCCCAAGGTGGTGAAAAAGGGGTTGAAAGTTTGTATGGAGATCAAATATTTTTGAGAGTGTTGGACTTGAAACTTTGTATATGGGGATATTATTATAAGACGGGAAAAGTAATTTCAGCGTTTTTGAAAATTCATCCCCCAAGGTGGTGAAAAAGGGGTTGAAAGTTTGTATGGAGATCAAATATTTTTGTGAGTGTTGGACTTGAAACTTTGTATATGGGGATATTATTATAAGACGGGAAAAGTAAATTCAGCGTTTTTGAAAATTCATCCCCTAACAGGGTTAAAAAGGGGTTGATAGTTTGAATCCATTACAAATGCTTTGAAACTTCTTAGAAAGACATAATAGCCGATGACAAAAAACAGGACTTGCGACGTTTCAGGTAATTCAACCCCTAAGGGGGTAAAAAAGGGGATGAAACTTTGTCCTGGGGTGCAAATTTTATTTTAAGCTAGGACCTTGAAACTTCGTAAAAAGGTACTAAATTAAAAAACAAGAAAACTAATTTCTGCGTTTTCGAAAATTCATCCCCCAAGGTGGTGAAAAAGGGGTTGAAAGTTTGTATGGAGATCAAATATTTTTGAGAGTGTTGGACTTGAAACTTCGTATATGGGGATATTATTGTAAGACGGGAAAAGTAATTTCAGCGTTTTTGAAAATTCATCCCCCAAGGTGGTGAAAAAGGGGTTGAAAGTTTGTATGGAGATCAAATATTTTTGTGAGTGTTGGACTTGAAACTTTGTATATGGGGATATTATTATAAGACGGGAAAAGTAATTTCAGCGTTTTTGAAAATTCATTCCCTAACAGGGTTAAAAAGGGGTTGATAGTTTGAATCCATTACAAATGCTTTGAAACTTTTTAGAAAGGCATAATAGCCGATTGCAAAAAAAGGAATTGCGACGTTTTAGGAAATTCAACCCCTAAGGGGGTAAAAAAGGGGATGAAACTTTTTCTTGGGGTGCAAATTTTATTTTAAGCTAGGACCTTGAAACTTCGTAAAAAGGTATGAAATTAAAAAACAACAAAAATAATTTCAGTGTTTTTAAAAATTCATCCCCCGAGGTGGTAAAAAAGGGGTTGAAAGTTTGTACGGAGATCAAATATTTTTTAGAGTTCGGGACTTGAATCTTTGTATAAAGCCATATTATTAGATCTCAAGAAAAGTTATTTCAGCGTTTTCAAAAATTCATCCCTTATAAGGGTTAAAAAGGGGTTGAAAGATTGTATAGGGTTTAAATTTTTTTTAAGCTACGAATTTGTAACTTCGTAAATTCATTAAAAGAGAAGTTTTTAAAAATTCATCCCCTATAAGGATCCAAAAGGGGTTGAAAGTCTGTATAGGGTTCAAATTTTATTTAAAGCTAGGAACTTGAAACTTCGTAAAAAGGTATTTTATTAAAAAACAAAAAACCCTATTCAGCGATTTTAAAAATTCATCCCCCGAGGAGGTGAAAAAGGGGTTGAAAGTTTGTATGGAGATCAAATATTTTTGAGAGTGCGGGACTTAAATCTTTGTATAAAGCCATATTATTAGAACACAAGAAAACTAATTTCAGCGTTTTTAAAAATTCATCCCATAACAGGGTTAAAAAGGGGTAGAAAGATTGTATAGGTTATAATTTTATTTAAAGCTAGGAACTTGAAGCTTTGTAAAAAGGTAAAGGTAAAGAAAACTAATTTCAGAGTCTTTGATAATTCATCCCCCAAGGTGGTGAAGGGGGTTAAAATTTGAATGGAACTCAAATATTTATTTGAGTGCGGGACTTGAATCGTTGTATAAAGGCATATTATTATTACAATACAAGAAAAGTAATTTCAGCGTTTTTAAAAATTCATCCCCTAAAAGTTTAAACAGGGGTTGAGAGTTGGTAGAGGGTTCAAATTTTATTTAAAGCTAGGAACTTCAAACTTCGTAAATAGGTAGTTAGGTAGTAGGTTTTATTAAATAGTGGACTTGAAAATCTTCTGCGGGTTGAGAGAGATTATATCGAGAACAGTTTTATTCAGTTAGGGGCTTGAAACTTCGTAGCCAGGTTGTGAAAGACAAATCTCATGCGTTGTATAATAATTAACAAATGATTAACCGTCCCTACTGCTATCTTTTGCTGCATAACGTTCTAAAGCTAAACTAATGTAGAATATATAACCACCAATATACAAATCCACGCGTACGAAGTCGCGGGCAACAGCTAGTATGTACATATATTTGTGTACATATTTTTAGGTAAGGTACCCGTAAATAATACGTAATATACAATTTCATACTGATTTTTTTTATTTGATTTTTATTAGATTTAAAATTAAAAAGGAAAACCAGTGTAACATAAATTATATGCCAGTATTTTATATACCTGCCAAACTTTAAGTTATAAGGTTGGTTTCATTTTTGGTTTTGTATATATATAGAATGAGATTGCTAAGATCCTGTTACATAACTCGCTTATGCGTCAGGAAATCCCATTCCTATTAACATATTGTAGTTGTTGGTTATGTGCGAGGCAATTAAAGTTCCTACTCCAAAACCGGGTACTGTAGTAGGAATTTTCTTTCCTTTTACATTACCGGCACGTGACCTAAGTTTTGTACCAGGAAATAAAAATTCCTTTTACAAAACCCAGTTCTGGAATAGGAATTATTTGTCCTTTCACATTACTAGTTATGTAACTTGGTTATGTACGGGGTACAAGGGTACATTTTACGTCTCTTCTCTTTCTGCACAAACTCTAACTTGATTTATATGCACAACATTAAGATACGTACCGACCCAATTTCGTTTTATTCACAATATAAATTACACAATCTAAAATGTTCTCACAAAAAATAAAATTTTTATACCATTACCACCTAAAAATTTTGAAGTTTACCTAAAGCTTTATCTTGTCTTGTGGTAGGGACGTAAATCCGGATAAGTAAATAATACAATAAATGGGTTCGTTTGCTGTAAGTGACAATTTCCTAGTTCCGGGCAGCGGCGCGTTATTGCGGGTTAGGGACTTATTCCATTCCATTATAACAAAGATTAGAATGACATTCCCGTTTACATGAAAACATCTTTTATTAAGCCGTTTCTAACATTCTACCTATACTATATACAGGGTGCTTCCTGTAACAGGAGCAATAAATTAAACTGTAGGCTGTACTCCTCAAACTGACCAACATTTGTTCAGCAACTTTTGAAAATAACTCGTGTTTTGATTTTTATTACACTTTTAATGTTTATTCTAAGACGCAATGTATTGCAAATTTTGTTATGTTTAAAGCGTGACAAGCAACGTCAAACACACTGATGTCAGCGTACATTGAAGGCAATATTTATTTTGTATGAAAACAAGGAAGTCTAAAGAATTCATAATTTTTAAAAGTTGCTGAACAAATGTTGGTCAGTTTGAGGAGTACAGCCTTTAATTTAATTTATTGCTCCTGTTACAGGAAGCACACCGTATATCGGGTATCGCGCCTTCATAAAATTATGACTCCGAGTAATAATATTAATCGGCTTTGCCTACAGGTACCAATAGAAAACTCTGTTCAGTCCTGTATAAAATAGCAATGTGGTCATTGATCAATTTGACAACTTTATAGATGTATTGAAGCAGATTGGTCGCATCGACGTCTTCATTTTTGACTGAACTACTGTCATTTGTTTCGTCTGTGGCTTATTAACAGTTTACAGTGAAATAAGTTTTTACCAAAAATAAAAAAATTGTTGCAAGCTTTTATCGCTTACTGTACTTGTTTACCACAGGCAACTATATAATACTCATCAAGACAATTCTAAAGACCCCTTAGGTTGCGTTGTTTTATCACAGAGTTCCTATGGTCATCTTCTGTCCACATCATCAGATCATCTCAATAGTAGCGTAATTTTGCATTGTCACCCGAATTACATATGTATGCAAATTTTCAGCTCAATTAGAAAATGGGAAGTGGGTCAAATTTAGTTTCCAAGATTTGACCCTGACTAACTAACAAACCAACTAACATACTAAGAGGGCAAGTTAAATAAAAGCTTATAATATAATTCTGCCAATAGTCTAAAGCGGCCCCAGGGATGCGGTCAGTTCTAATCTTAACAGATAGCAATTTACTCAATTGGGTTACAAGGCCATCCCTTCGATAAGGGCTAACGTTAATGATTTATTGATAACTATTTAGCCCTCGGGTCAGAGTGTAACAATCTGGAATAATTAAAGGAAAAAAAAAACAATGTATATTTTTGTTTAATATCAAAGTAACCAGATCTAATGTTATCATTAGGATTTTGCCGCTAGAAATAATAAATATGTTAAATGCTGTCAGAAAGCTGCACGCTGACTAATTTCTTCGATGATAATAATTAGGAATGTTGAAAGAATAAAAATAAAATCACCGCAATCTTTATCCGCGGCTACAATAAATAAGTTTATCGATGTATCCAGACGATTAGTTAATTCCAGACTCGCAGTTGCCAAATAGTCTGTCTCCGCGCCCAGCGCCTCAGATAGCGCGTTGGCGTCTCTCCAGACACTAACTTGGAACCTAAACGCTCCAATGCACCGGATAGCCGCTAACAATTTTCTAATGAGAATTTTCCGTGGGTAATAGTTTTTAGCGAGGTATAAGATTTTGTAGGTAAAAAATATTTACGATCAAATTCTTTATCCTCATGTTTGAAACATATTCTCAATGATACTCTCGACCAAGTTAACTTTCAAAGAAAAGATGTTTTTTCCTCCCAATACTGTATTTTTTACCTGTTCATATATATGAACTATAAATAATAATTAAGATTATTCATATTTTGTGCAAGAAATTGCATAAATTCATTTACTTATTAAAAACTATTAGAAAGACTAGCGCAGTAGAAACAGCCATTTCCGTCTATAATGCCTATGTGTGCTCCAAATTACGTTATGGGATCGTACTGTGGAGAATTTTTCTGGAGCAAATACAACATTTGTGGCACAATAAATGCTTAAACGCAATTTGGAGTCTGGGCTCAATGGAGTCATGCTAATTTTCATTAAAAAAAATATGACGCTACCGAGTATTTATATTTTTGAAACAGCCAAACAGCTTAATTAGTAAAGGCTAATGTATAACTATTTAAGTTGAACGACAATTTCAACCGAAGAGCTGAATCCCAGGTATTTAACTATGCCATGCCTCAAGACTAAAACTGTAGGTACCATAAAAATTGCTACTACATGGCCTGCTTAAGCTTGAACTCTATGCCAAAACAAATAACGGATATTAACCATAACGCCTTTGCAAAAAACTGGTTAAAAGAGCAGTGCTTTTACTGTTTAGGACTTTTTATAAGATTTATATCAAATTAAAGCATAAAATGTATATGTACAATAGTACTTATAGTAACTTGTGCTGGACTATAATTTCAATGCGACATTTGTGTTAACCATGATTCTTACAAATTAATTATAATAGTGTTCGATCTATGGTTAAAAATACAATTTGTTCAGGTAAATTAATACCGATATAATCTTAACCACTGTGGGAATAAACGTACAAAAATGGATTAAAATTTTTGTTCTGAAATTCGGATTCGGCCTGAAACAGAAGCCCCTCAGGACTGAGAGCCTCGTGATTAATTGTAGGAACTTCATAATTAATCCAATTAATTAACAATGGAGATCAATCTGTCACAATAAATGTTTTCCAGGGCAATGTTATTTCGCTGAAATCAATTTGTTTGCTTTGCTACGACGACGCGACAAGTAGTGGTGAATTGGTGATGAGCCGATTGTTATATAGGTTATATAATTATGTTATAATATTAAATAAATATTATAGGAGATTCTTACACAGATTGACTAAGTCCCTAAAAGTGGTCAATTACTATGTAGTGGCCAATAACTATAGCAGTCACCCTACTACATATTATATGACATACGTTAAAATATAGTATTCCCTTAATTATACCCTTACATCCATCTATGAATGTTTTTACATATACTTTTTTCCAGACTGAAACCAAGCAAAACTGCCTCTAATTATAAAACTTTGAGCATTTGATTACCAAATGTAATCAAACTACTAGTAAATAGGGACCTACCTACTGTAACATATGGGCGAGTTTGCCAATTACAAACTATAAAGTTATGTTCACCACACTAGCTCGAAAATGTTATCACAACACACTTTAGTGCACACATCAAAATTAAACATGAAAATACAAAGAATACAGCAATTTGAATGTTATATACTTAATGCAAAAAAGGAGTTGCTTTATCAATTTGGCTGGGACAACGAAATTTTAAGTGATGAATTTGAACTAGGATAAGATTTATAATATTTCATACCATTTATTATATTACCTATACAATTCATGTATATTTGGGATGTTGAAGTGAAAAAAATGGTGTGTTCTACTCAATCTTGTGCCTTCAACTCCTCGCAAAGCTCATCATTCACATTTAAATCGTAGCGTTGTTCAATAATAAAAAAATACATTTTATTGAAAGAAAATTCAGCAAAGTTCTTAATAGTTTACATTTCAGCGAATATCTATAAATTTACTTTAGATTAATTATCATTCTTAACAACATCTTAAAACACTGCTAAATTCACAGAACTACCATTAGGAACAGACGCAATGCTAAGGTACTTTGTCGTCTAACCCGTCGTCTAAACAATAAATTCTTATCTATTATACTCGTAACTCACCTAAATTACCAATGCACGTAACGCAACAACCATAATTAACGTACGTCAGTTAATTTCAAATCATAATTAAGTCCAATTTTCCGCTCGGAGCCCCACTATGCGCACACGCTCAGTGCGGACATCCACATCCGGTCACCGCCGCAACCAATTTGCCGATATTTGAGTAGACTCCCCGCTAATAGAAGTGAGGTCCGACCCTTATTTGAATAATTTCCATTACCAGGACGTTTTAGGAGCGTCCTTAGTCCTTACGTTGATTTACAAATTACAATTAATAGCGCAAATATTTGCTTCAAAGAAGGTTTTTTATTGTGTTATATGGAATCTAGTGTGAGCTGGGGTAATTATTTATTTGTGCGCCTAATATACTCATTCAACTGCAAATGTTCAAATATAATTTTATCTCTAAATCTAATTAAATTACCCATAGAGGACTAACCCTAGATAATAAACTTAATAAGTTAGTTATCTACAGAGAACAAAGGTTTACATTTCACGCCGTAATTAACCTGAACGCTCAGAAAAGATGGTACTATATCATCAGAGTCCCGAGTTCGAATCCTGGTCAGGACATTTATTGTGTGTTACTCACAAATATTTTTTCCTGTGATATGGATGTTTTATATGTAGGTATCTATAATACAGTAATTTTATACATTTAGCGTTTGCGTCAAATCCGGTAGTTCTGTTATTTTGCAGACTTGTTTATGATGTTGGCTCAATGAATAATCCAAGCTTGACTTCGAGCGCCGAGCGCAACTTTGTCAAACATCGAAAAAACCGCCAACATTTGGCACGATTGATCCTAAGGTCAAACAAAGCTGATTTGGCCCGGTAGCCACGAGATCGTACCGGGCCTACCCCCCAAAAAGGGAGGGGAAAAGTTCGGATCCCCAGGTCCAATCTATAGAATAAGAATAAGAAGGTTTTTATTGTCCACTGTGTAGGTATACATTTATAGATGATCTTTACAAATAGACGGTATCAACAGCGCCCTTTGCGAACATACAATACAATTCTTAAAACAACTTATAAACTAAATATGCTATATTTCTTCCTACTCTTAGCAACTAGGGCAAGTTATATGTCATTTTCATATAATTTAGGGATGAAAATATTACATTCATACTTAAGTTAACGCCAAAACGCCAAGTTAAGTGTTTCTTTTTAAGATTTTTAACCTTTGACTTTGGCCATATGGAAATCGTCACTCAATCCGCTACATATTTTTACAAAAAAATGTATGACTTGCTTTGAAGTGATCCTTTATAGAATAAGGAATAACATGTTGATTTAATGCTCACATATTAGATGATAATTGGTAACCACAAAGGTTAACAGTACTATTTACTACCCTCAGTAGGTAATTGCCTTATTGTAAATGACAGGACTTCATTAATACCTACCAAAAGCAAGCAAATTAATTAAGCTACTTCAAAGGCTCACTTTGTGATTCCAACAGCAACTTTTTTGGTCTCTATATCACAATCGCGTAAATATTGTAGCGTAGGGAACACATAATATTTAGCACAAATTATTCGGTGTAGGTAAATTTTAAATCAGTTTAGTCACGATGCGAGTCAGATTAACAAAAAAACTAGGGAAAATGACAATAAAATTGAGTTCCGGATTAGGTACTTTCCTACAAGCCGTTTTAAGTTATAATCGTGAAATTTGATATTTGACGGGAAAGGATACGGGACATGGGAAACAGGGAAAACTTATTTCACTTGTGCCAAAGTTAAGCGTATCTGCGCTAACGCGTTGTTATGCCGTTCGTCTTCATATACCGCTGGGAAAAGGATTGAAATGAGATAGTACCTACCTATGTATAAATAACATGAAAAGCAGAATATTTATATTACGCTGAGAACTTAAACTCAAAAGATTGTAACTCTATTTTTCGAATATTTTTAAAGACAAAACACTTTCATCAATAAGAGAAAGAATATACTTAGAACCAAAAAGAACATTTGTATAATATATAATAATA
This sequence comes from Cydia amplana, assembly GCF_948474715.1. NCBI lineage: Eukaryota > Metazoa > Arthropoda > Insecta > Lepidoptera > Tortricidae > Cydia > Cydia amplana. The sequence continues at coordinate 8,505,228 of NC_086085.1, forward strand.
TAATTAGGTATTCAACTCGTGGACCATAGTTCGTATTTTAAGTATAATATTGAACCTACCGTAGGTTGGGTGGTTATAAAGTAGGTATGTATGTAATTCATAAGTAGATGCCAATACTGCAGTGCAATCCCTAAACTGCAGTAACTGCAAAAAATAATTGTCGACATAAACGCAAAAAAATGTATAAAAGTGATTTATTTCTGATATCTTATATTTTTCCTTAGAATATATCGATATTTTCAAGTTTAAAGTTGGTCCGTATTAAAGCAAAATAGGTACTCAAATCCAGAAGCCATAACAAATCTCTTAATGCCTAGTAATCTAAATATAAAAATAAGAGAAAAAACCTTACTGTTCGATGATGAGACAAATATTATATCTAATACCTTTAATTTAAATTAAACGAGCAATTCTTGTTTATATATATATATATATATATATATATATATATATATATATATATATATATATATATATATATATTTCGGGGATCTCGGAAACGGCTCTAACGATTTCGATGAAATTTGCTATATGGGGGTTTTTGGGGGCGAAAAATCGATCTAGCTAGATCGATTTTTCGCCCCCTTTCGATTAGTCTTATCTCTGGGAAAACGCGCATTTTCGAGTTTTTTTATGTTTTCCGAGCGAAGCTCGGTCACCCAGATATTATTATTTAAACTATGACAAAACATCAACTAATAGCTAACATGTCTGTCTGATATCTGTAAGCGGAGAGTTGTAAATATTAGTCACAAATATGTTTACAAAAATACTAACTACACGTGTAAATACCAACACATGGGGTAAACATGTACCTAGCTTCAACATAAGTACCCATTTTGTAAATATCTATGTGAAATCAGCAGAATATTTCACAGTAAAAAACTAATAAGTAGGGGAAAGATTCGTACCGTGCACTTGTATGAAATATATCAGAAATCGAATGAGTCATTTGCGTGTATTTTAGTTTATGATATTATTGAAGACCGGTTACTATTATGTATTAGTGGTGTAGTACCATTTTTATTTTTTCATAACTTCACTGAACTGACTTACAATAGTCGGCGCAACCTAAGATCACATACTTATTTGAGAGTTACGAATTTACTATTATATAAGGCTATTAGTTAAACGGTAGGTCTTATCAGCATATGTATAAGAGTCAACTGACTGATTGACTATGTGATCATGAAAAAAACCACTATAACACGACGTCAAAGCTAGCAGATGCTCGTGTCGAGCGAAGAGTAGATTTAAATTTTATTTGAACCCTACGTTCTCTTTTTATTACTTTCTATGAAACTATACTCTTACGTTTCTATTTTGGGTACTGCGGTAGCTAGCTAGCACGCTAGCTGCGTTGTGGTTCATGTAGCTAAGAATATGATCTGCCAAGCGTAACTTTTTCGACTTTTACACCCAGTAACTGGTCAAATCCCGACTTAGCTAGTTTTACGTTTGCCTGTCCATTTTAAAGGTTGACTTATCGAAGGCGGATGTAAAGTAGGTACACGGCATATATGTAAATATGAAAGCCGCTTGGAAGTTGATATCCATTTGACCTACCTAATTGTGATAATTATCATCTCTTATCTTATAAGTGTATTCCGTTAACCTTTACATACATAATTAAAAGGTTGTGGAAACTAAGAAATATTTTTTAAAATTCAACTTCAAAGGGTATAAAAATGGGATGAACGTTTTAACAACTTTCACGCGGAGGAGATCACGCGTATTCATAATAATTATTATAAAAAACACCATCACACATTTATTTATTTATTTATTTATTTATTTAAACTTTATTGCACGATAAAATTTGTACAAATGGCGGACTTAATGCCTTAAGGCATTCTCTACCAGTCAACCAATGGGTCAAACAGAAAACTTATACTTAGCGCAGGATTCTAGACAAAGAGAAGAAATATGAAACACAAATCAAGTTAAGTATTCTAAACAATATTCTAATTATACACTTACACATATAAAAATAACAGCAATATAAAATTACATATATACCTACAAACATGCATAAATACATATATAAATAAATATATTATATTATACTATATTATATTATGTACCCAAGTATACAAGTAACATGCGGATCATTTATTTTTAAGCGAGTTAGTGAGGTGTTTACGTAATTTGATTTTAAAAGAAAATTTGCTGTGCTTGCCTTAAGGGAAGAGGGAGATCATTCCATAGACGAATAGCCTGAAGGACGAAAGAGTTGGAAATAAAGCCAGTGCGGTGATGGGGAATAGTCAGTTTAAGACTTCGAGATGTACGTAACTCGCAACCGGGACGCGGTGCTACAAAATTAAATTTAGATTTACACATGTATAGCAGGAGCTCATTTTTTTACCACGTCGTTGACATACAAGCAGATTATATCAAGAGCACCATCAATAACAGATTTTTAAAACATTCTTGGGCTTAGGTGGTGCATTGATTATTACCTACAACACATGAATATATACCTAAGTAGGTATTACGTTTAATAAATTAACATGATAAAGGCCTTGGCTTGTTGTTAATATTACAAAGGTTCGCATCGATTTGGTTCTTAATTGAATTACAAATTTCTACTGTTACGTAGCATTTGATTCACGAATCCTTTGTTCGCTAAATAAACATCGCTTATACCTTTGCCAGGAATATAATGTTCTTATAATAGGCAGCAAAATGAATCTGAATATTCCATCCGCATGAAACTGCAATACCTAATAACCCTAATAATACGTTCGGTCAGTTTTCCCAATAAACATCTCGCGTTGAATGTTTTAGTTGGGCTATAAGAAATATGTGTTTACCGTACGTATTATTATTATGTATTTAAATGTTAGATGAAAAAAAAAATGTCCTCTAAAACATATCTAAGTATTAAAAATTTACGTGGCAACTACTTCATATAAAAACCGGCCAAGTGCGAGTTTGACTCGTGCACGGAGGGTTCCGCACCATCAACAAAAAATAGAGCAAAACAAGTAAAAAACCGGCCAAGTGCGAGTCGGACTCGCGCACGGAGGGTTCCGCACCATCAACAAAAAATAGAGCAAATTAATCGTGTTTGTTGTATGGGAGCCCCCCTTAAATATTTATTTTATTTTTAGTATTTGTTGTTATAGCGGCAACAGAGATACATCATTTGTGAAAATTTCAACTGTCTAGCTATCGCGGTTCATGAGATACAGCCTGGTGACAGACGGACGGACGGACGGACGGACGGACGGACAGCGAAGTCTTAGTAATAGGGTCCCGTTTTTTTACCCTTTGGGTACGGAACCCTAAAAACGGTCACCCATCCAAGTACTGACCCCGCCCGACGACGTTGCTTAACTTCGGTCAAAAATCACGCACTTAAATCTTTATTTTATTCTGTTTTTAGTATTTGTTGGTATAGCGGCAACAGAAATACATCATCTGTGAAAATTTCAACTGTTTAGCTATCACGGTTCGTGAGATACAGCCTGGTGACAGACGGACGGACGGACGGACGGACGGACGGACGGACGGACGGACGGACGGACGGACGGACGGACAGACGGACAGACAGCGGACTCTTAGTAATAGGGTCCCGTTTTTACCCTTTGGGTATTACGGAACCTTAAAAATGAACTGTCATAGGGACAACATGACCTTCATTTGACGCGAGAGGTAAGTGCAGTGTAGACTGTAGACTACATACAACACTACTGGTTTTAGCACTTAAGTTTAACACCATCAAAAAAGCATTTGTTCAATCACACACTTTGTGTCATAGTCATAGCATTTGAAAGAAAGAAAGAAAGAAAGAAAATACATTTATTTATGACAAACACAGATAACACAAACTTGTTGACAAATATACATTTGATTCAGTTCGCAATTTATTGACCTTCGCCCTGGGAATTATGATTGGATTTTGTGATTGGTTACGATATTCAACAATGCGTTCCATCACGGAGAACTAGTGAGATACCTACTTATTCAGGTTTCAAAATCATAGTTACTCCGGTTTTAAACTGGGTTTTAAAAGTACGATTATATTTTAAATCTCAGAGAAGCCTCAATTCAAATTCAAATATTTTTCCTAAATTCATGCGGTCCAGATTATCAGCATTGAAAAATCTCCATACACGATCGCATTCAATTAACCCCGCCTTACGGAGAGCTACGTTCTGTATAATAAAGCTGCCTTTGCCGCGGTCAAGCCTTTGTTTAATTTCCGGCGCAGTAATTGCCGAGAAGTTCCCGGAGTCGTAAAATGCGGGATCTGATTCGCACGACAATTGAGGGATACGAGAGCTTTAGGGGTCCAGGGATGTAGGATTAGGTAGTATTATGTAAACATGAGTGGTGATTGTACAACGCGGTCCACTCGCCCGCGGTTTGTTTCCTGTGGGTAAATGAATTAAAGTTAACTATTGTGAACGAGAGCGTTGGCAAACCGTTTGCAGAAAGGTCGAGACCGATATCCGGCGTTTGGGATACTCAATAAGATACATGTAAATTCATACAATGGTTGCCTTTGAATGGAAACGTGCCCTTATTTTATAAATAGACTGTTTAGGCTGGAGGGCGTATAAACCCTTATACCCCATGACCCCATTGTTGATCAAATAAGTAAAGGCATAAGATACAAGTGAATGTGAATTATTTTAAACAAGCCGAGTCACACTAACTTTTAAATATTTTTTAAATACTAATGTCTTTTATTCTATTTATACCAAAATACATCTCAATTAAGTCACATTACAGATAATTTACAATAAATACCTATAAACTAACTTATATACTAAAACTACAAATAAATACAGCACAAAACATCAATGATTATTTTAATATGATTAAAAAATCTAAAATAAACCACCCTGAATCGTACCTGGCTCAAAGGTCCCCATTATTCCTGCTGCGTTGCCGCTGAACAGCAATGGAAACCTGCTGAACCAGATACGACCCAGAGCGAGGATCGCAGCCCCTCTCGCGCAAACGACGCCCCAAATCCCTTTTAAATACCTAGCATTTTCTCAATACAAGACTATAGGTATAGTTTTGTGTATTATTAACAAACAGATTAGTAGACAGACAAGTATATCTCCGGTAAGAAGCCCTCTTTCTGTGTTTATTAACACAACTAGGGGCCCGATTCGGATTTTGAAATAGATATCTATAAGATATCTTTTATACATCGCCAAGATACGATAACGATATTTTTAGGATCTTACCTGTCAAATTTGACATTTGCGCGATTCTGGAGATACTCTTGAACGATTTCCTCAAGATATGACTTAGAGATCCAATTCACATCTAATAGATGTCGCATCCTGGTCATGATTAAGCCCTAGCTACACGGTCGCCGACAAGCCTTCTAACCGTCTGTCCTTGGTCTGACCTTGGTCAGTTTTGGTCAAATTTTGTTGGAAACAACTGTCTACACGGTCCGTCCAGACCAAGGCCACGCGGTCTGAGGGGCTTGTCGGCGACCGTGTAGCAAGGGCTTAACGGATGGTGAAATTACTCAAATGGTCATGAGTCCGTACTCATGACTCGTCGGAAGTTGCTGCGGAACGCAAGCGCCATCTGTGGCGCTGTACGGAGTCTAGGAGCGGGGGCACGAGAATGGCGAGAGGTCATTCTACTTCCAGCAGTGGGACAGTGCGCTAGTCTCTTAGGAACTGTACCGCGTTTCGTTAGAACTACCTACCTAGTGTGCCTAGATTGATTTAGTGATTAAAATTAAGTTGATCAAAGTTACCTCAATAATAAAATTATAAACAGTGTCTTCTTGAGTTTCGTTTTGATAGTTAATTATGTCCGACGAAGACCTCGACCCTCCTGATTCCGTTATAGATATCTAACTCTATCTAACGTAAAAGTGACATTGGTTGCCCGAATTGAGCTGCAAAAGAGAACTAGTAGAAATCTAAACTATAACGTATCTAGAATGGATCTAGTACGTGTCGTCTCTTGTGAATATCTTGAAGTTCGAATACGGCAGTAGGTATGCTGTGATGGTTTTCAGGATACGTTTATTAAAACTCTGAATAAAGCCAGCCAAAAAATATGACAGATTTAAGCAATTGGTTTGTACCATTCGACCAAATTCTGTGATATTATAAATTCCCTCGCGATACGTCCGCGCCGCGCCGGTACGGAGCCGTATGCAAAGCCAAATTGGTTTTTCCCTTCGGCTTTTTGCTCACCATGCCGGATGCTTTTTTTTCGATTGCATCGTAAATATCAGCGGTTTTGAATGAAATTCATGAAAAGGTGAGCACAGCTTATGTTAGTCCGGTTGTGCTATTTATTGCTATTCGTTTAAAATGCGTGGAGTGTTGTATCGCAGGAAACGGTAGTTAACTTTCTGAGTTAACGACTGCTGCAATAGTTTATGTAAAATGCAGGGCAATATAGCGGAAAACCTGAATTTTACTAACCTGATATTATAACACTTAAGATCGGAATGTTTTTTTTTATTAATTAAATATTACATCTAAATTACACCCTATTTTTTCAAATCATTATTCTTACATTTCCTGCACCGGATTGAATATCTTAGAATGGGTAAATAATAACAAACACCACAATCTCTGATACCTAATCGGGTCATGTCGTACACAGATTTTAGAACAAAAGTTGACACAATAGTAACGCACAATGGTCATAAAGCCGAGTAATTTCTAAATAATGACATTTCTGCCCAGCGATTTATATTGACGAAAATGTCTTACCGCTTAACGATAATGGATATAAATGGTCTTTATCTGCTTCCATATGGGAAAGAAACGACTGTGTTAATGATATTAGTTTTGGTATTTACTGATCTTATTAAAGGTTTACCATAGGTACACCCGATTTCTACGATCAAGTTCGCCATAGATTCATATGGCGTACTTGATCTCAAGTAGAAAAACGGACAGACTCAAGAAATTAGCGATTAAAGCAATTGCCACTTTAAACAAGGCAACGGAGAAACTGCATTTTTAATCAACTTGGCTCATTGTAAATTATCCAACACCCACCGGCTCGGAACTTTTTAACTTCCCAACTATGCAACTTTTAGCGCATTCTCTCGAGCCTTTCTTGAGGTTCTTACAGATTGTGTAAACAGAAGCTTTCATTGGGGTAGTTGAGTTTAGAAATACCAAGCAAAGTCGAAAAGAATTCAAATCAAGGCAGAAAATGCGGATTGAAGGAATAATGGTACGATAATGGTACTTAGAAAACCTAATCCGTATAATACATCGAGTATACGTCTTATAAAAATAAATTGTACATATATTTTATAAATATTATACTTAATAACGTTTTAAAAACAAAACCAAACTTCTGCCTTCAACACCTGGCTTCGTTATACTTAATACCTAGAAATATTTAAAATAAGGATAAAATATACAATGGCCGTTTTGTAGCTTATTTATATTTACGCCAGCACGTGAAAAAACACGAGGAGACGCCCCATTGCCCCGGCCAAACACCCGGAAAGCCACTGACACGCTGAGCTCAATTATTCTGGGAACGGGTGGATCGAATGCTAAGCCGTTCACCCTGACGATTACCGAATTCCCGGCGGGTCACTCTATTGCTGATGAGATCCGAGCTTGTGGCCCAGGTTTTAAAAAGCGGCCGAATGCGAGTCGGACTCGCCCATGAAGGGTTCCGTATTTAGGGCATTTATGACGTATTTAAAATTTTTCTATTTTTGTATGAAAATCTTAATGCGGTTCACAAAATACATGTACTTACCAAGTTTCAACAGTATAGTTCTTATAGTTTCGGAAAAAAGTGGCTGTGACATACGGACGGACAGACAGACGGACAGACAGACAGACAGACAGACAGACGTGACGAATCCATAAGGGTTCCGTTTTTTGCCATTTGGCTACGGAACCCTAAAAATGCCTTTGTGGATTCTTGGAGAATCAATTTGATTAGAGAGTGGAGAATGAAAGCAAAAGCTTGGACCCTGCCATGTTACAAATTTCGTAGAGTTACGTGTTGCTGTAGTTTTTGAAATCATTATCTTGTCTTTTATTTGTTTATTGCCTACCATTATGCTGTTTGTCTTCAAATTTACTCACAAATTGTCTTAAGATGATCCTTCGATTTATATAAGGTAGGTACATAATATCTGGAAGACCGAGCTTTGCTCGGAGAACATATTAAAACTCAATACTGCGTGTTTTTTCAGAGATAAGACCTAGCTAGATCGATTTTTCGCCCCCGAAAACCCCCATATAGCAAATTTCATCGAAATCGTTAGAGCCGTTTCCGAGATCCTCAAAATATATATACATATAAATAAATAAATACAAGACTTGCTCGTTTAAAGGTATAAGATTATAAGTTATACATATTATGACGTCATTTCTCCCTTAATCAAAATGAGATGCAATCCTCAATATAGTTGAACTTCTCTTTTGGTCACACTTTTTTGTTGAAGTAGGTAATCAGTTTGAAATCTAAACAAGACGCCAATTCAAACTTACTTTTTGGCATTGGCATCAAAGTGATGTCATTGTGTTACCATTCGTACGTGCGTGCGTCTCGCTCACGCCAATGCAAGTACGGACTAGTACGAGCGAAATGCACTGAAACAGCGCTTTAATCAGATTATAGCATGAAAATTACGTTCTATGAGTCTATCGTCAAATAAAATTGGGACATCTCCGTCTATTGTCTCTCCTTCAGTTCTTTTTAAATGTTTCCCGGGCCAAAATTAACATTTCAGTATATTTTAATTTAATAACCTGAATTCAAAAGTACTCAACCAATTTTTCTTTTCCAATAAATTTCTTAGGTAGATATGCTTGGTCAACCAGATCTTGACAGTAGAAAAAGGCGGCAAATTTGAAAAATGTAGGCGCGAAGGGATATCGTCCCATAGAAAATTTGAATTTCGCGCTTTTTTTTACTGACAAGATTTGGTTGACCAGCTATACAACAACAATGCCACAAACTGATCACATATGACATCGTATTAGCTCTAAAGGCATTACTCGATTATACTATTTATTGTATTTATTAAATACTGCATTGATCAATTTTATTACTAAACCTAGCATTACTAAACACTGAGAAATAAGTAAGCTTAGAGAGATCATTCCATTTATTGTAAAAAAAATTATACTATATTTTTAGTGAGCTTTATGAAACTTGATTAAAATAATAAGACTAATAAGAAATAAGCTTAAGAATAGTTTTAGACCAGTTTAAAACTAATCTATAATAACTTTTACAGTACATACCTATGGTGCTACTTTCCCGAACGAGTGCAGGAAAGAGCACTTTCCGTGCGTATGTCGAAAGTTTAAAGTGCAACTTGTGTCGATTTAAAACACTCCCTTCGGTCGTGTTTTAATTTATCGCCGCTCGTTTCGAATTTCCTCTTTTCCGCACTTGTATCTTAAATAACTATTACCATACCTGCCATACAACTTATTATTACTAAGTAAGAATAGCCATATTGTATTGAATGAGCACTCTTAGCTTTCTATGGCCTTTTTTTCAAGGCCATATTACAAGGCATTATTTACATTATTACTTATTTACATCATACCACGATTATACAAATCACGGTAAAGTCTAAAGTGATCATATTTGTTGATACACAACAGCTCATCTCAGATTGTGCTTAAAACAAAGACCCAAACAAAAAAGCTTAGCAAAGACTGCGTCACCCTTAATCCAAAAAAGCCTCGTGAAAAATTTACGAATTACTCTCCCCGACAAATTGCTTACGCTTATTTCCTGTTGAAAATCAGAATCAAAATTAATTACTGTACTCTGTGTAACGAATTGTATTTGCCAAGACGCCAAGAGGAGCTAGAATTATTTAAGCGACGCAAGCGCTGTATAAACACAGTCATCCTATCTTATTTACATAAACATAATATACGTACATCCGTACAGGTTCTTGTTTCGTTGCTAAATTCCGTTTTTCTGCTTGAAATAAAATTATCATAAGGATTAAAGGGATTTGACTACTAGTCAAATCAGTTTCATTTTTCGAACTGTCAAAACGATTTGCCACTATGGAATTTATAAGAAACACTATTAGCAAATGACGTTATGGTTGGTTATGGTTATGGTTAAGTTACCTACTCTTAGTAACATACATACATAACATAGTTCTATACGATTTATGAAATAATAATTGTGTCTTAAAATCTCGCCAAGTCGAGCGCGAAGCAAACACTGCCGTACCATCCTTTACTGGAACCATTTTGCCGCATTTTCAGGCCCCTATTTGAGAACCTCTGGATAAGACCAGAACGCAGAAATTTTCGTCATCCAGTAAGCTATAATCACATACTTAAAATCCAAAATTTCAAGTCTGTAGGTCATTTAGTTCCGAAATTAAGCGAAAGCAAAGTTTCGCATTTATGGCCAAGTCATTATACGTATTACAAATTAAAGATATCTTATTGATACGGTTTTAACACCCCCTGGCACTGATTAAAATAACCGACTTGGTTTCACATTACATCTAAACTTTTTTGTAGTAAAAGCGTTGCGAGACTTGCGCCTTTTTACATTAATGTTTTTGATGGGATGTCTACCTTTCTCTATAATGTTCTGGTGATTTATTTTAAGCACGCTGTGAAATTAGTACATTACGATACAAGTGCGAAATTTTAAATCGACACGAGGAATTGCGCGATAGTATCTTGCCCGCGAGATAGACTACCGGCCCTTCTCTATTTAATTCAGTTAGAAATAAGTTTTTGGCAAAAATTTCATTTTTGGTACCGCTTTTATCGCTGACTGTACTTTTCTTACGACAGACAACTAATACTCATCGAGACAATTCTAAAAACCCCTAACACTATTAGGTTGCGTTGTTTCATCACAGAGTTCCTAACGCCACCTCCTGTTTCGATCATCAGATCAGCTCGATGGTACCATAATATTGCATTGTCACCCGACTTACATGTGTATGCAAAACTTCAGCTCAATCGGAAACCGGGAAGTGGATCAAATTTAACTTGCAAGATTTGATTACAGACAGACAACGGGACAGTAGGTGAAACTAAATAAAAGCTTGTAAATAAAATACGGGTAGTCCATCTCGCGAGCGAAATACTGTCGCGCCACTCCTGTGCTAGGCCTACTGATACTCGTTAAAAGATAATATGATAGAGTTCATAATAACGAAAAGAATTCCAATTAACCGTCGAATATAATTTGTTTTATCGAACAACCAGGATTTATATTCACATTGCTTGTCGAGCATTAGTATCAGGAGAACCACTACAAGCATGATCTCCGGTCATGTACAGTTTTTACGACTTTAGAGATCAACCTAATATTAACTATTCTGAAGCGAATTCTCTTTTAAAGATAGGAATACAAAGTCAGAAGTGATAGTTCATTAACTCTGCTTCGATCCTATACAGTGTAGCGTCAACAAAATAATTGCAAGCGAATGATTTTGCAGCCAATATAAAAGCTTTTAAATCATTTTTATTGGCGTTCTGTTTATAGTATTGCATAATGGCGCGTTTAGTTAATCGTATGAGATTTATGGATATGAGTAAATATTTAATAAAACGCTGGCAGTCGTAAACATATGTGTTTTGCTTGCTCCTCCTTGCATCCGTTGCACTTTTAGGGAATAGCTTCTCTTTGACAATTTGCCGCCACCGCTTTCTGTCTGTCGCCGAATGAAGCCACCACCACCGCCTTTTTTTGCTTACCACTTAAAATTTCAAAATGTTTTTCTTACCTTATAATAAGTTAAATACACATTAAATACATAGGTAATAAGTATTGTTTGTAATTAGTAGGAAATAAATTCACGAACTGTGTAATTTATGCGAGAATACGTTGCTACTTACGTGGAAAATAGTCGTAAGACCTGTTTGCGGGGAAAATGGGAACTACGTTTGTATGGTTAACGGGTCGTCCACTATCGTATTAAAAGAAATTCAATAAACATACTCGTAGCAGTTAACTAGTTAGGTAAGCGAACGCGAGGCCTGTTGTTGAAATATGAAAAATTGATTTTCAAGATTTCCGGATTCCCTCATATCCGGCCGGGAATCAAACCAGGTAAAACTGGTAAAAGAACCGGAAATCGATCCGTTGCGGAAATGGTTTGTCGAAATTATATTATATAGAAACAGTTATTATTAAGTTTTGTGACCTGTTGTTACCGCCAAACATATTCATTAAAAAAAACGTTTTTCTTAGCTCAGGTCGCGGAGTTAATAATGGCAAAATCAGTCTAGCTGTTCTTGAGTTATAATGGTATAACTTACCCGACTTGTTTTACATAATTATGCAGATTAATCATCTGAAAACTCGCACATGAAATGCTTTGCTCTAAAGCGAGTTTTTGAACATAATATCTCTTACAAGCCATAGTAACTAAATAATAAACGATAAGTTTCCAGCGCCACTGTATTTTGTGCAGCCGGATTGCAATCCAGATACCCTGTTAGCTCCATACACTCATATTTCATTCGCTCCATTATTTTGCTGTCGGTACTGCGGCGACGTGAAAACATATCAGAGTGTTAATCTTAATTGAACCTGATGTCGCTCGCTCATCACGCTCCTTCTCTCACTCATCATCATAAACTTTGCTAAGGACCATTTTGATTTTATAGTACTTAAATTGTGTTTTGATTAAATAGAGGTAAGCCTGCGTCTAATGCTACCTCCTGGCGGGATTTGTAATAGGATTTGTAATCAGTAATTTCATCATCACATTGTCATTACAAATTACACATGAAGCTTGTCTTTTATAATCATACCGAGGGAGTACGTGTTCATCCTAAATTTGATTAAAACACGGTAAATTCTTTAAGTTCTATGAACTTGGTGCAACGTTCCTTCTGAATTTTAGTGTACGTTTTTTTGAGCGATTCTAATAAAACATAATATGTGTCCACTATTCTGTGGTTAGACTTATTTTGAGACAATTAGTAAATCGTACGATCCAAATCCAACATTTCTGACGTCACAATGCCAAAACAATTTTATCGGGGAAGTTTGTTTTACGAGTGGCAAATGTATATTGTTCGCTATAATTCCAACTGGAGAATTTTACGGCCTCTGGCTACACCCCAGATTACAGTACAGGAACTCAGATAACGTATCGTTATAGTCGGAAGTACAGTTTGCTAACCAAACAATGTAAAGCCACAGCGATAGTGAATGCCGTATGATCCGAATAGTCATTACCATTTAGTCTCCACGAAGTACGAGTAAGTCTCAGGCGACGCCTACTAAGAAGCAATTTCGGCTGAATCAAATCCATTCTTGGTTTAGATTTTGGACATTATTTATAGTGTAATGCTAGTTATAAAACTTGTTTTGGATACATTATTTGCTTTCTTATACTTCACATAAATAAACAAAAGAGCAAAGAACGACTTACCCATAATACGAGTAGTTATTTATGATACAAGTGCGAAAAATAGAAAATTCTCAATGGGCAGCGAATTTTAAAACACGATCGCATTACCTATTATATTCGCGAGTATATCGTTCAACGTTTTACAGTACATATTATTATGGAGCTTTAAATTTTCGACTTAGGTACCTACCCAGTTACGTAATGTGTTTTTTACAGCACAGAGTGTCGTGGAGCACCAGATGTACTGTAAACGGTTCAAATGTTGTCCAGCCTCAAAAGTGACTTACAAGTCATCTCTATGAATAAAATATGAATAAAAATTTTGCAGTCAGCCACATCAACATTAACGTCTCCAAGACAACTATAAAACTAAACTAGTTGACCACGTGACGGGCATTACTCCCTTAATTGCTCGTATAGGCCGCAGGGAGACCCTAAAATGTTGTGAATTACCCCACACTAAGTGTTATTCAGTTATTTACGATACGGGCTGCCCACCCTACCCATTAATGCGGTCTCGTTAGTCCCGCGACAAACAAAATCTGTGAATATTTAAGATGTTTGCATAGTAGGATTAGAAAGATATTTGCAAGTCACTCTAACACACATTTGATGCTTTGAGAATACCTAGGTCCGTTTGCTAAAACACTCCCAAGCTTTTATAGAAGGTAGCTAAACAAAACCTGATGCATAAGTTAGATGTTTGCAAGTCACTCAAACACAAAACTTGCTAATGCTATGAGAATAACAATGTTTACAAAAACAAAGCCTAACTTTTATACGACTATTGTACCTATGTTTCACATGTTTCAGTTTGTGAATAAACTATTGGGGAAATGTTTTTTTGACAATGTATCATAACCATTCAAAAACGTGCGGGAAAGGCTTGATTAACTTATATGAGAAAACTAAAAAATGTTGGGTGAATCAAATATTGGAAACGTCAAATAGGCAATACGGAAACAATGTTTTCCAATGTTTTATTAAGGTTTGTCATAGAGAAATATAGTAAGACAAGTAAAGAGTGCTCACTCCATACATCAGTTCAGACTATTAATTTCAGTGTCTACATCTAGCATCGAGTAGCGGAACTATCAGTACCTACTGCTACTTCACAATAGATGTAGCACCGACCGGAAAGTCTTATCTCAACAGCATAAGACTTTCCGGTCGGTGCTACATGTCTATTGTCAAGTAGCAGTACTTACTAATAGTTCCGCTACTCGATGCTAGAGCTAGATGCTAATAGTCTTTTTGGTACTAAAACTGATGTATTGAGCACTCTATGTATTTTTTTCTCTATTCAATGCCAGCAACTCGCTAGGCGGGTTCTCTGCTCGTAGGCACTTTTCGCTACGCGGCGTAAATTCCTCATAACGTAGTCCGCTACGCGCGTAGCGTCCATTTAAAACCAAGTGACCGTCAAAAATATTTTCTCAAACATGCAATGAAATGTCGTCGCTCCGGGCATTATATCAGGCTTCGAAGTATCACGTTTAGGGCGGAGCAACTCCAGAGAACTGTAAAGGAATTTCATACGAAATTGAAGGCCTAGGCCGGGAAGTAATTTCTTTTTAAATTCTAATGTAAACACGGGGTCTGTGTCCATGAACAGGCTAAACAGCCGTTTTTTTTTTAATTTTAGTGAATGAATGGTTATCGGACCAAAATATCCGTGTTAACGCCTGTTATACACGAACGTACTGATATTAAGAATACGAATCTGTATGATTCAATGTGTTGATGAATAAATTTAAAATCTTGTCTATACGTCACCAGAGACCATAGACAATATTTAAAATCCTCTGCATTTATTTTAATTATTGAAATTGAGATTCTTATTATCAGGTTGTGTATAATGGCCCTAATAGGGTCTATTCGAACACTACACACGCGAAATACGGACGACTTCCGTAAAAAAAGTCATTATGGCAGGATTGGAATGAAAATTAAAAAAACTTTTGTCGTGTAGCTATTTGTGGTTGATATTTATAATTTGTTTTTTTGAGTGGTGAATTTTTTTATTTCATTGCATATGTTTGAGAAAAGCACTATACATGCCTAGCCGTGAAAAAGTCTTGCCGACTTCGTATCACTATCCGGCCTCCCTACAGTCGGCCGTCTATACCGGGTGCGTATCATAATGAATACGCACTTTTGGTATAATTTCAGTTTACAAACGTTCAAAACGTATACTAATCTTATGTATAATGCACTAAATCTATATTGTCAATAAGTATAACATATAAATAATATAACATACAATATACATACCGCTGTTTGGTATAAAATACAAATAAACTAATTACATTTAATATAACATTCATTATGCATATAAATGAAAATAATGAATAACATCTCATATAAGTATCTGAACAAAACATTAGTAAAATTATTTGGATAGCTCAGTATTTCATAGGTCATCGAAACTAATTACTGTCAGAAAAGTAGGTTAGGTTAGGTTAGAACTGTGACTCTCCAGACAAAGAATCTGCTACCAGAAAAGTAGGTTAGGTTAGAACTGTGACCCCTCAGAGAAAGAAACTGCTACCAGAAAAGTAGATTAGGTTGAGAAAGAAACTGCTACCAGAAAAGTAGGTTAGGTTAGGTTAGAACTGTTACCCCACAGAAAAAGAAACTGCTACCATCAAAATAGTTTAGGTTAGGTTAGAACTGTGACCCCCCACAGAGAAAACTACTACCAGAAAATTAGGTTAGGTTAGGTTAGAACTGTGAACCCTCGGAGAAAGAAACTGCTACCAGAAAAGTAGGTTACGTTAGGTTAGAACTGTTACCCCCAGAAAAATATAAGGTTAGGTTTATTGCGTGGTATTGGTTTTGTATATTATATTATTTCAACGTTATATCTTTTTATACTTATCATAAACGATATTATAATATGTAAAGTTCATTATACGTTATAAAATTATAGATTTCATTGTTATACGTATCACACGTTATACTTATTGCACGTTATGCCATTCAAAATTATACTAATTGAATTTATATATTCTGAGCAATATATTATAGGTTTGTATACGTTCTATTACTTACCCGTCTATACCTACTCGCCCGGCAAGCCCTTCTTTCCCGGCGTCTGCAGTAATGTACTATTTTTCATACACACTTTTATTGCTGACTGTACTTTCTCACCTTTACATGTCTAAAAAGTGATTCTCGAGATCTTTCTAATGAGCTTAAATTCAATGTGTCTATGTTATTCCATTGAAGAGTTATTTGGCTATATTCCGACTGCATCATCAGATCAGCTCCATGTTAGCATAATATTGCATTGTCATCGGAAATACGGAAGTATACCAATTTCAGCTCAGCGGGTAGTGGTTCAAATTTAAGTTACAAGATTTGAAGCACATATATGTAGATAATATCTGGGTGACCGAGCTTCGCTCGGAAAACATATAAAAACTCGAAAATGCGCGTTTTCCCAGAGATAAGACCTAGCTAGATCGATTTTTCGCCCCCGAAAACCCCTGTATAGCAAATTTCATCGAAATCGTTAGAGCCGTTTCCGAGATCCCCGAAATATATATATATATATATATATATATATATATATATATATATGTATATAAATAAATAAATAAACAAGAATTGCTCGTTTAAAGGTATTAGATATACAAAGAATATACGCGGTGAAGCTAAATAAAAGTGTGTAAAAAAACTTAGGTACTGATTTATTATAACAACGCAGTTTTACAGTGAAACGCACCAATATGTAAGCATTGTGTTTATTTAGTTCAATCCTTATATTTGTTTAAAATTATATTAGGTACTTATACTCGTAAGTAAATTTTATTTTGAATTCTTTAAATCGCTTAATTGTTATTTCTGCCCAATTATAAATAACATTATTTAAGTGTTAAAACTTAAAAGGTTTAAGTCGTGCTGTTGCCTCAATGGTGTCAAAACTGTCAAAGCGTTGCGCTTAGGCCACTGACGCGACATACATACGACAACCCGACCGCGACAGCACCCGAATGAAAAGACAGCTGTCACTATCGCGTTACGTAATCTGTTTGTCAAAATGTATGGGCTGCGGTCGAACAATGCCGTGCGTTTTCGCGTGATCGCTTTAGTTAGAACAACAAGTAATACAGGCAAACATCACTCAATCACATTATGTAGGTACCTTACTTCCTGCTGAGGTTTGTACCCGTAGCACAATCAGAATTGACGAATAATCAATAACCAATACGACATGAATACATGATGGTATGACTGAGAATATGGATATACGCTTAGTGTTATTTTTCACATTGTCCGGAATGGTTTCTGGCAAAGGAGCATTGGTATGCAGATATGTCCCACTGGTATCGAATCTCGAGATAACCTGCAGAGGGTAACGTAATACCGTGTTCGTATTCTCGTGTCGAATCGGAAAGCGATTGCCTGGACTTTTTACGATTGCAAAACAAAATTAGGTACTTCTCCGAAATTTCTGCGAAAACTACTTGTATGTTCAGAATAACACGCTTGAACGTTTTTTACTTGACGCAGATAAAGAAACATGCAGTAGGCAAAGTCTGTGCGGAAAGAGAAAAGTCGTGAAATGTATGGGACCCAATACATTTTACGACTCTTCTCTTTCCGCACAGACTCTACTGGGTGTAATTTAGTAGCTCGACAGTTCATATATATTCATACATACATATTCATAGACAGATTTCATTTCGATGACTATATTCACTCCGCTTAAAATCAAATATTAAAAACGACGATAAAAATAATAATTCATTATTTCAATTCCTTTACAGTTGTTGTTTAATTTGATTTAATTTAAACTCGAGTTTATCACGAAAGTCAAATTAATTAGACATCAAAGTTCTCTTTATTTTAGCTTTCTATAAATGTCATTTGTTACAAAAGTAATGAACATGAATTCCGAGTTTAGACTAAGTACATAATTGAAGAAACTTGTACGGGGCAAGCCATCCGTGAATAATCTATCTGAGCATCTGTCACTGGTAACTTGATGTTTGTAATTCACTAATTATCTACGCTTGTCTGCGTAAAGAGGCTTAAGTCGCATCAGCTAGGAAAATTTTGCATAAGGCGAAATGTAGCCTACAGGTATGTTACAGGAAGGAAATTGATAATTGGAAGGAAGACTTCTTCAAAGTAATATCTTAATGAGAATTTGGTTCGATT
Source organism: Cydia amplana (assembly GCF_948474715.1). NCBI lineage: Eukaryota > Metazoa > Arthropoda > Insecta > Lepidoptera > Tortricidae > Cydia > Cydia amplana. Next base: position 8,523,748 of record NC_086085.1, read on the forward strand.
TATTAGATTAAGTAAGATTTTTAGATAAAAGTATCAATATTACGCTTTGCTGGCAAAGAATGCTGCTTTATATCACGTCCTTTATTATAGTAATTACGTCACCCTAGGCCCGTAAGAGGCGTAGGCCTCACTTCCTGGCCAAGGCAAGACGTAAAACTTTAGACATACCACGGGTGGTAATTCGTAAAGCCCCAGATTGCATATCTATGGCCCTCACCTTCGGTTCGGGCCACAAACACCTGGAGCATTTACGAATTCACCTCCCTAGGTATGTAATGTACCTAGAAAATATATTACTGTAGACAATGCAGGTTACTTAAATTCTTAAATTTAACCATGAATATACCTTTAGGTAAGGGATCACTTTCATATAACCTTGAGATTTAAACAGTAACTTCAAGATTTAAAATACAATTAACTAACGAAAGAGTTGGTAAATAATGAGGTCGAGGTTTTAAAAACAGTCAAAAAACGCAAGCTACAGAACCTTGGTCATATCATACGAAACGAGAAGTATGAACTCCTTCAACTCATTATCCAAGGAAAGATCCAAGGGAAATATAGACCGGACGAAGACTTACCTAACTCATGGCTCAAATATCTCCGAACATGGTTCAACAAACTGAGCACACGCTCAATATTCCGCGCAGCTGTGTCTAAAGTCCGTATAGCCGTCATGATAGCCGACCTCCGGTAGGAGATGGCACTGGAAGAAGATACACAAGATGGCACTGATGGCATGGCGAAGCAGAATAAGAAAGCGTATTCTGATCTATGGCGTTTGTGTTTGAAGAAATTTCACTTTTGACACTAACAGATCATATCCATAACATCGAATTTAAACTGTTGTGAGACATACTAACATTGAATAATTTTACGGTTTAGACTCACTTGTTTTAAGTCACTCGCGCGACATGTTTCGGAGAGCCTAGGTCTCCTTTCTCAAGCACTAACAATGCGAGCAGCGTTCACGACGGCCGTGTACGTATCGCGTACTCGCGTAAAGGAGACCTAGGCTCTCCGTAACATGTGACGCACATGGTGCTCTGTGTGTGATCATATCCATAATCAGAATACTCCTCCATTTCTATTAATCTAATCTATCTATCTAATACCTTTGAACGAGCAATTCTTGTTTATTTATATATTTATTTATTTATATATATATATATTTCGGGGATCTCGGAAACGGCTCTAACGATTTCGATGAAATTTACTATATGGGGGTTTTTGGGGGCGAAAAATCGATCTAGCTAGGTCTTATCTCTGGGAAAACGCGCATTTTCGAGTTTTTATATGTTTTCCGAGCGAAGCTCGGTCACCCAGATATTAATAGTTAATAAGTACAATTGATCTGCCAAGTGTCATATGCCCGGCTCATATCGTTATTATTCCTTCAATTCCCTAGGTCCTGGAATCTGTTAAATATACTAGGTCAGAACCCAATTATTGTGTAAATATTATAATTTAATTTCACGAGTAAAACTCGTGATTAAAACACAGACAGAAAACATTGAAACGACTTAATTGCCTTACTTAAATATAGTATGAGTATAAAAGTATCATGAATATTTGCTTTAATACCCCGGTTATTAAAGCAAATATTTTCTCAAAAGCTCTTCCTAAGCCCTTATTTACCACGCAATCATAAAAATCTTCATAAAACTCTATCTCTATCGCACCCGCAGCAATTCAATGGAACGGTAGAGGAGGAGTATTTATTTACATTTTCGTCCACCAAATGGCAATTAATCGTAGAAGCAAGGGTGCTATTAATAATTATTATGAAATAAATTCTACGCCAACCTCTTTATCAGCTCAACACTGTCCTTGAAAGAATAAAAAATTGGGTAATTTATTAGTTAGCTCCACGAAGTCCCTTTTGACGTTTTAACAAATTTAAAATGTTCACAATGTTGTCAGCTCTATTTTTCTTAGGACATTTGTATGGCGTCATATTTTATCCAACGCAAAACTTCTAGCTCTGATCAAAGAAACAAATAACTGATGAGACCCCAATTCTAAATAATAACATAAGACATAACTACATTTTTATATATATTATAATTATTTTCCTTTGTGATAAACAAATCCGATTCCTCCGAAAATTGCACTTCCGTAACGTCGTGTTTCGTTTACTGTGAGTGAAGAAATTATACAAGCAAGGAAAGGTAATAAAACATCAAAGGTAAAAGTTTGCAAAGTGGAAAAACGCCGACGCTTGTTCCACCGCCAGGAACCGGGTCAAACGGCTGGAAGCCGCGGCCGAACGGCGGAATTTTGGCTATTTACTTGTAAAATCTCGTATCCTACTTTATTCAGTGAGCCAAAACTAACCTTAATAGTACGACTCAAGTTTATATTTATTAACATTGCCATGAGTGAATAAGCTGATCTACAAGTTCTGTCGTTTTATAAGCCGAATTTGATGTAGCTCGCACAGACGGAGACAAATAGTAAAAACCGGCCAAGTGCGAGTCAGACTCGCGCACGGAGGCAGGGGGGTGTCACTCCGCAGTTTAGGTACATTTGGCCGGCGCGCCCATCGGACAGGCGTATAGCAGTGGGCTGCCGCTCGGCGCGCACGACAGTCGTCTCACGTGGCGCTCGCGCAAAATTGAAAATACACAATGGCTTCGAAACTTACTTCCGCGAGAATCAGACATGCTATCTTCGGATAAAAAATGTATGTTCACATAATCAACGTTTGTAATTCCTACATATTTATCTTAAAAACAATAAATCAGTGGGTATAGGTATAAAAACTTGTCAAGTGATAACCCCGTGCCGACACTCACAACTCGGTCATAAAACTGCGGCGCGCAAAGGAGATTCACGGTTCGTGCGCGGTTATAAGTTTCAATTTTGCTCGCATAGGTGTAATTTTATACCTAAACCTGACTTTTGTGAAGGAGTGAATTTTCTGTACGGTAGTACTATTAGTTATTCTGTGACGGAGGGTTCCGCACCATCAACAAAAAATAGAGCAAAACAAGCAAAAAAAAACGGTCACCCATCCAAGTACTGACCCCGCCCGACGTTGCTTAACTTCGGTCAAAAATCAGGTTTGTTGTATGGGAGCCCCACTTAAATCTTTAATTTATTCTGTTTTTAGTATTTGTTGTTATAGCGGCAACAGAAATACATCATCTGTGAAAATTTCAACTGTCTAGCTATCACGGTTCGTGAAATACAGCCTGGTGACAGACGGACGGACGGACGGACGGACGGTCGGACGGACGGACGGACGGACGGACGGTCGGACGGACGGACGGACGGACGGACGGTCGGACGGACGGACGGGCGGACGGACAGCGGAGTCTTAGTAATAGGGTTCCGGTTTTACCCTTTGGGTACGGAACCCTAAAAATGAGTAAATATGTTTATTCAATCTGCCCGTTACAGTTGTTATCAAAGCATCAAAACTAAAATGCAATTAGCATCACGTAACCTATACGTAAGTTTGCATATATTATATTTTTTTAACTTGTATAAATTGCACCTTAGGTCATTAAAACCTTGTCTATATTTTTTCAGTTAATGATTAAAGAACTCCTAAGGTTAGATTAGAACAATCTTTAATATGGATATATGGATATATGGATATAATACTTGTTCCCAAATAAAACGTACTCGTAGACAAATGACCTGTCCCTCAACAGTGACTCTGTCTTATTCCATTGATCATCTGACCGGCTAGAATGAGTTGCGTTCTCGCGCGCGAGTCAGTATGGAGTCGCGCGCGAGTACGCAACTCATGCTAGCTGGTCAGTTTAGTTATAACTCTATTCAATCATTAATTTATTTGTCGATATTTTAGCAAGTGAGGACCAGTACCTACCCTGTCTCCGTTCGTAATTCTGTTATTTAGTAGCAACATTACTCATATAAATTGCTTATTCTCATTCTCATAGTCTATATAGCAAGTCAACAGCATATAACTTGCGTTTATGGTCTCGTAAACCAAGCTTAGGACGTAAAACTCTGTCGTCGCATCGAGCTCACGAGGCCAAACTGAGTTATTGTGTAAAATTAATTAGCTTCGGTACACTGTAAATTTCGGTAGAGGTAGTGGTACGTAATTAACCCATTCATGGCCACGAACCGCCGAGCGTACACAATACGCCAGGCCACCATACAAATCGTTTTTAGCTAAAACGCATGACTCAGCTTATGGGTCTCGAGCCTGGCGCGAACGGTAAATAAATCGCCGCTTATGAAGCCGGCCAGTTGGACATCATTATGCAACATTTTTACTAACCACCGATTTTCTGTGCCTATCAAAAAAGAAACTAATTATTGCAGTTTGTAGGAGTGAATATTTTTACTTTCTACAAGCGTTTAATGTCTGACCAAGCTAAGTTGGTAGCAAATTTTATAGCCCAGCCTGTGCAAGTGTTAATTTAAACGTCATAATTTCATATAAGTATGACATTTAAATTACACTTAGGTACTCAGCCTGTGCTATCAAAATCGCTGCCAACTTAGCTTAGTCTGATTCTATTTAACTTGCCGTGTTTTTTGTTGTTGTTTTTTGGGGCAAATCTTGGAAGTTAAATTAGAACCGTTTCCCGATTTAGATGAAATTTTGCATACGTATGTAAATCGAATGACAATGCAATATTATGATGAACAAAATACGAAATCACTAAACAGCACAGGAGGAGTATAAAGTCGCCAACAAATAAATCGTGACTAAATAATATTTTCCATGTTACTCCAAAATACATCTCTAATAGGGGGGATGGGATGAATCACATCTTGAACTCTTGTGACAAATACCACATGAAAGATAATACCGCCGCCGCCGTTCGGATGCATTCCTTGTTTATTGTCCAAGTGTGTCCGATAAGCTTACACCTGGTCGGTCATTATCTTTGTTTTGGTAAACGCCATTATATTAGTAACAATAGAGAACTTAAAATGTATTATAGTACTTACTTTCTAATCTGCCGTAGAAACCACGATGTTTGAAAAAACTTGTAAATATTTGTCACAAACTATTTGTTATACAATACATATTAGTTAGTGGCAGTGTTGGCCGAAAGTTAATGCGAATTGAAAATGTTGGCCATTAACCATTATAAATTGAACCTTAAACCGTATCGGACGATTATAGTTTACGATTCAATTTATAATGGTTAATGGCCAGCATTTTCAATTTGCATTAACTTTCGGCCAACACTGGTTAGTGGTGACTGTTTCAACCGCCTTGTTCTATATTGAAACGAAAAAAAATTAACTTTAACATCATTGTTAGTAGGTAATTGCCTAAGATACAATACAACGATCACCAAATAGTATGACATAAAAGTACAGTGGGAAAAAATCCTCGTTGCCTTACCCCTCATACAAAAAAAAATATTATTATACTACGGTTCCTACAAATTGTTGCTTACCATCATCCAAACAGTAATCAGTTGTAAAATGGTACAATATCAAACAGCTTCAACATGAAATAAGCTTTAAAACCAGCCAATAAAGTTTATTTTAGCCTGCTACGGAAACATTAGCAGTTTTTACAAGTAGCGCCAGGCCACGGTGACCCATACCTTGAGCCATGTCAATAACTTCTGAAATATATATATTTTTTGTATTTTTTCAATATAGATTTTTCTGTTTGCTTGCATCGCATTATGTATCTAGAATTTCAGTATATTTACTATATTGCACTGATAGTAAACCAAACTTGAATATTCGAGACCCTGTTTTCATTAAAAAAAACGTGTTTATAATTTTTATCCTAATATGCCTTATAGAAATGATTGTTAGCTTATATGTTACTTACGTTATTACATCAAATTACGTTTCGTTTAAGTTTAAATCAGAATTTATTCAGGACTCACATGTGAGTCACTGGCCCTGCGGAACTGTTTGAGCATGACCCATACGCTGAGTCGCTGGCCCTAAATGGGTTAACACTAAATATTATATTTGTTTGTTCTTAAGACACTAATTTTAAAAGCAAAAAATCTACAATACAATTGAATATAGGCAACTTTGGTATGATGTTGATAGATAAAAACTGCATGAAAATCCATTTCGTAGTTTTTGAGTTTATCGCGAACATAACTACATATAGACGCAGCGGGGGACTTTGTTTTATAAGATGAATATAGATACAGTAAATATTTCCCCCTAGTACCTACACAGAAGATTATCTTAAACAAACCGCAAACATATGGATTGTTTATGAATTAATACGAGTTGCACAATTATACCCGAATGAAAATTCAAACTCCATACAGGCTCCAAAAATTAATTAAGTTTTACGGGGTTATAAAATTATTATTAGATACAAAATTTTCGTCGTACCTTCTCATATTGTATTCAGTTTAACGATAAAAAATATCTTCGCGCACAGATGGGACCCGCGGGAGCTGAATTACCGACGTTCTGCCTTGGGGTTACCAAATCTTGAGATACACAAATATTCGCTTGGTGTTGGTAAACAGGACGTGTATAGCTACAGATTTAATTTAATCGGCTTTAGATGACACAGCTTCAAGCCAAGTATGAGCAATATTGGTTTAGCCCTCGTTTATTTAGCGAAAGTTTTTTCAATACAACAAAGTGTTGATAATCCTTTGATAGGTATTTATTTTTTGTGTAAAGAAAATGCTATATTATAATCTGAAAATACGTAAAACTGTCAGTTTTTGTATATTTTACATTAAAATTTAGGTTCACGTTTCCATTCCAGTGATTAGTGACGATTTTAGTTAATGATCAGTTGTTTAGCTAACCAAACGGATTTCAACAGAATTTTAATGATTTCGATATTTAATTTCATGTTATATAAATATAGTCCAAAACAATGGCGCGTTTTGTTTTTGTACTATGAATTTAACATAGATTCACCAATTTGATCACTTAGAGGTAACATCTTCGCCTAATTAAAATAATAATACTTAATTTAGTCGTCAATTTAATTAAAGCAGCAACCGTACCCCTCGTTTAGGAGCTATAAGCGTAAACGTAAACACAACTGCCTTGAGAACACTCCATTCGTTTCCATAATCCAAGCAATTAGTATTTTGGCTCAAGAAAAGGTTTTTGTTCAATTGAGAGATTTAAAATATATGATTCAATTTGTAGAAACAGCTGATTTATTGCGTAGCCAAACTGTGAATCACACTTAGTGTTTACCAGTGACCGACGAAAACCATATATTATTACTATTATTAGCAGGTAGTCTAGGGATAGAGGGGTGAAAAACCGATTTTTCAGTAAGGTGACACTGTGCCACAGACAGCTCACTTCCTACAACCAACTAGAAATCTGCTGATCTCCTGTAACTATTGACTATTTGAACTATTACGTTAAAATAATAATTCATAGAAACGGGTTAACTAAATGGATTAAATACTTTTTGTATCGAAGCGAGGTCCTAAAAACAAATACCAACACCATTTTAACCAAATTACAACTAAGTAGTCGTAGCAGCAGCAGCAGCAGCAGTCGTAGTTTATTTCATTCAAATTCAACCTAATTCCACTAAGCACTGGTTACCAAGCATACCCGCCCATAAACAAGCCTGGCCATATTTTATTAAGACTTAAAGTACCCTCATACGAAGTATTCGGTCCTCCGACTGGCAAGCTGGAAAAATGTTCCCCGCTCTATATCACATGGGACAATTTAGAGTTGCCCAACTAAATTTATACCATCGTTTATTGAATATTTGCAGTATCTGTATTTCTGTAACACATATTTTATAGTATGACAAGTTTGAACAAACTTAAACCGTTTGAAATTTAAACTAAATTTTTGTTTAAAAGTAACATCATTTTTTCTTCATAACATAAGGTTTTAAACTCTTAGTATAAATAAAACAAATGTGTATTTACTCAAAGAGCCAATATTTCCAATCAACAATGTTAAAATACCTTTAAAATATGTTTCAAATTGGGGGCAAAGAGTAAATATGCCCACTGGAACGTAGAATCTATGGAGCAAAACTGCATCAATTGCATCATATTGTATTTGCAAAACGTAATTTAAACCATATGATGTAAGCTGGCATGAAATGGCTCGGAACAAACATCGGCAAAATTACGTTTAGAGCATTTTCACGCATCACTGCATCCCGAAAGGCGCTTTCACCTTATATATAAAATAACTAAACGCAGATAGTTGAAGCGTACAGTTGTTTTAGTTCTTTTGATTCAACTAATAGGGTATATTCAAAGTTAAATGTATATACAAACCAGATGCATGCCGACAAACTGATTACATTTGAATAAATATCCTTGTAAAATATGAAAATAATGAAATAACACACCGACAGTGTACAATGATGAAATTGATATTTATTCACTTAGTCGCGAAAAAATTATAACTTGATTTGATGTAAATAGTTCCATCTACACCAAATCAAGGCGAAATTGATGAACGGATGGCTAATAAAATGGTCCTGTTTATCCACTTTCAACAATAATACCTAATTACGAAAACTTTAACCAATAATTTCTAAATACCTACTTTAAAATTTAGCGAAATAGGTAATTCACAAAATGTACCGAAATTGCAATTTAACTCACTAAAGAAGTGATTCCGAAAACAATGCTAAAGAGACTCCATTGTCTGCAATACGATAAATACTTAACGCAGGAATATATTTGATTCATTTTATTCTTTGTGAGGTAACTCACAAAGGAGAATTTGTTACTCGTCGAATTGACTTGCGGCACGCGTATACTGTACTGATTGAAAACTTTTTCAATCATCGCGTGACATTTGATGGAGCAGATTTTAAATCAAAGCGTAATAAACGAGAAAGAAAGTTTTTGCCTTCATTTAATATCATTTTTAGCATATACCAAAGACAAGGTATGATATTATAGGTATTATAGATACTACAATATCAACAGCTTAGTTACTGGATTAAAAAAAATATTCTGATACCGATTCTAGAGTCTAAAATAATTTAAGAAACCAAAAGATACCTACATACTAAATGAACCTTAGATACAAAAATAATTAATGATTGGTAACATGTCGCAACTTCGAAATATGTTTGCCCGATGTTCCATTTTGCCGAATTTTCATTTGACCGAACGCGGTTTTTTTTTTCAAATACCGTAAAAAAATTAAAGTTTTGAAACAGGCATTGGGTTAGCTTAGGTTACATTGGTGACCCCTCTAAAAAATTTACGGTTTTTAGAAAAACGCGTTCGGTCAAATAAAAATTATGGGATTTTAATAAGCGGCTTTAAAGATTTCGGAGATGAGATAGGTAACCCTAATTATTACAATATAAGTAGGTTCAGTTACCATAATTGATGTTAGTGTTAAAAGTATTCTACCATGCTATGCTAGGTTGTGGCAAATGCTTTTGGACACAACTATTTCGTAAAACTATTTAAGGGTGATGGCCTGATGGCAGAATAGGCAGATGCTTTTGGGGCGTTGCGCGTGAACAAGTTATCTAAATAAGTCAACGAAATTGTGTTCCAAATAAATAGTTGCACCGATTTTTTCCAAATCAAAATACACTGGTGACGGGACTGATTGGTTCGCGGGCTTTTCGACTCGATGGTCGCTATTTGGTCTGACTTCTGGATGGAGGCCAGACGCCACTGCCAGCCACTAAGTGCGTCGTGAGATTTTACCATGCTTCTTATAAAACTAATCACTTGAAAAGCTCTTTGACGTTCAATTGCTTTTGGTAAGAGGGTATACGGTATTGGCAGTTGAATATATTGTTTTTGCCTAATAAGTTAGTTTCACAAAATCGGTTTAACTTAGGGTATATAAACTAAAAATGCCTTAGAAACTTTTTATATTGTTCTCCTGGTAAAAATAATTGTTATAACGATTAATAATAATGCTTTGCAAACTTTTGGTTTACTATCTTAATTTGTGTAATTTTAATAACAGAAGGAAATGAAAAAAAAAAACAATAATCAAACATATTAGGACCTAGTCCTAGTAGTAGTAAAGAATCCTTACGTACCTATAAATGAAAGATATTATTATACCAGCGGTTAAACAGGGCATTTATTCTTATAATTCTTACCTCGACTTAATAGTGATTAGTGTTAGGTATTATATTACAGCAACGTTTTTTATCAGAACAATTATTTTTAATCTATTGGGATCGTTTCATTATACAAAACCGAATCCGACTATTTTAATGAAAAGCAGGTAACAAATCCGCATTTAAGCTGACGTTTTACCTCTTTTAAAAAAGCGTAGAACAGTTAAAGTCTGGTTATTCAGGATTATACTCGACCGATTTTATTTAAAACAACATTTAACCCTAAACAACGGATTGTTTAAGTTTACGAGTTTTGGAGTGGGTCCAGTAGACCCCCATATCGGCTGCCAAGCAGTTCCCTTCGTAAAGTTGTCAAATTTTAAAATACAACCCAAAATGACACGGAATCTGTTTTATGAAAGTGCGGTCGCGCGTATCTTAGAAAGCTCTTTGTAACTTAGCCACGTATTTTGGAAATAATAGAACCAGCCTGACCCAGTATCGTAGTTAATTTAAGAATGTCTAGCACGCTAGACTCTTTGGTATTTTCCTTTGTCGTTAGCTGTTGTAAAGCATGCTATCTGTCTGAATACTTCTATATATACAGAGTGACCCATTTAGATCGGTCAGTATGGGAAAATCTGAAACAATATGACATACGACGATCTCTTCTTAGGAACCATGTCGTCGATTTTAGTAACAAGAAAAACTGCATTCATACATTTGAAAAAAATGAGTACTCAGCTCGGGAATCAAACCCGGACGTTTTGAAAAATAAAACTAAAATTATTTCTATTTAGATATCGATTGTGTAGGTCTTAAGCAGTATAAATGTTACTATGAAACATGATGTCTGAAATGAACAATATGCATTGTTTTCATATCCTTTAATTTATTTAAGTAAGTTTTCGAAATGACCACCATTTTTTTCAATATATTTTACATAATTTTTTTTTAATGTATGAATGCAGTTTTTCTTGTTACTAAAATCGATGACATGGTTCCTAAGAAGAGATCGTCGTATGTCTTATAGTTTCAGATTTTCCCATACTGACCGATCTAAATGGGCCACCCTGTATAATATAATTAATATAATAATTCTTAATGCTTCTTAAAACTCTTAGCATGCCTAGAACGATAAATACGGCCAAAAATAAAAATAGGTATATCAAAAGGTATTTAAAGGTTTTATATACTTTTTAATTAGGGCGAGCGAAGCGAGCCCTATCACTATTCGACAAACTATGCATTCTTGTGGTACACTTTACGGAAAAACTACTGCACTGTTAGGTTTGAGATTTAACATAGTAATTTAAATTCATGTCTAGATGTGTTATCAAACATAAAAATATCATTTTATAAGCCTAAAAAAATAAAATAAAGTAATAACACTTTGTATTACAACTAGTGCCATCTGTTGGCAAAATAATGAATTAACATTGGTGCTAATGTTAATTATTTATTTCTCTAACAGATGGCGTTAGTAGTAAATAAATAAATATTAAACATTCTCATACAAATTGACTAAGCCCCACAGTAAGCTCAAGAAGGCTTGTGTTGTGGGTACTCAGACAACGATACCTATGTGGTGTTTTCAATTTCAATAATGTCGATGGCGCTTACGCCATTAACATCGATGAAATACAAAAGTGGGTTAAAATCGCTTCGCTTGGTTTGATTCCCAATTTAGCAATTAAGTTTCTGTGAATACCTAGAACAATCAATCTTGCTGTATATTCACTGCAGAGGTCAATTTACTCGTATGTTTTGTGACACTGATGAACTGATCAGTCATGTTGTATTAGCAAACTTAAATCGGGTATTTTCAGTTCGAGAAACAGTTTTGGCGCCATTCATTTATTACGTAAGACGATTTTGGGGTGGAGGGGGATCGAACAATATCTTATTTTTTCTTATAAGGGGGTGGGAGGGGGTTTTTATAGTTCTTACGTAAGATCACAAAGATGCGATTTTTTTTTAATTTCTATGAAGTTATAACGTTTTCAAATAATAATAATACTTCCACACTATGCTATCAAACACGGTGCAGAGTTAGCGTAAATGAGCTCAAGTACCTTTGTACAGGTACAAATAAACATTCATAAAAATATATTTTTGTAAAATAAACACTAAATCAAACCAAACGTGTACTCATTTTTTGGTCAGGGGTGAGAGGGGGAGGTGGTCATCCTATTCTTATTATTTCTTACATAGGGGAGGGAGGGGGTAAAAACTGGCAAAAATTGTCTTACATAATTAATGAATGGCGCCTTTAGTGTTACTATTGCTTGGAACTGCTAAAATTATAAATAACAGATAAGCATATTAATACAAAGTTAGTCGTTAAGTCGTTAGTTAAGTCGTGTATCGTATCGGCCCTAAGTCACTGAACATAGTTATAGTTCAGTGACTTAGGGCCGATACACGACTGCAACTTGTATGGAAACTGCACGCCGACTGCACGCCAATTGCAACGTCGGCGTGCAGTTCAACAAAATGACCCAGAACCCTGGCAGTTCCTAATGGAACTCAGGTTTGGTGCAACAAAGGCACATTATATTTTAGTCATCCGACTCATCTTGATGAGCACTTAGGAGAGTAGTACCCAAGATAGAGCTGATGCTGAAACCTGACAGTACCTAGTGGAGCTCGGGTTTGGTGCAACATATATAGACACACGCTGTTTTGGATATCCGACTCTTCATGTGATCACTGGGTATACCAGTACCCAAGATAGCTGATGCTGAATCCTGACAGTACCTAGTGGAGCTCGGGTTTTATACAACATAGGCACACGCTGTTTTGGTCATGCAACTTGTTGATGAGTACTCTTAAGAAAGTAGTACCCAAGATAGAGCTGATGCTGAACCTTGGCTGTACTTAGTGGAGCTCGGGTTTTATACAACATAGGCATACGTTGTTTTGGTCATGCAACTTGTTTTGATGAGTACTCTTAGGAAAGTAGTACCCAAGATAGAGCTGATGCTGAACCTTGGCTGTACCTAGTGGAGCTCGGGTTTTATACAACATAGGCACACGCTGTTTTGGTCATGCAACTCGTTTTGATGAGTACTCTTAGGAAAGTAGTACTTGGGTACTACTTGGGTGCTCTATCTTGGGATAGAGCTGATGCTGAACCTTGGCTGTACCTAGTGGAACTCAGGTTTGGTGCAACACAGGCACACGCTGTTTTAGCCAATCGACACGTCTTGATGAGCACTTGGAAGAGCAGTACAGAAGATAGAGCTAATGCTGAACCTTGGCTGTACCTAGTGGAACTCAGGTTTGATGCAACATAGACACACGCTGTTTTGGACATCCGACTCATCATGATGAGTACTTGGGATAGCAGTACCCAAGATAGAGCTGATGCTGAACCCAGGCTGTACCTAGTGGAACTCAGGTTTGGTGCAACATAGGCACACGCTGTTTTGGTGATCTGACACGTCTTAATGAACACTTAATAGAAGAGCAGTACCCAAGATAGAGCTGATGCTGAACCCTGGCTGTACCTAGTGGAACTGTGTTTATGTGCGGAGCAGCGTGATTACCGCCAGTAGGTGTCCAGACGGGATAGTTTTTCGGTCAATTTTGTGGTGTGGACGCAAAAATAAATTCAAGGACATTGGCTGGCTGACCCAACATTATGTAGGAAAGCCAGTTGGCTTCTTTACAAAAAGTAAGTACTGGGCGACCGTGTAGGATGTAATAAGCGCTTAAGAAATTGTATAATTACGTGTGGATGATTTTGTCGTCTGCACACATTTTTAATGGACAAAGTAAAAGCTGTAACAGACAGGCGTACCGGACAGCAACCGGGGCCCGGTTAGTATATTTCTTTCTTGTTCTCACTTATAGCTGCGTCCTTAACGGACTTATTACGTAGGTACCCACTCGATCGAACATGAAACAAGCCTTGGATTGGATCAAATTCGCGGTCCGGTACGTTTAGGTAACTCCGCGAGCCCTTACAAAGCTCTGCTTTTTGCTAGTTTAAATTAACTTTATTTAAGTACATAATACCTGACATAGCTAGAAAAGTAAATTTAGCACGTCTGATTGCTTATCTTAAACTTTGGAAATTTGTTTAGGTACATTTTGATCAATATTTAGATAACATGGTTAATTTATAATAAACGACCCATATTGGAAATATATTAAACGGCATCTCCAAGCGTGAACGCCTTTTCGCACGTTTTTAGGGTTCCGTACCCAAAGGGTAAAAACGGGACCCTATTACTAAGACTCCGCTGTCCGTCCATCCGTCCGTCCGTCCGTCCGTCCGTCCGTCCGTCAGTCCGTCTGTCACCAGGCTGTATCTCACGAACCGTGATAGCTAGACAGTTGAAATTTTCACAGATGATGTATTTCTGTTGCCGCTATAACAACAAATACTAAAAACAGAATAAAATAAAGATTTAAGTGGGGCTCCCATACAACAAACGTGATTTTTGACCGAAGTTAAGCAACATCGGGCGGGGTCAGTACTTGGATGGGTGACCGTTTTTTTTGCTTGTTTTGCTCTATTTTTTGTTGATGGTGCGGAACCCTCCGTGCGCGAGTCCGACTCGCACTTGGCCGGTTTTTTGTACAACGTTTTACAGTACATATGCCCGTTTAAATTTTCGACATAAGCATGTATTGTGCTAATTACCGCACTAGGGCGGTAAGTAATCCTTACGTACCTCTTTTATTGCCAAGTGTAATACTTATATGTACTTAAGTCGTCAGCCGAGAAACATTATGATTTCTTACCTGAAACAAGATAAAGCACACAGTTAATTAAAACTTTGCTCGCGACTCATGTAAACATTAGACTTAAGTTTGTTGTATATATTATACATATATGCGTGTATCAACCAGTATATACATGTTTGAGAATTATGAACATCACTTATGTACTGGTAACTGGTAACAGTTAGTTACGAAAACGCCTACATGTGTTTATGTAGGATTGAAACTTGTTTACAAAGGATCGAGATTGCGCAGGAGAGAAATCAACTTAGAAACTTAGATAACATTACATTTTCTACACATTATATAAATATTAGTCAATGGTCCTAGCTATTTGTATGCCCAAGAAATTTTACACTTATGACCCAAAGAATATCATTTACGGAACTAGGGAACTAATTCAGGCACCTCGGTTTGTATTTTTCTTGGCGTATTGAGTAAGTAGGTACATATATTTATTTTGTTATATTTAAGTAGCTACCTGCATATTCCTGACTGCAACTGTTTCTTATCTCAACGGTATCTTAATTCTAAAGGCACCCGGGAGTGGTTCGACCTAACTCTTAAGACTTGGCGAAGGATTTTTTTGTGGAAATTAAAACTCGAGAAAAATAATTTAGACTAAATAAATGAAAAAGACACCTTGCCCTGTCAGTTGATAAAGGAACTTGCAACAAGAAGATAACACTGGAAGAAAATTTACCGGTTGACCTAGAGATCGTACCTTGATCGAATGATAATTGAAGATTGAATGAATGAAAAGGTGTTGGTACGTGTTATTTAGCTACTAGTAGCATCTCGTTCTAAGAACTTAGCCGGTTTCATTTCATTCTGTATTCGCGTCGTCCTTCCACTTAGCGAACTTTTCTCAGTCGTGATTTTATCTCCACATAATATTTTCATTTCCCGCAAGACTCGCCCAGCACCACTTGTTCCCTCCCAACGGCTGCTTGGTCAACCAAAAAGATACGCGATTAGACTTCAACATTTCTGTAAGTTTATGGAAGTAGGTAATCCATTGTTTACATTCCTTGTACCTATATAACACTTTAAACTCTCGCGTTTTGTACACATTTAATTTCACAACCGGGTCTAACGCGATATATTTTCTTTGTTTTTACCTTAAATTCCGACGTTTCAGCTGAGTTGCACCAGGCTGTAGTCACGGACGGAGTCTTTCCGTGACCACAGCTGGTGCAACTCAGCTGAAACGTCGGAATTTAAGGTAAAAACAATGAAAATATATCGCGCTAGACCCGGTTGTGAAATTAAATATTCCTTGTACCTTTCAAATGAAACGTGAAATTTTTATATAGCAGTAGGTACTTACTCTCTTAAGCCGCTTTGTAAAGAAATAATGAAATTACTTGTCAGGAAGTTTTTTTTAGACTTATTTTACTGCCAATAAAATTGGTATTGTCTTTTTATGTAAGTAAATAACATTAAAATAAATACCTACAAAATTGTGTTTTGAAATGATAAGTAAGTATTACCTATCGACTTTTCAATGGTAGTTTCCATGCTTTCGTTATTTTACAAAAATAACAAATATAATTAAAAAAGCATACCTATGTACATAATTAAGTGAAAAAGTCATCAATCTATTTTAAACTAACATATTTTTATAAATAAAAACAATAACAATAAGCATTTACTTAAAACTTTTAAAATCACGCGTTAAAACATAAGTAGTTTTAAAAAAGTAAAACGTTCCCCCTGAGATGTTATACAAAATATACATAAATCTACCAATTGAACCTAATTTATGTTTCTTCTCGTTTTTTATAACTATGTTCCTATGTATATAAGTACATAGGGGCAGGCGTGGCTCACTCCGCGATTTCTTCGCCTTGCTACAGGTAGCTAAAAGTACATCCGTTCCACACCAGTTTTGGTGGCTAGCCATAAGCCGAGCGTGGCGCTGTCGTCAGCTAGTGGCTATCTGTGCTGATCGTAACAGACGCGTTTTATTAGAGAGTGACTCTTCTGTACCTAGTACTATTATTTATTCTGTGGTAGGGGTCCGATTTCCTATGGTTTTGTCAACAAAGCTTTAACCTGTGACTGGCAGAATGGCCGAGGTTTTTCAATTCGGCATTGGACCCCAAAAAAGAGTCATTTGGAGAGTTCTTTATTATCTTGAGCGATCCGGGACATCTCTCAGCCATTAATAACGATCAAAGGACAGGAGGCTTTCGGCTGCACGACAAATTTCCTGAACGACTTGGAACACCTCATTATTTTCAATGAAGACGAGAATTTGCGTTTATCTTGCTGTCAAGTCGAGTACACTTTGAATAGTGTAGTTTTTACCACTTTAAGACTCGTTTTTAAGGCGCTGTTTATCCAAAATATTTTTCTTGTGTATGTTCGGATGTATTGATAAGGTATTTGTGTGATATATATAGGTGTTGACAACGTTTTAAGGCGCTAGACGCCGTTTTTGGCCGAAAACTCTAACATTCTAGAGTCTTATATCTTCTTAACGGTTCAACAAAAAAATATGAAAAAAATATATATGATTTTACGTTTTATGTACAACATTTCTAACGTTTGACTTGTTCCCTATGACTTATAGTTTTTCCAAAAAAGGAACATTACGACAGGCCGTTTTGCGACTAACTTTGCCTATTTCTAGTGAACGGTTTATTCGATTAAAGTTATTTTTAAACTAGAATAATTATTTTAACAGATACTACAAATGCAACGTAGAATAATGTTAATAAATATTTTTTTTTTTAAGAAATCGAATATTTTTCAACATTTTGTGCGTATGTAGTTCGAAAAAGGCGTGGCCGGCAGTCGTGTGCTAGCTTTGAGACGAGGAGGCTGTGTCGCTCGTCGCTCCGTGCCTTTCTTGTATTCTGCATGCTTGTTCTGAGCCGAGGTGCAATAAAATTGGAGTTATTGTGGCCAAAGATTAAATAACTGCAGAATGTTGATTTGGTTGTGACGCGCTTTAGCGCGCACAACACGGTGTTTCGCAGCCTATTATTACGAACATAATGACAATATTTCCACTTATGTTTGAGAAAGCTTCATTTGAAATATATAAAAAATGTTTTCGAACATGCGCCGACATATTGCCATTAAAATTTAACGTTTTTAATAAAGTTCAATTTCTAAAAAAAATTATCAACATTGGCAATTTATGTTGTAGGTATATACTATATAGTTTGATTCAGAAACCATTACATTTTTAGGATTGTTACCCATTAAAATGATGTTAGTTTATTAAGTAAATCTGAGGGCACGGCAGTGCCCCCGCCAAGTCGAGCAAAAAAAGAGGCACGGCCGTACCATCCTTTTCTCGAAGCGATTCAGGCCATTTTCGACGTCCTGTAATTTTGTGCTGGCTGAAGCTAAAACCCTGAATTTTCAGTAATATATAGGGCTAAACATGCTTAAGATATATTCTCAAAAACATTCAATTTGAACTAGTAGTTTAAGAATGATTGTACGTCAAAGTTCCTTATTTTCGACACTGACACACTCACTCACTCACTCACCTACGATCATCATAATTCTAAGGTACTTCTAGTATATCCACAAGCTTCAAATTTTAAACATAAGTAGTTTTCAGCTTATCAAGCCATAGAAAACCTAAAAATATTGCAATATCAGTCACGTTTTAAAGATCTAAGAACTGCATAAGTAAGTTTGTAATCCCATATAAATATTTGCTATTACTGTTAGTTACTGTTGCAGTTCCTACAAATAGTAGGTAGTAAAGTAAAGGTACACTACGATGTACGATGTGAGTATGAATGAAGATGTGTTTCTTTATGATATGTGTATATATTAGACAAAACAAAAAACCTAAGGTAGGTAATAAACACATTAAAAAATCCTGGCTGACGGCGTATTGCATAAAGTATCATTCTATGGAACTAACTATGTCAACAAAAGTCATTAGTAAATTCATTCATCAAGTTTGATTACTTACATAGTTAGCAAGTTCCATCGAATGACACTCTACCAATTCAATACGACGGTTATGGTTGTAATATTAAACAGGACGCGAGTCGTATTAACCGCGAAATGTAATTTACGACCTCCACTAAATGCATTATCTACTCATACTCAAACAACAAAATATCTGCAAACAAAAGGTATACGAGTATAGCGCCAACTGCACGCCTCTGGGCTGTATCTTATTCTTTGAACCTCGTGGCGGTGCAGCGATACAAAATTCACGTACGTTCGCAGCGAGCGGGGTAAGCGGGTGGTGCGGGTACAGAGCGCTTAGCTCCGCCCTGAGGCTCAAGGGCATTGGGCCTTCCAATCGTCTTAAGAAGTAATACTAAATACTAATCCTAATTGACGGGAATAATTAAGCAAAATAATAAAAATATTATACATATATAAAACCTACTGCCTAAGATATAAAATAGACAATGTATTGCAATAATCATATTGGCTGTTAAATGTTTAACATAAATAAATAAAACTATTGTTACTTATTGTTATGTTATGATTCAATATATGTATATCTATATTTTTATCGAGGCTTAGGCCTAGAAATATACGTAGGTATATTACTGAAGATCTTCTTGCGTAAAATATACCTAAGTGCTTCTCTAAATTAATATGTGTTATGGTACTAGAAATAGGTAAGTATAAAAGTAGTCATCCCCGATAAAAAAATGCTGAAATATGAAAATTATTATTGTTTTAATCACGTTCCTTCTTTAAAGCCCCTTTAAATATGCATATATATATATATGACGCTTTAAAACGACACGAATATATAACGAGCAAAGGTAGTTATGCAGTTATGCACTGCGCGCACGTTTCCCGTCTGAAACTATTTGCGAAAACGTTTCAGACGCAAAGACAAACGGAGGTCAATTTAGTGCGTTGCTTGTTCTATATTAACTCTGTTAGCCTCCAGCTCACCACTTTAACTGCATTTGCTGGTAGCGATAAATATAGAAACCAGTCACATAATTTTAACGTATTGTGTTGTGTTTAATAATATCAATTAATAGTATTTTATGCAACCGTTGTTTAAGAGAGGTCAAAAAAGGCTAGTGGCGTGAGTAACAATTTGAGGCGAAGCCGAAATTTGTTATTAAAGACGTCACGAGTATTTTTTGACTCAGTTAAACAACGTTGCATACAATACTTTTTCTACGACCAAGCACTTACTTTGAAAAAAAATTGTAAATTTAACAAATATTTTTCATTTAACAAAAATAATACTTTAAACAAGTGGAATCATATAGGACATATATGTAGGTAAACAAACCAAAAGTATACAGCTAAGATACGCGACCCGGCCACCGCGCCCCGCACCCCACGGCCGGTTGGTCAGCGACACCTTGTAACTCATGAGGCCCTGGTACTTGCTCTTAGTTAAATTACAATTTTGGAAAGTTTTTTTCTCGATTTTGGCCACAGTAGCCTATGGAGACTAACAAGCAACGCTAAGCGGTGTTCGTAGTCTATGGATCTTGCTATATTACGGGTGTCACATGCGCGTTTCTGACTTTTGAAGCAATTTTATTGTTTCTACTAGTTAGTATTCATCTGTCAGAGATGACAATTAAAATTAGGTTGGCAACAATGTATTTCATACAATATTTTTTAAGTGGTGATTACACGAAGTATCGTAAAAGTACGAAAAAGATACTGCGTGTATGCACAAATACTTTTTTGGGGAGTAGACTAAAGACTTGTCTTGACAACTATAATATAGGGGTTTAAAGGTGTGTGTACGACCTTTTAAATGACAAATAAAAGTACGGGAGTAGAAAAAAAAATAAAAACAGGCGGAGATAGAAAAAAAACGTACAGTGATTATAAACGATTTGGGATAGTATGCAGCCGGTAGTTGTCGGTGTCCTTGGACAAATTATTCAACCTTAGTGAGAATAAGTAATTCAAACTTAGTCACTTTATGGTATGTGACTCATTCTTGCTATGAAAATACCTAGGTCGTATTTGTCACGGAATGCAGACGACGCTAACGAATTCCATTCCTTTGCAGAAAGACGAGGCAAATCGCTTGATACGTATAAATGTTATGCCGAAAGCGTAAGGATGTTTTCGTTTCCCACGCATGAACATTTTGAAGTTGGAACAGGGACGATGGAATTAATTCATGCGATTCCTGCATGCCGATTCACACTCTCCAAGATGCATTCGACAGAAGATCGATACCCTAGCGACGTAACGACACTGTTCATTGTTCAACACTCTGCTAGAATTAGTTAACTTAAAATAGGACCCCAAGTTGTTTTAGCATTGTATTTGAATTTATAACTCAGACTAAGGACCTCTAGACTAGATAGTATTAAATCACTTTGGTAGGCTTACTTACATTTCAAAGAGTAAACAGACTAGGGTAGAGTTTTGCAGAGGACAGATATTACTGGTGTGGCCGGCTTCGAAATACGTAAGTTAAACTTACAAGTGTATCTTAGGCCTAAAATTTAATACTTATTCATTATTAAGCTTGAATCTTATCAGAAATAATTTACGCTAAGCTCGCTTAAAACTTATTATAAATATTTACATAGATTATAGTGGTATGTATATGGAGTAAGCAATCTAAGCTTACTTATTTCTCTATCTATATGCTTAAATACAATGCAAAATCAAACATGCGCGGTTGCAGCACACTGATAACCTAATGAATGTAAGGTGTAAAATATAAAAACATAGCAGAAACTCACTATTGGCCCATAGGAGAATGCAACTGAAAGTACAATTTTTTTATTGCTACTATCAGTTCTAACGAGACTAAAGCGCAACCTGGAAAACGGATGGAAGGTGCAAAAAACGCAAAAAAAGGGGTTCTCGTTAGCGAGTTAAGGGTTAAATCCTCAAGGGATTCATAATTGAATGCAAAATCTGAAAATGGGTATACTCTGAAGGAACTGGCATATGCAGCTTTAAGTTACCAATTAGTACGGGCACGTACGGGGAATCAAAGTATTTTTAATTAATAACTAGCGATCCGCCCCGGCTTCGCACGGGTTAACAATTTATACATAAACCTTCCTCTTGAATCATTCTATCTATTAAAAAACCGCATCAAAATCCGTTGCGTAGTTTTAAATATCTAAGCATACAGACAGACAGACAGACAGACAGGGAAGCGACTTTGTTTTATACTATGTAGTGATATTCAATAAGGACGCAGCATTTTCTAACCTACGAGTACAATGGTCTGTGACACAGAACATTATTAAAGAGGTTAGAATGGCTATCGCGCACAGTTAGTATCGGAACCGGTGTCGCCGCTCGTTCCTCTCCACATTTACTAACACTCGCGCAACGGTAGTAAAAACTTGTGTGCCTGGTGAATGGATACGCCTCCTTTAGACAGATTTGATGTCTGGCTTCTTAATCTGAAGATTATTGCGACGCAAAAAGGCATGTTTACTTCATTTTCGGTCAGCGCGGGCGAGTAGCATGCGAGCGTTTGTTCAAAACCGGCGGCGACACGTACCCTGCTCGCATCGCCATTCTAACTTGTTCTGTGGTCTGTGACCTCTGTGAGATGCAAGTTGGCGGTGAAGTACACATGTACACATGTATCAGATCTGGCTGTCAAGTGTATATAATCTGGCGGAAAAATCTGTAAATTTAGCGAGAATAGGCACAGGTGCGTCTGCGGACAGATTAGGTACCGAATCTGATAGAAATATAGGTAGGTACCTAACAATTAGATATAGAACTTTTCTTGAATTATCAATAAGAGTGCTTGACAAAATAAAACATTGATGAAACCATTATCGATAAGAGTCTTAAAGTCGTAGATAAATAAATAAAATATAATGTGCTGTTATTAACTCTTATAAAATTTCTCTTACTTTAAATCATCCTGTCATCTGAATGCAAGTACATATATATATATAAGTGACCGTGAGCCAGATTATATGCTTGATTTGAGCCCCATTTACTTTTACATTTGTTATATTTAATACCTAAGGCATAATTATATAACGTATACCTAATTTACTGATAATATTGATACCTAAATTAAACATTATTGTGCGTTTCTCCTTCCTGCCTCGCACAGCTAAACTATGGAATGATCTATTGCCTGCGGTATTTCCGGACCGATACGGCCTTCAAGAAAAGAGCGTATTTCCATCTTAAAGCCCGGCAACCGTGTCTGTACTACCCCTAAAGGGGCCCACTGATTATCAGTCCACCGGACTATATCAGCCAGTTGTTCGGAACTGTCAACTTTTTGTTCTAACTGACAGGCTCATGTCGTCCGGCAGACTGATAATCAGTGGGCCCCTTAAGATATTTCTATTCTATACCTGTATTTTACGGTTCCTTAGTAATCTTAATATTGTTCTATAACGATAAAGTAACATCGATGTCAAATTTTCTCCAACACTAAAAAATACACTAATAATATTACAAAAGTTAAATTATATTACATACAATGAATTTGTTTGTATCGCCATTATCATACTAGTATTGTTTTATTTCAGATACTCTAGAAGTATCCCTTAAGGGTTGCCCGCATCCAACAATTCCCGCACTTTGACCAGTCCAAAATGTTCAGAGCTTTCGGTAACGGTATGCGTCTGGTAAGTGGTTGACATTCCTATGTTAGTTCGAGTAGTTAGTACGATTAGTTCATGCGTAAATTCGTCATAATTAGTTTCGATTAGGCGCTACTATAAGTTACTCTTAAGCTTTAATTTAATATTTTCTCGAACTTCATAGTTACCTGATGAACTTATAGCATACGGCTTAAGAGGCCTTATTCCTTAGAGCGTTCACCGATTTCACGAAATAACACTCGATAGATGGCGTTGGCGCTCGGTACGCGAGCGCCGGCAAAGTTAAGCGCGTTTCAACGCAGGCGAGAATAATATTGATACTTTTCAATTTAATTGCAAAGTAACATTATTTTTAGCGTTATATTGGCACTCTTTATTTTATTTTATAAGCATGGTAGTAGTCAATAGAGTGTATGTGTTGGGATAATATATAACCAGAGGCGAGTAAATAATAACAATATTTACCTCTGGCATGGAATTATTGTGACAATCACTCTTCTTATGAATAAGGTGTATT
Organism: Cydia amplana; assembly: GCF_948474715.1. NCBI lineage: Eukaryota > Metazoa > Arthropoda > Insecta > Lepidoptera > Tortricidae > Cydia > Cydia amplana. The sequence goes on from NC_086085.1 coordinate 8,547,515, forward strand.
CGGGTATTTCCGAATGAACGAATAGTGGCGGATAATTCCGAAAGCTGACTCTTACTACAACGGAATATGAGTGATTTTACAATGATTTCCGGAATTACCCGAATAAACCTTACTACTAATATTCGTCATTGTAGTAGTGTTGTATTTTCAAACTTCTTTAGCGGCGCTGTGCACTTTTTGAGGTGGGGAAAAAATGTTAAACTCGCGACAGATCACGTGACCGTAAGACGGACACGTGACCTGATCAAAAAACTGTTACAATGTTATTGAGTTTTTCTTTATTGATTTAAATGCCATCTAGTGAGTTTCCCTCTAACCGGTATTAATATAACTCGAGTACCAACAGTGATGTGCTTAGGGGTTTCAAGTAATGCGACGAAATAACGCTAGATGGCATTAACATCAATTATACACAGTGCTGCAGACATTTTGCACTAGTCATTGAGTTTTCACTTCTGCCGGCACTCCCGGAGTGCAACCCGTTGTTTTTTTTTACAAACCATGACAAACCATGAGTTTTGTTTACATTTTTGCTGCCCACAAATTGTCGTCTTTTTGTACTATTTCTGTTTTTAGGGGAAAGTCGGGGCCCGTCCATACTGCAAATAAACATGTTTCTTTATTTGTGATATGCAACTGGCCCTATCTGTTAAAACCAGTCATTGTTTTTATTTAAAACCATGATACCGTTGACTACATTCCACATTTTTTTTTGTTTGATGGCCTCGTCGGGGTCAATACCGAAATCCGATTATTTATATTATGCCATCTTCGCTCCACTCCATTAAGATACCCTGGACAGAGGGCCTACCGCGAACCACGTTCAACGTGTTACCTCCCTGTCACACTTACGTACGAATTTACAAGTGCGACAGAGAGGCAACACGTCGAACGTGGTTCGCGGTAGGCGCTCAGGCCTATGGAACTCTCCGCGCGAGCACGGATTTATACCTACGAATCTCTTCCCGTTCACGGTAGAAAATCAAGCTAGTTGGTCGCCGGCGCTCGAATATGCCAAAATGTATGCGAAATAAATGTCTTCTTCACGAACAAATAACACATGTTGTAGTGTGGAATTGTGGATGGATGCAGAAACAAAAAAAAAACTAATAAAAAAATCCGTGTTTGCTCTACCGATTGATAGGAAAAGTAACTATTAGACGTTCTCAATATAAGTACTTATACCAATTTTTTTTACGATAGTCGCAAGCTACGTAGTACGCCGTTTTATAAACCGCGTAGTGTTTACGCGGTTTATAAAACGGCGTAAACACTACGGTTACTGTAGGGAGATATGACCTTTTAAAATATTTCGCAGTCACTCATCATAATAAATAATAAAATAAGGAAAAACCCTAACTTAAGACAAAAGATAAATAAAGAGAATAATAAAATAAATTTATAAGTAATTAATAATGATAAAAGGAATATTATAATTATTAATTACTTATTGCAACTTATCTTGCTCATAGTTATTTTACAATTAATAAAACTTATATTTGTACCTTAGGTAAGTAGGTAGGTATCTTTCATACAATCTATAGTTTAGGTAAGTAGGTAGGTACTTATTTGTAAAATAATTTCTAAGCGTCGGCAACCCTAGCTTTGTGCCGGTGCGCGCGGTGCGGGGAGCGGTGCGTTGAAGGTCATTCCATTGTATTTTTGTGTAGGTATTAAAACGGTAGGCATTTGAGTTTTCTTTGAGAGATAAGTATCTGTTCGTAAGAACTATAATATAGCCCTGTGCCCTGGACCTCATCTAGATCGATGGTACTCGTCAGGGCAAAGCTATTGAGCCCAAACACGATATAGTTATGATGAGTAGATAAGGAGTTCTGGTGACCAACTCCTGACTCCATTATGAGAACCTGGACCTCATCTAGATAGATGGTGCTCGTCAAGGCAAATCGAATGCGCCCAAACACGATGGAGTTATGATAAGTAGATTAGGAGTTCTGGTGACCAACTCCTGACTCCATCATGAGACCCTGGACCTCATCTAGATAGATGGTGCTCGTCAGGACAAATCTAATAATCCTAAATACGATGGAGTTATGATGAGTAGATTAGGAGTTCTGGTGACCGACTCCTGACTCCATCATGAGACCCTGGACCTCCTCAAGATATATAGTGCTCGTCAGGGCAAATCTAATGAGCCCAAACACGATGGAGTGATAATATGTAGATTAGGAGTTCTGGCCCCTATTTCACCACGGTGACAGGTGCGACAATTGTCGACATCACTGTTACTGACGTCACAGGCCTCCATAGACTACGGTAACCGCTTACCATCGGACGGGCGGTGTGCTTGTTTGCCACCAACATTTTATTTTTAATAAAACTCCATTATATCGCCTATAAATAAGTACTTATTTTGCGAAGCTAATGACAATTGTCACAAGAAACACGACAATTGTCACGAAATTCCGACACAAAACTAATTTCCTGTCAAGAATTACCGAAAGTTCGTATCGTATGACAATAATTGTCATCATCATCATCATAAACTTCGAAAGAGAAATACCTGTTTTTTGCCGATATAATAAAGTTTTTTTAAATAATACAATGATGGTGGCAAACAGAAATACGGCCCGCCCGATGGTAAGCGGTAACCGTAGCCCATAGATGCCTGTGACGTCAGCAATAGTGACATTTGTCGAATTGTCGCACCTGTCGCCGTGGTGAAATAGGGGCCTGGTGACCAACTCCTGACTCCATCATGAGAACCTGGACCTCATCTAGAACGAAGGTGCTCGTCGAGGCAAATCTATTGAGCCCAAACACGATGGAGTTATGATGAGTAGATTAGGAGTTCGGTGACCAACTCCTGACTCCATCATGAGAACCTGGACATTATCCAGGTCGTCCGGGTATAATAATAATGCAAAACCTAACCAGTATTCAAGTAACACTGAAAACCTATCACCTAGCGAGAGTCTGTTGTTGAAATTAAATATGGTGTAAAAAATGTACTTATTTGTATCAAGATTTTCTAGTCGCTGTATACAGCACTTCTCGGAACTCTCTGGCTGTTTACGAACGCACCATAGTCACCGAACGCCTGACGATCGAGCACAGGTCCGTCCCCTAAGCCGCCTCGGCGGAGAATGAGCGCGCGGCGTCGGTGCAGCGTGATTTATACGTGTTTTAAAATAATATAAATTTACGGCAAGGTAGGTCCTATAGTTATGATTAGTTTTTTATGGGTTAACGTATAGTTATAGTTTGTTATAATATTATTTTTAGGGCAAAATAATAGTACAATTTGCGATAAAAAAATATAATGTAACCCTGTTTTCACCCAAAAAATGAAGAAAGTTCGGAAGGTTAAATATCCATTTTTTTTAATGAATCTTTGATTTTCAATAGTCTTAGCCGCTCGTAAAAGATATGGTGAATTGAATTGTAATCATTTCTGTATCAAATGATTCTTGTTTACTGCAAAATTGAGAACCGAAACGACAGTTCTCACTGCAAATTTTGAAAAAGCCTCCCATGAAAACTCATTTATTTTAGGTTTAAAAAGAGAAAATGTCAACTTGAACGGTCTTACTTGCTAGTTTAAGAAATGATTATTTAAGTACGTTATCAGTTTTTGAATGAATACTAATAGTTACGTCGTAATCTTGAATGAAAAAGGTAACAGATTGCAAAAAACGCTCGCTTGTAGGACTAAGGACTCTTAAAGAATTTCATATCCACCCCATCATATTTCCATACTTCACATATCTCAGTAGGTATATTAAGTTACCGACCTCATTTGGGCTCACATTCTTTTGAGGCGTTCCCCCCTCAAAGTATTTTAATTAGAGAGGCATTTTCTTTCATCAGTAACCACCGCAGTCAGTGGCCTGGTATCTAATGAAAAATGAAATACAGAGGCGAGAAGCCACCACCAAACGAGTTAAGTAATATTTTAAGGGACAAATAGTTTTATAAAATGTTCTTCAAAAGATTTTAGCATTTTTTGTACCTTTCCTGAGGAGATTAAGTTAAGCGGTAATACCCAAAGGATATAAGATATAAAAATTTCTCCGTAAAATATTCCGATTCTAAAAGGTTTAAGATCTAATAATACATATTTGATTGAATAATCTTTTATTATTAAATCAAAAAATATGTCATACTTTGCTCAACCAGCAGTAATCAGTGTAAATAAAATCAATCGACGTGACTAGATATAGGCAGATAATTCGAATATTTTTTTCAATAGGTTTATTAGATTTACTTGAAAGTAGAAACAATACGAGTACATTATAAATTGAGATAAAAGTAAATATTGGGCTCAAGTAAAAACTACGATGTCCTCAGTATGCGAGTTATAAAAGGATATGCATTAAATTAGCTTTCTCGACTAACACCAGAATCTGTGCCAGGAATCCCTAAATTATTAGTAGGTATTTAAGAAGTGGAATAGGTATGGTCAAGGCGATAACCCTCACAATTGCATATATTCTCAATAAATTTGGATAATTACCTACTACCGTGGCCGGATATATGGTTTCAAGTGTCGAGCGTGAAAAGTGAAGACGATTAACTAATTTGGTATAATGAAAACCTAGAAATCCTATTTAAATCAAATACTCAAATTAACAATCGCACTATATTTAGGTACAAGTGCTGATTGAAAATTAATTCAAAGAATACAATCAGAACATCATAAAACACTACAGCATAAACTTCTGTCTAACCGGAGATTATTTAATTTCCATCCACGAGAACAAAGAACAAATTACTAAATCTGGTTACAAAATAAAAACAACTGTAGAAAACGTCGCGGAAAACCTGCGACCTTAGCTTTTTGACAGGACTTAACAAGCCTACCGACGTACGCCTCATTGTTGCATTAAAAGAAAATCTCGCGTTAATTAAAATTCTCCAAGACGAGCGCCTATAACCCTCCCACCACCTACTCCCGCGGCGCCAAGTCAAATATCTGAACCCCGTACTCATTTCTGGAACCCCCAGTAGGGTTGATTCACATTCGTTAATTGTACTAGGGCTTTCGATTATTGCAAAAATTAAACTAATCGCAAAGAAAAGTCAAAGTTCACGAAATAATAAGTTGACTGTTATCTCTATCATACCTATATTTATTATGTTTTTTTCAAGTATTTCCTCCAAATATATTTTAATCCAATTTTTATGAATGTAATTTTCGTAAAACTAATGATCAGACATTTTTTATAATTACTACAAAACAATTACTTATAACCTTATACGGTTCGGGCTTTATCTCTGTGACTGTGCCCCGGATATTTTATTTTAAATAATTGAAGGTTTATCGGCCTGTTTCCATATACGTCCTTTTAGATAACCCCACAGAAAAAATGTCAGGAGCTGTTAAATCTTTGGAATTGGTCGTAATTTTCTTAGCGTTTCCGCAGCAGAGGATTGGGTTGAGTAAAATGTTTTGATAATTAAAACACGTTGTTCAAGCGAAAGGCGATCCGATAACTAATTTGTAGTACTTATATATACAAAATTCACGCCGTAACTAATATGTACTATCAAATTTGCCGGCAAAGTTGTATGTACGTCGAATTTGCCCCCTTCTGTTCCTCTGTAGCATGATTGTTGCATGAAAGCAAGCAATGACAGTTGTTTCGCATGTTACGAGTATAATAACATCTTCTGGGCTTGACAGTTTGACGCTTTAAATATGAATACTTCACCGTTTTGAATTTCGCAAGCCGCATTGGTCTTAAATGTAGGTAAGCGAGCTGTAGGAATACCGGTATATTCACTAATGTTAATAATTTACCATAAGTACCTACTCCCGAAATTTGGAGCTTAAGCAGGCGTGGTAGCTTAAAGCAGGTAGCTAAAAGTACATCCATTCGGCCCCAATTTTGGGGAAAGCCATAAGCCGCGCGTGGCGCTGTCGCCACCTAGCGGCCATATATATCTGTGCTGATCGTAACAGAGGCGTTTTGTTACATACATACAGTTTCTGAGTAATAAATATAAAAGCATTAGTTTTTACAAAAAACTGTAAACATTATTCAGTAAACAAACAGTAGTCAAAAATTTTCCTGATCAAGTGACAATGCCTACACAAACATAGCGTAGCAAGTATTTACATACTCCCAAGTATTTCCCACCCGTACCAGATACTCAAGCCATTAGTATAAAAACAAGGTCGCCTTAATACTCACCCTCTACCCGGAATTTGCATTCATTGCGTCGCAAAACTTTTCGCAATGTGTGCTCTGGATTTGTCTACGGCCTACTTAAATACCTTACATTTTATATTTTGTACTTGGCAGAAATACAGAAATAAACGAAACAAGGAAAGTGGTAATTCTGTTGAGATATTCGAGGCAAGTAGGTATACCTACTGAATCCCGTGGGTCACAAAATATTGTCACAAAGTAGTAGGTAGTAGTACTACTATAATGGCAACAAACAATATTTTGTGACCCACGGGATTCATGGTTCATTTATGCTTTAAACCACGCATAGGTACAGTAAACTACTTATTAAATTCTCGGATAGCCCAGCATTTAATCATTCATTGATTGTTGTTTAGTAATTAACTCTCATATATTCTTACAGCTACGTCCTTGGTACAAGTGCGCCGCGGAAATATCTCAAGCGCGAAATTGACTACGCGCCTCTATATGGGGCATTATCAATGAAAAGGGACCTTATTGTCTATGGCGATTACGCCGCACAGCGTCGCGCGGCATTGTATTTATATCTGAGCATCGTTAATAATGGCGTAAGCGCCATCGACAATAAGGTCCCTTTTCATAGATAACGTAATATATAACTATTTACAAGGTACTTAGTAATAAAGTTAGAAAAACCTGTTGTCTATCTAACGCGCAAGATACTGTCGTGTCGCAACTCGCTTGTGCTAAAGCTGTTGTTATGAAAATAGGCATTAAAAATATTTCCAAATATAAGTACAGTCAGCTACAGAGAAAAGGTACCCCCCCTGCATAGCAGTTTGTATGCTATTTTTTCTCTGCAGCTGACTGTACAGTCGACAAAATCATTACACAACTGCATCATACTTCTTGTATGCAGCCATGCTATGCTAAACTTTGCTGACTGTATATGACTAAAATTCGATTCCAATACCATTCCAAAATAGTACGAATGGGAATAGTAGTGCGAATGGGAGGCGATCGGGCGGTGAAAAGAGCCTTTGAGGGGACACCGACAGCGCGCCGCCCGGCCTAGATATCGATGGCGGATGTGATGGACGCGGATATGCGCGAGCTCCAGGTAGAAGACCGGCGAGAAACTGCACAGGACCCGGATCGGTGGTGAGCAGTCGTGTTGGAGGCAATGATTTATAACTCAAGATTGGTTATAGGCGTTCCAAAATTGAAGCGCTTAACTTGTGACAAATTGGACAAGTTGCCTTTAGACGCGGCTGGACAAGCGAGAAATGTGCACGTGCTAACGAGCTCCCGCACACCGAAAGAGAAAGAGACGAACTTATGTTGTAACAACGAGTGTGACAAAGATGGATGGAATGAGGAAATTAATCAAAAATAACAGATTTCTTCGCAGGCACAGAGATAAATATGGAAGTATTTTTTGGGCTCCTCAAGTATGAGTATAACCTATCTATGGTTATATAATATCATTGGTTGGAGACTCACCGCGGTATTCGGAAAACAAGATCCGTTCTAGACTAGAGAACGATACGATATATAAAGTCCGTCAACCAAATCTTGTCAGTAGTAAAAGGCGGCAAATTTGAAAAATCGCGGGTTAGCAACACTGTGTTCAAATAATTCCAAAACGCGTGTCATCTGTGTTTTATCTGTGGAATGTGGATCGTGAACGACAGCCGTTACCTTATTTGTTTTCATTTGGTTTTCATTCTGAATCGTTTCTGTTTCAAGAGATATTTCTGCTGTCACCATTAAATACCAATACATTAAATAAGAATAAGCAAAGCTAAGGGGCCTACAATGTACAATCATGCTCGTTGGCGTTGATGGTAAACATTACTAAAAATTGAGGTTATGACAAGTATTGGAAGAACTCTTTCGAACTTTTAAGATTATGTTCAGTTTTTTGTTTTAGGGTTAAAAGGCATAAAAAAAATTAAAACGTATGCCTCCTATGTATGCCCTCTATCCAACAAGACCATAAATTGTGTCCTGGAAACCGTCCATAGGCCCACATGTCTAATATTTTCAGCAATCAGTTGTGACTATTTACAAAGGTAAACCTTTTAAACAGTATTAAGAGCCTTGATTATATCGCCGTTCTTTCGCAATATCTACCTAATCCATACATGTTTGTTGCAGGATTAAATCTTGCCCAATATAAGGCGTTCGTAGTAGGTAGTATCTTTTCAGACAATACTTACCTATGGCGGTTTATGTACGTGTACAACGCAACCAAGTCGAAAAGTGACCCTTATCTTATTTACCTTTAAATTAAATAAACACCCAAATATCAGTTGTTTTATTTTTAATATGTATATTGTACAATATATACCAATCAAAAATATTACACAGGTATGTCATATTCATCCAGAACAGTACACTAATTTACATTAACAAGTGGCATATTATATTGTAAATAACAAATATATGCACTATCTAATTATCTGCATTTTGATATGATTTTATTTTAGTAAACTTAGAAGACATAGATAGGGAACAAAGAGAATATAAGCAGTTGTTTTTGATATCTTCAAATTTGTTCATCATTTTGATTAACATTGTTTTAACATCGCTTTTAAATTGTCCGTCCATGTTTCAATTTTTTTCAATAAACCGCGAGTGACAATTTGAATTGACGTACGCAGAGCGCGCTCAGCGGAAAAAAAAATCTGTTGGTTCGATGTACATTGCTGCTTTTCTTAGCGCAATACTGCTCTTTGAGTGTTGCCCTACTTTAGTTTGCTTTACATTGCTACTGACAAGATTTGGTTGACGGACGGAAGAAAGTATGAAGGTATTCACATATGTACTACATAGATTATCAATTTAAAAACATTTCAATCGAAAAAGTCTAACAGCCAATGTTAAAATGTTCATTTACAAGTATAAGCCTCACAAAAACCTAAAACAATACGGCAGTAATTCAGTTTGTTCATTTGCATTCCGAACAGTCCCGCAACGCTTGCGCTGGATCGCACCCTAACTCTCAAATTAGTTTCGTTTTAGACTCTTCCCAATTCTACAATTGCTACAATTAAAGACTTTTTTCAATAGCTAGTAGTGTTTTTATGCAAACATAACGTATTCAGGCTTAGAACGGCATTCACAATTGGAACGTAGTTTAGTAATCTGCAAATTTTATTTCGCCCTATGGACCTGTTCGATTTTACTGTCGCAAATGTGGCTTTGTATGTATTCTATTCTAATAAGAAAATCGTAATTTTATATACGTACCTACAGCGCCACCAGAGCGTTAATTATAGGTGATAAATAACCTGACTCTATTGCCCGTAGTAATTAGCAGTGTCTTTCGTATGAAGATGTCAAAGACAATAATGTCATTATTTGTTCTTGCTTGGCTTTTCTGTATTATAAATGGTAAAGTAAGTTTTAGTAATAGCAAGATTTCTAAAATATGAAGTTATAGCACAACTACAACTTAAACTATTAAATTTGTGTAGTCAGAACAGAAATCTCTTATATCTTATACTTAAACTTGGCAATACACGCAGTTAATAATATGTACTTAACTACTTACTCTGTCAGTAAATAAACGAAAAGAAGCGATGATGAGAGTGCTCGTCCTTTGGTGCGTTTAATTATATTTTTCATATCATAAAGTGAAAATAGAAATACATAGGTATATGTAATTAAAATTACAAAAGCAACACACATAGGTAAACATTTTACCGGATTGATATATCGTTGTAATTGTACTGACTTATATATCAACTAGAACTGTGAACGGAATCTTAATATGTACACACTTGCACACTAGTTTTACTCACGCTTCAAAGCCATAAGTAGACCTAGACAATCGGGAACCGACAAAAAGGTTTTTCTGATTAAGCCGAGTCTCTTATTATCGCGGACTTAACGAGGGCCTTATTTGTCCTTTCAACGATCGTGTCACCTCGTTCGGCCTTCGGCTATTTCTCGCCCTTTTCGGCAAATCTATTTGACGATGGCGATAATAATCCAGTTTGTTCGTGTTTTTCCTGAGATGCTAGAAATATCTGATTACTTCAATCGACTGAGTTAGTTTTTATGAATTCCTGAGCTAGTTTTGCCTCCAATTTCAAAGTAGGCATTCCATGTGTTTCCGCAATGCGCAGCCATGCATAAACATACATTTTCAAGTAGGTTACGTTAGAATTAAAAAAGGCCAAGTGCGAGGTCCTTTAATTGGTGCACCGAAGGTTCCGTACAAACTTTAAACTTCCTCATATAAGAAAGATTCGGGTTAGCTTCCTTCATAATTTTCATAACATAAATCATAACACTGATTTAAACTTTCACGATTTTTACACATTATTAAATTGTACAACGGGACTTAATCGCGTATCTAAGTTTTTAAGATTTACCTCCGACGTTTTGAGGACGGCGTTGTCCCCGTGGTCTCGGAGAAGACTGGCTAAGTTGACATCAGCATCTTCTAACCGCGCGAGTTTTTCGAACTACCCGCACTTGGTCTTGTTTATCCGCTTGAACGTTTTGCGCACTAGGGATGTCACTCTGTCGACACACAACACTAACGATATTTGATTTATCGACTGTCGATATTCGTTTACGCTTACATTTACTAATGACTGGACTCCATGTGGATGAGATCTTGAAACCCTTGTCCCGATTGAAATTACTATGTTTTTTGATTTCAATGGCTTCCCGTACTTTCCTGCTGTAGAAATGACGATCCGTGGACAGGATTTTAGGGTTATGCAGCTCAATCCAGTGGTTTGGTCCTGACTCCAGTAAATGCTCAGCCACGGCAGACTTGTTCACCTGACGATTTTTGACAGCTGCAATATGTTCCTTAACTCTTTCTGCTTTTGTGCGCTTTGTTTCTCCGATATAGGAACTACCACAACTGCAATCAATTTTGTAAACGCCAGGCGACTGATACGGAATAACGTCCTTCGGTGACCTTAGGCTCCCTGCGACTTTGAATAAAGGAGTGTACACCGTCTTTATAGAGTACTTTCCAAGTACCGTGCCAACTTTATCGGTTACCCCTTTTACATACGGCAAAAATGCCGGTTGTCTGGAGACATCAGGACGTTTTCCTCTTGGCTTCCGTCTGGGTTGCCACTTTTTTACCTTGTACCCGTTCCTCCTTATTAGTACCTCCTGAATATGCGACATCTCGCTCTTTAAATATTCAGGGTCACACAGATTCCAGACAACCGGCACGCGAATACACGGATACGCGATTAAGTCCCGTTGTACAATTTAATAACATAAATCATAACAAAACTATTTCAAATTACAAATCGGTAGCGTTATATTTAGAGATGTGACAGACATACGGACGGACAGAATCGCCCATAAGGGTTACTTTTTACCTTTTTGGTACGGCACTCTAAAAATGGTTGACATAAATTTATTTCCTTTATATATTTGCCTGCATTCTATCATTAATTAAACACTTCTCCTTCGTCGTCGTTTCCTCATAAGTAACTGAAAATAGTGACCAATTAATTTAATTTGTATTTTTTTTTACTTATTTTCTCGTAATGCATGTTAATTATAAGATGTAATTTTTTTTTAAAGATGTGTCCCGCCGAGTTTGTTGCCGGTCCCATATTGGGGGGGGGACTTAAATCTTTTCGGGGCAGAGGTGTAGCCGGCCTACCTAGCTTTATTTGACGTTCATAAGCGCATTGTAATTATGCCTACTTGAATAAACTATCTTTTATCTTTATCTTTAATTATTAGATTCCTTAATGTGACGCTCGAGGGTCAAGCGGGCTGCCCGCTGCATGGAGCCACTAGCCCAATGACTAAATGTAACCTAAGAATTGAATATAGCCCAACAATCTAATAACCAGTATTGAAAATAAAATATTACATACGTTAGATCCTTGGGTATTGGACTATACCAGATTGAGTCCGTTAGAACGCACCCACCAATGATGTTATAAAAGTTGTCGTTAACCATTATTTGAGCAACATCTCGGTAAATGACGTTACCAGCGCGATATTGCTTCATAGCGGACATATTGCCGGATGTTTGTTCGGCTACAAAGTACGGTAAGGACGGCAATAATGGTTTCTGGTAATACTGCTCGGATCTAAAGCAATTTCATCGTGTCACTTTTGGGGCATGACTGTACAAATGAAGCAATTAAAATAAGACTGGGGAATTTGAAACTATTAGAGATAGGTTAATTTATTTTTAGGAGTCACAGGGTAGGGTTAAAAGAAAGTGGGGAAAGAAGGTAGGGTTTAAAGATTATTAATAGGCGCCATGCTCGGTCAAATGTCACCAAACCCGGCAATTCTTTAGTTTTAAAAATAAATTAAACTAATATTTAAAAAAAAGTTTGGATATTAGATTAAATTTGATATTAGAAGAGAATATTATTTAATATTATTAGATGAGATAGAGGGCTTTTAAAGGGTCGGCAATGCGCATGTAACACTCCTGGAAATGCAGGCGGTCATAGACTACGGTGATCGCTTACCATCAGGCGGGCCATGTGCTTGTTGACCACTGACGTGATATAAAAATAAATAGGTAAATTTCTTCTGTACCTACAGCATTCTTCTACTGTTCCTTTGCCCTTATACCGTTATTTGAGGTCGGCTCTCCTCATTCTCTTGCGCCAGGAACGTCCATCCTGGGTTGTCTGCGAATTTAATTGGACTCGTTCCAATTCCTTTAACGCGGTGAACCATCAGGTTTCCAGACGAGCTACCTTGGCAACTAGACCACTTTGAAGACTATGTAGAGCTGATAAAACCCTAAAAAGGGAGAACTAATTGAAGGATCCACGGAAAGAACATGTCTAGTCACACTAGTGACATTTTGAGTAATCGCGGTTTTAAAATTTGGAACAATGTCTAAACGTATGGTAATTCCGTGACCAGGTATTATTTAACTAAAAATAAAGTTGTGTTACATTTATTATACAGTGGTAGCAAAAGATATAACTAATAGTTCATTAAGAGCTCTTCATTTTAAGATAAAAATCTCATTTTCCGAAAAATGTGACTAGATATGTTCTTTCCGTGGACCCTTCAATTAATAATGTAAGTGTTATTACTTTACACTAACTCCTAATTTTAAACATAAAGTGTCATTCTATGGAACTTGCTAACTATGTAAACAAAAGTCACTAGTAAATTGACATTCAGAGACAATTTTAATATGGCGGTTTGTTTACATAGTTAGCAAGTTCCATAGAATGACACTTTAAGTATAGGTACGATAGTTCAGTATGGGGAGAAATTTTGGAGTTACGATATTGTAGGTCCTAGACCAGTGTATGTTTATAAGAATATGTGTTGACTAAAGTCTACATGAGCCAGCATAATTCTAAATCTTCATCATCAGACATCTTCTGTTATTGTATACTGAGTAAATTTAGTATTTTCATGGGCCGGGTGTGCGTATTCAGTACAATATGTGTGTTTGCCAGTTTATTCAGCAATTTGCATATTACGCGATATTACGCGTGTGACAATCGCGACTCCGCAGCGTTGAAATATCGCAGCGTAATCACTGCTTGAGAAGCCGCTTAAAATTATACGCATAATTTTATAAAACGTAAATTAGGTACAAAATATTCTCTCGGCAAAGTGATTAGCATACTTGACAAAAACGATCTTATGCTAAATTTTAAAATTATGTATTCAAATACCTGGTACAGAAATATGTTCATATTTATTTGAGCATTTATTTCTGATTTCAAACAATTATTTCAACTTCGACCATGCAAGTCTCTCATTAAAACTTATCTCATGCAATGTAGTATAGCACAATAATGGACTACTTACACGTATAGTTTTTGTTCGGACCATTATATTATTATTATACCTTCGATATATACCTATCTCCCTACCACTGCTTTGTGAGGTTATAAAGTAAACTTGCCTTAAACTTGACCGCTACAACCATAGAGCCATCTGCCATCTGGTGTCAAGTAGCGGTACTGATAGTTCCAATACCTTGACTCTCGCGTTTTGGTAAGAAAACTGATGTATGGAGTTACAACTCTTTCTTTACTTATGTTTCTCTATGGCTAAAACAAAACAATCTCGAGGTGGTCGCTAGAAGCTTGAATATAGTACCTATTCCTTTTGAAACATTTTACATGAGTCTAAAAAAACAATAATTAAAAGTATGTATATTTCAGTCTTCTCATTTATTTTCGACTTATTTCTTTGGTGTTTGCCACAATCTTCTTCGTGATGATGTTTTTCGATCAATTTCCATTAATCCCACAGTCATGTGCCTAATTTTTCACCGCTGATAATTTTTCATGTTGCTATATTAAATACAATAGTTGCATACTCAAGTCAAGTGTGACTGATGGAGAAAAAAATAGTAACAAATTTTGGTGTCCCGTTAAAACATACGCTGTTGCAAAAGCGGGTTGAACGGCCTATGCTGAAGCTCATTATAAATAGATTTCATTGGCCGAGCTTCATATTCGCAAGTCGACTGAATAGATGCAATTTGTAAATGTGGTGGCATCATGCGATTAACCCAATGCGACGGAAATAATCCGGTTAATTTAGGACGACTGCGGTAAATAATAAAATATGTTGTAAATTCAATTGTTGTAACTAATATTGCTGCGAATCATGATGTTAAAGGTGTAACTAAATACAAACTACTCATAAATCTCATAATAGTTCAATTATAAATCATAACGCAGGCACTTCACGGATGACAAATTGAAGTAAAGATTTATTTAATTATGTATGCTGCTACAAACACGAATGTGACTCATTGGAAGAGAAAGTAATTGTCAGGTCACTAGAAATAAGATTAAATATATAAATATGTAGTTCATGTTTAAATTTTAAGAGGTCAATTCAAATTGTTTATTTTATATAGCATTCACGTATGAGAAATGAGTAATTAATGCGTTTGTTATGCTCTCGCATAGTCATGCTAAATGAGAATAAAGCCAATCATTTCGTACATATTAGAGCTCGCGCTTGCACTTCTAGTTTGTATAATATTGTCATCAATAAAGGTAAAATTCTATATATACACACCAACATTTTTCATCACTATATTCAAATTGATGTAGCAGTCTGCACCCGCGGTCATATTAGCATTTAGCTACATACCTTTCGATGTCAACTATTTTTAACCCATAACCCTGAGTCCCCAATACAAGCGGTCCTAAATAAACACGCATAAGATTTAGATTTCGATGTGATTTCTTTATTTCAAGATGAAAATTACACTATAAATTTGCTACATTCGTCAAAATTATGTTTATCTTCTCATCATGATCGTCAAAAAACACATTATAAATCTAAAATAAAAAAATAATAAGATTAATTGTGTCTCGCAATAAGGATCGTCATGTACAAAGAAAAAACATGCCAAACAATTGAATATAAACCAAGTTAACATTAAAGTCAATATCAACGTAAATGATTTGTAACTGTTATGTCATTGTCAATGTCAAATAAAGATAAAAATAATACAAATGAACAAAATAACTAAATGTCATGTTTAAAATACAATTCAACAATTTAATATTAAATAAAATGAGAGACTCTCGCTAGGTGGTTGGATCAAGGGCCAGAATGCAGAAGGCGGTGATCTTGGACACGGCGCGGATAGTCCGCGGTTCCTCTCTCTGCGGCCCTGACCACCGGCAGCTTGGGCCTTGCCCCGCTGCCGGCGGCACCCTAGGTTAGGTTTTTTATAATGTATGTATATGTATTTTTTATTATTTTGTAAGTGTTTTTATATTTTACCTTTATATTCATATTATAAAGAACCTAACATAAGACGAAAAATAAATAAAGTTAAATAAAATTACATATGTCGTTACAAATTCAATTCCATGTACTCATTTACAGAGTACAGGGAGTTATCCAACAAAAGGTTTCTCAATTTGCGCTTAAATGTTTCGTCATACGGCTCATTTCTGAGATCGGCAGATAGGCTCATAGTAAGTCGGGCCGATAATGCCGGGTAATGATTTGTGTTTGAAAAAGTAAACTTTACCAACAACTATGTATCAGGCGTTGTGTCTTGCACTGCAGTTGGGTGTTGTAACGGTCTTGAACTCTGATGGCATAATGTTTAAACAATCAGCAGAGAAAATTACTGATTTTGTTGTGAAAATAAATCCTCTCAAATTGTTTCGCTTCTTATTCTTTCTATAGAAATAACAATTATCTGAGGACCTATAGATCTAAATTTTCACCGTCTGTTCTATTTTCAGATAGGTAATGGCGAAGAGCGAATTTTATCCATCTTTTATCATAAAAGATCTTGGAGAAAAAGTAAGTCAACTATAGGTAGTTAGCTACTTACTATGGTTTGTCTACTTAAAATATTGACGATTTATACCAACACGATTATAACACAAATTGAATGCATAGAGGCTCGATTGAATTGAAAATTTTAGATATCGGATTTGAGATATCTTTAACATAATTTTGATATTTAATGTAATAATTATTTATAATATTATTTATGTTTGCCTTGATTGGAACAACTAAGTTTATAATGATAAAATAAAATAATTTTAGATATATTAAGTAACCCTTGAAATTTGCTTGTTAAATAATAATTCATCAAACTATTTCCAGCCAATATTGAGTGAAGCATTCTCCAAATTCGAACAAGGAGAATATTTAACAAAATTAAAAAAAAACGGAAGTTGTTCCATAAATTGTTTTTTCGGTGGAATATTTCAGTTTTATTGCGCGAAGTTTCGACTAACGATGTTTTCGGCAGATCTCCCTTTCGACTCGAATTCTTTCTTGCCCTTTGCATAAATCTCTCGCACACTTTTACTACGTAAGGTACCTGCGCCTTGTAAGGCCCATTTTTTGCATTACTTAAATAACTAAAAAATAAACAAATATTTCTGAAATCAAACTTTATTGAAATATTCCTTACTTATTTGCGAATACACTCAACATAAAAGTTAACATATAACATTAAATTTCTTAAAGAAAATAATCATTTTTATAAACCTCGAATGTGGGCCTTTTTAGGAACATAGGCACTTATTATAGCCCAATTTTAAGCAAGTAATTTCTAAACGCTATCAAAACAAAAATTATCTTTATGCATTATAATTAATGTATTAAATGCGTTTCTTAGGTAATCAGTCTCTTATAATATACTTTTTGGTCATAATTGGACGGTGGGCCATCTTGGGCTTAGCAAAACTTAATCTATCAAAAAAACAAATAAAAACTTTATAAAACATTAAAACAAAATTTTTCCTCTGCTTATTCTAACATTTGTTTAAATTTAAACAACGAATAATCTTACAAATTTCAAACTTTTTTTTTAACAATTTTAGTGGGCCTTATTAGGAGTAAGTATAGAAAAAAAATCAGTGAAATAGGAACAAAAATAACTAACTTAGGTATTTATATCTACGTAATTACACGTAACTAACAAAAATCAAATTTCTTGTAGGCCCTTTTAGCTGCATTCTGGACATAAGAAATCTTCTGCATCGTTCTTAGTTATCGGGCCGTCGGGCTATCTTGGGAGCCCGTGTGGTGGGCCTTTATAGGCACTTCTCTCGGCAGCTAGAAATATTTCTATAAAATGAAAATAAACATAAAATATAAACAACGCTTACCTTCATAGGAATGTCCTTGAATCTTAGCAACTTTGTATCAAAAAGGAATACTAAAACTGTTCGTTTTTTTTTAAAGAAACACTAAAGTATGTGAGTGTGAGGTTATTAAACAGCAAGCCATTTGCGACGTGACTGACAAAGTGTCAACCACTACAAAGATGGCGGCATCTACCATTTAACGTGAACTTGCAGTTATGTCTATGGCACTAACCGAACATGGGCGCGAAATTTAAAATCATTCGAACGGTTGTAAGTATAAAATTATGAAAGCGGGCCATCTTAGGAACTGGGCCATCTTTGGCGGAGGTACCTTATTTATTTATTTGTGGTTTGAAAAAATAATCTTAAGTCTCTTTTTGATAATTAAGTATTTTAAGATATTTATCTACACTAAACTATGCCAACAAGTATACGTGTTACGTAGCTATGTACATTATAATTTTATTATCTGCACCTTCCTTGTTGTTTATGCAATAACAATAATCATTGCCGAGTAAGAATAAGAACGTGAATAATACAACGAACTTCTCTTTTTTTTTTTTTTTTTATTTATTTATTTCAAAAAATACTTATGTCTAGGTATACAAAAGTTTGAAAGTTTGAGATTATCCTTCTCATAAAATGTCTCAATCGAAGCATTCCGTTTTAAAATTCGAAACACTACTGAATCGGACTGTTACTGGTTCTATTCAATCGTTTCGAACTCGGAACTGATCCGGAAAATGTTTTCAATTAACTTTTCTGAAAAGCCCCTTTTCTGAGAAAAGGTTTTAAATGTATTTACGTGAATACGTTTCCAGTTTCTTTTGGCGAAGTTTTTGAGCAAATTAATTTAGAAGTCTGATACGATGTTCAAAGTCAAAAAAACTTTATTTCCTTTAATAGGGATCTTCATTTGATACGATTTGTGCCCCATTTTACATCGAGCTTTAGGAATTTAAATAATATTTTATGTGCTGCTTCATAAATGCTCTTTTTATAAATTCTATTACACTTCTTTGAAATACTTGGGATTTTTTTGTATTTAATAATTACTTACTTTTCATCTCGTTTTAATACTAAATCATGTCAATTAGGCATCTCACTCGCACTTATTATTGTTGTAATAGTTCGCCTTGTATAGTTAGTTACGCGTTGAGTGTTGTAACCAAAACTCAAAATATTACATAGGTAATCAAATTAAATGCAATTTTGAAGTTGCGAGAAAGCGAATTAATATACAGGGTGGATTTTCTTTTTGGGTCAGTGAGGGCAGCTACCAGATCCCGTGCTGCTACGAGAAAACGGTCTAAGAAAACCTTCCTTCGATTTCAAATTAATGAAGATTGGCTTTTACAGATTTTGGAAAAAACATACAGGGTGCGAGAAAAAGGTCATTTTTGACAATTTTTTTTTTGAGAAGCCTTTTTATTACATTACCTTAAGTTGACCCCAAAGAAACTATTGATACTGGATAGGAATGGAATCGATTGGCATACAAAAATAGCATGTGAAAAATAAATGTTTTCATTTTCATACAAATTGTATGGGAAAAGTTTTCCTCGATTTGTGGCTTTTCTAGTCGGATTTTTTTTTTGGTTCCATACAAGCTTTTGATCCTTAATAGGAATGGGATCGATTGGCATCAAAAAAAAAGTTTGTCCAAAATTACCTTTTTCTCGCACCCTGTATGTTTTTTCCAAAATATGTAAAAGCCAATCTTCATTAATTTGAAATCGAGGGAAGGTCTTCTTAGACCGTTTTCTCGTAGCAGCACGGGATCTGGTAGCTGCCCTCACTGACCCAAAAAGAAAATCCACCCTGTATTATGATACAACAATTCACTCAGGTACATATTTATTATCTGTTAAGTCCTTGAATATACATTTGATGAAAATATTTCATTTATCTTATCGACTGTCAAGGCAGGAATACTCCTGAGGCGTAAAATGGATTTAAGATTTTATTTCCTTCAAATTTACGTGCCGCATCTCGTAAATTACTTATAGGCTTCTGTCGCATATAAAAAAGCGCGTAGATAACTTAAATTATTTACAAGTTCAAGATCATTTACAGCGTACATATATTAATATGAAACAAGATTACCTTAAGACATAGATAAAGATATACTCAGACAAGTAGGGCAAAATCATATTGCCGCGTATTTTTATAGGCGGATTAGACTCTCGCGCGAGCCACGAGACGAGCCGCGAGCCGCGCCACGAGACATGAGTGTAAGCGGTGGGCTCGCGGCTCGTCTCGTGGCTCGCAAGCTCCTCGAGCTAATATAATTTAAACACTAACGGCACGGCATAAGGTTTATAACCGAATGACAAGCCGAACGCGAGTGTAAGCGGTGGACTCGCGTCTCGTGGCGCGGCTCGCGGCTCGTCTCGTGGCTCGCGCGAGAGTCTAATCCGCGTATTAAACATACGTAGATGGCGCTTTAAGGCGCTATAAGTTAGGTGTTTGATAATATAATTCGCTGAACATACATGGGGATAAAATCATTAGAATAGGCTACATTCCTACTAGTCAAATCAGCTTCTTTTTTAGAACTGTCAAAACGATTTGCTAATATGGAATTTATATGAAAACGAATGTAGTGACGTCACGGTAAACTCACCTGCTTTTTATATTTCAATCCGATTTATTAAACACAAATTGTGTTTAAAAATAGCTGCTGTCTATGTTTTTCTAATAATTATCTGGTGCTTTATTTCGTGCACGGTTTGAAATAATTTATTTTAAGTACAGGAAACATCCCTATTTAAGGTCCTTTATCATTATCTATTCGCTTCTTTCATTTGATCCGTACTGAACGTACCCTGTACAGGTAGAGTCTGTGCGGAAAGAGAATGGTCGTGGAATGTATAGGGCCCAATACATTCCACGACTCTTCTCTTTTCGAACAGACTCTATATACCGGGTGTGGCCTATATACGAGCAAAAAATTTCAGCTACTTTTAAAAATAACTTGTGTTTTAATTTTTAATACACATTAAAGTTTTTTCTAAGACGCAATGTATTGCGAATTTTGTTATGTTTAAAGCCTGAGAAGCAACGTTAATCGCAATGATAATGGCGCGTACATTGAAGCTAATATTTATTTTGTATGAAAAATACGAATATAGATGTCTCTATATTTCGTTACTTAGGTATATTTGGTCTGTGGTATCATAACTCGTGGTGTTGTCGCGCGTAAAAACCTAACCGTCAGTACCTACAAAAACGTGACTGAGTAAGCGAGCTTTAGGGATGTCGCGACGCTACAGGTAATCGATCAAAACCATCTTGGCTGGGAAACCTTTAAGAAATTACCGACATCTGTCAAATCATTCGTAGACGTATTTAATGATTTGCCTCTTTTCTGAAGGCAAACTCCAATCTAGCCTTATTCGTTTAAGGAGTAGGGTTCTCCATAACTACTGGACCTATTAAGTTGAAATTTGGCACACATATGTAAGTTTGTGACCCAAAGATGTAAATTAATTAATTTTAAATATGGAGGCCATTTTTGGGGGGTAAATGAGAAAATTAAAAAATAAAGTTTTTCAAACTATATCGTGTTACATATCAAATGAAAGAGCTCATTGTAATAATCTCAAATATTTTTTTTTTATAATTTTAGGATAAATAGTTTAGCAGTTATTCAAGAAAATAGGCAAAAAATTACCATTCCCCCCCCCCCCCCCCACCCCTTATCTCCGAAACTACTAGATCTAAAATTTTGAAAAACATACACAAAATAGTTAATTACCTATAGATCACAGGAAAACCTATTAGCAAAGTGCAGTCAAGCGTGAGTCGGACTTAATGTACGGAACCCTTGGAACGCGAGTCCGGTTTTTTTCTATTAACCTGTGTGTAAATTACTTGTATGTACACGAGCTGTTGTACACGGAATGACAACCATTGTTTTGAAATTTATGTATGTAGGTATGACCCAGCTATAGGTACTTAGCATTGACACACCACACATACTTAACACCCGAGCCGTAACAGAAATTCTATAAATCATGCAATTATCATTACAATGCGTTAGTAAAATTGTATCGGAAATATCAACATTACACATGATCCAAGAAAAACCTTTGATATTCATTAATTTCTTTATTCTTTAAATAAACCAAAATAAACACAGGTATAAGTTTACAGCTCTGGATATGCCAAAACATTCTGAGCATAGATACAAAAAATAGTGGCACAAAAATAAAAAAGTGTGTGTAAAAATAAATGACATTCGTATTCAAAGGTGAAAACGCACAAAGCTTGCTTTGGAATGTGAAGTTCCTAGTGAAGCAATATAAATAAATTTTAAAATTTTATTTTTTTTGAGCACGCAGTATGTAAATAGTTGACTTTTATAATTAAGATGATGACAATTAATTTATAACTCATGAGCTACCTACACCGTCACTCACGTTAAATATTTGTATGCCTCATACGGCCAAAAGTGGAGCACTTAATTATATGTATGTAACATCTGTTTGTAACACTACCTGCTTTTCGACAAATAAATGAATTGAATTGAATTGAAACCAGTCACTGAAGGAGTTCAGTAAAGAGTTGACACCTGCCAATGACCTTAAAAAATTTAAGACACTAGATAAATTATAAAGTTCTGCGGGTCAAATGCATTAAGGACAAATCGTATCAAGATATTTAAACTTGTTGAAAATTCATATGCCGGCGCACTATTTTTATAATAATAACAATTTCGACGACCGACAATGACGTCAGCTCTGGACAGAGTTCCAGATACCTACACGCTATGATATGCGTAGACTGATAAAATAAACCAAGAAGTATGTAATGATGCGAAAATATGATTAAACACTTACAGCTCAAAGAGAACAAACTTTAACAATTTTTCGCTCTTGAAATGTACCACCGATGTTGTATTAAAAAAAATACGATATAACATAATATTATAAGTAAATGAATATGGTATCCACTTACGTCACCTTTTATCACGTAAGTCGATTTTTTGTACCACGACGGTGGAAAACAAGCCTGGAAAACAAGACGGCCTGGGTAACTGGCAACTGCAGGCCCCTCACAACCATAACGGGGCCATGTTTTTCGCGTTATTAGGGTTGGTCGCATATATAAATTTATTCAGTATGATCTACATGTCCACCTCGCACAATATGGCTAAGGGTTGAAATAACAGCCTGTATTTATAACACTTTGACACACATGTTTGCCAAACAAAAATGCTTTGTTTTGGCTACGCATACAGTTTCCTTGTTAAAAAATATTGTAATATTGCAATGACAAATGTGTCATCGGTGCCAAAATGAACTCGTTATAGAAGACGTTGACATTTTAAAACTTTTACGGAGTGAGAATTTGTTGAATGGTTTTATATTTAAGAATAGGTAAGCACAAAGTGAATTATTAACTTCTGCTGTTATTTTATTTTATGTGCTCAGCGTACAATCAAGTAAAAGAAAAGCTCAACGTTTTGTCGTATCAGGCTGTCAAACAGGAGGCAGAAGACCGCCATAGATGGAAATTGCTCCACCGACAAGAGCCTTACTCTTAAATATATGATGATGATGATGAGTGCTCAGCGGCAGACACTAGAAATATACTTAAGAAAGAAACAATATCGGTTTTGTTCCGTTCAATTCGTAGGTGACTTTAGTGATGCAGTGCATAGAAACAATGCGTCTCAATCTGCTACACTCTAGTAGTTTCATTTAGATCTATTTTTTAATTCGACTTAATAAACAAGATATACACAGTGGTATTACTAAAATAAATTAAAAACTAGCTTAAATCTAAAATAGGCCCTTGAGGAATTGTACCAAGGATGCTGGCGACATTTCCTCGCTGTATCGCAATGCTGATATTATGTTGTGCGAGGAAGCCGCCAGCTCTTCGGTCACCGGTTACGTCAACCAGACGCTTCGCGATTTCTGCAAATAAAGCCTTTCACCTTTAGAAGTAAAGGTATATTTAGAAATAGAGACATGTGTCTCCAGTCTTATCGGACATAGATTACTGAATTACCTAACAATGTCAGCTAAGTCTTGACAAAACCCGGACACTTACAACGTATATCGTTCCTGTTAAGCAACATTGTTATTTATTAGCTAACTTCCCTCAACAATAATGAATTATCGTGTGTTTTTGAAATTATGTGGTTGAAACCGAGAAAATCGTGCCTATACTCGTATATATGTTAGTAGCTCCCGTTTGTTTATTTCAGTTAACTAATAGTATCATATATATAGCTCTCTATCACGGTTTGTGTCTCTACACAAAGCGATTCGATGGCGAAGCGATAGCGCTTGGCTAGACCGCCTGAACCGCCGAAATCACGAATGTAAGAGAACACTGCTTAGATGAAACCGAATCCAGGTATGTCTACGGGTAATTCTATACGCTCCATTATGTCTGCTATTTTCGACTGGGTACCTTTTGGATTACTTATCGTAGGATGTTTGACGATATGTGTAAGGTGAAAAGTTTCAAATAATTACATACGGTATATACCACAAAAAGAAACAACATTGAGACAAAAAAACATCGAAATATTACATTTCCTACTCGTAGAGAATCAAGTCTTAGGAAATATTTATATATACTTGTATACAATATCATACAATAATAGTACATATTTAGTAATAGGGAGTACGTTTATGCATGTAATAAAATGGTTATAATTTGCAGTTAAAGGTATTTTGTGCACCAGAGCGGTATAATTTCCTCATACTATGTATGTGTTTATTATTAGTTATACAAAGTAAGGCTCAGCCGTATCATCAAAGTAAGGGGGTTCTTATGATAACCATAATTAAAATGTCTTCGGGCTGTTAATGATATGATTAAGAATAATAAATACGCTACTTTTTTGTTATTGTGAACTTGATAACAATTTTGATTAATTACTTACTACTAAATTGTTTTAAGGGTCTATCAAATATGTATTAACAAAATGGAACAAATAAAGCAAAATACGAAATAAGTTTATTTCAGTGTCATATCGAGGTAAATTTATGAAAGCTTAAATTTTGGAGCGACACAAGTCACACAACATGCTGCAAACATCCAGTGAAACTGTGAGGTGGAAAGTTTGGCAATCTACATTTAAAAGGATGCGTCCGCACTCGTTAGCTTCCGGGAACAAAATGTAGTCGAAATTAAGGACATTAGCAGTAAAACATTTGTAGTTTCACATTTACATTTTCGGTCATTACTAAGGCATTAACGTGTGTAGGTCCGTTGCGTGCACAATTGGAAATCTAATGCAAATTGTGTAACTCGAAACTATCACATCGTGACAAGATAAGGGACAAATTGCTCCGGTAAGTTTGGTTAGTTAGTTTTGCATGTATAACTGGCCTTAAAATTTATAGTTTATGATGGTTCCATAGTCTAATAAAACATGGTCTTCTCTTCCCAGAGTGACACAAGTCTACGTCACAATAACATTACCACTTTATATAGCGCTATCGCATATTATCATATAGCGCTGTCGCATGATGACGTAGGCTTGTGTCAGTCACGTGGTCAAGGTCAAGTCGGAAGAGAGTACCAGGCGGAGTATATTACTAGCAAAAAGCAGAGCTTTGTAAGGGCTCGCGGAGTTACCTAAACGTACCGGACCGCGAATTTGATCCAATCCAAGGCTTGTTTCATGTTCGATCGAGTGGGTACCTACGTAATAAGTCCGTTAAGGACGCAGCTATAAGTGAGAACAAGAAAGAAATATACTAACCGGGCCCCGGTTGCTGTCCGGTACGCCTGTCTGTTACAGCTTTTACTTTGTCCATTAAAAATGTGTGCAGACGACAAAATCATCCACACGTAATTATACAATTTCTTAAGCGCTTATTACATCCTACACGGTCGCCCAGTACTTACTTTTTGTAAAGAAGCCAACTGGCTTTCCTACATAATGTTGGGTCAGCCAGCCAATGTCCTTGAATTTATTTTTGCGTCCACACCACAAAATTGACCGAAAAACTATCCCGTCTGGACACCTACTGGCGGTAATCACGCTGCTCCGCACATAAACACAGTTCCACTAGGTACAGCCAGGGTTCAGCATCAGCTCTATCTTGGGTACTGCTCTTCTATTAAGTGTTCATTAAGACGTGTCAGATCACCAAAACAGCGTGTGCCTATGTTGCACCAAACCTGAGTTCCACTAGGTACAGCCTGGGTTCAGCATCAGCTCTATCTTGGGTACTGCTATCCCAAGTACTCATCATGATGAGTCGGATGTCCAAAACAGCGTGTGTCTATGTTGCATCAAACCTGAGTTCCACTAGGTACAGCCAAGGTTCAGCATTAGCTCTATCTTCTGTACTGCTCTTCCAAGTGCTCATCAAGACGTGTCGATTGGCTAAAACAGCGTGTGCCTGTGTTGCACCAAACCTGAGTTCCACTAGGTACAGCCAAGGTTCAGCATCAGCTCTATCCCAAGATAGAGCACCCAAGTAGTACCCAAGTACTACTTTCCTAAGAGTACTCATCAAAACGAGTTGCATGACCAAAACAGCGTGTGCCTATGTTGTATAAAACCCGAGCTCCACTAGGTACAGCCAAGGTTCAGCATCAGCTCTATCTTGGGTACTACTTTCCTAAGAGTACTCATCAAAACAAGTTGCATGACCAAAACAACGTATGCCTATGTTGTATAAAACCCGAGCTCCACTAAGTACAGCCAAGGTTCAGCATCAGCTCTATCTTGGGTACTACTTTCTTAAGAGTACTCATCAACAAGTTGCATGACCAAAACAGCGTGTGCCTATGTTGTATAAAACCCGAGCTCCACTAGGTACTGTCAGGATTCAGCATCAGCTATCTTGGGTACTGGTATACCCAGTGATCACATGAAGAGTCGGATATCCAAAACAGCGTGTGTCTATATATGTTGCACCAAACCCGAGCTCCACTAGGTACTGTCAGGTTTCAGCATCAGCTCTATCTTGGGTACTACTCTCCTAAGTGCTCATCAAGATGAGTCGGATGACTAAAATATAATGTGCCTTTGTTGCACCAAACCTGAGTTCCATTAGGAACTGCCAGGGTTCTGGGTCATTTTGTTGAACTGCACGCCGACGTTGCAATTGGCGTGCAGTCGGCGTGCAGTTTCCATACAAGTTGCAGTCGTGTATCGGCCCTAAGTCACTGAACTATAACTATGTTCAGTGACTTAGGGCCGATACGATACACGACTTAACTAACGACTTAACGACTAACTTTGTATTAATATGCTTATCTGTTATTTATAATTTTAGCAGTTCCAAGCAATAGTAACACTAAAGGCGCCATTCATTAATTATGTAAGACAATTTTTGCCAGTTTTTACCCCCTCCCTCCCCTATGTAAGAAATAATAAGAATAGGATGACCACCTCCCCCTCTCACCCCTGACCAAAAAATGAGTACACGTTTGGTTTGATTTAGTGTTTATTTTACAAAAATATATTTTTATGAATGTTTATTTGTACCTGTACAAAGGTACTTGAGCTCATTTACGCTAACTCTGCACCGTGTTTGATAGCATAGTGTGGAAGTATTATTATTATTTGAAAACGTTATAACTTCATAGAAATTAAAAAAAAATCGCATCTTTGTGATCTTACGTAAGAACTATAAAAACCCCCTCCCACCCCCTTATAAGAAAAAATAAGATATTGTTCGATCCCCCTCCACCCCAAAATCGTCTTACGTAATAAATGAATGGCGCCAAAACTGTTTCTCGAACTGAAAATACCCGATTTAAGTTTGCTAATACAACATGACTGATCAGTTCATCAGTGTCACAAAACATACGAGTAAATTGACCTCTGCAGTGAATATACAGCAAGATTGATTGTTCTAGTAGGTATTCACAGAAACTTAATTGCTAAATTGGGAATCAAACCAAGCGAAGCGATTTTAACCCACTTTTGTATTTCATCGATGTTAATGGCGTAAGCGCCATCGACATTATTGAAATTGAAAACACCACATAGGTATCGTTGTCTGAGTACCCACAACACAAGCCTTCTTGAGCTTACTGTGGGGCTTAGTCAATTTGTATGAGAATGTTTAATATTTATTTATTTACTACTAACGCCATCTGTTAGAGAAATAAATAATTAACATTAGCACCAATGTTAATTCATTATTTTGCCAACAGATGGCACTAGTTGTAATACAAAGTGTTATTACTTTATTTTATTTTTTTAGGCTTATAAAATGATATTTTTATGTTTGATAACACATCTAGACATGAATTTAAATTACTATGTTAAATCTCAAACCTAACAGTGCAGTAGTTTTTCCGTAAAGTGTACCACAAGAATGCATAGTTTGTCGAATAGTGATAGGGCTCGCTTCGCTCGCCCTAATTATACCATGGATGGTTCATTATTTTGTAAGTGCGTAGATTTGCACAGTGTAGTTTTTCCTCAGTCACCCATAATAGGATGTAGAATAAATTTAATATACGCGACATAATCCGTTTTAATAGTTTTATTTCTTGGTTAGTTAAGTTTAGCTGTGTGTGTTTAATAAAAACAAATTGTTACTATAGCTAATGTCAACAGTAGTATTTAATTCTTTTTTTATATGATATTGATGCCAATGATCTAATAGCTAAGAAAGACCCACCCAGAAAGTTAGATAAGACATTTAAAAGGTACCCGAATACATCAATATATTCAGCATCTGTAAGTACTAGATAATTACTTTCATGATAATAAATAATAGGTACATTATGAAGTTATTGTAATACCTACATTAATTTCATAGTTAACATCTTTTTATTTCACAGAATTTCTGAAAAAATGTGCAAATAAGAAATGGTGAAATATAACGCTTTCTTGAACAATGTATAAAATAAATATGATTATAAAGTTTCAGCAATCGCTCACGTTTTATTTACTTCTGAAAACAGAAGCATTGTTCTTATGTAGGTCCCGTTACGTTATTTTGTGACGCACAAGAAGCACAAAGCAGCTGATTAAGATATACCTCTTTATACAAACACAAACATCGACATACTAATGGCATGTTCAAAGCGATAGGCGTGGAACGTCAAACATTACAATCTCTTACATGGGAACCCTCGCCCAAAAAGCGGTGCGTGTATTTTTCGCGATATGCAGATTCGCGACGCAAAACTCACAGCCCATCAGCCGAATCTGTTACTGGCTGCGGCTGGGCTAGTGATGTGCAACTCGAGCTTTCAATAGAGATTGTATTCTTTATCACACCAAAGCATTACTAACCACATAAGTTTACTTCACAATATTAATCTTACAAAGTCCTTACAACTTAGACAATGCGGTTTTTCAACGTCTTTTCATACTAGGAATTGATCGACTTTAATTTGATAAGGGATTTGATGATAGGTATCTACTTAACTACTACGGTTTTAAGGAATCGTATTTTTGTACGAAAGTATTTAGAATAAACAAATATGTATTAACTTATCTATTAGTTAAAGCCAATGCATTTACTGTAGGTAAGTAATTTTTTTTGAATAAATAGTGACAACCAGTTATTGAAAATTAATAATCATAGATAAGTAAAAAATATCATAAGTAAATTATTTAATTTGCCTTCTTTGTAATTAATTTGGATGTCGTAAAATCCGCCATACATTACTCTCATAGAAAGCGCGCGTTAGCGATCGGACGTGTGTGCTAAAATATTTCTCGCATTTAAATTCGTGTGCAAAAATATTGCCCCAGATCTCGACGTTTGATCTATGGCACGTACTTACACAATTACTTATTTTTATGTGGCAATATGCTAACTTAGTATCTAACTAAGTTTGGTGAAATGGGAGATAACAGCCAGAGCCCTTTTGGGCGAAGCTCAAAAATCCAGCGAAGCCCTATGACGGCACCTGCACCTTCGCCCAGGACTAAGGAAATACCGCTTGAAAATTAACATATCCCGACAACACCTGAAATTGTGAACTGGATGAGTCAGATCGAGCAATCACTGAATGAGATCTGTAATATTTCTACGGAAGGAAAATTAAACTCTGACCAAAAGCTCAGAGTTAGCAACCTTTGCCGTAAAGTCACAAATAGAGTATCTAGTATGGCCGTCCTTTACCAGGCGCTTAAAAAAGTAGCATACGGGAATCAAGCTATCACCCAGGCCCTTAAAGACAAACAGGACCTGTCAAACCGACTCCAGGCCTTTCAGGACAAAATACAGAGCACTTCCAATACCACATATACGCCTTCTTTCGCCGACATGGTTAAAAATAGCAGTAATAACCTGATCCAGCCGAAAAACCTTAGCTCAGTGGCGAAATCGCCACTGAGCTAAGGTTAAGGATAAATATCCTACAGATACCTAAAATGAAATTGAGTGAGGAAACAAAAACTTTGGTCCAAAAAAATCATAAACCCGGAGAAAATGAAATTTGTACCCAAGGTCAAAAATAGTGGCGTCATCATTAGCACTGACTCTCTAGCTTCCTTTGAAAACAGTTTCAAAAAACTTCTGCGGACCTTACTATTGACGAGCCCCTAAAACGTAAGCCCCGAATCGTCGTTATCGGAATACCATCGGCTCTCCAAGATCAAGAAGTTCTTAACTGCATCTATGAACAAAATTTAGCCGATAAGCTGCAGGACGTGTCCCTGGATTTTTTTTTAAGTCTATCAAACTGAGCCACGAATCGGGTAAGGAAAATGCCGAGACCTGCAACTACGTCATCGAAGTACCAGCCTACATTCGTAAATTCCTCATTTAGCTAAACCGCGTTTTTGTTAAGTGGTCATCATGCCCTGTAAGGGGCTTTACCATCATTACGAAGTGCTGGTCCTGCCACCAGTACGGCCACGCCGCCAAGAGCTGCAAGCAACCTGCGGGCACTGCGGAGATCAAGGACACGATGAAAACGAGTGCATGAAAAAAGAGGAGCCACCAAAATGCGCAACCTGCACTTACTACAAGAAGCCCAACAACCACAAAACAGGTGACCCTGGTTGTCCAGCTAAGAAAATGGCCGAACAAAGGTTTATAAATTCAATTGACTATGAAGGCGCCTGCTGAGCCCCACACGTACCTACTCAGTTGTTTTTGTTTATATAACTTATATAAGTTCTAGTTTAGTTCTCAAAATACTTAGGAATATGGCTTAAGAATTAATTAACGTTTTAGACAATTTTTCTGTATCCGAACCAACATTCGAGGATGCAGGAAAATTACTTACGAAATAAATAAGTAAATAATTAATTTGTTATTTTCTGTTTCTGATGATCTAAGCGGAAATCAGGTTTTTCTACGTTGCGCTATTCTGTTATTAGCATAAAATCACGTTTTAACTCTTAAACTGTAAATATGTAACATACGCCACTAACCTAGATTAGTCATTGTTGTCATGTAATTAATTTTAGAATTATATGGTATGTTTTTATATTACGCACATAACATTGTTTAGCCATAATTTTATAATGTAAACTTATGTAATTGATGCCTACCTAAATGCACACTCGTAATTTTTTCCTTTGTGTTACTAATTTTATTCTACCTGAGATACAGGATTTTCCTAGTTCAGGTAGAAGTCATTGAATATACGTACTTTATTAGATATTCTTAACCTAATGTTAAATGTATGACTAAAGTCTATTTATTCTTTCCTTAGACTAAAATGACAATCACAAATGTCAAACGTAGAAATAATGTGGCCAGCTTAAAACAAACAGTGATGATCTTTGATTTCGGTTTGTGAATAACCGATAAATATTAAATTAATTTTAGATTCAAAATAAACAAAAAATGAAATCTAAATGGTTCCTTTATAAAACAGGTCACGAAAAGTACAAAGTAAGGTTCTCATTTAAATAAAACTTAGTATACGTAGAGAAATAGGATGAGTAACTTGGTGCATTATGAGCTATATGATATGTAGCTTCGATGTGACTGTTAATCTTACAAAAAAATCGCTTTAAAATATTAGAAATATTGTGTATAGACCTGGATACAAAATTTCTAAATACCTCAAAATGATGGCATTTTTACCTACGCTATTTCATATTTTTAATACCTCTCCTAGTGTCCCCTTTTAGCACGTCACGGGTTATCCATTCATTGTGTTACAGACACTTCATCAACAAATATAAGTACCTCCCAATAGTTTTTTTTCGGTTAGTACCGGTTGTAGCACATCACTATTTATAAGACGTAAAAAACTAGCAACACATGAAATGTCATTTTAGTCTACGGAAAGAATAAATAGACTTTATGTTTTCTAAATAAAGATTTATTATTTATTCTACATATTTTACTACCCAACTTGAACCGACTTTTTTTAACTCTGTCAACTCATTAATATTGTTTCCCATCTCTATTCACGAGTGCTGGTCTAGCAAAACGAATGCAGCCATGTTTATACACTTTATGGGCAAAAGCAACCGTAAATGCTGGGCTACGCGTGTCGAACATGTTTTTTTTATTACTTGAAACACAGCTACGAAAAAAAAGGTTATACTTTGTTCGTAAAATAAATAATATGGAATTGACGTTAAACAAATTCAAAATGTAGACACGAATGAAACATAAGATATGGCATTAAATTAAATTCATTTTGATATCAGTAGGTACATATACTTCGCGTTCGTTAATGGCAGGCGCAGTATACATGTATTTATTTCAAAAAATTAATAAAACTAGAAACAACGATGTCCGCTTTGCGCTTATGTATGTTATTATGTATAATAAAGGCGCTTCACACAGACGCGTTTTCCGGACGGGCGCGCCGCTTTTACATACAAAACGCTCACGCCCCGCTCACGCGCCGCCCGGAAAACGCGCCTGTGTGACGAAGCCTTAAAGACGACATTCGGATGGCAACTGCAACTGCATTACTGCTGCGGCCTTAACGCGAGCGCTTCACTGTAAATTGTCTAGATAAAATGATTGAACGTTCGAATCCAGACAGTAATGTGGCGGCTAACGTCACTGATTTTATGACGGGAATTGACAGTTGGAGCGACCCGTCTACACCGCAACACAACAGTAATGTCGCAACAGTAATGCTCCTAGATATTGTAATGACATCGATTACCTACGCAATTACGTGTATGTTAATTGAAAGATATCATATAGGTACCGTTAATTTTCAGCATGCAATCATATTGCTTGATCACGGTTATATTTGTAAGATCTTAGATATTTTTCTTTATAACTAATAAACCAACAGGTTATAACAATCTCACAAAACCATCGATCCCATAATTCCCCTCAAGCATACAAGAACGGGCCGACAAGAAACAAATAAAACAGGAAAAATACTACCGTCTTATGTCATAAAATTTAAAGGCATACACGATTTTTGCATAATCCAAGGAGGTATTGCCTGGCGCATTTTTAGGGTTCCGTAGCCAAATGACAAAAAACGGAACCCTTATGGATTCGTCATGTCTGTCTGTTCGTCTGTCTGTCCGTCTGTCCGTTTGTCTGTCCGCCCGTATGTCACAGCCACTTTTTTCCGAAACTATAGTTTAAACTTGGTAAGTAGATGTATTCTGTGAACCGCATTAAGATTTTCACACAAAAATAGAAAAAAAAAAACAATAAATTTTGGGGGTTCCCCATAATTAGAACTGAAACTCAAAATTTTTTTTTTCATCAAAACCATACGTGTGGGGTATTAGGGATAGGTCTTCAAAAATGATATTGAGGTTTCTAATATCATTTTTTTCTAAACTGAATAGTTTGCGCGATGGACACTTCCAAAGTGGTAAAATGTGCCCCCCCCCTGTAACTTCTAAAATAAGAGAATGATAAAACAAAAAAAATATATGATGTACATTACCATGCAAACTTCCACCGAAAATTGGTTTGAACGAGATCTACTAGATATCGTTCAAACCAAGTAGTTTTTTTTTTTAATTTAATAAGTCATAAATCCCCTCACGTCACGGAACCCTTCATGAGCGAGTCCGACTCGCACTTGGCCGCTTTTTCTTATAACAAGTGAAGGCGTAGTCTCCTTAACGCAAACAAGCCGTCATGATTGATGGCTGTGTTTATGGTGCGTTGCGCGATAAAGTTGTACAGCGCACAGCTGTTTCGTGTTCCAACGGGAGTACTAATACTAAGTGTAAGGCCTGAGTGAACGCTCGGAGCGCAGCGTTCGGCGGGGCGTGCAGCGGGGCGTCGAGCTCCAAAGGGATTTGAGCAGCGTGCACTAAGGCCGCTACTATACGTTTGCATTTGTTTAACATGCACGCCGCACGCCCCGCCCCGCCGCCCAACTTGAGCGTCTTCTCAGGCCTTAGTGTAAGTACCGCGCCACATGAGACTCTTGCATACCTAAATATACATTTTCACGGTTTGGGTACAGTTTATTTCAGATTTCTGGGAGTGTAATTGTACAACATCTGGGAGTGTAGTTGTAACAGCTTTAGGCTATGAAAACTTGACCAGTTAGGATGCAAAATGAGTGGACACTCCAGCGGCGGCAACCAACGGGACGTCCATGTTAAATAGGTACACTGATTACACACTAGGTACCTACCCAAACTCCTTGGACGCAACGCTGAACGCGCCGATGGTCGGTCGCCATAGAGGGAGGTATTTTTGAAGTGAAAATTTCTTTAGCCGCGCTGGGCACTTTTTGAGGTGGGGAAAAAATGATAAACTCGAGACAGCGTAAGGCGATCACGTGACCGTAAGGTTAAGATGGCCACTCATTTAGATGCCATTTAAATCAATAAAGAAAAACTCAATGACATTACATGAAAAAGGTTCTAAAATCTTGTACGGGCTGAAATACGAGGATTTCGCAGTTATATTCTAACTTTATATCACTCAAATATAATTCAATAAAGCTACATCTTGATGAAATCGCTAATAAAAGTGAACTCTGGTACTGGTGAATAAAACTCAAACTATCATGACCAAATATATTTAGATGTGAGGTCTGCAAGGTAACTTTACAATTTCTATTTGAATTTGAAACAATTAACGCTACAAATTTAAGCTCACTGGCCAGCAATTTCGAAACTAAAGTTTTTCAATAGAAAGGAGGATGGGTCAATTATACATAGTGCTGCAGACATTTTGGACTAGTCATTGAGTTTTCACTTCTGTCGGCACTCCCGGAGATACCTAAAGCAAGCGAATTAACCACCTCAACGTAGATAAAATCACTTAATTGATGACTGAAATCAGTGAAGTACATACTCAGGTAAAAGTTAAAATAAAAATGTAAAAATAAATCAAGCAAATTAATATCACTGAATCTGAATGACAAACGAAGTTACTGAACTAATAATTTATCGCCGCAAAAGCCTGCGTAACTGTTGAATACTTTTAGTTATTTGAAATACTTGATTAAGCATTCATTTAAATCTGCCCCAGTAACACTACAGGTAAAGGTGACGTTCGGTAGTTAACTGCAGCTGCACTACTGTTGCGGCGTCGTTGTGGCCGCCGCTGTACAAGTTGCTTACGGTACCTACTTTAGCGTAGCGTAACCATGGCAACGAGCAAGAAAAATTGCTATCCACAAACTACCTACTAGGCAATTTTAATGGTTCATTTACTTGTATTTCCTTATATTGGTAAACGTACACGAAGATGAAGTAACCAATTTACGCAAGAGTTATAATTGTTTATTGAAATTGACAAGCACGCACCCTCCCACGCTCATTAAACTATATCAAGATCATTGAAGCATGTTCAAAGTGTGTTTATGCTTATTGGACTAACTGTCACTTAAGCTGTACCACCAGCGTCGCCAGAGACACATTTTAGTCGTTGTATTCAATTTATTACTAAAATATTAGATGAAGATAAAGGGTAGAAGTGGAAGTATGTGTCGTTAAGCCAGCAAACGGCAAAGATGCTTGTTTACAAGTTACAAATAACTCGAAACGGCGCTTAGTGCTGCTTTTCTTAAATATTATTGCATGAGAAATATAAGTACCTACATTCAAATGTACGGCACAAACTCTAAAAATCTTTTCTAGGTTACATATTTCTAGAATACAAAGGACAATACAGTCAGAACCCGCACGATTTACATATTTGGTTAGTAAATATATAATATTTTAGCATAAATACGTTCAATACCCAACGAAATCCTCCTTCAAGGAGTCTGGTTGTGCTCGAGTCATATCCAACTGTACCTACCTTGCGATTCTGCCCAGGGTGCCTAGCCAAGATGCCAATCAATTGCGCTACGACAACGAAACGCTATCTGTCTCTCTATCGCACTAATGTAATAAGAGTTTCGTTGTCATAGCTTGGCTAGGCCCCAGATCATCGAACTCTCTGCCGTTCAATATTAGCAGTTGCTAATAGCTTAGTGAAAATAGGTAAAACATAGCTTAGTAAGTTCATTAAGCTATATTTTTGACCAAGTGTTCTTCTTCAGTTCTCCTCATTTCTAACTATCATAAAATTAAAAAAAAATCCTAATTTGACAGAACTCCTTAGTAGGTACTATTTTATAGTTAGCCTAGAAAACGTATGTCCTATAACTCTAATATAAATTATCTCCGTGGCTCTTAACAGTTCACAGACTGAATTTAAAATCAGGCCCATGCAAAACACGTCCAAGTGCTTAATTCAGAGGCTCTACTTTATGAGCGAACACGCCCCTGTGGGCCGTTCTGCCCGCCCGCGGAATCGAGTACATTCCCTTTAATATTAACTACAGTCCCACGAAACAGTCTGTCCATTTGTAGAACAAGCTTGGACCAAATCATTTTATACGTACAATACAGCGGGCCCCCTTGCTGAATGCGCTAAGTTAAGTATATAAAATAACGATATATAAGTATAATATATATTGATTTAAACTTTCACGATTTTTACACATTATTAAATTGTACAACGCAAAACCTAGACCTAGTGCGCAAAACGTTCAAGCGGATAAACAAGACCAAGTGCGGGTAGTTCGAAAAACTCGCGCGGAGATGCTGATGTCAACTTAAGCCAGTCTTCTCCGAGACCACGGGGACAACGCCGTCCTCGAAACGTCGGAGGTAAATCTTAAAAATTAGATACGCGATTAAGTCCCGTTGTACAATTTAATAATAATAATAATATATATGTATTATCGAATTTGTGACATTCTTTCACTATGTCATGAGTTGTCATTAAAACATTTTGAGTTAAGCCCCCGCGCTAATAATGCTAGTTTGAATTAACGCTTTAACGTCGTTAACTAGTTACGGGGTGATAATGCGATAAGTTGTGCGATAAATTTGATGCATCGCCCGAGTTTATCGTTAGAAGCGGATGGTTAATTGACACAACTTACCATAGATTTTAATTATATTATTGATGATATTTCACACTCAAGTTAATTAATGCCATTAAAGGGACTTCATTCTAGCGATATAGATGTTGAAATACTTAACTAACCGCGGTATTCGGAAAACAAGATCCGTTCTAGAGGAGATGTACTAGATACCCTAGTTGGTATCTAGGTATTTAGATTTCAACTAGATATCTTTTACAACTCAATTCGGGCAACCAATGTCACTTTTACGTTAAATTATCCGTTTTAAGGTAGTTACAAAATCGTTTTGAGATCTAAAAAAATACATAAGGAGACGTTTTAGACATTGTGAAAATCGTTCAAGAGTATCACCAGAATCGCGGAAATGTCAAATTTGACAGGTTATGTTATATCTTAAAAATATCGGTACCGTATCTATCGTATAACTAAGTCTCCCGGGAGGCCCATTGAAACATACATTACATACATTGTGTCATTAAAATGATGCTATTATAGTCGCTCGTGCATTTTCCTCGTACTTTGTAACATGGCAAACCTGCATAGTGCAGCCACCGCGCGCACTGGCCGGTTGTGAAATAAAAACTAAGCCATTCACCCGTCTTTTGTTTTTTCTGATCAATTTTCTCTTGGAATTCTGTTGCAAATAGCATAACTGAAGTGAATCTATTATTCATTTTCCGAATCGCGCCGCTAGTTTCTTTTTCTCGCTCTAGTTACCCGGATACGACTTGTCCGTACATGTATTGGCGCGAGCGAGACGCACGGACGACTGACATCATTTAGATATAATTTTGATGTCACTACACTATGTACTCGTAAGTTGGAATTGGCCTCCGGATCTACGGAATGAATGATAAATGCTTGCAATATAAATGCTTCATGTCCATTCTTATTGCGTCTAATATAGATCTTATAACAAGTTCTCAAGAAGCATAATCCAGTGACATCGCTATAGAAATCCCGTCCCTAAACAATGTAAATTTGCGTAGTATCATAGAGATTACTCCTAAACCAGGATTTGCGGTGATAGAATTAATATTACATTGCCTATAAGACTTGCTACTCTATGGTAAGAATACTCCATTTCGCAAATTTACATAAATTTGGATAATAAAGGTAAATTTTCCTGTTACGTAGGACAACATTTGCATAATTCCGTTAAATCGAATTTA
The DNA here is from genome assembly GCF_948474715.1 of Cydia amplana. Taxonomy (NCBI): domain Eukaryota; kingdom Metazoa; phylum Arthropoda; class Insecta; order Lepidoptera; family Tortricidae; genus Cydia; species Cydia amplana. Next base: position 8,585,618 of record NC_086085.1, read on the forward strand.
AAAGCGTGGATTATTTCGTCCATTACAAGATTAACTTAAATCAGATAATTGAATTAAGTATTTGCAATGTTCTGCTCGGCAATGGCACGAGTGCCTTCAGAAATAACCGCTATCAGTTTTGTTGAGGTGAAATACGCAGTATAAAATTTACTTAAATAGTTATGTAGGTATTTGCAAAATATTTTTACATGATCAACTAGTCTTACTTAAACATTTAATTGGTTATAATTGCAATATTTACGCAATTTTTTGGTTTATAGATATGCATCGTTTCGAATGTTATATAAATTATATTCCTAATATATACAGTCTCCGTGCCATAAATGATCGTATACTACCGAGATTCTACCGCGAAAACCGAAAATCGAAATTTCGTTATATGCCTTTCTATCGCTCATCCCATAATCGTGCGATAGAGAGGCAGATAAGGAAATCTCGATTGCTGTTTTTCGCGATAGGCCCTTTTATCCTTTTTATAGTACTAGCATGTTTTTTGGACAAAATACATGCTTATTAATAATTTAATAGACAACCCGTTTTAATACTACTTAAAGTAAAACAGTTGAGACATTGTTCTTGCTGGATTTTAAATAATCTCTCTTCGTATGTACGAAATATACGTATAGCACTGTGCGAATGATGACTACTGAGGAACCACAAAAATGTTGTTGGAAGCTGCACTCTCGTTACCTACCGCCACGATCACTCCACACGGCAATAAATATATCCAGGACAATTAACTTTGCAAGGATGTTGAATAGAGCACAATTAATTCGAAAAGTACGGTATTTGAGGTTTTATTACACCGTCCGCCCTCCAAGGGCGGAATTTTTAATCTATTCCCATCTTCTCAAGATTTCAGGTCCAGCCAGAAAGGCGCGTTCCAAAATAAAATTCTGAATCCAATTTCATTTACTTAATCCATATTTGTAGGTAGGTTTGGTTTATTAAAATTTCTTCTTCACTGCCTGGCCGTCCGTATATCCGTCTGTCTGTTAGCGAACTCTATCTCAAAAATAGGTATGCGACAGCTGAAAGTTTGCCAGTGTATTTTTCTACTGCCGCTAATTTATAAAAATAACATGAGATTAAAAAAGCGGCCAAGTGCGAGTCGGACTCGCCCATGAAGGGTTCCGTATTTAGGCGATTTATGCTATCCGGTGGCGAATGCACTAGTCCCAAAACGCACTATTAGTCAATACACTCTAATTTCGAAAGCCCCTCTTCTCATAAGAAACTAGGCCCAAAATACCATATTTCCAAAAAGGCTCATTCTCGATTTACACGAGAACCATTGAGAACTAGTCCCAAAATACACCTTTCCCAAAATACCCCAAATTGTGTTCACCTGTGCGTAGCGTAATACTTTATTCTCATAATGCGTAGGTCTCAAAACACTCTAGTTCCAAAATACCCTATTTTTTTGGAATGTCTCTTTGTGACTGCTTTCAGCCGTAATCATTACCCGTTTGATGCCTAAAATTTTTTTTTCAAAAATAGGATTTATTTAATTATTATTTTGAGCTATACAGGGTGTAATCGTTAAGTGTTGCTCGGCGATAGTTCCGTAAATATAGCAGATATCAGAAAATTTCAAATTGATATCGAAAGTGCATATAGTGAAAGTGAAGGGCAATATACACACGAGTGTTTTAATGCCTGTGTTGATAAAGCAGTGTATGGAACTATCATAATTAGGTGGGCGAGAAACTACCCTCATTTATGGCATTAAATAATTAAATAATGCCATAAATGAGGGTAGTTTCTCGCCCACCTAATTATGATAGTTCCATACACTGCTTTATCAACACAGGCATTAAAACACTCGTGTGTATATTGCCCTTCACTTTCACTATATGCACTTTCGATATCAATTTGAAATTTTCTGATATCTGCTATATTTACGGAACTATCGCCGAGCAACACTTAACGATTACACCCTGTATAGCTCAAAATAATAATTAAATACGTAAATCCTATTTTTGAAAAAAATATTTTAGGCATCAAACGGGTAATGATTACGGCTGAAAGCAGTCACAAAGAGACATTCCAAAAAAATAGGGTATTTTGGAACTAGAGTGTTTTGAGACCTACGCATTATGAGAATAAAGTATTACGCCACGCACAGGTGAACACAATTTGGGGTATTTTGGGAAAGGTGTATTTTGGGACTAGTTCTCAATGGTTCTCGTGTAAATCGAGAATGAGCCTTTTTGGAAATATGGTATTTTGGGCCTAGTTTCTTATGAGAAGAGGGGCTTTCGAAATTAGAGTGTATTGACTAATAGTGCGTTTTGGGACTAGTGCATTCGCCACCGGATAGGATTTATGACGTATTAAAAAAAAACTACTTACTAGATCTCGTTCAAACCAATTTTCGGTGGAAGTTTACATGGTAATGTACATCATATATTTTTTTTTAGTTTTATCATTCTGTTATTTTAGAAGTTACAGGGGGGGGGACACACATTTTACCACTTTGGAAGTGTCTCTCGCGCAAACTATTCAGTTTAGAAAAAAATGATATTAGAAACCTCAATATCATTTTTGAAGACCTATCCATAGATACCCCACACGTATGGGTCTGATGAAAAAAAAATTTTTGAGTTTCAGTTCGAAGTATGGGGAACCCCAAAAATTTATTGTTTTTTTTTATATTTTTGTGTGAAAATCTTAATGCGGTTCACAGAATACATCTACTTACCAAGTTTCAACAGTATAGTTCTTATAGTTTCGGAGAAAAGTGACTGTGACATACGGACGGACAGACAGACAGACATGACGAATTTATAAGGATTCCGTTTTTTGCCATTTGGCTACGGAACCCTAAAAAGGGGAGTTCCGTAGAAAAACGTGATTCTAAATATATAAGTAGGTGTTTTTATTATCCGTCGGTCAGCGAGATTTATATGTGTGTGAGTCTATGTGCGGGGTAGGTAAATCGCTGGGTGAGAATACGTTTGTGCCATACGCCACTTACATTGGTTTACAGGAGAGCGAAAAGAAGCAAAAATAAATATTTCTCGAAAAGTTTTACATTTAGAAAATATTGAACTTATTTATCATTTAGGCACATATGTTTACTATTTATAGCATTATACAAATATTGTAAATATAGTGGTAATCATGAAATAAAAGCACTTTTATTATTGCCATATCCGTTTTTGATGAGTAAATATTAAACGTACAATGTATGACGTGACACAAAAGTTTTGGATGTCACACTTTTGTGATAATTTGCTGCTAATAGAGTGTATTTATCCTATAGTAAAATGCGGATGTGGCACAACATTTTTGAAAAATATGTTTTTCCAAAAACCGATTAGTGTCAATTATAGCATATTTTTTGTTATTTTAGAAATCATTAAAAAACGATTTTGCTCAAAAATTAATATGGCACAAACGTATTCTCAGCCGGCGATATGTTCTTTAGGTAGAAGGTAAGAATTCACACACAATGTGTACCTATTTATATTGCCAGTACAATTTTTACTTTTAAATAAAATTCAAATTTAAATTATCGGGCCTATAAAAGAGATGTGTTTTAATTGTTTGTGTTCATTATACCAAGATATGTAGATTGTAAAGATGTATAACGGCTAAACGTATGAAATAACAATAAATATACTGGTCAAGCATGAGTTGGTGTAAAGGAAAATGTGTTAAAAACAGACTACATTAAAATAAGCTCAAAAAAAAATATAAAAATGTGTTATGGTACCGAACCCTTGGCGCACGAGTCTGACTTGCACTTGGCTGGTTTTTCCTATCAATTAGATTTCTTGCGTAGATTGTATTTACCTGGAACAACTGATATAAAACAAAAAAACCGGCCAAGTGCGAGTCGGACTCGTGCACGGAGGGTTCCGCACCATCAACAAAAAATAGAGCAAAACAAGCAAAAATACGGTCACCCATCCAAGTACTGACACTGACCCCGCCCGACGTTGCTTAACTTCGGTCAAAAATCACGTTTGTTGTATGGGAGCCCCACTTAAATCTTTATTTTATTCTGTTTTTAGTATTTGTTGTTATAGCGGCAACAGAAATACATCATCTGTGAAAATTTCAACTGTCTAGCTATCACGGTTCCTGAGATACAGCCTGGTGACAGACGGACGGACGGACGGACGGACAGACGGACGGACGGACGGACGGACGGACAGACGGACAGACGGATAGACGGACGGACGGACGGACGGACGGACGGACGGACGGACGGACGGACGGACGGACGGACGGACAGCGGAGTCTTAGTAATAGGGTCCCGTTTTTACCCTTTGGGTACGGAACCCTAAAAACTGATGTAAAACCTTAAGTATATTATAGTACGTTATAATCGTACCGCTCTTCCATAATCGTACGTTTAATATGTAATGCGTGTGCGAACTCGGGCCACGAATAGTAAAGTGATGTTTATTACCTTAAGTGACTCAATATCGCCGCTATACTTACTCAACCTCGTATCTGCAACACTCATTTGATGACAAAAACACCCGTATTCAGAATGAAAGAAAAGCGACATTTCCATCAAATGATTGTTGCAGATATGAGGTTGAGTAAGTATAGCGACGATATTAGACAAGATATCGAACCTTTTACAGTAAAAGGGGATTTTCAACGAGTAAATGTATACATTTATATTAATAAACTTTAATAACAAATATCACTTTAGTGATCGTGCCCCGCCGACTTAGCACACGCACATAAGTTAATTATATGAACATTTCCAGTAACATGAAAGCACTTTAATAGGTCGAATCCAATCAAATACTCTATAATTATTAGGTATTTATAAACTAAAGAGGGGTTACAGTAATGGATTGGACATATTTAACTTCGGTGTTCGTAATTCGAATTCGATGTATGCTCAGAACCCACTACAGTTATTACATATTTTATACAATGCAAAGAATACAAAAAAATGTTAATCTATACGACAACAAATCACAAAAGGTAACTTCGTAATACCTACTCAAAAACCCCTGTAATCACAAGTTATATGTACCGACATTTCACAGTGCTTACAATAGTACAGTAGAGTTGCCACCGTCGAGGCTGGGCGATCTCATACTCTCGACGATAAAAATAAATAATCATTTGTTTTATCGCCGATTGTATGTATGTAATACTTAGAGATCTTACTTTAATTCTCAGAATAGACACTTTTACAGTGATAATCTACTTAAATCCCCTTCATTCCGGTACTGTTAACCAATATGTAGCTTTCCCTTGGATGTAGTGGAATCTAATCCCTGTCTTGTGTATTAATTGTGTAGATTTATATGCGGCAAGACCCTCAGTGAACGGACCCGCATATTCAGCTTATTATAATGTTTACCTCATTGACATAGATATCTAGAGACTGGCTTTACGGGCAATAATAATGAGGCATGACAGGGGCCAGTACAGCGGTGTAAAACCGCTACAACGCGATTGGTTGATGAGTTAGCTCACGCGCGCGATTGGTTGACGAGTTCGCAAGATGCGCGCTATTGGTCGCAAGTCACAACTAGTTGCGTTAGACTGCACGATTGGCTGGAATTCGTGAGAAACACAGCTGAACTAGTACCATTTTTAGTGCCCCATTAGCCCGTCCTTAGATATTATACGTCAATGGTTTACCTACTGAATTTGTCTTACCATGTTACCTACACGTGGAGGTGTTTGCTTTGGATCCCGTGTCATTACCATATCTGCGCCGTATTCCACTCAGGCCATTGAGATATCTGCAAATATGTGTGCTACCCCCACGTTCCGCAGTCAACAATCGAAAGTGGCCTTATTCCATAGGTATAGAGTACTATTTCGTTCACGCTTACTAGAATATCGAAATAATTATTACAAGAGCGTATTCGGACAGATCGAGATGAAGACAGAAATGGGTTAATTTCCATTAATGTAACGGCACTGACGTGGAGTTCTCTCGTTAGTGTTAAGCGGGCGTATTAGTCCGTGTGATGTGATAGGACACGATAATACCTGGATGAAACAATAGTTAGTAAGTACGTACACCGGTGTCATGCTCCATATGCTAGCCAGTATTCCATTCAACGATGTAGCTCGAGTCTAGGTAGGTACCTATTAATAGACTTTTCGCTATATAATTAGGTAAACAAGGAATAGGAATGATGACGTCACGGGGCTGTATTGTCTATAGTCATAAAAAATTAGGAAGGATTTTACAAACAAAAAACAATAAACATGATTTGTCATTACATTATCTAACTGTATTAAGTTGGTTTTTCTTATTATGAACTACGTACATACTTGTACCTATAATTACATATTAAATGTTGTCGACTTTGAGAATAGACGTGTTATTATGTTATATCAGAACACAATTAAATGTATTTATATAAAACAAGAATTCTCAAATTCCTATACTTAAGTCCGTGGACTAAAGTTAAGTAAACGACGAAAACGGAGTTGATGCTTATATAAATAAAGTCATTTAGGGAACTTTTGTTTAGTGAAAATTATTGGTGCGGAAACAAAGTTCTTCAACCTTCCTTGTTGAATAAGCATTGTGCCTCAGTCTCAAATTAATCTTTTGACGATTTCCTAACAACATTATCCATAGAAATAGTTAATATTATATTACACTGGCCGTTCGAAACAATAATCTACAAACATTTTGAATGCGAATAGGCAGGTGCGTGGGTACGACAGACGATAATTTATTAATGATATAGGTAGTTGGCAGTTCTAAAGTTATGATATTTCAATACTTGCTTCATTGATAAATTGTGTCATGTTGCATTACCTAAGTAGGGTAAGTTATGTTTGTTTTGTGGTGATTCATACGTAATTTGATTTATCTGATTGTGCACTCGAGATTAAGTACGCGTAGCAACGCTGCTCTTCTATACAGGGTGACACATAAGACGTAATACAAAATATGTTTTTCGGAATCATTTTCCTGGTGTTATAAGCCCCTGTTAGGTCTCGTGTTGTTAAAGTAATCATTAACATTAACATTATTGGTTTAATTTTATCTCTAATTTTTAGGCTCAGTATGGTTACCCTACCTACTTAAAATGAAAAAAAAGTTTGTAACCACTTTCGTAGTAAACACTCACCTTTTTTGATTATCTCGACCGATAATTTATGAATAAAATGCAGTTTGACACATTATTGAAATCGCTTGTCATAACAAACTTTGGTTAGCCTGTCATTGTAGCGAACTCGTGTTATTAAATGAATAATGCCTCCTCCATATCCATTTACAAATATCCAGCGAGTTGTCATGGCAGAAATGTACTTTACATCGCGGAGTACGGTGCGGACGCAAGCACTTTTTCACGAACGGTACAGAGTGCCCAATTCCAACACGGCAATTGATCAACTCCTACATACTCGTACAAAATCTGAGAGACCATGGGCAATTTACAGTCCCAGTTCATGCGCAACGTAGAGGTCGACGCCCAAGATACTCGGAGGCGTTTCGAACACAGGTGCTTACGTATTTTATCCGACCCCCAGAAGCCACAGAATCTGTATTTTCAACAAGATGGGGCTCCAGCACATTTTTCTTTGCGGGTACGAAACGTACCTTGACCAAACTTTTCCTGAGCGTTGGATTGGAAATTCTGAATGCCAACCAGTTTGTACTTGGTAGAATCAGTCAGGAGGAATCTTCGACGTCGTGCAGAATAATGTGAAGCGCAAGTTGGTGGTCACTTCGAACATTTGTTGAAATACGTCTAAACTTTGGATTTGTCTGATTTAGCAATAAAATCTTTTAAACAAGTACCTACTTATCGCTAATTATTACATTATTAGACATAATGTACAAAATAATGTTACTGCACTCAAGAGCAACAAAAACGGTCTCCTTCTATGAGAATCACCATAAAAATTAGCCATTTTCATTGCTTTCGAGTGTACATCATATGAGTGTAGTTTTATGTTTTAAATGTCAGAATTAGTTAACATGACAAATAGGTGCCACACGACAGTGTGTCCACACTACGAGATTTTAATTAATTATTTTGTTAGAAAATTACAAAAAATAATTTTGATTAACTTTAACAACTGAGTTAGTGCATCGTGTTCTCGATCTTCAATTAAGTCAGAATTACTTATTTTGTATTACGTCTTGGGTGTCACCCTGTATACGTTCGCCATATACATAAAACAACAGCTATAGGTAACTATTTTCGGTGGCCCAGTGCAAAACAGAGATATGTCTAAGTTCCTATGTTTAGTTAAATAGGTAGGTATATGGTAGCTATAAAGAAAGTCCAATAGCACAAGTCCAATCAGGGCAGGGCATGCCATGAAGACTCGGGCTTTTACAGTTCTTAAATGTACATTTTATAAACTACGAATTTATTTTACGTAGACAAATTGATAATGATATAACTGATAAATTCAAATAAGTAAGTTTTAACAACAGCCATAAGTTTGTAATTAATTAATAAAATCAGTAGGTATGTACCTAGAGGTAAGTCTAATAAGTTTCTTAAGTTAGTATTCAATCGACATCCCTGTCTTTGAAAAGAAATATAAAAGGATTTTACCCGACAAATCCGACAATCATTGGATTATGCAAACTTAAGTTTCGAATAGTTTTAAAAAACGTTGTTTGCTTTATTTACTGGCGCACTCAATTAGGGATAGTTTTTCCAGGAACTTTCTTCCTAACGCCCGCTGAAGCGGAACTCAATTCCATTTTGACTTTTTTTTTCAAAAACTTTATGCACCCGGCTTGTGCCGATTTGTTGGAAATTCCCAATGCTTTCTGCTTCTATACAAAAACATCGAAGGAGCTAAGTTTTAACTACCAAATTCAGATCTGTCTTCCGATTTAGTAAATGATTTCGATTTACTATAATCATGAAATACAAAGCTCTCCAACACAGAAATCGTATTATATCTTCCAATAAGTCTCTTGTTAGGTATGTAGGTGCGCATCGTACGTGTTTCTCCCTAATCGCAATAATTAGGAGCTGAACTGCAGCGTAATGAGATTTCAATTGGAAATTAATTGCTCAAACTTGAAATGAGCGAGACAGCAATATTGTCGCCCTAAAGGATAAGCCGTCGAGTCTAAACTGGAAACTAATGGTGCCGACACTCTGCTTTCGTTAACGTGAACTGAGTGTGTACGAATTTAACGCACATGAAAGTTAGATTTAATTCCTATTACATTTGGATTAAGAAACAGAATATGGGCCGTGATGTACCTAAAAGTGCACACAAGTTTAAGCGATTGCAATGTATACATATCTAATTTTAAAATTTTATTTATTGTGTTCAATTGATTCAAACAGTCTTTACTCTAATAGGCAAAATATTCCAATTATGACCAATTTTAAGCATACCTACCGCGTGGCGAAACCTTGATAAAACCAACCAACAAGCAAACACAAGAACAATTAAATGCTATTTATTATGGAGAGAAATTGAACCGCTTGGCGGTAAGCCATTAATAAATAATGTTACGTCATGCATTGACATCTCATTCATAAGTAATCAGATAAAACAACATGCGACTGATAGTATTGCGACACACCTCAACCGCGATCGAATCAATTTCACACATAAGACAATAAAAAGATATGCTGGAACGTTTACCTCTAGCAGAAACATTAATAGACCTTGGGCTAGGCGTAAATTTCATCAGTCATTGCATCCCGGGCGATAGCTTGTAAAGTGCAGCCAGTGACGGTCTTTCCACCGCGACATAACCGACTGACGATTTTTTAAAATTTGCAATTACATCTAAATTCTAAACTATCATCTGATGAATTTTAAATTGGGAGGCGATGATATGTTTTTACGTGTTTGGGTGGCTGCCATTTCTCGACCCACCAACAGAGCGGCAGCTAGCTGACGTCTAGAGAGTTCATTATTATACATCGCCCGACGAGTTTTCACCCAGTTTATTATCATTGCCTATCAATCATTAATCAGGGAAAGATGAGTCAGAGTGACTGCGGACCGAGTACAATTACATTTTCTGTTACCCGGGGGTCACATTATATTTGATTTCTAACTCAATAGAAAACCTATACAGGTGAGTGATGCTCTGTGACCTGTGAAAATACAAAAAAAACGCCCGCTCCCTGTAATAAAGTAACTTTTCACAAACACATTTCGTATGGTGCTAGCAATACAGCCTACGTACTCGTACCTGGATTTAAAATTTTTATATTTTTACGTATGATTTAACACAGGTAGACCTCGCTTGTTAAAAGATACATACGTATAGAATCATAGCCAATCAGAGGTACCTACAAAGTGAGAACCAGCCAGGTGCAAACACCGCCTGTGTACCTATAGTAAACACCCCTGAAATGGAGGTGGCACCAATAATAAGACGTAAACCACAAATCCTGTAAAGTAAATATTTAACGTCAGTTTTTAAACACTGGCAACATTTTACCATAAATAAGAATCAAAAAGACGTTTCATGAATAAGTATCTGCCTGTTTTAAAAGAATGGTCAGGCCCGGATCTAGGGTAGAGCGAGTGGAGCGGCCGCTCTAGGCGCCGGATGGCAAGGGGGGCTCCAAAATGGCAAATGAGAAAAAAAAAGTTTTAAAAGACGCGAGTGTGGCGGGGGCCCAAAATACGCTTGAAAACTTCAACGAAGGGCACCAAAACCCGATTTCACTCTATCCTGATCGAGGGCTCGGGCCGGCACTGAGAATGGTGCCCATAATATGAATGACTATAGCCTTGGAGGATATAATCAAACGGAGACGCCATGTCTGTAATTTTCTGTACAAAACAGTCTGCCGATTTTTGCGGGGGAGGGGAACGTCAAATGTATGCGTAACGTAAAAATAGCCATGTCAGATAAACGTCAGTCCATACATTGTGTTTGACCGTTGGCCGCCTATTTTCGACAGAGGGGAAAGCCCGTTAATGGCTACTCCGTTTAGTTGTATATAGCCCTACTCAGCGTGATGCCACGGCAAGCGAACGTTCTGTTTCACGTGTAAATAATTGGTCACACTAAGTGTTGTAAAAACCTGTTATTTGTAAAGAGAATAAATAGGCGTGGCGCTATCTAATCGAGAATGACGTTTTCTTGATTTCCGAGGCACGTTTTTTCCTTAGACTTTATTTATCTTATACGGAGTTACATATTATATTATCTTTGCCATATCTTTGGTATAAACAAGCTACTGCATGTAATGTCGTTCTCCACTTTTCGCTGACAATTTTATGAAGTCGAACGAATGAATGTGTCAAATGAATCAAAGACGCAGTAGGATTTTTCTTGACAGCTTTCACTTTACTTGAAAAGTCTTATGCTAAGAGACGCCGTTATACATATTTTTGTTCTGTTCTTTAAGTCGGTCAATTTTTATCAAACGAAGGAGGAAACAGTACAAAATAAAATTACTCAATTTCACATACCTATTTTAGACAAATTACCGTGACATGATTTGAAGGCTATTAAATGCAATTATATAAATGGAATTGAAATGCTAGTTATTTATTTGACAACATCCTGATAAAGTGAACAATTATTGATTTAAAATTTGTGTTATCAATTTAATCTTGTGAAATAAATATGAAAGTTTGTGTTTTTATGGATTTTTGATCAATTCACGCAAATACGGCTGAACGGATTTCGATGACATTTGACATGACTTTTAAAACTTTATCGCTTTAAAAGGACGAATGTTACCAATTTTTTATTCCGGAAGTAATTCGTAAGGAGGTTCAATCTAGTAAAATAGTACCAAGGGGTAGGGGCTGAGGACAGATTAACGACTTCTACAGAGGAAGTCGCAGGCAGAGATAGTACCTACAACGGCTACAACATTATTGTAATCTCCTGAGACCCCTCGTACAAATATTTGTACTGGTTACTTACTTTGGGACTGGTTATTTACCACAAGACCTGACAGATACTGTTATAGTACCTATTTGTAAGGACAGAAGAAAAAATGTCTCAAGTGCTAATAATTACCGCCCTATCGTTCTGGCAAACATAATAGCGAGACTGTTGGAGAGAGTGCTGCACCAGCTCGCTGCCCCATATCTGGACACTTCCGATAACCAGTTTGAATTTAAGAGTAACGTATCAACAACCTCGGCCATCTACGCATTTAAGCAGATAGTAGGCTACTACAAATCTGGGAAACCCCCGTCTACGCCTGCTTCCTGGACCTGAGTAAGGCATTCGACAGAGTTGACCACCAACTCCTTTGGAAGAAATTATAAGAGCGAAAAACGCCCCCACCAATTATCAAGGTACTGGAAAAGTGGTATTCCCAACAAAAGAACATGGTACGATGGAAGTCAACTCTGTCCGCCGCTACTGAGCTAAACTGCGGGGTGAGGCAGGGGGGCAGCATGTCACCAGCGCTCTTCAGTGTCTTCATGGATGGGCTTTCACAGGCCTTGACTAAAACCGGGGTCGGCTGCTCCATCAACGGCACAATGGCAAACCACCTAGCGTATGCTGATGATATGGTCCTGCTTGCTCCATCAGTAGCCGCTATGCGAGACTTACTTGCGGAATGCGGAAAATACGCCAGCCGGCACAACATGAAGTATAATCCAGACAAGTCGGAATTTATGGTCATGGAAGCGGCAAATATGCCGTTAGTCGTACCGCCACTGGTACTTGATGGAGTTCAACTGCGGAGAGTCTACGAGGTTAAATACCTAGGCCACATTCTGCTGTCTAGTTTGAAAGACCACAGGGACGTTGAAAGGCAAAGACGAGCTATTGCAGTACGAGCGAACATGCTAGCCAGAAGATTCGCCAAATGCAGCGACGACGTGAAACGGCAGCTATTCCTGAGTTTTTGTACTTGCGTCTACACAGTGGAGTTGTGATCGGATTACACCTGTGCAGCAGTGGGAGACATGCGCGTACAGTATAATAACGCCTGGCGGGCGCTGTTCCGGCTGCCGCGCTGGTGCAGCGCGAGCGCCATGTTCGCGAAGGGTCGCGCACCGGGCTGGGCCGCGCTGCTAAGAGCGAGGATTGCCGCCGCCAGAAGGGCGATATATGCATCCTCCAACACGCTGCTGTCCGTAGTGAGGGAGTGGGACGGTGAGCGCTGGAGGACCTACCACAAACCTGTCACCATGGGGTCGGGACGACACGCCCCTAAGTCTAGTTAATATTAAGTTTTAATTTGTATTTATCTGTAGACTTTAGTGAATAATTTAATTTTATTGTACAGTCTAATAGTTTAATTTTTATTTTATTGTAATTTTATGGAAGCGATTTCCGGAATAAAACAATTTCATTTCATTTGTACATAATCCACAATATATTTAGAACTTTTATTAGATACCTAACTGAACAAAAGTCCGAAAAAAGAAAACCGAATCAATAAAATTAGATGAATTTAGTTACAAGTTATCAGATGTCTAAAATGATAGGTAAAACCAAGCAATAAATAAATCTGAATCCACAATTGCACTCCAGTTGTATTTGCTATTTTTATAAGGCAACTGACTGCAATAAACTTGGCAATAAATAGTGTTGTTAACGTCTGTTTTAATAGACTTGTTGGTACTTAAACGGCTACGTGTGCGAACGGCGTAAAAACGATACAATGCAATGTTTATCAAGAAGATTCCCATAGAATGAAAAAACTACATCTGCAATATCGAACTATTTGGCATTTGAAATAAAATGAAAAGAAAATTATGATTTTATTATTGTTTTAAAATAATTAATTTATTAAGTGCGTTTGTTTGTTTGGGGAAAAAAATCTTGATTATTGTTACGGTTTTATACCAGGGTCGGTCTGAAAGTTGATAGCTGCTTATTGTATGTTTTATAATTATAATTTTATTATCTACTTTTTTGTATGTATGTATGTATTGTAATATGCTGGACTATTAAGCAATCACTTATTTGCGGCGTTTGCGGTTGAGACTTTGGGACCTTGGTGTCAGGATGCGCTTAGTCTGTATAAAGATTTGAAGAAGATGCTCCTTGACACCACCAGAGATCCTAGGGCTGGCTCATTCCTTGGCCAAAGAATCGGAGTTGCCATTCAGCGGGGGAATGTAGCCAGCATTATGGGCACCCTTCCGCAGGGATCGGATCTGGGAGACTATTTGTGTTAAGTAGTTGTAATTTAGTTTTTATTTAATTGTAATTTATTTTATATAAGGCGAATTAACGACCAATGTGTTGAAATGTATTTATTTCTGTATTTTGTGTTTTATATTGTAATAAATTGTTTTTAACTTTTTTGTTTGCCTATTATGTGAGCATTATAAAAAATACATATACATATACTTTAATAGATGAACAACAACATTTTTCTTGTTAGATAGTGAACAATAGCATTTACATAATGTTATCAATTCAAAGATAATGCTTATGGCAATAAATTTATTTAGATTCACGTATTTTTTTTCATCAGGGATTAAATATGGTGCGATAACATTTAGCGCTGCAGTACACATTAATGCCACTGCACGGGTCTTTCCGCGTTTGCATGTGGCATGGCATGACCTATGTCCTGTTAAAATGTAACCAACAAACAAAGTCTATTTATTCGAAACAAATGTGGCCAACATGCAAAGCATTTGAAAGAGCACCACGTTAAACAAAGCAAAAAACTTTTAGGTATACCTGATGCCGTTCAAGGAAGGCAAAAATTATAATGCAGAAAGTTTTTAAGTTTGATATTTTACCTACATAGTTCAGATAAGGTATAACTAATGGTCGTGATACGACAAAATTGGCCTTAAGTGAACTTCAACTCTCTTTTGAATAGTAAAACTTACACTTGAAAGTCCTCCACTTTATACGGAACTTTTGCCATATGTTGACTAGTCATTAAGCTGTAGTTAAAAATAAAAGTCAACTGCTGTTCTTGTGAGATGCCTTTCGCAAAAATAGGAGATGGCGCGAAACCGAGATGCGAAATGCGCACATTTAATATGTTTCGCGGCTTCATGCACGATTCAGGTACTAAATTTAGCGGGCTTTGGTACATAACAGTGTGGGAGAATGTAAAGATAAATCCATTTTACAAATGTAAAAGTAACAAGTGATTACGCAGAAAAAAATTGAGCATATTTTTAGTAGGTAACTATCGTAAAATGTGTCCAATTTGAACCAAAATTAAAATTAAATTCGAAATGTACCTAATTTAAAATTATTATATTCTGGTAGGCATGTTGATATATGTATAATATTATATGTGTCCGGATTTCAAGTAGACCATCACTACTATCGTGTTGTTACACTTATATGAGGTTGTTTATATAATATAAAAACTGTTAGCGCACTATTAGTTACAATTACCCAGTGGGGAGCAAAGTACTTTTTACGGTACCTCAAATATTTATTGATTACAATTTTTATAGTTACTTATTTAGGGTTTTATTCTGGTTTAGAATCACCAGGTATTGATTTGATGATGACAATTCATGGCAATACACCTACTGTTTAAGGCTACGAGTATGTAAAGATAGTGTAGGTAAATATTCATACCTACCTATAATAAGACAACATGATATAAGTCAAATGTAAGTAATTACAATATACCGTTTATTTAAAACAAAGAAACACCCGCCCGGAAGTCCCTACACTATTATCTTTCGGAGTCCTAAGTAAACAGTAATCCCTTCGAGCAAATATGAGAAACAATTTTATTCAAATTTGTACAATCTCATGCAGTTGTAACACACAATTAACAAGTAGGTGGGGTTTTTTGTTATTAATTTATTATTGTGGTATTTTGTTTTGAAATAATGGCTTAAAAACTTAACATGCTAAACAAACATAACGAAAAGGACAAATCGCCAAACGTGAACTATGCGCCGTTGGAAAGTTCCGTTCTGATCATCATCAGCAGTTCCACTTCCTCAAATGTCACTTTTTTGAATGAATATGCTTGATTTGTTGATAAAAACACAAAAATCACTATATGTATGCCTTTAAGATTTGAGGAGTTCCCTCGATTCCCCATGGATTCCACCATCAGAACTGGGTTTTGAAAAAAACGGGACCAATCTGTATGCATATACACACAAACAAAAAAATAATTTTCAAAATCGGTCCAGTAGTGACGGAGATATCGAGTAACAAACATTAAAAAAAACATACAACCGAATTGATAACCTCCTCCTTTTGAGATTTGGAAGTCGGTTAAAAATGAGAAATGGGCATAATTCCTTTTCGATTTTGATATAGAATGAGAAAATTCCCGAGCATGTATGAGAAAATCGTCCTTATTTATCCTCTGCTGCTGCTCTGGTCAGTTGTTTATATTTTAATGCACTACTTACACGTGTGAGGCTGATGTGACATTGAATATAATAATAACATACCTACACGTGGTTCTAAATCTGGCGCGTTGCAACGGCACGCATAAAATACAGACACTATTATTAACTACTGTTACGTATAATAAAAGCTGTAATGTCTTTAACGGTACAAACGGTGGCTTACCTAGAGTTATAGCCGGTTCTAAAGTAATACAATTTAAATACATTGTCCACGTGTAAACGTATATTATATTACCTATATAATTTGAAGCAAAACTCAAATAAATGTTAAGATATTATGTCATAAATATAATAGTATAATTAAATGTAATCTTTTAACCATATTTTTTCACATAAACTATATATCTTTGTTACAAAGTTGAACACTACTTGCCTCGGTCTAAAGTTTTTCATTCCAGTGCATCTATCTATCTCGCCGGTGAACTGAGCAGCCCTCAATCAGCACGTATTTCCCAGAAGGCAAGAAACAGAACGCAAAACAATGCAAAGACTAGATAAGAGCCATGTTAGCAGTGATATTCGCTTCCATGATACTAATAGGATCTTAATGTGGGACACTATCATCATCTTCCTCGCGTTGTCCCGGCATTTTTGCCACGGCTCATAGGAGTCTAGGGTCCGCTTGGCAACTAATCCCAGTAATTTGCGTGGGTTTTTACAAATGCGACTGCCATCTGACCTTCCAACCCAGAGGGTAAACTTGTATTGGTATCCGGTTTCCTCACGATGTTTTCCTTCACCGAAAAGCGACCGGTAAATATCAAATGATATTTCGTACGTACGTATAAGTTCCGAAAAACTCATTGGTACGAGCCGGGGTTCGAACCCGTGACCTCCGGATTGCAAGTCGAACGCTCTTGCCGCTAGGCCACCAGTGCTTAAATCTTAAAGTGGTAGTGTCCCACTTTAAGCTTTAAGCTTATAACATTCATGTCACTACAAATATATATTTTAGGTTTGTATGTGACGCGGAATGCTATGCAAGGCGAATGCTATGCAATCCGCGTCAATATGAAATATATTTTTTATTCACTATGTGACAACAAATGCTCTACAATCCGGATGCATAAGCATGTCTGTCACATGACGTAGTCAAGATGTGTTCTTATATGACATCGCATGTTATAGCATTCATTCATCGTGCTCGATGGACTTGATGGCTGAGACTTCTGACTTCCAAAGACGCGAGATTTTTGCTCTAAAGACTCATTGCTAACCTCTTCAAACATTTTTCTACTTCTGTTTTGCTCCCTCATTGCTTATCATTGTAATATTGTGTCCATCTGATACATGCACCATCTCAAGCACGTTCGCTTTTCATTCGACCTAAAATTATCTGATACTACATTATGCATTGGAGACCGCATAATATATCTGAGGAATCTAAAGGCCCACTCATGGAATGTTGCAGAGAGCTGAGTGGCAATGTTGAACTGTCTTAAAATGGAGAGGTTTATTGTTCTAGCTGTCCAAGGTATACGCAGCATTTTACACCAACGCCACTTCTCAAAAGCGTCAATCTCTACCGCATTACTCTTTTTGAGTTCCCTGTAACGCACCGCCGCGTTAAGTTCTGGACGTAAAGCATGCACCACTTTTCCTGCCAGGCAATGATTCACCTAACTTTATAATATTTTTCGGATGCATCTGCACCAAACATAAGTCGTGAAATATACACAGAATTTTTCCACGCTACTTATCATAGGGTGCTTGCTTACCTTGTGAGAGGTGGTCATCGAGCACCAACAGGCTATATTCACAATTATATGACCAAAACTATGACAAAGTAACGTAATCAATTGAATAATTTGTCCCAGTTGCAGTCGAGACTGCGGGACCTTGGGCTGTGGAGGCTAGGGAGTTTGTGAGGGATTTGGGTCGGCGGCTGAGGGACAGGGGGTGCGACCTTCGGTCCGGATCGTACCTGGTCCAACAGATCTCATTGGCCATTCAGCGCGGTAACGCTGCCAGCGTAATGGGGACATTTGAGCCAGGTACGATTCGTGACGGTTATATTGTTTAACTTAGATTTTAGAATGACGAAGCCTGTTGCGGATATCATCCTTGTTGTGTTTGGGACGAAGCATGTTGCTGATTTGCATTTGTGGCCACCGGACGAAGCCTGCGTTGTGGATTTCTTACATATATAACTAGAGTTTTTTCTTGAATAAATTATATAATTAAAGTATTGAATAATAGGTATACACATTCATGCCTCACTTTTTCACATAAACCGTTATCAAAACTTGATTGTAGTGCAATAAACAGCAAGTAAACATGTTTGTTTATTAAAACACAATGAAAATCATAAAGAAATCAAAAGAAAAACATTAATTACGATTTTATAAATAATCCGTCAAAATGGCCATCGCGCACGAAATTCACCCAAATTGCAGGTGTCTACTCCCAGACGCACTTGCCGGGCTACTGAGGGAGCTGCCATACAAAGACGAATGCTATAGCATGTCCGTCACAGAAAGGGGGGCCCAATTGAAGACGTCACAGGATAATTTTTAACTTCGATAAAACTATGTTAATATAGTGAATAATAGGCAGTATGCATTTTTTGATTCTGGTGACTGGTAGAGGAAATGTTGGTGAATAATATTATACTGTGGTAAAGCGGATTGATAAGCATTTCAACGCAGAAATTTAAAAAGAATAACGGATGCAATAGCATCCGCGTCACCAGGAGGAGTACAAAAACGAATGCTATGCAATCGGCGTCCGCGAACGTGTTAATAACATTACAGTTTAGGACTGAAGCCACACCGACAGTAATACAATGTATAAATTAGCTTAGATCAGATGGTTTGTGCTTTGGTTATACGATACGACATACACCGAATAAGGGTATGCTTACTAGCTGTAGGTGTGTCGTAATATCTCATATGGAGTTAATCTGATGGTTGTTTGGTTTGATTGTTGATAACGAAATGGCGAAAAAGTATGACCTAAAAAAATGAGTAGGTAAACAAAAAATTAGAAGTCTTTGGTCAGCAGTAGGAAAACAAATTAGGTTTCTCCAAAATCTAAAGCGGTGTCTGTGTGATTCACCTACCTGTCATTAGTCATTAGAAGTTTGAACACTTAGAACCTAGTTTGATAGGTACGTATTTTGCAACACATTTTTAAATTTTATTATTGTTTGACTGGTCAGCGTTTGGATCATCAGCATGTTCCAAAGAAAGATATTGTCACAAAAAACATAATACAGAGGTTCCACAAGACCTGTCAAGATTTGAAGTGAAAACTTCTTTAGCGGTGTGTGCACTTTTTGAGGTGGGGAAAAAATGTTAAACTCGCGACAGATCACGTGACCGTAAGACGGACACGTGACTTGATCGAAAAACTGTTACAATCATTGAGTTTTTCTTTATTGATTTAAATACCATCTAGTGAATTCTAGTGAGTTTCCCTCTAACTGGTAATAATATAATATAACTCGAGTAATGCGACGAAATAACGCTAGATGGCGTTAACCTCAATTATACATAGTGCTGCAGACATTTTGCACTAGTCATTGAGTTTTCACTTCTGCCGGCACTCTCGGAGTGCAACCGGTTTTTTTTTACCAAGTAATAAAGTGACGTTACTAATGTATGCATTTATTTAATCTTGACTGCACAGTAAATAGGTAATAAAATAGACGTAAGACGTAACTATTAACCTCTACCCAAGACTGTCAGGTTAGCAGTCCTTAAGCCCTTGCTACACGATCGCCGACAAGCCTTCAGACCGCGTGGCCTTGGTCTGTCCCGGACCGTGTAGAGTCAAACCAAAGAAAGTCTGCAGCGCAATAATTTGACAGCGAATTAAAAAACTACATATGGCAATGTTTTTAGCAGTCGGTAAACGTCATGCACTATGGTATGTGTTTGTCAAAATCGTTTAAATATTCGTTGTGTTTTGTGATGAACGGAATAAACATGGTGAAACCTTACAAAACCGGCGTGCGGGAGTTACTTTTCCGCATGACGAATAATTTTACACTTGTAAAAAGTCAGCACGAGGCGATTGAAGCTGAAAAACGACAATGTTTACAAAATTTGGAGTTGATGACGGGTAAGTGGAATGAAACATCTTAATATTTCACCATATGTACCTACTTAGATAATATAATATTGGTTTAGACTAAGGTTTCACAGCAAATTGAACACACCTAATAGGTATAGGCATACTTATGAACTTCCTCTAACATTTCGAGAAACTCATTGGTACTAGCCGGGTTTTGAGCTCGAACCCACAACCTCCATGCTTATGCTCACGGCATGGGTACCTACTAGTTAAAGCTAAAATTTATTTTTAGTATATGTTTATTGTTTTAATGGTTTATTTCGTTTTTCCGAAAACTTTAGTTCGCAAATTGCGGACAATTTCTTTGTCAATCTAATTACGCCTTAATGGGAGTAAAAGAGAAAGATGCCCGCATATTGAGAACTTCGGTGTTCGCGGTAGACCCTCTGTACCCTATTTACCGCCGTCGCGGATATTACAAAAGCTTATTAATTTTGATGAAGCCAAATGTCACATTCTCCCAATATTATTTATCAATATTAGTATATGTCTACATATTAATAGTGACATCTATTGTTGGAATGAAATTCATATATTATAATTTTAATAGACGGTAAATATGGTAGAAATTTCACAAGTATCAAGACTATTTAATCCATTTGCTGTGGTGTTGTCGCATACTGATTTTTAAAAACTACTTTTAATCTAGCGCTGCAGACTTTCTTTGGTCTTACTCTAGACAGTTGTTTCCAACAAATTTGACCAAAACTGACCAAGGTCAGACCAAAGTCAGACGGTTAGAAGGCTTGTCGGCGACCGTGTTATGTAGCAAGGGCTTTAAACTAAATAAATAAGATGGTTCACCTGCGCGTAATACAAGAACTTAATATTAACATAAATTAATAAATGTAGGATAGGACTTCATTACACAACATAATTTCTGATTTTTTAATAATGTCGAATACTGGTAATGACAAGGTAACATTTTAAAGTTATACGTTAACAAAATCTAAAGATATAATTATAGTACATTTTCTTATTGTTACTATAGGTGCTCTTTCGCCTTTAAGTAAACTTCTGTAATGTTATACATTATATTCTGCGGCGTAACAGACCGGTTCAAAGCATGTGCAAACATACACGCCCGAAGTTTATCCATTGATTCATCAAACGAGTGTCCTTGGATAAATAAAACAATAGCTGTTTTCCTTAGAATAAATTTACCTATATTAACATTTGACACACATCGCTTCTTTGAATACAAGGGTTCTGTATGCCCAACGATAGACGAAGATATAAAAACAAATATTAATAGAAGAGAAAAAACTTGAAATTATATATCTTTATCCCTGGAAATTCATTCAAAGCATTATACATAGTATGTTAATTAATACACATACTCTATAATTTTAGTGAACATGTCCAATGCTGGATTTGCACACTTTTCAAGCGAAATTGTCACCACAAACCGCAAAATATTAAATTATAACTATGCATTAATGTAAAATGTTAAATCAGTCGTAAATTATGGTGTACCTACGTAATCATATTAGCTAATTTTAATCATGACGGCAGATTTTGCGGTACAGTCCAGTTCATACTATGTTCAGATATGTATAATTTTCTTCACATCTACATACTCATATATTTAGTAAAATACGAGTATAGCAACTACTACAGCGACTGCGATGTAGGTGGAAATATTCTAATCTAATATAAACTTACAATTTAGTAACAGAACATCTGCATCATAATGGCCCGAGCCATAATATATAATATATATAATTGATATCAATTACCTTCGTACCGGCGACGCCTCCGGATACATTCCATGCAATTAGTTGATACGTACATCAAAGTTGTTGGAGATCTATAAGCAGAATTTAAGTTATATTGTATTACAAATGCGCCATTAATAATGCGTTCTCTATAATGAGAACGGTTAATAAACAATAAAAGTAAATAAAACTCTTTGCTAATTAGTTAGCAATCTTTACAAAATGACTCTTAATTACATAAAATAACGATAAAATAACCTGACAAACTCTGAACCACCACAGGTTTCACACAGTTTGCTAAATGCGGAAAAAATATTGCTCGTTGTTTTTCGCAATGCGGTTCAATAAAATCCTATTGATAGTGAAAATCGCCACCAAAAATTACTTTTTTCACAAAAACATATATACACATATTATATCTACGTTTTGTAACGTTAAACCTGGAAAAGTAAAGAAACATACAGGAGATTTTTCCTATATTTCATTAATTTTCACCTGAAGAGCAATAGGTAAGCTGTTGTCATGAGTCCTTCTTACTTGATAATTATTTTCCTGTTTCTATTTCCTCAACTAAAATTATCGTTGAAAGATACCTATACAGAGATTGTATTTCATGCTACGCAAGCCCGGAAAAAGTAATTTTATTTTCCCATATCATGTAGGCAAAAAACAATAATATCATTATCTAAAAAAACGCACACTCTTCGATATTAGCTTATAAATAGGTATGTAATTGAGTTATAAACCTACTGTCAAATTCATGCTCATAAATAAATAGCTCATAAATAAACATAAATAAATAAATACATTTTTAGCTTGCTTTTCCACAAAAGTAAAGTACGCTGTTTGCCTTCACTACATTTTTCGAAATATGATTTACAAAATAATATGTTAGGAATGAAGTTTAAGTTTGTACCTACGAGTATACATGCCTATTTTTACTAAGCTGATATCGCAAGCCGGCAACTTGTTTGTTTGGCCGCCAATAATTGACCGGCTTACCTTGTGATCATGCATGCCACAGGTATACTTTGTAACGCCTTTTGTGAGTATATCACTAGGTAATCTATTTATTTATTTATCTCGATAATTTAATTAGGTATACGATTACATTTCATGAAATAACTATTATAGAATGGATAAAAAAAGTGATTTACCTTTAAGGAACCTTATTCGGACGGTATAAGTCTCATATGTTATCAAGTTAAGTACCTTGGATCTGTACTTAGCACTACCGGGGACATCGACAGCGACGTCAAAGCCCGAATATCCGCTGCCTGGGCCAAATTTCGGGAGATGACTGGGGTTATTTGTGACCCCAAAATGCCGATTAAATTGAAGGGACAGGTCTATAAGACCATCATTAGACCTGCCCTTCTGTACGGCAGCGAGACTTGGCCTTTACTAGAGCGGCACAAGCAGGAACTGCCTGTCACAGAAATGAAGATGCTGCGGTGGATGTGCGGAGTTTCACGCAAGGATCGCGTCCAAAACGCCCACATTCGGGGTAGTCTTGGCGTCCGTGACATCGCTGACAAACTGCAAGAGTGCCGCCTTCGTTGGTATGGCCACGTCTCGCGCAGACCGGCAAGTTACGTGGGTAACAAATGCCTGGCCATGCCGCCTCCTCCCGATACGGGAAGAAAAGGCCGGCCCAGGAAGCGATGGCTTGATGTCGTTAAGGAGGACATGCGTGCCAACGGACTCGCCACCAGGGACACCGAAGATCGGGCAAACTGGGCACGAAGGAGTCGGAAGGCGGAGCCCGGGTCCTCGCGCCCCGCGCGGGGGCACAGCTGGGATTGACGCCAGGATGATGATGATGATGATGAAGTCTCATATGTATTTTATTTATTGGTGCATCAACAAATGAAGTGCAATAATGTCGTGCAATAACTAATCAAGATAATATTTTTTTCTCAAAAATGGACGGCAAAGTCGACGTTGCCGGTTAAAAAATAGGTCGCGAAGTGCGTAGTTTATGGTCAGTCAAAAAATTAAAAAGTTAAAAACATTGCAGTCTCGATTTCGGGACTGCAATGTTGCATACAAATTCCATTATTTAACGAGTTCCAAACTTTTTAAAACTTTAAATGGCCATATCAAATGAAGGCATAGGTCCATTAAACAGCCAAACAGATGATCAGCACTTATTATTATAATGTTGGTACCGCGACTATTTACGACAAATAGGTTTGCGTATTTTCAGCAGAAAAATACACTTCTTTTTTTTTTAAAGGCGGCAAAGCAAATCTTTTTAATGGTTTTACTTTTTTCTGTGAAAATTAGAACGTTGCTTCTGTAAAATATTTCTATTTCTTGCACCATTTTTGAGAAAAGCACTATATATGACTCGGCTGGAAGGCTACTTGCTGGCTTCGGATTCAATTAAACGGACTCCCAAGGTCGTCCGTTTTTAAACGAATCCTCAGCCAGCAAGTAGCTACTTCCGAACCTCGACAATAATGTACTATAAAATTTGAGTTCGCTTTACATAAATACGTAGATATTATTATAGGTACTGAAATAGTTAACTTGATGTATAAAATACAAACCCGCATATTATACAGAGGTTTAAAGATATTTCGTTTAGTTCTCAGTCAATAACTTTGTTATTTTACTAACAAAAATAAAATGTTTGTTGAAACTTGATCTCTGAATCTACTAAAACCATCTGGAAAATTGAAAACTCCGTCTGTGGATAAAACTAAAGAGCTGTCCACGAAAATAGTTTAGTTTAGTTAGGTATAATATCATGCTTGAAGAGAATAAACTGAGCTACTTAAGTTTGTTAAACCACCCTATTGTAGCATCTCTCCCATTTTCTACATCGACGTTAGTACAAGTTTGAGTAGCCAGAAGTTGCTTCTGTTCAATTTCGTTGCGTGAAAATAAATTCAAATGTTTCTCAGTCTAGACGAAAACTTTGTTTCTTAAGAAACACAATTAAGTGAAAACAGACAATATATAGCCATTAGTATTCCACGCTGTGCTGAACTGCAAAAACTAATTTAAAAGAATATTTATCTTTTAATGACTTCAAACTTCAAAGCTACGGTCGATAAACATTCGGTTATTAATATCGACTCGTATTAAAATAGAGATAAACACTTTTTTAAAGCAGCCTTCGCTCATATCTATATTAATTGTGTAGACGTAATGCACACAAACTCAACTAATGTCGGCGTGTTTGTTCGCTTTTGTTGTGTTTTGACCTTTTGACATACTTACCTAATACTCGTACGTAAATATTTTTAGAGCAAAAAAATATGCCCTTTGTACGGAATCGTCATTAGAATCGGTATGGGTTTCTGTTTAGCAGAACCGATGCCATTAAAATAGTACCTGGGATAATTATCAGTTTTACTTTTATTTGTTGTCCTTCTTATGGCCTTCCCTAGTGAGAAAATAGTTCAAAGTGTTCAAACCCGATATTTGGGTTCGATAGTTTGAGACATCACTTTGTCTAATATGTTCTAAAGAAGATGTGTTTTGTGCTGTCTTCACTTAATTGCAATACAGCACAAAACGGTATGTTTCAGTTTTTTAACCGCACGTTCATTCAAACGTTCCATAAGTGATTTTGTTTTTGAGGCGACATTTACTTACTGCAACTCACGTCACTCCAAGGGACGCAGCCATGCGGTAGAATGAGATAGCAATATCACTTGCTCCCTCTAACGCATAAATGCGTCCCTTGGAGTGGCCGGCGTTGGACCATCGTGTAGAGGAGCCATTACCATAAATATAATTTACGCGCGAAATATAATCACACTGATGTGTATCCAAACACCGCTCCGGCGTGTGAGCGAGACAGCGCTATGCTCATAAATAGCGAATTATTAATTTAGCGTAGATCCTGCATCCAATGAGAAGGCCGCCTTAGGTAATAGATTTATTTATTTATTTAATCTTTATTTCACCATAACAATTAGACAAATGGCGGACTTAATACCTTAAGGCATTGCCTACCAGTCAACCATAAAGCAAAACAGAAATTGTTTAACGTGGGTGTTATGAGGTAAATATTTCAGAAAACATAGCAACTATGAGCCAATTTTGAATTTTATATTACGAAAATATAAATTAAATTATTCGCACGAATAAAACATTGAGCCACTAGTATTATTAAAACTTTATTCAAACAAAGCAGAACCTAGTCAAAATCATTTCTAGTAAGCAAACGTATTGGTCGTCAATTATTCGAATGATTCGACGAACTGAATTAATTATTAGTGGCTTATTAAATACATCCGCTCACCAAAGTCGCGTTCGGGTGTGCAACATGTGCATGTGCACCTGTGCAGGCGATGCGGGTGTATGTTTTGCCGGCGAATGTAACAATGATGTTGAACTTGCCTCTCATTTCACATTTATGTCTTTGATGGGATACTCTGTTCACTGTGGTAATTCCCGCAAAAGGTAATTCCGTACTTACGTAAGCGTTTGATCCAAGTTTATCGGATAATCCCGAGTTAACGAACTTAGGTACCGAGTGATATGTTCAATACACGTAACTATTTTGTTTCTTTCTGTAATGAGCGAAGTTCCGAGCACATGTTTGTTGATGAGGGCGTAATTAGTTTAGTAATTAGTTTTTCGAAAAAGTTTTCTTGTCAATGGTTGGGTCTTTTGTCTATTTTTAGGGTTCCGTACCCAAAGGGTAAAAACGGGACCCTATTACTAAGACTCCGCTGTCCGTCCGTCCGTCCGTCCGTCCGTCCGTCTGTCACCAGGCTGTATCTCACGAACCGTGATAGCTAGACAGTTGAAATTTTCACAGATGATGTATTTCTGTTGCCACTATAACAACAAATACTAAAAACAGAATAAAATAAAGATTTAAGTGGGGCTCCCATACAACAAACGTGATTTTTGACCGAAGTTAAGCAACGTCGGGCGGGGTCAGTACTTGGATGGGTGACCGTTTTTTTGCTTGTTTTGCTCTATTTTTTGTTGATGGTGCGGAACCCTCCGTGCGCGAGTCCGATTCGCACTTGGCCGGTTTTTTGTATTTAATGTACCTACTTGTAATGCGCTATATAATATGTGACGTCCCACGGGTAAAGATACCTTATGGCGGTTGGCGCCTACGCTATTATTAACGCCGCTCCAATACAATTGCGGTGCTATGCGACGTAAGTGCCAGGTGCCATAAGGTACCTTTTCCCGTGGAACGTCACATATTATTATGCTTATCTTTAGACAGTTTAAGTAAAAAGTACAAAAAAAGTAAAAGCCTAATGAATAAGTAGATTTAGTAGATGTATTTAATAAACTATCTAATAGAATATATTAAATCACGTATTATCAAAATACCAGTAACAGGTAGGTACAATTGATAACTGTGTGAAATTAACTTGCTTCTATATTATTTTATGCTTTCTACTAATAACTTCACACATATATAACTTTTATTACCTATTATTTAGAAAGTCTTAATGATGACTCACGCTAGTCCGGGCCGGGGCCGGGCCGGAGCATGAAGCGCTTCGTTTTCTATGGAAAGCACCACATGATCACCGATGCCAACAGCCGTTATATAAAATGACGTGTCGGCCTCAGCACGTGCCCGGGCCGGTCTAGCGTGAGTCATCCTTTACTCGTAACAAGATGTTTTTTGCGTATTACGTTGTTTTGATATAGTTTTCTGGCAAACTATATCAAAACAACGTAACACGCTAAAAACACTCGTTTAGCAATAAACATTCCATGTAAAAATATAATAAGCTTTAATACAAGGTCTTACTTTCAGATTAGGTGCTTTGGATCGCTAAAATGCTCATTATAATGAATTCGGGAAAGCCCAGAAGGTTCTGGCGGCAGTTCGTCCTTTCTCAAAAAGTATATAACTCTTTAATTACGTCGTTCGTCAACGTTTTGCTCTCGCAGGTCCGGGGGAGGTATTTTCAGCAAAATTGTGTTTCGCCAACCCTATCATCGTGTTTTGGTAATTTACTGGAAAATTAAATTAATTCCTCATTTTGCATGAATGTTCTGTCGGGATAGGTACTTATTAGATTATTTCACACTGATGTTCATAGCGGAAAATTTGGCTTTTCGTTGGCAACAAGTGGAATACAAATATTGTAAAAATTAAGGGCTTTTTGTACCCTAGTTGTACGCAAAGAATGTGTAGGTAGCATATGGCACCTTCCAACTATAAAACCACCAAGATTACCTAGCCCACTCGGTTATTAAGTCCGTCTTATACGTTTCACAGTTTATTTTCACATTCAGTTTTTAAAAAATGAGTTTACTTGCCATAATTTAGAAAAAGAAAATAGTTTCAGTTCAGAAACCCTTGGAACTATTTAAAATATAGATACTATGGATAGTTATTTATACGTTACACTAGAACACTAGATTGTCAAGCGAAATATGAAGTGGACCGTTCGGCAGTGTACAGAAAGCGTCCGCCGGGTTACGCACGGAACTTACACGCTTCATAGAATTCCATTAAGTAAATATAAGAAAGAAAATATTGACTTTTTTCATCTCATGCTGACGAAACAATTAATAGCGGAAAATTGTACTGCATACGAGTACAAACATTCCTATAAGTAGTTACCTACTTGCCTATTGTTTTCTATTTCTTACTTGACTGCGGTGCGGTGAACAAGGAAAGTTATTCAGCAGTTTATTTTGTAGGCTAATGTTTTTCCATTTTAGGGATTTCCGTTCTGTTTTACGAGTAGAAGTGCACAATCACTGTTGTGTGTCGGTATTCTTAAATCGGACGGTTGCTGAGGTATTATTATGATCAGAGATCGGACAAATTTGCGACATTGCTCGCAATAATGTGGGCATGACTCCAAAATCGATTAAATAATTAATCATTTAATTAATTTCTTAATTAATTTAATTAATTTTTAAATTTTAATTTTTAATTTTTAATTTTTTAATTTTGATTCCTAATCAATAAATAACACAAAGAGTTCTTATAATGTAAATTTATTTAAAAAAATAATTAGTATGTTTTCCAAATTTTCTGTAGGTAGGTACTTATTTTTTTATATCAAAAATATATTTAAGTGCTATTTATTGACTAGGGAAAATTAAATCTCAGGTAAAAAATTAATTAAATGATTAATTATTTAATCAAATTTGAAGTCATGTCCACATTATTGCGAGCAATGTCGCAAATTTGTCCGATCTCTGATTATGATGGACGAAATGTGCGGGCGACTGATTTGTATTGCTATCAAACAAAAAACTAGATTTAATTTTAAACTAAATGACCTTTTAACAACAACAAACAAGCCAATTGAAACCTTATTGTTACGAGTGGCCAATTACTATGTAGTGGCCAATAACTATAGCAGTCACCTTTTAAAGATTCCTTAAAATGAAATTACGGGAAAAACTGTAATATGCCATAAAATGTTCACCGTTATAGTATTTTATGCAACCATTGTTTAAGAGGGGTCAAAAAAGGCGAGTGGCGTGAGTAACAATTTGAGGCGAAGCCGAAAATTGTTAATAAAGACGCCACGAGTATTTTTTGACTCAGTTAAACAACGTTGCATACAATACTTTTTCTACGACCAAGCACTTACTTTGAAAAAAAAATTGTAAATTTAACAAATATTTTTCATTCAACAAAAATACTTTAAACAAGTGGAATCATATAGGACATATATGTAGGTAAACAAACCAAACCCGGCCACCGCGCCCCGCGCCCCACGGCCGGTTGGTCAGCGACACCTTCTTGTAAATCATGAGGCCCTGGTACTTGCTCTTAGTTAAATTACAATTTTGGATAGTTTTTTTTTCGATTTTGGCCACAGTAGCCTATGGAGACTAACAAGCATCGCTAAGCGGTGTTCGTAGTCTATGGATCTTGCTATATTACGGGTGACACATGCGCGTTTCTGACTTCTGAATCAATTTTATTGTTTCTACTATAGAACCTAATGTATATTTTGTAAATTGGCAGCAATGCACTTAGTACTCATCTGTCAGAGATGACAATTAAAATTAGGTTGGCAACAATGTATTTCATACAATATTTTTTAAGTGGTGATTACACGAAGTATCGTAAAAGCACCAAAAAGATACTGCGTATATGCACAAATACTTTTTTGGGGAATAGACTAAAGACTTGTCTTGACAACTATAACATAGGGGTTTAAAGTTGTGTGTACGACCTTTTAAATGACAAATAAAGGTACGGGAGTGGAAAAAATTAGTAAACCAATTCAATTACTACATAGTTCATATTGATAAATAAAATCACGCACAAAAAATAGACACACCAACACTTTTCATTGTGGTGAGTGCTAGCTCTTTGTCAGGCTGAAAAAAAATGAGCCAGAGAAAATTGATTTTGGCCCCGACCCTGCATTATGGCGTCAATCGCGTTCGTTGTCTCGCCAGGCTGTCGCGCGCGCCTCTATTAAATTACGTGTCCATTCACGTCATATCAAGCACATACGAATAAATGTACCTTTATTATTAATTGTAACAGGTTTTACATGTAGATAGGTACTGACCTTCTTGTGATACCGTAGCATGTATAACCTTAGTACATACTTACAAGTTGATTACATCCATGCAATCGGCCAAAGAGAATGTTAAGCACCTTAGGCTTTGACATCATCTTTTTTTAGCCTATGTCTGTGTCCCACTGCTGGGCAAAGGCCTCCCCTCTCCTTTTCCAATCCTCCCTATGCTGACATCATCATACGACATTTAAATCATATAAAACAAGGTTCAAATTATTTAGTTACTCAATATTTCAATGACTAGGTACCTATGCTTTGGGTTCAGTGTTCGAATGACTAGACCTACTAGGTTTTATGGTAGCGGTGTACCTAATAGTAAAATCATGCGCGCGTTTGTTGAAAGTACAAACGCGCAGCCTGTTAAAATTATCACGATCTGACAATAAGCTTTGGTCAGACGTGAGCATATAGGTAAATATGTCGCATAATATGCGTACCTATGTATATTATACAAGAACAGTACAAAATTAATAACAGAAAAAGTGCAGCAGTGATACCATTCCCTACTCGTACCGAGCTAAATCCATTTTCCTGGATACTCGACAAATTCAGGCTGGGTCGTGATCGAGTAACAAACTAATACGATAAGTCAACAGATTCTGTCGTGACACAAACGTATAGTTATATACCATCGACGATACAACACGATGCTTAACTGACCATTCGCCAACCTTATATTACAAATATTACAATGTGATAATGCACATGGCTCATTAAAAGTCTCGAATTATCTTTGCCGCTTCGTGTAGGAGTATAGATTTCGGTTTTACATAACGGTAACGGTAAATGCTCAGATTTGACCTAGAAATATAGGTACCTAAACTGATTTAATTCGATGCAACGAAGTAAAATTTATTAAAATTAAATTAAAATAAAAAGTAATTCAAAATAAAATTTTGAGTACCTATTCACAATTTCGCGAATTATTTGAAAGTTTTCTTAGAACATATTAAAATATATATACGACAAGTCGTTAACTGTCTGACTCGTTTCCGCTGCATAGGCTGTATAGCAATTTGATTTATTATCCAGTGTATCTAAACTAAAAAACAAAGTGAAAAGGCTAAACATTTTATGACTTTTGAGCATCGCACAAGGAATTACTAGCTGTAAACTTTATTACTTTCTGCACCTCAACTCAACCCAGGCATGTAAAATACGCTCTCTCACTCGCAACCATATAAAATGATGAGACAGAACCCGCCGGGCTGGACAATACGCATTTAAGAAGTTTTGTTGCTAAACACAATGAAACGTTAAGCAAATTTCCCAGCACAGAAAGTTCAATCCCTTTACCGCCTCGTGATTTATGTTCTACAGGAACCAGACTGGATTATCGTGTATTGCAATTTGCAACATATTTAGCATTCTAATAAATCTAAAACAATATTCAGAAAAAAATTGTCATTGTATGTGGGTTTGAGTCCCACGTTGACCAGAGTTTATCATCGTTGATTTCATCATTTATAAATTGTATACATATACAATTTATAAAGAATGTCATTATAAGTTTAACAAAGGCTTAATTATATTATGCAAATATGAACACCATCATACTTTTTTATACTATGTAATTGTACCTACACATCTTATCATGACCGTGTCCGTTCGTCCGTCCATCAGTCGGTAAAGTATAAATCTTAAATCTTAGTGAAATCCTAAATAACTTTAATAAATTATTAAGAAACAGAATGCCTAAGGCATTGAGTCCACCTATTGTACTTTTTTATGTGCAGGACAATAAAATAAATGGACTGTATAATAAATATTTAAAACTGCTTTTGTCTGCTTATATTATGCTTTCCATAACGCAAGCCAAATTGCTAAGGTTATTAAATTTTTTATAATAGATCCCTCCCGTCCTGATCCGCAAATATCCGTACATAGCATTATACTGAGTGGAGATTTGTGTTTTCATTAGTTTGGCTATCATTAGTGACGTTAAATAATGTTGCCTTCTTATTTTCTTTATCGGATTGGGAAAGGACTGAAAGGATTCTGGAGGAGGAGAAAATTCTGGTCCTGTGACTTGACATAAAACTGTACATAGTAAACGGGCAGCTTCATTTACTGTTGTTGTGGTATTTGACGGAACTTTGTTTGGAGGTTTATTGTTATCTAGGTTTCTGGCCTGTTTTATGACGCGTAAGCGTAAAATACAAACGAAACACCTTTATTCGTAATTTTTGATACACTAATTGGCGTGAAAAGAGTACAAACTAAAATTATTTTGGAAAATTCAGCGCTGCAAGCTTATGTTCTCGTTTTAGTTTTAAGTCCCATAGTTAACAAATCGCCATTTTCACTTCATTTCAATTGCTTTATCTAGTAGGTTATTTTGTGGACGCATGAATGACTAGTTCAACATGAATCACGTATTTTGCCGGTTGGCTGACTGCCTTGATGCAATTAGATGACACAGGATGTGTACTCATATACACGAATGCTTCTATATATCTATTAGGGGCTGTCCATAAATTACGTCATCTATTTTTGACGATTTTTGACCCCCCCCCCCTCTAAAATCATCCAAAAGTCATGCTTCGAATGACCCCGTTTCCTCCTACGTCATGCTACCATCATCCGATGTCCAGACCCCCCCCCCCCTAATTTGAAATGACGTAATTTATGAATAGCCCCTTATCATGTTTGCCATCTGGCCAGACTTGACGCGGAAGTAAATTTTACGGAAAGCGATGAGGCTTGTTTACAATCAGGATTTAGTTAGTTTTTCTGGGCATTTTCCGCAATTCGACAACCATTGTGCCTATTTTGCGTGAAAACGAGTCGAGGTAGCGCTTTTCTAGCCTCCCTAGCTCGTCCACTAGCCAACCTAGCAGTGTCTTTACGTTGCTAACTGCCTCTTTTAGTGTGCACGGAGTCCCTAGGCATTTGATCACGTTCCTGTATACTTCTACCTGTTTTCAGTTTAGGAGAATATGTTTTGCTGTTTCCTCTTCTTCCATGCACGCACGCTCTGCACCTAAGTATCTATATCTATTTGTTTTACCCATATTATGTATGTATAGTCTATTTAAAAAAAAAAGACTTTAAATAAAAAAAGACTTTAGTAATCAGGGTATATGTACTTATATAGTAGCTGATAATACAGCGTGCTCAAAATAACTACCACCCTGTAATAGTTTTACAAATATAAAATATTATATCCACAATTCCCGTTTAAAAGCAGTCACTCTAATTGTTTTACATATAGACATTATTTATTTTTCCTATAACTATTAGAGAACGGTAGAGTGTTTCACTTATAGTCTCATCCACTACTAGTTTTGATGATATCTGTACAATCTAGCTACGTTATTATATATCTAGTAGATAGGAAGAATAAATAAATAAATTAGATCCGAGTATTACAACATTGACAATTGTCGCGGCGTTCGTTGTATGAGATCTATAAGTCTTCTTTAATTACTAGATTCTGATGATACTTATCACATACATGTTATCTTAACTGTTGCAATTATGTTGATTAACTCACTGCTTAAATAAGCAAGAAGGGTCCAGCAAGTTATCTTAATTAGCGTAATAGATTATAGTTAGCAAGTTTCGGTAATGGGTGTCTCATAGGCCTCGGGGCTAAGGACAGTATGATAGGAATTAGTAATCTCATGAGTGCACTCGATTAGCCATAATCAAAATAACGTGTCGGGTTACTACTGTTACTAGTGAGCTAGTCAACGCAAAGATTTAAACCTTAGATAAATTTACATTAACACATTCAGTGCCGAAAACCCGACTATCGGGTATTTTATGATTTCGTTCCCAGGCCGGACGACCCGATAGTCGGGATCGTGGTACTACAGCTTTATATGACGAAATGTTTGTGGCCTGGCGCGGATGTCTTGTTTGGCTGGGTGGCAATAAATGTGTTAAAATTAACTACGACTACCTCGGTATTGCATCAAAAGGACCACCATAAAGTTTGATTTCGATTTTGCTTAGACATAAAGGAAAAGTGGAAAAACTCACTATCTCGGGCGATACACGAACTCACGACTGAGATACCAGCCCATCGCTCTGCCAACTGAGCTACCGAAAAGTCTCGGTTCGCTCGTATCGTTTGCAGACGTGTCTGCTTATTACAAAATTAATTTAGTTTCGATTTAGTATCAATACAGTAATGTTAAAGCCATAGTAAAGCTTTTATTCTCAAAACCAACGCTCGACAACATTTTCATAAAATCATACTTTCAGATTATCTTGTAAATCTGAATAAAAAGCTCACGATAATCAACGTTGGAGGCTACTTGGACAAATCGTTTGAGGGTAATTAAACTTGCCACTAAAAATAATTAAGTAACCCCAAAACTTCTTTATTCCATCATTCATTTCACAACTCGCCGCAGAAAATGTCGCGGCACGAATTAAAAAAGTTTTGCTGTAGGGTAGGTTGTCTCTTAAAAGGTCCTAATTTTACGATGAAGATTCCCGTTAAAGATTTCGTGCAAATAGGCCGAAGATACTGAAATCGGCTTTAGATTTATAAATATAGGTTAAGTAGTGGGCGTGAGTAACAATTTGAGGCGAAGCCGAAAATTGTTAATAAAGACGCCACGAGTATTTTTTGACTCAGTTAAACAACCTTGCATACAATACTTTTTCTACGACCAATCACTTACTTTGAAATAATATTGTAAATTTAACAAATATTTTTAATTCAAGAAGTAGCAAAAATGGAGGGTACGGGCGGGAAAAGAACGAATGAATAAATGAAATTAAAAAAAAAACATGTCTATGATTCACTTATTTGTCAGAGATGACATTTAAAATAAGGTTGGCAACACTATATTTCATTCAATATTTTTTAAGTGGTCATTACACGAAGTATCGTAAAATCGCCAAAAAGATACTGCGTGTATGCACAAATTCTTTTTTGGGAATAGACTAAAGAATTGTCTTGACAACTATAAGGTAGGGTTTTAAAGGTGTGTGCACGACCCTTTAAATGACAAATAAAAGTACGGGAGTAGAAAAAAGTTGATACAAAACTATAAAAAGTTACTTTAAATAATGTAACATAAATAGTACCTATTTTAAAGTCTATCTAAATTAGTTATAAATGCTCCTTCTACTGGTATATACCTACAGCCCCACCGTTAGTCTGTTTATGTTTGTGCTTGTACATACAAACATACATGATTTAGTAGGTGAGGAGTGAAGAACAATGAATTAATTTTAATTTTAAATGAGATGGCTTTCCACTAAATTAATCTTGCGAGACTTACCTAACCTACTCATGAATACGTAGTTTCTAAAAATATACCTGCTATTTATAACTCATTAAAATATTTATTTTAATTCCAATAACGAAAGTAAACGATCTAAACGATCTAGATCAAATTTCAATATAATAAGTACCTATTATTCCAATACTCATACATGTTTACAGACATGCACAAATAGTTCAGTAAATTTATTTTTGAAACTTCATCTGAATTGTACATAAATAATGTTTACAGTGGGACATAAGTATCGCTAGTTACTCGCTGCGAATGCCAAACCAGAGAAGAAAGTTGTAATACTTAACCATTTTTTTTTAACTGCATTAACTTTTATAATGCAAATTAATGAGACGTAGTTAGTTACAGGCTGCAATGCGACCGACGGTACTAATGCAACGTACTCGACTGTCTGCATCATAACATAAACAAGACCTTGCTCATAATAATAGAACGCCATTAAAATACCAGCTACGCATTTCGATTAGTGGACTCGAAACAATAACACAACCTACATTGCCGTCACTCTTCTAATACAACATTATAACTCAATAGAAAAACAAGCATTGTACTACCGCCAAGTCAGAAAAATATTTTATTAAACAGCAAATAAGAGATATCGAATTGAGTGTCACGATATTGCGCATTCAAGGTTCGTATGCGCGCTTCTGATACAACTGCAGTGTAATTCTCGCCATTCATTGTGCAGCAATAGGGGTAAACAAGATGAATGGCGACCGAAATGGGAACTTGTGTTCTACATAGGTTATGCCCCAATGTAAATTAACTCGGCAAACAGCTATAGGTCCGGTCTCTGGTATCCTGGTTCTGGATAATCGTTAATTATCGGAAATTAATTTGGTTTTCCAATCACTATAACAACACCCACTTGTTGATGCTGTATTTGACGTATTTAATGCCAACAATAGAGTAGGTCCTCGTTGGCGTGTTGAACACCGAAAGCAATTTTTTTTTATTTGTACCTATTATTACACGTGTAAATTACAAATTGAAATCAGGAATCGTTAGCGGTTTAACTATGTAGATCGCCATATATTCGCAATACCAGTATGCTTGGTATTCGATTTTCGATTGAAATTGTATCTCGGTAATATATTATGATTCAAAATTTATGAATGAACCGTCATCATTGCTCGTTAGAATCAATCGGGTCGGGCGGTTAATTGGTTCTCGTGGTAGAGTAAGTTGTACGTAGAGTGGTAGGGTCAGGTTAGTTGGGTACTATGGACCCCAGAAGGTTTTTAGATTTTAGGAACTTACCTTCTTTTTGATTAAAAAAAATTAAGTGACATAATAATTAATTTCAAATAATCTCCAAATTTACATTTCAGCATATTATAATCATAACTTTTTTTTCGTTGATTTTTAGGGTTCCGTAGCCAAATGGCAAAAAACGGAACCCTTATAGATTCGTCATGTCTGTCTGTCTGTCTGTCTGTCCGTCTGTCTGTCCGTCCGTAAGTCACAGCCACTTTTCTCCAAAACTATAAGAACTATACTGTTGAAACTTGGTAAGTAAATGTATTCTGTGAACCGCATTAAGATTTTCACACAAAAATAGAAAAAAAACAATAAATTTTTGGGGTTCCCCATACTTCGAACTGAAACTCAAAATTTTTTATTTCATCAAACCCATACGTGTGGGGTATCTATGGATAGGTCTTCAAAAATGATATTGAGGTTTCTAATATCATTTTTTTTCTAAACTGAATAGTTTGCGCGAGAGACACTTCCAAAGTGGTAAAATGTGTGTCCCCCCCCCCCTGTAACTTCTAAAATAAGAGAATGATAAAACTAAAAAAAATATATGATGTACATTATCATGTAAACTTCCACCGAAAATTGGTTTGAACGAGATCTAGTAAGTAGTTTTTTTTTTATACGTCAAATCGCCTAAATACGGAACCCTTCATGGGCGAGTCCGACTCGCACTTGGCCGCTTTTTTTTTCTTGACTGTCCAATACACTTCTAACAAAGGACATGCATGAGAATGAATGTCTTGTGTTTCTTGCCAAGACACGAGTATCTACGAGACAAAATGTTGTAGGTATATTTAGACGTTCATTAGTTGCACAAATATCTATAGTTGTGCTACTTTATACAATTTACAGAATCATTGGCTTAGAGTAATTTACGGTCTCACGTTTATAACGTCATATTATTTGTGAACTAATACAATTGTGACGTTCCACGGGAAAAGGTACCTTATGGCACTTGGCGCTTACGTCGCATAGCACCGCAATTGTATTGGAGTTAATAATAGCGTAGACGCCAACCGCCATAAGGTACCTTTACCCGTGGGACGTCACAATTATTTGATGTGCGGTATTATTTGCCAAAGATTTTAATAGAACGAGCGAGCGAAGCGAAGCGAAGTTTTTACATTCAACTTGAACACACGTCTAGCTAGGGGCAGTTCCCGGCATTTCGATATTTATTTACTGAACAATTAGAGGATTGTTTCTTATGCAATAAGTTTGGTAAATTCGTTCTAGTTTAAATAAAATTAGGCAAACGTGTTGTTGAGGGCAACATATTTTTTAAGTTCTTACACGAGCGAGCAGGATCGATCAAGGGGTTATGGAGCTAATACGAAGCACAGAGGTTTCTGTCAAATAAGGTAAAGGGCCCCAAGTTCGTGTTAGTACGTTATTTCGTTAGTTTTGTTTCTGGCGCAAATAATAAGGAATTCAAGTATTGTTTATTTAAATTATACATATGAAAAAAATCTGTATTATTTAATCTCTTCAATAAAATGATAACCAATATTTTAGTGATTAAACTGAGAGTAATACGACGGTCGAAACTGTCAGACGGCCGCGAACAGCTGTGTTGTATGCGTGCACTTTTTTTAGGCGTAAGGTGCGCGCTCTCACTTGTTAAGCTTATAGGAAGGAAAAGCTAAACCCATTCGAATAAAAGTTTTTGGGAGTGTTTCTGTGGGTTCCTTAGTAATTGATTTGATAAGAAAAAATATTGAATATATGCATAGAAATACCTTAAAATTGCAATAAATCGACTCACGAAATAGCGGTCATTTTATTTTTCGTGTGTCTCCTATTTCGTGCCACTAACGAATCAAGGATTTTCTAGATACATTTTGAGTGCTTGTTTTTAAATAGAACAACGAAGATAATTAAAAAAATAAATTAGACAACAATTAATGTATTTCATGAAGTTTCGTATGAGCGAAATTCGGTATATGTTTTTTTCACTAGAATTCTCATAAAACAAGTTTGAATGTGACCCGAGTTTAAATTTTTAAGGTATATTCCACGTATATTCTCATATTAACTACTAGCACAATTTTATTTATAATTCAATTTATTTGATTTATTTTTGTGTATGTTTATATAGCTGGTCAACCAAATCTTGTCAGTAAAAAAAGGCGCGAAATTCAAATTTTCTATGGGACGATATCCCTTCGCGCCTACATTTTTCAAATTTGCCGCCTTTTTCTACTGTCAAGATCTGGTTGACCAAGTATATTTAACGTATAAGATAGTTAATTTTTTTTCTGTATTTTTTTTTATTTTTTTTTTATTTTTTTTATTTATTTTTTTTATTTTTTATTTTTATTTTTTATTTATATAGTTCGGCTTTTAATCAAGTAATAAAGTATCCATATGGTTTACGAAGTCTTAATTCAACTATTAAAGACGACGAGTACAAAAAACTTTAAGCTAGCTCTCAATATTTAACATTTTTTTTATATTATTATTAATTTGACCTTACAATTACTCGTAAGTAGGTAAGACCGTTAAATAATTAAAATGATTATCAGCAAATTATCACCAATTACTCTAAGAAAATTTTATTCCGAAACAGGGGACACGAATTCACGAACTTAGGAGCTGAGCTAAATTTGTATCACGAAATGGGAGCCAAATAAGAGGTTCACGAAAAAATTCATATAAAAATAAGTTTCAACTAAAACCCTATAGTTCATACATTAAATTATTAACAAAGAACTAATATAACTTACTCAAAAGCTTTCAAGGTATTGATATGTTTAGTAATATTTAAAAAAAATGCTTAGTAATATACAAACTCTCAAGAGCCTTAACCTGCCGAAACAGGGGCCCTTTACCTTACATGCTTGTTATTTAGACTTCCGATGTAATGTGTATTATCTAATACCTTTAAACGACCAATTCTTGTAATACCTTTAAACGAGCAATTCTTATATAGGTATTTACTTATTTATTTATATATTTATATGTATATATATTTCGGGGATCTCGCGAACGGCTCTAACGATTTCGATGAAATTTGCTATCGGGGGTTTTCGGGGGTTAAAAATCAATCAAGCTAGGTTTTATCTCTGGGAAAACGCGCATTTTTGAGTTTTTATGTGTTTTTCGAGCAGAGCTCGGTCTCCCAGATATTGCGTATTATGGCGCATGTCCAGTCTAATCACTAATTTAAAACGACTTTGTTATTTATCGAAATAATTTAATTTAATTTTCATTTGCTATTGCCATTTTGCGTGTAACAGACATGATGACGACATATTGTGTCTGGGAATGCGGAATGACTTACCGAAAATATACCTATAAAGGCCCCTGTACACAATGGGCCAGCGTGGGCCATTCTGGGGGACGCATTTATGCGTTAGAGGTAGCAACTAGCAAGTGATATTGCTATCTCATTCTACCGCATGGCTGCATCCCTTGGACTGGCCGGCGATGGCCCATTGTGTACAAGGGCCTTTAATGGTTTTGATAACTCCTTATTACGCGCCCACTGCTGCAGGCGGGGACACTTGTAATGAGGTCACAGTTTAATTATAGGGATCCCTTGGTTTCTTTTAGTATTCGTCTTTGCGTGCACGTTAGTTTTATAGCGAATTTAATTGTCTTAAGATGCCATTGATACCTACGTGTCAAACATATGCTTCTTCTTCTATACCTTGCCGTATTTGAATGCCCGACAAGAGGTCAGAACACATATTTAAGAGGTTTTTATTGTAGCGCAAGCAGTGTCATTGATGAATATCTGACTTGACATTTTGTGCGTAGATTGAATAATCTACGCACAAAATGTCAAGTCCGATTTATCCAATTTGTATTATAAAATGTATAAATACGTAAATTGAGTAGGTAAGACAAGTAGTAATACTCTTGTTGGTGCAGCCTCCGACTGATCATTTTTAGTACCTCTCTTTAAAAAAAACTATTATGTGAGTTAATGGAAGGGTCAGAGCGGTTTGTCTTTTATTTATAAAATGTATCTGGCTTCTTATTATTTAAATCAAATTCTGAAGCAGTTTGATGTCTAGCCTACAGCCTGCAATGAAACGACAGTTATTGTATGGCTGCCCGACGTTGTCAGATAATTAAACACTGCACATTGAACGTTTAATGCCCATAGCCTATTTTGATTCACTGTCATATTATTTAAGTGTCTGCAATTACTTTCACGATTGAGACACAAATAACAGATGTAGGTACGAAAACAAATGTGACCGGAGTTTTCTATTGTTTAGAATGGTAAATTATAATTAATCAAAAACACGACTGTTTTTGTGTTAGGTAAGGAGAGCTAAGATCATATATCATGTCTCAACTTCGGCCCTTGAATTTTATAAATCTATTGCACAAAATTGCCTTTTTAGATATTTCTTCGTGCGTAGAGTATTAATTACTGGCGTGCACATTGTAGCCGCGTGCGGATGTAATCAATTATGGCAGCCGGTTTTAATATTGCTGTACATACTTACAGTAGGTAATAGGTAATATACATTTATTTTTTATATAATATAGGCTAGGGGTCACGGCCCACTTTTATATTAATAATAAGAGGCTTGGCCTAAAATTTATTCTATAATATAGTTTATGTATACTTTTTACTAATATATCCCCTTGTTATTATTTTTTAGTGCAAGCTATACCTACGACTATAGTTACCAGTGGCCTACGAAGCTACAAGATGTAAATTTACGAATCTAAATCGGCAGCACAAAATCTATTATTCTTTGGTCAATGTTGTAGCTAATCTTGTAGCTTCGCAAAACAGGTCACAGGCCAAGGATAAAGAACAATAGCTAGCATTTTCTACAAGAGCACTCCTGTAAAGAAAGTCTTTGGTCGCAAGTTCATTACCCTGACATTGGACTTATTCTACAAATGCATGCATACTCGTACCCTGAGTTTTCCGTCTCCTTGATGTCCGATTGAACAGATTTTTTGCATAACATAGTAATAATATAGACATTGCAATATTCAAGCTAGGCTAATATCGGAGACCGCAGACGATCATAAAACTCTGCAATAAATCATCACAACCTGTTATTTTATTATGTTGTCTTAGTTAGTTAACTTACCTACGTACCTACCTTTACCTAGTATAATAATGCCTATTCCCTTAAAAGAATATCATCTAGGACAAACACGCTAATTTTTAATAAATCTGTGCTAATATACATATCTCGAACACTAGTTCACGTTGAAGAAAAACACTACCCCAAAATATTTACCTACATTAATTAAATGTTCATTTGAAGAAGATATCAAAACGTAAGCACGTGTCTGTATGTACTATGTAGGTATTACCTCTTCAGTGAAACCGATTTAGATGAATGGTATGGAGATTGTAACCCGGGGAAGGACATAGGATAGGTTTTTATCAATCATTTTCATCATTGTCATCATATCCCACGCAGACGAAGTCGCGGACAGAAGCTAAGTATTGGTATAGGTATACAATATTTATTTCTGAATAAGTACAGCCCGTGTGACAAACTTCGACACAATAAAGTCGGTGATACCGGCCGGTATATAGGCTTGCGCGATTCACGCGACCGATAAAATTAAACCGGCTTTGCAGCCATGCTTGCACCCCGTTATCAGGCTTTAACTTGTCACTACAAATTAAATGTCACCAATGCATTTACGCAAATTCATACGAATTACCTTCCATACAGGCTAAGTTTCGCAATACGTACCTATCTATTTTAACGTTGGTCATAGTCACTGTAAATAAGTATTTAAAGATGTTTTAGGTTTATATATGTCACCGTAAAATTGTAAACACTCGTCATATTATAATCTCGCTAGTTACATTATAAACTAACGGTAGGGAGATTATAATCTAACCTAACCTACGTTAGATTATAAACTAACGGGTTCACAATCTTACGGTGTCATATATACTCGGGAGTTTCCACGTTGTATACTAGTAGTACAAAGGTACTTTTTTTGAAGATTCATTTCTTTTATTTCCAGTGAAACTATTATATTTAATAAAAACAAATTCGCAAATGAGCTATTTCTTCATCTTAGTCTTCAGTTGATTATGTTTATTTAAAGACCCAAATTTTGTTACACTCCTATCAAACGACACTAAACTATAGAATTAGAGCGAATAAATATTGACCCTTAATTTACATGTACCCAAGTTAGGTGTTTTTAAGGCTCCGTTGTCCACTAGAAACCCATAGTTTTGCCATGTCCAAGCTCAGACAAAGACTTTTCCTGGTGAAAATGTCATAGGTTCTTATCAGTATAAAAATTGGAGGGCGGGGGAGAGGGACCAAATCTTACAAAATTTCACCATAAAAGAAGACATGAGATCCAAAAATCAGCAAAATTTGATGAGTGTATAATGAATGTGTCCTGCTTTGAATTATTATGATTAAATATTATATTATATATGTATAAAAACCTTTTGCTTGCTTAAATTAAATGGCACCAATGAGTTCGAGGGTTTCAAGTACCATCTCTAATATTCTTCTACCTATAACCCCTACATAATCCACTCATAATCCCCTAATTTAGTAACCATTTAAGCAATAAGCAAAAGATTACCCAACGAAAATAGATGGTTCCTTTTACGTTATAGCAAAAAGTTTTGGTACATTACACACAAGTTACAATTCAGAACTTGTCGGTCGATTTACGTTAAACGATATGAAAACTAGATCTACTGAAGTTTAAGAGTCGGTGTACCTATATACGTGATATCTAGTTCAGACTGTAGGTAGTCAGAAGTATTAAAACTTATTCATAAGTACGAGCTATGTTAAGACGTACTGGAAGATTTCCTAGAAAATCTTGTTCACGAATAGGTGTGTAGGTAATAATACATTATACGCAGAATCTCAGAACTAAGAACTCATTGCCTTTTAAATTAAAAATATTTTTTAAGAGACCTAACGTAAAAAGCATCAATTACCTACCTATGTATTTTAGTAATAAAATTAACGAAATATAGATGCAATCATTGATAGGTACCTACTCGTAGTTTTTTGTTCAGATGTGTATATCTACGCATAAATTCAATTACGGCACCTAAACCTTAATACAATGAGCATGTAGGTAGTAAATGGTAATTTCTGACTAACCATAAATAAGGTATTGTCACTAACATTAACAAATCAATTAATTTTATACTCGTAAAGCCTACCCTCGTTTAAAATAAAACTCACATTTTAGCGTGGCGTAGCAGCGAACCTCCAGCCGATACACGAACCACTTTCAACACTCACAAATCACACTTCGAATAAAATACACCACTCATCGTATTACGAATTCACTCGCGAGCACGAGATAGACCGGCACGGAGACAACCGCCAGCTACGACTGACGCCGGGGTACTGATGTGTTCAGTTCGCAAAGTACGGAAAATGGGAAAAACGACAATCGCCTATCCCATCCCTTTTCCACCACTTAACGGTCTTGCACCTCGACGCACTTGACGCGCGAATTGTCTCCCTTAATCGAAATTAAATTACTTATAACTGGAAGCGGTCGTGGTTTAACGTTCAACAATACCGCTATCCTTCGAGTTGTTATTCAATAATTTAAGGCGTTATACAGTTTCAGTGGATAGAATCTGCTAGCAAGATCGTTTCATAGTACCTATTTATATAAATTGAATAAATACAACTACTATAGGTAAGTCTCGTGATTTAAACTTACAAAATTCGACACAATTTTAAATAAACCTTCCTTATAGTTTATGGGATGAGTTAAGTTTTTTTTTTATACACAACTATTTTAAACTTGCTAGAGTG
The DNA here is from genome assembly GCF_948474715.1 of Cydia amplana. Lineage (NCBI taxonomy): Eukaryota > Metazoa > Arthropoda > Insecta > Lepidoptera > Tortricidae > Cydia > Cydia amplana. The sequence goes on from NC_086085.1 coordinate 8,630,434, forward strand.
ATTCGTCCCGAATCTACTTTTGAGGTAGGTAAGTAATAAAACATTCCTCAGAAACACCAATTCCATTTTATTTTATACTTTTTTTAAATATAATACTTAGTTATCTTTTTCGTGCACGATTTTACGATTTCGATGGACTATTTTTAATGGATTACGTATATTTTTCATTCATGCGAGTACGTTTGCCGCCACACACCTTGGCCCCACTGTGCGCTCGGCAGAAGTGGTCGCTGAACAGGCGGCATCGCTAAAGAAACTACCTACTTATACACCTACATCCTCCTTGGTCTGGAGAGCTTGCTTATCTGCTTCTTCGTCTGGAAACTGAGCCGTCGTCTGCAGGACAGGGGCTCGATCAGTTGCTCCTGGCTCAGTGTCACCGCTCAACGCACAGCAAGCGTGAGGGGAGGGGCACCAAAACAGGTCACCTTTGCGTCGGGGACGATGCGTTTCTATTACTAACTATTAGGTATAGATTTAGTTTCATTCAATTTTGTAGTGACATTTTCTTTTGTTAGTTTTAATTTATTAGCAATACCTACCTAACGGCATAGGATCTTTTATCAAAAGCACCTACAATTTAAATCTTAAATAATTCATTTTAACTTGGAGTAATTTGGTTACTCATTTCATAAATTTACATTACTTTCAGTCGACTTGAAATATTCTATTACTTCTTAATAAAGTTTGCGACTAAAATTTAATAAAAGATGAAATAAATATTCTGTAATTCTATCTAGATATCAAATAGGTACCTTTAACCCTTCAGGTGGCAAATTCGTGTCACATTACTGGTTTTATTGCCTGAGTAAGCGTTTTCGTCAAGGTATTTTTAAGATACGTCAAGGAGTTTCACCGGTAACCTTTAATCCTATAATTTGATTATGGATAAGCATTTACTTATACCCATCGATCACGAAATCTAACGTCACCTAATCTCTGTGGAAATCTCACTTAGGGTTGCGATTCAATAGAACTATCGGAAATCAATGCGGGTAATAGATATATTATACTTAGTAATGTGTGAGTCGGGAAAATGATTTCGTATCGTGGCAGGCGCGTACGCCACAAGCCATGCATTATTTACTATCTTGATTAAAAATAATATAAAAAAACAACGGGTTGCACTCCAGGAGTGCCGACAGAAGTGAAAACTCAATGACTAGTCCAAAATGCCTGCAGCACTATGTATAATTGACCCATCCTCCTTTCTATTGAAAAACTTTAGTTCCGTAATTGCTGGTCAGTGAGCTTGGTTAAAATTCGAATAGAAATTGTAAAGTTACCTCGCAGGCCTCGCATCTAAATATAATTTGGTCATGATATTTTGAGTTTTATTCACCAGCACTAGAATTGACTTTTATTAGCGATTTCATCAAGATGTAGCTTTATTGAATTATATTTGAGTGACATAAAGTTAGAATGTAACTGTGAGATCCTCGTATTTCAGCCCGTACAAGATTAGAACCTTTTTCATGTAATGTCATTGAGTTTTTCTTTATTGATTTAAATGCCATCTAAATGAGTGGCCATCTAAATCTTACGGTCACGTGATCGCCTTACGCTGTTTCGAGTTCCCCCACCTCAAAAAGTGCCCAGCACCGCTAAAGAAGTTTCCACTACAAAAAAAACCGGCCAAGTGCGAGTCGGACTCGCGCACGGAGGGTTCTGCACCATCAACAAAAATAGAGCAAAACAAGCAAAAAAACGGTCACCCATCCAAGTACTGACCGCGCCCGACGTTGCTTAACTTCGGTCAAAAATCACGTTTGTTGTATGGGAGCCCCACTTACATCTTTATTTTATTCTGTTTTTAGTATTTGTTGTTATAGCGGCAACAGAAATACATCATCTGTGAAAATTTCAACTGTCTAGCTATCACGGTTCGTGAGATACAGCCTGGTGACAGACGGACGGACGGACGGACGGACGGACGGACGGATGGACGGACGGACGGACGGACGGACAGCGGAGTCTTAGTAATAGGGTCCCGTTTTTACCCTTTGGGTACGGAACCCTAAAAAACAACTTTTCAAGACAATGACCTACGCTGGCCGACTTGAAAAGGCTTTACCTGTTTTATTAGATATTCGTAAGTCAAATTGCAAGTTCATTAAATGTACTTATATTTAATATTACATATACAGCTTTTGGTAATATAATGCCGTCATCAATAAAGTAATACAGCCAGCTTTGGGACGAGGGTAGAGACTGCATTGTGCTGCTTACCGCATCGAACGCATAAATCAGGATTCTACTTTAATACTATAGACTAAGGAAGCATGACAATACGGCCATAGAGATCGTTTCTGTACCGCTCCGATACCGGAAGTTGAGTAGGTTCACAACCCTGAATAGGTAATGCAGTATCTTGACTAGGTGAAGCGCCAAAGTTAGAATGATGAAAAAGCAATAGTTAGGGCACTAGCGTATGGAGTGGTTAGAAAGGTGGAATTTTAACTGTAATACGTTACGAATCAAATTTAAATGAACGATAATAAATATTTATAATTTAAATCATACTACCACTACACTACTGAACTACACACTACACTACTGTACTATATACTGCTACTGAAAGGTTGTCTGGAAGAGATCGCTTCTTAGCGATAAGACCGCCTGTTGTTACCTAGCTTTTAATCTGTATTTAATTTCTGTGTATTTTTAATTGTATGGTGCACAATAAAGAATATTATTATTATTATTATTATTATTATCATCATTTAAAAGTCAAATTTTGCCATCCAACTTGAGGAAATAACTCAAATTTTGCATCAGATTACTTTGCCACTCTTAATTGTAGATAAAATGCTACTTTCTCATCAGTTTTTGAACAACAAAGAGAGTTTTTACGAGCTGGTGTGGTGAACAATTTATTATGTATATTTTAATAATAATTAACGTTTATAAACCGTACGACAATAAATCACGTTATTTTTAAATCATGTGACAGATTCGGTAACCGTGTACGGACTTAATATACGGGTGACTTATATTGTTGTCGGAACTCGGAAGTGTTCCCTGTGAAGATGAAATATGTTATGGATATTAAGGGGTTCAATCATTCAATGGGTACTTAGTGCTTACTGCATACCCCGGATTTTTGCGAGCGGGAATGTTTTACAGTTTTACACTAGCCAAAAAATAGGTGCATACTACCTATTTAATCATAGTTTGGTAGGTAACTATTTTACAAGCAACAAATCATTCTCGCAGCCAAAAAATCTGGGGTATGGACTGCTTACGTACTAATGTATAGTGGATTTTTGCCTCCACGTGTATGATACCTACATAGGTAGCTAAATCTAATTCTCAAAGAAAATATACAAATGAGAAACAAATAAAGGCATTAAATTTCTTATTTAATATATGGCCAGGAGAGTATTTCTGATTGAGGGATCTATTTGTAAAATATACTGTAGATACAGGTAGGTACAGGTTTGGGAAAACATAATTTAAAAATCAACATAGTTGCTAAATGTTTTTATCATTATAACTATTTATATGAATATGTATGGGTAAACCTTCTTATAATTTTTCTCAGTATTGAAATAATTTATTTCGACGTGTACGTTTCGAATTATATGTGTAGGAGACAGTAAGAGTTACATAAAAAAACCTTATCATAATTATTAAGGAACATTATTTGTGAAGTAACTACAATAGAGTAATACCAACGTAACTATAATAAAGTAATTACAGCATTAGGTACTTATCCCAAAAAAACCGGCCAAGTGCGAGTCAGACTCACGCTTGACTGCACATTTCTAACAGGTTTTCCTGTCAGCTATAGGTAAAGAACTATTATGTGTATTTTTTTCATTAGTAACTATCGTCGTAACCGAAGACAATATTATCTCATTATTTGTAGATTTAATGAACTTTTAAGTTAACATTTTCAACCCCCAATACACCTGACTCCCAGCTTTCTTCATCTTACTTCACGCGAATCAATAACGCGTAGTTGTCACGAATTTAAATCCGATCAGCTTGCTGGTCACGCTCACGCGTCGCCCACCAGCATATTCCACAGGCGTAATCTAATATAATTACAGGCTTCGGTAAATACGTTTTAATAATCTCTTGGCCTTTGACACTCGAACTTTGACTCATTTTATTAGAAAATAGAAGATTAAGAAGATGATTATTTATAGGTAATTAAGAGAAGCGTATAGCTAGGAAATTAGAAGGAAACAAAAGATATGGACCGCCGTGAGAGATTTACGACGGAAGATATGGGCGTCGCGCGGGTTTTTGCCTTTTATCGCAACTACTCTGAAAATAGTTATATTTCTGTTTAAAAATTTTCTCGTAAATTTAGCTATTTTGTACTAACATTCAAGTGTTATGGTATGCAGGGTAACGATAAACAACTGAAAAGAAATAAAATTTAGACATGTTTTCGTGATTTTTTATCGATTCTGTTTTATTTGGAATCTGCCTTTTCAAATAAATATAGTCTATAGTTTCCTTGTGAATCTTTTCGCGGCATTTGCCCTTGATTAAAACGTGTGAAAACTCAACATAAAATCTACATTTTTGAGTTCGCCCCCTCTTTAGTCAAACTTGTTCGTCCCAAGTATCGGAAAACGTCAATTATCTACCTCCTTTAAAGATTGGTCCTTTTTAGGGTTCCGTATCTTAATAGAAAAAATAAACCCTTATAGTCCATTCCTCTTATAATTTTATCTAGTATGTTTGTAACATAGCTCCGAGCGAGATCGATTAGGTAGGTATGAACGTAAACTAAGTTTTCCCGATGAAAGTGATAGCGACTATCGCGAGACTAAATTACAAAGTCAGTTCGTTGATCCCTTATCAGATTACCTCTCATTCTTTACCCTAACGAAGGTAAACACAAGGATTTTCTACCATTCGCAATCAACAAGCGTATTTAATTTAATTTGGGTTCCTTCCCGTTCACTTAAGTGTCTCTTTCTGGCTCTACAGACCTCTTTGGAAAATTATTTTCACTGTATATAATAACGCTTTCACTGCTATGCTCTTGGAGGATAGAACTAAACGGAGTAGCCATTAACAGGCTTTCCCCTCTGTCGAAAACAGGGATGTTGCGAACATCCGCATCCGCATCCGCAACCGCGGAACTTCCGCATTATTTTCAACATCCGCATCCGCATCCGCATCCGCATAAAATCGATGCGGAGCTTATGCGGATGCGGATGTCGAACGTCGTAGGTACAGGAACGTCTTAGCGGCGGCGACAAGAGTGCTCACTCCATACATCAGTTAGACTATTAATTTCAGTGTCTACATCTAGCATCGAGTAGCGGAACTATCAGTACTGCTACTTGACAATACATGTAGCACCGACCGGAAAGTCTTACTTATCTCAACAGCATAAGACTTTCCGGTCGGTGCTACATCTATTATCAAGTAGCAGTACTGAGAGTTCCGCTACTCGATGCTAGATGCTAATAGTCTTTTTGGTACTAAAACTGATGTATGGAGTGAGAAATCTATGTATTTTTCTCTCTGATAGTAGTCTGTTCGGAAAGAGAAGAGTCGTGGAATGTATTGGGCCCCATACATTCCGCGACTCTTCTCTTTCCGCACAGACTCCTCTCTATTCACTCTATTCTATTCTATTCTATTCTGTTTATATAACGCACCTATATTCTTGTTCAAATACTAAACGTTTCGTTTTTTTTAAATAAATAAAAAAACTAAAAATTTAATATTTGACGTTTTCTAAGTACCTAATCTTGACATCCGCATCCGCATCCGCATCCGCGGATGTCAAAAAATCGGCATCCGCAACATCCCTGGTCGAAAATAGGCGGCCAACGGTCATACACAATGTATGGACTGACGTTTATCTGACATGGCTATTTTTACGTTACGCATACATTTGACGTTCCCCTCCCCCGCAAAAATCGGCAGACTGTTTTGTACAGAAAATTACAGACATGGCGTCTCCGTTTGATTATATCCTCCAAGGCTATGCTACACTCTTTACTACGCCGTACGCTTTCTTACGTAAAATCCTATGTATAAGTACCTAGAGACTTAGCGATAATATGGTTACCTAGTTATGCCTTAGGTAAGGTGTTCCTGTCTCGACCACAAAAACATTGCAGAAGCTAGTCAGCGTCTACCGCCATACATCATCACTATGATCAGTGTCGGCGTCATAAGAATTCGTTTGAATCGTTTTTTTTTATATCTAAACTGTCATCACTCTTTAAATAGGAAAGTTTTTTGAATATAAATATAACAGTCTTTTTATAATGTATTTATTTATCTACTAAACTTAGAACCACTTGAAGTGTTTAACGGCGGGCAGGCATTAGAAGATTTTTAGCACTCGCAGCACTATTAATAAATACCAGCGACATTCGTTATGCATGCAGGTATGTAATTACTCGCTCGTTTGACTCATTGGATGTACGAAGCTCAGTTCTAGTGTTGCCGAAATATACCACGATATCGTTAAAAGATACATAAACAGTTAAGTCATTACGAGCGCTATATTGCGGCCTACATTAGTAATAGTCGTGTGCCCGGCACTTTAGTGTATTGTAGGTAGCGTTAATGTATGATATTAATATGTCATTTAGTATAAAGGGACTTAGGAAGATTAAAGCTTATGCCGAGACCCATCACACGGCTTTTATATGTACCTACTTATATATGAATGATGTATAATTTTAAGTTCGGATGTTTGTATGTTTATAGAAATAACGGTTTTGAATAAAACTCGGCACGACGAATTGGGAGTTCCTTCAATTCCCGAACTGAGCTAAATACTAAGTACGAGTATATGGAAAAACATTCAAATCATTTCGATTCGCGTTACCATATTGATACGATCTTGACGATCGCTCACGCTGATTAGTGTACACGAACACGTAATGCAATCACAATCGTGTCATAGCATCTCGCCCGATCTTATTGGTATATTGGTGCACGTGAATTGACTAATGTAATCTACGTGTATAACAAATTGCTTTCCTGAATCAGAATCGGCCTCCTGTACCTATTTCTTTAGTTAATCCTTATATAAAGATGATATCAGGTCCAAAATTGTGAAATTCGCTAACTTAAAAAAAGCGGCCAAGTGCGAGTCGGACTCGCCCATGAAGGGTTCCGTATTTAGGCGATTTATGACGTATAAAAAAAACTACTTACTAGATCTCGTTCAAACCAATTTTCGGTGGAAGTTTACATGGTAATGTACATCATATATTTTTTTTAGTTTTATCATTCTCTTATTTTAGAAGTTACAGGGGGGGGGACACACATTTTACCACTTTGGAAGTGTCTCTCGCGCAAACTATTCAGTTTAGAAAAAAATGATATTAGAAACCTCAATATCATTTTTGAAGACCTATCCATAGACACCCCACACGTATGGGTTTGATGAAAAAAATTTTTTTGATTTTCAGTTCGAAGTATGGGGAACCCCAAAAATTTATTGTTTTTTTTCTATTTTTGTATGAAAATCTTAATGCGGTTCACAGAATACATCTACTTACCAAGTTTCAACAGTATAGTTCTTATAGTTTCGGAGAAAAGTGGCTGTGACATACGGACGGACAGACAGACGGACAGACGGACAGACGGACAGACAGACAGACATGACGAATCTATAAGGGTTCCGTTTTTTGCCATTTGGCTACGGAACCCTAAAAACATACCTATTTCCAGCAAGCAGCGTTCATTCTGTGTACTATTCGTTCGTTTCAAGTTGGCCGTTACTTTCCGACCCGCTTCCCTAACCCACCTCTTCTGACGCGTTATCCACTAGACTACCACAGCTTGACAACTATACTTTTATTACTCTCATTTAATACAATCACAAAAATAAATAAATAAAGCAACCATTAAATAATAAAGTACAAAATTATTTTTTGTTGACAGTAATTGCACTGGTAACGTAATTTTTTAACGGTCGCTGATGGCCAACTTCAAGCAAACGGGTAGTAGTATACATATCGAGTCCAATCTATGTTCAGTGCACTTCTCACGCCTAGCTCTTGCTGTGAGATAGTTGGGAAGAGCTGCACTTAAGCCATAAATCCGAGCCTTTTAGCCAGTGTACACTTTAATTAAAATATTTACTTGGCATCTACTACTATATGTCTTGTTCGCCCGGCGCGCGGCGAGTACGATTCCTAGAGATCCAATTTAAAAGGAAATATTTTTGGTATTACGGTTTGCTCGAATTTATCTTCTACTTCTTTTTCATGTTTTACGTGAGAAAAAATGTATTTAAAGGTTAGGCAAAGGCAAAAGGAAAGTTATATAGCCTAGGTCATATTATTAAATACTACGAATATAATATAACTACACAGCATCCACTGATATGAATCTTAAATAAAAAAAACTACTCGAACATGTGCCGGTTTCATCATAGCCTTAAATAAATGATGAACACCACCTGAGAACATCGCTTCCGATCGAAATACAGGCGAGTTTATCTAATATTCACCCCTTATTGGCTACCCATCACACATAACTAACCCAACAAACGTCTTACTTGATCCCAAAAGTAGATATGTAACAACGTTACCAAGCGTTTTCACGGCATTCCATTAAAGAATAACATGGCAGTTTTATTAAAATTGCTAAAATATCTAGTCATCGCCTGATTGTAAACAAAATTAATTATAGGTGCTAGAAGATCACCCTTTTATTTTTTACAACAGAAGATGCATTGACTATCGCCCTTCTTTTATTGGTGGTAAGAAAAAATTGAATGCATATTTAATAACGAGTGTATTCTTCAAATTTGGGAGGGTATTGTCAAAAGGAAATTGTATCATCTTCTTTTGAAACATGCAAATTGCTTGTTGTAAATTGCTTCAACGATAAAAAATAAAGCAAAATGGCGAGTCACGTCGAATTTGAAAGGTAATGAATAATCGAAGTCTACCTTAATTGTTTCTATATGAGATGCAGGAACGAATTGGGAGCATTGTGTACGGGTACTAATTACTATGAAAATGAAGAGAGCCGTGATCCAGTTACCCTAGCGCCCCCGCTAATTGCGAACCTAAGTGTGAAGTGTCTGGCTTGCTGCGATGCACTTTTGTGACACTTGCACTTCCCTTTTGAATGCATGAAGAGTCTTAATGATTTATTCTTGCTGTAGATTTCACGTAGCGAGTGTATTTGTTTTTTTTTCTTGCTGCGCGGCTATTGTACTGAAGCACTATCACGAGCCGCAATAGTAAATTCTTATTACTTTACTTCAGTCGTAAGTGAGTAAACGGGTTTCCAATAGTTTTCTTTAAACTCGTGCCATAAGTGACATAACTATATTTACTATAAACGCTAACTAGTTGGTAAGTTCGTGGCGTGGTAAGCGCACTGGAACTGGATTGATTATATATTTATGCGTTGTGTTTTTTTTTTTTCGTTTTGTACTTAGGTAACACATAATTAATTTCTAGTCTTTCCTATGCGTATACTTACACTCCCCCTCATTTACTCAAACAATTTGCGAGATATTCTCGCCAATTAGTATTCCCAGAGGGGAGTAATCGCTGAAGCGAAACGAAAAATGCTCATTAGCGAGGTTATTGGCGAATGATACAGGATATTTACATCAACGGCCAACCGGTCACCGTTAACTGTGACTTTATTCCGTTTTTTTTTTTGGGATAGATATTATATAATCTCGAAAATAGTGGTGGGTAGGTACATACCTAAGATTATTCCTCCAAAATTAAATCAGAGTAACTCTATATGCACTGAATTATAGTGTCGTTTGCATTGATTGTACCGCAATATTAGATATCATAGGAACCGTAGCATTTCGGAAGAAAAAGTTAATTACCACGACTTTTGAGGTTATAAAAATTCAAATCTTTAAAAAAAGCGGGGTAAGATATTTTACTGAAGGAACCGACTTAATTTTTTTAAAACAAATATGTAAGTATTCCATTTGGCCTCTTTAAATATATGAATCAAAATGACAAAATGTTGCCGAAAAGATATACTTAATTATAGGTACATATTTATAGAGTTAGTAAACCTAACCTTAGATTTTTTTGAAAATTTATTTTACGCTCTCATAAAAAGATAAAACCTATAATAATTTTTCATCCGTTCGAAAATTGATAAGAAATATAAAATAAATCTACCTCCTCCCCCCATCTCACAGAAACAACAAGTTTCGACGACCGACAACGGTGCATTAGGTAGGTATCACAAATAATATCGTCATAAAAAATGCGAATTCTATACTACGAGATATTTACTAATGTGTTGTAGGCTATTTTAGCACAGCTCAGTTCCTATGCATTTCAAACTAAACACTATTAGAAAAAGCTCTGTCTTAATTATCTTCATTTAATGGGCACCTATATACAAAAATTTGCATATAACTTAGCTTAGCTTTTGCTTTAATTCGCTTCCTACTTGATAATAATGCATATCAAATCGCATTTACTATTTGGGATTGATAGGAATTCCAAAGTTCCTCGCGTGCGTGCCTCTTGTAGTTAGGAACATTGGGGAACCTTCGCAAAGTAAGTGAACGTTACATTCCTGACACGTTCTCGATTACAAACCACAATCACAGCAAAGGGTTTCGCCGGAGTAGGTACCTACTTGAAGAAAACTCTAGAGCTTTGGCCCTGTATTAGGTACCTAAGCTTTACCAGCGCTTACTGATCAGAGAAGAGAATTCGACTCATGCCAGTGTAACTTTGATTTTGAGACTGGCTTACCTAGATACCTAAGTATCTAAGCGACTGAAATATCAGGTTTACAAATATCGTAGAACTGACTTTTTTGTGATCCTTTTCTAAGCGGCTAAGAATCGGTTGCACCAAACTGTTTGTCATCGCTAAAGAGTTCGCTAAATTTTATTGTATGGAAAGTTTCATAGTAAAGTATCGACATGGCATAATTATTCGGTTCACTCATTTAGAGATCAAAGACGTGGCCATGGTGTTTCTACGCTTCATTAATAATGATTTCCTAAATTTACAAAGGAACTACTAACACTGAGACACTGGTCTCCGTTTGTGTCTATAGTTACCCGGTATATTGTAAGCTAGTATGCGTAGCTACTCCACTCTCTAAACCGTGTTCCTTTGCATGAAAAAGAGGGTCTTTTTTATTCAGACTGACGTCCCAGTTTATCCTAGGCGTAAAAAAATACTAACCACTGATATATGTAGTAGCACTTGACCATACGTGCTTCCTAGTATCAAAAAGGGATATAACACTATAACACGCATATGTTTATATAACATAACGGCAGCAAGGCATCAAGGAAGTATCGCGCTCGCCGGATCACTACACACTCTAACACAGACATGATCACTTGCGCCATGATGTGCCGTGCCTGTTTATAAGTCTTATGAAACGTTACATTATAGTTATTTATAATTCAGAGTTATATATTTTGATGGCATGCAGTTCCTAAACCGTTGACTTCAAAAAACGAAAATTACGGCCAGCATATACCTAGATTTAAAACCGTTTTGTTACAACAAATTTTTTATCCGTGTAAATGTTATTATTGCGTAATAATAAGATAACAGACTCTGTGTGGAAAGAGAAGAGTCGTAAAAAGATTGGTTCCCTTATATTCCATGACTCTTCTCTTGCCGCACAGACTCTAACATCAAATCCGATTTTGTAATGAATTAATGACATTCAAATTTCGAACGCCCTCTGAAAACGAAATTAATTTAATTTAACCTCAATTCTAATATCAGTAGAGATAACGCTTTATTCAAAACAAAGTCGCTTCCCGCTGTCTGTCTGTCTGTCTGTATATGCTTAGATTTTGATGCGGTTTTTTTATAGAAAGAGTTATTCAAGAGGAAGGTTTATGTATAACTTGTTAACCCGTGCGAAGCTGGGGCGGGTCGCTAATTCAAAATAAATTGTCAATGTCAAACAGGAGAAGATAAACACGTAGAACATTTTAAACAAATAATAGGTATTGGGTACCTAATCTATTTCGACAAACGTCTATGACCGACAGCCTGCGGCTCGAGTTACACTTGCCTACTTTCCAAACGGTCTCCCAAATCGCAGTAGACCTTTCATGAAAAAGCTCTTCATGTCATCTCGTCGGCGACATCAATGGCACTCACTTGACCCAGTAAACGTGGACATTCACGTCATTTCTCGTTTATGCCTGAGCCTAACCTCAAAGGCGCGTTATAAAAGTTTTATGAAACTGAAATACTCGCCGCGGAACCAGTGAGACATCTATTCCAAGCTAAAGAGACCAGCCCTAGTAGCACGGTCGCATTTTTATCGTTTATCACCATGCCTGTCACGTTCTAACAAGCATATAAGTGCGAAAGTGACGGGCATAGTGATAGTCGATAAAAATGGAACCGTGCTGAGCCCGCAGGCAATAGACGAAAATCCTTTGGTTTAGCAGGAATGTATTGATACAGCTGTTGTCACTTACGATATAATCTTCGCTTGGCAAGTTAAACTCACTCAATAGACTCAACAAATACTTACTTCAAACGAAGCTCATATTCGGTGTGGTTTGAAATGTTGAATCAACATATGAAGTACCACTTTTGGTAGAGAGAGAGACATATATTAATGTTTGCTTGCCAATTAATAAATCACGATTATTTGAATAACTCATAATATAATGTATATATGTAATGTACTATTAGTTTAAGACATACATCAAATATTTGCATGCTGTTTGTGGACGGTTGAATTAGGAGAGACTTTATGTACCTATACATATACAAATAATATAACAACTGTCATCTGACCCTCTATTCACGCAAATAAATAATTTATCATCTATGATATAGTTGACGCAATTAGAAGCCATTCAGTATAGGTAGCGCATATCGCCCGTACCAATATACTTATAATAAGTACAAGAGAGATGCACGAACGAACAATATCAAACAGAGATGAAATTGATAATATTTTGTCGATTCAGAATCGGCCTCCAGCTTAAAGGTGATTCATAATTGGAGTTGTTCGCGTAGAACACATACTAAATGTAAGTAGTTATGGAATTTCTACTTGAATCAGATCAATACGCCGTTGAATGATACGAGTATTAATTAACCTGACGAACTACTAGTTGACATGGTTTAATATTGTCGTTGTAAAAGTACGTTAACTAACTCCATTATTCAAAGGAGTTCTCCCTTCTGTCAATCCATTTTCGTGGAATTATTTTATCTACAATTAGGGCAGAATATTTTTTTTTTTAATTTATAGTGAAGAATAAGTATGTACATATTTAGCTGCAACCCCGTTTTGCAGCTACGGATCCCTGTCCTAAATTCAAGAGTTACCCCATTTCCTGGGACATTTGGCGTTGAATCTTTTAAATAAAATCCGCGATGCCATCATTTCAAACGGCATAATTGCGGATGTAGGCTGAGCTCGCGGCTCAAAGTGAAACTTTTAATTATAACGCTCTTAGGTACAGTCGTCACCCAATATTTCAGAACTGACAAAGTAGTAAATATCTTGACTGCGCAAGTTAACATCTTCTTACTCCATAGAAAATAAAGTCGTTTTTCATTTCGGATATTTCTGGCGTCTCCGCTCTGGTATTAGTGCTGACTGTACGTTGAATCATGCCAGGAGACATTTTTCCACGTATTTTAAATTTAAAAAGCCGGTCTGCCATCGTGTTGCGAGCGGGCTTCTGTTTTGCGTTTTATCCACTTTTTGATTGTTTCACTTGAATTCGAATGTTTTCCAATTCGACGTGTTAACAATGGTTTATCTGTTTTAGTCGCGTTGGGCAGGGCACACAACTAAACTAATCTAAACAGGTCCGATATTAACACATTCGCTGCCAGCGACCCGCTAAGCGGGTTCTCTATTCGTAGGCGCTTTGCGCTGCGGTTTTTCTCTTGTTATCAGACTTATCGGCCACGCTCGTATTAGCGTGTAGCTAAAATATGTTAGACCAATGACGTAGAACTACCTATACATTATGTAATGTAGTAGCCTATTAGGTATCATAATCAGTCATCATTTTTATACTGGACCTACGTAAATACATAACATTAAAAAGGTTCTGCCGCACTAAACATAAGTGCAGTAACATGTTAAGCATTGTAAGCAACTATAAATACTTAAATAAATAATTTTGAAACAGCATGTATTATTCAATTGTTCGCCCTGTTCTCATAACGTACGAGATCAAGGTAATCTGATAATAATCATAATCATACTCATTTATTCGTGACATTAATCATTAATACAAATTAATAAGATATCAAAATCGCAGTCCGCGGCATTAAAAACGCAAAAGTCGGCTCAGATCACTCAGATCAGATGTCGCTAGAGTAGAATAGTTCCAGTGGCAGATTTTCATGAATTTGTATTTAGGACAGATTTCATTTAAAAAAAAGAAATACTAAACTGTATACAGATAGCGATGAAGATAAAGTACAGGCTGATATTGACATTTAAACAGATGACGATTTGTCATCTCACCTTACCTGTCGCCCTTTGGAACCCTTTCCCCAAAGCAATTGAACCAATTGGCACTCTCTAACCCCATTTTGCTCAGCGCGGTATAAGCTTGCACCTTACACACAGGAAATCGTCACTCACCCTTAACTTGTTTTTATCTTGACCCAATAATATATTTCTAGAGTTAAACCAAGATAAGTCTGCAACGATTTTGATAGCACACGTAGTGCAAGTGTTTTAAACGTCAAACTTATATAAAATTATGACGTATTTAAATAACATTCTACCGAACTTGCAGAACTATTTTGGTCTAACTCTATCTACCTATTCGTACAGTATAGGTGAAGGTTTTAGTTAGGTTAGGTACCTATATCCAAGTGTTATTCTTTCATTTAGTAGTGAAACTTGTATAGTGGGGCCTTGGGGCAGGACACAAACAACGGTTAGTTACAAACGAAGTGTAAGGTTGTGTGGACATAACACTCGCACGTTGGCATGTGTGTAATCACCATTAATACAATACAATCACTGTCTCGTTGAACTAACATTTACATACTTACAAATGTATTTACATATTGACAAATTCTTTTGTCTAACACTTATGATAGACGATATAAACTCGACTCTGTATCATGTATTCAGAGTTTAAATTTGACTGTGTTAGAAGACCTGTAATGATAGTACTTACCTGGTGAAACAGTTTTATTTACTACCTATTATTTGATGCCAGTCCCTTTTTGACAGCAATGCCGCAGATAGACTTCACCATATCCATACTAATATTATAAATACAAAAGTATGTATGTCTGTATTATGTTACTTCTTCATGCTTAAACCGCTGAACCGATTAAGATCCCGGGAAAGGACATAGGATAGTTTATATCCCAGAAGGAGGGGGGAGGGGTAAGGGAGGAGGAGGATTATCCTTTAAAGGTGTAAAGAGGGGGTGGAAGTTTGAAGGGGGAATAAATAACCCCTGAACATATTTACTTAAGATGAAATTTGGTATGCAGATAGTTGAGTTGTCGGAAAGGATATAGGTGTATGTAGAATAGTTTTTATCCTCGAAATCATCCCACAAGGGTGTAAAAAGGGGCAGGTGGAAGTTTGTAAAGAGGAATAATAATTTCTTAAAAAAAGGACTAGGTATAGGACTTTTATCATTGATGAAAAAGCAGATTGGATTAAAAAGAAGCTACCTAAATTACTAATTCCACGCAGACAAAGTCGCGGGAAAAAGCTAATATGTACCTACATTATCGGAAAAAGTCGTCAAGTTTTCTCAAAGTAGCTATCTAAATACCTAGTTTACCTGAAAGAAAATCAACCTTTTATACCTTTATGATTTATTCAACAAATAACTTACATTACATAGCTGTATTATAAAATAAGTAGGTACCTATTATATATAAAAATACTATGTTACACAGCTCTAGCGCAGTGGGCCAGCATCAGCATTTCATGTACCTACCATCAGCCGCAAAAGTGCGTGGCGACTTTATCAATGAATTTATTCATAATTTCTCCATGCAATTTCGCAGCTCAGTCTACCTAAATAATGTTTTTAAGTAGATACTTACATATTTTTTAATTTAATAGTTTAGGTAATTATAGTACAAAAACTACAAGGTACCAAGACACCTTTCTTATACTGTGCTACTACGGTACTTGACTGAAAAATTCCCTGTATTATATCACTATTGTATAAAATACTATTTTCTTTTCATTTCATTTAACGACTTCTACGCGGACATAAAAGTAGGTAAGTACCTAAATATATTCATAACATCCACTAATAATAGGGAATGGTGGTAGTTTTCCGATGGTGGCGAGGCTTCTTTAACCTTTTCTTCTTTGTTACAGGATACGTTTTTATAAAGGTAGCTGTTGTTGTAGGAGTGGTAATGGGATTGGTAGTAGTTTTAGTAGTAAGTATGGTAGTTGTCTTAGTTGTAGGTTTGGTAGTGGTTGTAGTAGTAGGAGTGGCAGTTGTCTTAGTTGTAGGTTTCGTAGTGGCTGTAGTAGTAAGAGTGGCAGTTGTCTTAGTTGTAGGTTTCGTAGTGGCTGTAGTAGTAAGAGTGGCAGTTGTCTTAGTTGTAGGTTTGGTAGTGGTTGTAGTAGTAGGAGTGGCAGTTATCTTAGTTGAAGGTTTGGTAGTGGTTGTAGTGGTAGAAGTGGTGGTTGTCTTAGTTTTAGGTTTGGTAGTGGCTGTAGTAGTAGAAGTGGCAGTTGTCTTAGTTGTAGGTTTGGGAGTCGTTGTAGTGGCAGGATTGGCAGTTGTCTTAGTTGTAGGTTTGGTAGTGGCTGTAGTAGTAGGAGTGGCAGTTGTCTTAGTTGTAGGTTTGGGAGTCGTTGTAGTGGTAGGAGTGGCAGTTCTCTTAGTTGAAGGTTTGGTAGTGGTATGAGTGGCAGTTGTCTTAGTTGTAGGTTTGGTAGTAGTTGTAGTAGTTTGAGTAGTGGCTGTAGTGGTAGGAGTGGCAGCTTTCTTAGTTGTAGGCTTGGGAGTCGTTGTAGTGGTAGGAGTGGCAGTTGTCTTAGTTGAAGGTTTGGTAGTAATTGTAGTGGCAGGAGTGGACGTTGTCTCAGTTGTAGGTTTGGTAGTAGCTGTAGTAATAGGAGTGGTAGTTGTCTTAGTTGTACGTACGGGAGTCCTTGTAGTGGCAGTTTTCTTAGTTATAGGTTTAGGAGTTGTTGCTTTGGTAATGGTAGAGCTAGTTTTATTAGCCATTATAATAATATGAGTGGTAGCGGGATTGGTAGGTGGTTTGATTGTTGAAATGGTAGTGTGAGTAGGAATTTCTTTAGCAATCGTGGTGCTGGCGATTGTTTTGGTATCAGATGTAATATTAGCCTTACTTGTCTTTTTGATAGTGAGTGTGATAGTTTTTTTATCAGTATTTATTGTGGTAGCCTTTGTAATTATTTTGCTTGTATGCAAAACGTTATTAGTAAATTTTCTAGTTGAATCAATGGAAGTCGTAGTGAAAGGGACCACAGGTGAATATTCAATATCGTTAATTGGCCGATTTGGATTATTTTTTGTAGAAATCGACATGGTAGTGAGAATAGTAATTGGATTGGTAGTTTTTACCTTAGCGTTAGTCAATAATGCAAAGCGGGCTGGTTGAGTCGGGATTGTAATATTTGTACGTGGACGGTCAGAACGGATGACATCACGCGGCTGTTGAGTAATTTTATGATGCAACATAATTTTACTTCTAACAGTAGATACTCCTCTGTTTTGAACAAGATTTTTAGTCCTTTTTGTACTTCGAGAATTCTCAGTAAAATCGTTTTTAATATTTCGAGTGATTGCCATTTCAGCGGTTTTCTTCTGGTAAGGTGGCAACGTATTAGGAATTATATGTGCTATTATATCTAACCGCTCTCTGCTTCTATAATACAATTTAGCAGTTGTAGCCCAAATTTTCGAAGTTCGGCTATCTTCTGCACGTTGAATCATTATTTGTCTCAAAATTCCAAGTGGAACCCAATGGCTAGGTACTTCAGCTTCTATAGGATTTTTGAGAAATATGATAGGATCCTGTGCGGCATTAGGCCATCTGGTGTCTTCACCGTACACTGATGCATATTTCCATGCTAACAGCAGGATTGTTATTAGCACTGAAAAAGTTATTATAAATAGGTACGTTTTAATGAGACTGATATTTAGCTGACTGTTAGACGAATTCATTCATAAAGTGGCCACGTTTTGGGGCTGGGTTATATATAGAACTAAAGACAAATCAAACTAAATACAAATATTCATGATGATGCTGCAGGTATTTAACCAAAATTGTATTACTTACTGTCAAGTTATGCAGGTCAACATAACATCTATCGTTTTTAATATCCAAATATTCTGACATTCGCAGTACACTTTTCTAATGCCATCGTCATCAGAAGGATTCACATATCCAAAATATAACCCAGTAAAACAGGTTTCGTGAAATACCGACGATAAGTTGATATGAACATGTTTGCAGGCAGCGAAGCAGAAAAATCGATTTAAGGCTTTAATGAATTTTATGGCCACAGTTACAAAGTCCTCCCAAATCATGGAATGCATTAGATATTTGCACACTTTTTTGTACATACACATCTTGAATATTGGTATCATTTTGCACCTACGAGTAGATGCATACCTACTTTGTCTGGATTGTAAATTAAGCTAATGTATAAATTGTGGGAAGTCTGAAAACGTAATAATTCACACACGAATTTAGACCTAGTCTTTCTCGTGCAATAGAAAGGACAGATTCATTCGATGTTTCCCTGTTCCAAAATGTATGGAAGAAAACACTGGTCCTCAAAGAGTTTTGTCCAATGTCGCCGTACTTACATTTTATAGATAACTCTATTAATTAACGGACGAGATTAAATTACTATGTGAAACATTAATTTTATAATAATTATGTGACTTTAATTAATGATAAGTCTCTTCATGGAAATGAATCTTATCAGTCGGAAGAAGTAGAAATGTGATGTAAATAAGATTATTTTACTTGCTACGGGCTACGGCGTAGTACCCATTTGTGCCTAGAGTAGTAGCGGCATTCTTGTGTACCTACAGGGTGGATTTTCTTTTTGGGTCAGTGAGGGCAGCTACCAGATCCCGTGCTGCTACAAGAAAACGGTCTAAGAAGACCTTCCCTCGATTTCAAATTAATGAAGATTGGCGTTTACAGATTTTGGAAAAAACATACAGGGTGCGAGAAAAAGGTCATTTTTGACAAACTTTTTTTTTGATGCCAAGCGATCCCATTCCTATTAAGGATCAAAAGCTTGTATGGAACCAAAAAAAAATTTCCGGCTAGAAAAGCCACAAATCGAGGCAAACTTTTCCCATACAATTTGTATGAAAATGAAAACTTTTATTTTTCACATGCTATTTTTGTATGCCAATCGATTCCATTCCTATCCAGTATCAATAGTTTCTTTGGGGTCAACTTACGGTAATGTACTAAAAAGCCACAAATTAAAGAAAACATTTTCCATACATTTACTATGGAGAAAACGTGAAATTTAATTCACATTTTTCTATCTGGCCAATCAGTCCTGTTACATTTAAGGACCATAATACTGTATGAAGACATTGCTGTAGGACTGATGGGCGAGATAGAAAATTGAGAATAACATTTCACATTTTCCCCATAGTAAATGTATGCAAAAAGTTTTTATTAATTTCTGGCTTTTTAGTACATTACCGTAAGTTGACCCCAAAAAAACTATTGATACTGGATAGGAATGGAATCGATTGGCATACAAAAACAGCATGTAAAAAATAAAAGTTTTAATTTTCATACAAATTGTATGGGAAAAGTTTTCCTCGATTTGTGGCTTTTCTAGCCGGAAATTTTTTTTTGGTTCCATACAAGCTTTTGATCCTTAATAGGAATGGGATCGATTGGCATCAAAAAAAAAGTTTGTCAAAAATTACCTTTTTCTCGCACCCTGTATGTTTTTTCCAAAATCTGTAAACGCCAATCTTCATTAATTTGAAATCGAGGGAAGGTCTTCTTAGACCGTTTTCTCGTAGCAACACGGGATCTGGTAGCTGCCCTCACTGACCCAAAAAGAAAATCCACCCTGTATACATACGAAAGGAGATTATTTTTTAGAAGAAAAGGATAAGAACTGATTAATTAACCATAGATTTAAAAAAAACTCCTTGATTATTGTGTTGCAAATTTGGTGCCTGCCCCGGGCGCCATTTCATCTAGCTACGCCCCGGATACAAAATCAGCCCGAAAATAAAGTATGTATCCCAATTTTTCGCTCCTACTGACCCAGATGCCCAGTCCGACTTTATGAATGTGACTCCGTCATAAATTTCACAGGTTTTACTGTCTTATCCACAAAAGACAAACTATACTTAGTTTAGTTTAGGCATTTACTGACTGTCAAGTTATTTATGTATTAACATTCACACCATCACTAGGTAATTGGTAACTTGTGCAGTTATTGTTAATAAGGATTTTTTGATGCATAACCATGATTGCCAATATGCAATAGTACATTATATACCTAAGTGAATATTAGCGTGTTAACACTGTTAAATAAAATTGTGTTGTCGAATAGGTACCGATGAAGTTATTGAAACATTTCGTGGCCAGTGAAGCATAGAAATCGATTTAATCCTTGAAAGACTTTTATGATTTAAAAGCTTCTTTGACATCCGCAATTAATGGCATTGGCACTGATGCGATTTACCTCCGTTTTCCTGTTAATTATTTTTTACGGCGATTAATTAACAAAACAACAGTGGACGAAGAGGGGCGCAAGTTACGGGGCCCATTTCCCAAATCCATAAATATGGCATGTTCCGATATCTTAGGAAATTACTTTTTCACCTCAGCAGCTCGAACAAGGGTACTTTGATTCTTAAAAACAGTGAGCAAAATGCGATTTTGCTCACTGAGTGAGACAAAATGACATTCAAGTGACCTTGATTGTCAAATGTCATTTCAACATGCGGGGTCTAATAAAAGTTCGAAATACTTGGGTTCTATTATCTCTGTCCCTTTCACACTGTTAGCAAAGAAACAGACAAAAAAAAGTTAAAACGACATTGAACGGTATATTCACGGTTTATAATAGACCCCCGAAAAACTTCAGACCGCATCGTTCCAAACCACGTACGAGTATGAATTCTTAATAATTAATAAATAAAAATAAAGTTTAAGATTTCATAAAACCTGATAAAATACTATATTTTAGGTATTTTATTGTACAATTAAAATAACGAACTCAAAAAATACACAGATCATCACGCAAAATTAATTATTTTACTTTTAAGAATTTCTACCATAGTTGACAAATAGTACGTATCCGCAATTCGGACCGTATCTTACAAAGATTTTTTTTGTTGTCAAAGTTGGCGATTGAAGTGTCAGTTAATGTTTGTTATTTCTATATTATTTTACTGGAATTTATTATTACGTTTTGTTTTTGTGTTCCATTGCGGTAATTAAACTTAATTGTTTGTATATCTTAAGAAAACATGAGTGCAGGTATTAAGTGATGAAGAAGGATTACATTTTTCAAGTTGTCTAATAGGTATGTTCTCACTGCGCTGAGGTGAAAAATGTTGTGTACTACACGAGATCAAAGTTATTTACATCTCGTGCGCTTTTGAGTCCCTTACTACGCTCAAGATTCTAAATTAGATTCACTCGCTACGCTCGTGAATCTATTATAGAATCTTTCGCTTGCACGGGACTCAAAATAAGCACTCGAAGAAATATCAAACTTTGATCACTTGTTGTACAAATAACTATTGTCCTTTATGTTGGTAATTAGGAAAAGTTGATTTTAGCAAGCAATTCGATTTGGATCAGATCGTATATCGAAGAGTGCGATATCGTTTAAAATGTAATAAGTAGTAACAGTAGCATATACCTACATTATATACAATTGAAGACAAAATATAGTCCCTCAATGTATGCATAGGTACTCGTACAGATAGGTACAGAGAAGTGAGCACACACAAAGGTTACACCTACAAAGGTTATATGTAATAGTTAGCAAGCAAAGTATATTTAAGTGTACTAAATATTTATTATTTATTTATTTATTTAAACTTTATTGCACAAAGATATACAATGATGTACAAATGGCGGACTTAATGCCAAAAGGCATTCTCTACCAGTCAACCATAGGGCCAAACAGAAACAACACTAAGTGCCTTTAACAATATTTTTATTAACATCTAACAATAAATTACAACATTTCCACTAATTGTCCCACTTCTTAGACACGTCGATGTACTCGCCGTCTGGAGAGTCGTAGCCTTTGATGGGTGGGGTCGCCACGGGCCCCTTCACTGAGTACGGTATAAGTTGCAGATCAGGCTGGAAAAACAATATGAAAATTAATTGAAAGCAACAGGCGTATATGGCCTAAGTCGGTTTTCATATTGGTTAGACACGTTTGTCCTATATCGCTCCGTACTGTCGTATAGCGCTATATCGCTCCCACACCTGAACAGCTTGGGGGTCCGCATCAGTGTTAAAGCCTGACCAGGAATATGTGATCACGCGCCATGTTGCGGAATTTCACTGGAACGATTTTTTTCATACTGTACTGAACTGTCACCCTATACATGAGAAAAATAGCGCCGTCTTGACAAGGATCATATATTGCTGGTCACGCTTTATAAACACAGTACCTAATGTTGTATTATTTTTGTCTTCCTACACACACAGCATGTTAATTTGGATAGGTTCTTTAATATTACTATAGTTTCTCCAATAAAAATACTATATTAGACTGAAGCACACAATGCCAAAGGAGCCAGATGGGAGGACTAACTTAAACTGACAGCAGGCGCGAGATGGAGGCAAGTGCCTCGGAACAGAGCCCAATGTAAAAACATATTTCATCTATAAGGTATTTTTTTAAATTAATCCCAGGCAAAAGGCTCTTGAAGGAACTATCATATGGACCATCATAGGACGCGAGAGGTATAATTCAGAATAAAAGGGCTTAATATAATAATAGAACAGACTAACATGTGATTTTTTTACATGGTACTATTTTTTGTACATTTAATATGCCACTAAATTGATGTTATAATTTGCTTTGCCTAAATTAATCAACAACACCAAAAAAAGCATCCCTGATACTACTTATACATTTTTTTTTATTAGTCTGAAATGCAGTCCTCACCATAATTGCTTCATCATACAAGTCCTCGGAGACTTCATACAACTTATCCAGGGCCCTCCGTTGAGATGCCATGATCCTATCAATTTGGGCAACAGTGGCAATGTACTCCTCGCGTTTGTACCTGGCCCAGTCCTTTTGGAGCAGAGCTCGAGCTTCTACTTCTTCTGCTGATAACTTTGGCTCTGGACGCTTTCTTTTTCTGAAAAAACAAGTATTTTGATAAAGTACCAACTCCACTTAGGCTGCTTACAGACGAGCGACAGTACGCGACACACTGTCGGCGACGGTCGCTGACGACCGCCTGCGACGGCTATCGGCGACGGTCGGTGACTGTCGGCGACGGTCGGTGACTGTCGGCGACGGTCGGCGACTGTCGGCGACGGTCGGTGATAGCTGTCGCGGCGTCGCTCTTGTGTCACAGCACGCAGTCTTCGATGTGTAGTTCAAGAAAGAGCACGTATTTTCTTTTTCAAAATGACTAATGACGATTTTGATGCTGATGCATTATTGTTTAAAGAAAATACGTGCTATCTCTTGAACTACACATCGACAACTGCGTGCTGTGACACAAGAGCGACGCCGCGACAGCTATCACCGACCGTCGCCGATAGCCGTCGCAGGCGGTCGTCAGCGACCGTCGCCGACAGTGTGTCGCGTACTGTCGCTCGTCTGTAAGCAGCCTTACCATTAATGAAAATATCAAGGCTCCAATCTCAGACAAAATTAACTTGGTCCCAATTTAAGGCTTGCTCTAGGCCTTCCCGACATCAGTGAAATCTAGGTCATTCTCAGTTTGAACAGATTTGCATTTGGTTACTTTGAAATTGATTATTTACAACAATTTAAACATAAATATCACTTAAATAAATGCACTTACCAGGATTCAGACTGAACCATTAGCTTCATAATTATGCAGGGTCACTACCAACTAGACTAAATAGCCATTTATTGATTTCAGGATTGGTCTTTGTATCAAAATAAG
This sequence comes from Cydia amplana, assembly GCF_948474715.1. NCBI lineage: Eukaryota > Metazoa > Arthropoda > Insecta > Lepidoptera > Tortricidae > Cydia > Cydia amplana. Next base: position 8,654,495 of record NC_086085.1, read on the forward strand.
GAAAATTATTATTTAGTCTAATGATGAAAATGATTTAAGGCCCATAAGTTGCTTTTAACCCTTTATATAATAATAATAATCTAGCCTATATACGTCCCACTGCTGGGCACAGGCCTCCTCTCATATGCGAGAGGGTTTTGGCTATAGTCCCGCTATCCATGCTAGCCCAATACGGATTGGGGACTTCACATACACCTTTGAATTTCTTCGCAGATGTATGCAGGTTTACTCACAATGTTTTCCTTCACCGAAAAGCTAGCGGTAAATATCATATGATGTTTCGTACATAAGTTCCGAAAAACTCACTGGTACAAGCCAGGATTTGAACCCACAACCTCCAGATTGAAAGTCGGACGTCATATCCACTCGGCTATCATCGCTTTTTACATCCACATATGCACATGGTTACAGTATAATATAGACCTTCATGCATTCCAATAAGGTTTACAATGGGGCATTATTTATTAAACAAAAGTGTATTATTTATTTTTAAAGCCTAATAAAAAAATATATTTTTATTTTTATTTATATTACTCCAATAACGAAATATTATTACTGTGACTTACTTTATCTGATCCATGAGATGTAATGGCACTTCCAACTCATCTATTGGTTTGAGCTGTCTTGCATTCTTTTCAAGCCTCCGGATCTGCTTTTCTATTTTTTTTCGGCGACGTTCTTCACGCGCCTTCACTATGGCTGGATCGATTTTTTTCTTTTTCTTCATTGGTTCCGCACTTAAAAGATATGATAAAAGTTTTAGTATTATTGTAGATATATTTAAACGAGCAATTCATGTATATTTATTTATTTATATGTATATAAATATTTCGGGGATGTTTTCCGAGCAAAGCTCGGTCTCCCAGATATTTGTAGATATATGAGAGGACTAATACAGCCCACATAGGTACGCAAGACTTACTTGCTACTTACCATTCTTACTTAACTTACCATAAATAATCAGTTACTTTGAATTGAATGGCTGTTGTCGTGGAAATATTACGAGTTAGTTGTACCTTAGCCGCAGGGCATATCGACAATCTGAAAAATAACTCAGGGTGAGATATTACAGTAAACAATACGATTTGATCATAAATTATAACTAAATGAATAAATTTGCACCTTGAGAATTGTCTTAAAATAGAAAAATTAAACATTTTTATAACTGTTCCGGGTAAAGTCTAAAAACTAGTGGTTTTTATTATATTTTAATCTAAAGAAATTAGAATTACACTGCAAATGCAATAGAGGTTATGTTAGATCGTAGATCTGTCAAAGAGATGTCATTTTGACAGAACGGTAAAAGTCTGTTCAAGATAAGTACAAAAACGCTGTAGAGCAGTGTCCAGACGGGACAATTTAACGCAGTCTATAATTAAATTGTCAATTTATAGCCAGCCAAACAAGTTTGTCAGTAGAAAAAGGCACGAAATTGCTTGACAGAGTATAATTTGTGTATTGTGGACGTAAAAATAAAATAGGAATGTTGACTACCTACTGTATTTATTTAAAATATAAGGTTGCGTTTCCACCAGAGATGCGCGAGGTAGCTGAGCGGTGCGAGGATTTGAAGCGGCGCTTTTCAAATAAGCGAGCGAGGTGCGGTGATAGTGTTTCTTCCGTACCTCGCTACACATTCCTCGCACACATCCTTCCCTTGTTTTGTATGTAAGTACAAAAAACTCGCTCCGCTGAGCTGTTTCCACTAGAGCTGCGCTGAACGAGGATAGGTAAATGAACTGTTTCTATTGGTCCATGACAAACACGTCCCTCGCTACGCATCTTCGCACATCTCTGGTGGAAACGCAGCCTAAGTGTTCCTAGTTGACTACGGAACACGGAACCCTAAAAATGAATATTTACGTGAATAGTAAGGGAATTACCGACTTCTAAGCTGTTTATTACGAGTAGATAATGACTAAGATCATCTAAGATTATAGCCTGACCAGTAATATATGATAATTGTCAAGAGGGCGCTGTTATTCTCATGTATAGGGTGACAATTCAGTGTAGTATGAAAAAATTAGTTCCTGTGAAATTCCGCAACATGGCGCACCCTCAATAGATCCTGGTTCACCTTATAATATCAATTCGGAATATACGGACCTATTTATCATACCTATTTAGTTAAATTCGGTAATGCAGTTTAGTATAAGCAGGTACATAGTTGTAAGTAGGTACTTACACTCAAGTCAAGGGTGTCAAGTTTCGGCGGTTCCGCGGCCGGTTCCCTGACACTGCGGGGTTGCGTAAGGCATCGCAATCATAACGTGTTTCTTAGTGTTTAGAAATATTTTTATAATATGTATGCTAGTTTTAAGGTATTTATGTATGGGCCACTAGTTGCCTGAAATAAACGATTTCATTTCATTTCATTTCATAAACCTAAAAAGGAGTAGATAGATGATAGTACATATATATACATATATAGATATGACGTAATTAAGTTTACTTTTGCGTTAAAATCATTGCATTCCAGCAAGATGCAAACTTAGCTCAACCTGGTTGCAGGTGTGTCAGTAAGAACCTACTTACAAATAATAAAATAAATAGATGATGGATTCTCATCTAGTACCTCATCTGGCCAAGTTGATATTCTTATTTGGTGGCCAACTTTTATTGCAAGTTGTTCATCATTAATTTATAAATTTGTACTTAGATCTCATTCAGCGAATAGTAAGTACCTACTATTCTTTACCTAAGTATCTATTCTTTGGCTGTATTTTATTTGCACAATAGCATCAAATTTGTATTCAAATCAGGGCACTAAAGCGCGCTCATTACAGTAATTGGCAATAACAGGCAACATCAACTAGGTAACTACCTATGTGGGTAACCGCTTAAAAAAAGTGTAAGTAGATATAACAAACTACCATCAGAAAGAAAATCATTATTTGTAAGGTCCCGTAAGTCGTTTTTACCAAGAATATACGAACAGGGCCTTCCGTAATTTCAAGAAATCGCGTATCATTATACTAATGACGATATTATTCAAATGCACGAGTCACCATAGCAGGCACAAATAAAACAGCCATAGGAAAGGTCCGCTCGCCATCGTCAAGTAATGCGGAAAGTCAGAAGAAATCATAACAGTCTCCTGCGCTGCCTACGGATCCACAAATATGTAAATCATCTCATTAAAGTAAACAAAACTCTAAAGCAAGCTTTATCCTCGTTCCTTAAGATGCGGAATATTTGGCATACACTCATTCGTTAGCCAGTTACCGGTATTGACATGCGCGTCCAGTGGGCCATTATACGATCTAAAAAGATAAATTGTGAAGCGGTATTTGAGATTCATAAGCCTAAGCGCCAACAGTGTTTATATACAAGTAATGGAGAACAACACAGCATCACCTATTATGGAATTTGTGACTAATGAGACTCTCATTAAGCGAGTGGCTAACTTCTTCAACGTTAGTGTAGCGAATGTGACAAACCAAAGTGTAGTGCAGCAAGAGACACTCTTCGATTTGTACGAAGCCTACAGGACGAAGGAAAAGGAGCAGTTGATTGCGTACAAAAGTGTGGCATACGTTGTCGGTACATTGATAATTCTAAGTAATTTAATTGTTGTTATATCCAGCGGCCTGATACTACGACGAGGTACGTCTTCGATATGTTTTCTGTTTGATGATAGCCAAGGTCAAGCAGGCGCGAGTGTACCTGGGCGTTTTTTTTTTGTTGTCCCCTACACTTTTTTTTTCAAATTTGGGATATTTATGTTATTTCTACTGATTCTGAGTAGAAATAACATAAAAAATCCCAAATTTGAAAAAAAGTGTAGGGGACAACAAAAAATAAAAACGCCCACCTATGCTATCAAGCTTTAATTTATTTCATATCAACTTACAATTTCAATCCAAGATCAATTTTGACACGGTAACTGTTAGGTTCTAATATTTTAGTTAAATAAACTTTACGAGGTGACATGTTGACATTACTTCTGTTACTTATATCAAGGGCACACGTTCAGGCTCAACGAACTAATAGTTTAGGTCAACTGTACCAGGCGTGTCTCACTCCGCGATTTCGTCGCTTTGCTACAGGTAGCTAAAAGTACATCCGTTCGGCCCCAATTTTGGGGAAAGCCATAAGCCGCGCGTGGCGCTGTCGCCACCTAGCGGCCATATCTGTGCTGATCGTAACAGACGCGTTTTGTTAGAGAGTGAGTCTTCTGTACTTAGTATAGTACTATTATTTATTCTGCGACTGTACTTAATGAAATTCTTTTGAAGTGACATATTTACCAGGATCCTTTAGGTATATATATGTAGGTATACTTAGGTATAATTCATAAATATGTATGAAAGTGACGTAATTCGAAAGAATACATCAGTGGCATTTAGCTAAACTTTGTATATGTATTTAAGATTCAATGAAACTCGATTAGGTACTCTGGTATGTGATCACTAAGAAAAAATCTGCCAAGAGCATATGGGGCCAAGCTCGTGTAGTACGGTTCCGTAGTTACCCGGCCGTCACAGTAAGTCGTTAAAACTGTGCTTAAAACCAATGCCCTCTTAAGTCTAAACTTAAATCGGGCCCAAAGACTTGCTTCAATAAAGTCCCACAGTATTGAACTATTGATAGCGCTAGCGGATCGCCAATAAACGCTGCAAATTGTGTTAAAAGCATGAAAATCGGTACGATTGATCTTTAAGCCATTTGAATCAATTTAGCCCGAAGTACCAAAAAAAAAAAAAGGAGAGGTGTCATCTCTTTTTGTATGGGATAAAAAAAAATTAAAACCTATCGTGTATGGTATTAAAGGAAAGGTCTTTCTGAGCCGATTCTAAAAATATATCACATCATTATATTTCAGTCATATTTTTTAAATTATAATAAAAATAATTTAACAAACATACCAAGTTTGGGCTTCTCCACTCTTGACATGAACAGTATAGGGTTGAGTGTCCAAGGAATTATTTCGTTAAAACGACAAGAACGATATGTAATAAAAATATTTAAAAAAAGATAAGTAAGTTCTTTATAGAAGCGAGTAATTTAGGCTCACGGCAAGACTGGGATTTCAGTAAGGGTAACTATGAACTTTTGTATGAACTGGTCTCTGCAGCAAACTGGCAGGATATACTTCAGGCTAAAAACGTCGACACTGCAGTAGACTTATTCTATGATAAAGTTTATGGCTTTTTTGATAGATGTATACCCATAAAACGTCGCGCGAAGGGGGTCAGTAGACGCTACCCGGTTTGGTTCACGCCTGATCTCATTGCTGACATAGCACGGAAAGCTAGTATCCACCGGACCTGGAAGGCTACTAACAACATTGCAGCTTATAACGAGTTTGCACAGCTTAGAAGGGATATTAAAAAAAGAATTGCTTTGGCGTATGACAGCTACATTGATAAAATTCAAATTAATGTGAAAAGGGATCCTCGCTCGTTATGGCAGCATATTGATAGTCTCAAGTCGAAGGGTGGGTTTGCTGGTGAAGTCATGTTCGAGGGAAAGCGATTCGCGGGAGCGGAGGCGGCGGTGGCTTTTTCTAGGTTTTTTTCGGGCGTCTTCCTGCCTGAGGTCCCACTATTGGATGTGAACTTGCTTCAGGACTGCGGCCGGAACCATTCGCAGTGTATTAATATTTCTAATATATCTGAACAGGAGGTGGTTGCTGGCATAAAACGGTTAAAGGCCGTGAGTTCTGTTGGTCCTGACAATTTTCCAGCATACATTGTCAAGGGGTGTATGGAGCAGTTGAAAGTTCCCATTCAGTTCTTATTCAACCTGGCAATTTCAACTGGCACTTATCCGAAGCTTTGGAAGATAACAAGAGTGCGGCCTATTCCAAAGACTAGCGACACCGCTGATGTTGAAAACTATAGGCCTATAGCTGTACTTCCCACATTGGCAAAATTATTCGAGTCGATAGTGCATAAAATATTAGCAACACAATTGAAACCGCATTTGAGTGATGCTCAGCATGGCTTTAGAGCAAATCGCTCGGTCGACACCAACCTGTTAACTCTAACGGCTACTATCTCCGAGCATCTTGATAGGGGCACCCAGGTCGACGTTCTATACTTCGATTTCAGAAAAGCTTTCGATCGAGTGGATAACGACATACTTATGAGAAAGTTAAATGACTTAGGCTTCTCGCCAAGGTTGCTTGCTTTCTTCGCTAGTTATTTGCGCGATCGTCAGCAGTACGTTCGTTATGGGTGTTTCGTCTCGGCTCCTTATCATACCAGGTCTGGGGTCAGTCAGGGGTCGATACTTGGTCCGCTTTTATTTGGACTCATGATTGATGACTTGGAATCTGTCGTCAAGCATGCTCAATGTTTGTTATACGCTGATGATTTGAAGCTTGTGTATGGGGTAAAGAGTAGAGCGGATTGTGTCTCTCTTCAAGAGGATATTATCTCAGTTACTAACTGGAGTATAGCCAATAAGCTGCTTTTTAATACGTCAAAGTGCTCTGTGTGCACGTTTAGCCGTTCTGCAACCCCTTTACTTGAGCAGTATACGTTGGGAACTGAAGTGATCGCCAGGGTCTTTTCCGTAAAGGATCTTGGCGTGACCTTTGATGAACGCCTGAGCTTTCACGAGCATATTCGTACACTAGCGGATAGTTCTTTTAAGAGACTAGGCTTTGTGATCCGCAGTGTTAAGGACTTCTGGGACATTGGAGCCATAGGGATGATTTACAGCGCATTGGTCAGAAGTAAGCTTGAGGCCTCGGCAATCATCTGGCACCCGTACGAGCCCACTTATGCCTTGCTTCTGGAGAAGATCCAAAAGGCATTCCTAAGATTCTTTTTTAAAAAAAGATTTGGGTATTATCCTTTTATGTATCCAACAAAATATTTACTCGGGTGCCTCGGATATAATTCTTTAGAGGTAAGGCGCAACAACAAATTGCTGACCACTGCTTGTCGCATACTGCGCGGTGAGTCCGACTGTCCGGAGCTTGTGGCTCGAGTCTTACGGCTGTACGTCTCAGACTTGCCAAAAGTCACTTTGAGACCGCGAGCGCGTCCACTGCTGGCAGTGCCGGCGGCGCGCACGGTCTCGCATAGGAATTCGCCGCTCTTTCGTGCGCTGACGCTGCTCAATGCGCTCCTGACATCGGCACCTGAATGTGACTTGTTTGCTTGGAGATGGGCGACTGTATGCCGTGAATGTCTAAGGTTCTGCGAGTTGATGGATGACAGGCTGTCTAGTACTTGTGTTTAATTTATTATCTGTTAAATGTTTTATGTGTTTGTATACCTACTGGGTATTCTGTAATGTTTTAATTTCTCGGTGTATTGGCTTGTCTGTAATGCCGTGTAAATATATTGTTAAATAAATAAATAAAAAAAAAAAAAAAATAAATAGAACTCAAACCAAGAATGTGTTAAAAGACACCGTCGAATGTTTGATGGAGGGCATACAACAAAATTTACGACAGGAGCTTCTCCCCGCTCCTAGAGAAATGATGAATTTACCTACTTACTAATAAATAATTAAACAAATTTCAATAAATTATAGAAAAACAATCCGCCAGCTTCGGTAACATTATAAAATTAATATTGTTTTGAATTTGACAAATCCGTTACACAGCACAGGCCTTGGCTAGGTCTCTTTCTTAAGATATCAATTTCTTATTTTAATATGTATTTATTTTGAGTAAAGTCACTTTCTAAGAACGTCACTCACCTACCAATTATTTTTAACGTTTTTCTTAGCTTTTAATCGCAACCATTCAACCACGTTAGAAGAAGTGACATTCCGAAAGTGACCTCCTATATTTAAGAAAGTCACCTTAAAACACCATAAACGTTTCCAGGTCAGCAGCCAAAGAGCACCTACCTCCTGCTAGGTAATGTGTCGCTGGCGGACACCATCATCGGCACGGCCATCATCTTCGGGGCTGTCATTGACAACTCCATGGCCTCCAATCCGCTCTGCATATTTCAAATTGGTAAGTCTAACAAATTGGAGGTACTTAAGATAAGAAAAGAAAAGATAAGATAAAAGACAGTTTATAATAATTATAATAGCTTAATAATATAGGTACCTAATCAGTAAGTAGAAGTAAGCTGGTCTGGTAAACCGTTAAGAGAGATCCGATAGATATATGTAAATCTCTGGTCACACAGATTACGGTTAGCCATTTGTATCAGTTTAATTTAAAAGTAGGTAAAGCAATTAAATGCATAATTCATAAAGCATAATATATTTATCTGGACGGTTTCTTTCGAAAGGCATTTAATACTGACGTAATAAAGATACGGAGGTACCAGGACTACCAGGTACCAGATTCTATGTCAGGTTTTTCCACATACATCTAGTTTGTATACCTACATGTTTTAATTATAATGGTTCCGAAAAACAGGTGCAGACAGTTGACAAAACAGTAAACTCGCGTAGATATAGTTCATTTTTTTAGCATTAGAAAGAAGGTAAGCGATCTTGACATGTCTTTTAATTGAAAAACGCTTTTTAAAAATCAGTAACTATTATTTACGAAAGCAGAAGAATATAAATGATCGTATTAGATTCATGATTGTTACATATTTGCCGTGACTTATTTTAAAAACGTGTTTTTCAATTAAAAGACACATCAAGATTGTTTACCTTTTTTCTAATGCTAAATAAAACGAACTATAGTTACCTAAAAATATCAGTAAGTGTAAGGCCTGAGTGGACGCTCGAACCGGAGCGTTCGGCGGGGCGTGCAGCGTGGCGTCGGGGTCTAACAGTGCAGCTATTTATCAAATGTTATAACGATTTGTTTGCAAGCAAGAAATTTATGACGAATAGACGAGATAGTGACGTCACTAGCTACTTAAAATCTTTAGGTAGGTAGCCAATAATGATATGTGTTACTTAATACGTATGTTTGATGCTTAAAACATCAGTGTAATGATTATATTTCCTACTTCCACACTGCCCAGTGCACTCACTAAGTACATCCAATACATTAATACGAGTTTATTACCTAAATGCTAGTAGGTACCTACGGATAAAACGAAGGCCAATGATAGAGGACCTTCAAAGCTCCGGATTTGACACCTATGTATATTGAGCGAAAATTAATGGTGAATGCGACAGTCTGTATTTTATCATACAATACAATACAATACAAATACTCTTTATTGCACACCTCATTACAGAAAACAATACGGATAATACAGGAAGAAGAGGTTAAACAACAGGCGGTCTTATCGCTAAAAAGCGATCTCTTCCAGACAACCTTTAGGTAGCGGAAATTAATAAATTTATGTCATTTATAAATTTCAGCATTTACTTACCAACGTCATTTACATCTCCAGGTATGATCGTGTGCCCAGCGATTGTGTCCATATTCAGCGTTGGGCTGATAGCCGTAGACCGCTATTTCTACATACTACACGGCTTATACTACCAAAGATACTTTAACACTACAAGAGTCAGGATTGCCATTGTTATCATTTGGATGATTGGTAAGAAAATACGTACTTATATTTCTTATATTATGTTTATGTTTTAATTTGAAAGGAATATTTTAAGGATTCGTCGCCTGTATTCGAACTCACGACTAATTTGGAATTTGGATAAGGCGACTGCATTCCTACCAACGTACCAACTGAGCTACCGAAGCCTGTATACCAGTAGCAGAGCTGAGGACTTGAATCCCGTTTGAGGCGATGAATTGTTCAAAATGTTCCTTTAATATTTATCGTATGGCGGTTACACACTAGTTTAAAAATATATATTACAGGAAGTATTGAAAATTGATATAATAATATCAACTAAGTCACTTTGAAATTGTACATATATATAATAACTAAGTCACTTAGGTATTCGTAACTTCCAGAGATATTGCCCTTACGTGGAAAATAACACTAACACGGTAAGAGTTGGTTGCACCAAACCGTCTTTCATCGTTAAAGCGTTTAAGTACATACTACATTTTATTGTATGGGAGGTTCACTGCTGAGGTGCTGAGTGACGTTGATCAGTCCGCTAAATGTGGTTGTTGCAACTAGCCCTAAGTTAGTAAGCTTAATCCAAACTCAAATCACGTATTTTTGGACTTTGAATGTACCCGTCAATGACTTAAACTCTTTGTAGGTACAGCGAGCTGCAAAAGTGCATACCCACTTTATGAATGGAATTCATTCATAAAGTGACCATGCACTTTTGCAGCTGAGCGTACATGTACAGTATCTTGGCTTGTTCTATATGCTATTATAAGTAGGTAATCAATGCTTTTTACACGACTGCCCAAAAAAAGGAGTGTATTGTTTTCTTATTTGTGCTGTGTAAATGTTGTGTGTTAACTTAACGCAGAGTATCTAACGTTTTGCAGGTCTCATCCTCGGATTTATGCCGGCCACCGGATGGGTCAATAACGAGCTAATATACACTAGATGTTACTACCACGCACTCTTCCCTGGCGCACTCATACTTTTTAACTCCTCCTTAAGTTTAATACCTATGATACTTGTGACTATACTCTATTCTATAATACTAGTTCGTGCTCTTAAGAACGTCAAGGAGATAAAAGCAGCTGAAAAAGCCGTTAATTTTCATTCTAATTCTAATGAGACACCAAAACTTAGAATATATCGAGGAAATACTAACCTCAATAGAACTTTCCCGACTAAACCCCAAAAAACCTCAATGAGACGGTGTGCGTCTTTTAATGCTATATGTGATAACTCGAAGAAAAGGACATTTACAAGAAAAAGTGAAAAATCTAAAAGCATTGGTGATCTTTATAATGATAGTTTTAATGGCACAGATGACGGTTCTTATAATAATAACTTAGAAAATAGCAAAGAAATCCTTAGGAGTCAGTACGAAGACTCCAAGTTAAGTGTTTTCACTATTGAATCGAACTATTCTATACCAAGCATCCCATCCTCAAGTTCAAAGTCAAAACGATATGCAAATAAATCAATAATGAATAAGTTTTGTAAAGAAAAGCCCCCACCGAAGCCAAAAGAAGCTAACAAATGGAGAGCTATAACCGTAGTAATGCTCACTACTGGCAGTTTACTATTCACTTGGCTCCCTTATTTTGTTACCGTCACTTGTTTTGTACTCTGTGTAGACAAATTAACAAACCCTAGGTGTATGCAGTATAGAATTGCACTCGGAGGTAGCATACCTACCTTAGCATTTTTAAACAGCATATTAAATCCACTTATTTACGCATGGTGGCATAAAGGTTTCCAAAAAACAGTCCGAACTATGTTCAAAAAATATTGGAATGTAAATGCTTCTTACTTATCTGCTTCTAGCTGCACAATGATCAAGTCCAGGGAGAGTTAGCTAATAGTTAGAACATACTAGGGTAGTAATTCTCCTGTATCCTATCCATGACGAAAAATATTACTTAAGAATAAATTTTAATGTATTGTTTAATGACAATTCTCTCTGTAGAGTTGATTACCTATTTAGAGATATAGTTTATGCGTCGTTGGTTATTCCGTTTTGTTTTTCCCTACGCTACTTAGCACTGGTAGGCCTGGCAGGTATTTGCATTTATTGTATCCTTGCGCTTTTTTCGGTTTTAGGTTGCTCGCTTTTAAGTAACCAAAACCTAAGAATCTACGCAGGTAGACTTTGTGCGGAAAGAGAAGAGTCGTGGAATGTACGGAACCCCATACATTTCACGACTCTTCTCTTTCCGCACAGACTACTGTTTTCTACAGAGGTAACTGCCATCTAACCGGAAGGGAAATCTAGGCCACTGGTTAGATACCTCTCTATATTTTTGTTGACCAAAGAGCAACTGGAAAATACAAATGATGTTTCGTAATTTTTCTTCAGCTGGAGAGTAGGTAACTGACCCCCCCTCTGCATAGAAAGTGGGGAGTCAACTATCTTTGCAGCTACTGTTCCTAGGAAGTCAATCAATACGAGACGGGTTCGAACTGAAAACCTTAGCTTTAGCACTAGACCACCAGTCTATACGACGTAATAAACTATACTTTACCGGTGTTCACTAATAATTATACCTAGGTGTGTTAACGTTGTTTTACGAATACTACCTATTTTGTACCTAAAATCTGGTAGTTTCTTCGCTGCACTATTTGTCTAACACATGATATTTAAAGTCCATGTACCTACAGTTGTGTGCAATATAATAGCAGTGATGAAGATTGTCCGACTTTTTGAATCTACTTAAACAAACAGTCAATAGTAAAATGAAAATTAGGGCAAAACTGTAACTTAAGATCAATTATATGGGATCTTTTTTTATAATTCTTATGCATTACTTGACATTGTTTCAAAATTAACTGTAACATTTACTTAATAATATTGGAAGTAAAAAAAAATATCATGAAAATCGGCTTTTTTACTACCTCGCGGAAATTCTTATAAAAACATAACAACCTACGAAAAAAATACAATTGTGTAATATTATTGTAACTTAGTATTTTGCCTACACATATTGGAAGTAAAATAAGATGGTCTTATAGAAAAGTTTTTTTTTCTGGATGACATAGGTTTAGATGTAAAGCTTTGATTGTAAATAATAGGCAAAATACTAAGTTACAACAATATTACACACAAGTACGTTACAATTTTTATAAGAATTTCCGCGAGATAGTAAAAAAGCCGATTTTCATGATTTTTTTTACTTCCTACCTTTTATTTAAGTAAAGGCTACAGCTAATTTTGAAACAATGTCAAGTAATGCAGAAGAATTATAAGAAAATATCCAATATAATTGATCTAAAGTTATAGTTTTCCCCTAATTTTCACTTTCCTAAGTCTATTATATTGCACACAACCCTAAAGACTACCATAAACAAAATTTTACAGGCATATTTGTCGCAAGCTTACCAGCTATGGGTTGGACAGGCCAGACTTTCACCAACTATAGATGCTGGTATGTTGCACTATTCCCGAGAGCCCTGCTGATCATACTCTCGGTCGTTGTACTATCAGTCATCATTATGGTTTGCGTTTTGTACTTTCTTATTCTACACCGTGCTGTAAAAACTGTTGATAGAATCAGAGAAATCAAAGAAAGCTACAATTATAATATTGCGTTTGTCAACAAAGCGTTCGATACAACTGAAGCTGAAGACAGCCGCTCCAGCAATGTTGACCAAATATCGAAAACGACGGTCACTATAACAATATCTAAAGAAATTAGAAGAGAAAAGGCTGGAAACTCTTTAGAAATGCATGAACTAAGCAAGAAAAATTTAGAAGAAAAGAGAATCGAAAATAAGTTAAAACAAAAATTTCAAGCGATCTCCAGTTACTACGCAAAGGCGAAGGCTATTAATTCGCACCCGAGTAAGTTGAAAGCTGTCAAGACTGTGCTATTGGTTACAGCATGCTTTGTTGGAACTTGGGCTCCATATTATGTATCAATAATTGTTTATGTTAAATGTGATATTATGACCAACGGGTACGACTGCATTCCTCTAGAAATGTTAACATTAGGGCCTTTGTATTTATTAGGAGTAAGCAATTGTCTATTAGACCCTTTAATTTATGCGTGGAGACATTCTGGATTTAAACAAACTCTTAGAAATATGTATTGGAAATATGTATTAAGAAGTTTTAAGTAAAGGTACATTCAGATGTCTTTGAATGGGCCTATATTTTGCTTGTGTAAGTAGTAATATTTAGTAACAAGCACAGAGTGCTTTAAATATGTCAATAAATAACTTATTACAAAAAACATGATGTTTGTTTTACTCGTTTGCCCCCATATCAAGTGAGCTATCACCACATGCACGTATTTATTATTTTTATAGTCTTTATAAAGTCTAATCCAACGATTATTAATCTGATATAGGTAGGCCATGATATAAGCATTTCTTGTGAAAATTAGATATTGCATAAGTAGGTACTAAAGACATTTCGAGGATACTACATATGCATTTTGAAAGACCTATCCAACCGTACCCTACACTGTAGGGTTGAAGCAAAAAAAATTACACTCCCACTTTACGTGTAGGGGAGGTACCCTAAAAAAACGACTTTCTTGGATTTATTGGTTTACTAGCTTTTGCCCGCAACTTCGTCTGCGTGGAATAAGTAATTTGGGTATTGGTCCACCCTATAAATTTCCACCCCATTTTTTACATCCTAAAGGGATGATTTCGGGGATAAAAAGTATTCTATATCCTTCCCCACAGCTCAAACTATCCGCATACCAAGTTTTATCTAAATCGGTTCAGCGGTTATTGATTCCCCATACAAATTTCCACCCTCCTTTTCACCCCCTTGAAGGGTGAGTTCTGGGATAAAAAGCATCCTGTGTCCTTTTTCGGAACTCAAGTGTCTGTATACCAAATTTCAACCGATGGTAACAGACAGACACACTTTCGCATTTATAATATTAGTATGGATATATATCCATGCCCAATTTCAGCTTTCTAACACTAACGATCCCGTGCAAAAAGCCTCGGACAGACAGACAGACGGACATGCGAAATGCATGCTAGTGTTGAGTTTTAGTTGCACAGTAAGCTCAATAAGGCTTATGTTGTTAACAACCGGATTAGATTAAACAATGATAAAAAAGCCAATAACTGTGAATTATCTTGGTTAAAGAAGTTATCATGAATATTATAGGATTTCTTAATCTCTCAATAAATATAAATATTTAAAATAAACTACATACCTACTAATCGCTGCATGACAGTAGTCGTTTGGGTAGAATGGAGCGAACGGTCATTTTCCTTGCGTTCCTGGCATTGGCCTACGGACGGCATGAAAAATACGAAGGGTAAGAAATATTTTATTAAACAATATGTTGCTAACTTTAATTTTCTCACTGTATTTAACTATGGACTAATTTATTTCAGACATCAACTATTCCAAATATCTGGGCCCACCCTGGAAATAGAGTCTCTTGACTCCAAGTTGGATATCCTTTCTGCAAAACCATCCGCGCGCTTGGAAACGGATCAGCTTCAAGCTTTAGTGCGACTGTCTCCTGAAGTAAAACAACAATGGCTGCACTACTTCGACGAGAGACAGATCACGTATAAGAAAGTGATTGATAATCTAGCCGAGTAAGTGATGAAATGTATGAATCCTACGAACCGCTGCTGCTTTAGAGATCTTGAAAGGTTAAAACCGTATGCCGTTTTTTCCCGATTTTTTTTCTTTAGATTAAATACAATTTTGTAAGTTTGAAAAGCTCTTCATTCTGGAAGGAATAAATACGAAAACTCAATGTGTAAAATTACATATGTATAGATAGGACATACGGTGAAATTACACTTAATATTGTACAACATAGGGAACAGCCTATCCTCCAAATTTTATCAAAATCTGACGAATAAAGAAATACGACAACCAAGTACGACGTCCTGTCCTTTGTTTGTCATTGTAATGATTAATGAATCTTAATAATTGTACATAGTTAAGAAATTTAATTCCCACCCTTAATATTAAGTTGATTTTTCTCGATTACCTATGTAAAAAGATAAAGGATCCCCGAAAATTTAAAGGGCCATATGTAGGTGTAAACGTTGTACAATACACGTGCGAAAAGGTAATTCACAACTCGTGTCAATTTATCGCCACTCGTTGCGAATATCCTAATTTTCGCACTTGTATCGTAATGTACTAATTTAACAGCGCTTTCCGTAATGAAGACTCCCAAATCGAAGCTGCTAGAGCATCAGCCAAACGCAGCGGGCGAAACATCGGCTGGGATACGTTCTACAGGCACCAAGAGGTAGGTAACTAACTATTTTTTTAGTAATTTTAATGTAACATATCAATTTAATGCCTACCTACTGCCAATTAAGATCACTCTGGCATTCTGCGACGCAAATTGTTCGCCAGAGCCACCACACCTTCATTTTTGAAAATAATCATAAATATTACCTATAGGTAATGAAATGCTGACGGGTGCACTTCTTTTCACATACGATATATTTTAGCCTCGTGCCCAATGTACATTAGAATGTACACTCAGTTTCGATGGAATGTCAACCTTAATAAAAAACAAAGTAAATAGCAATTTATTTGTCTCGTAAAAAATTTTAACAAATGAAATTCAACCAAATTGAAAATACAACAAGATTCAAACTTCCTTGGCTATAATTTTGTATGGTGGGCGGCACGAGGATAGGGACACAAGAAGAGTAAATATTTATTGAGTTTATCTGTGCGTTTTAATCTAGCCCTATGCTAAATGCTACCTGTGTAGGTACACAGGTAGCATTTAGGTATAGGTATACCAGGCGTGTCTTACTCCGCGATTTCGTCGCTTTGCTACAGGTAGGTAGCTAAAGTACATCCGTTCGGCCCCAATTTTGGGGAATAGAAAGCCATAAGCCGCGCGTGGCGCTGTCGCCACCTAGTGGCCATATCTATGCTGATCGTAACAGACGCGTTTTGTTAGAGAGTGAGTCTTCTGTACTTAGTACTATTATTTATTCTGTGCCTATACTTACTCGTTTCTAGATCAACGACCACTTGGATGAGCTAGCAGCACAGTATCCCAATTTAGTAACCGTAATCAACACCGCCCTCAGTTACGAAGGACGACAGATTAAATACGTGAGGATCTCGACTACACGCTTTGAGGACCTGAGAAAACCAGTCATCATTATCGACGCCATGGTCCATGCCAGGGAATGGGTTACTACTCCGGTAGCCTTGTACATCATCAATCAGTTAGTGGTTAATGCCGTAGACAGTCAAGTAACCCAGGATATTGATTGGGTCATAATTCCGCTCGCTAACCCTGACGGTTACGAGTATACACATGATGAGGTAAGATCTGATTGTGATAACCTTTGCTTTGCCCTTAAAGCTTTTGTAAGTTCACACAATGTCAACATGACTTTGCAATTTTTTTCTATCCATATAAAACCTGTCTCACGTTCAGCCATCGTTTATTTACCTACGTAATGTTTAATCATTTGAAAAACAAACTTTGACGAAACTACCAAGTAGGTACGTGAGTACGTGACTTCTTATAGTAGGTAAAGTAGAAGTCCGAGTGCTCGTCACAATCCCAGTACGTCATTTTTAAACTTACGATATTAGCAATGATGACTTGGGCATTATCATATCGAAGACTGGGACGTTTACCTTAATTTTATTTGGGTTAGGGCATTTTAACACATTCAGTGCCAGCGCGAGCTACGGGAAAAACGGTATGTAGCGAAAAGCGCCTACGAACAGTGAAGTCCCCTAGCGAGTCGCTGGCACTGAATGTGTTAAACCATCATAAAAGGAGCCGAGCCAAGAAATCAAAAGAAAAGTGGTGCCGTTACCCCCACCAGTCTCTAAATCTAGAACAAGTGATTAAAATATGCAGAGGCTCAAAAAGGAAATCGAAGAGCCTTGCTTGATACAATGTCAAAACTCGTCGCGTGTAACCACGTTTATTCCCAAACTTTGTTAATTTAATAAGTATTGAAATCCAACAACTTTTAATAGCAGCAAGTGGTAATTTGCACTAAAAGTATTTTAAATGTCTTACTTAGGATCGCCTTTGGCGCAAGACCCGGTCCAAAGCCCACCCCGGGAGCGAGGAATGCCCTGGCGTTGACGGGAATCGTAACTTCGACCACTACTGGGGCACCTCGGCGGCCAGTGCTGACCCCTGCAGCATCATCTATGAAGGCCCGACTGCCTTCTCGGAACCAGAGACTCGTGTGATCAGAGATGTGGTCAGCCAACATTTGGAGCGCGCCGCTATGTATATTTCTCTGCATAGCTACGGCAATATGTTCCTTTACGCGTGGGGAAATAACGGTAAGCGTATTAAAAATACAATAGGTGTTAAGACTGTTAAGAGGGGATAATAGTGAACGACCTCTTCTCCATACAAATGTAGTCGTCCCTGGATATTGAAGTTATTTATGGAAAATATTTTTAAACAATTATATGCATAATAAGTATATTAACCACAGCTATGCCCGCCGCTCGTTCGATTTTTTTAGATTTTTTTATTACTATAAAAAACATATGTTTTGCTTTGAGCCACGTAGGACAATTAGATATCGAAGCTCGACACAATTAATCCCAACTACTTATCACTTTTAGGTACCCTTCCTTCCAACGGCCTAGCGCTTCATCTTGCCGGTGTGACCATGGCAACGGCCATCGATGCTTTGGCGTTAGACAAAGCTCCCCGCTACGTGGTAGGCAACGCCGCCCAAGTCCTGTACTTCACGACCGGTACATCGCGCGACTGGACCCGTGCCGTGGGCGTCCCCCTGACCTACACTCTGGAACTGCCTGGTTACGAATACTTGTTTGAAGTGCCTGCACAGTACGTCGAACAAATTGTGAAGGAAACCTGGGCCGGTATAGCGGCAGGAGCACATTACGTCAGGACGATCTTTGGTTAATCACGGCTCTAGCTTACCATCTACCCACATGTTGAAATAAATTCTTCTCGGCTTTTTATTTTAGTGTTTGATTTTTCCTCAACCATCGATAATTCGGTCAATACGTATTGCTGCTTATATTATATGTATTAAAAAAAAGAAATTTATCTTCGTGCTAAATAGATATCTACCTGTAGTAGAGTTCAATTAAAATACCTACATGACTAACAAGATAAGATAATGTATTATTAAATTGTGCAATTGAAATTTGCAATACAGCTAAGTATGGCTATAATGCCCAAGCTAGATAATCTGCTGCTTTTATAATGAACATATTTTGGTCTGATGATTTAATAGATCGTACCGACAGATATTGTCAATGGATGGAAGTGATAAAAAGAAAAAAGGTACAAATCACATTGATAACGACTCATCATCTTCCTCGCGTTGTCCCGGCATTTTGCCACGGCTCATGGGAGCCTGGGGTCCGCTTGGCAACTACCTAATCCCAGGAATTGGCGTGGGCACTACTTTTTACGAAAGCGACTGCCATCTGACCTTTCAACCCAGAGGGTAAACTAGGCCTTATTGGGATTAGTCAGGTTTCCTCACGATGTTTTCCTTCACCGAAAAGCGACTGGTAAATATCAAATGATAATTTCGTACATTAGTTCCGAAAAACTCATTGGTACGAGCCGGGGTTTGAACCCGCGACCACCGGATTGAAAGTCGCACACTCTTTACCGCTAAGCCACCAGCGCTAATTCACATTGATAACGACTGAGAACTTGTTTATTAGCTTATCGCCGATGTCATTAGCCGTGAGCCTTTCCTGTTCCTATCTCTATCGCACGCGGGTAATTATATCATGATGCCGGCGGTCAATGACACTGTGCGAGCGGGACAACAATATAATTATGCGCGTGCGATAGAGATAGGAACAGGCTGTTCAAAGTACGAAATTCCTTAGCGTCCTTACTTTAGCTAGCCTTAATTAACCGTTTCGTTATGCTTATGTTCTGAAACCGACATGCAGATATCGATATGTACTATGTTGCAACTACAACAACCTGTATACACAGACTTCAGTGGCAAAACAAAACAAGGAACTAACTTAAACAACACACTTCTAGTTCCAAGCTTCCAAGTAACAACAATCTTCTAGGTGATCCAAATAACAATAGACCATAGAAACACCTAGTTAGAAACTGAGTTACAATTCCTAATTCACAAAACATTTGCCCGAGTTCGATTTTAAAGGTAAGTACCTTAAGTAAGTAAGTACCGTAAGGTAAGACCTCGCACGATAAATTTGTTGCGCTATCATTTGGCTGGAGTCAGGCCAAGCTAACTCTGCAGCGATTTTGATAGCACAGACTGTGCCAGTGTTTTTTAAAGGTCATAATTTCATAGACATTTATTGACGTTTAAAATAACACTTGCACTGTCTCTTCATTTCCAAGTGGTCGTTTCATGAGTTTAATGAGTAAAGATCACTGATTTACAATATTACCCTTTCCAGGGTCATATAGATTTAAGTAATTACTTATGGCGGTAAGTGGCCGACGAGGCGATGCGTTTGGTTTGCGAATACTAGCTCTCCTTGATCACGTTATCCATTCAACGGTGTGCATTATACTAACTTATACGTGTTAAAATGGTACATAGAACCATAGTATTATTAGTTTTAGTTACCATCACGTGGCAGATTAATTTTGATAAAACTATCATAGCCGTGCATTTTCCTCATTATAAAATTCTGCTGTCCTTGGGAGATTGCAAAAGTAAAGTATTACATTTTATACCTTCTCAGTAAACGAACCTAATTCAGTAGGTACATACTTACCTTACATTATATACAGTAGTTAATCTGTCAGTTCCCACGGCTCATATATGAGATGTATGAGCCAGAACGCTTTATGGTGACGTCATATCGTGAGATTCGACAGGTAATCCAACAAATTGTGCCGCTGGAGAAGTGCTCCGCTAAGTACGTGTTATGGCTCCTCTAGACGATGGCCCAGCGCTGGGCCAGCGAGATGGCCATGCGATCCGGTGCAGCGCGGCGGGCCCACGGCGTTCGCGTTTGCAACGAGATCGTCCACGTAGGAGACTTCTATAGGTATCAAAGGATTGATTCACCCCGCGCCGCACCGCTTCGTTTCGTGTTCGCGTGTTGTTCGCCTACGTAGTACGCTTACACAATTTTTTTTTATACAAAAACACACTAATTAATATCACTTTAGTGATACATGTAGGAATAATCACAGACTACACATCAGACAGCATCACAGCACATTATGAAGCGTTGACAAAGAGCACGAAATCACCACACAGGTGTATTTTACTTGTAAAACTAAAATGCTATGGTTTGAGCATCACAAACTGGTTGTATTTTACACCATTTTATATTAAAATAGCTCAGTTATACTCCAAAAGTCCAAACTAAATTTTTGTTCATATTTTTCAATGTTTTTAATGTACACGAGCTGGTCGTAATTGTGGGTATTACTGAAATACGAGTAAGTTCGCACTCCCATACAACATTTGCTCGGGAGCCCTTATGTGTAGTGACCTCGATGTGACTATGTACTCCGTGTAGTAGTTGAGATGGTCGGGTGCTATATTACTGTAACTTTTTGTTAAATAGATCGAGTACTTTATTCTGAGCAACAAATCTGGGCCACTGTCAAATTAAACAGAGTTTTGGACATATACTACCAAAGTAACGACAGTAAGTAACAGTACCTACCTATTTAATTATCAAATAGGTACCTATGATACGAATATGGGGAGACGATGGAACTGTGTCATACTCGTATTAATAATTAAACTTTAGACTGTCGACAACGACCTGCCCCGTAGAAGAAAAAAAATGCGATAAAAAATGATAAGTACATCTACTTTTTCTTAATCTGTCTGAACACTATACTGAATATGCCCTAAAACGCATCCCTACTATTATTATTACCTCCTGTAGGTATCTTAATATCGAGGTTTCTTATGTTTCAGGTTCTCTGGTTTCCAGAGTAGAAATACATTTAATAGTCAACAATACTGAATTTATAGCTCTAGCCTACAATGATATAGGATCAAAAGAATTTAGCGCTAATATTTTATTTCCAATACATGGCAGTGCAACGTTCTATAAACTGGACATTTTTACGTGCACTCCGCCGTCAATACAAAAATATGAAGACGTTAGTGACGAAGAGCTGGATACACTGGAAGATATAGATAGCTTATCGAAAATGCCGTTCTACGTCAAGAAAAAGCCTGAGGCTCTGTCGCGAAAAACGAAAATCTAAATTTCGTTAGCTGCCTCTCTATCGCTCTTCCATATTCGTACAATAGAGAGGTACCTACATAACGAAATTTCAATTTTAGCTTTTCTTAGTAGCCCTCTGCATCAACGTGAATTTGAATAGTTTCGTTCGGTGTTCTAAGTTAAGTCAAGGTTCTCATACTATACTAGCCCGACCAAAAAAAGGTCCGAAATTCAAATTTTCCATAGGATATCCAATCGCGCCTACATTTTTCAAATTTGCTGCCTTTTTCTACTGACAAGATCTGCTTGACCAAGTATATGATCATTGTCTCGATTACTCCACCGACACGAGCAAAAAGCTCTTAAGTTATGATGATGATGATCAATTGATAATTGTCTCTTGATTGATTGGCGCTATTATTCTCATTTATATGGCAACAGTTCAGTCGAATTCGCAGATCTACGAATCGACGCCACACTCGCGTTCGCGGCTTCGCGCCGCGATTCGCGCACGAGTGTGGAGGGGGCTTAAAATAATACTTGCACAGTCAGAGCTATGAAAATCACTGCCAATTTTAATATTTTTTAATGTATTCTTGTGATATTTATGTACCTAACGTTTTATTCAATGCCTCAAACGGTAAAATGGAAAATTGGCAAGTGTCAATTTGTCAAAACCCAAAAATAAATTTTATAGTTTAACTCGTAATTTACTGCTGTTTTATTGTTCATATTACGCGCTAATTAATTTATTGCTATTCCATTCATTAATCATAAAAGTAGAATGCAACGGCTTATAACTTACAGTTATTTTATTCATTGGTAAACGCATATTAGAAGAGTGAATCGGAACGTTATGTTTATTTACGTTCTCAAGACAATCACACGCAAAATCACAATAGTCATTACGCACAAAAGTCCATTGAGCGAAAATTTGTAGTGTGATGTACATACCGCAGCCCTAAAGATGCGGTGGTATCTGCCGGGGACTGAGAGCATAAAGAAGAGGGCTTGCAGATATCTGCTCCAGCGTTATTTGGGCAATTACCTGGAAGAAAAACTAACTCTTGATCAGCTGAGTGTCGATCTATACAATGGTACAGGAACCGTGTGCGACGTTAGCCTTGACTGCGAGGTAAATATTTCCTTTATCTCTAACCAAATTTATTTCTAACGCCGTTTTTTAAACTACTCCGAATCTATTTTTAAATTACTAGCCCGTAAAATGTTGGTGCGCAATAAGCGAAATCAACACGTGCTCGAATCTCAACAAAGAACTTTAGCACTGAATTAAAGAAGAAAAAGTAACATGCTCTAAAGTTGCTTTGTTCTGTAAATGTTGATAGCACACATTTTCATAATCAAAATGGACATATCCATGAGACAATTTATCCTGTTATCACAAACCTTAAGATTATTTCTTAAATCTATGATTGTTATGTCTGTATGCTGATGTCACACATGTTAGGTACTTGAAAAATATGTAATAGGTCTTTCATCTGATTTTGACTGTCTTTCACAGCTAATTTTATTCAAAAACCAACTTTGTTTATAGTTCGTTTTTCTTAGCATTAGAAAGAACTTGAAAGAAGGTAAGCGATCTTGAAAGGTCTTTTAATTGAAAAACGCTTTTTAAAAATCAGTAACTATTTTGAAAGCAGAAGAATATAAATGATCGTAAATGATTCATAATTGTTACATATTTGCCGTAATTTATTTTTAAAATGTGTTTTTCAATTAAAAGACACATCAAGATTGTTTACCTTATTTCTAATGCTAAAAAAACGAACTATAGTTAAATAGTCAATTATTTACTGTCAAGAGACTCATAAGATATTAGGATTAGGGTTTTGTCATCCTTTAAAGATTTCAAGGGTTAATTATTAAACCAAGCTGTAACTCTTCGTCTCATGTTCTTATATATTATTTAAACAATCTAGGCAATCAATGAGCTGGGGGACTCACAAAATTGGCCACTTGAAATTGTCGATGGGCAGATGCAAAAGATCACCGTGACGATTCCGTGGTCCACTTTACTCACCGATGACTCCATTGTTGAGGTCAATGGCTTATCGCTCACAGTCCAACCCAAAGTGCCGACGGAGCCAGGTAATAATTAATTTATAATTAATTAATATTAATGAAAGTTTTAGATACCTAACTAAAGACTAAAACACCTATATAAATACAGTCCTGTACATATACAATATATGTTAAATTCTTTATCATTCAACTAGTCTCAACAACTATTAGTAGTTTACATTAATAAGTTATCTTATCTAAATATAATGTTAAAAACATTATATTTAGATTTCTATTTGATCTTCTAGGTTTGTCATAAATATTATTGCATACTTAAATTATCTGATAGGCTAATAATGCTGTAGTTACACAGGGTTTTATACCTGTTTGATAAACATAATATTGTTACCCCATAATCTTATACATTTTGGCACAGTAAAGAGTCATGAGACTTAATGTTGATCATAATTTGATCTAATCTGCATTTTCTTTATTTACTGAACTGGTTGCTTATAGCATCCACCATGCTGGAGTCCATGTGGTCCTCCATGTCCTCATCCATGCAGCTGGCTGAAGAGTGTCTCCGGAAAGAGGCTGCTCCCACGGAAACCAACCCCGTTGAAGGAATAGAGATGTTTGCTCATGCCATAGATTCAAGTAAGTACATTCTTGAGCTAATTTTACTTTCATGGTTTAGTTATGAGATGTCTTTTATTTCCGTGATTTGCTTTTACTCTTTGCTGGTTTTCTTTCAATTTTGCATAATTTCTGACACTCTAATGCCTTATAAAGAGTTAAGAGAGGATAAACATATTGCTGATGGAGTGTCTTAACAATGAAGAAAAATATAATAATTATGAAAAAGGGGCTTGAGTTTTTTGCTCAAGTTATAGATCTATGTCAGTACATTTAAACTAACATTTGTTTATAAATAACTAGCGACCCGCCCCGGCTACGCACGGGTTAACAAATTATACATAAACCTTCCTCTTGAATCACTCTATCTATTAAAAAAAACCGCATCAAAATCCGTTGCGTAGTTTTAAAGATCTAAGCATACATACAGACAGACAGCAGGAAGCGACTTTGTTTTATACTATGTAGTGATGTAAAAACACTAGTGTGAAGTGTACAGTGGTCAACTTCATTACCAGTGTCCAGAGATTAATTTTTACACAAGTAGGGACACATACACTTTTTGGTTTCTACCTTATGAAAATATTGTTTTATTGTACAGTTGGTTATATCGAGTATTTTCTTCAGAGAGTTTTTGCAGTGTAGTATAAATAACACAAGTAAATTACTGTGGATCATAATTTAATTATTTAAGTTATTTTACTTACAATACCTACCAAATGAAACAAAACAATAACATGAAAAGGTCACCCATCCAGAGTTCATCCATGTTGTTCAAAATTAATTAAAGTAGACATTGCCGAAGACTAATTTAAAATATTCGTAGGTTGTACATAACATCAGTAATTTTTTTTAATAACCACATTGCATTTATTTTTTATCCCAAGACTTGCAAAATCTCTTAAACTCTAGCAGTCCACGGTTCTAATACTAGTACAAATTACCTCCAATGAAATTTATGGAAAAGAGTTGTTTTTCCGTTCGTTTGGTTCTTAAACGAAAACAAAATTAATTCAACTTTCTAATATCATTGATTCAAATTTGACTTTTGTGGTGGGCCGCAAGAGTATAAGCAATTAATCATGGCACCTTTGGACGCGTTGTTCGCCTGTCCGGCAACATAGAAAAATAGTTAAGTACATTTAAAATTTTTATCTTTCCAGTTTTGAGTCGAGTAAAAATCCGTTTCGTCAACACGAAGATAAGATTAGAGCATGTTCCCAAGAATGGAAATAAAGGAATTGCCTTAGAAATACACATAGAGAAGTGAGTATATTGAATAATATGGTTTCTTCGATTTTTCATTGATTAATTCATATTCTTTATTGCAAACTTCCTCATCGGTAGTGACCTTCACGCATATGATTATAACATGCGTGCCTACTAGACTATCAGCTGATAACCTTGTAATTTATGTCAATCCAATGATAATATTATGCCGAAATCCGCTTTTTTTAAATATATTTAACACTTAACCCTTTGACCGCCAAGCACGTCCACAGACACGCACGGTTACAGTGTAATATCGACCTTGATGCATTCCAATAAGGATTACAATGGCGCGTTATGTATAATAGGCGTGGCGTTGAAAGTGTATGTCGAGTTATTAACATGTCTTCCTGTAATTAGCTAATTGTATAATCTACATTAAGTAAGTCGATTTTCATACTTAATACAAACTCATAAGATTCATCACATAGATTTTTACTTTACTAACATTTAAAAAACGGTTTAGGTATTGGTAAGTTTCGTAAATCACAAAGGTATTTATTTTTAATGACAGAATAAAATTCCAGAATTGACTACTACGACGAAGCAGGAAACGAGCCCACTCCAGACGTCACTGACCCGGAAAAAACTAAAACCTACATTGTAGCCACATACTCTAACAAAAAGATCAAATTTGAAGGTGTCACCCTATACACGGACGAGTTTCCGTCCAAACTACGGACAATGGCCCGGAGCCTTGTACTTGAAAAATCAGTCTCATCACAAGCAGATAAGGCTGAAAATAGCCAAGCAGAAGCTACAGACACGAACAACCAAAGCATGATCTCAGATGTTTTCTATGAAACTAGAAGTGTCATATCAACTATAGAATCCGATCCTATCAAAGAACTTATTGAAGAAGTGACATCTCATCCAGAACTGTCTAGGGAAACAACACCAGAGGAGAAGGCTAGCCAACCAGAGCCCATACTATTTGCTAAATTGACCGGTCACCAAGAATTGTCCCTCAAAATGAAACATTCCGAGGAAGTTGAAGGACCCATGGTGGAACTCAAGATGTTATTAGGATCATTTATTGTATTTATATCTCCTAGGCAGTTACATACGTTGATAGAACTAGTCAATGCACTGAATCAACCAGATTTAGAAGATAGAAGGTAATATTCATTCTAAATACCCATTAAACAAACATATTTATTACCCATTAGCAAATTTCCCTTAGTCTTAATCGCTTTTTCCTAATTTATTATGCGAATCCTTGGTTTTGAAAAATCATAAGGGTACCAGGATCATTTCCTATTGTTTTTTTCCTCACGCGCAGCTACGCTACATCGAGTAGCCCACCGCGTAGCGTTCATGCCTCGCCCTTTAACCTATTTTTATCAATGCAAAGAACATTATAAGACTTCCATGTTTAAACATGTGATATGCTTGACTGTGGATTTATAAATGAGGCCTTATTTATCTAATGAGGGAATTTAGTGCAATGATCATTAACCGTATCTTCTTTGACCGTAACTTTAATTCTAAATCAAATGAGCGTTACATAATAATATAATTTGTATTATTCCAGCAATGTACCACTTCGTCCAAGCGGCAGTAATTTGCAGTGCAAGCCGATGCGGCCGGCAGACTTCCAGTTGATAGAAGCTCAGCTGCTGGGTAACTTTGAGAAGGACAACGCGAAGCCCAGGACTGGCATGTATGGCTGGTCCGGACCTAGCTTCGGTAAGAAAAAAACGGCCAGGTGCAAGTCAGACTCGCGTTCCAAGGGTTCCGTACATTAAGTCCGACTCACGCTTGATTGCACATTTCTAATAGGTTTTCCTGTAATTTATAGGTAAAGAACTATTTTGTGTATTTTTTTCAAAATTTTAGACCCAGTAATTTCGGAGATAAAGGGGCAGGGGGGGGGGGGAATGGTCGGACAACCAGGTTCCGTTTTTTCCTATTGAGGTATGGAACCCTAAACACAGAAAATAAATTGTTTGTGTTATGAAATAGGAATTTAAAAAAATCATTATCAATACTTACTACTATAATCAAAATTCGAATACACAACTTTTAATAGTTAACCTAACCAGATATCTGCTTAACTTGATCACATATTCCGTTGCAGAAGAAAGTGACCCAGAAGGTGACAACTTCCATCCCATGACGTCACCCGGCCAAATGGCTGAGAGTTTCTCGTCTTCAGTAAGCTCGATGAGCGCAAGTATAACGTCCAGCGTAAACATCCCTACGGTGCAGCCACGAATTAAAAGGAATAAAAAAGGTAATTGATCGATTTTCAACTTAAAGGCAATTAGAATAAGATAACTTTTAATTTGATTCAACACTTTGAAGGTAGTGAAATTACGAACGTGTGGAATTGGACTTTACGGTCTTATGTTTAAGGTTTGCTTTTGCTTGTTCCAGTGCCGCACATTGATGGCGATCCTACAGCAGAAGTATCTCATATGAGTTTTAGGGTTGCCTCGCTGTCCTGCGTACTTTTACATAAGGTTCGTACAGATAAACAAAACATAAATTAGGTACGATAAAAAAATTGTGTCGTTTTGGAAAAAAGTGTATGAACGTGAGTGTAGCGCAATTTAATTAAGCTTTTGGCACTTACATAATTATAAAATAATTGTAATTTTTTTTTTCAGGATATTCTAGTCTCCGCTCCACTAAGTTCTGACTGCATATCACCGGTCAGTGCTAGCAAAATGCAAGAGATATCAAATAAGTTCTTCGAGACATTACAAGATATCCCCGTGACTAATAAAGCCATTCAAGATGCTGCCGGTAGAAACCATTTAAGGTAAAATATATTATCACTTTATCAACACGAAACGAAATAAAATCAAGAAGTAGAATAATTTTCAACATTCAGTATCAAAGAGATAGTAACGGCCAAAGTAGCCAAATATATCTTAACGCTAACACATCTTTATTACCATAGAAATAAGGACGTGCTCCGTACCTAACTTTATGTTGGCTATGTCGCATAAGATCATCTAAGCAACTGTTTCAATAAAACTCCGAATCACCCAAAAATAACATAAAGCTTTGAAAGCTTACTTGTTTTTTTTTTTTAAATAAAAGGGATAATTTAATAACAAAACTTATAAACTATTATTAAAATTAAGTATAAAGTAAATAAATTAAAACTAATAAAAGAAATAAATACTTAATTATGTTGTACTTACTTGTTTAATGTTTTCCTGTCCAGGCTCATGGCCTCAGAGATGACGTTAGACGGAAGCGAGAAGGTGACGACGCGCGGCAGTCAGACCGTGTGCGAAGCTGCCATACAACAACTACTGATACAGGAATGCTTGTACTACCAGTCCGAGAGTGGCACTACGGAGTCTGACTGCTTTGACCTGCTGAGGTTTGAAGCCAAAGGTGGGTTAAGTTTTTAAATCTAGTAGCAGATTATCAGAATCTTTTTTTTCTTAGCCTATTTGTGTCCCATCGCTGGGCAAAGGCCTCTTCCCTGGTTCTCCATGACTCCCGATTCAGCGCTTCTTCCGGCCTTCAGCCAAATTTATTTAATTCTCCCTGTCCCGGTATCTGTTTATATTAGAATCACGCCTAGTAAGAAATTTCACATATGTACCTACAAAGATTAGGTGACAATGCAATGGTATGGTAGTCACAGTCTAGTCTGATCATGAAGATCGCTGATCGAAGATGTCAATAGAATTTACTCCACAACCTTATTTAGTTTGGGCTCTTTAGAATCGTTTTAATAAATAGTACACAGAAAAATACAATCGGTAATAAAAATTGAAAACGTGTACCAGTAATGACATTTTTCAGAGATTTGTTATTACTAATCGAGCCATACTTTTAGACGCGGCCCAAATCAGAAATCATCTAGATTTCTTTAAGTAACACTTTAATGGCGTTATTCAAAAACTTAATCAGTTGATAATCCTCATTTGTCTCTATCTGTCGTTATGCCATAGAGCGGGACAAACGATGATCATCAGCTGATTAACTTAGCAGACGTTTATGAATAATGCCGTGTCTATGTCATTCCTTTTTAACGTCTATCTCATCTATATATTCTATGACTTCTATGTAATTAACTGGTTTGGTTTGACGTAAATAAATTTATTTTCTTTCTTTCTTTCAAACAGATGACGAGGACGCCAAAGCGCCGCCGAGACCCGACATCAGGATCAACCTCAAACAAACATCCAAATACATGCGCGTCGCTGGGGAGAAGAAGCTCGTATATCCCACCACTGATGTTGTGTAAGTCCACCATATTATAATTTGCGAAAACCGAAATTCGCGTCCGATCCCCTAGATCTTTCGCTTTACTCTAATGAAGGCGTAGAGTGACAGAGAAAAATGCCCGCAATTTGCGTACTTCGATTTTCGCGGTTATAGCCCTGGTTTCAGAGCTCTCGCAGACGTTCCGTTTGTAATGGCGTTTTTCTCTAGCAGTACGATTACTTCACATCTTTGTATAAATAAATTCTTACCAATTCAAACCAAACTTAAATAGGTGGCCAATAATGAATAGCTTACTCACAGGAATGAATTACAGACACTGGTCATTTAACATCAATTTTGTCAGAGACAGGCGACTGTGTTTTATTTATAGCTTTAATCTTAAATCTTGGAACGATAGTCCAAACTACCATCAGGTAGACTTGGACTTCACACACAATTCTATTTAATTACAGGGTAAAATGTCTTCCATGCTACATAGACGTGGAACTGACTATAATAGAGCGAATGTCGGCCACGTTCTTCAACGGACCGTCCACCACAGCCTCGCCACCGCCGAACAACGTGCAGAATCAGTTCAACTGCACTCTGCACTGCCCGGACCTTAACGCTACATTGAGGTATGTTGGTACATATACGAACTGACAATAATAGAGCGCATGTCCGCTACGTTCTTCAACGGACCGTCCTGCACAGCCTCGCCACCGCCGAACAACGTGCAGAATCAGTTCAACTGCACTCTGCACTGCCCGGACCTTAACGCTACATTGAGGTATGTTGGTACATATACGAACTGACAATAATAGAGCGCATGTCCGCTACGTTCTTCAACGGACCGTCCTGCACAGCCTCGCCACCGCCGAACAACGTGCAGAATCAGTTCAACTGCACTCTGCACTGCCCGGACCTTAACGCTACATTGAGGTATGTTGGTACATATACGGACTGACAATAATAGAGCGCATGTCCGCTACGTTCTTCAACGGACCGTCCTGCACAGCCTCGCCACCGCCGAACAACGTGCAGAATCAGTTCAACTGCACTCTGCACTGCCCGGACCTTAACGCTACATTGAGGTATGTTGGTACATATACGAACTGACAATAATAGAGCGCATGTCCGCCACGTTCTTCAACGGACCGTCCACCACAGCCTCGCCAGCGCCGAACAACGTGCAGAATCAGTTCAACTGCACCCTGCACTGCCCGGACCTTAACGCTACATTGAGGTATGTTGGTACATATAGGTACGAACTGACAATAATAGAGCGCATGTCAGCTACGTTCTTCAACGGACCGTCCACCACAGCCTCGCCACTTTAATATAAACCGAAACTAAACCTTTGTACACATGGGACATACCTATTGTGGACCGAATTAAGAAAGCAGAGAAGTTTTAATATAGTAGTAGCTTATAGTAAATGGGGTCCCATCCAAAAATAAGAACCTCGGTAAAACAGATTACCACAATTTTGGTGCAGACCAAAACTACACTGGAGATGAGTTATGGCGATATAAGTTATCATTAACTTTTGAAAAAACACAAAACATTTTAATTTCTACCGTTTTCCCTCTGTTTCTTTGCGTGTGTGTACAACCCAAGTAGTAAATGTTAAACACAATGCTTAACGCTTTTCTCAGGTTCCCAATAGTGGATCTCCGGCCAGGCATCAGCCGCGAGGTGCGCCGCGTGCGACCAGATTTCCTCGTGTTCAAGTTCCAGAAAGTGAACATCAACTCACAACAGACGCCCAGCGGTCGCCCGCAGCCGACCACCGTCACTGTTAAAGCTATGAGTCTAGACCTTTACTATTATGTAAGTGTGAGAAAATATATCATCGTACTTATAAACATAAGTAACATCGAAGAGACCATTACAAGAAGAGCTTTATTACAACAGTTAACGGGCAGCTTGGAACTCTCGATAAGTTCACATAATGTTTTTGCACTATGAGCACACAGTGCTGGAGTGAAACTGACTACCACGAACGTGCTGATTCTCGTAGCTAATACAGTATAATATAACTGTTCGGCAGGGATGTTGCGGATGCAGATTTTTTGACATCCGCGAATGCGAATGCGGATGTCAAGATTTGGTACTTAAAAACGTCAAATATTTCATTTTTAGTATTTTTTATTAAAAAAAACGAAACGTTCAGTATTTCAGCAAGAATAGGTGCGTTTTATTTAATAAACAGTAACTTGGTCTTGGTGAAGATTTCGTTATTAGGTATATAATGACGAAATTACCTAGTGTTTCCGCGGTTCCGGGGCAACCTGCCGAATCATCACGTCAGACGCAACGGAGCGACGCTGTTATTTCGTCACCCAAATCATATGTTTAATTCAATTCAATTATGTATATATTTATTTCGAATCCATACGATCCAATAGTTTAATAATAATAGGCTAATTTGTCAATAGTTTTTGTTTGTAGTAATTTGTTTTCTTGTATTTTTGTTTTGTAGTTTCACAGTGCCTTGGTTTTTACTGTAATGCTGTGTCACTTATTTGAGTAATAAATAACAACTCACACCACCAGGAATTTACATATAACGTTCATAGAATCTTCGTTTACACATCAAACTTAGCTCATTCGTCGTATAATTAAGCATGGTTTATCACTGTTCACTTTTAATTGAATAACATATCATTTTTTTAGGAAAACGAAACATCTTCAGGCACTCACATAGCTAAAACTACTATGGATGACGCATTTGCCGGGGATGTCCTAAAAGGTGATATCACAGCACCATTGCCCATGTAAGTTTCTTTAAATTATATCTTATATTTCAGATATTCATTTGAAGATGCACGGTTTGTGAGTTATGGTAAAAAAATCGAAACTTTTATTTTTCAGGATTACCCTAACTTTTAAGCCAAGTAAAACGGCCAAGGGCCCATTCGACTCGCTCCACGAAGAGGCAGCGTTTGAGCCCGTCAGCACCAACCCTATGACCACTTCGATGTACATAATGAACAATTTGCACAGCTCCCAGCCTAGCCCCTTTAGTGCCAAGAAAACTGCACACCAGAGCTTTACGAAACACGAGGGCAGCCCGCACGGTGAGTACACGTCATGACATTAGTGAAAAAGACAACTCAATTCCTGCTGAGTGGCCTATTTCAGGATGAACCACCATATGGTGTTCTGAGTTCTGACTGTATGAGCATTGTAATGAAACAGTACCTCAGCCAAATTATCGCCGGGTTGCCCAGCGCATTTGCTTATGGTATCTTTCTGCCAAGTGAGAAACCAGAATTTTGTCTGACTTAATTCCTGTGTAAACACTATTTAGTTAAATAAGTTTGTCCTTGTGTCTATTGTGGCGTTTGCAAAATTAACCCGTAACAATTTTGAACTCAATTCCTATAACAGTATTTGGTCGATTTCAATAATCTAATTACATTGTACAGCCGCCATCAGATATATCGAAGCAGCCAAGGCGCTCACAAATATCTGAACACGCCTCTATTCCCAAGGCGGTAGAGTGCGTGTTCAGATATTTCTGATCAGTGATCACCTTGGCCGCTCCGATATATCTGATGGCGACTATTATATACTGCCTCTGCTACGATGTAATATTTAAAGTGAAATTAAAGTTCATCTAAATAGAATATTGTTGAATAGTGTTGAAAGAGAATCGGAAACTAACTATTTGGGATGTATATTATATATATCGTTGTCTGAGTACCCACAACACAAGCTTTCTTGAGTTTACTGTGGGGCTTAATTTGTGTAAAAATGTCCTATAATATTTATTTATTGTGTTTCACAGGACAAGATGAAGAATTAATAGTTCCTGGGAATGCGGAGGAAATGAACGACTTCAGTAACAGTGCCATAGAACACTCTTCTATCCACCTAGACTTCAACCTGCCTATACTCAGTCTACAACTCGAGTAAGTATTGACAAAAACAACTAAACCATTTACCTAAGCATCATTTGTAAAAATGCTTAGATTTAACCCCTAGAATTTCGCGGCCGCGAAATGGTTTGGCAGAAGTTAACTCTAACAATAAGTCCCACGGACGAGATATCGCTCACGCGATTTCATATAGGTACAATGTATGGAAATTCAAAAACGCCTGGGACTTATACTTCGTTTTTTTAGCATTAGAAAAAAGGTAAACAATCTTGATGTGTCTTTTAATTTAAAAACATGTTTAAAAACAATTATGAATCTAATACGATCATTTATATTCTTCTGCTTTCATAAGTATAAGTTACTGATTTTTAAAAAGCGTTTTTCAATTAAAATACATGTGAAGATCGCTTACCTTCTTTCTAATGCTAAAAAAAACGAACTATAAAGGCTTTTGACATTGTCTTTGGCTGTCACTCGAGGATGGGTTAAATATGTTCTTTCAAAATCATAACTCTTATGTAACATAACATGCTTTTTCCAGATCAAAGCAGTTGTACGAAATAATTTACAACCGGATCAATTCGGATCTGTTGCTTTGGGAGCCTCAGATAGTAGACCCGTTTGAGATCAGCCCGCTCATGTACGGGACCATTTATCCGGCTTTCGGAATGTGCAAGGGTTCTGGATATGGTAACTATTACAGTATAATTTATCAATAGAAACAAAGATACAATAGAATTTCAGGAGAGAGAATGTTAAATCGCCCCTCTAAATCAACCTAGCCTAGGTTACTGACTGTTATACAGCTAATAGGGTATTTTCCTACTAGTCAAATCAGCTTCTTTTTTAGAACTGTCAAAACGATTTGCTAATAATATGGAATTTATATATAAAACATGTCGAGTCATGTCGTCATGGTCCACTCACCTACTTTTTATATTTCTATCCGATTTATTAAATAGAACTTTTGTTGAAAAATAACTGCTATCTATGTTTTTCTAGTAATTATCTGATGCTTTATTTCATGCATGGAGTGAAATAATCTATTTTATATCCAGTCAAATACCCTATTAATGTACTCATAAATATTTCTCAATTTTGTTTCCCTTTTAGATTCAGACTCTGGAAGCTCAGCTTCGGAAGAAGAAAACTTGTACTATTCGACGTACGATAACAAACTAAAGAAGGGACTCGGCGTTAACAAGCCTAGTCTGTACGAGAAGAAGGAGACGCACAACTTTTGTCTCACTTTCAACGTCGGAAAAGGATTGCTTACTATTTACGCACCCGTGCGGGTAAGACAGACTATATATTTTTATACATACATTTATCTAAACAAAGACTATGAAAGGGCTTCTGGAAAGGAACGCTTTTTATGTCAAGTACTAATACATTTACCTTAAACCTTAATTCTTGAACTCGTGTCAAGACCTGCTTGAAGCGAAAAATGCACTGAAATTTAAAATTATACCTAGTGATTTGACTGACTGAAATTCCGGTAGAAGTGTATACTCTCACGGCAGATGTCGCTTGTCGCCTCCCCAAGGCGCATATTCGCTGTCATCAAGTGAAATCTCGGTAGCTCAGTTGGCAGAGCGATGGGTCTAGTGATCCAGAGTCGCGAGTTCGAGTATCTCGCGATACAATCAATTTTTTCACTTTTCATTTATTTCTAAGCTTTGTGGTATCGTTAAGGTGCAGACGGTTCTGCTTAATACAACATTAATGTACCCAATTTGTGTGTATATATTATCAGGATGCGAATAAACGAGTAGTCCCCGGTCAGATGGGTGAACTGGTACTCGAAGCTCACAACTTGACCATGTGCGAGGTGAGCGGTCTCAACGGGCAGCCCAAGACTGCGCAACTGTGTATGCGCGCAGGGAAAGTTACACTCTATCACGAAGGTAAGAAGGTTTACAATTCAACATACTGGGCTTTCTGGCTAAAGGTTTGTCTAGACCTGACGAACGCGCCGTGATAACGCTTTTTTATTTTGTTTACGATTACGATATGCTCATTGTAATCAGAAATACACGCTGCTGCGTGCGAGCGAGCGATAATGGCGCATTAGTGATGTATTCGCCTGATCTGGACGCACCATTGGACGATTGAGGGGATGCACGAATTTATAAAAAAAGTCTTGTGCATAGTAAACAAACTCAACAGTTGGCTTAAAACTGCGTTGTTATGCAGAAATGTCATTTAATGTCATTCGATTACATACATTCACATATTGAACATTAAAATTATACCTGCCTGGGCATCTTTGCATTAAATTGATATACCACAATTTGACAATTATATCATAACACCATATCTTATAAAGAAAGATATCTTAAAAATTTCCCTTTCTAGCTCTCCTGACAATCCCGTCCGAAAAGCCAGGCCTCAGGTTATACGGCAAGACACTACCTCCACATTTGAAGAGCACCATCTATCCGTCCGGCAAGGGAGTCATCATCAAGGAGCGACATCAGAATAAGGACATGTTCTCTATGGCTCTGAAGGTGGAGCCTGATTCTGAAACACCTGGGTTAAAGGTAAAACTAAAATATGTATTTAAACTAACCGCTCCGACAACGTGTGCACCGGCCGGCTCCGTTCCTATTGATCACTGTGATGCTAGTATATTTAGTAAAGCCGATGTACTGTATTTAGTTCATCAAAATATCCAAGGATTTACCTGTAAGGAACTTGAAATTGATCTGTTTTTACAGTCCACGAATGTTGACATTCTCTGTGTTACTGAGCACTGGCTTAAAGGTCATGAATTTATGTTTAATTTTAATAATCATAGTGTAGTAAGTTCTTTTTTTAGGAGATCCTGCAATCGCGGCGGGTCATTGATATTAGTGAAACATAATTTAAAATGTAAGGAGCGTAGAGACATTGTTGACATGTCTGTGGAACGGCATATAGAACTTTCCTGTGTTGAGTTGGAACAATTTATAATTGTATGCGTGTACAGGCCCCCTTCGGCGGACTATAACTTATTTGAATCTGTGATAGATGAAGTACTTAGTAGTGTTTTTAGAACTCAGAAAATTATAATTGTTTGTGGCGATTTTAATATTAACTTGCTTGAAAATTCGCCAACTTGTGGAAGGTTACTAAATACTTTCAAATCTTTTAATTTAGATAACTTATTTTGTGAGCCCACTCGAATCACAGCAACCAGTGCTACATGTATAGATAACATCTTTAGTAACAGGGATGCGATTAGTAAATCTGTTATTAACAACCTAAGTTCTGACCACTGTGGACTAAAAGCTTCTTTCAGCGGGAAAACTGAAGAAATTCCTCAAGATACTATGTGCAGGCCGATTTCCGAAAGGCGCCTAGATTTATTCAATCGTAATATCACTAAATAATTATGTTATCTTTCATGTACTCAGGAAGACCCCGATTGTTTGAGTTCCGAGTTGTTTAACTGTATTAAAAAGGAATTTGATGCCTGTTTCATTCAGAAGAAGGTTCAAGGTAAGACCAAGACTAAATTTAGCGACTGGGCTACGCCGGATATTCACGAGAAAAGACGCCGACTCTACGACTTATATGATTTAAAAGCAACTGATAAAAGGCCGGAATTTCTGGAGTACGTTAAGAATTTTTCTAAATCTTTTAAGATGATGTGTGTCGCCGCGAAAGCTGATTTTTTGTCCAAAAAGATCCTAAATTCTAGTGATAAAGTTAAAACTGTATGGCAAGTAATCAGCAATGAAACTGGAAAACGTAAAATGAAGGATCCGCACTACAACCTACGAATTGCTGACACTTTAGTAAGTTCCGATCGTGAAGTGGCAGATCATTTTGAGCGGTTTTTCTCGAATATACCGGTAGAAACGACAAAGGCTCTTAATTCATCGCCAGACGTCGCTGAAGAAATTTTGAAGACAAATGTGGCGGCATGTACAGAAATCTTCAAATTTTCATATGTCACTCCGAACACTGTTCTTAAGACTTTTAGGTCATTAAATTTAAAGAAAACAGAAGATCTTTGGGGCCTGTCAGTCAAAGTATTACATTCCATTATTGAATCGATTACACCATACTTGGCTGAGATTTTCAACAGATGCATTGATGCTGGTATTTTTCCAGATATTATGAAACATAGTAAAATCATCCCGCTGTTTAAATCAGGAACGAAAACAGATCCAGCGAACTTTAGACCAATTTCAATACTACCGGCATTAAGCAAAGTGTTCGAGAAACTTATTCTGAATCAACTATTGTCACATTTCAACAGAAATAAACTGCTGGATAGCAATCAATTTGGTTTTACCAGAGGTCGATCTACTACTGACGCCGGTGCGGTACTTCTAAAACACATCTTTGACGCTTGGGAAAAAGCTCAAGATGCTGTGGGAATTTTCTGTGATCTGTCAAAGGCATTTGATTGCGTTGATCACGAAAAATTAAAGAGAAAATTAAGCCGCTATGGGATAAAGGCTAGTGCCCTTGACCTAGTCTCATCGTACCTTTCGGATAGAACTCAGCGAGTAGTTATTAATGGAGCTCAATCAGCGGGGTCCCCGGTAGCCCTCGGAGTGCCTCAAGGTTCAATTCTTGGTCCCTTCCTGTTTTTGGTATACATTAATGATTTACCAAAAGTTGTGCAAGATAGACATGATATAGTGTTATTCGCAGATGACACTTCCCTTATATTTAAAGTGGACAGAAAGGAAAATAGCTTCGATAGCATTAATGAAGCGCTATCTACCGTAGTAAACTGGTTTACGGCAAACAATTTGCTTTTGAACGCCAAGAAAACCAAATGCATCAAGTTTACGCTACCTAACGTCAAGCAGGTAACTAACAGCAAGATTAAAATAAAAGGTGATACGCTGGAATTTGAAGATCGAACTGTTTTCCTGGGAGTCACTTTAACTCAAAACTGCAATGGCATGCACATATAGCCACTCTAGCCGGCAAACTCAGTTCAGCAGCCTATGCAGTGAGGAGAATCAGACAGCTAACAAACGTAGAGACGGCCAGGCTGGTATACTTTAGTTATTTCCATAGTGTTATGTCGTATGGAATTCTGTTGTGGGGAAAAGCGGCAGACATTCAGACAATATTTGTGCTGCAAAAACGAGCTGTACGTTCCATCTATGGACTGGGCGCTCGAGTATCTCTGAGAGAGAAATTCAAAGAGGTTAACATTCTTACCATTGCATCTCAATACATACTTGAGAATATTATGTATGTTCGGAAAAACATCCACGAATTCAAGCTTAACAGTGACATCCATAACTATAACACTAGAAACAAACATAAACTTGCTGTGCCCGCCCACCGCCTCCGTAAGGTTAGTACGTCTTTCGTCGGGAACTGTACACGTTTTTATAACAAAGTCCCTACTGACATAGCGAATTTACCACTTACCAAATTTAAGTCACACATTAAGCGCTCCTTGTTAAGTAAGGCGTACTACACTGTAAATGATTTTATACACGATAGAGATGCCTTTAAGCCTGTAGCTTGATTTCGATAGTATGATAAGAGTTCAATAAATATTGTTTTTTCATTGTAAATTAAATATGCTAGTGTCCAGTAGAATTGACACATGAGACAATCATGTTCTCGCTTGATTATATTGTTTAATTTAATTTTAGTTTTGGACACTTGGAGACCATATACATCTCTAAGTAATTATTTATTTTATTTTTAATGATTCTGACACTTGGAGACCTTTACATCCCTAAGTATTTATTCATTTTATTATTTTTATTTTATTGTACATACTTATATTTTTAATGATTCGGACACTTAGAGACCTTTACATCTCTAAGTCAATTTAGGCTAGTAATTATGTGAAGCTATACCGTCTTTTATGTAACATACGAGCACAAAATGCTGTGTCTCACAGCTAAGTGTTATCACTATTTTAATATTAATATAGGCCGGTAGCTTGAACATGTCATGCTCGCTTAAAAGTCTTTGCTTACGGTGGCGTCGTTGATCGGGTCGCCACTTTCCCGAATGAAGGTTGAGGGAGGCGATGGCTGAGATACGCGTCGTACTCGTGAACGGGTGCTGTTTGTGGAGACGGGTCTGTTTAAGCTAACACGAATATATTTAGTAACTTTATTTTTTAATTTAATTGCAGTGAGACGCCTCATTCGGTTCTCGTATGTTTTTTTTTTTTTCTCGTAATGTGTTAATCATACAGGATTGTGACTCTTGGAGACCCTATACATCTCTAAGGATAATTTGATAAACTATGTTATTTTTTAGTTCTGACACTTAGAGACATTTACACCTCTAAATAAGTTTAGATTTTTTTTCCATGTATCTGTTTTGTTTTTATTTTAATATTATTATTATAGTTTTTTTATGTAATTCGACATTAAGAGACCTTATACATCTCTAAGTAATTGTATTACGTTAGTTTGATTTGGTAGTTGTAGTTGTATTTAATAATTGTTGATGTATAATTATTATTATTTTGCTTTTATGTAAATTCAATGTTGACGTGTAAAAGTGCCCTTGTGGCCTATTTGCTGAATAAATGTTGAAGTTGAAGTTGAAGTTGAAGTTTTCAGATTTGTATGTGAAATGGCAGACAAAGTAAAAATGTATTGCTATCATCTTCCGCGCGTTGTCCCGGCATTTTTGCCACGGCTCATGGGAGCCTGGGGTCCGCTTTGCAACTAATCCCAAGAATTGGCGTAGGCACTATTTTTTACGAAAGCGACTACCATCTGACCTTCCAACCCAGAGGGTAAACTAGGCCTTGTTGCGATTAGTCCGGTCTCACGATGTTTTCCTTCACCGAAAAGCGACTGGTGAATATCAATTGATATTACGTAAAAATGTACCTATTGCTATATTTTTCATAAAATATCGAACTGTGTATGTAGGGCGCTTCATATTTCATAGACTGTGTGATTATACAGTCATTAAGGCTTATTGAATCAAAATGAGAATATTCCTTGAGAATTTCTTTGAATTGTACTTGGCTAGGCGACAAATTATAACACACAGTAAATATTTTATTATTAAATGATACAAAAGCATGTTGCTCCGTCGCGTCGTCGTTAATAAACGTGGAAATTCAATGGTGCCTTTTTACTTGCTTTAGACGATCTGCATAGCCCTGGGCTTAGAACAAGCGACATTACGTCACCGCGGCGACAAGGGCATCGCGTGGCTGTCCCAACTGATGGACGTGCTGGACGTGTTGGACTACCCCGTGCCCGGGTACACGCCCGCCACCGTGCTTTCCGAGCTGCACGTGCACATATCCGACTGCGCAGTCGACTACAGGTCAACATTTTGAATTTGAAAACCCGTTATCATTCGTAAATATCCATTTCGTCACCAGTTCACAGAAAAAGACGAATACTATCTTGTCTTGCCCACGACTAATCCTTTATCAATATATTCCATGATAAAAACGGAACTATTATCAGTATTAGACAACAGAGCTGATTCGTTAATTCATACATAAGTCGCGCTATATATCTACATAAATGCGAGGATTTTAATGCTGGACCACAGAATAAATAATAGTACTAAGTACAGAAGACTCACTCTCTAACAAAACGCGTCTGTTACGATCAGCACAGATACGGCCGCTAGGTGGCGACAGCGCCACGTGCGGCTTATGGCTTTCCCCAAAATTGGGGCCGAACGGATGTACTTTTAGCTACCTGTAGCAAAGCGACGAAATCGCGGAGTGAGACACACCTGGCAGGACTGAGAAAGACTTATCTCAGCGCCGCTGCGACCTTTTCCCAACAGTTGCCGTATTTTATCAACCCCGAATGGGTCGCTTAACATCAAACTCATGTGTCAGATTATGCAATTTTGGTATTAAGAAAAGGTAATAGGGTAGATATTTGCTGAGAGGGTCGAATGGATTTACCCGAGTTTGAAGTTAAGCGACACAAATAAAAATAGAGTAATGATCTTTGAATTAACGCTTAAAACTTTAATTTTCAGACCCCTCTACCTACCAATCCGCACCGTTGTGACCCTCGGCAACTTCAGCGTCTCAAGCAACATAATCCAAGAGACGAACACATCTAGTCTACGCTTCCTCGCTCAAGAATGCACCCTATTCCTGTCCCATTTGAACGTCAAACCTAATACTCATATACCGCAAGATGACGACAAGTTACCTGATGTGCATAAGGATTACGTTTGTGTGGTGGATGTTGGGCTGTTTGAGCTGTCGTTGAGGATGGAGGATAAAGTCAACAGTGTAAGTACAGTAACCATATATACATAACACTGATTTAAACTTTCACGATTTCTAGTCTTCTCCGAGACCACGGGGACAACGCCGTCCTTGAAACGTCGGAGGTAAATCTTAAAACTTGGATACGCGATTAAGTCCCGTTGTATAATTTAATAACATATATACATACATCACTGGCTCAGTGACCCAAAAACTATCTTGGAAAGAGAGCGCCACTTCACGCCAGTTAGGTATTTCGAGGGCGGACAGGTCTTTTTGGTCAGTAACCAAATGCATGTTATTCCTATACTTTAATTCTCATAAACCACAAGATGATGACTAATTGCTAACTAGTCATCATGGCGAATTCAAATTAAATTATATAGCAAAACCTGTACTATCCATTATCATTACATATACATTGTATATGTGTCAACAAGTTTTTGTCATAAATAAATGTATTTTCTTTCTTTCTTTATCATAGAGAAATATAGTGAAGAGTGCTCACTTGATACATCAGTTTTGGTACAAAAAAGACTATTATTTTCAGTGTCGACGTCTAGCCTCGAGTAACGGAATTATCAGTACTGCTACTTGACAATAGATGTAGCACCGACCGGAATGTCGTATGTTGTTGAGCATTAGACTTACTTTTACTTACTTTTCTGTAATATTATCCGTGCCAAAATATTATTTCAGCTCCAATAAAATGCCTTAACATACATTAAACATTGTTTACGTCATACTTTACCAAAAAATGTTTTGCAGTCCAAAGAACAACCTCAAGTAGACCTCAGCGCATCGAACAACATGGTCACCCTATACACCTGCTGGGACTCTGCTTCGGCGCTGTGCCGGCTGCTGACGTACGCGGCGTCCGACGGCGACTCGCAGCCGCCCTTCGACCGCTCCTCGCGCCACACCAGCATATGCTCCGACCAGCCCGAGCCTCTAGTCGGTGAGTCTCATGGTGTGCCTGCCGCTCGACCTTCGCTCTGAGTTCCAACCTTAAGGGTTACTGTGCATCGAACAACATGGTCACCCTATACACCTGCTGGGACTCGGCCTCAGCGCTGTGCCGGCTGCTGACGTACGCTGCGTCTGGCGGCGACTCGCAGCCTCCCTTCGACCGCTCCTCGCGGCACACCAGCATATGCTCCGACCAGCCCGAGCCTCTAGTCGGTGAGTGTTTACACTGTGCCCGCTGCTCGACCCCCGCTCTGAGTTCCAACTTAAAGGGTTATTGTGCATCGAACAACATGGTCACCCTATACACCTGCTGGGACTCGGCCTCGGCGCTGTGCCGGCTGCTGACGTACGCGGCGTCCGACGGCGACTCGCAGCCTCCCTTCGACCGCTCCTCGCGCCACACCAGCATATGCTCCGACCAGCCCGAGCCTCTAGTCGGTGAGTGTTTACATGGTGTACCTGCTGCTAGAGTTTTTGAGAATCAAACAATTTGGTCACCCTATACACTTGTTGGGACTCAGTTATCTCATTAGATAGCCGATTGGTTTTTGGCGTGTCAAATCTGATCAACCGAGACACCTAAAGGGGTTTGTTTGTAACTGTATGACTAATTTTCCATAGGAGAAAATGAGTGTTTGACGGGAAACATTATTATTGTTTTATACACCTTCTAGAACTACAATATGTCTGTTTGAACAGTAATTATCATTTATCGGTTTGTCGTGAATTTTACCAAAACTGTTTGTTTCACCGTAACCATTTTGTTTAAGGACTAGAAGACAGACCAATAGAAGAAATACGTGAACTCTCGCCCAGCGAAATACAACAGGTCAACGACATGATGGCAGAGGCGATGAAAGAAAGTCCCAACGATACGCGTAAGTACTGAACTTGCACTAATAACAGTAAGGCTAGGTTCACACGGCGTAATTTTTTCCCGTATACCGTAGTGACAGCAACATTTGTATGGCAACATCCAAAATCGTTCACACGGCTAGACGGCTTTCCCGCATGGACGCCGTATACGGTATACGGGAAAAATTAACGCCGTGTGAATCTAGCCTAAAAGCACTGGGTCTTGAGTAAATGATTTATTGTTTCTCAGACAGAAACACTCTTGACTGCGGGCTCTTTGTAAACATACATAAAACATTGCTTACAAGCCTTATTGAGCTTACTGTGGTACTTCGTCAATTTTTGTAATATATAATGCCCTGTAATATTTATTAATTGGGATTACTAGGGCGAACCACTTTTCTCAACTAACCAAAGCATTGTTACAGTCGATGACGACGACCTCCACAGTTCGACCGAAAAAGAAGGTGTCGAGATATTTTTCTTCCCCGACGAGTCCAACTCCAAACGGCCCCTGGACCTACTTGAAGAATGCGAGCCCAAGTCTCTCGACTCCGAGGACTTCCGACCAGTGGATGAGGCGTTCGAAGCAAAACCAACTATGGTGCAAGTGGCTAAGGATCTGGGCGACCCGACTTCCACGCCTAAGACTACGCCAAAGAAACCTAAACGGAAAAAGGTATGGGCTTCGCTTAGTCCTTTCTTTATTCATGAACTAGCGACCCGCCCCGGCTTTGCACGGGTTAACAAATCATACATAAACATTCCTCTTGAATCACTCTATCTATCTAACCGCATCAAAATCCGTTGTTAGTTTTAAAGATCTAAGGATACATACAGGCAGACAGCGGGAAGCGACTTTGTTTTATACTATGTAGTGAAATACTCAACGCCATTTTGGAAGGATATGGGTTCCTTTGTAATAAAGTGTTTTGCCTATCCTGTGCGGCGCGCCATCGTGAACCTTGTCGGAATGCACGAAGGTTGTTATTGGGCTGTAGCCGCGCGCGTCAGTTGACGTCTTTGGGCTATGTTTATACAATTTCGTTGCATTATTGACTATAATTTTTTTTTCAAGACGACTGACCATGTTAGCTAGTGATTTAATTATCTATGATGTCAGCTACACAGCATAGTGGTCTGTAATACTTTAAGGGTCACTTGCACCATCACACTAACCCGGGGTTAAGCGGTTAAACCGTTAACCCAGTGTCAAATTGTACTGGTAACCATGGTAACTCCAGGTTTAACCGGTTAACCCAGGGTTAGTGGAATGGTGAAAGTGGCTCTAACGAAAATAAACAAACGAAACAATAAGAAATGCTTATAAATTTGCAATAATTTGTTCTTTAGGTCAAATCCGGCGGCGACGGCAGCAACACCGACGACGAATACTGCATCATCGAA
Organism: Cydia amplana; assembly: GCF_948474715.1. Classification (NCBI taxonomy): domain Eukaryota; kingdom Metazoa; phylum Arthropoda; class Insecta; order Lepidoptera; family Tortricidae; genus Cydia; species Cydia amplana. The sequence goes on from NC_086085.1 coordinate 8,699,441, forward strand.
TCTCAGCCGTACTGCGAGGACAATGATCTCGACGAGCCGGTCGTCAACTGGATAGGCCCCGGGCCCGTGTACATGTTCGAGAACCACTTCACTGTACCCGCGGCGCGTAGCGACGTGCTCAAGGCTCCAAAGAGCTTCCCGCTACCAGTTTTGAGGTTAGCCAATTCTGGAACCTATTGCAATAAGGATAAAGACTAATATTGCATGAAATCTCAGCCCTACTGCAAGGAAAACATCATCGAAGAGCCGATCGTCAACTGGATAGACACCAGGCCCGTGTACATGTTCGAGAACCACTTCACTGTGCCCGCGGCGCGTAACGACGTGCTCAAGGCACTGAAGAGCTTCCCGCTACCAGTTCTGAGGTTAGTCAATTTTGGAACCTATTGCAATATGGATAAAGACTAATATTCCACGAAATCTCTGCCATACTGCGAGGAAAACATCATCGAAGAGCCGATCGTCAACTGGATAGGCCCCGGGCCCGTGTACATGTTCGAGAACCACTTCACTGTACCCGCGGCCCGTAGCGACGTGCTCAAGGCACCGAAGAGCTTCCCGCTACCAGTTCTGAGGTTAGTCAATTTTGGAACCTATTGCAATATGGATAAAGACTAATATTCCACGAAAGCTCAGCCCTACTGCGAGGAAAACATCCTCGAAGGGCCGATCGTCAACTGGATAGGCCCCGGGCCCGTGTACATGTTCGAGAACCACTTCACTGTACCCGCGGCGCGTAGCGACGTGCTCAAGGCACCGAAGAGCTTCCCGCTACCAGTTCTGAGGTTAGCCAATTCTGGAACCTATTGCAATAAGGATAAAGACTAATATTGCATGAAATCTCAGCCCTACTGCGAGGAAAACATCATCGAAGAGCCGATCGTCAACTGGATAGGCCCCGGGCCCGTGTACATGTTCCACTTCACTGTACCCGCGGCGCGTAGCGACGTGCTCAAGGCACCGAAGAGCTTCCCGCTACCAGTTCTGAGGTATGTCAATTCTAGAACCTATTGAAATATGGATAAAGATTAATATTGCACGAAAGCTCAGCCCTACTGCGAGGAAAACATCCTCGAAGAGCCGATCGTCAACTGGATAGGCCCTGGACTCGTGTATTTGTTCGAGAACCACTTCACTGTACCCGCGGCGCGTAGCGACGTGCTCAAGGCACCGAAGAGCTTCCCGCTACCAGTTCTGAGGTTAGCCAATTCTGGAACCTATTGCAATATGGATAAAGACTAATATTGCACAAAATCTCAGCCCTACTGCGAGGAAAACATCCTCGAAGAGCCGATCGTCAACTGGATACGCCCTGGACTCGTGTGTATGTTCAATAAATAGAATAAAAGCCTTTTTTATTTTATTAATTGTTGAACTTATTACAATAGAAGCGATTTTTCTACGGCGGTAAATATACTTAATATGCGACGTTATCTATGAAAAGGGACCTTATTGTCGATGGCGCTTACGCCATTATTAACGATGCGCCGATATAAATGCAATGCCGCGCGACTCTGTGCGGCGTAAGCGCCATCGACAATAATCCCTTTTCATAGATAATGCCCCATATAAACAAAAAAATGCAATTGTTAACAGATATACGCTATGCGAGATGAGTGTTACGTGGAACATGTTCGGCGGGAGCGACTTCAAATCTACCGGCGACCCGCCGCCCTCCAAAAAGACGGTCACCATTGACGACACCAAACAGGCCTCACCAACGCCTTCTAAGTAAGCTAATAGTTTATTATTGTGTACCAGTTGTGATTGACATACATTATTATACAGGATGCTTCCTGTAACAGGAGCAAAAAATTAAACTAAAGGCTGTACTCCTCAAACTGACCAACATTTGATCAGCAACTTTTAAAAATTATGGTTCCTTTAGACTCTTTTTCATACAAAATAAATATTGCCTTCAATGTACGCTGACATCAGTGTGTTTGACGTTGCTTGTCACGCTTTAAACATAACAAAATTTGCAATACATTGCGTCTTATAATAAACTTTAAAGTGTAATAAAATTCAAAACATGAGTTAATATTTTCAAAAGTTGCTGAACAAATGTTGGTCAGTTTGAGGAGTACAGCCTACAGTTTAATTTATTGCTCCTGTTACAGGAAACGCCCTGTATATTTGGTTTTGTACCTTATTTTAATGATTATACGCTTAATACCGCGGGTATGCAGTTTTTTTTTTTTTTTTTCAATATTATTGTTCAGTCAGAAACTAGTATAAATTTAGGTGTAGCCTCAAGTATTAGGTAATTGTTGGTTTGTTACGTGTCCTAACTTAATTTTTCATATAATACACCGGATTCGTGTTAAAAAAACAATACTATACATCAGATTACAGTCAGCGTTTCTTTCTCAACAGACGCAGTAAGGACTACGAACCATACGAGGCCGGGCGTGCAATCACGGCCGCTTACCGCCAAGGAGTCAGCTGGTCGTCCGGTTCGGAGCGGGTCCTACCGCGCATGAACCCACACCCGAAGCGGAAAGAACTCAAGTCGAGGGGCGGAAGACATAGGGACCACCATACTTGTGTCAAACTGTGTCTCACTAAGGTAGGTGTTGCATAGTCTGGCCATGAACATGGCCGTCTCTTGTTAGCGAAAGGAAATAGTTGGCCAGACGTTATTACTTTCTTCTTTAAATCTTGGAGAAATCTTGGAGCTATACAGGGTGGCCCATTTAGATCGGTCAGTATGGGAAAGTCTGAAACTATAAGACATACGAACGTCTGTTCTTAGGAACCATGTCATCGATTTTAATGACAAGAAAAACTGCAATCATACATTAAAAAAAAAAACCTGTATTCAAAATAATAACAAGGCGGTGGTAATTTCGGTCACTTACTAAAATAAATTAAAGAATACGAAAACAATGCATTTTATTCATTTTAGACATCATGTTTCATAGTAAAATATGTACTGCTTAAGACCTACACAATCGATATCTAAATATAAATAGTTTTCGTTTTATTTTTCAAAACGTCCGGGTTCGATTCCCGAGCTGAGTATAGTTTTTTTTTTATGTATGAATGCAATTCTTCTTGTTATTAAAATCGATGACATGATTCCTAAGAACAGATCTTGGTATGTCTTATAGTTTCAGACTTTTCCATACTGACCGATATAAATGGGCCAGCCTGTATACACCAGTTAAATGCTAAAAATACAATTTAGTTTTAATAAGGTAAACGTACTGGTTTTCGACGCGGTCCCAGCACATGTCAGCACATGTCAGTAGAGGTGACAGCAAAGTGCCATCTATTATCAGCGGACTCAGCACGGTTCAATTTTTATCGACTATCACTATGCCCGTCACTTTCGCACTTACATACTTGTTAGAACGTGACAGGCATGGTGATAAACGATAAAAATGCGACCGTGCTACTAGGGCAGGGCATTAGATTGTCGAGCACTAGTACGTTTAGCTTAGTTACATTTATGCTGCAGTGTAGGCGTGTAAATAACTATAACATATACTAATCTATGAGCATGATCACAAACATCACACATTTCAACATTAAATTTTGTTTTAGGTTAAATTCCAACACGAGACATACCCCAGCAGCGGCACACACGCGTCCCGGCAGACGCTCGCCGTCAGCAAGATCGAGGTGCTCGACCGCCTGTTGTGCAGCGACATCAACAAACTGCTCAGCCAGTACAAGCTCAAGGACGAGCCCGAACGAAGCAACGCTCATATGGTGAGTCACTCGATAACTTAATATTTACAAAGATGTCTGATGTACAGCTTAGGATGGTGGCTCTAAAACAATTTTTTGAAGTGAAAACTTCTTTAGTGGCGCTGTGCACTTTTTGTGATGGGGAAAAAATGTTAAACTCGCGACAGGTCACGTGACCGTAAGATTCATAAAACGGACACGTGACCTGATCGAAAAACTGTTACAATGTCATTGAGTTTTCACTTCGTCCGGCACTCCCGGAGTGCAAACCGTTGTTATTTTTTGTTTATTTTTCTGGACATATTTTTTACAAATTGCTACCACATTGTCTTCTTGAAATTGTAACTCTAGCTGCAATGCAACTATTGCCAGTCCCAATGATTTTTGGCCAACGCTAGTCTTGAATTATATAATAAAACTTACTAAACCTACTACACTACATACAACAAACACATACATTATATAACTTACTTATGCTACAGGTAAAAAATTTGGCCTAAATCGCCGACAACGGGTAGGGTGCCCAGAAGGCTGGCCGTCTTTCCCTTATTTTTATAAATAAAATATCTAACAAAACAGACATGTACTGAGTGCCGAGCATACGCAGCAAACTGAAGACTAAAGTACGTGAGACTTCATAATGCCATAGCTTTCATACCTATTTTATCCCCAGCCGGTTCTAATCGGTAAATTGTCGAGGTGGTTTTATCCGTTTTATGCTCTCATTATAAAATCGCAAATTACAAGGAATCGCGGTAGACCTCGTCGTAGATAACGGTACGAGCTTGGCGCCTTTGACAAATACGGTGGGAGACTTCACAAGATATGGATAAGGAAAATAAAAAGAGGGAGGCCTTTGCCCAGCAGGAAGGGGACACTATGGGCTCGTAAATAATAGTATTTTATGCAACCGTTGTTTAAGAGGGGTCAAAAAAGGCGAGTGGCGTGAGTAACAATTTGAGGCGAAGCCGAAAATTGTTAATAAAGACGCCACGAGTATTTTTTGACTCAGTTAAACAACGTTGCATACAATAATTTTTCTACGACCAAGAACTTACTTTGAAATAAAATTGTAAGTTTAGCAAATATTTTTAATTCAAGAAGTAGCAAAAATGGAGGGTACGGGCGGGAAAAGAATGAATGAATGAATGAAATTTAAAAACAAACATGTCTATGGTTCACTTATTTGTCAGAGATGACATTTAAAATAAGGTTGGCAACACTGTATTTCATTCAATATTTTTTATGTGGTCATTACACGAAGTATCGTAAAATCGCCAAAAAGATACTGCGTGTATGCACAAATTATTTTTTGGGGAATAGACTAAAGACTGGTTATGACAACTATAAGGTAGGGTTTTAAAGGTGTGTGCGCGACCCTTTAAATGACAAATAAAAGTACGGGAGTAGAAAAAATAAATAATTGTACACTTTTGTATACAATCATTTATTTTATTTATAATAAAAAAAATGAAAAACTTTTTTTTGTATAGTCTGGATTAGACTTACAGACTACGGCTGTGGTACACGCTATGTCAGTTTTTCCTTGAACTCAACAGACGGATGACTAACTACCCCATTAATTTCCAGTTGGTAATAAAGGCCGTGCACATGCGACCGGACCCCGCGCTCTCCGCACACGAGTGCTGCCTCAAAGTCTCACTACTGCCGCTACGATTCAACCTGGATCAGGACACGCTGGCTTTCCTCGTCGGGTTCTTCTCCAAACTTGGCACGGACGAGAACAATGGTAAATGGAAAATTCGAAATTAGGGGGGATCCTTGCAAGTACGGGGTCCCGTTGTTTCCCATAAAGTTTTAAGTCGTAATGTATTGTTTGTCATATTATTATCATTAGTCATAAAACTGAAACCTTTAATATTTCAGGATTTTCGTTAGGTTATCCTATAGATAGGTTAAGTTAGGTTAGGTTTATTTTATGGCAATCCTGAAAAGTGACGCGATTCTGAACCAAATGAATTATGAATAACGAAAATGCGGGCAAACAATACATTATGGCTTAAAACTATTTGGGAAACAATAGAGACCCTTGCAGTACTTTATTCTCATAAAAGTGCACAGTTTGGTCAGTTTGCTGCATGTTTTTGGTTGTAGGTACTCTTTTAATACCTATTAGTAAATATTGGTTTCCTGCAATTTGTAGAAGTACAGAACAGAACCGCAAAATTAAATAAATGAATACTGAATTGAATAGAATGCTCTAAATATAAAAATTCAATTGAAAACTTTTGCTTCGACGATTCTTATGATACAAATTATGATTATAAATAACATATTAAAATAGAAATGATCTATTCAGCCGATATAACTATTGGTCTAAACTAAATATAAACGATGTGTCGTTAGATTCACAACCAAACTATATCACATTTTTTTGTCTACAGACGAAGACACAAAGAGCATAAGCGGGCTGTCAACAGACTCGAGTAGCTCACGACAAACCACACCAACGCACCGGCCTCCGGTCATGAGCATAGCCAGCCACTTGAAGGACCCGCCACCAACACCGACTTCGCTAGGAGATGCTGATGCTTTGAGCCTCAACGAGACTGGTACTATTTTATACGTTATGGCTATAAAACTAGAGTTCATTTCGGTGCGCGTCTTACTCGAACTAGGATTCATTCTTACGAGCGATACGAATTGTACCATACGTTTTACTAAACAAGGTTGTATTTCCAGTGATCCGAGACGACGAACCTCTGATGGAGCCCTACGAGGCCGAGCGGCTGGTGTCCGAGAACCTCATACAACTGGAGGAGGACTTCAACCGACTGGGCATTAGCCAGGAGAAGCCCACCACCAAAGTGGCGGTCGACCTGGAGCCGGTTGATGACTCGCCGATTTATTTCAGGTATGTTTTTATTACAAGGTTGTATTTCCAGTGCTCCGAGACGACGAACCTCTGATAGAGCCCTACGAGGCCGAGCGCCTGGTGTCCGAGAACCTCGTACAACTGGAGGAGGACTTCAACCGACTGGGCATTAGCCAGGAGAAGCCCACCACCAAAGTGGCGGTCGACCTGGAGCCGGTTGACGACTCGCCGATTTATTTCAGGTATGTTTTTAGTACAAGGTTGTATTTCCAGTGCTTCGAGACGACGAACCTCTGATGGAGCCCTACGAAGCCGAGCGCCTGGTGTCCGAGAACCTCATACAACTGGAGGAGGACTTCAACCGACTGGGCATTAGCCAGGAGAAGCCTACCACCAAAGTGGCGGTCGACCTGGAGCCGGTTAACGACTCGCCGATTTACTTCAGGTATGTTTCTAGTACAAGGTTGTATTTCCAGTGCTCCGAGACGACGAACCTCTGATGGAGCCCTACGAGGCCGAGCGCCTGGTGTCCGAGAACCTCATACAACTGGAGGAGGACTTCAACCGACTGGGCATTAGCCAGGAGAAGCCCACCACCAAAGTGGCGGTCGACCTGGAGCCGGTTGACGACTCGCCGATTTACTTCAGGTATGTTTTAGGACATAATGTCTGACTGATATCTATATCATTCTAAATGTAATAAAATATTTATCTCGGAAAATGCTGGAGCACAAAACCGGCCAAGTGCGAGTCGGACACTCGTCCAAGGGTTCCGTATATTAAGTCCGACTCACGCTTGACTGCACATTTCTAATAAGTTTTCCTGTCATCTATAGGCAAAGAACTAATTTATGTAGGTATATTTTTTCGAAATTTTAGACCCAATAGTTTCGGAGATAAAGGAGAGAGGGGGAATAGTCGGACAGACAGACGCACGAGTGATCCTATAAGGGTTCCGTTTTTTCCTTTTGAGGTACGGAACCCTAAAAAAAAGAGTCAAATATGAGGAAATCTATTCACGAATGTTTATTACTTTCGTCCAAAAGCGGAGCCTGCACATGCGCCTGTTTGTGAACGGTTTGCTTTTTTTTTTATAGATGTTCTAGCGCGTACGGTGCAAATATGTATAAGTTTACTAGATAGCCTATGCGCTATGTGCACGACTGGTGCTGCCCTCATTTTCTCGGACTTTCTACGTTAAATCTTATGGAGTAAAATTAGTTCAAGCAGCTGCCGCTAGTACTAATGTCGGACATTCCATAAGATTACCTGTGTTTGTGACGATCAGCGCCACTTCCCCCTCCACCGACTTCGCACGTTGCCAATAATCGAACAGGTTAATAACTACAAAAAAGTCCATGTTCAATTTAGATTCGACGAAACCATCGTTTTAAAGGTTGACTTCCAAAACGTAACTATAGGAACGAGTAACAAAAATTAATTGATCTGTCTTTCTTCCTACAGGAGGGTAGTGTTTTCACCCGAGGTCCCGATCCGGTTAGACTACGTCGGCAAGCGCGTGGACCTGTCCGCGGGCCCGGTGGCCGGCCTGCTCATGGGCCTGGGGCAGCTCAACTGCTCGGAGCTCACACTCAAGAGGCTAGACTACAAGTGAGTACATACAATCCAGATCTCTTCCTACAGGAGGGTAGTGTTTTCACCCGAGGTCCCGATCCGGTTAGACTACGTCGGCAAGCGCGTGGACCTGTCCGCGGGCCCGGTGGCCGGCCTGCTCATGGGCCTGGGGCAGCTCAACTGCTCGGAGCTCACACTCAAGAGGCTAGACTACAAGTGAGTACATACAATCCAGATCTCTTCCTACAGGAGGGTAGTGTTTTCACCCGAGGTCCCGATCCGGTTAGACTACGTCGGCAAGCGCGTGGACCTGTCCGCGGGCCCGGTGGCCGGCCTGCTCATGGGCCTGGGGCAGCTCAACTGCTCGGAGCTCACACTCAAGAGGCTAGACTACAAGTAAGCACCTAGAATCCAGATCTCTTCCTACAGGAGGGTAGTGTTTTCACCCGAGGTCCCGATCCGGTTAGACTACGTCGGCAAGCGCGTGGACCTGTCCGCGGGCCCGGTGGCCGGCCTGCTCATGGGCCTGGGGCAACTCAACTGCTCGGAGCTCACACTCAAGAGGCTAGACTACAAGTGAGTACCTACAATCCAGATTTCTTCCTACAGGAGGGTAGTGTTTTCACCCGAGGTCCCGATCCGGTTAGACTACGTCGGCAAGCGCGTGGACCTGTCCGCGGGCCCGGTGGCCGGCCTGCTCATGGGCCTGGGGCAGCTCAACTGCTCGGAGCTCACACTCAAGAGGCTAGACTACAAGTGAGTACATACAATCCAGATCTCTTCCTACAGGAGGGTAGTGTTTTCACCCGAGGTCCCGATCCGGTTAGACTACGTCGGCAAGCGCGTGGACCTGTCCGCGGGCCCGGTGGCCGGCCTGCTCATGGGCCTGGGGCAGCTCAACTGCTCAGAGCTCACACTCAAGAGGCTCGACTACAAGTGAGTACCTAGAACAGATTTATACAATCATTCATGATATAATAGCGGATTGTTTAGATACTTAGTATACTCAGGACCGTTCGCTAAACTTTTTGTATGGGACATTTCACAGTTCACTGCTGAGTGGCGTTGATCACACTGATTTAAAATATCACGATTTTTACACAATATTAAGACGAAACAGGAGCTGAGATTTAAATATTTCAGGTAAATATACCCGTCTCGCTAACGGAAGCGGCTCCTAAAACTAGTGCGATAAGGACAAGGCGTAAAAATCTCAAAAATCGAGGTTTTGTACTCGATTTTTTCCTCCTCCAAAACTTAACCAATCGTAACCAAATTTGGAAATCTAAATGATTATGAAATTATCTGTGTCGGACCGTTTTGTTTTTTTGGCTAATTGATATCAGTTTTTAATACCACGCCTCTCATTGCGGCATAGTCAATTAGGCCATTTTGGCCATTTTTGAAGGGCTCTAGCGCCTAAAAAACAAAAATATAAAAAAGGCAAAACGGTCCGACACAGATATTGACAATATTAATCTGTGTTGAAAAAATCATTGCTATAGCTTCAAAACCCACGGAGGAAACAGTCGAGTACGTTTGTATGGAGAAATTACCACTCCTGTTGCCTCTTAAATTGTACAATGGGACTTAATCGCGTATCTAAGTTTTAAGATACCTCCAACGTTTCGAGGACGGCGTTGTCCCCGTGGTCTCGGAGAAGACAAACTTAAGGGCCTACTGCAGCCGCGTCTGGCGCTTCGTAAACCACGCCCGCTAGTTCTTCCCTCCCCGCTAACACGCACACATGGAAACGCTTCGCGCCGCACGTGAAGTTTGTGTGACCTTTTAGCACCATCTAACGTTACAGAAGTTAACTACCATTATACGTGGTCGCTGCGGTCGGCCAGAAACTTAAATTCGGAAAAAATTGAAACAGATGGCGTTGTTACTTGTTCATAATAGCAAACAATAAAATAATTAATTCATAAACCTGCATATTTATTGTTGTTTTGGAAGATGTTAACATCATAGAAGCAGCAGCGTATATAGCATATAAGTTAAGAGTATTGATAATAAGAAAATAGCACAAGAACAGAAAAGAGATTATTTTTGATAAAATATGATGAAAACAGATTTACTTGATTACGCTCACCTGACTTTGCGGTCACTAAATGCAAATTTCAACCTTATTGTTATGGGGTTACAATAACCCTGGGGTTGCAGGCGTCCATGGTCGTTATTATTATAAATGCTTTGGTTGAAATGCTTTTTAACCCTCGAATTTTTCATAGGTACAGTCACCTGCAATAATATGTTACTCTTCGACGGCCGCAAAAATATGTGACACGCTCTTATGGCTCTACAAATAAGATCTAACATGATCTACCGCAAAACGGCCTTCGGTGTGTAACATATTATTGCAGCTGACTGTACTCGTATTCATTGTTGATTTGTTGTATAGGTAGGTATTACTATCTTTTATCCGATCGATTTGCATTTATTTGAAATAAATCACAGTGTTTAGTAATTATATGTTTTATTGAATAAGAGATTATTTAGGTATGTAAGGAATACAGGGTGCCTTTTTGAAACACTCATTTTTAGGGTTCCGTAGCCAAATGGCAAAAAACGGACCCCGTATAGATTCGTCATGTCTGTCTGTCTGTCTGTCCGTCTGTCCGTCCGTATGTCACAGTCACTTTTTTCCGAAACTATAAGAACTATACTGTTGAAACTTGGTAAGTAAATGTATTCTGTGAACCGCATTATATTTTCACACAAAAATAGAAAAAAAAATTTTTTTTTGGGGGTTTCCCATACTTAGAACAACTGAAACTCAAGAGACACTTCCAAAGTGGTAAAATGTGTGTGTCCCCCCCCTGTAACTTCTAAAATAAGAGAATGATAAAACTAAAAAAAAATATATGATGTACATTACCATGCAAACTTCCACCGAAAATTGGTTTGAACAAGATCTAGTAAGTAGTTTTTTTTTAATACGTCATAAATCCCCTAAATACGGAACCCTTCATGGGCGAGTCCGACTCGCACTTGGCCGCTTTTTCTGGATAATTTTGAATTTCAATTGTCAGGGGTGCCTACATTATTTTTTAATACATTTTACAACGACAACAAACAAAAGTTCAAATTCGCCGTATTTTTATTACCCGGGTCGATCGCAACAAAATAGAAAATCATGTTTTTCAAATCTAAGCGTTATTGTAATTTATCTCAAATAACCAAAAAGTCAATCTGACTAGAACTTAAAAACGAACTGAATTATTTTAATATGTCGATTTTTCTTGGTGACCCAGGAGAATTTTTTTCTATCCCATACAAAAAGAGCGTATCCCAATCGCGTATCGGTTTTGGTTTTTACTTATAAGTGTGAAAAATATATTCTACCATATACGAAGGATGTGTGTTTTTTCATGTTTTATGTGTCTTTTTGTACAATAAAGTGTTTTACTGCTACTAATATATCATATTAACGATTAACTAAAAAGGTATTTACATCTAATTTAACTGGTAAATTATTAAAGTCCGCTAAAATTAATATATATTCAAAAAATATTTGTTAATATGTCCCAAAATCATGGCTCATTTTTTAAGTCTCCTGACTTACCAAACATATCGCAACGAAGGCAAGGGTACAACGCGGCATCGTGAACCTAATAACGTAACGTTTCAGTTACTTTTTTAGTCGCCGACCATTTTATCCGGGGTACGAAAAGAGGTATTAGATCTATCCTGGGTCTAATATGTTATAAAAACATAGTTTTTTGAAAAATGTTCGTAGGTAGTACACAAAATTTACATTTTCTTTTAAATGTGATTTGGGTCATCGTTCTCCCTGGTGACTTTTCTGGTGACCCAAGAGACATCAATTTTATTATGACTCAGGAGACTTTTTTTCTATGCACTTTGATTTTTTTGATGCGCTAATTTTGTAATCTAAAATAACTTTAAACTGCTGATATACTTATATCACTTTGCTGATGAGTGGAAGTGGAATTTAAACTTAATTTATTGTTCTCTCCCTTGACATTTTGGCATACATTTGACATGCTGCAGTGCACTCCTAACGTTAATAAAGACATAATTTTTAGAAAAAGCTTTTGGAAAACTCACTCTTGAGCTTAAAACGATTAAGTCCTTATCATATTATGTTAGATTTTTAGTACAGACCCCAAATCAGTGAAAATGTGTCTTAGCCAACTAAATTTGTCTCTGGGAAAAGTACGATATCCCTAAAAATTGTACGTACATTTCGCATTTTTCTGAAGGAACGGAATTCATAAATTGGGTTATTATTATTTTTTCAGATTATTTGATTGCATTGACATATCACCAAGATAGATAGAACATTTAAGTTACCAGAAGAAAAGCATTTGTGTTCTTTTATACAGTGTGGAAAAAGTAGGTTCGATTCCCGGGCGCGACTAAGCGAATTTAAAAAAAAACAACGTGTTGCATTCCGGGAGTGCCGACAGAAGTGAAAACTCAATGACTAGTCCAAAATGTCTGCAGCACTATGTATAATTGACCCATCCTCCTTTCTATTGAAAACTTTTGGTTCCGAAATTGCTGGTCAGTGAGCTTGTTTAAAATTCGAAATTCAAATTTATAACGTTAATTGTTTAAAATTCGAATAGAAATTGTAAAGTTACCTTGCAGACCTCGCGTCTAAATATATTTGGTCATGATATTTTGAGTTTTATTCACCAGTACTAGAGTTCACTTTTATTAGCGATTTCATCAAGATGTAGCTTTATTGAATTATATTTGAGTGATATAAAGTTATAATACAGTGAGATCCTCCTATTTCAGCCCGTAAAAGATTATAACCTTTTTCATGTAATGTCATTGAGTTTTTCTTTATTGATTTAAATGCCATCTAAACCTTACGGTCACATGATCGCCTTACGCTGTCTCGAGTTTATCATTTTTTCCCCACCTCATAAAGTGCCTAGCGCCGCTAAAGAAGTTTTCACTTCAAAAATCTTTGAATGCAGTTGTTTCTTTAAAAAACAATAATGTTTCATTTAAGTAAAATGAGCAAACTTAAGGTTTTAAGGCACTTTCCCTCCAGGGCCCATAATTTTTTTCCAACCGGTAGTAGACAACTATTTTTTTCGACTAAATGAAGTTTTATTAGATAAATCGTTGATCACATGGTTCGTTTCACACATCACATCAAATCGTTTGTCATCACAATCAAAATTTGTCAAAAGTAATGAAATTTATGCCAAAAAAACATAAATAAAACATATAAATTCAACACATTTTTTTAATAAAAATCTTTCTCGATGATATAAAAAAAAAAGCGGCCAAGTGCGAGTCGGACTCGCCCATGAAGGGTTCCGTATTTAGGCGATTTATGACGTATTAAAAAAAAACTACTTACTAGATCTCGTTCAAACCAATTTTCGGTGGAAGTTTACATGGTAATGTACATCATATATTTTTTTTAGTTTTATCATTCTCTTATTTTAGAAGTTACAGGGGGGGGGACACACATTTTACCACTTTGGAAGTGTCTCTCGCGCAAACTATTCAGTTTAGAAAAAAATGATATTAGAAACCTCAATATCATTTTTGAAGACCTATCCATAGATACCCCACACGTATGGGTTTGATGAAAAAAAAATTTTTGAGTTTCAGTTCGAAGTATGGGGAACCCCAAAAATTTATTGTTTTTTTTTCTATTTTTGTGTGAAAATCTTAATGCGGTTTACAGAATACATCTACTTACCAAGTTTCAACAGTATAGTTCTTATAGTTTCGGAGAAAAGTGGCTGTGACATACGGACGGACAGACAGACGGACAGACAGACAGACAGACATGACGAATCTATAAGGGTTCCGTTTTTTGCCATTTGGCTACGGAACCCTAAAAAGAACATCGACAAATTATGTTCAAAGAATTAATATCAAAACAGATGTCATAATTAGGATTGGCTACTTTAAGAAAGGGACAGAGAGATTTAATCCTCTCGCTCTGCACGTTTTTCTCATTCCTCCTTGTCAAGCCAAAATAAACTATAAAATGATAGTAACATAGTACATTGTAATATTCACTTTTTCCACGGTATCATGTCATTGTAAATTACTTATGTGAAATTGTAGTGGCGTGCGACTTTCAAACCGGAGGTCACGGGTTCGAACCCCGGCCCGTGCAAGTGAGTTTTTGTAAGTAGAGTCCTTTTTTAGTGGTACTTAAATATAATAACTTTTCGTATTATTGAAATAAAATATTTTATTCAAACAAACTTAATAATATAATAATTAAAACGAATAATATCAATTAGTTTTTAATATTTATTAAATTATTTTAAATTATTTGAGCATGAAATGATTAAGATTAATGATTTAGATTTATTTTTATCATTACAATAGAAAAAAAGCAAAAAATATATTCTTATAGATATTTTATTTTCAAACAAAAATAAAGCAAAAAGTTACGGTTAGATTCTGATGGCTAAATACCAAACAGCTACCGATACATTTCAATATCTGTCGAAATTTCCTAACCCGTTGTAACTGACAAAGAGTATAGATTTCGACGTAGCATGACGTAGCTAAGCAAACACGCACACATGCGTAACGTATAGGCCTGTAAGAAGGCACCATCATAGGTTTACCTCCGATTCCGTTACTACTCAATGGAGTTACGACTCAACGTTTATTGGATATTAAAATTTTACGTAATTCGGAGCGCTGCGCGAAGTGACATAGGTCTTACCTCTTTGAGGCACGACGGCCATCTAACATTACTGGCATAAAGGATGCATTTATGACTTTGACGCATGACAGAAAGAGAAACCGAACTGCGTAAAATGGGCGTTTGCTGTTGAATTCATAAAATCAAAAATCGATAATAAATCCATCGGTAAAGGATAATAATTTAATATTTAGTTCTTTGAAAGTTAAGACGAGATGAAAACCTTTGCTGTAAGGTGGATTGTGCTGGATATGGATGTGTTTTCTAGTTGCACGAAGCTAAAACCGAAAAATGAACACGTAAGTTTGGATTTATTTTCTATCGAGAAAATTTTAAGCATTCGTGTTTCGACTACTACGAAATGTCTTATCATATAGTCAAGAAACATATATCCGAAAATCACTACTGTTTGTTTCCGGGGCTAGCCACTGCCACCTTTCTAAGATCCTGTTATTTTTCGATGCACGGCCTTAAATACGCGCTTATAACTTAGATTTGACTTATGACTTTTAATGTGTTGTGTACAATTTAATGATGTTGATCAGTCCGCTAATTGTGGTTGGTGCAACTGGCCCTTACATACATGCGTCTCTAATGATGGTGCCATCTAGTAAACAGATTTTGAAATATATTGTTATTTTTAGGGTTCCGTACCCAAAGGGTAAAAAACGGGACCCTATTACTAAGACTTCGCTGTCCGTCCGTCCGTCCGTCCGTCCGTCCGTCCGTCCGTCCGTCCGTCCGTCCGTCACCAGGCTGTATCTCATGAACCGCGATAGCTAGACAGTTGAAATTTTCACAAATGATGTATCTCTGTTGCCGCTATAACAACAAATACTAAAAATAAAATAAAATAAATATTTAAGGGGGGCTCCCATACAACAAACACGATTTTTTTGCTCTATTTTTTGTTGATGGTGCGGAACCCTACGTGCGGGAGTCCGACTCGCACTTGGCCGGTTTTTTGTTTCAGACTTGGGCTACTTGGCCTCGAGAAGCTGGTACAATGGGCCTTGCACGAGTGGTTGTCGGACATCAAGCGGCACCAGCTCCCCGGCCTGCTCGGCGGCATCGGGCCCATGCACTCGCTGCTGCAGTTAAGTAAGTTCCAACATCCCTGAAAACTACAGTTGAGAGTAAAAAATACATTTTAATTTATGAATAAAAAATTGCCACGTTCATGAGGGTCAGTATTGCTCGTGCAAATATAACAATCCTGCAACGAGAGCAGTTAAAAAACCTCTATAAGGGCCACTTGCACCATTCGACTAACCCGGGGTTAACCGGTTAAACCATTAACCCAGTATCAAATTGTACTGGTAACCATGGTAACTCCAGGTTTAACTGGTTAACCTCAAGTTAGTGGAATGGTGCAAGTGGCTCTAAGAAGAATGTATCTTTGATGTTAAAAACCTCACTAAATTCTACTCTGAACATTTTTTTTCCTCACAAGCTAAACTTCCAACTTTTATTCGACTTTTGCTTGTATCACAAGTTATAAATTAGCTCGGATGAGTTCTACGATGTCGCGAGATACATTAACCTGATAGTTTCGCTAGCCATAGTGCGGTAACTCAACACTAGTGTTACCCACGCGCGATTCACAGAGCCAGTTATCATTAAGTGTAAGGCCTGAGTGGACGCTCGAGCTGGGCGTGCAGCGGGGCGGGGCGTGCGGCGTGCATGTTAAACAAATGCAAACGTATAGGAGCGGCCTTAGTGCATGGTGGTCAAATTACTCCTGACCCCGACGCCACGCTGCACGCCCCGCCGAACGCTCCGCTTCGAGCGTCCACTCAGGCCTTAAGCTTTGGATTCCTCCGAAAACGATGCCGTAATATGACGGCCGCTATATAGCGTTGAATGACGTCACTAGAACGTTGTCTATGTAAACAAGATGGCGCGGTTTCCTAGACGGCGTTACGTTATGTTGAGTGTCAACGTAACGTAAGATGACGGCCGTCATGACGGTGTCGATAGTTTCGTGAACGTTTTATTAGATAGCGTGACGCCATTTTGAATAAATGACACGAGATTTGAATAAATGATTCCGTACTACGATTATTTTCCTCTTCTGATGATATTTCATCCTCCAAGTAAATTATAGATGATCAAGCAAATCTTGTCAGTAGGAAAAGGCGCGAAATTCAAATTTTCTATGGGATGTTATCCCATCGCGCCTACATTTTTCAAATTTGCCGGTTTGACCTTGGTGGATGACGGTGTGTTATGACGCCGTGGTACTTTCCACATGTCGCCACCGTAAAGACGGCCGTCTTTTGCTGCCGCTATATGACGGCCGTCATATGACGGCACCGTTTTCGGAGGAATCCAAAGCTTTACACTAAGTATTTTTGTCCACAGTAACGGGAATACGCGACCTGGTGTGGCTGCCCGTGGAGCAGTGGCGGCGCGACGGGCGGCTGGTGCACGGGCTGCGGCGCGGCGCCGCCTCCTTCACCGCGCGCACCGCCGTCGCCGCGCTCGACATCACCACGCGCCTGCTGCAGCTCATACAGGTCTCACAATATTCATGCCCCATAACGTATCCAGACAGTTGGAGCACACCCAGTGTTGTGAATAACGTTTATTTTTAGACTTAAAGACTCGAGCCCTCAAGACTCGACTATATGGGGACTACATTATCTATGATGAAAAGGGACCTCATTGTCGATGGCGCTTACGCCGCCCAGCGTCGCGCGGCATTGTATTTATATCGGAGCATCGTTAATAATGGCGTAAGTGCCATCGACAATAAGGTCCCTTTTCATAGATAACGTTACATATTTGAGAATTGTATTTATTTAATTATGCGTGTGGATGTAAGAAATCGTATTTGCCGCTTTTGAGGCGTTAAGCCTCGAGAGTCTTAAGGGTTCGAGTCTTTAAGCCTCAAAGTGAGCGTTATTCACAACACTAAGTACACGTTATCTGCTAAATTACCGCGTTTGAATAACTATAGCAGTAACTCCTACATATCTATATCGATCTTTCGATTGTATCCGTGGAGTTTGCTTTTAGCAACATAATTTCATTAACGGAATTAGTCCAGTTTTTTTTTTTCATTTTTTTCCAGTTTCGAACTGACAATCTTTCTTAAAACTACTATTTATGATCCATTAAAGATGTAAGCTATTTAATTTCTAAACATAATTTAGCTTCATAAATTTTTTTTGGTTGTTGTGGCAGGCGACGGCAGAAACGGCGTTCGACATGCTAACGCCCGCGCCGACGTTACAACTCGCGCCGGCGTACGAGCGCCGCGAGCGACGCCGCCGCCGCCGCCGCGACCCCGCGCGTCTGCCGCAGGACATCCGCCAGGGCGTCGCCACCGCATACCACACCGTCAAGGAGGTAGGGTCTCTGTTACACTGCTGATGATGTTACAGGTGTCAATGAAACGGCGTTCGACATGCTAACGCCCGCGCCGACGTTACAACTCGCGCCGGCGTACGAGCGCCGCGAGCGACGCCGCCGCCGCCGCCGCGACCCCGCGCGTCTGCCGCAGGACATCCGCCAGGGCGTCGCCACCGCATACCACACCGTCAAGGAGGTAGGGTCTCTGTTACACTGCTGATGATGTTACAGGTGTCAATGAAACGGCGTTCGACATGCTAACGCCCGCGCCGACGTTACAACTCGCGCCGGCGTACGAGCGCCGCGAGCGACGCCGCCGCCGCCGCCGCGACCCCGCGCGTCTGCCGCAGGACATCCGCCAGGGCGTCGCCACCGCATACCACACCGTCAAGGAGGTAGGGTCTCTGTTACACTGCTGATGATGTTACAGGTGTCAATGAAACGGCGTTCGACATGCTAACGCCCGCGCCGACGTTACAACTCGCGCCGGCGTACGAGCGCCGCGAGCGACGCCGCCGCCGCCGCCGCGACCCCGCGCGTCTGCCGCAGGACATCCGCCAGGGCGTCGCCACCGCATACCACACCGTCAAGGAGGTAGGGTCTCTGTTACACTGCTGATGATGTTACAGGTGTCAATGAAACGGCGTTCGACATGCTAACGCCCGCGCCGACGTTACAACTCGCGCCGGCGTACGAGCGCCGCGAGCGACGCCGCCGCCGCCGCCGCGACCCCGCGCGTCTGCCGCAGGACATCCGCCAGGGCGTCGCCACCGCATACCACACCGTCAAGGAGGTAGGATCTCTGTTACACTGCTGATGATGTTACAGGTGTCAATGAAGCGGCGGTCGACATGCCGACACCGGTATGAGATGTACCTATACATACATGTTATGCCGGCGTTATATGTACCATTCTTTGCAAAAACAATTAAGTTGGTACGCTACATTTTCGGGAAACAAATAGCATTCATTTTACCTAAGCGAACACCTCGCAAAAACTAACGTTATTTTTTCTACTCGTCGACTGCAATGCTTGAATTAAGACTTCGTATACCAAAGTGAAATTGCATACTTTTCTCACTATGGGACCCCAACTCAACTATAATATTCATTTCGATACAGTTTAGGCAACTATAATATTCATTTCGATACAGTTTAGTCAACTATAATGAAATTGAAATCGAAAGCGCGGAGCAAGTACCAGGGCCTCATGAGTTACGAGAAGGTGTCGTTGACCAACCGGGGGCGCGGGGGCCGGGTCGAAGGTATCGCGGCTGCTCGCGCATACTTACGCTGTATACTTTTGGTTTTTTTACCTACATATATGATTCTTCTACTAGTTTTAAGTTTTTTTTTTTGTTGACTCGTAGAAAAAGTATTGTATACAATAGTGATATAATCAAGCTTTTCAATCTCGTACCTTCCTTAGGCAACCCAGCAAGCTTCGTTGCCTAAACACGGTACTCGACTGAAAATGTATAATAGTAGTTTATGTGACTGCTACATAATGAGAGGCATTAAAATACGAGTGTGGGTTTAAGAAACGAACGTTAGTGAGTTTCTTAAAAGGATCACACGAGTGTTTTAATGCCTAATTATGTACAGTTACATACACTACTTTATCTAAACACATACTTAAAACTAACTAAAAGATAAACTGTACGTCAAATGGCGGCGAATGAAAACTTTTTTCACGCATGTCACACATCCGTAGTTTTTTTAATTCCTAGACAAAAGAATGAAGTCCCTATTCTCATGTCACTCGAGATCAAATATCGTGCGGTTTATATTAAAAAAACATAATAAATTGACGTTTCGTATCGATAACTGTTTTAATATCTATGGATACTAGAATAGAGACCCACTTGAGTTTTGACTGTTGTTCCAAATTTAAACTCATAACGATACTAAAAATTTGTAACGTTATAACTACTTATAACTTTACAGTACAAATTTTCCTACTAACACAGATAAGAAAGTTCTCATAGTAAAATTGGTTGTAATAAAGCTGGTCATTTCCTACGGTTTCTGAACGCATTATAGAGCAATAATGACATGTGTGTAGATAAAATACTATTTTTCACATGCAGGGCTTCGCCGAAACGGCAGCAACCATGGCACTGGCCGCGCGCTGCGAGAGCGGGGTGGGCGTGCTGCGGCACCTGCCGGGCGCGGCCGTGGCGCCGCTGGCGCTGGCGGCGGGCGGCGCGGCCGACGTGCTGGGCGGCGTGCGCGCCTCGCTCGCGCCGCACCAGCACCGCGACAGCGCCGACAAGTGGCGCGCGCACTGACCCACGGCACAGAACAGATACAGTACAGAAGTCAATCACATGTATGTACTTCACTTTTCATACCTACGCTCGGCGGTCGCTCTAGGGTTGTCAACTATGATTTATGCACAAAAAACTATCGTGGTAGTGGTACTCGTATCTAGTAGTGGCCGGGGCGGGGTGCTTAGGTGGGTACCTGGGTACCTACATAACTTTTCTGTTTAACGTTAAAACGAACCATCGAAATACAAGCAGATACCTACTTACCTTTCTGAAACCACTGGTAGCTTAAAAAACGACAATTCACTGTTTAATGTTGAATTTAAACAACCGTCCACTGAACAGTTATAATAACTTTTTTTTAGTTTCTCCATTATAGAGAAATATAGTAAGACAAGAGTGCTCACTCCATACATCAGTTAGACTATTAATTTCAGTGTCTACATCAAGCATCGAGTAGCGGAACTATCAGTACTGCTACTTGACAATAGATATAGCACCGACCGGAAAGTCTTATAAAGCCGGCCACACACACTAGGTTATAACCGATGGTTATGCCTGCACAGTTTACTTGTGCACAGTTTACTTGTGCAGGCATAACTGAACGTGTGTATGACATGACTCCTTGCCTGCGCAAGCAAACTCCTTGCCTGCGCAAGCAAAATTGAAAATATCAAAATTTATATTTTTTGCCTGTCGGTTGTGCTTGCGCACTTCGCTTGCGCAGGCATAACTGAACGTGTGTGGCTGGCAGGCTTGATAGGCTTCAGTTATCCAGTGATTGCCGAGGGGATAGGTCGCAAGTCACTGTGCAACAATGTCGTCTCGCAAACGAAATGCAATTGTAGAGGATTTTTAGTAGATTTTTAGGGTTCCGTAACCAAAGGGTAAAACAGGACCCTATTACTAAGACTCCACTGTCCGTCTTTCCGTCTGTCACTAGGCTGTATCTCATGAACTATGCTAGTTAGACTGTTGAAATGTTCACAGATGATCTATTTCTGTTGCCTCTAGTACAACAAATACTAAAAAACCGGCCAAGTGCGAGTCGGAGTGGGGCTCCCATGATTTTTTTTCCGTTTTTATAGATAATGGTACGGTACCCTTCGTGCGCGAGTCCCACTCGCACTTGGCCAGTTTTATTATTTTTTAAGTGTGGAGTGGATTCATGGTTTGTATGCGTGTATGGCTGACGAAATATAAACCTAATAGCGCTATTGCATCGACGTCAACGACCGCTACCGGTGCCATGATGGTTTGATTTGAGAGTTGTGCAGGTTTGTCGTTACGTGTGTGTGCCCTATGGAACTCGGTCGTGCCTGTTGGTTTTGCTTGCACAAGCAAAACCGACACGCAAAACCTAGTGTGTGTGGCCAGCTTAAGACTCAGTCTTACTGATAGTTCCGCTACTCGATGCTATTGAGATAAGACTTTCCGGTCGGTGCTACATCTATTGTCAAGTAGCAGTACTAATAGTTCCGCTACTCGATGCTAGATGCTAATAGTCTTTTTGGTACTAAAACTGATGTATGGAGTGAGCAATCTATGTATTTTTTTCTATGGTGGGGGGGGTCTAGCCGTAAGCGATATCTATGTATGCTTGGTACGTCTGGTAACCCTAGCCGCGGACTGGACGCACGCGCCGAGTAGTTCGTAGACGGGCACCGCGTGCGGTGGAACCACCTCCATGAAATACAAGACGCCATATGCCATCGAAAACTCTCAAATTCTACTTTATTTATTTGAAGATTAATGGTCAATGGTATATTCTTTCACAGGACCAGGATATCGCACACGATGAGTAGCTTCAATGAAGAAAAAATTCAACTAATCTTTACACTGGTAAACAATTATACAGTACAGAAACGTGTTAATAATTGCTAATTTTAATTTACGATCAACATAATATCACATCCATTTGTGTTCAAAATTCTAAACGTTCCTACCGTTCGCCCCTTCATTATGTTATTTTCAAGCACTCTTAAAAGGGTGGATAAATTAATTTTAAACATTTCAAGGTACTACTATTATTAATTATTGTAAAAAGTTCGCCAAAAACAAAGTTTTGATACGATGTATTTTTGTAGTCATTATCATTCATTTGTGATCGAAGGAAATACAACTATTACAACGTAATAACGTTTTCAATTAAAGAGAGCATAAAAGACATGTAGTTGTCTGTCAGCTAGCGCATCGCCTCGCTGATTGGTGTAGAATACAGCCATACATTGTACTATTGTCGTTCTCATAAGATTTCACATTACATTCGAAATATTATCCTATACTTAAGTCTTGCATGAAAACCGCTTTTGTGTTTTCGGCGTTCTATCTAAGGCTGCGGTTCTGCTGAGACGAGAGACGAGAAACCGCAAAATAAAAGAAGGCTCGAAGGAATCAACCCTCGTTTCTTGTTCATCCCTTCTCCGCTCCGTGACAGTAAAACCACAGCCTAAAGTCTAGCAACTTAAAATTCGTAGCTTAGTATGTGGAACAACCATTGGCGCGTCTAAAAACGGCGTATTCGTGCAAGGACACATTTAAATAATAGTTTATATCGATAGGGATTTCGCTAATACATTAGTTTTCAAATTTTTAGATTTAAACTTTTTCAAATATATGGTGCTTAATTTTAGTAGCATTTAGAGCATTTAGTTGCCTTTATGTTTCCGTTTTTATTTTTATTTGTTGATGTAAATAATTTTTCAAATTGTTGGAACAGCAGTTAAACCGTCGTAAAGAAAATTATGTGGCAAATAATGAAAATTGTGTGGTTAATAGGTAATATAATTTTCTTTATGACGACAGGGTTTGGTGCCATGACATGATATTGTTGTAAATAACAAGCGCGTAAAAATTAAAATTGGTTCGATCCGGCGGATACAGAAAATAAAGTGAA
Organism: Cydia amplana; assembly: GCF_948474715.1. Classification (NCBI taxonomy): domain Eukaryota; kingdom Metazoa; phylum Arthropoda; class Insecta; order Lepidoptera; family Tortricidae; genus Cydia; species Cydia amplana. Next base: position 8,722,738 of record NC_086085.1, read on the forward strand.
CACAAGTCGAATGTGGGGTTTATTGTGTCCCATTTATCAGTTTGTATAAACTCAACTCGTTCTATCGTATCGGACCATATTTGAAGCTCATACCTAATTTTATATACTAATTATGCTTTGAAAATAAAGCATTTTATATACTTGCACATTCGATATGCGTAGCGTCCAACATCAAGATGTATCGTTACATCACGGTGCGTAGCAAAGATGCCAATCGCTTACGCTCCGTAGCGTCATCATCGTCACACTAGTATGGAAGAGCGATAGAGAGAAATTACTGTATCGTTCGCTACGGAGTGAACGATTGGCATCTTGGCTAGGCATCCAGTAATTTTAGTTTTTTTCAAATACAACGTTCAAAATCAACCAAGGAAAAAGATCAAGAGTCAAGATTCTAACCTTTATACTCATAGAGATAAGGTTCACTATTGCAGTAGAAATTTAACGCGCTTGCATTTTACAAAAACCTATAGGAATTATAAATTATTCTACCTATCTTAGAAATGTGATATAAAACGTCGAAAATTGCAATTGACTCAATCAAATGCGACTGGCTTAATGTTAAGTGGAGTAAACATAATTAAAATATTATATAACATTTTTAAATATTAGATATGTATTATACACCTTAAATAACTTAGAGTTTGTATTGTAACATCCCTTTAATTTAAACGGTAGGTAACTATTTAAAATGTATTTTGCTGTCGCGCAGCGGGGTAAAAAGTTTATCGGGATGGTATAGTGCAAACTGACGGTTTTTTTCTATCTAACTGTGACTAATATTTGTAGTACATGGAGCTAATAGCAACTTTCAATATTGTCACAATTTAGTAATTTTATTTTAATTTAGTTGTGAAGCAGACTGCCCTAAGATATGAAGAACTAAAGATATATTGATGCACTGAAAGTATTGGCTATGTGCGTGTTGAGTAAATCAGCATCAGCGCACATAGTGGCAGAAATTGAACTTTCCGGTCGGGTGCCATAAAGGGGCACATACCCAATAACAAAACTTATGTTTGCTCAGAATTGGGCTAATTTACCTATATAAGCGTTTTTCATGTGAAACCATTGTCAGCATCAGATGTAGCGACAGCTAAGCGGGCCATATTTAACACTACTACTTACTTCTTTATCATTAAACGAGCTGGCATAGCAATTTTCGAGCGTACCTATAGTTATTGTATTACTTTAAATAAGATTTCACCATCATCAAATTATGTAGGCATCTCTTGGGGTGATCTGCTTGACATGTAGTTCTATAGATTTTATAATGGACCGATAGATTTCATTAGTTCTTGTGATGACATTTATATACGTGTGATCCTCTAGCAGTAAACTAAGTTTTTATTCCAATAGAAATATTTTGTTTTGTTTCTATCTTGAAGCAACAGATTGAAAGTTTTATGTTAGATTATTCATCAAAAGTCAGTCTTTATAGAGAATAAATAAAATTGACACTTTATTCGATGTTTTATTCAAAAAATTGACAGGCCTACTATAGTAACATATCGGCAGTTAAAGTCACAAACCTCATTTAACCAACAAAAACAATTATTTCCTAGGGGCATTAGGAGCACTTAGGAGGCCAAAGTCATTCAGCTAAGTAAGTAAGCTAATGCAATGACAGGTAACTTTATTCTGTAACCCATTCGGACAAGTGTGTGTGTGTAAAATATGGATATTCCACCCATCCAATTTTATTGCCCAATGTGTATGCGTCTCACGTTTTGGTTAAATATCTGGGAGACCGAGCTTTACTCGGAAAACATAAAAACTCAAAAATGCGCGTTTTCCAAGAGATAAGACCTAGCTAGATCGATTTTTCGCCCCCGAAAACCCCTATATAGTAAATTTCATCGAAATCGTTAGAGTCGTTTCAGAGATCCCCGAAATATATATGTCACCGTAAAATTGTAAAAACTCGTCATATTATAATCTCGCTAGTTACATTATAAACTGACGGCAGGGAGATTATAATCTAACCTAACCTACGTTAGATTATAAACTAACGGGTTCACAATCTTACGGTGTCATATATATAAATAAACAAGAATTGCTCGTTTGAAGGTATTAGATTAGATAAGAGAGTGAGATTCAATGACATTGGACAGGTGGAATACCACCCTTAGATGAAAAAATTAGGTAACAGAATTCCTAAACATTTGTTACTGTTATCTATGTATCATACTTATGCCTTATGCCAACAAAGATGCCACCTTGTAACTAAGACGATCGTGAAATAAGAGAACATTGTGAACTATAAACATTTATTGAACACTAAATTACATTACAGCCTAAAACTAATCTAAGTTGCTTCCTCAGTCTTTTCTTCCGGATACTTGTCAGTGAGGAAACTCTTTACCTCCCCATATTCTACCTTCAAGTTTTTCCTGATCTTCTCATGGTTCCTAAACTTCTCATATTTCTTCAGGAATATTTGGTAGTGAGGCATGGTCTCGTAAAACCGGGGGAATTTCTTTTTCCTCAATATAACTTTTTCATTCATGACATACTGGATGAAGTCTAAGGTTTCGTCTTTACGTATTTCCTCTTTGGTCCTCACTTCACTAGGACTTGCTATCACTTTAGGGTAGTATTCATTTTCTTGGCGATACTCCACTAGGTGAAGTTTCTTTTCTTCTGCCAGCTGTTGATGTGTCCTCTGAAAATGAAGTGTATCTCGTTGATATGGTTTTGAACTTAGCAGTCGTAATAATAAAGTTTATTTTTGGTTACATTGTTATTATTTACTGTTCTTATTTTTTGTATACTTGTATTTGGCTTTAAAAAGAAGATATGAGGTTCCACCCTTCAGACTATTTACTCTTGACAGCAACATTGTCTATATTGGAAAGGTAATTCATTTTTTTTCCTGTTTAGTACCAGAGTCTGGCAAGCCAACTTTGTCAGTAGAGGTGTCAAAAAGCGCGAAATTATCTACTGACAAAGCTAAAAAACTAGCTAGCTAATAAATAAGATCAAAACCAACCTGTTGAAGTAGCCCAATGAAGAAAGCCTTTACAATGTGCTGTAAGTTGTTGGAGCCCTCAACCTTTGCTCGGATGTCCTTGATGCCGATAGCCTGACATATTTCCTTAATGGCTCTGTGGCAACTAAGCCCGTAGCCTTCATTTTTCTTCTGTACAAATATTTTTGTCTTACCAAATGCTGTGTAGAAATCGTGGAAGACTGAAAAAATATTATAAAAGTTTTAGCCATAAAATAACACTCCATTGAATTTATCATTTAAATACTAGCTAAAACAAATGTTGTACGAGTAATATCAAACAGTATTTTGTACAGTTCTTAAAAGAAAAACCAAAAAGTGATGTTACAATGTCCTTACTTGTGTGTCCGTTGTAAATTTCAAAATGCATTAATTTCTGCCCAGCTCGATTCCTGGCCTTCCTCATGGCAGCAGATGCCTCTTTTGATCTTCCAAAACCAAATCCAGCCAGTCCTTGCTTGTTGCCAGTTACCACCTAAATTATAAACAGTTTTTAACAATATAATCAGTTAAAAAAAAACTAGACTTATGGCACAGTTACACTGGGTTGTTCCATGCCTGGATGCATACTTTGCATTTAGCAACAGACATGGTCATTGACCCAGTTTGATTGCACCCTAACATTATCAAGTTTTACAGACCATTGCTTGGTAGTTCCTAGTGCGGCCAAGACTTCCTTTCATAATAAGTAGTGAACGAAGCTGGAGCACTTTGGTGTCAAAACCGACAAATTCATCTGGAATAAATATTATAATATTAGTACCCGAAATTAAACCATAAACAAAAATTTGCAGCTTTAAACTGATACTATGAATCAATTTATTTTATTAATGCTTTAAAAAAAATTGAAACTGTATTGTATGTGTATGAAATATTTCATTTTAAATATCTGTGTCAAGACAAAAGTTAAAGACTAACAAAGATTTTTAGATTTTGCACTACTATTACTAGAGTAGTATTCTTAGATATGCAATTAGATTATTGAGTTAGGCTTCAAAAGCAATTTTAATATACCCTTTCAATCCTTTGATGTATATTGATAACATTTAACATACCTTCACCAATTGGGTCTGGGGGTCCAATGCTCCTGCCCGGCATACGGGTGCCGGACCAACCTCTCTCAATAGGGCTAAGCTTTAGGCGACGGAACTTAGTCATAGAATCCCGAAGCTTAATGAGTTTATCCATCCTGAAAATGAAGCAATTTTTAATGTGGTAGAATAACATTTTGAAAAACGGTGAAAAACCATTTAGTACTGTTATTAAACCATGTATTTAGTATAGATTTTAATTGATAGGCAATTCAAGTGTTTAAAATTTGAAAAATGATATTTTATAAATCATAAATTAATAATGAATGCTGTCAAGCCCCGTCTCCATATCGCGCGGCAAACCATCGAACATTGGCTTGCGCGGCTGCCTATTGTTCCATGTCCAACCTATGTTCAATGGTTTGCCGCGCGATATGGAGACGGGGCTTGACGGCATTAATTATTAATTTATGGCTTTACATAAATGTATGTAATAGTTAATAGTTGCAGAACTATGTGTAACAACTACATAGTCAAACAAACAAGAGACCTCTTTCTCGGAATGTTAAGATTTCCTTTCCTTTACCTTTCTGGGTCATCTGGCAGGCGTTGCTGTTTCAAAAGTTCTCTGCCGCGAATGACAGGGGCAGACAGACCAGGCCACAACATGTTGATCTTGCCCACACCAATCATCTGACCGCGATTGAGATCACGAATCCTGATACGCCCCGTGCCCTTACCACGACCCTTTTTGGCACCAGGGTTACTTACTGAAGTTACTGATTTCCATAATTTCTCTGCGGGTACTGTGGGCATAAAATACAACTCGTGACGTGATAGTTGCTAAACAAAGTCATTTTAGAAAAAAAAACTCCGGTTTACTTACATTTGTTGAAGAAACTTACACAAGCAACTGATGTAGTGCCAAGATTCCTTTTGAGGTTAGCAGCGGCATTATTAAACAAAGGCGCTGGTTTGTACAGTAAGCTTATTGGCCTACTTAAAATATTTCCCAAACTAAGTAATTTAATAGTCATGATTCCAGTTTTTACTTTACGACACTTTGTTTATTTTATATAATAAAAGCCATAGCCTGCATATCAGCAGGCTGATAGCTGACACAAGTGACACTCTCGTTTTGACGTATTAAAGACGTTTTTTAACCGTAACTTTCATTGGGTTCGGCCAAGGTTCGGCTTTAGTTTCTGATATCTTGGCCAAGTCCTAGTGTTGCTGTGCCAAGATACATTTTTTTTTTTACATAGAATGCAACCTTATTTTGACATTTGTTTTACGTGGCCGCTACTTTCAGCTGAGGTGCAGGTTTTTGTTTGCCTTCAAAAGGATTTTACAGATAACCTTTGTAGTGTTTTATATTACCAGCCATATCTTATGAAAATTATCAATAAACTCTTTACCAAAGGCCAACATAAATCATGGGTCTCTGCAAATGTCCAAAGCGTCGAGTTACAAATCAGTTTTGTTTCGAACACAGAGTAAATGTTTGTGAATATTGTATGGTCACGAATCACCCTAAGGTAATTTACTATATTCTTTTAATGATTACTATAGAAGGAAATTTTGCTATTGCAATTTGCTACTTATGCAGTTAAATAGCATTTCTTATTTAATGAAATTGGTATTTATTAGTAACAAATCATTATCTTATTATTGACCGCAAAAAAATTAAAGAACCAAAGCAAACTTTACATAGAATTCATGTTTTCTTCACAAATTTATAGAACAATTTCCATTTCAGTGCATAATTCAATCGTACCTGCAGTGGCTACAGGACAGTGACTACAATCCTATCTGCGAAATTTGCACAAACGGCTTAAGTGAGGGAGAGTGTATCAGGCTCACTTGTTACCGTAAGTATTTTCTATTATTAGAAACTAACTCAAACAGTAAATAATAGAAGTGAATTTGCAGGAAACACGAAAAACAATTCAAAAGATTATTGTTTGATTTTATGGCCTGATTAGACTTTCTTGTTTCTGTTTTGTCTGAAACAAAAACAGAAAACAAACTAAAGAGTTCTTTCCTTATAAGGAAAACACTACCTCATTCTAATTTATAACACTCTTTTTCTATACCTGTTAATGACAGTGAATTTTGTTCAAGATGTATTCCACTGGGCTTGCACCGAGGCCCGATACCGGGCACTCCCTCGAACCACGGCCCCAGCAGGTTACCAATGTCCGTCATGTGCTACTCCAGTATTTCCACCACAGAATCTTGTGTCCCCGGTGGCCGATGTGCTGAGAGAAAAACTGGCTGGAGTCAACTGGGCCCGGGCGGGGCTTGGTCTACCATTGGTAAGGCATATTTTTAAAGGATTGACTCATACTATGTCATTTGTTATTTAATTGGTTTGCATTGGAGTTTTCACAGATTTGCACAGATTATACAGGGTGAAATTTTATTCAGCAGCTGTACTCTGATTAGTAAATTTATAGGTCATATTGAGCAACTTTTATTATGGGACCAATGCCGAAACCGCGCAAAAAAATTGGCTGGTACCATCAAGGTCTAACATTTTTTTTATTTTTTATTAAAGCTTCATTTGTTCTACAGTCAGGTTGTTATTATTCTTGTTTTTTTAACTTTGTTTTGGGGCTGACTGCAGATCCCATTTGCTGGGTGGGATCGTCTCACGTCTAACATATTGACTATAAATTTGTATATTTACACAATGTTTATTGAAGGAATTAACATATTTATGCTAAATTGGTTGCATAGTTTTCTTAGATCGTGACAAAGACACACTCATTGAATCAGCTTTTGTAGAAACCTTGGTATGCAAGCTAGACTCACGTGTGATGGGATTATTTGTGACGTTATCTATGAAAAGGGACCTTATTGTCGATGGCGCTTACTATTTATTTTACATGTTATTTTGTGTCTAAACTGAGAATAAAATGGTATATAACACTACTTTAGATATGTATGTTGTATACATATATATGTAAGGCGGCTTGGCTTAATTAAACAACATATGACCTTTACTTATTTTAAGTTGAATCTATGAATGTACTAGTATTTAAGCATAAATTGGATAATTACCATTGTATCAATCAAATTAGCATAAGTTTTAAATGAATAAATGTTATCTTATCTTATCTTATATGTAATGGCCATTGTTTAACCTTAAAAGTAAAATATTGCGTCACCTACTTGCTTTTTGCGTTAAGATCGGTTTTCCTAGGATAGCGGTGCCGTCATATAGCGGCCGTCTGCATACTAAATAATACGGCTAAATATGGATGTTGTAGTATTTGTATGGAGACGGCCGCTATATGTCGGCACCGCTTTCGGAGGAAACCAAAGCTTTACATCATGTTGCCAATAAAAAAATACCGTACATAGAACAAACCGCAATATAGAGAAATTGCGGCGCGAAGCAGCTCAATCTGTAAAGACGTGCCTGATGATGCACTGTTACATTTTTGTTTTACACTTTGAGGGCAGTCTAACTATATCAATCCTATTCACAGCTTTCAGAGGACCAAGACCTAAAAGCCGCCGTCCGACGCAGTCAGTCGCCCGAGTTCTACGCCAGTGCAGACTCCCAGCGCGGCACGCCGGTCGGGGCCAGCGACGATGAGTCCACACGCAACAATGGCGCCCAACATTCCATAGTACAGATACCTGACGAACACATGTATGACAACACTTCTGTTAAGAGGAGCGACAGTTTACAAGGTGAGCGAGTCTTTCTTTTTCAATTTAGGCATATTAAGATGCACTTCTGAAACTACCACCAGTTCTAACCTACACCAGACCTGCTAGCATGAGTTGCGTTCTCGCGCGCGACTCCAAACATCTTGATTCTTGCGAGACTTAAAAGTATGGACTCGCGCGCGAGCCCGCAAATCATGCTAAAAGCCGTAACACATTACTGCACCGTTCAATGTCACAGCGCGCCGCACCCATAAGTGAGAGCGAGAAAGAGATATCTGTTTTTCGCTCTCACTTATGGGTGCGGCGCACCAAGGTCGCGATGCGGTGCGGTAGTGTGTTACGACTTTAATACTAACCGGTCAGTGATACGTCTGTCAAGACTTCAAGTCCTACAACGCTATCGACAATCAGATAAAATTACTGGTGTTGTATCATATAGAAGTTTTTTAACTATTCCCGCGTGTTATTACAGGTGGTCAAGCTGCGAGAAAAGGATTTATGGCCGTGGACAATGCGAAACCATCGACGTTCGACCATGACGAGAACAAGTACAAACAGAAATCGACATTTGCCTGGATCAGCCGGTGGTGGAAGTACGTATTAGATTATAATAGCGCCAACCGTAATCTTACGTTTAGACATAAACCTACTACGCAAACACGCATAACAAAGTGAATTTTACTCTAGCATAATACTTGAAGAAACCTTTCCTTTCATATGCTTAATATGCTTTGCATGTAGCACCTACTCCTTAATTCATTACATAATTATCTTGAACGTGCTGTAAATGATAACACTAATGCTATTTACTATTTATGTTGTCAGAAATACTCTACCATCATCGCGGGTACGAAGAGCTGGAGGCATTTACCGCCGCTACTGGATCCTCCTGTTCATTATCATTGCTGTAGTCATAGTATTACTAGTGCTCAGCCACAGAGACGTTGACGAGGAAAACCCCTTCGGGTTCATTCAGGACGAGGATCACAGGATTCTTCAGAAAAACTGACAGAGTATAGAAGCAATACAGTTTTAAAGTAACAGAAAAATGCAAGCTTATGTTATGTATAAAGTGAAGCAATCTTAGTGATATATAATTACTAATAAATCATATACTAATTTAATATATGGAGATGTTCTACAGGACCTTTTACCTAAATAAAAAACGCATTTAACTGATTTGCAAGACCGAAGTGATCCCATAAGTGTTCCGTCAACAAAGTTTTGTATGGAACAATAAAAACGTTATGAAATTAAATCAGATTTTGTTTTTTATGAGTAGTTTATTATAAACATAAAAACAAATGGTATAGAGATTATACAGGTAATAAATACTTTGAGCCCATTACAAACTTAAGTTACTTAAGTGTTACATTATTTTAATGCATGTGCTTGCTTCTTTGTTCAAGAACAAAACAGAGAAAATGTCATTGTAGAAATCTGGATAGTACTCGCAGGCGCGGCGACAGTCTGGCATCCAATTCATTTCCAACAATTTGGGTTGTATGACTTTCTCTGACCCTTTCGTCTCCCAACTTAGCATTACGTCAGCTGCATACAGAGCCCTGGACTGGGGACTCTCTGCAATACCACAAGGTGCTTCTTTACTAGTTGCTGCAGCAAATAACTCCGCAAACATCTTTAATATTGATTGTTCAACTTCATCCCAATTATAATCACCATATTGACTAGCCCAAGCAGTTTTGAATTCTGCACAGAGCATTCTGTGCAAAGTTGCATTCTCATTGTAGTTCATTACAGTAAAGTGTTGCTCATAATCCTCAAAGTTGCTCAGAGCAAATGACTTGTTTGAAAATCTAAGGAAAAAGTTGTTATAGACATAGACACTTGTAGGATTAACTGATTTCAACAGAACAACATATCTGATATCAAACTTCACTTGACCAATCTCAGGTCTTTCAAACAGTACTGGGTTTTCTAAATATTTCTGAGCAATCTTTGGTCCACTCAAAGGTAAACGGCACAGGAAATCTAAATTATCAGTTATGTAAGTATCTAATCCCCTTGCAAGGTTGTATGGTTTGCAAATCCAATGATTGTCCAATCCTGCCATCTTTCTCTGCATATAACATGCAACCAAGTTTGATAATTCTGTCTTCATGTTAAATGTTGTTGGCAACCACGCAGGCTGTGTGTCAAACTTGTCTTGAGATGCTGAATATTTCTTGGCTGCTCTTCTTGAAACAATTGCCAAAAGATCTTTAACTGTCAGAACATATTCAAAAGGAAACTGGTTAACATATTTTGAAGGAAATGATTCACTCAATTCTTTGAAACTTTTAAAATGTGTTGTATACCACAGGACATCAGCATCATCTTCATTGTCAACTATTTCAAATGCAGAGTCTGTCAAGTACTGGTTTATAAAAGTGTATTCTGAGAATACCTTCAATTTATCGCCACGCTGGATATTTTTTAATAATTCAAGGTTAGGCAGAGTCTCTACAATATGTCCTTCTAGAAAATAATTCAGCCCCGGCTCCTTCTGAGTAAAATCATCATGAAAGTGGTCATAATGTTTCCAAGGAATCAGCATTGCCTCTCTCTGCAGGGGATCAGAGTATGCTCCCTCCACAAAGTTCCTTGTAATAGAATCACCTTCTTCCACATTTTCAATCGGAAAGAGCAAAGTGAATGTTATTTGCTCAGGTACAAATATAAATGGCACAGCTCTAAAGTTAGGGTTGTCCGAGTGGGTGACCCCAGACCCTAGTTCGTCTAACACATACCAAAGAGGCACCCTTTCCTCAACCGAGAACCCGTTCCCTCCAATGGCATATGTGTGAGCGTATTTCCAGACATTTTCTGAAACTTTTTCAATCTTCTCTTCATCTGAATTACCCTTTATTTGCATAAGAAAACACATCCTTTCCAAAAGTCCAGGTACGTTTCTTAGACAATTTTGTACATTGTTTGCCTTAAAAGTCCAGGCATGATCAATCAAGTAAATATGAGACGGGTCTGAACGTTCAATGTCGCATAATGCTACAACGGCCCAGAGCGGATCATAGCTTTTCTTTTCTACGTCCTCGTAATCGATTTGTACCAATTGGAATGTGGACCCGGAGTCAAATATCTGATCGTATAACTTCTTGCAAAGAACAGGCCAAAAGTGCTCAGGAACACCAGACAAAACTAATTGAGGTTTGTGCATTGCTATAAATGTGTTATACTTTGATACTCCGTCCATTTTGGAAGGGAGTAAAAACGAGAACCATGTATTCAATGCACTGATTTTTTTTTAGGTTACCTCCGTCCTCTAACTAACGTAAGAACCAATGTCAAAACAAAATCAAAGTCAAAAGGCATATAGGATGCGTTCGGAAAAATGCGTTTAAGCCTGGCCACAGACCAACCGCCAAAAGTTCTTATTTACTGACAATTTGGTTTGACCAACTATAGTACGAGGGGGAAGGAAGGCGCGTCATCACGCCTCATATGCGCGTCATTGTGAACCTTAAGCCCCCTCCACACTCGTGCGCGAAGTCGCGATTACGAGTTTGGAGTCGATCTTCGCAGACAGAGAAATCGACTCCGACTCCACTAAAGAATATAAGCCCCGTCTCCATATCGCGCGGCAAACCATCGAACATTGACTCGCGCGGCAGCCGAGCGCAATGGATACCGGGCGCATCGAGTTGGCTCGCACGGCAGCCCGGTATCCATTACGCGCGGCTGCCGCGCGAGCCAATGTTCGATGGTTTGCCGCGCGATATGGAGACGGGGCTTAAATGTGATGCGAGTATTAAGCGGCTTAATACTCACGACTCCACACAGCCGTTCGCGGCTTCGCCCGCGATTCACGCAGTCTGGAGGGGACTCTATCGATATCGCTTCTGCAAATGTTCTGCACAAAGGTTGGGCTATAGCCGCGCGCGTCAGTTGACGTCTTTGGCCGTATGAAAATATGGAAAACCAAATACAACAATAATAAACATTTTTTTTTGTCAATATAATATATTCACCAGATTGTTCTAACGCTAATAACCAATTTAAAGAATATGATGGCTCTTAACAACTATTTAAGTAATAATAATAGTGATCACAATACCTTTACAATATTAATAAACTATTCAAAAAGGAAACTGATTAGACACGTTTGTGGCACTCGAGTTCTTACGAGTTAGGTCTTGGTCTCCAGTTGACGCCGCACGCTGCATGCGTCATATTGTTTGGAAGTCAAAAAAGCGTCAACCGGAAAACAAGGCCTTAGGATCAATCCACTTCCACACGGCGACTTTATTGACAACTTACAGTATGGAACTGCGGTCCGTCGCGCTTCCAACCTCCCAACCTCAAGTGCGTACAGTCGCCGTCAGATATACCGGGGCGGTTAAGGTAAGGTGCTAAATGAGGCCACGCCTCATTTAACAAACACCTACTAACCCTACGTGTTACAGATAGCCCCCTCTGCAGGGCGTGCATGGAGGCAGAGGAGACAGCCGCCCACGTCATTCTCGAATGCCCAGGGGTGGCAGAATACCGGGCACAACACCTCGGCTCACCGGGGTCGCTCCCAGAAGTCGTCGGCAACGTCAAGGGTCTGCTAGGCTTCCTGGTAGAGCTGGGTTGGCAGGAATAGGCCGCCAACCCATCACGCAAAATAGGCGCAATAATATGACGTCGAGTTGCGGAAACCAAGCCCGCGAATACCTATAACCTATAACCTATAAGGTGCTAAATATCTGAACAGGCCTCTATTGTCAAGACGCTAGAGTGCGTGTTCAGATATTTTTGAGCACCTTGGACGCTCCGATATACCTGATGGCGACTGTACGTGCTCTAAAGGAATGGGGTATAAGAACGCCGAATTGCGTCAGACTCATTAGTCTGCTCTTAAAGTACCTACCTAATTCCTAATCAGGAAATAGGCATTTCTGAACTTCTTCCACACTGAATTTACTATAAAATCATCTGCTCTGTCACCCTTTCTCTCCTCGACACTCAATAAAGCTTTGGATTCCTCCGAAAACGGTGCCGTCATATAGCGGCCGCAAAAGACGGCCGTCTTTACGGTGGCGATATGTGGAAAGTACCACGGCGTCATAACACACCGTCATCCACCAAGGTCAAAGCGGCAAATTTGAAAAATGTAGGCGCGATGATCCCATAGAAAAATTGTGTTAACGCCTCGTCTTTGCTCGGGAATCTTCGGGAGCCGTCGCCGACGCAACGCATGGTGCGGGGCGCGGAGAAACGGGGCCGGCAGCGACCATTCTCTCAGCAATCTTGCGACGGACGGTCGTGCCCGTCCGTTTACCACTAGTGATATTCTACTAGCTATGTATCACGAAAGTACTTAATTATACGTGCATGTATTGGACTACGAGTGTCATTTAACTCACCTCATCCACGACCCCAAGATCTTCTCGTCCACCCCTACATGCGTGGACAAATTGAATTTCGCGCCTTTTCCTACTGACAATATTTGCTTGATCATCTATAATTTACTTGGAGCATAAAATATCATCAGAAGAGGAAAATAATCGTAGTACGGAATCATTTATTCAAATCTCGTGGCATTTATTCAAAATGGCGTCACCGCTATCTAATAAAACGTTCACGAAACTATCGACACCGTCATGACGGCTGTCATCTTACCGTCGCGCCGTCTAGGAAACCGCGTCATCTTGTTTACATAGACAACGTTCTAGTGACGTCAGTCAACGCTATATAGTGGCCGTAATATGACGGCACCGTTTTCGGAGGAATCCAAAGCTTAGATCTTATAACGCTTTTCATATTAATTAGAATCAGACTCCATATGTTTCCTATAGTTGCGCCTCGCCTTTTTGACTCGCTGGCGGAGCTTGAGCGCCTGCCAGTCCTGGTCGTCGGACACGTGGCCGGCGGGCTGCGAGCGGCGCCCGGTGCTGCCGGCCGCCGTGCCGACCCCGCTGTCCGGCGTGCCGAGCGACCCGGGCAGGGGCCACATGCCGCCCTCGGTGCTGCAGCTACTCTCTACCTCACTCTCGTTCGTCTCGTTCATCAGTCGCGCTACACTCCTGTTACTATACTCCTTAGATAACCTATCGGGAACGATCGCCTGCTCTTTAGGCGGGGGAGATTCGCTGGAATCTGTCCTTTTCAAACTCCTGCCCGTCCTCCTCCCTTTTCGGGGCCTATGCCTGGTCTCGGGGGGGGGCGGGGTGGAGTCGGACTCCGGGGGCTCCACTATTAGCGAGTCGCGTGTTTCGTCCCCGTTGTATTGCGCCATGTACTCTTCCATTCTCGAGCCGAAGTTGTAGGGTCCCGGGGTGGTGAAGTCTAGGTCGAAGCCGTTTAGGCGGTACGCGGGCCGCCCGTCGCACACGCTGGCGGGCGACGACGACCCGCTGCCTGACTGGTCGTCGGAATCGGCCGCCACTCGGAACATCGCCGATGTGTTTTCGCCCCTGTAACCTGCGGAATAGCAGACGATGTTGTACATATAAGGGTTTTCAGGTGTAGGAGTTGACTACATTCGGCAGATCGTTGGTTTTCTGAATGAGATTAGCACAGATCCGGGAGTAGCATGAATAAGAATAATAACAAAAGAGAATTTTATTGCGGCTTACCTGTACTTGTGCTTGGTAATGTCATCGAGTCGAGGCCATCCAGATAGTCAGCTCTACTCGAAAGGGGAGCGGCATTATCGCTATCCTGAGTGAATCCTAAAAAAATGGGTCAAATATTTAATTATAGTCAGCTTCTTATCCTTAATTTCATAGTCAGACCAAAGGTAGTCTGCAGCGATTTTGACCACACAGACTGTGCAAGTGTTATTTTAAACGTGAAACTATGATAGGAATAGAACATGTACATTAGTGCGAGTTTCACAGCTTAAAAAGATTTCGCAGTTATTCATATACATATAACAAGCTGCATCGCATCATACACGTTACTTGCTACCCACCTTGCCACACTCTTATGAGACCCTCTATCTACTATCTACCTATATATCTATATTGACGTATTTATTTCTTAATGCCAAGATAGGGAAACCCCTTACTTTAAGATGTATAAGAATGTAAACTTACCACTGCTCCTTAAATTCATAACTGACTTTCTGTAACTAGTATTTGTCGCTTTAGTTTTCCTTTTCGATGCTCTGGACAGGTTCATTCGCCTGCGCAGCGGCCGGAGGTTCTGAAATAAAGATAATGCCAATACGGATATTACATACTTTTGTCGGTAACTTTTTGTTACGTTATTATTTGGTATTTTTTTACTGTGGAACAGTTTGACACTAATCAATTCAGTCTCACAATAAACTCAATAAGGCTTGTGGTGTAAATACGAGATGATGATATTTAGATATTCAAAACCCAGCAATACATATAAGTCATACAAATAAATTAAATACCTTTGCTGAGAATCAAACCTAATTAGGTACTCCAGTTGTATATGCAGGGTTACTATCGACTAGACCAACGGTCGGCAACATTTTAGCAGTCAAGGGCCACATAGTTGTTAACGAAGTTGACGCGGGCCGCACTTTGTTAATATTTATGACTTTATCAGACATTGTCGTTTGTCAATATTACATACAAAATAGCCAGGGAGGCTCGCGGGCCGCAAGTGACAGGTTCACGGGCCGCATGCGGCCCGCGGGCCGCGGGTTGCCGACCGCTGGACTAGACTAACTGTTTAAATGTTAACTCTTTGAACGCCACGCCCATCGTGCTCGACGCATCATCGTGTACCTTGTCGCCCTAAAGACCCGCAACTCATGTCCAAAGAGCCGCACGCTGCCTGTGAGTAGGGTTGCCGTATGAAGAAATGGAATATCCTGACTAAAGTCCGGATTAGTGATGAGTCAAACCGCTAAATTTTCAAACCGGACAAGTCGACTCCGATTTAGACCCAAACCGGTTTGGCCAAATCGAATTAACTTCTATAGTTTTTAAGTATCATTAGTTCAAACCGCACCGTGTATGGCGTGTAGTCACTAAAGTCACTTGGTTTTGAGTCGACCAAATCGATTTGTCAATTTTACGGTTTGTTCGATCCTTGTCCATCCTAACGTCCCTACGTTAGGATGGACAATCAGAACTTAAAATGTTTTGGTTAATGCTATTCCATTATCGTTGTGAAAAGGAGATTTAAAAGCGAATGGTACCTACAAGTTTTTTTTAATGGTCCGTAATGTCTGGAAAACCAGTTTGTTTGTCAGTAAAAAATGGCGAGAAACCTAAGTCGCGCCTAGAATTTCTATACAGACAATTATACGAAAAAGCACATCTTTTACACGACAACAAAAACTTTGACTCAAAATAATTCTTAGAAACATTTGTACCTAATAATTTAGTTGCGTTGCGCGGTAGATCACAATTTCATTCATTGCTAAAGCTAAAACGGGAAAGCAGTATAACAGTAAGCAAGAAAGAGCGTGAGGTCTCGTGCGGTTCTGTCAGTTATCGGCGCGAATTCGTACATTTCCGTAAGCCGCGCGCAAAGCGACGCGGCGCGAAACCGCCAAACCGAACCGAAGTTTACCGCCAAGTCGATCTCTTTAATTAAGCCCATGCGAAAGTGAACCTTAAAACTCATGTAATACGTTTCATTTTACTTTACCTGTTCGTACCAAGTTTTGACTTAACTCTATGAGAGTTAGACTCGACTCAATAATATCGGCAATGTGCATGGCAACATTTTTCTTAGGGGTTTGGAATTGATTCGCGTTAGTACAATACAAACATCTCTTTCCTCAAAATGTCAAACGAAAGTGACGCAGCAACAAATCGAAAAGTCGACTTACGGTACACTCACGTCGGTTTAGTCGACTTCAGGCCTAACTCGGTTTGAACCGGTTTGTGAAGTCGAACCGTAACATCGCTACTAGTCCGGATGTTATGCGAGTGTGATGGCAACCCTACCTGCTCGCCCCGGTTCGCCGACCCCTGACTTAGGGTCGGTTGAATCAAACTATTGCCATCGTTAAAGAGTTCGCTAAATTTTCATAGAAAGTTTCATAGTAAACCGCCGCGGCGCGCCGGGTGACGTTGATCAGTCTGTCAAATGCGGATGGTGCAACTGGCACTTCTTAAGCTTTGGATTCCTCCGAAAACGGTGCCGTCATATGACGGCCGTCATATAGCGGCCGCAAAAGACGGCTGTCTTTACGGTGGCGACATGTGGAAAGTACCACGGCGTCATAACACACCGTCATCCACCAAGGTCAAAGCGGCAAATTTGAAAAATGTAGGCGCGATGGGATAACGTCCCATAGAAAAATTGAATTTCGCGCCTTTTCCTACTGACAAAATTTGCTTGATCATCTATAATTTACTTGGAGGATGAAATATCATCAGAAGAGGAAAATAATCGTAGTACGGAATCATTTATTCAAATCTCGTGAAAAAATAAAACGTTCACGAAACTATCGACACCGTCATGGCGGCCGTCATCTTACGTTACGTTGACAATCAACGTAACGTAACGCCGTCTAGGAAACCGTGCCATCTTGTTTACATAGACAACGTTCTAGTGACGTCAGTCAACGCTATATAGCGGCCGTAATATGACGGCACCGTTTTCGGAGGAATCCAAAGCTTTAGGGTCGGTTGCACCAAACTATTGCCATCGTTAAAGAGTTCGCTAAATTTTCATAGAAAGTTTCATAGTAAACCGCCGCGGCGCGCCGGGTGACGTTGATCAGTCTGTCAAATGCGGATGGTGCAACTGGCACTTCTTAGCGCCACTTGCACCATCCCGCTAACCTGAGGTTAACCAGTTAAACAAGTATCAAATTGTGCTGGCAACCATGGTAACTCCAGGTTTAACCAGTTATCCCCGGGTTAGTCAATGGTGCAAGTGGCCCTTAGGCCCACTTGCACCATCCCACTAACCCAAGGTTAAGCGGTTAAAGCGTTAAACAAGTATCAAATTGTACTGGCAACCATGGTAACTCCAGGTTTAACCAGTTATCCCCGGGTTAGTGAATGGTGCAAGTGGCCCTTAGGCCCACTTGCACCATCCCACTAACCCAAGGTTAAGCGGTTAAAGCGTTAAACAAGTATCAAATTGTGCTGGCAACCATGGTAACTCCAGGTTTAACCAGTTATCCCCGGGTTAGTCAATGGTGCAAGTGGCCCTTAGGCCCACTTGCACCATCCCACTAACCCAAGGTTAAGCGGTTAAAGCGTTAAACAAGTATCAAATTGTACTGGCAACCATGGTAACTCCAGGTTTAACCAGTTATCCCCGGGTTAGTGAATGGTGCAAGTGGGCGTTAGTGGCTATGTATATCTCACCCGTCCGGTGGCGGTGTAGAGCGGGCGCGGCTCGGCCTCGTCGTGCTCGCTGGAGGGCGGGTCGCGCCGCGCCGCCGCCGCCGCCGCCGCGCCGGCGCGGGCGCAGCGCACCAGGCGAGACCGCGGACCGTTCTGAAACAGGTATGAACATGTGTCTTCTTAATCGCGTTGTCCCGGCATTTTGCCACGGCTCATGGGAGCCTGGGGTCCGCTTGGCAACTAATCCCAGTAATTGGCGTGGGCACTAGTTTTACGAAAGCGACTGCCATCTGACCTTCCAACCCAGAGGGTAAACTAGGCCCGTATCGGGATTAGTCCGGTTTCCTCACGATGTTTTCCTTCACCGAAAAGCAACTGGTAAATATCAAATGATATTTCGTACATAAGTTCCGAAAAACTCATTGGTACGAGCCGGGGTTCGAACCCGCGACCTCCAGATTGCAAGTCGCACGCTCTTACCACTAGGCCACCAGCGCTTCTCTTCAGGTATTCTTCTTCAGGTATGAACATGTGTCGTCTATCAGAAACCGGCCAAGTGCGAGTCGGACTCGCGCACGGAGGGTTCTGCACCATCAACAAAAAATAGAGCAAAACAAGCAAAAAAACGGTCACCCATCCAAGTACTGACCCCGCCCGACGTTGCTTAACTTCGGTCAATAATCACGTTTGTTGTATGGGAGCCCCACTTAAATCTTTATTTTATTCTGTTTTTAGTATTTGTTGTTATAGCGGCAACAGAAATACATCATCCGTGAAAATTTCAACTGTCTAGCTATCACGGTTCGTGAGATACAGCCTGGTGACAGACGGACGGACGGACAGCGGAGTCTTAGTAATAGGGTCCCGTTTTTACCCTTTGGGTACGGAACCCTAAAAACGTCCTGCAACACTTAAATCGCTATCATTAGTTTAATCCTACCGTCCTCACCCGACCCACGTCGTACCCGACACCTGTATATTTGCCCAGCCCAGTAATAGCCCAAGTCAAGTATACACCGAGCTCGTCGCGACGCGCTTTTTGACGTTTAATTTACCTATTAAATCTTCAATCCTCTAGTCCACGTAGAGAACGTGGCGAAAACCCACTAGACCGCTACTTGCCCTTGGCGCTCACGCGCGTCGGCAGTCCATACCTATGTTTATTACACCCGCAGTCCACCCTACTAGACCAAGATCTCTAGAACTGTATCATGAAATGAAAATGAAAAGCGCAGATTGACTTCTGATCCTTGTAGTGGTGCTCCTAGATATTGTGTCCCGATGTTGCCGGGCTGAAAAGTGGAGGGTAAAGCTTTGGATTCCTCCGAAAACGGTGCCGTCATATTACGGCCGCTATATAGCGTTGACTGACGTCACTAGAACGTTGTCTATGTAAACAAGATGGCGCGGTTTCCTAGACGGCGTTACGTTACGTTGATTGTCAACGTAACGTAAGATGACGGCCGTCATGACCTTGTCGATAGTTTCGTGAACGTTTTATTAGATAGCGGTGACGCCATTTTGAATAAATGACACGAGATTTAAATAAATGATTCCGTACTACGATTATTTTCCTCTTCTGATGATATTTCATCCTCCAAGTAAATTATAGATGATCAAGCAAATCTTGTCAGTAGGAAAAGGCGCGAAATTCAAATTTTCTATGGGACGTTATCCCTTCGCGCCTACATTTTTCAAATTTGCCGCTTTGACCTTGGTGGATGACGGTGTGTTATGACGCCGTGGTACTTTCCACATGTCGCCACCGTAAAGACGGCCGTCTTTTGCGGCCGCTATATGACGGCCGTCATATGACGGCACCGTTTTCGGAGGAATCCAAAGCTTAACGGCACCTCACCTCGAGTCCCCTCGGCGCGCGCCGCGACGCTCCGCTCGACCTCTGCTTGCCCTTGGCGCTGGCGCGCGTCGGCAGCATCTTGAACTTGCTGAGCAACGCCCGGCGGTCCAGGTGCTTGCTGCGTCTGTAGCATAGTTTATCATCGCTTCAGCTTCCTTGCGTGCCTTACTATATCGACCTATATACATTAAACTCTTAATGTAACGTTTGACATGACCTTTAAAGCCGCTTTTTATACAAAACAAGTTGGTTAAAATGAGTTAAAGGAAATTAACGTTATATTGAATTTTCGCTTTAATCGCTTACCTAAGTGTGCCTCTTTTCTGCGCTTCACGGGAGTTCTTTGGATAGCGCGACGCAACCAACCGCGCCAGCCTATTTGGACCCCTTTGACTGCGGTTTGCGCTGTTACTTACTGAAAAAAAAAACAGTGCTATAAGTCTCTTATCAGTAGCGAGATGTCCATAAGAACTATTCCCAACCACCCCCTTCCCCAACCACTATCACCCAAGCAATGTATAGTTTGTAGCTTTCTAATAGAGCCCGAAGGCTAATCCTATTGTTAAGTAAAACCGCTCGTGCCACGTGCCACAACCACCTGCCACAACCACCAAAAAATCGGTACTTCGGTTACTGAGTGCCGGCGAGTCGAACGCTACAGAACCAGACTAAAATGTGTCATCGAGATGCGTAACAAAAGCGCGTTATCGGAGAGCGCACCTACACTGGTTTTTTGAGCGTTGGACTAGCCCGCGCTCAGGTGCCAAATAGAATAATTAGGACCCTTTTTTACAGGTAAGTAGCACGTGCGGTTTCACTGAACAATAGACAATAGGATAAGCCCGAAGGCTCTACTAGAAAGCTACAAACTATACACACTCTCGTTTCCTCAGCGATCTAATACACACTGTAACTTCGTATTCCTTGCCTAAAACACATATTTGAGACATTAACACTCACTCCGTATCTTGGGCGGCAGTACGAGCGGCAGGAAGTCCGCTAGCAGATGCGCCTCTTCCTCGCAGGAGTCAGTGTGGTGCGCCGCTTCCGAAGACTCTGAGCTCTCGCCGAGGCACTCGAGCTCGCGTTGCACCAGCGAGTCGAAGAATGCCATCATTCGGGGGTCTTCGCTCGTGGATTGGTCCGTGTAGTTGTGGGATATGTACTGGGAAGGTGGAAAAACAATTTATGAATTTATATTAACAACCGCATAGGTGTCCCAATCTACGTTGGAACTAGTAAATGAATTTGATTACACAGTCAGATATTTATACCTGCCAACTTCATATAAACTTCTAACATGTATCATACAACGCATACGAGTATAATACAGTCGCTATCAGACATATCGGAGCAGCCGAGGTGATCAAAAACATCTGAACACGGACTCGAACGCCTTGGCAATAGATGCGTGTTCAGATATTTTTGAGCGCCTTTGCCGGTCGGATATATCTGATGGCGCCTGTACAACATACAACGAAAGAAAAAAATAATCACGTCCTGTGCCTGTGCAGTACGCAGTACAGCCCTACTGTAATCGAACCAACGTCGTCAGCTTCTTGTTTGCTCACATGATGGCTCTTCTACACGATGGGCCAGCGCCGGCCACTCCAAGAGACGCAGCCATGCGGTAGAATGAGATAGCAATATCACTTGCTCCCTCTAAATGCATCCCTTCGAGTGGCCGGCGCTGGCCCATCGTGTAGAGGAGCCATGAAATCGACCTTAGAGTTGGCCAAAAAAGAGCTTAGCATTTACAAGTTTGTATCAAAGTAATACACACAAAAAACAGTCAAAAAACGCAAGCTACCTACAGTACCTTGGTCATATCATGCGAAACGAGAAGTATGATGAACTACTCCAACTCATTATCCAAGGAAAGATCCAAGGGAAAAGATCATCCGGACGAAGACGTAACTCATGGCTCAAAAATCTCCGAACACGTTTCAAACAGAGCACACGCTCATTATTCCGCGCAGCTGTGTCTAAAGTTCCTATAGCCCTCATGATAGCCGACCTCCGGTAGGAGATGGCACTGGAAGAAGATAAAAAGCGGCCAAGTGCGAGTCGGACTCGCCCATGAAGGGTTCCGTATTTAGGCGATTTATGACGTATTAAAAAAAAACTACTTGCTAGATCTCGTTCAAACCAATTTTCGGTGGAAGTTTACATGGTAATGTACATCATATATTTTTTTTAGTTTTATCATTCTCTTATTTTAGAAGTTAGGGGGGGGGGACACACATTTTACCACTTTGGAAGTGTCTCTCGCGTAAACTATTCAGTTTAGAAAAAAATGATATTAGAAACCTCAATATCATTTTTGAAGACCTATCCATAGATACCCCACACGTATGGGTTTGATAAAAAAAAAATTTTTGAGTTTCAGTTCGAAGTATGGGGAACCCCAAAAATTTATTGTTTTTTTCTATTTTTGTGTGAAAATCTTAATGCGGTTCACAGAATACATCTACTTACCAAGTTTCAACAGTATAGTTCTTATAGTTTCGGAGAAAAGTGGCTGTGACATACGGACGGACAGACAGGCGGACAGACAGACAGACATGACGAATCTATAAGGGTTCCGTTTTTTGCCATTTGGCTACGGAACCCTAAAAAGTAATAAGAGCATACCTGTCCATTGTGGTGCATGAGCGTCACATAGTCATCTTGGCCGTAGATCTCCCGCGGGTTGTCGGAGCCAGTGGCGCTCTCCAGCAAGTCGCCGCGCATCGCCGGGTACTCCATCGTCGACCACAGCTGAATGACATAACAATTTTTCTGAAAAATGGACGGCAAAGTCGACGTTGCCGGTTAAAAAATTGGTCGCGAAGTGCGTAGTTTATGGTCAGTCAAAAAATTAAAAAGTTAAAAACATTGCAGTCTCGATTTCGGGACTGCAATGTTGCAAGGTCGTCCGTTTAAAACGAATCCTCAGCCAGCAAGTAGCTACTTCCGAACCTCGACAATAATGTACTATTAAGAAGAAATGATACTAACGCATACCTATTGTTTGGTAGTTAAAATATATATGTATTACGGTACGGTGATGGTTAAAATCTAAGCTTTTTGTAAAAGGAAGCATTCTTCTTCTTAATAACGAATGCTAATAGTCAGAGTAGTCAGACTAATATTAACTACCTACAGAACATGTCATTTTAAAAACTTTTTTGCATGCCGTGGAGTCACTACATTTACCGATATTGAAAAAAAAACCGGCCAAGTGCGAGTCGGACTCCGCACCATCAACAAAAAACAAGCAAAAAAAACGGTCACCCATCCAAGTACTGACCCCGCCCGACGTTGCTTAACTTCGGTCAAAAATCACGTTTATTGTATGGGAGCCCCACTTAAATCTTTATTTTATTCTGTTTTTAGTATTTGTTGTTATAGCGGCAACAGAAATACATCATCTGTGAAAATTTCAACTGTCTAGCTATTCGTGTTCTTCACGGTTCGTGAGATACAGCCTGGTGACAGACGGACGGACGGACGGACGGACAGCGGAGTCTTAGTAATAGGGTCCCGTTTTTACCCTTTGGGTACGGAACCCTAAAAATGACGATTTTGACAACTATATGTTTCTTTAAGAAAGGTGACTTTTTAAGAAAATAATCTCAAGAGTTGCAAATTCGTGAAATTATATTTCTGAAAAACTACAAGTTATCATAAATTCATTTTTAGAGTTATGTTATGAATCTCCCGAGCTCGGGAGATTCATAACATAACTCTAAATATGAATTTAGGTAGTTAATATTAGTCTGACTATTAGCATTCGTAACGCTCCACATGTACATGAAAGTATAGTCATAAATCGAAATAAATTATACCTTGATGATTTTCTCGACACCGGACGAGGCAATGAGAGAGTACTGCGGGTTGAAACGCACTTGATTCACGATCGAGCGGTGCCCGTACAGCACTATGTGCGGGCTCTCCACTACCACATCTGTACAAAATATTTATACAAATCAGACATGCCTAGACCGAATCAAGTCAATAATGATGTGTATTTAAAAGAAATTATAAAAATGACAACTTTAAAGTGGATTTTAAATTTATTATTGTAGCGTTGATCTGATTTCAGCCAGTTTTTTTAACACCTTACCTTCACTTCCAGGTTCAGGAACTTTCCACAAGTAAAGGTTAAAATCGTCGGACCCTGACAGCACATATTTGTCACCCTCGCCTGCAAAACTGCAGCTCTTCATGGTGCACGAGTTATAATAGTCCTGTAGAAAAAATCCAAAGTTTCAATACCTATAGATAATTATTATAATCGATTCGATGATGTCGACTTAAATTAAGTGGATATATATAAAAATAAACTTACTCTCATTCGTGGACCGAGTACAGTAACAGTAAAATCCGCCACCGCGGCGAGAGCACTATGGAACCGCTCTATAATGCCGTTCTGTTGCGGGAGGTGGGTGCCACTTGCACTACTTGCAGTTAGTGTTGTGAATAACGCTCATTTCGAGGTTTAAAGACTCGAACCCTTAAGACTCTCGAGGCTTAACGCCTCAAAGGCGGCAAAGACGATTTCCTACATATATACGAGTAAAATAAATACAATTTTCAAATATAGTCGAGGGCTCGAGTCTTTAAGCCTAAAAATAAGCGTTATTCACAACACTGCTTGCAGTACTATGACCACCCGGTCATGTCGGTATACCCATATCACGTCACCTGGTGGTAGAACTTTGCACGTTTCTCTTGCTCGTAAAGCGCGTACGGAACGGGCGGGAGCCGCGTGAGCACGACTCAAGCTTGCCGGCGCTGTTGAACCCCTCCGAAATGCCGTTCTGTTGAGGGTCGTATAATTTGTAGTAACATAACCGAGTATACGTCACCTGATGGTAGAACTCTGTATGGGTTCATGGATCGCGTACACCAGGTGCATGGCGACGCTTTGAAACCGCTCCGACAAGCCATTCTGTTGAGGGCGGAGATCACAAAATTTGGACTTATACACAACCTGGTGATAAAACTCTGCACGCGGCTCTTGCTCGTAGAGCGCGTACAGCACTGGCGGGAGCCGCCGCCGCAGCGCCAGTACATGCGTACCGGCTTTGTTAAAGCGGACCGACATGCTGTTTTGGAAAGGGCCGTTGGTGCCGGAGTAGCGGATCAACGGGCTGTAACAAAATCATGGTACACATTTACGTAAAGCCCCGTCTCCATATCACGCGGCAAACCATCGAACATTGGCTCGCGCGGCAGCCCGGTATCAATTGCGCGCGGCTGCCGCGCGAACCAATGTTCGATGGTTTACCGCGCGATATGGAGACGGAGCTTAAGGCGCGCGATTAAATTTTACTTTCAACGTCACCAATTCTACTGACCGTTTAGGCGACTTGAGATCCCAGAGGGCGACTCCATCCCGAGCGTTTGCCGACACGAGTATGTCCTTCTGCGTGGGGTGGAACATTACTCCGTGGAAGGCTTTCCTGCTGCGTGATATCACCAAGGACTCTACAATAATGATATTCATGTACACATTTTGCCATCATATAACTTACTATCTATCCAATCAAATAAGGTGATGGAAATAAAATAGACAGACAACACAATATTACGTGGCCCGAAACAAAAGCTTTATTCTAGGTAGTCTAATTTAATGTATAAGCCAACCACGTATTACAACCAGGGTTCTATAAGCCAACCAGGCCGAGTGAGTTAGAAAGTACTAATTGGTCGAGCTTGGCCTGGGTCTGTTTCCATCTGTGTCATTCCCCATATCTTGGCATGGTATGGTCAAAGTTGGGGTTCTTGCTTAGGCCTTACCATGAACAGACTGCCTAGTATCGAAGAGCAGAAGTCTGCCATCGTTGCCCGCCGTGGAGACTACACGGTCGTTAAATGGGTCGATGCTGAGGCAGCACACGGCGCGCTGATGGCTTAACACTTCCACTGGCCGCTTACTTTCCACATCATGTACAATTACCTTGAAAATCATAAGGAGATTAAATGAGCACATCAGTTAAATGTTGCATTGCTTGGCAAACAAAAACGACGCGATACTCTGTGCGTGTGCGTATGCTAATTTCCGCCATTATGCCATTTGCCAAAAAAACGAAACTACAGGATAATTCTACCTGGCTATCGAATCTGCTAACAAAATTTCACTAGAATCGGTTGAGAAATGCAAACTGCAGTGGGGAACATCCTGACATACAACAAAAGCATTTTTGGCAAAGCTGAAATGGAGACCTTCACTAACACACCATCAATAAAGTTACATTTTAAATAGTTTATAGCACAGTAAAAGCAAGGGGACATAATGCTTTTCCTATACAATCTTACCATATCATCATTGCCTCCAGAGTAAATCTTCTTCGAGTCATCAGTAATTCCAAGACAAAAAATGTTAGACTGGTGGGTGGACTTCATGGCCTCAGGTTGGCCTCGATCCACAATGGCCTGCCCAAATTGCCATAACATCACCCTCCTGTCATCTCCACCTGGCATGACAAATGCAAGTGTAAAGATATATTTTCTGCTTCACAGGCAGGGTCACTACTCACTAGGCCAGACTGGTTGTCAGATATTTTGTGGTAAAAATATAATAGTCTTAAAGAGGATGTCATTCTCAGGAATCCTTTAATAGTCAAATTAAGTAAATAAGTGAAGGTGCATTGATATTGTAATGTAATAATTTCTTTTAATGATATAGGAGGCAAAATAAAATGGTAAGTGATTACCGACGCCCATGGACACCTGCAACACCAGAGGGGTTGTAAGTGCGTTGCCAGCCTTTAAGATGGGACTATGCTCTTTTCTTGAAGGTTTGAAGGACACATAAGTGATTCCCAAAAAAACTTTATTATATGGAGTTGTTACCTATTTACCTAGTTACATTTTACAAATTGATGGTAACTTTGATACAATGGTTCACATAGATAGGAAAGCATATAATTATTTTCTTGCCATCAAATCCACCAATTTCAGAGCTTAAGTAAAATTACTATTTGTTTTGGTACGGTAGTAGAATTTTCTTTCGTTTGGTAGAGCATTACATTTGTTGTTATCAACAAATATATCACAAGCATAGTACTACTTCTTAATATATTATATGAAATGCTAGCACAGTAAAATATTGAGCTGCGTATTCGGGCTAATACGCGCAACAAATAGCAAAGTAGGCGCCATTTGCTGCAAGTGTTTGTAAACAATCTTACAAGTAGGTATCTTGAGAAGAGTTGAATTAAAACTTGTTTATAACATAAAACTAAGTTACGTTTTAAATAAAACATCTATATTATTTTTGTTATTATTTGCTAATGTCGCGACGCCATTATACTATAAACTTACACTTCAAAACACTGTAACTTAATAGATTCCATTACAACAAACTAATTAAGAACTGCTTAAAATAATAAAAATATTTACCCGATACAAGTATTTCGCCATTAGTGGAAAACTCGATAGCGTTTACACATCCAAAATGGCACTTTAAATCCTTCCGATACAGGTTCTTCGCTGCACTCAACCTGTTTTCAAACAACGTAGCCTTAAGATTAGGCACTATTCCATATTCCCTTTCCTTGATATATGGTAACGGGTTAGCTTTATTCGCCATTCTGAGATTTTAAACCACCATTTTCTTATTATTCACGAAAAATCAAAACTTCGGCCTGTCCTGCGTCGACAGTCAGCTGTAGAATATTTTAAAAACATCTTTTGCGTTTCTTTACACGTGACACTAATCAATAATGATTATTTTATTTTATTAAAGATATTAATAAAATACTTTAAAGAAAATGTATTTTATTTGTACTTAATATTCTTAATTACTTAACCACAGCCAAGATTTCATCAAGATATAGTGTGTCAAAGGTCTGTTTGATTTCAAACATAGACAGAGAGAATCATACTATCTTTGTCTTACACTAGTACTAGCACCCAAAAGAAAAGGATGAGTATAGTTTTTTTTGTTCCTATTTACTGACAAGATTTGGTTGACCCAGTATAAAATGGTTACGATTCGCAGTCGCGAACTGTCCTATAATACTACTCTTTGCGCGAAACGGAAAGTATATTTTGTTATATGGCAACGTCAAACTGTCAAAACAGCGTGTTGGTTTGGTTTGGTGGAACACGTGAAATAGGATTTTTAATGTATTTCTTCATTTTTTTAATCCTTACGCAGAGGTAATATAAGTGCTGAAAAAATACGCCATTATACTCATTTAATGTGCAATGGTGGTAGCTCCAGAAATGTCTAAGGCAATACTAAAAGTTTCAGGTAATTTTTTCTTACCCCCTTTTATAAAAATGTTTTAGAAGGACAACAACTATTAAACTATGACGATCTTAATGTTTTAGTGTCCGACGATGAAACGTCAAGTGATGATCAAACATCAGAAGGATCAGAGAATGTAGAGGGGATGGAAATTGAAGAATTGGGCGAAGAAAGTGGGAATTCTGCTTCAGGGGAAGACAACAGTGACGATGAAGATACTGTAATGGCCAACAAAGGCTGGGGCGATTCCATATCAAAGATTCTCAGCTCCACTAAACCCAAAAATAAGAAAACTTTGGTATTATCAAGGGCTAAGAAGTACTCTGCAACTGAAAAGGTTGAAAAGGAGGAAAAACCGGCATTTGAAGTGATTGGGGAAACTAAAGAAGAAAAGCCAGTGCTAAAGAAAGAGGATCCAGACACTTCAGAACCAGCACCTAAAAAGAAAGTAAGTATCAATAGAAATATAATTTTATCCGAGGGTGGTGCCAATATAGGGCGAGGCATGTTTTTAAAAGAACATAAATAACATTTTTTATAAATAAATATGGAAAAAGCACTAAATATCTATATCAAGCAAATTTAATAAAATAAATTCTTGCTGACGATTGAAAATGTAACTCAAAGCATTACTTAAATATTTATAGAGTCTGATGACTTCAATATTTGTTTATTATTCAACATTTTAACAATATCTGCTAAATACTACAGTTATAATGGTGTTTTCTTACAGAAAAATGAAAAGCCCTCAATAAGAGTGAAACCCAACATATTAGAAAAGGATAGAGAGAGGTTATTAAACAAGATTGCAACAAAAGGTGTTGTGCAACTGTTTAATGCAGTCAGAAACCAGCAGAAGACATTAGAGAAGGAAATGGACAGGAGTGATTTATCGGAAGCTAAGAAGGAGAAACTTTTAAAGAAATTTGACAAAAGAGCATTCTTAGATACTCTCATGGGACAGACTAAATCGGTAGTTGTTGATCAGGAGACTAAAGCTCCAAAGAATGAAGTGAAGTCTGAGGAAGAGAAACCTAGATGGAATGCATTAAGGTATTTAACACACCTAGTTCTTTAGGATAATTTATTTTTAATCTTCTTTTAGTTAAGTACAGGTTGATTCACAAGAGCTGGTACAAATTGAATGAAAATATCTATAGTGTGTCAAAGGTCTGTCTGATTTCAAACATGGACAAGGAGAATCATACTATCTTTGTCTAACACTAGTACTAGCACCCAAAAGAAAAGAATGAGTATAGTTTTTGTTGTTCGTATTTACTGACAAGATTTGGTTGACCCAGTATATGTGTGAATCACATTAACCAATTAAATGGTGACTGACTGTATATTAATACAAGTCTGACTCGCAATGAAAGTTACATTTATTCCATTTGTGCAAGTTTTAGTGAATCAACCTGTAACTCTGGACCATTTTACAATTTGTTGTAATTGAGAAGCATCACCATTATGGTGACACTAAACTGTCTATATTTTTTTATAACTTTTATAACTTATTTATAACTTATTTATAACTTTTTTTTCAGAGATGACTTCATGATGGGAGCCAAGATGAAAGACTGGGACAAAGAGTCAGTAGATGAATGATTTTATTACATTAATAAATAATCTTTAAAAATCATTTCTTATCGTCTAATTTAATTACCATTCTGTTTAATTATATACATTGCAATTTATTTTGTTAAAATCTAGTAGTAATCATTAAAAAAAATGGAATTGTGTATTAGCACTACCTGTATTATTTTTTAATTTATTATATTAATTCAATTTGATTATTTTATGTGCATTGTGTAAGCATCATTGCCCACCACATGCTGTGTGATCTGTTTGGGCAAAGTAGAATATATCTTGACAGGGAGATTCCAGACCATAGTTTCAATGGGCACATTCAAGGGCGCATTCCAATCCTTATCTTCGGGATTGGGAAGGAGCTTTTCATTTGTGGTTACAAACTCGAAGTGGAGACGCCATTTTAGTGTTACTGTAAGATGAAAAAATAATTGTAAAATAAACTCTAAATTTCATCTATTGTACTGTAGGAAAGATAGCCTTTGGAGCAAATGCTTAGAAATGTACGTGCTTCTTGCTTTAACACTGTACACACAGGTTAGTAAAGTAGAATTGGTATAGTTGTGAGTCTCACACTAACATTGAGTGATTTGTGACACAAAGTCATTGATGTTTCCTATAAAATATGCTTTAAAAAAAAGATGTACCCACCTTCATCAACCTCGAAAGCAGGAGTGATGTGCAATGGAATGGGTAATATTAATTCTGAATGGGTGAGACCTAAGGTTACTTCATGGTATCTTGCCACGGTCATTGACCTGCTGGTGGTGTCTTTGTTATTGTTAGCTTTAGCTGGTGACGATTTAACTATTTCTTCAGGCTGCAGAGACACTGATACCTAGAATGACACGAAAAAATACTATTTTATTTATTGAACACAATACAAAAAACTTACAGTTTCCGACCGATTCACTTACATGCTAGGAATAGATAAATTATCAAAAATAATAATAACTATGCATTATTATGCATGACTCACACAATAAATGCTATGCCCTAGCTAGATAATATATAATTCCTAATATGAGAACTACTATGTACATAATACTATGATATCCATACAGCAGACATAAAACAGTTTAGTACAGAAAAGTAAAAAAATAGTAATGAAAGAAACATGTCTCTCATTATAAAGTTGTGGTTTCTTTCTGAATAACTATTGTGAAGTGATGACTCAAATTTTTAATTTCTTAGAAGTTTGACATTTAAAATAACACTTGCACTGCATAGGCCAGCGGTTCTCAATCTTTTTTTTTGACGGAACCCTTTTGGAAAGCGAAATACTTGATGGAACCCTACAATAAAACAATAGTTTTTAGAAGTGTATTTTTTTATTAATAAGCATAATAATTATGCTTATTTTATTATTCTAAATTCTTGCGGAAACCCTGCAGGGGTGTCGCGGAACCCTAGGGTTCCGCGGAACACACTTTGAGAATGGCTGGCATAGGCTATCAAAATTGTTGCAGACTTATCTTGGTCTAACTCTATTTACCTGCATACAAGTGACAGTTCCGACGGAGAAATCAAAGGTCCCAACAATATCTTCACCCAGTTTGTACGCTGACTTGAACAGGCAGAATCTTCCCACTTTACCTCTGGAGTTGGTAATCATGTATGAATTAGGGCTTCTTCGGGCTGTGAGATTCTGTAGAAAATAAATACATGTTGAGCATGACTATTATAATCTGTTCTCTCTATTTATTTCTGTATTACATAGAGTCTGTGCGGAAAGAGAAGAGTCGTGAAATGTATTGGGCCCCATACATTCCACTACTCTTCTCTTTCCGCACAAACTCTAAGCTATTTTTATGCAGATATGTAATTTGTTTGGGCAAAGTTTATAATCATATAGTATACCTGCAATACTTGCAGAGCCATAGTCAGTGGTGTCTCTACCTTCCTCTCTTCAGAGAATGGGTTTGTTGGCTGCAGCTCCTCAGTTGTCTCATTCCCACACAGTGCGGCCAGGTCTTGCATGTTCATTATTGGACTAATAGGTAGCACTCGGAAAGGTATCCGGACCATTTTGATGTGAGAGCCCACTTTTTGAGTGGCTATTGTGACTTTGTAGGAGTATTTCACTGTTGTGCCACGGTAAGATGGTGGTGCTTCAATTGGTAATGATTCTCTGTACCAAACTAGAATAAACATATTTTTATTAAATAGATTATACACGTAATCAGACTTAAAATATTAATCCCCTTATTCATATAACTTTATAAGCTGCAATTAGAAAATTTATTTCATCCCTATCTTACAAATGCATGTTATTTTACATAATTAAAGTTAAAATGACAGACTAAGACAAACAATAGCTAATTGAGGTTTGTAGTGTGTTCATGAATAATGCCATAAAACAATAACCCCCTTATTCATAAACATTTACTAAAGTTAGCAAGCCGATAATAAATTGTTTGTCCCTTTCCACCATACTAATACGTCAGAAAGGGACAAACTATTATTATCGGCTTGTCAACTTTAGTAAACATTTATGAATAAGGGGGTAAGATTCTAAAGTGCTTGATGTCTAAAGCAAAGTATATAAATATTCTCGACAGGTGAGTAAATCCAGTAATACTGGATTTCTTTAGCTCAGGATATGGTGTTTGGTTTAAAAAAAAGTATCATGCATGCAAAGAATACTTTGTTAATACATTTTCAGATTTGGGTGCTACCTGTTTGGCTGTCAATAAATATGTTACTTACATGTTTTAGTCTCCCCAAGAGGAATAGTCAAGTCGCAGAATAATATCTTTGGTTTAGTATGAAATGTCACATCACCAATGTCACATGAAGTCACCTCCAAAGATGTAGTCTTCTCGACAGTAGGTGTTTTTTCAGCCATGCTCCCTGATGTGGAATAGAAACAGTGGATCTGTGCGGAACCCCATGCTAAGTTCTCTAAAATATCACTGTAAAAATCATGTTAGAACAATAGTGAGAGGTGATTTCAATGGGATATTGTTGTTTTTATTTTAACTTACCTGTGGCTTTGGGAATTTCTGTGTTCTGGTTGTGTTGTATGACAAAATGTAATACAACACTCTAGAGCCTCACCAGCTAAGTAAACTGTGCCAGTTGTTAACTTGGCTGAAAGCTCAATCATTTTTGTTTTGCTATTTCCATGGATTATTATATCTTAAAACATTATTAATTAAGTATAACAGCCAATAAAAAGCATTCACGTTTTTCTGCGTCTATACTAGTTTAGCACATGTTAATATCGTAAATATAATAAAATAATAATAGTTTGTATTCGAATTCCAATATCCTCCCAATAGGAAAGGAAGCAGTTGACGTTTGCAATTTTGACAAATGACAACCTACATTGACGGATGAGTAAAAAGGGGCTACCATATAATGTTTATTTATTTCCCTTAACTTCAAGAGATTATTAAACAGGCTTTAAAATATATACTTGGTCAACCAGATCTTGACAGTAGAAAAAGGCGGCAAATTTGAAAAATGTAGGCGCAAAGGGATATCGTCCCATAGAAAATTTGAATTTCGCGCCTTTTTTTACTGACAAGATTTGGTTGACCAGCTATAGTTAAAGCGCATAATATCCTAATCGAAAAAATATCCTTTTGTACCGTACCCATCTACATGTCCCATCACAAAATATTCTTATTCCTTCAAGTTTTGTTGTTAAATTAAGGAATATTTTTTTTTTACTTTTTTTTTGTATAGCCTATATTGTGTCCCACTGCTGGGCAAAGGCCTCCCCTGTCTTTCGCCACTCGTCACGGCTTTGTGCATGTTCCCGCCAGTCGCCACAGAATGAGTCCAGGTCGTTTCGCCATCTCATTTTTGGTCTGCCTCTGCCTCGGGTGATCTGTGGTGCCCAGTCGGTCGCTATTTTGGCCCATCTGTCCGGGTGCATCCGACAGATATGGCCCGCCCAATCCCACTTGAGCTTGGCGGCCTTCACACCCACATCTGCGATACCAGTTTTGGAGCGCAGCTCTGTGTTCCTTATCCGATCGGTTCTACTGAAAAAACAATGATTTTCGCCTTCTCGCAGCACAAATAGCAAGAATTACATTTTACCACTTTAATGGGAAATGGTCAAAAGTGGTAACACTTGATTCGTTCAAAAATGAACAAAAATTATTACTTTATATAATAATATGTTCCATGTATATATTTATTTATTTTTTATTTATATATTCAATTAGGTGAAAAATAGATAATACTTTATGATTTTTAATTAAAGTAAATAACAATATTCAAAGGCATATACTTACTTTACTCTTTGATGTGCACTATTTCTCAACGAATAATATCCATTTTACGCTGCATGAAACTCAATCTTTTGTATAACGAATTATAAATTGCGAAATATATTTAACAAATAACATGTAAATTAATATTTACTTTACTCTTTGATGTGCACTATTTCTCAACGAATAATATCCATTTTACGCTGCATGAAACTCAATCTTTTGTATAACGAATTATAAATTGCGAAATATATTTAACAAATAACATGTAAATTAATATTTTTCAGTTAAAATTCAATATAAATTTCTATAAAACATAGAAAAAACAATCATTTATCTATTCTGAAATGTATCTGTAATTCTGTACCTATTTTTTCAACAATCTCAACATCGTGCATTGGAACGTTTAGTAACGAATATGAACGTTTGAAATAATCATTGAAATTTGTAATTAATTTGTTTAAATAAACAAAATGATTATATCAGATGGGATTAATCATACTAAATTACAATCAATAATAGTTGGTGAACTGAAGAAGGCTGGATTAAAGCACAGGCTAAAGAAAATCATATTGAAAAATGTTAAGGTATGAATCCATCAACAGTCTGTGTCCAATAGCAAATAAATGACTTGTTTTATTGACTCACATATATTTGTTTACAGGAACACAAAACGGTATTCGGAGCTCCTTTGGCAAAAGTGCCATCGGGCAGTGTTATTTGCTGTGGGAGTAATTTGTGTGTACCGCTAGTGGTAAACGAAATGTCAGCAGTTCTTCGTACTAACGCCCATATCGAGGGCCTATTTCGTAAAGCGGGGTCTCAAACTCGCCAAAAGGATATAAAGGTAAGCCATTAACTCAATTTTAACCGTATTGTCTTGAGTAAATGTTGCATATAACAATTAGAATTTAACCTCTTGAATGCGAACGTGGATCCGCGCAGTAAGTATTGAATTCTAATCAATTAACAATTAGAGTTCGATACCTACTAACGTGGATCCGCGTTCCGGCATTCCAAAGGTTAAGGTTTTTCCTAAAGTATGTAATTTTTTTCGACGTTCCAGCGACTCTTAGATGCCGGTGGGTGTGTATCAGAAGGACATCATCCGGTTGATGTGGCGAGTGTACTGAAGCTCTACTTGCGCTGTTTACCAGAGCCACTGATCAGTGCAGAAGTGCAAGACTTACTCCTACGCTGTAGGGTCACAGCTGGTGATGATGCCTTGAAACCGCTCCTGCACACATTGCTGCTGTTACCTGTATTACATGTTCACCTGCTGCATTACATTATGGAGGTATAACCGGTATATTTTTACAGCAGTGCTTTAAATATTTCCTTTTGTTGATAATTTTATTACAGGGTGAAATATTTATGAAGCTGAACTTAATCAGTCAAAGCTAGACCAACCTCTTGTAGCAGAATTTTTTTTTTATAAAGTTTTTAATATAATTTCTTTTTTAATACCAACAATAATCCATACACTTCACTGCAGTGGTTTTCAACCTTTACTATGACAAATCTCAGCTGTTTTCTTTTTACTTGGGCCCTACAATCCCCCTATAGAGGCATTGTGACACCCTAGAGCAGTGTTTTTCAAACTGTGGGTCGCGACCCCCCGGGCCCCCCAGAAGCCTCTACCAGCTGTAAGGCAATACATAAGCGAAATATTTTGTTTAAACAAAGGGGGTCGCGTCATGAAAAAGATTGAAAAACACTGCCCTAGGGGGATGAAACCTACAGATGCAAAAACACTAATTTACTGTTAAAATTGTTGTTTCAGCTGCTCAACTATATTGCATCGCGGCACAAAGAGAACTTGATGGATTCTTCCAACCTGGCGATAGTGATGGCTCCTAGCATTATGCCTTTACCTGCTGCCTCGTCTGCTCAGAGATTGGAGCACCATGTTGCTTTAGTCAAGGTGAATATCAAACTACCACACAAATAAAAAGGACCTTAATACTTTTAATTAGCTATAAATGCAGCTATTAATTACAGTTTTTGATGTGAAGGGATGAAATCCTCAAATCCTGTTGTCCAGGATTTTCCAAATGTTTTGTTGTTTTAACACGAAGTCCCCTCATATTTTTCGGTCCCCTTTTAAATATTTTTTTATTTTCAGATATTTATAGAAAACTCTCAACATATTGGTCTTTTGACTGATGACCTTATGTCACAGTTAGATGATGACACAGAAGCGCATTTAGCAAAAAGAAAGAAGAGACGAAGTGGGTCCCTTAATCGTAAGTTTGCAGATTAATTAAAAAGTTAACTCAATCTATAACAATGTTCTAAAATGTTTTCTGTTCTAGGCATGTTGAGTGGGCTGCGTAAGATGGTGTCCGGAGGAGTGAATACACCAGCTACTGTGTGCGAGAATGGCAAGACTCCTATATTGAGCAAGTCGGCGTCCAAACGAAAATTTGATAGCTATGAGGGACTTTCAGCTAAAACCAAGTGAGGTTTCCTTATGATTGTATATTAAATTTACTGAAAGTGTTTGACAGTTTATAAACTTTTTATGTCTTTTACAGAAAAGAGATAAAGAAGAATCTCCCTCAGAAAGAACTATCATTTACTCCAATGAAAATGTAAGTAACAGTAATTGGTATTAAATGTAATTCATCTATTATTATTCTACCTACTGTGGTCTGTGAGATACTACTTTATTAATTAACTTGTTTGATTAACAGGGGCATCACCGAAAGGAAGAGAATAAGGCTGAGTTTAATGGATGCAAGAAGCACCCCAGTAATTAATTCCAATATGAAAAATTCCGAAACAAGTGCCAGCAGTGAAGACCTGCTCACTTCCTCTGAACGTTTGTTCAGTGCTCACGACACTATCGACCTTTCACCAGACCAGAAACCTGACAAAGACTATGTCAGAATATCTAAACAGGAATATGAAGAAATCAAAAGTCGAGTATCCGCCATTGAGAATAGACTGTCTAGAGAATTCACTGATGTCATACCTAGAGTCGAGCCGTTGCAACAAGTACAGAGTGTCTACGAGCAAACTTTGGAGGAAGTAGCGATGCTTAACTGTCCAACGTCAGATCATTTAGCAAGACGTTTAAGTAAGGAATTAAAAATACGACCCAATGAACAGGCAAAGGTAATAAGATCTCCGAGCGCCCGGAAAATCGGCTCTATACGACGCCGATCTAAAGAGAACATTCCAAAAATTACTAGGCATAAGTCATGGAACGCTTCTGTGGCGTCACAAGCTAGTCAAATCGCAGATAGATTTTATCCTTACGTGGGACTGATTCGTCGGGATCGTACCAGTACGGCCAAACCAGACTTAGCTGCACCAAAGACACCAAAGTCTAATGAGAGCAATGCCTCACTATCAGACAAATCGCTCACTGATTCTAGTCAAAAGTATCAGTCGCGTAAACGAATAAGTCTCAACTCTGATTATAATCTAGATAAATCATTTAAGAGAGGTCCAACGCGCAGATCTCTGAATGTTACTATTAATAGCTGGGACGCAACAGCGTCAGACAACTCTACAAATAACACTCTGAATTCAACTGAAAAATCGAATACCTCAATGAATCAATCTGGCGTTTACCAAAACGTTACAACGCGAAATCTCAAAAAATTCACAAAGAGTCCTTCTAATTCACAACAGAAGTGGCGGAGTGCTGCAGCTTTCTTTATGGATAAGACAGGCGAGATGGACAGCACAGGTCTCTCTGGTAGGCCTTCGGTTAATAAACTGAGGAAACAGAATGCAGGTGCAGTTTTGGCCAAGGCCAAACTCTTTGAATCTGGATCTGACAAATCATCAGGACGGAGCGATAAAAACTCGCATTCTGGCTTTGCAAGGAGACCTCGGGTCAATGTTAATCAATTGAATAAGCAGCCGAAGTTAATAGCTCATGTTAGACCAAAAGTGCAATCAAATGTAACTGAAGGCTCTGCTCCTGGTATTCCTATTCGAACTCACCGAAATGTAGATGTTCCTCCAAACGTGCCTCCGAAATCTCACCGCCAATATGGGAGCCAAAGTAAAGATACAGTTGATACTTTTCATTTGAGTAGAAAGACTACAGCCCCTATAAGAAAAGTATCCCCACAACCTTTACCTGTAAAAACTACTCCGTTCATGACCCCTGCCTTGAGGAAGCCTCTCTGTACACCAAGAAGTTTAAGGACACCTACATGTTCTAGCGATCTCAAAAAAGCGAATACCCCACTCAAAGCGATACACATAATATCGCCTCGAAGACGGTCTCCGCGTCAAAAACTGTTGCGAGCGTACACCCAACAAGCAAACTGATCAAAGTTTCACATTTATTTTTATCAATTTAGTATTAATCAATCAATCGTCTTTATTTTACACGAAAGAAATTGTACTTAATAATCATAGGTTTTAGGATATAAATGATGATTAAATGAATCAAGTGGCCATGTGTAAATAGATATACAAAAGTCTAAATAGATAATTTGTTTTGATTGAGTGTTTGTTTCATTGATTTTTTCCTGTGTTATTTTTTTGAACTGACTTCGTTGCAACGGGATCAACTTGCAAACGAAAACATCCAAATCGGTCCACAACTGGCACAATTGTGTAAGGTAAACGTACTGTTGCTTGACGCGGTCCCAGTATAAATGTCAACTTGAAACTTAATTGTCAATAGAGGTGACAGCAGGGTGCCATCTATTGGGCATTAGCATGTCGAGCACTAGTACGTTTACCTTACTATGCCTAGGTAAAGAACGTAGTTAAAGTTGAGTTAAAGCCCCTCTTGCAAGTAGTTTCGTAGTTTACAAAAACACTAAAAAAATGACACGGCAGCTAAAAGGCTCCTCAATTATAGAACCGTCCATTGTTTCGGCTGGGGTGCATAAAGTTATATCGACGGAATAATAAGAACAGTCAAGGGTGCATCAGTGCTTAGACATACGAAGGGTTAAGACTGCTCAATCTTACACATACGTACAGTCAGCAAATTAGACGTAGCAAAGTTTGTGAGATGACGGGTGTCTTTTCAATACAATTTTGTGCGATTAGGTTATAAGTTTAAATTATATTGAGTCTACCCATCGAGTTTGAAAAATACATAACATCGAAGTTGTGTTTAACTTCCTAAGGCCCAGTCTTACCTATAGTAGTCTGTCTGTGCGGAAAGAGAAGAGTCGTGAAATGTATGGGATCCAATACATTCTACGACTCTTCTCTTTCTGCACAGACTACCTATTCAAGTTCCTTGTAATTTAGACCATGTTCAATCGGAACAGTCGCTTTTGCCGTTTCGTTAAATTTTCAAACAACGTAAATCAACTCTATGGCCTACAATTTAGGTTCAAATTTCAGTGACAAATTTTGGATGTTTCGTTTGTATGGCTGGGTCTTAGGTGTCTTTTTCGAACACCTGGCGTGCATCTGATGCGGACTGTTCCTTAGGGTGGTATTCCACATGCACATTTGATCAAATATTGGACAGGTGGAATACCATCCCTACATACGAGTACACATTAGTCTATTACCAGTAGTAACCCACAGACCAGCCACAGGCAGCGCAGCGGAGCCGTTTTATCTCTAATGGTACAGTCGCACTAATGGATCAATTTTATAGTAATCAAGGGGAAAAAACAAAGTAAATAAAATGCCAATTTATAATATTATATGATGTATATCACGGCTTTTACAGTGGTATCTTCATGTATAAACAAAATATCCAGATTTGAATTCAATAAATTAAGATCATACTGACAATTCAATAAATAACAATTTTTCACATTCAATTATATAAAGCATCAGCGCCACAATAATTTTGATGTTATAATAATAATGTCATAGTACTGTAGTGGGGACCAACTAAATTATTTTCACTTACATATTTAGCGATGATCACAGATTGAGGATTATAAAAAAGCAGATTCAGAACATACCGTGCTATGGAGAGACGATTTAACAATTCGAAATTTGCAATAGTGATTACTGAGTAATTTAGATTTTCATTATAGCTTACCGGCTAACTTATCACTATCAGCACTCTAGCCGCTCACGTTCGGCCTTTCCCAGTTCCTAACATTGCTTCTCGATCGATATCAATACCAAATTTAAATTAACAATATAATAAAATATCAATTGTACCTAAGATCTTTTCCATTTAAATACGCACATTCGTTCTTTTAATTTGCATCCTAATTATACACTAGCGGGCGTGGGCCCGGCCGGCCCGCACTCCGCAACGCGGCGGCTCCGCTCTGAGCATACGACGACCTAACCATAATTAAACATACATGTTGTGATCAATAATAAAAATATAATGATACAAATACATTAATTACTACGTTTCGATTATTGTGTGACATAAATATTTACAAAGCGCACTAGGAGCGCCAAAATAGTTAGGCGAGGCAGACTCCTAATGGAGAGATTAAAATGGCGCCGCGCCTGGCGTCCGCGACTGTCCGGCCGCGACCGCGGCTGTACCCCAAACAATACTTACATATCTTTATTAACCAAAGCTCCCGCCACCGGGCCAGGAGAGCAGAGGTATAAATGCCCCCAAATCAAATATAATAAGTGTCGTCAATTCAATAAAAATGTGGACAGCAAATATTACTAAACGCTATCCTGACGTCCGCAGTCGCCAGATCGAGAACCAAATCTTGGTAGGTACTAAATAATAATACGAGGATACATTATCTGTCTATCTTCTAGCACTTTTGGACTATAGAAGGTATCATATTTTACATGGCATTTTAAAAACACAGTCATCCCTGCTATTGAACTCGTCCATTATTCGTTGAGAAACAAAAAATGGTAGCTTCAAAACAAAGTGCTAAACACAAATAATATAGTATAAAACATTGATTAAGCAATCAAAAATTTAGAGTGATGGAGCACTAAAAATAATATTTCTCATGATTACAAAACTATAGTAGACATTATAATGTAAACACTGCTACCAGTACATCTTATAAAACGAATAACATTATTCTAATATATCAATGTGATTTTTGAGATTATGGTACGATTACAATTTGGGAATGCATGATACTACTCGACAAAATACATAATTATTAAGTACAGATGATTAAAAAAATGCCCCTACATATACAGACAGCGTAACGTCGAAATACCAGCAATCGTTCAACTAGTACCTAATTATTTTAACAGGTTTACACGAATGCGAATCGGGGGCGCGGAGAGCGCCCTACAAATACTAGCGACTCACGACATGACATGTACAACGTGAAGATTTAGGTAATAAAAATAATTCGTCCGAGGTAGAGTACAGCGTGACGGCGTCTCGGTTCAGCTGCCGGACCCTGGACAGTGGACAAGGGGCTCAGTTGACCATGAGCGTGTGGGACTCCATGGGTGCGGCGGAGTCGTACAGCGTGTCCGTGTCCTGCGTGGGTTCGCCCTGCAGCTGGCACTGGTTCGACAGTGTGCCCGCGCCGCAGTCGCAGAAAAATCTGGATAAAGAACACAAGCTTTAGTGCTCCAATTCGCTTTATGATTGTCTAGTTAAACCATTGATTGTTATTTAACACATTCAGTGCCGAAAACCCGACAATAGTCGGGATCGTGGTACTACAGCTTTATATGACGAAATTGTTGTGGCCTGGCGCCCATGTCTTGTTTGGCTGGGTGGCAATGAATGTGTTAACTTCATATAAAATACAAAATTAATGTACTGACCTGTCATGGCGTATGAATTCGACGTCATGTCCCTGATGGCACGTTTTGATGCAATTGACACAAATGGCATTGCGGTCTGTCGTGTTGCAAGTCTGGCACCTAAAATAAATTTGACGGATTAATAACATCACTGCTGCATTCTGACCTATCTGAACTATCATAGTCGCATTTTTATCACCTGTTATGCTATGCGTCACTTTCGCACTTACATATTTGTTAGAACGTGACAGCCATGGTGACAAATGATAAAGAGCCGGCCATCTTAGCCCTACTGTACGTTAAATATAGTGACACACTTAACATTTCTAGAACTTATCTTGTTGTAATAAGATTTCTGAGTGATTACTTAATTGTATCAACAACCTAAAGTGCAGGTCGATTCACGAAAACTGGCACGAATGGAGTGTACGAAACTTTCATTGTATTAATGACGCCTGGGCTACCGCGAAAACTGAAATTCGCAATTTGCTGGGATCTTTCTCTTTTACTTCAATAAAGGCGTAATTAGAGTGACAAAAAAAGATGCCCGCAATTTGCGAACTTCGTTTTTCGCGGTTATAGCCTTGTATCGGTATACAGTCAGAGCCACAATTTTATTGTTTAATGTGATACACAGATATATATAATTTTTATTTACTCATTCATTCCATTCGTGCCAGCTCTTGTGAAAACGCCTGTAACTATTGCGACGTTCTAAAAAATTACTGAATAGAAAATTTGCGACTTTATAAAATACTGAATCGTAAAGATAACTTTATATCAATGCTATAAAAAGTTACCTGTAGAAATCGTGCATGGGGAACGACGTGTACGACGATATCTTATACAAGCACTGGCCGCCGCCGACCGCCTTCTCCACGGCGTCTTGATTGCTAAATATTTTGTTGCCTCGTATTAATGGCGACACGCCAGATGCTAGGCAAAGGCCTGAAAAGAATGGGACATTATTAGAAACAAATAAAGCCAAAAAAATGCTTTCTAAAATACTTAGCAAGTATCCTATCTCTTTTCAAGCAAGCAAATATGACAATTTACGATGAAATAGGTTAGTAATCAATATTCTATTGACTTTTTACAATAAATCAAGTAAACACAAATTGAGTTTATTTCATTGAAACTATAAAAGAAAAAAAGGGAGTATATTTTTTTTTCAGAGCTTGTCTTGTTGAAATGGCTAAATGTGTGCAATGGGCAGCCCAACTTTCGTGTTTACGCATATAACGTTCCAGTTTTACGTTACATTCCATGGACCTTGTAACTATTGAATTTATTTTAGTAAAAAAAAATCTAGTTTAGTCAGTGGCCGACTGATATATCCGCCAGATAATAAAATTCCTAGACATATATCGTGAAACGTGAAAATCATTATCTCGTTCCCTGGAG
The DNA here is from genome assembly GCF_948474715.1 of Cydia amplana. Taxonomy (NCBI): domain Eukaryota; kingdom Metazoa; phylum Arthropoda; class Insecta; order Lepidoptera; family Tortricidae; genus Cydia; species Cydia amplana. Next base: position 8,765,671 of record NC_086085.1, read on the forward strand.
CCGACTTCTGGACCATTTGCCCTTCGGGCTTCTTAAGCAACCTAATAAATCTATCCTACTTAATAGATAGCTATTGGTTTAATGTGACTACCGTCAAAACATTACACAAGATCTTTACGATCGGTCGCCGACATATCTATACTATACGGCTGCACAAAACCTTGTCAGACGTCGTCAGAAGCAAAAGAAATAATGTGAAAGTAAATAAATCTTACCTCCAAATCTGTTGTTAAAGATCTGGTTGTGTTCTAGCGTGGCGGTGGCGTTGTTGGTGATCTCGACGCCGGCCGCGAGCCCGTCGAAGATGCGGTTGCGCCGCAGCACCGGGTGGCTCTGAGTTGAGATCAGCACGCCCGCTTGCGCGTTGCGAAATATATCGTTCTCCTCCAATACTCCCTGTTCACGAAAATAGATGGGTAAATCAACTTTGAATAATTTTACGGTTTAGACTCACTTGTTTTAAGTCACTCGCGCGACATGTTTCGGAGAGCCTAGGTCTCCTTTCTCAAGCACTAACAGTGCGAGCAGCGTTCACGACAATCAATCAAATCAATGTTAGCATGTCTCACAACAGTTTTAATTTCGGGTAAATCAACTTTTTCTTATCACTCGTTGCCACGGTTACGTTCTCCTGGGTCACTCTTTAAAACCTGATTTATAGGCATTTAAATTCGCCAAACACGCTTTTTGGTGATACTTATAAACCCTTTCCATTGAGGGTCGTCTACCAAGCGTGTCAGAAGAAGGTGGTCACGGTGGACAATGTCTTCTAGCAAACTATGCTACTATTGTCTCTTGGCTGACCGGACAGAATAACAACAAGAAATAGTTGATCCACCCAGATAATCGTCACAGTCATGATTTTAGCTTTGCGACTTGAATTGCGTGCCAGTTTGGGTTAGAAAGATGCGAATGAATGGCCATTGATGTATTAAGGATATCCTCCATGTTAAGGAGACTTTAACACGAATAGCGGCGATTTTACCTACATTCGAGGCTTTTATAATAAATTTAGTTGTAGCAATAATTGCTTCCTCAGCGATAAATGCGTTATGGCTCTATGCGCACATCAGGACAAAATAAATAGCTTTTCAAAGCCAGCTACCACATTAGAATCCTATTACCAGTGGTCAAAACGATTAGTTGTAGCAGAACGGATTGTCATCATTTTGTTTTTAAAATTTGGGCACAGGTCGAACGACATACAAGTATTAGTTTAATTTAGGAAGTAAAATCGGGACTTACCTTTCCTCCATTAAAAATACAAATTCCTCCATCGCGCCCATCAAAAATCTTATTTCTCTTGAGCGTCGGGTTGGAGTCAGTCTTAATCCACACACCCGCCATGGCGTTATCGAAGATCTCGTTCTGTTCGAGCAGCCCTAGGCCGCCGTTGTATACGAGCACGCCGCCGTTCTGCCCGCCCCAGATCTTGTTGCCGCGGATGACCGGGTTGCTGCCGGTTCGGATTTGAACGCCAGAGTATAGGTGGTTGAAAATGTCGTTATCTTCTAGTTTTCCGTGGCCGTTGTCGTAGAAATATACGCCAACCTGCGATAACACGTTCTATTCACGTGGTGGTTCAGTCAATACTACTACGCGAGTTTGATGTCACAGGTTGTTTTTAGGGTTCCGTAGCCAAATGGCAAAAAACGGAACCCTTATAGATTCGTCATGTCTGTCTGTCTGTCCGTCCGTATGTCACAGCCACTTTTCTCCGAAACTATAAGAACTATACTGTTGAAACTTGGTAAGTATTCTGTGAACCGCATTAAGATTTTCACACAAAAATAGAAAAAAAACAATAAATTTTTGGGGTTCCCCATACTTCGAACTGAAACTCAAAATTTTTTTTTCATCAAACCCATACGTGTGGGGTATCTATGGATAGGTCTTCAAAAATGATATTGAGGTTTCTAATATCATTTTTTTCTAAACTGAATAGTTTGCGCGAGAGACACTTCCAAAGTGGTAAAATGTGTGTCCCCCCCCTGTAACTTCTAAAATAAGAGAATGATAAAACTAAAAAAAATATATGATGTACATTACCATGTAAACTTCCACCGAACGTTTGAACGAGATCTAGTAAGTAGTTTTTTTTTATACGTCATAAATCGCCTAAATACGGAACCCTTCATGGGCGAGTCCGACTCGCACTTGGCCGCTTTTTAGACAAACAAATCACAGGATTCCACACATGTGAAGATGGGTTTAAACTGTCAAATGTGTGGAATCCTGTGATTTGTTTGTCTAAAAAACAACCTGTAACATCAAACTCGCGTAGTGACATTGTGAGTGTAGTGTGCAAGTGTGAACGCGACCGGACCAACGAGTGAAGTCTGGTGGTAACGTTGAAAGCGAACGCAGCCGACGCGCACGAATGAGGGTAGACCGAGCGCGGTCTACACAACTTTGACACCCACCCGCTATCTTCAGTTACCCGTGAACAAGATGCATGTAACTGCGTCGAAATATCGGGAGCTCAAAAACAATACAAAAGGTAATCAGTAATCACGGTTCATATCAGGGATGTTGCGAACATCCGCATCCGCAACCGCGGAATTTCCGCATTATTTTCAACATCCGCATCCGCATAAAATCGATGCGGAGCTTATGCGGATGCGGATGTCGAACAAGTCGGTACAGGAACGTCTTAGCGGCGGCGTAAGTGCTAGGTAATGTCGTCATTACCTATAACGAAAAGGTCTAGATCCAGAAAAGTCGGTGAAGTTACTGTTTATTAAATATAACGCACCTATATTCTTGCTATAATACTAAACGTTTCGGTTTTTTTAATAAAAAAATACTAAAAATTTAATATTTGACGTTTTCTAAGTACCTAATCTTGACATCCGCATCCGCATCCGCGGATGTGAGCCTTTAAATATCCGCATCCGCATCCGCGGATGTCAAAAAATCTGCATCCGCAACATCCCTGGTTCATATCCCGGTCGATATAAGTCTAGTTCCAATACCTGTTTGCCGGAGTGTATGCGGTTGCGGCGCAGCACGGGCGTGGAGCCGGTGGTGATCCAGACGCCGGCGAGCGTGTTGGCGTACACCTCGTTCTCCTCGATGAGCCCCTGGCCCTTCTCGTGCACGTAGATGCCGCCGTGCTGCCCGTGGTGGATCTTGTTGTGCCGGACTATCGGGTCGCTGTTTGTGCGGATCTGTACACAAATGTATTACGTTCATATTGATATAACTGTACAAAGTATTTTCTAAACTATTTTATACTTTACTGTGTCATCATTAATGATCGGCATACCCCGCAACGGAGCTAGCAAAACCGTAGCATATGACAGTTTTGTGCCAGGGTTGGCGATTATGATGAACCATTTTGCTTTAACTTTATTGTATGTAAGATTAATAAAATTGATCGAGAACCTTGTTGACCCTCTTCCGATATAACCCGGTTTAATTTACTGTCAAATAATATAAATTAACAGGTCAATGTCAATATTAGATGCGTTTCAATGTATCTGTTATTTTGATTATAAAATCACGTTTTTTTTCGCATTTCTTTCAAATATTAACATGGAATTTTCATTGCTTGAAAATATTGGTGTGTTTAAAAACAAAGATTTTTTTTGTACTTTAGTTTATGCGTAGTAGTGATAACCCTGACGTATAACTGCTACAGATTTGCTAGCTCCGTTGCGGGGTATGATTGATCGGACACCGGTAGCATTTTATGTCATTATGACGTCCAACGTAATATTCTTGTGTCCTTTAAACGAGCAATTAGTCATTACGTTGGACGTCAAAATGACATAAAATGCTACCGGTGTCCGATCATTAGTCATCATCATCACCAAATTAAATTATTGATAAAACAGGGAAACAGACGGGAAAAATTAAGCACTAAGATTTGCCAATGAGCGTTGCATTTAATAGGCGGGTCCACACAGAACGAGCAGCCTCCCAAGACAATTTCCTTTATATCTTTTATGGCCAGTTAACGATCAATAGTCACAAAACAGAAGATTAATGTCAATGAAAACGAAAAGTACGTTAGTACCCGTATAAGTGTAAGGCCTGAGTGGACGCTCGAAGCGGAGCGTTCGGCGGGGCGTGCAGCGTGGCGTCGGGCTCGCAAGTAATTTGAGCAGCGTGCACTAAGGCCGCTCCTATACGCTTGCATTTGTTTAACATGCACGCCGCACGCCCCGCCCCGCTGCACGCCCAACTCGAGCGTCCACTCAGGCCTTACACTAAGAGCCAAATTCTTCTTCTCAAACAGAGCTCAAGCAAACAAGCAACTAACCTGAATTCCAGCCAAAGCATTTCCATAAATATTATTGTGCTCAATCAGCCCCCGGCCCTCGCCGAATATATACACGCCGCCCTGATGGCCGTTATAAATCTCGTTGCGACGAATGGTCGGGTTGCTGTTGGAGGTGATCCACACGCCCGCGAAGTTGTTCGAGTGTATCTTGTTGTCTATGAACTGGCCGAGCCCGGACTCATGCACGTAAATGCCTCCCGTCTGGCCGTGGTGGATCTCGCAGTGCACTACGGTGGGGTTGGCGCCGGCTTTCACTTCGAAACCGGCGATTCTGTTGTTGTGAATATCATTTGCTTCAAAGTAGCCCTGAAAAGAAGTTGTTGTTAGCATTTTGTAAGGAAAAAATAATGAGTCCGATTTAGATACTGCGTCAAGGTGCTATGCACGCATGCGAGTAACACCCTATTACAGGAGTACATTACTAGTTACAATTTATGTAGACGCGTCTATCAACAGTTCACGTACGAGGTCCAAGAGAGCGAAATGACCTCCCACTTGCTTTACACGAATATGCAGTGTACAAACTTAACATTTGGATATGACGCGAATTTGGGTAACTTTCAAATGTATATACATTAATACATTATAGTATGTAATAAGTATGTTAGTTGCTAGTTTAGGTTAAGATATTAGTAATTTTTAGATTTGTATTGTATTGTAGATTGTAAGATTTGTATTAACCTTAGACATATTATATTATAATATATACATTAATTTTAAAAACGGTATTTTAATAAAGTATGTAATGTATATGATGTCACTCGTAATTTACTCTTTAAATATAGATCTACTAATAACCTAAATCTTTTAATGTGTAAGTTTATGCAGCGTATTTTGGGTAAATAAACTGGGCTGTATTCAAGAGTTTTCTTCGGAACTCCAACGGAAGCCGCGCTATAACAGTACGCATGTTTTTCTGTATGTTCAGTCAGCAGCAGAAGTTGTTAAGCGGTCGAATCACTCACCAATCCATTCTCAAATGTGAATATGCCGACGTCGCGACCGTGGTGTATGTGGTTGCGGCGCATGATGGGGTTGGCGAAGTTCTTGACCCAGATGCCGGCGAGCGCGTTGCGCGAGATCTCGTTGTCCTGGTAGGCGCCCTGCGCGTAGTCCGTGACGTAGAGACCGACGTTTTCGCAGTCGCTGATGTCGCAGTGTTTGATCACCGGGTTGGCGCCCGCTCCGCTCACGCACACCGCTGCACCCACTAAGGAAATCGCATTATTAGATATGCATCATTTGACAGGATTTAGTTTCAATATTGTGTCTAGGGTTAGCCTTAGTTTGTAGTTTAGATTACTAGTCGTAAGTAGTTTCTTACTAAATGTTAGACTAAGTGTAACAGCTCTGATATTTAATTGTAATTTGGTTTCCCGCGATACAGGCATTGCCTAGTGCGGAGACCCCTGGTATAGCTGTAACCTTTGCTGAATTAAATGATCTTTATTCTTATTCATCATAAACCCCAGATATTAGAGTACCCACCAATAGACTTATCAAATTCCACTTTTACATTCATAGCTCAACGGGTGGCAGCTGGAAATGCAACACAAGAAAATTTGGGATAGTACGTTTACACTTAAGCCCATTTCGGAAATCGACACATTTGGACTTAAATATAACTAGTGCAATACTGTAAGTCCGCACTTTCATCTTGTGGCGGCGGCATGCATTTTATACCTACTCTGTTCTTCAATGTAATAGCCAAGTGGCGTAACTATATCAACTGAAGCCTGTAGCAAATTCATCAAATAGAGACCTGTGCTCACGGCGTTTGATCAAATTGTGGCCACACTCGGGCCATAAGCCCGTACCATTTTAACCGCTTTACTTACCACCCTATATTTAAGATACCGGCAGCATCTTCCGTAGTGCTAATCCATACTAATATTATACATATTATGTAAACCTGTGTTGTGTGCAATAAAGTGATTACTACTACTACTACAGTAGAATCCGCTTATAAGGACATAGAAGGGAAGTGACAAATACGTCATACTAAGCGGATGTCATATATATAAAGCATAGTTGATAACTTCTTATTTTTGTAATTTTTTTTCAAATTAATCTCGAATTCCTTTGTGAGAGATGAGTTATATTAACTTTGTACCAATTATCAACTTGTCACCCAAAATCAAAGCTAAACAACTTTTTAAACGCCTCGCACGCACCAACCGTCCTCGCAGGGAAAGACGTGGGGACGGCCACGAAAACGAAGGATTTTTAGGTCATAGTAAGCGATTTGTCACTATAAGCGAAGTCATCTTATCCGAATTTCTCACAAAGAATTTAATATGAAAACCAAACTTCGCACAGTAATTACGTCATAGTAAGCGGTTGGTCAGTATAAGCGGAGTCATAATAAACGGATTCTACTGTACTACTAAGTTAGCGGCGAACCTAAAACTGTCTACTATAGGCGCCTCTCACAAAATATAATGTGAACTCTTTTTGAGAAGAAAAATTCTTCTCAGGATATTTGCGTCCACTGCTAAACATATGCCTCTTTCATGGATTTCCATGTTGTTCTGTACGCGGCGGTTCTATGCCACTGCCAGGTCTGCCCTGCCGTCTTTCTAATGTCGTCCGACCATCTTGCTCGTGGTTTTCCGTCTCTTCGGCTTCCCAGTCGAAGTCTCCAGAACAGCACTCGCTGGCCCCATCGGTCATCATCCCTACATAATGTGAATGTGAACTAGACTGGACAAATTCTTACCCACACTGGCGCTCCGAATAATGCAATGATCAACGGTGGGAGAGCAGTTATCGGAGACCTCCAGGCAGTAGTGCTTGTGGTGCTGCATGGTGCTGGTAGCGTCGGGTGAAAACTTCAGCGTCATGTGGCCCGCGTACGCGCGGCTGGCGCCCTCTGCGAACGTCAGCGTCGACTCCGCCTCGCGTTCCAGTACTACCGACTCGGCCACGTTGCCAGCGGCACAACCTGGGATGGAGAGGTAGTTGTAGTTACATAGCCACACAGTTACAGTACCTGATAGAATATTTTAAGTACTGTAACTGTGTGGCTGGGGTTAGTAGGATGCCTGGGCAGTAGTTCTGGGTACTTACATAAGAACTAAAATTTGATAAGATCTAAATATAATTATGAAGTTTAATGGAGTTACGGTTGACAATAGACATAAAATTTAGAGTAAAGTTAGATTATTTTTTCCAATGGAAAGTTTTTCTTTTCAAAAATTGGTTTAAATCAGAAAACAAATTGATAACTAGATTATTACCCAGATTGATTGTGTAGTGCTGAGCTATCAGTGTCAAGTGTCACCCTTAATTTTAACACGATTGTCTAAAAAAAATGTCATAATCTAATTAAGGAATTTGATTTTATTTTATAAACTAATTGACCGCAAACACAAAGAATTTACTTAGTTTTGACTCTAACAACAATATTCAAATCACTAAATTCACAACCCTTCTTTATGCTTTAGCCGTAATACGGTAAAAAAAGTGTGTAGCCGTAGTAGGGTAAAAAAGCGGCACAACCTGGGTTGGAGAGAGTAGTTGTAGTTACATAGCCACACAGTTACAGTACCTGATAGAGGAGTTATTGTAAGTACTGTAACTGTGTGGCCGGGGTTAGCAGGACGCCTGAGCAGTAGTTTTGGATACCTACGTAAGAACTAAAATTTGGTAGTGTCCGACCGAAGGTTCGGTTTCGGTTTCGGCCAGTTTCGGCCAAAAAATCATGTTTCGGCCGTAGTTTCGGTTTCGGCCAAAAAACGGCCGAACCTTTCGGCTGGGCCGAAACATACGCAATGGTACTTCGTTCTATGAAACTAAACTATGTGACAAAGACCAAAAGTTGTGGAACAAGTAGGACTGTTGTCCTATTTGTTCCAAAGACCAAAAGACCAAAGACTAAAAGTTGTGAAACAAGTAGGACAACAATATTAATACATATACTGATTTATGTATACAGAAATTAATCGGTTTAATATTAAACACAATTCCACTAATGATGGGGCCACTGAACGGTCGACGCAGTCTTAAGAGGCTGTCAATACCTAAAACGCGCACACTGTCTAATTGTATCGTAGTAAATGAGATAGCACTGTCGCATGTTACTGGGCCTGGGCAAGGGAATAATAAGAAAACTCATCATCTTCCTCGCGTTATCCCAGCATTTTGGCCACGGGTCATGGGAGCATGGGGTCCACTTGACAAGTAATCCCAAGAATTGGCGGCGGCACTAGTTTTTACGAAAGCGACTTTCATCAGACTGACCTTCCAATCCAGAGGGTAAACTAGGCTTTATCGGACTAGTCCGGCTTCCTCAATGGTCAATATCAAATGATATTTCGTACATAAGTTCCGAAAAACTCATTGGTACGAGTCGGGGTTTGTAGTGTTTGTACAGTCGACTACAAAGAGATGTATCCACTTTTTCACCTTACTGCCTTGTAATAAGGTGAAAAAGTGGATACATCTCTTTGTAGTCGACCCTACCTGCGACATTTGGATTGAAAGTCGCACGCTCTTACTCACCGCTAGGCCACCAGCGCTCAAGGGAATAATAAGAAAATTATTGAAATAAAAATAAATGTGGATTATTTGTGTAATATTACTCGTTAGCGGTTTAGGTATAAGTAAATGTTTTGACAAATTGATTTTAATTTCAGACACATAAGTCAAGAAATAAAGACATTAGAACCGTTTAATGGAGATTTTAAGACCAATCTTTGCAATTATTTTCTATCGAGCCGATGTCGTTCAATCATGTATCGAGTGCGGCCACGGTCTTAAAATATAATAAATATTAACATAGATATAAATATATTTTTTGCTTTACTAAATCAAATCGTTTTGTTAAAAGGGGCTACCTGCGGTTTTTATCGATTTTTGACAAGTTTTGAATCGTATCTCCTACTTTTGCACTACAGATAGATTTTTATAAGACAAACGGCTATCGGTTCTTCAATCTCTTTATCTCCATTATTGTCTACCGGATTTTGAAAGAAATTGATACCATTTTATGATTTTTTTAAACATTGTCTAAAAGAACACTTTTTTCGTATCTAGATTGCTGTGAAGGATATTACTTATACGAAATCTACATATTTGGGTTCGTCTTTGACGTGTCGTAAAACGTGTCTAGGAGGGTTTGATTTTAAACGAATTAACACAAAAGTTATGGCCAGAAAACCAGTTTTTTGGCCTTAAATTGTTCAACTTTGATGGCAAATATCTCGAAGACATTGAACTTTGAAGTAAATATGGAATACTATATTGCTTAAAGCCGTTGCTGTTAATATGACAAGCTACAAAAAACATAAGGGATTCAGATCGAAGGTCATTGGCGTGGCGGAGCCCCTTTAAGTAACATCAATTTCAAGGACATTGGGTGTTGACAGCCCCTTAATATGAGTTTAAAAGCGGTTTTATGACATTTTTTCAACGATTTTAACAAGTCTTCAAAAGTTTCGGTTTCGGTTTCGGTTTCGGCCGAAACTAGACCCAAAGCCGAACATTCGGTTTCGGTTTCGGTTTCGGAAAAAAAGCATGTTTCGGTCGGACACTAAAATTTGGTAAGATCTAAATATATGAAGTTTAATCGAGTTAGGGTTGACAACAGACATAAAATTTGAGAATGACCTAAAAATATAGCTACGGATTATTTTCGAAGTCTTCCTCTCCGGAAATTGGTTTAAATCAGAAAACAAATTGATAACTACATTACTATCCAGATTGATAGTGTAGGGGAGCTATCAGTGTCGACCTTAATTTTAACACGATCGTCTAGAAAATAATATCATAATCTGATTACGAAATTTGATTTTTCTATATAAACTAATTGACCTAAAACTCAAAAAACATACTTAGTTTCGACTCTCACACTGTCATAGTAGGACGACTATACTAAAAAAATCACTAAATTCACAACCCTTCTTTATGGTTTAGCCGTAATAGGGTAAAAAAAGAGTGTAGCCGGACACTTCGGGCTCCGGCTCCATGTATCGGGGGCTCACCAATGAGCTGCACGTCGGTGTCGATGGCGAGGCACTCCTCCTGGTAGAGCCCCTGGTGCACGAACACGAGCGCGGGCTTGGGCTGCTGCGCGCGGCGGCACGCGCACGGCCCGGCGCCCGCGCACGCGCACGCCGCGGCGGTGCTAGCGCCCGCCGTCGCCGTCGCCGCCGCCGTCGCCCCGGCCGCGCAGGGCGAGCTGCCGCTGCTGCTGGTCGGCGTGGACCCGCCGCGCTCCTCCACATACTCCAGAGCGGCCTAAAGGAATAATTTCAAATTAGCATCTTCGGACGTGCCTTCCTGCATGTGCTGCTGCTGAAGCGTGATGTGAAAATGTGTAAACGACCAAGGAGGAGGTGTGACCTGGGGCCCATTTCTCGAACGGTATTAGACTAATATTATTAGTGTGTTGCCATGGTAACCCATACGATTTGAGAGTTCGTGGACTAATAATATTAATCTAATACCGTTCGAGAAATGGGGCCCTAGTATCCGAAGCGCTACAGTGTCGAGATAAGCACATAATATTATGCTAATATGCCAGGCTGAAAACCTAAATGAGTGCCGTCGAAGCCACGATCCTCACAGTAAAACGGAGCGGATATTAATGTCTCCCTGAAGGTAAAAAAACTTACTCTAATAGTATTAAAATGCTTGATCCGCGAGTCCTTCTTGGGACGGTAGTTGGGTCGCACGTGAATGCCGTAGTACAGCTGCCTGAAGCTCTCCTTCCAGGGGTTGTCGGCGTCGCACTCGTCCGCCGTCATGAACTCGAACTGGCACGGCGCGGTGTGCATCAATGGCATGTCGTATTCAAACACCGATTGGTATAGGCTTTTCCTGTGATCAAATGTTTATGATAAGTTTTTATACCAGTTTAGTGTGTTGCATATTTCTAAAATGTTTTCAATGCGAAAATTAACCATTTCAGATGCACAAATGTCTAGATATAGACATCGCCACATTATGCTTTGCAAAATTGTAAAAACTTTTATATGCAAACAAGTTTTTATAAAGGTTGACAGGACTTACCATAGCTCAGTATCATTGGCGATGGTATTGAACCGCTTGCAGACCTGCGCCACGCGGCACAGATCGCGCTCGGTGAGGTGCGACAGGATACACAGAAGCACCTCGTCGGGCAATTCATACTGGAGGTACTGAGATACGTTGCATACGTCCACGCCTTGTGACAATGATCTACAAAAAAAATATTGTGTAATTATTCAGTCAATGAGGTAAATGATATCAGCACAATCGTCGCCCCCATGGAAAACTCACCTATCTGCAAAAAACACATTTTTGAGGGGAAGGATTTTAAGCTGTAAAATTTGTTTAACTTTTTTTTTACAAGTCAATGTTGCGGTTGAACTGGTATTTTAAATACATAAGGGTTCCAAAATGTATGCATTATATGATCCATTTGTGAGATATACACTACGCTATTGTAATCAGAAGTAAACGCATTTTCGCAACTTTGTAACTCCATAGACAGTAAAAAAAGGTCAACTTATACACCGTGGTAAACTGATGAAAATGCCACTTTCGTAAGTAAAAAATACATTCCAAACATTTTGAACCAATGTAAAGTTACGGAAATGTCATTTTCGTAAGTTTCTTATGGTGCATGTGAAGTTGTGAATACGTTTTTACTCCTCTATATTTAGCTGTAAAGTTGCGAATGAGTAGGTATTTACTTTTGATCCCAGTAATATCTTATAATATATTATATGCGATTGTATCACAGAATTCACAGAATACAAAAGCAGTATTTTATGACACTTTTAGTAGAATTATGAATTTTTCTATTTAAAATTTGATATCACTTATTACATAGGCCAATTCGAACGTGCTCTGTCTGACATAAAACCGATATAAAAAATATTAAAAATGATATTGGAATCATATCAGTTAGCTGTCATGCATTATCACGGGCGTCTCGCTCTCACTGATATTTCTAATAGTATCGGTTTGATGTCAGTGCACGACTGCACGTTTGAATAGGCCTGACGGTTAGGCCAATAAAAAACATTATAAAATATAGTGTAAGTATTTCATAAACAAAAGATGTATGGAACAAGTGTTCATTTCATTAAAAAAAAAACAAATCTTCTTCCTGATCGGGTTCCAGCAAACGATCTTATTACTTCTTCAGAAACTGGAAGGTTTGCAAAATATGAGTATTTAGGTATTTGATTATCACGGCATAGTTTCATGAGATCACCTTTTTTTGCTTTTGAAATAGGCATTCCTTTATCATAAGCAGGAATAGGTAATAATGTGGCACTTTTTCCCCTTTCTGCTTTTAATTTTAACTCTGTGAAGTGTTTGTCATCATAATCACTGAAAATTGATTTGGGACTTTCTTTACGATATTGAATCCATACTGCATCATAGAAATTAGTCATAACTTTTTGTCCTGTTTCGTCCTATGATCCATTCTCAATGGTTTCGTTATTTTTAGTTCTCTTCTTCTTTTTCTGTTGTTTCGAATTGGTATCCTTTGCAAATTGCACCTCATTACTGTTAAAGTCTAAAAACTCATCATGAACCAAGACGTTTACATTAAATGGACGGGGAATCTCATTATTTGAGTCCATCCATCTGGTGTATATACTGCTACGTTTTTAGCCTTTTGTTCAATTTTAGAGTGAACTGAATCACACTCCATGTGGCTGTGCCCGGATTCAAAGAAGACGTGATCTACTATTTCAATCATTTCATGTGTCGAAACGAGGTGCAGAAGCATGCAACAGAAGTGGTAATTTTTCTGCTCCCCACCGCAATTGTCTGACATCATTCTGACATGTGTGATACCTTCTTTGTCTAAAATATATTTGTATACGCAGGTTGCGACTTCGACACTACCCCGCTTACCTTCAGTTTCATCCCACGTATAACAGTCAACATCTTGATCATCAAACTTATAAAAAGTTAAGTTATAGACAGCTAACTTCCGAAAATAAAAAAAGGGCCCAGCTGCCCCTTTAGGTGTTTGGAGAACTGCTTCTAAATCAAAGTTGAATGCCAAAGTTTTCACGTCATTCACTGCTGCTTGTCTGTCAGCGTCTCGGCGCAAAAAAGCGTCATCTCTTCGTTTTAGGTGCTGGAGATAATCACCCCTCTTCACATTCTCCATTTATATATGGCACGCAATTTTTGCAAAGGTCTTTTTTTGGCACATGAAATTTTAATTTATATGATCTGAAAATTTTCCTATATGTCTCTATACATGCTGGAATAGTGCCTTCTTCTGAACACTGTATTTAACAAATTACATTCCTTACAAAACTTATTATATTATAACGATTATTCTAAATTTTTTACCTTAACTAAAATGCGATTCAGGTATATTCGCAAAAATGTGAAATGTGATTTCATTACTAAATTATAAATTACTACCATAAACTTGCGAAAATGCCTGATTCGCGTATTTAATTTGGATAATATTACGAACACAAACACACTTGCCACCATAACAAATTAACGAATTAGCCAGATTCGCAAAATTGCAGTAGACTATACACGTCGTTGGGTAATAATCTCCACCATAACAAAGTGATGTGTGACATAGCCATGCCACCAGCGCGCCATGTCGCCCCGTCGATGCACGCGGAGCAGAGTCCGGCCGCCACGGCGCGACAGCGCGGTGCGGGGCGCGACGGAGGGGATCGCCAACCGGCAGCTATATAACCGCGCGCAGCGCTCAGTAGCGAGCCGATTCCGTCCCCGCCGCTTCTCGGCAACACTCCTCTCCTGATCCCTTTCCTTTGGTCGCGGCCAGGGTGACATATGTGCGCCTAAGCCAGGCCATTCCCTTCCACCTCGGGCTGGAGCGGTCACCGCCTGCCAGAGGTATTCCCGTCACGGGCCGGAGCGGTCACCGCCCGCCAGTGATTCCCCTACATCCCCCATACGCAAGGCCTGTAGCGGACACCGCCGGCCGGCGTAATTCCTGTCCAGGATCTTTCCTATCATCCACACCGCCCGCCAGTGACTCCCATACGCAAGGCCTGTAGCGGACACCGCCGGCCGGCGTAATTCCAGTCACCGATCTTCCCTATCATCCCCACCGACCGCGCTCTACCCGGTAGCCTAGCCCGGAGCTAGGCCCGCGTCTGTATTACCTAGGGAACCCGCGTATCGGCCCGCTACCATAGAGACCCGGCCGGCCGGGATTAGTTAGTGATAAGAGTAGTTAATAAGTGTTTACAATAAACGGCATAAAGCCCCGTCTATATCAGTGTACTATCCGTGTTTGTGTTCACAACCCGTAAGTCCCCTTTCTCCCAAATCTGAGACTAGCTCGGTAAACCTCTCCAGCCCTTCAGGCCGAGAGGATATGTGACTCCTGCTCAGGCAGCACATCACATTTGGCGCCCAACCGAATAACTCACAATTAGGAGTCTTATAGACTCGGGAGAAAGCTAAATAATAATATACGCGACGCGTCCCACCCGCCCGTGCAGAATCAATGCAACACCGCGAACCTATCACTGTATCCTGTCAATAAAATCGTTATAACTCCGTACCGTATCCTGTCGAGCAAATCGTTATAACTCCGTACCGCATCCTGTCAAGCAAATCGTTATAACTCCGTACCGTATCCTGTCAAGCAAACCGCAAACTCCGACCCAACGCATCGCGAGAAGAGAACAACGTAGCCTATCGTAAATCAATGCCAACTTCTTGGATATACCACTTGAAGAAGCCAGAATTGATACAACAAGCCGAAGATAGAGACATCCCAACGACAGACCTCACAGTCGAACAGATAAGAAAACTACTGGTAGAGTCCATAAAGGCCACAGACGAATTTCAAACTCCAGAGAAAGAACAGCCGGCTAGAATGTCTGAAGACGAAGGAAAAGTAGACGCAAATCGGTTAACAAAGCTGATCCGGGAGTGGAATCTCTCATTCAAAGGGTATGGCAAACCAGAAGAGTTCCTGGAGAGGTTGGAGGAGCTCATCACGGCAAGCGGAATAGAAAAGGAGGAAATATTACCAGCACTACCACGGATACTACAAGGAAAGGCTCTAGCGTGGTACAGAAATAACACAGAGTCATGCAAAGACTTCGACAGTTTCCTCAAACTGTTTAAACTTTATTTCTACCCCAGCAACTACGAGGAGGACCTCATCGTCAGGATAGCAGCAAGGAAGCAGAGGTTCGGAGAGAGCTTCGTCGATTACTTAACCGATCTACAAACATTAATGCGAAGAAGCGGAAACCTGAGTGAGAAAGAACAACTACATAGGATTCACGAAAACATGACAAAAAACTATAAACTCTACATAAAGAAAACCGACTTTAAGGATCTACCTGAGTTAGTAAAACTAACAGCAGAGTATGAAAGCATACTGACACCGGCGTACAGTGGAGGATTCCCCGGGAAAAGACCCACAGAAAGAGCAAGATGGAGCAACTCACCGCAAGTTCAAGGCGACAGAACGCTACAGACACAACAACGAAACGAACAAATACGAGATCGCCAGTATGGACAACGGGACAGCGAACCGGGACCATACACACGCGAAGGGATAAAGATACACCCAAGATATGATCCGAAAACATGTTGCTGGTCGTGTGGCAAGTTTGGTCATGACGCAGCACAGTGCCGTTCGCAACAACGCATTTTTTGTAGTAATTGCGGCATACTAGGTATTTTGAGCAAGAACTGCTGTAAGAAAAATAAGGGAAACAGTGGCTCACAACCAGTAGGAGCGGCAGGCGACGAGGACCAAGGCGACACCAGACCTTTTATCAACGTGACATTTAACGAGGTCACATACGAATGCCTGATAGACACAGGGTCAACCCACACGTATGTAAACGAGGAAGTATACAGAGTCTGCAAAACGAAAGGAAATCTCGAACAACATGTACAACGAGTGATAGTGTTGGCAAATGGCACGAAAACAACAGTAAAGACAGCCGTACTAGTGAAAATAACAATGAACAACGTTACGTTGTGGCAATGGGTTCGCGTACTGCCCATGGCGTCAACCATCATCATAGGTATGGACGTTTTAAGCAAAATAGGCATGAAGATTACCTGGCCCAATGGCCAAGATGGCAGAGACAACCAAACCGACGGTACTCAAGCTATAACCTTAGAGGAAACAGCCACACAACAACAAACGAATAACATCGACCGCGGAACACCGACTAGCCCCCCAGGCGGACTACCACGAGATATAACTGACAAACAGAAACAACAGTTGGAAAATTTACTTGAAAGCGAGTTCGAACAATGTGACAACAGTCCCAAAGGAAATACATGGGTTCAACATAAAATCAAAATGAAGCACAATGAACCAATCAAGCAGAAATACTACCCTAGGAACCCCAACCAACAACAGATCATAGACCAACAGGTTAAAGACATGCTAGAGCAGGGAATAATAGAGAAATCGAATAGCCCATATAGTTCACCAGTAGTATTGGTAAAAAAAGAGAATGGCCAGTACAGATTTTGTATAGACTTTAGGAAAATAAACGAAGCATCGGAAAAGGACGCATATCCCATCCCACAAATAGACGACACATTGGAGAAACTCCGAAATGCTCAATACTTCTCCAAATTCGATCTCAAGAATGGATATTGGAATGTAAGCCTAGAGGAGAGTAGCAGACCACTCACAGCATTCACAGTCCCCGGGAGAGGACTTTTTCATTTCAAGGTCATGCCATTCGGATTACATTCGAGCGGAGCCACATTTCAGAGACTTTTAGACCAAGTAATAAGTCCCGAATTGGAGCCACACGCGTACGTGTATCTAGACGACATCATCGTATGCAGCACGACGTTCGAAGACCATATGGCACACCTTAAAGAAATATTCCGTAGGATCCGACAAGCAGGTCTACAAATAAACAAGAATAAATGCGAATTCGCGAAACCAGAGATAGAGTACCTAGGCCACACGGTCACAAGAGAAGGAATAAAAATGAATGAAGCGAAAATCAGGGCAATAGTACAACTACAACCTCCGAAAACAGTAAAAGCCGTGAGAACACTAATAGGAATGACATCCTGGTATAGGAAATTCATACCTAACTACGCCACAATAATAGCACCACTCGTAAGATTGCTTAAGAAAGGAGAAAAGTACCTATGGAACGCAGAACAACAGGAAGCACTAGAAAAAATAAAAACAATATTAACAACAGACCCCATACTCGCTAGGGCGGACTTTTCTAAACGTTTCACGATACAGACAGATGCGAGTGACGTGGGCCTTGGCGCAATATTAACCCAGGAACACCAAGGCTTGACAAAAATAGTCATGTACGCAAGCAGGTCACTGACTTCACCAGAGACAAGATACTCCACCACAGAGAAAGAATGTCTCGCAGTCATATGGGGAATCCGCAAAATGAGAGCATTCATAGAGGGATATCACTTCACTATTATAACAGACCACCAGGCATTGAAGTGGCTGAACACACTGAAGAACCCATCGGGAAGGCTAGCCAGGTGGGCACTAGAACTTCAACAGTACCAGTTTGACATTATATACAGAAGCGGGAAGCAAAACCATGTAGCGGATCAACTATCAAGAAACCCGGTATGCGCAATACATACACAAGGCTGGTACGACAGGAAACTAGACCTAGTACAAAGACAACCGAACACAGCACAAGATTACCACATAAAAGGGGGACAGTTATATAAGAAAATAACTCACTCAGGGTACAACAAGCAGACAGATCCAGAAACAGAATGGAAATTATGTGTACCGGAAGCCGACAGAGGACAAATAATGCACCAAAATCACGACATGCCAAGCGCAGGACACCTAGGGATGGCTAAAACAACCAAAAAAATAATGCAACGTTACTACTGGCCCGGTATGCAGAGAGACATATATACGTATGTTAAAAAGTGTAACGCCTGCCAAAAACATAAAGCAACGCAACAGAAGCCGAACGGTGTGATGCACATAAATAACGCGACGAGGCCATGGGAAGTCGTAACAACAGACCTCATTGGACCATTACCGCGGTCATCAAAAGGTTATACATGGATAATAGTCTTCCATGACAAGTTCACGAAATGGACAGAGATAACTCCACTTAGAAACGCAACTAGCCCCGCGATAGCCAGAGCATTCGAACAAAACGTAGCGTTGCGGCACGGTGCACCGCAGGCGTTACTATCAGACAACGGGAAACAATACATAGGGAAAACATTCACGGATATTTTAAAAGCCTACGGAACCCAACATAAATTAACCCCACCCTATACTCCGCAATGTAATATGACCGAACGAGTGAATAGAACATTGGAAACCATGATTTCAATATTCATCAACGAAAACCACAAACAATGGGACAAATACCTATCAGAATTCAACTTCGCTCTAAATACATCAGTCCACGAGTCGACGAAATATACTCCTGCATTTTTGCTGTACGGAAGAGAACTTCGGACACCGCAAGATATTAACCCCCTTCCGACACCCCAAATAAAAGAGAAGTCAAAACTAGAGGAAATATACGCTATAGTAAGAAAAAAATCAACAACAAGCATCACAAACGCAAAAAACATATTACGACCGGAACAGGAAACAATGGAAACCCGTAGTGGGAGCCTTAGTACTTAAAAAAAACCACGTACTATCAAACGCAAGTAAAAATTTCTGCGCAAAACTAGCACCAAAATATACGGGACCATTCAAAATATTAGAAAAAAAATCACCGGTAATATTCGTGCTTCAATCTCCAGACGGGAGAGGAAAATTAATAACAACGCACATAAAAGACTTAAAACAGTACGAACAAGAATAAGTAACAACCATCAACAAACAAAAATCCAGTAAATAAACAAAAGAACACATTTACAACATTTAAGATAGCCAGTACCGGCCGGAACAGAACTTAGAATAATAATCCACTCGGATAACCGGGCGACCACCGACAAAAAGAAATGGACTGTACCGCAATACAAATAAGACACAGAATAACAACGGGCTCAAGCAACGACATATCATCATATGCTATAATCCATGGGAACAAAAAAAAACAAGATAAGGCGGAATCATAGATTACATCCAGTAGACGAAATAAAATACGGGATAAGGCGAACAACAAATGAAATTCAAGGAATAACTAGAAAACGTTAGGTATCGCACCAAACGCAAGTCGAGCGAAATTCAACCTTATTTGTAGGAGAATAAGACATCATTTAATACAACGGGATAAAATAAAATCATGAACAAACAACTAGCGAAGGAAGACATACAAAGAGGTAGATGTGTGTAAGGAGACTTAAAACTACCCGCAATATAACAAATAATAGGTCTATATAAGCATGCACGTAATGAACGGGCACAAACCGAAAAATGCGAACTCCAGTGAAGGACCGCCTGATCTCTACCGGACGCGCGCGCGAATTTCGGTTCGATCCAAGAACGAAGTGGTTCTGGGAGGACCACACGCGCCGGGAACCACCGCGAGATGACCAGCAACCGCGAGAAGTGGACACAGGAGACCAGCCACAGCAAGAATGGGACATAGAGGAAGCGCTAGCTCTCCTAGTCTCCACGGAGGAATACGCCGCGTTCGTGGCAGAGGGCTTGTCAGCAGTGGATACCAACGGAGACGAGCAGGGACCTGGACCGGACACGTCGTCATCGACACCATCACCAAGCCCCAACTCGGACGGCGGGAGGAAGAGGAAGCACCGAGCGGGCCGAAAGAGGAACGGGGGAAAGAAGTGTGGCATAATCCGGATGCCACATACCAAGCAGAAACCGAAAACAGAGTAAGATAAAACTGTAGTACGTAATGAAACAACTAGTTAGATTATTTGTTTTTTATTAAAAAAATATATATATATATAAAAAAAAAAAAAATGCTGAATGGAAAAAAAAAATATAATAGTAAAAAAAAAAAATAGATACAAAAGAAAAAAAAAAGAAAAAAAATATATGGAATAATAATAAAAAAAAATGTAAAAAAAAAAAAATATATAAAAGAAAAAAAAAAAGAAAAAAAAGGGAGTATATTTATAGATATCCGTTTAGATTATTAATGTTACGGTGATTTTTCCCCAGGTAAAAATCTCCAAACCAGGGAGGGGTATGTGACATAGCCATGCCACCAGCGCGCCATGTCGCCCCGTCGATGCACGCGGAGCAGAGTCCGGCCGCCACGGCGCGACAGCGCGGTGCGGGGCGCGACGGAGGGGATCGCCAACCGGCAGCTATATAACCGCGCGCAGCGCTCAGTAGCGAGCCGATTCCGTCCCCGCCGCTTCTCGGCAACACTCCTCTCCTGATCCCTTTCCTTTGGTCGCGGCCAGGGTGACATATGTGCGCCTAAGCCAGGCCATTCCCTTCCACCTCGGGCTGGAGCGGTCACCGCCTGCCAGAGGTATTCCCGTCACGGGCCGGAGCGGTCACCGCCCGCCAGTGATTCCCCTACATCCCCCATACGCAAGGCCTGTAGCGGACACCGCCGGCCGGCGTAATTCCTGTCCAGGATCTTTCCTATCATCCACACCGCCCGCCAGTGACTCCCATACGCAAGGCCTGTAGCGGACACCGCCGGCCGGCGTAATTCCAGTCACCGATCTTCCCTATCATCCCCACCGACCGCGCTCTACCCGGTAGCCTAGCCCGGAGCTAGGCCCGCGTCTGTATTACCTAGGGAACCCGCGTATCGGCCCGCTACCATAGAGACCCGGCCGGCCGGGATTAGTTAGTGATAAGAGTAGTTAATAAGTGTTTACAATAAACGGCATAAAGCCCCGTCTATATCAGTGTACTATCCGTGTTTGTGTTCACAACCCGTAAGTCCCCTTTCTCCCAAATCTGAGACTAGCTCGGTAAACCTCTCCAGCCCTTCAGGCCGAGAGGATATGTGACTCCTGCTCAGGCAGCACATCACAGATGAATATGCCAGATTCGCAAATTTGCTGTAGGCTACTCATGTTAGGTACTAGGTAATAATCGCCACCATAGCAAAGTAACGAAACAACTAGATTCGTTTATTTGCTATAGGCTACTTTCTTCATATATATATAATATTTGACACAGTGAATATGCGAATTTGCCGGATTAGTAAGTTTACTATGGGACAAAATCTTTCATGATCCATATAATCGTCCCCGGAAAAATACCTTAACTAAAAGTTGTAAGTTTACCATGGGTGCAAACATATAAACATTCAGATTTGTACAAATGTAACTCTGGAACCATGAATGTTAGATCTATGAAAATTTGTGAGAAGGTGTATTCTCCTATTTGGTGCAGATTTATAGCAAAAAGTCAATTTTGTAAAAATAGCAGATACGTGAGTTTTCCATGGGGGCGACGACATTTACTTTCTAAATTCATTTACATCTAGGTATGTATTACAGTATTTCTTAGTATTGATTGACGATGACTAAGTTGCTCTAGAATAGTGTAATAAAGATACTAGACTAGACTGCATTTAGCAAACATTGTAAATACCTATAAACAACACAATGTATGTTTACAGTTCCTAGAAATCAATTAAAGGTTTGAGATTACATTTTTATGCAAAAATGTGTCACACATTATATTCTATAAGAGAATGCCAATGTTTTATTTAAAAATATATATTTATATTACATATACATATAAACATCAAAAAAGTTTTATTATGCCATACAAATACGATTATGACACCTAATGACGTCTATGATTTAGACGCACCAGCATCAGCTGCCTGTCTAAAACGAAA
The DNA here is from genome assembly GCF_948474715.1 of Cydia amplana. Classification (NCBI taxonomy): domain Eukaryota; kingdom Metazoa; phylum Arthropoda; class Insecta; order Lepidoptera; family Tortricidae; genus Cydia; species Cydia amplana. The sequence continues at coordinate 8,787,658 of NC_086085.1, forward strand.
TAATAATAATAATAATAATCTTGGACACGGCGCGGATAGTCCGCCGGTTCCTCTCTCTCTGAGGCCCTAACCACCGGCAGCTTGAGCCTTGCCCCGCTGCTGGCGGCACCCTAGGTTAGGTTTTTTTGTAATATGTTTATATGTATTATATTTTACTTTTATATTCATATTGTAAAAAAACCTAAACTAAGAAGATAAGTAAATAAAGAGTATAATAATAATAAATCCTAACTTTCTTTAATAGTTGAAAATGCAGTACGAGTAATAAAGTAGACTTACGTCCTAGGCCTCTTCCTGGCCGGCAGTGAGCAAGTACCCGAAGGCCCGGGCTCGTGGTAGGCGGGCGGGCTCTTGCGGCGCAGGTCGTACGGACTGTGGTGGCCGGCGGTGGTGGCGGGCGCGGCGGCGGGCACGGGCGGCGAGCCACCGCCGCCGCTGCCGCTGGGGCCCGCGCAAGCTGTGGCAGCCATGGCGCTGCCGGTCACGTTGTTGGGGCACGGGACTGACTCACATGGCTCCGCTGGAAATTAAAATGGTTGGTGTTTAGGAGGAACTATACTTTAGACAGTTTTAGATGTGTGGGAACTGTGGTCTTATTAGCTGACAGTTGGATACATCAAGATCCAATTGAAGTTGGATGAAGCGCTGGTGGCCTAGCGGTAAGAGCGTGCAACTTGCAATCCAGAGGTCGCGGGTTCGAACCCCGGCTCGTACCAATGAGTTTTTCGGTACGAAATGTGGAGGCAGCGGGAAGGGACTGGATTCAAAATAGAGTAACATGGCAAAGCTTGGAGGAGGCTTTTACCCTAACAGGGACCACAAAATATTAAAAAGAATAATCGTTAAGCAAATTGTAATGAAAAATTTAAAAAAATTGTGGTTTATTTCCACTATAATGTAATATAATATGTACGAAATATCATTTGATATTTACCAGTCGCTTTTGGGTGAAGGAAAAGATCGTGAGGAAACCGGACTAATCCCAATGTTTAGTTTACCCTAGTTTACCCAGTTTACCTAGTTTTAGTTTAGTTTCTGGGTTGGAAGGTCAGATGGCAGTCACTTTCGTAAAATCTAGTGCCCACGCCAATTACTGGGATTAGTTGCCAAGCGGACCCCAGGCTCCCATGAGCCGTGGCAAAATGCCGGGACAACGCGAGGAAGAACAGTTGGATACATCAAGATGCAGTGTGTTAAGTAATTTTTGTTAATATTAAAAATTAAACATTCCTCATACACACTCGCCGCTTTAGGGTGCTCAGAATTTAATATGTGATATGAAAATGGCCATTTACCAAAGTTGTGGCTAGTTGTGGCTGTGGTTATGAAATTTTCGATTTCTAGATATTCCTAAATTGCCTGCAACTATAAACCTGCAATATAACACTTAAGTATGTAACGTAAGAATTAACTTATATGAAAATAAATTTTGTTGTTTAGTTCAAAACAAAGAACACACTCAATTTACTTTTGCTTTATTTCTTGGAAACCTGTTCACCAAATGCAAAATGGCTGGAAACATGTTTTAAGTGTTTTATTCCTACTGTTTTATTATGTTTTTATTATGATTGTTATAAAAATAAATCTAGGCTAAATTAATTTTAAAGTAAGAAGCATCTGCTAGCAAACCTATTTTTTTCATTTACTTGAAAAAAAAAAAAAAAAAGAAGACTACTGATCTGAATACTGGTCTGGCTCGTCTGGTCATTAAGTATAACCACCAGAGCTATAAATGCTTACTCAACCCTTGGTGATTTTTTCCCAAACACATTACTTTGGAAAAGTTTTAGTAATAGCAGTGAGAGATCGGCACTTTTTTACTGTTGTATAAATTATGTATTGTAAGGTTTTCTCAGAAATTGTAGGTTATTTCTACTAAGAATCATTTATTAGTATTATTGATACTACTAGACTAGAGAACAAATAAGTGAGTGGGAATTTACAACAATAAAACACCCAGATGTCTTTTTTTGTCTACTTTTAACTTAAAATTATCTTGATAAAAATCCCCCTCTCCAGTTTACCTCCAGTGGTTTTAAATCTTCCAACAAGTTTTTAATAATCTTGTTTTGTGTAGATTACTTTTAAACTATTTACAGGTTAAGTTTTGATTACAAAACATAATATATTCAAATAGGGCATTCCAGACAAACCATTTATACAATATAAAAGTTATAAAGGTAAGATATGGTAGGGTGTTCAATCTAGAATGTTTCTAAAACAGATCATTGTGGACCATCTGTAAAAAAAATCACACCAACCAAACTGACCTACCTCAATCTAATATACCTTGAATGTTGCTAACTTTGTATTTAATACCTTAACTTAAAACTTAACGAGATAATTACCCATATAAATAAAACAACTATTCCAAGAGTGTGCACATGTACTATGCTAGAATAGAACATCTCATAGTTTGACTAATTGTAAGTTTAATGGACAACTACACATTTTCTTTTTTATACACATTGCTAATGGTTTCATTGACACATGAAACTATATAAACATGCGGATATAAACATACTTGCGGTATCTTATCACTTGAGTCAAAGAAAATACAATATGTAATTATGGAAATAAAATAAGTATGGTACGTAAGTACCTCAATCTAGATGACAGCATACATGATTTCAAATAAACGAAAACAGCCATGTATGTTTTGGTTTAGTATGCAAAAAGAAATAATTTAGTTCCGTAATTTGTCCAACTTAGTCTCGTTTTAGAAAACAGCTGTTTCATCATGTGTGCAAAATAAGTTTTCGACTACCAAATCAATACTCATATTGCGCAAAATGTCACTGAAATGCGCTATTCAATATCATCGACAGACATTCGTACATTGAAACTAAGAATTAGCATGCCAATCAACGGACGGGAACAATGACCAACGATTTAAATATTTTCAGCGAGATACCGTGAGAGATTTTCGCACAATTGCAAAATATGGAAAATTGACTTGCGCCAGCAGAAATTGTTTGGTACCGTCGTGGCAAAATATTAACACTTGAGTACCAATACTTTTAACAATAAAATTAAACCTAACTCATTTGTGAAAATGTCGATAATGACCCTTTCATACGGATTGGGGCGACATCAGCCGACCCGGATTACTTACTCGATTGTGTCCTAGAAGGCAATGGTATTCGATGTCCGCCTTTTCTTCGCGATCTGCGAACGTAAGAACGCGAAGAGGAAAACGAGGCACTAGGCATTATTCCTTTTAATACTTATTTTCACTAGAATTCAGCACTAAACAAAGGAGACACCCGCACCAACACCGTCGGCCATTTTCTGTTTAGATTAGATTGGTAAAACGAAACGGGAAATAGAGATTACACCACATCAGTGACTGCTAAACTAATGTATTTAAGATTTACAAACAAAACACTAATCACTGATACTAAAATAATAACTGTTAACTCATAAAAATCATTATTTAAATGAATTATACTAAAAATCAGCTCTACCCTAGCCGAGCTACGGGCAACTCGACTCTGCTCGAGCAAAATATGGCGGATTTAAAGATGGCGGCGATGACACTAGCGCCATCTCCATTGTAATGACAATGACAATAGTAAAGATTTGTTTTTTTTAACATGCGTTCAAGATAAATAATTTAAATTTTTAGATAATTCTAGCGTAAATCCTATAACGTACTAGATTACTTACATTTTCATAAAATAATGTATGAACAAACATGTTTACGACCGTTTCAATTGACTTGGTCTCTGGTCTATTTTAGGGGGCTACCGCAAACTTCGAGAATGCAAGATTATGTTTTACCTCTGTCGCTCTCTATTAAAGTGACAGAGATCGAGATACATGTACTTCAATTTTTGAAGTTCACGGCAGTGGTGCTTCCAACAGTTCCAACTGTCAAATAATGAAAAAAAAAAACTTAAGCTGAAAAAAATCAACACAGTACAGAACACCTTTTTACAGGGTTTCCTTTTCTTTTCTTGCTATTTTTATCAGCTTTATATTACACAAAAAAGAAAATTATATAAAAATCTTTAGCATGTCTTCAATTGAATTTTTGGAATTAAATTCATGTACGTTTTCGGTGCTGGCTTGCATTTTTCTAACGTGCTCATATGTCGCTAGTTTATACGTTTGGAAGACCAAATTGAGCAGGTAAGTGACCACCTGGGTATAATTGGCATATGTATTCTTGAAAGGTTCTTTATATGGTTTTATTATTCTTTCAGAGACCATCCTTCCACAATAAAACGAAGGTTTTTCAGCGTATCATGCATGATGCTTCTGGCCCCTTTCTTCACTCAATATTTCTTCACTGAAAATACTACAATGCGCGGGGACGTATACGACCACTTAGGGCTTCGTACTTCGGGGCTTATCAGTGCCTCTATTTTACCTTTGCTTTTAACAGCTATTTTATTTTTGGGACCTCTGACTATGCAGTTTTTATCAGGCATCTGGAAACTGTATGCAGGTAAATATTGACATATTTATTACTCTGTTCTATGCAGTTCTAAAACAAAGCAATTGTTTCCTAAGATACCTTGTTCGTAATGTATTAATAGGCTGTTATGAGGTCAATTTAGTTAGTAGTAACATCAAAATAATCATCAATTTGTACTTTCAGAACCTGTGTACTGGGTATCCAGTTGGCAGGACTGGGTTTGGGTGAGGAACCACTTCATGGCACCACTCAGCGAAGAATGGGTCTTCCGGGCCTGCATGATGCCACTATTACTACAATGCTTGGACCCTTTGACAGCAGTTTTCACAGGCCCGTTGCTATTTGGTGTTGGTGAGTTGTTTTATATCTATGTTGGCGGCCGATCGTAAGATCAGGCAGATAATAATGTTCCTGTGTAATGTTTTGACGATAGTGACATTAAACCAATATATAGGTAGGATAGGTTCGTTACGTTGCTTTAGATGCCCAAAGGGCAAACTGCCCAGAAATAGGAGCCCCGCGTACCGGGGCTCCGTCGACTCAGGGAACGGGTCAAAGATTTTCACGTTTCACAATATGCCTAGGAATTTCACGATATGCCTGATCTTACGATCGGCCGCCGACATCTACATCATTATTGGTAATGGGGTTAAGAACTGCCCAAAGCTAACATAACCGTAAGGAAGACCCACCTAACGTGTGGGATGTGGGTATTACTCAGATAAAAAAAAGTTGTCTCTCATGTGGACAATTAGTTACCTGCTTTATATAAGCAGATAAGTGAATCCTCTTCTACATAGCCCTTAATTTTGGGTATGTCCACAGGAAATACATGAACCTAATTGCTGCATATGACCAATGTTTAATTAATCCTCATTGATTTCCAGCTAATTTACTTACTCGTAAATTCAATCAATCACATATTTTATTAAAGAACTGGCTGTAAGAATGATATAGGTTTGCTTTAAAAAGTCTTGGTGTGAGGTTTCATATGCCTGATAACTATCTAAACTTGATTATTAGTATATCTCTAAAATAATTGTCATTGGCACAATTATTTTAGAGATTCCGCTAGCAAACTGAATTAATTTATTAAAGTTTTTCTTTTGTATATTTTTTCTCTTAGGTTTTGTATTTACAATCCTGTTTGATACAAAAAATAAAGTAAAATAATACACATATGAAATGAAAATCAGGACATGAAAAAAAAAACTCAGGAGCAATCGGAATTACATTAAACGTTGTATGTACAGAAGTTCTATAAAAACTGCATGTCCCCTTAAAAGTCATGCTGTTTCCTAACTGCAAGAGAATTATTTATTTTAAACTTTATTGCACATTAAAAAAGAGTACAACAGGCGGATTTAATGCTGCCATAGGCATAGTATTATTTGCATAGTAGAAGTATTTGAAACTTTACTAGTACAACCAATGTGTATTGTTATGCTAATGATGCAATGAACCAAATTGTTTACATTTGAATACTAATTTTCAGCTCACTTCCACCACATGTTTGAGCAGCTTAAGGCCGGGTTTGAGTTTAAAACGGCACTAATGATCTCAAGTAAGTATTATTTATGAATTTTATGATGAAAAAAGTTCTTAACAACTTTTATTAAAAATACACATTGTTTTGAATATGTACTAGCGACCCGCCCCAGCTTTCACGGGTTAACAAATTATGCATAAACCTTCCTCTTGAATCACTATCTATTTTAAAAAAACCGCATCAAAATCCGTTGCATAGTTTTAAAGCTCTAAGCATACAGCGGGAAGTGACTTTGTTTTATACTATGTAGTAATTCCACAAGTACTTATTTGAGATTTATTAATTTGAATTTTCTTTTTCCAGCTTTTCAGTTCATGTATACAAGTTTGTTTGGGGCATATTCTGCATACCTTTTTGTCAGAACTGGTAAGTTTGTTGTTTTACAATACATATAATATAGAATTTTTCAAATAAAATAAATTTGATTGGATATCATTATTACATTGTTTTGTGATCACTGTTATCAGCGACACGGGCTTCGTGAAGTGGACACAGACATAAATCATCTACAGGTTTCGTCACTTACCAACACATGATGTAATCCGCAACCAATGATTTATAACAAGATAGGTTATAGGCGTTCCAAAATTGAAGCGCTTACCTTGTGACAAATTGTACAAGTTGCCTTTAGTCGCACCTGGGCACGCGAGCAATGTGCACGTACCAACGAGCTCCGGCACACCGAAAGATAAAGAGACGAGCTTATGTTTAACAACGGGTAATGCGAAAATTAATGAAAAATAACAGATTTCTTCGTAGGCACAGAAAAAAATATGGAAGTATTTTTTTATGCTCCTCAAGTACGGGTATAACCTATCTATAGTTATATAATATCATTGTCCGCAACAGGCTTTGTCAATCCTTACCACTAGCTTTAATCTATTTTTCAATTCAACTTAATGTTTGATTGTTCACAACCTTCATTTGAAAATAAACCTAAACTGGACGTTAAGTACCTATCCAGATGATTTTTTTGTTTTTAGGCCACTTCATGGCCCCACTAGTCGCACACATGTTCTGCAACCACATGGGCTTCCCCAACTTCGGGGAGATCGGCCAGTTCCCCCCTCTACAACGAATCACGATCATCTTCAACTTCCTCTTAGGGTTCGTCTTATGGTGCTACCTCCTCACGCCTATGACCAGCCCCGATATCTACGACAATAGATTGTACTCTGAAACGTGAATAGATTGTAATTCATAAGTTGTCACATCGCTCATTCTCAATTTCCGTATTAGTAGGACAAGTATACGTGTTTACAGAGAGGTGGGTGATTTTCGAACAAGTGCAATGAAGCTTAATATTTTGGTGTTATACATACACACATAGTGCTTACTTATTTTTGACTTTTAATAGCCGATTTAAACTCTCGCGCGAGCCACGAGACGAGCCGCGAGCCGCGCCACGAGACGAGAGTGTAAGCGGTGGGCTCGCGGCTCGTCTCGTGGCTCGCAAGCTCGTCGAGCTAATATAATTTAAACACTAACGGCACGGCATAAGGTTTATATGCATAAGGAGTGTAAACGGTGGACTCGCGTCTCGTGGCGCGGCTCGCGGCTCGTCTCGTGGCTCGCGCGAGAGTTTAAACCGGCTATAACAGTTGCGTTCTACGCAAGTAATGTTATTAATTATATAATGGGAAAGAAAGTTCCCAAAACTGTTTTTGTTGTCATATTTTATTTTGTTTTACTTTTGACAGTATTTTGTAACAAATTGTCCGATTGTATAGTATTTATAGTTATAGACAATTATTACTATCACATGTGACTAATGACCTAGGCATTAAAACACGCTAGAATAAATTCACAATATTGCTCATTAGATGATTTATAAAGAATGCTCTAAATTTCATGTTATACTTAGTTTTAAGATGGTACTCGCCTCTAAAATAGCTACAAAAGAAGCACCGCAAACTCGGCAAACTTGCTCATCATTCATCGTCCATCATGCCAACCTTATCCTGGCTTTAATGGCTCCTCTACACGATGGGCCAACGCCGGCCACTCCAAGGGACGCATTTATGCGTTAGAGGGAGCAAGTGATATTGCTATCTCATTCTACCGCATGGCTGCGTCCCTTGGAGTGGCCGGCGTTGGCCCATCGTGTAGAGGAGCCATAAAACAGTTTACCAAAACGATATAATGGGAGATGGGTGACTTATCACTATCACTGTTTCTCTAATGGTAAATCAGCATTGCAAAATTCACGGTATTATAAATGTTAGACACATAAAATCGCGTATTTGTGAACCGTACTCTTTTTTTTTTTTTTTTTATTAAAAATGGGCTTACTCATGGCCACAGACTAGCCGGGGCGAAGACGTGGCCTACGATGGAGCGAGTCTGCCCAGAAGGTGCCTGTTCACCCTTGATTTGAAGGTTGCCGGGTTATATGAGCTCGGAAATATAGACGCCGGCAAGGAATTCCATCACTCAGTTATTTAAGCTTTTGTTAACGATGTTGCGGGTATTAAATTACACAGTAGTGTATGCTAGCAGCTAGCACCTCTAGCCAGTATTTTATACATACTTCTATCCGCATCACATCACTGGATCAACGCAATAGAGACATGATCACAGCCAAAGGCTTATTTATTTTAGAAGATGTGTAAAATATAAGAAAATCGTGTCACCGAGTTAGACAGCTTAACTAAAAAGCGTTTTACAATTACGACCCCATATTTTTCTAAGTAGCTAGAACTACCGCATAATGTACGGGGGTCGTACAGGGGCATTTAATTCAGCTGTCAAATTCGAGGTACGCATTTTCTTACACTTAACTGTTTGCTAAACTGAATACCTACATGAAAAAGGGTTTAAAAGATTAAGTGCTGATTTTAGCTCTAAGAAAGGTTTTAAATGGGGTTGGTTTTAAAAGGTTTTTATAGATGGCGCCAGCAGAGGTTTCCCCTGTTTCTAGTTTTGTTCTATGGGATTCAGAATCCAAGTCTTAAAATAAAATAAAAATACGAGAATTTGATACGACTGACAGCGCAATGTGTAAAATACTTCGACCGGCCAATCCCATTTAAAGTAGGGGGCTGAGTTGAGGCTTAAGATCGGTTTTCCTAGGATAGCGGTGCCGTCATATAGCGGCCGTCTCCATACTAAATAATACGGCTAAATATGGATGTCGCAGTATTTGTATGGAGACGGCCGCTATATGACGGCACCGCTATCGGAGGAAACCAAAGCTTTAGCACACTGGATCCGATTCCGCGCATAGCGTTGTCTCGCTCAATCTCAATGCGAATCGGATCCAGCGTGAGCGCCAGAGTAATATTCGAACAGAAAAATTCGTTAGTGGTAACTAATTCAAAAAAAAGATTCTTCTGTAGCTCAACTCAGTCTCCCACTGCACTTAGGTTTATGTTTTGTTGTGCCATAGACTAGCCCACAAATTTGCAGGGTCACTCTACATGTTTGTATTTAGGTTATTGTTCCAGTACATTTAACTCGTTCTAGTCTAACTCACGATTCTAATATGTAAAGGTGTGTCCACACCTGTGCACTTTCGCCACTTTCCTGTTCTACTTGCGTTTTTTGCCATAGCGTATGCCCTAAAACTGCGTGCTGATATGATATACTAAAACACGAAAGCGCAATGGTGTGGACTTACCTTAAAGAAACTGAACTTTATTGTACATTCGAACTTTATGCCACTAGTAATAGGGTTTTATTTTGTATGTCATCCAATACATAAGTAACATGCTAGGCGCGTTACCGAAATATGTCAATGCCACAATTCTTCGTAAGTCTTAGCTAAACATTTTTATCAATTAGGACTCTCCCGACCACAGAAAGTAACTTTTTTGTGCTTCCGACCGACATAAATAAATTGGTATTAATTTAAAAAGCACTTAAACAAGTTATATCCTCATAGACTAGACAGAGTCCAAAAATACCTTAAGCTATATTTTCATTGTTTTTTACCATTACGACTGATTGTTTTATTATAACCAAAGAGTTATTAATAGTAAAAGGTGTGGAGTCTAACAAAATTCGCGCTTCGAATTATACTTCGTTATTTTAGCATTAGAAAAATAGTAATCAATCTTGACGTACTATATAGCAAAACGCTTTAAAAAAATAGTAACTATAATTAATTGTTACATATTTGCTGTGACTTATTTAAAAAAAACTAGTGCCCACGCCAATTACTGGGATTAGTTGCCAAGCGGACCCCTTTTTGTAATGCTCTGTAGTCTCTGTACATATGTAATTATGGCGCTGACAGTGCCATCTAGTTCGTCTGTCAACCTCGGGGGCATGATTTTTTCTTAGACTTGCACTTTTACTATTAATAATTTTAAAATTATTATAACTTCCACCGTGGCTAAAGCTAATGAAGAAGTGTTAATGCAGTGAGTTCGTAATTTAACTAGTCATATTTAAACCGTAGATATTAACAATTCTAATAAATCATTGATGTTTCTGAATGTAAATATAGTTAGCTAATACTTCTAAAAATCACACAATTCTGATTATGTAATGCGACTCGTACCATTTTCACCACACCAGCTCGTAAAGGCTCTCTTTATACTTGTAAAACACTGATGTAAAAGTTGCATTTTATCCACAAGAGTAGCAAACTAATATCTGCCTAATGCAAATTTGGAGTTGTTTCCTCATGTGCGCTGATGGTAGAATGATTACTACTGGACGATTTGTGAACTCTCTGCCTTATAAGGGATGATTTTGAATGATAAGTATTTAGTAACGTTTAATATGAATTCAATTTCTAATATTTTATAGTTAATTTTTTACTTACTCGCGTTGGTGTGGTGAACATTTTTGTCTTTCATTCGGGAGCAAAGTTTGTTTAACACATTCACTGCCAGTGCGTGCTAGGCGCTACGAGCGTAGCCGATAACATGGGAAAATTCGTATGTAGCGAAAAGCGACTTCGGACAGAGCTAGGCTTGCCAGATGGTCGGGATTCGGCGGGATTCTCCCGATTTTTAGCAAGTGTTCCAGATTCCCGACAAAGTGAAAATTGATCGAAAAATAGGTTCACGTTATAAAACAATAATTTCAAGTTCCGAACTGTCGTCGAGCGAGCAAGCGACCCGCGTCGAGCCCGTAAGCGCGCGCGCGGGGCGCGCGTGGCGAGATTGGGCAGAGCAGCTGACGTAGTGCCAATAATGTAAAATATCGTTATTTTTAATACAATTAATTTAATTTGAATGGTTTTTTTTCCCGACTTAAGGCCCAAAATCCCGAAAATTTGATATTTTTTCCCGATAATAGCGCCTTTCGATCTGGCAACCCTAGACAGAGCGCCCGCATGGCGGGTTGCTGGCAGTGAATTCGTTAACCCTCGTGCCTTGTAACCGTCGCAAAATTCGCTCAACATTCGCTACGCTCGTGGTCCAATTTTGGAATCTTTCTCTCGTTCGAGTATAACTATTGTCAGATTAGTATAGAGCAGGCTCATGAAGCCGATAGTATCTATCCCAAACTCAAAAAGGTTATGATGTTTTATTACTAAGTTTTAGTATGCTACAACAGGATCAAATTACTGTTATATTTATAAACACTACACTGTACATTTTGAAAATAAATCTTTTTCTTTTATAGCCCCGAGTATTATTTCGCAAAATCGGTTTGATGATAGCTAGGCAACAGGCTTCTAGGTTGAATTGAAACAATTAGTAATATAAACAATTAATTTATTTGATTTTAATACACATAATAACCGAGTTTACGCTTGTATTAAAATAAGCCTTAAAGCCGCGGACTGGGGCCCGTTTCTCAAAAGCTTGTAACAGGGATGTTGCGAATATCCGCATCCGCATAAAATCGATGCGGAGTTAATTCGGATGCGGATGTGGAACAGGTCGGTACAGGAACGTCTTAGCATCGGCGTAAGTGCTAGACTCCTAGGTAATTTAGTCATTAGCCAAAAAAACCTATTAGAAATGAGCAGTCAAGCGTGAGTGGGACTTAATGTACGGAACCCTTGGAACGCGAGTCCGACTCGCACTTGGCCGGTTTTTTGAAATAAAAATTACTAAAATGTAATATTTGATGTTTTTTATGTATTTATCTTGCGGATGCCGATTTTTTGACATCCGCGGATGCGGATTTTTAAAGGCTCACATCCGCGGATGTCAAAAAATCGGCATCCGCAACATCCCTGACTTGTAATACAAGTGAAAGTCCATTTTTAACAAACAAAAGCTGTTAAAAAGTGACATCCGCTTGTATTACAAGTTACAAGCTTTTGAGAAACGGGCCCCTGGTCGCACGCGACCGGCAAATCAAGACCGTTCATACATTTGGTCGAACGCAAAGTATATGGCGTCTTGTCCGCGGCCTATTACACTGCACGTGTATATGCGGTTGGAGTTACCACGAAAATACAATTATTAGAATGTCAGACACAATAATTAGATAAAACTGCCGGTATTGGCACTTGCGATTCAATGGCATTATATAGGGTCTGCCGCGAAATAAAAAACAACTGTCAATTTCATGGTGTTTGTCATTGACGTCATTGTCGAATTCCATACAAAAATGTACCATCGTCGAAAGCGCCATCTGGCTTTGGCTGGCTGTCAATTCCATGAAAAACATTGTACACTGTATCATAGACGAGAGCGCCATCTATGTTTAGTTTTTACCAGCCATTCCCATGATTGACTATTTTGCGATGTTCACGGTAGCCCCCCCTTCTGCTGAGTGTTGCATACATTTTATTCAGGATAATCATAGGATAATCCACTATTATCCTGAACCTGATTCCTACATTTCCTACTTATATGAATTGGGAGGCACTCATCTTAATTTTGACTTCCAAAAAGTTCAATTTAATATTTTTTTGTTATAGCAAAGAGAATATAGCAACACTCAACATTAGGTACTGCCCCCCAAGTAACCTATTGATTTAAAATGTTTCCTAACAAAGATATACATGATTCTATACTAAAATAGTCATTTAACAACACATATTAAAACAAATAATTACATATTATTTTAATCATATACTTTTGTCATACTACTCTCCCAACTTTAACATATTTACAATAGGTATTTAAAAATTATATAATTTACCTCTTTTAAATTTTGATTTTGTATGATTGAGCTTACAAATGATATCAGTCTTTACATGCCATCTAGATAATACCAAGTATCTGGCATCGGTTAAAACTATTCAAGCGTCCTTTTACATACGCCCAATTTACGCATTGATAAGAGTTAAGTGCGAGACATTTACTACTTGCGTTAAGTAGTAAATGTATGATCTCGCACATAACACTAATCAATGTGTAAATCGGGCCTTAGGTACATATACCGAAAAACGAGTAAATATTATAGACTGTTGATTTTCATACCTACAACGCTGCGATCCTCCAAAATAAATAGTGTTCCTTTAAGTAAATAGCCCTAAATAATAATTTTACGCCATAATATATGTGTAGTGAACCAAAGAGTTATTGTTAATGTAAGAGGTATAGTGTAAAAAAATCCAATCCGAACGCCAATGTGACCGCTGAGTCCATACAGTGATCTGAGGGTCTACCGCGAACACCGACAGTTCCAAATTGAGGGCATCTTTCTCTTTTACTCCAATTAAGGCGTAACTAGCGTGACAGATAAATATGCCCGCAATTTGCGAACTTCGGTGTTAGCCTTATGGGACTAAGACTGCTGATAAAGGTAGGTACGTCAATTAATTAAACCGGGTCATAGGTTAAATTAATTTTGTTTTATTTTGTTATTTTACTTTTTAGTTTTATATAATATTAACCCTAATTTTAAGTTTAGTAATAATGATACTAACCCCGATGGACTTAAAGTCTGAAATAAATGCTTTTTATTTTATTTTTATTTAAACTACTTATTTCAAACGAACGCAGCGTTGTATTGATATTTCATCCGTTTTTTTTACTCGTGTATCATACTTACATGCTTGAAATTATAGTACGATCAGATCACTCACACATTAGCAAATTGAATTCCGTAAGCAAACAGCCTGCAACCTGCTTTGATATACTAACATCTATTACATATTTCTTATTTCACAGCGTAGCACGATTAATAATAATGCCAATTATACATACATTAAAAGCCACATTAGGTAATTTAATATTAAAAACAAGCTGGACCACCGCTAATTTAAGCAAAAAGGAAGTACACTCGATGATTTCAACTTGTAGGAAATTGTAAGTCACAATTACTAAAATAAGTTACAATTAATAAAACCCATTTAAAATTAAACGTTATGGATTTGGTTTAAATAAAAGGAATGATTACCGAGTAACTAGCAGATGACCTCACAGGAAAGCGATATTTAAGCACTTAATATTATTTACGAATTCAGTTAATCAGAACAACTAAAGATGATGATACCCAAAGATACACAAAAATGTCACATGGTATATACGTATGTCAACAAAATCCGCAAAAACGTAACTTATTCCTTGATATAAGATCATATCGTGGTGTGTTCTAAGCTAAGAGAAACATCTTCTTCACACACGACTCTTACCTACAAATGTGCAAGTTGCAAAAAGTTTCCAAAAAGTTGGAAAAATTCTTAGAAAAGTCAAGAAGATTTCACAGGAAACAAAGGAAACCTTCATTTAAAAACGAGAATTTCGATTCCTATAAATTATGTGAAGTTTCCGAAATTTTTTCTATGTGTAATTTTCGCATTTTTGGAAACTTTCCGACGGCTTATCAGTAGTCCTACCCAAATACGGAGCTGCAAGGAACGCATTATGCCGAAATTAAACGGATTATGTTCGCGAGCACAAGCCAGAATAAGCTTAAAGGACTTTTTTATGCACGTTTTATCTTGATTTCTGTACAATTTAAATAATAATACGGCTCCTCTATAATAGATTATACTGTTTTACGTCTCTGCTACCTTTTGCTATATTACTACGCGACTATCACTAAGAATAACGTATGTATTAGATGTATACTTATTCTTGATGCTCGCGTAGAAATTTTCCAACCGAATAGATTGATGCTTCTGTAGATCTATCTTGTGGGCAACCTTGGCAGCACTCCGCCATTCCATACTGTATGTAAGTTAGCGGTCAACCATCCGATACATACTAAAATCGAAGTAACGGTCCGCCTTGGCTCGCACCACCACCGCAAGTGTGTTATGTTATGAGCAATACGTAGAAGTGAGATGCTGATATCTCTACCGCGTCTAACGTATAAGCTGCCTCCCTGTCGTTAATTACTAAATTAAGAAATTAAGTAAGGTGTGTGAAGAGCTTACTGCATACAATGCCATATATGGCGGATATGATATTCAACTCTATTGACAGCTATTAAAGTTCAAATTTAAACAAATATTTTTATAAGGGGTTAAGTCGGTATAGTTTGTAGCTTTCTAATAGACCCCGAAGGCAAATCCTATTGTCTATTGTTTAGTAAAACCGCACGTGCTACTTACCTGCAAAAAAGGGTCCTAATTATTCTATTTGGCACCTGAGCGCGGGCTAGTCCAACGCTCAAAAAACCAGTGTAGGTGCGCTCTCCGATACCGCCTTTGTTACGCATCTCGATGACACATTTTAGACTGGTTCTGTAGCGTTCGACTCGCCGGCACTCAGTAACCGAAGTACCGATTTTTTATGCAGGTGGTTGTGGCACGTGGCACGAGCGGTTTTTCTTAACAATAGACAATAGGATTAGCCTTCGGGGTGTATTAGAAAGCTACAAACTATAGCAACAAGTCTCTAAGCTTGGCTAGTGCTCCACAGAAAGCTCACGGCATCGGTCGGTTGGGCGAGGGCGGTAGCAGCTGCGGCGCCGGCGTGGCGTCGAGGTCGCACGCTGATAAGAGACGCACCAGCTCGTCGGCCGTCGGCCCGCCGTCGGGGATCGGGGAGTCGTCGCCTTCCGCTGAAAGGAGATTTAAGTTTTAGAACAGAATATCTTTATTGCTCACATGTTGGTGTTCAGTTACTATACAGGTATAGGTACAATAGTTACAACATGTTACCCTACAAGTGTATTGCAATTACATGTACACATAAGAAAGGGGTACACAAATTTATAAACAACTATTTCTACGCATATTAAATATAACTAAAATATTATTTTATTATCTTAGAATAATACTTATTTGCATTGAAAAACTCTTGCAGAGAGTAATAACTGTGGTCTATTAGGTAGGTTTTTAGCTTGGTAACGAATTTTGTGTATGTTTCCTTAAAATGGAACTAGCCTCTACTTGCGACTTCGTGGACGAAGTTTTTTCCCCCTAGAAATCGTTGACTCGCTCTTTGCGGCGCAGCGGAAAACTTATGCTTAACTACGAGTTCCACTAAGCGCCACTTGCATCATTCCACTAACCCGGGGTTACCCGTTTAAACCTGGGCTTACCATGGTTACCGGTACAATTTGACACTGAGTTAACAGTTTAACCGCTTAACCCCGGGTTAGTGGGATGGTGCAAGTGGGCCTAATTGTAGCAGCGAGTGTTTAACTGCTCCCCGCGATACCCTCTTTCTACTCAACTGATTTTTTTTACCCCCATATCTCCCCCTTAGGTTTCGCGACAAAAAGTATACTATATCCAAATTACAAAATGTCAATGTGCCAAATTTTAACCAAATTGGGTAATTCGCCAGTAACTGGCCACCGGCCAATAACTGGCCACCATAAACTAAAAATGAATTCTATTGACCTATAAACAGGCTTCATTTAAGTTTAAGGTTTCAATAACTGGCCTGCCTTCAATAACTATAGCCACCTTATACTAAAATGAATTCTGTTTATAGGTGAATAGAATTTATTTTTAGTTTAAAGTGGCCAGTTACTAACAGGTGGCCAGTTACTGGCGAATTACCCTACGATTTGTCATTTTAGCAACAAACTTCCAAAGTACATGTCGCCTCTCTACCAGCGGCTAGAGTCAGTAATCTCACCGCTGCTAGTGGCGACCGCTTGCGCCGGCTTGGCCGCCTTGTCGATGGCGGCGGTCAGGTCCCACATCTGCGCGGCGCCGGAGCGGTGGCCGCACAGCAGCAGGCGGCGCGGCCGCAGCGCGCCCTCGCACTCCGCCACCGCGAAGCACGACACGGCCGACCCGTCCACCGAGCGGATGGTGCACACCCTGGGGATACATACACGAAGAGTTTACTCGAACCGTTTTTAGGGTTCCGTACCCAAAGGGTAAAAACGGGACCCTATTACTAAGACTCCGCTGTCCGTCCGTCCGTCCGTCCGTCTGTCACCACGCTGTATCTCACGAACCGTGATAGCCAGACAGTTGAAATTTTCACAGATGATGTATTTCTGTTGCCGCTATAACAACAAATACTAAAAACAGAATAAAATAAAGATTTAATTGGGGCTCCCATACAACAAACGGGATTTTTGACCGAAGTTAAGCAACGTCGGGCGGGGTCAGTACTTGGATGGGTGACCGTTTTTTGCTTGTTTTGCTCTATTTTTTGTTGATGGTGCGGAACCCTCTGTGCGCGAGTCCGACTCACACTTGGCCGGTTTTTTTTACAGTTTTATACACCTACTTGTTGCTACTTAAGTTTGTATGAAGGTAACGGAATGTACGGTACGAACAAGTTTGGGACACTTTCGGTATAGAACTCGTGGGGTTATTCCCACTAGTTACCACCAAGTTGTTACCATTGATAACTACTGGGATTTTTTTTGCCCACCTTTTACCACTGGTAACTACTGGGAAACATAATTCCCAGTAGTTACCACCAACTCGGCTTGGTGGCAACTACTGGAAATATTTATATTATATTATCTATATTTATATTATACTATTTACCTATATTTATATTATACTATTTACCTATACTGTTTTTATTAGTATTTAACTCTAACAAAATTTTGGTGGTAACTAATTGGGAATAAAAATTCCCAGTAGTTACCACCAAACCGTACTGGGAACTATTTTTCCCAGTAGTTACCACTGGTAAAAGGTGGGTAAAACATTCCCAGTAGTTACCACTGGTAACAACTTGGTGGTAACTAGTGGGAATAACCCAATAATTCTAAAGAAAAATAACATAAGTTTCCATATTACGATTTCTAGTAAGGACATACCTTCTTCCATTGGACGCTAAGCGCACGTAGAGCGTGTCCGTATCGGGCACTACTTTCTGAATGAATATCTGTTCCTCGTCCTGCTCGCCGTAAGGTCCTGGGGAAAATGAATGTTTCATAAGTCTTTCTATAGGCTACATGACTAATTTTCATTTATGGTATCAATCGATCGGGTTTGTTTTTAGAATTAAATGTCTGTATGGGACCCATTGCATTAAAGTAGCACAAAAGTCAGAAGTTGTAGTCAAAGGCCGACATTCGCACTTCACTCGCGAAACGCGGATATAATGTAAGGAATCGAATGGTACCCTTACTTTTATCTTTTATTTTAATATCCACATTATTGTGATAAATTGCTTGTTTGCTAAGTGGTTTGCTATCTATTTTACTAGATTTTGTTATAAAATTCAACATGTGTCATCATCCCTATTCTAACAACATATAAAACTATAAGTATACCTACAAGGAAACCTATTTTTAAAGCATCATTGGTAAATTTAGTGTCCGAACGAAGTTTCGGTTTTGGTGTCGTCAAAAAATTTGATTTTGGTCGGTCACTATATATATGTTACCTCGAGTCCTACAGTGCAGACTTAGCGCAGACAGACTTTTCTACTTTTATGCATGTTTCGTCGATTTGACCCTAAAATTGTTTAAAATGAAGCGCGCTAGCCTCGATCGCGCTTATAAAGAAAAAAAATCCTATACGTCATATTTCAAATCTAGGATTAGTTTAAACTCTCTAAATAAACAATAACATGTGAAATATTACCGATATCATTACACAGTTGAACTGTAGGACCTTCTAGAGCCAGCACAATGAAGCTCGCTCCTGTCGTAATTCCACTTTTCTTAGGTTCCCGACGCGGCGCTCCCCAGGATATCACATGGTTGAAGAAACTAACTACAGCTCCCACAATCGAATTGAAGCTTATTGTAACATGCTTAAGGTTGAAAGTACCGCAGTCGTTGTGTGGCTGGGCGGTGGGGGCCTCTAGCGCGAGCACTTTGAAGGCGGCCTTGGGCGTGGTGCCGGGCTGGGTGGAGATCATTCCTCGGAAGCGAGTGACTCGCCAGGAGCGGACGTGGTTGTACTCGCTGCATACCGATATTAGGTAGTTTTCTGATAGGGAAACCTGAAAAAATATCGTAATGCAGTGTATTAGTTATACGCAATTTAATGCGGCATTCCAACATGGTGAAGTCTCAACTGTTAAAGCCAATGCGATTTGAACCATCAATACCGCAAGATAGTAAGTTTCCCCCTCGATTCCTAATAAGGGCCAAAAATCCTGACATGTCAGGAGAAATCCTGACGTATGCCAATCCTAGCTGTGATTGAATATGGTTCGGTAGCTAAGTAGTAGCGGTTTGCCAGGGCCGCCAATAATAAAAATCATAAAATATCATTAAAGCATTAAATATAAAAAGAAACCGTCCAAGTGCGAGTCGGACTCGTGCACGGAGGGTTCCGCACCATCAACAAAAATAGAGCAAACAAATCGTGTTTGTTGTATGGGAGCCTCCCTTAAATATTTTATTTTTAGTATTTGTTGTTATAGCGGCAACAGAGATGCACCATTTGTGAAAATTTCAACTGTCTAGCTATCGCGGTTCATGAGATACAGCCTGGTGACAAACGGACGGCCGGACGGACGGACGGACGGACCGACTGACGGACGGACAGTGAAGTCTTAGTAATAGGGTCCCGTTTTTTACCCTTTGGGTACGGAACCCTAAAAATCATCGCCCCCGGTAAGGCGATTTTATTTCATTCTTTCATTATTTCCTTAGGAGTCCAAACGTACTACGTAATGTTTACTTTGGCCATAGAGAAAAAATACATAGAGTGCTCACTCCATACATCAGTTTTGGTACCAAAAAGACTATTAGCATCTATTGTCAAGTAGCAGTACTGATAGTTCCGCTACTCGATGCTAGATGTAGACACTGAAATTAATAGTCTGAACTGATGTATGGAGTGAGCACTCTTGTCTTACTATATTTCTCTATGCTTTGGCGACTGTTTTCACCTGGTTGAGTTATTAATTATGACAGAGACAGAATGATGTTTTTGTATTATGTAGTTGTCAAGTTTACCTTGGTGATAGTACTCTGGTGGACGGTGAAGGTCTGGAAGAGTTGCGGTCCGTGGCCCACGGTTTCTGGATGCTGCACTATGACCCGTACTGAGCCGTACCGAGTGCCATATGCTATCTCTATCCAGTTGCCGCACAGATCTATACAAATAATTCAGATTTATATGGATTATAAAAAAAAAACCAAAACTAAACAGCTTAAGCCCACTGGCACCAACCCACTAACCCGGGGTTAAGCGGTTAACTCTTACTTCTTAGTATAAGAAATGTTAACTCATGTAAGTGAATTGTAATATTCTTATGAGTAATAAAATTCTTTAAACCTAAACCGTTAACCCAGTGTCATATTGTACTGTGAACCATGGTAACTCCAGGTTTAACTGTTTAACCCCGGGTTAGTGGAATGGTGCAAGTGGGCTTTAGGCGCGTAAAATTTTTCAATGGATGCCTAATTGATATTCTAATCAATCTAAGAGAATGATTAGTGCGTCAATCCACTATGTAATCAACGTCGAAAAGGTATGAGATGTCGTTTCGTACATACTTCAAGCTGCATACGTCACCTGCCGATGCAGAGCCACGTCGTGCGATGTTTTTATCGCTCTTTTGACATGGAAATTTATCGACTCGTTAAGTCGATTCGGCGTCGATAAATGACCTGGCACCCTTAATATGTACAGCCTAAACACATGTATTTACTTGGAAAGAGGAATATGAGATAGATAAATGATTCAGCGCCAATACAAACAGTGTTATGGCTTTTGTTTTCCAAAATGTATTGTTACTTACTGGTTTTAGGGGTGAGGTACACTGATATGGCTGTGATCGGTTCTTGATTGGGGTCCTTGTACAACTGGGTGACAAGTAGATCATTGTCCTTCATTCGCAGCGGGAATTTTTGCATATCTGTGGACAAAATTATCCTACATAAACATAATGTACGAAATGTACGAATAGATGACCGATCCAAAAAGAAATGTAGTCTAGAAGTTATACACGGAAGTCATTATCGACACATTTCTTTTGCTAGTTTTTCAATTTCGTTTGACTAATGTCATATGATTTATGCGTGGCATGCGTGTGTGTGCAATGTGCAGTAATGTGGCTTGCACAAAATATCGGCCTTATGCACAGTTAAAAGAGACGTAGTAACCAGGAGCGTTCTATGATATTTAATGCGCGCACATCACACATTTTGTTAGCTTTTGGCCGATCTTGAAGGTACAATAGAGTAGGTTTAAAATAGGAGGTTTATTTTTGCTGTTACACTTAAACATGTTTACCATATCAAATATATGAAAATGGTCAATCGGGTCAATCACGTATTCGAAAACGCTCGACATGTTTCATGTCTGCCCCGATCCGTCACAGTTAACGCAAGCTCCTGATGATGCTCCTCGGTACGGAGTGAAACATGTCGAGCGTTTTCGACTTAAAATACGTGAGCGACCCGTTTTTCATATATTTAATGTCTGTGTCTCACGGAAGTCATGTTTACCATGACAGTTACAAAAATAAATGAGATACAAGACGGTTTATAGAATAGAATATAATTTATTCGTAAGCACAGACAATACATAATATGAAAGAAAACACAAAATAAGATTAAAGTGCCACGAAATGGCCTCATCTCAGCATGTTGCTGGTGGCTTCCAGCGCTGGTCTTGCGATGAGACCATCAAGTGCCCACCGCCCGAGCCATCTCTCTAATAAATGATATACTCACCCAGGTCCCGGATGTCGACTTATTCGCCGACAGGTTAGGGAAATTTATCAAAGCCACCATGTCTGCTCTAAACGATACCGAACTTGGTAGTTAATATTAAATTGTTACCTTTGTTTAAGGCTATGCCGCTATTTGTATTTGATTTCATATCTGCTCTATATTTCTATTTGTTTTGTTTTCACTGTATTTGAGTTCTACTTCTTTGAATTTATAATTTGTTAATGTGTCATATCTTCTATTTTACCGTGTAAGCGAATTGGTAAATAACTGTAAGCTTATATGAGAGAAATAAATGGTATTGTATTGTATTGTAAAATGAGAAGAATCACGGAGGGTAACAGACAATTGAAAAAAAAAGACATCAAATACAGTGAACGGAGTTTATGTTACCTATATAGTTGATGGCGCCCGTGTTGGTGCCGAGCAGCAGGAACGAGCCGGCGGTGTCGTGTGTGCTGAGATGCGCCACATCCTGCGTCTGCCAGTGCTGCGTGCTGGTGTGCCACACGCCCGCCTTGCTGCGGGCGCCCGCTCCGCTCAGCGCCACTAGTTGCGGCCCGACGAATAGTAGTTTATGTTACCTATATAGTTGATGGCGCCCGTGTTGGTGCCGAGCAGCAGGAACGAGCCGGCGGTGTCGTGTGTGCTGAGATGCGCCACATCCTGCGTCTGCCAGTGCTGCGTGCTGGTGTGCCACACGCCCGCCTTGCTGCGGGCGCCCGCTCCGCTCAGCGCCACTAGTTGCGGCCCGACGAATAGTAGTTTATGTTACCTATATAGTTGATGGCGCCCGTGTTGGTGCCGAGCAGCAGGAACGAGCCGGCGGTGTCGTGTGTGCTGAGATGCGCCACATCCTGCGTCTGCCAGTGCTGCGTGCTGGTGTGCCACACGCCCGCCTTGCTGCGGGCGCCCGCTCCGCTCAGCGCCACCAGTTGCGGCCCGACGAATAGTAGTTTATGTTACCTATATAGTTGATGGCGCCCGTGTTGGTGCCGAGCAGCAGGAACGAGCCGGCGGTGTCGTGTGTGCTGAGATGCGCCACATCCTGCGTCTGCCAGTGCTGCGTGCTGGTGTGCCACACGCCCGCCTTGCTGCGGGCGCCCGCTCCGCTCAGCGCCACTAGTTGCGGCCCGACGAATAGTAGGTGCTCCACGCGAACACCCAAGTTGAATGTGCCTGCGAAACGTGGTAAAATAATGCATGTAGTATGTAATGCACGTAGTAACATCAAAAGGCTAGATTATCACAAGCAGAATGTAATACACGATGTATTTAATGCGAAAGTTGATTTGCTTCCTAGGTCATAATATGTGAAGTAGGTATGATCAGTGTTGGCCGAACGTTAATTGCAATTGACCATTAACCAGTACAAATTGAACCGTAAACCGTTACGGACGAATACAGTTCAATTTGTAATGGCTAAGTCAAGAATACTCAATTGTATTAACGTTTCGGCCATCACTGGGTATGATATTATGTGTCTAACTTATTTGATAAATTTCGAAGAAACATCACATTCCACCATATTTTTAGATCTGGCCCTTGCACTACTTATCTTGTCATTTAATTTTGCGTTAAGCGTCCAGCGTCTAAATAAAGTGCCAAATGAATCTCACCAACTAATGTTTTCCTTACGGGCTCGCTATGCTTAGAAAACGTCAACAACTGAAGCAGCGGCCCGCTCGCTTTTAACATCTCCAGCATTGTCTGAATACAGTGTCAAATGTATCTTACCAACTAATGTCCTCCGGACAGGCTCGCTATGCGTAGAGAACGCCCACAGCCGCACCAGCGGCCCGCTCGCTATGCCCAACATGACATCGGTCCCCGTGGTGTTCGTGCCGCTGGCCGTCACTCTTTCTACCCACCTATTCTTCAATTTTAACATCTCCAGCATTGTCTGAATACAGTGTCAAATGTATCTCACCAACTAATGTCCTCCGGACAGACTCGCTATGCGTAGAGAACGCCCACAGCCGAACCAGCCGCCCGCTCGCTATGCCCAACATGACATCGGCCCCCGTAGTGTTCGTGCCGCTGGCCGTCACTCTTTCTACCCACCTATTCTTCAATTTTAACATCTCCAGCATTGTCTGAATACAGTGTCAAATGTATCTTACCAACTAATGTCCTCCGGACAGGCTCGCTATGCGTAGAGAACGCCCACAGCCGTACAAGCGGCCCGCTCGCTATGCCCAACATGACATCGGCCCCCGTAGTGTTCGTGCCGCTGGCCGTCACTCCTTGTACCCACCTATTCTTCAATTTTAACGTCTCCAGCATTGTCTGAATACAGTGTCAAATGTATCTTACCAACTAATGTCCTCCAGACAGGCTCGCTATGCGTAGAGAACGCCCACAGCCGCACCAGCGGCCCGCTCGCTATGCCCAACATGACATCGGTCCCCGTGGTGTTCGTGCCGCTGGCCGTCACTCTTTCTACCCACCTATTATTCAATTTTAACATCTCCAGCATTGTCTGAATACAGTGTCAAATGTATCTCACCAACTAATGTCCTCCGGACAGACTCGCTATGCGTAGAGAACGCCCACAGCCGAACCAGCGGCCCGCTCGCTATGCCCAACATGACATCGGCCCCCGTAGTGTTCGTGCCGCTGGCCGTCACTCTTTCTACCCACCTATTCTTCAATTTTAACATCTCCAGCATTGTCTGAATACAGTGTCAAATGTATCTTACCAACTAATGTCCTCCGGACAGGCTCGCTATGCGTAGAGAACGCCCACAGCCGTACAAGCGGCCCGCTCGCTATGCCCAACATGACATCGGTTCCAGTAGTGTTCGTGCCGCTGGCCGTCGCCCCGCCGCCCGTTTTTGCGTTCAACGCTATCCTCTCTATCACGGAGTCTTGGACGGGCGATTGGAACACGACGTACCATCCGCACGAATCTGTCAATCTGATGAAAGAAGCGTTACAAAAGAGCAATTGGTATACGATTTCATAAAAATAAGTGCAACATTCCGCTTCCGCGAACCTGTCTCATAAAATTATTTAAATATCATATTTTTAATCGATTAGGTACGCGTTATTATAGAAAAAGAAACTCCTATACGTAAAATCACCATAAAATTTGCGTTTGTACGATACATACATTGGATAATACTATGATTTTATAAAATTTGTCGATTCAAAATCAAAATCTGCTTATATTTTGCAGAGTTAATTGATGACAATTGACTAATTGAATTAAGTAAATCAAGTAAAAAGGTAGTTTTAAGACATACCTGTATCCAGTAACGAAGTGTGTGTATGCAACCGCGATCCAATTGTGGTGTGCCTTTATAATTTGAACTTTCATGCTGTCTGCCCACGCGTTTACTGGAAAATGAACTTAATTGTTATAGCAATAGAGTTGGAAGTAGATAAGGTAAATAATTTGTGTTGAGACTATTGAGACTTACGTTCCGGTGGGCGTACTCCTTTGTAACAGTCCGCATTGCCTAAAGAAGCGGCTCTGGAATGTCCACGGCCACATCGACTGAAAACAATATCAACATTTAATTTCTAACATTACAACCACTGTAAAGTTTATTTGTGACGTTATCTATGGAAAGGGACCTTATTGTCGATGGCGCTTACGCCATTATTAACGATGCTCCGATATAAATACAATGCCGCGCGACGCTGTGCGGCGTAAGCGCCATCGACAATAAGGTCCCTTTTCATAGATAATGCCCCATTTACATAGCAATTGCTTAAACTAGTAGACGCAAAGGAAATGAGACTATGTTGTTTTTGTAAACATCCTGTCCTGTCTATTCAGACCTAACAACAAGAAGCAGGTACCTATTACTATTGCTATGCCACATCATAATAAGTGCGCACAATAGTTTTTGGTCTACAAGTCTACATTATTTTACTATTTACTAAATAACGTAGTTTATGTCGAGTATTTATAATCGATTATGCTTTTTATCAATATTTTCTTTTGTTGTGATTGGTTGGGATTAATTTGTCCTTGTTTGACTTTATGACATTTGTGTTTGTTAGGAATAGACACATGTTATTAATTAAGATTCGTTTTATTGAAGAAGTGTCTATGTGGTCTATAATGTCTCGGTAGGGAGACAGCATAGTCGTGCATCTGGCTCGCGGCAATACATGTACTTACTCGTACTTATCGCAAACTATCAAAATCACAACAATTGGATGTCAGGATATGTTCGAATTGTCCTGAAGATATCCAATATCCCAATATCTAATTAATCTTATTATTTATCAATATTAAAGTGTAGACTGTAGACACAATGATAAGGTGTAATTGGGTATTTACGGATCACTTCTGAATGTCGGGTTTATTTTCGGAATAAACCAACCGTAATCCAGAATTACCCGTATACACTTTATTTACCAAATTCACAATTAACACTACTCCTTTAAGCCTTTGACCGACAAAGACGTTAACTGACACGCGCGGCTACAATCCAATATCAACCTTCGTGCGTTCCGACAAGGTTCATAATGACACGCCGCACACGATAAACGTGGCGTTCAAAGGGTTAAATGGCTATATTTTTTCGGTATTACTGACCTCAATTGGTCCTGCGAAGGTATCCTGCCCACAGTCCTCAGGTCCAGGGAAGAGTTCCTTGAGTGTGTCCTATTACATGGTGCATCAGTGTTTGATGCGGTGGAGTTCTTTCTAGAACATCCATTGCTATTTCTACTGTTGCTGTTGCTTGGTAATGCAGTGCTTACTGCAAAAAAAAATATGTATATTATTATTGCATTATTATTCTTGAATAAGGGCTACTAAATTTATTCTTCCATGTTTAAGTTCTTTTTGCCAGGTGGCTCCAAGTTACAACATTTTACAAAATAATACTCCAAATATTTGGTTGTTCAAAATGTTATTGCTACGTCTTGGTAATTAACTTCAAGAAAACTCAATTTTTTCGAATGTAATCTAATTTGAACTTTAAAGTGGAGTGCTAAGGTTGAAATTATGTTGTAGGTAACTTGTATGGTGGTAATCTTATAATAATATATATTGCGCCAAAAACAGTTACAGTAAGTACTTTTATTTATTTATTTGTAATGTATCTACTGAACAAAAAAAACTGCTAGACTTACTAAATAGCTTTTGTAAGAATATATGGGTGAGTCTTACAAAACTCTATAAAAATCAATGACAGTAAAATGTTTAGTACTTATTCTAAGTGGATTGATCTTACTGTAAATACTTTAAGTCGTCAAGACTAAATAGTATAGGTATTTATAGTCCAAACATAAACAAAATTGCCATATCTTAGTTATCTTTTCAATAACTCAGTTATCTATTGATAAAGATTTATTAATTCTTGTTGATAAATTATCAAATAACTTTCGAATGCTAGTTTTTTTTTTTTTGATGCTTGATTACATCTTTACACATTACTTTCACAAGTTTCATACCTAGTTGTAGATAGTAGAAATAATGGTTATTGAAAACCCATAATACAAATCTATCCGATGACACGTTAAATCCTACACAAATGATCATTGTTCCCTTACCCTCGAAAAACATTTTATTTTTGAATGTTCACCATACGTACCAAATTACAGGTCAGCTTCTGGTACCTACTTACGGTTTCTGAGCTAAGCCATACAGACGGACATGGCAAAAGTATAAAAATATATAATTAGAAGTGGAAAAAGCACTCGTTACCAAAAACTAACTTTACGCATGCTAAACATCTACGTAAAGTACTACTTTTTGAGCAGTTGTATTAAAAAGGTTTCTTGTTGATTACGGACGCCATTTAAACATGACGTAATAAACATCTCATTGCTGGCATATGTCTCCATTAATTGTACAAGATGGTTTGGCCATGATCCCCTTAGACCCTTATCTACTCTCAGTCTACTGCTGATTGGGAACTTCACACATAGTTTTATATGTCTTCACAGAAGTGTGTATAGTTCCTTCCATATTTTACTTCAACAAAGATTTAATGATAAATTTGAATACCATTTATTTATACGTATAAATTATACGAAACCTTTTGGTACAAGCCAATGACCTAACCCAGGGGTCACCAAATGGCGGACCGCCATCCTCATCGGGACCACCGACCTATTTTATTTTTTTGCTTATGTAATAAACTCAAGGAGAAACGGACCGCAATGGTCATTTTATTTTATAAACTGGACCCTGAAGGAACTAATTGGTGACCCCTGATCTAACCCAAACAAATACCTATATATTATACCTAGTTTACACATGGCTCAAACGCAAGGCTAAATATTTTTTGGCAATCTAAAGCACTCATAATCATTACAGATAACACAAAAACACAATTAAGGCTTAGATAAAAAAAATAACAAGGCTTTAGATTAAATCATAATATAGCAGATAAATGTAGGTACAATATTATTTTTCTTTTTAATCAGTCAATACATCCATGTTATAACAAAACTAATAAAATGCAACAGCACTGTAAAACAATCCACTAAATATAGTATATTTTTTTACCATTGATCCTAACCCAACTGAAAAGTTTTAATGCTATTTTCGATTTATTTTTTTATAGATTTAAATTTAATAAAATGTTTACTTTACTTACAAGGCGGTGGTAGGTATCCATAGAAGAGCACATCCCCACATGAAGAATGATTCATCTCATCACATAGAGCCAGTCTCCTGCTAAGAGGAGTGATGCCAAAGTAGTCACATTCATGTCTGAGTGCTCTAATGTTGACATTATTCAGGTCTATGTCTCTGGTTCGGAGGAAATTTAAGATGAGCCCAAACAAGTTTGGATCTCGGTCTATGAATATAGCACCAGTTTCATCTCTGACTGTAGGTATGCGCCCACTGAGTAGGGCTGTGAAAAATGTGTCCGGCACCCATGTCAGTGTGTGCCAGGATGTAGCAAATCTGAAATAAGATGAAAATTACGTAATGTATCTTATATATAGGTTTAAAAAATGGCACTTATGGTTGCTGTGTGCCTCCCTTATTAAATTAATTTAATATTATTATAATACTATGCTGTAATATAAATATTACACAAATATTTCTCCTTAACTCATAAAAAATATATAAGTAAAATAACATGCTAACATTAAGTTTTGGCGTACTAAAAGTTCGCATATCACAATGGTGTACCTATAATGTTAGAAGGATTACTAGGTATAACATTGAATACATTTATTCTATAAGGGACTTCAATACCAAAGGATTAGAACCACTAAGGCACTTTAAATGTGCCTAAATGTATGATAAGTTTTAATCAACTATACAAATTAATAAAACATTCGACATCACAATATTTCTACCACCCGGCTCTGAAAGGTACGATAAGAGGATAACTAATTAACTGTTTCTAATGTATTTGCGGGAGCCACGTTAGAAATAGTACAGACATTTTTATAGTTTCACGTCGATACAGCCTTAGTTAAACGAGATGTACATAATATCCACAACATTATCTAATACAGATTATTCATAATACATACTCGAATCTAGATCAAATAGTTACATTCCAATATGTGCAAAAAAACAAAATTAGAACTTACTTTGTCCCGCCGACGTTCAAGTTGACTATTTCCTGATAATTTGTCATTTAAATCGATTAAATAATATTTGAACACACTATCTTGTATTATATACGTGGAAACTTAAATATTCTAACTTTCTAAATGAACTGAATCATAATTTTCAGGTCTCCCGTCAACAAACAAACCCCAATCAAAGTAATATAGGTAAATGAACTGTCAACTTCATGTCAAATAAGTTTTGATTAGGGTTCTGTATAAATAAACAAGTTCAAGATGCAGTTACATAGTATTGTAAGATACCTATTTAGATTTTGTTCAAAGGAGTTAGTAACAAATACATAAACGATACAATGAAAATTTAACAATTTATATATTTCGGTTCGTTGTAACTTAAAAGAATGCCAATCAATTAGTATGATTTAATTAATACAGAACCCATATTCACAAAAAGGTTCGCTCATTGCTCTAGCTTTCATTTAAGCCTGGTTGACACACATAGTTTGTTTTATAAAGCTTTCTTTAAACTTTAAATCCATAACAGACTATCGAACTTCACAAGTTCACGGTGCAGTGCGGTAGTTAGTTACGGCTTTAATACAAAGAGTAGTATAATATATGCTTTAATAGCTCTATTAGGCGTTTTTTATACGGGTTTTCCACAAAACTTGGCCTCATATAACAATTACAATTATAACTTGGCCTTCTGAACGCATCCATATTTTATTTAAATCTAGCAATTTTTTAAAGAGAGACGTGTCGTGTCAGTCGGCTGAAAGTCAATTTTTCACAAAATCGAATTGCTGGAACTAATGTATGAAAAAACATTTCTTTAATAGTTTTCGGTGTTTTACGATAAGAAGATGCCGGCTGTAAGCTCAGTGAAGCCGGCCAACGGCCCCAACAAGGGGTTGTTTAATAACACGACCGGCTTCAGTACGCTTATCACTGTTACGGTTCTCACGTTGGCTTGGTTGGCCGGGTTTGCTTCTCGGCTTTTCGCTGTTATACGGTTTGAAAGTATTATTCACGAGTTTGACCCATGGTAAGATAAAGTTAATTTGATTTGTAACCTATTCTGTGTCTCGCCCCCTCCCTTCGTTCTAAACGATGTACGTGTTCTAGGTTCAACTACCGATCTACCGCTTATATGGTACAGCACGGGTTTTACAACTTTTTGAATTGGTTTGACGAACGAGCATGGTACCCCTTGGGGCGCATTGTCGGCGGTACCGTGTACCCGGGCCTTATGATCACTTCAGGGACCATACACTGGATCCTTCACACATTGAATATCCCTATTCATATAAGAGATATTTGTGTGTTTCTAGCACCGGTTTTCAGGTATGTTTTCTTATTTACTCATGTTATATTCTATTATATTAACAAAAAAAGTATAAAATCTTTCTATTTTTCCTGGTGTTTTTATTTATTTAGCAAACAAAAATATGCAACTCTTATTTAACTCATAATATTTACAATATTCCATTTATTGCTGTAATTATATACAGTAAATTGTTTTCAACAGTGGTCTGACAGCCATAGCGACATATTTGCTAACATCGGAGCTATGGTCCCGTGGAGCTGGTCTGTTTGCTGCCTGCTTCATTGCTATCATCCCCGGCTACAGCAGCCGGTCCGTAGCTGGCAGTTATGACAACGAGGGAATTGCAATCTTTGCTCTGCAGTTCACCTACTATCTTTGGCTGAAGAGTGTGAAGAGTGGTTCTATTTTCTGGTCTATCTGCACTGCTATTTCTTACTTTTACATGGTAAGTTGTGCCATATTAATTTATGAAAATTTTTGTTTATAGTAGTATTATTAAGTAACTTATTAATTAATTAACCTTTAATTTATTTTTATTATTGATGTAATCAACAAGACCAACAAGGGGATCAACTCAACACGTACTACATACTTCCCCTAAATTCATAATTTTGGACTTTCTTACTAGAGTCCTATAGGAGTTAAGACCTATTTGATTCTCAATACTCCAATTGAGACATGTAAGAGGAACCAATTAACCAATCAAATTCTGAGCTAGAGCTGACTAGTGTGGGGGCAACTTGGGGATGACACATGTAGTTTACATGATACCTTGTTTAAATCTAGCTATTTTATTGGTAATTGAACTTTATTAAGTAAATATTAATGACACATAATGTTGTATGTTATCAGTTTGAAGATTCTTCATTCTCCTAAGAATTTGTACAATTCTATTATAATAAGTTATAAATACATATATGTATTTTACACTCATTCAATTTCACAAAAGGACTATGTACACTAAGTCTAATTAAATACCACATTAAGTATTTATTACTATTTTTCTAGTAAGTACTTAAAGATCTTATCATGTATTTATTCAAGATCATCTTAGTTTCTCTCATTAAAGTAAGAAAGTAATAAAATTAACACACTGTCTTCATGCAAATATAAAAACAAATATGAGTAGGTACAATACTCTTTGCCAAAAATATAAAACATTCATATACTTGTCAATACAATATGACTAATATGTTTACATGTTTCACATGCAAGATACTTTTACCAGTGACTAAAAACAAACGTTCCCTTGTAACATGTTACGAGAGTCTTAAAAGAAAGACATACAATATATCACAATACTTTTTGGATATAGGGCGTCCGCTACCCGCCACAGAGTGGGCGCACGCGTGCAGGTGGAATTGTAGGAAAAATTCGCCGCACGCGTCCGCGTCAGTGAACGGCGCTCATATTATTTTTCGTTAACCCCTCTCACCCGTTCCGAGCACCCGCGCCAGCTAGCAGACGCCCTTAATGAAAAAAGAAAGAAAGATACATAGAACAGTCCCAAAGTAGACTGGGCTCCGACCCATCTAACCAAAAGTGGCAATTTCGGGACTCACCTCTTGGCCGTCTTAAAAAACCGGCCAAGTGCGAGTCGGACTCGCGCACGGAGGGTTCCGCACCATCAACAAAAAATACAGCAAAACAAGCAAAAAAACGGTCACCCATCCAAGTACTGACCCCGCCCGACGTTGCTTAACTTCGGTCAAAAATCACGTTTGTTGTATGGGAGCCCCACTTAAATCTTTATTTTATTCTGTTTTTAGTATTTGTTGTTATAGCGGCAACAGAAATACATCATTTGTGAAAATTTCAACTGTCTAGCTATCACGGTTCGTGAGATACAGCCTGGTGACAGACGGACGGACGGACGGACAGCGGAGTCTTAGTAATAGGGTCCCGTTTTTACCCTTTGGGTACGCAACTAAACTTAACTAAAATATTATTGGTCACGCTCAGATCGCCCGATCCGTCGGCATGTCGTCAGAGGGGCTACCGCGAACCACGTTCAACGTGTTGCCTCTCTGTCGCACTTGTAAATTCGTACGTAAGTGTGACAGAAAGACAACACATCGAACGTGGTTCGCGGTAGGCCCTCTGGGCCCACTCAATACTCGTCCGCGACCCATAGTTTGGGAAATGCTGACATAGAGCATTTTATTTCAGGTATCAGCATGGGGAGGCTATGTGTTCATCATCAACCTGATTCCCCTGCATGTGTTTGTGCTGCTCATCATGGGCCGGTTCTCACAGAGGCTGTTTGTGAGCTACTCTGTCTTCTACATAGTTGGCTTGCTGATGTCTATGCAGATCCCGTTTGTTGGCTTCCAGCCTATACGGACTAGTGAACATATGGCTGCTTCAGGTAAGACTTCTATTAACTGTGCTGGTAATAGCATATTAGTGAACTTGGAATTGGAAGTCCTCAACAAGTCACTGGAGGGACTGTTACTCAGCATAACTAATGCTACTATATAATATACAATAACCATTATCTATTTATTGACCGTAGCGTCAGCGAAGATTCACCTGTACGTACCTGGGCGTAATTCTTAACCGATCCTCTTGAAATTTTGAGACCAGATTCTATGTTTTTTTTTGATTCAGCTTTTGGAAAAATTTCATAATGCTGAAATTGTCATAAAGGACTTAAGCGCCAATAGCGTCTATGGCGACTAAGACCATTGTGAGTTCACTGTGATAACGACTCAACAAACTAAATATTTTTCACTTTTACATTTTCTAAACATAACACGAGGTCTACAGCTCACAGAGCCACTAGTATGTAGTACCTATATTTGTGTCAAACTGCAAGCTTCACTATGCCATGAAGACTTCAAGAAGCGTCACACATGGCATAAGTACTTGTTTCATACTGAATAGTTAGCTATTAGGAGCCTTAGAAAATGCTCAGAATTTTTTGAATAAAAATTAAACTTGTATTGTCTCCAAATGCTGTACATTCTACTCATGTGAAACCAAAAACTAATTG
The DNA here is from genome assembly GCF_948474715.1 of Cydia amplana. Classification (NCBI taxonomy): domain Eukaryota; kingdom Metazoa; phylum Arthropoda; class Insecta; order Lepidoptera; family Tortricidae; genus Cydia; species Cydia amplana. The sequence goes on from NC_086085.1 coordinate 8,821,325, forward strand.
AGGTTTGAAGTTATTCTCATGGTTTTAACAGGAAAAGTATGCATGTACATATTGCCGTTATGATAAGGTCCCATAGATTTAATGGTTGTTTAAACTACCATTTTATCCTTATCACAGCATTGTATGTGCGTTATGTGAAATTGGCTGCCGTAAATGCTTGTTGCATAAGCAACTCATCTACATACACAACCATCTGTTTTACTATTGAAAATGCTTATTGTTTTACGGCCTTGAGCGTTCAGCTGTTATACAGTATTAAACATACTAATGTTAGCGGTAAAATGCGTGTTGAAATCACAACTAAAATTACAATGAGTGAAGCATTAAATTGGTCCGTAGCTAAAATGATTATTAGTATGAGTATAAATAAACCCATTTTCTTAATAAGTTATGATACAAAAATTACGATGATACGTCGACGGATACGACTGGGGGGACATCAGAGATGATCAGATGTCATGGCTATAGGTTTATTCGTCTAGAATCAGGAAGGGAACGGAAAATTCTTGGAATTTAAGCCTTTTACATTCCCGGGTACCCAATTATTTCGAAAACTTACTAATTTTCATTGAATACTAGAATTTACAGGTTAAAAGTACAAAGTTTTTCCAGAGTTTAGTTTAACTGTGAACAATAAATTGTCCGTAATACAATTATTATCTTGACAATGCCACAAATTGGTAGCATCAATATCTTAAATCAATTGGACTTAGACTAATTGAAAATGTTAGTCCAGATTTCCAGAATGAGACCTCACAACGTGCTACAAAATCGTTACAGTGGCGTCCTACCTGTTTCTAATAACTAACTATAGATGGTCAGATCTTGTCAGTAGAAAAAGGCGGCAAATTTGAAAAATGTAGGCGCGAAGGGATATCGTCCCATAGAAAATTTGAATTTCGCGCCTTTTTTTTACTGACAAGATTTGCTTGACCAGCTTTAACTAATTTGGCCCAGTGATCCAAAGTGAATCTTGGCCTTCGAAACGAGAGCATGCCACCTGTCCCGATCCCGCGCAACTTCCTGCCAGTTACCGACGATTCCTGGGCCGACCCACCAGTCAGTTTTTAATATAGCTGGGTGAATCAACTTTTTCTTGTCACTCGTTGCCATGGTTACGTTCTCCTGGGTCACTCTTTAAAACCTGATTTTTAGGCATTTAAATTCACCAAACACGCTTTTTTGTGATACTTATAAACCCTTTCCATTGAGGGTCGTCTACCAAGCGTGTCAGAAAAAGGTAGTGTACAATGTCTTCTAACAAACTATGCTACTATTGTCTCTTGGCTAACCGGACAGAATAACAACAAGAAATAGTTGATCCACCCAGCTGTTAATTTGTAGGTGTGTTCGCCCTCATGATGGCGGTCGGCGCCCTCAAATACCTGCACATGCTGAGTCCCAAGGGCCAGTTTAAGCAGCTACTGATAGTCGGGGGGCTGGTCGCCGCCGCGCTCGTGTTCTTGGCCGTGGTCGCGTTGACCTACATGGGCGTTATCGCTCCGTGGAGTGGACGGTAAGATTCTCTTGATTTGTACCACCCTATTACTTAATTTTTTGGACGGCAATGACCGATATATCCGCACCGTAGGTTCAACGCCAAAGACCGATTAATCGGTCACAGACCACAGAGCAACATAGACCTCGTACGTGCATATGAATACAGAATACAGAATACAGACTTTATTGGTAAATATAAACATAGTTACATTTTACACGTCATAAACTTAAAACTACTGGGTACATTGTGTTTTTATCATTAAATACAAGTAATAAACAAGTATTAACATTTGTAGGTAGGTGGGTACTAGAACCTGTTTCTCAAACGGTGCTGGGTCAATTTCTCACCGGCGCACTCATAAAGTCGGCAATACGATAGTATGCCTGATCTATTAGAAGGGATTTAAGTTTCTTTTTGAATATTGCATCGCTAGTCGAGTCTTTGATGACATTAGGTACGGAGTTGTAGGCAATCGGTCCCATGACGTCAAGCGATCGTCGAGACTTAGCGAGTCGATGCTTTGGGATTTGTAATCGTGGTCGCCTTCGCGACGAGGTGTCACAATTTTTAGCGCTAGATTTGTAATTTTGTATATTTGACCTTACATACATGCACACAGTCAATATGTATACAGACGGTAACGTTAAAATTTTATGTTTTTTAAACAAAGACTGAGCAGGATAGTCAAATGGTTTTCCATCAATAAAGTTCAATTTCATTTTTGACACTTCGGTGACGTGGCGTAAGCGTGACAGCTTTTGTGTTTGACACGGCGTCGAAAAGGTTAACTGAGTTGTTACTGCTGTGTACTAACTATTGTTGTTAGGACTAAGGATTGGTTGCACTGAACCGTCAGTCGCCGTCAAAATGTATTTGTACGGGAGTCCGTCAATTGCGCTTTATGCAAGTTTATGTCTCATAGTTTGTTCGATTTGAGTCAGATCAGGATATACGTTCATATAAAATCTTGAAACATTTTTTTATAATTCTTGCTATCTTTTATAATATTTTTAAAATGTATGTGTGTCGTAGGTTCTACTCGCTCTGGGACACAGGCTACGCCAAGATCCACATCCCGATCATCGCGTCCGTGTCCGAGCACCAGCCGACCACTTGGTCCTCGTTCTTCTTCGACCTGCACGTCCTCGTGTGCACATTCCCCGTGGGCCTGTGGTATTGCATCAAGAATGTCAATGATGAGAGAGTGTTTGGTGAGTAAATTATTGATAGACCAAGTTAACTCTGCACGGACTTTTAATTGAAGGGATGTTTACAAAAACATAACTGCTTAGAGCGGTTGAACCTTTTTTAAGAACATTGTTAATCGTTTCAGGTGTCAACGAGTGTAGTCAGTTATGTTGTTTTTGTAAACATCCCTTCAATTGATCAAGTTTGGAAGTTCTACCATAAAAGTCGAATTCCTATAAAATATGACGTTTATAGTTGCACCTCCACACATTTTCACTGCAAAGTCAGTCCAGATTTATCTTACACGTACTTTAGGGAAAGAGAAAATAATTCGATTTTACAGTTTAATTTATTACTCGATCGGCCAATTCTCAATCAGTCTCTCTCACAGTAACGAATCGTCACTTCATTACCTCGACCTACTATTTTAGTTACATCACTATAGTATAAAACAAAGTCGCTTCCCGCTGTCTGTCTGTCTGTCTGTATGTATGCTTGGATCTTTAAAACTACGCAACGGATTTTGATGCGGTTTTTTTTAAATAGATAGAGTGATCCAAGAGGAAGATTTATGTATAATTTGTTAACCCGTGCGAAGCGGGGAATTATAATTTAAATTGAGTTAATCATGGTGAGTGTCAACGTAAAAAAGTCGTTAAAAATGATATCTTATCCCAACTGCTAACACACCTTTGCTACTTATAATTTCCATGTTCTTGAAATCAGTATCACTTCTGTGAGTTTTCCAGTGATCAAACTACCTGCGACCCATTCCATTAGATACAATCATACACTGTTTTAAAGTCGTCGTTAATTTCCAGTGGCGCTGTACGCCCTTAGCGCCGTATACTTCGCCGGTGTCATGGTGCGACTGATGTTGACCCTGACGCCCGTGGTGTGCGTGCTGGCCGGGATCGCGTTCTCCATCCTACTGGACCTAGTATTACGTGAGGACGAGCTGCCCGTCGCGCCCTCTGACTCGGATGAGAAGAACCTCTACGATAAGGTATGTTGCTGTTTAGAACGTTTACGCTTTTGTAGAGAATAGGTCACGGACAGTTGAAAATCGTGAATCATGTTTTCTTCCCTTAAAGCAGCGGTCGGCAACCTTTTAGCAGTCAAGGGCCACATAGTAGTTAGCGAAGTTGACGCGGGCCGTACTTTGTTAATATTTATGACTTTATCAGACATTGTCGTTTGTCAATATTACATGCAAAATAGCCAGGGAGGCTCGCGGGCCGCAAGTGACAGGTTCACGGGCCGCAGGTTGCCGACCGCTGCCTTAAAGTATGGCACTTTATTACTGCTTGGAAAAGTCGTGAGTCGCCGGAGTAAGTGACGTCGAAGTTAGCTATAGATATGCAAAGTTGCAAGCACTTTCGTTTGATGTTAATTAAAGAGATTATAGTATTAGTGTAGTAGCAGGTGCAATAGGGCGTTTTTTTGTTGTCCCCTACACTTTTTTTTTAATTTGGGATTTTTTATGTTATTTCTACTCAGAATCACGAGCTCTCTCTATCCTAATAGGAGAAAAAAAGTGTCCTAAGGTTTTTATTTCCATTCCGTCACCATATTTCATAGACTTTGTATGGCGGTCGCGAAATGCATAGATCGAAAAATGTATGGAAATTTTGGGACACTTTTTTTCTCCTATTAGGATAGAAAGAGCTCGTGATTCTGAGTAGAAATAACATAAAAAATCCCAAATTTGAAAAAAAAGTGTAGGGGACAACAAAAAAACGCCCAATATTATTAGAATTGTGCAATTCTAATAACATTGGGCGTTTTTGTACTTCATGACTTCCACCCTGCAGATTGAACGGAATGTGAAAACACAAATAATTAAACTACATACGAGTTTTGTAATACTAGGTCATTCTAATATGTTACGCCACATGTTTTTTTACAATTACTTATATGAAATATATAATATAACTTTTATTATTTTTTGAAATGGTAGGTTATTTTAATTTGCCAATAAATTATTCAACCGACAGCTAAAGATTAAGCATGAAAATTGCTTTAAGAGTTTTAATATTGAAAAGTACACCATGTGCTTATTGAAATAGGGTTTCAATTTCTAACGTATTATACATAATGCAGTAATTCAATATTCATGGTCTGTTTGTTGAAATGCATGTAGTTGGCCTAGTTTATTAGAAGCTAATCAGCATGTTTAAGTACTTATTGTCATGGAGTAAATCAAATTACAAGCTAATTTTCACGGTGTTTTATTACAATATCAATCAGTTTTCTGTTTTTCCGATACTGTGTGATTCCAAATATGTTCGGGATGCCAGATATTTTACGAAATAAAGATTTTAATAGGCTACATGACTAATTTTCATTAATGGTATCAATCGATCAGGTTTGTTTTTAGGATCAAATGTCTATATGGAACTCATTGCATTAAAGTAATACAAAAGTTAGAAATGATAGTCAAAGACCGTACTTCACTCGCGAAACGCTCCTAACAAATTGATATATGAACGTGACGTCACGGTCACATAGAGCCCATCTTGAAGTATGGACAAAACAAGAAAATTACGTTGAAATATTGCGTTTATGTATATATAGATGGTCAACCAAATCTTGTCAGTAGAAAAAGGCGCGAAATTCAAATTATCTATGGCACGATATCCCTTCGCGCCTACATTTTTCAAATTTGCCGCCTTTTTCTACTGACAAGATTTGGTTGACAATCTATAATTGCTTTACAATCTTTTTTTGGATAAAATATATGGAATCAAATGGTACCCTTACTTTTTTTCTTTTTGGAAGTAAAAAAAAAAACTTTAATTTTGAAACTTTCAGGTCCTGTGTTTTTGTATTACTTCCATATGGGTATTATTTTAATATCCACATTATTGTGATAAATTGCTCATTTGCTATACCTACTATTATACTAGATTTTGTTATCAAATTCAACAGTGTCCTTATCAGGGATGTTGCGGATGCCGATTTTTTGACATCCGCGGATGCGGATGCGGATTTTTAAAGGCTCACATCCGCGGATGTCAAGATAGTACCATAAAAAACGTCAGTTATTACATTTTAGTAATTTTTATTTCAAAAAACCGGCCAAGTGCGAGTCGGACTCGCGTTCCAAGGGTTCCGTACATTAAGTCCCACTCACGCTTGACTGCTCATTTCTAATAGGTTTTTTTGGTTAACGACTAAATTACCTAGCAGTCTAGCACTTACGCCGATGCTAAGACGTTCCTGTACCGACCTGTTCCACATCCGCATTAAATCCGCATCGATTTTATGCGGATGCGGATGTTGAAAATAATGCGGAAGTTCCGCGGTTGCGGATGCGGATGCGGATATTCGCAACATCCCAGTACGGTTACCATCAGTTTGTCACTGACATAAACGCCGTCGAGAACGTAATTTACTTTCTATACATCTCGCTCGCACTCGCATATTAGTGCAAACGGGATGTATAGAAAGTAAATTACGTTCTCGACGGCGTTTATGTCAGTGACAAACTGATGGTAACCGTACTGGTCCCTATTGTCTATACAGGCGGGCAAGCTGAAAAAGCGCACGCTGGAGCCGACTCCCCCGGCAGACTCGGGGCTCGGCATGAACGTGCGCTCCGGCACGCTGATCGCGTTCATGATCCTGCTGATGCTTTTCTCCGTGCACTGCACCTGGGCCACGTCCAACGCATACTCCAGCCCCAGCATCGTGCTGGCCAGCTACGGGAACGACGGGTACAGTTCAACAATATCCATCGGCAATCCTTAAGAGCCAACAGGAGTGGTCATTTCTCCATACAAACGTACTCGACTGTTTCCTCCGTGGGTTTTGAAGCTAGAGCAATGATTTTTTTCAACACAGATTAATATTGTCAATATGTGTGTTGGACCGTTTTGCTTTTTTTGATATTTTTGTTTTTTAAGGCGCTAGAGCCCTTCAAAAATGGCCAAAATGGCCTAATTGACTATGCCGCAATGAGAGGCGTGCGATTCAAAACTGATATCAATTAGTCAAAAAAGCAAAACGGTCCGACACAGATAATCTCATTATCATTTAGATTTACAAATTTGGTTACGATTGGTTAAGTTTTGGAGGAGGAAACAGTCGAGTACGAAACCACGATTTTTGAGATTTTTACGCAGGATTTTTCGCCTTGTCCTTATCGCACTAGTTTTAGGAGCCGCTTCCGTTAGCGAGACGGGTATATTTACCTAAAATATTTAAATCTTAGCTCCTGTTGGCTCTTAACCATCATCATCATCTTCCTCGCGTTGTCCCGGCATTTTGCCACGGCTCATGGGAGCCCGGGGTCCGCTTGGCAACTAATCCCAGTAATTGGCGTGGGACTAGTTTTTACGAAAGCGACTGCCATCTGACCTTCCAACCCAGAGGGTAAACTAGGCCCGTATTGGGATTAGTTCGGTTTCCTCACGATGTTTTCCTTCACCGAAAAGCGACTGGTAAATATCAAATGATATTTCGTACGTAAGTTCCGAAAAACTCATTGGTACGAGCCGGGGTTCGAACCCGCGACCTCCGGATTGCAAGTCGCATGCTCCTACCGCTAGGCCACCAGCGCTTCATCGTCAATCCTTAACCATAGAGAAAAAAAAACATAGAGTGCTCACTCCGTACATCAGTTTTAGTGCCAAAAAGACTATTAGCATTTAGCATCGAGTAGCGGAACTATCAGTACTGCTACTTGACAATAGATGTAGCACCGACCGGAAAGTCTTATGCTGTTGAGATAAGACTTTCCGGTCGGTGCTACATCTATTGTCAAGTAGCAGTACTGATAGTTCCGCTACTCGATGCTAGATGTAGACACTGAAATTAATAGTCTAACTGATGTATGGAGTGAGCACTCTTGTCTTACTATATTTCTCTATGCCTTAACTAATGCTGAAGTCAAGCGATTACTAAGGACCAGTTGCAGCAACCACATTTGACAGACCGATCAACGTCAGCCGGCGCGCCCCGGCGCTTTACTATGACACTTTCCATACATAAAAATTTAGCGAACTCTTTAACGATACGAACACTTTAGTGCAACCGACCCTTAGATAGGCGGAGCATCGTAATTGATTATGAGAATTAATGCATTCAGTCGTTTTGCTCGCCTAAAACGGTGTCAGTTACTTCGTTGATTGCGTCCGACGTTTAATGGCCCTTTAACGATTCATTGTTATTAAGTTGTATAATTTTATTTTAGTTCACGCAAAATCCTGGACGATTTCCGCGAAGCTTACGGTTGGCTATCACAGAACACCGCTGAAGACGCGAGAGTCATGTCCTGGTGGGATTATGGTTACCAGGTATTTATTACTTGAATTAATTGCACTTTAAATTGTACTCTACGGTTTTATTATGTGGGTTATAATTATGTTGTCGATTTGACGACCGGTCTGGCCTAGTGGGTAGTGACCCTGCCTGTGAAGCCGCGGTCCTGGGTTCGAATCCCAGTAAGGGCAAATATTTGTGTGATGAGCACAGATATTTGTTCCTGAGTCATGGTTGTTTTCTATGTATTTAAGTATTTGTATATTATATCTATCGTTGTCTGAGTACCCACAACACAAGCCTTCTTGAGCTTACCGTGGGGCTTAGTCAATTTGTGTAAAAAAAATGTCCATTAATATTTATTATTTATTTATTTACTTGTAGATAGCAGGCATGGGAAATAGAACAACTCTAGTCGATAACAACACGTGGAACAATTCTCACATCGCGCTAGTCGGCAAGGCCATGGCGAGTAATGAAAGCGCCGCTTATGAAATAATGACCATGTTGGACGTAGACTACGTTCTCGTGATATTTGGCGGTGCCATTGGCTACTCCGGCGATGACATCAACAAGTTCATATGGATGGTCAGGATCGCAGAAGGAGAGCACCCTAAGGATATTCATGTATGTTATGATCGAATATTCAACCTTATTTGTATAGGCACAAGGTGTTTGATGACGATTCTCACTTTTTTTAATGTTTCAGGAAGCGGACTATTTTACAGAGAGAGGGGAATACCGAATAGATTCTGAAGCATCGAAAACGATGTTAAATTGTTTAATGTACAAGTTATCATATTATAGGTGAGTATTTTTTTTTTAATTCTAAACTGAGAACCTCGAACCATTTTTGCAGATTTTAAGTTTCAGATAGATTTCGATTCTGGAACCTTGTGAATAAAAACAGCATTTATTTTTTCTTGTTATACTCGTAAACTTCGTTTTTATATCGTGTGTAGGCTGCACAAAAGGGTTTTTTGCTCTAGTGCATAAAGTAAAATTTCTCTTTGATTATCATAATGGGCCATAGCACACTAACAAAGGTTACAGCGTAAAATGTACCTTAATATATTCTAATAAAGTTTACTATTGCTTTTTATATAAAATAATTGTGGTGGTCAAAAACTACAGACCCTCATAGATCTAGCAATAGAGTCAAAAACCGTCTCTCTACTAAGAATATACAGGCTGGCCCATTTAGATCGGTCAGTATGGGAAAATCTGAAACTATAAGACATACGACGATCTCTTCTTCGGAACCATGTCATCGATTTTAGTAACAAGAAAAACTGCATTCATTCATTTAATTTTTTTTTATGTAAAATGTGTTGAAAAAAATGGTGGCCATTTCGAAAACATACTAAAATAAATTAAAGGATATGAATACAATGCATTTTATTCATTTCAGACATCATGTTTCATAGTAACATTTACTGCTTAAGACCTACACAATCGATATCTAAATAGAAATAATTTTAGATATTTTTTTTCAAAACGTCCGGGTTTGATTCCCGAGCTGAGTACCCTTTTTTTTAATGTATGAATGCAGTTTTTCTTGTTACTAAAATCGATGACATGGTTCCTAAGAAGAGATCGTCGTATGTCTTATAGTTTCAGATTTTCCCATACTGACCGATCTAAATGGGCCACCCTGTATAGATGGTCAAACAGATCTTGTCAGTAGGAAAAGGCGGCAAATTTGAAAAATATAGGCGCGAAGGGATATAGTCCCATAGAAAATTTAAATTTCGCGCCTTTTTCTACTGACAAGATTTGCTTGACCATCTATAAAACCTTTTGCGTTGGCGTGTGTCAGATATGACAGCGGCGGCAGCCCGCCGGGCTACGACCGGACGCGCGGCGCGCTGCCCGGCCACCGCGGCTTCCGCCTCACCTACCTCGAGGAGGCCTACACCACCGAGCACTGGCTAGTGAGGATATACAGGTATACATACATTGTGTCATACTACTACGACCGGACGCGCGGCGCGCTGCCCGGCCACCGCGGCTTCCGCCTCACCTACCTCGAGGAGGCCTACACCACCGAGCACTGGCTAGTGAGGATATACAGGTATAGTAGTAGTAGTAAACTATTTATTGTACAAAAAGACATATTAAAAAAAAAAATAGTAAGAAGTACAAAGGCGAACTTATCCCTTTGAGGGATCTCTTCCAGTTAACCTTTGAGTAGATGAGAGGAGAAAGTGAAAAGAGGGTGACAAATGCAGCAAAATGTACAACAAGGTACCAGAAAGATAAAGGATATAAATACATACAAAATGTATAGGATAAACATACATATATTACACAAAAAGGAATGGGGAAAATACACTAAATATTGGAAAGAATTAGAAAGATATAAAGCAACTATACAATAGAAATATAGACAAATTAATCAGTCAGATCAGATAGCCATAGCTTCTTTAACCTCTCCTTGAACGACGCAACCGATTGTGCCACATACATGTGTGATACTATTTTAAGTAGTTTTTAAGAAATTATCAGGTAAATTTCATTCACCTACTCACCCAGCCGTCCCTATTCACGCCGGTTGACGGTACTTTATTATCAAAGATTCATTGATTGTATTAATATATTTTAAGCAAATGTATCTATTTGTCTCCAGGGTTAAAAAACCGGACGAATTCAATCGTCCGCGACTGCCGTTAGCGAAGAGGACGATTTCTACATCCAGTGGTTTATCCAAAAAGGTAGGCTCATTTCAAACAGATATTGCCTAAAAAATACGTTCTTTTCAATTTTTATAGCACAAATTTGATCTTTTTAAGCGAGGCTATTCCTCCGTAAGACATACGATGACATGTCGTATATACTGGACTAAGCTAAGCCGATGTAACTATAAAACTATGCGTGATTTTGTCACATTAGAACAACTCCATTTTACGCTAGTCAATCGTTAAGGTCCCTATATACATTACTTGATGTGAAAGTCTTTAGTCGTTGATTGGCAATCAGCGATAGTGTGCCGTAGCCCGTAGCTGTGTGTTTTACTAGTGTCCGACCGAAACCGGACTTTTTCCCGAAGCCGAAACTGATTTTGCTCTAGTGTCGGCCTAAAACCGGATCTTTGACCGAAACATTATTTTTATACCGAACCCGAAACTTCGGTCGGGCACTAGTTTCTACTGAGTATTACAATTTGTCCGTAGAACTTGGACTCACACACTTTGATAGACTGACTCATACTACACTACTCTGACTGACTATAGAGTCGGTGTCACTGAGTGCTACATAATATTGTTCCCTTTTTGTCGAACTATTTCCTGTAGTAATATAACAAGTGTTAATTTGTATTCTGAGCTCGTTTTCCATTGTTATAGCAACCGCTATCAGTAGCAGAGTCGGACACGGTACCGTATAGTACTTTTTAGATGTCCATGTCGTGTTGTTACTGATGTTGTGCATGTATTATTTTAATCGTTGTTGTTATTGTTGAAGATTTTAGATGTTTTGAAATAGAAAGCTTACTGTTTCTGTTCTACACCGGTATAAAGTGTTAGATTTAGGAATGTGTCATCTTTCATCTTGATATTCTTTTGTTGTATAATTAAATTAGATATTCAAACAACTATACAGGGTGATTCAGGAGACGTGAGCAGGATCAAACATACGCATACAGTAAGTTATAAACAACTGTTTCGTACCAGTATTTGTGAGATTAACTTTAATTTAATTTATACTGTTTAAAAAAAAGTTTTAATTTATTTACGACATTTATGGTCACCCTCTTTGTTTTATCCATAACAAGTGCCAAATGAATGTCATCGGAGTCTGGTTACTTTTGAAAAATAGTATCTGACTCAAGTCTGACATTTTATTTTCTTCATACTCAAAGTGTTGTCATAACGGTTAAAAAGGTTTTATCTTTGTTAATTTAATGTTGTAGGGTATCCATTTGTAGATAATTAAATTTGTCCTTACCAAAAAGTATAACAACAGAAAAAAAGCGTGACTGTTTCACTTAAATATTGTGGTTAACTATCCTTTTACGTTTACTGGTTGGCTTAGTCCTGCTCACGTCTCATGAATCACCCTGTATGTTGCACATCGCTTCATTTTAAATGTTATATGCACCGTTGTTCAGTTTAGTCATATGATATTCCTGAGAGAATTGTAACTGCATCTTGGTTTTCCAATATATGAAACGGTGAAGTCAATAAAATGTGTATACAGTCAACAGCAGAAGTAGTAAAGCATTCATATGTACAAGCCTTAATATCTTGGCAACATAGTCATATGTGTGTACTTTTGCCGGTGTCTGTACATAATAAACACTTGAACGCATTGCATGATGAATCATTAGAAGCTATTTTCTGTATGTTGCATTCAAAGGGCTGAAGGGTTTTGATTGTTATTCGTTATTAAGACTTGTTTTCTTACAGACTTCACGAAGAAGAAAAGGTCTCCTAAAGAATAAGCCCACGGTCGTCAAGGGCAAGAAAATAGGCCGACTGGAGTGACGCGGAGCTCGCCGCAACACGAGGTCGTGACTCCGCATCAGTGGTAATCTAGGAACCTCTATATCGTCTTGCAATCCCTTCAACTTCAATATTTACGTATCAGAACGAACCGAGTAATCTTTGAATTGCCCATATGCCGAAACCACCTGCATTTAAACGTTATTAACGATTGAATGCATAATTAATTATGTTTTATGAGGTAACGTATGACGGAGTTCTCCATTGCTCGGTTTTATATTTAATACATTTAGAATTTTAGAATCTGTTTGGTTATCAATCTATCTCAAATCATATGTTGGTATAACTAAATGGCGTGTTATAAGAATTCATAACTTTGGTCGTACCTATTTGTCTCAGGGGTTTCAATATTATGTATGTAATAATTATTTGTTTTCGAAGACAATAAGTATGTTCACCAATTATGTAACGTGTATAATGTATTGTATAATGTTCGACGGTCTAGTTGTATTTTAGGAGAGATAGATAGGTAGATTCAATAATTTTGTTACTGAGATTAGAAGAAAAGACATTGAAGACGAATGTTAACTCGAATTACTTTTAGGCATCATTCTGGGCTAATAAGCTTAGAATAAATTTAAAAGTGGTAAAATTACTGCCTTAGGTGAGACTCGTCATGAAAACACGGCCTGCGGATAGAAGTTCAAGTACAAGTCTCGCACAAGGCAGTATTTTTTCCACTTTAAATTTATTCTATGCTTAATAGCATCGTTCGCAGACGTTTCTGCTTGTTAAAAGTTAATTCATTCTGGGCTAGTTAGTATAGTTCCTTCTTATGTAATGCGGATTGCGTGGGCGACATTATTTAATAGAGTTAGGGTGTTTCGAGGCCAAACTACGCGAGCTGAATATGTAAGTATGTAATACCAATTACCCACAAATACATACCTTTTAAAATGATTCCTCTGAAATGTATTCGTACTCGCGCAGTGTACAGTCGACGTCAAAGAGAAATTTACAGCCAAAGTAACAAAAAAATGTTTACACGACCTAAATGCTATGACAATAAAGTCGTGTAAATAATTTTTTGTAACGTTAGTCGTAAAGATCTCTTTGACGTCGACTGTACACTTCAAAGACACCTGAAGGTGTATCTCGGTTACGGCGAGTGCCACGAGACCTTACCACTGATGTAGCTAATGTTTGACTGACACCAATTATCTATTTACTTAGTCCATTAGATGAATATTTCTTAATATTTGATTTCGGCACTGGGTGCGTATGTCATGTTTTCAAGACACGATGTGGTAACAAATAATAATGTGTTTGAGGTTCTAAAGCATTTGGTGCTAAAACTGCATTTACTCGAGTGAGACACTAAAATTAATTTATGTAATTTTTTATTCACATTAATCTTTTTTTCCTCTATCCAATTTCATTGTGCAACGGGTTGTAAAAGAGGAATCCAGATATCTGAAAGAAATGAGATAGACCCCGAAGTCCGTATGTGTATACTATCTGAGTATTAATTTCGACCCTCTCGACTTGCCTACTGCCATGCTTTGGGCTTACACGTCAAATTAGCCAATGGTATGTAAGTATATCGATTACGTGACTATTGTATGAATATGTTTAAGGTTTTGTTTTTATTTTATCCTCTAAATCACATCGTGTCGCGTCCGATCTGAACAATAACCGACGAGTGCACGTGTGAACATATCCTTAGATCAGTCTTATTTGTTGTATTATCTGTAGTTCTATAAATTACAGAAGGCACTCGACTCGGCAGGAGCTTGCTCATACAGTGATGTTTAATACGAGTATAGGATATTTAATACGGTTACGCAAATTTGACCAATTGAATAGAAACAAATCCGTTGTCGTTACGCGTCCTTTGATCGTACGCATGGCTATTTAACGGTCTTTGAATTAATTTTATTTTGAACACATTATGAACACTTATTTAAACATACTGTGTGAGCGAGTCGTAACATCGGACGCTTTGAAAACTGAACGATCTATAGTGAGAACGTCGGCAGTTCAAAATAAATTATGTATTTATGTCTGTCATTACTATGAACGTCCATTTGTAATATTTATGATGATCGATATAGTTATTTTCGATACAAGTGCGAAAAAGAGAAAATTCGAAACGAGTGACGATAAATTAAAACACGACCGAAGGGAGTGTTTTAAATCGACACGAGTTGCGAATTACCTATTCGCACGTGTATCGAACAACGTTTTACAGTATATATGGCACTTTAAAGTTTAGACATATGCACGAAAAGTGCTATTTTACGCACTAGTGCGGAAAAGTAGCCCCATATGTACTGTAAAATAGTTTACATTATAATTAGTGTTCTACTTGTTTTATTCCCGATTGCGATGCTTTTTTGTTTTGCTAGGCTACTCCTCACGTCGGTACTTATCGCTACTAAGGTCGCGTTATATGCACAGTATGCACGAAACTTGACACTTTCCAATTCAAAAACTATTGTTGCTATTTGTTGTCTACCAAAGTATGAATATTATAAGAATAACTTATGGTTATCAATAAGTTTGTAATCTGTAATCTGGTTTCTGTATTACCTACTAATATCATTTATTTGATGGTTGCTTTCGGGCCCTTAAGCGAGAGGTGTTATTTTGATTTTATTGTTGCACGACACTATTGTTTTCGTAGTCTGACAGAGTTTTATCGATCTGTAGGAGAGATATCTAGTGCTCTATTATGTTTTTAATAAACTGATGGAGACGATATTTTGTTTCACTGCTTATTTTCCTGCAAAGACATCCGCCATTGACCCTCTTTTTCTAATTATAGTAAAAAAATAAAACGTTTATTCACAAATCTTGCTTACAACCAATTACATATATTCTTCTGCCAAACCACAGAGTGGTTTGATGGCAGACGAGGCTCCTTTACGTTTATGCAAGCTAGGTAGTTGATATAAACTTAACCCTTTACCGCATGCGCAGCCCTATATGGCAGTTATATATATATTTTTTACTATTAAAGTTCATTTTTAAACATATACTTTTTATGACATGAAGTAAGGGGTTAACTGTATATTTTTAGCGTAATCGAACGAGCGAGCGAAGCGAAGTGAAGTTCTTACATTCAACTTGGAGCACACGGCTGGCTAGGGGCACGTCCCGGCATTTCGATGTTTTTAAGCTGAACTATTAGAGGATAGTTTGATACACAATAACTTAAGTAAATTTGTTCTATATAAATGAAATTGGGTAAACGTGTAGTGGAGGGCATTATATTTTAGCCATTAAATTATCAGCAGACTCGATCAAGCGGTTATTGAACTAGAAGAGCTTAGAAGGCTAAAAGCTATTTGTGAGGGGTCTTGCTATTCTGGGCATCTTTTTTGCAAAAAAGTATGGTCGAGTTTGGTATCAAATGAAAGTGCTCGGCTTACACATTTATAATATAGTTTTTAAAGTAAAGTAAATTCTTTATTTGCATTAAATTTACAATTTTAAAATAATGATCTAACATTTTGGCGAACCGCGAGTTCTCAGTTCGGGGCGAACTACTAGTTATATTATATTCGATTTTGAATAATAATTTAAGATCTCATCTGTAATATTCTCAGAAAACCCGTTATTATTATAGACGACGCCTTTTTGAATAAAAAAACCTTGAATTTATCGCACGCTACGTCATTATTTCCCAGAGCTTTAGACACTTACCTGACTAGTTGGGAGTAAGGTAGACGCCCTAGTGCTCGACCTGTTAATGACGATAGATGACGCCCTGCTTTCACCTGCTCGACAATGACTTAAGTTTAAAGATGACATGTATTGGGAAAGTGGAGAGTACGAGATCGTCTACCTTGCTGTAACATCGAATTCTTATTGTCAAGTAAGAAGGGCTTTCGATGCTTTGTATGTTGGGTCGTCGTTACGGACAAATAAATGGGTAATAATGTCTGGGATGTAAAGAATAAAAACAATTTGACAAAACCTTCACCATATATTTATTAATAAAGACAATCTAAAAGATCACTTAATAGTTCGTCTTAAAAAATTAGTTACCCTAATAAATTTATCAATATATATAATAGAATTTTATTTTATTACTTATTGTTTCAAGGATATGCGAAATTGTGAAAAGTCGCTCAGCAGGGAGGGACAGGGCTGGAGCTTACTCATCGTTGTTCTTTACGTTACGATCATCACATTTATTGAATATAACAATGAATCTAGTTATACGTAGTACACTTACATCTTCTCGAATACCTATTTAATCTAAATGCTTAATAAAGGTTAACGACCTAAGTGACTACGCGAAGAATTGTGCTAATCTAAAAACGTGTCTACAAATGTTAAATAGTAGTTCAAAGACTTTTGTAATTTACAGAACGTTCAAAATCACAACACAGAGTGTAATATCAATTATCGTGCAGTTGGCACGTGGGTTCCCCTACGGTATTATATGTTACACGGGTACGTATTACGGAGCACGGCGCGGCGGCGCGGCCGACACGTCGAGGCATCGTCGCGAGACGGTGCCGCCAACGTGCCGGTATGCGCGCCGCCGCGAGCCTTACACTCTTTATTCGATACAAAATTAGAAGAATATATATTCATTTAGACTTATAAAATATTTACTATAGTAACATTTCACATTTTTTTTTGTTTTTGACACAAATACTGAAATACATTTACAATGCGTACCGCATTCGGGACCATAGAAAACAAGTAGATAGAACAATTACTAAGAGATTATACATTGTAGGAGTCCATTAAACTAAGAAAACATTTAGTGACACTATAACATTTGGTAGTTTTGAACGCGAGCGCTGTTTCGTCTGTCCGTTCGGTTGGTTGCTGTGCAGTAGTGTGTCTTGTATAATTAGGTGCCTATTTGTTCATCTAAGCTACACTTCACGAAATTGACTTGACATCATTATTGTTTTACTTCATTGCTACTATTCCTGATGCAACTAGGTACTAAGAGGCTCGGTGGAAATCTCTAGACAGGGAAGCGGTCGTCGGCATGTCTTTCGAACGTTCCTTCCTAGGCCTGTGTTTATTAATATTTAAATTTAATTTCTAGAATATACTTTCGATAAACCGATAACGATTTGTTAGTAAAGATGAAACAAACCGACCCACCCGCCTGGCACCCTGCGCGCGCAGGGTGGAGGTGATGGATCGTACAAATAAATGCAAATTTCCAGTGCTTATTCTTTGTGTCTGTTCAAAAATAACAGAAAACAAAAATAATTATTATACTAAAATAAAATCGTAAGGCACTTCTATATTTAAGTTGAAATAATATAGTTCAATTGTCGTCCTTATAATTTAATCTTAAGTAGACTTAGCGAAGTTTGTTTGAATAAGTACTTGAGTAGGTAGGTAGGTACCTACAGTAGATACAGAATACAGCGCGCGGCTCCTACCGTGGCCGCGACGGCGTATCTCGGGATACGTAATGTAAAGCTACACCCTGACTAGTATGACGAGTTGCACATGGAATGGGTTAGTGACTCGGTGATGATTAAACAGTAATAAATCATAATAAACGTAGAACATATAATATGTATAATTTTATATTTTTGTGAAATTAACGCATAGACTTCTTACTAGAGAGTACCTTTCAGTCTTAATAGCTAAGAGTATTGTTAAATTATTTCTGGAGGGACTTTGTCTTCAATAAATTGTAATTTTATGTAGTAGACCTATCTCCGGTACGATAAATTTAATTTGAAAAAATATTAATTATTTACATAATAGCAAGTTTTATGACTTAATTTGTTTTATGAAAATAATACTCTGAATGCCGACAAATAAAGAATATTTCGTAGCGTACTCTGTTCTATCCGATATCACTAGTCGTGAATAATTGAACCCTCTCGCTATTATAAAATAACCGGCATATATTCATAGCGATATCGAAGTATTTATTCATTTACATCTGGAGTTTTACTTAAAGCCTCGCCTTAGTCTAAAACAACAATTCTCTGATGCAATTCTACGTTGATCATTCAACACTCTGTCCTAGGTATATTTAATATAATTAATCTAAATTTGGCATACTTATTTAGTCTAGTCACAAATCGTTTTGGCAAATGTTTGGCATAGGTACATTACAGAACGTAAGTGAGAGCAGAGAACCGCCCAATTACGAGCTTGTTCGTTTACACAACCAAATGATCACGAGTATGTGATGCGATATAATGTAATACAGCCTACCGAGACGCGGCGCGGGCGCGAGCCGCTCGCGACGATTACAGCTAATGCAGCGGTTACACGTACCTACACCGCGCAGATAAAGAAACTCTTCGAGGCGCCCTCTGGCCACTTCAGGTACTCATGGAAGGAAAACGAATATCCAGTAAACTTTCAGAAGAATAAATTCACATCTCAATGTTCGTTACGGGACTAATCCCACAATAAATTATTTCCAAGAATCGAGTTATAATCATAATACTGTCAGCGTTATACGCCTTTCATTTACTCCGTAATGTTAAACGTTAATCTAAACAGTGAAGTGTTAATAATATCAATAAATAATTCGAAGGTATTAACATGTCTTTTATAAGGAATATTGCCCCAAAATTAATATTGAGTCGGTTGTTAAAAGTACTTTCGGAAGACAACAGTAAGTCGATCGAGGAGGTCACAACCGCAAAATATTACGTTAGTAAGAGGAGCCGTCGAGGGTCGCGGGCCGCGGACCTACGAGTGGACACATCGAGTCGGTACATAGAGTAGGCTTGAGCAACGACATTATTGCCCGATTTGTACATTCCTTCAAACGATACAGTACCTACAGAGCTCTGAAACAACAATACATATCACAACACGGATCTACACGTATAATATAGAATTACATTACATTAATTTATAGAAAAAATTACTACAATCAAAAATTAACTATTCAAATATTAAATAATACCATTATAGAACAATCAATAAGGAACTATTCAATAAGTTATCAACATAAAATATAGAACATTTGAGCATTTTAATAATATTTGTGTAAAAAAATATTAGTATCCCTCCATTATTTTTCTTCTGTGAACGAGCAAGTGGAATGAACAGAGATGCGAGCGCGCGGCGACGCGAGGCCGAGCGGGCACGAGGCCGGGCGCCTGCGATCTCTCCTCTAGATGTGCATCGCGCCAGTGTAAGACACATAATCACATTTTAAATATATCATCAATATAATTTTCAATTTCAAATCAAATTGATATCATATTTTTTAAATCTGAACATGGGTCCAAGTTGAGCGATGGGTATCGGCACGGATGCTGATTTGATACAGTTCTCTTATCGTTATCTAAACCTGAGTGGCGTGAGACTTTAGTGCCCTTAATTATGTCTAACGCGACTAGAACAAAACTTAAACGAATGACTAAGAATAAATAACAACGAGATGAGCAAACAAGCAAACGTAATTTAATGAGCTGAGCTCGCAATGAAATGAAACGGTCGAGTAAGACGAGGTAGTGTAGTTACTACACGATTAGTATCACACTCGAAGTTGTAATACTTTTATAGTTCCATTATCATTCAAATAGAGCTCAGCGGCGCCGGTCTTAGCGGCGTCCGCGCTGAGCTGTTATATCTCTATGTACAACATCACACTTGCAAAGTCACATTTAGAAGTCGTAGTGTCTTATAAAAAACTTTACGAAGAACTATCTATGTATCAATCGTTATACAAAATATCTTTCTGCGATCTCTTCAAGCTTAGCAATAGGAGAATTTCGAATAATTAGTATTTTTTAAGCTAATCGTTCAGTTTATCCAAGCTAACTCTTTTCTAGCTACTAGCCACTACGTCGCTCTCAACTAGATCACTTTTTAATTTATCTATAATTCTATTTAATTTGTAATAATTATAATAAATGCTTAAACAATTTAGCATTTTGTCCTCGGAGCGCGCGAGGCCGCCTCGCGGTATATGGCATCGCTAGGGCGCAGGCCGGGGCCTGCTCGCCGGTATCGGCGGAGTAGAGCACAGACACTGAGCGAGGCGCGAGGCCGAGCGCGAGTTAGTCGCCGGGAGTGACAAGGGGTCGGTTACAGAGAGTGCGCGGGCGGTTTGCATTGGTAATCAGCAGTCGCGTGCCGCTCGTCGGATCGCTCGACCTTTTCATAAGGCTTTTCGAGTTTGGGCCGTTTTGGCTCGGCGTCAAGTGGCCGGTGCGACTTCATGTGTGCGCTACGACTTTTTACTTTGTTAAATACTCTGAAACATAACAGGGTACACTATTAGAGACGGCGAAAGAAGATGGGAGTAAAAATGGTAAAAACAAAAACATGAAGCGGTAGTGCGGGAAAGCAAAGCCGGAAGCATTAGTCTTACAAAATAACTTATATACATACACTGTTAATACACGAAAGCCTCTCAAATATAGGTAATACCTAACATTATTAAGATAAATAAAATATGTATTTATGTGCTATATTTTCCTACGCGATGGACATACATTCTGTAAGTATTTTTTTCATATTATTTAATAAAAATACATTCATCATTTGATATTTACAAAGATCGATGTTATATCTTTCAGAATACTTACAAGTATGACTGAACAATTAAAAGTACTATAGGTATAATAAACAATTATATGTATGTATAATGTTGAAGTTATGCAAACATTAATTCGACATGCATGCAACCAACATCGATAACACCGCTAGAGTCCGGCCCGGGGGTCCCCACAACAACGTCCGCCGGGCTCGGCTGTAACCTAACTAACATAACATTTTCATTCACCAAGTTGTAAAAACTATTGATTAAATTCTTAACTCATGCACAAAAGGCAATTTAGGTGCAACCTAAACAAAGATCTCGAACCGATCGAATAGGGCACAGGTCGGTTCAGTCGTTTGAGTACGAAACTTTATAAAACGTCTTAAATACGTCCGAGGCGAAAAGTGAAGAGGTTACGTTCCACGTAAATTGCGTTTGCGCGTGTTCAGTATCGACGTCGCATGGAAGCAGTGGCGGCATTGGCTCCGGCATGGACTTACTTCCCGCAGATCTTGCAGGGGAATTCCTCGCCGTCGAAGGGCGTGGGCGACGCGCCGGCGGCGGCGCACTCGGCCGGCGGCTGACCCTGCGTACAACTCGCACGTTAGCACACACTTCACTCACCAACTCTGAACACTAATTGGGACGCGATTTTGGCGCTGCTTACTTGTGTAGACAACTGCTGTTCCATGTTCCAGCTTCTCAAGTACAGCATCTTGTAGTCTTTGGTAACTTTCTTCCAGAAATAGTAGAACTGTACGCACTGTTTCGAGTCTTTGGTTCTTATCTGAAAATGATAAATATGCAACTTTATGCGTGACGTCGAAATACCTCGCATAGGTATTTTAATGGTTTTAACAAGAAATGCCTCAAAACGAATGTAACCTGTTTCAAATAAAAGACAAAACAAGTTGTATTTTTGACTATACGAAGCAGTTTCGTTACATACCGGGAGTCCGATTCAGATTTAACCATTATTTATTATAGTTTTGACATGACCTTGATGATCGTTCGCATTGCATCGCATTTCGTATGCACCAATCAGCGTGAGCGTTCTTCAAGGTTCTAGTTCAAAACCATACCTAACAAATTGTTAAGACGAAAGTGAAAGACAGCGCAAAATCGCCTTTCCATACAAACGTAGTCCTCATTTTCCTCTCTGGATATTACCATTATTGAAAATATCCTGACATAATTTTATGCATAATTGTATATCAACCACAGCTATCTGATAGGGGCATATCAGACTTTTCTCGAAATGTAATACTAATAAAGGTTCGGAGCATTTTAAAGTTTGTTTCGAAGTTTTTTTTTCTCCTAATTCTTATAGTAATAAAAAAAACATACGAAGAAGCATAGATATGTTTAATATACAGGGTGGTCCAAACCTTGACGTCCAAAAATTTTGTTTAGATTCCTCACGTCGTGGGCTATCAGAATATACCCCATGTATGTTAGCCGATTTTTCGTAGTTTTCGAGTTATGATTTTTTAAACTTTTAACTATTGTTATGAAATTCCGGACAAAAAAATAACTGCGTTCCCGTTGCCAGGGAGGTGTTGGGATTATACTGAGCAACTTTTACTATGGGACCAACCCCGAAATCGCGAAAAATAATTTGGCTGTTTCATACATTTTGGCTGGTCCAATTTTCTATGGAAGGGTAAATTGTTTTCGTATATTCATATCAATATCCAGAGAGGAAAATGGGGACTACGTTTGTATGGAGAGTCTTTATCGGGCTCCGGGAAACCCTTGTTATTGCCTATCACGAAGCGCTACGACCGTAGCCTAGCGGTGAATGCGTGCTACGCCGTAGCCGTAGCATTTTGTTATGTAGCGTAGCGTAGGCTACGGTCTCTTCGAAGACGATTGTGATAAATTTTAGTTGTCAATTAAATTTCAACTTCATTGGGTCCGATTCGGATTTTGTAATAGACATCTATTAGACATCGCCAAGATACGATAACGATATCTTTAAGATCTAACCTTTCAAATTTGACATTTCCGCGATTCTGGAGATACTCTTGAACGATTTCCACAAGATATTACTTAGAGATCTAATTCACATCTAATAGATATCTAACACGATCTATTTTAAAAGTGACATTGGTTGCCCGAATTGCGGTGCTCAAGAGAACTAGTTGAAATCTAAACTATAACGTATGTATCTAGAATGGATCTAGTACGTGTCGTCTCTTGTGAATATCTTGAAGTTCGAATACGGCAGATTGTCTATCTCATATTCTCGCTGCGATTTTCACGTACTTACAAATTTGGTGAGGCGCGATTACCATACCATACATGTCCAACTTGTCATTAGACGGACTCACCAGCTGCGAAATCCTGTAGAAGTCCTTGTCGTAGTGACGCAGGCCAGCCAGGAAGGCCTCGACCTCGTCGGGCGCCCAGCGCGACTCGTGCTGCGCGGGCGCGGCGGGGCGCGACATGAGGCGCAGCGTGGCGGCGCGCACGTCGCCGCCGCACTCGCCCAGCACCTGCAGCGCGAACTCGCGCGTGTGCCCGCCCACCGGCATGGCCGCGCACATCGCCAGCTCCATGAACATGCGGACTGGAATGTTTAGTAATCATACATTAAGGCTCATGTAGACAGTGCGAGAACTCGCATGTGAGTTTCATTACATTGCGTTATTTGACCGGTCGGCTGAATTGACGTAACCTCAATGGCCCGCAATGTAACTAAAATCGTATACGAGTTCGCGCGCCGTCTAAATGGGGCCTTATTATGCTGCATGTGCACGACCGCCTGGTGGCTGAGGGCAACATAAGTTATGTGACATTCGTAATCTAGACAGCATATATGCGACACGATAGTCCTCCTATATAAATACCTGATTTTAGAGCGTTTTCGAAGTACCTAATGTTTTTTTAGAATTGTAAGTATTTATTAACGCAGTATATTTAATTATCGAATTAATTAGAATCGTAGTAACAGAATTTATTTATGTGTGTTTATCGCGAATATTTGTTTTTGAGTCATAGATGTTATCTATACATCTAAGCTGCATCTAAGTATGTATTTATCTATCTAAGTAGGTATGTATATCATTACCTATTAGTGACCTATTACCTAGCATAGTAGCTTTGCGTATTTTGGGGTTATCAATCCGTGTAAGATTGTCCCCAAATGATCGGAAACGAGAAAAACAATTTAGAATATAAATGATTCCGTACAATCAAATGTATGAGTGCATGTAAGGCCTGAGTCGACGCTTGAGTTGGGCGTGCAGCGGGGCGGGGCGTGCGGCGTGCATGTTAAACAAATGCAAGCGTATAGTAGCGGCCTTAGTGCACGCTGCTCAAATTACTTGTGAGCCCGACGCCACGCTGCACGCCCCGCCGAACGCTCCGCTTCGAGCGTCCACTTTCCTTACACTGAGAGTGATGACTACCTTCATTGTCATCAAGTGCGTCATTGATGCCGGGATCCCACAGCAGTTGTTCCGAAGCCCGATGCAGGTCTATCCGGTCGCTGCACATCTCCGGTATGTCCGCTTGGTGCTCCTGCCCGATGTTGATCATCGGCTGCTGGGGCTCCTCCAGCTGCGTTAGCATGTCGGTTTCCATACTTGGAAGACCTGCAAACAAACGCTACTGTTCAAATGTTTGCACTGTGGATTTATACCGACAGGGTTTCGGGCGAGTTAACAGTTATATTCGTGGTCTCAAAAGTCGCAAGTTATTATTTTTTCTTTAAAACTTTTATTTCTTTTAATTGGAAATATTGATCAAACTTTTATGAAAGTGCAGTTCTGAGATAGGTATCTCTGGATTTTGAAAATACTCATGTGAAAATACCATAAAGGGGATAATTCTGAAAAGCCGGCATATGTTGTATGAATCAAAGACTAGATACACATGGGATGTACTGTACAACACCAAACAGCAGATGGTTCGGAAATTTGATAAAAGCTCCATACCTACTCCTGATGCTAGAAAGAAACTGTAGCAAAAGGCAGCGGAAGGTTAAATAAACATGAATATAAACATGGCGTTTCGATTAAAGTTGCCAGTTTTGTAATTCGGACATTTTTTTAAATTACGGAATAACCCCGTTTGCATTTTGGTTGTATATTCATGCACCAAAATCCAAACCCAATTGACCCGTCGGATCAGAACTATTAATATTTGACTAGAAAATATTAACGGAGAAGGGACACTGACTGAATTGGCGAGTTCAATGTTGATTTTTCAGTTCAACTCTGCAATTCTGGATAGTGGGCTGCTACGTGCTACGACGAAGCTCGCGTAGTGACGCCGACGCACAGTCATGCATGTTACATTCCATTTAGCCAGTGCAAAAATAAAAAGCCTAATTAAAAATAAAATCATAATTAAATATAGGTACATTCCTTCCAGCCTTCTTCTTTCCGAACCTACAAGATCCTAATTTAGCTGCTTAGCTGGAGCGAGACCATTGAGACTAGTGCACAGTGGTGCTAAATTAAATTCATGTGTAAATAAGGATAATTTACCAGCTGTAAGTTCTACAAAAAGGCCTGGGCCTTCTCTGTCCGGCGGCAGGAGTGGCTGCGGGGTGTAGTGGCTGAGATGTCGCCGCATGCGGGTGCGGTACGGGCCCGCGGGTGACGCGCGACGCTTGCGACGCTGCGGCGACGCGGGCACGCTGCTCGGGCTTAGGAACACGGCTGGCACTGTCTGGCCTTCTATGCAAACCTGAAAATAAGTTGATTGTGTAATTGGCTAGTTTCTTATAGATAAAAAGAGCTAAATAACTTGTTAGAACGCTACCATATGGCATCTCCTTTAAACAACATATCATGCTATTATTCAAAAATAAAAAGACAAAGGGAAATGTCGCTGTACACCACCTGATCACGATCACGATTGTTACATAGCGGGAAAACCATATGCAACAATGCATGGCTGTAAGCGTACCATATCAATGAATAGTTAATGATGAGGGAAGGTTTGTTTTTAAAGGTCCATGATAAGAGCGAATAGATAAGTTGTATATATTAAAGTACCTGAAGAGAACTTGCTTCATGCTGCCATTGGTGTACGGCGTTTGTTAAAGACGATGTCGAAGGCAGGCGACTATATCGACGCGGAGGTCTTTGATTCGAGAAGTCTCGTGGACTGCTCGATAAGAGCGGGTCTTCAGAATTGAGCATTATACGGCGCGGCATAGGCGATGGTTCCATAGAGTACGCATCTAGTGATCTACATTCTTCGGGTAATACTTCCTCTAGAGCTTCTTCCACCTAAAAGAAAGACACAAATTAAAATAAGGGTATAATTGAAGGGATGTTTACAAAAACAACATTACTGCTTAGAGCGGTTGACACTTTTTTAAGAACATTATTAATCGTTTCAGGTGTCAACCAGTGTAGTCAGTTATGTTGTTTTTGTAAACATCCCTTCAATTAATAAAATAAGTATGTAATTATATCTTCTTTCAATTTAAAATAAATTACCTCTTCTTGACTTGACATTGTTGCCGTAAAGAAGGCAGCAGATAAAGGCGACGATACACGCGGCACTGTATGCGCTGGCGAATGTGCATCATGAGAAGCAGGTGGTGTCGGATACGCCAATCCAGGTGACGGTTCTGGTTGCGTCGAGTAGCTCCCGCCAGGAGATGTCGCCGTGTAGGCTAATCCAGGGGAATCTCCGGTAGAGTAGGACAGGCCCGGGGAGTTTGCCGCATAGCCAATACCCGGTGATGGTACTGGCGAGCCTCCGTGACAAGCGCCGAAATCCGCTAGTGATTCAGGGAGTGGCGAGTTCAGAACGGCTGCAAGACGTCGACTAGACGGGAAAGTAACCGGAGATCTTTCCCTAATGGACGCGGCTACCGTCGCGTAGTCCTCTAATGACGCTAGCTCTTCTAACTGTTCTGGTGTCGTCGTAAATTGGAAAGTATCCTCGTTTAGGGCGGGCGAGAAGTAGCCATCGTCAGAGTTGAAAGAAACTCCGAAAAGTTCGGGTCTAAAGGTGAACTCCTGCTGAGGTGATGATTGCCCTGGATCCGACGTCGAACGTTTCACAACCTAAAACGAAAATAATTTATCGTTAATATTCCAGAATTAACTAAACTTATAAATAGCTAATTTCATATCGAATAACGTTAGGCGGACCTTTGAATTGCCTCTCTTCAGTAGCTCGATGAGGGTGGAGTCTCTCTGCGCGGCGGTGGCAGTGGCAGCGGTAGTGTTGGACGCAACAGAGGTAGCGGGTGGGGCGCGCGGCGGCACGAACTGAGCCGCGCTGGCGGCGGGGGAGGCGGGCGACGCCGCGGCCCGCGCGGGAGCCAGCGGCGGCGGGGCGGGAGTTGCGAACCCCGCGGTCCCTGCCGTCGTATCCGTATTGCCTACACCTACAATCGGACGTGCCAATTAGCTGTGGTTACTTTTAATTGGCTGCGGTTGTCGCAACAATATTTGCAGTGCTTACTTTTGAAATTGGACCGATATATTTTATTTTTACCTGGAGAGATTGTTATTGCGCCTCGCCGGCTGATAATTTTCTCTTCTATAAGTGCTCGCACGGATACAGACGCCGTTTGTAATGGAGGTCCCGTAGATTCCTTTTTATCCATTTTTTTACTATCAGAGTCCTAAAAATAAGTAAAATCACAAAATTAAACAATAAATTAATATTTTTTAACAGTAAGTTTAAGACCTAATATCCCTTACTAAACAAATGTGTAAGTAATTCTGTCTGTCTGCTGTTACCTCATTTTGCTCAAGAGGAAAGGGGACGACTGACCGGTGCTTCATACAAACGTAAATAGTCTCCAGATTTGTCCGTAGATAGGTTTGATATAATAGGAAATATTAAACACAAATTATGTTTATTGATAATGCTATGCCTCTTCGTTTGGTTTTTTGATCATTTTAAGATTTAGGAGCGGAAAACAAATTACCCATATATATAGGTATATACAAATTTTTAAAAGCTTCCAACTCTTATAATAATTAATAAATCGACAAAAAACAAAGCGAATAGGTATAGCTATGGTTAATATACATTAAATTGTGTTTAAATAGATATTTTCTATAATGTCAATACTGAGGAAGTAAAATGGGGACTAATTTTCATTTTCGGTCGTCCACTGTCGTCTTAAACCGCTAAACAGACTAGATGAAATTTTGTATGGTGATATTTTGACTTCCGGGGAAGAAAATAGGATAGTTTTAATCACGGAAATCACCATTCTCAGCAGACGATGTCGAGGGCAGAAATCAATGTGATACCAATATTTGACATACCTTCTTAAAATATCCGCCATGTAATCTCATATGGCCATTGAGAGCGGGTATATTTTTGAACTTCCGATGGCACAAGTTGCATTCGACGGGCTTGGCTTCGCCGCGCACCGCGACACCACCCGCGCCCGCTCCGCTCATCGCCCCGCTGCCGCTCGCACTCGCCGCGCTGCCACATTTCTGACTCCCCTGCTGCGCCTGTCAATTTAACGATGACTTCACAAAAGTTCAAAAGACTTCCCAACTTATTACGTACTTTGTAATTTCAAGGTATAAACTTTCAATCTACGGTAGCTCGTAAATATTCTAAGTTAATTAATGGATGTTGATGGACTTCGCTCCCGTAATCTCCTTTGGTTTTAAAAGAAATTAGTAATTATAGGTACCACCATTTCGAGCAAAGTTAAGTAATTTTTCTGTTGGTAAAATCTGTTTTTTGCATGTAGGTAGTGAGGTGTTATATTTATTAGTAATATTTCCCACCGAAGCGGGACGGCGGACGCAATGCAGTTATTCATTCAGCTAAAATTTTAATTAGTTGCGGATTTCCGTCGCACCGCACCGCCACGTCCGCCGCACAGTGAGAACTTTAACGCCATTGTGGAGGCGCCGGCAAAAATCCATCGTTAGTATCTCATAAAATATTCCTCGATATTACTGCGCATTACAGTTCACAGTCAGAAGAATACAGGCTTAACGACAGAGCGCAGGGCTGGCACCGAAAGTTTGCGAAGCCCCCATTGTTGATACCTACGAAGACAATAACCTCCAAACGATCCCCCGGCACAGTTTAAGCAGCTTGGCAGGTGAACAACAACGGCTGCCAAACGACTTTACTTGATTCCCTTAGAACCCATAAGGGCTTTGAAAAGTTAAAAGAAGTAGATACATAAGTAGGCGAGTGATAAATACGAACAGTACCCGTCTGACAGTGTCTACGTAATTAGCTTTCTATATATCTCGCTCACACTAATACTTATGCCAGTACGAGAGCGAAATACATAGACAGTAAGTTGCGTTTTGTCAGTGCCAAACTGGTGGCAGAAGTCGATAGGATAAGTTTTATGTAACTTTAAAATTGCCTTTGAATGTTTTAAGCAGTCGGTAACTCGCTTAGTTGAATATCAATATTCTCTTTGATCGCGGCGTTCGTAGATTTAAGGGTGTGCACCGGTGCTGCGGACGGCTTTATATTCACACTTACTTATCGCCTGTAATATTATAAGCGGCTTTAACATTTTCAGGCTTTTTATGTCCGCAATATTTTATAAAAATAATGTTATATTAAGAAACTTGGACCACTTAACAAACTCCTTCTGCCCTACTTGACCTGGTTGACAAGGTGCAGAAAACCCTAGAGGAAAAGCAAACCGCTCTATGTGCGTTCCTTGATGTTGAAGGTGCTTTCGACAATACGCCCACAGAGACCATACTCAACGGTATGAAATCAAAGGGAGTAGACGAAACCACCACCAGATGGGTACATAGCATGCTCTCTAATAGAGTAGCCACTCTGACCCTCCATACTACAGAACATGAATTTTATACCACAAAAGGGTGCCCACAAGGAGGAGTTTTATCCCCACTATTATGGACCCTAGTAGTGGACCAACTTCTTGCAATTATGTCAGGCCAAGACTTTGACACACAAGGATATGCCGACGACCTTGTAGTCATCGTCAAAGGCCCTTGCCTCCACACAATATCCAACTTAATACAAGGAGCTCTAAACACAATATTCAAATGGTGTAGAGAAAATGAATTGTCCATTAATCCGAGAAAGACTGTATTAGTACCATTCACAAGGAAACGAAAGCTCGAAAAGCTTAAAGAACCAAGACTTAATGGACAAATAATACCATTCTCAGAAGAGGTCAAGTATCTAGGGGTTATTTTCGACCAAAAGTTAACTTGGAACCCTCACCTGAGAAATATTATACAAAAAGCGAAAATGGCCATGTGGTCTTGCTGTCGAATGGCAGGAGCAAGATGGGGCATAAGACCCAATATTGCTATGTGGTTATACACAGCGGTAGTGAGGCCAATTATCACCTACGCCTCCGCAGTCTGGTGTAACAAAACCAACCAAAAGACGGCAATAGAAACTCTAAACAGCCTGCAACGCACGGCTTGTTTAACAGCGACAGGCGCCTTCTCCTCGACTCCGGGGGCGGCCCTAGATGCACTGCTGGACATTATACCACTCCATCTGCAGGTGCAAAAGGAGGCCAAGCAGTGCGTCTACAGAATATGCACGCTAAATAGGCCAAAATGGCGCTCCCAAGCATTAGCCAAACTAAAGGCCTGGGGTTTTGCAAATAAAACCCTTAACATGCCCACTGATGACACGCACACCGAATGTCATTTCACCAAACTGTACACAGTAGAAATACCTCCTAGAGACAAATGGACTAACAACCAAATGTACGTTGAAGAGGGAAGCCACATCTGGTACACGGATGGTTCAAAGAAAGGAAATGATGTAGGATGTGGGATCTATGGTGAGAGACCTAAGCTCAGAGCTAGCGTCAGCATGGGCACAAAGGCCTCAATCTTCCAGGCAGAAGTCTTCGCCATCAACAAATGTGCGGAGATTAACCTGGACAGAAACCTAAGACACCAACATATCTACATCAACTCAGACAGCCAGGCTGCTCTGCTGGCACTAAAATCCCTTGAGTCAAACTCAAAACTAGTCCAGAACTGTAAAACAAACCTAAATGCACTGGCTAACTCCAACAAAGTCACACTTAGATGGGTACCAGGGCACTCCGACATTAACGGAAACGAAGAAGCAGACGAACTTGCAAGAAAGGGCGCAGACACACCCCTGGTCGGCCCAGAACCGTTCTGTGGAATCACAAAACGGGATGCATATTCTCTGCTCAGCGACTTAGAAAAAAAGAGAGCAATCGATTGGTGGAAGTTCGCTAAAGGACAAGTACACTCGAAAGCTCTAATCAAAGGGTTCAACAGCAAAATCGCTAAGGAGCTTCTGGGGCTCAAAAGGCACAAAACTTGCGCGGTGACTAGAATACTGACTGGACACTGTAAGTTGAACAAGCACATGTTTCAAATTGGCAAGAAACAAGATGCGACATGCAGGTTCTGCCAGGAGTCAGAGGAGACTGCAATGCACATTCTCTGTTCCTGTGGACCACTAATGTCAAAAAGAAGTACCTACTTAGGGCGGCATGTATTGCAACCCTATGAGGTACAGAACGTTACGGCCCAAAGCATCTGTAATTTTCTGGATGCAACGGGCATTAGTAATGAACTTTAAAGGGCCGTCACAATAGATCAATACTTGGTCGACGTGACACTCAAAGGCCCAAATAATAATAAAATAATAACTCCTTGTTACAAAATAACGAAAAACAATGATTAAAAGCACATCAGGGAAATACATGAAGTCGTAATCATAAATAATGATTGCACATGTTAAGGTGCTTTTACGTAGATAAACGCATGCTCAACAACTCCCTGAGCCGCCTGAGCATAACAACATAATGTCCCCGCATACGCGATAAGAGCTTGTCTGCCAGGCGTTTTTGCCAGTTGACTAATACGCTTTCCGGGGACACATGTTAAAACTGGGTCGGGCGCGTAATTTATCTGATTTGAAGGTTTTTTCAGCGCGCCAACCCTAACGGCGCTATTAGGGCTGCTCGTTAGGTTAATGTGCGGTAGGTGAGCAGCTGTTCGGCAGCGCTACCAGGAGCGTTTTTCCCATACATCATCCGTGTACCGCACTCGTGCCGGTTTGTTTCGGTGCAACTTTTAACAAATGGTTGTGGCTAGCGCGATTGCTTGCATATGCAAGTTGTAAATCTAAGCTGTGTGTTCGGAA
Source organism: Cydia amplana (assembly GCF_948474715.1). NCBI lineage: Eukaryota > Metazoa > Arthropoda > Insecta > Lepidoptera > Tortricidae > Cydia > Cydia amplana. The sequence continues at coordinate 8,853,333 of NC_086085.1, forward strand.
TGCGACAGTGGTATGCTTAAAGTTTGCAATGTCCGCCGCGGGACCGCGGCCTGCCCCACTAACAGTTAAACCTACCTACATGGATTTGCATGAATTGATTTATGACGCCTATAAATTTAAAGCGATATATTCTGGTTGCGCGCAGGTGAAAATGTGTCCCGAAAACAATATTAAATGTCTATTTTGACCTAATGTGAATGAACACTATTAGTATAATGTCGGTTCTATATTCCTCTTTGTCTATTACATAAATAACACAAATAACTACTTTTTAACAATATTAGATAAGCATACAACGGATATCTGAAATCATTCATAAGGTGAAAATTTGCGGTTGAATTGTATCTTCAAAACAGGAAAATACGTACCTACCTATTTTGAATATAAGTAGCCGAGAAACCAAACCAACCAATAATATTGTGATAAAATACTTGATGTGTGTTAAGATTCACTATTATTAGTTTTATCACATTTTAAAATCACACCGTTCGTTAAAGCAAATGGGACATATTAATAGTGAAATACCTTCGGGGGCGGTTTCGTAAACGTATGTGTTTGAAACAACTGCGTTATCCAATTTTCCATCTCGACACCACACCGTTATTGTATCACTTTAATTCAGTTCAACATCACTAAAACACCAGGAGTTACATAATAGGACAGAGTTGTTTATCTCACGGTATTCGGCTATGGAATGATATGGTCCAGTATGGGAAAGATATCGAAAAGATGACCCCCCAATAGTATTCGACCTCGAGAAACGTAAGATAAAGTGACCAGTCGACGAACAAAAGCGTTGCGCTACTATAGAATACCATTTGCATAATTTACTTCGACGGTGACCGTGTTATTATTAATTGATCGGTACTTATATTATGGTCAGCGGATTATACATATTTCTTATTTAAATTGCAATGTTACGGTAAATGTTTTTAGAGCGTATTCGTATATTTTTTTCTGTTGTAACAATAAACTATCAATTTTTTTGTACAAGAACAGTGATTTTTTGGTGTGGTTTTTTGAATTGAATGTAAAAGTCCTCCATTTTCCGGTTTTGGCAGTTTTCTTTATATACCTACCTACACATATAGTTACAGATGCCTGTAACAGTATCTGACAAGGCACCCAAAAACATCCAATACCTACCTAAATTCTGACAGTTTAGAAATTCAAGTATAACTGAGTCAGATATTATTAATTGTCTAGGCATTTTTACCAACCTTTAAATTGACTGTAAAACAAGAAACCCATTGAACACAACTGTTTATTAACGCAAGCCTTACAAACCAAGCCTCATACAATTTCAAGTGCTCTTCAGCCCGAGGGAAATATCTGAAATTGGAACAAAGCACGGATGTGACCATGAGATAAATTTCTGTTGGATAGTGTCAAGTTAAAAATGCATGTTGAGTTCGTGTAAAGCGAACTAATGCTATCTTTTATGTAAATAAATATCATAAATTGAGATGAAGCACGGAAGTGACCATGTACATTTCGCGATGCAGTTTTACACCTAAAGTTAAAATTTAACACATCTGTATATATTATTAATGTGTGAATTGAATTGCGATAACTTATATAAAATGTACGCTTGACATTTGAAGATGGGGAATGAAAGTTGATTTAAAACGGCTGAAAAAGGATTATTCCTGATGTACATAGGCTCTTTTGATTTCAGTACAATGCATAGCCACGTGGCGACTGATGGAGGTCACAGGTCGCATGCGTTAGAGAAAAGGTCAAACTGTTTAGAATTTGAAATAGGGCGTTTGTGCAGTGCATACATAGTCAGCATTTGAATTTATGAATAAGTCATGCGTTAGTGATCTTAATAAATGAAGGGTTAATCGTTCCAAATACCTAATTAATTTTCCAGCGCCATTTTTAGTTAAAATACTATTTTAAGTACGAGTTTCTACAAGTATTGGTGGCTTAAAAATTTAAATAAATAATAATATAGAATTTGAACTTATTTACAAGCTATTCATAGTACTCAAACAATATTATTAGTACAGTAGTTTTACATATATCTACTAATAATTAACAAGCGAAAAGTTTGAAAAACTTTAACCTACGGTTATTTTCGTAAAACAATCCTCTTTCTCTTTCAAATTTAGCTAAAATAGTGCATATAACTATCACCTTAGTCATAAAACGAATCAATGGACAGTTCATTCAACAAAACCAGCTTTGTAATTTTGATGCAACGGTGGGTACCTTACGTACATAGTCGGGTAAAAAAATCAATATCACATCAGAATGAAATTAAAGATTTGTTTAAATTAGTCGCTAATAACTTTAATAAAATATCTAGTCTGGTATTAGTAATTGGGTATTTTCGTTGAGATGATGGACTGAGACTGTGAGAGTCACGTAACGGCGGTAGGAACACGTCCTCAATTATGCATCGCGACGTTTACCCGCTCACGCGCCACCTGCGTCGTTGTTACCCTACATTATTAATGGATGGGCCCAGGCACCCCTTGCGTGAAGATCCGAACTAGTTTAAGACACATTAATCCTTTTTACTAATTTAATTTTTATGATAGGTACCTGACCTATATTATACACTTTCGCGTTACCTCTTTTTTGACAAAATTCATATTTATTTACTTTGATATTCAGAATGAGACAAGGAATTTGATCAATTGAATTGATTTAAATAAACCATAAATTGCGTGTAACATTCGTATCTTCAATTAGATGGATACCATTGAATAAAAAAACAACAACAACAAAAAAGCAATACGAAAAAAGAAAGTATTACTCGTACCTAAACATTCTTATTGTAACAGAATTATATTAAAACACAAAGAACTTTTAACTTATTTTCTTTCTGTTGAAAAATACGAAATAGCTACAAAATATTCACGGCTGTGACAGTTGAAAAGAATCGAATTTGAAGCAGAGTTGAGTTTTGCAGAGCGGCGGCCCACAAAGAGACGCGAATCTCTGTAGCTACGAACCACGAAACTAACAAATATTTGTGTGGCATCATCCCCTGGAAAGGCGCATGAGTTTTGGAACTAAAAAATTTCATGCGGTCTTATGGATTTTATAGGTGTAGGTATAGGGGGTGACCAAAGGGAAAAGCGTGACGTGACCATTTCATAAATGTATGCATAGTCATATAGCCCGCTGATACAGGTATCTATGGACATATTTTGACTCGAGGCCTTATTAAAATTCCGAGTAGGTATTTAACAGTTTCAAACTAACTGTGTACTAGTCAGGTTCATAGAAAAATCTTTTACATTAAAAATGGTTTGAGGTTTCACGCATACCGAGTTGATTCTAGTAATAACTGGTATATTTTTATTTATCAACACAGAAATAAATCATTCTCCCGTTTAAATAAATTCATAAAAAAGGAAGAACAAGCTAATTAAGTAGAAATTCTTTAAAGGAACAATGTTAAAAGCGAATTTAATTCCATTTCCTCAAGTGGCCAAGCAAATTGGAAAATACTACATAATAAAGAAACGAATCTTATATTCCGAGCAAGCGCCGACAGGACGAGGTGAGAAGTCGCTCCGCGGAGGACAAATACAATTTGCGGGCGTGGCGAGAATTGCAGGGGCCATCCTTACGTATATACACTGACCGAGAAGCTCTCATTAAGAATATTCCAATATTGGCATAATATCTGAGTATTGAAAGTTGACTTTGAGAATTCAAAGATCTCATGAAATACAAATAGAGAACGGTAGGTACCTATTTAAATAGAGCCAATGAGGTAATCGAAATAGCAGGAAAGGAGTACGGAAACATATTCAAAGCAATATTTGTAATACAAGTTTTACCTGTAATCAACTATGCACGTGTAGTCGTGTATGTATATTTCTATTTCTGTTGCAAAGGAAACTTTATTCTGTATCATGTTAACTTGACGCGGTGCTCAACATTTTATCAAATATTCAACCCTATATAATTATAAGGTATAAGGGTGTCAGAAATTATGCAAAATTAAACCCTATCACTTAATTTGAAATAAAGTTCAAAATCAGGTGGGAAATATTTTCCCTCTGCCTTATAAAGGCGTAATAGGCTACATGACTAATTTTTTTTATGGTATCAATCGATCGGGTTTGTTTTTAGGATCAAATGTCTATATGGGACCTATTGCAGTAAAGTAACACAAAAGTCAGAAATTGTAGTCAAAGTCCGACAGTCGCACTTCACTCGCGAAACGCCCTATACAAAACGGCCAGGGGCCGTGACGTCATCGCCCATCTTGTAGTATGGACAAAACAAGAAAATTGCGTTTTTGTCGGTGAAATATTGCGTTTATGTATATAGTTGCCATACAATATTTTTTTGGATGAAATGTAAGGAATCGAATGGTATCCTTACTTTTATCGTTTTTGGAAGTTAAAAAAAACTTAAATTTTGAAACTTTCAGGTCCTGTAATTTTGTAATTTTCAATATTTTATTTTAATATCCAGATTATTGTGATAAATTGCTCGTTTGCTATCTATTTTACTAGATTTTGTTATAAAATTCAACATGTGTCATCATCCCTATTACGGATATTTACGATTTATTTCCCGCAAGGTATCGGACAATAGCAATTACTTGTTATTGATTTGTTAAACTGTAGTGAATGTTTGGTTTTGTATAAAATACATAATCTATTCCAAACCGGTAGAAAAAAAAGTAGATACTTAGCCTACAAAGCATGCATTTCACGGGCAAGTTGATTGAAACACCGTTAACATTTTAATCCTGCAAACAAAGTTAAATCCAGTAATATTTCGATTGTAAACGAAATGAGCATTCACAGCCACACGTATTAATCCCCCAAGGCATATGACAACAAATGACGGAGAGACACAAATTCACCACATATCGAATTCAATAATAAAGTCGCACAAAGCTACAACGGATTTCAAAGGAATTCCGCTGTCAATACATGGCGAACAAAACCTGTTCGGAGGTTGTAATTATGAGCCTGTGTTTGTTGGGGCTATATTGCTTCCTGCAGGTGACGTCAAATCAGGGCCCGATCAAACTGAGTGCTTTTAATAAAGCCAGCCGCCATGCTTCCCTACCCATTTAACACTGATCCCCCGCAATTTTCTCCCCTAATGAAATCACCAGTGGTATTAATTCATGTTAACGAAAACGGGGCTCTCGTAACGCTGGTAATGCGTGTAAATAGACTAGCGATGGACTGGCGGTAGTTATGTGCATGTTAAATTAATATTGTGCGCGTGTTAATTAAATAGGGATGAAATGAAAATGTTAGCTTCAAAGAGTATAAACAATGTACATTTTCAAACTCTATGCTACGATAGAATTTGACAAACAGAAATAAGGCCTAACAAATTTATTTATAATGTTAGTTTGTCATGCATGGTTGACTGTACAAAGCCACTTGTGAAGGTACAGGTAGTAGCTTGGCGAAAAATAGACTCGCTTTGAATGAGTTTAAGACAAATCTATTACTTACCTATCAGCTATAAATAAAGGGCCCGATTCGGATTTTGAAATAGACATCTAATAGATATCTTTTAGACATCACCAAGATGCGATAACGATATTTTTAGGATCTAACCTGTCAAATTTGACATTTCCGCGATTCTGGAGATACTCTTGAACGATTTCCACAAGATATGACTTAGAGATCCAATTCAAATCTAATAGATATCTAACACTATCTAACGTAAAAGTGACATTGGTTGTCCGAATTGCGCTGCAAAAGAGAACTAGTTAAAATCTTAAACTATAACGTATCTAGAATGGATCTAGTACGTGTCGTCTCTTGTGAATATCTTGAAGTTCGAATACGGCAGAAAGTCAATGTCATATATGGATAACTGTTTTAGGATTAAATTCCACTTGCTCAGAAAAACTATCAGTCGAGGAGTGCACAATTTATAATAAGTAGAGTACAGTTCAAATACAAATATTAGCTAAATAACTTAAAGCAACGATTGCTCTTTTTATATTTAAATAATTACTATCGTTGCAATTAGCGAGGCATGTTTCCAGTCTCGCAACTGTTCTGCCATTACTAGAAAATAATCGTCCATTATTATAAAACGAGGGGCAAAATGCGAGCAGAATTATTAATACTCTAGCATTGAGAGAAAACAATAGAATGGGCCGTGGGAACGGGCCTGCGGATTCTTATGTTAATACCGATACATCGCGGATCGGCCAGCGCAAAACGTCCACCGAATTAAATCGCCCATTCATCAGCCTTTGTAAGGGTTTAATAATTCAACAGAGCACGGCCCCCGTACTGCGCACTCCAAATTACCCTTCGAGTATCTCCCAAATAGCACTGATTGTAAATAAGAGTGGTTTATTATGTTATCGCTGAGGGATTGTGGTACGGGGTGGGTCGCGAAACTGAGCCTCATCGTGGGAGCCGGTGCGTGCACCTGTCCCGGCCCGCAGACGTGTTGCGAATAGAAGGGAGTCGGTCACTGAATAGCTATCAAACTAGAATAGATAATTATGTTTATCGCTCGAGAACTTGTCGATGATCGAATGTGGGAATCGTTATAAAATAGGGAGGAGAATTTATCTTTACGGTGCGAAATACTTATATCGTAAGTTAATGAAAATCTTCGTCTGACCAATTCCCATAATGGGTCATAAACATATTCTAAAACGAAAAAATATGTTTCCTGTGTTTAAAAGCTTGTTTAGGTAATTGTTTTATAACACAGGAGTGGTTGTTAGATAAGGGTACAATCTGAACCCATTGAATAATGGATTGAGAAATATCTATCGAACGCCACCCCATAGAATTAAGCTAAAAAAAAAACAAAATAAAAATTACGTGTAGGGGAGGTACCCTACAAATAATGTTATTGTAGTTTTCATTTTACCGCTTGGTCGCCATGACTTATTTATGGTATCCACGCAAAACGACCCCGGAGCAAAGCCGTCGACGGACAAACAGACGGACATGGCGAAACTATAAGGGTTCCTAGTTGACTAAGGAACCCTAAAAAACGAATTAGGTTCACCATAAAAAAGTTTCAAGTAAGTTAATTATACACCAAATAGCGTTTACAGAAATATATGACCAAGTGCTGTGTTGGCGTAACAACGGTTGCGTTGCTATTAAAGTCAACTATAGGCAGGCAGCCGCTACGGGTGTAGAAGTTTACAGAGCAGCTACGCTTCAGCTGACGTAGCTAAGCTACGTTTGTTAGCTCAATCACAGAGCGCAGATCACAAACTCTTATCAGCTTCTTTACTTTTGTTAAGTATGTATAGCGTTAGTTAGGTACAAAATAATTGATAGCCTCCTCTTTATTGGGAGTGGCGAAAACACGATTTAGTTAGGTACGGCAGTAATAATTCTTAAGAAAACGAATAATGAGGTCAGAATCCTCTGTAAACATAAAATAATGAGTAACGCTGCAGGGCAAGCCACTAATTTTGCCAAGAACTTCCTCTTCCGTTATTTGAATATCACAAAAGTTGACCTATATTCATTTCGGCTAATTTATTTCACATTATTCAGGGAAAATGTTGCAGAGAATTGTTCAGTTATAAGGTTAGTTATAATACCTATAATGTCTTAATTTTTCTGAGGTTCTTTAGGTTGTATGAATTGTATTAAACAATAACAAAAACAGTTCGCCGAGGACGTCAAAAAATAAACGTTCCGCAGCACCAAGCACTGTCGCAGATCAAACTATTATTACATTATGATTATTATGAAACGAATCAATGAAATAAAACAATTGCGATAGGTACGTACTCGTAACTATTAGTAAAAATAAAGTCCATAAATAAATAATTGAACTTGGAAGCTGCAAATTGTTAGTTCGATAGCAAAGCTCTAAAATATCATCGATAGTAATCAAAACCCTCCTCGTTACACTGCGTCTGCTACAGCGGGCATAGAATGCAAGCCCTCCACGTTTCGGCAGAACAAAGCGAGTGTTGCGTTACCTATGAAAAACCGTTCGTTGGGGTGGGGTTTGCTTTTGTAATTCTATATGCCCTTGCAATAAGCCCACCTGATATTTCAAATGTTACCTAATCCTAATACTGATAGGTACTGTATAAAATAGTATTGGACTTACAGGTTAGTTCGATCGTACACTGACATCAAAATGATGTCGTTCAGTTATGGTGCATTTTGCTCGTATTTGTCTGTATATGTAGTAGTGCGAGCGAAACGCACGAATTGGCCTGTTAATTATTTTTATCGAGGTCCAGAAGCAGGTTTTTTGACATTTTAACTGCAGTGTTGTCTGCTGTACTATGTTTTTTTTCACAACGTCAACATAAATATACAAAAGACAAAAGCATTACACATAACGGAAGAGGTAAACAACAGGCGGCCTCAAAGAATTGCAGTAAGGAAAATATATGAAGTTCGGTTGCCTACGTGAGGAGAAAATCTCACTTCCTGGCCAAGGCAAGACGTAAAACTTTAGACAAACCACGGGCGGTAATTCGTAAAGCCCCAGGTCGCATATTTATGGCCCGCACCTTAGGTTTGGGCCACAAACACCTGCGATCTGGAGCATTCACGAATTCACCTCCCTAGGTATTGTAATTTACTATTACATCAAGATGACATCGCTTCCAATACTAATTGATAAATATAAGTGTTTAAACTACTGGAATTGTACCCCGCTGACTTTGAGCTCCATGTGAGGCTGAGAACCTTGGATATAAACTTGTGACACACCTGCTATATTTTCGATTTATTTATGATTTTTTTATGCCATTTGATTAAATAAATTAATAAATCGGTTCTTTCCAAGAAAACAGTCTTATTTCATAGAAGTTTCCTTCCTCATTTAGGAAATTTAAATTAGAGTGACTGCCGTATTCGAACTTCAAGATATTCACAAGAGACGACAAGTACTAGATCCATTCTATATAAGTTATAGTTTAGATATCAACTAGTTCTCTTTTGCAGCGCAATTCGGGCAACCAATGTCACTTTTACGTTAGATAGAGTTAGATATCTATTAGATGTGAATTGGATCTCTAAGTCATATCCTGTGGAAATCGTTCAAGAGTATCTCCAGAATCGCGCAAATGTCAAATTTGACAGGTTAGATCTTAAACATATCGTTATCGTATCTTGGTGATGTCTAAAAGATATCTAATAGATGTCTATTTCATAATCCGAATCGGGCCCTGAGATGGTATTCCGTGTCTCCTACAGATACGAGTAAACTTACGGTTGTTGTCTTAGGTTTGGTTGGAGGCTTGGTCAGCTTGGTCCGCGAGGGTGGCGTCGGCGGCGCGGGCGGCGTGCCCGGCGGGCTGCTGTCGCTGCCGCCGCGGCTGCCGCTCCGACTGCTCGTCGACTTCTCGGACCCGGAGTTGCTTGACTGTGAAAAAAAAACAGCCAGGTGCGAGTCGGACTCGCGCACGGAGGGTTCCGCACCATCAACAAAAAATAGAGCAAAACAAGCAAAAAAACGGTCACCCATCCAAGTACTGACCCCGCCCGACGTTGCTTAACTTCGGTCAAAAATCACGTTTGTTGTATGGGAGCCCCACTTAAATCTTTATTTTATTCTGTTTTTAGTATTTGTTGTTATAGCGGCAACAGAAATACATCATCTGTGAAAATTTCAACTGTCTAGCTATCACGGTTCGTGAGATACAGCCTGGTGACGGACGAACGGACGGACGGACGGACGGACAGCGGAGTCTTAGTAATAGGGTCCCGTTTTTACCCTTTGGGTACGGAACCCTAAAAACAGGCTTATGACAGTTAAATCTTCAACTGACATCAAAAACTCATTGGTGTATAACTCATTAGTGTAGGTATTTAAGATGTGTACAGTCTAAGAAAAATCGTGCTCCGAGTTTGAGTCGTAGAAGACGGCGCTATATATTTTGTGGTACTTAACTGAATTGTCAAACATCAACTTTCGACAATCAGTCAGAGTCAGAGTGACCGCATAATGTACGGAGTCGTACAGCGATATACATTAATTCGCTGTGAAATTTGAATAATGAATTAGTCTTAAATTGTAAACATCTTTATTAACATAAGGACCGCTATACTTAAAGATAGCGACGCCAGCGGCGAACATATCTGCTCCAACTCGCATAGCAACTGTAAGTTACATTGGAAAATCGATTACCTAAAACTTGACTGCGCGGGAATACGGTAAACAATTGACTGAAGCTGAGGTTTTGAATGTCACTGTCGTTTGTTATGTGTCCTAAAATAGATATCTACTTAATAAAGGTTATTCAAAATTGACTTTTGTTGTCCATGCCTACATATATAAATGTTTGCCTTGTCACGAGCTATCTAAAGGGTGAAAGCACACACGTTCTACGAACACTCGTTAATGCCAACTGTGCGGTAAGTAATTTATGTCGTTCTAAATTGACAATTGACTACTGACATGGTATAATTTTTAACGTTATTACTGACACCACATTTATCCCCTTTCCAGGCATATTAGGATTTAGACCACATACGTGCCAGTCGAATTTCAATTTTAGTCAAATTAAGGTTCGATTTAAAATTCACTTTCGGGGAATGTGACTTGTCTTCAAATGAATCACCAAAGCGGGTTTGGAATATATTTGGATTTTTTTGGGAAAACTTTGTAGATTGGTGCGGCCTGGAAAAGGGTTAAAACGTTAACCTAACCAAACGTGAAAATAATTTATCCATCCGGGTTGGATTGTTCTAATTAATTTTCCTAAACAAAGTCACGGTTTATTAAAACTCTGAAAATTAAAAATTAATCCATTGCTTTGCTTAAAACAAATTTACAAAGGACTCTAAAAGTGCCGAAAGCATTAATCTTTTCGAATTTGACTCGTCTGTAAGCAATAATCATTATTTTGGAGTTTGAATAAGATTATGGTGGTCCTGGCAGTTATATACCGCCATATAACTGCAGGGAGCACCATTATATAAATGACATAGTCTGTTTACTCATACATTGGTAAAAAATAAATTATAAACTATCTGTACCTACCTATGCTAAATTTCATTAATTTACTTACCTTTTGACCGAGCAATACACAAAATAAAAATTATAACATTTATAAATTAGTACCTACTTGTGTATCTCATATTTAAGTATTTTTAGGATTAAACCCTATAATAATACATATGGTCTTCGTGAAAATGGCATTTACAGTATACATATGGTCCTATTTTCCCGCACTAGAGTCCCGATCCCGATGTCAAAAGTTTAAAGGGCCATATGTACTGTAAAACGTTGTACTATACACGTGCGAATAGGTAATTCGCAACTCGTGTCGATTTAAAACACTCCCTTCGGTCGTGTTTTAATTTATCGCCACTCGTTTCGAATTTCCTCTTTTCCGCACTTGTATTGTAAATAACTACCTATTGCAATAGTGCTAGAATATTGTGGTTATAATACAAGTAAGTAATTTGTTTACACTTCTTAAAAAAACATATTTTTTAAGTCTGAAATAAAAGTTTACGCTTTTATTTAGATTAAGGCATCGACTTCTAACCAATTGTCTTATTGTGGAAATCCTGTCTTTATTTGAGGTGATACGAGCATTTTAAAGTCATTCATTGGATGTACCTTTCCTGGCAAAACGTCCTCGTAAAATGAAAAGAGCACACGACGCGGATTTGGGGTAATTGGTTAATTAATAAGGGTGGCAGAGTTTTTACACATCGCCCCTGGAAGTGTGCCAGCAGTAATCTACTTACGTTCCCGGACGTTCACGTTTTAAAAAGGTGCAGCAGATGCATGGTTTCATACTGCGCTAGAGATTAGCTTAGCGACACAATTCACGTACAAAACTTAGGCACTTAAATCGTAACTTAGTTTTAATCTTGGTACTTAAGTCTCCACTAAGTGTGAGTTTCGCTTAATTTACATAATTGGTATCTACGAGCAAACTGAATCGACATCTTTGTATGAATGGGGCAGAATTAGTGTAGTTATTTATTTAGAAATAATTCCTTAAAAATAGTGAATAAGTAGATAGTGCTTCTGGGCATTTTCCGTAACTCGACATCAGGGCTAAGACAAGAGCGATTTTTTTTTTCGTAAAACATTGGCATTTTTTGACCGTGTTCGCACACTACATGGACGAAACTGTCAGGTAACGTACATCTAGGGTTTGCAATCCGGATCCGAAATGTATGAAATTATCCGGATCTGGATCCGGATCCGAAAAATATTCCCATACATTTCGAATCCGTCGTGCAAACCCTACTTACATCTGAGTGCGGCGGGTAGTTTCTAGGTGGTGACGCCGGTGACGCCAGCCGCTGGGAGGCGGACTCGCGCTCGGCGCTCGGTGCGCTTGCGACAGTGTTGTTCGAACCTGCAATCCATTTTCAGTCTTAACAAAGAAAGTAGGTTACGTAACATAGTAAATAATATAATATTCTAATGACAAAAAAGTCACGATAAATCGAAAAAGATAGCGTTTGTTCCATAGTACCCACTACTAACTACAGTGTTTTAGAACGCACAATCTCTAACGGCCACCCCACATCTAGCGTCTTTCGAGCGTCGGCGTCTACAACTTTATGGCCGCTGCTCGACGCAACGTCGAGGCAACGTCGACGCAACTGCGCAGCGACGTCATTTTCCATAGCGCTGACCAGACGCCGACGCTCGAAAGCCGCTAGATGTGGGGTGGCCCTAAGACTGAGTCCCTGCCGCGGCTTTCTATCACTCAATATATTATATAATGTCATTCAACGCAAGGGAAATCTAAGGAATTGTACTTCAAGTTAAAGCAATCATGTTATTCCAGTTCAGCACAGAATATCTAGCATATAATACTATGTAGATATTCACACGTCATCAGGTTTGCGTAGATTATACAATATCCAGTTAGTCGCACCGGGAGATTGCACCTTGATTGCTTGGTGCCTTGTGCATACAACAACCATGCATTTATACACGTATGCCTTCCAAATATTAATCTTGTACAACCATGCGCCCAATCTGACCTTAACCTTACGATATGCTACGAATTACTGTTGGTTGATGAATATTCGAGTTAGTCGGATTGTACGAGATTCCATATATTACGAGTATAGTAGTGAGTACGAACTAAGCTGTTGGTAGGGAGTCCTAGGTTCTGATTCTGGTACAGGAGATACATTTCTGCGACAAGCACCAATATTCGTTTATGAGTTGTCAATGTTTTCTTTGTATTTAAATGAGAATGCGTTATGCATCTTTATAAGTGCGATAATCTACCTATGTATATATTTACATAAGTGTGTATATGTTGTCACCTAGTGCTCATAGTAGGAATAAGTTTTTATTAAATCAGAAATGAATGCTTTTCAAAATAATTTCTTAAACTTCTGTTAAATAAAGAAGAGACGCTTTCCACATAGATTTTCGTACGTTGACTCAATTGTTGCTATACTTCGTTTTTTTTTAGCATTAGAAAGAACTTGAAAGAAAGTAAGCGATTTTGACGTCTTTTAATTGAAAAACACTTTTTAAAAATCAATAACTATTACTTATAAAAGCAGAAGACTATAAAAGATTGTATTAGATTCATAATTGTTACATATTTACCGTAACTTATTTTTAAAATGTGTTTTCAATTAAAAGACACATCAAGATTGTTTACCTTATTTCTAATGCTAAAAAAAACGAACTATATCTCTGTTGCACGTGCATAATTATATCGCTGTCAAGCTTGCAAAGTGATATTGACAACCGGCATCATAGCTCATCGAGATATTACACTATTAAAATAAGAAATCGTTAAAAAATCATGTACTCTATTTATGTGGTAATGTTTATTAAAAAAGTAGTTAGTACTTACGATTTTTTACTACTGATTGTGATGATTCACTGGATGATAAGGTTTCTGTCAAAAAGCAATGGATATTTTTAGTATTAAAGTAAATATTTAATTTTCGCATATTACTTGTTTTCATAAATAAGAAATGTTATGATCATGCTCGCAATTAATATAGAATATCTGGGTGACCGAGCTTCGCTCGGAAAACATAATAATAACTCGGAAATGCGCGTTTTCTTAGAGATAAGACCTAGCTAGATCGATTTTTCGCCCCCGAAAACCCCCATATAGCAAATTTCATCGAAATCGTTAGAGCCGTTTCCGAGATTCCCGAAATATATATATATATATATATATATATAAACAAGAATTGCTCGTTTAAAGGTATAAAATATCTGGGTGACCGAGCTTCGCTCGGAAAACATATAAAAACTCGAAAATGCGCGTTTTCCCAGAGATAAGACCTAGCTAGATCAATTTCTCGCCCCCGAAAACCCCCATATAGTAAATTTCATCGAAATCGTTAGAGCCGTTGCCGAGATCCCCGAAATATATATATATATATATATATATATATAAATAAACAAGAATTGCTCGTTTAAAGGTATTAGATAGATAATAGATTAGTGTATGGAGCAATATAAACAAATACAATACATTTCAGTAAGGGTACTTTAAAATATTTATTTGCATGACAAAGTTGGCAACTCATAATTGGACGATAAGGGCAATGACCTTATTTGGGTCATTCTCTGATAATATGCCTGCGGTTGCTTCTAATTGCCACGACTCTTTTCATACGTTTCGTATGGGTCGCGGCAATTAGACCGCAGATATATTTTTTGAGAATGACCATTTACCATAACTTCTTAAAAACAGCTACAGGTAGGTCCGTTTATTTATATTCTTCAAATGGTATAGAATTCCAATAACAAAGTTTTTTTTAATATTCAACCATAATTTTTTTACATCTTCTGCGTGGATTAATCTAGGCCGGCGACTAGCATAGTTTATAAAACCCCAGCTAAATCTATATCGCAACCTTAACATATTAGATTTAAATAAATGTGATATTTCATAAGATTTCGAGTTAAAATAATGGTATTCAGTAGGTAGTGATTAAAAATATGATCTGTGTATACCCGAATATTTGTTAATTAATCTGTCGGTCGTCGCGAAAATGACCCTTCCCTCCTACCCGCAGATTGTAATGATAAAAGAGTATAAATATAATGTACCATGGGGTGGAAGATTCATTCTCGCTCGGCGCTGGAACGAGTAACACTAAATTTAGCACGAAGGTTACTGCTTGTGAACTTAAGATTGTTTAAGAGTGTACGTAGAAGTAACTAGTCGGAGTAAATTAAAAGTAAATGATTGTACCAAGGACTTTGATTCATTACAAGTCAGACGTGGTGGTCAACGGCGCCCATAAAAGGACTAGAACGTGTGAGTACCTAGTATACATATACATGTTCACACCACACTCGGACGTTGTGGTAGTAAGTTTTAAGTTGTAATAATGCTTATAATCTAAAGCCTGATTGAGAATATGTAGATACGCGATCATGGTTAAGTTGAAGTAACAAATGCAGACGTGTTACGTAATTTATAAATCTGCTACTAATCAAAATCGATACAGGCATTGAGCGAGTTGAAAACCTTATTTTTTTTACAAGAGTCATGTTATTTTTAGGCCGTGGTTACAAGTTGTCTTAGAATTTGAATACTTACGATTAGGCTGTACAGTGTAGTAGTATGTTTTTAAGTATAAACGTGCTCGGTTGTTATGCAGATTTAGTTAAAATACGTACTGTCGTTAAATTAAGTGTTTACGTGTATTAGAAGGTCATCTGCTTCCAGAAATATATACAGCCTTTGATTTGTAAATCAATGTATTTTGCTTTTCCAATTAATTAAACGTATATTATTTTAACAAAGAACCAGCCGTTACACCTCGATCATCTTGCCTGTCCAGAATACCCGCCTGTTATATTTTTTTATTCAAAATAATTCCTTACCCACATTTCATTTGTGTTTTTTTTAAACATTGCTAGTGTTGCTAACACGTGTACCTACATCCTATACTTGAGTTTCGAATACTGAACTTAATCTATTACATAGTATGAGCTAAATGATCTAATAGTAAAGTCATGATTAGTTCCCGAAATGAATAAAAGGACTCTATTAACCTGTCAGCTCCCAAGGGCTTAATCACACGTTGTCATTAGTATGTATGAGTGGCATGTAGGTGGTTGGATAGCAACAATTAAAATTTAAAATTTCAATGTTGAATTGGCTGTTATGTATGTGCACCATGTAGGTGATGTACTTAACCAGATCTAATGTCTAGTTACCTATGTATGTAGGTGGGTAATAATGAATTTAGTCACCATGTAGGTGGTGTACTATAACCAGATCTAATGTCTAGTTACCTATGTATGTAGGTGGGTAATAGTGAAGTTAGTCACCATGTAGGTGGTGTACTATAACCAGATCCAATGTCTAGTTACCTATGTATGTAGGTGGGTAATAGTGAAGTTAGTCACCATGTAGGTGGTGTACTATAACCAGATCTAATGTCTAGTTACCTATGTATGTAAGTGGGTAATAGTGAAGTTAGTCACCATGTAGGTGGTGTACTATAACCAGATCTAACGTCTAGTTCCCTATGTATGTAGGTGGGTAATAGTGAAGTTAGTCACCATGTAGGTGGTGTACTTAACCAAATCTAATGGCCAGTTATCCATGTAGGTGTGCTGCTTATGAGTGCGGACATGTAGGTGTGCTGCTTATGAGTGCGGACATGTAGGTGTGCTGCTTATGAGTGCGGACATGTAGGTGTGCTGCTTATGAGTGCGGACATGTAGGTGTGCTGCTTATGAGTGCGGACATGTAGGTGTGCTGCTTATGAGTGCGGACATGTAGGTGTGCTGCTTATGAGTGCGGACATGTAGGTGTGCTGCTTATAAGTGCGGACATGTAGGTGTGCTGCAGAGTTGAGTTAAGAGTTGAGTTAAAGATTTTAAAGTTTAAAGAGATGAGTTAAAGATTTTAAAGTTTAAAGACTTGAGTTAAAGATTTTAAAGTTTAAAGAGTTGAGTTAAAGATTTTAAAGTTTAAAGAGTTGAGTTAAAGATTTTAAAGTTTAAAGAGTTGAGTTAAAGATTTTAAAGTTTAAAGAGTTGAGTTAAATATTTTAAAGTTTAAAGAGTTGAGTTAAAGATTTTAAAGTTTAAAGAGTTCAGTTAAAGATTTTAAAGTTTAAAGAGTTCAGTTAAAGATTTTAAAGTTTAAAGAGTTCAGTTAAAGATTTTAAAGTTTACAGAGTTGAGTTAAAGATTTTAAAGTTTAAAGAGTTGAGTTAAAGATTTAAAGTTTAAAGAGTTGAGTTTAAAGATTAGTTTAATGATTTTAAAGTGTTGAGTTTAAAGATTAGTTTAATGATTTTAAAGTATTGAGTTTAAAGATTAGTTTAATGGTTTTAAAGAGTTTTGAGTTTAAAGATTTGAGTTTAATGATTTTAAAGTTTAAAGAGTTTTGAGTTGAGTTTAAAGGTTTTAAAGTTTAAAGAGTTTTGAGTTGAGTTTAAAGGTTTTAAAGTTTAAAGAGTTTTGAGTTGAGTTTAAAGGTTTTAAAGTTTAAAGAGTTTTGAGTTGAGTTTAAAGGTTTTAAATATTAAAGGGTTTTGAGTTGAGTTTAAAGGTTTTAAAGTTTAAAGAGTTTTGAGTTGAGTTTAAAGGTTTTAAAGAGTGCGGCCATGTAGTGTGCTGCCAGAAAGTCTACAGCCATGTAGATGTGCTGTTACATTCATAGTCTACAGCCATGTAGATGTGCTGTTATGAATGCAGATATGCAGGTATGCTGCCAGAGTCCATAGATCTGAGTAGTCTGATAGATCTGAGTAGTCCGAGTAGTCTAACGAGTCTGTCCAATGAGTCTAACGAGTCTGTCCAATGAGTCTAACGAGTCTGTCCAATGAGTCTAACGAGTCTGTCCAATGAGTCTAACGAGTCTGTCCAATGAGTCTAACGAGTCTGTCCAATGAGTCTAACAAGTCTGTCCAATGAGTCTAACGAGTCTGTCCAATGAGTCTAACGAGTCTGTCCAATGAGTCTAACGAGTCTGTCTAATGAGTCTAACGAGTCTGTCCAATGAGTCGAACGAGTCTGTCCAATGATTCTAACGAGTCTGTCCAATGAGACTAAAGAGTCTGTTCAATGAGTCTGTTCAATGAGTTTAAAGAGTTTAATAAAGAGAGTTTGGACAGTTTAGAGAGTTCGTAGAATTTAAACAGGAAAAAGCATGCTGTGTAGGGTGAAAATAAATTTTAACAAACAATCATACAGCGCACTGAAATTTAATTACAGGAAAAAATGAGGTCAGCGACGGTGGACAGATGACGTGGTACACTGCGACAGCCGAGCGTGAGGTGCCTGAAGACAGATGTCGTCACAACAGCGGGCGCAGACGACGGTGGCCTCTCTCAGATGACCCGTACGAAGGACCGCGGGAGTCAAGGCGACGGTCAAGAGGGATCTTACGAGTGGAAGTTGTCATCAAGTTTGTAGCCTAGTATTGTAATCGTACACCCATTGCAACTGTTAATTACAAGCCTGATTAAGTTGTTAATGTAATTACGTATTAGCTTCCCCAAAAAACATTATATTCATAAAGTACATGTATTTCGTGAACCTTTACATGCTTTTTAGTATAAATGCTAATGAAGTATACAATGAAGAGTATTAGTATTCTATAAACTGACTTCAACTAAAATAAATTTGATATTTGATATTTGATATTTATTGAAAACAAATTTTACAGCATTACAGCTAACACCAATGCACTGTAAAATTAAGTAGTAAAATTAAGTAAGTAATAATAAAGCGATTAATAAGCGATAAATAGGACTGTAAAGGCATTTAGGCAACACGGCCGAGTGTGATATTATTGTTGATCGTGCACCGGAGGTAGCACGCAGTCGGATGGCCGAGTGTGATATTTCATAAGATTTCGAGTTAAAATAATGGTATTCAGTAGGTAGTGATTAAAAATATGATCTGTGTATACCCGAATATTTGTTAATTAATCTGTCGGTCGTCGCGAAAATGACCCTTCCCTCCTACCCGCAGATTGTAATGATAAAAGAGTATAAATATAATGTACCATGGGGTGGAAGATTCATTCTCGCTCGGCGCTGGAACGAGTAACACTAAATTTAGCACGAAGGTTACTGCTTGTGAACTTAAGATTGTTTAAGAGTGTACGTAGAAGTAACTAGTCGGAGTAAATTAAAAGTAAATGATTGTACCAAGGACTTTGATTCATTACATAAAGATGAAAATCTCTCTTAACGGAAGACAATTGGACGCAGGTTCAAAAGTTAATTATATTAATGACCCCTTTAATAACCGCTACTAGGTGATAAATTGTTATTGCTGTCTGTTTATGTTGTAAATCGCTTTCTGTTTTGGTTCCACTAAGTCCACTAACACTTAGTTTTTAATCTTAATTGTTACTAACCATTATGGGCCATTGTTGTTTTTTAAATAAATAAGAAAGAGAAGAGAAGAAGAAGAAGCTGGAAGAGATCCCTGAAAGGGATAAGTTCGCCTTTGTACTAATGATGTGTGTTCTTTCTGTGTGAATGTTTTATGTTTCTTTTTGTACAATAAAGTATACTACTACTACTGAATTGAATAAACATCGTACTTGAGCCTGATGGTTGGTGGTGGTTCTCTGTGTGCCGGCGCAGGGATCTCGCATCGCAGTACGATTTGCCGCACCCGTCCGCTTTGCATTCGTACGGCTTCTTGTTACGGTGTGTTAGCATGTGCCCGTTACTGAAACAAAGTTACAAAACACAATCAACAACTTGAATGAGTAGGCATGTGATAAGATTAATCCATTTGGTGAGTACCTGCACACTGTTGATGATTAATATAGCCGAATACCAGAATAAATAAACAGTAGGTATAGTTAAATTAGTTAACCATGTTTATAAAATCATAAATCATAAATTATAAATCATTTATTTGCGTGAAAAGGGTACAGTTACAGATGTTCACGTTTGTTGTTTTCCTCCTTATTCAGCTGTCCACAAACAGCATGCAAACAATACAGTTTTATAAGCAAGAATATTAAAATATGCTTACTTATATGCTTACTTCTTAAACACTAATAAAGAAAACCATGCCTATATACAAGAATGTCCATGTGCACACAATTAAATAACATAATTAAAATTTTATTTTCATAATTAACTAAAATTTCATAATAATATAGGATCATTATTGAAATAAATAGGAATTATTAATATTACGTAGGTATTGATGTTAAATTATATTTACTTATATTAATCATAAATTGGTTTGATTCTCAATATAGTTGTTCATTAATTTCATTACATTAATCTTAATCATCATCTATAAATTCTCTTACAGAAGTATCTTTCTTGTATGAGCCATTTGTGTAGGGCCTTTTTAAATTTATGGTAAGGCATATGTTATATATCTCTATATATTCCGAAATGAATGTTTATTTTTTGGTAGACGTTTCTTTCATATCCATGTTTGTGCTATAAGTTAACTTACATGCGCTATTTGCTTGGAGGTTTTATTTAAATACGAGTATAGATGTAAGGCACATATTTATAAGTATAATATGTTCGATTCCATCGTTTTGTAATACGTACACAAACATCTTATTATTTAAAATAGACCTATGTCATTGTCATCGGTATAAATCCGATTACAAAATTCTCGTGAAACACCGGTAAAAGTCTTTTAATAAAGTTTTTATAAAGTATATTTAGGCAAAGACGCAAAGCGCATTTGTTTATCTATTGAGTTCCCGGCAAACAAAAAGCCATGAAAGCTAAATGTGTCGAAACTTTAAATAGAGTTATTCTTTGAGGATTCCTCAAGGGAAAATATAGAAAACTCCAAACTATCGATTTGCCAATTTAGCGTCGGATACAAGTTTCACTTACATTACAATAATTGATTGATATGAAATATAACTTAGTATCTAATAGAAAGCGCAAAGTAACTTAAGTAAGTAAAGTAAGTAAATGTGATGCACAAGAGGGTTTGAATTATCTATGGTCCTTGCGCAACCCCAATGTGCATTAAGGATTAATATACTTAATAAGAATTATTTGTAATGTATTTCTTAGTTCTTTTAGTGATTATATTTTTCTTTATGTTATGTTATGGTTTTATGCGCGATACGAAATAAACTTCTAGTGGTACCTAGGTATAAAAATGGCTTTTATAGATTATTTGTAATACGTTTAATAAAAACTTCAACTACACGTTTTACGGCCCGATTCGAACTTTAAGATACGTCAAATATTACGTCTAGATATGATTGGATATGATATGGATTAGATATGTCAGTGTCAAAAGTGACGTTTCTTCAAACAAAAACTGTGTATCTAGACGTAATATTTGACGTACCAATCTTAAAGTTCGAATCGGGACGATAATTAGAGTTAGTTTCGAAATGGATTGAGATGATTTGAAACCATCCGAGGGCAATCTATATAAAAGTATTTCCTATTATTATTTACAACGACGGGACTTAATCACGTAAAATTAAGTTTTAAATTTACCTCTGACGTATCGTTTAGGTATTTCCTAGTCTAGCTACAGTACCGATGGACTTTGTCGAATGTCATCACTTAGGTAGGGACAGTGGTAGGGACCGATTTTCCTAGATGCTTGGACTGCATTGTATATATGGTATCGTTGATAACAATATAGAATAAGTGACCTTCTCTTACGTTGTCGCACGTACAGTATACCGATGCACACCATCAACTTAAGCATATGTTTCAGGTATACCATGAAAATGTAGCAGTACTACGTTTAATGCTTGTGACATGCTTATTTAGTTACGCTGCTTGCTTACACGAAATCACGATACTGATTATGCTGACACATCTACCGAGCACAGGGCTACTTAATCGCCCGAGCGTCGCGCATGAATATTAATGGGCACCTCTGCCATGCGTGTTATTAACATAATGTGCTCCCGACCTAGTTGCTTTAAGATGTTTGGGGCAAACACAATGTTATGGAAGTTTGTCACCGACACTTTTAAGGGAACTTGGTAGCTTCGTGATACAAGTATTACTCGATTCCTTAATTCTTTGAATAGTCACTTGTTAAAGTTGGTTGTGTCATTTATTTAAAATAACTCGTGGCCGAGCCGAGTAAGTATGTATCTTTTTTAACTGGTTTCAATTTTTTTTAAGTAAAATTACTCTATTCGGTTTAATGTTTTTTACATAAGTAACTAGTTATTATTTATAGTCCGTCAACCAAATCTTGTCAGTAGCAATGTAAAGCAAACTGAAGTAGGGCAACACTCAAAGAGCAGTTTTGCGCTAAGAAAAGCAGCAATGTACATCGAACCAAAAGATTTTTTTTTCCGCTGAGCGCGCCCTGCGTACGTCAATTCAAATTGTCACTCGCGGTTTATTGAAAAAAATTAAAACATGGACGGACAATTTAAAAGCGATGTTAAAACAATGTTAATCAAAATGATGAACAAATTTGAAGATATCAAAAACAACTCTCTATCGTAGTTGTTCAACTTTCGTATGAATATCGGTTTTGGGTGACATCTCTATTAGACTTGATATTAGATTTGACATCCGGTAGGGTTAGCCACTACACTAACCATTTCCGGCAGCCATTAACTTTCTAATTGGACGACTGAACGTACGTTGCTCCAAGTTAAAATTGTGAAAAAACTATTGTAAAGCCAACTTTCGGTCAGATTCTGTATTTTCGGAGTAATTTAGAGAAGTGCCAATTGCATTGTGCGCGTGGATAAGTGGCAGGCCTTGCAGGGAGGTATTCCAGGTTAAGGTACGGTAAGCCGAGCTCGCACGTTGTCCGCCACCTTGGAATCCTCGGGAAGCGAGCCTGAACCAGCGCGAACCTTCACCATCATTAACGTAAAGGTATGTGATTGTGCACTGTTCTAAGTTGTTATTTCTCGTGAATTCGATATACTGAAATATTTGATAGCAAAGAAATTTTCGTCTTTAATGTAAATTCATACAGTCCACTTAATATTATTCCATTTCGATTTCTCGATTAAACATTGTTCCTTCGGCCGGATTCATTGAAAAGTTACCTATTTTTACATTAAAATATCATATTTGTCGTGTCGTAATATTTTTGTAATAAACTTGTGGGTAAACTTTATTTTTCTCAGTTCGGTTAATGGCTGACAGGAAGTGGCTTTAGTAGTAGAAAATAGTAAAATTTTAGTTGGCAACATTGTAACAGATCATTCCGCTCATCCATTCGGTCGTATCGTAGTCTCGTGCATGTGGCAACAATTCGGATAACTGTCACCAAAGAGTAAAGTAAGTATATAGGTAAAGAGAGCCCTCTTGAAGCATTTTATGGAAACTCATTTGAAAGAGCCATCTCTGATTCTCCGCCGATACTAAGTATGTTTGTGTGCGTGCACAACTACATATGCATCCATACGTGTACTTTCGTTCCACATAATATTAGGTCTACTCGGGCGGTTTACAAGTCCATTTTTTGTTTGGTTTCTTGTAACAAAAACCTTTAATTATTTACAAGAAATCAAACAACAAATGTACTTGTAAACCGCCCAAGTAGACCTAACATTATGTGGAAAAGGTTAATGTTATCAATAATGGAATAAAGAAAAAAACAGAATATTACATTCAATATGTTTATTGCATACATGTTTTACATCACATTATCGCTAGGAAAGTACAATTTTAGGTAAACAATAGAAAAGAAAGCGAGTGTGGTGAAAAAGCATTCACACACAAGAAAATACATGTTAATAAGAAGATATGAATAATTTACTACGCACAATACAAGCACATAGTCTAGGCATTGTAGCAGATTTATCGATAGTGGCGTGCCTTATCAAAAGTCGGTACTTATTAGATACCTACCACGAAATAAATTTACTCTAAAATAGCGTCCATATTGCACAAAATAACACAGAACTCAACGCACTTTCTGGAGGTTTTCACAACGGCATGGCAGGCATGTGTTTTCATTCGGGCTATAATCTAATTTCCTCCAGCACCATAACCAAACCATAACGAAGAAAATGGCTCAACCATCACTAAAATATTTTTAATTTACGCTCTTCCAGTGACAGCTAAAAAATTGCATGTCTTGGCCATATACCTAGTATTATATTTAGATGAGCTATACGCGTGCGCCCGTGAGTGACAGAACATACGTGATGCGACCAAATTAAAAACACTTTTTGACGTTCCTGACAACCTACCAAACATAACCTACGTAATTTGGTCGGGTTATTTCAAAAGCGCTTTCTCTGCTACTCCATACTAAAAGTTCTATAAGTGCATCTCGTTCGGTCAACTGGCTCCTCGCCCATTTCATCTATATAATTATGATTGTACCTCTATGGTCTTGGCGGTTATGCAAGTGTTGCCAGCATAAACAAACAGCATAATTAAATCACATTTTAACAAAACTCTTATTTTTTCGCAAAATTAATTGAAAATTATAATAATTAAAAATATTACTTATTTTAATATTAATGCCACTAAAATTATATGAATTTTATAGTGACATCTGGTGACGTAGTTTGTGTAATCGGAAGTCAACTTTACGCAATAGTATGTTGTCGGGGGCAAAATATAGAAATCGCCTGCATCTTTACTGACGTTAACTACATTCCTAGTGTCCCCCCCCTGACTGTCACTGTCACTTGTGTCAACTGTCAAAGTACGCGACAATAACATTGTTTTTGCTTTTCGTTTCGTTTTTTCGTTGTATTTTCGATAAAAACAGTGGTTATTGCGTGAAAAATGGTTTCGGACAGTGACGCAAACAATAGAGATGTGGACATGGATATGGTCGAGCGGAGTTACGCGGTCATGCGGATAGAATTGTTGTATGACTCTGTAAATCTAGAAGGTTATTGTGAAAGTGATTTAAATCCTATAATTAATGATTTTCATCGCGCTCAAAAGGCAATTATGCTTAAAACGAAAGACATGGATGCGGAGTTTTCGGTTACTGTCGATTTCGAACAAAAATTAAAGTCAGTTTTGACCAGGTTACGGAAACTGGTTCCTGCCATAAAAACATGTTATGAAAATGATCATAAACTATTCAAAAGTGAAAACAATTCGGCCAAGTTACCTAAAATTGTTATTAAACCGTTTGACGGTCAATTACATAATTGGTTGTCATTTAAAGAATTGTTTGATTCATTAATTCATAAACGAAACATTTCGAATATTGAAAAGCTCCATTACCTGCTGACATCATGTCAAGGTAAGGCATTAGATTTAATTAAGAACTACCCAATTTCGGACGAAAGTTACATTGACGCTTACAATGCGCTGCATGATTATTATGACAGGAAACGACAGATAGCTTTTGGTTATTATGAAAAAATGTTGCATTGCGATCAGGTCAAATCTAAATCTGCAGTTGAATTAGAAAAATTAAATCGTATATTTAAAGAAACGTTACAAGTATTAGACAGATTTGGTTTACCGGACAAAAACTTTATGCTCTTTCATTTATTATGGGGAAAATTAGATAAGTCAACACGGGAGGCTTTCCTACTTGAGTTCAACTCAAACGAGATCCCTCAATTTGAAAATTTGCAAGAATTTGTCGAGAAACAGATCCGTGCCTTGGAGGTGGCGGACGCTAGGGCTGTGTCAAGTGGTAATAAAAGTAAAAATAAATCTTCACTTCTTGTGCCCTCAGCAACTGTGTTAAATTGTCCAGTATGCGCGGTTGCTGGCCATGAGCTGGGAAAATGTCCCAGTTTTCTAGAATTAAAGCCAACTGATAGATTTTCCAAGGTGAAAGAGAATAAACTGTGTATTGTGTGCCTTAAGCCATCCCATAGTATGAAGCATTGTAAGTCAACTGTTCGCTGTGATAAATGTAGTTATCGTCACAACCCATTACTTCACTTTGAAAAGGTTGATGAAGGTGGTCAAGGTTCAAAGCCTACATCGCAGTTGACAACATTATCGGTGTATACTCATGATACTCAAGTAGTCTTTTCTACTGCCCTTGCTCGTGTTAGGGATTGCACGGGACAGTTGGTGCCCGTTCGGATTCTTTTTGATTGTGCTTCGGCTTGTAACTTCATAACCAAGAGTTGTGCAGACCGCCTTGGGTTATCGATAGCTAAGTGTAACCGATCTGTCAATGGTATTGAAAGCATATCAACAGCCCCACTTGGGTCTGTTGTGTGTGAAGTATTGCCTTCAAAAGGAAACAATAAATTTTCGTTCGAGGCCTTTGTGTTATCAAATATTTGTTTGGATATGCCGCATGTTGAACTGGATACTTCGACGTGGACTCACCTAAAGGATCTGGACCTAGCCGATCCTCAATTTGGTCAGCCAGGACCTATAGATATTTTGATGAATGTGGGTCTGATGGTCTCAGCACTTCAACCTGGATTAGTGAAAGGTGAGGCGGGTCAACCCGCAGGGGTCAACTCTGTCTTTGGTTGGCTGGTGATGGGTGATTGTTATGATTGTCATGCACAATCCTTCACAAGTTGTCGGAAGGATTGTTTTTTCGTGTCGAATGCTTCACAATCAAATTTGTCGTTGTCGTTGGATGATTCTCTAAAAAGGTTCTGGGAGTTGGAAAATATTAGTAGTCCTAGTAAACCTGTTTTGTCGAAAGAGGATCAACTATGTGAAGATACCTTCCTTGCAAAATCTTGTCGCACGAGTGAAGGCCGATTCGAGGTACCCTTGTCGTTTGTCGATCCTACGAATAAGCCCACATTTTCGCATACTCGTGAAATTGCAATGCGAAGACTTTTCTCGTTAGAACGCAAGCTAGCTACGCATGCGGATTTTCGTAAAGCTTATGCTTCATTTATGGAGGAGTATGAGACCAGCGGTCACATGGAGCAAGTAGAGCCACCTCCCTCTAGTGTCGGGAAATTTAATTACATACCACATCATGCTGTTTTGCGGCCAGAATCTGTCACGACACCTCTAAGGGCCGTTTTTGACGGAAGCTGTCGTGACAGCAATGGAATTTCGCTCAATGATACACTCTTGGCAGGGCCTAAGTTGCAAACTAACATTTTTGATGTCCTAACTAGATTTCGGTGGCATAAAATAGTTTTCACGGGTGACATCAAAGCTATGTATCGTCAAATACTCGTGTCGCAAGAGGACGCAGATTATCAGCGGATTCTTTGGCGTCCTTCGACTGATGGCCCAATAAAGGATTATAGGCTGCGGACAGTAACCTACGGTGTAAAATCGGCTCCATATCAAGCTCTGCGAACTATAGCGCAGCTAGCTGAAGATACTGCTGCCTCCTACCCGGAAGGGTCGCGAGTGCTTGGTAGAGACATCTATGTCGACGATGTTGTTACAGGCGCCGACTCCATTGAACAGGCTTTAAAAATTAGATCAGACCTCTCTGAAATTTTGTCGTCGGGTGGGTTTCATTTGAGAAAATGGACCTCCAATCATAAAGAATTTATCGCTGATTTTCCATCCTCTGAATTATACTCGAGTGATTTTAAACATTTCGATGAACTCTCGGATTTATCGCTTAAAATATTAGGATTGTCTTGGCGTCCACAAACAGACTCGTTCCAATTTGAGGTTGCATCACCACGTGATGAAAGATGTACTAAACGTATAATTCTGTCAAACATAGCGCGAGTCTATGACCCGTTAGGATTTTTATGTCCTGTCACGTTCCATGCTAAATATTTAATACAGGTTTTGTGGTCATCTGGGGTTCAATGGGATGACGATGTGCCAGAAGCAATTGCCTCAGAATGGATGAAATTTAAAGATCAACTTTCGTCATTAAAATCAGTTGTCATTCCTCGTCGTATCATTCATTCGTTTTTATCGTTGCAATTGCATGGATTTTGTGATGCCTCGGAGCGTGGTTACGCTGCTGTCGTTTTCTGTCGTATCATCACCACAGAGGGCTCTACATTTGTTGAGTTCTGCTGTGCAAAATCTAAAGTCGCGCCTTTGCGTAAATTATCTATTCCTCGATTGGAACTGCAGGCTGCCGTGTTGCTGGCAGACCTGATGCAGTCCGTCCAAGAGGCATTAAAACCTCTACATGTTTTCCAGGAGATATTCGCATGGTCAGATTCCAGCGTAACTTTGGCTTGGATCCAGTCGTGTCCATCGCGCTGGAAGACTTTCGTTGCTAATCGAGTAAGCCATATCCAAGATATTGTTGCTCCTGATCGCTGGCGTCACGTCAGTACACACCACAACCCCGCTGATGTAGGATCTAGGGGATTACTGCCCGGAGATTTGGTAGAGTGTGATATTTGGTGGAAGGGCCCGTCTTGGCTATGGAAGGAGGAAAAGGATTGGCCTTGCTCGTCCTTGGATACTCCAAACAACGATAGTGTCGTTGAAGAACAACGTATTTGTAGTTTAGTCGTTACAAGCGACCCTACTTTAACTGACGAAGTCCTAAACAGGTTCTCCTCGCTTTTCACTCTAAAGCGTGTGTTAGCTTACTGTTTCCGGTTTTTACGGTCGTCTAAGGACGAGAAGGTCGTCGGGTCTCTACAGTCCTCTGAGACGACTGCAGCTCTCATGTTTTTAGTAAAACATGTGCAGCTCACTTCGTTCAGTATAGAGATCAATCACTTGAGGGAGGGTCGTTTGAACTCATTGCCAAAATGTTTGCGCAAGCTTTCATTATTTATTGACAGTGCGGGTATTGTCAGGGTGGGCGGTCGCTTGGCAAATGCTCCTATCAAATTTTCGATTAAACATCCTATATTATTGCCCCGCTCCCACCGTCTAACAGTTTTAATAATTGACGAATATCATAAAAGATTTTTACATCCAGGTGCCCAAACTTTACAAAATTTGATTACGCAGTCATTTTGGATTTTGTCGCCAAAGCGGGCGATTCAGGCAGTAATTGGAGGTTGCGTGAAATGCTTTCGCGCTAATCCTTCTCCGGCATCTGCGCCGCTTATGGGAAATTTGCCTTCGTATCGTGTCTCGCAAATAAAACCTTTTTCGAGTGTCGCCATCGATTATGGAGGACCTTTCGATATCGCCTTCGGGCGTGGCCGCGGTGCAAGGACTTACAAGGGCTACATCTGTGTCTTTGTCTGCACGAGTACCAAGGCTATTCATATAGAGCTTGCTTCAGAGCTGTCGACAGAAGCTTTTCTCTGTGTTCTCAAACGATTTGTCGCTCGTCGTGGTCGGTGCAGTAACATCGTTTCGGATCAGGGTCGAAATTTTGTCGGAGCAAGTAATTACCTTGGTTCACTCATGAAAAGTGCCGCTGATGCACAAGAAATTAAATTTTCATTCAACCCACCAGGTAGTCCGCATTTCAACGGTCTTGCTGAAGCTGGGATTCGCTCAGTCAAAACTCACCTCGCTAGAGTTGTCGGTAATCAGAGATTGACCTTTGAGGAATTTTATACAATTCTGACACAGGTTGAATCTTTGCTGAATTCTCGGCCATTGACACCTCTTAGCTCGGATCCGAGTGATCTCTCGGCCCTAACCCCAGGTCATTTTTTGACCCTGGAACCCTTGTCGATTGTTCCCGAGGAAAATTTTGTTGACCAAAAAATAAGTGTTTGCCATCGTTGGAAAATGATACAAAAAATGCATCAAGATTTCTGGCGTAGATGGCACGCTGAGTACGTCCATACTTTGCAACAAAGAACGAAGTGGAATAAGGTAACCACTAATATTGTCGTTGGTTCCTTGGTTCTTTTGATCAATGAACAGACAAGTCCTCTAAAATGGCCTCTTGGGCGCATCGTTGCTCTACACCCTGGAGTTGACGGTGTGTGTAGAGTGGTCACAGTCCAGACAGCCACTGGTCAGTACAGGAGACCAGTCGTAAAGCTGTGTCCTTTACCATTTTCAAATTAATCTTACATGTACTTGTATTGCCACTTAGCATAGTATTTTAGCATTAAGCTTTCTGTCGCATTCCAACGTTATTTATAGTGTAAATATTCCATATTTAGGTGAGCGGGATGTTCAACTTTCGTATGAATATCGGTTTTGGGTGACATCTCTATTAGACTTGATATTAGATTTGACATCCGGTAGGGTTAGCCACTACACTAACCATTTCCGGCAGCCATTAACTTTCTAATTGGACGACTGAACGTACGTTGCTCCAAGTTAAAATTGTGAAAAAACTATTGTAAAGCCAACTTTCGGTCAGATTCTGTATTTTCGGAGTAATTTAGAGAAGTGCCAATTGCATTGTGCGCGTGGATAAGTGGCAGGCCTTGCAGGGAGGTATTCCAGGTTAAGGTACGGTAAGCCGAGCTCGCACGTTGTCCGCCACCTTGGAATCCTCGGGAAGCGAGCCTGAACCAGCGCGAACCTTCACCATCATTAACGTAAAGGTATGTGATTGTGCACTGTTCTAAGTTGTTATTTCTCGTGAATTCGATATACTGAAATATTTGATAGCAAAGAAATTTTCGTCTTTAATGTAAATTCATACAGTCCACTTAATATTATTCCATTTCGATTTCTCGATTAAACAGTAGTGCTTATATTCTATTTGTTCCCTATCTATGTCTTCTAAGTTTACTAAAATAAAATCATATCAAAATGCAGATAATTAGATAGTGCATATATTTGTTATTTACAATATAATATGCCACTTGATAATGTAAATTAGTGTACTGTTCTGGATGAATATGACATACCTGTGTATTTTTTTTTATTGGTATATATTGTACAATATACATATTAAAAATAAAACAACTGATATTTGGGTGTTTATTTAATTTAAAGGTAAATAAGATAAGGGTCACTTTTCGACTTGGTTGCGTTGTACACGTACATAAACCGCCATAGGTAAGTATTGTCTGAAGAGATACTACCTACTACGAACGCCTTATATTGGGCAAGATTTAATCCTGCAACAAACATGTATGGATTAGGTAGATATTGCGAAAGAACGGCGATATAATCAAGGCTCTTAATACTGTTTAAAAGGTTTACCTTTGTAAATAGTCACAACCGATTGCTGAAAATATTAGACATGTGGGCCTATGGACGGTTTCCAGGACACAATTTATGGTCTTGTTGGATAGATTTAGGCATACGTTTTAATTTTATTTATGCCTTTTAACCCTAAAACAAAAAACTGAACACAATCTTAAAAGTTCGAAAGAGTTCTTCCAGTACTTGTTTGTTTGTTTCAGTAATGTTTACCATCAACGAGCATGATTGTACATTGTAGGCCCCTTAGCTTTGCTTATTCTAATTTAATGTATTGGTATTTAATGGTGACAGCAGAAATATCTCTTGAAACAGAAACGATTCAGAATGAAAACCAAATGAAAACAAATAAGGTGACGGCTGTCATTCACGATCCACATTCCACAGATAAAACACAGATGACACGCGTTTTGGAATTATTTGAACACAGTGTTGCTAACCCGCGATTTTTCAAATTTGCCGCCTTTTACTACTGACAAGATTTGGCTGACGGACTTTAGCTTCATAGCAAGTACTTGTCGGGATACGAGCAAGATGTCTTATAGAGGTGCATAGTGCATACTAAAGTGTCATTCAATAGAACTTGCGAACTATGTAAACAAAACTTACTAGTAATTTGACATTCAGTGTCAATTTTAGTATGGCGGTTTGTTTACATAGTTAGCAATTTCTATTGAATGACATTTTAGTAATACATATTGTGTTGGTGCACTTAACTACAGTATGTAGAAACAAGATTTCACGGCACCGTATTTATAAGACGCCTCGCAAATAATTTTGGTGGTAGAACTCCTTGAACCCTTGTTTGTGTGTTTGTGGTTTCCAGGCAGTTTCCAGTAGAACTGTAAGTGTGCCAATAATGTAGGTACATTCTGACTATGGTGTATAAATATCACCTAAATGTCAGCGTACCCAATATGTTACCTACTAGTATTTATAAATTCAGATGCATATTGGGAGAACACGTAAAAAAGCACGATGATCATCAAATCACATAAATTAAAAAAAAAGAACTGTCCTTTAAGCTATAATTATAGAGACAACGAGAAAGATACACAAAAGAAGTAAGAGAAAGAAGGGAAGTATTCGAAAGATGAGGATAATGAGATGGAATAAGGGAGGAAACTTACAGGTGGTCCTGCCGCTTGAAGGCCTTTGCGCAAGTGATGCACACATACTTGCGCTCATCGCTGTGCGTCAGTTTGTGCTTGGCGAGCGCCGATGCGTTACCGAAGATCTTGTTGCATACCTGCAAAATTGAGACAGATACAAATTTAAGCCCACACTGTGTTTTGATGTATTAATAAGGGGTGATCAACCTATGTGGTAGGTATGTATGACCTAGATTAACTAGAATCTCGTCATAATGAAGTTACCTATATGAGATCTCTTCATTTATATCCCATTTCATGGTTTTTTTTATCAGAGGTGGAGGTAATCCTCATTGGATACTCCGGCCCGGTATCCGGTAGCATGCCCAACTCGGCTGTACTGGAGATTTTTCTCCCAGGCGCCTACGGACTAAACCCTGCCAGAAACTCGGCGCTATCGCTATACGCGTTGTTTCTGGGTGTGTAGTATGGGTAGTCACAAAGTTCACATTATCCCATAATTGAAAATGGGTTGTCTGGACAGATATATGTATTTTTATTCAAATATTTTCAGGGTAAAAACGAAGAAAAGGAACTATTAGCTGTAGGTGCTGGCGGGAGTGTGAATGAATGAGTGAGATTGACTTAAGTGTGTTAATAATGTGTAATTGCAGTTAGGTGATGAACCCAGGTTCAGAGTTAGTGGTATCGGTACGAAAAAATAATTTCAAAATCCCACAGAATTGACAGAATATTATGTCATAATGTGTAACCTCATCTCTGGTGCCGATGCCCACACTATGAAGAGAAGGAACCAACGCTAGCCTAAAAATAGATGCAAACATACTAAACTGATAATATCGTTACAACAATGAGTGCGCAGAGCTAGTTGTTGACCCTTAATCCCATGTTTGTTTCTCATCTAATTAGAGGGCCTTTTCGTCTCCTAATCCTATTTTTATTTCGGACCTCGGGGCCTCTCTAGGGCGTACTTATCGATGGCGGGACCGGCCCATTGTTTAATGCCCTACCCTCATATATATAATACAGTGAAACTTATATGTACGTTCAGTTTGGGTCATTCTATTTTAAAGTTAATCATGTGTGACTTTGTCAACAATTTCATCACTGTGTCACATTCTTCTTTTGTTTTGTAGGTTAGTCACTTTAAAATCAGTAGAAATGTATTTAAAAATCGTAACGAAAAAATGATGATTCAATATAGGGTACCTACCTTTGAGTGTTTTCAAGTTTGGCTAGACAAGGCATAAAATACGAGACTATTTACAACACCTTGATTTCTTTTGGTATTCTTAGTAACAGTAAGACTAAATAACGTTACTTACATACTTTAAAACAATAATATTTGACGTTAGAATTAACGCAATTAGACGATTTGTTCAGGCATACAGGCATATTATACTGGCATGTATACATATATTATTGTCAAAAATATACGCTGACATGTGTCGCCCTGTAATTAGCTGATTACGAGCACGACATGATCAGATGAGTAGTTGATTTAATTACAACCCAGCCCAGGGAATACATCGCTGACTTTAATTAAAGCATTATGCATCAAACAAAGGAGATCAAAATGAAACTCTAGAAGGGATATATACAATACAAGGGAAAATTATGATTAAATTATTTTATTACTATTTAATACTTATCAAATGAAAACATTCAGAATAAATTCACTACAAACTAAATAAGTACACTACCTCCCATATTATACACCCCATTTTGACCCCCACCCTTATTCAAATGTTCCAAAATATATAGGTATCTAATATATCAATTTAACTTATTGATGATTTAAAAAAAAACAGCAGAATTTTGGAAAATACTGATCCGAAACTGTTCGGAATCTGCGGATAAAGTGATAATTCATTAAAAGTAAACTGTTTTCATTCCAATCAACTTGGAAAAAATGTTT
Source organism: Cydia amplana (assembly GCF_948474715.1). Lineage (NCBI taxonomy): Eukaryota > Metazoa > Arthropoda > Insecta > Lepidoptera > Tortricidae > Cydia > Cydia amplana. The sequence continues at coordinate 8,887,127 of NC_086085.1, forward strand.
CATTCTAAACTGAGGCGCCAACCGTCATAAGGTACCTTTTGCCGTGGAACACCACATATTATATACTAAAGAAAAAGTGGTAATTATTTAATTGTTAAAATAATTTGATTTGATCCCAAAGTTGTGAGTTTCTATCACTATATCAGTAATAAGTTGTCTGAAATTACATTATTTTTGGGTATCGTACCATCTTAGAATTGTTTGAATTGGGCCGTTATTATAAAATATAAGTAACTAACTGCCGTATTCGAACTTCAAGATATTTACAAGAGTCGACACGTACTAGATCCATTCTAGATACGTTATAGTTTAGATTTCAACTAGTTCTCTTTTGCAGCGCAATTCGGGCAACCAATGTCACTTTTACGTTAGATAGAGTTAGATATCTATTAGATGTGAATTGGATCTCTAAGTAATATCTTGTGGAAATCGTTCAAGAGTATCTCCAGAATCGCGGAAATGTCAAACTTGACAGGTTAGATCTTAAACATATCGTTATCGTATCTTGGTGATGACTAAAAGATATCTAATAGATGTCTATTTCAAAATCAGAATCGGGCCCTAAATCTTGAATTGGCCTATTATTTAAAGTTTTTGTAGGCGGTAGCTGCTGGTAAGCAGCGCTACCTGAGCTACGCCTTAGCTCGTAGCAACATTTCTCTGTGACATAGAGTAAAAAAACCGACCAAGTGCGAGTCGGACTCGCGCACGGAGGGTCCCGCACCATCAACAAAAAATAGAGCAAAAAAATCGTGTTTGTTGTATGGGAGCCCCCCTTAAATATTCATTTTATTTTATTTTTAATATTTGTTGTTATAGCGGCAACAGAGATACATCATTTGTGAAAATTTCAACTGTCTATCGCGGTTCATGAGATACAGCCTGGTGACAGACGGACGGACGGACAGCGAAGTCTTAGTAATAGGGTCCCGTTTTTTATCCTTTGGGTACTGAACCTTAAAAACTACCATTTATATTTTTGTACGCAATTTGTATTACTCAGCAGACTCAGCTTGTATTACACTATCTAGAATCTCAGTTACCTAAGTATAAAGTGGGTATATTTCCAAATACTTATATCAATAAGCAATGGGAAATATAACAGTTTTGAACATCGGTAGCTCGAAAATAATACAAAAGGTAATCACGATCCATATCCCGGTCGATATAAGTTTAATAGTTCCATGTAAATGTCATTTGGAATGTACAGTGAGTAAAAAATATGTAGACTACGAAAATAGTTGATGGAAACAGTTGGACGCCAAGTATGTGCGCACTCTGATCCGGGCCGACGCGGCACCATTATCTGCGCAATGTTATTATTCGCTACATTTGAATATTTTACCAGGGACCCAAGAGTTTTTCGCTAACGTGTCCTTTGTCGCGTATTTCTTTTGCACAAATCTTGGTCTTCCATTTAAATATGGAACGAAAGTTCAAGGTACTAGGTAGCTTAGTGCTCTATAGGTAGGTTAAGAGTAAAGTATAACTTCACGTGATCTGTAAGTAGGTACTTAGGTATTATTAAGATAAATGTATAGGTTTGTTTATATCGTAAGTACCTATATATTTATTTATTATTCCATTTCGTTAAGTTCAGTAATAAAAGTATAACATCTGCTTCAGATATTTCCTGTTTAAAAACCTCTTCCTTTGACAGGTATTAAACTTTAGATTGCAGGTAGAATCACGAGTCTAACTGAATTAAATTAGTCATGCAAGGAGACAAGGAGTGAAATAGAGAAATTTTAGCAAGGAGCGAAGACGAACAACTTGCTAGTAAAACTGTTATGTACCTAGATATACATCTACGTAACAAAATTTAATTAGCTTTCCGTCATAGACGGTTGAGACGGCTTCGCTCAAACGTCATGAAAAGATATGCTAATTTTAAATGTTCAGTGTAAATACCTAAAAACTGCAAAAGGTTCTATTTCTCAGACAATTGTTAAAGACGACTATGGGGAACGTGTAAATGGGTAATTAGTATAAATTCAAAGTTATTTTTAACACAAATTATATTAACGATTAAATAGTCATTTACGTTAGGTTACTTTTAGTTGATGTTTGTGCAGAATTCTTACGCTAATTATTATTTGTGTTTTTTCTATTATAGGGAACCAATGTTAAACTTGTACCCGGTTTTTACCCGGCAATCATTGGCAAGGAGGCCTATTAGTACATGAATTTTGATATCAATCACCCCTGCATCTCGCTCGCGCTAATACATGTAGGACTGTAGGTACGAACAAAAATTACATAATTTAGATACCAAATGTACGTTCTAATTAACCTTCTAGTACTTATAAGCTCATTCGATGAAATGGCGACATAATTATAATGACTAACATGAAAAAATAAATGTTAATTCTGTGATAAAACAATACATACGTACTTACATACCTACCTAAGTAGAACTTATTAAGACTAGACGAGGTGTTATAAAACTGGAAATTACTCGCGCCTGTCTAGTAAAATGTTGGTCGTTCAGTATCAATCGAAAGTAAGTGACATCTAAAGATATCTCGGGGTTTGCTCCCAAGGAGCCCTTGAGTTATCTCTCGGGCGGATCAATATTTACGGCCAGGCATGGTTTTATGGCGAATAAACTTAGAACGATGGGTTTCCTGAGTATCGGCGAATTTGGACATCAATCTTATGGCAAATTCCTTGTTACGATTTATAAAGTAGTATTTCATGTTACTTTTTATGTTTATTGACATTTTTAAGGTTGATTGTATTTTTGACAAATGTTATTTCTGTACATATGATTCAATTCTAGTTTATTTAATACTACATTATATTATACTGTATGTATTTACTTTTATCTTAAGATGTATTATTGCCAAACAGTTCCAACTGAATCTATTATATTATTGTATTATATAAATTGAACCTAAATGTGTTTTACAGTACATATGGGGCTACTTTTCCGCACTAGTGCGTAAAATAGCACTTTTCGTGCGTATGTCAAAACTTTAAAGTGCCATATGTGCTGTAAAACGTTGTTCCATACACGTGCGAATAGGTAATTCGCAACTCGTGTCGATTTAAAACACTCCCTTCGGTCGTGTTTTAATTTATCGCCACTCGTTTCGAATTTCCTCTTTTTCGCACTTGTATCGAAAATAACTATAATGTACTCTACTCATTGCACGTCATAATCAAATGTTTTAACAAAATGGCAAGGAAACTGGGCTTAAGTGCTTACTCTAAACTTAGTTGAACAAAGGGAGAGAGACAAGCTTTTTGTGCGTCAGGTTTTCGTGCACATTTTCATAAGTTTAGTACCCGCGACCTGAATTCTTAGGCCGTGACCCACATCTGGAATGCACGCAGAAATCGGGTCGAGTGGCATCACTCATAGCGTTCTGCAATTATATGCGTTTCACGAGTAAATATATTTCATTTACGCTCATTGACTTTCCGGGTTAAATGTGACATTATGACATTAAGTAAGTATGTAAAAAATGTCTGGCTCAGGCACACGTGTCACTGAAGATAGAGCTAGCGAATACATATATACAGATGTTAAGTTTTGTTTATGGAACGCATTTGCTTCCAACAAAAGGGAAATATTTTAAGCTTCGCTTGAATCGAAAGAGAGGTTCGAGTGCCTCAAGGATGATCGGAAGCTAAGCCCCGCGCTCGAGTGTTGTGCACGCATCCAATTTTCAATGACTCATTTTTTTATACATATAAATATTCTATCTTTGTATAGGTACTACGATGAAACAGGCAGCTGTGTATCATAAAATGACAAGCGTAGTTAGTAAACATTTATTTATTTTATTTATGTAAACTTTATTGCACGAAAAAATTTTACAAATGGCGGACTTAATGCCTTAAGGCATTCTCTACCAGTCAACCAATGGGACAAACAGAAAACTTATACTTAGTGCAGGATTGTAGACAAAGAGAAGAAATATGAAACACAAATCAAGTTAAGTATTCTAAACAATATTCTAATTATACACTTACACATATAACAATAACAGCAATATAAAATGACATATATACAAACATGCATAAATACATATATAAATAAATATATTATATTTTGGACTGGGTACATTCAAGAATTATCTACCGATCGAAGCTTTGCTACGCACCCAATCTGTGAATTTAAACGAATTCCTACCAGAATATCTTTTCAGTTCATTTCAGTGTGAATTTTATCATTTTACTCGTTTATGAAACTAAAAAAACTTTAACTATTTAATCACATTTTGGTTGGTTATTAATCTTTTCCGATAGTTTGTTTATACTTTAAAGACATAGTAGGTATTTGAATGGCGTAGAGCAGATGTAGGTAAGTAGACACAAGAACTTCACTTACTTTTTAACGCTGCTAATTTCCGGCAGCGTTGAGAAGCCAGAAACTATTTAAAAGCTGAAACAAGTTTCCTAATTGCATTTATTAACTCCACTTTCAACTTATTTATGATGCTTTTGTTAAAAAAAAAACTCTTTCACTCTGTCTCTAATGAATTCCATTAAAATCGTGTTCCTTTGTTGCACTGTTTCTTCTGAACAACAGAAAACAATATCTCTGCCCACCAATATTCTTTAAACAAAGGTCTAATTACTTAACTAGGTTTTGTAGTGGGACTACTTATTACGGCTAACTAATGTGTAGAATTACTAAAATACATTAAAAGCGTGGGTCGTTCGGTGGGTGAACCTTTACAAACATATTTCAGGATTGTGGTTTCGTCTATCAATGTGAAATAAATTAGCCGAATCTCATACAATATAATTTATTTCATTGGATGGACGGAGAGTACAATAAACATTGAGAGCGGACTATGTCATCATTTACATGTGTTTGACGCTGCCATTTAATTATCTGTTTCATTTCGGGCAAAGCCAGATATATACACGGATTTAATGGCGAAAATTAGTCGTTTTATGCTGGTCGCATGTACTAGTACAGTACTTAGAATAACATCTATTTGTAGCCTCAAAGCTGCAATGATAAATCGATGTTAAATAAGTTTTTTTTAAGTTCAATATGAATGACACATGTTCATATTCGACACATTTAATTTTAAACTGCGAACTGTTTATTTGGTCCTTTAAGGTGACAAGATCATAATAAATATTTCTTGACGCTTACCTTATATGTTGGCATAATGTTATACATACATAGTGTTTAAGCATAAAAAAATGTTCGACCTTTTAGCTTGTCATGTATGAAATATAAAATATTTACAACCGTGTGGAGAGAAATATGGGGTACTTACTTTATCATATCAAGTAATAATATAATATGTGTATAACAGGCCTAGGTCCAGTTAGCAGTCAATCCAGTTTCCCCAAATGAATTACCTCAGCCTGAGTTCATCATTACGTACAACCGACACAAACACAACCACATTATTGCTTCAAATTAAGTGTTCGTTTTAAATTAGATAGGTAGTTGAGACGACATTTTACCTAATATTTTGATCAATTTCAGCAGTATAACAGCAGTAACTTTCAAATTTCTGTGAATTAATAGGTAAAAAACTTAAAGACGTGCTCTTTCTCTTTGAAGTTAAAATGGAATACATAATAATATAAGCTTACGCTACGCTTTGAACGTTTAATTGAAAGACATCGTAAGTAGTGTCAAAAGCGCTTGCAATTGTTATGGCGTACGCTGTTATGTGGTTAAGGTTTATATTTGCTATACACTACACCTGTCGCACTCATTCATATTGAAATAGTTACACGTAGTCGCGGTGGCGGCCACATTCAAACAATACGGTTCAGTCACTCCAATACGTTATTATCGTATTGAAGTAGAGACTTAAAGGTAACGGGCCTATCAGCCATATTCGCTTTTAAGATACGTTAAATATTAGATCAAAGAGTAAAGTAAGTATATAGGTAAAGAGAGCCCTCTTGGAGCATTTTATGGAAACTCATTTGAAAGCGCCATCTCTGATTCTCCGCCGAAACTAAGTAAGTTTGTGTGCGTGCACAACTACATATGCATCCATAGGTGTACTTTCGTCCCACATAATATTAGGTCTACTTGGGCGGTTTACAAGTCCATTTTTTGTTTGGTTTCTTGTAACAAAAAACTTTAATTGTTTACAAGAAATCAAACAAAAAATTTACTTGTAAACCGCCCAAGTAGACCTAACATTATGTGGAAAAGGTTAATGTTATGAATAATGAAATGAATATTAAACTAAATATGTTTATTGCATACATGTTTTACATCACATTATCGCTAGGAAAGTACAATTTTAGGTAAACAATAGAAAAGAAAGCGAGTGTGGTGAAAAAGCATTCACACACAAGAAAATACTTGTTAATAAGAAAATTTGAATAATTTACTACGCACAATACAAGCACATAGTGTAGGCATTGTAGCAGATTTATCGATAGTGCGTGCCTTATCAAAAGTAGGTACTTATTAGATACCTACCACGAAATAAATTTACTCTAAAATAGTGTCCATATCGCACAAAATAACACAGAACTCAACGCACTTTCTGGAGGTTTTCACAACAGAGCATGGCAGGGCAGGGCAGGCATGTGTTTCCTCCAGCACCATAACAAAACCATAACGAAGAAAATGGCTCAACCGTCACTAAAATATTTTTAATTTACGCTCTTCCAATGACAGCAAAAAAATTGCATGTCTTGGCCATATACCTAGTACCCTAGTACTATATACTTAGATGAGCTAGCTATACGCGTGTGCCCGTGAGGGACAGAACATACGCAATGCGACCAAATTAAAAACACGTTTTGACGTTCCTGACAACCTACCAAACACAACCTACGTAATTTGGTCGGGTTATTTCAAAAGCGCTTTCTCTGCTACTCTTACTAAAAGTTCCATAAGTGCATCTCGTTCGGTCAACTGACTTCTCGTCCATTTCATCTATATATGATTGTACCTCTATGGTCTTGGCGGTTATGCAAGTGTTGCCAGCATAAACAAACAGCATAATTAAATCACATTTTAACAAAATTCTTATTTTTACGCAAAATTAATTGAAAATTATAATAATTAAAAATATTAATTCGTACTTATTTTAATTTTAATATTAATGCCACTAAAATTATATGAATTTTATAGTGACATCTGGTGACGTAGTTTGTGTAATCGGAAGTCAACTTTACGCAATAGTATGTTGTCGGGGGCAAAATATAGAAATCGCCTGCATCTTTACTGACGTTAACTACATTTCTAGTGCCCCCCCCCCCTGTATTAGATACAGAAACGATATGGATCGGATATGTCAGTGTCAAACAAGTGTCAAAAGTAACGTTTTTGTTTGAAGAAACGTCACTTTCGACACTGACAAATCCGATCCATATCGTTTCTAGGTATATCTAATATTTGACGTATCTCAAAGTTCGAATATAAAAGTCAGTTTATATTTCTAATATAAATAAAGTTAATATTCCTGGGTCTGCAAGGGTGTCTTGGCAGGTTTCGCAGGCTTGAACCTGAGCGAAGCAATCCGGGCTCTCGTTACCATAGTGCCGCGCGGGCTAATTGGAGCCATCTCAACGAGCTGACATGATACCCTTACCTATCTACTTACGGAGCTCTAAATTAACTACATATGTACTAAAATAGTATGAGTTTCGACATCTTGGTTCTTGTTTTCATTCAGAATCCGCATATTATACATATTTCTTACCAAGTAATCAATGGTAACTAACCGAGTCTGTTATTTTGTGAACAATTATTTTAAACATGATATTATAGTTTTTGCATAAAGATACCTACATACAGTACATACTTTGTTGTTTACATGTCATCAATCTGCATACGGCTCTATATAAATATAAAATAATAATATAGGTAATATATGTTATTTTATTAATTCCCGCTACCCGAAGGTTGTCTGGAAGAGATCGCTTTTTAGCAATAAGACCGCCTGTTGTTTACCTCTGCTTGTATTTCTGTTTTCTTTTGTATTGTCTTCTTTTATTGAGGTGTGCAATAAAGAGTATTTGTATTGTATTGTTTTGGCTCTCTTTTTTATTCCGACTACGGTTTGATTATAATAATTCTTATTATTATAGGTTTGACACCACTGCGAAGATAGTTACAGTATTCCCAAAATTATTCAAAGTGTTTAAATCTTTGATCACTGTACACTCATTATTTTTATATACTTTAGAGGACCCTTCACATCTGAATGCTATTGTATTTTATTTTATCAATATTTCATAAGTAGGGGCGATCGGCGCGGGCGGCGCGGCGCGTCGCTGGAGGAATGCGAATGAGACCTCTCAATGTGATTAATTCGAACAGTGCAGGGCTGTTATTCTCTTTGTCTATCAAGTACAGACGAGTGTTCACTTTGAGAAAACCAGTATAAATCGGGCAGAGATCTATGTAGGTGCATGTGCAGAGGGAGATTACATGTTATACTGGTTTGCCTTAGAAGAACTCTCTGCGTGTGGTGGGAACACAGCGCCGGAGCGGCTTGCCCCCGAAACACAGTCACGTCGCACAAAGTTATCTTGTTCTTAGTTTAGTTATTTCAGCGACGGTTTATTTTCAGAAACTATTGATCATTCATATTCAGTTTTATGTAGAAAATTATAGGAATATTTCTTATGTTTATTACTTAATGACAAGGAAGCGTCAGTACCTAATCAAATTGAAGCTTAAAACCAGGGCTTTAAATACCGTTAAAAAGTTGGTATCGTTACCACAAGGTGACAGATTTAACGTTAAGTTGTAACTAACGTTAGACCAGGTACCGTTAGTTATACTACTCTTTACCGGTAACAAAATGGTAACGTTAGCAGCTGTCAATTTGAGCTAACGTTAAGTCAAAGGTATCGATACACCATTGTTAACGTTAGTAGGTAACGTTAACAGCTGCTTATTTACCGTTTGATTAACTGATAGGTGCCATCATCGTGGACAATCGAGCGAATGTTCATTCACTCTCAAGCAGAGATGGGCAATTTTAATAACAAAACTTCCGTGAGACAAAGACATATTAAATGGAGATGGGCATTTCGTAATTGATTCCTGGTTCCACGATTACTCGAAATTACTTTGTAATCTGATTACCGATTCCCAGATTACTTTGTAATCTAACAATACCGAATTACTAATAGTGGAGTCAATATAAAGTTAAAGTTACATTAATTGCACAGTAAAATGTTTCTACACGGGTGAATTATATATCATATTGAATACCCGTCTGCGAATTAACAACTTGATATCTGTTCCCGTTTTTGAGAAATAACATTTATTTTATTTTATATTTTATACTACCTAAACAGTAATTTCTAACTAGAATTTTTTTGAAGAATGGGCTATGAAGCTTACACGACTACACGGTCAGAATTTCTCCCGACAATAATATTAATTATAGATTTAATGAAAAAAACAATAATTTTGTAAGTTTTCCATGACCGAGAATATCCCACACTGAGAGAAAAGTTTACTATTGTGGTTAATTTAATAGTATTTGTTTCGATCATGTTTAATTTATCTGCCCGAGGAACTGCTATATTCGCAGAATAGCAGCATGATTTTGGAAACAAACAGCAAATAATGTTCTACACAATTAATGGACACTTCTAGTTTTTTGGCAGTACATAACTGTACAAGTTATTGAAGACTACATACTTATTTTTCTCGCAATAATTAAATCAATTTCCAGCATAAAAAGTCAATGAAGTATGCTGTATTTCCAGGCTTCCACAGAGGCCAAGTCAAACTTTGTTTAAGATGTCAAAAAGATATCATTTTGTTATCATTCGCCCAACCGTCTCGCTCGCACCAATACATATTTCATCTAGTACGAGTGAAATGCACGCGCGAATGATATAAAATGACATCTTTTATAACAAAGTTCGAATTAGCATCAAGGTATATTAGGAAAATATACCTTATGACTTATGGCATTGCGTTAAGGTTTAATAATTCAATGCATAAAGTGTCTGTGTTTATGTGAAAAATGATAGGTCTCAATTTTTATATCTATTCACAAAACGTTTAGAATACAGGATGCACAGTCAGATATAAATAGACCCTTGAAGTCTTACAACTATCTATGATACTGGATCTCAAGCTTATTTGGTTAGTAAGTACCGTCCACCAAGTTATACTTCGAATAGCCACCCGGACAAATTCCAAAGCTAATTTCGAATTTTAAAATTTGACAATTCACGAGAAGAGTAACGTAACGTCAAAGGATATGTTTGTCCCTTTTCAACGATCCTGTCATCCGATGCTTGAGTAGAGAAACTAAAAGAAGCAAATGTCAGCAATTCGTAACGCTTAGTTTTTGTTAGCGATAGCGCATCGCGACATGAGAACTAGTATGAGCCTGGCCCTCGATTACGTATAATTGCAAGGAAACTTGGGATCAAGTTATCTTAGTCAATTTAGAGCAGTTGGAAATCAACTCATTGTGAAATTTTTGAACGTTTTCAAATAATTTGTTGGATTAAGTAGTAAAAGTGTTACAGTATGTTATATATTTGTGATCTACTCACAAGGCCCTTTCATTTGGTACCCCACATGGTATGTTTAAAAGAAAAATGGTAAAAACTTTGCATCACAGTAACTACCCTCACCACTTTCGCGCTTGTCATCTCATATATTTGTGTTCAGGATATTATACTGAATGCACTGATACCAAATATACTCATATCCGAGACGACATGAGCGTAAATTTTTCTAGAAGACTTTTCGAGAAAAGGCCAGGCTACAATATCTTTACAGGTTGATTGATACTGAGTGTATTAACACCATGTTCACCCATATCCAAGACGATATGAACGAAAAGTAACCTAAAGCCACCCTACCAACATTTTCGTAACAATGAGAGATTACACTGATTTAAACTTTCACGATTTTTACACATTATTAAATTATACAACGATACGCGATTAAGTCCCGTTGTATAATTTAATAATGAGAGATTATTTCTTGGAAATAATGTTGTAATATAAACTCCTTGTAGAGCACCTACCTGCGAAGAGATCGTGCTGTCAAAGTTGTTAATGATTTAATATAATATTGTTAGTTAACTAAAGTTTTATTAATGCATCATTTCATCTTATACACCGCGGGATTTAATAACCCGAAAGATTTAAACCACGTATTTTTGACGACAGTACGAGTAAATAATGTTATATCAACATGGGTCCAATTATATATTTTAATTAAACTACTATTTCAGTACAAATTAAATCATATTAATTTACCGCTTCTTTGTGAACAAACCTTTATTCAGAGAGTGAGCGAGTTTAATTAATCTCAAGTAGAGAAACAGAGAGCGAGCATGACATTTCACGAATCACTCCGATATCATACGATGCACGGCGAATGCAGTGACATGTGTTCCATGACAAGAAGTGTCAAGTTATGTCTAGGATCATGTTTACGTTGAAATTATTTCAATTGATTGGCACCTCAAAATACCACAATTTGTATCAAAACTTTATTAATTACTACAACAGTAGGTACAGTGCAGTTATTATTGTTGAAACTTTGCGATAAAATCTTTTCCTTTGAGTGAGATAACCAAAGCCATTAACCATGATTATATCCGAAAGAAATCATGTCTCTTATTGTTTTAACTCATACTACAGCTGGAAAGGGATGATTACTTTGTTAAAATCAATGAATGACCTTTTGTTAAAATATCGATCATGCTTATCAGTACGTATTTTAAATTCTCGATGTGTTGATTTATACTGAGTAAAGTAAAATAAACAACTATGTTAAACAAATACGCTTTTTTATTAATTTAATGAATTAGGTTTTCACACCTGAGGATGCCGAAGACCGGGCAAAGTGGAGAAGGCTGAGCAGGAAAGCGGACCCTGGCGCTAGACCGGGAAAACGCTAGGTTGAAGAAGAAGAATGAATTAGGTTTTCGAAGTGTGTACCACCGTTTTCAGCACAAAGATTTAATTTTAAACGGATTTCATTATTTAGGTTTACAAAAGTGTTCTTTATTTCTTCGGAAGCCGTTCGAATTTTTATTAATAATTCTTCTCCAGACTTCACTGGTGTTGAGTATTCCTTCCTTATCTTTCAGAGTTCCCCATAGAAAAAAAACCAATGGCGTTAAGTCGGGTGACCGGGCGGGCCAGGTTAGGACGTTGCTTCCACGGCCAATCCACCTCTCAGGGTATTGTTCGTCTAGCCAATTTACGAACTGGGAACGAGGCTGAAGTGGGTCCGTCGTGCCGGAAGCACATAGTTCTTCGGGTTTCCAAATCCGTACACAAAGTGAATATCCGCTAAATGAGCCGGAGGATAATGCGGCATGGCGAATTTTATTTATTACAGTCAATCAAATTTAAAGATTTTATCTTGCGCATATCTTGACATCAATTTCGTCATTTTCGTCAAACTATCAGCTAGTTATCGTGAAGGTAAATAGTTTGCACTCTCGTGATTGAGAACAGAACAAAATTTCGTTAGAAGTTCGAATTTGGCTAATAACCATGCAGTTAGTGCGTCTGCGTGTAAAATTAGTTGGTGGCTACGTCACGCATAAGGGTTAGGTGTGTTAGAATTGAGATTTTTGAACTTGTGATTTGTTTTAAATAATTAATATCTCTTAAATTAAGGGTTTTTGGACTATGTGTTATATAACTTTATATACTCTAATTAGGATCTAAAATCGTTGGTTTAAATCTTTCGGGTAATAACCCCCGCGGTGTATATAACCCTATTACCCTTTGAATTACCTTTTTCACGTTTTATACAGCAATGCAGTCGACTGCAGCAATTTTGAAGCGCGACATTGCTACCGACTGCATTACTGTGGTAAATGTCAAAATCGAAGTTCCTGTCTGGATTTTGGCGTCCATTAAAAATAAATAATCAAAGGAGGTCATCGATCAAATGGCCCGGAGGACAAGCCATCGTTAACTGGTAGAGAATGCCTTATGGCATTAAGTCCGCCTCTTGTACTATAAGGTTTTTCTTTTGTGCAATAAAGATTAACCACTTTATTCATAAACTTTACGGGCCTGATTTAGTTCAATTATGTTTATCCCTTACTTACAAATACATAAGTTAAATTGACAGATAAGGACAAACGATTATTACTATTATTAGCTAATTGAAGTTTGTAGCGCGTTTATGAATAAGGGGTTAAAGAAATAAAATAAAGACAGATGATGACAGTAATTATATACGTATATTATTCAAAGACGCCTGTACCTAATATAAACCGACCAAGTAACGAATTAGCTATACCATCATATTTAACAAACTAATTTATGACGTTTTGCAACCTTCTTATTTTGGAAAATATATTCCGACACAGCCGGGTGGTATTTTATCTGTCCAATCTCGGTCCATTGTGTATTTGCGTCTCAAATTTTGCTTAATGAGAGAGTGAGACGCAATGCATATTGGACAAAGATCTTAAACAAGTAGAATACCACCTCTTTCATTTGATAAACATAAAGAATAATGACAAAAGACTATGAACTCTAACTACTAGAATTAAAGTATTTTGACTGATTCTATTTCAATTTGACAGAAGCCCTGCTGTATTTATGGTCAATAAGGTCTACTGGCCTTAAAATTGTGTATGAAATTACAAGCAAATATCAGCTTAAAGAATGATAGTGTTAACGTTAGTTTGGTAACGTTAGTTTATAATGTGAATTGGGTAACGTTAACAAGCCCTGCAATAAAAAGTAAAATTACCGGTAAAATTAACGTTAACTAGCTAACGTTATAATAATGTTAAGTTATCAAGTATCGTTACCATTTACTACCGGTAATAAGGTATTTTTATGATTTTAACGTTAAGTAACGTTACTTTATAATGTGAATTGGTAACGTTAACAAGCCCTGCTTAAAACGACGCGATATTTACTAAACCAAAAAAAGTTATTACAACACTTTAAAAAATATGACGATCGACTTAATTTTATGGAATCATACCGGAGTATCAACAGCCTTTTAAATACCTATATGATACCTATATGTAGAATTTTTGAAAACAGGCACCTCAATTGAAAAGTCAGTTATCAAATAAAATAGGTACTTAAAAAAAATGAAAATTTTAAATTGAATAAAAAATTGACGTTGACAGCTGCCACGCAAAAATTTTTTCACATATTTAAAATACATTTTAATTTGTAAATATTGAATAATTACAACAAATCAAGTCTCAGGAAACAGTCTTTACGAAAATCATCTGTGTTAAATAGTATATCTTTGTGAAAATATTCTTTTAAAATGGAAATACGCTCCGTGTTATAAATTTGGCTTGTGACACTCAAACGAACAATGCAGGATTTCTGCACTACGGTTTTAAATTGTATCACGAGTTCACGATCATATCGAAGTCACTGTTTCCCGATGTCCCCGAAGCTCCTGTAAAGAACTAAGCCTGCCGTTTGTGCCGGTTTTCGCCTTTTCATCTGCCCAAAGACCAAGACCCCTTTCGACGCCCCGTCTCTGCCCAGCGCTCCGGCTGATCGTGACGGTACACCGTGCACCACACATCGAAAGATTATCAGACTCATCAGTATCGTGCAAGTCTTTAATTGTGAAATTGTTTAGTTTTATATACTGTGGTTTTTTGTTTGTTAATTTATATACCTAAGTATCTGATTTACTATGTTGTTAGTTAGCGATGAGTTCTCTGTCTGAGTCGACGTGCCCCCACTGTCCTGACTCGTCGCGAGTGTTCACGTCCCGAGGTCTTAAGTCCCATATTACTCGTAAACACAAAGATGTCCCCCGCCTTATACTTCCGCAACCCACCGACGATACCTCTGTTGGCTTTAATGTCTCTCCACCAGCTCCAACTTCACAAACATATAGCTGTAGCCTGGAACAACTTGCCTCTTTTAAAGGTTCGGTGCGAGTTCTTCGTCACATTCCAAAAGGGGCGAGGAGTATCGCCGCTAGTAAGTTATGTAGTATAATTGACAATTGCATTTCAATTAATGGTGTAAACGAATGGTTCGCCCTCCTTTCTTTTTCCTACAGAGCTCTACGAACTCCTGAATCGGAAAAAGCAGGATCTCTTACCGCTAAAGTTAAGGCCAATATAGATGCTTTCTCTTACTTAGCATCCGCTGAATGTACGGCGGCTCACCGGTCGCTCTCACTAACTAAGTTGATTGAAGCCAAGGTCCATGAGGGCGATTTGAGAGGAGCTGTCCGAATACTTATGAGTGAAGACACAATCGCTCCTCAAGGACCTGACACTCTTACAGCTCTGCAATCGAAACATCCGACTCCATCTCGTCCTCTCTCTTTCCCAGCGGAGCCAGATATGAACTGTCAAACCCTGTCAGTTAAAGTGGACGATGTGACTTGGGCTATAAACTCCTTCCACAGTGGATCAGCAGCAGGCTTGGATGGCATCCGGCCAGACCTGTTGAAGGAGCTGACATCTGGCTCGGCCGGAGACAGCGGTGTACGTCTGATGGAGTCCTTAACCAAACTTTGTAATTTTTTACTTAGCGGAAAGTTACATGCCGAAGTTTGTCCTTATTTGTATGGGGCAACTCTTTGCGCGTTAAAGAAGAAGGAGGGAGGGGTGCGTCCAATAGCAGTAGGGAGTACTTTTCGCCGACTCGTCGCTAAACTTGGGTGCCGCGCGGTAAGAGAGCAGATGGCTTCCTACCTTCAGCCAGTTCAGGTAGGTTTCGGGACACCGTTGGGTTGCGAAGCGGCGATACATGCAGTGCGTAGTTTTGCTTTAGATCCAGAAAATGCAGGTAGTGTGATAGTCAAACTGGACTTAAAAAACGCCTTCAACTCGGTTGAAAGGGACGCCTTATTAAACGAGGTAAGGGAGAATATTCCAATTCTCTACCCCTTCCTCTATCAGGTCTATCACCTTCCTTCCAACCTCTTCTATGGTTCCAGTCGCATTATGTCTCAAGTGGGTGCTCAACAAGGAGATCCGTTGGGCCCCCTCACGTTTAGCCTCTCAATACAAAAAGCAATCGCTGAACTTAAGTCCCCACTCAATATCTGGTACCTCGATGATGGGACCATTGGAGGTAAACCAGAAGAGGTAAAGCGAGACTTGCTTATTTTGCTTTCGCGCCTTAATGATTTGGGTTTAGAAGTTAATGCGTCCAAATGCGAGTTTTTCGCTTGCGGGTTGGAGTCATCTTCTTTCCTTCCCTCCTTCTCATCGATATTGCCTGGGCTTACGGAACTTAACTCCAACTCTTTCACCTTACTCGGAGCCCCTATATTTCCATCTGCAGTTCCCGAGGCTCTACTATCGCGCAAAGAGCTCCTCCTGCTTGCCGGCGAACGCCTCAAGGATATTAATCCGCATGTAGCTTTGGTCCTTTTACAAAAATGTTTCGCCGTGCCTAAAGTAACCTATCTTATGCGTACGGCCCCGGTTTGGTTATTTCCCGACGACATCAGTTGCTTCGATGCCACTATAAAGTTAACAATTGAGTCCATCGTAAACATCTCGATGAACGATAACCAGTGGACACAAGCAGCTCTTCCAGTCCGTCACGGTGGCCTTGGTGTGCGTCGTATTCAAGATGTGAGTCTACCGGCCTTTTTGGCGTCGGCCCATGGGGTGGCAGACCTCGTTGCTCGTATTTTACCTAAAAATGGCGACAGGGTGTGCATTCCCTTTGTGGCTGACGCCTTAAGGGAATGGTTGTGCATCAACCAGGGAGCGACTGTGCCAGAGAATCCCAAAATACAGCGTGCGTGGGACGACACCCGCTCTAAAGCCTCGATTGACAACCTTATTGAGAGTGCCGCGGGTGTAGACCGTGCGAGGCTTCTGGCAGTATCACAACCAGAATCAGGGGCATGGCTCCACGCATTGCCTTCGCCCCAATTGGGTACCTTACTCGACGGCAACTCGTTGCGCGTGGCCGTTGCTCTCCGCCTGGGCTGCGATGTATGCCAACGACATTTATGCATCTGCGGTTCCATGGTGGGTGCTGACGGTCATCACGCACTGAGTTGTCGCCGATGTGCAGGTAGGCATCCGCGCCACCATGCCCTAAACGATACGATCCAGCGGGCCCTTAGATCAGCTGGTGTGCCATCGGTACTTGAGCCACCAGGTCTTAGTCGTACCGACGGTAAACGGCCTGATGGCCTGACTTTGGTACCTTGGGAAAGGGGGCGGTGTTTGGTATGGGACGCTACGTGCGTCAGCACCTTCGCCGCCTCCCATGTCAGCCGTACCTCACGCGTGGCCGGAGCGGCAGCGGAAACACAAGCGGATGTGAAGCGTCGTAAATATGATCCCCTCTCCCCTGCCTACATAATCGTCCCTTTCGCAGTTGAAACGGCGGGTTGCTGGGGAGCCGACGCGAAACGCTTCACACGCGACTTAGGACGTCGACTCAGACAGAAAGGGGAAGGCCCCCGCTCCGAGTCGTTCCTCGTGCAAAGGCTGTCCCTGGTGATCCAGCGTGGCAATGCTGCGAGCATCATGGGCACCTTTGCGCCGGGAACGACTTGAAGCGTTGTCTTTTTTTTTAATTTATAATTTTAATTTGTAATTTTAGATATAAATTTCGCTTACTTATTATTTTACTTATGATAACCTAGTTTACAATTTCACCTAAGTCTCAAATGACACTGGGCACAGGTACCTAACGACTGTTTTGTCCATATAATATACATCCCCAATGAACCGATTGGACATCAAATCCAATGACTAATCAAGAAAATTGAACAAAAAGATTCTCCGAGACCAATCATTGACCTAAATCTGAGTGTCGGCGGAATTTCCTTTTGTGTTTTCATCTCGTAGTCTCTCTGATGCGACGGCGCGGTGTTCCCTTATTATTTTCCTGTGGGTCCCCATTGTCTGGTTGGCGGATAGTTACAAAAACAAGTTGTTAGTCATTAGTCAACCTAGTTTCAGAAGATTACGAATCAAAACGATTTGTTTGGGTATTAGGGGTTGTCGAGAAAGCAGTACACCAGTGTACAAGTTACGATTTTTTTTTTCAGTTTTGAATCAATAATTACAGGGGTGACTTAGGATTCGAAATAAGTTTTAAACAGAAAATAAATATTTTAGTAATTTGTTCTGGAGTGGTAATTCCTTGTGTTATTAGGTATAAATCGAGTGTTTAGTTGATAACTGTCAAACTAGAAGTTAAGTAGGTACTTTAGGCGGAATATACATTAGTGAATTACGAACATTATTAAAATTGAACTTCTAGCACCAGCGTTGCGTAGCGTTGGCATTTAATGAGTGAATCCCAAATAAGAATAACAATGGGAATCCTTGGAGGGTCTGTTCCCGGCAAGGGTTGCGTCGTTGCTATTTGCCAGCATTTGCGACACTTTTCAAAACCGGCGCCCTGACATTTGTCACTGCCGCTTCGGCTTTTGTCTTTTCGTTTCTAGACATTTTTCTCTAGTGAGACGGAAAAAAGTTCATTATTTAAGTAAGTTGTTTTATTGTTATAACTTGTTTTAGTTATGATTTGTTCTTAGGAATGTATGACCACTATGCCGGGGTCAGCAGAATAGTATCAGCGTCTCTAAAAGTCTCTATGATTATGATTAAAATGTACCTGCTTACAAAAATTCAAATAAGTAGGGATAGCTAGGTTACTATGCCTTTTTGTCCGTAGTGCACACTATACGTATAGTCACACTATTTTCTTCAGACAGTCAGACAATTTTCTTTGTTTAACTAACCATTCAACGTGTTTTCGTTCCGATGGGACATAAAACTGACCTTTTTTCTTTTACGCTCGTTGGATCAATCGTCGAAATATAATGTGAATTTGTCAGAAGATTGATATATCTGGTCGGAGAAAATCCAACACCTCGAGGATTGGATAAAGTTTACCTTTTTAGGAAAACAAGGGGATCCCGAGGGAGGCTGGGATTACGCAGGGCTCCTGCTCACGTGCGTATTCCAGTTCTGTTGCGGACTAAACGCGATCCGTGTAAAGCTTAACAATAAAACGGCTCTCCTCTACAAACTTTACGTAAACCTAGAATGTCCTTCTTTTTATAAAGGATCCTTTTTGGGGGATTTATTCGATGGTACCGTCATCAATCACACACGTAAACAAGCTCGGTTAAGTTAACAGGTGATTTCATCTGTGTCAGCCCGCCGATGCCGAGCGGCCATTGTTAATGTGACGACGGTCCTCTATCCATTACGCTCTGATCGTTCTCATTTTTAATCATTTGTTTTATAATATTAAGACGCACCTATACTTCCTTAATAACATGTAGCGCCACATTTGTACCGACTTGTAGAAAACTACAATTTAAATAGGTATAATCTGAAATTTATTTATTTTTTAAGTACCTAGTAATCCTATTAATGTATTTTTTAATATAATTTAACTTTATAGTAAATAAATATCTTAGACTGTTTTAATCTGAAATATAGGTTAATAAGTCATATGCTTAAGCAAGGGTGACCAAGCCTTTCTGCCCAACCTACGGTGTAGAATTTAGGCTCGGGTACAGCGGGCCTTGTTCATGTTTTCTTTAATAGACTTATGTTATATAATCCCATTAATTTTGGATCAGTTGAAACCTAATTATATTTTGTACAACTAATTTTGTTGTTTCCTCGCCGTAGATAAAAACATTGTAAGTATAAAGAATTTACATCATAACAGCTTTGGAAATTCTTTACTAAAAAACTTAAGTTAGGTGCTCAGTTTGCTGTTAGAGCTTGCTTTCTATGCTCATAATCTAATGTACTTACTCCGAGAAACAAAGCTTAAAAGCACTCAGAAATGCATGTATCCACTAAGTTAGATCTCTATCACTACAGCGTCTTCAGTTGAGAGCAAACTTTACTAGCAAGTATAAGTTTTATTCGTAAAACTTACTAGGTGGAAATATGTAATGGTAGGTATACGTAGGGGCTTATCGCTGGCTGGCAGCCACCCAAACGCCGGCAAGGCTCAGGTCTGGCTTTGCGTTCGACCACGGCTCAAGTCCGGTTAACTTAATGCCTCGGGCTACAACACATATGTATCCTCAGCTAACTTTATAAATACATAAACTTGCCGTTTGCAGGTAATTTGTACACTTTGATCCAGTGTGGAAACTTTGTTACCGACAGTCGCGTTTTTGTGTAAATTGATTCCAATGTGTTTATCAGTCACAAAAGTTAGAAAGTTTACTTTGTGCTCGCAAAGCATTTAATAATATGTACTTATGTTAAGCGATGTCGGAGTCGGTCAGAGATACGAGCAGCCAAAACTCTTTTTGGAATGCATCATCACTCCCTCGCAGCATTGAGCAAAACAGAGTTCCAAGTACATCGTAAACAATAAAGTTGTAAGAAGTAAAACAGCATTAGGCATTCGCAGAGCGTTTGGCTCGTTGAGTTTTCGAGTCACGAATCGTTAAATGAAATAAGAATCCGTCATAATTTGTCCGATAAAATGGCGAGATAAGAGAGAGCACGAAGTTTTATTAACGGCTGTAAGAGATTCACGGTGTAATGGATTTATTCGGTAAGGTACTAATTAATTTCAATCTGTTCCCGCTCCAGTAGGCGTATAATGTGGACATTAGCCAGTGCAAATTTCCACATGGGGTATTTAGATAGAATTATAATGAAAATATCTGAAGTAGCAGTTTTGCGGATCTTCTTAATTGCTTGATTAATTATTAGTCCCTGCGAGATGGGGTTAAAACGAGACAAGGGTCGTTCGAAGATCCGCAGCGCACGACATCAATAAGCTTTAATTGGCAAGAACCATCAGGGCTATTAGCTCGCCCCAATTACTCATATCACTCGATCTTCCCTTCCATCTTCTACCGAATTCTAATTGTACCTACTCTCAATCAATGAAAAAAATGTCTTGTAAACTAATTATTTTTTACGATCGAAAAACATGATGTACATAAGTATTTTAAAGAGTTATTTATTATGATTATAGATATACGAGTAAGTAAGTATTTTAGATCGATCGATCCGATTTAGACGATCCTTATTGGGAGATACTATTTCATTGTTTTTTATATTGTTGTGTGTTGACGATTCTTATTGGGAGATATTATTTGTATTATTTTATACCTACTCTATTTATATGTCACTGTAACGTCTGTTCCCATTGGAGTTAATTGTCTTTTTACTTTTTATTTATTGTCTTTATTTTTATTGTTTTTGTATTTGCGTAAGTTTTGACATTGTAAATTTATATTTTGGATTTGTAAGTATTACTCTGTCACCATAAGGGTTCCTTGATACCTGCGGGTCCTTGCAATTAAAGCAGGCAATTAACAACAATGAAATAAAAGCAAACAGTAAAGTAAACTATTTTATTTTCCATTCTGATGACATTCTGACAGATTAAATCTAAGGCTAACCCAACAGCGTTGATTAGTCCAAGTTTACCAACGTTCCTAATTTACAGTGGTGCACTTTGCTTTTAGGAATTAGAAATAAGGGATAGGAAAGGGAGGGTCGCGGTGCCGGCGCGTCGCCTCCTTTCCCATCTTGTCGATCCCTCTGACCTATAAACACACTTTCGGATTTCGCTTCATTGGACCCATAAATAAGAGATATGGATGTAAATAAACGTGTATCAATCGAATTGATATTGTTTAATTACCTAATACATTTTAGCCAATATCGTTACCATTGGTAAATATGTGCTGATATTGATAACTGTTTATAAGTTTTGTTGTTTTATTTCAGTTGAGTTACTCTAATTTATAATCAAATCAAAGAGGTTCATAAGTGAAAGCAACAGTTCAGTGTATCTCTGTGTCAATAATTATTAAAGTACCTATTTTTTTTTTAAATTATACTTTTCTTTATTTTAGGCTGGTAAATCACAAAAAAGTCAGGATCGTAGCAAATGGAAATCCGTGGTCTTTGCCTACCCCTCCGGGAAATAGGCGTGATTATGTGTATACATATTATGTATGTATGTACATATGTAAATCACTAGCATGTTCGTGAACATGGCATTTTTGATCGTTAGGTATAGGCAGGTCGTTTTTGCAACGCAAGTATTGGTAGGATGCCAAAAAAGACTTCGTCCATACCAAACGTGGATTCCGCTTAATAAATCACAGTTGGCCCAGAGAGCAACTTCGTTGGCCAGTAAACTGTTCTAATGGACAAAAGATTTCATATAGTCAATTAACAAAGTGCTCTCTCTATGATTTTTTTTACATGTATATGTCAAACGATATATAAAACCCTAAAGTCCACGAAAAAACTACATTATATACTTTTACGTAGAAGAACTTGTTACTTTGTAATATAATATTTATTTCATTTTTACCAAACTCTATCTATAATATTACATCTTAGCAAATGTCGGTAATATAATATTATAGATACTATTCGCGTGACTCGATAGGGAGAGGATCGGAAATGAGACACTCACCGCCTTTTAGTGTTTGTATTAGCTCTTCCTACCGTTTCCTCGATTTCTCCGCGTCTGTTAAATACCATTCGATGGAAGAAAAACACCCTATTGATAATCGGACCTTTATTTTTGTTAAGATCAAAAGATAGAGTGTTTCTGTTCAAAAGCTTTACAGGCAGAGTTGTGTTAATTTTAAGTTGCAAAGTTGAACACAAAAAATAAGTTAGGTATTTAGACCTTCATGTTAAAATAATTAAGTAGGTACATAAAAAACGTCTTGGTTTAGTTGGTGAACGCATATCTACGCCGAGTTTTGGTTAAGGTAAAAAAAACACCCAGTATTATTAAACTTAACTGTGAATGAGGGCTAGAAGTGACAAAGCATTGGCAGACAAAAATTAGTTTTAAGAAGTTTGATCCCTCTACACGAAGAAAAAGAAGAACTGTGAATGAAACTAACTCTACGAGTAGTCAACAGCCTTGTTCCTGATAATATTGAAAATCATGAAACCTATAAAACTCAAATATATTTTTTTTCAGTTTTAACTAATCATTTTGGTGTAATAAAAAGTGCTCTGTTCATTTAGATTTAATTTTTTATTAAGAATACTAGGAGACACCATCACTAAATAGGATAAATCTAATATCCAGAATGTTTTTCTGTTGTTGTCTGGCAGTAAATCTATTGAAGTAAAGTCAAGAGTAGTTGGGAGTTCGCATTATTGTTCGCTTTGTAAGTGGCAATTAGGAGCGTTTACAATAGCCCGCCTACATCGGTAAATATTTACGCAGCCTTTAACTACGTGAGAATGATTCGGGAATCTTTTTAAGACACGTAACAAGGTAATTCTACACATTTAAACAGCTGAATCAACATTATTCTGGACATTTATTGCCTGTTATCTTTAATGCTGTAAACTTCTAAATGTTTTACATGCCTTATCTGAATTTTACAGTTACAGTTGTATATTTTTCGATTACTATGTTGAAACTAAAGTTTAAACCACTTTCCGGTGTCTAATACAGTTGAAAATGAATAAGAATTTGGTGTACGTACATCAGTCATTTTAATTTTCAATGATAATATACATAAATAGTGATAGTGCAATGGAGCTGAACTCCTCGATAAAATCTAGAAAGGTCTCGAGAAGTAATTGATAGACGTGCAAAGGACAGGAAGTACCTACAGTTAACTATAAAAATGTGTACCAAATGAAACCAAGGAAATATTTTTGACGGTAACTTGTATTAATAAAAAATTATAGGTATAATTTATACTAGCAATGAAAGTAAAGATGGCGTTTGTTGTCGCAATGAATGAAACCACTTAAGCGTCCAGTGAGCTTGCAGTTCGCTGTCCTTTGTAACGTTAGAAGACAAATAGAAACAATCGTCTCGGTCCATCGGACGTTATGGGCGGAAACTAACCGGAACACCGACGCGTGTATCGTTGACGCGGCCTGAATTACGCTTATTATTATTTTAGATTTCATACAGCAGCTCTTTATATTTATACAATTTGTCTTTAATGCGAGTAATGTCGCCGAGTAAAGAGAATGGAAGCATTTGAAATGTGGTGCTGGAGGCGTATGGAAGGCATTAGCTGGAGATACAGGATAACGAATGAGGAGGTGCTAAAAAGAGTGAATGAAAGGAGAGCTATCCTGAACACCATTACAAATAGACGCGGATAAAGCACTTAATACGACACGACCACTTCTTTAAAACTATCCTGGAGGGGCGGATAGGATGCAAGCGGGGTAGGGGAAAACCCATACGCAGCTTTCTAGACCAAGTGAAAGAAAAAGTGGGGGTCGTGTCGTATCAGAGCTGGTAAGTCAAAGAGCTGGCGCAAGATAGGGAATGCTGGAAGATACTCCACCAACAAGAGAATAACTCTTAAGTTAATGATGATGATGATGCAAGTAATGTCAGTTCAATATCAATCTGAGATCAAGGTTTTTAAAACCAGGTTGAATTTGAAATTTATTACGCTTAAACAATTGAATCCATTACCTGCAGTAGTTTTATATTTGCTTTCATTTTAAACCTTGCAATTAATCTCAGTTTGACGTTACCATGATGTTTGATCTTACTTGGCACTGCTGAGGGCCCTGACGGTTGGGTGAGCATGGCTTGGGGCGCACTTTCTTGACGGTGGGCGAGCGTTCCAGGCCCGCCACCGCTACCGACACTGTCGCGACACTATTCGTCACGCCCGATGACGAGGATGACGTCGTGCATTCTGAAACAATAAAAATATCTGATACAATTTGGTATAGGGATTTTTTGTTGGAAGTATGTTTGCTGAGCAACTGAGGGTAACTTAGAAGTAGTGTTCGGTGCAATGCACCTTTAACACGTTTTAAGCCTCGTGCGGCGCGAGCGCGCCCTGTCAGCAAAAGACGCGTTAACCAATAATTTGCATTAACCTAAATTCAGTGTACTTTTCGGAACCATCGCGGCCGGGTGCATTCGATCACTATAACATTTCATAACATAACTTTTAACAATCATATAACTATTAACATTTTAACATTAATAAACATTTTCTCTACTTTCTCTCGACTTTTAACATTCATCGCGAACCCGCACCCGCACATGGTCCTTCGAGCCGGATCTCGCGCGTTTTGATACTGTGGTTGATAGCCGTGTGAGGTGAACGAACTTTTAAACTCAACGAGTGAGGGTTGCAGCGTTTGAAGGAGAGGAGTAGCAGAGTCTCAACAGCAACAGTGGTGGTATTGGCAGTAACAGAGCAGCGCTAAGAGATATTCAAGTAAGATCTTTCCTTATTATACTTAACCGTCGTCGGTCAAGATGGCTTACATTCAACGTCAAGGAGAGATTCAGCGGCTTATTGAGGCGTCTTTCTCGAACTTTAAAAAAGATAGTTCGGACAGGAAGACGAAGCTTGAATATTTTAAAACGCGTTTAGATACGTTAAACGAATTATGGAGCGAGTTCCAGTTTAACCATGAACAGATAAGTATGGTAGAGAGTCGGTCTAATTCGTACTTTACTAACAGGATTTATGAGAGCACTAAGGAAACGTATTCTACTTTCCACGCGAAGCTAACAGCAGGGTATCAAGCATTGTTTGAGAAGAACATGGAATCTAAGATCGACCTCAACCCGTCAGAAACGAACACGTCTACAACTCTCAACAAGGACCGGGCAGAAGCATCTGCGAAGGATGATAAACCAACATCCGTCACTGAAGTTGGAGGTAATAAACTTAGCAAACAGCAGAGGGGAACAGAAAGTAAGATGGACGAAATGATGCGAAAGCAACAAGCTAACATAAAAGCCTTTGCGCGGACCGTGAACAACATTCAGATTGACCTATTAACAGAGAAATGGGAGCTCGAGGACGCTCTCAAAACATTGGAGGCTCGTTGGTCAGTTATCGATACTTTGCATTGGGAAATGGAAAGCGAGGACTCCCAAAGTGATTCGGCGTATGAAGATATGTTCAACAAACACGAAAAAACCTACAACATGATGAAGAAAAACATTAATAAAAAAGTATGGTCTGTAAAGCATAAAGTTAAATCTACACCAGTTTTAGACATCCCTACGTTTTACGGAAATTATAATTCTTGGGTCTCTTTTAAAGATTTATTCAGTGAAGCAATTCACAATAATTCGTCCTTATCAAACGCTCAAAAAATGCAGTTTTTGAAGTCAAAAGTAAAAGGAGAAGCAGAGCGTCTAATTCAACATCTTCAGATAAGTTCGGATAATTATGTAGTTTGCTGGGAGATTCTCAACAATCGGTACAATAACACTAAGCTAATATTTAACTCGCACATGAACATACTATTTGGGCTCCCTATCATGCAGCAGCAGACTTTAGCCCAAATAAAGAAACTACATGACACGGCGACAGAGTGCCTGCATGCGGTTAAGAATTTAGGGGTAAATATTAGTACGTGGGATCCATTGGTAGTTTATATTTTAACTCAAAAGCTCGACTCTGAAACACATAAAGACTACATAGAGTCATTGAAAAACTCAAGAGAATTGCCGGTACTAAAAGATTTCTTCGATTTCTTAGAAGGAAAGTTTACAAGTCTCGAAACATCTCGCCGAAAGCAGGAACCTCTAATCAACAGAACAAACTCTCAACAGTCATCGACCTCCAACAACACGAAGAAGCCTATGCAATCATACAATAATCGTCCTTATTACAACAGCAATAGTGGAGCCAACAAAAGCAATGGAAATGTAACTATTGCAAAAACTATGCACGTTTCAAGTATCAAATGTCCGTTGTGCAAGTTTCCACACGGAATCTACAGTTGTCGACAATTTTTGCAAATGCCAATGGAAAAACGATTCCAAACGGTCAATAAACTCGCGTTATGCATAAATTGCCTATTTAGTCATAATGGAAATGCTTGCAATTCAAATAAAACATGCCAGAAATGCTCAGGTCAACATAACACATTATTACACGAAGCATGTGTAAAAAGTGCAGCAGCAGCAACTCAGTCATCGACCTCAACTTATGCAACGAATGCAATTACTTCGAATAAACAGATGGAATACGTAACAAACATTTCACAGACTTCATTCTGTGAAACTTTACTAGCTACCGCCATACTGAAAGTGCAGGCAGCAGATGGCACCTACCACACCTTCCGGGCCCTGGTAGACCCAGGAAGCCAAATTTCACTTATAACAGAACGGGCCGCTCAGATACTTAACTTAAAACGAGATAAGTGTTCTGGGGTCATCTATGGATTGGGAGAAAAAGAAAACGACTGTAAGGGCAAACTGAAAATACAATGTATGTCGATGTACAATGATTTCACATTTAATGCGAAAGTTTTTATCATGAACAAAGTTGTGAAATGCCTACCAGGCGAAACATTTTCGAGACCTTCGTGGTCCATGATACAGAATCTTAACCTGGCCGATCCAGACTTCAACGTTAGTCGTCCAGTAGATCTGCTTCTAGGATCAGTGATAAACGCTCAGATAATTTTAGATGGTAAAATAAAGGGTGAAAATGAGTTGCAGCCTCTCGCGCAAGAGAGCCAACTCGGATGGCTTTTAAGCGGAAACGACGAAGAAGAACTGGAGACCTACCATTGTAACATTATCATAAACAACTTAGAAGAGATACAACAGTTTTGGGAAGTGGAAGACATAATGGAAGAAGGAAATCTATCACAGGAAGATTTAGAATGCATAAAACATTACGAAGAAAATACAAAACGAACAGTGGACGGCAGATATGAAGTGCGTATTCCCATGAAACCAAACTTTCAAGAAAAGTTAGGAGACTCTAAAACAAAAGCGATAGCTCAATTCAAACACATGGAAAAGAAACTCCAGAAACAAAGCAAACTAGCTGAAGCATACAAAGCCTTCATGAAAGAATACAGCGACTTAGGGCATATGAAACCTGCCGTAGGCAACAACAAGGTGGAGTGCTACTATCCTCATCACATTGTGGAACGCGCAGAATCACTTTCTACCAAGTATAGAGTCGTGTATAATGCTTCCAGCAAAACATCAACAGGATACTCACTAAACGACTTAATGTACAGGGGCCCAAATTTACAAAAAGATTTACAAACACTGTTACTAAAATGGAGGCAGTACGAGTTTGTGTTCTGCGCTGACCTAGAAAAAATGTTCCGTCAGATCCTAGTACATGAGGACGACCAACCCCTTCAAAAAATCATCTGGAGAGACGAGCACGGGACACTACAATCATTTCAGCTTACAACAGTTACATACGGAACAAAAAGTGCAAGCTTTTTAGCCATGATGACGCTAAAGAAGCTAGCCCGTGACGAACGAGACAACTACCCAGAAGCCTCGAAAGTTTTGGAAGAATCATTCTACATGGATGACCTAGTACACGGTGCGCACTCCATAAAACAATCTATAAAATTAATCAACGATATAACAGTTCTATTAAAAACAGCAGGATTCAATTTGCGGAAATGGTCCTCAAACAAACAAGAAGTATTGGAACATATACAAAACAACCAAGAAAACCAAAACCTACTAATCAATTTTAAACAAGATGACATATCTAAAACACTCGGTTTAAGTTGGAATCCAGCAGAAGACATTTTTACCTTTCAATGTAAAATTGAAAAACAGAAAAACAAACCAACAAAAAGAACTCTCCTATCTGACATCTCCAAACTTTTTGACCCACTAGGCTGGCTTGCCCCGCTTAGCACAAAACTCAAAATTTTATTCCAAAAAGTGTGGAAACAGACCGTTCAATGGGATCAACCTATACCAGAGGAAATATACAGGGAATGGTCCAAAATACAGGAAGACATTCACCTAATTAATGAATGTAAAATACCCAGATGGCTATTATGTAAACAAAATGACGTGATTCAACTGCACGGGTACTGTGACGCATCAATGGAAGCCTACGCCTGTGTAGTATATGCACGGATTAAACATCAAACAAAACCAATTCTCGTCGCAGCGAAAACAAAAGTCGTCCCACACAAGAAACAATTAACACTTCCAAAGCTCGAATTAAGTGGAGCACATCTTCTTTCGAAGCTAATGGCAAAAATAAAAACATCTTTACAACAGCATACAGTGGAGACATTTGGCTGGTGTGATTCTAAAATCGTCCTTGGATGGTTGCAAGGTCAACCAAGCCGTTGGAAGCCATTTGTCGCAAATCGCGTAGAACAAATAAAGCAGGTGATGCCCGAAGAACAATGGCGCTATGTAAAATCATCAGAGAACCCCGTGGATGCTGCAAGCAGAGGACAGACAGCATCTCAATTAAAAGACAACTCCCTATGGTGGTCAGGGCCAACTTGGTTAGCTGATTTCCAGTCAGAACTTGAATGTTCTCAAAAACCAACATATACTACAACAGAAGAAGAGAAAAAATCATATGCATCGAATGTAGCGCAAAACAATAACAAACATGATGTCATATACAATTTACTAGAGAAATATAATTCTATTACAAAAGTAACACGAATCGTAGCCTACATATTGAGGGCATTCACTTTAAAGCGACAACGCTTACCAAGCTATCTCACATTACAAGAGTTGAGAAAAGCTAAATTGGCTATAATTAAATGTGTGCAAAACAACGAATTAGGAGAAGATATCGAACATTTACGTACGCAAAATAAAGTCGAAACAAGAAGCAAGCTTTTCACATTATACCCTTTCATGGACAACAGCGGTATCCTTCGAGTGGGAGGTCGCCTCGAAGAAGCGCATTTATCTTACGAGATGAAACATCCAAAAATCATTCCGAAGGAGTCACGTCTTGCTACGTTACTCATAGAACACGCACACCTGATGACACTTCACGGAGGTGCCAAGATCACTTCAAGCAAGCTGCGAGAAGAGTACTGGGTAATGGGTGGAAACAATAGGGTCAAACAACAAGTTCGAAAATGCGTCAAGTGCCAAAAAATTGATGGGAAAAAACAATATCAGCTGATGGGAGATCTTCCTGCCGCCCGTGTTAACGAAGCAAAACCATTTTTTCACACCGGAGTCGATTACACGGGATTTGTTGACATAAAAGCAAGCAAGGCGCGTGGAAGCAGAACATTGAAAGGTTACATTGCCGTTTTCATCTGCATGGTCACAAAAGCAGTACACTTAGAGCTTGTAACTGAACTAACAAGCTCAGCATTCCTGGCAGCTCTAAGGAGGATGGCCGCCAGAAAAGGAGCCCCAAAGCACCTATACTCAGATCAAGGAACCAACTTCGTAGGCGCGAATAACATTTTGAAACAACAGTGGAAGGAAATTCAAAACACATTAGATGATAACTTCTTAGCAGAAATCGCCGAAATGGACATCGAATGGCATTTTAATGCCCCGTCCTGGCCCAGCGCTGGCGGGCTCTGGGAAAGAGCAGTCAGAAGCCTAAAACACCATTTGAAACGGGTAGTGGGTGAACAAAAACTTACTTACGAACAGTACGCAACAGTTTTGGCCCAACTGGAAGCATGTCTAAATTCCCGCCCACTATGCCCCCTAACAGAAAACATTGATGACTTAAATACACTGACTCCAGCCCATTTCTTGCAAGGTAGAGCAGGAGTCACTATAATGGAAACATACGAGGACGCACGCACGAAATGGAGTTTAACACAGAAAATATTCAGTGACATTTGGAAAAGGTGGAAGTCTGAGTACTTAAGCCTACTTACAGCAAGACAGAAATGGTGCGATCCTCAGAAAAACCTTGAAATAGGCGACATAGTGGTCATACACGAAGATAATTTGCCGGCAGGAAAATGGGCGCTAGGGCGAGTAATCGACGTGCACGCAGGTCAGGACGGATATGTGAGAGTAGTAACATTAAAAACAGAAAAGGGAATACTCAAAAGACCCATAGTAAAACTATCTGTCTTGCCCCTCGAAAAGCCTAAACCAGAAAAACAACCCGCCGAACAAAACACCCTGAAACAATCAAAAACAAAAAAAACAGCCAAACGGGGATGCATGGCATCCATGTTGATGATGC
This sequence comes from Cydia amplana, assembly GCF_948474715.1. Classification (NCBI taxonomy): domain Eukaryota; kingdom Metazoa; phylum Arthropoda; class Insecta; order Lepidoptera; family Tortricidae; genus Cydia; species Cydia amplana. The sequence goes on from NC_086085.1 coordinate 8,917,923, forward strand.
TATTTTATTTCCTAACATTTTTAGCAGCCGGAAATTGCGTCAAAATGACGCCTATCAACGAAGGTCAAGGGTTGTACTTCGATAAACTGGGAACAATGCAGCTAGTTAGAGACGAGTGGAAACTAGTTGCGTACTACGACATGAGCCCTTTCTGGGAAGGGGTATCTGCATACAGAAAGTACAACGAACAATTGGAAACTATTTGTAAACAAGTAAGAAGCCTCTCACACTGTGACGTCATCCTTCTACAACTACGGCATTCGTACGATGAGCTGCAACATTACAATAAAGTATTATCCAGACATCAGCTGAAACAGCAGACACGCAAGAGACGGGGATTTGTCAACGGTGTCGGGAACCTAGCGAATACTTTATTCGGAGTCTTAGATGATAGATTCGCTCAACAATATCAAAAGGACATAAGTCTTATAAGAACAAATGAAAAACACATCGTCACAATGTGGAAAAATCAAACATCAATCGTAGAAGCCGAATATAACATGCTCTTGAGAACCAAAGACACAATACAAAAGCAACACAAGTTAATACACCAACATTTACTTTCTTTAGAAAAGGACACCACTGCAATGGAGAAAGAAATCACAGCTGCAGAGAGCATATCTCAATTTACAGTCGTAGCTATGACTGCAAATAATTTATTAAGCCACCTTAAAACAATTCAAGACATGTTATTAGAGACTATAACTAACATTTACAATGATAAAATGAACATACATATTATTAGCCCCGAGCAACTACAGAAAGAATTGAACACTATATCTGGTCAACTTTTAAGCGACCTTACCCTACCAATCGACAACACACAAACACACCTTCAAAACATCTACCAAGTATTAAAAGTTAAAGCAAGAATGACTGACCAATATATGATATTTGAGATTCGCATTCCATTAATAACTCGTGATCGTTACGATCTTTACAACATTATTCCGGTCCCGCATAGCTCAAACATAAATATGATATCTGTTATCCCCATAGAAAAATACGTAGCAATGAACCTTCAAAAGGACGCATACATGCCGTTACAAGAAAGAGATCTTGAAGTTTGTATCATACGAGACACGTTTACGTATATGTGCCCGCTTAAGGTCCCTATATACAAAATGAACACCGACCAGGATTTGTGTATAAAGGAAGAAAAGCAGAATTTAAAATGCAAAACAAGCATAGCCGCGTGCCAGAACAAGTGGATTAGCCTGTCAAAGCCAAATTATTACTTATATTTTTGTTGCGATCGGTGTCAGTTTCGAACAATATGCTCAGATCGAGTTACGGCACAAACATTGGCACGCGCTAATATTATTTATATCGAGGAGAATTGCATTGTAAAAACAGATAACTTTGCAATTCACACGCACATGAATATGCAAAGTAAAACAGATTTAAAAGACAGCATACCTACACCAGAAATCGACCCAATTAACCACATAATAAACATTACAGTCGAAAAATTCGAAAACAACAGCTTAATTTTTATGGAAAGGAATGAAGATAAAAACATACAAGAAAAAATAAAAGCGCTAAAGGAAAGTCAACTACCCGACGAGAACGACTATTCTATACATGATGTACACCACTACACTGCCATATACTGCCTTTGGATCACAATTATCATAATGGCAATTATACTAATTTGCCGGAAAAAACATTGCCAATGGAAACTTCTAGGAGCTCCGGCAACCCCAACAAATCCAGAGGAACCAGCAGCATCGGACAACATGTTCGAGAGACGCCGACCGAACCAGCCGCCGCCGCCGCCGCCCCGAGCGAGCGCGAGCGCGGCCTCCACGCCCTGCAGTGCACGGCGCACCATCACCGGTGACATTTGTAGTGATGACAAGTGTAGTGTTAGTGCGCGATATCGAGCGAAAAGTGTAAGTGAAGGAGAAATAAATAGTGCGCGAGTGAAAGTGCTTACATGTCAAACACCGGAGATGAGTGGGTCAACACATATGGACAGGGGAAGCTCCCCAATTTTAAGAAAAATATCATTCAATGAATAATATTCTAGTTTTAAGTTGATTGTACAATCACCTTGTATCATTCTTTTAACATTCCCATCTCATCTCATCGTTTGCCCCCCGCAAGATGTTCGGTGCAATGCACCTTTAACACGTTTTAAGCCTCGTGCGGCGCGAGCGCGCCCTGTCAGCAAAAGACGCGTTAACCAATAATTTGCATTAACCTAAATTCAGTGTACTTTTCGGAACCATCGCGGCCGGGTGCATTCGATCACTATAACATTTCATAACATAACTTTTAACAATCATATAACTATTAACATTTTAACATTAATAAACATTTTCTCTACTTTCTCTCGACTTTTAACATTCATCGCGAACCCGCACCCGCACAAGTAGATTAACTATTTAAAATTATTAAACCTACACTTAATATATACTGATAATAGTGAATATATGGCCGTATATGCTAGACAAATTGGTTATTTAGTATATAATTTTAACAGAATTACAATACTGAATGATTAATGCAATTTTTAAACAAATGTTATGTTATCTACTAAATAAATTTATAATTAAAAATTCAAACTACTTGATATGTTGGAAGGTTATCCGAGGCTAAAAGGTTTCTTTTTTCAAATGGTTAGTCGTATTGTCACTTGATCACACCGTTAAAAAAGTAGTTTTTTAAATTTATTATCTGACAATGTAACAAAAAAAGTGTAATTAGTATATAACAAAACCAATGTAAGTGTATTAATTTTAACAAAGGAATATATACTCGTATTTTTCTCAGTCTCTCGTTGACCACGAACGGGTTCGAAATGCCCGGATGTATTTTTAATTCAGTACCAGTTCATATATTTTGAACTTACACACATGACATACAAATGCACACTTGGTCTCCCTTGTTAGGCCAAACCCAATGCCTGGAACATGCGTGCTTACTAACTATGCTATGCACCAACCCTGATGGGTTGGTGATGGGTGTGTAATGCTTAATATAATTATATAAAAACTATCATACATTTGTTATAACGCCATTTGATATATTATTATACGTTATAATGTAATTTTTATTATACGTTTCCTTTGTTATAATTATTGTCATTTCATCTAAACTGTCATTGTTATAATGCCTATTGTAATATAATTATTAATTAGTATAAATACATGTTTTATAATGACATTTGTTATAATATATTTTTGTATAACGTAATACTTCATACAATTATATCAAATATAAATACATATATTGTATAACATTGTTTGTCATATTTCATTTAATGATAACGTAAAGTTTTACAAACTATTTAAGTTTTTATTCTAGGGAGGTCGCAGTTCTAACCTAACCTAACCAATTTTTTCACGGTTTTCAATTCTGCGAGGGCCGCAGTTCAAACTCAACCTAAACCAAAGTTCTAACCTGACCTAACCCTCCTTTTGCTAGTTAGTTATTCGTTAGTGCGGAGTCGCAGTTCTAACGTAACCTAACCCATTTATGTCATGCAACTATTATGCCACACAAATAATTATGTGATATCACTTGTTATAACAAATAATAATTATGCTTTAGAGTGTGTAATAATTATGGCAATGTATATTAGACGAAGTGTAAATATACCTTATGACCATTATACCAATAATAACATTGTGTACCGTTAATTTGGTATTACGGTAGTATGCCATTTATTACGTTATTCAAAATAACGATATATCAAACTATAATATATGAAAAGTAATTATAAAAAATGTAATGCACCCGTTGGTGATCCAACCGATGTTACAATAATTTTGTATTGTAGGTACCTACTTTTCGTATCTGTTTTGTGTGAAACCAACGTATTTTTATCTTAAATAAATCAAAATAGTCACAACTCAAACGACTACGGCCGGTCTAAATAAACATCTACCTGCATCTACACTACACCTCACAAGCAAAACCATGGTTTTACTAGACTTTTAATTAAGAGTACAATACAATACTCTTTTCTCAAAAATGGACGGCAAAGTCGACGTTGCCGGTTAAAAAATAGGTCGCGAAGTGCGTAGTTTATGGTCATTCAAAAAATTAAAAAGTTATAAACATTGCAGTCTTGATTTCGGGACTGCAATGTTGCATACAAATTCCATTATTTAACGAGTTCCAAACTTTTTAAAACTTTAAATGGCCATACCAATGAAGGCATAGGTCCATTAAACAGCCAAACAGATAATCAGCACTTATTATTATAATGTTGGTACCGCGACTAATTAGGTGTCTCAAATACGTTGGCGTATTTTCGGCAGAAAAATACACTTCTTTTTTTTTAAGGCAGCAAGCAAATTTTTTAATGGTTTTACTTTTTTCTGTGAAAATTAGAACGTTGCTTCTGTAAAATATTTCTATTTCTTGCACCATTTTTGAGAAAAGCACTATATATGACTCGGCTGGAAGGCTACTTGCTGGCTTCGGATTCAATTAAACGGACTCCCAAGGTCGTCCGTTTAAAACGAATCCTCAGCCTGCAAGTAGCTACTTCCGAACCTCGACAATAATGTACTATTATTGACCTCACATAGCTTACAATAAATGTACAGTAACACAAATCAAGACAATTGAGTATTATACTGCTTTCGTGGAATGTGTTAGTATTGGCTCTTATGCAAATAAACCCTTTGGCAATGAAATTGCGAGCCCGGCAGCCACAGTTATTACTTTGATTTCAGGGTTATTGGGACATAATTTCTGTGCCCTTAATTTTAGGCGTTCGATATTAATTTAGAGAGGACCGAATGCAAACAAAGCATGAAACAAAAGGATGAGAAAGTACAAACAGAGCGATTAAAACGTACGCCGGTAAATTTTAGAATTACTTCTCGTTTTAGACAGTCCAGGAAAAATTGTTTAGTAAGACGAAATTGAAGATTGTTTGAGTTAGCGAGCGAGCCATTCGGGCAACAATATAAATTGGTTTATTTCACTTTTGGTTTAAAAAATAACGAGTGTTATAGCAAATCATGTCGTATTCTTGGAACTATATTCAGCTTACCAAAACTAACTAAACTAAACTTCTAACTGCGTCGCGAGATCGAGATAATATGCCATTAAGGATGCCGCATTTATCAATTTTTTTTGTAGTTTTGAATTGCCATTATTGGTAAAAGTAATCATTTAATAATAATTCAATATATTGTTATTTCTTATTTAAGGATCTATTGAATACGTAATAGGTAACACGTTGATGGTAGCTGAAAAAAGTTTTGACAATAGGGATGATGACACATGTTGAATTTTATAATAAAATCTAGTAAAATAGATAGCAAATGAGCAATTTATCACAATATTGTAAATATTAAAAAAATATATGAAAATAATACAAAAATACAGCACCTGAAAGTTTCAAAATTTGAGTTTTTTTTATCTTTCAAAAACGAAATAAGTAAGGATACCATTCGATTCTTCACATTTTATACAAAAAAAAGATTGTATAGCAACTATATACATAAACGCAATATTTCACCGACAAAAATGCAATTTTCTTGTTTTGTTCATACTTCAAGATGCGATCTCAGTGACCGATTGACGTCACGTTCATATAGCGTTTTGTTCGGGGCGTTTCGCGAGTGAAATACGACTATCGGACTTTGACTATCATTTCTGCCTTTTGTATTGCTTTAATGCAATGGGTCCTATATAGACATTTGATCTTAATAACAAACCTGATTGATTGATACCATACCTAAATGAAAATTTGTCATCTGGCCTACTTAAGTATGGAGTGTCTCTCATACTTTAACATCTAAACTAGAGTCTGTTCGCAAAGAGAAGAGTCGTGGAATGTATTGGACCCCATACATTCCACGACTCTTCTCTTTCTGCACAGACTCTACCTAGAGGAATAGCATTTTTTTAAAGAAACATGTCATCTCAATACGATTTACGAGATTTTGCGTTTAAAGGTTTTTAAATGTATGGAGATGACAGCTGTCACCATACCCAAGCTATCTTTTAAGTTGCGGCTCACAAAATATTTACACCATCTTTTATTACATGACTTTGATGAAACTTTCCATTTTTCTTGGACGGAGAAACCTTAAAAAATAATACTAAATGTTATTTTTCGAACTAAATGCCCCCCATAACATCTGTCGAGTTTTTGAATAGACTACATAACAAAAAATATCGTAATGTGTCACGACGATTAAACCTTTTAGGTAGGTATAACATTTCCACGATAAAACAGTAAAAGTATGAGTTAATTTAATACACTGGCGACAATGGCGATCGGGAGCCCAGATTGCGAATCCCATTCCTACGCTAAAGACAATAGCCGATTGCACCGCAGCTAAGACACAAAGGCAGTCATATCCTGCCCTTAATCATTGTAAGCAGTCAGGGACGATCTGTGTCGAGACAGTCCAGGCTCAGGGAGCCTTAGGGCCAGATATGTATCGGGTACAATAACGCGGGGCGCATTCGGAGCGACAAATCAAACAAGGGTATAGCGGCCCGTATTGATCGGAACATTGATTCGAAGGCCTTGGGCCGTGACGGGATGTTCTTTGTCACTCCTCGGCAACCATTAGTTTGTTTATTTTGTGCAGACCGCACATCCGTCTCAGCTGGCCGATACTCCTAATGGAACGTAGAAAAATGATGTCCGATCTCTTAGAGGCGGCCGTCGAGGAAAAGTAAGTAACAAAGTAGTCGATTTTGAGCCTTCCACGTGATGAATAGGTAATGTCGTTGAAGAAAAAAGATTTCACGAACGGAGGCACTCAACGATAACATCGCTCGGACGATTTATGTCGGCCTTAGAGAGTAGGTACTCGAACCATCTTTGCTACCTTTCATATCAAATGCTCCACGGTCTACATAAGTATAAAAAAATAACGATATGTATTTTAAAACAGCCATTGGGGTGGTATCTGTGTTATCTTTCTGCTTTTGGGTAACAGGTTATGTGTAAAAATATTTTAAATAAGTATTATAATAGGTAATTTCATCAATAATTTTACAAATTTATTTAAAGTATGGACAGATTCGTATAGGTTATTCAGATCAAATTCATAACCGGTTATTACACTCAGAATTCGCCTCCTGTTCTGAGAAGGGTTATTCGTGGTAGTTTTACGGGAGAGTATGAGGCTGAAGCGGCGAGACTGCTCCCGTGGGGCTTATGTTCCGGCGGCGATAAGTTGCGTCGACGTTCATTATCGATGTGTTAAGACCTGTTTTTGCTGCAAGCTTGAAATATCGGCCGATATATTATTTACTTTGATGTTGCACGTACCTATACTTCTGAAATATCGAGTGACCAAAGTTGTGAGTTACTAAATATATATCGTAATAAATCGAAATTGTTAACTACTCGAGATTCTATTTAACTAGAGAAAACGCGTTATAATTTAAAACGGCTACCGTAAAACGGGGTGAGTAGGTTTCGCGGGGAGAGGTGGGTTATGAATGGGGAGAGAAGGTTTGAGAGGGGGGTGAGAAGGGATTTAAGGCTACTGCTACAAAAATAATGTATTCCAATTTAAAATGGAGCTATAGTAATACGTATAAAAAAAAATCGATCCAACAATCTTCCAAAATCACCTTTGTATGAAAATCCCTCTCACCCCAAATACGAGGCACTACGGGGTGAGGTGGGTGTTTTCCTCTTTATCGTCAAAGTTATGAAATGGAACTACCCAAAATAAAATAAAAACTAAAATACAAACGCCCGGAACACTTATCGAACGAGCGAGCGAACGAGCGAGCGAAGCGAAGCGAAGTTCTTACATTCGACTTTGAACACACGGCTGGCTAGGGGCACGTCCCGGCATTTCAATGTTTTTAAGCTGAACTTTCAGAGGATAGTTTGATACTCAATAACTTAAGTAAATTTGTTCTAATTTAAATGAAATTGGGTGAACGTATAGTCGAGGGCATTATATTTTAGTCATTAAATTTTGAGCTGGCTTGAACAAGAGGTTATTGAGCTAGAAGAGCTTAAAATGCTAAAAAGCCATTTGTGAGGGGTCTTGCTATTCTGGTCATTTTAATTGCAAGAAAGTATGGTCGAGTTTGGTATCAAATGAAAGTGCTCGGTTTACACATTATAATATTGTTTTTTTTAAAGATTTTTTTTGAAAATTATGACAATTTTTGAATCCAAGATGGCGGCCATGCACTGTCATTAAATCGTAATGGATATCATTTTATAGGTTTTAGGGGGCGCAGATTTCGAAAATGATGATCATTTTGGATTTCAAAATGGCGGCCATGCACTCCATGCAGTATGTTATAAAAGTCGTCATGGATATCGTTTTATAGGTTTTAGGAGGCGCAGATTTCGAAAATGATGACCATTTTGGATTCCAAGATGGCGGCCATCCAGTATGTCATAAAAGTCGTCATGGATGTTGTTTTATAGGTATTAGGGGGCGCAGATTCCGAAAATGATGACTATTTTGGATTCCAAAATGGCGGCCATGCAGTATGTCATTAAAGTCGTCATGGATGTCGTTTTATAGGTTTTGGGGGGCGCAGATTTCGAAAATGATGACCATTTTGGATTCCAAAATGGCAGCCATGCACTATGTCATAAAAGTCGTCATGGATGTCGTTTTATATGTTTTAGGGGGCACAGATTTCGAAAATGATGACCATTTTGGAATCCAAAATGGCGGACTTGCACTATGACATAAAAGTCGTCATGGATGTCGTTTTATAGGTTATAGGGGGCTCAGATTTCGAAAATGATGACTATTTTGGAATCCAAGATGGCGGCCATGCACTATGTCATAAAAGTCGTCATGGATGTCGTTTTATAGGTTTTAGGGGCGCAGATTTCGAAAATGATGACCATTTTAGATTCCAAGATGGCGGCCCTGCAGTATGTCATAAAAGTCGTCATGGATGTCGTTTTATAGGTTTTAGGGGGCGCAAATTTCGAAAATGATGACTATTTTGAATTCCAAGAAGTCGGCCATGCAGTATGTCATAACAGTCGTCATGGGTGTCGTTTTATAGGTCATGGTCATCATTTTCGAAATCTGCGCACCTGTTTCAAATAAGATATAGATGCATCCTAGTAAGTCAACAACATCTATATCTACGAGGGCTGTTTGATAAGTACCCGTTTTCCAAATGTATTAATATCACGGGCCGAAAATATGTATACAATCGTTTTAAGCCATTTTTCAGAGGTGGGAAAATTTAAAAAAAAACAGCATTCTTTTGTTTTTTTCTCATTTGACAGCGATTCAGTGAAAGCGTGAACTTAAAATTGTGAAAATGGAGAAAGAGCAGTATCGGTCTGTAATTAGATTCTTGTTTTTGGAAGGAAAAACATGTGATGAAATAAAAGTAAGAATGCAAGCGGTTTACCATGAATGTGCTCCTTCTATGACAACCGTCAGATACTGGTTTAACGAGTTTAAGCGGGGGAGAACAACCGTCTTTGATGAGGATCGCCCAGGCCGCCCAATTGAGGTGACTACAGACGATATGGTTAAGAAAATTGAAAATATCGTTTTAGCCGACCGCCGAATTGAACTTCGAGAAATCGTTGATGCTGTAAATGTTCCAATCGAGCGGGTACAAAACATATTAGAAGAAAAATTGGGTATGAAGACAGTATCGGCGAGGTGGGTGCCGCGTTTACTCACGGAGGAGCAAAAACGGAACCGACTGACTACTTCGGAGCAGTGTTTGGCCGTGTTCAAACGTAACCCGAAGGAGTTTCTGCGTCGTTTCGTGACCGTAGACGAAACGTGGGTCACCACTACCCCCCGGAAATGAAAGGGCAGTCGAAGCAGTGGATTTTACCGGGTGAACCTGCGCGAAAGATAGCAAAAATCGTTCCATCGGCTGGAAAGGTCATGGCGACCGTTTTTTGGGATTCGCAGGGTATTATACATATTGAGTTCTTAGAAAAGGGGAAAACGATAACAGGGCAGTACTATGCCAATTTATTGGATGAATTTGACGCTGGGTTGAAGGACAAACGACCCCATTTAAAAAATAAAAAAGTACTGTCTCATCACGACAACGCACCAGCTCATTCGTCTAGAGTTGTGATGGCTAAATTAACACAATTAAGGTAAATGGCCCCAAGTTCGTGTTAGTACGTTATTTCGTTAGTTTTGTTTCTGGCGCAAATAATAAGGAATACAAATATTTTTTATTCAAATTATACATATGAAAAAAATCTGTATTATTTAATCTCTTCAATAAAATAATAACCAATATTTTAGTGATTAAACTGAGAGTAATACGACGGTCGAAACTGTCAGACGGCCGCGAACAGCTGTGTTGTATGCGTGCACTTTTTTTAGGCGTAAGGTGCGCGCTCTCACTTGTTAAGCTTATAGGAAGGAAAAGCTAAACCCATTCGAAAAAAAGTTTTTGGGAGTGTTTCTGTGGGTTCCTTAGTAATTGATTTGATAAGAAAAAAGATTGAATATATGCATAGAAATACCTTAAAATTGCAAAAAATCGACTCACGAAATAGCGGTCATTATATTTTTCGTGTGTCTCCTGTTTCGTGCCACTAACGAATCAAGGATTTTCTAGATACATTTTGAGTGCTTTTTTTTAAATATAACAACGAAGATAATTAAAAAAATAAATTAGAAAACAATTAATGTATTTCATGAAGTTTCGTATGAGCGAAATTCGGTATATGTTTTTTTCACTAGAATTCTCATAAAACGAGTTTGAATGTGACCCGAGTTTAAATTTTTAAGGTATATTCCACGTATATTCTCAATTTCTCATATTAACTACTAGCACAATTTTATTTATAATTCAATTTATTTGATTTATTTTTGTGTATGTTTATATTTAACGTATAAGATAGTTACTTAATACTTTTTTTTGTAAAAAAAAAATATTTGGTAAAAAAAAGTTTTTTTTTTTAATTTTTTTATTTATATAGTTTCGGCTTTTAATCAAGTATTAAAGTACCCATATGGTTTACGAAGTCTTGGTTAACGAAGGGTGTCAAGTTTCGGCGGTTCCGCGGCCGGTTCCCTGACACTGCGGGGTTGCGTAATGCATCGCAATCATAATGTGTTTTTTAGTGTTTAGTTATATTTTTATAATATGTATGCTAGTTTTAAGGTATGTATGGGCCACTAGTTGCCTGAAATAAACTATTTCATTTTCATTTCATTTCATTTAATTCAACCATTAAAGTCGACGAGTACAAAAAGCTTTAAGCTACTTAGCTCTCAATTAATTTTTTTTTTCAATATTATTTTTAATTTGACCTTACAATTACTCGTAAGTAGGTAATTTAAAATGATTATCAGCAAATTATCACCTATTACTCTAAGAAAACTTTATTACGAAACAGGGGACACGAATTCACGAACTTAGGAGCTGAGCTAAATTTGTATCACGAAATGGGAGCCAAATAAGAGGTTCACGAAAAAATTCATATAAAAAAAAGTTTCAACTAAAACCCTCTAGTTTATACATTAAATTATTAACAAAGAACTAATATAACTTACTCAAATGCTTTCAAGGTGTTGATATGCTTAGTAATATTTAAAAAAAATGCTTGGTAATATACAAACTCTCAAGAGCCTTAACCTGCCGAAACAGGGACCCTTTACCTTACGCTACGCCCTATTGCCTTACCCCCCGTATTCTCCAGATTTGACCCCATGCGATTTATTTTTGTTTCCCAACCTGAAAAAATGGCTCGGTGGTAAGCGATTTGGATCAAATGACGAAGTCATTGCCGCCACAGAGGCCTATTTTAATGACTTTCCGAATTCATACTTTTTGGATGGTTTATTGAAGCTTGAATATAGGTGGAACAAGTGTATAGAGTTAAAAGGAGACTATGAAAAAAATAAATGCATATAAACAAAAACAACTGATTATTTTTTTCATAAACGGGTACTTATCAAACAGCCCTCGTACTATCGAAATGTACTTTTGATAGTAGTAGTACGAAATGTAATCTGAAAGGAATCAAGTAATGCATTCCTGTAATGAGGAATCGACATTGATTCCAATTACTAGTAATTGTAATATTCGAGAAATTGATTCCTGATTCCTCAAATGGAATTGTACTTAGTAATTCGGTATTGTTACATTACAAAGTACCTAATCTGGGAATCGGTAATCAGATTAAAAAGTAATTTCAAGTAATCGTGGAATCAGGATTCAATTACGAAATGCCCATCTCGGACTAAGTAGCACTGCATTCAATTGATCTTTTTGACGAACCGCGAGTTCTCAGTTCGGGGCGAACTACTAGTTATATACACCATTCAGTTTTCATATGTAAAAATAAAATGTTATCGAGGTTTGAATTCAGTTTTGACCCTACTCACCCCATTTTACGGTACTACATTTCCAGTACGGGTACCATGAAACTTGACGTTTACTCGTTCGGACTGATGTAACGGTGCGATCGAGAGGGAATGCGATTGAGTTCACGCAGTCGCTAGCGTAAATGTCAAATATCAACTCATGGTACCTACACGGTCGCGTTTTACAAATCAACAAAGTGACAAGTGCACTTTTTGCGTTTTTTCTAACAAATATGAATATACCACGATCATAACAGCGAACCTTTTACGTTGAAGCTTTATACAACGCAATAGGTACATACTGCCGTATTCGAACTTCAAGATATTTACAAGAGACGACACGTACTAGATCCATTCTAGATACGTTATAGTTTAGATTTCAACTAGTTCTCTTTTGCAGCGCAAATCGAGCAACCATGTCACTTTTACGTTAGATAGAGTTAGATATCTATTAGATATGAATCGGATCTCTAAGCCATATCTTGTGGAAATCGTTCAAGAGTATCTCCAGAAACACGCAAATGTCAAATTTGACAGGTTAGATCTTAAACATATCGTTATCGTATCTTGGCGATGTCTATTTCAAAATCCGAATCGGGCCCTTCGTCTTTCGATTAAAGGTTGACTGTTTTTGATGCCCGAAAAAATGATTTGCCAATCTAGAAAAGAAGTGAAACTTAATAGAAACTATCTTGTTAAGTATAAGATATTGCTCGCAATGCACTTCATTCGCAAAAACATAGAAGTTTGCATTAAAGTAGATACAATTTTATTTACTTTTTGAAAGTTTTCGTATTATTCAATTAGCTAATAAGTGGGGTTCATTTACTTGTAAGTATTTATACAATTAACTCCAGAGGGGTGAAAGGCTCGTCTGGCCGCCTTAAGTGTTTGCATCTTGTTTGACCCTATTAAGAGTACAATTGATTTCTTATAGGTAGTTTCAGCGCTATCGATTAGAAGTCATTGCCTTCTTTTTCAAACTTGGCTTTAGAAAATAAATTTAGCAATTTGATTCGTCTTGTTGGAAATTTGAACTACGATTTTAATAGTTTCAACTTTAGTGATTTATATTATTATGCAAATTTAATCTTAACAGATGAAAGGGACACTTATAAATCATTAAGTTCATTCAATTAAAGTAAGTAAGGTATGGTAAGGTAAGGTAATTGTGTTATTTATTTCGTCTAACTGAGTTATTATTATTAGTTAGGTAGTAAATCTTAAAATTTTCAATGTCACATGTCACAGTTGAGTAATATGACTAATATGTATTTCATATCTTTCCTAAATCTGATTTGTAGTCCAGTTAACCAAAATAAGGTTACCAATTTTATATTGTTGGTATCTATTGTAAAGTTCCATCAAATATAGCATTTAGAATTTGTCATAAAATAGCCTTTGACCCAAAACCGGCAGACAAAGAAGTGAATAAACGTTGAGATTGGAAAATTATTCATAATCGTGACCCAAGCGGCATGCGGGATCGGGCCGCGGGCGCGGCCGGCGAACTGATGCATGCCGCCAAGGCAGAATACTAAACAATACCTACCTAAAGTGGAAATTGACGAAATGGAACGATCTCGATAGTTGTTTCCAATAATTTATTTACACTCTTTAAAAATTGTATTGTCTAATTTTGAGAATTATATACATTTTTAAAAATACTTTTCAAAAATATGTACCTACCCATGTTAAGGCTGCGAAATAGAAATTGTCCACTAGAGCTGCACCGAGCTAGGATAGATAAATTAAGTGATTCTGATTGTAAAGGCTCTTAAAAACACACCCCTCGCTATTCATCCTCTCACATCTCTGGTGGAAACGCAGCTTGGCATACCTACATTGGCATACGAATAGACAAAATAAATGTTGGTACCTACTTAGATGTAACAGCAGGCATTCTTACGCGGTCGGATTTAATTATTCAATGTTCCCGCGTAACTTTTTACTTATACTAGGTACATATAGCTACAGCTTGTATTATTTATTTCAGCATGCAATTTAACTTACATTACAATACGTTTAGTGTACGTCTTTCATAAATAAATGATATTATTTTACATCCAAAATCATTCAATAGACATATAGGTAATTGAAAAGTTAACACAACTATACTAGGTTAAAATTGTCACAACCAAAGAGAATATAATCACTACGTTTGTCACAACTTTACGATACCACTGTTTTACAACTTTTTAATAACTCGTTTGCCGAATCACGATAACATTTGCAATTCTGTATAGTTACAAACAAACCAACGCACATAACATAAACAACATATCTATTATACGTATCACGAACGAGTTTCGTTAACTTGGTTTTCAGAATGGTAGAATTTAATTACATTAGCAGTCGTAGCAAGTTCAGGCAAGGGGCCCGTGGTAGGTAAGTTGGTGCGAAATTGTAACTCCAACGAGCGTGACATGTCGCAGGATTCATCTACTAATGTATAACTGGGAAATGTGTGCTATTTTGTACTTTATTTCACGTCTTTTGGAAGGTGAAGAACTCTGAAGCTGTACCCGTTTTGATGTACTCTGACTTAATAAATAGTAAGTCGTTTTATAGATACTAATTATGTCTGTTTATTTTGTACTATGTATTGGTTTTATAATATTTACGATTCTTATGAAGTTTTATCAACCTACAGAAACCTATTTTCCGCTTTTGCGTGTATTTTACTAACAAGGGATTGAAGTCACTGAAGCAAACATCGTGACGTACCTACTATGTACAATTACGTCTTAAACTTTTTTAAACGACTCGTTTCCCTTTAACCATTGGCGATTGAACTTTTTATGTGTGCACGAAACATTTTAACGGAGGTTTGATGCGTAATTCGAGAGTGGTTTTATTAGAAAAGCGCTGCGGAAAGTTTTAGATGTCCTCGAGAACTCAAACTTTTGCGACAACGTCCGCCAAGTGCAAGATTGCGTTATTTTCTCGCTGTAGGCCTTATTTCGCTTTTTTGTAAGTTTTAAGCCAGAAGATTTTTTCCAACTTCAGAGTGCCTTTTTATGCGAATTAATCATGAGAATCAGTCCATCGGCATCTCTGTAACGTCTAGCACGATATTAAATAAATTGTTTTGTTCATATTTGCTATATAATTTAAACAAGTGCAAATAATACAAGTCCTTTTTGCCACCTTTTGAGTTCAACGATGAGAAATAATTGCCCCAGTACGATATACCTGCTTGTAGATTAATATTATTTTACTTCACGTAAAATATAAACATGAAAAGGTTGTTTAAATCGTTTCTCCAGGCACGAAGTGGCTGGAGGCAAAGGACCGGCACAAAACAATTGTTCGCTTCATTTCGTTTCGCGCCCGCACGTTCTCTGTTGCACACGCGAATATATAAATTCCAGTATTCTTTACTTTATTAAATATTTCATAAATAACTGTTTAAAATCTGTAATGTTTTATCTATCATTCGAGATAAAAAAATGAAATATCGGTATAAAAGTATTTGATACTTATAAATGCAGCATATAAACATAACAACTATCATAAGAATATGTTAACTCCCATTTTAATACTATAATTTTTATTTTATTTAAAAAATACCTTATGCTTACATTGTGTACGCAGTGTACCT
Organism: Cydia amplana; assembly: GCF_948474715.1. NCBI lineage: Eukaryota > Metazoa > Arthropoda > Insecta > Lepidoptera > Tortricidae > Cydia > Cydia amplana. Next base: position 8,933,811 of record NC_086085.1, read on the forward strand.
GCTTGAAAGATTGCATAAATGGCTATACACATCAATTTCTAAAAATCCTCAAAGTAAAACCAACGTGTACATAGAAGATTTAAACCTAAACTATGATGGCAGGATTGTGAGTTTTTACGAGTCTTTAGTGTTTAAAAGCAAGTTAGTGAGAAACTTCATCTGCGGAACACCAGCTTACCACAGTCTTGGCAAAATAGCGCAATTAAGCGAAGGCTCTGCCGCGTATTTACGTCTACGGTAATATCACAGCAATTTGCACACATTCTCACTCACAAATTATGTGTGCAATATTAGCTTACCGCCTTTCAAGTGAGACGAATTTTTTGTACACGTTCTGTTTTATTCGCCGAATAAATTAAGTTAATCTCGACTTTGTTGCTCAGAATGGCATTTGATGAGAGTTGTTTTTTTTAACCACTTATTTCAAATACAACTGAGTGAAAAGTGGTCTATAAATGCTAAGGATAATTTGAACCGATGACTATTGCTTCCGTTCGCATAGTTAACAATAACAATCTAAGGTATTGTCTTCAGAGTTAGTAATGTAAATCTGCAGAAAAATATTGTTACGGAGTTTCGTTGTAATAATAAGATTGCTCTGACTGTAAAAATCATTCGGCATGACTCTGCCTGTTAGCAAAAACACAAGGTGATATTAAAAGTTCCGGGTGTCATTTTCCAATTGTCGCACGCAGTTATTTGCATAAAACAACGTACGCGACAACAACAATAGTTAATTGAATTCAGCACGCGTCGGATATAAGCTCCAGGCGTATGCTTGGGAGTACGCTCCTCGCGTACATCCTCAAACACTGCTAACACACGGCTTACTGTCGCGAGGGAGCACTGTTGCGATTACTGCAACTGAATATTTTAAATACTAATCATAATATATATGTATTAATTCCAGACACTTGATAATAAAAATATTCTTTTAGGTTAATTTTGTGCAAATTTTGTTATGTCACTCTGTAGTTTATCCAGAGTAAAAGGCAATTCCGCGTAAGTAAGTAAGTAAATCAAGAGTGGCACGCTAGCGGTCTGATATTCGCATCAATCTTACTAGTTAAATTTATTCAGACTTGTTTCTTCCCAAGTGGCTTCCTTGAATTGTCTATGAATTCGGTGTTTCAAGACGATCAAATCAAACACGACTCGTATAATGACTTACAAAATTGCAACATATACCTAAAGAAAGATAAGGAAGTATGTTTATTCTTGTACGTATTGTTGTTGTTTAGTATTGGGAATAAGCTGAAATAAAGTTCTGTTAACGTTTATTATGATTTTTGGCATAATCCTAGTGATTAAGAAAGTTGTCAACGAACAATAAAAATGAACTAATTATTTTTGGATAGGAAATGTTTATGATTATTTTTCCCTTACAATGTAGACATACATTGCAGTAAAATAAACAATTAAACATTATAAAATAAAACCAGGTTGCCGCGTAAGCCGTGGGATTGTGTTATCTTTTGGATGTGCAACTTTGAAATCAGCAGGGCAAGCAACGTCGCTGGTTAATTCCACAGAATCTGCGCTGTCGTGTCGTTCTCGAGATTTCTCGCGAAACGCGATAAATTTACCAACACACGTGACAATCCTGATAAATAACCTAACCCCGCTAAGCGGTAAACCTCGTACGAGTGACATGAACATTGGTTTAGTTTGTGTCGCTTTTATTAAGTAAATCAAATTGTTTCCACTTTAATCCTAGGTTGATGTTCATTTTGCGGATTTAATTAGTGATAGTGGTAATTAATTAGTATTAAATCTAACAGTAATTTGAACTGAAAACCAGTAATTTGAAAGAACATTTCTATTTCGTTTTGAAACTTGGCAAACATTTGGATAATATTATAAATAAAGCAAACATTTGAAGAAGTATTAAGTCCTTTGTCTCGTCCGTCACCTAGGTACTTACATATTGCCAGCATCTGTGCTTGAAAATTTATGGCTGCAATTTGCAGACACCACTTTTGGCACTTAGAAAGTTCGTTGTAACGTGAAGGATATGCAAGATGTCGCTTATATAGGTATGTAGCTTGGTTAAGAGTCAGGTGGCCAGTTTTAAAACGGCCATATTGACTATTTAAGGTAATTTGTAACGCAGAAAATAAGTACGTTCTTAACTAATCATTGCGTTTTAAACGATCCCTTAATTACTATCTATTTATCGTCCCTATATTGTTTTAACCGTACTCCTTTGTAATAAGGCGAAAAATGTAATCATATATTTGATGTCTACTGTACAGCCTGCTACCATTTTACTGTATTCATTGTAGGGTGCAACAAGCTACTGGTAAATGTCATTTGATATTTTTACGTTGCTTTTCGGTCAAGGAAAACATAGTGAGGAAACCGGACTAATCCCAATTATGCCTAGATTATCGACTAGTCACTAGAGTACGGTTATAGGGCGTAAACTAACCACTTAATAAATTCCTGATAGCGGGGCACAAATTTGACTCTCCCAAAATATGACAATCGTCCATCGACAAACTCCGAACGAAAATTAAAAAAATAAAAATGTATCAGGATCACAGATGCTACGCAAAGTCACGTGACATTTCCATACATTTATTATTTAAGTTTCGATTGGCGTTTTCTATTGACGATTGTCATCTTGGCTAGGCCCCCAGATCATCAACAAATAGGTAACGCAAAACGTTATGGCAAAGAAGTAAGCTCAAAGAAAATGGAAGTCGGTTGGGTTATTCAACATTAGATTTTAACTAGGTACCTATTGTAAACAACGGTTGTGCTGACCTGCCTAAGTTGTTTTTGTTTACAAATAGTTTATTATGTGACTTTGAGCTACTATAATATAATATAGTAACCACCTACCGAACTAAACCTACACATTAGAACTGTTTTATGATAAAGATTATCATAAAGATTAAAACTGGCTATTATTGTAGTTAGCTGAATTCTTAGAACTTCTAAAGCATACATTTTCAAGACGTACCTACCTATTCATATTGTGTTCAGAGAAGTGAGAGACGTGCGTTTGTTTACACTATCCATATAATAATTTATGGAGGTAAATACCTGTTTGTTGTACTTGCAGGTACTTGCGCTCACGAGAGAATTTAAGCTTCCAGTAATAGGTTAATATAGTATAGGTAACTTTATTTGCGAGATGACTGACATTGAGCTTTGCGCAAACCTTCTGATATTTCTAATCCGTACTAAACTGCATTAAAATGCTTGAAATAATGTACCTTCTGAAAGCATTTTATATTTTTTGTAATATACTAAATAGTTTGAAATGTATATTTACTATCTACAACACATACCGTAAAACGGGGTGAGTAGGTTTCGCGGGGAGAGGTGGGTTATGAATGGGGAGAGAAGGTTTGAGAGGGGGTGAGAAGGGATTTTAAGGCTACTGCTACAAAAATAATGTATTCCAATTTAAAATAGAGCTATAGTAATACGCATAATAAAAAAAAATCGATCCAACAATCTTCCAAAATCACCTTTGTATGAAAACCCCTCTCACCCCAAATACGAGGCACTACGGGGTGAGGTGGGTTTTCCTCTTTATCGTCAAAATTATGAAATTGAACTACCCAAAATAAAATAAAAACTAAAATACAAACGTCGGGAACACTTATTATATACACCATTCAGTTTTTATATGTAAAAATAAAATGTTATCGAGGTTTGAATTTCAGTTTTGACCCCACTAACCCCATTTTACGGTACCAATATATTATTACAGGGCCTTATTTACATACAAGTACTTTACCTCAATCTACAAAAATAACTGGCTCTCTTGATTTTGATATTTATTTAAATTAATATCAAATAAAATCATGGTAGAATCAAATAATAACTCACTCGCTCTATCTTTGGGAAAATAATGTATCTACAGGGTATCCTAACAATTTGAAACTCTATACAAAAGTGAAAAAAGTTTTACAAGGGTTAATCTACCAGAGCGACTGATTACGAGTGCTATGACCTTTGAATTAACCCCCTTGGGCTTCGTCGACTCTTTTGCTGCTATACAAAGGACTTTTTGAAATAATATAAAAATAAGTAAAGGAAGAAGTTAATTTCACAAAACGTATTTTTGGGCCAACCTGATATACTTAACAAGTACTTCTTTCCAAGCAGTATCTCTAACATATTTATCTCCAAAATTCAAGATTTGTTATCTGTATTTATTTGGCTGAGACCACAAGTAGGTACAGTCACGCTCCGTGATTGTTACGTCATTTAGGGTTCTAGGTTAATTTGACATCCATAGCATAAGCATGGGACAACCAATTTAGCTAGAACCCTAAATGTCGTTACAATACTTACAATCCCGTGTGGTGACTGTATGTACACACATTATCAGCTTCTAATGCGTGCTCCGCCTGCATTGTGCATAAGCAGTTGACATAACGAGCCTCTCCGCCTCTGAGGGGCTACCGCGAAAACCGAAATTCGCAAATTGCGGGGATTTTTCCCTTTTACTCCAATGAAGGTGTAATTAGTGAGACAGAGACAGATGCCCGCAATTTGCGAACTTCGATTTTCGCGGTTATAGCCCTGAGAGCCTACCGCGAACCATGTTCGACGTGTTGCCTCTCTGTCGCTCTTGTAAATTCGTATGTAAGTGTGACAGGGAGGCTCCACGTCGAACGAGGTTAGCGGTAGGCCCTCAGGCCTCATCTGCTAATGCACCTTGTATTTCGATTATTTTATTTACGTTTGTATACAGTGTGTAAACCCAATACGGGCGATGAATTAAACCAGATATATAATTTATCCGTGTAGTTATTATAAATTAAGAAGTTTTTTTAGTAACACTTCCCCGTAATTATTGTTTGAAAATTTACCGAGCAGCAATGTACAGTAAACATTACGATATATAACATGACATGACATAACGAGATACGAGCTTATTAAAATAGTAACTAAACTGCCAACAAGCGCTGACAGTTACTATAAAAAGCTCATATCTCGTAACTTGTGCGTTGCTAGGGTTAATATTTTCATAGTATTTCTAAGCAAAATTTAGCTCAATATACTTCTTAGGTTCTATGTTAACCACCGTTGAAATATTCGCCCGTATTGAATTTACACACTGTATTCTCTCTCAAGAGTGTTTCGTTTGTTCTCTCATTCAATTAACGTAACATTCACTTCGTATATGTGCGCCTGAGTAGGTCCAATTTAACGATTCGTTACATTTAAAATCAAGCATTCTTTCTTCATTCGGAACTGTTAGTAAACCAAATAATGAAAGAAAGTTCGTTTAATTTCAGGTGTTACGATAATATAGCTTAGAGATCATAAGAGGCAATATGTAGATATAGCTTAGAGATCATAAGAGGCTAATTGAATGTTGAAAATGTGTCTATATAATGAACGCGAGTGTGTTTATGTGGGCAGGACTCAATAAAATGACAAGCTCCATTAGAGGTAATGGATTGTCACAGTATTATACCGTTAATCATTGTCGCTCGTGGCCTAATTCATGCCTAATGCTGGGCTGGCATAAATCTACTTTATACGATAATGGCATTATACAAATGTGTGAATATTGCAAAGGTAGGTACACCAGAAAATATAGATAGAATAGAGAAAAAGACAAATGGGGAGAAGGGATGTATTGCTAGTACCTACGTGTTTCAAAAATACAATAAAATAATACATATATCGCTCGAAGCGCTCGGGTATATGATATTTTTAAATTAATAGCGGTTAGACTAATATGTAATGTCAATTAAAAATATTTATCGCGTGTCATAGTAATTAAGTACGAGTAGATAACAATTAGCATACCGCAAAGCATGCAAATGCGGCAAAAGAGCTGACGTTTAGGCACTTAGGTGCTGCGGAGGGGCGTGCAGTTTTAAAATGGTTTATGTATATTCAGATTTCCATTTATGAATGAAAGAAAGTCGCCAAATTGCATTACCATACACAACGAATGCTACCTGATGCTACCTTACATATTTTCATCGTACACCGTACAAACAGCAACACTATATTAACTGTCCAACGGTGGACCTTATGCCTTTTGTAATAAGGCTTACGAACTGTCAGTTAATAGTGAGGGCTATGGTACGATAAATTCGATACGATACTTACACCGTAAGTCTATTTCAGACCAATTCGAACGTATACTAACATCAGAGGGGCTAGCGAGAACCGAATATCGCAAATTGCGGGGATCTTTCTCTTTTACTACAATGAAGGCGTAATTAGAGTGACAGAGAAAAATGCCCGCAATTTGCGAAATTCGGTTTTCGGGGTAGCCCCTCAGAATGGTATCTGAATAATGCCATTTGGTTATCGTGCGTCTCGCTCTCGCCAATACATGTAGAGACCAGTCTGGGCGAATTGATCGCGTGAATGTTAACTACCTGACAGCTACAATATTTAACTGAGATCAAACTCATCAAACTGGCAGATCAAGTAAGTTTGTTTTTGAAATGCGAAAACGACTCGTAAGTATTAACTTAAATATGAACCAATGTATGACGTCATATGACGGAACAGTGAAACTGCAGACATAGCCTTCCAACTTAGCCATTTTGAGCACCAAGCATGTTCATTTGGGGTAAATATATTTCCTGCTCAGGACGTGTAAGATGCAGCAGGTGACAAATATGCCGGGTGTGCTGAGGTGAATTGCTTCTATCTACCATCTTCAGGGCTGTCATTTGCATCGCTTCCTGGTTACGCCTACGATGAACCAGTATAAGTGGGACCTCATGATCCATAACAACTGTAGTTAGAGACCCACTAATTGTATTGGAAATCCCGAGGCAGACGTCCGCTTGCGCTTGGTTAACGTCTCATCTGCCAACGTCCGTTTTGCATCTGATACTGAGAGCGGTACTGTGATACCTACTTGAAGACTGACAATATTGTAGTTGTGACTTAAATACAAGAGATCTGTTTTCCTTAATGGCTAAAATGACTGAACATAGGTATAGAATTTTTAGAACTTGCAAAAAAATAACATCTGTATTTTCTTAAAAACTATAAGATCGTTGTGCTAGGTCATTAGTGTATTTAACATTTGTTCCAACTCATTTTGGTGGACAGGAACATAATATATTCTGAGCAGATGTTCAAATCTCTCAATTCAACCAAATTCGGAGTCAAATTCTACATAGGTACAGCAACTTCATCAAAATGGTGTCCAAGAAATTCAGGCAGTTGAAATACTAAAATAATAACTTTGATCATTGACATTTGGTTTCACATTTGAAACGCGAAAATGAGGCTCAGTGCCACTTGTTTTATTTTGCTCATGTTGCTGGAGTCAGGCTTGACAAAGAGCATTGTGGCACACACGAGCCTTTCGGAGGAAACAAGCCGACGGCGTGTGACAGCGCACATTAGTCAGCAGCCACTAGCGTTTCATAGCAGCCTGGGGCCGAGGATATTCGGGCTCGGGCCTCGGGCGTCGAGTGTCTGGCTGATCTGCGAAGTGGTGTTGGCAGATGTAGGTCGACGGTTGAATTTAACAAAGCACGTACTTTATTGATAGCCTTCGGCAATGCGATTCAAAACGCGTTATAACGTATTCTATTTTACTGTAACAGGTAAAATTGTATATTTTCATGTATTCAAAATCATATACTTAAGGTAAACGTAACACATTAAGTTGGTTGAACTCAGATCATACTAGGTCGTAGTTAGAAAATCTGAATACTTATGGTAATATGATGAAAGGCATACCAATGTGTAAGTAATATTTAAAATTACTGATACCCGTTTACTTATAGGTAATTATTTTAGGATTTACGTAATGTATGAAACTAATCTTCATGATTACCGGTATTTAATTGTCAGCGTAAATTATAATATGAAAATTACTTTCGTAATTCGAAGCCATAAGTTTATGAGAGTTGTTATTTACTTGTTCTAAAGTTCTAGCGCAACACACCCATAGTTGATTAATACTGACTGGGCCAAGGTAATTTGTAATTTATTTAAGTTTTACCTTTACATCTCACGTAATGTTACACGTATAACAACTTTGTAGTAGCATCACAACACGAGTGTTGCATGTCCCGTCAGACACACGCATGCGTAAAGCTCTAAATAACTCGATATTACAGATGCAGATGACAAATAGAGCTCGCGGGACTGTCACCTATTTAAACAAACTGACGCCATCGCCGCGGGACTTTTAGGGCTAAATGTTGCCAACTCATAACTCCGCTCCGGGCACAAAGGTTTACTAACTTTGTAAATATATTAATTAATCTGTTAACGTCTAAATTAAGCCAAACTGGGCAATATTTGGTGTCTGGATTATTTACGTTGGACAAAGCGTAATAAATACATTTATTGCTTACTTAATAAACACACATTTTAATTGAAATTCAAGCTCGGATTAGTCGGCAATATACACAAGCTAACCGATTTATTTACAAACTTTATGTTGCATTCGAATACTATGCAATTTATTAACAATGATTGTTTTGGATAGCTTTAAATCCCCGGCTAAAACTTTTCATATCAGCAAAATCCTATTTTACGATTAAAATTCAATCCCGCAGTGTGTTAAACACAAATTGTTGATAACTACAGTAAGCAAACGGATCCATTCTGCAGCTTCCAATTTTTGACAAAGAACTCAGTAAGTTGATGTCCAAAAAGGCAGAAAGTTGGCCAACAACTTAAGGCAATAGTGGATTCGACGGATTCCCCATATGTATGAACGTAGTTCCTATTTTCCTCCTTTGGTACCTATTGACAATATAAAAAATATTTTTACACGCTACGCCCTTTCGTTAGTTTTTTCGATTTTAAAACTATTATAAGAGTTAGAGTATATATGGAGTTTGTTTTACGCTCCTACAGTAAACTGAAAATTAAAAAAAAATCTAACGATTTTATAATATAAATCCCTAATGTAAATATCCAGAGACGAAAATGGAGACCACGTTTGTATGGAGAACCTGTCGTGTCTTTCCTCTTGAGCGCTCAACAAATGTCAATGTTGATCACGAAGATAGCGATAGATATAGGACACAATTCAATGCGGTAGGCACTTTATTGTATAAAATTAGGATTCGTCAAAACACAACCAAAACATTATTAAAGAGTTTTATACAACACGAAGTCCAAACAAGCAAGGAAAAAACGCAAGCCAGGTTGGGTGCAGATGCAATACTCGAAGTTAGTATCAACACCATCACCCAACTTACCATGATCATGATCTGGTAGAGAAAGGCTATCAGATGCGTCGGAGGCGAGCCCGAGCTCCGGCGAGGCCGCTCCCAATAGGGCACTTAGCTCGTCGTGATCCCCATCTGACCAAATGAAAATATAATTCACTGTTAATATTATACAACTTAAAGTATAGGTACTATGGAATACTGCGAATTAAGATGTTTCACCGATTGTGTGGCCCAGTTGTTAGGCGTTTTTTTTTTGTTGTCCCCTACACTTTTTTTTCAAATTTGGGATTTTTTATGTTATTTCTACTCAGAATCACGAGCTCTTTCTATCCTAATAGGAGAAAAAAAGTGTCCTAAGGTTTTTATTTCCATTACGTCACCATTTTTCATAGACTTTGTATGGCGGTCGCGCAATGGAAAGATCGAAAAATGTATGGAAATTTTGGAACACTTTTTTTCTCCTATTAGGATAGACCAGTGGTTCCTAACCTGGGGGTAATTACCCCCGTGGGGGTAAAACTGGTATTTTACGGGGGTAATAAGCTAACCTAATATAACAATACAACAAACGTACACATTTTATTTTTTATTACCATTTGGGAGGAGGGGTAAAATCAGGTTCCCTAGTTAGTCATAGGGGTAACCGAACTGAAAAGGTTAGGAACCACTGGGATAGACAGAGCTCGTGATTCTGAGTAGAAATAACAAATAACATAAAAAATCCCAAATTTGAAAAAAAAAGTGTAGGGGACAACAAAAAAAAAACGCCCTGTTACACTGTTGTATAATGAAATAGGAGGATTTCTGTTATGGCTCATTTCCACAGGGCACAATACTAAGTAGGTACCGTTTACTCACATTCCTACTCGTGTTGCGTTACACCGACATTTACGCTAATATCGTATATCCTTCTAAGTACGCAAATTTACCACCAGGTCAGGTTACACATTAAATATTGCTCTGTTATAAACAACTATTTCACCGACGCAAACCAAACTCATCCCTTAATCCGCATAATTAATCACATATAATCTCATTGCTATGTCAAGGCAATCTATGTTTGCGCACATACGTATCCAGTATATACGACGTTATTCTCTTTGTGTACCCCTGAAATGGTTCCCGTCAAAGCAAATGGGGAATACTCCGTTGCATTCATAGAATCATGTTTCATAGTAAGGAGATTGGATTATACATACATGTAGGTGAATTCATAGAGGCAAGCGTAAGAACCGGCTCTATTTGAGTGGTAACTAATCGCATCAATGAGCTTCAAGGGGTAGGAACTTAGGAAGCCTTAGGTACTTCAATAAAGTAGGGAACGAATATTCGTTTTATATTCCTTTACCGTTGAGGTTTGGTCGCAAAATGGGTATTTCTTAAATACCTAGGTACGGCAAAGTCACAATATTAATTTATATTGTACTTAATTCTAACGGCCACCTAGCTTAGTCAGCAGTGACAGCCTACGAAGCTAGATGACCGGGGTTCAAATCCCGCTAAGGCTATTTATTTGTGTGTTTATCACGAATATTCGTTACTGTTCTATTATATTATAGTCTAGTTCCCACAACATAAAACTTATTGAGCTTATTGTGGGACAGATTGGATCAGAAGTCGATTTGTGTAAGATCTCATAATCCCAATCATGTAACGGTTGTGCCTACAACACACCTTACTGTACACGGTTCAGTCAATGATATCTATGAGTATAATCAAAACAGAGAAATGCCGCCCGCGAGTGGTTACAAAAAGCTCTTACTCGGCTGCTAAAGAGCTTGCGACTTTGAATCTCTATAAATTATTTATGACATTTGAGCAATTCCCTTGTTCCTTGCCGTGGCTCCTTCCTAATTATTTAAGACTCGAGTAGCTCTTTGGTGTGATCCTTGACTACCTATTAACGTAATACCAGTTTTACAGGATTTGCTTAATTGGAAGCTCAATTTAGAAATAAAATAGCTCGCGGCTCTGTGAGAGCGTGCTGGAATTAGATTATACACAATTGATATTTTTTATTATTAATAATGTACGACCTTCGGTATCGTATTAATCGGTTAGGGCGTTTTCTAATTGCATCGCCTTTTCATCATAACAGTAAGTTATTTTTCGCTTGAATAGTACAAATATTTACAAAAATATACCTAAAAAAATGGAGTACCTAGTAATAGTATTACATAAGTTGTTTTTATATTATTAAAGACACGGATTAGTACAATTGTTAGCTTTACAACTTTGTACAAGGCCAATATTAATTACAGCACGAGCCAACAAACCCCACCGCGCTGGTGAAGCCACTCTACCAATTTATTCAGCTTAATTAAATGACAGTAAGTAAATAGCGGGTACAAATTGGAAGTGGTGCCGTATTGTGTTCGCCGAGCGCACGGCGAGCGGCGACTGCGTGAGCTGCTCGACTCGCAGCCCAAGTTTCAGGCAGTAAGTCAGCCCGAGCACGATATTACTTCATTTGCAACTTTATGACCTCGCATTTCCCTTCGGCGGTCGCGCGAATGCCCCGCTTCTTCTCTTGGTTATTTTATGAAAAAACTCTCAGGCAGTTTCCTTAAAATTATTATCTCAAGAAGCTTCCAGTCCTTTGTCCCAGACATAGTGGGAAAAAATAGGCCGAAAATAAGTGGCTCTTGTTATGTACTTTTTCAAATACAACGTTGACGATATATTTAATTAGCAATGCTGTTTTGTTCGTATTTTTATCCCAGACAGACTGTTGGCAATAACTTTGAAGGGCGGGCGCGAGCACGAAACATGGAAAATAATAGATGGACCTAATGTTTGTTCGACCCGTATATGAGAGGAGGCTTGTCTATAGCAGATATATATATACGGTTGAAAAATTCATTAGCTAGTATGTATGCATAACCAATTGAAATTATGAATTATTAGTGTAGGATGAAATGCTTTAATCCTAGATAATAACACTTCTAATGCGGACATAAAATTACTGCATAATATACGAAAGTAGGTGAGTAATAAAAAGCTAAACTTTTCATATTTTTCAGCGGATGACTTTAATATAAAATTCGTTCACCTCTTTGTTTTGTGTCAGTTTTAAAATGGTGATAAAACTGCGAGGTGGTCATAAAATTGCTAATTGTGCGGCGCAGTCTTACGTCTAACGGGCTGCATCGAGCAACTTCATTGAAACTTGCCTCTTTATATAAACGTCAGCTATTTCAAATTAATGGTACTTCTTTTATGCGCAGTTCTTTATAAGCTTTAGCACTGCTTTAACTTAAGCGTTGCACTAAAATGCTGGTCTTCTTCTGCAAGTTTGTGTTGAAGATGCACTTAGAATAGGTATAAGGCTGATGAAGTTTTTAATATTGGTTTCGATTATAACAAACCTTAAGTCCCCATTTATCTGGAAAGGTATAAGTAGATCAAAGAGGAATCTTTGATCTGCTTTATTTATAAGCAAAATGACTGTACATTATTATATATTTCAGTTTTATCAATGTGTAACATTGAAAACTAAAGTGGTATTTATATTACATCTTACCAGATAAATACACACATACTACCCTTTCTAGTCGATTCTGGTAAAATATTACAATCTAAGCGACTATGTATACTCGTAGTTAATTTTCCATAGCCAATTTTCAATTTCAACCATCACAATAACTAAATACATTATGTTTGTAAATAAACAGTACAATAGGAGCAAGTTTAAATTCCCCTTAAGCCTCAAGTAGAAGTTGGGTTGTAGTTTTAATGCGTGTAAATGTAGAGGCGATTTGGACCCTCAATATGAGAGGGAGGTACAATGGAGACGAAACTACACCAAAGCCTGTTGGATAGGTTCTCAATACTTGGGTTGCAGAATCCGATTACATTGTTTAACGATTGTTGGCCTGTGAATGGAATTGTTCTATTAATAATAAATATATAGTCACCCTTAAAGGTAGTAAAACAAACCTAGTTACTCGTAGTAACAAATACCTACGTCAAATGATTATCGAAATATAAAGTTTCTTCATTGTTTAATATTAAGAAGAAATCTAGTAAGTTTAATCTGAACTTTTGAACTGGCTACTTATAACTCAAAATAATTACATCATCACTATACATATACAGTGTGTGGCCTATAACGCGGGCGAAAAATTAAAACGTAGATTCTACTCCTCAAACTAGACAATGTTTGTTCAGCGACTTTTAAAAATAACTTGTGGTTTGTATTTTAAAACACTTTAAAATTTAATCGAACACGCAATGTATTACGAAATTTATTATGCCTGTACGGTGACAAGACTGACGGGCAATGTCAATTAGACGGAATTTAAAGTACATTGAAAATATTATTTAGTTTGTTTGAAAAAGGGACAATTTTAAGACTACATAATTTCAAAAAGTTGTTGAACAAAAGTTTTATTGTTTGAGGAGTAGAATCTACGTTTTAATTATTCGCCCGCGTTATAGGCCACACACTGTATAGTAAAAAACAAAGTCGCGTTCCGCTGTCTGTCTGTCTGTATGTATGCTTAGATCTTTAAAACTAACGCAACGGATTTTGATGCAGTTTTTTTTAATAGATAGAGTGATTCAAGAGGAAGATTTATGTATAATTTGTTAACCCGAGCAAAGCCGGGGCGGGTCGCTAGTGATTACTTACATATAACCCACTTGTTCTGAGTTATCCCGATGACACCAAATGTTGTCATAAAACTTCGTGGATTCACGGTTGATGAACTTCTTCTGCAATTTACCTGGCTAGCCTTCTGCGTCATATATTTAACGGCGAATGAAAGTTACGGCGGAATTACTGTGTCGCATAAATAAGTTCTCTGACCCTCGTTGCCCCATCTCACTTAGTTTTAAAGCCACTGAACCTGCGGCAGACAATTATGCCATCTGATAGCGCTCCAAACACATTTTTAAAGAATTCCTCTAGGTAAGTTGACGCGATAAGACGAGATAATTATTTTATGGATCTTAATGAGGTTATTATGATACCTTTAGTAATTATCTCCGTCATTAACTTTGCTTTTCAGGATCCCATGTTAAAAAAATAAGGTAACATTTCTGTAACCTCAATTAATTAGTTACTTAAGTAAAAACAGTTGTAGGTTGGTCTACCTACAGGTATTTTATTAAATATACGATGTATAATAATTTAATATACCTTAACGCTACTATCTATTAATGTATAATTATTATACCTATATAATGTAAACTACAACATGAGTGACTCTTTAAAGTTCAATCGTTCGACCTAATTTTAGTAAAAACATCACGACTCTTGCTTTAATATAAGGTTGAAGGGGCAACGCCTTGGAATTTTTGGGGGAATTAGCGTTAATGTTTACCCCACCATACAAGAATTGGAATTTTCAGAATTGACTTGTATTACAATCTTGCCTGACGCAAAGGCTCCTCTTATTTCGCTTACTAATGATTTCTCCAATTTCAGGGTAAACTTACTGGCAGTGTTTACTTAATGAAATACTTGTTTGCACAAACTATCATAGCTCAAACAAGCCGATACCCATCTATTTCACGTATTTTGGAAGGGTAAGATTTAGTAGGTCAGCTAAACGTTTTCTAGATCGGAAAAACGAATGCATCAGAATGGCTGAGAAAAAAACATGGAAGCATGGTTGCGTTTTTATCGCCTGTCACTATGCCTGTCACATTCGCACTTACATACTTGTTATAACGTGACAGGCACGGTGACAGGCAATAATAATGCGACCGTGCTACCGACAATTTATTGTATTAAATGAATCCGTGCATCGCTCTTAACCAAATGAGCTACGAAGCCTACCAGAAGTGCGCGAATCTTTCCATTCCTTCCTTCATGTATACACCCCTCTAGATGACGTCAAACGACATCTACCGAAAGACAGTTCCATCTTAACGGCACTGGCGGCCTAGCCAAGGTGACAATCGTTATCGCTTCGCCATCGAATCGCTTTGTGTCTCTCTATCACTCTTCCATATAAGTGTGACAGTGACAGTTGCGTTTCGATCGCTACGGAGTGTAAGCGATTGGCGTGTTGGCTACGCGGCCTGGAGTCCCAAGTTGTACTGAGAATTCACCAGTAACAATGTGCTAACCCTAACCAATTTTTTTTTATCAAGCAGATACACAATCCGCTAAGCCGGTCCTCTGTTCCTAAGCGCTTTTCGCTAATAACGGTTTTTCTTATAGTCGGGTCAGCACAGTTCATAATGTATGAGAGCTCTACATGAATTCTCACACTAGAGATTTTTTGAGATGTGATAACCTATGTTGCAAATACTATATTTTTTAAAAAATCACCACAAAATATGTCACATGGTTTAATAAATCCAAACTATTATTAAAATAGAAAAAAATATATCAAAACATGAATCCGACACTCGAGATTTTTTAATATGCAGTTCTCAAACATATACTCATTATGTATTTATATTTTCTCCCAGCTTGACACCAAAACCAGCTCCCAATAATTTTCTTTATTAAAAATATTTTTTTATATAAAAATAACAACTATGTGTACATAACAATTACATGTTAATTAAGCTCTGTATATTTACTATATCTTACAAAAAAATCTCTCACGTAAACTAATCCATTTAATTACTATTAACCATTTTTGTTTTGAAAATGTTTTCGTTGCTTCGAGAAAATGGACAGTGGGTTTGTTTTTCACTTTCTCAAATCTCTTTCTCATGTTAGTGTAACAACAAAAAATCTCCCACGTATATGTAATATTGTATGGAATAAAACCATTATTAAATCATCCAAGCTATTTAAATTACCCTAAATGGCGGGTACTGATTCACTGTAGAGAACGTTTTATCGACTTCCATATCTCCGTCTCACTTCAATGTTCGCGGCAGACGATTGTTCCGCTTCAACAGCCGAGAGTTCGCGATCCGGTCGACCGTTAATTCTCCCATGACTATCTTACCCAGTTTCATCGGTATGCGTTGCGCGCTTACTTAACACACCTCAGGCCAAGCTCCTATAAAACGCGCAATGCATGCATGCATTGCGGTATCTCCTATACGTCACATATGTCAGCTATGAGGCTATGACATGGCTATGACAGACTGTGGCAGTTAGTTCCAAACAAGTATACAGACTTGTCTACCCACCATAAAGTTTAGCGTAAAGAGAATATATCACTCCTTAGTGAAAAACCATACGGTTTGTGCGAAGTTGAGCGTTATGTCAATGCTAATAAAGATGATGGTTTGACTTACGGAAATGAATAATATAATATCATTTTATTTTATATTTCCAATTCCCGTTTCATTTACACCCAATATTAAATCTTTTTCCGTAATAAAATGCGTATATAATTACTGTCATCATCTGTATTTATTTTATTTCTTTAACCCCCGTTATTCATAAACGCGCTACAAACCTCAATTAGCTAATAATAGTAATAATCGTTTGTCCTTATCTGTCACTTTAACTTATGTATTTGTAAGTAAGGGATAAACATAATTGAACTAAATCAGGCCCGTAAAGTTTATGAATAAAGTGGTTAATCTTTATTGCACAAAAGAAAAACCTTATAGTACAAGAGGCGGACTTAATGCCATAAGGCATTCTCTACCAGTTAACGATGGCTTGTCCTCCGGCCCATTTGATCGATGACCTCCTTTGATTATTTATTTTTAATGGACGCCAAAATCCAGACAGGAACTTCGATTTTGACATTTACCACAGTAATGCAGTCGGTAGCAATGTCGCGCTTCAAAATTGCTGCAGTCGACTGCATTGCTGTAGAAAACGTGAAAAAGGTCATTCAAAGGGTAATAGGGTTATATACACCGCGGGATTTAATAACCCGAAAGATTTAAACCAACGATTTTAGAGCCTAATTAGAGTATATAAAGTTATATAACACAGTCCAAAAACCCTTAATTTAAGAGATATTAATTATTTAAAACAAATCACAAGTAAAAAAATCTCAATTCTAACACACCCTTATGCGTGACGTAGCCACCAACTAATTTTACACGCAGACGCACTAACTACATGGTTATTAGCCAGTTTCACTTAATTAAGTTTGATATCCTACAAAAAGGTTTCACTACCGAAATTTTGTTCTGTTCTCAATCACGAGAGTACAAACTATTTACCTTTACGATAACTGGCTGATAGTTTGACGAAAATGACGAAATTGATGTCAATAAAATGACATATTTCATATGTCACACAAGATATGCGCAAGATAACATCTTTAAATTTGATTAACTGTAATAAATAAAATTCATTTAGCGGATATTCACTTTGTGTACGGATTTGGAAACCCGAAGAACTATGTGCTTCCGGCACGACGGACCCACTTCAGCCTAGAAGTTCGTAAATTGGCTAGACGAACAATACCCTGAGAGGTGGATTGGCCGTGGAAGCAACGTCCTAACCTGGCCCGCCCGGTCACCCGACTTAACGCCATTGGTTTTTTTCTATGGGGAACTCTGAAAGATAAGGAAGGAATACTCAACACCAGTGAACTCTGGAGAAGAATTATTAATAAAAATTCGAACGGCTTCCGAAGAAATAAAGAACACTTTTGTAAACCTAAATAATGAAATCCGTTTAAAATTAAATCTTTGTGCTGAAACGGTGGTACACACTTCGAAAACCTAATTCATTAAATTAATAAAAAAGCGTAATTGTTTAACATAGTTGTTTATTTTACTTTACTCAGTATAAATCAACACATCGAGAATTTAAAATACGTACTGATAAGCATGATCGATATTTTAACAAAAGGTCATTCAAGTAATCATCCCTTTCCAGCTGTAGTATGAGTTAAAACAATAAGAGGCATGATTTCTTTCGGATATAATCATGGTTAATGGCTTTGGTTACCTCACTCAAAGGAAAAGATTTTATCGCAAAGTTTCAACAATAATAACTGCACTGTACCTACTGTTGTAGTAATTAATAAAGTTTTGATACAATTTGTGGTATTTTGAGGTGCCAATCAATTGAAATAATTTCAACGTAAACATGATCCTAGACATAACTTGACACTTCTTGTCATGGAACACATGTCACTGCATTCGCCGTGCATCGTATGATATCGGAGTGATTCATGAAATGTCATGCTCGCTCTCTGTTTCTCTACTTGAGATTAATTAAACTCGCTCACTCTCTGAATAAAGGTTTGTTCACAAAGAAGCGGTAAATTAATATGATTTAATTTGTACTGAAATAGTAGTTTAATTAAAATATATAATTGGAACCATGTTGATATAACATTATTTACTCGTACTGTCGTCAAAAATACGTGGTTTAAATCTTTCGGGTTATTAAATCCCGCGGTGTATAAAATGAAATGATGCATTAATAAAACTTTAGTTAATTAACAATATTATATTAAATCATTAACAACTTTGACAGCACGTTCTCTTCGCAGGTAGGTGCTCTACAAGGAGTTTATATTACAACATTATTTCCAAGAAATAATCTCTCATTGTTACGAAAATGTTGGTAGGGTGGCTTTAGGTTACTTTTCGTTCATATCGTCTTGGATATGGATGAACATGGTGTTAATACACTCAGTATCAATCAACCTGTAAAGATATTGTAGCCTGGCCTTTTCTCGAAAAGTCTTCTAGAAAAATTTACGCTCATGTCGTCTCGGATATGAGTATATTTGGTATCAGTGCATTCAGTATAATATCCTGAACACAAATATATGAGATGACAAGCGCGAAAGTGGTGAGGGTAGTTGCTATGACGCAAAGTTTTTACCATTTTTCTTTTAAACATACCATGTGGGGTACCAAATGAAAGGGCCTTGTGAGTAGATCACAAATATATAACACACTGTAACACTTTTACTACTTAATCCAACAAATTATTTGAAAACGTTCAAAAATTTCACAATGAGTTGAATTCCAACTGCTCTAAATTGACTAAGATAAATTGATCCCAAGTTTCCTTGCAATTATACGTAATCGAGGGCCAGGCTCATACTAGTTCTCATGTCGCGATGCGCTAACGCTAACAAAAACTAAGCGTTACGAATTGCTGACATTTGCTTCTTTTAGTTTCACTCTACTCAAGCATCGGATGACAGGATCGTTGAAAAGGGACAAACATATCCTTTGACGTTACGTTACTCTTCTCGTGAATTGTCAAATTTTAAAATTCGAAATTAGCTTTGGAATTTGTCCGGGTGGCTATTCGAAGTATAACTTGGTGGACGGTACTTACTAACCAAATAAGCTTGAGATCCAGTATCATAGATAGTTGTAAGACTTCAAGGGTCTATTTATATCTGACTGTGCATCCTGTATTCTAAACGTTTTGTGAATAGATATAAAAATTGACACCTATCATTTTTCACATAAACACAGACACTTTATGCATTGAATTATTAAACCTTAACGCAATGCCATAAGTCATAAGGTATATTTTCCTAATATACCTTGATGCTAATTCGAACTTTGTTATAAAAGATGTCATTTTATATCATTCGCGTGTGCATTTCACTCGTACTAGATGAAATATGTATTGGTGCGAGCGAGACGGTTGGGCGAATGATAACAAAATGATATCTTTTTGACATCTTAAACAAAGTTTGACTTGGCCTCTGTGGAAGCCTGGAAATACAGCATACTTCATTGACTTTTTATGCTGGAAATTGATTTAATAATTGCGAGAAAAATAAGTATGTTATTCTTCAATAACTTGTACAGTTACTGTCAAAAAACTAGAAGTGTCCATTAATTGTGTAGAACATTATTTGCTGTTTGTTTCCAATATCATGCTGCTATTCTGCGAATATAGCAGTTCCTCAGGCAGATAAATTAAACATGATCGAAACAAATACTATTAACTACAATAGTAAACTTTTCTCTCAGTGTGGGATATTCTCGGTCATGAAAAACTTACAAAGTTATTGTTTTTTTCATTAAATCTATAATTAATATTATTGTCGGGAGAAATTCTGACCGTGTAGTCGTGTAAGCTTCATAGCCCATTCTTCAAAAAATCTAGTGTGAAATTACTGTTTAGGTAGTATAAAATATAAAATAAAAAAAATGTTATTTCTCAAAAACGGGAACAGATATCAAGTTGTTAATTCGCAGCCGGGTATTCAATATGATATATAATTCACCCGTGTAGAAACATTTGACTGTGCAATTAATGTAACTTTAACTTTATATTGACTCCACTATTATTCTCGTAGCGCATACCACGCAGTGAATATGTAAAAAAAATGTTAAGTAATAACTGTAAAGATAATTGCATTAAAAGCTGTACTTAATTTTAGTACAACTGTAGTCATCATCATACGATGACATCATACTATGTAAATACTTACATAGAACAAACTAGCAATATATTTTTTACATATTTTGTTTTGCATGTATTTTGTTTTTGAAGTATCCGAAACATGCGTTCTAACGAAATGGGTTTAGTGGTATCATTTCAATACATACTTGCCAAAAGTCATTATTCGATATAAAATGTATTGAAATGACATGTGTAAACATTTATTTATAAGTGGCGGACAGAGCAATGATAGCTGCTAAGAAAGCTTGCTACGGGCTACGGCAAAGTTATACTATACGGTTAGTTTTATGGCATTGGCCTCGGCGTAACTAAATAATTAAAAAAAAAATAAGTCTTCTTTACCAACCTGATATACACTGTGCTAAACTACTGTTGCCTTTGTCAAATTAATTACATATTATGACTACATTGAAATATACTGTGCGTCGCTTGTTTAGAAATTTGTCAAATTTAATTGAGTCGGAATCCAATATTCATAAAGTATTCCGTACCATGGCTCCGTGATAGCTAAACCGCAACTTTATGCACACGTAAATTCAACCAGGAAGACCGAGGTGGGTTAGTGCTTATAAATTGAGAGTTCTAAGGTGGGCTCCCCTTGGCTGTATACATCGGTTAAGTGAGGTCACGGCCCTCCACACTTTGTCAAAACAGGCATCTGGCTCCAATATACTGCAACCTTTATTAACAAAGTTATATGAGGGTTCATGTTTGTCGTAAAATTTAATACACGAAAGCAGACCCATGCCAATTTATGCGGGTCCGATTGTGACTCTGCTTGCTAATGTCATTGGCTAGATACTTGTGATTTAAAAGACACGTGCTGCTGCGATACATGTTGTGCTAGTACGCGCATTTTTTTTTAAAAGGCGTGTGTTGTTGCTATTCATGTTGTTAAAGTTTTCGATACCAGTTTAAAGTTTTATGTTTAAAGTGATTGAAAGCGAAAATACAAGCCATGTTTAATCTTGTTTATCCTAATTCCTAAGGCCCACTTGCACCATCCCACTAACACAGGGATAAGCGGTTAAACCGTTAACCTAATGTCAAATTGTACTGGTAACCATGGTAACTCCTGATTTAACCGGTTAATCCCGGGTTAGTGAAATGGTGCAAGTGGCGCTAAGTATTTTCGTGAACTTGAAGATCACTGTGAAACAATTTCATTTTTTATAGAAAATAACAAACAAGATTATGAATAACTTAAAGCTAGAAATCATTTTTCAAGAATCTCTTTTCAATTATCAATAGCTGGGAACAGCTAGAATATCCACGGCGCCAGGCTCACCCTCGCCCCCGAGATGAACAATTCGCCTAAGTGACAATTCATCTTTCTAAGTGCTGTTTCCCCGATACTGAATAAAATATGCGAAACTACCTTTTACTCATATACTTACATTTTGTAAATGTCCAGATAGAAAATAACACGGACACATTATTCTATTATTCTTTGCCAGACATCAAAATGCCTTACTTTCATAGTATAGGTAATGATAAAATTAATAATTAAAGAAAGTAAATAACCTTATACATTTATTCAGCAAGATAAGTAGTCATTTTTAAAGTAACTTGTATCGGTTACAGGTAAAGTAAACGTGATTTGTCAATCAGTGCACTTATGTAAATACAAAAGAACGCAAAGAATATCTAACATACAAACAATGTAGTCAAATTAAACCCTTGTAAAACTATACGAGATCACCTCACATCTATTTTTGGGACTGCCCTTGGCAACAAACTCATTAGATATACTACATAATAGATAAACGCCGTCAGCTAATAAAGGAGGCTCGCTATACATGCCTCAATCATTCATTATCATTGAGTCGGCTTTTGTTACTTCCCTACTTTCGAGACAGTGGTGGATCCCAAAAGTTCCCAACGGATTGAAAATCCGCTGGATTACGTGACTGGCGTATAACTATACTAATTTAAACATATCTACGTAGTCATAACGTGCGTCGAAATGACTGGCAGGAACGTGGACTCATTACGTTCGCGATGATGGCCTATTTAATCCGGAAATGAATTGCGTTATTTTTTAAATATGTTTTAATGAAACTTATGCTAGCAAAAAAACAAATATCTTTGAATGCAGTCGGAAACAAGACGACGAATATAATTTTGAGCCATGGCTTAAAAAAACAGCTTCAAATAATCTAACCAATAGAAGTTAAATTATGTTTATCCTCAGAAAGTGCCATTAAATCAGCTGTAAAGTTTGTATAAATGATCCCAGCTAATGTACACGGAAGGGATAATGAACTTGTTTGCCGTATGTTATTTAAATACTAGGGACCGCTAATGGAATTCTGGTATATTTACATCCCCGAAACGGATTATGTGGTAGGCATATATGTTTATAAGTTTTATCATAGAGAAAAAAAAAATACATAGAGTGCTCCATACATCAGTTCAGATTATTAATTTCAGTGTCTACATCTAGCATCGAGTAGCGGAACTATCAGTACTGCTACTTGACAATAGATGTAGCACCGACCGGAAAGTCTTATATCAACAGCATAAGACTTTCCGGTCGGTGGCTACATCTATTGTCAAGTAGCAGTACTGATAGTTCCGCTACTCGATGCTAGATGCTAATAGTCTTTTTGGTACTAAAACTGATGTATGGAGTGAGCACTCTATGTATTTTTTTCTCTATGGTTTTATGCAATTAAATACAATGTAGACGGTAATTTGGCAAAAAAAATGGCATTATCACTACCCCTTATAAAGTTAAGTCCCCCGCGGCGTCTGTCTGTCTGTATGTTTGTATATTCGTGATAAACTCAAAAACTACTGAACGGACTTTCATGTTGATTTCACTTATCAATATAATACCTCATTCTTCTGGAAGGTTTAAATGTATAATTTGTTAAGGTTTAGTGTAACCCGTGCGAAGCCGGAGCGGGTCGCTAGTACCTACATAAATGTACCTATGAATAATTTAGAAGTAGGTCCTGTAACAACATTTAGATTTATAACTTCTAGCACTAACTTCATAATGATTATTACTTTTAACGCATCGCGCTCGTACGCAATAAATTTAGCGTGAACGAGATGCACTTAGAATTATTATACCTAATGTCATTATTAAATGAGCTCACTTACAGATTATAATATGTACAATTTAGAAGACATGCTGCTTTTAGTTCGTCGTGTAAGTAACTATTAGTGTAAGGCCTGAGTGGACGCTCGAGTTGGGCGTGCAGCGGGGCGGGGCGTGCGGCGTGCATGTTAAATAAATGCAAACGTATAGGAGCGGCCTTAGTGCACGCTGCTCAAATTACTTGTGAGCCCGACGCCACGCTGCACGCCCCGCCGAACGCTCCGCTCCGAGCGTCCACTCAGGCCTTACACTTACGCAACATTTGATTGAGATTGATGATTATTAATACCTAACTTGTATAAATCATTTATATATTTTCATTTAAAAAGAGACATTGACATCGTCCGTTTAAGCACCTCTAATTCAATTAAGGAGCCTTCGAAGCTCGTTTGCATGAGTTTGCATTTTTAAGCGAGATTGAGGCGCTTTTCAAGTGAATTTTGACAAGTTGACGTCGCGCCGTGCAAGCGGCACCCGAGGGGGCCAAATTGTAATGAAGAACAATTTGACTGGACTCGCTACTGCGACTCAAATACTAGCTGCATTTTTAATAATTTGGCTTATTCTCCAAGCGCTGCTAATATTTAGGATTTTTCTCTGAAAAGGCAATTTCAATGCCGAATTTTAAAACATTACCTATCAACATGATCAGAATTTCATTGATAAAAATTTGTTCAAAGAATTCGGGTTGGGATCATAGGTATTTCATCATTTTTATTCGGCGTAGCGATATAAAAAGATATATATTGAAATGTGAAAGTAGGTGAAATTTCTGGTTGAAGAAAATGTCTCTGTTGACAGATGGCACATCATATATATAACTGTTTTATAAAAAAATATTACTACTTACTACCTGAATCGAGTAATATTAAAAAGGGGATAAAGTCTAATAACACAACGTGTATTTTTCTTAACGCTAACTTTTTATGTGTCATTCAAATCATTTTGAACTTGAAACTTTTCCGATAAGACAGCTAGAACATAAACAAGTCTTAAACTGTCACTTACGGCTGTTATATGTGGTGGGGCAAGATAGAAATCCAAAAATAGAATATCAATACAATTTAAATCTCAGTACGTTCTCATAATATATCAAGCCATCAGAGAGCGCGAGAGCCCGACACTATATACAATGTTACGGCAGCATATTTGCTGAGGACCTACCGCGAACCACGTTTGACGTGTCACCTCCCTGTCACATTTACGTACGAATTTACAAGTGCGACAGAGAGGCAACACGTCGAACGTGGTTCGCGGTAGGCGCTCTGGTTTCTACCGTAGCTGGAATACTCGTATTAGGAGTCGTAGGTCGTAGGTATGCTACGCGGTGTAACTGTTATACCAGCTACGGCGTAGCGTGTGGGGACGATGCAACAAATAACAGCAACTAACTCGACAGGGTTGAATTTGTGAGATGCCGCTTTTCAAACGTGAATAACTTATATTAAGTATTCAAGTAATTAACAAGTAATTGTATTGGTTAATTATATTATATTCAATAGTACCTACCTAAATAATTAAAATAAGAGCTGATAGTTTCACTTGGTGCAATTAAATCTTACGGTCTAGATGGGTAATCATGTCAGCCACAACTCAGGAGGCTAACGCGTTACTGCAATCATTTGACGAACTCAAAGACGATTCAAGATTTCGACGAATTTGTCAAGGTAACGATCACGGTTAAATACACAGAACGTGAACAACATGACAAATGCAGCATAGATACATTTCGGGTTAAACACTTTGTGAACCCAAGCATAAAGTTTGATGGAAGACCAAGTTTGTAGAAGGGAAATCACTAGATCTAAATGTCTGCGATAGCGATGTCCATCCCCAGCGAAGCTTGGAGGCAGTTTCGAATGCAAAATTCGATATTTGAATTTCAAAATACTCGACAACGTCCGGGCTGTTATGGCAAAAACTGCAGTGGGACTATTACGATATCCGTCATTTTATTTATTGACTACAACGTAGATGAGTAGAGATTATTCTATTTTATGCAATATACATATACATGGTGTCTCTGACCATGGGGCTTTAAATCCAGGGCTTGATTTTACTTGCTAAACTGAGCTACTTTTACTATGGGACCAACTCTAAAATCGGGGATTTTTTTTTAGCTTTTCCATAGAAAACGTCGACATCTGATCAGCCAAAATGTATGAAAAAGTAAAAAAAAAATCGGAATTTCGGGGTTGGTGCCATAATAAAAGTAGCTCAGTTTAGCGAGTAGCATCGAGCCCCGGATTTAAAGCCCCATGGTCAGAGACACCCTGTATTGTGAAGTTTCAGTAACACGGTATAGGTCTTCTTCTTTCTTTTTAGCCCTTTTCAATCCTTGAGATGTAGGTATGTACAAAGGACAGATTCCATATTTATCATGCAAAATAAATTAAATATTTCTTAATGAAAAACAATAACTATTAATAAAATAAAAACTTATAAATAAAAAATTTGGCCTAGGTCGTGGTCGCTCGGTAGGGTACCCAGAAGGCTGGCCGCATTGCCCCGCTGGATGGCAATGCTGATCCGCTGGGCAAAATATTGGCCAGCCCTCTGGTCACCAGAAGCCTCTATAAGGCGCTTTGATAGCTCCTTATAGAGGCTACGTGCGCTAGGTCCCCACGGCCCCAGGGTTTCCACTCCAAACGTCGCAAATATTTCTATTATTTACGATAACGAACCATCGGAGATTGGAATCAATCACGTAGTTACTGGCGTACTGCGATTTTCTCTATTGTCTGGCAACCGTGTCGCAGAATACCTCTTATGATTCGTCCTGGTATTCAAATAAAATAAGGAGAGCGCGGAAGTGACGCCAGAGTGCGACTATTGGCTATACATTTCATGAATACTGCAATTGGAACTTGGGTGAAACACTTTTGCGTGCTTATTCTTTCAGCGTATATAGTTCACTGTGTTATCAAAGTTCTTACACAGACGTTTCATAAACAACATAACTTATAATTATAAAGTTAGCAAAACATTGACTGACCATAAGTTTATTTTATTATAAGCGTTAATGACGAATTTCCAACATAATAATCGATGTATAAAGTGCATGAAAGAGGGTATGGATAAGTATTACATGCACGCACTTTAGCAAAATCTACTTAAGTACATACCTACACCAGAAAAGGCGTAGCTATTGTTCGTACGATATATTGATCACTTATTGATCAATCCACGTTATTACATTACTTATTTCAATATAATTAAGTGTATAGCTTGTTTGTTCTAGAACGAATGCTAATCATTATTATTTTTATACCAATGTATTGTTCCACAAACACAATGATTTTTACTAATATTACTCAAGAAATACCATCTCAATCGGGTATACAAAGGGTTTAAAACCGTTCATAGACCATTTAGCCCGGCCCCAGAGGAAGGTACTGCCTATCTGCCTCGCGCCTTCGCCATAAAAGAAACTACTATGTGCAATTTCACAGTTGTAGGCTTCCGAAGATAAAAATATAATGGAGCAGGCTCAGGAGGCTTTGTTGGGCCTCGGATGTTTACTTTTATTTTAAGGTTTACATTATAAAGGTCCGCTAGACCTTTTCAATTTTATCTATATTAGACTTTCTGTTTTGGTTACGTGAAAGGTTAGTTAGGTACGAGTAGGTAGGTACCTCTAGTTTTGTGTACCTATGACTATCGAATACCTGTCGGGATTCTTAAGTATCATTTTGTGTATTGGGTTGATTCATACAAGGTGTAACAAAAAATTGTGGGGATCCGTTTTTCTCATACTTTTTCCTATTCAGAACATGATAAAAAATATGCCCTTAAACGGATCCCCACTATTTTTGTTACACCTTGTATAACCTAAATGTGAAATACCTACATTTTGAGAAATGGAGAAATTAATATAACAAAGATTATTTTCAAATATTGAGTATCTACAAAGGCTGTACAAATGTATACAAACGAGACATGGAGACCAGCATAGGTACTTGGTCGGACGGTTGAAGAAATATCGGATAACGTGTTGATACTGCACTCATGACCAGAATCAGACAAATTTGCGACATTGCTCGCAATAATGTGGACATGACTCCAAAATTGATTAAATAATTAATCATTTAATTAATTTCTTACCTGAGGTTTAATTTTGATTCCTAATCAATAAATAACACAAAGAGTTCTTATAATGTAAATTTAAAAAAAAAAAAAATCAGTATGTTTTCCAAATTTTCTGTAGGTACTTATTTTTTTATATCAAAAATATATTTAAGTGCTATTTATTGACTAGGGAACAAAATTAAATCTCAGGTAAAAAATTAATTAAAATAATTAAATGATTAATTATTTAATCAAATTTGGAGTCAAGTCCACATTATTGCGAGCAATGACGCCAATCTGTCCGATCTCTGCTCATGACTAATGAAAACCCGTTACTTTTGTGTGGACAAATCCTTCCACTTACGTGTACTATAAAAGATACTACATTATAAATGGCCGCATAAATTGGCTTGTATAACTTACCTATATCAGCCGCACCAGCCGCATGCAGAAGGTCGGCGAGCAGCTCCGGCTCGTGGCAGGCTATGGCGAGCCGGTCGTCGCGCAGGCTGAGCCGGGCGCCCTCCAGCTCGCCGGGGGCCGCCTCGCGCAGCTGCAGCGCCACCGCGCCCTCGCCGCCCACCGCGGCGCTGTACATCAGCACCGCGCGCGGCGAGAACGTCGGCAGCGGCAGCCGCGTGGTTGCCACCTGCAGACAACCATTTGGGGTAAGCTTACGCCATGGCTACTGAACAAGCGTCGACGCTCAACGATGATGCCGACCGCCATGCATTGGTTAAAAAGAATGTGTCGCGGTCGGCGTCAGCTTCACGGCTCGGCCACGACATTGAGATGTTACAATGTCATGTCATAAATTAAGTATCCAAAATGTATCGGACTGAAAAATGTATTTGTAAAAAAACTATACAAGTATAAGCGTTTGCTACAATTGCTTTGCTCCATTACTAAAACAGACGAGTAATACACTGAAATTAAAATAAAATGCTATTTAAAAACTCTCCATTCGATTTAGGGTTCTACCCTATTTTGTAAAAAAGTAGTTCTGTTTAAGACATTCGAACGTTGCTTTTTTTTTGACCCAGGTCTATATGCAATAATAATATTTATAAATACAACAAATTTTCCACCGTAGAACTCCACTAATTATTTAATCAAGACCTATCTACGATCACAGATTTAATTAAACTAATTGCTTTTACTAAACGAGTTAGCTTCTGCATCTGCGCTCAGATCTTAGAAATAATGTAATATACTTAGAACAAAAACGATGCAATCTGTCATCGTTCGCTAGTTAACAGTATTCCATTAGGGAGCGCCCTGGGCTGATTTAATCGCGTTATAATGTACCTACGTCGAAGACTCGACGCTCGACAAAGCCTACGATAATTACTTGCAAGCAACTATTTATTTGCCACAACGTTAGCACGGTAATGGTACAATTAAGCAATATTGTTAGGCACAGCGATAATGGAGTTGATAGTGCTGAAATGGTTCGAGTCAAATGTTTATTGTTTAAGGTGACAGTCCATTTCCAACCGCAGCTGCACTACTGCTCATTTTACTATGGAAATTGACAGTAACAGCGACGCGTTCAGTACCAGTAGTGCAGTTGCGGTCAGAATGGAATGTTACCTTTAGTGTGTTATATAGTGTGAAAGTTTTTCGCATACTTAACTTAATATGTAGGTACTTTTTAAAATACTTATCTAATATTTTTGTCTCTGCGGTTTTAAACAAGTAAAACGATTTTATTTTTAAAAGTACATAAATGACTTTGGTTCTAACAGATATAAAAATCAAGATGTGATTTTATAGAACCGTAAAATTTTGGACTAATCAGCTTTAGTGTGCCTGGAGAGTTCAATGGAAAGATTGGATAAAGGATAATTTAAGGTAAACGTACTAGTGCTCGACATGCTAATGTCCAATAGATGACACCCTGCTGTCACCTCTTTTGACAATGACTTAAGTTTCAAGATGATATGTACTGGGACCGCGTCGAGCACTAATACGTTTACCTTAAGGCTGGCACATTATAACAATTTCCTTTTTAGGGTTCCGTACCCAAAGGGTAAAAACGGGACCCTATTACTAAGACTCCGCTGTCCGTCCGTCCGTCCGTCCGTCCGTCTGTCACCAGGCTGTATCTCACGAACCGTGATAGCTAGACAGTTGAAATTTTCACAGATGATGTATTTCTGTTGCCGCTATAACAACAAATACTAAAAACAGAATAAAATAAAGATTTAAGTGGGGCTCCCATACAACAAACCTGATTTTTGACCGAAGTTAAGCAACGTCGGGCGGGGTCAGTACTTGGATGGGTGACCGTTTTTTTGCTTGTTTTTTGTTGATGGTGCGGAACCCTCCGTGCGCGAGTCCGACTCGCACTTGGCCGGTTTTTTATTTATTTGAAAGTACTGTTTATTCTTAAATGCTATAACCCAGGAAAAGTTCTTTTTTAAGACTAGAAATAATAAAATCTCCAACCCGTCACTGTATTTCAAATTATTTGTAACTATAAACAATATAATTTTAAGTACAGAGGCCGAAGACTGAACCTTAGGCGAAATTCTGACCGAAGCCAAGGTTCACGAGGATTTTACGAACTTCACTTCGTCTGCGTTCACCCGTTCATGTTACAGCCTCCTTCCTTTTTTTTCAACCTCTAATTAAACTTCAAACATCTTTATTTCCAATATATTACATTTAAATTCCACGCATTCCATTAGGTATCATTTCTACAAAAAACATTAGTTTAAAGGTAGTTATTTATTATCATACATAGTAAAAAAAACCGGCCAAGTGCGAGTCGGACTCGCCCATGAAGGGTTCCGTATTTAGGCGATTTATGACGTATTAAAAAAAAAACTACTTACTAGATCTCGTTCAAACCAATTTACGGTGGAAGTTTACATGGTAATGTACATCATATATTTTTTTTAGTTTTATCATTCTCTTATTTTAGAAGTTACAGGGGGGGGACACACATTTTACCACTTTGGAAGTGTCTCTCGCGCAAACTATTCAGTTTAGAAAAAAATGATATTAGAAACCTCAATATCATTTTTGAAGACCTATCCATAGATACCCCACACGTATGGGTTTGATGAAAAAAATTTTTTTGAGTTTCAGTTCGAAGTATGGGGAACCCCAAAAATTTATTGTTTTTTTTCTATTTTTGTGTGAAAATCTTAATGCGGTTCACAGAATACATCTACTTACCAAGTTTCAGCAGTATAGTTCTTATAGTTTCGGAGAAAAGTGGCTGTGACATACGGACGGACAGACAGACGGACAGACAGACGGACAGACAGACATGACGAATCTATAAGGGTTCCGTTTTTTGCCATTTGGCTACGGAACCCTAAAAAGTAACCGCATGAATAACGCTGAAGGCTTGGACCTCCAAGCAGTGATTACCAGTCGTATTTAGGCGATTACCAGTCAACGAGGGATAATCGCCGTGTGATCAACGCTGCGTTACCTGCCGGACGGTGGGATTGGGCTCTAATGCCAGGTAGATTTACAGCCCAATTACTACTTTACTTAACATTGGATTAAAATATTAATTAGTTGAGGGATTATGATCAAAATAATTTATTTCTTTAATCTTAATTGCAGAAAACAAAACTTGTATCTAAATTTGCATAAAATAGGGATTAAAAGACTCAAAATAAGAACTAATAAAATAGGGTTTCCTATGCATTTAGTTAATTGTTTCACAGCCGTTATAAAATAATACCTACTTATAGAAAAACAAAATCAAAAATGTTTTCAATCATATGAAATTAATAAAAACTAATGTCAAATAAAGAGTAACTATGTAGCTGATTTGACTGGTTAGTGCCTAGTTCCTACGCTATCCTTTTGTATAAATATTTAGGAAGTTCAAACAAAAGTGCCGTGTAAAAACAAATGTTAAGCATAGTTCCAACATTATTAAGGGCAACAATTTAGTACCTACATCTATATTTCCCAGTTTTTTTAGTAATTGTGATGTTAGAGAATATGTATGTACGTTTATACCATTGGTATGCTCAGATATCGGTAGAAACTCATGATCTTTAAATGCCGTTGAATTGGAATGATATGTTAAGTACACCGAGCTGGAAAATTACATGTCCACTTTATGTACCTATGAGTAAATTCCTAATGTTTCCATACAACTTTTGCAGCTCGCTGTAAATAATTCCCAGAATGCATTGCAATATTACCAACAATAACTTGTACTGTAAACGGGGTTGAAAGCAGTCATCCCATTTACAACTGCACATGCAGTACCTAATTAGCTAATTACTAAATCAGAATTTCCGTGTACAAATTAAACTCACATCTAATATGAGTACTAGGAAAGTTTTTGAATCGGTGCATTTGTAGCCAACCTCTACAAAAGCATGAATTATTATTAGCATATTCAAGTCACACACAAAAGCATGTGAAGTAGACATTTAATGCAACGTGAATCACTGCGTCGAAATGAATCTCAGGCTTAAGCCCCATGCCAGGGAACGAGGCACCTACAATCCACAATGGAAACAAAACTATTATTATAGCTAAGCAATAAAATACGAGTTCTCATTATGTTATGAAATAATTCCTGCAAAGAAACACGATGTGTTTCGCATGCGTTGTTGCTTGTACACTAAATAATTATACCGAAACAAACAGATAAGTACTTATGCGAAAAGGAAAACTGAAACTAGCGCTGAAAGGAACGTCATATAAGCCGATTCATTAGCGTCGGCGACTGGAAGCGAAGGATTATTCTGCCACACGTGTACCAACGCCGGTGGAATATATGTTTATTAAATTATACATTGTTAAGACGCTGATTTTGACAAGCTTTTTAAAATTTTAACAACGCATGTTATTGTGAATGAACCGATTTTCGTAAAATTTTGTGAGCAGGTTCTATGCTTAAATAGTTTAATTTGCGATTCAATTATTGTTTTTGTTTTGTTGATTCAATTATTGTGGAATCGTACATTTATTCAGTTTAAAGATATTATATTAGATTATAATAAAAAACAAGCAACAACGGTTGCACTCCGGGAGTGCCGATAGAAGTGAAAACTCACCTCACTATGTTACCGACGCCCGGTAACACGATACATACGTTTAGCGCAGGTATTCTATTTATTTATTATATATTATTATCATTCTCAAATAAGATCACACTTTTTCATTGACATGTTTATTTACATAACTGCCATGACAACGTCAAATTATTTGAACATAGGTAAAGAGTCTTGAAAAGGAGTCCGCAACATAAATGTCAAATAACATTGAGTTTTTCTTTATTGATTTAAATGCCATTTAAATTATGAGTGGCCACCTTCCGGGGCTTACGGTCACGTGATCGCCTTACGCGGTACGCCCCTTACGGTCACGTGATCGCCTTACGCCCCTTACGGTTACGTGATCGCCTTACGCTGTCTCGAGTTTATCATTTTTTCTCCACCTCAAAAAGTGCCCAACGCCGCTAAAGAAGTTTTCACTTCAAAAAAACTACCTACCTTATTGAGTGATTAATCTCACAACGAAGGCTTGGCGTTATCAAAACCTACCCTCATTAGCCACTTTAGCCCAAACATGATAGTCATTACGCTCGGTTATGCCCGCGTCACGCACTGCCACAAATGCTCGTTACTACGCGTTGTGACCCGCTATGAGGGAGTTATTGCAGGTTTTTGCTCGCTTCTACACCGTGACAACGGCTGCACGCATTGTTACGCTTAGGATTTATATTTTCTTATGACTTACGAGCGCCGCTTCAGATGAACTAGAATAAGTTCATATTTTTCCTTATAGCATTTAGTAACAATGTGTCATCGAAGACAGCTTATTATAAACTGGTTAGACTGAAGATGAGCGATAAGAAACACAGCCATTTAACGCATTCACTACTAGCAAGCCGCCAGGCGTGCGCTTAGTCCGTACAGCCATATTCGAACTTTAAGATATGTACGTCAAATAAAAGATTTGAAACGATATATATATATAGTTATCCATGCCGTAATCGGCAACGGCGACCCTAGCTAATTACGAGCGTGAGCTCTGATATGGCTGGCAAAGCCGAACTTACTTTTAAAAACTCTATCGCAGGTGGGGCAGTAAAGTTGACCAGAATTATTGTAAGTATAATTGTAGGAGGGTTTCGGCCGGGATTTACGTATCTGACGTTTCGCATCAAGATCAGTGAGACGCGCGTCTTCAAAGTTCTTTACGCTCAACTTAACACGAGAACGCCATTCTGGCCGCTGAGAAGCAAGCTCCTCCCATTTGTCAGGTGGTATACCGCAGGCAGTTAGGTGGCGCTTAAGCACATCCTTGTAACGTAGGTGCTGCCCACCTCGCTTCCGTTTACCAGCTGATAGCTGGGAGTAGAAAACGGCTTTCGGTAGTCTGCAATCACTCATACGCCAAACATGCCCACACCATCTTAGCTGACCCTTCATCAAGAGAGCCTCCATGCCAGGCATCTTGCAGCGACGAAGTACTTCAGTGTTGGGAACGCGATCTTGCCATTTTATACGTAGAATGGAACGTAGACAACGTAAGTGGAACGTGTCTAGCAAGCGAATGTCGCCTTTGTACAAACACCATGTTTCCGAAGCATACAAAAGAATCTGAAGAACCATGGCTTTGTACACCGACAACTTCGTCCGCAGCTTTAGATCATGCGATCCCCAGACACGATGCGTTAACCGACCGAAAGTGGACGCAGCCTTAGCAATCCTAGACGGGATCTAACGTCCGGGGGGGGGGGATCGTTCGGGATACTTGAAAGAGGACACTTCGGTTAGAAACGATATGGATCGGATATGTCAGTGTCAAACAAGTGTCAAAAATGACATATCGTCAAACAAAAACGTCACTTTGTACACTTGTTTGAGAGTTCGAATATGGCTGGTATACTTTACGAGTTTTCGCATGCTATCGGCTACGCTCGTAGCGTGTAGCACGCGCTGGCGCTGAATGTGTTGAACAATACAGCCTCGTAATCACTCGATTTGCGACTCGCTCACGCGATTCAGAGACCCACGGGATGGAGCACTTTCTTAAATTTATTTTAATTTGATGAAATATGAGGAAGGTAATTATTATGGTAGACTTAGGTTGCAATTTAATTGCAATTAAAATTTATAAATAGGTATTTAACGATACATTTGTGGCATTTTAACAATATTCCCGTTTTCCTAGTTTAAATGCAAATAACTGAATATCATAGTTAAATTCCGGTAGATATATTTAAAACCTTGGAATAATGCCACATATTCCAGAAATTGAACGATGACTGAGAACTATGTCGGTATCAGTAGGAACGTTTCAGACAGGGCTCGCATTTAGGAAGTGTTTGCCACTTTACGCTAGCTGTTTTCGAGCACTCGCTCGCGAGGTAATCTGCGTTTTCGGCGAACCTAACAACAAAGGACTTATTATCACAATCAGTCACGCAATACCTTCCATAATACTCCGCCATAACAAGTAATATGAACAAACGAGCACCGTACGATCATCCCATGACTCGAGAGAGATTAGTTTGCGTTCTTGACCTCATTCGGGTAGGCGATGATATTTCCCTTTCAAGTGGCAATCCGCGTTCACGGCAGGGACTGCAATAAGGGCTCATTTTGGTTTGAAGAAGGTAAGCGAGCGTGTCGTCATGGCAATAATTTCTTTTGATAAGTATATTACTATACCTGTCACGGGGAAGAAATATTAGCGGTGCACGGTGGGGATATTTGACAAGGTAAGCTAAAAAGTCCAACAAGATTAAATTAGTTAAGGTACTCGTAATACCAAGGTTACTTGTTATACAGACATCCAATTCCAACATTAACTTATTCTAATAATTTCATTAAGTTTCCGTAGGAATTTCACTATGACAAGTACCCAAATTTAACAGTCCTCTCGACAATCGCTCTAAGGCGAAATTACTGAAAATAGTGTAGAAACTTAAATAAAGGATGTAGTTAACTCGAGTGCGGGGTCGACATTGTACTGTCATTTAGTACATACCTACGTTCCGTCGCACTTTCCCGCTTAGCGAGTTGTGAATAGTGAAAGTGTTAAATTGGAGCTAACAAGAGTTGCGGGCACTAGTGCGGAGCGCGTTCTATTAATTACAGAGGAGATCGCAATAAGTAATCAGAGCACGGCCCTCGTGAGTCCAAAATTATTAGGATCAAACTCATGGGTTTGCAATTGCTTTGCTACTTAATCTATAATCTTTTTACGAATGTAAAAAAAATAGTTCAAAAACGTTAAGCATTTGGGTTATTAAATCAGTGTTGAGCGTTTGAGTTGTGAGATAGTTTATTGTTGACCTAATTATCAATAGTTAGGCACTCTAATTAATATTTACCTTACTTTACCTTACGTAACCTTAGTATTTTGAATATGGCAATCGGACTTTGTCCAAAAAGGCCGACACGTTACGGCTCTGGCGCGACTATTCGTGTCGGTATCTGTTTATTTACGGTCAGCGGGGGATAATCGGCCTGTAATCAGGCCCGCGGGACTGAACAGGCCTGTAATTGTGCACTAATCATCACTTCACTTCCTAATTACAGTGCGGAGCCCAAAGCTACTTCTACACCATTGGGAACGTGGAAACTATTCCGGAATTATTTGTAAGATAGTTCTTTTTCTGTTTCTTTTTATAAATCTAACACTAATTTCCATAACGTGTGTTGTTTTTTTGAAATAGAACAAGGTTGATAAAATTAGTTCCGTTATCGGTAGGTATAGGTAGGAATTATTTGTTTCCTATGGTAAATATTTACTTGTTTCGTGTAAATGGTAATCATCCATTTTATTGTCTTCCAGCTGTAACCGATTTAACATTTAATTTAAGGCAGAGTGAAAAATATTTTCAATTTCTTTTTTAAAAACTAATTTCTGTGGGATGAAACCCTTCTGTTAAGAACGTTCGGGTTACAAAGGAGCCTTACAAAATAATTCGTCTCAAGTAAATCTCCAATTGAAATTGAATTTGAGGAAAACTTATACGGATGAACTTATATTTATTTTCCCGGGTTTACGCGCCGTAAATAGATCTGCGAGAAAAATGAATCGTTAAAATCCTCATCTGGGCATAAAAAGCACGCAGATATTTTTTATGGGCAGTTAAACGTGTAGGTATGTGGAATTGTAAGCCGAGTGAGCGTATCTCTCGCAGCTTACCGCTCTCAGGGTGCACTTCCAGGTATAGATATGAGTATAAGCTAGATATCGTGGATATACAATAGGTACTAAGGTGCAGTCAGTTGTATTATTCTTAAGAAAATTAGAGTGGTTCAAAAACCTTTGTTTTATATTTTCCGGCGGGGAACCCCCTTATTTTGTTGATAAAATACGCCAACTATTGTAACTTTATCTCAACTACAAAGAAATTTTTAATGTTGTATGAAACAAAAAATAATTATAATTTTTACACTATTTGTTAATGTGATTTATAAGTTATGAAGTAGAATAACATTTTTGTTAATTTTTCAAAATTTTACCTTTAGGATTTCACCGATTTAGTCAAACTTTACAAGTGATATTTAACCTAATTATAAGTCCATGTATCTGTAGGTATTAGGTAAATAAGAGCTTCTGAACTGTTTGGATTTAAATTAAGTTTAAAAAATGAAATGAATATTGTTTTTCTACTTCATAATTCTAACCTACCTAGTTCTATTTTTAATTTGTTCATCTGTATTTTTATGATAGTGATTATGTAATCAAAGGTTTCAACATTAAACTAAAACAGTATATATATATATAATTATAACCTACCCACGATAAGTTTAAACTGTTCGGTAAAAACTGACATTAAAAATAATTGTGAGATAGTAATGAAATATAAAGGTAGATGTGAGTCTGCGCTTATTTTTAATCAGAGGCAATGCTCATGAATAGATTTAGGCATTAATATAGAATACACATTATCTATAACAAAACTATCTTCGCGCAAACTAATTGCTCTTGCAAGTCTCCCCTTTCCGTGAAGCGCTGTGATTATCAAAGTCGTCAATCAAACCGCCCATAGCAACCGCGTATATCACATACATACGTAGTACTCGTACGTATGCATATCTGCTTAATTTATTAGATATTAGCATAGAGAAGTAAGACAAGAGTGCTCCATACATCAGTTTTGATACCAAAAAGGCTATTAATTTCAGTGTCTACATCTAGCATCGAGTGGCGGAACTATCAGTACTGCTACTTGACAATAGATGTGTTGTTGTTGTGTCTTATGTTGTTGAGCATAAGACTTTCCGATCGGTGCTACATCTATTGTCAAATAGCAGTACTGATACTTCCGCTAGTCGATGCTAGATTTAGACACTGAAAATAATAGTCTTTTTGGTATCACAACTGATGTATGGAGTGAGCAATCTATGTATTTTTTCTCTATGATATTAGTTAACGCACAAACAGCCAGCAGGTTTATTTGTGGTCGCTTATTGATCGATATGGGGGGGTCTGTGATTAATTTTAGTTACATTTGCAGATATATCCATTTGATTTACGTCGGTAAATAAAGTCAACGTAAATTAATAGGCAAATTTGAATAAGAGATAATGTCGTATAGCCATATAAGGGATTATAAAATTACGATTTACATAATAATAATCAATGATACCCCACTTGACTGGTTCCTAAGACTTTGAAATTTCACCCCCTCTCCCCGTCATATTGAGTATTTTCCATAGGAAAAAACCTATTAATTTTGATTTTGCTAAGTTGGTACCTATCTATTAATCGCAGTATCGTTTTAGCGATTTTAAAGCACAAGTGTGCTGTTATGAGGAATAGACAAATATAGACTTTTCTTCAAACCTACGTATTACCTATGTATGTTCTTATATTAGTGTTCATGGATGTCTAAATGACGGATAACAATAGAGGAGTAGAATAAGTTATACAGTGTGTGGCCTATAACGCGGGCGAAAAATTAAAACGTAGATTCTACTCCTCAAACAATAAAACTTTTGTTCAACAACTTTTTGAAATTATGTAGTCTTAAATTGACCCTTTTTCAAACAAATTAAATAATATTTTCAATGTACTTTAAATTCCGTCTAATTGACATTGCCCGTCAGTCTTGTCACCGTACAGGCATAATCAATTTCGTAATACATTGCGTGTTCGATTAAATTTTAAAGTGTTTTAAAATACAAACCACAAGTTATTTTTAAACGTCGCTGAACAAACATTGTCTAGTTTGAGGAGTAGAATCTACGTTTTAATTTTTCGCCCGCGTTATAGGCCACACACTGTATAAAGTATGTAGGTATTGTCTGTGGTGTATGTACACCCCCTTATGATTACTTTCTCTGTGGTTTTGTCTATGCCAATGATGGCGTCCGTGTACAATTAAAATATTGAGTCTTATTAATAAATAAACCCTATTAATTAATTATTGGTGTTTAAATTAAGATACGACATTGGCGACGAGTGGGTTGATATGATCGACCCGTCTTTAATTTAATAGTGACGCTACTAAATAAAGCGAACGAATGTCGGAAGAAACATCTTCAGAATCTTCAATATCATCAGTTGATTCAGTAATTGTGCAATACGACAAAACTTCGTGGGTGTATAAATTAACAAAAAGTGAATTACACACAACGCTTAACAAGTTAAACATTGTTTTTACTGAAAAATCAACGGTAGATGAACTACGGCAACTATTGGTTGCGTATTGTAAAAACAAACATAAAACACAGTCCGAAGAAAGATCTCGAAGTGCGGTAAACATGGAGAAAACGACATCAAATTCTAACCTTCCACCTTTTGTACACCCACTTATGTTTACTTTCTCTGTGGTTTTGTCTATGTCAATGATGGCGTCCGTGTTCAATTAAAATATTGTGTCTTATTAATAAATAAACCCTATTAATTAATTATTGGTGTTTAAATTAAGATACGACATTGTCCATGTTAGAAATGCCCCAGTGCTACTAGATATAGTTAATCAATGTACATAGGTAAGTAAGTAAAATTGATAGAAAAACCAATACTTATGTGTGATATTCACTGAATCGCTAAAACTGGATGTGACATCTTATTGTTTCTTTCCATACATTTCATATAACAAATAGGTACTCGTAGTTTACTAAAATAAAACTACATTTCAAATCTCTTTAGTTGGACTAGGTAATACAATTTTAAATAAAAAAGCGGCCAAGTGCGAGTCGGACTCGCCCATGAAGGGTTCCGTATTTAGGCGATTTATGACGTATAAAAAAAAAACTACTTACTAGATCTCATTCAAACCAATTTTCGGTGGAAGTTTACATGGTAATGTACATCATATATTTTTTTTAGTTTTATCATTCTCTTATTTTAGAAGTTACAGGGGGGGGGACACACATTTTACCACTTTGGAAGTGTCTCTCGCGCAAACTATTCAGTTTAGAAAAAAATGATATTAGAAACCTCAATATCATTTTTGAAGACCTATCCATAGATACCCCACACGTATGGGTTTGATGAAAAAAAAAATTTTGAGTTTCAGTTCGAAGTATGGGGAACCCCAAAAATTTATTGTTTTTTTTCTATTTTTGTGTGAAAATCTTAATGCGGTTCACAGAATACATCTACTCACCAAGTTTCAACAGTATAGTTCATATAGTTTCGGAGAAAAGTGGCTGTGACATACGGACGGACAGACAGACGGACAGACAGACAGACAGACATGACGAATCTATAAGGGTTCCGTTTTTTGCCATTTGGCTACGGAACCCTAATAAACGAAGGACGAATAAACCTATTTCGTTCATAAAACACAAAATACATAAAGCTCTCTGAACCAACAATACCCGGAATTATTTACTGCGTAAAAGCTTGTAGTAAAACATAAAAAATTGAACCTGTATTTCTGATTAATTGGAAGCCTACAATATCGATTTTGTATTACTGCGGTTGTATGATGTTAATATTGTACGTTACCTTATTTTACAGCATGTATTTTTGATGGAGCCCCGAGAAATATGTAGTTGAATGGGCGAGATCTTACTGTGGTATTTGGCGGGGAGGAATATAAAGAATCGGTCAAATGAAAGTGTTACTAGCGGAATCTGAGTAAAATTAGTTTGCATTGGTGTCAACTATCTTTGCATCTGACTATACAAATACCACATATAAGTAAATAAACGTTTTCAACCCCGAATAGAATAGAATAAAAAAATACTAAGTAAAAAAGAAGTCGAATAAAATGTACGTAGGTGTAGGTACCTATGATTACATTAACCAAAGAACCGCACAATAGGTAAATGTATCTATTTAAGCTAGCATCGCACACGCGACCAACCACCGGCTTCGCCCGCAGTGGCTTTGCGTGCCGATTAATTGAAGCTTACTGTATTGATTTTGTATTACAGTAAGCTTTAGAGCTTACCAATAATAGATGCAGGCGTTGCTCATTTATTCAAATGGCATAAGTTCATACGATAGGTAGGTATATTATTTTATTTTTGTTAAGAAACCCTTTAATCCTTTCTGAGGCATAAAATGTAAAAAATTGGCCAAGATCTGATTGTATCTAGGTACCAACAATACTGGTAACATGTCATGTTAAATGTTTACTTCTAACAATGTCTTCCAAGAGAATTTTCTTAGCCGTAGGTATTATAATGATACTACTACGTCTTTGCCGATAAATATATAATGTAAATTATTACTATGAAGCTCAATCGTTATTATGGATCTTCCATAATAACGATTTGAGCGTTGGACACGTTGGACACAATAATGGTTCAAAATTGGGTTAAATGGCCCGTGCGAAAGGAATTTCGCGTTTAATTGCTCACTTGTAATTTTTTTATAGCTTTGATTGTTTATTTCACTAACGCAATGATTTATACCGAGTTGATCTAGATCAAGGATTTTTCCATAAAAAAAAAATTTTTGGTTGACATTTTGGAAGGTGAAATTAATAATACAATCTCCGTTAATACCGCGTTAAGTTCAAACCAAAAGTACCTAGTGGTTACTTGGTGTTTTTATTTTTGCACCAATAGGTGCAAATGGAAACGAGTTATTTAATTAACGGGTGGGACATATTCTATTTTAGACATATATCAGTCATAACGATCGTATTTCAAAACACCGGATTTCTATAAAAACAAATCCCATAAAAGACATTACATGTAAAAAGGTGCAAGTCTTGCAACGCTTCTACTACAAAAAAGTTTTGAGATGTAATGTGAAACCAAGTCGGTTATTTTAATCAGTTCCAGGGGGTGTTAAAACCGTAACAAAGCTGAAAACTACTTATGTTTAAAATTTGAAGCTTGTGGGTATGCTAGAAGGGCCTTAGAATTATGATGATCTTAGGTGAGTGAATGAGTGAGTGTGTCAGTGTCGAAACTAAGGAACTTTGACGTACAATAATTCTTAAACTACAAGTTTCGATTTAATGTTTTTGAGAATATATCTAAAACATGTTAAGCCCTATATGTCACTGAAAATTCAGGGTTCTAGCTTCAGCCAGCACAAAATTACAGGACGTCGAAAATGGCCTGAATCGCTTCGAGAAAAGGATGGTACGGCCGTGCCTCTTTGTTTTGCTCGACTTGACGGGGGCACTGCCGTGCCCCCAGATGGTAAATCATGGCAAATTTGAGTGTGGAACGTAACACAATAACTCAAAGAAACGCCGCCATAACTGTCGCGGCCATTGTTCCCGTGATTCACGCGCCGCCGAAATGATGTTTTCCTCGAGGTGCCCATTCTAATGGCTGATATTTTCCTGCAGCTCATAAGTTTATGCCGCGATGGGTTATTAAGTCCAAAGTAATATACTATAATACTCTATATCTACCTATTTCATATATAATGAAATATATATATATATATACCTATATTATTTTTGTCGACTATTCTATCACAAAGCAAAAAAGTCAGTTTGTATTTAGGCACGTAATGCAAAGAAAATCGGTATTTTTAAAAACAAAGAACTTACTATTTTACTTATACGTATTACTAGTGAAGGGTGGTGTTATGTTCCAAATAATTTGGAACACGCAATTATTATGTGTTTCTTACCGATAATAGGTTTATTTAGCTACATTATACATACCTTTATACCATCGCACTTACACAAATTCTCTGGGAGGCCAATTCGAACTTATATATTGATATCAAAATTATGT
The DNA here is from genome assembly GCF_948474715.1 of Cydia amplana. Classification (NCBI taxonomy): domain Eukaryota; kingdom Metazoa; phylum Arthropoda; class Insecta; order Lepidoptera; family Tortricidae; genus Cydia; species Cydia amplana. The sequence goes on from NC_086085.1 coordinate 8,976,528, forward strand.
CATTTTGTTACCATTCTCGCGTACATTTCGCTCGTACCTGTTCGTACATGTATTGGAGCGAGCGAGACGCACGGGCAAATGATAACAAAAATACAAAATTTTGACATCATATATGAATGTTCGAATTAGCCTCCGGGTACTTCTAAGGCCTTCGATTGTAAATCCAAACTAGGAATTGAATCAAACTGCCCTCCTGACGGGTCTGGGTGATAATGCCGGATTTATGCATCGCCCTCTCTTATCCGACCGAGCGGTCCCGAGTGCTCCTTAAATTTTTAATTTAATTGTTCCTACATATTACTGGTATATCGACAAAGTATCACTATTATTTTGCAGTACATCTTTGCTTAAATACGAAGTTTCAGGCTTTTATTTACTTCTACTCAGATTCTAGTTCTGTTTTGGTATATATGACTCAATCCGGCTTGTTTTTTTACAACACCTGAGATTGTACTTAAAAGTACTTTGAAGTTTATGAACGTCGAGAAAAGGCCGTCGTTTTAACGAATATGTGTCAAGGGAGACTTATATTTTTTCCGGGGCTTTCCATGTAAAATAAAAACACCAATATACGTTGATACTCCGCGAGACCGAAGTTGAGTCGCTCCGTTAATGAAGGGCCTACTTAATGTATTTAGGGCTCATTAAATTTGTTCTTCGTCTTAATTAACATCGCCGACTAGAACTGTCAACGACTTTACGCTTTTACGGAGATGTCTACTTGCTGGGCTTTGAGTTCAGAAAAGGTACCTGTGCCGATGCCGGCCAGCAGAATATTATCAGCGCGTGGCGTGGTGGTAACTAGATTTAAGTTAGTGCACGCACTGATTCCTTTTTGTATTGGTAAAAGGTATGCATTTGACCACAATCTCACCTTGATTCGCTGATTGTGCCTGCATCGCCGTAGTTTAAAAATGTAGAGTAATAAGACTAATAGCACTAGTTAATACGGAATAAATTAGTCTAAGTTTACCACCCAACGGTAGCTTTACTCATCATGATACTCATTTATATCTAGTTATTGTCATGCGCTGATAATATTCTGCTAACGGGCACAGTACACGGCTCGAAAAATCTAAACAAAGAAATTACGAGATAGGCAACGGTTATACTGTCATTCCTTAGTTTAAAAAAAATAAATTAAAAAATCATTTATTTCAGACCTTGAGTCCATACACTTACAACTAACTACAAACTAAATTTAACTTAAAAACAAAGTTTAATAACTACCAAGGTCAGTATCAGTATCTAACTGACAGCTATTAACCTTCGACTGACCAAGCCTGGCATTGTGGTCGTTATGTTACTGGCTGTCTAAAAGCAAGTCACTCACGTTCTCCTACAATAACTGTTTTTAATTGAAAGTTACTATTATTTTAATTTTTATAGCTGTGTTGGCAGCAGGCGCTTATTTAAGTTATTAACGCTAGCATAGCTCTAAAATAGCATTGAATTCAAATGGAATAAATTTACGAAATCCTATCGGGAAAAGAATAGTGAGCCTAAATTTACGGGCCAGGGGAGGGCAGTAAAGCCTCGTTTGGTTGAGCTATATCCCATTCGAGGGCGTATTACTCGCATATAAATATTACTACACACTGAATTCTGTTTGCCAAGTTTGAAAGGTGCATTTTTGCGTTGGACTAGTTACTAATTTGATTTTGAGGATTATAGGCTTCAAAATTTTGAAAAACCATTATAAGTTTTATAAATATTTGTATTTAAAATTGATTTTATTTCGTGAAATAAGATTAAATAAACAAATAAGGGAGAATAGTTTGCATAATCACATTAAAGTCACTAGTAAAGACAAATGAAATGGGTAGTTACCATGAAATTAACAGTGTTCACGTTATTTGGTTTAGATTTATTTGTACTGTACCACCAACTCATAGTATTACCTATATAAACAATATAAAATGGTATGTCCAATAATACAAATACCAAAAAAGTACCTATAACTTCAAACATGTAAGATTATTTGAAGTTATAAGTATATAGGTACTTTTTAGGTAATTTAGATTATAACATTGATATAATACTAAATATAAAGTTATACTTAAAGGTTTCCTAGGCAGCAGAATTTCGTCTTTAATCTTGGTGTTCCAACTTACCTGAAAAGACAAAATAACTTTATATTACTTCATTTATAGTTTTTGTTACAATTTATTTCTTCTTAACTTTAGTTTTTATATTAATATATTCTTTATAACTTTAACTGAATGTCAAGAAAAGTGAGTAGACAGTTCTAAATATGTATTCCCAACTACACCGATATACAGCGCGGCCGGCCGCAGGACAGCGATTTACCGCCGATACAATCATAGATGTAAGTAAAATTAGATATGGTACCAGGCGCACAATCGTGAGCCATTAAATATAGGTTACGGAACCTATATTTAGTTAGTGGGTGACGCCAACCTGTCAAGTTGTCAAAATCGTTGGATAAAATTTTACGTTTTGTCAACTATGAACGTCACACGTCTACATAAATAAAAGGTCATTGGATACAATTTCCATTTACGACTCACCCTAAAAAATCGGCGTGTGACTTACTGCCGTATTCGAACTTCAAGATATTCACAAGAGACGACACGTACGAGATCCATTCTAGATACGTTATAGTTTAGATTTCAACTAGTTCTCTTTTGCAGCGCAATTCGGGCAACCACTGTCACTTTTACGATAGATCGTGTTAGATATCTATTAGATGTGAATTAGATCTCTAAGTAATATCTTGTGGAAATCGTTCAAGAGTATCTCCAGAATCGCGGAAATGTCAAATTTGACAGGTTAGATCTTAAACATATCGTTATGGTATCTTGGCGATGTCTAAAAGATATCTAATAGATGTCTATTACAAAATTCGAATCGGGCCCTAAAACATTTCAGCTGACCTTGATTTTATATTCCGGGAAGGTTTTGTCAGAGCCATTTATTATCCGTCACCAAAGACCGGGAGATGAGTATGATATCCATCAAGTGTAGCCGCCATTATAATTTCAAATGATTTACTTTCACACCGGAAAAGACTTAAATGTTTGCAGCACGAACGGCCATGGCATAATGGGCCCTGTTCTTCATTATAAATTGCGCGATTATAAAGAGGAATAGACAGCACCAGTTTTATATAAGTATATGCGTGTATAAAACAGACAAAAATATATAAACGGATAGTTAATACAGATAAATTATCAATGTAGTTATCTATTATATAATTATACATTAAATAAGTATTACACATTAAAATGAAATTCATCTTAGTGATAATACTGATAATAGGTAAGTGCGCTACATTACATTACATTAGGTAGTTAGTTTCAGCCGCAGCTGTGTATTTAATAAGTTAAACTGCCAAAAGTTGGCGAAGTTACGTTAGTTAGTGCAAATGGCTGTCTCCGTCTTATTAGGATGCACAGCTAGTCCGAAGATTGGAAGCGTTCGGCAACTTAAGCGATATGTCTGCGTTACATTGACTAAGCGAGAGTTGCTCCATTGTCTAAACTTCATAAATCAACTTCCTACTTAAGTTCAATACATTATGAATGTACATAAAATTAAAATAAAACAATCTTAACGTATCTATCTTAATACATTAGTATCGTCTACGTAGTACGGTAATTACCAAACAATATTTATTGTAGGTACGATATTTAAAGAAATAATCAGCAACCGAAATATTTCTCAAAATTACAAGTTTGTTAAGTAGCAATAAAAAAAAGAACCACCAAATCTGACATACTTTACGTCCATGACATTTGCAAAAATATTGACATGTAACTCAATTAAAAAAAGTAGAGATATGTATACGTATAGAGCCTGACACCATTTTTTTAATAAATGAAAAGACCTGGCTTAAGAAATGTCAGCCCTGCCTGGTGTTGGTTTAGCGGACGACGCTTGCCCTGCCCCCGCAGGCCGCATTCATCTTATTAAATTGCTCCATTAAAACGGCCATAAGCGCTAGCGATTTAACTCCAGAACTACCTAGAGGCCGTTTAAAGTATGTTTTCTTTTAATATTTCCATCTGGCTTTCTAAAGCGCTGATTGATGAAAGTTAATAACTTTGTCTTTTATTTATAAATATTAATAGGTAGGTTTAGTCAATCGTCAAAAGTTTAAGAAAATACCTTTATGCTAAATCTTACAATCCTTACGCAAAATTGCAAACACATCAAATAGAAATACAATGAAAAAGCTTGTACCGAAGCAACCTTCCAACGTGAATTGAAAAAATAAAGTTTCGCTCTGAGCTGTCTCGCATTTTACATCCAATCAAAAACGTTCAGAAGTTATCCTTTACTAGGCTTGAAAAGGCCTGAGCTTAAGGTTTTTGTGTTGGGAAATACGAATGAAATGCAGCATCTTTGCTTTGTGCGAAGGCAAATGACGAAATTCAGTTTATGACAATTCTCTACAAATGTTGCCATTGGAATATTTAATAATGGAGATCTTAACTTGACAAAATTTTCAACATGGCTCGGTTTTACCTTGTTTGCTTTTGTGAATGTAAGTTGATAAACTTCGTTTAAGGCATTTGTCCTCCTTTCTCTGCATCTTATAAGCATCATAAAATATGTTTGTACAAATGTATAAATGAGCCTTTACATTACATTACTGATGCTCTTCACGCCACGTGTAACGTTACACAGAGGATTTTATTTGCCACTCGGTTCACAACAGCTGATTTTTATCCCTAGCGCCCCTGGAAAGGATCCAAGAAACTTTGGCGTAAACATGACAACGTCTTTTCAATGGAATGGTAAGCCGGGGAGCGACAAAGGATATGAAACTGACGCAGCAGTTTGGACATGAAAATTGTGAAAGTAGGCCGGGACAATAGTGCCAAAACATTATCGATACTTGGTAAGGTAAAAATTAAACATACTCGAAAACCTGCTATAATACAGTTATACGTTAAATACACAACTTTAGCCAATATACTACATGAATTGGTAATGTAAATATATTGGCTATTTTATATCTGAATGTCCTTATATCTCGTATGTATATATTAGTCGGTTGTATTAGTTAGATACCTCGCTTACCTCGCTTAAATTAACGCTAAATAAGAGGAAGTAAAGTTAAGGCTGCTGTTACTTATTTTAGGAAGCATGGAGTTCCGGCGGATATTGCCCTGGCACACAGTCGTGTATCAATATTTTTGAGACAGCATACCGGATATTATTCCGTATACATAAGATATATTCTGTCAATATAATCAGGGCCTTTGTGTCAGGGAAAGTTAGGTAAAAATATTTTAGGCATTGACTAAAACAGCTGTCAGAATAGGTGAGTAATACAATATTGCAGACGGAAAGAAGAAGTACCTACTTAAGTAATTGAGAATTGAAAAATATTAAAATATGTTAATAGTATTGTCTTCGGTTACCGCGACAGTTATTCATACATTTTTTTAAAGTGGATTATAATCGCGTATAAAGAATTTAAAATACATCACGATGTTTCGAGCCCTTTACAGGGAAGATTACTTTTCTGTATCACCAGCTTGGGATCCAGTAATCCAGTCCAATAGTCAAGTTAATAGATGTTGATCATAATACACGGTAGACAGTAAACACCGATTTGGTTTAAAATTATGATTCTTTATTTGAAGCAATATCAAATGTGGTTACTTAAATATTCAGTTATTTACAAACAAGATATATACAGTGTATTACTAAAAGAAATTAAAAACTAGCTTAAATCTAAAATAGGCCCTTGAGGCATTGTACCAAGGATGCTGGCGACATTTCCTCGCTGTATCGCAATGCTGATACGTTGTGCGAGGTAGCCGCCAGCTCTTCGGTCACCAGTTACGTCAACCAGACATGTGGTTACTTATACCTTATATGTAATATCATATGAGAGGCATAATTAAGTTATGAGTAATAGCATACTGTGTGATAAGTAAAGACGCAGCCACCCTTAGAGAACATTTTTAATGAGGTGATTTTCGAACACACTTTATCTTATTTTATACATAGTTGTTAGGTTAGGTTAGTTACTAGTGTTACTACATATTACGCTATGCATGTTAAACTTAATGTAATATAGTTGATTTCCGGCACGCTAAAGCGTTATGCGCTACCAAGTTTAGAAATAAAGAAACCTCCTTGATAATAATTTGTCACTTAAGGCTGTGACAGGTCATGCTAAGCGCCTGAGCAGGAGGATTACAGGAAAACCTTATAAATAATTAATTACGTTGGAATACTTTTTTGTTTGCCGCCGCGTGTCTCTCTGTCAAGTGTAAGTCTATTTTAGTAACATTCGAAAGAAAACAAGGAAAAACACTTTTCAATTTCGGCTCAGATCATAAGGAAAATTATTGCTTTTTAAATTGAACGGTAATAAAACATTTCTTCTGTTCACTCTATATATTATTTATGAAAACATGCAATTCGGAATTATACGTATAGGTAGATACTTACGATCCACTACCTACCTAATTATTTTTATTTTAAACGTTACAAAAGCAAATAAGTAAGTATTAAATACTCTCTACCTTTATGAAAACAGTATTTGGTATATTTACCGTTTTTACTTGAATTTGCCGCTCCTGAGACCAATTCTGATTTGAACAATTTGTTATGGTTTTGATCTTGTTTTGATATGACTTTGATAACCGCTTCGCTCGCACTTATTGGTGCGCGTGAAATGGACTACAAGCCGTGTCAAGGTCGTATCATAACAAGGTCAAAATATATGTTTTTAACGCATCCAATGCCAGTGCGAGTATAGACGATTACTTACATTATTCGCTTTGTAGCGAAAGGCACCTACAAACAGATAACCCGCCTACCGGGCTGCAGGCAGCGAATGTTTTAAAGATATTTTTTAAGTAGGTACGAAAGCGAATAAGAAAGTAATACCAATTAGGAAACAAACTATGCTTCATTTTAAGAAGATAACTGAAGTCTATTGTAACTTTGTTGTTGGCTAAGCATACAGTGAAGGAAATATTATTTATATATCATGACGCGATAAAAGTCGCGTGGTAAACTTAAAACAACGCCCGACATACAATTTTTAAATTATTATTATTTTAAATATATAAAATAAAAATAAAACATATTATCGTTATCGCCTTTATAATTATTCATCGTACGGTGCTATAAAAATAAAACTTTGTCGATTTGTCTAAATATCATGAATATATAAGTAGACGGTGGGTAGCTACACGGCGCCCTCGCCGATCAGGGGGGAAACATTAAACGTTTAGCTCTCTTGACCCGAACTTGAGGACTCAAGGTTTTTAAAGTGTAGGTAGCCAAATTTTGATATAAGTTTATTAATAACCTACCCTATTCCCCACTAAATTAGATGGATAACGGCTGTTTGTTTGTGTCCATATACCTTAGAGGAAAACATGAGGAGCTTTCCTAATTGATTGACGTTGATTTAATTGATACTTTGGCGCAAAACTAATTTGTACACAGACACACGAAGCAAGTTCATGGAAATTATAAGTTGCTGTTATTAAAAATACAGAGTTGAACGAAAATGCTTAGCTATTAATAAAATAGAAATGTTAAAATACCAGTTTGGTTCAACTACTTATTCGATTTGTACAAACAACTAGTAATTAAATTGTTACTCCGCACCACACCGTACAATAGCTAGATTACATATATCTGTCGTAGTCAGATCGTATAATTCGCCGTATTACATTATGGCTAGCCGTTTTCTAAAACAGGGGCGTTTTGAAATGCGGCGGTTCGACGATTAGCCGGATTGTCATTGCGATACGTTCTTCAATAAGGCGGCCCACGCATCATAATACTATTTAGATTGTAGAGTGACCAGTTCTTTCGGTCGCCTACGTAACCGGAGTTTGACGATGTTTGCGATATAATTTAATTTTACCATGGTCCCACCGCACTATTACTGAATCGCGATTAGAAAGGGATTGAGATAGCTGTCAATCCATATTGATTTTGACGTAAGTGTATGGAAATCTGTTATTTCTAATCCCTTTCTGATCGCGGCATGATTATACATGTGTTCCTTTTTCAATACATTTCCTTCACAACTTAAACAGACGGGCTCCTATTTCTGGGCGGTTTGCCCTTCGGGCATCTGAAGCTACCTAACGAACCTAACCTACTTACCTACCTAACGAACCTAACCTACTTACCTACCTTCGCTTTTTTCCCCAAAGTGTAATGTTTTCACGAACGTCTCACTAAATCAATAGGTAGGTAGGTTAGGTTCGTTAGGTAGCTTCAGATGCCCGAAGGGCAAACCACCCAGAAATAGGAGCCCCGCGAAGCGGGGCTCCGTCTAGTTAAGTTGCGAAGGAAATGTTTTTTGAAAAGAAACAGTCCGACGAACTCCAGATTTGATGGACACCCCAGCGTTTTTCATAGTTTGTTGTTGTTATGTCAGGCAGCGCCACGAGTGTTAAAAATGGGAACTAAAAACTGTCAAGGCGGCGGCTAATGACACGCTGTATTACATTACGGCTAGCCGTGTTGAAGAACGTATGGCGCCGAATACATTCCGGCGGATTCTCATTCAGCCGCATTCAATCCGGCTAATCGTTGAATCGCCGCATTTCAAAACGCCCCTGTTTTAGAAAACGGCTAGCCGTAATGTAATACGGCGGATTATACGATCCGACTGCGACATATCTAATACTAGAAAATGAAAATATGTATTTCGCTTTAGAAAAGTAGGTTAAGGTTGCAAAAGGAAACTTTTTTTCCTTGTGATGTACTTATGTCGTTCGTTAAGCACTTTAAAGGTACCGATACTGAGGGGCTACTGCGGAAACCGCTTTTCGCAAATTGCGGAGATCTTTCTCTTTTACCCCAATGACGGCGTAATTAGAGTGACAGAGAAAAATGCTCGCAATTTGGGAACTTCGATTTTCGCGGTTATAGCCCTGTTTATTTGACACTTTCATAAAAGGTAGCAGTACAAATCATTACATTTTTAAAATAAAAGGTAACACCACTGGCGATTTTTTCGCTAAAGAAATAAATAGAAAATCAATGTTTTACGGCATTCAAAGTAACAGACACGACAGTTTACAAATATGTAAAAACAAGGTTAGTATTTTGATATAAACTGGATGTAAATACTCACAACGAGTGAGTTCGTTGCTTTTATTGGTATAGATTACTAGCCGCCTCAGGTGCGCACACGGCGTAGTAATGGATCCGCGTATTCGCGACGAGATTAAACGTAGCCTCCGCTAACAGACAATAACTCTTGTATGCTCTTATAAGCAGGCTTCGAAGTATCTGTGAGCTACAGAGTCGATGTTAAAAAGTAAATTCAAGAATACAAAAAAGTTGCAATCATTTACACATTTTACAACTTATATGAGAACAACAACACTGATTTCTTTAAACATTTAAAACTACTTATGTACTTACTTCAATGTTTAAATTAAAGAAAAAACGTATATATTCACTACCTCGGGTGTGACTGTTATTCGCCGTTTGACCAACTGAGGTATCGAGGTATAGTTTTATATTAAGTATAGTTATATAGTTTCACTAGCAGACGTCTCTGATTTTTATAAAATTAAGTTAGGCGGTTACTCTAATAGTTTTATGTTACAGTTTTTTTATGTTAATATATTTTTTCACTAGGAGACGTCTCTGATTTTTATAAAATTAAGTTAGGCGGTTACTCTAATAGTTTTATGTTACAGTTTTTTTATGTTAATATATTTTTTATTTATTTACCTAATTATATGAATGAGTATGAATATGACTTGATTTTCACCTTCGACTCCATCTCTTTCGTCTTACCGTGCTATAGAATGTCCGAAGCTTGCTTATAAGAGAAGGATTTCATATTAAAGGAACTACCTATGTCATATTGGAAATATTTCTTTTGAAGGTAGATAAATAAAGCTTAGAGGTATTTTATATTGTTGTACTCGGTTTGGTTAGCCATGTGGTGGCCGGCTTTAGAATAGCGCCTACCCTCACATAGGATAAGGGTGTCGTACGAGGCGACTAAGTCCACAAACGAAGCAAGAAGGTATTTCGTTACAGGGGATATGGTCGTCCTCTTAGCATTGGTTTGCGATCCATCTAGGAGAAGGATACTCCAAATAAAACCTGGAATGGAGTTTCCGTAAGGCGCGAGTAGGGTCCAACCTGAAATAAGCGGCAGATTCCTGCAGCTGACCTGTCTCCACACGTATTGGCTCGCCTTTCCTGTGGGATAAGACAGTGAGGCCGAGAGGGTAATGCAGGTGCTGGGCATCCCTGCGTTTCCTTAATTTCGTCCCAGGCGGTGTAATAGGATATTTCTCCGGTTTTACGCCATAAATCGTCTGCATTAGACGCTAAGGCCAATGACTCGGTTAGGTGTATTCAGCATAAGTTATGTAAAGACAAAATAAGAGGTATGTGTTTGGCGTCATACAATGATAAAATATGAAGGGTACAGGGAAAGAACATTATCTAATCACTTTAGTAACATTTTCAGTAATCGCACACGATACATCGTGCACATTTAATGTTATGAAAGACCTAATGATGAACGTTACTTCCGTGTATAGGTAACCAAAGAAAAAAAAACAAATAAAAATTGTACCTAACCTACGGATTACAGAAGGTAGCTAAAACAAAAAAAATGAAATATATAAACGATGTAGACCAGTATGTACCATCACGCTCCGCGATTGTTGCGCCATTTAGGGTCCTAGCTAAATTGGTTGTTCCATACTTACGCTATACAATTTCCAATTTAGAAACATCTCCAAATGGCATAACAATCCCATGTTCCAAAATCCCACCTACTCGAAATACTTACTCGTACATCTATCTAACACAGAGGTTAGATACATTCATGTACGAGTATAGTAGTAGTATAAGGAGCCAAGCAGAGTAGGTAGGAGATATGTAGGTATGCTGTTAAGGTACCTACATATACCTAAGGAAAGGTAATAAGGAAGAAAGGTACCTATATGGAATTGAAGACGTCAGTAAACATGCATGTAAGTTTGAGTTATGTACGCATGTAGTAGGTTCACAAGAAAATGAGAAATGGACCTCGATCTATTTCGGCAAGATCGAGCTCAGTTATGCAAGCTTAAATGCAGCTTTTTAAATAGTTTCTCAACTCCGCGCAGCATTCTCACATGAAGAAGCATTATGTTTTGTAAGTATCATTAACGATACTTAAGTAGGTACAATGCTGCCACAGTAACCTTTACTGGAAAATATAATATGCATTTTAATCTTATTGGATATTAATCTTATTGAAATAGAGCGACAAAATTGGTACCTTCCTAACCAACCATACAAATATAGATTGAAGGAATTGGGTCTGACAACCTTGGAGCAGCGAAAGCAATAAGGTGACTTGATAAAAACGTACCTATAAAACAAACACGGGACACTACAACGCGGCAACGCGGATTAAGCGATATTTTCACTCGAAACATAAATGACAGACTGATGAGACGATACTCTCTGAAATTGACATGACAGACAACGCAGGGTAGTAGCAACCCCCTGACCCCACTTCTTGTCTATCCGCGTAGTGAAGGTGTGTAACAGTAACAGTTTACCAAAATCAGTGATCTAAATAGATCACTAAACAGAAGTCGAGTCATGTTAGCAGTAACGCGACGTCAGAAGAGATCGCGCAATTTCTCATGTCTGGTAATGTTTATCTTGACTTCTCAGAGTCATGTCAAACAAGTTTTTTTACCCTTTCACAAAATAACTCGAAAGCGTGACAAATGAAGATCAGACAAAATGACTTCATAACAGTATCGCATATTGGCGGCGGGCTTATTCGCGAGTAGGTACACCGCACGCGTCTCATTTCCTGCGTTATTTTCCGATACGCGTATCACGAAATAAACTCTTCCAGCGACTGCCTATCACTTCCGCATCAACGCATTCATACCTACTTCTCGTAAGCTCGTTTATACTACCTTACCTTCCGAAATCATACAGCTTTTTCCAAAGTATAGACATATATATCATGTGTTACAATATTATTTGTCTTCATTATAATATAATTTCTTCATTATGTACCTATATTATACAATCATATAGGTACATATCTTATTTTTTGGAAGTAAAGTATCAGTCAGTTTTTTTTATTAAACTAATGTAACTCTGTCTACGGTACCTACAAAGTTATAATAAATGCAGTAGTACATATTTGTAAATTAAGTTATTTATTCAGACGACTGTCTGTTTTAGATGACCAATTTCTCTGTTTGTTTGAAAGGTTGAGTGGTAGACAATGTCGACCAGCATTAAGGAAACATTCAAGTAAATAAATTAGTTATTAGAAATTACTGTCGATGTATTATCATATTATTGCATTAACATTTAAAAGAAAGTGGTAAGAAAGATTTTATTATGGTGATTTGTATACGAACAGATTTACATACAAACAAATATACAAAATGAAACTAAGCAAAAGCGCGTACAAGAAATATGCCATATTACCAATAACATCACGATGGCATCAATAGGAGATGCATAAATAAAATAAGCTTTTGACAAAAAATAATTTTTTGCTACAAGCTTTTATCGCTGACTGTACTTTTCTTTCCACCGGCAACTAATATTCAACGAGACAATTCTAACAGCCTCAAACACGATTAGTTTGGGTTGTTTTATCACAGAGTTCCCATGGCCACCTCCTGTCTCCATCATCAGATCAGCTCCATGTCATCATAATAATATTGCATTCTCATCCGATTTACATGTCGGACGACAATGCAATATAATTTGAATAATAAAATCCCATCAAAAACATTACATGTAAAAAGATGCAAGTCTCGCAACGCAATTCTTCTACTACAAAAAAGTTTTGAGATGTTATGTGAAACCAAGTCGGTTATTTTAGTCAATGCCAGGGGGTGTTAAAACCGTATCAATAAGATATCTTTAATTTTTAATACGAATAATGACTTGGCCAACCAAAAAAATTAAGCTCAATCGGGAATCGGGAAGTGGGTCATCCAAGATTCGACCAACACTAACTAACATACATACCTACTAACAGGGAAAGTTAAATTAAAGCTTGGAATATATTAAGTCTTGTAGTTAGTATAGCACCTGACCAGTACTAAACCTAGTAATGGGGTGATTATTCATGGAAGTTTAGGTTAAGGTAAATATTTTTATCAGCGAGTTGGTGTTCATTAGAGCCTGTTACGAGCAGCTGCTAGTTCATCTCCATGTAGTTATAATTACCTTTGTTAATGAGTACGTTACTGAACTTGCGTGCTTTTGGCGGAGCTTTTAATTAAAAACTTTCGTCCGTTAGTAAATTAATGCTGGATTAAAAAAATTCAACAATCAAATTCGTGTGCAAAAATAAAATACATTATGCTTTTATACAAGGAAGGTATCTACTAGGTACCATATATGTTATACTAATAATTAAAACAACAATTATAAGCATTAGTTCTTACACCAAAAAAGTCACTTTTGACACTGAGAGATCATATCTATAACAAATCCAGATATATCACCTGTTATTACAATCAGACAGGGAGAAATGGCAATCTTTAGAGAAGGCATTTGTCGAAAGACAGCTTGTTGTTACAAAACCCAATCGTATGAAAATAAATACCTAACATTGTCACCACTGTAGAGCAGCAATAAAAGCCTTATTTATTATTACAATCAGAATACGTCTCTTGGTATTTAAAAGTCCTATTTCGTGTGTCCAAGAGAGGTAAATTGTAAAATAACCTTTAGAAAACAATTGGGAACATTTTTTACTCACATTGTTGACATTTGTCGTTCAAATAATTTATGAAACCACAACGCATAACAATAACTGTGTATTATTATAGGTATAAACGTTACTCAGAATTTACCTTTAACGTATCGTGTGATGAATTAATATCTTTTGCAGAATGTATATTTACAAATCCGTGACTTTTAGGAATAACGATATAGTATGCGCTCTGAATGTTAATCAACAAAGCAGTTGTAGGGCAGCCCCGTCGGGGCCGGCCCTACCGGATAATTGATATTCAGTAAATATTGACGGATAAAATAAACCGAAAATTGAGTTTCCAAAACCGGCCTAAATTAATTTGCAAGTTCATAACAGCGGCAGCGTCGACGCAAAATTTTATTAAAGGCACATTCCAGACTACGGATTGTCGGCATACTTGTCGGATTGTGTTTCAGTTCTATGTAGTTTAAAATTGGACGTGACACAATGTAAACGTGGCGATATTGTGAAATGCTAACTAGAATATTTTTTCATTAACGTTTTGTAAATAACTTTTTGTATGTACAATCAACATCATAAGACATTACAGCTGGAATCTGGTTTTTTCTTTAAGTATTTATTTTGCTAAATATGTTTAGTAGATTGACAATGTAGTGTTCTGATGAATTGTTTAGTCCAGCTTTTTAATATGTATTATAATAACCATTTGTTCTGCTTACACCTATTACGTCAATGATCTTTTCTACCTAGCCGAAAATGTATTTATTTTTAAAACAACAAATGGGCCATACTTTTATTTATAAGTAATACACATGTCTTTGGTTTAAAATATATTTATTTGAAACAGTTCGTGGAAATAGTTTCATACGCTGCGTATGTTATTAATTTCACTTGAAATTCAATACAGAATTGCCGATAAACAGAATATTCCATTCAAAGGACCATAAAGATAAGTGCGTTATTTTTCCGTATGTTCAAAAAACTAAATTCCATTTAAAATCGTACGAGTATACACTATTGGCGTTATTCATAAACGGCTGCTAACTTAATCAGTTGATGATCGTCGTTTGTCCCTATCTGTCGTTATGCCATAGAGAGGGACAAACGACGATCATCAACTGATTAACTTAGCAGATGTTTATGAATAAGGGGGTATGTATATAGCCGTAGGCGTGGTGCATTACAATTACCTACGCATTCAAAGCCTTTTATCTGAATTATGTAATCCCGGAGCCCGATTCTGATTTTAATCTCTTGTTATGAAACTGTTATGGTTATGATCTGTCTGCTTAGCCTATGGAATTGGTACATTTTACCATTTTACCTAACATACAATACAATACAGATACTCTTTATTGCCCCCCTTCAATAAAGAAAACGATACAAAGAATATAGAAAATTAAGAAGAGGCAAAACAACAGACGGTCTTATCGCTAAAAAGCGATCTCTCCCAGACAACCTTTAGGTTGGAATTTAATAAATTAACATCAAATGAGGTAGTTCTGTTTTTTTTATATGTTGGTAGTGATGAATAACAACCAAGTTTTCCACCTCAAACTGCCGTATTCGAACTTCAAGATATTCACAAGAGACGACACGTACGAGATCCATTCTAGATATGTTATAGTTTAGATTTCAACTAGTTCTCTTTTGCAGCGCAATTCGGGCAACCAATGTCACTTTTACGATAGATCGTGTTAGATATCTATTAGATGTGAATTAGATCTCTAAGTAATATCTTGTGGAAATCGTTCAAGAGTATCTCCAGAATCGCGGAAATGTCAAATTTGACAGGTTAGATCTTAAACATAATCGTTATCGTATCTTGGCGATGTCTAAAAGATATCTAATAGATGTCTATTACAAAATCCGAATCGGGCTCAAAAGCCCTTCGGATCATTGTATAGTACCTACTTGAAAATCCATTAAATTTTAGGACTATTTTCAGGTTTGTATTTTTTTTTCATCAAGAACCCGTGTTACGGCAAAAGTCACTATGCACACTCTTAAGTAGGCAAAATTTGCAATTAAATCACAATAATTTTGGTCTTAACTATGCCAATAATGACTTCCGATACAATGAAATTTCAAGTGTTAAAAAGTAAAAGTGTATTTTGAAAAATTATAGCCAAATTTCATAGTTTGTATAAAGTTTTGAGTCAGTGAATAAGGCGTCTAAAACCATCATATATATGTACTAGCGACCCGCCCCGGCTTCGCACGGGTTACACAAAACCTTAACAAATTATATACCTAAACCAACCTCAATAATCACTCTATTGATAAGTGAAAACCGCAGGATAATCCGTTCAGTCGTTTTTGAGTTTATCGCGAACATACAAATACACAAACAAACACGCGGCGGGGGACTTTGTTTTATAGAGTGTAGTGATATAGGTATGTATATAATTACATATGTCCTGATCCCGACAGACTGACTGATAAACACTGAGCCGAAACTACAATAAGCTAGAAAGTAGAATTTTGCATAATCAGGTACCTAGCCTTAAAATTTATAGTTTTTTTTAGCGATTTACGGTAAATCGTTTTGCACATTGTACTCGTAATTTAGACACAGATGAATATGTATATATTTTTTCCTGTCACCCGTTGATCAAGAATACTGTAAAGAGTACCTACGAAAAGTCGGGTTGCCTTTTGAATTCATTATACGCAATATAATCCGTTAACATACAGATCAATTCGAACGTACACTGATATCAAAATTACATCTAATTAACAGCCATAATCGAACTTTAAGATACGTCAAATACTAGATATAGAAACGATATGGATTGGATATGTCAGTGTCAAACAAGTCAGAGGTGACGCTGATACACATCGAATAAGTCATTGATCAATTGATCATCGTCGTTTCATCTTATTCATGTCATTCAGTTACCGTGCCTAAAGGCGAGTGTTATCTAGGTGCCTTAATTTTAATTAAGGCACCTAGATAACACTCGCCGTAATTAACGTAGTTATATTTAATTGTTTATTAGTGCATACAAACTTAATATACAATACATACCTAGAAACAAAACATAATTAAATAACTAACCTACAAAACTTAAAAACTAAATCTAAAAATAAATAAAACTAATCTTAAAATAATTTAATTGTTACATTGTATCATCAGTCTTCGTTCAATCCGCAAAGCACGTAGCAACAGTGTAACAATAGTGTCAGCATTTACGCAGTCCGTTGCAGCAAATACTAGGCTGGGCCCGCCAGGCTTCGGCTACAGATTACATAATATTGATGACAGACCTACCACATTCGAATGCAGGGTTTGCGACTGGCCATGAACTACGGCAATTTTTTACGTAATATTCATCTCACGGTACAAAATGCTATATGGTGCAGAACATACAATAATAAACACTAATATACATAAACAGAATACTAAATAACCACTAAGGATAATAACGGTACACAAATTATATACTTAGTTTCCTTAGTTAAAAATAGCTGTCCCAAATGATTTGGTTAATTAACGTTTTCCCTAGGGGACACTTTTTTTAATACTTTGGATTACCTACTTTTTGTTCAAACAAAGAACTTGCAAAAAACTATCTTAGTTAAAACGCGTCTTAAAATAAATCGGGTAAGTAATAACCATAATCTACATTTTTTCACTTACCTATTTTCCCGTACTGTGGTTAAGTTTTTGTTAAGTATGTAATCTTTGACCGGGCATTATTCACACAAATGCAATGCCGGGCAAGTTCCTTCGAAGATCTAAAGTGCTCTTTCCGGACTTGCAGTTCCTTGGTATAGAGCTGCTACTGAATAGTTTAGGTAATACGTACCTATGCTACTGTGGGTGTGTGGGAACTGTAGGTATTCTACTAATAGCCTTCTAGTCGTTACAAAGCAAACTAACGAAACTTAATGCAAATCAGTTATAGGTATTAATTATTATAATATTTTTCACATAGCTTGGGTAAGGTGACAGTTGTTGTCATCTCCATACAATTTATAACCTTAAACCGCAAAATTGTATTGAGAATGACAGCTGACACCATGCCCAAGGAACCTATGTGAAAAATACTATTATGAACGCTATGAGATACGTATTCTTTTTTTGTATTTTATGGTTTAGGTTAGGTGCGTGGTGGACTTCTATTTGAATATTCACGAACTATGAATTAAATTATAGTATTTTTTCTACTCCCGTACTTTTATTTGTCATTTAAAGGGTCGTGCACACACATTTAAAACCCTACCTTATAGTTGTCAAGACAAGTCTTTAGTCTATTTCCCAAAGAAGAAATTTGTGCAGACACGTAGTATCTTTTTGGCGATTTTACGATACTTCGTGTAATGACCACTTAAAAAATATTGAATGAAATACAGTGTTGCCAACCTTATTTTAAACGTCATCTCTGACAAATAAGTGAACCATAGACATGTTTTTTTTTTTATTTCATTTATTCATTCATTCTTTTCCCGCCTGTACCCTCCGTTTTTGCTACTTCTTGAATTAAAAATATTTGTTAAATTTACAATTTTATTTCAAAGTAAGTGCTTGGTCGTAGAAAAAGTATTGTATGCAACGTTGTTTAACTGAGTCAAAAAATACTCGTGGCGTCTTTATTAACAATTTTCGGCTTCGCCTCAAATTGTTACTCACGCCACTCGCCATTTTTGACCTCTCTTAAACAACGGTTGCATAAAATACTATTTTCTACTCTATTTTCTACTCGACTACGTCTCGTTTTGTAACTTCGACCCTTGAATTTTAAGAACCCTTATTATATCACTGTTGCATAAACTACTATTATGGTTCCCTTATTTGTCAGAGATGACATTTAAAATAAGGTTGGCAACACTGTATTTCATTCAATATTTTTTAAGTGGTCAATACACGAAGTATCGTAAAATCGCCAAAAAGATACTGCGTGTATGCACAAATTCTTTTTTGGGGAATAGACTAAAGACTTGTCTTGACAACTATAAAGTAGGGTTTTAAAGGTTGTGCACGACCCTTTAAATGACTAATAAAAGTAGTAATAGAGTAGAAAAAAATTATTTGCTTACTCGTAATTTCTATACTAATATATATGGGTTTAAAATAGGCATACAATAGAATATGTTAGTTCAACCATACCCTGCTTAGTGTTGTGAGAATGACAAGGAATATTTATATACATTTTAACTAAAGACGTTTTAATTCTGTCTTTTTTTAAATCCAATGTCCCAATCAAAGTCAATTCAGTCAAATGATTTTAACTATTTTAAGCTTAAACGAATTCTAAAATATGTAAGGCGGTTGCCGGTCTGTTTTATCCGATCGTCAATCCCTTCACTCAAACATCAAATAAACGTGTTAGGCGCTGACAAGTACCTCCGGCGACAGAGCGTTTACGTTGATCGACGTTGCCAATAGTTAATTCGCGGGAGTTTCTTCAATAGATGCAGAAGATATGAATAGAGATGTTACCGTACTATGTGATACAGCGCTATCTTAGTATTGGGAACTCGATCCTTACAAGTCTTCAATTTAGTTCAAGAACTTGAAAAACACGACGCAGTTTCCGATAGAGGACCTTAAAAAACTTTGAAATAGGTATGTATGTATTGTTGTGATACTTGTGATACATAAAAGAAAACGCGGCTACTATTTAAACAGTTTATGTACATATATAATATATTAACAAAATTGTATTATCGCATTGCAAGACTGCACTCCAAACTTTATATTGTCTAACTCAGACAAAATTGCGAGACCTCAAGCCAAGTTTGGCTCTTAAACTGAAAGCACTAACATTTGCGTCTTAATTCGGAACATTTAATAGCGCAGGTAAGTTTAAACAGGTCATAAAACACGTCGTTCAAACGTTGCACAGTGCATTTATTCAGGGCCATTCAGCGCAGTTCCATTTGCCATTTATCTTCTGGGGCCATTACGGCCGAAACTTAGATACGGATCCAAGACTAAAGGCTATCGCACACGTGATGTTTCAATACGCACCATTACGATCCCATGTCCGTAAGAGCAATGCCACTTAAGGTTAGGGTCAGCTGTGCTAAAGGTCCCGTGGATATGAGAGTGAAAATGAAG
The DNA here is from genome assembly GCF_948474715.1 of Cydia amplana. NCBI lineage: Eukaryota > Metazoa > Arthropoda > Insecta > Lepidoptera > Tortricidae > Cydia > Cydia amplana. The sequence goes on from NC_086085.1 coordinate 8,996,285, forward strand.
TATAATTATATTTAGCGGCCCCTTTTTTAAAAGAGGTATTGGAGATGTATTCAGACGGCTTCCTAAGAGACTAGTCGGTAGTGACCCTTCTTACGAAGCAGAAGATCCCGGGTTCGAATCCTGGGCATTTATTTGTGTGTTTATTACAAATATTCATTCCTGTTTTATGGATCTTTTCTATGTACATATAAAACTATGTACAGGTAAGTACGTATATAAAACTTGCCGTGGGACTAGGTCGATCTGTGTACAATTGTCCTATAATATGTATTTATCTTAGGTATTTATTATTCAGATAGGTACGTAATTTTTTATACCTTAGTATATAATAATGATATCAGTGCGTGCCGCTCATTTTACATTTTCTGTCCAAGTGGTATGCTCCAATATATTGACGTTATATTGGTATCAAATTTGCATTTTGGTTTCCTGCTAGTGATGGGTAGGACATCAATTTAAAATGAGTTTGTATGAGTACCTCATTTTCTAAAATGAGGTGTTACAATGTCTTACTTCAAATGAGGTGAGGTACTAGCATATTTTCAGCGTCAACTATTCCATTAATTCCAACAGCGACATTTTTTTAAAGATGTATGGAAGCTTGCAGCGCTTACGCTTGTTGTCTTTCGTGTTTAATTATTAACGTATTTTCGGTGGTGACGCGAAGCGATATTGAAGTACGTCGCGTGTCGATCTCATTCCCTCTTTGGGTATTTCTAATTCGTTGTTTCATTTTGAAAGGATTTTTGAGGGGTTCATGTCACAGAGAGGCGGTGAGTGGACCTTTTGTCGTTGCAATAAGGTTTGTAGTTCGGCAGTTGACAGTGTGGATCATTACTCGTTTCTTCATTTGAGACATTTGAGTTTTGAGTGTCGGCGAGCAGGCGAGCACCTAGCGCCTCGCGCGATCCAGGGACTCTGTTGCGAGTTGTGAGGAGTGTATGAGTTTTGAGGGTCGCGAGACTCGCGAGTGAATTTGAACGGATAAGATTTTTTACTTTTTAGGTAGTTTTAGTTTAGTATATGTTTAGTTATTAGTTTATTTTATTTTTGTTAGTTGTAATTAATTACTTTTATTTGTAGCATAATTATTTGATAAATAAATTTCGTTTTATTAGAGTTTTTTGAAATTTGAAGTGTGTGAATGATTTGTGTGGCAAGAGGTGTTTGTGATGCGCGCGAGTAAATGAGTAAAATGAATAGAGGAGTGAAGTAAGACATTTTTGCGGTACGAAGTACTGCGACAAATTAACAAAATGAGTGGTACAAATGAGGTGCCTCACGAGTGAGCGACTCAACACTATTTCCTGCTGACACAAAGTAGTAGTAGTTAGTGCCACGTGTAGCGCCTAGAAAATTAATGGTTTTATGTAATTACCTATTGGATTGACGACAACCTTACCACGAGTTAACCGCAACTGTAGTCACTAGCGCCTGCGTGAACTCACTCGCAGTGCAACTCGCTCGCTCCAATATATCAATGGGTAGGTTTGAACGCCTGCGAATACGGCCGCGGTGTGGCCGCGGTAAACTCATGGTAAGGGTACTGCCGGCCTAGCCAAGGTTACAATCGCTATCGCTTCGACAACGAAACGCTTTGTTTCTCTCTGTCACTCTTCCACATTAGTGCGACAGTGACGGTTGCGTTTCGATCGCTACGAAGCGTAAGCGATTGGCATCTTGGCTACGCGGCCTGGTACGGATTAGTTGCAGTGTGCGCCGTGCTTAACTTGTGGGAGCGTTCGAGTTGCAGGTCTCGCCGTTATTAGCCTGTTCTAGAGCAAGTAATAAATCTCGCTATTTATCAGGATATTACTATGTAGGTCGTTACAAAGCGCACACACTGACTGTTCTAATTTTATAATAATTCGTTATATGTGCCTATATTAAATTCAGAACATATATAGTCGGTCAAGCAAATCTTGTCAGTAGAAAAAGGCGGCTGAAAAATCGCAGGTTAGCAACAATACGTTTGATTTGTTCGAAAATCGCGTGTCATTTATATCTTATCTGCGGGACTGTATTGTTTACATTTCATCGTTGTTCGATGTACATTGCTGCTTTTTGTTCGTTTCCTAGGGAAACCATACTTTAGTTTGCTTTACATTGTTACTGACATATCCAGCTTGACAGACTATACATTAGTATTGTCATTAACATCTTATTATGAAAAAACAAATAGAAACGGACGAGAATTTAAAGACCGGGTAGATTATCAAGGAAACGTAATGAGGAGTAAAATATCGATAAAACTCACGAAGAGATTTATCGAGTAAGACAAGCAGACTCGCATTCGTCTCAATTATCGAGACAGGCTATCTGTCAATCACCCTCCCGCTGGAGTGATTCGTCGTTACCGATTTCATTTGAAAGAAAAGTAACAAGAATAAATAACTTATTTATAGGTGCACGTAAGAATTGCGCGAGGCGTATCGCGATTTGCCACGAAATAAGCATAGTAGCTTTCTTAAAATGTTATTATTTATGTTTTATAAAATTTCCTGAAATGAAAAAGTCAAAACAATTTCTATGCTGAGTATTTTTGTTAGCGTTATAATAAACACGTTATGTAATACACCAAAGTCTTCTGAAGACCAAAAAAGTTCGTTAAAAAATAAATAATATTATCACAGTAACTTGTTTATATCGAGGACTTTTGGAGTTATGATTAATGCATATTTCATATCGGTCCGATAAATAATGTAGGGCGGCCGAGAGGCCAGCAAAAAAACGTTGAACTTCGTTGACCATAACTCACGAAATTTAATCATGAGGCGAACAACTTGGCCAAAGTTTCACGCCTCTGAACTCTACAGTAACGCGCGGTTACAACTTGCTGTAAGCACTAAAACAGGCAAGTTTTTTGACTCTGTCGTGCAGATGGGCTAAGGCTTGTTTTTTGAACGTTATTATTAGTGTTAGTTGCAAAAAAAAACTAGTAGAGGTTATGTTTGGCAGCAATTTACAAGACCTCAATCCGTCTTATAGATTATTCTCAGTTATTACATAAATAAAATACATTTATTTCAAGCTATTTGGCTTTATTTGGTTATTGACTGGATAAATTGATATTAGTGGTACTAATTAATGTATATCTTTTTTCCCGTAGCAAGTTTGACCGAGCGAGAGCAAAGGTCTCCATTTCAGCTGGGGAAAAATGCTTTCGTGTATCTGTCCGGCTCCTATACATGACGATTTTCTCAACCGATTCTCGTGAAATTTTCTAAGCAGTTGCTTTGTTATGGAAATATTTGTTGATTTCGTTTTCGCAGATGTTTCAGAATTGCGGAGTCATGGGAGTTTGCGAGGTCTTCAGTTCACAGAGCCAACTAGTTAAAGTCTGATATTAGAATTTAAGGTAGCATAAATAATAGATTGTTTACTAAGGGATGAAAGACACCCATTTCTGTCGAGGTAATTTATGAACACTGTCGTCACTCAGCAGAGAAATAAAATTTTGGAAGGTTTTGAAGATGACAGATGGCTAAGTGCAACCCACACTAAGTAAAAAATAGATACGTAGAAATGGTTTCCAGTATTTTTTTGAGAAGGATCGAAACACGAAAGACTATCACGACTGAACTTCAAGTAGTTGAGATTTAGACCGAGTTTTGTTGGAAGCGCCGGGAAAAGATCCGGATTACCCTCTTTGTCTGACCTTGAGTCGAGACTGTCCAAAGAAAACGTATCTATAATATTATTACCAAACTATCATATCACCTTATTAGTGGATATATTTTTTAGGAATGTATCAAATTATTTGCTTATAAGGCATTTAACTATCTGTTATTGATTTGTTTGTAATTGATTTACTATTACTCGCAGCGCATCAATGAGCACGAGTGAGGAGCACGGAGCTCGTTTTTAAAAAAAATCTTGTTCTGAAACTGTTATATTATAAAGTAACATATGGATAACACCACTAATACTAATAACAGCTTCAGAGCAAGGAATTATAATCAGGATCGGGCTCATAGACGATTGATGTCAAATTGAGATGAAGTTGATACCAATTTGTAATTTCCTATCGGCCTCCGGTATTATTCACAGGATCACATCACATTTCTCACGAACCACTTTCCATATCTCGGCATGACATAAAACCTTCGCATGATTTCGTAGGATTTTGCAAAATAATCGTAAAAGTGAGGTTTCCATTGCGGGAACTTTGTAAGGTGTAACTGGTCGTAAAACTAGGATATTTACGATCGCAGCCGCCTTGGCGGATATAGCGAGGCATCGGACCGGCGGCGACCGCATCTGCAGCCTAACATTTGTGCTATAAAATATCTCTGTGCTATTATGGTGTTTAACACTGTTTTTATCTGATTGTGAAATTTTAGAACATTTGTGTTTATTTCGCTGCTGATTTATATCTCCTGGAGCGCCCCAGAATTACCGTAGTATGGAACTCCTATACTAGTTACTAGCACACGTGTCTTGTTAGGGCGCTCCACGGGATATATGTATGAATTAATAATCCCTCCTTTTGTGACAATAATTACTAGATACCAACATAAGTTTTAAGTTCCTACTTCTATATTAAAACTACAAACCAATTTAGTCACTTGTGTCTAGTTCTAGACATTCTAACCCAAATTTGAAATGGCTAGATTAGTTTGGAAGTTACGCTCTGGACTGCAATTTCAATTTCAGTTCAATTGTTAAACTTTAAGTGGCAAGAAAGGACCAGCGGCTTGAAAGTTTTGAAACCAAATGAATATGAAGTAGAATATCTCAAATTAGGATTGCTCATTTTTGTATACCCCCTATTTTATATGATTTTCTGAAAATATAGATTAATTTACGATACCACGTAGAATGATTTAGTAATTCGTGGCTCGGTTGAATAATTCATATAGTTGATAGGCCTGTACTAATAAGTACCAAGGTACATTTTCGGCTGTATTAAAATCCAGGTTTAGATCTAAGTCATTACAAAACAGGACGTGAGTGGAAAATGAAGTTGGGCCCACGGGCCCGAGGCGACCTGCCTTATCCCTACGAGTAATGTTTAGAATAATAAAATTACAAAAAAAAATTAGCAGAGACGTTTATTAGAAATAATGACACTGGCGTTTAATATTTTCTGATGGCTGTTATTTTAGGTAATCAGACGTAGAAAAACATGCGAAACCCATTGAGCATTTTAAGAGAGTTTGAAGGAAGTCGTAACCTTACCTACTAAGTAGGTACAGAATACAGATATGACAGAAAGTAATCAAGAGTTAAGTATTTTTGTGGTGCGCATATTGATGGTCTGCATATTGAAGTTTAGTAAGGCTCTGAGCCCTTTGACGGCATTTGCATGTCCATCAAGTAGTACTTGAGACCTTCCTAATGAGCTTAAACTCAATTTGTGTTTTTCTATCGAAGATATCGTTTCGTTTCATATCTTCTGACTGCACGCGTCGCGAGATTCACGCTCCACTTCTATGGTTTGATGTCAAAACGGCAGCAACTCATGGCGCAAAATATTGGTTATCTGTGCCGGTTCTACATATACGTTGGTAATAAGTTAATAACAGTTCAATGTTGTAATAAGTATATTACTTAGTCGAATGTCCGCCAGATAACCAACTCGGTGCATCGACTTGCAGCGAGTTAGGTCAATTTACAAAGTTGCTAGTGAATTTGAGATCGTACCTATGTAAATGGTTGAAAATTCACTAGAGAGATAGGCAATTATGTATTAGTATTCAAGCGCATCCGAATAGGAGATCCACTTAAAATACGCTAGCAATATTGTGAGTAGGTTTCATTGATGCTCATAAATATTTCCACATTAAGTACTTTGGTTATAAATACAGTTTATGAAAAGATACGAATATTGTGTGTAAAATTGTGTTAAGTACCTATGATATTGTATTTCACAGGCCTTAACTAAAGTATTGATATTAGGCGTAACTTTTAGTGTAAGGCCTGAGTGGACGCTCAAGTTCGGCGTGCAGCGGGGCGGGACGTGCGGCGTGCATGTTAAGATGAAACAGGAGCCGAGGTTTAAATATTTTAGGTAAATATACCCGTCTCACTAACGGAAGCGGCTCCTAAAACTAGTGCGATAAGGACAAGGCGAAAAATCCTGCGTTAAAATCTCAAAAATCGAGGTTTCGTACTCGACTGTTTCCTCCTCCAAAACTTAACCAATCGTAACCAAATTTGGAAATCCAAATAATTATGAAATTATCTGTGTCGGACCGTTTTGATTTTTTGGCTAATTGATATCAGTTTTGAATACCACGCCTCTCATTGCGGCATAGTAAATTAGGCCATTTTGGCCATTTTTGAAAGGCTCTAGCGCCTTAAAAAACAAAAATATCAAAAAAAGCAAAACGGTCCGACACAGATATTGACAATATTAATCTGTGTTGAAAAAAATATTGCTCTAGCTTCAAAACTCACGGAGGAAACAGTCGAGTACGTTTGTATGGAGAAATGACCACTCCTGTTGGCTCTTAAATAAATTTAATGCAAACGTATAGGAGCGGCCTTAGTGCACACTGCTCAAATCACTTGGGAGCTCGACGCCACGCTGCATGCCCCGCCGAACGCTCCGCTTCGAGCGTCCACTCAGGCCTTACACTTAGTGTTTTGATTTTTTTTCCATAATAATTAATATGTTAATATATTGCCTACCTTGATGATCACTTTTGACATAATATTTGTAATATATTGTTAGTGCCTAAGTGCGGAGGTTCGATTGAAAACAGAGTAGGGTTGGTATATTGCCTGCAGAATTATTTTTTCAGAAATAAATAATGATGATTATTTTTTTAACGTATTCACTGCCAGGCGGTGTGACCTAGGAACAAATTTGTATGACGGTGGACGCACATGTGCGTCGGGGCAAGTGAATGTGTTAATTACATATACCTACCTAATATGAAAGTACACGCTTATATACATATTATTATTTTCTTGTTTATATGAAATATACTTGCGTAGGAAGAAACATATTACAGGTATTCAACGGTTTATTTTGTTACAAAGCTCCTTTCCTCATATATTACGTTACGAAATTCTCCATCGGCATGTATCGTAAAGGAAAACATGTTTGCTATAACGCAAATACAAATACAAAATCAATAACACCATAAAGCGTGTACTGGATTACATTGTATTGAAATTCTATGCGCACGTAAGTGTATACAGCGGCGTAACAATAGATGGTTCGGCTGGTTTATCGGTACCCTTGACTCATTCAGTTGCGACTGACAAAACATTGGTCCTCGGTTGATTAGGCAGCATTCAGCAGGGAGACTCCGCCGCTCGTCTAATCAAGCGTATTCGACTAATAGCTTTATGGCAGAGTCACTGACTGTCACGTGCAATGTTAATGCTGCAAATCTTCACGATTTATAATGTCTTAACATGGATATAATTGTATACATATGGGATAGTTGAGAAAATATTGATATTACTGCAAATTCAGATTTTTATTTTGAAATTTTAGAAAGTTTATAATCTTACAACAACGAATAAAATATCATGTGTTAAATATATTAAAAATGGGTCACTCACGTATTTTAGATCGAAAACGACAGACATGTTTAATTTTGTACCGAGTAGTGTTATCAGGAGCTTTCAAATCTTCTATATATATAAATGCAAGTGTCCTGACTGACTGACTGACTGATTCATCAACGCAGAGCCGAAACTACAAAAGATAGAAAGTTGAAATTTGCGCACTAGGGTCCCGATTTGGATTTTGTAATAGACATTTATTAGATATCTTTTAGACATCGCCAAGATAAGATAACGATATGTTTAAGATCTAACCTGTCAAATTTGACATTTCCGCGATTCTGGAGATACTCTTGAACGATTTCCACAAGATATTACTTAGAGATCGAATTCACATCTAATAGATATCTAACACGATCTATCGTAAAAGTGACATTGGTTGCACGAATTGCGCTGCAAAAGAGAACTAGTTGAAATCTAAACTATAACGTATCTAGAATGGATCTAGTGCGTGTCGTCTCTTGTGAATATTTTGAAGTTCGAATACGGCAGACTGAATGTCACGTGCAATGTTAATCCTGCAAATCTTCACGATTTCTAATGTCTTAACATGGATATAATTGTATACATATGGGATAGCTGAGAAAATATTAATATAGGTACTGCAAATTCAAATTTTTATTTTGAAATTTTAGGTCGACAACGACAGACATGTTTCACTTTGTACCGAGTAGTGTCATCAGGAGCTTTCAAATGTTTTATACGAGGAAGTGCTGAATTAAATACGTACGTAACGTGTACGTATGTAAGTTTATGTGTGTATATTGACCATTTAATCTGTATAAAAATGTTGATTCATTCTGTAATGATTACCTGTTCCAACATTATAGATAATACATGAGATTTTATTTGCTCGTTTGCATTGCCTTCACAAACATTTTGTACTCAAAAGCCCAGTAAAAAATTAAAAACTTCCTCTTTTTTTTCCACAAAACATGAAAACTAAAACATTTTATTTGGTCCCGATCGAAACGAACATCAAATAAAACCAAACAAACATGTATGTATCTCCCATCAAAGCGATTTTTAGTTTCAGGCTCACGTTTTTCCCGAATATGACATCATACGCGAAGTACATGACAAACTACGTGACTTAAACGAGGACTGAAACAAGCCGACATTTTTAATGGAAAAAAGGATTAAACTATTGATTTTTTTAAGTAATTATTTATTGTCACGGGTCATAAAAAACTTCTCAAGACTCGTACATAACAACATGCTGTGCGCACTTCCATCAAAACTTATTAATGTATTCGGCTTTCAATATAGTTAAGTATTACATTCTGAATGGCTCAGGAAATATAAATATCTTCATTATACCCACATATCATTTCAAAAGCGGCTGAGAACGAATGTTTGAAAAAACATTGTCAGATTGTAAAAACTTCTTTACGTGAACCGCGTCTTACCTACTTAAATAATAAAGTAATCAATATAATTATATTCGAAATACATAACTTTACTCGAAATAGTTACCTAATTTTAAAACCACCGGTTAAATAAAATACGAGTAGGTGTGAAATCAAACATATTATTCTCTTGGTAATGACTAAAAATAAAAAAACGTTATCGAGTTCCTGGCGCTAAATGAATTCACGATTTTGAAATCGAAAGTGACAAATTCGCAAAACGTGAGGAATTGTTGGAGTATTTCGATTGGAGCATTCTGTGTGAACCGGCCCATCTGTATGCCAATTCACGGCCTGGCTAGTACCTATACATTACGGTTGCATTCAACGAATTGATAATAAGTTATAAGATATTATTTGTGTAGTTGCTTGCTCACCTTTAAAAACATTGCAAAATATTTATATTTAAAAGGCGAACCTAGAATATATGTCTAAATTATTTGGTTTAAAAAGTTCTCTCATTCGTTTATTTATTATAATTTAATGTTAAAACGCGGTTCATATACCTATTATTAGTTGTGGAGGTGCAAAGGGAGTCTGATTCTGGCTAGTCACCGATGTGGACAGGCGTTTTCAGCATCATGTTGACGCTAAACTGGTTTGCCGCATTATTTATTAGATTTATTATAGATAAATTATAAGCATTCATTCAGGTAAAAAATAAAAAATAGTAAAGTCCATCCGTAGTTCGTGATTAGCAACGCATGTTTAGTCAAGAGGACATAAAAGCCAATCAGCCAGCCTATTATGGATAGCTTTATCCATCTTTATCCACGTGATAAAATAACTGTCACTGTTTAACACCGTGGGAAAGAAAGTGACGGACACCGTTTTATCACGCTGTCACGTAGACAAGAACGACCATCATATCCGTACAGGTACAGGTTTTGTCATCTACTTACAAATCCGCAACAGGCTTTGTCAATATTAACCATGCTATATTATAAGTAATATTAAATATTATTAGAATAGTAAATTTAAATTAGCTTAGTTTATTTTTTGAACTTGTTTTTTTGTGGCAATAAAGCATTTTGATTCATATCATTTATTCAGTATGAACTGCTAATTAGGACATTACTCGTAGTCGTACCTACAGTCTTAGTTCATCCACTTAAAGTCAATAATCATTAAGTGGTAGGTATAATTTGCACCGATTTAAACGTTAGTTACCTATACTGTAACAACATATTTTCCAACAAAGACTTATCGTTTTGCTATCCGGGTCATTAATTCTCCATTGTTTTATTTAGCACTTACACTTTGCTGGGTTTCACAAGACTTAAAGCGTCTCGGAACTAACTAGCTTAGCTTAGCTTAGCTTATTTTTTTTTCGAAGCACGACAATGTAAGTAGAACGGTAAAATTTAATAAGAATTACATCAGGTTATACCGATTCTAAACAAGTATGTTAAAAATCAGATTTAAATAAGTAGCCGTGGAACTTAAAAACATAATTTTGACAATTACCTGTTCATAGAAAATAAACATAGGTATACATACATACATACATGTATAAATAAAATAAAAAACACTCTTTCATTGCGTGAGGTAGCCTAGCCTTCTTTTTAAGTATAAATTCTTATTAAATGCTTTATCAGGTGTAGTGAGAGAGCTACATCTTATAACATTTTATAACAGCCAATCTGGTGCTGGTGCTCCCATTAGTTTTTCCGTGTACTAAAAATAATTATATTGATAAAGAATTAGCCTAAAGCATTAAAGTACTCTCCTCAAACTTTCTTTGTACACACCGCCAAAATTTATCCCGTATTTGCTTAAATCAAAAATACTCATCTCTGTAGACACTTCTTCAAGCGCAGAGGGAGAGAATTCTATGTTTTTGTAGCATTTAATCTCGCCGTGGGCGGTGGGGCCGCCCCCCGCCGTTGCTTAGCGATTAAACTCGTCTATACGAGATCGATGGCCCACTGGCAATGTTTGTGTTTTCTTCTTACAATCGACAGTTGTTAGATGATTCTCACCTGTATTGTTAAGCTATTATTTTAAGGTAGTAAAGTAACCATCTTCTTCTGTCATCAACACGCCATTGGTTCTGTGGAAGGAGGCTACTTTAACCTTTATTTTTTATTTAATTAGGTACTCAAGTCTAAGTTTTATATTAAAGGAAAAAATGGAAAAAGTAACGCTTCCGGCAGGACTTGAACCCGCATCCTCTGCAATCCGTGTGTTGCTCTTAACCAACACACAGACGCAACACAGACGCATCTGCAGACGTATCTGCTTGTAAAAAAATTGACTCAAGTCTAAGTGATTTTTTCTTTCTCGCTCTTTTATGCTACCCACAAATACTCGTAAATATAGGAATGTAAATAGTATCTACTTACGAGTATGTATGTATGTATTACATATATTATTATTTTAATTCTTTGGTAAAGTAAAATTTTCCTATTCAATTTAGCTACAAGTTTCAAAGGTAAAAATTAGGTAGGTACTTCTCAGAAAAAGTCCAGTTAATTACTAGTATTTGTTCCAGTTACATTCGCAGAGCGCGCTGCACCAATGAACAGTACTAACTTGCTAAAAATTAAGTTAAAGTTGGCTTAGTTTCAGTGCATCTGCAACGGTAAATACAGAAAGTAATCGGATGAAGTCAAAGCCGTTCCCGCTTGTTTGCAGCCCGCTAAACCGTTTTTACTTATATCAATATTGAACTTCTGGCAGAATTTTTAGTTTATATCTGAATTCTGGAATCGTTGGAACTTTAGGTACACCCCGCTGCAAAAGTGCATGGCCACTTTGTGAGTGTATTCTATTCATAATGTGTCCATGTAATTTTGCAGCTCGCTGTAGAATAGAATAGAATAGAATAGAATATAATTTATTCGTAAGCACAGACAATACATAATATAAAAGAAACACAAAATAAGATTAAAGTGCCACGAAATGGCCTCATCTCAGCATGTTGCTGGTGGCTTCCAGCGCTGGTCTTCCGATGAGACCATCAAGTGAGAAGAATCACGGAGGGTAACAGACAAGAAGAAAAAGACATCAAATAACGTAAAGTGAACAAATAGTAAAATAAAAGTTACACAGAAGGAAGATACAACATAACGACTATATTAAATTAAATTAAGACTAATTTATACATATAAAACAACATTAAAACAAGCATCGACTCGCAACACTGTATTGATCTGGTCCAACCATACCTTGGATGTACATTACAGCTGCATATGCAGCTAGCGCCAACGGTGGCTACACTAACTAAAAAAAAAAAAAAAAAAAAAGGCAATGACAGACCAGACAATATCGACAATGACGTATTGAATATCGAGCGTTCATGAAATCAATTTTATAAGATTAGTTTAACAAGACAGCATCGTAGGATTTGTAGGTAAACGAATACTAACATAATAATACTCTACTAAGTATGGCGTATCAGGAATAATGAACTCTTGCCAGGCTGAAGGAACAAAACACTTGTGGTAAGCATAAGTAAAAGTACTTACAAACTACAGGCAGCTCGTATCAAGTCTGTAGGCTTCCTGGTTAAGTTGGTGATTAAATAAATACTGTTTAAGCTTTGACTTAAAACTATGAATACTTTGCAGGTTTCTCAATGGCGGAGGTATATTATTCCAAACCTTCGACGCGGCGTAGCTGAAACTACCACGAAAAGCTGCTGTGGCATGGCGCGGCGTCAACAATTGAATCCCACAGTTACGGCGTTCGCGGAGTTTAATACAAGATAGCTTATTGAAGAGATATGGGGGCGTTCTATACTTCAGCACACCAAAGAGCAAACAGGCCAGATGAAGTTTACGACGGTGTTGCATTTTGAGGATCATATGACTATTCAGAAACGGAGTCACGTGGGCTCTCAACGGGATATTGAAACAGAAGCGAGCACAGGCATTTTGAACACGTTGAATGAGTCTCTTTGTTTTAGCAAGAAGTCTAGGCCCAAACACTACATCCACATAATTTAATTTTGATAGGACAAGTGATTCAGCTAGTTCACATCGCAGGTTTTCGCTTAAATATGGCCGAATTTTATATAAAACCTTAAGCTTGTAAAAACAACTCCTAATGGCTTCAGAGATATGCTTCTCATAACGTAGTCCACAATCCATTATGAGACCTAAATTACGCGCCTCATACACTCTCTCAACCGGTGTGTTCATTAACATAACATCCGCTGTACTGTACTTGTAACACACTATTTGCCAGTCTGTAGTCGTCAAAATATTATACTTGCATGCAATAAACTGCCGTATTCAAACTTCAAGATATTCACAAGAGACGACACGTACTATATCCATTCTAGATACGTTATAGTTTAGATTTCAACTACTTCTCTTTTGCAGCTCAATTCGGGCAACCAATGTCACTTTTACGTTAGATAGAGTTAGATATCTATTAAATGTGAATTGGATCTCTAAGTCATATCTTGTGGAAATCGTTCAAGAGTATCTCCAGAATCGCGGAAATGTCAAATTTGACAGGTTAGATCCTAAAAATATCGTTATCGTATCTTGGTGATGTCTAAAAGATATCTTATAGATATCTATTTCAAAATCCGAATCGGGCCCAGAGTCCCTATTAATACTTAAGGCAGGGCACTTTGCTTTATGAAATAATTATATTCCTCTTCTTGGTCCTGGGGTAATTTTTGTACCACATTGCGCGTTTGTGGGTTGTCTTAGTAAAATAGTTAAAGGATTCACTCGTTATAACTGAGTAGTTACACTACTAGTTCACTGGGTGCTGAGCGTAGGTAGGTATATGTTATATGCATGTGTATCAAATGGTTAAAGCACGCACGATACGTTATAGAAATAAATAAATAAACTATTATTTTTAACCATTTTTATCATTCGTGGATTAAATAAGTAATAATCTTGAGCTCGATTTTTGAACCACGTATGATATGTTCACGCAGGATTATGTGGCAACCCTTTGTGCATCTAAAGCTACTTTTTATGATTACAATGGTCACATTATTTACACACATACGTTCATATTTTATGTAGTAACTTTATTTTCGTTACAAACTCAAACTATTCATAGCAATAACCTGTGAAAAATAAAATCCTTAAATAATCGTGTGATGTGTGACAACATTTTATACTACTCTATGTTACGTGAACCGTAAATCAGATACACCTAATCTAAAACAAGCGTCGTAGATTTACTTAGGTACTCCTATAGTAGGGAAGCGCCCTTGTGGGGGGCTCCTCGTCACGCACCTTCGGTGAGCGTAAACAAAAAACCACAAACTCGATATCTGGCCGATGTTTGCTTATCTTGTGTTTGTAAACTTATTGAATGAGCGCACGGCACAGACGCTCGCATGCAAACATGCTAATTCGCTTAAGTTCCTCGCATCGCTGTTTGCCTTAAGTCTCCGGCAAACGAGAACTTTACCGTACAATATGTAAAGACGTTCCATAGACCATAGAATTTGTTCTAGTTTGTTTAAATTATACCACAGTATTAAATGCGTTAATTAGCTTTGTCCTCTTTCACGTGTAGTTATCCTTAATGGTAAGGGCCGTGACACCTGTTAATACGTTCTCCTGTACTATCTCCTTCCAATTTGGAAATGCTAGCTTTCTCTTATATATGTAGTTAAAGAATTCCCGTCAGAAAGATTGGTAGGAAAAACGCAATGAAATACGCAAATAATGCAATGATAGTTTTAATTTTAATGAGGTTTATCCATTTCATTTAACAATTTGTCATTTAAAGATTTATTCTTATATCACTGAAATATAATTTAGTTATAAGTACGGCTGAAAACCTTCTGCTGAGGATTATTGCTGAGTGGCTAACGGCTACTTTACTGACCTTAAATGTAAGCACTTTTTTTTACTTATTTACCTACCTCAGCTACCCAGCCCTCAGTCTTGACTACCTACATCAATAATGTAACCCAGAACTTATAAGCACCACCATGTCTGTATTGTCTGTGTAGGTGCATAATAGCTATGCTTCTTGTAAGAATACTCTACGACGCGCCCTACAAAAAATGACGTACGATGATACAGAGAACTTACTAATAGTCGTAAAATGATTACCTAATGCCTACTGTATTCTGATATTTAATACTTAAGAACCTACTTTTTTGTTTAGGTAATAAGACTTATATTGTGTACATACTACTTGTAGTTTATAATTAAGTGAATAATTAATAAATAATTAATATTGTCCTTCGCTGCCTGAAACACAGGGAATCCTAGTTCAGGCATTTGTAAATCACTTGTCTTTATAAATTCTTAGTCTTTAAGAGCAACCACTGTACTATACTTTTCTCAATAAATTATTTGTATTTGTAAAAAAAAAAAATATTATTATTATTGAATCAAGCATGCTGGTAGTTATTTCCACTTGGCTAAAATTGTATAACAGAAATAACAAAATTACTGATATCTATAAATTAACACTAAAATAATCTGAATCAAAACGTAATGATGAACCTAATAACGTACGATAATGTCCCGTTTATCTCACAGCATATAAATACTTTCTCAAAGGTGAAAATGAATATTTTATAATTAATAGTATAATTTTACAATTTATCTACAACATTAGGTACAAAAATTCATTGAATTAATATTAGAAGATTATGGATAAAAAAAATAAAATTTCTTAACTCAACTTTTTACCACATTTTATATTTGGAACATCAAATCAATAGGTATGGAGTACAGTTTCTGGATGGCGTGGCGCGGACTTCGTACAAGTGTTTACAGGGACAAGTTTACTGGTCCAGTGTGCTTGTTCCACTACATTTAACAAATGAAAGGGTAGCTTTCGAAACTTGCCCCAAGAATAAAGCGTGCACTTTTATATACCTACGATCGTTTTGTACCATCGAGTAGTGTTGTAAATGTTGTTTTCTTATTCAGTATTGAGGTGTATTTCCTGTATAGTTGAAATACAAAAAGTTATTATTATTAATATAAAAATGCGCTCTATTGGTCAATTAGTCACCTGAAAAATCGTACAAGAACAAAAAGGTATTGAAATTTTAATACGTTCTGTTATCAGTTCCACTCGAATAAGTTGCTTCAATGTCCCTTTCAATTACAACAGCCTTCAAAGATAGGTAAATGAAAAGCGGGCTCTGGTTTTAAGACGGTCCCGTGGGATTGAAAAGGGACCCTTCTGCTCCGGTGACAAGGCTGCCTCATTCAGGATAGATGATGGAATATCGGTGTACCCTGGTATTGGGAATTATTTCCCGTAAAGTACGGTCCTGTTTTTGACAGAAATAGGGCAAGGTAATTTACAACGCAACTTTCCTTTAAGGATCGCTGCCCCAGATGTGGTTTAGTTCAAATTGTATGGCATTAGTGGTTTAGTTAGTCGGACTAGTTGTGACCTTTAAACAATACACGAGTATTAAGAAAGAAGATTTCAGATAAATATCGCAAAAATGGTTTAAAACACATTAAGTACGAGTGAACAGTAAATAAAACATTGTATACCTACAATATAAAAATAGCAAAAGAAAGACTTTGATCATTGGCTTCGAGGGTAAATGGTAAACTTTTTACATAAAAAGTTTAAGTATGTTGAAGAGGCAACTGGAAGTCAGCAGTGAAAGGATGACGGTTCAAAAGCCGGCTTTGGCCCCACGACAAAGACGACAAATTTCCTCGCCATTCACACGGAAGGGTGCCCGTGGTCGCTGTATTGAAAGCTACGCTATTGGAAATTATTTTCTCGAAAGTGAATTTCTGCTTTAGACGTAAATAGGTCGCGGTATTTTATAGTGGCTACAGTTTTTACAACGTTCTTTTTACCTTTTGTAGTGGGTCCTAGTCGAGAGAACGCTGATTAATGAGGTGTAATAGACGCTCCGCTTGGTTGTGAAAGGAAATTGAGATTTCATTTCCGCATCGGTAACAAAGACACGACAGTAAACGCGTGTTACATATCACTTTATGGTCTTTCGTCTGCTGCGATGAGAAATGACGTTGAGCAAAACGACTAGACAGAAACAACTGGTGTAAGTTCGAACATTTCTTGTTGCAATTTTTACCGTGTTTCGAACAGTCTATACGTAGTCGCTCAGAGTCTGTGCCTCTGACATCTGCTCTTTTATTTCCCAGGACGCCGTATTTTCTTTTACGTTTTCATCCATTGTTTTGTATCGAAGTTTCTTGTTATTCTTTGTAAGCGGTTGTCGGGACATGTGAGTATAAAGAAGTAAATATACGATCGCTTTAAGCTCGTTAAAATATTGCTTTCTATATAAACTTTGTACCTATGATCGTCATATAATAGGTATAAGTAACGCTATCATCGCTTAATACGAACCGACATTTTTACGAACCTTTCGTTATTTCTGCTTAATTTTCCTTAGAAAACATTAACGAATTTGTGCGATTTCAAAGCAGAAAGTCAATATAGGTACATAACTTTTTGTTGGCTTTCAAAGTAATACAAAATTACGTCGATTCTCATTGGATTTGACGCTCAGCAAATTTAAATAAAGTTTTCATTTTCAAAGCCAAAGTCGTAATCGGGATATTAATTATTCAAGAAAAAATCGGCAAATCTCGCGTCATTTGCTTTGATCAAATAATAATTTTTATTTAAATTATTTTATATGTGCATTTTTCATAAATTAAAGTAGCTACATTAGTCGTCGTACTTTTCTTTTATGAGTAGGAATTAAGTAACAAGACAAGTGAGTAAATAATATCTTCAAGCCCGTAAATTAACACATAGAAGAGAGTAAGTATGAGTCGGCTGGCTCGCATGTTTGTATTTAATTTGCAATTGTAAATAAAATCGTGGGTCTACAAGTGGGAGCGCTCTAGGAGACGGTGACCATTCCCATGCCGGGAATTCTAATGCTGCATTAAACTTATTCGCCCGTTGTATAACGTCAAGTGTATGGCACTTTATTTTCGATTTATTTACTCATAATGAGGCAACAACTTAAACTTATAGAAATAGGTACTAAGCAGCGAGTTGTATTTGTGCTACAATCATGTACTTACATAAATTATTAAGAGGCCACATTTAAGATGAAATACATTGTCAAATTGTTATCTCTGACCAAAGTCTGAGGGGTGAATATGTAGGTTATAGGTACTTAACAACTTTTATTATGGGGCCTAACGCGAAAAAAAAACTGCTGTCTCATACATTTCGGTGAATCAGAGTAAGTAATGTTTTCTATAGAACAGCTGATTTTTTCTTATATTGTGATGCTAAACATAAAAACATTTAATCATGAGTAAACTTATAACTAATAAAAAACAATAAAAGTACAGGCTTCGTTAATAGGTAAACATTTTTTTTGGGAAATTAGTAAGCATATTGGATGTCTAAAACTCCTAAATACCATAGACAAGTAAATTATAATCCTCGCACACAAATACTCGCTTTATTTAGGTTTGTAGTGCATGGCCTGAGGTTACCCACAACGAGTTCTCAATGCATTTATTATATTAAAACAAAATGAAAAGGTACCTTCCAGAAAGAATGCGCAATGGCAAGATACGGTAGTACATTTTAAAGTTTTCCTTTCTTCGAGCAGTTTAAATGGAAGGTATCCGAACCCCTTGTGGCCATTAATCCATCATTGTGTTGAGCTACTTGAGCTCCGGCGGCTTGTACTTGTCTTTTTACATCTTCCCTCGTTCTTCTTATATCACGAAAAGTATACTTTTTTTTTTCAAATATTGTTTCTTTCAGTCGCAGGAAAATTTAATTTTGATCTGCGGGCTCAGCACGGTTCCATTTTTATCGGCTATCACTAAGCCCGTCACTTTCGCACTTACATACTTGTTAGAACGTGACAGGCATGGTGATAAATGATAAAAATGCGACCGTGCTATGCAGATGGTGAAAATATAAGAGTTTTAACAATAAATTCCGCTACATAGTTAATAAAGTAATCATTTAAAAATAAACAAAAGATAAGGCAAAACTTAACATTTCAGCGAAGAACGGTACCGTGGTTAATAGCGCGGAACTACCGGCGTTTTATTAGCGTTCCGTTCCACGCAAACCGTGGACCAGTCTCGATCCATACCTACTTTGTTACTGCCTCCTTGAAATGGAACAAACCTTTACCGCGTGGAATTTTATGACCACATAAAATTTCACTTTACATTACGATCCCAATTTTTGTATTTTACATATGTCTTCCGAACAAGCGGGCCGTGTCAATCATAAATCTCGATGATCTCAGACAGACAGACAGACAGAGTGTTAAGTTGATTTTGATTACCTATACACGCATCTATACATGCATACCTACTGCATACCTACATGTACATATGATGAGATGACCCGCCGCTGTTTTAGTTGCAATAAATAGTCATAAGCGTATGGACCTGTTTTAATTTCTTCTAACACCTCCACTCCAAAATGAACCTTAACGACTTAACACAGAGTTACTTTCGCATTTATAATATAATATATTATAAGGTATTCGTCTTGTTTATCTAATAATCCATTGATTTTGCTAATTGTTTCGTGATCAAGCGCCGTGTATATCTATTTAAATACTAAGTATAGCTTATACGATGATTAAGTAGATTAGATTAATTCCACTTAATGATCGGCTCACAATGAGACAAAAGTGTCTTTGATTCATGTCACTTTCAAGCATTGTAGGACGTAATCCATTGGTTGTTTGATCGTCGATGGATCACTCCGTAATGAAGAGACTGTCGGGATTTAAATTACCCCACGAATCAGAACCATTGCCAGTGAACGCAATCACCGATTGCTGATGAGGACTGTTCTGCACGAATGTGGAGTTTCGGCTATTGTGACAGGGAAATAAATATATTGCCGAAGAAAGATATAGTAAAATCGTTGTAAAATATGTATAAGTCACTTTCCAAATGCATTACCTAAAATAAGTCGATATAAATGACTCTGTATGTCATAGTAGCATCTGGGCTCCTGATCGATGGTCAGGGCATATTCCACTTACCTACATTCACACTTTTTGAAGTAATCAAGTTACGAAAGGTTTACTTTTAAGGTATTAATTTTATCATTTTTGTTTTTTGTTTGTGTGTTTTATGTATTTATGATTAATAAATAATTTACATAGTTACGAAAGCTAGGTTAGCACAACAATTAAGGACACGAAATCGATGATTTCTCCGAATCCATTAAATTTTACATAATGCATAATGGTCAAGTCGTTATCGTATAAGGTCCTCTATAATTATTAGCATTCGATTGATCAAATTTAAAGTAACAAGATTTTTTTTTTTTCATTTAAAGCACTTTAAATTAAAGTTGGCCATTAAGTATACTCCTATGAAGCATTATTTATTCGAATTGAAATTAACTACTTTTCAACCAAGTTTTTAACAAATCGTACAAAAGAATTCGCAGACTCGCAGGCAGGTGGTAAAAGTTTTCCGTTGCGCTCCATTGCGCAGCGCGTTCCAACTTGAAACAAAATTACTTTTTTATTTAAATTATGCTATTCGTAACAAGCTCTAACGATTGTTTAAGCATTATTTTCTAAAAAAACATGTCATTCACAGCAGGCTTTAACGGTAAGTTAAATAAAAACGGAAACGGAATTCGCTGGCAGGGATAAATCCTGGCGTATCTGAAGGCTTTGAAATCACGGCGAGCCTTGCCAGATCCCAGGGTTGCCAACTTTACGAAAAACTTTCGGGAAGTCTTTACAGAGTGCGATTTAAAGGATTATAAATTACCGGCGGCGCTGAAGGGAACTTAATTACGAAGTTCTATTTTTGTTGTTTATTTTATGTATAGGTACTGTGTGGGTAAGGTCACTGGCAGCTAAACGGTATAATAATTTCATCGACATTTTTGAGTTAATTATTTTTTGCTTAACTTAATTTGTCGTTGGTAACCCTAGAAACGTGGCTCGCGACAAGTTTATTTATTATTTGACAAATCTTGTAATTAAACTCGATCCCTTTTAAGTGACTGCTTGGGTCTAACATGGCGACTTAAGTTTATTAAACTGCAGTAAATCCAATTGTTTTAGCTTAATTAAGTAAGTGTGCTGGTGTTTGTAGCGTGGATTTTGTCATTCATGAGCATTTCTCAAATAATACCAGATTTTCTTACACGTTTGGTAACAAAAAAGGAATGTTTCATACAAACTTTCTTGGACATTTTGGGAAATATGGTGGAAATTGCTCAGCTTCATGTACTTTACCAGCATACCAATTTTTATAGAAATCTAAGATGTGATCGAAAGTTTCGAAGTGTTTTTTTGAGAAATGCTCTCATATGGATTTAAATATTTACTTATTAAATATAATTTTTTTGCAGGCAACTAAGGTAGGCAATACCTATACATACCTTACAAACTATAACATACATACAATATTAAAAACCCAAAATCTAAATAAAAATTCATTTTTCTCAAAAATGGACGGCAAAATCGACGTTGCCGGTTAAAAAATAGGTCGCGAAGTGCGTAGTTTATGGCCATTCAAAAAATTAAAAAGTTAAAAACATTGCAGTCGCGATTTCGGGACTGCAATGTTGCATACAAATTCCATTATTTAACGAGTTCCAAACTTTTTAAAACTTTAAATGGCCATATCAAATGAAGGCAAGGCATAGGTCCATTAAACAGCCAAACAGATGATCAGCACTTATTATTATAATGTTGGTACCGCGACTATTTAGGTGTCTCAAGTACGTTGGCGTATTTTCAGCAGAAAAATACACTTCTTTTTTTTTAAGGCGACAAGCAAATCTTTTTAATGGTTACTTTTTTCTGTGAAAATTAGAACGTTGCTTTTGTAAAATATTTCTATTTCTTGCACCATTTTTGAGAAAAGCACTATATATGACTCGGCTGGAAGGCTACTCCCAAGGTCGTCCGTTTAAAAGGAATCCTCAGCCTGCAAGTAGCTACTTCTGAACCTCGACAATAATGTACTATTGGTGACACAGTTTTCTTGTGCGTCGCCTGTTCCGGTATAGGAATTATGTCGAAGAAGCATGAAAGAGCCAGTTTATGCAAATGTTACTAAAATTTTTTTGGCCTTCTGTAACCTTACATAAGAGTCAATGCCAAAATATATATACTTAGTCTGATCAGCCACTTTAGTCATCAGGAAAAATATATCTTGATGCGATAACCCTGTGTATTCCGTATCTGTAAGATGTACATTTCAACTCATGTGTATTTTACATTGAATCTATTTACAGTGCATCCCACTCTTATAACTTAAGTGTAAGCGAAGTACCCGCATCAAAATGTTTTTCTTTTAAATTTATCTTGTAGTTAGTGTAATTTGTCTTGTATATGTTGTTGATGCAAGATAAATATAATTATCTATTTCAAATATTCCTACAAATTCCCAAGCAGATCCGTATCTTTAAATTCTTGACTACGTTCTTACTTATGGTGCGAGAGGGACGTAGTAAAATATTGAATCAATATCATATCATATCATACTTTTATTGCTAAAATTAGAATACGACTCTACTTTGCGAACACAAAAAAACGTGTTCAATTCAACAAGATATTTGTAAGAAAACGAGTGTATTTTAATTCCATGCATTATATTCATTGCAGACTATTCGAGAACCTCCGCTAAAGTTTGTACCCAACGGTTGCAGGTCAATGATTCAATACTCGGGTGTGTGCACTCGAAACTTTCCCTATAAAGGCTGGGAGATATGTTTTGATATTTATCCGATAACAAGCAAACTTTTGTCCTTCGACGACCATAAAGGCTATAGGGTGTGTCGAAAACTCCACTCCACGTGGTGAGTTCATAATATATGTCGGCGGTTGATGATAAAATAAATCTTTTGTATGAATGAGTAACTATATCATTGAACACAATTTCGAAAGCAGAATATTAGGTGGTTAGTGTTATGTACCGAGAAGCGGATTACCTCGTGTTTCTCAGAATCAAATCATTCTTAAGATACTCGTTAAAGGGAGTAATCGAATCGATTGTAGCTGTGTGCAAGAAAGAAGACTAATAGCGCCATTCGAATCAACCTCTAAGGGCCACCCCACATCTGGCGTCTTTCGGGCGTCGGCGTCGGTCAGCGCTATGGAAAATGACGTTGCTGCGCAGTTGCGTCGACGTTGCGTCGAGCAGGGCCATAGAGTTGTAGACGCCGACGAGACGCCGACGCTCGAAAGACGCTAGGTGTGGGGTGGCCCTAATGGTGCTCCCACACTGGCTGTTTTATAATATCGTGTAACAGGTACACCGTGATAGTATTGAGAGTTTTTCATTATGTTATCCCTGTCACACATTGTTACATAACGTTATATAACAGCTAATGTGGGAGCACCATAAATTAACGCAGGCAATGGGCCCGATTCGGATTTTGTAATAGACATCTATTAGATATCTTTTAGACATCGCCAAGATACGATAACGATATGTTCAAGATCTAACCTGTCAAATTTGACATTTCCGCGATTCTGGAGATACTCTTGAACGATTTCCACAAGATATTAGAGATCTAATTCACATCTAATAGATATCTAACACGATCTATCGTAAAAGTGACATTGGTTGCCTGAATTGCGCAAAAGAGAACTAGTTGAAATCTAAACTATAACGTATCTAGAATGGATCTAGTACGTGTCGTCTCTTGTGAATATCTTGAAGTTCGAATACGGCAGTATATCATTGAACACAATTTCGAAAGCAGAATATTAGGTGGTTTATGTACCGAGAAGCGGATTACCTCGTGTTTCTCAGAATCAAATCATTCTTAAGATACTCGTTAAAGGGAGTAATCGAATTATTATTTTAATCGACTGTAGCTGTGCAAGAAAGGAGACTAACAGCGCCCTTCGAATCAACCTCTAATGGTGCTCCCACACTGGCTGTTTTACAATATCGTGTGACAGGTACACCGTGATAGTACTGAGAGTTTTTCATTATGTTATCTCTGTCACACAGTGTTATATAACGTTATATAACAGTTAATGTGGGAGCACCATAAATTAACGCAGGCTAGTTCACATGTTACGGCATGCTACAGCTACGAAGCCGCTACGTTACGACAGCGTAGCAGCGATTAACTTTCCAAATAATAATTCCTTACTTCTGTTTTGTTTTATTCGTTTCCTCAAAGGTTAACTGGAAGAGATCCCATACAGGGATAAGTTCGCCTTTGTTGTATTTAATTTACTCTGTAACTAATTATGTTTCTCGTGTTTTTATTTCCATTTGCAATAAAGTATATACATACATACATAATTTGTTTGGAATGTGAATCGCTGCTACGCTGACACGTAAAGCGTATTCAGATTTTAGAATGTAATTTTTGTATCATATTTAAAAAAAATCTGGTGTCTCCTTGTGATCTAATAGTAACACTATTTTAAAACAAGCATATTGTGAACGTTTTCAGGGTTCCGTAGTCAACTGCAATATGGATACATAAATCAATCATAGCAACAAAATGGTAGAATAAAAATGACGAGAAAAAAATTTTTTGGGTATCCTACAGTTTTTTTTTTCGTTTTTGTCCTATGATGTGGGGTGTTGTGGGATAGGTTTTTTTAAATGAATGTCTTCAAAAGTATTTTTTATATAGATAATATTTTCGGAAATTATCGCTAAAAAAAGAGGGGGGGGGGGCTCTAACTTTTGAACCATACGTTCAAAAACTATGAGAAAATCGTGCAAGTAAATTAAGCTTATTGATAACTATAGCGAACATGAAAAGTGCAGCAAATACTCCCCTTTGCTTGTTACACACAGGATAAATACCTAGCCTCCTTTGACATGCTCCTGGCCGGTTTATTGATTTCGTTACCTAATCATTTAGAGTCTGTACTGTAAAATAAACAAGCTTGAAGCCGAAGACACGGTACTGTCAAATTACACCAGATTAATTTTGATTCATTTTCTGTAGGTAGCTTCCACCTGTTCTCAATTTAATTACAGCGAAGTTTCGCTGATAAGTAGGCATCTCATTTCACATGATTCCGAGCGCCGAGAGGCATACTAATTAAATTCTTTATATTGGTATAATTAATAAAGGTGATATGTTTCGTGTTTACTTTAGATCTGTTTTGCGTTTATTAAAACGTCAGTTTAATAATGTAAGCGGATATTTTCTTAGACACCCATCGGTTAGCTTTTCCGAAGGACGTAAAATGTTCACACAACCAAATTTCAAGCGTAACAATTCGGAAACTCACCCAAACAAGCCTTGTGTCGATGCAACACGAATATGGCCCCAGGCTTGAGAGCTTACAAAGACCGTAGAGGTCCATTTAATGTAAACTCCGCGCCATATTGGGTGTACAAGTCGCAGTTAGACCACAGATTACGCAAAATAGTTGGGCTATTAGATAAGCAAATGTTACATGTATAGGTACATGGATAGTATATTAGGTGCCTCAGTTACAAATTTAAAGTGCATCATGAGTTACAGCGCTGAAAAAGAATCTACCTAGATAATAATATATTTAGAAAGTCACGAAAATTGTTGTCTATTGAATAATTTTACGGTTTAGACTCACTTGTTTTAAATCACTCGCGCGACATGTTTCGGAGAGCCTAGGTCTCCTTTCTCAAGCACTAACAGTGCGAGCAGCGTTCACGACGGCCGTGTATCGCGTACTGCGGCACGCCGCGCCGAGAAAACCGGTTGGGGGAGGTCTTCCGCTGTCATTGTAGGCGGGCATAGTGGTGTCTTTGGGCTTTGGTCACCTAACACTTGTAGCGATACACAGCACGAACTCACTATGTCCACTACACTGTCACAACACTCACTGGTATTCTGCTGAGGAATCACAGGCTTCCATGCTGGCGGCACAGCCCAGCCGCTATCCCGATTGAAATTAGGACGCCGCCCAATCTCGATCGCTTCACGTATCTTACGTGGTATGTAGCATTTTTCCCGTACCAGTAATCTCGCCTTGTCGAATCGAAGATAGTGCGACGTGCCTGTACCCAGGGCGTGCTCTGCCACTGCGGAGTTGCTGCAGTCCATCTTCTTTACACTCCGTATGTGTTCTACGAGTCTAGTGGACACGTTGCGTCCGGTTTCTCCGATGTAGGACTTACCACAATCGCATGGTATCTCGTAGATGCCCGGGTTACCCAGCGGATCCTTGTCCTTTGGAGAGCGCAGCACACTTCTAATTTTTATATGAGGACGGAAGATTGTCCTAATGCTACACCTCCGGCGTAATAGGCGTCCAATTTCATTTTTCATTTTTTTTTCATTATTCAATGTTAGCATGTCTCACAACAGTTTAAATTCGATTAGTTGTCTATTGTTTAATTAATTACTCAATGCCATCTATGTGTGTGCTTGCAACATTACTTTATCGGAAAACCGGAGGCGTTTGATCAAGCTTATCGGTAATTTAGTTTTTTATATACAGGGTTATTTCCTGTATATAAAAACATTTAGTTATTTCCTGTAACAGGAGCAATAAATTAAACTATAGGCTGTACTTGTACTCCTCAAACTGACCAACATTTGTTCAGCAACTTTTGAAAATAGGTATATAACTCATGTTTTGATTTTTATTACACTTTAAAGTTTATTCTAAGACGCATTGTATTGCAAATTTTGTTATGTTTAAAGCGTGACAAGCAACTTTATTAAATTGTACACCGGGACTTAATTACGCGATTAAGTCCCGGTGTACAATTTAATAATGTGTAAAAATCGTGAAAGTTTAAATCAGCGTACATTGAAGGCAATATTTATTTTGTATGAAAAAGAGGAAGTCTAAAGGATTCATAATTTTTAAAAGTTGCTGAACAAATGTTGGTCAGTTTGAGGAGTACAGCCTTTAATTTAATTTATTGCTCCTGTACAGGAAGCACCCTGTATATATATTTTACATAACTGTTGTGGACAAGCATATATCATGCTTGCACGTTTATTTCGTTTACTTTGCATATTTATTTTGTTTTACTATATTAGAGTCAGCACGACGTCAACTAAAAACGTAACGTTATTTTTTTCTCAAAACTATACAAATTAGTCAAACGAAACCAAAATATTTCGCAGTATTGCAACAAGTTAAACTCGACACTTTTAAATTTTACGCTTCTGGCAGCTGAATAATTTAAGGACCTCTCTGCTTGAGTACTCGGCCAGTTTTTACTTTAACTTTTTCATTCTTATCAAGATCTACCTCTCTCTTCTCGTTAGTTTTTTACTCCCAAATGAAGATACTCTAACGCAATATTTCATATCAAACTTGAAGATTAAAAGTAGGTTCTTTATTCTTCAATAAATTAAATCGTGTTGATGATTGGTTAAATATAAGATTAGGTACATTACCTAGCTAGAGCACATAAGGAGTCATCAAATAATTGCATAAAATCCCAGAACAAAAATGTTTGATTAATTTACTTACATTTACAGGTTTACTCCGATGATCTAAGTATCAGTACCATTACTCGCACTTGACCGGATATCTTTTAATTTAATACACCTTAGGAAAGCGCATAGCGACATCTACCGTCGGAATACTCCACTTCATTCGAGCCTAACAAGTCAAGCTCCTCGAAAAGACATTGATGATTGTATTTAAGTACTATCTTCCAGCTCGTAGTTTATTCAAAACGTATTTACTCAAATTCTAGGTTTCAACAATGGACACGAAAATGTGTTTCATATCTAGATATTTGAAATTCAAATATCCAATCAGCGTTGGCAGTCAATCGGGGTTAGACAGAGCCATACATTCAAACTAGGAGCTATAAAAATGTTGTACGCAATTTAAACTGAAAATTACAAGAATATTCTATTGTTCACATTTTTTAAATTAAATGTTAATGTCAATGTCGGAAATCAAGGCTTTCAACCAGCAGCGGGACACCAAAATAGGCTAGTTAAAAATTACAAGGATCATTAGGCTGAAATGAGGTGATTGTCTCTCAGGATTGGCTAAAGTAAGTTTTAACAGAATATGATACGAGCACAGTTTTAGTGCATAATTGTTTTCCATCGTATCTTCTCGGAAACATTCGTATTTTTTGTCATGTTACTTCAGTCAACCTCAGTAGTTGTTGTACCGAGATTGACTGAAATAGCAAGATACGTTCGTAAGTTTTCGTGAAAATACGATGGAACATGCACTACATTTGTAAGTAATTACTGTTAGGTGATTCAGAGAGAATCATGGTGCGCGTGCATCAGCTTCCACCAACGCGAAACAAAATTAGATTAGGATTAAATAATAGACTAGTAAATATAGACTGACAACTTCCATACAACACCGCATGCCTCATCACTATTGTAGATTAGGCTATTTACTAGTTTTTTTTATTTTAGATTTGTACGTATGAAAACTATTATCTTACTGATTTATAGGTAACGTCGAAAGATAAAATTGGACTTGCCTGAATGCATCTAGTCAGAGGGTGTTTTTATTACATTTTAACTGCACGTTTGTGTATAGAGGTTGATTTACTACTCTCAATATCATTGCTCTCTGGATGCAATTAAGACTAATGAATGTACCCAACAGAATCTTCCGAGTTACAAGTATGTAGATATTTTTATGTGTGCGATCTAGACAAGTCGCATATTTTAACGTATTTAGTGAGAGGAAACAAGAACATAAGATATTATTCTTGGTATTATTTTATAAAAAAACTATATTTTTTTTTCCTTAAATAAATCACTACATAGTATAAAAACAAAGTCGCTTCCCGCTGTCTGTCTGTACTTATGTATGCAATAAGATCTTTAAAACTACGCAACGGATTTTGATGCGGTTGTTTTAATAGATAGAGTGATTTAAAAGGAAGGTTTATGTATAAGTGTGCAGCCGGGGCTGGTCGCTAGTTAATGATAAACAGAGCAGTAGGTATTCATAAGTATAAAGACAATGGCCTTATATCAAGAATTACGCTAGATATGTTATGGTTATGACAGTCGAAGACTCTCACTTCGAAATAATAGAACCAGCACCGCTACATATATGATTCACGGGAGAACAAAGGAAACGTATTTCGGTTGAATGATTTCAGATATATTTTTTCAGCCATTGTGTAGGCACGCTGGTTCATCTTGCTGCGCTTGGCACCTCGTTTGCCCGATAAAAGGTGGAATTCCAAGGCCTAATGACAGAATTCAAGCCTCAGCCTCACCATTAAAGTGAATGGCAGGGCGGCGTCGGCTTTTTTTATCGTAAACGATTTAACGAAAAACTTGGAAAACTTTTTGAAGACATTTTACGACTTCAATGTAATGAAGCAAATTCTGCATGCCTCGGAGTTGTTGACATTGTTCCAGACTTTAAACGGGTCTTTATATTAACTGTTTATGGTTGTTAAATAATATTATATATTGAAAAGACATACATATTTTTTTGTATTAAACATTGATCTTAAGAAGATACCTATAGTTAATTATTGTCACATTAATTAAAAAAGGTTTGGTATACAAAATAAAATAAACGCTTTAGAAAAATTAAAAATAGACCCGTCTATAAATGTGAGTATAAATGTGTTCAAAACGCGAAAGTTTTAAATATTATGTAAATTGAAAAAAAATAAGTCAATAGGTACTGAATTCTCAACAATAAAAATTCTGAAACGTCGTTGTTGCCAATTCACCTAAGCCATTCCATCGCATGCCACGCGAAGTGGCGGGACACATCGCTGGCGCACGTCCAAAGGCTCATCTCGGCCCGGCCTGCCACGGCGCGCCACGGACGACCCGTCCTGCCCCGTCACGTGGGACAGGCCTGTCTCGCTGTCAACTGGACTATATGACTCCAATTTGCTATAAAGCGTGCCCAGTCAGCTTTATATGTATCAACCGACGCGGCGTGTAAAATTTAAGCGCTTTGTTGATGTTTAAGATCAAACCCAAACCCATAAATCTTATTTAAGTACTAA
This sequence comes from Cydia amplana, assembly GCF_948474715.1. Taxonomy (NCBI): domain Eukaryota; kingdom Metazoa; phylum Arthropoda; class Insecta; order Lepidoptera; family Tortricidae; genus Cydia; species Cydia amplana. The sequence goes on from NC_086085.1 coordinate 9,026,028, forward strand.
GTAATTTCGTATTTTAGTAGTTTCCAAAGTTTACGACATGAACGGACAGTAATCCAAATAGAAAATTTGAAAATATTGCTGCCCTTTTGGTTATCTGTCAATAAAAATTAGGTACCTTTACTACTAGGGATTGCTCCCGGTACTGAGTTTGGAATTCCCGGTTCTCGCCATACAAACTCAGTACCGGGAGCAATCCCTATTTACTACTAATAATACCTGTTACACAAATTAATATCTAATATTTAGGTACGGAAAAATAAGCTTTACTTACACTGTATTCAATGTGTTGAATGAAAAAAAAATTTTAATTAACTTTTAATAGGTGGCGAATAACGCTAAATATTATTACCTATATTTAATTTCATTATAAATTTGTTAAAAAATTCTGCGAATTACTGTAATAATACCGAAAACGTCATATTATCAAGCAAAACTCCGCTGAACATTCCCTTGAAATTTAATTAACTGTAACCCCGTCATTCCACACGCCCTAAAATTTATAGCAATATTAAAATAAACGACACAGAAGAGCGGAAAGGGCATGAATCACACCACTTACATAGCCCACCTGCCTTTAACCGTTTTAATATATATTTCAAATAAGATTAGCAGTAAATTGATGAAATACAACGCTGGCCGTTAGTCAAGAATGGCGCCGGTAGCCGAGGTAACGTCAGCGTCTATTGAGGCGAAGAGTTATTGTATTGTCATGTGTTGTATTAACTTATTCTTTAAATTAGCAATGTTACTCTTGTCTCTATATTTTTTTAATCAGTAAGTGGCTCTGTGAGCTGTAGACCTCGTAAGCATTACTTAAAACTTAATAAGTATAAAAACTGAATCGACTACAAAAAAATTATAATCATCGAACCTGCTCACTAAATTTCACGAGAATCGGTTGAGAATTCCGACCTGTAGAGGAGAACATCCGAACATATGAAAGCTGCCCTGCTGAAATGTTTTTCCCAAGCTGAAACGGAGACCTTCGCTAACGCTCGGTCAGTTACCTAATAGTTCGTTCAATACTTACCTACGTGGTTGAAAGTTTATTTTACTATTATACGTTTGGTATATAGATCTCAACTTTAAAATAACGAATGTACCTACTCGAGTTACATGGATAAGTTTTTCAGTTTTAGTTTTTGATACCTACCTACACCTAGTTACCAATTTAAAAATACATACATATTTGTATAGTATAAGTACAGTCAACGAATTTAATTTCACTTAGAATAAATTTAAAAGTGGAAAAATTTAATGTCTTTGGTGAGACTTGAACTCGCGGCCTCTGGAGAGTGAGTGAGTGGGGGGTGGTGAGTGATTCTAAGCTGAATAGGATCGTTCGCAGACGTTTCAGCTTGTAAATTTAAATTTAATTTCAGTATCATTTTGTACTTTGTCGCAGTGACAATCAATATGAAAGTCGCTAGTGACCTCAAACTATTGTCACTGTGACAAGGCACAATCGGTTGCGTCGTTCAAGGAGAGGTTAAAGAAGCCATGGTTATCTGATTTGGCTGTTTAATTTGTCAATATTTCTATTGTATAGGTAGTTGCTTTATATTTTTCTAATTCTTTCCAATTTTTAGTGTATTTTCCCCATTCGTTTTTGTGTAATATATGTATGTTTTTCCTATAAATTTTGTATGTATTTATATCCTTTATCTTTTTGGTACCTTGTTGTACATTTTGCTGCATTCGTCACCCTCTTTTCACTTTCTCCTCTCATCTACTCAAAGGTTAACTGGAAGAGATCCCTCAAAGGGATAAGTTCGCCTTTGTACTTCTCACTACTTGTATGTTATTTTTAATATGTCTTTTTGTACAATAAAGAGTTTACTACTACTACTACTACAAGGTACGAAATGGTACTGAGATTAAAATCCTTGACCGTACCTACTCCCCTAGGTTAGTGAATCAGTTGCAACTATCTACTTAGATGTGTTCTCTGTCACAGGCTGTGCACTGTGCAGATCGATCGGCACGGCAGCATCGTGATAATCGTGATGTGCGAATAAAGGCTACATTTTGCTCGCCTTTAAAGATTTTTGCTCGCTCCGTAAAGACCTTAACTACAGAATTTGCCGACCCTTTGCGTGTTTCTTAGCAATTTGATCGTAACCGCTTTCAGGGAACAAAAGGACAATTCCTAACGCGGATCTTTAATAAAATGTTAACGGCATTTACTATTTATGTTACTTTCAACGACTTATCGATTATAAATATTAGTTAACTTATTATATAATATTGTTTGTTATGATTTTCAAACAATATTTAAGTACTAAATTTGTAAGTAAAGAACCTATCGCCAGTATACCCAACTAGACCTAATCTCCTTTATTTTAAACTAGAGAAAACAATACAAAAAAATGGAAAAAATCAATCGTGCTAATTAAATTGTTGTAATTAAACGATTTACCTGATAACCCCTTGTTATATGCCTACATTCAGTTTAAAAATATAATTAAATTGATAAAACTCGCTTTGGGCGTCGACTTAGGTATATTTATAATGGTATAAATGGTAATAAATGGTTATTATCAAAAATTTCAAGTAACAAAGAGGCCAGTCAGATTAAATTTCCGGCGGGGTCCACTCCAGGCCTAGAATGCCCTTTATTACCCTCTCACAAAAGGCTTTACTGCTGTGCCACTACAATATTACAATCTCATTCATTTCGCGCTTCACGCAACTCTCTTCACTGTTTACTTTTGTCCACTTCCCAAAGAATTTTAACAGTTAACAGTATTTACTCAAATGTTGAATAAAATTGTCTGACTAATATTGACTGATCTCTTTGGGGCATTTTCTTTATTGAAGAATTAGGGTAAATCCACTTTTGAGTTCTGATCGATGAATTGTTTTCCATTGTATACCTTTATCTTGTAGGTATACTCTAGTAACTACCTACTTACTGTTATTTCCAGTTCTAATATAAAATTGAAGGTTTTTTCCTCGTAATTGATTGGTGCTATGGAGGCTTAACATTTTTTCTAGCGATCGAAAAGTATCAATGCTGATTACGCTAATCCTGCAATCAGCTCTAACGACACGCTCGGCCGAGGGGAGGTTTTCTTCCTTTTTGCAGTTAAAATAAGGGCACTGTAAAGTGTCTCCAGATCTCCGATAACTCGTCGCATTACGGGGGACATCTGTGACGTTGCAAAATGCTGCCAAAGGATTATTAGAAATGAACTGGAACTTGAAATCTTCGTTCCAATTAGGAACGATTTACAAAAATAAAATAAATGGAATGAATAGCTTATATGTACCTAATGGAACATATTTTATGTGAATGCTTTTGATATTATAAAGTGTCATTCAATAGAACTTGCTTACTATGTAAACAAAAGTTAGGTACTTAGTAAATTGACATTCAGTGTCAACTTTAGTATGGCGGTTTGTTTACCTACATAGTTAGCAAGTTCTATTGAATGACACTTTAGTGATGAGTTTATGACTATGGTATTATATGAATAAATATATATTTATTAATATAATACCATACCGTTTAATTTGTAAATATCTTTAATTTTTTTATTTACATAAACATTAGAGGCAATATGTTTGTTAAAGTCATAAATATATATTAGAAAGGTTAGAATTACATACGAAAGTCGCATTTCGTGAGTCACAAAATAGTGAACTCTGAAATAAAATTCGGTCTTCACTCCAGTGATTGTGAACAATGCAGTTCAAATGTCCGGTATTGTGGCCCGAGGCGCCACGGACTCTCAGCGAACCTTTAACACTGTCACCTGCAGCAAATTGAATCAGGAGCTATAGGATGCGGGCAAAATAAATATCTGACTCCGCGACAACACCGGCAATTGCGAGAGAATGTGGACGAAATGAAATTTTAGAATTGTGTTTTGGTTTCTTCCGAAAACTACAAACATCACGTGACTAGTAATTTATTAGGGCGAGCGAAGCGAGCCCTATCACTATTCGACAAACTATGCATTCTTGTGGTACACTTTACGGAAAAACTACTGCACTGTTAGGTTTGAGATTTAACATAGTAATTTAAATTCATGTCTAGATGTGTTATCAAACATAAAAATATCATTTTATAAGCCTAAAAAAATAAAATAAAGTAATAACACTTTGTATTACAACTAGTGCCATCTGTTGGCAAAATAATGAATTAACATTGGTGCTAATGTTAATTATTTATTTCTCTAACAGATGGCGTTAGTAGTAAATAAATAAATATTAAACATTCTCATACAAATTGACTAAGCCCCACAGTAAGCTCAAGAAGGCTTGTGTTGTGGGTACTCAGACAACGATACCTATGTGGTGTTTTCAATTTCAATAATGTCGATGGCGCTTACGCCATTAACATCGATGAAATACAAAAGTGGGTTAAAATCGCTTCGCTTGGTTTGATTCCCAATTTAGCAATTAAGTTTCTGTGAATACCTACTAGAACAATCAATCTTGCTGTATATTCACTGCAGAGGTCAATTTACTCGTATGTTTTGTGACACTGATGAACTGATCAGTCATGTTGTATTAGCAAACTTAAATCGGGTATTTTCAGTTCGAGAAACAGTTTTGGCGCCATTCATTTATTACGTAAGACGATTTTGGGGTGGAGGGGGATCGAACAATATCTTATTTTTTCTTATAAGGGGGTGGGAGGGGGTTTTTATAGTTCTTACGTAAGATCACAAAGATGCGATTTTTTTTTAATTTCTATGAAGTTATAACGTTTTCAAATAATAATAATACTTCCACACTATGCTATCAAACACGGTGCAGAGTTAGCGTAAATGAGCTCAAGTACCTTTGTACAGGTACAAATAAACATTCATAAAAATATATTTTTGTAAAATAAACACTAAATCAAACCAAACGTGTACTCATTTTTTGGTCAGGGGTGAGAGGGGGAGGTGGTCATCCTATTCTTATTATTTCTTACATAGGGGAGGGAGGGGGTAAAAACTGGCAAAAATTGTCTTACATAATTAATGAATGGCGCCTTTAGTGTTACTATTGCTTGGAACTGCTAAAATTATAAATAACAGATAAGCATATTAATACAAAGTTAGTCGTTAAGTCGTTAGTTAAGTCGTGTATCGTATCGGCCCTAAGTCACTGAACATAGTTATAGTTCAGTGACTTAGGGCCGATACACGACTGCAACTTGTATGGAAACTGCACGCCGACTGCACGCCAATTGCAACGTCGGCGTGCAGTTCAACAAAATGACCCAGAACCCTGGCAGTTCCTAATGGAACTCAGGTTTGGTGCAACAAAGGCACATTATATTTTAGTCATCCGACTCATCTTGATGAGCACTTAGGAGAGTAGTACCCAAGATAGAGCTGATGCTGAAACCTGACAGTACCTAGTGGAGCTCGGGTTTGGTGCAACATATATAGACACACGCTGTTTTGGATATCCGACTCGTCATGTGATCACTGGGTATACCAGTACCCAAGATAGCTGATGCTGAATCCTGACAGTACCTAGTGGAGCTCGGGTTTTATACAACATAGGCACACGCTGTTTTGGTCATGCAACTTGTTGATGAGTACTCTTAAGAAAGTAGTACCCAAGATAGAGCTGATGCTGAACCTTGGCTGTACTTAGTGGAGCTCGGGTTTTATACAACATAGGCATACGTTGTTTTGGTCATGCAACTTGTTTTGATGAGTACTCTTAGGAAAGTAGTACCCAAGATAGAGCTGATGCTGAACCTTGGCTGTACCTAGTGGAGCTCGGGTTTTATACAACATAGGCACACGCTGTTTTGGTCATGCAACTCGTTTTGATGAGTACTCTTAGGAAAGTAGTACTTGGGTACTACTTGGGTGCTCTATCTTGGGATAGAGCTGATGCTGAACCTTGGCTGTACCTAGTGGAACTCAGGTTTGGTGCAACACAGGCACACGCTGTTTTAGCCAATCGACACGTCTTGATGAGCACTTGGAAGAGCAGTACAGAAGATAGAGCTAATGCTGAACCTTGGCTGTACCTAGTGGAACTCAGGTTTGATGCAACATAGACACACGCTGTTTTGGACATCCGACTCATCATGATGAGTACTTGGGATAGCAGTACCCAAGATAGAGCTGATGCTGAACCCAGGCTGTACCTAGTGGAACTCAGGTTTGGTGCAACATAGGCACACGCTGTTTTGGTGATCTGACACGTCTTAATGAACACTTAATAGAAGAGCAGTACCCAAGATAGAGCTGATGCTGAACCCTGGCTGTACCTAGTGGAACTGTGTTTATGTGCGGAGCAGCGTGATTACCGCCAGTAGGTGTCCAGACGGGATAGTTTTTCGGTCAATTTTGTGGTGTGGACGCAAAAATAAATTCAAGGACATTGGCTGGCTGACCCAACATTATGTAGGAAAGCCAGTTGGCTTCTTTACAAAAAGTAAGTACTGGGCGACCGTGTAGGATGTAATAAGCGCTTAAGAAATTGTATAATTACGTGTGGATGATTTTGTCGTCTGCACACATTTTTAATGGACAAAGTAAAAGCTGTAACAGACAGGCGTACCGGACAGCAACCGGGGCCCGGTTAGTATATTTCTTTCTTGTTCTCACTTATAGCTGCGTCCTTAACGGACTTATTACGTAGGTACCCACTCGATCGAACATGAAACAAGCCTTGGATTGGATCAAATTCGCGGTCCGGTACGTTTAGGTAACTCCGCGAGCCCTTACAAAGCTCTGCTTTTTGCTAGTTATTTTAAACTAAGCCTAATGTAGCCTAAGTAAAGTATAAAAAATAAGAAATCCGATTGTAAGAACATAACTTGTGAAGTATCACTTCGTGATATGATCACTTTTACTGAATGGCCGATGTAATAGGTAATTAAGTAGGTACTAGTGGCGGCGCGTCCATAAAAGCCGATTCCCACCGGCTTGCCTGTTTTTGGACGTTTGAGCAGAGTTGTAAAGGAAATATGTAAGCCAAATTAGCCCCGGCTTGCCTAAGGATATGTTTGACGCGCCGCTACTGTAAAGTCTATTTTTTTATTCGGTAGACTGAAATGACAGTTAATAGTATGAAATGACATTTCATGTTCATACTATTAACTGTCATTTCAGTCTACCGAATAAAAAAATAGACTTTAGGTACATAAATACCTATCACATTGGCTAACGATCAGCTAAGTGCTAAGTGCTAAGTTTTTAAAACATGAATACAGGTACGAGTCTAGTACCTAGTCAATAAACTTAATGGAGGTGGCTCAGGACTCTCAGGAGAGAATTAACTATGATCGAATATGAAGCAGCGTCTAGATTTGAATGCAATACCACGATATTGATACTAAATTATCGGCACTTAGGAGCCAATACCTAGAATTGAGTCGATAAAAGCCGTTAGCCGGCATTTCCCAACTGCAGTCGCTATTCAAATGCGATGTGATTTGGAAGGCGTCCATGGCCGCTCGCGAGCATTACAATCTACCAGTTCCATATGGCACACCCCGCTTGTCTAAATACTTTTAAAACTGACTTAAAATTCGAAGCTATATTAAAATACAAAGGTTCTCGCTTAACTGGGCACGTTATACCTGGGAGAGACCATTGATGAGCCAACTCGCAGTTACGAACCTCAATGAGCGACTATAAAACTCTAAACGAGGCCTTATGGCCGAGAAAAAATACGCTCAGCTTAGCTGAATGGCAGTTTATAGCATCTATATAAATATCTACGAGTAAGGAGATAAGCATCATACTCGTCACTGGTTATCAGTCACAAAAAGACTGGTGAGTGGAGAGGAATAGTATCGACTCCTAGCTGCACGAGTTTCTGAATTACCCGTACTTGTTCTTAAAGATTTTGCATTCCCTGCGTTCCTTTATACTTTTTGTCATAATGATCATTTATCCCAACGCTCATATGCCCGAATTATAATAGTCATTGTACGGGTTATTTTTTTCTTAAATGTATAATATATAAATAAATTAGGGGATATCTTTAGTTTCGTGACGGACGCAGTTCTACTGTTTTTTAACTTGGCCCTTCCTCCTGACTTTCAGTATAGTTTTTTTGTCTTTTAACACGTCCACTGTCCCAACTGTTAACTGTCAACCTTACGGCCTTTTAATAGAGGCTTGCCGTGAGCCATATGTGGGGCACGGGACAGTGAACGTGTTAAATTGAATCATCACTACGCCCCACGAACTCCTTATAACCCACTATCAATCACTAGCCCAGGCAAGAGAACAAGCTACCATGTGGCTAATAACCTTGAGTGTTTATTTTAACAAGCCTACAAATTGTCTCTCTTGTTCTTGGATCGGAGGTTCGTGCAGAGACAAGCGAAGTTCCGAGGCATTAGCTCTAACATGCAGCCCTGTCGTCGGGCGCCGCCGGCATCGTTTTAGTCTCCGCTAAATCATGTTACGTACTCCGAGGATGGAGCTCATTGAGTGAAACATGTTACTTAATTAGGACTTTTAATCTATCCCCTTACAGTGCACACTACGTCAACGTACATTAAACTAATTTCATGGTTTAAGTAACTCACTTATTGTTTACTCGCACTCGCGCGACATATTTAGTCTCTGTTAGTGTTTGAAAATGAAAACCTGGGCTTTCACGATTCACGGGTGCTGCCACATCCTATCTCTCCTTGAATTGAAATTATTTTATTTTAATTATTTTAATGCATCCTGTTCTGAGTAGTATTACATAATTAAAAAATAGTAAAATTGCGATCGTTATCGGTCATGCTTATTTATCATGCTTACCGAGTTAACGGCTGCCATCGTCGCTCGGCCACTGCTACCGCTCTCTACCAACACATTCTGAAACAAGTACAAAAAAACTGTTAAAGAAATAAATAAATAAAATAAATAAATATCAGGGGACATCTTAACAGATCAACCTAACCCCAAACTAAGCAAAGCCAAGTACTTACTATTAGTTATTCTGTGGCAAAGCTTGTACTATGGGTGCTGGGCGACGATATACATACTTATGTATATAGATAAATACATACTTTTATATACATAGAACACCCATGACTCAGGAACAAATATTTGTGTTCATCACACAAATAAATGCCCTTACCGGGATTCGAACCCAGGACCATCGGCTTCACAGGCAGGGTCACTACCCACTAGGCCAGACCGGTCTTTACATCACAATGCTTACTGATTAATATATTATAGTTACGCAATTATCGTGTAGCAGTCATACCATAGGCGGACCTAGCGGTACAGATAGAGCATAAGGCGGCATCCTTGGATCTCATAAATTGATATTTTGGAGTTAACATGTTTTGAAGCCGGTTTGTAACCAGATGCATCGTAAGATTCTATTTACTGCATGTTGCAGGCGTGTGTCTAAATAGAATAGAAGTCCTTCGGTTGCGGCTGATATGATATATATAGTTATATGTAGATATGTTGTATTCATTTGAAGTTTATAGTTTGATTAAAAATGCAATTAATGCCCACGATTGAACTTTTTATAGCATTTTAGCAGTTAAATATTTAAATTGCATCATCATCTTCCTCGCGTTTTCCCGGCATTTTGCCGCGGCTCATGGGAGCCTGGGGTCCGCTTGGCAACTAATCCCAGGAATTGGCGTGGGCACTAGTTTTTACGATAGCGACTGCCATCTGACCTTCCAACCCATAGGGTAAACTAGGCCCTTATTGGGATTAGTCCGGTTTCCTCACGATGTTTTCCTTCACCGAAAAGCGACTGGTAAATATCAAATGATATTTCGTACGTAAGTTCCGAAAAACTTATTGGTACGAGCCGGGGTTTGAACCCGCGACCTCCGGTTTGCAAGTACTATTATAACTATTATAACTTCATAGGTATATAATTTATTATGTTAACCAAAGTTTGGACCGACCGTATGAATGATAATGAACTTCCCTTTGAGAGAGCACTCATTACATGATGCAAGTTTGCGTAATTAACCGCATAAAGTAATAAGAGAAAAACTGTTTACCAAGATTTTAATTCAAATTCAGTCGAGTATGAGAAAACTAAATAGAAGAGATACAGAAAGGTTATTAATTATAACATGTTTCCATTTCTCTAACATGAGGCAGTTATTAAAAAAAAAACTGAAAGTATTATGTTAGGATAAGATAGCAATTTGTTTGCTATCTTTGTACGTACTTATTTCAAAAACATAGTTCATAATAGGTCTTCTGCAAAAAAAGTTGTCTAAGCTTATATAAAGTATGTCCTTGATTTCTAGCTGCTCTTAGCCTAGCTATCTAAATTATAGTTATTTATTCCGTATTTTTAATAGGTAGCCACTGTTTTCATGCCGGACGGCGACTGTGACTTTCTATAAATTTATATAGGCGTTTACGCTGGTTGTTTAGTGATGCTTGGTCTGCTGGCCCTAGTTGCCTATGTTTTGGTCGCCGAGAGACCAAGTCGCTAGCGACTAGTTGACAGTGCGTAACGGCTCTCTTAGGTATGTGTTACTGCTGTCAGTAGCATAGGTAATTAGGTACTTCTGTACAAATAAAAGTAGGTAAGAAAATTACCCAAATTCCAAAATGGATTCATTACCAATAGTAAATTAATAGTCTAAAAGCAATATCGTAAATGTTCCTCAGGCAGGTCGGCCTTGTTGACAACTCATATGTGCTCTGACTCAATGCAATGTATACTGCGTACAATAAATGCCGCATGTAGTATACAATACAACATGACATAAGACCTTAATGAGCCAGACTAGTAGTCTCCGGTCGCGGCTCGACATACAGTATACGGGAATATCAATCTTTCGCAAACAAATGTGCACTCTAATACAATCCCATAGATCAGAAAATCAATCATCGGTCGTCGCAATAAGATACGTCTCGCGACAAAATAGACTGGATGTGTTCACAGTCAGTGGGGCAAACGTCCAAATCCATTAATAAAATTGAATCAGACGGACATTCCGTAGCACAATATGCGCACGTGTGGAAATAAATAAAGTAACTCCGAATGCCGAAAAAGGGTCTACTTGTTGTGGGATTCAGGACAAAAGCTGTGGAGGCTAATTTGAGCGTATGTTTTGATATCTAAAATAATGTCATTACGTTATCGGTAGCGCGTGCATTTCGAATTTGATCTGGATTTGTTATGGATATGATCTGTCAGTATCAAAAGTGATGTTTCTGGTTGAAGTAATGTTAGGTTTGACACTGACAGATCATATCTATTACAAATCCAGATCATAACCTCGAGAATTCATAATAACCTGTTATTATAATCAGACTAAGCAACTTATTGTATTTCACATCCATCTACTGATTATGTATTTATCAAATTATCAGCTTTACATTTTTTATTGACACATAGGTATTTCTTAAGATAATTGATTTATGTAGGTACCTATTAATGGATTTGGAAGAAGTAACAGTAACTACGGGCCTATAAGGAAGACATACCAATGGCGAGGGTGCAATAGAAAGATAACTATTTTTTTTCTTTCTATTACTTCGAAGACATAACAAAGGCAATTAAATTGTTCATAGCATTTAAACTAAAATTCAGACGAGTTATTATTTTAATGAAGTTCATAAAGAATAGTTCAGGGAGAAAGTTATATGAGTAGCATTTTATACTACAAATACCAACCAGGTACATTTTTAATATGTTTTTTTTTAATAAAGACAAGGCATTTGTTGGGGACGTTCATCATTTTTTAGTTCCTTGAAAGAAGCTAATAAAGTGACTGGGAACTGCAGTGCCGGTGAGACACATTTTTACGCCGGCGTAGATTTTATGCAAGGGTGGGTAATTTTAATATCTTGCGTTATAAAGCGTGAAGACCCTCGATTGCATGAACCCCTATTGTTATTAAGTAAAACCTGACAACTGCTTGCCTTTGCTGCAGACAAAGGGTTGCTTTACGCAAGAAGCGTACCTTTTTTAAGTTAAAATATTGTTTAAAATTTTTACGTTATTAATCATGCATAATTTTGTCTCTGCTCCTGTAGATATTATTCCACTACCACCTAGGATAAAAATACATTAATAAAACCATTGCTCTGATATCGCAACGTGCGTAGCGAAAGGCGATCGGGACGGTCAGACCATTACTAAAATTAAATTAGTGGCTGTATCGGACAACAATGGCACTTGCAAACATAAAGCCTTCTCACCCGTAAAAAGAATCTAACTCGGAACAAAATCCATTCCACGAGTGATTCGTTCGGATGAGCGCTAGCTCTCTCTTAAACGAGGTATTTTATAAAGATAGCGATGTTATTCAATTTGTCTGTTAATTTTGAGTCGTAACTTGGAAGGCTGCCCTTTCAATGAATAAGTTTATATGAAGCCGCACCGTATAGAGTATTGCTACTCTGTGATAATACTTTTAATTTAACGGACTCGGCATTCATCGACGCTGTTAAATAGGTGTCACTGTTTTTTGAATTATTTTGACGATCTACCTTACAATTACGTATCGTTACGTACAGATTCATTATGGGAAGGTAGAGTAACACCGGATAGTTCATGTTGAAAATGGGCGTGTATTTAACAAACTATGAGTAATTAGAAGCTTGTAGTACAGTCGGTGCCTCTGCCTCTCAAACAGGTACTGATTTAACACACATGTTAAACGAAGGACAACACGGTCCGCCCTTTTATTTTACTTCATAAAGCGATAAAACAATATTTAGAAAATGAAATAGAGGGCTATCTGGTTTTTCCCGCTATCTGGTTTCACCTCCCTTCCCCCTACAGATTTTAACGCCCAGTCCCATTTTCAAATAAACCATTTTTTTGCCCAAAGAGTAGTACAAAAGCGGCCATAAAACTTGGCAAATAAAAAAGGAGTAAGACAAAGAAACATGTACTCGTAGTAGTTAGTGTCGAGCGGGCGTGAGAGCGCCACCTCGGTACGCTCGTATACCGCCATGGTATGAACGCAGTACAAACCGAGTACACAGCAAAGGCCTTTCTCATTGTTCGTTTTACGCAAACATTGTTTCCCAATTTCCCGGCGTACCGCAGGCAATGTTTCCGTTTACGTTGTGTACCTATTTATACTAACTCGTGTAGGTACCGACATAAAAGTCCTCATTACGAGCCGTAAGGTCGAGTGCTGGCGCCGCGTCAATGGGAGTCTGCTGGAGCCTGTTTATATCACAATAAAACTGTTTTACGAGAACGCGCGCCATTCTCTAACGTACGGGATGCGTAAACTAATTTTTTATTACTCTCCGTAATGATGTTGACGAATACAATCAATTTTGGCAGCCAAGTTTAGGCCTGGTGGTCTATAGACTTAAAAATTGCATCTGGACTGCATATGAGATTTGTATACAGTGAGGATCAACTATATACGAGTATTTATAACGAGTCGTTTTTAAAGAGTTTAGAAAAGTGGTAATATACTAAAAAAATTGTCGCCTACTTAAAACAGTTATCAAAAATCCAGGTACGTACTTTTAGCCGTACAACGTGGGGACTACTAAAGTTTCATAGAACAATATAGAAGTAAATATAAATTAAAAAGCAGTTATTTTTAAATATCTTGTAATTGAAAGTATTAAATCGGTGCCCTCATTTGCTGCGTTGCATCGATCGAGAGCAATCGTGTCGAGTGGAATGGCTCCGTGTCAATCGGCGCAAAAAGCGGTTCGTTTGTTACTCGAGGTCTATGGCGATACGTTCTATGCGACTACAAATTCTGCAGTGACATGTGACGTTACGTTTCTAATAACACAATTCGCTTTAGATGCCAGAATTGCCAATTTAAAAACAAACAACACCAAATAGCATCTATTGCTTTGCTATTTTCGACTTAATTAAAGCGTGCTTAGATTTATAATGAAGGAATTTGATCTTTAACAAAATACATTCTGGTTCAAAAGGTGCGCGTTCAAAATGTGGACAATGTAGTTAAATTTAGTCACTTATTTGAGCTAATTAGTGAAGATTATCTACACGTTATCGCTCCGGCTTTATTTTGACTAATTATGTTTTAGGCTTTTTAAGTCTTGTTTGCATGTTAATATCTATATTTCGATACACATCAATAATGAATAGGTATATGTTTTTGTAAGTCTATATATGCTCCGCCTACGCCAAATTAATGCCTCATGGCCTACTGAGTTTCAAATACAATATGATTAAATAAACACGGTTCAGTTAAATTTTCGTAAGTGTGTATTATGTTGGCTTTTAGTTCGGTAGTGTGTGTTAATAAATAAATGGAGCTTGAGTTATTTTATTCATTGTTTATATTGCTATAAAAATAGGTATTAATATCAGTCAGATAACAAGGGCTCTTAAAATTCGATGGTAGAACCTTCAAAACTAGGTGTAGGTAGTTAACTTTTGTAATTAGCCCGATAATTATAAAATGTATGTACCTACTTACCTGAATATTTATGTGACGTTGCATGAAATATTTTAATACGGCCGAAAACAACTTATTTTATTAAAAAAAATTAAATTAGCATAGCAGGCGTTCATGCCTATACGTTGAAACAAAATTAATATACCTACATAAGAATACTGTTATCAATATTCTGATACAATATTAGAAAACGGTCCATGGTACACTAAAAAGTTTAAATATAGTAAGGATTCTGTTGTCAGTCATTTAATTGACAGTGCCGAAAAAGTTAAAAACTCATTTTATTTAACTTAATATACTGGAGTTATTTATTTTCACATTATTACGATTAATGACCCCAAGTATCAAAGAAATAAAATAATTTTAAGGTTAAAAAACGATGCGATTTATGCGAGACATCTTTTAGGTAAGCATGTTCCATCATCCTAGACTGCATCGGTACTTACCATCAGATGAGATTGTGGTCAAATGCTTTCCCCTTTGCATATATACATTATTGTCATAGCGACGATAACGACCTACTGTGTCGGATGTTTTGATATTAAACGAGTTTCTATGTTAATATTGTATCAACAAAGGGTAAATATATTTTTCTACTCCCGTACTTTTATTTGTCATTTAAAGGGTCGTGCACACACCTTTAAACCCCTATCTTATAGTTGTCAAGTCTTTAGTCTATTCCCCAAAAAAGTATTTGTGCATACACGCAGTATCTTTTTGGCACTTTTACGATACTTCGTGTAATCACCACATAAAAAATATTGTATGAAATACATTGTTGCCAACCTAATTTTAATTGTCATCTTTGACAGATGAGTGAACCATAGACATGTTTTTTTTTAATTTCATTCATTCTTTTCCCGCCCGTACCCTCCATTCTTTCCTACTTCTTGAATGAAAAATATTTGTTAAATGTATAATTTTATTTCAAAGTAAGTGCTTGGTCGTAGAAAAAGTATTGTATGCAACGTTGTTTAACTGAGTCAAAAAATACTCGTGGCATCTTTATTAACAATTTTCGGCTTCGCCTCAAATTGTTACTCACGCCACTCGCCTTTTTTGACCTCTCTTAAACAACGGTTGCATAAAATACTATTAAGTACCTTTCTTTAACGCAAAATCGCGTCGGAACATTATTGAATTGAAGTAAACATTGTACAACTTCAGAGTTGGCCAATAGGTACCTCTTCAGAGAGTTCTCTGTGGTTGGCACAGTTCTATGAATAGGTGGGCGGGGGGCTCGGGCGAACACCCCCCAGTTAATACGTGATGTCTGGAGGTGACGGGGTCGGTGGCTTTTTGCAACAACAAGATTTCTCTAACATAATTATAAGGCCCAACTTGTACTCCGCGCTATACTCGGCTTATCGAGACGTTGCAAATGCTTAAGAGGAAAGGGGCCGCTCGTTTCTCCACACAAACGTAGTCCCCGTTTTCCTCCCTGGATATTTGTCATTATGAAAAATATTTTTACATAATTTAATGTCTATGAAACGTAGCTATGCTCCTACGTTTGACTTTCTTTCGATTTTCGATTATATAGTAAAAATTAGGAGCGATAAACAGATTTCATACAAATGGTTCAATGCTCCTAACTCTTATAATAATTAAAAATTCCAAAAAAATCAAACGTAGGGGGGTATAGCCTGTGGTTCATATACAGAGTGCTTCCTGTAACAGGAGCAATAAATTAAACTGTAGGCTGTACTCCTCAAACTGACCAACATTTGTTCCGCAACTTTTGAAAATAACTCAGGTTTTGATTTTTATTAAACTTTAAAGTTTATTCTAAGACGCAATGTATTGCAAATTTTGTTATGTTTAAAGCGTAACAAGCAACGTCAAACACACTGATGTCAGCGTACATTGAAGGCAATATTTATTTTGTATGAAAAAGAGGAAGTCTAAAGGATTCATAATTTTTAAAAGTTGCTGAACAAATGTTGGTCTATTTGAGGAGTACAGCCTACAGTTTAATTTATTGCTCCGGTTACAGGAAGCACCCTGTACATAAAATTTTATTAAAATATTTTCATTAATGTTAATATCCAGAGAGGAAAATGAGGACTACGTTTGTATGAAAAGGCGATTTCGCGCGGGCCCTCCACTTTCGTCTTAAACTAAACTTGCTTCTCGCTAATCTTTTATTGACAAATTCGACTTAATTGAGATCTTTTAATTGGCTCCAGTTCGAGTTTTAAAGAACAAAATAATAATATACATATATATACAAAATAACTGCGATAGTATTTATAATGCGATTTCTTTGCGAATTTTTGGCGTCCCACATAATACATACCAGTCTATTTTCGCTCGCAATTAGTCCGCCATGGTTCTAAATATATTTCAAGATCGTTAAGGTGGCACCGACATTATGAATAACTATTTTCGCTAAGTGACTTATCTTTTGTCGTTTTCTTTAGTCAAATTAAAATTTGCTTCCGAAGTCTACGCGACATGACGCGACGTAAGTTTTTTGTGCAGATTACGAGTATGCGACTATTTTAATTCAGACAAAAATATTCGAGACATAAGAATGCTGAATATATGTATGCAAACGGATGGGTAATAATAACATCGAACCTTCTGGCACGGCTCATGTACGTATACGTCATTATCTACTCTTCTAGTATTATATCATACATATAATATATTATGGAGTTGTGGACAATTTTGTTGTAAACCTGCCAATTTCGTTTCGGTCAATCTTGGTGATCCTTAGGGTTATTTACATTCGGGTTTAGAATGCAATATGACTTTTTTTAGAAATTATGAGGTAGGTTAATGTTTGTAACGACGATATGGAGAAAGTACCCACATACAAATTAAGTATTTCTCTTATGTGATTAAGAAATAGCCACGGACCTATTTATATGTTTCTTTTCTGTTATGAAACTATAGGTCTATTCTTATTGTCTTTAAAATATGTACCTACATAAACCATGTATGACTGTTTGTTTCTGAAAAAAAAAACCCGAATTAAATTCATAAAACAAGATTTATAGTAAAAGTATTTCATTCACGTGATTATACTTAATTCAGAATTGATTGACAGCTAAAAAATCTGTATGTATGTTATTTATTATACTTAACTTTATATAGACAAGAACAATCCACGGGAAAATAACGATATTGTAATTTATAAAATTTTTAATGTTTGTAAGTAAGTAAATACATATTCTTTATTGCACCAATAATTATAGGTACGTTTTACATACATGTAAAACTACAAATAAATTTTAACGGAAAAACAGAACCAGGTAACCAGGCGGTCTTATCGCTAAAAAGCGATGTCTTCCAGACAACCTTTGGGTAGCAGGAAATATATAGGAAATGTTTGTAATTTGAAAGAAAACTAAATTTATTCAGGACGCTTACAATATCGCTTAAATCTATTATTAAACTGTTTATACGACACTAGGGGGGTACGACACTACACGATTAATATCTATTAAATCTATTATTACACTTTTATTAATACTAAGCATAAACGTCACTAAAAAGATCTCCCCTCAGCTTGGTGTCAAGTTACCTCGAGGTATCTTGGCGCTGTAGGTATCTTACCTCTAGGTATTTGGCAATTAATACATTTCCCACGCGTTCGTGAAAGCGTAAATTGTCAATATGTCCATTAAGTCATTATTATTTCGAACACTAGTAAATAGTAATTAGTGCAATTGGCACTCGTTACCCGTTATTGCTCACGTCCCGATTGTCATCAGTATTGCTAGTACGAGTAAGCTCAATAAGTACATTAAAATACAACTTTATGATGCAATATTAGTACATTAAGAGGAAAGGGGACGGCCGCTTCTCCGTACAAACGTGAGCCTCATTTTCCTCTCTGGATAACTGGAGGACTCTCTTCTGGGTGGAGGCAGTCATGGTAAGGCTACTGGTTACTAAATAATGTTCCTATTGTACAGATGTAAGTAGTGCATAATCCTTTGCCATTGTATTTTCTCGAAATAATTTTATTTTTCTATATAATTTACCTAGGAAACAATAATTTTGTGTGATAAGTACAATATGAAAAGTATTGAAATGTGAATTTCTTTTATTTCTTCAAAGTGGTACATTCTACTTATCACTTCTAACTAAAAGTGAAGTAAGATGTATTCGGTTATTTCCGAATGAACGAATAGTGGCGGATAATTCCGAAAGCTGACTCTTACTACAACGGAATATGAGTGATTTTACAATGATTTTCGGAATTACCCGAATAAACCTTATTTGTCGTTTTACCATCAATATTATTGATCTGCCTGAAACCGGTAAGTCAATCCTACTGAATTCTGAAACAAGTCATATTAGCATAACATACACCAACCCCCGTTTTAATTTCCGTCCCAAAGAAGCCGTGACAAGCTGAGCATGTTAGATCAACTCCACATGTATTTGTAGGAACCGTGAAACGCTCCGGGCTGCCCTTGTTACGTTGTACACCGGTGTTTGCGGTTTACAACTCCGAACACGCGCTCCGATGAGTTCCAGCATCTAATATTGATTAATTGTGTCGAATTTGATGAATTTCTTGATTACAATGCACGGGTTACGAAAATTAATTAAGGATCATTTATAATTTTATATCATACCCTACATATCGTCGGGTGACAAGTAAAAGTCACTAACTAACATCATTGAAATTATTGGACAATAAACCGTGTTACAAGTGTAATAAAGTGCATTGTTACTTTTGATAGTACTTAGTGACTTTTACTTGTCACCCGACGATATATACATATATGTATATAAAGTAATTTTAGATCTTTCAGCTTGGACAAAAATGCTTTCGTTTGTCTGTCCGGTTGTGCTGGGGTCCGATTCGGATTTTAAACTAAGTAGACATCTATTAGATATCTATTATACATCACCAAGTAATGTCAGTGTCAAACAAGTGTCAAAAGTGACGTTTTTGTTTGAAGAAACGTCACTTTTGACAGTTGTTTGACACTGACATACAGTGCCGGCCCGAGCCTTTGATCAGGGTAGAGCGAAATCGGGTTTTGGTTGAAGGCCCTTCGTTGAAGTTTTCAAGCGTATTTTCCACCACTCCCCCCCCCCCCCTCGCCACACTCGCGTCTTTTACTACTTTTTTTTTCTCATTTGTCATTTTGGCGCCCCCCTTGCCATCCGGCGCCTAGAGCGGCCGCTCAACTCGCTCTACCCTAGATCCGGCCCTGCTGACATATACAAGCCGTATCGTTTGGATATCTAATATTTGACGTATCTTAAAGTTCGAATATGGCTGCTGCTCTACCAATTTTCGTGAAATTTGGGGAGCAGGTTCGACAATCACATATATGCATTTGTCAATTCAGATTTTTTTACAAAATTGAAGAGTCGTACGGCTTCGTTCATCTCACAGAACCGGCTTTGTTCAGCTCACAGAGACAATTCAAACTATATTGTGACAAAATTGTATCACATTATGTACCTATATGTGAAGGTATCAAAATTATTTTAAAAGATGTCAGTCGCGTGTGCATTTCGGTCGTACTTGTCCGTGCATATTTTGGCGCGAGCGAGACGAACAGACGAACGGGCGACTGACATCAATAAGATATAATGTTGATGTCATAATGTAAATTTTAATAATTCATAGGAAGTATGAAAACACCGCACCGGTTCCCGGTTGTCACAATTATAATATTTATACCTATTAGGTACTGTCGTAATGTTCCGAGACGTAGGTATTTGCCTAAGGTTTTTTCGGGTAATTCCGGAAATCGGGTAATTCCGAAAATCATTGTAAAATCACTCATATTCCGTTGTAGTAAGAGTCACCTTTCGGAATTATCCGCCACTATTCGTTCATTCGGAAATACCCGAATACACCTTATATATTTTTTTCAATCTACTAAGAATTTATAACAACTTTTGATGCTAACTCTCTGTCATAATCTAGTTTGTGGTAAATTTTCATACTGGATGGCAACTAATTACATAAAACCAAAAAACCCTGAGAACTTGTGTCATAAGTAATCATAATAAATAAACGACTCTAATATTTGCAATTATAACTTGTTTCATAGGTATCTGTGACGTGAAAAGTTCAACCTATTTAAATGTGCAACTTGAGAAAATTAAACGTTTTACCTGCCTAGTTCATAACAAATCAAAATAAAAAATAAAATACCTATAGTGCCTAGTTTTTAATTAAAAATCCAATAATTTACCTAGTTCATGTTTTTCATTCCATCAGCTGCTGCCTACGCAAAGTTTGAAACGTGGTTTTTATTCAATTTTCTCAGACAGAAACCTCTCAGGAATAGATATCGTAAATTGAATTAAATATGAAATTCTGGTTTGAAATTTTAAGAGGCTTATGTTGAATAGAGGTTAAACTTACTAATTGGATATCATTTCAATTACACTTGTCGTACTCGTAAGATTAGTGACTAAAATAGTATTATATTTTCAATAGATTAGTCTAGAAATGAAAACCTAGGTAATCTTAGTCGGTAAAGTAAATGAATACCAAATTGGGGTCATTTAACAAATGAATCTCAGAACGCGAGAGTCACAACCTTTTACTGCCTAATGTAGACTTCCTTCACGTTTTTCCATAATACTAATTGTAAGTTTTGAGATTTAATTGGCAATTATCAATCATTATTACTATTCTCCTTCCATCCGCTGTTTTTACAACTTCAAACCCCGTAAAGTACCTAACTGACAAAAAAACTTTCGAGAGCAGCTTAAGTTCTAATACTAATTTGACTTGGCGTTCTAAGACTAATGTACCCAAACAAATATCGACTAGCATCGCCTAACTAGGCATGTAAATAAGCCTAAGTAAACGGAAAACTAAAACAGCGTATGTCAATTGAAGTTTCTAGCACTTGCTTCCTCTGTTTGTTGCTGTTAAGATAGAATTTGGTATGTATTGAGGAACTAATATTAGGGGTAATGTGTTTGAATGAGTGAATGAAGGAGCCGGGAATAGTGTCGAACATTCAGGATTAATTGATCAGGTCAGGTTGACTAAGCATTGCTGTTTATCAACATGATTGAGGCATTATATGATGATTATATGTCAAACCAACGCGCAACTTTCTACCGTCTCGTATACCACATAATGGGGTAACTTTATCAGACTGATATGAGATATTTAATTAAAAAACATACTATATATATGTATGAGTAAGTACACTACATACAAGTTGGTTAATTAATCAAGACGTGGCGGGTTTCGAGCGCATATCAGTTTTTATTTTCTCAGAAATAACGGGTTTTTCTCACTAATAGTCAAGTGGTTACCAGTAACAACTGGTATTTCATTAGTCATTACTCACCTGTCCCCAGTGGTAACTAACAACTGAGAATAGGCTACATTCCTACTAGTCAAATCAGCTTCTTTTTTAGAACTGTCAAAACGATTTTTTTGTATGGAATTTATATGAAAACAAATATAGTGACGTCACGGTAAACTCACCTACTTTTTATATTCCAATCCGATTTATTAAATACAAATTGTGTTTAAAAATAGCTGCTATCTATGTTTTTCTAATAATTATCTGGTGCTTTATTTCGTGCACGGTTTGAAATAATTTATTTTAAGTACAGGAAACATCCCTATTATTTTTACTTTTCTTGTGTTCTAATAAGTCTAATATACAATAACATACCTTTATGCAATTGAAGACCCACTCAAAGAAAATGTTCGAAACCAATACAAACCGACTTCATTTGCATAAAAATCGTAAATAAATAAATTTAATATCTAACGTGGTGAAGAACCCTAATTTCACCACGTTAGACATTAAATTTCAAGAAAGCCTTTCTTATTCACTCCTTTAGAGGAAATTTTGACACATATTTGACAAAATATATGAATTAACCCTTATAACATATGAATGCTAAGAGCCACCGTTTAACCATAGCCTTAACGTCATAAAGATAAGGATCAATTCATAACGGTCAAATACGTGATCTTAGGTTGTTTCGACTGTAACATGGTACCGAGACAAGTTGGCAAGTTCGCATATTGTTCAAGTCAACATGAAACCCTGATGCAAGTTCTATGCAAGTCAAGCTGAACAAAAACCCTAACTTTCATACAACTTTTCCGTGTCGCTCCTATCAGATAAAAGCTAAAGCAAAGGTATCACAGTCTACATTAGTAGTCTTACACTAACGATGGGCTAATTTTAATTTGTGAATCAAAATCAAAGTACTATTAATAGACAGTATCAGAGCCTACAAAATAAAGAAACTCGACAACCTCCATTCAATGCCTTGTGCCTCATGGGTATAAAACATAAAATAAATAAAAATAAATGTTTACGTCATTTTAAGTAAAATAAGGACTAGGAGATATATACCGATATAATTGAAGTGAAAACTTCTTTAGTGGCGCTGGGCACTTTTTGAGTTGGGGAAAAAATGATAAACTCGAGACAGCGTAAGGCGATCACGTGACCGTAAGGTTTAGATGGCCACTCATTTAGATGGCATTTAAATCAATAAAGAAAAACTCAATGACATTACATGAAAAAGGTTCTAATCTTGTACGGGCTGAAATACGAGGATCTCACAGTTTATATCACTCAAATATAATTCAATAAAGCTACATCTTGATGAAATCGCTAATAAAAGTGAACTCTAGTACTGGTGAAAAACTGAAAATATCATGACCATTTAGAATGCGAGGTCTGCAAGGTAACTTTACAATTTCTATTCGAATTTTAAACAATTAACGCTACAAATTTAAGCTCACTGGCCAGAAATTTCGGAACTACAGTTTTTCAATAGAAAGGAGGATGGGTCAATTATACATAGTGATGCACATTTTGGACTAGTCATTAGTAGAGTGTTAAAGATTATCTTAATCCTTTACGTAGTTTATAGGCACAAGTTTGAACTGAACTTTGTGACCATTGAAGTGGGAAGGGAGGGGCTAGAAAGTTCACGGGTGAAAATGTCCATTACACCATACTCCGCAATCAAAAGTTTGTTTGGGATCGAAAGTTTATCAAACCTTTTTACCCGCGGACCATCTAGCCCCAGACTGCTCTGCCTACGCCTCAATATCTATGTAGTTTAATATTTTAAACTTTCGCGGTTTGAACACATTAACTCACATTTATTTTATTACCTTTATTTACCGACGTTTCGACACACACAATAATTAACATTATGTGTAGTGGGTGGTTTGAAAATGTGATGTCTACCCCAAACTTTTTCATACACTTTTCGTCGGGTAGCTGCACAAATCTCTGTTTTGACATTTTGCTGGGACATCAGTTAGCTGCGAACACGACCAGTGGAACCTGTGTCGAAACATCGGTAAATAAAGGTAATAAAATAAATTTCGCGATAGACCCGTCTATAAATGGGAGTTAATATAGCTATGTAGTTATAATACAGTTTATAAGTATATTAAAGGAATCGAATGTTAGTGTATTAGGCAATTTTTTTTTTTCAAATAATTACTTATTAACCTACTTCGAAGCATCCGTCGAAGAACTAATTTCTGTTTCGACACCAGTGCCCTGTTTATCAAAAGCTTATAACTTGTAATACAAGTGGAAGTCCCTTTCTAACAAAATCTGTCAAAAAGGGACTTCCACTTGTGTTACAAGTTACAAGCTTTTGATGAACAGGGCACAGGTCATCAAAAACATACAGACACTACATGTTTATTTGTAATACCGCTAGCGTCAAGCTTAGTAGGTACTTAGTTTAATATCTTCTCCTTACGTCAGTAGGAACAAATATGACACAAATGTAGGGCACGTTCATTCCTCGTTACATAGTGGATAGTTGGATACGGGAGACTTTATCCGTGACGCCGTCGTCGCCGTCGCCCGCTATCTTCGTGACGACTCGGGTGCAAACCATTGAGGTATATGTAAACTAGAGTCGGCATCTCGAACAAAATGTTCCCGCACCTCAATGAAGTGCATGCACTTCATTGCGTTTAGAACGTCATCGACCACTGACGAGATGCCACACATGTACCGAAAATTTAAAAAAACATTTAAAAATTAAAAAATTACTTCGTGCGTGCTCATAAGTTATAACAATAGTACAAGAAAATATAATAAAAGCGATGGAATAACATTTCACCGGAAAGCAATCGAATAACTGTTAATTTACGATTATTTAGTTTTTCACGAAACGTCACTTTAGAACATTCGCGGCTGGAAGCCATTTTCTTCGGCGGCGGCGGCGGGTTTTTCTCAGACGTGACTAGGGTTTGCAATCCGGATCCGAAATGTATGAAATTATCCGGATCTGGATCCGGATCCGCGGATATTCCCATACATTTCGGATCCGTCGTGCAAACCCTAGACGTGACACAATGGTACCTACGAAATGGTTGTATACGTTGTTGGTTAATTGCACAAAAGTTACGAAATATATATTTTTCTCGTTATTTATTGAATGTTTTAGTTAGGTATGATAACGTATTTTATAATAGGTATATTTATGTTACATTAATGGCAAAATTGTTACCGAGACCAAATAGAAAATGTGATGAATCGTTAAACAATTTAATATAGTCCGTGATACAAGTATGTACTTAGAATATTGTATAGAAATAATATTTTAGGAAAGAATCCTCGTCTTCACCCGTGCGATATAAAAAAGGTAAATTACATATATTCAAGTTTGCGTTTTAGTGGTTGGTCCCATTAGAAAAGTTGCTCGGTATTACCTATATATTCACGTGGTATAATATTGCAGGTCATTAAAAAATTTACGTAGGCAGAATATGAGCAGTTGTCATAACAGTTTCGCCTCTGACCTAGATACGCTTATTCTTCATCTTAGTGACAGACGTCAAACGCCGAAAATGGCGGACACAATTTGTTCGAGATGCCGACTCTAGTTTACATATATCTCAATGGTGCAAACCATATGTCTGACATGTCTATATAAAACTTTAGTATCTATGTTATCATGAAATGTTTTGGCATTTTACGAAGCGATCGACGCTTTTCTGTGTATATATTTTATTTTAGTCTATTTATTTGACCCATGCATCTAAGATGGAAGTACTTATTATAAGATTATGGTACGTATTCATCATCATCATCGTGGATGGCCATTAAATATGAGATGAACAAGTTGACAAATGATTGGATATAAGAAAATATGCACAGCGCTGTGTGCAGATTTTCATCAAGCTGAAAAGAATAGCTGAGATGTATGCAAACGTTCAGAAGGAAAACTTTCAAATATACTCATCTATTCTTTAAAAAACATGACATACTTAGCGATTTACATATATTTTAATCGCCTTCATTACTCTCTTAAAACTTGAAACAACAAAATCACCTCGTTGCCTCCGGGCAGTCGGGCGGCGGCTACATCCATATTAATACAAACAACACATAACAGTTTCAAACAATTTTGCTGTAATACCGATCTATTGGTAAAGCGTTGTCCACACGAGCGATAGTTTGCCAAACTCCAACTACGGTCAAGATTTTTGACAAGCGTACGGCAGTTCCCGTAGACCGTGTGCACGAGACCTTAGGGTCGATCCGCTTACGCCAGCCAAACTATGAGGAAAGCCGACCCGTCGCTGATGTGGGTTAATTGTTTCTCAGTTTTACTAAAGCACACGACATTTATGTATGTAGGCAGACTATTTTCCTATAACTTTATACACATATATAGGTATTCAATGAAAAGGGCACCTGCCCAACCCACGGTTTTCGGCAGATTCCAAAATGTCTTTTTCTATACGGTAGACAATGTATCGGCCTAGGAAGCTTTTTTTTTTCATTTTTTCAATATCGGCTTTCGTTTTCAGAATAATCTTTTTTTTGTCTGAAAAAAAACGGGAAATTTTTGAATGGCTTATTATTAACCGGGCAACTAAAATATTAAACAGGAACTTTCATTGGGCATATAATAATATAATTTGGCTGTGCATTAATATTTTAGCGCCAATAAATATATATTATCCTCAAATATAAGCATCTTATTATTAAAAAAACTGGCAGCAAAATCAAGCCACCCAAAAAAATTATAGGGAACTTAAAGTGATAGGTTGGCGTCCAAAATAATAAATTAGTAACTAATATTGTAAAGCGATCATAAAATTTAGTTGTTATCTAGTTGTTCACACCTAAGTAATCAACTTATCATAACTGAGCATATCGTTTCAGCTAGGTAGTATTTTAATACGAAAGCAGTTAAATTTAATGAATATTGGACACTTTTTACACAAAACACCTCAAATTAATTTACCAATACGCAATGTTCAGTATACTTATAGTCGAAATTTCTAATCATGAAACGCCTAATCGCCATTATACCACTAGATCTTTAAATTTTTAATTACTAATTTCAATAGTTACCACTGTGTTCTGCTAGAGTCAACAGAGAGGTGCAACGACGAGCGAAGCGAGGAGGAGCGTGTTAGGTTGACCGTGTAATGACAATGACCAAACAAAATATTTTAAAAGAACTTCATTTTTGAATTAATAGATAGCCGTTTTCTTTTTAAAATGTGCTCCATAAATGGTCTCCAATATAATAATTCAGTTGCCAAATAAATACTTGGTACCTGCCTAAAAATATTCAAACGCTGTAACGGCTTTAAAATACAGCTCATATTGATATATTTTAAGACTCCTTTTTTGTTGCCAAACTATTAATTTTAGTAGCCATTTATATTTTTTTAAACTACCCATCATCTTCCTCTTCCTCGCGTTGTCCCGGCATTTTGCCACGGCTCATGGGAGCCTGGGGTCCGCTTGGCAACTAATCCCAGGAATTGGCGTAGGCACTAGTTTTTACGAAAGCGACTGCCCTCTGACCTTCCAACCCAGAGGGTAAACTAGGCCTTGTTGGGATTAGTCCGGTTTCCTCACGATGTTTTCCTTCACCGAAAAGCGATTGGTGAATATCAAATGATATTTCGTACATAAGTTCCAAAAACCTCATTGGTACGAGCCGGGGTTCGAACCCGCGACCTCCGGATTGAAAGTCGCACGCTCTTACCGCTAGGCCACCAGCGCTCCTCTTACCGCTAGGCCACCAGCGCTCCTTTTTTTAAACTACCCAAAATCGATTAATTAGTTGACCGGTTAAATACGTGCCTCTTTGAATTTACAAAAAAATTGGTAATATACGATGCCCCGCAAGCTCCTGCATCTCTTAACATCACCGCGTTTCGTGTGTATCTTTATAATTTTTGGAAAACCAGCAGAATTACACTCTCCCACGAAAACGATGTGATAAACTAGTCTTAAATGGCGTGAATGATATGGCTGCTCAAGAATGGAAAAACTGCTGCCCTTAAAATATTATAACAAGTATATTATGTATACTTGTGCAATGGATTCACAATGAGAAATAAACCTTTAGTCCATGACAAATTATTGACTTCATTTGTAGTTTCGTGATTAGGGTAGTGGCACCAAAAGATGAACGACTCCCAGTAAATCGAAATAACTAAATCTCGGACGTACTTTACTTTACTTATTACCATTTTTATGCAACTAATCGAATTTAAACTGAGTGAGCGATATACTTACTTCAGCTAATAATACGGTGGGCGGAATTCCAATGTGTGTTGTGAGTGTGACAGTGTACCTACCTACTTATAGTTAAACAAAAGAACTTAATCTTGAACGGGCTTCTCATGTAAAAGTTCGACGTACCCGGAATGAAAGGAATAGAACACACTCAACAGCGGGCTTGGCGGGATCACCTGAATTAGGAAACGGACTGGCAAACAACTAATCCGTTGGAAAGTTGGACGTTCATTAGAGCCAGCTACACACACCCAACGATGCATGTGTCGAGATACTAAACAAGTGACTACATAGAATTTAACTTCTCAAGCGAGTCTTCGAATAAAAAAAATTGTAATGGATACTATCAATAAAACCTAACATGTTAATTTTTAAACATATAAACATATGTTTGTATGTTTAATAACATGTTAATTAATAATATTTGTCAATAAAATTGACAGTGTATGTAAAATAAGGCATTTATCATATCAGCTGTTCCAGAAATATATACAGCAACTAGGTAAAGAACTAGGAAGGAGGAAAAAAAACTAGGAAACAATTAGGCACAACAAAAGGGGTGCGGTTATCACACCTGTTTTATACAACATGTAAGCAAATAAAGAACTTTGAACTTTGAAGGCTCAAGGCGACTTTGTCCACAGTTCTATTTTGTCACCGTTTTATGTTGTCCTCAGTGCTGTATGGTCCACTGTCCTGTTTCGTTGACATTCCTATATGGTCACCTGATAAACTCACCCACATTGCTATAATAGTCCACAACTCCACAGAGTACTGTGGACGAGTTAGTAAACTCGTCACCATTCCTATATCGACCAATTGCTAACTTACTACCTTTTATATATTTGCTTAGCAGTCTACTATAGAAGACGTACGAATGGTGATGAGTCAGCATTGTGGATCATATAGGAATATGGACAAGTTACGTCCATAAATATATGGACCTACACACACACATACTATATAATGAATGTGGACGAGTTAGGAAGGTCACAATTTAGGAATTGCATGCTGACGACATGGCTTTGTGGACGATTAAAAAAGGTGACAAAAAAAGGATATTGTGGACTAAGTCATACTGAGCCGCGGTGGTCAAGTTATAATTATTTATATTATGAAAAATTATATTCAAAAAATTTAACTTATTAGGTAACAATAAAATAAGGGTGTATTTTATAGTCAAAAAAGCCACAACCTATTATAAGGAGGTGTTGCGCATATTTAGATATTTGTATACAGACTTTTTTATCTTAGTTATCTTTTAAGTTACTCATCTATTTACTAATTAAACTAATTCAAATAGAACTGTCCTATTGTATTAAAGCTAAATTAAATCACCAATTGTATTGGAGCTAAATTTAATTACTTGTGTCTGTATTTATTTTATTCACCGTAAGTAACTTTCAGTGTCTTTTTCTAATTCATTATTCTACATTTGACTTTCCCGGCCCCGTTTTATTTCAGCTGTCGCTATCAAAAATCTCGCCCAAATTACAAATTTCAGACTCTATGTTCCTTTACAAAAAACTTAATTGATAGGTCTTTCTCCAATTCGTGCTGATGCTTATTTAGCTGTTTTGATTGATGTATCTGAATTCTACTGGAAATGTGATTCCATTAGGCAGGAGAGCTTTCTCTGGTTGATTTTAGTCAGGGACGCAGAATCAGTGGTCCGTAGCTCTCGTGATTGGATAAAGGGTTCCGCAGTGGAATTTATTGATAGCATGGTCTGCGCGGAATTATTTTGTGAAATTCAATACGCTTGTAGCGTGATGAATTTTTTGGATGCGGGCAGCTTAACTATTAAAATGTGGGCTCCACAGCACTGTTTATTAAGTATTTGTATGAAATGGAAAATGTGTGGTCTGTGTTTTATGTTGTAATGTTTATTTGAATATATTATGTACAAAAATTTACTCTTATCATTTGTTTAGTTACATTTGTTCGTCGTCTGCTTTCCTTTATTCAATTAGGTTAGGGTCGATTAAAAAATAGGGTAGTTTCTTAATTATGAATATTTATTTCTATAATATTTTATTTTAATCCTATTTATAGGTACCAATTAATGCAAATACAAATTCAACCTCTTTTGAAAGGATCTCGTCCATATACTCGGATATTAAAACAGTAAGGAATCATTGGTTTAACCATATGGTCCACTTATAGAGAATATTATAAGGGTCTTCTTTATAAAGTTAATAATTATTATCATAAAAAAAGAAAGTGTAATAGCCTGGTACCGAAACATGCTCTTTAGTAAGTAAAGTTTTCCATCTCCAGCGTTCAAGAGGAATATTCAGAGATTTCAGAGGCAACTCAAGGAATTGGCTGATAAACATTCCATTAAGAAACAGAAAATGTGGCCATCATCGATATTGATTTAATCGACCTTCATGAAAGCTCCGCGTTATGATACCTGATGACTCAGTGAATACCTAGCTTATAACAATAACATCCAGTGATTTAGCTCCTTGTTTTGTTTCTTCCGTCAAAAGAACATTGGGAAAGGTGCCAAAGTGTAAGAAAATATCTATGTTATATGTACAGTCAAAGAATTTAATTTCCGATCCATTTCGTACCTTGTCACGGTGCACAGAAGCAATTGAAATCAGGAAGCATCAAAATTTCAAACATAATGAGGAACAGGGGTCTTCGAGGAATCTTGCGAATGGTAAGTAAATGTAAGCGTGGAAAAACGTACAGTGTCAAACCATCGGATGTCTTGAGTGTTGTGTGTAGGCAAAGTGATAAACCTGCCGTAAAATTGATTAATCAAGACCAAGTGCGGGTACCTACTTAATTCGCAAAACCCGCGCAGCTAAAAGATACAATTCCTTGTGAGTCTGCGTGCCACCAAGAATGTAATGTCACGTCCGAAACGTCAGAATAATAATAAAGGTAAGTGCACCATGCCGTCCCATTTTAGTTTATAAATACTTATAATAGGATCGTTTGTTAATACGGACGGTCAGGGTCGGATAATGGCATATACGCACTTTGTCATGTTAAAGTCGGTGCAAAGTAAGGCCTCGTCCTATGTGAGCGATCTTGTTTATTCATTTTGTTGCAGGTATATGTATATCCAATAAATGTATTTAATTATTTGTACTTATGTCTTTAATATATAGTAAAATCCAGTCTCTTTATCAACATGTTTGTAGTGTATAATATATTTGTTTTTTGTGTGTTAACTCTAGCAAGAATATTATTTACACAGATCGATCTAGTTCGATAAAGAGTTATCTAAATACTTAATAATTTTAGGCAAAAATATTTGTTTACCATATTACAACGAAATCAATAATTAGTACTTCCTATGTTCGTAGTCTCCCACTAAACCATAACAAATAAGTGTGCCCACGAACTCGCGTGCGTAGGATTCGGATTATGTAATTTCCTCTCCACCCAAGTAGATTTAAAAAAATACCTTTTTCTATCCCTAGCATAAGCTATATATATAGCTATAGCTTAAGCTTTGTAGGCTAAATTTTCTCACATAGGTACCTAATAATTAAGAGCCCATCAACGTGCACACTAGCGCCACTGCTAAATAATCGTGATTATTTCAAATTAACGAAAGATATTTAAAAAATTTACATCAAACTAGTTTCTATGTTGCTGGATTCGTCAATCTATGCGTCCAAAGTTAAAACGGCCGTTTTTGTTTTGAGTTTATAGATTGACGACCATTGATCCAGCGACATAGGAAATAGTTTGATGTATTCAAAAGGTACTTTAATACAAGATACAGTACGTAGCGGCCCCCTTTTTTAAATATCTTTCGTTAATACACGAAACGTTGAAATAATCACGGATACATAGCAGAATGTCCAAGTCGCAAAATGAGCACTAGTGCAAATCGCAAAAGGTGCAGGTATAGTAAAACGTGCAGATCGTAAAACGAGCAGGTCGCGAAATGTGCAAATCGTACAAAGTGCAGGTCGCGAAATGTGCAAATCGTAAAAAGTGCAGGCCGCATAATGTGCAAATCATAAAAAGCGCAGGTCGCCAAATGTGCAAATCGTAAAAAGTGCAGGTCGGGAAAGGTGCATATCGTAATTTCGTTTGCTTTGTGTGCCGTCCCTAGTTTAACTGCTTGGTAGAAGGCCGACGGGCATATTTCAAAGCACTGCTTCATTAAGCAAATTATTTGCTCATAAAACAAGGTCACCATAAGGTATCAAAATAATAAAAAAGATAACCTGGTATCTTTTTGTTTCAAAATATTTTAACATTCGGTAATCAACAGAAGCCTTATTGGCAACGACTACGCTTTTTGGACCTGTAGAATCCGACCTCTATTTCAAAATCTACTCATTAAATTTTGCGACCTGCTATTATGCGATCTGCTTGCACATTTTGCGATCTGCTCATAATGAGATCTACACATTTTGCTATCTGCTCATTATGAGATCTACACATTTTGCTATCTGCTCATTATGAGATTTGCACATTTTGCGATCTGCTCATTTTACGTGGCCTGCACATTTAATTTTGCGACTTGGACATTCCGCTATGTATCCTGTATAGGGGATTAATACATAAATGAAATATTCTAGAAATACCATTCCTATAGCAAATTCCATGTGTCTATTAATACGAAACTGATTAAAATTAACTCAAATACAACTAAGATTGCATGTTATTTCAACAAATTCGTGTTAAAGATTACAGTAATTTCAGTTCCTTTATCATAATGAATATGCGTAATGTTCGTAATTGTTTATGCTTATAATAAAAATAAACGAAATACAACGTCAAATATCTCTGAAATAATTATGGATTTAAATAAGCTGCTCTATATTTGCATCAAAGCATTAGCATTAAACCTTGAGAACTACGTCACACAAAAAACAGTTGTGTCTTTTAAACAGATAGTCTATTCTTAACTCAAAATGAAATGTCCATCTGGAATGTGCTCCGAACGCGCATCTGTCGCGCACTAACTCAAACGCCCGCGACTAGCCGCTATTGCTCTTTCCGATCTGGAGTAAATGTCTATAAAAAAATCTCATTTGAACAGTATAGATAGCGAGTTACGAATTTCATACTTCTGAATGAATAGAGCAATGAACCCTATGCATGAAATTGTTGGCATCAAAACAATTTTCGTGTAAATATTGGCCCTCGTCACGTTGCGATGGAATTGTGGTGACAGAGAGGATTGTCACATACTTTGATCCTTCCCTTTACCGTGCACTGTCACTTAGGAACGGTACCCACTGGTAAACTCACTAACGGCCTGGGGTTTGCTTCAGTGATTTTGAATCATAGGTAACAAATGAACGAGAATAAGAAATTTGTACCTGCATGTAACAAAAATATATATTTTATAATAACTTCCATGTTAATTATAAAGCTTTACATTCCTGAATACATGCAACATCAAAGTACAGGTATCAAAAATCAGTATTAAACCTGTTTATATTTGATATTTATTGGTAATTTCCAGAAATGATTAAGTATGTTATGAAATGGGAATAAAACATTTTAAAAATAATGTCAGTATTGCCTAATTTTGTTTTGCTGAACGCCAACATGTGACACCTCACAGTGGGTGTGCACTCAGTTATATTTATCTATTTTTATTTATATTTACTTAAACTTTATTGCACAATACAATAAAGTACAAATGGCGGACTTAATGCCATAAGGCATTCTCTACCAGTCAACCATTGGGCCAAACAGAAACTTACAATGGTGCGGAAGAGAAAATCAGTACAGAGATATAAAAGTCACTATCTAAATACTAGGTAGGTACCTACTACTACTTACTATTATAAATATATACATACATAAATACATAGTATAATTCACACACATATATATACTTATATATATTACATACATATAATATATATACATATATATTTTACCCATTTAAAACCGTCAAAATGTCTAACGACGTTGATGTACGTCCGAAAAGTATTTACGTAATAGTGTGGAATAAATAACAAGCTCACCAACAATATAATACAATGAGTTATGTCATGTCACCGTTGAGAACTTGTGTATATGGTTATGTGGTTATTTATACCGGAATAACATCTGGATATAATATACTCGATAACTTTATTTTCCTGTGTTAAAATGGTGAATAACGTGTTTTAATTATAATTATTATATATTATTGTTATATACCTTCTCAATAAATTTGAGAAATATACGGTAATACAGTTAATATAATAATACGTAGGACATGGCATTTAGTAATCCATTATACAATAATGTGTAGTACTATGAACTGGATCATAAAAATGTATTACTTATACCATAGAGAAAAAAATACATAGAGTGCTCACTCCATACATCAGTTTTAATACCAAAAAGACTATTAGCATCTAGCATCGAGTAGCGGAACTATCAGTACTGCTACTTGACAATAGATGTAGCACCGACAGGAAAGTCTTATCTCAACAGCATAAGACTTTCCGGTCGGTGCTACATCTATTGTCAAGTAGCAGTACTGATAGTTCCGCTACT
Organism: Cydia amplana; assembly: GCF_948474715.1. Taxonomy (NCBI): domain Eukaryota; kingdom Metazoa; phylum Arthropoda; class Insecta; order Lepidoptera; family Tortricidae; genus Cydia; species Cydia amplana. Next base: position 9,060,330 of record NC_086085.1, read on the forward strand.
CGATGCTAGATGTCGACACTGAAATTAATAGTCTGAACTGATGTATGGAGTGAGCACTCTTGTCTTATTATATTTCTCTATGCTTATACAGTGATTTATGAGACGTGAGCAGGACCATGTGTATGAATCCATGCAACTCTCTATACAATTCAAGGAAAACGAAACCAATTATAACATTATGGCTCCTCTACACGATGGGCCAACGCCGGCCACTCCAAGGGACGCATTTATCCCATCGTGTAGAGGAGCCATTAGGCGAAAAACGTTGTGTCAAACACCATTTGCCTCTTCACAGTACCCGCCATTGTTGATAACACTAGCGCAAACAAACAAATGCGGCCCGCATGCGTTCAAAGAAAACGAAATGTATCGAAGCGGAGCCTCGTTTGATCTTGTAGTATAGAGGACAATTGCTTTGCGATTATCACATTTCCTGATTATCCAAACATTGATTGAAGTACCTGCCGGCCTAGCCAAGGTTACAATCGCTATCGCTTCGACAACGAAACGCTTTGTGTCTCTCTATCACTCTTCCATATTAGTGCGACAGTCACAGTTGCGTTTCGATCGCTACGAAGCGTAAGCGATTGGCATCTTGGCTACGCGGCCTGTACATAACTTTTGCTACCTACCTTTTTTAATTATAGTCTACACGTAAAGTATAAAATGATGTCCACGCCTATTGCTTGACTTTCACCAACAGACAAGCAAATTTGCAACACGGAACCTCGTTTTTAATTATATTTTTGAGGTACATTAGCAAAATTACGTCCTAAAAGTCTCTTACTTAGAAATTGCTACATAAAATCATCCAGAGGAAATACGGTTGCTTGGGCGACGACTCTCGCAAGTCATGTCCGTTGGCGAAATTATTTTTATAACGCTTATTATTTTCTTGTTCGGCAGCTTCCATCTTAATTTGAGTTCTGTAACAAATTACCTATATTTTGTTCATAAAAGAAGTCTGTAAAAATAAAGTATTTCATAAGGAAGAGGCTTGAGTTTTTAACTAATTTCCTGACAGCGATTTTAAGTATACTCATGGACAAATTTCGAGGAACGCAACAAAAAGGTTTAATACTACTACTAGGTACTGGATTACAGCACCTAACGTAATTTCATAATTAATAATGGTAATGGCAATGGCAACAAATGGCATACACGAATACCTAATAATACGAAGATCGTAAGAACATACGTACGTATATACGAGTATGTAGCCAAAACAGGGATTTTTTTAGTCTAGCGTAAAATGTTCCCTGGCTTCAACTCGTGTGAGATAGTAAAAACCTCGAAGCTCAAGCACTCCTAGGTTTGCGTAGTCAAACCTCAGTCTTGTCAAACCTGAGACTTAGGGATTTAGGCCAAACTATGAGGAAGGTAGGTTACCTCGCAAGAAACTTAGATATTGACACGCAGAGCAGAGTATCTCAACCATATCTCAACATACACGTTCTAGTTACTGTCACTGTAGGTGTAGGAAACTTTCAAAGTTGTGTGCATCGTATCCATTAATCGCCTTCCAATTCATCATTTCCTCCACGACTTGGAGTTTACACGACAGTATTATATGTTGAATAAATATTTAAATTATAGAATATGTCTGTGTATATTTTTATTCGGATCTGCTCACTGCGATTGCGTGAACATTAAAAAAACATAGGTAACAATGCTAATCCCACTCCGTAAAATAAACAAAAAATATTTAGAGGAATATGTAAGCAACAAATTAAGTAAACAAAGATAGGGGCGAATGAAAAATTTGAGGTTATTTTTATAATATTTACTTATCCATCAAATGTAACTTCACTTAAGATCAGATATTTATTGCAACAAATCTTCTTTTACAAACACAACGTAAATTAATCCGAAGCAAACATAGCACCGAAATTTGTCCGGAGACGAATTATTGTATTAGCTTGTATATGTTTTTTAATACTGATATGAATGATATGATATATGCTGCGGTATTTTTGTAGAGTCAATTGTCTTACCAATTTTATTTTTATTCCTACCTACCTCTTAAACAATACCAAAACACAACCTCCTCTCAACATGTGCTCTATCACATAGTATACATGTGAATGCCAAATGATCACATCATAAAGGAAGGTGTTACGTTGTCGGTTTGTATTATTGTTTGACAGGCGGCGTTTCCGCTCGCGCTCCCTTAATGCCGATGTTGATAAGCTCCGCTGTCCCGACTCTAGCTCGAAATTAATTTAAATACATCCTTGTCTTTCCGCTCTGTTGAGCGTGAGTCGATTTGCAATTCCTACACTCCGATAGCCCCGTTTCGTTCACTGACTTAAAATTACAACGCGAGTTGCGAACTTTGCAATCCTGAACGGGCTTTTTATTTGTTCCTCAATCGCTCGTTCACGAGTTTCACGACAGCTTTGTGTTCGTGTATTTATTTACTTCGAAACAACGTGGCTGACAGGGACGTATGCATGCTGTAAGATAATGAATTCGCGTAACCTCTGCGAACAGATTGCTTCATAACGTTATTACGTTACACTGTCCAGTGTTAATTTATATCCTGCACGGCAATTCCTGTTTTGTATATTCATAAAACATAAAGGTACGTATGCACATAAATAAAAGGCACATGCCTTTTAGCGACCACATAGTATATCCTACTATTTTGTTGAATAAGACTCACACTCAAAAATCACTCAATCTCCTTCAATCAATTAGAGCACATTCAAAATCTCAAGAAATAACTACGTATCTATTAACTATTTAAAACAGGCAAATAACTTTCCAGAAGACTTTTATTTTGGAGCCTGTCAGATAACTAAAGCTGACTATATTGTACATTGTATTGTATGTATGTATGTACATGGTATGGTATGGTATGTATGTATGTACATTGTATAGTTGTGACAACTCAGTGTCGTTGAGCACTGACTGATTGTTCGGCTGAATGTGATTGTGTTGTATTGGCATAAGCCAAGTTAAGCCTATTTGCATAGATTTATTTTTGGCCTGCCCGTAAAAGTTTTAATAAGGATTAAATTAAAATAAACATACATGTATGTATACGTTAACATAATACAACAAATTTTTCCAGTCAAAACTAGTTGAACCTCATAAAAACAAAATACATTTATTGTCATCTATCGCTCGGGCGGGCGACTTTTGCTTATAACTTATAAATGTGCTTCCTTACAAAACTGTTAATCGTAATTTTAAAAAGTCTTAGACGGCAAACGTCTGATAACACTTCCATTTCTATTCCAACAGTTGAATATAAACATTTGTCATTTGGATGGAACAAAATGGATTCATGTCACAAATCGTTCAAAATATCCGGCGCGGTCACTCGAGCCGTCCACGTCACCTACGAATAAACATGAGTACGCACTGAAAATAAAATATTATGCGATCGCATTTGAAACGCAACGACCGAAATAACAGTATGTGTCACAGTCGGAGCCCCGCGTGCCCACTGCCCACTCTCTTGCGCCAGCAGCTGTACGCGTAGCGCATTAAATTGACGGTTCCCTTTAAATTTATGCGCTATTTATTACTTTTATTAAAACTAGTTCACTAGTATTCAAAAGACCCCCGCTTAAGTATACATACACCGCACCACACATACAGGGTGCCATTTGAGTCGTGATCAGTAATATGTTTTTCTAACTCCATAAACAACGAGCAATTTAATGCCCCTACTCTTACTAAAATCAGACAAGATTTTTATTTTTTGTCACTTATTTTACTTTTATAAGTGGATTTAGGATATTACAACGGCTTATTAACCTCTCAGTTCCCAGTGGCTCCAATATGAGTCGGAATTGTATGGATTTGAGAGGTCCTGGGAAATGAGGGGTTAAGATATTTAAATTAGTAAATTGAATCGCCTCTTTGAATCGGAGCTGTCATTGACATAAATTTTGTGATTTGTCCCAGTTACAAATAAAATTTACTTAATTTTTCATTTGAAATATCTTACAAAGCTGTTTAAATACCACATTGCCACTTGTAAAAGTAAAATAAATGACAAAATATAAACAAAAAAATAAAAAAAATCTTGTCTGATTTTAGTAAGAGTAGGGGCATTAAATTGCTCGTTGTTTATGGAGTTAGAAAAACATATTACTGATCACGACTCAAATGGCACCCTGTATACTTTTATTAAAACTAGTAAATGTTCACTAGTATTAAAAAGACCCCCGCTTAAGTATACATACACCGATGACAATGTAGAAAAGCTTTTCATGTTTTTGTTATACTATAATATTTGTAAAACCTGGGACTGAAATACTATTTAAAAAAGTTCTATTCTACTTACATCGAGAGGCCAATTCGAACGTACATTTTGATAATTTATGTATATTTTATTGATAAAAATGTTTACTTACATGACGACATTACAAAATCATAAAACGATGTCGTTATGTACCCATCATTCACGCGTGCATTTCATCCAAATTTTGAGGTTAAATGTGTTCCAGACCCAGTTCTTTTACAATTTGACCGAGCGAATAGATCAGGAGCCTATTCCATAATAGAATACAAGCTAATACTATTAGTGATTTTGTATGTGAAATAACTAATAATATTTGCTTGTATTTTATTATGTAATAGCCACTGATGAATAAATTCGTGAATGAATTCAATAAACACAAATTCGTTTAAAAATACATGTTCCCCAAACTACGTGTAAAATATGATGATATAAACTCGTAATTAACAAATAGATGACAAAGTTAGGATGGATTTTTTTGGTTAATATTGCATTGTATTGTATTGAGTAAGTAAACAATTGAAACTGTATTTGAAAGCAATAGATTGTGTTGCTGGTGGCACGCGGCGGGCGCTATTATGCGGTGCGTTAGGCACTCACTGCACACGCGGCACGGGTCGCGGTCCCTATAAGCTTTATGTGATATCACTTGGTATTTATTCATCGAAAGCGTTTGTGTATAAGAATATACCTATGCTTCATATGCAGTAGTATATTAATTATATATATTCTAGTGTTTTTATTTGTGTATTCTACATGTAGTTTATCAGAATTATTAATTGTTTAGTTGTTTACTAAGCTCTAATAAGTAAATTCCTTTTTCTCCTTGCACCAATTTTACATGTCTCTGTTTGGCCCGATGGTTGACTGGTAGAGAATGCCAATAGGCATTAAGTCCGCCATTTGTACATTATTTTTGTGTATTGTGCAATAAAGTTTAAATAAATAAATATTAATCTCAATAGTCCACGTAACATGCATAATAGGTATTTCTTATCTTTCTACAATTTCATAATTATCCGAGGAAAATATTTTACGCAAACGCCATTTTTTTCATATCTTTCACGCCTAAATTCAGCTTAACTTCTGTCAAGATTTAATTTGATTATCAGGTAAAACAAAAAAACACGTCGTATCGTGTTTATCCCGGCTTGACATTTGCGGAGTCAGCGTGACGGTAATCCTACAGCTAGCATTTGGTAAAAAGCTTTATTTCTAACACAGATAACATGATTATGTACCATACCTACTCCAGTATCCAGTTACACTGCAATAAAACGTATAGCTAATCGTAACTTAAAATGGTTTTTAGAACTCAACATTTTACTTTCTTTAGAACATGCATACATGCATTATACAAGTGGCAGGTTAAATTATTGCAGGTTTTCCATTTAACTACCTGCCTATTGTGTTCAGTGTTCAGCCATTGCCTGCCTTTAAGATTAATTTATTTATAAATGTCAATTTATAAACCACTTCGTAAACAAATCCTAAAATTTAATTTAATTTGCATCCGATATAAATCGGTCCTTACGGCATTCATTGCAAAGCGTACTCGATAATATCTTTATTTAGTTACAGCTTTTGAACCTAAAAAGATTTTTACCAAAAGGTTCTATCTATTTCTATGTCCATCAAAACAGGCTTCTTTGATCTTTTGTGATAGGTAGCGTCTTTCCGCGAAAAGAGTTTGCAGGAAAGTACGAGTATCTTTACATGAAGCACCTGTTTTATTACATTTGAAGCTATTTATTCAGAAATGCTTTGTACCGTTTTCAACTCGTTCGTAATTCATAATATTTCATCATGTAGAGACCTAGGCTTCCTTTATTCATAAAAATGCCATGTAAATAGGTCTATGTATGATAATTAAGTCCATTAAAGTCTTCAAGATTACCTATATTCGTAAAATACAAAATAGTAGATACAATCGGAATGAGTAACCATGAAATAATTGAAAAATGTTTATTTCTGTTAAATAATATAATGTCATATAATAATATGACGACACTGTATATATTTTATGTAAAAGAACCCTTGAGGCCTATTCGCAAAATACATTTTTTAACTTAGATAAAATCACAGACAAGACATCCTCTAGACTGAGCATAGTAACGCTACCCCCTCTGCCACTCATACGGTAGATTTACTCCATCTTCGAGTCAATCCCGTGCCGTGATTGGTGGTGTCTTTGAACGGACCAATCACGGCACGGGATTCACTCACCTCGTCCCCCCGCACCCCCGTATTTTTGGCAGCATCGGTTTCATGAAATAATTGCTTTAAACTCAGTCTAGAGGATTCCTAGTCTATGGATAAAATAGATAAATCATTAGATCTTGCTAAACAGCATTAGGTAGGTACGTGGCAAAAATTTTTTTTACTAAATCTACATTAATAAAATCAAACTTACTTCAAATCTTAATTATTGCTTATTTGTTTAAATAAAGCCAAACGAGACACTTTTTTTATTGTTAACAAATTTAATCACTCAAATGTAATTAAGTAATTTGGCCCCAAAAATGTAAGATAATCAATAGTAACACAACAGCTCCAACAGAATAAGAATAGGAGAGAAAAGAAAATAATAAAACAAACGATTACTTACACAAATGCAAGCCAATCCCCCGCTATTCGGGAGGCTGGATCGTGACATGCATGAGGGGGCAGGACGGAACCCTTTTAGGCCATTTCTATTCAGGCCTTGAACCGCATCGCGGACCTAAGTGCTAATAGTGATAACGGAGAGTGTTTCGCCGCCTCAAGCCTTGGGGTACAAATATAATTATTTCTAGACTTTATTGCGCCTAATTTAAAGGCTCTTTCATATTCAGTTTTTTTTATCCAGACCCAAAAAGTTTTATTTATCGAGAAAAAGTAATAAACCTTGTAATTATAATGGATTTTCAGATCGCTCTTTCCAAATATATATGTAAATAGATGGGTAGATAGTATTTAAGTATATTATCTAATACCTTTAAACGAGCAATTCTTGCATATTTATTTATATATTTATTTATTTATTTATATATATATAGGTATTCCAATGATCTCGGAAATGGCTTTAACGATTTCGATGAAATTTGGTATATGAGGGTTTTCGGGGGCGATAAATCAATCTAGCTAGGTCTTATCTCTGGAAAAACGCAAATTTTTGAGATTTTATATATTTGCCGAGCATAGCTCGGTCTCCCAGATATTGTTGTTTATGCGTCATTATGTCTGTAGGGACGGTAATATCTTATAAATTCGGTGATGCCGTCAGCCTGTGTTCTCAGCACGTAGCTCATACTTCACAGCCGCTCGAAATCTCGCTTTCGTATTCAATACGTGTAACCCAGTATCTTAGAATTAGGCTCTTGCCAAAGAGGACGTGAATTTAAACAGTTTTCATAACGATATGTATTCATAACTTTTCTTTTATCGAAATCCTTGCGGGAAAGTGATTTAAACGACTTAAAATTCGAAAATCGCTAAATACTTTCCTATAAAGCAGCGAGCTACCTAGAGCTCCACTAGATCAAATTGTTGTTTGACAGTGCGAAATAATTGATCTTAAGATCAAATGCTATAAAAGTGCCCACTGAGGGCCTACCGCGAACCACGTTCGACGTGTTACCTCCCTGTCACACTTACGTACGAATTTACAAGTGCGACAGAGATGCAACACGTCGAACGTGGTTCGCGGTAGGTGCTCTGATCAGTCCGCCGGACGATATCAGCCTGTCAGTTATTCGGAATTGTCAACTTTTCAGTGGGCCCCTTATCCCCTTAATAAAAACGAACGGAAGCACTCGAGGTACTTTACACCCGGTTCGCCCTACGATCATGACAAGGCTTTTTTTAAAATAAATAATACCTAGTAGATTGTTGAGCAAGGGTTGAAAGTGACTTATTGTATCCAAGTAATTTTCGCGCTCAAATGAAGAGAGAGTAACACCCGAGTTAAACACTATTTGTCATTTTGACTAGGTATGAGGAGGGTTTTACATGAAGTGTCCAATTTCAAAAACTTATTAAATATATATGTCTTGAGGATATTTTATTAAGCGATCAAAGTAAAATGGGCGACCTTTATGAAATCAGGGTCTCCTGATCTGAGTCATCTGGCTCATCTGATATATGATAATATATATATATTAGAATTGAAAATTCAAAACAAATCTGTATTTATCCGATTATCTGTTGCTAATGGTCGCAATAAAAAAAGGAAATTTTTAAAGTGAAACTCTCTTTGGAAATACCCCTATGATAATCTGTGCCTACCGTTTTAAAACAATTTTCAACCCAGATGAAAACTAAACTTTCCGAACAGGCGGCCTAGCCAATGTGACGATCGCTATAGCTTCGCCATCGAATCGCTTTGTGTCTCTCTATCACTCTTCCATATTTTTTCTTTTATATTGTTTCGATCGCTACGGAGCGTAAGCGATTGGCACGTTGGCTACGCGGCTAGGAGAGATAAAAATATCTTATATTACAGGTACTCGCATGATTATTAAATTGTACAACGGGACTTAATCGCGTATCTAAGTTTTAAGATTTACCTCCGACGTTTCGAGGACGGCGTTGTCCCCGTGGTCTCGGAGAAGACTGGCTTAAGTTGACATCAGCATCTTCTAACCGCGTGAGTTTTTCGAACTACCCGCACTTGGTCTTGTTTATCAGCTTGAACGTTTTGCGCTCTAGGGATGTCACTCTGTCGACACACAACACTAACGATATTCGATTTATCGACTGTCGATATTCGTTTACGCTTACGCGTGTTTAAGTCCCGTTGTACAATTTAATAATGTGTAAAAATCGTGAAAGTTTAAATCAGTGTTACTCGCATGATATCTTATTATGGATATAAAGTTGTTAATGCTACCCCAGCAAGCAATGTCATGCCAGTTTACAGTTAGTGTGAGTGTTTGAGTGTTATGATGCTAGCGGCTGGCCGGCCGCCAGCGCGGCGGGCTGCGACCACGCCTAATAACCTGTATCGGTTAATCAACCCATACGCCAACCCTGCAGCAATTACAAAATGTCTCGTTAATTTCGTAATTCCGTTGACGGATTACACGATTTGTCAAAAACGATACACCAAATTTCGTATGGTTCGCTGACGCCACCCGTTTGCAGCAGTTCGCACCTACTATGGAGGCGGTTTGGCATAGTCAAACTATAAATGTCATATTAGGTACTTTAATAAGTGTCAAAACATACCGTGCTAGCATACTAAAAAAATAAACAGCATTAACCTAAAACGATCTACAGCGTAACCGCATAAGCTTTGTATAAATTAAATGGCAATTACTCGATCGCGCACGGTAAGAGGCAGTTCTCAACGATTGAGCCGATTGCTGAGACACCAAGTGACTATTTTACATACTGATGCGTTGCGAGAAATTCCTGAAACCTCAACCTAGTGTGGTGACGTCACGTACGTAACACAGCCCACGTGAGCGGACTCTTAAAAGGGGAGAGATGTAGGCACTAGAGATCCTTTGAGATCTTCGACCAATCATTTTCAGTTCTATGGAATATAGGTGAACCTGGAATAAGTCAACGTGTCGTGTAGCGAAGAAAAGGATCATAACAAATAGTAGTAGTAGTAGTAGTAGTAAACTCTTTATTGTACAAAAAGTCATATTAAAAATAACATACAAGTAGTGAGAAGTACAAAGGCGAACTTATCCCTATGAGGGATCTCTTCCAGTTAACCTTTGAGTAGATGAGAGGAGAAAGTGAAAAGAGGGTGACGAATGCAGCAAAATGTACAACAAGGTACCAAAAAGATAAACGATATAAATACATACAAAATTTATAGGAAAAACATACATATATTACACAAAAAGGAATGGGGAAATACACTAAAAATTGACAAATGTCTGAGAAACCGAATTTAAACTGTTGTGAGACATACTAACATTGAATAATTTTAAGGTTTAGACTCACTTGTTTTAAGTCACTCGCGCGACATGTTTCTGTGATCCTATGTCTCCTTTCTCAAGCACTAACAGTTACACGACTTAAAACAAGTGAGTCTAAACAGTAAAATTATTCAATGTCTGAGAAACCACGTAAATAGCTACATTGTTTTGTCACTGTCAAAACAATGTAGCTATTTACGTGGGCGACAAAATTTTTGCAGTTAAATTACGTCACTGGTGAAACAAATAGCTTTTCATTTATAATTTACGTCGCGACAAACTTCTCTGCATTAATGTATTCAATTACGATGCGAGTGCGCACCACAAATTAGGCAAATCGAAGCTAAAGGAGATAAATCCACGATTCTGGTGCGGCCTCTAACTTTCTAAGCCGCCTGTAATTGCCTGGCCGTCTCGTTGTAATTTTCTAATTTCATGTAAAATATTCAGCGTTCGCGTTCAACTCGAACCCATTTGTTTAATCACATTCGCGACAATGTTCCTTATAGTTCGCCTACTTTAATGGAAAAGTACGTTATATACATATTGGGTTAATGTATTGCATAAATGTACCTAACTGGTATATTTGTGAAGTTACTGGAATTTAATTTCCTTTGCTATATAGCTTCTGCCATTGCTACACGTCGCGCCATCATCATATATCTTAGATAACTTTTTAAATATCTTAGATATAATAAATATAACGCGTATTTTCCCTGTGTATGATTATGTCATTAATATTTATTATTGTACAGATTATGTAATATTGTAAGTGTTAATAGTTAGTTCATAAGAATGCAAATAACTTCCTAATACAACCCAAAGAATCATTTTTCTAAGTGTAGCAGTGAATTATCATATATTGTAAGTTTCATAAAAATGTATAGGTATGTTTCATACATTGACAGCCTTTTACATGATGTCATTCCACGCGGGTACACAAAACGCTCATATTTTGTACATTTTTGGGATATCCAGAGATTAGATAGTACCAACAACTAGTCAGGCGCGCCTTTCATTTCCGATCCACGCAAATCAAACCACAACTGCAGCTAAAATAAATGATAATTTACATGTGGATGGATTATATATTAAATCCAAATTGTGGCATTAATATACCCGTTAATATATTCGTATACCAGATAATTTTAATTAAGTTATAGTCAAGAGCTATTAAAACGGATACCTACAACTACATGCTATATACAACTATCTAAAAAAAACGCTAATGGGGCATATTTTATATTACGTACAGTCGTGCATGCAGAATGACAAACTAGTTTTTCGGGTAACGTTTGCTTGAATTATTTATTTGTTCGGCAGCTATTTTATGTTTCAATCCTTAAAAATTTCAGTTTCTCTGAAATATGTATCGCGTGGATTCCGGTTTAGATTTTTAATTTATAGGTATAGCTGGTCAAGCAGATCTTGCCAGTAGAAAATGGCGGCAAAATTGAAAAATGTAGGCGCGAAGGGATAGCGTCCCATAGAAAATTTGAATTTCGCGCCTTTTTCTAGTGACAAGATTTGCTTGACTATCTATATATCCTAAAAAGTATAGTGCTGCGACGCCTAACTGAGCAAATAAAAACAAATTATTTTGAATTTAGTTTAGTCGCCATCATTTATAATATCGAAGCGGCCAAGGTGTTCACAATAATTGAACGCGCACTCTAACGCCTTTACAATAGAGGTATGTTCAGATATTTGTGAGCAACTTGGCCGCTCTCATATATCTGATGGCGGCTGTACAAGGGTTTTTGCATTCAGCCGACAACACACTTGGCAGAATTCGCACCTACTGCTTTTCTTTCCTCAACATCAAAAACGAAAATTTTCACATCACAACAGCGAGCATTATAGATAAATGATAAAGTAACTTAAACAAAAGATCAATCTAACAAACCTGTGGGCCCGATTCGGATTTTGAACTAGATATCTATTAGACATCACCAAGATGTAAATACACACAACACTAACGATATTCGATTTATCGACTGTCGATATTCGTTTACGCTTACATTTACTAATGACTGGATTCCATGTGGATGGATGGTTAGTGTTGTGTGTCGACAGAGTGACATCCCTAGTGCGCAAAACGTTCCAAGCTGATAAACAAGACCAAATGCGGGTAGTTCGAAAAACTCGCGCGGTTAGAAGATGCTGATGTCAACTTAAGCCAGTCTTCTCCGAGACCACGGGGACAACGCCGTCCTCGAAACATCGGAGGTAAATCTTAAAACTTAGAAACGCGATTAAGTCCCGTTGTACAATTTAATAATGTGTAAAAATCCTGAAAGTTTAAATCAGTGACAAGTAACAATATTAAGTATTTACATAAATTCGTTAAAAGAATTTTACACCGAATAAAAGTTAAAAGACACCAAACGAATACAGAAACAACCCAATTCGGCTTATCGTAGCACCTACGTCCAAATGAAATACTCGTTTGCGCACGAGGCAGATGCACACAGATGTAATTGTAGCATCTTGTTAGTTTTAAAATGAAAATTTAAAGTATTTAGCTTGAATTGAATCGCACCGTCACTTATGCAGTTGGATAAAGTGGTCTTTGCATGTTTTGATGTAAATATCTTATTATTTTTATTATTGTAGGTGATAAATAATTCATAGTTCTATAGGTATACCACGTTTTAACAAGGTGCATGAGTTAACAAAAGTTAAAATCATATCTTCTGCTGGAAATGTGATACGTCTACGTGGGCAACAAAATAGCAACAATTACCAATTTGTTGCTTTTACTGTAGTACCTAGCAGTGTTGGCCGAAACGTAAATGCAATTGAAAATGTTGGCCATTAACCATTATAAATTGAACCGTAAACTGTAATCGTCCGTTACGGTTTAAGGTTCAATTTATAATGGTTAATGGCCAACATTTTCAATTGCATTAACGTTTCGGCCAACACTGGTACCTAGTAACATCAACCCCGAAGTCCCAAGTTCTATTAACGATTTTGATTCGTATTAATGGGTCGGAGCTACTGTCATAATTAAAGTAGTTCAGTAGTTATGGCCAAATACTGAATATTGTACCTACAAATACATTTATAAAAGCTATACTCGTTCTATACATACCTAAATAGGTAATTCAGATTAATGTGAAGTCATTATCTCTCAAATATGTAGATGTTCACGCACGTACAAATCAAAGAGATTTATGGTGAAAGAGGATTTCAAATAAAATCATCAGCACGTGCCACAGCTATTTACGTAAGTACCTACTTTTGTAAAATGTTTTGTTTGACCTCTTTAAAAAGAACAACCCTTAAAATAAAGTAAAAATGTTTGGCTCGTGCGAAGGCAAGGGGTCTACTGAAACATTCACGCACGTGGGACGCCGGCCATTGTTTTTATTATAAGCAAGCATTGCGGGTTTTGTTCTTTTCCCACGTCAGAATTATGATAAGGGAACATTCTGCAAGCCTCAACGTGTACAGTTCAAATGCTACCTATGTTTGTTTTACAGCGCTTAAGGTTCATTCAAAATTGTTGTAGTAACTTTTTCAGAAGATAAGTAGCGTAGTTGCAATATTCCTAAATAATAGAGCTATAAAAGCCTAGTTCATAAACGTTGTAATTCTAATTCCCATTCACTAACCTTCAAACCATTATTTGTGGTGTGTTTGTGGTTTAACCCAAATATTTGCGCTAAAGCAGCGCATATGATCACCATAATAAAGTCGGCGAAGTGACTAGTGACGTAAACCGTTTGTGGCTTTTATTGCGGGAGTTACTGGAAGAGTTGCCAGCATCAACCCCCTTGATAAATTGTGTTGTTTTCGCCAACCTCCTTGTTTGTTCCCCCGTGTGCTTTCTATCGAACGTATTACGAAAAGTATGGCGCAGTTGGAGGCGCCACGCTTTTTGTTATCGTCTGTAGATGATAACATTAATAACAATTCGTTTGTGAGAGGTTAGGGTTTTGGAAACTATCAGAGAGATAGGGAAAACATTAATTTGAATTTACATGATCACTTCTTAGCAATAGACTACTACATAGAAGTAACTAATCACATCGCACTCGTTTGTTGTGCGTAAATACATGCCCTTGACCCATTTTCATCGACATAATTACATACATAGGTACCATACCTACTCGATAATGATATAGAATGAAATTTGAATTAGGTACCTACCTATTACAAAAGACACTATTATGCACCCATTGGCTAACAGGGGTCAACTAGGAACAGTAAGAACCCTTCATGTTTTACCATGCCCCTGTCCGTCCGTCTGCATTTAGCTCACTGTTCATCTAATCTATCTAATACCTTTAAACGAGCAATTCTTGTAAAGTTATTTATTTATTTATTTATATGTATATATATTTCGGGGATCTCGGGAACGGCTCTAACGATTTCGATGAAATTTGCTATTTGCTTTTCGGGGGCGAAAAATCGATCTAGCTAGGTTGTATCTCTGGGAAAACGCGCATTTTTGAGTTTTTATATGTTTACCGAGCAAAGCTCGGTCTCCCAGATATTTATATTAGTAAGAGTACTAATAAGGCTGCAATTTGGTAGGGTTTTTGATTTATTTATGCTATCTTGATGTATTCTTTATTATGATTAGGTGTAAGTACCTATACTCAGTTATTATTTGCGAAAACTTAGTACAGATTTCTATAGTTACAGCCGTTATGGGCTAAATTTTTTACACTTATATAAGTGACATACCTACTTTCACATCATTATTGTATGAAAACTAATTATAATACATATCGACTACCGTAGGCTCAAAGGGCGTAAGGGACAAAATGGCGAAAATGAATTATGAACGCAGTTACACTTTGTAACTGCGTTCATAACTCATTTTCGCCATTTTGTCCCTTACGCCCTTTGAGCCTACGGTAATCGATATTAATATAATAAGCTAACCTTACCCAATCTTTTTTCATAGCATATTGCAAGGCAAAGTGAATGAGGAAAAGATAAACATCACTTCCTAACTACTCAACTAACAACTAGAAAATAGGTACATATGTATTTATAATATGTGAGGAGCAATAAGTACGTAAATAGTAGATTGTTAACCAAGGGGTGAAAGGCACTCATTTCTGCCGAGGTAGTTTGGTGCTCGAACGCAGTGAGAGCGCCAATAGTCCGAGGCTGAAATGATGCCTTTCACCCGAGTTAAACACTCTACTTTTCATTTCGAATACGAATAAAGTGCATTTTGCATGTAATTTTAAAAAAAGCGGCCAAGTGCGAGGTGGACTCGCCCATGAAGGGTTCCGTATTTAGGCGATTTAAGACGTATAAAAAAAAACTACTTACTAGATTTCGTTCAAACCAATTTTCGGTGGAAGTTTACATGGTAATGTACATCATATATTTTTTTTAGTTTTATCATTCTCTTATTTTAGAAGTTACAGGGGGGGGGACACACATTTTACCACTTTGGAAGTGTCTCTCGCGCAAACTATTCAGTTTAGAAAAAAATGATATTAGAAACCTCAATATCATTTTTGAAGACCTATCCATAGATACCCCACACGTATGGGTTTGATGAAAAAAATTTTTTTGAGTTTCAGTTCGAAGTATGGGGAACCCCAAAAATTTATTGTTTTTTTTCTATTTTTGTGTGAAAATCTTAATGCGGTTCACAGAATACATCTACTTACCAAGTTTCAACAGTATAGTTCTTATAGTTTCGGAGAAAAGTGGCTGTGACATACGGACGGACAGACAGACGGACAGACGGACAGACGGACAGACAGACAGACATGACGAATCTATAAGGGTTCCGTTTTTTGCCATTTGGCTACGGAACCCTAAAAACATGACTGAGTATACATTTTTATACTGTTTCTCGAGGGTACTTTCAATTATCAATTTAGGTAAAAGAATCGTTATTTATGGATTGGGGAGTTAAAAATCAGAATGGAAATTTTATAACAAATCCACTTTTCAAAAAATTAAAAATATCGTACTTGCAAAGTTAAATGCTCTAGTGCAGAAACCTATCACTTTCTGCACACCTTTTAGAAAAACAATGGCCCTCTTTCAGAGCATGAGAAATGAAAATGTATGTAGTACGACGGCTGGCCGTTTCGGGTTTTAATAAATTTTATAAATTACAACTGGCGGCGTACGGATTCTCGGCTCTAATGATCATGATTTACTATGCATTCTGGTAGGTACGTAAAAAAGTTAGCCGTGAAATTTAATTAAAATTGAGCCTTTTAAATAATGTTTAATTTTATTGATTCAGATAGAGTTTAATGATTTAATTTGCATATCTCCTTAAATCATAGAAATTTTTGCCGTAAATTTAATGTATATTTGTCAACTATATTTAACTGCACAAAAATCTACTTCATGATTAAAAAAATTGTCATTGTGATCTATTTACGGAATCTATTTATATCGGTTATCAGTGCAGTGCATTCCAAACTTGAGTTTACTCGAACTAGTAAACCTAAGGTGACAAACACTAACCCCTTTATTCATAAACGTCTGTTAACTTAAACAGCTGATGATCGTCGTTTCTCCCTCTCTATGGCATAACGACAGATAGGGAATAAACGACGATCATCAACTGATTAAGTTAGCAGCCGTTTAATTATGAATAACGCCCTAAGGCTATGCACTTTTTAATAAATGGATCTTAATTACTTTAGGTACATCAAATTAAAAAAGTCTAAGAACTTATATAATTTTGTAGACTCACCACGAAAAAAGCACAGGCTTGGATTATATACTTATAATAGAATCCCAATAGGTACCTATAATACAAATACTAAAAGTGGCATAGTCTCGTAGGTTAATACAAATACCTGCGTTAAAATTTTCAGCGTGCGAGTGATATATCAGCATTGTATATAGCTTTCATTTTCATGTGTCAGTTGTATTTTTACCTGCATGAATAATACAAACTGTTTACCTCCCACGATTCCGTCAAATACGATCAATTTCTACACGTCTTTAAACATCATAAATATCATAATGATGTAAATAAACACCTGTGCTCAAAAAACAATAAGATGTTACAAAATTGGCAGCGACTAAGGTGAGTCACAGATGATTAAATATAATAATTATGAGCCCGACGAATGTTAAGCTTCTCAGGTTCTCGTTTTGTTATATGAGTTTGAAGACAAAAAGGGACCGATCTATTATTAAGCGTCAGTCTTTAATTAAAGACAGCTTGACATTTCAAAGAAGGAGGACATGAGTTTAATTATAATCAAACACAAATATCATTGGGCCACCAGTCGCTTGTCGCGGGTTGCGAAGAAACGAGATAGATGATATAGTTTGGCTGTCGAATGACCAGGATAGATATTGGGATCGCCCTCATTTAGAAGGAATCAAAGCATTGTTTGTCGCGATGACGGTCGTCTTAGGCGCTTTCTACACTGCTTGCGTACAGCTGCTACACAGACAGATTAATTAGGTTTTATTGCTTTAATCTTGAGAGTATAGCCTAATTAAATAAATAAATAAAAATTATGTTTTGCCGCGTGATATTATTTTAAGCTAAACAAGTAAACATATGTACAATATCAGTTGCATTCAATTTATGGATATGTTAGTTAAACAACAGGCAGATTTTAAGAAAATAGCTTGCGTATAGTTGGTATAGGTAGGTACATAATTATATATATCTCCCTTCACACAACATTACACCTCCAGTTCACTTTGTGCGTCAAATGAAACCAACGTCCCCAAAGCTTCGTCACTAAATGTCTCATTTGTTTACGCAAATACTTAACACATACCGAATGTTGTTCCAAAAACGTTGCTTGTTACGTAGTAATGACTGTAATGAGATAGGTCGTGTGCAAAATGCCTTAGTAACGTAATGGGCACACACGCAGCGATACGCGTACCGCCCAACAGACTCACTGGAGACGATAATATCACAGCAACCGTGGGAATGCATTCCTATCTTAGGCATTTGTGGTTAATTGAATGGGAAAGGTTTTTAGGTAAACATACATATATAATATCAATTTTTCCGACATATGGGATTGGTAATACACTGGTGCTTACTTAATAAATATAATTTAAAATAGCCTAAGCAAAAATACGCAAAAACAGTTCTTTAAATATAAAGAAGAAGTCGTAAATACGACTCATTGAGCCGTTTTATTTATTTCACAGTCGTTATAATTATTTCGCTCAATAGATTTACCAATACGCCTAACAGCTTCAAGATTTCATGCGAAAAAAAAATCTACAATTCGCCGGGTAAAATAAAATGCGAGTCAAAACGAAGTAATCAGGACACCGATTGTTGTGGAATTCATAAAGAGTAAACTTTTACCATTCTCACGGATTTGAAGACAGATTAAACACTTTGAAATGAATCATTGGAATAAAAAGTTCTTGTTTTTTGGCGAATATTATAACAATTTTTTGTTCTCGAAATTTTTACTTATTGAAATTGATGAAGGCCATGCACATTAGAGATATATATAAAAAGTAATATTTAATAACAGTGATATCATTTAGAATTCAAATAGAGGTACGAAACAGCAAAGTTAATAATATAGGTACATAAGTACATAACCAACAGGCGACAAATAAAAAGCTGGAATGCAGGCAACAAAGCCAATAAACAAAAGTCACCTTTCTACGCATACGCGACATTGTATATTAAATCCTTCCCGCTGAGTCTCAAGTGTAAGTAAAACCGCGTAAAATGGAAAAAAACGCACGGGAAACGCGAACAGCGCACAGAGCCGTCATAACCTGGGCCCTGCGAAACTTGGAAACTTGCCGAAGAATATATTAAAACTTTATCAAAGCTGAAAGTTCCATTTCCTTTCCAAGTGTCGCGGTACCTTGCCCCGAGGGAGACAGGTTCTGTACACTTCTTTGGAATTGACAAATGAAACCTAAGCCCCTGGGAGACGGCAACCAATTAATCAAATACTTCTGAAAGCTTCTGATTTCTGAATATTTCATTTAAGTATAATTTACAAGAAAATTAGAAAGTAGATCTTGGATAGTGATTATTTGATTAATTAACAATTAATTCTGTAAGTGACAGCACAAATAAATTGGCAATATCCGTGCCACTAACTAATGCTTGGTACCTTAGAAGTCTACGAAGTTTAACGAATTATTATTACTACTTAATACTTAATAAGTACTTCGATTTGAATGAGGATATACCTCTTGGTTATACGCGTTCGCACGTTCTCGTATACCTACTCATAATTAATCAAACTATATGCGTTTTGCAATAATTATATAAAGTGAATATGAATCAAAATGTTATTTGCCGCCAGCAACATGCTGAGATGAGGCCATTTCGTGGCACTTTAACTTTATTTTGTGTTTTCTTTTATATTATGTATTGTTTGTGCTTACGAATAAATTATATTCTATTTGTCTTTTTATTAGTTTTTATCGCAGATACATTAATTTCATCAGGATCGTAGCAAGTGGAAATCCGTGGTCTCTGCTCCGGGAAATAGGCGTGATTATATGTATGTATGAATGCGCCTGAGAAATTTTAATCAACTTCTTTGACTGACCACTATTACCTATCTACGAGTATAACTTGACATATTCCTCGAATGTGAGTTCGAACTGACTGTATAATACTCGATTACATATCTCAATCAAAACAACATCAGATAAAGCAAACATGGGAGGAAGCATAAAGTTAAATGTGCTTCTGATCTGAGTTATTATTGTCCTAAACAGTATCGATAGATTAATTGCTACAGATTTAACGTCCTCTGGTTTGTTCAGGCGCTTTATGACTTCTATAACAATTTTATAGCTCTATCGCTACGCTGGAAATATGGACTCGTTACTTCTACAGCGTCATATCTATTATGTTGGGCTTTTTATAATCTGTGTTCTATTGCATTCAATATAAGGTCACTTTTTCATTTGATCAAGGAGAAAAATGGGAGGTGTGGAAAGTAAGCAGACGATATTGTAGCTTTAGTGTGGAACAATAATAAAGAGCGAATTGAACTGGGGTAGAATTTGAATGGCACAAATTTCACATATTCTTTCCAAGGGACCATTCTGATGTTATTTCAGTATAATCTATTTCATATAAAGGCCTACTTGACTATGGGTATTATTGTGATGAATAACAATATTAATACATATAATAAGGACGACATACGTATCTGAATGAAGGTAATATTATTAGTATGTTTTGGGATCAAACCAAATAAACGCAACATTATTGCTAAATGTATTATTTTGGAATCATTTACTTTAGTACTTAGACTGCGGATTAACAAGACAGCTGAAAATATTTCGAAACCTCTACCCTAGTCTTTCCTATTAAGTCGTTATTTTAACTATAGGTTGCCTTAACGACCGATTTAATGACAACACTATTCAAATGCTCTATTAGCGTATTCCAGCCAATCAACAGAGCAAAACTTGTCGCGCAACTTCAGAGGGTAGCAACAAACGCAGCAAATTATTCGCGGGGCTGACAAACAGGCAAACAACCTCATGTGGGCTAATAGTAGAACAAGCCGCGTCACCCCCCTAATCACACACTCGGTTGGTTCTCAAAAGAGGCAAAAGGAGCCCAGAAAACTCGACTACTGCCTTCTGGCGAACGTTTAATTAGTGTAAATAATTATTCGCCGCAAGGTCTTGCATTAATTCAGAAAAGTCCGCCATTAACTTGCCGTCGCTTTCCGAATATCGGCTCGCTGTTATTTTCTCTGATTTTCTAAGCACAAGGTATTTGGTGAGTACCTCGAGGGTCAGATCAAACGACGGTTGTAATAAATGGCATAAATACAACCAATGAGAAAATTGAGACGAATGAGCGGAATTCATATTTGAGAGTGCACTCTGGTATGAATTTTATTCCTTATTAAGTGTGTACGGTTCGAGCAATTTTATTAATATTGCTGCCACCAAAGCGGTACATTACATTATAAGTAGGTACCTATAGTAGGATCCAGACAAATAAAAAAAAACAATTCTACTGTGGCTCGTTATTGAAGTTGAAACTATAAAACCTACAGACAGGTTATCAAATGAAACAACAACCCCGCGGACCACAAAGACTACTCCGCTGATTATGGCAAAACAAACAAAAGGCGAGATCAAAGTGCCGTCGTTTGTTTCTTCCCGCTCATTTCCTTCGTAAATTCTGTAAGCGCATCTCCAAACAACCCCTGAAGATCAAAATGCGACACGTATGAAAAACGCCGTCTGCAAAAAAATTAAAGGCCGAGACACATTACAGATTCCACGCGGTTACGAGCAAATAAACCTAGTCGGCAGACGAGAGCATGGGTCCGTACGTTCTGAAACAAAAGCTCCTAAAAAGAAAACTGGTGAGTCTGAAAACCCTCGTGACGTCACCTGAACGAATTAAAGCCTCTGTCCCTATCATTTTCCATGGCGGCGCGGACCTCTCGCTCCCACGGGGAGGCAATTGACCTATTTTCGGTGGCGTGCAATAATTTCACGAAGGGCGGCCACCTAGCTTTAGATATGGATATCGCTAGCTTGCACATTCTTAGGTCCACATTGACCGAGATATTTCAATACAGTACGGTTGTATGTTACCCGACGGTTTTTATGGGCAATAACAGCCCGGATCGCTGTTTACGAAGATTGGGTACAAACTGGTCAGTAATGGTTGTTGTTGCGAGCTAGAGCTTAGTCTCGAGCGACTTGGTGTACAAACATCAATAATAATAATAGGTCCATTAGATACAACCACAACATCATACAGAAATACACACTAGACAACAAGCGTAGGTATCTTATTAATCACTGTTGTTTGCTTATATTTGACAATTAGTTATAATAACTGTTACTTGATATTTTGTTAATGGGAGAGGTATTCCATCGTATTTCCTAAATATCAATCATGAAGATGAGCTATATCCAAAACAAAAAATAAGTAAGTACTTTTTGAACAATTTCATCATATAATGTTTCGATTTACACGTATAATACCAAATAATTGTAAAACTTAAATAAGTATTTAAAATCTCGCTAGCTCATTAAAGTTTATCATCCTATAGTAGCTCAATTTAAAGGTTTCATATACTCATAGATAAAACATAATATTTTACATGTCAAATAAGGTAATAACACTTTATTAACTAAATATTAGGTAGGTAAGTATATTTAACAGGTACATAGGTACTAATTTATTTCTGCATGAATGGCATTATTTTCCAAGGTTCGTAACTTAGATTTAATAATTATCTTAGATTATTAATTATAGAGTATATATCATCCTTGAACCATGTAATAAAAACATACCTACTATACTACCTTCCCTACTTATTGAAACGGTGGGTACCAGAAATAATATAAAAGCTTTTAAACACTAAATAGGTATCGTCACGAAAAACATCACTCTACCTTTGTCTTTGCCGTCATCAAAAAAAAGGTAGATGGCATTACATAAAAGTAGGCCGCTGTTACACGCACGAGTGGCCCTACTGGATCCGACGTGGCCAGACGCGTGCGGTCCAAAAAAAGCTAAGACTTTATGAAAACACTCCACCGTGAACAAGTCCCGCACGCACTAATGGTTGTTTACGTTCATAAAATTGGACAGCCAAATCTCATATAAGTAAGATACTTTTGAAAGCCCCTCCCACACCGCGAAGTTATAAAACGTCGCTGCACTTGAAAGCTTCGCTGGGAAAACGGACACGTGTGTACGGTGTTTACCAGATTTCATCGGCGTTAATTGCGGAAAGTTTCCATAAAATTCTATAAATTCTCGGAAATTTCATTAAAAAATTCACTAGGAAATATGGGAAATTTAAATTTAAAATTGGAAAGTTTCAATTTTTATACAAAAATGTAAGAAATTTTCCGAATTTTTCCTACGTTAAATTTCCGAGACATTTCGCAATTTTGAAAAGTTTCCTTAGGCACATCAGTATTCGGGACTATTTCAATCTTAATTCTTTTATTACACTGTGTCATTATTGGCGTGGAAACCATTCCATTTCTACGTGAAGAGATTCATAGACAAAGTTTCAGTTTAACAGCGTCGGTTAAAGTTTTATGGCGGCCGGTTATTTACTGAAAACTCGTCTCCGTCAGCTGTTTCTAAACTCCGCGCTCTTAAAGTAAGCCGGTGGCACGTGACCGGAAGTAAAATCGGTTACGATGATGCTAGGACCACATCCGGTGCTCTATTGACAGACTCCACAAAAAATGGCGGAGTATGGCCGCCAGCTGGAGTTGCCCTGCATCAACTAATAAATCTTTCCTCGCAATTAGTGATGGGTCGTTACCAGTAACTTACTCAAAGTGGGAATATTCCCGGTAATGCTACCAGTAACATTACCCCCGATCGGTAACATTGAGAAACTTTGAAAAAAATATTAGAATTGTATATGTTTTTTCGTGTTAAATACTTAAATAAAAAACAATGCTATTATTTACAGTCATAAACCAGTCAAAGATTCTCTGAGAGAGTAAATTCCCAATGTTACCGGTAATATTCCCAATATTACCAGGTATTTTTCCAAAGTTACTGGGAATAATACTATCTGGAAATAACGATAAAATAATGCTTAATTGTGTAAAATTAAAGAAAATATGTGTATAAATCAGTTTAATTATTAAAATCAACATTTTGTATAATAATGATTAGTTTTATGTAAAATATTAACTAAATTATTTAAAATAAAATGATATTTGTACATTTTTTCCTGGCCATTGTTTTAGCTAGTCATATTTAGAAGATATATAAAAGAATCACCACGCCTTTAGACAATGACCACTTCATAACAGTTAAAGAGTCGTGGTATTTATTTGTACATGGCCATTAACTTATTTTATTTATAAAAAAAATGTAAATTATAGAAATATAATTCAATTATTCAGTACGAGTAGTCTATGTTTTCTAGCAAAATCATTGATATGGAATTTATGAAAAGAGAGTCAGTTTTATGGTACGATCCATATTAAGATAAAAATATATTTACCTGCTCATCTTTGTCCATCAATGCTGGTCTTACATCTCTTGTATGTTGCGATGTAGAGGCACGGTCACTGTCACTTGATAGTTTATTGTCACATAATATTGTTGATTTTTTGTCATACTGTCTAAAACTCTCCTTTACATCTTGGGGACTCTTTTTACATTTCAGAATATGACATGCAAATTTTGTTGCGTTTCGAAAGTTGTACACAACACTGCAAAAGTTGCAAGTGAAACTTTTTTTA
Organism: Cydia amplana; assembly: GCF_948474715.1. Lineage (NCBI taxonomy): Eukaryota > Metazoa > Arthropoda > Insecta > Lepidoptera > Tortricidae > Cydia > Cydia amplana. The sequence continues at coordinate 9,084,675 of NC_086085.1, forward strand.
TTGTTTATAGTATTTTGGGTAAAATGACTATACACTTGACTTTTCGGCTTCATTGTAACATATCCAGTCCTCCATCCACTAGTTATCGCAAATAATTAATACGTTCACTCTAACCCGTGTTTTAGATAAGACTAACCCCCTGACTAGGGGTCCAGGTAACAATTGAGATAAGAAACAGATTGAGTGAAAGAGAAAACAGATGCCAAGTGTGAAAGAGACATATTTATGTACATAACGTACTATGAAAATAACTTTTTAACCTTATTTTATCTCATAGAAATCATTACTATCATCAGTTTCGTATGTTACCATCTTTTGGGAATGTTACTGGTAACATTGGTAACTTACTAGTAATATTCCCAAATGGAAACTTACTGGTAGCGGGAATGTTTCCGCAGCCCATCACTACTCGCAATAATGGCGCCGATCTCTTTTTACTAAATCCAGTGTGCGTACGTGTTGTGGTTTGGCTAATGCCCTGTATTATCCTCGTTTATAAATCATTCACGTCGATGCCACGCTTTCAGCTTACCGATTTTACCTTTACGGTAATGGCTGCCGCGTTAACAATCGTCTTTTTTAACGACAGAAAGGATATTAGCGTCATAAAGTACTGCGCCCCTTTAACACCCTTTGTGCAAAATGGAGTTAAAATGATACAATAACGATCAATTTTGTACAGGGTCGAGTCTATGAAGCAGAATATGCAACCTTTTTCCCCTGTTTATATGAACATCCAATTGTATTTCATTTTCTAAAATAATTTGTTATGCTGTTTTATTACCTTACAACTCTCTTTTATTTTGTTAAATGTCGTGGTGAAACGCCCAAATTGTCCCGTTCTTAGCAGAACTGAGATTTGAGGGTATCCTTAACCCTTAAATGCATAGTGATGCATTTATACACACAACATAAACATCAAATGTTATGCATTATTAAACAAATTCTATTTGTTCTTGTATATTATTTCAATAGTAAAACTAATAAATTTTCCGAATTATTACATAAATTTACGCAGTATTTTAATTTATAAAAGTTACATTTGTTTATAGACGAAATGTCGGAAAACTTGGAAAAACCTGGAAGTTGATGATTTTTAGTATGTGATTTTGGGCAGATTTTTCGGGGTTTGTAATTATTTTATATTTAAAAACTTTATCATAGGTATATCACAAATAGTGTACCTTTCTAATGGTAGTAAAAAATTTCATATATCTATTACTGAAAATTACATATTTACATAAATATGATTAAGCCAATTCAACTTCTAACACTGATTTCGCAGTGAAAATCGAAGTTATATTTTTTTTACTATTTTTCCTAGAATCGGCAAACAATTATGTGATACATATATTAATTTCGGGCTAAAAGAAAAAGTCATGCATTTAAGGGTTAAATACTTTTAATTTACAAAACTTCTTTAAAAAAGTAAATGTATAGTCATTTGGGATTCTAGTTTTCAAATCTATCATTCGTATTTACTCTCGCATGCCTAACAATGTTTTGGTTACTATTAGCGTCGAGTCAAAACAAGTTTACCACTTTTACCAGTATCTGTATTTGACATTATACTAGGACTTCAACTTCAGTAATCTGCGACGAGGGGTCCGTTTCTGAAAAGCTTGTAACTTGTAATGCAAGCGGATTTCACTTTTTGACAGCTTTTGTTAGAAAGGGACTTCCACTTGTATTACAAGTTACAAGCTTTTAAGACACGGGCCCCAGGGCTGGAGGTTAGAACACGCGTCAAACTGTCTGATTAAATTAAATAAAAAGTGATACAACAAAAAGTTACCCATGCTATTGATTTTGTTACTATAATAGTAGCGCATGAAGTAAATACAAGGAATTCTATTGAAGTCTCGCTTGCTCTCTTAGTCGGTAGTGACCCTGCCTGCAGCGCCGCAGCAGCAGTGTGTGAGCTGGGTTCAAAACTCGATAACGATCCTTATTTGTGTGATGAAGCTTATTTGCGTGAGAATGTCCTTATTACTTTTTTTTATTATATCTATTAAAAATTTACCGGGATCGGTAAATTGCACAAAAAGAAATTTTCAGACAGATTTCATTAAGAAAATTAGTTTGAGCAAATATCGGGAGCGTATTGAGGGCTGGAAGGTTGGCATCGATTTACGCATCTGCCTCATCCATTATTAACCTCAAGATTCGATGTTCAGGCTTCAAGTAGGTAACGAGTTTCTCTAAGCATGTTCGTAAAATGATACGGGCCGCACAAATTCGGGGCAACCGCAACGTGCACGCTTCGAAGTCCAGTCATGCCATAAACATCCTGGGGATAAGATAAGTAAAGTAAGTGGATATCATTTATATTAACTACCTATAAACCTGTAACCATTTATAAAATGACCAGGATGAAAGTTTATTAAAACAATTGTTGAGAACTTATTTTGTCCTTATTCTTCATTAAAACTTAATATTTATTTCAGCTTGAACACATTTTCAATGATAACTATTATATAAATTAATATTCAGAAAGTAATTACCTACCTAAGATTTTTTTTTTGCAAAATATCATTAATACTTAGGTAAACGAGTAAATACTTGGGTAAATATCTACCTATTACATTTATTTATATCGATTTCAGATCCATAAGAATGTATTCAACTAATTTTGTCACCCTAAAACATACGCTTTTCGACACCAAGAAAGATGCCCACAATCATGTATATCACAGTATTTAATACCACAATATCAGGTGACGTAGGGGCACTATAAATATATGCAAAAGGATTTGGGCTCTCATAAGGACCGCCCTAAATCTTGCAGCCAACCATCGGGACCCTCATCACGCGAGATGATGTGGCGTTCTAGAGATTAGATAATGTATCTGAATATACTGTATTTGATTAAGTTAAAAGATAGAAAAAAATATATATCCTTAAAATTATGAAACCTCATTGCTAATTTGTTTCACAAAGTTGCTCAAAATATATAATTGTCTGTAATTGTGCTAAGTAGATATGTTTTAGGGAACTATTGAGGTGTTGAAATGATTTGTGTAGGTACATAAATTATGATAAAAATATTGCTTTGCGATAGTATTTAATTGACTAGCATGTAATTAGTTCGCGGATTTGCAAAGCAATATGTTTATCTTAATTATTATGGATTTCTACAAAGTAACGGGGCGGTTGCATCAATCAATCAATCGATAGCTGTTTGTGACTCTAGAATAAAACGTTAAATATTATCACATTTTTTGTGAAAGCTACTACAATTTAATATCCATAATTAATGTTTGTTTAAAATAATTTAAAAAATGACACCTTGATTTGTAGCTAAAATTCGATTTGTTACTGAAAATTGCCATCACGTTCGTTTCTAATTCAAGGCTGTCAGGAAATATTAATGAGAAAGTGAAGAATGAAGCTGTTGTTTTATCAATCCATATTCCGTATCCGAGTTCCGAACCAATGCCTGATAAGTAGATGCCGCGGGGCAGTATTAAAACTAGAGTTAGCTTTCTACCGACAACCTACCTACTAGTAGTAATAGCATGTAATAGTCAGTATTAAGTACTCGAAATGTTCAACCATTTTTAGAAGTGAACGCGAATAAAAACAACTTTATTATATTAAATACAAGACTTCCACGCGCGAGAAATTTTGCATTCAATTAAGAAACAGTTAATTATTCCGTTTCAGGTTTTTACGGATCCTTACCTAATTGTTCTTTGAAAAGACCAGGCGTACCTTTTCCCTTTCCAAAGCCCATGGATTTCCGAAGCTCACGCCCGTATTTAGAGTAACTATTAGTAATACTGATATGTTATTGACTCAGATCATAGAAGGTACGTTATTGATGATATATAAAATAACTTTATCTACATACATACCTATATTAATTGTTAATGACAATATAACTTTTTTGATAATCACTTTACTTCAAAACATGGCATACACCGCAAAGTCTGAAAGTACTCATTCAACTCATCATTAAGCCCGGTGCTTATTGAAATGAAAGATTACACATTTTTTTGTTCAAAGTCTTCTAATGCGTCGTAAATAAACGTCGCTCATCTCTTCATTCGTGCATTCGCTCCAAGGCATCAAACGAACGCAGCAGACCGAGTCCGAAGGACAAAATGCTAATGATTTATGTTGCCGCTGAGACGTTAGGTATACCTATCCATCCACCGTGGTGATAAATGTGTTTTGCGCAAATTGTCTACTCTGCACGATTGTTCACAATTTGTAGGGATAGTGGCCTGAGCCGTTACGGTACCTACTACTTAAATAACGTCTTCGCTTTTCGATTATAACATAACATTTTAAAATATAGTATTTACGTAATTTAACTAAATATAGTCCCGAAAAAGTATTCGTGTATAAAATGATTTTGGTTTATTTAATGCACGATAGAACAGTTACAATTTAACTTAACCTATCCAACCAAAACATAACTTATCAGACAAAGCAAGGTTCTATGTACACTTATGTTAGATACAAGTCATGGAAACAACGCAATTGATCCGCAATACATACAAGTAGCATCAGGAAGCGCCGGCGGGAGCCTGTTACAATGTCTCTGGAATAATTAAGATGGACAAACACGAACATGCTATCAAAGAGCCAAACTCCTATGCATTCGGTTGACATATTGCCTTACGTGGGCAGGATTGACTTGTATTCCTTACTTAAGTACGAACTGTCTTTGCAATTTTTTCGTGATAAGACAATACTGATGTGATTTTATCTAGGGGAAAATGTATAAGTACCTACATGCATGCAGTACTTGTATTTTGGGTGTGTTTAATATTTATTAACCAAATTCAATAACGAAAATGTTCCTAAGTAATACCTGATCGAATCTTTGTTTTTATAATACAAAGTTTACAGTCTAAGGATAGGTACTGCTGTCAACTGTACTTAAATAAATATTTATTATCTCTGTCTTTAGGATTCGAAGAATGCAACTTTTTCCAAAACTTCAGACTAAAACTTATACCTACGGACCTTTTATCAGTGGATTAAGCTGCCACGTCATTTCCAAAAGTTACAAGGATTTGTAAAATGAAATAGGCCAGCAGTACAGTCGGCTGTAATTTATAAGGGCGTTCGACGTGGTTTGACAAGCACTGATTTATGGAGCAACTCCTGACTCAGACGAGCTAACGCCGACTCCGCATGTCGATGTCGCTTTTGTACTCGTCACGTACGATTCGCTAGTTCTACAGTATAACAGTTCTGTTGATTGTGCAGAAATTAACTGCGCGTTTTTGAAGTAAAAACTTCTTTAGCGGCGCTGGGCACTTTTTGAGGTGGGGAAAAAATGATAAACTCGAGACAGCGTAAGGCGATCACGTGACCGTAAGGCGATCACGTGACCGTAAGGTTTAGATAGCCACTCATTTAGATGGCATTTAAATCAATAAAAAAAAACTCAAAGACATTACATGAATGTGGATTTGTATGTTGGTGGTAATATATTCTACATGAGCAGAGAGCATTAATGCGGCAAAATATTGTAGTCTTCTTCTTCTTCTTTAATTGCTATGTCCTAACGGATGTCGGCGACCACCTAAAGAAGATAGCAGTAGGGACTGTTAATAATTTGTTAATAATTATACAAAGCATGAGATTTGTCTGTCACAAACTACTCATGAAGTTTCAAGCCCCTAACTGAAAAAAAAAATCTCGATATAATCCCTCTTGCGTGGCTCTTAGAAGATTTTCATGTCCACTATTTAAAAAAAATCGCGCCCGATGCATACTTTCAACCCTTTTTCACCACCTTGTAGGATTAATTTTAAAAACGCTGAAATGAGTTTTCTCCTCTTTTAATAAAATATTTTTTTACGAAGTTTAAAGTTCCTAGCTAAAAATAAAATTTGAACCCCATACAAACTTTCAACCGCTTTTTAACCCTTTTAACGCTGGAATTACTTTACTTGTATTCTAATAATATGCTTTCGTACAAAGACTCATGACCCGCACTCACAAAAATGTTTGATCTCCATACAAACTTTCAACCCCTTTTTCACCACCTTGAGAGATGAATTTTCAAAAACGCTGAAATTAGTTTTCTTCTCTTTTAATTAAATATCTTTATACGAAATTTCAAGTTCCTAGCTTAAAATAAAATTTTAACCCCATACAAACTTTCAACCCCTTTTTAACCCTTTAATAGGATTATTTTTATAAAACGCTGAAATCACTTTTCTTGTATTCTAATAATATGCTTTTTTACAAAGATTCAAGCCCCGCACTCACAAAAATGTTTGTTCTCCATACAAAGTTTCAACCCCTTTTTCACCACCTTGAGAGATGAATTTTCAAAAACCCTGAAATTACTTTTCTTCTAATCTAATAATATGCCTTTATACAAAGATTCAAGTCCCGCACTCAAAAAATTTTTTGATCTCCATACAAACTTTCAACCCCTTTTTAACCCTTTTAAGCGATGAATTTTTAAAAACGCTGAAATTATTTTTCTTGTCTTCTTATAATATGCCCTTGTACAAAGATTCAAGTCCCGCACTCAAAAAAATATTTGGTGTACATACAAACTTTCAACCCCTTTTTCACCACCTTCGGGGATGAATTTTCAAAAACGCTGAAATTAGTTTTCTTCTCTTTTAATATAATACCTTTTTACAACGTTTCAAGTTCCTGGCTTAAAATAAAATTTGAACCCCTAAGACAAACTTTCATCCCCTTTTTAACCCCCATAGGGGTTGATTTTCCAAAAACGTCTTAATTACTTTTTTTGTAATCGGCTATTAAGCCTTTCTAAGAAGTTTCAAAGCTTTTGTAATGGATTCAAACTTTCAACCCCCTTTTATCCCTTTTAGGGGATAAATTTTTGAAAACGCAGAAATTACTTTTCTTGTATTCTAATAATATGCCCTTATACAAAGATTCAACTACCACACTCAAAAAAATATTTGGTCTCCATACGAAATTTCAACTCCTTTTTTACCACCTTGGGGGATGAATTTTCAAAAACGCTGAAATTAGTTTTCTTGTTTTTTAATAGTATACCTTTTTACGAAGTTTCAAATTCCTAGCTTAAAATAAAACTTGTACCCCATACAACATTTCATCCCCTTTTTAACCCCCTTAGGGGTCGAATTTTTCAAAATCGCTTCTTATCTCTTGTACACTTTATAAATGCAACCTAGTGTGCAAATTTCAACTTTCTAGCTTTTGTAGTTTCGGCTCTGCGTTGATGAATCAGTCAGTCAGTCAGTCAGGACACTTGCATTTATATATATAGATAGATAGAAGATAGATAGAAGCTACATCTTGATTAAATCGCTAATAAAAGTGAACTCTAGTACTGGTGAATAAAACTCAAAATATCATGACCAAATATATTTAGATGCGAGGTCTGCAAGGTAACTTTACAATTTCTATTCGAATTTTAAACAATTAACGCTACAAATTTGAATTTCGAATTTTAAACAAGCTCACTGACCAGCAATTTCGGAACTAAAGTTTTTCAATAGAAAGGAGGATGGGTCAATTATACATATAGTGTGGCAAAGGACTTTCTTATTTTAAACATAGACAGAGAGAGTCATACTATCTTTGTCTTACACTAGTATATACTAGCACCCAAAAGAAAACGATGAATATAGTTTTTTTTGTTCCTATTTACTGACAAATTAGTTTGACCAGCTATAGTGCTGCAGACATTTTGGACTAGTCATTGAGTTTTCACTTCTGTCGACACTCCCGGAGTGCAACCCGTTGTTTTTTTTTTATATCATAATGTTCTAAAGATTTTTATACAGAAATACACCTTGTAATATCATATACATACACCTTCATCTTGACAATAAAATTCACGGGGTTTTATACATATTTTAGAATCATTCGTTGTCAATAGAACTGTGATCTTCGAATAACAATAGAACGTTCAAGTAAATCCATCTAAATACATAAATATAACGGGAAAACCGTTGTGGAAGGTAGGAAAGATATAACAATAGGCTGGTAGGTTGTTCGTGTCCTATTCAAAGTCCCCGCGGGATTTGGAGGGAGATCCCGTGGCCCACTTTCCCCCGTTGCGCTTTCTTTCACCGACGCGTAATGACGCCCGGCTGGGGAAACTTGGAAATATTAAAATGAGCAAGCACTTGTTTCGTAAAACGAGTATTGCTGAAGCCTTAGCACCTTCGGATGCTTTATGATTCAGTTCACGAACAAAGCCTCGAGACTTGATTTGCGTGCTTAGCGTAGCTTTATCCACGACACTTTTGTTGTCAAGACATAAAATCTCAGTAAGCGATGCTTGGAGATCTTTCGTTCAATAAGTCTCAATAATACTATTTAATTGATTAAAATTAAATTAGACGTTTCATTCGTTTGTTTTATTATCATAAATCAAATACTTTACAGTTTACGAAATAGGTACATTTTTATAGTAGTGAGCCAAAATGTTGCGAAGCATTTATCGTGGAGATAGTAAAATGTTGAACGAGGGCCAAATATTTATTCAAAGGGCGACATCCTGTGAATAACACCATAGTATGTTCGGGTTTTCTTTCTATTTTGTGTAAAATATTGTGCAGTCATGTATCTTCAGAACTATCGGTCAAGGACGTAACATTGCCATTTTAAATAGACAATTTAATATCGGCTGGAAATAAGTTTGCTTGTGATATTAATACTATAATAGATTATCAAAATACGTCACGGACGCTAAATAATCTACATTTCAGAGAGGTCTCCAGTGAGTAATGTCTCCTGCGATTTGACTGTCAAGCTAGAAGAACGATAGAAGGCAACGTTCGACGTCAATGATTTATACCCTCTCTTAGCCTGAATGCTAAAATATCACCTTTTGCAAAACGACAATTGTACTATTGCCTCTAATATCACTTGAGACGTTGTGCTGCTGAGCACACGATATCTTATGTGCAAGCCGGCTTAGCTTGGTGCAAATGTTTGAGTTCGTAACTTTGCATTTTACAGCGTTGGTGCAATTTACTTTATTGTTGGCGCACACCGATACCCACCGACTGTTTACAGCCGTTGGTAGTTTCTAGCAAACAAGTAAATAAACTTTACGATACAGATAATGTTATAAAACCGGATAAAAATACGTCATCGTCAGTCAACCCCAAGTGAAGTCCTACGCGTAACAGTATTTACCCAAAAAGCGTGATATGGGTTATTCGTTTAAAACAAATCGTACAATTCAAGAGATGTTAAAACACACAACACAAAAATCTATTACGGTTAACCCCGTGACAAGATAAATAAAACTCATCACCTCGTAGGGAGTTTTCACTATGGGCTATAAAGTTTTACGAGCTCTCCTAGTTATATTCGTGACGAGTACAAACGGTGCCATGGTGATGAAAGTGGTAAATGAGGTGTTTTATTCTAACCACTTCGTGCCACAAATGACTGGCGCATAAATAATAATTAGCTTCGCCAGTAAATATTGTGAGTTTGTGACAAAGGATATATTTATATTAGTAGGTATACTTTATCCAATTGAATATAATTTCGTAAGCATCCGATTCTTCTTCTTCTTCGCGTTGTCCCGGCATTTTGCCACGGCTCATGGGAGCCTGGGGTCCGCTTGGCAACTAATCCCAGTAATTGGCGTGGGCACTAGTTTTACGAAAGCGACTGCCATCTGACCTTCCAACCCAGAGGGTAAACTAGGCCCGTATTGGGATTAGTCCGGTTTCCTCACGATGTTTTCCTTCACCGAAAAGCGACTGGTAAATATCAAATGATATTTCGTACATAAGTTCCGAAAAACTCATTGGTACGAGCCGGGGTTCGAACCCGCGACCTCCGGATTGCAAGTCGCACGCTCTTACCGCTAGGCCACCAGCGCTTCTACTAACAGGCCGCGTGATCGTAATTATGTACATTTATGAACTCTTTTTTATAACAGTAGATAATAAATGTATTGTCATATATGACGATTAATGTCTTAATTTGTAGTTTAATTAAATATATTTATTCAAAAATGTACGCCTTTCAGCTTATAAATGATAGGCACTAAGGGGAGATATTACTGAAAGTGTGTTAAATTACTTCAACTGGCACAACTTCAAAATATGGTTGATTGATGAAATGTACATATATATATATATATATATATATACACATATTTATAACTAAACACGAGTAAACAGATGCCAGACAAATTACCTACATGTGTTCACTTAATTAATGCCCAAGAAAACAAACTAAAATGTACTTTAGTTATACTGCAAGCATCATAATTAAGTTATTGGCTATGTGCGAAGGTATGATGCAGAAACTAAAAGATGATATCATATTAGACTTGACGCCGACGCGAGGAAGATGATGAAAATGTGTATAATTCTGCAGCGCTCTACGTGTATAATCTTAATCTCATATGGATTAGATATGTCAGTATCAAAAGTAATGTTTTTGTTTGAAGAAACGTCACTTTTGATACTGACATATCTACTCCATATTGTATCTAGACGTTATCTTAAAGTTAGAATCGGGCCGTAAACCTAGTATTATATGAAAGACAGGTCTTCAAATGAGTAATTTACATGTAAGAAATATGTCGGCGCGTATTGTTCTTGACAACTATTTTTATATTCGTTCTGAATACAGATTTTCCACCCAACTGGCCTTGACTTGCATATACTGTACAAACGTGTTACTGTCCTATTTATTTGGGCTTGACATATTTTTCAAGCACATTACTAAAAACGATGTGGTACATGCAGTGTGAATAAGAAAATAGAACCAAGCGAATACTTTAGAATGTTCAAAATATTGCTAAAGTTGTTCAAAAAATATAGAGCTAAAATATATTACATATGTACTAATAAATAATTATTTATCAAAATAATTTAAAAAAATATTACCTCAACCTGTCGGGAAAATCTAAAACAGATTGGCTCGTGGCAAGTGCAATCAAAAAGAGACGAGGTCTGTATATACATATATTTCAGAAAATAAAAAAAACTGGGAGCTTATTTGACTTGAGAAATTGACAAAAGGTAAAATGGCGATTATGAAGTCGCCGTCGAATGATAAAATGTCAAGGTTTTTGATTTATAATATTTTTTTTAAACTTTATGCTCTACAGTCTACAGTACGGAAAGCACGCGGCGAAACTGAATTCACCGGCATCGGCAGTAAAACGTGAGACAGTAAAAAATCCATAAAAACCCCGAACCACTTAAGAGCGACACGTCTCGGAAGTTCACACTAGAGTTGTATAGTGTAGATGTATCATCCTCGGCGGAGACGGTATTAATTATTTGCATATTAATACATGAGAATTAACTCGCTCTCGGAGACAATAGAAGGCCGCCGACGCCGTGTCATAGCAATAGAATTCGCCTTGGCACTCGGTCGTAGATTACTCGGGAAGATTTGGCTCTTCGACAACTGTCGGGCATGGAGCTAAGAAGCGATTCGTTCGATGACAAAATGTATATTATTCTTATTCACTTATAAGGATTGTAACGTAACTAATAGATACGAACAGTATAGTATTCATTTAGGTTTTTCTTCAAGTAAATAATCATACTAAATCGAAATTCACTTGTGTGGTTAAAAATCAAATGTTCAATTTCCTTTTAAAGGAAAAATGAACAACACAAATGATGTCTTCATACATCAAACACATTTGCTGTACATACAAAAAGTAAGTACAGCCAATGTGTTTGATTATGATAGGTCATAAATCATTTTAACTCATACTCGTAATTATACGAGTAGTATCCTAAATATACATAGGTTGTTACAGCCACTTTGCAGCCACTTTGGTCTTTGAAAGCTCGCTTTGTTAACTCTCTGGTCGTAAGTCAGTTCCAGATTTATTTCCTTTCTGATTTTACTCGATCTTATAAGTAGGTGAATACCATGCTGATTCCGATTATTTCAAAAAATATATATATACCTATAGTGTGACATCAATTAATCGTGGGTGAGAGCCGGTGTCCAACTAACAGCTTACATCCGGTAATATAGGTATGCGATAATTAGCGAACGCAAACAAATTTAAGAGTTCACACTTGTGCTTTATATATTTTCAACGAACAGGCGTATTCTAATTTTAATAACAGGATATGAATTCAATCTGTATTAAATAGATATGTATTTATAATTTTATATCCTGTTATTAAAATTAGAATACTTTAATAGCCCACTTTACGTTCGGGCGAATAATTCAAAAATTGTTTTTCATCTCGTCTACCTACTTCGGTAAAAAAAACATACAGGGTGGCCAACTTAGAGGTATACAACTTTTTTTTGCCGCCATTTTATTTTGGCGGTAAATATGACAGTTATTGCATGAAAATGAGTTTGTGTAGATACGGCAAATTTATTATGGAGCGTTTTACGACGGAACAACGTGTTTTAATCATTAAAAACAATAGAAACATTAAAAATAACGTTTCCCGGTCGATTAATTTCGAGAAACGGTGACATTGACTGGCCCCCAAGATCGCCTGATTTAACAGCTCCTGACTTTTTCTGTGAGGCTATCTAAAGGGACGTGTCTATGCTAATAGGCCAACGAACCTTCAGCAATTAAAACAAAATATTCGAAACACTGTCGCTGAGATAACGCCAGAAATGTGTGAAAAAGTGATGAAAAACGCGATGAAAAGGGTTCGCATCTGCCATGCTGCTAGAGGTGGACATTTGTCTGACATTATTTTCCATGTGTAATTGCTGACCCTACATATTATATTTAACAAGGAATACTTAAATTTTTTTATGTTTTATAGAATAAAATTTCAAAAATAAAGTGTATAGGTACCTCTTATTTGGCCACCCTGTATATATAGGTACACGAAACCTTAACAAATTATACACCTAAACCTTCCGGATGAATCATTTTATTGATACGTAGGTGAAAACCGCTTGCAGATTAGTTCAGGAGTTTTTGAGTTTATCGCGAACATACATACACACAAACAGACAGATGCGGTGGGGGACTTTGTTTTATAAGATGTAATGTAGATAAAATGACCAGTTTAATTTAAGCAGTATATGCTAGGCTATACAGCATTGAGCTCTTATTGAGACTAATAGCATATGACATGACTATTAGACTCAATGTTATGTCTCTTAACACATGTGTGTTGCTTAACACACATATTAAATATGTATTTAATATGTGTGTTAAGAGACATGACACACTATTGAAAAATATGCTAAGTGCAATGGCAGTTATGTTAAAACCGTATTCGTGAAATTTCAGGAAAAATATTTTTTTTTAATATGTGATTTCTTTAAAAAAGTATAGATTATTGTCTAAAGAATCGTTTGGTATACCTATATAACTCAAAATTTGTCATTTTGTCGGTTGACACAGTTTTGCTTAACCACGTCCATGTAAGTCCGGTAACGTATGTGATCGTAGCGATCGCTGACAGATTTAGGAGTTCACACGCACTGGTGCTTTATTTATTCTCAACAAAGACGCGTAGCGCTTAGTGTTAATAACCCACTTTACGTTCGGCGAATAATTTATATAATTGTTTGCTCAATAAACATTAAACTTTAATGGGTAGCTGCAATTTCTTTATCTATCCCGAACATTTTTATAAACTAATTTCGGGTAGTTCAGTGTTGTTTTATTTATGTCTCCGTTGACATTTGCTGGGACGTCAGTCTTTCCGTGACCACAGCTGGTGCAACTCAGCTGAAACGTCGCAATTAAAGGTAAAAACAATTAAACTATATCGCGGTAGACCCATTTGTGTGATTAAATATGCATCTCGTCTACTTCGGTAATTACGCAAATCATAACTATGCAATAAAATACATAAGCAGCTGTTTTTAGCAGTCCATGATCCACATTGAGCACTAATTTGAATTTTCCATGCTTTATAAATTAGCTATAGATGTATCATATGGTAGTTCTGGAATAAACAAAAAACCCATCTAATAAAATTATTTTTTAGACACGTCTTCTTACTAACTACTACGGAACTTCTGAACTTTAAAGGCCTGTGCACACCGGGTGGGTGTGCGTAGACGTGCACGTGCACGTGCGCGTTGTAATATACAGTTCCTTATGAGAGACGACACACCGCTTGCGTGACGTGTGCGTGCGCGTCTCCAACATTTTAGCGCACGCGCACGTGCACGTCTACGTAGCCGCACGCAGCCGGTGTGCACAGGCCTTATGTCTCATCTATGCACGTTAGCCTTAATATGTTTTTGCTACAAGTGGGGCGCAGATAAATATTCCCTAGCCAAATGTTTTATATACATAGTGATCGAGGACTAGCGCTGCTCCTAAAAGTGCAAACAACAACTACATAGTTAGTTTAACAAACTGTGTAGTACACAGCTTAACCCTCCGTTATTATGTAGTTGTACGATTCAACGTCATTTAATATTAATTTGTATGTAGTCGTAGTTATACACAGAAGCTAGTTTTTAATAATAGATTATGACATAGTAATCAATGCATTAATAGTAGTTTATGCAACAGTGATATAATAAGGGTTCTTAAAATTCAAGGGTCGAAGTTACAAAACGAGACGTAGTCGAGTTTTGTAAAAAAAGACCCGAGAATTTTAAGAACCAATTATGAGCTGTTGCATACATTACTTTTTCTATGACAGCTGCAGCAAAAAAAAAAAAAAAAAAAAAAAAAAAAAAAAAAAAAAAAAAAAAAAAAAAAGTTATTATTAAAAAAAAAGAGTTATTATTAAAAAGAAAGAGTTAATATTAAAAAAAAAAGGGTTATTATTAAAAAAAAGAGTTATTATTAAAAAAAAAGAGTTATTATTTAAAAAAAATTGAGTTATTATTTAAAAAAAAAAAGAGTTATTATTGTAAATGAAAACATACCTCTTTCAATCAAGATGATCGGAACTTGTATCTTTAAAAAAAATAAAGCAGTTGTATTATACTCATAAGATGACTGCTAGCAGTCATCTTATGAGCCTATAGACAAAGCATTCAAATGACATTGCTTTAGATATCACTGTCAGTCATTTAATTGACACATTTAAGTGCTGGAGTAGAAAAAGCAATTTAGATTCCACGTTTGAATAAAGTGTAGGTAGGTAGGTACATACTGGGAACAAAGAAAACAGGGAAATAAAAGAATGGGTTCGCGAAATAGGAAGCTCTGTTAGTTCATCCGATAGCTCTATAAACTTGACACATTACTGTACAAAATGTACTTGGGTTTTTTAAGATATCGTTTTTCATTTCTACCTTCCTACTTATTTATTTATTTATTTTATCTTTATTGCACATCAAAAAAAGTACAAAAGGCGGACTTAATTCCTCGTGGCGTTCTTATAACTACTTGCATGGTTTCCTTACAATACAACTATACCTATATAGCAAACGTTGTGAATATTACTGTGATATCACAATATTATGTTTACTTTGGCTTTCTATATGATTTTTCTACTCCAGCACTTAAATGTGTCAATTAAATGACTGACAGTGATATCTAAAGCAATGTCATTTGAATGCTTTGTCTATAGGCTCATAAGATGACTGCTAGCAGTCATCTTATGAGTATAATACAACTGCTTTATTTTTTTTAAAGATACAAGTTCCGATCATCTTGATTGAAAGAGGTATGTTTTCATTTACAATAATAACTCTTTTTTTTTTTTAAATAATAACTCAATTTTTTTTAAATAATAACTCTTTTTTTTTAATAATAACTCTTTTTTTTAATAATAACCCTTTTTTTTTTTAATATTAACTCTTTCTTTTTAATAATAACTCTTTTTTTTTAATAATAACTTTTTTTTTTTTTTTTTTTTTTTGCTGCAGCTGTCATAGAAAAAGTAATGTATGCAACAGCTCATAATTGGTTCTTAAAATTCTCGGGTCTTTTTTTACAAAACTCGACTACGTCTCGTTTTGTAACTTCGACCCTTGAATTTTAAGAACCCTTATTATATCACTGTTGCATAAACTACTATTTTCTACTCCAGCACTTAAATGTGTCAATTAAATGACTGACAGTGATATCTAAAGCAATGTCATTTGAATGCTTTGTCTATAGGCTCATAAGATGACTGCTAGCAGTCATCTTATGAGTATAATACAACTGCTTTAGTTTTTTTAAAGATACAAGTTCCGATCATCTTGATTGAAAGAGGTATGTTTTCATTTACAATAATAACTCTTTTTTTTTTTAAATAATAACTCAATTTTTTTTAAATAATAACTCTTTTTTTTTTATAATAACTCTTTTAATTTTTTTTTTTTTTTTTTTTTTTTTTTTTTTTTTTTTTTTTTTTTTTTTTTTTTTTTTTGCTGCAGCTGTCATAGAAAAAGTAATGTATGCAACAGCTCATAATTGGTTCTTAAAATTCTCGGGTCTTTTTTTAACCCTCTTCGACCCTTGAATTTTAAGAACCCTTATTATATCACTGTTGCATAAACTACTATTTGAGAAGTCTAAAACAATGCAATTCTAGAAAGCTAGAACTAGCTTTGTGGTTTCCTTGCACCTAATATAGAGATAAGCTCGGTAGCGTGGATAGGAAAGCAAAACCAAATATATTATATGATAAATTGATAATAAATAAGTTTATGTATTGAATAACTGTTTCATTACGTTCATTATCTCCTTGCTTTTACATAATATTAAAAAAAATGGCATATTACACTTATTACCTACGCATTGCATCTGGATCATACCGTCCTGCCCAAGCATTTTAATTAACTTAACGGTTCTGCTTTAATTAAGGAGGCTTTCTATAAGTATACATTGGGAATGAAAGAATATCTATAGGTATATGAAATTGATAATATATCAAGGAGTTTTTGTGTAACTTTTGATGTGCCTACTGTTACTATACCTACTTCCATATCAACACTACTGATAGGTAATTAAATTGAGCTTTTAGTAATCCTTAGATAAGTAACGCGGCTTCAACAGAAACAAATCTAAACATTCTGCTTTTTCTATATTAATATATAGGTATTTATGTACACAATGCTTACCCGTCACAAGAGATACCGGCATGTATGAATTATGAACTATATTTTTTTACTAAGAATTAATTTTTGTCCCTCTCTACACTAGTTAAATAGATAAAAAAAAACTCGTCTGTAGAGATTTAAGCAAAAATATATTTAAAAAATGAGTACAGCCTTTATTGTCAAAGCGTTAGATTGCGTGTTCAGATATTTTTAGCATTTCGACCGCTCCCATAGGTATACAATTTTATAAAATGAGATGGACTGCTACCGCTAATACCTTATAATAAACCCGTCAGTTAAATAAAATACGTGACGTCCAGTTGTACTGCTATTATCCTATTAGTTCTAAAAGTGTGAAGAGGCAATCCCTTAATCGTCAATCAATATATAAATAATAGGTCATTTGGTTTTAAAGTAAACAGAACACTTAGGTTTATCAGTTAAGGAAAGTCTTTGCTTAAACCATATTATATGGCATACCTATATAAAACTTTTTCTACTCCAGCACTTAAATGTGTCAATTAAATGACTGACAGTGATATCTAAAGCAATGTCATTTGAATGATTTGTCTATAGGCTCATAAGATGACTGCTAGCAGTCATCTTATGAGTATAATACAACTGCTTTATTTTTTTTAAAGATACAAGTTCCGATCATCTTGATTGAAAGAGGTATGTTTTCATTTACAATAATAACTCTTTTTTTTTTAAATAATAACTCAATTTTTTTTAAATAATAACTCTTTTTTTTAAATAATAGGTAACTCTTTTTTTTTTTTTTGCTGCAGCTGTCATAGAAAAAGTAATGTATGCAACAGCTCATAATTGGTTCTTAAAATTCTCGGGTCTTTTTTTACAAAACTCGACTACGTCTCGTTTTGTAACTTCGACCCTTGAATTTTAAGAACCCTTATAAACTACTATTTTCTACTCCAGCACTTAAATGTGTCAATTAAATGACTGACAGTGATATCTAAAGCAATGTCATTTGAATGCTTTGTCTATAGGCTCATAAGATGACTGCTAGCAGTCATCTTATGAGTATAATACAACTGCTTTATTTTTTTTAAAGATACAAGTTCCGATCATCTTGATTGAAAGAGGTATGTTTTCATTTACAATAATAACTCTTTTTTTTTTTGAAATAATAACTCAATTTTTTTTAAATAATAACTCTTTTTTTTTAATAATAACTTTTTTTTTTAATAATAACTCTTTTTTTTTAATAATAACTCTTTTTTTAATAATAACTCTCTCTTTTTTTTTTTTTTTTTTTTTTTTTTTTTTTGCTGCAGCTGTCATAGAAAAAGTAATGTATGCAACAGCTCATAATTGGTTCTTAAAATTCTCGGGTCTTTTTTTACAAAACTCGACTTTTTTTTTTTTTTTTTGCTGCAGCTGTCATAGAAAAAGTAATGTATGCAACAGCTCATAATTGGTTCTTAAAATTCTCGGGTCTTTTTTTACAAAACTCGACTACGTCTCGTTTTGTAACTTCGACCCTTGAATTTTAAGAACCCTTATTATATCACTGTTGCATAAACTACTATTATCTACACACATGTCATTAGTGCTCTATAATGCGTTCAGAAACCGTAGGAAATGACAAGCTTTATTACAACCAATTTTACTATGAGAACTTTCTTATCTGTGGTAGTAGGAAAATTTGTACTTTAATGTACGAGTACATAGGTAACGTTATAGATTTTTGTAAGGTTATGAGTTTAAATTTGGAACAGCAGTCAAAACTCAAGTGGGTCTCTATTCTAGTATCCATAGATATTAAAACAGTTATCGATACGAAACGTCAATTTAGTATGTTTTTTTTAATATAAACCGCACGATATTTGATCTCGAGTGACATGAGAATAGGGGCTTCATTCTTTTGTCTAGGAATTAAAAAAACTACGGATATGTGACATGCGTCAAAAAAAGTTTTCATTCACCGCCATTTGACGTACAGTTTATCTTTTAGTTAGTTTTAAGTATGTGTTTAGATAAAGTAGTGTATGTAACTGTACATAATTAGGCATTAAAATACTCGTGTGATCCTTTTAAGAAACTCACTAACGTTCGTTTGTTAAACCCACACTCGTATTTTAATGCCTCTCATTATGTAGCAGTCACATAAACTACTATAAACACAGAAGGAAGATCGCTATAACTTCAAGTAAAACATCTAATATTTACACACAAGAACTTACCTAACCAGTTAAGGTTGCTTTGATTTCCTCTCCTTATCACAGACACTATATTTAACTATGTCCAAGTACTTTCACTGTATCACTTTGAAAACAACGCAGCACAACCGCCATCTCAATGATAATGGAGCTTGCAAGTTTTTGCTTCAGTTCTTTGTTATAAGTATTCACAACCTCGAGGGAAATTCAGGAAAAATCGAGTCCTAAATGTAACACAGACAACCTTTGTAACATCGCTAACCGTAGAAGTAGAAACATGAACACCAGACCAGGTATCTATTAAGTACTCGAATTCTTAATATGTTATCATTTATCAATATACATTTATCAGTATTACTTTGCTTTCCTAGCTTTTAATCACAACTTATGGATTGATTTTACAACCAGACTTGATTATTATTGATACGTCCGTGAGCAGAGGGTGGCCGAAACCACACATCCTACATTATCACAACCGGTTGCTTTGCCGTCAGTTCAACATCGTCCGCAAGACCACTCTGCGGCAGTTTCCTTCCATATTGGCTCCTCCGTACACTACAATAATTTAAACTAATCGTTATTCACAACACTGAAGAGGTAAACATTGATAGTATGCATAAATTTACATCTTGCTAACTTTCCATATCTTTCATCACAAAACTATATAACTACATTCCAATCATCCCTTCCACCGCATCGGACGCACTTTATTATAACATTAGCATATTCTATATAGGGTATATTTGATGATTGTTTTTGGCACAGTCAGGTTTGACAGTTTTCATGTTTCGCACGTGACGACTGACACACGCTCCGCGGACGCGGGACCGCGGGATCGCGAGGTTTTCTCGAGCACTACGACCGTCCACTGAACACGCGCCGCTACGGGCCATATGCATTTAAAAATAGTTATCTCTCTCGCGAATCGTGTCAGCCCATCTTACTAATATGCGATAAACAACCGTAAGTCGGAGGACGGCGGTGAATGTCAGGTGTTGTCCGCGCTGTCAGTGAAACTGTGTTTTCAGTTTCCGAACGCGACGTGTGTTCCTCTTACTGTTTGTGCTGTGTTACTAGAGGCAGAGGCACGCGTTTCTCGCTGCAACTGCTGAAAGGCGAAACCTGTTGAAATAGGACGGGAGGCTGGGCGCAAGCGAGATGTCGCTCTCTCTCGCGATCTCTCGCCTAGTTTCAGCCGCTTACTTCACTACGCAGGCGTGTGTGCGTGAAAACTCGCGTGGACACGAGCAGCGAATCGGTGTTAGTGAGTTGTGGAAAACTCTCTTAGGCTGCTTTCACAAACGCGTGGGTTTTCTTGAGTAACGACGGTTGTCCTAATAGATTCCATTGTGTGCACATCGTATGCCGTCTATCATCTTTGATGTTTTTTGTTTCTGCTTAGTACCTACTTGAATCGGTTTTAAATTTATTGTCTTCTATAGTTACAGTTTTCTTAATACAAACTTATTAAGGTTAAAGAAGTTTGAGTCTCATTTAATAAATTAACTATGTAAAAATGAAACACAGTATAATCTAATAATCGACATTAATTTTAATAAGTAGTTCTGGTAATATTCGTTTAGAACCTATCTAAATCTGTTCATGGTTTTGCCTTCTCATAACAGAGTAAAGTAGTATTAGGTATTCATATTCCCGAATACAAATCTATTATTATTGTTTCCAGGTACCGTGATAACATTAATTTAATCCCAGGAAAACTGCGGGTCATCATTTCGTGTTGTTGCGGGTTTTTCACACGGCTTATGTGAACCTGGGGTCTGCTTGGTAATTAATCTAACGAATTGGCATAGGCTCTAGTTTTAACGAAAGTGCAGACTGCCATCTGACCTTCCAACCCAGAGGGAAAACTAGGACTTATTGGAATTAATTCGGTTTCCTCACGATGTTTTTTTTAGGAAAATTGTGAGTGTCGTTACTGAATTACGAATGTCCAATTCAAACCTAAATAATTTAAGTAGCTTGTAAGAAACGTAGGTGTCGTCGTAAGGAATTAATCAATTTAAAGTGGCATCAAGCCCAATATAAACAAGGGGCCACACAGACGCGTGGCATAATCAAATAGCACGCAACTTTCTCGTAGGCTGTGTAGGTCGTCGGAGAAGGCAGTATAGGCGGAGGCTGCGGCGCAAGCGAGATGAGCAGACCAACGTGGCTGCGCACGCAGCGCTCGATACACCCGCGCCTCCTCACTCACACCCGCCAGAAATCTATACCGAGCGGGAGACCGCCTCTGACAGCTCCAATGTAACGATGTACCCTCCATTATATTGGGAATCAATTGACAAATGGGCACCGCGGTCGCACAACCACACGCACGCTGCAGTGTTTGTGGAGCCAAGGCCAACGATCATCATTGAGGACTATTGTTTATCTTTTTTAAAAGCCTCCTAATGGACAGAAGTTCGAGGACAGTAAATCCTTAAGGAGCTTTAATGGTAGTTTCTGCGAATGGCTCTTATCAAAAGAATAGAAACCCATTTGTGTAGTTCTAGGGATAGAATATTGATTCAAATTTAGTTTAATATAGTGCTTTGACAAAGAGCTTGGTAAACAATGCAAAAAGTTTCTCATTTATTTCTATTTTCATCATCTGTTTAGGTTATAATCTGAAATAGATTTCATATTGTATAGAAAAATCTAATGGCGAAGACCGGGCCAAGTTTACAATTTATAGAAAAAAATATATTGGTTCCCTAAGTTGTATCTCATGATGAGGTTTTTAATATTTAAAATACCATTAGACTTGGAAGTCAACTACATACAAATCAGAATGGTATTGAGTCATCTCTGCTTTTAGTGTATTGTGTAAAGATTTTCTTCGGTTCGTTCGTAACACGTTTTTATCTGTGTAATTAGGTCATTCTTTCTGCTATTTGTGTACCTATTCACAACTGAGCGCAAGAAGCCGTGCGATGTGTGATTGACACATGAAGACGCGACATACCGGCTCATCACATTAGTGGATTCGTTCAACTGCTGTCGTTCGCACCGTCAGCATTTGTAGTAAGAGTAGATTAGAAATGTATAGCTAGAAGCTAGAATTCTAAGGGACTAAGAGGTCATTATTTCTGCTATTTGTGAACCTATTCACAACTGAGCGCAAGAAGCCGTGCGATGTGTGATTGACACATGAAGACGCGACATACCGGCTCATCACATTAGTGGATTCGTTCAACTGCTGTTGTTCGCACCGTCAGCATTTGTAGTAAGAGTAGATTATAAATGTATAGCTAGAAGCTAGAAGCTCGAATTCTAAGGGACTAAGAGGTCATTCTTTCTGCTATTTGTGTACCTATTCACAACTGAGCGCAAGAAGCCGTGCGATGTGTGATTGACACTTGAAGACACGACATACCGGCTCACATCAGTGGATTCATTCAACTGCTGTCGTTCGCACCGTCAGCATTTGTAGTAAGAGTAGATTATAAATGTATAGCTAGAAGCTAGAAGCTAGAATTCTAAGGGACTAAAAGGTCATTCTTTCTGCTATTTGTGTACATATTCACAACTGAGCGCAAGAAGCCGTGCGATGTGTGATTGACACTTGAAGACGCGACATACCGGCTCACATCAGTGGATTCATTCAACTACTGTCGTTTGCACCGTCAGCATTTGTAGTAAGAGTAGATTACATGTATAGCTATATAGAAGCTAGAATTCTAAGAGACTAAGATACAATACAATGCTCTTTATTGCCTACCTCACA
The DNA here is from genome assembly GCF_948474715.1 of Cydia amplana. Lineage (NCBI taxonomy): Eukaryota > Metazoa > Arthropoda > Insecta > Lepidoptera > Tortricidae > Cydia > Cydia amplana. The sequence goes on from NC_086085.1 coordinate 9,107,490, forward strand.
AAGTTTACAATATATATACAGAAACAAACAATTGGATAGAGGTGAAAACAGGCGGTCTTATCGTTGAACGATCTCTTCCAGACAACCTTTGAGTATCGAAGACAATAAAATTAGAATATATTTACGGTGGATGGCGCAAAGAAAAAAATTATATACGATGATAATGTTACTTACCTATATTAAACATCCATTGTTAAAATTAATTATAGCATACCATTCACCATAGAAAATTATTGGAAGATCATGATCCGCCGTCATTTTTGGACAAAGGTTTTTGAAATGACTACTGGGTCGAGTGTGGTCACTACCTAGTATTTCATAATTACAAAAACTCTTTTAACAGTTCTAAAAAGAAGCTGATTTATTTTTACTTGTCAGTCTATAACCTTATTCTAGACATCGAGCGTAGGTACAGCTGCACTTTGAATTTAAGGTCAAGCAACAATAACGTTGCTCTAAGCCATGCTGAATAGACCTTGCTCGGCCATTCCCAAGATCCCAGCCATTCACCGACAAGTCTCTTGACATGCTGCTTAATTACCTCCCGTAATTAGACCCAACACAGGAAAGCTATCCGACAAGACAAGGGAGCAGATTCCCGACAACGTAAATCATCTCACTGAGGCCCAAATGAGAAAAAGAAGCCGCTCACAAACAATTTATTCCGTTTGGCCCGAGCGCGCTGATTGGTCCGAATCTCGTATACAAAGTGAACTTTTTAACTGAAAACAGACATAATTACAGTGCGAGCAAGTTTATCCTGGCAGCCGGATTAGGATCTAAATGATATTGTATAGATTTAGACAACTTCGGTTATTTTGTTATTTGTAACGCAACAAGTAAAATGTTTAACTAATTGTAACCGAACTTCAGTTTATAATAGTATAGAAATGTAGGTTATGTCAGTCGCTAAAACAAATCGATACCTCGAATCCATCAAAGTTGACTCAGTAGTTATTAAGCTACGATAAAACACTTGACACAAACATACACCTTACATATTATATAATAAACAATATTTCCTGTGCATACATACATAAGTACGTGCTAGATTTCTATCGGCAGATCCAAGAAAAAAATATACCTCTATCCTCTTAAGCCCCGATGTACTTTTAAAAGGACAAAGTCGTATCGAGTTTTGAACTATAATGAAATAGAAGAAGGTTCCATATTCAAAACTGCAAAAATGAATATGGGACTTAGGAGGATAGGTCAACAAATGGATCCTTTTGTTAGACTCTTCTTGTGGAAATATATAATAAGACCGTTTTAATTACTGTATACAATAGGAGTGCAATAAACAATTTTGATTCTGATTCTGATTCTAATTACTTTATATAATCTGTACAAGTACTACGTAAAAGAATATCTTATCCAATTTATATTAACCTTAAATAAATGTCATATACTAAGAAAAAAGTGACCAAGGCCTCCAGATACTTACTTTACTCTTTGGCCTCCAGTGCCCCAGGCTGGAATCGAACCAGCGTCCTCTGCTATCGCGGCAGGTGCCTGAGCCATTCGCCAATTTATATTATTCACATTTAATGACTTTTGCACTTTTTATTCCGAAATGCGCAAAGAACAAAAAATATCGGGAACGAAGTCTCGAAGCAACAGCAGACGGTAAATAAAAGTTGGTTTTACTGTAATCAATGACAGGCGCCGATGGCTGGTACTTGAATATTTATAAAGTGTCAATCTCAATTCCGAACTGAGATATTCCAACAATCGGAAGGCTTGATTCGAACCCCTACTATGGTTTCTCAGAAACATTGCCCTAATTTTAATAATATCTTCGGTATCATTCGGTACATACCCAATTACCCATTGCTTTGAATTTAGTTTTATTTTTAGATTGAGTTTATAATTATGTAGTTATAGTTATCTTGTTATTGAGTTAATTATACATTAAAACTAGTTAATAACACTGTGAGCTGATCTCGCGAACATTTGCTCCGCCATTTTAAATATTTCCATAAATTACAGTAAAATCCATACTATTGTGTTGTGTTGTTTTTTTTTACGAAAGTATAAGCTTTTTTTTATACTAAGCCGATGACAAACAAGCATACAGCGTGCCTGATCTGATGGTAAGCTATACGGGTTATCCAATTTTGGCGCAAACGAACATTCTTAGTAGGTAGACATTATTAGTTATACAAGACCGACTGATTATGAAATTACCTACTAACCCTAACGCCAAAAAAATACCCTAATTATAATACATTATTTATTTACATATCGTCGGTATACTTCTAAAACATGATAACTAACTGAAACATAGTTTCGAGAAAACGCGAGTTGAAACTTTGACCCTTAAATGTGTGAATTTAGAAACGCGTTTTTACTAATTTAATTCTAGACATGAAATTTTTGAGATGTTAAAATTGCCTTAAATTGGTAAAATTGATATTTACAATTTGAAATATGTAAAATATTGGCCGATAAAAAAATGGGATGTGTTAGTTATCATGTTTTGCCTGTATACAAAATGGACTAACATTAATGTATTACGTAAAAAATATATAAAAATGTATATTTATATAATTGAAAATAATGAGAAAGATAATAAATATCCTTTTACCCGGGATTATAAGCAAATTATAAAAACTAACGTAGCAATAAAAAGTAATAAGTGACATGCAACGTGTTACTATTTACAGGTAAAGAGTTATAAGTTATAAGTGAATTATTCTTGTAATTTTTGACTTTTCCCTCCTTTAGTGAAGAAATATGGGTGACAATACACTCCTTATTAATTAAATAACTGTAAAAAATGTATATTACTGTTTTTTTTTTGCAATTAACGAGCATATTTTAATCAGTTTTAAGTGAACTTAACATTATCTAGTTGTTTAACTACACAATGTTTTGAAAGAAATGTGTACAAGTAAATAGTGATAAATAATGTTATAGTGTTTTACCAGATGCTGTAACTAGGTTCTTAATTATTTACATTCAGGCAAAAAATGTAAAGGTTACTTTATATATTTTACGTGACCAGTTTTATGAAATATGTAGTTTTAAGTACCCTTATTATTTTTTACGTGCACATTATATTTTATTTCTTGTCTGTTATTACGTTTTTACACTCTATAACTTTCTAAATAATAACAATAAATTAAAAAATGCCACATATATATTTTGAACAACAAAATTTGAACAAAACTGTATATGTAACTCATTTTTGACCATTTTGTCAGTTATCATGTTTTGGAAGTATACCGACGATATTTAAGTATGTACTCGTAACAGATATCGCCAAAAGCTTCAATTTTATTACTTCGGGTAAAGATTAATATAAGTGAAACATTAACTTACAACAGCATAGAAAAGGGAGGGTTAACTGAACCGTAACACTCGTCTGAAGGTCCTCCGAGCAATATAGTGAGTGGTCTATAATACCCAACTTGAAAATTTATTGCTCTCTATTATGGAATAGTTTTAGATTTAATGGATTGCTGAAACTGTGAAGGTGAAATAATAACTAAATATAATACATAAAGGTATTACTGAGGTTGTAATAAAGGCGTGTAGGTATGTGTAGGTATTACTAAAACTAAGTATTGATATGTTTTGAATGTACCTATTATGCTACACGCATAGGTACGCATATGCTAAATACATATCCTTAATTAACTCATTGGTTCTTCGCACTCTCATTGTGGTCGTAGCTATGGGTTGAAAAATAACAAAACCAAACTTATCCTACTACCTTGCGTGCGATGTACACTGAAAAGCTATGAATACGGATCACCGGGTATCTACATAAGGTATAATAAATCTTTTCATTTCTATAGAGCCTGGTGCATGCTCAACCGCCTGAGAACAGGAATTGGCCACTGTGCCCACCTTCGGAAAAAATGGGGTTGAAGCGACCAAGAATGCTGAGAATGCGAATGCCTTAAGCAAACCGTTCGGCATATCGTTTTGAAGTGCCCACTAACAATTGGACTTTGTGGCCCAGTGGAAGATTTTAAGACCATAACGAGAGCAGCCATTACTTGGAAAAATATAGATTTAGATTATAAACTATATAACTATGTATGAACAGTGTAAAATAAATGCCATACGATAAATAAATAAAAAGAAATCTATACACTGTGTTTTTTTTTATTTCCGTTAATTTCAAGGGTGCATTCCTGAGCTTAAATCAAGCAACTTTCTCAAAGACACCGATATTCTAATTAACTCCATTTCGGAGATAATCAATAATTTATTTTTTTCCTATAAGGCCTCTACAAGCGTGTACACTTGCCTTAGGGCCGGTTTACATATTGATTAGTACTTAGTGTGAGTTCATACTTTTGCTACTAAACTTAAGTACAATCTCGGTCGATCGATGTTCGAAATGACATTGATATGTCACAGATTTCAATTGTTTGGTTGAGTTAAATGTAAAGCCCGTGTTACAACAACGCTATATGCTGTATTTAATTAGTTTTTAAACTTAATTTTTTTTTGTAAAAAAAAGCAAAAAAAAATTTGTTTTTTTTTTTAATTAACTATGCCGTTTAGTTCTCTTAAACGTACTTAACCATACCCCGAAGTTAACGGAATTCAATAAAAACACGGTGTAGAGCGTGTCTTATATTACTAGAATGAGATGAAGTACTTTAATAAAAGCTAAATTTAGCAACGCTCTTGAGTTACCAGACCAAAACTTTATAATATTGTACCAAACTTTGTTGAATTTCTTACCTTTTGCAAAACTCACATAAGAATTGCTTCCCAGACAATGCACTTGCACCCGTATTTTTGTTAGATCTGCAGTAACATAGCAGTAAAAGCATAAATTTACTCGACTAAATTCGGGTGGTTACCTAATTAAAGTTATGCTACTTAGTAGAGCTAGAGATTTAACTGGCGTTTTACGGTTAGAGTCGTCTCGTCTGTCCGTTTAAGCAGTCAAACTATTCGTTACAAGTTCTCAGAGTAACTAATTACTTTTGTACCGTCTCACTAAACTTTCATTAAAATAGTCAACTAGGTGGTAATGCGAGAAAGCGACAAAAGTACTTAGTTTAAATAGTTGGAACAAATTAAAATAATATTTCAGGGTTTTTATAATATTTTATAATTAAATACATGGTCTTGCGTGGCGTTTGATAAAGGGGCGTTTTTTTAATGTGCTCCTTGTAAGTCAGAGATCTATGGGGAGGGTTATATTTGAGGTTGGAACCTTGAAGTTTAACAGTAGGGTTGGTAGTAGGCATGTTTTACATGAAGATGGAAGCACGCGACCTCTGTTTTACTGGATCTTGGTATGAGCCTCCATGACGTGAAGAAACTCGATATGATTTTGACTTTTTCCGCTTCCTCGAATCTTCGACTCCAAGCAACTAGTGCGATGTCATCAGCGTATATAAACTTTCCAGCTGTAGTATCGGGCAGGTCGTGAATATATAGATTGAAAAGAAAAGGTGCCATTCCCTGTGGCAGGATGTTGTTGAGTTTCCTTCGCTTGCTTTTGGCACCTCCCAGATATTTCATTTTACTTATATTTTTAAATGTGATAAAGAACAAATGACGATGTACCGTCATTTTACTGCTAAAAGAATATTTAAATTAAAACCATGTTGTGAATTCTGAATTGATTCTCAATTAATTGATTTAAGCGTGAAAAGGTAAAAGACAGGTAGAGTTACTTTTGCAATTATAATAATTATTAGTAGGGATAAGTACCTACCTAAGCGAAATAAAATAAAAACATCCTAAAATATTACTAATAGATTACAATAGGCGGTATTATTACTAAAAGTGGTTATCTTCCATATAACATGCAATAATATAGGTACCTAGGTAAGATTAGGTTCAATCTTGATCAAACTCTTAATATAATTACCTATTTACTTAATATTTTCCGCTCAATCTTCTTTTAGAAACGCAGAGCAGAGCAGTTGTGTCTTGGAGTGACTTTCGTCTTTCCGGTAAAACGAACAGTAGAATAATAGATCGTCTAAAGGCACACTAGTGGGATCCCGCCTTAAAGATTATATATATATAATAAATCAAGTAACATTCGTTAAAGTACGCTAGATTTATTCCCTCGTGTCACAAATTTTAATAATCTTGCTAAGTGATCCAGCCTGTTTGATCTCTGCTTCTTAGAACTAATTGGTATTAATACGAATCTTTTTTTGCATATTAATCATTTACCTACTAATAAAGGGCATAAAGAATTACGTAGGTATTTAAATTATAATAATTTAGATTAATTAAGTAACGGGTCAACAAATCATTTCGGTATAATACATAAATGTAATGTGTACCTACACATTACATAAAAGTATTTTGTTTATACTTGACAGCAATGCAAAAAATATTTACATTTTGACTTTATAATTAAGGATAACTTGCGTAAAATAAAACCTGAGTAAATAAAAATTCAATATGATCCTGCCTGTTTGTAGGAGTGATGCTTATATGAGTAGTATAGGTAAACCTAACATCGCATCACACATATCATATCAAAACCATAATATTACGAGTAAGTATCTATGTCACTTCAACACAGGTTACCTGCCTGCGCAACTGGATAGCTTTGTAATATCTTCTGACCAGTCCTGGCTTACCAGATTTGTAGGAATCATACGTACAGTACATTATGCAAGTGGTATTAAAACATATTAGGTATATATTCACGATTAACGATTAGACTTTCGCTTCTTTAAAACAAACACATGAAACACGAGGATAAATAGTTAATTAACGCCGATCGACTTGTGTATTGGCGAGACAACTCATAACAGCTTCGGCACATCACAACATTCACAACAAAGGGCGAAACTATCGCCGAGAATTATTTCTGCGCCCGTCGACCTGTCAGCGGGCTTGACACGCGTCTATATCCCGCGTTTGGGGGGAATTACTTCCACAACTCTATTTCATGTGTCAAAGATAAAAGAGTTTCGCATTTTCGATTTATATTTTTATTATAACTGAATATAGTGTCCCATCTATAATGGTTTATTTATTTCTTGGCGGTTTTAGGTACTTTTATCATGAAACCTTTAAGATAAACTTCGCTTCTATAATGTTTTGTAAGTGTTGACGTCGTTTATATTGTTTGACATAAAACGAGTACAAGTAGTATAGGTATGTAAGTTCATCATACATCATCAGTTTACTCGCCCTATTTTTATCACAACCTAATCACAACTTGTTATTTTATTTACTGTTATATAAGCTTAGGCACGTTACGATTTCGTGACATTTTCCGGGAAAATTAAATACATTAATATAGGCAGCAAAAAAACCCTTAGGGCTACCGAATGATTATTTTTAATTCATTAGTTAAGTTTTACGCTAATGTATTTGATGTCATATGTATATAGATAGTATAGATACCAAGTTAAGTATAAACTAACATAATTTATATTCCATTAATCTTAACTACCTGCTTTGGCGTCATACTATTCTTTCGGATGACATCAGCTTTGCAGTCTTCGAAGAAAATTATTACATTGTTTTTCTAATAAACGTTGTCAATGTTGTTTATTTGCAATGATACAATCGCAGTCGTGGTGACAGTAAAATTTTTACTATTCAGTTGTTAACGCAGATACCTATTTATTGCCCTCCATTCTCAATACAAAAGTAAGGGTTACGTAAGTAAGAACATAAAATCTATGGAATTTAACCAATAGGAAATCAAGCAAAATATTCTAAAAGCACTCATTATTTTTAAGGAGAAGAAAATGCTGTAAATTCTCAATTTGTGTGGTAAGAAGTAGATTTTACTTACCTACTTTTTGGGATTAAAGATATTTTTTCACAACAAGAGCTGTAAACCTCGCAAACCCTTATGGCGCCACCATTTAAAAAAAATACAAATATTAATCGACAAAATAGGTCTATAATTATCGAACCTGCCAACAAAATTTCACGAGAATCAGTTGAGAAATGAGAAAAGTAACCCCCTCTGTATAGAAGTTTGTATTAAAAGGTGCTAAGCTAATAGTATTGCTCACTGTACATGATATTTACCCGAGTAAACGGAAATTCATGGAAATAAGACCTAGTTCAATACTCCTTATTTAATTTAAAATGACTTAGGTACCACGAAATACACTCGTTGGCTTATGCAGTTTATATTTGGTATTAGCGACCCGCCGCGGCTTCGCACGGGTTAACAAATTATACATAAACGTTCCTCTTGAATCACTCTATCTATTTAAAAAACCGCAACAAAATCCGTTGCGTAATTTTAAATATCTAAGCATACATACAGACAGACAGACAGACAGACAGCGGGAAGCGAATTTGTTTTATACCTACTATGTAGTGACAGTGATAGTGAAGTATTATAAATAATTAATATGGGCCTAGGCATTAGAAGGACATGGTAAATAGAGTGTACTTTTTTGGTTAGTTAATAAATACTATAATATAAGTCAAGTGTGATTGCCATTAGGTAAACAAATACATATAAACAAATTTAAATTAAACAGTCATTTTATTGGAGTAACTTTTTGAAACCTGTTATACGACTTGATATATTAAATACATAATATTAATATTAATGAGACAGACGCAAACGTTTAGTAGCATGTAAATTATAAACTTTATAGCAGTTGCGTATAAATAGGCTTATTACAACAAAAACACTTTATTTAACCCGGATATGTGAAAGTAAAGTAGGCTTCTCTACAATAGAACAATTAATGTCAAAAAATATTGTACCTAAGTACCTACCTAATGTTCGGCAGTACGACCTGCGTATAGTACCGAACGTAAAAAATTATCAGTTATCACCCACATCACATCTACATATTCTTAACATAACATTTTTTATACTCCTAATGAAAAAACAATAATTTCAATATCCAACAAAAACACTGTTAATCATAATCTTCAGGAAAACACACACTTCCCCGCCTTACGTATCCTTTAGGACACTTTGATCCAGAAAATATGCTTCTGTCTTCGATGCTTGGCACTAACTTGGGGTTATTCTCAATTTCGACCACTTTATCAGGAGGCATTTCGGCCGCGGCGTCAAAGAGAGTCACTTTTTTATCTTCTCCGTCTATTTCAATCTTCATAGTTGCAATCGTCTTAGCTGCGGTGTCGTTAGTCTTTTGTCGTATAGCCACGTCCATAATAATAGCTCCTGGCGGTAAACTGATCTGCCTTGACTTCAAGACTCCTGCATCAGCTAGTGTCGCTATTACAAGACACAGGGCCAACTTGGGGTATAATAGAGCCATTTTTTAATAAAAAATTAAGGCTGATGTTGAAATTAACCATAAGCGTTCGAGACGCGTATTTAAATGGTTATGAGTTGCTCAAGCTGATGACGGGTATTTTATAGAGGTACTAAATGCGCATACGCTTCATCGCAACAGGGTCGAGTTACGGAATGATTCATGATATGACTAAGGACGTGCCTGCGTGTGGCAGGGGCTTACCAAGTTTACTCTAACAGTTTGCAGCGGTTATTCCCATTTCTTCCCAACGTAAAGGACTGGCACTGGACGATTTTATCATTGATTTTCAAGTAATAATTCCTACTTAATGATGACGTGTATGTTATGTGAATGGAAAGTACTAATTTACCTAACATATTAGTAATAGAATCTATGCATTACGTGTACGGTTTCAGTGGCGAGCGACATTTAGTTTGCACTTTCTATTGGTATGTAGTATCTCCAAAGATTAATTTATTATTGCTGTATCTTTGGTATTTTGTATTCAACCTAAAGTGCCTAAATAGGCACCCACTACTATTTTCATATTATAAATAAATAATAAATAAATACATATTATAGGACATTTTTACACAAATTGACTAAGCCCCACAGTAAGCTCAAGAAGGCTTGTGTTGTGGGTACTCAGACAACGATAGATATAATATACAAATACTTAAATACATAGAAAACAACCATGACTCAGGAACAAATATCTGTGCTCATCACACAAATAAATACCTTACTGGGATTCGAACCCAGGACCGCGGCTTCACAGGCAGGGTCACTACCCACTAGGCCAGACCGGTCGGTCGTATTATATACTTACTACAAGTCTCAATTTTATCCTGTTTAGGCAATGACTAGTATTAATTTGTATAAAAAAATAAATTATTTACAATACTTGTGTATTAGCAAAAATAAAATAGGCCGCTTGGTTTTATGACAATTCATTATTTTTAAATTTTCTTCACCTGGTCTACACCTGGGTCAACTTTGACATCTGACCGTCTCGCGCGCGAGTCCACCATCCATACTTCTCGAAGTCGCGCAAGATGTATGGAGTTGCGCGCGAGGAAGCAACTCCGCTACTTTTTAAAACGATTAGAACTATTCATTTTTCAAATACAAACTGAATCAAACACAATGAAGGTTTATAACACACTCGTGTTAGGTAAAGGACATAGATATTTTATAGCTAACGATTACTTCCGTTTTATTTATAGCGGTTAAGTAAGAATACAGCAATGTAGAAATTGTTGCATCTTTACGTGCAAGCTTGGCCTTAACCATATTTGGTAGTAACTCATCCCATATAGCTAGTGCATTACACTAATTTATTTGTTACAAATGTGTGTTTTATATTTACTATAGGTACCCACATGAATGTATATTTTACATCGTGTGGTAGGTATCGTAACAGTAGTCACCCAAACACAGGCCTTGAGCTGACCACTGAGCTTTATTGGGAAGGTGCGAAGTCGGTGGAGGGGGAAGTGGCGCTGATCGTCACAAACACAGGTAATCTTATGGAATGTCCGACATTAGTACTTAGCGGCAGCCGCGTGAACTAATTTTACTCCATAAGATTTAACGTAGAAAGTCCAACAAAATGAGGGCAGCACCAGTCGTGCACATAGCGATTTGTGTAACATGATATGTATGAACCTTATTAAATTATTAATATTATATTACTTAAACCGTTTTTTGAAACAGCAGCAGCAAAAAAGTAAGTACCATTCCGGCCCATTCAAAAATAACTTTTGATTTCGTAGTCAGACATGGAACTTTTATCCGCCGACCTTGATACCACGCGTTACTCCTTTACCTATTAATCTATCCTTGCATTAACCTTTTGGACGCCAATGACCGATATATCCGCACCGTAGGTTCAACGCCAAAGACCGATTAATCGGTCACAGACCACAGAGCAACATCGACCTACGTGCATATACATAAAGTTCAACTTCAGTTTTGACACTTTAATGATGTGGCGTCTGAGTGACAGCTTTTGTGTTTGACACGGCATGGAAAAGGTTAATAAAGAAAAAAATACGTCAATGTAATCCGTAATAATATATATTACATTGATTGTGGGGGCTGGTCAGTATGTTAAATGCGAATGATACCATAAATAAATAAATAATAAATATTATAGGACATTCTTACACAGATTGACTAAGTCCCACAGTAAGCTCAAAAAGGCTTGTGTTGTGGGTACTCAGACAACGATATATATAATATACAAATACATAAGTAAATACATAGAAAACACCCAAGATTCGGAACAAATATCTGTGTTAATCACACAAATAAATGCCCTTACTAGGATTCGAACCCAGGACCGCGGCTTAACAGGCAGGGTCACTACCCACTAGGCCAGACCAGTCGTCATTAATAATTGAAGACTGTCAATACCTACACGCAACCTATACCATGTCGGCGACCAATCGTAAGATTAGGCAGATCATGAAACTCCTATGCATGTCGTGAAACGTGAAATCATTCGGGGCTCCTATTTCTGGACAGTTAGCCCTTCGGGCATGTGAAGCAACCAAACGAACCTATCCTACCTATCTATTGGTTTAATGTGACTATCGTCAAAACATTAAGATCGACCATGGACCTATAATATTACGGACAGAATTTCGCTTACAACACAACTGTGATTCCAACATCCACCAGTTTCATAGTATTTACGCGTGACACACACACATTGACAGCCCACATCCACCAGTTTGCCGTCAGACGAATCGAAACGTCATTGAAGTAAACATGTCGAAGAAAAATATAAAATATGCCGGCATGCGTAGTTAAATCCTGCTAGAATTGTACCGATCGAAAGAAAAAAAGTCACGGAATAACTTTTCATACTTAAGTTTATCAATCAGTACGTAAAATCACGATAATTTGTTGTTTATAAATTATCAAACTGCAAAACAGGAGTGTGACCAGTAACATGAATAGGGTAATTTCCCGAAAGTAGGGTAATTGATACCCTTCTTATTAAATCATTATGTATTAAGAGATCATTTAGGTAAATGGTTAAATTATTGATTGTGCATTTCAAACTAGGTCGGTATGGTAATTTCCCGATACTAAGGAGATTAGACGCTTACATGCATGTTTGATAGTTAACGTTTGTTTGTTATGTATTATATTTTTTTTGTTGAAAACCAGATATGTTACAAGTTAAATGTATAAATTAAAAAAACATGACGAACTGATTTCATTACGATGCTAAGTATCATTAGGTATTGAAAATAATGTTTGCACAAAGTAATTGTGCAATATTGCGAATTTCAAGACCTATAAAATCAGATACGTACACACCTTTTTTATTGTCTAACGTAAAACTGTCCCAATTTTTTTATTCGAAAACAAGGACGATATAAAAATAATTGTTTCACCATTAGGGGAGAATTTGTGTTACATGGTAACACTCGTCTACACGCACACATTCAAACCGTCCGCCATTGTAGTGTCACAGTTTGTCTTAGGTGACAGTCCGTCCGTAATATTCTAGGTCCATGAGATCGACCTGATTTTGCGATCGGCAGCCGACATACATATACATAATAATAGGTACAAAAAAATAGGCAAAGGTATGAAAAGATACATTTTAATAGTGCATCGGCAATAAGTTAACAACACATCACAACACAAAATTTCACTGAGGCGCGATACTTATACGACATTGCATGGTCTAATAAAACATGGTCTTCTCTTCCCAGAGTGTCACTTGCCTACGTCACAATAACATTGCCACTTTATTTCAACATAACATGTTACATGGGTACATTATATCTATGGTTAATAAGTTAATTTATTTCTTTATAATTTAATAATTTTCATTTATATGTATTTTATCTTAAATTTTACAATAACACGTCATTTTTAATTATTCGTTAGCAATATCTTCCGATTCACGAAAGAAATTTCAGACGTTCGGGTAATTCTGTTTACACTACTGGCAACACAGGATAGCGCTGTCACATTTGACAATCCGCCATTTTGTCCCTGACCGACCGTCCTTGTCGAACGCGTGTTAATTGTTATTTCCTTCTCGCTCAGTGTCAGCAGTCGCAGTGTTTTCCAAACTTTTCACGTCGTAAGCTTCGTAATTAATGTTTTGTTACGAAAATGGTTGGCTGCTCTATTCGGAACTGTAAGAGTAGGAGTGAAAAGTGCAGTATAGATTTGTTTTATTTTACTATGTTTCTACATGAATAACTTAAAATTAATGCCGTTAAAATAATTTTCACTGTTGGTTAAAATTCTCCCACATTTTAAAGTTTGAGAACCTGTAAACAGCATGATGACGTAGGCAAGTGCCAGTTAGGTCATTCGCGAATCTCGGAAGAGAGTACCAGGCGGAGTATATTATTATACCATGCGACATTGCCAGTTAAGAATAATATGTATAATTAGCCCCCGTTGCAGATTTCACCGTTCTCCTCAAACTGGCCATAATTATATGTAGATTATCGATTATCTGGATTATCGGTATGCCACGGGTTGATATTAAACGTCGAGTTTGCTTCCAGTATATTCATACAGTTTAATCCAGGGAGCCAGGGGGGAAACATTGGCCACTGACTTTAATGTAACCGACAGGACACTTTGTGTGTTTAATAATACCGGCTCTCTGGCTGAGTTCGGATCCTGAATATTTGTGATCTTCGGCAGATGCTTCTACAAAATCATCCATCGAGTCATCTCCATTGTCAAAGATTGTCTTCTTATCACCGGCATCCATATGAATTGTCTTTGTTGTTTGGATCCATAGATATTTATTGGTGATATCTATTTCGCCCGACTTATGTGTAGCAGCTAACTCCATTGGCAGGTATTGGTCTTCGAATGTCTTATGCACCTTTGGTTTGGCTATCACGAAGCTTTCCGCTACAGCGATGAATATAAAACACACGGCGAGTTTGAAAAAGGCAGTTTTGGCAGCCATATTTTCAAATATTTATCACCGATGTTCTTTTTTAACCATAAGCGTTCAAGACGCGTATTTGAATGGTTCTGTGCTAAGAATCGAATGCCTTGGCTTTTATATTAATTCTGTGAGATGTTATGAGTAATATTGCATAACGCTTGCGTAGCGTATACTGCTGTGATTCACTTATTGCATTATCCTGTTTGTGCTGTACGTTGTTCTTAAAGGGGAATCCAGGAAGCTAAAAATTTATTTTATATATTAGATACATACTTCATAGTCTTCATACTTGTCCCTGAATTGATATTTCATTAATTAAATCCAAGTGTAGTTTTACTTAGCCTCAGTTGCTTTTAGCCAGAATGGGGCGTTTCGAATGCGGTAAAGAACTGTACGACTTTGTGGGTTCTCTTTCCATTTCTGGCTTATATTGATAACTAAGCTTGCAAGATTTGATTATATGCGAGTGACTGAAATACGTATAATTATCTTAGTGTTAGTATTACTCACGACAATTTAAATTCGAACATAATGACTTCGACTACCTAATTACCTACTTAGTTATACATTTTTTACAAGTTTTTAAGTTTCACCTTGCAAGCTAAGTTATTAGACCCACTTCCCATTATTAGACTGAGCTGAAACTTCACATACTTACTCATTGACCGAGCGTTAGCGTCTAATCTATAATCTTTTGAGCGATGTCGCCATACCTTTAGCCTACTGTCGAGTAGATGGCGACACTTTTTTTTTATATCAAACAAATTTAAGACTCTATTCTCTTTAATGCCGACAATAGCCACCTACTGATGAATTGTATTGCGTTTCTTTCGAAAAGGAGCTTATTTTCCCGTTTTAAAATTAAAAATAGAAAGTTTCTCGGAAAGTTAATGTTCGCAAGATTGCAATGCCTGTAATCCCGCACTAAGATTAATTTCAATTCCTCGGAAGTATAACACCGTTTTTAGGGTTCCGTAGTCAACTAGGACCTCTTATAGTATCGCCATGTCCATCTGTCTGTTCGTCCGCGGCTTTGCGAAATTGCATGGAGAAATTATGAATGAATTCATCGATAAATTCACCATGCACTTTTACGGCTGATGGTACATTCATGTTTCTGCCCTTATTACCTAACATAATACCAGGTGGGGCCTGTACCACGAGCTAACAATTTAAACATAGACTGTACTCTTCAAATTATTATACTATATATTGTTTGCTTAATACCTAACTTTTAAAAATTAAGAAATCTTTAGTCTTCCTATTTTTCATATTACATAACAAATATTATTGTCACTCGCACATATAGCGCGAGTGACTGAAAACGTGAGTTAAACCATATAATTACCTAAGTCATTACCTCAGTTCTTTTTAAATACGTAAAAACTTTCTATAGGCTCTTTATACCTATATTTTTTTACCGGCTAAATTTAGTACGTGGGCAGGTACTTCAATCCCATCATCATTGTATTAAGGAGATCGAACCTATACATTATTAAAGTATAAGTATATTATGTAAGTATGTACCACCCACCTGCAGGGGGAGATTCAGTATTTCGAGCACTTATATAGTCTATTACGCTGTTCTTGCAATTCATAACATAAATAACAAAGCAATCGTCACATTTTTACATCATCGATCACAGGATACCTAACTGCCTTTAACATACGGCCCGATTCATCCAATGCTTAAGATTAATGTGGCTAATTCCGTATTCCGTCTACTAGCGTTTTTCTAACAAAATTGATAATTTCATCGCCAAAGCAGCGATTGCTTTTAGTTTCAGCAATCAAAAGCAGATGGTTGAAATTCAAAGAAATATACGCTCGTGGACGGAATAGTCCTTATGACGGAATTAGCAACATTGACCTTATAAGAAGTCACAGCTGTACGATGATACCGATCTGTCAGTGTCAAAAGTGACGTTATTTGCTTGAAGAAATTTCAGTTTTGACACCGACGCTGTACTGACGTATTTGTAGTATTAACGCTGTCGGGTTTATTTTAATTTTAAAATTTACTTCTCACCTTACCTACCTTTCTTACCTTATGTCTATAAAGTGCCGTATAGATATCGAAAAGCTAAATTCATATTACTCGAAACCAGTTAATCTACCAGCACGTTAGATACTTTACTACAGTATTAACTCTTCTAGATTATGGATAAAACGAATATACGCGGGTCAGAGCCACGTGAGGTCGATCGGCCCGTGGAGTTTCGATAAAGATGAAATACTGCGGGCTACTCAGATTATAGTAATAAATATTGTTGAAAATATGCTGCGATTCGTAGTCGCGCTAACATGAATATGGTTCACCGGAGATTGCTTCCACATTACCTACTTACTTGCCATGTTGTACGAAGTTTCTGTTATCGGTTTAAATTTCGATTATAGTGTAGACATGAGAACGTCGAACGCTTACTGTTTTATAGCAGTAGATATTAACGGCGCAATTCGGGAAATGAATTAGTGATTCAATTTCAATTCAATTTATTTATTTAAAAGACAACAATGGCCCATAATGTTTAGTAACAATTAAGATTAAAAACTAAGTGTTAGTGGAACAAAAACAGAAAGCGATTCACTAGATATGAAATAGTAAAGATATGTGACGTTCCACGGCAAAAGGTACCTTATGGCGGCTGGAGCTTAGGCTATTATTAACGCCGCTCCAATATTCAGCTGGGGCAATGGTACTTTTTGCCGTGGAACGTCACATATCTTTACTATTTCATATCTAGTGAATCACTAATTCATTTCCCGAATCGCGCCGTAAGCCCCTCAACAATTTAAGGGCAATAAATAAGACGAAATGTTTCTTAAGACCAACTGCCGTATTCGAACTTTAAGATATTGACAAGAAACGACACGTACTAGATCCATTCTAGATACGTTATAGTCGATTTAGACTCTCGCGCGAGCCACGAGACGAGCCGCGAGCCGAGCCACGAGACGAGAGTGTAAGCGGTGGGCTCGCGGCTCGTCTCGTGGCTCGCAAGCTCGTCGAGCTAATATAATTTAAACACTAACGGCACGGCATAAGGTTTATAACCGAATGACAAGCCGAACGCGAGTGTAAACGGTGGACTCGCGTCTCGTGGCGCGGCTCGCGGCTCGTCTCGTGGCTCGCGCGAGAGTCTAAATCGACTATTATAGTTTAGATTTCAACTAGTTCTCTTTTGCAGCTCAATTCGGGCAACCAATGTCACTTTTACGTTAGATAGAGTTAGATATCTATTAGATGTGAATTGGATCTCTAAGTCATATCTTGTGGAAATCGTTCAAGAGTATCTCCAGAATCGCGGAAATGTCAAATTTGACAGGTGTTAGATCCTAAAAATATCGTTATCGTATCTTGGTGATGTGTAAAAGATATCTTATAGATATCTATTTCAAAATCCGAATCGAGCCCAGAGCGCCTACCGCGAACCACGTTCGACGTGTTGCCTCTCTGTCGCACTTGTAAATTCGTACGTAAGTGTGACAGGGAGATAACACGTCGAACGTGGTTCGCGGTAGGCCCTCAGAGTTTCCTATGAAAGCACTCATTTCGTGAATTACGAGTTACGAGTACAGTGCTACGCCGTAGCACGCTGTAGCACACCGTAGCACTTGTATAGTAGATTGTTAACCAAGGCGTGAAAGGCACTCATTTCTGCCGAGGTTGTTTGGTGCTCGAATGCAGTGAGAGCGCCAATAGTCCGAGGCTAAAATGATGCCTTACACCCGAGTGAAACACTCTTTAAATTTCAATTGTTTATCTATATTTTATTTTTAAAAAATCCGTACTTGGAAAGTTAAACACTCTAGTGCAGAAACGTATCACTTTCTGCACACCTTTTAGAACAACAATGACCCGCTTTCAGAGCATGGGAAATGAAAAGATTTTTTCTAAAGCACTTTCATATGTCGATTGTATCGATGTAATAAGATGACATGTAACAACAAAAAAAAGAAAAAAGGCCAAGCAAAGCAGATGCCGTGATTCGCGAAGTCATTCCCTTGATGAAAAAATATTTCGTGGGGTCCAAGGGGAATTCTGCGAGTTGCAAGTCACCAATAGCGGCGAGCAGATTATACGGGTTCTTTCTTATTAATCAACACACGTAAGTGAGCGTGTCTGATTTATTATATGGTATATAATATACTCAAACAAACAAAGCATAAATGTTCATGTCATTAACCAATTAAATTGTTTTTAATTGGGTAATGATATGAAGTTGTGAAAACTCCATTAAGAAAACGCGTGAAACACATTTTTTTTTTTAATTTTTGATGACATTTATTATTAGAAAAAGGTATAAAAATAGTACAAGTCAAGTCAAAATAACACCGTAAGTTAATTTTTGCATAGCTCTTAGTCTAAATTAATCTCGGCTTCGTAGCCTAAAAGTGAAAATCGGGACAAATCTACCGGATATAATTTTGAGGCAGACAAACATATAACAAGTAGAAAGCCACATTGTGAAATCTATATTGCAACGGCGTTATTCATAAACGTCTGCTAAGTTAATCAGCTGATGATGATCGTCGTTTGTCCCTCTGTATGGCATAACGACAGATGGGGACAAACGACGATCATCAACTGATTAAGTTAGCAGCCGTTTATGAATAACGCCATAAGTATTCAAGTATGAATGAAATAAAGGATATACTGTATCCACAAATCAAAACCATGAACACTCCGCGCAGTCCCTTCAGCGTTTGAGGCCTCTTTTTCTTTCTGTGAAATTTGTATTTTAATCTCGCACTATAATGGAGTAAATCGACGAATTTATCGATTAAGCCTCCAGACATTGCCCTTAGCAGTAGCCGGTTGAAGGGTTCTGCCAGAGAAGACCCCCGGCGAATATACATCGTCTGTAGCACTGTCACAAGCGATTCCTTAATTTTGTGTATTCTGAGCTCACCATTTTCATCAGCAAATCTCCAAACATAGCTTCGATGATAAATATCGGATGCAACAGTAAATAATCGTTTGTCGGGATTGTTCATTACTGTCATCATACATTCTAACGTCAATTTGCACGTCATTAATGCGTTTGTTACGTTCACCGCGGTGCTGCTCTTTAAGTAACCATATTGGCTGGGACTCACTATTAACTGATAATTAGAGAACACTTCTTCCATCAAGTTTGGCTGATCATCTCGAATCGGTTGCGTGGTAACGCTCAGCAATGAAGCTTGAATTGTACACGTCAAAATGAATACGTATATAAGTATGGACAGTAATACCAACCTATAAGGTACTCCAGATTTAGATTTGTGCTTTTGACTAATGTTACCTAAAAAATAACCCCAGACGATAAGAAATTCTCGACTCGTATCCCTTACCCGGCTTGGAAATAGTTTCATAAATATGACTGCGGCACAAGCAAAACCAAATGTTGCGAAAATTGACCATACAGTTAATCCACCAAGCTGTTTTAGCACACCGTACCACTTACTAAGCAAACTTGCTCTGGCTATTACAACTTTTTGTTGGTCAACCATAAAAGGATTTATGAAATCCAAGTTTGACATTCTATTTAATGTCAGTACATACCCTCCCAAAGCCCCTTCCACGTTATAGGTTTCTATGCGATGCAGCATGCCTGTATACGTAAAGTTGTCTAAGCGCGCCCCAAAATTTTCAACCTTTCCAAAGTTAATCAGTTCCACTGAGATATTTTCATACTGATAAATCAATTCTAGTAAATATTGTTCTATTGTCTGCTCCCCGCTGAACGATACAAAAGGCCAAAAATTATGTGATACAAATTTTACATGACAGCCTCGAAGACTAGTTTTTCTTGCCCCTACATATATTTTGTCTACATTGTGAATTTCTGAACAACGGGACAACACTTGCAGAATCTTGAACACAGGTCGGTCGCACTCATCATGTTCTAAGCCAAACGTGTACACCACAACACTTTGATTTTCGTCGTAGGCAACAAGAGCCACGTCGTAAATGTGATTGTACATAAGGAAATCCGATACCTCTTGAAGAAAATCTTCAATATACTCGACAACAATTACAAACTTCGCTCGAGGATTCCAAAATGGATCTCGTTTCACTAAGTCCAGTCCTTGCGCAAACGTAAAATAATCCTTGCACTGAATGACGTAGACATCATTGAACAGGGTGTCGTTAGGCCAGTAAAACGATCTTGAAATAAATCTCACAGGATGCTCCAAAAGAGAATGAAGCTCCTTGGTCAGCGACTGGTTAGCGTTTATTAAAGTAACATCTGTGGTATTCATCATTTCAATTCGTTGTATTATCGTTGTTATGCACTTATGAATATCTGTATCTTCATTGGCATCATGAATTTGCACTACGCTGAAGCAAAATTGGACCAGGCAAAGAAAAACACAACTGAGACGATACTTTCCCATTTTACACGAATAACACAATTCGCTCGATGTTAAATGCAAGACTAAGTAAAATGCCTGTCGCTTCCCTCCCTTGCCATTAAGTTTAATTCAACAGAGTGAAACATTAATCACTAGACGCCTTTTAGTGCTGGTGTGATTAGATTGAAATTTATTGTAATACACAAATGATTGCTTAAGTATTAGATATTATTTTTTATAAATGGTTCTAACCTTTTAACTTACCTACTCGCTAGTTTCCTCGAAATAAATAACTAGGTACGTCAATTAAAGTGACACAATAGTAGTTTATGCAACAGTGATATAATAAGGGTTCTTAAAATTCAAGGGTCGAAGTTACAAAACGAGACGTAGTCGAGTTTTGTAAAAAAAGACCCGAGAATTTTAAGAACCAATTATGAGCTGTTGCATACATTACTTTTTCTATGACAGCTGCAGCAAAAAAAAAAAAAAAAAGTCGAGTTTTGTAAAAAAAGACCCGAGAATTTTAAGAACCAATTATGAGCTGTTGCATACATTACTTTTTCTATGACAGCTGCAGCAAAAAAAAAAAAAAAAAAAAAAAAAAAAAAAAAAAAAAAAAAAAAAAAAAAAAAAGAGTTATTATTAAAAACAAGAGTTATTATTAAAAAAAAAGAGTTATTATTAAAAAAAAGAGTTATTATTAAAAAAAAAGAGTTATTATTTAAAAAAAAAATGAGTTATTATTTAAAAAAAAAAAGAGTTATTATTGTAAATGAAAACATACCTCTTTCAATCAAGATGATCGGAACTTGTATCTTTAAAAAAAATAAAGCAGTTGTATTATACTCATAAGATGACTGCTAGCAGTCATCTTATGAGCCTATAGACAAAGCATTCAAATGACATTGCTTTAGATATCACTGTCAGTCATTTAATTGACACATTTAAGTGCTGGAGTAGAAAAAATAAATAATTAATCAACGAATAAACCAGTACCTACCTACTATATTATAAATACTTATAAAGAAACCTGCTAAATGGTGGCAACAAATTAATAGCAGTCGTAAGTATACAATATGTGTTGTATAGGTATTCTCTCGATGTATGTATGAATAGTAGTGAGACGCGTTTTATTATTCACTCGTTTTTAATTGATATTGTCTACTTACCTGATTTTAACGCCTTCATGAAATATGTCATCCTCATTTTCACAGTCGGTTTATGTGTCATTTCGCCACACCATCACACCATTGCATCGCCATCACCATCGCCGCGTACACCATCACTTACATGCACAAGTACTGAAGTGGAAGTAAAAGTCTGATTAACTTGCCTACAACATTTGCACCTCCTTGCGCAATAGACACTCAGTTTAATCCACACCGTAACCAATGTAGTAGCTTCACAATTAACATTGGACACGTATACACAGTCATCAAACAAGTCAGCTCGTCCTAGTTGCTAAGCTGATTTGCAAAAGTTGACAGGCAGCTTTATTTTATCATAATAGGTTGACCCTAAGTATCTATTATCATTATCATCATCGACGCGAGGGAAAAGTTAGGTCTTCTTTTGTTCAAGGGATTGTTAAACTATCATTATTTTAGCACCAGCTCGTAATCGCCCATTAATGCGGTACAGGTACATTTTTCCTAATGTAGTTAAATAGCCACCACTGCACACCACACCATTTATGCTGATAATTTGTCATATGAGGGATATTAGGCCATTTTTCATTAGATAGCACATGTGGGGCATTTTCTCTTGAAGCTGAACAAGATTTGGGTATTCTCCGTTTCGGTTTAAAGTCACTTTAAACTTCAAGTTTGCGTTAAAATATCGGCTTGATTAGGTACCTAGCTGGTTATTGTCCATTTTCTCTTCAAAATATTTGCTTAAGTCGAACAAATAAGCGTATCAAACATAAATAATGTGTACAAATTTTAAATTACTGGTATTGTTTCGCTTGAATTTGCTTGTGCTTGTGTCACGTATACGTCATTTCAAAACGTCGTTTTTTTAAGAAGTAAGCCCCCATTCGCGCGGCAGCTTTTTCAACGCGATTACGATACAAGTGCGAAAAAGAGGAAATTCGAAACGAGTGGCGATAAATTAAAACACGACCGAAGGGATTGTTTTAAATCGACACGAGTTACGAATTACCTATTCGCACGTGTATCGAACAACGTTTTACAGTACATATGGCACTTTAAAGTTTCGACATACGCACGAAAAGTGCTATTTTACGCATATGTACTGTAATATTCATTTCGATACAGTTTAGTCAACTATAATGAAATTGACCAATCACAGCTCGCCTCGGTCAAGAGGACGAAACAAAACGATAGCTCAAATTAATTATTTTGGGTTGTATAGTAGAAACAATTGCTTCATAAGTCAGAAACGTGCATGTGACACCCTTCATATAGGTCAATCGAGAAAAAAAGCTGTCTAAAAATTGAATTTAGCGCGGAGCCAGTACCAGGGCCTCATGAGTTACGAGAAGGTGTCGTTGACCAACCGGCCGGCGGGCGCGGGGGCCGGGTCGCGTACGACTATGAAGGTATTGCGGCTGCTCGCGCATCTTAGGCCCTGGGTTTTCTGACCACCCGTCGCCGGCGGCCGGC
This sequence comes from Cydia amplana, assembly GCF_948474715.1. Taxonomy (NCBI): domain Eukaryota; kingdom Metazoa; phylum Arthropoda; class Insecta; order Lepidoptera; family Tortricidae; genus Cydia; species Cydia amplana. The sequence continues at coordinate 9,130,601 of NC_086085.1, forward strand.
GACCGACGCGTGTCCGCCGCCGACGACGTTCGGATGTTTTGTTCGGGAATGTTTGAGGGTGGTTTCTCTGAAACGCCGCCGGCGGCGGGTAGGTCGACGGGCGAAGGTCACACGCTGCACGCGTCGGTCGCTATCATTTTTGTAGAATAGCGACGGACGGCGGGTGGCGTCTTGATATTGAAAATATCTCATTTCAATAAAGACAACGATGAATTATTAATAAATCTAATACGTTGTAATCCTATATTGTTCGACGCGTCTGACAAAGATTATAAAAATAACAATTTAAAGCACAGAAAATGGGAAAATATTAGTGAAACTCTTCTTCTTCTTCTTCTAACAATAAAAATGTTAGTATTTTTCTATTCATTTCATTTAAAGCACAGCACACCAATTCTCAAAGCGGGCACAATGCGACTGAGCTCCTTCCCCGACGACGGGTGGCCGCGGGCCAGAAAACCCACGCACCCGCGACCGACGGCGTGTGGCACAGCGTGCGACGCACGTCCAGACGCCGCCGGTCGCGTGTGACGGGCCAGAAAAACCACGGCCTTAGCTTTACCTACATATATGATTCTTCTACTAGTTTTAAGTTTTTTTTTGTTGACTCGTAGAAACACGGTACTCGACTGAAAAGCTCTCCATTATATCACGATTGTACTATTGTATGACACAAATGGATACATGTGTATTTATTCACACGACAGCGGTGGCGCTTTTTATCAAGCGTTGTTGGCCTCACGATCGTGGCCGACGTCGCGCCACTCGCTCCCGAGCAAGATCGTTTTCCGTTTCACGAAATATAAGGATATAAGGACATCGTTAAATGCATAAAAATATGATAAAATGCCTCTAATTGCCAAAAATGTTTAATGTTTGATATTAGAGCGCCTCACTATTAACCATATTGGAACGCACTTTAAAAAAAACTCACCTGACATTGACAGCTTAAAACGTCAATCATAAAATGAATATTTTTCTACCTTGAAGAATATCTCAAATAACTATGATCTCACTCTTTTATCTGGTGTTAATTTAAGTTTAGAAAGTGTATTAGTATATCAAAATGCAACAATCCCCGTTTGAGAATATTTTTAACATAATTGGCGGATTGTCCGAAGGAAATGAGAAGCCCATGAAACATGGGTTCTATAACGCATTTGCCCTGTTCATTCTAACTATATGCTGTGCTGCAGTTTATGTGCTGTTTCTTATACTAGAACCCTTCTTCAAACCTTTGTTTTGGGCCCTTTTAGTGGGTTCGTTGCTTCACCCATTCAAATATAAATTGTCTAAGAAGCTGAAGTCATGGTTTGAAGATTTAGAGAAATGTAACAAATCTGTGATATTTGGATTAATGTGCTTACCTGTAAATGTTGTTAATGTTGCTTCGGACACGGTGGGACATCAGTTCATAGAACATTACAAGGTAAAATAATTTGTATACATGTAGTTGAAAAGTAAAGTCTAGTTTACATTTGTAGTTTCCAAATAAGAACTTCACTATTAAAGATGTATGTACTTTAAGCAAAGAGATTTTAAGAAACAACCTAATATTTGAATGCTCTAATGCTATTTATTAAAAACAAGAGTTTAAAAGTTGTTTATTATTTATTATTGAATTTTTTTCATCCCTTCAACTAAATAACTCAAATTGGGATGATGAACTCATTGTAATTTAGAATTTCAATAACCAACAAAAACTTGTCATTCAAACCACTCTAAAATAATATAGGTCACCTAAACTTATGTTGTTTATAATTTGTTTCTGGTTTCAGACTGTGATTGGATTACTGTCTGCAATATTTGTTTTACCGTGGCTGTACAATGCCATTCCCCGAAGTTTGGTCTGCATATTCTGGCAGTTGAGCAGCTTCATTGGCTTCTCAACTACAAAGCTCATTGGCTTTTGCAGCTCATACATTGTAAGTTATTTTAAATTAACTTTTCTAAGTTTTCAAAGATAGACTGACACACATGCCGATGCAGAAGCAAATTGATGAATGAAGTGTAAAAATAAATCCTATCAGCAAGACTCATGGAAATAAAAACCGGCCAAGTGCGAGTTGGACCATCGACAAAAAATAGAGTAAAAAAATTGTGTTTGTTGTATGGGAGCCCCCTTAAATATTTATTTTATTTTATTTTTAGTATTTGTTGTTATAGCGGCAACAGAGATACATCATTTGTGAAAATTTCAACTGTCTAGCTATCGCGGTTCATGAGATACAGCCTGGTGACAGACGGACGGACAGACAGCGAAATCTTAGTAGTAGGGTCCTGTTTTTTACCCTTTGGGTACGGAACCCTAAAAATAAGTACAAATAAATAATCTTTATTCCACACATCAATACAGAAAACATGTCACTAATTATTATGTAATACTTTGGTTTTAATATTTATTTATTTCAGACTCTGACCATAGCTCTGGCTTATTTAATAAGCATATGCACATTATGGAGGCCAGAGCGATCTGGCATGTTTAAAGCTTCATCGCAATTCCTCTGGCTCGTTATAACGAGTTTCCTGGCCAGTCTGACTGGGTCACTGCAAGTCTATACATTTGTAATGCTGCAAGGGCTATGTGTAGCTGGATTTGCGCTTGAAGTGATTGATGTACATAAGGAGTTATTAGCGAGAGGTAGGTGTTTACTAGGGAGTGCTCCCGGTACTGGTTTTCTATACAAATACAGTACCGGAACTGGGAATTCCCGGTTCTCGCTATACGGGAGCACTCCCTAGTGTTTACTCAATGTACAATTAGCAATGTAGGCCACATTTGTATGTAACATTCATAGAAGGTGGAAGTAGACTTTCACTTTAATATTGGAAAGAACAAAATTGAATTGAGTTTCAGTTTGTCCAAACTAGTCTCCCTATTTATTATAAGTAGTGTGATAGCTCAGTTCAGACAAAACCTCTGAGGACCTTACACAGACTGTAGCCAGGCGCGGCTGGCCTTAAGGAGCGCTTGTGCGGTACACTCCCATAAATAATCAAAATGTAATTATACCACCTATTTATTATATTACTATTTAAGATCTATCGTAAAAAACTCAATACCAATTAAATAATAACCTTTATTCATTATAAGTTTGTAGACAGCTCACCACTGCAAACAGCGAAAGCACATAATTTGTTTGTTGTGAGGTGTTTAAAAATTAATGAATTTAACGGAATGAATTCAATTATGGACGACCTTGAACTTTCGTAACAATGTTAGTCAAAAACAAAAACTTATATATTTACTATTCAGATCAATATGCAAAAACACCGTGGTTGTGTTGTATGAATGTGATAAAAGTAACTAGCTTATTATGTTTTTCGTGTTACTTAAAGGTCTTAAAGTATATGTTTTGTGTTTGGCTCGGGCGCGGGCGACGTGCGGTGAGTTTGTTTGGAGCGAAATAAGTAAGTAGGTGTGTTAACAATTTAGTACATCTTTCCATAAAATTTAAATAAAAACATTACATCCATTTGTAAAACGAACTGCAGTTGGCGTCCATCGGTCGTCAAGATATTCGTAATACCGAAAATCTATGAGAGAGTTCAATGACCGGGTGGACGGAAACCGACATCTAGGTACTTTGCGACGGTTAATTGAATGTGTAGGTTTAGTTTTTGTTTTTTATTGTGAGTGAACACCCATAACACATAGCTACCAGCCGCCGCTGACTGTAGCAGAAGTATTAGTGTAAGTGATGTCCATTATGTATGATTATACCCGACTTTAACATAATATTGAATGCCATTAGGCGTTAAGTCCGCCATTTATACATTATTTTTGTGTTTTGTGCAACAAAATATAAATAAAGAAATAATTATATTTGAAAAGCAAAATATGCAGATTATACTGAACACTTTATTCTACTTATCCTTATGATTAGTTTCTGTTTTGCCTGATTTACTTTACGAAACAAGAATCCGGCGAATTGGGAACCACCCATCCTTATCTCACATGAATTGTGTGAGCGGTTCGTGAATCAAATTTATTAAAATTACTTCTTTTCCATATGACTTGGCCATGCATTTTATCTGAGGTCAAATTCCAGCATATTTGTCAGTGATTGTTGAACATCTCTCTTAATTTTTCCTTTACATTTATAGATGATTCATCTCTGTGTATTCGCCATTCAGCCTCAGACGAACGTACGGACAAACGTCTTTAATATTCCGTTTCCTATAATGTGAATCATCATGATAAAATAGACCAAAGCCTAAGCCCATATGAACCTAAAAGAAATCTTATAATGCAAATAAACCTAATTAAATTGACTGGATGCGATTCTAAATAGGTATTTTGGTTTGATGAATGTCTTTTTTTATCTCTTAGATCCTGAGACATCAGCTATAGTCGCAATCCAAAAAGTTCTTACCAACGAACATTGCAAAGATGCAATAAAGCAAGATGAAAAGCCGGAACAGAGCGCTAGTGAACAGGAATCCACGCCCGAGAAAGAATCCCCCTCTCCCGTCACCCCTGATGCCGCTATGAAAAGGGGAAGCTGGGCAGAAACCGATCAAATACACAGCTCGCCTCGCCACGCCAAAATGCTGTACAAAACTCGAACATTATCCGCCTTACCACTATCAAATACGAAAACGAAGTCCGCCTTCGAAAATCGACTCATCGCCTCCTTCAAACAAAGATCGATGGACGAAAACTACATGAAAAACAACTTCAACAGTGATGACGAAACCGCCTTATATTTTAAACTACTTTTCTTTGGATGCCTATGCATGCTCGTGTGGAAACATATTTGGCTGCTGCCAGTAATGCTGTTTTTCTTAGCAATCCATGTGTTGAAGAGAGTGTTGGACTTCTTTGGAGTTTGGCTGTTCTGTGAGAATCACTACAATAATTTCAAGGGCAAAGTCAAAAATTGGTGGTCTGACAGGTAAAATGTAATATCATATTTACTCAGGATTACAAAAATCATCGCTGTTAGTTGGTTGTATAGGTACTAATACGATTATCGTATAGTGTTCATAACATAAATAATATTATATGTTCTAGACAATTTACTATAGGTACCTATTCATATACCTACGACATCACATTTATATAGCATCTGCTAGTATTGATGACTTAACATCCATACCAAATTTCATCCAATTCGGTTCAGTGGTTTAAGTGTGAAGAGGTATCAGACAAACAAAGTTACTTTCGTATTTATAATATTAGTAGGGATTCACAAAAGATATCCCGACAAAACTCGGGTTTTGACAGATGTTACCTCGTGAGTTCTCCGTAAATTGAAACCTCAAATGGGAAATCAAACTACCTACGAAATCTACTGTTTATTTAAATTTGATAATTATCTCATGGTATTTAAGTTTAAAATAAGGCCATGGCTTGATCCTTAATTCAACTTTTTTTGTGGATTCTCACCACAGTTCTTGTATTCACGTATTACATTTTATGTTTTAGACAATCTGCGGCGGTACCAGCGCACATTCGTGGAATCCGCAAAATCCTCTCTAGTTTAAATAAAAGCATAAGAGACGTGGCCTACGGCTCTGTGGATACTGTATCTACTTGTATCGTGATCACGGGTCTTATTACATTTCTTATCGTCGCTACTATATTCATTTGTATACAGGTAAGTTTTATAGTAAACCTGCTTCGTCAAAGTGGCTAGGCGACTATAACTCAAATAAACAATACCAATGTTGCGTTTCTCCGAAGTAAGGTTTTTACTAGATGGCGTTATGTGTATAATAAGCGAGTACAATCGCCATCAGATATATCGGAGCGGCCAAAGTACTCAAAAATATCTGGAAACGCCTCTATAGTCATGGCGTTAGAGTGCTTGTTCAGATATTTTTGAGCACCTCGGCTGCTCATACTGAGCGGGGGAATAATAATTATAATAACTCGCATGCGATAGAGCTATAGGAACAGGCGGGCCTAATTAAGAAATTCCTCGTGATAAGCTTAAGATTCTTTAATTCTGACATTATTATGTGGGTGTGTTCAATTATAGAGTCCAATTAAATAAAGACACTAAATCTGAATTAATCTAAAGAGGCTCCGTAATTTCAATTATAGTGCCCTTTTGGTGCCAGGGAGGGGGAGTACCTTTGGTTGCAATTATCGAGGTTTCTCATTTATCCAGGTACCAATTAACCAGCTTTCACTGTACTTGCTTCTTGGACGTTTGAATTACAGTGATGTAATATTAAGTTCTACCAAATAAGTCTTACCCTATTGAAACTACTGATTAGAAATTAAAGTATGCTTCTTTGACACCGTCCTTTGTTCCAGATATACTCAGAGGCAATAGTGGTGGTCCAACTGAGCGGCAGCCTTCTGAACAGTACGTTCGTACAAAACAGCGAGCTGCACGCTTACCTCCCCGAGGGATGGGAGGAGAAACTAGATTCCTTGATCGACAACGCCTATACTTATGGAAAAGAGGGCATATCTGCTGGTGTGAGTATAAATATACCCGGAGATTTATATTGCCCATTGGGCAACAAAACTTATATTTGAAAACTTTTAAACATTTCCATGCTCGCGGTTGGATAAACAGCTAGAAAGATACGTAAGTAACGTTAGCTAGCTTAGGCTAAATATTATTAGCAGAGCTCGGCGGGGGTGAGCTATTTTCCTTATAATATAACGTAAGACTTGTCAAATTATAAGGTAAATAGCTCACCCCCGCCTAGCTCTGATTATTAGGTACCTAATTTAGGCGTTTTGTAATGTAGGTTTTGTATAATAGGGATTGGGCTGTAATAAATCATTTGACATTAATAATACATTAACAAAAAAAATACAAAAATCTAATATTTTGGCACTTATAACTATTTTTAATCTTAACCTAAAAAGAGAAGGAGGTTTGACTCCGACCTATAACGTCATAACTATGATGTTATTTTGTAAATACAGATTTCATACCATCATTTATTCATACTGATGAATTGTTTTAATATTTTGTCAAACATTTTTTTATTAGTTATTCCTGTTGTATTTATCTTATGCGTGTAGCGCATGTAAACGAATTACCTACCGTTATTTCAGTTACTACTTTAAAATAATAATGGCTGCTTACGTTTAGAACTTATAGGATGAACGATCGAATCTGATAGAACTGCACATTTCGAAGAGAACTATTTAAAATGGGCTGTGGTTACATAGAATATGAAAACAAACCTAATGTACATTTTTGAAGTGAAAACTTCTTTAACGGCGCTGTGCACTTTTTGAGGTGGGGAAAAAAATGTTAAACTCGCAAGAGATCACGTGACCGTAAGACGGTAACTTACAATGTCATTGAGTTTTTCTTTATTGATTTAAATGCCATCTAGTGAGTTTCCATCTAACTGGTATTAATATAACTCGAGTACTAACAGTGATGTGCTTAGGGGTTTCAAGTAATGCGACTAAATAACGCTAGATGGCGTTAACCTCAATTATACATGGTGCTGCAGACATTTTGCAATACTGATTGAGTTTTCACTTCTGCCAGCACTCCCGGAGTGCAACCCGTTGTTTTTTTTTTAATTTAATAAGTAATTTTAACCTACAATGCACAAGCAAATTTTTTTAATGAAATAGGTAAAGAACATACTCAAAGAAGGCGACCCTGAGAAGATAGCCCGTGTAGAGGAGCAAATTCTGCAAGTATGGGACCGTGTGTACCAAAGCTGGGTGTCGGGGCAGTTCGCGCCGCAGATCGGGCCCACGGTCGACGGCAACGCTGTCCAGGACTCGTGGGACAGCTTCGTTCACGACATCTCTAACACCCCTGGTAAGTGAAATGAACCTTAAAGTGATGTAATAACCTCTAGCCGCCCAGAGACCTATAAAAAGGTCTCCTGTTCCATTCTAATTTGAACTTTGTGTTGACAAAATAAAATTTCATTTTGCTTGGCAAGGTTTGACGTATGGGCGGCTAGAGGTTGTACTTACAGTCGCCATCGGATATATCGGAGCGGCTAACGCGCTCACAAATATCTGAACACGCCTCTATTGTCGGGGCGTTAGAGTGCGTGTTCAGATATTGTGAACACCTTGGCCGCTCCGATATATTTGATGGTGACTGTACGAGACGTTATTAGATGTGTAAAGCTTAGTTCTGGATCTCTTCGCCCACAAAATTGATGGACGAGTTGACGGAAATATTATAGCGGACTTGTGAGACAACATACAAAGTAACACCACCTGGTGGCTGGTGCGTAGTACGAGACAGTAACCGGTTGTTGTCGATGGTCATACATAACTCTTAAAACAGCTAGGTTAAAAAACACCTGTGACACGCCTGGAAAAACTGATTGCTCGCAAACCAAAGTACCAAAATACCTATTATATTACCTTTAAGATTTGTTTTCTATCAGTTACGTTTCGTTCTGTCTTTTTATTTTCTTCATTTTATCGCCTTACTAGCGACCCGCCACGGCTTCGCTCGGGTTAACAAATTATACATAAACCTTCCTCTTGAATCACTCTATCTATTAACCTGTCAGATCCCAAGGGCTCTAATTTTACATAAAACCGCATCAAAATCCGTTGCGTAGTTTTAAAGATCTAAGCATACATACAGACAGACAGGAAAGCGACTTTGTTTTATACTATGTGGTGATAAGCAAGAGAGATAGATTAAACCTTGTTTAAACTGGAAACCTTAAATTTGTATACTACTATAGTTCGTTTTTTTAGCATTAGAAATAAGGTAAACAATCTTGATGTGTCTTTTAATTGAAAAACACATTTTAAAAAGAAGTTACGATAAATATGTAACAATTATGAATCTAATACTTTTTAAAAAGTGTTTTTCAATTAAAAGACATGTCAAAATCGCTTACCTTCTTTCAAGTTCTTTCTAATGCTAAAAAAAACGAACTATAGTACTAATATCATTGGTCAAGTCTCGTTTGATAAATAAATAAAAAATAAATTTATAAATTAGTCAAGAAGCATGCGTCGCATTCAGGAAAGAACCTATGAAAATGAACATATACTATGTACCTATATGTTTGCCATTATGAATAGCTATGACCTATTTTCCTGTATAGGTACAGTGGAATATTTGAGACCGAATGACGTCTACAATGTGGGCAATAAAACCGTCATTAATGACATTACTATTTACTAGGAAATGCGATGACCAATTTATTTATGACTACATAATAAAAGAAACGTAAAACTAACGTCACTCAATCAAGGATAGTTTTTATTTATTTGTTTATTTTATTTTATTTATTGAGAATAAAGGTTAAAGGTTTTTATTAACGTTAATTAGTTTTATTGTTAAAGTGTATAGAATAATGAGGTCTAATTTCCCCCCCATCGGGTCTAAATACCAGACTGCAAAACACTAATGCTTGTTGCAAAATGAAATTACCTAATTTCATATTCATTACCTACAGTACTAACGTTCTAGATTGGAGAGCGAATGCGTCTTTGGGCCGAGATACACTTGTAAGTTTTACTTATGTAAGTAGGGACAAAGCTATTTGTTAGAATGAGATAACGATATTCATCTCTCATTCTGTACCCTACTTACGTAAGTAAAATTGACTTCTTGGGCTCATTTTACTCAGCATCATTTGTACATTCACGCCTCATACATAAAAAAATGTCCCCAAAGATTTCCTTTCCAGATCGTCACATTCTTGTATCAATTTTTTTTGTATGAAAGTGACGCTGTGGAAAAAAAATTGTCAATTCATACAAAATTTTGGGGACACTTTTTTTCATGTATCAGGCGTGAATGTACAAATGATTCTGAGTAAAATGAGCCCAAGAAGTCAATATTTTGAAGACATGAATGAAATGTACACTTTTTTTGGAAAACGCTCATCGTATGCATTTAACTTGACAACTTGCTATTTACGTCTTTTTCTACGACCCGTCTCGTTAGCTAAAACCTAAAAAAACGTAGGTAGTCGTTAAGTTGTTCTACTTACTTGTGTAAGTGAGCTACAATATTTACGTAATACTTACGTTGGATGCTTTACATATCGGAAATGAACGAATTGTAAATCAAGTAATGACAAACTAAACTGTAGGTTCCTTACAGCATATACTTCGTATTAGTAGGTAGGTACCTAATTAGTAGGAAATTCTTGCAGGCGTGTTCGACTACTCCGGCATCGTAGCCTGGGTGCAAGCCAACGTGGGCACCCTGAGCGCCATAGCTACAAGCATTTGGGCACCGCTGGCCAGCAATGTATCCTTGCTGGCCGGGTCGATCGGCGCATTCACGTCGCTTCTACTCTCAGGCGGAGGCGCTGTCATCAACATGTTCATTAACTTGGTATGTAAACGTCACCTGACGAAAATTGTCTTACCAATAAATTAATAGCTCACAGGCAATCTGTTAGCTTGTTTAATAATCTTTACTAAAATAAAACTGTATTGGTCTTCCTCAGGTGGTGTTCTTTACAACGCTTTTCTACTTGCTGGCGTGCAGCAACGCTCTCTACAAGCCGGTCGAGGTCATCACCCAAGTGCAGCCCAACTTTGGACCGCGACTCGGCATCGCCCTGTCTGTCGCTATAAACCAGGTATGATGGCGTCAACCTTTCGATCGTCAAATACCAATCGCGGCGACAGAAAGGCCAGCGCTAAATCCGACGATATCAATTTACGTTTGGAATTATCGATAAAATTTAATTGTTCTACTTTTCATCTAATTCTGAGATGATTTGAATTGATTGTGATATCACTTTTGATTTATTGCCGAGGCGTCAGGACAGGGCCGGCCCGAGCCCTTGATCAGGGTAGAGCGAAATCGGGGTTTGGCGCCCTTCGTTGAAGTTTTCAAGGGTATTAGTTATAACTTTTTTTTTTTCATAACAATTTATAGAAACTTCTTTTCCATAAATACATAGGTTACAAATGACACTGAATCACAATTATCAAATGAATATCAGAAATCGATTGACACCACATTTAACTAAATTGGCTTAGTACTATTTGTTGCTACGGCGAAACACACGAAATTAACTTGGCTGCTAAAATCACTAGGTGCCTTTCCTTTTAGCTCTGCTCAAACATCATCGCAAAATTTCCAATATCTGCTCATTGCAGCATATTGTATAATTCTCATATTTTATTTATTTCTCCAGGTGTTCAGAGCGTCATTCAAAATGGCGCTGTTTTACGGGTTATGGACGTGGCTGGTGCACAATCTGTTTGGAGCTAAAGTTGTCTACTTACCTTCAGGTAAGTCGATAGCTTTTTCTAGTATAAGTCATCTCACCTTCACTCATTATCGTTACTTGTGGTTGTATATGTATTGTTAATGCTAGACGTATTTTAAATTACAGAGACATAAAGTAAAAAATATTTTAGTAGAACATTAGTTCGCTGAACGATGTTCCTTATCTAATCGTTGTTTTCGCTCATCTAATGTAAAATTAACCATATTTTACTAACCCATACCTTTGCCTTCACGGAAGTAAAGACAGAAAGTATAATTTTATTCTATTGATGGTAAATTCCAGCAGCTAAAGTGTAAAAACCCTAATTACATCTTTATCGTATTGTTTTGGCGATGCAATCAAAAATGGGCTCTAAATATTGGTCACTCCTACGCACATATGCTCATTTTGCATTAGCGGTATTACAGATAATTCTGAAACGCTCTATATAAATTCGTCCCGAATGTCACTGACCTCTAAATTATTCATTACGGTCAGATAAATAAGTCGTAATTGTTTTTTTGCGTCACGCGTTTCGTAAAGACTTATCTCCAGATGATGTTCAGTCGTAGCCGCTGTGCCACTTTTATTTGTTGTGTTTCGTTCGGTGCTTCGATTAGTTTCAAACAAATTTTAAAAGAGAATGTCGTCAAGAATGAAACTCGTTGTGTTGTATGTTTTCCTACCGTTTACTGTTGGCGTTAAAATTGGCTTTACAAGTTGCCATGACCGTGGTTGGCAATGCAATAACAACTTAGCTAACGATATTGTTTACACATGCGCATTGGACAATAACGTAAGTACCTATTCACTATTTGTGTTTAAGTTTATCTGTTTATTCAAATCAAGCTGTTATTTTATTTGAAGTCAGTTAACGCAAGTCCCATTTGTTTTCATTAAAGTATTTGCCTTGCTGCTGACCTCCAATTATTTCTTTCACTTAGCCTGATCTTGTTCTGTCTCTTGTCAAATTATTCAAAAGTAATTAAAAGTGCTAGTTAGGGTCGTGTAAATAAATGTATGTTACAATTTAATATTGTTTTAGGAAAATGTGATACATCTCAAAGATCACTACACTCAGCACATAACGAGTCTAACTGTGCAGCGTTGTAAACGCTTGAAAGTAATTCTGGATTGTTCTGTGCTGCAAAGACCATCTCGCCTACAAGCATTCAAAGTAAAGGATTGCGAGAGACTCGAATTCGCTTCAACAACCTCTAACACACTGATACAAACACCTTCAGAAGTAACCATCGAGAATGTCCGGGAAATAGTCTCCTTGCCTAGAGGAATGTTTAAATCCCCGATAACAGATACCGAACTTAAATGCTTAGGAACAACGAGCTTAAAGAAAATTCGTATAACAGGCAGTAAGATAAATATTATCAACACAAGAGCAATTTATAATGTTAGTGGAATAATGAATATTGAGTTCGAAAATATCACGATAGTAGACGTTGAAAGTCAGGCGATAGAAGCTACTATGAACAGCAATTCAGGTGTGTTTAAAGTCACAAGCAGCAGAGTTGATAATTTGCGTTCTAAAGCAATCGCAGTGCATAGCAATAGAGCTACAATAACAGACAATGTTTTTAATGATATATCTACAAAGAGTATAAACATAACTGCCGATTACATACATTTTACAAGGAACGCAATAAGGGATATCTCTAACGACGGTCTAATTGTAAAATCTGGCTACACCGATATATCAAACAATCAAATTCATACACTTAAGAGCAATGCATTAGCGAGCATTAAATGCTCAAAGAAAATAACAGGCAGAAAACTGTTAAGTTTTTCTAAAAATTCAATAGAAAATGTTGAATCAGACTCGTTATTTTTCGACTATCAAAGTTGCAAATCCGCTGGCACGCCTGTTTCTTATAGAGAGAACAAATTGAACTGTAACTGTCGCAACATCGCTTTCCTTGGAAGTGCAGCGGGAAACAGTGAGCTAAGCTATTCAATTTTAGATTCCGCATCTAATAACACATGCCTCTCGGCCCCTTGCTTCCTTCCCGTAGATGTGGTGAAGATGCTACTTGAGAGCAACATGTGTCAAATAAATTTGGACCCTGAAGTCATGTGCTTGCTTTATAATGACAAAAAATCGAAGAACAACGATGTGACAGACGAGGACGTGACAGAGGCGGCTTCGACGTTCTATTTGATACGGCAAGCCAACGGACGCAACGGCGACGCAAGCGCCGCCATGACAGCCATAAACAAGGATGATCTTTTAAACGACAGCCATATGAACATGACTAATAGAACTACCATAAAAGTCGTGTTCGATTCCTCTAAAGACTTCGTAGAGACGTTACGCAGTACCAACTCATCTCGCAGAAAGCAAGTCGAGGAGCCCAAAACCCCACCGAGAACAGAGTACACGAACCGGTGCGTCGGAGCGCAGTGCAGGACCAACGCCTACGATAAACAAAAGGCGTTAGATTTCTACAAGTATGTGTACGCGCAATTACGAACACCGAAAACAAACACGAATACAAAGACTTGACTAATTGAATAAAAAATGATTAATAATTTCGTTTTTTTTTTCTTTTTCCCTACAAATTGGTGGGGTATTCTGATATGGTACTCGTAACATATGTTTGTGTGTACCCTTTGAATGATCCATCGATTTTATTATTGTAATATTGCTGTTCGTAATTATTCGGATTTTTTAATACCACAACAGTTTGCCACCTTAGTTAGGTACCATTTTATTTAAGATTAAGTACTTACACAGGTTTGGATTCACATACTTAGACATTTAAGAAAGTTGTAACATGTTGTCACTACATAGTATAAAACAAAGTCGCTTCCCGCTGTCTGTCTGTCTGTATGTATGCTTAGATCTTTAAAACTACGCAACGGATTTTGATGCGGTTTTTTTTAATAGAGTGATTCAAGGGGAAGGTTTATGTATAAATTGTTAACCCGTGGGTCGCTAGTAAATAATAAATCTCGATTTGACCGTTTGTAATATTCTATACTCTACCATTCACCTAATTTAAGCTGCACAAACAAAAAAACTACTCTATATTGTACGAGTCCAATATGGATTCCAGTGTTAGCTGCAGTGTTGGGCGCGGCTCCGTTCCTCGGGCCGTACTTGGCCGGGATCCCCGCAGCGCTGGACGTGTGGCTGCAAGGCAGGCCTATGGCCGCGCTGATGCTGCCTATCGCTCAAGCTGCGCCCATCGCCTTCCTTGATGCTGCCGTCTACGCTGAAATCAAAGAGTAAGTATTCCTGGCCCCAATTTCACCACGGTGACAGGTGCGACAATTGTAAAACATCACTGTTGCTGACGTCACAGGCGTCCATGGGCTACGGTTACCGCTTACCATCGGGCCGGCCGTATTCCTGTTTGCCACCATCATTGTATTATTTAAAAAAACATTATTATATCGGGAGAAAAACAGATATTTCTCTTGCGAAGTTTCTGACAATTGTCACAAGATTCAAAAGAATTGTCGGTAATTCTTGACAGGAAATGAGTTCTGTGTCGGAATTTCGTGACAATTGTCGTGTTTCTTGTGACAATTGTCAGAAACTTCGCAAGAGAAATATCTGTTTTTCTCCCGATATAATAATGTTTTTTTAAATAATACAATGATGGTGGCAAACAGGAATACGGCCCGCCCGATGGTAAGCGGTAACCGTAGCCCATGGACGCCTGTGACGTCAGCAACAGTGATGTTTTACAATTGTCGTGGTGAAATTGGGGCCTGGTCTTGAACTACATGGGAATTATTAGTATTAGAAGCAGTCAGTTCCACGTCCCTTAAGGGGCCCACTGATTACCAGGCCGCCGGACGATATCGGCCTGTCAGTTGTTCGGAACTGTCAACTTTTTGTTCTAACTGACAGGCCGATATCGTCCGGCGGACTGTTAATCAGTGGGTACCTTTAAGGCTTGTACTGATTAAAAAAAACAAGAAAAACCGATACGCAAGATGACTACGGCTTTCTTACCGCGATAAAAAGTCTTAATATTACCAGTGATTATGACTTTTCCTGCTAACCTTTCTTGCGATCGCTATCTCGATTATAGTATTTTTCACGTAGCTAGGGTACAGTTACAGCTATTATATCAATACCGTTGATGCGTTTTAAGGTTATAAGTTGTGTATGTAGATGACAGCTGTTACTATATCCAAGCTATGTAAAATAGTATTTTACAGTACATATAGCACTAGTGCGTAAAATAGCACTTTTCGTGCGTATGTCGAAACTTTAAAGAGCCATATGTACTGTAAAACGTTGTTCGATACACGTGCGAATAGGTAATTCGCAAGTCGTCTCGATTTAAAACACTCCCTTCGGTCGTGTTTTAATTTATCGCCACTCGTTTCGAATTTCCTCTTTTTCGCACTTGTATCGAAAATACTATAAACGACTAGTCCCAGATAATTTTTCGCCTTCCAAATATAACTTGCGAATATTGAAGTTTTTGTTTATTATTTCAGCGGCGGCCACCCATACGTGACTGGTTTAGCAATAGCGGGTGGTATATTTTACCTCGGGCCCGAGGGCGCGATCCTCGGGCCCCTACTGCTCTGCTGCCTCATGGTGGTGCTGAACCTGTCCTCTGCCTTCCTGCGCGACACGCCGTCCGAAGAGCGCGCCGCCCTGCATTCGCGTGTCAGGTAAATGTACATAGACCTACTTTACCGTGTACATATATATTGTTTGATTTGAAATTTGAGACAGTGTTGGAAAATGAACGATGGATTTTGAAGATATAATTTTAGGAGAATAAAAATTCAATTGGACCTGTTTTCAGCGATAAGTTTTCAATTAAAATTTTATTTAACCCGATTAATTGTTACATTACCGAACTACCAATACCAAATATATGATGAAAACAAAAAATGAAATCAATTATTGATAATATTTATAATTAAATCTACTTTTTTTGTTAATATGTTCAAAACAACATATTCAGGATTAATCCAGCATGTTTCCGTTTAATGCAGATGGTACGATCATTAGTAAAGTTTAAATATTTTCTCGAATAGTGTACCAAAGTGGTTGGCGAGTGAGAAATTGTCTCAGCTTGTTATTTCTATGATGATCAAAAAGTTAACCAAGGTAATTTGTAAATAGTTATTCATTCGACACATTTCGAAACATACAAAAGTTCTTCAAAGTCCATAATAATGTTCAAAACAAAATTTCATTACCCATTTTTGTAAATAACTGTTTTATTTCTTGTTTATTGGTGAATAATATTTTTTTGGTATATTTAAGTGATAGGTAATAATGCGTGGGTGTTCCTGTTGATTTAGGTCATTATTGGGATTGTTTTATAATTGAGGTGTGTATACTTCTTGATGCTTTTTTATGTAATGCACCATTTGTTGTTATTTTGAGCACTGCGTTTAGAATATACATTGCATTTTATTACATCATAATTCTGTAAAATACTTTTGAAGCTTGTCAACATGGTCAAAAAGAAACACATTAAGCTGCGAATGCAGGCTTTAAACCAGCGGTCGGCAACCTTTTAGCAGCCAAGGGCCACATAGTGGTTAACGAAGTTGACGCGGGCCGTACTTTGTTAATATTTATGACTTTATCAGATATTATCGTTTGTCAATATTACATATAAAATAGCCAAGGAGGCTCGCGGGCCGCAAGTGACAGGGTCACGGGCCGCATGGGGCCCGCGGGCCGCAGGTTGCCGACCGCTGCTTTAAACGGATACGTCACGTTTTATGTCATATCATTTTATTATAATAGAACCACGGAGTGATTATAATCTTTTGAAGATAGCTCTGCTCTTCTCTAAAAATACTTATATTGACAATGTCTACATTTGAAACTAAGATATAAGGTAGAAGTCCGAGTGGTCGTCACTCTTCCAGTACATGTCGTCTTTAAAGTTAAGTCCTTGTTTAAGTCAACATAGGTAACAGCTGGGTGTCGTTTATTGGGTATAAGCATGCCGAGCACTAGGACATTTAGATACAAGTATCTGAGCCTGTTTTGCTGTGCTACAACTAAGTTATCCTCGCACGCATCATAATTCGCGCACTTCATCAATTGAACATTAACAAAGTTAATGTTGTAATCATATGTATTCATATGTTAGGTAAGTAAGCTTAAATGTAAGCATGATAAATAAATTAATGCATGCTGCTTATATGTTTGTGGAGAGGTTTTTGGTGGTTTGGCCTGCATTTACTGATATATTAATACATGTATTTTATGGTCTATAATATAGTCATTTTTACGAAACTTTTTAACTTTCTGAAGATACATATTTTTATATTAATACTCATTATTTAAAATACTCGTAAGAACAATGAAATGATTCCAAATTTATTTGCAGGCTCGGTGCTTTTCTCTGACGGGCATGCATGGACAACTAACACTCAGTCAGTCCCCAAATGATAAGCAATTATTGTCAATTAATAAGCCAAGCAATGTATGGTATGATAAGTAATAACGACGCATTCGTCACCAGGGAATTATTTTAAAAAAAAACGAATGAATAGAAAAGCTTAGGTGCCTACATGTTCTCAGTGCCATGACATGTGTACCTACTTTTAACTTTTTAATCATTCACGGCGAAATTCGGAAACATATATTATTGTAAACTTTTCAATTTATAGTAACGGACCGTTTAACCCGCTTCTAGAAAATTAGTATTTATTGAGATTACGTTATACATTTATAATGTTTATAATAATAAGATGTTTCTGATGTAGAATCGATTGTTATTTCAATTCATACCCAATACATACTTAACATTAATTTAATACACTTGCTTTATTTTATAGTATTCATTCCATATGATACGACCAGATTATACTTACATGGGTACTCTGATTCTAGTATACAAATAGAATAGTTAGTACTTAATTTAGTACTACTATTAAATATACAATTCATGTAAATGTACAGTCAGCTGCAGAGATAACTGACCCCGCTGCATAGAAATTTGTTTGCTGGGGGCGTCATCTAATTCTGCAGCTTACTGTACCTACTGAAATGTATTGAATTATACCTACTTATCTATTGTTATCTTACCGTTCCTCGTGCCGCTCAATGTACACTCTGTTTCAATGGAATTTGGACCATTCATAAAACATACATACAAACTAAGTAATATTTTTACCATCTATATTTTTCATACTTCCTTAACAAAAATTGTGTATGGTGGGCCATAGTTTTAATTAATATTTTCAACCCAGTCTAAAAGTTATTTATAATATCTATACAAAAACAATAAATTGAACTATGAATATGTACAATGTCAATATATTAATATTATATTGCATAACTATTACATGGATATATTTTAACTGTTTGTTTATAGATAGCATGTTCGTATAACGTGACTCGTATTGAAATGAATCGCCGTTGGTTTGAATATATCTTCTGCTGTATATCTTCTAATGTATTTTTTTGCTATTTTGTTGCTGAGTTAGAAAAAGGTGTTTATTCTGAATCTCATTCATGAGTAGGTAATAATATTATGAGTAGGTATACTAGGTATATATATATGTATCGAAGATTATTATCATTAAGTAAACGTATTTGAAATCATTATTATGTTTAACAGTCAAATGATTAATTATATGAAGAGCTTTAGAATATTGTACACCCAGCCGCAGAATTGCGTGGCCACTTTATGAATGATTTATTTATAATGTGTCCATGCAATTTTGCAGGTCACTATACTTTGCTTCAGTGGATGCACAATGTTTTATATCTATTATGTCTTTTAAACATACTATAGATAAGTATATTTGTTGTGTTGTCGTGATGTTGTGGAGAGATCTATTTAATTGTGAACACACAAAGTAATAGGCGTTGCATGTATTACTTTTATGCTCTTGTTATGAATTTGTTAGTTTATCGGCCTCCGTAGCCTAGTCGGTAGTGACCCTGCCTACGAAGCTGGAGGTCCCGGGTTCGAATCCCGGTAAGGGCATTTATTTGTGTGTTCATCACAAATATTTGTTCCTTAGTTATGGATGTTTTCTATGTATTTAAGTACTTATATGTATCTATATATTATATATATCGTCGTCTAGTACCCACAACACAAGCCTTATGAGCTTACCGTGGGACTAGGTCGATTTGTGTAAGATTGTCCCATAATATTTATTTATTATTTATTATTATTTATTTATTAGTTTATACAGAGGAATTTTGAATAACATTAGTTACTAGTCACAGCATTTAACTTCATAACTTAACACATTCACTGCCAGCGACCCACTAGGCGGATTATTTGTTTGTAATAGCTGCTGTTCTTTACAGAGCGGATAATACGTGTTATTAATTACGCTAACAGCGCGTAGCTCGCGCTGAGTGTGCTGACAGTGAATGTGTTAAATGGCCTAGGAAAAGCAATTTAAGTTCCTTGAAAAAACCTCGACTTTTTATTCTATACGTGAGTATAACAAAAAGCCTACTTTAACCCGATCGACTACATACGTGTCAATAGAATTTCATAAATGTCCAGATTTAAAGTTCAAATTAGATAGCATGTTCGTATAACGTGACTCGTATTGAAATGAATCGCCGTTAGTTTGAATTTATCTTCTGTTTTTTGTAAAACCAGGCCTACACAATATTATAACGCATGTCATTATTGGGTACTTTATACAACGAACTTGTAAGTTGTTATGACTAACTTAAAATCCTTCTTGCTTTTAGTCTCTCTATTATTTTTATTAGCGTTTTATCGCCAAATTTATCACGAAGTAAGTATTCAGTGAGAGTTGTTTCGTCTTAGCAAAAATATTACATTATATGTATTTTAAATTTAGATATATTTTCTCACCGGACTATAAATATATTGTATATATATACCTACTAGTTTAAACCTAGCGTAATGCCAAATAAAGGCTTCCAGTATGTCATTGTATGCGCAAATATTTTAAAACGCCTACTGAACAATAATATAGGTATGTAGAACTACGAATGAGAAAACAGGCCAGCGTAAAAAATCTGTGTATAATAATCCGCATTTACCATCAATGATACCTATACTTAATCTCCGTACCTAGGTATATTGTACGTAAAGTACATACGTATGTTATGTAAGTCACTTACGTATGTTCTACTTACGTCGGTCTGTACTACATTATTGATACTATATTCGTATCCAGAATTAGAAAGAATAAACTGACAGTTCGGGGCTGGGCGTATATTTCATGAGATTACCACGTTATTGGTTAATATATTATGTATCTTGTAGTTTGTGTGACTTAAAGTTTATTTTATTCCCGTGGGCTTCATACCTTCTTAAAATAGACCTAATAATATTCAAACTGCCGTCAGGTTTACAATACTAATTCTAGATAAGAGTATAGTATCAAGATTTGTTAATGAATAAGTTACATTTGTTAAGGAGAGAGCGTTGTCCGTACCATAAAGTGCAGTCACCACGAACTTCAAAAGGTTTCGTAAAATGTGCTCCCGATTATCCGATGTCTAGTTATAAGAATGTAAATATTTATTGTATGCTATTATTATTATTTACACGCTGTTTTCTCATTTTTATACATGGTTAAATCTATTTTTTGAAGCCATAGTGGTACTTAGAGTGGTAATTAATGAGCTTTGCAATGCGCTTGTTAATAAGACCTTGTTGGAATCTACTTAGTTTTGAAAAGCAGTTATAACTGTTAAAGTAGATTGCATTCATATTGATGTTGTACTTTTAAATATGTTACGTGCCTAAAACAATTCAAAATTGTGACTATTCAATGGAAACTAATTTGCGTTGCCGTTATGTGTTACAAATCTGAGATTTACCTACTTACTCCGAAATATTCGTAACACCACAAGAGGTTTTAAAAGATAAATGGATAAAGAAATGCCACAGATTACAGGCCGCTTATAATACAACAGAAAACGATCCTTTTAAGGTTTCGCTATATGTATTTTTTAAACCTCTATCATCACTTTCATTCAGTAAATATATAGTTCAGATTATCAAAACAATATTTAAAATAACATATAAGTATATTGAAATCAGCAAAGCCCTTACCAGTTCAGAAGGAATCGTCCAAAAACGAGTTAACTTTATCATAACTAATGCTATGTGGTATTGTATTGCAATGTAATGCACTAAAAATAGTTTATTATACGCGCATATTCGCATTGTGGCAAATAAAAGTAATTATTAATTTGCTTTAAAATTGTTTTTTATTTATTTCATATCCAAAACCATGCTCAGTAGTATAATCAGCTAGTAAAATGACTACAGTTATTCTTAGGTTTTATAAATATTTTTACATGATTCTGCTGGAAGATTTTTAAAGTGTGTTAAGCTGATTATGCCTACTAGTGAGGGTGTTAAGTGAAATGACCTTTTTTTGCTTGATTAAAGCATGAAACTTGGCACAGTTGTTCCTTATATCAAAATAAGCCGATTAAGATCGGTAGCCCGAGGGACCCCCCGCTTAAGCCCGAGTGGGGGGGGGGGGTCAAGTAGCGCCCCGCCCGGCTTCATTCTAAAAATTCTAACAGGCCCCGTTTAGCTAATAGGTCATATTTGGTATCAATTTCGGATAAATAAATAACGTAGAATTCATTTCTGGTATAAAAAAATGCAATTTGTTGAAAAAAAAAATAAAAAAACACAAAAAATCTAATTTTTCAAGTGTAATTTTTGTTTTTTATTTACTGTCAAAATTAAACTGCTTGGTTTTTCTACATACAAAAAATATGACAATAAAGCCTATTTAATGCAGATTTTAAAAACATAACTTTTACTAACCTTTATTAAAAGGAAATTGCATAAAAAAACTTATATCGTCTCGCGCCGGTGAATATCTATTTACCGACATCGGCATCGATATAGACAACATCCGAAGTGCACACTCTGGAGACCGATTAAATGTATTGTTTATTGTTGTAGATTCTATTATAAAGATAGAAAAGCGTACAATTTTTTTTAATGTGTCGTTCAGTGAAAAAGGTACCTTAAAAAATTATCACAGCCAGCCTCGTGTTTGTATAGAAGCATACTCGTATTTAGTTAGTGCCAACCACTCCATGGACTCCATGGTCCCTGTTCTCAATTAATAAAAAGTAAACTGTAAGTATTCTTTAATATACTTGCTTATTACATTATACCACACTTTAATTTTGCGTCTTGTGTATTAATACAGTTCCTTCCCCCGACACATGAATGGGTACATTTCGTCATTCACGTATATATGTCAGTTTCAACCAAATTCTGGCCACAGCAGGGTTGTCAGAATAGTTTGGAAACAGTCGTCTGCTCCTTGCTTTCATTCCCAAGAAGACGGACTGAGCAAGTTTAAAGAGGAACTAAAGTCTGACCCCAAACATATAATCCTATCCTGATAAGGCTGCTTCTATTTCAGTAGTCGATTCATGTAAAGAATTATTTCGGGCATTTTATAATTATTTAGCAACGGCTTTATCTGTAAGTATCACTTTACTTTGCTATACAAGGTTATTTCACCTATCATCATATAAAGGTATAATAAAGTTTTGGCGAATGCTATTTATTTACTGCTATTGCTCCATCCTGTAGGAGCTTGAATCCTTGTATCGGCCAGGCTAAAAAGGGTCCATGCTTAGATCTCACTTTTATACACCTTATATTAAATGGGGAACCCGGGTTCAAATTCTAGAAGGCATTTATTTGTCTGTTTATCGTGAATACTTGTTCCTGAATTACCTATGGATGTTTTGAGTGTATATATCATGTAGTACGCACATCACAAGTCTTATTGAGCTTACAGTATTACAAGGTCGATCGAGAGAATGCTTGGAATACGAGTACGACTCCTGGTTTTTCAGGGCCCGATAGAAATAAATTAGAGTTTAATTTACCATGACGGTAAGCTTCACTTATAACCACTGATCTTTTAGTGAAACTCTAGGTAAATCATTTTGAGACACTGTGTTGTCAAAACTTCGAAGAGTTAAAAGTCCTTATTTATGCCATCGCGAAATTGTGTAGAGAAACATGTCACAAGTAATGTTCCTCGTGAGATTCCGAATACTCCAAGAACCATGAAAAGTCCGATTCATTTAATATGATGGCCCTAGTTGCAGATGCTGTAAAACAGTCATTGCAAGGTATTGATACGCACAGTAGACACGAACGTAGTCATAGCAGCTAGACTAGATTCATGCGTACGAATATTTCCCCAACTACAGGAATTGTGGGCTCACGTTGACACAGTGGAAAACACAATTATATCACATGACACACCATTGCATCCAGGTCAGGGAATTATATTTTAAGCTAATAAAATTATCTATTCTATAAGCTAAGTAAACTATCTTTTATTTACCCTAAAAGAGCGGAAGTCTTACCCCTGTTTCGAGCATTCAGTGGAAAGGGGAAAAAAAGTGAATTCGAAGCATGGAATCTGTTCAGAGTTCAACCAAACCACTACAAGGATTCAAGCTCTTACAAGATAGAGCAATAGCAGTGGCTAAAAGCATTCCCCTAAAATACTATAGTAGTTTATGCAACAGTGATATAATAAGGGTTCTTAAAATTCAAGGGTCGAAGTTACAAAACGAGACGTAGTCGAGTTTTGTAAAAAAAGACCCGAGAATTTTAAGAACCAATTATGAGCTGTTGCATACATTACTTTTTCTATGACAGCTGCAGCAAAAAAAAAAAAAAGAAAAAAAAAAAGAGTTATTATTAAAAAAAAAGAGTTATTATTAAAAAAAAAGAGTTATTATTAAAAAAAAAGAGTTATTATTTTAAAAAAATTGAGTTATTATTTAAAAAAAAAAGAGTTATTATTGTAAATGAAAACATACCTCTTTCAATCAAGATGATCGGAACTTGTATCTTTAAAAAAAATAAAGCAGTTGTATTATACTCATAAGATGACTGCTAGCAGTCATCTTATGAGCCTATAGACAAAGCATTCAAATGACATTGCTTTAGATATCACTGTCAGTCATTTAATTGACACATTTAAGTGCTGGAGTAGAAAAAAATGTTATTATATGATCGGTAATAAGTGCAATATTGAAGAAGGCAAGTTACACCGGGATATTGAAATGAAGAGTTGTATAATGTTATACCTGTTCTATGAGACTAAGTCACTGCTAAGTTATTTTATTATTAAATTCCATAATGTATACCTACTTCTAACAAAAGGGAGTCATATAAATTCCCTATTACGCGCAGTGTACCGAGGGGTTGATGTTTAGGTTCAGACGTTAGTTCGTCGTCAAACTTGCTCAGTCCGTCAGACTTCTTGGGAATGGAAGCAAGAAGCAGACGACGGGTTCCACACTGGTCTGACACCTGATTTGGTCAGAGTATGAAACTGACCAGAAATAAATGCAAACCGGAATAAAAAACGCGATGCAACTACATGAATGATGAAATGTACGCATTTATGCGTCTGGGGAAGGAACTGTATTATGACACAAGACGCAAAATTAAAGTGTGGTAGGGTAATTCGCCAGTAACTGGCCACTTTTAGTAAATGGCCACCCAAAACCAAAAATTCATTTTAGGCTAGCCAGTGGCCAGTTATTGAAAGCTGGCCAGTTTTTGGAACCTTATACTAAAATGAATTCTGTTTATAGGTGAATAGAATTCATTTTTAGTTTAGAGCGGCTAGTTATTAAAGCGGCCAGTTACTGGCAAATTATTCTATAATGTAATAAGTAAGTAGATTAAATAATACTTACAGTTTACTTCTTACTCATTGAGAACAGGGACCATGGAGTCCATGGAGTGGTTGGAATTAACTATGCTTCTATACAAAAGAGAGGCTCTATGAAAATTTTTTCCAAGGTCCCTTTTTTCACTAAACGACACATTTTTTTTCTAATCAAATATTATGTACGCCTTTCTATCTTTAATATATGATCTACAATAATAAACAACACATTTAGTCGGTCTCCAGAGTGTGTACTTCGGATGTTGTCTATATCGATGCCTTAGTCGGTAACAAGATATTCACCGGCGCGGGACGATATATGTTTTTTTAATGCAATTTCTTTTTCATAAGGGTAAGTAAAAGTTATGTTTTTTAAATCTGCATTAAATAGGCTTTATTGTCATATTTTTTGTATGTAGAAAAACCAAGCAGTTTAATTTTGACAATAAATAAAAAACCAAAAGTACACTTGAAAAATTATTTTTTTGTGTTTTTTTTTTTAATTTTTCTACAAATTGCAATTTTTTTATACCAGAAATGAACTCTACGTTATTGATTTATCCGAAATTGATACCAAATATGACCTATTAGCTAAACGGGGCCTGTTAGAATTTTTAGAATGAAGCCGGGCGGGGCGCTACTTGACCCCCCCCCCCCTCTCGGGCTTAAGCGGGGGGGTCCCTCGGGCTACCGATCTTAATCGGCTTATTTTGATATAAGGAACAACTGTGCCAAGTTTCATGCTTTAATCAAGCAAAAAAAGGTTCGACCTTTTTTTGTTACTTAAAACCTTAACTATACTGTCATTGCGTTCACGTTCCCTGTCCGGGTGCCCCAAATGCGGGGTAATAAACCATTATTTCAGGAGTCCGTGAGTCCACTTATGAGGTCACAACTTCACAGTGGAAGCACACTTGGACGTGTGACTTTGTCACATAATTTTGTATGGGAACAGTAAGCAATATGTATTATTATGTATATAAATACTCGTATTGGAAATTTTATAAAACTGCACATTTTAAACATTATTCCTGCACATAATAATGATAGTGTATGGATTTCTCCAAGTCTTGCGGTGACATCTGCTTATTGCTCACATAGTTGACCGTGATGCGCGGGTCGGTCACTATGATTCCATTATCTTCGAACCGGCCAGGCTTCTGTGTCTCCAGCCACAGGAACAGAACTACTGTATCTGTGGTTATTTCCACTGTGTACCGAAATCCGTCCGTAGAAGGTTTGATGTTGCTTAAAACGTTAATCTGTAACAATTTTAAAATTCACTCAATTGGAATTCCACAGGAATTGTAGACACTTGAAATAAATGCGATCACAGTCAACTAATAGGAGTGAAAAAATTCATATTATTTTTCTACAGTTCGTTTGTTTTAGCATTAGAAATAAGGTAAACAATCATGACGTGTCTTTTTATTGAAAAACACGTTTTAAAAATAAATAATGGCAAATATGTTACAATTATGAATCTATAATACGATCATTTATATTCTTCTGCTTTCATAAGTAATAGTTACTGATTTTTAAAAAGAGCTTTTCAATTAAAAGACATGTCAAAATCGCTTACCTTCTTTCTAATGCTAAAAAAAACGAACTATAGAACGGGTGAGGTGTTCAAAGCGACTTTCAAACGCTTTTATTATCTTAACGATAAAGTTATGTTTAAGAACTTTATTTTGAAAATCCGGACCGCTTAGCAACTTCTGCTGCTGACTGTAAAAGGTATTGACCACCTACCTGAATATTTGGTTTCTTCAATCCTTTGACGGACTTGAATGGAGTTGGGAAAACATAATTGTATGGTGAAGAACTAACTCCATCCGCAACTAAAGAGAACCTTAAAAACACTTCATTAATGTCCTCTTTCCATAACGCTATACTAATAGGGACCTTTATTGATGACAACGGGTTTGCGTTGGCGGCGATTAGTATTGATCGCATTGGCGTTGTGCTGGTCCAGTTGAAGAAATCAACGGTTATGATTCCACTGGTTATGGGGACAAATCGGTCATTTAACAGGTAAATGTCCACATCGTGGGTTAGCAGCAGTCTAGGTGACACTAAGACTGGCGCGAAGAAGGATTTGGCAAAATAATGGAGCATCTTCCATTTGCCACCGTACTCTGAAAGTGATAGAAGCGTTCAAATAAGCACGTGTAGAATAAGGTCCGTAACATACTTAAATACTTTAAAAGGATTTAAAAATATCTACTGGCTTTCTTGAAATACTCCCGTGTAGGTGTAATATTTCTAATTTTACTTTCGTTATCATCAACTTGGCATTCTTGGCAGTGACAATGTACGGCCGCGTCATATTACGTACAACTTGGTGATTTAGCGTGGTCGGAGTCTTTTTAAATTATCTCTTATTGTTAACAAACATTAGGTAAAGTGAAATTGAACGACGTTTTAAGGCAATAAGTTTTACAGACATTAAATATGTTACAATTAATAAAGTCTGTCAAACAACATTGTCAGTAGAAAAAGGCGCGAAATTAAAATTTTCTATGGGATAACTCTTCGCGTCTACAGTTTTTAAATTTGTCGCTTTTTTCTACTGACGGAAATGGCTTAGCAGACTATCATAAATGTTTGTAAATCAACCACAAACCAATGCCAGACCAAGACGGAGCCTGCCAGACATCGTTCAGTTGCCAGTACAAAGCGCCCATAGTGTACCAATCGGCTCGGCTCTGCCGATAGAATTCCGTTTCCGCTTTCATCGCCATTGCTTGTGATATCTAAAAAATATGGTATATTTGGGGTTAATACATCTTCTGAAGTGAAAATAATGATACATTATATAGGTAGGTTAACGTCTGCCCCCCTCAAACGATCGGCCCTTTCAACCTTAATATTTTTCATTTCTCATGCTCTGAAAGAGGGTCATTGTTATTCTAAAAGGTGTGCAGAAACGTATGTTTCTGCACTAGAGCATTTAACTTTCCAAGTACGATTTTATATTCATGTTTTTAAGATAAACAATTGAAATTTGGTTTTAAATGGATTTGTTATACAATTTCCATTCTGATTTTTTACTCCCCATTCCATAAATAACGATTTTTTTACCTAAATTGCTAATTGAAAGTACCCTCGAGAAACAGTATAAAAATACTCAGTCATGTTTTTTTAAAATCACATGCATTTTAATTTCCTCGAATACGAGATTTCGAATACGAAATGAAAAGTAGAGTGTTCTACTCCGGTGAAAGACATAATTTAAGCCTCGGACTATTGGCGCTCTCACTGCATTCGAGCACCAAACTACCTCGGCAGAAATGAGTGCCTTTCACCCCTTGGTTAACAATCTACTATAAATAAAGACTGATAAAGGCAACAATGGTATATATCGGTAGTTTACCCTATCTCTACTTGTATGTGGATCAAAACTGCGAACTTACTTGACTATAGTAAACAAATTTTTCAAAATATTTCGTATCACTTTTATCCAATCGGAAATAACGATTCATTTGGTCTTGAATAAAACCGTATCCACCCGGACTATGCTGCCTGTGAACAGAATATGGGCTATCCACTTGAAAGTCAGACTCATTATTCGTCGCAGTTCTCATCGTTGCGAGAGACGGCAGAGACTGAAATCCATACTCGGACGCAAACCTCGTCTTGGGATAAATATTTTGATTCCAATTGTCTAAAAGATAATTGTAGTAATGTGTGTCTCCATAATGCGGGTCATAAGGATGCTCTGATATGTAACCTTCTTCCTCAGACTCTTTTCCATTTGACGGACTGGAGGCTATGTAGCGACGACCGGGATCCAAACCTTCCACGATGGGTTTAATGGTGTCTACGTAAAGTTTTACATATTCTTTCTTGTATTTCATGAACTGAGGGTTAGTGAAATACCAATTGCCCCGCAAAGCAGCTTCGTTTTCATTATTGCCAGCCCAGATTGCGATTGACGGATGGTGCTGAAGATTGATCACATTTTGTTCAATTTCCACCTTGACGGTTCTGAAATTAAAATCAATATAAAATCAAAGCCAAGGACGGGCTGGGCTAGTGTTTTACTCCATTCTTCGTGTGATTTTAGTCGCCAGGCAATCTGCGAGATGATAAAATGTAGTATCCACGTATAGCCACGTGTAGCTTGCCAAGCGGACCCCAGGCTCCCATGAGCCGTGGCAAAATGCCGGGACAACGCGAGGAAGATGATGATCCACGTATATTCAGCTGTCGTCATAACTAAAAACAAGCAAGCATCAAGTACTTTTCTGTCATATCGGGGTTTGTTAAACAGTCAAGTACCGAGTGTCAAAAATTAAAAAAATACACGGCCCTATACACTTGGAACTTACTTAAGAAACTCATCGTCGGCTGGATACATCGAGCAAGCGAACAGGAAGTCTTGCCAGATGAGTATGCCGAGCTGGTCGCAACGCTGATAGAAGTAATCTGACTCGTACACCCCGCCGCCCCAAACTCGTAGCATGGCCATGTGCGCCTCGCGGGCAGATAGCAGGAGCTCATCCACTGTAGGTGTGATGTTTTAAATGTTTTAATTGATATAAACTTGTGACTATATAAGCCGTATGTCGCGTACCTAATATATTTAAGGGTGTAGCTGCCAAAGTAGCGGCTACAATAAATATCATGCAGTATTTTACGCATAATTCCGTTGTTTATACTCGTATAGAATACTTTTACAGCCCATCTCAGTCGAGTCAACTGGGAAGAATATAGACATTCCAAGTGAATTTTGAACCTAATTGTAATTTTGATTAATTCGGACTTTACAAAAGCGACCGACGGGCGGAAATGCCAAAATTACCTGTTTTCTTATCGCTCCCAAGTTCAGGTAGGATATTTGCAGGTATCCAGTTTGAGCCTTTCATGAAGATGGGATAACCATTGACTTTGAAATAAAAGGAAAGGCCTGGTCCCGCTGTATCATTGCCTAGAAATCAGAATGAATACTTAAACATACAGTTGACAGAAAATCATTGATCAAATTTCCATACAAGTCCTAAATAAACTTACAAGGTAATAGAGAAGTGTCTTCCTCTACAACTTCCACAATGCGAAAGCCGATTTGTCTGTGTATTTCATAAGTTTCTTTAGAATCATCTGAAGTAAACCTCAAATCCAAATCATACAACGGCTGGTCTCCGAACCCATTAGGCCACCAAAGACTTATAACGTTCTAAAACAAACACAGAAGATTATGTCAAACAAGATTATATTAATAAATCACCCGTAGTTTATGAAAAAGGATAGTTAGATTGTTGCAATGTTATTTCGTAAACAGTACAATCAATGGTTCTTGTAGGTGTCAAGATTATTTCGTTCGGTTGATAACTTTGATAAAACTGCTAACTTTGAAAAAAATATTCTTAAATTCACCAATTCTTCTTACAAGCTTAACTTAGCGGTTTCTTGATATATCATCCAGGGGTTTAGGTACTAAATGTTTTTTAAATATTGTTAACCTCGCTAATATTCATATTAAGTTCAGCTTCACTGGTCCCATCGTCTCTTGTCGTAGATTGAAAAACTCTATCCACAGTGAGCGTTTGTGCTCCATTTACTTTTATCGAAGTCCTGATTCGTCCGTCAATTCGTTTCCTCTTGCGACAGGACTCCAAATGTGCCACTATCTTTAGGTCCCAATGCGCACCAACTTTCTCCGCATGCGTTGTCACTGATCGAATAATAGCGGAGTTGTAAAATTCAATATATGCTGGTTTCCTAGAAAGTATACAATCAATCAGTTTTGGTCAGTTTTGACTTTGAAAAATTGATTTAGTATGATGGGTTAGCACATTGTTACTGGTGAATTCTCAATGCAACTTCAGACTCCGGTACCGTTAAAAGATGTAATCGTCTTTCGGTAGATGTCGCTATACGCCGCCCCAAAGGCGTGTATGCATAAAGGAAGGAATGGAAAGATTTGCGATGTCCTGGTAGGGTTCCGTAACTCAATTGATTAAGAGCAACACACGGATTGTGGAGGATGCGGGTTCAAGTCCTGCCGGAAGCGTAACTTTTATCCATTTTTTCCTTTAATATAAAATTTGACCAAACACACTAATTTGATTTTATAAGATATGTACCATAATCCCACTGATGGAAAGGCCGGGCCCCAATCCCACGCAAAAGACGCCTGCATCTTGCGCAGTTGGTTGGCGTGGCACTCGCCATTGTAGACATCCGGGAGACACTCAGGTGCTGCGAAGTGCTTCTCCGAGCGTAATTGAGCTGCTTCTACTGGCGATACGAAAGTTATTCTGATCTCATTATCTCCTGTCTGCAATGAAGTAAGTGCGTATTGCCATTATAAGAGAGTTACAACGTATTATATTTGCCAGTAATAATTGAATACAGTTAGAGCATAGAATATGATTATGATTGTGAATATTTATTTATTTTATTTCTTTATTTCTTTATTTCATTGTAGCCATGTTCATAATTCAGTAAGGTGTTACAAGTATAAAGCGGTAGGTACATGACACCCTGTAAGGGCACACAATATGATTATCCTTAAACTAAAAACATATATGTACATTAACTTAACTTATTTTATTTTAGGTATATTGCGCATGTATCCCGTACCATAACAGTGCAAGTTAAATTTATTTATTTATTATTATTATATTAAGTCAATAACAGCATAGGAATTATAATAAGTTTATAATTTCGCAATACAAATTATAGGCTTAAATAAAATAAAAATTATATGAGGATTGTTTACATTTACAATATTATTATTATTAAGATGTCAGTGGGTAGGTACATAAGGTGAGTTACTTATAATTATAATAGTGATCGGTCGTTCAGAAATTCATCTATTGAGTAGTATGCTTTGTCAAGCAACATTTTCTTTAAAGCAGTTTTAAATTTTTTGTCATTGGGTTCCTGCATAATATGATCGGGCAGTTTGTTAGTTATTGTGACACATTGATAGAATGGGCCCTTCTTGCACATGGCTAACTTCGTGTTTGGTATGGCTAGCTTGTTTTTTGATCTATTTCTACTGTTACAGACTTGGCTTTTGGTTTGGAATAGTTCAGAGTGCTTCCTGACAAAACGTGCTACTTCTAAGATGTAAATACAAGGCAAGGTAAGTAATTTAAGTTGTATGAAGTGCGGACGGCAACTGTTTGGTATTTGGGTGTTAGTCAAGATACGGACACATCGCTTTTGCATGATAAACAAATCATAGGTATCTGTGCTGGAGAACCACAAGACCACACCATAGCGGAGCCACGCGTAGGCGTATGCGTAATATGCTGTTATTGAAGATTCAAGGTCTGTATTTCTTTTAAGAATACTGAGAGCGTAGACAAACCGTGAAAGTTTTGTTTTTACGTCCTGAATATGGCTCTTCCAGTTAATACATGTATCTATCGTTATCCCTAATAATTTACTTTCGCTAACTTCTTCAATCGGCTCACCATTTATTTCTAATTTTATTTCCAGTGGTTTTTTTTGGTAGGGTTTAAATTGGAGAATTTTGGTCTTTTTAAGGTTTATTAATAGGTTATGATCTGTTAGCCAATCGGTAACTTTTTGCATAATTTGTTGTAGGCGTTCGTTACATTCTGTACTACTTTTGGTGCCAATGAGTAGCGACACGTCATCAGCAAACATTATACATGTTGTGTCTATCGTTTTCGGCAGGTCATTTATGTATGCCAGGAAAAGTAAACATGATATCACGGATCCTTGTGGGACAGAGCACGTAGTTTGGCACATTTGCGATGTGATTGTCCTAACCTCTTTCGACTCCTGATGGTAGTATTCTAGTTGTACCTGTTGGTATCGGTTCTGTAGGTATGACTTAATCCACTGGTAGGCAGTACCTCTGATTCCCATATTGTGAAGTTCATTTAGCAAAATAGGATGGGATACCCTATCATATGCTTTGGACATATCTAGTAGTATCCCTACAGCATATTGTTTATTATCTATTAAGTTTAAAGTTGATTGTATGTATTGTACTACTGCAAGTTCCGTGGAGCATTTTTTCCTAAAGCCATATTGATTACTGTCTAATAGGTTATATTTTTCGAAGAATGAGTAAATACGGTTTGACATAGTTTTTTCGTAGACTTTCGATAGCGCAGGAAGCAAGGAAATGGGTCTGTATTGATTTACATCGTGTTTGTTGCCACCTGGTTTTAGAATGGGGCGTATCACCGATATTTTAAGGGCGTCCGGAAAAGTGCCTTCATTATACGACTGGTTTATCATCCATGACAAAGGCGTACTTAGTTCCGATGCACATAGTCTGAGTAGTGCCGGGGGAATTTCATCCGTACCGTAACTTTTTTTATTTTTTATATTTCTCAGTATGTTATATATTTCGCGATCGGAGGTATGTCGAATAAATATGGAGTTTAGTACGGGGGTAGAACGCGAGCGCTCTGTCGCACACATCGCCGCCGTCGGCGCGGGCGCTATCGGTCGCGGTGATGACTCACCCACCGTTGCGAAGTGCTTGTTGAATGTATCTGCCGTTTGTTGGGGCGATTCTAAAATATTATTCCCGACTTTTAAACTTATATTTTGGTTTGATTCTTTTGTGTTTCTTTTAGTTACAGTTTTTACAATATTCCACATTGACTTTATTTTATTATTAGATTTTTTTATGTAATTAGCATATGATATTTTCTTCGATTTATATATACATTTTTTTAGGATTTTTTCGTATGTTTTATAATGTTTAGTAATAATGTCATTTTTAAAATAATTTACAATTATTTTAAGCAATCTTTTATTTTTACATGATCTTTTTAAGCCTTTTGTCAACCAAGTGTATTTATTTTTGTTTCCTAGATGTATTAGCTTAATTTTCTTTTTAGGTATATGTATATTTAGAAGTTGTTTCAAACGGTCCGTAAACAAGTTAAAGTTTGTGTTCGTATCGTTTGTCTCAGATATTATTTGGGCCCAGTGGATGTTTTTAAGAGATTCTTTAAACTTTAACATGTTTACCTCGCTGAAAATCCTTGTTTCGGAAAACCAATGACCTTGCTTATTTTCTAGCTGCGTTTTCTTGGTGACAATTTCATACAGTAAACCCTTATGGTCCGATATGCCGTGGTCTTTTACATTGATTTTATAATTTGTCATGTTTGTAAATAATAGATACACGTACTTGCATTATTCACTTCCCTAGTTGGTTCGTTAACAACTTGTTTCGAATTATAACACATCATAGTATCTATTAGTTTCTTCGAATTTATACTATTCACTTGGACATTAATGTTAAAATCACCTGTTATAATTATGTTTTTATTTTGTTCACAGTGTTTGATTTTATCTAATAATTTGTCAAGACAGTGGAAGAATGTGTCTACTTCCCGATCCGGCCTGTAAATATTAATCAGAATAATTTTTTCCTCGGGGATTTCTACCCCACAGCACTCCACGATGTACTCCTGGGACAGCGCTGCGATGTCTGGCCGTTCTTTGTATTTAACTTGTTTTTGAAGCAGAATTGCCACGCCGCCTCCTTGTCGGCATTTGCGATAATAAGCCGCTGCGTAGTTGTATCCATTCAATTGAATTAAATCTTTTTGTGTTTCTGAGATCCAGGTTTCAGACAAACATGCTACTTGGATAGTTTTACTGTTTATAAACGTATCTAGTATATCAGCTTTATTTTTTAAACTTTGCATGTTTTGTACGTATATTTGGAATTTAGTCTCGAAAGGAATGTGGTGTTTGCTGGTTGTCGTATAAATGATTTTTTTCTGCCTGGTCAGACGTATGAGAGGTTGATGGGGTTGCTGACGTCCTAGTTTTGTCCTGTTTATTTATGTTTATTATATCTTTTTGAACTTCTTGTCTCGGAACTATTTCGGTGTGAGCTGTAGCAGTCTCTGACATCTCCGTGTATCGTTTCCCGTTGATTATTAATATATTGTTTTTGATTACGGCGTGGTGGCCTTCTCGCCGAGCGTTATGGAGCTTTTCTTGAAGTTTTTTTCTAGTTTGTAACGCTTCTTGTTCCAGGAACTCTGTTATGGATAAGCCGGTTGCTCTAAACAATTGTTTATTCTCGAGTAGAAATTTCGTCACTTTTTTGCTTAGGAGTTCTATAACTATTGGTCTT
The DNA here is from genome assembly GCF_948474715.1 of Cydia amplana. Taxonomy (NCBI): domain Eukaryota; kingdom Metazoa; phylum Arthropoda; class Insecta; order Lepidoptera; family Tortricidae; genus Cydia; species Cydia amplana. The sequence goes on from NC_086085.1 coordinate 9,165,501, forward strand.
TTATTACCTTTCCTGCCTATCCTAGTAAGATCTTCGACATAATTGATAAGGTTCACGTCCATTATTTCCTGGAAGACGTTAATTACACGGTCATAAAGTTCGTTTTCTGTTTCCCAGTAGTTGTAGGTGAGCCCATGTAGCACAATTTTTTTGCAGTTGTTGCCTGATCCATTGATATTGACAGGGTGTGACTTTATAGTTTGCTTCGATTGAGTCATGGCTTCTTTTAAGTCGTGGATTTCCTTCTGTAGTTTTCTGTTTTCGGTTTCAAGTATTGATATAGTCTGATTAATTTTTTGTAAGTTGGTTTTTTGGTTGTTTTGTTCCGATTGTAATGTATTTATTTTAAGTAGGGTGTCGTTTTTTAGATTAGTTATTGCCCCATTAACTTGTAAGGTGATAAATGACTTTAAGTCTGTAGTTATTGACTGTTTGCTTTCATAAAGCTTTTCGTGAAGTTTTCTGTCTAAGAGTTCCTCGAATTGCTGCAAAATATTGTTTGGTAGCATGGGTGTTGTTTGTTGTTGAGGTCCGCTAGGTGTAAATAGGGTGTTATTCAGAGTGTCACCGGGTACGCTTAAGTTTTCATCCATTAGGCTATCTATAGAATTTAAGTTATCGATAGACATGTTAGTGTCATTTATTTCGGCGTAATCTGATTTTCGCACGGGTGTGTTGTCATTTCGCCGACGGCGGGTTATGTTCGAGCAGTCTGGACAGTGCCATAACCGATTAATTTCATAATTCCTGGTCATAAATTGTGCTGTTGTAATATTTAAACACTGGTAATGGTACTCAGCATTGCATGCCACGCATCTTAGAATCTCATTCGGGACGAGAGCAAGTTCACATGCTTTGCAATTCATTTTTATATTGGTCAGTATTGTACCTTAGGCAAGCGCAGTGAATCACTCACTCGGTAACAGCTGGTGCGGCGCACAGTAGGTAGTGGCGATGCAGTAGCGATCTGACCCGAAGATGTACGAAGAGTTGGGGTCACTGAACGCGTATCACTAACTGACCGCAAGATCGAGCCGTTTGGCTCGTTTTTAAAAAATCTATAAACTTAACACTGTTATATCTTTGTAAGTGCGCGCACTATTTAAAAACGGATTTCACTATTGGATAGCTGGTTCTTCCCTGATCACTTTGATGTATAGCACTACTACATTTGCGCACTTTAACTATTTTTTATGGTTATTATATCGCGGTGACGATTAGTATACGTGCTGTCGCGCTCGCTCGCTCGCGCTCTTTTTGATTTTGATCAACACTGGTGTCACGACTCGACACAAAGATGAAGAAGAATGAATTATTTTTAAGTCTGCCTTTGCACGTCGTCATATTCTCGCAGTGCAACATTGGTATGCTATTTTAAAGCATCCTCATAAGTGTAAAAAGGAATCTTCTATCTAGAGAAAAAGTTATGTTACTTGTCTTACTTTAAACCCTCAAGAAATACTTATATTGTTCAAGCGGCTTACTTGCCTTCAACTGCGACTTGATGTCAAAGACGTACCGCACGAACATATTGTTCGTGCTACCGACGGGACTCCCATTTACTTCGACGAAAGCCACCGTATCGACGCCTTTAAGAACCAAGTGAGCAACATTCGTGTCCGGTAACTGGTTTACTAAAATATAAAACAGACAAACGTTACTGACCTGTTATATTCGCCCGAACAATATAAACTCGATACCCATTCTTTTTTGTCATGAATTCTTGTCACGAAAAAGACATATTAAAAACTAGTGGCTCTGTGAGCTCTAGACCTCGCGAGCATAGCTTATTGGGACCGTGCACGATGACAGCGCCACACAGCGGTTTGATCAATCAACAATACAAAGATTTTAATTTATTAAAAAAAATACGAAGTTTAAGTGAAAAAAAAATACAAAAAAAGTCACAAAATGCGCCATGATAGTTCTTAGCTAAGCTGTCGAAATTCGGCTACTCATTCTCGAGTATAAACTAAATATCTAAATACCGCCTAAACCAGCAATACAATTTTTCTGCATTTTTTGCCATTTACTATGTAAATATGTCTCAAAAAGAAAATACTCTTATGATATCGATACGACTATTTGTTTAAGCGCGAGGTATCAAAACTCCTCCATTTTTGAAAATTTCCAAAAACGGGATTGACAAAAAATTCCATTTACTCATAGAATCTGGTCACAAAAGGGTATAGCCGGGTAAGCATGGCCAAACTGCCCTTAGCGAAAAAAACAATTTCCTTTTACAGGATTATTAACCTATATATAAGTAGTGCTTTCACCAAATATTAAGCCTCAAATGCTTCAGATTTAAAAAAAAATGCAAAAACAGAAAAATCATTTTTATTTTATTACAGCCAAAGTACTAATCCGATTTCTTTGTAATTTGTGTATGTTGTATATATAATTAAGGTCGGTTTCTGAAAAAAACTATATTGAGTTATCTCTTAAAATAATAGTAAAAAATTGAGATGAAAATTTTCAGAAAAATAAAAAAAATACGTGCGAGATAGCGACAGTTATCAAATTTACATATTTTATGTAGAATTTAATAATGTTAAACATATATTTTTTTCAAAAATTAAAATCGGGATTAACAGTGTGAAAAACTCGAATTTGTAACATCCCATAATACTCTCTCTTCATACAAGCAAAGCTAAGCAGTCATAAACGAATGAAGTATATTGTGAACGCAGTCTTTACGAATTTGAATTTAGAATGTGACGTATTTTATATTTTATTCATCAAAGGAACAGACATTTTTCAATCGTTAACGCTCTGTATAAAATTCGTGCATATTTTCCTGTTACCGCGCTTTTTTAGGGTTCCGTAGTCAAATGGCAAAAAACGGAACCCTTATAGATTCGTCACGTCTGTCTGTCCGTCTGTCCGTCCGTATGTCATAGTCACTTTTCTCCGAAACTATAAGAACTATACTGTTGAAACTTGGTAAGTAGATGTATTCTGTGAACCGCATTAAGATTTTCACACAAAAATAGAAAAAAAAACAATAAATTTTTGGGGTTCCCCATACTTAGAACTGAAACTCAAAAATTTTTTTTTCATCAAACCCATACGTGTGGGGTATCTATGGATAGGTCTTAAAAAATGATATTGAGGTTTCTAATATCATTTTTTTCTAAACTGAATAGTTTGCGCGCCAAAGTGGTAAAATGTGTGTCCCCCCCCCCCCCCCCCGTAACTTCTAAAATAACAGAATGATAAAACTAAAAAAAATATATGATGTACATTACCATGTAAACTTCCACCGAAAATTGGTTTGAACGAGATCTAGTAAGTAGTTTTTTTTTAATACGTCATAAATCGCCTAAATACGGAACCCTTCATGGGCGAGTCCGACTCGCACTTGGCCGCTTTTTTTTTAAATCTCTGAATGCCGTTCGCCCTAGCCGCATACAGCCACGGAGTTTAAGGTCCGCGCTCAGCAAAATAAGTTGCGTTCTAAATTCAAATTGCGTTGGGAATATAACTTTCTAGTATAACGTACAAGTTATTTTGTATGAAGAGAAGGTATGATGGGATGTTACAAATTCGAGTTTTTAACACTGTTAATCCCGATTTTAATTTTTGAAAAAAATATATGTTAAACATTATTAAATTCTACATGAAATATGTAAATTTGATAACTGTCGCTATCTCGCATGTATTTTTTTTATTTTTCTGAAAATTTTCATCTCAATTTTTTACTATTATTTTAAGAGATAATTCAATATTATTTTTTTCAGAAAGCGACCTTAATTGTATATACAACATACCCAAATTACAAAGAAATCGGATTAGTACTTTGGCTGTAATAAAATAAAAATGATTTTTCTTTTTTTGCATTTTTTTTTTAATCTGAAGCATTTGAGGCTTAATATTTGGTGAAAGCACTACTTATATATAGGTTAATAATCCAGTAAAAGGAAATTGTTTTTTTCGCTAAGGGCAGTTTGGCCATGCTTACCCGGCTATACCCTTTCACAAGAATCGGTTGAGAATTGTGACCTGTAGAGGAGAACATCCGGACATACAAAAGCAAAAATCCCGAGTCAAAACGTAGACCTTCGCTACGCTTCGGTCAATAACAAAAAAATAGTAAGAAGTACACAGGCGAACTTATCCCTTTGAGGGATCTCTTCCAGTTAACCTGATATTCTTTTGTTCTCTCATCAAGGATTGAAAAAGTAAAGGTAGGTAAGTTATTTTTTACCACACCTTGGAAAGGGTACTTCACAAACTGATAAGTGGATTTTATCCACATGTGTAGAAAAGTAATATTATGCAAATGTTCAGTTGTTTGCTCATGTTGGCTGATATAATTGACTTTTAAATGCTGATTTTGAATGATAAATAGGTGAGGTGAAACATTTTGTGTTTCACTCGGGAGCAAAGTTTGTTTAACCCTCGTGCCTTGATACTCTCGCAAGATTCTACTTTTCGAAACACTCGCTACGCTCGTGGTTAAATTTAGGATCTTTCGCTTGCTTGGATGTTAATATTAGCAACATACAATATACTTTGCCCCTTGTAAGAAAAGTAACTATTAAAAATGGTTTATTTTAGAAAATACGTAGTAAATAATACCTAATGAAAGTAGATGTGAGAATACTATCGATGCAAAGACCAACTATAAGACTGAAACGATAGGTACATCAATATGTTGTACAATTAACCAAATTTTTGAAGTGAAAACTTCTTTAGCGGCGCTGTGCACTTTTTGAGGTGGGTAAAAAATGTTAAACTCGCGACAGGTCACGTGACCGACAGATTGAAAATTCGTAAGACGGACACGTGACCTGATCGAAAAACTGTTACAATGTCATAGAGTTTTCACTTCTGCCGGCACTCCCGGAGTGCAACCCGTTGTTTTTTATATACATTTATTTTAACCAAATTAAAACTAATAGTTACTTGTCACTCGTCCAGTGTAAGTCCAGGAGTCGTAAGCAACCCATCTCGAGGCCACGTCATTAAAACCCGAGAGGATGTCGCCAATTACTCCCGCCTTCTGCAGGTCCGAGTAGATGCCGCCGGGCACCGAACCGCGGCCTGTTATTGCTGTAAAATACAACGGTCAAAACTAATTTAATACATGTCAGCGTACACTGCGTACGTTTCTGTTAGTTCAGCTAGATAGGCCAGGATAGATGGTATCTCGATGATAGCAACAGTTCTTAGACAGATATTAAACTAATGGGATTCTTTCATTAAACTAATGGGAAGGGTATCTGCTGTGACACAGCATACCCAAATTTTGTCATTTTTATTAAGAAGTTAAATTCGTCCCAGTGAATATACTTCCTGCTATAGCATTATTTTTTGTGTTTCCTGTTAAAAACACAAAACCTGGCCAAATAAGCTATATATACTGGGTCAACCAAATCTTGTCAGTAAATAGGAACAAAAAAACTATACTCATCCTTTTTTTTTGGGTGCTAGTACTAACTAGTGTAAGACAAAGATAGTACAATTCTCTCTGTCTATGTTTGAAGTCCTTTGACAAACTATAGTTTCAATGTGAAATATACTCACATCCATTTTTACTTTCAAATGTCCATGTTACGTCCGAATTGGAGGAAGACAAATCGATCACATGAATACAGACCACACTGCCTAAACAAAAGACAATCAGGACAAGTAACGTCTGCATGACTCCAATGCCCGGCGTAAACAGAGTAAACAAGAATACTAATTCTTTGTCCGGTAAACAGATAACGGTCACAGTATAGTGGAGCATTAATGGCTATATTTGCTTGTTCACAATTTGTCGATAATATCGATAGCTATTATCACTGTCGCGCGGTTGGCAAACCGCACATATTATGGTCGTTAAATTAACGAGCTCAAACAATTAGTAACACATACAAAATTAACTAATCATAATAGGTATTTTATGTGTTCGAAGGTGTTGTTAATTAATGCAACTGTTGCCTACTAAGTAACCGTTTTAGTTAACCACAACATGACCGGCAAAATTGACCACTACCTCGGTATTAATAGAAAATTGTATATTTGCTCTAATTCAAATATGATTAATATTATAAACTTATCGATAGTTCATTGTTATTTACAACACATCACTACCTAGTGTCCGATGCATGGGCGATAATTATTGTTACTTTACTAGCCATCTGCATTGAGCATTGGGTTCTATTGCCATCTCTCGTTTCATGTATGTGGTAGGCAAAGAGTAGTATAATATATATATGAGAGTGGTAGGTATGTTGTTATGAATGAATACCAACTTTACCAAGGATAAACTTCTCGTCCGCTCCACTGAACAATAAAGAAAATTTAAAATCATAGACTGACGTTACCATGCCGACATCAACAATTATTTTGAGCATGACAGCATCTGTAGACATTAACAATTCCTTGATTGTGCATAGATCTATTATTTTAATCGTCTGCACATAAATCTAAACTGCAATGTCTTTCAATCAATTACCTTACGGATCTGGAACATCGAGCTACGACGAGTCTATTGTTAACAGTTATATTTTTTCGGACGATAACAAATCCTCGCAAAAGACTGTCTTGTATCAAGAGCTCAGACTGATTGAACGAAATGAGAGTGAAATCAATGTGTGCTGGAAAGGTAAGCTTTCTCAACACTGCAGTAGCAAGAATACATTTCCATATGCGTGACTGCCTGTGCCAAGTTTACTAAAACAGTACTATTGTGCAAGTTACTTACTCGTTGCTTTTATACTGTCAATGACATAAATACTGTGTAGAAAGTAGGTACTAAATTGTGTACCTACCTATAGGTTCCTTCGCTGCAAGCAACGCATTTGCACGATTCAAGATTTGGTATTTCATACTGCCCTCTGTTAGCCAACACGTATAATCCATGACAAAGGAAACAACAATAATGTCGTTACCTTTTTCTGTATTTTCCTTAAAAGGACCAAAATTCATGGTTGAATAGTTTATATTCATTTGTCATACCAAAACTAGCATCACAATTGCATCCTTCTTGCATAGTACGTAAGGTCTCTTTTCGAACGAGGGCGACGAAAGACTTGTTTCGGAGAACTTACAAGTCGCGGATATCATCGCACCTGAATGGCAGTAAAGGAAAATCCGGAGTTTTGTCGAAATGAGTAAAACTAGTCCGTCAACTTCTCGGCATTATCTCGTGCGTAATTTTATTGTTGCACAATGTCGTGTGACATAATTAGCAAGGCCGTGGGTCGTGAAATCATCGCGGTTTACATTTTACCGTTATATTACTTTATTTATCCTTCGATCGCTTATGTGTTATGTATCGTTACGTACTCGTGATTTGGGTTAGGTTGCTAATTTTATTGATAACGTTACTTTGATATCACAATGTGCTAAAAACAATGCCTATGTATCTGCATCTGCCTAATTAGTGTACATCGAATACCTTAAATAGGTACCTACATGAGCCTATTGAGCCTCCTTGAATGAATTTAAGTAAACGTAAAGTTGCATCGTATTTCAACACGTCTATTAGTGGGTCACCATTTGCAAACATTAGACGAAACCCTGATCAACACTGCAACTGCCTTTATTTTTATAAACCGTTTGAATAGTACCTCAGTTCATATGAACAAAGTAAGATAAAATATGAAAAAAAATGTATTTATCAAATCGCTCCTCTAATTGTATCATTTGGATCGTAGTCAGTAAGCAACACAATATTTGGCGTGGTTCTCTGTGTTTCGTTGTAAGATTCGTCTGGTACACCGCGGAACTAAAAGGTGGTCTGCTGCATTACATCAGTAGACGCGGCACGCGCAAATAAGATGAAGGGCACAGGGAGACCCACAACACGACACGTCATCACAAGCTCTTGCGGGGTGCATTGTATCCCTTACTTATCTTTGACGTTTATGTTAACCACTTCTTCCTCTTCGAAGCATAGAGGACAGAACTTTAATTGGGCCTTAAAACATCAGCGTACTAGGTACTTTTTACATCGGTAGGCATATTCCTGTCAAATTCCTGCATCCAAGGCAAGGGGACGATAACAGTAGATTAGGAGGGTTAAACAAGATATTAAATTTTTATTTAATGTTGCGTTTTTAACATCTTTTTGTTACCAGGGGCTCACATGATGCTGTTTTTCATGTCATTCGTCTTCGGGTCCGTCTGCACATGCTGCATTCATAGACTAAGGTTCATGTTCGGTGAAAAATGCGTGCTCTACCCTAAGATCGTAACCCATTCCACTATACACCGAATGGTACAAGAGTTCTTCTCTTTCAAGACTGAAATACAAGATTTAGGTAATAATAATTTTCAATTTATAGTCTTCAATACAGTAGGTACACTTAAAATGCCAAAAAAACGGAACTATCTACTTCTTTAAAATCTCCGAGTTTAAAATAGAGAAACTATGTAGTAAAATTTTCCAATGTAGCGACGTCGATTTTGTTTTAAGAATTTAGCATGGTTTATCTTATTTGATTGGTGATCACGAAATTCGATCAGGAGTCGCCTCTTTAAGCATTTCGTTCGCACTTATTGATACGCGTGAGATGCCTGATGATGATACATCTCAAGGTCGTATCGTATCCAAATAACATTAAAACCATATCAAATTTTTAAAATATAACCACTTCGGTATCTTGATTTAAAAAAAATGTTACCAGCTCACCGCCCGGTCCAACACTTAATTTCCATTATCGTTGTAAAACGTCTCCAGTGTCTGAAATGCCGGTGGAATTTGTGACCACCCAGTGGGCAGACAACAGCGTATGCTACTTGCCGACCTACGTGCCTCTGGTGTCCGGGCTGGCCGGCTTGGTCTGGACCACCATGTTCCTCATGTGCTCTTCGGGGACATCACATAATGTCACTGGGTGAGTACACATCCTTTACTATACTTACCGCTATACCAACGGCGCCTGAGGCCATAATAATGCTCATTTACCCTTGTTAAGGCCAACCAAGAGTGAAATAGATACAACTAAACAGAGTAGCCATTGACAGGCTTTCCCCTCTGTCGAAAATAGGCGGCCAACGGTCATACACAATGTATGGACTGACGTTTATCTGACATGGCTATTTTTACGTTACGCATACATTTGACGTTCCCCTCCCCCGCAAAAATCGGCAGACTGTTTTGTACAGAAAATTACAGACATGGCGTCTCCGTTTGATTATATCCTCCAAGAGATAACATTATGACCTCAAGTATTAATTGGTTTTAAAATTTAAATTTTTTTGCGCAAAATATTTTTTTTCCACGGGGCAGGTCGTCCAAGCCGGCCAGCCAGGCCGACCCTGCATACAAAGGCCAAAAAAATTCATTTCATTTTTTTTTCTACATCTTTAAAACCTAATCAGAACACGATACCGAACATGCCTTTAAACGGATTCCCACCGTGTTAATCACATATTGTATTATTTATTACTATTAGGTAAGTACGTAGCTCCTTCGACAATTAGAACGATAAATGTAGGTAATTTATCGATTATTTTATTCCGATAGTGCGCAAAGACACTGGCGCGCGCTGCCCATTATGTTTCTGTTCTGCGCTACCATGTCGGTACTGTGCCTTTACGCGACAGCGGTCACCCACAGTGGCTTACAGGATCTATGCTCGAAATTGGCCGATGCCACTAATTCTCCAAAGTAAGTTTATTTTGCATACTTATTCTCATTTAGTTTCATGTATATGTATAATAAAAATAAAATCTTGCGGACTAAAGTTTCACTTCACGGCTTCCGCGAGAGCAGCAATTTAGCCGGCATACACATCACATCGTCACCGATCACCGATGTTACGATGCAACGTTATGGTTTAAACCGCAATGAGAAGTAGATACGGTTCTAAAGACAGTTAGCAAGGCTTGTAGGTATTGATATTTTTTACAATCTTCTTAGTATTTACTCACTCGATTAGTTGTGGACCAAAAAGATGATATTTATATATAAGTTTTTTTTTTAGTATTCCTTATCTACGTATGTATAGCATACTTGGTACTTACGCTACATGTACTTAGTGTAGATACCTAGCTAAGTACCCGATGCACAAGCTTTGCTTAGATTAAGGTTCTATTTAGCCTTGATCTCTATAAGTTTGTCCCCAAATAGGTACCTACATATTTATTTGTTTATTATTTTAAACTATGCTGGCATTGAATGTGCATCGGCCTTTACATATTTACCGGTACATGATTAATTGATCATCCAATCCCAGTAACTTTGTTAAATCACTCTGACACAAACACCTGTAGAGGTCAAGTTATTCCTAACCTTACGGTCAAGGCACTCTAATGCATTATATTATACAATCATTTTATTATGCCACAACAAGATTTACCGGCGTGTACACGTTACTTAAAAGATAGTTAAGTGAGGAAGTAGTAGGTAAGTTGCTCTTTTCATTTAATAGAATGTTACTTTCTTCTGTTTGAAAATCTACCCATTGTATCGAGCATAAAAGTTCTGGAGATTGAATATAAACAAAAAAAATGATAAAAGTCCATGGAATATACTCGTAACTAGACCCCGGACTTTTGTCGCAATGACGTCACAATAGGGTAGTCTGGGGAGTAAATGGAGCGGTGTTAATTAATACGCTTGTGTTAATCAGGCATCTACGGTATAATTATTACCTATAAGTTATTAGTTACGTGCTCAAATGCCAGGTTTATAGTTAGGTACCTACTTAGTTAGTTTCGCCGGGCATTTTTCTCAAATCGACAACTATTGTGACTATTTTGCGTGAAAAAAGAGGAAGCGCTACTCTAACCGCCCCACCCCAGCTCCTCCACGAAACCTAGCAATGTCTTCAGGTTGCTAACTGCCTCCTTTAGTGTTCCTGCAATCTACCCCAGCTATATGAGTCACGCAGGTGTGGTTTCACTTTAAACGTGGCCACGCTCGCGTACGATCGCCGCATCCGCGGCGTGTACCAAGCAACGGTGCTGAGTATCGCTTCGGCGTGGCTGCACACCATCTGCTGGGTGCTATCGACGCTGCTCATCGTGGCGCGCGTGCTGCTCGCCGTCGACTTCACGCTGGTGCACGTCCGGGCGCAGCTCGTCGGCAACTTGGACGATATACTGGTAACTATATAGCAAGTAGCATATGAACAACAATACAAGCCTATTACAAACCATGAATACGCGGCGTGTACCTAGCAACAATGCTGAGCATCGTGCATGACTGCACACCAGCTGCTGGGTGCTGTCGACGCTGCTTATCGTGGCGCGCGTGTTGCTCGCGTCGACTTCCCGCTGGTGCACGTCCGGGCGCATGAACAATAAGACTACCCTGAGAGAGGTAAGTCTGCAAATGTTTTATTGTAATTGGGCAAGTTGTATCCCCAACTTTTGCCTTACAATTGGGAATTTTCATATTATTTTACTAAGAAGTCCATCCTTATAGAAAAAAAATATTCCCAACTTTTCGGGCTTACTGGTTTTCAATACAAACTTCTATGACCTTAACAAAACTTACAAATAAAAAATGTTTGAAATTGTGGGGACACTTTTTCCTCGTATTAGGATCAAAAAGCTCGAGACTTTGACAAATCCAAAATCTAAAATGCACATTAAAAACAAATTATGCAAATAACATGTTAAATAAAACAAAATATGTGGTACTTAATATTATAAAAAAATAGCATTAGTTCCTATGAAAATAGATCCTACGCCAAAATCAGTGAGGCGTCTATGTGAGTTCGGGTTTGTCAATATAGCTGTAGTGTAGCTTCACACATTTGCTGTAGGTGTAGGTAAGATTCTCTCGATCAAGTAAATACACGCATCAGTAGTTACTAGCTGAGTCTGTGTTATTCATGTTCATAATACTGGGTGGGCCCTGTAACACGGGCAAATAAATAAAACATTGGTATTTATGTTACGGGTATAATGTTAGAAGGTTAATTAAACTCAAGTTTACCCTGGCTGGTATAACTAGTATTACCCGCCTTATTACCCAAAAGGCTTGGGTCCTATTTATGTGCGGTTTGGCCTTCGGCCATTTGAAGATACCTAACGAACCTAACCTACCTATATGTGGTCATTTTGTGTTCTAGACCGTTTGCGATATGTAGACTAAAAGAGATATAGGCAAAATATTACACTAGTCATTTTGTGTTCTAGACAGTCCGAGATCAAAGCCTTTAAAGTGTACAAACAGCAACACTCAACTGTCTATCGATTGACCTTATGCCTTTTGTAATAAAGTTTACCGATGGACAGTTAATTAGTGTACTAAAAATCAAAACAATAAGTTATTTTTAAAAGTTGCTTTACAAATGTTGGTCCTTTTGACGAGTACAGCCTACAGTTTAATTTATTGCTCTTGTTCCAGGCCCACCCGGTATATTATTCTAGAGTATTACTATTATCTAGGATAATATATTATGAACATGATGATGAGTAAGTGCCGTAACTCGTAATCATATAGTTACGTTTTTTTTTCTTACAGCAAAATCATGAAAAGCAGATTAATTCTTTTAATGCAGAGGCTGCAAAGCCATACAAAACTGACATTGATGAAGAAGATTCAGAAGAGGAATTATATGCTACCACAAATGCGAAAGGAAACGAACAAACCCTACCACAACTCTTGGTACCGAGTGGTAGCAAATTGGGTAAAGATGGAAAAATTCCGCAGATTTTATCTTCTGCATTGCCCCCTGTAGAAATGCAAAGTTTACTTAAGATGTATATTAATGGATTCTTACGTGACCTATTGAAGAATGTAGGCACACCTGAAGTAAGAAGTAATGCAATAACTCCTACGAATACTAGTGCCTTAAATAATCAAAAAGAAATGCACCTGGATACAGATGATGAAAATGCTAAAATGTTTGCAAAAGAATTCACACACAAACTACATGAGAGACTGACCCAGGAATTCAATGACTTTGAACATCAAATTAAGTTTAAGTTAGAAAACAAAGTTAATCGTGACACTGAAGATGAAATTATTGAAGGATCAGATGACAAAAAAATAAATGACGACATTACATATAAACCTGAGGATAAAATTATAGAAAACGAAAAAATTGGAAATGAAACTAAAGAAAACGGTAAAGATAATAAAGAGTCGTCTATTAAATCTGGCTATGTTCGATTTAACGTTGAATCAGATAGCAACATGTTAACTGAAGAAACGATTGCAAAACTCGAGCAGGAAGACGAGAAGAAAAATGAAGGGGATGAACAAAATAAAAATGAAAAGGATGAAGACAAAGCTCGCATTGGCGAAATACTTCAGAATTTTAACTTCAATGATTCAAACGATGATGATAGGGCAGCCCAAAAAAATGAAATATCAAACAACGACCAAAAGAAAGATAAAGAAAATGAACACAAAGAATCTAAGGATAAACACAAACCTCGGACTAGTGATGATGATGATGACGATAGGTCAGCCCCGAAAAATAAATCAACAAGCAAAGATCCAAAATAAGGGGAAACGAAATAAGTTGAAGCGATGTTTACAAAAACAACATTAACTGCTTAAAGCGGTTGACACTTTTTTAAGAACATTGTTAATCGTTTCAGGTGTCCACCAGTGTAGTCAGTTATGTTGTTTTTGTAAACATCCCTTCAGTTGTAATGATGACAAAAAACCATAGAAACAGCTGGAGAGGTACTAAAGTATTGTTTTTATTTATGTCTAGGACGTATAGGACATGTTTTTTTTGTTATCTTAGGTACCCGCGCAGTAGCATTAAAAGTTTATTTGAAATAAACTTTTTTTAATCTTTTATTATAGTTACTATAGTTTTCGTGACTTATAATATAGGCAAGTGTAAAAATAGGGGTGCATACTATTTATTTAAAATATGTCCTATGTTTCTTAAATCTCCGACAGGGCTATGGGGCATATTTTTGAGTAGGATGTGTGCACTCATAGAAGAATTATCTAAGGAAGTTTGATCGTTTTGTATTCTCGTAAAGTACCTACTATGTCTAATTAATATATCTCATTACTTACTTTGAATCTCGCGTTATACTTCCGCAGCACTCTACTCGTAGATTCAATACAATTTTCACTCACGTCAGTTAGCAACTTACAAATATTAAGTATATAGGTATAGTTGGTCAAACCAAATTTGGCAGTAATTACGATCAAAAAAACTATACTCATCTTTGTCTTTCGACTAAGAAGTACCTACTAGTGTAAGTCAAAGATAGTATGATTCTCTCTGTCTATGTTTGAAATGAGACAGTCCTTTGACAAACTATACTTACTTTATAATATAATATCTGGGTGACCGAGCTTCGCTCGGAAAACATAAAAAAACTCGAAAATGCGCGTTTTTCCAGAGATAAGACCTAGCTAGATCGATTTTTCACCCCCAAAAACCCCCATATAGCAAATTTCATCGAAATCGTTAGAGCCGTTTCCGAGATCCCCGAAATATAAACAAGAATTGCTCGTTTAAAGGTATTAGATAGATGTTGTACCTACCTATCGATACATTTATGAAGCACATATGAAAATTAATTCTTCACAAATATTACCTACTTAAAATAAAAGACGGTGGTACCTAGTATACTAGTGGCTCTGTGAGCTGTAGACCTCGCGAGCAGAGCTTAAAACTGAATAAATGTATGGCAAAAATATTTATTAAAATATAGGTATAGTACATGTAATATAAACAAAAAATTAAAAACTACATAAAGCTACAAACAAAAATTAAACGAATACGCTTAACCCGCGCTTGATAAATAAAAAATACAAAAATTTTAATTTTACAAAATAAAAAATTTAAATAAAAAACAACTATACGAAATTTAAGTATAAAAAAATACAAAATGTTATGTAGCAGTTACTGGGGATGGAACCAGGGACCTCCCGATGCAAACAAAGCGAACGTTTGCAAAATACGCCATTATAGTTCTTACTAAAGCTGACGAAATTTAGCTACTCATTCTCAAGTTAAAACTAAATATCTAAATACCGCCAAAACCAGCGATACAAATTTTCTGAATTTTTGGCCATTTAATCTATAAACATATCTCAAAAAGAAAAAACTCTTATGATACCGATACGACTATTTGTTTAGGCGGGAGCTATCACGACTCCGCCATTTTGAAAAATTTCCAAAAACCGGATCGACAAAAAAATTTATTTAGTCATAGAATTCGGTCACAAAATGTCACGAAAATCGGTTAAGAATTGCGACCTGTAGCGGAGAACATCCGGACATACAAAAGCAAAATGCCCGAGTCAAAACGTAGACCTTCGCTACGCTTCGGTCAATTACGGAGCTAGATTTATTTACCTATCTCTTACAATATTTGCCATTTTTACTGTACTCGTAGATATTGATTTATGTATAGGAGTGTGACAGAGGCCTCACGAGTAAAATTTGTTAATAGCATGGAAATATGTATTTGATTTCATCACAGTATTAATTGCGTCAGTGTCTCAGTTAACAGCGGTGTCACGGTCGCCTTGTCTGTGCCCGAAAGCCCGCGCACAGCGACGAAACAGCAATTTCGCAAACGTATGCTCACAGACTTTACATATTTATTGTATTCTTTTAGCCTCTTCTACTTACCTTTTGCTTTATCTTTCACTTCGTGGTATCATGCACCGCCAGTATCTTACTCGATCATTCCTACCATATCTAGCCTATTTTTTTTCCATCGAAATCCGTCTGTGACTCATTACCGAGGATGGAATGTTGTATTTAGTACAGTCGCCATCAAATATATCGCAGTCGCAATATCCGAGCAAAGCCTCTATTATCAAAATGTTGCATTGCATGTTCAGATATTTTTGAGCACCTTGGCTGCTCCGATACATCTGATAAT
Source organism: Cydia amplana (assembly GCF_948474715.1). Taxonomy (NCBI): domain Eukaryota; kingdom Metazoa; phylum Arthropoda; class Insecta; order Lepidoptera; family Tortricidae; genus Cydia; species Cydia amplana. The sequence continues at coordinate 9,181,269 of NC_086085.1, forward strand.
GACCGTACTAAACCTATGTAGATTAGTAGGCAGTCTATATGTACAGTCAGCAGCAATAGTTGCTAAACGGGCGAGGTGTTAAAAATGATGCGACTTATAATATTAAAAGAGCGCGTCAAGGTAATTTTGAACACCTCGCCCGCTTAGCAACTTTTGTCGCTGACTGTATATAGCAGAGATACGTTACTAAAGTAAGATGAGATGTGCCCAGCTGATCTGATGATTACCTATTAAGGATTAAGGGCCACCCCACATTTGGCGTCTTTCGGGCGTCGGCGTCTGGTCAGCGCTATGGAAAATGACGTCGCTGCGCAGTTGCGTCGACGTTGCGTCGAGCAGCGGCCATAGCGCTGACCATACGCCGACGCCCGAAAGACGCCAAATGTGGGGTGGCCCTTAAAGGCCCGTGTTCACTATCGCGCATTTGGGTAAAAATTACCACCTTTCCTTGCCAAATTTAACATAGTTATTTTTACTAATTAAACAACATCTATATTGACACACCTGGAAAAAACCCTAAAGCGCTAACTGCGTAACCGGCGAAATGGCCGATTCAGCGATCGTGCGGGTCAACGCCTCACTCAAGCTTACGAAAGTGACGGCACTCACATGCGTAAACTTGAGACGAAATGTGAACTTGACTCGCTTGCGCGGAATATTTTGACATTCAAGGTGACGTTACGCAAGCTGAACCTGCATACTTTCGTTGCGCAAGTACTTATCTAGTTACTTTTGTGCAAATATGTTTAGATGTGGTCATGCGCTTCTGCTGGCCTTGTCCCGACTCCCGATCGATTGCAAATGTTAATCTCAGTTTCGATATGACATCCAGATAAATAGCCGCTGGTAGATAATCGTCCTAAAACTGCTTCAATATTATGTTTTCATAAGTTCCGTACCCAAAGGGTAAAAGCGGGACCCTATTACTAAGACTCCGCTGTCCGTCCGTCCGTCCGTCCGTCTGTCACCAGGCTGTATTTCACGAACCGTGATAGCTAGACAGTTGAAATTTTCACAGATGATGTATTTGTTGCCGCTATAACAACAAATACTAAAAACAGAATAAAATAAAGATTTAAGTGAGGCTCCCATACAACAAACGTGATTTTTGACCGAAGTTAAGCAACGTCGGGCGGGGTCAGTACTTGGATGGGTGACCGTTTTTTTGCTTGTTTTGCTCTATTTTTTGTTGATGGTGCGGAACCCTCAGTGCGCGATCCGCCTCGCACTTGGCCGGTTTTTTTAACAAATAATAATGTACACAAACATCTTATGAATATATTAAATATTTTATTTATTTGTACATAAAGGATTTTCCTTTATTTTGGTTAGAACACAGAAGTTATAAATATTAATGATAACGGATATGACTATATTTATATACTACGTCAATAGGTTGCAATAAAATCGAATCAATTGGGTAAAAATCGTTAAATGTTACGTTATGGTTACATTCAACACGCATTTATTAATCTTTGGCATGAGCGTTAAAAATTCAAATCTTACAAAACACTTAAATGTATTGCGGATTAGTTAAGATTCCAAACGGGTTGCACTGCAGCGAAGTGTAGTAATCCAGGCATGTAGTGACTTATTTAGAGTTTAGTAAAACTCCCACTCGTTCATTTGATTATGCATGCTGCACGTGTTTTGAGCGAAGGTCACGCACGAGTCTTTGAACTGTCAACACCGCGGGGCATCACTAAAACGACTAATCATCCTATCTCGCATATGTCGTTAGACACTGGTAAGAGCAAGAATAAAACTAAACATAAAGAAATGCCCAGACGTCCAGAATTATTAACTGACCAGATTAACGGACATTCATCGAATAGCTTTTTTAATTTTGATTAAATGTGTACCTAACACCCAACGCAAAAAGAGTGATGATCTCTTAGATCAATGAACAAGACTAGTTTTTATACTGTGAGTTAATCAAGAGTGTTATTAGCTACGTTTGATAAATAATGATACCGAACTCCTGACCTACATCTGCGATTTTCATAATCATTTGAAGAAGAATGGTCCAAGTTTGGTTTTCGAATGTTATGTTAAATATTTTGCTTTTACTGAGTAATTTAGTTGCCATAAAAAAAAAACATTTAAAAAATATCTACCTACTGCTAATTCCGGACGCGGGTAATTTTATTTTATTATTGCTCTACGAGATTTTACGAGTCCTGCGAGATTTGCCCGAGTTTGAGCCAAACGCCTCCGTTCGCCGCGTAAGCCAGCGAAGAGGCTTTTAGCTTCATAGGCACTGGGGTCCTCTTGTCCAGTATTAGCTCGTACTTGTTTATTATTTTAACAAGCGCCATCTTGGATTGAATGTAGCCTTGGCGGAGACCTAAAATCAAACAAGTTATTTTATTAGTACTTACATTGGTTATGTACGGTCAGCCGCAAAAGTCCCACTTGATTCTTGTAATTTTTTGATTTGACATATTTATTCAACTACACTTACACTTTATGGAGACAAAAAGTCTGTAGTTATTTCGGAAGCTAACAATACTGATGTTACTGATAAAATTGTGGGTAGGTACTATAGTAGAGTCACGAGTAGTATGGAAATGGAAAATCTCGACATCTTTAAGGGGTTCGATTGTTTGTACAGACGGTCTAGCATGACTTGCGTTCTCGCGCGCGAGTCCATACTTGAAGTCGCGCTAGATGTATGGAGTCGCGCGCGAGAACGCAACTTATGCTAGACCGCCAGATGTACCTGCATATCCTGATGTACTCTTAGATGCATGAAGTATCAATATTCATAGTAAAAAAACCAAAGTGACAACCACATCTAATTAAGAATTTATATCGTTATAAAGTCAACTCTTTATTTCAAGAGAACTTGGCACTTGTCTTGTTTCAGTACTAATATTGATATTCCATGCACCTAAGGGTTAAATTTTAAAAAGAAACAGGTATAACCTTTCAAATTTAAATAGGTAACTAACGTGCCAGTCTTAAAGAAGTTACTGTAAAAGTTGCCAACTTTTACAGTACTTATCTATATACTTGTAGAGTGTATTCTAAATTCACGTAGACAGCTAAATTAAGTCTACTTGGACACCTCGAACATTTGTGTGCCCTTCTACTTCGTTAAATTATTACTATTAAAATAATTCAATAGGTAGCTGTTTATTGTAAAATCATTCAATAGATATTTGAATGGCTTTTAGACTCCGGTCGTTAGGGCTGACCTAAGTTTATTCGCCAGCGAAGGCTAAATCTGAGTATGAATATGGTAAACTGATTAAATAATATACTATTAGTTGCACAAGGTTAGATTTAACGTAATGTGTGAAGTGGAATAATAATTTGCCTTGAGCAGGTGATGCACCTGCCATCTTCCGCCCACGGCATCCGCCTCACCGTCGCACTTACCTTAACTAAGCTATCGGGCAAAGACATGAGAAGGTCACCCTTGTATTTTCCATGGCAGTCCATCACTTAATCGATATACACAGGGCCAGGTACTTGACATACATATTTGGAAACTAAAATGTTGTTTGTTTTCGAGATTCGGCTTGTTTTAAGAGGTTTTTTCTTCGTTACTCAGTGCCAAACGACTACTTGGATGAGATGATGCCAATAGGTGGTATAGTCTTGACATACTTATTGACAGGCATCAAAGCGACAAAGTGCACTTCGCAATAAATTATTATGGTTTCACAAACAATGAAATTTTCACGTGCGTTACAGGAATTATTAGAAAAATAAAAATAAAAACTGGCAATTTGACCAAAGGTCATAGAATAGTTTTTCTTTAAAGGTAGGTGGACCAAGACTAACATGCTCCTACTTAATCGTGTATTTAAATAGGTACGCAGCTAAGTACTAATTAGCCACTAGTCTAGACCTACTATGTATTAGATATAGTACTGTTACTATTAGGAACAAGGCCGGCGAATATTTTGCTTAGCTACTTATTGTAAGAAATGTGCACTTAAATTGAACAATGAACATAAATCTTGTTTACAAGGCAAGTCCCTTACCTAAACATTTACGCGGGCCCTCTCCGAACGGCATCCAATGGCACGGGTGCATTTTAGATTTATTTTCCGGCGCAAACCTATCCGGATCGAACTTCTGTGGCTCGGGAAATATTTCCGGATTCATTTGTATCGCTTGATTAGGCACAAACAATAGTGTCCCTTTATCTATTACCAAATCGCTATTGGGCATTTTGTAGGATTTCGTACATCTACGAAATAAAGCACGCATTGGTGGATGCAACCGCATCGTTTCTGAAAGTAGTGGTTTAATTAGCATTAACAATTTAACATTAATCTTTTGGACGCCAATGACCGATATATTCGCACCGCAGGTCCAACGCCAAAGACGTATTAATCGGTCAAAGACCACAGAGCAACATAGACCTAGGTGCATATGCATAAAGTCCAATTTCAGTTTTGACACTTCGGTGACGTGGTGCCTGAGAGACAGCTTTTGTGTTTGACACGGCGTCGAAAAGATTAAGGGACTTAGTGAAAATTTGATTTAGTTATTCCTTGAGACACAAAAATATCAAGAATTTAGGTATATACTATACCTACTGCCTAATTAATTAATTATTCGCACTGCCTAAACAATAGATATTGTATATCACGATATCAGTCGCAGAAAAACATAAATATTAAAGTTTATTATTTATTAACTATAATTAATAAGTTACCTTTTAATTTCATTCCTAATAGTGTCCACGAGCCCAACAAGGCAAATATTCTCTGTAATTTTATTGTAAATCAAATAATGAGAGATAAATATAACAAAATCCAGAGACTTCCCATATGGTCTAATGTTTAATTGGCGATTTAATATGGTTATAAGCGTACCTATTTTATTTTGTGGACCGAAAACCAAACAACACCTTGCAAAATTGATTTACGGTCAAAAATATGCATACCATCAATCACCATGTTTAAATAAACCATTTCATTCTGCGCCTCATAAGTGCATTCCCCGTCATATTTGGCTAGCACTCGCCGCACTTCCTCCCTCGCCTTGGCCTGTATGTGGGGGTTGCGTGCCAGCTCGTAGGCCGCGAACTGTCCCGCCGTAGCTGACGTCTCGTAGCCCGCGAACATGTATAGCATCGTGTTGGCCACTACGTCCTCAATAGAGAAGGAGAATTTCCCGCCTTCTGAAACCCGTTTGTACATTTTCATCCGATATCGATTTCGTTATTTGGGTCATACAGAAATTTTACGGTTACCTAGTATATTACTTGGGAATATTATATGAATTACTTGATTTGCAAATAAAGAACAGATCAATGACAACAAAGCGGAGACTTTAAAAAACTTTTGTTACTGTCTGAAGGAAACACAAATATGGAATGCTAAATGCAAGAATATATAGGTTTTTTTTTAATTTTTAATAAACATTATGTTCATGTACATTTTTTTATGAAATGCTCAATATACTTCAATATCATGAATTTATCTTCAGTAGAGGAGGGTGTTTATATGGTGCTTATTTATCTTTTAGAATTAAACACTTCGTAATCGACACCAAACTTTTTTTTATAATTTTCCGTGTCTGTATGACCCATTCATTAAATGTTTTAATTATAGCAATTAATCATATTTTATTTTGCATTTTACCTTTGTCATTCATCTTTTGCTCATTCTTTAACTCAACTAATGTTTGTAAAAAGTCGTTACGTATGTAGGAATGCTTTTGCCTGTATTCCACACTCTCCTTTACTAAGCTGAAGAAGAAGTTTATTATCCTCGGGCTTATTCTTCTGATTTTCAAAATCTTGAAAAAATCGGGCATAAAAAATGCCAGAGCACGAACGAAAGTCCTGAAATGGTTATTACGTTAATTGTGCTTAAATGAATTGTGATTATTAAGAAACATTTTATTCCGTCATTCTGGAAGTACACGCAACTGCAAGTGAGCTACTTACCTCGTTACCTTATAAGAAAGATATTGTTACTTAATTAGGTATTGTTACTTACCAGTAGCCAGATTGTGGTTCAAAATACTCATATCCTCGAAGATAGAATTCTGAATTAGGATTTTTGAATCCGTTACACTCCACACCGAATCCAACGTTGCCAATTATTTCCATAGAATACTTCGCGTAGAGGTCGGTGAAGTTGACCGTTTCCCCATTCGAATATAGCAAGTCGACGTAACTTAGGGCTTCATTAGCAATGTGTTCCACCAATGGATACATCATCTTAACCCTCCCTGACGTGAAGGTTGGGGACATTTTCGATCGCAACATTTTCCATTGTTCGCCGTGCATATTGAAGAGATGGCCTGCCAGCGGGTCACCCTCTCCGCCAGAAAATATTCCATGGGCTTGAAAGTGATCAAAATCTTTGATCAAAATAAGCTTCGCTATATCCGGGTCGTTGATGGAGAGCACTGGCCGGTGAAATGAGTACATGCCCACGTACGGCAAATGTTTATATTTATCGTAATTGTCAATGTAGGGCTGAAAAAACTGTGACTTTCTTTGTATCACATCCTTAATGTTGCCGAATGGAAACGTTGGTTTGGGCCCGCTAACTCCTCTTCTCGACCAATAAGTGTACTTATACTGGAACCACAAGTACAGACCCAAAAATCCAAAAAGTAGGCCTCCAATCACCTCAGTGGTGATAATTTGTGACAACAATGTCATTTTAGTAACTGAAAACTATATCGCACTCATAATAAGGTCGTTCTAACAAAACTCAAATACTTTAAACTAAGAAATAATTTAATTTAGTTCACACGTAATGTAAAAATACTAGTAGATAATTGCACAACATTTAAGCTGTATTTTTTTATTCGTAAGATGCCCGGCGCCGGTCGTGGCGGATAGCGGCTACTGACCAAAGGCTTTGCCGACGATCACCCTTCCACAAAAGCCACGCGCCCGCCCAAGCAACCTTTTGGAGGTCGCACATCGCAATTAGGTACACTTTATTAAGTAACATTTAGCCCGCGACTTTGTGTACTTCAGGCGGTCTAGCATGAGTTGCGTTCTCGCGCGCGACTCCATACTTGAAGTACGCGCGAGAACGCAACTCATGCTAGACCGCCAGGTGTGCCTCATTACCTATAGTATTTATAGTTTGTTGAATAGGTGTCTTAATTGTTGCCTTTAATAGTTACTAAATAATTTTCAAATAGGGTCATTTCATAAGGTAGGTAAGTAAAGGTACTTAAACATGTTATCCCAAAAAATATGGCTTTTCCTCTAGAGTCCCACGGTTCTAATACTAGTAAAAATTACTTTTAACCATTTTTTATCGAAATAGCATTTCTTTTATGACATTCAATTAATTATCAAAATACCTATTAGGTACCTACATTATAATAAGGAGGTATGGGCAAAACCGTCAATGAGAGTGAATACAAACACGAGGCGCGGAGCGAATTCTAATACTGTATTGTATTGTATTTATTTATTGCAATTCACATGTACATTACAGGTTTTCCAAGTACTTAAGAGTATAGGTAGGTACACAAATGACACATGAAACCCTGATGGGCGCAGCAATCAGGTAGATATGTAAACAATACTAGTCGTTTCGAGCATAATTTCATCAATACCTCCCGTAGTATAATATACAATGTTATTCGCCACACTTGGGAAAAAAATAGTTATTGGTTTTACAAGGTAACAAAGTCGTTGTTTCATTCCTCGTGCTAATGTTGATACCCGAGCAACCGAAATATTTCAAAATTGAAAAGTAGAATCTTCAGAATTTCAAGGCACAAGGATTAAGATTAGGATTAGGATTATTTTTTATTTTTAAGGATTTGTACTTGTTTTGTGCAATAAAGTGTTTACTACTAAATACTACTACTACTACTACTAAACTAATTTTGTTATCGAGTAAAAAATAAACGTTTTCACGACACCATCCGCACCATCGCGAGAAAAATATTTACCATTCAACATCGTCACTTAAAAGTCAATTCCACCAGCCAACATGAGGAAACATGGAAACAATTCAAAATTTGCATGAAGTTAATTTCTCATCTCTTTTAAAATAATAAAGAGTAACTTTACAATCAAAATAAAGTTAATCGAAGTAAGTTTTTAATATGGTAAAATTATCTACAGATATCGATCGCCATTTTGTTGATTCTTTGACGTAACATAAAAGGCAAGAACTCATTCGGGATACCGCCTCAATTTAAAATTATGTAAAAAATATTTAATCAGCTTTAAAATCCTTCAAATCATACACAAAAAAAGTTACATGAGTATTTTAAAAGTATGTATAACACATTAACACGTTATTATTAATAAACTAATATCTGGGAGACCGAGCTTTGCTCGGTAAACATATAAAAACTCGAAAATGCGCGTTTTCCTAGAGATAAAACCTAGCTAGATCGATTTTTCGCCCCCAAAAACCCCCATATAGCAAATTTCATCGAAATCGTTAGAGCCGTTCTCGAGATCCCCGAAATATATATAAATATAAATAAATAAATATATAAATAAATAAATATGCAAGAATTGCTCGTTTAAAGGTATTAGATAGATTAGATAGATTATGTCCTAAAACGACATGTATAATAAGTAACTATGTAATGAAAACATCAAATTAAAATAGTGTTTATATGGCTAACTGCTTGGCTAGCTACTTAAATGTGATTACTACCTAGTTACATTAATGTGTGTAACTTTTATTCGAGGCTATATTTAAACAAATATGTAATGTTATCTAACTTATTAAAATAAACCTTTCAAGGATAACAACGTTAATATTATCAATAAACATCGTTAAGAATAAAAATATATTGTATCTACTTTGAATTTCACGATACTTACGCGATATCTTTAATCAACTGTTTTTCTTTAAACTGTATACTTACCTATCTTACAGAGGTGTGCCAATAAAGAGTATTCTATCTATTAGTGATGTACCGACTATGGTTTTGGCCGACTAGCCGACTAATCGGCGCTCGGATGGCCGATTAGTCGGCCGACTAGTCGGCTAGTCGGCCAAGTTCATAATCGTTACTTCCCGATAAAGATTACATTCGTATGGCAACTGTAGTAGCTTTATTCAAGTTCGGATACATTAGAAAAACATTTTTTTTTGCTCCTTGCGTCGTCGCGCTTTCAATATCAACTGAAAAATGTTCCGTGCTACTGCTACGATACACCTTCATAACTAGCTATACATAAATTTATTATGAACATAAGCACATTTTGTTCCCTAAATACGTATTTGAGTAGAATGGTCATGTAACATTTGATTAATATTGGCTTGTTATTTTATTTATGTCCTGCTTTCTGTAATTAAAAATAGCCCGACTAATCGGCCTTTTTTGCCGACTAGTCGCCGACTAATCGCCGACTACAAATGTGGCCGGATAGTCGGCTTTCCCGACTAGTCGGCGACTAGTCGGTACATCCCTACAGTATCTATCTGTCTTACGCCCAGAAAAAAATATAATTACTCGTAAAAGTAGTGTAGCTACTCGTTTGAGACGCCGTCTAGGCCGTGTACGTCTGCCAAGTGAACTACTTAGTACCAAATAAAATAGAGACTACAAATCCGTATTATTAAATTTAATATCTTCATTTCATATATTAGTCATAGTCATATATTTATTCCATAAAACAATACAGGTATTGTGTTTGAAATACATGCCTTAAAACTAAAATTATTAAAAACTTAATAAAATGTAGGTAATATTAGGTAGGCTATAATTTTCCTAAATCTTAAAGATTATCAAAAATTTCATCCACGGCGTAAAAGCAACCTCTCAATAAAAATCTTTTCAATTCTCTATGAAACAGCGAGTGGTCCGTAATGGTTTTCAGTTCAGTAGGCAATCTGTTATAAAGGCTTAAGTTATGGCTTGATGACTAGCGGAATGCGCAGCAACCTCGATTACTTGTAGATAGCATCAAATACATACCTTGTCTATGAAAATAATTTTATGTATGATATCAACTGCAATTTAACATCCGCTTTACAAGTAACATTAAACGTATCTTGATCGGTATAGATATAAGTACCTATTTTAGCTAGAATCATAACAAAAAATTGGTATTTTTTTCACAATTACTTAGTAAGTAACTCGAGGACACTGTTGAAACAGTTGTTCAATTTGAAAATATAATCGTGTATTGTAAGGACCTGATAATATTACATCAATTTACAATATAACACATAATAAAGGTACAGTAAATAATGTAACCTAACCTAACTAAATAACTAAGTAGCGTAGGTAGCTAATAATAAGTAGTTAAAATTTAAACGTACAGTACGGACCTATAAATATTTCTTATTCTACGTATATATATTTAATTTATGATATCGCAATTTATTTACTTAATTTACTTACTTCATGAGCATTGCCCGTATGGAAGGGAAAAGTTTACAATAAGTATGACTTAAACATTAATTGTGCAAGAAATACAATTATTATTAAGACCAAAGACATATGTAAGTTTTAGTCGTGTGTCGATAGATGACAGTAAATTGACTGTGACTATAAAATTTACTATGACAGGACCCCTCTATACTGTCTAATATCTGGGAGACCGAGGTTTGCTCGGAAAACATATAAAATCTCAATAATTAGCGTTTTCCCAGATAAGACCTAGCTAGATCGATTTTTCGCCCCCGAAACTTAATCGATTTAGTTTTGACTGTCTGTAGTGTCGCTGTCAGCTTTGACTACTTCTCTCCTTAATTGCACTAAATGTTGCAAATATTTCTTTGGGGTCCTTACGTTCGAGTATTCTGTAGAATTCCTGCGATATTGCACCAAATACCTATTGTACTTATCGGCAGAAATTTCTAAACTGTTACACGAATCAAGTACTTGTTTTTCGAGCTGATCATAAATATCGTTTGGTTTGTTATATTTCTTGTTCTGGTCTTCAAAGAATTTTTTGCTTTTTAAGAATTTATATCGTGTGTTATCAGTATGATTGCTTTCACTGGAGCTGAAATCCCAGTTTAATGATTCGTAAAAACGCTTATCTTTTTCAGATTGTTCTTTGTCTAATCCTAAAAATTCTCTGTAAAGTCGGGATTTAGCAGTTCTATACTTTGATTGGTTTTTGTATACGGGTGTGTATTGATGATTTGTCATATTATATGGTTTATAGTCTATATGATCAGAGCCACCTTGCTCCCAAATAAATGAATCTGAATCTACTTTACCAGAGTCTACGGAGCCAGAAGAAGTACATGCTTGAGAAGCACCATCGTTATCTGTTTCTTTATCAATCATATCAGAATTATAATTTATAGTATTGTCGTGTTTTTCATGATCATTCATTTTAGTCAAGTCTATCTGAGAATTCGTACCGTCATTGAAGTATTGGACTTCGTTATCTTCTAACAGTTTACTCGTTGTATCATCTTGTTCTGGAGGACTTAATATGTTTTCTTTAAACTTCACGATCCTTTTTGTATTGTTTTCTCGAGGTGGTGAAAGTATGATATTGAATGGATATATGTCATCATTACGGCCTAATATTATATCTTTCATTTCATTCTGACTTACTTTGCTCGAGCAGTTTACGGATACACGGGGTAATTCACAGTTTTCCGCATCTGGAAAATCTTCAGTGCTATAATTTGATGAATTTAAAGTATCGTTTCCTTTGTTTACTTTCATGTGGCTAACTATACAGGGAACTTGATTACTACCAACTTGATATGTAATTGGTTCCTTGTGACCTTTAGTTGCTGAATCTACATTGCCATGATTAGTTAGGAGATCGGGAGTGATTCCAACACTGCTAGCTCTATCAGGAGTACCATTGTTAGATAAATCCAATTCATCGGAACTTTGAGATTCTGACTCTGCGTATTTCTGAGAAATATTTATGCTGATAATGGGCATAGACATACATTCTTCTACTTTATTCGTATGATTGACTTCACTAATATTGGCTTTGCTTGAGCGTTTGCGCCTTGGAGGCGGTAGGACTCTAGTTTGTGTATATCTATCAAATCGCACCGCATCGTCAGTCATCACAAAAGTGCTTTTTAGAACAACTTGCCTGGCTTCAGTAACTGTTGATTTATCATAAGAGCTCAAGGAACCACATTTCGGACCGATAGCAATTTCTTTACATCGAGATGTTATAGGTTTAGTTTCTGTGCTAGCATCCCGACAAGCAACTAAGGAGTGTTTAGTTTTATCACAATATGATTCCAAGTCAGTCTGCGCATCAATACCTTGGTCTTTTACTCGGATAACAGTCCGTCGTGTTTGTGTATGGGCTGGTATGCCGATCCTTCTCTTATTTCTTAACGCTTTCTGACTTAATTCCATTAAACGCTGCCTCGCGTTGGTGCAAATTTTTAGCTCACTTAGTGGCTCTACAATTTTTTTGTCTACCATTGACTCCACTTTGGACACAGCCGCTTCTTCTTTCTTTTTCAACTTTGAGTACAACCGTTCAGTAACCGATGCAACAATTTCTGCTCTTTGATTATCGTATAAAATAGGAACATGAGTTTTGCCAGCTTTTTCACGAATTCGCTCATGAGTTTGAACAGTCATTGGCTCGTGTAGAGTCTTATCGATTGACAGCACTTCTTGAGACCTATAATGTCGTCTTTTATGTCGGAGTGGTGCTACAATTTCTAGCTCACTCCTTGTCCTTTCTAGCGTTGGCACAAGTAATTTATCTACCTCCTTGTTGATTTCGTTAGCTATATTTACATTTTCATCTGCGGCGTTCAGCACATCCGAACTAGTGTGTGCTGAAGCCACAGATTCTGGTTTGGTATCAGTCTTCTGTTGCAACATATCCATAAAGTTCCCTATTTTAGCCGTGTCTACAATTTCCACATATTTTGGCTTTAAATCCCAATGAGAGTCTTCATAAACTAGTCCTCCTGTTTCTGGAACCTGTGGAAGTGTAATTATTTTGACTGTAGATACCAAGGTACGAAAACGTATTTAGAGTTATCAATGTTATCATAATGTGTACTTACGTATCTTATATGATGCCGACAGAGCTCGGCAAGTAAGTTGTTGTAGTGGGCCTGTATGGAGGCCCGTGCCGACGGGGCGGTGCGCGGGGGAGGCAGTTGACGCGCGCGAGACGTCCAGCGTAGGGTGGAAGCCGACTCGCCGTAGCAGGCTACACTCGGAGAAACCGCTGCGGAACCATCATTCATTTAGGAATTTATATTAAATTACACCAAGAAAATAAATAGATGACAGACAACAGTATATAAACTATAAAACTTCTCATACAAAAAAAATGTCTAAGTTTTAGCGGTGACAGACGGTGGTGAAACCGACCCTTATTCAAACAAAAAGTTCAAGAAGGAATGTATGTCTTAAGATTTCTTATCTTGTCATCAGAGATCAGTGAAGTCTGAAAATCGTATTAAAAACTTAAAATACAGTGTGAAGGTTGTGATAGGTAACTTATAAAGCGTAAATCTTTCTTAATTGATAAACTTACTTGCTATTATAAAAGTGCAGGCGCCTCCCGTAAAGCAATCTTTTAGAAGCCAAGTAAGAGCAGAATCCCGGTAAGGAACAAACCGTCCACGGCCGCTGCTACCGCTCACTAAACGATACAAATAATCACAATGATTGATTATGATTACCTAGGTATACAAAATTTTAAAACGGCACAATGTCAAAACACGGCATTTATTAATTTTAATTAATTGAACAGAAACACCGGTACACACTGAACTACCAGCAGCCGATTTTTCAGTCCCCAGTTAAGTGAACAGACGGATAGGATTTATTCCATTGATAACAAGAGTCTCATGTGTCATTCTCATAACTTAATTCGTTGGAATAATTATCGGACGAGTTAAATGGCACTTTGCCGGTACTACTTTTTGGCAAAGGAGAACAAATGCGTATATATAGACGTGACAATGAAAATTAAACAATATGGTGATAGAGTTAAACCAAGAAAAGGCTACAACAATTTTGATAGCACACATGGAAGTCTCAAGTGTTATGTATACGTCATAATTTCATAGAAGTTTGACGTTTGAACTTTGCATTCGAACAAAAGTTTTATAGGTCAAACGAGTAACCATTTTTATGACGACTATTAAACTCACCTAATGCAGATATGACGTTGCTAAGAGCCACGAGGGACTTGTTAATATTGGCACCTTCTTTTTGGCGTCCTCCTCCGACACCCTCCCAGCTGGCTTTTTCACTGGGAAAACAGAACGGAGATATGTCTGATGAGAGTGAGAGATGAAATAGTGGTAGTAGATATAGACAGTTGTAATAAAATAGCGTTGGTAGCCTAGGAATAAGGACGGGAGACTTTTTGAAATGTATGTACCTACCTCTACTTACGAAATCATATTTGATATTAGCCAGTCGCTTTTTGGTGACGTAAAACCTCGTTAGAAAACCGAACTAATTCCAATAAGGCTGGTTCCCCGCTGGGTCTGAAGATCACATGGCAGTCGCTTTAGTAAAAACTAGCAGGTACAGTCACATGTTTTAATTTTATTTATGACCCATTTTTGTACCTTGTCACAGTGACAATAACATGAGGTCTCTAGCGACTTTCATATTGATTATCACTGTGACAAGGTACGAAAATGGGTCATAAATTAAAACATTTGACTGTACCTACGCCAATTCCTTAGTTGCCAAGCGAACCCCAGGCCCTGAGCTGTGGCAGAAAACTCAAGGTTGACGTTAAGAAGATGATGATAAGTTGCAAAGGTGTTTTACTACAAGCTCAAATCGCGGTGTCCTTTTATCCTGCATATTTTTCTGTTTGAACAATGTAGGTCCAGCCAAATGTAAACAGTATACCTTCCAGCAAGATCAGCTAGATGCAAGGTTGCCTTGGGCGTGCTCAGCTCCAGCAGAGCATGAGACCGGGAAGAGGAGGAGTTCCGGCGTGTAGCAGCCGTTCGTCGCCGGCGGCAGCCTTCGGCCACTAGCGCGAGCAGAGCCTCAACGTTGGTTACGGCTACACGGCGTAGGTCTAGACAATATAAAAAAAAATAAGCCATTTTTCACTTTCTGACATTCATTTTATTTGATATGTATAGGTAACTTAAATGGGACAACCTCGGAAGTAGGTATACATACAACGAAAAAAGAATTTTCCAAATTGGTTCAGGCGTCTTCGGGTAATCGGGGAACATGTATACATAAAAAAATGATTCCAACGAATTGAGAACCTACTCCTTTTTTTGAAGTTGGTTAAAAATGAGAACAAGCCAAAAAAAATGTTCAGCAGCATCACACTTTAAAGATTTTCTTTACTTTGATCTCAGTAGAAATTGTTGCTTTATAGGTGCTGTTTACGCGCGTTTTCTAAGTAATTTCGAGCTAAGAAACGTGGCCTGCCATATACCAAGCGCTGGTGGATGGTACTCGCAAAAGTGCAGGACATTGTGCATGATAAGATAGCGCATGGCCACAGTTGCAACTTTGTTAGTAAGTAATGGACCCTCTCACTCCAGCAGGTGTTATATGAAACTGTATAAACCTCTCACTCTGTACGTAAGGTCCTCTCGTGGGGTGTTCGCGCACGCGCAGGTCCTTACGCGCGTTGCCACGCCGCCGCGGCAACGAGTTGAAGGTCAGTGGTGGATCCTCTCCAACCAGCAAGTCGTGGACGCGCTCGTTGTAGATCTCCAGGAAACTGTTAAGAAATATAACAAATTTGCAATCAATACATATTATAAAACAAAGTCCCCTGCCGCGTCTGTCTGTCTGTATGTTCGCGATAAACTCAAAAACTATTATACGGATTTTAATGCGGTTTTCACCTATTAATAGAGTGATTCTTGAGGAAGGTTTTGGTGTATAATTTGTAAAGGTTTTGTGTAAATTCGTTGAACTACCCGTGCGAAGCCGGGGCGGGTCGCTAGTTAATTATATAATTAAACTTTAAATCGAAAATCAGCTTTAAAAGCCTGAAATACGCCTGTATATTTAATTTTCACTTAAAACGGACGTCACTTCATCTTGGACAGTATCACCTAATCCGACACTGACCCTGATATTGAAAGACTGATGGCTCTTATAAAGTCAATCCAGAATTTACACGTTACCTACCGATAGACATCAATGATTAAATTAAAGGTTTAAAGGTGTGTATCAAACTTTATATGCATGATTTACTTTAACTAACTACTTAATGATTGATTAAAGTTCTAAACATCAAAACTTACTTAAAGATTAATGATATTAACTAGCACCAAATCACGCACCCCGGTCAATTATAAACTATTCAATCTTCTACTTTCCTGACAAAAGATAATATAACGCATATGTCTTCACAACTATTTATAAATTGACAAATGAACGTTAAAAATAGCAATTAAACTTTATCATGCGTCACGTTATGAGATAATATCTATACATAGGTGATAGGTATATTGTATGTGCTCTATATGAAGCCACCAAAAATAAACCATTTAGCAAGTATGGGCCCGCATTATTGACTGGCATTTTACTATTGTTACACAATAAATTCATAATAAACTCTTTGCCAAGTTGATATACCTAAGTAGATTGGTTTATTTACATTATTTATTAATGTAGAGAAAATATATGAAAATCATTATGTAAATACTAAAATCAGTTTTTTACGATGATCTTCTAACGCCGTTGGATATTTCTAACCTACCTTTCATCGTATAATCATTATATTAATTTATTTTCGTCCAGTACAAATCACCTACGAAAGCAAAAAAGACCAAGGTACTAACATATATTATCATGCCGCGATCAGAAAGGGATTAGAAATAACAGATTTCCATACACTTACGTCAAAATCAATATGGATTGACAGCTATCTCAATCCCTTTCTAATCGCGATTCAGTAATACAAGGGTGGATCAACTATTTCTTGTCGTTATTTTGTCCGGTCAGCCAAGAGACAATAGTAGCATAGTTTGTTAGAAGACATTGTACACCACCTTCTTCTGACACGCTTGGTAGACGACCCTCAATGGAAAGGTATCAGAAATAAGTATCATAAAAAAGCGTGTTTGGTGAAATTAAATGCTTAAATATCAGGTTTTAAAGAGTGACCCAAGAGAACGTAACCATAGCAACCAGTGACAAAAAAGTTGATTCACCCAAACCACTTTGAAGTTCTATCAATTTCTTTAATGATTACAAAACTAGGTACTTACAAAATAACCCAATACATTTTAGACTTAGTAAAGTACAATTTATGCTTGTTCTACTCACGGTAAGTTTTCAGTTCCTGTAAAACACGAACGCGAAAAACTCCCCGGCCCTGTAAAGATAGCACAGGATCGCACCTGTCACCTTGGACGTGGCGAATTAAACTGTTCGCGCCGCAAGGGTGTGAAACCGTACGAATATAATGCTAGCTAGACACTTATAGAACCTATAATACCCGGCTATACTTGTCCAACATATATAAAGACTAGAAGGACCAAGTTACTTTGGGAAAATCCTTATCAAAAACTGCGTCGTAAGGAAATGAAATGATTTGACAAAACTAATTTACAAACTAAAGGAATAATCATTTATTTACAAACAAGATATATACAGTGTATTACTAAAAGAAATTAAAAACTAGCTTAAATCTAAAATAGGCCCTTGAGGCATTGTACCAAGGATGCTGGCGACATTTCCTCGCTGTATCGCAATGCTGATACGTTGTGCGAGGTAGCCGCCAGCTCTTCGGTCAAATATATTAGCATGTATTATAGGACAATTTTAATATTAAGATTAAACTTACATTGTGTATCACTTTTAAATAATTACCTACTTATTCCATTATCACTGAACAGTCTATTCATAATAATCATAGCAGTTATTAAGCTAACTGGAGGTTCATCCTTACTGGAAATAAATATCTCCACCGATGTCGAATGTTCGTTCGTGTTCACATGTTTCCAAATAAACAATTGAACGGATGTTTACTACAACAATAATTATTATTGACAAACTTATTAATAGTGGAATGTGGGCAATATTCATACAATCAAAAGAGATTAAAAAATGGAACCAAAATTAATAGGTACGATACCTCCCGCTGACGGTTCTTTAATACTACAAGTACAGGGGAAAATCTCAAAATTTTAAATTTGTACACAATAAAAATGAAATAAATAATAAGTTAAACTTGTACGGAACCCTCGGTGAGCGAATCCGACTCGCACTTGTCCGGTTTTTCTTTAGTGTATACGCCATTTATTTCAGTTTATAATAGTTAACTATATAATAATAATAATAAGCCTGACATTGTGATAATAGATCGATCGCAACGCCGGGCCGTGCTCGTTGACATCACCATCCCCCATGATGAGAATCTCGTGAAAGCCGAGAAGGACAAGTCCAGCAAGTACCTAGACTTGGCTCACGAGATAACCGCCATGTGGGATGTTGATTCGACGATCATTGTCCCGATAGTCGTTTCAGTGAACGGTCTAATAGCGAAGAGTCTCGACCAACATCTTGAGAGACTCTCGCTAGGTGGTTGGATCAAGAGCCAGATGCAGAAGGCGGTGATCTTGGACACGGCGCGGATAGTCCGCCGGTTCCTCTCTCTGCAGCCCTGACCACCGGCAGCTTGGGCCTTGCCCCGCTGCTGGCGGCACCCTAGGTTAGGTTTTTTATAATATGTTTATAAGTATTTTGTATTGTTTTTGTAAGTGTTTTGTATTTTATTTTTATATCCATATTATAAAATAACCTAACTTAAGACCAAAAATAAATAAAGAGAATAATAGCCCTTTATTTCATGCAATTTACGTGACATTCCAAAATTTAGCAATTACATATCAAGTAACATGCAAATATTGTCTACTTATTTATAAATAATTTCCATATGCTATAAATTTACATTTATATCTGCCTATTAGAATATATTAATATTAATCGATTTTTATAAATTTAATTGTGATTAAATAATGAATTAATTATTATTATATAAATTAATTAATTGCATGGCGCTTTGCGCGCAAAGGCCTCCCCCAAACGTTCCCATTTTTTCCTATCTTGAGCTGATCTCCACCAGTGTATCTCGTGACTTTTCAGATCGTCTCTCCAACTGAGTTTCTTCCTCTTCGGGTATTCTTTGGCCAATGTGACTGTTAAAGTCTCCCATAATAAATTTGTATTTAGACTTGCTTTTCCAGTAGGTTGATTCTATTTCTAGTATGAAGGCTTCTACCTCCAAGACAGGTGCGTCACTCGCTCAGTCCAATGACGTGCCATTTATGGTTTTCTAAGCTGAGCTCTAGTTCTTGTAGTCTGTGGTTGCTCATGAGGGTACGGACGTTAAACGTCCATAATTATATGTAATTTTTCTATACCAGTTTTGTTCGTTGGGGGGTAGTGGTCTTTATTAGTCCCCAGACTGACCAGGATACCTGAGGACTGGTTGGTACGTGTTGATAATTCTTGTTTGTTTGATAGTGTTAGTAGGGAGGCCGCAATATCTCATGCTGAGGGGGGTTCGCCATAGTTAACTTCCGTTTGAAATGTTCCAGCTTGTGCCAAAGCGGTGCTTGCCTGTGGTTGTGAGTTATTTTGTCTTTCCCTTGGTGTTTGTGTGACAAACCTATTGAGCGTTGCTTCCGTTTTGTTCTTTTTATTGATCTGCTTGTTCGATCGAACAAGTTAACTATATATTAAGGGGAATCTGGGGGCACGGTAGTGCCCCCGCCAAGACGAGCAAAGCGAAGCGCAAGGGCACTACCTACCTTTTCTCGAAGCGCTTCGCCGTTTTTTTGAACCCTCATAACTTGGGTTTGGATTATACCAGATAAACAAAATTCTCGGGATATGATGTCAATAGTGGACTTATTAAACATAAAAAATTTCAATTGCATAGCTCTTATACTTAAGATTTTATTAATATCTAAAAAACCCCAATTTCGTCACTGACTCACTCACTCACTGTTGATCATCAAAACCTCTAGGGTACTTCCTGAAGTCCTAGGAAGCTGAAATTTGGTATGTAAGATAGTATTAGTACACAAACAACAAAATAATTCAAAAACTTGAAATTTTTTGCCCCTAAGGGGGGGAAAGGGGGGTGGAATTTTGTATGGGAAATCAATAACCGCTGAACCGATTTAGTTGAAATTTGGTATGTAGATAGTTTTTGTAATGTGGAATGGAATTGAATAGTTTTCAACCCCAAAATCACCCCGTAAGGGTGAAAAGGGGGTGGAAAAGGGCGTTAGGGGAAAAGGAGGGTTGAAGTTTGTATGGGGAATCAGTAAAAAGCAGATTGTATAAAAGATGCCCCGAGGTACGTATTTCAGGATTTTTAATAGTACCTTAAATCACACGCGCAACCCTTTAAATTAGGGGATGGAAGCAACTTACAAAAAGAAGTGAAATCCCACCAAAAACATTTTCATGTAAAATGTTGCCAAGACGAAACCATAAGGCTCGCACTGACAAAAAGTTATCAGATCTCTTGTAGAGCCAAGCTTCTAACTCTACAAGTCCTAACTTCACAAACTCTACACCTTAGTCAAAATATGTGGCTTGGCCGTTTCGTTACTCCAAGAACTATTGTATTATAAAAAATAATGAATAGTGAATACATTTTTCACCTTACGTCCATGTGACAGTAGCGAAACGGTCAAGCCACATATTTTGACTAAGGTGTAAGGTTTGTGAAGTTAGGACTTGTAGAGTTAGAAGCTTGGCTCTACAAGAGATCTGATAACTTTTTGTCAGTGCGAGCCTTATGGTTTCGTCTTGGCAACATTTTACATGAAAATGTTTTTGGTGGGATGAGTTTTTCCAAACTTATCACATTTTTATGTCGCTTTTTAGTGACAGAAAACATCATCAAGAAACCGGCCTTATCCTAGTTTCCTCTCTGGGTTGGACGGGCACATGCTCACATGGCAGTTGCTTTCATAAAAACTAATATTTAGTGCCTATACCAACTCTTAGGATGAGTTTACTGAGCGGACGCCAGGCTTCCTGAGCGAGCCATGACAAAATGCTTCAACAACGCCAGAAAAAAAATTATGAATTTAAGAAACCTATCCAGTTAAGTCTATCTTTGACGATGTATAGAATACGTAACTCCTACACGTGGTTAGGTACTAATACATGTAGCAAGATATTAGTACAGATAAAGCCATAATCGTAACCGAAGGGTGCTAAAGTCTCGCGTGCCGATGCGGCCTTGGGTGGTTCTCATTTTATTACGGCATTCAAACTTAATCGAACTACCGACAATAAAACAATAACGATTAAGATCGATGCAGATATAACTTAACAACTTTTTAAATAAATAATTTACTACCTATTGTTTCTTTATGTTCTTAACGAATTTCAGGTAGGTACCGTACGGTGTGAATATTCGGTACATACGGATACGCATGCCAGACTATTAAACATCTAAGATACAACGAACTCAATATCTAAGATAAGTAAAAGTGTGTAAAAACGCGAAATAGGCCCAACTCAACGCCGGTAGCCTTTAGAAAACACGCCGACGACTATTTTATTAAATTTACTATAAAGCAGGTGCCACGTAGAAAGGTCCGTAATTTGTTAGTTTAGGGGCATAAATAAGTTTTGATCGTATTTCAAATGCAAATGAAAGGTGGCGAAACTCATTTCGTTTGGACGGTGAAGCTTCGCGTGCCATCACGACTATTGCCCCTTCACACGAACTGCATAAGCAAATGACATCGAAACAATTTCGGGCACTTTTTCACTGTCTGGAGGTGTCTCGACCATACAATGGATATGTCGGTTATTGAAAAACAACTCTTTATGAGGTTTTGTCGAATGGATTTGTTTACCTGCGTCATGTGAACATAGTCAAAATCTGCCATTTTCTATTCACTTAATCCATAAATTAGTAGATTGTTAGCCGTGGGATGAAAGGTACCCATTTCCAACGAGACATTATGTCGCTCGAACGGATAGAGAGCGCCAATAGATTTTCGTTGATAATCGTAAAAATCAGCAAACGTATCACTTTCAACTCGCTTCACAAATAAATAACAAATTACTTTCAGAGTAAGATATGAAAAATATGTACACCTAGTTAGCGCAATCTATTTCCTAAGAACTGCAATAGCTGCCCACCTATACTGACTTCACTCACCACAGTTAGGTAGGTACTTACCTCCAAGCCCTAGATAAGCCCTAGCTACACGGTCGGCGACAAGCCTACTAACCGTCTGACCTTGGTCTGACCTTGGTCAGTTTTGGTCAAATTTTGTTGGAAACAACTGTCTACACGGTCCGGGACGGACCAAGGCCTCGCGGTCTGGGGGCTTGTCGGCGACCGTGTAGCAAGGGCTATAGATCTACCCCATCGGTGACATCAGTGTAAGTGTTCCCCATAGCACTCTGTTCCAATCACCAGCATGAACACAGATTACAGATATGACTTCACGATCTATAAGTGTAGTTTGCACTGACCTGATGGTGACGTCACACTCCACAGACGCCAGCTCCCTACAGAGGCGCGGCACTAGCCCTGGCTGCGACTCTGTGCCCATCATCGTGTGAGTCTTCCCTGTGGCACTCTGTCCATACGCTAGCACGCAGACCGAGGAGAGACGTGAGAGACATGACATTACGTCACGGCCGACGCTCTCGAAAACCTGAAATTCACACAACCCGTTTTCATTTAAGTAGGCACATTTTGGACTATACTCTATAAGCCTGGCAAATTGGTATCATAAATTGGGTTTTTCGTTAGATATACCCAAACCCCTTGCGCAGGCCCAGATTTAGAAACCTAGGGCCCCTAGCCACTTGGTATGGCACTTAGAATTTAGGGGGCGCCTTTCTCACCCCTACGCTCAGCCTTTGCGACGCTGTTTATTTCAGCTGCAATGTGACTGCCAAGCTTAGGCTTCAATATCCTTAAATAATTTTATGCTAAGCAAAGCCTACCTGTTATTCTAGCTCCGCCCAAGAATGTCTAAAGGAATTTTATTGAAATAAGCCTATCTTTATTAGCCTGTACAGGAATTTAGCAAGATCAATTTGTTTACTTTGCTTTACTTTAATTTATACATGCATACTGTCAGCAGCAGAAGTAACTAAGCGGCTGAGGTGTTCAAGATCAAGATTACCTTCACATACTCGTACTCTTATATTATTTTAAAAAGTTGTATTCAGGTAATTTTGAATACCACGCCGCTTACGAGTAGCAACTTCTGCTGATGTAGGTACTGTACAAGTAAAAAAACATGTTGTACCTTTTCCTGAGTGGCATATTCTGGGTTGGTGGGCGCGCAAGCGCTGTCGAAGGTATAGTCGGCGTGGTACCGGCGCACGCGCTCCCTACTGTCACCCGCGCCTGATGTACTTACCTGAGCAATGAACATATATATATATATATATGTCGGGGACGGATGGTCCTAATGGCGGTGGGCGCGTGGGGGTAGTACCTAGATGTATTACTTCACAGCCAAAATAGTAGGTATGCTACCAACGCATAAAACATTCGGACTCATTAACCATACTAGTGCCTACTATATTTCAGTACTAAATAATCAAAATAACTAAACGATCTTACGATGGAATCGGATTCAATTAAATAAAAAAAGATCAAATAAAATCGTTCAAATCTTTATTTAAGTCAAACTACACCGGCTCCAACCCTACACCTCTGACCCGAGAAGATTTAACCCGGCAACAAACTCGGCGGGACACATCTTTTCAAAACAACACATAGTTTTTTTATTTTTACAAAAGTAAGCTTCTAATGGCACATAAGAAATCAAAATAACACTTGGAATAAAACACTTAGCTAAACGGTTAAACAACGTGAGAATCTATAAGCTTTCAGAATAATCCTTCAGGTGTAAGCCTTCAGGAACGTAGCGAATTAGGCACGAGCTTGGCTAACGTCCGATCTCTAGCGCGGTCCGATCAAGAAGAAAGAAGCCAGTTCCAGCGGCGGAGCCAACCGCTCCCGCCTCCAATTCAAGTTGGTAAACCTGCCTGACCAGTCTACCAACATAACGACAAAAATGCCTGCTCGTGCCTACGTTCACTCAAGATACCCCTCTTGACGTTCCAAAGCCTTCTACCTGTCATTTTCGTTCAACAATACACCAATAGATGGCGTTATACTCTCTGCGCAACTTTATTATTTAGTTACAAGCAAGTATTACGTAGCCAAACATTGCTAATGGATTTTATACAGGCGTCTAACTATGAACTGTAATGCTGCAATACGTCCTTCTGGTGTCTCGCTCCGACACGGCCGTCCTGCGTTACACACGTCCTCGTGTGTGGGTGTATGCATTTGATACTGAAACAAAACATACAGCACAGTATCTCATCGCTCGGTCATTCCTGACCAACAATTTGGTTCTCACCCAAATTACTATTAAAATCAAACTTTGTTATCAATCAAACCAGAAAAAATAATTGTTCAAAATTACTTTAACAATCCTCAATTCTCTAGTCAAAAATAGTCCATCGAGCAACGACTAAATAAAAATAATCATCAGTAATCATCGCCGCTATCTAACGGATACACTCCAATAATCATCGCCTCCATCTGGCGGATACTCTCAAATTTATGTAAAAACAGAACAATCCCAAACATCAAAAACACAAATCACAACAGCTCTAATTCATTGCTCGACAGTATCACTACTATTGTCGTCAATATCAATTTACGGGGAAATTATCTGGCATTAAAAAAAAAAATTTGGTCATATGTGATCTAAATGTTTGTAAGACATCTTAAAATAAATAACATTCTGAATTGATAGTTCCAATTTTACTCATATGAACACAGTACATAAACAGGAATTCATTTTTAACAAAACAACACCAGTCCTTCGGTGCATTGCCAGTCCTTCGGCAGATACCAGACCCTCGTCAGAAGTAACCATCTCAGCCGCGTAAGTGCTACTCCTCGCAAAGAGCATTCTGCACATAAAAAGCAGACCACGTGCACCTCTTACATGCTCCGGCACTTCTGATGCGGTCACTAAACAATACCCATACCCAGTCCATCGGGCATACTTTCAGTCCATCGAAAGCAAAACAGTATTGCCCAGTACATCGGGCGTACTCTCAGTCCTTCGAAAGTACAAGCTTTCAGTCCGTCGAAAGCAAAACAATGTTAACAGTGAATTCCAAAAAAAGAAAATAAAAACAGGTCTTTAAATCATGTTACTCAGAACCATTGGTACTATCAGCGTCAACTGATTAACTGAAACTGAACATTACTGATCAAAATCACTAAAGATAGCTTTCTTCTTTAGCTTTAACAACAGAAACTCGCTCAAGACTTCTATGCAGAAGTAAAACATCTCAAAATAATCCCAACGAAATGGGAACTGCTCACCAGCTTAATAAAGTATGATGCACGCGACCAAGTCAAAGGTGGTGGTGGTGAGGTCCAACCCATGCACGGAGGCTGATCCTTTCCGCTTGCCGTTGCCGTTGCTGTGGCAGATTGCGAGAGACACGATGTGGTTCAACATAGCTGGCTGTTACTGAAATCATCATTTGCACGGTATCAGGTTCATCATGTATGCAGGCTAAACTCAAAAGGTTTATGAAATGCAAGGTGGCAGACACAAAAAAAACATGTTTTCAATGTATACGGGGCTTCAAAAATCTCAGAATAAAATTTAAACTTCAATGAGTGCGCTTTAATTCATTCTATGAACAAACACGTGTTCCAAAAATAAGTAACACGGTAAAATGGGCCAATACGAAAAGTGACAGCATATTAGTTACGTTCGACTGTTATGCTTCGCCATTACACTCAAAATAAAATTCACTAATAAACAATTAGAACGAAACCTGTCCTTTTATTTCCAAATCTCCAGCACAGAAGATACTGCACAGCTGCTTCTGTGTCACGGGCGTAATGGTGTCTGCAAGTTCGCTCGGCTCTGGCTGCAGGACACTGTAACATTAATTTTCATATGCGTAGCTCATGTTTCCATAGTATGCACGATTTGTGATCTATCACGGCATTACGAGCAATAATTTGTCGCAATTTTATAATTACTAAACGTTACAGGGTAAAGATTACATAATCCTATGCATTGGCAAATCAGCAGGATCAATTTCTAACGGTGCATTGTATTTTCATGAAAAAAAAAATATTTTTTGAGGGTAGATGCACAAGTGAGCGATGAAATAATATCACGTCGCGACAGCCAATATTTGATTTTAATTAACAATATGGATTTCACATCAAAATAACTTAAGATCACTTAGATTTCAACGGATTTTAAAAATTAATTGTATTTTCAAATCAATTATTGAGGGTAGATTCACAAGTGAGCGATAAAATAATATCACGTCGTGATAGCTAATACTTGGTTTTAATTAACAGTATGGATTTCAAATCAAAATAACTCGAGATCGCCTCGATCTAAATGGATTACAAAAATTAATTGTAAAGAAACGCGGCGATACCAGAGATGACGTCACGTAACGACCGCTATGCTCGACTGCCTCAATCATAATTCACAATTTCACAATAATTCTCACCAAATAACAATGAATTACACTCACCATTCAATCAAGGTTAGACACGTAAGCTTACCATTACAAAGTGTCCAGATTATGGAATGTAGGTCACCAGAAATACACCACGCTCCCAGGTGGCTGTGTAAGCAATACATGAAACTACGCATCGATCCCACTTGCTGATGTCGGGGACGGATGGTCCTAATGGCGGTGGGCGCGTGGGGGTAGTACCTAGATGTATTACTTCACAGCCAAAATAGTAGGTATGCTACCAACGCATAAAACATTCGGACTCATTAACCATACTAGTGCCTACTATATTTCAGTACTAAATAATCAAAATAACTAAACGATCTTACGATGGAATCGGATTCAATTAAATAAAAAAAAGATCAAATAAAATCGTTCAAATCTTTATTTAAGTCAAACTACACCGGCTCCAACCCTACACCTCTGACCCGAGAAGATTTAACCCGGCAACAAACTCGGCGGGACACATCTTTTCAAAACAACACATAGTTTTTTTATTTTTACAAAAGTAAGCTTCTAATGGCACATAAGAAATCAAAATAACACTTGGAATAAAACACTTAGCTAAACGGTTAAACAACGTGAGAATCTATAAGCTTTCAGAATAATCCTTCAGGTGTAAGCCTTCAGGAACGTAGCGAATTAGGCACGAGCTTGGCTAACGTCCGATCTCTAGCGCGGTCCGATCAAGAAGAAAGAAGCCAGTTCCAGCGGCGGAGCCAACCGCTCCCGCCTCCAATTCAAGTTGGTAAACCTGCCTGACCAGTCTACCAACATAACGACAAAAATGCCTGCTCGTGCCTACGTTCACTCAAGATACCCCTCTTGACGTTCCAAAGCCTTCTACCTGTCATTTTCGTTCAACAATACACCAATAGATGGCGTTATACTCTCTGCGCAACTTTATTATTTAGTTACAAGCAAGTATTACGTAGCCAAACATTGCTAATGGATTTTATACAGGCGTCTAACTATGAACTGTAATGCTGCAATACGTCCTTCTGGTGTCTCGCTCCGACATATATATATGTCATCAGACAGACACTTTCTGCTGAAGGGGACATAATTATAAAGGTATACAAGGTGTAAAAAAATTGTAAGCATCCGTTTCAGGCACATTCGGTATCGTGTTCTGATTAGGAAAAAGTAGAAGAAAAACATTTTTTTCAATTGGTATGAGTGACTTGGGCGACCTCTCCATAGAAAAAAAATTTCGCGTCACAAAAGTTAGTCACAACGTTTTACAGTACATATGGCACTGTAAAGTCTCCACATACGCACGAAAAGTGCTATTTTACGCACTAGTGCGGAAAAGTAGCCCCATATGTACTGTAAAATGTATTTTTCTACTTTTTCCTATTCGAACACGATAACGAATATGCCCTTAAACGGATTCCCTATATTTTTGTTACACTGAGCTATTTCCCTGTCTCTCTTAGCAGCGAGATAGCGGGAAGTGTCCGGCAAAAAGATAGACCAATAGTTGTACCTAAACTTCCACGCGACCGGCATTAACTATATTAGGAACACACTGTACACATTAGACAAACCTAAGTGCGTAGGAAATAGGAACAATGACTTTTTAGAGATATTTCGTGAAAATTTATTGTAAGGACCTATAGGTCAGGTACCCATACAAAATACAATACAATACAATTGTATATAAATTAATGTGAAAAATACTTACTTTTAAATTGGTAATTGTTACTGTCTTGTCGTCAAGCACGTTCACTATCGGGACTCTGTCTTTCTCAGACCTCAACTCTCTGAAAATACGTGAATAGAAAAATTTAACTGTCCGACTGCAATTTTGCAAAATGACACTAATTATAGGTGTCCTACCTATAAATTATAGTAGGTATGTATAGTTACGAGTATTTAGGCTAATTAGGATGAATGAGTTGACTAGTTGAGAATGATTAAGACTATCTACAAACACCACTTTATTAATACCAACATATTTACAGTTTAACTTTATCATTTTTAGAACAGCAATTGGACTTTAGTTAGGTATAAGATTATTTAAATTATATATTATGTACTTATATCTATACCTATGTAATTACTTAATTATGCAAGTTTTTATACAAACCTTTCCGTGAACGGACGAACGCGAATAGCCAATTTGACGTTCGACATTTTAAATCCAACTTAAACTTATGAATTATTAATCGCTAACAAATAATATGCGAATTACATACACTATTTGTTCCAACTAACAAACACAGATATAGGTAAGAAGAGTAACCAGTAACACCACGAATAAGTAAACAAATGAAACCATAATACACACTACACTGCGCTTCCTGAAATGCACGCCGCACGCATTTTCGTTAGACGAAGTTATTTTGGGCTCCTCGAGCTTCCTGCTAAAGGAGTTAATTATGTGTAGGAATAGGCCGACTCGGTGGGATCTCCTCTCCTCATCGCTCATCCCCAATGACCAAACAACTTTGCCGAGATTTGATCACATTTAAACCATTTTTTCACGACGGTACCTATGAGCTAGGTATAGTAGGTACGTATTAGATACCGGCCCTTTTGTGTTTGTTACTTCAGCGACACAGTTTCAATAACTACGAAGTAATTGGCATAATGCAGCTTTTAGTTTCCGTGACTGATGCGGCATTCTGCAAAGTATAAAGTAGGTATAAACTTTATTGTTTTGGTAGGCCCTCTTATTCTTATCTGATGAATTGATGATGGGTTCCATAACTTGCATCACTTCCATGAGGTCCAACGTCTTAATAGCTTCAGATCTAGACCTTGAAATTTGATACGTACATACCCGAAGCGCGAAATAGTTGACCGTTAGTAGCAAGACTCATCAAATAGCTTTTGGTCCTTCTAGCTCCATACGCTTTGATCGATCCTGCTCAACCACGCTTTTACCTTTTACCTAATTTCAATTATATTCGAAAAAATCAACAAAGCCGTGTTCGAAGATGAATGTAAGAACTTCACTCAGTTTTGTTCACTCGTTCGATAAATAATTCATGAATACTACCGACTAAACGGAATACTTACCTAACAAAAACGTTGATGTCAATCAATGATCTCGAGCCGCGGCAGGGCT
The DNA here is from genome assembly GCF_948474715.1 of Cydia amplana. Classification (NCBI taxonomy): domain Eukaryota; kingdom Metazoa; phylum Arthropoda; class Insecta; order Lepidoptera; family Tortricidae; genus Cydia; species Cydia amplana. The sequence goes on from NC_086085.1 coordinate 9,210,766, forward strand.
CACGCCCCTATAGGTTTTAATTTATTTGCAAGTTTCGAATATTTACAGCAGGTATACCTATTTAGAGACAGTTGAAATAGTTATTTTCGATACAAGTGCGAAAAAGAGGAAATTTGAAACGAGTGGCGATAAATTAAAATACGACCGAAGGGAGTGTTTTAAATCGACACGAGTTGCGAATTACCTATTTGCATGCGAAAAAGAGGAAATTCGAAACGAGTGGTGATAAATTAAAACACGACATTCGCACGTGTATCGAACAACGTTTTACAGTACATATATGGCACTTTAAAGTTTCGACATACGCACTTTCCTCTTTTTCGCACTTGTATCGAAAATAACTATTTCACACCACCTATTCGGAAAAGAGCTTTTTCTTCCCTAGCTGCTAGGAGGGATCAAAGTGGCACTTTTCCTCCCTGCTAGGAGGGATCAAAGTAACACTTTTCTGTTCAAGCACACTATTTTTTAAATTTTTTCACATTATTTTTTTAGCTTAAATAATCTGTTTAAGCATCAAATTATGTCAACACTAAGATTTTTGAAGTGAAAACTTCTTTAGCGGCGCTAGGCACTTTTTGAGGTGGGGAAAACATGATAAACTCGAGACAGCGTAAGGCGATCGCGTGACCGTAAGGCGATCACGTGACCGTAAGGTTTAGATGGCCACTCATTTAGATGGCATTTAAATCGATAAAGAAAAACTCAATGACATTAAATGAAAAAGGTTCTAATCTTGTACGGGCTGAAATACGAGGATCTTCTACTTCTACTTTACATTCTAACTTTATAGCACTCAAATATAATTCAATAAAGCAACATCTTGATGAAATCGCTAATAAAAGTGAACTCTAGTACTGGTGAATAAAACTCAAAATATCATGACCAAATATATTTAGATGCGAGGTCTGCAAGGTAACTTTACAATTTCTATTCGAATTTCAGAACTAAAGTTTTTCAATAGAAAGGAGGATGGGTCAATTATACATATTAGTGCTGCAGACATTTTGGACTAGTCATTGAGTTTTCACTTCTGTCGGCACTCCCGGAGTGCAACCCGTTGTTTTTTTTTATTATCCTCATAGTTGATGTGAAAAGCAATACCGTCATTGTAGCCAACTTTGCCCGCTTTTTTCGAAAAAACACGAATTTGTCCAAAAAAATATATGACATCATATAGGTATGACTTTTTTGCTCAGCATGTCCATTGTGATCGAACGCGTCAGTTTATTTGAAGATTTTTTTTTTAAATCTTGCTTTTATCCACTTTTTTGGCGTTTTAGAGGGCGGGCAAAGATATCCGGGGTTATGGCCAACATTGCCCACGTCAATTTGGTGCTCAAATATTGCTCTTATGACGATGATGTCCAAAGATCACAAAAAGTTTTTGGGCAATCCTACCATTCCCTGTTAATAACTCAGCGATAAATATACATATAAACTTTTGAATAAATTGGGTGGGCAATGTTACCTACCCGTTTTTGCCCTTTTCCATATACCTAAGACTCGCCTAAGCATTTTACAAATGCTAGGTGTTGGCGCAACATAAGTACCTACTCGGCCGAAGACCAGTTGACGACACATGACGTCACACACATACGTCACGGCTCCCCGTTCCGCGTACCTACATTTAGACTGCACCGTACAGCCGAAGCGGCTGCACATATCTTGTATAGATTTCCAAAAAACCTAAACGATTACATGTATATCTAGTTGTTAAGAAAATAAAAGAAGATTAGTACTATCCTGAAGTTCCTTCATTCTTCATCAGAAGAGCTTAATTGAGGAGTACATCGAACACTAGGGTTGTCACTTTTGAGTTTTGAGAAAATCTGTTACAATAGTTTAATGGCCAAAAATATGTTTTTTGCTGTATTCTACCAGCGTTAATGGGATAAAACATCTAAATAAAGGATATTAAATTCAGTATATATTTATGAACTTACTTTAGTGTACAAACATAACCTTATTTTACTTGCGAAGTTGGGTAAGTCAACCCTAAGCCGTTTTTGTTGGTGGGCAATGTTGGCATCCATAGGTCTGTACATCACCGGATTACATTGCCCACCGCCAAAACTCTTGTGTCTTTATGTCTTTTTAGTTTCAACCTCAATAGACATAATCTATGCTTCATGTTTTATAACTGAAACCCGGAAATATTTGTCAGAAGGTTCTCTATTTTTTTCTACGAGAATTCATTTTTCAACAACTTTTTGCCCGCAGTAATATACCCTATATTTGACAACTCGCTGAAAATTCCCAAGTCAAGTTATGCACATGCTACTAAAAATATCAGGGTGGCCAGAACTATTTTAAATTTTTCTACATTAACGAATTTGTTTACAAAGTTTCCCCTGGAGGCAAAGTTGGCTACAATGACGGTATGTGTCACACGGTATCAAAATTATTTCGTCTTGGGCGTTAACACTTGAATCTCTCATTACGCTCGGGATTCTACTTTAGAATCCCTCACTATGTTCGGGATTCTATTGTAGAATCCATCGCTTCATTCAAGAATTCAATGTACGCCCTTGACGGAAATATATCATTTTGATCCCTTGTAACACAAACTAATATTGATCATACTTGCTCATAAAGCATGATGGTACAGAGCTTAGGTAGTTATAGGTAATTTTATTCCCTAGGGAGTTATAGACTTGTTTAATTATCAAAACAATCAAAAGGAATATTTAGTGTCTTTAAACACAAATGTTATTATATACATTGCAACGGTGTGTAAAGCCCATTACCTACTGCCATTCTACAGACCTTGCAACTTGTTGTGATAACGTTCACGCTCCACAACATGGAGCCCCCTCCAGACTATGTGTGGAGGGGGCTTGGCATGATTTGAATGTTCTCATTTCATTTATTTGCAAATAATTATCATATTATATTTCTACACTTTTAACCAAAAAAAAAATTAAAGCTTGTCAAGCAACTCTTGTCAGTAAAAAAAGGCGCGAAATTCAAATTTTCTATGGGACGATATCCCTTCGCGCATTTTTCAAATTTGCCTGACCAGCTATATAATTTGGTTGACCAGCTATACCTTAAATTGACAGTGACAGTGACAGATGAGTTGTCACGTTAGGTTAGGAAGGAAAAAAACTCAAGAAACGGAAACACTCCTGCGGTTATCAAATTAGAACGTAGTGTAGTGATTATTATGCTCTTTGCGGCTTAAATCACGGATTTATTTGTGTAATGTAATTTAAAAATCTTTTGAGACATATATTATTAACCGGCGTTTACTAAGCGTAAATAACAAAGCAGGTAAGAACGTATTCCGCAGTTGTTACGTTGCGAAATATTAATTGACGGATTTCTTTCATTAAGTAAAAACATCCACTCCTGATTGCATTAATAAAGTGAATATTATATACCGTATTACAAGATTACAACTCTCATTTAGGTTTACAGGTTATTTTTTTCTAATATTTTTTAATACCTATAGGGATTTTGAATTTGTACTCTTGTTTATTATACCATAGGGTAACTTTATTATACCTCTTGCGTCGAATGATGGCCCCTATGGCAGTTCCTTCAAGTCTCTTGATTGGGCTTAATTTATACAATAATTGAAGAACTATGTTTTTACTTACCATATTTTTATTACTTACATAAATGTTACATTCTAGTCCATATAGAAATGAGCTGTCATAGGGACCATTATTTGAAGCGAGAGCTTGTTTAACAATGTTAAATGGATAGAGCTATATATTGTTGATTTCTGTTTTCCTAGCAAATATTCTGTGTAAATTTTGTTATAAGAATATTGTGCACATGAGAAATATGATGATATGAACATTATATGTATATGACACCGTAAGATTGTGAACCCGGTAGTTTACAATCTAATGTAGGTTAGGTTAGTTTATAATCTCCCTACCGTCAGTTTATAATTTAACTAGCGAGATTATAATTATAATTTAACTAGCGAGATTATAAACTGACGAGTTTTACAATTTCACGGTGACATATACAGGGACATTTTAAGACACCAGAAATAATATACTATTCATGTTTGAATTGAACTTGATCTGCTGGCATCAAGAGCTATTGTGTTGTTGATTTTATCAGACATTATACCTTACAACAACTATGCCAGGAGTAGATTATCTCAAATGTCAACCTCTATTAACATATCTTTTGTTAGGATTGGGATAAAGATACTGATTGTACATTGAAGACGTAGTGTAATGTTTGGTTTTAGACAAAATGTTGGCTCGGAATATATCTCGGAGTTTTTGGAATGCTTTGCGTCTGGAGACCCGGTTCTTGTCATCAGATACAGCCAAGCCACTGCCTAAAGCCAAAGAAGGTGTGGAACCAACTCAGGTAACCTCATTATTTTATATTAACATTAGTACTTTATATTTGAGGCCATTAATATTTAATTCCTAATTATTTTGCTTGAACAGTAATTTGCTTACTTATAATCAGAGATCGGCGGGGGTGAGCTATTTTCCTTATAATATAACGTGAGACATGTCAAATTATAAGGTAAATAGCTCACCCCCGCTGATCTCTGCTTATAAATACAAGCCAGGTAGGGTTTGACCCTGAACATCAAGTGTAAAGTATCTGGCCTACAATTAAAATTATTAGTGTATTGTCATAATTAACAATTACTGATTGAGTATATATATATATGTAAATACGCAAATATGTATAATACAAAATTGTAACAAAACATAAGATGTTGGGTTATGCTCACACACAGACAATCCAACCTCTAGACATAGCATAGTCGCGCTACCCCTTCTGCCACACATACGATAGTTTTACTCCATCTTCGAGTCAATCCCGTGCCGTGATTGGTCCGTGTCCTTGAACGGACCAATCACGGCACGGGATTCGCTCACCTCGTCCCCCCGCACCCACGTATTTTTGGCAGCATCGGTTTCATGAAAGAATTGGGCTAAGCTCAGTCTAGAGGTTGGATTGTCAGTGTGCTCACATTAATCTAGTATACTACAGGCTGAAGCACTGGACAAGGACATATGCCTATTAGTGGATGAGAAGGACAATATCATTGGAACCGCCACCAAGAGGGAATGCCACCAAGTCGGCCCGGAGGGTGACATCTTGCTGCACCGAGCCTTTAGTGTCTTCCTTTTTAATAAGAGAGGTGACATGTTGTTACAAAGGAGGTCAAGCCAAAAGGTAAATCATCTTTTTACAAGATTGACTTAACTCATCTTCCTCGCGTTGTCCCGGCATTTTGCCACGGCTCATGGAAGCCTGGGGTCCGCTTGGCAACTAATCCCAGTAATTGGCGTGGGCACTAGTTTTACGAAAGCGGCTGCCATCTGACCTTCCAACCCAGAGGGTAAACTAGGCCCGTATTGGGATTAGTCCGGTTTCCTCACGATGTTTTCCTTCATCGAAAAGCGACTGGTAAATATCAAATGATATTTCGTACATAAGTCCCGAAAAACTCATTGGTACGAGCCGGGGTTCGAACCCGCGACCTCCGGATTGCAAGTCGCACACTCTAACCGCTAGGCCACCAGCGCTTCACAAGATTGACTTATTGAAAAAATAGTGTGTATTTTTATTTTCTTAATGAACATGACAGTATATATTTCTTTTTACTTATTATCATGTCTGTCTCTTTTCTTCTAATATCTTATTGTAAAAGCTTTAGTAGTAGTATTCTTCCAATACACTACAGTTTGTAAAAGTTTCCTTGCGGTGTATTGGAAAAGAAAATTTAATTACGAAATTATGCTGAATTTTGAGTGGTAATTGTCTATGAATTCTATGATTATAATGGGGTTGGCAACTGTCAAAGGTTTGCATAGATGGCGCCATCATAGCTTGCCCCCTTTTCTATGAGATTTGGCTTAAAGGGCATCCAGGGCATTAAAAAAACAAAACTTTTGACACAATTCTAGGGATTGACAGGGCAAGCTATGATGGCGCCATCTGCTAAATACTTTGACCGGCCAACCCTTGGAGGATACAACTAAACGGAGTAGCCATTAACAGGCTTTCCCCTCTGTCGAAAATAGGCGGCCAACGGTCATACACAATGTATGGACTGACGTTTATCTGACATGGCTATTTTTACGTTACGCATACATTTGACGTTCCCCTCCCCCGCAAAAATCGGCAGACTGTTTTGTACAGAAAATTACAGACATGGCGTCTCCGTTTGATTATATCCTCCAAGGGCCAACCCCATTATGGCACAATATGTTGTATGTTCAGGTTACATACCCAGATTACTACTCCAATGCCTGCTGCAGCCACCCATTGTACATAGAAAACAAGCCAGAGAACATCATAGATGCTGCCAGGCGGAGACTAAACCATGAACTAGGCATACCAATGGACCAGGTAAGTATTTGATTTCCTTTTTGTATTTATTTATGTTTCCAGGTCTTTACTAGTCAGTTGTAGCAAAAATAGGACTGTTTCATTAAACAATTAGGTATTTGTTAACATGGAGTTACAGAAATTTAAAAAAAGATTATAGGAACATCAAAAATGACTACAGGAAATTATAAAAGGACTACATTATGGGGTACTAAAGCGAGTGTACAGGTTTTTATAGGGTTGGTGACTCGCAAGTGACACCCCTGCTGTTGCACGCGTCCATAGAGTATGATTTTTTTTTCCGTCAGGCAGGTTGTATGCTCGATTGCAAATTGCAACCGTCGTACTATAAAGAAAAAAAAACGGATTTAATAACTTCCACTTTTTTGGAAGTCAGTTAACCCTTTGACACAGACAAAACATCCTCTAGACTGAGCATAGTAACGCTACCCCCTCTGCCACAAATATACAGTAGTTTTACTCCATCTTCGAGTCAAAGTGTCTTTGTGTGACGTCCGTGTGTTTGAACGGACCAATCACGGCACGGGACTCGCTCACCTTGTCCCTCGCACCCCAGTATTTTTGGCAGCATCGGTTTCATGAAATAATTGTTCTAAACTCCGTCTAGAGGATTCCTAGTCTATGCCCTTTGACTGCCAAAGGTTTACGATAACGCACGATTTAAAGCGTTAAAACAGAATAAAAGTAAGGATCTGTGAACAGATGGAGCCGGAACTGTTCACGTTCCTGACGCGCGTGCACTACCACGACCCCGGCGACGGCGTGTTCGGCGAGCACGAGATCGACCACGTGCTCTTCTTGCAGGGCGACGTCAAGATCAAGCCCAACTCGGACGAGATATCCGAGTACTGCTTCGTGCCCAAGAACGAGTTTAATGCGTGAGTAGAACCTTCAGGCTTTGAGAAAAATTTTACATTTTGGACGCCAATGACCGATATATCCGCACCGTAGGTTAGGTTCAACGCCAAAGACCGATTAATTGGTCACAGACCACAGAACAACATAGACCTACGTGCATATGTATAAAGTTCAATTTCAGTTTTGACACTTCGGTGACGTGGCGTCAGCGTGACAGCTTTTGTGTTTGACACGGCGTCGAAAAGGTTAAACGTGATCGCTTTGTGGAACAATATTAACTTTACTACAAAATTAATAAGAACGGCCGTTTATCCTGCAATCTCTGCATATTTTAAATGAGGATAAATATAAATAGAAAGTAGTGAATGATCAAAATGTAAGGAAGAAAAAATGTAAATTAGCAACTGGTCTAGGTTTGAAATCCATGAAACACTGAATTGATTAAGTAACTACTTTCTTTTAGGTTGAATTTCCATAAAACATTTGAGTTTACATTTTTAACCCCTAACGGAAAAAGTGGTGTTATAAATAAGTGTGTCTGTCTGTGGAATTGTAGCTTCTTAACGGATGAACCGATTTGATTTGAGTGCGGATTTTATTAATCAAAAGAGTTGTATATTGAGATGGGGCTTAGAATGATTTCAACTAGATGGCCCAGTTTTATTTAAGCTAGGTCCTAACCAATCTTGATTTTACTTAAAACTGCAATGTAGCTCCTATTTAATTAATTATTAATGTGCTATTGTAAAATTTCAGATTTATCCCGACGTTGGAAGGGCCGATAACACCCTGGTTCAACATGATCAGGCGCCATAGACTGAAGCTATGGTGGGACAACCTCCACCGTCTCAAGGAACTCGCCGAGCCAGAGAAAATACACAAGTTCATAGACAAATAATCATATTTCCATTTGTATTATATTGTTTTTAACCTTTTGACCGCCACAGTCGGCTGTGGCCGTCATCGGACAGTCTTGCTAAGGACGCCAACGTCGGCTACAGGCGCTACAGCCAACAGCTTCGCTAATGCAATAGGGACTTACGCAGGACTCCGTAAAGTTCAATTTCGCTTATCGGGATCTCCTGGCGTCCGGGGCACGGCATATTCCTTCGCCGTCTGGCGTTCAAAAGGTTAGTAATATTATCTCTGTATATAATTAATTACGAACAAGGAAGCAGTAAGAATTCTAACAATTTGGCATTTTATTTTTGTTTACTTCAATTAATCAAATGTGTTAATTTTTATGTATAGCTATGACCCTTGAAATATTTGAATAGTTGTGCTATTAACAGTTATCACAGAGAATTGATCTTATTCAATCAATGTATCGTTGCAGTTCAACTTTAGTTAACAAAACAATATTGTTTAATGTTTGCGCATCTGTATGTTTAATGCGTCAGCACCTTTAAATATTACCAGTGTCATTACTTATCATTTTATTTACATTCTTAAGTTTTAGTTAGACCTACGAAAATAAGGCGTGATAAAGCGAAAATAGTCTTTATAAACACAAGCCATAAGTTCTATCGCGCACAGATGTTGCTAGTTTTGTTGTATAAGGAGATGGCTGATAAACGTTAGTAGGTAATTATTAATTAAATACATATTATTATCAAATTATTTATTTTATTAAACGCTATTCTCCATCAATTTGTTTCAATAATTCGTCGGAACTATTCATATCGGGGGATGTGGCTTTACACTTTATCTTCCTGGGAGTATAAGTGGCTTTCACCCATTGTAACGTCCTCGAATTGTGGAAGTTATTCTTGCGAAAGTTTTTCCTGGGACAGTCGATTCGTTTAGAGGTAGTGGCTCCCACGGAGCGAAGCAAGTAGGCTTCGCAAGCGACCTGGTTGCCGATGTGCAGCCCGCTTCGGTACGCCGTGTGCAGGTATCGTACCGCAACTCCTTGGAGAATCTAGTTAATTTACAAGAGAAAGTGTTCGTGACACTTTCCATTTATGTAAATCGGCGCAGACCTTTATTTATTAAATTTGCGCTAAATTTCTCGCATCGGTATTTTAGACTTAAGTAACTGTTGGTTATTAAATTTAGTAGTATGCGCATATCTACAATGGCAATTATCACGCGCAACCAATTATTCTAATTCAGAAAGTTATCTAACACAGTCTCCTATTTTACTAATACGCTAACTGTTAAGTAGGCAATTACATATAGGTCCTAGCTATACTTAATTACTTACCCATTACGAATAATATGAGTGATTAGGAATTGCGATAAAACGAGCCCATTCAGAAACCAGCTTAGATACGTTGAAGTGCAGTGTACCTGTACAGTCGGGTTTATAAATATGTATACATTTTTCACCTTATTGCAATGGATTATTAAGATTAAAAAAAATGTATACATATTTATGAACTCGACTGAACCTACAGCCAGCAACACACTAACTGACCATCACATATAACTGACCATCGCTTATAACAGTTATAACTCTTAAAGTAAGGACGCGGAGCACGAAGAGTTTCGTACATTGACACACCATTTCCTATCTCTCTCGCTCGCTGCTTAGCTTCCCTACTTTAGGTGTAGGTAAGGTTTAAATAATGGTCAGTTAACTTTTAACGACGAAGTCTAAAGTTCTGCCACAACATAGGGCATATTCCATAAAGGGCTACATTTCAAGAGTCCATTAAAAAATAAGACGAGGTACTATTATGTAGGTAGGCATTCAATTCACCATGGCTAGTGTAATAAGCGCCATCACTGCGATAAGCCGCCACGAAATCGTCATCATTTCATTTATCAGTTTTTCTTCGCAACCTGCGTCCCATATCGTCAGTTTTTGCTGGAAAATGCAAAGAACTTTTGCTTTGAAATTTTCAATTGAATACAACACGCAGGGCCGGATCTAGGGTAGAGCGAGAGGAGCGGCCGCTCTAGGCGCCGGATGGCAAGGGGGGCGCCAAAATGGCAAAAAAGTTTTAAAAGACGCGAGTGTGGCGAGGGGGGGGGGGGGTGGAAAATACGCTTGAAAACTTCAACGAAGGACGCCAAAACCCGATTTCGCTCTACCCTGATCAAGGGCTCGGGCCGGCACTGAGTCAACATGTGTTTGTGTACCTTGTTCACTACTTACGCTAATTTTCATAATTAGGTAGATAGGCGGAGTAAATAACTTGTGGGCGGTGGGTGTGTTTTTACATGAAAAAAATTCATTACGGATGGGATAATGTCAAACGATAGGCGACAAAACAGCAGGTATGAAATATATGTAGTTGCAATAATTACAAAGGTCACTTACATGTGGGTTATACTTATACACTGTATCCTCGTGGGCAACTCTGTGGTGCACGCAGGGCTGCATCACGTCCATAGAGCAACAACTGTACGGTACGTTGTCGCTGACGAACTTGTGGGTAGATTGCAGTGAACTGTTCAAAACAAATAAAAAATGGTTTTTCAAAAAAGGCAAAATTGGCCTTTTAAATCAATGTATTGCCATCAGAGGTGTATTTACCCTATCAAACGGACCGACCTCTTCAAGACGACGATGCTGTGCGAGCCCTGGAGGTGTACCAGGGTATCTAGAACCACTCCTGGTACTGCACTCGCCCGCAGCATTGGAAACGAACTTGCAGGGGGTCTATCAAGCGAACGGACCTCTTTAAGACGACATTGCCCCTAGCCCCGGATGTGTACAAGGGTATGTAGAACCACTTCTGGTACTGCACTCGCCCGCAGCAGTGGAAACTAACTTGCAGGGTACAGGGGGTCTATTAAACGGACCGACCTCTTTAAGACGACGTTGCCGCTAGCCCCGGAGGTGTACCAGGGAATGTAGAACCACTCCTGGTACTGCACTCGCCCGCAACAGTGGAAGCGAGTTTGTAGCTGGTCGATCGCGACTTTAGATGGCAGGTGGCTCGAGTAAAGAAGCATTGCTTTAGTGATACCGCCTTTTATTTTAGCTGCGAAATAAAATTGCAGAGAAGCAATAATATTAATCTTGAACTTCTGTACGATTTTCTAATATGTAATACGTGGTGAAAAAACAACTAATCAACAAAAAGTAGGTATACGTACCTCATTTTGAAAACCTACCTCTTATAATAGTCGTTTGCAGACCGGAATAAAACATGACTGCCAGAAATAAAATAATTATTATAATTAGCGCCCATATGTAATAGAAGAGGCCATTAGTGACGTTGTACTCCATTCTAGGTAAACCAGCCTTGAACAGTTGGTACAATCCATAAATCTACAAGAAAAACAAATATCTTCCTCGTACTCTAATAGTTTTATTTTATTACCTACCCAATAAATGGTATGTGCCGCATATAGATTTTCTCATAGCGTAGGTATCACGTGACGGCAGATTTGCGATGCCAAACATTTGTAGATATGGGAGGATTCGCTGTTCGACAACAGCTTAAAAGATAATTTTTCGATCCTTGTGCCTAATAAACGTAATAAATCTTTGGGAACTCTGGAAACCTTAATTATACACACCTACACAGTAAAATTTTAGTAGGCATAAGACATTCAAAAGCGCTATGATCAAGGGTAACTATGATTTCATTTACCTGAATAATAACGGCAATAATGCCTACGCAAGCAACGATAACCGGAATAGCATTGCCGTCCGGCCAGCACACGAGGTCCAACAAAGTGCCCTCCTCGCTACGAATGCTCTCCGACGTATTCACCAGCCAGATCAAGTAGAACATTACTATAGGCTTGCTAGCCATCAGCAGTAGGCGAATATTGTTGAATGACGACCATGTTAAATAGATCACTGAAACCATTTCAGGCTTGTTTGATTGTGAGTTACGATTTCAAAACAAATCTGCTTTGGCTGACAATTATTGTCATTATGACTTATATTTATAAGTTTTAGGCTGATGTACAAATAGAAGACTCAATATATTTTTTTAAACTCTTGCACATGGCGCTGTACATGCGCTGCGTGCAAGAGTTAATCGACAAATCGAGCCTTCGATCAACACGGGCTTCCGTGTTGATCGAAGAATCGAGCCTTGCCGAGCCGCTTCAGAATTTGATGCAATGAAACAACTAGAATACCCAAGCGATTATTTTATTTCCAAATCTCCCTTTTATTTTATCCTACTATCACATCTCATATCATAATCATAACATATAATTTTAACATTTAGGTACAGACATATATTGAAACACAATAATATTATGCTTATATCTTATACATATGTACATATGTATAATAAAATGATAAACGACAAAGCAAAATCTAGGTTCCTCCAGTATCCAGTGTTTATCGAAATTAATGAAACTACAGTATAAGTGAGAATATGTTTTAAATGGCAGTTTTATGACATTGACATTAAGATCAATTTTGCCTGATCTACGGGAAAGATTTATTACAATTTGTAAGAGTTGTAGGCAGTCATTGTATAGGTATTCGATTCTCAACTACATGATTGAATAAAATGTGTTTGTCATATTATAACATAGTTGTTGCAGGAACATAACATACCTAAACCTCTACACATGTATAACCCGCGACAATTACCCAATGTTAACATAAATGTGCCGTTTTCTACCTTAAGGGTACCTACTTACTGTCGGTTGTCAATAAGGATATTTCTATAAACATAAAGCTTCACTTCAGACAATGTGGTTCCTTCTAAGTTAAAAACGTCACAAATATTATAGGAACATTTAAGAGCCAACAGGAGCTAAGATTTAAATATTTTAGGTAAATATACCCGTCTCGCTAACGAAAGCGGCTCCTAAAACTAGTGCGATAAGGACAAGGCGAAAAATCCTGCGTAAAAATATCAAAAATCGAGGTTTCGTACTCGACTGTTTCCACCTCCAAAACTTAACCAATCGTAACCAAATTTGGAAATCTAAATGATTATGACATTATCTGTGTCGGACCGTTTTGCTTTTTTGACTAATTGATGTCAGTTTTGAATAGCACTCCTCTCATTGCGGCATAGTCAATTAGGCCATTTTTGCAGGGCTCTAGCGCCTTAAAAAACAAAAATATCAAAAAAAGCAAAACGGTCCGACACAGATATTGACAATATTAATCTGTGTTGAAAAAATCATTGCTCTAGCTTCAAAACCCACGGAGGAAACAGTCGAGTACGTTTGTATGGAGAAATGACCACTCCTGTTGGCTCTTAAGTTCTATAATCACATTTGGGATTGCAAGGACTCGTAGTATTCTAGTTCTTCATCGGTGACCGAGGGCCGGAACGCCTCCACGCCTTGCCAAAACTCCGACACTCCCAAGACCACTGAGTCGGGACTCAGTTCGCTTTCTTTCACTAAACCTGTGGACATGAGAAATGCATTTTTAGAATGGATGTTTGGGGTGGCGGTGCACGTCGATTTAAATGACAACCACTTGTTATAGACGATATTTATTGCCGAGCTTACGCTAGAAGGCTACAGTAATTTCACAACGTGAACTACATTATAATCTAATTTAACATAATAACTTCTTCTCTCTTATCGACCAGTTAATATATCTCCCCTGTGTTGCCAACCACATTGCTATTTACTTTTTCCTCACAAGAGGTGTTTGAATGCGTGGCGATTCGCCACAGATGTATCAACGAAAGTTAGAAGTAATCAGTCATACTTTGGAAGTTTATGAAATAAACAAGTACATGTGTTTTAATAATCTTAATGACAATTGTACATTTCTTTCCACGTTGATTTATTCAATCCCAAAAGCAGGAATCTCCAAACTATGGCCCGCTAGCCGGATCCAACCTGTGAGCGCGGACTTTTGGCCCGCGAAAAGAAAACTAGACCCTTGCCTTGACCGTGGCTCTCGGGTCAAAAAAATGAGATGGGAATAAAAAAAAAACCGACCAAGTGCGAGTCGGACTCGCGCACGGAGGGTTCCGCACCATCAACAAAAAATAGAGCAAAACAAACAAAAAAAACAAGCAAAAAAACGGTCACCCATCCAAGTACTGACCCCGCCCGACGTTGCTTAACTTCGGTCCAAAATCACGTTTGTTGTATGGGAGCCCCACTTAAATCTTTATTTTATTCTGTTTTAGTATTCGTTGTTATAGCGGCAACAGAAATACATCATCTGTGAAAATTTCAACTGTCTGGCTATCACGGTTCGTGACTGGTGACAGACGGACGGACTTTGGATACGGAACCCTAATTAGTTCGAGAGTACTAAAGGGCAGCAGGGAGGGAGAGTAGGTTGTATAGTAGTTTGTAGCTTTCTAATAGACCCCGAAGGCTAATCCTATTGTCTATTGTTAAGAAAAACCGCTCGTGCCACAACCACCTGCATAAAAAATCGGTACTTCGGTTACTGAGTGCCGGCGAGTCGAACGCTACAGAACCAGTCTAAAATGCGTGCCAGATGCGTAACAAAGGCGCGTTATCGGAGAGCGCACCTACACTGGTTTTTTGAGCGTTGGACTAGCCCGCGCTCAGGTGCCAAATAGAATAATTAGGACCCTTTTTTTGCAGGTAAGTAGCACGTGCGGTTTTACTGAACAATAGACAATAGGATAAGCCTTCGGGGTCTACTAGAAAGCTACAAACTGTAACCTGCGTGTAAGTCCCGCACCAGGCCGCGCACGGCGGCGGAGCGCGCGGCGGCCACCACGCTGAGCAGGTCGGCGCCCGTGCAGCCCGCGGGCAGCGCCGCCGCCACGTCCGCCAGGTGCACCTCGGCCCGCAGCTTGTAACTGGGGACAGACAAACATTTTTTTTTTTTTTTTTTTTTTTTTTTTTTCAGACCAACATTACAGCAACTAAAATTGTTCTCTGAAACATGCTGCCAACCAAAAAAGGGACAGAAATTAACTTTTTCACACCTCCTATTCAGAAAAGAGCTTTTTCTTCCCTGCTAGGAGGGATCAAAGTGGCACTTTTCCTCCCTGCTAGGAGGGATCAAAGTAACACTTTTCTGCTCTAGCACACTATTTTTACATTTATTTGCACATTGTTTTTTTAGCTTAAATAATCTGTTTAAGCATCAGATTGTGTCAACACCAAGATTTTTTTATTTTCCTCGTAGTTGATGTGAAAAGCAATATATGTCACACAGTATCAAAATTATTTCGTCTTGGGCGTTAACACTTGAATCCCTCATTACGCTCAGGATTCAATGTACGCCCTTGACGGAAATATATCATTTTGATCCCTTGTAACACAAACTACTATTCCGCAGGGTTTGTGACGCACATTATGAAAACTAAGTTCTTTGCAAAAGAGTTCACTTTATACCTTCTTCTACCGGCTATATGGGTAGGACATTGATCACCAACCTTCGGCACAGCGCCTTGAGCACTCTGGTCTTCTCCTCGACGCCGCGGTACGGACCAACGTAAACCAGTTTGTCAAGTCGTCCGGGTCTCAACAGCGACTGCTCCAGGAGGTCTGGCCGGTTCGTGGCGCCCATTATGAACACAAGGCTGGTCGCGTCGGCATCTGTTGGGATACAAATAAATTAAAACATCATCGGTCGACATTACCACGTTTTTTTGCCATTATATTATTTGTATTTTCTGTGTGTATTGCGGCAAACAAATAAACGGATTATACATTTATCTATCTACGTGTTTTTTCTCACTGTCGAGGGGAAACGATACTAATGTGTATGCTGGAGATGAAACTTATCTAAGTAACTATGTAAAAGTTACTGTTAAGTGTGAAGAGCTCGCGGCCGATCGCGATGGATGGATGGGTGCCATCGCGAAAGGTCGGGAAATTCACAACAACGCATGGTTCTGAGACCTTGCCCGAAAACACGCAAAGAGGCACAATCCACCTGTTGCTACTGCCGACATGGCTCCCTACTGCAGCTGCCACAAATGCGGTCGCAAATGCCGGTCCCGCATTGGCTTATATAGCCATGTTGTTCCTTGCTTACAGGGGTGAATCAACTTTTTCTTGTCACTCGTTGCCATGGTTACGTTCTCCTGGTTCACTCTTTAAAACCTGATTTTTAGGCATTTAAATTGACAAAACACGCTTTTTCGTGATACTTATAAACAGGCCTCGGAGTTTTTTTAGCACGGTAAGACTAAGGAGTGTCTTTGTTAACATTAAAATTAAGTTCATACTCATACTCATCCTCATTAATTAAGTACAAGTAAATTATGTACAGCTCTAGACCTAATAAATATCAGCGATCATCACAATAACGAAATACGTAACTATATATTCATGACATAATGTGACATCTGATTTACTCATACACATATTTAGGTAAAGAGGTTTAATCATAAGTGGCCTATCACTTAAAAAAGTACTTAAGACATGCAATATGGGTAATATAATAATATTAACATACACATATACATATTATTACTTTTTTATAATATAACATTTAATTAAATATATGTAAACAGAATTAATTACATATAAGTAGTCTAAGTATTTATAAAACGATTCGGACGAACTTAATTAATGAGGATGAGTATGAGTATGAATTTAATTTTAATGTTAACAAAGACTCCATAGCTCTCCTTAGTCTTCCGTGCTAAAAAAACTCCGAGGCCTGCTTATAAACCCTTTCCATTGTCTTCTAACAAACTATGCTACTATTGTCTCTTGGCTGACCGGACAGAATAACAACAAGAAATAGTTGATCCACCCACAGACGCTGCATAAATCATCTGTCAAGATGTTAAAGGATGTAAAAGCATATGCATGCCGCATCTAGTTTTAACCTTTCCGTGTACCCAATTGTAAACTTGTTTTGCATAGATACTGTGCATTACCGCTGCCCTGTACCTGTTTTGCGCCTGTACCTGTACCGCTACCTGTTTTAGTTAAGTTAAATTAAGTATTTATGTATTTGTGCGCTCTAAACGAAATTTAATATACTGTTCTGCATTTATCTCGTCAAGTGAATTGTAAAATTCTTATGAGAATAAATGATCTTAAACCTAAAAGTAAAGGATTACCTTCAGCGTGCGTGACGCCGTCCAGCTCGGCGAGCAGCTGGCTGACGACGCGGTCGCTGGCGCCGCCCGAGTCGCCGGCCGCGCCGCGCCGCGGGGCCAGCGCGTCCAGCTCGTCCAGAAACACTATGCAGGGCGACGACGCGCGAGCCGACTCGAATACTGAAACAAAACTGATATTTATTATATCCTCTTTTGTCAATTATGGCACAGAATAAACTAGTGCATCTGTGAGCTGCACGGATTTAGAGTTAATAAACTGGATCGAGTACATTGACCAAAAAGTGTGTCCACATGAGAAGTCAAACTAGAGCCCTGCATCTCGTTCTAATTAGGGTGACCATAAGACATCTGTATGTGGCATATTAGGATAACATGAAATATATCAGTAGGGTGTGTCATTTTCTAAATAAAGTGAAATTTTAAGTAGTCGGGTTAATGGTTGGTGTAAAAATGTCCAAAAATTGCGTTACATAATACTTGAACGCTCCCTTAGCACTCACTCATGGTATGTTCATAAAGGTAGGCTTCCCTTTTGTCCACTTCAGCTTTTTTTAAGTGTAAGCGTCATTGAAGATCTGTTTAGCAAATATGACGTTTTTTTTTAAAGTTGGTGCCTTTTTTCTATTGACGGAAATGTGTCCTACCTATAAAGAATCGATTGCATATATATAAACAGTTTGACACACCTTTTCCGTAACAAAATATTATGTATAAATGAGAGTCTGTAATGTTTTAAGGAGTTAAGCACTTTGGTGTTTAATTTTGGCAATTGAAGGGATGTTTACAAAAACAACATAACTGACTACACTGGTTGACACCTGAAACGATTAACATGTTCTTAAAAAAAATGACAACCGCTCTAAGCAGTTATGTTGTTTTTGTAAACATCCCTTCAATTAGGTATTCTATAACAAATCTTAAATTAAACATGCCGAAATAAAGACATACCTATTAAGTTAAACTTACTTTTACATTACCTACGTTAATAATAAGAATTCTGTGAGACCGATTCACAACGTGCCGACATCATAGTCACCCTAATGAGTTTGACAATGTTGTCTTGTATTTTTATAGTAAAATGTAATAATTGTGGCTTTCTTGTGAAACAATATTCCACAATTAGCAATTATTTCACTCCAACAACCTTTAACACAACATTTCTTCACAATTTTTAAGAAATTTCGCATTCACGTGTTTTGAAGAAATGTCATCAAGTTGGGGATACCAATTAATATTTAAAGTTACTACAAATCCTACCATACTAAAATTTAGGTTTTTTTTGCTGTGTATGCGCTTGGTTTAATCAGTTAATAATATTGGCATCATAATTATTTACAAATTACTTAAAATATATCAGAATTGTAATCTGAATATAGCACTAAAATTGTATAAGAAGGTAATTAAATTCAGTAGTTTAATGATATAATTTCTACCACAATGGTATCTTTTTAACATTGGCAACATGTGCGAGTGAGACACAGGGCTCGGGTTTTTCTATCTCAAGTGGACCGTTTTCTCTAGTCTGGTACGAACAACTTTCTGTCTCGGTGATAAGGTTCAAATTAGTATGACAAAAAAAGTGACAACTCGCTCCAGTTTAAAAAATATAACTTCATGGTGAGCTGTAGACCTCGCGAGCAGAGCTTAAAACTGAATAAATGTAGGGCAAAAATATTTATTACTTATAAAATATAGGTATAGTACATGTAATATAAACAAAAAATTAAAAACTACATAAAGCTACAAACGAAAATTAAACGAATACGCTTAACCCGCGCTTGATAAATAAAAAATACGAAATTTTTCATTTTTTCAAAATAAAAAACAACTATACGAAATTTAAGTATAAAAAAAATACAAAAAGTTATGTAGCAGTATATAATTACTGGGGATGGAACCAGGGACCTGCCGATGCAAACAAAAAAAGCGAACGTTTGCAAAATACGCCATTATTGTTCTTACTAAAGCTGACGAAATTTAGCTACTCATTCTCAAGTAAAAAATAAAAATCTAAATACCGCCAAAACCAGCGATACAAATTTTCTGAATTTTTGGCCATTTAATCTATAAACCAGGGATGTTGCGAAGTATAAACATATCTCAAAAAGAAAAAACTCTTATGATACCGATACGACTATTTGTTTAGGCGGGAGCTATCACGACTCCGCCATTTTGAAAAATTTCCAAAAACCGGATCGACAAAAAAAAATTATTTAGTCATAGAATTCGGTCACAAAATTTGACGAAAATTGGTTAAGAATTGCGACCTGTAGAGGAGAACATCCGGACATACAAAAGCAAAATGCCCGAGTCAAAACGTAGACCTTCGCTACGCTTCGGTCAATAATAATACTAGGTACAGAAGACTCACTCTCTAACAAAACGCGTCTGTTACGATCAGCACAGATATGGCCGCTAGGTGGCGACGGCGCCACGCGCGGCTTATGGTTAGCCACCAAAATTGGTGTGGAACAGATGTACTTTTAACTACCTGTAGCAAAGCGACGAAATCGCGGAGTGAGCCACGCCTGATTATGGTTAGAAATTAAAGAGCGCGCCATTTACTAGTAGCAAAGAGTATAATTTTACAGTATCAAGTTTACACGATTCAATCAATGAACCTTTGCTAGTAAGTAGTTAAGTACTAAGTATAATTTATAGATGGTCAAGCAAATCTTGTCAGCAGAAAAAGGCGCGAAATTCAAATTTTCTATGGGACGATATCCCTTCGCGCTTACATTTTTCAAATTTGCCGCCTTTTTCTACTGACAAGATCTGCTTGACCATCTATATTTACCTTTTCTAACATTCTCTTCAGACTGGCCAATATACATATTTAGTAGCTCTGGCCCTTTCACGCTGAGAAAGCTAACGTTGAGTTCCGTGCTCACCGCCTTGGCGACCAGTGTTTTGCCGCATCCCGGGGGCCCATATAGTAAAATACCTAAAAGTATTCTTAAAATTAGAAAAATAATTACAGGTAACGTAAGAAACAATGACAAGGAATAGAAAAACACACAAAGTATCATGTAGGTTTTATTACCGTTTGGGGTAACTTGATTGTCATACGTTAAACACTGTATGGCGTAAATCGCCATCTAATTCAGCACTGTACCACATTGTATCACTTTGTCTTTTTAGTCTATGATAAATTGATAATACTAACCTGAACGCTTGAGACTAGAGTTTTTAAATAAGTGTGGATATTTGATTGGGAACTCGATGGTTTTCAAAAGTTCTTTCTTCAATTTATCAAGTCCACCTATATCTTCCCAGTGAACCTTTGGTATTTTAGGAGCATCTAGATGTTGACTTTGAAGACTTCTTATTGATTCTAAAAGAAACAATGGTCAGAATAGAATAAGTTACAACATTTAAAGCCTATATTCAATGCTTTTAACAATAACCACTTGTTAATTTGTTGGTGTAAAATAAAATTGTATACCTACATATTTTGTATTTATATGTAACCAGAATAACTAGTAAGTAGTTACATACCTAAAGCACAGTTAAAATCATCTTCCTGGAGTAAATGTAAATTTGGATCCTCACAAGGCAAATGTATGTAGCTGTTATGCTGCTTCAAATAAGATTCTCGCATCGCAAAATGCACCAGTGTGTCAATATCACCACATAAAAATGTTTCAGTCTTTGCTGCAACTCTTTGTAAAATATCTTTTGTATGTTTGCTGAGTGCACCTTCCTCATCGAAAATTATACTATCGGTTACATTTTTGTGTCCATCAATATTCAATTGCATTGCAGAAGTATACCATACAAGCATTTCATATCTTTGCTGGGCATTTAATCTAGAAAGTTGGAACTTTTCTAAGAATATCCTAAGTATGTTTGGTTTTAGTTCCACTTTTTCTGTGACTGCTATAAAAAGTATGGGGTGCTTAGTGTAGTTTTGGTATAGGTCTATTATTGTGTTCATGAAATATTCCATCACTCTGCAGTCTTCATTATTTTCAGGGTCTACTGCAAACACCTGTAAAATAAACTTTCAAATTAAGATACAATTATTTTGTGCCTACATACTACTATTGGTAACTTTTGAAGTACGCCTAAATATTGCAATTTAATGACAATTAATGTATTATATTATGTACAGTCAAAGAAATTAATTTCCTATCCGTTTTTTACTTTGTCATAGTGACAATAGTATGAGGTCTCTAGTGACTTTCATATTGACTGACACTGTACAAGGTACGAAATGGGTCAGAAATTAAATTCTTTGACTGTACTTATGTTACGTATCGGCGAGGGTGAGCTCTGGTAATTAAAGGGCAATTATTTTTTACTACATTTTACCGGTTAATTACCTCAAAATTATCTAACAGCACCATGCAAGGAGCAGCTGCTTTTGCTTTCTGCACGGTGGAGTTGATCTTGCTCTCGGTCTGCTTGGCTGTGGAGCTCTGCAGGCTGTTGCAGTCAATCGGTAAGCAGCTCAAACCTAAACAAATGTGAGTTGTTTTGTATGTAGTATGTACCTATTTATTCATTTTCAAAAGTAACCATGAAAAATTATTTACATTCAGAAAATATTTTTGAATACATGTTAAAAAATAATTGGTAATGAAATATCTTACCATTATATCGGGCCAATGCTTTAACAAGTTGGTGTCTGCCTGACCCGGTAGGCCCTGACACTAGCAGCATTGGCAAAATTGGACTTGACAAATAAGAAGACAGGTCACCTGCAAAATTAAATCTTTATTTTTAAACTCTGTAAGTTATTGTAAAAACAAAATATTGAAAATAATCGGGTTATACCCACTAGTTACCACCAAGTTGTTACCAGTGGTATTTAACTCTAACAAAATTTTGGTGGTAACTACTGGGAATTATTTTTCCCACCAGTGGTAAAAGGTGGGAAAAAAATTCCCAGTAGTTACCACTGGTAACAACTTGGTGGTAACTAGTGGGAATAACCCAAATAATCTTTATATGCCTTACCTATCTCTCCTGTTACAAATGGACTAATTGCATCTTGAATTTGCTCAAACTTATGCCTTAACCCCGTAGGACAAGACTGTAATATTTGCAAGTTATTGTTCCCAGTTACCTGGGATTTGAAGAACTCGTCTTGTGGTTTTAAAGCATGAATGTTTTCACCCAAATTTAGATGTGTCACTCCCTTGACAATGAAAAATGTCTGTATCACTTTTGAATTGTATTTAACTTCTAAGTCCTTCCTGCCATCTATTTTACTACATTTGAAGTAAAGTTTTCCCACAGCTTGTACCAGATCAAGGTACTTGTAGTGATATTTGGATGTGACCTCCGGTTTCAGCTCAATGCTGAATATGTCATTTAAACTCACTAATTTAGGTAATTCAAAATGATTACTCAAAACTACTTTGACAAAGTCGTTGGACAGATCATAGTCATTTACAACAAGACTGACTTCAGCAGTCTCTGCAATACTAGGTGCATGCTCCAATGATGGTATAGTATGAAACGAAATGCTAATATCTCTACAGTGTAGTAATCCAAATGATGACAAAATATTATACATTTCATTTTCTGATGTTAAGGCAATATCTTTTTGTACTAAGGTTGAGCCCACAACTGGAACTATTCTAATATGGTCAAGGCTGGCTGATCTATCGTCCATCCATAACTTCTTATGTAGTTCAGAAGTTAAGAAGTTTAAATTGTATTTAATCAATACATTATCTTTGTCAATATTGTTTTGTTTGCCTTTGTATTTCGATTTAATATCAGGGGTTAATTTCAGTGCAAGCCATAGGACACCATCGTCGATATAGAACAGATTTTCAGCACTGAATTGTAAAAAATCTTCCTTTGATATAAACACACATTTATGTTGTAACACGGGTAAATTCTCTTCTGCACATTCCTTCAAAAGGTGCCACCGAACGTGCGCAGGAATGGTCCTCAACTGAAACATATCTATGTCTTTTTTATCTAAGACTCTTCTTTGATAAGAGAGCCTAAACTTCACTGCCAAAAACACGAGGAATGTGTAGTAATTGTACTTTGGGTAGATCAGTTTTAGGCAAAACTTGATGATCCATAGTTGAACAGTAATGCGTTCATTCATAATTAACAAAAAGAACAAAAATAAACAATAATCGTAAGATTTTCAAGTCATCAAATACTTTTCTGATTTCTGATAACTGATAACAATACATACACAATCACAATGTTACAAATGTCAAAGTCAAGTCACTGTCAAAAGCTCACAAAACCATAGATATATAGCCAAGCTGTTCCACACATTTATAAAACCACCGGATTTTTTGTGTGTAAATATTTTATTGTACATTTACAGAAAAAATAAAAGAAATGTAGATACGAAATCACGAAGTTTTCTGATAATAAATTTTCAATTCATTTATTTCAAGAAAGTTACCTTTCATGTTTCATAATATTATTACCGGTTTTTGTAAGCCCTCACGGAACCCAATATTGTAGCAACACTAAACGTCGTCCATCTTTCTTTCCGGTTTTCAAGATGGTGAGTATTTCATGAGAGCGTTAAATAATTGTGAATTAAAATATTCAATACTTAAACTTTATCAAAACTCAGTGTTTAAACGTGAAAACCAAGTTAAAGTACCGATTCTATAAATAGTTTCAGTTGTATATTTACTACGTAAGTTTTTGCAAGTGAACCTCGTGGCGATGTCGCTTGTCAACAATATTTTTGTGATTTTAGCCGCCCAAGAAGGACGCGAAATCCTCGGCCAAGCAGCCGCAAAAGACACAGAAGAAGAAGGAGGGGTCTGGTGGCGGCAAAGCCAAGAAGAAGGTAAGGAACTTGTTGGTGTTGTAAAGTGAGGTTATGTCGATGTCACTTCTTGATGTTCGAGATTTTTGACAAACTTTTGGTACAGTAATAAAAGTTGTACGTTGTACAGTTATAAAACTTTAAATAGAAGGACCAGATGATTAAAAATTTACGCTTGAATTTTCGTGAGAGTAAAATCTGATATATTGAGGCTGATGGTACTTCAAGTATAATTATGGCCAAAGCCTCCTTGTCATGTACACGTTACTTATACCGTTTTTGTGATTTGCAGAAGTGGTCCAAAGGAAAAGTCCGTGACAAGTTGAACAACCAGGTTCTGTTCGACAAGGCCACCTACGACAAACTGTACAAGGAAGTACCCCAGTACAAGCTGATCACACCCGCCGTGGTCTCAGAAAGGCTAAAGGTTCGCGGCTCCCTCGCCAGGCGCGCGCTCGTTGAGCTTAGGGAAAAAGGTAACAATGCACTTATTAGACAAATTAAAAGCAGGTCCATGTGCTTAGGAACCTTTATAGACATAGAAGGGGCCTTCGACAGGACTAGGTTCAGCAGCATTGCAGCAGCACTGGTAAGACATGGAGCGAATACAGTTATGACCCAGTGGATAAACAACATGTTGAGCCAGAGGGTCATAAAACTTGGGACAGGCGAGACACAGCAGGCATCAGTGGCAAAGGGATGCCCCCAAGGGGGCGTTCTATCGCCACTTCTATGGAACCTAGTAGTGAACGACCTAATCACGGCACTAAACAACAATCACTACTACACAATCGGCTATGCTGACGATATAGTGATACTAACGAGCGGCAACCACACAGGTACGGTATGCGACGTTACCCGCTCTGCACTAGCCATCGTGGAACGCTGGTGCATCAACAACGAACTCACAGTCAATCCCCACAAGACGGAGCTGGTAATGTTCACCAACAAACGCAATTTGGGAAACTACCGACTTCCCAAACTGTTCAATACAGAACTCCAACTATCTGCAGAGGTTAAGTATTTAGGGGTAATACTTGACAACAAGCTAAATTGGAGTAATCACTTAAATGGCAAAATTGACAAAGCTACAGTCGCGTTCTGGCAATGTCGTAGAATGGTGGGTAGAACCTGGGGATTAACTCCCAGGCTAACTCTATGGCTTTACCAGGCAGTTATAAGACCAATAATAAGCTACGGAGCGATAGTATGGTGGCCACGCACCAAACTATCCACAGTTGAGGCTAAACTACAACGACTCCAGAGGCTGGCCTGTATGGCGACAACGGGCTGCATGAGGACAACACCAACCGCGGCCCTGGAAGCCTTACTGGGCCTGCCGCCGCTGCACCTCTTTATACAACAGGAAGCGCTAGCTGCGGCGGTACGTCTTAAAAAATCTAATCTCTGGAGACCGCCTAGGGTGCCACACACCGAAATCCTCTACGAGGCCATAGGTAGGGAACCGCTCATAGAAGCGGTGACTGACAGGATACCCAAGCAGTTCGTCTTCGACAAGAAATACAAAATACAATTACATGAAGAACCCCATGAAGGACTCAACCCAAGGGAGCTGAGAATCTTCACGGACGGATCAAAGACAAGGTCAGGCACTGGCGCTGGGGTTTTCTCAGAGGACCTAAACATACACATCTCAACACCACTTGGTGCCCATAACACAGTCTTCCAGGCGGAATGTATGGGCATCATAATGGCAGCACACGCAATCGTCTCAAGGGAAGTATTGGACTACCCCATCCGCATACTCTCTGATAGTCGATCAGTACTGCAAGCTCTACAAAGTTATACTCTCACTTCAGGGCTAATTTACGAATGCCACAAAGCTCTGTCAGAGGTATGTACCACCAATGGCGTAACTCTGCAGTGGATCAAAGGACACAGCAACTCACGAGGTAACGATGCAGCCGACATCCTGGCGAGAGGTGGCTCGGAACTGAAGGTGGCAGGACCTGAGCCAATTATACCTCTGCCATTTGCCTGGCTCCGGAACATGCTGCGTCATAACACCAAGGTAAAACACCAACAATACTGGTCTAACCTAGGCACCTGCAGGCAGGCGAAGGAAGCCCTCCCGACACTCAACCCCAATCTGTCACGGAGGCTGCGACAGCTGAAGAGACCACAGCTCCGGCTTATAGCTGGGGCCATAACCGGCCACGCCTCATTTAACAAACACCTACTAACCCTACGTGTTACAGATAGCCCCCTCTGCAGGGCGTGCATGGAGGCAGAGGAGACAGCCGCCCACGTCATTCTCGAATGCCCAGGGGTGGCAGAATACCGGGCACAACACCTCGGCTCACCGGGGTCGCTCCCAGAAGTCGTCGGCAACGTCAAGGGTCTGCTAGGCTTCCTGGTAGAGCTGGGTTGGCAGGAATAGGCCGCCAACCCATCACGCAAAATAGGCGCAATAATATGACGTCGAGTTGCGGAAACCAAGCCCGCGAATACCTATAACCTATAACCTATAGACAATTTAATCCACAATCTAGAGTTTTCACTGAAGACCAGCGTCAAGGTATTCATACGGTACCTTGACACCAAACTGAGTGGAAACCTTTTCAGTGATCTTTTAAACCGTTTTTGTATTAGCATCCTGTTTTGTTGTATAAGCATCCTGCATAAATTTTATTCTATTCATTAGAATTCTATTTATTTTATTCTATTCTGACCATTAGGTCAGAAAAATTTATTGGAAAAATAGTTCAAAAAGGGGAAACAACATAAGCAAAATTATATTTAAATTCAAAAGAACACCATGCCAATCATAGACTTACAATATTATTCTTTGAATTGACTTACTAATGTTTCTTGCCACCTAGAAGTAAATGTTCTCAACTTGTTCAATTCTTTGTTATTACTGAGATTCTCTGTCATAGAGGAAGGAAGTCCTATCCATGTTACACATGGAGTTCAAGCAGTGCAACAAACTCCTTAACGTTAACATGTTTATAATGTAATCATATCTCTTTAATAATGTAATCGGACCTTTTTACCAAACTTAATAGTTGCGGTCTAAGTTTTGTTGGGTATAATATATCTGACACTGTAAGATTATCATAAAGCCAAGAATATCAAATTGATTTTGTCTTAAAATATAAAGAAAATAATGTAATTTATGGAAATATTTTGTGATGATCATTTCTACTGGAAAATCCATGACAGTCAAAAACTGATATATTGAGTCTGATATTTTTTCAGCTCACAAACCTCAACCTAAGTGCTTGTTACATATGTTTCACAAACCATTTTTGTTGTTCCAGGTTTAATCAAGCAGGTAGTCCAACACCACGGACAGGTGATCTACACTCGCGCGACAAAGGGTGATGATCCAGTTGCGTAAAATTATGGATAAGGTTACAAAATAAAAAAAAAACAAATATGGTCGTTTTAATTTGTATTCCTTCTCAGTTTTCGTGACAATCAAACTTAAATATGAGACTGAAGACTTGAATATGAATAATGACATATTAGAGAAGATTGTTAGGACTTCTTTACACTTCCAGTAAGTGCTCACCAATCCGCTACAAAGAATCCAACTCTTATGTCTGATTGTAGCAAACTTGTACACTATTAACCTTACCGATTCATACAGAGCTTCCATTTAAAAGATTCATACAAAATTAATGCCTGGCTTATAAGGTACTGTTCAAAAACAGGGTTAATTTAGTATATTTCTCACTCAACAAAAAAATTTTCGTGATGGTAAATGCCGTTTTAATAGTTGTAATGGCAAATACCATGTTAGATCGAAATATAAAACTTTGCTATCTAAGATGATAACTATGGTCGGCACGAATGTTTGTGTTTGTCGTCTAGGTCGCTAATCGTAAACCTCGCACGAGGGTACATATCCCTGAGCTGGTCCTTGAAGCTTGCCGCCTGCTCATCACTCCCCGTCTCGACCACCACATTGGCCTGTAAAAGCAAAGAAAATATTAGCGTTTAGCTGACTCACCTAGTGCCAGAACGGTAGGTATTCTGTTCATAGGAAACAATTAAGGAAATCCGGCAGCTGCTGAGAGTTCGACAAGGAGTGTTTTTTTTATGATATAGGAGGAAAACTAAACAGACGAATATCTTTAACCTTTTGGACGCCAATGACCGATATATCCGCACCGTAGGTTCAACGCCAAAGACCGATTAATCGGTCACAGACCACAGAGCAACATAGACCTACGTGCATTTTTTTTTTTTTTTTTTTTTTTTTTTTTTTTCTCCTGGCTTACTCCCTGCAATTTTGCCCAGGGTGAATTTGCCAATGTCGGTGTTGACTTTCACACGTGAGGAGAATGTTCGGTATAATAATTTTGTATTTTTGGAAGGATGTAGTTGGGAAACCCTAAAAACAAATAATTGTTATGAACATCACAGACAAACACATGACGAATACAAAAATTAGCAAAAAAGCGGGAAGCGGGTGACAGAACGTTAGTAGTGCCAACATGAAGGAAGTGGAAGAGAAGAATACTTTATATATATAATATAGATAAAGATATAGAGTATAAATTGACATGAATTAAACGAGTTAAATTAGAAAAGATAAGACGTTATTTAGAGTTTAATGTTATTCGTTTGTAAATATTTAATTAGGATAGAAGTTAGCTTAGTATCCATGTGACAAAGTAGCGAGCTAAAGCATATAGGTCGTGGAACATTTTCGGGTAATACATCGTACAGCGAGTAGCTACATTTTGAACAAGCAAAGAAGATGTGGTCCAAGTTGCCCTCATCCAACCCACATTCACACATTGAATTCGCACGGACACCAATCATAGCCAGAAATAACGGGGTACATACTTTGCCTAAGCGTAAGCGACAAATGGTGGATATTACCCATTTCGGAGAAGTACGGAATCGATAGAACCACGGTTTTCGAGTAATTCGAGGTTGTATACAGCCATAATGTTTACCGGTCTCTAATCTAGAGGTATCCCATTGTTCCTGCCATGAATCAAACATATCAGATAGTGCACAACTCAACAGGTCAGTACTGTAAATTTCCTGTTTTATTGATCCAATCTCAATCGCCTGTTTTGCCCATATATCAGCCATCTCATTACCTCTAATACCACAGTGGCTTGGAACCCATCCGAGAACAATATGTAGGCCCCTCAGTTCACACCTACGTAGCACAGCCTTAATTTCAAGGATCAATGGAAATTTTGCTTTAAATTTGAATTGATTGCCTACAATTGCCTGCAGGCAACTCCTGCTGTCAGAGAAGATAATTGTTTTTTTAATGTTATGTGTGTCTGCATATTTTACCGCCTCAAGAATAGCAACTGCCTCACCGGTGAAAATGGATGCTTGAGGAGGACATTTAAATGGGAGGGCAATATTGTACCGAGGAATCCACACCGCTGCTCCCACGCATCTTGTAGGATCCACCTTAGATGCATCAGTAAAAACCGGTAAGTATTCTTGCCATTTTTCCAAAAATTTATTGAGTTTGTTGTTTGCCCCTGTATCATTTTTGAAAATTCCTATATCTAATATAACTTTTGGTGAGTATATTAAGGTCTCAAACGCCACTTCAAATAAAGGGTTAGTACCAGATTGGTATACACTGGGGTGAATATTAATTAATTTTGAAAAAGAAATTACTATTCTGGGAAAGGCTTTATATGTCCAATATCGGTTTTCAGTGACCTCCAGTGCCAGTGCTCGCAAGCGTGGAAGCAGCAAGTGGTTGTTATAAGAGCTGGCTTTAATCAAGAACCTGTCGGCGAGGTATTGTCTGCGTAGAGATAACGGCGGTTCAACACCTTCCACCTGCATGCCATTTTTGGGAGAAGGAAGCATAGCACCTAGTATGATCCTTAAACATTTAGCCTGTATAAGGTCTAATTTATCTAGGCCATCCTTATTACAGGGTTCCATTAAAAATGACCCATAGTCCATATGGCTGCGTATGATGGCATTATATAGTAGCTTCTGGCAATAAGGATGGGAGCCCCACCAGACACCTGACAACGCTCGCAGAATATTAATATTTTTCTCACATTTACCCAGTACATATTTGTGGTGTGAGGTGCCAGACATTTTGTGGTCTAATATAACACCTAGAAATTTTACTGACTCTTTACTTGGAATCACAACACCACCATAACGGACATCTGCGGCAGGCATGATCCTTCTGCGACTGAAAGTCACTACACAACTTTTTGTTGGTGATAGGGTCAAACCATGTTCATCAAGCCAATCCTTGAGGTAACCCAAAGCTGTATTTAGACTAGCAGTGGCTTTGTCCATTGACTTTGCTGAGGTGTATAAGACTAGATCATCAGCATACTGCAAGATATTACAGAAGGATAGGACAGATTGCTCCAAGTCGTAGGTGTAGATACTGTAAAGTAGGGGGCTGAGCACCGATCCTTGCGGAAGACCACGCCACAAAGTTCGAGGAGGGTAATAAGAATTACCATTCCTAATTTTAATTGACCTACCCATGAACAATTTGGTGACAATATGTACAATCTTCGCGGGAATGCTCAGATGTAGCATTTTTGCCCTGAGCACCGGAAGAAGGACATTGTCGTAGGCCGCAGAGATATCTAGAAAACATCCCAGCAGATATTCGTTTTTTGAAAGGGTAAGTCGGATATCAGTTGCTAAAATATTTAAACTGTCCATTGTACTACGGCCCTTTCGGAAGCCAAACTGCGTGTCAGCCAGGATACCTTTGTTTTCCACAAACCACTCCAATCTATTTTTAACCAGATGCTCTAATATCTTTCCCATTGTCGCGGAAAGAGCAATCGGGCGATATGAGCTAGACTCGTCTGGGTTTTTAGACGGTTTTAGGATTGGGATAATAACTTGGGTCTTCCAGTCAACTGGAATCTCTCCCGTGTCAAAGGCGTGGTTTAGAATACCAAGCAGATACTCTTGTGAATA
Source organism: Cydia amplana (assembly GCF_948474715.1). Taxonomy (NCBI): domain Eukaryota; kingdom Metazoa; phylum Arthropoda; class Insecta; order Lepidoptera; family Tortricidae; genus Cydia; species Cydia amplana. Next base: position 9,241,561 of record NC_086085.1, read on the forward strand.
TGAATTTAGCTTAGACAGGAAACAGTATGGTATGCCATCCTCTCCAGGTGTAGTATTTCTCAATCCACTAAGCACTAGACTGAGCACTGAATATGAGAAAGGCATGTCCAGGGAGCTCAAGGTGCCTGACAGCGGGGGAAGTAACAAGCAGGATGCTTCAGGAGCAGTTGGCGGGGCAAGTCTATCTGCAAAGTCTGATAGCCAAGGAGCATCTGTGGTGGGCATAGACTCTGGATGAAATGAACCCCTGAACCTCTTTATGTTCCGCCATATCAGTGATGGAGGGGTTCTAGGAGATAAGCTCTCGCAGAATCCCTTCCATCCCCTCTTTTTAGCCTTTGCTAGGAAGCGCTTTGTACGTGCCGAGATTTTTTTAAAAGAAATGTAGTCATCCAAATTTCCGGAATTGTTGAAAGCCTTTTCAGCGGCATCTCTTTCCTTAACGGCTACCGTACAGTCCGCGTTCCACCACGGGGGAGATGGGATTTTAAGTCTAGCAGGTTTCTTTTTTGGTATAAATTTATCGGCGGACTCTATTAACACATTTTTAAATTTTAAATATTTTTCAACTTGACCCATTTCGCTCGTGTCCCATTCTTTCATATTTTCCTCTATAAATAATGCATAATTGGGCCAGTCTGCTGATTGAATTTTGTGTTTTAAAAGAGGTTCAGGGGAGGGAGTTGGGAGAATAGAAGAAGGCTTCGTGATAATAATTGGGAAATGGTCACTGCCAAACGACTGGCGTAATACCCTCCAGGATAATAAAGAAGACAAACTAGGAGAACAAACAGATAGATCGAGAACTGACTGGGGGTTCTGACCTGGGTATACCCGATGCGTGGGAGTACCGTCATTAATAACTCCCACATTGATTTCATCGAATAAATCCAACAGGGCAGATGAAAACGCATCCGAATGGTATGACCCCCATGACATATTGTGACAATTAAAGTCCCCTAAAATTATAAGAGGAGGTGGAGCCGATTTGAGAATAGAATTTAATTCATTTATATCAACTACTTCAGTATGGGGAATATATATAGAGATGAAATTAATGCCCATAACCTTACTACGTGCATATGCATAAAGTTAAATTTCAGTTTTGACACTTCGGTGACGTGGCGTCAGCGTGACAGCTTTTGTGTGTGACACGGCGTGGAAAAGGTAAAGTTACGAACCGATGGGTAGTGCTCGTGCTATTTTTTTTTGCGTAAGCTGAATGTCTATTCACATAATAAGATGCGTCAAATAGTTTGGTTGTAGATATTGAAAAAAAAAACAACGGGTTGCATTCCGAGAGTGCCGGCAGAAGTGAAAACTCAATCACTTGCAAAATGTCTGCAGCACTATGTATAATTGAGGTTAACGCCATCTATCGTTGTTTCGTCGCATTACTTGAAACCCCTAAGCACATCACTGTTAGTACTTGAGTTATTACCAGTTAGAGCGGAACTCACTAGTCTGTTCGGAAAGAGAAGAGTCGTGGAATGTATCGGGCCCCATACATTCCACGATTCTTCTCTTTCCGCACAAACTAGATGGCATTTAAATCAATAAAGAAAAACTCAATGACATTGAAGTAACAGTTTTTCGATCAGGTCACGTGTCCGTCTTACGTTTTACGGTCACGTGACACCTGTTACGAGTAACATTTTTTCCCCATCACAAAAAGTGCACAGCGCCGCTAAAGAAGTATTCACTTCAAAAATTAAACGTACCCAAGTAGCTCCAACATCACAATACACGGGCATCTGATCAGTGACTATGCTTTTCAGCACTACGTTCTGTTCCGATACAACTTTCGCGAGGTTCGCCAGACCGTTCCTATGGTCGGGCACGGGGATGCAGAAGCGAAGGAGCCGTCCGCTGGCGCCCAGACCCCGCTGGATGTTGCGCGACAGACGGCCGCAGTCTATGTTGCCGCCGCTTATCAGGCACACGGCTCTAGAACATTTGTTTGTGTTAAAATTGTAAAACACAAGCGAACGCGAGTGTTTTACGTCTACACGTGTTGGGGATTCACGTTCATTGTTCGTCACAGTAGGTATATCATATTTACAAAGTTTATCAGGGCGAGGAGGCAACTCTAGCTAGCGTTTCTAATATTCGTTGTCTGTCACTGTATAAAATACAAAGTGGTTCATCAATAAACCAAGTTCCTTGACTACCTATCCCGCCTTCATGTCCTTACCGGCCACCTCAGTACACCAGCGGCCTCAACCCACAACCAAGCAGGACCCCACACTTATGGCACATTTTCACATTTGTGGTAGGTACCTACTTTCTGTAAGAAACATTTTCATGTTCTATATGACCTCTAATCTCTCTAAAGAGCCTCTACGTATTGGATCTATATCCACGCAAGCCTATCAAAAGACTGGGATTTATAGGCCAGTGAAATCCAAAATAGAGAAACAAAATAACTTGGTAATAAATGGGCACTCGACATGCACATCCATCATCCAATATTATTAGGTAGGTACCAAACCCTTTAAGACTAGGTGGGAACAATATACCGTTTCCCTCTCAGTTCCGGCACTAGCCCCTGCATGACGGCGGCCACGGCACAGACTCCAGCACCGTCCGCCACGAGCCGCTCGCGCTCCAGCACGCTCACCATGGCTTGTGCGATCGACGACTCTTCTACTACCAGCTACAACGCATTAAAAGCTATTTAATTCGAAACTTACTACAATAGATTAGAAGGTCTGAATACACACATTTTTATGCAAATACCTACACAAAAAGAGTCAAATTGAACAGTCGCATTAGATTCGCAGGACCTACCTATTGATGGCAGCTATACACGAAGATGAATGCCGATTGATGCCCAGGAATTTTGGCGACATGTACTTGCTGCTTCAATCGAGTACACGTGTAACATCTATTACAACTCATAGATAGGTACTAGAGTGATTAGCAAACATTTTGGTCCTTCGAGCCGGATCGAATAATTACTACATAGTATAAAACAAAGTCGCTTCCCGCTGTCTGTCTGTATGTTTAGATCTTTAAAACTGCGCAACGGATTTTGATGCGGTTAATAGATAGAGTGATTCAAGAGGAAGGTTTATGTATAATTTGTTAACCCGTACGAAGCCGGGGCGGGTCGTGTATTATAAAGTAAATTGAGTAATGTCCTAACCATTCTATCAAGTTTGCCCCTGATCGTGGCAAAGGCGTTAGCACCCACAGAGGATGCGTTAAGCCCCTCGGCTAGATTGGATACGACCGGCACATTCGTCGGCTTCCCAGCCTGCAGCGCCTTCATCATCTTCGGAACTTTTGCGCATTCCGCTCCCTTAACATAATACAAAATTTGATTAATCTAATGGTGATTTATACTCATTCCGTAGATACCTACCTACTAAAATGTCATGTGGCTCATTGAAAGTGGTCTAATTTGCACTATTGCCGTTGAACCTAAAGTCACCTAATGTAAAAAGGCCTTAAATACAAGAGCGCGACTACTCGTACTCGCAATAAGTTACTGCTGCTGTTGATTACGCTGCAGTGATTTTGATTTTACAGGGTTCATCGCAGCCTGCCTTCCCTTGCCAAATATTTATTCGTGAAAGTAATGCGGTAATAAGTCGGTATCTCACATAAACAAGGCAGGAGCACTTGAGCTTCTTGCAAGCAACGAGCACAGCGGCGAGAAGTCCACCGCTCGCCACGGGCACGATCACCGCGTCCAGTTCCGGAAGCTGCGTAACTATCTCCACACCCACTGTGCCCAGTCCTGCCATTACGGCGGGGTCGTCTGATCTGCAATGCCGTTGGTTATTCTTTGATGATTTAGTTTTCAAAGCGCAAATTGCTAAGATTAGTAGTACAGGCGTCATTGCGCTTAGATACCTACGTCATCCAAGTAATGGAATAACTAGGCGCCTAGAGTTAACAATAATGAATGATAACTACTACAGGTATGTTCGGTATTAGTTTTATTAGTGTAATTAATTAATAAAATTTAAATGAGCAATAAGTGCCTAATAGGTATAAGGTAGGTAGAAAAATTCAAAAAGATACTACCTAATAGGTTACTTACTTTTAGGTGTTTAAAGAATCGACGCGATGATTTCCTAGTAGAATAGAAGGTAGCTGAGCTTTTTGACTAAATCTAGTTTATGCATTCTATTTTTTATCTAGTACAAATCAGCTTGAAGCAGCCAAGCCTTCAACCAGTCCGTAGATAACCTTGAAAACTTCTTACCAACAGCCTCAGTTAAACGGTAGACTTATAATATGAATGAACCTCATTATTAGCCGGTGGCTCTCTTCAGCCACTTTTTGTGCGTAGTTGGTCGCGTCTTGGACATTTTCTCCGTACATGACCACGTCTGCGCCGAGCTCCGAGCAGCGGTGCACTAGCGCCAGCGGCGTGCGCTCCGGGAGGACCACCATCACCTTTTGCATGCACATAAGTGATTAAATTTATATTTCATTATATATTTAAAAATATACGTATATGATATTTTTTAGAGAGGTTAATAAGGGCACTGTTAATGTCATCTCGTTTTGTGTGGTGTGGAACAACACAGCGGATGTCATTCCAGATCTAGAGCAGAGCCCGACTGGGGAGGTACCTCCACCTTAGAGAAAACCGCAGCCAAAATAACACTACAACACTATACCCTACTCAGTGTATTGTGTTCCTGCCACTGAGGAAGGTTGCTACTTTTGCCAGAGCTCAACGCTCAACATGGCAACGCGCATGTAACACCTCTGGAGCTACACGCGTCCATAGCCTACAGAGACTGCTTACCATCAGGCGGCCCGTATGCTTGTTTGCCACCGACGAAGTATTAAAAAAAAGATATCGAACCTTAAGTCCTAAAGAAGGAGCGATTAATTCACCTCTTTAGGTGATCTTTAATATAAGATGTTTACCGAAACACCGAGTGCCCTGCCATGGTAGGCGGCTGCCAGAGCCATGCTGCCGTTCGAAGGCACGACAACTCCTTGTTTGGCCGCGTTCTCCGAACAGCAGAAGGCGTTGCGGACACCGCGCTCTGCGACACTGTTACCAATACTTTAGTAAGTAAAAGTAACAAAAATAAAATCTTTATTTCTTAAAAATTCATTTTCAGAATTTCCACACGGACTCCCAACAGGATATACCAAATACCAATGATCTGGTCAATGAGCTCATGTAACTGTTAGATGAGAGCAGTGCGTAACACAGTCGTTGTGGAGGAGGTCAGGATGTCTATGATGTTGAGCAGTCAACTGATGAAAGTTAGTGTCAAGGTAACTTGCCTTCCAGTATATTGCAGATTTTCACATTTCAAGTAAATATTGTAATCCATGTATTTACTTATTTTTGCTTCCTGTAAAATTATATGTATAACATGTTTATATTATTATAGTGAATATTTCAGATGTTTAGAGTCTACAGATTTTTTTACAGTACTTACACAAAGCGGGGTATGTATAACACTCCCTTCTATGTTTTCTATTGCCTGTTTTATATCATTGAAATTTAATACATGTGGCTGTTCCATTTTTTCATAGTCCTCCTAAAATGTTCATAAGTAAGAAGAATTAATTAGTAATTCAAGCATGTCTATATGGTAAACACCTAACTGGTGTTTACCATATAGACATGCTTGCTGGGCACAGGCCTCCTCTCATGCGCGAGAGGGCTTGGGCTATAGTCCCCATGCTAGCCCAATGCGGATTGGGGACTTCACACATACACCTTTGAATTTCTTCGCAGATGTATGCAGGTTTCCTCACAATGTTTTCCTTCACGGAACACCTACCTACATATATTGCCGGCATCCTGCTGGTCAACGGAAGAGACTGCAAGACTATATAAGTGCCTATGCCTTAACATTACCATTACCAAGTAAGTTATCAATGGCCTGCTACTCATACTACTATAATACTATTCACATAACTATACCATTGTTTATGTTCTGCTGTTTTAATTTAACATGAACACTGTAAATTTAGATTATGATTATTTTGCTTACAAAGTGATAGCTGATAGGATGAACATTATGTCAGTGTGACATATTACATCATAAATAATAATAGAGTAATGGTAAACTAGTAAATACTATGTACATTGTACATGTCACCATCTTTTGAAGAATAATTTCTCAAAAGCAATTTCCATTGTATCCTCTCAAGTGAAGCAAAACAACAAATGGAAATACAAATTGATCTTATTTAATTGTTCTCCTTCAATAAACAAGTCAACACATTCACAACTGATTATCATAAAACAAGTTTCTGATGTTACACATACTGTACTGGTAATTAAATGTTTCGGTTGCATAAAAGAACATGTAACACTCAAGTTGGACATTCACCAATAAAGTATTGTAGTGAAAGTGTCTGAACAGTGAACAAAATGAAGAAATATTTAAGAAGTAATACACCGCCTAAAGAAGATGTATGTATTAAAGAAACCTGAAAGTTTATACAAATAGTAGTGTGTTAGGGAAATGAAACTGTAAAATTTACTTGTTTTTTTAATACTAGAAATTGATAAATTCAATTAATTAATTAATAGCTAAGGCATCATTCTGTGCTTCTTGTGCCAACTGCATTTGAAGATTTAATAGTTTGTTCTTTAACACCACAATCCCCATTAGGACAATATTTTCCGGCTTCAGTGCTCCCGATGACTCAACATTGTAGAAAAATTTGTTGGGTTTAGCTTCCCAGTTGAACTCTGCTTCATACTGGTCCTCGTCCAACTCGGTGTGCTCACTTTTCGGCCACTCGTCCGGCTTGGGGAACAGGGTGTGTCTCATGATATTGTCAGGGTCATATTCGAAACAGACGCCTGCTGTTGGGTTCCACTTTGCATGCTCCTTCCCAAATCCTTTCTTGGCATATGCTCGTAACTTTAATTCCTGTCCTTTTCGTAACTTTATAATCAATATTTCATCAGCCTCACCATAGTCTGCCTGGTCCTCGTCACGGTGACGTGAAGTCACGGGCACCACCCGCGGGTCGCTGGACTTCAAGTCTGCTGTGGTCACATGTCGCGTTTGGTCATCCGTGCACTTTACGTCTAACGTAAATTCAACACTACACTCTGAGCAGAAATCGGCACACATACAATCTCTGGAGTACCGAATTTTGTCGACGACGTCATCAGATATTAGAGGTATGAGTCCCACGCGATGTGCGAGAAACTCATCACTAAGTACAGTGGAGTTAGCTTCTAATTGGACCCAGTCGATGGCCATCGTCGGCGTTTCTGCAATAAATACACGCCGCATACTATTGGCGACACTCAGCTCGGTATCCTCGACAACGAATTTAACATTATCGTCTGTTAGTTCCGTGATATGCACTGATGGCTGGTTGGCGTACGGCATTGTAGCTTATATTTTATTCTTCTAAAATGTAAACGGGGTTGTTTTTGATCTCGGTAATTAAAATGCGAATACAAACGTTACAACACAACACAACACGATAATCAACGATTTGACTTGAGTGAATGAAATGAATGAATTATTAATTCTGCTGTCATTAAATGTCAACCAACAAGAAGCACGCTAGCTCTAGATTCCAGCTTTTTCGCCAAATATATGATAAAGGCAGTAACAGATGGGCGCCCGCAACCTTGGTCCCAACCCAAAGGCCCGATTAGCACGAGCGCTTTTTCAACACGCGTTAAAAAAGCGTTTGGATAACTGACAAACCAATTTGTCAGTCAGTAAGAACCAGGAAAACTATACTCATCCTTTTCTTTTGGGTGCTAGTACCAGTGTAAGAAAAAGATAGTATGATTCTTTCTGTCTATGTTTGAAATGAAACAATCCTATAACAAACTATATTGTTCCGGTCAACACGCAGATAAATAAATATAGCTTGGTAAGCAAATCTTGTTAGTAAAAAAAGGCGCGAAATTCAAATTTTCTATGGGACGATATTCCTTCGCGCCTACATTTTTAAGTTGCCGCCTTTTTCTTCTGACAAGATCTGCTTGACCAAGTATAATAAGGTTTTACGGCAATGTACATACGGCGCCCGGCGGACCACCTCACATACAACAGGGTGAACAGGGCCTTGCCGACTTGCCTCGACTCGTCAAAACCACAGACATATCTCTAACTAGACTGCGAACTCGTACCCAAGCACAGACTTGTCATTTTCTAATTCTATGTAGTTACCCAAGAGAAAATGACAGTTCGGTTGCCCAATCTTCCCAATCGAACTATCACTAAGCTATAAATGTAGGTAATGATTAGTAACCATATGTGCAATGATCAGTAACTATTGGGCAATTATACTAAACCGATCTATATGATTGTGTCTAAGTAAGAATACCAAGAGAAGAGGTAGGCTACCAGAAAAAGGAGACCGAAAGAATGGTGGCCAATCAGTAAGCCCACACAGATGCGCGAGGATTGTAATTAATTTACATTAGAGTAAAATTAGCGAGATGTTGCATCCATCGAGTCGGACGCGCAATGCTTTGAAGCGTTAACGACGAGTAACACTGCCTGTGCAATAATATTAGGCGTCATTGCAGTGTACATAAATCATGTAATATGTATAATAAAGTTAATTACGATACAAGTGCGATAAGTAGCAAATTTTGCAACGAGTGGCGATTGACCGAATGGAGTGTATTAAATCGACACCAGTTTAAATTACCTATTTGCACGTGTATCGTACCTACAACGTTTTACAGTACCTACATATAATCGCTCTTTAAATTTTCGACATACTTAGGCACGTAAAGTTCTAATTACCGCACTAGGGCGTTAAAGTAGCACCATACGTCGATTTCATCATTCATTGTATAACCATCATGAGCATTTGCTATTGTATTGTACAGTCAGCAGCAGAGAGAAGTTGCTAAGCGGGCCAGGGTGTTCAAAACTATCTTGACGCGACTTTATTGTTAAGAGAATAACAGCGCGTCAAGGTAAATTTGAACACCTCGCTCGCCCGCTTAGCAACTTCTGCTGCTGACTGTACCTACTTTACTCTGTACGTGAGTATTATATTCTTTGCTCTGTACGTTATCCTGCAATGCCGGTTAACGGTGCCGTATATTTCCACTTGTGAGAATAGTCAATTGTCAACTGAATTTTAATACACTTTTTGAGAATCCCTCACTTTCTAATCTAAACGTAAGTCTGCACTCTCTTGGCAAAATAGAACCCATTGCCGTCATGCAAGCACCATGTCAAATGGTTTCATACCTACGAGTGGGATTCATTTTAGTTCAAAATCCATCCTTTCCGAGCATAGGTAACAAATCCTGCTTCATGAATAAAATTACAGAGTAGGTCCTGTACCTAATCTTTTAACAAATTGCGCGCTTCCTTGGAGCATTGAAGCAAAACACCATGTAGGTATCAGTTCCATTATAAACTATGTTGCTATCGATGAATTACACAACAATATAAACTTAACCGATATCAGTCATTTGTGTAAAAACGTTATAAGGAAGCAGTCTATTTTACTGAGTTTAAAGAAAAAATATATATAAATGGAACGCTACATGTACAGTGATGTTGAACACCTCGGCGAAGATCTTGATTGTTTACTCCAAGTTAATAAGGAGGTAGACATAATATATTATTAATTTATGAGTGTCTTGGTAACGTGTTTCTTCCAGTCACCTTTAACCCTCTAATTACGATGCCTCGTTCTGATAAGAACGTACGATTGCGTTCATTCCTTTACTTTAAGCCACCGGATGAGGGCACACTCTACCGTAAAATTGTTTATATTGTAGTTAAGTTAAATACTAAGCGACCATGGTTTTACAGCCGGTGGAATTCGACCCGATGTGCGACAAGGAGAATCCTCATAAGATTTCCTTTGAAGACGTCTCAGCGGCTGCCTTTAGGATACAAAGTGGGATTATAAAAACGCCATGCGTGGTAAGTTATAAGTTTTCAATTTTTCTATAACTGGAAGCTGGAAGTGTCTAAGTGATTTCATTCAAGACTTAATTATAATGTTAGAAATATTATAAAAAAAACAGTCTCGGGCGAGAATCGCCTTGCAACTCCTGGCGGCCTAGCCAAGGTGACAATCGCTATCGCTTCGCCATCGAATCTCTTTGTGTCTCTCTATCACTCTTCCATATTAGTGTGATAGTGACAGTTGCGTTTCGTTCGCTACGTAGCGTTAGCGAATGGCATGTTGTCTACGGGGCCTGGATCAAGGCCTACCGCGAACCACGTTCGACGTGTTGCCTCTCTGTCGCACTTGTAAATTCGTACGTAAGTGTGACAGGGAGGCAACACGTCGAACGTGGTTCGCGGTAGGCCCTCAGTCCGCCGCTCTATTTGTGTCGCGAGTTCGTGTCTCGCTCGAGGCAATTACCTAACAATTTTTTTTCTTTTAACATTGCGACTTCTAAGGCGTCTCTGCTTAGTACAAAAATTAAGTTTTTATTTTTCAATCGTGTTTCAGAAATCTCACATGTCCTTAGAATATGGAATGGATATTTACCTGAAAAATGACTTTCTTCAGCACACAGGAAGGTTTGTTTAAAAGTACATTTCATTAACATCCTAAATTTTTATTTAGAAAGATTTTGTAAAAGTGCGCCACTTCGTAATAAAGTTTCCGTTAGGTACATTAAAACTATGAAAAGTTTTATATGTTTAAATCTATATATATAAATGCAAGTGTCCTGACTGACTGACTGACTGACTGATTCATCAACGCAGAGCCGAAACTACAAAAGATAGAAAGTTGAAATTTGCACCCTAGGTTGCATTTATAAAGTGTACAAGAGATAAGAAGCGATTTTGAAAAATTCAACCCCTAAGGGGGTTAAAAAGGGGATGAAAGGTTGTATGGGGTACAAGTTTTATTTTAAGCTAGGAATTTGAGACTTTGTAAAAATGTATTATATTAAAAAACAAGAAAACTAATTTCAGCGTTTTCAAAAATTCATCCCGCAAGGTGGTTAAAAAGGGGTTGAAAGTTTGTATGGAGATCAAATATTTTTGTGAGCGTGGGACTTGAAACTTTGTATATGGGGATATTATTATAAGACAGGAAAAGTAATTTCAGCGTTTTTGAAAATTCATCCTCTAACAGGGTTAAAAAGGGGTTGAAAGTTTGAATCCATTACAAATGCTTTGAAACTTCTTAGAAAGGCATAATAGCCGATTACAAAATAAAGTAATTACGACGTTTTTGAAAATTCAACCCCTAAGGGGGTTAAAAAGGGGATGAAAGTTCGTCTTGGGGTGCAAATTTCATTTTAAGCTAGGAACTTGAAACTTTTCAAAAAGATATTAAATTTAAATACAAGAAAACTAATTTCAGCGTTTTTGAAAATTCATCCCCCAAGGTGGTGAAAAAAGGGTTTAAAGTTTGTATGGATATCAAACATATTTTCGAGCGCGGGACTTGAATCTTTGTACAAGGGCATGTTATAAGAAGACAAGAAAAGTAATTTCAGCGTTTTTAAAATTTCATCCCTTAAAATGGGGTAAAAGGGGGTTGAAAGTTTGTATGGAGATCAAAAATTTTTTCGAGTGCGGTACTTGAATCTTTGTATAAAGGCATATTATTAGAATACAAGAAAATTAATTTCAGCGTTTTTGAAAATTTATCTCTGGAGGTGGTGAAAAAGGGGTTGAAACTTTGTATGGAGAACAAACATTTTTGTGAGTGCGGGGCTTGAATCTTTGTACAAAAGCATATTATTAGAATACAAGAAAAGTAATTTCAGCGTTTTATAAAAATAATCCTATAAAAGGGTTAAAAAGGGTTGGAAAATTTGTATGGGGTTCAAATTTTATTTTAAGCTAGGAACTTGAAACTTCCTATAAAGGTATTTATAGGAAAAGGTATATATAATAAAGGTATTTAATTAAAAGTGAAGAAAACTAATTTCAGCGTTTTTGAAAATTCATCTCTCAAGGTGGTGAAAAAGGGGTTGAAAGTTTGTATGGAGATCAAACATTTTTGTGAGTGCGGGTCATGAGTCTTTGTACGAAAGCATATTATTAGAATACAAGTAAAGTAATTCCAGCGTTAAAAGGGTTAAAAAGGGGTTGAAAGTTTGTATGGCGTTCAAATTTAATTTTTAGCCAGGAACTTGAAACTTCGTAAAAATGTATTTTATTAAAAGAGAAGAAAACTCATTTCAGCGTTTTTGAAAATTCATCCCTCAAGGTGGTGAAAAAGGGTTGAAAGTATGCATCGGGCGCGATTTTTTTTTAATAGTGGACTTGAAAATCTTTTAAGTGCCACGCAAGAGGGATTCTATCGAGATTTTTTTTTTCAGTTAGGGGTTTGAAACTTCATGAGTAGTTCGTGACAGACAAATCTCATGCTTTGTATAATAATTAACAAATTATTAACAGTCCCTACTGCTATCTTCTTTAGGTGGTCGCCGACATCCGTTAGGGCATGGCAATTAAAGAAGAAGAAGACTACTATATTTTGCCGCATTAATGCTCTATGCTCATGTAGAATATATTACCACCAACATACAAATCCACGCGGACGAAGTCGCTGGCAACAGCTAGTAATTAATAAAAATACGAGACCTTTATTTTAATTTCGTTTTGTATCAGCTTTAAAGAGCGGGGAGCTCGCAACGCGTTGGTCCTCCTTCCCTCTGAAGCGAGGCAGCGCGGAGTGATCTCCGCATCACTTGGCAACCACTCGCAAGCCCTCAGTTACCACGCGAACCTCCTTAACATCCCCGCCACAGTCGTCATGCCGAACGTGGCGCCCATTATGAAGATACAGAAATGCCGCTCGTTCGGGGCTAACGTAGTGATACATGGACATGATATGAGGGAAGCGAAGCATCAAGCTATGGTGTTGGCTAAGGAGAGGAACCTCACTTACATCAATGGGTAAGTGGATGCATTTTAGACAACTTTAGGGATTTGTCATTCATAATGACGGCTAACCAACATTTTATATATGTTTACAGTATACTTACAGAATTAGTAATAGTGTTCCTTCAGTCTACATCGCCTGGGGCGGTATTTAATTATATTATCTACCTATCACAACAACAATGATCCGATCTCATTGGCATGTCAGATATCATATCTCAAAGCCAATTAACGTTGTCTGTTAGTACAAAACGCCCATCTGACTATCAGTTGCCCTTTTATCTTTGCAATAAAGGCTTGATATTACAACTACGTAATACTATAACAATAACCTCTCCGGCGGTCTAATTATTAATGTAGGTACTAGAAAATCGATACCAGTTTACTTCAGATCGAAAATGAGTTAGGAATATATCTGATATCCAGATACGATCACCCCCACATCATGGCTGGACAAGGAACTGTGGGCCTGGAGATAGTGGAGCAGGTGCCTGACGTGGACGCTGTGTTGGTACCCGTGGGAGGCGGCGGGCTGCTGGCAGGCACAGCTACTGCCATCAAACATCTGAAGCCTCACGTTCTTATTTACGTGAGTATTATACCACGGGCACATAACCACCAAGACTTTTAGGTACCTATATATGCAGCTAGTTATACGCTAGCTGGTTATAGGGTTCTCCTTCTTATATCGGTATAGATAGTTGACAACGACTTGATATAGTTTAAAATCAAGTCGTCGTTGTATGCAAAACACTTTGTTTAATTCAACGATAGCTTCTAATCTGCTAATCATGTCACGCTGCACGTTTCATCGTCCGTTGTCACTGTTTTCGAGATAAAAGGTTAGCAAACATATACAAAATATCCGGATCGGTCAGTATTGATAAAGCTAGAAACACAAACATTTAATTATGCATGTAATTAGTTGCTGTGATATATTCTTATTTCGCAATATATAGTAATATTACAAAGCATATATTGTAATGTTTGGTTGGGTTCATGATTTTTTAACGGTTATTTTTCACAGGGCGTGGAATCGGAAAAGTGCGCGAGTATGACCGAGGCGTTAAACAACGGACAACCGGAGAATGTACACATCCGCTCGACGCTGGCCGACGGTCTCGCCGTACCCACCGTCGGCTACAACGCTTACCACACTTCCAAGTCGCTGGTCGACAGAGTGGTAAGTACGTAGAAATCCGTAACTTATTTGAGTATTTCAGTCACGCACAACCTGAGCCTGTTGTTTTGACGCAAGAATAGCCCAGTAAGTCTTGCCTAATTTTAATTTAAGCGCTAATTACATTTACACGGTCGCCGGCCACTTTTTGTAGGAAAGCCGGTCGACCTCCGTACAAAAATTGCTCGTTGACCGTGTAGATTAGATATAACTTATTACTAATAAGCGCTCTTACCTGGTAGTAACGGTCAATGGAATTATATTTAATTACATAACATCTGATTAACATGAGTTAATCCTAAATCTTAGTGGTTTACACCGTAGCTCGTAGCATCACTTTTTCCCTAGACGCACACGGTGAAAGGGGAATAAATACATTTACAAAATTTTTTGATGGCGCCCCTGTTCACCAAAATACATAAATGTGCCCACAAAAGTGACCCAACCTACCAAAGTGTACCCACGAAAGTGACCCATCCGTCCGAATAGTGACTCGTTTTCTCTACATGTGTCGACAGCCGCATTCGATGATTCGAAGGATGGCAGATAGTTTAAACATTTTAAACAAACTGAAGAATAAAAATGATTTGGTAATTGGCAGATATCCCTGCCTGAGGACTGGATCGCACGCGCCATCTTGCTCCTTGTGGAGCAGGAGAAGTTCGTGGTGGAAGGCGGCGGCGCGGTCGGTATCGCGGCCATCATGGCCGGCCTGGTGCCCGAGCTCGCCGGGAAAAAGTCAGTATAAAAATATGTACTATAAGTCAGCATTTCCCAAACTATGGATCGCGACCCATCTGGTGGGTCGCGAGCGAATATTTAGTGGGCCCTGAAAGTACCACGGAATTTTGAGTGTGACCGATATTGTATGTCTCCTTTTTGGGACGGCCAAGAGGTGGGTCCCGAATTTGGCAGTTTTTGTTAGGTGTGTCGGAGCCCAGTCAACTTTGGGAACCACTCATATAAGTATATAATGCCAGCAATTTTTACAATAGAGGCAAAATTTAAGACTGATTTGTAAGAGGTTGATAAGGGGTTAGACACGGCTACGTTAGTGTCAAATAGATTTGTGATGACGACAGTAAGTACATTGTGATGTGTGATGACGACAGTCCCTTAGGGGAAGTAAGTGCGCAAGGGGAAGTAAGAACTTTTGTCTCAGGTGAAGCCGTCAAGCCGCTTGGCACGACTGTACCTATAAGCTTGTAAATTGATAAGCTAAGCACGAACAACATAATTAAACTTCTGAAAGGAAAACATGTCTTATCTAAATTACCTTCAGTCAAAGTCTGAACTACCTAGCTCCAAAGGGCAATGTATACAAATTTAATGTTACTTTACTTATTTACACTAAGTAATATATTGGGTACCTGCCTATTTACTTAGTACAAGTTTTGTAACATTTTAGGTACAGTTACCTGCAATAATGTTACACGACGAAGGCCGCAAAAATATCTAGAACACTATCTTATTTGTAGATCCATAAGAGCGTGTCACATATTTTTGCGGCCATTGAAAAATAACATATTATTGCAGGTAACTACAACTACATGGCGAATTCAATTCACCGAAACCGTGTTAATTTAAACGAGTCCCTATTCAAATCATGTCACTCTTTCTAAAGTGATAACACTCGTGTATAATCATAAAAGGCGCTCATTGCTCAGCTATCGAACGAGCACACAGTTTAATTAGATAAATAAGCACGCCATACTCATCTACATTAGCGAGTATCGTGATCTCAATACAAGCGGTACAAGCCGGCACAGTCTTACTCAACTTTTGATAATAAAGTGGAAATTTGTAAAGATATAAATGTATCTTTGAAGGGCGACATTGTTCAAAAGAGACAATGGATAATTTCTAAAAGCTTAAGTGCTTATCGTATCGGGAATAAAATGAAATTATTGATTGCCTATCAGGGTTCCTTTCTTTAGAGAAAAGATTATTTGGATTATTTGAAATAAATTAATATCGATGCTCAAATGTTCATCATTCTGAATAGGCACATCATTTTAACGTGCAAAATGCGACTCCTCTATAAATATTAAAACAATGGAAATAATACATTAAGAGTTAGAGACTACAACTCCTCTTTAGGTTTTTCCTTACTTATCTACGAGAAGATGAATTTCATACTTCGAGGGACTATCTGTGGGCACACTGTCTATTATGAAACCTACCGCCTAAACCTGGCATAAATATTGTTCGAAAACGAAAACCTCCACAGGCTCCACAATCCTTCTGTATTTTTTTAGTCGCAATTTTTTCTCGACAGAGTGGTTTGCATCTTATCCGGGGGCAACATCGACACCACAATCTTAGGCCGATGCCTGGAGCGAGGCCTGGCAGCGGAGTCCCGCCTGGTCAAGTTCAAGGTCACGGTTAGCGACCGGCCTGGGGGCATCGCCGAGCTGTGCAAGGTCATATCCTCGACTGGCGTCTCTATTAAGGACATCATGCAGGAGAGGGCGTGGGTGTGCGGGGACATCTTTAGTGTGAGAGTGAGTATACTTTGTTTAGATTTTTTTGTGTTTAGTTTGTGTAAATGACTATTATAAATAGGGGTCGGCAAACCGCGGCACGCGAGCCGCATGCGGCTCTTTGGAGGTACGATTGCTTCAAGGGACCAAAAACGTCACATGTAATAGAGTTCTTAGACCACTGAAAACAAACTGCCTTTGCCTCGTCTTCTTCACAAAAGTTTGCCGACCCCTGGACTAACATAAGATAACCTTATTCGTAACGCTACGTCTTACGTAGGCGAACAACGCGCGAACGCCGCGCGGCCGCCGCGCCGCTTCGCGTCTAAATCGCTCACGTACGAGTAGGACATACCTATACGTATCAACGGTTTGTTTCATCCTCGCCGCGCCGCGCCGCGTTCGCGCGTTGTCCGCCTACGTAAGCCGTAGCGTAAGACGTAACGGTAGCTCTTTTAAGGGGACGATATTGGCCTGTCAGTTAGAACAAAAAGTTGACAGCTCCGAACAACTGACAGGGCGATACCGTCCGGCGGCGGCGGACTGGCAATCAGTGGGCCCCTTTAGAGTAGAGTCTACAGTGGTTCCTAACCTGGGGGTAATTACCCCCGTGGGGGTAAAACTGGTATTTTACGGGGGTAATAAGCTAACCAAATATAACAATACAACAAACATATACGTTTTATTTTTTTATTACCATTGGGAGGAGGGATAAAATCAGGTTCCCTAGTTAGTAATAGGGGTGACCGGACTGAAAAGGTTAGGAACCAACTGGAGTAGACGTATAGGACAATTAGAGCATGACTAAGCGAGTATAAAGTAGGTATTGGGTAATTATAATTATGTGAATAACTAAATAATAAATTAGGTACGGTACACATGCTTACAACCAATCACAAGCATTAAATTAGCGAATTGACTTTAAACGTATTTTTAATCTTATCATTCCACTCGTGCGACTTAATAGTCTTGATGAACCATAGGTTGTATAAATATTATTGAAGAACTCTCAAGTCGTGTTATTATTTTACACTACATTAATAGTTATTGTTATTACTGTAAGGGGGCAAAGTGGTTTTGTAATTCCTTGTGCTATTATTAAATATTTATATATCATTCAAAATTATCACTTAAAAATCGATCTAGCTAGGTCTTATCTCTGGGAAAACGTGCTACACAGATCCGTAAACTGAGCACTGAAAGTGCTAATTAATAAGTTTTTTTTTTAATTTCAGGTAAAAGTAGTTTGCGAGACTCGAGGCCCCGAGCACACGGACGAGCTGCGCAGTCTGATCGCGCGCACCTACCGCGAATGGGTGTTCACGCGCGAGGCTGGGGACTACTGCCATACGCCGCTCAAGAATTACGACTCCCTTGACAACGTCTCGCACTAATTTACGAGGCAAGGGAGAATGGAGCAATAGGGTATTTGACAATTTTTTAAGAATGGTATAAGTCGATCAGGTTTGTTTTGAGGATCAAATGTCTGTATGAGACCCATTGTCTTAAAGCAATACAAAAGTCACAAATGATGGTCAAAGTCTGGCACCCGCACTTTACCGACGAAACCGAGCGCGGATTCGATGTCTGTGGACGAAACGCTTCATAGAAAATGGCAATACATCGTGACGTCACCATGTAACGTTCCGTTTCAATGTATGGAAAACAGGGAAATTGCGATTTTGTCGGTGAAATATTGCGTTTATGTATATGGTTGCAATACAATATTTTTCTTCATAAAATGTAAAGAATTGAATGGTATCATTATTTTTTTCCTATTTGGAATTTTTTTTTTACTTTTATGTTTATGACTTGTATTTTTTTTTTATTCCCGATATATTTTTAAAATGTCCAATGTATTATGATAAATTGCTCATTTTCTATCTATTTAACTAGATTTAGTTATAAAATTCAACATGTGTCAAATACCCTATTGTGACTTCTCTATAGGCAAAAAAGAGATTATATATTTATCGGAGTACTCGGGCGAGCTGCGCAGTCTAATCGCGCGCACCTACCCCGAATGGGTGTACACGGGCGAGACTGAAGACCAATATTTGCAATTAGTTAGCCATTATACCGCTCAAGAATTACGACTTCATTGACAACGTCTCGCATTTACATTCACACTAATTGATCCCGTGGAGTAGTCTCATTTCTTTAGGCACTTGGCTCGCATTTATTGGGGCCATGTCTAGGTCTTATCAACAATCGAATAATCATATCAAAACTATAACAAATTGTGCTATTAGAATCGGCCTCCTTATATTTATGCCCCGAAAATTATTCGTTATCTGTCAAAAAAACTTAAAAAATAAGCATGAACGTTTCGGTGCGCTGGAGTGCTACAATACAATGGCTACGAGTGCTACGCCGTAACCCGTAGCATATTTTTCTCTTACGTAGGGAACCTTTTCTTTCGTAGACGTATACCACACGGCATATGTGTTTAGGGTGCGGTCACACATATCGAGATTCGGCGAATATTCGTGATGTTGTCTCTCGCCGAATCCCTGCATGTCTGGCCGCAGCATTAAGTATGTGCATTAAAAGTGAACGGTATAAATTATGTTTAACTCATTAATTGTATAATTAATTTAAGTGTTAAGTTTAATATAAGTTTCTGCAATCATGATGATGATGATGATGTCTGTGATATGATCAAATAAATCTGTATTGAAATCGTAATACGTATTTTTTTAAAGAAATCGAATACAGTCGTCTAAGATAAATTTGCACCCATTTGGTATACGACGGAGTCACCTAAGCCATATTGCATCTACGCACACCACACGCTTCCGGTATGTATATATATATTATTATACTCTTTGGTCCCAACTTTGTCCTCTTGAAATGCAGGTAAGATTTAGACTTCTCCTTAACCTAATGCCTTATCCAAAGAGAATTACATCACTAGGTTCTACATGTCTAGAAGTTTAGAAGCTTTTCTATTTGTCAAAGAGCTACAGAAAAAAAATCTGTCAAACATGAAGTGTGTCATATATGAGTAAAGCAAAAGCCATTCTAACAAAAAAAAAAAAGGTGATGAAAATCTACAAAATTCTTTGTTTTGTATAAATATTCTTTAACATGTCTTCGTAAAATAAATTGTAAAAAAAATACCAAAATGGCAAACGTAAGTATTTGGGGAGCACTTTTAAATACTTTGTATTAGTAAATTTAAATGAATCGTATTTATAGTGGGCTGAGATCGTTCACATGGCAAATGAGTACAATGCATCAGACTTAGAGGATTTTTTGCATGCAACAAATGCAGTGATATACTGTGCAATGTGCATCTAAGCAGAGAGAGCGTTAGAATCAAACATAAAGTGCTTGTGTCATGATTAAACTAGGTACTTAGAGTCTACAACAACATCTTTATTTAAGCAGGATTTATCTCCTGTCACTATTATTTAAGGAGGATTTTTGCCAATCATCCATTTTTCACACTACATAGGATGACTGGTCATTGCTCAATACTCCAATGTGTAAGTACCTACCTAAGTTATAAAAACTGGAGTGCGTTTTTCTTTCTTAGAACGTAGAATTCGACGAGTGGTGTGACCCGGCGAATCCTCGCAAAATTAAGGCTGAAGACATCATGGCAGCCGCAAGACGCATCGTTGGATCCGTCCTGAAAACTCCTTGTTCGGTAATTTCCCAAAAACTATTGTCTCTAATAGCAAACAAAAGTTGGGAGGGCTTAATAGGCCAGTAGAAAGGCAAATTTTTCTTTACTATTACAGAATCTTTCGCTTACTCGCTCGGAACTTCAGAATCAAAATGTGCATCAAAAACTAACTTTGCTCTCTTATTGCATGCATAATTTAGTTAATGCCTTCTTATTAGAGGAGTTAAATAGTTATTTACGATACACGTGCGGAAAAGAGGAAATTCGAAACGTGTGGTGATAAATTAAAACACGACCGAAGGGAGTGTTTTAATTCGCCACCAGTTGCGGATTACCTATTCGCACGCGTATCGTACAACGTTTTACAGTACATATGCCCCTTTAAATATTTGACATAGCAACGAAAAATGCTTATTTACGCACTAAGTGCGGGAAAGTAGCACCATATGTAGGTACTGTAAAAGTAATTATCACATCACATTGCACTTTTTCTCTTTGCAGAAGGCAAACATGGGCGAGCGACTAGGCTTAGAAATGTATTTGAAACAAGAATTCTTGCAATATACTGGAAGGTACATCACTAGATTTAAGTCCGATTTTTATAGAATGGTGTAGTAATGCCTACTTAGGTACACTACTTTACGAGTTAGAATAAAACCGTCCACCTCTTACATTTTTCCCACAGCTTCCTGTAGCCCGCAGTATTAAAAATAAAACAAATTTTCTCTTACTAGCAATGTTTGCTTGGAAGAGACTGCGATGTGTTTTTATCTTGGTTTTGGTTCATTTTTTAGTTTCAAGGAGCGCGGTGCGCGCAACGCTCTGATGAATCTGACAGATGATCAGAAGAAAAACGGCGTGATCGCAGCGAGTACCGGAAACCACGGGCTGGCATTGAGCTGGCATTCTACCAACCTCGGTATCCCCTGCATCATCGTAATGCCAAAAAACGCCGCCATTGTCAAACGGGCTAAGTGCGAGACGTACGGTGCCAAGGTCCTCCTTCACGGAGGCAACATTGGAGAGGCGAAACATTTTGCTATGGGAATTTCTAAGGAGAAGCATATGATGTATATTAACGGGTAAGAACAAAGTGCCATCTTTACTTACTTCCAATTCTGTGGACTGGAATAACCCTTTATTACGACGCTATTGGCAATTTCGTATCAGACTGAGACTCGAATACCAAAGAAAATGTACATTTTTTTTTTATAAATTCTCGTTTAAGATGGTTAAATAACCAAATCAAAGTTGATACGCTTTCAAGATATTTTTTTTTGCATACATAGGTGATGTTAGAGGAATTCCTACCTCCGTGGAACGCCATAGCGCGCGCGATCTAGCATTTTATATTAATTAGTGCTCTCACAGTGCTCTGTTGAAATGAATGAAATTGTATTTATATCGGAGAGACGTGTACATATTAACTTAACATATTAACATTCAGTTACGATCACCCGAACATAGTAGAAGGACAGGGTACTATCGGGCTGGAGATTATAGAGCAAGTTCCCGAGATAGAAGCGATCCTCGTGCCCGTGGGCGGCGGGAGCTTGTGCGCCGGCATCGCCACCGCTGCCAAACACCTCAAACCTGACGTTGAGATATATGTAAGTGTAAGCCCCTCGTCGGCATTATAAACCCTTTTCCAGACCTGAAATTACAGTACATTGTCGAACGCCTGATACGCGTGGCCAGGCGTGGCTCACTCCGCGATTTCGTCGCTTTGCAGGTAGCTAAAAGTACATCCGCGTTCCACACCAATTTTGGGGAAAGCCATAGGACGCGCGTGGCGCTGTCGCCACCTAGCGGCTATATCTGTGCTGATCGTAACAGACGCGTTTTGTTAGAGAGTGAGTCTTCTGTACCTATTAGTACCTACTATTATTTATTCTGTGGTAATGTGTAATATACACTCACTCATCACATCTTCGTGGAGAAAACCAAACGCACTGCACACCTTCGTATTAGAAATAGTTTGTATCCCATTCGCCATTTTGTCCATTTTCCTCAAGACTCACGTGCATTCTTTAATAAAAAGAGATCTTTTTGTGCTTAAATATAAACATAATATTAATGGTTGCTGTAATTTTACAGGGTATTTGCACTGACAAATGTACCTCAATGGTCGAGTCGTTAAAAAATAACGAAAGAACTGCCGTGCCCATAGATTCAACTATCGCCGACGGTCTGGGTGTACCTCTCATCGGAGTTAATACATTCCACAGTTTAAAAGGTCTACTCGATAAAATGGTAATTAATATTATAGCAGAATTTTAACTTTTACTCATTTTTATAAAATATACTTAGGTATCGACTTAGGTGCAAACCTCCAATCCAGTCACAAGCAAAGTGCTATTTCTTCCGATTAAAGTCAATGTCATTTATCATTATCAAGCAGATTAAATTTGTTTTTAACTCATTTTTTTTATAAAAAGGTCGTAGTAAAAGAGGATTGGGTAGCTCGAGCCATCATGCACATCGTAGAGGAAGAGAGGTAAGTAAATGCCCTCGTTATGTTCAGTTTACTAGTTAGAGTAGTTTAGCCACGCGGAAAGTGCAGAGAGAGGCGGAATACCTAATCCTGTAAAAGTTCGTCTGCTTCGAGCACATGCAGGCCTCCTTAAAATTGCAGTATTATACTAGGCTTATCGCAACCATCCACTGGTAGCTCTAGATTAACAACATAAGTCTAGACGTGTATCAGTACGTCTCACGGTCTCACGAGCAAGGGTATCAAATATCAAGGATTAAGGATTTTCTCAATGTAAATTTTCCAGCACACATTTCTTTGCTTGTAGTATTTTGAGGTTTGATTAATTGTTCCCCTGTATAATACATAATTCCAGGTTCGTAGTGGAAGGAGCTGGTGCCGTGGCCATTGCCGCTATAATGGCGGGCCTCTTTCCCAATCTCAAAGGAAAAAAGTTAGTGCTAAGCAAATTTTCTTGATAACGTTAAAAAAAGAAAATGGAAAATATATAAGAGACGTTTTAATAAACAGGATGTCGATTCAAATGTAACTATTTGTTATGGTTTTGATACTAGTTCGGCAGTCGTCTTAGTGATTCGCGCATCTCACGTACAATTTTCACTTCATTTCGCATACAGCATGATCAGCATGAGCAATATTCAAGGTCGTATCAAAATAAAACCGTAACAAGTTGTTAAATCCGAATCGGGCTCCAGGTTAAGAAATGTAAAATTTACTGTACGTATTCGCAATCGATGAGACTAAATTGTTTACAGGGTATGCTGCATTTTATCGGGAGGCAACATCGACACGTCTATCCTGGCGCGCGCACTGGAGCGCGGCATGGCTGCCGAAGGTCGACTGGTCAAAATGAAGGTTTCTACACATAAAATAGAAATAGAGTCTGTTGGGAAAAAGAAGAATCGTGGAATGTAATTGGCCCCATACATTCCATACGACTCTTCTCTTTCCGCACAGACTCTACCTACTAAACAACAGTGTCAGTGGGGTTTAAATAGTTTCCCTTTAATTTGTCTTTGTCATAGTCAGTAGTAGCGTAGAAGTAGAATGCTACAAGAGCAGTTTGAATAGATCAGTTGGTTGCCCCCAGGTGACGGTGAGCGATCGACCGGGCGGCTTGGCGGAGCTGTGCCAGTTGATGACATCGATAGGAGTCACTGTGCGAGACTGTGTGCCTGAGCGTGCTTGGGTCAAGGGAGATGTGTTCAGCGTTACGGTATCAGTTGTTTTGCATATTCTATAATTCAATAAACAATAGTTGAGAAGCATAGCGTAGCTGTGCAGCTAATGGGAAAAGTTAGGGATCGAATGCTGAAGTGACTATGCCTTATAGAACCTAACTTAGATTTTATAGGCACAAAATTTTGAATGCTTTTATTTTCGAGTAACTATTGTAGTAGTGATAAGATTTACTTTGTCACGGTCAAAAGCGTTTTGCTACAAGTTTTCTATTAGAATTGATTTCTCAAACGCGTCTGCGTTCGTAGGTACTAGGTCCTGCGTAGGTAGGTAAGTACGATTGTTAAATCGTAGGTAACGAAAAGCCTATTTGCCTTGCATACACTAGAGTGTTAACCTGTTAACCGACACCCTCACTACCCCTCAGGTAGCTTTTAAACCTTTTTAAAACTTATTTCAGGTGAAACTTGTAGTAGAAACAAGAGGGTGGGACCACACAAAAGAGCTTATTGAAGCTACCAAAAAGAACTATAAGGAATACTACTTCCACGAAATGAATCAGTCGGACAAGCCAGCCGGCTCACGTCGCGGGCCCTGCCTCGCGCCGCACCCCGTTTGTATGCAGAAGTAATCTGATGGAATTTCAAAAAAAGAACGACGATATAGCTGAAATTAAACTTCCCACTCAGTGGCATAATAAGGCCTTCCTATTAATTACCAAACTACGACGATGTATAGTATCTATTACTGGATAGTATCTTCTGCGTTGACATCGTCTTTTATGCTTCTTCTGCCGTGCCACGTAAAATACTTGCACTGTATACCCATTATACCCAGCAACGTGGGATCACAGGAGCCAACGAATTAGAGTTCTGAAGTAAGCTTAAATGCAATGGTACCTAACAAAGATACATCGTGAAAATACGTAAATCAACATTATTGTGTGTCTTCCAAAATTATGTCCTTATCTAAAAACAGACTCCATATTGACATGTGTAAATAAGCCAAATGTATCAATAAATAAGTTTATAATATCAAACTGTATTTTATTTCTTGTTGTTGGGTTTGTTGATAGGATCATGTTTGTACTTCAAAAGTGCCAAGTGCTCGTAAGCATATATATGTACTTCCTAATCACGAGATGCACCCTTGAAATTAACGGACTTGAATAAAACACCGTGTATAAGTAATTCTTCAAGCACGAAGGTGTATCTCAAATGATCTCAAAAGGAGATTTGGCGTTTAAGGGTTATTTATAAAGAATATGCTGTCAAATATCAAAAACAATGCGACTATGGAGGGTAGATAGAGTCAGACCAAGAAAAGTCTGCAGCGGATTTGATAGCTCACGCAGTGCAAGTGTTATTTTAAACGTCAAACTTCTATGAAATTATGACTTATAAATAACACTTGCACTGCGTGGGCTATCAAATCCGCTGCAGACTTTTTTTGGTCCGACTCTAGAGGTTTACGGTTTGCCCTCCATAAGTAAAACGTAGAGGCTATAGTGTGTCAAAGGTCTGTTTGATGCAAACATAGACAGAGAATCATACTATCTTTGTCTAACACTAGTACTAGCACCCAAAAGAAAAGGATGAGTATTGGCAAGGTGCGAAGTCGGTGGAGGGGGAAGTGGCGCTGATCATCACAAACACAGGTAATCTTATGGAATGTCCGGCATTAGTACTAGCGGCAGCCGCTTGAACTAATTTTACTCCATAAGATTTAACGTAGAAAGTCCGCCAAAATGAGGGCAGCACCAGTCGTGCACCTAGCGAATAGTTTTTTTTTGTTCCTATTTACTGACAAGATTTGGTTGACCCAGTAGGTATATATTCCCTTTGTGCACATCCATCGCGTTCACGCTTACGCCATGAAGTTATATTTTTTAAACTGGAGCGAGTTGTCACTTTTTTTGCCATACTAATTTGAACCTTATCACCGAGACAGAAAGTTGTTCGTACCAGACTAGAGAAAATGGTCCACTTGAGATAGAAAAACCCGAGCCCTGTGTCTCACTCGCACATGTTGCCAATGTTAAAAAGATACCATTGTGGTAGAAATTATATCAATAAACTACTGAATTTAATTACCTTCTTATACAATTTTAGTGCTATATTCAGACTACAGTTCTGATATCTTTTAAGTAATTTGTAAATAATTATGATGCCAATATTATTAACTGATTAAACCAAGCGCATACACAGCAAAAAAAAACTAAATGTTAGTATGGTAGAATTTGTAGTAACTTTAAATATTAATTGGTATCCCCAACTTGATGACATTTCTTCAAAACACGTGAATGCAAAATTTCTTAAAAATTGTGAAGAAATGTTGTGTTAAAGGTTGTTGGAGTGAAATAATTGCTAATTGTGGAATATTGTTTCACAAGAAAGCCACAATTATTACATTTTACTATAAAAATACAAGACAACATTGTCAAACTCATTAGGGTGACTATGATGTCGGCACGTTTTGAATCGGTCTCACAGAATTCTTATTATTAACGTAGGTAATGTAAAAGTAAGTTTAACATAATAGGTACCTTATGTCTTTATTTCGGCATGTTTAATTTAAGATTTGTTGTAGAATAATTGAAGGGATGTTTACAAAAACAACATAACTGCTTAGACCGGTTGACACTTTTTTAAGAACATTGTTAATCGTTTCAGGTATCAACCAGTGTAGTCAGGTATGTTGTTTTTGTAAGCATCCCTTCAATTGCCAAAATTTAAAACCAAAGTGCTTAACTCCTTAAACATTACAGACTCTCATTTATACATAATATTTTGTTAGGTGTGTCAAATTGATATATGACATCGATTCTTTATAGGTAGGACACATTTCCGTCAATAGAAAAAAGGCACCAACTTTAAAAAAAACGTCATATTTGCTAAACAGATCTTCAATGACGCTTACACTTAAAAAAAGCTGAAGTGGACAAAAGGGAAGCCTACCTTTATGAACATACCATGAGTGAGTGCGAAAGAGGCCGACTACAAATGAAAAAAAACCTGACCATTTAAAATTTCACTTTATTTAGAAAATGACACACCCTACTGATATATTCCATGTTATCCTAATATCCCACATACAGATGTCTTATGGTCACCCTAATTAGAACGAGATGCAGGGCTCTAGTTTGACTTCTCATGTGGACACACTTTTTGGTCAATGTACTCGATCCAGTTTATTAACTCTAAATCCGTGGCTTACGCCCTGTGAAAGTACGAATCTACAGGGCCTAAGCGTAAGCATCATTTGTAGACTGCAAAGAGAATATAGTAGTATAGACTGGTGTGGTAAAAACTTTACTTTACTTACTATACTCTTTGCCTTGATCGTTTTTAATGCTGGTAGGTACCAAGCCGATACCTAGTAAAATCCATGTAAAATCGTGGACGTCGTTCTGACACAAACAGCCATCAAACCATAAACATCAAATATAAACTCCGATACAAACATTTCGAAAATAGCAAAAATTCTAGTGCTTTTATTGACACTACTCTTCTCTACACAATAAGTATATAATAAAATATGTCGAAAAGAATTGTAAGTATTATTTATTACAAATGAATATATAATATATTTATATTAGAAGAAGAAAGGTAGCGTAAAATTATCTGCCTGTGCTGAGGAGCGCCATATGAGCTTCAGTAGATCGTTATGTGGGTGATTAAGTTTCCTAAATAAGTAACTATAAAATTGCGGAACGACAGATTTTATACAGAATTTAGCATTAGCAATTCATTCGCTTGTTTCTGCTGATATTATAACATAAATAATACATATACTATAATAATCTTCATTTTAGGATAATTATGATCAAATGAGCGACCCTGACAACCCCCTAACGATAAAGTTTGAAGATATCCAAGCCGCCCTACCTCGAATACGACCCTACGTGCCTATGACACCTTGTGTAGTAAGGACTAACTCATTGAGAATAACTATAAGATACATAATATGACTGGTTTCATTTTAACATATTTCAAACTAATACGAAACATTTGTAAACCTTTTTAGCCCTCGCATCAAAGCAAGACGTTCACAATGAATATTATTTACAAGATGGAAAGTGTCCTCCCATCCGGATGGTAACATTTTAATACTTATCATATTTAATATGTGCTATATCACACTAGCTCATAAAGGGTAAAAAAAAATTATATTATGCCTGCGTAAACTCTCTGCATCGACTTTATTAGACCAACAAGTGTCAATATAACGTCGTATTTTCTTGTAAAAACTCTATAAGTAAGCAGATATATTTATCATTTTCACACTTGTTTTAACAAGGGTTTATACTTTGTCTTCGATAAGTCCACAAATTTGGGGAAGAAAATGTACAGTGAGCGACAAAATAGTTAATTTAGTAAAAAAGACTGATGAGAAATTTGAATTTTGTCCACAAGAGTGGCAAAGTAATTTGATACAAATTTTGAGTTGTTCCCTTATGTTGGCTGGTAGAATTGACTTTGACGATGATTTTAAACGATATATATGTACTTATTTAATAACGTTCATTTGATTTGGTTTGATGTTAAATTTTAATTTACAGTATTATTTTCCTATGTTTCACTTGATGGCAAAAGTTGTTTCACCCTCGTGCCTCGTGCCTTGTACTAACAATATTATGGATCTTTGGATTTGAATTAAATAAATAATTGAATTGAATTAAAACCCTCGCAACGCTCAAAATTCCACTATACGTCCACTCGCTATGCTCGTGGTTAAATTTTCAAATATTTCGCTTGTTCGGGTATCAAATCAATGAACGGTCATTCATACAACCACTTTGCCCCCTTGTAAAAACAAATGCATAACTATTAAGTTAGTAGTTAGGTGTTGCTTATGTTCAACTTAGAAAAAGAAAATACGTATGATGAATTTTTTTTTGTGTTGTCAGCCATAAAGAACGCGGGGTAGCAAATGCTCTTCTCAAAATACCGAGGGACAACAAGAAGGCCGGCCTAGTGATTGCGTCTCTCGGGAACCACGCCTATTCGTTGTCCTACCACGCTGCACGCATGAATATTCCAGTCACCGCGTTGTTTCCTGACTTCGTTCCCATACAGAAGTTGCAGAAGATCCACGCGCTTGGCACTAAGGTGCTTCCATTTCTTATATTTATATTTTGACAAAAGATCTTCACATTGAAGAAGCACAATCACGTCATGCTAAATACATATTTCTTTAATGATTTTTACGAGCCTTAATATATAATATCTGGGTAAACGAGCTTCGCTCGGAAAACATATAAAAACTCGAAAATGCGCGTTTTCCCAGAGATAAGACCTAGCTATAGATCGATTTTTCGCCCCCGAAAACCCCCATATAGCAAATTTCATCGAAATCGTTAGAGCCGTTTCCGAGATCCCCGAAATATATATATAAATAAATAAATAAATAAACAAGAATTGCTCGTTTAAAGGTATAAGATTATGGGCATTTTCACTGAACTGTGTAGGTCCACTAAGGTACGGTCAGATGATCGTAAAGTGGTAGACCACTTTCTTGGCTGACTGTACGTAGGTACCATTAACTGCCGGTTAGCAATCGTCGCAAAACTGATGGTCAATGTCAGACCCCATTACATTTTGTCAGGAATGTGACGATTAGACGTTACTGAAACACGACTTAAGTCGCGCTTTAAAGTGAAAGTTAAAATAAAAATGCCATAATATGCCTATCACGAGCATTCTAATCATATAAGTAATTGGTGTTCCACGACACAACCAATTTAATTCAGTGCCGAGAGTTGGCGTAATTTGCGAGTTTCCTGACCACTACCTACCGTATTAAACTAGTCTAGTTACTAGACAAAGTTTATGTAATTGAGAATAACATCGTGTTTTTTTTTTTCAATGTTTCCCTAAGGTGTTGGTGCGAGGGAATAACATCGCGGACACACACAAATTAGCCCGGGCCATGGCGAAGGAAAAAGGACTCATATTTATCAATGGGTTAGAATTTTTATTTGCCATTGGCTAAAAAATATTTTCACCTCAGCAGCTCGAACAAGGGTACTTTGCTACTTAAAAACAGTGAGCAAAATCGCATTTTGCTCACTGAGTGAGACAAAATGAGCAAAATGCGGTTTTGCTCACTCAGTGGGCAAAATGCGATTTTGCTCACTGTTTTTAAGTAGCAAAGTACCCTTGTTCGAGCTGCTGAGGTGAAAATTTAATTGTTGGTATATCTTAAGAAAACATGAGTGAATAGAGGTAAGTGATGAAGAAGGAATACATTTTTCGGGTTCTCTAAATATGTTCTCACTGCTGAGGTGAAAAATGTTGTGTACTACACGAGATCAAAGTTATTTACATCTCGTGCGCTTTTGAGTCCCTTACTACGCTCAAGATTCTAAATTAGATTCACTCGCTACGCTCGTGAATCTATTATAGAATCTTTCGCTTGCACGGGACTCAAAATAAGCACTCGAAGAAATATCAAACTTTGATCTCTTGTTGTACAAATAACTATTGAAGTACTTACCGTATGGGTGTGGCAAATCGCAAGTTTTTGAACACGAGCTCATTTATTGATGTGATTAGCTACCTTAATTAGCACTAAACTAATAGACAGACGTAGGTACCGGACCGCGACCTTGGTCCGGCGCATATCTCTTTCTCGCTTTCACTCATAGCTGCATCATTTAGGGGCCCAATTTAAGTTGTTAAATTGATGGTCAATGTGAAATGTGACCTGACCAAAAACAACTAAGGTAATTTTGCAGTCGTGACCACCCAGACATCCTAGCCGGACTCGGGACCGTTGCGCTGGAGATCCTGGAGCAAGTGCCCAACGTGGACGCGGTGCTGGTGCCCGTCGGCACGGGCGGCCTCATCGGCAGCGTGGGCACCGTCATCAAGAGGCTCAAGCCCAACTGCCTTGTTTACGTAAATTGTTTATTTTAAATACTTATTTATTTCCGGATGCCCGGCCCAACTCGCAATAATCTCAACCGGTGTATATAATTACCAAATTCTTGATCACTCCAAAGCCCTAGCTACTTACGAAGACTTAATTTTTTTTTAATCTCGAAACTGTAACTTGATTTTTTAACTGAAGCAAAGAAAGTAAAATAAAAACACACAAATTAAAGGAACGGGATTAAGAAATCCTGTCATACGGCCATTTAAGCGGGAGGCCGGTTCTGGATTAAAAAAATGTTAAAGTTTTGGTCTTGTTTTGATACGCCCTTGATCGCTCACGCTGATTGGTGTACGCGAAATGCCTAAGCGCCCCTATGCGCGTGAGATGTCTAATGACATCAATAACAAACAAAAATAGTTAAATCGGAATCTTCCTCCAGCATCAGCAGTTATTTTAAATTTTTGTCAATTAACTTAAAAATCTGTTTGTTTTCAGGGCGTGCAATCAGAACTAATGCCTGTGTTCGCTAAAGCACTGGAAGCCGGAGAACCGGTCACTATTCCGGATGTGAACACTATTGCCGACTGTCTGCAGGTGACCAGAGCAGGCGTCAATGCCTTCCACAACGCCAAATCTGTCATTGACAAAATGGTAACTAAAGATAATACTTAGGCGCAAGTAAACGTACATTTTCAAATTGCAGAAATACGATATGAAGTTCGCACAGTTAAAGAGGTTATAATCTGTGCGTGTAAAGACTAGGTATTAGGTACAGCTACAGATATATACTCTCCGCCAGGGTTAGTTAAATAACTCATTTCATTAACGCTATCGTAATATTCCTTCTAATTTTCAGTTGCTTGTAAAGGAGGACTGGCTAGCACGTGCAGTATTAGCGCTGGTAGAGCAGGAACGCTTCGTGGTGGAGGGCGCTGGTGCCTGTCCGCTCGCTGCAATCATTGGACACTTGGTTCCTGAGCTCAAGACGAAGACGTAAGTTAGTTTCATCTTGCTAGTGAATGAATAAATAGTTCGCTTCATGCTATAGCCTTGATAGAGTAGGGGCCTCGTAGTGAAGAGCACTGGTGCTTGTCCACTCGCTGCAATCATTGGACACATGGTTCCTGAGCTCAAGAGGAAGAAATAAGTTGATATTCCATCTGCTAGTCAATGGTCAATCACTACATCCCGCTGTCTATCTGTCCCTATGTATGCTTAGATCTTTAAAACTACGCAACGGATTTTGATGCGATTTTTTTAAATAGATAGTGATTCAAGAGGAAGGTTTATGTATAAATTGTTAACCCGTGCTAAGCCGGGGCGGGTTGGCTAGTAACTCATAAAGCAGGAGCGCTTTGTGGTGAGGGCGCTGGTGTAGGTACATGTCATCGTGGCATACGAATGCCATCTCGCACTTTCATTAGAAACTTGGTTCCCGGAATCCGGGACCCGGATTCAAGACACTATGTCTTGCTGGCTGGTAAAAGACTAGACTGCTTAACTGATATCAAAGGTATCTGGTGGTTCCCCTAATTCTGCTCAATATGTACGTTTACTAAGAAAAAACCCAAGACAGTCCCGTTATCATATTAATACTAGCCAGAACATGCTAACTCCCAGAGGCACATTAATGAAAGTAATTAAGTTAATATTCCTTAGGTAAAAGCAAGTCAACCGTGGAATGAGTCCACGGCTACTTGGCGAAGTTGAGGCATATGTTTATAGTTAATTGTGATTGATTGTCGGCAATTTTCCCACATTTTTTTCAGTGTGGTATGCCTTGTCACCGGTGGAAACATAGACTGTAGTTTCCTAGCCCGATGCATGGATAGAGGTCTAGCAGCAGAAGGCAGACTTATAAAATTCAGAGTATGTAAAATAACATTTTACTTTCTACATAAATATCATGAAACGAGCTTAACCCTTTGAACGATTTACGTTATAAACAAAAACATCACTGACGTCATAACATCGGCAGTGGCGGTGTTCTTGGCGTTCAAAAGGTTAGACAGAATTTGTTCGTTACTAATGCTATTGAAGTTGTAAATAAGAGACAATAATGTCACATACACATACATAGACAAGAGACAATAAAACGGAACTAACGAGTGGAGAAAAATAAACAGAGTAATCTTATTATATTGTACCTACCTATATTATATAAATTACATTCAAGCAATATAATTATGACCGTATATAACTCATTACTAAAAGTTATTTTGTAATGACAGGTGAGGATCAAAGACAATCCGCCCGAACTAAGCAAATTGGTGAGGTTGATTTCCGATCTGGGATTTAACATGGTACGCCATTTCCGCGATGCTGTGTGGGTCGAGAGTGACGTGTATCACGTAGAGGTTTGATCTACTAAAGTTATATGTTATATGATAAAATTTATAAAGCTATTGTTGCTAAGCATAGATGTCTGAACTCTGAATAGATGCAGTATTTATTTGTGCAACAAGAGGCCAATGTTAGTTTTTGCCGCGAGTGCTAATTTTGAGACCCGAGAAAGAAAGATTCTAAGTATAGCGAGGGACATTTAAGTCACAGGGTATAAAACAACATGGTCTCTTGTGGCACATACATACCTGCAACTTTTCACCTCAACACTACACTACAGTTCCTTTCCTCTTTCCGATCCCATTCTTGTTCGCGTACCTATTTATCTTATTTATTTTGATTTATTTCTTTACGTTTTGGATTTTTGATTTTGAGACATTTTATTTACACAGATGCGCATAGTGTGTGAGGGAAGGAATTTGGAACACTCTCTGGAGCTCAAGCGAGCGTTGGACAGAGCTTATCCCGGATTAACTACGTTCGACACTGAACCGTTTAACGATAAAAGTATGTGCCCGTGTTATGTTGTCAAGATCTGATCGAGGTAAGCAATCAAATAATAAGTTATGTAGGTATGTAGTTGTAATGCCCGCATACAAATTTATTACATACCTAACGTAACATCTAGGCGGCTTCTCATTGGATGCGGATTCACACGCCGCTCCGGTACCTATGTACTTAAAAGATGCTTTATTGACGTATTGACGACTTGTGAGAGTTGTGAGTTATCGGATTTTTATTTCATCTATCCGAGTTGGTCCCCTAAAATAATAATAAACTAGCAATAGTTACCAGAGTTGCTGTAGGTAACATAAGAATTAAGGTATTTTTGACAGTTATGAATTGACCCTTATATTTTGTGGGAAAAGACGGATAACCTAATGGCGGCTGGCGCTTACGTCGCATAGCACTGCAATAGTATTGGAGCGGCGTTAATAATACCGTAAGCGCCAACCGCCATAAGATGCCTTTACACGTAAGACGTTACTTTTATAAAGCTAAAACCCAGCAGCAAACATAGTTTGTAAGGGTAAATTAAAGACTGTTGAAAGTCTAATGTTTACATTTTAAAATCAAATAATGTATAACAAAACAATTATGTATTTTATTACTCAAATCAAATATATTCCAGAATGATTAATCTCTATCCTCCTAAGGTCATACTTATTAACTTCGATGAAATTTAAATCATGTTGCTGAAACAGTTGCATTTGTTTTATTTTATTCAATTTTAAAACAAAACAAAATCAACTCCATTTTCAACATTACAGGCAGGTTTAATTTAAATTTCACTGGCAAATTTTGGACTTTTCATTTGTATACCTGGGCCTTAGGAAGCTATTATATAAGATATAAGATTGTGTTGTATTCAGAATTTCAGATTATGTTAATGTTTTATTATAAGATACATAAGTATTTATAAAGTTCTACATACTTTCAATACAAAGAGACACCAAAATGGAAACTTAATTCCACAAATGAACTCTACATTAAACATCAAATATATTTTATTGTTTTAAAAATAACATCACACTTATTGCCTTATCACATTGGAAGAACATAAGTTCACATCTTATTGTAAACAAGTGATAAAGTTAAAATAATCATTAACAACATCAATATGAGTACAATATGTCTGTAAGGGGTTCCCTGTTGCCCTGTTGTCTATTGATGCAAGGTGTTCATAAATGTAGCCATTTTGATGTCTCGCTTGCTCAATCCGTTAACATCATGAGATGATAGTGTTACCTGGAATTAATGAGATAGGACATTTAGTTAATGGCTCTTATTCTTTAGGTATTACAAATGTAGCTTATACAGGGTGCTTCCTGTAACAGGAGCAATAAATTAAACTGTAGGCTGTACTCCTCAAACTGACCAACATTTGTTCAGCAACTTTTGAAAATAACTCGTGTTTTGATTTTTATTACACTTTAAAGTTTATTCTAAGACACAATGTATTGCAAATTTTGTTATGATTAAAGCAGGACAAGCAACGTCAAACACACTGATGACAGCGTACATTGATTGAAGGCAATATTTATTTTGTATGAAAAAGAGGAAGTCTAAAGAATTCATAATTTTTAAAAGTTGCTGAACAAATGTTGGTCAGTTTGGGGAGTACAGCCTTTAGTTTAATTTATTGCTCCTGTTACAGGAAGCACCCTGTATATTATAACATTTCTTGTCGCATTGTATAAGAGAAACTTCTTGATTTTCAGAAAACCATTAATAATACCTTTCCACTGTTTTGTTTCATTCTTCAATACAACAATCTAAACTGAGTCTTAGAACCTCAAAATTGAATTCGAAATAACTTCAAGGCTGATTTTTGTTTGGCTGATGGAGAACCCATGCCCATGGGATTTGAGGGCATGAGTCCACCAGGAAAATATAGAGAGTATGTACATTCAATTGTTTGAAACTTGTAGCAACCTTCCAGGTTATTTACTATTCAAAAATAAAGTATTTGGAACTTACCTGTACTTTGTTGTAAACATTGAACCATTCTGGGTGGTGATCCATTTTCTCTGCTAATAATGCTACTCTGCTCATGAACCCAAATGCTTCATTGAAATTCTTAAACATGAATTCTTTTTCGATGGCATCTCTGTTACTTTGCACTTTCCAGCCAGCATTCAGCAGTGGCTGAAGCAAGCTGTTGCGTTCATCTTGGTTCAGTTTGTCTGCCTGTAAAGGTCATAAAATTATTAGATACTAACATTAAACCATTAGTGATCAATAAATATATAAATCTATTGAGTTAGGTAAATTATGCATACCATTTTCCTTTTACTTGGTGCGGGCGGAGAAACAGTAGCGTAACCGGTAGCGACAACTCGACTGGCATTGATTGCGACTCGCGCGCGGTGAACGGGCCTTGCGGGGTGAAAGTGTATCGCAGCCAAACAGGCTGCTTTAAGCCAGGCTCTGTTCAATGTCATTTTACAATAATAATAATTAAAAGAATAATAATTACGTGTATTTGACAGCTGTACTTACGAACATGTAAACAAACTCCTATCTATATCCGGTTTGAAAAGTTTGGATAGTATTTTTCTTTTAAAAATTAGGTTTACCGTAAAATGGCCAAATGAACCGGAATTTGAACAGTAGAAAAATGTTTAAAAAGTACAATTTTGACGTTTTGATAATGTCACAATGCACGGCGCGAATCGAAACGAAAGTTGGGGATACGATCAAAATTAATTATTTAAATATATTTCAGTTATATAAAAGAAACCTTGAAAGATACAGTATTTATTATATGTTAAAATATATTATCCGATGGACGCGCTTAGAAGATTACTGCCTCCGAAAATATTCGAAGTTATCGACAGAGCCGGAATTTGCACTGCAAAAGAAATTCTAATTCTTTCCAAATGGGATATAAAGAAGCTAACAAATCTCAGTACCGATGATATTTTATTTCTTAAATCTATTGTTGCTGATTGTGTTTCGCCAGAAAGTGTAACCGGTGATATGTTGTTAATAAGACAAAATCCAAGAGTTTCAAGTGGTTGTGAAGCAATAGATACGATCATAAGTGGTGGTTTTCGGGCAGGTGCCCTTACAGAAATATTCGGTGAAAGTGGTTCTGGTAAAACCCAAATTGGACTTCAAGCGGCAGCAAATACTTTCAACTCTGGTTCTGTTTTCATATGCACCGAAGATGTGTTTCCTGTTAAAAGATTAAAACAAATGCAGCAATCACTTCCTAACTATGTTCTTGATGATAACATTGGCAAGAACATTTTTATCGAACATGTCACAGAGCCAACTGAACTACTATCCTGTGTGAAGGTGCGGTTGCCAAGACTTTTGAATGATCAGAAAGTTTCACTAATTGTTGTAGACTCAATTGCTGCACCACACAGAACTGAAACAACAAATTATGTTCAGAGAGCTGAAGACCTTAGAGAATTGGCAATAGCTTTGATAGAAATAGCTAAAAGATATAGTATTGCTATAGTTTGTATTAATCAGGTTACAACAGCCTTTGATGGGACGGATAGTATATTGCCATGTTTGGGTCTTGCTTGGTCCAATATGGTCTCAACCCGATTGATGTTAAAGAAAACCTCAAGAACAGTAGTTCTGAAAACTAATGAATCCTCTTCTGCCCAAGAATATTTGCATGTAAGAGAACTGTCTGTGGTGTTTGCTCCTGAATTGCCTAACAAAACAACTGAGTTTGTTATCACTTCAAATGGTATTATAGGTGTTTAAAATATGAGATTGTAATTTACTATTATTTAATAAGAATATCAAAAATTCCTTTTCATGTTTTCCTTTAGCTTTATTTATTTATATTTTATTTGAAATTTAAATCAGGCAACAAGGCCCATATTACAAATACCTTATAGATTAACATATAGTTGGTCAAACAAAATTGCCAGTAAATAAGAACAGAAAATACTATACTCATCCTTTTCTTTTGGGTGCTAATACTAGTGTAAGACAAACATAGTATGATTCTCTCTGTCTATGTTTGAAATGAGACAGTCTTTTGACAAACTATATTATATTAATTAAAAACTAAACACATACCTATATATACTTGGTCAACCAGATCTTGTCAGTAGAAAAATATATATTTTGTACATAGATGTTTGATGGAAGGTGAATGAGTATTCCTTATTGTTCCAACTCTCGCTTTCGCAAGGAATCTCGGCAAATCTCATCGGCCTCATCGCATTATAGAACTGACAAACCCACTTTGCCAGTAGAACAAGGCTCGAAATTCAAATTTTTGTTGGGTAAACAACCCTACGTGCATACGTGGTGCATACATTTTTTAAATTTGGCGCCTTTTTCTACTGACGGAAATGGCTAACATCATGAACAGAAAATCTTAATTTACAAACCGGTATTTTTAACAGAGGCTCGAACAAACTGCCAATGTCACTTGACAAGTTGACACTATATGTTTACAGTAATCCCAATCCCTAATAAAAATGGTTCATTAACATTACTCACTGTTTATTCTAATAATTTATATTAAAAATGTCTTGTAATACGTGTGCAAAGCCCTTCACTTTATTACGTAAAGAGGTTGGTTAATCTATAGATGAACAATAAATGTTAACGTAAAATGTACCCACTTGCAAAAATTGTCTACATATTTTAATTTCAGAAAGGTTGCCCAGGTTGTGGATTCAGTTACTGCTCCAAATGTTTAGAACACAAGATATTTTTACAGAAAATTAATTCAGAAGCCAAGGTAAAATCTCATTGTCATTATATATTTAAAAATCATTATTGATAATGTTGACTCATAAAATGTTCTATTCGCTCTTTTATAGGTCTGTGTAAAATGTAAGCAAGCAGCTCAACAATCAAAAGGGGCTAAGCCGATTGAACCACCAGATGCATACTTCAAGTAAGAGTTTAACCTTTTAACCGCCATAGAATACGCCATCGAGCGTGCTCGTGTCGCCGAGGGGGACGAAGTTACACGAAGTTTTGTCTTATTTATCAGACAGTGGCGAAATGGGCCCGATTTTGTATGTCTTATATATGTCTACTGCGGTTAAAGGGTTAAAAGTGATTATTGTCTTTTTATTTCAATTTGATTACTACTACTTATTATAACTTCTTTGCTACCTAGGCGGATTGGAGCAATTAAAGATAATTCCAGCAC
The DNA here is from genome assembly GCF_948474715.1 of Cydia amplana. Taxonomy (NCBI): domain Eukaryota; kingdom Metazoa; phylum Arthropoda; class Insecta; order Lepidoptera; family Tortricidae; genus Cydia; species Cydia amplana. The sequence continues at coordinate 9,280,203 of NC_086085.1, forward strand.
TGATAGTAGCAACAAACAAAGGATACAAAATGAAAAATATCAAGAAATACAAGCCAGATTACATAAGTTGAAAGAAAACGAGAAAGTGAAAACCTCTGAGGAGGAAATATCAAGGCGTCTTGAAAACATCAAAGGAGAAGTGCCATCAACTTCTGATGCTGAACTGCTGGAGCGATTGGCGAAATTAAGAGGTGTACCAGTAGCTACATTACAAACTAAAGTAAATTAATTTCTCTATTATTCATGTACAACTATTATTCTTCTAAGTAATACTCTCTTAAAGTCATCTAGATTTGAAGGTTATTAATTATTTTTCTTTTTTACAGACTGTGCTGGTAACACCTGATACAAGGTCAGAGCAGGAGCAAGCAGATGATTTGCTTAAGCAATACCAAGCTAAGACAGCCATTGATACCAAATATATTAATGAATTCAATGGCTTGGTTAATGATATGGAGTCCAGACTGCTGAGTTTAAAAGGAAATGGGGGCCCTTCTCAAACACGAAATGTTAATCCTGAAGACACACCCTCAGAGGATGAAGAAGATACTGTTAAGAAGATTATAGAAAAGGTAGGTATATATACAGAATACAGAAGCTTAATATAAGTATTTTAGCCATCTAAAATAGTCCATCCAAGTACTTCTCCTTGTTTAATAAAACAAAAAATCATATTTTTAATCTTTCTATTAAAAAATCACTTTAAAATCAGCCCCATACTTTCATGTATTCAATCTCCCATAAATAGGCTAAAATTTTAGATGCTTATTATAGCAATATTGTATCTTTTTTAGTTGAAAACTGAAGCCCTTCTTGATGAACAACTGAGCCCAACAAGCAATGATGAGCTACCATTTTGTGAAATATGCAACGAAGATGCTACTATGCGCTGCGTTGGTTGCCAGTACCTTTTCTGCAAACGCTGCTTCTTGGACCACAAGGATGATGATGATGGCTGTGATAGATATGAACCCTACACTCCGCCCAATCGCACCTCTGTTTAATGTTATTTGTGTCAATCTCAGGTGAAGGCAGCTTTTGTTGATTGTCAATAAGGTAAATAAAGATGCAAATATTGCAAATAGTAACCATTCTTATTGTCAATCAACAAATAAATTTTGCTTGAGAACATGACATTTATTTTCAGTATGAGATTCAGATAAAATTATTGTTGTTTAAATCATGTTAATTTAATATTATATTTTATGGCTAAATCAGACAAATAAAAGAGATAATTATGCTTGCTATGAAAATTTTATTTTCTCTTGTTAATTTTTTCTATAATAACAGGTATAAGTTTTGCCAAGTCATCTGCTGTTTGCATGTAGTTGTTGTCTATCCACACATCTTTCAGTTTAGAGATTATTGCACCATACATCTTTCCTGGTGGCACACCATTATCTTTGAGGATTTTGCCGCTCACTGGAAATCGGGGTATCTCCCATCTGTTAAACTCTTCTAGTAATTTTTCGTCACCTCTGTATTTCAGTACTTCACGAACATAATCCACAGCATCTTTTTGTTTTATTTTTGTGTTTAGAACTAATTTTTCATATGGCCTGAAATAAATAAAACATAGTTCAAATTAAATATAGATTCAGATTCTTTGGTTTGTTAAACTTTTAAAACATAAGTAAGTTACTATGTCACTATGATACTATGTCTACTTACAATAAAGGCCTGGCACCCTCTTTATTCTCTCTGTGCTCTACAATGTAATACAACATCTCTCTGTCATATCCTGAGAACTTGAGCCTTCTTTGTAAAACTGTAACTTCATCCATATCCCGCAGTAATGCAGCGAGGTAACTCATTGGATGTAGGCCGAGGTGCCTGCCTCTTATCAGTACTCTGTCTAACTCCTCAATGTTAGGATCAATAGGCAACCCTAAAAAATATACTCTAATATAACAACACATAAATACAAGAGCAAATATTGTGCCTAATTGATGCTTTTAGTTTGTTCTTAAATTCTCATATATGAAAATTATATTTACCAATATGTTTTCCTAATCCTACATCCAATATTGTCTTTAAAAGAGCTCCTGAAAACGAGCCCTGCAGGATCTTCTTTAGCTCCATCCAGATTCTTTCTCCTGATATATTTTGCAATCCCTCTGCATTGTTTCTGATAACTTCAAGAGTTTCTCTGTCATGATTGTCTGGCCTATCAGCTATTCTGCCATAGAAGCGGAAGTACCTCATGATTCTGAGATAGTCTTCCTTTATCCTGACATCAGCATCTCCCACAAAAGCTACTCTTCTCTGCTTTAAGTCATCATACCCATAAAAGTAATCATATACATTGCCTTCGAAACCTGAAAGTGGAAATATGATTATTGTACAGTTTTGTTAGCAAATGAATAAGAATTTCAATAAGAGATACATACCCAAGAACATGGAATTGATTGTCAAATCTCTTCTATTTGCATCAAGCTTCCAATCTGTCGTAAACTGAACCTCTGCATGTCGCCCATCTGTCACAAGATCTACTCTTAGTGTTGTTACTTCAAAGTTCTCTTTGTCATTGATTCTTGGAGTGATGGTGCCATGCTTTTCACCACTGATGTTTATCATCCTTATGTTTTCCGCTGTGAACATGTCTTTCATTTGCTGTGGTGTCGCTGGTGTTGCAAAATCAAGATCTTTGGGTTGCAAACCCATTAGCAAATCTCTAAAATAACAAATATTATGCAATTTAGCCTATGTATTGTATACTGCCATATTTGACTCAGGGAAATAATCCTTACTAATATTATAAATGCGAAAGTGACTCTGTTTGTCTATTACCGCTTCACGATGAAACCGTTGGAACTAATTAAGATTGGATATAGCCGATAGGTATAGGCTAATTCCCAGGGAAGGACAAATGATTCTATGCTGATAAAATCGCGGGCAAAAGTTAGTACTAAAGAAATAGTCACGTTATATACCTTACTGCGCCACCAGCAATCCTTATTTCATACTGATATTTATCAAATAATTTCTTCAAATCTATAACCTCCTGCGTGAAAATATTATGAAATTCAGGCGTATCCAACTTCACCACGACAGGGTTATCTCTGCATTTCAACTCCATATCTACTTTCGAACGAATTCTTCGCCGTTCCGGAATAGTATTACTACTGAAAACCTTAAAATATGGAAAACTTGAGTATCAAGGGACACTTGATTCTATAAATGAAAATAAAATTATGAAAGAAATGGTCAATACCCTGACTTTCAGAAAACGACACAATTTTAAACTAAATAAAGATTTTGTAATCATTACTAGCTTTTTAGTTACAAAACATAATTAATTTAACTAAAACGAGTTAAACGAGAAACAATATAAAGTTTCATTCTATGGAACTTGCGAACTATGTAAACTAACCGCCATATTAAAATTGTCTCTGAATGTCAATTTACTAGTGACTTTTGTTTACATAGTTAGCAAGTTCCATAGAATGTCACTTTACAATATTTTTATGACATCCATGATGTCACTCACAGACTAATAAGAGATATGTCACTGATGTCAGTTTGATTGACGTACAGTAGTAAATGCATTTAAGCCACATGTAAAAACGCCTGCACGGGTGACTATAGCTGGTCAACCAAATCTTGTCAGTAAAAAAAGGCACGAAATTTAAATTTTCTATGGGACGATATCCCTTCGCGCCTACATTTTTCAAATTTGCCGCCTTTTTTACTGTCAAGATCTGGTTGACCAAGTATATAGCTGGTCAACCAAATCTTGTCAGTAAAAAAGGCGCGAAATTCAAATTTTCTATGGGACGATATCCCTTCGCGCCTACATTTTTCAATTTGCCGCCTTTTTCTACTGTCAAGATCTAGTTGACCAAGTATAATCGTATTGCCATTAATAGGTGTATTTGTCTCTTTCTAGCAAGCATCAAAGTGCGAGAAGGACGAACGATCGCTTAATTTTTGCCAATACTAGTTTCTGTGCCCGATTATGTCTGCATGCAAATTTAGTTAATGACTCCATGAGACGGCTGTATGCAGCTAACCCGGCTTGACCCTAATAAAATCTACATCGAAATGTAGCCGAGTTACAGTAGAAAGTGTTTCTAGTTTTAGTAGATATTTGCCATTTTCATAATTACCCCAATGAACTATACTATGAAAAACGAATGAAGATCTCATGAGATTTTGACGTAAAAACAATAGATCCATTACTACCCTTGCTGTCCTGTTAAAAAAACCATCCACTATAAAAAGGCTACGCTCCGTATCCAGCTTTTATTGGTTATTATATTGTTTAATTACAGTTCGGTGGCTTAACATAATAAAAATCTACTGTCATTTGCCGCCCATCAGACTATTCATCCCGCTTGAGCCCTGTTGCAGCTGCCTCATCATGTTGTGTAGTCCCGACATCCCGCCCATTTGCTGTAGGATCCTAGGGTCCATCATCTTAGCCATTTGTTGGTTGAGTTTAGCCATCTGAGTTTGGTTAACGTTCTTCGCCATATCACCGCCTTTGAATAAGCCCTTGATGCCTCCCATTTTCTTGACGACGGCGGCGAATTTGGTGTACTGAGCAATAAGGTCTTTGACGTCTCTTTCTGTGACACCCGCGCCTTGGGCGACCCGGGTGATGCGAGTGGGCTGTTTTGAGAAGAGTTTGGCACCGTCGCGGTGGTCGAGCTCGCCTTCATTCATTGAGTCCATGATGGTCATAAGCCGTTTCAGTTTAGCCATTGACTCCTGTTCGCTGCCTTTAGACATAAGGTCTTGTGAGAAGCCCGGGATCATGCCCTGTTCAAAAGAAAATAATACATAGTAAATTAAATTATACAATTCTTAGTGACAATACAAATTCCTTGCGTAAAAAACTATAGCAGAGTTATTAAATGTAGAAGAGATGTAAATAAAAATGCAATTTTTTTTCTCGAATTTTACAGCTGAAGTAAAAGTCGCTGTACGGTTTCATTCGTCGTTGTCGTAACTCTGGTACTCAAAAATTAATGGTTGATAATTCAGTGGGGCTACCGCGAACCACTTCGTCCGTTCGTTCGTCTATCTTTCGAACATGCAAGGTTGATAGAGAGGCAGATAACAAAATTTCTATTTTCGATGTTCGCGGTAGGCCTTCTATTACCACAAAACATATGGCGCCGCATAGCGCCATTATCATCATAGATCGGCTGGCACTATTCTTCTTAGACCTCTTCTACAGATTAATTCTTTGATTTGTGAATGAATCTAAAGGGAGGTATAGACTAGCAAGAATTTGTGTGCGTTTGACTCCATACTTGAAGTCGCGCAAGATGTATGGAGTCGCGCGCGAGAACGCAACTCATGCTAGACCGCCTGATCAAACCTTGGAATGCAGTTTACTTTAGTAGTCGGCAATGTACCGTAAATTGCATGCAAGATCTTGCTAGTCTAAGCCTTGCTTAGGGCTTAAAAAAATACACCCATTTCCACTTCACAAATAACAATTAACAGTAAAATAAAATGGGGCATTATCTATGAAAAGGGACCTTATTGTCGATGGCGCTTACGCCTCACAGCGTCGCGCGGCATTGTATTTATATCGGAGCATCGTTAATAAAAAAAGACACACCCATTTCCACTTCACAAATAACAATTAATAGTAAAACAAAATGGGGCATTATCTAAAGCAGTGTTTTTCAATCTTTTTCATTACCCGACCCCCTTTGTATGAACAAAATATTTCGCTTATGTATTGCCTTACAGCTGGTAGAGGCTTAGCGACCCCCCAGGGGGTCGCGACCCACAGTTTGAGAAACACTGATCTAAAGGGACCTTATCGTCGATGGCGCTTACGCCGCACAGCGTCGTGCGTCATTGTATTTATATCGGAGCATCGTTAATAATGGCGTAAGCGCCATCGACAATAAGGTCCCTTTTCATAGATAACGTCACAAATATGTACATACCATAATCTGTGAAAAGGGTCCCATCTTCATGATGTTCTGGAACTGTTCGTACATAGCGCGCAGCGTGAACTGGCCATGCTTCAGCTTCTCAAGCAGTTCATCATTGTCATCCAGCTTGAGTTCGTTGACCTTGTCGAGCAGGCCCTCGATGTCGCCCATCCCGAGCAGCTTGTTTATGAACGGCTTCGTTTTGAACGGCTCTAGGTCGTCGATGTGTTCACCGGTGCCTATGAAGATTATGGGACTCTGTGTTGCCGCTACACTGTAAAGTTAAAAAATGACTGTCTTGTCTATTGGGATAAATATCTGATGATATTGAAAATTTAACCAATTATAGCCTCCTAAGGCCCAAGGTCCTACCTATAGTACCTATTCAGTTCGATGTAATGATGTTCAGCTTTTGCTTTGTTTCGTTCAATTTTCAAACAACGCAAAATCAACTCTATTTCCTACAGTTTAGGTTCATGTAAGTTTTTGCAAAAATTCAATTTTGATACAAGGTTTTATATTTGAATATACTCTCTTTATTTACATTCATTTACTGTTAACCCCCCGAACGCCACATTTATCATACACGTCATCGTGAACCTTGTTGATATGCACGAAGGTTGATATTGGGCTAAAGCCGCGCGCTGGCTGACGTCTTTGGCGATCACAGATTTAAAGAATAAATAATGCACCGCGTTTTACTGCATAGTTTTAAATCCCCCCGAGGCCTTTATTGCTTCTTGGCACTCTGAGATAAGTTATTTTGGTCAAGCTTAAAATTTAACTTACGCTGAAAGCGCACCTCCACCCTTAGCGTGGCCGTCCAGTTTGGTGATGATGACTGAACCAATGTCTACTTTCTCCTTGAAGGCTCTGGCCTGTGCTTCACAAGCTTGACCTATTGTGGCGTCCATCACGAAGATAATGTTGTCAGGTTTCTGTTAATCAATGAAGAGCAAGTGCTTAAAATTACAGTGAAGTAAACTCCAGAAAAAATTGTTCCACATTATGCGTTGTCTCATGCTTTTTGCTGCTTATCGTGTATTGAACAGCCATATAACAATTGCTACAGCTTGATTATTTAATCAAATAAAAGTCAACAGAAACACCACACAAAATAACAAAAGACCCCCAGCTCTGCTAAAGTCAATATAATGATTATTTTGTGAATTTTGTCTCTGATTTGTAGTAAACTTGAACTAACATTTATCATCAATAGGCAGTGGAGATGCAACGGATAGTTGTTTGGCCGGATACCGGATACCGGATATCCGGCCTGGTCACTGTCCGAATATCCGGTATCCGGCCGCCGGATATTCGGCCGGCGGAACTATACCTATATTTTGAGTTTTGCAGGTGCGCGTCGTGCAGGTTTCGACCTGTTTCGTAGTGAACTTTCGCGCGGACACACTTCTAGGATCGTAACGAGTTTTATCACTTTTAAATGAATAAACTGATTCGATTATGACCGTGACTGTTTTTTAGGTTCCATTTTTTACCCCAAAATGTGTTAATTTTAGTTATAATATATTATAATAGTAGGTCACTATCCGGTATCCGACCGGATACTAAAATAACGGCCGGATAGGCCGGATACCGGATATCCGGTGCATCTCTAATAGGCAGTATATCAAGTATTGTGCAGCGTCAGTTTCTCACCTGTAAGATCTTTTTCTAAGTGTATAAGTTAGAAACACAGAGCTTAGTGCCCTTGTGCCCTCTATATACATATTGTACGGATACTTTTAAGACTAAAATAAAACAAAATACTTACAATGGCATTGGCAACTGCCAACATCTCTTCAAAGAGTGATTCCTCTTGCTTGTGCCGCCCACTGGTGTCCACAATGATCATCTCGAAGCCCTCCTTCTTAAACATCTCCACACCAGTTGTGGCTATCACCACAGGATCCACTTCAGTGTAACTGGAAAGAGAATGGAAGTAATTAGTTTATCTCTTTGAACACCATTTAGGCAATGTTTTTCAACTTTTTCCTTAAAGCTTTGGTTTCCTCCGAAAGCGGTGCCGTCATATAGCGGCCGTCTCCATACAAATACTACGACATCCATATTTAGCCGTATTATTTAGTATGGAGACGGCCGCTATATGACGGCACCGCTATCCTAGGAAAACCGATCTTAATACTAGACTTTGTAAGACTCGACGACATAAAAAAAATCCACAACCACTAAAGGCTTCGTCACACAGGCGCGTTTTCCGGGCGGGACGTGAGCATTTTATATGTAAAAGCGGCGCGCCCCGCTCACGCGCCGCCCGGAAAACGCGCCTGTGTGACGAAGCCTTAAGGCACTGCACTAAGGTGTTGTGAGTTTTCATTGATTTTTCATGTAAATATTTTATTTTTGTACAAATGGGAGAAACTCAGAAAATGCTCTGACTAGACAAGAACATAAAGGCCTGTCTCCATATTGCGCGGCAAACTATCGAACATTGGCTCGCGAGGCAGCAGCGCGCAATGGATACCGGGTTGGCTCGCGAGCCATCCCGGTATCCATTGCGCGCAGCTGCCTCGCGAGCCAATGTTCGATAGTTTGCCGCGCAATATGGAGACGGGCCTTTAATATGCATGAGGGCTAGTACTTGTACCATGATGTCCATGATGTAGGCATAACATTTATGAATATGTAGCAGCCAAAAGGTTAAATAGATATCCTGACTAGACTACTAATTAAAATAGCATCCTAATTATGTAAAAAAAAAAACAAATACTTGTTTGTAACTTCCGAACTATAAAGAGGTTGTTTCTTATTTCTTTGTGAATGAGTACTGTTTAACAGAGAACCCATACATCCTCTAAAGTCTCTAAACATTTGATGCATTTTATAAACATTTTAACTCCAGCAGTAACACTAGCACTTTAGGGTATTTAAGGTGATGTACACCAATCTGCAAAATTGCATGGACATATTATGAATGGAATTCATTTATAAAGTGGCCATACACATTTGCAGCTGGGTGTCATGGTATGAAAAGTCTCTTTTTGGAGCGTATTCTCTTCAGAACTTATTTTATTTCTTCGGACAACTGGACGTAGTTTAGGGTAAAAGATCCAATCCACAAAAATCTGTTAGTCAAATTTGAACTTTCTGTCAAACGGAAAAGTCGTTCATTTAAATGACAAATTTTAGAGGATGGATCTTTTACGCTAAACTACGTCCAACTTACAGCTAGAGTAAGAAGAACTAAAAAAAGAAGAATAATTAGACCTAAAAAATCAGTTAGGTTAGCAGTTCTTTCTTGTGAAGTAACACCCATCATTCAAAATTCATCCTCCTATTACAATTAATAATATATAGAAAATTGCTACAAGATTCGTTGATTTAATGAGTACCTACATTTGTTTATATGGATATCTTCTTATAGAGTCTGTTCGGAAAGAGAAGAGATTCTACAACTATTCTCTTTCAGCACAGACTCTACCTCAAATGCCTTTTATGACAGACATAACAATAGAAAACATACCTTCCATAAAAGGGTATTCTGGCCTTAGTACAATTCTGTTTGACTTGATCATAAGCACCAGCTCTGAATGTGTCAGCGCACACTAAACTAGACTTCCAGTTCTTCCTTAAGTAGTGGTATGCCAGCTTTGTGCAGGTTGTCGTCTTGCCAGAACCCTGGAGACCTACAAACATGATGATGTTTGGTTTTCCTTTCACTGGCTGATATGGCTTCACTCCTGGGTCAACAAGCTAGAAAAGAAAAACAACCATATCTATTGTAAATATTTATGGATTCAGTTTCAGTTTCCATTTGTTTAAACTTAAGAAGTAAATCACATACACTTTATAAATATTGCATATAATTATCAATACTTGCTAATATGGTACAGTTTATTAGTTAAATTACAGTTAGACACTTTTCTATTTACAAATATCAATAGGCAAGTATAGGCAAAGTTCTCACCTTGACAAGTTCTTTGAACACAGCTGACTGGATCATCCGCCGCTTGTTGAGGCCTCCAGCCATCTCGTCGAAGTCGATAACAGCGCGTACATTCTCGCGGAGGTTCTTCACTAGACGGATATTAACATCTGCTTCCAACAGGGCAGCGCAAATTTCTTTTAGCATAGAATTCAATACCTGCGTGATAAATGAAAATTTAGAACTTATTCATGATATCGGATACTGTCGTAGTATTTAGATTTAAATTACCTCTTCATTGATAATGGTAGCCCGACTAAGTGACTGTAAAGCAGTCGTGATTTTCCGACCTAAATCTGCTAAAACCATCTTGAATATTTATTGCTTCCTCACTGTGTAAAGATTCCTTATAAACAACAAGCGCCTTTAAATATGATTAATTACGAAATTTGTGACATCTTATCCTAATTTATTTATCAAAACTCTAATATGAACACTTTACACTTTCTATTTCAATAATTTTCCACAACACCAATGAAATGAAATTGAAGTGACAAGAGTAGAACACGACGAGACGACACGTCAAAATTCTGAACTGCGTTTAGTTCTTGTATTGCTTGATTGTTAATGTTGATAAACTTTTTCAAACAATTCAAAAACTTCAAGGGTCAATTACTTTACTCCTTGCTCAAGGGCCTATTTAGCTAGTTATTAGTTTAGTTTAGTATTTATTTTGTTGTACCTCTGTATATTTAATACTGTAAATAAATGATTTAGAAACCATAAATTACATTGCAGTAACTAAATGGAATTAGGTGTTTTTTAGGGTAAACATTAGTCTTTACATAGAATAGAAAACCGATAAATTGTTACCGATTGGGCGTTACACTAGGCGTAACCAAAATTAAAAGTAAAAATTATTTCGCTTTGTAATCGCTGTCATTGGGGTTATTATATTGTGTATTTATAGTTTTAAAATTAACTAAATAAGTTTATAGTTATAAATAATGGTAAGTTACCAAATTAGTCTGCATCCATCGATGCATATATTCAAATTTGGATAAAAGTTGCAATGTCATTATTTGTTTTATATTAGGGTCAGAATCAATCTGGCGGAGGAAGCGGTGGAGACAAGAAAGATGACAAGGATAAGAAGAAGAAGTATGAACCCCCAATCCCCACGAGGGTTGGCAAGAAGAAGCGCAAGGCCAAGGGACCTGACGCAGCCCTGAAGCTGCCTCAAGTCACTCCACACACCAGATGTAGACTGAAGTTGTTGAAATTGGAGAGAATAAAGGACTACTTGTTGATGGAAGAGGAATTCATCCGTAACCAGGAGAGACTGAAGCCCCAGGAGGAGAAGATTGAGGAGGAAAGGTCTAAGGTAAGAATTGTTCTCATTACTTACATGTTCCACTTTTGAGAATGTTATCTATTTGGATGGAGCCCTAGGAAGTATAAAGAAAAGTAGGGCATCTTCAACCTAACTAATAACGAAATCTAAGTTGCAATTTGCTTTGTTGGCATTTATTGTTTAGCTCCACTTTTTTGTTTAGTCATGATATATTTTCTGTATTAAGTTTAAACAAAGTCTAATAATCTGACAACCCTATACCCTATCTATAAAAATATTGCTTTGTTTCATTGTGTATCAACTTTTAAAAAATCCACTTGTTTACATAGGTTGATGACCTGAGAGGCACACCCATGTCTGTGGGCAACCTGGAGGAGATTATTGATGACAACCATGCCATAGTGTCCACGTCGGTGGGCAGCGAGCATTATGTCAGCATCTTGTCCTTTGTGGATAAGGATCAGCTGGAACCTGGCTGCTCTGTGTTGTTAAACCATAAGGTAAACTATGTTTCTTCTAAATCACATAAGTCAAAAAGATTTTCACACATTTTAATGCATGATGGTGCTGTTAATGTATGTATATTAGGATGCACTAAGAGTGTATATTTATTCTCTTTATTTATTTGAACTCTTAGGCTAGGTTATTTTATAATATGGATATAAAAATAAAATACAAAAACACTTACAAAAACAATACAAAATACGTATAAACATATTATAAAAAACCTAACCTAGGGTGCCGCCAGCAGCGGGGCAAGGCCCAAGCTGCCGGTGGTCAGGGCTGCAGAGAGAGGAACCGGCGGACTATCCGCGCCGTGTCCAAGATCACCGCCTTCTGCATCTGACCCTTGATCCAACCACCTAGCGAGAGTCTCTCAAGATGTTGGTCGAGACTCTTCGCTATTAGACCGTTCGCTGAAACAACTATCGGGACAATGATCGTCGAATCAACATCCCACATGGCGGTTATCTCGTGAGCCAAGTCTAGGTACTTACTGGACTTGTCCTTCTCGGCTTTCACGAGATTCTCATCATGGGGGATGGTGATGTCAACGAGCACGGCCCGGCGCTGCGATCGATCTATTATCACAATGTCAGGCTTATTGGCTACAATAGTCCTGTCAGTGATGATAGATCGATCCCAATAGAGCGTGGCACGACCATTCTCGAGAACTTGCGCAGGTGAATACTTATTATATTTATTATTATTATTTCGTTTTAGACAGGCAGCTGATGCTGGTGCATCTAAATCATAGTTCACTTAGCACGATTTCACTGTTTTGATAGTTTGTCGAGTCTATTTTTGAATTGATTCACACTTGTAGAGTTCACAACTTCAGAGGGTAATTTTCATAATGAGTTCTAAATGTTTACCAAGTTAATTATGAAATGTGTAGCTGAAGATCATGCACCTTGATTAAAAATTGTACAGTACACACAGTAAAATATTGATTCTGTTGCTTACATCATTTTAAATTGATTTTCACAGGGTCTTTGTCATTATGTCCAAGCATAAAAGCAGGCAGCATGATGACTATAAGTTGCAATGATTGACAGGTACATGCAGTAGTAGGAGTGCTCGGAGATGACACCGACCCCATGGTGTCAGTCATGAAGCTGGAGAAGGCTCCTCAGGAGACTTATGCTGACATTGGTGGCCTGGACACACAAATTCAGGAAATTAAGGTTTGTTGTGTAAAAAACTTGCCCCTTATTCATAAAACTTTACAAGCCTCAATTAGTTATTTTTGTTTTATCCCTTTCTCACAAATACACAAGTCAAAATTACTGTGCATTTCTCCAGAAACTTTTTTCATAAATACCATAAACCCACCACTAAAATAAAACTATATTGTTCCCAGGAATCAGTAGAGCTGCCACTAACTCACCCAGAGTACTATGAGGAGATGGGCATCAAGCCACCCAAGGGTGTGATCCTGTACGGGCCGCCCGGCACTGGCAAGACTTTGCTGGCCAAAGCTGTCGCCAACCAGACCTCTGCCACATTCCTGCGTGTTGTTGGTTCTGAACTTATTCAGAAGTACTTGGTGAGTTGCTGAGAAGAATCTACAATTGTGATCTTTTTCTAGAATTTCCTTCCTACATATAAATGTTACAATGATTCATCCATGCGTTACATTTACAGATTTTCTCCTTATAAAGTCCAGTTTATTGTTCACTTAAGTCATAAGACTTTATGTCTATCATAGGCATTTGCTGATTATTCCTTTAGGCGACTTTTCAATTATCTTTTCATTATTTGAAATTTAAGTTTCTGAACAATGCTACAATGTTGTGTGAGTTGGATTTATTTGCTAGTTTTATCACCTTCTAGTTTTATCATTTAGAAACAGGCAACTAATAAAGGTTTTTTTACACAGGGTGATGGGCCAAAGCTGGTGCGAGAGCTGTTCAGAGTGGCTGAGGAGCATGCACCGTCAATTGTCTTCATAGACGAAATAGATGCTGTGGGCACAAAACGGTAATTTAAAATAACATAATTATGAGAAAGAAATGTGTTGAGTGTTTGAAACATAATTTCACTTTATAGTAGAAAACACATTAAATATTTGACTTGCATTTGGAAGTTCTCTTCTAGAATTATTTTTACAAAAATGTATTACGCATTTTCAGATATGACTCGAATTCAGGTGGTGAAAGAGAAATTCAAAGAACTATGTTGGAGCTGCTAAATCAATTAGATGGATTTGATTCTCGTGGCGATGTTAAAGTAAGTGTAATTAATTCGCGACAATTTTTTTTTCTCTACTTTTGTAGTTTATTTTCAGGATTCACCCAAACATTCGTGTTATGACTCTGTCCTTTATATGGCAAACGAAAGTGAAGCAGAACCTACGAAAGTCGAAAACTCTAACCACGAAATGAATGAATTGCCGCGACTTGGAATTTATTATTATTATTATTATTTATAAAGCAGGCAGGCAGTTGAAATAACTGATAATGCCTGTATCCAGAGTCATCAACAGAGTTTTCCGTGCTGAGTAGAATTTGCGTTGTGCTTATCTAATTTGTTCTTGAACTCATTGACACTGGGCCGATACTACGTCTTCTGGGAGTTTGTTCCAAGCTTTGACCACTCTGTTGCTAAAGAAGTGTCTATGAGGATTATTGTAGGACCTGCGAGACACCAGCTTATACTGATGACCTCTCAGACGGTTGTTATTATTGCGTTCTAGCATCTTATGGAAGTCTTTGAGATCATAGTGTTGGGTTAGTATTTTATATGTCTCGATCAGATCTCCACGCTCTCTACGCTCCTTCAAGGTTGTGAGCTTTAGGAAGTGTAGTCTTTCTTCATAGGACATGTTTTTGAGTTTCTTCGGTTTTTTGGTGAAACTACGTTGAACCTTCTCCAACATGTCAATATCCTTGATAAAATAAGGGCTCCACACTTGAAATGCGTACTCCAATATAGGCCTAACATAGGTTTTGTGAATTTTTAGCATCATATCTGGCGTCAGAATCCCAAAAGCTTTATTTATGCTATTATATTAAACAAAAATGCACGCTTCTTTCCCAATGCAATTGAAGCGTTCCGTTCCACGAAATTATTGACCATGTTGATATGGATCAACGCAAATGGTCTGAAATTTGGAGTTAAATAAATTATAATTGTGATTAACTATACTTAAAAATGATTTGTACTCACAGGTAATCATGGCCACAAACCGCATAGAAACCCTAGACCCTGCTCTCATTCGCCCCGGCCGTATCGACAGAAAGATCGAGTTCCCGCTCCCTGACGAGAAGACCAAGAGGAGGATCTTCACCATCCACACCTCGAGGATGACTTTGGCTGACGACGTGAACTTGTCAGAACTCATTATGTCTAAGGATGATCTCTCTGGTGCTGACATTAAGGTACTTGTTGAGTTGTTGACATACTTTTCTTTTTACTATGTTGCTATAAATATTCTTGACTACTCATCATTCAATTATGGTTGAGAGCATGGTGAATGAGAGTCTAGAATCATTTTACCCCATAGTAAAATAGGGCTTCAGTTATTAAATAATTAAAAATTACTACATCATACGCCATGACAATGTTTTTAACATGAAACGTATTTAACTTTTTAGTTATCGTTAAAAGGGCCAATTAATATATTATTGTTTGTCATGTTTGTGTTCGCAGGCTATATGTACAGAAGCTGGTTTGATGGCGCTAAGAGAACGGCGCATGAAGGTCACTAATGAAGACTTCAAGAAGTCCAAAGAGAGTGTGCTGTACCGCAAGAAAGAAGGCACACCCGAGGGACTTTATCTATAGGCTGCATTTCAGTTTCAATTGTATTAACATTGAATATGTATCTACTTTAATAATTACTATATGAATTAAAACAATCTTTATGATTTAATAAAATGCAGCGCATGCTACAGTTGCTCGTTTTATTTACAGCCTTAACACATTCACTGCCAGGTGGGCGCTCGTGAACTTTGCTCAGACTTTGCCCGCTGGGCGGGTTGTTTTATACTAAGCTATAGACGACCGGTTTCTGGGGTAGTGCGCCGTTTTGAGTCTGGCAGTGAATGTGTTAAGAAATGGAAACCTACCCTGATGCGAGTGAAAGTTCTATGCAACCTATTAATTTAAAATATCTAAGAATTCAGCGATGCTGATGCTACTTTGATGTGCCCAAAATTATGAAAAATCCTTCGTGCTCTCTACAAATGATAGGTTCTGGGCAAATCGACCGATTTGATCAGGAAAATAATTAGCGCCAATCTCATCTAGCTTCACGTACACAATTTGATCACCAATTTGCATTCCATAGATATTAACTTCGAAAATTGCATTTTTGTGTCCGCACCTGCTGATTTGATCGGGGAATCAAATTGGCGTTTGCGTCCGCACGCCTCATCTCATCCACACGTCCGCAATCATCAGATTGGCGAAAAATTGTCTCTTCTGGACTCCACTTTCATCAAATGTATAGCCCCCTCCACACTTATAGCCCCACCCCCCTCCACGGATCTGCGAACTCGACTCCGCACTCGCGTTCGCGGCTTCTCGCCGCGATTCACGCACGAGTGTGGAGAGGACTTTTCTAAAATCGCATGCGATTTGTTGCAACGTATTTATAGTTCACGCACAATTTTTGAACGAACAATAAAACACCCATTGAATTTTTTTGAACGAAATTTGAAATGTCACAGCGTTTTATTTAATATTACCCTACCAAATTATAAAGGTATCATATAACTAGCCGCTTAAGGGAAAACGCCGAAAACGCCCAACGTCTCATGGGAGAAATCATCCCGTACGTACGCGTTGATTTGGTCGTATTATCCCAGTTGTCAATAATTTCCTGTACTAGTTTTTAGTTTTGTATGAAGAAAGTCGTCTAATTATTGATATTTCTATTATAAACAAGCGCATGTTCTGTTAATTTGTTTACAAAATGCGTGTTAGTTATAGGGTTAATGAATGAGTGACACAGGTAGTGAGTCAGACGAGGCGACCGAGCGTACGGCACTCATGGACGGCCACATCGCAGAAGCTCGTCCCGACAGGGAGATCGCCGAAAGGATCGCCAGGAAAAAGAAAACAAAATCGGAAGGCCAGCGCACTTATGGCGTGAGTAACACGAATGTATGTTCCGTAGTCTACCTTACTACTTCCTTTGCTGGGTCATGGTGACGGGCAATACACCTACATAATCTCTAACCATATCATAATGCATACGTTTCGAATTGTTTATCACAACATAACTGTTATTATGACAAATTATTGTAATCTTGAGTGTATGTTATCTTACATTTATGTAATAATTTTGTTTATGATGACTCAGACTGTTGAACAAAGTGATGGGGGAAGCTCCAGTGGGCCCAGCAGGCCTGGGCCTAGCGGGCCTAATCCACCGCAGCCTACGGAGCCACAGATTGAAGAGTTGGAGCTGAAGTATGGTGCTCGCCATGTGATCAAGCTATTTGTACCTGTTACACTGTGTATGCTGGTGGTTGTAGCTACAATATCAACTGTCAGCTTTTACTCTGTTAAAGATGTATATTTGTAAGTATCATTCTCTTTTAATGAAACAATTTAATCAATGGAAACAATTAAATTAAATTATAATAAGGGGAATCTTGCCTAAACAACTTTTAAGAAAACATAACATTTCTGCAAGTTTGATTGCTTAATATGTATAAATTTAATATTCACTGCATTTGTGTTCTTTATCATTGCCCCATTATAAGTGTGTTTTAAAATTCTCTATATTTTAAGGTAAATAGTCCAAGAATAACACATGTCATTATTTACAGAGCATACACACCATTCCATGAAGAAAGCCCTCACGCAGTGACCAAAGTTTGGAATGCACTGGCCAACTCCATGATCCTGCTGTGTGTGATCGCACTGATGACGGTACTGCTCATAGTGCTGTACAAGAAGCGGTGCTACAAGATCATACACGGCTGGCTCATTCTCTCCTCCTTGATGCTGCTGTTTTTGTTCTCTTATTTGTATATAGAGTAAGTACTAATGTGTGTTGTTCTAGTAACCAAGCATGCAATAGCAGTCAAACAGATTTAGGTCAAATATAGTATACAGAATGCATATAACCTGGATTGACACTAAATCAGCATCAGTCTTCAACACATTCAGTAATGAGACTGATAGGCGCCAATGATGGCTACTGTATTATTTATCCAAAAAAAACATGTTATTTTTACTACAGGAATCATCTTCTGTGCAACTGCAGCAGTAATTGTTTTGAGAAACAGGTTAAGTGTTAAGTTACAAATGATGTATGCCAGTGCAATGCTTTATTTTCATGCAAGGCTTAAGAAAAGCAATACAAATAATAATATCTGGTTTCTTTAATAACAAAACTTCCGTGAGACAAAGACATAGTAAATATATTAAAAACGGGTCACTCACGTATTTTAAGTCGAAACACGCTCGGCATGTTTCACTTCGTACAGAGAAGTGTCATCAGGAGCTTGCATTGAAAGTGAAACATGTCGAGCGTTTTTCGACTTAAAATACGTGAGTGACCCGTTTTTAATATATTTACTATATCTGGTTTCTGTTTATCTTTATACTTACTTACTTGGCTGGTGCGATGACCCAAAATGTGTCTTGGCCTCCAACACAAGAGGACGCCACTTTGCTTGGTCCAGAACGGTATCACGCCAGCTTTCGCCGACTTTATCTTTATAGATCTGAAAATTTGCATATATAAATGTAGCTGAAGAGAGTGTTAGCAATGGAATGCAACTTATGATTTATGCAGTGAAAGTTTGTTCATATCTTACTTACACCTGTTAGGAACAATAAAACACATTGAAATTTGTGATTGTAATTAGAATAGTTTCTACATGTTAAGTGTTAACAAATTTACATACATATTTTCATATTCATACTACATGTCGTTTTTCATAATTACATTCAAAATATTAAAAAAACTATTAAATTAAATTTAGCATAATAACTACAATGTCAAATAAAAGTACTATATTTTATAGCCTACAAAATGGATTTGTAGTAATAAGATATTGTCCCCTCTCCCCTCTGCGCCGTACGTACGCCCATACTATGATACTTCCCCCATTTAACCCTTCTCGGAAGTGATTTTCGAAATAAAAAGTACCTTACCTTATTTGCCATATTTAATTTAATTTTTTGCAGCCCTTTTTGCGTAATTAATGAACTTGCTTTTTATCTATCTATCTAATACCTTTAAACGGGCAATTCTTGTTTATTTATTTATTTATTTATATATATATTTCTGGGATCTCGGAAACAGCTCTAACGATTTCGATGAAATTTGCTATATGGGGGTTTTCGGGGGCGATAAATCGATCTAGCTAGGTCTTATCTCTGGGAAAGCGCGCATTTTTGAGTTTTTATATGTTTTCCGAGCAAAGCTCGGCCTCCCAGATATTTATTTATTATGGGTTCTACCAATAAAGTGTTTGTCTTACAGAGAAGCGCTAAGAGCCTACAACATACCAATGGATTACATAACACTAGGGTTTGTCATGTGGAACTTTGGTGTCATGGGCATGATCGTCATCCACTGGAAGGGCCCCCTGCGGTTACAGCAGGCCTACCTGATCTTCATCGCTGCTTTAATGGCGCTTGTGTTTATCAAATATCTGCCTGAGTGGACAACATGGGCAGTGCTGGCTGTTATCTCTATTTGGGGTGAGAAAAAATATCAAAACTATTTATTTAAACTTAATTGCACAGTAAAAAAATGTAGGTACAAAAGGCGAACTTAATGCCAGAAGGCATTCTCTACCAGTTAACCCTCGGGCCAAACAGAGAGCAAGCAGTAATAGGTGCAAGAAAAATTAAAAGTACGAACAGTTTAATATTAAACATAAATGTTTAAGTTGTACAACATACTATTTCAAATATACATATTATTATTGCTATAATATACTTACTTATACATACAAAATATACTTACTTATAGATACACAATATACTAATATACATATATAACTATTATTTGTAGCAACAATAAAAAGACCTTATAAAGTTTTCTTAACAGAATTGAGTTGTACAGAAAGAAAATAAATAAATTAAACTTTTTTAATGTGGTGCATTCGCATGTTGTTAAATATTTTGTTAATGATTTCAGATCTAGTAGCAGTATTGACTCCAAAGGGCCCACTGAGGATATTAGTGGAAACAGCTCAAGAAAGAAATGAACCCATATTCCCAGCTCTTATTTACTCATGTATGTATACAAACCATGTGCTTGCTGACTCCTATATCTTAATTTTATCAGTGTGTAGATATCTCATATCTAATAAAGATAACAATGCCACTTACGCGTCTTGAAGTACCTGTATAATTTTTAACAGATTAAATTCAAATTGAAATCGGTACAGTCGCCATCAGATATATCGGAGCGGCCAAGGCGCTCACAAATATCTGAACACGCCTCTATAGTCAAGGCGTTAGAGTGCGTGTTCAGATTTTGTGAACACCTTGACCACTCCGATATATTTGCTGGCGACCGTACATCAAAGTTATCTGCTATAAATATTACATTAAATAAAATAAGTAAAAATAGCCTTTATTACTGAAGTTTTGTAACATTAATACTATATCTACTTAAAATATACCTTATTTCTCACTATACAATTATACATATTACTATTTTCTAGTTTCCATCGACAACTTCAGCTAATGTCACCAGATTGTTTTGAGGTTTTGGTCAATCTTTAAGAATATGAATGACACCTACTACTCCTACTAGTAAAGTCAGCCCGCTCATAACATCGCCAAATATTTGACCTAAAAATATTAAAAACTCAATGTATTTTTACAGCGACGGTGATGTACTGCCTCGTGGGGACGACGACGTCCGGCGAAGGTGAGCCCCGGGAGCTGCGGCCTCTCAACCACGGTCCGTGACACTAACACAACTTATGTCTGTCCGTGTAGTCCCGCTTGTGACAGTTGTGACCACTTGTCGAACGTTTGTCAAACATTCCTATATAGACACGAGCGGAGGTGAACCCGGTAACTGCGGCCTCTCAACCACGGTCCGTGACACTAACACAACTAATGTCTGTCCGTGTAGTCCCGCTTGTGACCACTTCTCGAACATTTGTCAAACATTCCCATTTAGCCAAGGGGGGAGGTGAACCCGGTAACTGCGGCCTCAACCACGGTCCGTGACACTAACACAACTAATGTCTGTCCGTGTAGTCCCGCTTGTGATCACTTGTTCGAAAATTTGTCAAACTATCCATATAACCACAAGCGGAGGTGAACCCGGTAACTGCGGCCTCTCAACCACGGTCCGTGACACTAACACAACTTATGTCTGACCGTGTAGTCCCGCTTGTGACCACTTGTCGAACGTTTGTCAAACATTCCCATATAATCAGGGGCGGAGGTGAACCCGGTAACTGCGGCCTCTCAACCACGGTCCGTGACATTAACACAACTAATGTCTGCCCGTGTAGTCCCGCTTGTGACCACTTGTCGAACGTTTGTCAAACATTACCATATAACCACGGGTGGAGGGTGACACGTTTGCAAATTCACGCTGCAAACGTGTCATCGGCATTGAAGAAATAGTGAATATTACGCGAAACTCTGCCAAGGGGGCGCCACTCCCACAATAAGTCACAATCTAAGGGTCTACCGCAAACGAGAGAGTAGAAATTTTGTTATCAGAGGTTAGATACTCTTGCATATTCGAGCGATAAAGAGGCAGATAGCCGAGTTACGATTTCGCGTTTCCCGGTATGGCCTTTGTAAACAAACCGCTTGGATGTATCTATGTTATATTTGATTGTCTGTGAAAACTTGTCAAGAAACAGTTTAAGGTACAGTATGTATAAGTTACTCTAGTGCTGCACTCTGGCGGCAAAACATTGCAGTAATACTCCCTATTTGTATCGCTCATCCCGGTTTGCCCTTGTACAGGTACCGCGGCCGAAGGCAGAGGTGCGGCGCGGCCGGCGTCGACGGCGGGCGCGGACGGGGATGGTGGCTTCGACGCGGCGTGGGCGGCGCGCCGCGACGCGGTCTCCGAGCCCGGCGCGGGCTCCCGGCCCGGCGCGGTCTCCGAGCCCGGCGCGGGCTCCCGGCCTGGCGCGGGCTCCCGGACCGGCCGCGAGCCCCGGCGCCTGCGCGTGGACGGCACGCAGCCCGCGCAGTACACCACGCGCGTCGAGCGGCCCGCGCCGCCGCCGCCTGACATGGAGGAGGAGAGTTAGTACCGTGCCGATTTCTAA
This sequence comes from Cydia amplana, assembly GCF_948474715.1. Classification (NCBI taxonomy): domain Eukaryota; kingdom Metazoa; phylum Arthropoda; class Insecta; order Lepidoptera; family Tortricidae; genus Cydia; species Cydia amplana. The sequence goes on from NC_086085.1 coordinate 9,302,073, forward strand.
GGGCTCATTTAGACGGTGACGGTGTTTCACTACATTGCGTCATTTGATCGGTCGGCTGAATTGTTGTAACCTCAATGGTCCGCAATGCAACTAAAATCACATGCGAGTTCGCGCGCCGTCTAAATCAGCCCTTTATCACATTTAACGACCGATCTTTGACGACCGGTCTGGCCTAGTGGGTAGTGACCCTGCCGGTGAAGCCGCGGTCCTGGGTTCGAATCCCAGTAAGGGCATTTATTTGTGCGATGAGCACAGATATTTGTTCCTGAGTCATGGTTGTTTTCTATGTATTTAAGTATTTGTATATTATATATATCGTTGTCTAAGTACCCACAACACAAGCCTAGAGCTTACCGTGGGGCTTAGTCAATTTGTGTAAAATGTCCTCTAATATTTATTTATTTATTTATCTTTAGACATATAGGTACTCCAACCACGCCATACTTGATATGAAAACTTACCAAATGCCGATTCGAAGTATAAATTTCGTGACTATTATGTTGTTGTGTTACTTGTTGTTTTCTTTTATTTTTTGTCACGAATAAACGCTCTCTATTCTCTATTCTATTCTATTATAAATAAAGCCCGTCCACCGCTCCGCATCGACTTGACGCTCTTGCCGGTGACAATGTACGCCTGCGACATGCTTTACATCAAACTGGGAAAGCGACTTACAGTGACGGTCGGACTCTTGGATTTAAAAAACTATTGACCCTGAAGAACAACTAAATAAAATCGTTGACATAATTTATCGTATAGAAACCTTTCAATTGTTAGTCTAATTTAAACCTTCTTCATGCAATATTTTCAAGAACAATAATTCCTTTCGTTTTCTGCTCTCGATTTTCGATGTTAACAATTTCGTCATATAGAGCTGTAGTACCACGATCCCGACTATCGGGTCGTCCGGCCTAGGAACGAAATCATGAAATACCCGATAGTCGGGTCTTCGGCACTGAATGTGTTAACAAAGAAACCTTGATTTTTGTGTTATTGAAATTGGATATACCAGTGTCCCACAATAAGGTAAAATTGAAAGTTAGAGTGATATCTGAATACCAGTGTCCCACAATAAGGTAAAATTGAAAGTTAGAGTGATATCTGAATACCAGTGTCCCACAATAAGGTAAAATTGAAAGTTAGAGTGATATCTGAATACCAGTGTCCCACAATAAGGTAAAATTGAAAGTTAGAGTGATATCTGAATACCAGTGTCCCACAATAAGGTAAAATTGAAAGTTAGAGTGATATCTGATTAATTTGTTTGAATTCCAGAGGGCGTGAAGCTGGGTCTGGGCGACTTCATATTCTACAGCGTGCTCGTCGGCAAGGCCAGCTCCTATGGCGACTGGAACACTACACTCGCCTGTTTTGTTGCTATACTTATTGTAAGTGCTCTATATATTTACAGTAGTAGCTATTTTCCCGCACTTAAGCACTTTCCGTGCATATGTATGTCAAAAATTATAAGGGCCATTCATCATCATTCTCTTGCCCTTGTCCCATTCACTTGGAGTCGGCGCAGCATATCTTTCTCTTCCATACTTCTCCGTCACCCGGCATCTCATTCATATGTACTGTAAAACATTGTACAATACAAGTGCGAATAGGTAATTCGCAACTCGTGTCGATTTAAATCACAACAAATATATCACCACTCGTTGCAAATTTCCTACTTTCCGCACTTGTATCGTAAATATTCACTAGTTCACATGTTGAAAACGACAACTTCGGGACATCTAAAAATCTAAAGTCCCTAATGTAAAAATAAATTTTAAAGACTACTCCTCAGTTAGTATCAAATAATATTGATATGTCAGCCAAAATGGGCAAATATATCGTGTCGTAAAACATTTTTATTTCTATTGTTTAAAGATGTCAGTCTATTGACAGATGCTTTAGGTACTACACATTGCTCTTACCATAGAGAAATATAGTAAGACAAGAGTGCTCACTCCATATATGTTGTTGAGCATAAGACTTTCCGGTCGGTGCTACATCTATTGTCAAGTAGCAATACTGATAGTTCCGCTACTCGATGCTAGATATAGACACTGAAATTAATAGTATTATTGGTATCAAAACTGATGTATGGAGTGAGCAATCTATGTATTTTTTAGGGTTCCGTACCCAAAGGGTAAAAACGGGACCCTATTACTAAGACTCCGCTGTCCGTCCGTCCGTCCGTCCGTCTGTCACCAGGCTGTATCTCACGAACCGTGACAGCTAGACAGTTGAAATTTTCACAGATGATGTATTTCTGTTGCCGCTATAACAACAAATACTAAAAACAGAATAAAATAAAGATTTAAGTGGGGCTCCCATACAACAAACGTGATTTTTGACCGAAGTTAAGCAACGTAGGGCGGGGTCAGTACTTGGATGGGTGACCGTTTTTTTGCTTGTTTTGCTCTATTTTTTTTGATGGTGCGGAACCCTCCGTGCGCGAGTCCGACTCGCACTTGGCCGGTTTTTTTCTCTATGCTCTTAACTAGCTTCAAAAGAGACCCGTTTCATCTGAAGAAGCTTAACTGTTACTGATTACAGGGTTTATGCTTAACCCTCCTGCTGCTGGCGATCCTCAAGAAGGCGCTTCCGGCGCTGCCCATCTCCATAACCTTCGGTCTCATCTTCTACTTCGCCACGCGCGGCGTCGTCAAACCCTTCGCGGACGCGCTAGCCGCCGAACAGGTCTTCATTTAGCTACCGCCCTACACACTAGATATCAATTGATGAAGGCGATTCCTTCCAGTTTATGATTATCGTTGAACGTTTGTGAACCTTAATACGATGGTATAAGGTCTACCTAAGGTTAGTTGTGTTGCTAGTATGTTAGAAGAGCGAAGGAATGTTCACTCATTTGTGCACGCTTATAGCTATTTATCTATCTGAATCCGATTACCAAACCAATGTTGGGTTATTGATATTTGATTTATTAGAAAACTCTCAGTATTGGCTTTTAGGTTACAGCTATTGATCTCACTTTTTGGCTATATTTAAATTTTTTGACCTTAACTAAGGGGTTAATTCGGTATTCTTGCTTGATACTAACATAGCTATCTAGTGTCATCATCTTCCTCGCGGTGTCCCGGCATTTTTGCCACGGCTCATGGGAGCCTGGGGTCCGCTTGGCAACTAATCCCAGGAATTGGCGTGGGCACTACTTTTTACGAAAGCGACTGCCATCTGACCTTCCAACCCATAGGGTAAACTAGGCCCTTATTGAGATTAGTCCGGTTTCCTCACGATGTTTTCCTTCACCGAAAAGCGACTGGTAAATATCAAATGATATTTCGTACATAAGTTCCGAAAAACACATTGGTACGAGCCGGGGTTTGAAACCGCGACCTCCGGATTGCAAGTCGCACGCTCTTACCGCTAGACCACCAGCGCTTTTATCTTGTGCTTAACACTTAATACTCTCGCCCACGACAAGCATCTAAAATCTAAATTTAAACTAGGAACCTACGACGAGCGAAAGACCTACCCCGTTATTCATAAAACTTAGCAACCTCTTACAAAACTTTGGTAAATTTAGTCTCTTTCTTACAAACAGAAATGTCAAGATGACCGATAGGGACATACGATTATGAAAGAGTTGACAGTGAAGCGGTCAATCCTGACAAGATTTATTTCTGTACAATTATTAGCCTAAAATATACAAGTTTTTTGTAGAATGCAAAACTCTTAGCTAACCACAAATGGACCTTATATCCTTGCAACAAGGTTTAAGAATTGTTATCAGTATGGATTATGGTACCAGGAACTCTGCGTGGAGTGTCAAGTCACTAAATAGTATAGCGCGCATGATGAGTGAATATATCGCTAATAAAAATAATTATTAATAATAAATAATACCCAGGGAATTATTTATTAACAATTATCTCGTAATATCACCCATAGAGAAATACCAGGAAAGAAAGAGTGGTAACTCCATAGATCAGTTTTCTTACAAAAACGCGAGTTATTTCGTAGTCGACATCTAACGTCAAGTAGTGGAACTATCAGTACCGCTACTTGACACCAGATGTCACAAGTGTACTGACGAAAAATGTACTACTAAAACAATTTACAACTAATATTATAAGCAGATGGAGTTGAAAATAGAGTTCCGGTGCATCCGGTTATAATATTAACTGAAAATTGTTGAGCATTAGAGTTTTACTTTGCCGCGACATCCATTGCCAACTAGCAGAACTGGTAATGTCCGCTACTTGACGCTAGATGTCGACTACGAAGTAACTCGCGTTTTGGTAAGAAAACTGATGTATGGAGTTACCACTCTTTACTTATATTTCTCTATAATATCAACGCAAAGTGCGTATACTTAACCTTCATCCACTCCATGCCTTCTTATGAAGCCTTATAGGACTTGCATTTACCAAATGTCGTTTTATAGGCAATTTGTAAGCACTGTCGATTATGACATGGTAGTCAGTCTTGTCTAACGATTTATTTTTTACATTGAAGAATGACTAAATTAATTTTATTTTAGAATTTACAGATGCGATGTACTTTACTATAGTTCGTTTTTTTAGCATTAGAAAAAAGGTAAACAATCTTGATGTGTCTTTTAATTGAAAAACATGTTTTAAAAATAAGTCACGGCAAATATGTAACAATTACGAATCTAATACGATCATTTATATTCTTCTGCTTTCAAGTTACTGATTTTTAAAAATCGTTTTTCAATTAAAAGACATGTCAAGATTGCTTACCTTTTTTTCTAGGGTTTGCACGGCGGATCCGAAATGTATGGGAATATCCGCGGATCCGGATCCAGATCCGGATAATTCCATACATTTCGGAACCCTACTTCTTTCTAATGCTAAAAAGCGGCCAAGTGCGAGTCGGACTCGCCCATGAAGGGTTCCGTATTTAGGCGATTTATGACGTATAAAAAAAAATTACTTACTAGATCTCGTTCAAACCAATTTTCGGTGGAAGTTTACATGGTAATGTACATCATATATTTTTTTTAGTTTTATCATTCTCTTATTTTAGAAGTTACAGGGGGGGGGGGGGGGCACACATTTTACCACTTTGGAAGTGTCTCTCGCGCAAACTATTCAGTTTAGAAAAAAATGATATTAGAAACCTCAATATCATTTTTGAAGACCTATCCATAGATACCCCACACGTATGGGTTTGATGAAAAAAAAAATTTTGAGTTTCAGTTCGAAGTATGGGGAACCCCAAAAATTTATTGTTTTTTTTCTATTTTTGTGTGAAAATCTTAATGCGGTTCACAGAATACATCTACTTACCAAGTTTCAACAGTATAGTTCTTATAGTTTCGGAGAAAAGTGGCTGTGACATACGGACGGACAGACAGACGGACAGACGGACAGACGGACAGACAGACAGACAGACAGACATGACGAATCTATAAGGGTTCCGTTTTTTGCCATTTGGCTACGGAACCCTAAAAAACGAACTATAACCAATGTAACCTAATGAAACACCGGAAATACATAAGTGAGGTTCTCGTTTTGTCTCAGTTGATTTATTTGGCAAGCTTTTTACAAAATTACACTTTTATTGAGGGAAATAGGTTTTTTATTTATTAGAAGTTATCCTAGACAAAAGTTTTACACTAATATTAGTTGTAATAGCCAAAAAAATCACTTTAAAATCAAAAAAGCTATTATGAGATCTAAATGTTTACCAAATAATTCAAGTGACAATGAACTCTTAGAGACTGACATTATCCAGGTTAAATCGCAGTGTCTAACCAAATGAATGTCGATATATTCGTTAACCTTTTGGACGCCAATGACCGATATATCCGCACCGTAGGTTCAACGCCAAATACCGATTAATCGGTCACATATCACAGAGCAACATAGACCTACGTGCATATGCATAAAGTTCAATTTCAGTTTTAACACTTCGATGACGTGGCGTCAGCGTGACAGCTTTTGTGTTTGACACGGCGTCGAAAAGGTTAAGGTATACCTAGTGTTACAAACAAAAATGAATATAATGCAATCAACCGACACACCAATAGCAACTAGTATATAAACGCCGAAATACGGTTCTGATGTATAAGTAGACGGTTTAAAATGTTAATAAAAACCTAACCTAAGCTTAATTGCGTTATGTAACAGTTTTACTTAAGTTTCAAAATAATTGTTAACATTCCATTAGTTTTATGCCTTAATTCTTAAATGGATTGTTCCTTTCTGCCCTATCATATCAGGTTTTTTGTTACTTATCTAATGTACCTGTATATTATGGATAACGCCATACATAAACTCTGAAAATGTATCCTTGATTTTTTTAGCTGTTTCTAGGCGTGACCGAACTATCAGTAGCATAAATACCTACTCTATTTATGCGCAGTTTTGTTTAATCTTTTACTTGCTGAAATGTCATTTAACAATCGTTTCATTTACTTAAGTGAAATGTTAGCAGCAGACATGACATACTGCAGAAGCCATCTATGGTGATGCATAGGACAATTAGAAATATGGGCTTGCCTATGATAGAACCTGTTGAGTTCTGTCCGTAAAGTAAAACTCATCCTTAAATTATAATGTGGTTTAAATTATTAGCTAGGAACTTTGTAAAGCAAATTAGGTAATATAACTTTTGATAAAACAACTACATATTATGTTTTATTTCTCATTCTCCCTCTAAAATTAAACAAGACTTTTAATAAAAACATATTTATTAGGTACTTAAGTATACATATAAATATTGCTTCATTACAAAATCTTTGAGATACAAATGTCAGATATTTTGAACTGAACAATTCAGTCTCTTTCATACGCAAAAGGTATAACGGTAATTTAGACATTTAATTTTTGTACCCTTTCTAAAAATTACAAGATTTGCGAGGAATAAATAAAAAATGTTAACTGCTCAACAAAAACTAATAACAGTAATCATTACGTATGCAACTAATAAATGACTATCTGGTTGTAACGCAAGTCTTGATAGAACATACTTACTATAGGTACTTATTGCACTGTTGGTTTACTGGTAACTGACTGATAAATCGTAGCAACTGAAATTGAAACTATGGCATTAAGTTTAACCTTTTGGACGCCAATGACCGATATATACGCACCGCAGGTCCAACGCCAAAGACGTATTAATCGGTCATAGACCACAGAGCAACATAGACCTAGGTGCATATGCATAAAGTTCAATTTCAGTTTTGACACTTCGATGACGTGGCGTCTGAGAGACAGCTTTTGTGTTTGACACGGCGTCGAAAAGGTTAAGAGGAGAAATATTTATAAGAAAATAAAACACCTGTTTGAATCGAGACAATACTAAAAAGGTAGACGGAAAGTTGGTTAAAAGTAACGCTATTAACACATTCACTACCAGACAAAAAACGGCGCACTACCCCAGAAACCGGTCGTCTATAGCAAAGTTTACGAGCGCCCACCAGGTGGGTTCCTGGTAGTGAATGTGTTAAAATACGATGAACTCTTAGAAAAATAATTAAAATACTCATTACTCCATAATAAATTCCAAAGCAATAAAATGTGAAGTGGATAACAGTGTACAAAAACTGGTGCTAATACATACAATAATTATGACCATACCATACATATGTATATCATGTCTAACAAATAACACCTTCTAGGAAGATCACAATATAAAGACATTTTCATCGATTTTTTCGATCTAATACACTCATTCCACCAAAAACAACAATAATAATAATTTGATAATTTGTATATATGCCAATAAAGGAAAAAAATACTATACTATATCATTACAATAAAGGAATGGACAAGATAAAACTTCAGTCTAAAAAGAATATACTTATGTTAAAAGATCATTTGGAATGATATTTAGTAACATTCAAATAATTACTGAATAAAATGAGTCCCCATAATTTTGATTAAGTTAAAAATTTTGATCGAATTTGTTCGCGAGGACTCGTGAGAGCGTAATTTCAACTTTCTCGGACCACAACCACATTCACACGTTTTACTTACAAGGTCGTTTCACGAAACCTGGCAGGAATAGAATGAACGAAGCTTTCATTGTATGCGCGACACCTGTATCGGTATTTTGTTGGTTAATGTCACACTCCCATAGATATTTTCATCCACTCATTCGTTCCATTCGTGCTAGCTTTGTGAATTGAATTGTATACGCTCTGATAAGAGTGATAAGTAAGCGGGTGAACATTAAAAGTTATAGTACATTATGTACCTAGGGAGGTAAATTCGTAAATGCTCCAGAGCCCGTACCATGAGCCACTGACAGTGTCAAAACTGACATATACGCTATCGAGAACGTAATTTACTTTCTATACATCTCGTTCGCACTAATATGCGAGTACGAGCGAGATGTATAGAAAGTAAATTACGTTCTCGATGGCGTTTATGTCAGAGCCAAACTGATGGTAGCCGTACAGATCGCAGGTGTTTGTGGCCCGAACCGAAGGTGAGGGCCATAAATATGCGATCTGGGGCTTTACGAATTACGGCCCGTGGTTTGTATAAAGTTTTAAGTCTTGCCTTGCCAGGAAGTGAGATTTTCATCTCGCGTAGCGGGAAGAAAAACTCAATTACGGGCCTAGGGTGACGTAAAATTACTAACCTCCTTTTTAATACTACTTACAAATGTGGGTTAGGAATCTCTGTCGGACCGCCCTTTTTTATCACCTTTAATGTTTCCTTATTGGGCTTGGCCGTGTCCGAAGGAATCTCCTCTTGGATGGGGATCTGTTCGGGTGCGGATTTGTCATGAGGAACTTTAGGAGATCCACTCATTTCCTTTTTAGCTTTGTTCTCAGCTGGTTTCGGAGTAGGTTTCGTTTCAACGGGCTTCTGAGTTGCTGGTTTGGATGTAGTTGTTTTTACTTCAGGTTTAGTAGGTTCAGGTGGCTTGGGTTTAGCTTCTTGTTTCGCCGGCGCGGGCTTGACTGGTGCGGGCGTCGGTTTAGGAGTAGTTGTAGTAGGTTTAGGCGTAGTAGTGGTAGTAGGTTTAGGCGTAGTAGTGGTAGTAGGTTTTGGTGTAGTCGTTGTAGGTTTAGGTGTCGTAGTGGTAGTCGGTTTGGGAGCATCTACTGGTTTAGCCACTTTCGCAGCCTGTTTCTTCTCTTCTACTTTGGGTTTAGCAGTGGAAGCGAAGGCTTTCTGCAGCAGCGGCGGGGTGGGTACGACACCAATGTAATTCGCATGAGGACTGCCTATATACAGTTTGTTGTTGTAGACAATCGCGTCGCTGATTTGGCTCAAGCTCTTGTCGGTGTTGAAGTAGGATGCGACGATTTTTCCGTTCCAGTCTATTTGTACTAAACCGGCCATTGGAGGCACAATGCCGGACACGCTCTTGAAGTGCCCGATCTAGAACGAGAAAAATATTAAATATTATAAACATTGTAAATCATTTGAAGCTTCTTCGGCTGGTAAAAAATAATATTTATTTGATGTAGCTGTGCTCATGACACTAAACTCGTGAGTGGATATAATAATTATTATGATCGCCAGCGACATTGATGTGTGTCACACAGGGATCGGATACTGGTATTTTTTGTATGGGAACGGAAACGGTATTTTTTCGTTCTTTGCTAATTACTTCATTTCTAATTGGGCAATCTAATAATACGAAGTCGTAACCTAAAAACACAACTGAGGGCCTACAGCGAACCACGTTCGACGTGTTGCCTCTCTGTCGCGCTTGTTAATTCGTACGTGTGGCAGGCAGGTAACATGTCGAACGTGGTTCGCGGTAGGCCCTCTGAGTCCTACATTTCGAGTATAAAATAATTCGAAAAATATGGTTATCTCTAAGTTTTTGCAAAAAACCGGTTCCGATCCCTGGTCACAGCTGAGTGGATAGATCGTCGAATAGGTACAAGACAAACACTTACGAAATACTCGACATCCTCGAACAAAAAGTGCGGATACACAGTGTTGAGATAAGCGAACGGCAGCTCGATCAGGGTCTGCAGGCGCGCCAGGAACTTCCTAGCGACGGGGGCCTCCGACATGGACCGCGTTAGTAGGGGGTGCTCGTCGTCGAAGACCGTGTACAGGCCCACGAGGACTCCGGACCCGTCGGGGAGTGCGCGCACGTTGTCCGGAACACCTGGAAGGCAGTTAGAATAGAATATAATTTATTCGTAAGCACAGACAATACATAATATGAAAGAAACACAAAATAAGATTAGAGTGCCACGAAATGGCCTCATCTCAGCATGTTGCTGGTGGCTTCCAGCGCTGGTCTTCCGATGAGACCATCAAGTGAGAAGAATCACGGAGGGTAACAGACAAGAAGAAAAAGACATCAAATAACGTAAAGTGAACAAATAGTAAAATAAAAGTTACACAGAAGGAAGATACAACTTAACGACTATATTAAATTAAATTAAGACTAATTTATACATATAAAACAACATTAAAACAAGCATCGTGCTCGCAACACTTCCTTTTGTAAAACTGTTGGAATCCTTACTATTTAGATTAAAGGAATTTGAACCTTGCATACAGTAGTTACATTCCATATCTTGATGGCAGAGCGACGCGGGGCCCAATATTTACGTTAGGCGTTTAAGATTTGAGAGTATCAAGCAAAATATCAACAGAGGGCGAGGGGAATGAAAAATCGCCTATATCTTAGACGTAAATGATGGACGCAACCTTATATTGATTATTGTATAGGGGTTAAAATACTTAGTCAGTATAGAAAGACGCGTCCCGCTTCCGACCATTATCAATAAAACATAAATTGCTCTTATCGAAAACTGACGACAGTTTAACTATTTACATATTATCGTATTAATTTAATTTATTATTGAAAATTTCCGACTCCTGCCTCCGACTGTATAATTTGACCTTGTTACAAAGAATCCGCTCTATCCAATTGAGACATAGTTATGTTTTGCGTGCATTTATCGACTGCAAAAAGGAATTATGCTACTCTCTAAAATGTTTACACGCATTAATCAGCCAAATTAGATCGCGTGAAGTCATGATGGCGATTATAAAATTCAACATTAGGTGAATGGTTATTCCGGTGTTAATGATTACATGCGAATGCGGTTGCACCACACTCACCACAGTCTGTAATGTTAACTACTTAAAAATTTAAGAAATGTTTAAAAGATGTGTGTCTAAGAGATGACGAGGTGCTCGGAGTTGAAAGGTTAAATTAGCCCCTCGATTATGATTGCTACAACCGGATTTAGGTCTTGATCTCCAATTACCCATAGGTGTGAAAAATCTTAGTTTTAGTACATAAGTAAATAATATCCATATACCTCCTGGAAGTAATCGAAATTTTCTGCTATAAAAATTGCACAAAACAGATATGATATGATACTTCTATTTCTATGCGCAATGATGACTACAGCCGCGCAACTGTTCAAACAAACCTCTACGAAAGTCAGACGCGCTCTTGCAACAGTGTAACGTGGATACAGCTAACAAAATGTACATCCCAGTTTTTTTACTTTTGATTCTACGAGCATGTGCCGCTCAAGTGACGACCTACGAAACGGACATGAATTTCCGAGTAGAGCCAGGCGACAGAACATGTTTCTTCGAGAAGGGGAAAGCCGGTCAGATTCTCGAAGCTACGTACCAAGTGATCGACGGACAACATGGAGATCTGGACATATCGTTCGATGTCGTGGCGCCCGATGGGCGAGAACTAGTTTCAGACTACAAACAGCCCTACAACTCGCTTATAATGGAGTTGGAGCAGGACGGGGACTATGTGTTCTGCTTGGACAACACATTCAGCGTGATGAACTCAAAGTTAGTGTTTGTGTCTGTGATGATAGAGGATAAAGTTGCTGAGGCAATTGAGAATGCAACAGAGCCCGGAGTTGGTGTAGTGGAACAAAAAGAAGTCTTAGAGTGGACGGGCACATTGCCGAACGGGGAGGTTTACTACATCGAGGTGGCGCATATTGCAGATTCGCTCACGCGCACCCTGAAGCACGTAGTGCGCGCGCGCCATCTGTTGGACATCTACGGAGCGAGCAAGTCGCGCGACACCTACGCGGCGTTCGAGGACACCTTCATCGTCGACCTGTGGTCCGCCTTCCAGATCACCTTCATGTGTGCCGTCGGAACGCTTCAAGTTTACATGATAAAGAAACTGTTCAATAAGTCTACTAAAAATGTGAATAGCTTCTATTAGGTATGTGCGTGAGCATATTATTTAAAATACAGCCTAAGTAAAACTTTAATAAATAAAAAATTACCATTCGAAAATCGTTTGCCACGCCCGGAGTTATTAAAATGACACCTTATCTAGCATGTCTAGCAACCAAAGCATAAACATTACCATTTCTGCATGAATAATGTTAGTAAATGTCTGTAGTTAATAAATTATTTACACTTTGAGTCGTGACCGTGGGTAATAAACGGCGGGTTACATTCATTAACTATATATTTTTTTAGGTATAATGTTTTATTTCTTAAGCAGTAATTTTTCATGATTGTTCTAAAACAAAAGATGTCTTTAAAAAAAAACTAAGTGTGTAAATGTTATAAAGAGACCTATCAGATTAAAATGGTTAAAACATTAGGCCACACGTGTTTCCGACAACTCAGGGTTCGATTATAACAATTTGATCGTCAAAACCAGGGATCGGATACCGGTATTTGTTGTATGGGAACGGAAACGGTATTTTTTCGTTCTTTGCTAATTACTTCATTTCTAATTGGGCAATCTAATAATACGAAGTCGTTACCTAAACACACAACTGAGTCCTACATTTCGAGTATAAAATAATTCCAAAAATATGGTTATTTCGATGTTTTTGCAAAAAACCGGTTCCGATCCCTGGCCAAAACTATTAAAATTATTATCACCTGACCTGAGCCCTTGTATCTTTTTCCAATAAAAGTGCAAAAATAATCATATAATTACCTGGCAAGCCGTCAACAAACACCTCACTCTTTCCTTTCTTGGGGCCGTCAATGTAGTACTTCATAAGCCTGTATCTGTTGGTCTCCGCTACGACCACGAACTGGTTGTCGGGGGATATGGCCACGCCATTGGCGAACCAAAGGTCGTCGAGGAGTACTTTACTTTCATTCTTGGCCGCGTTGTAGTAGAAAAGTCTGAAATTTCAAGTGTGATTAATACTTTTATTCTAGTTCAAGAGTTCCCAACCAATGGTTTCACAAGACAGCCACACTTCTGTACTGTAATATGTACAGTCATTTACACAGTTAACTGACTCTTTGTAAGTCTTATTGCAAAGAGATAAGGTTTACAAATCCTTACCTTACCTTAAAAAATCCTAAATTATTATCAGTGTGTATTTAAAATATTTCAATGTAACAAAACTTATAATGAATTTACTTAAATAAGAAACACAGCTCTTGACATTAACTTTCCAACAAAGGAAAGTGGAATAAATTAATAAATTAGGCATAATAAGCTAGTCTTTAGGTATTGAGTTCCTTCAGGGCGGAAAATCAGCAACTAATATTATAAATGAAATGGGAAAGTAACTCTGTCTGTCCGTCTGTTAAACTCAAACCGCTGAACCAATGTAGATGAAATGGAGATGGAGATTGTTTGAAGCCAGGGGAAGGACATATAGTTTGTATCAATCATCATCATACCATGCATACAAAGTTACCGACAGAAGCTAGTATTCAATAAAAGAAGTATAAAGATATTCAGACCGAAAAGGCAGAAAACTGTGTCACCGCTTACCTCCCAGATGGATCAGAAAGTAAAGATATGGCACCATCTTTTATGCTGAAGTCACTGCTAGAGTCAGTCCAGTAGAAGTCTCCATTCTTGGCCAATGCAATGTGGTTGAAGAATCTGGGTACCCGGCCATTTATTGCAACTCGAGGGGACACCAAAAGTTGCTTCTTGTCAGTCTTAAGATTGGTCTTCCAAATACCATGGTATGCATCAACAAGATATAGCACATTTTTGTTAGCATCAATTTGAAATCCAAGTGGTCTTCCGCATATGTGTTCTTGTGACAATCCAGCTATACAAGTGAGAAAATATTATATAATTTGTAACACTATTTTTTTATATGTCTGTATAAGGAGTTTAATAGAGCTTGGCCAGTAAGCATTACTCATGTAGTGAGTACATATTAGTCATAAAGAAAAACTTTGGCGTTAGAGAACTCTAACTAAGAAGCAAGTAAAAGAGGTATCATACATATAAACATTTGAAAAAGGTGTTTGCTTAAGCTTGAGTTTAATATTTGTGATTCTAATTAGAGTCTTATTAGCATACTCACTGCATGGTTGTCCAACTTTGGTCACAAAAGTGACATGACCACCAGGAGACAACTTGACAATCTCTCCACTTGCCAGACTAGTGAATAATTCGCCATTTGCTACTTGAAAGGCCTCTGGCCCTAGAACTTTGCCCACATGTATTCTTTGAGCATTATTTAAAGCCCCATTGGGTGCTAAAGGACCAGTTCTGGGCTGAGTGGGTGCAAGCCTGTAGACAGAAAAAACAGGTTAGTACTTATTCCAGCTTCTAGAGAGGACATCATTAAAGTTTCAAATCATTTATTAGAAGATTAGAACTTACTCAATACTTGTAAACTTGGTGTATGGTGGTAAATTGGGTATCAAAACAATGATACCAACAAATATAGCCAAAAACAAAACAAGTTTTATAATTTTTTTAATAAAACTGATTATGAAGCCCATTTTTGTCCGTGTTCACCTAGAACAAACAATACAATACAAATATTAAATGCTAAAACCACCTACGGGTTCCAATGCAAAACAGATGTGTCATTGTCTTATTTATCTTTGTTTTAGCTGTCTACATAATTTCAAGATAGTGCACAAACAAGTCATATTTAAAGTCTTTTTAGACCCCAAGCAAATGGGTGTATAAATGTTTGTCTTAGATATGACTTTGAAAACAAATGATAAGTTCACATATCAACATTACACGGATTATCATGGTTACAGAAGAATAAACACATGGTTTGCTTGCAGGCTTGCAGAGCAACCACAATGTCATTTTGTAAAAAAAAAAACAGTTCTATTGCTCAAGTCTGCTACCTGTACTGGTTGTTTTTAACTGCAGGTAAAGGCAAATTTTATATACTAGGATTGTTTATTATGTTATTTTATACTTGATTTATAAGCAATATGTAAAGTTATATACATGTATTTCCTTTCACAATTTGAACCGAGTAGACGAGACTGCTCGTAGTGAATGTTACGAAAGTTGTGCAGTTATTTTAAAAATCTTAAATGTATGTTAGGAAATTAATATATACAAAAAATATTTTTGATCTTTGATCCTTTTTCGATCTTTGAACCGCTACATAAAATATTATACATAGGTACGTATTAAACAAAAGCGTGTTTTGCAAAGCAAATGTATAAGACTATTAAGACAAAAATGAAGTGCAATAAAAGCAGGAGGGAAGGAATCTAATATATAATTTAAGTAATACCTCTGATCCGGTGAAATGAGTAGAAGAAATTTCATACACCGCAAAACCGTGGCGCGGGTGGCGCGGTCAGTCGTCACTCGTCGGACGTTCACCTTCACCTTGACAGCTTGATATCACGTCACCCGGCAGAGGCGTTTGTAATATTTGCATATGGCAATTCAGTTTACCGATTACATTTACATCACTAGCTCCCACAGATAATCCTTAAATGTATTGTATTCATTCGTTTACTTCGTTCATTATATAATCTGTATCGTCCATTCATTCATTCGTTCGGTAACTACTTCATTCATTCGTTCTTTCAGGTTACGGCGTACGCCATTTTAGACGTTTCTCGGCGCTTTTGAGCCAAAAATATTGAAGTAATTCACCATGGGTCACGCTAACATCTGGTATTCTCACCCCCGCAAATACGGACAGGGATCCCGCTCATGGTACGTCACTAAAATGCCCAAAAAACAAGTTGTCTTGGTTAGGTCTCCTTCGACCATGTAGCGCACACGTGTTGAACAAGAAGTGCTAAATGAGATTTATTTTATTTTAGCCGGGCCTGCTCCAACCGTCATGGACTTATCCGTAAATACGGCTTGAACATCTGCAGACAGTGCTTCAGGGAGTACGCTCACGACATCGGCTTCAAGAAGGTACGTGTAAATTCTAATGTCACATTGGTTATTAAATTTATTACCCAGTTCTAAGTTTTAGTAGCTCTACGTATCATTTCTAGATCCAGTACCTCTAACGTACTCGTTTTACTAGTACAACATTAAGTGGGGATGCTATGCTATCTCAGTCAACAGTTCAGTTACCCGAGGATGCTCAAAGTCAAACACCCTAATTATCAAATCTTTGTATGGAGAGTGCCAGGCTAGTCATAATTTCATAGCAGTATTTATTTAAAATAATACTTGCATAGTGGGGGGCTATCAAATTCGCTGCAGTCTTATCTTGGTCTAACTCTAGTGATCACCGGTTCAGTGCCACCCACTACCACATGTTTGAGGATGTATTTGAGATTGAGATTTACATTAACTTCCTGTATTATTCATTCCAGTCCTCATTCAGTTGAACAGTCAGCAGCAGAAGTTGCTAAGTGGGCCAGGTGTTCAAAATGATCTTGACGTGACTTTATTGTTAAGAGAATAAGAGCGTGTCAAGGTAATTTTGAACACCTCGCCCGCTTAGCAACTTCTGCTGCTGACTGAACCACATCTTTATCCATCTAATTAAATGTTTGTTTGTTTCAGCTGGACTAAATGCGGGAGCTATTCAATAATGTTAAGGTATAATACATTATAAAATCCATATCTTAAAGTTTTATTTAGATAAACCCTGAAACTGACACTAGAAAAACAACATTGAAGTCATGTATTGCATTCCATTAAGTTAGGCCTGTTTTACATGCAATTTGGCATAAAATAATAATATTATTTTTTTATGTTACTTGCCTCTTTCTCTCCGTTTTCTCAAATAAAAAATAAGGGTTGAATTGAGACAAACTTTAGAACAACAATTTTATTTCAAATATAAAAGTACAAAACATTAAATTATTAATAAGTATGGTCACTTAAATTCCTATTTTATATTTTATTATTATTTCTATTTGCTTGTGCTTGCCGCAGGTTCACTAGGGTGGTTCCAAATCTCTGTAAAAAGAAAGTATTTAGTATAGCACCTTACTCGTAAGCTTACTTAACCTGAAGCATTAGACCGCTTTTTCCTATAGTTTGTCAAAGGACTGTCTCATTTCAAACATAGAGAATCATACTATCTTTGTCTTACACTAGTACTAGCACCCAAAAGAAAAGGATGAGTATGGGTTTTTTGTTTTATAATAATTCTTATTTACTGACAATTTGGTTTGACTTACTATACACTTGCTATACTTATATACTTACTTACTGTATATAGGAAATAGGAACACTCCCTAATCATGAGTGACATTTAAATGTTTGCAGACTTGCCAAAACACATACAAATATTGATATAATTATGGCATCAAAATAGCTCCAAATCAGGCACAACGTGCAATAAAACAAGGTGTAACAATTACCTGTCCCATGCCTGCTAACAATGCTAGCAGACTCCTCTGTGGCGGCCGACAGTGTTTCTTGCCGCCCTCTGCACAGCACAGGTTAGGGAAGCAGTCCACGCTGGATTGACACTGCTTCGGGAACACGTCGGGCTTGGGCGGCGCCGTGCACTGCAGGTACGGCTCCAGAGCACGCACGGCTGTAATAAGGTAGGTATATGAAAATATAAGTTTTGTTAACTTCAAGGGTCCGGTGGAGAATTGGAGATCGACATCAAGATCAGGGATGTTGCGGATGCCGATTTTTTGACATCCGCGGATGCGGATTTTTAAAGGCTCACATCCGCGGATGCGGATGTCAAGATAGTACCATAAAAAACGTCAAATATTACATTTTAGTAATTTAAAAAAAAACCGGCCAAGTGCAAGTCGGACTCGCGTTCCAAGGGTTCCGTACATTAAGTCCCACTCACGCTTGATTGCTCATTTCCAGAGATGTACAAAATGGTTTTAAAAAAGCATTTAAATACAAAATGCAAAATACTTTTCAGATTTACTATTTCAAATGCAAAATACCAAATAGTTTTGCGTTTTGTATTTCAAATGCTAAATACAAAATAGGTATTTTCAAAATACTTTTTCAAAATAAAATACCTTTTGACCAAATCTCAGATATTTTTATTTATTTTAGGTACTTATTTATCATGAGAAATAGAGACACAATGCCGAGCCAAACAAAAACGTCTAATAACATGGCACCTTATGCATGACATTATGGTCATATTTATCAGTAGGTACGCGTATCAATAATGTAAATCATGTAAATGTTTACATTATCTAAATTATCTTGTTGTAGTACAGTACATAGCCGTTCCAGTATTGTAGGGATAACAACAACACTTCAATATCATAAAAGTAGGTAATCAAATCAAATCAGTAACCACTTCACCAGCACCAGCAAACAATAAATCAGTGAAATCGAATCGTCGGCGTCAGCGGCGTTGCGTTTCATAGCCATAGATCATGTTCGTCGTTTTCGTTTGACATTGACACTAGTCAGACATAATAGCCGGTTTAGACTCTCGCGCGATCCACGAGACGAGCCGCGAGCCGCGCCACGAAACGCGAGTGTAAGCGGTGGGCTCGCGGCTCGTCTCGTGGCTCGCAAGCTCGTCGAGCTAATATAATTTAAACACTAACGGCACGGCATAAGGTTTATAACCGAATGACAAGCCGAACGCGAGTGCGTCGAGGCGAGCCACGAGCCGAGCCGCGAGCCGCAAGTCTAAACGACTATTGAGACCGTGCACGATGGCAGCGCCACCTAGCGTTCGCAACGTGGTCGGCACTGTCAAATAGCGAGCGCAACAAAATAAAGATTATTCCTTAAAAATATTTACTATAATGTACTTAACAATGTGCGGAATCTATTCGTATTTAATGTTAAATACACTTGGTTTTTGCTTTAGTGAAAACAGTAAGAATTATCTGTGTATTTTATATTATTCGGTCAATATCCTTCGTTGTTGTTTCGTTACAAATTCAATGAATAAACGCATGTTTCACTATGTTTTGATGACTCACTTAGTCATCCTTTTCCTGGGGATACGTACGATGCTTGCAATTATAAAAACTTTGACCTTTTTCACAGGTTTTAATCAACACATTTTATGTTAAAAATTTATGTTCTCCCGCTTAAGGCACAATGTCTGTTGTGACACTTGTGACAGACGACAGATAACCCTACGTCCCAAAAGTGTGCTTTTGACGGGCTTTAAATAACTAATATTACAATCACTTAATGTTGGTACACTGTATTAGCTATTTTATTAACATACAAGAAAAACTGTGTTGACATATACTAGATAAAATGTTTAGCCATTACGTTGTTAAGCCTGGAATAGTACTATATGGTATAAAAAGCTAATATCTAGCTCGGCGTTGAAAATATATAAAATTTACTATTACGGTTTCGTCCAGTATTATTGCAGTTTACCACACAATAGCTATCGTGACCAATTTTTATCGTAAGTATGATTATAAAGCTAAAATAACTGAGAAGTATGGGAATTTACAGAAACACTGATACCAATCTTGTCATTATTGGCCACATCAAGCGCTGCGATCGTTTCGGCTTCCCCTACGGGTGCTTTGCACGGAGCGAATAAGGCGCGCACTCTGACTGGCATGGCTAGCAGTAGGCGCCTCTATCGGTCAAATTCGGCAATACAAGCGTCATTCGTTCATTTCATTTTGTTTGACTGGTAATGTTGGCTAAACTTAATCACAAAGTATTTTGCATTTTGAAATGAATGCAAAATGCAAAATACATCTCGAAAAGTATTTCAAATAAAATACAAAATGCTTTTTACTAAAAGGCATTTAAATGCAAAATACAAAATAGGTATTTTGCATTTTGTATTTGCATTTTAAATAGAAGTATTTCAAATAAATCGCATCTGCTCATTTCTAATAGGTTTTTTTTTGTTAATGACTAAATTACCTAGCAGTCTAGCACTTACGCCGATGCTAAGACGTTCCTGTACCGACCTGTTCCACATCCGCATTAAATCCGCATCGATTTTATGCGGATGCGGATGTTGAAAATAATGCGGAAGTTCCGCGGTTGCGGATGCGGAGATTCGCAACATGCCTGATCAAGATCTATGGTTGGGTCCTATTTATTTAATCTTTAGTCAATAGAAAACACATACAAAAGGCAGACTTAATGCTATAAGGCATTCTCTACCAGTCAACCTTCAAGCAAAGCAGATCAGGGTATTCAAATCGTACCTACCAAAGGTACGTAGTCTACGTTTCCAGTGTCATATGTTAAAATATGGTTTGCAAAGTCGGAAACCTTAAAAGGCTTAAAATGTGGTCTATACCTAATACCTGTTAAGTGTCTGTTACTAATGTTACTATAGCTATGCTTATTGACATTATTTCATGTATTAATTTAATGGAGTTAAATAGGTACTAGGCTGAGATTGGCTAAGCTGTCAAAAAGTGACATCCGCTTGTATTACAAGTTACAAGCTTTTAAGAAATGGGCCCCTGGTCGCTGAAATAAATTTAAAATTTGTTAAACCCTGCAGTAAACGTTAAGGCAAAGCTTCTGCAAGGCAACACATTTCATTGAAACAATCACTAGGCACAGTATAAGTTCATTCGCACCGTCAGAGGAAATGAGGTAAATGAAACTCATTATTGAGAGTGCAGTCGATCTGCACTCGTTCCTCGAACGATTGCATAACATAAATGACGATACTATACGTTACTGCACACGGATTGCGGACTCAGGATTTTATATTGACCCACAGCCAAAACTAGGTAAACAGGATTTTGCTAACAAAGTTGTTAGTACAGTGGACACGGAACAAGCGTAAAATCCAACATCCGCGTGCAAGTAAACGCAGGCAGCCTTCAGACACGACACGACCCCAATTTAAATCCTTTAGTAATTTAGTATGCTTACCTTTTACTTTTGGCCCTTGACTTAATATTTTTACAGATTTTATCTCGAACTAAATTCATTTAATTGACACTCGCCTTGTTGAGTAAAGTTGTACCCACAGCTACACAGTATACACCGAGTCATGCCAAAGACTATTAGAGATGTGTAGTCAAGCGTGAGCCGGATTTAATTACCTACTTAGTTTTTGATCCGACCCTTACGGGTTTTTTGAAGACATTTCACTCACGTTTCACATCAAAAAATACATTGTTAAAAATTGTGTAATGTACGGAACCCTTGGAACGCGAGTCCGACTCGCACTTGGCTGGTTTTTAACGTTAATGTCTGAATTTAATATGTGACGTCCCACGGGTAAAGGTACCTTATGGCCTTTGGCGCTTACGCTATTATTAACGCCGCTCCGCCGCCGCGCGCTATTATTATTGCGGCGCTATGCGACGTAAGCGCCAAGTGCCATAAGGTACCTTTTGCCGTGGAACGTCACATATGCAGCTTGGCCTTAGGTCTCAAATTTAAAGTTTAATCTTATACCTTTAAACGAGTATTCTTGCATATATATTTCGGGAATATCGGAAACGGCTCTAACGATTTTGATGAAATTTGCTTACTATGGTGTTACTGTGGTGCTTACTGTGATGTTAAATATGGGGGTTTAGGTACGGGGGCGAAAAATCGATCTAGCTAGGTCTTATTATAGGGGTGATGAGGTTCCGTAGTAACTGATAACACTGTTTATTTATATTGTCTTTGTTTAATTAACAGGCAGGCACATGAAGAAACATATGTAAAAAGTCACTATTATTGAACAGTAGAAATATCCCAAATAAAACTTAATTTTTGAGTTTTTATATGCCAAATATTATTAATTACTGACTGGCCACGTCCTTGACTTACAATTAGGAAAACAATAGTTTGTTACACCAGCCACCGGCCTTGTTAAAAGAGGTTACGAATTTCTACTTCTTCACTTTTGTTTAGCTTAGGCTAATGACCGTGAGTCTTCAAACTGTATGAATTGTATAATTTAGGTCGATAAAATAATATTACATCTCACTGACCTACTTTTCCGAGAAAGAGTGCCGACTTGGCTTTTCCAATGAAAAATCAGAAAAATACATAGGAAAATATCTCGTTCGACCGGTAGGTAGCTCCCGATACCTTACTCAATGTCTGTTTACACTAAGCTTTAAGAATATATTATATGAAGATGGTATGAAATGTAGACGTGCTAGTGCCGAACCTAAATCTAAGCGCTTCTACGAAAGATTCGGGGCACACAATGAGGGAATTAGATTGGTATCTATACGAGTAGACACAGTCACGCACCGTGAGGCGTGATTGTTAAGGCATTTAGGGTTCAAGCTAAATTGGACATTTCATATAGTAAGTATTGAACAACCAATTTAGCTTGGACCCTAAATGGATCAACAATCACGGTGCGTGATGGTACATCGTAAACTTATACGTACCTAGTTATAGTAGTTATCTAAAGGCTCCGTCACACAGGTGCGTTTTCCGAGCGGGGCGCGCCGCTTTTACATATAAAACGGTCACCCCCGCCCGGAAAACGCGCCCTTGTGACGGAACCTTTACTGTGAATACTTTGTATTCAATAAACATTTAAGAGACTTTAAGTACTCACGTTGATTGATTTGATTGCCGACTACCGGCACTAAGTCTAGCCTGGCCTTCGCCGTCCGGCAGTAGGATCTCTTGCCATCAGGACAGCACACCCTCGGCCAGCAGTCGGCATCACTCTTACAAGACTGCACCTCGAACAGGAGCTCCCCCAGCGGCTGTGAGGGGCACTCTCGCGGTATCACGCCGAGAAGTGCTGTAATCGGTAATGAAGATCGTTAGAGCATACGCGGAACGGTTACGTTTCTGAGATAATGTTTTGCACAAGATTTAACTAACTGGCTGTGCGTGCCGCACTGGATTTGTTTGCTCTTAATTTTAAGTGTGTTTAACTGCCTAGTTGTGGCAGGTTGCTAAATGCAAATTCAGTTCACATGTAGCTGATTAAGATGATGAATGATAAGGTAGTACTTATTAACTGAAACAATTTGACACTTAATGTGTGAATGTCACGCCCTCGCCAGACAAAGAATGAAGGACTTTGGAGCAGGATATCTGAGCTCCATCATCCGACGCATGGATATGGTGGGAAAAGCTCTCGAGTAGTTGACGGATCTTCTCTAGGGGGTAATTGCACAAAAGATCCCTATGGGTCGAAGTGTATCCGCAAGGGCCCCCGAAAACAATAAGATAAGATAACTGAAACAATAGGTAGGTAACCTAAGTGGTATGAAATTTACCGAAGGTGGTACCTAGTTAAGCCTCACGCCTAAGCTAAGCTGTTTAAGCGGTAATTAAGCTTGTAGATGTATACATCTGCGAAGAAATTCAAAGGTGTATGAGAAGTCCCCAATCCGCATTGGGCTAGCGTGGGGACTATAGCCCAACCCCTCTCGAGCATGAGAGGAGGCCTGTGCCCAGCAGTGGGACGTATAGGTAGGCTGAAATTATTATTTTAGTTAAGCCTACTGTAAGTTTTTTTTAGTGAAGCTTTGTTTTACCTAAACATTTTATGACTAGCCAATCCACAGACCAAATAGGTTTATATGCTCGAGACCGACTGACGAGATCTGGATCTTAAATGATGCTGTGGTCCATGTACAGCCATTATCAAAAGTACATTTCATATTTTCAAGACTGTGCTGACCATCTGACTGAGAAGTAATATTCATCCATGTTTAGCCCTTTATTATCAAATCTGACTTACCCGTAATTAGAGGCCTTGTATATTTATATTTTTCTTAAATTCGTTTTTATTTCGGTGTACCTAAGTTAATTAGTTAGGCTCTGGTGAAGGATTTCATGTTGGAGGTGTGTTAAGAACGACAGCGAAATAATAGCGGATTAGGATTTGGTCCGGTAACAGGATTAACCTAAAGGGGCCCACTGATTCACAGTCCGCTGGACGGTATCGGCCTGTCAGTTGTTCGGAACTGTCGACTTCTTTTTCTAACTGACACAGGCCGATACCGTCCGGCGAACTGGGATAGGATAGGATAAGATAGGGTGTTGGTGTTGCTTGGATGTCGCTGGATAATAAATGAAATGAGGCATACGTTGATGCGAAGCTTGCCGAACAGGGTCGGAGCGAGGCGCCGGGACTCCCTTGACGCAGCGCGACTCGCAGCACACTTGGTCGGTCCCGGTGCTCCTGCGGCACTGCGCGCTGTTCTCGCACGGCACCGGGAATAACACGAACGCCGACTGCCCTGACTTTGGGCACACTAGCTTCTGTTGTTGCTTGCCTGCGAAGAAAATTATTTTGTAGATGATGATGCGAGGTAACTACTTGCAAAAAGTGTTTTCACACACCATCGGTATATAGCTAATGGCTCAAGTATAGAAGAGATCCTAACCCGAACAATGGGGACAGCTGATTTGTTCTCGAGAACGAGGATGCATGTGGTAGGGCTGATAATGGTAATCGGTTCATAGTCTATTTGTCATTAGAGTTCGAAACGCTGAGATGGTATTAAAATTATATAGGCACTTTATTAGGGCAAGGTACGGTTTGGCTAAATAAACTTTTAGAAAGTTCGTGATGGTTCGACTTATGTAGGTATTACATTATTTGTTTGTTAAATATCGTTGTAGATCTTAGGTAACCATTGTATTGCGTTTATTGTTTAGGAAGCCAATTAAAATAAAGGCATGTAGATAGGTAGGTTGCCGAGTTTAAAACACTGCACTGTTATTTCAGTTTACGTTTTATTGCACTCTTGCGCAAGCAAACAGCAGGCGACACATAAAATATATTAAGTAACTACATGTTTAATAATAACATAATAGTTGTACATACGAGTAAGAAATATACCTACGTTTTTCGTAAGACACTTAATCGGCCTTCTTTTTCAACACTGACTATAATTATAGTAAGGTGTCAGTATTTGAAACTTGGGGATCAGACATTGACATACGTACTCGTACCATCAGTCGTACCTGAACGTGAAGTAGGGTTGAAGCGCTTCCGCATCATAGAGATGGGTGCACCAGCATAATGGAGATTAGGCTCTTACCTTTCTTCATCGCCGCTTTGGTGGGCTTGGCTGTAGACGGCGTGGGGATTATCGGCAGCAGCGTAAAGTAGGGCCGCAGCGCTTCCGTTGTCGTAGGCTTCGGCGTTATCGCCGCAGTCGTGGAGCTGGTGTACCTACTTGCCGTAGTGGTTAAGCTCTTACCTTTCTTCACAGCAGCTGTGGTGGGCTTCGCTGTAGACGGTGCGGCGAGGATCGGCAGGAGCGTGAAGTAGGGCCGCAGCGCTCGCCTCGTCGCCGTCAACTCCGGCATTATCGTCGCAGTCGTGGAGCTGGTTATATACTTGGAATTGTAGTCTGTACTTGTCGTAGTAGTTAGGCTCTTACCTTTCTTCGCAGCAGCTTTGGTGGGCTTCGCTGTATACGGTGCGGTGAGGATCGGCAGCAGCGTGAAGTAGGGCCGCGGTGCTTCTGTTGTCGGCTTGGGCGTCGTCGTCGGCTTGGGCGTTGTCGTCGTCGTCGTCGTGGAGCTGGTGGTACTTGGAGTTGTTGTAGTGGTTGTTGTTGTTGTTGTGCTGGTGGTTGATGTGCTAGTGCTTGTACTGGATGTGCTTGTGCTGGACTGGTTAGTCATGTTTCTATAAATGGAAATCACCCATGATAATGCTTTTGGGTAGCGGTGATTTATAATATAAATAATATAATGTACGATACTCGAATGTTATTAGTGAACGCGAACTGAATAAAATATAATGTAATTAAATAATTATATATCTTCTGATGAAAGCCTTATGATATGAACATAAAATAATTTATTTTATAATTATAAAATAATATAGAGTTTGATATTTTTATAATTCTTTGAGTGATGATTCTACTTATGTAATATTTTATAGATAATATCCGGGAGACCGAGCTTATTACTTGGAAAACATATAAAAACTCAAAAATGCGCGTTTTTCCAGAGATAAAACCTACCTAGCTAGATCGATTTTTCGCCCCCGAAAACCTATAGCAAATTTCATCGAAATCGTAGAGCAGTTTCCGAGATCCCCGAAATATAATTATGTAAATATTATAATTATATATACAAGAATTGCTCGTTTAAAGGTATAAGATTACACACTTAGATGAATTCCTTTTGGTGGGTTTATAACTTTATATTTAATATTTATAAGTATACCTATAGGTAATATAATTAATTTTTATATACAAAAATAACATAAAATAAAACATTTATTATAATACCTTGTACCAATATCTAACTACTATTTTTTTCTAACTACGACATGATAAAAACAAATTAAGTATGTACCTACTCTCGGTTATTAATCAAGCGTTAAGTGCGTCTAGTTAATTGGTACTAGTACTTATTTAGGTACAAAGTTACAACGTAATAAGTATTACTTATTTTCACTAAAAATATGTCAGTACGTAGAGCTCATTAGTAAATCGTAAAGAGCAAGGTGCATTCAGATGATGTAGAACATAGGTAATAACTGTATATCGTGAATATATGGTTATACTGGTTGTTATGAGTAAGTATATCGTTCCATCTTAATCGCAATATATTTGAGAGAGTTCAAGCTGGTTCAAATAATTCCAAATGTTGCAGCTGTAATTGGCTATAGGTACTTATCTATGCTTTTAAGTACCCTGGCACATGTAAAAATGGAGCGACATTACTAATTATTTTTTAAATTCATTATTTGAAGCTACATTTATGTGATTCCATAAGATAAACATATAAGAACATCTCATACAATGAATAGTGTCCTTCGGTTTGTACGCTTTTGCATCTAAAATGTCTCATAGCTACTTAATATATGCAAGCTCGCAATATTGCCATATTGCATTGCAGCGTTGCAAGCTTTAATTGCGACCCGCGTCAACCCTCGCCGTTATCTATATATATAAATGCAAGTGTCCTGCGGGCTTAGCACGGGCGTATCATATTGCACGTGGTATGATACGTTGTCTTCTAACGTTATTGGTAAATTTGTCATATCGCTGAGCATGGCCCCGAGCTACGATAAGCCTACCACGTCGATATTGAATAAAGTTATCGACTATCATACGATAGTGACCACGACTGTCTATGCGTAGAGCTTATGAAAAATCTATTCAATGGCTGCCCTTATTCATATGTCGGACGTGTGTCGGACATAGTTTGAACATGAATAGTCAATTTTATTACTACACTTCCAAATTGAAAAGTGTTTAAATGAGTGACAGCTTTATACAAATTGACCTACATTATAACATGCACGGATAATCGTGTTTGACAATTGAGTCAATTGACAATAATTTGACATTGACAAGCATCGCGTACGCGCGTGATCAGTGAAAATATCAGAATACAAACCAAGTTGAAGAAAAATACTGATTTGCTGTGAAATCTAAAGAAAATGCCACGCATAATGTAAGTTTCTCTAAAAACCAATAATTTATTTACAGAAAAAGTTATAATTCGTTTGATCATAACTGATTTTGTCATGAATATGTTTTTCAGTCGATTCTTTGACGCAGAAGAAAATGCTAGCAAAATATATAACTCAGCATCCCCTGTTCGCCTACAGGGAGTACAGGGAGGACCATGAGCCTCTCGGAAGCCAGAGATAAGTGCAGTGCTGCATACAAGTTCTATGAGAGCACGATCCGTACAGATCAGTGGCATCAGTGGCAGCAGGCATGGAAGTCGGTAAGTGCTATGCTAATAATTAATACAGATCAACCTCATCTCAAACTAAGCAAAGTTTGTAGTATGGACACAAGAAACATCCATAACTTAGCATTACTTAAAACATTCAGTGCCAGCGCGAGCTACGCGCTACGAGTGTAGCCGATAACACGGGAAAAACCGTATGTAGCAAAAAGCGCCTACGAACAGTGAACTCCCCTAGTGAGTCGCTGGCAGTTAATGTGTTAATGTTTGTTGTTTATCTTGTTGATATTAGCCCAAATCCAGTTTCTAACTACCGTTGCAGGTAGGGTCATCAAGTCATCACTGAATACAATTTAGCTGTTAAATGTGTCAATTATCTATAAATTCTATTTTTATTGTCAGACTTGTCGTTAATTGAGCTGCAAAGTTAGAAAAATCAATGTGGCAGCAACCCAGGCTCCGCTAGCAGTGAGCGGTAACTCAACCAATTACCGGGAGAACTGGCTTGTCTAAAATGGATCCAGAAGAATCAAGGATTGGAGATGTAAGTACACCTTTCTTAAACTAAAATCATGAAGAGTTTATTGTGCCATTTAAAACTATTGACACTGATCTTCTACTATGACTATGTTCTACTAAGTGACAAAAGTTTGTTAAAAACTGTTCTATGACTACTATAATTGCATGAAGTTGTCATGGCAACAATGGATGTTGTAAAAGTTGATCCAACTGTAGATTAATTACCTAACTAGAAAGTTCTAGTTTGTTATACTTGTTTTTGGTAAACTAGAGTTAACAACATTGAAAGATACACTACTAAACTACCAATTGACATTTTTTTCACACTGCAGAAAAAGGTCATAATGATTGTAACAACAATTAAAAACTTTGGAACCTGTAGACCTCACTTTCAAAATTGTTTTTTTACCCTGTCTGAATATTGTAGAAGCTGGTTTTGTATGTAAGAATTCAAGTGTATTGACAAAAGAAAAACACCACCACACTTTGTGCCATGAATCTAAGACATAAGGATAAAATATTATTAATATTTAATTTTTATGTACAGTCTAACTGCACAGGTAAAAAGGCATTCGACTGCAGTTTCCAAACCGGCTTTACCTGTGCAGTTGAACTGTACAGTGTACATGCTAAACTGCGCAGGCATAGCCTAGTGTGTATTGCCAGCAGTTTAATTGAAAGATTTAAGTAGGTACTCTTATTTTAAATGTTTTCATTTGCAATACCCTAAGTGGTTTGATTGTATACGTGACAATGGGAAGAATTATGATTTTAGCAGCCTATGTATGTAGGTATGTATGTATGTGTGTGGGTATGTTTGTGTCGTGTATTACCCTAGCATAAAAGCTTAACTACTGAGACAAATATTGTTGAATAAGATGTTCATTGGTATGTTTTTATGCCGCAGGTGGCATAGACTACACTTTAATACATAATAGGTACTCTTTAATAAAATAATAATAACAAAAATGCTTTAAATAACGGATTAATAGTTACTGGAACAAAATTTAATTTATTTTCAGTCGAAACGAAATCGGACCAATGAAACTATAAAATCCCCCTGACTTAAAAACGACAGCTTTCTAAAAATGACATTAATTTCTTATAATTTGCAAATGAACCTCTGTACTAGCCTGCGCCACTATAGAATCATGACCTCATCTAATCTATTTGTTTCTGTTTCAGTCATAACATATTGGAGGACACTCAAGTTATCGAGGACACGATAGAAATTAACTAAAATCTGCAGCCTCAATTATTTAATGACTTATTTAGAAAAGGGATAGTCATAATATTTAGCTATAGAACGAGAGAGTGCGCCAAAAAAAAGTTCTGACTTTCTGCCTGGAACACACTTCTCAGCAGGCACGTCCATGCATTTCGAAGTCAATAGTAAAAGTGTTTATTTGTTAAGCATATGTAGGTGAAACTATTACAGTGGTATTTAAAAGGTTTTTTCTAACAAACCTTTAAGTTGCAATGTATGTATCAAGTACATATTACAAGATAAATTAGACCCCACGTCTCTTTATTCGATTGAGCTAAAACTTAATATACATTATTTAAGTTGGGTGATAACTGATAACGCAATATTATGGTACCACCGAATATCTGATGATGGACGCAGGATGTGGGCAAAGAAACTCTTTGATATATATAAAGCAACCTAATTTGTGTTTGGGTTTCTTAGAAATTGTTTTTATGAGTAGGTATTAATTGCCTGTTAAGGCCCCAGTACACAATGCGCCATTCTGGGGGACGCATTTATGCGTTAGAGGGAGCAAGTGATATTGCTATCTCATTCTACCGCATGGCTGCGTCCCTTGGTTTGGCCGGCGATGGCCCATTGTGTACAGGGGCCTTTATAGTCGGCAATAAAAACTTTTATCAAAAATATCATTTTTATTTGACAAGATATGTACTTACCACCTTATTCATAAAACTTTACGGATCTGATTTAGTTAAATAATTTTTTATCCCTTTCTTTCAAATACATAAGGGAGCCGGTCTACCTAGCTTTATTTGACGTTCATAAGCGCATTGTAATTATGCCTACTTGAATAAACTATCTTTTATCTTATCTTTATCTAAGTCAAAATGACAGATAAAGACAAACGATTCATAGCTAATTCAGGGCAGTAACACTTTTATGAATAATGCCACTAGGCTAAGCGTATTATGAGACGCAGGCGACGCAGTTCATGCAGCGCAGCACAGAGCAGATTTTGTAAAGTATGGAACGTCCTTACTCTGGAGTGTGCGTACCTAAAGGACGTTCTATACTTTACAAAAATCGCTCTGTGCTGCGCTGCGTGACCTACGTCGCCTGCGTCTCAGCATACGCTTAAGTTTCCGTCACACAGGCGCGTTTCCCGGGCGGGGCGTGAGCGTTTTATATGTAAAAGCGGCGCGCCCCGCTAACGCCCCGCCCGGAAAACGCGCCTGTGTGACGAAGCCTTTAGCCTTACGGCTTGGCCATGACATTGCTCGACTGGCTTCGGCTAAGGCGACAACCATAGGTTGTAGCGAGACACAGCGATCGGACCTTTCGTTCCCATCTAGCCTTCCCTGCCTTAGCCGGAGCCAGTCGCGCAATGTGGCCAACGCGTTAGTATTTTTATAGTTTACCCCACGACATCATTAGTAGTTTGTTTCAGTTCTTATAAATTGAAATATATGTCATACACTAAAGATAAAGTGATCAAGTCCACCGGTGGCCAAGGCTGGAAACGAGGCAGGGTACGCGGCTAACGTCCCAAATTCTCTTATGTAAGTACATATATATGTTTTGACGACCGGTCTGGTCTAATGGGTAGTCACCCTGCCTGTGAAGCCGCGGTCCTGGTTCGAATCCCGGTAAGGGCATTAATTTGTGTGATGAGCACAGATATTTGTTCCCGAGTCATGGATGTTTTCTATGTATTTAAGTATTTGTATATTATATATATTAGTCTAAGAGCTAGCCACGGAAATAGGTACTTATGCAATTTATAGAGCAACGAAATCCCTCTAGTTAGTGGGCCATACTATCATTATTAATTAATTCAGCATGGCAGCAGTTCAGCGGTGGGTGTGTGAGTGGATGGGCAACAAAGGGGTTGTAAAATGATATCATAGCTAATTATATATTTAATTCAAATATAACAATGCCAGGCGTTTTATTTGGGGGAATAGTAGTGTCAGGTGATGAAAGTACACAAACCACTTGAGCGCCTGCAGGAAGACCATGAGCAAATTCCACCTGACTCACAATTGCTTCACGCATAGTTGTATATGTCTTCTACTTTTTCTTAACACATACCTAGGCGTAATCGAACAGAGTAGTACTATTATTTATTCTGTGACAGAGTACAAAAAGTACGATTGCGAAAAGTACGAGTGGATTATATACGTAAAGCAAAAACGCCTGGCATTGTTATATTTGAATTAAATACATAATTAGCTATAATATCACACCAAACACAGAGCTCTATAAATTGCACACCTTCAATTGATTTTACAACTCCGTTGTTGCCCAACCACTCTCACACCCACCGCTGAACTGCTGCCAGGCGACCGGATTAATTAATAATGATAGTATGGCACACTAACTAGAGGGATTACGTTGCTCTATAAATTGCATAAGTACCTATTTCCGTGGCTAACTCTCCGGTTATATCGTTGTCTGAGTACTCTGAGTGTGTCTGAGACCAAAACACTTTTTCCCTTTTCAGGTCATTACTATGTATACCTATACATTACGGCCCTCGCTCCGAGCCGTTCCTGGTGCAAAAGCTGCCCATAGTAATCCAGCGTTGAAAAGTTGCTAGCATCATGGGCACTTTCGCACCGGGGACGACAATTAATGATTTGTTTGTATACCATAATTTAATGTGAAAATAAACTTGGTTTATCTTTTTGGCAATAGTTGTGTTATTTACCCATTTATAATATTCTCTCCAGCAGCACAGAGCCGATATTGTTAAGAGCCCATCAACGTGCACACTAGCGCCACTGCTAAATAATCGTGATTATTTCAAATTAACGTCAGGTATTTAAAAAAGGGGGCCGCTACGTACTGTATTTTGTATTTGGGGCATTATCTATGAAAAGGGACCTTATTGTCGATGGCGCTTACATCGCGCGGCATTATATTTATATCGGAGCATCTTTAATAATGACGTAAGCGCCATCGACAATAAGGTCCCTTTTCATAGATTCCGTCACATTTAAGTACCTCTTGAATACATCAAACTAGTTTTTATGTTGCTGGATTCTTCAATCTATGCGTCCAAAGTTAAAACGGCCGTTTTTGTTTTAAGTTCATAGATCGGCGAATCCAGCAACATAAAACTAGTTTGATGTATTCAAAAGTTACTTTAATACTATGTAGATACAATACGTAGCGGCCCCCTTTAAAAAAATCTTTCGTTAAATTTAAATTATCACGATTATTTAGCAGTGGCGCTAGTGTGCATGTTGACGGGCTCTTAACTTACCTAGTAAACATAGAAGACTGACAACAGTGCCAACGCCGCGAGAATATTGACATTGTTGTTAATGGATTTAACATAGTTTTTTAAAATTTAACATTAATTATTAGAGTATTAAACTCTGTCTGACCGTAGTTATAGTTACTAAAGTAGGTAGACTTATAGCATAATAGAGCATTTAGGAATATTCTTATTTAACCTTTTGACCGCCACAGACTAACTAGATGCGTCTTTAAATAAGAACGTGCTTAAAATGCTTTAATTATACTATAGTGTATATATATGAAAGTCGGATTAAATACGTTTAGAAGCTATAAGTAGTAACAGTGACAGATTTTGTACGCTAAAATGAAAAATAAGAATAAGCGACACCTACATGCGGGGAATGCTGTTTTGTATGAAGATTGACCATAGAAAAATAGGTAAATAGATTAGGTAGGTATTTGTGTGATAGTAAAACATAGTTGGTTATAGGCGAAATAAGTATTTATTAAGCTGGCTCGCACGCGCACATTCTCAAGAGCCCATCAACGTGCACACTAGCGCCACTGCTAAATAATCATGATTATTTCAATTTAACGAAAGATATTTAAAAAAGGGGGGCCGCTACGTACTGTATCTTGTATTAAAGTACCTTGTGAATATATCAAACTAGTTTCTATGTTGCTGAATTCGTCAATCTATAAACTCAAAACAAAAACGGCCGTTTTAACTTGGACGCATAGATTGACGAATCCAGCAACATAGAAACTAGTTTGATGTACGAGTATTCAAAAGGTACTTTAATACAAGATACAATGCGTAGCGGCCCCCTTTTTTAAATATATTTCGTTAAATTGAAATAATCACGATTACTTAGCAGTGGCGCTAGTGTGCAGGTTGATGGGCTCTTAACAACAGCCGGTTTTGTGCATGATGCTTAGGAAGTCCTCGGGGAGCGCCTTCCTTAATTTCCCCCTGTATCCACGAGAAGTTTTCTGGAAGAAAAATAAGGAAATAAGTAACAGCAGGTTCATGTGGCAGCTATGAATGAAATATTTTCACATGAGTGCAGGCTATTTGCACCCAAAATATAGCTACTAGTAACTAATCGACGGGAACGACCATTTCGGGGAATAATATCCATTGGTTTTTATATATATTATCCGCTAGTTTTTATATATATGTATTATCCATTGGAGTCTCGTGAAGAGCAATATGAACGCTTACTGATGCACACCAAAAATATGAAAGTTAAGTTTTGTCCTAGACTCGAGGTTGCTGCTTGCTGCGCATTCCGCTAGTCATCAAGCAATAGGCCTGTATTTTTTTTTTTTTTAATAAAAATATGACTAAGTATGTTTGTCAACAATGCAGCACATTAGAACTAGAACTGGATGCCTTAGTTAAACCTTAAATGCATTCCCAGATTATGATATGATATGATATGATTTATTTATCTCACAATATACAATTTCACTTAAAATTACACATGGTAGATTTTCAGGAATTTATATTGTGATTGTCAGTTTTTTTCACATAATGAATAATTGAATATGAAGAATAACAGTATGTATCCTAGACCCAGTAACTACTTAACATAACTATCAAACAATAGTTACCTATCTCATTGCACAATACAGCCACACTCATACTTATTC
Source organism: Cydia amplana (assembly GCF_948474715.1). Lineage (NCBI taxonomy): Eukaryota > Metazoa > Arthropoda > Insecta > Lepidoptera > Tortricidae > Cydia > Cydia amplana. The sequence continues at coordinate 9,336,325 of NC_086085.1, forward strand.
AAAAAAGTTACTAAGACACGCCTAGTGGAACGTCACAGTTTTTTATGTCTAGTAAGTACTTAACACAGTGCTCAAGAGAACTTACCTTCTGTGTGCAAGTTGCTCGAGAAAGGTATTGACTTACAGTAGTCTGGCCAATGGACAAGCCATCATCTTGACTAGTCCCGCGTTGGTAGTTGCCATCAGCTACCAGTATTACAGCTAATACTGTTAAAACCTAAAACAAATAAGAACATAGATGTAATATTTGTACCTAGGTAAGTAGACTTTCCCCTTTAGGTTAGGATATGAATGTTGAGGTAAAAAGTGGCTTAAATAAGTAACCTCTGTTAGTAAGTATAAGATTGTGCAACAGAATATCTTAACATACTAATTTTTACAATTATAATATGAGATAGTATTTAAGAGTTTAGTAGCATTGTCATTGAGACGCCTGTCTTACATGGAATACATATTAACTTTAAAGAAACACTACAATTTTATTAAGCTTTACCTTTAAGGTGTTTTGGTAATCCATCACCGTTTTGAGACTCTGCGTTAAGTTCGGCACATAAATGCACTGCACACTCCTTACACTCTGTAAATATGCCGAAACTCTTCGTCTGACATATCAAACGGGTTGCAAGCGTTTCTTAAAGCTATGCACGAGATTTTTCGACGCTTTGTTTCTTCAACAGCAGCCGCGAGTAGGAATAATAAAATTTGACTTCCCTGCAAATAAAATATTGACTATATTATATAAAGCGGAACATTGTAACTAATAACTCTCAATATAATCATAGAAAAACGGATATTTACCTGTAATTTGTATTTGTAATAGGTTTATTCACTAGTTTTGCTTTCACGACAAGGCTTATCGTCACCTAAGAAGCACTTAGATAAAATTAACTAAGTTGAACTGTCAAAATGGGATAATATGTCAAATTATCCAACCCCCATGTTATGCAAATTGTCTTCTGTCATCTACCGCTGTCAAATGTGGATAACTCCATATATCGTCTGCTACCATAGTATGCATGATAAAATCGTCGGTAACTAACGTTTTATTCACATATTTTATACCATATTGCGTGATAACTGCTACCGTGCTAAGCCCACTGACTGACTGACTGACTGACTGATTCATCAACGCAGAGCCGAAACTACAAAAGCTAGAAAGTTGAAATTCGCACACTAGGTTGCATTTATAAAGTGTACAAGAGATAAGAAGCGATTTTGAAAAATTCAACCCCTAAGGGGGTTAAAAAGGGGATGAAAGGTTGTATGGGGTACAAGTTTTATTTTAAGCTAGGAATTTGAAACTTTGTAAAAATGTATTATATTAAAAAACAAGAAAACTAATTTCAGCGTTTTTGAAAATTCATCCCCCAAGGTGGTGAAAAAGGGGTTGAAAGTTTGTATGGAGATCAAATATTTTTGTGAGTGTGGGACTTGAAACTTTGTATATAGGGATATTATTATAAGACAGGAAAAGTAATTTCAGCGTTTTTGAAAATTCATCCCCTAACAGGGTTAAAAAGGGGTTGAAAGTTTGAATCCATTACAAATGCCTTGAAACTTCTTAGAAAGGCATAGTAGCCGATTACAAAATAAAGTAATTGCGACGTTTTTGGAAATTCAACCCCTAAGGGGGATAAAAAGGGGATGAAAGTTCGTTTTTGGGTTCAAATTTCATTTTAAGCTAGGAACTTGAAACTTTACAAATAGATATTAAATTTAAATACAAGAAAACTAATTTCAGCGTTTTTGAAATTTCATCCCCTAAGGTGGTGAAAAAAGGGTTGAAAGTTTGTATGGACATCAAACATTTTTTCGAGCGCGGGACTTGAATCTTTGTATTTGGGGATATTATTAAAAGACAGGAAAAGTAATTTCAGCGTTTTTTAAAATTCATCCCCTAACAGGGTTAAAAAGGGGTTGAAAGTTTGTATGTGGTTCAAATTTTATTTTAAGCTAGGTACTTGAAACTTCGGAAAAAGATATATTATTAAAATACAAGAAAACTAATTTCAGCGTTTTTGAAAATTCATCCCGTAAGGTGGTGAAAAAGGGGTTGAAAGTTTGTATGGATATCAAACATTTTTTCGAACGCGGGACTTGAATCTTTGTATTTGGGGATATTATTTAAACACAGGAAAAGTAATTTCAGCGTTTTGTAAAATTCATCCCCTAACAGGGTTAAAAAGGAGTTGAAAGTTTGAATCCATAACAAATGCTTTGAAACTTCTTAGAAAGGCATAATAGCCGATTTCAAAATAAAGTAATTGCAACGTTTTTGGAAATTCAACCCCTAAGGGAGTTAAAAAGGGGATGAAAGTTCATCTTGAGTGCAAATTTTATATTAGGTAGGAACTTGTAAATTTGCAAAAAGATATTAAATTTAAACACAAGAAAACTAATTTCAGCGTTTTTGAAAATTCATCCCCCAAGGTGGTGAAAAAGGGGTTGAAAGTTTGTATGGAGATCAAATATTTTTGTGAGTGTGGGACTTGAAACTTTGTATATGGGGATATTATTATAAGACAGGAAAAGTAATTTCAGCGTTTTTGAAAATTCATACCCTAACAGGGTTAAAAAGGGGTTGAAAGTATGAATCCATTACAAATGCCTTGAAACTTCTTAGAAAGGCATAGTAGCCGATTACAAAATAAAGTAATTGCGACGTTTTTGGAAATTCAACCCCTAAGGGGGTTAAAAAGGGGATGAAAGTTCGTTTTGGGGTGCAAATTTCATTTTAAGCTAGGAACTTGAAACTTTACAAATAGATATTAAATTTAAATACAAGAAAACTAATTTCAGCGTTTTTGAAATTTCATCCCCTAAGGTGGTGAAAAAAGGGTTGAAAGTTTGTATGGACATCAAACATTTTTTCGAGCGCGGGACTTGTATCTTTGTATTTGGGGATATTATTAAAAGACAGGAAAAGTAATTTCAGCGTTTTTTAAAATTCATCCCCTAACAGGGTTAAAAAGGGGTTGAAAGTTTGTATGTGGTTCAAATTTTATTTTATGCTAGGTACTTGAAACTTCGGAAAAAATTATATTATTAAAATACAAGAAAACTAATTTCAGCGTTTATGAAAATTCATCCCGTAAGGTGGTGAAAAAGGGGTTGAAAGTTTGTATGGATATCAAACATTTTTTCGAGCGCGGGACTTGAATCTTTGTATTTGGGGATATTATTAAAAGACAGGAAAATTTATTTCAGCGTTTTGTAAAATTCATCCCCTAACAGGGTTAAAAAGGGGTTGAAAGTTTGAATCCATTACAAATGCTTTGAAACTTCTTAGAAAGGCATAATAGCCGATCACAAAATAAAGTAATTGCGACATTTTTTGGAAATTCAACCCCTAAGGGGGTTAAAAAGGGGATGAAAGTTCGTCTTGGGGTGCAAATTTCATTTTAAGCTAGGAACTTGAAACTTTGCAAATAGATATTAAATTTAAATACAAGAAAACTAATTTCAGCGTTTTTAAAAATTCATCCCCTAAGGTGGTGAAAAAAGGGTTGAAAGTTTGTATGGATATCAAACATTTTTTCGAGCGCGGGACTTGAATCTTTGTATTTGGGGATATTATTAGAAGACAATACAAGTAATTTCAGCGTTTTGTAAAATTCATCCCCTAACAGGTTTAAAAAGGGGTTGAAAGTTTGTACGGAGTTCAAATTTTATTTTAAGCTAGGAACTTGAAAATTCATAAAAAGGTATTATTTTAAAACGGAAAAAAAATAACTTCAGCGTTTTTGAAAATTTATATCTCAAGGTGGTGGTTTGTATGGAGTTCAAACATTTTTGTGAGAACGGGGCTTGAATCTTTGTACAGAGGCATATTATTAGAATACAAGAAAAGCCATTTCAGCGTTTTTAAAAATTCATCCCCTAAAATGGTTAAAAAGTTCAAATTTTATTTACTTCAAACTTCGTAAATAGGTAGTTAGGTAGTAGGTTTTATTGAATAGAGGACATGAAAATCTTCTAAAGAGGTTGAGAGGGATTATGTCGAGAACAATTTTATTTAGTTAGGGGCTAGAAACTTCGTAGGTTGTGAAAGACAAGTCTCATGCGTTGTATAATATTAATAATTAACAAATGATTAACCGTCCTACTGCAATATTTTGCTGCATAATGTTCTAAGCTAATGTAGAATAACCACCAATATACAAATCCACGCGTACGAAGTCGCGGGCAACAGCTAGTGATGTAATAAACGTGTTTTACACGCTTGACAAGTGCCCGCCGGCTCAGGGAGCAACGAAAGCCTTTGCAATAAGAGCAAGCACGTGCGTTGTCAGTGTACGATTTTAGTATAAATTACAAAGATATTACCGCGACTGCGTTCGGTTTTTTTATTACAATCAATCTGACTGTAATAGCGGACTGAGATGAGCGCCAGTTTTACCAGGTCATTGGAACATTGAAAGGACTTGCACCACTTTAATAAATACTAAAGCCGTCACAGTGGAATTAGTTTACTTTTCATAATGAAAGTAATGAAACATTAGAAAGAGAAGAGCGAAATAATCTGACTGCATTTCCACCCTTGTTGGACGTTATAAACTCACTTACTTCGGTCGAATCTAAATGAATAAATAAACGGAGCTATTAATCGAACGAGCGAGCGAAGCGAAGCGAAGTTCTTACATTCGGCTTTGAACACGCGGCTGGCTAGCGGCACGTCTCGGCATTTCGATGTTTTTAAGCTGAACTGTCAGAAGATAGTTTGATACTCAATAACTTAAGTAAATTTGTTCTAATTTAAATGAAATTGGGTAAACGTGTAGTCGAGGGCATTATATTTTAGTCATTAAATTATGAGCAGGCCCGATCAAGAGGTTATTGAGCTAGAAGAGCTTAGAAGGCCAAAAAGCTGTTTGTGAGGGGTCTTGCTATTCTGGTCAATTTTTTGCAAGAAACATGGTCGAGTTTAGTATCAAATGAAAGTGCTCGACTTACACTTTTATAATATCGTTTTTAAATTTACCATTTTGAAATAATTAGCAAGATAAAAATAAAATAGAATAAACATAATATATATGTATGTGACATTTGACAAGAAATATTTCGGCTTAGCACAGATACAGTTTATTTTAATCTCTATGGTGGTGACTTAAATCCAGGGGAGGGACAGCCGTATACGAAGCCCTTTATTCGAAAAAATAGCGCCATCTATATTACTTAACGCTAAACTTGTAAATGGCGCTTCAAAATTGATGCAAAAAAGCAAATCTTGTCAGTAGAAAAAGGCGCGAAACTCAAATTTTCTATGAGACCATATCCCTTCGCGCCTACATTTTTTCTACTGACAAGATCTGCTTGGCCAACTATATATACATATTAATCTTTGCTTAAATCAATCAGTTAAAGGCTCCACAGACCTTGCAATAAATCCACGCGATCTTTGATCCATTGCCATAAAATAGTAGAAATTAAATAAAATGGAACTCAAAAATGTCCATACTAAATTGTTGTCATGTGTAAGCATTTTACGTCAAAAATGTGACAGGTACGTAGAAAGTGGCGCCCTCATTTATTTTCTATTATTTTATGTCGCACTATACGAGTACCTAAGTAGGTGCAACAAAGTCAATCGCTATATAATTTTTGGTTAACCGCGAGTTCTCAGTTCGGGGCGAACTACTAGTAAAACAAGATTTTATCATTTAGGAAACTACTACACTATGACGTACCCGTAGATAAATAACATACATAGGATTAGATTAGACAATTACCAATGGCAGTATTCATCTACAAGCCTCAATTAGATGTTCATCGTTTGAGAGGTTTGGTTTGACTTAACTTATCTGTCTTTTTGACTTATAAGTACGTATTTGGTAATAAGGGGACAGTATTTCGTTAGTTACGTTACGTCATCATTTAAATTTTATTTCAGGTATACTATGTAATATATTATACTTTACTCTTTGTATACTACTATCACTAATGGCGACATTCAATTAGTCAAGAGGTGGAACTGACAACCTGCCAGTTCATATCCTTTCAGGTAAATAGTATTTTATAATTAACTGGTTATCTTGTTAAGCTAGTGTCGTAAGATGCGAGAGTTGATTACACTTTGAAAGTATCTTGTCTCTTGGTCCTAATGTGTCGCTGAACAGATTGCTCATTGTCACAAAAGTTTTGCAACCAACGCTGCAAATGGGTAACATTTCAATTGTGATGGATTTTGGATAATGATTTACGTTTTGTAACTTTTCATTGTGATGAAAACGATAAAAGTATCGTTCAAATTATAGTAAAATTGGGTTAAAATATACAGCCAATTGAAATAAAATGACACAGGTATTGCTGCATTTATGTTGTACTGTTAAGTAGGTAGGTACGTAATTCTGAAGGGAGGCATCAAATACATACATATATATCATAATTAAGGAAACATAAGGAAAGAAACCAGTCATTAAAACTTAAGGAGATAACTTCATGCCTCACTGATCGTGATCGTGCATTGAATTATGAACTAACTGGCAATATTGTTATATAATAGGTACAGCGTTCGTAATAATTAATGTTACTACTAGATCAAAATCAATATACTTAGAGCGATCGTATCGTATTGATTTCGATTTGGCCAAACAGGTCAAGGTTGGTAACTGAAATGTTCGGTATTGTTTCCCTAACAATAACCTACGTATAGTAGTGAACTTACAGTTAGTCAACTGCAAAAATATCTGTGTGGTAGTTAGAACTAGTACACTCAAAAATATCGTGACACCTTCTCTTTAAATTGTTATTAAAAAATGTGTGGTACTGGTTATATATGCAGTTAAGTAAATGGATTGTTATAAATTAGGTACTCACGACTCTTTTACGAAAAGGTAATCCCATCAAAAACATTACATGTAAAAAGGTGCAAGTCTCGCAACGCTTTTACTACAAAAAAGTTTTGAGATGTAATGTGAAACCAAGTCGGTTATTTTAATCAGTTCCAGGGGGTGTTTAAAACCGTATCAATAAGATATCTTTAATTTGTAATACGTACAATGACTTGGCCATCGCACGGCTGCATAATGACAAAAGGATCATCGTCACCTATTAAAAATAATTTTAATTGAACATAACGTTTGAGCATTACACATATTTACGAGTACGGTACGAGTAAAGCATTACATATATGTGCGATTGCCAAGTCATTATATGTATTACAAATTAAAGATATCTTATTGATACGGTTTTAAACACCCCCTGGAACTGATTAAAATAACCGACTTGGTTTCACATTACATCTCAAAACTTTTTTGTAGTAAAAGCGTTGCGAGACTTGCACCTTTTTATTACATGTAATGTTTTTGATGGGATCTCATCTCTTTTTGTAGGCAGTCCTTCTTTTCGGGTACTCATACCCATACTATGTATACACATATCATAACTAAACATATCTTCATTCATACTCACATCGTACATCGTAGTGTACCTTTACTTTACCTACTATTTGTAGGAACTGCAACAGTAACTTTGTAATATCATATATTTATATGGGATTACAAACTTACTTATGCAGTTCTTAGATCTTTAAAACGTGACTGATATTGCAATATTTTTAGGTTTTCCCTTTATGTGGCCATTAAACCCTAACTCTGTACCAAATTTCAGCTCTCTGAATTTATGGGAAGTACTAGTTCTTTTCTGATGATCATGAGTGAGTGAGTGAGTGTCATAAATGCGAAACTTTGCTTTCGCTCAACTCCGGAACTAAATGACCTACAGACTTGAAATTTTAGATTTTAATTAAGTATGTGATTATAGCTTACTGGATGACAAAAATTTCTGCGTTCTGGTCTTATCCAGAGGTTCTCAAATAGGGGCCTGAAAATGCGGCGAAATGGTTCCAGTAAAGGATGGTACGGCAGTGTTTGCTTCGCGCTCGACTTGGCGGGGGCACTGCCGTGCCCCCAGATTTACGTGTAGGTATGTTATTTAAATTTTGAAGTTGCGAAAAACGTAATGCAATTTGATAATTTTGCACAAGGTTTGCAGCGATTTGTAATAAATAAATGTCACGGCCAATATAAATGTCGGCCCGACCATAACATTAACAATACGGGCCGTTTGATTAAATTAACCCGATGTCACATGCTCTTAGAACAGATCACAGATCGATTAAAACAGATTATTATTCAAAATATCCAACTACAATGACACGCTGTATAAGTAAAGACAGAAATGTAAGTAATTCGCCCATATGTAAAAAAACCGGCCAAGTGCGAGTCGGACTCGCGCACGGAGGGTTCCGCACCATTAACAAAAAATAGAGCAAAACAAGCAAAAAAACGGTCACCCATCCAAGTACTGACGACCCCGCCCGACGTTGCTTAACTTCGGTCAAAAATCATGTTTGTTGTATGGGAGCCCCACTTAAATCTTTATTTTATTCTGTTTTTAGTATTTGTTGTTATAGCTGCAACAGAAATACATCATATGTGAAAATTTCAACTGTCTAGCTATCACGGTTCGTGAGATACAGCCTGGTGACAGACGGACGGACGGACGGACAGCGGAGTCTTAGTAATAGGGTCCCGTTTTTACCCTTTGGGTACGGAACCCTAAAAAGGTAGAAGGCACATTGCGTGGCAGTGCGCCGCAGTGCATGGGCTCAACAACTTGACGCAACGTTCTTGAAGCTCCTTATTCGACCACAAAATGCATTGTAGTTTTTCTAGATAACTAATAAGGGGTCATCAAAAGGGCGCTTAAATTGGATATCTAAAGCTTGACATAAAATCGGCATTAAGACATTATTTATTCACATGCACTCTATACCGTGACATTACGCACGTGCAAGCACCAAAGTGTATAGTAAGAAAATAATGAAAACTAATACCTACATTAAGTCATGTCGAAGTACCTATTCATTCGTGCGTGTGCATATCGTCGGGTGACAAGTAAAAGTCACCATTAAGTACTATCAAAAAATTAAAGTACCTAACAATGCACTTTATTACACTTGTAACACGGGTTATTGTCCAATAATTTCAATGGTGTTAGTTAGTGACTTTTACTTGTCACCCGACGATATACAACATAAGTCGACGCTTGAAGACAAAGTACCACAGAAAATATACATAGATAGAGAACGCTCACCGCACACATTGGCGCTCCGATTAAATCGCATTTGTTTCGTGCATGTTTACTACTTAAGTAAATTACTAATATATAAGCAGAAATTGTGTTGTTGTATAAAATTGATTGTTATATTTTTTATAAAAAATAAAAATATGCTGTTTATATAGCATACTTTAGGAGCGCCTATATGTCGTGACCTTGCGGTCTTCATAAAATATTGAGTGTGTCTATGCTATGCCGAGCACGTACCGGATCTGCGCCGCGACGCCCTTTGTGCAGTAGCCCTTACAGCAGACGTGTGAGGGCCCCATGACGGTCCGGCACTCTGAGGACTTGCGGCAGGGCAGCGGGAACAGGTCCAGCCAACCGCTGGTTGTGCGTACGGCGGGGCATATTACCGACTGTGCTTCAGCCGCTGGAAACATAAAAAAAATAGAGTGTTAAAATTTACATGGTAAATATCTAAAACATATAAAATTAATAATCGGATGTCGGATTACCTTTCGGACGAATCTAACAAAATTCTTACAGAAGTGTGAAAATATCGTGATGGGAAAATTTTGTAGTAGCGGATTTATGGGTTTCACACATGCAACCTATTCAGTCGTGATTAAAACTACAAATAAAATATTCACCTTGACATGAATGTCAATCAAAGCTGACACACTGTTGTTGGTGCAAATAGTCTTATTTTTAATAATAGTACATAATAAATCAATATGGTGATAACTGCAGATGTAGAACTACCAGATTGTGATTCATTAACCGTGCAAGAAGTCAACCTGTCCACTCCCACGCTGATGTCCGCTGCCCCTTACATCGGGAAACTATGCGAAAATGTCAACAACGAATTCATGCTTTGTCGGCAAGAAACCCAGGACCCTCGCGCTTGTGTGGATCTCGGGAAACGTGTAACATTTTGCGCTCTTAAAGTTTTCCGTTCCATTAAAGCTGAATGCCGCAATGAATTCAACCAATATGCTGAATGCATCAACAAGAGCTCGGGAGATAACAGTTTTGCGCAATGTCGAAAGACGCAAGCCGTGTTCGATAAGTGCATGAAAGATAAACTGTGTGCTGACCGGCCGGACTTCGGATACTTTTGCCGAGGGCGCGTGCACAAGAGTCCCAGTGAACCACCGCCCGGGCCTCCTTGCCCGTGCGTACCCAAGGTTAAAGATCCGACTCCTTCTTTGCCGGACTGCGACACGCGTAAACCAGCCCGTTTTGGCAGCCGGTTTTGGTGGATGACAGAATAATTAAAACCTACAACAACGTAGCTCCGCATTCCGGATGTGCTTGATTAATTAACTAACCAAACTCTGCTAATTTTGTCACGCATAGAGCCGTGTAATTACATAAGTAAGTATTTAATTAGTTGAATTCTAAATATGCTGTGAAGAAGGACTATACATGCACGAATGATAATCGTTTGCTTAGTTTAATGTCACTGTGAGTGAGTACTCGGTACTCGTAATGGCTAATTATAGTTGTAACCGACAGGTGAATAATTTGACCCGACACCCTAGCCTAGGATGTTGTGCCTAGAGTAAGTGTGCCACGCGGCCGCGGGTCATGCTCATGCAGCATATCGCGCGCGGCATTCATGAACATACATAGTTTTTGTCTTCAGCAAATACCTACTATCGTATCAATTGCATATATATACATTATATACCTACACATAAACCAGTGACCATATATTTAATGCTTATCAGAGACTTCAGAGAGTGATCTACAAAAAAACCGGCACCGTGAGTATTTGAACACGCATACGTAATGGAGCTTTTCGTACCCTTTTTTGAATTTTAAAAATATTTACTTAATGAAAACACTGTTCTAGAAATGTTGATCAGCGATTGGCCATATTAGGCACACCTAAGCTTAAGAGCCTAAGATGGAGCTCGCCGGTTCAGTACCTATTCACTCTTGCTTTAAAGAGACCGATGTCATATTTCTCAGGGAATACAGATGGCGGGAGCGCATTCCATTCCTAAGCCTTTATTTTTGGTTAGTTATTTTAGTTTAACATCTAAACTAATTAGCGGCTCACAAAATACACATACTCAACATTTCATTAAAACCTATTAGTACTTACATATTAATTGATTATAGTTTTCGAATGGTCGTGACAAAAGACAAAAGACGTGACGAAACTATAAGGGCTCTGTTGTTGCCATTTTGGTTACGGAACCCTAAATAGACCATGACCGTGACTTTTCTACTAGACTGAGTGCCGCCGCCAGTACCCTATACCTATTACCTACTCATAAGATGTAAGTACCTATACCTATTTCAGCTCTCTAGCATTATCCAAGCCGAAACTACGAGGGTTCGAACATACGACGAAACGTGCCGAGAAAAGATATGCACTGCCTTTTGCCCTTTGTCTCGTCTTGGCGGGGGCACGGCCGTGCCCCCAGATTAGGTACCAAACAGTAAATGTCGAGGCAGCAGTTCTGTTCATAACATAACTAATATAGTTAAATTACTGTATGGCTGTGTTTTATTTAGTTAGGAGTAGAACCTAATACACTACCTATTACCTAACCTAGCAAAAAAACCGTTGGGTAAGTAGGTAAGCCTACCTATAAACAAATTTATGAATATCATTTCTCTTCTGAAGAACACCAACCCATGTTAGGATAGCACGAGCCTATAGCTTAACGCGGGAAACGTGGGGTTAAAATAAAACCAATTCATTAGTCATGTTGAATCAAGCTATAAGAGTTAATTGGGCCCAATTTCGCTAACTTCGCTGGGCGTGGCACTGGCAGTGTTGCGGGTACTCCAAGGCTAACCAGATGCAAAATTAGAACTGTGTTAGTCAAGTCAAATTTGAATACCATTAGCTTATTCTAGTTTATTTTTTTAATCTTATTGTTGCTTATTTGGGTTAGCTACTTTTACAAATGTTGAGGTTTGGCAAGGTTAATATAAGATAAACTTATGCCCAACTTGAATGAAAATAATAACGACATTATCAGCAATTTAGAATCAGACCACTTAGGTAAATTAATGGTATTTGAGACATTAAGGAAAAATACCTTGAGAAAACAAATAACTTTTGTACCAGTAACCTCGGACCGCTTGGAAAGAATGAAGCAAATTTTAGTTCAGGCGCTACCCTTTTTGTCTTCCGATATGAGCCCTAATAGTATGTATAAGTCATAATCAGTAACTCGTATAAGCCCATCCTTCCATGCTTAATTCTTTGCGAAAATGGCATTGAACAAATTCAAATAATAACCCACCGAGGGTTCCGTACACTTGACTGTACAAATTTTAACTATATTTTTTTAATGTATACATTTTAGATTATAAACTGAAATAGATGTCATATACTTATATTCAAGAAAAAAAAACAAAATATTTAATAACATAATTTGATTTGTTCCCAAAGTTGTGTATAATTTTTAGATTTTTCACTGTATTTGTAGTGTAAGACGATATTATAATAGCCAAATTTCATAGTTTTAGAGCGTTAACCTAAAAGTATAAATTTTATAACTTGATTCTCTTGAGACTGTCGAAATTTACGTTTTTTGTGGCATAAACTGCCGTATCTTTTTTTACGTTAACTAAAGGGGCCCTCCGATTAACAGTCCGCCGGACGGTATCGGCCTGTCAGTTGTTCGGAACTGTCAACTTCTTGTTCTAACTGACAGGCCGATACCGTCCGGCGGACTGTTAATCAGTGGGCCCCTTTAGATCTGTTTGATTTTTTCATAACTTCAAGGGACTCTAGGGACCTGAGTATATCAATATGGTTTTAATTTCAACTCGATACATACCTGCACGCGTTCCCGAGATAAAGGGTCTTGACAGACAGACGGACTGACAACAAAGTTCCATTTTTTCTTTTTGAGGTAAGTACGGAACACTAAGAAAGTAGGTGGAAAGCTAATAGCTTGCAACTCCACTGGTGACACAATTAAATGCGTTGCCGACCCATACACAACTCGTACCTTGGTAAGTCTTTGACAGGTTAAGTGAAAAACCACATTGCACACTGTCAACACACTGCATTTTTGTGATCTCTCGGAGCCCTACCTTTTCATCACCACACTATATACAGAGTAATATATAGGTAGCAGTGTACTTATGGCTGTGGTCTGCTGTAAAATGCAGATATTTCCCGAGTTATATTCCCGGGCGGGCCTGGAGCTGGATCGGGAAATGAACTTTTTGCCTTTAATTAAGACAGGAGTTTGAAAGAGGTAGCGCTCATGTGACACCCTGGACTTACGTCCACAGGCTACGGCTCACTAAACCCAAAATGTCACCGGAAACAATCGATGTCCAAGTGTGAGGATATTTTTGAGGAGGAGATTATTATTATTGAGGAGGAGGATTTCGTAATAGCAGCAAATAATAACTACACGTTAGCCAAATGAAACAGCGTGTAAAAAAAACTACCCGCATCTGAGTTGCCAGATTATGTTAGGTTATCAAGTGTAACTCCAAATTGCAGTCGGAGATTGGGAGCTGCATCTGCAAGGCCGTCGAAAACGCATCGCCAAGTAGGCCAGCTCTAATCGACGTTTCACAACGCCAGCAGACGACACACAGATTACCATTAGGTATTATTTAGAAGTATAAGATAGGTCGCAGTGTTATTTGCGGCGAATGGCGATCAATTTTATGGACTAGGTATGATTCATTGCAACATGCGTGCAGAACTTTATGTGTGAAAGATAAGGTTTATTGTAATACAAATACCTAGAGAATGTTTTCCATCAGGTTTAATAATATACCTATAGATCCTAATAGTTTTATTTGTTATTATTACCGCTAAGTATGGTGGTCTTTAAACTGCTATCTGTCCGATTCGACTGATATTTTATGTAGGTACTTACTTAGTTTTAGTTGGAAACATCATGTATCACTACAAAATTTTTAGAAACCTATCGTGTGTGGTTTTAAACGAAAGGGCTTTCTGAGCCGATTCCAAAAATATATCACATCACTACATTTTAGTTTTTTTTTTTTAATTATAATAAAAATAATTTTCAAAACACGCCAAGTTTGGGCTTCTCCAGATACAATACCGTTCAATATTTTTTTGTAATATATACCTCAAATTATACCTAATATGTATCCTCATATCTAATCCTAATACACAACGATACAATACGCAGAAAGCCCTTTCGTTTAATACCTACACGATAGGTTTCTAAACAATTTTTTTTTAAATTCCATACAAAAAAAAGATGACGTCATAACTCCTCTCGTTTTTTTTTATTTGTTGGTGCTTCGGGTCAAATTGTTTCCCATGTCCTAAAGATCAATCGTACCGATTTTCAGACCTTTAACACCATTTTCAGCGTTTTTTGGCGAACCGCTATAGCTAGAGGAAACTATGGAGTGTAGAGAAACTAAACTCCATAGACGAAACCAATTACAAACTGAAACTCTAATGATCAACCTTCGTAAATAAAATCCAACGATTAGCAATCAAAAACTTACTTACTGGCAATTAAAGTAGTTTCGCCAGCCACTTGAACTTACTGAACGAATCAATTATTGCATTGGGGCTAGAGTTGTGCCGTTCACGAGAATGTTCTCCGTTTATTATGGGAATATTCCCGAGCGAGAACGTTCCCCATACAAAACGGACAACGTTCTCGAACGGCACAACTATAGTTGGGGCTTTAAATGTGAGGACTGAGGAGAAAGAAGCGGTTTGAACGCGACCATTTTTTGTATTTTTTTATGTGGACTTATAATAAGAGTAGAGTTGTGAAACAAAAGGCGTTACGTTGTCTAAAGCGAGAGGTCTCGTTATTGACCCACAAATTACATGTACAGAAAAATTGTAGGTCCACTCAATACCGGTATCAGAGCTGTGCAAGTCAAACTAAATTGGTACCAAGACTATTCGAGTTTTGGGTTCGTCCGAGGGCCTCTGTCTGTATTATCTGTACAATGATTTTGTTTACAATTTTCTAGTATGTACACACTAAACTTTTGAACATTATTTTTTATTTATATTAATTATATTTAATACCTATCTAACTTAACCTAACACTAGCCAATTTAAAGCAAAATTAAAACATAAGGAACACTCCTAACTCAGGGTCAGACATAACAAAATCAATCTGTATTAATTACCCAAGTACTTGACCTGAGTTGAACCCGCTGCAGAACAAAAGACATCAACGCGCCTCAGATTGCGGAACTTTCAATAGTACCAAGTTCGTTTTAATATTTCGGTTAACGTGTATAAATAAATACTATTGACATAGTTAATTAGCTTTTCGGAACTAAATGTCTTACTTAAACCAAAGCTTAAACGTAGGTAAATATTATACTTAGTTATAATAGTTATTAAAGAAACAGAATCGAACTATTTGGTCATACCCCTATTCCTTTTTAAATAGGCATTAAAATGTTAACACACAGTATATTATTATTATACATCAATGTCCTCAATACTCTGATGAAAAGAGAGCGCGACAAGGCAAGATACATTTAGAATCGCAGTGATTGAGTAGTAGGTATAATTTCGTTGCATAATATTTAACCGGTCTGTTACACATATTTAAATCTTTTTCTACTCCAGCACTTAAATGTGTCAATTAAATGACTGACAGTGATATCTAAAGCAATGTCATTTGAATGCTTTGTCTATAGGCTCATAAGATGACTGCTAGCAGTCATCTTATGAGTATAATACAACTGCTTTATTTTTTTTAAAGATACAAGTTCCGATCATCTTGATTGAAAGAGGTATGTTTTCATTTACAATAATAACTCTTTTTTTTTTTAAATAATAACTCAATTTTTTTTAAATAATAACTATTTTTTTTTAAATAATAACTCTTTTTTTTTAATAATAACTCTTTTTTTTAATAATAACTCTTTCTTTTTAATAATAACTCTTTCTTTTTAATTTTTTTTTTTTTTTTGCTGCAGCTGTCATAGAAAAAGTAATGTATGCAACAGCTCATAATTGGTTCTTAAAATTCTCGGGTCTTTTTTTACAAAACTCGACTACGTCTCGTTTTGTAACTTCGACCCTTGAATTTTAAGAACCCTTATTATATCACTGTTGCATAAACTACTATTAGGTTTAACTTAATAAGAGCCAACCGCCTAGGACTTGCATAGTAACTCGTAATGTTTACATCTAGGTATTTGATAGATACCAGGGACTTGTACCTACATGTGTCGAGTTTCTAATAAGTATTAGTAATCATCTCATCGTCATCTTCCTCGCGTTGTCCGGGCATTTTGCCACGGCTCATGGGAGCCTGGGGTCCGCTTGGCAACTAATCCCAGTAATTGGCGAGGGCACTAGTTTTTACGAAAGCGACTGCCATCTGACCTTCCAACCCAGAGGGTAAACTAGGCCCGTATTGGGATTAGTCCGGTTTCCTCACGATGTTTTCCTTCACCGAAATCAAATGATATTTCGTAGGTACATAAGTTCCGAAAAACTATTAGTACCTAAGTTATTAATTAGTAAGTAAAAAGTATTAGTAATATTTCTTCAGAAAAGGAAATCGACATTTGTTCTAGGCCTTCTAGGGAAATAAACAGAAATAGTACTGACTTTAATACCTACGAGCTACGAGTAACCGCAAGTTATATCACGTTGCCAGCTTATATAGCTCGAGTAATGCGTGTTGGCGATATATTTAACAAATTGAATAAGTAACTATCAATTACGAAACCTACGTATTCGTTATATATAAAAACTGATTACTGACGTACCTACATATTTATTCAAAAGTGTATGCGTGTGTTTCTATTCTACTGTAACATTGCATTCCTACTATAAGTACCTATAGGTAATACTTAGCTTGTATTATAACCGGCAGTTTATTCATTATTATGAACATACGTACATCGGTAATCGTAGCATTTTGAAGGCAGCATATATATTTCAGTACCTATATGAGTTCAAATAATCAGTTGAGACAATTTCTAGGGACATGGTCAATTAAGTTCCATAAAATGCGATCAACTCTCATAAATCGTTTCAACTGAATTATGACAATATTGACAATATTAGACATTACCGATTTCTTTAACTGAACTACGCTAATATAGTAGTTTATGCAACAGTGATATAATAAGGGTTCTTAAAATTCAAGGGTCGAAGTTACAAAACGAGACGTAGTCGAGTTTTGTAAAAAAAGACCCGAGAATTTTAAGAACCAATTATGAGCTGTTGCATACATTACTTTTTCTATGACAGCTGCAGCAAAAAAAAAAAAAAAAAAAAAAAAAAAAAAAAAAAAAAAAAAAAAAAAAGTTATTATTAAAAAAAAGAGTTATTATTAAAAAAAAGAGTTATTATTAAAAAAAAGAGTTATTATTTAAAAAAAATTGAGTTATTATTTAAAAAAAAAAAGAGTTATTATTAAAAAAAAAAGAGTTATTATTGTAAATGAAAACATACCTCTTTCAATCAAGATGATCGGAACTTGTATCTTTAAAAAAAATAAAGCAGTTGTATTATACTCATAAGATGACTGCTAGCAGTCATCTTATGAGCCTATAGACAAAGCATTCAAATGACATTGCTTTAGATATCACTGTCAGTCATTTAATTGACACATTTAAGTGCTGGAGTAGAAAAATACAATTAAGACTTCGAGTGTACCTATATGTACCCAATACATATATGTTATAGTATTTATAATATTTTTCAAACTCGAAGGGTACGGTGACAGCCGTCATCTCAATACAATTTTGGGAGATTTAGCGATTGTATGGAGTTGACACTTGTCACCGTGCCCTAGCTTCGTGTATGAAAAATACTATAAATTATAAATATTATAATTATTAAACAAATAAGTGTTACCTAGGTATTTAAGATACTGTATTTTATTACTAATATTAAGTTATACCTACCTGGATACAAAATCCCAGCAGAAAACAATAAAACCAAAACTTTTCCAAAGTACATTGTTCCACTTTTAAATCCAACCGCCAAAAAAATTCAAACTCTACGCATCGAGACACTGGCCATTTATTATAAAAAGAAATTCCTGTCGTTAAAAATTGCCCTAAGGTCTTATCACAGACCGCGGGTGCAGTTGAGCGCAGAGTTGGTCGGTTACCGAAACACTGATGCTGGTTTGCCGGCGCGAGCGCACTGGCAGTTGCATAAGTTCAGCTGCCGTTAATACAGATATCATTTGGGGGACACCAATACTTTCGCTACATTTTTCCTCAATGGTTACAGGCCACTCATAAGGCTTTTGATTTAACTGGACGCCTTTACGGATATACTATAAATTACGTATTAGATAATTAACTTATATTATTACATACATATAAATTTAGGGCTAATTTCAATGCAATAATTTTGTACCTTGAAAATACGCAACCATAAAAGCAAATAATACAAACAAGTATATCATATTATACCAATCTTTTCGAGAGCCAAAAGTCTTCACGGGGATAAGATAAGTATGATATTGAAATTGCTACTTGAGCGCAGAACTAACTTTTGCCCGCGACTTCATCTGCTTGGAAAGAGTACCAGCAGCCAGAGTAAGTGTAAGTACAGCGCCTGGATAAAATCTAATGACAATAATTTTGTTTTGAGCATAATATGCTTAATTGCTTAGACCAATTAACAGGCAATTCATTAATTTTCTTATTTCCACCCCCCTTTCACCCTCTTTAGGGATTACATAATCCGATATAAACACTATCCTACGACTCCTACGTCCTTAATAATTACGAGTTATAATGTTGAGATTAGATTAATTTGGATTTTATTAGGGTTCCGTACCCAAAGGGTAAAAAAAGGGGACCCTAAAATTACTACTAAGACTTCGCTGTCCGTTCGTCCGTCCGTCTGTCACCAGGCTGTATCTCATGAACCGCGATAGCTAGACAGTTGAAAATTTCACAAATGATGTATCTCTGTTGCCGCTATAACAACAAATACTAAAAATAAAATAAAATAAATATTTAAGGGGGGCTCCCATACAACAAACACGATTTTTTGCTCTATTATTTGTTGATGGTGCGGAACCCTCCGTGCGCGAGTCCGACTCGCACTTGGCCGGTTTTTTTTTGAGAATGTTTAGTTTTAGACCATTTGGTTTAGACAGGCATGTTAACGAGATTTTGAATTTCGCGGTAGACCGATTTGACAAATAAAGGAGCGGTCGGAAACCATCTCTAGTAACGCGCTTTTCTCGTAATATTTATTTGACATCTGAAAGCAAGGTACAATTTTATTTTGATCAATAAAATAAGATTATAGAAGAGGCTGGGCTTCTTTATAATATGGTCAAGGCCATCTTACAAATTAGAAATAGTGAAAGTTAGATTGTTGTAGTTTTTTTTAGAGAGCCACTATGAGGGTGGCATTTGTAAAAACCCTCTATAAATAAATAAAGATTAAAAAAAAAAAAAAAAAAAATAAGATTATTGTTTCTAAAGTTTGTCAAAAGACTGTCTCATTTCAAAGTTTTCAAACAGACAGAGGGAATCATCATATCTTCATATCCTGTACTAGCACCCTTAAGAAAAGGATGAGTATAGTTTTTTTTGTTCTTATTTACTGACAAATGGGTTTGACCAACTATACTTTTATTCTACTCATCAAGTTACGAGTAATAACAATTTAATGTTTTTAATCGGGCATACATTGACTCACGCTGTCAAGTGTCAATGCCATCACGCTTGCAGCTTGCAGCTTGCACCAACAAACATCAAAACTAAAAACAATTTCATTTAGTTCAAGCCGCCGAATAAAATATAAAATAAGCGAAATATGCCTCAGTTGCAAGATAAACCTCGGGCATTGTTAGAAGAATTCCGTATTAAGGTATGTACTTTTGTTGACTATCGTCTACAACAAGTGCAATATAACCACATGACTGTCATTCTAACCTCTCCGGTTATTGTACTTGTGTTATCAATAAACTTTATTTCCAGAATGCCCCTAATGATTATGGCATGGCGGATGAGAAGTGGAACTTTAAAAAGTTCGTCAAAAACTTCCGTATTGTGGTAGTTAAAATGGATAATTCAGAAATGGAGTTCGACCTAATCGGCATTCAACCTGCATTTGCGAACGCCTTTCGAAGACTCATGCTGAGCGAGGTTCCTAGCATGGCTATTGAAAAAGTGATGATAAAAAACAACACTTCAATAATTCAGGATGAAGTCCTCGCCCACAGATTGGGCCTGATACCCTTGAAAGCTGATCCAAGATTGTTTGAGTACCGTCCTGAAGGTATATTTGACATTTATTTTAAAACAGTTTTATAATGACCAAAAGAAAAAGCAAAGCTTACTTGTATGCTTGTCTTTACAGATGCAACTGAGGGCACAGAGTTTGATACACTGGAATTCACATTAAAAGTGAAGTGCACTGCTAATACATCTCAGTCTAAAGACTCATTCAGAACAGAAGACCTCTATACCAATCACAGTGGTAAGCACCTTGTTTTCTGATAATACCAGGTGACACAAAGAATGTATTACTTTGGCAAAATCTAAGAAATTCAGCATAAATAAAAATCTCTGTTTGTTAATCAGCTGAATTTGAAACCCCTTTCTCATATCCTATACTTATTTATAACATTTGTGTACCTACCTATAGTTACCTACAAGTATTTTTTTTTTTCAGTTTACTCATCTCAGATCAAATGGCATCCCATTGGCAACCAGGCATCTGTGCACAAGGAGGCTGATGTCGGCTCAGTGCATGACAAGATATTGATATCCAAAAT
The DNA here is from genome assembly GCF_948474715.1 of Cydia amplana. NCBI lineage: Eukaryota > Metazoa > Arthropoda > Insecta > Lepidoptera > Tortricidae > Cydia > Cydia amplana. The sequence goes on from NC_086085.1 coordinate 9,357,114, forward strand.
GAGGCCTGGACATGAGCTAGATCTCCACTTGATTGCTGTAAAGGGAATAGGAAAAGATCATGCCAAATTTTCACCAGTAGGTAAGTGGACTACAGTGGAAATCTGTCCATGGGTATAATACAAAGGGTCGGATCTAGGGTAGAGCGAGTGGAGCGGCTGCTCTAGGCGCCGGATGGCAAGGGGGGCGCCAAAATGGCAAATGAGAAAAAAAAAGTTTCAAAGACGCGAGTGTGGCGACAGGGGGGTGGAAAATACGCTTGAAAACTTCAACGAAGGGCGCCAAAACCCGATTTCGCTCTACCCTGATCAAGGGCACAGGCCGGCACTGAATACAACCGCCAGTTTTGTTTATCTACAGGAGTGTTCAACTGAAAGTGTTGGTTAGGTGACAAATTGGTAACTTTAATAGCTCTAGTTTTCTCTAGCATTATGTTGTAGTGGCTCCATGTAACATGCAACCAACATAAGTTAACATTCTAGTGGAATGCTACTTAACCATCTCTCAACATTTGTAATTTATTTTTTCTTCATTATTTCCAGCTACTGCCTCATACCGTCTACTGCCAGAAATCACATTAACCCGTGAAGTGATTGGAAGTGAATCCATACTACTGCAGAACTGCTTTTCACCAGGAGTCATAGGCATTGACCCAGAAGGCAGAGCATTTGTCCGAGATGCACGCTATGATACCTGCAGCAGGAATGTTTACAAATATGAGGAAATCAAAGATGCTGTTATTCTAAGCAGGGTTCGGGATCATTTTATATGTAAGTTAAAGTTGTTTTGGACCAATCAATAAAAGTATCAAGATTAAGAGGCCTTATTCCTTAGAGCTTTCACCGATTTCGCGAAATAACACTCGATAGATGGCGTTGGCGCTCGGTACGCGAGCGCCGGCAAAGTTAAGCGCGTTTCAACGCAGGCAAGAATAATATTGATACTTTTCAATTTAATTGCAAAGTAACATTATTTTTAGCGTTATATTGGCACTCTTTATTTTATTTTATAAGCATGGTAGTAGTCAATAGAGTGTATGTGTTGGGATAATATATAACCAGAGGCGAGTAAATAATAACGATATTTACCTCTGGCATGGAATTATTGTGACAATCACTCTTCTTATGAATAAGGTGTATTCAGGTTTTTCCGAATGAACGAATAGTGGCGGATAATTCCGAAAGCTGACTCTTACTACAACGGAATATGAGTGATTTTACAATGATTTTCGGAATTACCCGAATAAACCTTACTACTAATATTCGTCATTGTAGTAGTGTTGTATTTTCAAACTTCTTTAGCGGCGCTGTGCACTTTTTGAAGTGGGGAAAAATGTTAAACTCGCGACAGATCACGTGACCGTAAGACAGACACGTGACCTGATCAAAAACTGTTACAATGTTATTGAGTTTTTCTTTATTGATTTAAATGCCATCTAGTGAGTTTCCCTCTAACCGGTATTAATATAACTCGAGTACTAACAGTGATGTGCTTAGGGGTTTCAAGTAATGCGACGAAATAACGCTAGATGGCATTAACATCAATTATACATAGTGCTGCAGACATTTTGCACTAGTCATTGAGTTTTCACTTCTGCCGGCACTCCCGGAGTGCAACCCGTTGTTTTTTTTTTACAAACCATGACAAACCATGAGTTTTGTTTACATTTTTGCTGCTCACAAATTGTCGTCTTTTTGTACTATTTCTGTTTTTAGGGGAAAGTCGGGGCCCGTCCATACTGCAAATAAACATGTTTCTTTATTTGTGATATGCAACTGGCCCTGTATCTGTTAAAACCAGTCACTGTTTTTATTTAAAACCATGATACCATTGACTACATTCCACATATTTTTTTTTTGTTTGTTGGCCTCGTCCGGGTCAATACCGAAATCCGATTATTTATATTATGCCATCTTCGCTCCACTCCATCAAGATACCCTGGACAGAGGGCCTACCGCGAACCACGTTCGACGTGTTACCTCCCTGTCACACTTACGTACGAATTTACAAGTGCGACAGAGAGGCAACACGTCGAACGTGGTTCGCGGTAGGCGCTCAGGCCTATGGAACTCTCCGCGCGAGCACGGATTTATACCTACGAATCTCTTCCCGTTCACGGTAGAAAATCAAGCTAGTTGGTCGCCGGCGCTCGAATATGCCAAAATGTATGCGAAAGAAATGTCTTCTTCACGAACAAATAACACATGTTGTAGTGTGGATGGATGCAGAAACAAAAAAAAACTAATAAAAAAATCCGTGTTTGCTCTACCGATTGATAGGAAAAGTAACTATTAGACGTTCTCAATATAAGTACTTATACCAATTTTTTTTTTACAATAGTCGCAAGCTACGTAGTACGCCGTTTTATAAACCGCGTAGTGTTTACGCGGTTTATAAAACGGCGTAAACACTACGGTTACTGTAGGGAGATATGACCTTTAAAAATATTTCGCAGTCACTCATCATAATAAATAAATAATAAAATAAGGAAAAAGACAAAAGATAAATAAAGAGAATAATAAAATAAATTTATAAGTAATTAATAATGATAAAAGGAATATTATAATTATTAATTACTTATTGCAACTTATCTTGCTCATAGTTATTTTACAATTAATAAAACTTATATTTGTACCTTAGGTAAGTAGGTAGGTATCTTTCATACAATCTATAGTTTAGGTAAGTAGGTAGGTACTTATTTGTAAAATCATTTCTAAGCGTCGGCAACCCTAGCTTTGTGCCGGTGCGCGCGGTGCGGGGAGCGGTGCGTTGAAGGTCATTCCATTGTATTTTTGTGTAGGTATTAAAACGGTAGGCATTTGAGTTTTCTTTGAGAGATAAGTATCTGTTCGTAAGAACTATAATATAGCCCTGTGCCCTGGACCTCATCTAGATCGATGGTACTCGTCAGGGTAACGCTATTGAGCCCAAACACGACATAGTTATGATGAGTAGATAAGGAGTTCTGGCGACCAACTCCTGACTCCATCATGAGAACCTGGACCTCATCTAGATAGATGGTGCTCGTCAAGGCAAATCGAATGCGCCCAAACACGATGGAGTTATGATAAGTAGATTAGGAGTTCTGGTGACCAACTCCTGACTCCATCATGAGACCCTGGACCTCATCTAGATAGATGGTGCTCGTCAGGGCAATTCTAATAATCCTAAATACGATGGAGTTATGATGAGTAGATTAGGAGTTCTGGTGACCGACTCCTGACTCCATCATGAGACCCTGGACCTCAAGATATATAGTGCTCGTCAGGGCAAATCTAATGAGCCCAAACACGATGGAGTGATAATATGTAGATTAGGAGTTCTGGTGACCAACTCCTGACTCCATCATGAGAACCTGGACCTCATCTAGATCGACGGAGCTCGTCAAGGCAAATCTATTGAGCCCAAACACGATGGAGTTATAATGAGTAGATTAGGAGTTGGTGACCAACTCCTGACTCCATCATGAGAACCTGGACATTATCCAGGTCGTCCGGGTATAATAATAATGCAAAACCTAACCAGTATTCAAGTAACACTGAAAACCTATCACCTAGCGAGAGTCTGTTGTTGAAATTAAATATGGTGTAATAAATGTACTTATTTGTATCAAGATTTTCTAGTCGCAGTATACAGCAGTTCTCGGAATTCTCTGGCTGTTTACGAACGCACCATAGTCACCGAACGCCTGACGATCGAGCACAGGTCCGTCCCCTAAGCCGCCTCGGCGGAAAATGAGCATTGAGCGCGCGGCGTCGGTGCAGCGTGATTTATACGTGTTTTAAAATAATATAAATTAAAGCTGGCCACACACACTAGGTTTTGCGTGTCGGTTTTGCTTGTGCAAGCAAAACCAACAGGCACGACCGAGTTCCATAGGGTACACACACGTAACGACAAACCTGCACAAACTCTCAGTTCAAACCATCATGGCACCGGTAGCGGTGGTTGACGTAGACGCAATAGCGCTATTAGGTTTATATTTCGTCAGCCATACACGCATACAAACCATGAATCCACTCCACACTTATAAAATACACTCCACACTTATAAATATAATAAAACTGGCCAAGTGCGAGTGGGACTCGCGCATAAAGGGTACCGTACCATTATCTATAAAAACGGAAAAAAAATCATGTGTTGTATGGGAGCCCCACTCCGACTCGCACTTGACCGGTTTTTTAGTATTTGTTGTACTAGAGGCAACAGAAATAGATCATCTGTGAACATTTCAACAGTCTAACTAGCATAGTTCATGAGATACAGCCTAGTGACAGACGAACGGACGGACAGTGGAGTCTTAGTAAAGGGTCCCGTTTTACCCTTTGGTTACGGAACCCTAAATATCTACTAAAAATCCTCTACAATTGCATTTCGTTTGCGAGACGACATTGTTGCACAGTGACGTGCGACCTATCCCCTCGGCAATCACTGGATAACTGAACTGAAGCCTATCAAGCCTGCCAGCCACACACGTTCAGTTATGCCTGCGCAAGCGAAGTGCGCAAGCACAACCGACAGGCAAAAAATATAAATTTTGATATTTTCAATTTTGCTTGCGCAGGCAAGGAGTTTGCTTGCGCAGGCAAGGAGTCATGTCATACACACGTTCAGTTATGCCTGCACAAGTGAACTGTGCAGGCATAACCATCGGTTATAACCTAGTGTGTGTGGCCGGCTTTACGGCAAGGTAGGTCCTATAGTTATGATTATTTTTTTATGGGTTAACGTATAGTTATAGTTTGCTATAATATTATTTTTAGGGCAAAATAAAAGTACAATTTGCGATAAAAAAATATAATGTAACCCTGTTTTCACCCAAAAAATGAAGAAAGTTCGGAAGGTATTTTATCAATTTTTTTAAATGAATCTTTGATTTTCAATACCGTTAGCTCCACGTACATGATATGGTGAATTGAATTGTAATCATTCATGTACCAAATGATTCTTGTTTACTGCAAAATTGAGAACCGAAACGACAGTTCTCACTGCAAATTTTGAAAAAGCCTCCCAAGAAAACTCATTTATTTTAGGTTTAAAAAGAGAAAATGTCAACTTGAACGGTCTTACTTGCTAGTTTAAGAAATGATTATTTAAGTACGTTATCAGTTTTTGAATGAATACTAATAGTTACGTCGTAATCTTGAATGAAAAAGGTAACAGATTGCCAAAAACGCTCGCTTGTAGGAATAAGGATTCTTAACTTGATAAATTAAACCTTTGCAAAATCTTAAAGAACAACAGCATTGTCAGTCAAAGCAAGGAGTAAGAGAATTAAAATACTAATTATTCACTAGCAATCATTCATTTATTTGTATTTCTATTATGATACATTAAATTATGAATACATTTTATTTATTGATATTTAATGATGTAGATTACAGTCCAGACTGTTTTGAAAGTACTTGCCATTAAATAACCTTTTTTTTTCAGTTAATGTGGAGTCAGTGGGGGCCATGGCACCTAATGTTATATTTATTGAAGCTGTTAAAATACTGAAAGAAAAATGTAAATCATTATTGGATGAATTAAATACCCTTAATTGAATTATTTGTTACCTTACCTTTTATACATTTTCTAAGACAAGCAACCAACCTCAGGATGCTAGATTATATTTATCTTAATGGTCCACGAGCCAGGCGCAAATTTCGTCAGTCATCGCCTCCCGGGTGAAAACTCGTATACTGGTTAACGGCCATATATGATGAACCCTCGGGGACGTCAGCTGCCGCTACGTTGGTGGGTTGAGGAATGGCAGCCACCGAAACACGTAAAAAAAAAATTTTTTTTCAGTCATCGCCTCCCGTTTGATACTTAGTCAGATGAAAGTTTAGGTGCTATTGTTAATAAAAACAATCGTCAGCCGGTTGTATCGCGGTGGAATCACCGTCAGCTGTACACATGAACATGTAAAAAAAATTTTTTTTTTCAGTCATCGCCTCCCGCTTGATACTTTGTCAGATGATAGTTTAGGTGCTATTGTTAATAAAAAAACTCGTCAGCCGGTTGTATCGCGGTGGAATCACCGTCAGCTGGTCACATGAACATGTAAAAAAAAATTTTTTTTTCAGTCATCGCCTCCCGCTTGATATTTTGTCAAATGATAGTTTAGGTGCTATTGTTAATAAAACAAATCGTCAGCCGGTTGTATCGCGGTGGAATCACCGTCAGCTGGTCACATGAACATGTAAAAAAAAATATTTTTTCAGTCATCGCCTCCCGCTTGATACTTTGTCAGATGATAGTTTAGGTGATATTGTTAATAAAAAAAATCGTCAGCCGGTTGTATCGCGGTGGAATCACCGTCAGCTGGTCACATGAATTTATAAAGCAAATAAATAAATACAATCTAAAATTTAAAATAATTGGTTTCAGTCATCGCCTCCCGTTTGATACTTTTCCAGATGATAGTTTAGGTGCTATTATTAATAAAAAGAATCGTCAGCCGGTTGTATCGCGGTGGAATCACCGTCAGCTGGTCACATGAACATGTAAAAAAAAATTTTTTTTTCAGTCATCGCCTCCCGCTTGATACTTTGTCAGATGATAGTTTAGGTGCTATTGTTAATAAAACAAATCGTCAGCCGGTTGTATCGCGGTGGAATCACCGTCAGCTGGTCACATGAACATGTAAAAAAAAAATATTTTTTCAGTCATCGCCTCCCGCTTGATACTTTGTCAGATGATAGTTTAGGTGCTATTATTAATAAAAAGAATCGTCAGCTGGTTGTATCGCGGTGGAATCACCGTCAGCTGGTCACATGAACATGTAAAAAAAATATATTTTTTCAGTCATCGCCTCCCGCTTGATACTTTGTCGAATGATAGTTTAGGTGCTATTGTTAATAAAAGAGATCGTCAGCCGGTTGTATTGCGGTGGAATCACCGTCAGCTGGTCACATGAACATGTAAAAAAAAAATATTTTTTCAGTCATCGCCTCCCGCTTGATACTTTGTCAGATGATAGTTTAGGTGCTATTGTTAATAAAAAAACATCGTCAGCCGGTTATATCGCGGTGGAATCATCGTCAGCTGGTCACATGAACATATCAAGCAAATAAATAAATAAAATCTAATATATGTTCATATGACCAGCTGACGGTGATTCCACCGCGATACAACCGGCTGACGATGTTTTTTATTAACAATAGCACCTAAACTATCATCTGACAAAGTATCAAGCGGGAGGCGATGACTGAAAAAAAAAATTTTTTTTACATTTTCATGTGACCAGCTGACGGTGATTCCACCGCGATACAACCGGCTGACGATTATTTTTATTAACAATAGCACCTAAACTATCATCTGACAAAGTATCAAGCGGGAGGCGATGACTGAAAAAAAAAATTTTTTTTACATGTTCATGTGACCAGCTGACGGTGATTCCACCGCGATACAACCGGCTGACGATTTTTTTTATTAACAATAGCACCTAAACTATCATCTGACAAAGTATCAAGCGGGAGGCGATGACTGAAAAAAAAATTTTTTTTTACATGTTCATGTGACCAGCTGACGGTGATTCCACCGCGATACAACCGGCTGACGATGTTTTTTATTAACAATAGCACCTAAACTATCATCTGACAAAGTATCAAGCGGGAGGCGATGACTGAAAAAAAATTTTTTTTTTACATGTTCATGTGACCAGCTGACGGTGTTTCCACCGCGATACAACCGGCTGACGATTTTTTTTTTTAACAATAGCACCTAAACTATCATCTGGCAAAGTATCAAACGGGAGGCGATGACTGAAAATATTTTTTTTTTTACGTGTTTCGGTTGCTGCCATTCCTCAACCCACCAACGGAGCGGCAGCTGACGTCCACGAGGATTCATCATACGTAGCCGTTAACCACTATAGGAGTTATCGCCTGGGAGGCGATTGGTCATGGAAACCTGTTCGTGGCTCGCGGTCTATAACCACAATCTTAACTAAGGTCTAAAGGGGCCCACTGATTAACACTAGTTCCGAACAACTGACAAGCCGATACCGTCGGGCGGACTGTTAATCAGTGGGCCCCTTAGCCCTCATTCGCACGAGCGCTTTTTCAACGCGCATTAAAAAAGCGCTTAAATCCGTCCGCATGCTAAATACGATTTAATGACCAACGCTTAAAGTCGAAAATCCAACAACGCTTGATAAAAAGCGCCACCGCCTTCTATTGAACAAATACACATGTTTCAATTTGTGTCATTCAAACGCTTTTTTAATGCGCGTTAATAAAGCGTTTGAATCGCGCTATGGCAAAAGCCATAAGCCCCCTCTATACTCGTGCGCGAATCGCGGCGCGAAGCTGCGAACGCGAGTGTGGAGTCGAGTTCGCAGATCTACAAAATCGACGCCACACTTGCGTTCGCGCACGAGTGTGGAGGGGGCTTTATACGGAAAGAAAAAGGAAATGCAATAAATAAAGCCAAGTGTTAACGAGACAAAAATATTCGAAAACAGATTTTTAAACGTTTATTTAATATAAAATAAAATAATTAAAATCATGTAATGTTTAATAGTTTAATAAATCATTTCAGGACATTTACCACATGGTTTTGGTACGTTATAAATGATAACCACGACAGTTAACGAAATTATCGATTTCAAGCGCTTACAGTTGTCTTATTAAACGTTGCGTCGTGTTGTCGTTGGCTGATTATCTCGTGACCTTGGCCTACAAATACAACTAGACTTAAAGAAAAAAAATATAACAAAAACAAGACAGGAAAAAAATCGTCGAAGTGAAGTAGATCAATTCCATCATAAAAGTAAAATTATTTATATTGCATAATAAGTTTGTTAGTGTTTCTCAATCGAGGATTTCCCTTCCATTATGGGTAGTCTAGATAAAGCAGTACTAACAGGATTTATTTGCCGTTTATGTTCTGAAATGCATCGCGTAGTTCTTCATATTTATGGCGAAGAAGGCATACGTTTGTGCATATCGGAGAAAATCAATAGGCATCTATCAATAAACGTAAGTTATTTGTTTATTTTGTATCTCTAGTCAATTCTGTAAGTTAGTTTGTAATTTAATGATTTTAGAATTATTATTTGTCAATGAAGACTATTTTAATAACTCTCCAATTTTTTAGTACCTGGTACGTGTCCTAAGCCACTACCCAAAAATAACGCATTTAACTTTGAAGGAGACTTGTTTTGAGTAGTATTACTCTATATTATATGTTGATTTTGCTAATAACTGTCTATTAATTCAATAAATATTCGTATTCTTCATTCAATATACAATTAGCAGCAAAAGTAGTCTCCTCCATTTCCAAATAAATCTATAACATTTCATGCTCATGAACTACTTGCTTACTTTGAGTAACCACTAGGTGCTTTAACTGCTCAGATTATTTCTTTATATTCTCAGAATTTATTACACTGCTTTTCTATCCACCATTGGCACCTGCCATTATTAGAAATTAGAATAAAGTGCTAAATTATCTCCAAACTACAAATAGGCAAGCTGGTGGATATCAAGTTCTTTCAATGCCCTTCCACTGCTAGCTGCTATTATTCTTTATATTTAAATGGACCTGATTATTATTTTTGTTTTGTTATCTATTTCAGGTATCTCAATCAGATCCTCTGCCGAAAACTATTTGCAAAAGTTGTTTAGAGAAACTGGAAAGCCAACATAAGCTTGTGATGCGTATTGAACAAGCAGCGAAAATGGTACGCCAATATCCTGCAAGGCTTGGCCAACGGCGGGGGTGTCTTCTGAGCCATTGTGACAACAGCTCAAATGGCCCTCCGCATCCTCCTGTACCAAAATAATGTCTCAACTATCTCATTTTTAGTATTCCTACAACATAGACCATTATCCTGTATACTCTAAAGCTTGTATTAGTTGTTGTCAATAACATAGGTTGATCATTATACCTATCTCTGGCTGTTTTACAGCCAATATAATATGGTTTGTTGTGAACCAGGATAATTTCTTTTATCTATTATTACTTATTAGTATTTAAATTAATGTCATGTTTGCTTGCTGAAGACATTATATAGTACAGTTATATTATTAGTATAGTCCATAATGCACTAAATTAATATTTTTATTTAATCTGCAAATTTGATAAAAAAAAAGATCAATTTGATGTAAATACACTGCATAAGAACATATACTATTAAGTAAGGTTTCATGAAAAAGTAGAATGAGTATGAATATTTTAATGTTACACCATTTCCGAAAAACTTGTAAACAAATTAAATCACAAATATACATAAACAGTAGCATGGAGGAATCCCATTATGTGTAATACATATGTAGATATGTTTATTTCATTATAATAAATAATGCTACATTGATTATGAATTTTTACGTTTTAATTGTTTTATGAGTTAACAATAAAATAGTATAATAAAAATAAAATATAATTTAGCCTCATACTAAAAAATATGAATCACAAATGAAATGAATGCATACATCATCTTCCTCGCGTTGTCCCGGCATTTTGCCACGGCTCATGGGAGCCTGGGGTCCGCTTGGCAACTAATCCCAGTAATTGGCGTGGGCACTAGTTTTTACGAAAGCGACTGCCATCTGACCTTCCAACCAAGAGGGTAAACTAGGCCCGCATTGGGATTAGTCCGGTTTCCTCACGATGTTTTCCTTCACCGAAAAGCGACTGGTAAATATCAAATGATATTTCGTACATAAGTTCCGAAAAACTCATTGGTACGAGCCAGGGTTCGAACCTGCGACCTCCGGATTGCAAGTCGCACGCTGTTACCGCTAGGCCACCAGCGCTTTTTTCAGCGCGAAATGAATGCATACAATTATGTACCTAATACATTTTTAATTAAAAAAAGCGGCCAAGTGCGAGTCGGACTCGCCCATGAAGGGTTCCGTATTTAGGCGATTTATGATGTATTAAAAAAAAACTACTTGCTAGATCTCGTTCAAACCAATTTTCGGTGGAAGTTTACATGGTAATGTACATCATATATTTTTTTTAGTTTTATCATTCTCTTATTTTAGAAGTTACAGGGGGGGGGGACACACATTTTACCACTTTGGAAGTGTCTCTCGCGCAAACTATTCAGTTTAGAAAAAAATGATATTAGAAACCTCAATATCATTTTTGAAGACCTATCCATAGATACCCCACACGTATGGGTTTGATGAAAAAAAAAATTGAGTTTCAGTTCGAAGTATGGGGAACCCCAAAAATTTATTGTTTTTTTTCTATTTTTGTGTGAAAATCTTAATGCGGTTCACAGAATACATTTACTTACCAAGTTTCAACAGTATAGTTCTTATAGTTTCGGAGAAAAGTGGCTGTGACATACGGACGGACAGACAGACGGACAGACAGACAGACAGACAGACATGACGAATCTATAAGGGTTCCGTTTTTTGCCATTTGGCTACGGAACCCTAAAAATGGACCATGCAATGTCACTCTATTTATAACATTACAAGTTTTAAACAACAAACGCGTACAATATAATATAATATGCTCCACTGTCTCCCAGCAGTTTTGTGGTCCCAACCATTACCACAAAATATAAAAAAAAATAGGTAGGGGTTAGGTACTGGCTCTGAACTTTCTCTTCAACTGTTTCCCATAATAAGGCTTAAGTACGACTAATATATTGTACAGTGTATTAGAATGATTTTGATTTGATTATTTAAATATAACTTTGAGGCTAATTTTAAGCATTAGTTCTGTATGATATTATGTTTGCCTCTATTTAGATTATATTAATATGATAAATTAATCGGAAATCATTTCATTTCAACCTCTTAGTTTTAGACATATATGTTGATGTATGGTTTGTCAGTCTTTTCGGGACATCGTTTGATGCGTACATACCTATTAGGGTAGACCGGGTACGGTTGTAACAGTTTCACTTTGATTGCTCATGTCTTTTCTATCACAGCTCTGTTACATATTGGAGAATATGTTAACGTTTCATCTGAACTGAATAATCAAATTACTTTTCTATTTGTGCGCGATTGTTACAAAAGTCCCCATACCGAGATCAGTACTGTAATAAAATAGTAAACGGGACGATTGAAACATTACCCAAGTAAAATACAAAATAAGTTCGTAGAATTTCATAGCCAAACACAATTCAGCAATTATTAATACCGTACCGTACAAAATTATCATTTAGATTACGGTACGTTTTTATTTTTTTAAGAATTATTTTGAGTAGTCATAGCCTGTTAAGTCCTTGCGTCGTTGGTCCTTGTAGTCTCGCTCGTGTACCTAGTTGGTAAAGCCTGACCAGTAATATAGGATCATTGTCAAGAGGGCGCTGTTATTCTCGTGTATGAAAAAAATAGTTCTAGTGAAATTCCGCAATATGGCGCTTAATAATATATTACTGGTCAGGCTTTAAATATTCGAGCTGTATTAACCGTACCCTGATACAACGTACCTAGTCTCCTATATACAAATAAATAAAATATGACCAGTTACTTAAGTAAATACCGAAAAATTATGGTTTCTACTTCTAGATTTTTATTGATACAAAGAGGAATATATAAACTAATATACAAAATATTTAACATTATTGCACACTCCCACTTGCTAGTAGCTTTTCAATTCTAGATGAATTTTTGTGTATAACGATCTTTAGATCATCTATTTTGTCTTGTTTTTCTTTAATGTCTGCATCTAGGTTTTTAATTTTTGTATGTAGGGGCAGCAAAGAATCATCATTAGCTCTGAAAAAGAAGAAATTTTATAATAATGGCACCCACACAGCAGTTACATAGTTAATTTTTGTTACACATTTTATAAAGTTATATAACTGCAGTATGGGAATACCGTAACAAATATATTTTTTAAGGTGGCACAGTACAGTCAACAGCATGATGGCTAAATGATAGATTTTAGAATATTCGCAATTAATTACGCACGATATAGTAATAAAAGCTTAATGTTCTTCGCTTGTTTTAAGCATCTTTTGCTGCTGACAGTACCTACTGACTGTATATTACTTCTCTCCATTGTATCATTAATAGGAAAAGCCGTCGTTTAAGTTAACTTACGCCTTCTGCTTGGATAGTTCTTTAGACGTTTCATCATAAGTTTTTGTCCATTGCTGCAGTTCTTGACGCATCACCTCTACGTCCTCCTGGATGTGGTCAAGAAGCTTTCCTAGTGGATTCGCAGCGCGCGAAACAGCTTGAATGTTAAATTTGACTTGCTCTATCTCCTGATTTGATGCTTCTCGCGCTTTTTGGGCTCCAAATTGCCACTCCTAATGTTGAAATAAAAAAAGTCATATGTCAGACTCCATAAGTTAGATGGCGTTGGAATCAAAAGCTGTCTTAGGATACACTTTCTCCAATCTATTTCAATTCAATGCATGTGCTCAGAAAATCCCTCTAGGTATATGCATCCATATGGCATACGATCCATATATGTAAGCCCAAAAACGTGGTACCTTTTTTAGCACATGTCCAAAAAAGCAAGCACCCAGCGCGTTGATGTGGTGCACTGCAACACGCTGGAAATGCTGCGGGACTCCCGCATGGAGTTACTTACACGTTGGTTGGGAACACGCACGAGTGCATGGTGTCACTGAAACATAGCTGAAGTTTTTCGAGATTTATGGAGGTATGTACTAAAAAGTTGTGCTTTCTTTATTACCTGGTTAAAGAGATTTTCAGGGCATATGCATTGTAAATAGTTATTAGGTATAAGTATCCCTCTTTTATTCTTTTCATGACTGATGATGATTTATTTTCTATAGATATATAATATAAACCCTGCCTTAAGGTTTCTTGATTCAATAACGTTTCTGAAAACGGCCTGATGTTCAAAAAAGTCTTTGAAACTTACAATCTCGGTTTTGCCAGAGACTTGAGAAAACTCTTTTTGTGAGTCCAAAATCTGTTGGACTAAGTGACCATGTTGATTTAATGCCAGCTGGTCTGGTTGCTCAGATGCAGTATGGGATTGTGGTTGATCTACAATAATAATGCTTGAGTCTTCCTCCTAAAACAATTTCAAATATAAGAATGTGTAGGACGTTATATACATAAGAAGAATCTCTTTAGGTACCGTATCTACTTGCCTCTTCATTGGGCGCGTTTTCAGTGATGATGTTTACTTTACCCACAAGTAGATTATCAGCTTGTGCTGTTCCACTATGTTTGTCCCTCAACCGCGGCGCACCAGGCCTTGATGAGGAAGGCCTCACACTCGTTGGCCTGACTGGCTGTGTAGGCACTATTGAATTCTTATTTGCTGAAGTAACTCTATTTTCGTTATTCTTTTCTGTAGTCTCCACACTGCTCTGACGAAAATTATTGATGTTATTCTGTATTTTGTTAACGCTTAATTCTTGTTTCTCCTGCAAACTTTCATTTGCTTTTTCTTCATTTTGTACTTGTGTGTCCCTATGGTCTTCTTTAGTAGTTAAGGGGTCAGGAAAATAAGGAGCTTTAAGATTAATTTCCTGATTTTCTTCAAATTTATTTCCTGTTTCTAATAAATCTTGAGATGATGAAGAATTTAAGTCAGTGTCTGCAATTGTGTAAGAAGTATCAAGCTTCTCTTTTACTAGTTCTTCTGGCTCAGGTTCTTTTGGTGCTTGGGACTCTGGTTCTAATTTAACAGTTTCTGACTCCTTTCCATGTTTTTCCTGGTCTTCATCTTTATTATCTAATGATTTAATTAAATCTTTACTAGATGCTTTCGACAATTTCTTGTTAGGCTGGGTATTAATATCAGGCTGCTGATTTTCATTTTCAACTGAAGCCTTTTTGCTAATTACTTTTGGTTTTTGTGTTGATATTTTTGGAGGTGATTCTTTCTTGAGTGTACTTTCTCTGTCTTTTGATTTGCTTACTTTTTCTTTCGTCCCGTTTTTTACCAAAGGCCCATCCCTTTTCTCTTTTTTCTGATTAGTTAATTTTTCATTACTTCTTGACGTAAGTTTATTTGATTCTGTACTTTTCTTAACAGCTTTTGCAGGTTCCTTAGCTTTGGTGTCTACTGTTTGTGCCGGTTTTGCATTCTCCTTATATTTTCTTACAGCTTCATCAGAGGATATTTTTTTGTCAAGAACTTGAGCCAAACATTGAAGCAGCTCATTTGTTTTATCAGGTTCCTGCCCTGCAACTACTTTGGATGCCTTCACCGATAATGATTTGCCATTGGCTAAGCCTGTAGGGAAATTATTTAATTAATAGAAGGGATAATACTAAAAAGGAAATATCTACAATGGATTTATTTTCATTATATATGAAAGGGGAAGGAAAAGCGACTTACCAACCACCGATATAACTTTATTAAGAAATAATATTTTACTCTCTCTATCCTTAACATTATCGGAAACCAGTTCATCTTCTTCAAATAGACCTTCGAAAAATCCAGTAGTCTTTAAAACCTGCAAAATAATATTTACATAGCTATGCTAGAGTATGTATTTTATTAATACCTACGTTTGTCTTCATCGTCCTATTAGTATAATCAATACATACCGACGTTATAATATCATGTAAGAATCTAAACGGAGGTTTCTTTAATAACTTATCACTCAACGGTGGGCGTTTCACGTACTTTCCAAGACTCGTTTGAGTAGATTTTATTATACTTGGATCGAATTCCTTTTCCATTTCTCATAATTGAGAATATAGAGGCAAAGTACAATTTGTCTAACTTCTTTAAGTACTTACTTTCCTAACTACCTGGCAAAAACAGTATGAGTATCATAAATGACTTTGGCATGTCTTTGTTTACTTCTCGTTGCTATAGTAATATTTGTGTTAGCGACAATAGCGACGTGTATTTACGTGGAACATGCGCAAGACATGCGTGCCTGCGTGCCCAACATTTAATATTGGTGTCCATGCTTCCGCTCGCATGCGTGCCTACCGCGAGGAAATGTGCGATTTCCGGTGTTCACAATCGGACGTTTTTTAAATATGCCGCCTTTTTCTACTGACGGAACGGACTTGACAAACTATAAATTGCCAATGTTGCCACTAGCAGTGCCCCATAACACGAGTGCTTTTTCAACGCGCGTTAAAAAAGCGCTTGGATCTGTCTGCACGCTAAATTCAATTTAACCACGGCTTAAAGTCGAAAATCCAACACCGCTTGGTAAAAAGCTCCAACGCCATCGTGTGAATAAATCACATGTATCTATTATATTTGTGTCATTCAAAACGCGCGTTGGAAAAGCACTCGTGCGTATGAGGCCTTTCTGTTCAGATTACGTTAATTACCTTATCTGTGAGGTTTCTTATAATTTGACATATGTCACAATGTTGACGTGACGTGGCGAACTCGACAGCCCGCAGCCCGAAGCCCTATGCCAAAGCCAACGCCAAGCCCAGCGCCTGAGCGAAAGTAATATCAAAATTAGCTAAGAAGAGAAACTGGATGTGTTATTGTAAATATCCATTGATCAAGGAGCAGATGATATACTAAGTAATCATGCCACCAGGTAAAAAAACGGGAAGACCTCCGGGCTCTAAGAATAAAAAGGCTACTTTTAAAAATAAATGCAATTACTGTTCCATTGTACTGAAATGCAGGAGTGATATGTTGAAACATTTACGTGTATGCAGTCAGAAGAAGCTAGCTAAACATAGGGATCTTGATCCCAAAAAGGTAAACATTGTAATACAAAGTTTTGTACATGCAGATATTTTATCTTGATCCATTTTATCTATAATTTTATCGTGTTTATTTATAACAGGCCGTGTACAGCTGCACACAATGCACCAAGAAGTTCAGGTTTGAGAATAGTTTTACCAAACATCTAAAGATGGAGCATTCCAAGCTCCAAACTGCAGTGGGCTGCAAGCAATGTAATGTCCGCTGCCCAAACCAGAGAGCCCTTAAAGAGCACATTGCTAATGTGCATGAGCGGGAGATATTTGAGTGTGAGCATTGCAAGAAGCAGTTTGTCAGACGGGCCCATGTGTTACGCCACATTGCTCAAAAAGGCTGTGATGGATCAGGAGTTAAAATGTTCCCTTGTGAAGTAAGTTATCAATTTCATAACTTTTCATATAATATTAATATTCATAACATCAGTTTTATTTTTTTATCATAACCGAAACAATCAATTGTTTGGTGTATAGTTTTTAGAATTACTTTTGCTAAGACCATCATGCGTAAGTTACTTAAAATATTCCATTTAATAATCTCCAAATTTTTAGTCTCGGCCACCCTAGTCCTCAGGCCCTGTAACAAGTATGGTTGGGGCCCCAACTTAAGTACCCATGTCGCCATACTAATTGTATAGAAAAGTGGATACTTACGTTAGGGAACTGACTGTACTAGCTGCCATAGGCCTTAGGGCAAATCTGCCACTGTCCAAATCTATAGAAGTTATCATTCTAATTAATGTTTATTTCAGATTTGCAACGCCTCATTCACACGCAAAGACAACTTGATAGTTCACCTCCGATTGCAGCACATCAACAAGAACAATTTCCATTGCAAACACTGCACCTACCACACCAAGAACTTCTCCAAGCTGATCATTCACACCCAGAAGAATCACTTAGGTGATCATTAGAATATATATAACATATTATAAGATTTAAACTGTATTTTTATGAAGAATTTTATGGCTTGCAAACTATAAGTTTTACAGTTTTAAAATTTTCGGTCCAGCACTGTCTATAGACATCAAATATACTTTACAACAACTTAATAGAAATTGCTGATACGAAAGTCCTTATAGTCATAAGATATTTAATTTTTTCTTACAGATCCAAAAAACTATTTTGAGTGTGATCACTGTAGCAAAGTGACGAGCTCTAGGGCTGCTATGGCCAAGCATTTAGAAATCCATGGAGAAAAGAAATATGAATGTGATGTGGTAAGTTATTTTATTAGTTGCAATGTTATACTGAGTTGATAATTCAATATGTTTTGTAAGCTTGAATGATCCATTGAGTATTTTTTTCTTCTGCTGCTATTGATTGTAAAGGGTAAGTAAAACTTTTACTTTGCTAAAGTGTAGCACCTTCTGGATTCTAATAATAAGTGTATTCCCAGTTGTGTAGTTTTGTCATTAGTCTATGCAGTTTTTGTACCCAATTGTAATGATTAATCATCTGAGTGATAGTATTAATTATGGTGTATGATCAATTTTGCTATTATCGTGTATGTGACTAGATCCTGTGTATGTAGTTTGTTCCATGGGTAGTTTTGTTTCCAGGAGATATGTTATTTTTGTTGTTTCATTTGTATGTAGTTTATAAGTATGTAACTTTCCTCGTTTTTAGGGTTCCGTACCTAAAGGGTAAAAACGGGACCCTATTACTAAGACTACGCTGTCCGTCCGTCCGTCCGTCTGTCACCAGGCTGTATCTCACGAACCGTGATAGCTAGACAGTTGACATTTTCACAGATGATGTATTTCTGTTGCCGCTATAACAACAAATACTAAAAACAGAATAAAATAAAGATTTAAGTGGGGCTCCCATACAACAAACGTGATTTTTGACCGAAGTTAAGCAACGTCGGGCGGGGTCAGTACTTGGATGGGTGACCGTTTTTTTGCCTGTTTTGCTCTATTTTTTGTTGATGGTGCGGAACCCTCCGTCCGACTCGCACTTGGCCGGTTTTTAACATCATGTTCTGAATACAGTGTGGCTACGCAACTTACACGATAGAGGTGATCCGTCGTCACGTGCTCATCCACGTGGAGGACAAGCCGTACAAGTGCGCGATCTGCGGCCAGTCGTACATCCAGCGCTCGCAGCTGCAGCGCCACCTGGTGAAGCACACAGGCAACATGTGCGG
Source organism: Cydia amplana (assembly GCF_948474715.1). Classification (NCBI taxonomy): domain Eukaryota; kingdom Metazoa; phylum Arthropoda; class Insecta; order Lepidoptera; family Tortricidae; genus Cydia; species Cydia amplana. Next base: position 9,375,844 of record NC_086085.1, read on the forward strand.
CAAGTGCGGGGGCACCTTCAGCTCCAAAGCCAGGTGTGTATTCTGTGTTTTTTAATTCTTACTACACGTGAGGACAAGCCGTACAAGTGCGCGGTCTGTGGCCAGTCGTAGGTACATTCAGCGCGCGCCAGGTCCCAACTCCAAAGCCAGGTGTGTGGATACTGCGCTCACTGCTAGTACACGTCGCGGCCACGCTGGACATAAGCGCGGTCTACGGGCAGTTGTACAGAATAGTACAGATTGATTATACAAAACCAACACGAATGAAATGCAAGTCGCACCCGTGAATGCTTCCAATCCGACCCGCGTAGCTGGAGAGCCAAAGACTCATACAGTCAAGTGCAAAAACATGGGTGTAGACAACTTGCTCAAAAATATGTCCTATAGTTGTTAATTCACTGACATAAGAGCTATGGGACATAATTTTGAGATGATTTGTGCACCCGTATTTTCACACTTGACTGCAACAGCAGACCAAAATTGTGAGTGTTATTAAATTGTACAACGGGACCTAATCGCGTATCTAAGTTTTAAGATTTACCTCCGACGTTTCGAGGACGGCGTTGTCCTCGTGGTCTAGGACAAGACTGGCTAAAGTTGACATCAACATCTTCTAACCGCGCGAGTATTTCAGTCTGACAGACTGACTAACGTAAATTCCTAGTAGCTAAGGTTAAATATTAGTATCTTATGTTTAGGCATTTTATGTGTGCAATAATAAAATATTTTTTATTTTCAAATAAAATATTATGGTACCATCAAGTTGATCTTATGATCGAGACAGGAGGTGACCATAGGAATTCTGTGATAAAACTACACAACCCAATTGTGTTTGGGTTTGTGGGAGTTGTCTTAATGAGTGCTAATTAAAAAACTCATATAATTATAGTGCTACCATAATTGTTTCGGACACTTTGAATGTTGCTCATAACCACCATCATCATTCATCATTTACCATGTAAAACTTTTGAAATTTCTACAAAATGGGTGAAGGAATAAGTTAGGCATATAAACAATTTCCCTTATTCCAGCTTGATAATCCACCAGCGCGAGCACCTGGGGCTGGATAAGCTGTTGTGCCCATACGAAGACTGCTCGTACTCCAAGAAGGAGTTCAGCAGCGAAGCGAGCCTCACCAATCATGTCAAGACTCATTTAGATGAAAAACGTGAGTATAAAGGGAAAGAGTGTGAGTCAATGGAAAAACAGTGCCTACTTAAATTGGACGCAAATTCAACTAATATACTGTACGACTTTTTGGCTATAGGGACGTGCATGAATGCATGATTGTTTATTGAAGAGAAGGAACAATGTGGAGTTAAAGTTTTCGATTTAGGCCACGCCATACAGTGGAAAATCCTCCAATATGCACGGTCCTTAATAAAAATTATCTTAACAACTGAACGGCCATGCATTTCCAGTCCAAAATAAACAAATTAGACATCCTCTTTGCTATTTTTATGTGCGCTTCACATTGAATACGGATCAGCAGTATCAGCACGCCGCCGCGATGTGCGAGTACGACAACGCTATATACATGCAAAACGCTGTTTTGCTCGCGCATGCATTACTGTGATAACCAGTATATTGAGTGTTTAAAAACGCCCGTTCCATCTGTCGCAGCGTTCCAATGCGCCGTGTGCAAGAAGCGGTTCCACAACGAGATCAACCAGCGGCGGCACGTGCTGACGCACCAGCTGGACCGGCCGCGGCGCTGCATGTACTGCGTGAACGCGCGCGCCTACGTGCGCGGCGAGCAGCTCGTCAAGCACGTGCGCAAGTGCCACCCCGACCTGTTCCGCGCGCACCTGCAGCACGTGCGCCGCGTGCTGGTCAGTTCTACGAGGAGTCGCGAGAACCACTCCCGAGCGATTTTAATTTTTTAACATGCAGAAACGTCTGCGAACGATGCTATTAAGCTTAGAATAAATTTAAATTGTGGCTGGATAAATTTAAATCGATGTAGAGGGCGTGAGTTCAAGTCTCACCCAAGACAGTAATTTTTAGGGTTCCGTATCCAAAGGGTAAAAACGGGACCCTATTACTAAGACTCCGCTGTCCGTCCGTCCGTCCGTCCGTCCGTCTGTCACCAGGCTGTATCTCACGAACCGTGATAGCTAGACAGTTGAAATTTTCACAGATGATGTATTTCTGTTGCCGCTATAACAACAAATACTAAAAACAGAATAAAATAAAGATTTAAGTGGGGCTCCCATACAACAAACGTGATTTTTGACCGAAGTTAAGCAACGTCGGGAGGGGTCAGTACTTGGATGGGTGACCGTTTTTTTGCTTGTTTTGCTCTATTTTTTGTTGATGGTGCGGAACGCTCCGTGCGCGAGTCCGACTCGCACTTGGCCGGTTTTTTTTCCACTCTAAAACTTATTCTAAGTCAAAATTAGTATGGGTACCACATCGTAACTGGTGAATTTCCAATCTGACTTGGAACTCCGGTAGCCGTTTAAGAAGTGTAAAGCTCTTACGGTAGATGTCGCTCGGGTCCCCTTGATCAATTTGGTAGACAGATTTGCTGGCTATGGATGAGGTCTTGGTAGCTCAGATGGCAGAGCGCTGGGGTATCGATCCAGAGACAGTGAGTTCAAGTCTCACCCAAGACAGTAATTTTTCCACTTTTAAATTTACAGGGCGTATTTACTTGTATCGTGTAGTGGCAACGCGCCGGAGCAGAGTACTTGGCGTCGTGCGCAACCCTAGGGCTAACTTAAAGGCATACTAAATCGTATGCCATCGTAAAATTCGCAAAAAATATTCTTAGGGAAATTTTATAGTACTGTATACCGTAAAGTTAGTCACTCAGACTTACGTTTAGGTTTAATTTTCAGACTAATCTGAAACACAAATAGGCGTTTTACAATCGAGATTGAGTACATTTGTTAAGTTGTACCTATTGGAATTATTTGCAATGAGGTGGATTTGCACGTCAAGACATCGCAGCCAACCTAGTACCTACAGATAGCCTACCAGAGAGGTTTCGCTTAAACAGATTCTTATTATTTCACAACCAAACAAAAACGTGCCTTATCCCCAGGGCACAAGCAACAAGATAGACCGGGTGAAGAAATCGGAATTGGACTCGATCCTGAACGTGCTGGACGCGGAGTCGGAGCGGATCCTGCAGGGCTACGGCGAGGGCGTGCTGTACGGCGGCGTCCAAGACGTGGAGCCCGACGAGATCGAGCTGCCGCTCAAGGTAATGTGTAGAGATGCACCGGATATCCGGTTACTATCCGGTACCCGGCCTATCCGGCCGTTATTTTAGTATCCGGCCGGATGCCGGATAGTGGCCTACTATCCGGCCGGATACCGGATAGTAAAATTAACACATTTTGGGGTAAAAAATGAAATCTAAAAACAGTCACGGTCATAATGCTAACGACACAGTAGATAGAAATGAATACGTAACCAATGTCACACAATACACTTATTTGTTTACACAAAAATACGCGCGCGCACTTGTAACAGTTGTAACTATAAACGAACTTACTACGTAATGACATGATAAAACTCGTTACGATCCTAGAAATGTGTCCGCGAGAACGTTCACTACGAAACAGGTGGAAACCTGCACGGCGCGCACCTGCAAAACTCAAAATATAGGTATAGTTCCGCGGGCCGAATATCCGGCGGCCGGATACCGGATATTCGGCCAGTGTCCAGGCCGGATATCCGGTATCCGGTATCCGGCTAAACAACTATCCGTTGCATCTCTAGTAATGTGCCACCCTCTTAATAAATCCCTTCACTACATAGTATAAAACAAAGTCGCTTCCCGCTGTCTGTCTGTATGTATGCTTAGATCTTTAAAACTACACAACGGATTTTGATGCGGTTTTTTGAAGTGAAAACTTCTTTAGCGGCGCTGTGCACTTTTTGAGGTGGGGAAAAAATGTTAAACTCGCGACAGGTCACGTGACCGACAGATTGAAAATTCGTAAGACGGACACGTGACCTGATCGAAAAACTGTTACAATGTCATTGAGTTTTCACTTCTGCCGAAGTGCGACCCGTTGTTTTTTTTTTAAATAGTTAAGAGTGATTCAAGAGGAAGTTTTATGTATAATTTGTTAACCCGTGCGAAGCCGGGGCGGGTCGCTAGTAATTCATATAAACCTTATTGTATTTTCGTGACGTGACGGCGACAAAAGAAATCTATTCATAGCTTTATCCATCTTTATCCACGTGATAAAATAACTGTCACTGTTTAACACCGTGGGAAAGAAAGTGACGGACACCGTTTTATCACGCTGTCACGTAGACAAGAACGACCATCATATCCGTACAGGGTGCATTATTAGTATTAAGTACCTTTTCCAATATGTTTTTTCTAATTTTCATGCTGCCTTTAAAAATGTAGCCCCATATAAAAGAAAAATTGCAGTAAAAGCAAAAGTATAGGTGCAGAAAGAAAAAGTATTTTTACAATAAAAGGGTTAATCAACTTTTTCTTGTCACACGTTGCTACATGGTTACGGTCTCCTGAGTCACTTTTAAAATTCTAGGTTTTTCGTATTTAAATGAACCAAACTTGCATTTTATGGTAGTTGTAAGACCTTTCCATTATGGGACATCTACTGAGCATGTTAGTAGAAAATGGTACAGCAGTTCTTGTAACAATCTATGCTACTATTGTCTCCTCGCTGATGGGACAGATTAACAACAAGAAGTAGTTGATTGACCCAAAAATTTAATTCCAGATTGAAAAGACTGAAAATCCTCTGATGTCGGAAGAGGAGTTAGCCGAGAGCCTGAAGAAGTTGCTGACGCAGCTCATCGATATAGAGAAGCTGGAGTGCTTCGGCTGGCCCGACGAGAGCGTCGACCTGGTGACCAATTTTTTTTAACTTCTGGATTTATTGCTTATTTAAGCTTTTCTTTTATTTTTGTTTTTGCCACTTTAGTGTTATTTCTACTTAGAATCACGAGCTCTTTCATTTTTCCTATTGTGTTACCATTTCCCCATATACCTACTTTGTATGGTGGTAACAAAAAGGAAAGTTTGAAAAATGTATGGAAATTTTAGGACATTCTTTTTTTCTCCTATAAGGATGAAAAGGGCTCGCGATCCTGACTAGAAATAACATAAAAGTGGCAAAAAATTTCACAATATATAAAAATGGCAAAAAGTAAAAGAAACGCTCATTTAAGCATTTGCCAATATCAAAGTGTCGATTTCCACATTTGAAGAAAACAGTTGCGATAATTTTGCATTTTTGTTAACACGATTTATACAGCGAGTCTCATAAAAACGAGTAGGTTGAACGAGTGAGAGATTTTGTTTTATAATTCATACAGTAGTCCTTAAGTTCCCATTATCTGGAGTACTCGTAATGTTCAGCCGCGAGTGGCATTGAAAATAATAATTCGCCTTTAATTTTTTTATGAATTGAATGGCTACTAAAAATTCAAGTGAGTGAAACCGTTGTCGTCTAAACAGTTTAAAATATGTCTCACGAAAGTTTAATATCGAGAATTGAATGGCGGCTAAGGTTATCAGCTAGGTGGCAAAACTATTATTCTTTAAAAAACTATTTATTTCCTTACAAATTACTATGTATCTATAGTAGAAATCAGTGGTGGGCAAACTTTTTTCACGGGGGGCCAGAAAGCTTGATAAATTTCGGAGGAGGGCCAGCATTGCAGCAAAACTGGAATTTTTAAAATTTTACGGTTTTATATAAAAGTGCAATTATGCTGCAATTCCGGCCCTCCTCTTGAAACTTCTCAAGCTTTTTTTTTACAGCAAAAAGAAAACAAAAATATAAATACATATATATATACTGGGTCAACCAAATCTTGTCAGTAAATAGGAACAAAAAAAACTATACTCATCCTTTTCTTTTGGGTGTTAGTACTAAGTGTAAGACAAAGATAGTATGATTCTCTCTGTCTATGTTTGAAATCAAACAGACCTTTGACACACTATATAAGTATATATTTATTTCAAATTAATTATTCATCTATCTATCTATCTATATGTATTCAACAAATATTTTACTTCATAACGGGTGAATCCTCAAAATATAATTATCGCGGGCCATATACAAATTATTTCAATGTATCCGCGGCGGGCCGGATAAAATGGTTTCGCGGGCCGTACTTTGCCCACCACTGGTATAAATATTGACGCACATTTTGTCCGTAGGTCCTAGAAAAGGTGATAGAGCAATGCGGCGCGCGCGCCGCCGACCGCTTGCGCTGGACGCGCGTGCAGCGCCTGCGCGAGAACACCAAGCAGCTGTTCCTGTACGTCATCGAGGACGCCAACATCGCGCGCATGCTCGACACGCACACCATCGACCAGATCGTCAAGCACATCCTCACGCAGGTCGCCGACACCGACGCCACGGAAATATAGACCTTGTGGCTATGATATTATATAACCATAGATAGGTTATACTCATACTTGAGGAGCACAAAAAATACTTCCATATTTATTTCTGTGCCTACGAAGAAATCTGTTATTTTTGATTAATTTTCTCAATCCATCCATCTTTGTCACACTCGTTGTTAAAAATAAGGTCGACCCTTTCTCTTTCGGTGTGCGGGAGCTCGTTAGCACGTGCACATTCCTCGCTTGTCCAGCCGCGACTAAAGGCAACTTGTCCAATTTGTCACAAGTTAAGTGCTTCAATTTTCGAACGCCTATAACCTATCTTGAGTTATAAATCATTGCCTTGTGGCTATTGGCGAGGTCGTCGAGGGAGAAGTGGCGCTGATTGTCACAAACACGCGTAATCTTATGGATGTCAAATATGAATGAGAACACTTAAATCAAACAACAAGATCGAGCAATGACTATCTGTTTATTTTTAGAGGCGGGTAGCTCTCACAAATTATCCTTACCCACATATCTCATACATAATATGACAGCGGCAGCCGTTGTAAGGCTTAGCACGCACTGCGGTTTTTAAAAAGCGGTTCCGCTACCGCAAAAAATGTAACGTACGGCATTCTTAAATCGCAAGTGCGTGCGCTTATAAAGAATGCTGTACGTTACATTTTTTGCGGTAGCGGAACCGCTTTTTAAAAACCGCAGTGCGTGCTAAGCCTAACTAATTTTACTCCATACGATTTAACGTAGAAAAGCTGACAAAATGAGGGTAGCACCAGTCGTGCACCTATCGAATAACGATAGAGCTTACAAACCTCTGCACCTGCAAACCTCTGACTTGAAATGCCAACCTCTAATTTAATTATTTTGGGATTGTTCTCTTTCACAGAAAGTTGTGCTGTGTGTACTGTGTATTGACACAGCATAGAGCAATGGTTTGTATCTAAAGACAGATACCAATACAAATATTATGGCCAGTTAGGCGAACCGTCTAACGCGTCCTGTTCTGGGGAATGCTTTGGAGGAGGGAATGATACCTAGTGGTACCTAGTACCTAGTACCACTACGCGAACGTCGAGCGATTCTTCGACTGGTTTATCGGAGATGATAATATCGCAGGTATGCTGGACACGTACTCTAGCAGAATAATCAGCACGTTAGCACATGCTGATGCAGGCCGGGCTTTAGACCTTATAGCAATAAGAATAGAGTTGGAAATAAGTATAATAGCATCATATCAGAGTTGAGATTAATTTTAATCATTATTTTAGGGCTATATGTGTATACAATCATATTACAATCGACAAGATATTTTATGTAATATTGTGTAGAGTGAATATTCACAAAAATACGCGCATTTTGTTTTGTACACCTCTTCATTAATAGTGGTTAGTTCTGCTATGAGGAGTGGCTTAAAATCGGTTTCAAATTTATTTTCCATTATTTATCGTTAGAAACAATTGTGCCTTGAAAGGTCATTTTATTGCACATGCCTGTTATACACTGTTCTGTCTTATAGATATAAGATGACACCCATTGTTAATTAAGTTTTACAGTAAATAAAGGCTGTCTACCCTAACAAGTTGTGGACGTATATTTTTGCAATATGTTTGGTGTTTGTAATTAAAACAAACATTCCAGACTTTAATCGAAGTGTTAAGTTTTGTTTTTAAGGGTATTAGAATAATATGTAATTTATTTACTCTTTAAACATAAATGCCAGACATGTCCCGCCCGAATACATTTAGAATTTGAACTTAAGTTTATAGTAATGCATGTTTATGAATTTTAATGTCCCAAGTCCCAACATTAGGAAACATGTTTGGTTTTAAAAGGTTAATGAGATAAAAGAACAAATAAAATATAATATTATAAGAAACTACAAATTACTATTACCATGTTGTATAAATAAGTTATGTTTAAGATGAGTTAGTTAAGTTTATAGTTTTAACTAGAATCAATATATTTTAAATAAGAATAATCATTGTTATAATAGAATATAAAAGATTACATTTTATTGAAAGTTTGGATAAAGCAACATATTTTATATACTTTGTAGAACTATTCCTACACTCACTTTTGTAAGATGTGGATCCATATAATATCAAATGAATATATGTGTTTATTGTGAGCAATATTGTCAATTTAAAAAACCACGTCTACATTTATTTTTAATAGATAGGTATAAATCACCTATGTCGTGCCTTTTATCACTATTCTTAATAAACTTTTACATATAATAAGGATGCGTCTGATTATATAAACCTTTAATTATATCATTCGTTGTAAAAAAAAACACCTTGAGAATTTTATTAAAACACTGAGTTCCTTTCATCAAATAAATAAAGTATAAACTAGTATAAAGATAAATACAAGTAGAGTTTCATACTTGCTGCTTCCCGGTGAAAGCATGCATAGATTATATATAGTGCATGCTCAGGTAAAAAGTGACCGGAACTCACCTTGGCTTTAGTGTTGCCCGCCCGCACGAACACTGACGTTTATTATCAGCTGTGACATGGCTGTGACGTGACGTTTGTTTGTAATTGGCGAAGTACCGTTCGCTCACCCACTTGGGCCGCTTGTGTCGTGGATGGGAAAAAGTTTTCTGCACTGCCCGACTAAAAAGTAACTCAGTAAAATAAGATAATCCAAAATGTCCGTCAGCGCTCCTCTTATTGTAAGGTTATTAGCTTCATCGGTGTCAGTTGCTGGCCGAGCTGGAAAAATAGTGAGAGATGTGATGAGCAAGGGAGAGTTGGGGATTGTTGAAAAGGTTTGTTTTTATGAGCCATGCCTTGCTTATTTTGCGTTTGGCCATTGCGTCCATACCTTTTCTATATTAAAAATATATCGGCACATATATTCATTCACTTAGCCTTGATAATGATTATGTTCTTGGCATTACATCATACAATTAAATAAAAAAATATATCTTTACAATCATGATAACGTTATAATTGCTAATATTGAAAATTTAGGTATTACATCAATGATACATGTTTCAATAACTGTAATGCATTTTTATAAATATTACAATTTTAATTATATTTTTTTATAATCATCAGGGAAAGGATGACTATCAGACGGAAGCAGACAGGTCTGCAGAGAAATGTATTGTTGCATCCCTCTCCAAACAGTATCCAAAAGCCAGCATTATTGGAGAGGAAGATAGCTCAGTGGAAGAGGTTAGGTGTTTATCTTCTGACAATATTGTATGCCAGCTAATGTACAGTCCTTCCTAATTCTTGTATTTCCATTTTCAGGGTGAGGTGTCACCAGACTGGATAGTGGTTGATGCAGATAAGGAGGTGTTAGGTCTGGAGTGCCCGGCTAGCCTGAAAGGGGTGAAGGAGGAGGACATAGTAGTGTGGGTTGATCCCCTTGATGGAACTTCTGAGTACACTCAAGGTAGGTTGATGTAACATATATTGGATTAACAAGTGGTATCTACTCTATTTAAAGCAATCTCTTCATGAAGGATGATGGTGACTGAACTGCAAAACTTTTAAGTTGTCCGTAGTTAGTATCTACAATTCTACTGGGCTAAGCAAGCATTTCTTTGGTTACTACATTTAGATTTATTTTTTAAATCCAAGTGTATTAACAACCATTAATTTGGTTCATGTCACAGTCAGTAATGAATGTAGATACTAATGATAAGCATAGTACTGCAGAATTGTGTACATGCTTTACAATAAATATTTTATAAATTCTAGGTGCCCTAATGTTGAAGAGAGATCCTTGGGAAAGATGGAAAATGTATTTGAGCCACCCTTTTATCAGTATGAAGTGGTACTTAAGTCTACTTCATTCAAATTTTGGTAATTTAAAAAAATTATGATTTCATGGGTTTTTTTTTGTACATCTCGGAATACTAACTTCATAGTTCATGTTATATAGTTTAGTGATTTTTTTAAATATCTGTAACCACCCTTCTCAAGGATGTAGATTTACAGGCAAGTAGATGCATAAGTAAATGTTTTATTTGTAATCTTTCTGTTTCCTTTATACATCTAACCATTTTCATTTACATCCCTTAACTGCATGATTTATGACATATACATAATATTGCATGAGCCAAACTTGCTTTTATACTTTATAATAGGAGAATGAAATGTGTGCACATACCTCATACCAGGGATCGGAACCGGTTTTTTGGAAAAACTTAGAAATAACCATATTTTTCGAATTATTTTATACTCGAAATGTAGGACTCAGTTGTGTTTTTAGGTTACGACTTCGTATTATTATATTGCTCAATTAGAAATGAAGTAATTAGCAAAGAACGAAAAAATACCGTTTCCGTTCCCATACAAAAAATACCGGTATCCCATCCCTGCCTCATACAATATTCAATTACTCACTACAAATGTCAAATAATTAAAAATAAATTGTTGCAGGATTCTTGGAACATGTGACAGTTCTTATTGGAATCTCTGTCAATGAGAAACCAGTAGCTGGAGTGATTCATCAGCCATTTTTCAAAAATCAAACCGGAGGGGAGGTTAAAATGGGTAGAACTATCTGGGGGTTGTCCGAGATAGGTGTCGGAGGGTTCACGCCAGCCCCACCTCCAGGGTCCTTGATCATAACGACAACTAGAAGTCATTCTAATCCGGTGGTTGAAAAGGCGTTACAGGTCATGAATGCCGCTCAGATTCTAAGAGTTGGAGGTGCAGGATACAAGGTGGGTTTTAATTTGATTAACTAACAAGGAAAGGTACCAAATTGTCCAACTCAAATTTGATTTATTTTGATGTATGTACCTTTTACTCCTAAGTGGATACCGTAAAATGGGGTGAGTAGGCTCAAAACGGAAATTCAAACCTCGATAATATTTTATTTTTACATATGAAAACTGAATGGTGTATATAATAAGTGTTCCGGACGTTTGTATTTTAGTTTTTATTTTATTTTGGGTAGTTCCATTTCATAACTTTGACGATAAAGAGGAAAACCCACCTCACCCCGTAGTGCCTCGTATTTGGGGTGAGAGGGGTTTTCATACAAAGGTGATTTTGGAAGATTGTTGGATCGATTTTTTTTAATTCTGCCTATTACTATAGCTCCATTTTAAATTGGAATACATTATTTTTGTAGCAGTAGCCTTAAAATCCCTTCTCACCCCCCTCTCAAACCTTCTCTCCCCATTCATAACCCACCTCTCCCCGCGAAACCTACTCACCCCGTTTTACGGTAACTACTAGGAAAGTTGGGTAAGTACCTTTTCTTGTAAGTGGTATGGTGGTATTCCATTGGTAAAGCTGGTGGTTAGCAGAAAAAAAGGTAAATAAAATAAAAAATATATTTCTAAATCTTTTATATTAAAAATACCCACCCACCCCTTTATATGGGCCCATACCTTTTATATCGTTTACCACTTAAGCGTCACACGAACCCGGCGCCAGAGAGCCGCTCCCATACACCCATATAAGTTAAAGGTGTATTCGGGTAATTTTCAGTCCATATAGTAATCTCAAAATTATTTAATAATCACTCGTATTCCGTTGTAGTAAGAGTCCTCTTTCGGTATTATCCGTCACTTCCTTACTTACGTCACGTCACACACTTAGTGTTGACACCTTTCGAAATTACCCGAATATACCTTATGCCTTATGTAAAACTTCTACTTTATCTTTGTATTACACTTTCTAGCAACAACAATCTATCTATCTAATACCTTTAAACGAGCAATTCTTGTTTATTTATATATATATATATTTCGGGGATCACGGAAACGGCTCTAACGATTTCGATGAAATTTGGTATATAGGGGTTTTCGGGGGCGAAAAATTGATCTAGCTAGGTCTTATCTCTGGGAAAACGCGCATTTCCGAATTATTATATGTTTTCCGAGCGAAGTTCGGTCACCCAGATATTTAGTACCAAACAAAGATATTTGTTACTTGATTATTCATGTCAAATTTCATAACGTTGTTTTAAAATTAGAGTCTAACTTCTCACAAGAGAAAGACAAAACATCACGTGACCCCTTCCTTACATGATTACATGCTTCTCACAACATAGCCAATGTTTTATCCACTTATATTATGAACAGCATTGGCCCGATCATTATTGTGCAACATTTTTTTTTTTAATTTTTAGGTGTTACAACTTTTGGAAGGCAAAGCGTCAGTATACGTATTCGCCAGCCCAGGATGCAAGAAGTGGGACACATGCGCCCCCGAAGCGGTATTGTCAGCGGCGGGGGGCAAGCTCACGGACATCCTCGGGGACTTCTACAAATACGGTGCCTCGGCACCCAAGCCGAACAAGACTGGGGTCTTAGCTGCTGTCAACGATGAACTGCACAGCTACGCCCTGAACAGGATACCACAGGAACTGAAAGATACTCTAGCCAACAAATAGCTACGATTTATGTCACATGTTTAACTTCGTAAGGCCAAACCCCTAGACACGATACTCTAAATTTGATTGCCCTTAATAGGCCTATGCACACCGGGTGTGCGTTGTAATATACCTACAGATCCTTATGAGAATCGGCACACCGCTTGCGTGACGTGTGCGTGCGCGCCTGCGCGGCTCAAAGATTTTAGCGCACGCTCACGTGCACGTCTACGCACACGCAGCCAAGCAGCATGACAAAACGAGGTGATGGTTCTTATCGGTTAAAATTGAACGAAATATTCTTGATATTAATTCCTTTGAACAGTGGCTTAAGTAATTAATTATTCTTTTGGGAGCTATGGACTCAATCTTCCAGACATGCCAAACGAGGTTAAAAAATGGAGTGAAGGGGTAATCAATATTCGTAAGACGTACTTTATGGTTCACCAGAGATAATTACGTAATATTATATTTATGATGATGTGATAATTAAAAAACGTAATAAATTACTGGTAACAGTATATATTTGGCAGTTTTAATCTACTACAATAAATTATAATCACGTGACAACAAATTACAATGTCAAAGCTCTTAAAACAAAATAACTACAATGTAGATAATCTCTTTGGTTTATTTGTACTTTAAAGCTTGCTCTTTTTATGCGTTTTTAATAAAACTTTCAATTCTCGCCTCAAGATTTTACCGGAAGCGTTCTTGGGAATGTCGTTGAGGAATATAACACCTCCCCTCAAATGCTTGGCGGGTGACACCTGAAAAGAAATAGAAGAGTTATTATAGTTTGGCAAGCCATTTCCGTCAGTAGAAAAAGGCGGCTAATTTAAAAAATTAAGCTAGAAGGATTGACCTTTCATACAAAATTTAATTTCACGCCCTTTTCTACTGACAAAGTGGGAGTGCGTTTGCGAGAGTATGAGCTAAGATAAGGGCCTTTACACACCCCGTTTTTCATTCCGCGAAGCAGTTTGTTGCGATACAAACGCGCGTTGACGGCGCGTGTTGTCTAGACTGCCGGGGAGGGGTGCGGGCGCGGAGCTACACTCCTATAGTCCGACAAGAAATTGTAGAAAATTATTTAGGGCGCCATTTCCTTAGTATTTAGTTTCGCCGAGTATTTAGTTTCTTTATTTTTCTTAAAAATTAATTGACGCCATTGTGCTACTATTGAGGAGTCTGCTCAAAAACGCAATTGCCCAGCGCGTCTGAGGGCCTACCGCGAACCACGTTCGACGTGTGGCCTTTCTGTCACACTTACGTACGAATTTACAAGTGCGACAGAGAGGCAACACGTCGAACGTGGTTCGCGGTAGCCCCTCTGTATCGATACAAACGCGCGTTTTAGCATCGCGTCTGTATCACTCTTGGAGGATATAATCAAACGGAGACGCCATGTCTGTAATTTTCTGTACAAAACAGTCTGCCGATTTTTGCGGGGGAGGGGAACGTCAAATGTATGCGTAACGTAAAAATAGCCATGTCAGATAAACGTCAGTCCATACATTGTTTATGACCGTTGGCCGCCTATTTTCGACAGAGGGGAAAACCTGTTAATGGCTACTCCGTTTAGTTGTATCCTCCAAGGTATCACTAATCACTAAAAACGCGCGTTAACATCGCGTCAACGTCAATGTGCAAATGCAAGGTCTACAAGCTACGGCTGACTTGCGTGCGAATCAATACAAACGCGCGTCAACGGCGCGTTAGGTCGGTTAGAGACTAGCGTTTTATACTACACGTACGCGTACGCTTGTATTGTAGGTATAGACCAAATGTAGGGATAAGAAACGCGCGTGTAAGCTCGTAAAAACTAGTGCGTGTACGTGTATACGCGCAGACAAATACGCTAGTCCAGGGGCGTATTTACCCTAGGGCCATCCGGGCCATGGCCCGGGGCGCCAACCCTCAGGGGCGGCATATGCCGCCCCTATGCCGCCCCTAGCGGATTGCATTTTGTTTTTCTTCCTTGACTTCTGGGGCGGCGAAACGTATTGGCCCGGGGCGCCAAATTTCTAAATACGCCCCTGCGCTAGTCTGAAACCACCCTTAAAGGAACGCGACGTGCAATTGCCCAAAGACGAAAGTGTACGACTTTGCGAGAACGCCTTTTCATACAAACGCTGGAGTAGAACAACATGAGAACAACTATATTGTATGAATACATACTAGGTAGGTATTTTGACGACTGGTCTGGCCTAGGGGTAGTGACACAGCTTGTGTAGCCGCGGTCCTGGGTTCGAATCCCGGTAAGGGGATTTATTTGTGTGATGGGCACAGATATTTGTTCCTGAGTTTTGGGTGTTTTCTATGTATTTGTAGGTATAATATATATATCGTTGTCCGAGTACCCACAACACAAGCCTTCTTTAGCTTACTGTGAGACTTAGTCAATCTGTGTAAGAATGTCCTATAATATTTATTTATTTATAATAACACTGCTGTAATAGATCCTATATAGACAAGCGCCGGCTCGTCCCAGCACGCGCCTTTCCACTGCTTCTAATGAAGTTGATGTAGATGTCACCGTACAAAAAAATATTTTACCATAATTTAAACACGAATAATTTGCTATCAATCTTACAATTTTGAAGTGTCTATTCCTAACTTCGTGTATGATGGCATTTACATCAGAAGAATCAGTGCTCGCACAAAGAAACATACCTAGGTAGGTACATCTACAATCTACATACACGTGTACAATAAGGCGACAAGGCAAAGGTTATCCTTTCTAGATGATTCGCCATGAATAGTTAGATTTATCTGTTTGAAAGGATTCATGTGAAGTGCCATTGTCAAGACTACTACCTATTCTTTGTAATTGATATAGGTACAGATTTATTCTCATACAATAGCAGGTTATGAGGTTACCCTTGAGGCCTCGAGGAACCATAAAATGGGCGGTTATAATATGAGTATGTATATCTGTCCTGTCAAATACCTTGGTTTATTTCTGGACAACAAATTCAATTGACTACTCACGTTAACTCACTACGCTACTTTACGCTACGTACAAAACACGTACAAAATGGTTAGAAGGTGTCTACAAGTTCTGGGCGTGCGATAACCAATAATAAACCGAAAAACCGCCTTAAGGCCACGCACAAACGTGTTACTCGTAATATATGTAAGTACTTATACCTACTACTTTTGTCCGGCCCGTCATTACTTATGCCCGGTTCACATCGACCTAATCCAGTGGCATTCCAGTCCAGTGATCGAATCCAGCGCTGGAATGCTACTGGAATGATGGTCTACTTTTGATTACAGCTCGCCCGATCCAGTGCCACTAATGACTAATGAGTAATGTAGACCATCAATCCTCTGCTGGATCAAATGTTAAATAGTGAAAATGTATAGATTATTTGGTAACAGCATTAACAGTCTCCAAAAATTCACTAGATGATGAAAATGACTGGAATTAATGTAAAAGATTCTATTCGGTTCAGTGCTGGATTCGATCACTGGACTGAAATGCTACTGGAATAGATGTGAACGAGGCATTGCCCATGTACGGTGTGGAGTAGTGCCTACTTATCATACGAACTACAGTAAACTTCAAATAAGAATACAAAATAAGGCTGTTAAAATCGCGTGCAATACGCCATTTTATAGTAACTAATCTGGATAATATTCATGTTGCAATAAAACTTTTATTCTTAAATCATTTATTATTAAAATAACAAAAATATTTTATCTCTCTAAAAATCACCAACATAAAAACACTTGTGAGTAACATAGGTAAAACTTAAAAGTGAATTTCCTTATGTCAAAGAATACAAACGATACAGGGGGCCTACCGCGAAAACCAAAATTCGCAAATTGCGGGGATCTTTCTCTTTTAAGGGGCCCACTGATCATTTATAACGGTTAATCAGTGGGCCCCTTTACTCTCATTAAGACACAATTAGTGACAGAGAAAAATGCCCGCAGGCTACTAATACCATCGAGCCCGAGCGGTGACGTCGCTCGAGGACCGGTTCCGCAGCGCCGGCCAGCCCGCAATTGCTTTAGAGCAGTCAAAGAGAATTAAGTAGTAGACAGTTAGTCGTAAATTCGTAATATTATGCGTGATGACACGTAATTTTATAGTATAGCCGGTCTAACAACTTTGTCAGTAGGAAAAAAAATGCGAAATACAAATTTTCTATGGGACGATTACCTTCGCGCCTACATTTTTAAATTTGCCGTTTTTTCTATTACTAACGGAAATGGCTTTACAGACTTTAAGTAATCACTAATCAATATGTGAAGTAATATACATATGTATATGTCCGTGGTGATCCAGCGTGGAAATGCTGCGAGCATCATGGGCACCTTTGCACCGGGAACGGCATGAAGCGGTTAGTCTTTTTTTTAATTTATAGTTAGAATTTTTATTTGTAACCTTAATTAAATCTAACACTGTATAATTATTTATGACATATCTCGTGTCAAATAAGACCCTTTATGACTTAACTAATTGCTTTTAGTGTTCCCGAATATATCTATAATGTAGTTTTATATTAGTAAAAATTGGTAAATAAATACCTACATGCCATAATTTATAGATAAGTTCTTATTACTAAACTTTCAAACAACTGTTTAAAAAATATTTTATTAATACTGATTCTAAAATGGTATAACACATGCTATTTACATCTTTTACAAACAAAGATATGGCCTTGATGGTGAATGAAGTTAAGTAAGGTGCTAGCTTTTAAAAAAAAGACAGAAAAGTTCGATTAAGTCGAAAACCACGTAACTTTTAAGTACTAGACCTATAAGTACATTTTCTGGACAAGCCGAAGGTGCCGGGCTCAAGGTTGTTAGAAGGTTATCTATTAAGTACTGGGCACCCACTATACTCTATATAATAGGGATTTCATTCTTTATATAATTATTTTTTGTTTTTATAATTTCTTTATATCGTATTTTCTTAGTGTAATTGCTTAATTTTATTTACTATTTAATAATAGGTATATATATACTATATAATATATTTTTTTTGTTTTTTTTTTATATTTTTTATTACATACCTATACACCTTTTTTTATTTCCGTTAATTTCAAGCGTGCATTCCTGAGCTTAAATGAAGTAACTTTCTCAAAGACACCGGTATTCTCATTAACTCCATTTCGGAGATAATCATTTTTTTTATAATAAGGCCTCTACGAGCGTGTACACTTGCCTAAGGGCGTGCTTATATATTGATTAGTGTTTAGTATGAGTTCATACATTTGCTACTAAACTTAAGTACCTACTATTAGTAGACCGGCCAGCGAAATAAAAGTCTTCTAGAAATCGATTTTCGCTCATGTCGTCTCGGATATGGGTGAATAAGTATGTACAATTTTTAAACGTTTTCTAATAATTTGTTAGACCAAGTATTGAAAATGTTACAGTATGTTATATATTTGTGATCTACTCAGAAAGGCCTTTCATTTGGTACCCCACATGGTATGTTTAAAAGAAAATAAAAAAAAGTTTGTACTGCCGACTTTATGACGTCACAGCAACTACCCCCACCACTTTCGCGCTTTTCATCTCATATATTTGTGTTCAGGGCATTACACTGAATGCATCGATACCATATTCACCCATATCCGAGACGACATGAACGAAAACTAAGTAACCTAAAGCCTGAGAAAACGGCCCTCTATTGGACGATCGAGTGTTCGAAATGACATTGATATGTCACAGTTTTCAATTGTTTGGTTCGAGTTAAATGTAATGGCCGTGTTACCACAACGCTATATGCAACATTTATTTACCTAACTTATTATTTAAAAAAAATTGTTGTAAAAATTTACAATGCCATTAAGTTTTCTTAAACGTAACCATATCCCGAAGTTAACGGAATTGGGAGCAGGCATTGGGACTATTGTAGAAAAAGAGAACAGTATACCGGTCTATGGATTGAAGTTTGGGTGGACTATGAGACTGGGTTATTACAAAGACGTACGGACACCTGCCATAACAATGTGTTCACAAGTTATCGAGGCATGTGGTGACTTGCCGCGCACTAGATGGGCCCCTGAAACTGCCGTCGCGAAGACGACCAGAAGCAACAACGGTGTGAGCGGCTCAGGGGTGTCGAGAGGTGTGCGCCGCTTTCTACCCAGTGGCTGTTAACAGCCACTGTGCCAACTCGCGTCTTATGCATCTTTCACTTCCACTCCTGGAGCATATAGCTCTAACGACTCCTCTCTGGACGGCCAATTAAGGCAAGCCAGAGCTGAGAGTCCTGCGGGTCCCCTTGGGGTCCACTCCGACCGACGAAGACACGCCGGAGACGGAGACCCTGACCGACTCTCGGAAGCACTCGGGTCCGTGGGGTCGTTAATCCCCAACAGCTCGCCACAAGCTGCCCTCTTATTATTATTATTACTATCGCATTTTATTAATGTTTTATTAGTGTAACTTTTACGCCTGAGAATTTTCATGTTCCATGTAACGATATTTCATAATTCGTAACGAATTCCTTAGTACATTTTAATTTCAGGTATACAAATATTATATTTTTCATATTTTATATATTTTTATATTTAAACGAGCAATTCTTGTATATATTTATATATTTCGGGGATCTCGCAAACGGCTGTAACGATTAACGGGGGCTAAAAATGGATCTAGCTAGGTCTTATCTCTAGGAAAACGCGCATTTTTAAGTTTTTATATGTTTTCCGAGCAAGGCTCCCACATTAACTATCATATGAATTCATATGGATATGACTATCAAGAGAACAATTTTTCGAACTCCGTTTCGAACTTTTATTTAAACCCACTCATTCGGGTAGAAAAGGTAAATGCCGGGTAAATTGGGTAATTTCCAGAAATATATATACCTACCTGCGTTTTATAATATACTAAGGACATTTTGCGATCCAAAAATGTTTGTGACAAATTTAGGAGTAAATACCAGAGAGGGTGGATTGTACCTTCTTGAAATTTTGGGTTGATCTAATAATAATTAACTAGTTATTTAATATAGTAGTAGTTAAGTAATTAACGTAGTCATAAGCCAAACTAACAATTCTATGGATATTTTTTTATTATCTGAAATAAAGAATTAATAATAATAAATACCGTTGGCATACTTGTAAATATCGTTTGACATATTAGGGCGATTGACTAATGTAAGTGTTATTGTTCCACCATGTCCACCATTGAAAAGAAACACTACATTTGACATATTAGGGCAATTGGTCATTGTAGCTGTTGTTGTTCCACGATGTGTATTGAAAATATATGCAACGTTTGACATATTAGCGCAATTGGTTAATGTAATTCTTATTTGTGAACCATCTGCATCAACATTGACAATAAATCTAACGTTGTTCATATTAGGGCAATTGGTTATTGTAATTATTATTCTTCCACCAGGTTGACCATTGTATAGAAGTTTCACATTTGACATATTAGGGCTATTGGTTATTGTAATTGTTCTATCAGTTCCACCATCAAAATGTGTATTTGTCATATTAGGGCTACCGGTTATTGTAACTGTTCTTAATCCACGAGGTCCACGAATATTAGTTTGCTGTATATCTGAAATTGACCCTGGCTGTAAGGATGCAGTGTCCCTGGTAGACAGTTCACTTGCCCTTACTTCCTGCTGAGAAGGCATTAGAGGTTGAGAATTTGATCCACCAAGTGCAGACTGTGGCCAATCTCCGATCTGGCTGCTGTGTACAATGGTAGTTGATAATGATAATATAATGATAATATAATGAAGATAATGAGCACAAAACAGTGACTTGGAAGGCAGTGTGCTGGAAGATTTTGTCTGGGTATCAATTTTGATTTTCTCAGGAGTGCAATGCTCATTGTTAACTGGAGGATCACGGGAGCCCGGCTGTGGATATGTGTAAAGTGACTGATGTTGCTGGTGTGATGCTGACGAGGCGTGGTGTACATCCTCGTGAGACTTGGCTGTTATGATAGTGTTACTTGCCAAAACAATATTTTTCGGGTTGTTGTTAAGAATATTCGTAACTTCATCCCGAATCACAAATGATTTGGCAGTCTTAGTTTTGGTGTCTTGCATTTTGAATGTCACTATGTCTCTGTTGTTAGTGATATTGGTCAACTCGATTCCTCTACATGCACCATTGGTGCCCAAGATCTGCGCATCCTGCAAAAAGGTTGAAAAGTGAACACACTAGTTTGTTAAGTATTGTATACCTAATATGTAATAAAGATTGTGTGTACCAAATATATATACATATATAGGGGTACGAGTAGGAAGGAGTGCCTAAACAGGGTGAAAGTAGCGACCTTACTTACCTTAGCGAACGACGAAAGATGTGGACAGTTTCACGGCGAAATATTCGGCGTCTCACACAAATTGCACTACGTAAATACTAAATAGAGGGGGATGGATACTGTATGTATGTTCTTTCTGCAACTCCTGATTAGTACCGGTGCGCTCGTTACGCCCGCTTCAGCTGCCCCTGACTGATATGTACTGATATTTTTGTTTACATCAGGCATTGAGGTATATACAAGAGACGACATCTCGAACAAAATGTTTCCGCACCTCAGAGAAGTGCATGCACTTCTTTGCTTTTAGTACGTCACCGACCACTGACGAGATGCCACACATGTACAGAAAATTAAAAAAAAAAATTAAAAAATGCCTTCATGCGTGTTAAAAAGTTGCAACAATAGCACAAGAAAATATAATAAAAGGGATGGAATAACATTTCACCGGTAAGCAATGGAATAACTGTTGATTTACTATTATTTAGTTTTCAAAGTAAATGTTTGGTCGTAGAAAAAGTATTGTATGCAACGTTGTTTAACTGAGTCAAAAAATACTCGTGGCGTCTTTATTAACAATTTTCGGCTTCGCATGCATGCATGCACTTCTCTGAGGTGCGGAAACATTTTGTTCGAGATGTCGTCTCTTGTATACAGTGTGTAAGTCAAATACGGGCAATAAATTAAACCAGATATAGAATTTACCCGTCTTATCATTAATTAAGATGTTTTTTTTTAAGTTACACTTAATTATGACCCCGTGATTAATTTTTTTCCACATGTACCGAGCAGCAATGTACTGTAAACATTAAGAAACAAGATGATAATGACATTACGAGATACGAGCTTTTCATAGTAACTGCCAACAAGCGTTGACAGTTACTTTAAAAAGCTCGTATCCCGTAACGTGTGTGGTGTATTACATTGCGGGCCGAATTATTTTGTATGGTTATAATTTTCAATGCATTTCTAAGTAAAATCTATCTCAATATACTTTTTAGGTCCTATGCTAACCACCGTTTAAATATTCGCCCGTATTGGATTTACACACTGTATACCTCAATGACATCAGGTTACGTTACCTTGCTGGCCACGTGGTCCTGCAGCTCCCGCTCGGTGACGGCGGCGCCGGGCTGGCGCACCACGAAGGCGGTGGGCAGCTCGCCCGCGCTCTCGTGGGGCGCGCCCACCACGCCGGCTTCAGCCACGCCCGTATTGGGTTTACACACTGTATACCTCAATGACATCAGGTTACGTTACCTTGCTGGCCACGTGGTCCTGCAGCTCCCGCTCGGTGACGGCGGCGCCGGGCTGGCGCACCACGAAGGCGGTGGGCAGCTCGCCCGCGCTCTCGTGGGGCGCGCCCACCACGCCGGCTTCAGCCACGCCCGGGTGCTGCAGCAGCAGGGCTTCTAGCTCCGCTGGGGCCACCTGCAGAACGGCAACTTTTAGGGTTCCGTACCCAAAGGGTAAAAACGGGACCCTATTACTAAGACTCCGCTGTCCGTCCGTCCGTCCGTCCGTCTGTCACCAGGCTGTATCTCACGAACCGTGATAGCTAGACAGTTGAAATTTTCACAGATGATGTATTTCTGTTGCCGCTATAACAACAAATACTAAAAACAGAATAAAATAAAGATTTAAGTGGGGCTCCCATACAACAAACGTGATTTTTGACCGAAGTTAAGCAACGTCGGGCGGGGTCAGTACTTGGATGGGTGACCGTTTTTTTGCTTGTTTTTTTTTGCTTGTTTTGATCTATTTCTTGTTAATGGTGCGGAACCCTCCGTGCGCGAGTTCAACTCGCACTTGGCTGGTTTTTAATAAATTGTTTGTTACTTCGCTTAGAATATTTTAAATACTAATTCACTCTTTTTTTAAGTTGCCTGCCGTAGTATCAACAATTAATTCATTCCTGAATTTTAAACATTCACTAATCATGATTAGGGATGTCTATCTTTGAAGTAAAGCTAGTCCCGGAAAAAGGTAACTATTTATAGAATTTTGAGAGCATGAAACAGGGCGTCTGGCCACTGTACCTTGGTGGAGGTCTAATTAACAGGCCACCAAAGGAATTTATCTCGCGAGGCACGATTTGCCGACCCGAAATTTAAAAAAAATATGTTTTTTTCATTGTTAACGAATAGAACTGCCTTCTGACATTCCCATAACCCACAGGGGAAATTGAGTCAATAGGAGAGCGTTTTATGTTCTCTAACTACCAGGGGTGTATAACTTCTCGCACCGAATGGTGCTCCCTATGACAGTTCTTTCAAGTCTCAAAATCTCTTATGGTTGGGCTTAATTCGAAATATAATAAATAATTAAATCCTACATTCCTAAATAAATTAATGTGCTTAACTTCCAAAAAATTACTATACAAGTTTTTTAAGTGACAGCATAAAGTATATGTTGTCTGTGGTGACAGCTACTCTATATAAAAATAAACTGTCATATTTGGGACCATCATTCGACTCGAGAGGTAAACCTTATAAATAATTGTGATTTTCAGATAAAACATTCATGATCATGACTGTAAAGAAGTAGAATTCCATGTACACTATGTACAGTCAGTGAAGGTAGTATAGCTTATTGGCGCCCTTACAGGCTACATGGAAGTACCTAGCAGTGGCGGCGCATCAAACATATTCATAGGCAAGCCGGGGCTAATTTGGGTCACATATTGTCTTTACAACTCTGCTCCAACGTCCAAAAACAGGCAAGCCGGTGGGAATCGACTTTCATGGACGCGCCGCCACTGGTACCTAGTAGTGTATTCAAAACGTTCCAACTGCGTTTTCGATATTCACATATGAATATGATGCGATGCCCTAAAGATATGTATAACATTCAAGGTTAACAAGTCTATTGTTATTTGTTATGTTATATGATAATACACATTCACAATTCTTTAAAGCAATTAAGGCGAAACGAATATCCTATCCAAAGTGATGATAATATAACAATGAACAATGGTTTACGCCATGCTTCAAAAATATAACATTACCATGTTATTGTTATCATAAATAGTAATCGTTTAGGCATTAACTATGTCTAGACTGCAATCAGGCATAAACAGAGTCAATCTATTAATCATCGTTATTCAGTTACCCTCAAAAGTATAACCATCTATAACCTTCAATCTCCTTATCAGTGGTTTACGGAATTTTCCGCGATTTGTTATTGTGTTATTCTCGTAAAAGTGCATATCACCTAAAAATGCAATGGATAGGTATTTAACATAAAGGTACCTAAGATCTGTTTAAGTATTTGATACTGTTTTTGGCCCACCAGTATTTTAGCTCGAGGCGGAAGATAAGTAAATGTTGTATTGTACCCAACCACAAGTGTTTTTTGGGACTCTATTGTTTCCCAAATAATTTTAAGTCATAATGTATTGTTTGCCCGCATTTTCGTTGGTCATAATTTATTTGGTTCAGGTTTGCGACTTTCGCAGCGAGGCGAAGATAATATGGCGGTATTATATTATCTTCGCCTCGCTGCGAAACCTTAGCCTTCTTAGCCCTAATGATTTTTATTGGATGTACATACCTAAATATGTAATCTTTAATAATTACCTAATATGATATATGTAATAAATATGATTATGTCAAAATCTTTCTAATAAACCTAATCAATAGCGAACTGCACACGTACACGTGATGTGTAGACAATAAATTTTCTCGTCAGGCCAAAGGTTGTTAAGGTGGTTCGATTTTCATACAAAATTCAATCGACTTTCATTAAGTAACTACACACTATTACTACATAAATATTTCCGCATTTATCTTCTTTCGAATATTCATTTTTGCTAAATGAATAGGAAAACAATGTTTCATACAGAAATCATGCAAAAATCATAGTTAACTTTTCATCAATTTTACGTATGTGTGCGTCACAAATGTCGTGTACGGATACATTTGCGACGTTGCCATACCATTTCCGACGTTGCCGGGCTGACCACGGCGTGAATTTGAAGTGCCGTCATGTTTAGTGCAATTTTGTTGACCTACCCGATTTTGTTGAATAAGTACCCGAATTTCGTCAGCTTAGCTAAGAACTATCATGGTGCGTTTTGTAAACAGTCGCTTTTTTGCTTACAAACGGAAGGTTCCCGGTTCTATCCCCAGTCATTGTATGCTGGGACATAACTTTTTGTATTTTTTTTACACCTAAATTTCGTATTGTTTTTTTTATTTTTATTTTTCTTATTTTCAAAAATCGATTGATTAAGTATGGGCTAAGCGTATTCGTTTAATTTTTACAAAGATAATTAGAAATTATACTCTACCTAATCTCTTTGATTTTTACAATCAGGACATCCTCACAGCAATAAAAAAGAAATGTATAAAATTTCCTGTGGTTGAAAATAATGGAATTTTGTCTATGAATGAAAAACACAATTATTACTAGTTACTACCAGGTAAGTAAATTATAACTTGATTATAACTTTATTAGAATCCATATTGTTGCATCATCTTTCTTCCTATTACACTAGAGATTTTTTCCTATCATGATTCATGATAATTATATTTCTTTCAGGTACAGGGACTACTACGGATAACAAATATGAAAAAATGTACTGTAGGTACTTGAATTCATAATAAAAAAAAGTTTTCCTTTTATTTTACAATTACCTACTACTTTATTAGAGGCTGGGGAGTAAGGGATTGCTTTACTTGTAGAACAAACTATTAGCGCTTTAAAAAAAACCTGATACCTGACACTTACAAACCTGGACTTCCTTGGGCTCATTCTACTAAGAATCGTCAGTAGGTATTCTCCATCCTAGCATAAAAAGATATCCTAAAATGTCGGTCATTACGTCAGGTTTTAGTATCAAAAATGTTTCCCAGCCTGCGTGACGTAGCGGAAACTAAAACTTCTATACAAATATTTGGGACATAGTTTTTATATTAGCTTCAGGATTCAACAAGAATATGCTAGTGATTCTGAGTTGGAAGAACCCAAAAAGATCATAATCTGTGAAAATCAGGTTATTGATTTTTTTTTTTTTGAAAATGTTGATAAAGTAATTTTTTGATAATAGCGACTCGCCCCGGCTTCGCACGGCTTAACAAATTATACATAAACCTTCCTCTTGAATCACTCTATCTATTAAAAAAACCGCATGAAAATCCGTTGCGTACTTTTAAAGATCTAAGCATACAGACAGACTGACAGGAAAGCGACTTTGTTTTATACTATGTAGTGATAGTGATAGTGATGATGATGATACTGAATATCTGGGGGAAGCGCTGGTGGCCTAGCGGAAAGAGCGTGCGACTTGCAATCCGGAGGTCGCGGGTTCTAACCCCGGCTCGTAGGTACCGTCGTACCAATGATTTTTCGGAACTTTTGTACGAAATATCATTTGATACCTATTTACCGGAACTTATTTATATACCGATACCTATTTTTCGGTGAAAGAAACCAATGTGAGGAAACCGGACTAATCCCGATAAGTTTACTCTCTGGGTTGGAAGGTCAGGGCAGTCGCTTTCGTAAAAACTAGTGCCCATGCCAATTCTGGGATTAGTTGCCAAGCGGACCCCACGCGAGGAAGAAGAGATTGAATATCTGAGAGACCGACCAAAGCTCAGAAAACATATAAAAACCCAAAAATGCGCGTTTTCTCACAGATCAGACCTAGCTAAGAGATCAAACCCCTTATAGCAAATTTCATCGAAATCGTTAGAGCCGTTTCTGATATCATCCAAATATATAAATAAATATATATATATAATGATTACTCGTTAAGATAACACAAAAGGGACAAAAATAAACAAAATCAAATTACCTACTCGCACCAGTCTTGAACCCCAATCCTCTTGCACGTATTTCCACGAACATACCATAACGCTATTGCAGCATACTTACGTTGTGTGAAATTGTCTACTACAAGCATCACGGAAACACTGTTTGCATGTGTGAGTTGTAGTAGGAAAAAGCATGACAGCAACACTCCGTCGACTTTAAAGGGTGGTTTATGAACAATGAAGTATTCAATGTTTATTTTAATAGTTCAATATTTACTTAAAGAGTTCGCTAAACATACTTTTAAGTATACAAATAACAAGACCATTCCACAAAAAAATAAAACATGAAATTTTGCGAAAGTGGCGCCATCTAGCGAGGGTTAAGCTTTGAGTAACCTAGTCGAACCACCTTAAACCGGAAAATGTCGTACAACAAAACAAAACACAAACACTCGGGCATCGGGCTGACAAAAATGGGTCATTGTTTTTCCACGCCATTAACTAGATATTAGTTAATTAGGTAATTTAGGCAATAGATTCAAGACAATGTCAGGCATTATCCTAAACTAATAGCCAATATCGCCATGCACACATAGCTCTCCTGGTCGAAGGAGCCCCTCATATAAACATTATAAACCTTCAAGCGGAGCGATGATTTACGCGTTTCTATGATGTATGTAGAATGTTTAGAGAAGAGACTAAAAATCCTCGTTCATGAAATTCCTCAATCCAACAGTGGGATAAAGCCGATAATAGTACATTATTGTCGAGGTTCGGAGTAGCTACTTGCTCGCTGAGGATTCGTTTTAAACGGACGACCTTGGGAGTCCGTTTAATTGAATCCGAAGCCAGCAAGTAGCCTTCCAGCCGAGTCATATATAGTGCTTTTCTCAAAAATGGTGCAAGAAATAGAAATATTTTACAGAATCAACGTTCTAATTTTCACAGAAAAAGTAAAACCATTAAAAATTGAATTGATTTGCTTTGCGGCCTTTAAAAAAAATTGAAGTGTATTTTTCTGCTGAAAATACGCCAACCTATTTGAGACACTTAAATAGCCGCGGTACCAACATTATAATAATTAGTACTGATCATCTGTTTGGCTGTTTAACGGACCTATGCCTTCATTTGATATGGCCATTTCAACTTTTAAAAAGTTTGGAACTCGACAATCGATGGAATTTGTATGCAACATTGCAGTACCGAAATCGAGACTGACATGTTTTAAACTTTTTAATTTTTGACTGACCATAAACTACGCACTTCGCGACCTATTTTTTAACCGGCAACGTCAACTTTGCCGTCCATTTTTGAGAAAAGATATTTAACTGATTATTTGTCTACCTTCTTGCCTGTGGAAAAAAGGACCACCAAAGTGTGTTCAAATGTGTTGCCATTTGTATTACATATGTTGTACCTACCTGAAAGCCGTTGTACTTGATGAGCTCCTTAAGCCTATCGACGATGTAGAAGGCGCCCTCTATGTCGTAGTAGCCGATGTCGCCCGTGCGCACGTAGCCGTCATGGTCGAGCAGCGCCGCGCTGGCCTCCTGGTCGGCCATGTAGCCCTTCATGCGGAGCGGCGACTTGATCCATAGCTCGCCTTCCTCGCCCACGCCCTTCCTTTTGCCGGTTTCGATGTCTATCACCTAAGAAATATTGTAGAAAATAGGCTCAGGTCATTTTAGACTAAGTTTGTGGTCATTTTTGATGAAGCCAGCGCAAATTCTCAAATTGTCAAATGGGCGTTTTTAGGGTTCCGTACCCAAAGGGTAAAAACGGGACCCTATTACTAAGACTCCGCTGTCCGTCCGTCCGTCCGTCCGTCTGTCACCAGGCTGTATCTCACGAACCGTGATAGCGAGACAGTTGAAATTTTCACAGATGATGTATTTCTGTTGCCGCTGTAACAACACATACTAAAAACAGAATAAAATAAAGATTTAAGTGGGGGTTATAGGAATACAACGTGATTTTTGACCGAAGTTAGCAACATCGGGCGGGGTCAGTACTTGGATGGGTGACCGTTTCTTTGCTTGTTTTGCTCTATTTTTTGTTGATGGTGCGGAACCTTCCGTGCGCGAGTCCGACTCGCACTTGGCCGGTTTTTTTTGTTGTCCTCTACACTTTTTTTTTCAAATTTGGGATTTTTATGTTATTTCTACCCAGAATCACGAGCTCTGTCTATCCTAATAGAAGAAAAAAAGTGTCCCAAAATTTCCATACATTTTTCGATCTTTCCATTCCGCGACCGCCATACAAAGTCTATGAAAAATGGTGACGTAATGGAAATAAAAACCTTAGGACACTTTTTTTCTCCTATTAGGATAGAAAGAGCTCGTGATTTTGAGTTGAAATAACATAAAAAATACCAAATTTGAAAATAAAGTGTACACTGTAGGGGACACCAAAAAAAAAACGCCCAAATGCCTCGTTCAGAAGAACATCGGCCCGTAGGCCGTGCAACACTGCTCTCTTATCGAAATTGAATATATAATTTTACTGTTTCCAAGCCGTAGAGATCAAGATTTTCCCCAAAAAACCAAATACGTTTAGGTTAAATACGTAGGTATGTGGTCGATAAATTGTACTATGCTTGGAAAAGGGAAATATTTTGCTCTCACACACACCTGCGTGCATTATTAATATTGCGATTGTTGCGCCAGAGATGGAGGTAACTTTGGAAGTGACCGAAATTGTTCCGTATACACATTTAAATTCAAGGCGTTCAGATGAACGTCACACACGTGTGTGTGTGACTGTGTTTTACCTTAATCTTCATGCCCGGGGCCGGAGTCCCGCAGGAGCCGAGCCGGCGCTTGGCGGAGAGGTCGACGCAGCACGCCATCGTCACCTCCGTCAGACCGTAGCCCTGCCGGATGAAGTTTATGCCTAACCTGCAACAAGTAGGATTAGTTGTAGGCATTATTGTGTTTATAAGCAAAAACATTAATAACTCTCGAAAAGTTTCTATAGTTCGTTTTTTAGGGTTCGGTACCTCAAAAGGATATAAAAACGGAACCTTAATAGGATCACTCGTGTGTCTGTCTGTCCGTCCGTCTGTCACAGCCTATTTTCTCCGAAACTACTAGACCAATTAAGTTGAAATTTGGCACTCATATGTAAGTTTGTGACCCAAAGATGGACGTGTAACGTTAATAAATGAATTTTAAATATGGAGTCCATTTTTGAGGGGTAAATTAGAAAATTAAAAAATAAAGTTTTTTAAACTATATCGTGTTACATATCAAATGAAAGAGCTTATTGTAAGAATCTAAAATATATTTTATAATTTTAGGAAAAATAGTTTAGCAGTTATTCAAGAAAATAGGCAAAAAATTACCATTTCCCCCAAAAAACGAACTATAGTGATAATGGATCTCTTCACTCGGTATTTTTTTTTTATTGCCAAGAACCTAACTGTCTGATAGTAAAATTCCAATGATAAATAAAGTCAACTAAGGATTGTGCTGTTTTACTTCGCGCAGGACCACTTCAGGTGCTTCCAGAATACCTGCAGTCCGCAGACCACCGGTTAAGAACCACTAATATAAATATTAAATGAGAATGACATAACTTTGGCGATATTCTGTAGGTAAGTGAAGTGTTTTTTTACACGTAGTGTCGCAATTTATAAAAAAATAGTTATTTACGATACAAGTGCGAATAGGTAATTCGCAACTCGTGTCGATTTAAAAGTTTTACAGTACATATGGCACTTTAAACTTTCGATATACGCACGGAAAGTGCTCAATCCCGCACTAGTTCGGGAAAGCAGCACCATATGTACTGTAAAAACATATTTTATGAACCCATGAAGATTCTCATCTTGGAAATTTATCTTTAGTGAAAGTAGATACTATACCTCTGTGACACAGCATTTTGTATCTCTGCGGAGAGCGGCGCCGCGCCGCACCACACTTCGTTGACACACTTCAAGTCGTACTCGAGGACCAGCGGGTGCTTCGCCAGAAACACGGCCAGTGGAGGCACAAGCGTCATCATGTTTACCTGGTTACATAAAACGCATATAATTAGGAGAAATTGTGAATAATTTTGAACTTTATTTCACAGGGATAGGGTTCAATGTTGCGCAATTACTGACTCCCTTATGATGGCCGTTAAAGGATTGATTGCAATGGGTGTAAGTATAGTAGGTATAAAAAAATGGATTAATCTATCGTAGCGTATTGGATATTTAGTAGGTATGAATGACATATTTAAATAAGTTACTATAATACCAATTCCTAGTATCAAATTAAATATATCATAATATCTGGGAGGGAAAATATATAAAAACTCAAAAATGCGCGTTTTCCCAGAGATGAGACCTAGCTAACTCGATTTTTCGCCCCTGAAAAGCTCCATATAGTAAATTTCATCGAAATCGTTAGAGCCGTTTTCGAGATCCCAGAAATATATATAGATACATACATAAATAAACAAGAATTGCCCGTTTAAAGGTATTAAGCATAAGCAATGATAGCCCATTCTTGACTACTTACAGTACTTACATATTAGAAATTAGAATTAAAGATTTATTTACCTTATAATTTTGAATAGTTTCCAAAAACAACTTATCTTCGAAGCGAGTCAGGAACACAATTTCAAGATGGAAGGATAACACACCAAAAGTTGTAATAAAACCATAGGCGTGGAACCAAGGTATTAAAGCTAAGAAATTCTTTATTTCAATATTGTTTGACTCTGTTGATGTCTCCACATAATATCTGAAAATAAATAATAATATGTTGTTTAAATTTCAAACCTTGTATCTTCTAAATTTAACAGTATAGATAAAATTGAATTCCTTATAAGACTTCTGTTATTGTGATAATATTTTTTTCCGCTATTCATAAATTTTATCTAATTTTAGGGCAGAAGAAAACTTTTTATATCCCTCATATAATGATAATTTTTTATCCTTCAAGTAAAAGTATGTTTATCATTTTAATCAACTTACTTCATATGCTGAGACAAGGTCAGGAAATTTATATGTGTAAGCATGACTCCTTTAGGCAATCCTGTGGTTCCAGACGAACACATAACAGCCAGTGTGTCATTTCCGCCAACATCCGCCAAGTCAAAGTTCTCCACACTTGCTTGCTCTTTGACCAAGTCGTTGAACATAAAGCCTGGGATAACATCGTAATCTCCAAATAGCACTATTTTCTCCACAGAGGATCCTGCACTGCAGTCTTGCATGTTCTGAGCCGTGATCGGTGAAGTAAATATTATCTTTGGTTTCGTAATTTTTAGAATGTGAGTAATTTCACCTAAAATAAAAGATCTCATATTTATTTACATTAATATATGTACTTACTTACATAAATAAATAAATGAATATTTAATTATTTTTGTATGAGCCTACAGTATCCCACTGCTGGGCAAAGGCCTCCCTCCTCCCTTAAAATATGACTATTTTTTTTACATAAATATTTTAGATTGCCAAGGCATCTATTTAAAATCATTATGTTACTTTTTTTTATTTTTTATACTATACCATGTTGGTGGCAAACAAGTAGGTACAGTCAGCAGCAGAAGTTGCTAAGCGGGCGAGTTGTTCAAAATGTCCTTGACACACTCTTATTCTGTTAACAAAAATGTTGCGTCAAGATAATTTTGAACACATCACCAGCTTAGCATCTTCTGCTGCTAACTGTATGTATATGGAAAACTTGATGGTAAGTGATTACTACAGCATGTGGATTCTTGCAGTTGCAAAGGTGTCATATATACATTTTTAAACATTTAGAAACATTTCTTCCTTGAAATTTCTATGAAAATCAGTAATTATCTTATAACAACCCAGAATGTTTATTTTACTGTAAAAATTGCATGAAGTGTTATAAATCATTTGGTTTAAACTTTTATAGATCTGTTGAAGGGAAATCATAAAAAAAATGTCATACCTGGAGAATAAGTGACATTAAGTGTGCACAGCACAGCACCACAGTACATGGCAGCGAGGGCAGCCACCGGGAACTCAAACCGGTTCTCACTGCACAGGGCAACCACCTCCCCCTTCTTCAGGCCAAGTTTCTGCAGTGAAACCGCCAGGTTCACGCTTTGTTGCAAGATATCTTTGTATGTCAAAGAGTTTCCAGTCTCGCCGCATATCTGTAAATTTTAAGTTAATATAACAAGCAAAATAAATGAACAGCAGCGGACATGACAATGTTACTCATAGCACCCGAAAGCCGCAGAAAGAACCGGAATCTTAGTGTTAATGGTGTTTAAAACGATGTGTTGCTAAGTTAAACATTACAGATTACACATACTTTTATGGACAATTTGATAAATATTATCTGAAATTATTAAGTCAAATATGATTGCGTCAATAAAATTAAAACACTATATGACCCAACTTCCTCTATAAACTTTAGTACCTAAAAAGGAAATGCAGTCACCAGATAATAATGTCTGCATTGCGGTACTTACTAGGGCTGCTTTCTCTCCACCCTTTTTCAGCTGGTCAAACAAAAACTGTGGGTACGACAAGTGGGCTGGAATTAGCCGTTCCTCCGGCCCGTAAACTATATTATTGTGTATAGACACAGCCATTTTCCTTTATTTAATATACTTCGGCCAGTGGACAGACGTGGACTAACCTAACCGAGTAAATTAAACTAACACTTCAATTCAAACTTGCTTTTTATAGACTGATTTCGATAAAAATATCGATATAGCGGATTAACGCTGGATAAGTATGATAGCAACTGATAACAAATATCATATCTGATATTTTTTATGTAAATAATAGCCTATAACATCATTAAATTAAAATACTGCAAATAAAATACAGACGCCAGACGGGCAGTGCCGCACGATGCATTTAACTTGACATTGACAATTGACTTGACAGTTGACGAATCCTACCATCCTATATACTTATGACATTTATTTATTGATGGGCTGCCATTGTAAAAAAAATAAGGTTATCGTTCAAGTAACTATAGCTGGTCAACCAAATCTTGTCAGTAGGAAAAGGCGGCAAATTTGAAAAATGTAGGCCCAAAGGTATATCGTCCCATAGAAAATTTGAATTTCGTGCCTTTTTTCTGCTTGACCAGCTATAGTTTCCGAGATAAGAATATATAGCTGGTCAACCAAATCTTGTCAGTAAAAAAAGGCGCGAAATTTAAATTTTCTATGGGACGATATCCCTTCGCGCCTACATTTTTCAAATTTGCCGCCTTTTTCTACTGTCAAGATCTGGTTGACCAAGTATAATCGAAAAACAGAAAAATGGGACCTTCAAACCCCACTCTCCCCCTCGGCTCAAGGACTACGGCCGGGACTTTTGATACCTAACCTCCTAATAAACTAGTTCAAACAAAGTTACGAAGTCAAATGTTAATCCTGTAATTTAAGGCTTAGCACGCACTGCGGTTTTTAAAAAGCGGTTCCGCTACCGCAAAAAATGTAACGTACGGCATTCTTTATAAGCGCACGCACTTGCGATTTAAGAATGCCGTACGTTACATTTTTTGCGGTAGCGGAACCGCTTTTTAAAAACCGCAGTGCGTGCTAAGCCTTATGTAAAAAAAAATTGTTCCAAGCATTTCCTAGTATTCGTTGCCTGGCCTAATATAAATTCTCTCTATAAACGCTCTTATGGCTCTACAGTCTACACTGTGTAGAGCCATAAGAGCGTGTCACGTGTCACATATTTTTGCGGCAATCGAAGAGTAACATGTTATTGCAGGTGACTGTACTTGTAGCAACAGCAACACTCCTAACTGTACATTGATGGAACTTATTACAAAAGGCATAAGGTCCACCGATGTACAGTGTACAGTTAACTTAACAGTGTGGGCGATGGTACTTTGACAAGGTCAAAATTCAATTTGAATGTTATGTTCACATGCCTACTTAGTTTGATAAACAGTGTAGAAGTCTACCTACTCAGTACGGCTACCATCAGTTTGGCACTGACATAAACGCCGTCGAGAACGTAATTTACTTTCTATACATCTTGCTCGTACTCGCATATTCGTGCAAACGAGATGTATAGAAAGTAAATTACGTTCTCGATAGCGTAAATGTCAGTTTTGACACTGTCAGTAACTCATGGTACGGGCTCTGTGCTCCTACCTATTATAATTGGCAGCATACATAGAAAGTGTTCATCTTAATGTGACAGATACAGTTTTAATGCACTTTTAATGAAATCGCTTAATCATAATTTCATAAACAAGTCTGGTGATTACTTTATGTATGTTTTATTGTTAAGATAATAAGAAGGCGCAACGATAACGCTACCTACATATATAATCTACATATATCTCCCGTGTGTAACTACATATGTTGTGCACTACTCCGCGGTGGTGATAAATAGTGACATTTTTGGTCCTAGGTAAGTGTTAGAAATAAGGATAATTTTTTCATGGTTGCTTGGAAACTTAACGTTGCTTGGATTCATCTATTCTATAAATATTATCCATTTAAAATCGCTATTAACTAATCTATCTGACGGTGACGACTCCGCTGAAACATAGCGAACTTCAAACATCTTTATTTTTTTATTTCTGTCACGCCAATACATAGAATCTGAGATCTCTACGACGAACTTCGCTGTACGCAGTTAGCCCCATAGAATGACCAATGTAACTTGACCTCCGATTGTGGATAGTTGCTCAGCAGAATGTAGTCGAAATTTTACTATAGACCCCGAGGTATGAATGTGTAGAATTATTAATAAAGCCGGTTGGACCAGTTTAGCTAGGTGGCTGGGTGGCATGCGTTATCATAATCATAATAAGTTTCATTGTTCAAACCGCATTGTTGAACAGATCGCTCGAACAACTTGTAGTATTAGTAAACTCTTTATTGTACAAAAAGACATATTAAAAATATCAAAAAATTAGTAAGAAGTATTTAGGCGAACTTATCCCTCTGAGGGATCTCTTCCAGTTAACCTTTGAGTAGACGAGAGGAGAGAGTGAAAAGAGGCTGACTTGTCATATTCGAATCGATGC
Source organism: Cydia amplana (assembly GCF_948474715.1). Lineage (NCBI taxonomy): Eukaryota > Metazoa > Arthropoda > Insecta > Lepidoptera > Tortricidae > Cydia > Cydia amplana. The sequence continues at coordinate 9,411,543 of NC_086085.1, forward strand.
AAATTATATTTTGTCACCATTTAGGTACTTATTCATGAAAACAATTTGAGTCGCCTCGTGTGTGCCGGCGATAAACAATCTCGTGCTACTGCATGCAAACTGTGTAGACTATTTGGTACTTATATATGACACCGTAAGATTGTGAACCCGTTAGTTTATAATCTAACGTAGGTTAGGTTAGTTTATAATCTCCGTCCCGTCAGTTTACAATTTAACTAGCGAGATTATGAACTGATGAGTGTTTACAATTTTACGGTGACATATATAACCATCAGAATAGCTGAACAAAATGTACTAATATAGGTACCTACAACCATCATCTTCCTCCTGTCCCGGCATTTTGCCACGCCACGGCTCATGGGAGCCTGGGGTCCGCTTAGCTTAGCAACTAATCCCAGGAATTGGCGTAGGCACCAGTTTTTACGAAAGCGACTGCCATCTTACCTTTTACCTTTCAACCCAGAGAGACGGTAAACTAGGCCTTATTGGGATTAGTCCGGTTTCCTTACGATGTTTTCCTACTATAATTAACAACCAATATATTGAAACTAACGGTATTTGTTTGAAAAGTTTACCGGTACTCCGGTATTCAATCCGTGCTAAGAAGTGTCGTAGGTACTTACTTTAAGTTTTTTTTGCAGTTAACAGATACGTTCGTAGAAAATGATAGTAGACAATGTGGTGGTTGGCGACACTGCAATGAAGGTGCCAGGACACCTCTCCTACGCGCAGTACGTGGTAGACAAGCTTAGAGAGCACTCCAAGGCTGGGGATGGCGTTGCTTTGGTAAATATGTATATGTCGGAAAATGTGCTGAAATGTGCCATCTATTGCTTTCAAGAGGCGTTTCATCACGCAATTTTTGACAGAGAGCAAACTAGGGTGTACACCTGAGTGGCGTTCGGCGTAGTACCGCCAAGGCGTCATAGAGTGCGCTGTCAAAAACAAATGAAATCCAGAACAATTGCAGTTATGTTGTCAATCAATCTTCAGATGAGAACATGATGAGAAAGAACGGGAGAAGATGACGTCTGTGGCGGTTCCTGAGTCTAATCCACTGGTTTGCTTTGAAAGTGTAACGTGTGCTATGATTTGTAATCAGTCTTATCCAGTAAAGACGTGAGTTGAATAACGTATTTCATTGCCGAGGGCTCGTCATCCATGATTGAAGGTCCTGATGTGCTCCTGATAGTATGATACGCCCACGATTCCGACATATATAACCTAGATGTCCTAATTGTGCTAACGTGAGTCATCCTTAATTCTTCTTCTTCTTCCCTCTGCAATGTGCGGTGAGGTGGGCCGAGGCGTTATCATGTTTTCAATTTGACCATCGAGCGAATTTTATGCATTTGTGTCCATATAGCAATTAATGTGATTTGTGTAATGGTTTTCCGAATTTCACGATTACGTACAGCTACATAACATTCCATAATATCCTCTTCTTTAATGATAAAAAATCATGGAAGCTAGGACACATTTCTGCCACTTTTTCAGGTAAACGGAGATACTGGCGAAGAGGTAACGTTTCAACAAATTTTGAATGATGTGGTGAGAATCGCCACAGGGCTTAAGAAGTTTGGAGTGAAGCGTGGCGACGTGGTCGGTCTGTGCAGCGAGAGCAGGATAGAATACATCTCAACTGCCATTGCCGTCATGTGCTGCGGGGCCACTGTTACAGCTGTAAACTTGCAGTACCAACCTGGTGAGTCACCGTCACCACCACGAGCTAAATTGCAGTTAGACCAAGCTAAGTTAGGCAGCGATTTTGACATCTAGCACAAACTCTGCAAGTGTTATTATAAACGTCAAACTTGACGATGACTGTATAAATAACACTGTTTGCACTATGAAGAATCGCTGCCAACTTAGCTTGGTCTAACTCTAGCACTCATTCCATTCTGGGTGACGAAAAACTCTGTGCCCTAAATTACCTACATCGAGAAATCTTATTCAATTTGGTCCACCCATAACTACGTGCCTTTCTTTACGATGTGTCGTTTCGCACAATTTGTTTGCTTATCTTTTCCTCGTAAGACTTTTATTTACGAATTTAAATACGAGAAACCCTGCGGCTCAATTCCTTGTTTTCTCAAATGATATATAAACAAAGAATTCTACCGAGGTCCGATAGTGTAGGTATCGTCACAGATGTACGAATACGAAGTAACTTTGTAGCGCTTTACAAGTTCTATTGAAACAATTTAATAATAGTAATGATAATTCGTATTAAAAAAAACCGGCCAATAAGTGCGAGTCGGACTCGCGTTCCTATAGGGGGGGGGGTGATGAGGTTCCGTAGTAACTGATAACACTGTTTATTTATATTGTCTTTATTTAATTAAACAGGCAGGCACATGAAGAAACATATGTAAAAAGTCACTATTATTGAACGGTAGAAATACCCCAAATAAAATTTAAGAAGGCGCTGCACAGGATAGATAAGTCTATGAAGGTATAAAGTTATAAACACAACCACCGGATTAGTCAGTAAGCCTTAGGTCTAAAGCCCTTGCTACACGGTCGCCGACAAGCCCCTCAGACCGCGTGGCCTTGGTCTGGACGGACCGTGTAGACAGTTGTTACCAACAAAATTTGACCAAAACTGACCAAGGACAGACCAAGGTCAGACGGTTAGAAGGCTTGTCGGCGACCGTGTAGCGAGGGCTTATAGTTTAGTTTATATCACACACTTGTTAGTTTATTAGTTACTTGATATGCACAGTCGCAAGCACAAACATATTAGTAACGTTAGTATAATTAATAACAATTACAGATTTCCGTAAATCAAAACACGGCCGCGCGAGCGCAGGCGAGCCGCGTAGTTACGTCGTGAAGGGCGAGTATCAGTGTTGCCAGATGAAATCTGAAATATTCAGTAGAAAAAAAATCGTTTTAGCAGTAGATAGGGGAAAAAAGCAGTAGATTTAAAAAGTGATGTCTGCAATAGGTAACATTTAAAATAAATAAATTATGCTCTGACCTGACACCAACCTCCCATAGAAAATTTATTTATTTTTTCCTTTTTCTGCTGACAAACTGGGCGTAATTGAGTATAGCTGGCAAATCAAATTGTCAGTAACAGTAAAATGAAGAGTATCATTCTGTCTCTTATTTCTGTTATTATAATTAATAAATGAGCACAAGTTTTTTTTCTACTCATCATTCGCTTGCCCTTATCCCATTCATTTGGGGTCGGCGCAGCATGTTTTTTTCTTCCATACCTCTCTCTCGCCCGTCATCTCATCATTTACTTGCGTTCGTTTCATATCATCTCTCACACAGAGACCATCCACCTTTTCCTCGGTTTTCCTCTCCCGTTAATTCCCTCCACATTCATTCGTAATACCTTTCTCGTCACATGACTTTCATCCCTCCGCATCACATGCCCATTCCACGCTAGGCGATTCGCTCTTACTTTTTCTACTATGGGTGCAACTTTCAGGCTTCCTCTTATACTCGTATACTCATTCCTTATCCTATCCATTCTTGTCACACCACACATCCATCTTAACATTCTCATTTCCGCTACATGCAATATCTTCTCATCCGTCACCTTTAGGGCCCAACACTCTGATCCATACATGACGACAGGTCTTATGATGGTTTTATAAATTTACCCCCCCTTTTTGAAAAATCAGTAGCTCACCAGCAAAAAGCAGTAGATCAGTAGATATTTTTAAAATCAGATAGATTTACTGCTTAATCAGTAGATCTGGCAACACTGGCGAGTATCGACTGGTTTGGCTTTCGTTCATAGGCGCGCGCGGCGGCACGCTATGCATACCTACCTATAAGTATACTACGCGATGCTTATGTAACGGACGCGGCGTGAAACGCCGATACTTGTTTAAAATATTATTTATTGATAAGCTGTTAGGTTGTGTAGTGTTAGGAAAGGTAAAATTTGTATAGGCTAGGCCACATTCCAAGGGTTCCGTACATTAAGTCCGACTCATGCTTGACTGCACATTTCTAATAGGTTTTCCTGTCATCTATAGGTAAAGAACTATTTTGTGTATTTTTTTCAAAATTTTATACCCATTATTAGATTTGGAGAGAAGGGCGGGGAATAGTCATTTTTTGCCTATTTTCTTGAATAACTGCTAAACTATTTATCCTAAAAGTATAAAAAAAATATATTTGAGATTCTTACAATGAGCTCTTTCATTTGATATGTAACACGATATAGTTTAAAAAACTTTATTTTTTAATTTTCTCATTTACCCCCCAAAAGTGGCCTCCATATTTAAAATTCATTTGTTTACGTTACATGTGCGTCTTTGGGTCACAAACTTACATATGTGTACCAAATTTCAACGTAATTGGTCCAGTAGCTTCGGAGAAAATAGGCTGTGACAGACGGACAGACAAACAGACAGACAGCTAGAGGCACGAGCACGAGTGATCTTATAAGGGTTCCGTACCCAAAGGGTAAAAACGGGACCCTATTACTAAGACTCCGCTGTCCGTCCGTCCGTCCGTCCGTCCGTCTGTCACCAGGCTGTATCTCACGAACCGTGATAGCTAGACAGTTGAAATTTTCACAGATGATGTATTTCTGTTGCCGCTATAACAACAAATACTAAAAACAGAATATAATAAAGATTTAAGTGGGGCTCCCATACAACAAACGTGATTTTTGACCGAAGTTAAGCAACGTCGGGCGGGGTCAGTACCTACTTGGATGGGTGACCGTTTTTTTTGCTTGTTTTTTGTTGATGGTGCGGAACCCCCCGTGCGCGAGTCCGACTCGCACTTGGCCGGTTTTTTCCTTTTGAGGTACGGTACGGAACCCTAAAAACGTTCTTTGTCCTTAGACTAAAGAATTTACTTAAATTTTCAGAGGAAATGTCGCACGTGCTGAACATTGCGAAGCCAAATATCGTTATCGGATCGTCATCAGCTCTAAAAATTAATCTCGATACTTTCAAAAACCTACCATTTGTAAAGACGATGGTGCAATTTGACGGTACACCTCTACAGCCCGGTATTGTCCTGTTGAGCAGTTTAATGAGCGGTGACGTGAGTGTGGAAGAGTATTCCCCGGAAGATGTCCAGGGATGCTCAGACGTGTTGATTATCTTGTACTCGTCGGGCACGACGGGCTTGCCGAAAGGAGTCATGCTCACACACTTCAACATACTGTACAGCGCAATACATTACAGGTAATTGAACAATCGTTGCTTCTTTCGTTCGATTTGTTTGCTAGTGATATCACTCGGTTATATCACTAGCTATTTTTGTATTCAAATTAAGTATACTGTTATGGTATGCAGGGTAACGATATACATACATGCGTTGCCACCTGTACAATATGTAGAGCGAGAACGGCATTCTGCTACTTACCTAATCTCTATGGTCTAAAGCAGCGGTCGGCAACCCGCGGCCCGTGAACCTGTCACTTGCGGCCCGCGAGCCTCCCTGGCTATTTTGTATGTAATATTGACAAACGTCAATGTCTAGTCTTAGTCATAAATATTAACAAAGTGCGGCCCGCGTCAACTTCGTTACCTACTATGTGGCCCTTGGCTGCTAAAAGGTTGCCGACCGCTGGTCTAAAGACTCCGATTCATAATTAAAGATCGCGAAACGCGAGAACGTGATTATAGGGTTGTTCCCAAAGAGATACATATGTGTTATAGATATTTGTGAGATCTCATGCATACAAAGTCTCGTGGGGAGAATAGCAGGGCGTAATTTACATAAAAGCAATTTGTTTCCATTCAGTTTCCAGTAACATGAACATGACCTGAAGGCCTGTAAATTATTAAAAGAAACCTATTGATCAAATTATCTCTGCTAAAAAAATATTTACATTCTTTCATAATCTTCCACTATCTAGTAATACTTAATTACCAATTTACCACGCTTTCAGTAACGTCGATGAAGATGCTTACAGTCGAACGCTGACAGTGGTTCCGTGGTATCACGGCTACGGACTCTTATCTACTATCAATTACATGGCCGTTAAAAAGAAGCTGGTTTTCTTTTCTGGTTTCAACGCTGAAAAGTATTTAGGAGCTATTCAAAAGTACAAGGTGACATAAATAATTGAATCTAATGGCTATGTATGAACTTGACAGTGGTGCCCATCTCGTGGCTTAAGTTATGTGACAGACATTTGACATATGTATGTTAATATGTTTAAGTTGGGCATCACTGGCAAGTACCTACATAGCCATTAGATGTTAAGTGTTAAACTCAACTAATATTTTTGCTACGTCGTACAAGATGATAGATTTTAGCCCCCATCAAGAACTTCACAATAGCCTGTAAGGCTTAGATTTTTTTTACATAAGGATAGTACCTAGACCTACCTAAGCGATCGGCATTGGTCACATTGGCTAATGGACTGATAATTACGTCTCACACGTAAAGTCTTGTTCTCTAATGGAAGGAGCGTTTCGTGTGAGGGCGTCGCATCCCTCAGCCCATTTACCATGAGCGATATGTCCCAAAGCTCTTAACGATCGTAATATGTTTCCAGATACAAGTTTTACTAACAGTGCCGCCAATTGTTCTCTTGCTGGCGAAGTCCCCAGTTGTGGAGAAGTATGACCTGTCATCAGTGAACCTGGTGTGGTGCGCTGCTGCCCCTCTTAGCAAGGAGATTATTCAGGGAGCTCTGAAACGGTGAGTTACGGGTGAATTCACAGAACTGAGGATCTACCAAGAGCATCATTAAACAAAATTTCGGTATGTGATGTGCCTCTTTAGCTTTGACATTTTTGCTACAATTCATACTAAGTAATTGTTAGAAATTGACGGTCAAGATAGAGCTAAAGAATTGATTTGAAAATTACATCATAATAATTTAGTTGCGTATTTTAATTAGATTACCGAATTGCACCGGAATATTTCAAGCGTACGGCATGACGGAAACGTCTTTAGCGGCGACGCGGGATGACGAGATGGACGCGGCCACTCAGCGGGTCGGCAGCGGCGGCCGCCCGATTCCGGGCGTCAGGACCAAGGTAATTAATCCTAGGCCGTGTATTCCCGGTCATTGGCGAGTAGACTTCATGGGAGAACCAGTGTCGCTTGACATCGACGTCTTTATTGAAGTTATAAGGAATCGGTGCGACGACGAGCCGTGTGTTCACCAGTAAATAGGTAGCTTAAGAAACATTTTTAAACACCGGCTAATAGTTGAATGAAGGCACTTATTAGTAGGTAGCTCAACTTTACAAATTTTTACAGGTGGTGGACATAGAAACCCGTCAAAAGCTTGGCCCCAGCCAGCAAGGCGAAATATGCATAAAAGGGCCCATCGTGATGAAAGGATACGCGGGCAACGAAGCCGCCACGCGCGAAGTCATGGACGAGGAGGGGTATCTGAAGACAGGAGATATCGGCTATTACGACGAACATGGCTTCTTGTTCATAGTCGACAGATTGAAGGAGATTATCAAATACAAAGGGTTCCAGGTGAGTTTTAGTGAACATTTCAGAGTAAATTGAAAGTTTTAAGTAGTAAACCTTCAAATAATTAAATACGGAACCCTAAAAAGACAGTTTGAGACAGTAGGAGCCTCTTGAAGTTAATAAATTAATTTATTTCTGGTGATCAATGTACATAAAAAAGCTGCAGGGAAAAGGTACCCCCCTTCATTATAGAAGTTTGTATGGAAAGGTGCTAAGCGAATAGTATTGCTGACTGTACGTCTAACGCCAAGTGAAATATTGGTCTTATATTGAAATTTTATACACCACTTGTGTTTACAATTATTGGTGTTTCAGGTGTCCCCAGCCGAGATAGAGCGCGTGTTACTCCAACACCCCGGCGTAGCGGAGTGCGGCGTGGTGGGGGCGCCGGACATGTCCGCCGGCGAGCTGCCCTTCGCTTTCGTAGTCGGCAGGCCTGGGGCCAATGTCACGGAAGCTGAGCTGTTGGAGTTCACAGCTAGCCGGGTAAGCCGGGTAACACTACACACCTGTAGCAACTTCATCCAATGCTACAATCCATGCTACAACAACCCAGCGTAGCGGTGTGCGGCGTGTGGGTGGGACGGACATGCCGCCTTTTCGTGGTCGGCAGACCCAGTCCCATTGGCACCCATTGGCCTTTTGCGTCTATTGCAGACGATCTATGGTGCAAATCGGAGAGACAATGACCTCCCAGCCTTAACACCGCCTGGGACGGAATTAAGGAAACGCAGGGATGCCCAGCACCTGCATTACCCTCTCGGCTTCACTGTCTTAACCCACAGGAAAGGCGAGCCAATACGTGTGGAGGCAGGTCGGCTGCAGGAATCTGCCGCTTATATCAGGTTGGATCCTACTCGCGCCTTACGGCAACTCCACATTCCGGGATTTAATTTTGGAGTATCCTTCTCCTAGATGGATTGCAAGCCAATGCTAAGAGGTCCATCTCCCCTATGACGAAACAGCTTTTTGCTTCGTTTGTGGAGTTAGTCGCCTCGTACGACACCCTTATCCCATGTGCGGATACCCAGCACAACAACGCTTACCGAGCCCACTACTGGAGTTCACAAGTAACCAGACTCTAATATTGTATCCTTGCCATCAGTGGATGTACATATTTAGAGCGCGTGTAGTACTGCAAGCGGCGCCGTAGGCGTAGCGGATAGGGCAATGCCGTAGCCGGCCAGATTTATCGTCACCTTTACCCGATCCGACTATTACCTAGTAGGTACGCTCAACGCGCCTGAACACTTGGAATTTAGAGCTTGTGGGGTAAAACTGTCTAATAGACTTATCTAGTTATTTCTACATCTACATTGTTCTCTCGATTTAAATCTCATTCCCTTCGGTTATGTTTTAATTTATCGCCACTCGTTGCAAATTTTTCGCATTTCTATCATAATGTACTATTAAGTTACTAAATAAAATTACTAAGTGAAATTAATTAATTAAATTAATTAGGTTTAATTTCACTTGATCTGCGGGGAATAGTTATTTGTACAACAAGAGATCAAAGTTTGATATTTCTTAGAGTGCTTATTTTAAGTCCCGTGCAAGCGAAAGATTCTATACTTTAGAATCTTGAGCGTAGTAAGGGACTCAAAAGCGCACGAGATGTAAATAACTTTATCTCGTGTAGTTCACAAAACTTTTCACCTCAGCAGTGAGAACATATTAGAGAACCCGAAAAATGTATTCCTTCTTCATCACTTACCTCTATTCACTCATGTTTTTTTAAGATATACCAACAATTAAATTTTCACCTCAGCAGCTCGAACAAGGGTACTTTGCTACTTAAAAACAGTGAGCAAAATCGCATTTTGCTCACTGAATGAGACAAAATGAGCAAAATGCGATTTTGCTTGTTCGAGCTGCTGAGGTGAAAAAGTTTTTTTCACTAGTCCTGCATGCACCTAATTAGTTATGGTACTTACCTATTATAAATAGTACCTAAACATTTTCATGTTTATTAGCTAAACATCGTCGATGTCGATGTAAAAGCCTTTCACTCTTTTTCAGCTGTCTCCAGCCAAACGACTTCACGGGGTTGTATTCGTGAACGAGATCCCAAAAAACCCATCCGGGAAAATACTTCGCCGCGTTTTAAAGCAGAAGCTGAAAGAGATGCGCGCCAGCAAACTGTAGGTGTGTACCTGTGATTGAGTTGTGATATTTTTATACAAGTGCCTTTATTGTTTTTAAATACCATAAAAAAATTTAACTTACTTTTTAGGGTTCCGTAGCCAAATGGCAAAAAACGGAACCCTTATAGATTCGTCATGTCTGTCTGTCTGTCCGTCCGTATGTCACAGCCACTTTTCTCCGAAACTATAAGAACTATACTGTTGAAACTTGGTAAGTAGATGTATTCTGTGAACCGCATTAAGATTTTCACACAAAAATAGAAAAAAAACAATAAATTTTTGGGGTTCCCCATACTTCGAACTGAAACTCAAATTTTTTTTTCATCAAACCCATACGTGTGGGGTATCTATGGATAGGTCTTCAAAAATGATATTGAGGTTTCTAATATCATTTTTTTCTAAACTGAATAGTTTGCGCGAGAGACACTTCCAAAGTGGTAAAATGTGTGTCCCCCCCCCCCCCCTAACTTCTAAAATAAGAGAATGATAAAACTAAAAAAAATATATGATGTACATTACCATGTAAACTTCCACCGAAAATTGGTTTGAACGAGATCTAGCAAGTAGTTTTTTTTTAATACGTCATAAATCGCCTAAATACGGAACCCTTCATGGGCGAGTCCGACTCGCACTTGGCCGCTTTTTTTTCTTATGTGTCATTCCTATTACCTACCTACTATTATCTTAATTTAGTAGTTACTTACCTTTTATTACCAAAAATAATAAAACTTTCTATGTAGGTAGGTAGGTACCTAAATATTCAATCGTCAGGTGACAAGCAAAATACACTAAGTACCACCACAAGTTCATAGCGTAGTGAACCCTATTAGTACGAGAAGAAGGTTGATTTTTGTTTAAATATTTTATAGTAATTATAGTGACTTTTGCTTGTCACCTGACGAAATACTTTGATAGTAGCTAGGTAAGTACTAAGATTCCACTGCAATTCCACGTTTACGTAAGTAACAAGGTATAGGTATAAAATAGATGGGGATTCGACTTGGTATATGATAACTTAATTGCCATTAGAAGTCCCACGGCGACGCTTGCCCTGTGTCCACCAGTTGAGCATGATTGATTGTCTACACACAGGGCACCTATTCTGGCGTTATTCAATAATGTAAAACGATCATAAATTGGATCGAGAACAAAAGAACATGTTAATTTAAGCTCGACTAACAAATTTTCAAAAAAAAATCTTAATTGTGTCATTATCATAACTTATTCGTTGGAATACTTATCGGACGAGTTAAATGGTAACTGAAAAAACGGCCCATAGAACAGCAGTTACTTTTTACTACCTACCTATAGTAAACTGAATGGGAAGCATCCATACTTAAAGTGTCATTCTATAGTACTTGATGCTAACTATGTAAACAAAAGTTACTACTAAAATGACATTCAAAATAAATTTTAATATGGCGGTTTGTTTACATATTTCGTTAGCAAGTGCCATAGAATGACACTTTAGGTAGCGTAGCGTAATATGTAGGTATACTTAGTATATATCTGAGTCTCATTTACTTAGTACATATTAGAGTCTCATTTACTCCTGTTAACAAGATAGTGTATTAACTAATATAAGTGATATAAGAACAGTTTACTAATTGACTCGATGTATCTATTGGTACCTATAATACCTATGTATTTGTTATAGGTACTAAACAAAGATTCTTATTCCTTTGTAAAACTTACTAACGATTCGTCCATTAAAAGTTCTGCGTAAGTATTTAAGTCGAAATAGTTTTGTGATATATCTTAGTTCCAAACAAAGTAACAGGAATTCCGGCAATGTTAGGTACACATGCATGATATGGATAAGTAAATAGCTAGCAGTACGCAAATCAATGAACATAGACAGAACTGTATTCAGTGCCGGATTAAGATATTTAGATGCCCTAAGCATTTTTAGACCATGGTGCCCCCTCTCCCTAGGGTCATCAAGATTACAGTGAATTTTCTTGGTAAATTGAGTGACGGTCATTTTCAATCCGTCACAATTGCACAGAAATTGACAGTGCTGCAGCAGTAACTTTGCAACAGGAATGCTGCTGCAGTCGTCATCCGAATGTCACCCCTCTCAAAGTTGGCTGCACTCATAGTATAAAACAAAATAGCTTCCCGTTGTCTGTCTGTCCCTATGTATGCTTAGATGTTTAAAACTACGCAATGGATTTTGATGTAGGGAGACAAGAGGAAGGTTTATGTAGGAATATTAGTTAACTCGTGCGAATCCGGGGCGGGTCGCTAGTAACCTTTAAAATGATATTGAAAACGCGAGCGTAGCGAGCGCGAAATTTTTTCGATAGAAAAAACGCAATTCGATAGACAATTGTACATTTTTACTGGACGAGGCTGAAGGCCTAGCACCGCATAAGGCTGGACGTCTCGAGCGTCCGACCGCGGCACGTTATCATACTTACAACCAATGACGAAGTGTGAGCAAGGCAGAAAGCCCAGCTGCTAAAGAGGAAAGCTTGGATTTGCTTGGATCGAGCTCAAGTGTAATTGAGGCAGAAAATCGACTTTGGCGTGCGGTGGAAGGCCTCGCATAAGACATAACGCCGAACTGCAAAAGAGTGGTTTGAAAACGAATCTATAATCTATGTAATCACGACTCTCCTTCCTAGTGCTCGCTCTTTGGAATCACTCGAAAGCGCAACTTGATAGGATGCTTTTAGTTTCCGTCTTTCGCGGGGCCCCTAACACTTTGACAATTAGGTCGCAGGATCGCGGCTATGCAGCAACTCGGCCTGGCCGACAAATCTGGCGTGCAAAAGAGCAAAATTCGCTTTATAATCGGTAATCTATGTCGAAAAAATCGGCTGGCCGCAAGCCCAACGGCAAGATTTTTTGGCCATGAGCTTGAGGAGGCCCCCGTGTATGGTCAAATCAAAAGCCTACGTTGGAGACGTTCTTACGTGCTCTCACTCTCTTGCTACTTCAACACGTACAAAAAGTTTCATAAGGATGTACCTTATCTTGTACTCCACTAAGACTGCAATGCTAATGCAGCCTGTGCGTTTTTTTGCCTACATTTTTGGTGCCCCCCTAGACGTGGTGCCCTAAGCACGTGCTTGTTTTGCTTATTGGTTAATCCGGCACTGACTGTATTCTAATTCCTAGGAAGTCTAGGAACTTACGCAAAAATATGGCATACCCTAGGGCTGATTGATAGAAGAATCGGTAGACTTATAGTTAGCAGTAGGTATATGTGTACTCCTGGAAACCATCGCGAGCGCGGACTTCTGGCCGAAGGGCGTGGTGTTTCGGCGGTTCCGTGGGAATCTGCCTAATCCTACACCGGAACATTCGACACACCAGAAAACCACCGTGTCGCCGAAATAATTTTTAGCTTATCTTATAAGATTTTTATTATTGTGTGTACTGTTAGTTTGTAAGGTATGTATCTATGGGCCTTAGTTGCCTGACAATAAATGATATTTGATTTGATTTGTACCTAGTTCGTTTGCACTCAATATATATTATACGGTATATGACTCGTAACTCGTAACGATAGATTTTCAACCCTTAGTTTGGAGATTCGTGTAGAGTGGGACCAAGCTACCATTGACAAGTGCTATTTTAAACGTCAAACTTCTATGAAATTATCTCGTTTAAATAACACTTGCACAACTTAGCTTGGTCTAACTCTAACAAATCATGGTCGTTTATTTGTTAAGCGGCTGTTCAAAAAAAGTAATGTATTCTTAATTTCTTATTAAAGCATCGCTTTTGTCAATCGTCCAAGCGGCCAAGCAAGCAAATGCCGAGAGTTTGTCAACGAAATTTTTTGGTCGAACCTTTCTAAATATATATATATATATATATATAGTCAAAGTATTTATTTTTAAAACGTAGGTATAACTATTACAGTGGTGTAAAAAAGTATAAATTTGGTATTACTATGTTTTGCCGTTTGCTTAAGTTTTATTAAAAAATGCTGTCATGCGCGAAATTGAGAATAAACGCCCTGTCCGCTTAGAGCGGCCGGCGTGTCCCTACAATATCGCGAACCGATCCAATTATCCCTAATGGACAACTCCGGGGTTCACATCACACAAGGGACGGGACCGTACAATATAAGTATTCCAAATTAATAGTCACTTGAACCTTGAACGCCGTACAATCAGTTACCTGCAATGGTATCTCAAGTGACGACTGAATTAAATCTACCAAGTGCAAATCGGACTCGCGCCCAGAAGATACCGTACCATTCCTAATTTTTTTACTACATATGTTTTTTTTTCTCCTTAAGTTCAACTCACACTTGGCTAGTGTTTGCAGTTATCGAGTTTATTTATTTATGTATGTTATGGAGATTTTAGGTCCTTAAGTCCTTATATGTATAAGTAGTAATGAATTATTATTATTGGCTGATGTTATTTCCAATACCTACACACAAAATTGACTAAGTTGATACAAAAACTTAGGTAGATATAGTAGTATTTCTTTTTTCAATTATTTCGAGTTAGTACCTAATACCTAATAGGTTCCCCAGACTCGGTATTGTGTGTTTAATTACTTAGGCTCCAACAGTAACTATTTGATTTAAAGTTTAGACTAGACGTTGTATTGTATGGACAAAATATACAAGCCGCCTTTTCCACTCGAGTTCTTGGGTATACAAGATAGGTACATAGGCAGGTTAAAGACGTCCGTTCACATAGGAAAAACTCATCATTTTTTATTTTATTTGAGCACTTCATATGGAGAAAACATACCTACTCATTGTCAGCCATTTAAAAAAAAAGTGGTAATGCATCAGTCTCAACAGTTAGTAAGTAAACAGGTTTGCAAATAAGTATCTTACTGTAATTAAAATAACGAAGAAAACCAATAAGACATACGCCATCTACACTAATAAGAGTAATAAGACACGCCATCTACTACGTTGAAGAAGCTATTAGCGAAACATATGTATGAGTAGATCCTAGATACGATAAACTGGCTAATACCAAGTACGAACAACGGAACTAGACCTACAAATGCTCACAAATACCTCATCAAGTTTAATAGGTAATTGATCGATTAACAATAAATTACACTTACTTAAGGGCATACGGACGTATGTGGTAGCATTGGTAGCGTTCAAGACCTCAAATAATAACCACATCTCATCTTCTCGAGACAATCAGACGTTTTGATACATGAAAATAAAAATAATCAATTAAAATAAATCCTTCAGTGTGATTTACCTACTAAATGCTTATAGGCCTAATAGCATTTGTTTTGGTTCCAAAACTTCAGTAGTCAGGTCATGTAACGTATGTATAGGTATAGAAATGAACGGTATGAGAGATTAATCCCATTTGTATATAAGCCTTAGTTCAACATCCAATTTGTATTTTGCCCAATGACATTAACGTGGGTTTTGTGTTAACAACGTAAGTGGGTTATGAGGCAGCGCTGCTATTATCTTTGCTTTGCTAGTTCATCTCCATTGGTGAACTAGCATAAGTGGAACCTCGAGATCTGTAACAACCATTTGTAAATAAGATCACGCTTATACTGGTTCCATTGAGGGTATGTGCTGAATAGTGAAGTATGGGAATAAACGGCCAGCGCGAGGAAGTCTTACACGTAATCGGCTCAATCGGCTGTTAAACCAAGCTTTTGGGGAACTGATCCCTTTAGTCAAGGGCGGTACTTATTTCGCAAAATTAGTGTTATGTTTATCCACTAATAAGGTCTGATTTCACCAGACCGGAGTAGGAGAGCTGGTAGACATTTTAGAGTAGGTATATAGATGTCTGTGAAATACGGACAGACAAATGGACGGACGAACGGACGTCATAATTTCATAGAAGTTTGACGTTTAAAATAACACTTGCACTGCGTGTGCTATCAAAATCGTTGCAGACTTATCTTAGTCTACCTTAAAAGGTTTGAGAAAATCGACCGCATAAGCAGGTTAAAACTTAAAAACTGAGAAAAGGGGGAATCTTCGGAGAATGTGTATATGTTCATTTTAACTTCGATATAAAGACAAGAAGAAAACTTCTGCTTAAAGGGTACCCAAATCAATGTAACCATTCATATCTTGAAACTCGACTTGACTACAAGTAAAATTCTTACTCATTCCTATTCTATTCCCGAAATTATAAGTACCTACCTGTGCTATTTTTATCGGCTATGAATGAATTCGTCAATTCGCCTGTAGGCACGTCGTACACGTATAGCGAGTATCGGTGACGCGTCGAACATTCGTAAATCCGTGACGCGTGTAGTTGATCGGCTTAGAGCGGGAACAGCAGTCGCTGGACGGGAGCCACTCTCGCCGCGCTCCCGACCGCGAACACCCGCACACTTACGTCGCATACAAATATAGTTCTTATTACAAAAAATGTAGAGGTGATGTCGGTGTGCGCTCAGGGGGAAGAGGAAAGCGCGTCGGAGGAGCCCGGCGCGCCGCTCCGGGAGGCGTACGAGCCGAAGTCCGTGAGCAAGGTGGTGCGCGTGCTGACGGTGCTGGCGTACCTGCTGTCCGTGTCGCTGGCGGCTATTCTGCTATCTGTGTACTACGTGTGCGTGTGGAAGAGCCCGGAACTGCCGCCCCTGAATGGCACCGGCGAGGGCCAGCTGGCCGCACGGCGCGCTGAAGCGGACCTCGGCGGTGCAACGAACCCGCCGTTCCACGATGTCCATGGTAACACTATAAGTGTCTTAGTTATAACTTGAAATTTTAACTATCTTAAAAAAGTATTTATTTTTAAAAATTTGCCAGCAATGGCAGCGCACCAAAAAGTATTTTAGGAGGGAAAGGTAGCAAGAGTTCTAAACTGTCTAAAAATGAGGCAGGTCGGTGGAAATCGAGTTTTATAGATGCCCTCCACTGATAGGCAGTAAATTAGATTAACACACAGAGTTAAGTTTAGTGTCATTAAAAATAGACTTTATTTAGTTCAAACAAACAGATTATTAAAAAGAATTTGTTAAAGAATAGGAGCAATAACAATTAAGACGTAATCATTATAGTGTACAGTGTACATACAGCATCGACATGTATAAGACTTACTGGGGGAGGGAGTAATCCCTAGGTAGTTACAGTTTTTTTTTACAATCCATAACTCCCACGGGAATAATATAGACCTTTACCCTTCATTACCTACATGAAATAAGATCTTTTTCGAGCAAGTGTGATGAAAATTATATTTACGATGGTAAATGGCTAATGAGCGATTTACTTACTACGAGTAAGTCTTGGCGCCGTGTTATTTTTAGATTTTATGGGTGATTAACTAGGAAATATTTAAATTAAATTGATTTGTTTAGAAACGACAACAAAGCCAATTAGATAATATCGCGTAAATAAAAAAAATATACGTGGATTTCGGTGTTCTCTCGATTTTACTAATCACATTTAACTCTTCCCACGGGACAAATGTACGACACAAATACGACCCAGCATCACGACTCCTTAGTGATGTGCTAAAACATAAAACAATATAGATCGAAGTTTCGAAAGGATGAACGCAAATTATTTGTTAATTTGTTATTCTTTTTTCACCTCAGCAGCTCGAACAAGGGTACTTTGCTACTTAAAAACAGTGAGCAAAATCGCATTTTGCTCACTGAGTGAGGCAAAATGACATTCAAGTGACCTTAATATTCAAATGTCATTTCAACATGCGGGGTTTAATACAAGTTCGAAATACTTGGATTCTATTATCTCTGTCCCTTTCATGTCTTTAGCAAAAAGAAAGAGACAAAAAAAGGTTCAAACTACATTCAACGGTACATTGACGGTTTATAATAGACCCCCGAAAAACGCCAAAACGCATCGTTCCAAAATACAGTATACGAGTATGGATTCTTAATAATTAATTACAGAAAATAAAATTTAAAATTTCATAAAAACTGATAAAAACACTATATTTTACGTTATTTATTGTACGATTTAAATAATGAACTCAAAAAATACACAGAATATCACGTAAAATAAATAATTATAGTTTTAAGAATCTCTACTATAGTTTATAAATAGTAAGTATCGGCAATTCGGACCGTATCTTACAATGTTTTTTTTTTTACAAAAAAAGTTGTCGATTGAAGTGTCAATCAATTGATGGTCGTTGTTTCCATATATTACCTATTTAACTGAAATTTACTACGTTTTGTTTTGGTGTTTGATTGTGGTAATTCAACTTAATTGTTAGTATATCTTAAGAAAGCATGAGTGAATAGGTAAGTGATGAAGAAGGAAATATTACATTTTTCAGGTTGTCTAATATGTTCTCACTGCTGAGGTGAAAAGTTTTGTGAACTACACGAGATCAAAATTATTTACATCTCGTGCGCTTTTGAATCCCTTACTACGCTCAAGATTCTAAATTAGATTCACGAGCGTAGCGAGAGTACTATAGAATCTTTCGCTTGCACGGGACTCAAAATAAGCACTCGAAGAAATATCAAACTTTGATCTCTTGTTGTACAAATAACTATTTTTTTTCATGCTAGTAAGAGTCTTTCTTTTTCCAATACACGATCATAATAATAATTACATTAAGACGCAGCTAGGAAAAACAAAATTAGTATAGTTTAAAAAACAACGTGTTTAAAGACTGAAAACTTGAAAAGGCCTTTAATGAAAAAATAAAACGTTCTCACGTCCCTACTTATTTTCATGCCTTAGGGTTTCGAAGACAGACAGAGGAAATTCTAAGCCCAATTTGTGACCATCCGAATATTTTATTACAATTTTATTTTAAAACTAAATGCGAGTTTAAATCTAAATAAGTACCATAATAAATAGCCCCAAGAGACCGGAAGTTGTCTCTGTAACCAAAAAAGTTGTCTCCTACTGAAACCGGATTTTTGGCGAACCCGAAGCACCGAAGGTTCGGTAAGCCGAACCTTTTATTATACATGTGTTAAAATCGTTGAAAAAAATTACGATTACCTTTCATTCAGGAAAAATTGTTATGAACATTCACCAGATTTTTGGGTGCGGATTTCCGCATACGAATATTTTACACTAGCCAAAAAATTTGTAAAACTGTAAACAAGAAACTATTTGAACATTTCTAAGCCCGTTTGGAGCTTAGAGCTTAGGTACTACCTATTTTTTATTCATAGTTTGGTAACTAAGTATTCTAATAATCAAAGTTATAAACATACGTAATCATTCCCGCACCTAAAATAGCGGGGGATGGACTTATCAACAATGAAACCCCTATGTGAAAGTGGTATAAGCACTATAAACCAGCGGGAAAGGTTCGGCAATTGTTTGGCCTATTGTGAAATTTTGGTCAGAAACAAAAAAAAATGTCTAATAATCGACCGTCGTAATTTTATGCAAACATTTCAAAAAGTTCGGCTGGGAAGGCCCGTCGCGAGGGGTTTCTCTAATCCAATTAGCCGTTTAACCCAATTGCGTTCTTGCCTCCCAATATACTGTTTCAGTTAGCGTTTACCTACACAATTGTGTTGGAACACTCGCCTTAACTATGAATCAAGGAAGATATTATTTAGTATTGCAGACATTGCAGTTCAGACTAACCGCACCTAACCACGATTATAAATTGTTAAAATAACAAAGATTTTTTGAAATAAATTAGGTACTAAGGTACTTATTAATCGTCAATGGACAGTGCTACTCTAAACACGTGTCTTTAGTAGGTAGTCTAAGTACAATAAATACGAGTATGTTTTACCCTACTCAACTATTCCGTTTTCCGTTTGTCCAAATACTATCAGGCAACAAGATTACCTTCTCGCTGACGACGCTGACGAAACTGAAAACATTACATTACATTCCTGAATTGACGTATGATTTTTCGTCTTTGCCTTTTCTTGTAGGTAATCTTATGCCTTCAAGAACCCTATAAGATTAAGCGTCAAAATCAAGAGGAATCGTATTGTAAAGAGTATTAGGCATATACCTAACTTTTGGAACATTTGGTTCCAAAAGTTATCCGCCAGGCAACCTTGGCATGGCAAAAAGGCATGCCTTGGTTTTGTCAGTTTGTCATAGAGCCATGGAGCGCAGAAATTTGGCTAGCCAGCAACTGACCGGCCAAGTGTGAATTACCATTTCCATCATGAGCTCCAAACTAAACTCACCGATATAAAGAACATGGTTTAATTCTTCAATAACATTTAAGCTTCGCGTGCAAAATTTTGCAAGCTCTCTTCATATGGGATACAATATGATCCTCATGCAAGTGAAATTATCAATAAAATCGGATTACATCCCTCGATTTGCTATATGTTAACAAACGGGCATGTTATTCCGCTAAATTATCTTTATGAACGCGCAACAAGTGTACGCCGCCACGCGACTAAATAATGTCATTCGCAACCCTATTCGAGCATATCGCTTCAGTAAACCAGTAATAAGTGTGTTCCTCGATTACCTATGGATTGTTACAGTTCTTGTGGTCAAGTTATACTAAGTATGACCTACAGATGTTTTGTGAATTAAGTAACAACAAGCTTTTATGAGCATGCTGTGAACCGGTTAGCTCGTCTCAGTAGCGTTTAATTGAAACATGACGCTTTATGTACATATTAACTTTAACACATGATAAAATGTTAAGTAAAAGATTGGTCAGTATACACATAAATCAGTCGATATCAAAGGTTTCTATTTGTAGTACAGAACAAGTCGCAACATTTTTTAAATCTCAGGAGTCTAAGGCATTATAATTTGTAGTCAACTATGTAACTTACTTCAGGAACATAGTTTTTTAGGTGGCTAAACTTAAAACGTCTATATCGTAAAGTTGCTCATTTTACAACATTAATTTCAAAAAAAAAATATCGCTGTAACTAGTGTAACTACACAAGTTAGGAGGTTGATCTTTTGTGTTATTGATAGCTTATTTATTGTAGATTACTGGGACATACATAACTCCATAACCGCCATAAGGTACCTCTTTGACCGTGGGACGTCACAAATTATGGCTTATTATTAACCTATAAGCAACTAAAATATTAAACAGGAACTTTCATTGGGCATATAATAATATAATTTGGCTGTGCATTAATATTTTAGCACCAAAAAATATATTTTAGCCTCCAATATAAGCATCATATTATTAAAAAAACTGGCAGCAAAATCAAGCCACCCAAAAAAATTATAGGGAACTTAAAGTGATAGGTTGGCGTCTAAAATAATAAATTGGCAACTAATATTGTAAAGCGATCATAAAATTTAGTTGTCATCTAGTTGTTCACACCTAAGTAATCAACTAATCATAACTGAGCATATCGTTTCAGCTAGGTAGTCTTTTAACACGAAAGCAGTTAAATTTAATGAATATTGGTCACGTTTTACACAAAACACCTCAAATTAATTTACCAATGCGCAATGGTCAGTATACTTATAGGCCTAATGGCCATTATATATACTATTAGATCTTTAAATTTTTAATTACTAATTTCTATAGTTACCACTGTGTTCTGCTAGAGTCAACAGATAGGTGCGACGACGAGCGAAGCGAGGAGGAGCGTGTTAGGTTGACCTTGTAATGACCAAACAAAATATTTTAAAAGAACTTCATTTCTTAATTAATAGATAGCCGTTTTCTTTTCAAAATGTGCTTCATAAATGGTCTCCAATATATTAATTCAGTTGTCAAATAAATACTTGGTACCTGCCTAAAAAGAATCAAAAGCTGTAACGGCATTAAAATACAACTCATATTGACATATTTAAAGGCTCCGTTTTTGTTGCCAAACTATTAATTTTAGTAGCCATTTCTATTTTTTTAAACTACCCAAATTCGATTAATTAGTTGACCGGTTAAATACGTGCTACAAATTATTACCTACTGCTGAGCTTCGATCGCGGTCGTAGCGCTACGCCGTAGCCGATAACGTACATAGTTCTCAGGAAAATGCTTCACAGGAGCATATTGTACTTTCGTTGTACACATTGATTTTGTAGTAGGTACGAAACCTAAAAAGTACCTAATATTTTCGTGAGCTGACTCTAACGCCCACAATTAGCAAAAGTAAATTAGTTCAGAGAATCGATACAAATTATACATGGAGTCGTAGGCGGCGTGCTGTGTTCACACTCCATAATCAGCTTATTTCAGTAGGTAACTGGTCAATGGCATAAAAGGACAAATGAAAATTTACTGAAGTTACAAGCATACATATGCTACTGTATCCGTGTAGTTACAGGACAATGGACGTTTGTTTGTCACCGAAGTCCTAAAAAATCTTAACAGATTTTGACTAGTCGACCTTTTCTTTGAAAATGTATCCCAAGATTCCCAAGGATATTTTGGACAAAAAGTCACATATGAATTACTTACTTGGTAATTACTACTAGGAATTAGGAAATAGGTACACCGGTAATATACAATTTTCTACAGGTTCGCATTCCTTGGTAAATTTATTATCGTCAAGGAAATAAATTATAGCGCGGACATCAACGTGACGTAATTTACGTCGCGTAATTTTTACTGAACGCATCCGCCTAAGCATTAATAAACCGCTATAAATTATTATATCCGAAGAGTACCAAAAGTATACTTGGTCAAGCAGATCTTGTCAGTAGAAAAAGGCGGCATTTGAAAAATGTAGGCGCGAAGGGATATCGTCCCATAGAAAATTTGAGTTTCGCGTCTTTTTTTACTGACAAGATTTGCTTGACCAGCTATAGTAAATATACGATAACCAAGATAGTTTTACCCTTTCAATGAAAATGAGACAGATGCTGCCGCTTTATGCACTTACGCTACGGCCATTTTTATGCTCAGAGTAAACAATGCTACGGGTTACGGCGTAGCACGGGTCACAATTAGCTATGAGCGCCGCGCCGGCGCGCCGCCGCCGCCGACAAAATTTTCGCGCCGCCGCCGCCGACGCTGCGCTATCGGCGTGGCATCGGCGTGACCTTGGTAGTTACTACTACTTTCGGAATCAGATAATATATTTTTAATCGAGTTTAGATCATTAACGGCGCCACTTCGAATAGTTTATAGGCATTCAAAAGGTACTTTAGGCCCATATAATTCAAAAATATCGAAGGCAAATGCAAACTTATCTGTCTAGTAACCGCGCTACTAGTCTTGGGGAAACGAAATTATTTAATATCAATTTTAACATCAATATGCTTGTAATAAACATACTGATTCCCTTCCATTTTTATTGTGGAACGTTCCACATTACAATTTATAGAGTGTATATATACACTAGACATATGTCAATCACAATGAAAAAATTAACTGTGATCAATTCTGGCTAACGTGAGCTCGAACTCGAACCCACATCTTTGCATTACCGTACCGATCTTAATTTTGCCAGCTAACCATCATTTACCGCGAATTTAGCCATTGCAAGCATGGTTAAACGTCTTTAAAAGGTATAAAATGGGGTTAATTTTAAGATATTAAGCGTTTCCACGTCCAAGTCCAAATGTCCGGCCGTTGGCTTCGCACGGAAGGGCGTCGGAATCGGGTCTCAATTAAACTTGGCCACTGTTCAAATTTCAAGCTTTGCTCTCTCGCAGCTCAATATATGGCCTTGCATCGCTCCCATGGAATTAAGCCGCTATCTGAACCTGCAAGTTTTTGGCCCTGTTTGGAGCTCAACTTTCGGCCTGTTTTAAAACGCTTGAGCCTTGGTCCTTATCCGATCTTAGCTCCATTGCAGCTCGGCCTTTGGCGTCGCACGAATGCGCCCGCAGGAAAGCTCCAGATCTTTAACACTATGGCTTCAGTCTTTATTGGCCTGCGCCCTCGCTCTGCTCTCATGCAGCTCGGCCTCGCACAGAAGCGCGCCGCAATTGGCGTTCGATTCTTAGCTGTATACTTACCTGCAGCTCATCCTCTGGCCTCGCATTGGGAGGCGTCGAAATCAAGTCTTCGGTGTTACATGGAGCTCGGCGTTGGGCCTCACTTTGGGCCTCACTATGGTTATCGATATTGGTTATCGATACGGAGACGGAGCTCGATTTTCTTTGGACTGTCGAGTCTGTCGACAAGACGTTTCCCTGATACAGTCAATCCGCAATTTTTAACTTAGCATTAGCACAAAAGAGTGCCTCGCTAAGATCTTCCGGCCAGAACCTCTCCAAGATTAAGTCCGCCTCTGATGCCGCGCGATACCGCTTATCCACTGTTTATACGATATCAATTTTTTTCGTACCATTATTCAATAAATTACCCTTGAAAATAAAAAATGCATTTATTTCATAACTTTCTTACAGCAAAAACATGTTTTTTCGGTAAAATTTTGGTTTGATTCTTTTTTCATTAATCGAAGGTGTTTCAAGGCCACGCCGCCGATTCGCCGCCGCCGCCGACCAATTTTGACCGGCGCGCCGCCGCCGGCTATATGCCTATCGGCGCTCATATCTAGTCACAATCCTGCGCACTGAAATAGGTAATCAGGGTGAAAACACCAATTAGCGTTGCATCATAACTACTTTACATTTTTATGGCATTTTACCTCGGCCTAAGATTGAGCAACTTGAAAAAAAAAAACATTCATACTATGTATAATAACATTAATAACTAATAAAAGTGTTTTTGTGTTTCACTGACATGGTTACTGATGTGCTTTACCTACTGTAAGATATAGCTGGGGTTAAATCCCTCGACGCTTCACCACGTATAAACTCATTAATATAAAACGAGCGTGTTTAGAACGCATTACACGAAGCATTCCGATGAGGTCTATGCCAACGGAAGCTTTTAGGGGAGAAAATCACAAAGCTTTCGAACCGACGCACTTGTAAACAGGCCAGGAGGCTAATTCAAACTTACATTTTGACAAAATCATTAAAGATCATTTCGACATCAAAATCATTAGAGATCATTTTGATGTCATAATCATTTGAGATCATTTTGATGTCAAAATGTACGTTCGATTTGGCTTCCAGTATGAGTCTGGTTTCCGATCGTAGATAACTGTTACAGATAGATAACGACTCTATGTTACAGCAAGTAACAGCTTGCAAAAATATTTTGAGTGTCAGGCATTTTTTTGTATAAATATAAATGAAAAGGTTTCATACCTACCATGAAAATAATCATAAAATGTTTAATAAATAGGTAAGCACTACTGAAGGATGCGTAGTAAGTATGTAAAAGCGGGTGCACTATCCGTAGTAGCTTTTCGCTACATACGGTTATTATTCCATGTTATCGGCTACGCTCGTAGCGCGTAGCAAGCGCTGACAATGGGCCCGATTCGGATTTTGAAATAAACATCTATTAGATATCTTTTAGACATCACCAAGACACGATAACGATATGTTTAAGATCTAACGGATCTAACCTGTCAAATTTGACATTTGCGCGATTCTGGAGATACTCTTGAACGATTTCCACAGGATATGACTGAGAGATCCAATTCACATCTAATAGATATCTAACTCTATCTAACGTAAAAGTGACATTGGTTGCCCGAATTGCGCTGCAAAAGAGAACTAGTTGATATCTAAACTATAACGTATCTAGAATGGATCTAGTACGTGTCGTCTCTTGTGAATATCTTGAAGTTCGAATACGGCAGACTGAGTACGGCGCACATAGTACATAGTTTCACCACGTTTGGTGAATAGATACGCACCTTCCTCGGAAGCTTTTAGAATAACGCACGGCGTATTGAAAGAGTATTTTATAATCTGCTAAAATACCTAGCATAGAAGGAAATTATTGTTTGATATTTGAGTTAGTATTCTAGGAATATTTAAAGAATATTTTGAAGACAAAAAGGTCGAATAAAGATATAACATGTACGGTCAAACCTAAACCAATCAAATGTAGGGCATTTCGAACCGTAAACAAATTTTATACTGAGATGAACCTTGTGCGACACATTACGAATAAAAAAATAGTTACATCTAACTAATACATTCAATTTGTCTACCTGAAAGGGTAGGTTAGGTACCTACATAATTGAGTTGCCTGTCTATATTTCTATACCGTTCATACGGCTTACACGTGCAACTCTAATACAATTCTAAAATCAAATCAATTGAACTCGTTAGCCGTAATTCCCGGCGCCATCGGATCGGAGCCGTACTATAATACTAACACTAACACATACCTAACTGAACATTTGTAGACCTTATCTCGTTGCAATAACGTTTATAAAATGTCAGTTAACTGGTAGAGGTACTTAGCTTTCCGAGAGACGTCTCGTTTACAGAACAATCGTAATCCGCGTTTGAAATAGCCAATATCGACGCTGGTAAATATTTATCAAACGTCGCTGCGATCTAACCTTGTAATACGGGCCTAATTGTAAGTAGGTAGCTTTATTAGCTACTTTACTATCTACTTAGTAAGGATTAGGGAGAAGTTTAATACAGGTACAGTCTTTGAGTTCCTTTTGAAGCGTAAATACCTATTTAATGTGTATACCTATACACGAAGGTGATTCAGGAATAGTAGATTGTGTCACAAGAGAGCATAATGACATTTACGGCGAGGGCGTACCTACATTGAATCCTGAACGACTCTCCTGACCCTCTAAATAGGATCCTTTTTGTTTATGATAGTAAAAAGCTTTACACAAGTATGTAAATCTCATAAATCTCATATATCCCAACACAATCATTATTTTGCTTTCCTACTAGTTGGCTCCATCCCGTGCACATAAAAACGACGATGTCTTGGGTGAGACTTGAACTCTCTCTTGACTTGACTTGAACATCGTAACTGGTTTATTTCCAATATGACTTGGAACTCCGGTAGCCGTTTAAGAAGTTACGAAGAAGAAGAAGCTCTTACCATAGATGTACCTAAGTGTTTCTGCTAGTTAAAAATTAAAATTTATCAAATGCTCTGAAAACCATACTTTATTGTTACTCCCACCCCATTGCCACCTAAATAGATTGTTAGAAAAGTGAAAAAAATGACACACAAATTCCTTTTTGATAAAATTTCTTCCATACAAACATTAATTTACCAAAAATAAATTACCGGTAATAAACTTTTAGGTAACTACTACAGCTTAACAATTGGCTACTATCTAAGTCAGGAGCAGAAGCAGTTGACGTCACCGTACTTTAGTGATGGGTAGGACATCAATTTAAAATGAGTTTGTATGAGTACCTCATTTACTGAAATCATTTACTGAAAAAAAAGGTGTTACAATGTCTTACTTCAAATGAGGTGAGGTATGTACTAGCATATTTTCAGCGTCGACTATTCCATTAATTCCAACGGCGACAAAAATATTTAATGTATATACATATTTATGTATTCATCACTTCCTTTATAAATAAATAAATAGTAACATTTAATTGGAGTGCAATTCTGGAGGTTAAGAATAGAACTTTTAGGAGAAAGATAATTTTAGAATCAAGTAAAATGAATAGAGGAGTGAAGTAAGACATTTTTGCGGTACGAAGTACTGCGACAAATTAACAAAATGAGTGGTACAAATGAGGTGCCTCACGAGTGAGCGACTCAACACTACCGTACTTAGAAGAAAGTTAGCAAGTTAAGCTGTAAGCTACTGAGTTAAGTACCTCCCCGCTTTTGATAGTTATGTATATTCATCAAAAACTTAAATAAATACCTAGCGAGCGACTTAAGTATAACTTGGCCTAACGACAAACTTACTAGTACATCTTGAGGAAGAAAGGAGGGCCATGCGATTAATGATTGCAAAGTGCAAATTATTCGCGAAATGTTTATTGATCCGGGCAGCGTGACGGCGCCGACGAGGAGCAACGGACGTCGAGGCGGCGGCGCGCGCCTCCCCAGGCCCTGTGTTCCCACTCGTTTACGGGCGCAGGCTTGCGTTCACCTAAGCCTAACCAGTATAGCCGCGATCACTGACCAGGCATAGATGTCAACGACCTCAAGGATACAGTTATACTGGTTAATGGTGCCGAATGCTCGCCTACTCTTGGTAAGAAACAGTAATACACGGATAGCGCTCCCGGCGACGCGCCGCTCCTGTCACCGCTGTGCCGCCGACACTCGCTGTCATAACAACGAACGACCTCTTCTGAATTAACTTCGTTAGCGTATTGTTATAGCTCGACCCGCTCTCGACACAAATAACACCTGCCGCGACCCCTTTCAAACCACACAATTTGTTCTGTGCTATCGTTATCGTGCATATACTCACTGTGATACTTACACTGAACTTGTACCTACTGTTTCCGGAATAATAAAAAAATTTAAAGCGCTGAATAAAAACATAATAGCTCATTAACTCGAAACAATGTAAACTCAGAGGCGGCTTCATGACAGACGAATCACGATCGTGCGACTACGTCAGCCCAACTGGAATAGATTCGCATGTACCGTGCGTGAAATTAAAGGATAAACAAATGAAGTCCGGAGCGGCGGGAATAATGAAGCAGTCCGCCTCAGGAGGTGTCAAGCAGCAGACACGAGCGTGACCCGCGCGACGCGACTCGGCCGCGCAGCGGGCCAACTGGGCCATTCGATAAGCGTGCCCCATTTACCTGGATTCAGTGCGGGCGGCCAGCAGTGCGGCGGTGCATCGGTGCTGGGCGGGCGTCCAACATGTCGAGCAAGTCGTTCGCCACGGGGAGCATGCGGTCGACCGGCGGGTCCGTGCGACTCGGCGCGGGCGCTGGCGCCGGCCACGAGCTCGTGCTCGACGCGCTCTACGAACGCAAGCGCGACAAGAAGACCGTGCGCGTGCTCACCGTCATCATATACGTCTTCTGCGTCTCGCTCGCCGCCATCATGCTCTCCCTCTACTACGTGTTCTTCTGGGAGCCCAAGGACGCGCAGTACGCGCAGCGCAAGGTGTCTCACACTGTAGACCAGACCAGCACTACACCAATGCCCACATGCTTAATGCCCCACACCGGTAGGTCACACTTCCGAAACGCTTCCTTTACCACTTTATCCTCTTTACAACTGTAATTACGACTTTACAGCATTAATTTCTATCCCAAAAAATACAATACCTACTAGCTTAACTAGTATCACTTACCTAATTACCGTAGTACCTTGACTAGATATCCTAGAGGGTTACTAAACATAATTACTTTAACAAGGGCAAACACTGCAAAACTACCAGTAGAACAATGTGTTAACTGCGCTTCGTGGCACACACAATACACTTCAGTTGCACCAAATGTGAGCCATATATTGTAAAATCGCATGTTTGTGTTATTGACTATATACAACGAAATTGTTAAAGACGTTAAAGTACGACTAACATATGGAACAGGAACCTTTCTTCAAGTACCTATCAAGTATATTTTCGTTTCCGGGTTAATATCTTCATTCATACAAGAACTTTCAATTTATACGGGCTGGTCGGCTATCTTTAGGCACTGTTCCGCACTTCCGCCTTTCCAGATGCTTCGCTGGCTCGAAAGGTTAAATGTATTCATTTCACAATTCCGAGATGAGACGTCTATAGGTACTTATGTATAGTAGAGGGGCGGGTGAACCCACTATTCTTTTCTATTGCCCCCACACCCACGCCCCCCCTGCCCCCGTTGGGCTACTTCTGCAAGCTTACAGAAATGAACGTCTAACCGAAAAAAACTAAGTGTAATTTTTGTGGCCGATAACTTTATGGATATCGGAATTTTATGGGCGCGAGTAAGTGCAGATCTATCAAGCACTATTTTAACGACAGAACGCGTAAAATTTACGAGACATTCATGAAACAGTGCTACGGACGCATAAAATATTCGTTAACGATTAACGACCCGTTCTTTAAACAAATATAAGATCTAAACGTCTAAACAAAGAAAACATTCATTTGACGGTAGGTGAACTGCCCAGTAAAATGTTCTTCAAAGAGACATATGTGTACCTACTAGGTAGGAGATTTGTTTTGGCACAACAAACGGACAGTGAACGTTAAAACAATGATGATGTCGATAAATTTACATGAATTTAAATACTTAAGTAATAAAAAATGGCAATCAACATTAATTGATTACTTAGAACCGATCCGATCATATTTAATACTTTCCGAGAACAGAAAGCATACACTATCGAAATACGTAAGTACCTACCAAGTTTATTTATACTTAAAATGTCTATAACTATTATAGCGTCAGTCAGGTGACAACCAAAACTCACTAATTAGGTACTAAAAAAATAATTAAACAAAAATCAACCTTAATATTTAATACTTATGGCTATGAACTTGTGATGGTAAAATTAGTGACTTTTGGTTGTCACCTGACATACATTCTATAATATTTGGGAATCAATTCTACATTGATCTTAGTTCAAAATTGTTCTAAATTATCCTATAAAAAAATCTACATTATGAGATTTTTTTTACAAATCATAGTTTACTTGAGATATTTTATTTTGTAGTTTACTTGTGGATATCGTTTTTTTTGTTTAGCTACAACAGCCTATATCTTATTTAGCAAATTGAATTTCTAATAGTGAGATAATCCACTAAAACATTTAGCACTGCGTGTCCAGCCGTGAAGTTGTACCTTCCGGCTCAGCTAACCCTCATTACGCCGCTGGGGCGAATTACGTAAGGGCCGGGGATACTTAGCCAAGCGCTTTATTTCTTCGTTTTCTTAAATTACGGGCGACGGCGGCGGCCGAGCGGAATACATAATGAAGATACTTAACAGACACGTACGGGGGGTAACAATCATGTCCGGATTGGAATAATCAAAGCTCCCTCAAATTTGCTGCCAAATAAGCAGAGGTATACAGTCAAATATAAATGTCAGATACAAAAATATCAAATATCAGACCTTAATAGGTATAATATTTTTAACATGTGTATACTTCACAACCAACCTGCATTGCTAGAAGTAGCGGTGGTTTATTCCCTGATCCCTATAAGACAGGTTTACCTAGTTTAGGGCTCAGGACACTATTCCTAGGCTGTCTAACAATAGAATACTTACTCCTAAAAATGTAATACCCTTCCACTATGTAATAAGCTGCATTTTTGATGCCTAAATAAATCATTTTTCATTTTCATTTTCAATATTACACGATGGCCCGAAAAAACGTTTACAATTTTTTTTTTGGATTATCTTCTTTCTTACTTAAACGTCTTTTACAAAATAGCATTACAAATAAAAACTAAAGTTATTTCGCCAATTCATGTACAGTCAACAAATTTAATTCCTAGGCCACTATAGAACCTCCTCGCTTTATTAACTACTAGATACATGAACATGACATACATCACTCAATATAAGCACTGTTCATTATGACATGGTTCAGGCCTAGGAATCAAATAGGTTGACTGGTACATACGAACAAGTAAGTGCGTAATGGACGCGAGAATGAAAGCAAAATGAAATTATTTTGATATCAAAATGTAAGTTTTAATTCGACAGTACTGACTGACATAGCTACTTACTAATAAATACATATGTACTTACAGTATTATTACGCATGAAAAAAATACGTTAAAGATGTTTCTCTATGTTTAGATAATGTCAATGAATCAAACTCAAACAAAATTACATAGTTTGAAACTTATAGAGGTAGGTGAAACACGTTACACAACTGGCGTTCCCGTCTGTTTGGTAAAAGTATTGATGATGTCCAGATAACTGGGTTATGCCCGATATTCAAAACAATGATCCATTCGATTTTATAAATATTTTAATAGTATATCATGATATACATGATATATGTAAGAGTGCTATGTTGGTCATTACACCCGAGGCGGTATTGTACCGAAATTGTATTGATCAATGCACACATGTTTCATACGAAGTTTTTCAACACACATGCGAGAAAAAACAGACTTGCAACTTTATTATTACACTCTTTCGGCTGCCGTGCGTTGATACTCGTAGCAAGCAACGCTAAAAATTTTAAATTAGATTTTTATCCATATTACGACTTGTTGTTTTATATACGGCCAAACGGCCAGTTGAAAAATGGTAATTAAAGGCTTGCTACTTGGTTTCAGAACTCTTAAAACTTGAAATGAATACTGTCCAACTTTGTTACTCTATTCTATTCGATTTACAGTGCGGCGTTTTAAAGTTTAAATATAGCAGTTGGTACAATAAGCAGCATTGAGCATTCGGCTATTTACTGCCGATTATGTTTATAACACATAAATCACCAACGAATCCGGCCGAATTACCGAGAATAGAGAAAAGCGCTGAATAGTTACGGCACCGAATGATTTTAAACTCGTATTGGCTATGGGGATGACTGCCTAGGCCACATTAATTAGTTGAGAGTTCACTTATGTCAAATAACATGGGTCTCACAAAAGTTCACATTTACGTTCAGTACAGTGTCGTCATATTAGGCCCCCCGCAAGTACATACGTAGGTACGAATTGCGGAAAATTTCCAAAAAGTTGGAAAAACTCCGGGCACTCACACGAAATAAAGAAAGGTTCTATTTTGGAAATGTAAAAGGTCTTAAAGGTAAAATTAATGGATTCATTTATCCCCTTAGACAACTTGTAAGACTTGTAAACAGAGAGACTGCAATTACTGCTTACTACGGTCATGTCCAATCAATAATCACGTACAGCATTGTATTTTGGGGCAACTCAACAAATTGGCTCCAAGTATTTCTTATGCAAAAGAGGTGCATACGTGCCATTGTCGGAATACAGACCTGGGAAAGCTGCGAACCCTTTTTTAAAGACCTTGGCATATTGACTGTTCCCTCTTTATACATACTGGAGTGCCTAATGTTTGTTAAAAAATATGACAGTCGATTTCCAAAAAAACCGCCTAACCCAGCACGTACCTTCCGACAAAGAGATACACTTTTACATCCACGTGCACACTGCGCACTTTTTAGAAAAAGCATTTTTTAGTATGGCTGTAATTTTTTTTAACAAACTACCAGAATCGGTACAAACTTTACCGATTAACAGATTTCGCAATACGTTGAAAACTTTATTGAAAACCAAGTGCTACTATGACATAAACGAATATTTAAATGATAGCGAACTTTTTTGATGCATGTAAGTAATTTATTATCTATAGAATATAGGCCTTAATTTGACATTTAACAATTAGAATTTTGACATTATTTGATTTATTTGATGAGCACGCAATATGTAAATAATAGTTGACTTTTATTTATTATTTTATTATTAAGATGATGACAATTAATTTGTAACTCATGAGTTACACCGCCACTCACGTTAAATATTTGTATGCCTCATACGACCAAAAGTGGAGCACTTAATTATATGTATGTAACACCTGTTTGTAACACTACCTGCTTTTCGACAAATAAATTAATTGAATTGAATTGAATTACTCCTAACTAAAATGTAAGAAACTTCCGACATTTTCCTATGTATTTCTACTGAACTTTAAGTCAGCACATGATCAACAGAGCAGTATCCACAATGCACTTCGCTCATTGATATCGTAGCAATGTGGAACCGTAGACGTATAAATATTTTTACGAGTATATTTATTTACCACTCATTGTTTTAGATCTAAGAAAAAACATACAGCTAGACAGAGTCGTACCGTAAGGAGTCCTTTTTACCTATTTAGTACGGAACCCTAAAAACACTCAACTTAGATCCCTACTTAGGTAAATCATTGCATATTAGCTGTAATACCTTTTCAAACAATACGTTGGATTACAAATCACCTACTCGTACATTAAGCTGATCCTCCCATCGAATTAGTCGAATTACTGATGTGTTTATAAATGGTTTATAAACTTCTCAATTGTGACAATTTTACATGTCTACTCACCAAAATGTTTAGTACGCATTTGTAAGCTTGTTTCTAACCCCCTTTAATTCCACCCTAATGTGCCTATAATTCGTAACAAATACATACGTAATCAAAGATCAGGCAGGCTTATAGTGGTGAGTGGCACACGTCGACAAGCATTGTGAATCGCAGCCGTGATGATTGATTGCAGACTGACGTAGTGACTTACGCGCCCACTCACGCCAGCAATATCAGAAGTCATGTAAAGTTCAAAGCTTAGAATACATAGTACACACTTTTCTGGACTTTTTCATAAAATGTTGTTGGTTGTTGGTGGACGTGTTCATACAGTAAGAGGACCTAGTGATTCTACTAGGAGAAAAAATTGTGTAACTGCGTGCGAGTCAAACTCTTGGAAAAACCAGCGCTACATAACGCTACGTAATCTCACAAACCTACATAACTATACAATACATAATACTTAATCCGAGAGATGCGTTGTGAATTGTGAGTTAGTTTACGCGGTTACTGGAGGCGTATTCTGATTGTAATAACCGGTAATTAATTTGATCTAGATTCGTTAATTTTGTAAATTCTTCAGATCAAATTCATAACTTGTTATTATAATCAGGATAGGCCTCCTGGATTGTCTAAGCCTTCGATCGATTCGACCATGCGTGTTAATAGTAAAAACGTAATAGTGTAGGTGTAGGTCAGCGGTTCTCAATCTTTTTTTTTTTTGACGGAACCCTTTTGGAAAGCGAAATACTTGATGGAACCCTACAATAAAACAATAGTTTTTAGAAGTGTATTTTTTTAATAATAAGCATAATAATAATGCTTATTTTATTATTTTAAATTATTCTAAATTCTTGCGGAAGCCCTGCAGGGGTGTCGCGGAACCCTAGGGTTCCGCGGAACACACTTTGAGAATGGCTGGTGTAGGTATAAAGTTTTCGTCGAGCTTCATCTGTAAGCGATTGCATTTAAAAAGAACTGCGTAACGACTGTAACGAGGTACGCCGTAGAGCTCGTAACGAAGTCGCGCAAAGAAAGAGTGCAGCTAAATCTTCTGCAAAAATTGACAGCGAGCGTAGTGACATATCAAGCGGGATCGCTCGACTTTGCATAATATATCTGTCGACAAGCTGGTCACTATCACGCGACATTTGTCGGCAGGGAAACTCGGTGAAGTCGAGTGATATACAGCGACCCGCTAGACAGCCACAAAGCGGGAAAACGCGTTATCGGCTACAAGTGTATATACCAATGAAAATTTGTAGGGTACCTGCTGCTGTAATTTGTACTAGAATAGAATTATATACTTAGGTACATACCCAAACAAATTTTATTAAAGAGTTAACGTAAACCGACCGGTTTGTATCTATAACCTCAAATCTATGTCGTGTTTAAATATTTACAAAAGTATATTTTTATTCTCAACTGTAACTGTAAATAATTGCGTCTGCATCTGCACTACATTTCCCGCGCCATAAAACCAACTCAGAGACAGTTAACACCACCGAATACCTACTTCGCTATTTAAAACAACTACGACTTCGCCACAACCAGTAGAACGCCGCCACCGACTACATTACTTGGTCCAAATATCGGGATTAGCTTATACTGGAAATCTTCCCCACAGTCGAGACGAAATGTTTAGAAATCAAATACAGGCAGTAATTTGTTCAGAAACATAAATCCAGTTTACCTGGAAAATGCGAACTCCACATGTTTCAAATCATACGCTAGGAAGTTACAATTCAATTAGTGAAGATGTGGCGAGTTGCACTAAGCAGTTCTCGTGCACGGATTAATTGTCGCCTGGAGGGAGGCTCGATAGTTCGACACTCGATTGAACTCGACACTAGACTCGATTTAAATGTAGATCGCGCTCGAAACCGACATGCTAGGATAGAATGTTGAAATGAAACTTTGATAGGCAGATTGTTGTAAATATTTTTTTATTGGATTCTAAAAACTTAAATCTTATTTTATTTAATATGTTCCATTTTCATGTAAGTGCTTAGGTACCTAAAGTGAACGACAAGTACACCTAATACATTTTAAACCGGATTAAAAAATATGAAGTAAATACCTATCTTCAAAATTATGCTAATAAGAAAATCGGTTTAATCTTCAAAGTTATTCAAATCCAAAAAACCACCTTCTGCGTCCTATAATTCGTCGATAGCTAAGCCAAAATGACTTATTACCATTACAAAGTGGTCGCCCTATATACCTAACCACTTTAAATCTCGGTAGGTAAACTCATTTCTCTGTAATTTACGAAGTCCGAGGAAAACAATTGAATTCAACAAAGTTTCCGCCTGGAGTTGTTCGGCCTTGTCTTGAGAATTATGTAAAGAGGGTTCTTTAAATTTCTGAAATTATATAAGCAGAGCCGGGTCATTTTAATTTTTATACGCAACATAAATTTACTTATGATAATTACAAATAACTAACGTTACGGAACATTTCAACCCCATTGTACAAATAAAGGTGATGAAGGTCTGCACCGTTTGTTCGGCATAATATCTTCAGAGTGATTTAGGTGAATGCGGAATCATCACTACCATCAGAGTGCGATAACGGAAAACCTTGGCAATAAAGCGAGCAAGATGCCGGTGCTGACTCTTACACTAGAGAATCACTGTCTCAAAATGCAGAAAGACGCATTTACAAATGATAATTGAACCCATATGGCATGCGTGAAGCTCCCAAAATAAAATACAACAATGATCTTATCCCTATAAGTTCGGCAAATGCAATTTAGCTAATGCAACACATTGTTCACAGGAAGAGGCGGTGGCGCAGTAGACGAAGCCTTGAACTCAACAGCAGTAACTCCATCAGCTGACATCGCGACGGAGACATCATCAGACCCTAGTTCCTCAGTGTCAAGCTCGGAGCCGCTCCTATCTACCGAATCCTTTAGTCTCTCGGAAAACAAGACGAGCGGCTTTCACGCTGACAACTCTAGCGTCACATGACAAACGAATTTAGACTAATAACAATCGAATGTAGTCTCATACCCTCAAATATTCATAGCGCCAAACGGTATAGTGATGGCGACAGACGAATCAAAACTACTAAAGAACTAGGTTGCAAAAACACGGGCCAACATTTTAATCCACCAACTGTTCTACAACTCAAGTTTAATAAGCTGATGAGTGTAAGAAGGTTGAAGATCGTGATAAAAAAAATACTAGTATGCAAGAGGTTCGGTGGTGCAACTATTGAGGTATTCATACCGAACAGGATGAACCAAAATTCTCAAAAAAAAATGCAGAGAGGCACATCCCGTGACTTCAAAATGTGCCTAAACCGTTAGGTACCTATAACTGCGACGCTTCATCAGTTCAACATTTAAAATGTATACCTGTCGCCTGAACTATTCCGTTCTTAACCCTTTTTGGGTAGTTACTCATAATATTTAAATTGTAAGTAATACAGGATTCTTGAATTAAAGGGTCGCCGTTACTTTGAAAACTTTTGACTCAGGGTCAAACTTGGTACTTCGCGTGCCTACCAAAATTTCTTTGACTCTTGTGTGGACCGGTCCATGCATTCTAGTGGAAGATTTGACCATCAGCACGTAACGATATTTTTATAGGCCATACAATCATGTAACAACAATGTAACTCAAGATAGGTTATAGGCGTTCCAAAATTGAAGCGACAAATTGCGAAGCGACTTGTGACAAATTGGACAAGTTGCCTTTAGTCGCGGCTGGACAAGCGATAAATGTGCACGTGTTAACGAGCTCCCGCACACCGAAAGAGAAAGAGACGACCTTATGTTTAACAACGAGTGTGACAAAGATGGATGGAATGAGAAAATTAATCAAAAATAACAGATTTCTTCGTAGGCACAGAAATAAATATGGAAGTATTTTATGTGCTCCTCTAGTATGGGTATAACCTATCTATGGTTATATAACATCATTGTGTAACAAAACAAGTAAAATATTATGAAAAAAATGTATCATCAGAATTTGACACTGGTTGAATACCTAAGTGGCAAAAATAAGCAATCGGTAAGATACTGAACTCATATAAATCAAGAATTATGCGGCAACTACTAATTTGATCGCTGCATGCAAACAATGCCGGATGCCTGGCAACCTTAGCTTTGCATGTGGAGGCTATTAGGTTAACGTAGTAGTACCTACCTACGAGTATAATTGGGGCATTATTCAAAGTAACGGCGATTTCTGAATAGTCACTGGCGCCAATCACATCTAAAGGCTGATAACAAACACCAATATTAAACGACGGATTACTAGTGATATTCATTTATAATTTCTTAGATGCCTAATTAGCATAAGACGAAGGTTATTTCTTCAGATATTTACTAGAGTAATTTATACTTAGTGTTAAGTGTTAACAAATATGTCTAGAGATTTATTTACTCATAAATCACATATTTACTTATTACATTATCGGTGTTAGACCAAGTTGCTGATCTCATTTACTTTGCGTGTATCGTCTGACATATCCTCACAGTAGCTGCTATATACCTACTAGTATAGAATAAGATCACGTCTTACTATTTCCAAGTTTCTGTAGTGCCTGTAGAAATAAGTATCGTAAGTTCACGAAACGTGTCCATGTATTCAATACGTCCATCAATTTCCTGTATAATGTTAATGAACAAGAGCAATAAAGTAAAATTTAATAATCGAAAGCCGAATGCCTTATGTTACATCAAGAGTAAACCGCCCGCTTGGTGCTAAGCGGATACGGTAGCCTATGGCTACTAGAAACTGACGTGGTATGTTATCACACTTAGTATTGCCTTCCTTTTTTCTGACGATTCGTTGTATCGATAGCAAAAAATATAACAAAGCCTGCGTTCAGGCGACATTAAACACGTTTTTATTTATCTTGAGTGTACGCCAACCTTTGTTTAATTGCATATTTCATTCACAAGTTCTGTAATTTATAAGTACAACTAGTACAAGCCGTGTTGTAGTAGAGAACTTATTGTATAATATATTTTTAAATAATATTGAAACTTTGTTTATTTTACTCCAAACTCCAACTACCAGCCAGACCATATGATAAGAGTAGGTACCGCAGCACATCCGGGGTTATTATTTTGGACAAAAACTAATAGATTCATTTGAACAAGATTATTATATTTTCTATTTTCACATATAAATAATTATTTTTATTTATTTATACAAAATAGTCGTTTGGAGAAAAAATATGACTTTTTTATTACAATAAAGGAAACTCCTACCTTATTTAAATGCACCAGCCGGAAGTCGTCTACGCCATGTGCTAAGTCCATAGCGCGCAACACAGGACCAAAAATGTATAAATCTTTAAAAAAACTATACCTTGAAAAGTTCATTATACCTTACTATAGTCATTCGTCAGTGAACATGTGTACTGGCTTGGCTGATGCAACTTTTAGGCGAAAACCTGAACATAAAATATCTCTTGCCTTCAGGCAAGACATCCGTAATGATCTTCTCAGCACTGTCGCCAAGGTTAAACCTTTAAAAATGAACCTTAAATCCATAAAAGTAAAACATAAAATCACTCGCCGGTGATGTACATGTGCACGGGCTTGTCCGAGCGCAGGATGGCCGCGACGCGCGCGGCGCCCGCGACGGAGGCGGCGCGCGCTGCGTCGTACTTGCACATTAGGGTTGTCACGGACATGTTGAACTCGCTGCCGCCGTATTTGTTTTGGTTCGATTCCTGCAACAAAATAAGAACGAATGGTGAATGGTGGCTAAGAGACAAATGTGTTGATACTACCGGATCAATGCAAATTTTAGGAAACCAAACCATCACAACAAACTTCGTACAATCAGTCGCCGTTGTGGCAATGACATGAACATGGTCCAGTCTAATTTCACCTAAAAACTAGGACCGCCATTTGATACAATCAGTACTATTTAGTAGAGATGCCACGAATATTCGGCACAACTATTCGGTATTCGGCCTATTCGCCCATTTTGCCGAATATTCGGTATTAGGCCGAATGTTGCCTACTATTCGGCCGAATACCGAATATCTGTTGCACCGACCTAAAAAGAAAAATTAGTAAAATTACACAATAAAAATAACCGCAAACCACTATATTTAATTTTAACACGTTTTCTTGGAAAGTTGTTAAATACGAAGACCCTGTTATTGAGAATTTGTTGATTACAAATAATTTTATTTCTATCATGGCTCTGATTTGATTGACTCTAACTACATTCACTAGTTCTGAGTGAACAAAAGTTAAACCAAAGCAAACGTTGTGCTTTGCTGGCGAACAATTTTCATAATTAACGTGACTCAAAATGTTCGCATGTTATGCCGAATATTCGGTATTCGGCCAAAACCACTATTCGGGGC
The DNA here is from genome assembly GCF_948474715.1 of Cydia amplana. Classification (NCBI taxonomy): domain Eukaryota; kingdom Metazoa; phylum Arthropoda; class Insecta; order Lepidoptera; family Tortricidae; genus Cydia; species Cydia amplana. The sequence goes on from NC_086085.1 coordinate 9,451,043, forward strand.
ATCTCTACTATTTAGAATGAATATGGATTAGCAGCTAAATGAATGTATGTATAACTAGCTTCTGCCCGCCACTTCGTCTGCATTGTATGATGATGATTTTCATGATAAAAACTGGCCTATGTCCTTCCCCCAGACTTAAACTATTTCTATACCTACTGTACCAAATTTTATCTAAACCAAAGAAAGAAAAGAAAGAAAGAAAATACATTTATTTAAATCAGCGGTTTAACCTTGAAGAGGTAACATACAGATAGACAGACAGACAGAGTTACTTTCACATTTATCATGTTAGTATGCAATGTATGCAGTCATGTATTCAAACTTAGAACGAAAGAAAATAAGTACCTGCATAAGATTACACATCTCCGAATAGAAATGCGGATACGTCGGCGGTTGGTAGAATATGATGTGCCGGATGCCTTTTATCCTGAACCGCCTGAAGAAGTGCACCCTCTCCGAGTACAACAGGAAGTGCGCTTCTGTGTGGAAGAACATATCGCGGGCTCGAGCGATTTTACCATCCTAAAACAAATATGTAGTAAATATGTAGTGTGTGTGTGTGTGTAATTAAACTACTATCTCAATCAGGGATGTTGCGGATGATTACTTCCGCGGATGCAGATTTTTAAAGGTTCACATCCGCGGATGCGGATGTCAAGATAGGTACATAAAAAACGTCAAATATTACATTTTAGTAATTTTTATTTCAAAAAACCGGCCAAATGCGAGTCGGACTCGCGTTCCAAGGGTTCCGTAGGTACATTAAGTCCTACTCACGCTTGACTGCTAATTTCTAATAGGTTTTTTTGGCTAATGACTAAATTACCTAGCAGTCTAGCACTTACGCCGAAGCTAAGACGTCGTGTACCGACCTGTTCCACATCCGCATCCGCATTAAATCCGTATCGATTTTATGCGGATGCGGATGCAGATGCGGATGTTGAAAATAATGCGGAAGTTCCGCGGTTGCGGATGCGGATGCGGATATTCGCAACATCCCTGATCTCAATCATCCACGCACAAATCTTCAATTGTCAGCATGTCACTATAAGTAAGTACCTATTGGTTCCTAAATGCCGAATCAAGTATGCGTACCAATAACACGTACAATAACGTAATTAATAACAGAAAAGTAATTTTATGATTGGTCCTTCGAACCAGATAACCACAACACTGCAAACTATCCTTTATCGATTTTGAGGCCATATTCCTTATCCAAGTTCTGTGTATACGCACAAAGTAAACTTACCTTAGAGTATTCGCAAATCTGCACGAATCCTATATCTTCCTTTTTAAAGTAGTTACGTATCCGCACGTAGTCGAAGTAACTGGGCACATAGATGAGCGTGTGGCCCATGAGAGGGTCCCGCTGCTTCGGCAGGACTTCTTTCACGAAGTACTCGAACCTGGCGTCTACCGCGGCCAGCGGAGTACTTGCATTAAACCTACAATAGTAATTTATGTGAATATCCCTCGTAATGCCACGACGCCTATCGTGCGGGTGATAATAGGCTGTAGTCGCACGCGTCATTTGACGTATTTGGCGGTCTAAGTGTAAGGTCTGAGTGGACGCTCGAGTTGGCGTGCAGCGGGGCGGGGCGTGCGGCGTGCATGTTAAACAAATGCAAACATATAGGAGCGGCCTTAGTGCACGCTGCTCAAATTACTCCTGACCCCGACGCTACGCTGCACGCCCCGCCGAACGCTCCGCTTCGAGCGTTCTCTCAGGCCTTACACTAAGGGTTGAACCACTGGTTGAACCATATGAACTTTAATTTTACGTTAATCTAACCTCCTAAGGCCCAAGGTCCTACCTATAGTACTTCTTCAGTTCGATGAAATTGAAACCGTATTCAATTGGAACAGCGTTTTCCTTTGTTTTGTTAAATTTTCAAATAAATAAAAATCAACTCTATTCCCTGCACTCTAGGTTCAAATTTTGGTTTTTGCATTTGTATGGCTGGGCCTTAGGCGGCTAAAACTGTTTTAGATTATATTTAGGTTGCGCGATAGGATAAGTTGGATAATTGGGAAGAAAACACCAGATTGAAATGGGACTGGGCTGACCATGTCTGCCGGATGCACGTAGACAGATAGGCCAAAATGGCCATCGTAGCAGAGGCAAGCCGAGAAGAGGAAGGCTCTACTATTTAGCGTTACCACGGAATAGGCGAATTTCTCGGCCCAAAGACAAGAGAGAAGTAGAAAAGGAGAGAAGCCTTAGCCCAGGCTGCTCATGAGTGGAAGATTAACAGAATAAATTAAAAAAAAAACATTGTGCGAAATGGCAAGTGCACTATGTCTCAATTGAGCAGCTACCTGACCTACTAGACTACTACAACGATATACTAAAATTAAATTTGTTTATGATGTTCATATTACTCCACGAGCAATAAAACGGCATAGCATCGTCATGTCAGCTTCCGTGTTTATTCGGACTGAAATAAATACATTCCTATAAATAGTCTCCATAAATACCTATGAAAGATCTGCGGCATTTGCAATAAAACTTGCTGCATGCTCCCGTCGTCGCACGGGCTCGCGACCACCGCCTTGCCGGCGTAGTTCCGGCACTTATGGTTGAGAATAGACTTTATCTCCGGCAACGCCACCGAGCTGAAGATCAACGTTTGCCTGGAAAGATAATGTAAATCAAACACCACAGACATATACCTACACAGACAAGACATCCTCTAGACTGAGCATAGTAACGCTACCCCCTCTGCCACTCATACGGTAGTTTTACTCCATCTTCGAGTCAATCCCGTGCCGTGATTGGTCCGTGTCTTTGAACGGACCAATCACGGCACGGGATTCGCTCACCTCGTCCCCCCGCACCCCCGTATTTTTGGCAGCATCGGTTTCATGAAATAATTGCTCTAAACTCAGTCTAGAGGATTCCTAGTCTATGTATACCTACCTACGTAGATCACACAACATACGTTGACGGACATCCTTTACTTGTCAAATATTTCGTATATTGGATGAATAGAAATAAATCCAAATAACTTTATCTGACTGATTTTCAACGTTAATTGGTGTCGGAAATTAACACAATAAGTGCCAGTTGCACCATCCGTACTTGACAGACTGATCAACGTCAGCCGGCGCGCGGTCGCGGTTTACTATGAAAGTTTCCATACAATAAAATTTAGCGAACTCTTTAACGATGGCAACAGTGTGGTGCAACCGACCCTGAGCATTAAAAGTCATTTTTAACTAAATCTTAAGTATGTTTTCATTTCAGGACTTTTCGTTTAACCTAGTAAAGTCGTACGACTGTCGTGGTATAGTTGTAGAACTGTCTATAAAAATATATGCCTACGTGAACTCGCGCCTGACGCGTATCAAATAAACATAAATCTTATAAACAAGATATTTTCGGTACAGTATGTAATGCATAAATCAGGCAAGCACTTAATACCGACCGCTTTCCAGTGCAGTATAAATAGATCGCGCTTACCATTTAGATACGCTGTTTATTCCTATAATAAGTAATATATCTTTTATCAGAGCGCATTCAAAACGAATAAGGGCCGGTCGTCGGTCGTAGGACGTTAACAGAAATAAGGTTAGCCCAGCGATAATCACGACACGTTTTGGTCACGTCTGTACGAACGACTAAAAACTAGCATCGGTATGAAATAATGTTTTGTGACAGTTTACTAGGACAATTATTTTCGTGAACTATATACACTTAAAAGCCCCAAGTAACGTCTTCTTCTCTTCTTTTTAGCCCTTTTCAATGTTTAAGATGTAGGCCTCCTTCAATTTTTGCCATTCTGTTCTATTTTGTGCTCTTTGCACCCTATTTGATCCAGCCGTTCTTTTGATGTCGTCATTTCTGCGGTTCCCCAAGATTGCTGCACATACTCGTATAGTACGAGTAACGTAAGAATTGAATTTTGACAATTATAAATTGACCCTTGACCCTTATATATATGAAGCTAAGACCTACCGTTTAACTGCTAGTTTTGCCTTAGCTTCATTCATGCACACCTATATAAGGATCAATTCATAATGTCTAATATCAATTCTTACGTTACTCCGAATATAACTAACCTATGTATATTGCACCTACACCTACAATACTTTAGTTAGACGATCCAAACCTATAATAAATAGAGCACGATCTGACTCTACAAAAATCATAATCCGCATCAGATCCAGTGGATGGTAACATCCACATCTGTCTAATCCAGGATCAAGACTTCTATATTGAAGCTAAAAGCGGTGAATTTGGAAATTAACCTGTAGTATTTAGACCATCCATTATCATCCTATCCCCCATCCTACCCCATCGGTTCCTAGAAAAATCAGTATCACGCGTCTTCTGCGGCTGTAAATGGAAGTGGTCCAGGCAGTGCAGTAGATGGCCCCAGTTCTGCATTAGGAACACATCTGTGTGGTCCAGAATAAAGAGTTCTATTGAAACTAGGAAGTATGAGTTTGATTGCTTATGTGAAAACTAACCTGTAATATTTAGACCATACATTGATAGCCCACGATCGGACCCTAGAGAAATCAGTATCACGCGTCTTCTGCGGCTGTAAATGGAAGTGGTCCAGGCAGTGCAGTAGATGGTCCCAGTTCTGCATTAGGAACATATCTGTCTGGTCCAAGATAAGGAGTTCTGTTGAAACTAGGAAGTATGAGTTTGGTTGCTTATGTGAAACTAACCTGTAATATTTAGACCAGCCATTGATAGCCCACGATCGGACCCTAGAAAAATCAGTATCACGCGTCTTCTGCGGCTGTAAATGGAAGTGGTCCAGGCAGTGCAGTAGATGGTCCCAGTTCTGCATTAGGAACACATCTGTGTGGTCCAGAATAAAGTGTTCCAATAAAACTAGGAAGTATGAGTTTGATTGCTTATGTGAAAACTAACCTGTAATGGCTGTAATATTTAGACCAGCCATTGATAGCCCACGATCGGACCCTAGAAAAATCAGTATCACGCGTCTTCTGCGGCTGTAAATGGAAGTGGTCCAGGCAGTGCAGTAGATGGTCCCAGTTCTGCATCAGGAACACATCTGTGTAGTCCAGGATAAGGAGTTCTATTGAAACTAGGAAGTATGACTTTGGTTGCTTATGTGAAACTAACCTGTAATATTTAGACCAGCCATTAATAGCCCACGATCGGACCCTAGAGAAATCAGTATCACGCGTCTTCTGCGGCTGTAAATGGAAGTGGTCCAGGCAGTGCAGTAGATGGTCCCAGTTCTGCATCAGGAACACATCTGTGTAGTCCAGGATAAGGAGTTCTATTGAAACTAGGAAGTATGACTTTGGTTGCTTATGTGAAACTAACCTGTAATATTTAGACCAGCCATTAATAGCCCACGATCGGACCCTAGAGAAATCAGTATCACGCGTCTTCTGCGGCTGTAAATGGAAGTGGTCCAGGCAGTGCAGTAGATGGCCCCAGTTCTGCATTAGGAACATATCTGTCTGCTCCAAGATAAGGAGTTCTGTTGAAACTAGGAAGTATGAGTTTGGTTGCTTATGTGAAACTAACCTGTAATATTTAGACCAGCCATTGATAGCCCATGATCGGACCCTAGAGAAATCAGTATCACGCGTCTTCTGCGGCTGTAAATGGAAGTGGTCCAGGCAGTGCAGTAGATGGTCCCAGTTCTGCATCAGGAACACATCTGTGTAGTCCAGGATAAGGAGTTCTATTGAAACTAGGAAGTATGACTTTGGTTGCTTATGTGAAACTAACCTGTAATATTTAGACCAGCCATTAATAGCCCACGATCGGACCCTAGAGAAATCAGTATCACGCGTCTTCTGCGGCTGTAAATGGAAGTGGTCCAGGCAGTGCAGTAGATGGTCCCAGTTCTGCATCAGGAACACATCTGTGTAGTCCAGGATAAGGAGTTCTATTGAAACTAGGAAGTATGACTTTGGTTGCTTATGTGAAACTAACCTGTAATATTTAGACCAGCCATTAATAGCCCACGATCGGACCCTAGAAAAATCAGTATCACGCGTCTTCTGCGGCTGTAAATGGAAGTGGTCCAGGCAGTGCAGAAGATGGTCCCAGTTCTGCATTAGGAACACATCTGTCTGGTCCATGATCAGGACTTCTATTGAGGCCAGGAAGTCGTAGTCGCGATCCTCTTCGCCCTCCGCGCCGACAATCATGCGCAGACCGAGGGGAGAAGCCACTATGATGTCTGATGAGTAGAAGTCTGTGTACAACTGTAACAAGACGTTAATAATAAGTGCCGGCCGCACGGTTATTGATCATCACACAAGACAACAATGAAAAATATAGATTTCTTGTATGAAGGGAAGGGCCCCCAGCAATATTTAATTTATACTCTGGCACAGCAACCTTGTGCCGCATTTGGCACCATCATCACCTTAAGACAATATAAAAGAAACATTGCCGGAAAATATATATTAGGCTAATACAACTTACCTTCAATGTTTTCTTAGTTAAAGTCATAGCTAATCTAAAAGTGTCATCAGTATTCCCACTGAACATCAGTTCATAATCCTCCGGTTTAGGGTTCTTCTGTGGCATGGCGAGCTCGCCACCGGTGAACTCCTCCTCAAACCGGTTCTTGTTGACCACCTGGCCCGCTTCCTTGGGCACTAGGATGTCCATTATGGTCTTGACTACTTTGTATGCTGCACTTTTGAATGGAACTAGTATCAGTACCTTGAAAATAGAGTAAGCAGTATAACTAGATTTGTGCATATGGTAAATTCTTGGTAAATTGCTGAAAGTACTATTTTCAAATGAATTCTCAATAAGATGGCTCATAGAAATGGATAGTTGAATAAGAAAAATTATGTCAGTGGCACTGACTACAAATATTATTGACCTTCACTGATTACGAACCATGCAAGATTATAGTGTAATGAAGCATGAAATATGCAACTTGAAAATTTGGGCAATAATAGGAAAGTGAATAGGCATCATAAAACAGTGCATCACTAAAAAGTTAGAGTTTTATACAAAATTAATTACCTTTGGTCTGACTAAGCCTTGGTCTCTATATTCCTCAGAAGGGTCAGTCTTTTTACTAAGCTTGGAATTATGATGAAGAATCTTAGTTCTTGTCTTCAACATATGGTTGACCACATGCAAACAATATGTAAAGCGAATTTCTTCAGCATTAGTAAAAGTCCTCTCTGGGTAGTAAAGATCTTGATAGTTGTTCATTAAACCAAATAGTTCCCTCTGCAGAGGAGTGAACACTTCAGTGAGCTCCAAATCATTCTTGATTAAATTAGTTTTGTTTGCAGACACAATGTTACCATGTATTTGGGATTTTATGAACATCTGTTTAAAATCTGTGCTCGCTATTTCTGGAACAGTGCCTGTTGGCGCTGAAGGTTTTTCTTCAAGTAAAGAAATTTTAGGTTTTACTTTGGCTTTCAACTTAACAGGTTTGGGTATGGTTACAGATATGTTACCAAGAATTGGCCATGTTTTCTCAACTTGGTCCAAATTCTCTGGAGATGGATTTGAGAGACTGACTAGGAGATCTTCCCCAAGTTCATATTGTAGGTGCTTGATAAACGGATCATTGGAAGAGTCCTGTTCCTCATTTTCAGCTTTGTGTGAAGATTTTACCTGCAATAAAAAAGTATTTTAAATTTATTTTTAAATTTAACCCGTCTGCCAGATTTGATAATAGGAAAAAATTACCTTGACATTTAAAACAATAGATTTAAATTCCCACGCACGGCACACACGGATCCGTGTCTAAAGCATACGAGGGGTTAAACATATATTAAAATTATTTAGTGTCCTAAATAGTTTTATTATGTAGTATCTTACTTTTATCTCTAAGTCACTGCCCTGCTCTTCTTCTTCCTGCAAATCTTCTGAATCCTGTTCACTGTCATCACCACCACCATTATCGTCTCCATTCTCACTTGCTATGACTTCCTGTTTGCTGTCCACATCTCCCTGTTCACTGGCCATGTCTTCATCGCCACTCTCATGTTCCGGTTCCTGTTCACTATCACTTTCATCACTATCTATTACAACTTTTTGTTTTTTTGGCTGACTGAAACAGGAAACTAGCATTCCATAAGGATCTTCTTCTTCCTCGCTCTCCGAGTATGCCGCCTGCTGCTGTTTTAGCTTCCGTTCCAGTTGCTCCTTCTTCAAGTTCTCTTCTTCAACCTTTTGCTTATTTTTGTATCGGTTAAATATAGCCTTTTTGTTAACAACCTCAATTTTTTTCTCTTTCTTCTTTTTGAAATGACTTGTGTGTTGCTTCTTATTGCTTTTATGAAACTTACCTCCTTTTCCTCGACCCATTTTGAATTAAACAATTGGAAGAGATAAAATAGGTAGTTTAAATTCAAAGAAAAAGCAATGTTTTGGTAGATGTTTGGTAGAGATACCAACGAAAACGTGCGTTTGACACATTGACATTTACGTTTCATTTTAGTCATAGATGGTCATATATACTTGGTCAAACAGATCATGTCATTAGAAAGAGGCGGCAAATTTGAAAAATGTAGGCGCGAAGGGATATCGTCCCATAGAAAATCTGAATTTCGCGCCTTTTTCTACTGACAAGATTTGGTTGACCATTTATAGATGGTCCGTGCATTTGAAATTATAAACAGGGTTGACAACATGATAATCTTAATTTTTTTGCTTTCTATCGATAAATCGATTAACCGATTTCTATCGATAACACACTATCGCACCGCACCGCGACCTTGGTGCGTCGCACCCATAAATGAGAGCGAGAAAGAGATCTGTTTCTCGCTCTCACTTATGGGTGCCGCAACCAGTTCGCGGTGCGGTAGTGTGTTACAGCTTTAAGCCCCCTCCAGACTATGTGCGTGAATCGCGGCGCGAAGCCGCGAACGCGAGTGTGAAGGGAGCTATAGAGCTTGCACATTCGACAAAATTTTAAGTGACTAGATACAATGAGTCGGTTTTATCTGTAACTCAAACGCATTTTCGCGTTACTACTGTCACATCGTTTGTCAAAATGACATTTGTAACTAAAAGAAAGAAAGACTTCGTTTTGCTTGCATGTAAAATAGGAGTAGCCGTTTTGAAAGATTAGTCACAAAGCAACGAAATGCTTCCTGGTTGTGGGTCAAGAATTTGGCTTCAAGGAATGTATTGCCGCCGGCATGTTATTGAAATTTGAACTTATTTGTATGGTACACAATGAACCGTGCTAATAACATCGCTCAGAGCTCCCAACTACACATAACTTCGGATAATGGTGTTCCTAATAGCACTCCAATGAGAATCGCTACTAGAGCTGCACCTGCTCCACCTGCACCCACCCATCAAAATGGACGTGAAACTGACGACTTGCAAGATCTTAAAGGGAAAGTCGAATCCAGATTGCTGTCTATGTGGAACAACGTTAAGTTCGGTTGGACTGTGAAATTGAAGACTAGTTTTTCAAAAGAATCACCAGTATGGCTTTTAGGGCGGTGCTATCATCGAAAGTTAAGCCCGACCGGTTCCTTGGAGTCCTCTACAGAGATCGGTATGGAAGCCACAGCACTTCAACCCATGGAACAAATTTATGGTGAAGGAATTGAAGGATTCAAGTCTGATTTTGTAAGTAAAATATGGATGACCTACCGAAGAGAGTTTCCTACAATGTCAGGTTCTTCATTCACCACAGACTGTGGGTGGGGCTGCATGTTGAGGAGTGGACAAATGTTACTAGCACAAGCACTAGTGTGCCATTTCCTTGGAAGAACTTGGCGCTGGACTCCTGAAAAGCCTATTCAAAATGCAAGAGAATTTCAAGAAGACTGCCTTCATCGAATGATAATAAAATGGTTTGGAGATAAGTCATCAGTGAACAGTCCCCTCTCCATCCACCAGATGGTAAAGTTAGGGGAAAACTTGGGCAAAAAACCTGGAGATTGGTATGGACCAGCTTCTGTTGCCCACTGCTTGCAGGCCGTGCTAAATGCTGCTTCTAAAGAAAATTATGAATTTGATTCCTTAGAAGTTTATGTTGCTCAAGACTCTACTGTGTATATCAAAGATATACAAGATTTATGTAAGCTACCCAGTGGAAGCTGGAAGTCCCTGATACTACTGGTGCCTGTCAAGTTAGGCACTGATAAGTTGAATCCTATTTATGGGCCCTGCCTGACTTCTCTCTTAACCCTGGACTTTTGTATTGGGATTATTGGTGGGCGGCCTAAGCATTCACTTTACTTTGTTGGCTATCAAGATGATAGATTAATACATTTAGATCCACATTACTGTCAAGAGATGGTTGATGTTTGGCAGCCCAACTTTGCCATGCAGTCCTTCCACTGCCATTCTCCAAGAAAGATGCCTATTAGTAAAATGGATCCCTCATGCTGTATTGGATTTTACCTTGCTACTGAGCACGACTTTGAGACATATATAAACATAATCAAGTCTTTTCTCATCCCTCAGGGAGTATCATCAAACAATGAATACCCAATATTTTCAATACACCCTGGCTCCCGTAGTTCAGTCATGAACCCCCCAAACATAAGATACTCAATTTATGAATCAGAGCAGAACTGGGTGACTCCCAGCATCAATGACAGTGATACAGACATCGAGTCGGAGGAATTTGTTTTAGTTTAGTTTACTTATATTAGTTATACCAAATATTATGATTGCAATTATTGTGTATATCAGTTATTTTAAAGTAGATCATTTTATTGGGTACTGCATTATCTGTAAGGTTTTTTTAGTTAATTTATTGATGTTATTAATTATTATGTTTATTGTAATGAAGATCTCTGTGTGCTGTAATATATGTTCATGCTCACTTGAGTGTATATAACATGATTAGTGATACACAAGGTCGACACACATGCGCTTATCATAGGAACATTTCTGGTAAATAACAGAATGTATGTACTTAAAACTTTCGTATCATAATATTATTATTCATTTCCACTAAGGCTCATGCATTTCAAGGTCTAGTTACCTGCTAGTTTTTTAATAACTTATATTGCTAAAAAGTATTAGGTTTTATTTTATACAAATCAATATAAAACTAGGATGAGTATAAAATCTTGAAATAGAGGCTGCTATGCAATATACAAGTAAAACTGGTAATGTTAAATGAATAACCATTTATCAGTCTGGATATTGCATTGTCAAACAGTATCCAAATGTAATACAAAAGAGTAAAAAATTTAAAAGCTTCATTTTTTCCTATTAAAAATGTTAGACTTCAACTAGTTTGTTCAGCTGGGCTGTAAAGTGGATATCATGGTTTACCATTACCAACTCATTAGCTATAAATCCAATATAAAACATGTAATATTTTGACAACAAAACAAATATAACAGTTGCGAAGATGTTTATTGTTTTTAATACAAATAAAACTGCTGCACTTTACATTTATCTACACACGTTATAAAAATACATTCCACCATTTTTACAATTTACCCATGGATCTTGAGCTAGGTACAGTCGGCCAAAAATGTGGTCTACCACCCTACGGTTGAGGTTCGTTTGAACGTCGTGAGACAACAAAGTCGATTTCCCCTTGCAATAATATTATGTCAGTGACAATTGTGAACCTTAGCGATCGTTAGATCTCGCAGAAACTTGTCAAAATCTGGTAGACCACTTTCTTGGCCCACGGTACCGTACCGTCACATACTTCAGTAAAATTAACACGTACTCGTATCAGGAATTATTATTTAATAAACATTTGTTAAGGGCCACCGAACTTTTTTTAAGAAACGGTTGAATTACTTAAGTACCAGAATATCAAAAGTCACATCAATTACGTGTCAAAATTGTTTCTTATACTTATGGATTAAAGTCGGGTTTTCCACGCCACAAGATATGTTAAGTAACTGTCAGCTTTCTAGTTATTTACAAAACGACATTTAGGTAATTTAGCGCGTTGTATTGTATATATTACCCTGGATCTTTTAACCTTTATCGTCTTCGGCCCCCTTGGTCAAAAATACGTTTTTGTTCCGCCTTCTTTTTTTTAACCTGCACGTTTTTTATTCCTTCGTTAGAGGAAAACCTAAAAACTCGATGTCATAGGTACTCTGGTAGGTTTGAGTTTGACTACCTAACCTACATTCTTATTAAATTAGACAAACTTATAAATCTTATTATATAGATACAAGACCATTAAAAGGTCCGTAAAGAGTTTAGAATGTGATGTAATTTTGTACAGTACCATTGCAATATCAGTTTCATCCTTCTAATTTTATTAATGTATTAGAAACCGGATTCAAGTACCAATGTTAAATTTCTCAACACAACGTGTTGGTCGCTGGTCGCCATTGATGATGATGTTGCGACATATATGTGTATTTTTATTCAGATTCACTGCTTAATTCATAGGAGTGATAAAAAAAGGGTACTTAAAGGCTTTAAGCAACGTAAGTATATCACACCACGCCACTATATTATACTCTATAAAAATAGACTGAAGAATATGAAGATTATCTACTAACTTGAATGCAAGCTTAATAGGAATATGGGTTCCCACACATTAACAGCATATCTAATTAGGAATGGACAAAAGGTATTACGGTTGCACACTTTACTCTTAATGTCTTTAACAAGAAGATTCTAACCGGGCTCATAACCACATTTTAACTTATGCCAATCCAATTGCCAAACCAATTGGCCTATACCTAAAGTGCACAGCACAATCGTCTTATATGCTATCTTGACGATACTTACGAATATGTTGAAGCAATCAAGTTGATTGCGTAATTTATCGGTAGGCACATATTTACTTATATAATATATGTATGTAAATAGAATCACGCATAGTTAATTGAAGAGAAAATTTGTACTTAATATACCCGCGAAAATAAAAATACCTAATCGCGACCGTCATTCCGTTATAGTTCGTATATACCTCATAATATGTTGGAATGATCTATTGGGATTGGAATTCTTTAATTGGCGGTTAAAATAGCACTCTCCATGTCATAAAGAGAAGCAAAGTAGAATTTATCCAACCCAAAATGGCATCCCAAAGAAATAAATATTATATACAATGTAATGTATGTATATTATATACAAGGCATGAATGACCTAAGAGCGTTTTACGATCCAGTTTCTACTTCGACGTTCGATTGCAGGATGCAATATTGTATGGATTACAGTCGGAAACGTTGTTTTTTGTTCTGGAGTTTACGTTTTTGGTCTATTCACACTTTATTTTATTCTTTCAATAAAATACACGCCATAATCCGGATCCACTCAGAGCGAACATACGCGCGAGGCAATCTCCTCGCGCACAAAACAGCCAGTGTCTTATTGCCTCGCGCGCGCCGCCTCGGCCGAGGCACGCCTACACTGGCCCGACTATACCTGCGCGGTAAATTTAGTGTAGCTACTGCCAAATAAGCTCTTCAGGTTTGGTTAAGAAAAATGTTGTGATATTACATAACTTATTTCCAATTTCCAGAAGGTAAGTAACTTGATTTCTTAACAAAATCCGGTTCGAAGGACCATATCTGCCTACAATTACATCGGTACATCCATAACTTTGTCAAGTTCAATGCCTGGATGAGGATATGAAAAGATACATTTTTACCAAAAACAAATGTCAGCTCCAGGGACCAGTTGATAAATCTTTAGGTATATAATATCCGGTTCGAAGGACCAGTTGTTTTTTCTAGTAGTAACTAGTATGCATTTTTGAGCAGAAATCGAAGTGTTACTAGTTCAATTCTTTAAGATAGAAAAGTTACTAGCGTCCTATTATTTACTTATTTATTTTTACTATTTGTTATTAAGCACGCATCACACGTGATCGTGCAGAGCAGTGCGTCATCAGTGCTAAATAGTTGAAGATCTAAAACAAGCTAGTTTTTCCTGAAATCCTTGACCGGTGGCGGATGCCTGATGAAGTAGTGCACGGCGTTGTAGACGAGGTGCGGCGCCACGTTGTGCAGGGGGTGCACGCGGTTGAGCTCGTTGCGCGGGGAGCCCACCACGAACGGGTCGCCGGCGCCCGTGCCGTGCTGCGCGATCGACAGCCCTGACAGCGTGTAGCACGTGTGGTAGATGTCGCGCGCTCTGAAACAGAATTACACGCTGACACCATCTCACGTTTTGACAAATATCAGGGCAAATTGCACATTTAAGTATACCACCGTTGATACGGTCACCCCTGAGTGAGGGCAATAAAATCATCATCATTATCATTACAGCCTTCTGAGTAGTTCTGAGTATAGACCTCTTGAGATACGGACCTGATCCTGAGATAATCTCATCCACAAATAGATTATTACAGAGTATCAAATTCAGACGCGAAGATACATACATAATAACATATGTCAGTATGATAGCATAAGTACCTACTGTGATTAACTAAAGTATAGTGCTTCAGTCAGTGGCTTAATGTTGGGTTCGAATTCAGTGTTTATTTCATTTACTTACTCTGTTATGACTGACTAAGCCAGTATTTAACACATCCGCCAACATACTATATTTGCACAAACAATTCAGCTGTCGTGCCATCAACCTAGTATATGACTAGTATCAATAACAAAGGCATGTTAACAATTGATGTCACTTACTTGCCAGGCTTGTCAATTAGGCCTCCATCGTTGGCTTGACAGCAAACAATGATGTATTCTTGCAAGGCAGCTTGATTGAATAAACACGTTTCTATCAGTTCTTTGTCTTCTGCAAAAAAAATTACAAATGCATTTACTACCTCAGACAATGCGATCATATCTCGTAATTTAAAATGAATTACTACCATTTTAATCTTACCTTGCGCTAAGATAGCACTGATTATGGGAAAAGCTGCACCTTGCCAAAATGAGTAACAGCCATCAACAAGTTTGTTAGTCCGCCCCTGAAAGCCGCCCTCTAGCCGCATTTGACGGTTCACACACCACCTCAAGAGTGCATCTACGTCACACAGCTTTGGCCGGTTTAGTAACGCCAGAGATGCGATCCCACAGAACGCATATCCGCCATGTGCCTCCATGCCTGGACATCCGCCAAAACCTCCTTCATAAGTTTGGCAACTAACTATCCACTCTGCTGTCTTGTCAAATAAGAGATCTGTGTAAGTATTTGTCACTTTAGCAACGCTTACTGCACAATACGCTCCCCTTATGTCTTGTTCCCCTCCTTTGTGAAGAGCAAAGGAGCCATCTACATCTCGAAGTGTCCATAAAAACTTTTGTAAAGAGCTGCGATCTATGGAATCGTATGCTTCATCTGTCCCTATTATAGCTAATGCGTTTACAGCAGCATAAGTAGTTCCTAAATGTGGAAATTGTCCTGGGCCGCCTCCATAGCCCCCTTCCTCATGTTGACAATGAGCGAGAAAGTCCACAGCACTAGACAATGTCTCTGTGTCGGGCATATCATCTAAGATCCACAAAGCATGTAAAATCCAGTACACAAGCCATGGTCTGCTGGCATCCAAGCATTCATAACCTTTTGGTAGTGCCTTCAACCAAGTTTTTAATTGCTTACTGTGAACCCGTTTATTAAGTATTGGCAGATCAGGATCAATGGATGCTTCCTTTTCAAATTGTCTAAATATTTTTAATACTATAGCTTCAACCTCCAACTAAAAACACAATTAAATGTGTCAAATTAATTTGTTCACAAGTTATGTAATTAAATTTAATTGATTCACATGTAATTTAAATTATTTAATTGCAGTAAATGGTGTAGTAGTAATCAATTACATTATGGGGACACTTTTTTTAGGGGGGCTTAAATTTTAAATATTTGGAGCAAACTAGGCACATTTTACTGTATGTATATAAATTATGCATTGTTTACCTGATCTGTGGCTGTGTCCGTGACTACTTTCTCTGTATTATAAGCTTCTGCAGAAATGTTGGCATAGCACCGAATCTCATTTTCCAGTTTTTTATTCATCTTTAAATTGAATACACAAAGGAGAGAAGAATTATCCTACCTAAAAGTAATATTAGACACATACACTAATAGATTGTACTATCAAATATAACAATGCCAAAGCATAATCTAGATTCTAGCTGTATACATTTATAAAGTTTATTTTGGCTTGCAGCTTGGTTTACTACCCCAATTAGCAAGCCATCTATTTATTGCATTCTAATTACAGACACCCTGCATATAGATCTCAGCTCAGGTATCGGCTTATTCTAGGCGGATTGTAACCTTTGTTTTATAACCTTTACTATGAATACAAACCTATAAATTACGCGATAGTTTAGAAACACGTACTTACAGTATCTGAAAGTAAATAATCTCGTTTATCCACAAATTGTTCTAGATACGTTGTTTACTCAAGTAAATCCAAATACATGACCAAATTTCACACTAGTAATTCAAAACTTAGTTTTAATCATAATCATAAATTAAACAACTGTACCGATATTCGGAACCTAAAGTAATATATTGAGAGTGGCAACACTGTAGTTAGTCGTATTGTCCTTTTCTAGCATATACGTCCATCTCTCTCCCACACCCCCACCACTTCAGGCAGTTGCGTTTGACAATTTTGACAGTTACAAACAAACGCAAATTACGTAGTCATTGGCTTGCTGTTTTTCCATCTGGAAGGTCGTGAAGCTAAACTGCTGGTGAGTTTTTGAATTTGTACCCCAGTTTAGCTGACTATATTGAAAAACAGTTTCTAACGGCTTTTGCCGTTCGAAATAAATATTTAAATTTAGCTGTCCGTTAAACTATCTAGCAAATAAAAATGATCCGGAATAGTGATGTGCAAGTATTTTCAAAGGCTGCCTGCGCGCACCGTGGCTATGCCAATGAAAATACTAAAACACATGGTAGAAAACACATCGAGCTGGTAAAGCGTGCACGTGTCACCATTATAATTTAATTTTATTAAGTCTCTTCCGAGTCTTGTTAGTTTAAATCTTTGTGTGTGTATAATAACGGTTGAAATTATATAATACTTAAATGGTGATGTGTGGAGGTATACCCTTCAAGTGATTTGTGTTTTCGAATACGAATGGATCGGATAGTTAATACGTGTTACGTAGAACCTACGTATTAAGGTAGAAGCTTATAGACGTGTAGGTTTTTTTATCTGTCCAAGTATCTATCAGCAATTTATCTTTTTATCCCGTTCCGGGTTAATATAATATTGCAAAATTAATTTTTTGGTAATAAACTTGCTGATAAATAACGTGTACCCGAATAGGAGTCGACGAAGCTCCGCTTCGCGGGGCTTCTATTTCCGCTCTAAGGGACACAAGGTAACGAACAAACCTACATCGCAAACATTGCATTTATTTTTGTGGAAAGTGAGTACTTCGGCAGTACATAAACTTAAATCTGACTAGACATAGAGAGAGATTAGCATGGCTCTGCGCAAGAATGACATGCGAATTCGTGAAGTATTTCACTCTGTATCTACCAACTTATATCTCTCCAACTAGATCTTTGATTTATGTAGGTAGGTACCTACTTAAATATATAACTTAGCAGGTACTTACAGCTTAAAAGGTTAAGGAAAAGAACTCTTGCATGTAGGTGCTATATGTGCTTGTGTTATTTTGAATTTGAATAACTTGATTATTAATTCTATACGTAACTACATACAAGAGGGTCAATTCTTAAGCCTACTTACCTACCTACATAAATAGTACACTTAAATTAAACGTTTCAAATAAAATCGGAAGCCTGTGACATGGAAGGGCATTAACGATACGGGAATCTTTAGATTGATTCATTGACGAAGACGCATGGTTTGGTTCATATTGTCAAATTATATTAGTTAACTGTAGAGTTAAAGTTTAGTTTTGGCAAATCTGCGCGTCACCGTGAATGACACTTTCTAAAAGTGCCTGTTAAAGCCGGCGTAAAGCCTTTCACCTTGTCGAGCAAGGAACCCGCAACTTAGGGAATATTACCCATAAACTCAGGGTATTTGATTTGAATGATACTTATTCTTAAACTTACGTCTGTTATGGTTCCACCTGCTAAGGTGCGCCTAAGAGAATCTTTTATTCGTTCACAAACTAACGTCAAGTTATTTGTAATGAAACCAATATATTATGTACCTATGTAAGCCTGCGCAAGGCTGCCATGTTTCCACCTGCGTAAGGTGTGCCAAAAGAATCTTTGATTCGTTCACAAAGTGACGTCAAGTTATTGATGATGATATTATAACCTATGTAAGCCTGCGCAAGGCATGTCAGACATATTCACAGAAATATAAATGATATGGTCATAACACAGGCGTGCGAGTAGACCACAATCACAAAAATATTACAAAGATTAAGTTGTAAATATCTCTTTTTAGAGAAAGTAAAAATGGTTTAAAATAATGTTTTGGGTAAAAATCAGTCGAAATAGGCAAGGCTTCGTTATTAGAGTTTTCATTTTTGTTTACCAATCTATTTCAAGGGTCCCGAACACCCTATTGGCTTAACCCAAAATTGGGCTAATTAACTGTGGTAAAAGTGAAAACTGCTTTCCATTTACATAACATTTCTAAAATTATAATAGGTAAAATAAAAACCTAAGATTCCAGGCCTATCTCGACTCATTTTTATTTTAAAGATGAAAAAATCTTTGCACCCTAATATAAAATTGTGGTCTGGAGACGCTAAGCCTCATAACTTGGGTGGCATAGATAATACTAAGAGATTTAGTCACCTAATTTCGACTATAAGCCCAGGCAGAATATTGATAATTAGAATAAGGAGTGGTCAATTCTCCAAGGTCCATATAATCTGTGGACTCTAATTAAATCAGGCTCGGTAAGCTCACGACACGACAGAGCTTACGATTCCATTCTGAAATAAGCTATGTTTACAATATATATTACCCATGGTGTGAAACAAACAGCCTGCTCAAGGTGTACAAAGGGTCCGTTTAACGGCCCTATAAATATCTAAAAACCTTTGAAGTCTAGGCCTGCTACAATATGGCAGACTAGAAATAAATACATATGATCCCAATGTAAGAGCAGCTCACAGTTGCATAAATTATGTTTGGCTGGAGAGCACTTGTCTTTCAGTTAACATGTTTACGAGTACCTACCTATGTACACGACATGACCAAGGTTACCTACCTTTTTACATAATTATTATATCCCTGACTGCCATGGTATATTAGGAAAATTATCATGTGCTGGCGGTGCTGCACAAGCAT
Organism: Cydia amplana; assembly: GCF_948474715.1. NCBI lineage: Eukaryota > Metazoa > Arthropoda > Insecta > Lepidoptera > Tortricidae > Cydia > Cydia amplana. The sequence continues at coordinate 9,470,127 of NC_086085.1, forward strand.
GTTTGAAATAAAATATACAAAACTGGCCTAACGGGCGTTTATGAATTATGTATTTTACACCCTTGTGTCTGTATTGTGACCCTGGAAGTTTTAAACCACCTGTATCGTAAGTGCTCCTATGCACGGATTAAGTTTATAATAAACTACCCATGCCCTAACCTCAAGGGCAAGTGCTTCTATGCACGGACCAGATACTGTTATCACTTATTTCACTTATCATGACTAGTCATAGTTTGATACTATCTACACGTTTAATAAATTTAAGACCGTGGAATGTACCCACTACAAAAGGTTTTTAAAAATAGTGACTGAATGGTTTGCACGAACGGTTCTAGCACAGTTTCTGGGCGGTCACGTCTAGGGCATGACCCTCTAGTTCTCAATTTATACAAAATTATAGCATTGTGATACTGTTCGCTTTGCACAATAAAATAGGGGAACAGGAACACGCCTTGCGAAAAGGCGAAGCTATTTTGAAACGCAAACCTTTCAAAAATAGATTGAAATAGATAAATAATTATGTTTTTGGTGTGGAACATGTAATTGTACACCCAAACAAATGCAATCATTTATTCTATGTTAGCAAAACTCTGCCAAAGTGTTAGTCTGTCTCTACAGTGTAACCTGAAGGCATCAATGCACATGAATCTCTTGAAACATGGTGGATTAACTAATTTACACCCCGTCTGTGTCTTGCTCCTACCAAATCCACAAGTTGAGGACCTCAACCTATCTAGGCACCCTTCTTGCTCGAGACCTGAAAAATAATCTCATGCAGTCAAGTGTCGGAAAACCAGGTCCACACTCTTAGCACTACCGTGAATATATCTAAGAAGTCTGTATACTGCCTTCCAGGGGGCGGGATGTTAATAGACTAGCCTATATAGTAGGCCAGAGATATAGTATACAAAAGCACACTGGCCCAAATCCAGTAATATTATATGCATTTCAGAATACAAAATAATTGACAATTCTGCGTATATTTGATATCAAAAAGTTACAATTACCTACCCTTAGGTTATAAGGAGGATAAATATACATAAATATCAAATAGATTCGACAAAGTGTTGACCCTAGCATTGGATAAAATAGGTTCCTCTTAAACGGCATCTGCGCTGTTGGCTTTGGGCCCACGGGTGCCCGGAAAAAGGTCGGGGACCCCATGGTTCCGCACAGTTATTGCAAATAATGTAAAATCACAAATTAAATACAAATTTTCATTTTGGTTAAAAACACATATGCGATGAGCTAAGGTTTCGAATTAAGTACCTTATTCTTAATCTGGAAAGAGAAGACTGAATATTCAGAATTAAGCTATGTCTATGAATGGTTTACATAAATTAAGCCACTTTAGCGTTCAGAAACAATAAAGTTTATGTCTACTAGTAGGCACCAGATGAGGTAAACTACTCATACTGCATATATAGACAATAATGAGTACAATTAAGGTCACTTGATGATAGCTAAACATGAATATAAGCAGAATGAGCTGCACCTATACAAATATCATTGATAAAGCTCTGTGGCAATTCTACATTAACCATTTGAACGCCAAGAGCACCAAAAAGCGTCGTAACTAGTGCCCACATGAGTATTATGATATGGCTTAAGCTCTCGAAGTAACCTTCACAATTTTAAGTAAGGTTTGTTTAGGTCCATTAGCTCGCGTTCGCGTTAGTAAAGCGTACAAACGATTAAATGCATTTTATAGCTATAACCAAGTATATAGCTCACACTGGCTCACAATCATTAAAAGAATTAAGTAAAATCATTAAAAGTATTCCCTATGACATTTTATTAAGTACCTACCCAATATTAACTTTGTGGGTAGTGATAGTGATATAACGAATATTTAAAATGTTCGTCTACTTGATCCTGAGGGATTCTGGAAATAAGAAAGGTCTTGTCCTTGTTATATCCTGCAACTGCTTACCTTACTAGATAATTATTATCAAATTTGTCAATAATTGGGAGTTATAAATAAAAACTACTCGAGTACTTTATGATTTTTATCTTTTCATATTTGAATTACATCACTCCATATCACAGATGTTGTATGCTCCCTGAAGAGTAGACTGACTTATCTTCTTTTACATAGTTTCACATACATATAATTAAGTACTATAGCACCCTTGTGGTGACTCACTTATTTTCGTTGAAAATTTATAAGTACCTACATTAAATACGTATATAAAATGTAAAGTTAGTATCATAATGTAATGGTATATAAAATTGTATGCTTTACTAAATACCTCTCTCCTCACAGGTGTTAAAAGTGGTTAAAATAAAGGGTGTACTAGATAATTAATTAAACACTCCTAATATAATAATATTACATATACATAATATAATCACATTGGCTTGGCGTCTTCCCACCACCAGGCGATAACAAACACGTCTCAATATATTACTTTAGGTTCCGAATATCGGTACAGTTGTTTAATGACAGCGTTTTACACAAAAATAAAACGCTAATTAAATAACTTACCATATTCGGAACCTAAAGTTTTAATCCTGCCTGGTGTAAATATGTATAATTTTGAGACAATGACTACGTAATTTGCGTTTGTTTGTAACTGTCAAAATTGTCAAACGCAACTGCCTGAAGTGGTGGGGGTGTGGGAGAGAGATGGACGTATATGCTAGAAAAGGACAATACGACTAACTACAGTGTTGCCACTCTCAATATATTACTTTAGGTTCCGAATATGGTAAGTTATTTAATTAGCGTTTTATTTTTGTGTAAAACGCTGTCAATTAATTAATGTATTGACATATTTGACAGGCATGAACAATGACCACAGCTTATCACATCACAAAAGTCACAATTCCATCAATTTCGATAAAAAAAACTCGAAGATAAAATCGATGCAACTCGAATGGGCTAATCGATAACAAGCCGTAACACATTACGGCACCGTGCAAGGTCAAGGTGCGCCGCACCTATAAGTGAGAGCGAGAAAAAGATAGATTCATGTGCAAGTAAAATTATTTACTTATAGTTGAATGTTGGCATTACTTTATTTGCTTTGCTAATAATGTTATACGCGGATTACACTCGGTTTAGACTCTCGCGCGAGCCACGAGACGAGACGCGAGTCCACCGTTTACACTCGCGTTCGGCTTGTCATTCGGTTATAAACCTTATCCCGTGCCGTTAGTGTTTAAATTATATTAGCTCGACGAGCTTGCGAGCCACGAGACGAGCCGCTAGCCCACCGCTTACACTCTCGTCTCGTGGCTCGCGCGAGAGTCTAAATTGACTATAATTCACCTATTACGGGTTTGTTTTATAGTCTGTGCCAAAATTAAATGCCAATCTCGATGTCTAATCGTTCATGTCATAACAATCTTTGTGAAATGTTTAATGAAATATAGTAATTTTATTTATTCATACATTCGGTCGTGCTTCATTTACCAACAATCCTAAATCTTGCTAATCGCCGTAATCAAAATGATGCCCGGAAGGATTGGTAACTTGCCCATAGCGGCTGAGAACCCTCTAGGATTGTCTTGGCACGATTCAACTTGGATACCTTCGCTGAATCCATCAAATATAATGGACTATTTTTCGGAAAGATCTAACCCATTTTTCGATCGCACGTGTAACAATGAAGTTGTTAAGATGCAACGGCTCAGCATGGACCAATTGCAGTAAGTGTTATTCAGATATATGTAACATAGGATTTAGCCACTATATGTTTTTGTTTCATGAAACTTTACCTTGCAGGTCTATGACTGGGTTGGAGTACATGCTTCTACATGTTCAGGATCCAATCTTATATGTCATCCGTAAACAACATAGACACAGTCCAAATCATGTCATACCTCTTGCTGATTACTATATCATTGCCGGCATTGTTTATCAGGCTCCTGACCTCGCCAGTGTACTTAATTCTAGACTGGTAAGATATCTAATACATAAAAATTGATCTTTTTTTTGTTCCTCTATTTCATGTTTTTTTTTTAATATTCTGCATGTTTATGTTTAGAGGATACTCTCATAACATTGGTACAGTAGAACCCGCTTAAGACGATTCTGAGGGGACAGCAAAAAAAGCGTCTTAAACGGGAAATCGTATTAAACGTGAACAAAAAAAACGTGATCTTAAGTGTAGGTATAAGTTAAATAATCCAGGAACGATAGGCTCAACTAGAAAGTCTTTGAGAAACTGGCTGCAAATAAATCTGGGAGCGATAGCTTGCACTCCGTGCTCCATAACGGTCACGCAGATGGCATCGCCTTCTCACGCTGATAAGGACCCGACAAAAGATATTAGACAAAACAAAAAACCTAAGGTAGGTAATAAACACATAAAAAATGTTGGCTAACGGCGTATTGCATAACAATACGACGGTTATGACAAAAACACAATCGTACAGATGGTACGTAATGGGACGGATAAGTAATATATAATTTTAGATGGCGTATTAAGCGGGACTCGAGTCGTATTAACTGTGAAAAAATGTATGAAAACAGGCCTAAAATTGCAGGGACCGGCGTAAAATGGCGTATTATGCGGGAAATCGTATTAAACGTGATCGTATTAAGCGGGTTTTACTGTAATTCCGAAGGGACCACAAGAGTGAGTGAAGCAACCACAATACAGACTTTGCCAATGTGAAATATAGTGATGATGATGTTTCTTTCAACAACATTTTATTTTAAGATATTTATAGTGATGCTGTTCAATTAAATATTCAATATAATTTTTGTAGTTATCTGCTGTCCACCACCTACAATGTTCCTTTGAAGAAACAATGTCTTACTCACGATACCATCCCAGTAAAGGTTACTGGTGGGATTTTAAGGCAAATAAACCAGGTTTGTTGTAACAAATACTATTTCACATCAAGGGCAATTTTGTTCTTAGGGTTGAAGAGTAATTTATCACAAATTCCTTTCCAAGATATGTGGGTATGTATACGTTATTGTACAAAATCTGTTTGTAGGCCTAAGCCCCTTCAATGCTGGTTCATCAGCACCCAAAGAAACAACAACTACTCCCAAAGAAGAGCCATCAACAGTGTTCCAACGGCAGCGGGTCGACATGCTATTAGCAGAGCTAGTGCGGCAGTTTCCACTACCTGTAGCCCAAGTACCTCATAATCAGGTAACATTCTCATACTTGTCAATTTTAGGCTGCTAAGAAAAGCAGTAATAAATTCATTTAAATATATGCAGAATCAAGTTATCTAACTTCTACGGAACTATGGATTATTCCCAGTGGTAATATTCAGACTAGAGTAATCTATCTAGGATCTACCTATACTAGGTATATCATTGTTATTTCTAAATCAATTTCAGACTAATGGAGTAAAAACTGAAAATACAAGTGACAAAGACAAACCATCAGAAACAAACAATGTCAATAACATCACTATAAAGCAGGAGCCTGTGGACCCTAGCGGGTCGGACATGACCAACGGCGCCATCCAAGGACACGTGGACATCAAACAGGAAATCAAGCAAGAGAACATGAAGCCTCCTCCAGAGAAGAAGCCCAGAGTGTGATTGCACTCTTAGACCACTGAACTAATTAATAAAGTGAATCAGAAATATATGATAAGATAAAATTTATTTCATTGAAGAAAAAAAATATCTTATATGTTCAAGTGCTACATATTTCAAAGACCAACAATGTAACATAGGATAATTATTTTAAGATTGTAAATTAAATTAGTATGTTGATTATGTTACTTTATTTGTTGCAATTTCTTTTCTTTAATATTTATTTCAGTAATTTAAATACGTACAAAACGTAAGAACTAAAACCCGTTCTGAGCCATGCCGGGCCCAAAAGTTCCCATCACACTAGCAGCGTTACCCCGCTGTATGGAGACCTGTTGGACAAGCCATGACGCAGAACAACTGGGGTCATTCCCCTTTATTTGATTGTTTACTTAAATAGAGATCATTCTTTTCTTTTTGTGCGTTGTATAAATTGACAATGTTCTCCTGAGCTCCTGACCCAGTTATACACATTTGACAATTTATCCGTCTTGGATCTTGCAAATTCAGCACCGGTGGTTCATTTTGGTATTGTGCTCTGAAATTAAAGTATCAAGTTACTTAAACCGTTTCAACTTTACATACTATGAAGTATTATTTGATTACTAACAGAGTTTCATTGAATCCTAACTCCGTGCCAAAGTTAAAACCTTGTTCATAGCCAATGTTAAAACTGGTTTGAAATGCAGCATTCTGTCCATCAGCTGCACCATCCATGTATCCATGCTGAAAGTATTTTAAATGTATATGTTAAACGTGTAAAAAATATACACAAGTTGGCAAATCTGATATACACATTTAGTATTCCTATCAAAACATACAGACTTTGTTAATTGGTTCTAGAGCTCTGGCTCTTGTTTTGGCTGATATATTCACGCTCTCGTCAGTCATTATCTTCGAGTATTTTTATTTTACAATTGTATGAATGAAATGACAAATCATTAGTTTATTTTGTATTCACAAATGATTACAAAATCAAAATATTATTATTATATTTCAATGAACATAACCTATATGACATGAGTGTAATATATTTTTTTAAAGGTTCTTTCGAACAAGAAGTTTTTATACTGGTCTTGAACAGCTTCATGCTCTACCGGTTAAGTGAAATCCAGACGAGACAATTTTTCGCCAATTTCATGAAATTGTACGATCGAATCAGGCCGTGCGGACGCAAACGCCAATTTGTTTCCCCGATCAAATCAGCAGGTGCGGACACAAAAATGCCAATTTTCGAAGTTAGTATTTATGGAATGCAAGTTGGTGATTAAATTGTGTACGTCTGGACGCTAGACTAGATGAGATTGGCGCCAATTATTATCATGATCAAATCGGTCGATTTGCCCAGCTCGTCTGGATACGGCTTAACTTATAATAGAAAAATATGGCGCACCAAGGTCGCAGTGCGGTGCGGTAGTGTGTTATGACTTTTACCCTTTTTCGTACGGAATGACATGTGCAATGAAAACAGCGCTATGCATTTGTAGAGCGACGTCCCGTTCCCACCATTTATTCCGAACGGACACCGAATGAAAAATCCCTGCGTGTTCGGCCATTACATGTGTTACACTCAATACTACCATCTATGCTCAAGTGTAGTGATTATATTCTCTTTGATACACTGGTATTACTCATTTGACAGCTGTCAGATCCGTGTTATGTTTGGCATGTGTGTGACTTTGCTCGCTATTTATTTATGAAATCGTTATCATTTCTCTTAATAAATTACGAATAATATTATTCGTGTATTGGCCCACATTGATTTGCCTTAAGAACTTTCAGTATGAAACCTATGAAAGTGGAATTATACAACGCTATTGTAGCAGACTTTAATAGGCTCACATCGTATGGGCGTAAAGCTGAGAATGAATTAAAGAAAAAGTATAAAAAGTTAGTATCTTCTGCTTTATTTTTGCGTATATAAGAAGGTTCGAGCTATTAGCTTCTAACCAATAAATCTGTTACTCATGAGCCACCTCTCGTTTAATATATTTAATTCTAACTGCTGGTTCATGTTGATAAAATGTTACAGAAAGTTTGTTTGCGTTTATATTAGGAATATGGATTTGAGATTAACATGATGGTAATATTTTCAGTTTACCACCAGCTACACTGGGCAGCATTATATCACTGTTGGTGCAGAGATCAATGAAACAGAGCTATAGAAAGTCACCATCAATATCCAGTCGATATTATGAACTGTATGAAGGACTAATGAGAGACAAATCTGCAGAAGATGGTGTTCTTTTACAGTAAGTATTTTAGTTCATACCGTTTGTTATAAAATATTTATTAAATGAGATTAGAGAAGAGACATAACTTGAGAAAACATTTTAAATGGTAATTTATTGTTCTGCAGAACTCAATTCTTTCAAAGATTAGTTATCTGTTTATTCAGTTCATTTATTGGCAACCAAAGAGCTGTCAGCTTTCTTGTACAACATGTAAGCATCACAATACAGCAGAGAAATGCTGCCAGCATCTTTGGCATCATGCCAAAATACTAGTATTTAACATTGTTCAACATTGTAACTTTTAGTTTATCATACTTTTTTTTGTTATTTGAAGGCTCTCCGACAAGCAAGGAATAAGCCCGGCCCTGTTTGCTAGATCTCTCTTGCAGAATGTTTACTCGGACTCATCCATGGTCAAGAAGTGCTTCAAAGACACCACATTGATTGAAGACAAACAACTTGCCTATCAAGTCTTTCTGGTAAATATTATTGTCTTAGTCATCCATGTCATTGCAAATTTTACTTTACTATATATAATATTTTAAATTTAAAATTTAATTTACATTTTATTACTAAATGTGTACAATATATCGTCGGGTGCCAAGTAAAAGTCATTAACTAACATCATTGAAATTATTGGACAATAAACCATGTTACAAGTGTTATAAAGTGCATTGTTACTTTAATTTTTTGATAGTACTTAGTGAGTTTTACTTGTCACCCAACGATATTTAAAACTGACAAACAGTAATATCTTTTTAGAAAACTGAACTGAATTAAAACCTAAATCTAAAGATGGTCCCTGACCTGAGCCAAAGATACTTGCAGCATATCCTCGCTGAATGTTTTTATATTGTAATGTATTTACAGGGCACCATGAATGATAACCAGTATGGCCCATATGCAGATATAATAAAACAGTAAGTTATAGTTCATAAAATTAGGCTTAAGTAAGCTTTTTGAAAAACTTGGGTGGTGAATGCCAAAAGCTCATTAAAATTTTATTAATAAGTAAAACTTTCTAGTGTAGATAACATTTCTACAAGCTTACTTATACAAAATTCCTTAATGTATAAATTCACTTTTTTATATTTTCAGGTCAATTGGATTAGAATATGAGTTACGACTAGAAAAAGAGTTAAGATTGATGAATATAACATTCTCTGATGAAAATGTATTGAGGTCTCGGGGTTATGATAAGACCCCTGATTTCAAACTTGATGTACCCATAGCAGTAGATGGCTTTATTATTCATTGGGTAGAAAGTAAAGCATTATTTGGTGATGAAGAAAACCATTCTGGATATTTAAAGGATCAATTAATGGCTTATTGGAACAGATTTGGTCCAGGATTAGTAATCTATTGGTTTGGGTATCTAGAAACACTGGATTCCACCCCAGAAGTAAATAAAATGTTTATTTTAAGAACTAATTTCCCAAAAAAAGAGAGTATTACGCAGTACAAGATGGACTTTGATGTGTAGTCATTTTACGAAATTGTATATTTAGCTTTATTGTAATAAAATACATTTTTAATGAGAAAATAAATTATATCGTAATGGCATTAGCTTGTTATTAATATTTTTATCTTAGTATAATGGAGTATAGAGCGATATTATTGCGGTTCAGCGGAAGTACCCTAAGATGTGCAATTATAATTGCATGCGCCGCGTGCAAGAACTTATATCTCAACATGTTTTTTTAATAGTACCTCGAATAGCACTGGACTGGATATCAGTGACACTTGACAATGACAGCTTAAACGTCAATGTCGCAGCTGATCGTCGGCGTCGATCGCGGTGTAGTAGCGTGTTTTAAAAAAATCTCTGGATTCGAAATGAGTACTAATAAATCAGAGGAAGCCATCAAGGAAAAGATTTTGAATGTAGCTAAGAAAAATCCTAAAGGTGTGTCAGATAAAGATATCAAAGCCGCTGTGCCGGAGCTATCCTCTGGGGAACTAGTGGCAGCGATCAACTCGCTATTGCAGCAAGGATGTTTTGATTTATTCAATCAAGGAGGGTCTCTAATTTATAGGTACCTACTTTATTATTCGCATTCCCAAGCAATTTAGAAAAAAGAGCAATGTTAAAATCAACATGCCTTAATGATTTCAATTTGACTATTACTCATTGTTACAGGTTAAAAACTCAAACTAGTAAAACAGCTGTTAAAGGTGCAGACAATGAGGAGAAAGTGGTTTACAATTTGATAGAGGAAGCTGGTAATAAGGGAATATGGATTCGTGACATCAGAGTTCGTTCTAACCTTGCCAATACACAGCTCACTAAGGTGCTCAAAAGTCTTGAGAGCAAAAAAGTTATTAAGGCAGTGAAATGCGTAAACGTAAGTGGAGTGATGGTCAATAAACTACCAAATCAATAGTCCTATTCTTGTTTTGTTGGCTGAAGCCCAAGTCAAAATGGAAGATATAATAAAGAACATACAATAAAGAACTTGAACTTGAAGCCACCCACACATGGAATGCCAGTAATGAAAATAACCATAATTTACATTATTATTATCTGTAGTTGTTTAAATTTTGTTTTTCAACTTTTAGGCTTCAAAGAAGAAAGTGTATATGTTATATAATTTAGAACCAGATAGATCTATATCTGGAGGAGCATGGTATCAGGATCAAGATTTTGAGTCGGAGTTTGTGGATATACTGAATCGCCAGTGCCTTAGGTTTTTGCAGCAAAGAGCTGACAAAATCAAGAACAATGTCCGAGGACCCATTGTAGGCAGAACTCAGTCTTACGCTACTGGTGCAGAAGTTCACAAATACATAACTGACCTCGGAATTAGTAATGTAAGTATTTGAGACCTTTTCCAGAAAATGGTCAAAATATGATTTATTAACTTTAAAATATTTTTTTAGATAATAAGCAAAAAGCTACTATTTTCTATATAGAATACGTCATAAAAATTTATGTTGCAAGTTTAACAACTATACAATATTATTTATGTAAATTATGATATTTATATAAAAATATTTTATGATGACAAATTGACAATGTTGATTAATTCACTTGCTTAGAAAAATACTTGTCATTTCAGGTCACCCTAGATGTTGAAGATGTCATCACAATTTTGAACACACTAGTATATGATGGTAAGGCGGAGAGCAGTGTGTATCCTGACGGCAGCAAGGTGTTTCGCGCCATTGAATCCCTACTGCCGCCCCCAGGGCTGGTGCAAGTGCCCTGTGGTGTGTGCCCTCTCATACACAAGTGCTATTCCAAAGGTCTCATCACCCCACAGGACTGTACTTATATGAATGAATGGCTAGAATAATAAATATATAAAAATACATGTGTTTGTGTTATTTTTTGTATCTTTACAGTATACAACAGCGGAACCATAATGTAAATTTTGAAAGTTCTTAGTCACACATAGCTGCAAAATTCTCATAAACGTGTAATTAATGTTCTACCTAAAACTATAATATCTTGAATTATTTATAGGTACTATGTAGCGATTGGTCTAACATTATGTTGTTGTTGTTGTTACTTGTTAGTCCAGTAAGGGCAGTAACCAGTAACCTAATTACCCCATTTTCACGCCTTTTTACAGAGTTATAAATCATACAACACATATACATTTGTTGCATCGTAGTTGTCTATAGTTCTTGTGTGTCTAATGAGTTATTATGTCCGCACCTCAAAAAAGAAAGACAATATTATTGGTACAATTTATTTACATTGTTACCTAATAAATAAATATTTATACATTCGAGTTTACAAGTCATACTTTGTAGACTCGCTTAGACCTAAATAGTTTGGTAACAAACATTGAAACACCTACTTGGTAAGTATAAAGCATGCACTAATCTCATTATTTTGCCAGTTAAATGTCTGCCTAGCAGCATTATTTTAATTTATAGCTTGAAGTGTATAATATATACTAGCTTTTCACACATAAGTACTATAGCTATAAAATATTTTAAACAAAATGTTTTAATCATCAAGTACCTGATAACCATACATTGGGATTTTCGGTGCGGGAATGTTTACTAGCCATAAAATAGGTATAAACTGTAGAAACAGAAACTATTTTACCATTTCTAAGATTACTACCTATTTTTAATTCATAGTTTGGTAAACTTTGGTATTTCACAAAATTATTCCTGCACCCAAAACGCTGATGTATGCTGGCTGTTATAGTTTGTCTAACAGACCCCGAAGCGAACGGCTTGTCTATTGTTAAGTTAAACCGCACGTGCTTTTACCTGCCTAAAAAAATGGTTGGGCCGTTTTTACCGGTTTTTGAATTACCACTCTATGGAGATTGCAATAAGGTTCAAAATGAACTAATGGATAAATATTTTTCTAGGCTGTGTGTGGTCCATTTGACTTGCCGGCACTCAATACTACGGTTACTGAGTGCCGGCGAGTCGAACGCCAGAACCAGTCTAAAATGTGTCATCGAGATGCGTAACAAAGGCGCGTTATCGGAGAGCGCACCTTCACTGGTTTTTTGAGCGTAGAACTAGCCCGCGCTCAGGTGCCAATTAGAATAAATAAGACCCTTTTTTTCAGGTAAGTAGCACGTGCGGTTTTACTTAACAATACACAAAGGATTCGCCTGTCTGTTAGGAATCGACAAACTATAACTCCCAGTATCTTTATGTGTCAACACTTCTACAGTCAAAAGTTTCGCACAAATGCAAACTGGTTGGCAGTAAAGATTATAAGCAATTTTTAAACATTGTCATTAATAAATTTTAAGCATCACCAACTTCAAAGAAAAGTGCAGCAAAATAAATACAACCAATATACTAAAAAAACTATACAATACAATGTGTTATTTTATAACCGTAACAAACTAACTTTCCCTAAATTTTACAGATTTGCATACACTTTAAAACAAGCTCTTAAAGTTATTTTCAATGTTGTAGAGTGCCTCTGAAAGTACAGCACTATCACGTTTCTGAGACTGTAATTTTTTTTCTTGGTGTTTATTGTCCTCTTGCCTTTGACTATTAGGAAATATTGAACTAAAAACATCCATTTGAATATAATTCAATGATTGCAGTATAAGTCCTTTGTCAGGGTATGGTGTGGAAATAAGTTGGGCCTCAGGTCTCATCATTTTAGAGCCATCTTGTGGCCTTTGCTGTGCTGGAGGCTGTTGGGTGGTGGGGGGCTGCTGGCCTTTAGGGGATGTTTGGCCAGCTGGGGGTTGTGGAGGGGAACTTTTAGTAGTCAATTCTTCAAGTTCCTTCAGTGATTTGGTTATATCCCTGACATCTGGAGGAGGTGCTTGTATCTTTTTACCACCTTGAATAGAACATATTATTTTAGTTCTTAACACACAATACAGTAATAACAGCAGAAATGGTAGCTACTTTTTAACTGACAATATAATGGAATATTCGTTTATCTCTTCAAGTGGCAGGCCATCAGCTTCCGGTTGATTACATCATTTAAATTTGAAATTTGACTAATATGTATGTATATAACAAAATAAAAATGTATGCCACTAATAAGGGTTATTGTTATTAATGAAGCAATCATACTGACAAGGCAAGATGACCTTATAACAGTTATCTGATACTCACTGACTGAATGAATGAGGCGCTCCATTTCCCTGATCTGTGTTTCTTGTTGCTGGACTGCAAAGTACAAGTCCGTAATAGTATTGGTTATATGTTTCAGCTCATCTATACGAGCTTGTTCTTTAGCTGCCTCTTTTTTGCTTTGCCTGTAAAGAATAAAATAAAACAAGCTTAAGGCAAACTTGTTACTGCAAGTCTATTGATTTGAAACAACACACATCCAGTGCCAGTGTCCCGATAATCGGGTTCTCTGTTAGTAGTCACTGTTTTTTATATACGGGATCTTGCATGTTATCGGCTACGCTCATAGCGCGTAACATACGCTTGCACTGAATGTGTTAAACAGAAAATTACCTGCTATATTCAACAGTAATGAGGGCAGCACCAATAATAAAGATGACTGATTCACCCAGCAGATTGGCACCCAGCTCAATGGCCATTTCCTGGCTCAGCACAGGTATGTTTACAGGTCTACCCAAATTTAGGATCCACATCTTAGCTTTCACCTCGCACCAATTGTAGACTGAACAAATCAATAATCAACGTCAAGATACAATATTTTAATATAATCATAAAATGGTCTCCAAACATATACTTACATTGGGCAGGAGGCATACAAACATAGGTCCTGAAAAAGGGACTATTTTTGGCTCGTTCTTTACATGCATTAGCGATGGGTTTACTGATCTGCTTGATTAGTAACACCGACAATTTGGCAATGGGAAACGCTCCAATAACCATTGTCGCTTATAATTCTAGTAATTATAATAACACAGCAAATATTTTTATAGAAATTCTAGCCCTACTAGGGAAAAACGGACAAACGATTACATGTACCAATTTAATTTTGCAAGTTTTCTTCTATTCGTATAACACCACATTCATACATAATCTGACATAATGACATTGTCTGACAAAAATCTGTCAGTGTCAGTGCCAATGCCAATCAGGCTAACCGAGAATGTATCACTTCCCAGCGCATTTAATATTGTCTCAAATATACTTTGGCCCGGGACTGTCTCATTTTAAACAGACAGAGAGATCATACTGTCTTTGTCTTACGCTAGTACTAGCACCCAAACGAAAGTGATGAGTATATTTTTTCTGGTACTTACTGACTGACGAGTTGTGTTTGCCAGACTATAGTTTACACAGAGTTCACAGACCACAACAATTTTTTTTGCCTCGAACAAAATGTCGTTTTACACTTAAAAAAAAGAAAATAGCTGTAAGTGTAAACAAACAATGGATGGATGTTCAGTTAGAAATTAATTCGTTAAAATATATCATGAGACGGTTACCTCTTTGGAAAATCGTAGTTTTACTGGGTTTTAGTTTTATGATAATTTATTTATACTCTTGGATTAGTAATGATGATGTGAGCTTTGTAAATAGACCTCGGGGTACAGCGAGCACTCAATTATTAACGTTGTAAGTGATCGTTTAAAATGTGTTTTGTATTCTCGTCTTTTTTGTATAGCACTATATTATAATAAGTCCTTTTTTCAGAAGACCTCAAAGTACTATACCTCAGAGGACTACCATAAACAGGATCGTTTTGTCGTTCGTTGTGTGTGACTCAAGATTCAACGAATCCCTGAATGTTGTTAAATCCGTGTTACTGTTTACTAAGACTCCCGTGCACTTCGTCATATTCACAGACGACAATCTTAAATTGAAATTCAATGACACTCTTAGCAACTGGAGAGTGCTAACTGACTACCAGCTTGATTTTGAGTTGCACAGCATTAACTTTCCTGAGGAACATGTCGATGATTGGATGAACTTATTCAGCAAGTGTGCTGCGCAACGATTATTTATACCGGTAAAGTAATAATCATTACAACATTTGCTTGACCTCATTATACTTGTGATCGCAAAGTGCAACATTATCTTGCTACTTTCTCTGAATTTACATTATTTCACACAGACATTTCTGTTGGTTTACCTCATAGATAATTTTTCAGAAACTGATCACCCACATTGATGCCATGATCTATGTGGACACTGACACCCTGTTCCTGGGCCCCGCTGACGAGTTGTGGCTCAAGTTCTCCCTGTTCAATATCTCACAAATATCTGCCATGGCCCTCGAAAATGACAATCCTAATGTGTCTTGGTACCCTAGATTTGCCAAGCATCCATTTTATGGGAAGTATGGTGAGTGTATACTCTTTGTTTTTTCTAGATGCCTTCCTTACAGTTATGTAGTGTAGCCTTAATCTACGAATGCTAATATGAATTGGATTGGTAACTTGTGTCCTGCTCTGATACTGCCGCTTATGCATAAACATTATTAAATTGACAATTTAAATTTCACTTCAGTATTGATTTGTAAAAGTAGAGTAGAAGATAAACTCCTATTTGTCCATGTAAACTTTAACAGTTTTTGTTTATACATTTTCAGGGCTAAATTCAGGTGTGATGTTAATGAACCTGACAAGAATGAGGGACTTTGGTTGGGTTGACTATGTCACCCCAATCATGCTTAAATGGAAATTGTACATACCATGGGGAGACCAGGTAATTAAGGGTACTTTACTACATAGCCTAGAAAATTTCCAATTGGAACCAAACCAACTTTCACGGCAACAACAGGTTGGTAATCTCAAAGAGCGCTTGTAACATAAACATTTCTCCTCACAAAATACTAAAAGCTATTTTTTAATTGGACAGTATGTATATATTTAAAGAAAGTTACTTGACACAGTATACTTGACCACAAAAAAATCCCTCTAGTGTGCTTAGGCTGAATAATAAATCCTAGATGGTGGAGTTACTCAAATCTGTAACTATGCAGCTGTGGACAAAACACATTTTAATTACTTAAGTTGTCTTTGCATGGATTGAATATCGTGTCATTATCTCTGTTCACAGGATATAATAAACGTAATATTCCACTACCACCCTCGCGCCGTGCTCGAGCTCTCCTGCCGCTACAACTACCGCACGGATCAGTGCATGTACGGCGACGCGTGCCCCGACGCGACCGCCGCCGGCGTGTTCCTCCTGCACGGCAGCAGGAAGGCCTTCCACGCGCACAAGCAGCCCGCTTTTGAGGTATTCTGAGTGGCAGTGATATGTTGTAAAGCCTGACAAAATTCCAAGTTCTGTTCTGCCTGATGTTATGAGGTATAATCATTCTCAATATCATGTAGAATTTTAGATGTATTTTGTAGAATATTTTTAACTGACGAAAGTCGGTAAACAGATTTTCTTAGTAAACATAAAAACATTCATAATTTCATCTCAAACAGGGTCTCAAATTGCATAAACTGTCTTTAAACGTAGTAAGTATCCTAAAACTGACCAGGGATGGCCGTCAACTGATGGAATGTTATTCAGTAGGAAATAGTTTGTTCATTCTTTCTTCGAAGACACCAAATCTATTGTTGTATGGCAGGAAATACAAAGGACGAGAGAAAAATCCATTCCTTACTATTACGCGTTAAAATAGACAAAGCAAATCGCTAAATGAACGGTATGTCACAACAGGAATTTGCATTCGCTTTTCACACGATCGTTGTTCAGCAATGGAATAGGAAAGGTGCTACTGACTCACCAAAAATGTATTGTGTTTAGAAGCACAATATAATAGTAAAGTCGTTTGATAGGCAGTATACCGGGCCGTCGAGGAGTGGTCGGTCGGCTTGGACCCCTCCGACATGCCGGCCGTCCTCGAGCGCTACTACACAGAGGCCCCGCCCTCGCTGTGCGGCAACCTCAAGGACGCCTTCCTGAAGGTCCCCACGGCCACAATAGCCGAGCTACACAGGAAACCCGACAGGGACCCGATTAATAGGGTATTTGACTCTATTTGAAATAAATTATTTTACACCATGCATGCAAAATAAAGAATAAGTAATAGAGAAATGTAGACAGCAGTTATTTTTAGACACAATTTCTATTTTAAAACCCGTATAAAACTATAAAGAGTAGGTAATTTGATTGTGACGTCACATGTTAGTGTTTCATACAAATTCCATAGTAGCAAAATCGTTTTGACAGTTCGTAAACTGATTTGACTAGTAGTCAATTACCCCATTTACAATCGTATGCTATAATTATAAACGCGATAGTGTCTTGTCTGTCAGTTTATTCCTTTAATTATATATTGAAGTAATACGTACATAGGTATATAGGCAGTGTCATCCATAAAATCGCCCCACTGTATTATTATTCCAATCTAATTTAAGAAATTTGTTTTCACGCGCGTTCATGGACCACAGTCCACACTAACTGTAGTCTAATCTGAACATGTATTTAATTCCCACAGGTAGCGACTTCATCTTACGAAGTTGAAGAGCGAAGGGACCAAGAGTGAACAACTAAGACTAGATTGGAGGTAAGGTTGGAAAATGATCTTTAAAAGTTATCATTAGTTCTACAGTTTTTAAAATAGAGCTGGATTGAA
Source organism: Cydia amplana (assembly GCF_948474715.1). Taxonomy (NCBI): domain Eukaryota; kingdom Metazoa; phylum Arthropoda; class Insecta; order Lepidoptera; family Tortricidae; genus Cydia; species Cydia amplana. The sequence goes on from NC_086085.1 coordinate 9,487,846, forward strand.
TCCGTAACTCGGTGCCTTTAAATAGTTTACAATTTACAACGAATTACGTATTCTTTTGATTTGACTATCGTATCGTAGAAAATCTGCCTAATTATTGTAAGGATATACTGACGTCTCAACTGGACCTGGTCTATAACCGCGAAAATCGAAGTTCTCAAATTGCGGGCATCTGTCTCTGTCTCTCTAATTACGCCTTCATTGGAGTAAAAGAGAAAGATCCCCGCAATTTGCGAATTTCGGTTTTCGCGGTAGCCCCTCTGATTGGTCAGCTAGTATCGAACAAACAAAATACAGGTATTATAGTTTAAGATAATTTCAGTCGCTTAACATTAGATTAAGAGTCACACGAAACCGCCGCCCAAAAGCCGCTCCCATACAATCAAAATTAAGCACTCATTTTAAAACGACATGCTTAAGTTACATGAAGTCAACATATATTTAGGTCTGGTACATACTTAATTTTCGTTGCAAAAATAATGGTATAGGAATGTATATGTATAATCAATCAAATATAATGTTTGTATGTAAAACTTCTACTCGCTCTAATTTCTTAGTACTTATTACAATTTCTAGCAATGAAAACTAGTACTGGACGTAAGATATATATTATGTATATGTTACTTGAATGTGCAGTAATACAGAATGTCGTTTTGAAATGACAACGTAATTTCGATTGTATGGCGCGGCTAATAGGTTCGTGTGACTCTTAATCTAGAGAGCAACTAAGGTATTTAAATGTATTAAATTATTCTGAAATTGAGTACTCATATTTAGTGACTTTAGTGTTCTAATTCCGTTTTAACGTTAGTTAATAAAAGTTGTGTTTCGGAAAAATGGACCTTACGGCAGTATAGTGCGTCTACTAGTATACGTCATTATCATTACTATTAATTACAAGTGAGATAAGATATAATTATCATATATCTCACTTGTAATATATCATTTACGACACACTTTACTGCACTAAGGTAGGTTTTCTCTGAGACACAAATGTCACCAATGTATTATATTTACCTATACAATTAATATTTAAAGTATTTGAAATGTTGCCTTAATATAATATCATACTCGTACAATTCACGAGGGTATTATGTTCAATCAATTACACCCATTGTTGTTACCAAGAGACCAACTGACATATTACTGTGTATAAGTTTACATTTATTTACTGTACTGCAAATACGTTTGACGCAGGTTTTTGCTCGTTAAAATGTCCGTGGTTCGTATTCAGTCGGTTCCCAATGAACCTTGGACGTAATACAGAAATTGAGCAAAACAAGGAGAACACGAACATCTACCTACTTAGATACTCGCTTACGTCTGCTGACGATGCGATTGCAGAGAGGAAGCAAGTAGAATTTACCCGGAGTCCGTTTCTAATCTTTGTCGCTAATCTTAATCGCTGCGTTCACTAATTTGTCTCCATGAAACGTACAATACATATACTCGTACAAACACACGCAGGGTGAATAAATAAATACGTAGGTGCAAAAATGTGCAGCCACTTGAGGCAGACCATGCAAGTAATACGGGTATACTTAAATTCAGAGTTCCCAAGCCAAAACCAGATTAAACTACCATTTATTAGAGGGCTCCGTTAACACAATGGAAGTCATACTGAATACCATTAAAGATAATTTTCCTTTTTTAATATAAAGCCTTGATCTAGTATAGCATGCTAAATAAATTACATAACAGCCAGAATCTTAATTCAAAATTGTTTTTTTTTTTTAGTAAACGTTCAAGCCATTCTCATACAAGTTAGGTTGGAGTATGAGGATGAAACACCACAAAATACATTCGTCTATCTATTATTTAATCTAAATGATCTAAACCCATATTTCTTGCGGGGCTAACATCAGGTAATGCAAGAATGTTGTACAGGTTGACTGGTTGATGTTATATCTACCTACCTACCTCTAAGTAATTAGTATGTATGTAATTGTATAAAGGTCCGTAAAATAACAATAAAGATGGAGGATAGCGTGTTTAATGACTGTACATTTGCGGTTAGTTTTATTACTATATACCTACTCGCTAGTTTTATGTTGCTCGTTGCACGTAAGATAGAACAATAAATCAAATATAATTTACGCTGAGTCGCAGAAGATTACTTGTTTTTTAAAGTATTTATAAGCTCATTCATTCAGGCCTGCTTTACCATAGTTAAAATATATCCCCACTAAAATACTTTTTGACAAAAAATATATCATTTCATCATAATTTTTTTTATTGAATTACAAAAAATACATTTTTAACACATTACTAAGTTCATCGCAAGAAGAAACAGACATAGTGTCGTAATACATCGTTATTATTTTGTACGATTTATCCATAAAGGTTTATGGGTCATAAATCATAAATAGTCATCATAATAGCATAAGTGGCTTGTCTTTACCTACAACATTAATTATAGTTTAGTTATAGGTTAAATTGTGTTTTTTGAAAAACAAATTATAGCCAGCCTTTTATGAATGTAGTATGATACCTTTGGGTATGGTGCTTTACGCACACTAGCGTCCTAACCCCTACCCCTGCCGCAACACCCCCTTTTAGTATGAAATATGTCCCGGTTGACGGTTTTTTTCTGATATACATATGTGCAAAGACAAAGTTTTCATCCTATTTGCGAAGGATTTAAGTTTTAAGACTTTTAAGTGGTTAAAAGTTACTTAGACTTGGTTCGAATGGTTTAGTGAAAAATGGAAAATCATAACTTACTAGGGAATAAAATGGTCAACTTAGGTACCATAGGTTCCGCATTAAATTGCGTGAAGTATAACGCTTTTATATTACAAGCAACTGTAATGAAAAAAATAGCTACCTAGATCTTGGCAGAGTTATCACCAATTACTGTATTTTGCCTATGATTAGTTAGATCGTTCTAAGTACCTACCTACTTATAGGTGGACATCGATGAGTTTATCTCAATTCAAGAACTTAATTAGCATTGCATTGAGACAAAAAAACCAAGGTCTTAATTCTTAACACTGCGGACAATGACATATTTGATTCAATAGTAGGTAATAGTAGGTAGCACGAAGAGGAACAATAGGTAGGTATATATTTATAATAATAGTTATTATTAGTATTCTGTCTGCCTCATTGTGTATCATTATTTATTATTTGATATTTTTTACCTTTATTGTAATAAAGACATATTAAAGAAACAATGATTATCATTTTTACTCATATACATATGCGGATATGCGCTATCGAGTCACAAAACAAACATCACTTATCACTTTATAAATATTAAATTCATTGTTTTGTGGACGATCGCGATCCGCTTAGTATTCGGATGCTGTCGATGCATGGAATGCGTCGTCACATCAATGATATTATGAATTCCAATCGCACCGTCTGCCAGCGAGGCGAAAGCCCAAATATTTTAATATAAGGGCGCACTTCGATTACGGAGAGATCTGGAGGTCACAGCTATTCTGGCTGGTCTGATCATTCGACTCGCCTGCGAAATGCAAGCTTTGGATATTCGAGCAGGCATGGCGATGGACGGGCACCGCCGACGACAAAAAGTCCACGACCGAGATCTAATCTCGACGAAACTGGTTCCTCATGCGACTCACCTTGCACCCGTTCGCAGCTTTACGGTCATGATAAGTCGCTATTATAAAATCGTTGCTTGAGGACAATTGCATAATAGGACAATATTAGTGGTACTAATAAATAAACTCGAGGAAAAACAGCGGTGCAGCTATAAGGTAGCCGTTCTAAATAAGTTTTAGGCAAAAGTTTCATTTTTGGTACAAGTACAAGCTTTTATCGCTGACTGTACTTTTCTTACGATAGACAACTAATTCATCGAGACAATTCTAAAAACCTCTGACACAATTAGGTTGCGTTGTTTCATCACAGAGTTCCTATGGCCACCTCCTGTCTTCATCATCAGATCGACAGTATATACCATATTATTGTATTGTCGACGGCGTGACAAATTGATGGTAACCGTACAGAACTACATACAGCTGCCAATTTTCATGACGCTACGATCCTTGGAAGATGGTTAAATTAGTTACCTTAGATTCCATTACATAGTTACATACAGGTCGACCTAATAAAAGCTTGTTAAAAATGGTCGGTTTCTGTTGCTGCAAGTGAATTTAAAAGAGTTTTAATTTCTTCCACATGTCCTACATGTCAGACTAATGTGTACCTAAAGGGGCCCACTGGGGGCTTACCGCGAAACACGTTCGACGTGTTGCCTGTCTGTCGCACTTGTAAGTTCGTAGGTACGTAAGTGTGACAGGGAGGCAACACGTCGAACGTGGTTCGCGGTAGGCCCTCTGATTACCAGTCCGCCGGACGGTATCGGGTATCGGCCTGTCAGTTGTTCAGAGCTGTCAACTTTTTGTTCTAACTGACAGGCCGATATCGTCCGGCGGACTGTTAATCAGCGGGCCCCTTTAAGTGTGTAAGTAAAGAAGAAAGCTAATGTTATTTCACTAACCAAACCGAGTCTCGCTCCTGAGCAATCACACTGATTTTCATGATATCACGTGTGATAAGTAGTTCTTCTCGCCTAGCCAGTTGTTGGAATCCTATGTTGGGTCAGAAATAAAATACGTAAGTAACGACAATAACTTACCTCTTAGTATTTATTTATAGCTTGGACATTATTATCTTTACCTACGCTCTGATTGCCAGGTTGTATGGTGCGGCTAACAAATAAATTAGAATAATTGAAATAATAACACAAGCAGTAAGTACGAGCGGTTTTATTAAACACTTGTTTTCCATTTATTAAAATAATGATTGCATTCCATTTAAAGCATGAACATGGCTTACACTTTTTTGTTCGAGACACTTGAGCTTTTCTATGTAATACACCTACTTCGTGTATATTTCTACTCCGCATAGATGTAACTGCACATAATTAAAAATTATTTATTCATTAACAATTTATAATATTTATGTAAACCATAAACATCTCATCATAAGCGACATATACTTACCTTACATTACGATTCTGTTTTTGCGCAAATATGGTCAAGAATCATGAAAATGAACTCAGTTGTTAGGAAACTTCTAAGTCAAATGAATCCATTTTTATAGTTCTCACGTTTTTTCAAAATATATAATAGGAAGAAAACATCTCCAATACATTAATTGCCAATATTAGCGGGTACTTCGAAACACGCGACATCTTTCCCGTGCGATTGCAGAGCCCAGTGCACCCTTACTTCTATGTTTGGATAAAAGCTTTCAATGGGGAACGAGTCTTTGTAGATGTAGGTAGTGTCGGCAGCCAGCGGGCAGGAGGCCTTCTCCCCGGCCTCCGTCTCCAGCTTGTCGCACGCAGACTTGCCGTCCACACCGACGAACGGCAGCGGCACTCCGAATACCTCCGCCTGCACGTGGTTCTTCAGTTCTTTAATTTCCTTGTCTAGAAATAAAACTTCCTGTTAGTTTACATATCGTTATATTATACATTCGTTCTATTGTCGAGATCTACGTGCTCAGGGTTTTTATTTTATATTATTTTACTCAGACATAAACGTTAACGACACGTTTTCCTGGTCTGCAGTTAACGGTTAGTAAGTACTGCATGAGTAATGAGTATCTATAGAATTGATAATAAGCAGGCTGGAGTGGTTATCCTACATTCCGTTGTCGATGTCGGATAGGTCTGATCTGACTATAACCAATAGTCGCAGAGGAAATCTTTTCATTAATTACCTAAGCAAAAAGCATCCATCGCACACAGCTCCGCCTCTACCCCGTACATCAAGTAGGTATTAATCATGTAGGTAATTGTCTTGGAAAGTTGGCTAAGGAATTCTCGCGCGGGCTGCAAATGTGCATTAATAGCAGCCTCTCACGGGTACACGGAAGGTATATACCACCTAATGGCCCGAGAAATCCTTCAATTACCAATGTTATAAGCCCTGGAAATACTGCAATGCGACTCCGATTGGCCAACACTGGATGCGCCAGTAAAAAAGTCGACGCCTTCTGGGGGACAAAGGATATTGAGTTATGTAAGTGGCTTACCGGTTTTAAATTTAAAAGTGACGTGTTGCCTGGTGTTTTTCTTGAGCTTGCATGGCAGCTTCTTGCATGGTGTCAGAACGACGTCGCTCCTGAGGGTCTCAACGGTCCGACCACCTGCAAAACAATGGGTATATCTATAGTAATGCCACTATCACCCTTAAACAATTCTATGATACTAGCGCGTTAAAAAATATGTACCTACTTGTACTTAGATATTATTGAATGCGCTTATTTAATATGATCGAATTGCCGAAATTAAAGTAACTATCAATATGTAAGTAGTTAAAGTACCTATACTTTAGATAATTTTTACCCACTTGTTTCAGGGCGAATTTTAATGGTACCTATTCATTTAAAAAATCTATGATACAAATTACAAACCTTGATTCTAGGCTTTACCTTGGTATTTCAATGACAAACAGAGAGATGTAAATAAGTACAGTTTTGAAGATACATCGTTAAACATTTGAAGCAACTATGCCTATTTACTCCTAAATAAGTATGTATGTGTACGCGAGTTCCTTCCTACCTTTAGTTAATAAAATCTTCATCTATTTTTTTTGCATATGTAGGGGTTTTCTATGTACTTAAACGTTACGTGTTGTTGGTTACCTATTTATAGGTGGGTACTGGTTGTCACTCTTGGGCTGTGCCGGTTGTGTTGGATATAGGTATAGATTATTGCATATCATTCCTTTTTGTTACCTGATTTTTACGCGTTTTTTTTAAATCGATTGTTCATTTATTTCGATGTCATTCTGTTGAAGGCTATATTTATAAATAAATATAAGGCATTGAAGGGGTCTGTGTCGTAAAATATTACGATTGGTTCACTGCTCAAGTAGGTATAGTAATTAAGTATTTCATGTACATATTTGCATGCCTAACTCACGGACTCAATAAACATAATATAAATATTCAGTATATTACATTCGTAATTATCTTAGTTAGGTAGTAGGTAGTAACAGGTAAGTTCCTTGTGCGGGTTGCTCCATTTCGTTACCTATAGCGTCAAAAATGTGATTTGGAAAAATAAGCAAGCTTTTCTTGCTGACTGTACTTGTTGAGTTTTACCACAGTTTGTTTCCACCACTAGACTAGCTACCTACGGACGTCAACTTTACTGGCCCTTTGTTGTTATCATAGATAGATAAGTTATGCCCGGGTAAGATCGTATGATCGCAATTGATACCAAAGTACATAGTACAATTTGTGACGCCATTTCATCTCGCCATTGATGTAAACGCTCAGTCGTGTGTTACGAATGTTAAAAAAAAGCAACAACGGTTGCACTCCGAGAGTGCCGATAGAAGTGAAAACTCACCTCACTATGATACCGACGCCCGGTAATACTTACACGATACATACTTACGTTTAGCGGAGGTATTCTATTTATTTATTATATATTATTATCATTCTCAAATATCACACTTTTTCATTCGCATGTTTATTGCGTTGACAACGTCAAATTATTTGAACATAGGTAAAGAGTCTTGAATAGGAGTCCGCAACATAAATGTCAAATAACATTGAGTTTTTCTTTATTGATTTAAATGCCATTTAAATTATGAGTGGCCACCTTACGGGGCTTACGGTCACGTGATCGCCTTACGCCCCTTACGCTACGTCTTACGTAGGCGAACAACGCGCGAACGCGGCGCACCGCGCCGCGCCGCTTCGCGTCTAAATCGCTCACGTACGAGTAGGACATACCTATACGTATCAACGGTTTGTTTCATCCTCGCAGCGCCGCGCCGCGTTCGTGCGTTGTTCGCCTACGTAAGCCGTAGCGTTACGATCACGTGATCGCCTTAGGCTGTCTCGAGTTTATCATTTTTTCCCCACCTCAAAAAGTGCCCAGCGCCGCTAAAGAAGTTTTCACTTCAAAAAAGTGTCATAAGTTAAAATTGAATGTAAAAAAAACAGGATTTTTTCAACGTATGCAACTTATTTTCCTTGCTTTAGAGTTCGAATTAGCATTTAGTCCTATTCCTATCTTAGTCCAAGATGGTTTTTCGGTTTGTTTGTTTGTAGTAACGCCCTGACAATAGAGGCGTGTTCAGATATTTGTAAGCGCCTTAGCCGCTGCGATATATCTGATGGCGACTGTAAGTAGTTAAGTACATACAAGCCACATAGCCACAAGCAAATATATTATTTCGGCGACAATCATGATAATCATAGGATTCATATGTGTGCCGTCAACTGCCGTCGATGTGGACAATGCGGACGGTTCCGACTCCCTCGATGTATCGCGTCAAAATAAAATAAATGCATTAAAATTTTACATTAATTTACAAGAATTAACTAGGTACAAAACTATTTCAGAAGACACATACACAGACATTTTAGATAATGCCAGATTATTTGAGTCATGGACGAGATGTGTTAAGGGCGCTCTTTGTGCATTTTGGACGTTAAGTACCGGAGTTGTGTTAGTAAGTAGGTAATTGTTATAAGAAGAACGGCCGACACGGTTGGCCGCCATTGTTTTGTTGATAATCACTTTTTTCCCGCGATTGTGCAGCCTTCTAATCATAATTAAGTAATGCAAGAATCTTATAGCTGATCATCATAGATGCTCGCATATTCTCTATTACAGTTAATACCTACATATGTACCTACATATACATGATATATATTTGTTCTAATAAGGCCATATTTCAAAGCCTCTAGCCTCAGCCTAATATTTCCTAAAATTTGGTATAAAGTGCGTAAAGATTTTCTTGTTATACAATAGGCATACTTATAGCTGATTCAGCTTGATTTACGTAATATCGACCTTACTTAGGTACCTTAATATAAACAACAACATGAGCATTTCTCAAATAATTTGTACATTTCGATCACATCTTAGATTTCTATAAAAATTGGTATGCTGGTAAAGTACATGAAGCTGAACAATTTCCACCATATTTCCCAAAATGTCCAAGAAAGTTTGTATGAAACATTCCTTTTTTGTTACCAAATGTGTATGGAAATCTGGTAACAAAAAAGAATGTTTCATACAAACTTTCTTGGACATTTTGGGAAATATGATGGAAATTGTTCAGCTTCATGTACTTTACCAGCATACCAATTTTTATAGAAATCTAAGATGTGATCGAAATGTGCAAATTTTTTGAGAAATGCTCACATAATAATCTTCTCCCTTAGGAGTAATACCGGTACGCCAACGTATACATCTTTCACGAGCAAGTGTGGGAAAAATTGTGTTGAGTGTCTACAAAGTACAAATCATAACCATTGCACGTGTATAACTAGCTTGCTGCTAGGTACCTACATACCTACAGTAGCTATGTATAATTGTAAACAAACATATAAGTTTAGTGAGGGTATGATTAGAATAGGTCGAAAGTTTCCTCTGCCATTTTGAATTTCCACTGGTAAAGGTAATAGTAATAGCTTAAATGTGTATCGAATAGTCACATTAGTCTACGTATGAGACATAGTAAAAAAAGCGGTCAAGCGCGAGTTGGACTCGCGCACGAAGGGTTCCGTACCATTACGCAAAGAACGGCAAAAAATGGCGTTTGTTGTATGGTAGCCCCACTTAAATATTTATTTTATTCTGTGAATATTTCAACTGTCTAGCTATCACGGTTCATGAGATACAGCCTGGTGACAGACAGACAGACAGACGGACAGTGGAAGTAATAGGATCCCGTTTTTACCCTTTGGGTACGGAACCCTAAAAACGCAGTTTACTAAATTTGTGCTATCACGTCTGTGCTAAGTGTGCTAACTGCTAACATGATGTTTACCATTTGTCTCCTTTAAATCAATAAACCGTTACGCTCACTAAGTTTTTTACGATAACAGCCCAATTACCAAGTGTTATGACTAGTTTCGCTGGACTGGTGTCTTATGCAGTGAACATGGACTATGTGTACTAAGTATACCTATACATGAATTCTGCGAACGCAATCCGAGACAAAAGCAGGTCGTGTTCTTAATGTCTTATGTAAAGACTTACCTGGACATTGGTCGACGTCGGTGGCGGCGGCGAGAGCCAGGCACGACAGCACAACCACACTCAGCGGAACCATTGTGGCAACTAACCATGTTACCGCAACGACCCATTCTAGTGACCGGTTGTCTGACGTTTGCGCATCTCAGAAAAAAAAAACAAAAGATTTATGATGTTGAACTATGAGTTTGTGTATTTCGATTTCACGCACAACTGTACACTCTTGCATATATAGGTATAATAAATAAATATAACATTACACGTGTTACGAAATGCGGTTTCCGTGTTAGAGTGGCAGGTAAGTACATCTCGGATATACAGTGTGTAAATTCAATACGGGCAAATATTTAAACGGTGGTTAGTAGGTATATGACCTAAGAAGCAGTGGCGGATTTCCCATAAGGCACAGTAGGCTCGAGCCTAGGGCGGCGAGATATTAGGGGCGGCAAATTGTGACAAAAAAATCGCTGATGATAACAAGAAATAACTTTAAATTAGGCCAGGCAACGAATTCTCAAAAAAAGGTATAGAGGGAAATGCTTGGAATTTTTGACTTCGTAACTTTGTTTGAACTAGTTAGATGAACATATCAAAAGTCCCCCCAGCCGTAGCCCTTGAGCCGGGGGAAGAGAGAGGTTTGAAGGTCCTATTTTTCGGTTTTTCGCTTATATCTCGGAAACTATGCGTCTGAAACGACTGATCATTGTACAAAATGAAAGCTGATTAAATTTGCTACAAGTTTTATTTAGTACAGTTTTTCGATATCTTGATATGTGGAGGGCTCCACAGTTGTGCGCGAATCGCGGCGCGAAGCCGCGAACGCGAGTGTGGCGTCGATTTCACAGATTGTTCACGCCTTTGCGCCTTGTTCCCCGTTTTTTGTCGGTTTTTCGGCCAGCGTCAAAGGAGGCGCGAAGCGCGAACTTGCAAGACTCAACGATACACACTATTTTGGCTCATCAGTTGCAAGATAAATATTAATTCTATTATATATAGCAGCTATATTTTACGGTTTTACAACAAAACAAAATGGAAAAATAGCTACAGCAAGTATGATGCCTTAGATAAATGACAGTTAAACTCGATCAGCTGATGCTTTTCAGCCATCTTGGCCCGAACTAAACTGCGAAATCACCGAGAAGTTTGCGAGTGTGGGTCATACGTCAACGTCGCGATATGTTCACGCACAATAGTCTGGAGGGGGCTTGTATAGGGCCCTCCACACTCGCGCGCGAATCGCGGCGCGAAGTCGCGAACGCGAGTGTGGAGTCGATTTCGCAGATCTGCTAGACTGTAAAAATCTTTCGGGTTCCTTTCCTCGTGAGCACCGTGAATATTATTGATGGAAATGTAATGAAAAATTATAGACATTCAAGAGCGGCTATCTCAAAAACTAAACAAGATACCTATCGAAAAACTCGACTGTATAAAACTTGTAGCAAATTTAATCAGTTTTCATTTTGTATAATGATCATGTCACAACGACACCTAGTTTCTAAGATATTATAAGCGAAAAACCGAAAAATGGAACCTTCAAATCAAACCCCCTACCCCCGCTCAAGGGCTTTTGATACTTTCACCTCCTAACGAGTCCAAACAAAGTTACTAAGTTAAAAATGTGTCCCAAGCATTTCCCTTTATACCTTTTCGTTGCCTGACCTAAATGTAGTCAATATGATGGGTGCTGATGCTGAAGGGGCGGCTACAGGGTCTGAGCCTAGGGCGGCAAAGACTGCAAATCCGCCACTGCTAAGAAGTACCTAATATATTGAGATAAATTTTGCTTAAAAATACAATGAAAATATACTTGGTCAACCAGATCTTGACAGTGGAAAAAGGCGGCAAATTTGAAAAATGTAGGCGCGAAGGGATATCGTCCCATAGAAAATTTGAATTTCGTGCCTTTTTTTACTGACATGATTTGGTTGACCAGCTATATTAACCATACAAAATAATTCGGCTAATGTAAAACTACATAGTACAATAAGTTACGAGATACGGCTTTTTAAAGTTACTGTCACCGCTTGTTGGTACAGTACACAGTACAGTACAGTTGGTACAGGTTTGGCAAACTTTACATTGCTGCTCGGTAAATTATCAAAAATTATTTACTGGGTTATACTCATATAATTAAGTGTAACTTAAAAAAACTTCTTAATTAATTATTACACATAAATTTTATATGTGGTTTTAATTTATCGCCCGTACTTATTGGATTAACACACTGTATAGTTGTCAACTTGTCAGAGGAAAACAATGACTAAGAAAAAAAAATGAGACAGCACAAGCCTGCGCGATTGCGCGCATCAGCCAGTGCTCGCCAAAGAGAATATAAATAATCACTACATGGGCAGGCGTGGCTCACTCCGCGATTTCGTCGCTTTGCTACAGGTAGCTAAAAGTACATCCGTTCCACACCAATTTTGGTGGGTACTGGGTAGCCATAAAGCCGCGTGGCGCTGTCGCCACCTAGCGGCCATATTTGTGGCCTATCCCACAAAACTTACAATTACAATACAAAGTGTCAAGTTACAAGTTTGTAATAATACAAATGTGCGTACCACAAAATATACAAGTAACAAATTTGTAGTGGAAAATTCTGACAAATATGTAAATTGTATCGACAAGTCTACAATTTATTGTATCACAAAACTTTACATGCGCTACATATATTTTCCGGAAAACGTACAAATTTGTAGCTGACAATTGTTTTGTGCTACATTAAATTGTAGTAATAACTATACATATATGTAGAATTGTACCTACAAGTTAACAATTCTCCAAACGTGTGTCGCACCCTCTTGCTACAGTTGCTACTATACGAAATAATACGAATACTATAGTAATTGCAGTATATTTTATCATATTTAGCGATTCCAACCCTTTGTACCTGGGCTTTGTTTTTGTTGTTCCCTACACTTTTTTTTCAAATTTGGGATTTTTTATGTTATTTTAACTCAGAATTACGAGCTCTTTCTATCCTAATAGGAGAAAAAAAGTGTCCTAAGGTTTTTATTTCCATTCCGTCACCATTTTTCATAGACTTTGTATGGCGGTCGCGTAATGGAAAGATCGAAAAATGTATGGAAATTTTGGGACACTCTTTTTCTCCTATTATGATAGAAAGAGCTCGTGATTCTGAGTAGAAATAACATTAAAAAATCCCAAATTTGAAAAAAAAGTGTAGGGGACAACAAAAAAAAAAACGCCCACCTACCACGAAATGTTTAGTTCAAGTAGCTAAAAAGCGTTAAAAATTGGAGATGCTAGGTGTCATGAATTTCATATATGTATATATAACCCCAATTTTACTTAGCTTTAATTTAATTTACGAAATACTCATAGGTACTGGATAAGAAAAAAATGCATATACTCAAATTGAACTTACTATCGTACGCATTTTCCAATTTTGCTACATAGTGTCCCTTAAGTATTTCCAATCTTTCTCCATTATTTCTAAATGATTTAAATTTTGCGTTATCTCATTCCATTTGTTTATTTTCACAGTGAGCGTCAATTTATCACTAAATTTACCAAAGAGAATGTTTTTGTTTTCATTTATGAGGTTCAGAATGGTCAGTTTAGCTTGCAAATCCATTGTAATGTCAGTTGGTATGTAAATGTTCGTAGATAGATCACTATATAAATATAATTAATGTAATTCCTGCGTATTGCGTATAAAGTGAAACTACCTTCAACATTAAAGAAGCAAAATAAATTGTTACATATTTGTAGTTGTAACATTAAAAATTATGTAGCTGTCGTGACATACCTTTATTCTTTGTGATACGCTTTCACAAAAATGACATATTTGTATACTGCAGACTTGTAACGAATACATATTTGTAATTATTGTGCTACATTTTTTGTTTACAATTTAACAATTTTGTCGAATTGTTTGTACACTTGTAAAGTTTTGTGGGATAGGGCACTGTGCTGATCGTAACAGCCGCGTTTTGTTAGAGAGTGAGTCTTCTGTACCTAGTACTATTATTTATTCTGTGACATGGGGCGGGGCGACCGCTATAACATGAGAAAATTGGATAGTTTAGGCCCAATTTTATACCTAGGTACTTATAATCAATGTTATGATTGTTATGTTACGTAATAATGTATTTTTATAGCCTTATTGTCGCTTTTTACACAAGTGGTTAAATATTTTCACCACATCATACCGCAAATTTCAAGTTGTTTGCTGAATGTTGGCTGATAGATTTAACTTAGTTAAAGTAAGTTTAACGATGATTTTAAATGATTATTATCTAAAAACGTTAATTTTAATTTTATTTGTAATGTTTTACAGTTTCCTCGAGTTATGCTGAAAAACTTTGTTTCAATCGGCGTGCCTTAAAACCCTCGCAACTCTTGAGATCCCACGTTTCGAACAACTCGTTAAGCTCGTGGTTCAATTTTGGAATCTTTCGCTTGCTCGGGTATCAATATTAGCACGAGCGGTTAAACAACTACGAGTATTTTACCTTCTTGTAAAACAAATAACTTCAATAGCTATCGATAAATGACGCTTCGCCTAAATAGCGGACGTCCCCAAACCAGCATAATATTGGTAATATTGGTATACTAATATTTTACTTACAGGCAGGTTGGCATTCAAGTTTTATTTCAATAATGCTTTTGGATGTTATTAAAGCAAAGTCATTAATGCGTAAACAAAGTAAACAACTTAAGATTAAAAAAAAGCGGCCAAGTGCGAGTCGGACTCGCCCATGAAGGGTTCCGTATTTAGGGGATTTATGACGTATTAAAAAAAATACTTAGATCTCGTTCAAACCAATTTTCGGTGGAAGTTTGCATGGTAATGTATATCATATATTTTTTTTAGTTTTATCATTCTCTTATTTTAGAAGTTACAGGGGGGGGGGGGACACACATTTTACCACTTTGGAAGTGTCTCTCGCGCAAACTATTCAGTTTAGAAAAAAATGATATTAGAAACCTCAATATCATTTTTGAAGACCTATCCATAGATACCCCACACGTATGGGTTTGATGAAAAAAATTTTTTTGAGTTTCAGTTCTAAGTATGGGGAACCCCCAAAATTTATTGTTTTTTTTCTATTTTTGTGTGAAAATCTTAATGCGGTTCACAGAATACATCTACTTACCAAGTTTCAACAGTATAGTTCTTATGGTTTCGGAAAAAAGTGGCTGTGACATACGGACGGACAGACAGACAGACATGACGAATCCATAAGGGTTCCGTTTTTTGCCGTTTGGCTACGGGACCCTAAAAAAGGCGGTATATATATATCTGAACAACGTTTTTAGGGTTCCGTACCCAAAGGGTAAAAACGGGACCTTATTACTAAGACTCTGCTGTCCGTCCCTCCGTCCGTCCGTCTGTCACCAGGCTGTATCTCACGAACCGTGATAGCTAGACAGTTGAAATTTTCACAGATGATGTATTTCTGTTGCCGCTATAACAACAAATACTAAAAACAGAATAAAATAAAGATTTAAGGGAGCCCCTCCCATACAACAAACGTGATTTTTGACCGAAGTTAAGCAACGTCGGGCGGGGTCAGTACTTGGATGGGTGACCGTTTTTTTTGCTTGTTTTTTTTTGCTTGTTTTGCTCTATTTTTTGTTGATGGTGCGGAACCCTCCGTGCGCGAGTCCGACTCGCACTTGGCCGGTTTTTTTTTCATTTTTGTTCATTAGCATTCAATACGTATCATAAGTAATAAAAAAGCGGATCTTAAGACAATTGGCGTGTGGTAGGTAAATTTTCAAGATTACATATTATACCTATTTAGAGATGACGTACCGTGTAGTACCTAAACCATTACAATGTAAGGATGCCTATCGGGCCTTGCCCATAAATAAATGATGCAATGGAACATATTAGATACATTTCTAGACAAGACCACAGAATAAGTAATAGTATGTATTATCATACAGAACGGACACGCACCGCCCCGCCCCGACTCGGATTACCTCGCCCGCGACATGAATGTGTGCGTAAGTCGCTCTACTGAGAGCATGTCAGGATTCCGTCAGAAACTCAATGCCGCGTGTACAGACGTGCCGCGCACACATATAAACGCAAATCATTTCTGATGTATGGCGTAGTATGGCGTGTCCGCCCTGTGACAAGACGCCAGTTCGTTGATATTTTTGCGATTAAAAAAGGTGCATGAAGATAATAATTATATTATATGTACATAAATACTTATTTACCTATTATCAATGTAATTATTGTGTTGAGTACAACGTGATTTATTTTATTACAGACATAGTTACATACCTACACGTGGAGCCCATATTCTACCGAGGTGATGATGTTCACAAATTCACACTGCACTTTATCGGCTATAAGTGTTATAACTCATATGATGATACACATTTTTAACATAGGTACTTACAGGGGGCCGATCTTTGAATTTCGACCGCTCGATTTCGTGCATTTCGTTCAATAATATCTCCACTACTAGGCATTTAAATTCTACTAATAGAATTGAAAACGAGTGGTCAATACCATTAGATTCCGAGTTTCTATCGCTCGTATTTCAAAAATTAGCATTTTGTTTTTTCCACCGATATTCGAGTGATCGAAACTCAAAAATCGGCCCCCAGGATGAAGTTTAAAAACCAGCCATACCACAGAATAAATAATAGTACATACTATAGGCAACTATAGGTACACTCTCTAACAAAACGCGTCTGTTACGGTCCGGAGCCCGGACAGATATGGCCGCTAGGTGGCGACAGCGCCACGCGCGGCTTATGGCTAGCCACCAAAATTGGTGTGGAACGGATGTACTTTTAGCTACCTGTAGCAAAGCGACGAAATCGCGGAGCCACGCCTGGCCATACTCTGCGTACTGACAGTAACTGTATAGGTCATACTGAACAACTTTCATTATGGAACCAATGCATAAATCGCTAAAAAATTTGGCTGTCCCATAGAAATCAGCGGCATCACATCAGCTGGATTGTATAAAACAGCCAAAATATTTTTCGCCATCATGAGCAAACAACTCAAAACTATTTCAATAAACATGGTTCGAAGATCAAGAGGATCTTGTTAGGTATTTAAATCTTTTAACAAATACAATGATTGATATATTTAATGCATGAATACGCAATAATTAATATTGATGGATGTTATTTAGTATTTAAGATTAATGTCTTAATTAGGAATTTCCCCCGATAACCAAACATATATTTATTTAGACAGTAGACACTAATTACACACACACACACACACAACATATATGTATATACAAACATAAATTTTATTATACCTAGCCTATTAATATTAATTAATATTTACTTTGTCAAGTTAAGAGTCAACAACTTATTTTGCTTTGTCTTCATTTCTCTTACTGTATTCAATAACCACCGTCTAGCATTATAATTTAGACTTACCTATTGCAATAACTATAATGTTATCATTTTCATATTATATTTCTCTCCTCCACGGGACAGGCATTGCCTAGTGTGGAGGTGAGTAAAAACTGTATCCAAGTGAATATTTTTCGGGAATAAACGATTTTTATTTATTTTTTATTTTTATAATATATACCTGGACCAGAATGCGGCTTGCCAATGATAATTTAAAAAGTATCACTGTGCCCCATCTTTAATGGCTATGTTTAACTGCCCGGATATACAGGATGGACTTTAGAATAATAATAATCACTTTTTATGATCTACATAATCAGGAAAAGGTATCTAAAATGAAGTTCAACAGAAATTGCAAAAAGCCAAACCGATTTGCGTTTATTTCTCCGTAATCTCATACTTTCAAACTCCTTTCAAATAATTCTCCTAAAGGTACTTAGTACTACCTTCCTCTTATACATACATCCTACAGCTACACATATTCTTTTTTTTAGAAACACATCTGTTAAATACCTAATTTAATTGTTATTAATTTAGTTGTTATCAAAGTCGACCCGCAAATTAAAGTAACCCCGGTGTACGGTACTAGACAACTTGTTTACATTTTGGTATTTCTACTGAATGCCATTTTACCAATTAAGTATATTGATAATAAATTATTTCTGATTTCAAATTAATCTTTAATTTTCTCTAACAAAGACATTAAGTAGGTACAATACGATACATTATCGATAAATCACAGTTTTATTACGTGTGTCATTATCTTTTCATTATCACTTTGCCTTCTATTTTTACAATAGATGTATTCATAACAGTCGAACTATCTACTATTAGTCTGATAGTGACCATTCACAATTTTCTCTGTGTAGGACAGCTCAGTGGCATTCACGTTGTTCAAATTGAGGGAGTGCCACTGTGTGTCCTGGACGCGGGCCATCGCTTGCCGAACAATCTTCTGCAGTGGACTCTGAGTTTGCACAAGCACGGCGTAGCACAGCACTTGTCTGCCTTGTTCATTGTGTACGCGCCAACGCAAATAGCCCCGTTGATTCTGGAAATAATAGGGTTAAAATTATTTTGGCCCGTCACAGAAAATATGTCTGTCATTAAAATATGAAGTTACTCCATATAAAAGTGGCGCTATAGTCACTAATCAGACGTCACCGCAGACATTATAATAGATATGAATTAGAGTAGGTAAGCCGAAATATAAAAAAAAAGTTGGTTACAAAACTTAAAAACAACTCATGGGCGGGTGTCCCCGAGAATTTTTTTCAAGCTATAGGGGTCGCGAGCTCGCGAGAGGTGGAGAGATTGAAAATTAGCAGCAGTAGGTACTTACTGTTCAATTCAAGCACGCCATGCTACTTGAACGTACTAATGTGATATGTCATCATTTATGTTTATGTCTGAGTAATTAACTGTGGCTTATTGTTATTTTCTTTACACCTAAGCGTCAGAGTTATCTAACATATATACTTAATTATGCTATAAGCAATTAATTTAAATTTAGTAACTACCAGAAAAACAACCTAGGTTCCGAACATCGTAGCCCTCAATTTAATTAATATTTAGAATCCATTGTTCTAAATGGAAAAATATTTTTTCATCTAAGAATAAAAACTCAGGTACGAATGGCATTGATGCATAGGTAAGTAGTTAATTTTTTGCCAATCAGGTAACTTACGGGGCCATTCTTCCTCCACTCCGTCATTGTATCCTGTATTCTATTTCTGTATTTAATGTAATAGAAGCTAAAGGCGGTGATATAATAAACAAATTGGATATTTAATAAAAAAAAAACAATCTAGTACAGAGGCTATATAGTGACACACGTAGCGTTCCTGTAACAATGTACCTACTTGTTTCAAAATCCCAAAGACGAAATAGTATTTTATGCAACCGTTGTTTAAGAGAGGTCAAAAAAGGCGAGTGGCGTGAGTAACAATTTGAGGCGAAGCCGAAAATTGTTAATAAAGACGCCACGAGTATTTTTTGACTCGGTTAAACAACGTTGCATACAATACTTTTTCTACGACCAGGCACTTACTTTGAAATAAAATAGTAAATTTAACAAATATTTTAAATTCAAGAAGTAGCAAAAATGGAGGGTACGGGCGGGAAAAGAATGAATGAATGAAATTAAAAATAAAAACATGTCTATGGTTCACTTATTTGTCAGAGATGACATTTAAAATAAGGTTGGCAAGACTGTATTTCATTCTTATTTTTTAAGTGGTCATTACACGAAGTATCGTAAAATCGGCAAAAAGATACTGCGTGAAAGCACAAATTCTTTTTTGGGGAATAGACTAAAGACTTGTCTTGACAACTATAAAGTAGGGTTTTAAAGGTGTGTGCATGACCCTTTAAATCACAAATAAAAGTACGGGAGTAGAAAAATAAACTTTTCAAACGCCGACCAGTATCGTTATATCGCCACCAAAGTTGAATCATACTGTTCAAATTTGAAATGATCCTATACTCTCATATATAAGTTAATTCATCGAGGGATTCAAATAATGATAGGTATAGGTATAGATAGAATAATTACCAGAGCCATATTGGTGGGCACCGTCATAACGCTGGTAAAAGAAGTAACCGCGTTGGTTCTTACTGGACAATGTACAGTTGCACAGGGCTCTGAAAATAAAGATATGTAGTAAATAAGAAACGAATAGGGACAATACAATGTTATAATATAAAACCAGCCAACCATAATGGAGGGTTCCCGTACCTAATAAATACGACATAAAAAGCCATACCAATGTTTATTGCTAAAAATCATAATTCGGTCAACCGATCGTGTTTTTTAGGGTTCCGTACCCAGAGGGTAAAAACGGGACCCTATTACTAAGACTCCGCTGTCCGTCCGTCCGTCCGTCCGTCCGTCTGTCACCAGGCTGTATCTTACGAACCGTGATAGCTAGACAGTTGAAATTTTCACAGATGATGTATTTCTGTTGCCGCTATAACAAATACTAAAAACAGAATAAAATAAAGATTTAAGTGGGGCTCCCATACAATACAACAAACGTGATTTTTGACCGAAGTTAAGCAACGTCGGGCGGGGTCAGTACTTGGATGGGTGACCGTTTTTTTGCTTGTTTTACTCTATTTTTTGTTGATAGTGCGGAACCCTCCGTGCGCGAGTCCGACTCGCACTTGGCCGGTTTTTTTATTTATACGCCCGGTTCAAAAGTTATAGGGAGGAATAAATCTTTTTTTTTTTAATTTTAATCTATCAACTCAAAAATGCACCTATGTTCAAAATTTCACTCAAATATACCTTATGGTTATGGTTTTTGAGATAAATGGCTGTGACATACTTACGGACGGGCAGACGGATATAACGAAACGAAGCTTTAGGGTTCCGTTTTTGTCATTTTGGCTATACGGAACCTTAATATTTTAGAAAAAAAGTAAATTAACAAATTTACCTGGAGTAACATTTGTTTTTAAGTTTATCGAGTTGATATTGATTACTACATCCTGGTCGAGTTGCGTTGATGAGAAGCCTGAAACAAGTTTTTTTAAATAATTTAACTAATTATGTACATATGTCGACCGTATAAAGGAAGGTAAACTTTATTTGTATCATTCCATAATAATTCCTAGCAGTACCTCAAGATATTTCATAATTTTCCTCGCGCTATCCCGGCATTTTGCCACGGCTCATGGGAACCTGGGGTCCGCTTGACAACTAATCCTAAGAATTGACGTATAGGCCACGAGATTAGGTTTTTATGAAAGCGACTGCCATCGCCCTTCTGACCTTCCATCAACCCAGAGGGGAAACTAGTCCTTATTGGAATTAGTCCGGTTTCCTCACGATGTTTTCTTTCGCCCAAACCGACTGGTAAATATCAAATGATATTACGTACATAAGTTCCGAAAAACTCATTGGTACGAGCCGGGGTTTGAACCCGCCACCTCCGGATTGAAAGTCGCACGCTCTTACCGCTAGGCCACCAGCGCTTTACTAAAGATACCTACTTATTATTACAAATTGGCACCTTAGGACATTGTAATAAGATCCAAAATGTATATACATCATGTGTATTTGACGGGCGCCCTTAAACTAACCAGCATAAAACTTCACGTTGACAGGAACATTCTCGCCTAAGGTGACTACGCAGGGCAGCCTCATGCCGCACCCATCTATGTTAACTTCATCCAATTCGTACGCTGATCCTGTGGACAAAGATGAAATCAATAATAAAACATCCCATAAAGTAAGTTAACCACGCTAAGTTTTCACCGATTTGTCAGTGACATGTCAGTGATATAAATAATAATAAATAATAAATAAATATTATAGGACATTATTACACAAATTGACTAAGCCCCACGGTAAGCTCAAGAAAGCTTGTGTTGTGGGTACTCAGACAACGATATATATATATATATATATATATATATATATGTATATATATATATATATATATATATATATATATATATATATAATATACAAATACTTAAATACATAGAAAACAACCATGACTCAGGAACAAATATCTGTGCTCATCGCACAAATAAATGCCCTTACTGGGATTCGAACCCAGGACCGCGGCTTCACAGGCAGGGTCACTATACCCACTAGGCCAGACCGGTCGTCATTCAATGAATAAGGTACATATCCCAATTCCCAATAGGAGCTCTACACTTGACATGAAAACTTAGCATGGACCCCGACTTTACATATTTGCGCTTTCTGCTGTTTTACCTCAGTTGATTTAAGTTGAGGGACTAGGGGCAACCCAAAATGTAACCCAATAACCGCAATCACCTGATGGATAGATACTATAGATAGATAATAATGGTGGCAAATTTACTTACATAGATATAAGTAGTAAATTAAGACAGATGTGTTTTATGCGGCGCTGCACAACTCGTGCCGTGCCGCTTTTAAAAGGACATGGACTAGTAGGTATTAAGTTGACAACGACCAGTGGTCTATAATTGACGTTATTCATTTATTCAAATCAATACGACCGGACTAACCTGTGCCTTAGGTAGATAAGTGTCTAATAATGACTCCTATATATTAAAATTCCCAGAAATCATAAATTGTTGTCAGTGCGGTGAATAATCATGAATAATATAAGTACCTACTCGTAGTCTAATTTAAATATGCACCTATTAGGTGTACTTATGATTTTACAATGATCGTCTTATGCAGTTGGCAAGTCAGCAAGATTAAACGTAAAAAATCAAACGTATAGGTCTTTGTGTATTTGTTTATAAGTTACTATTCCAATTGTAGCGCCAAACTTCAAATTAAGTAACTGTCTAAAACGAAAGCTAGGACAGGACATTGCAGTCTTCAAACTTTTCACATCAGAAGTTATATTTAGTATGTAGGTAAAATAAAAACAATTACTTACCTTACCTAGATTATTATATTTCGCGTCATTTGCTATTGGTTCTTTTTTTAGCCTAGGAATCTGTTTATTCCGCAAGAGTGTGTTAAAAGTATAGGTACCTACCTAGTTTAGGGGAAAAATTAATATATTATTGAATTATATTTTTCACATTATCTATGCTGAAGAGTTCGTTTTTAGGGTTCCGTAGCCAAATGGCAAAAAACGGAACCCTTATAGATTCGTCATGTCTGTCTGTCTGTCTGTCTGTCTGTCTGTCCGTCTGTCTGTCCGTCCGTATGTCACAGCCACTTTTCTCCGAAACTATAAGAACTATACTGTTGAAACTTGGTAAGTAGATGTATTCTGTGAACCGCATTAAGATTTTCACACAAAAATAGAAAAAAAACAATAAATTTTTGGGGTTCCCCATACTTCGAACTGAAACTCAAAATGTTTTTTTTCATCAAACCCATACGTGTGGGGTATCTATGGATAGGTCTTCAAAAATGATATTGAGGTTCCTAATATCATTTTTTTCTAAACTGAATAGTTTGCGCGAGAGACACTTCCAAAGTGGTAAAATGTGTGTCCCCCCCCCCCTAACTTCTAAAATAAGAGAATGATAAAACTAAAAAAAATATATGATGTACATTACCATGTAAACTTCCACCGAAAATTAATTTGAACGAGATCTAGCAAGTAGTTTTTTTTTAATACGTCATAAATCGCCTAAATACGGAACCCTTCATGGGCGAGTCCGACTCGCACTTGGCCGCTTTTTTTATTTTGAGCAAGTAATAAATTGATATATTATATGTAGTCAATTTAAATTCCTTATAGGCGCTATAACTTCTATGCTCAATGGACAATAAGTTTAGGTATTATGGACATATAAGTAGTATATACATGTATTATATAGTAGTATTGCTCTGAGATTAAATGGTAACTGAATTTTTTCAGATTACCTTAACTACAAAGCGGTTTGCTCTAGCAGTCGGAAATTCGGAGGTTATGTGACAAATCAGGAATACTACTCCATGTGGAATGCAGCATGCCGTTCGTCGACATCTCCCTACCTTTAGCGAATACAAATGGTGCATGTTTCAGTACAACATAAAAAATGCTATGCAAAGATAGCTGGAATTGAGGTTGGTACTAAGGCCAATTTCCTCAAATTTCAAACAAAACAAATAATGTGAACATTTAAGTTCTATAAAATAGTTCTATTTAGAACCGAATAAGTCAAAACCGAAAAAATAATTTAGAGTGTCTCGTCTATTCTACTAAGTCTCCGGAATGTTAAGTTTGAGTTGGTTTGACAAGTAAAAGTGGATAAATATTTTAATACTTTTGAAATGTGTGGGAAATGGGTTGACCGGGCGGGCGGGTGTCCAATGCGGCACCCAGTGGTCGCGTATTAAACAATGAGGTATTAGACACGGGTAGGGGTGGGTGGCTTAGCTATCTACCCCACCTACTTCATGAAATTCCTCTCCTTCCCCGTCCGGCATGTCGGTGAAAAAGCTGGTTTGCTTGTGTCAGGGTATGTAATATATATATATGTAATAAATTGATAACACTTCACTTTGCACATGAAGTGTTAAAATAAATTACCACTATGCTCTCAAATGGAGCGTGGTGAAAAAATAATATGTGGCTGAGCGCTATGCTAATTGGTCATAGTGTAGCCTAATAAAAATTATAATAATTGATAAAATTGCTACCCTGCCACAAGCAAACTTACAAATTAATTGACATTGTGTTTTTAACTCCAATAATTCAACAATTTTTTTTAAATATTAAGTTTTTTTTTAAATGACAATTTTTTTTATAAATTGTTATTATCACCTTTCCAAGCTCACAGTAACCAGGGTAAATGTTTAGAAAGCTTTTAAGTTCGGGCGCCATTGTAGTGTATAAAAATGAGAATTTTTTGAAGCGGCGATGGCCGAATAGTTGTGGTTTGTTAAGATTATGCTTTCAACACTTTTAAATGCTCAACAATAGATGCCGGATAAGGCTCGCAGCAAGACACTGAACCATTGAAATACAAGGACCTCTTGTTGCTTTAAACCTGGTTATGAGAGTAGGGATAGGGCGCTATAAAGGATAAGGCCAAATGTGTATCATGCAATTTACTTTCCAAATCGGTGACAGACCTTATTTACATGGCACCTCGCTAGATGCGGGCGCTGGGAAACAGAGAATACCCCGACCGCTGAGGGGGAACGTTAATATAGTCCTAGAGCCTTAAAAATACGGCCGCGAGATCAAACGGGACGCGAGATTTTG
Organism: Cydia amplana; assembly: GCF_948474715.1. NCBI lineage: Eukaryota > Metazoa > Arthropoda > Insecta > Lepidoptera > Tortricidae > Cydia > Cydia amplana. The sequence goes on from NC_086085.1 coordinate 9,512,854, forward strand.
GCCAAAATCTAACACTAAAGTTTGGTGCACTCACGAATCCGGCGCAAGGTCGTTATCCGGAGAAACACTGCTGCTGGCCGCAGCAGGCGGATGTGGTCAGAAGGCGGCGGCCGTTCGTCGAGCCTTAACTTCTTTAAGCCAGGGCGAGAACGGTCCGCGGCAGCCGGTATCTTCGCGGGCGGGACCGCATGAAGAGCCTCGGGATCGTCAAGCGGCGCTCTGGGCCGCCTGACGCACGGTCTGCGGGTCGGGGCCGTGCCCTACGGCTATGGGACGGCGCGGGTACGCCGCGCCGTGGAGTTCGATGATGTGCGCGGGGGGCCGTGTGCTGAAACCTTGGGGTCGTCGAACGGCTGGTAGCGCCGTCCGGCACGCTGCCCACGGGCCGAAGCAGCGCCCTGCGGTGGGAGGCGGCGTCAATGCGCCGCGCCGCCAAGCTGGCGGCACACGCTGACGTGCGCGGGAGCACGACTGTCCACCATGTTTCCCCTTCGGAAGGCGGCGAAGGGTACACCGGAACGCGCACTTCACTCACGCGAATCACCCACGCGATTCACCCACGGAAACGGGCCTACATCATAGTCCGAGTTCCCACCGGCTGAGCCGGGCGGCAGGAGGAGACGTGATAATTTTTCCCACAATCGATCTAGGACAAGCTTCCAGCCCACGTCGTCCCGACAAACCAAAAAACCCCCAAGTGTTCTGACCTGTCACCTCTCGAAAAGTCCACCAACCCGTCAATTGCGTTTCGATTCACATCAATGCATTAAACTTCAAACCAACTCGAGCATTTTTTAAATCCAGTAATTCTTGTAAAATACAAATGTTCATTAATACTTGAATTATTTTAAGTTGTTAACAATAATAATTAATAATTACATCTTTTATTACTATTTCCTACATTGTTTCGTTCGGAATATCTTCCCTGCCTATGCAGTAACGAAACCTTCGTTTATTTTGACGTTTCTTCTGTCGAACGATGGAGGACCCACATATTTATGATTTATAATTTTAAGCAATTTTATAAATGATTCTAAAATACTAATTAGATTAGGATGTGACCTATTTGAGCAGTTAGAGTGGATCACAAGGATCATTTTGATATGCGCAAAGCCAGGTTCAGTCCAGTAATTTCAGCACAACCCGGGTGACAAGTTCCGTTCGAGTGGCATTCTCTTTGGGCTTGTTTCTTCGAATCTAGCCAGCCAGGAGGCGGGGTATTTTGATCAACCTACAGCTGAGAAGGTATACTACAGTTTTACATAATTGTCATACTTTGGTATATGTTATTTTGTCGGAAATGCGACACTCATTCATTGCAGGTTGTGTAGTATGTTTTTAGTATGGGAAACCGTGTAGCATCGCTACATATCATATAAGTACCTACGTTTATGTTTTACTTTTAAAAGATGCATCGAAATATGGGATTGGATATTTCTAGCGCTACAGGCCTATAGGTACTTACACTCTGTTATTAAAAAAATAAATTGGGTAAGTATGTTTTAGTTGCACACGCATTGCTACCTATATACCCCATATAGTTATCTCATATCCATACTAAGTACTTAATATTATTAAATAATATCTGGGTGACCGAGCTTCGCTCGGAAAACATAAAAAAACTCGAAAATGCGCGTTTTCCCAGAGATAAGACCTAGCTAGATCGATTTTTCGCCCCCAAAAACCCCCATATAGCAAATTTCATCGAAATCGTTAGAGCCGTTTCCGAGATCCCCGAAATATATATATATATATATATATATATATAAATATATAAACAAGAATTGCTCGTTAAAAGGTATTAGATAAAGTAGGTAACTCGTAACTCTGTCTGTTAGCTTTTTCATCACTAAACTACCGAACCGATCTTGATGAGATAAGGTATGTAAAAAGTCTATTTTTAGAAATCTACCTCTTAGAGCAGTAGGGATATGATCGATACAAGCGAGCGGATCCACCAGCACGCGGACACAGCTAGTAGGTAGATAAGTAGAACAATAAACTTCAATCACAGCCGTAATCTTAATCTTTTACAATAATTAATAACCAGAAGTCAATAGCGGACGAAGATACAAGTACTATTCAATAATTTATTGTCATCTGGGGGCACGGCAGTGCCCCCGCCAAGTCGAGCGCGAAGCAAACACTGCCGTACCATCCTTTACTGGAACCATTTCGCCGCATTTTCAGGCCCCTATTTGAGAACCTCTGGATAAGACCAGAACGCAGAAATTTTCGTCATCCAGTAAGCTATAATCACATACTTAAAATCCAAAATTTCAAGTCTGTAGGTCATTTAGTTCCGAAATTAAGCGAAAGCAAAGTTTCACTTAACACACTCATTCATTCACTCATGATCATCAGAATAGAATTAGTACTTCCCATAAACTCAGAGAGCTGAAATTTGGTACAGAGTTAGGGTTTAATGGCCACATAAAGGGTAAACCTAAAAATATTGCAATATCAGTCACGTTTTAAAGATCTAAGAACTGTATAAGTTTGAAATCCCATATAAATATATGATATTACAAAGTTACTGTTGCAGTTCCTACAAATAGTAGGTAAAGTAAAGGTACACTACGATGTACGATGTGAGTATGAATGAAGACATGTTTAGTTATGATATGTGTATACATAGTATGGGTATGAGTACCCGAAAAGAAGGACTGCCTACAAAAAGAGATGAGATCCCATCAAAAACATTACATGTAAAAAGGTGCAAGTATCGCAACGCTTTTACTACAAAAAAGTTTTGAGATGTAATGTGAAACCAAGTCGGTTATTTTAATCAGTGCCAGGGGGTGTTAAACCGTATCAATAAGATATCTTTAATTCGTAATACATATAATGACTTGGCAATCGCACATAATGCTTTACTCGTACCGTACTTAACTCGTAAATATGTGTAATGCTACTAATGCTCAAACTGCAATTAGCGCTAGCGTTACGAGTATGTTCAATTAGAATTATTTTTAATAACGACGAATAAAATTGATAGTGTATGTTAATAAATTATGGTTAACGTTTGACTTAATCGACTTAATGAGTCGACATTGTATGGCTTTTTGCGATCAACGATTTGATTTTTGTCCGCACGCGCTGCATTCCTCGATCGCGCATCGATCGTAACGAGGTAACGACCAATTGCTTCGTGTACATATTGACTAGCATTTTCAAAGCGACCGATCGTCACGATTTTAGTCAGTAATCGAAGCGATTAATCGTACCATGTATGGAGCCCCTATGTACTACGCTACGTCTATGTCGCGTAGCGTATCTAGTTAGTGTTGTATTATTACGAGTAGTCGAGTATGTTAGGTAGGAGGTACTACTTAATTCTGATGATTAATATTATTACTTATCTCTTTACCTTGATTTACAGATTACGGGAACCTTAGCTTCAGCACGCTTCAGTGAGCAGTTATAATATGTCTGTTATAAAACTGAAACTGAGTAGAGATTATTCACAACGAAAGCCTAATATGAATTTGTAAAATTGGATGTAAACTACTAATTTTAGATCATTTACCGGAACCATTAAACTTAGTACATAGAGTCTATTTTTTTATTCGGTAGACTGAAATGACATTTCATAGTATGAACATCATGTGTCATTTTATACTATGAAATGTCATTTTAGTCTACCGAATAAAAAAATAGACTTTAGTTACTTGATATGTTTTATGTTTATTTGCCTTTGGTTACTATTATTACACGAGTTATATTCATTGTTCAATTAAAAGTTCGAACACATTATATATTTTAATAGTGTTTTTTTTACTTACCTACTTCAGAAAATTTGCAGCGTACCTATTTACAAACTTTTATTTAACTCTCAATGCTTGCGAGTTGCAATTTAATGTGTTTCAGTTCCGAACCTGGGCTATAACCGCGAAAATCGAATTTTGCAAATTGCAGGCATTTTTCTATGTCACTCTAATTACGCCTGCATTGGAATAAAAGAAAAAGGTCCCCGCAATTAGCGAATTTCGTTTTTCGCGGTAGCCCCTCTGGTAGTGAATTAACCGCGGATAGGTAGCTAAAACATATATTTCTTAGAGGTGACGAAATCCTGAGATGTATCTCTATTTCCTTGTAATAATTTTGATTTGTGGGTAGTGGGTAATATCAGTTTCTAGAATAGGTTTCCGGGAATTCCGGGTAGAGCAATTGAAAAGGTACGGAACCAAGGCCTTGCTTAGAGTTGTGCCGTTTATGAGCATTCTCTGTTTTGTATGGGAATCGTTCGCGCTCGACAATATTTCCCACAATAAAAAGATAAGTAACGTTCTCGAGATTGACACAACTTTACTTAGGCTTCAGCCACTCAGCGCGTAGAGCAGTTAAAAGAACTCACCACAATCCTCAAATACCACTGCCGCTGTAACATTTCCTACCGCCAGTAGCAGTATAAGATTGAACAGAAACATTTTTTATGTTAACAATATATACTCGCGAGTGACAACAAATGCTTTTGAAACTGAAATTATATCAACAGGCGCACGCCAACGTAGGTATGTATAATAGTAGGAGATCCGGCATATATGGTCGACCTTCACCGATATGTCTGACGGATGAAACTTACATATTATGAAAGAAAATATGTTCCTGAACATAAATAAATAGGGTTGCCTAAAGAAATATGGCCAAGGCTATTTTTAATTAATTTTTGAAAAACAATTTTTTTCTTCAAATTTCACTGATCTGTCCACAATCTGTCTGACAAACTAAATAAGTTCCAATGGAAAGTATACAACTTGTACAACATAAATCAACTAGGTTGCCTATCTTTTTCCGGTCACTATTATGTGGTTGCCGTGTTTAAACAGGTGAGTTTTTATCGATAATTGCACTCATCTGTCTGACGCTTGAATTATACATCAAAATGATGGTAATTTTATTGCGAATACAGTGGCATAGGGTTGCCTGCGAAAATCCGGTCACAAATAAGGGTTACCAGGCTTTTAAATAAAATAAGAAGGGAAGACTTTTAGCGATAACTCATAAACGGCTTAACTTATCAAGTTTGTTTGAATGAGTTTTTTAAGCACTATTTTTATAATTTTTTTCATATTTTTGGATCGATTTTTCAAAAGTTATAAGGAATAACCGTTTTTTGTTCTTTCTAAATTATTATTTCCGAAATGATTCACTTTATCAAAAAATGTTGTTTGCAGACCCCTATTTATTTTTAAATACCTATCCAACGACACCCCACACATTTTTTGATAAAGTTAACATTTTCGAAAATAATCGCTTCTAACGAAACAAAATGTGTGTGAGCATTTTTTTTTCGTTTCAACCATATGATGTGGGATATCGTTGGATAGGTCTTTTAAAATTAATAGGGGTTTTTTAGAAAAAAAATTATTGATAAAGTGAATATTTTCGGAAATAATCGCTTTAAAAGATACATTATGTGTGTGAAAAATTTTTCATCGTTTCAAGTCTATAATGTGGGGTGTCGTTGGATAGGTCTTTTAAAATAAATGGGGGTTTTCTATAAACATTTTTTCATCCCTAATAATTTTAAAAGACCTATCCAACGATATCCCACATAGGGCATGCTCCCGGGAATTCCCGGTTCTCAAATTCCCGGGAATTCCCGGGAGCATGCCCTATGTGGGATATCGTTGGATAGGTCTTTTAAAATTATTAGGGGTTTTAGAAAAAACATTTTGTTTCTTTCAAAGCGATTATTTTCGAAAACCTTCACCTAATCAAAAAAGACCCCTATTGATTTTGAAAGACCTAACGATATCCCACATCGTAGGGTTGAAGTGCAAAAAAAAAACCTCACATACATTTTGTTTCGTTAGAAGCGATTATTTTCGAAAATGTTCACTTTATCAAAAAAAATTTGTTGAAGACTCTTCTTCTTTTTAAAAGACCTAGGTTGAAACGAAAAAAAAATCGCCACACATATTTAGTTTTTTTCGAAGCGTTTATTTCCGAAAGTTTTCGCTTTATCAAAAAATGTTTATAGAAAACCCCCATTTATTTTAAAAGACCTATCCAACGACACCCCACATTATAGACTTGAAACGATGAAAAATTTTTCACACACATAATGTATCTTTTAAAGCGATCATTTCCGAAAATATTCACTTTATCAATAATTTTTTTTCTAAAAAACCCCTATTAATTTTAAAAGACCTATCCAACGATATCCCACATCATATGGTTGAAACGAAAAAAAAAAATGCTCACATACATTTTGTTTCGTTAGAAGCGATTATTTTCGAAAATGTTAACTTTATCAAAAAATGTGTGGGGTGTCGTTGGATAGGTATTTAAAAATAAATAGGGGTCTGCAAACAACATTTTTTGATAAAGTGAATCATTTCAGAAATAATAATTTAGAAAGAACAAAAAACGGTTATTCCTTATAACTTTTGAAAAATCGATCCAAAAAATATGAAAAAAATTATAAAAATATTGCTTAAAAAACTCATTCAAACAAAATTAAAACAAACTTGATAAGTTAAGCCGTTTATGAGTTATCGCTAAAAGTCTTCACTTCTTATTTAATTTAAAAGCTTGTCAACCCTTATTTGTGACCGGATTTTCGCAGGCAACCCTATGCCACTGTATTCGCAATAAAATTACCACCATTTTGATGTATAATTCAAGCGTCAGACAGATGAGTGCAATTATCGATAAAAACTCACCTGTACCATACGGCAACCACATAATAGTCACCGGAAAAAGATAGGCAACCTAGTTGATTTATATTGTACAAGTTGTATACTTTCCATTGGAACTTATTTCGTTTGTCAGACAGATCGGTGAAATTTGAAGAAAAATTTTTTTTTCATAAAATAATTAAAAATAGTCTTGACCATATTTCTTTAGGCAACCCTATTTATTTATGTTCAGGAACATATTTTCTTTCATAATATGTAAGTTTCATCCGTCAGACATATCGGTGAAGGTCGACCATATATGCCGGATCTTAGACTATAAGTAGAGGCGAGTACAATATTATCACCTCCTGATAACGCCAATTCAGCCACTGTAAATCTGATGCATTGGACGACGTTGATTAATAATTACAAGTCAAAATTAATAATATTAATTGGCGCCATGACTCATGTGAAAAATGTACAATTACAGATAAAGGAATGACGTCTCTCCCATGTATGGAAATATGTGATGAAACTCACGTATACATATATTCAAAATTCCATATCCAATTTCTTGATGTCATCTAATCACCTGACTGCCGAAGGAGGGTTGCGTTTTTTGATTGCTAATATGTATTTACAGTACCAGCTGCATACAAATATGTATGCAGGGGTGCTAATCTAATCGTTTTGCTGACTGTACGTAGGTACAATTCTTCGACCTTAAATACAAAAAAAAACTACGGTATACTGTGACTGAATACCTTCAATGTATGGATTGAGGTGTCATCAGATTCGTCTCAGTTGTGCAGCCTGTGTTACAATAGGTCGCAGTGAAGGATATCTGGGGGCACGGTAGTGCCCCCGCCAAGTCGAGCAAAACAAAGAGGCACGGCCGTACCATCCTTTTCTCGAAGCGATTCAGGGCATTTTCGACGTCCTGTAATTTTGTGCTGGCTGAAGCTAGAACCCTGAATTTTCAGTGACATATAGGGCTTAACATGCTTAAGATACATTCTCAAAAACATTAAATCAGAACTTGTAGTTTAAGAATTATTGTACGTCAAAGTTCCTTAGTTTCGACACTGACACACTCACTCACTCATTCACTCACCGATCATCATTCTCGATCTCATACTTCCAGCATACCCACAAGTTTCAAATTTTAAACATAAGTAGTTTTTAGCTTATCAAGCCATAGAAAACTTAGATAGTGATTTGTACAACAAGAGATCAAAGTTTGATATTTCTTCGAGTGCTTATTTTGAGTCCCGTGCAAGCGAAAGATTCTATACTAGATTCACGAGCGTAGCGAGTAGCATTTTGCTCATTTTGTCTCACTCAGTGAGCAAAATGCGATTTTGCTCACTGTTTTTAAGTAGCAAAGTACCCTTGTTCGAGCTGCTGAGGTGAAAAAAATATTGCAATATCAGTCATGTTTTAAAGATCTAAGAACTGCGTAAGTAAGTTTGTAATCCCATATAAATATATGATATTACAAAGTTACTGTTGCAGTTCCTACAAATAGTAGGTAAAGTAAAGGTACACAACGATGTACGATGTGAGTATGAATGAAGATGTGTTTAAATATGATATGTGTATACATAGTATGGATATGAGTACCCGAAAAGAAGGACTGTCTACAAAAAGAGATGAGATCCCATCAAAAACATTACATGTAAAAATAACAGACTTGGTTTCACATTATATCTCAAAACTTTTTTGTAGTAAAAGCGATGCGAGACTGGCACCTTTTTACATGTAATGTTTTTGATGGGATATTGCTTTCCATAATGCATCATGGACTACTTATAGGTAGAGTATGTGCGGACTGTGCGGAATACATTCTACGACTCTTCTCTTTCCGCTTTCCGCACACTCTACTAACGAAATAAACTAATATCATCGACAAGTCGAATTATCCAAATAAAAAGCGGCCAAGTGCGAGTCGGACTGGCCCATGAAGGGTTCCGTATTTAGGGGATTTATGACGTATTAAAAAAAACTACTTACTAAGATCTCGTTCAAACCAATTTTCGGTGGAAGTTTGCATGGTGATCAACATCATATATTTTTTTTTAGTTTTGTCATTCTTTCATCTATCATTCTCAGGTTTCTAATAACATTTTTTTCTAAACTATTCAGTTTAGAAAAAAATGTTATTAGAAACCTCAATATCATTTTTGAAGACCTATCCATAGATAACTCACATGTATGGGTTTAATGAAAAAAAAAATTTTTGAGTTTCAGTTCTAAGTATGGGGAACCCCCAAAATTTATTGTTTTTTTTTTCTATTTTTGTGTGAAAATCTTAATGCGGTTCATAGAATACATCTACTTACCAAGTTTCAACAGTATAGTTCTTATAGTTTCGGAAAAAAGTGGCTGTGACATACACGGACAGACATGATGAATCTATAAGGGTTCCGTTTTTGGCCATTTGGCTACGGAACCCTAAAAACCCCACTACGGTTAGGTACTTACTGTGACATGTGTGCAGTGTGAGTCACACTGTGTGACCTTAGGAGGATGTCTTGTCTGTGGACCTTAGTAAGCAACCTAGCTAACCTAGCATGTTCAACCTAGCTATAACTATGTAAAGCCCAACCGCCAACTACCCCCCCCCCTACTTTTGTTACAACCAAGTAGTCCATGATGCAGTTTTTCCGGGAACCCATTGAATATGTAGCTTTACCTATCTACCTAATGGGTGCTACTACAGGTATGTATGTAAGTAGGTACATAATTACATATCTGTGCCTCCGTGGCCGTAGTGAAAAGGGCAGCGCAGTTGTAAAAGGGCGTAAGTTCCACGTAACGCTTATGCCCTTTTAATCCTTTTATACACCTAAGCTTCGCGAGACTGTACCCTTTTTCACTAGGGCCACATATATTACCTACTAATGTTAAACTACATTAACCTCCTACTGCTTTCGTTGATTGTGCCTAAGTACTTTACACTTTTCTTTCTAGTCGTTCCCTCATGCCTGAGGATTGTGACCATAGGAGATTGTGAGGATTGTGATCACTGATCACCCTCCATGCAGCCCGATTCTTTGACAATTTAACTGTGAAACTTCAGCATACTGAAATTAGTCCTTTACTGTACGCAAAGGTTGTCTGGAAGATATAACTCTTTAGCGATAAGTCTGGCTCTACTTATAAGGCCTCATTCACACGAGCGCTTTTTCAAGGCGCGTTAAAAAAAGCGCTTGAATCCGTCCGCACGCTAAATTCGATTTAACGACCAACGCTTAAAGTCGAAAATCCAACAGCGCTTGATAAAAAGCGCCACCGCCGTCGTGTGAATTACACATTGTATCCATTTATGTCCTTCAAACGCTTTTTTAACACGCGTTGTAAAAGCCCTAACAGACTGCCGCACCGCACCCTTAAGTGAGAGCGAGGAAGAAATATCTCTCTCACGTATAGGTGCGGCGCGGTAGTCTGTTATGGCTTTAAAAGCACAATGTTTTTTTTTTCTGTGGCAACCTTTACTTTAAGTGGTATCCAGACGGGACTGATCAACTCAGTCGATTTCATCAGGAAAATAATTGGCCAACATGAATCTAGTATAACTGGATTGGGCATGAGTGGTGGGGATAACTGACAGAACGGGATAGTCTTATGTATCTTTCAGTAGGAGTAGCAGCGAAAGCGCTATTATTGTTTGTCCTTGTCACAGTCTCACATCTTGTTTTATTTCCCACCGTAAATTGACCACCGTGATTGGTCGAATTCATTTGTTGCCCACCATAATGCGATGCTATGATTGGTCGAATTTATATGTTTTGTCCCTCACGGAGGCACGCGTAGACCACTTCTATAGGATGCTACCTTCTATGTTGGCCAATCTCATCTAGCGTCCACACGTACATAAATTAAATCCCCAATTTGCATACCATAGACAATTACTATGAAAATTGGCATTTTTGTGCCCGCACCTGCTGATTTCATCGGGGAATCAAATTGATGTTTGCGTCCGCACGTCCTGATTTGATCGGAAAATGTCATCAGATTGGCGAAAAATTGTCCTGTCTGGATACCACTTTAGTAATGCTTGAGTAATGTACGTTCAGATATAATGATACTGCATCGATGAGATTTTTGGGTCGTAACATTCCATTAAATCTTTTTTTGTAATGAAAACAAAAAGTTAACGTTAACGCAGAAATATAGCTGGTCAACCAAATCTTGTCAGTAAAAAAAGGCGCGAAATTCAAATTTTCTATGGGACGATATCCCTTCGCGCCTACATTTTTCAAATTTGCCGCCTTTTTCTACTGTCAAGATCTGGTTGACCAAGTATAGTAATAAATCTCAAAAAGCCACAGGGCAATCTCAATCTCCTTATGGAACGTAATTAAACATTAAATTCAAACTTATTGTACTGTTTTGTAACATACCCCATTTCATGTCACATTTATTGTGACAGTTGTTTGACAGTTATAGTCCGGTATGTTACTGGTGTTTACTTGCTGTTTCTCAAAGAAAAGAAAGACCACACATTTTTAATTAACTATTAAATGGTTTCAAGTGCCTGCTGGTTGTTGTCGCTTAATCGGCACAAATAACCAACAAGATTCATTGATAAATGAAAAGGTTATCTATAAAAGTTAAACATGATACAATCAGTGCGATACACTCCTTCCTGTGTGATAAATTTCACGTTTCGGAACTCTGTAAGACTGCGACACAAATTAAATAAAGCTAAAGAAGAAAAACCACCTCCGAAAGTTGCCCAAGATGTCATGAACTACATTGAAAATACACCTGAATATGCTGGTATTAGAAATCAGATACCGAAGTTTCTTTTAAGGAAATACAAAGCTCCTGAGAGTATGTACCTTATAAATGAAGGTACTGCCAAAGAAATTGTCCAGGCTGTAAAGAAGAATCTGATAATACACTCCCCTATAGTTGAAGTTAATCCAGGATTGGGAATTTTGAGTAAGGAATTACTACAGTGCCAAAAAACTCATCTGTATATGTATGAAAGTTCCAGTCATTTTTCTCAATATCTAAAAGTAAGCATCATTATTGTTGAATTTTTTTACTAAAATACCTATTTTGAAATAAAACAAGAGTCATTTTTTAAAACCTAAATATGCAAATATTTACAGGATTTACAATCAAACTATCCTGGACGAGTGAATTATAAAATAGCAGACTTTTTTGGGATGTGGAAGCTTGCATTTCAAGATAAGATGGACCAAGGGAACAGAATTCAAGAGTTATTGGGTGATTTGGCAACTGATGATCCTGGTATGTTTTCCTTGTGCAATTTTATGAATTGTAACTGGATTTATTTAATACTTTTACAATTCAGTCTCAAAACCCAATACTACAAGTACAGACATTGGAAAAAGTCTTACAAACTTTCATAAAACAGCCTGAATTGTTTCATTTATCTTCCAGATAGAGTGGTTACAATAGTAGGATCAATGCCTGGCCTGTCTTTTGTCAAACATTTGATAAACACCATAGTGTTTCACAACACTACTAGCCATCTAGGCAGACCAGATCTGTTCATCACTATGCCTGGACATCACTATGAAGTAAGCTAGTAAAATTTAATACAAAAATTATTTTTAAACCTGAAATTAAGTTTGGTAGTTGATTGACATGCATACTGGTCACAACAACATACAAAAAAAAACCATTTAAGAGTTTTATTTTAGTTAACAGTGTTCTTAAATATGACTATTCAGTACTTATGTAAAATGTATCAGCTTGCTTATTTAATTGAAATTGTATAATTTACGTAATTTTTTTCCAGTTCCTAACGGACAATGAGATACAGAATAGAAAACATATGGCAGTACCAACTCTGTTTCAGCTTCTATTTGATTTCAAAATACTTGCAAATGTACCAAAAGTGCATTTCTTACCATGGACATATCCCACAACTAACAAGAGGGTTACACTGGTAATAATTAAGATTATCTAATTTTACTAGTATATCATCTATATTATAACATGGCAACATAAAATGAAAAATTATTAATTTATGACACGGTGGCTAATCATTCTCTAAAAAGCTGTGCTTTAGCCATCGTCAGCCTGCCGTTCCGTGGGCGACTTGAGCAGCGGTAGGTAGAATTTGTCAAATAGTCATTGACTATATATCTTAACAAAAACGACAGCTGACTGTGAAGTGCTGAATACAAACATGAAAAAAAGGCGCCTGTTGTTTTTGTTGCTGCAACGTTGCACATCGTAAGCAAAAGTGCTAATCAAGCACAGGCTTTTAAATTACCGGTTTTTATCCTATATTTTCCTTGTCCTAACATTCTTAAAGTATATATTTTACAGATGGATGAACATCGCTTGTACTTAGTGAATATCTCCCAAAAACGAGAGCTGCCAGTTCCACCTGAGTATTTGCCCCTGCTATGGTATTTCTTCAAGCCTCACATGTTTTCCAAGTCCACAAGGGTGATTCCAATGTTAGAGTGAGTATTTTAATTTCTGTATACTATTTAAATTATACAGCTCGATAGCTAATGCAGAGGTCCACTACAGCAAACGCTAAATCGCCATACAGGTAAAAATTGTAAATTAAGTTAGGGCTCATTTAGACGACGTGCGAACTCGTATACGATTTTAGACACATTGCGCACCATTGAGGTTACATCAATTTAGCCGACCGATCAAACGACGCAATGTATTCAAACTCGCATGCGAGTTCTCGCCCCATCTAAATGAGCCCTAAAGGCTGATTTAGACGGCGCGCGAACTCGCATGCGATTTTAGTTACATTGCGGACTGTTGGTTACGTCCAATTCAACCGACCGATCAAAACCCGCAATGTAATGAAACTCGCATCGTCTAAATCAGCGGTCGGCAACCTTTTAGCGGCCAAGGGCCACATAGTAGTTAACGAAGTTGACGCGGGCCGCAATTTGTTAATATTTATGGCTTTATCAGACATTGTCGTTTGTCAATATTACATACAAAACAACCAGGGAGGCTCGCGGGCCGCTAGTGACACGTTCACGGGCCGCGGGTTGCCGACCGCTGGTCTAAATGAGCCCTTTGTCTGTGCGCAGTTTCTTTGGTATATGACATATTTCAGTTTACAAAATGTGTTTGCAGACAATGGATACCTGGTTGCGGCGTGTGGCTGATCACGGGCCAGGACCCGCCGGACACCGACCGGCGGCTGGCGCCGGGTGCCGGCGACGCGCCGCTGCCGCACATGACGATATTCACAGAGTTCGGAGACCTCAACCTAAAGCAGAAGATTACTGTCTTTAAAAAGTACGTGTTTACTTCTTAAACTCAAGTTTTTTCTTTGTCATGTCACTCATGTATCCTCATACATTCCAAGTTCAAACTGATTATACGATATCGCGTCCGCAATGACAATCAAAAATTAAATATTAATATAATTATATGGCAGGGCAAAAATTAAACATATGGCGTGTTAAGGTAGGTATAGCCTTTCAAGTGGCAGGGCCACTGGCTCGTGGTCGATTAAGTCATTTAAATTTAAAATTTGATTAATTGAGATAAAATCAAAATTCCAACTACTAAAAAACGACGTATGCCACTTAAAGGGATAGGTAAATTATGATTATTGATTAATTATAATTACATTAATTACCATCCTTTGCGTTGTGCTATCGAATAAAAAATAATCAGTTATATGTAGGTATTTATTATTGCTTTCCGGGAGTTTATTTCGATATTTTTATTGTTTCAGATTAATATCATGGCCGGAATTCGAGCAATGTCCATTCCGGGTATCCATGGAGAATAATCTACCAAAGTTCGTGACCGCAGTCGAAGACGACGAGAAAACCAGTATAGGCTCGCCTATAGACGATATTGAAAGTTCAGATACCGAAAACGAGACCTGATTGAATACGGAACATGCGCGTTATCTTAATATGGTCGATTCGAACAACAATGACGCTTACCACGAGGAATTTCGTATATTGAACCGCCTGTTCCTGTCTTTATCGCACACGCGTAATTAGGTATATGCTGTCCTGCCCATGATGCCGGCTGTCAATGACACGACGCGAGCGGGACAACAATTTACCTATGCGCGTGCGATAGAAACAATCGGGTCAATGTACGAAATACCGCGTACTGTCGTCTTTTCTTTAACCTTTTGAACGCCAAACGGCACATCCATTTGCCGTGCCACTGACGCCACGGGGGTAAAATTTAGTTTTGTGAATAAATAATGCCAACCTAAAAGGTGAGAGTCAGAATGGCGGGTGTATGTAAATAAAAATGAACAAAAAGCATACCATATTTTAGTACCTAATTTGTACTATTTGGTACCTCATATAAAAAAATTAGTACCTCACGGTATTTAAAGTTATTACCAAAAAACGTTACACCCGCCAACCTGACAGTCAGAATGGCGGGTGTATTTTATTACGCTATGATCCCGCGATTATTGATAAATTCTATAAAAGCCAAATTTTAGTACCTTTTTAATACTTTAATATTCAATTATAAATTGAACCATTTTATTTGTGGTTTCCGAGTTTTACTAATTTTACACATTGCATTGCTATTGAAAAAAATCAGGCGCTTTAATTTTTCACCGTATCGATATCGTTTTTAAGAAAAAACGCTACGCTACAACTATTTTTATTACGCCAGGATTTAGTACCTTTCATGTTTAATCTGTTACCCTTTCACGGTTAATCTGTTAGGTTCAATTAACTATGAAAATTACGTCTTACAAATGGCCAGGAGCCATGTCAAGGGATGCTTCCTAAGAAGAAATTCCGCTCTTCATTGTGCATGTAATTGTGCACCTAATACCTATTCTTAAGTACATGGTGATTAATCAAATAAAACTTGCAAATTATGTCTGTTTGTCCGTATATTAGTGTGATGAATATACTTCTTTGTGGGATTCCGTTGATGTCCTTGTTTTGCTAAGAAATGCTAAGTACCACATACTATATTCTACTGTGAATACGATTGAAATACATACCTTTTACAAGCAATATTTTCATTTAACTATTCTTACATGAGGTTTTTCTATCGTCTCGGTTAGTTTCTTAACTTATACATAACTAACAAAATACCACACCCGGTAGTATTTTCATGTTTAATATCCAAAAGGTGGATACAGGGTGGATTTTCTTTTTGAGTCAGTGAGGGCAGCTACCAGATCCCGTGCTGCTACGAGAAAACGGTCTTAGAAGACCTTCCCTCGATTTCAAATTAATAAAGATTGGCTTTTACAGATTTTGAAAAAAATATACAAGGTGCGAGAAAAAGGTCATTTTTGCAAACTTTTTGAAGTGAAAACTTCTTTGGCGGCGCTGGGCACTTTTTGAGGTGGGGAAAAAATGATAAACTCGAGACAGCGTAAGGCGATCACGTGACCGTAAGGGGCGTAAGGCGATCACGTGGCATTTAAATGAATAAAGAAAAACTCAATGTTATTTGACATTTATGTTGCGGACTCCTTTTCAAGACTCTTTACCTATGTTCAAATAATTTGACGTTGTCATGGCAGTATGTAAATAAACATGTCAATGAAAAAGTGTGATCTTATTTGAGAATGATAATAATATATAATAAATAAATAGAATACCTCCGCTAAACGTATGTATCGTGTTACAGGGCGTCGGTAACATAGTGTGGTGAGTTTTCACTTCTATCGGCACTCCCGGAGTGCAACCGTTGTTGCTTGTTTTTTGATGCCAATCGATCCCATTCCTATTGAGGATCAAAAGCTTGTATGGAACCAAAAAAAAAACTTCCGGCTAGAAAAGCCACAAATCGAGGAAAACTTTTCCCATACTCTTTGTATGAAAATGAAAACTTTTATTTTTCACATGCTATTTTTGTATGCCAATCGATTTCCTTCCTATTCAGTATCAATAGTTTCCTTGGGGTCAACTTACGGTAATGTACTAAAAAGTCAACAAATAAAAAAAAACTTTTTCCATACATTTACTATGGAGAAAACGTGAAATTTAATTCACATTCTTCTATCTGCCCAATCAGTCCTGTTCCTGTTACATTTAAAGATCATAATACTGTATGAAGACATCATACTGCTGTAAGACTGATGGGCGAGATAGAAAATTGTGAATAAAATTTCACGTTTTCTCCATAGTAAATGTATGGAAAAAGTATTTATTAATTTGTGGCTTTTTAGTACATTATCGGAAGTTGACCCCTAGGAAGCTATTGATACTGGATAGGAATGGAATCGATTTTCATACAAAAATAGCATGTGAAAAATAAAAGTTTTCATTTTCATACAAATTGTATGGGAAAAGTTTTCCTCGATTTGTGGCTTCTCTAGTCGGATTTTCTTTTGGTTCTTTTGATCCTCAATAGGAATGAGATCGATTGGCATCAAAAAAAAGTTTGTAAAAATGACCTTTTTCTCGCACCCTGTATTTTTTTTCAAAATCTGTAAAAGCCAATCTTTATTAATTTGAAATCGAGGGAAGGTCTTCTAAGACCGTTTTCTCGTAGCAGCACGGGATCTGGTAGCTGCCCTCACTGACTCAAAAAGAAAATCCACCCTGTATAGAACCTTTTGGATATTAAACATGAAAATACTACCGGGTGTGGTATTTTGTTAGTTATGTATAAGTTAAGAAACTAACCAAGACGATAGAAAAACCTCATGTAAGAATAGTTAAATGAAAATATTGCTTGTAAAAGGTATGTATTTCAATCGTACTCACAGTAAAAATATAGTATGTGGTACTTAGCATATCTTAGCAAAACAAGGACATCAACGGGATCCCACAAAGAAGTATATTCATCACACTAATATAGGGACAAACAGACATAATTTGCAAGTTTTATTTGATTAATCACCATGTACTTAAGAATAGGTATTAGGTGCACAATTACATGCACAATGAAGAGCGGAATTTCTTCTTAGGAAGCATCCTTTGACATGGCGCCTGGCCATTTGTAAGACGTAATTTTCATAGTTAATTGAACCTAACAGATTAACCGTGAAAGGGTAACAGATTAAACATGAAAGGTACTAAATCCTGGCGTAATAAAAATAGTTGTAGCGTAGCGTTTTTTCTTAAAAACGATATAGATACGGTGAAAAATTAAAGCGCCTGAAATTTTTTAATAGCAATGCAAATTGTAAAATTAGTAAAACTCGGAAACCACAAATAAAATGGCTCAATTTATAATTGAATATTAAAGTACTAAAAAGGTACTAAAATTTGGCTTTTATAGAATTTATCAATAATCGCTGGATCATAGCGTAATAAAATACACCCGCCATTCTGACTGTCAGGTTGGCGGGTGTAACGTGTTTTGGTAATAACTTTAAATTCCGTGAGGTACTAATTTTTTTATATGAGGTACCAAATAGTACAAATTAGGTACTAAAATATGGTATGCTTTTTGTTTATTTTTGTTTACATACACCCGCCATTCTGACTCTCACCCTAAAAGTGGGGTGTTTTTCAGTAGATTTTCATCAAAAAACGATCGACGTCAAATGCCGTCTTTGGCGTCGTTGTCACGATTTTGCGTTGATGTCAAATGCCGTCTGTGGCGTTCAAAAGGTTAAGAATTTTCAGTTATGTCAGACCTCATTTTGGCCTATTGGCCAGTGTTGTCTTGTCACCAGAGTGCACCAGAGTTATTGATTGTAGTAAAGATGTTAAGTATAAAACAAAATCGTACCCCCGAGTTTGACAACTGAACTAAATGGCGCTGTATGTTTACCGCATAATTAATGTACGAAGCCATACAGCAGCCATCTATTATCTGTTAAATTCGAAACACGAAGTTGTCTAATAATTTTATTCATCTTATACTTGCCACCACAGGTCGCCGTTAGACTATAGTGTAATTGTAACTTACAGATTTATAAAATGAAGCCCAATTGTCACCCTTATTTCCTAAGCAATAGAGTTCATTGACTTAGGTATTTATTATAACTTCATTTACAGTTCATTGGTCACTCGGTCGACACAAAACATTCAGTTTAAGGATTTGAATTTTCTAGCTAGGTGAAAAAATATGATGTTTATGAATCTAATACTTATTTTATACGTACCTAATTATTGTTAAATAAATAAAACACTAAAAAGGATATAAGTGTTTATCTCTTCTATTAACAATACATATTTACATTTTAACAATATTAGATCATTATACATAACTGAACATTGCTGTTTGGTGTTAGTTCTCATTTACCTATATACCTACATAAAACTTGCACTCGATAGAATTATAAGTGCAATGAAATGAAAATAGGTACATCAACGGAAATGGTGAAACAACCACCACGATCCACGAATTACATTCTCAGTTGCATTTAGGCCGCCGGCAGCCCTTTATAGCCTGTCGCTACTTTAGTCGAATGATGGTCCCTATGATAGTCCATTCTTATATGGAGTAGAGCTGTCACGTACTCACGCAAAAATGTTAGTAGGCATGTTTTGGAAGTTTAGCAAGTGCATTTAATTATAAAAATAAAAATACGGTAAAAACATATTCATTCAACCAAAAGAGAAAGAACTGTCATAGGGACCATCATTCGACTTTGCAGCTACCATTGGGGGTTAATTGTAACTACACAGAGTAAAGTAAGTATAATATATGATGCCACCTAAGTTGACTTGTCATAAATCAAATACTGAAATGGAGATCATATAAAAAATCAAGTACATGAAGATGAAGGAAACTCACAGGTTAAGGGCAAGTACTGAAAATAGGTCCTCTAGCGGGAACCAATAAGAATGTTAGCTCCGTTTTATAGTGTCACTGCACTTATTGACGCCGAATCGGCTCGGCTTGAGCCTTCAGTCTACTACTAGAACATTTCATACCTACTAAAGTAGGGACGCTTAGCACGAAGAATATTTACTTTACCTACTACTATCTATTCTGTGCAACAGTACTATTATTTATTCATTCTATACTATTCGAGCCGAAGTGAATCGAGTTACGTTATTATAGCTTTTACTATATGGAATGGTCACAAGCTTTTTTTTTAGCTTGCGTAACCGTGTTCGGCGTCGACAAATGCGATAACACTGTTTTCCTGCTGAAGCTAAACGGGTGATAAAACGCGGTAAGGAGGTATTACCACTTTAGACCTTAGAGCAGTTCAGTTTGCAACCTAAAGTGTGCATGTGAGAAGGTAGCACAGCCACCACACGGGATTGTTACGCCATTTAGGGTTCTAGCTAAATTGGTTGTTCCATACTTACATACGCTATGGAATGTCCAATTTAGCTAGAATCCTAAATGGTGTAACAATCACGGAGCGTGACTGTACTTCCTTTGACTATCCATATCATAAAATATTATTTATATTATACATGAGTCATGTAACATGACTAAAGTCAAAGGTTTTTATTTATAACATATCATATTAGAAACTAGAAAGTTGTTGGGCAATTCAGAGGATTTTTTTAGCGTATAAAATTGAAACATTGAAGATACATAGGTATATCATTAAATTGGCATTAAATAAATCAAATTTAGATTTACTTATTACAAAGGAAATTACTTATTTGTTGGATGCGTTTGCTGTGATGCTGTAAGAACGAATAACTACCAATTTCCATTAATAACAATAAGTGACACTAAGGAAATTTTAATTATTGCTGGGCACAATGAAATTAAACAAAAATTGATCAATAAATATAATCTACTTAATTAACTACAATAGGCTAAAATTCACAAATCACGTATTTACATATTAATATAATCACAATTTTATTAATTTGCGATATAAATTAATTCACATCGCTTCCAAATTGGACGGGAACATATGACTATAATAAAATAAATAAAGTATATCAAATTATATAACATATCATTAATTAGATAAGTGATGGTTGCAGGATTACGTAAGCCGAACAAACTCTATTTTTTTTGCCATGTCAGTAAAATAATGGAATGAAAATGCGCTAGCTCCAGTTATCTGTAGATACGACTAGGTATGTGCTGTGTCGAATAGATTTGAACCTTAAAATTATTAGCGCTTTCCTCACGAAGTGTATTAGAATTAGAGCATTGTAATGACGTAAGTGCCAAACGTTTTAAGTATCCTTTTTATACGTAACAACACACGAACTAGATTATATATAACTTTTCGTAAGCCCGCATATGTATTTTTATCTGTTACACGAGTTTAAACAGGCCGACATGAGGCCGAAGTAACGTAAAACGGGTCAAACGACATTTGACCTAAACAGGCAATGAAGCTGAACCCTTCCTTTGCGCTTGATTGGTCACGTCCTTGCTCACTTTTGTATGCGTCTGCCTTTTTTAAATAACTTTGTCAAATAAAATTACAATATGAAGAGTAAAATTAAATAAAAATAGGTACTTACACGAACAGCGCTCTTTCCTCAACCAGGCGCTGGATAAAAGGAATTTTATATACTTTATGAAACACCACCACCCTATTTACAAATATTTAAGTACAGTTAAGTAAGTGATGTACAGTTAATTCTGTGTCGTTATAAGTTTTGAAAGTGTCTGTCGTTATATGAACTGTGGTTGCTCGATTTAGGTGTTATGTAATGCGTTATTGGTATCTCAAGTGCTTGGTTATTCTGTTTGGTTTGTTTCGTAGATTTCTGAATACTCAAGTTCGTGTGAACGTTTAAACTTATCGTGTTTAATCCGTTCTGCGGTTTTACCGAAGGGCTCGACACAAAATCGGTCCATTCGTCGTCATCGGCGAACGTAGTGGTTTTCTTTGGTAATGACTGTTGTGGTTTAGGTTTGCTGGATACGAATTCGCCCCATATGTCATCTTCGGGCTGGGTTTGTACTGGCGCCTTGTGACTGTGCACGGGCGAGGCGCCTTTGCTGTTGCCACTCACGCTCAAGTCACTTTTCAGCGAATTCAGTGTTTCTACTGGGTTGAATCTTGATAGATCTTGTAAGTTAATTCCAGGATTCGGCCAGTTGATTTGTGAGAAACTCTCTAAAGATAAAGGTTGCAAAATCTGTGCAGTGTTCTGTGGAGTCTGTGACGAACTCATTGTCGGTTGCAACACCGCGCTCAGAGGCGGCGCGAGGGAGGGCGCTTTTGCAACTGTTTCTTTCACTTTCGGCACACTTATTGCTATATTATTCTGA
Source organism: Cydia amplana (assembly GCF_948474715.1). NCBI lineage: Eukaryota > Metazoa > Arthropoda > Insecta > Lepidoptera > Tortricidae > Cydia > Cydia amplana. The sequence goes on from NC_086085.1 coordinate 9,534,561, forward strand.
TGCATAAAAGGTTCGCTATAATTTAAAATATCGTTTGATTTGGTAAATGATATGGGGTCAGACTTAGATTCAATTTTTGGAAATACAAAATCTGATTTTGGCTCTTGGTTTGATGCAACTCGTGTAATATTTTGACTGAAGTCCGCTGCTACAAAATTACTAAAGTTGCTAACAGGTGGTGCCAGAGATGGCTCCTTGGATGGAAGAGCTGACTGGAATGTATCAAAATCATCGTCAAAGGAATCGTTACTCTTACTAGGTGGCTCAATACTTTTAATACTGTTATCGTTCACGACACTAGCGTCGTCTACTTGAGGAGTCTTCTCGGACTCTATACTGGGAGTTTTAGTTTCTTGGGCATCATTATTCCAAGTGGTGTTGGAAGCAAATTCGGTAAAATCATCAAAAGTTTCTTTCACTTCTCCAGGCGAAGGCCAGTTTAATGTAGGCATGATGGGTTCTATTTTTATAGGTTGCAGTAAGCCAATGGAATATGGACTTGGTTGGAGCTGGTTCGCACTCGTTGGCGGTTCAACGCCATCCAAAGATGGTCCTGTAGTCCCTGGTTTCACTTCTAATGCGTCAACTTTAAAAGAACCTTTGAAATCTTGGAAATCGGAGTAATCTGCGTCATCTGAAACTTTAGCATCAGTTGGAACTTCAGATTTCTCCTCGGTGGGGTTTTTATCAGTCTCCATAGAAGATTGCGACAAAAATGAGGGCCCACTGTAGTGAATTGTTTTTGATCGAGGTGTCTCAGAGTCAGTGGGTGTGAAGATGTGAGTATCGGGCAGGTTGATTTGTCGTATTGGTTGAACATCGAGAGTGCTCGAGTATATTTTGTCGGACTTCGTTGATAGATCCGTGTCGAATACGTCTAAGTCTGTCGGCCTCTTCGGTGCAGCGACGTTAGTCTCCTTATTGCAAGCTGAAAAACATAATAAAATAAATTAGAAAGACGCCTATACGATCGGCCAAAAGATACAACAGTCTACTAAGAATAAGGTTCATGTTCGGCGTAATCCATTTATAGTGACAACGAACAGCATAATGTCAAAGTTCAAACTTTGCTTGACGTCACAAATACCGATTCTAATGATGAAACCATACTCTGGAGTTCTAATACAATTAAGTTACTTATTGTGTCATTTTATAAATTTGGGTGACTAAACCATAATGATATAATCCAAGAAACTTTTATTTCTAATCCTAGATGGATTCAGTTGACGAGCTTTTAGGTAGTTCCAAATGACCTCTTAACGTCGAATCGAAACGTCGTCGTTGTCCTAATATGAAAGTCGCTCATAATTACATACATCGCTTCGAGTCTACTCACTAACTCCAGGAAATACCTACTCTTGTGATTAGAGCCTGAACTATAGTGGATTGCTATGTTATAGGGGCATACCAGTTTTTTACCATTATACGCCTAAAATGGAACTTCAAATCAAGTATGACTTGTTTAGCTTTCCTAGCTACAGTTAACGTTGTGTGTCACTTACCGTGTGATAGCAACTCTGATATCTTGAGGGTGGAATGGTTGTGGGCCATTTGGTCTAGGGTGGCCATGAGGTGTTCTAAATCTAGGAGTAGGGCTTCGGCATAGGTGACTAGGGTAAAGGGCAAGCAGAGTACCAGGTGATTGTTAATCCATGTGCAAGACATGCAAAAGAATTTACAGTGATTTAAATAAGCTTATTGTATTAGCAGTCTAGTACATAGCGGTTGTTATTATTTGCTTGTTTGTAGGTATTAAAGAGAATTTAGATATCATTGTGTGTTTTTGTGCAATATTTATGATTGTAGCATTTATAGAGCTTACACTTCAAGGTAAAAATATGTGTTGTTATCAACTTTTGTTTTATACCCTTTTTACAGGTTTTGATCTAATGACATTGTTAGAATATTATGAACTAGTACCAAAATATTACTTTTAGTAATTTTACCAAAATTCATAAAAGGCAAAGCAACAAGATTTTAATAATCTAATGTTAACTTTCATAGAGTTTACATGTGAATCAAACAGCTAATATTTTTAGTATTAATTTAATCTTAACAGCAAAATGGGTAATGCTTTTACAACATCATATTTGTACCCTGAAGTTTCCTTGTTTCTGCCATTCTTGAGTCACACACACACATTTTGTATCGTAATCATTGTTAGTTGGACTAGTGAGATAATGTACATTGTTATTGCAAGTGGTCATGTGAAACTGTATACAGTAAGTACTCACATTCTTGGCCATCAGCTGTGAAAGGGTCAGACCAGGTTCCTGATGGCTTGACATGTTTCTCAGTCGCTTCTGAGGTAGTCTGGCCTGACAGTGTGGCTTGCTTCTGGGGTTGTAGTGGGGCAACACTCAAGTTAGCCGCATATTTAGGCATGTTGTAGCTCCACTTCGGACCAAATAACTGGAATTTATAAAAATTTTTTTTACTGTTAGTGAAATAATTTATGGCAAATAATTATCTCATTTGCAATGAATTGAAATTGCTAAAAAATTGTACTTAGGCTATATTTGCCGCATTTAGTTGTGGAGTTAGTTAGGATGTTGGTCTGTGGTTAGGATGGAAAATCGCCTTAGAAATACATTCATGTTTAAAAATATGTAATAAATTAAAGATAACTTACAATGTTTCTTGAATCTATACATAAAGCCTTCAAAAGAGTTTTCTGTCCTATAGAACTGTTCCAGTTGACAATATATGGCTGCCGCACATCAGTCTCCAGCAGGTGGCCCCAAGTCTCGCACAGCATCCCTTCAAGTCTACCATCAAACACTGTCTCAGGCTCAGGTATTTCCTCATCAAATATAGAATACAATATCTTACTTATGTTCTCAAGTAGTTGACTTTCACTTTCTGTTGATTGGAAATCTAATACCCGTGTTAGTGGATCTTGTATGTCATTTTCATTGTCCTTAGTTTCCTGTACTGATGATTTAAAATCATCAAAATCTCCAAAGTCATCATCATCCTCAACAATATTTTGCTGTAATGATTGTCCATCAGGAACACTCGCTACTTGTGATTTAAACTCGTCAAAGATTGGGGGTTCCGTTTTTTCTGTATCATCAAAATAAGCTTCAAATGCCCCAAAATCGGAACTGACAGGCATTTGACTCTGGTCCGTTGATTCAGTTTGATTGCTTTCCCATGGATTTTCACAAGCATCTACAATAGCTGTGATTGTTGATGGTTTGATATTTGATGCAGTGTGGAAGTCATTGAAATCTCCAAATTCATCATCATCATCAGTTTCATTGTTCACTTCTGTTAATACTTGTTGAAATGTTTCAGGAGCTTGTAGAGGTTCAACCTGATCATTCATATTAAAGCTAGGATCAGTTTCTGTTTCATTTTTAACTTCTATATAATCAGTAACATTTTCATTGTCCATTTTCAGGTCATCTATTGTATTAGGAGGATCATCAATATCATCTAAGCTCGGAGGGGTACTTGTAATCTCGTCTGAAGGTAAAGTCTCATGGAGATCGCTAGTAATAATACTGGTTACATCTGGAATGTGGGGTGATTTCTCTTTATCAGAGCTCTCACTCTTGTCAATATCTGCATTACTGTCATACAGTTCATTTTTGACAACTGAATTTAAAGACTCTTCTTCAACAGTTAAATTTAAGTCTTCTATATTTAGCTCTTCCTCATTGTTTATCTTTTTGTTGGTCTGTGTGTCTTCGCAATTTAAATTCTCTACAGTTTTTAGCTCTGCCTCGTGGTTTTCATTGTTCATACTATCAATTTCAGTTACATTATGTAATTTTACTTCAATTTCCTGTTGCTGTTCATCATTTAGTTTGTTTTCTATGTTAGTATTGGTCCAGTTCAATGTATCATTGTCACAAGCATTTTTAACCGTTTCACTGCTGTCTCCATGATTTGTATTATTTATATGTATTGGTTCACTCAATGGTTTATTTACTGATATAGCAGATTGGAAATGATTATAAGTAGAAAAACTGCCATAGTCATAGTCATCCTCTTGAGACACTGAAAATAAAAACATACTCCTTACATAAACAGGACACAGAATTAAATAAATTGACTTGCACAAATATGCTTGATAGTCATATTTATATTATTTCTGACAGAATATGAGGAAATAAGACACGTAACAATGAACTCGACCTGTCTGTACGATATACATAAAACTAGGTGGAGCTTTATTACATTGGGTTTTGCTTAAGCGTGGTATTTTCAGAGAACTGTAAAGAACTTACGATTATATTGTAAATCAAAGTCCTCGGGGTCTTTGTCGTCTTCACACTGATCAGGCGGAGGAGGAGTACTGCAAACAAGTGGAGGAATCGACATTGTCTTGTACTCTAACGTCGCTGTGTCACTGTACCAACCAAAGGGCTCTTCATGCAACCGAGTTCAATTTTAGTAAATACATTAATAGTTTGATAAGCACTACATAGCACTGGACACAATTAACTATATTTAACGTAACGAGGCCAGCTGTTGTTAATTGACAAAATTTTGCTACGACGATTCACGATTGTAGTATTGAACTGACAGAATTACTGTCAAATGAAATACCTATATATCTGCGTTCAGAACAACTTTTAATGACAGCGTTTTACACAAAAATAAAACGCTAATTAAATAACTTACCATATTCGGAACCTAAAGTAATATATTGAGAGTGGCAACACTGTAGTTAGTCGTATTGTCCTTTTCTAGCATATACGTCCATCTCTCTCTCCCACACCCCCACCACTTCAGGCAGTTGCGTTTGACAATTTTGACAGTTAGAAACAAACGCAAATTACCTCATTGTCTCAAAATTATACATATTTACACCAGGCAGGATTAAAACTTTAGGTTCCGAATATGGTAAGTTATAGTCCGTCAACCAAATCTTGTCAGTAGCAATGTAAAGCAAACTAAAGTAGGGCAACACTCAAAGAGCAGTATTGCGCTAAGAAAAGCAGCAATGTACATCGAACCATAAGATTTTTTTCCGCTGAGCGCGCCCTGCGTACGTCAATTCAAATTGTCACTCGCGGTTTATTGAAAAAAATTGAAACATGGACGGACAATTTAAAAGCGATGTTAAAACAATGTTAATCAAAATGATGAACAAATTTAAAGATATCAAAAACAACTCTCTATCGTAGTGCTTATATTCTCTTTGTTCCCTATGTCTTCTAAGTTTACTAAAATAAAATCATATCAAAATGCAGATAATTAGATAGTCATATATTTGTTATTTACAATATAATATGCCACTTGTTAATGTAAATTAGTGTACTGTTCTGAATGAATATGACATACCTGTGTAATTTTTTTGATTGGTATATATTGTACAATATACATATTAAAAATAAAACAACTGATATTTGGGTGTTTATTTAATTTAAAGGTAAATAAGATAAGGGGCACTTTTCGACTTGGTTGCGTTGTACACGTATATAAACCGCCATAGGTAAGTATTGTCTGAAGAGATACTTTCTACTACGAACGCCTTATATTGGGCAAGATTTAATCCTGCAACAAACATGTATGGATTAGGTAGATATTGCGAAAGAACGGCGATATAATCAAGGCTCTTAATACTGTTTAAAAGGTTTACCTTTGTAAATAATCACAACTGATTGCTGAAAATATTAGACATGTGGGCCTATGGACGGTTTCCAGGACACAATTTATGGTCTTGTTGGATAGATTTAGGCATACGTTTTAATTTTATTTATGCCTTTTAACCCTAAAACAAAAAAACTGAACATAATCTTAAAAGTTCGAAAGAGTTCTTCCAGTATGTACTTGTCATAACCTCAATTTTTAGTAATGTTTACCATCAACGAGCATGATTGTACATTGTAGGCCCCTTAGCTTTGCTTATTCTTATTTAATGTATTGGTATTTAATGGTGACAGCAGAAATATCTCTTGAAACAGAAACGATTCAGAATGAAAACCAAATGAAAACAAATAAGGTGACGGCTGTCGTTCACGATCCACATTCCACAGATAAAACACAGATGACACGCATTTTGGAATTATTCGAACACAGTGTTGCTAACCCGCGATTTTTCAAATTTGCCGCCTTTTACTACTGACAAGATTTGGTTGACGGACTTTATTTAATTAGCGTTTTATTTTTGTGTAAAACGCTGTCATTAAACAACTGTACCGATATTCGGAACCTAAAGTAATATATTGAGACGTGTTTGTTATCGCCTGGTGGTGGGAAGACGCCAAGCCAATGTGATTATACATGTACTTACATATTATGTATATGTAATATTATTATATTAGGAGTGTTTAATTAATTAATTAATTATGTAGTACACCCTTTATTTTAATACATGTGAGGAGAGAGGTATTTAGTAAAGCATACAATTTTATATACCATTATATTATGATACTAACTTTCCATTTTATATACGTATTTAATGTAGGTACTTATAAATTTTCAACGAAAATAAGTGAGTCACCACAAGGGTGCTATAGTACTTAATTATATGTATGTGAGACTATGTAAAAGAAGATAAGTCAGTCTACTCTTCAGGGAGCATACAACATCTGTGATATGGAGTGATGTAATTAAAATATGAAAAGATAAAAATCATAAAGTACTCGAGTAGTTTTTATTTATAACTCCCAATTATTGACAAATTTGATAATAATTATCTAGTAAGGTAAGCAGTTGCAGGATATAACAAGGACAAGACCTTTCTTATTTCCAGAATCCCTCAGGATTAAGTAGACGAATATTTTAAATATTCGTTATATCACTATCACTACCCACAAAGTTAATATTGGGTAGGTACTTAATAAAATGTCATAGGGAATACTTTTAATGATTTTACTGAATTCTTTTAATGACTGTGAGCCAGTGTGAGCTATTTATTTGGTTATAGCTATAAAATGCATTTAATCGTTTGTACGCTTTACTAACGCGAACGCGAGCTAATGGACCTAAACAAACCTTACTTAAAATTGTGAAGGTTACTTTGAGAGCTTAAGCCATATCATAATACTCATGTGTGCACGACGCTTTTTGGTGCTCTTGGCGTTCAAATGGTAAATGTAGAATTGCCACAGAGCTTTATCAATGATATTTGTATAGGTGCAGCTCATTCTGCTTATATTCATGTTTAGCTATCATCAAGTGACCTTAATTGTACTCATTATTGTCTATATATGCAGTATGAGTAGTTTACCTTATCTGGTGCCTACTAGTAGACATAAACTTGATTGTTTCTGAACGCTAAAGTGGCTTAATTTATGTAAATCATTCATAGACATAGCTTAATTCTGAATATTCAGTCTTCTCTTTCCAGATTAAGAATAAGGTACTTAATTCGAAACCTTAGCTCATCGCATATGTGTTTTTAACCAAAATGAAAATTTGTGTTTATTTTGTGATTTTACATTATTTGCAATAACTGTGCGGAACCATGGGGTCCCCGACCTTTTGCCGGGCACCCGTGGGCCCAAAGCCAACAGCGCAGATGCCGTTTAAGAGGAACCTATTTTATCCAATGCTAGGGTCAACACTTTGTCGAATATATTTGATATTTATGTATATTTATCCTCCTTATGACCTAAGGGTAGGTAATTGTAACTTTTTGATATCAAATATACGCAGAATAGTCAATTATTTTGTATTCTGAAGTGCATATAATATTACTGGATTTGGGCCAGTGTGCTTTTGTATACTATATCTCTGGCCTACTATATAGGCTAGTCTATTAACATCCCGCCTCCTGGAAGGCAGTATACGGACTTCTTAGATATATTCACGGTAGTGCTAAGAGTGTGGACCTGGTTTTCCGACACTTGACTGCATGAGATTATTTTTTCAGGTCTCGAGCAAGAAGGGTGCCTAGATAGGTTGAGGTCCTCAACTTGTGGATTTGGTAGGAGCAAGACACAGACGGGGTGTAAATTAGTTAATCCACCATGTTTCAAGAGATTCATGTGCATTCATGCCTTCAGGTTACACTGTAGAGACAGACTAACACTTTGGCAGAGTTTTGCTAACATATAATAAATGATTGCATTTGTTTGGGTGTACAATTACATGTTCCACACCAAAAACATAATTATTTATATATTTCCATCTATTTTTGAAAGGTTTGCGTTTCAAAATAGCTTCGCCTTTTCGCAAGGCGTGCTCCTGTTCCCCTATTTTATTGTGCAAAGCGAACAGTATCACAATGCTATAATTTTGTATAAATTGAGAACTAGAGGGTCATGCCCTAGACGTGACCGCCCAGAAACTGTGCTAGAACCGTTCGTGCAAACCATTCAGTCACTATTTTTAAAAACCTTTTGTAGTGGGTACATTCCACGGTCTTAAATTTATTAAACGTGTAGTATCAAACTATGACAAGTCATGATAAGTGAAATAAGTGATAACAGTATCTGGTCCGTGCATAGAAGCACTTGCCCTTGAGGTTAGGGCATGGGTAGTTTATTATAAACTTAATCCGTGCATAGGAGCACTTACGATACAGGTGGTTTAAAACTTCCAGGGTCACAATACAGACACAAGGGTGTAAAATACATAATTCATAAACGCCCGTTAGGCCAGTTTTGTATATTTTATTTCAAACATGCTTGTGCAGCACCGCCAGCACATGATAATTTTCCTAATATACCATGGCAGTCAGGGATATAATAATTATGTAAAAAGGTAGGTAACCTTGGTCATGTCGTGTACATAGGTAGGTACTCGTAAACATGTTAACTGAAAGACAAGTGCTCTCCAGCCAAATATAATTTATGCAACTGTGAGCTGCTCTTACATTGGGATCATATGTATTTATTTCTAGTCTGTCATATTGTAGCAGGCCTAGACTTCAAAGGTTTGTAGATGTTTATAGGGCCGTTAAACGGACCCTTTGTACACCTTGAGCAGGCTGTTTGTTTCACACCATGGGTAATATATATTGTAAACATAGCTTATTTCAGAATGGAATCGTAAGCTCTGTCGTGTCGTGAGCTTACCGAGCCTGATTTAATTAGAGTCCACAGATTGTATGGACCTTGGAGGATTGACCACTCCTTATTCTAATTATCAATATTCTGCCTGGGCTTATAGTCGAAATTAGGTGACTAAATCTCTTAGTATTATCTATGCCACCCAAGTTATGAGGCTTAGCGTCTCCAGACCACAATTTTATATTAGGGTGCAAAGATTTTTTCATCTTTAAAATAAAAATGAGTCGAGATAGGCCTGGAATCTTAGGTTTTTATTTTACCTATTATAATTTTAGAAATGTTATGTAAATGGAAAGCAGTTTTCACTTTTACCACAGTTAATTAGCCCAATTTCGGGTTTAGCCAATAGGGTGTTCGGGACCCTTGAAATAGATTGGTAAACAAAAATGAAAACTCTAATAACGAAGCCTTGCCTATTTCGACTGATTTTTACCCAAAACATTATTTTAAACCATTTTTACTTTCTCTAAAAAGAGATATTTACAACTTAATCTTTGTAATATTTTTGTGATTGTGGTCTACTCGCACGCCTGTGTTATGACCATATCATTTATATTTCTGTTAATATGTCTGACGTGCCTTGCGCAGGCTTACATAGGTTATAATATCATCATCAATAACTTGACGTCAGTTTGTGAACGAATCAAAGATTCTTTTGGCACACCTTACGCAGGTGTAAACATGGCAGCCTTGCGCAGGTTTAGATAGGTACATAATATATTGGTTTCATCACAAATAACTTGACGTTAGTTTGTGAACGAATCAAAGATTCTTTTGGCACACCCTAAGTTTAAGAATAAGTATCATTCAAATCAAATACCCTGAGTGTATGGGTAATATTCCCTAAGTTGCGGGTTCCTTGCTCGACAAGGTGAAAGGCTTTACGCAGGCTTTAACAGGCACTTTTAGAAAGTGTCATTCACGGTGACGTGCAGATTTGCCAAAACTAAACTTTAACTCTACAGTTAACTAATATAATTTGACAATATGAACCAAACCATGCATCTTCGTCAATGAATCAATCTAAAGATTCCCGTATCGTTAATCCCCTTTTATGTCACAGGGTTCCGATTTTATTTGAAACGTTTAATTTAAGTGTACTATTTATGTAGGTAGGTAAGTAGGCTTAAGAATTGACCCTCTTGTATGTAGTTACGTATAGAATTAATAGTCAAGTTATTCAAATTCAAAATAACACAAGCACATATAGCACCTACATGCAAGAGTTCTTTTCCTTAACCTTTAAAGCTGTAAGTACCTGCTAAGTTATATATTTAAGTAGGTACCTACCTACATAAATCAAAGATCTAGTTGGAGAGATATAAGTTGATAGATACAGGGTGAAATACTTCACGAATTCGCGTGTCATTCTTGCGCAGAGTCATGCTAATCTCTCTCTATGTCTAGTCAGATTTAAGTTTATGTACTGCCGAAGTGCTCACTTTCCACAAAAATAAATGCAATGTTTGCGATGTAGGTTTGTTCGTTACCTTGTGTCCCTTAGAGCGGAAATATCGTCGACTCCTATTCGGGTACACGTTATTTATCAGCAAGTTTATTACCAAAAAATTAATTTTGCAATATTATATTAACCCGGAACGGGATAAAAAGATAAATTGCTGATAGATACTTGGACAGATAAAAAACCTACACGTCTATAAGCTTCTACCTTAATACGTAGGTTCTACGTAACACGTATTAACTATCCGATCCATTCGTATTCGAAAACACAAATCACTTGAAAGGGTATACCTCCACACATCACCATTTAAGTATTATATAATTTCAACCGTTATTATACACACACAAAGATTTAAACTAACAAGACTCGGAAGAGACTTAATAAAATTAAATTATAATGGTGACACGTGCACGCTTTACCAGCTCGATGTGTTTTCTACCATGTGTTTTAGTATTTTCATTGGCATAGCCACGGTGCGCGCAGGCAGCCTTTGAAAACACTTGCACATCACTATTCCGGATCATTTTTATTTGCTAGATAGTTTAACGGACAACTAAATTTAAATATTTATTTCGAACGGCAAAAGCCGTTAGAAACTGTTTTTCAATATAGTCAGCTAAACTGGGGTACAAATTCAAAAACTCACCAGCAGTTTAGCTTCACGACCTTCCAGATGGAAAAACAGCAAGCCAATGAGGTAATTTGCGTTTGTTTCTAACTGTCAAAATTGTCAAACGCAACTGCCTGAAGTGGTGGGGGTGTGGGAGAGAGAGATGGACGTATATGCTAGAAAAGGACAATACGACTAACTACAGTGTTGCCACTCTCAATATATTACTTTAGGTTCCGAATATCGGTACAGTTGTTTAATTTAGATTTTCAAAACTGAATTATATAAAAAAAAATATTATGATTAACTTTGCTGACTTTGCACAGGAAAGAAACAATTTGAAGTGAGAACTACATTAATCAATGAATTATTTTTACTGATTTTGATAATAAAATGTTATTATCCCAGTCCGTATCACAAAATTTTCCGAACGAAATACAAGATTTGAAAAAATAAGCACATAGTCACAATTTCTGAACGAGTATCTTGCTGTTTGCTGTTGGCCCGGTCCGGACGGATTGCTTGGGCTGCCTATTTTCGTTTTATCTCGGCTTTATAATTATTATCATAAATGACTATTTCTATTTGACACTTAAAATATCAGTAATTCGGAGGAGATAATCATCGTTCAGTCAAGACTTCGATTTTTAGGTACGCATTTAACAGTTTTTCCGAAGGTTTTTTTGTTGGATGAAAGATTGATTGTCATGAGATATTTATGGAAATTTATGTAGTGCTTGAACTTCAGAAGTAGAGTAGACAATCAAGACAGTGCAATGCTTTTGGAGTAAATAGCAGCAAATACTGTTCTTGGAAATAATTGTGCTGGGCGAAAGTACTGTCAATAACCTTTGACATGTGTCATTCCATTTGCTTACGTGTCAGCTTATACCTTCATTTTGTGGAGTTGTGTTCGTGATTTTTTAAATTACACAGTTTCTTGTTCGTCTTGTTCGTATTGGAGCTCATCTTATAAGAAACCTATTGCATCTAAAATAGGATTGAATAGGTCCGTGCATAATGTTTTAGTTATCGTAAGTCGAATCATTGAATTGTGCAGTAATTGCGATATTAACTAGGCCGTATATTTTGCATATTATATCAAGAATACTCAGTCCTTTTGCCTAGCATTGAGTAACTCTCTTTAGATGTAACAAATTAACAACCTAGTTCAGTTGTTACAACATGTCACTTATGATAAGTGTGAAATATCTTTACAATAATGTCCTCGTCATCAGTTTTACAAGTGCCGATTCGTCGCATGCCGGTTATTAGCAAATACCTCTGTAAAAATTGTAAAACAAGATAACATATTGTATTAATAAGAAATACATTCAATTTTTTTTACTTTCAATGCATTCATCTATTCTTTTTAATATTGTACATAGACTCTTAAATCATCAGAATCTATTTACAAAACTTGTTTAGAATAACTCTTTTTAACTCTTTTTTTTTTGTTGCACTTTGTTAGACAATTACCGAAAAATAAATAAATTGTTTATTTCAATTTAAGGGTAGTGGCCTAGCGGCACAATGTCTCAGATAAAATGTTGTTTTGTTATAGGTGCATGCGGCAGATCCCATGGAGCTGCAGGCATTGCTAGTGCTATGTGGTGTGGGGGTGGTGGTAGTGGCCGTGTTGCTGCTGATGGGGCTGTTCTCAGCCTCGGGCACCAGCTACGAGGAGGCCATTGCTCAGCAGCGCCGGGCCACCACTGAGCTCCTGGCTCTAGCTGAGAACAAGAACAAACCCAAGAAAAGCAACAAGAAAGCCATTAAAAAGGTAAAATCTTTTATTATGTTAACTTTTCATATTGAAGTTATTTTAATGTTACACCTAGATGTCCTAGATACATTCCATTGCATGGATATATGATTGGGCCTTAGTACCTTATTATTATTATGAATCTAAAGGATCATCGTCTAAGAGGCCACATCTTAAAGATTATTCGAGTTCTGAGCACATGTAATCCTAGGAAGCACTTTATATCAAACTGCATGCAGTGCCAAAAACATGTGCAGTGATAAACACGCATCAGCTTTCAGCTGCTAGTGTATTAAACAATATAATAATAATCACATTCTTGTATTGCTTGAATGATATAGTTATTTTTTTTTATTTGATTTAGTTATTTTCCCACTGCTAATAGCAGGATAATTTAACTTAGGTGAACAAATAAGTATGGAAATAAAATAATAATATTATTTGGTGGAGAGAAAATGTAAATAATACTACCAAATTAATGAAAAAGTACATGGAAATCTGTTCAGTTCAGACTAAGAAAGCAGCAATGTATGACAATAAATATATCACAATATCAGCATTTCAATTAACCATTCTAACTCTGAAATAGGATCTTATTAGACATGGTATTTAAATTATCTGTCTTATTTTAAATGTAAACTTCCCTGCAGCTAGCACGGAAGGAGAAGAATAAGGAAAATGCTGTGACTACTGGCAGTGAGGTGGAGAGTGAGGCTCCGGCTGAGAGTGGTGTGGATGAAGACACTGTGCCTCCGGCTAAGCCTCATGTTGAGTTCTGTCCCCCTGTTGTTGTAGATGTTCCTAGGGATACTCCACCCAATGTGAAGGTATGTTTCACTCTAAGTACTATCAATCAAATTTGGGTATCACCTTAGTATTATGGGGCTGGGTGCTTTATAGAGGGTTTATAAAAGTATTTTATTAATATCCACAATTTTTTGACACTTCAAATATTTTAGCTATCTCTAGTTTCACTTTTGCGTTCTGGAAAAAAAACGATGCTACATATTTCGACTTGACTATTCTATACAATATGAGTCGAACTATTGACTATTCTATTAAGTGGGAATTACAGAAAATTAGTAAGACTTCCAGTTTTGAGCACAATGGTATTATACAATCAGCGCTACCTTTATGCAGATTCGCAAACGCGGCAAGGATCCTAAAGTAAAGCCGATACTGATAAACAAAGAGGATCCGAGCTGCATTAGTGATCCGAGTACGCCGCCCTCCCCTACCGGCTCCGTCTCCAACCACTTTGAGGAGATCCATCCCAAGGATGAGTTTGAACTATTGCAATCCTCTCTCGCCGCCGAAAAAGTGAGTGCGCGATCTCAGTCCGCCCTACTCCCGTGTGTGTCCTATATAACATAGCATATTTTATTAGCTTTTTGGTGATGGTTTTAATTATTGCCGTAGATAATTAACTTTTTTGTTTAGAGTCTGGCAAATGAAAGTTGAAACTATTAATATAAAACTATGCTATTAATTTTCGTTAGCCAGACTACAAGCCGACTTTAACACGAGCATAATTAAATTTAAAAAATGTTATATGTTGTTTTTAACTTCTAAGTGATTAAAGTCGGATGTTATAATTTTGTTATCATTATTAATTTTATGCTTTTATACTGGCTAATGTTTGGTAAAAAGGTGGCTTATTTTTCATTCTTGTATCTTAATCTCCTGTTTGTTAATAAATGAGAAGTTGCAGCATCTTTGGTTAGGATTTATTTATTCTCCACTTGAATAGAGTGGTCGCGTTGCACTCAATTTACTGTCGCCTTTGTGCGAGCTTGTGGCCATTGTACTAATATGAGCATGATTTAGCTACAAAGACACAACTATATGTATGTTCATGGGTGGCTAAATTACATTTTAAGCAATGGCGTGATGTCACTGCAGGTGTTTTGTATTCATTATTTATACAGGTTCTATTGAAAGTAGCAAATTAAATACCTATTCGTTCAAGTTGTCATGACAATTAAATTCTCATGTCTTGAAATATGCAATTGTAAAAAAAAATAAGGATTTCTACTATTGCTAAAGATATGTCACCTGACACGAGATTTATTTATTTATATTATTTTATTTGTAAAGCAGGCAGGCATTTGAAATAACTGATAAAGCCCGAGATTAGAATTTTATATTTAGGTATGATGTACCTACACCATTTCATATAACTTAATTAATGTAAATTTCGTATCGTCCGTCATGGTAACCTTTACAATTGAAGTATCCATGGCCAATATTGGGGTATAAGAGAGTTTTATATATTTTTTAAATATGTACATCAAATCAAACTATATGTGCAGTAAGCACCAACATTTGGTGGTTATTTGTCAAATTTACTGTGCATTTCAGAACATGCATACATGAATTGATAAAACAATAGATATGTTTGACCTTTAGATAACATATAAATGTCATACATTAAATAAATTTCATATTGTTTTTAGTTGCATCTTACTTTATTGTGAGTAGAGGTATTGTTACACTGTAGTTAGGTACAATTAGCATATAGTATAATTATACAACACAATTGTGCATAACACAATTAAATAACTATTGTAGTTAAATACCCAGTTGACATTTTATAGCCAATAACAGTTTTCACATACTGTGGTAAAGATTGATATATCTTGTTTAGAAATGGGGTACTAAGACTAGTAATTTTAAAATCATCAATCATCTTGTCTAGTTAACATTTACCTACTTTTGACAGAACTGCCCTATTTCAAAAATAGAGTCCTTACGTTTAAATTTAATTTAAATGTTTCCTTTCCTGCTTGTCCTTCTTGTTCTTGTATGTTTTATGTTTAACAAATTCTGGATGATTATGTAAGTATTTATTCCCTTCAGGCTGCCATTATTTATATAACAATGGTCTATTATAATATAACCAGTTACTCAAAGTGTTGCTTAGAAAATAAACTATTTGTCCTCCAATCAATGCATATTAATATTAAATCAGCAACAATAATTACCACTCACACACAACACACATGCAACATCATGGATATATCAAATGACCCATCATAATAAGGGCTGATTTAGACGCCGCGCGAACTCGCATGCGATTTTAGTTACATTGCGGACTGTTGATTACGTCCAATGCAACTGACCGATCAAAACCCGCAATGTAATGAAACTCGCATGCGAGTTTTCGCATCGTCTAACTAAATGAGCCCTAATGCATAAAAAAGTTGCACTCTGACATAATAAATAGTGAGCTTTTGAGCCCGTTTCTATGGTATCGTTTACCAAAATGTTGACAGTAACCATAAAATAAACTTGTAGATTCCCGAGAAGAAAGAAGAAGTGGTTGAGAAGAAGGAGAAGCCCGGCAAGGCAGCGAAGGCCGGTAAAGGCAAGCAGCCGGCGCCCGAGCCCCGGGAGGAGCGCGAGCGCCACAACAGCGGCGAGGCGCCCAAGGAACAACGCAAGGGTATGTCTGTCTAGTCCTAGTCTGGTCCGCAAACGGTTGCGAACTCTGCAAACAATAGCAGCGACACGTTCAAGGAGCAACGCAGGGGTTTGTCTGTCTATTCTAGTCTAGTCTCTGTAGGAAGATGTGCTACATGTGATGTGGTACAGAAACTCCGAAGCCTGTATTATTTGAGACAGGTAAGTCTGCTAAGAAACTACGCAACCATATAGTTCGTTTTTTTTAGCATTAGAAAGAACTTGAAAGAAGGCAAGCAATTGAGACATGACTTTTAATTGAAAAACACTTTTTAAAAATCAAAATCTATTACTTATGAAAGCAGAAGACTATAAAAGATCGTATTAGATTCATAATTGTTACATATTTACCGTAACTTATTTATAAAATGTGTTTTTCAATTAAGACACATCAAGATTGTTTACCTTATTTTTAATGCTAAAAAAAACGAACTATAGGGTATGCTTGTTTAATGAATTCTCTAGAAAGATGTGGTCTAGGAAAAGTTTGCCAAGGCAGTGAAGTTTGCTAAGGCAAGCAGCCATCGTCCGAATCGTTAGGTAATTAATTAGTTATTTTAGAAATACGTGAGCGCAATTTTATGGATATTCTGCGCCTTACTCTTTGTTTTTTTTTTCTAGTGAGGTCTCAATTGTAAATGAGCCTTAAAATTGGCCACGGACTCATCATACTTTTTTTACATAATTCAACAAAATCTTTTAATTGTATTTGTATATTAAAAAACAATACCTACTTATCTGCTATGTGGTAAAGCGGAAACTATAGTAAAATTACAATTTAGTTATAATATATTATATTATAATTAAGTTACATCATGTGTAAAAAGAGGTACACATGTACAGTTTCGAAAATTTCGAATGATATGACCTACGCTTGAATATGTGACATTCTCAGCAAAAGGTGTCACCTTGTTGAAGTCAATTAGGACGAATTTCATTTGCATCTTTAAGCACTAGTGACTAGACCTTTATAGGTGACCGACGAAGTGGCGCATTTGCCTGAGAGAAACACGGGTAACGTATTGACACAAGTGCAAGCTATCTTTTGTTTCAATTATGATCTAAAGTAACAACATACGTCAATAATTACTACCACACATGTAACACATGATTCCATACTTTGTAGTAGTAGGCAAAGAGAATTAAGTCACTACGTTTTAGTAGTAGGTATAATGTTCGTATCGGTATAATGGTGTAAACATTAAACGGCTCTAATCTAGTAAGCAAATGATATATGAATCAACGAATATTACATTTTTATCACAGAATGTTGAACAAACATTGAATTGCACATGCACACACGTAATATTACGTACACTTGCAAATAATTCATAAATAATCTTAATTTCTTATCAGATAAACAGTCATTCGCAGGAACTTAGACTTTCGCTAGAATTAGTTTTAAATACTTATGATAGTTTTTTCAAGTCCATCAACTGCTAATAACATTGCTCAATATTTTTACTAAGTAACAGGATTCAAAACATCCTACAATATAATTCAAAAATAGCAAAATACCCAACGTCATGAACCAGGCTAGTTACTAATATAACTATACAGGCTGGCCCATTTAGATCGGTCAGTATGGGAAAGTCGGAAACTATAAGTATAAGACATACGAAGATCTGTTCTTAGGAACCATGTCATCGATTTTAATGACAAGAAAAACTGCATTCATAGGTACATTAAAAACAAAAACTTGTATATAAAAATATTTGAAGCTTAAATTTTGTCCATCTAAAAAATCTTTCAAATTCGTAGGTAAAAAGGCGGACAAAAAGCAAGCGGACGACGAGGCTCGGGCAGAGGTGATCCCCCCGCTGAACGTGCCGCAGCCCAGCGAGCTCACCACCGACAAGCTGCTCAAGCAGGCGCTGGCCGCCGCGCCACCGCCCGCCCCCGCCCCCGCCCCCGCCCCCGCCCCCGCGCCCGCTCCGACCGGCAAGAACAAGAAGAAGAAGCCCGAGCCTAACGTGCTTTCGCTTATGGGTAATTTACATTAACATGGACTTATCGTATATTCAAATGTTTTTTTAATGTCACAAATATGTACTAAGTTGCATTGTGATGCAGGTTATTATTCGCAAAAAAAACGACTTAGGGCCACTTGCACCATTCATTAACCCGGGGTTAACCGGTTAAACCTGGAGTTACCATGGTTACCAGTACAATTTGACACTGGGTTAACGGTTTAACCGCTTAACCCCGGGTTAGTGGGACGGTGCAAGGGGCGCTTAGATACTCGTTAATACGGTCGCGGCCGCGATCTTGGCACGTGATATAATTACGCGCGATCGACTCGGCGAAATATGACGTGTTCGGCGGGTAGTCTTATATTAAATTGGGACTTGATTACTTTTAAGGCCTGTGCACACCGGCTGCGTGTGCGTGACGTGCACGTGCGCGTGCAGCGTTGTAGTATACAGATCCTTCTGAGAGACGGCACACCGCTTGCGTGATGTGTGCGTGTGCGGCTCCAACATTTTAGCGCACGCGCACGTGCACGTCACGCACACGCAAGCCGGTGTGCACAGGCATTGATTGTTCAGTTTTGTTAAGGGAATCTTATGAAAACACTATTGTATAAATAAATGTGATATGTGACAGCAGCCGGTGACGGCGGCGGCGTGAACGTTGGCGAGCTGGTCCGCGTGGTGCGCGACGCGGCGCTCTCCCGCACCGAGATACAGATCCTCACCGACGCGCTGCTCAACAAGCACCACGACCCGCTGCCGCAGCACTCCGAGTGGACCGAGGTGGGTCTTACCCTTAACAGGATGGTGGCTGACAAGCGTACATGGCACATTAAGTGTAAGGCCTGAGTGGACGCTCGGAGCGGAGCGTTCGGCGGGGCGTGCAGCGTGGCGTCGGGCTCACAAGTGATTTGAGCAGCGTGCACTAAGGCCGCTGCTATACGCTTGCATTTGTTTAACATTCTTTTCATTAACTTGTTTTCATCTTTTCATTCATTAACTGCATTCTCGTAGTTAATACCATGAGAGTTTCAAGTACATATAATCGAAGTTACACTCTCATTTATTTAAAACAAAATACTGAAATAACATCAAACTTGGCATTAACATTCAAGTTCACGTCTATGTCTAGTATTCATTTTCGTTGCTAAAAGTTGTAATACCGTAGACAATAATGCGAGTAGAAGTCGTTTTAAAATGTGAGCGTGACTGTGGGCGTCTATTTGGCGGCAGGTTCTCGTGACTAAACCAAGAATACTTCCTGACATCTCATTGGTCGCAATGTCGTGGGACTGTTGATCATTACATTATATATTTTAGGGACCTAACGACCCAATGCAGAAGCTGAAGAAGCAACTCGCCGACAAGGAGAAGGCTCTGGCCGACGAAGTGGAGGCTTCGCAAGCACTGCACGCTAAACTGAAGGAATTGAGGTGAGCGAGGAAAACGTTATATTAAACTTGATCTACATAAGTAGTATGGATATTTAAATCTCAAAAATATACAAAGGTGCATTGTAGCATTAAATATTCTTTATTCTTTAAATAAATACAGGTATAAGTTTACAGCTCTAGATATGCCAAAACACTTATACTGTTAATACATAGTCATAACTATCTTAACATAACATATTCTTAGTTGTGTTTTATAATTTATAAAATACACATAGGTACATTTTACTTTCCTTGTATTCAAAATGAAAGCTAAAGTGTTTAAATAGCTTATCCCTTGGTTATCAATCTAATAGGTAATATTGGTCGTAGGTAGGTCAAATCAATATAAAATCAAATCAAGATTTATACAGTTCGAATGTGACCCCAAGCTAGCGTCCGTTAGATCAGACTAAGCCCAATGATTTATAACTCAATATGTAGATATACTCATATGTAGAGATTAAAAAAAGGCATGAAATTATACTAATTTACATAGGTACTCGTAGAGTTAAAAAAAACGACTTTGTAAATCCTGATACTATAGGTACAAATTTACATAGGTTGAGTTTAAAAACATCCTGATACTATGTTGTAAGGCCGGCCACTTGTCTGCGAATATGTCTGCGTTTTGGACTGTAGCTAAGAAGTTATTGAGTAATTCTATTGCTCGGTATGTGGGTGCGGTCGAACCGTGATTAAGTCCGCCTTTTTTACGTTTGTATTTTCATTTGTGTAATAAAGATTAAATAAATAAATAATTAAAGGAACGTCGTATAAGAGTAAGCTGTGTAAAAATGATTTTTATGCTTTTAGTGAATAAAAGTATTCTTTAGGGTCCTCTGGCCTTACAGTCTACTTCACAGTCATAACCCTCGACTGCTGCGCAGCACTGTCGTTGGGCAGAAGTCTGGATCAGTGTCGAATTAAAATACTATGGAAAAACCTTCTTTTTCTTATTTGTATCTGCGCAGTCGAAGTGAAAAACGAAGTGTATAACTTGAGCATAATAATAAGTTAAAAACTCATTATTAACCTACTTTTTAAAAGAATACCGCAGTTAAAATAGTTTGTTTTGTGCTCTCTTTGTACAATCTACAATTTCGTACAGGGCCACACTGAACGCGGAGCGCGGCCGCGTCACCGCCGCGACGCGCGCGCACGAGCTGGCGGCCGAGGCGGCGCGCGCCGAGATACACACGCACCAGACGCGCGTCAAGCGCCTCGCCGAGGACAACCACCAGCTGCAGCAGGAGATCAGGCTCGTGAGTTACGACACTTAACACATTCACTGCCAGACAAAAAACGGTGCACTACCACAGAAGCCGGTCTTCTACAGCTGCGTATAAAACAACGCGCCCAGCGTCTGAGCAAAGTTCACGAGCGCGCACCAGGGGGGGTTCCTGGCAGTCAATGTGTTAAATAACCATCGGTCTTATTATGTATTTGCAATAAGGTTTTTCTACTCGTCGACTTTAATGGTTGAATTAAGACTTCGTATACCAAACTGTAATCGCATACTTTTCACTATGGGCTCCCGACAGTCCCAACTCAACTATAATGACTTCCTTTGTAATGCTTTAGTCAGCTGTATTGAGTTCGACCAATACGTGTCGGTGCCGCCGCGGTCAAGAGGAAAAGATATCAACGCGCTACTATTTAATGAATAAGAAGTGCGTCGATGTCTTTTGGACTATCTTTTTGTTTGATAATACGAAAAGTATTAATTTAGTTGACTAGTAGAAAAAGTCATGTATACAATAGTTATGTGATCAAGCTTTTCAATCTCGTACCTACTTAGGCAACTCAGCAAGCTCGACGGTGATCGACTGAAAAGCTCTCTATTATATCACAATTGTTTAAAATACTCTTATGAATTATCAATTAAGAGTGTGGGCGATGGTTTAATAAGCAGGTCTAAACAGTATGAGCCGCTTTGCGAGGCAATTCCCACGCGAAACCTTTTAATTTTTGGTCTTTGGCATGCACCGCCCGAGGCATTGCGGCCGCGAGTGCATGTGAAATGTAACACCTTCATTTAGTAAATTTGATGTAGACGCGTTTTCACATGTACACGCGTTTGCCTTGAGCGAGGCAGGATTTCGCAGGCCGAGCTACTTTGCAACCACAAATGCAACCTCATTGAGTTAGGCTCCGTTAAGACTAATAGTGACTAGCGTTGAGTGAGACTAGTGTTGTCGCTGACAATCATAAACGTTTGTAACAAAAATAAAATTTGAAGTTGTGTTACCGGAGAGTTTAAATTAGTGTTATATTTGCAGCTTCAATCTAAACTCGCCGCGGAGGGTGAATACCAACAACAGAGAGCACAGATGGAGATGCACATACAGCAACTCTCTGAGGTGAGTTATCAAGTAGGAATATTAAGATTTACCACACACACTTTCGATCCCAATTTCATTGTTAAACCGCCTTATTCATAAAATTTTACAAGCCTTAGTTTATGTTTTAGCTCTTTCTTAAGTCAAAGTGACGGATTAAGACAAAACGATCAATAGCTATTTGAGGCTCGTAAAGGCTGCTAATATTAACGACAATTGGGTACTTTCCTCTACTTAAAATAAATTATTTCACATCTTGCACGAAATAAAGCACCAGATAATTATAAGAAAAACATAGATAGCAGTTATTTTTAAACACAGTTTCTATTTAATATATCGGATGGAAGTATAAAAAGTAGGCGAGTTGACTGTGACGTCACTACACACGTTTTCATATAAAATCCATATTAGGAAATCGTTTTGACAGTTCTGAAAAAGAAGCTGATTTGACTAGTAGGAAAGTAGCCAATTCATTTAGGTGTGTAGCCGTAGTGTTGATCGAATGAAACAATGTTGTAATGTTCCGGGTTACTGTATGTGTTTATGTCGCCAGGCGGAGGCGGCGCTGGTGGCGCAGCTGCAAGGGCTGCAGTCGGAGCTGGCGGCGCGCGCGCTCGAGGTGGCGGGCGCGCGGTGCGACGCGGGCGCCGCGCGGGACGCCGCCATCATGGCGCAGCAGCACGCCGCCGAGCTCGCGCAGCAGCTCGAGCAGCTCTCCCGGGACCACACCCGCGCCATGCAGGAGCGGCAAGCCGGTAACGCCCGGTTTACCTCTCAAGATGTTTACTTCAAAATATGTCATGTCGCTCGAACAATGTCAAATAGCATTCGTTTCATTCATTTCATCTCCTAGAGCTCTTTCAGCTGAATAGAGTGAGTTGTACTTACTGGTGGTCGTTATAAAACTATTTTTTGGGACGCAACTCACTTTTGACAAAACACCTTATACATCCCTTTAGAAATACCTAGTATAGTATTTCTGGAGGGATGTGTTTCTTTCTGGTGTTTTGTCAAAAGTGAGTTGCGAGCAGTCATGATTTTTGCATTTGTCGCCTAAAACCCTGGTAACTGGATGCCACTGTTATATTTAGTGTCTTTTTCTACCTGGGCCACCACTGTGTGTAGACATAAAATAGATCACAATCACGTATGTTACAGCCATCGTAGATCTCCAGAACAACGTGCAAAGGCTCATGAGTCGCGCACAGTTCGCCGAGGGCAACCTGGACAAGCAGAAGGAGGAGGCGGACGCACAAATCAAACAGGTTACAAGTCTATCATAAAGCTTTGTTCCTCATACTCTGCAGGCTATACCTAATTTAGTGCTAGGTAGGGTAATTACAGTCGTAACGCAGTAGGCGAAGATGGAAAGAGAAAAACTGAAGATGAAACTCAAATCCCCAGCATATTTCTTCGAGAAGTTGTCATAGACCAGGACCACCCGTGTGGCACTTGGGGGCACGTAATTGCACACTTGGTGACAACTCGACATACTTCGGAAGCTTTTCGTGGGAACTTCCGGTACATGACGACCAGGTGCTGGAACAACATCCCACCACCCCTCGGGAATCTACAAAGTATAATAAGTTTTAACGCCAAATTTAAACTAGCTACATTACAACCAGCGGTGACAAGAGAAGACATGACACTAGTTTCTTTTATGTCTAGTCTGATAGTGATATGTGCGAAGTAATCAAATATCTCTCGATTTAGAATATCTATATGTGTTTTCGTTTTAGGAAAACTTTACTTTTTCCTATTCTGTATTGCTTATGTTTTTAATCAACTTTAAAACCTAACTGTAAGTTATCTAAAATAGCGGCAAATGCCAAAACGAAAGGTCAGCGCTATAAAAATATATCATATTTAAGTAATGTTAATTTGTTGTTAGCTCTCAAGCGAACTGGCGTCGCTGAGAGAGCAGCTGGCGGCGCGCGACGCCGAGCTGGCCGAGGCCAAGCAGATGAAGGTCGCGCCCGCGCCCGCGCCTGCGCAGAACGGACTACCCAACGACCAACACAAGGCAAGTATTTTTTATATTACGTCGGTGCCATACGGCCCACCTGATGGTAAGCAGACGCCTGCAATTCCAGAGGTGTTACATGCGCGTTACCAACCCTAACATTCCTCACCCTCGTTCAGCTCGGGAAACCTTACGCACCGGCAGGAACACAACACGATGATTAGGGTCTAGTGTTATTTAGCTGCGGTTTTCTGTAAGGCGAAGGTACTTCCCCAGTTGGGCTCTGCTCTAGATCTGGAATAATTCTGGAATGACATTCGCTGTGCTGTGCCCTACCACACAAAGCGAGATGACATTCACACTGTTCATTTCTCTCTCTTGGACATAGCTTAAGGACATACCCTCACATACAGTGTACATGTTACGTCGTCATACATTAAGCTGACGATATGTTCACATGGCGAATGCGACCATCGCGCTACACAGGAAGTGCCGCCTCGCGAAGAAATTGTCGCGCTAGAACTCAGCTTAAGGAGATGTGTTTTGCTCGGCATAAATGTGGCCATGGTGCCTCCGAGGGCCGTTCCACAACCACGACCAATAGACCAATAGAGAGTTGCTATGCTTATGCAAAGTTTGATGGTTTGACCATCTGTCAAATGTGGTTAGTGCAACTGGCTCTTAAGGGGCCCACTGATTACCCGGACGCCGGACTGAACTGCGGCCGGAGTTCTTCGGAACTGTCAACTTTTTGTTCTAACTGTCCCTTTAGTGAAATAGAGAGGTTTGGCCCGAAAATTATTTCTTAATGAATAAGATATATTAAATTGTGTGTTTTCCTGCAGTCTGCGGAGCTGGCGAAGGTGGAGAGCGTAGTCGAAGCGCTGCGCAGCTCACTCAACGCGGAGCAGCGCGCCAACAAGGAGCAGAAGGAGGCGCTCACGCAGCTGCAGGAACAGCTGCGCACCTACCAGGAGAAAAACAATGTGAGCCCTAACTACCACCCACTGTTATGTACGGCTCTCATCAAATATGGTAGCTGACTAATGTGCACAAAGTTCAAATTCCTTTGACACTAGTATGCGCCTTGAGCCGAACCATTTGATGTGAATCGTACATAAGTCAAACTACTATTATAACAGTATTAATTTATTACATTATAGTTTCTTACTATTAACAATGACATGTAATATGCAATGCATGCCGTTTGACAAGTTTTTGGATACTTCAGTAGTTATTTACGATACAAGTGCGGAAAGTAGGTAATTCGTAACGAGTG
This sequence comes from Cydia amplana, assembly GCF_948474715.1. Lineage (NCBI taxonomy): Eukaryota > Metazoa > Arthropoda > Insecta > Lepidoptera > Tortricidae > Cydia > Cydia amplana. The sequence continues at coordinate 9,559,822 of NC_086085.1, forward strand.
GCGATAAACACTATCGAAGGTAGTGTGTTAAAGTGGTAACACAGTATCGCACGTGCGGTGCGATAGTGTACGTGTTACCACTTTTATATCGACACTAGTTGTGAATTACATACCTATTCGCATGTGTATCGTACAACGTTTTACAGTACATAAACTTTCGCCATTGTCACGGAAAGTACCAATTCCTGCACTTGTGCGGGAAAGTAGCACCTTATGTACTGTAAATACTTTTCTTTTAACCAAAGCTAACATTTTGCTTTGTTATTTTGACCGGGCGTGTAGGAGTTGCGAACTAAAAACTGGAAAGTAATGGAGGCTTTACAAACTGCCGAAAAGGCTCTCCAGGCGAAGTCGGCCAGCTCGGTGCCGGCCCAAGACCCCCGCGTAAGTTTCTCGCTTCTTCTGCCTTATTCCTTGATCAATAACATCCGCTTTTCTACGCCCTGTCACTTGATTGAAACCAAAACTGGTTTAAATACATTTCATTTTCTAACTAAGGCTGGTATTCCATCTGTTCAATTTTTTTTGTCTGATGTGTATTTGCTTCTCACATTTTGTTTATTGAGAGAGTGAGACGCAATGCACATTGGATCAAGACATTGGTTGGACATGTGGAATACCAACCTTAAACACGAACAGAATAAACGGGATATTTATATGAAATCGTCCAATCATGCGAAGACTGCTGGCGACATTAACGGTATCATGCCAGAGGGGATGTTTTAATTTATATATATTTTAGTTTATGTATAAAATATAAGATATAAAGTCTATAATACAAAAATCATCATTTAGGATTTTTGTATTATAGACTTTATGGTTATCATTATAAGGTAGCAAATGAATTGCATATAAACCATTCAATAACAAACTGCAGGTAACCAAGGTGTAAAGAATACTGTAAATAAGCACTACACTTATTGGCCGGCTTCGCTCGTTATCTAACGCTTTTACTGCCTGCGTTGTGTTCATTAATCAATGTCGTTTGCAATTAACCGATGGCTAGCTCGAGGGGAAATCTAACAAAAAATATATTGATTTAGGCTACAAGGTGGCACACTCTCCAATCCGGGAGCGGTGCGAAATGTATGGGACAGAACCTGCTTATTAGCATTAGTCAATGTCAAGTTAAAGTTTTCGATTTAGTGTAAGGCCTGAGTGGACGCTCGAAGCGGAACGTTCGGCGGGGCGTGCAGCGTGGCGTCGGGCTCACAAGTGATGTGAGCAGCGTGCACTAAGGCCGCTCCTATACGCTTGCATTTGTTTAACATGCACGCCGCACGCCCCGCCGCGCTGCACGCCCAACATGAGCGTCCACTCAGGCCTTACACTTATACAACAAGGCGGAAAAACCTCCAACGCTAAATAGTAAACAAGAACGGATAGCTCACGTGTAGGGCAGTCGTCTGTGTGTGTATCATCACTGAACGCGGTGTGAGATTGAGATTGAGATATTTATTTATAAAATCATAAATAATTTTACACGTCACAAAGCTATATACATAATTATCAATTTATCACTAGATTAAATAATATCATTTTTGGACATCGGCAGTTCTCAACATAATTTCACTTATAGTGTAACAAGCCAAACCAATTAACATTTTCTTAAGTCTACTTACAAATATTGCCTCACTAGCTGAGTTAATGACCTCTTTCGGAAGTGTGTTATACATTTTTACACCCATGACACCGAGTGATTTCCGCACCTTGGCCAGTCGGCAGCGCGGGACTAGCAGAAGGTGCTCGCCGCGCGTGTTGCGGCCGTGGTTCTGCCCACGAGTTGTATATAGCCCCAGATTAGACCTTACATATTTGCAGGCCGTTAGTATGTAAACACATGGTAGCGTATTTTGTGTTCTATAAATAATGACTTAGCTGGATAATCATAGGGTTTCTTTGAGATTATCCTTATTGTGACCCAGCAGGAGGCGGCGACGGCGGCCTACGCGGAGGCGGCGAGCGTGCTGCGCGGCGCGCTGCCGGCCGCCGCGCCGCCGGGGCCCGTGGACAAGGCCTGGGTGCTGCAGTTCGCCGATAACCTAAACAAGGGGCTGCAGAAGGTAATTTCATCGTGCACATATTTGTTTAACCTTTTCACCGCCACATTTTGTATATCACGCAATAGTAAACTTTATTACAATGTATTAAGGTTCACTTCGCCGGTTAAGGCCGACTGTGGCGGCCTAAATATTCTAATACCACAGTAGCGACGAAAACAATAAGGAAAATTTTATGAATGAGATGTCATAACAGATATTTTACACTGATTTACGCGGTAGGATCCATACATTCCTGCAAAAATAGCACGTTTTCACTGTAAATCAGTGGGTCGTTTACCCTAGTATCATGTGCACTTGCACTTAATGCAATAATTTATATGTGCTGTATATAAAATGTTAATATGTGTGTTTATAAACCATAAATTGAATTCATAAAAGCTGATTTTCGCTCCCTCCCTTCGGTCGTATTTTAATTTATCGCCACTCGTTGCGAATTTCCTACTTTTCGCCATTATAGCAACATATCGCCGCTATACTTACTCAACCTCGTATCTGCAACACTCATTTGATGACAAAAACACCCGTATTCCGAATGAAAAGCGACATTTCCATCAAATGATTGTTGCAGATATGAGGTTGAGTAAGTATAGCGACGATTTGTATTAATGTTGTCAGGCGGCTGCTTCCGCCCCTGCCCCCGCCCCCGCCCCCGCGCCGGACGCGCGCGCGGGCGAGCTGCGGGCGCAGAACGACCAGCTGCAAGGGCTCGTCGACAAATACAAGAAGATCATTGAGGACACGGTCAGTATCTATCTAAGTATAGTACATTATTGTCGAGGTTCGGAAGTAGCTTGGGAGTCCGTTTAATTTAATCCGAAGCCAGCAAGTAGCCTTCCAGCCGAGTCATATATAGTGCTTTTCTCAAAAATGGTGCAAGAAATAGAAATATTTTACAGAACTTACAGAAGCAACGTTCTAATTTTCACAGAAAAAAATACAACCATTAAAAAAAATTTGCTTGCCGCCTTTAAAAAAAAAAGAAGTGTATTTTTCTGCTGAAAATACGCCAACCTATTTGAGACACCTAAATAGTCGCGGAACCAACATTAAGCCTGTAACAGACTCGCGCCGCACCGCGACCTTGGAGCGTCGCACCCATAAGTGAGAGCGAGAAAGAGATATCTGTTTCTCGCTCTCACTTATGGGTGCGACGCTCCAAGGTCGCGGTGTGGTGCGATAGTCTGTTATAGGCTTTATAATAATAAGTGCTGATCATCTGTTTGGCTGTTTAAGGGACCTATGCCTTCATTTGATATGGCCATTTAAAGTTTTAAAAAGTTATGAACTCGTTAAATAATGGAATTTGTATGCGACATTGCAGTCCCGAAATCGAGACTGCAATGTTTTTAACTTTTTAATTTTTTGAATGACCATAAACTACGCACTTCGCGACCTATTTTTTAATCGGCAACGTCGACTTTGCCGTCCATTTTTGAGAAAAATACTTTTTTTTACTGTGTATGCTCTTCTAAGTTTTAACCGTACTCGCTCACTTCACTCACTCATCATCACTTCAGATCAGTAACATTAAACAAAACTAGCAGTATATGCGTATTTGTTCGAGGAGAAAGATGCCACATAACTTAGCCATGTCATCTTCATATCAGCCGAAAGACGCCCCCTGTCATCGGCCATTCCCAAGCATCTCAACCCTCATCCAAAGGGTCAACAGCAGATTTGCAACCGTCATTCCAGAATCATTCTGCTCCGACAGCTAATTTTACAATAAATAAAAAATAGGAAGTTAATCGAACGAGCGAGCGAAGCGAAGTGAAGTTCTTACATTCAACTTGGAACACACGGCTGGCTAGGGGCACGTCCCGGCATTTCGATGTTTTTAAGCTGAACTATCAGTGGATAGTTTGATACACAATAACTTAAGTAAATTTGTTCTATTTTAAATGACATTTGGTAAACGTGTAGTCGAGGGCATTATATTTTAGTCATTAAATTATGAGCAGGCTCGATCAAGGGGTTATTGAGCTAGAAGAGCTTAGAAGGCTAAAAAGCTATTTGTGAGGGGTCTTGCTATTCTGGTCATGTGTTTTGCAAGAAAGTATGGTCGACTTTGGTATCAAATGAAACTGCTCGGCTTACACATTTATAATATAGTTTTTAAATTTACAATTTTAAAATAATGATCTAACATTTTGGCGAACCGCGAGTTCTCAGTTCGGGGCGAACTACTAGTTAATTAAAACTTAATTTGTCTGCAGGAGGGTGTGCTCAGCCAGCTGCAAGCGAACGTGACGCGAGAGGAAGCGCGCTGGGCGCGGCAGCTCGCCGACAAGCAGCAAGAGCTGGACTCGCTGCGGCAGCACACGCTCACGCAGGTACACACACATGAAACATATCCGGGCCAACGTGATGCTGGAGGAGGCAGCTCGCCACAACCAACACCAGCTGGACTCGCGCGCACACACACACACACACTACAAGCAATAACTCTTCTGCTCAAGCTAAGAACCACGAGTTATAGTTTGTAGCTTTCTAGTAGAGCCCGAAGGCTTATCCTATTTTATTTTTATTTTTTTTTTGGGGAAGGGGAGTCGCCTGAAGGGCCAAAGACGAGAGTCCTTGCTTTTGTTTATAATTTAAAAAATTTTTGCTTAATGACTGCGATTTAAGGAAAATCCATCATGGACGACTGGTAAGGGAGGCCCAGACAGTGTCGGACTCTTACCGACTAAAAACCTTAACCCGCTTATCCTATTGTCTATTGTTCAGTAAAACCGCACGTGCTACTTACCTGCAAAAAAGGGTCCTAATTATTCTATTTGGCACCTGAGCGCGGGCTAGTCCAACGCTCAAAAAACCAGTGTAGGTGCGCTCTCCGATAACGCGCCTTTGTTACGCATCTCGATGACACATTTTAGACTGGTTCTGTAGCGTTCGACTCGCCGGCACTCAGTAACCAAAGTATCGATTTTTTATGCAGGTGGTTGTGGCACGTGGCACGAGCGGTTTTACTTAACAACAGACAATAGGATTAGCCTTCGGGCTCTATTAGAACTATAACTCAAGCGCGGGATGCTCGCGTCACACGCTCAAACTAAACTCCGAGTCGTAATTAGATTCCAAAAAAAGTAAGACAATGTTGCCACTTTTTACTAGCGCGTCTTGTATTTATGTAAAAATAAGTAAATAAAAGTACTTTTTGAAATCGTAGGAGTAAAATTACCAATAAATAAATTATAGTGTGTCAAAGGACTGTTCCATTTCAAACATAGACAGAGAGATTCATACTATCTTTGTCTTACACTAGTACTAGTACCCAAAAGAAAAGGATGAGTATAGTTTCTTTGGTTCCTATTTACTGACAAGATTTGGTTGACCAGCTATATCTTAGCGTGTTTATTTATAAAAAAAGAATTTACTATTTTACAATCAAATTATTGCAGTGGCAACATTCTCTTACTTTTTTTGGAATCTAATTACGACTCGGAGTATACTGGTATATACGCGCTAGTGTACCAACGTGCTCTGTGTGCAAGTGCCATTGCTATTGGCCATGGAACACGTTACTTATTTGACTTATGACACGGTATATAGGACGAAGAATTAAATTCAAGACAGTGTTTGCCACTTATAACTCGCTAGTTTATTTTTGTCGTAAACAGATACCTGTAGGAGTTCGCGCTACTGAATTGTATCTTAGAATCAAAACAATCTTCAGACAAATCAGCTTATTATGCTTTTCCATGTAGGAACCATTGGCGTTCGCATATTCCTGCATTGAGAAAACATTGCCAAGCATCATCGAGGAGGTACCAGCCTTGGTGTACGCTCTGTGAACGTCCGTGCCGCCACGCGCACAATTATTGTTATTCGTATTGTTTGTTTACTGGCCTACCTATACGGAAATATTTCGCACTTGTTTTATACGTGCTTATTCGAATCAGCCTTTACCTATAAATACGATATTAATCATTTTGGTCTATTTTTTTCCTACTACTACTATCGTGTTCCTATTAATGTTATCGTTGTTTTATAAAATGTAAATATACTTTTATACTTTCCATTCGGGTATTCGATGTTATTCTTGTCGGTGGTGGTCTTTTAGCGACAAAAAGTATTTTTAACTAGAACAGAACGTGCCTTAAATAAGGCTCATAATATTTTTGGTCACAAAGCAAGGTGATTGGTAATTGTAAATGGTGTTTGTGTAAACAGATGCAGAAGAAGATAGACAGCCTAGAGGCCGAGCTGCAGCAGAAGCAAGCGGCCAACCACAACCACAGCTTCGCGGACTCGGAGCGGCTCACGGAGGTACGCAACCTTTACAGTTTCACATCTGATAATATTTTATCGCTCCACTGCCAACTATACGCTGTAATTATTTTCAAAGAACATTAGAGTGCCCTGTGTAGTGTCAATTCGTAGTTTATTTACACTATTGTTTTCTAGCAGTTTGTGATTGCTTTTTTCTTTGCAGGAGAGATTACTGACTGTTGGTTTGTCAGAAAAATACAAAACGGACGTGTGCAATGGCCCCTTGCAGGTGAACGACCATTCTCTTGTCTCTCTTTGTCACTTAACCCCTCGAACGCCAGTGTCAAAAATGTGCTACTGAATTAATAACCTTTCAACTGTTCATTACAGTCCAAATTGTCTGGGACGGATACGGGACAAGGCCGTTGAGGGGTTAAAAGATTTTTTTCCTGATTTCCCGGTATTCGGGTATGTTGAAATTTGATTACATACCTTAATGTCGATTACAGGTCCGTTATATCTGTCCGTCCACTATAATAGTTTAATGTCAGAGAGAAGTATGTAAAGGATATTTCTCAAAAATTAAATTCATTTATTCCACAGGTGGGGTTAGAAGAAAAATAACATTTAAAAAATACATATTTATATGGAGAAGTGTTGCGGCATCATTCCGGGCGGCGCCTGGCGCGGTAACGGCGCGCGGCCCGCCCTACGACGTGCGCGCCGCCGCCGCCGCCGATGCTACTTGTACATGTCTGCTGGCAACCTACACGTACACACCCAGAGACTCATTCATTCATACTTCGAACAATGTCTAATTATTATATGAATGAATCTGTCTTCCGGTTTGTTGGTTACTACGAATCGTTAGTACTTTTCGAGCGGGGGACCGACTTGCCGAGTGTACACACTTCCCAGTAAACGCAAGACATGCTCAATTTAGATCATAGGATTGTTTTTGTTTAATCATTCGTAATCGTCCTGAACGGCACAATTGCTTAGGTTTAATTTATTTATAGACAACTCTATGGTCGGTGAAGTGTAAAACGAAATACTGGCGTTGGGAAGCGGCGGTGAGAATCTGTGTACTCCTAGGCCATTGTGTAACATGAAATTGTATAGCGAAAACTCGAGTCCTCATTTTGTTAGTGGGTCACGTGTCCGGGTTTACAGATCAATATTAAAGTTATTGCAAGGAGTTTGTTATTAGTAATTCTATGCGCTCTGCTGTCCCGGCTGTTCTATTAAATTTAAATACTTATTTATCTAGTAATGCGATCGATAAAATTAGTTAACGTGATCTTGCAATTTAAAATTCAAGGTATAATACATATATTTAGATAGATACGTATTTTTATTTTTTATTTTAATCAATTCTTGAGACAATTATCAATTGATACAAAAGATGATACGTGTATTTTTATGATTGTGTAAGAAAAATTAATTATAGACCAGTGAACATCAACAAATTAATTTCTGTCATTTTTGATATGATTTGCAGCTACCGAATTTAACTTGAGTGGTATTCTTATGATTTTTAAGGAATGTTATCTACTCTTTAGAAATATATTATTTATAAATAACTTTTGTATCTAGAGCATAATCATTTTGTCAGTGCCTTAGTGTAAGGTTTGAATTAGACAAGCTGACCGTAAAATTTTAGTTAATATCTGGCGGAAGAAAGGCAAAAATTTGGACTGTGTCGTCCCGCGCCCTCGCGGCCGCAGCCATGGTACAATTCAAATTGATAAGCCGAAGTTGTAGCGTAGCTTAAACCTGGATAATTTTAGTTTAGTGGAACATAGAAATGTGATAAAATCTTCGGAATACTCCCGTCTTCTCGGAAACAGTTCAATCTTTTCTTCCGTCCACCGCCTGTAAGTGCTTAGTAGCATTTTTGATAAGCATATTGTATATGTCTGGGGCCGTTCTGAGTTGCGACTCCGTGAGCCTCCTCTACTAAATGTAGTGTATGATGCGAAATATTTTGAACACATCATATTCTTTGCACTGTCCTAAAAAATAACTGTTGTAATAGAAACATAATATAATATATCTCGATCGAATTTAAACTGTTAGGTATGAATCATACTATTAATATTATTCAAACTCCAACCAAGGCTCTCCGAAAAATACGCCAGTTAAACCGTAAAATTAGTTTAATTTATCTCGATAATGAAAAAATAACTAAACCAGTTTCACCTCCATACGTCAATTGTTGAAATATAAACATGAGATCATTAAAATAAGTTGGTGTGCAATATTTTTGATTAAACTTTTTTATCCTCCACTGGTTCTACAGTGCAAAGAAATGAATCTTGAAATTGGTGACCGACGCTTGTTTTTAGACAATTTTAAATTGAAAAGTATGATATGTTTAATTATGAGTTTGTTACAGTCCAATATTTTAATTATAATCAGCGTGTCAAATGTCCTGAATATTGAAATAGCATTATATTATAATGTATTATGGAATCTATAGTTCGTTTTTTTTAGCATTAGAAATAAGGTTTAATAATCTTGATGTGTCTTTTAATTGAAAAACACATTTTAAAAATAAGTTACGGCAAATATGTAACAATTATGAATCTAATACGATCATTTATATTCTTCTGCTTTCATAAGTAATAGTTTTTGATTTTTAAAAAGCGTTTTTCAATTAAAAGACATGTCAAGATCGCTTACCTTCTTGCAAGTTCTCTCTAATGCTAAAAAAACGAACTATAATTTGTAAAATAGATAAGCCTCTTTGTATAATAATTAATATATTAGTTAAAGACATTACGAATAATAATAATTTGTTTCTTATTGTGTACGACTATACGTATTATCAACGACAAGTTCCTAAATAAACACTAAAGTTATGTTACGGGCGTTAGGCGAATGATGGACTAAATATAGTAGTATGATTCTCTCTGTCTATGTTCGAAATGAGACAGTCCTAGTTAATCAATTCCATGAGCACATGAGAGAGTTACATGCACTCTGTGCAAGACCATTTGATGTTCTATCTATGATCACCAAATGATCACAGAATGATATATATAGCTGGTCAACCAAATCTTGTCAGTAAAAAAAGGCGCGAAATTCAAATTTTCTATGGGACGATATCCCTTCGCGCCTACGTTTTTCAAATTTGCCGCCTTTTTCTACTGACAAGACTGCTTCACCATCTATAGTTTGTCAAAGGACTGTCTCATTTCAAACTTAGACAGCGAGAATCATACTACTAGTACCGTAAAGAAAAGGATGAAGTATAGTTTTTTTTTGTTGTTATTTACTGACAAATTGGTTTGACCAACTATATAAGTTTAAAACATGAATCTAGTATTAAACTGGATTGGGTATGAGTGGTGGGGATAGCTGACAGAACGGGATAGTCTTATGTATCTTTCAGTAGGAGTAGCAGCCAAAGCGCTATTATTGTTTGTCCTTGTCACAGTCTCACATTTTTTTTATTCCCCGCCATAAATTAGTATGGATTATGGTGGGCAACAAATAAATTCGACCAATCATAGCGTCGCATTGCGTATGTTTTGTCCCTCACGGAGGCACGCGTAGACCACTGCCATAAGATGCTACCTTGTATGGTTTAAAATAATATTAAGGCCCCAGTACACAATGGGCCATCGCCGGCCACTCCAAGGTAGACTGAGATAGCAATATCACTTGCTCCCTCAACGCATAAATGCGTCCCTTGGAGTGGCCGGCGATGGCCCATTGTGTACTGGGGCCTTTATAGTTTGGCCAGGTAATGATATTAAGCTGGCCACACACACTAGGTTTTGCGTACCGGTTTTGCTTGTGCAAGCAAAACCAACAGGCACGACCGAGTTCCATAGGGCACACACACGTAACGACAAACCTGCACAAACTCTCAGTTCAAACCATCATGGCACCGGTAGCGGTGGTTGACGTCGACGCAATAGCGCTATTAGGTTTATATTTCGTCAGCCATACACGCATACAAACCATGAATCCACTCCACACTTAAAAAATAATAAAACTGGCCAAGTGCGAGTGGGACTCGCGCACGAAGGGTACCGTACCATCTCTATATATAAAATTGAAAAACCAGAACGGGATAAAAAAACGAGGGAAGAAGCGAGATGGCGCCTTACAAATTTCTAAAAAAGTTTTTGACACGTTTCTCGATTACGACGCACGTATGATAAGAAAAAACTGTTTAAATCTATTATCTAAATATGAGAATAGAACTAGAACATAAAAACTATCGCTTTCGCTGCGTATTTAATTTTCAATAAGCAAAATAAATTTTCATAACAATCTTAATTTTACGACGATCGGCTATTTCTCGGCTACTCTCGGTTGGTTTCGTTTCAAAGTAAAATAAAAAGTGCTGTCAATGTCAAGCCTTTGCCCATACGAGTGACTTATGACACGTAGGTATTATCAAAATTACTAATTTGTATTATGTTGTTTTAAATTTCTTTTGAGTTATATTATTTAGATTGACTTTCACGGCTTCGGCAAACATTGCCATTCGTTCGGGGAACGGGCTGCCGAAAAGGGCCAAAAATACAAAGTTGATAGTAAAATTAATATTTTAATATGAAGCCCATCAGACCCATCAGTTCAAGGCATGGTGCCCGTAATAATGTGTATTGATAATAATGATAATTACGACGATACGACTCGACCGGGTAAGATTTTTCTTCTTGCTGAACAGTCACCATCAGATATATCGGAGCGACCTAGGTATTCACAAATACCTATCTGAACAATGTAAATTATAATGTAGTTAAAGTGCATATTCAGATATTTACGAGCGACCTGAGTGGCTCCGATATATATCTACCTAATGGCGACTACACATTCATGAAGCCAATGTATAGTCAGCATCAAATAGATAGTGACGGCTAAAGTAGTCAAATATATCGTAATGTAACTTTGTTGCCATAGAAATAAGGATGTGTTCCGATATATTTGGGCATTGGGCAGACCAAAGCGGCTAAACTTCACTAGCTCGGACACAGAGAGAATGGGAGAGGATCGTGCCGTGAAGAGAGCGTACTTGAGAAAACGAAATGGGAGACGCCCCGCCCGATTGGACGTCCTAGGTACCGCTGAAACGACGTAGTTGCTCAAGACCTGCTCAATTTCGGCCATAGCGACGGGCGCGAGCTATCGCAAGACCGAGAAACATGGCGTGATCTGGTGTCGGAGACCAGGACTCACTTTTGGTCGTTGCGTCACCGTAGTAAGTAATGTTAATATCCAGAAAGGAAAATGGGGATTACCTACATTTGTTAGGAAAGGCGATTTATGGACGGTGGTCGTCCACATTCGTCTTAAGGAGGAAATTAATCTAATATAACGATTTTGCAGCTGGGCTTATAAAAATAAATAATAATTTTATGTTAAAGAAGTTTTTAATAAATACCTACCTAAGTAGATGAAAAAATACAATCTTGCTTTTTATCAAATCACAATCTTTTATCATTTATTGAGAAATTTGCGAATTAAGTTATTCAAATAACGGTTATAAATATAAGAAGTCCCTATCACACTTATGAACCCTGGCATGTGTTGAATACATAATAAAGTCGGTATTTAACTAAACACAAGACGAACTCTTTATTTCATTTACGCGAGCAGAGCCGCGGGCCCGTCTAGTTATCTATAAAAACGGAAAAAAAAATCATGGGAGCCCCACTCCGACTCGCACTTGGCCGGTTTTTTTGTATTTGTTGAACTAGAGGCAACAGAAATAGATCATCTGTGAACATTTTAACAGTCTAACTAGCATAGTTCATGAGATACAGCCTAGTGACAGACGGACGGACGGACAGTGGAGTCTTAGTAAAGAGTCGCGTTTTACCCTTTGGTTACGGAACCCTAAATATCTACTAAAAATCCTGTACAATTGCATTTCGTTTGCGAGACGACATTGTTGCACAGTGACGTGCGACCTATCCCCTCGGCAATCACTGGATAACTGAAGCCTATCAAGCCTGCCAGCCACACACGTTCAGTTATGCCTGCGCAAGCGAAGTGCGCAAGCACAACCGACAGGCAAAAAATATAAATTTTGATATTTTCAATTTTGCTTGCGCAGGCAAGGAGTTTGCTTGCGCAGGCAAGGAGTCATGTCATACACACGTTCAGTTATGCCTGCACAAGTGAACTGTGCAGGCATAACCATCGGTTATAACCTAGTGTGTGTGGCCGGCTTTATACTACTCTTTGGTCCGGTGAACGCACTGTAATTATAATCTGTGGTACTAATTGACTTTTTTGACAGTGACAGACTTCAGATTCTCGTTGGCTTGTTTGTATACCCTGATTACACTGCGAAGTATTTTGAGTTTGAAATGGCTGAAATTGCAGTCAAGAATGTGGAAAATGCTTGCGAAACTGCAGAAGAATTCACCAGAGTATTCTATAAGCAAGTGGACAACAGCAGACACTTAACCTCAAAATTGTACCTGGACACCGGACTTTTAGTTTGGAATGGTAACGGCATAACTGGCAGTGACAGAATTCAGCAGTTTTTGTTGGACTTGCCAGCTAGCAACCATGTGCTGAAAACTCTGGACGCCCAACCGATAGCGGAAACTCTAGTGAACAATAAGCTGACATACCTGATCCAAGCGTGTGGAGACGTGACCTACCAGAATGACGAAGTAAAGAAGCCATTCCAGCAGACCTTCCTGATTGTGGCGGTCGACGGCAAGTGGAAAATTGCGTCAGATTGCTTTAGATTGCAAGTACCATACTCTACATAACATGGTGCAATTGGTAGACAGGAAAATGAATTGTGTGTTAACTTTATGCTAAGGATATAAGTGGACAAGTGTTTGATTCCGGGACTTGATATCCTTAAGAAGAATATGTAATAAAAACCACCATTGTAAAGTATCATTTATAATGTTTGATATAAATGTAATATTCATATATTGCTGGCTTTTCATTTTACTTCTTTGGCCCTTGGTCAATTGCAGTTTTTATACAGGATTTATAATTAGGGGTTTTTGCTAGTTTATAAACTGGCTTTTCTTAACATATCAGTGATTAGGAAACAGCTATTTGTGAGAGAACTTTGCATTTGAGGTGTGACTGACTCACTAGTTGAACCGCCAGTTTATTTTTAATTTGCGTAATGCTGATGATGGGCAGTAAAAACTTTTAAGTAGGTTTAATAAAAACAAGAATAGATTAAATACTTATATTGTTTATTTACAGCTTAAATGTACACAGCTAATACAAATATATTATATCTTTGTAAAATTATTGTATCTTACTTGCATCATGATCACAGATTATTTTCCTACGAAACAGAGCATTAAAAGGCTCTTGGTCATTTCACATTACTGTTTTCATGAAAATTTAGTACTTAAGTGTGTCCATTCATTAAAGTTGCATTCTTGTTCACTATCTGTACTTATGTAAATTACAAATTTCCAGAAAAACATTTCTTCATGTAACATGTTGCGGCATAAAATGTTACAAGTAAAACAGCTTCTCATGGTGTTGGTGTTCATTAAGGAAAAGCCTTTGGGTGGATGTTTACGCCTTATACCTTAGAATAATCACCTAGGTATGTGTTGCATTCAGGACAATAGTGCTTGACCCTTTTAAATGTTGGTATTAAATAAGGTATACCCGCAAAGCAACACAAACAGCACCAACTGAAAATTAAATATAAATATTTGTCATGAAGAGTTTCAGCACAAACCTTATTTGTCTCTGTAGGACTAGGTAGATTTGAGTAAGACTGTCCCAAAATATTTATTATATGTAAAAATAAACTAAGGAAAAGGTAAGCGAGGGTGAGGTGAATGAACTCTATTAAATTACAAGCAATTTTTCTTCCCAATTGTGGACTTTTTCTCCTCATATCATATTGCCACATAATATCCTAGTCACTGTAATGTGTGGTTTCAAATGCCTTTACTGGTTTTCAACCGATTAGGTGGTGAAAATAGCTTACAATAATTCAAGACAGAATTCACAAAATAATCGAGTGAATACAACTATGAATTGTAACCTTTCCATAATATCAGTACTTGTACTTACCATGTAAATCCGAAGATAAAACCAGCCATCATGTGAGTTTTCCTTGTATTTACGTATTCCACTCTAGTCAATACTCTTTTATAGCATTTGCTGCAAGGGAAAAACATTGGAGCATTTTTTAGTGGAGGTTGTATAATTATGGTCTCCCTGATCACTGTGTGAGGCTGCACATCCTGCACAGTGTAAGGCGGAGGTAGGTCTCTGTGGTATCCCACTGTTTCCATGTGTACATTGATCTCTGCCCTTGAGGAGTCACTTTGTTCACAATTGCCACCACTGTTAGTACCCATATTCATTTTTGTTTGATGCATATTTTCCACATAAGTCATACCTGCTTATAGATATCATTTATCTACTTATCTTGCCCAGCTATGTTTCTTATCAGTGTTATTACTTATTAGTGTGGGTACTTATCTAGTTAGTTCAGATAACAAATAGATATGTAAATGCTTAGGTATTTAAGGAAAAAATATAGATTCGAAGAAAAACACTGTATTCTTATTTAACTAAGCTTTTATTAATATGTATAATTTTCACATGCTTTTTTATATCTGTAAAGAAGTATATTTAACATGGTCTACTTAACTCTTTTAACGCCACCCTAATATGCAATAGACCAGGACTACCAGGAGCCTGCCGCCAACCCAACGTCTTCGTTGGTTCGTTGACAAGTGTTGGCCCGAGTGGACGCTCGACTTGGGCGTGCAGCGGGGCGGGGCGTGCGGCGTGCATGTTAAACAAATGCAAGCGTATAGGAGCGGCCTTAGTGCCAGTGTTGGCCGAAACGTTAATGCAATTGAAAATGTTAGCTATTAACCATTATAAATTGAACCTTAAACCGTAACGGACGATTACAGTTTATGGTTCAATTTATAATGGTTAATGGCCAACATTTTCAATTGCATTAACGTTTCGGCCAACACTGCTTAGTGCACGCTGCTCAAATCACTTGTGAGCCCGACGCCAAGCTGCACGCCCCGCCGAACGCTCCGCTTCGAGCGTCCACTCAGGCCTTACACTTATTTGACTCTATCGCTCTTGCATATTCGAGCCAACGAACGAAATGGTTCGCGGTTACATTACAGACCAGACGTCTTATGGGGAAGTAGGTTGTCTAATTGAACCTTTTAAGTTGCTTTTAAGTAATTTTTGGGTTGGCTCAAGTTGCCGGTCATACATTTTTCGCGACGGTCTACTTATTGCTAGTTCAAACCATTTTAGTAGGTATTGCATTTAATACTTATAAAAAGTGTATCACATGCTAGACTCGTACTTGATTTGTTAGTAAAATAATAATTTAGCTAGCTATTGTATCGCATTTTTTGCTTTGACAATGTGTACTGAGAATTACTATTGTTGATGGCACTGAAAAGGTAAACCAAGGGATAATATTATTTCATAAACCAATAATTAGGTACAGTCGAGTTCATAATAGTTATATACAATACAAGTCGCAAAGTTCGCAATGAGTTGCGAATTACCTATTCGCACGTGTATCGTACAACGTTTTACAGTACATATGGCCCTTTAAAATTTCGACGTAGTTACGTAATGTGCTTATTATAGCACAGGGTGTGATGTACTGTAAATATATATACATTTCTTCATCTTAATCCATTGTAATAAGGTGAATAAATGTATAGGTACATATTACATATTTTAAGACTGTTCTACCTATACTCAATTATAAATGTACCTAAAATGAACCAATTTAATGATGTGCCACTATGTACCTGAACACAAAGAGTTAGTATAAGACCACTCAGCTTTATACAGGTGATTTGTTAAGCCCGTCTCTGAGACGTGAATATGTAGGTCATAATAATATTAATTTAACAACATTCCCTACCTACGGAACAGCAATTTTTTTTCATGTTCTGGGTTCAAGTTTTGCAAGGGTTAGCTTAGCCCCACAGTAAGAGTATCTACACATATATTCACCTCTCAGAGTAGGTAATAGACACACATATCAAGATCATCCTGTATTTGTAGTAGTCGTGACAATCTTGTGGCCAACAATCTAAATTGGTTGACTATATCCAATACTAATAACAATAAATCACCAACAAATTTAAATGAACTTAGTTTTGAATCATAAAAAAAATTAAAATTGGCACCTAATACCTACCTAAAGTACCTAATGTACATATGAAGAACAAAAAAAAAACAAAACAAAGCCTAATAAAGTAACATCTTTTGTAGTATGTACTCTAGTAAAGTAGATATAACACGGGACAAAAATTACATTTCATTTTACAAAAATAACTCTTGACAAATAATTGCCAGGTTAGTATTGGAATGTTTCAAAAAGTAAGCTGCCTTTGATATAAATAACATATAGATTATAGGGGTAAGAATCAGGGTTATACATGTCAACCTGGATTGAAAAGAATATTAGCACAATGATATGAAAAGTACCTACCCACAACAGCAAAATATTAACAATTATTTGGTAATACTACACGGTAAAAAGCTAGTCAGTCGAAAAATGAAAGGTACTTCATTTAACTTAGGTATTTATAAGCAGGATTCTACACCCCTCATTCTCAGCCAAAGCTTTCGGATACACGTTAAATTTACAAGGATGTATATTCTAATACCTAAGCATGTTGACATGATTAATATATGTAGGTATATTCTTTAGAAAACTGGAATCGACAAAAAAACGGAACGATCTAAAAAATTAAAATTACCTATATAAATAGTAAAACAAGTCCGGCTATACCATACCCTTGGCCACACACTTAGCCTTCTTTATCCAAACTTTCGTGTTGTATATACTGTTTAATACCGAACAAGAAAGTGACGTAGCCATATCTCACATATCTGCCCAGGTACAACGGCCAAGTGCGTAGCCGAGGTCAGATGGAGAAAGCGACGTTGCGTATGTGGATTAGCCACTTTACTACTCCGGTAGCCGCGCCGGCGACGAGGAAGAAACCGACGTGTGAACAAAACGGTTTTTTCATTGCCTGCTGTTTACACTCTCGCACGATCGTTCATCGCTTCTAGCTAACCGTCGGCGGTCGGAATTATTATTCACAAACAGTAGGTACAGTCACGATCAGTGATTGTTACTCCATTTAGGGTTCTAGCTAAATTGGACAATCGATAGCGTAAGTATGGTACGACCAATTTAGCTAGGACCCTAAATGGCGTAACAATCTCGTGTTGTGTTTTGTAATATATAAAACATGAAGGTATTTACCTACAGAGTTCTCCAAGACATTGTTACAAACATTTTGTTTGCCCTCAGTGGAGTGCCGTGACAAAATTTCTCGCGCGAGATAGACTACACGTTTCTAAATCGCGGGCGAGATACTGTAGCGGCACTGTTGTGTTAAGCCAGCAGCTATGGCCAGCAGGCAGTACAACATTATGGATTGTATGGTATGGTTCATAACTATATTTAAATCTATCAAATATAAAAGTTTATTAAATCCACTATCTAAATTATTCTTTCAGCTAATTCATGTCTTACAATGTTCATGAGGCTTAGACTGAATATATTAAAATAGTGCTTGATTTCATTATAAAAATAGTACATAATTTACAACATTTATATATGAGCTAAATGTAAAAAGAGTATGAGGCAAAAGTATATAAAATTGATAGGCCATGATAGCAGCACTACGATAGATGTTTTACTAGTATAATAGTTAACTAACTTGGAAATGTAATTATCTTGATCAAGGGCTTATTGAAGGGCACAATAAGATAGATAATTAATTAATAAGTCATTGCTATTGTCAACTTGTAAGAGGGTAAAAATTCATAAGAATGTTTAGCATTTGGTGCTCTTTCCGACAAATGTGTTGCAGTTGGGGCAGTAGTGTTCCGCGTCCTTGAATGTGTCGAAGCAGTATGGCACCAGCCCGAGGCAGCACAGAGAGCACACCCTGGAATAACAATTAGAATATTTGTACTAATATTACTAAGAATTAATATTTCTACTGTATGTGGCTCTGTGTACATATCGCCCATTAACGTAATGTGTCATTCAGACACTTGTTAAGAGATTGCACAAACATTGCAAAATTATGCTCATTTGATGAGTCATAACACTCATAACATAAGTGAAACCGAGAATTAAGTGCAAAAATAGTAGATCTTAAAGTAATAATAAAGCAGTGATTGTTGATAGAAAAGATGGTTACTCATAACCATCTTTCTTATGTTTTAGTCTCTCAAGACTAAAACATAAGAAACATTAATGGTTAAGGGATAGAAAAGTTTGTAACAACCTTAATACTGTTGTAATTATTTTTTCTATATAATATGAAAATTTATGTTTGTCATTGCAGCAATATTTAAAATAATTTTAATATGATGTATGAAAACACGGTAAAGTATGGGAAAACAGGTTTTTATCACAAGGAAAAATATTGCAATAATTACTAGTAGACGTAGTTCAAGTTTTATGTTTTGTGTATTTTGATAAAAAAGCGGCCAAGTGTGAGTCGGACTCGCCCATGAAGGGTTTCGTATTTAGGCGATTTATGACGTATTAAAAAAAACTACTTGCTAGATCTCGTTCAAACCAATTTTCGGTGGAAGTTTACATGGTAATGTACATCATATATTTTTTTTAGTTTTATCATTCTCTTATTTTAGAAGTTAGGGGGGGGGACACACATTTTACCACTTTGGAAGTGTCTCTCGCGCAAACTATTCAGTTTAGAAAAAAATGATATTAGAAACCTCAATATCATTTTTGAAGACCTATCCATAGATACCCCACACGTATGGGTTTGATGAAAAAAAAAATTTTGAGTTTCAGTTCGAAGTATGGGGAACCCCAAAAATTTATTGTTTTTTTTCTATTTTTGTGTGAAAATCTTAATGCGGTTCACAGAATACATCTACTTACCAAGTTTCAACAGTATAGTTCTTATAGTTTCGGAGAAAAGTGGCTGTGACATACGGACGGACAGACAGACGGACAGACAGACAGACATGACGAATCTATAAGGGTTCCGTTTTTTGCCATTTGGCTACGGAACCCTAAAAACCACTAGTCATCACCCTCAATCTTCAGACACGAGAATTCAAATGATATACATACCTAATTCCAACCTTAATTGAATGAAATTTAACTGTCTAGATATTGTATTCAAGGTTTAATAATTGCTGATAGTTAAGTGCTATAATTATGTAATTATAGAAACTTTAGTCTGTGATTATAGACACATAAAAATACATATTTCGCACAGATTGATTGTTGGTTATTGCAAGTAATGATGAACAATGAAAAACTTTTTTTATAAAAAGTGGTAATGCTTTTTGTCATAATAGAATTTGTGCCTTTTGTTACTAACAAATGAGCACACTTACATTGTAATAACACACACTGATCCAGCTACTAAATGGGTATGCCAGGCTGTTGTGTACGTAACTCTGGTGGTGACTACTTTGCCACAGTTGAAGCAAGTGATGGTCGTTGGCTCGCTGCCCACCGCCTGCGGCAGTACGATCCCCACGGGAACGGCGCCCGGCGGCGGCGGCGGCACGCCCGGCTGGGGTTGCGCCGTCGTGGCCCCGCTGGGCGGGTGCGGGTACACGCCCGCTGGAGTAAACGACTTCGGCGGCTGGTACGCAGCGTGAGGATCTACGAACGAACCCTCTGGAGCCACGAACCCGTACTGCGGATTACCGACGACCTCCGAATATGCGGGTGGAAGGTCGCTTGGAGCGGACGGAGTATTACTAGCCATTGTGACGAACTATAAACACTTCTATTAGAAGGCAATTAAATCACAACCCAAGAAACAGTTAATCAACAACAGAACGTAGTGTTTTCTCCGTATTAAAACAACGATTGTTAGTCACACTGAACTTTGAATTTACGAACGTATTTTAGTCGAAAAGTACAAAACGATAATAAATATGATTAGGATTTCCCCAATGAGTGAATGAATGAGGACAATCAGGACAATGACGTAAAAACATAAAGACAACTGTCAAAACAAAATTTTTTTTTTTTAATAATACGAGCATTGGCAACTTGGCCATCAGCTCAAACATAAAACGAAACAAATTACAATTCCAGCTTATACACAGTACAATGTGATATGAATTTAAAAGTTACATTACATTAGTCTATGTGTAAAGTAATTACAATGCCCAGCTTATACCTAAAATTTAACATTACATTAGACATACATTTTATGGTTATTTCAATCATTTATGAAAAAATTACAGACTGCCAATAGTGTGAATAACAAATTCATAGATTACAGGATATAATTGTTGATATTTCAAAAGGCCCTGTACAGAGTTTGGCAGAACTTGCAAACCTGTATCCATACACATAGCAACAAACCATAGCCTTTGTAAATTAAATGAAGGACAATGGAAAAAAATATGATCAAGATCACATAAATTAAAATTACAATGTGCACAAACAGCAGAATCACTTAGCTCTAATCTGAATAGATGTGCAGCAAAACGACCATGACCAATGCGCAATCTACACATAGTTGTAATAAATCCCCTTTCTACATATTTTCTTTGGTATTCAAACCACGACTTGGTACTAGGTGCCAGGACTATTTCAGCTAGCCATTTCCCTTTGACTTCTTTGGATTTAGACCACGAGTTATTCCACCTTCTAATCATAAGTTCTTTAACAAAAGTTACTAAATCGGATTGAGGTACTTTTAAATCACAAACTTGGATATTTTCCGTAGATTTGGCAAGCTTGTCTACAAGTTCGTTACCAAAAATTCCTGAATGTCCCGGAACCCAGCAAAATTCAACAGTAATATTTCTATTTAATAAAGAACTTAAACAACTTCTTAACTTATAAATCAAATAATTTACAGATCCACTTACACATTTATTTTTAAGTGCTTGTAAAGCGCTCATGGAATCTGATAGAATTAAAAACTTATTCTCATTTATATAATTTTCATGAATGTATTCTAAAGCGTAAATAATGCCTAATACTTCAGCCGAAAATACTGAAAAATAACTACTACATTCGAAAACCTTTCCTATGTTCAAAAAAGAGTCATAAAATGCAAAACTGGTCCTATCTTTAGTTTTAGATCCGTCAGTATATAATTTAACAAAATCAGTCTTATCATCAAGAAACTCCAAAAAGTCATATTTCGATTCAAATTTGACCAGTTCAACCACCACGTCTCGCATAATATCATTGTATTCATGTTCAAAACAGGGAAGCAAATTAGACCAGTAGACTATATCTTGAAATTCAAAGTTTAAATAAGTTATAACATCACTTATGGAAGAAGAATTAGGAAACGCTATTAAATTATAATTTGGAATATTTACATTATTTAAATATCTATAAGTAACATCGTTATCACGACTAACCAACTTAAGACCATACTTGTCAGTGATATAACATCTGCGTACAAATAAAGGAACAATGCCAGCCTCTATTTCCAAAGAATTAATTGGAGATGACATCATAGCTCCAGTAATAATTCGTAGCGCCCTATTTTGGATAATATCTAATTTCCTTAAAAGATGGGTATTCGCATCAGCAAAAAACATACAACCATAATCGAAATGACTTCTAATTGTCGCGATATATATCGTTTTAAGGACCTTAGGATCTGCTCCCCATTTTACTCCAGTTAACGACTTCAATATGTTTAAACCCAATTCGGCTCTTTTAGAAATTGTATCAATATGAGTTTTCCAGGAAAGATCATAATCAAGAAATAGGCCAACGTATTTGACAAAAGACTGAGCAGGAATAACTTTAGAATTGTATAAAATTTGAGGAGAATGTAAGCCATTTTGAGAAAAGAGAATTACAGAAGATTTGGAAACATTAACCTCAAGTTTTAGGAAATTTGTTAATATGTTATGAATATTACGTAGACAACTGTTCATAATAGATTCACCAATTTTTATGTCTTTACAATTTACATATAACACCAAATCATCAGCGTAAAATAAGTGCTTAACAGAAGCCGGAATTTGTTTCATGAAACAAACCAAACTTAGAATGAATATAAGAGGAGATAATACAGAACCTTGAGGAGTACCCTTTGTAGAAACTTTAGAACCTATTAACGAAGATCTAACTTTTAGAGTTATATATCGATTATTAAGAAAATTGAATAACCAACGTAAAATATGTCCAGGAAACCCTAATAAAGACAAACTTTTAATAAGGTATGAGTGATCTATGTTATCAAAGGCCCCTTTGATGTCTAAAAAAACCGCCAAAGTATATTGGTTAGAACGAAAATTGTTCTTAACATCCCCAATTAAACAACTTAAGTTATCTATTGTGCTTTTACCTTTTCGAAAACCATATTGAGTACTTGGAATGACTTTGCTATTTTCAGAAAACCACTCTAGTCTATTTTTTAACATGGTTTCAAAAACTTTCGCAAAGCAAGATGTTAAGGAAATAGGCCTATATGACTCAACACAATTAGAATCCTTATAAGGTTTTAGTATCGGAACGACATGTTGCGTTTTCCACGTTGGGGGAATACAATGACTCTGCCACAAATTATTAAATATTTTACACAGTATTTCCTTAGCATGAAGAGGTAAGTTTTTAATCACTTTGTAAGAAATTAAATCAGGACCAGGTGCAGTTTCTTTTTTATTTTCTAATGCAGCTAAAAACTCACTAATAGAAAATGGGTTGACCATCCATTGAGCTTCCGGGCGGCCACGATTCTCAAAGTACTCATTAAGGTCACTATTTGATACATGATTATTGTCAGAAGCAATTTTGTCTAAAAACAATGTCGCATTGTCAGGATTTTGAAAGAAATTGGGGGATGAAGAAACGGAATTAAGTTTTGCATGTTTAAATCTTCGTATATAATCCCAAATTATTTTACTCGATGTCATGCGATTAAAGGAGGAACAAAGATTCAACCAACTCACGCGTTTAATTTCAAATAATGTTCTTTTCTTTAAAGCATCTAGTTTTTTGTATATAATGAAATTTTCCATAGAAGGATATTGTTTGTAAGATCGTAAGGCAATTTTAGCTTGTAACACTACACGGTCACATTCATCATTCCACCACTGGGTAGCTTTTAAGCATTTATTCTTATGATGGTAACATTTTTTAGCAAATGTCATTAATATGTCATGTAAAATACTCAAATACTTTGTATAGTTTTCTAGAGGGTTTTCTACAAATTGAAAAACTTCAAATTTATCATCACATAACTTGTTAAACTTACACCAGTCAATCTTTTTAAAATTTACCTTAGCTAGAGAATTATCATCTTGTTGAGGATTAGATAAGTTATTACTGTTATTAGAATAACATGTAGGAGTGGGCGAGTCAAAAACTACACTAATGAGCAAAGGGAAGTGATTACTACTAAGAAGATCATCAAGAACAGATACCGAACAACTAGAACTAAGAGCTCGGGATGCGAATACCAAATCCAAAACATTACCTTGTTGGCCAAATGGAGCGAAAGTGGTAATAGTGCCATCATTCAAACAAATTAAATCAGAATTCTCCACATAAGCATGAAGAGCTTTACCCCTTCCATCATTGACTCTTGAACTCCAAGATGAGTGATGTGCGTTGAAGTCACCTATTATCAGACGATTATTACTTACAAATTTTGAACACGAATCTTTCAATGAATCTATAGTAAACTTACCATTCGGAGGTGGAGGAGCATATACACATAACATATCTAGAGAAAAATTATTAATGTTAATATTAATTAATATATTTTGAAAATGGTACTGTGATAAAGTGTTGACAATATTGAACTTGTATTTGGAACGAATTGCAATTGCAACACCGCCATGCGGATGGTTAGAGTCTCTTCTAATTACAGTAAACCCGGGCAATTTAATAATTTTGCTCGGGGTCAGCCAAGTTTCATTAAATAGTATGATGTCAACACTCTCGTCACAGCCATGCAAAAAATGTACAAGTTGACCCAGTTTTGGAAATAGACTTCTGGAGTTCCAATGAAGTATTTTTAATTGTTTGATACCCAACCTGTCCATAGTTTAAGTAGTAAAACTTGTTACAAGCACCTCTTTAATCATTTGGGAGGATATTGGCATAGGACCGGAGGAAGAATTTTTGACTTCTTTTTTCTTCATTAATTCTAAAATTGTTTTGGTGATTGCATTAAGAACAATATCAGAATTAATAATGTCAGCAATCATAGCACGTCCGTGAGGTGTTTTAGCAGGAGTTTTTGGAATCTTACTATTTAGATTATTACTGCTATTAGGTGCTACAGCTACTGCAGCTGCAGTTGCATAAGAGAATTTGCCATTTATCTTGTTCTTAATTTGTGCATTTTTTTCTGCCTTAACTGGACAGGTATAAGAAACTGCCGAATGGGGTCCACTACAGTTTGAGCACTTGAAGTCTGCTGGTGTGGTACATTCCTTGTAAAAATGTCCCGCCGAACAAATGGAACATACTTGAGTGCTTTTACAAGCTCCGCTGCCATGTCCGAACTTATAACACCTGAAGCACTGTAGCAAGGGTCTGATGTATTCCTGAACAGGCATCCAGATATGATCGTAGATTACATGGTCGGGTCTAGACGAGGTCATAAATGTAACCAGGACAGTTGGGAGTGGTTTGTATTGCCCATTGTCCTGTTTTTTCGTAAAGCGCTTTACACCAAGAATCATACAACTCGCTTTCAAGTCCTCGAGCAATGTCTCTTCACTTAGATCCACAGGAGCACGAATAATTCCTTGGCACTCTATGCTGTCATATGGGATTGTTGCCTTCCAAGTATTTGCTTGTAGTACTGGTTTGTTTAGCAAAAATGCATTTGCATCTTTGGCACATCCGAAATAAACTTTGACAAAAAAGTTACCCGCCGCCTTTACATATTGCACCCCAGTAATCTCTTTTAATATTCCATTAACTTTGAGGATGTCCATGGGGACTTTATGAGCCAGTTCATTAGAAGCAGATTGTAGCAGTACGGGGTACTCTCTTTTAGTCAAATCTTCATATATGGGGTTGTGGTCTTTGAAGAGACCGCGACGACTTTGTATGTATGTCATTTTTTGCTTACATGATGTGACTTCTGTATCGGAAACATCTTTATTTCTCCTTTTTGTTGTAGTTTTGGCGGCATCTGTTTCCATGGGGGAGGGGCCGCCGCCCGCACCCCCGCGTCCTGGGCTCATTCAATGAATATAATCACAAATTCAATTAACAGCAATTATTGATAATTAATAAGGAAAAATATGTTGGTTTTGTCAATAAAAAAGGACTTTAAACACTATAATTGAAATATTTTCAGTAAATCCGCCTTGTTTTATCGGTTTCCCGCCCTTTTTTTTTTTTTTCTGTCAAAACAAAATGCTGATACCACAGGTAAGGAAAAGTACCCAGAAAAATGCTCAATGTTTTATCTGAACGCACCCATAATAACGCACCTCAATCTATACTTGGTCAACCAGATCTTGACAGTAAAAAAAGGCGGCAAATTTGAAAAATGTAGGCGCGAAGGGATATCGTCCCATAGCAAATTTGAATTTCGCGCCTTTTTTTACTGACAAGATTTGGTTGACCAGCTATATAATTGTCAAAGGACTGTCTTATTTCAAACAAAGACAGAGAGAATCGTACTATCTTTGTCTTACACGAATACTAGCACCCAAAAGAAAAGGATGAGTATAGTTTTTTTATATACTACTGAAATTAATTACCTTCTTATACAATTTTAGTGCTATATTCAGATTACAGTTCTGATAACTTTTAAGTAATTTGTAAATAATTATGATGTCAATATTATTAACTGATTAAACCAAACTTGCGCACAACAAATAAAGCATTTAAATTTAACATGGTAGAAATCGTAGTAACTTTGAATATGAATTGGTATCCCAAACTTTTCGTGTATTTTCAAAATACGTAAATGGCGCCGCTCAGAATTTATTCGTAGAATATTAAAAAAAATGGTTAAAAAAATGTTGTGTGAGGGGTTGTAGAAGTGAAAGCTATGCTGATTGTGGAATATCTTTTCACAGGTAAGTCACAATTATTCAATTTTACGATAAAAATACAAAACGATATTGTCAAACTCATTAGGGTGACTATGATGTCGGCACGATGTGGATCGATCTTGCAGAATTATTATTACGTACTTAATGTAAAAAAAGTTTACATAAATAGGTATATCTTTATTTCGGCATGTTTAATTATTTGAGTGACGTAATGAGAGCTATATAATTGCCAAAATTTAAATCCAAAGTCCTTAAACATTACAGATTCATATTTATGTGATTTAAACATAATATTTAATTACTGAAACGTTGGTTCAAACTATTTACATATATGTAATCGATTCTATATAGACTGAACACACATTTCCGTCTGTAGACAAAGGCGGCAAATTTGAAAATTTTGTTGCAATCACAGATCTACGATGAGTACGATGACGCTTACGCTTAATGAATAGCTGAAGTGTGGAAAAGGGAAGCCATCACGTATATGAACACACCATGAGTATGATATTGATAGTGATAGGTAGTTTGTAAAATTATTAAGAGCATAAATAGTGAACCAAAAGGGCCCTCCACACCCGTGCGCGATTCGCGGCGCGAAGCCGCGATTCACGCACATAGTCTAGAGGGGGCTAAAGAGAATTTAGAATTCTCTTTGATCTAACTCTAATATGCTTATCTTAGTGACAAGCGCCTTAGTTAAAAACTATAATAGACGGGCATACCGGGCCGCGACCCTGGATATCTGTCTCGCTCTCACATATAGCTGTGTTTTTAATGGACGTACGGCGGACCACCTTCGTCACAATTATAGCTGGTCAACCAAATCTTGTCATTAAAAAAAGGCGCGAAATTCAAATTTTCTATGGGACGATATCCCTTCGCGCCTAAATTTTTCAAATTTGCCGCCCTTTTTCTACTGTCAAGATCTGGTTGACCAAGTATAACAATGATCGCGATCCAATACGCTCATCCAATCTGTAACAGCTTTTATAACTGACTTACTTAATTAAAGTGGTATCCAGACGGGACTGATCAAATCAGTCGATTTGATCAGGAAATTTGCATTCCATAATTTCCATAGATAATTACTATGAAAATTGGCATTTATGTGTCTGCACCTGCTGATTCGATTGGAGAATTTCATCAGATTGGCGAAAAATTGTCTTGTCTGGATACCACTTTAGTAAGGTTGTGTGAAGCGTTTTACAGAAGAGAAAAAAATCTATATCCATCCCTTTTCTGGAGCATTTATACTAGCATAGGGAAAAGACAGTATGATTCTCTACGACTATGCACGAATGAGAAAAATTTTTGGCCAAACTATATATTTAAACTTATCCTAATATCCCACATACATATGACTTATGGTCACCCTAATTAGAACGAGATGCAAGGCTCTGGTTTGACTTCTCATGTGGACACACTTTTTGGCCCGTGTACTCGATCCAGTTTATTCTCTAGGTCCGTGAAAGCAAACTAAAGTAGGGCAACACTCAAAGAGCAGTAT
Source organism: Cydia amplana (assembly GCF_948474715.1). Lineage (NCBI taxonomy): Eukaryota > Metazoa > Arthropoda > Insecta > Lepidoptera > Tortricidae > Cydia > Cydia amplana. The sequence continues at coordinate 9,587,605 of NC_086085.1, forward strand.
TGCGCTAAGAAAAGCAGCAATGTACATCGAACCAACTCACTCACTCACTCGCGGTTTATTGAAAAAAATTGAAACATGGACGGACAATTTAAAAGCGATGTTAAAACAATGTTAATCAAAATGATGAACAAATTTGAATATATCAAAAACAACTCCCTATCGTAGTGCTTATATTCTCTTTGTTCCCTATCTATGTCTTGTAAGTTTACTAAAATAAAATCATATCAAAATTCAGATAATTAGATAGTGCATATATTTGTTATTTACAATATAATATGCCACTTGTTAATGTAAATTAGTGTACTGTTCTGGATGAATATGACATACCTGTGTAATTTTTTTGATTGGTATATATTGTACAATATACATATTAAAAATAAAACAACTGATATTTGGGTGTTTATTTAATTTAAAGGTAAATAAGATAAGGGTCACTTTTCGACTTGGTTGCGTTGTACACGTACATAAACCGCCATATGTAAGTATTGTCTGAAAAGATACTACCTACTACGAACGCCTTATATTGGGCAAGATTTAATCCTGCAACAAACATGTATGGATTAGGTAGATATTGCGAAAGAACGGCGATATAATCAAGGCTCTTAATACTGTTTAAAAGGTTTACCTTTGTAAATAGTCACAACTGATTGCTGAAAATATTAGACATGTGGGCCTATGGACGGTTTCCAGGACACAATTTATGGTCTTGTTGGATAGATTTAGGCATACGTTTTAATTTTATTTATGCCTTTTAACCCTAAAACAAAAAACTGAACATAATCTTAAAAGTTCGAAAGAGTTCTTCCAATACTTGTCATAACCTCAATTTTTAGTAATGTTTACCATCAACGAGCATGATTGTACATTGTAGGCGCCTTAGCTTTGCTTATTCTTATTTAATGTATTGGTATTTAATGGTGACAGCAGAAATATCTCTTGAAACAGAAACGATTCAGAATGAAAACCAAATGAAAACAAATAAGGTGACGGCTGTCCACATTCCACAGATAAAACACAGATGACACGCGTTTTGGAATTATTTGAACACAGTGTTGCTAACCCGAGATTTTTCAAATTTGCCGCCTTTTACTACTGACAAGATTTGGTTGACGGACTTTATCTATGATCATGAATCTAGTATAACTGGATTGGGCATGAGTGGTGGGGATAACTGACAGAACGGGATAGTCTTATGTATCATTCAGTAGGAGTAGCAGGGAAAGCGCTATTATTGTTGGTCCTTGTCATAGTCTCACATCTTGTTTTATTCCCCACCGTAAATTGACCACCGTGAATGGTCGAATTCATTTGTTGCCCACCATAACAAATAAATTCGACCAATCATAGCGTCGCAATACGACGCTATGATTGGTCGAATTTATATGTTTTGTCCACGGACCTAGAGAATAAACTGGATCGAGTACACGGGCCAAAAAGTGTGTCCACATGAGAAGTCAAACCAGAGCCTTGCATCTCGTTCTAATTAGGGTGACCATAAGTCATATGTATGTGGGATATTAGGATAAGTTTAAATATATAGTTTGGCCAAAAATTTTTCTCATTCGTGCATAGTCGTAGAGAATCATACTGTCTTTTCCCTATGCTAGTATAAATGCTCCAGAAAAGGGATGGATATAGATTTTTTTCTCTTCTGTAAAACGCTTCACACAACCTTACTAAAGTGGTATCCAGACAAGACAATTTTTCGCCAATCTGATGAAATTCTCCAATCGAATCAGCAGGTGCAGACACATAAATGCCAATTTTCATAGTAATTATCTATGGAAATTATGGAATGCAAATTTCCTGATCAAATCGACTGATTTGATCAGTCCCGTCTGGATACCACTTTAATTAAGTAAGTCAGTTATAAAAGCTGTTACAGATTGGATGAGCGTATTGGATCGCGATCATTGTTATACTTGGTCAACCAGATCTTGACAGTAGAAAAAGGGCGGCAAATTTGAAAAATTTAGGCGCGAAGGGATATCGTCCCATAGAAAATTTGAATTTCGCGCCTTTTTTTAATGACAAGATTTGGTTGACCAGCTATAATTGTGACGAAGGTGGTCCGCCGTACGTCCATTAAAAACACAGCTATATGTGAGAGCGAGACAGATATCCAGGGTCGCGGCCCGGTATGCCCGTCTATTACAGTTTTTAACTAAGGCGCTTGTCACTAAGATAAGCATATTAGAGTTAGATCAAAGAGAATTCTAAATTCTCTTTAGCCCCCTCTAGACTATGTGCGTGAATCGCGGCTTCGCGCCGCGAATCGCGCACGGGTGTGGAGGGCCCTTTTGGTTCACTATTTATGCTCTTAATAATTTTACAAACTACCTATCACTATCAATATCATACTCATGGTGTGTTCATATACGTGATGGCTTCCCTTTTCCACACTTCAGCTATTCATTAAGCGTAAGCGTCATCGTACTCATCGTAGATCTGTGATTGCAACAAAATTTTCAAATTTGCCGCCTTTGTCTACAGACGGAAATGTGTGTTCAGTCTATATAGAATCGATTACATATATGTAAATAGTTTGAACCAACGTTTCAGTAATTAAATATTATGTTTAAATCACATAAATATGAATCTGTAATGTTTAAGGACTTTGGATTTAAATTTTGGCAATTATATAGCTCTCATTACGTCACTCAAATAATTAAACATGCCGAAATAAAGATATACCTATTTATGTAAACTTTTTTTACATTAAGTACGTAATAATAATTCTGCAAGATCGATCCACATCGTGCCGACATCATAGTCACCCTAATGAGTTTGACAATATCGTTTTGTATTTTTATCGTAAAATTGAATAATTGTGACTTACCTGTGAAAAGATATTCCACAATCAGCATAGCTTTCACTTCTACAACCCCTCACACAACATTTTTTTAACCATTTTTTTTAATATTCTACGAATAAATTCTGAGCGGCGCCATTTACGTATTTTGAAAATACACGAAAAGTTTGGGATACCAATTCATATTCAAAGTTACTACGATTTCTACCATGTTAAATTTAAATGCTTTATTTGTTGTGCGCAAGTTTGGTTTAATCAGTTAATAATATTGACATCATAATTATTTACAAATTACTTAAAAGTTATCAGAACTGTAATCTGAATATAGCACTAAAATTGTATAAGAAGGTAATTAATTTCAGTAGTATATTGATATGATTTCTACCACAGTGGTATCTTTTTAACATTGGCAACATGTGCGAGTGAGACACAGGGCTCTGGTTTTTCTATCTCAAGTGGACCGTTTTCTCTAGTCTGGTACGAACAACTTTCTGTCTCGGTGATAAGGTTCAAATTAGTATGGCAAAAAAAGTGACAGTTCCCTCCAGTTTAAAACATTATAACTTCATGGTTTTGTCCCTCACGGAGGCACGCGTAGACCACTTCTATAGGATGCTACCTTCTAAAGTCCGTCAACCAAATCTTGTCAGTAGTAAAAGGCGGCAAATTTGAAAAATCGCGGGTTAGCAACACTGTGTTCAAATAATTCCAAAACGCGTGTCATCTGTGTTTTATCTGTGGAATGTGGATCGTGAACGACAGCCGTCACCTTATTTGTTTTCATTCTGAATCGTTTCTGAGCGCCTACCGCGAACCACGTTCGACGTTTTGCCTCTCTGTCGCACTTGTAAATTCGTACGTAAGTGTGACAGGGAGGTAACACGTCGAACGTGGTTCGCGGTAGGCCCTCTGTTTCAAGAGATATTTCTGCTGTCACCATTAAATACCAATACATTAAATAAGAATAAGCAAAGCTAAGGGGCCTACAATGTACAATCATGCTCGTTGGCGTTGTTGATGGTAAACATTACTAAAAATTGAGGTTATGACAAGTATTGGAAGAACTCTTTCGAACTTTTAAGATTATGTTCAGTCTTTTGTTTTAGGGTTAAAAGGCATAAATAAAATTAAAACGTATGCCTAAATCTATCCAACAAGACCATAAATTGTGTCCTGGAAACCGTCCATAGGCCCACATGTCTAATATTTTCAGCAATCAGTTGTGACTATTTACAAAGGTAAACCTTTTAAACAGTATAAGAGCCTTGATTATATCGCCGTTCTTTCGCAATATCTACCTAATCCATACATGTTTGTTGCAGGATTAAATCTTGCCCAATATAAGGCGTTCGTAGTAGGTAGTATCTTTTCAGACAATACTTACCTATGGCGGTTTATGTACGTGTACAACGCAACCAAGTCGAAAAGTGACCCTTATCTTATTTACCTTTAAATTAAATAAACACCCAAATATCAGTTGTTTTATTTTTAATATGTATATTGTACAATATATACCAATCAAAAAAATTACACAGGTATGTCATATTCATCCAGAACAGTACACTAATTTACATTAACAAGTGGCATATTATATTGTAAATAACAAATATATGCACTATCTAATTATCTGCATTTTGATATGATTTTATTTTAGTAAACTTAGAAGACATAGATAGGGAACAAAGAGAATATAAGCAGTTGTTTTTGATATCTTCAAATTTGTTCATCATTTTGATTAACATTGTTTTAACATCGCTTTTAAATTGTCCGTCCATGTTTCAATTTTTTTCAATAAACCGCGAGTGACAATTTGAATTGACGTACGCAGGGCGCGCTCAGCGGAAAAAAAAATCTGTTGGTTCGATGTACATTGCTGCTTTTCTTAGCGCAATACTGCTCTTTGAGTGTTGCCCTACTTTAGTTTGCTTTACATTGCTACTGACAAGATTTGGTTGACGGACTATATGTCTATGATCTATTCTATTCAAGCTACACTATTGGTTGTAATGTTGCAGCAATACACAACAAACGGCCTATAGAAAAAGAGAATGGTTTACTTCCATTGGCTAGAAAATAGTGCCAGCAGAGCCATGACCAATAAGATAACACGTTGTCAATCTTGTTGTCAACCAATTGTCAAATTGCCCATACATTGCCAGTGACAAAATAATAAATTCGGGAAAGTCCCGTTGACGCATCATTGATGTTATCAGTGGCATAGAGAACAAAATACATAGATTACTCACTTCATACATCAGTTTTAGTACCAAAAAGACTATTAGCATCTAGCATCGAGTAGCGGAACTATCAGTATTGCTACTTAATAATAGATGTAGCAGTACTGATATAGCTGGTCAACCAAATCTTGTCAGTAAAAAAAGGCGCGAAATTTAAATTTTCTATGGGACGATATCCCTTCGCGCCTACATTTTTCAAATTTGCCGCCTTTTTCTACTGTCTAGATCTGGTTGACCAAGTTATAGTTACGCTACTCGATGCTAGATGTAGACACTGAAATTAATAGTCTAACTGATGTATGGAGTGAGCACTCTTGTCTTATTATATTTCTCTATGTCAGTGGTAACAAACTATCGCACCGCACCGCGACCTTGGAGCGTCGCACCCATGAACCTAGTATTTTAACTGGATCTGGCATGAGGGGTGGGGGGAAATGACCGAACGGGATAGTCTTATGTATCTTTCAGTAGGAGAAGCAGCGAAAGCGCTATTATTGTTTGTCCTTGTCACATTCTCATATTTTTTTATTCCCCACCATAAATTAGTATGGATTATGGTGGGCAACAAATAAATTCGACCAATCATAGTGTCGCATTGTCTATGTTTTGTCCCTCACGGAGGCACGCGTTAGGGTGTTTCACTTTTGTATGGAGAAAAAAAAGTTGTGATATTTTTCCTGACTTTGCTCACCAATCGGGTCTCCCCACTCTAAAAACTATCTATTTCAATTTTCATAATAATCGATTAACGTTTAAAGGTTGCACAAATTGACAATATGGAGGGAGAACCCCATACTTTGCGTGAAAATTAACTATTTTTTTAATAACAAAATATAATGAACTGATACTAAAATCTAATGAAAAAACTGAATTTTGCGTCTAAAACACGATAAAACCACTTTTCCTTTGGAAACAGGTGAAAAAACTGAAAGATCTTAATTAGAACATTTATCGAGTAACCAAAATCCATGTTAACTACTAATCACGGATTTTTAGTAAATATATAACTTCATGCTACTAATTTTAAAATTGATTTTTATGTAGAAGGTTCAGTATCACACTACTCACCGCTTTGATGGTAGCCCTTGGAGGATATAATCAAACAGAGACGCCATGTCTGTAATTTTCTGTACAAAACAGTCTGCCGATTTTTGCGGGGGAGGGGAACGTCAAATGTATGCGTAACGTAAAAATAGCCATGTCAGATAAACGTCAGTCCATACATTGTGTATGACCGTTGGCCGCCTATTTTCGACAGAGGGGAAAGCCTGTTAATGGCTACTCCGTTTAGTTGTATCCTCCAAGTGGTAGCCGCTTAAACCATTTTCTACCCTCCGATGTAGTCGTTGGTTATTTGAGAAAACTTTGTTGATGTTGTGCAACCTCTAAATATTCACCGATTTTAATTTTTTTTGGTATATACGTAATATTTTTTAATCAGGAAGAACCAGAATTCGAGCAAAGTCAGATGAAAATCCAAAATATCGGAAAAATGAAACACCCTAGCACGCGTATACCACTTCTATAGGATCCTACCTTCTATGGTCGCACCCATAATTAAGTGAGAGCGAGAAAGAGATATCTGTTTCTCGCTCTCACTTATAGGTGCGAGTGCGACGCACCAAGGTCGCGGTGCAGTGCGATAGCATATTAGAGTCTGTGCGGAAAGAGAAGAGTCGTGGAATGTATGGAGCCCAATACATTCCACAACTCTTCTCTTTCCGAACAGACTATAGCACTTTTAAGATCGGTTTTCCTAGGATAGCGGTGCCGTCATATAGCGGCCGTCTCCATACTAAATAATACGGCTAAATATGGATGTCGTAGTATTTGTATGGAGACGGCCGCTATATGACGGCACCGCTATCGGAGGAAACCAAAGCTTTAGTCTACGCAATTCCACGTAATTCTATATAAATAATCATCTATCCTACTCACAAAATTTCACGGGTCGAGAAATGCGACCTAGGAGAACAGTCGGGAAGCATTTTTGCCTAAGCTGTAATGGAGAAGCTTCGCTCACGCTACGCGCTAGCTCGTTCAATAATTAAGTACCTACCAACTCATTTTTTTCCAGAAATGTTGTACGTTTTTTATACATTTCATTAGAACAAGAAAATAGCAACAAAAAATTTCGCTTTTACATTACAATTTTAACTGTAATGTAAAAGTGATATAATTAAGTTTATAACTTAAAATAAATAAATAAATTGGGCGCAGGATGTTTAACTCAGGCTAAGTTATCTTCGATACTTGTAGCTGCTAAATATATATAGGATAAATAGTGATGGACTTGTGAATAAAAAAAAATATATACATATAATTATACAACAGGAAGGGGAAGGCCCCGCCCGCTCCGAGTCGTTCCTCGTGCAAAGGCTGTCCGTGGTGATCCAGCGTGGCAATGCTGCGAGCATCATGGGCACCTTTGCACCAGGAACGCCATGAAGCGTTTTGTCTTTTTAAATTTATAATTTTTATAGTTAATTGCTATATAACAAAATTACAATACTTATTAACTTATTTATTTATTAGCGTGTCGCGCTAGCGCGGCTAGCGGTACAGAGAGGTAACACCGCCAGTGTAATGGGGTCCATGCCGCAGGCCGAACTGTTGGACGGGGCATTTCTTTTATGATTGGGTTTTTTTATACAGTATTTATAGGTAGGTACTAATTTATTTAATTTTTAATTCTAATTTTCTTTAATGTAATTTAGTATTAGTTTTTTGTTTTAATTACTTAAGTAAGTTAGTTAATTAAATAAGTTACTTTATTTTTTTCTGAATATACATATTACTAATCTTATACTTTAAAAATTACCTCTTATACAATGATTTTATATTTTTATGAGTGATGTGATGATTTTGAATGATAAATATTCATTAGCATTAATAGCAATAATAGCATACATTTGGATTTGATACGTAATGTTTTACAATTATTAGTATTTTCTTCGCGTGGCCCGTCGGTGCGGTGAAATAGTAGTTTGTGTTACAAGGGATCAAAATGATATATCAAGGGCCTACATTGAATCCTGAGCGTAATGAGGGTTGAAGTGTTGACGCCCAAGACAAAATAATTTTGATACCGTGTGACACATACTGCTTTTCACATTAACTATGAGGAAAATAAAAAAATCTTAGTGTTGACACAATTTGATGCTTAAACAGATTATTTAAGCTAAAAAAATAATGTGCAAACAATTGTAAAAATAGTATGCTGGAACAGAAAAGTGTTACCTACTTTGATCCCTCCTAGCAGGGAGGAAACGTGCCACTTTGGTCCTTCCTAGCAGGGAAGAAAAAGCTCTTTTCCGAATAGGTGGTGTGAAAAAAATAGTTTCAGTCGGTGACAAAGTTTGTTTAAACTTCGTGCCTTGAAACCCTAGCAACGCTCAAGATTTTGGAATCTCTCGCTTGCTCGGGTATCAACATTAACTTCTTCTTCCTCGCGTTGTCCCGGTATTTTGGCCACGGCTCATGGGAGCCTGGGGTCCGCTTGGCAACTAATCCCAGGAACTGGCGTAGGCACTAGTTTTTACGAAAGCGCCTGCCATCTGACCTTCCAACCCAGATGGTAAACTAGGCCTTATTGGGATTAGTCCGGTTTCCTCACGATGTTTTCCTTCACCGAAATGCGACTGGTAAATATCAAATGATATTTCTTACATAAGTTCCGAAAAACTCATTGGTACGAGCCGGGGTTTGAACCCGCGACCTCCGGATTGCAAGTCGCACGCTCTTACCGCTAGGCCACCAGCGATTACTCGGATATCAACATTAACACGAGAGGTTAAACGTGGTTTAAACAACAACTTTGCCCCCTTGTAAACTCAATGTCTATTGTTTCCGATAAAAACTTTCAACCCCCCTCGTTGATTTACTTTGGGGGAAATTACTTTTCTTGCATTTTACTATAGGTAATATAAAATATAACTTGTGTGTACCTATCTAATTTCATCCCCTATAAAACCCCCTTATGGGTAGAATTTTTCAAAATCAGGTTCTTATTTCTCGTACAAATTATAAATACTCGTATACCTATCTTGATCTGCAAATTTCAACTTTCTAGGTTTTGTAGTTTCGGCTCTGCGTAGATGAGTCAGTCAGGACATACTATAAATGCTCGTCTATAGATAAATACAATGTTAATGTTTTCATACAAAGACACAAGCAAAGTTGTATTGAATAACAGTCGGGTGGTGGTGGTGTGTTGGGTAACCGGGCGGAGACGTCGCGCCGGCGCGCATGCGCGGCTAGTGGCGCGAACTGTACGACGCAACGCGCGCGCTTGTACCCGATACGACACCCGGCCGGTCAAGCCTCCCATAACCCGTGTCAATTTACTGTAGGTCCATAAAGAACTTTTTAGTAAAGTGTTGTGCAACTGAGAACAAATCATTTCAATTTTAACAGGCGTAGGCGGTTAATAGGTGAAATTATGTAATTCTTTTACTAATAAGGTGCATAATGCCGATGTTGTTCATGTATAAAATGCAATAGTTAAAAGAAAAAAAATCGGCTTCGTTTTTTATTAGTTGCCAAACATATATGTTTAGTTACAAAATAACAAACACAACTAAAATAGGTAGGTAGCGCGAGTTGGTTTAAATCTTACTACAAGAATTCCAAATAAGTACTTAAGCGCAATAAGCTCTAGGCAAATGTGGAAATTCAATACTATCCAACATGAGTGATGTACAGAAACAGAAATGTAAACCCTTGAACGCGGAAAAACCCGCATGAGTATATTCGCGCCTTGACACTAAGAGACCGTCTAAGCTAACTGTGCACCGATTTGAACAGAAGAAAGTGAGTCTTAATAAATAAATGTCATATTTTCCTAGAAGTTTGACATTAATGAACACATTTATTTATTTTTCATCAATTTTCTTTCCTACAAAGATGTACCTATGTTTTGTGGTTTCCTAAATAAAACTAGATTTTTCCCTCTGAAGATATTTAATTTACAATCTACAGTCTACAACAAACAACAACTCTCCACCTATGAAAGCCTGGCCTCTTTATTTGTTTATTTAAACTTGATTGCACGATAAAAATTGTACAAATTTTATGGCATATGGCCAGGCATTCTCTACCAGTCAACCATTAGGTAAAACAGAAAACTTGTACTTAGCAGGATTGTAGACAACGAGAAGAACTATGAAACACAAAATCAGGTTATTAAACAATAATTATTCTAATTATACACTTACACATATAAAAATAATAGTAATATAAGCTTACAAACCTATATAGGTACAAACAATGCATACATACATACATAAATAAATTTATTATATTACTAGCGACCCGCTCCGGCTTCGCACGGGTTAACAAATTATACTTCCTCTCGAATCACTCTATCTATTAAAAAAAACCGCATCATAATCCGTTGCGTAGTTTTAAAGATCTAAGCATACATACAGACAGACAGACAGCGGGAAGCTACTTTAGTTTTAATACTATTGGCAAGGTGCGAAGTCGGTGGAGGGGGAAGTGGCGCTGATCGTCGCAAACACAGGCAATCTTATGGAATGTCCGCCATTAGTACTAGTGGCAGCCGCTTGAACTAATTTTACTCCATAAGATTTAACGTAGAAAGTCCGCCCAAATGAGGGCAGCACCAGTCGTGCACCTAGCGAATACTATGTAGTGATACTAGTGATAGTGATGTACCCAAGTAACATGCAGATCATTTATCTTTAAGCGAGTTAGAAGGTTAGAACGTAACTTGATTTTAAAACAAAATGTGATCTGGCTCTGGCTCACATTCATTTTGTCATTGCAAATGCCATGCTAGCTTGATCCGTCACTAGTCAAATAAGAGATCGAACGCATAGGTTCAAGTAACGATCATGGTTTCAAGTAGCAATGTTATTTATTATGTAAGTAAATGTAGGTGCTAGCATATTGACTAGGTATGTCTTTCTAAACATGAATAGGTTATTATATAGGTTATTATATAGGCTTATCTAGATAGATCACTTCTAGCGTATTATCTTGTCAAAAGTCGCGCGCCGCGCCTTATATGTACATCAAACGCGACATGACATTTGGAGTCGCGCTAGTCGTGGCAAGACGTGCTAGACATGTATATAATATACAAGGTGCTTCCTGTACCAGGAGCAATAAATTAAACTAAAGGCTGTACTCCTCAAACTGACCAACATTAGTTCAGCAACTTTTAAAAATTATGAATCCTTTAGACTTCCTCTTTTTCATACAAAATAAATATTGCCTTCAATGTACGCTGACATCAGTGTGTTTGACGTTGCTTGTCAGCTTGTAACGCTTTAAACATAACAAAATTTGCAATACATTGCGTCTTAGAATAAACTTTAAAGTGTAATAAAAATCAAAACATGAGTTATTTTCAAAAGTTGCTGAACAAATGTTGGTCAGTTTGAGGAGTACAGCCTACAGTTTAATTTATTGCTCCTGTTACAGGAAACACCCTGTATATCTAGATTTAAACTCGGGGCCGTTCGATTCGTAAGTATAGGGTCACTAGGTCATTACCAGCTAAGCAAAGCGCGTCATCTTATCGAAATCCTTTCCAGATCATTCCAAAACAAATATCGCAATACATGCTAAATGTGTATCGTTTATTTATGTAATCGGTATACCTATTTGCATACGGATTTGCAGTCTCGGTAGGCGAGTCATTGTACCCTTAGTACTTATAGGCCTTCTATTATATATGTTACAAAGATCAAGAGTTACTGTTGACCAAGAGGAATAGCGATTAGCTTAGCGTACCTACAACATTATTAGGAGTAGATACCTTTTTACCTAACTATAAGCAAAAATGTTATTTATTCCGCATAAAAATATTTAGTTTAGACATTTTACATTATTTAGGCTTGTTTATATCCGAGGAAGAGCGGTGGGTCATGTGAGTTTGCACACTGTATTACCTAATAAGTATTTGAATTACCTAGCTTTAAAATGAGGGTAAATCAACTATAGAAATTATCTAAATCTTAGTCCTATTTATCCATCGAATCTTATTGTCTTTACGTAACTCTGTTTAGAAATCATGCTATTATTTAGGTACACACACACACGCTACGTACGTACGTACGTACGTAGGTACGTATACACGTAGGAGTTTGAACTTTAGATTATGTAAGTTTTCCAGAAGTTCCGAACCCGGCAGTACCGATACCGATAACTACGGATAGCTATCGCTCGCCACTGCCAGCAATCTCAACCGCCTCTCTTTTACATATTTACAAACAAATTTCTATTAAACTGTAGAATCATTCCCAGTATAATTTGATCCCCGGTTTACAACACCTTTGCGTAATAGGAGATTAGAGGAATATTGGCTTTCCTTGTGTCTGTGGTTACAACACGATCAACCATACTAAGAGTAGGTATAGGTACCTACTTTCGTATCTAGTCGAGTTCCTTCTTCCGCGCCGGCTACCGACCGACAGCGACAGCGGCTTCCCGCTAGGTAGATGAATTTACAACACATCGTCTTTTATCGTAGACTAGGTATATTTAGAACATATAGAGTTCGTATTATAGAATGTTTACGAAACACACACTCATAAAGTTGTTAAGACCCCAAACTCTGAAATTCCCTGGTCTACCGGAATGTGCTCATCTTAAAACTTTAAAATTGTACCTAGGTATTTACCGCAACTCTCTGATATCGGCATCTATTTTTTTTACAATCGTAACAATTAAAACTAATTTCAAGTTATCGCATAAGACAAACTCATAAGGAGCCCACTGATTACCAGTCCGCCGGACGATATCGGCCTGTCAGAACAAAATGTTGACAGTTCCGAATTCCGAACAACTAGTTGCATCGATAAGAATTATGAAACCGCAAGTATTATATGTATATATACTTATTAGTAAGTATTACTTAGGTACCCACTTCACCTCACTTACAAAAATGCAGGCGCGCTCATTCTTTCTTCCGTGCAAAAATGTGTGACTAACTTATGAGCTGATCTGCTGATAGAACTCGTAGTGGTACCCCTCATCATTGAATTTGATTATTCATCAATTTATTTTTCAGAATTTATATACATATATAGAATATGCAATTTGTATAGGTAATGTATATCATTAAATAACTAACCTACAAAACTTAAAAACGAAATCTAAAAATAAATAAAACTAAACTTAAAATAATCAATTACAAAATATCCCCCTGCGGAATGATGCCGTAGATACTGGCAGCATTTCCTCGCTGTATCGCAATACTTATTCTTTGTGCGAGGAAGCTGCCAGATCTACGGTCACCAGTGGCGTCAGCTATCCTTTTCGAAAGATCCTTAAAAAGGGTAGACGCGTTCGGGCCCCACGGGCCAAGGGTCTCGACACCAAAAGGTACGAAATCGTATTCGGGGCCTAGACCCCTATTATTTGGTCTTTTTTAATTTTTCGGCCGCCTCTGCTGCCGCGCCGGCTTTTGCAGTAGAGTGCCGTGGAGATGAGACGGGGCTAGGGTGTCCACACAGGTGGCGTCCCACACCAGTACCCGACCCATCTTCCACGGAATTAGTGACATCCCGTCTGGCTGGTCTCTTACCATCGTCTCTTACAATACCAGGAGGCTCGAGAAGAGCCGGTACGTTGACGCTGGTAAGAGACCGGCGGAGAATATCGTTAAGCGCGGCGTGTCTAGAGAAGCGGCCGGCGCTCCTTTGGCAGGAGAGCCCGTGGTGTCCGAAGGCGTCGACGTCAGTGCCGCAGGGGCACCTATGTGGAGCACAGACCCGGACGCCGAGTCGCAGGCAGGCCGCAACGCGCAGAGCGTGCGGCTCCAGGAAAGTGCCGGTATGCACGGACGGGAAGGCGTACAGCCACAGGCGCCGGACTCCCTGGAACCGGCTGCTAGCAGTCTGGCGCGTGCAGAACCTGTACTGCGGCTTAAAAGACAGTCATAAGTAATTAATTGCATTGTATGTCGTCCCAGGCCCTTTGCGAATTTAGATTTTCGGGAAAATCCTTACCCGGGCAGGCGATGGACCAGGCGTTTTTAGACTCCGTTAAGCCAGTAATCTCATAGTTTGGAGGGCAGGCCCTCAGGATTTTACCTATGAGAGTTGCTGAAGTATGAACGGAAGATAAAAACGCCGGTGTAGACACACTTGAAATTTTGCGGATCCCTAACCCACCGTGGCGAATGGGAAGGGATGCCTGGGTCCATGACTCTTCGCTAAACTGCAGGTTCAAAATTGATTCCAAATTAGTTTTTATCAAGTCGTCCAGAGGAGTTAATAAATTTAGGAATTTTGTAAAAGGGCAGCAGCGAAGTACATACATTAATTTTGGTACAAAAAGGCAGAATTTGATAATAGTTAAAGCGAAATGCGGACTAATTTCGAGAAGACGACTTTCATAAGTTTGAAATTTAGAGGTAGTATCGCATGCGAATTTTGAATAGGATTCTTCAAAGATAGGAGACGGAGACCCTAGGAGGCAAAGAGAGTCTTTGTCTGTTAATTTAATGTTTGGTGTAAGCAGATCAAATTTTGGTTTTATATCCGAAAAATTTAAAGAGGTATTGTTAATAAAAAGTTCACACTTGCTATAGTTTAATTCTAGACCAATTGTTTCAAATTTTGATTTTATAGTTGAGAGATCTGACAGTACTGATTCGAGGTCGCCTCCCAGGGTTCCGTCGTCTAAGTACCAGAGGTTTAATTTTGATTTTAAACTTTGAATAATTGGATTAATAGCCAAACTGAATATTGCCGGCCCGAGAGGATCACCTTGCTGACAACTGACCGTATGCAATATGAAATATATGTTATATCTAGTAGGTAAATGACCTGTACCTAAGTATTATTATGGCACGAACCGGGCACGGCATATTATCTAACACGCGCATTAATTGTGACCCAGCTTCGGATTAAATCGCGTGGAATTTATTGATGAAATGACACGCGATTTTCCTTTGCTCACGAAATGGGCAAATAAATTGAGCTAACTAACTGTACATTACCTACATTGTGCCGTTAATTTGGTCGGTACCTAATTACAACGCATTGATTAAGTAATCCATCAATTAAGTAGGTATAGTACCTATACTTAACTATTAATAATGCTAGTATCGCAAGTAAGGCAGGTATAATATAATTTATATATTGTTACCTCCTCTGTTATCCATTGTGGAATTTGTGGACTATTGTGGAGTAAAAAAAGGGAAGGCTACGGGTTCAGTCACTTCTATTCAAGGCTACGATGACCAGAGCTTTAAATGTAGAGTTAGGTTAGGAATAGGTACTTATTCTGTGATTCGTAATAGTGTGGCGTGAAATGTTGAAGAATATACACACGCGTTTTTACAGCCGTCATAGGCCCATAACCTATGAAATGTGTTAGAGCACTTTCACATTGTCCGATTCGATATCGGATTTTGGATGATCTTTGGAGAACTTCAGGTCCTAAAAAATGCCCTATGGCATCAAGTCCTTTTATTTTATGTTTGCTTAAACGTTTTGTTATTGAACAACAAATTAAATGTATAAAAAAATATAAAAGACACTTTTTATTTTTTGCTTCTTTGTAGTCGTATAATGTAATTAGTTCATGAGTTTCATGACAATATGAAAACGCTTTACGGTGTTCGCCTAGGTTTATATATACTTACGTCTAGGCAGACATGCTTGTTCTGCCTGTTGGCGCCCATATCGTAGCGATTATCGTCACGTGTGTGATTGTTTCCATCACCCTGCAACACATCATTCACCCGCATATAGTCCTCTTTTAAGTCCGTTAGAATGTAGACTTTTTACTGAACTAATTTTGGGCCGACGGGCGACAGTAGAAGTCCCGTGTCATCTATATCATCATCATCTTCCTCGCGTTGTCCCGCGGCATTTTGCCACGGCTCATGGGAGCCTGATGGGGTCCGCTTGGCAATTAATCCCAAGAATTGGCGTAGGCACTCGTTTTTACGAAAGCGACAGCCATCTGACCTTCCAACCCAGAGGGTAAACTTAGGCCTTATTAGGATTAGTCCGGTTTCCTCACGTTTCGTTTAAAGCTTATAGGGACAGGCTAGCGGGCTTGCGGACCCCTTTCCTAACGAAGGTGAAAGTGCAGTTTTAACAATATCGAGAGCGTTGAACACGGCCTACTGCGCACCCGCCGCAAAAACCGGCCGAACTCGAGTCGTCTGAATAAACAGCTCAATTTGTGTTGCTTGGGAAACAGTTATCGCTGTATTCGACCAGTCGGGGACAACCGCTGCCATCCGTGAAAAGCCTAATCTGATTTAATGGCTTTACTTTCGTTATGCACATACCTACATAAAGTATTAAGTAATTTTTAACGTACTTTAGTGGGTACCTATGTTTATATTTATACTGTAGGTAGATACGCTACCCAATTGTTCGCAATAAATCGGTAACAAATAATATAAATTCTTTTTTTAAAAAAGGGAACCGCCTTCAAAAAACCAACCCACTGAAAAGCATAAAATAATTGTTATATGGCACCCCTATACATGTCCAGTCCCTATATCCCGTCGTAAAGCAAATTTCTGACAAAAAGTAATTAATACCTAATAATAAGAAAATTAATAATCATCCGGGTAATTACTTCGTTTTTGAAGTCGGTGCCAAACCAAAATTTTAGAGAACCGATATTTTAGACAACGAAGAACGCTGCACGTACTTGCATTATAAATACATACTTAGTTTACTCATTAATTTAGTTCTTGTAGGTACTACATACTCGTATTTTTTTTCTGATTGGTAGCAAAGAATGTTTTTGTTGGTTTGGCACCGCCTTCAAAAACGAAGTAATTACCCGGATGATTATTAATTTTCTTATTATTAGGTATTAATTACTTTTTGTCAGAAATTTGCTTTACGACGGGATATAGGGACTGGACATGTATAGGGGTGCCATATAACAATTATTTTATGCTTTTCAGTGGGTTGGTTTTTTGAAGGCGGTTCCCTTTTTAAAAAAAAGAATTTATATTAAGTTATTTTGTTTTGGTTTTCTTTTTGTTTATTTTTAAGTTTTTTATTATTTTTAATTTATTTTATTTTACTTTTTAGTGATAGGTCAATCATTTATTTTAGGTTTTGGGCTAAAATACTAGTTTGTTAGGCTTAGTTTTAGTGTAATTTAGTATTAAGTTATTTTGTTTTGGTTTTCTTTTTGTTTATTTTTAATTTATTTATTCTTTTTTATTTATTTAATTTTATTTTTAATTTTTGTGATAGGTACTTCATTTATTTTAAGTTTTGGGCTAAAATACTTGTTTGTTAGGATCTCCATTTAGTTTTGGGCTAGTAAGTAAATACCTACCTACTAATGTTGCTGAACTGATGGCCTAACTCGATGATAATCGCGACAAAACATAAGATGACGTTTCGGTGCTAAACGATTTGTATTAATATTGCTCCCACTCCCACTGCCACTCCCACTTCCAGTCCCAGTCCCAGTCCCACTCCCATTCCCAGTCCGAGTCCAACTCCGACTCCCACTGCCACTATTTTATCTAAATCGGATTCAGCAACTTAAATTTGATGGTATACCGATAGCATCGCCACCTACCGGATCCAATTGGTTTTTCTAACCATCCATGTACTGTACACTAAAACTTTCTCCAGAATGTAACAAACACTTTTCCGAAAATGGCATCAAAATCGGTTCAGTCAAACACGAGATAATCACGAAGAAACATACATACAAACATACGGGTCAAACGGAAAACTTCCTTTTTTTAAAGGCGGTTAGAAAATAGTTGATCGACCCACCTAGTGGAACTCTGCAACATAGGCACATGACGATAAGTCGGCTAACCAAAACAAAGTGTGCCTATGTTGCACCAAATCTGAGTTCCACTAGGTACAGCCAGGGTTCACCATCAGTTCTATCTAGGGTACTGCTCTCCCAAGTGCTCATCAAGATGTGACGGATGACCAAAATAGCGTGGGCCTATGTTGCACCAAACCTGAGTTCCACTAGGTACATCCAGGGTTCAGCATCAGCTCTATCTTGGGTACTGCTCTCCCAAGTGCTCATCAAGGCGTGTCGGATGACCAAAACAGCGTGGGACTATATTGCACCAAACCTGAGTTCCACTAGGTACAGCCAGGGTTCAGCATCAGCTCTATCTTGGGTACTGCTCTTCCAAGTGCTTATCAAGACGCGTCGGATGACCAAAACAGCGTGGGCCTATGTTGCACCAAACCTGAGTTCCACTAGGTAGATCCAGGGTTTAGCATCAGCTCTATCTTGGGTACTGCTCTCCCAAGTGCTCATCAAGATGCGTCGGATGACCAAAACAGCGTGGGCCTATGTTGCACTAAACCTGAGTTCCACAAGGTACATCCTGAGTTCCACTAGATATATCCAGAGTTCAGCATCAGCTCCATCTTGGGTACTACTCTCCCAAGTGCTCATCAAGATGTGACAGATGACCAAAATAGCGTGGGCCTATGTTGCACCAAACCTGAGTTCCACTAGGTACAGCCAGGGTTCAGCATCAACTCTATCTTGGGTACTGCTCTTCCAAGTGCTCATCAAGACGCGTCGGATGACCAAAACAGCGTGGGCCTATGTTGCACCAAACCTGAGTTCCACTAGGTACATCCAGGGTTCAGCATCAGCTCTATCTTGGGTACTGCTCTCCCAAGTGCTCATCAATGCGTGTCGGATGACCAAAACAGCGTGGGCCTATATTGCACCAAACCTGAGTTCCACTAGGTACAACCAGGGTTCAGCATCAGCTCTATCTTGGGTACTGCTCTTCCAAGTGCTCATCAAGACGCGTCGGATGACCAAAACAGCGTGGGCCTATGTTGCACCAAACCTGAGTTCCACTAGGTACATCCAGGGTTCAGCATCAGCTCTATCTTGGGTACTGCTCTTCCAAGTGCTCATCAAGACGCGTCGGATGACCAAAACAGCGTGGGCCTATGTTACACCAAACCTGAGTTCCACTAGGTACAGCCAGGGTTCAGCATCAGCTCAGATCTATGTATACTAAAACCTTCTCCAGAATGTAACAAACACTTTTCTGAAAACCGCATCAAAATCGGTTCAGCCAAACGCGAGATAATCGCGAACAAATATACATACATACATACATACATACATACATACATACATACATACATACATACATACATACATACATACATACATACATACATACATACGGGTCAAACTGAGCACCTCCTTTTTTTTTTGAAGGCGGTTAAAAATAGGCAGTAGACCTAGCTCAGGAGCGGCGCGACAGTATTTCTTCCGCCTTTTTGTAACGGTATTAATTATATAGATAAATATGGGTAGGCAATCATGCGGGCGAAATTCTGTCGCGCTGCTCCTGTGCTAGGCTTACTGGTACCTATAACAAAAACAATACATTAATCACAGTTAATGTAAGTAGGCAGTTTTATTTAAAAAGGCATAATAATTTAAGGCTTAAGGCGTACCTATAAACCGCCAATTTAAAATTGAATCTCAGTGTTGCAACAATTCGTGCGTCTAACGAGTTTCGTATGCAGGTCTAATTTGTGACGAAAACAGAGCAAAGTCAGAAAGTGAAAAAGGATATTAAGTTATCAGCTGACATTTGGGACACCAGAAGTAAAAGACAGTTGAGGAGTTGGTGAAGCTAAAGCAAGATGCGCGTGTTTTCGCGCGCGGTGCTGTGCGCGTGCGCGCTGACGCTGGGCGGCGCAGTGGCAGCGCTGCCGCCCGCAACACTTGGCGACGTTGTTGCCAACGCCGCGACCAGCCTCAACAGTATGAAGGTAATATTATAGTGGAGGCGTGAAGCCTCAAAATCCGCAAGAAAGCAACAAGATAAGACAGGTTCCTTTACTCACAACACAACGTTTGTCTTTACGGAAAAGCTAGAGATAAATATTAAATGGTATTCTTGATGACATAAAAGGCAAAGTACCTGATGTAAAGCTAAGTTTCGAGTGCGAGAAATTCAAAATCAGCCTGGCTTATTTACTTATTGCGTCATACACTACAGGCTAAAGTAAAAAAGGTAGAGTTTACGCTATCTTGCACTTCATTGTTTCTTGAGTACATTTCAGATTTTCTTGGGATTAAAATAGCAAAGTCAAAATAATAGGGTACACGCTAAATAAATAGGTACTTATATTTATATACTGTTTTCCATCACTTACTGCCAGATTGTATTAATTAAGTACGTACCTATGCCAAATAATTTGTTTGCCCTAAAGAAACGAAATTGAAATCTGTTGGATTGCATTAAGGATGACTCAGCCGAGGTGTCCGACATGTAATTTTCTATGACGGCTGATCGGCGATCACGTACTTACGTGGTGCTTTCTAGGGAATGCGGTACCGGTACTGTTTCCAGAACCGGGACTGACATTTCCGGTACTGGGAAAGAACCGGGATTTCCCGGTACTACGCTACTTTTCGGTACTGAGTATGCACTGTTATAATTTTTGTGAAATGATGAAATACTCATATGAAACTGATAATTAAGAATCAATTTTGTGTAATTCAGTATAAACACAACTTAGAACGGAACAAAATGAATAAAATCGACACTAACAGTTAAAAATCACAATTTGTAAGTTTTCTTACTCTAACATGTCTACATGCTTGCGTAATCCACTAGTTGAATAGTTGATCCATCTGACGTTTTTAAAACTATACCATACTGTGTGTTTTTTGTCTTTTACTTTTTATAACAAAATAAAATCATTTAGATATCAAAAAGTACGTTTGGATTGGCCCCCTAGTCTTTATTTCTTTATTTTAATACACATATACACACGATCAATCTACAACAGCTATAATACTTATAGTATAGTAAAGTAAGTACCTGACTGTCAGGACTTTGGGTAGTTATCACTCTCGATGTCGGGTCGCCCACGCCCCAATAGTAGCAAAATACCGAGCGGGTCAAACCGCCGGGCAACCAAGACTGGCGAGGGTACCATCGCCCACACTGTTAATTGACGATTCGTATACCTTATAACAAAAGGCATAAGGTCCACTGATGGACAGTTAAGAGTGTTGCGGTTACAAGGGTGCTACGGAGATTACGCGCCAAATTTTAGAGATTTAATGCGCTTTTCTAAACTAACTTTCCAGTACCGAAAAGTACCGAAGAACCGGGATTTTCATTACCAGAACCGGTACCCGAAAAGTTGAAATTTCCCGGGATTTCCCGGTACTTTCGGTACCGGGAATTCCCGGGAGCATTCCCTAGTGCTTTCCATAGAAAACGAAGAGCCGAAAGCTCCGGCTGAGCCCCGGCCCGGTGTAGCGTGAGTCATCCTTTATTCTTTCATTATGTCGCCTTAATGATGTCATTATCATTATTTAAACAGATAAAACTTTAAAAAATTTGCTAACTTATTAAGAACTAACATAATAGTAACTTAGTTGAAAGCTGAAGAGCTCTTTCAATTTAGAACAAAAAAAGGGGGACTTTACTTCAACACTAATTACAAAACTAACTGACATTATAAGACAATGTAACCGTTACAAAGAAAACTTTGCTGCTTAGAAATTGGATCAGGCATTTTCGGAGCAAGTAACGTCGCGTATTATTGCGCTACGCTATTTCCCTGACAAATATGTCCCAAACAGCAATATCCATTATTAGGCAACGAGAACTGTCTCGCATTCTCACCGACCATATTACACTTCCTTACGTAACGGTGTTTGTTATAAAGCGTGTGCTTCTTCAAACGAGGATCACCGCCATTAATTCTATTGGATTATTTCATCCAATGACAGGCGTAGTAACGAATAGATATATATTATAGACATTATAGTGTATACTGTGTAACTGTTGTAGAGTTTGTGTGGAAAGAGAAGAGTCGTGGAATATATGGGGCCCAATACATTCCACGACTCTTCTCTTTCCGAACAGACTCTATCATATGCTTTGTATTTTGTAATGCATTGTCAGTGGACTGTGCGTGCACATACTGCACATGCAGTAGGCTTATGGAAGACGTGCAGAGTAGGTTTTAGGGTGGATTGCACCAAACCGTGTGTAGGTCTTGCTAAATATTCTTCTTCTTCTTTCTCGCGTTGTCCCGGCATTTTGCCACGGCTCATGGGAGCCTAGGGTCCGCTTGGCAACTAATCCCAGTAATTGGCGTGGGCACTAGTTTTTACGAACGCGACTGCCATCTGACCTTCCAACCCAGAGGGTAAACTAGGCCCGTATTGGGATTAGTCCGGTTTCCTCACGATGTTTTCCTTCACCGAAAAGCGACTGGTAAATATCAAATGATATATTATACATTAGTTCCGAAAAACTCATTGGTACGAGCCGGGGTTCGAACCCGCGATCTCCGGATTGCAAGTCGCACGCTCTTACCGCTAGGCCACCAGCGCTTTTAGGTCTTGCTAAATATTAATGCTTTATTTAAACCCTATGGAATTTGTGCTCATTAGAATTGGTTCCGTTATGATACGACTTAATTACGATTTCGATTACGCTCCCAAAAACAGATACAGATGATTTTGCAGAAACTTGTCATCGAATAAGAAAATACCAACGTTAATTGAGCAGTAAAGTCTGAGATCCGGTCTTTACAGTGACGGAAACGGTGATCTACTGACAACCTTGTGGCTCCATATACTTACTTCATTGCGGTATTGCTCGGCGGTCGACTGATGCAACACCTGCTTAGACTAATAGTTTTAACCATTGTCAAAAAACGTAAGTATTTAAGAACTCAAGGCTGTGAATGAGCTTGAAATTAAAGAAGTGCTTGCGGTACCTAGCTTGCTGTCGTGTTATTGAACGGATTATGCAAAGTCTTGCTTAAATTAAACTTACCGCTGCAGCTGCATCCAATTAAGAACAACAAAATGAGTAGGTACAATGTAGTGTTTTTGTAGAACTATATGTAAACTACAACAATACAGCTGCTGATTTCTAAGGAATATTATTACATATTCGTGTTCTAATTGGTCATTTCTGTGCTATACAATTCGAAACATGAAAGCTTTAGTTAGTAAGTAAGTATTTGTTAAGTAAGTTGGTAAGTAAGTATTAGGTACCGGTTTTGTAGCCTCATCGCAGCCTGCAATAGGTAGGTAATAGATACAAATCAAAACTAAAAACGATATCTTATATAGGTAATATGTAAGAGTGTACGTACGTAAGCTGGCCATGTAATGGGTTGTACAAGTACATACTAGCTTTTTCAGCTCTTCGGTAAGTACGAATTGTCAGTTATTTCCCACTAAAGAGTGAACACCCAAGGACATTGCATTTATTCTTCCTTCGATACTGAGATCAGCCTACCGTGGGTATATACCGCTCACTCGCTGAGTAGGTGCAACGCACATGTTTCACCATAAATTCCCATATTCCACATCTAGGCTAAGTACGTTATTTTAGTCGCAGAATTTTTCGCAATTCCCATTGGTCCACATCCTACGTGTCTAATCGATTTGGTGATCTATTGATGGACATTTGCAATAACTATACTTAATAACTAGTGTTTCGATCTTGGCCCCTATTCGACATGTGCAACTGTCAAATTTCGCGTCATTTGAAATTCAACTGTTGAAGTTCATTTGAAGTTCATCAAGTGCTGAAGTTCATTTGGTACAAACAATAATTTAACAAAAAACAACTTTGTTTTATTATTACTTTAAGGTTTATAATGGTTTGGTTTGGTTGTCACCTAACTGTGGATTGCTAATGTCAAATTTTGACAAGTAATGATTCTAAAGGTAGACTTGGTTCTCTATGACCTTCGGCACCATCTTGGAGTTTTTGACGTGCGAAAGGGTAATTTATAGCAAAGAGTAAAACTTTTTTTTTTCAGTACGTAAGTTTACATGAATTAATGACATCTTGTGAGCGATAGACCAACGAATGCGCTGTAGGCGATGCGGCGGCGAGTAGTGGAACTTACGTGACAATTTCCATCAATCAAAAAGGGACTACATTGCTGATGGTCGATAAAGGCTATTAATAATTGAATTTTAACAGCAAGAATGCCTTATTGACAAGCGATCTTTTTGTTGAACCCACACCTACACGTCAAATAATGCTTGCTCCACACATTCTCCTATAAACGCTCAAAATTGTAAAAAAATGAAACAATTTACTCATCACCTCTCTCAACTCAAGCTGTCTATTTCTAAACCACGTTAATAAACCACAAGTTGTACCTTAACACATTTCGTAAACCACATATTCAGAAAAGTCCGTATTTTATTACTAAGTGGAACATGAATAGCTTGTATTACTTTTTTGGCATAAAAATAATCTAAATTAGTCAAAATATTTTGACTAAATATTGCGCTACTGCTACCTACTATATAGGTACCTACTACCTTAGTAACTTGGTAACTTTGTCAGTCACCAACTATTTTGATGCTACCTACAAAGAGCATCAAAATAGTTGGCGACTGACAGGTCAGGCTCCGGTCTTGGTAAGTAATATAGTCAAATACAGTAGGTCATAAGACCTAACATTACTACCAAGACCTAATAGTACCTATTGTTTAATATGTATCTACTCAGAGATGATTTTTAATT
The DNA here is from genome assembly GCF_948474715.1 of Cydia amplana. Taxonomy (NCBI): domain Eukaryota; kingdom Metazoa; phylum Arthropoda; class Insecta; order Lepidoptera; family Tortricidae; genus Cydia; species Cydia amplana. Next base: position 9,612,164 of record NC_086085.1, read on the forward strand.
AAAGGAGATTAAATACATATATGTTATTCAACTACAAATAAAAAAATTGATCTATTTCAGTTTACACATTTTTTTTCGTTTAATTTTAATAAAACATTAAAGTTTTTAAGCATTCAACTTTATTTAATTTTCTTCACTTTATTATTTTCTGATATTTAGGTAGGTATGGTGTTTCAGGTTGGTAACAGGAAATAAGAAAACCACACCTCTCCAAAAACTCTGCTGGTGATTCACATCTGTAAGTTTAAATATGAAACATGATAAAAACACTTAAATTAAAAACTTAATGTCTGGGAGACCGAGTTTTGCTCTGGAAAGTTTGTAATTTTATGAATAAAGAAATATGAAATATGAAATATATGAAACATATAATAACCCAAAAATGCGCGTTTTCCCAGAGATAAAACCTAGCTAGATCAATTTTGCGCCCCCGTAAACCTCCATATAGCAAATTTCATCTAAATCCGTTTAGAGCCGTTCCCGAGATCCCCGAAATATATTATACATATAAATAAATAAATAAATATACAAGAATTGCTCGTTTAAAGGTATTAAAAACTTATAAATAAATTATTAGCCCTAAATCCTGGTAGTGAGTGTAGTGACCTACCAAGTGCGGTAGGGTGCCCTTCTGCAGGCTGGCCGCTTGCCCCGCTGGATAAGAATGCTGATCCGCATCATCAAAAGCATACAGATATAAAGCGCTTTGACAGCTCCTCATAGAGGCAACGCGCGCTAGGCCGCACGCCATAAATCTAAGCTAAAGTCTTAAATTCGAGATCATGAACATGAAATATTGTTCGCTATAATATTAAAATCATAGGTATTAGACCTATGATTTTACTATTATAGCGAAAAGTTAGCAGGAGACGGCCGTGCCGTGGTCGTGATAGGTACAGCATGCGTGGACCAGACAAGCAAACCCTGAATTATGTCCCTACCTATTTTACTATACCTTTGTTCACCATTATGTTCACCTATGTATATTTACTCTTCTTTCCAAGATAATCATCTTTTTCAAAATGTAACCCGTATAATCGGGCTGTATAATTGCCTCAATTTTTTTTACACAAAGTTGTATGTAATCTTAATTCGATAATTAATGATGTTTTACATATTTATCATATACTATTTTGCAAATTTTTCTTGGATATTACGTTGTTTATTTCGATTGACGTGTTTATTATTTTCGTTACTATGACAGCGTTTTTTTTTTCTTTTTTGGCATTTACTACAGTAGCCAGTGTCATGTCGATATAAAAACACTTTAAAAATGGAAAGGTTGAGTCCTCAATACAGTGACATTATAACTCAAACAAGAACCATCCAAAGGGGGGTGGGGGAAATTTCGTTATCTGCCTCTCTATCACTCTTGCATATACGAGCGAAATTTAATGGTGGCAGATAACGAAATTGGTTTCGCGGCAGGCCCTCTTTAAACAAACCGCCTTGATTCATCAATGTTATATTTATTAGGAACAAACGTTGACTGCCGACTGTCCTGTCTTCAGCAGCGGAGTTGAAACAGTCGCCGTGGTCGAAATCGGCCGGGAGAGTATATATATATGTATGTATATATATATATATATATATATATATATATATATATATATATATTATACTACTCTTTGCTGCCCACTTCTAGCGCTGACGGTACACCGCGAAAATCAGTAAAATGCTGCAAATGGTGTTAAAGGTCTGAAAATCGGTACGATTGATCTTTAGGACATTTGAAACAATTTGACCCGAAGCGCCAACAAATAAAAAAAAACGAGAGGAGTTATGACGTCATGTTTTTTTGTATGAAATAAAAAAAAAATGTTTAGAAACCTATCGTGTATGGTATTAAACGAAAGGGCTTTCTGAGCCAATGCTAAAAATATATCACATAGTTACATTTCAGTCATTTTGTTTAAATTATAATAAAAATAGTTTTCAAAACATACCAAGTTTGGGCTTCTCCAGATACAATACCATAATTTTTTTTTTGTAAAATATACCTCAAATTATCCCTAATATCCTCATATCTAACCCTAATAAAGCAATTTTGAAATTATTTACATTTAGGTTTTTTTTTTAATTTTTCAATTTTACAAAGTGTAATAATAGCCCTGCCGAATTACTCAATACGAGTAATAATGTCATTCGGGTAAAATAAGAGTATTGAAACTTGCTTTTTCTACTCCCGTACTTTTATTTGTCATTTAAAGGGTCGTGCACACACCTTTAAACCCCTAACTTATAGTTATCAACACAAGTCTTTAGTCTATTCCCCAAAAAAATATTTGTGCATACACGCAGTATCTTTTTGGCACTTTTACGATACTTCGTGTAATCACCATTTAAAAAATATTGTATGGAATACATTGTTTCCAACCTAATTTTAATTGTCATTTCTGACAGATGAGTAAACCATAGACATGTTTTGGTTAATGGTACGATTATTTTCATCTTTATAGGGCTGTATCTCCTAAACCGTGCGTCGTAGCACAAAAATAATCAAATTTTCGTTCCCCTTTGAAACCCCTAAGTAATATTTAGAAAACACGAAAAACAAAAAAAAAAAAAGAATTTTTTTTTATAGGGTTTTATCTCCTAAACCGTGCGTCGTAGCGCAAAAATATTAAAATATTCATTCCTCTGTAAGAAACCCTAATTAATATTTAAAAAAAAACACAAAAAAGAGATTAAAAAAACAAAAAAAACTTTATAATGCTGTATCTCCTAAACCGTGCGTCGTAGCGCAAAAATAATCAAATTTTCGTTCCCCTTTAAGAAACCCCTAAGTAAGATTTAAAAAACACAAAAAAAGAAAAAAAAAGAAAAAGAGGAAGAAAAATATTTATAGGGCTGTATCTCCTAAACCGTGCGTCGTAGCGCAAAAATAATGAAATTTTCGTTCCCCTTAAGAAACCCACGCACTGAACAACCTATCACATTAGGACATGAAACAATCATCATCATCCATTTTTATTATTATTTCATTGCATTTCAAAGTAAGTGCTTGGTCGTAGAAAAAGTATTGTATGCAACGTTGTTTAACCGAGTCAAAAAATACTAGTGGCGTCTTTATTAACAATTTTCGGTTGTTGTTTGTTGTTATTGTTACTCACGCCACTCGCCTTTTTTGACCTCTCTTAAACAACAGTTGCATAAAATACTATTACATGTTCCTTTGGTAATATCTAAGCTTTAAGTAAGAAAAAGTTCAGATGAGTGGGGGGTGGAGAACTCGGGAAAGGGGGGACGTTAAAGGTGAGTTTTTTCGGTTAATTCTTTCTTAATTATTACATAGACAATTTTTACTACGACTTATAGATTCCGAGATATAAGCGACTTTCTGAAAAAAACCGTTATATATTAATTTTATGCTTTCTTTTTAAATATTTAATTGAGAGATTCATAGATCACACTATGTAAAATTGAAAAATAAAAAAAAACCTAAATGTATATAATTTCAAAATTGCTTTATTAGGGTTAGATATGAGGATATTAGGTATAAGATTAGAGGTATATTTTACAAAAAAAAATTTACCGTATTGTATCTGGAGAATCCCAAACTTAATTGGTATGTTTTGAAAATTATTTATATTATAATTAAAAAAAAATACTGAAATGTAATGATGTGATATATGTTTGGAATCGGCTCAGAAAGCCCTTTCGTTTAATACCAAACACGATAGGTTTTTAAACAATATTTTTTTATTCCTTACAAAAAAAGATGACGTCATAACTCCTCTCGTTTTTTTTTTATATGTTGGTGCTTCGGGTCAAATTGTTTCAAATGTTCTAAAGATCAATCGTACCGATTTTCATACCTTTAACATCATTTGCAGCATTTTACTGAATTTCTCGGTGTACCGCCAGCACGGCTAGCACATGATTACCCGCGGGATAGCTCGCGCCGCGAGAGACGGCAGTCGCCCGTCACAAATTTCTATCTCTATCTGTCAATTCCTCGATTTTGGCAGCATGAGTTCGCACATCGAGAAAAGAGTTCCACGAGAGAGAGCCATCCCGCGCGCGACTTAGCCAATGTGGCCATTTATACATGGAACAAACTTTTCATTCGTGGCAACACTGAATCGGTAAAATAATAATCGGATAAGTAATGAATAGTCAGCCTTAGAAACGGAGCGTCTATAGTCACGATAACTTTGTCTCTTTCTCGCAGTATGAAGAATAAGAAATAGCAAATATTATTTTTAAGTCGAAAATGTCAGTGTCAATACTGTCAATCAAAATTTGATTCGCTTTGTCGTTACAAGTTGGAATATATTATTATATGGGCTTCTTGTCGACCGCCATCTTGGTCACATCGGGTCGTGATTAATTTCTTTGTTTTTGCCCATTAATGTTGTTTAAAGTGTAATACTGATAGCTTATTATACAGTAAACTAATATGGAAGTGTGCGGATAATGAAGAATTAATCTTGATACGAGTTTAATCGCCATTCTGGCGTCAACGCCAGGTAGCCCCACGTGGCCCTTGTAAAGTCCAGCTATCGCCTTACAAGAGCTCATAATACAACCGAACAACGTCGTGCTCTACGAGCATTTGGTATTTCTACCTCTAACCGTGGCTGGCTAGAGCCCTAGAGGCCATAATTTTATAGTTTTATATACCGTACACTGGCTGAAGTTTATTTATTACAAATAATATTAATTCGATCCCACGAGGGATCCACTTCGACGTTGGCGAAATCATCGACAGTATCGATGGAGCCATATTACCCAAAGATTGATTGATTGAATATATTATTATAATTATCTAAAGATTACCTACCTAATCATCAAAATACAACTCCTTACGAATAATTGGCGTTTTGTTAAAAGTTTTGGCTAACAAAATACCATCTTTACGAAGAAGTCAAGTTGTAAGTACTTACGTACACAATTCAATCTTCATAAAGCTCTTTTCCGTTGTCTTTTGCAAAAAAATTACATTCCTTTTAAATCTTATTTACAGACTAAATATCTTATGCTAATCCCCGACATATCTCCCTTATGGCTGGCTAGCCGCTGCATTGCTGGCTTCGAAGATAGATTGAATGACAATCATGCACAAGCCTATCATCAAACACGGAGGTATTCTCTACACCTAAGCATGCTGCTGCTAACCGCAGCCCTCCTGCCATCACGGAGGACATAGAAGGGCTCAAGTTGGGAACCTACTCCGTGCAAGGACAGTCGAGTGTTGATAACACTTCTCAAATAATGTGACTTTTAAATAAATACTACCAAAAACTTTAAATGATTTTATTTACTTTGACCTTTTTGAGATAGGTACTCAGATTTAAGTACGATTCGTCGGAGTCGGAGCGCATTTCACATTTGTATGCCCAAAGCCGGTCGGCTGCTTGCGGATCGGATGGCTCCGGACGGATTCTATCGCTTCTGCCACACATTATGTAAATAGGTACACTGAAAAAGCATTCTGGCGCGGCCCAACTCCAGCCGGTCGGTGGGAATCGTAACTTAAGGATTAGGCTAGCACCAACTCGTACACTACAAAGAAAGTATTACGGCTGTGGTCTTCTGTGAGGTGGAGTTTGAGTTGAGCTGCCAGATTCATTATTTGCATTCTTTGTGGAATGTTGTTTCACAAAATTTCGTCTAAATCGGTTCGGCGGATTAAGCGTCAAGAGGTAACATATAGTCAGCAGCAATAGTTGCTAAGCGGGCGAGGTGTTCAAAATTACCTTGACGCGCTCTTATTCTCTTAACAATAAAGTCGCGTCAAGATCATTTTGAACACCTCGCCCGCTTACCAACTATTGCTGCTGACTGTACATAGGTACAGATTTACTTTTGCATTTACTTATTATAAGTGAGGTTGATCGCAATATTCAGGTCGGGATTGTGTTGTTTATATCCCACAATGAATGGAAACACCTAAGGAGCGACATAATATAGGTTGTCAACAATAATTGCATGTAAAAATACGCGTGTAAATATAACGGGTTAGCACTGATTGATAGCACGTAATTGTTTCCCGGATTAGCAATGTAATATTTTTGTATCAATTATTTATGTTTCTATTAATTATCCCCCAGTCAATTCGCCACCAAAGGTTTGCTTTGTTGATGTGGTCGTGATCGTACAATCTTAGGCTTAGATTTTTTCTGTCGGATTTTTGTTTAACTTAAGAGAACAAACAAGTCATTGTGAAAAAATATAATAATTTTGATATTAATGGCATGATCATGAAACTCAAGATTCAAATTATACTTAAACAAAAAAGTGTTGTAGTATGAAATAAATATAAAATATGGAAAATTATCTTTCTTTTAGAACAAAAGTCAACAAAACTTCGACCAAATGCGCTTGTCGCCAAACTCAGTACCGGGAGCAAACCCTAGTCGCGACCCTCTAGCCTCGAAGACAATTTCTCTCATTTTGACGTTCAAACGCGGGACATTTTGTCTCCCATAGTACACTCGTGCTACGATTTTCGAGAGTATCCCGCGTGGAACTGTCAAACGACAAAATTATGTCGCTTTGACATTTGTCCGCGAGACAGCGGGTTGTCGCGCGGCTCTTATGCTACCGATTCGCGAGAGAGCTCTATGTCGCGGCATTTTCTCGCCTGTCGACTGTCGCGCCCATCATGTGCTAGCCGTGCTGCGCTATATAGGTATACTTGGTCAACCAGATCTTGACAGTAGAAAAAGTCGGCAATTTTGAAAAATGTAGGCGCGAAGGGATATCGTCCCATGGAAGATTTGAATTTCGTGCCTTTTTTTACTGACAAGATTTGGTTGACCAGCTATATACATATTATACTACTCTTTGCCTACGCCTTTGCTTTAAACTTTTTTTAACAAGTTTTCACAGACAATTAATAATTTGATATAGACACATCAAGGCGGTTTGTTTACAAAGGGCCCTATCGGGAAGTGCGAAAATCGAAACTCAGCTATTTGCCTCTTTATCGCTCGAATATGCAAGAGTGATAGAGAGGTTAGATAACAATATTTCTAATTTCTGACTGTATTTTTCTTTAAATATTTTCAAATATAATTAAGTGGCGTTGTTTTATCACAAAGTTAAAAAGACTTAAAAGACCACTGTCTGTATCATCACCATCAGATCAACTCGATGGTAACCATAAAAATATTGTATTGTCACCCATATTACATATTATGTACTTATGTAAATTTTCAGCTTCATTGAACACCCGAGAAGTGGGTCAAATCTAGACACGCGGTAGCGTGTCCAGCCAAGTTCAAAGAAAAAGGAACTGGCGACGCAGCAACCGTGTGTAATATTACACGAACCATTTCGAGCTACTTTTGACCCCTTCACAACTTGAAACCTACTTAACCTACACACATGAAATTTGGCACATGTATTCAAGTCCCTTAGCTTGTTCAAAATACACTATTTCATAAACATAGCTCAAACAGTTATTGATAAATTAACGTTTAAAAACCGGCATTTTTGTGACTGACTGACATATAGATCAAAAACCTAACCCACTTCCAGGTGACCTAGAAACTTGAAATTTGGCATCAAGGTAGACTATTAGGTGTATATAGAAGGAAAAATGTGAAAATTGGAAATGATTGATATTTTGATGGAAAAAAAATAATTAATACTTATAGACCAAAAACCTAACCCACTTCTAGATTACTTAGAAACTTGATATTTGGCAAGGTAGACTATTAGGTGCATATAGAAGGAAAAATGTGAAAACTGGAAATTATTGATATTTCGATGGAAAAAAAATAATTAATACTTATAGACCAAAAACCTAACCCACTTCTAGATGACTTAGAAACTTGATATTTTGCATCAAGGTAGAATATTAGGTGAAACTAGCCAAGACAAATCCTTTATAATTTCAGGATTTTCTACACAGCACAGAACTTGGCACCCATATAGATCTCAATTCTTTTGTCGGCGAGTCAACAACGACACGTATTCTCAATATTGAACTTGGCTCTCATTTCACATTTATGTTTTTGTTGGGATTTAATTTGCATGATTTGATTGGAACCACATTGGAACAGACAGACAACCAACGGGACAGATAAAACTAAGTAAAAGCTTGAAAAAATGTGGCTTTTTCAATTTCTATTGCAACTTCAGATGAAAACGGGGTCTCTATTGTTTCCCAAATAGTTTTAAGCCATAATGTATTGTTTGCTCGAATTTTCGTTAGTCATAATTCATTTAGTTCAGAAACGCGTCACTTTTCAGGATTGCCATAAAACAAATCTAACCTAACCTAACCTATCTATAGGATAACCTAACTAAAATCTTGAAATGTTAACGGTTTCAGTTTTATGAGTAATGATAATATGACAAACAATACATTATGACTTAAAACTTTATGGGAAACAACGGGACCCCATGAAAACGTCCTTATTGAAGCATAAGGACCCTTAATTTATGGAAAGCCACATATAACAACCAATTCGAGGCTACTAGGTGGCAAAATACGACTCAATACGAGTAGGTAGGTCAAATACACGAGAGTATTAAAATAAGGATTTATATTTGGCCAAATATTCTTGTGACAAAGTTATTCTTCCTCGCGTTATCTCGATTTTGCCACGGATCATGAGAACCTATTGTTCTCTTGACAATTAATCCCAAGGATTGACGTAGGCACTAGTTTTTCCGAAAGCAACTGCCATCTGACCTTCCAACCCAGAGGGTAAACTAGGCCTTATTGGGATCTGTTAGGCTGTTAAAGTTTAAAGTTACCTACTCGTAAGTCTCGTAACACAACATATAAGTTTCACATAACAAAATTACTTACATATATATATTATGTACCTAAACATATTACTTTTCTAAAAAAAGGACTGAAGGAATCTAGTGCTGCGAAGAAACGGTATTTTTGTTCGGCTTTTTTGGCATATGGATACATGGTAGAAGAAGTAAGTATGGAATCCTCCTCCGTTTTGCGTGGTCCGACGCACCTGGCCGGGTTTTCGCGATTTTCCGTCAATGTCTGTCAATACCTTATTTCTTACGAACACCTAAAATAATAAGTTTAAAATTAATCTCAATGTCTCCAGTTTGCTGTTCATTCAAACTGACAAAATCCAAATTTCTAAGGCCGACCGCTGTCTTATATAAGCCATTAAAATTCATCATGAATAACCCCACGTTGCGTTGTTATAAATTTAATTAAATAAATAATTATTTTATTTAATTTATAACAACAATTAGGCATAGCGTCCAATTTAGAATATGATACAGGCACTAGTTCTTACGAATTTTACCTTAATTTATTAATCAAAGGACCTGAGGTAAAAGTGAGAAGAGGTTAATAAGCAGATGCACCAGCTAGTCGCCGACGCTCCGCTTCCCCCGGGATTAGCCCTTAAGCCTGCACCTAATAGACTGGCTCATAGGGGGCTATGAGCTTGCTGTTGCGTCAATTTTCATTTTTAGAAAAAAAAACTAGTCTACTAACTACTAACAACACAATAAATGCTTATTTTGCCGCATTCTTCACTATCTCTCCCTATTTCACTGCCATCTAACCCAGAGGACAAAAATATAGCTTATTGTGGCTACTGGCTACTCCGTCTTCCTCATGACTCATGATATTTTACTTCACCATAAAGTAATTGGTGTAATATCAAATGATATTTTTCACACAAGTTACAAGAAGTTCATTGCTAAGAACCACGACGATTGGTTTAAAATTTAAACTTTATATATAATTTGTTACCTAGTAATTATAATAAATCTGTTTTCTTTTTGACATTTAGTGGTATATGTATTGCTGTATGTTTATTGTCAAGTTTTTTTTAATTCTGGACAATTGTCATATATTCGTTTTCATGATAGATCTACACCAACGCAACTGCATGTCATGTTCTTGCGGTTTATTTTTATAACGCCAAGATCAAAATTTGACTGTTAACTCCATCTTGCGTCGAGTAGAGGAATCAAAAAACTATAGAAAATAGAAATGCAGTTTACTCTATGCCATAGAATCCCCTTTTAAATGTCATAAATCCAAACATGGCGGCCATACCAATAGACAATCAAGTCTAGCGATGAAATGATTTGTTTACATGAGATTCACTGACAGATAATGATCTTTACCTATTCGACAACCCACGATAGTTCAGATTCAAATGAACTTCAACATGCGACGTCAAAATTGGCATGTCGAATAAGGCCCCTTGCCTGTACTGTAATTATTGTAATAATATGATGAGCTTTAAGCACTTTCATAATCTTTTATGAGAATAACCTAATGTGACTGGTCGTATGCCTATTGCATAATATTAACCTTAAATTGTTATTGCAAAACTCAAAAACTAGAAAGAAATACCTTGAATACTAAAATCCCCTTCAGTCGCGTATTTCATACATGATTCCAATGAATAATGTAACAATTACAACTTGAAGCACACATTTCCATATTTTACCACTTGTGGTTTCATTTAATATATAACCCACTATAACATTTTCGCTATTTAAATTAATAAATTGCGTAAAATAACCATCTCAAAGTAAAATAACACATTTTATTATTATTCAGTCTACTCAAACGGACTACTAAAGTCCGTCGACCAAATCTTGTCAGTAGTAAAAGGCGGCAAATTTGAAAAATCGCGGGTTAGCAACACTGTGTTGTTGTGTACTGAGTACAGTAATAGTTATTTGTACAACAAGTGATCAAAGTTTGATATTTCTTCGAGTGCTTATTTTGAGTCCCGTGCAAGCGAAAGATTCTATAATAAGCGTAGTAAGGGACTCAAAAGCGCACGAGATGTAAATAACTTTGATCTCGTGTAGTACACAACATTTTTCACCTCAGCGCAGTGAGAACATAAAGTCCGTCAACCAAATCTTGTCAGTAGTAAAAGGCGGCAAATTTGAAAAATCGCGGGTTAGCAACACTGTGTTCAAATAATTCCAAAACGCGTGTCATCTGTGTTTTATCTGTGGAATGTGGATCATGAATGACAGCCGTCACCTTATTTGTTTTCATTTGGTTTTCATTCTGAATCGTTTCTGTTTCAAGAGATATTTCTGCTGTCACCATTAAATACCAATACATTAAATAAGAATAAGCAAAGCTAAGGGGCCTACAATGTACAATCATGCTCGCTGATGGTAAACATTACTAAAAATTGAGGTTATGACAAGTATTGGAAGAACTCTTTCGAACTTTTAAGATTATGTTCAGTTTTTTTGTTTTAGTGTTAAAAGGCATAAATAAAATTAAAACGTATGCCTAAATCTATCCAACAAGACCATAAATTGTGTCCTGGAAACCGTCCATAGGCCCACAAGTCTAATATTTTCAGCAATCAGTTGTGACTATTTACACCTTTTAAACAGTATTAAGAGCCTTGATTATATCGCCGTTCTTTCGCAATATCTACCTAATCCATACATGTTTGTTGCAGGATTAAATCTTGCCCAATATAAGGCGTTCGTAGTAGGTAGTATCTTTTCAGACAATACTTACCTATGGCGGTTTATGTACGTGTACAACGCAATCAAGTCGAAAAGTGACCCTTATCTTATTTACCTTTAAATTAAATAAACACCCAAATATCAGTTGTTTTATTTTTAATATGTATATTGTACAATATATACCAATCAAAAAAATTACACAGGTATGTCATATTCATCCAGAACAGTACACTAATTTACATTAACAAGTGGCATATTATATTGTAAATAACAAATATATGCACTATCTAATTATCTGCATTTTGATATGATTTTATTTTAGTAAACTTAGAAGACATAGATAGGGAACAAAGAGAATATAAGCACTACAATAGGGAGTTGTTTTTGATATCTTCAAATTTGTTCATCATTTTGATTAACATTGTTTTAACATCGCTTTTAAATTGTCCGTCCATGTTTCAATTTTTTTCAATAAACCGCGAGTGACAATTTGAATTGACGTACGCAGGGCGCGCTCAGCGGAAAAAAAAACTGTTGATTCGATGTACATTGCTGCTTTTCTTAGCGCAATACTGCTCTTTGAGTGTTGCCCTACTTTAGTTTGCTTTACATTGCTACTGACAAGATTTGGTTGACGGACTATACCTATAAGACTACTTGAAAAATGTAATCCTTCTTCATCACTTAATACCTGCACTCATGTTTTCTTAAGATATACAAACAATTACGTTTAATTACCGCAATGGAACACAAAAACAAAACGTAATAATAAATTCCAGTAAAATAATATAGAAATAACAAACATTAACTGACACTTCAATCGCCAACTTTGACAACAAAAAAAATCTTTGTAAGATACGGTCCGAATTGCGGATACGTACTATTTGTCAACTATGGTAGAAATTCTTAAAAGTAAAATAATTAATTTTGCGTGATGATCTGTGTATTTTTTGAGTTCGTTATTTTAATTGTACAATAAAATACCTAAAATATAGTATTTTATCAGTTTTTATGAAATCTTAAACTTTATTTTTATTTATTAATTATTAAGAATTCATACTCGTACGTGGTTTGGAACGATGCGGTCTGAAGTTTTTCGGGGGTCTATTATAAACCGTGAATATATTTACTGTTGAATGTCGTTTTAACTTTTTTTGTCTGTTTCTTTTTGTGACAGTGTGAAAGGGACAGAGATAATAGAACCCAAGTATTTCGAACTTTTATTAGACCCCGCATGTTGAAATGACATTTGACTATAAAGGTCAGTTGAATGTCATTTTGTCTCACTCAGTGAGCAAAATCGCATTTTGCTCACTGTTTTTAAGAATCAAAGTACCCTTGTTCGAGCTGCTGAGGTGAAAATAACTATTTCCTAAAGTCCAGGTAATTGTAAATAAAATCAGAGTCCAAAATTTAGCTGATACTCATTAAAGAACTTAGGGTACCGCGGTTCACTTCGAGGGGTCCTAACGCTAAACTAGACGATCACGACTAAATCACTTGGCCATATTTTAGGGGTAAATCTAAAGGGGGTGTTTATATTATGGTTAGTTAAGTAAGTACCTAGGCGCTGTAGTGACACTAATGAATACGAGCTGTTAAAATTACAATGAAATTCTTCACCCTACAGTGTTTTCATTGACTATCGAGGAACATAATTAAAACATAAATCAACAACAAAAACTTTTTTGGGTCTCGATGAATCATACGTTACCCATACCTATACCTAAGTATATAACCGCTGGGAATTTTACTGGACATTCTTAATTGTAACTCTGCACATCTAGAAAGTGGGGCTCTTTAACATATAATAAGTGCTTAAAACCATCGCGCAACGAAGACGTGGACTATACAATAAAGCAGGATGGGCCAGAAATTCTGCTCTCGAGAGCCTTGGCACAGGCGAATTTGGGACAACCCTGTGCATGTTAAGTAATGTGAAACTCGACAAATTGTGACCCTGTTACAGTAAACACTTGCTTTATGAGATAGTGAAAACAAAAAGTCAACGTACACTAGAAACGTACCTACTTGTTTTAACAGTCACAACAAGTGTGTAGCATTGCAAGACATTTTTAACAGACGATGCATATATATATATTAGATGTAGGTGACGGATAGGGTTTGCTCCCGGGAAATACCGGTACCGAAAGTACCGGGAATTCCCGGGATTTAGAGCCAAGCAAAGAACCGGGATTTCAAAATTAAAATCCCGGTACTCCCGGGTTTTTTGGGACTAAAATTTTCGGTACAATATTTGCCTGCTTTCTGTTACTTAGCATGAAATATCATGTTTTATAAAGAAAATAAATATATTTTATCAGTCTAAGGCTGTTGGTAATACTTTTACGGCTGACCACTACATTAAAATAAATAAAAAAAAAGGCAATGGGTTTGACAATGCCGACAATATAAAATTGCGTAATTTCATACTTTAAGTTAAGGGCATAAATATTTGTACGATAAATAAATTTATACGAACAATTAGTTATTTCATATTTGTATACTAACTAGAAGCAAAAATAGAGACAATTTTGTAATTAATAAAATACTACTTTTAGTGATTTTAATTCAAATTCAAACACGGTATAAGAAACTCACATATGATAATGATATTTTAAATGAATTAATAATTCTGGCTGAATAATTTCTTGATTTGTCGTATTGATAGTTCTGTTATTATATGTCCACAGCCCATTATGAACACATGCAAAAATTATCAATTTTTTTTTATCCTTTTTCACAAAACGTCTAGCGTCTTACATATTGAAAAAAAAATTATGATATTACTGAGCCACAATTCAGTTTTTGCCAATCAACAAAGATAGTAAAAATATCATGTGGTTTAGGAAAAAAAAAACAAATTATATCAATGATTGTGTGACTTAAAGACACATATTATGGTACAAAAAAAGTGTGTACCTTCACTGTGCTACTTTTTTATTGTTTTAAGAAAGATTCGTGGTCGTTTTACGCTTTTTTTTTACTGAAAATTGATGTGAAAACTGATTTTTGAAGGCAGTCCCGAAAGTACCGAAAATACCGGGAAATCCCGGTTCCATTTTTGCCCGGTACCGAAAATCCCGGTTCTTTTAAACAGTACCGGTTCTGCAATCCCTAGTGACGGACGATGTCACAGAATAAATAATAGTACTAAGTACAGAAGACTCACTCTCTAACAAAACGGGTCTGTTACGACGATCAGCACAGATATGGCCGCTAGGTGGCGACAGCGCCACGCGCGGCTTATGGCTTTCCCCAAAATTGGGGCCGAATGGATGTACTTTTAGCTACTTGTAGCAAAGCGACGAAATCGCGGAATGATACACGCCTGACGATGTGTACAAACGTAGTGATTAATATATTCTCTTGCTTGATATTATTCTCTATTATTTTAGCGTGGCATAAATAACTCGCATATAGGCAGGTGCCGTTTCTATGTGGTTACATGACAATGGCAAGTACTTACTTAATATTTTGGACCTTGTTAATTTATTGGTGAATTGAACTAAGTGATACAAATGCGCAAATATAATAGGGAAACTCACCTTGACATTTAGCAGTTCAATGGATGGAGTTTTGAAACGTTATGTAACTTTTGAAACGGCACTGATGTTACAATACAAGCCAAAGAACCAATAAATTCGATTATCAAATCTCTACATGGTGTATTGACAAAGTGCAGTAGGCTGGCACTTCTTATGTATGCAAGTAGGTACACATACGTATCTACGTATTATGAAAGAGCAAGGTTAGGTTTGCATGGAAATCATGGAATGGAATCGACAGTAATAGTTTTTTTTTAGATCCTTGGCTCCAATGGAGCAGTTGAGAATGTTGAGATGCAACCGGGATAAACGATAAGATTCGAGAGACCTAATATTTTTTTGATCTAAAGCGGTGGTGGCCGAGTGGATATGACGCCCGACTTTCAATCCGGAGGTCGTGGGTTCAAATCCTGGCTCGTACCAATGAGTTTTTCGGAACTGATGTACGAAATATTTGATATTTACCACTAGCTTTTCGGTGAAGGAAAACATCGTGAGGAAACCTGCATACATTTGCGAAGAAATTCAAAGGTGTATGTGAAGTCCCCAATTGGGCTAGCGTGGGGACTATAGCCCAAGCCCTCTCGCGCGTGAGAGGAGGCCTGTGCCCAGCAGTGGGACGTATAAAGGCTGAATTATTATTATATATTATATTATATAAAGGGGAGTTCTAAATCGTGTGACCTTTCTTTGACCTAATGAGAAATTATAGCCCTTATTGGCATTAGACTGGTCATGTTAGCTTACATACAATATTTTCGAGGTTCGAACTCACCATTTACGGTTTGAAAGCCTTATCGTTAGGATCCCGGGCTTCAAAACATGGGACTTTTAACAGGGTTAAATCAAGTAATTTTAAATTAGATTAAGTACTTAGGTATTTCCATATACGGAAGGTATTTCCATAGGTAAGGAATTTTCCATATGACGGAATTGTCCACATTGACCTTACCTCCTACCTGATTGGTAAAGCGGGGAAGCGGCTTAACTAAGACATGGTCACAGACCAACATGGTAGATGGTACGATGTAAGATCGGTACCTACGGTGCAGCGATTCACGCACGCACGCTGATTAGTGCAACTGCGAAAATGTACGAAGTGAATGTCAAATCCCTGTTTTGGTCGTTAACATGCATTACCTACCAGAGTTCTTCCTCGAGAAAAACGATAACATAACGCAACAAGCCAGCCAGCGCATTGCTATCATAGTTTGAATGTTTTGATTCTCACAAACCCTTTATTAAGTGAATATCTGGAGCGTTGCGGTCATGCGGTGGGCCACAGCTTCTTGGCTGTGAGATAGGGCCATTTATCTGACCAATACACTTTCGTCACGGATCTAACTTGTACTTTAATAATTAATACTTGGGAAACGGATATCAAACCAGATAAATACACCACACCGAAAGCAAGCCTTGCCCCCAGTAGGTAATAGGTATGCCATATACCGAGTAACCAACACTTTTACAATTTCGCACTGCTTTTGAAAAGTGTGAATTGTGTGAAAATTTTACATAAGTGAATAATATAAGTAAGTGTAAGCGGTTCTGAGTCTGAATGTATGTAATTATCTCATCAGCATATGCCAGCTTACACCTAATAGCGTGTGGGAGGGAACCCGTTAAAATTGATTTAATGATAAAGACAGTAATTTAAAGATTTTTGACTCCCAAATTACTCCGAGTAATTGTACTTAATTCCAAAATTAAATTTACACTGAAATAATTAACTGCAAATGAAATGAAAGTGTAAACTCGTAATTCACATGGTCCATGTAACTTAATATTGGACCTATCAGGTTAAAGTTGTGTTACATAATAGACGTGTTTCAATGTAACTTAGTTGAATATTTTGTTTTGAATGTCAACCTAAGAAACTAGGTCTACGACACAACGTGAACGCAACTCAAGAAGTCGTCGGCCCCATCAGTGTGGCTACCACCAGTTTGACACTGACATAAACGCCATCGGGAACGTAATTTACTTTCTATGAATCTCGCTCGTACTCGCATATTACGGCAAGCGAGATGTATAGAAAGTAAATTACGTTCTCGAAAGCGTTTATGTCAGTTTTGACACTGTCAATGACTCATGGTACGGGCTCTGTTAAGTTTATGCGTCCGCGTCCACTGACACATAACTGACATAACTTTACTACGTTCGGTAGGCTACGTCAACTGTGTTAGCTCTTCTAAGAGTAACGTCTCCTTTATCTTTATATCCCTTATCTTTATACCTCACAGAAAGACTTAATGAAACCATAGTCAATTAAAGTCCCTCTTTGATCTATGAAACCGGTTTTGAGCACAGCTTACGAATTTTAGTGCAGTAAAATCACATTATTGAAACTCTTAAAAAGTGTAATATCGACTGTGCATCGGCCGGCATCGGCATCATTAGGGAGGGATTAAAATTGCTTACTCATGACTTTTCTCGTGATATAACTTAATTGATCGAAGCGTAGCGAAGGTCTACGTTTTGACTCCGGCATTTTGCTTTTGTATGTCCGGATGTTCTCCTCTACAGGTCACAATTCTCAACCGATTCTTGTGATTTTTTGTGACCAGATTCTATGAGTAAATAATTTTTTTTTGTCGATCCCGTTTTTGGAAATTTTCAAAAATGGAGGAGTTGTGATACCTCGCGCTTAAACAAATAGTCGTATCGATATCATAAGAGTATTTTCTTTTTGAGACATATTTACATAGTAAATGGCAAAAAATGCAGAAAAATTGTATTGCTGGTTTAGGCGGTATTTAGATATTTAGTATGTACGCGAGAATGAGTAGCCGAATTTCGTCAACTTAGCTAAGAACTATCAAGGCGCGTTTTGTAAACATTCGCTTTTTTTGTTTGCACACAGAAAGTCTGGGTTCGATCCCCAGTAAGACATAACTTTTTGGGGTTTTTTTTTTGCACTTAAACTTCGTATTTTTTTTTAAATAAATTAAAATCTTTGTATTGTTGATTGATCAAACCGCTGTGTGGCGCTGTCATCGTGCACGGTCCCAATAAGCTATGCTCGCGAGGTCTACAGCTCACAGAGCCACTAGTATACTTATTAGATATCCTTAAGTCCTGATGTGGTTGTCCCATCAGCTACAGACTACAGATTTACCGTTTTGTTAAATGTTCGTAAAGGGGAATAGAGAAACTCACAATAGGTACATATAATTTGTTATCAGGTGACGGGAGCGTGGCGTCGCCTGTCGAGCACGGTGAGCGAGTCCGTGGGGCTGAAGCACGCGCTGCGGCGGCTGCAGGCGGTGCCGGCGCGCGCGGCGCGGCTGGTGCACGCGCTGGTGGACCGCATGCGCGTGGGCGGCGGCCCGCTCGTGTTCACGCAGCACGGCGCGCTGCGCGGCCGCCGCGTCGTGGCTAGGACCGCACAGCAGACGCCGTATTATAGCTTCAAAGGCATTAGGTTTGTCCAAGATTGAAGATATACCTACCTATTTATCTTTTGTACCTAATTCAAACTACCACCTGGGATTTATACCTAATGCTTTACAGTTGTGTTTCACTCGGAAGCAAAGTTTGTTAAACCCTCGTAACGCCCAAGGTTCCACTTTTCGAACTCGCTACGATCGTTGTTAAATTTTCGAGTCTTTCGCTTGCTCGGGTATTAATATTAGCAACAACTGTGAACTTATTGTCCCACCAGATACGCGCAGCCGCCGCAAGGCTCCCTGCGGTTCCGGCCGCCGGCGCCGCTGGAGCCCTGGTCCGGGGTGCGCGACGCCCTGGAGGAGGGTGCCGTCTGCCCGCACCGCTTCATGCTCTTCGACACCTACAAGGGCGAAGAGGACTGCCTTTTCCTTAACGTCTACTCGCCTGCTCTGCCGGATAAGCTCACTGGGTAACTTACCTAACATTATAATTCAATTCTCACTAGGTAGTCTAGGTATTAATAAACTATGACGCGCTGGATTAAAACGTCATCAGTCATCACTCCGCTTCATTCGTTTCTTGCTATTTCAACACCTCAAAGAGACAACCGCGAAGAAAACCGCCCGTTCCTTAATGCCTAATACCTATACCTACTCGCCGGTTCTGCCGCCTCTGCCGGATAAGCGCAGCAGGGGCTAACTGTCATTAAGTGTTACCTACTGAACAGCATCCTGTTTGAGTAGAATTTTGATAAATGCGACCATCACATTGACCACGTAGTTAAATAATCGTATCCCGCTTTGTTTAGATTTTAGATGACCGTGTTGATTTGAAGTCTCAAGTAATAAATCAGCATTTATGAAGTGGATCGGAGATTTAACTTCCTTTTCCTTCAGATTAGTCCTGCAAAAACATATTATTAATAAATTTTAGGTAATTTTATTTAACACGTTCACTATCCCGTGGCCGACATATGGGTCACGGCAAGCCTCTATTAAAAGGCCGTAAGGTTGACAGTTAACGGTTGGGACAGTGAACGTGTTAAATCAAAGATTACATTCCTTAAGTGGGTGGTATTATGTTGATGTAGTTATTGTAATTAGTATGTACGAGGGGCGTTCAAAATATTCTCGGTATTGATATCTTACGACCTCTTCTAAAATTTCTTTCGTTACTGGCCGCTAAGGTTTATTCATTGACATTAAAAAAAAGTATAATTCGAACCGAGATGGTCTTTTGTTTTTCTGCAATTGCTGAACAAACATGAACATCATGTGCGAATTGACAATGTTAACTAAATTAGAACATCGATGCGTGATAAAATTCTTGACAAAACCGGGTAAAAATTAAAAAACCATAAAAGAGGAAATGGATTGTGTTTACCGTGAGTCTGCTCCTTCTTTATCTACCATTCAAAAGTGGTCAAGCGAGTTTAAACGCGGAAGGGAGAGTATTGAAGATGACCCTAGACCTGGCCGGCCTGTAGTAGCTACTTCACAAGAAAATATTG
Source organism: Cydia amplana (assembly GCF_948474715.1). Lineage (NCBI taxonomy): Eukaryota > Metazoa > Arthropoda > Insecta > Lepidoptera > Tortricidae > Cydia > Cydia amplana. The sequence continues at coordinate 9,632,012 of NC_086085.1, forward strand.
ATAAAGTGGAAAAACTTATATTGGAAGATGGTCGAGTGAAGGTAAAATCTATAGCACAAGTAACCAATCTCTCTATTGGTACCGTACATGATATTATACATGACCATCTTAATATGTCAAAAGTAAGTGCAAGATGGGTTCCGCGAATGCTGACTCGGCTTCAAAAAGACATGCGTGTAGCTTGTTGTTCCGATTTTATTGACCTGTGCGGTGAAAATCCTGATGAGGTGCTGCAAAGAATAGTTACTGGAGATGAAACCTGGGTTCATCATTATGACCCAGAGAGTAAACAAGAGTCCATGCAGTGGCACATTAAGGGTTCAGCTCATCCCAAGAAGTTCAAGGTCATCCCTTCAGCTGGCAAGGTCATGGCCACGATATTTTGGGATTGTAAAGGAGTATTACTAATCGATTATAAAGAAAAAGGTGTAAATATCACAGGACAGTACTACGCTAACATTCTACGTCAATTAAAGGATGTAATTAAAGAAAAGAGGCGAGGAAAGTTAACCAAAGGTATTCTGCTTCTGCATGACAACGCCCCCGTCCATACTGCTCATATTGCCAAGGCAGCTATTGTTGAATGTGGGTTTAAAACTGTTACTCACCCACCGTATAGTCCGGACTTAGCCCCCAGCGACTTCTTTTTGCTCCCCAATCTTAAAAAGGATCTGCGTGGAAATAAATTTTCTGACGATGAAGCATTGAAGGCGGCAGTGGAGGAGCATTTTTACACGAAAGATAAAAAATATTTTTACGAGGGATTAAAAAAAATAATTGATCGATCTTTTAAGTGTATGAACATAGGGGGGGGAGTATATTGAAAAATAAAAATATCAAACTTTTCGTACTTGTTTGTTTTCATTCTCATACCGAGAATATTTTGAACACCCCTCGTACCTAGTTGCTTGCTTAACTAAAGTCATGACCTGACGACAATGTACTTAAACTATAAAAACTCTAAGCCTAGCTATTCATTATCCTACTGTACGAGAACTAGGCACATTTCATAATGGAAGTGGTAAACCACGAATGTAGCTACTCATAATTACCACAGAGCCTTATCAACATATTATGAGTCATATTCCCACATAGGCCATTACCAGGTCAGTGTTTCATAGCAAATATTTCGAAACATTATTTCTAAAATAGGTACAATGCGTTTGCGGACCCAAGCGTAAATCGAAGACTTTATAGAAAAGAGACTATGAATTTCCACTATAAGAGCGTTTTCACATTGTCCGATCCTATATCGGACATCGGATAGAAGGAAAATGTATTAACATATGTTGTTTTCTGTATTTGTTTAATTATTTAAGAAATCTGCATCATCATCTTCCTCGCGTTGTCCCGGCATTTTGCCACGGCTTATGGGAGCCTGGGGTTCGCTTGGCAACTAATCCCACGAATTAGCATAAGCACTAGTTTTTACGAAAGCGACTGCCATCTAAGATTTCAACCCAGAGGGTAAACTAGGCCTTGTTAGGATTAGTCCGGTTTCCTCACGATGTTTTCCTTCACCAAAAAGTGACTTGGTAAATATCAAATGATACATTTAAGAAATCTGCATGGCAACAAAAATGTTAACCCTAAAAACTGCTGCTGCTAAAAACTTTAACAGCTGTCATCCTCATTAGGGCCATCCGACATCCGATATCGTATTGGAACTTCCGATAATTTCAGCCATGTCGGACCCCTCGTCAGCTGTCGGACCGATAATTTTTGTTTGTGTGCCTAGGCAGGCGTGGCTCACCCCGCGATTTCGTCGCTTTGCTACAGGTAGCTAAAAGTACATCCGTTCCACACCCATTTTAGTGGCTAGCCATAAGCCGCGCGTGGCGCTGTCGCCACCTAGCGGCCATATCTGTGCTGATCATAACAGACGCGTTTTGTTAGAGAGTGGAGTCTTCTGTACCTAGTACTATTATTTATTCTGTGGCCTAGGTAATTAAGTAATTAGTATAGGACTATAGGTATAGGTAATTAATAGGTATATGTAGGTACATATACCTATGTGTAATGTTTCCAGTGAATTATCAAATCCAGTGTTATTAATGGTTGGGTTTTCTCAAAGGTACAATCCAAAACTGGCGGTGATGGTGTGGATCCACGGCGGCGCGTTCGCGGTGGGCTCGGGCAACTCGTTCCTGTACGGACCGGACCACCTCGTGGGCGGCGGAGTGGTTCTCGTCACCTTAAACTACAGGCTTGGAGCGCTAGGGTTCTTGAGCCTGGGGAATGAAGAGGTCTCTGGAAACATGGGCCTTAAGGTAAGTTTACACGATCGGTCTACATATAAGTAAGTAGTTGTTGTGGCCAGTTGAATTTCGAAACTTGTTTTACTACCTAATAAGTCTAAATCAAACACGCAAAACAAAAGCCTAAGTTTCATTAAATGCTTATACATATACATCACTGTAATAAAATGTAAGAACGTAAGTACTTTACTCGCAGACAAAATTTAATCCCTCAGGATAGTTAAGCAATCGCGGTGCCAATTTAAGTTTCTGTTTACATTTTGCTGCAACCACATTCTGCGGTATGCAACTGTAGCTGCACCACTTGGCTGCAATACGCACGTATATTCATTTAGTTACTGTAATCAGACACGAACACTAAAAAAATAGTTACATACTGTCTCATTATTAGATTGTGACAGTAAATGTTTGGTGAATGATTTTTAATTTTTTATATTTAAGGATTTTAAGGAAAATTTTAAGAGCGATGCACGGATTGCAGAGGCCGCGGGTTCATGTCCTGCCGGAAGCGATGAATTTTTCAGGTTTTCCTCCAATATAAAAAATTGTAGTATCACTCGCAGACGTACCTACCTATTTGCTTGATAAATTTTTTTTTTGTAAATTTTTGGTTTTTGTTTAGGATCAAGTGATGGCATTGAAGTGGGTGCGCGACAACATCGAGCACTTTGGTGGGGACCCCAATAAGGTTACCATCTTCGGAGAATCCGCGGGCGCCGCCTCCGTGCATCTCCATATGCTGTCGCCAGCGTCAAAGGTAGTATCTTCTGAATGTTGCATCTAAATATAGCTGAATAAGGAAACAACATCTGCCCTTGAGCTATTTTTGCTTGATTTTTTTTATATACCTAGTGTACTCATATCTAGTACACGTCACACACAAAAAAAAAATATAGCTGAATAAGGAAACAACATCTGCCCTTGAGCTATTTTTGCTTGATTTTTTTTATATACCTAGTGTACTCATATCTAGTACACGTCACACACAAAAAAAATCAAAGTGGTTCCGTAGTAAAACGACATTAAGTAAAAAAATATTTTTTTTTTCCTCCTAAAGTCATAGATATTTTTTGGCGATTTTCGGGTATATAGTTCGACTGTTAAAGAGGTATATGTGATTAAAAAAAAGAACTACCATCCTTTGATTTTTATGACATAAATCACTTAATCAAATTTTCATTACAAAAAAAAGTATTTAAACGGGACCGACCGCTCTAAATAAAATTAATAATAACAAACCTAATTAATATGAGTACACTATATAAAAAAAAATCAAGCAAAAATAGCTCTAGGGCAGATGTTGTTTCCTTATTCAGCTACGGCTTTTGGAGACTCGTATTATGAAATGAAACTATTGATGAAATATGTAATGAAATCACCCACACAGGTAATAATAAGTGTAGATATAAGAAATGCAATTCTTAAAAGATGCTGAGAGTTCATGTCTGTTGTTGTTGTTGGTGTGTGTAGCGTTCCTAGTACCTACAATGTACCGTGTACAAAATTATTAAGTGCCCAACCTTCAGCATCTGAAAGTTCTGTTAGGTATACGTACGTATAGGTATACTTAGGTAGTAAACATATATTCAGTTCAATAGTGGTGGTGGTGGACATATTAAAATAAGCTAATGAAACCAACTGTTGCAAACAGGGATCCATAAAATATAACTACAGTGCAGCAGAAGTAATCAATTGTATTTTATACAGTAGGTATGTACCTACCTATAGATCATATACGCGTGTCGACATGGATTATTTAGCAATAATCATAATGCGAAAAAGCCTACAGTATGTAATCAATTTTCGATCTTATTCCCTTGGCATTAGTTCGAAATCATATTTGTAAATTAAACACGTACATATATTGGCTTTCGTCGTCACGTCTCATATCAATATATGTGACGTTATCTATGAAAAGGAACCTTATTGTCGATGGCGCTTACGCCATTATTAACGATGCTCCGATATCAATACAATACCGCGCGATGCTGTGCGACGTAAGCGCCATCGACAATAAGGTCCCTTTTCATAGATAATGCCCCATATGAAAAAGTTAATTAGGTACTTACTATTGTGGATTGATCACGCACCTAATTGATGTATAGGTATTAGCTGTCAATGTTTACGGACGTAATAATGGATGAGCTATAGGTACCTATGGGTGGTAACCTTGGTAGGATATTTATGTCAGATAAATTATGGTTAAAATAATAAGTAGGTACTTCCTAAAAATAGTCAACACTATTTACAAGATAATAATAAACTGAATAATGGCGTAGGGATGTGATTGATGTGAATGATGTGATGATCCCCTCGCCCGCTGGTTTCAACGCAGGGCAGCGTGTGGTGTTCAGCCATCCAGCATGGAACGAGATCTGTGTCCTCGAGGGTTGATGTGGAAACATAAGTGGCGAGTTGCCTATAACATGTATTAAGTCAAGTAACGTGAGACCTGTCTACCCGGTCTACCCTCAGCCCTCACACCGGTCCTTGAGCCATCTTGGATGTCGTTTTGGGGGGGGGGGGGATCTCTTGTGGGGGCGAGTCGCCTGCCGGAGATTAAATTGCATAGATACCATTTTATTATACCTACAGTAGGGTTACCAGATGACAGGAATTTTCCTGACATGTCAGGAATTTTGGCCTTTTGTCAGAAATGAGGACGGAACACGAAAATGTCAGGAATTTTTTGAATTGATATAGACTTTATTATAAAGTACCTTTTTATTTACTTAAATTAATCAATTAATCAAAAACATTGTAAAAAAAATAATAAATTCACTCAACTTATCAATAACTTCATAATTATTAATTAACAAATCTTTAATCAAGCATACATATACATGACGCGCGCGGCTCGGCTCAAACGGATGGCCATCGCTAACGGCTAGAGACCCCCCCCCCCCTCTCCCCCGTCGTCGTGAAAAATAATAATGTCAGGAAAAATATTCGGAAATCAGGAATTTTGTCAGGAAATTCTAAATTTGTATAGGCGTAATTATTAGTCAGTATTTATTAGTTAATCGTTTTCACCCATTAAAACCAAATACTATTAGGTAACAAATAATACGATTGCTCATAACATAAGTACCTACATATAATTGCGAATTTGATTAAGGACATTATCTAATTGATCCGTCACACGTCATTATTGATATAAGTTGTTGATTTAAAGATTTTAAAGCATTCGTCACAATGATTAAGGTAATTAATTTTAAAGCATGTTAGTATCGCCTTACGTCACTGTAGGATTCAAGGCTGACTCTATATTCAACGCTCGTATTTAAAAAAAGTTAATTTTAGCTATTATTCAGTTTCATAAGTACCTATTAAATAACTAATACATTATACTCTCTTTATTGCACACCTCATTACAGAAAACAACTTATATAGGTATTTTGAGTACCAATTTTCAAAATCAAACCGAATCTTTATCTTAATCGTATATTTTAGTATACTTTAGTTAGTATAAGATGTGTGTACCTAGTGCACCCGTTCAAATCTCAGTTCACTTACCTACTCAAACTGATTAGGTCATCGTTTATGTTTAATGAGTGTACTTATATAATATTAGGTACCGTAAAACGGGGTGAGTAGGTTTCGCGGGGAGAGGTGGGTTATGAATGGGGAGAGAAGGTTTGAGAGGGGGGTGAGAAGGGATTTTATGGCTACCCTACTCACCCCATTTTACGGTACTATTCTTTAAATTTATAATGTTGTGGTAACGTGTCGTTGTCTCAGGGTCTATTCCATGGCGCGATAGCGCAAAGCGGGCTGGCGACGTCGCCATGGGCGCTCGCTCACGATCCGCTGGAGCGGGCCTTCGAGCTCGGCCGGGAGCTCGGCATCGTCACCAACAGCACCGCTGAACTGCTCGGTGAGTGACGTTACGAGCGCTAGGGTTTGATTCTGATTCCGGGTCTTTCGCAAACTGGTATAGCTGAGCCGTAAATAGTTTTATAACTTCATGACTAACTATATTACAGAAGATTACTACCTACATGTACCTAATTATTTATCGGCCCGATTCTAACAATGCTTATAAGATGTTACAGCGATACGATATATACTGATCGGTCAGTGTCAAAAGTCACGTTTTTGGTTGAAAAATAAGCATTGTTCGTATCGGGCCGTAATATGATTAGGTACACATTACATAGAACTAGGTGGAACCCTAGTTGCCTACCTACACACGAGCTTATCCGAGCGTCTAAGTCGTAATAGTCTAAGTTCTCATATACATATTATAGAGAATAGAGATAGGTACAGATAGCCAAAGTGCGATTCATCTAGCTTCAGCTTTAAAGGCCTTTTCAACCGCCGAAAATAATTGTATACTTACTTATTATGTTATTTATTTACATCAAGGTTACCTTCGAGCGACTCCAAGCGAGCTGCTTGTAAAGGCTGGTGCGCGACTGGCGGGCGCGCCCGGCAAGACCGCCGACCTGGAAAACACTGTAGCACTGCCTTTCTTGCCCGCTGTGGAGCCACAGGTGAGACTGCACTTGTAATGTTACCTTCGAGCGAGGTGCTAGTGAGGGCGGACGCGCCTTTCAAGCCCACTGGGAGCCGCACGCCTTTCGTCCAATCGACAAAGCTGCCCAAAAATCCCCATTGTCTCCGCCTGAAATAAGCGATTTAATTTCTGTTAGTAGCTCATTGTACAAAAGGAATCCATAAATGTGGATACAGGTACGCGCATAATGTTTATTGTGATATTGTGAACTGCAGACTATTTTCCGAAGCTCGCTTCTGCTAAAGGCTATGAGGATAGCACATAACTGCGCACGAAATTTTGTAGCAACCTACTTAAGTTACTTACGCCTCACGCGGACTTCAGGTGATTAATAAGGTCTCAGCAACGGGCATCAGTAGTGAACTTTAAAGGGCTGTCACAATAGATCATAGCTTGGTCGAAGCGACACTCAAAGGCCCACAAAACCCCAATAATAATAAATAAGGTCTCAGCAGAAACATTCACTTGTTAAACGGACGTGATTTAAGGAAAAGGATCCACAAAAATATCTGAAATACTTATAATGACTTTGAAACAGAATTTAAAATATATGTCAAAAAGGTCCTTATATAATGACAATTTTTTTAAGAGGGATGCCTGCTTCTTTAAACTACGCCCAATCGTTCGTGTGCAGGTGGGCGACGCGTTCCTGACGGAGCACCCGCGGACGCTGCTGCCGGGTGCCGACGTGCCCTTCCTCACCGGCTATAACGCGAAGGAGGGCATCCTACTTTTCAGACGTAAGTTACACTAGTATAATTTAGTAAACATAATATAATTGATGTAGTAATTCGCTCCAAAGAGAGGCCTCGCACAACCAACATTAATTAATAGTGACATAACAGAGTTAATTAATATATCCATGTAGGTATATATATATACCAAACGGCCCCAATCATGAGACATTTAAGATAAAATTTGGAGTATTTTTGATATTTCACTGATAATGTGACGTATAGCGTCGCATTGGCGCCCAACGTGGGGCGCCAATGTGACAGATTCCGGAGGACATTTTAAAATGTTTAATAGGTTCTTGCAACCGGCTAGCACAAAGCGCCTAACGCGGACGAGGTTTTATAGCAAACCGTTACAATATACCATTATTATACCTACTATAAAATTTCTACCACTCTGTCTGTTAAAAACTGACTGGCCTATCCTATTCGATTTTTATGTTTCCTATGTATTTAATGTAAGATACCTATTGCAATCGATTTCAACCCAGTTTATCAGTAGAAAAAGGCTCGATTCTAATTTTGTATAGAGGACCTGCCCTTCGCGCCTACATTTTTCAAAGTCGCCTTTTTCTTCTAACGTAAGAAATGGCTTCTCAGGCAGAATTTTCTTTCCTCTCGACATAAATACTTGGGCGCCATTTCTCTGACAAATAAAACAGACAGAGAAAAACGATATTAAGTAAATACTCTTTACGCCTCATTATTGGTGCCAATGGTGCCACATCCATTAAAGGGTTATTTATCAAATTCTTTTATGGTAATTTTCTACAATTAAGAGCATCCTATAAAATTATATTAGTACTTACCTAATGAAATATTTGTAGAAAAATACAAAAGTTGCGAAATATCATAAAAAATAGCTCAATATCTTTCAATGCATGGTAAAGGCTGATAACAAATACTTAATATTATAAAATTCACTCAATTGATGCAATAAAAAACTCAATCACTTGTTTGTCTGACCTTAGGCAGTTTGAAGCACCTTCATATATGACCTTTAAGCTTTTATTTGCGTACTATAATATGTTGCGAAATCCTAAATTACCACTAAATGACTAAATATAGAATCGTCATTGTCATACAATCACGATACAATCAATGTAATTCAATGTATTCAACCTCAAGGTTGGCATTGAATATGACTTATACTCACATTTAAAGATATAGGTACATACAATTATATTATAGGTCCTATAGTTACATTAAGTATATGCAATCAATTTGAATTATAATTATTACACAAATACTTACTTAATGAAATTAGAAATGGCGGCATTAACGATTTAAAAAGGTAATCTTCTTCAGTAATTAATTGTTTCACTGAGGGAGTCTATCAGGCTTGTACTAAATGTGAATCTAATCTACCGTCGGTGATGCCGAAACTGTTTAGTTACGGAACGTGGAATCTACATAGGTATATCTTCTCCGTATATTGACCTAGGAACTAAACTTTGAAATTTTACCTAACACTTTCAAAGAGTGCGGGTTAGCCTTGTTCATAACTCATAACTATTCCATAAGGTGCAAATTTTGGTATCGGATGAATTCACTTAGCACTGCAGATGTAATATACTTTAAGTAGCCATCCGCCACCCCCTGGCAGGTAGGCATTTCAAATCGATAGCGTACCTAAGTAGTTCTCCAGTTACTTCGCGATGTGATCTGACATACGGACGGATAGAGTCGCACCATAACGTTTTTTAACCATATTCCTAAAAAGCGATATCTACAATATTTTTCTAAATAATACGTAGGTATATACCTATACTTATAATACGTTCCACTCAGTAATTTCTGTATTGTGGTATTTTGTTCTGCCAAGGAAGTCCACCAATAAGTAGGTTGATAGCATACCCATATTGGCGGGAAATCCTTGGCGACATTTCGCAAGTGAACGGAACTGCCGCTGCGGTCCTTCCGCAGCCCGCTTATCCGCTCTCCTATATATAAATATTGCTTGTATTACCTTGGAAATGTCTTGTATTTGAGCTAGACCAACGACGTCATTCTATGGTACCTAATATGTAGCGCACTGAGCGCACATAAAGTATTTATGGTCATTTGGACCGGTCTCGTCTGGAGATGAGTCATTTCACGATTCATCAGAACAAGGAGTGAAGTGCCTAGGTACTTAATATTTTTTTTAATTTCACTCTTTATTCTAGTGGCGGAAATATTTATAATACACTTCTTCAAAAAAGTTCCATGCGAGCTATTACAATGTCAATCTGATCAGTCAATTAAAGTTGCTACAATCTTATCTTTCATCGACACGTACAAAAGAAGATCACCAATTGGGGCATTATCTATGAAAAGGGACCTTTTTGTCGATGGCGCTTACGCCGCACAGCATCGCGCGGTATTATATTTATATCGGAGCATCGTTAATAATGGCGTTAGCGCCATCGACAATAAGGTCCCTTTTCATAGATAACGTCACAATTTTAGATTGTAACTCGTGTCCAATACCCACCTACCAAGTGAAGGTTTTGGCTTGGGTTGGTGGAGTGAAAAAAGCTTACTAACGACTCTAACGAGCGCAACATTCATGAGGCCGATTCCGTTGTAACAAATTGGGTTGGGATTAAACAATAGCTTACTGATCTGTCTCATCAAACTCAGCCTTATGTTACTCGCGTTTTATTGCTCAGCGAAATTGTGTTACGCTATTGAACATCATGGGTAGATACTATTATTACGAGAGTAACACCGGCACCGGCATCGGCAGGAATAGCGTAAGCAGGAAAATACCGTTTTACGTAACCTCTTATCCAACACACCGCAAACAGAACAAACAGTGCACCGCAAGGCGTAATGAGAAGGCCGCTTTACGGATGTTATGTCGTTCGTGAGTCCGTGACCACGCGCAGTGGGGCGCGTTAATACGACTAATATACACTTCAGAAACCACTGGTTACTTACATTATGTCATTTTGAATAACTGAAATGATGGCACACCATACTCTTATCCAATTTACCGTGAAAATAAACCTGTCATACGATCGTTATATTGGTTATGCTACCAGTATCGTATCATCAATAAAGCTTACAATTGTGCATTAAAAATGTTAGGTACCTAATGCTCCACGACGCATTAATTAAATTTTTACTCAAATTATACAAAATTAAATCGTTAGAATAGGTTATTACCAGGGATGTTGCGAACATCCGCATCCGCATCCGCAACCGCGGAACTTCCGCATTATTTTCGACATCTGCATCCGCATCCGCATCCGCATAAAATCGATGCGGAGCTTATGCGGATGCGGATGTCGAATAAGTCGGTACAGGAACGTCTTAGCGGCGGCGTAAGTGCTAAGTAATTTCGTCATTACCTATAACGATATCGTCTAGAATAGTATAGATCCTGAAGAGTCGGCCAAGTTACTGTTTATTAAATATAACGCACTTATATTCTTGCACAAATACTAAACGTTTCGTTTTTTTTTAATAAAAAGTACTAAAAAATTAATATTTGACGTTTTTTAAGTACGTAATCTTGACATCCGCATCCGCATCCGCATCCGCGGATGTGAGCCTTTAAATATCCGCATCCGCATCCGCATCCGCGGATGTCAAAAAATCTGCATCCGCAACATCCCTGGTTATTACAATGAAAATAAACAATTTGAGAAAGAATCCTTCAGTTTGTAAACTAAATTAGTAGACATACTTAGTCAGGATGTTAGTGCGTTAATATGAATTAAATTCCATAATAGTAATAAAAACCGGCCAAGTGCGTGACGGCCCACGGAGGATTCCGTACCTTGATACGATATAAAGATGCCATATAAGCAAAAAGACACGGCCATTCTAATAAAATCTTATAAGTATTACAATAATATTGATTTAGGTACTTATACAGCTTTTGGATACATACATGGCGTGCTCCCTTTCCCCCTAAAATACATTCTTGTAATTTTATCTTAACTAAGTAGCGGCGCACAAAATACATGTAAGTATTTTACAAATTTCATTAAAATATACCACATAGTGTCTGAGCAAAATGGCTGTGACATACAGAAATAAGTACCTCAGACAGATGGAAGGACGGACAAACGGACATACTTATTGAGAGACGGACATGAGGAAACTATAATAAGGGTACCGTTCCAAAAAATTTAAAAGTCTAATGAAGTTAGGAAATAATGTTTTGGAGTTAAGTAATAAATTATTTAAAAAAATAGTGACGAATTATACACCTAACCCATTCCAAAAAAATATATATAAATTTATCTATGTCTGTCAGCATTTAGCAAGAAGCATTACAAAAATTAATTGCTAAACAAAAATAGGTGATTGCAGATGTACTTATTAACACACACGAGTATTTATCATTGAGCCGAAACTTTTTACATTAGCCAGACGGTGTCGCAATGTGTCAAACAACAATTATCAAGCTAGTGTTAGATTGCTCAACGTTTAGTGACCCTAGAAATTTAAAGGTGTGTGGAATTGTGACGCACGCTGCTCACGACATATGCGGCCCCACCACGCATAACAGCCGTAAGTTCGCCGGACGATATCGGCCTGTCAGTTAAACGCAAAAGGTTCCGAACTTTACTAGTATTACTCGTACCCCATTTTCTTTTGAAAATTTTATTTGACCAAATAACGTTTTTTTTTCTAGTAAGTGTTAGGTATAGGTACTACTAGAGCTTTACCTACCCAAGGGTCGTTGTACTCATCCGCGAAGAGACGAACATACAGACATACACTAGTGGTAACGCTAATGTCGCTAATACATTATGGGGTTATATACTTCAAAACCCTAAAAATAGACGTAGCGGTTGCGATGACTATATAGTTATTTCATGTTCATTGTCGTGAACTAATTAAGAAATATGGAAAGTCGGTGCAATGGCCGACCGCCGCAATAGGTACTTAATTGGAGGCTAAGCAAACTTTTTTTATTTTTTACTAAGTACCTGAAATTCCTTACAATACTTATTTGGATATAAATCATGCACTAAGAGCAGAGATATGTCATATGATCAAATCTTTTATGAACGATGGAAAAAAGTCTAGCTATTTCTAATACGACTGAAATTGCACTTTAATGCTATGCCCATAAAATGAGTTAAAGAAAATTTATTAATATGATATTTAATGAACTTAAATATTTATATATCTACCTGCCCTAGTAGCACGGTCGCAGTTTTATCGTTTGTCACTATGCCTGTCACGTTCTAACAAGTAGGTATGTAAGTGCGAAAGTGACGGGCATAGTGATAGTCGATAAAAATGAAACCATGCTGAGCCCGCTCACTTTAATAATGGTTGGATTAAGAGTATTAAGACTTCGTATACCAAAGTATAGAGGTACCTAATCGCATACTTTTAAATTATTTCTGCATTGAAAACCTTGAAGATCTCGTCGCAATTTTGTTGCAATAGTAATTTTATATATATATATAAATACGTATAGATTCGCTAAGTACTCGAATGAATAAACGTTTGATTTCCATATTTGTTCAGTCTATGATTTCGACACTGATGATGAATATATACGCCATACACTTGTCAAATTATTAAGTAACTTGCAACAAAATAATATATTGTCTAAAGGTAAAAGTTTAAATACTTACCTTTTGTCTTGTACCATGTCGATGACTCAATGGCGAGCTGCTGTCAGGTCAATAGAACGTTGCTAACTGCGCTGTGTTCGTAATTAATTTCATTTGATTGCCGACTAGAGCGATTAGTCGCATGGCATGCCTTAGTCAAGATCATGAAAACGAGTTGTCGGTTATGCAAACAGTTATGTGTGTTATGTCACACAACACAAGACCTCCGAGTGTGGGCCGCGCAAACAATAAGTTCACCAAACATTTCGCCTCGACTAGTTTAACTTGACCTCTACACACATGATAAATATGCGTAAACGACAAACATTAATTATACTGGTTTAACCTGAGGTAAAACGGTTGGTAAGCGTTATTAAAAATAAGCCCAGCGGTATTGCTCGTACCGAACAGTATTTACATAATAACAATATGTCTTCATTTGTATCGCAGGCATTTGTATGAGAGGTACGTGCTCTCAGTGTATCATGCACTTTCACGTTGTAGTCTTAATGAATTACCGATTTATTAATAATACTGGTAGTGACCTAAGATTATATATACTACAGTCATAAAAAACGCGAAATATGTAAATAAATATACTCCGAGTCGTAATTAGATTCCAAAAAATGTTGCCACTGCAATAATTTGTTTGTAAAATAGTAAATTCCTTTTTATAAATAAACACGCTAAGATAATTTATTTATTGGTAATTTTACTCCTACGATTTAAAAAAGTAGTTTTATTTACTTATTTTTACATAAATACAAGACGCGCTAGTAAAAAGTGGCAACATTGTCTTACTTTTTTTGGAATCTAATTACGATTTGCAGTTTAGAAACTTCTGGTACCTACAGCAAATTTACTTGAATGAAAATACGTAAGACCTAAGTATAAGTAATAATATATGAACTTGGCTGGACACGCTACCGCGTGTCTAGATATTGATATTGACGGTCTTGTAACTTTGTCTGTACATTACTCGTACTCTAAATAAACATTTTCAAGTCAAATGATTGTAGTGTAGGTACTAAATATGGCCAATGTACCTACTTGGTTTTGTAGCTTTCTACCAATTTTGTGCTAAAATGACAGATCGGGGGACGGTGGAACCGATAGAAATCCATTTCTTGATTTTACAAAACTTACTAATTTGGAAAATCCCATGACACTTATTTCATCTACTGCTTATTGTAAACTGTATTAATTATGCTTTATTGGGCCCATAACCTACCAAATTTTGAGAACAAATCTGTCTAAAAAAAGGCATGTAATGTATAAGGGACAAAGTATAAAGATTTTGTAGAAAGGATTGTTTATTCCAGGTCTCCAGCGTTACCCGAAGTTGCTCGGGGAGCTGGACCGCGAGTTCCGCCGAGTGGTGCCGCCCGAGCTGCTGCGCGACCCGGCGCGCGCGCACAGCGTCGTCGACGGCATCCGCGCCTTCTACTTCCAGCAACGGCCTGTCGACGTGCGCAACATCGACAGCCTGATAGACGTGAGTGTAGCGGCGTCTAACCGAAATGCAGCGTTTTCTTACCTGTTAAGTACAAAAAAAAGTCTAGGAACCCCCGAATACGACCGTTTCGAGCGAGATAACTCGAGATAATGTAGAGTAGAAGTACAGAGTGATGCCCGTCTGGCAGGTTTAAAGAGAATATAGTTATTTGACAATCGACAAATGTCATCGCATGCGTACTAATTACAAAAAAATGCCATCGTATTTTCTCGGAAACGTTCGTATTTGTCATCCTACTTCAGCCAATCTCAGTATTGTACTGACTGAAATGAAAATAGCATTAGGTACACGTTAGTGCGTTTTCGTGAAAATACAATGGTAAAAGATTATTCACTACACACCTATAATAACGCCCATGTACCTATTTCGTTTCACAGCTATTCACCGACGTGATGTTCCTGCGCCCGCTATTGGACACGGTCCGCCTTTACGCCAACAGTACTCGGTCGAGCCCCACCTACATGTACCGGTTCGCGTTCGACGGAGCCCTGGGGCTCTTCAAGCGCATGCTGGGCATCAGCCACCCCGGCGCCTGCCACGGCGATGAGATGGGCTACCTGTTCTACTTCTCGAGGCTCAACTACAGGCTGGACGACGATTCTCCTGAGCTAGCAGTGTCTAGACGCATGGTGCAATTGTGGACGAATTTCGCTAAAACGGGGTCAGTGTCAGTTCCTATTAATAAAACTTCTTATGAGCTAATGTATGTTAAGTGTTATATTTTACAGAAAATTCATGACTTATTTTAATTTTACAACACATAAATAGGTAGTTGAACAAGGGATGACTAACAGTAATATTTAAAATCTAGACACGCGGCAGCATGTCAAGCCGAGTTCAAAAGAAAATAACTGGTGACGCAACTTTCCCTATTGTATTCCCCAATCCAACAGATATGTGTTGAAATACTTAAGAAATGATGGCCAATGTTTCAGGAACCCGACTCCTCCCGTGGACTACGAGTCGGTGGTGGACTTCACATGGCTCCCGGTGAACGAGACAGCTCACATCAACTACCTGGACATCAACAGCAACTTCACAGTGCTGGAGGACCCCGAGGCGAAGCGCGTGCGCTTCTGGGACTGGCTTTACGAGAACAACTCCTCGGCCAAGTCTTGGACGCCGGAAGAGCGTTGACTTTATAGTGTTCATTGCAGTGTTTAGTGCGGACGCTAACAGTATACCGTGGCGCACGACAAGGACGTGAAAGACCAGTGATCTCAGTTAGTGATGAGTGTGACACGTTAACAAAACTTCCTATCATCTGATGATCATGAGAAACTTTTGACAGAGCTCCATCCCATTTTCGGACGGAAGTGGGGTATCGAGCTTCTGAGTCTTGTAAATATTGTTGTACCTACCGGTTTTACTTAATTTATGTCTTCGTAACTATTAGAGTCTCTGCGGAAAGAGAAGAGTCGTGAAATGTATGGAATCCAATACATTCTACGACTCTTCTCTTTCCGCACAGTCTCTACCTTGTTGTTTATGTTAATGTTTGCTACTTACAAATTATAATTAGCTAATCTTGAATTGTAGATATAAAATAAACGTAAACAAAATTTGATGATTTAGATAACGTAACCACCTCAATCCAATCCAACCAATATTTTTGTTCGATTATTTCAGTACTGATACCTGAGGGTCGCCGTCTACGCTCAAATTTGGTGTGTTTGCCTTGCTCTCCGCTTTATTATTGGAAATTTCACGTATAGGTAACTTTGGCATCAAATTGTACCTACATATTTAATTACTCTTCTTCCTAGAAATGCATAGTTGCATAATTAACAAGAAATGTCGCCTGTTCTCAGGTAAGTATCACGGCGTTCATATAACCGTTCTTCCGTGATGCGTTATGGAAATGAAATTGAATAATCACGTTGACATAGTATTGTTTCAAGAATTAGAATGAGTCATACCACGAAAACGCCAGTCACGATTTCATTGTGTGTTTTTTTTAACTCAAAAGTTGCTTTAGCAACCTATCTTTGAATTTTAAGGACACCTATCTATATCGATGTAATAATACCTAACACTAAAAGCATCATGAATAATGATCGGAGACAGGTTAGAGCAATTTTAGAATGAAAGTATAATATGCATGAGACTTAATTTACATTTCGTGTTACATTCAATTTTATGATTTTATTAGAAATTTGTACTTCGCATACCTAGCTCGCTCCCGTCTGTTGGTATAGAGAGGCCATTTTCAGTACATATATGCCAATACCTATACCAAATTTCATCGAAATCGTTAAAGCAGTTTCCGAGATCCCCGAAATAGAAATATACAAGAATTGCTCGTTTAAACTTTAACCCCCTTAACGTTTACTAAAGTTGACAAGCTGATAATAATCGTTTGTCCCTTTCCGACGTATCGGTATGATGGAAAGGGACAAAGGATTATTATCGGCTTGTCAACTTTAATAAACGTTTATGAATAAGGGAGTAAAGGTATAAGATGTTAGACGTCAAAGTGACGTAAATTGTTACTTTTCTCCGATCATTCATCATGAATAAAAGGAATAGGTATGCAACTGTCTCTTTCGTACTAATATGGAAGAGTGATAGAGAGAGACGCTACGCTACGGAGCGGAAACAATTGGCATCTTGTCTACGCACCCTGAATGAATGTCGCAGGATGAACTTCATATACCGGATAGCGAGGAAACCACAATAAAAGTAAGTAGGTACCTACCAAAGTGCGGACCAAGAAACTTGGAAATCTTGAAATCACTAACTTAAGTATTAGGTACCAAGAGTTCTACTTATTTTATTCCTCAAATACACAAAAAATTCGTCAGCAGGTCATGATCAGGGGGCCTACCGCGAACCACGTTCGACGTGTTGCCTCCCTGTCACACTTACGTACGAATTTACAAGTGCGACAGAGAGGCAACACGTCGAACGTGGTTCGCGGTAGGCTCTCAGAATCCTTGATCACGTGCTCTTGTAGCAAACGTTCCCTAAAGGAAAAACCCTTTATTCAGAAAAACGGACGTTATTCTGAATAAATAAATAAAATAAAATAAATTAAGCACGAAGAATGTCGTACATTGACACGCAAATTCCTATCTCTATCGCACGCGCATAATATATCGCGCGCCTAGTGGTGTCCCGCCCGTGCCGGCGGTCAATATGTCAATACAACGCACTGTGCAAGCGGGACAGTTGTATTGTTATTTCGGCAGTGATATCGCGATGGGTATGTTATAACCAAGAGGTTAATTCTGTAATCATCTATGAACTTGCCGCTCTGTTCAATAAACTAAAACTCTTAGCTCTAGCTCTTGTGTGCGTAACAGCGAATAAGACGTGAGATACGCTGATTTCTAGTCGTGAGGAGTCAATTATAGTTCTGCTGACGTGAAACCAACTTTAGCCGTTGTATTCGACGAGCCAGCCGACGAGTATTGCTTAACGTCACTATTTAACCAGATATTTGGCATTTTTATTACCACTGTTTGGGGAATTTAGTGTCGACCATAAAGTAACGTACTGGACTTACAAGGAAGGGTACCCAACTGTTCGGCTCCGATTTGATTTATCTATATATATAAATGCAAGTGTCCTGACTGACTGACTGACTGACTGACTGACTGACTGACTGACTGATTCATCAACGCAGAGCCGAAACTACAAAAGCTAGAAAGTTGAAATTTGGACACGAGGTTGCATTTGTAAAGTGTACAAGAGATAAGAAGCGATTTTAAAAAATTCAACCCCTAAGGGGGTTAAAAAGGGGATGACAGGTTGTATGGGGTTCAAGTTTTAGTTTAAGCTAGGAATTTGCAACTTTGTGAAAATGTATTATATTAAAAAACAAGAAAACTAATTTCAGCGTTTTCGAAAATTCATCCCCCAAGGTGGTGAAAAAGGGGTTGAAAGTTTGTATGGAGATCAAATATTTTTGTGAGTGTGGGACTTGAAACTTTGTATATGGGTATATTATTATAAGACAGGAAAAGTAATTTCAGCGTTTTTGAAAATTCATCCCCTAACAGGGTTAAAAAGGGGTTGAAAGTTTGAATCCATTACAAATACGTTGAAACTTCTTAGAAAGGCATAATAGCCGATTACGAAACAAAGTAATTGCGACGTTTTAGGAAATTCAACCCCTAAGGGGGTAAAAAAGGGGATGAAACTTTGTCTTGGGGTGCAAATTTTATTTTAAGCTAGGACCTTGAAACTTTGCAAAAAGGTATTAAATTAAAAAACAAGAAAACTAATTTCAGCGTTTTTAAAAATTCATCCCCCGAGGTGGTGAAAAAGGGGTTGAAAGTTTGTACGGAGATCAAATATTATTGAGGGTGCGGGACTTGAGTCTTTGTATAAAGCCATATTATTAGAACTCAAGAAAAGTAATTTCAGCGTTTTTGAGATTTCATCCCTTAAAAGGGTTAAAAAGGGGATGAAAGGTTGTATGGGGTTCAAGATTTATTTTAAGCTAGGAATTTGAAACTTTGTGAAAATATATTATATAAAAAAATAAGAAAACTAATTTCAGCGTTTTCGAAAATTCATCCCCCAAGGTGGTGAAAAAGGGGTTGAATGTTTGTATGGAGATCAAATATTTTTGTGAGTGTGGGACTTGAAACTTTGCATATGGGTATATTATTATAAGACAGGAAAAGTAATTTCAGCGTTTTTGAAACTTCATCCCCTAACAGGGTTAAAAAGGGGTTGAAAGTTTGAATCCATTACAAATGCTTTGAAACTTCTTAGAAAGGCATAATAGCCGATTACAAAATAAAGTAATTGCGACGTTTTAGGAAATTCAACCCCTAAGGGGGTAAAAAAGGGGATGAAACTTTGTCTTGGGGTGCAAATTTTATTTTAAGCTAGGACCTTGAAACTTTGCAAAAAGGTATTAAATTAAAAAACAAGAAAACTAATTTCAGCGTTTTTAAAAATTCATCCCCCGAGGTGGTGAAAAAGGGGTTGAAAGTTTGTACGGAGATCAAATATTATTGAGAGTGCGGGACTTGAGTCTTTGTATAAAGCCATATTATTAGAACTCAAGAAAAGTAATTTCAGCGTTTTCAAAGATTCATCCCTTAAAATGGTTAAAAAGGGGTTAAAAGATTGTATAGGGTTTAAACTTTATACCATATAGAAAATAGTTTACCTACGACGAGACGATGGGTCTTGTAATCTATATATATATAAATGCACGACTGACTGACTGACTGACTGATTCATCAACGCAGAGCCGAAACTACAAAAGCTAGAAAGTTGAAATTTGCACACTAGGTTGAATTTATAAAGTGTACAAGAGATAAGAAGCGATTTTGAAAAATTCAACCCCTAAGGGGGTTGAAAAGGGGATGAAAGGTTGTATGGTGTGCAAGTTTTATTTTAAGCTAGGAATTTGAAACTTTGTAAAAATGTACTATATTAAAAAACAAGAAAACTAATTTCTGCGTTTTCGAAAATTCATCCCCCAAGGTGGTGAAAAAGGGGTTGAAAGTTTGTATGGAGATCAAATATTTTTGTGAGTATTGGACTTGAAACTTTGTATATGGGGATATTATTATAAGACGGGAAAAGTAATTTCAGCGTTTTTGAAAATTCATCCCCTAACAGGATTAAAAAGGGGTTGAAAGTTTGAATCCATTACAAATGCTTTGAAACTTCTTAGAAAGGCATAATAGCCGATGACAAAAAAAAGTAATTGCGACGTTTTAGGTAATTCAACCCCTAAGGGGGTAAAAAAGGGGATGAAACTTAGTCCTGGGGTGCAAATTTTATTTTAAGCTAGGACCTTGAAACTTCGTAAAAAGGTATTAAATTAAAAAACAAGAAAACTAATTTCAGCGTTTTTAAAAATTCATCCCCCAAGGTGGTAAAAAAGGGGTTGAAAATTTGTACGGAGATCAAATATTTTTGAGAGTGCGGGACTTGAATCTTTGTATTTGGGGATATTATTAAAATACAGGAAAAGTAATTTCAGCGTTTTGTAAAATTCATCCCCTAACAGGGTTAAACAGGGGTTGAAAGTTTGAATCCATTACAAATGCTTTGAAACTTCTTAGAAAGGCATAATAGCCGATTACAAAAAAAAGTAATTGAAACGTTTTTGGAAATTCAACCCCTAAGGGGGTTAAAAAGGGGATGAAAGTTCGTCATAGGGTGCAAATTTTATTTTAAGCTAGGAACTTGAAACTTTGCAAAAAGATATTAAATTAAGATACAAGAAAACCAATTTCAGCGTTTTTAAAAATTCATCCCCCAAGGTGGTAAAACATGGGATTGAAAATTTGTACGGATATCAAATATTTTTGAGAGTGCGGGACTTGAATCTTTGTATTTGATGATATTATTAGAAGACAGGACAAGTTATTTCAGTGTTTTGTAAAATTAATCCCCTAACAGGGTTAAAAAGGGGTTGAAAATTTGTATGAAGTTCAAATTTTATTTTAAGCTAGGAACTTGAAACTTCGTAAAAATATATGTTATTAAAATACAAGAAAACTAATTTCAGCGTTTTTGAATATTCATCCCCTAAAGTGGTGAAAAAGGGGTCGAAAGTTTGTAAGGATATCAAACATTTTTTCGAACGCAGGACTTGAGTCTTTGTATTTGGGGATATTATTAAAATACAGGAAAAGTAATTTCAGCGTTTTGTAAAATTCATCCTCTAACAGGGTTAAACAGGGGTTGAAAGTTTGAATCCATTACAAATGCTTTGAAACTTCTTAGAAAGGCATAATAGCCGATTACAAAAAAAAGTAATTGCAACGTTTTTGGAAATTCAACCCCTAAGGGGGTTAAAAAGGGGATTAAAGTTCGTCTTAGGGTGCAAATTTTATTTAAAGCTAGGAACTTGAAACTTCGTAAATAGGTAGTTAGGTAGTAGGTTTTATTAAATAGAGGACATGAAAATCTTCTAAGGGGGTTTAGAGGGATTACATCGAGGATAATTTTATTCAGTTAGGGGCTTGAAACTTCGTAGGTTGTGAAAGAAAAGTCTCATGCGTTGTATAATATTAATAATTAAGAAATGATTAACCGTCCTACCGCAATCTCTTGCTGCATAATGTTCTAAGCTAATGTAGAATATATAACCACCAATATACAAATCCACGCGTACGAAGTCGCGGGCAACAGCTAGTTTTTATATATGTATGTTATAGAATAGTAGTCTAAAATAACACGTATTTTTGTACTGATGACAAGTATGAAACTTTGAAGTGTGCTTTTTTTTGTAAATTATGAATTTGAGCCGAAATAGCAAAACACGTGCCCATTATTTTTTCATGTTCTTCAACATATATTGAAACCAGCAATTAACTAGCAATTTGCTTGAAAAACTCTCTATAGAAGTTAGAGCGTTTTGCCACTTTTCAGTCCAATTTCACTTTGGAGGCCAATTTCTCCCAGTAAGTTGAGTATGGGCTAAAAAAAATACGTGTCTGTTATTTTAGACTACTCTATAACATATACAAAAAAACTAAATAAAATAAATCTATACTGTATAAAAATAAATCAAATCGGAGCCGGACAGTTGGGTACCCTTCCTTGTAGAGTTGTAAGTCCAGTACGTTACTTTATGGTCGACACTAAATTCCCCAAGTGGTAATAAAAATGCCAAATAACTGTGAAACCAGTAATTAACTAGCAATTTGCTTGAAAAACTCTCTATTTAGAAGTTAGAGCGTTTTGTCACATTTCAGTACTTTGGAGGCTAATTTCTCCCAGTAGGTTGAGTATGGGCAGCTAAAAAAAATACATAGGTTGAGTATGGGCATATTAAAATAAATAAAATCGGAACCGGACAGTTGGGTACCCTTCCTTGTTAGTATAATTTTATTTACCCATATGCTCAGGCTCATCGTCACGTCACAAGCCGCATTGTGTAACAAACTATCAAGCGCCAGAAACTCTAGATGAGTAATTTGTAACTATACAAACTGGGGAAAACTGGATATGACGTTGTTATGAACTTTGGCTGCATTTTTTCTCTGGTTTAAATAATAAAGCTCTAGCTCTATTGCTTGTGTTGGGTTTGTTATCAAACAGACACCTATTTAAGTAACACACAAAGTTTTAACCCCCAACCAACTGCAATTAACTTTAAGTGAAATTATGTGAGTAGGTACAAAGAAATCAGAAATGGTATAAAGAGGCACGTTTATCCGTAACGTACAATTCAATTAAATCTTATGGATTACGTTTGTTAAGTTTCTTTTACTACTCAGATGTAGAATAACCGAGGAAGAATTTAATGAAAATTAAATTGGAATAACAAATTAGGTACCGCGCGGAATATAATCTATTTTTACGAGTGAAATTAGCATATGAAAATTTATAATCGATGAAAAAAATTAAGTAGGTACTTAACTCTTGATTTTATTAACATTAAATATCATTATATTTTGTTACGCCTGAATATTTAAACAAAACGCTTTGACTCGTAAAATGGATACCTATACTTGGTCAACCAGATCTTGACAGTAGAAAAAGGCGGCAAATTTGAAAAATGTAGGCGCGAAGGGATATTGTCCCATAGCAAATTTGAATTTCGTGCCTTTTTTTACTGACAAGATTTGGTTGACCAGCTATAATTATATTATTTTTTATTTTTTATTTTTTTTATGATATAGGAGGCAAACGAGCAGACGGATCACCTGATGGTAAGCGATTACCGCCGCCCATGGACACCCGCAACACCAGAAGGGTTGCAAGCACGTTGCCGGCCTTTAAGATGGGAGTACGCTCTTTTCTTGAAGGTTTGAAGGTCGTATCGGTCCGGAAATACCGCAGGCGACAGTTCATTCCAGTTTGGCTGTGCGAGGCAGGAAGTTTCTGGAGAAACGCACAGTTGAAGACTGCCAACCATCTAAGTGGTGAAGATGGTAATGTTGTCGTGTAGGGCGATGGCGAAAAAAATTTTTTTTTTCTCTAGCCTATTTTGGTGTCCCACTGCTGGGCAAAGGCCTCCCCTTGTTTTCTCCACTCGACCCTGTCATCGGCATTTTCCCACCATTTGGGGTAGAATGCGTCCAAGTCGTCCCGCCATCTCCTTTTCGGTCTGCCTGAACTCCGGCCTGCACCGTATATTGTGTTCCGTGGGTCCCACTCAGTAACCATTTTGGCCCACCTTTCTGGGTGCATGCGGCAGACGTGTCCACGTCCAGCCCAGTCCCACTTAAGCTTAGCGGTCTTGACGCCTACATCTACAACTCTAAAATATTGCGAAAATTATGCTGTATAAATACCTAATATATGTATTACCTAATAATATATGTACTTATGTATATTGAAAATCGTGAGCCGAAACTTAAAAAAAACTTACTGGGAGCAGTTTATACCGGGTGGAACAGAATGAGGGACTTTTAGGCAAACGAGGAATTGTTTAGGCTACGTACTTTATTTTTCACTTATTAATCATAATCACGTTAATATTTGTAACCTTTTGTGAAATACAGTTTGTTAAACATTAGTACAAAAATCTGCATGTTTCAACCCCAGCAAGCAGATCCGAGCATCGAATGTAAGTCAAGTGACATGTGTAAATTTAAAAATGTAAATAATTTTGTTGTGGTAGGTAGTGGTAGGGTTGTCACTGATATAAAAATGTTTCATTTTAATGATTTTGTTTTACTCTTTAATCCATGTCTACGATTATAATAACTCGATTGTAGTCGATCACTTAGATAACACTATCCTTTCCATTCCAGTCTCTAGAAATGTTCACCCTGTATAACACCAGTTGATAACCGATAGCACCTCGATACACATTGATATGGATATCTGAGTTTAGTCTGCGTCGAGATCTAGGCATTAGCGTGCGACTGCAAGTTTCTCGCGCTCGTTCAAAATGTACGGCAACGCGACACCACAGCATACCGCGAACTGGAAACCGGCGTAAGAACTGAAATAATTATAAAATCCTGAAATAAACTAATTTAAATTAACAAAATTATTCCCGATATTCAATAGTGCCTAGAGAATTTATTTTGTGTTGTTTGTAATATCCGTGTTTTTCTTTTTATTTATTAGACTGCCAAAAACTTTACTTTAAAAAAATTGGTATTTTAATATAAACTGTCATATTTTGCAGCGGGCGCGATGCAAAAGTTTACGAAAACATTCTACATGTAATCGGAAATACTCCTCTAGTTAAGCTCAATCGGATACCGAAGGACCATGGACTCGAATGCGAATTTTGTAAGTCATCATGTTTAAATTATAATTTTAATACTCATCCATTGTTTTGTTAACCTATTTACACGGACTTATTCATTCTTACTTTATTTTATTCGAGTTAATTCAAAACTTCTGTTCTGAAAGTGTCTTTCCGGGGACCATGAGCAGCATGAATGCAATGTGGTGTTTGAAATTGAATATAATTTGTAATTATTTCCAAAAAATGGTGTTATACCTTTATTTCATTGAATTGGTACTTCGGGGAGTTACACTTACACGCTCGGACATTATCTAAAATGTATCTAATTCCATTATATCTTTCAATTATTACTTACCTATATTTTTCAGTAAAACATTTTGAAAATAAATCGTTAAAAATGTGTCCCTACCGTTCCTTACCTACCAAAACAAGAGGTACCTAGCCCTAAAGAATGTATGCCCATTAGCAACACATTAAACTTGTAAGCACTTCATGTATATCCAAGAAATATGAAACATCTGCCTCATGCCTAAATTTATAGCGATGTTATGCACTAAAGTTATTGTACCGTTAAACTATTTTAAGGCAGAGTCCGAGAATTTCAGCATATTTTACTAGCGCTCCGTTCCGAGTTTCACCCGTATTACAGGCAATTACAAATAAGAGCTACTTACATGTTTGTGAGTTTGGGCCGAGTAATACTCGTATGTTATTTATCCGTAAACTTACAACTTGGCCATTCACGCTAAGTGACGGATAGCCTGATGGTAAGCGATGAACACCGCCCATAAACACCCGCAACACCAGAGGGGTTGTAAGTGCGTTGCTGACCTTTAAGATGGGAGTACGCTCTTCTTCTAGACCTTCACAGTATGAATCCTGAGGATTTCTAAGTATAATAAACCAGAGATGGATTAATTTGCCTTTTGGCTCTACCTCAAAACCCATCCACCTACCTACAAGCCTACAACTATACTAAAGAAATTCTCACCAACTATAAAGTGAGGTTTAAACCAACATACCTATAAGTTTTGAGAATCTTAGTCTGTTTCCAGACGCAAAGTGCGAGTTCCTGAACCCCGGGGGCTCCATCAAGGACCGCATGTCGTACACGATGGTGGTGGACGCGGAGAACACAGGCAGAGCCCGGGCGGGCACGCGCTTCGTCGAACCTACCTCGGGGAACACCGGCATTGGGATCTCTATGACTGCTGCAGTCAAAGGTTAGGTATACACACCTGTAGAGTCTGTTTAACTCTGTACCGACTTTGCATAGGTACAGGAATCCACTCTCTGACACTGCGAAGTCTCTGCAAAGTTAGCCTGATCCGACTCTAACTATTTAACTCGACTAAATAGGTATATCACTAAGGGTGGCACAGGGCGTAAAAAATTAAGTACATATAGGGTAGGTGTACCCGATATTAGTCATAACTAAGATTACTCTTGAAGCCTTGAAGCTGGGTCATATAATTATTTATTCATAAATTCATATCATTATTTTATTCTTATCGACTCTACATTGTATGTCGAGTCCTTGTGCGTTCCGGAAATGCAACAACTATATTTAACGTTTAGTGCGTGAGCACAATGTACTGGCGCTAAATGTAGTAGTTTAACTCCAGTCTCAGTTCAAACAAAGTAACGTTCTAAGCGTAGGAAGACTTTTAGTGGTTTATTTCAGAAAATATCCATCACATACGTAAGCACCTGCTGTCTTAACCAGCACATACAATTTACGTAATACGTCTAATAACTCTAATAGATATCTAATAGATATCTACTATATCTAGTTCAAAATCCGAATCGGGTCCCAGTCACGTATATACCGTAAAACGAGGTGACTTTAGGAAATTTTGGGGATACTTTGATAGTTTTAAAACTGCCACTAAATTATCATTATTCATTATTTTCTCGAACTGTTCGTGTAACAAGTTAGATTATTATACATACTTGTTTACCTACTACTAAAAAATCCGAATAAAAATATGTAACGGCTGAAAAACTGAAATATCGAAGTCGCCCCTGCATTTGAAAGTCACCCCGGTTTACGGTACCTATATAAAGTCTATTTTTTTATTCGGTAGACTGAAATGACAGTTAATAGTATGAACATGAAATGTCATTTCATACTATTAACTGTCATTTCAGTCTACCGAATTAAAAAATAGACTTTAAACATAGGTATATTTGTATTAGCATTAAAATGTTAGGTATGTTGCAGGGTTGTGCCTAATAAATGTTACCATGTAATGTAAGTATTTGGATTCAATAAAGATCTCTATCTCGACCTCAATCTCTATTTAAAATCAGTCAATTTGACCCCACGCAGGTTACAAAGCGATTATTGTTACCCCGGACAAGAACTCAGATGAGAAGCTGAGCGCGATGAGGCTGCTGGGAGCCAAAATCGTCCAGACCCCGGCGGTTGCCAAGAAAGGCGACCCGGACCACTTCATGTCCGTGGCCCAGCGGCTGGTCAATGAGGACCCCGAACATAACATCAGTTTAGATCAGGTCAGTATTTAATTACCTACTAACTATGATTTAACTTGCCTTAAGCTGGCCGACTCTTTATCATTTGTCACCATGGCTGTCACGGTCTTACAAATATGTAAGTGCGAAAGTGACGCATGGCTTGACAGGTAATAAAAATGCTACTATGATAGCTGGTCTGTTAGTAGGTAAGGTAGGGTAACGGCACCAGTGGCCAGCCGGGTACCAGTGGTCAGCCTTTTGAGCCGTTTATTGGTCATAAATATCTGGTATATTCGTTTAAACAAATCGCGAGTACTCAAATAGGAGCTTTGATTCCTTATTGGTTAATACGTCACACGACAGGTGCGGTGAGGGAACGGGGGGAAGAAATATACTCGTTCATACAGGTGCTGTTTGTCGACGAGTGCAATAGTGTCATGTCCGCCATATTTTTTACTGCACGTGGTGTTCTCTTAACAGGCAAGAAAAACTATGTTTTAATGTTAAAAGTTAATGTTGTTGTTAATGATTGGTTTATTTATTAGTTTATCTATTAAATTGCATTATATTTGAATGAAAATATCAATTTTTCACTTATAAATTGAGGGGGCTGGCCACTGGATAACACTTTTTTCCAAAGAATCCAGTGCCCAGCCCCCCACGGCTGACCTTTGGGTTATTCTTTTATTTTATTATTTTCGAGCCAATGCGACCGTTAGGACCGTTAAATTTTCATTTTCAAATTTAGTTAGGCATGCCCTAGTCAATTTAAAGTAAAACCCAGTAGTCAGCCGCATTTGAAATAACGTTTTAATGCGGCTGAGCACTGGGTTTCGCGGATCCAGTACTCAGCCATTGACCTTGCTTGGTACGTCGCCGCCAAAAATATGTCCACATTTTTAAACCCTATCTCATTGAAATAAGGTTCAAAAGTGTATACATATTTTTGACGTTAACTATACATAACTATCATTTTGCTTTTTCCTGGTCGGTATATGACTGTTTATTAATGATAATTAGATCTGCATAGACTCGATTAATTATTTTTTACCGAATACCTACTAGGAACATAATTATATATTACAATATTACCTGATTTACCTCATTAATTTTTGACGGATTAATTATTAGAAAATAAATATTGCAATTCTTAGTTTTCAAGAATAATTAAGTACCTATGGCCAACAAATTTCGTGTCATAAGAATTGTATGTACCTATAAGATTTTTTATTTATTAAATAAGTAAGTAAGTAATACATATGTATATGCAAAAAAATTATAAACTAAAATTAAAAACTACAACTAACTACAATAACAATAACTAAAATAGTAATAAAAAATAGATATTTGTATAACATCGTTGATTTTGATATATGCAAAAAATTATAAACTAAAATTAAAAACTACAACTAACTACAATAACGATAACAAAAATTATAAAGAAAAAATAAATATTATAATATCGTTGATTTTGATATAAATATTAGTGATTTTGATCTAATTATTATGAATAGTTTATATAGGCTGAGTACTGGGTACACAGAGGCTGCTTACTGGATTTTGGAGGCTGACTACTGGAGAAAAGTGCCACTTTTTGTTTAAACTTAATTAGAGATATTATAAAGAGGATTGTTATTTTTTTTAATATTTTGTTTTAAAACTATGATAAACAATTGATCTAACCATGTCATTTGTTTAATTATCCGACTAATCCTGTAGAAATGCCGAACGTTCAAACTTAAAAAAGTCGTTATAAGGCTGACTACTGGTGCCTTTACCCTATGTTAGTGTGGATCAAATCTTGGAAGCTAAATTTGACTTACTTCCCGAATTCCGATTGAGCTGAAATTTTGTATATGTAAATCGGATGACAAATTGACAATGCAATATTATTATGAAAGTTTATGAGAAAATGTCGATATAAGTACTTTTTAGAAAGCTGAGGAACTGAGGAACTTATTTTTGTATTTTTTACGCGAAGTGTAATACTTTTTTTTAAAGTAATGCCTTAAAATTTTACAAAATGTGGGGAAAATTACAAAACTGGTGACTTCAAATCCTTTTTTTTGGAAAATTTTGGAAAGTTTTGGCATTTTTTTTTATTTCACGTAAGTAATCAGTAGCTTATTGGCTATTAGACCAATGCTTTTTTTTTAATCCAAATTTAAGTAGTTTTTTCACAATTACCACTTTTATATCGAAACATGGGAACTTTGTGATAAAAATAACGCACACTAATTGTGTTTGGGGTTGTTAATAGAATTATCTCGATGAGTATTACTTGACTGTGAAAAGAAAAGTACAGTCCGCGATAAAGGCTTGTACTAAAAATTAAATTTTCGCCAAAAACATATTTATACATTATTGCGCTGGGAAGTATGATTTCAAACCTCCATTATCTTCGTACTCGCAATAATTTCAGCTGAAATAGGTGAAAATAGATAACACTATCGGTGAAATTTGAATATATAAGTAGACACCCGTTTCATGACAACGTATAGTGACATAAATAATTTATACTTATTATAAAATAATGGTCGCGGTTAAGTCCTTGTCTAACATAAATAATGATTTGCTATTTTACTGAAGTTTTACTGCATTCAAAATTACCCATTAACGGATTTCATTGCATTTCTGTAGGTAATCAAAACCGCACTTCAGTAGATAGTAAAGTTATAAGTTTATAACCTAGTCCATAAATTGTTCATTTGTTTTTATTGCAACATACTCATCTGCCTCTACTTGCATAGATACGATACAGCAATACAATACATTATGATAATACCTATACATATAACTATTATACCTACAACGGCGCGCTTTTCGCAACGTAACATGATAGCTACGAGCATTATAAAGCTCTATCTCACGGACGTGTGGCCAGAAATATTCAGACTTGTATGTATACATATAATATAGGTAATTAGCAATTCAATTTCATTATCGTGTCACGACGTACAAATACGCGACGCGTTGAAATTGAAATCTAATCAAAGTATTTTATCACATTTGAATACGCCATCGCCACCGACCCGGCGGGGTTCAGCGAATGCAGTGTCTCGATGCGCTCCTGGTGGTCCGAATAGAATTTGCAAGCTAGCTCCTGCGTGGGAATATTTTGATTAGTGATCGGTACCTAATCTTGTTTCATTTTCATGTCAGCATATGTAGTCAGTTGATTTAAGGAATAGGTACAAGTCATTTCAAGGGAGTTAGTGAAAGATGATGGTGAAAATCATTAAATTGTATTATGAATAAGTATATTGATTTTAGCTAAAATTGGCTTTTCCTAATCCTTACAATGTCATGGCAAAGACACAACGAAGGCCGCAAAAATATCTGACACGATCTTATTTGTAGAGCCATTAGAGCGTGTGACATATTTTTGCGGCCTTCGAAGAGTAACATGTACACTAATTAAGTATTTAGTATATAGTAGTGTTTTGAGGCATGCAGAATGCAATTAATCAATGATTACTACAATGTGTTTACCTACCTTTATAAATGTTCATATTCTAGGACTTAACGACTGGCTGGAGGTATAAACCATATAGGGCAAAAATTATGTATTCAACTAGTGCTCTGCCCTTGCAGGCTGCAAGTATCAGAACGACAAGTCGACGTAGATGGCGTTAATTTACGACATTCATGATCGACTGCATAGGGACAATCATAACATAATAAACGTATCGACTAAATATTGACTTCACGCGCGTGTTGATGTTGATGCGATTCTTTTGTTCGTATGTTACCTACTCGTACTTACCTAGGTACTTATATATTTGTCGGCGCGGGGCACCTGTAAGCTTAATAGTGGCTGGGGCCCGTGAAGGTGGCCCGCATTCCTGGTCAAATGTTTACATTAACAGCATTAGGCGTGATTGTCACAGAGTACGTCGTTGTTCCTTGAAGCGGGGCGGTTATTGTAAACACTGCCGAACGTAGCCGTGGGTCTGGTATTTGAATGAGATTTGATATTAGTTCTTTGCTCTGAGCTTAGCTTTGAATGCCGAGCGGGCATTAAGATTTGGGCCATGGTTGAGTTGGGACGCGTGCTGTCCCGTAAGCCCGTAACCGTGCCGTGCGATTTCGTGTGCGCTTTAATTAAGTACCTACTTGTACCACTTGACCCACGGATTCGTTTCCGTTTCTTGATAACTTGGTGGTGTAAGCTTTGATTAACTTGGTGTGATTTCTTTGTGAATTGGAACTTAATTTACTGTCATTGTGATTTAGTGACATTCGGTACCTATACTATACGTAGTCACACTAATTACTAGTGTCAGTGAGTTTATTGCATTAGCATTGTATTGGACTTGTGTGCGAGATATGCCCACTGTTTCCGCCCACCATGGAGCCGATGCCTGGTCCCCTGATGCCTTCATAGAGCTACCGGCTCCGACATATATATTAATATAAAATCAATAAGTAGGTAAACGCAAATAATCTGAACTGGACTCAGTTCACATATGTAATTATTATTTTTACGTTAACTCAAATGACAACCCGAAGCTGCCTAAATAGCGCTTTCTCGATTGCTTTTCTTATCAAAAGATGGGTTTACACCGCAGCCGGTTTTTTCGAAGAATCGTGAAATTTTCCATTAGACCCCGGGAAATTAGTTGGGCGACATCAAATTTAATGATAGCAGATAGTTCATCTTATTAGGTTAGTGGTGGTGATTCAAGTGTGCGCTGTTTTTTTTATTAGTATTCAAACCCGGTGAACCCCATCACCCACTCGGAGCACACGGGCCGCGAGATCATCGACGGCCTGGGCCCCATAGACATGGCGGTGATGGGCGCCGGCACGGGCGGCACCGTCACGGGCGTGGCGCACCTGCTCAAGCGCGCCTGTCCCAACTGCGTCGTCGTGGCCGTCGATCCCAGGGGCTCCATCATGTGGGGGGACGAGCTCGTGCCCTTCTTTGTAAGTATACCGGTTAAAAGATGGGTGTTTTTGTATAATATATATGGCTCCCCCTTAAATTTTTAGACTAAATGAGCCATAATAGCGAGACCGTGGATGCACTTTAGTGTACCGAATTTTCTAAACTAAATAACGTTTATCCTGAGTACCTGAGTATGAGGCTTCATAATATTCTTGCAATGATTTATAAGTTTCTTAAACACAGCATTAAGAGTAAATTCGAGGTCAGTAGTCAGTGAAAAATATTATTAATTATTATATGATAACTGATAAGAACTGTCCGTATACCTTCGTATGCACTGATTCTGATCTGGTAATTTCTTGTTATATTTTTTTAATCAGTAATACGTAATTGTCACGAGTCTATGACGAGCGATCAACACCTTAATTTTAAATAAATATTAATAATGCTAATCTGATTGCCGTGTAATATTACGTAAATATTACGCTACCTACATACAAAAAAACTGCATTTATAAATTTATATTCGATATTTTTATTGATTACAGGTAGAAGGCATTGGGGGAGATTTCCTTCCCGATGTTCTGGATAAACGTAATGTTGACCGCGTGGAAGCCCCGACCGACTACGAGGCCTTCAACATGGCGAGGGAAGTTATTCGAAAAGAGGGCCTGCTATGCGGTAAGCTTAATAATACTTACCTATATGAATATTATTGTTTTATTTTTTGATATCAAATTCACATTTAGGAAATGAAAAGCGGAATATCTCTTCTATTCTCTAAAGATAAGATATCACAAGAATCACAACCTAATTTTGGTTTTAAACGACGGCGGCCCTCTATGACGGCGCATATTCAATCTTGCCTCGACTTATTTCAGACTGGATACCTAAAGGAGGTGATGATTACGCTTAAATACTTCTTTCTAGTCTGAATCCGTGGAAAACATATTCAAGAGCATAAAGCATAACTTATCAAATAAGTTATCCCAAATTAACATTATGCCATAAAGGGTATGCGAATCGACGATGATTCGAAGTATTCTACACAACATAAATGATTTTCAGGTGGCAGCAGTGGAGCAACCATGTTCGCGGCGCTGAAGGCCGCGAAAGAGCTGAAGTTGGGAGCGGGCAAGAAGGTGGTGGTCGTGCTGGCAGACGGCATCCGCAACTACATGACTAAGTTCGTCAGCGACCAGTGGATGGAGGCGCAACTGTTTAAAGAGCCGCCGATACATGACAAGATCGAGTAAGAATACCTAATATGTACGAGAATAAATCCTCCTTTAGCCATCATTCTAATTATAAGTAAGTAGGTAGTCATTTGCAGATCTGACTCCTAGCCTCTAGCGTTTGTGATCGACGAGGAATATTTTAAATAATAGGTACAAAAAGGTTTCTAACGCTTTATTGAAATTGAATGTAACCATAGAGAAAAAAATACATAGATTGCTCACTCCATACATCAGTTTTAGTAGCAAAGACTATTAGCATCTAGCATCGAGTAGCGGAACTATCAGTACTGCTACATCTATTGTCAAGTAGCAGTACTGATAGTTCCGCTACTCGATGCTAGATGTAGACACTGAAATTAATAGTCTAACTGATGTATGGAGTGAGCAGTCTTGTCTTACTATATTTCTCTATGATGTAACACACATAGGTACTTATAGAACCAAATATTAAAATGGCCCGTTTTCTTTATTCTTGAATGTAGAAATTTTCAATCGAACATTTGTGCCTTTGATAGCGACAGGACAGGTACTTCTGCAAACTATTTTATGATTTCAGATGGTGGAATCATCCTCTTCATAACTTAGACGTCGACACGTCTGTTCCACACCTCAAGCTCAGTGCATCGGTTAGATATGTTATAGCTGCAATGGGCTCCGTGCACAGTGTTGCGATCATTCTTGAAGAAAATGGGTGCGAATTCATTTTGATTTTTATTTACTTACAATTTCTTATGCAATAACAATGCCGGTGTGATTGGGTGTGTACTAAACAAATAACCCTACCCTACCCTATTACCGTTTGTATTATTTGTAGCTACATAAAATGTCGGAAAGCAAATTCAAAGCTTGCTTATGATGCAATCCATTTAACGCTTAGATGAGAGGGAAGGGGAAATTACATTCTTTTACAACTGTATTTCAAAAAACACATTTTAATCACTCTAAAAACTTTAGTAACTCACAAATCTATATGTTCCAGACTTTATAAGGGAGCTACTTCCAAAAACCAATTGCGCTACTCAGCCACAAACCCCAAGAAGGAAGGGAATCTAAACCTGCAGGAGCCCATCGGCAAGCACTTGATACAAAACTGCTTGAAGGTGGCAGAGAACAAGGGTCATCCGACCGTTGGCCTTGTCTCCCGAATTTTGGACATCACTCCGTTTGTCGTGGTAGTTGAGAAGATACCTAACCCTGATAGTCAAATTAAAGGTAGCAAACACTTTATGGTATTTCTTCATAATTTATTAAATCAGTTTTCCATTTGTAGTAAAGGTGGAAAGGGATGAATGCTGTCATATGTGTTTTAGAAGTGACTATTGTAAGTAGTAGGTATTTCTACAGTGACGACGTTGACGCGGAAAAAATATTTTCACCACACCAGCTCGGAAAGGCCTACTTTGCACTTCAAAAACTTCAAAAAATTTTGTGTTTCACTCAGGGGCAATTTTTGTTTAACCCTCGTGCTTTGAAACCCTCGCAACGCTCAAGATTCCTTTTTTCGAACCACTCGCTACGCTCGTGGTTCAATTTTGGAATCTTTCGCTTGCTCGGGTATCAATATTAGCACGAGCGGTTAAACAACAACTTTGCCCCCTTGTAAAACAAATAACTATAGTGGGCCAGGGTGGGCCAGTTAGTGCTAATTATAATTTGGCTCTTCTTTTATTCATGTTGGTAAAACAGGCAGATGGTAATCGAATTTTAGGGACTCTTTGCCACGAATACCCCCACCACTAAAATACTAAAACTAATAGATAAAGTTTGCGGTAAATAGCCTGAATAGGTGTCCTATAGCACTACTTAACATTGATTTATTATTTTCTTTCAGATATCTACAAGCCAAAAGGAATAATTACTTCGGAAATGGTCTGGACATATATATTAAAGCACCAGGATCATCAGTAACTGACGGTCGAAGCGAATTTTATTTTACGATTTATTCGGTGAAATACACTTTCTCATTTTTTTGTATTAATTACTTTACTAATATTGAAATTAAAAATATACTGATTGACGTTACGTGTTTTACTTATACATTGGTTATGACTAGTGAGAGCGTTCGTGGGAAATTTCAGGTAGAATCTAGATGGCTGTGAGAGGTGATTTTCACTTTCGACAGCTCGTAAATCAACTCCATCAATACTGTCTAAAAATTGGTCAAAAACAATATTTTAAAATGATTTTTTTAACTACACAAATCTAAAAATGAGTGGTAGGTACCAATTATAGTGGTGGATCTGGCCGTGTAGCCAACGTGCCAATCGCTAACGCTCCGTAGCGATCGAAACGCAACTGTCACTGTCGCACTAATATGGAAGAGTGATAGAGAGACACAAAGCGATTCGATGGCGAAGCGATAGCGATTGTCACCTTGGCTAGGCCGGCTGATCCGTTTATAAACGAGTTTGATTTCATTATAGAGTTTTTCGCTTGCACAGCTCTCAAAATCAGCACTCACAGCTAAAACTAACTTTAAGTACTCTTGCACAACGATAGTTTGCTAATATGTAGTGATGATAGAAGAGCAAAGCTTAACGTAGATAAGGAGTGCAGCAAACGTTTATATTAACATAGTAGCCCCTATATTTGTCAAAACTACAATAGAGTACGTTCGTAGCTCCTATTTGGTTAACATATGGCTAGATTTTTATTGACAGTCCGCTTTAATCGCGCTTTGTTTAAAAAAAGTTATATCTTATTAAACTGATACATCGCATTCCCTGAGCAAGGCACATTAAAAACATTGATTGATCTCTATACAATAGAATTAACAGTCATGTCCGGGTTAATATTTCCGTGAAAGTGAATTAATTTCCATTATGAAGTATTAATTTTCTTGCAGTTTGTCAGTACGGTTTAGTAATTGATAGACAGTGAAGACTGGAGAGTCGCCCAAATGTACAGCGCAAAGGCAAAACATATCTCCTATGGGAACTGGAAACCAGCGTAAGATACCTATGTATCTTTAATTAAAATTAAGTGTACCTATAGGTTTAACTTAATTAAAATATGTTACAGAGGTCGCGATGCCAAAGTTTATGATAATATACTACAAGTTGTCGGTAATACTCCTTTAGTTAAGCTTAATCGGATACCAAAGGACTATGGACTTGAGTGTGAATTCTGTAAGTACCTAGAGTCAGTAGAGTCTAATACAGTTTAGTACAAAACATAAATAACTACCTACTTAAAAATTACATCTCAAAGATCACGAAAGGATGCTCTCAGTATAATTAACGCTGATGTGATTGAAAATATTGAAATCAGTTCTTAACGTAACGGACGGGACCCTCCATTAGTTAGTATGAAGAGTTTCGGATTCGGAGTATTAGGTTCAGTAAAAACACCCACTCACTTTCTCCCTTCACTCACTCCTTTTCACTTTGACCCTTATTTTTAACATTCCTATTAGGTAGAGCCGCAGAATTTTTGCGAGCTCATTTAAAAAAAGACTGTTTTTCCGGGGACAGACGCAAAGTGCGAGTTTCTGAATCCCGGGGGCTCAATTAAGGATCGGATAGCGAGCACATTGGTGCACGACGCGGAGAAATCCGGAAGAGCTCATGATAGTACACGCTTCGTCGAACCTACTTCAGGAAATACCGGCATCGGGCTCGCTCTGACCGCGGCAGTCAAAGGTCAGTGTCACAATACTCCACAAAATGAAATCCTCTCTAATAAGTATTACGGTATTACAAATGCAAACAAAACATGGCTTTTACAAAGCAAAACTGGAACCTCAGTTTCCAGGATCCGTCCAATAATATGGCTCATCCGGTGCACCGCGTGAGCACTGCACGTGCGCTGTACGTCGTAAGTATTACCAATAGTTTGCGAGCCTTGGTATATTATTATCTAAGGCTCATTTGCAGCGCGTTAGCCAGATATTATTAGACGCACCTAAAGATCATTAACCAATTACCGTGCCATCATCATCCCGGCACGAATAACATAATATATAAAACCCGATCACCCCTTTTAGTCGTTTTTTACTGCATGAAGAATCCGATGCCTATTTTGAATATTTAAGTTAAGTGTTAAATTTTTGACTCTAACACTACATCGTTGCCATTGTAAGCAGGTTATAAGGCGACCATTGTTACACCGGACAAGAACGCAGGCGAAAAACTAAGTACCTTGAAACTGCTGGAGGCGGATATCGTGCAAGCCCCTACCTCTGCCAACCTGGGGGATCCCGACCACTTTTTAACAGTTGCTCAGGAAATACTTAAACAAGACCCTAACAGCATCTGTTTAGATCAGGTAGGTAGGTGCCGAACAAATGTTTGATCATATGCAACACATTAAACCGCGGCTCTTTCAGTAGGTAGGTTTGTTGCCCTTCTTTAAAAAGAAATAGACAGTAGCTAAATCCATATGGAGTTAGTACATGAATCTTTTTGGTATTTCTCTAAACAGTGATTTTACTGCAGTGGCCTCTTCTTGAAATTATGGGCCTTGGAACTTTGGAGGACGCTGCATGAACTTGGTAGCACAGCCCTTGGTGAAGAATAATAACGTAATTTGATTCTTGGCAGATTACATATGGGAATTGGAGTCATTAAAAAAACTGACTAGGTCTAGGTCGATAACCATTAATGACCTTTAGTCACTTTTCTTGCACTCTGCGCGTGGGTCTAAGTCTAAGCAACGTCTAAAAGATAACCTTATGCTTGTGTTCGAGCTCAAGCAGTAGGTATTTATATTTAATTCCTAATTCCAATACTAAATCTCTCTCTCTCTCTCTAAGGCCCACTTGCACCATTCCACTAACCCGGGTTTAACCGGTTAAACCTGGAGTTATCATGGTTACCAGTACAATTTGATACTGGGCTAACGGTTTAACGGCATAACTCCGGGTTAGTGGAATGGTGCAAGTGGGCCTAAGTGTCTCTATCCTTTACATTACCAGAAAGTGTCCATGTTCCACCGTGTAGTTTTCAAACCCTGCGAACCCCATGACGCACGAACATCACACGGGCAGCGAGATCGTGGCGGCGCTGGGCCACGTGGACATGGCGGTGATGGGCGCCGGCACGGGCGGCACCGTCACGGGCATCGCGCGCGCGCTCAAGAAAGCTTGCCCGGGCTGCGTCATCGTGGCCGTGGAAGCAGTAGGCTCCATTATATGGGGAAGTGAACTTGCACCGTTTTATGTGAGTTTTGGCGATGGTTTTTGAAGATCCTATTAAATACTCGTACTAAATATCCCAAAAGTCCGAGTACGGGTTGTCGGGTCGGGCCTTGTTAAGAGATTGACGAACTTGGTTACGGCGATATGCCTTATATAGTTAATAATTATCTAATATTGATTTATAATTATAATCACTCTGCCTACACTATACTACACAGGTAGAAGGCATTGGAGACGATTTTGTACCCGCTGTTTTGGAAAAAGATGTAATTGATAAGGTTGTACACACGAACGACTACGACTCCTTTAACATGGCTCGGGAAATTATACGAAAGGAGGGACTACTTTGCGGTAAGTTAACTAAGCGTATTAATTATAGTTATTTACTTGTACATAGGGCGGCAGAAACAAGTGTATTAGAGTCAGACCAAGAAAAGTCTGCAGCGGATTTGATAGCCCACGCAGTGCAAGTGTTATTTACACGTCATAATTTCATAGAAGTTTAACGTTTAAAATAACACTGGCACTGTGAGGGCTGTCAAATCCGCTGCAGACTTTTCTTGGTCTGACTCTAGTAACAACGGTGAAAAGTTTGCATTGAACATTTGACGTTTCTTTATTAATGCATTGCTATTATGACGTCACAAGAATGGGGGCTGGCTTTTTGGCGCGGACATTTATTGTTTAGGTATATTTAAAAACAAATATTCAAGAAATAAAAATACCAGTTGGCTATCGAAGCTATACGAACGCTTAATTGTTAATAAATGTGGAGCGTGAAGCGCTATACTTATTACGTACCCGCATGGAGTTTTAAAGCAAACTGTGCTTACCAGGTGGTAGCAGTGGAGCCGCCATGTTCGCCGCGCTGCAGGCCGCCAATGAGTTGAAATTGGGCGCAGGGAAGAAAGTGGTAGTTGTGTTACCAGACGGCATCCGCAACTACATGACCAAGTTCGTCGCCGACCAGTGGATGGAGGCGCACCTGTTCAAAGAGCCTCCTTTACATCCCAACATTGAGTAATATTAGATCATCGGAAAGTTAACCCTAACTTAGTTAGACTTAAATTTCGGTCTTCGAAATATATATGTACCTATTGGGTCGTGCACTCGTACTACTTTACAAATAACCTTATTAATTCTATTTTATTCTATTATTATTATTCATTTGTTTAATTCTTTCAGCGCTGGAATCACTAATACATCAGCGCTAAAACATCCGTCGGACAGTCTTTAATTCCAGAATATTTCCAGATGGTGGAACCATCCCCTTGATAACCTGCCTGTGGATAGGTCGGTGCCACGCGTGAAGCGCGACGCAACGTGTAGAGACGCCCTCACTGCCATGGGTAGTTTGCATACTGTTGCGATAGTTGTTGACGAGAATGGGTAAGAATGTTTTTAGAGTTGAGGGCCCTCCCTCAACTCTACAAGAAAGCTTGCCCAGAAGCCAAGATACAACCCCCTGGTTGTATCTTGGCTTTATCTTATAAATTGTAAGCTGCTAAATACGAGTATGGCCGACATTTGATATTTTTTCTCTGATATTCTTATAATAGAGTCTGTTCGGAAAGAGAAGAGTCGTGGAATGTATTGGGCTCCCATACGTTCCACGACTCTTGTCTTTCCGCACAGACTCTAACATTAAAAGTTTAATTAAATCAAAAATGAAATGGTCGACAAGAGGATGAAGGGTAACCCTTATATAGCGTTTTTAAGGCTTTTCAATAGACTGCAGATAGTTGACATTTCCGGCGATATTGTACTTTTAGTTACCAATACCAACATTACAAAAATTTAGTGGATAGTGTAACCTCCCACTATCTAAACTTACTTACTTACCATAATATAAACACCCCTTTAGATTTACCCTTAGAATATGGCCATGTGATTTAGTCGTGATCGTCTAGTCTAGCGTTAGGACCCCTCGAAGTGAACCGCGGTACCCTAAGTTCTTTAATGAGTATCAGCGAAATTTCGGACTCTGACTTTATTTACAATTACCTGGACTTTAGGAAATAGTAGTTTATGCAACAGTGATATAATAAGGGTTCTTAAAATTCAAGGGTCGAAGTTACAAAACGAGACGTAGTCGAGTTTTGTAAAAAAAGACCCGAGAATTTTAAGAACCAATTATGAGCTGTTGCATACATTACTTTTTCTATGACAGCTGCAGCAAAAAAAAAAAAAAAAAGAGTTATTATTTAAAAAAAATTGAGTTATTATTTAAAAAAAAAAGAGTTATTATTGTAAATGAAAACATACCTCTTTCAATCAAGATGATCGGAACTTGTATCTTTAAAAAAAATAAAGCAGTTGTATTATACTCATAAGATGACTGCTAGCAGTCATCTTATGAGCCTATAGACAAATCATTCAAATGACATTGCTTTAGATATCACTGTCAGTCATTTAATTGACACATTTAAGTGCTGGAGTAGAAAAAATACATTATGATATTGGAAGCACGCTTATTATGATGTTAATGAATAACTTGATAAATTACAGAAATAGTACCAAAAGTTACCAGAATTTATTAGTGTAATGTAAATGCAGTTATATTTTACTTCAAATGATATTATTTAGATAAATGCAGCATACATGATAATACGAATATAAAAGAAATATGTTTGGTAAAATGAGTTTAAAAATGGGGTTGGTAGAAGCCTGCTACAATCTATTAAGCCTCCGGGATAACATATGAGTAGCACTCCTGGGGTAAGCCCATTTACACCCTAGCATTTCAAGTTAATATTATTAACTACCAGCTTCTATTCGAAATATGCTATCCATACGCTCGATGCAGGACTGGGGGCTCCTAGTCCAATCAGCAAGGTCAATTGGAACTCCTACCCTACATTTTTAGCCAGACGGGCTATGACCAACACTTCGGAACCTATGCGTACCTAGATGGCTATGGAAAGAAGTATTATTATTTATTTATTTATTTGTTATTATTAATACATGAATACTTATAATCTAATACAGTTCCCTGCAAAACTGTTTGCACAGTTTGACTGCAGGCGCGAGTCTCTGTTATAAGTACTTACATAATCAACGTAATTAACATATTAAAAATTAAAACTAACATCGTAGCTATAACTAACTTCACTTGAGTGACATTTGCAGGCACAGGCATACAATTGTCACCCAAGTGTTTTCAGTAAGTGCAGCATTAGTGCTTTTTTAAATTTAATTTTATTGGGCTCGAGCCTGATATTTTCAGGCAGACTATTTAAAAAATACGGCAACCTTTTTCTTAATGTTCTGTCTCCATAATAGTTAGTAACGCGGGGTATTTCATATTTTTGCACAGCCACTGATCTTGTATTATGTTTATGTTCTAATCGTGTCGAGATATGCACCCTATTGCCATGGTTGTTAACTGCTAAGAGATATTTGTGTTTTAAACTGACCGGGAGTATTTTACAAATTTTAAATAGTTTATTATAATTACCTTTACAGCTGTTTCTAGTTTTATTATTGACAAGTAACTTTAAGAATCTAATTTGTAGCGCTTCTACTTTATCCATGTACGATTTAAAAGTGTCAATGCTAATCCCATTTCCATTCCCCAGAACTAAAATATAAACTGTATTTCTATTTTTTAGAAGTATGAACGAAGTACTAAGTTTATTTGTTAAACTATACTTTATTTTATGAGACTGAAATATCAAGATGAGCATTATTTCACTCAAATTATCCTTTGGATTACTCTTGCCTGCCAAAGGTTCCCTAAAACAGCTAGACGTCGATTTTCTATCTCCGAATAGACTGTGTTCCTAATCCCAGCTTGATATTTAAGATTTTATTGTGTAAATACCTTAGAAACATGATTGTAATACTCAGTACCTCGTCTTTACACCAGAAAACCAGAATTTCATAAATAAAAATAGAGATAAGATACATTTATTATTTTCCCCAAATAAATTAAAATATTGGAAGATTTAAGCAATTGAAACCCTATACCTATTTACGCACAATTTTAGTATAGCGAGACCGTAGTTGAAATCCCTTAAAAAGAAAAATACATCAGTTTTACAGACCAAGACTAAAACGAACCCTAAATTCCGAATAATTGGTGTGTGAATTTACCCTAAACCTACCCTTGTCCCTACTCTAGTATAACCAAAGCACAGTTCGTACTTACCATCGACCTGGTACTTTGGAATATACGCAAGTGTATCTCTACTAAGAAGCTGTAAGAGTTCGGCGAGCGATTCCGAGAATGCAACCTAACAGCTCGTGGGCTTGTCTCCCCCCATGGCGGGTTGCACAGAGGCAGGGTGGCAACATGGGTAAGACAGGTCCCTATTATGTATATAAGTGGTATAAATAAATATATTTAATATACGAAGCCTCCAAATACTGTAGATTTCAAATGGGCCCAGATTACTCCGGATGGTGCGCATGTGACACCCCCACTATTCATCTAACAGCTGGACATTGGAGAGCTAAGGAGGGAGACGTTTTTCACCTTCTATGTTGGTAAAGAGAAGGTGCCAAGATAACCCTCATCTTGGAACAAAAAGACTCCTAGACAGCTCACATTTAACACCGCAAGGGGTGAGCGGTCCAGCCGGACAAACAGTCAGTCCAAACAATGATCTGGTTTTAAACTATATAGCAAAAGACCCCATAGTAAAACACTAAAATAACTAGGTTCTATTTTACGAACCAAACTCCACACAAAATTAAACTAACTAAACACAGAAGTGAAATTCCCTTAGACACCATTATCTAAGTTCAGTTTTATGACGATATTGTCCCCATAAAACCAAACACAGACACGCTTTCCAAGCCCCTGTTATGCAACGATATTGTCCCTGCATAACGTGACGGCACTTAGAAAACACAGTGTAGAAAACTTCACTATAACTACACACAGTAGCAAAGAATCCCCGCAATAGCCTGAGCTCAGTTTTACGACGATATTGTCCCCGTAAAACCAAACACAGACACGCTTTCCAAGTCCCTGTTATGCAACGATATTGTCCCTGCATAACGTGACGGTACTTAGAAAAACACTGCGTAGGAAACTTCACTATATTTAAATCCCGTACACGGTAACAAAGAATCTCCACAAAAGTCTAAGATCAGCTTTACGACGATATTGTCCCCGTAAAACCAAACACAAACACCATTTCCACGCTTAAATTCACCAGGATAATTCCAAGCGAAAACAAACATAGCAACAGTAGTAGAGGATCTTTGCTCACCGAATATTTAAACGCCCGAGAACCAGAGTCACTGCTAGCCGATGGTTGAAGAATGAATGAATCGCTCGCGGCGCGCACCTGCCTTTTATACCCCTTACTGGCGACCTATTGGCGACACAATCGGCGACGTATTGGCGACGCAACGGCGACGTATTGGCGACCTGTTGGCGACAAGCGACGTAACGGCGACCTATTGGAGACATGCGACGTAACGGCGACCTATTGGCGACATGCGACGTATTGGCGACCTATTGACGACAGGCGGCATATTGGCGACCTATTAGCGACAGGCGACTCAACGGCGACCTATTGGCGACAGGCGACGTACTGGCGACATATTAGGGACCTATGGCTAGGGTCATAACAGTGACGTATTGGCGACATATTGGCGACATATCGGCGACATATCGGCGACATATCGGCGACATATCGGCGACATACCGGCGACATAACGGCGACATAACGGCGACATATCGG
This sequence comes from Cydia amplana, assembly GCF_948474715.1. Lineage (NCBI taxonomy): Eukaryota > Metazoa > Arthropoda > Insecta > Lepidoptera > Tortricidae > Cydia > Cydia amplana. The sequence goes on from NC_086085.1 coordinate 9,676,180, forward strand.
CGACATAACGGCGACATGTGACTTACTGGTGATCTTATGACACACTGGCGACCTATTGGCGACAGGCGACGTATTGGCGACCTATTGGCGACAGGCGACATATTGGCGACAGGCGACATATTGGCGACAGGCGACATATTGGCGACAGGCGACGTAACGGCGACATATTAGCGACAGGCGACGTATTGGCGACATATTGGCGACAGGCGACGTATTGGCGACATATTGGCGACAGGCGACGTAACGGCGACAGGCGACGTAACGGCGACAGGCGACGTAACGGCGACAGGCGACGTAACGGCGACATATTGGCGACAGGCGGCGTAACGGTGACATATTGGCGACAGGCAACGTAACGGCGACATATTGGCGACAGGCGACATATTGGCGACCTATTGGCGTCAGGCGACGTAATGGCGACATATTGGCGACAGGCGACATATTGGCGACCTATTGGCGACAGGCGACATATCGGCGACATATTGGCGACATATTGGCGACATAACGGCGACATATTGGCGACATATTGGCGACATATTGGCGACATAACGGCGACATATTGGCGACATATTGGCGACATAACGGCGACATAACGGCGACATATTGGCGACATAACGGCGACATAACGTACTGGCGATAAACATTAACCCAAAATACCAGGATACTATAACTGAGGAAGAGGTCATTTGCCTCGTGGCATGTGACGACAATCGACTCAAGTAGAAAGATCATAAGTCATATTCTGTTTTTTAAGCCATATGACTGAATACACACACTAATACTGATAGGTTCACATTCGTAAAGTTCGATGTTACCAAGATCTATCCCTTTCACGCTTGCGTCTTAGAGAAAGATGAAGATATTGTGAATGATATCTACGCACACATAGATAGCAGACAGCAGTAATACTAGTAGTCCGTTTGAGTAGACTGAATAATAATAAAAATGTGTTATTTTACTTTGAGATGGTTATTTTACGCAATTTATTAATTTAAATAGCGAAAATGTTATAGTGGGTTATATATTAAATGAAACCACAAGTGGTAAAATATGGAAATGTGTGCTTCAAGTTGTAATTGTTACATTATTCATTGGAATCGTGTATGAAATAAGCAACTGATAGGAATTTTGGTATTCAAGGTATTTCTTTCTAGTTTGTGTGTTTTGTAATGAACAAATTAGGTTAATACTAGGCAATAGGCATACGACCAGTCACAATAGGGCATCTTGAACAACAGTACTACACCACCTTGCGTAGCTAGGTATGTCAGCCAGAATCCAAAATTTAAAAAGTACAAATCGTTTTTCTATTAAGCGCCTACAACATTTGCTATGTAATTATTATCAGAAAAAGAAAGACTAAAATAAACGGGCTATTAAGGCGCTGATTTCCTGTTCCGGTGGTACCTAATATGACCAAGAAATTACCTTTTTCAGGTTTTTCGAAGGAGCAACATCTAAAAACCAACTGCGACACGCGGCTACCAACCCCAAAAAAGAAGAGAAATTAAATTTAAACGAACCGGTGAAAAAGCACATCATACACAACTGCTTGACAGTGGTGGAAAACAAGGGATGTCCTATCGTCGGACTTGTGTCTCGAATTTTGGACATTACTCCGTTCGTCGTTATAGTTGAAAAGATACCGAACCCTGAAAGTAAAATCATAGGTAGGAAAGCAATGTTAATCAATAGGTAATCACTCTCTCTTATGTAAGTATAAGTTTTTCCTAATTACAGCAAAGTCTAGGGGAAAATTGAAAACTTTTAGTACCTGCTTATTTTTTCAAATTTGGTTATTTGTTTTTTTTTTTCGTTCTCGTACACGTACGTTTGTTCAAATTGTTCATATTTTTAACTCTTCTTCCATTTATTACATTCAATGGTAATTAAGGTAAGTACCTACATGACCTACCTACAGTTGTGGTACGTAAATTCAATTAACAACCGTATAATGGAATGACATCGTTTTCCCAATAGGTCTGTGCTGTGGTTCTATATATTATACTACTCTTTGGTTTTCCCCTTGAACTCTGGCACTCTTAAAGCAAGGCCCATCCATACGGGACAATTTGTCGCCCAATCTAATTAAATTGTCAAATTAATCAGGTGGTGTGAACGCAAAAATGGCTCGCCGATTCCACAAGAAATTGTGTTCGTGTGAACGCTAGATGAGATTGAAGTCATTGGCTAAATAACAATAAGTGTTCTTTTCTTTCAGAAATATTCAAACCAAAAGGAGTAATCACATCTGAAACAGTGTGGCAATATATTAGACAACATTTGGAATGACCTTCCGACGACGCACAGCTTACCCGCAAACCGCTTAATTAGACATATTTATATACACTTACACTTACTTATATGTATATACATAAGCTTATAGTAAAATAAGCATAATTAATATATAGTTTGTCAAAGGACTGTCTCATTTCGAACATAGAGTCATAGACAGAGAAAATCATACTACCTTTGTCTTCTAGTACCTACTACAAACCTACTAGCACCCAAAAGAAAAGGTTAACTACGTACTTAAACGAATAACGCAAATAAAATAAATCTATGGTTACGTATAGTTTTTCTCATAGATATAATATTTGTAAAGATGGACCCTAAGCGAGCTGTCACTGTTGCCACTTTGTTTTTATGTACGATTAAAAATATGTAACCACCTTGCTGTGGTCATGTCGATAAAGTAATATCGATAAACTATCGTCATTTCTTGCAATTTGAATTTTACTTGAAAAGTTTACCGATACCGAAAATGAACAAAAAACGCTTTTACTCTTTATCGTGGTTATCAGATCACGATTTTATCGTCACGCTACAGCAGGCAAGAGGCAACGAAGGGAAAGTTCAGATTTTTAATTACAATACATATAGTCCGTCAACCAAATCTTGTCAGTAGCAATGTAAAGCAAACTAAAGTAGGGCAACACTCAAAGAGCAGTATTGCGCTAAGAAAAGCAGCAATGTACATCGAACCATAAGATTTTTTTTCCGCTGAGCGCGCCCTGCGTACGTCAATTCAAATTGTCACTCGCGGTTTATTGAAAAAAATTGAAACATGGACGGACAATTTAAAAGCGATGTTAAAACAATGTTAATCAAAATGATGAACAAATTTGAAGATATCAAAAACAACTCCCTATACTAAAATAAAATCATATCAAAATGCAGATAATTAGATAGTGCATATATTTGTTATTTACAATATAATATGCCACTTGTTAATGTAAATTAGTGTACTGTTCTGAATGAATATGACATACCTGTGTAATTTTTTTGATTGGTATATATTGTACAATATACATATTAAAAATAAAACAACTGATATTTGGGTGTTTATTTAATTTAAAGGTAAATAAGATAAGGGGCACTTTTCGACTTGGTTGCGTTGTACACGTATATAAACCGCCATAGGTAAGTATTGTCTGAAGAGATACTTTCTACTACGAACGCCTTATATTGGGCAAGATTTAATCCTGCAACAAACATGTATGGATTAGGTAGATATTGCGAAAGAACGGCGATATAATCAAGGCTCTTAATACTGTTTAAAAGGTTTACCTTTGTAAATAGTCACAACTGATTGCTGAAAATATTAGACATGTGGGCCTATGGACGGTTTCCAGGACACAATTTATGGTCTTGTTGGATAGATTTAGGCATACGTTTTCATTTTATTTATGCCTTTTAACCCTAAAACAAAAAAACTGAACATAATCTTAAAAGTTCGAAAGAGTTCTTCCAGTACTTGTCATAACCTCCATTTTTAGTAATGTTTACCATCAACGAGCATGATTGTACATTGTAGGCCCCTTAGCTTTGCTTATTCTTATTTAATGTATTGGTATTTAATGGTGATAGCAGAAATATCTCTTGAAACAGAAACGATTCAGAATGAAAACCAAATGAAAACAAATAAGGTGACGGCTGTCATTGACGATCCACATTCCACAGATAAAACACTGATAACACGCGTTTTGGAATTATTTGAACACAGTGTTGCTAACCCGCGATTTTTCAAATTTGCCGCCTTTTACTACTGACAAGATTTGGTTGACGGACTTTAAATACGTACTAAAATATGTGTTCCGCAATAATTGAATCATTTTATTATATTATAATATATTCATAATCCATTAGCATATCAATTTTGTTTATTATTAACGAAGAAATTGAAGCTTTAATTAATCGCTTTACCGTTCCGCTGTGTAGCGTTTATCGATATATAACATGATTAAAATCGACTTTTCACGTCCCTAAAAATGCACACATTGACGTTTTTACGCACACATACAAAGCTTTGTAACCACCAAAACGGCAACAACTGGATTTGAAGTTCGTCTTGTCAACAGTATAGTTGTCCTTTTTTGACTAGTGGCATTTTCACAAGAGGGAGGAGAGAGAAGTGATACTAGTTCCTGCGCCGTCAAAGAGAACAGACACGTTGGGGCCTTGGTTTTTGTAGATGGTCAAGCAGATCTTGTCAGTAGCAAAAGGCGGCAAATTTTAGAAATGTAGGCGCGAAGGGATATCGTCCCATAGAAAATTTGAATTTCGCTCCTTTTTCTACTGACAAGATTTGCTTGACCATCTAGTTGTTCTTATTTACTGACAAATTGGTTTGACTAACTATAGATGGTCAAGGAAATCTTGTCAGTAGAAAAAGGCGGCAAATTTGAAAAATGTAGGCGCGAAGGGATATCGTCCCGTAGAAAATTTGAATTTCGCGCCTTTTTCTACTGACAAGATTTGCTTGACCATCTATATATGTAAATGTTTCTTTTATTCATATTTCCTTGTCTTCCCCTACCTATTTGTAAACCCAAAATTTTTTTGTTAGTGCTTAGCTTGGAGGATATAATCAAACGGAGACGCCATGTCTGTAATTTTCTGTACAAAACAGTCTGCCGATTTTTGCGGGGGAGGGGAACGTCAAATGTATGCGTAACGTAAAAATAGCCATGTCAGATAAACGTCAGTCCATACATTGTGTATGACCGTTGGCCGCCTATTTTCGACAGAGGGGAAAGCCTGTTAATGGCTACTCCGTTTAGTTGTATCCTCCAAGGTGCTTAGTAATAAAGCAGACCTGCTAATGCCGGCTACACACGTAACTATAAATCGTAGCGATTAATCTGTGCAGTCCGATTTGCGCAGTTTTATCTACAGCCCCCTCCACACTCCAGACTATGTGCGCGAATCGCGACGCGAAGCCGCGAACGCGTGTGTGGAGTCCATTTTCGCAGACAGTGGAATCGATTCCACACTCGCGTTCGCGGCTTCGCCCGCGATTCACGCACATAGTCTGGAGGGGGCTTACCGTGTGTATGACAAATCGTTGTCGATTATCGTAACGATTTGTCATACACACGGTAGATAAAACTGCGCATATCGGACTTCACAGATTAATCGCTACGTGTGTAGCCGGACTTAGCATGCCATGCAAGTATGTATATTCTTGGCGAGAGATGTGCTGTCCTAAGGGGTCGTCCGGAAATAATGTGATCATATTAGGCCTATTTTTAAAGTGCATGTTTTTGAGTTTTTGCTAAAAGTCATATATCCCTTCAAGCTTTGGATTCCTCCGAAAACGGTGCCGTCATATTACGGCCGCTATATAGCGTTGACTGACGTCACTAGAACGTTGTCTATGTAAACAAGATGGCGCGGTTTCCTAGACGGCGTTACGTTACGTTGACTGTCAACGTAAAGCTTTGGATTCCTCCGAAAACGGTGCCGTCATATGACGGCCGTCATATAGCGGCCGCAAAAGACGGCCGTCTTTACGGTGGCGACATGTGGAAAGTACCACGGCGTCATAACACACCGTCATCCACCAAGGTCAAAGCGGCAAATTTGAAAAATGTAGGCGCGATGGGATAACGTCCCATAGAAAATTTGAATTTCGCGCCTTTTCCTACTGACAAGATTTGCTTGATCATCTATAATTTACTTGGAGGATGAAATATCATCAGAAGAGGAAAATAATCGTAGTACGGAATCACTTATTCAAATCTCGTGTCATTTATTCCAAAATGGCGTCACCGCTATCTAATAAAACGTTCACGAAACTATCGACAAGGTCATGACGGCCGTCATCTTACGTTACGTTGACAATCAACGTAACGTAACGCCGTCTAGGAAACCGCGCCATCTTGTTTACATAGACAACGTTCTAGTGACGTCAGTCAACGCTATATAGCGGCCGTAATATGACGGCACCGTTTTCGGAGGAATCCAAAGCTTAAAGGTGGCAAATTTGGAAATCTAGGCGGGTAGGTTCGATCACCTAATACAAAATTTGAATTTGAATTCCGCACCTCACAGTATTGGTTTATTTAATTTAAATTAAAATTTAGCTCTCAAGCTTGTGACAAGTGGTAGCTGATGCATAGAGAAAAAAATACATAAATTGCTCACTCCATACATCAGTTTTTTGGTAAGTACCAAAAAAACTATTAGTGTCTACATCTAGCATCGAGTAGCGGAACTATCAGTACTGCTACTTGACAATAGATGTAGCACCGACCGGAAAGTCTTATGTTGTTGAGCATAATATAATAATAGCACTCTTGTCTTACTATATTTCTCTATGGCTGATGGTAGGTACTTACCATTAAAAATGTTGCTAAAATTTAACATTATTTTTAGTCTCAGAGTAGGTACCTACGTACCTACCTAAAATTAATGAATGGTGTAGTGAAGTTGGTTCATGAATCGGTACGAGAGAGGGGGGAATGAGGACAGGGGACCGGGGGGGACCGGACCGGTACTTTGCAATGCAAGGCGAGATTCCATTCGTCCACCGGTTCCACGGTTCCAGTCGAGTCAGAGGCAGAGGGTACGAGAAGTTGTGTTTTTGTGTGGAAGTGTATGTCAAAAAGTGCCGTGTACGGATTATCTCATATAAAAATAAAATTATACAATTTATACACGCAAGTGAAATAAACTGGCACTTATTAATAGGTGCTTAATAAGTTTTAGTTAAACGTATCATTCGTTTTCTCTGAAACGTTTATAATACGGACTTGTGATTTTGCTACGTTTTTTATCGAGATAACAAATAGGTATTTAATACTAATCAAGTGTATATTTTGTTCAGAAAAAATGTCGAACCACGTGGCGTCGCAGAATGGTCAAGCAAATGGCACATCTAATTTTTTTAACCTCAAGGAAATGCCGCACATCGTTAAAGTACTGTAAGTTTTATTTATAGCTGTTGTTTTTATGAACGGGATACACACACATAGTCGTGAATAATTAAATAATTTTGTCTTAATGTTTTTATAGAGACAGAAATCAAAAATTCCACCCCGACATTCTACACGCTATCGGTAACACTCCGCTGGTGAAGTTGACGAGAATACCCAAGTCTGAAGGCATAAAATGTGATATGTGTGAGTATGGCTTCTGATATTTACACTATTTACCTGACACCTCTCTAATCAGGGATTAATTCAAGTTAAGAAATGCTAAATATTAATAATTCATTCCAGAGTTCTAATTTAGAAGCCCTAATAATTATATTATACTTAGTACTTAAATAGCTGGCAGCCAAAAGATACCATAAAAAATAAAAACATGCTTAAAACATTATTTTTTGTGTTTTCCTGTATATGAAAGTACAACTTGGCGAACAGGCAAAGTTTTAGCATTATTATGCATTTGCAACACCTACTGACATATGTAAATTTATTAATTTCCGCTACCCAAAGGTTGTCTGGAAGAGATCGCTTTTTAGCGATAAGACCGCCTGTTGTTTACCTCTGCTTGTATTTCTGTTTTATTTGTATTGTCTTCTTTTACTGAGGTTTGCAATAAAGAGTATTTGTATTGTATTGTATTGTTATATCCAAACAGCAGTACTAAAAACTTATTATCAATTTTTTTATTAAAGAATGCTATTTGTTATAGATGCAAAATGCGAGTTTATGAACCCAGGGGGGTCTGTGAAGGACCGCATCGCTTACAGAATGGTGCTGGATGCAGAGCAAAGAGGAGTGTTGAAGCCCGGCAAATCTGTCATTATTGAGCCCACCTCTGGCAATACTGGCATTGGCCTAGCTTTGGCAGCTGCTGTTAAAGGTGATGTCTAACAGGTCTAATAAACCATGTATAAAACATTTATGGGACAATTATCAAACAAAGTCAGATGGCTATCAACCTCATAGATCTGTGCGGAAAGAGAAGAATAGTGGAATGTATTGGGCCCCATAAATTCCACAACTCTTCTGTTTCTGCACAGACTCTTCTTTGATGTAGCAATGGAAAGAATCTAGCGTAAAGTGCACTATAAGTATCACATGGAGTTTTTTACAGGGCCTGTAAATTAATCATTAAGATGTACATGGACAATATTTCTTAAAGCATAAATGGCTAATTTTATGATGACAATATAAGTCTAATAATGATTTATACAATAGGTATTTCATGTAAACGTTCTTCATTATATTTATAATATTTATCATCATAATATATATATAATATATCAGCAAAACAAAAGCACTGTCATATCAGCTTGGCTTTAAGTTTCATGTAACACCTATTTTCAGGTTACAGATGTATCATAGTGCTGCCTGAAAAAATGTCAGACGAGAAAGTTAATACCCTCAAGGCTCTAGGAGCAGAGATAGTGAGAACCCCCACTGAGGCAGCCTCTGCCTCTCCCGAGAGTAACATCAGTGTGGCTCACCGCATGGCTACTGAAATACCTGATGCTGTTGTACTGGATCAGGTAAACAAACATACTATTTTAACATGCCAAATTGCTTGTGATACCTATTATTATTGTAGTTTGTATCAATAATTATTATCAGCTCACATTTGGCATTGTGTTGTACTTAGTAGGTAGGTACACTAGATACATACATACCTGTTGATAACATAAATTCTATTAATCTGAACGAATGCCATTTTTGCAAAAGAGAACAATGTCAATGGTAATCAATCTGTATCATAATTAAGTAGTTACTTATTGATAATATTATACTAATTCCAAAAAAAGATTTAGGAAAATTATATTACTTACATTTTATTAAGTTTTTAATCATTTTAGGTTTAAGGCATGTATTTCAAACAATACCTGTATTGTTTTATTGAATAAGTATATGACTATGACTATGAAATAAGTCTGGAGATTTAAAATGTAAAAGGTTAAATTTTTATCTATAATAAAGGTAATCTTGTAAAATGATAATACTTTCAAAGTAGGGTTGGTCTTGCACGGAGCCAAGACAGTCCAAGAATAACATTTTATTGCCAAATGGCAGAAATCACAGTAGTGGTATTCCCCACAGTACAACAACCCGTGCAACCCGCTGGCGCACTACGACGGCACAGCGGAGGAGATCCTGTGGGCGCTGGACGACGCCGTGGACATGGTGGTGATGGGCGCCGGCACCAGCGGCACCGTGTCGGGCGTGGCGCACAAGGTAGTAGTAGTAGTAGTAGTAGTAATCACTTTATTGTACACAACACAGGTTTACATAATGTTTACAGAAATAAAGGTACAAAGGCGAACTTATCCCTGTAAGGGATCTCTTCCAGCTAACCTTCGAGTAGATGAGGGGAGAATTCAAATTAGATAGACAAACTTACGGAATGTACAGTAACACTTTAAAAGTAAACTAACCTAAATGTCCAAAAGTAAATAAAATACAAAAATATTATTATAAAATAAAATACATGCTACATACATAAATACTAAACATATATTACATATAATATATATATATATATATATATATATATATATATATATACAAGTGTCAACAAAAAAAAAATAGACATCAGTACTTAACCAAATCACGCTTGGTTGGAAAGCATAAGTTTCTTCAAGGTCAAGGAGCGCTGCCCCGCCTGCGCCGTCGTGGCCGTCGACCCCTACGGCTCCATACTCGCGCTGCCGGACGAGCTCAACCACAGCGACGTCGACATGTATGAGGTAACTAAAATATAACTACTACAAACCAAACAGAGGGGTTCAGTTTTAGTCTGTAGGACACTGGGAGAAACATCTCCAGCACAGCCGAGTCGGCAGTATTCAATGACGATTACTGCCACCTCTGATAAAAAAAGCCGTTACGTCTGAGTGTAAGGCCTGAGTGGACGCTCGAGTTGGGCGTGCAGCGAGGCGGGGCGTGCGGCGTGCATGTTAAACAAATGCAAGCGTATAGTACCGGCCTTAGAGCACGCTGCTCAAATAACTTGTGAGCCCGACGCCACGCTGCACGTCCCGCCGAACGCTCCGCTCCAAGCGTCCACTCAGGCCTTACACTAAGTCGTATACGCAGTGCTGGATTATCCAAGAAGGAGTTGCTTAGGGGGGGGGGGGGGGGGCACCGGAATGTCAGGAATCGAGTATCTGATGCGTGACCGTAGGCAGAGGAGGGCATCATGGTCATTTCTAGACCATGGGCATCAAAATGTCTTAATCCGGCAATGCAACGTATATTGGAGCGTTCAAGTATTACGTAACGAATTTGGGGGAGGGGGGGGTCTTGTAAAACGTTACGATGCGTTACAGGGGCGGAAGGGGGGGTTTGAACTACACGTTACGTAACATTGGTTTTTAGCCCTTCAGAACTTTTCGCCACTTTATGGTACTTTACGCCACATAATTGTGGCCTTTAGGTAAAAAATGGTCACTTGGTGGTTACGTAACGTTTTACTATGGGGAGGGGGGGGGGGTACAGAAAAACGTTACGGCGCGTTACATGGAGGGAGGGGGGGTCAAAAATGTCCAAAACTTGCGTTACGTAATACTTGAACGCTCCCTATTACAAGAGCAATATGAAAGGAACATAAACGTTTGTGTAGGTATATAACGGCTACCGTGATTTACTTTTGTCTGGTTTCTAGGTCGTCTGTTAAAATTAAACGGTTACTGTAACAAGTTAACAAAAAACACCAATGTTGGGTAACCTCCGATTAACAAAACACGAATTGTTTAGAAAAAAACTCATGCCGGAAAATACCTACCTACTTACTTAACTTCCTTTCAAACAACTTCTTTTGTGACGACCTCAGTCTATTATTTACATAACAATCCTATGCTTTTCGTACACAAATGAGTTACGGAAATTAAATCGAAAAACATTATCAATTTATCATCAAAGAATAGGATAACAATTGAACGCGCACAAAGAGCCGTGATAAAAGTAATGTACAAAAAACACTATCGCTTCCCCACGAATCGGTTGTACTCTGAGTCCAAGTTACTAAAAGTACGGCAGCTCTACATCCTAAAAGCAGTCACGCGTACCCACCGTTCCTTACTTAACTCTTTGTCATATAAGGAGTAAGGAGATGCTACTAAAGAGAACCTTCAAAGCCCGTCTACCCCCAGTTAGGTCTGCGTTGGCTAGGAAGTCTCCAGACTTTATACACCTACAACAATATTTGCAGGGCTCTAGACATAAAATCATTGTCCGTTCACAATGTCAAAATTAAACTAACAAATTGGTTGAACACTTTATCTTATGCTGAGACGGAAAAACTGACAACGAAGGCTTAACCTAACCGCATAACACATCTTCTGGCGCACACACGCACACACACTTCCCACACAAACTCACGCCCACACTCAAAATTGAATAGCATGATTAGTCCTTTTAGTTTAGTTTAGTGACTTTGTATCCTATAGCTTGTACTGTAGTAATTACTTTTAGTATTAAGCACTACCTAAAAAATTGAATATAGTTGTCAATCAGACTTCCAAGATACCTACAGGCTCAGCCTAGTTTGGATTCTGATAGATATTTTTTCTGCACATGTATACAACTCTTAATAATCTCTTTTGTATAAATTATTAGTATTTTTTTTTGGGTAGCCAGAATAAGAATACATAGACCGGGACAATAGGAATACAATATAATTGGATTATTTTCAGAAGATTATTATCTTTAATCCATCGATTTTTAGGGTTCCGTACCCAAAGGGTAAAAAACGGGACCCTAGCTATTACTAAGACTTCACTGTTCGTCCGTCCGTCCGTCTGTCACCAGGCTGTATCTCATGAACCGCGATAGCTAGACAGTTGAAATTCTTACAAATGATGTATCTCTGTTGCCGCTATAACAACAAATACTAAAACTAAAATAAAATAAATATTTAAGGGGGGCTCCCATACAACAAACACGATTTTTTTGCTCTATTCTTTGTTGATGGTGCGGAACCCTCCGTGCGCGAGTCCGACTCGCACTTGGCCGGTTTTTAACTAGCATATATAGTTTAAGTAATCAATCCCATTCCCATGTTGTCAACTCTAGTTTTCTTTGACCAGTGCACCGCCGGTCATACACGTGTACACATTTTTACTTCATGTTTACCATTTTTTATCAGCACGTGTTAGCGATTATTAATCACATAATCATGAACGCAATTACTGTAGTTCTGGCCTTAGGAACCAGATACAACCAGAAACAACACGGTCTCAGTATTAAGATAAACATATTTTTCTGCGCAACTGTGATGAACCACGTGCTATTATTGCATAGATTTGTTTTCGTTATCCTGCGTGACCTGCGTCATAGTCTCATAGTTTATAAACATTGATATGTTAAATGTGTCTTCTTATATTTCACAGTAACTATCCTACTGTGAAAAACAATAATCCAAATTTCTTTATCTGCTTCTCTATCGCTCGAATACGCATGAGCGAGATGGAGGCATGTAAAATAAAGCAATTTCGACTTTCGTTTTTCGCTGTTTTTCGTCTTGTCATGCTGACATCAAAATGTTGGAAAGCGGAACTTGCTTTTCAATTACTTTAGGTACCTAGATACTTTAGGTAGGTACTCTTTTGATAAGTAGTAAAAGTGATTTGTTAGACCGTATTCGATTAAGTGTAAAGCTTGAGTGGGCGCTCGAAGCGGAGCGTTCGGCGGGGCGTGCAGCGTGGCGTCGGGCTCACAAGTGATGTGAGCAGCGTGCACTAAGGCCGCTCCTATACGCTTGCATTTGTTTAACATGCACGCCGCACGCCCCGCCCCGCTGCACGCCCAACTCGAGCGTCCACTCAGGCCTTACACTAAGAGTTGCTTGCGTGACGACAGGTGGAAGGCATCGGCTACGACTTCCTGCCGCGGACACTGGACCGGACCGTCATCGACAAATGGATCAAGTGCGACGACAAGAAGGCGCTGCCGATGGCGAGGCGGCTCATTCAGGAAGAAGGCTTGCTTTGCGGTACATCGTTTTAAATTGTATTCAAATTTATTTAAACTTTTCAACGCCGTGTCAAACACAAAAGCTGTCACTCAGACGCCACGTCATTGAAGTGTCAAAACTGAAGTTGAACTTTATGTATATGCACGTAGGTCGATGTTGCTCTGTGGTCTGTGACCGATTAATCAGTCTTTGGCGTTGAACCTACGGTGCGGATATATCGGTCATTGGCGTCCAAAAGGTTAATAATCATGTACATTACTTCAATAACGTAACATATGATATGACAGAGTTAGCGTACCTAGTTGTTGCTAGCAACAACTACACTTTTCATTTGTATCACTAATTAATTTATTTAACCTTTATTGCACAGAAGAAAAACAGTGCAATAGGCGGACTTAACACATTCACTACCAAAGCGAACTACACGCCACGAGTGTAGCCGATAACACGTTTTTTCCCGTTTGTTGCAAATAACAAACTGCAAAATTCTTAATACTAATAATTAGGGATGTAACGATACCGATACGATATATCGACCGATATAATCGGCAGACCGATATATCGGCATCGCCGATTTAAATACTCCCGATATAATAACAAAATGTAAACAACCCACAGTAACGTATTTTATTGGGCAAGAATCACCTCAATTTTAACTTGATGTGTCAAAACTTACGTAGGTAAGTTTTACTACGATAGTACTGTTACGTTACGTTGTTATACTGTTACAACGTATTATACTGTAACGTGTTATACCTACTGTTAGGTTGAGTAACAGTGAAGCTGCTATAATAATCGTGCTATTTTGCTAATAGGAATATATTTTTCTTTATTTTTATTTTTCAGTTTTTCACACTTCTTAAAATCGAGTGTCTATTAAACATAAGTATGTTTTATGCATATAAAGGATATAATTCTTTATTTATTTGATTTATTAACTAACTACCAGGCTATCGATATCGGTATCGGTATCGCCGATTATTTACTTTAAATATCGGTATCGTATCGGCAAAATCATGTATCGTTACATCCCTACTAATAATGTATCGCAGGCGGCAGCAGCGGCTCAGCCATGTGGGGCGCCCTGCAGGCGGCCAGGAGCCTCAAGGAGGGCCAGAAGTGCGTGGTGCTGCTGCCAGACAACATCCGCAACTACATGACCAAACACATCTCCGACCCGTGGATGGAGGCGCGCCAGTTCAAGCCCGTGCCTACCAACGATAAGCTCTGGTAAGTAATATTAGAGTCCAGACGAGCTGGGCAAATCGACCGATATGATCAGGAAAATAATTGGCGCCAATCTCATCTAGCCTCCACACGTACACAATTTAATCACCAATTTGCATTCCATAGATACTAACTTCGAAAATTGGCATTTTTGTGTCCGCACCTGCTGATTTGATCGGGGAATCAAATTGGCGTTTGCGTCCGCACGGCCTGATTCGATCGGACAATTTCATCAGATTGGCGAAAAATTGTCTCGTCTGGACTCCACTTAATTGGTAGCTACCAAAGATATTCATGAGTCTGTATTCGGCATTAACACCACTCGTAATTGAGATATGTATAAAAAATTACCGATCGACTATTTCTCGCGAAAGCACGATGGGTGATCTAGGAGTAAACATATATTAATCGATGATCGGACTTCGTATTGGTGGCGGGTAGGGACTTAGTTATTCTATGAGAAACATAGACTAGGAATCCTCTAGACTGAGTTTAGAGCAATTATTTCATGAAACCGATGCTGCCAAAAATACGGGGGTGCGGGGGGACGAGGTGAGCGAATCCCATGCCGTGATTGGTCCGTTCAAAGACACGGACCAATCACGGCACGGGATTGACTCGAAGATGGAGTAAAACTACCGTATGAGTGGCAGAGGGGGTAGCGTTACTGTGCTCAGTCTAGAGGATGTCTTGTCTGTGATGAGAAAACACTAGCACGCGGAGCAAACATGGTCAGATTGCTGACATACGTAACTACTCACACTACACTCGCACGGTGCGGGGAGCATTCTCTAGACGATGGTATTTTTTCATGTGTGATACATGATTAAGAATAATAATAATACAAGTAGATAATGCAACATACTTATAATTCAGAATAATTCCTAAATCGTGCATGTGACTTGCTTAGTCTAGCATGAACACCGTGACGACAAAATTGGATTATAAATACAAATTACCCTTACACACAGCATAACGCAATATTTGACACAGTTATACTACTGATAAAAACCGTGATATTTTCGTAAATATTTTGATATATTTATTAATGATGTAGGTATTACGGTACGTTTGTTATCGATGGAGGTCAGATGTTAATATGCTATTTACGTTATCACTTCATTCGGAAGTGAATTATTATGGCAACGCGTGCTGCTATTTTTTTCTGCTCTATCAGATAGGTACAGTCGACGTCAAATATATGTATACATTTTGGCCTTGCTACCAAGAAGTAAGTGCAAAAGTGTAAACATATATTTTACGACGACTGTACCAACAGGCATTTTTGCATCGTTTTGATTTTTCCCCGTATATGTAGGCACTTGAGGAAATATTGATTATATCAGTTTGTTTCCAGGTGGTGGGACTCGACAGTGGAGGCGTCCCTGGCGACGCCGGTACCCAGCGTGCCTCTAAACAGCACGCCGGCACAAGCTCTGTCCGCACTTACCCCCTCCGTGCCTCTCGCCACCGTCGTTAGAGATGACGGGTAAGTTACCAATTACAAGTTGGGGGTTTGGATCCTCGCTCTGGGTTCTTCCTGATGCAAAGGTTATCCATCGCGGTTCAACGTGGCAACGCAGCGAGCGTGATGGGCACTTTTGCATCGGGGGGGTCGCGGAGCGATTTTATCGGCTAGTTAAATTTAGTCTAAGTGTAATTTGTGTTTAATTTTTTAAGTTTTCTTGTATCTTTAGTTAGTTTAGATCGTATGTTTTTTTTTAAGTTACTTTGATGTGTAAATCTGTAAATCTGACATTATATAATAATTATAATAAATATTACAAGTAAGTAGGTACATTTGTGTTGCGATGAGTTTAGGAGAATGAATGTTTATTTGTGTCAAACAAGCGTATATATATATATAGGTGTTACATTCTTGTCTTTGTACGATCCTTGTTTTGCCATGACTAGCGTACAAATATTGTTTTTATACTAACTAAATTGACTATGTACAAGAATAAACCGAAACTTATAGACTACGATTATAATTTTAATTTCATGCAAATGCAGATGCAGAGAAAATGCAGGTTTTGTCAAAGTGTCAGGGAAGCTCTTGCAAGGCTTGATCTCTTACGCTGACGTTGGTCGAGCGTACGAATTAACATAATGTCCTATGGGCCACCGCACAGCGAGGCTGACGTCCGCGGCAGATTTATTACTTACTAGCGTGTGCAAGCGCATGTCTACCTACTGTCTACGCATCGAATTCAAACCGGTTGAGTGGGTTATTCCCACTAGTTACCACCAAGTTGTTACCAGTGGTAACTACTGGGAATTTTTTTCCCACCTTTTACCACTGGTAACTACTGGGAAAAATTATTCCCAGTAGTTACCACCAACTCGGTTTAGTAGTAACTACTGGGAATTTTTATTCCCAGTAGTTACCACCAAAATTTTGTTAGAGTTAAATTCTAATAAAAACAGTATTTAAATAGTATAATATAATACCAGTGGTAAAAGGTGGGAAAAAAATTCCCAGTAGTTACCACTGGTAACAACTTAGTGGTAACTAGTGGGAATAACCCGTTGAGTGCCATTTCTTTGGAGCTTGTCTCGGCCTTGCTTGGTTTGATTGTTGGCTTGACTACAGCAAGACTATAGTTGGTTATAGGCTTGACGCCAACCAATAATATTTAAATCGGCTAATCTCTTGTAGAGATAAGATAACACGGGATCGTAACCTCCTTTACGTCATTTGTTTAATTTTTAGCTCCAAACTTATCTCTGTAGTTATTTGGCCGAAAGAGTCATGTTCCTGTGTAGAGTATATGTATTGACTAGCTGTTGCCCGCGACTTCGTACGCGTGGATTTGTATATTGGTGGTTACATATTCTACATTAGCTTAGAGCATTATGTAGCAAAAGATAGCAGTAGGGACTGTTAATCATTTGTTAATTATAACGACCTGGCTACGAAGTTTCAAGCCCCTAACTGAATAAAATTGTTCTCGATATAATCCCTCTCAACCTCCAGCATATTTTCAAGTCCACTATTTAGTAAAACCTACTACCTAACTACCTATTTACGAAGTTTGAAGTTCCTAGCTTTAAATAAAATTTGATCTCTCTACCAACTTTCAACCTTTTAGGGGATGAATTTTTAAAAAAGCTGAAATTACTTTTCATGTATTCTAACAATATGCCTTTATACAACGATTCAAGTCCCGCACTCAAAAAAATGTTTGATCTCCGTACAAACTTTCAACCCCTATTTAACCCTTTTAAGGGATGAATTTTTAAAAACGCTGAAATCAGTTTTCTTCTCTTTTATTATAATACCTTTTTACGAAGTTTTAAGTTCCTAGCTTACAATAAAATTTGAACCCCAAGACAAACTTTCATCCCCTTTTTAACTCCCTTAGGGGTTGAATTTTTAATAATGTTCAATTAATGTTATTTTTTTATTTTATGTTACGCGTTTATAAGAAGATTCAAAGAATTCGTAATGGATTCCATCTTTCAACCCCGTTTTAACCCTGTTAGGGGATGAATCTTTAAAAACGCTGAAATTACTTTTCTTGTATTTTAATAATATGCCCATATACAAAGTTTCAAGTCCCGCACTCGAAAAAAATGTTGATCTCCATACAAACTTTCTACCCCTTTATCACCACCTTAGGGGATTTTCAAAAACGCTGAAATTAGTTTTCTTGTATTTTAATAATATATCTTTTAACAAAGTTTCAATTTCCTAGCTCAAAATAAAACTTGAACCCCATACAAACTTTGGACCCCAATTTCACCCCTTTAGGGGATGAATTTTGAAAAATCCTTTCTTAGTGGACCCCTAGACCTTATAAGGAACCTACTTGCCAAATTTGGACTTTCTAGTCCCAGCGGTTTGGGCTGTGCGTTGATTTAAGTCAATCAGTCAGTCAGGTCTTTCACGTTTATATATAGAAGATTTTCTGCCCTAAAATGTTTGATGATCTTAGGTACCTAGTATAATATGGTAGAGGTTACTCACGAGTAAGTCTGCGGTGAAGTCAAAATATTATCAGAGTCCAATATAATTCAGTGAACACAATTTAATAACACTAACGACACTTGACAAAAAGTTGGTGCAGTTATTACATTAGAGAAATGGCAGCCTCTAGGGCCTTTGCCAGAGAATATCAACAAAATGAATTATATACATTATTACCAAGATAAAACGATGCACTGCCACCAAAATAGCGGCAGGAGTCCGTTCGCGCATTTTCATGAAACCACGAAACGTGCATGAAACATACTGACATTGACAGTCAACAGAAAAGTTACTTGGCCAAAATAGTTCTAGGTTCATTTTCATCAACATGCCTATTTCTATTTGTATGCTACTATTCTATATCTATGGCTATTTGTTGAATGCATTCATTATTTTTATTCAAATCATTTTCAAATCAATGTTTTTGATATTGCTTTGTCTCGTAACTGACATTTTAATTTGGCAACATGCAGTCGATCATTATTTTCAAAACATGTCAAAATTATTCGTAAAAAAGATTTAAACTTTCAATATTTAATAAAAAAATCTAATGATATTTTTGATGATATGTATTCTCGCCTTCCTGTATGTCGTAACCGTTTTATTTGAGCATGTCTCCGATTCTAAATCATCGTAACTTATATTAAAATGTTGCTAAGTAATTAAACAATCACACTTTAAGGTAACGCTTTTAGTTCTATTGCCTATGTAACAGGCGCGTGATATAGATGATTATAATTTATATATAATATTTGTGTATTTATTGCCGACTGAATTGACACACTTATTACATCAGTTCTGTTATGCTATTGAAGTCCTATCATGTTTTTACTTTCGTTCGTTGCTTTACTCTATCAATTCAAAACAGCCCGAGTGCAGCCGAACGATAAATAAGTACATCGAGTTCACAAACATATTAACAAACCAACATTCCAAAAATATATTTAAGTACACCACTCCCTCTAGGACACTGACAATAAGGTCATGTACATATATTTTATTGAAATGTTGGCTTTTAAAGATGTTTCTGAAATCAATCGTACCTAATAGCCGGGTCCACACAAAGCGAGCATACGCGCGAGGCACACAAAACGGCCAGTGTAGACCCACGCGTCTCGGCCGAGGCGGCGCGCGCGTGACACGTCTACACTGGCCGTTTTGTGCGCGAGGAAATTGTTCCCGCGTATGCTCGCTCTGTGTGGACCCGGCTAATGGTCAGGTGTCATACCTATTCCCACCTGTTACCAAGTTGTTGCTACTGGTGACAGGTGGGAATAACCCACAAATAAAAGATAAGATAAGATAAAGATAAAAGATAGTTTAATCAAGTAGGCATAATTACAATGCGCTTATGAACGTCAAATAAAGCTAGGCAGACCGGCTCCAACCCTACACCTCTGCCCCGAGAAGATTTAAATCCTCCCTCAATTGGAGGAGGGTATCCCAATATGGGACCGGCAACAAACTCGGCGGGACGGGACACATCTTTTCAAAAATAATTACATCTTATATATCTGTTTTAGTTCCGTGGCGGGCGTGTTTACGGCGGATGACGCTAGACGGCGCCTCGCTAACCTGTCGGGCTCCACGTCGGAGAGCCTCGACAAGTTCCTAGTGAAGAAGTATTACAAAGTAGACCTTGCGAAGAACCCGACCTTGGGACTAGTGTCGCGCATGCTAGACATTGCGCCATATGTTGTGGTTGTTAAAACAGGTAAACGAAACCAAATCATATTACAATTTTTATCGTTAAGTTGTCAAAGGCATGCCTAAGATAGGCGGCAGCTGCCTTGGTAGACTGTAGGGAGTGTACATGAACAGTAGGGGGCAGCACAGGGGTCCCATGTATACTGGCGCAAAGTTTAAATGTCAAGTTTATATTTTCGACTTAGCCACAAAGTGGCAGGCCCTGCACGATCCAAGAGTCATGGCGTTTACCTCCAAAGTATCTTTCAAGCATAGTTACAGTAATCTGACCATTATTAAAGTCATTGAGTTGTGTTCTGTGTTCCAGACGCGTCATCGCACAGGCAGCACGCTGTCGGCGTCATCACGTCCAACAACCTGCTCGCACACATCACGGACAAAGCGAAAATGAAAAACGGCCTAAACTAACACTAGGAACCTAAATAAATACTAGATAAGCGCAAAATATAATAAAGATAAAAATGTTTAACTTGATATGTATTTTAATTTATATCAATTTTTGAAATCACAATAGGCACATCAATTTTGAGTAGTCACTATCAAAAATACCTGTACCTGTCAAGGTGTTGGCAAATGTATGTGCCCTCTTAAGCACATAATTGTGATTGGTTTTGTGAGCAAAGTACCATGTTTACTCCTATATACATAGAGCATTTACATTTACAAGCATTTACTGTAATAAATAAACAAAATCATGATTATATTATTTATGATTTTGATTCATTAGGATTGTGGTTAAGGCTACAAATAAGGACAATGTGCTTTATTACTGATGATATTTAATATCAATAACATCCACTCATATCTGTAGTTTTTCATACAGTAATAAAAGTTTACAACACAATCCCTCATCCTAATGTAAGCCTTGACAATAAAGTCAAATTTAGATATTTAAGTAAGTATTGAGCTCAAGATTTTTCTCAATACAATATATGTATATTGAATTTAAATTGACCTTTCATGATGTGATTTTCTTTCATTTTAGCATTTTTATGCAACTAATCAGACCAAGATAGGTCTGCAACGATTTTGATAGCACAAGTGCAAGTGTTATTTTAAATGGCAAACTTCTATGAAATTATGACGTATAAATAACACTTGCACTGTGTGTGCTATTAAAATTGTTGCAGACTTATAAATCTTGGTCTAACTCTACATATTAATTATGATGTATTGTTAAAAAGTGTATTATGACTATTCCTATTTCTGTAAATATAATTTTTAATTAATTACAATTGTTAAACTTTCAAACTATGTATTTTATTAAATTTTATATTTCTCAATTCACATTTTTTATGCATGACTAAATTGATTAACCTGATGAGAGGCCCTGGTTACCATATCTGATGTCTGTGCCATGTTGACCGGCTATGCAATAGATTGAGTAGTGCAGTCTTTGCGTTACGGAAGTTGAAACCCCTTATTTCGTACATTTCATTAAAATCGGTTTACTATGCTCACTTCCACTCGCTAATGACGTATGGTGTACTCATTTGGGGAAACTACGGATGCCAATCGAGTGTTTATTATGCAAAAACAGGCAATACGAACGCTAGCGGGTGTGAAGCCTAGACATTCATGCAGGGACCTTTTTGTGACGCACAAAATAATGACACACTACACATTATATTTATTCGAAATTATTATGTATGTGAGAAATAACTTATCTTTATTCAAACGTGTTGAGGTATCTGGTATAAACATTAGAACTACGGGTAGATTACGAACAGTTCCACGTCGCATGGCACTTGCAGCAAAAAACCCGCGTGTCATCGGTCCGACTTATTATGAGCGATTACCTGCAGAAATAAGGACGGAAACATCCGATACAACATTCAAGCGTCAATTGAGAAAGTTTTTACTGGACAACCCATTATATTCAATAAGTGAATTTATAATCGCGTTCCTATTTTTGACATTGTTTTCCTTTCATTATTGTTATTATTTGACGATCCTTCTCAGGTGATTTTTTTTTTCATATTATGAATTTATTTGGATTAAGCATCTTTAATGTAATCTATTCTTTAATGTAATTTGTACTGTAATCATATATTGTGAAATAAATAAATCTAATCTAATCTTAGATAACTGCATAAAGATTTTTTGACGACCGGTCTGGCCTAGTGGGTAGTGACCCTGCCTGTGAAGCCGCGGTCCTGGGTTCGAATCCCAGTAAGGGCATTTATTTGTGTGATGAGCACAGATATTTGTTCCTGAGTCATGGTTGTTTTCTATGTATTTAAGTATTTGTATATTATATCTATCGTTGTCTGAGTACCCACAACACAAGCCTTCTTGAGCTTACTGTGGGGCTTAGTCAATTTGTGTAAAAATGTCCTATAATATTTATTATTAGATTTGAACATTGAACAGGGCCTTTGTTCTAGAGTGCTTGTAACTATAGAAAATAAGGCACATGAAAATATATTCATACATTTATACCACCGCACCAATTTGGATTCCGAAAGTCACATTCCACAACTGAACAAGTACATCGGGTTCACGACGCGATACGTCAATGTTTCGAACACAAACAGTACTGCTCTGCGGCGTTCCTGGACGTACAACAAGCATTCGACCGTGTCTGGCACAAGGGACTGTTGTGTAAGATAAAAGAAAAACTGCCTCATTCGGTCTTTCACATCCTAGCTTCGTACCTATCCGATAGAATTTTCCAAGTGAGGCATGGTGACGCGAGATCCAGTTTTTATAACATAACAGCAGGTGTGCCGCAGGGCTCAGTTCTTGGTCCGACCCTCTACAACATATTTACCTATGACTTGCCCACTTCTGAGCACGTGACCGTTGCTACCTACGCAGATGATATTGCTTACCTCTCCTGCGACAAATCACCTGAAATAGCTAGTAAGAAGCTACAGCTTGTGCTGGATAATACTTATAGCTGGCTAACCAAATGGCGCGTAAGGGCAAGTGCTCATAAGTCAAACCATATCACCTTTAGCCTAAGAAGAGGAGATTGCCCTCCCGCCAAACTTGGAAATGATATCCTACCACATTGCGAGAGCATCAAGTACCTAGGATTTCATCTGGATAGGCGCCTTACATGGAAAACCCACATAAAACATAAACGTAATGAAATGATCCTGAAATACAAAAATCTTCATTGGCTAATGGGACGCAACTCGGTCCTCTCAGTGGACAATAAATTACTCCTATACAACGCAATCATTAAACCCATTTGGACCTATGGGATCCAACTATGGGGAACTGCTAGCGACAGTAACATTATGTGTCTTCAAAGAGCACAGAACGCCATCCTTCGTGTGATTGCCAGTGCACCCTGGTTCACTCGAAACGATGAAGTACACGACTATCTCAATATGCCCACCATAAAGGAAGAGATCAAAAGATTCACTAAAAATTACATTGAGCGCCTGGAAAGGCATCCTAATCCACTGGCATCAAAATTACTGGACAAGACAGAAACAGTAAAAAGACTTAAAAGGAAGCACATTGTGCCATAAGAAAGCAGTGGTTAAGAGAGACGATGGTCTCCAAAACCCAAATTGTTAACTATATACAGCAAAACTGATTATAGTCGTTACCGACTGATGGCAGTTCAAACCAGAACAAAAAAAAAAAAAAAA
This sequence comes from Cydia amplana, assembly GCF_948474715.1. Classification (NCBI taxonomy): domain Eukaryota; kingdom Metazoa; phylum Arthropoda; class Insecta; order Lepidoptera; family Tortricidae; genus Cydia; species Cydia amplana. The sequence goes on from NC_086085.1 coordinate 9,699,871, forward strand.
AAATATTCATACATTTATTACTCAATATCAAATACAAAAGAAACTAGGGTGATGGAGGTGGTTGGTTTTTGGCATTGGCAGCCAGAATAGCGCCCGGTGCAGGATATGGCCTCATTTGGTACAGCGAGCCGGAAGCAGTTGTGTCAACACCAGTCTTGGTCTGAGAGTCCAGTCCGGCACTCCAACTGCCCCGAGAAATGTCAGAGTAAGCCGCAGGGTCCATCGGATCTAAATCATTATCCTTAACTCTGGATCTGCCCTTGTCTCTATGGTGGACCATTGGTCTATCCTTCTCTCGTTTGTCGCGACGTTTTTCTTTAGTTGGTTGCTGTGGGACTTCTTGGTCAGAAGCCTCGCTGCTGTCATCACTTTCATCACCTTCCTTCAATAGTCTCTCCTCTCGCAAATGCGCTGCACTTTCCGTGGGATTAGCTTTCGGATGTGCAGGTGGTAGCCAAGAAACAAGATTATTGTGGACATTCCAGAAGTAGTGTTGCCCAAGTCCAGGGTCATATATTTCCTCCCAACCAGATGGTAATGGCCACAACTCTAAAACCTTTCGTTTTTTCTCCAAATACACTTCGTCTGGTACTACCTTTCCGTGTTTCCAATTTTTAACGCAAAAGATGGAACATTCGTGGTAAATATTGTTTTTATTTGGGCATCCTTTATGGCCTTTAATTGGATCCACATTAACACCTTCTATACCTTCCCAGAACTGATGTTTGTTGGCCTGTTCTTCTGGTTTATTATCGTAGTTTTCTGCTATAATCTCTTCATTGGCTTGTGGTACAGGATTTTCGTTTGTTGTTTCTACATTAGAGTTTGGCTTGAGTATGCCCCTTTTAGCTAAGCGCGCAGCTAACAATGGTGGCAAAGGCATTGTTTAGAAATGTAGAAACACCTATTTTTGTTAAGACGGTTGTAATCAGTATCGTTATTCTTTTTCTATTATTTTATACAATAGTTCACATCTTTCACGCAAGTCGCAGACGCGAACAGAACGTCACTCTGTTGTTAACATGACAGTTACCATAGACTACATAAAAATGCGTTCAGCATAGTGGAAAAAAAAACGCGTTCATGGATTTAGTTAGTCAAAGGACTGTCTCATTTCATAGAGAGAATCATACTATCTATGTCTTACACTTAGACTAGCACCCAAAAGAAAAGGATGAGTATAGTTTTCCTGGTTCTTACTGGCTGACAAATTGGTTTGACCAACTATATCTAAAGCCCCCTCCACACTCGTACGCGAAGCCGTGAACGCGAGTGTGGAATCTAATAAAATCGTCTGATCAAATCAGAGGGGCTACCGCGAACCACGTTCGACGTGTTGCCTCCCTATCACACTTACGCACGAATTTGCAAGTGCGACAGAGAGGCAACACGTCGAACGTGGTTCGCGGTAGGCCCTCAGGTGGCGAGCCAAACACCAATTTGGCTCGCCGATTTCGACTGAAGATATTACTGTTAAAATGCATACAATAGGTTCCAATTTGTGACGCTGGTATGATAATACTATTACTTATTCTGTGACGCTGGTATTCGCGTTTGCTAGCATTTTAGTTTTTAATTTAGAGTGCTCAAATATAAATCTAAAATTGGTGATATGGGAGATTGACGCCAGTTTCTTTTCTGATCAAATCGGTCGATTTGATCATCCCGTCTGGGGGCCTATTTGAATTTCGATCGCTCGATTTCGTCACTCGAAAATCGGTGGAAAACGGCGAAATGTTAATTTTTGAAATACGAGCGATCGAAATTGCGAATCTATTGGTAGAGACAAACCAAAGAAAGTCTGCAGCGCTAGATTAAAAGTAGTTTTTAAAAATCAGTATGCGACAACACCACAGAAAATGGATTAAATAGTCTTGATACTTGTGAAATTTCTACCATATTTACCGTCTATGAAAAAATTAAGCTGTATGCACAACTTAATTTTTATGGTAAAATAAATTTCATTCCAACAATAGATGTCACTATTAATATGTAGACATATGTATACTAATATTGATAAATAATATTGGGAGAATGTGACATTTGGCTTCATCAAAATTAATAAGCTTTTGTAATATCCGCGACAGCGGGAAATAGGTACAGAGGGCCTACCGCAAACACCGAAGTTCTCAATATGCGAGCATCTTTCTCTTTTACTCCCATTAAGGCGTAATTAGATTGACAGAGAAATTGCCCGCAATTTGCGAACTAAAGTTTTCGGAAAAACGAAATAAACCATTAAAACAATAAACATATATTAAAAATTAATTTTAGCTTCAACTAGTAGGTACCCATGCCGTGAGCATAAGCATGGAGGTTGTGGGTTCGAGCTCAAAACCCGGCTAGTACCAATGAGTTTCTCGAAATGTTAGAGGAAGTTCATAAGTATGCCTATACCTATTAGGTGTGTTTAATTTGCTGTGAATCCTTAGTCTAAACCAATATTATATTATCTAAGTAGGTACATATGGTGAAGTATTAAGATGTTTCATTCCACTTACCCGTCATCAACTCCAAATTTTGTAAACATTGTCGTTTTTCAGCTTGAATCGCCTCGTGCTGACTTTTTACAAGTGTAAAATTATTCGTCATGCGGAAAAGTAACTCCCGCACGCCGGTTTTGTAAGGTTTCACCATGTTTATTCCGTTCATCACAAAACACAATGAATATTTAAACGATTTTGACAAACACATACCATAGTGCATGACGTTTACTGACTGCTTAAAAAACATTGCCATATGTAGTTTTTTAATTCGATGTCAAATTATTGCGCTGCAGACTTTCTTTGGTTTGTCTCTATTGACCACTCGATTTCAATTCTATTAGTAGAATTTAAATGCCCAGTAGTGTAGATATTATTTAACGAAATACACGAAATCGAGTGGTCGAAATTCAAAAATCGGCCCCCTCTGGACTGTCGTTACTTTCTCACTCTAAAAGATAAATGCCTCCTGCTCATATCAAATTGCACCAGTACTGGCAGTACTTGATTTTATTGGTCGCACCACAAAGTCAGCTTTATTGTCAAGGCGTTAGAGTGCGTTATCAGATGATTTTGGCCACCTTGGCCGCTCCGATATATCTGATGGCTTCTGTAAGTAGGTACATGGGCTCACGATCATGAAGTTATAGTTTATTCTCTATGTCCGTGCTCACGATAGGTAAAATTTTATTTTAAACAACTCTTTTACTCTGGCCACTATATTATACGTGCATCTCTACATTTACGTTTAGTTATAAAGAAAATCGTTAGGTAATAAATAGACTCCAGCAGCCGATATTTTAGGTCTTGTCCCATAGTAAGAAGTACACCAGCACGTTCTTGAATTCTGTAAAAGCCAAACTGATTAGTACGATTTTTTTACTACCTACTTACAGACAGAATTGTGTAGGTTTTTTTCTTTTCTAATCCCTATTCCGATACTAATTTGTGTAGAGCGGGTCAGTTGTAGACAATTCATGCCTACCTTGCAAAGCTGGCTGTACCTATTGTAGTCACTTAAATACAACCATAGTCTACCTTTAAACATGTTAATACTTCAGAACAGATTATGCATTGAACTGTTATCAGTTTATTACAGTAGTACTGTAAGTATTAAACTATGAATGTGCCATTTGCCAATATTTTTTAGCTGGGCTGAATACACATCAAAATAGTCGTTTCTATCGATACTTTTATAATAGCCATAATATAAAATTATTAATTAAATATAATACAACCGTTATCGATTAAATGACAAACACTTTTTAAATATTTCTAAAATAGATCCAGCATTTCCAGCAAGCTGCACAGATATGGCGACATTTTAAACGAAACAACAAAAAACGAGAGGTTGAGTTTTAAATATTTACTAGCTGTGCCCGCGGCTCCGCCCGCGTGGAATTCGGTCTGTGTCAGTAAGCGAATTCATCCCTAATTTCTCTTTCTCTCCCCTGGAGGCGGAACTTGAAGTAAAGTTGACAGATGGATACGATTAGCGGACTGAAGTCCAGATAAAATATTTTACAATTAGGTAGGTACCACTAAACAAAACTAAACTCCAAAACCAATAGTTTTTTTCGCCCTTATTCCAATATTAGACGTGATTTAAACGACACAGAGTAGTAGGTGTATAACGGACAATACAGTACTACTTTTGTATTTTTACGTTCTTGACTCTGTACCTATCCAAATCATGTCCATGGCAAATATCATCCAATTCTGTCCTCCAGTCAAATCATTCTGAGCATGAAAAACTAAGGATCATACACATAGAAATCCATTCTTCTTAACAAACTTTCGAATTTAGGTCTAATATTATATTAGTTAGAAGTAAGATTAGAGGAAAGGAGAATATTATAGATATCAAAAACTTGAGGCCGAGTATTTACACTTTATTTACTCTCTCTCTCTCACTTTGTTTATGTATGCACAACTAAATATCTACATATATGTATGTACCGGGGATTACTTTTAACAGTGTAAAAAAATGTTTAATTATATGTTTTTAATTTAAGTGTTATTTATTATATAACACTTAAATTAAAAAAAATTGGCCTAAGTCGTAGTCGCTTGGTAGGGTGTCCAGAATGCCATCTTTATGAAAGTAGGGCTTAACCCTTAAAATCGTATTAAAAACGCGAGCGTAGCGAGCGCGAAATTTTTTTGATAGAAAAAAAATTGAGAGATGCTATGTCAGGGACACAGCCGCAATGGTTTACGTGAAACGTTGGTGTGGATATCTAAATAATGCGAAAGCCGAAGGCCGAGCTCCATGTAGGGCCGAAAGCCCGAAGTGTCCAGGCTGTCAGTGCTTAAGCACAGAACAATAGTATGTGTCTAAATACGAAGGCCGAAGGCCGAGTTTCGTGTAGGGTCGAAGGCCCGAAGCGTCCAGGATGTCAGTGCTTAATCACAGAACAATGGTATCAGTGTCTAAATGCGAAGGCCGAAGGCCGAGCTCCGCGTAGGGCCGAAGGCCCGAAGCGTCCAGGATGTCAGTGCTTAAGTCGTAGTAGTAGTCGCTCGGTAGGGTGCCCATCAGAATGCCACCTTTATCAAATTAGGCTTAACCTTTAAAATCGTATTAAAAACGCGAGCGTAGCGAGCGCGAATTTTTTTTGATAGAAAAAAAAATAGAGAGGCTATGTCAGGGATATAGCCGCAGTGGTTTACGTGAAATTTTGGTGTGGATATCTCATGCGAAAGCCGAAGGCCGAGCTCTATGTAGGGCCGAAGGCCCGAAGCGTCCAGGATGTCAGTGCTTAATCACAGAACAATGGTATCAGTGTCTAAATGCGAAGGCCGAAGGCCGAGCTCCGCGTAGGGCCGAAGGCCCGAAGCGTCCAGGATGTCAGTGCTTAAGTCGTAGTAGTAGTCGTTCGGTAGGGTGCCCATCAGAATGCCACCTTTATCAAATTAGGCTTAACCTTTAAAATCGTATTAAAAACGCGAGCGTAGCGAGCGCGAATTTTTTTATAGAAAAAAATTAGAGAGGCTATGTCAGGGATGTAGCCGCAGTGGTTTACGTGAAATTTTGGTGTGGATATCTAATACGAAAGCCGAAGGTCGAGCTCCATGTAGGGCCGAAGGCCCGAAGCGTCCAGGATGTCAGTGCTTAATCACAGAACAATGGTATCAGTGTCTAAATGCGAAGGCCGAAGGCCGAGCTCCGCGTAGGGCCGAAGGCCCGAAGCGTCCAGGATGTCAGTGCTTAAGTCGTAGTAGTAGTCGCTCGGTAGGGTGCCCATCAGAATGCCACCTTTATCAAATTAGGCTTAACCTTTAAAATCGTATTAAAAACGCGAGCGTAGCGAGCGCGAATTTTTTTATAGAAAAAAAAATTAGAGAGGCTATGTCAGGGATGTAGCCGCAGTGGTTTACGTGAAATTTTGGTGTGGATATCTAATGCGAAAGCCGAAGGCCGAGCTCCATGTAGGGCCGAAGGCCCGAAGCGTCCAGGATGTCAGTGCTTAATCACAGAACAATGGTATCAGTGTCTAAATCCGAAGGCCGAAGGCCGAGCTCCGCGTAGGGCCGAAGGCCCGAAGCGTCCAGGATGTCAGTGCTTAAGTCGTAGTAGTAGTCGCTCGGTAGGGTGCCCATAAGAATGCCACCTTTATCAAATTAGGCTTAACCTTTAAAATCGTATTAAAAAGGCGAGCGTAGCGAGCGCGAATTTTTTTTGATAGAAAAAAAATTAGAGAGGCTATGTCAGGGATATAGCCGCAGTGGTTTACGTGAAATTTTGGTGTGGATATCTAATGCGAAAGCCGAAGGCCGAGCTTCATGTAGGGCCGAAGGCCCGAAGCGTCCAGGATGTCAATGCTTAAGTCGTAGTAGTAGTCGCTCGGTAGGGTGCCCAGAATGCCATCTTTATCAAAGTAGGCTTAACCTTAAAAGTTAAAAATTTTTTGATAGAAAAAATTGAGAGAGGCTATGACAGGAACACAGCCGCAATGGTTGAATATTGGTGTGGATATCTAATGCGAAAGCCGAAGGCCGAGCGTCTTGGATGTCAGTGCTTAATCACAGAACAATAGTATAAGTGTCTAAGTGCGAAGGCCGAAGGCCGAGCTCCGCGTAAGGCGGAAGACCCGAAGCGTCCAGGCTGTCAGTGCTTAAACACAGAACAATAGTATTAATGTAGGTTCATGTGTGTGCTGGGAGTCCTGAAGCACTTAATGAGTTTAGGAACTCCAGAGGGTCTGTTGTGACGTTGCCTTCATCCAAGACAGCGTTAATGGATTTAGGTATAAACTATATACTGCCTGTTCACCTTCGATTTCTGCACCACAGTACTTACCGTCGAGCGCGTCTGTCGTGCGAATCCGCTGAGCGGTCAACCGTTCTTCACACTGCGTGAACGTCTCTGATTCTTCCTCAGATTCCTGAGACCGTGCTACCTTGTAACCTCAATACGTTGCGAGAATTTCGCGAAAAATTCGTTTTTTTTCGGAAAGGTATGGTAGTTAGCGTTTAAAATGCAAGTCCCAAATTGTTTGACGTTTACAAAGACATAATACCTATTTATAAATAAATATATACATACAAACATGAACGCTGAAAACAATAGGTACACTCTTTTAGTCGTGTAAACATTTAAAAACTTTCGCGTTTTGAACACATATGAACTCACATTTATAGACGGGCTATCTCGAAATTTATTTTATTACCTTTATTTACCGACGTTTCGACACAGGTTTCACTGGTCGTGGTCGTGGCTATCTGATGTCCCAACAAAATATCAAAACAGAGATTTGTGCAACTACCCGACGAAAAGTGTATGAAAAAGTTTGGGGTAGACATCATATTTTCAAACCACCCACTTCACATAATGTTAATTATTGTCAATAGACCCGCGATAGACCCGTCTATAAATGTGATTTAATATGTATTTGCAAAGACGTTTGACATTGACTAAGAAAAATTTTGTTTTTTTTACAAAGTACATACACAAAAAAAAAGTTTGCACCACTTTCTTAAGTTAACGCCATAAGATTCAGGTGCAAACATAACTTAATCGAGTGTTGTGACCACCCCCCCTTTTAGGGGTTGAATTTTTCTAGCCTAAAATAGGGCCAGGGATTTTCTTGACAGATTAGTAAAGTTTGCATCAAAATCCGTTCAGCCGTTTTCACGTGATGCGCGGTCAAATAAACAGATAAACAGACAAACAGACAAACAGACAAACAGACAAACAGACAAAAATTCTAAAAACTGTTGGAACGTGTTCTGTTATCGATTCTAAGTATCCCCAACCAACTTTTTTTCGAATATCTTCCATGTACAGACTTTCGACCCTCTTCAGCTTTATTATATGTATAGATTAGACGTGATTTAAACGACACAGAGTAGTAGGTGTATAACGGACAATACAGTACTACTTTTGTATTTTTACGTTCTTGACTCTGTACCTATCCAAATCATGTCCATGGCAAATATCATCCAATTCTGTCCTCCAGTCAAATCATTCTGAGTATGAAAAACTAAGGATCATACACATAGAAATCCATTCTTCTTAACAAACTTTCGAATTTAGGTCTAATATTATATTAGTTAGAAGTAAGATTAGAGGAAAGGAGAATATTATAGATATCAAAAACTTGAGGCCGAGTATTTACACTTTATTTACTCTCTCTCTCTCACTTTGTTTATGTATGCACAACTAAATATCTACATATATGTATGTACCGGGGATTACTTTTAACAGTGTAAAAAAATGTTTAATTATATGTTTTTAATTTAAGTGTTATTTATTATATAACACTTAAATTAAAAAAAATTGGCCTAAGTCGTAGTCGCTTGGTAGGGTGTCCAGAATGCCATCTTTATGAAAGTAGAGCTTAACCCTTAAAATCGTATTAAAAACGCGAGCGTAGCGAGCGCGAAATTTTTTTGATAGAAAAAAAATTGAGAGATGCTATGTCAGGGACACAGCCGCAATGGTTTACGTGAAACGTTGGTGTGGATATCTAAATAATGCGAAAGCCGAAGGCCGAGCTCCATGTAGGGCCGAAAGCCCGAAGTGTCCAGGCTGTCAGTGCTTAAGCACAGAACAATAGTATGTGTCTAAATACGAAGGCCGAAGACCGAGTTTCGTGTAGGGTCGAAGGACCGAAGCGTCCAGGATGTCAGTGCTTAATCACAGAACAATGGTATCAGTGTCTAAATGCGAAGGCCGAAGGCCGAGCTCCGCGTAGGGCCGAAGGCCCGAAGCGTCCAGGATGTCAGTGCTTAAGTCGTAGTAGTAGTCGCTCGGTAGGGTGCCCATCAGAATGCCACCTTTATCAAATTAGGCTTAACCTTTAAAATCGTATTAAAAACGCGAGCGTAGCGAGCGCGAATTTTTTTATAGAAAAAAAAATTAGAGAGGCTATGTCAGGGATATAGCCGCAGTGGTTTACGTGAAATTTTGGTGTGGATATCTAATGCGAAAGCCGAAGGCCGAGCTCCATGTAGGGCCGAAGGTCCGAAGCGTCCAGGATGTCAGTGCTTAATCACAGAACAATGGTATCAGTGTCTAAATCCGAAGGCCGAAGGCCGAGCTCCGCGTAGGGCCGAAGGCCCGAAGCGTCCAGGATGTCAGTGCTTAAGTCGTAGTAGTAGTCGCTCGGTAGGGTGCCCATAAGAATGCCACCTTTATCAAATTAGGCTTAACCTTTAAAATCGTATTAAAAACGCGAGCGTAGCGAGAGCGAATTTTTTTTTGATAGAAAAAAAAATTAGAGAGGCTATGTCAGGGATATAGCCGCAGTGGTTTACGTGAAATTTTGGTGTGGATATCTAATGCGAAAGCCGAAGGCCGAGCTTCATGTAGGGCCGAAGGCCCGAAGCGTCCAGGATGTCAATGCTTAAGTCGTAGTAGTAGTCGCTCGGTAGGGTGCCCAGAATGCCATCTTTATCAAAGTAGGCTTAACCTTAAAAGTAAAAAACGCGAGCGTAGCGAGCGCGAATTTTTTTGATAGAAAAAATTGAGAGAGGCTATGACAGGAACACAGCCGCAATGGTTGAATATTGGTGTGGATATCTAATGCGAAAGCCGAAGGCCGAGCGTCTTGGATGTCAGTGCTTAATCACAGAACAATAGTATAAGTGTCTAAGTGCGAAGGCCGAAGGCCGAGCTCCGCGTAAGGCGGAAGACCCGAAGCGTCCAGGCTGTCAGTGCTTAAACACAGAACAATAGTATTAATGTAGGTTCATGTGTGTGCTGGGAGTCCTGAAGCACTTAATGAGTTTAGGAACTCCAGAGGGTCTGTTGTGACGTTGCCTTCATCCAAGACAGCGTTAATGGATTTAGGTATAAACTATATACTGCCTGTTCACCTTCGATTTCTGCACCACAGTACTTACCGTCGAGCGCGTCTGTCGTGCGAATCCGCTGAGCGGTCAACCGTTCTTCACACCAGGGATGTTGCGAACATCCGCATCCGCATCCGCAACCGCGGAACTTCCGCATTATTTTCAACATCCGCATCCGCATCCGCACAAAATCGATGCGGATTTAATGCGGATGCGGATGTGGAACAGTTCGGTACAGGAACGTCTTAGCATCGGCGGAAGTGCTAGACTGCTAGGTAATTTAGTAATTAGCCAAAAAAACCTATTAGAAATTAGCAGTCAAGCGTGAGTGGGACTTATTGTACGGAACCCTTGGAACGCAAGTCCGACTCGCACTTGGCCAGTTTTTTGAAATAAAAATTACTAAAATGTAATATTTGACGTTTTTATGTACCTATCTTGACATCCGCATCCGCATCCGCATCCGCGGATGTGAGCCTTTAAAAATCCGCATCCGCATCCGCATCCGCGGATGTCAAAAAATCGGCATCCGCAACACCCCTGCTTCACACTGCGTGAACGTCTCTGATTCTTCCTCAGATTCCTGCGACCGTGCTACCTTGTAACCTCAATACGTTGCGAGAATTTCGCGAAAAATTCGTTTTTTTTCGGAAAGGTATGGTAGTTAGCGTTTAAAATGCAAGTCCCAAATTGTTTGACGTTTACAAAGACATAATACCTATTTATAAATAAATATATACATACAAACATGAACGCTGGAAACAATAGGTACACTCTTTTAGTCGTGTAAACATTTAAAAACTTTCGCGTTTTGAACACATATGAACTCACATTTATAGACGGGCTATCTCGAAATTTATTTTATTACCTTTATTTACCGACGTTTCGACACAGGTTTCACTGGTCGTGGTCGCGGCTATCTGATGTCCCAACAAAATATCAAAACAGAGATTTGTGCAACTACCCGACGAAAAGTGTATGAAAAAGTTTGGGGTAGACATCATATTTTCAAACCACCCACTTCACATAATGTTAATTATTGTCAATAGACCCGCGATAGACCCGTCTATAAATGTGATTTAATATGTATTTGCAAAGACGTTTGACATTGACTAAGAAAAATTTTGTTTTTTTTACAAAGTACATACACAAAAAAAAAGTTTGCACCACTTTCTTAAGTTAACGCCATAAGATTCAGGTGCAAACATAACTTAATTGAGTGTTGTGACCACCCCCCCTTTTAGGGGTTGAATTTTTCTAGCCTAAAATAGGGCCAGGGATTTTCTTGACAGATTAGTAAAGTTTGCATCAAAATCCGTTCAGCCGTTTTCACGTGATGCGCGGTCAAATAAACAGATAAACAGACAAACAGGCAAACAGACAAAAATTCTAAAAACTGTTGGAACGTGTTCTGTTATCGATTCTAAGTATCCCCAACCAACTTTTTTTCGAATATCTTCCATGTACAGACTTTCGACCCTCTTCAGCTTTATTATATGTATAGATACTGATACTAGCGACCCGCCCCGGCTTCAAATGGGTTAAAAAATTATACATAAACCTTCCTCTTGAATAACTATATCTATTAAAAAAAACCGCATCAAAATCCGCAGACAGCGGGAAGCGACTTTAGTTTATACTATATACTTAGTGATGTATGAACAGATTCAATAATGATATGAAAAAAGGGAGATTATAGCTTGGAAAGTAAATTAAATTAAGGTTTAGGAGGTATCTTTACTAAATGAAACCGACACCAAAATGAAAATATGTTTGTGTAGAACGAATTAGAAACAGAAAGAAACATTTTAGATTAAACGTATGGATTTGATCTGATAGTACTAACACTAACTATAATGTAACTTAATACTTGGCACTATTCTTAGCTAGGCTGTTTGAATTTTCATCTAACTACTTGCAAAATACCACACGATGCGTACGAAAGCTATCGCGAACTATCAAGGCACTAACTCTAAGCAGTTCATGCGATAGCCTTGTTAGAACGGAAGGAGTTATCACCTGATAATAGTTGTCTTCACTCACCACGGACGACTGATGCTTCACTCCGTTTCACTTGAGTCTGAAGCACTATGTCATGAAATTCCCCGGAGTGAACCAACTTTGGTTTATCGTCGTTCTCAGTGTCTACTGAAGGAGTTTTTGCAGCTATTGTGGATGGTGTAACAACGTCCATCTCATCGGAACTAGTAAGAACTTCGTGGTTTTTATTGTTCGATTCCAAGTTATGTTCAGGACTTGATAGGACTTCCCTAGGATTATAAGTATCGGCATCGATAACCGTTTCCGCCGTAGAACTAATTGTAAGGGTGGTATAGCAACTTTCAGTGTCCACTTCATGAGGTTTATCTTGGCTATTTACAGCTTGGTGTTCCTCTTTTATATCGACATCGTCGCTGTCATTAAGTGTTTCTTTCACAGAGTCCACCTCTTCACTTTGTTTTCCGCTGTTGTTACTAGGAGGTGAAATAGACTGTACAGCGTCTTCTCTTTTCAGTTGCTTTCGTCGCTCACTTTTGTCATAGCCCAGTGGGTGTAAATTAATTGAAGACGGTGGGCTGTTGTCAAGAGGCAAGTCGATCGACGTCAGTAAACTTTCATCTCTGCTCATGAATTGTCCTCTCTCAGGAACGATGTGGATATTTAAAATAGTCTTTTTAGGTTCATTGACGTCACCATCCAATGATGTAGACTGGCCGTCAGAATTTACTAAAGAACTACTAGACGCCGTTTTGTTAGAGGCGAGTCTATTTCTGACTAAAAATCCCCGGACATGCGCTTGTATAGTGGTAGCTGCGCTTGACAAAGAGGATTCATCTGATAGCGACAGTGATTTCTCCTCGTTTACTGTTTGCAAGACGGTATCCATTCTACTGATTCCTAATGTTCTTCGCTCTTTGTTTATGTTAGCAGTTGCATATTCGGGTTCGTCCTGAAAATCCTACACTGATAGGTTATACAAACAAAACAAGACTATGGTTTGCAAGGTTGGCGTAAAAATCATATGAAAATCTGCATGCATTTTTTGTATGTCCATTTTTGTTACTCATGTCAGTCATAAATGATCGAAAATCTACAACAAAAATTCTAGGTATAAACACTTTAAAATAGAAATACCCATTTCTGGAAAACTTTTCCTATTGCATCCTGGCAATACCAGGACAAAAAACAAGAAAATGTGCTTACCTTCTTTTCCATATCTTCATCCAAAGAGTTTTCATTAACGGTGTCATCTAATGTGGATCCTCTGCTCTTACTAAATAAGAAAGTCCTAAATACTTTTTGTATTGTGATTGCTGCAGTCTCTAAATCCATGCCACTTACTGCAGTGTGTTCAGTTATTTCATCACTTTCATTTATATAATCTCTTTTGTTACCAGCAGTTATGTTATCATGAGCAGTTGTCTTATCATTCACAACAGATTCTTCAGAATGCACAGGTCCTTGCTCTGGAAGTTTATCTTCAACTTCAGTTACTATGTCAGCCTGTGATGCATAGTTAACTTTATGAACTTCTTGATCATTAGACTCATCCTTATTAGGAAAACTGTCATCTACAGTAGACTTTTCGGTGGTTTCTTCAATAAGCACCTGATTTTCAGATAATTCAACGCCTTCTACTGAAACTTGGGAATTTGCTGTGTTTGACTTTTTAGTTTCCGTGGAAGATAAAACTTCATTTTCATCATGTGAACTTTCAGTTTGGAGAATGGTATCACGTGAATTGATATTTAAGTCTTCGACAGTAGGATCTGCAGAATCTTTTGATTTAGAAAGCAAACTGCCATGATTTAGCTCAACTACGTGCTCGTTATCTGTACCGGTTATGTCTTCGACCCGCTCTTTCAAAGAAATGTTGTCAGCGCCACTCTCTTCGTGCGGAATATCTGTAGGTCCCTCTTTAATTATTTTGTGTTCTTCAATGATGCCCTCTAATTTCTTACCAGGTTCAATTTGGTTAGCAAACTCTTTCAACCATATTTCGTCATGTTGAGTATCTATGTTTACTTCTTTTTTATCAATTTCTGGTTCTTCAACAACCTCTTTCGTGATGTTAGAAAACGCAGTTATAGTCTTGCTTGCTAATAGCAGCGTAGAAGCCACCTCATATAACTCATCTGTAATAACTTCTTTTTCTGCGGGCCCTCCGTTATTACTATCAGTTTTTTCTTCAACATCAACGACTGTATTCCCAACGGTAGGTTCATAATCGTCCAATTGAGCTTCAAAGATTTCTTCATTCGGAGGCATATTTTCTACATGTTCAGTACTTTGAATGACAAGATCAACAATTTCTTTGCTTTGGTCATCCATATCAGTAACGTTCTCTGATTTAATATTAGGTTCAAGGTCAGATGTTTCATTTGTGACAACACTGACTATGGTTTCATTGACCAGTTCAGTCACTTTTTCTGATGATCCTTCAGTTTCAAATTTTTCAGTAACATTTGAAACGGATTCCTTGGCTTCGTGTTTTACTTGGGATACTTCGATAACTTCGTTTACGACATCAGACGGCTCATCTGTATTTATGTCATTAGTATCTATAGTTACATTAGGCTCTTGAAATATTTCAACTTCGTTCTTCATTATAAATTCTTCTTTGACTGTTACTGGCTGTATAGCAGATGTATCAACGGGCGTTTCTTTCACAGGCAGCTTGTCTTCATTGTCGAGTTTTGCATTGGGATGCTCCGACAACTTCCTATCGTTCTGAAGTTGACGGTTTTTATTTCTTTGTCTTATTTTTTCTTGTGCGTTAGCTATTTTCTGCTCCAAGGACAATGGCTTTTTCGGTGCTGCAAACCAACATATACCCATTTGTGATTATGAAAAAAAAACGCAAACTGGACATTTTGAAACTGTATACACTTATCTATGATAAGGTCATGTGGCGTAAGACATAGTTTATTTTGCTCGGAGCAAGACATACAGTATGAGAATTCCCTACAAGTGTTTGTCTTGCCCCAGTGGTCGTCTTACCCCATCTAACGTTATGCTGTTGCTAACTTTCGAAAGCATTATGTCCCAAGAAAAGTACTTACGTGCAGGGCCATCTCTTATTTCAAGTAACTTCTGCATATGGGCAGCACAGAATTCATAGACATTTTCAGGATTATTTTTGAGGACATCTTTTGCAAGTCCTTCCATTAGCTCTACAAGACCCGGGGGCATTGTAGGCGTAGAAGCTGGTCTTGCGTAGGCACGAGACCCCGTTAGTCTCATTGTTACCTTAATGCAAAATTAAGAAATGTTATCAAAACATTTATATATTTAAAAGAAAAACTAGCTTTTTAATATTATGTACTTACTGGATAATGTACACCGCTAGTTGTATTGGAATGCAAGGAAATAATGAAGGAGGGGAGTGGTGCGGCCTAGGCTCGAGATTCCAGTGTTTGGCGCCGGTAGCCATGGCGACGCGCCAGCGGCCAGGCGCCACGTGAACTTGGCAGTGCTGGCCGTATCGACCGCCACCGCGGTTCAACGCACCCCGCGTTTACCGGTCTCTAGGGCCATAAGTTCGAGGCTAGTTCTATAAAAAGACATCGATTTCTTTAACCATTTTCATATTTCACATTTAGAAATGTATAAAGTCTTGCTTGAATACAATTTCGAAGAGGCTTGTTAAACATGAAAGTGCGTTCCAGGATTATGGCATAAACTGACATCACAATTATCCCGCGTGGTTACTACAGTCGTCAGAGACATATTTTATCACTAAATACAATTACTAAGGCATAAGCTCTACCTATACTTATGATTAAACATGTTAGAATTAAAACATAATCGAGAATGAGGCCTCAAACTAGAAATGAAAAACCGGGCAATGTGAAAATTTGTTGTGTATTTCCAACGCATTTACGTTAACCGAGTACGGGCACTAGGGCTAAGGGATCGTTAGCTCCGGGACACAGTGCGACGAGGCGGGAGGCGGGCCGGGCCGGGGCGGGCCTCGAGGCCGCGCCGGGCCGAGGCCGAGCCGGGCCGGGGCCGGGCCGAGGCCGGAGGCCCGCCGGGGCCTAGGCCGCCGCGGGGGCGCCTACGCTTACATATTATACTTAAAGAATTCAACGACAATATACATGTGAAGTCAACTTGTTTTTATTTTCATACTGTGTTCTATAATAGTAATTTATATATAAGTATCATATATAATTTTTGTAATGTTAATACATTTTACATAACAAACATCTCCATAGTGTACATACATACATACGCACAGCGCGCGCGGCTCGGCGTGCCCGGTACCAGTGTGTACCGAGCGGCGGCCGCGGTCGCCCGGGCCGGCCACAGTGGACGTGCGTAGCTTACGGCGCTGCTACTCTAGTGCGCG
The DNA here is from genome assembly GCF_948474715.1 of Cydia amplana. Lineage (NCBI taxonomy): Eukaryota > Metazoa > Arthropoda > Insecta > Lepidoptera > Tortricidae > Cydia > Cydia amplana. The sequence goes on from NC_086085.1 coordinate 9,716,008, forward strand.
TCGCGAGCCACGACCGACGCGAGGTGTGGACGCGTGCCTTCACGCCACGTTCGTCGGCTACCGCCTTAAGCTATGAATGTACTGTGACCCGGCGCTCGAGTGATGATAGAAAAAATATTAAGGCTACAGTAATATCATACAAATTAATGACTATTCCCTTAAAAATTATTATATCTACTTTAATCATTGTTCTACTCCAATATGATCAAATGAACGATTTAATTTTATCGGCCGTACGCATGATACGCGGTGTCTCCGTTCACTCCGACCTGTCCGATTACAGCGCCACACTCCCGCAGTTAGGTATAAAAATCACACTGCTATAAATTTAAAATAAATAAATGCCTATTTACACTATGTAACTATACAAAATGATAGTATGACGAAATTACATATTTTGGAAACGAGCATCTAATTCGAAATGAAAATTTCATACAACAATCTACTGGCGGCGGCGCCCGGCACTAAACATTATTACAATTTCAAATTTCCCTAGTCATTTTGTACAATCATATCCGGCGGAGCCGGGTGCCCGAATAATACAATAATCGCCGGTGATACGAAATGCGGTACAATCGGTCGTGTATCAATAATACATACAACTTTAACTTATTTAAACAATTTAACAGTATTAAAAAATCCTAACGTAAACTAGGGCCCTAAATAAACGTATATAAAATACTAGTACAGCGACGACGGAGTCGCGCCCGGCGCGGACCGAGACGGAGGTATAAAAAATTAATAACGTCATTAACAAAAATGTAATCGAATAGAAAATATGAATACATAACTTGGATAAAATCGATCGCGTATTAGTCTAACACTGGAGGGCTGCGCTTGTGTCTCGTGTGACAGGGAGCGCATCACTTGGCGGGCGCCACCGCGGCGCCGCGCGAGCTGATCTCCAGCTCGCCCAGCCGCTTCCACAGCTCGTCGCGCTCCTTCTCGCGCTTCTTCTCTCTGCAACACACACCGCACCGGCGTCAGCGCGCTGTCTCTCTCTCTCACGCCAGCGCCACACACGCTGCTGTGTGTACGCGGCCAGTACGAGCCGCAAGAGACAAACATTTCAGTGTCGGTTGCGCCTTGCACCATACCCTCAGTCACCGTTAAATCGTCCGCTAGATTTGATTTTTGATTGTATGGCATGTTTCATAGTTCTCTGTTGCGTGACGTTGATCGGTCTATTAATTGTGGTTGATGCAACTGGCCCTTATTATACAAAATTATGCACACGCCACGTTCCTGGGTGAATTGCAGAAAATATGTACCTTTCGGATTTCGTAACTAAACAGAGAATAAACGAAACTGATAGCTTAAGGCGTACATTTTAAACCTAAGCCTAGTTTCGTTACGTAACGAAACTGAGAAGGATATATGAGAAATCGTACCCTCAAAAAATATTTATCGTCAAACGTGTCATATATTGTTTTAAAACCTTATAAATTTGAAGGAAGCAGAGTAGAAACTAGAAACAATCGTTTATGAATAATCGATTATCGTACACAGCTTGTGTACGATAATCGAACTATTTACTGGGAAACTCGCCGTTAAAGGTGGGTCCACACGTCACAGACTTTAGTCTGCGCAGCGTGTCTGTACAGACTTAAGTCGGTGCAAATGGGACGTGTGGATGTGAAGTCTCAAGTCTGTAACGACATCTGTGCATTTTTGTATCTGACATCAAAAAGTCGGCGCAGACATGCGTGTTTGCGCCGACTACTGCACTGTGTGGACGCATGTTCAGACTTGTTTGGGTCAACTTACGACAACTTTGGTTAATTAATTCACAGTTTGCTTTGTTTTTATTATAAAAATGAACGATTTAAGAAAATATTCAAGAGAATTCTTAGTTGAATTTATAGATCTATATAAGTCCCTTCCAGCTGTATGGAAAATTAAGTCCAAAGAGTACAGTAATAGGGATATGAAGACGTCCGCACACCACGAGGTTTAAGGAACAACTAACATGTCTGTATCGTGTGGACGATGTGAGTCGCACATACTTTTGTCCGAGCAACAGTCTGCGCAGCGCAAGTCTGCACCGTCTGGACCCAGCTTTAATCACCCTGAGATTCTTAAACCACTAACACCACGCATCCATGAGCCACTTCGCTGAAAAACAAAATGGTTGTTGCTGTGTTCAACGATTTGACAGTTGTGCCACCGTGTTGCCAGAATAATGAGAAGTAATTATACTAATAATTTAAACAATATTTGGGATTAATCCTCCGTAACTAACCGTGAGTAACGAAAGTTGTAAAAGTTGGGACAGTATGTATTAATTCCAAAATTACATATTATTCCCAATAAAAGTAAATATATTCGTACTGAACATAAAGAAGAACTTATAAGGACTGAATAATGTACAGGTAAACTTTTAAGAAGCTAATATTAATCGTAACAAACTTTCTCGATAGAAATACGCTCGACATTGGGACATCATTATACTGTTGTGAAGTACTGCATGCATCACAGAAAAAATAATAATAATAAGAAAAGCTATAATTGTTAGAAGATGGTTTTTATATGAATTGTAAGAAGTACTTATAATTAGAAAATCCCAAATTATTCCAAAACAAGTTAAAGATATTTTTTATTAATAAGTGCTATTATAGTGTGAAAGACTACTTTAACGAAAAACATGATTAAAATGATCTCATAATATGTACCTACCTAATGAAAATTGTAAATATTTGTAATTGTTAAGCTAGTAGTTTTTAAGTTAACTGTAGTATAGGTATAATATGTTGCTGTGTCCTTACAGGGCGTCACTTAAACTAACCCAATAATATGTACCACCTGTAACTGGTTTGTGATATGCAATAAATGATTCTATTCTATTCTATTCTACTTTTATTAAATTAACATATTTCCGATGTGTCTTATTCTCGAAATATATTTTTAAATCCTCCGTGTTTTCACGGGACACTAAACACGCTAAAAGGTACATATTTTCTGCAATTCACCCTCCTAGAGTTAGCTAGCCTGTTTTGCAAATTTTAGCAACATTTTGACCCGACAAAAAAAAATCTCATTATTGTATTGTTACAGTAAAAACAAATATAATAATATTAATGGGTGAATCAACTTTTTCTTGTCACTCGTTGCCATGGTTACGTTCTCCTGGGTCACTCTTTAAAACCTGATTTTTAGGCATTTAAATTCACCAAACTCGCTTTTTTGTGATACTTATACACCCTTTCCAATGAGGGTCGTCTTCCAAGCGTGTCAGAAGAAGGTGGTGTACAATTTCTTCTAACAAACTATACTACTATTGTCTCTTGGCTGACCGGACAGAATAACAACAAAAAATAGTTGATCCACCCTAATAATTAACTCACTTCTGCCGTTCCGCCTTATAGCTGGCGGTGAGTTCGTCAAAGAGCTTGGAGTTCATTTCCATGAAGGTCTTGAGCACGTTGTAGACGAGCGCCACGATGGTCTGGTTCCAGTGCTCCTTGCTCATGCGGTACAGCGACGGGAACATGATGGGCATGATCACGTGGTTGTTCTCCTCCATCAGCGACATTATGTACTCGTTGTTCCAGAAGTAGAGCGCCCTCTCCGCAACCTGGCCACAGAATAAATAATACTACTAAGCAGGGATGTTGCGAACATCCGCATCCGCAACCGCGGAACTTCCGCATTATTTTCAACATCCGCATCTGCATCCGCATCCGCATAAAATCGGTGCGGAGCTTATGCGGATGTCGAACAAGTCGGTAGGTACAGGAACGTCTTAGCATCGGCGTAAGTGTTAGACTAGTGCTAGGTAATTTAGTCATTAGCCAAAAAAACCTATTAGAAATGAGCAGTCAAGCGTGAGTGGGACTTAATGTATTGAACCCTTGGAACGCGAGTCCGATTAGCACTTGGCCGGGTTTTTGAAATAAAAATTACTAAAATGTAATATTTGGCGTTTTTATGTACCTATCTTGACATCCGCATCCGCATCCGCGGATGTCAGCCTTTAAAAATCCGCATCCGCATCCGCATCCGCGGATGTCAAAAAATCGGCATCCGCAACATCCCTGGTACTAAGTACAGAAGACTCACTCTCTAACAAAACGCGTCTGTTACGATCAGCACAGATATGGCCGCTGGGTGACGACAGCGCCACGCGCGCGCGGCTTATGGCTTTCCCCAAAATTGGGGCGGAACGGATGTACTTTTAGCTACCTGTAGCAAAGCGACGAAATCGCGGAGTAAGCCACGCCTGACCTGGCGCAAAAGGCAAACACTCAACACCCGGTCAGAGAGAATATGATATTATATAACAATAGATAGGTTACTCATTCATAAGGAGCACAAAAAATACTTCCATATTTATTTATATACCTACAAAGAAATCTGTTATTATTGATTAATTATCGCATTCCATTCCTCTATGTCATACTAGTGACAACATGTTAAACATGAGCTTGTCTCTTTTTCTTTCGGAGAGTGGGAGCTCATTAGCACTTGCACATTGCAACATTGCATTGCTTGCGCATTTGGATCTCTATCACACATTACATCACATCCTAGCATTCCAGGTTCCACCATGCTACTTCATTGAAGCCTAAGGCATTCAGATTTTACTTTCTCCACTTTGGACAATCTTCGGCATCGGCTTTTGTAACACCTTTGGCACTCATCTAACAAACCAGACCATTGGTACACATGTACAGTCGACGTCAAAGATATATTTCTTCTTCTTCTTCTTCTTGTTAGGGGCTATATAAGGCTCCAAAGCCTATGTATCACTGCGACCATCGCTGATCTATTGTGATCGCCACCTACTACAACTCTCGATCCAAACATGCAACTTCAAATATAATGTCATGTCATGTAAATGAACATACGTCAGAAAAAGGGGCAAACTACATGGATTAAATAGTGTAAACATATTTTGGGCACATTGTGTGAAAATATAAAACTGTAATATATCACGTAAACAAGTACTTGTCACATTACATGGCAACTTATTTTAATGTAAAGATTTTTTTGTAACTTTCAATTGTAAATATATCTTTGACGTCGACTGTACCTTGCGATGCCCAATCAGCACTTTATGGGCTTTTTCCTTCTACCAGGCCTAAGATGCAGGAAATATACTACGTAATATTCTGGTCTTCGCAATACCGAAAAGGAGCATATTGACATTTTTGCTTGCTTGGAAAATAAAGACAATTTTAATTTGCCGGTACGTACCTGAAAGTGTGGACTAGATACGCATTTTGCTATCTGTCTGAAGAGGGGCTCCTGTATTTTCGCAAATTGCGCAGGCTCAATCACGTCTAATATCTCTTCTATCTCGCCCAAAAACATCACCTGAAACAAATGTTCACTAAAATATATTGTTTGCTAAATGTTGAGTAAGAAGACGGTAAAAAGAAAAAAATGAACACGATATCGGGTCAGCAAACCAACCATTTAAATTTTCAATATACTTATTCAAAACAAGTCTTATTTTAGAATATTTAGACCCCCGGGAATTGAGGGGTTGTTCATAAATTGTTCATAGTAAAATTGCCTCTAGGTAGGTTTGGAAAGGGTTTAATAAGTATTACAAAAAAGCGTGTTTGGTGAATTTAAATGCCTAAAAATCTGGTTTTAAAGAGTGACACAGGAGAACGTAACCACAGTATAATAAAGAGTACTAGCGTACAGTATGGACGCTCCCTGCCTCCCGTTGAAAGTGCCGCCCACCCGCTCTCGGTTACCTCACAGTTACCCTACAATGTCTTATCTCACTCACACAAGCATGGTACGCGTTCACCTACACGAGCTTAGGCTGTGTGCGTAGGAACGCGTTCGTTTCATACATTTGATCGCCAGTGTCCGAGGTGTGACGTAACCATGGCAACGAGTGACAAGAAAAAGTTGATTCACCAATAGTTATGAATGTTAGTTTACCTCCTTCTGTGAGCAGGTCTTGGGCCAGAACTTGAGCAGGCCGCGCATGACGGGCTCGGTGAGCGTGGCGTCCTTCTCTAGGAACTGCACCACGCAGTAGGCGAGCTGCGCGTGGTACAGCGACAGGCACTTCACCTTGTGCAGCGGGAGCAGCACCTTCACCAGGAACTGCTTGTGCTCGCTCTTCAGCGGCAGCGCGAAACCGTTGATTATACTGCACACACACAAGTATATAACAAATCACACTATCTGGAATGCTACGCGAATTGACAAATAGTTTTACTGGGCATTTTCCGCAAGTCGACAACCCTGACAAGTAGTTTATTTATTCATTGTTTTTAAATGGATAACATTTCTTAATTAGCTAACACGTATAAGGCACTACTACACACACTTTATGATTCGCGAAAGGTTAATTTTTATTTTGAGCAGCATTATAAGAACGCCATTGATATGGCACTGATAATAAATTATGATTATGGCGAGGAGTCTGCTTGTGAAGATATTGGAGTTTTCAAAAATACGACCTCCAAACTTTCAAGAAAAGAACGCACAATGCACCGATGTTGCGGGTGTCCATGGGCGATGGAAATCGCTTACCATCAGGCGATTCATCTGCTCGTTTGCCTCTTTTATCATAAAGAATAAAATACGCCACGGTATATTCAAGTCAAGTTATTACGCACTAACCTTCCCAATATTTCTAACAGTTCCCCGACACCGTTAAAGTGTTCGGTCTCGTAGACGAACCGCAGGAATATGTTGTTGATCTGTTTCCTGATGAAGGCGCGCAGCCCCAGGAACTTGCCGTAGATGCGGTGCAACACGGTCTTGAGGAAGTCGCGCTCGCGCGGGTCCTCCGAGTCGAACAGGTCTAGCAGCTGCAACAACAGACACGAGCTTCTCTAGTATAGTTTGTAGCTTTCTAATAGAGCCCGAAGCCTAATCCTATTGTCTATTGTTAAGTAAAACCGCTCGTGCCACGTGCCACAACCATCTGCATAAAAAAGCGGTACTTCGGTTACTGAGTGCCGGCGAGTCGAACGCTACAGAACCAGTCTAAAATGTGTCATCGAGATGCGTAACAAAGGCGCGTTATCGGAGAGCTCACCTACACTGGTTTTTTGAGCGTTGGACTAGCCCGCGCTCAGGTGCCAAATAGAATAATTAGGACCCTTTTTTGCAGGTAAGTAGCACGTGCGGTTTTACTGAACAATAGACAATAGGATAAGCCTTCGGGCTCTACTAGAAAGCTACAAACTATAACTACGAGGGGCGGCTGAAATATTCGCGGCCTAAGCTAGAAAAAAAAGAAAAATTAAAAAAAAAAAAACTATGCTACTTTTCCCCCGCCTCTTTGGCAGTTTAAATATTGCCGCTATTTAAAAAAAAAAATTCGTTTTTCGTTCTGTGCGCGGATATACTTAACAATGTCTGTCGAATGCGGAAATTTTGACAAATTTGAACACCGCGCGGTTATTAAGTATCTTGTAATAAAAGGAAAATCGCCTAAAGAGATTTTTGATGATATGACGGATACTCTCCATCATTTAAGCCCTTCGTACACTATGATAAAAAAAATGGGCTCGTTTATTTGAACAAGGACGAGAGAGCTGTGAAGATGACCCCCGCCATGGGCGGCCTGTCACGGTGGTCACTGACGAAAATGTTGAAAAAGTGGAGAAATGTGTTCTGGCTGACAGAAGAATTAAAATCTGGCAGATAGCGGAGGAACTACAAATTAGTAAAGAAAGGGTAGGACACATTTTACATGAACGTTTACACATGAAAAAAATAACTGCGCGCTGGGTACCAAAAATGCTGACACCGCTTGACAAAGAACGGCGACGTAAAAGTTGCAAAGAATTTTTGGACCTAGCTGAAGGGAATCTGGACGAAATTTGCAACCGAATCGTAACCGTAGATGAAACGTGGGTTCGCCAATACGATCCAGAATCAAAACAAGAGTCTATGCAATGGTTAAAAAAGGGCGAGAGGGCACCAAAGAAATTTAAAGTGGAAAAGTCAGCTTCGAAGCTTATGGCGACCGTGTTTTGGGACAGTGAAGGAGTTTTATTAGTTGATTATTTGCCAAAAGGGACCACAATGAACGGTCATTATTATGCAAATTTATTGATTCAAGCACGTGACGCAGTCGTCCAGAAGCGACGTGGGAAACTTAGCCATGGAGTGTTGTTTTTACAGGACAACGCACCAGTTCACACTTCCCGTGTTGCTAGGCAGGCACTAAAAGACACTGGTTTTGGAGAAATCAATCATCCACCCTACAGTCCGGACCTGGCTCCGAGCGACTATTTCCTTTTTTCAAATTTGAAAAAAGACTTACGTGGTCGCCGGTTTGCCGATGACAATCAGATCAAGGCTGCGGTAGAGAGCCATTTTGAAGCGAAGGAAAAAGATTATTTTTTCGGCGGTATTAAAGCATTGTTTGCTCGAAGCGAAAAGTGCTTATCACTCCATGGGGACTATATTGAAAAATAAAAACATTTATTTTAATACTCTCTTTCATTTTTTTTCTAAGGCCGCGAACTTTTCAGCCGCCCCTCGTACATGGCACAGGCCTCTTCAAAGGGAAGAGAGTAGTACATGGTACAATAGGACTCGTAGTAGTGGTAGGGTGACCTATTTCAGGGGTCGGGAACTGGTATGCATCATTCGTCAGCTCTAAATCCTAGAGCTACGCGCAAGTATGTACATTTACAATGAAAGTCAGTTAAAATTGCTTATTAAAAATACTGTAGCAAATTCACAAAACATATTGTTCCTCGAAATTAATTGTGACAACACAGGATTTTTACCCACGGCTTGAGTACGGCCATTTACTAGGAAGTCGTATGACTGAACAATTCGGCATTTATATTTAAATTAACCTTTCATAAACGCGATAACCTAAAAATACCTACCAAAAAACAGTTCATGTCAGTTTTGTTTGTCTAAACAACTACATATTGAAATTGATAAGATATTAGTGATATTACTATTGTCACTATACCATCGCATGCTACATTCAAAAATAATCCCAAAGCGTCCTGTAACACTAGAAATACTATTTGCATAAATGAGCTTATTATGTTTTACAGTTAATTCATTCAAACCGTCCAATAAATTAAACCTAAAGTGTCATTCAACAGAACTTGCTAACTATGTAAACAAAAGTTACTAGTAAATTGACATTCAGAGTCAATTTTAGTATGGCGGTTTGTTGTTTACATAGTTAGCAAGTCCTATTGAATGACACTTTAAAGAGACTTATTTATTGAAATGACAATGCGGCGTGTCAAGATCAAAGAGTAAGATCAGAAAGTAAGTATGGTCAAGATCGACTGTCTGATATAAAGTCTTTAGCTAACACAGACTTTAATATAAATAACAAACAAAAACAAAAAAACGCGTCAGAAAATTGAAAGCATACCTGCAAGACGAATTTCTGGTCAATGACCTTCTTGCCAATAGTGGGCTGAAAGTCGGTGGACTCTAGGAAGCGCAGGAAGAACTCGTAGACCAGCTGCAGGTGCGGCCACGACGCCTCCAGGGTCGGGTCGTCCTCCTCCGGGTCGAAGTCGGGGTTGTCGCTCGGCGGCAGAGTGCGGAACAGGTTCGCAGATATCTGGAGCACACGTCGCGTACCAATCAATTATACTGTGTTCGCCTACCGCGTCAGTGGACACTTGAGTTAACGAAAGTGCTAGTTTAAAGCTTAATTTAATTTGTTTTTTTTTCTGGCAATAAACAATAGTCTGGTTATTTTATTAATAACTAGCAACCCGCCCGGCTTCGCACGGGTTAACAAATTATACATAAACCTTCCTCTTCTCTAAAACCGCATCAAAATTCGTTGCGTAGTTAAAGATCTAAGCATACATACAGACAGACAGACAGCGGGAAGCGACTTTGTTTTATACTATGTAGTGATTCGAAAACTTATCTCTAACCTTTTTTCTCTGAGACCTATGAATTGAAGCCTCACTCCGGAAAAAATACAACCAGGGGCTTTACCTTTAAAAGAGCTACCTATCCTAAAATAAGATTTAATTTGCCTAAGCCGCGGACGGACTGGCGGAATTATAAAAATAGAAGTGGTAAGTTGATAACATCCAAAAATAGCCGTGATTACGAATAATCTCTATGATATTCATTTGCATGGTTTCAGCTTATTTCAAGTGGTAAATGTTGTATGTCCGTCGCCGTAAAGAATGACAGAAATACACCTTAACTACAGTCAATTTAGTATTCTAATTTCTACTCTGTGGACACGAAGGTATATGGAAGCAACTTAGCATGGCACTTTTGAGCCCCTTGAAATTCCTGAATCTTCGTTGTGGATGGAGATTTTTTACTGTTATGAGTATTTGTTTGTAGATGTTAAAAATATCCCAAAATGACAAGCTCGTACTGAATTATTCCCACGTTTACGATTCCCAATACTACCTACAAATTTTCACTTTTACAGATTCCTAATACTACAGATTCCTATTTCTACAGATTCCCATATCTACACCTATCCAATATTAGATTCCAATGTCACATTTGTAAGTTTTTTCGTCTAGAGACATACAGTATAGTTCCATTAGTTCCAGCTTTATCGCCTATAATGCATATCGTACCTTAATAATAAATATCTTAAATATTGATTCATCATCTTCCTCGCGTTGTCCCCGCATTTTGCCACGACTCATGGGAGCCTGGGGTCCGCTTGGCAACTAATCCCAGTAATTGGCGTGGGCACTAGTTTTTACGAAAGCGACTGCCATCTGGCCTTCCAACCCAGAGGGTAAACTAGGCTCGTATTGGGATTAGTCCGGTTTCCTCACGATGTTTTCCTTCACCGAAAAGCGACTGGTAAATATCAAATGATATTTCGTACATAAATTCCGAAAAACTCATTGGTACGAGCCGGGGTTCGAACCCGGGACCTCCGGATTGCAAGTCGCACGCTCTTACCGCTTGGCCACCAGCGCTTCTTAAATATTGATTCTCTATTTCCACTGATTTGTTTATCTCTGCCTTGTATTTGCAATATGTGTTGTTTGTATTGATGTGTTGTCTGAATAAATGATTTCTATTCTATTCTATTAAGGCGATAAAAATGATTTAAAATTAGGCCTTAGTATTAAACAAATTTAAATCGGTGCTCCAATATAAATATATTATATATCTAGTTCAGGTTAATAATTTCGGCCAAATACAGCTAGCACTCCTATGGCTTTGTAGCATCAGATTACTCGTCATCCTTCTTTGTGGGGTAATTATAACCATTAATCAGTATTGTCTAGAAAATATTAATATATTTGCTCTTCGTCATTATTTACATATACAAGACAAGAACTGTGCGACATAAGTAGGTAAGTTGAAAATCACCTATGATCTTTCAAACCATACTGAGACTGAAGACCATCAATAAGTGTCACATTTGGTGCTGCTTCATTTCTGCAATGCTTGTTTATATAAAATTTGTGCCTGTTGCTGAGGCTGACAACTGATTTAGTTCAAATTTCTTAATTAATCGACTGATAATTAACAGTGGCCAATGTCCAAAAGAAACATTGTCTACTTCACGACAGATCAGTAATCACGTTGTCCTTTCCTAACGCATGGCGCTGATGACGCGATCTCTTTCTCGCTTCAACACTGTGCCTTTGATGACTGCAACAGTATACTCGTACAAGCCTTGTTTAGATTAAAACTATGTCGATCTGTGTAAGATTTGTCCCCACAAGAATAACCTATTTACACTGTTTTAATTTTACCGTGTAACCGTGCTGAATGACATTAGAGTATCCATTAGAATTGATCATCTTTTTAATTATGCACAAGATGTTTGCGTCGTATATAAGATGATCAATTACATAATACAAGCTGAATACAAGGCAATTAGAGCGAAGGTAGTGCTGCATAGTAATAACCTTTAACCCTGTCAATTACTTAGTTAATATTATGTGAACTTTAGAGACAATAGCACAGAATAAATAATAGTACTACTACTAGGTACAGAAGATTCACTCTCTAACAAAACGAGTCTGTTACGACAGATATGACCGCTAGGTGGCGCAAGCGCGAGCAGGCGTCCCTTCCTTAGCGGTGCGCGGCAACTACTAACTACTATGGCTAGACACCAAAATTGGTGTGGGCCGCATGTACTTGAGCCACGCCTGACAATAGGGATGATGACACATGTTGAATTTTATAAACAAAATCTAGTAAAATAGATAGCAAACGAGCAATTTATCACAATAATGTGGATATTAAAATAAAATATTGAAAAATTACAAAATTACAGGACCTAAAAGTCTCAAAATTTAAGTTTTTTTTAACTTCCAAAAACGATAAAAGTAAGGGAACCATTCGATTTCTTACATTTCATCCAAAAAAATATTGTATAGCAACTATATACATAAACGGAATATTTCACCGACAAAAACGCAATTTTCTTGTTTTGTCCATACTACAAGATGGGCGATGACGTCACGGCCTCTGTATAGGGCGTTTCGCGAGTGAAGTGCGACTGTCGGACTTTGACTACAATTTCTGACTTTTGTGTTACTTTAATGCAATGGGTCCCATATAGACATTTGATCCTAAAAACAAACCCGATCGATTGATACCATAAAAAAAAATAGTCATGTAGCCTATTGTGGCAAAATACAAAATCACAAAACATTCGGTGCACTAAAGACTGAGCCACACACATTAGGTACGTCACTGACACGCAACGTGACATCAAACGTACAATTCCATACATTAGCAACTGGCTTGTAAACGCTCCTGTCCGCAGGAAGCCGAAGCCATGCTGCCTACGCATCTGGTGTGTATTGGTCTTAGTATCATATAATTTTCATTCTTTATGCATATTCGAGGACTTTGTGGTTGTGCTGAGCATGCATGTTATTGCATGCATACACAGTCCATGTCAATATTTATCCGATTCAGTCGTTGTCAATTGGCATCAAGATGGGTTTGGCAAATTACTTGGATAATTTGCCAAACCCTGCCATTGCCAAACTGAACAATCACGAAATCAAGAGAGAGAAAGCTAAAGAGAGGTGTCTACTCCGTTATGTTTTGCCACAAATACAAAGTGTAGAAATACAAAAAATAATGAATCCCAAAAAAATAACCACAAAGTTGTTAAGCTAGTGCAGTGGTTCCTAACCTGGGGGTATTTACCCCCGTGGGGGTAAAACTAGTATTTTACGGGGGTAATAAGCTAACCTAATATAACAATACAACAAACGTACACGTTTTATTTTTTATTACCATTGGGAGTAGGGGTAAAATCAGGTTCCCTAGTTAGTCATAGGGGTGACCGGACTGAAAAGGTTAGGAACCACTGAGCTAGTGTCTTGTTTCTTAAAGCAATTGAGATCTGGCCCAAAAACCTGAAATTAGCAACATCTACAATCACAGGTAACCTTTGAACTCTGAAGCAGCAATCAGTCTGAATTTAGCACTTTATAACCTCACTACTTTTCTCCAAGGGCCAAGTCTAAATAGTAGTTTGTGTTACAAGGGATCAAAATGATATATTTCCGTCAAGGGCGTACATTGAATCCTGAGCGTAATGAGGGATTCAAGTGTTAACGCCCAAGACGGAATAATTTTGATAACGTGTGACACATACTGCTATGCGGAAAATAAAAAATCTTAGTGTTGACACAATCTGATGCTTAAACAAATTATTTAAGCTAAAAAAATAATGTGCAAAAAAAATAATAATAGTGTGCTAGAACAGAAAAGTGTTACTTTGATCCCTCTTAGCAGGGAGGAAAAGTGCCACTTTGATCCCTCCTAGCAGGGAAGAAATAGCTCTTTTCCAAATAGGTGGTGTGAAAAGGTAATAATATTATGCATTACAGTGTTCCAAATTATTTGTATAAATACATTGTACAGCTTTCATAAATATCTAAATTACTTATATACTTAATAGGTAAATGTATAAATTGTAAATGTATTTACACCTGTAAAGTCTCAGTGCATCTAAATTTGTAATTGTATAGGTATTTTAATTGTAACCTGATTCTGTCATACAATAAAAACTTTGAATTTGAGCTCTTCAGCAAAAAAAAATAGATCTCCAAAGGTGTGAATGAATATATGGTCATAAATATTTGTCAAAGACCAGTCTAGCGTAGCTTTGTAGCTCCAACACCCGCGAATTCACGTCTTGTTTTAAGCCCCGTCTCCATATCGCGCGGCAAACCATCGAACATTAGCTCGCACGGCAGCCGCGCGCAATGGATACCGGGCGCATCGAGTTGGCTCGCGCGGCAGCCCGGTATCCATTGCGCGCGGCTGCCGCGCGAGCCAATGTTCGATGGTTTGCCGCGCGATATGGAGACGAGGCTTTAGATGGTGATTTAATTTCCAGTTTTCATATATTTTATAAAAGAATTATATAAAAAGTCATGCAAATTACCATTTTTATAATTTCTGGATAGACAGGTTCAGTTAGCACCCCGCGGCCGCCAGTGATGTACTCCACCAGCTCATTGAGAGTAGCACGCTTAATCTCCTTCCCCTTCAGGTCCGCTACGGGATCCATGAAATCAAATGCTACACAGCACTGCCGCAGTTTACGTATAAACAACTCTTCTTGCTCACTGCTAGGGACATCTGTAAATAATATTTAAAATTTGCTATTAATAATATAAAGGTATAAGAATACATTATTAATAATATATAACATTAATAATAATAATATTGCCTTTGATTTAGATTTAGTTCAAATTGATGCTTTTAAAAATGAACACATTATTTTATCTTTATTTTTTTGGTTGTACATTTACTTAGAATACTAAAAAAATACTATAGTATCAAATTCAACTTTTAATACTAAAAGTTATTAATGTTTTTTCATATATATTTTATAAATAGAATTATTATTTTATCTGTACAAAGCTCAATTGATTACAGATAAATATTATAATTAAGCAGTCTTAGAAATTATTATCTTCATTTATTCTATTATTATCAATTGGTATTTATAAGTAGAGATTGGTATCTAATGTAATGTAACCTATGGACAGTGATGGCAATTAAATGTAATTAATGAATCAAGGCCATTTAACAACTTGAAATTAGAATATATGTTTTTAAGTACCTATATCCCTATATCCCATTTTTTACAGCAACAGGTACCTATATCCCATTTTGATAGTAACATGACAATGAAAAGACTAAATTGACCAACTACTTTTAATACTGACTTGGGAAGTTTTTATAAATACCTAATAACAAATTTAAGAGTGAGAGTGACATAAACACAATTTAAGGATTTTAAGGCATCACCTGTTTAAATATGCACCTACTAATCTTGCATCTAAATAGTCATTAAAACAATATACATACATGCATAACCCCTAGCAAGTAATTTTTAATACATAGTCAAATAAACATATACATATATAAGGATTTGTTAAACTGAATACTAATTTAAGTAAATGATATATGCACACTTGGGTGGTTTAAGAATTTTGTATCACATTTATTACAGGACTATTTTTATACATACCTATAAAATATGCATTTTCCTGGTCAAAACTTTTTTCTAGTTCATATTTATTTAATTATAATATGCAATTTATTAGTTGAGGAGTCCAAGAGGAGTCCAAGTGCATAGTATTCTTTGTTGTTACTCGAGCATGTCAGATTAAGTTATGAGTGGTATCTTGCTATCCATGCAGATCTAACTTAACCACTTTCAGCCGTCTATAATGGTGGTGAGTTGGTTGGTGGGCAGTAAATTTTTTTTAAGTAGATAGATCATTAATTGTTAGGTAGCAATTTAAACTACAATTTAAAAACCTAGTCAAGATCTTTTTTTTTAATACAAAATTATTTATGACTATGAAGTGGCAATGACGCTTGGGTTGTGGAATTCTTAAAATCTGGTCTGTTAAAAGTTAAGAATAATGGTTTGTCCTACACATAATACATAGGGCCCCAATCAAGTTATGGCTTTGTGTCATCTTGACAAGGGTCAATGAAGTTAAACCACAGAATAAATAATAGTACTAAGTACAGAAGACTCACTCTCGAACAAAACGCGTCTGTTACGATCAGCACAGATATGGCCGCTAGGTGGCGACAGCGCCACGCGCGGCTTATGGCTTTCCCCAAAACGGGGCAGAACGGATGTACTTTTAGCTACCTGTAGCAAAGCGACGAAATCGTGGAGTGAGCCACGCCTGGTTAAACTAACAAATTTTTATACTCAGTCGTCAGGGGGTTAAATTTTACTTGATGATTAATCCCAAGAATCAGATAGTTCAATGTATGGCTTTTGTTATAGATATTTTAACAAGTTGTTACAACTTGCAAGGTTTTAGCTAGACAAAGTCCAATTTTTAGTTTACTATTGTATCTACAATAATGCAAATCTGAACTAAGTATTGTGGAAATATCATTGCATACATCTAGTCTAGCATTTATTAAGGAAATTTTTTAATGAAAAATTGGTATAGCACAAGTAGTCATAAATATATATATATGTAGGTATACACTTTTTCACTTTGCTACTGGAATAAAGAGGCAATGTGCATATTTTTATGACTGCAACTATACAAGAGCTACTATTCTTTGTTTATATTTTTATTGTATAGGTTAGCACACCCTATATATCTAAATCTTATGATAAAGCTATTTATAGGTATGTGTCTAAGCATACACCTTCTACACCCACATAATTTATTTTAATAATTTGTGTACAACAGGAAATAAAGATGCCAACATAATAAATTCATTATTTATAGCTTCAGACATCTTCAAACCGAGTGTGGTAAAATGCGGGTTAATAAATACCTACGAATTCCAAAAAGAGAGGTTAGAATCTTAAGATGAAGTAAGAGAAATCCAACAAGTTTTATGCGTACAAAGATCAACTGTATAGCTTTATACCTAATAAGAATGGGATTTGTTTGTATTTACGAAATCGATGGAAAAAAACGGAAGCGAAATAGGTAAGTGGAAATAAACAAATGAAACAAGTGGCACACCTTTGAGCAGCGGCAGCGCCTGCAGCTCCACGTCCTGCGTGTTGCGGTACCGTGACGAGCCTTGCGACTTCTTCGTTTTCTTCTTCAGAGATCGCTTCGCGAAAGGATCGATCCTGTCCACAAACGTTCCCGAAGACATTTTGATAGTTTATAAGTGTCCCGAATGACAATAGTAGACGGCGATCAATGCGTAACTTGTTTTGATTCGGGCAGATTCATGATCCGACCCAGTTCACGAGACGAACGCGCACTTCCCGTAAGGTCGCAGCACAATATTAGAGCCTAAACAAACATTCCTTCGTCACACATGACGGTAATGGAATGGTCACACTCAGGCCATTCTTTATACACTTCAAGATTCCACAATAGTTACGTAATTTTAAAACAACTATAACACTAAAATGACACAATAACAAAAACGAACAGTTCGATTCACAAATTTATCTTTATTTTCTGAGGCGTGTCACGAATAGCAGCAGGGAGAAGTCACATATACATACAAGCCTCGTGTAATATCAGCCGGTCAGTCAATGACAATATATTATTTCCTCATCAATCCTTCGAGATAATCGAATATTTAGTTATAATAACACGTAAAACGGCGAAACAAAATGGTTTTTGTCTTTCTTAGACGTAGTCGACGATTAAGTCGGTGATGACACGGAGCAAAATTTAACACCAAAAATCTATCACCGTACTCTCGCCATCGCTCACCATCCGCTTTGACTGTAAAACTGGACGCATTATAATGCTTCAAATAAGATTATTTTAGGATATTGCACTTCTACACGTCCGGATGAATGTTTTTGCGACTTTTTCCACTGCGGAAAACGACCAATTTACAAAAGTTAATATAACTAAAAGATTATCATCACTAGCTTTTAGCTGCGAAAACGCTACACTCGTAGAAAAGTACCTTATTCTGAAAATAGATGGAGATAGAATACGTTGGTTAGGCCAAATTAACTACCTTTTATTGAAATATTACTTATTGAAAATATAAAATTCGTGAGTTTGTACCAGAAAATAAAGATATATTTTAAAAATGTACTTTAGTTTTATAAATAAGAATTAAAGTATGCTATAACGGAATAAAACTATTTGATATGAAATTACCCTTTCCGTTTTTAAGGTTTGGTAAGGTAGCGTTCCAGATAACACAACCAAACGCAACTTTAAGTGGCGTTTACAAAGCAATCAAAGCGTCTAAACCTAAATGTATCTGTTGCATTCTTACAACAGGCTGCATCATTTGGCTGAAAGGGACATAAATATGCTGATATGACGCTGATCATACTGTAGACTCGTGAAAATATTACATGTTATAAAGTTCTAAAAATATTTCATACTGAAATATTATAACTATTGTTTTAGACTATCATATTTATATTCTCTAAACTATAATAATCTAATTATTTATATAAACATTTATGATATGAGTCATGACTCATGAATTATACTGTTTAAAAAAGTGTTAACGAAATATTATAAATAAATGGTACGGCATAATAAATATCCAAAATTTATAAATTAAAACCTTCAAATACACATTTTAATTTAATTTTATGGCAGTAGGCCAAATTACGTAATCGTACACCATAGACTAAATGGTTGTCGTCAAATTCGTCATTGATGTTATTCCGCTTTGTGGACATTGGAATTGACTACGAAAGTAGCTTTCTATTTTAAAGAATTTGTCAGATTATCTTCATTTGAACGCAAAATTACTTCGAACATATAATTGATTGTGGTTCAGTGAAATAAACAGTTTTTGTGTAAAGTGCTGTGAGAGTGTTAAAATAGTCTCCTTGGGTGGTGGTGAAAACTAATCAGTTAGAAAGCAACATGGAAGCACTGACAGTTCCGCCATGAAAGCAAAATAAATAGAAATTGTGAAGGTATCGAATACGTTGATTACTTTACTGTTTATATGAACATGTATCTATTGTTTAAGTTGGAATATATAAACAATCAACAACGATTACATCAGTTTTACTGTATGCTATCGGAAGGCATTGCATAGATGAATGAATAGGACAGTGGGTGCGTTAAAATCCAGTAGTGATAGTCGAAGTTATGAATATTGGTCCATTTTTTGTGCCTGTAATCTTTTTCAATTGAGATACAATCATACATTATGCAACGTTGAATGGAAACGAGACATTTTTGCTCTTCAATTGAATACGCTATTTATATTATGATGACGATGAAAACTGGGCAAGTGAATTACTACCAATTTACCAATTTCGTTATCACTTCCATGCGAAAAGTACATGAACTACAGTGCTCGATATACACATAGGACGTTTATAACACAGATGGTTGTATTTATTTTGTTTCAGAAGCTGGACTTCAGTAAGGACAGGCTAAACTTCACAATGTTGAGAGGTGGGCGTGGAGGCCGTCACAGTCCAGAGCTGTATCCCCACACACTAAAGTGTTCCAACGCGAGTGACACTAGCTCGGCATACAGTGGCAGTGACACAATGACCTCAGTGCACAGCTCGCTCGACATGGACATGGAGGTGGACCTATCTGGGCTCCTAGAGTCCATTGTGGATTCCGATGAAGAAGAAGATCTGGAAGAGTCTATGGATAGTCTCACAGTCCGTGATGCCGTGCGGGAATGCCTTGAAAAAGATCCCAGTGAAAGGTCTGAAGAAGATGTTGAGATTCTATTGGAATTCACACAACACTTGAAAGCATTCACAAACATGACATTGACGGTACGCAGAGCACTATGTGCTGTAATGGTTTTTGCTGTTGTAGAAAAAGCTGAGACTATTGTAATGAATGATGGAGAAGAGCATGACTCTTGGTCAGTTCTTATTAATGGTCATGTTGAAATACAACATCAAAATGGTGATATTGAGCATCTCAATGTTGGAGACAGTTTTGGGATGGCTGAAGCAACCATGGAAAAATTGTATCACAGAGGAGTAATGACCACGAAATGTGATGACTGCCAATTTGTCTGCATTACACAAACAGATTACTATCGAATTTTACATCAAGGAGAAGAAAATATAAGAAGGCATGAGGTTGACGGTGTGGTGGTGTTGGTGACAGAATACAGAGGGGCTGCAGGAGAATCAGGGCACCAGAGAGGACATGTCGTCATTAGAGGAACACCTGAACATCTTATGCTACAGTTAATTGAGGATAATTCCAGTGATTCAACATATGTTGAAGATTTCCTGTTGACTCATAGAACATTTATTGAAAGTCCTCTAGTAGTAGCCAAACAACTTCTTGCCTGGTTCTCAGAACCTTCAGTTCGTGACAAAGTGACACGGGTTGTCCTTCTTTGGGTAAATAATCATTTTACAGATTTTGAGACAGATCCAACAATGATGGATTTCCTAGAGCAATTTGAAACTGTTTTGGAGCGAGAAAAGATGGAAAGCCAATTAAGATTACTTAATATTGCATGTTCTGCTAAGGCTAGAACTAGGATCGTGACACTATCCCGACCCTCGAGAGATGATCCTCTGAACTTCAGTATTCTTGGTGGATATGAAAGAGGCTATGGTATTTTTATCCTTAAGGTGGAGAAACGTTCAAAAGCTGAAGAAGTTGGGCTTAAAAGAGGTGATGAGGTCATTGAAGTAAATGGCCAATCTTTTCGGCATGTTAGCAATGCAAAAGCTATGGAGATAATAACAGGATCAACACATCTAAGCATTACAGTAAAAAGTAATTTATTAGTATTTAAACAAATGCTTGTCATGCCCGATAATCCACCAAGACACAGAGGTGCTGCAACCAACATGGTACGTTGTTGGCAAACGGATCCACGGGCGCGACTATCAACAGCAGAACTCCTGAGTGACGATCCCATCACATTAACACCTGTTTTTCCATCTCCAACCAAAAAGCCACAACAATTAAGCATAAAAAAGGAACCACAAAAGGGATTTATGACTCTTGGTCCCAAAAGAAGATTGCAAAAGGCATTAATGAAAATAATTTTACCTAAAAACTCCATTACTGATGGTTTGCACTCTGATGATAGTGTTCTTTCAAATTCTGAATCGCTAAACAAGGCAAATAGTAGTACTTCATTTTATAATTCACACAGTAACCCAGATCTAATATCAATTTGTTATGATGAATATCAATTATCAGATCACCCTGAGCATGTTCTCAAAGTGTACAGAGCTGATCAGACATGCAAATATCTGTTAGTACACAAAGAGACCACAGCCAGAGAAGTTGTGATGCTGACTTTGCAGGAGTTTGGAATTACTGACCCTAGTTCCAATTTTTCTCTATGTGAGGTGTCAGTTGCACAAGGTGGTATAATCAAACAGCATAGATTACCTGATCAGCTCCAAAACCTTGCAGAACGTATTGGGCTTAGTTCTAGATACTATCTGAAAACAAATGGCATACATGAAACTTTAGTACCTGATGAGATGGCACCTGAACTCCTAAGGGAGAGTGTTGTCCACTTTCTGCAACTAAATGCTGTGGAAGTTGCAGTCCAATTAACGCTACAAGACTTCTGTATCTTCAGGCAGATAGAGAGTACGGAATATGTTGATGACTTATTTGAATTAAAGAGTAGGTATGGAATACCTATGTTGGCACAGTTTGCCGAACTGGTTAACAAAGAAATGTTTTGGGTAGTTACTGAGGTAGTCACAGAACAAAATCATGTACGGCGATCGAAAATCGTAAAGCAATTCATAAAGGTTGCAAGACATTGTAAAGAATGCAAAAATTTTAACTCGATGTTTGCAATAATATCAGGATTAGGCCACGGCGCCGTTTCTCGATTAAGGATGACTTGGGAAAAATTGCCGACAAAATATTTGAAACTTTTTAATGATCTACAAACACTTATGGACCCCTCAAGGAACATGTCTAAGTACAGACAGTTAGTAACCACCGAGCAAGGCAGGTCTCCAGTTATTCCATTTTATCCTGTGGTTAAAAAAGATCTTACTTTTATCCACCTGGGGAATGACACCAAAGTGGAGGGAATGGTTAATTTCGAAAAGTTAAGAATGATATCTAAAGAGGTCAGAACCCTGACAAACATGTGTAGTTCCCCATACGACTTATTGACTTTGCTAGAGCTGGGCAAACAGCCTCCATCAAATGCCATGGTGTCATTGAATCAGCTCACGACCGGCGTTCAACAAGGCCAAGTGACAGTCAAGAGAAGGAAAAAGTCGTCTAACGTACCCAACCCTAAGAAAATGTTCGAGGAAGCACAAATGGTTCGTCGCGTGAAAGCGTATCTTAACCGCATGCATGTGGAAACGGACGAGGAACGACTTCACGCGTTGTCTCTAGAATGCGAGGGAGCCGGGCCGGCTCCCGCTCTGCCGCGTCGCAGACACCCCTCACCTTCCCTGTCCACGACGAGCAGCGCATCATCGGCGAGCGAGAGTAAAAAGAGTTTCGCCGGCAACAAATTCGGCGCGGCCTCCCCCCAGGCCGTGAGGAAGCTGCTAGCTCTCTCGGAGCCGGCCAAGACCCGGCCGCACCAGCCGCGCCCGCCGCCCGGGCCGTCGCCCTGCTCGCACCGGCGCGACGGCGCCGGGCCCGGCATGTGCTGCCCGCGCGCGGCGCACGAGCGCTCGCACTCGGACACGCCCACGCCGCTGCCGGTGGACCTGTCGGCGGAGAGCAGCAGCGTCACGTCGCTGGTGAACCTGCCGCTGCGCAAGACCGGCTCGGCGACGTCCAGCGACAGCGGGCACGGCTCGTGCTCGGCGACGGGCTGCGCGCCGCTGCGGCCGGTGCCGCCGCCGCGCATGCCGCAGGCGCCGTTCACGCTGGCGGCGCACGTGGCGCGCCTGGAGCGCCTGAGCCGCGCGCACTCGCACGAGGGCGTGACGAGACCGTTCGACTACTACCACGACGCGCCCGATGACGACGACGACGATCAGCAGGTTTCCGCCGTTTGAAATTTGAATACTCTAAATCGATGTCTATTTATATAGTTCACTATTTTGTAATCTCACTCGACGAATAGTAAGCACGACTTATATAAATTTGTCTTATATTATTAAAATATTGTATGTACCCCGACGACTAAGTCTAAAGACTGTATAATTATAATTTAATGAAACTCCTAGTGTTATATAGTATAAATTCCATATTATAAATATAAGCCATGCCTCTTTACCTATTAATTATAAATGTGACCCACCATTTTCCAGTTTTATTGTCTAGAGATATTTGATGTATACCGATTGATAGGTGAATCATTGTGTATCCACCACTGTTTGGTATCTCTACATTCCGTTATTTGTATATTCTTAAAATGATTATTCTCACTATTTATAATTGTGAAACTTAGACCAAATAATAATTAATGTACCTTTTAACGTGTATTATGATCCAGAATTATTTTAATGATTTTTAAATAATTTTGTTGTAAGTTGTGGTAGCTTCGAGGACCAATTCTGAGTTTGAATAATGTTATTTCTTGTATTAGCAGCTCGAATTCTGTTTATATCTTGAATTTAATCATACAATTGTAAATAACAAAAAATATATTAATTACCTACTTCACTACAATGTTTCTTATATAAATTATATACATTCGAACATATCACTTAAATCACAAGTCTTGCCATTACCAATGGTTTTATTTCATTTTATTACAAGAGTCATCTGAATTGCGCAAGATAATCGACCTCGACTGGGTGCAGGTTATGGGCCGGGATCACGAGGCTGTGCAGCGGCGGCCCCAGGTCCAACTCTTGCATCTCTTCCAACGTTTTCACGGCTACCCTTTGGTCCGGATTGCCTACTCTCGACAACCCCACCGCTGTGCTCTGTTTACTTAGTTCTGAAAATTGTGATTTAGAGATTTTCAATGATTATTTCACTAGCATACTCCATAGGTATTCTGTATCACCTCAATAGATTTAAGCCAGGGGTAGGTATCCGGTATCCCAACTCAATTGATAGAGGTATTTTAATAAAAGGTAGTCCCAACTTTAGTAAGTATGCAATATTTACTGATATGACTTCTAGTAAGGAAACTAATATTTATAATATTACATAAGATATGAATGGGGCAGTAACTTATGCTTCATAATGAGGAAAAAGTTAATTAAAATTATGATTAAAAAATAACTAAACAGCACAATGACTAATAAAGTCATAGTTGACCAGTACCTATGTATTTAGTGATCAATTGATCATTGTTCAACTGGATGACAATGTACAGAAATATACGCATTCTAGATAACTAACCTGTGTCGGATTTGTTTTCTATTATTTGAACCAATTGTGAAGCTGCTTCTTTCACACTCATAAACTTGGGATCCATATATTGACGGATTTTTTTTGTTAACGACTCCTCAGTTGGCTCCTTCACTTTTATATCTGAAATGAGATCAAAAGATGAACATCGCTGCTAAGTTCGAAGGTTTACAAATCTAGGCCTTATGTTCATTAAAATAAGAGCCCTTTCCCACTGCAACATCCTGTTTTTTGCGGGTTCGGTTTTCTGCAGGATCCCGTTTAATAGTATACGCGCTAATGTCGTTCACACGAGCATTCTGTTTGTAGTATCCGCAAAAAACCGATCCGTTCGAATTTTGTTGTACGGTTTTGCCTCTATGAGCTGGACGAGTCGTCCAGTAAAAACAGGATCAGTTTAGTGACGTGTATTGTTTTTGAGCCTCTGTTAAACTTTTATTGTTATGGGAGTGTCCCCACTAGCTTCTTGCATTACAGTCTTTTGCAGGATGTGCCCAGTATGCTGATTCTCATTAGCCGGGTACTGACTGAGCGAGCAACCTCGTGAGGAAAATCCTCGGTCAGTCAGGACGTGCCTCGCCCGAGGCAAACGCATGTCCGGCCTCGGCCCGAGCCGAGCGTTGTCGGTTTTTGTCCATGCTCAAAGGCGCCTCAGTACGTTTGCCGCGCTCACTCAAGACGGTTGTGTTTTGCCTCGCTTGTTCGCCGCATGTTAGCGTCATGGATAAAGAACAGTGCCTTCAATTTATACAACTATATGGTGAATAAAGACGATTATGGGATGCGAAATGTCCCGACCTCATGACACGCGCGGTCTCTGTGCGACTTCACGTTAAACTGAGCGCTCGATGTTTGGCTCAGCGTCACCGTGGCTCGGCTTTGCCGCGCGCGGCAGCCTCGTGCAACATCCCACTGGCCGAGGCTGCCTCGCGCGGCAATCGTCCGAGGCTGCCTCGCGAGCAGGGCTGCCAGATCGTAGAATTAGATACGAAATTCGTATAATGGATTTTTTTTCGTATCTATTACGTATAGGTGGTCAATCGGTATAATTGGATACGAAAAAAACACCGATGTCAAACTACTGACAATACTTCAGAAACAGTGTGCCAATACTGTTATAAAATTTAATGGAACCGTACGTAAAAATCGAAGATCACAAATTGCGGGCGTCCCTCTCTGTCACTCTTATTACGCCTTCATAGGAATAAAAGAGAAAGACCCCCGCAATTTGCGAATTTCGGCCTTCGCGGTAAGACCCCAGTTTTTCAAAATATCGATTTAATAATAATCGATTTTTTTAAATTGTGTTCTCGTATAATGCAATCGAACTTCGTATAATTGCAGGCACTGGATCGTATAATCAAAAATTATGTACTGGCAGCCCTCCTCGTGAGGCTGCTCGCTTAGTCAGTACCCGGCTATTGGTGTACTGCAAAAATGCAAACTAATGTGGTGAACAAACCTATATTATATCTATGATTTTGATTCAGTAAAAAACCGTTCCCACAGAACTGGTCCACAGTGGGAAAGAGCCCTAAGACTGTTTTCCGTACCTAGAAGGCAAAGTGTATGCAAGTTTCTAGAGAAGTTTGCTTCTATTTTCTCGAAGAAGCTGTCAGGCTTCCAATTCTCTGTCCAGTATGGGATAGAAACTGTTTCACCGAAGTTGTATAGTTGCAGTCCACAACAACTGACGGCATTCATAATAGAAGCATTGTGAACAATCTGGAAAAAAATTATGAAAATAAGTTTTTGGTAAAAAAAAAATATCTTTACATGTTTTTTTCACTGACTAATTTTATTTCTACAGGCAACTAATACTCATCAAGACAATTCTAACATCCCCAAATACAATTAGTTTGCGTTGTTTTAACTCCATCATCAGATCAGCTCCATGTAATCATAATATTGCATTGTCATCTGATTTACATGTGTATGCAAAATAGGCCTAGTTTCCCTAGCTAGCTAGGAAGATTATGATGATTTTCTCTATTCCTATCATAGGATATGTAGGTTGGTGAAATTTTAAGTGTTAAAAGTTAATGAAAGCATTCAGAAAAAAGTATTATTTTGATAGCAATGATATTTGATAGGGGGGGGTTTGTAAAAACAAACAACAAACAATCATATGTTGCATTACAAATCAAATTGCAATGCCGTTTAAACTAAAACTTACTAGCTGGGGGCCAATTAAACTATGCAGCAGTGACATTTTATAGCTGTTATTTCGTCAAGTGGACAATAACTAGAGCTGGATGAAAACTAGTGCAGTGAACCCTATATGCAACAAACCCATAGTATTTAAAGCACTTTAACCTTTGGGTTACCTGTGTTTCTACTCCAAGCTCTTTGGCACGCAGCAGCATATCCGTATGTGTAGTTGCTCCCAATGGGTCTCCAACAACTAGCAGTGCAATATGCTTATCCTTTGCTTCTTTTAGTATTACATCAATACTACTTTCACAGACTTCGCGATCAGCCAGTACCAATGGACGTCCATAGAATTTTTCCTAAAAACAATTTTATTTAACTTAAATACTACTGATAGATATTTAGTTTATTATGAATATAGATGAAGTCATAGGTAAATCTATAAAACGATTTAATAATCTGCTATTACCAGTTCCTCGTGTCCTACTGTCAATATAGAAGTGTAGGATTCCAGTAGCACTTTATCACATTTCTTCACTATCTCCAAACCTCTCACAGTTATATCTTTAACGTCGCCGAGACCCAAACCAATTAAGTAGAACATTTCGATGAATTAACTGTATAAATTAAACTGCTCCAGCCGTGTTAAAACTTCTGTAAAACAAGAAAAGTCTTGCTACAAAAATTCATACAGTTCTAGGTCTCTAGTCATCAAGTATAATAAATAAAGTAATATTTTACTAACGCCTTTTAATTCACTCACTATATTCTTATAATTAAATCCAAAAGGGTACGAAGATTTAAATAAAAGGTTAGTATTAACTTGCCCGCGCCTGCGACAACTTTTGCGACATTTGATTTGACGTTTCCAAAATTTAAACGTAATCGCACGTATATAGAATCGATTCTTTATAATCGATATAAATTTGTATCTACATGAATGTCGCAACATACTAATTAGGATATCCGTTCTGTGTAAATTGTCATTTCACACTGATGTTGGTACACTGGCATTTTATTTTGTTTCTTTTGTCTGAATTGAGTACATACTTCCTTAGAAGATTCGTTTATCTGTGGTATTTTGTCAATTAAGCCCTTGCTACACGGTCGCCGACAAGCCTTCTAACCGTCTGACCTTGGTCTGTCCTTGGTCAGTTTTGGTCAAATTTTGTTGTAAACAACTGTCTACACGGTCCGGGACGGACCAAGGCCACGCGGTCTGGGGGCTTGTCGGTGACCGTGTAGCAAGGGCTTTCTGATTTTTCTGTTTATATTCACCTATCAATTTCATGAAAGTCTGTGATATGTCTGTGAGTTCATAATTATTTATAAAATAAGGGTAATTTCTAAGTTATACATATCCAGTATGATATCCAGAAAAGGCCAAAAAGCAATAAATGAAGGTGTTGTTGGGAAATACATCAAGAAAGATACACCGCCCGATTTACCAAGTGAGTGTTAGTTAGATCATCTTTTGTTTCTAGTAAAACAAAATATTTGTTATGTATTAACAACAATTTTAACAATATTTTTTTTTACTGTTGCTGAGAGTAACTAATTGCGAATGGATTGTTTTAGTAATAAATGTGTGGACTACGGGTCATAATAGGCGCCCGCGCAGCCAGCCGTTTGGGGCGAGCGATGGAGTATCTAGCAGCCACGAAAACAAATTTGGCAAGTCGCAGACCATGAGCGGTCACGCAGGCAAATATACGCCCAGCGAGTCAGTGCCAAATTTAGCCCACAGGTAGGAAATAGGCAATTAACATCAAACCTTGTTAAATTAACAAACATAAATTTGTGTACCATGTTTTACATAGTTAACAAAGTAGGACTCTATCCCTATCTTTAATAAGGGGGACTCCCCAGCAATGGGCCATTTACATTATATTGATAGTTATTACAAATTCTAGAGACTTGAATATGTAGTTTTGTTTCTGTTTCACACTCAGTATCTTGAACAAATTGCTGGATTTTTCTTTTTAAAACCCTTTGACGTATAGGTAATTAATTAATTATATACTTAATCTCAGTAGATCTCCTTACTCTTTTCTTAACTTTTGATTAATATTAAGAAGAAGAAGACATATAAAAAAATCTAAACCAAACATTTATTTATAATTACTATAATATCGAGCCTGAGGTAACTAACTTTAATAATAAACATCACTTTAGCGTTTGTGCCCCGAGCACCCATATGATCATAAGGCAGATTGTTTGTTACCTAGTGATGTGAGCAGTTTCTAATCTAATACATTGTTATAATAAATGTGTATATAATTATGATGATCATTTCAGATTTGCTAGTTTATCCACTAGCGACTCCGCCAGCTCTTCAAGTAATTACAATTCCCAGTGCTTCTTAGATTCTAATTTGGTAATTAAAATTATTTTAAACCTTCTTTTGTTTATGTTCACTATTTGTTTTGATGTGTTTTGTTCATTTTGTGCAGTTCAGCTTAGACTTGTACTTGTTTGTAGGCTTCCCATTCCACGCTTAATGAAATAGACGACTCATTCAGTAGACAGACCAGCCACAGATACTATAGGCATCAACAAGAGGACCCCATATACCAAAACCAGCAGCAGGTAATTTAACATTTGCTGTTACTCATGTAGTACCTACTTACATTCTGTGTATAAAAGTTGTATCAGTGTATTTGAATTCATAGTTTTTATTGAAGATTCAACAGATAATCATTCGCCTAAATACTTAATGTAATAGACATCTGACGTAAGTTCTGATATTTGTAGTCCACCAACAATAAATACTATGATTTTTGGCAATTATTACAGATCATGACAAAACAGTAATCTATATATATAAACCTGAAAGACTGACTTAAATCAACGCACAGCCCAAACCGCTGGGACTAGAAAGTCCAAATTTGGCAAGTAGGTTCCTTATAAGGTCTAGGGGTCCACTAAGAAAGGATTTTTCAAAATTCATTCCCTAAAGGGGTGAAAATTAAAAAACTCTACTGCGCGTGTGAAGCCGCGGGCAAAAGCTAGTACTGTATATTGCCAGATGTAGTACATATTAACTGTTTTCCTTGTCTGTTATACATATTGTCGTAATTCAAGTAGGTAATAATCCCAATTTGCATTATTCTGCCAATTAAATAGTGCAGATAATAGAAAGTGGATTATTTTATCTGTTGAATCTCTAGTTCCAGGTAGTTTATTTAAGGCTCGTATATTGTTTTTATTGGGCAGGTACAGCAGCAAAAGCAGCAGCAGTACGGGTCCCGCGAGTCGAGTATACCGCGGCTGTCATCTAACCTCAGCCTCACCCCGCGCCTGCACCCCCCGCACCCGCCGTCGCCGCACTCCATCCTTCACACTTGTACTGACTGTAAGCACAGAATAAATAATAGTACTACTGCGTTTATATTTAGGTAGCCTGCAGTATCACGACCTTCGACCTTGCCTGCGACTGTCACGTCACGAAAAGCTTCAATAGGTACAACTTTCGAGGTGTTATTAAATTCTATTTATAGGTACTCAGGATCGGATTCGGATTGAATGGTCTGAAACTTCCCCGCCCCTTTCAACAGTGTGTGCGTTAAGTTGTTAATGATATTTAATTATTTAGGTTAGGTATTTAATGTAGATAGATACCTATCAAAACATTCAAAGCGCCAAGTGAAAACTTCAATCGGCGCTCATGTGGCACTTGGGCCGAAAACAACTCGCGTGATTTGTGCACAACCCCAAGTCACAGAATAAATAGTACTAAGTACAGAAGACTCACTTAACAAAACGCGTCTGTTACAATCAGCACAGATATGGCCGCTAGGTGGCGACAGCGCCACGCGCGGCTTATGGCTTTCCCCAAAATTGGGGCCGAACAGATGTACTTTTTGCTACCTGTAGCAAAGCGACGAAACCGCGGAGTGAGACACGCCTGCTGTAAGTATGAAGACATAGGTCAGGATATCCCTAGGAAGGAACCACTGTAAAAAAATCGACGAATTTTCCTAAATTTTACAAAGGTGGTCAAAAATATAAGAAAAAGATATTCGGAGTATAACTTCATAGAGCGAAAATATGACGTTATAGTTTAATTAAAGACATATGTTTTTGCAATAAATCACTCGTCTCATAGTATTTAACAACCAGTAGGTAGCAGAGATAAAACTTTGCCTGGCAAATTAATGAAAAGGATGTTAAAGCATTGGAAACAGGCTGACTAATGGTGATTCATTGTTATTACAGCGTACACAGTGGGAAGCCAATCGTCACCTATTTACTCCAATTACGTGAATACTTCGGTGCTCCCGTACAACAATAAAGCTCATGGAAGCAGCATTATTACTACTACACAAGGTATTACATATTAATAAATTATAGTTTTTTGTTTTGCCTACCTTATATCCTACTTGTTAATAATATGTTTGTAATGTAACCATGAAACGATGAGTTAAACATTCAAATTGTATCTAAAGGTCAGTAAGCCTAGCACAGGAGTGAAGCGACAGTACCTATCTCGCCCGCGAGATAGACTATCATTTTTTTATAACAGTATTAATTAGAGAGGGACGGGTAGACTATCTCGCGGGCGAGATACTCGCGCCGCTCCTGTGCTAGGCCTAGGCCTATTACTGAAGCATACTTGTTCAAAGAAACAAACGACTATACTCAAGACTAGTCTTATTAGAGTCAAAGAAATTGGAACCTTCTACACAGGAAAAAAAGTTCACATGGAGTGGTTAGCGCGCGGTATTGGCATTTAAATGTGGCATGCAACTACTGCACAGAAGGTTGAGATTCCTTTGACTAGTAAAAGACGCCCCAGTTTTTTTGATGTAGAACATAGACATAGACATAGAAAAGTTTTATTCAACATCACATGAAGTTGCAGAGTTAACAGATAGTGTAACACATTTTTACAGATAAACCTTAAATTAAGACTTAAAAACTAAGAAATTGAGTTGTACATCTAAGGGAGAAATATTCATGACTCATGAGTGTTAAATAGGAGCTTGCCTCAGCATAATGTTGCAGTATATTTATTTACCACAACGCTGGTTTTCAGGCAGACCCTTGATACATTATCCATTACTCGCTGTAGTCGAAAACTAAACGCCTTACAGTTATGTTAACAAAGTGTGAGTGTGAACTGTATATGCTAGAATTTGGAAAGAACAATAGTAGCTATGGTGTAAACTAAACGAAGTACTAAAGGAAGTATATGATCAGTAAGTAAGTATATGAAGAATGTGAATTCGTATATATTTGATTGTAAATAGGCACAGAAGAGGAGCTGCCGCTCCCGCCGGGCTGGTCGGCGGACCGCACGCTGCGCGGACGTCGCTACTACATGGACCACAATACTCAAACTACCCACTGGACGCACCCGCTTGAAAGCGTACCCCAGCCGTGGCAGAAGGTGTCCACTCATCACGGCGTCTATTACTTCAAGTAAGCGACTAAGTTGGATATTACATGGATCACAATACAAACAACCCACTGGACGCACCCGCATGAAAGCGTACCCCAGCCGTGGCAGAAGGTGTCCACTCATCACGGCGTCTATTACTTCAAGTAAGCGACTAAGTTGGATATTACATGGATCACAATACAAACAACCCACTGGACGCACCCGCATGAAAGCGTACCCCAGCCGTGGCAGAAGGTGTCCACTCATCACGGCGTCTATTACTTCAAGTAAGCGACTAAGTTGGATATTACATGGATCACAATACAAACAACCCACTGGACGCACCCGCATGAAAGCGTACCCCAGCCGTGGCAGAAGGTGTCCACTCATCACGGCGTCTATTACTTCAAGTAAGCGACTAAGTTGGATATTACATGGATCACAATACAAACAACCCACTGGACGCACCCGCATGAAAGCGTACCCCAGCCGTGGCAGAAGGTGTCCACTCATCACGGCGTCTATTACTTCAAGTAAGCGACTAAGTTGGATATTACATGGATCACAATACAAACAACCCACTGGACGCACCCGCATGAAAGCGTACCCCAGCCGTGGCAGAAGGGATTATTCCCACTAGTTACCACCAAGTTGTTACCACTGGTAACTACTGGGATTTTTTTTGGTACTTTTACCAGTGGTAAAAGGTGGGAAAAAAAATCAGTAGTTACCACTGGGTACAACTTGGTGGGAATAACCTGGCAGAAGGTGTCTACTCATCACGGCGTCTATTACTTCAAGTGAGTTGGGACCACCACATTCATAACACCCAGATCACGTATTAGGGCAAAAAAAACGGAAAGCGTGTGTCCTTACCACCCTGACTGAAAAAAAATTAAGGTTCTTTGGGCTAGTTTCGATGGTCCACTGCGAAAGCTGACGAAAGGTATAATTTAATCTGACCCATCAGCCCATCACTCCTTGCGGTTGTATTGTTTAAAGAAAGGTACTTTCTAAAATATGCCAATGAGCCTTTCAAAAATTCATGAATTAAATATTCCTTTTTTTCTGTTACAGTGAAATTACTCACCAGCGAACGTATGCACACCCTTGCTTAGTTGGGGGGTGCTATTTAGTAAGCCCGTATGTGCCGACATTGGTGCCGCCTTATTTGCTAGAAGAGATACCACATTGGCTTATTGTCTATTCAAAAGGTTTGGTTTTCATATTTATTTAATTAAAAGATTACATATATCACATATATGATATTCATATGACATTTTTTCTACCTGCAGTAGAATCAGACAAAAGCTCTTATTGGATTTGAACCTGGACATCAGTAGTCACCATACCAGCAAACACTACCAACATACTAATAAACATTTGACTGGACTAAATTAGTTTTCTAAATATTTCGTCAGGTGACAAGCAGAACTCACTAATTATTAAAAAATATTTAAACAAAAATCAACCTTCTTTTAGTACAAATATGGTTCACTATGGCTATGAACTTGTGGTGGTAATTAGTGAGTTTTGCTTGTCACCGATCTTTTTTATCGATATCTTTTATACCTATCCCAACCCTCTTTTGATTCTTTGTGACAAATTAAAAACACTACCAGTCCGGCGTACCGGACCGCGACCTTAGTACGGTTCGAGGCCTGTTCATCGAGAAGGGGGTTTGGGAAGTCCGTTAAACACGCAGTTATGAGCGAAAGCGAGAAGCTGACCGGACCAAGGTCGCGGTCCGGTACGGTACGCCCATCTATTAGCGGTATTAAATAGCACAAAAGTTTGCATTACTTTTCTTGAAAATTATAATTCATTAAAGTGCATCCACTAGTTGGAAACTGCATGTTCTCTTTGCCAGTAGTAGGAGTACGAATATTTGTTCTCACATTAACAAAAAGAATGTTACAGCTGACCCGGAAATGGACCACAAGTTACGTTGGAACATGTTCCGGTTGAGCGAGCTGGATTGCTACTCGGATATGCTGACGCGCTTGTATAAGCAAGAGCTGCAACTGATTGTTATGAAATATGAACAATACAGGCAAGTTTATAACCATTTATCGTGATATCTTAAACTTTAACTAATTTATAAGACAAATCTTAACCCTTAAATGCATGGTGTACAATGCAGCGTACACAAAAAACATCTAATTTTATACATAATTAGAAAACCTATATATGTCTATTTATATATATTATTGTTTCAATAGTAAAACTAATCCGTCTTCCGATTTTTGCGAAATGTCAGAAAATTTGAAAAAATCCAGAATCTGATGATTTTTAGTATGTGATTTTGGATGTTTTTTTTTGGGGTTTGTAATTATTTTATATTTATAACTCTATCATAGGTGTATCACAAATAGTATACCTTTCTGATGATAGTAGGATTTATCATATATCTCTTACTGAAAATTATATATTTACATAAATATGATTTAGCCTATGCAACTTCTAACACCGATTTCTCAGTGAAAATCGATGTTATATTTTTTTTACCATTTTTCCCATAATCAGCAAACAATTACGTAACACATATATTAATTTCGGGCAAAAAGAAAACATCATGCATTTAAGGGTTAATATAATATAAAACACAAAAAGGCTTCCTAGCTGTTTCAGAAGTATTAAATTGACCCCTTGCGTCCCAGCGATACACTTTTTGACAGATTTTGTTAGAAAGAGACTTACACTTGTATTACAAGTTACAAGCAGAGATGGGCATCATTCGAATAAACTTTTATCGGAATATTCATTCGAATAAACAATAATTCATAATTTTTTTATTCGCGGATGATTCATTCGCGAATAATTCATCCGCGGATGACTCATTCGCGAATGATTCATCCGCAGATGAATCATTCGACCACTTTTCAAATGACCAATGATTTATTCGTTATTTCATTCGAATAAATCCACGAAGAATATTTAAGTTTTTTGGCTTATTCCATTCAAATAAACAACACGAATAATATCACGTTTCATGTGACTTGTTTTTACTGTATGTTTGTTCAGAAGTTGAAGATTGTTAAGGGTTAAAAGATAAGCCCAGGTAGTATAATAAAAAAAGGATTAGCGTATGAACAATGAATTACTCACACAAAAAGTTAGTAACTTTCTGGCCTGACCTAGAAAGAGATAGCTGTATAATAAAATAGTGAGAACACCAAATTTTCTTAGCAGTTGTTTGCTTCAGAGCGAATCTCACAACGCATTTATATTTACAGTAACTATTTAGGTAGTTGCATTGCACATCACAGTTGCCAATCTTTCTAAACCGTGAAAAGTTAATAATGTATTCAACTAAACAAATTATTCGTGGCAATTCATTCGACGAATAAATTATTCGCGGATAAATTATTCGACGAATAATTTATTCAAATAAGAATAATCATCCGACATTTTTATTCGTCATTCGCAATAAATTCTGTTATTCTTATTCGTTATTCGAATAAATTTTGCCCATCTCTGGTTACAAGGTCCCTGATCATTAAAATATTTAGCCTAGGTATTGAATTTTATTTACTTTGAAAATTTCACAATTCAACAAAATTATGTTAGATGTACTTGTCAAAAAGGAATTGGATCTTTTGACATAATAATATTGTTGCAATGTGAAACATTGAACTAAATCATTGTTTTCATTCTATGTTGCAGGTCTGCCCTGTTGCAAGAAATTGAAAGGAGACGGCATGCTATAGCATGCCATGCACATTCAAATTGTTAATATATCAACATATCAAATTAATAATATTTTGTCTTGTTGATCTGTGATCCAAAATGATGTAACTTTTTTGACAATTTTATCAGCTTTTAGCTGACAATACAAGTGAAAATAAATTTGAAATACACTAACTTGTGCCTTAAGAATAAAACTATTTATAATAAATAAGGAACTATTTTATTTACATTGTTTTTGAATACCAACTAACGTTTCTATTCTGCTAACAGTTCTGATTTAGTAGAATTTTCCGGTGTTTTTGTTCTCACTTCTTCTCCCTCCACTATGTCATATTCATCTACTTTTTTGAACCCTGCAACTCTATACACCTTAGCATTTTTTATTCCAAGTGTGTTAGCCCATGCTCTCGCTGAAAAAACAAACAATTTGCTGTAAACAAAATGTAAATTCCATACAAAGAAAAATATATAATTATATACATTAATTATTCAAAATATAATTAATTTTTAATTTAACTATTATAATGACTAAAATATAATGGTCGACTTAATACCCCCTGATAAAGCTTGCCTTGCTTCTGATGTATCAGAAAAACGTAATTGCATATGCCCCTTTTACCATATATAACTCTATTGACAGCTATAAAGAAACAAATAATGGAAAGGAGTATGCTTAAAATAAGATAAATAGATAAGGCATTCAATAATCAGAAACAAGAATAAGATTATAGATCCACTAAGCCAGGCCTAGAAACAAAAATGGAAATCATCATTCAGAAACTAGTGAATTTTTCTTTACCTGGGGGCATGTCATGTTCTTCGTCTGATTTAAGACCATAGTAATGGGCCCAGTCCGTTTTTCCTTGTACCATACAGTACATCACTATACCTAGCGCATTCCATGCCAGCAAACCGTAAGCTATACTGAAACGCCGCTTCCATAGAAAGGCTTGATCGACAGGGATAGGATTGGTCTTCTTACGAACCCACCTGTGCCACCACTTGTAAATCATTTTATTATTGGCGAGTTTCTATCTTGTTTAGTTATTGTTTTGACAGATTATATAACATAACTGGGGTAGAAAATAAACCTGGAGGTTAATGCCAATAAGTGGCTAGTTATTTTAAGTAATAGAATTATATTATAATGCCAATTTAACATTGAACAATATTAAATTCTTTTATTATTTTGTTAATTTTTGACACTGACAGCTAACATTTCAGGTTATATTCACAGATAATAAATAATAGACCGAGTAGTAGACTAGTCGAGAAGAAAATGGAATTAAAAACCAGTTGACCAACAGAAAGAGGAAAGATGGGAAAGAGATGCTATAGTCTGCCAACACAGCTCAGTCACTCTGTTAGTAAAATAGAAATCTCTTTCTCGCTGTCACTTATGGGTGGGGGTTTGGTGCGGTAGTGTGTTACGACTTTAAGTAAGAACCAAGAAAACTATAGGTACTATCCCTTTCGTTTGGGTACCTATTTTACTTGTAGTATCGTAAGAAAAAGACAGTATAATAAAATTATTATCTCTATCGATGTGTCGATATTTAAAATGAGGAAATCATCGGCCAAAATGAGGTAGAATACGCTAAATTCCTCGTTTTCGCTAGATGGTCTAGCTGTCAACCCTCATAGACCTACAAAAAGATGGTTAAGTATTTGTGAAACGTTTATTATTTTTGTGGGCTTTCGCTATGCTTCCAGGTTTATTTAATTGTGCCAAACGAAATAAAATCTCGAGGTACTTGCTCAAGACCAAAGAATGCAGAGCTAGGTAAGATTTACATTAAAAGTGGAAAACTGCACTGTCGATGTCGGTGGGACTTAACCCACGACCACTGGATCACTAGTACAGTGCTCTATGAGTGCTCCGCCATGAGCCCTCTGGGAGGCTTTAACGACATAGCGATTTCTAAGCTTAATAGCATCGTTCACAGACGTTTCTGCTTGCTACAAAATTAATTTAAGTAATGTTTTTTATTGAGAATTTAGTGTATCACTCGAAAGACTGATTAAACTGGAATTCAATCCGTATTTTTGATATGTAAACACTTCCCCTACATGTGGGAGAGAAACACATCGTGCGCAAGTTTTCAATTATCAGTTGCCAACCTCATTCCTTAAGGTTTGCATAGATGGTGCCCCTTTTTCTATGAGATATGGCTTAAAGGGCTGGCATCCAGGGCATTAAAAAAACAAATTTGACACAATTTTAGGGACTAACAGGGCAAGCCATCTGTTAAATACTTCGACCGGCCAACCCCATTAAGGACCGTGAGCGTTGGAGGGTCTGCCATCTTGTGGCCTGAAGCGGAAACATAAACATGTACACTGCCAAAGCAAGTTCTGCCATCTACCGTTCTCGTACGTTTTCGTGTGAACAGTAGGTTCTGCCCTACAACTTGTGGGCTACATCGTCCGAAGCATAAACTTCATGGGTACAGTTAGTGTTTACCTATTAGACTCCACACTCCACCCCTTGAGGATGCAACCGGATCCTGAAAGCGCTGTAGCTGTAGCTAACGACACTATCATGAGGCCCAAGCCAAGTGCAACTTGAGCGCCGGTAGGAGTTTTCACTTGGCGCTATCGATAGGTACCTACCTACATTAAATACATAACCTAAATATCATTGAGAACTTAACCAGGCGTGGCTTACTCCGCGATTTCGTCGCTTTGCTGCAGGTAGCTAAAAGTACATCCGTTCCGGCCCCATTTTTGGGGAAAGCCATAAGCCGCGCGTGGCGCTGTCGCCACCTAGCGGCCATATCTGTGCTGATCGTAACAGACGCGTTTTGTTAGAGAGTGAGTCTTCTGTACTTAGTATTATTATTTATTCTGTGACTTAACGCACACATTTACAGTTGAAAGGGGCGGGTAGGGGAAGTTTCAGACCATTCAATCCCGAGTATAAATAGAATTTAATAACACCTCGAAAGTTGTACCTACTGAAGCTTTTCGTGACGTGAGAGTCGCAGGCAAGGTCGAAGGTCGTGATATAGCAGGCTACCTAAATATAAACGCAGTAGGTATAGGACCGCTCAATGTTATGGCGTACCATAAGGCGACTGGTACGGCATGCACCAGCGGGATGCTTACACACTTTAATCACTGCCCGATGTTGTTTTTCACATTCTTATATGTTTTTACTGCTGGAGTGGAAAGTTGCATATGCCACAAGACAAGACGCCAAAGGTTCTTGTGCACCTAGTGCCTTTAGTTCCTCGCTACGCTCAAGATTCAAAATGTTAGTATTATTATAGGATCTTCCGCTTTCTTGGGACTTGAAATTATAACTCACAGCATAACCAACTATGTTCTATATATATATATATATATATATATATACATATATATATATATCTACGTAATTGTCTTTCGTAACCGTGTGGAGATCTTTAGCTAGCAATTTTAAAATAAACAAAGGCCTGGAGAGGATAGGAGTACGAGTACCTAGACCTCCAGCCGTAGTATTAATTGCCGAGAAATTACCTATACATATTCAAAGGGTTCCTTAGCACTCATAGTTAAAAACTTTGAAGTTGGTAATGTCTGTACGATGTTCGCCAATACGTGGCGAACTATCTTCGCAAGGCGAACCTTCGCGAAGGTCGGATGGCATTGCTTTGTTTACATCGGTACCATGCGAGCAGTCGCAGCCGAGGACCGCGGGACGACACACCTGACCTTATGGGGAAATCTAAAAAGAAGTAGGTGCTTACGAATTCAAAGTGAAACTATTCGTTTTTTAGAATAAATTCGAGGTACAGGATTTTGGAGAGTGCATCGTTGTAATTACTTTATAGAGTCAATAGACCAATGAAATATGTGTTAATTACCTAACTTTTGTCCCATTCTTCAGTTAGGCCTCCTTGTAGCTCCGTGATCAGTTTGATTTGCCATAATCGGGACCCCCTGTAATATGTCATGTAAATGATGGAATGATGTATCTTGGCGTAACCAGATCGAAAGTCTAAGACAAAGGAACACGAAATATTTATTGTCGTCATGCATGACCATAAAAAGTAAAAACAGTAAGGTTGTAAATCTTATGGGTGGGTGGGATAACATCCGTTTGATATTTGTGTCTTATTCGTCAAGCGAAATTCAGGTCAAGGGCAAACCCATTTAAGACAGCTAGGTACCTATCTAAGCAAAATATTAGGATAAAGAGGAGTCGTGTCACGAATAAGCATGTGGGTCATAAGTTGATTTACTTTTCATAATGCTTGTAATAGACATTACAGATTTTTTTCACAGAATTAAAGCGGATCAAATCAACGTTTTGAGGAAGCAGTATGACGCGTTTTTGGAGGAGGATAAAAAACGCAAAGAGCGCAATGAACATATCCTGGAGAAGCTCGACCATATGCGCCTGTCCAACACCGTGGCACGATACAAGGTAATACTTCATTCTGAGGCAATCTACTTATTATCTTCTTTTAATTTGCGTAATAGAAAACTTATACGATTGTTCTTTATTTCAGTCCAATGTCTATCTAGACCAGAGAGTATCTTTTAACTGCACCGGGGAAGCGCCGATTAACATATACCCTCATCCACAAACAAATCAGCCAGCTATGGTAAATCCTCTGAGGAAGTTTAGAGAAACTGCGACACCAGCGGAAACGGATCTAGGTGTTCTCACCAAGCCCATGGACGAGACATACATCCTGAACGAAATTAGCAAAAAATATATACTGATTCCTAAGTTAAGATCCATTGCTGGCGAAGATTACATTCCCAGAGCAATAAAACAGGATAACAATAACGACGGAGATTGGAAGAGTAAATATAGCATTTTAGATAAACTCAAACAGAATGAAAAAGAGGAG
Source organism: Cydia amplana (assembly GCF_948474715.1). Lineage (NCBI taxonomy): Eukaryota > Metazoa > Arthropoda > Insecta > Lepidoptera > Tortricidae > Cydia > Cydia amplana. The sequence goes on from NC_086085.1 coordinate 9,756,219, forward strand.
ACAAATAGCTTTTCTGTTTTAAAAGACAATGGTAAGAGTTTCTTAGATGACATCCCAATCAAAGAACATAAATACAGGTTTGATAATGAAGGACATTCGCCAAAAGATGAAATCGCAGAAAAGGATGTAGCTGCTAAATACGCTACAGACCCTCTGGCTTGTCAAGATGAAAACGGAACGATAAATAAAATTACTACAGATACTAAGAAGGAAAAAATCATAAGACAGTCTGAGGCAGCTCCGAATGCAAACACTCATTCCACGACATTAGAAACTGATACAGATAGTGGAGGACAATTACAGCAGCCAGAGAACAGAGGTACGGCGGGTTCTGGGGTACCAACTCAGCAATACATTTATCCGGCACAAGAAGAAGTTCAGTTAGCTTCGCATGAAACCGGGGGTCGAAATAATGATCCAATATACAACGATAAACATGAAAATGAAGATAACGAAAAACTGTCTCCTGTTGTAAACGATATAAGGTATGTAGAAGAAATTGATCCTATTAAACCTGAAGCCCAAAAAACAAAAAGTGATCATTCAAATACAGGTAATTCTGAAAAACTGCAATATCCAATTGACATTATAAACGTTCAGGACTTTACGCCGGCAGAAGGCGTAAAGTTGGTAGACGGAGTGAATATTAATCCAGATGCTCACGCCGTACAGCAAACATATACGGCACCTAGTGACCAGAATGCAGTTCAAGCACCAATGGAACATGCATATCAGCCAAAGGCCCACCAACCACAAGGTGATGTTCAGTACGGGTACGGGGCCCAATCAACAGGCTCTTCTGAAGAAGTATATCTACCTGGAGCTAATCAGCCACCTAGTGGAGACCATTACGTTTCTGATCCACCAGCACCTGGTGAACAAGCATATCTACCAATGGATCAGCAGCCGCTAAGTGGTGATCATTATGTCTCTAAACCAGTTGCCGTTGCCGCAGAGCAGCAAGAGCATATTGCAGAGAATACAGAACAGCACCAACAAGGTGCTTACGATCAAACTGGGGACGTGACATCAGAAATTCAAGCATTTGAAGATGAGCAAAACCAAATGTTTTATTCCGAACAGGCAAATTACCAAGATTACAATCAAGATCCAAATGCTGTGGGTGATGGTTCCAGTGCTGACACAAATTACGATCCCTCGCTCTTGTATGGAGGTGTACAGCAGGAGGCTGCATATCCTGCGGAAATAAACGAACACGAAGAAACTTCACAACGGTATGATCCTAGTTACGAGGAACAGTATGCGGCCAAGGATGGAGAGCAACTGTATGCTGAACAACAATATAGCGATCAGCAATACACTGAACAACAATATAGCGATCAGCAATACACTGAAGAACAATATAGCGATCAGCAATATACTGAACAAGGACAATATGGTGAACAACCTTATGCTGAACAACAATATGGTGAACAACAGCAATATGATGGACAACAATATGGTGATCAACAACAATATTCTGAACAGCAACAGTATACTGATCAACCACAAGGCGAACCTGTGATAGCAACTCTTCAAGAATATGACCCAGCATATCCATTACAAGAACAGACCATGGAGCAAATTGAACAACAGTTGGATAATGAGGAACTTAATGTTCCAAGTCAAGATGCTGTGGGTGATATTGTGGACGAATCTATAATGTACGCTCAGAACGAGGGGGAAGTGCCTGCTACTGAACAATATGTTGAAAACCAGAACCCAGAGCCGATCTCTCCTAAACTATAAAAATATTAGTTTCTGCACGATATTTAAAGATATATGTTAATTAATGAGAATAAATACTTATCCTTTTAGAATTACCTGTAGTAAAAAGAGCCAATTCAATTGTATTTTTCCTGTCAAGTAATATAGTTTATGCCTATGTTTTGAGGTCCTACCGCGAAATAAGAAAATCGTTTTTTTATCTGCCTCTGTAACACTCAAATGTGCAAGAGGGATAGAGAGGCAGACACCGAATTTTCGGTTTTCCTTTTTCACAGTAGGCCCTCTGTTCTGTTGCGCATAATTATTTCGTGAAATTATCTGTGTCATCATAAATAAATAAATACATTACTGTTCTAGTTTTGTATTGCATTATGACTACAGTAGCTCATGAAGTCATGAACTTGATTTATTCTGGAAGAGGCATGCTTTGCAGCACTTCAGCTTGCGCAGGAAAGAGTGGTTCTACAGGTTTCTTCCAATGGTTTTCTACCCAAGGAAGTCTGTCTAGCCCTGTAGCCCAGTGGTGAATTCTGCACCGCACATTGACTGTCTCTTTTTTATTAATCTGTAACAACATAACAAACCATACCATTATTACATTTTTATTTTCAAATATTAAAAAATACTGCGTGCGAGTTACACTAATTGTTTTCTAAACTGGTTTTGATGAATCGGGTGTTAATTTATTCATCTTTATACGGGGTTTCTAGTTGAGTTATTGCACGAACGTACACATAGCAGACAAAATGCCTCAGAGTATTTCTACCAGTCAACCATTGCACTAAACGGAAAAAATATTTTACATATTAATAAGACAATGAGTTGTATATTTTGGCTGTAAAGGTTTTCATTTATGCAAAATCCCCAACACTTTGAGAAAATAATAAGTGTGGCTACCACCAGTTTGGCACTGACATAAACGCTACCATGAATATAAATTACTTTCTATGCATCTTGCTCGTACTGACATATTAATGCAAGCGAGATGTATACAAAAGTAAATTATGTAGATGATGGTGTATATGTCAGTAACTCATGGTACGGGTAAAGGTTCATACTTACTGTAATAGTCACATAAAATTCCTTTTCTTGTAGTGACATGTCAGGCCCACTAATTTTGCCTGGAGGCATTGTGATGGCGTGTTCAGGGACCACGAAGCCTGCCTTTCTAAATGATGCCTTTACATGCCATGGCTCTAGAGTCCAGGGTTCTCGTTTGTTCATTGTGATTTGTAGAACCAGCCGGGAAAGACAGCTAATAGTCTGTTGAACAAAACACAAAGATAAGAAAAAAAGATTTTACACGAGTGCTTTTTAGCTTTGTAGCTAACTATAGTAATGTTCTATTTTGACTTGATAAACATTTCGTTTTTTAGAAATAAACTTTAGCCTGTCTACCTAACCTAACCTAAGAATAAAAACTTTGTTCATAAATTTAAGTGAGTAATGATATAAAATTCGCTGTATAAAATATTAATAGTAATTTTACCCTTTGCACATAAGGAGAACTGAAGGTCTCTTCAGTTTTAGGTTTGTTTTCATCAACTTTGTATTGCTCCATGTTCTTGGGATTAAAATACACCGCTAGGCCTGGCATCAAATAATCTCTGTAGGCCTCATTGGGTCTTAAGGTGAGGACATCACCAGCGTTACCAATACCTAAAATGAAACAAAAACGTAAATAGTCTCTAGTGATAAGTCTAGTTAATTAGTTAAGCTTCTTAGCCAACTTACCTTCGACGTACTGATTCAAAATAACTTTCATATCATGCTGTTTGACGACATTTTTGTCTTCAACCAAATCGTACACGAAGTGACGGCCCCTCAGCTTTGTCGGTTTGCCATTTTTCTTGTACAATGGTGGTGGCCATCTCCTCTTCAATACAAATGTTGTCTAAAAGGTAAAGCACAATGAAATAGTTTGATCTTTATATAAAGAAAACAATCTAAACTATGTTAAAATTGCACTTCCATTCCATCCAACCCTAGCTTGTAAAATTATACTCACTCTTGTTTGCTGCGTCAGCACAGTCTGTGCATTAACTATGTTGTTTAGAAAAGAACGTATCCCTAACATGGTAGCACAATTTATACTATTAAATCAGCTTCGCTATTTGTTTTGTAAATCGTTAACGAAATAGCATCGAAATATGTTAGGTTAGGAAGAATCTCAGAAATTCAGAATGACACTTGACAGAGATAATGTTGCCAGCACTTTGTTTTTTTTTAAGGCAACTTTTAGAAACTATTTGAGCAAATGTAAAAAACGATAACTCAATCTATGTAACAGCTAGGGATGTGTGTATAAAAAATTTCATTCGATGAAACTTGAGTCGATTACTCATCGTTTTTAAAATTTGGAGTGTCATAGACTATAGACCTCAACGTACGCATTGAGCATTGAGTTGAGTAGTACTACACTTCACTACATTCAATTCGGATTGCTTGGTTTTGGTTGTGCGGTGCGGATAGAATTTGTTGTATTCTTGTGTATTCTCTTGTGTCGATAGTTGTTTTATCAATATAAGTATACGCGTTCATATTATAGTACGAATTGTAACTATTGATTAAAATTAAAAATGGATGATGATGCCAGCCCCGATTTGCAGGTGAGTGGTGTTTACTAGGTTATCAATCAATCGGTGCCTCAGACAGCCGTGAAGTATTTAATTATTTTGTAATTTTCCAGAAGTGTTTATCTGATGGACCGCTAGATGCGGATGATGGTCCTATGGATACTGATGAGGGCCCTTTGATTAACGAAAATTCTAACGGTTTGTCGCATTTGTTGACCGAGGGGGAGTTCAACAGTGTGGACGCCGTAGGGGTGGACGAGTCGTCCACGTCCAACCCGGGCTTTCTGAACGCTGTCGAGTTTTCTGCAGGGAGTGTCGGAGACTATTTGGTAAACAATACTGACGGGTTCAACACCGAACTGAATTCGTTCGATGTAGGCGACAACGCCGTAACGTTTGCGGGAGATTCTTTGAACCATGTGTTATCGGATGGAGACTCTCATCTGAGTGACGGCTACAAGGCAGTTTCAGATACAGATGGTGATTTATTGGGTACTCCAGCAAAAATGGACATGGATAATGAAATCAGTGAAATATCAAATGACATTGCCGAAGACACGTTAGATAAAACTGATGAAGACAACGTAATTCATGAGATAGAGTCATCAAATGATGCTGGCATCACCCTGGATGCAGATGAAGAAACTCCTCCCATGGAAGCAATTAAAACTGTTGATGAAACTCCGACTGATCAAGAACCAGTCCTGCCAGTGGAAGAAGTTGAGCAGGTATTACAAATATTCCTTCACATTTTAAAATTATTCAAGTGCAACACACACTAAGGGTTTTTATTTATATTGATACCCTTGTGCATGCTCAGTACTAAGTACACACAAAAATATTAACATGCAAGCAACACTACAACAAAATGACAAAGTCAAAGTCAAAATATACTTTATTCATGTAGGCCTAGCAACAAGCACTTATGAATAATAAGTAGGTATTACATACATATATTATATATTATCTTAAGCTAATGTTCCCCGTAATTAGTATTAAGTGTATATTATTGTACAATATTTTACATTTATGTTGATCTCTCTCTCTCTCTCTTCGGCCCTTTTCTACCCTTCGGGTGTAGGCCTCCTTCATTTTGATTGTTGATCTAGCACTTGTTATTTATTTTTAGTTGACCTGACAGATGTTTGCAGTTATATCCAGTAAAGAAAATAACTGCATCTAGTTATTGTTGTATATTTAGATGAAGTTGCAGACTTAACTCTACAGAGTATTACTTTCTAATTTATCTTAAACTATGAATTATTTGTTGTGGATTATACTCGCTGACATGAAGATTATTATCATAAATGATTAGTATTTGTATCGTTAATAAGAAACTAAAATAAAATAGAACTTTATACTTAAACTTGTGTTCAAGACAAAACATGATGGTCCTTTTAATATAAAAAAGTATTATTTGCTTGTTAGGTACTATAATTTGTGGTTAATTGCTATCCTTTAAAAGAAAGTGGTTTAATTAGATACATTTTGTTTATTCCCCAGGTCACACCACCAAAAGAAGCAGCTGAAGTTGAGGAAGAGAAACAGGAAGCACAGGTATTTATATTAAAGAACAGCCCAAGTGTGAGTCGGACGGAAGGTACCATTACACAAAAAACCGGCCAAGTGCGAGTCGGACTCGCGCACGGAGGGTTCCGCACCATCAACAAAAAATAGAGCAAAACAAGCAAAAAAACGGTCACCCATCCAAGTATCTGACCCAGCCCGACGTTGCTTAACTTCGCTCAAAAATCACGTTTGTTGTATGGGATCCCCACTTAAATCTTTATTTTATTCTGTTTTTAGTATTTGTTGTTATAGTGGCAACAGAAATACATCATCTGTGAAAATTTCAACTGTCTAGCTATCACGGTTCGTGAGATACAACCTGGTGACAGACGGACGGACGGACGGACGGACAGCGAAGTCTTAGTAATAGGGTCCCGTTTTTTACCCTTTGGGTACGGAACCCTAAAAACGGCAAAAAAATCACGTTTGTTGTATGGGAGTCCCACTTAAATATTTTAATTTGTTTTTAGTGTTTGTTGTTATAGCGGAAACAGAAATACATCATCTGTGAAAATTTCAACTGTCTAGCTATCACGGTTCATGAGTTACAGCCTGGTGACAGACAGACAGTGGAGTCTTAGTAATAATCCCGTTTTTACCCTTTGGGTACGGGAACCTAAAAAAGTTAGATATGATCATATTGATAAAATATTAATTAAAATAGAAACCTACTCTTAGCTTAAACAAATAAGATTTTTGAAACATTTATGTGTATTTCTGTTCACAGGAGACTACAGAAGTAGCACCTCAAGCTGTAACAGAACCACTGGAAGCACAGGTAAGAGGCATATGCTATATTTTATGGCCTTAGATATATGCTTAACATATTCACTTGCAGATGGGGTTGAAAGGCACGAGTTACACTAATTGCTGCGCTTTGTGAATAGATATTGTGTGTTAAATCTATCTCTAATTGTTTAATTTTGATGAACAGGAAACAAAAACTGAAGAAAATTCAGAAAAAAAAGAAGCTGATGATGTTGAAATGACAGCTGAGAAAACTGTTCCAGAGGTAATTATTTATGCTTTCTATAAAGTGTAATCAAATATACTCTCTTTGTAAATACTCAAAACAACATTATCATTTCTTATAACGTTGTATTTATTCACAGGTTAGCAGAGGTGCCGAGGAGACTGAAGTGGTCTCAGAAGATGAGCTTCCAGCCGTTGAGAAGCCAAGTGTTAAGGACGCTGAAAATGTCTCTGACGATGAACTTCCTGGACCCAAACCTGCTGAACTTCCCGCTGATACTGAGGTGCCATTTAGAAAATATCTTTATTAGATTATCCATGTAGTTTTTGGTATCTCTATTGTGTTAATCCAGAGGTTGATACTAAGTCTTCTGTAAAGACTACAACCACAAAAAAATTGTGCAGGATGTTTAGAAATTATATCTCAAGGCTAGGAACATATTAGGGGCGTAATATTTTGATTAAAATCAATGCTTAGCTTACAATATAAATAATTTGCCTTACTATTAGTGTCCACTCCGAAATATTCCATTTCATCATTATAATTAATACTTTAATGGCATTATTCATAAACGCGGTACAAGCCTCAAATTAGCTATTAATTGTTTGTCTTAATCTGTCATTTTAACTAATGTATTTGTAACATAAATTGCTCAATTGAGGCTGGTAAAGTATAATGAATAAGAGGGTAAATTACTAAATATTGAGTAATATGTAATTAGGTTAGGTTAAGCCCCGTCTCCATATCGCGCGGCAAGCTATCGAACATTGGCTCGCGCGGCTGCCAATGTTCGATAGTTTGCCGCGCGATATGGAGACGGGGCTTTAGGTTAGTAATATGTAATGATCTAAGAAAGTGCTGCAATGAACATGTTTTTTAGGTTGTGTCAGAGGATGAGCTGCCAGAAAAGAAGGAGTCAAAGGAGTCTCGAAAGCGCAAAACGGATGATGACAAGGACGGCTACGATCCTGGCTCCCCCACCTCCGAGAGCGAGTCGTCCAGCAAGAAGCAAGCCATTGTTAAGGTACTGTCATTGACATAGATATCTAGGGACTGGCTTTACGGGCAACAAAAATGAGGCATTACAGGGGCCAGTACAGCGGTGTGAAATCGCTACAACGCGATTGGTTGATGAGTTCACATCACGCGCGCGATTGGTTAACGAGTTCGCATTACGCGCGCTATTGGTCGCAACTAGTCGCGTTAGACTGCACGATTGGCTGGAATTCGTGGGTAGCACCGCTGAACTAGTACGATTTTTAGTGCCCCATTAGCCCGTCCTTAGATATTATACGTCAATGGGTACTGTGGTGCAATGTCACTTCAGTTTTGATGTGTTCCTGTACAAGTGTACAGGAACAGTTATCGTAGGAAATCTAGCAATCAAATAACAGGAGAATTTCCTATACTTAATATTTATTTGCACTTTATTTTTTACCTTGAGTTTTGAGGCTTAATACGATACGACCAAAAAGTAATTTGCGCAAATGATACTTACAATTTAAACCTAGAAAAAAAAATCTTTAACAAAAAAGGAATATAATAGCGCAATATAGGTGCCAGTCGTCGAGTTGCGGATACCTGCCCGTGTTATAATACAATACAAAATTTCTATCTCTTCAATAAAAGATCATCCATCTGTAACCATTAATATCATTCCGATACTATTTTTTTTTAATTTCAGTTTACATTGAATACATTTCTTACAATTGTTATCTTGATATTTCTTATCAGAGTTTTAAAATTGTGTAAGTAGAAAAGGTTTTTACTTACCTGCACAATGCTGTAAAAATGTAATCTATTTCTTGGGAAAAAACTCTCCTTTTGATTTCCATTGTTCCCTTTTCAATTATTTTTCACTTCCGTCTAGAAAGTTGATCTCTGTCAAACAGTTCAAATATCTATTTATGTAGTTTATGTACTTAATAGCTTATCTAAGTTACCCTTGTTTTTTATTGAAATAGAATGGCGAAAGCAAGCCAGTGCCTTCCGAGAAGCGTCTGTCAGTGGACGAGAAGCCTAAGAAGAAAGCTCTCCCGGAGCTCGACAAATATTGGAAGGTAGTCAATGACGACCCCACTGACTTCACTGGCTGGACCTACCTGCTGCAATATGTTGATCAAGAGGTAAGGCATATATGTATAGGTACTGTTCGATAGCAAAGGTGGACTGTATTTAGCGAAAAAGGGGCGAAAGAGAGAGTGAAATTTAGGGCCGATGGAGCAAGAAAGTTGGGATAAATTGGGGATAAATAATATGGAAATTGAAACTAAAGTGTGTATAGGTGTAAGCGAAGTTACCTTTGATCCGGAGACAGTGGGAACCAAATCGTTGGTCACCGTTGGAGACCGCTGGTGGTGATTCTGGCTTTCTGTCGCAAGCTAGAGGAAGCGTAAAATCGTTACCTGCAGTCGGCCAACTTAGACCTCAGATTTTCCCCGCCACGGATGAGTTCGGCGTCCTCCGGTACACAACACTGATCTTAATAATGTACTGAAGGTACTTAGTATAGTAGTGCTTTAAATAAAAGGTGCGAAAATAGACGAGAGCAACGAAAGGGGATGTGAACTGGTGGTAGGTTTTTGACACACTGGCTCTGTCAACTGTATGACAGAGCGACAGTTTATTTTTTAAATATTTGAATTTTTAACTGTGACAAGGTGTTGCCACAGTGAACGCAAAAAATACATTAAAATATGAACGACATAACTGAACATTTCCGCCCACCAAAATACACTAGTATTTTGACTAGACAAAAAGAAAGACGGTACAAGTAAAGTTAGAACGATAATACTAATACTATACATAGAATAGACGACACGATAGTAGCGCTCAACGAGCGATTAGATGGGTAAAGGGCACAGCTTGACCACGGCCGTTTGTACAGTCCCGTAGCCGTGCGCACGGTCACCACACGACAAATCCCGTCGGACCCGGGATGAGTGTCGACGATGCGACCCAGAGGCCACTTCATGGGGCCTGTCTGCTCGTGAACTACGAGCACGAGAGCACTGGCCTTGATACCGGCCTCAGCGAGACCTGAGAAGTGAGGGCTGCCTGGTGGATTAAATTCGAATTTAATCTCGCTATGCGTAGCAGCATCTCCTACGAGACGTTGCAGAATATTGTTCGCGCCGACAAAATTCTTGCCCCGATCGGACACCAACCGATTACACCGACCACGACGCGCGACGAAGCGGCGAAGCGCGGCGAGAAATACATCTGAGGACAGCTCAGTGACGAGTTCCGTGTGTACAGCCTTAGTCGAGGTGCACACGAAGACGCAAATGTAAGCCTTGTAGGTCTTGTTGCCTCGCCCGCGACCCAGAGCTATGTCAAAAGGTCCTCCGAAGTCGACAGCAGCACTCAGGAACGCTTTGAGCTGGGCTACCCGATAAGACGGCAAGTCGCCCATGAACGGCGCAGGGGCACCGAGTGGTCGAACACGGAAGCAGTTCATGCATTTCGACGTGACTGCGTGGATAGCTCGTTTTGGGGACAGTATCCAGAGATGCTGCGCAAGCAAATTATGAAGCGTTTGCACGCCTGGGTGCATGAAACGCTTATGGTACTCGTCGATCAAGAGGGAGGTAAGACGATGGTCGCGAGGTAACAACAGGGGATGTTTAACATCGAATTCGAGAGAAGCTCGCGACAGGCGTCCGCCCACCCTCAAGAGACCCGCGTCATCGAGGAATAGAGACAATTTCTTGAATGCCTTCGGGAGAGAATTCGACAGATTGTTTTTAACTTTCTCGATCTCCGAAGCAAAGTGGTGTTTTGAACAGAACGCACGAGGAACAGAAGCGCCTGTTTAATCTCCAGGGGTGTTAAAGGACCGTCCAACAAGTTGTTGGGCGTCTTTTGGTTTCTTACGTTGTGTACGAAACGAAGACAATATGCGAGGACACGTTGGAGTGGAGAGGGCCTCAATACTCCATGGTGGGGAATGGAGAAGAACTTCCCCACATCCACCCTCGGAGGGACACACTCCTCGAGGTGGCGACAGCTTTCATAGCCCTTCATGAAGGCTACATAGTTTTTATAGAAGTCGGAGTTACTCAGTAGCTTCCGCTCCAGCGACGAAAATCTCTTAAGAGTGATGGCTCGAGAGCCCGAGAAGGTGGGTTTATTGGAATGATCAGCGAAAGTTAGAGGAACGACAAATCTACCTTCTTCTGTGCGACGAAAGTTAGCGAGAAAATATTCCTCGCACAGCTGATCCTCCTTCGACAAGATGACGGTGTTCGGAGAGCTGACATCTTCCAACTCCCAGAACCTCTTAATAGAGTCGTCAATCGATAACTTGCCCACGACCAGTTGACAACTGTTACCACGGAACCGAGAACGACAAATGTCCGTAGCACAGTCGCCTGCGTCACCCATCAGAATCCACCCGAAAATGGTGTTGAGGGCAGTCGCCTGGCCAGGGGCCCCATGGATTAAACCAGGGCGCAACGAAGAAGCGAGAATGTTAACGTTCAGGAGCAAGTCAACAGGTCCTGGAATGTGCCAATGAGGGTCAGCTAACTCTAAGCCATGATATATGATGATATGTCGCCATGATGAGACATCAACGTGATCCGTTGGCATTTCCGGACAGATTTTTGGCAACAAATAAGCCTCTACCGAAATAGCAGTATCAGAATTTCCAAGGCTGGACGAGACGGTACATGACAATGTGCCACCAGGCCTAGACACCACTTCACCGATACCAGTCACGGCATGCTTCCCATATTCTGCCCGGAGACCAAGCTTCTTTGCACATGCCTCGCTTACAAAGTTGCAAGCACTGGCACAGTCAAGCAAAGCCCTTACCGCTACCAAATCGCCTTGGGCATTCTTCACCAAAACCTTGGCAGTTGCAAACAAAGAAGAGGCCGCAACATTACTTGCCACCATTGCCAGCGGATTTGATGTGTCAGGTGGATGTTTCGAACTATTTACATCCACTGCCGGGGAGACAGGCACATTTGCATTATTAAAATGCAACAGCGTATGGTGGGAGAAACGACACTGCTCACACCGCTGTTTTGACTTGCAGGACTTGACAGAATGAGATCCCGACAAACATAGAATACACAACTTGTTTTCTTTCACGCATTTCAACTGTCAACTGTATGACAGAGCGACAGTTTATTTTTTAAATATTTGAATTTTTAACTGTGACAAGGTGTTGCCACAGTGAACGCAAAAAATACATTAAAATATGAACGACATAACTGAACAGGTACTTTTTGAGGAATATGATTTTATTCCCATTTTTTCTAAGTTGACTAGGTTAAAATAAATAAACATTTTGATCTTTAAAGAAAATAAAACACCACGCTCTACTCTCGAAAACATGATGACAAACATTTGCTAATCTTATTCCGCCTTATGAGGTGAATAAGAACTGAAACTCATGTTGATTGGCAAGGGCCAACTGATTACGACATTCCATTACAATCCTAAAGGAATTCTGTAGCAGAGTGACTACACAGGCCCCTTGTCCACAGAGCGAAGTGGAGGCCGCGCGGGAGGCCTACGACGCCTTCCTGTCGCACTACCCCTACTGCTATGGCTACTGGCGAAAATACGCCGACTACGAAAAACGCAAAGGAAGTAAAAAGAAGTGCCTCGAGGTGAGTACCCCTGCCCCCCAACCGCGCTACCATTTTATACGCGTGAGTTGGTAACGCTTCCATCAAATAAATACGCCTGAGTTTCATTTCTGTCTTAACACTATGGATTTATATTATTAGTCATAACTGGTATTTTGCAATTACTTTTTTTTCCCAACAGCGCTTCGAGGCCCACGTTCGTAACGCAAAGCCGTCCGTACGCACCGGAGTCTGTTACCTAGTGTATCGTTTGTGGTGTTATGAAATTCTAGTTCTAGTGCTTTTATTTATATTCTGTACACGCATGTATTGTTATACCGTTTCATGTATTGTATTTAAGTACGTGATAATTGATGGTGGATATAATTAAGGTTCTAATGACTAATCCATGGTAGCATGGAGCGGACAGGTCGCGTGTAATGCCAATAGGCAGTAGGACGGAAGAGGCGCCGGAGACTACTGCGGGCGGCGCGGCGAGTCACAGGTCTAAGCCCAGGCAACTTTTATATACGGTAGGCGCGCGAGGCGAGGTGAGCCGACCACTGTGCCCTCACCGACCCTCGCTGCCTCTATACAAAATTATATGAGATGACACATACAATGATACAATGCTATATGATATTCCCTTGCTTCGTTGTGCCGTCGGTTGGCGGCACTCGCCCCTCTCGGAGCGCGCGCATCAATGCTGTCACGTTTCAGGTGTTGGAAAGGGGGCTGAAAGCCATCCCGCTGTCGGTTGATCTTTGGATACACTACCTCAATCACATTAAAGCCACTAGAACCGAAGATCACGCATACATCAAGGCGCAGTATGAGAGAGCTATAGGTAAGACACTGCCTTATCTCAGATACTGTTTTCAAATATCGTTATGAGCAATATTTGATATGTTGTGCGATATTTCGACGTGTTTCACGCGTTATCATCATATTTTTTCACGAATGAACAACCCTATTTATGTTGCAAACCTGAATGTAATGTTTTTAAAAGATTTTTTTTACGTGAAAGTGTAAATGTGCGATAAAATAGAAAATCTATAGAAGTTAATTTAGATAATAATAAAAACGAATTGATTTATACCATAGCGCGATAAAACTAATCTAACACGCAAAAGTAATATAATGTGGAAGAAAAGCACATCTAATGCAACAAAAAAGGCATGTTTTCGTGTTTATTGTCACGATAATTCGATTATTTTATACGTTAGTAAGTAGGAACTGATACTGTTATATAATGATGAGTTATGTGCACTGACCATCCAGCCTCTAGACTCAACTTAGGCCAATTCTTTCATGAAACCGATGCTGCCAAAAATACAGGGGTGCGGGGGACGAGGTGAGCGAGTCCCGTGCCGTGATTGGTCCGTTCAAACACACGTGGGCGTCAGACAGTAATATCTGCCGGGCGCTAGTGATGTGACACGTTGAATAATAACATTGTCAATCACGGTCAATAATGTAATAACAGTAATAATATGCAAGCATGTTTTGAATGCTATGTTGATTCGTTCGTTCGAAAACATTAACCCATAACGTTGTGGTTTCGTTAGCAGGTGTATCTGCTTTATATAATTAATTTAAAAATAAACTAATTATAAATAATTAATTATTAATTATTAATTTAAAAAGGAGTCTTATGGGATTTAGAGAAGCGCGAGACGAGACGAGATGCGGATGCGGATATTCGCAACATCCCTGCTTGGAAGCACTTCTTCACGCAGCTCGCCCTTCGGCCTCGCTTTAAATTACTGAGGGTTGCACGCTTGGGAGTCGGGGTGAAGGCTTCGGGCCTTCGGCGGGTCAGCCTTCGGCCTCCCAGCCTGATATTCGCCCTTCGGGTTCGCTTAACCTACTTGGAAATTTTCCTTTGCCCGTGTCCGCCGCCATTTTGAGTGTTTTCAAAAAATAATTCACATACTAATCTTGGGCCCCCAAGCTCGCCGCATGCCAAATCTCAACGCGCTCAGACCAACTTGAAAAAAAAAGACGGCCATTTTCATAATCATAATCATAATTCTTTATTGCAACCATGGTATTACAAGGTGTTTTTATGTTAGTTAGTACATTTTGAAACTTTTTAAATGCAATTTGTGTTGTCTCGGGCCCTCTATGGCATTTGGTCGAGCATCCCCCACCTATCTCTCACCTTTGAAGCTTTTCATAAAAAATAAGTGGCCAGTTTTACCGCCATATTGGTTTTATTAAAAAAAATCCATAGGAATACAGCTAGGTGACCCCGAGTTTTCGTGACCAAAATTTTAGCGCGCTGGGAGCATTTTGAAAAATGATCGCCATTTTGAATCCGCCATTTTGAAAAAATAATGGCGGCTTCAGAAACTGTCAGCGTCCCTCTATGACATTTGGTCGAGCATCTCCCACGTATCTGTCACCGTTTAGTGACCAAAAGTCGGATAATCCGGTAGACCAAAAGTCGGATTTTTCTGGAAGTAACCAAACCACCCCCTCTATACAACCGTATCAAAGTCAAATACCCCAGGAACCCCCTTCTGGGAGAGCAATTATGTCAATTAATCAGTCGGGTTGCGGCTTTATATACAGGGTGGATTTTCTTTTTGGCTCAGTGAGGGCAGCTACCAGATCCCGTACTGCTACGAGAAAACGGTCTTAGGAGACCTTCCCTCGATTTCAAATTAGATCCCATTCCTATTGAGGATCAAAAGCTTGTATGGAAGCAAAAAAAAATTCCGGCTAGAAAAGCCACAAATCGAGGAAAACTTTTCCCATAATATTTGAATGAAAATGAAAACTTTTATTTTTCACATGCTACTTTTGTATGCCAATCGATTCCATTCCTATCCAGTATCAATAGTTTCCTAGGGGTCGACTTACGGCAATGTACTAAAAAGCCACAAATTAATAAAAACTTTTTTCATACATTTACTATGGAGAAAATGTGAAATTTTATTCACAATTTTCTACCTCGCCCATCATTCGTACAGCAATGTCTTCATACAGTATTATGGTTCTTAAATGTAACAGGACAGGACTGATTGGCCAGATAGAAAACTGTGAATTAAATTTCACGTTTTCTCCATAGTAAATGTATGGATAAGTTTTCTTCAAGGCTTTTTAGTACATTACCGTAAGTCGACCCCTAGGAAACTATTGATACTGGATAGGAATGGAATCGATTGGCATACAAAAGTAGCATGTGAAAAATAAAAGTTTTCATTTTCATTCAAATATTATGGGAAAAGTTTTCCTCGATTTGTGGCTTTTCTAGCAATAAATTTTTTTTTGCTCCCATACAAGCTTTTGATCCTCAATAGGAATGGGATCGATTGGCATAAAAAAAAGTTTGTCTAAAATGACCTTTTTCTCGTATCCTGTATGTTTTTTCCAAAATCTGTAAATGCCAATCTTCATTAATTTAAAATCGAGGGAAGGTCTCTTAAGACCGTTTTCTCGTAGCAGTACGGGATCTGGTAGCTGCCCTCACTGAGCCAAAAAGAAAATCCACCCTGTATTCGCGGTATCCTACTATACCCACCCATTAAAAACATCCTGTATAATTCTATTAAGAGTTATTACATGGTTTAAATCAAATATTGATTTGTTATTATGTAAATGAAATGTTATTTAACACAATCTAACTAAATGAGGTTTAAATTATTTGGCCGAAACCGAATGTTCAAGTATCATTGCCATGTTGGCAGTCGTACACAGAAAAAAAGCAAAAATTAAAAAGTTAAACCGGCGCCCACTATTCTCAACAAAAATGGAATCAAAATAATGCATTTTAAATTGCAACCGTGTGTTTTTGTATAAAATTGGTCTTGTGATAAATTTTTGCAATGTTTTTATAATCGCTAAAAGTAATACGAGTACCTATGTAGTGCTGAATTGACAATATCGGTTATGTTCAAGGGAAAATTGGTACCTGACCGTAAGTGTAATTCTCATATTATTTATTTGTTTTATAGTGAATTTTTCGCAAATACCTATGCGATTTGAATTGAATTACCTTATCAATAGTAAACAATCACATTCTATGGATATGGACATCACTAGTTTGGGCTTAGGAATGTCACGTAATAAAAGACAAGAAAGGATGTATACGGATGCAGCGCGATAGAAAGAGACTTTCTTAAAAGACGTCATCGAGTTTCAAGCGCTGTCAAATTTGATGAGACGCTTAAATTAAAATATTTTTTTATCCAAATCTCTAAAAAATCGGCTTACCTGTGAAATGAAATGCCATTTTTTTTTGTACACCAGAGTTTTTAGTGTTCTTGCCACACAATTTGACACAACAATAATGCATTTTTGATAGCAAAAACTTCTTCGAGCTACCGAAGTTTCTAGACCGAGCCCGGTCCGCCGACTGAAGTAAGCGGTGTAGGCGTGACTCGAAGATGGAGTAACGCTACCGTATGTGTGGCAGAGGGGGTAGCGCGACTATGCTATGTCTAGAGGCTGGATGGTCAGTGGTTATGTGATACGATTTGTGGAGCTATATTTGATTATATCCGATACAATAGTTGACTAGTCCCCGTTTTGTAGAGGCGTGCGGTCTGGAGTTCCGCTCTGACCGCCTCTGGGAGTCGTACATCAAGTGGGAGGCCGAGAACGGCTCCGCGCTCAATGTCACCAACATATACGACCGTCTGCTGGCCACGCCCACTCTCGGATACACCTCGCACTTTGACAAGTCAGTATACGCTTTACACGGGCTATGTATGGGTGCTTTTTTATTGAGTAATATTATTGTATGTAGAATTGGCTTGTAGTTAGCTTATGATATATGTACTATAAAGTTTTTTTGCTTACACATTTTCAGGTTTACGTCGAAGTTTATTGGCATATGATACTTTGTAATATTTTTGTCGAAATCGAAATGAATAATTAAATTAATTTGATTGATTGTAAATAAAATCGTCAAAAATGTGTCAAAAGGGGTTGTTATTTTATAAAGAAATTAACACCTGACTATTTGAGATAGAGAGATGAGATAGTTTCTTAAACTTATAAGCCGCTATACCTAGAGGTGTCGTCGGTCTTTAATAACAAGCTAGAAACTTGCATTTAGTTTCATCTGCCCTGGTGTCTTTCCTCTCTTCCTTACAAAGGCTGTTTAAACCTTAAACTGCTGAACGGATTGAGGTGAAATTGGGTACAGAGATAGTTGAAAGCTTGGGGAAGAACATATTAGGATAGTTTTTATCGAACATCATCACGATTTCACGCAAACGAAGTCACGGGCAGAAGCTAGTTGCGTATTCAAAACAATGCGGTTACGTATTGTCAAAAACATAGTTTAACAATAGGTAGGTCTTCGGGTGAACTGTCATTGATCTTACGCACACTAAGCTGAAACGAGCAGCATTCTTATATTAAATTGGTCAAGGAGCGCCTACGTGTGATCACCGCCTATAATATTAACACATTCACTGCCAAAAACACGTATGTGTATTCATTTTGTACTGGGGAACGGGGCGCCCGGCACCGAAACTGTTAATTGGAATCTCTACAGAAGGACACGGGACTGTATCTTCCGTCATAAGTGAAGGTACTTAAAACCAGAAACTATACCTACTTACTAGAAGTTCCTAGCAGTTGTGAAATCTAATTAGGGCCAGTTGAACCATCCGCACTTGACAAACTGACCAACGTCACCCAGCGCGCCGCGGTGGTTTACTTATGAAACTTTCCATACAATAAAATTAAGCGAACTCTTTAACGATGACAAACTGTTGGGTGGAATCACAGACAAGACATCCTCTAGACTGAGCATAGTAACGCTACCCCCTCTGCCACTCATACGGTAGTTTTACTCCATCTTCGAGTCAATCCCGTGCCGTGATTGGTCCGTGTCTTTGAACGGACCAATCGCGGCACGGGTTTCGCTCACCTCGTCCCCCCGCACCCCCGTATTTTTGGCAGCATCGGTTTCATGAAAGAATTGGCCTAAGCTCAGTCTAGAGGTTGGATTGTCAGTGGGTGGAACCGACCTTAAGTCTGTCTCTGCTCTGTACGAATGTGTTTCGTGTCGCAGTTTCCAAGAGCACGTGATGTCGGAGCCGGTGACGGGCGTGATCTCGCGGTCGGAGCTGGTGCGGCTGCGCGGCGACGTGCGCGACGCCGTGCGCGAGGCGGGCGGCGCGGCGCCGCAGCTCGACCTGCCGCCCGGCGAGGACGAGCCCATAGACCACATCGTGAGTACCATGTTACAAATGAGGAGTGTCTTTTCAAAAGGGTTTATTTTTTTCTTAGCGGTACTTCTAGAGAGAACCTTGCTCAAGAAAACTTAAGGTCCAATTTACAAATAGATTTCCAGAAAAAATAAACCCTTTTGAAAAGACACTCCTCAAATGTGTTCCCTGGGGCCCGTTTCTCAAAGACTTGTAACTTGTAATACAAGTGGAAGTCCCTGTTTACAACTGTTTAAGTACGTATAAAATAACTAAATATTAAATTGTTAGTTAAGTTATTAAGGTAGTAAGGCTATTTTAATTTTAATTATAAGAGCCTTTCAGTGAAAATATGTCTATCTATTAAATAATATTAAAAATACAGGCTTCAGACGAGGAGGCTCAGGCCATCAAGGAGCGCATCATCGCGGCGCGGCGCAAGGTGCACAAGACCACGGGCGAGCAGGTCGCCGCGAGGTGGACCTTCGAAGAGGGCGTGAGTGTTGCTTTAGGGCTGATTTAGACGGCGCGCGAGCTCGCGTGCGATTTTAGTTACATTGCGGACTGTTGGTTACGTCCAATTCAACCGACCGATCAAAACCCGCAATGTAATGAAACTCGCATCGTCTAAATGAGCCCTTATTCTAGATTTCTAGACTTCCGATACCTAATTTTAACTGTAGTCTTAATAGAATCAAGTAGACATCAGTTTTTGGTCCCCACAGAAAAATATCTCAACGTACACGTGATGCTTGTTCAAACATTGGTGATAACGTAACACTTTGATCGCTTTGATATAATTGTTTCTTTCTGCACTGACACCAAACCTAAAATCGACCCGCTTGTCAACACAACTAACAAAAATATTCACAACCATCTTTTAGTGAATCATATTTTCAATAAAAGCTTGTGTTACACTTAGGCTTTTCTCGCGGACAACACAAAAATGAGTAGTTGTAGGTAAGGTACCCAAATAGTTATGAACTGACAACCCTCCCTCACACAACGCGAATAATAAAATAATCAATAATTTGCCTTATCATGAGAAAGGACTTATGTTTTGATGCTTAATATTTCTGTTTTGTTGTAAAGATCAAGCGGCCCTACTTCCACGTGAAGCCGCTCGAGCGTTGCCAGCTGAAGAACTGGAAGGCGTACCTCGAGTGGGAGAAGCAGCACGGCTCGCTGAAGCGCGCCCTGGTGCTGCACGAGCGGTGCCTCATCGCCTGCGCGCTTTACGACGAGTTCTGGATGCGGGTACGTCTACAATCATGACCTGTTAGAACTGGAAGGCGTACCTCGAGTGGGAGAAGCAGCACGGCTCGCTGAAGCGCGCCCTGGTGCTGCACGAGCGGTGCCTCATCGCCTGCGCGCTTTACGACGAGTTCTGGATGCGGGTACGTCTACAATCATGACCTGTTAGAACTGGAAGGCGTACCTCGAGTGGGAGAAGCAGCACGGCTCGCTGAAGCGCGCCCTGGTGCTGCACGAGCGGTGCCTCATCGCCTGCGCGCTTTACGACGAGTTCTGGATGCGGGTACGTCTACAATCATGACCTGTTAGAACTGGAAGGCGTACCTCGAGTGGGAGAAGCAGCACGGCTCGCTGAAGCGCGCCCTGGTGCTGCACGAGCGGTGCCTCATCGCCTGCGCGCTTTACGACGAGTTCTGGATGCGGGTACGTCTACAATCATGACCTGTTAGAACTGGAAGGCGTACCTCGAGTGGGAGAAGCAGCACGGCTCGCTGAAGCGCGCCCTGGTGCTGCACGAGCGGTGCCTCATCGCCTGCGCGCTTTACGACGAGTTCTGGATGCGGGTACGTCTACAATCATGACCTGTTAGAACTGGAAGGCCTACCTCGAGTGGGAGAAGCAGCACGGCTCGCTGAAGCGCGCCCTGGTGCTGCACGAGCGGTGCCTCATCGCCTGCGCGCTTTACGACGAGTTCTGGATGCGGGTACGTCTACAATCATGACCTGTTAGAACTGGAAGGCGTACCTCGAGTGGGAGAAGCAGCACGGCTCGCTGAAGCGCGCCCTGGTGCTGCACGAGCGGTGCCTCATCGCCTGCGCGCTTTACGACGAGTTCTGGATGCGGGTACGTCTACAATCATGACCTGTTAGAACTGGAAGGCGTACCTCGAGTGGGAGAAGCAGCACGGCTCGCTGAAGCGCGCCCTGGTGCTGCACGAGCGGTGCCTCATCGCCTGCGCGCTTTACGACGAGTTCTGGATGCGGGTACGTCTACAATCATGACCTGTTAGAACTGGAAGGCGTACCTCGAGTGGGAGAAGCAGCACGGCTCGCTGAAGCGCGCCCTGGTGCTGCACGAGCGGTGCCTCATCGCCTGCGCGCTTTACGACGAGTTCTGGATGCGGGTACGTCTACAATCATGACCTGTTAGAACTGGAAGGCCTACCTCGAGTGGGAGAAGCAGCACGGCTCGCTGAAGCGCGCCCTGGTGCTGCACGAGCGGTGCCTCATCGCCTGCGCGCTTTACGACGAGTTCTGGATGCGGGTACGTCTACAATCATGACCTGTTAGAACTGGAAGGCGTACCTCGAGTGGGAGAAGCAGCACGGCTCGCTGAAGCGCGCCCTGGTGCTGCACGAGCGGTGCCTCATCGCCTGCGCGCTTTACGACGAGTTCTGGATGCGGGTACGTCTACAATCATGACCTGTTAGAACTGGAAGGCGTACCTCGAGTGGGAGAAGCAGCACGGCTCGCTGAAGCGCGCCCTGGTGCTGCACGAGCGGTGCCTCATCGCCTGCGCGCTTTACGACGAGTTCTGGATGCGGGTACGTCTACAATCATGACCTGTTAGAACTGGAAGGCGTACCTCGAGTGGGAGAAGCAGCACGGCTCGCTGAAGCGCGCCCTGGTGCTGCACGAGCGGTGCCTCATCGCCTGCGCGCTTTACGACGAGTTCTGGATGCGGGTACGTCTACAATCATGACCTGTTAGAACTGGAAGGCGTACCTCGAGTGGGAGAAGCAGCACGGCTCGCTGAAGCGCGCCCTGGTGCTGCACGAGCGGTGCCTCATCGCCTGCGCGCTTTACGACGAGTTCTGGATGCGGGTACGTCTACAATCATGACCTGTTAGAACTGGAAGGCCTACCTCGAGTGGGAGAAGCAGCACGGCTCGCTGAAGCGCGCCCTGGTGCTGCACGAGCGGTGCCTCATCGCCTGCGCGCTTTACGACGAGTTCTGGATGCGGGTACGTCTACAATCATGACCTGTTAGAACTGGAAGGCCTACCTCGAGTGGGAGAAGCAGCACGGCTCGCTGAAGCGCGCCCTGGTGCTGCACGAGCGGTGCCTCATCGCCTGCGCGCTTTACGACGAGTTCTGGATGCGGGTACGTCTACAATCATGACCTGTTAGAACTGGAAGGCCTACCTCGAGTGGGAGAAGCAGCACGGCTCGCTGAAGCGCGCCCTGGTGCTGCACGAGCGGTGCCTCATCGCCTGCGCGCTTTACGACGAGTTCTGGATGCGGGTACGTCTACAATCATGACCTGTTAGAACTGGAAGGCCTACCTCGAGTGGGAGAAGCAGCACGGCTCGCTGAAGCGCGCCCTGGTGCTGCACGAGCGGTGCCTCATCGCCTGCGCGCTTTACGACGAGTTCTGGATGCGGGTACGTCTACAATCATGACCTGTTAGAACTGGAAGGCGTACCTCGAGTGGGAGAAGCAGCACGGCTCGCTGAAGCGCGCCCTGGTGCTGCACGAGCGGTGCCTCATCGCCTGCGCGCTTTACGACGAGTTCTGGATGCGGGTACGTTGTCACGATCTCTTTCTTGAACCTTTCGTCTGAATTTGTTTAAGATTCTGTACACGTTTTTGAGTCACCTTTTTTCGATTAATTTGAAGAACGATTTTTTTTCTTTACGGCACAACCATACGAAATACGATGGGTTATGGGTTTGATGAGTAGAGTTATAAAACTTTCATTTCATTTCATTTATTGAATGCCAACCATGGTATTACAAGGTATTACATGGTATTACTTTTCCATGTGGTTGACTTTAGTATAGTCTATAAAGTCACTTCTAACGTCCACTGTCTAACCAGTAAAGATAAAGATTAACCTTACAATATTTTATTATTTTTAGCTGATAAAGTTCCTAGAAGAGCGCATAGAAACCAACCCTGAGCTAGTGGCCGTAGAACGCGAGGTCCTCGAGCGAGCGTGCACCGTCCACCACCTCGACAAGCCGGAGCTGCACCTGCACTGGGCGCACTTCGAGGAGGCGCACGGCAACGCCGCCAAGGCCGCCGAGATCCTCGACCGGATAGAGAAGACCTGCCCCACGCTGGTGCAGATACAGTACAGGTAGCTATAGCTAGTGGCGGAGCGAGAGGGCGAGCGTGCTGTCTCACCTCAATAAGGCAGAGCTGAACTTGCTTTGGACGCACTTGAAATTGAACCGTAATAATATAGTTAAGTATAGGCTCATTTTGAAGTAAATGGAGGAAATCGTTGGACCGTCTATTCGTATCCATGCTTATATCGTTTACCTTCTACATCAAAGCTATATCGATTTGTAATAATACAACTAGTATGGCAGAAATACTAAATAAAACGGATGTTAACGTTATTTAACAATTTCAGACGCGTCAACCTGGAACGTCGCCGTGGGGATTACGACAAATGCTCGCAGCTATATGAGACTTATATCGCCGCTGCAAAGAATAAGGTGAGAGTTTAAATTACGATGTAGCTAAGTAGATTTAACGTTAAATTTCGCATACGCTTACAACCGGAACCTATATTGAATCAAATATCATCAAATATCAACATTTATTCAGCAAATAGGCCACAAGGGCACTTTTACACGTCAATATGGAATTTACATATGAATATACCTGAACTTACCGTCAGTGTTGCTATGCTATGGTAAATCACCAATGTCGTATTGTATTTATTCGTCCCACTTCCTACTGCTGGGCACATGAGGTCTATATCGAAAAACAAAACTCTATCACTGTCTCACTATCACTGTTGCATATTGGTGCCATAGAGTGGCGGATAAAGAAATTACGTTTTTCGCGGATGAGCCTCGAGCGGCCAGACCTCTCATCGTACGAGTGGGTTTGGGCTAGGCATAGTAGCCTTCACACATATAATTGTATGCAGATGTATACAAGTTTCCTAACAATGTCTTTATTTACTCAAAAGCAACTGGTATATGAGCACAGAATAAGTAATAGTATTATCATACAGAACGGACACGCACCGCCCCGCCCCGATTCGGATTACCTCGCCCGCGACAGGCCGCGACATGAATGTGTGCGTAAGTCGCTCTACTGAGATTCCGTCAGAAACTCTGACGCGTGTACAGACGTGCCGCGCAAAATCAAAATCAAAAAATCAAAATATCTTTATTTGCTAGAATATGGTACAAGGCAAGATCTTATGGTTAAGTTTACGTCCATGCATATTCAACCTGCATGCAGGCGTGCAAATTGTTTACACCTTCATTATTATTCAATAACATGTCACTACAAATTCTAAACTAAAATATAATATTAAAATGACAAACAACTACATACGAATACTGGATAAAATATTAATCTAAATTACGAACAATTACAATTTCACTATTATCTAAATACACGCACACATATAAACGCAAATCATTTTTGATGTATGGCGTGTCCGCCCTGTAATATGAGTTTATTCTAAATCCCGCTCCAAACTTAGTGCATGGATCATGCATGAAAGCTCCCAAGGTGCGAAAATACGGATAGGGTCATGATTCGCTCGCGAAGCGTTCGATTTACGCATTTATTGTGGGTGGGGTTAACGAATGGTATCGTTTGGATTAAGTACATATATTTTTCACCTCAGCAGCTCGAACAAGGGTACTTTGCTACTTAAAAACAATGAGCAAAATCGCATTTTGCTCACTGAGTGAGACAAAATGAGCAAAAT
Organism: Cydia amplana; assembly: GCF_948474715.1. Lineage (NCBI taxonomy): Eukaryota > Metazoa > Arthropoda > Insecta > Lepidoptera > Tortricidae > Cydia > Cydia amplana. The sequence goes on from NC_086085.1 coordinate 9,780,754, forward strand.
TTGATTTTGCTCACTGTTTTTAAGTAGCAAAGTACCCTTGTTCGATCTGCTGAGGTGAAAATTTAATTGTTGGTATATCTTAAGAAAACACGAGTGAATAGAGGTAAGTGATGAAGAAGGAATACATTTTTCGGGTTCTCTAATATGTTCTCACTGCTGAGGTGAAAAGTTTTGTGAACTACACGAGATCAAAGTTATTTACATCTCGTGCGCTTTTGAGTCCCTTACTACGCTCAAGATTCTAAATTAGTATAGAATCTTTCGCTTGCACGGGACTCAAAATAAGCACTCGAAGAAATATCAAACTTTGATCTCTTGTTGTACAAATAACTAAAAGTATCGTGTACCTCTCCCAGGCCATCGCCTCAGCGCTGTCCATCAAGTACGCGCGGTTCCTGCACCACGTGCGGCAGCAGCCCGCCGCGGCGCGCAAGGCGCTCGACGACGCGGTGGCGCGCGACCCGCTCAACCCGCGCCTGCACATGCAGCGGCTCGACCTCGCGCTGCACACGCCCGGCACGCCCTACGAGGTGCTCGAAGGTAGCGTACCTCCTAAATCGCCCCTAAACTGTAATGTTCTAGAGTTGTCGCACCGTCTAAATAAGCCTTGTTATACAAGGTGGATTTTCTTATTGGGTCAGTCAGGGCAGCTACCAGATCCCGTGTTTCTACGCGAAAATGGCCTTAGAAGAACTTCCCTCAATTTAAATTTAATGAAGATTGGCGTTTACAGACTTTGGAAAAACATACAGGATGCGAGAAAAAGGTCATTTTTGGCACTTTTTTTTTTGATGGCCGGCAATCGATCCCATTCCTATTCAAGATCAAAAGCTTGTATGGGACCAAAAAAAATTAACGGCCAGAAAAGTCACAAATCGAAGAAAACTTTTCCCATACAAATTGTATGAAATTGTTTATGCCTATCGATTCCATTCCTATCCAGTATTAATAGTTTCATAGGGGTCAACTTACGATAATGTACTAAAAAGCCAACAATAAAAAAAAACTTTCCACACATTTACTGAAAACGTGAGATTTTATTCACATTTTTCTATGTATTTGGTCTTCATTGTGATATGTTTCAGAGCTGGTGTCGTCGTACGAGAAGCAGGAAGGCGCGGAGCTGGAGACCAGCGCGGCGCTAGCGTGGCGGCGGCGCGAGCTGGCCGAGGAGCTCGGCGGCGCGGGCGCGGCGCGCGCCGCCGTCACGCACGCGCGCGCGCAGGCCAAGCATCTGCGCAAGCGCGCGCGCAAGGACAAGCACGACGTGCCGCCGCCGCCCAAGTCAGTATACGCACCTGGTAAATATAGTCTGACTGACCGTTTGCGACACTCAAAAAGGCGGTGAGGAATGTGCGATAGCTTCCGAGTGTGCTAATTGATTTCACGCCTTTTTCAGTTCCGATAATGGTCGGCCAAACTATAAATGATAATCTAATATCTCCCAATTAACCCGCGCGGGAGATGCACAATTTATTTTTTTTGATTTATAAGTAAAATGCACGCCCTATACCGCTTCTATAGCGCCGATTGTCTTTAGTCGCGCCCAAACAATCGAGAGGTGTAGACATCCTGTTATGTTTCCGCAATCAGCGTTATTTATAACATTTATATACCAAAATGACGGCCTGTGTTATGTGAAAGTGCACAAATTATGAACAGAAACACAAAAAAGCTGATTGCATCACACATGCCAGCCACTTAAATGAAAACTTTTGAAAAAAAAACAAGGTTATTCCCACTTATAATAGATACAGTCAGCTGCAGAGAAAAGGTACCCCGCCCCGCATAATGTGTATGCAAAGGTGCGAATCTAATAGTATTGCCGACTACATGCCCCTGCCGAAATAGAACATTTTATTCAGCATACTTACCGAAAACTGTATTCCAGCGCCAGCACAGATCCGAAGAAAAAGGAAGCGGCCGCTAGTTCGACAACGACGGCGGCCAGCTCCACCTACTACCAAACCCCTGCCGCCACCACGCAGTCCTACGAGCAGAACTACGCGCCGCCCTACCAGCCGCCCTGGGGCTACCAGCAGCCGCCCGGGCCCTACCAGCACCACCCGCACCCGTGGCCGCAGTACCCTAACTACTACTAGCGGACACCGCGCCGGCGTAACTAAACACCGATCTCCACAACAAAACACCTACAGATAGTTTCACAGGGACAACCTAAGCTGAGCCAGTTATTGATTGTAATAGAGGTAACGTCTAAAATAAAAACAAAAACGTGCCACCTCGATAACAACCAAAACAGACGGCACTGTACTGCGCCGTGCATTATGGTCACTGAAGTGTCAAACTGTAATTTTTTACTACCATAGTTACAGCATAATGTACTGAGCCGTATAACGCCATCTCCTGTAGCTGTCTAATTCGAAGCACGTACCTAATTGTCTTTAGACTTTACTCATCTAGTGCAATCAATATATCTTTGCTGTCGCATAACGCTTGGTTTTTCGTGTACACTCGCTACTGGATTATACCTACCTTCAAATAAATGTGGTAGCAAAACGTATACGAAGAGCGAAGTGAAACTCAAAATTTTACAGTACAGTAAACTCTTGCTGGTACAATTCACTCGTTCTTAACAGCAGATACCATGGTCTGTCACCAAATGGTGCGTGCCATGAGTTTACCCCCAATATAAGGGACGAATATCGATGTATGTAGTTTAAATATCTATCCCTACAGCGAAATATCCAGAAAATTAGTTACGCTAGCTAGTGTTCGGGTTTGATGGGGAGTAAATAGGTTAAGATTGGACGATTACACTTAAGTGTTTTTACCGCACCACCGTTTTACAACAACCGACAACTCGGTGTGATTATTTCAACAATTAATGCTTTGTTGTACATTTAAATAAAAAATATTTACAAACTATACATTTTGTTTTATTTATTACCTCTTGGCAAAGCTGTAGCCGCGCGCGTCAGTTGACGTCTTCGGCGGTCCAAGCATTAACCCTTTTTACCAGACCGCACAAATATATTCTAATTAATCTAGCTTTTATGATTCATTTGAAGACAAGCCCGAAAGTGCAATCTAATGTAACTTTAAATAGGAAATATAGGAATACTAGTTGAAATTCTATTGGCACGTATGTGGTCGATTACGCCCCTAGCACATGATTGGCGCGACAGTATCTCTCGGGTAGTCTATCTCGCCGCGAGATACCGTCGAGATACTTTCGCTGCTATTTGATGCTTATGTACTCGGCCTTTGTTTTTGATATACGTGGTGAGCAGGTGGTGAGTCACTGTGTTAGTGTGTTGTTTGTATTGTATAAGAGAGGAGAGGACAGGTTAAATGAAAAGCTCATATCAATAAAACTGTCTATATTCAAATAAACGACATAATAAATCGAAGAAATATTATAAACCTTAGATAAAAATGTGTCAAATACATTTATCCCATATTTCGATCGACCAGTCTTCAAATATAATAAATAATGTATTTCTTTCCTATTAATTGTATGTAGTCCATGTATATATTTATGAAAGCAATATTCCGTTCAGATTCCGCATCATTGCACAATAACAGTATTGCTAAATATGTACTTTCACTTATTCCCACACACCTGCAGAAAACAGATAAAATAATTCGAGGTAACATTTGCGAAACTATAAATTACATATACATACAATACTTCGGCATCTAACCATGCGCCTTTAAATTATTCAGACGAAACATGTACAATAAAATTATGATTGAGATACGACGAAAATTCATACAACGAGATTGTAAGATAGGCATAATAACAATACAGATTCTACATGCTAAAGTTCTAGCTTTTCAACGTAAGATAACGCGAAGGAGGCAAGGTCGCGTGCCCGTTCATTCTAAAACGAATAAACTGTCTGGTGGCGCCGGCGGCTGAGATCAGGGCCCTCTACTGCCTTCATCATGAGCAAGCGGCCTTCGCTGCCTTCACGGCTGAAACAAAATTACAACTACATATTAGAAAAACAATCCAAAATTAAATTACATAATAGGATATTCGGCAAGAAGATTCATTTGATATTTACCAGTCGCTTTTCGGTGAAGGAAAACATCGTGAGGAAACCGGACTAATCCCAATACGGGCCTAGTTTACCCTCTGGGTTGGAAGGTCAGACGGCAGTCGCTTTCGTAAAAACTAGTGCCCACGCCGATTACTGGGATTAGTTGCCAAGCGGACCCTAGGCTCCCATGAGCCGTGGCAAAATGCCGGGACAATGCGAGGAAGATGAGTATATTCGGCAAGACTGCAATAACATAACCTAAAATATAACTTTTTTCAGGAACTATTACATTTTCGTAAATAGGGGCTACAGTACAGCGTTCTTCAAAAAAGCAGTGTACAGGTTTTTAAAGGATCGGCAACGCGCATGTAACATCTCTGGAGGTCCAGGCCTATGGACGGCTACGGTGACTGCTTACCATTAGGCGGGCCGTATTTTTGTTTGCCACAGATGTGGTATTTATAAAAATATTCACCTTCTCTCTCCTTGCGGCGCAGCTTCTTGCGGCGGCGGTCGATGGCGGCGAGCTCTGCCTTCACCGAGTGGTACGCCTTGCGCAGGTCCGCCAGCCGCGTTGTCAACACGTTGATGCGGGTCTGGCAGTCCCACGACGGGTCTGAAACACGATATTGAGTAATAGTTATTTACGATACAAAAGAGGAAATTCGAAACGAGTGGCGATAAATTAAATCGACACGAGTTGCGAATTACCTATTCGCATGTGTATCGAACAACGTTTTACAGTACATATGGCCCTTTAAACTTTTGACATCGCACGACAAGTGCTATTTTACGCACTAGTGCGTGAAAATAGGGCCATATGTACTGTAATAGTTATTTACGATACAAGTGCGGAAAAGAGGAAATTCGACACGAGTGGCGATAAATTAAAACACGACCGAAGGGAGTGTTTTAAATTGACACGAGTTGCGGATTACCTATTCGCACGTGTATCGTACAACGTTTTACAGTACATATGGCCCTTTAAACTTTCGACATACGCACGGAAAGTGCTATTTCCCGCACTAGTTCGGGAAAGTAGCACCATATGTACTGTAAACAAACATAAAATTACATAAAAAATATTCTGGTTGTAATAATAAATGCATAAGGAGGCAAGTTGTTTATAATTAATGTGAGATTTCAGTGCCAAATCACCGTAAAAGAGTGCCTCTGTGCGGGGACTGCAAAACTTCGAAAGCCTTATGATGTTGAGCATTAGACTTTCCGCTCGGTGCTACATCTATTGTCAAGTAGCAGTACTGATAGTTCCGCTACTCGATGCTAGATGTAGACACTGAAATTAATAGTCTTTTTGGTATCAAAACTGATGTATGGAGTGAGCACTCTGTCTTCTTAATACTCTTTGGTATAAAGTGAGGTTTACACGTGTTTCACGCTCACTCGGTATCTTCCGATCGGTCCCGTTTCGGTAAACTCGTAAGGGCCACTTGCACCATTCACTAACCCAGGGTTAACCGTTTAAACCTGGAGTTACCATGGTCACCAGTATAACTTGACACTGGGTTAACGGTTTAACCGGTTAACCCCGGGTTAGTGGGATGGTGCAAGTGGCGCTAAGTGTGTTTCGATCTCCCCGTGAACACCCCCACTCCCGCCCTGGACTCACCGAGCTCGATGAAGAAGTTGTACTTGAGGTCGGGCTGGTGGTCGGGCTGGCGGTCGTCCGTGTCGCGGCGCGCGCGCCGGCCGCGCCCGCGGCCCGCGCACGACGACTCCGACGCCTTGCGGGACCGCGCGCCTGCTACAACAAACAGCCGGGATCAGACCTCTTATCGAGCGCGTTACAGATCATTAGCTTCAGGAATTTTAAGTGATTTAAATATCATAGATGATGTATTAAAGGTAGACTTCCAAACTACCTTCTGAAACAATTGGAAGAGCTGCAACCTCAAAAAAACCGTATTCACCTCGCGAGGTCCTGTTTGCGACCCGCTGGCGTAGCGTCAAACATTTATACTCATGCGCAAGCCGTAGCATTGAATTATAAAACTTAACGCGCCATGTGGTTAGATAAGTAAAGTTTTGTAACGTCTAAATCGAGACATGTACAGTCAGCAGCAGAAGTTGCTAAGCGGGCCAGGTATTCAAAATGATCTTGACGCGACTTTATTGTTAAGAGAATAAGAGCGTGTCAAGGTAAGTAATTAACACCTCGCCCGCTTAGCAACTTCTGCTGCTGACTGAACCTAAAAGGAGTATAGAAACATGACGCTGTTCGAGCATAAAAACTTTGAAAGCGTTTACGCGACTCGCTTACCATGAGATTTATCAATGTCCATGGCAGAGGCGTCATTCTCACGCCTGTCGTCCTCATCTTTCCTCTCCATCGGACTGTCGCGCTCCGAAATGCGTCGTTCTCTGTAATAATTTAAAGTTGCATATTTTTGCAAGAACACAGAAGAAAAATAAGCTAAATGGCAAAGTTTAATCCTCCTCGTAAGGTAAACGTACTGGTGCTCGACGCGGTACCAGTACATGTCATCTCGCAACTTAAGTGATTGTCAATAGAGGTGACAGCGGGGTGTCATCTATTGGGCATTAGCGTGTCGAGCACTAGTACGTTTACCTTACATCATATTCTCCTCTTTTTTAACCCAAGAATCGGAAATCCCCTATCTACGCTTCTCGTCTTTTCGTTAGGTACTTTTAATCCATATTTCGCTCGTCTCCCTCAACGACTTTATGCGGGGCATAAGTGACGCGATAGATTCTCTCGGAAGACCTCGCTGCCGTTCCAGTACAGCAGCGGTCGGCAACCCGCGGCCCGTGAACTTGTCGCTTGCGGCCCGCGAGCCTCCCTGGCTATTTTGTATGGAATATTGACAAATGACAATGTCTGATAAAGTCATAAATATTAACAAAGTGCGGCCCGCGTCAACTTCGTTAACTACTATTGTGGCTCTTGGCTGCTAAAAGGTTGCCGACCGCTGCAGTACAGGATAAAGGCCCGTGCACACCGGCTTGCGTGTGCGTGACGTGCACGTGCGCGTGCGCTAAAATGTTGGAGCCGCACACGCACACGTCACGCAAGCGGTGTGCCGTCTCTCATAAGGATCTGTATACTACAACGCTGCACGCGCACGTGCACGTCACGCACACGCAGCCGGTGTGCACAGGCCTTAAGATCTAGAGTAGGCCTCACAGGTTTGGTGTGACTGACCTCATGGGCGACATGTCGAGGCTGCTGTCAGGCGTGGTGGGCGGCGTGTTGTCGAGCAGCGCGCGCCGCCCCCACGCGGCGGGCGCGCACGCTGTCCCCGCCTCCGCAGAGTGCGCGCCCAAGACCGGCGAACGAGCCGAGCCTGCGCGACGTTCTTCTGCTAAAGTTACAAATTATCACAATAAATACGGCTCCGGATAAACATATATAGTACATTATTGTCGAGGTTCGGAAGTAGCTACTTGCAGGCTGAGGATTCGTTTTAAACGGACGACCTTGGGAGTCCGTTTAATTGAATCCGAAGCCAGCAAGTAGCCTTCCAGCCGAGTCATATATAGTGGTTTTCTCAAAAATGGCGCAAGAAATAGAAATATTTTACAGAAGCAACGTTCTAATTTTCACAGGAAAAAGTAAAACCATTAAAAAGATTTGCTTGCCGCCTTTAAAAAAAAAGACGTGTATTTTTCTGCTGAAAATACGCCAACGTATTTGAGACACCTAAATAGTCGCGGTACCAACATTATAATAATAAGTGCTGATCATCTGTTTGGCTGTTTAATGGACCTATACCTTCATTTGATATGGCCATTTAAAGTTTTAAAAAGTTTGGAACTCGTTAAATAATGGAATTTGTATGCAACATTGCAGTCCCGAAATCGAGACTGCAATGTTTTTAACTTTTTAATTTATTGAATGACCATAAACTACGCACTTCGCGACCTATTTTTTAACCGGCAACGCCGACTTTGCCGTCCATTTTTGAGAAAAACATATTATGACCACATCGGCGTCATCGTTGATGTTTGATGTAGAGAACGCTCTCGATACTGAATTTGTATGGCGAAACGTGGCGAAACCGAGCAATCCGGGAGAGATTTTGTATAGAAAAGTCTAGTATCGAGCTAAGAATCAAGTCGTTTCGCGCTTCAAATTCCTCCCTCGTCGACGTATAGTTTGTAGCTTTCTAGTAGACCCCGAAGGCTTATCCTATTGTCTATTGTTCAGTAAAACCGCACGTGCTACTTACCTGCAAAAAAGGGTCCTAATTATTATATTTGGCACCTGAGCGCGGGCTAGTCCAACGCTCAAAAAACCAGTGTAGGTGCGCTCTCCGATAACGCGCCTTTGTTACGCATCTCGATGACACATTTTAGAGTGGTTCTGTAGCGTTCGACTCGCCGGCACTCAGTAACCGAAGTACCGATTTTTTATGCAGGTGTTTGTGGCACGTGCGGTTTTTCTTAACAATAGACAATAGGATTAGCCTTCGGGGTCTATTAGAAAGCTACAAACTATACCTTTGTTGGCGTGTTGCGGCGCGCACGCGAACGGCATGTGCAGGTCGGGCCGCGGCGGCGGCTCGGCGTCGGGCGCGGGCGAGCCGGGGATGGTCTCCTCGCACAGCAGCAGCGACAGGTTGCTGTCGTCCTCGGCGGCGGCCAGGCCGCGCGCGCTGCCCGCCACCACTACGCGTGCGCCTGTGACAAGTTATACAGTGTCATGTACTAATTAACCCATTCATGGCCACGAACCGCCGAGCGTACACAATACGCCAGGCCACCATACAAATCGTTTTTAGCTAAAACGCATGACTCAGCTTATGGGTCTCGAGCCTGGCGCGAACGGTAAATAAATCGCCGCTTATGAAGCCGGCCAGTTGGACAGCATTATGCAACATTTTTACTAACCACCGATTTTCTGTGCCTATCAAAAAAGAAACTAATTATTGCAGTTTGTAGGAGTGAATATTTTTACTTTCTACAAGCGTTTAATGTGTGACCAAGCTAAGTTGGTAGCAAATTTTATAGCCCAGCCTGTGCAAGTGTTAATTTAAACGTCATAATTTCATATAAGTATGACATTTAAATTACACTTAGGTACTCAGCCTGTGCTATCAAAATCGCTGCCAACTTAACTTAGTCTGATTCTATTTAACTTGCCGTGTTTTTTGTTGTTGTTTTTTGGGTCAAATCTTGGAAGTTAAATTAGAACCGTTTCCCGATTTAGATGAAATTTTGCATACGTATGTAAATCGAATGATAATGCAATATTATGATGACATGGAGCTGATCTGATGAACTAGACGAGATCAAGCTATGACTATTAACACGCACTTATCACGTCTAAAACGACAGATCGCTTTCCTAGTACCCAATCGTACAGTCGTACTATCATTTTAGTACAAAACCGGACGGATCGGGTAGTAGACTAGCCAAGCACACTGTGATTTAACTTTTTAGACGCCAATGACCGATATATCCGCACCGTGGGTTCAACGCCAAATACCGATTAATCGGTCACATACCACAGAGCAACATAGACCTACGTGCATATGCATAAAGTTCAATTTCAGTTTTGACATTTCAATGACGTGGCGTTTGAGTGAAAGCTTTTGTGTTTGACATGGCGTCGAAAAGGTTAAAGCATATGGGGAGTTCTGGTGTGTATGGTTGTACTACATGTGTACTGACTGTGCTTGCGCTCGTTCTTGCAGGCGTCCTCGAGCATGAGCAGCGTCTCGCCGGCGCTCCACTCGCCGGGCGACTTGCCCGCGTGCAGCGCGCTGCGCGCCGCCTCCGTGCCGCTCCACTCCTCTACTGTCAGCTTGTCTATTATCAACCTGTCGAAACAATTATTCATCAATCAAGTGGATTTTTAATCCATCCAAAGGCAACGCATCAAATATACTTCAATAACTTACAAAGCATAGAAGCGCACACTTAATGACCACTCGAAATGGCTCAAACCTTGCTCAACCCGAAAGAACATTGCCAATTTACGAGCTCTATCCGATAGTATTAAGTATAAACAGTTATGAATTTACTTGAATATATGTGTTTTATGTTATTAAAATTTTATAAACTACTTGCATTAGTTGTTATAAAATTTTGCAATTTTGCTAGGGTTTGCACGACGGATCCGAAATGTATGGGAATATCCGCGGATCCGGATCCAGATCCGGATAATTTCATACATTTCGGATTCGGATTGCAAACCCTAGTTGTTACATATGAATGGGAGGATGAAACTAAAATATTGTGATATTTACCTACTATCAGAATCATCTGAATCACTGGACTCGCTTCTATCCTCGGCCGGGAAAGGTGGCAAAGGAATACTGGCCGCTGCAGCCTGGCTCGAATTAATCTGGCTGGACAGCTTCTGTATGGTGTCACTTAGCACCTTATTGTTCTTGCCTGGGGTAGGCATGGGCAGATCCGCTACACTCTTTCGTCGTTCCAGGATATTTAAAGGACTCAATAGCCTGGGCGGCGAGGGTTCTTTTGCCTTAACTTTCTTGATGTCTGCCAGGTCACGTTTCACATCGGTAAAGTTGGAAGGCTCACCGAAAATGGAATCCGTGACTGTTGGGCTGATTTTCTTCAATGGCTCTTTAGTTAAAGGCTTTGTGTCCTGTTTGGGAGTTTTAGTTTCTAGCGGTATGGGTGATTGTTTGCCTTCCGGCTTGTTAGTTTTGAGAAGGTCAGTTTTAGGTGTAAGCGCGCGCGGTTTATCTTTGTTTATTTTGTCTTCAACGGGTGGTGGAGACATGGACAACCGTTTAGCGCTGTTGATTGCTTTAAGTAGTTTGTCGGCTATCTTAGGGCCCTCGGATTGTACGAGGAAGGCGGGTGGCGGTTCAGGAATAACGTCGATTCGCGCCGGACTATCCGGCTCCGATTTGTCTTCTTCAGTATCTATCAGAGGACTTGATGGAGGTTCTAGTTTAGGAGGATTTGGTTCAGGATCCAAACTCTTCAAAGGCTCGATTTTAACTTTGAGCACTTCCTTTGTTTCCTTGGGTTTCGGCGTGCTTTCGATGGGATCCTTTGTTTTTGAACAACTCTCTTTGGGATCCCTATTGATTTTGAAAATACTTTCTTTCGGATCCTTATTGACTTTAATAATGTTTTCTTTGGGTTTGAAAACACCTTCAGTAGTATCTTTTGGTTTGAAAATATTTTCTTTTGGATCTTTATCTTTTGGTTTAGGGATTGTTTCTTTTGTATCTTTTGATTTGGGCACACTCTCTTTCGCATCCTTGGATTTAGGTGTACTTTCCTTTGGATCTTTCGACTTTAAAGCGTTGTCCTTCGGATCTTTTGTTTTAACAGGAGTTTCTTTAGTATCTTTAGGTTTGAAAATACTGTCTTTTGTATCTTTCGAGTTCTGTTCAGTTTCACTGGGTTCTTTGACTTCCGCCTCTTTAATTTCTTTAACTTTAATTGTACTTTCTTTCGATTCCTTAACTTTAATGGGTTCTTTTTCTTTTGTTTCCTTTGTTTTAAAGATACTTTCTTTTGGTTCCTTGTTGATTTTAAACACATTGTCCTTCGGCTCGTCACTTGGAAGTGGGATAGAATCCAAATCAATCATTGGTGTTTCCTCCTTCACAATCTCTTCCTTCGAATCTGGAGTGCTGTCACTGGTGGACTCCGAAGGTGTGCTTGGAATGGGTATGTCTTTCATTTGAATTAACGGGAACACAAGCGGTGGAGGCGTGTTCGCGGGCTCTGGAATACTTTCTAGAAGCTCTAGTTCTTTTTCTGGATTTCCCAGCATGCTTAAAATATTGTTTTCAGTTTTTGAATCCTCAACCTGTACAGATTCGTTAGATGATTCTTTCACTGGTTCTGGAGATTTTGGTGACTCTGAAGTGGGCACCGAGCTGGAGCTTGGTTCTCCTAATTCTGCTTTAATAGTTATATCCTCAGGTTCATCCTCAGACGATTGTTCATCATCAGCTCTGCTATCCGGCGAATCATCGATTAGTTCCCGAAGTTTCGAGACCTTGCTTTTCTTCGAGTAAGTTTCTTGATTCTTTGCAGGTATGAAGCCTTCGAAGCGATGTCCTGAAGTGCCGTCGCCAGGGAAGGAATCTTCGTCTAAAGAAAATAGACCATCCTTGGAATCTTCCTCAGGGCTCTGTCGGCCGGGGGCGTTGCTCGTGGAGCCGCCAAAATCTCTGAAAGGCGACAGAGACGGCGATCGTAAAGGAGTCGTTCGGGTCTTCAATGGATCTTCGGAAATTTCTTCGCTCAGCGATTTGGACAACGTTGAAGTGTATTTGCTAGGTGAAATATCATCAAAGATCCTATGGGTTCGTTTCTTCTTCTCATCATGCAGTTCTAGTTCAAACGGTTCCGGTTCCTTGAACTCGTAAACATCTTCATCTTTAGGTTGTTTCTCTGGCGGAGCTGGTTCGGGGGCAGCCGCGGCGGCTTGCGGTGGGCTGGAGCCTTCCTTCTCCACCACTTCCTGCTTTATCGGCTCTTCAGTTTCCTGTTTGACCGTGTGGAGTCCTTTGAGCTCTGATCGTATTTCGTTGAGGTCGTAGTCGCGACCTTGGTGTGTGGAGGAGCTGGGGCGTGGTTTCTTGGAAGGGGAAATAGCAGTGGGCGTGGATACTGTCCTGATTGGCCTTTTGCGAGGTTTGCTCGAACTACTGCTATCACTGGACTTAGCGTCTTTAGACCTGGGTGCTGTGAACAAAGAGATTGAAGTTACTCATGTGTACAATTACGTCAATTACTTTTTTTGTACAATTTAATATAATTTATTTTATGATACAAACTTTTTATATTGGAATTGTCGTCAGGTTTCTTAGGTCGTTTCACGTTGTCGTCGCTATCTGAATCGCTATCCGAATCAGAGCGAGCCGATGATTCTGAAAGAAATACTCGGATATATAAAAAAAACAGTAAAACAAAACCTATTTATGTCCCACTACTGACCCAATACATCAAACAAAAATCAAATTAAATTAAATGATTGCCAACAATACCTTCTGTCCTCTTTGATCTGACCCTTCTGCTGTTATTTATGCCCTGAAATATATAAAAACAGAGTAAGTTTAAAAAAAAAACAACAAAACATTGAAATTAAACTAAAAAAGTGTATCCTACAGCCGGAAAACTAGCGTCTCGATGGGAACGTAAACTAACCTTCTTATTTCGCATCTCATGCTGCGTCACATTGAGCGCTATCCTCTGCGGTTTAATCCACTCGTCATATCTCGTGTTCCACCCCGTATAATGTACCCGCAGCATCCCCTCCGACGAGATCTCGATCACTTTCGCCTCGTACGTCACCTGAGATACAACATCGTTAGACACATGCTAGATCTCAAAGTTTATACTTTGAGAAACTTAAACGAACGAAACGAAAACCGATTGACCCGAGATAAATGCAGGAATTCGCTTTGCAGGAAGTCGGCGTCGAAAACATTTTCACATGCATGATGGTTTGACAAAACAACATTAAAGAAGTGTGAATTTTACAAAATAACTTTAACCTTACCTTTAGCGGTAACCGAAGACAATAAAAAATAACTTTAGCTAACAAATCCGTTTCGGCTGCCATCGCAAGTTACGATGGACGAATTTAATTTCTTTCTCTTTAATAACAACTTAGTGTTGTTTTTTTATTATTTAGATAATTGTTGCATTGCAACTAAACACTCAACTACAAATTAACATTAAAAAATAAATGCTTTCGAAGCTGACTGTACAAAAATGTAATAAACATGTTAGGAATTGGATCACAAATTCTATTTTTGGCAATACACGTCTTAGCGCGTTTTTGTCACTTTCTCACATCATTAGTTAGGGCATCAAAAGTGTTTGTTGGGACAAAATATTATAAATGTACGAGCATAACCATACATTGTAAAAATTACTTGTTATAACCCAGTCTCAATGTTTAAGTTGTTATTGGTTGTTAGTAGGACAAGTTAGAATTCATCTCGGAGTCATGGCCAACATAAATGTATAATCATTTACCTTTGGTTTCATTACCTTTGATTCCGACTGCGTGGGTCCGTAGTACACCTTCAGCTTGTCACCCACTTGAGCTTTCACGTTGCCTGCCCGAGTCGGCTCATTTGTTGATGGTCTGGTAACAAAGGAGTTAGTTCAATATGGAAGTCAAAATAACACACACATTTCATTTGTAGATGTCTTGCTGTTCTTGAAATCACAAAACTTAAATTTTCTTCTTTCTTTTATACTTACGAGAATTTCCTTTATTTTCACAATTGTTACACACCTTCAGCTTAGTTATGATTTTATTGGTGCTCCTTCTGTGAGTTATTAGGGAGACTGATTTCAGCCTCAACTTAATTGATCTCACCGCAAACAAATAAATCTTAGGCATAAACTCTGGCTTCCACGGAAGAGAGTCTGTCTAAGCTAACTTGGCATCATATCATATTCATATCGAAACGTTTATGGCGTCGCTATCACATTCTAGCTGTTTTACCGTGGCGCAGCTATCCCACTATAGTATATGGAAATATTATGTGAAACTCTGCGTAGGGGCGAAACTACCACAATCACTCACAATCTAAGGGTTTACTGCAAACGAGAGAGTCGAAATTTTGTTATCTAACCTCTCTATAACTCTTGCATATTCGAGCGTTAAAGAGGCAGATAGCCGAGTTTCGATTTTCGCGTTTTCCGGAAGGCCCTTTGTAAACAAACCGCCTCGACGTATCAATGTCACATTTTATTGTCTGTGAAAACTTGCCAAATAAAAGTTTAATTCACAGTATGTATAGGTTAATATATGGTTTAAGATGGATGCTAGTGCTGCACTCTGGCTGCAGAACATTGCAGTACATAGACAAGACATCCTCCAGACTGAGCATAGTAGCGCTACCCCCTCTGCCACAAATATACGGTGGTTTTACTCCATTTTCAAGTCAGTGTCTTTGTGTGACGTCCGTGTCTTTGAACGGACCAATCACGGCCCTGGACTCGCTCACCTCGTCCCCCGCACCCCAGTATTTTTGGCAGCATCGGTTTCATGAATTAATTGCTCTAAACTCCGTCTAGAGGATTCCTAGTCTATGTTGCAGTAATACCCCCCTATTCGGGACCGATATAGACGACATGTAGTTTGTTTAGTGTGTGAATGTGAACTCACTCGGTAGTTTTGCGCTTCCTCGGTCGCTTGCTGCTGTTGGACGCGATGGTGTTGCCGCTGCTCGCCGAGTTGGCGCTCTGGCTGCGGCGGTTCTGCATTTTCTTTGTTGGCCCACATCTATGAAAACCATGTGTTTCTTTATATCCCAAATACTAAAAACATAGTTTGTTTACTCAAATTTGTCTGTCTATATCAGCGGTCCGGTGCGGCCCGGGAACCTGTCACTTGCGACCCGCGAGCCTCCTTGGCTATTTTGTATGTAATATTGACAAACAACAATGTCTGATAAAGTCATAAATATTAACAAAGTACGGCCCGCGTCAACTTCGTTAACTACTATGTGGCCCTTGGCTGCTAAAAGGTTGCCGACCGCTGGTCTATATCATACAAATTGTTACAAAAGCATGATGATTTTATTCTTACCGTTGTATTACTGCGTTCATTCTTACGCAGCTTAGGTTCCTAATAATAGCTGTGTTCGTGAATAAAATTAACACGGATTCATTCACCTCGCAAGGCAAATGCTATGACGGTTGGTTTAGGGTTAATATTGGTATAAATTATCAAGTAGTATGATTAAATGATTATGATTATGATTACCTTGAGGCTCGGCCAGAACTATCACTGTCGGTGGACGCGTGTGGCCGCCGTGACGCGCGGGGCGTGACAACGCTTGTGCTTTCTACAAAACAGAAGATAACCATATAGGTATACTTATTTACTAACTTCTAGCAAAGTTTGCTGCTTAAAAGCTGTTATAAGTCTAAGACAAATTTGTACTTCAATTTTGGAAGCTAGGTACTGTAAATGGAGCTGTACGGCTTCGTAAATTATACGGTAACTCTGGTTATGAAAAGTTTACGTTTGACAATTCAGTTGCCACAAAACATGGCGTCGTACAACAATTTTTTTCACCTGTTTATTTTTTGTTTTTGATAAGACTTAACATTTATATTAAAATCAATAATATATCTTTAGTTTGTAGTGATCAGTCGTAACGTAACAGTCATATGGGGCATTATCTATGAAAAGGGACCTTATTGTCGATGGCGCTTACGCCGCACAGCGTCGCGCGTCATTGTATTCATATCGGAGCATCGTTAATAATGGCGTAAGCGCCATCGACAATAATAATCATAATCATTTAATGCATCCATGGTATTTTACAAAGGTGTTTAAGGTCTAATATATAAGTACAAGCATGGACCCTACTAGGGTCCCTTTTCATAGATAACGTCACATATAACATGTCCATTCCAGGGATGTTGCGAATATCCGCATCCGCAACCGCGGAACTTCCGCATTGTTTTCAACATCCGCATCTGCATCCGCATCTGCATCCGCATCCGCATAAAATCGATGCGGATTTAATGCGGATGCGGATGTGGAACAGGTCGGTACAGGAACGTCTTAGCATCGGCGTAAGTGCTAGACTGCTAGGTAATTTAGTCATTAGCCAAAAATACCTATTAGAAATTAGCAGTCAAGCGTGAGTGGGACTTAATGTACGGAACCCTTGGAACTCGAGTCCGACTCGCACTTGGCCGGTTTTTGGAAATAAAAATTACTAAAATGTAATATTTGACGTTTTTTATGTACCTATCCTGACATCCGCATCCGCGTCCGCGGATGTCAAAAAATCGGCATCCGCAACATCCCTGGTCCATTCATACCTTTGGACGAGATGGGTCGTCGTTTAGGCGTCCGCTTATCAAGCGGCTCCGTCTTGACGGGCAGCGCGCGGTTGCGCGACTGCGAACGCGGTTTGACAACAATCTTCTCCTCGCTCGTCGTTGACGTTGTGCTTTTGTTATCCTTGTCCTTCTCTTTCTCTTTGTCTTTCTCTTTCTCCTTGTCTTTCTCTTTTTCCTTTTCCACTCTGGGCAGATAGATACGGGTTAAGGCTAATTTACGGGCGCGACGACGACAGCGAATAAACTCGCATGTGAATTTAATTATATTGCGGACTATTGATCTTACATCCAATTCAGCCAACCGATTATATACCGAAATGTAATGAAACCAGCATGCGAGTTCTCGCTTTTAGGTTAATGACACAAAGCTTCATCAATATGACGAACTTGCGAGGCAAGTCTACGCGAGGCAACTAAAAATTTAAAAACAAACGTGATATTTTCTATGTCAAGTCGAGTAAGAATACGTGGATCGTGGCTCGGGTTTGCCTCGCGCGGCAATTTCGCCGGGAAGCGGCGCGTTCTGTGTGAACCATACTTGCCTTTAAAGTACCTATACATAACTTTGACCATAGAGAAATATAGTAAGACAAGAGTGCTCACTCCATACATCAGTTAGACTATTAATTTCAGTGTCTACATCTAGCATCGAGTAGCGGAACTATCAGTACTGCTACTTGACAATAGATGTAGCACAGACCGGAAAGTCTTATCTGTTGTCAAGTAGCAGTACTGATAGTTCCGCTACTCGATGCTAATAGTCTTTTTGGTACTAAAACTTATGTATGGAGTGAGCAATTTATGTATTTTTTTCTCTATGCTTTGACTTACTTAGGAGCAGTGGTGATAAGCGGCTGGTTATCAGCGCTATCTTCTTCATCGCTTCCCCGGATTTTTTCCTTGGGTTTCTCAGCTTTCTCCAACTTCTCTTCCTTCTCACTTTTGTCCGTCTCGCTCTTGTCCGAGTCCTTGTCCTTTGTGCGCTGGAACGATGTAGCATTTACTGGCCATAATCGGTGTCGGCCCACTTTACATGTAAGTGTTTATAAAGTGGGCCGATATAAGCAAACAAAAAAACTAAAATTAAGTAAAGACTAATTAGGTATAGCGTGGTTATATTCAGAAGGAATTGGATGTTAAAGTAGGTACCTATGTCATTTCTTTAACTACTTTTTAGGGTTCCGTACCCAAAGGGTAAAAAACGGAACCCTATTACTAAGACTTTGCTGTCCGTCCGTCCGTCCGTCTGTCACCAGGCTAACCGCGTTAGCTAGACAGTTGAAATTTTCACAAATGATGTATCTCTGTTGCCGCTATAACAACAAATACTAAAAATAGAATAAAATAAATATTTAAGGGGGGCTCCCATACAACAAACACGATTTTTTTGCTCTATTTTTTATTGATTTTATTGGTACGGAACCCTCCGTGCGCGAGTCCGACTCGCACTTGGCCGGTTTTTTTTTTCTAATTTACCACGCCCATTTCGATATTAACCCATCCAAAGTTAAAAACTTTACACCAAAGGCCTCTTTTTCCAGATTTTTTTTTAAACGTATTCAGCATGTGGGCACTGAGAATAGGTCAGTCGGCGTGAGGTGTATGCGCCCGCGCCGCCCCCACCAGTCAGTAATAAACTAGCTTCGTTACATACCGGTTGTTGGTTATTTCGCACCCCAAGTACTTCCCACGGCGTCAACATTACCTGAGTGTTGGTGGGCGTGGAGCAGGCGGAGGAGGATGTGGGCGGCTGCTTGTCGCGGTCGCGGATGAGCGAGCGGCCCGCGGGCGGCGTGCGCGCGCCGCGGGGGTGCGCCACCAGCGTCACGCCCAGCTTGCGGTAGAAGTCCTCGAAGCTGTGCAGGAACCTGCCGAGACAAGTAGGTCTGTGTCTCTGGTTGACCACGCGGTCGGTTGCGTCGTTCAAGGAGAGGTTAAAGAAGCTATGGCTATCTGATCTGACTGATTAATTTATCTATATTTCTACTGTATAGTTGCTTTATAACTTTCTAATTCTTTCCAATTTTTAGTGTATTTTCCCCATTCCTTTTTGTGTAATATATGTATGTTTATCCTATACATTTTGTATGTATTTATATCCTTTATCTTTCTGGTACCTTGTTGTACATTTTGCTGCATTTGTCACCCTCTTTTCACTTTCTCCTCTCATCTACTCAAAGGTTAACTGGAAGAGATCCCTCAAAGGGATAAGTTCGCCTTTGTACTTCTTACTAATTGTATGTTATTTTTAATATGTCTTTTTGTACAATAAAGAGTTTACTACTACTACTACTACTACTACTACTACTACTACCACGTACGCAGGCGTGTTGCGTCATAATGTGTGGCAAGACAGCAACTTTATTATATACTGGGTCAACCAAATCTTGTCAGTAGAAAAAGGCGGCAAATTTGAAAAATGTAGGCGCGAAGGGATATCGTCCCATAGAAAATTTTAATTTCGCGCCTTTTTTTACTGTCAAGATTTGGTTGACCATCTATAAAACGTGATATAGTACAGGAAGTGCCCCAACTTAAGTACCCACGTGACCATACTAGCTGTATACTGTATAGAAAAGTGAGACTGTACGTCGTAGTACAGCGCGAAACATATTACTGGACATAAAATAGCCCGGAATGAAAGGAAATTAAAAAAGCTTTGAGCAAATTCTTGCCATACTCTCATTCCAGTCATATTTGGTGTTATAAAAATAACAGATAAACAAATTTGAAACATGCACATAATAATTTAATAATATAAACCCGATAGAAGATCTAAAATTTCTCCACTAATCTAATCTTAAATGCCTGCCCTCCATGGGTGTTCCTTTGTCTGTGTGTGAGAATAAAAATCGAAATATCTTACTTCTTATAAGCCTGCTTGCATAAATTTGTGATGCTAGCCGTGACTGGATGGAAACCCATCTTGTCAGCTATAGTCTTCCATTGATTCTGATTAGTCACCCTGTTATAGCCTCCCAGTTTTTGCACCACCTACAAAAAAACGCATCTATAAGTTTGCGACACAATACATGCAGCTTCTATTTGCCTCGCAAGGCAAATGCCTCGCGCTAGGAATAAGCTCGGACCAATAGTATAGTAAGTTCAGTAAAGCAGAATTATGAACGAGTCAATAATCACTTGTTATCTAAGAATGCAAGGAATTGTTTATAAATAATTAGACACTTGTAAATATTAACGAATAATTATAAAAAAAGTTTTTTTACTTACTCTGAATAATCTGTAGAGATCAATATCCCTGTTGGCAATAGTGGGGTTCCTGTTAAGCGGCGTGCCACGATCATCCATAAACTTGTACAGTTGAGCCACAAAATGGTCTTTCTCTTCACGAGGCTCGTCATCAGAGCTCTAAAACAAAAAAATACAATAATTATTATAACGGTTTTTCGTATGTGCATCGTAAACTTACATAATTATACGAGTATCATCTTCCTCGCGTTGTCCCGGCATTTTGCCACGGCTCATGGGAGCCTGGGGTCCGCTTGGCAACTAATCCCAGTAATTGGCGTGGGCACTAGTTTTTACGAAAGCGACTGCCATCTGACCTTCCAACCCAGATGGTAAACTAGGCCCGTATTGGGATTAGTCCGGTTTCCTCACGATGTTTTCCTTCACCGAAAAGCGACTGGTAAATATCAAATGATATTTCGTACATAAGTTCCGAAAAACTCACTGCCGAGCCGGGGTTCGAACCCGCGACCTCCGGATTGCAAGTCGCACGCTCTTACCGCTAGGCCACCAGCGCTATTACATAATTATACGAGTATAACGTTATTATTCCTTAAGGCGCGTGACGGGGCGCGCCGCTTTTACATATAAAACGCTCACGTGCCGCTCACGCCCCGCCTGGAAAACGCGCCTGTGTGACGAAGCCTTAAGCGTCCTCTACAAGGCAACTTACGAACGTGTTGCACAGATCGTTTTGAGCGCAGCTCGTTCTCAGTACGGAGGCAGGTACCACTGTCGAGTACCTTCATGGCGGTCTCCGCGAGGCAACATTAATACTAGACTACTTACGTCGTCGGAGGTATTCCGCGGCTCATTGAAGAGCGCCGCGCGGTCCCAGTGAGGTGGCAGCGTGCCGTTGTTTAGAAACTGCAGCGCCGCCTCCACACCACCCCATTCTACTGGCGCGCTGCCTTTGCGGAACTCGCGGGCTTCCTTCTTTGGCACTGTGTAACTACAAACAAAACAATCCCTTAATATCTCTGGGTTACATTTCTGTTTAACTCAAAAAAAAAAAAAGAAATTAAGAAGCTTTGTTACATGAATTATATTTATTGAGCGTTTTGTGAACGCACAGGTAATCATAGTGGAGGATGAATGTTTGAAGCAGGAATCGGAACCGGTTTTTTGCAAAAACTTTGAAATAACTATATATTTCGAATTATTTTATACTCGAAATGTAGGACTCTGTTGTGTGTTTTGGTAACGACTTCGTATTATTAGATTGCCCAATTAGAAATGGAATAATTAGCAAAGAACGAAAAAATACGTTTTCATACAAAAAATACCGGTATCCGATCCCTGGTTTGAAGTGTAAAATCTCATTTGGCCAATGCGATAGATGGGATCGTGACTCACTATCGGCCGTCCTTGAAGGAGCGCACCAGGTAGTCCTCCTTGACCTTGATGGCGGGCGTGGGCGTGACCACGAGCGCGGGGAAGGCGGGCTGGTGCGGGCGCCGCCGCTCGGCGCCGCCCGCCGCCTCCACCAGCACCACACGCCCTACGTGAGGCTCGCTGTCGGCCGGCATACGACGGGTGCTCACTTCCCCTTCACTCTCATCTGACCTGATAGGGACAATTACCTTTTATTAATTAATAGCACCATTTACGGACTACGGGCATATTTTAAAAGGTTAAAAGGCCTCATTACGCAGGTCCACATAGAACAAGCTGCCTTGCGAGGAAATGCCGCGCGAAGCAGTCCTCTGTAGGTGCCTCGGCCGACGTAAACTTCCGTATACTAACTATATGCCTCGGGCCAGACACGTCACAGACCCTGCGGTTTTACAAGGCAATTACCTCACTAGGCGGGTTGTTCATGGACTTGCCTGATCAGGTGTATAAATCGACAAAGTCGCCTCGCGAGAAAATGCTCGTTTAATCTATATACCCTTTGCTGCTGAAACATAGTATGTAACCTCGGAATTCAACTGAAGTCCTATTTTCAAGTTATTAATCCCAAATACGTCCGTAACTTCAAGAGCTCAATTTCAACCCAAACTTAAGAGAGTGGGGGAAAATTTAAATAAAAAGCAAAAAAACTTACGCAGCTCTTCCTCTCCTCCCGCGCCGCCCCGCTATAACTGGCGTAGAAAAATGCTCTGGATGCGTGAGAGGTAACTGGTCCAATGTCTCACTCTCGTTGAAGTGCCTCCCACTTTTTAGGCATAGTGCTGAACGCCGCAAGGTCGTGATGTCGCCGTCATCAAACACTGATAGAAAAAAATATTGAATGGTTAATTAACCATTTATGTGAGTTGGCTGAATCAGGGATGGGGTGGGAGGTTACCCAAACTGCCCAGAGTCGTGCCAGTGGAAGATTATGATTCAAGCTCTACACCCCAAAAGAGGGTAACAGGATGAAAAGAAGAAGTAGAACTACAAATTTATGTTGAAGGGGGAAAGTCTGATGACCTATAACCTATAACCTCTACTCACCCACAAACTGTACATACCAAGACAAAGGCAATTTAATTTGTCTGAAAAAGGATTTTCTGTAATGGAATGGAGAGCCTTTAAAATTCTCTAGACAGCTTAGAGGATATTTTGTTTTGTATTAATGCACATGATTATGTCTAAAGGCCTTTAAAATTCACATGACTCCAATTAACTTGTTTTGTCTACCTACACTTTACAGACAAAACACTTGGTCTGTAAACTATGTTTACAGATATAAAAGCTTTTGTTCCATTAAAGCAGAATACACTATATCAGCGGTCGGCAACCTTTTAGCAGCCAAGGGCCACATAGTAGTGAACGAAGTTGACGCGGGCCGTACTTTGTTAATATTTAGGACTTTATCAGACATCGTTGTTTGTCAATATTACATACAAAATAGTCAGGGGAGGCTCGCGGGCTGCAAGTGACAGGTTCACGGGCCGCATGCGGCCTGTAGGCCGCAGGTTTCCGACCGCTGCACTATATCATGCTTAGATAAAAAGGATTTAATTTCACAACCAGTTCTCAAGATGGTATAATCTGTACCATTCAGTATAAAACAATTTAAATACCATGGCTAAATGTGACAAACATAAAACCACAACATATCTCTATAAGAAACCTCTTTCAGCCCTAGACTGTGAAACCCTTTAGTAACTTTAGTTTCAGTTACAGTTCAGGGGTCTCCAAACTTTTTTACCCGAGGGCCATATTGCGCCTCAGAATTTTCGCGCGGGCCACTGTCGGCGCTGAGGGGGTGGGGGACTGGTGTATCTGGTTGCTGCTGTTAGGGCTGAACTGAGGGCAGCCTGGCTCCCGCAGGCCGGATTGGAACGCTGTCGGCGGGCCGGATTTGGCCCGCGGGCCGGGGTTTGGAGAGCCCTGCTTTAGTCAACCCTTTCCTTATTGAAGTTTTATAACAATACAAAGTCAGAATTTGCATCTCCAGTAAGTTTACAAAAGGTACCTATTGGTACACTTTGAATAACTTACCAACAGTGTACTGGCTGCAGTCCTGTATCTTGGTGATGACTGCCTCAACGGCATCTTTCTTAGGGTCCTGCTTCACCTCCACTGTGCTGCCAATGCGCAGGGTTCCTTTTAAGACGTCATCATTCACTGTTATGTTGCCGCCAGCCTTGAGCGTGACCTGGAAATTTGTTTTGGTTTAACAAAGGTCTTGAACAATTGTGGTGTAAGAATGTGAAATTTAATTTAAAAAAAGGAGCAACTAATGGTTGGGGTAGTAGGGGGCAAAATTTATTCAATTTATTACCAGTTTTTTTTACTTGTATCAAGCTGTAAGCACTCATGGAAAAATTAAGAATTTACCACTATTATAGGTATACATGATACTGGCTTGAGGTCACCAAGTCTGGCAATTAAGGTTTTTACCTAGTGTAGTACAAATTAAACAATTTTTTTTCCATAATATAGTAGTTTATGTTAGAGAATAACATTATAACACATATGTTGGGTTTAATAAAGCTGTGCCTACTTTTTAAATAATATATTAATGTAAATACTAATTTACCTTGCATTTTATGCTTCTGGCTACTTTCTTAATCTTTGCTTCACAGAAAGCACCCTTGTATTTGGCACTGACATCAGTGCCCACTGGCAGGAATGGAGGTTCATCCACCTGCTGCAATGCAACATAATATCATAAAAACAATATGCTAATACAAAGAAACCCAAAATCAATACATCAACAATAACAATTTAAGGCATTTAACATTGATTTTGTACATGATTTTACTAATACATACAAATGAACAGTCAGTTTTATACATATTATTGGTAGTAGGATTATACTAACCATATTAGCTATGTTGAAATTCAGTATTGATCTTGAAACAAGGCCCTGAAAGAAGACACAAAACAGTTTAGTAATTGTTCTTGAAACAAACAATAGAATTCGATTTCCATCACTAATTCAGTATTATTACAACTGATAAAGAATGCAAAACGAGAAAAACATACCTATAAATTATAAAAGTATATTGTGAAACAAAGTGGCACTGCTAGGACGCCAAGCCTAAAGTGGCGTACGTGACCATAGGTTATAGCAGGGTAAACTAGGTTCTCTTCTTTTTGAGAACATGCTAAGCTGTGAACGTGACCGTCAGTTTTCTGAGGCAATAAAACCTAAATCTATAGAAACTGCGATTTAGAGCAATAACTATAAGTTATACGACACACTTATATAGATTGCGCGGCAAACAAATGCAATTAAAGAACAGACCTGGCGAATAGAATATATTAGTATAATTTCATTAACACTTGCATCGACTCCCGGTTAACACGTAATACGAGTCCATTTTACATTAAAATGAATTTAATTTAGTAAAATCAATCAAACGAACACCATTTTCGTTTCACTTTTTTGACAATAAGACCGTAATGTTGCTATATTAACCAGTGAATAAATATCGCGATAACATGTTGCCTGTAATAAAAAATAAAGAGATCGGTAGAAGTTTCTTGAATCTTCTAAGATTCTAATGTATATATTACTGCATTCAAATTTACATTTCATATTACAATAGTCAAAGTGATAATTATTATAATGATTTATAATCAATCATTTTATTTTATTATGAATGATACAGCAAGCGCGTGATGTAGTTTTGGAACGTTTCAAAATTTTGACACAATGAACATTGAACACGTCAAAATTATTTTTCTGCCCCAGCAATGAGATACGATACGATGTTTTGAATATGTATTTGCTAACAGTTGAGCGGTTTTGGTGGGCATAAAATCTTTTCTTCAGATACTTTATGAAATTTACAGTGAGCAGGGTTTCAGAAGTGAAATCAAAATGAAGGCTTTACTCGCAACTGTGTCGAGTCTTGTGCTCACGACCGTGGTCATCGGCAATGCCTACTACCAGAAGAAACAGTTTTACCCATCGATAGTGTATCTAACTAATTCTAATCCTAGTATGGCTGTAAGTTTCCTAACACGCAACAATACAATAAAATGTATATAGTAATTACATCGTCTAATTACACTAAAATCCAATTAGATTCCAACAACATTAATTAATAACTCAATCGTTACACTCAAACGTATGACCTTTTTCATCTCGATAGCCTTCGCCAAGTGAAGTGTGTGGTATAATATTCGTTGGCCTTGCGGCCGGCAGGTCGTATCTTAATTTACAATGCTTTTTCTTCTCCAGGTAATGTACTTGCAAGCCTTTATATTAGTGTTATTGGTGGGAAAATTATTAAGGAAAATATTCTTCGGACAACTACGTCCTGCAGAGTTTGAGGTGAGCTTGTATCAATTTATTACATCTATTTTTAAGCAGATGATTCAGAATCCTCATTGTAGATAAACAATTTTGTTTATAAACAATCTTTGAAGTATGTACTGTATTCTCACTACCCATTATCCTTCAATTATTACAAAAAAATATTTTATTGATTTTTGGTCTAGAATATCTACTTTATGGGACTAAGTTTGTTTTCGGTGGCCTTCCACTCACTCAGCTTGTTATAATGTTCTCATACTTATTATCTTCAACAGACCCAACTACCTATTTTTAAAACTACAAAATGACCCGGGATTAGATTTGGAAACCTAAATTTTAACACTATTTTGGATCTTTAATGCTTAACATAATATGAAAATTGAGTTTATCAAGTAGCTGATACTCAAAACGTCAATTTTAGATAATGTTACTTTGTCTGTAACACCTTTGTTGCAGTAATTAGTGTTAACCATACTTTGCATGGGGTCTTTCAACCCCCTACCACAGTAAACATGTTAAACTTAAATAGTCTCTCAGATAAAATATGTTTTGCCTCTTTCTAAGAAACATTATAATAAATTTACAAGTTTAAGAGATGTTCTGAAAAAGGGTATTTTAATGTTATGCGCTAAATTTAGATGTATTCTTAATTATCTGTTTATTTCAGCACCTGATTGAGCGGTCGTGGTATGCAATAACGGAAACATGTTTAGCGTTCACCGTGTTTAGAGATGACTTCAATCCCAAATTCATTGCGTTGTTTACACTCCTACTCTTCTTGAAAGCATTCCACTGGCTGGCTGAAGACAGGGTTGATTATGTAAGTATATTTTTATACAATTTACAATATTATTATCTAAAAATTTAGAGTGGTATTGTAAAATAATTAATTAATTACAATATTTTAACTTAATTAAAATAAATTAAATGACTACAAATGAAAAACCTGATCCTTTGGTGGTACTCTCTTTGCCTCAAACTTGACTTGTAATGATGATGACTGCTCTGCACTTTTGCAGGCAATAATGGTAAGCCCCGTCTCCATAACGCGCGGCAAACCATCGAACATTGACTCGCGCGGCAGCCGCGCGCAATAGATACTGGGCGCATCGAGTTGGCTCGCGCGGCAGCCCGGTATCAATTGCGCGCGGCTGCCGCGCGAGCCAATGTTTGATGGTTTGCCGCGCGATATGGATATGGGGCTTAAGGCGCATATGCATATACTTTACCAGATATAATTTTCTCTCAGAAACATTTTGTAATCTGTTTGTTTAGGTTGGTCTGTTCATAAACAAACTACTTGAAAAACAAATAGGTGAGAAAAAAGAAACAAGCATAGATTTTTTTCCCAGATGGAGCGAAGCCCTGTTATTGGCTGGCTGTTCCACGTGAGGATCCTATCCCTGCTCATGCTGCTTGCACAAGCCGACCTGTACTTCATCAACCATGCATACCAGGTCACCATCTCCAAGGGGCCCTCCGTGCAGCTGGTGTTCGGCTTTGAATACAGCATACTCATTATTATGATTGCCAATATTTTGATTAAGGTGAGTTTTAATTTGACTAGCTAATAACTATTATTAATAGTTGTTGAAAGTTGTGCTCCTGTTGAAGGTCCTTGAAATATGTGAAATGAAATTCAACCTAAATTAAATTAGTGACTTTTTAAAGTTTTAATGTGTAAGTTTCATGGGAGTTTTTGTGTTAAAAATTGCTAGTACGTTATTCTTATACTGGAGCAAGTATACTGAGTACAGCATATTCTATTTCATTACAAAGGTGACAAAGATTGTTGCATAATTCTAAAATTAAACAAAATGTTGAAGTAATTTTTTTTCACTAGCTTTTAACAAGGTGACTTTTTTTTATATTATATTTAAAAAAACTCTTGATTTTGTACCATGTTCTCATTCATATTTATTATGCACTTTTTGGCTTTTGACACATGACTACTTTCAACATTTGAGTTATTGAAATTTTTTTTTCTCTTTAGCTTTAATGAGAAATTTGGAGAAAACGTGTCTCATACTCCTTTTCATCATTTTCTTTATTGTGCTGGGTATGGCTTTGTTGCTATTAATAACAATTTGATATATTATATAATTTCTACAAGGTGATTTGTGACGTTTTCAATCGAAAGGTACCACATTGTCGGTTGTCGATAAAGTACCCTTTAGGTTGAAAATGTCACATTTAGTCCTCTAAGTTGTTCTGCGGCTGAAGTAAAATCTTGTACATGTTACACAAGTCACAAGACCTAAAATATTTACATCTCATTCCTTTTAAGTTTCATTGCTACGCTAAACATCCTAAATTAGATTTCTTGCTACGCCATGGTGGTGGGTTATGGAACGTCCTTCGGCCGCACCGTGCGTAGCTAAAGGACGTTCCATACTTTACAAAATCTGCTCTGCCCTGCGTGCGTGGAACTGCTTCGCCTGCGTCTCAGCATACGTTTAGCCTGATTATGGGAACAAGCCGAAATCTAAATTTTCACAGCCAAATTTTTTTTCGCGATTTCGGCATCGGTCCCATAGTTTCAAGTTTCTTTATTTGGCCAAGTAACAAAAGAACGTTACATCTAGCAAGTCAAATATATGTCATTGCTAAAATTAATCATGCAATGTCTTAATAGGTAGATAAAATGATATAAATCAAAATATATTATTAACATGTTAAAAGATCAAATACGTTAATATCCTACAATAGTATGCTGAGAATTATTTTATATAAGAAAATCATTATTTTTTATTTTATATATAAATTCATTGGGTGAGTAAAATGGGTTACACTGAAAGAAACATCCACATCCACAAACATAATAAAAGTTGTTCAGTCACTATGCAGAGGTAGGGCTCATTTAGACGGCGCGCGAACTCGTATACGATTTTAGTTACATTGCGGACCATTGAGGTTACATCAACTCAGCCGACCGATCAAACGACGCAATGTAAAATGTAATCAAACTCGCATGCGAGTTCTCGCCCCGTCTAAATGAGCTCTAAAGCACTAGCACAGTACACTAAGAACAGTAGTGAATCTAAGGCCGCTCGGCAAGTTATTTATCTACTCTTGCATTGGCGCTTAGGATTGTCACTTTTATTTTTAGTTAAATATTATTTGCGTATTATGAGTAGCACTAGATTTCTATTTATATAATATAATGAAATGTTCTATGAATTCATAAATGTGATATAAATTAAGGCCGGTAAGAGCAGGCAAATGCGAGCGTACACGAATGCGCGCGATCACAGTCGCGGTACGGCGTACGGCCCACACTGCCGCCACCGTATTACCCCGTATATTATGCGAATGTGTGTGTGGCAGCGCGTGCGTACACGGCGCCCGGCGCGCACGCACACATTCAAGCCGGCAGCGGCACATTTCTATGAAGATTCACTACTGTTCTTGTACTGTGGCACTAGCCACTATCACTAAATTAAAATGTGACCCTGTTTGAAACGAGGTATTTGTTCCAGTACTGCCTCCACGCGATCGACTCGCGCTGGGAGGCGCCCTGGGAGAACAAGGCGGCCGTGCTCCTCTACACCGACCTGGCGATTAACTTCCTTAAAGTCCTGCTCTACATTGGCTTCGTGGCCATCATGGTCCGCATTTACACGCTACCTCTCTTCGCGTTCCGCCCCATGTATGAGACGATGAGGTAAGACAATACCGAATACGAACTTTGGTGTCCAAAAAGTTGTCGTTATAAAAACGATACCGATCTGGTGATCTACTTCCTTAAAGTCCAGCTGAACATCCGCTTCGTGGCCATCATGGTCCGCATTTACACGCTACCTCTTTTCGCGTTCCGCCCCATGTATGAGACGATGAGGTAAGACAATACCGAATACGAACTTTGGTGTCCAAAAAGTTGTCGTTATAAAAACGATACCGATCTGGTGATCTACTTCCTTAAAGTCCAGCTGAACA
Source organism: Cydia amplana (assembly GCF_948474715.1). Lineage (NCBI taxonomy): Eukaryota > Metazoa > Arthropoda > Insecta > Lepidoptera > Tortricidae > Cydia > Cydia amplana. The sequence continues at coordinate 9,810,451 of NC_086085.1, forward strand.
TCGGCTTCGTGGCCATCATGGTCCGCATTTACACTCTACCTCTCTTCGCGTTCCGCCCCATGTATGAGACGATGAGGTAAGACGATACCGAATACGAACTTTGGTGTCCAAAAAACTTGTCGTTAAAAAAACGATACCGATTTGGTGATCTACTTCCTTAAAGTCCAGCTGAACATCGGCTTCGTGGCCATCATGGTCCGCATTTACACTCTACCTCTCTTCGCGTTCCGCCCCATGTATGAGACGATGAGGTAAGACGATACCGAATACGAACTTTGGTGTCCAAAAAACTTGTCGTTAAAAAAACGATACCGATTTGGTGATCTACTTCCTTAAAGTCCAGCTGAACATCGGCTTCGTGGCCATCATGGTCCGCATTTACACGCTACCTCTCTTCGCGTTCCGCCCCATGTATGAGACGATGAGGTAAGACCTGGGAATGTTCGGTGATGAAACAATGATCTGAGCAGTCATATTTGAACTGTGGTTGGCAAAATAAAGATGGCGCCGGTCACGTAAAAAAGGAACTTTCATTCATAAAAAGATAACAACATTAGTTTACTCTACCTAATAATGGATACGAGTTTAAACAACATTTTTGAAATTGAAAAATTAGGTTTTGTTGTCTATAAAGACGCTGTCATTAGATAAAGTTAACACAAAACATAAATATTCCAGTAACTTCTAATATATCGTCAGATGACAACCAAAACTCACTAGTTACTAAAAAATATTAAACAAAAACAAACCTTATTTTACTGACAATATGATTCATATCAATGGCTATGAACCATAATCAATGGTGGTAAAATTAGTGATTTGAAACTGATTGCAAGGTGACGCACTTGTAAGGCGTATCCAGATTTTGTATTATACTTTTATTTTTATTTTCAACGGTTATTTATTTTACTGAGAACCTTAGCAAAACACATGACAACAAATTGAAACCTGCCATATTTTCAGGAGTTTCAAGAAGGCTTACAACGACGTAGTCCTATCTCGACGCGCCATCCGAAACATGAACACCCTGTACCCGGACGCGACGGCAGAAGAGCTCGCCGCCGCCGACAACGAGTGCATCATCTGTCGGGAGGAGATGCATACTGGTAAGATACTCATACCACTGTTAGTCATGTAAGAACATCATAATAAGGCGTGGTATACAGGGTGGTTTTCTTTTTGGGTCAGTGAGGGCAGCTACCAGATCCCGTGCTGCTACGAGAAAACGGTCTTAAAAGACCTTCCCTCGATTTCAAATTAATGAAGATTTTGAAGATACTTTTACAGATTTTGGAAAAAACATACAGGTTGCGAGAAAAAGGTCATTTTTGACAAACTTTTTTTTTGATGCCAATCGATCCCATTTCTATTGAGGATCAAAAGCTTGTATGGAACCAAAAAAAAAATGTCCGGCTAGAAAAGCCACAAATCGAGGAAAAGTTTTCCCATACAATTTGTATGAAAATGAAAACTTTTATTTTTCACATGCTATTTTTGTATGCCAATCGATTCCATTCCTATCCAGTATCAATAGTTTCCTAGGGGTCAACTTACGCTAATGTACTAAAAAACCACAATTTAATAAAAACTTTTTCCATACATTTACTATGGAGAAAACGTGAAATTTTATTCACAATTTTCTATCTGCCCAATCAGTCCTGTTACATTTAAGGACCCTAATACTGTATGAAGACATTGCTGTAGGACTGATGGGCGAGATAGAAAATTGTGAATAAAGTTTCACGTTTTCTCCATAGTAAATGTATGGAAAAAGTTTTTCTCGCACCCTGTATGTTTTTTCCAAAACTTGTAAAAGCCAATCTTCATTACTTAATTTGAAATCGAGGGAAGGTCTTCTAAGACCGTTTTCTCGTAGCAGCACGCGGGACCTGGTAGCTGCCCTCACTGACCCAAAAAGAAAATCCCTCCTGTATATCATGATAGATAAGATAAGATAAGATAAAAGATACTTTATTCAAGTAGGCATAATTACAATGCGCTTATGAAAGTCAAATAAAGCTAGGTAGACCGCTGGCACATGACTATGTGATGTTAGTCATGTAATATCAATGTACTATTGGGACGCCATCCGCAACATGAACAGTTGAACACACTATGGTAGGCTTAAATGCTCGCCGCCGCAACGAGTGTAGGTATCAATGATCCATAGAAGATACTTATACCTCTGACCTTTTGATTGTACCTTACGTTCGATCCTACAAGGACGGGCTATGTTCAGGCAGATTAACTCGTCGAGTCGAGTGTAATACACACGGTACATACTGGTAAGAGACTCCTATCTAATATGTACTAGTCAATAAGTAGGTACTTAGTATGGCATAGTGGTAACTGGACGAGCTTCAAAATTCACTGTGCACACCTTATATCTAGAGGCGATGGTAGAAAAGTATGAGTGTATGTGTCGACAATTGTAGGTATTGCGTGAAACATGTTTTTGACGTATGTACGAAAACACATGGATGGAACACATATTTATTTATTAGCACTACACTACACATACATATGTATATCGAATAGTTGGTCAATGAGGAAAATGACTCGTATACGACATGCTTCGTAAACAGTATAATTACATGGCAAAGACCGATGGTAAATTGATTAAATTAAAATTTTCAACTAACAGCAGATATTTTTGCGTCCTGTATCCTAATAGCCTATAGAGTAGTATAGAGTGTTGTTCTCAAAGGTCAAACAAATTAGTTCACCTACCAAACGCACGGAGCTATATTAAGGTAAAAATATATGATTCGCTTCCTAAATTCTTGTCTTAGGAATCAACAATTGCAGAATCACTAATAATCACTGAACTAAGCCGCAAACCGACAGACAGACGGACATGACGTAATTATAAGGGTTCCTAGTTGAATACGGAACATATACATATAATAAACATATATGAATCTGTTCATCCGATCGATCTTCTAGTGATGCAATACGTATGCAAAAGAATGTTTGTTTACCAGCGATAATGACAACGCACGTTCAATAGCAATTTTTGCTATGACTACTCATTGGTGAGGTAAAACTCCTCATTACATATTTAATTATCGCTGAAAGATAACATATTTGGCGTGCTTGTGTACTACACAACCTTATGGCATCAGTTCAATAGCTACGAGGGGTATTCAAAATATTCTCGGTATGAGAATGAAAACAAACAAGTACGAAAAGTTTGATATTTTTATTTTTCAATATACTCCCCCCCTATGTTCATACACTTAAAAGATCGATCAATTATTTTTTTTAATCCCTCGTAAAAATATTTTTTATCTTTCGTGTAAAAATGCTCCTCCACTGCCGCCTTCAATGCTTCATCGTCAGAAAATTTATTTCCACGCAGATCCTTTTTAAGATTGGGGAGCAAAAAGAAGTCGCTGAGGGCTAAGTCCGGACTATACGGTGGGTGAGTAACAGTTTTAAACCCACATTCAACAATAGCTGCCTTGGCAATATGAGCAGTATGGACGGGGGCGTTGTCATGCAGAAGCAGAATACCTTTGGTTAACTTTCCTCGCCTCTTTTCTTTAATTACATCCTTTAATTGACGTAGAATGTTAGCGTAGTACTGTCCTGTGATATTTACACCTTTTTCTTTATAATTGATTAGTAATACTCCTTCACAATCCCAAAATATCGTGGCCATGACCTTGCCAGCTGAAGGGATGACCTTGAACTTCTTGGGATGAGCTGAACCCTTAATGTGCCACTGCATGGACTCTTGTTTACCCTCTGGGTCATAATGATGAACCCAGGTTTCATCTCCAGTAACTATTCTTTGCAGCACCTCATCAGGATTTTCACCGCACAGGTCAATAAAATCGGAACAACAAGCTACACGCATGTCTTTTTGAAGCCGAGTCAGCATTCGCGGAACCCATCTTGCACTTACTTTTGACATATTAAGATGGTCATGTATAATATCATGTACGGTACCAATAGAGAGATTGGTTACTTGTGCTATAGATTTTACCTTCACTCGACCATCTTCCAATATAAGTTTTTCCACTTTATCAATATTTTCTTGTGAAGTAGCTACTACAGGCCGGCCAGGTCTAGGGTCATCTTCAATACTCTCCCTTCCGCGTTTAAACTCGCTTGACCACTTTTGAATGGTAGATAAAGAAGGAGCAGACTCACGGTAAACACAATCCATTTCCTCTTTTATGGTTTTTTGATTTTTACCCTGTTTTGTCAAGAATTTTATCACGCATCGATGTTCTAATTTAGTTAACATTGTCAATTCGCACATGATGTTCATGTTTGTTCAGCAATTGCAGAAAAACAAAAGACCATCTCGGTTCGAATTATACTTTTTTTTAATGTCAATGAATAAACCTTAGCGGCCAGTAACGAAAGAAATTTTAGAAGAGGTCGTAAGATATCAATACCGAGAATATTTTGAACGCCCCTCGTATTATCGTTTGACTCAATCCATAAACTCCACGTCATAATTTACCTACACCTAGTCACGTAATCTCTATTGATATTGAAACAAATGAAAGTGAAATGCTGTTTAAAATCGTAAATACTATAAACAGTTAGTGTTATTTATTGTAGTGTGTTATTTGAAGGTTAGTAAAATCTCGCAGATGTAATTTGTAAATTATTATTCAAGGAATAACAAGTTGTTCCATTTTCATACAAGACACGTTGAGATATTACGTACACAGATCTTACGTGTGTACTGAGAATATAATATGTAGAATAGAAATAGTTTATTTATACTTATGGGGGATGGGAGTTATCATTCGTTGTGTTGTAGGTACAGTCAGCAGCAATAGTTGCTAAGCGGGCGAGGTGTTCAAAATGATCGTGACGCGACTTTATTGTTTAGAGAATAAGAGCGCGTCAAGGTAATTTAGACCATCTCGCCCGCTTAGCAACTTCTGACTGTACTTGTTGTGTCCAGTTTTTTTCCAACATTTAAAAAAGTAAAATAACATAAGCAAATTTTGCGTTGAATGTAATAGTAACATTTGATAATCGTATTTTGATTTGCTTGCCGCTAAGAATAAATTTTGAGACTTTCTAGAACAGCACCTCGCCATTAACGACGCACATAATAGTGTACAGTCAGCAGCAGAAGTTACTAAGCGGGCGAGTTGTTCAAAATTACCTTGTCGCGCTCTTATTATCTTGATAATAAAGTCGCGTCAAGATCATTTTGAACACCTCGCCCGCTTATTAACTATTGCTGCTGACAGTATAACGTATATAATAGCGACGAAACGCCTACACCTGGTAAACTAAAGTTAAAGTAGTGTGTTATTGTGTACATCAGTGGAGGGACGTCATACACATTTGAAAACAAGTTAGACTTATTTGGCTTATTTTAATTCAAGGGTAAGTATGTTGAATAAAACAATGTCAGGATTCTAATTAGTTGTACAAAGTGTACCTATATTTAAGTGTTTACTGTGCGACTAGGTAGATTAGTTTAATATTGTCTTATAATACTCAATTTAATTTCTGAGAAATATTGTTATCTTCCCAAACAAGGTGACGCTGTACACAAATTGCGGCGTTAAGAGGAAAGTAGACGACTGCTTCACCATACAAACATAGTCTCCATTTTTCTCTCTGGACATTACAATTTGATGTAGGTATATTAACCATAGCTATGTCCCTTTGTTTGATTTATATAATTTTTCATGACGGGTCATTCTCTCATTTCGTGCAAATCGGTGAGATTCTCTCGATTTGTAATTTTTGTTTTAAATGGTAAACTTTTGAGTTTCGTCAATTTGTGGATTCATTTATTAACATTTTTCTGCTAAAGGCACCTTTGTAACGTTATTACTTTTCATTTAATAAGGCTACTGGTAATGAACTACGCGCTGGTAATGAATTCGGCCGAGATGGTAATTTTATCAGTGGACGGTAATGAAACAAACTTATGAAATCGAACATATTCTATGTATATAAGTATGTATTTATCTATATACGTATGTATATCGTCGCCTAACACCCATAGTACAAGCTTTGCTTAGTTTGGGGCTAGGTTGATCTGTGTAAGATGTCCCCCAATATTTATTTATTTATTATTTATATAAAAAACTGTATTTCAAGAAAATTAACACCAATTAAAATCAACAATATTAAAAACATGTGTCTTAAGCACTGCGGAGATGATCAAACCGACTTGACATACACTTGGAGTTGACAATCTCAACTTATAATGTTCAAGCTAGATAGTACATTCACCATTTACTTATCATCATTATAAGTCGAGATTGTTAACCCCAAGTGTTTGTTAAGTCGGTTTGATCATCTGCGCACCATATCACATTAAACATAGTTTTCAAATTTTCAAAAATTAGCATAGACAAAATATATTTAAATCATTCGCGTTTAGGTACACCTATGTATTTTTTTTTATCGTTTTAACCCTATAGTGTGGAGTGTCGTCGGATAGGTCTTTAAAAATAAATAGGAGTTTGCAAACAACATTTTTTGATAAAGTCAATCAATTCGGAAATAATAATTTAGAAAGAATAAAAAACGGTTATTCCTTCTAACTTTTGAAAAATCGATCCAAAAAATATGAAAAAAAAAACATAAAAATAGTGCTTAATAAACTCATTCAAACAAAATTAAAGCGAACTTGATAAGTTAAGCCGTTTATGAGTTATCGCTAAAAGTCTTCCCTTCTTATTTTATTTAAAAGCCTGGCAAACCTTATTTGTGACCGGATTTTCGCAAGCAACCCTATAACCACATAATAGTGACCGGAAAAAGATAGGCAACCTAGTTGATTTATATTGTACAAGTTGTATACTTTCCATTGGAACTTATTTCGTTTGTCAGACAGATCGGTGAAATTTAAAGAAAAAAAATTTATTTTTCAAAAAATAATTAAACATAGTTTTGACCATATTTCTTTAAGCAACCCTATTTATTTATGTTCAGGAATATATTTTCTTTCATAATATGTAAGTTTCATCCGTCAGACATATCGGTGAAGGTCGACCATCTTAGACTACAAAGGCTCCCCGGTTGGGCTCCCCTATTATCATATACAGTTTTAAATGTTTATAACAACGTAATATTTATAATAACTAAGCCTCTTTCCATTAAATGCACTGCCTCGAATATATTATCATTACCTTCTTAAGTCATTCATTACCTTTCCCAGTAAAATTAGAAGGAAAAGAAGTGAATGAAACCGATATGAATGAAGTTTTGGAAGTTTTTGTCGCCTACATCAGTTGGCATCAGACCTTAATTTTGCAGAATAAACCATCTGAAAGGGGACACTAAAACACTTCATTACGTATAATTATAATAATGTACACTTGCTACTTACTGTATAAATCACGCGATGGCGATGAAGACTAACGAGAACCACACTCCTTCCCGACCCGAGAGATCGTATATATTTTCGCTAACAGCGGCACACGGGCGTCCGCTACGAGATCACGCGGCCAACTGACTGACGAACAATGTGTTGCATCGGCGGTAGGCGCTATATACCCTCGCTATATAGCAAAATATAGCTAATCTATTTCTCGCGTCGGTAATGAAGAAATTACTTGAATCATACACTTATAAGGCTGTATAGTTTTTATTATTTATTTCTAGCTTCTAATATTATACGATTTAAAACATAACTAAATAAGTCATTTATTGAACAAACAACGAATTTTCTATTTGTAGTATCTTAAGGTCAAAATGTAGGTCAAAGTTATATCTTCACGCGTTACATGTAGAGATGAATGAAAAATTTGGGTGTTAATTGTACATATAAAGAAAATACATATCTTTTTAGAATTGTTCATTGGAGAGACATATACTTTAGGCCCTATGTTACAACCTTGCATTAACAGATATTTGAAAACGCCACCACATTTTTGGTAAATTTCCGAAAACACCGATTTGCACGAAATGCGAGAACGACCCCTATACATAATATAAGACTTAGGATCTTCTAAATATTTGTATGGATATTTTTATTAGGTAAAATTATTTTCCACAATGTCAATATCCAAAGAATAAAAATGTGATTCATATGAAGAAACGGTCGTCCACTTTCCTCTTAATGGCCGTTTAGGTAACTCATTGGGGCATATTTATGTATGCGTCATCTTTTAGGGGTTATCCTCATAAGGCCCACCATACAAAGTTTCCATATTTTTAATTTGAACCTTATTGTATAGTAGATAAGGGTGACTGTCGTTTGTTTTAGAAAACAATGAAACAAAAGAAATGCTACCTTATGCAGTTTTTGAAAGGTTCTAATTAGATTGAAACGGTGTACATTGTAATGCACATTGGGCCTTAGAAGGCTAAGAACGTGCTTGTGGCTTTGTAGATATCATGAAACGCTTGGATGATCAGTTTAAACCCGTTTTGCGCGTAGTTTCAAAAATGATCTATTAATTGAGTAATTTACTGATAGATTAGAAGGTCAGTCGAGTAAGCACGCACTGCAGACCTATAAAAACTGATATCAATGTTATACCTGTATTAACAAAAATGAAGTAGGCACGTAGTACTTTTTGCAACGTGTTAATTCATAATTTAAAAAGTCTGACATATAAGTAGGGAACTAAAGCAACTCCAGATAATAGCTGTAGTTCACGCATAGAAAGGAAAAATAATCTGAGGATTCGGGGACTCGGGTGGCAAGCGGGACTCCTCTACGATGTATTTAATATTTAATACACTACATATCTAACTTTGACGTCCGATATACTTTCAGGCGCAAAGAAGCTACCGTGCAACCACATATTCCACGCGGCGTGCCTAAGGCTGTGGTTCCAGCGCCAGCAGACGTGCCCCACGTGCCGCCTCAACGTGCTGCGCGCGCCCGCGCCCGAGCCCGCGCCCGCCGCCGCGCCGCCGCCGCCGCCCGACGCCACGCCGCCGCCCCAGGCCAACATGCCGCCCCGTGAGTACACTTTATTCTTTATTCAGGCAAACACTAAGTATAAGTTTACAGCTATAGCCAAGACACTTATACTGTTAATAGAGTCAGTATGATAAAATTAGTACACTTGTATTACACACATTATACACTTTTCGAACTTTCTCTAGAATTAAACATAGTTAAGTACATAGTAAGTATTACTAAGTTACATAGAGATTTAAAAAAAAATCTGATATTAAGTAACATAGGTGGAGTTTAAAAAAATCTTACTTACCAGCGTACCATGCTTCCAATGGTCCCAGTCCCTAGTCCCTATTTGTCGCCTGGCATTTTTGCGTGCCCTTACCACTGCAAGAACCGCGCCGTCATAATTTTCGATCTAAGACACATTCGTCAGATTCCTTTTTCGTCAGGATAAATTATAGCCTGATTTTTTTCGGACGATAACGGAAATACTCTTTGGACAGAAAAAAACTTAACTTTAATGTGGAAGATTTGCAATTATCCTGTGATACTTGCATCTCTTAATATGCTCCACCAGTGGATCGAACAATTTAAACATTAATGATGAAATGATTGATAAACGCAATGAAGCTCATTTAAGGTATAGGAAGTCCAAATCAGAGAGTAGCAAACAATACTACAATGACCTAAAAAAACTTGTGGTGCAAAGTATTTATAATGAAAGGCTAGTCTATTATAATAACCACATAAATTCACAATATAAAGACTCAAAATCACTATGGAAGAACCTTAAACAAACTGTTTTATCCGACACGAACAACCGAGACCGTCTTCCTGATCGTTTTAATGATCCAAACCAGATCAATGACCATTTTTTGAATGTTCCTGGATGTGATAGGGTGCCGCTGTCTACGATTTTAGACTTTGAAAGTAATCGATTTGGAAATTCCCTGTTTAACCTAAAGCCGGTCGACGAACATCAGGTAGGTAAATATATTTTGTCTATTACTACCAATGCAATCGGTGTAGACTCAATTAATAGGGATATGGTTTTACTTACACTTCCGCGAACACTTTCTGTGATTACGGCTATCATTAATAGATCAATATTGTCTGGCGAGGTCCCAGCTATATGGAAGTCTGCCTTGGTTACTCCATTGCCTAAGGTGGAAAATCCATATGAACTCAAAGACCTCAGACCAATTAGTATACTTCCTTTTTTGTCTAAAATCTTGGAAAAAGCTGTTTATGAGCAGCTTTATAAATATGTAGAGGAGAATAATATTCTACCTCAGGTGCAGTCAGGCTTCCGCAAAGGAATGGGGACGGTAACCGCTTTAATGGATGTAGTAGATAATATTCTTTCCGAACAAGACACTGGTAAGGGCACCTGCTTAGTGCTATTAGACTTTTCCCGCGCTTTTGACTGCATAAATACAGCCCTGCTTCTTTCTAAACTGCGTTTCTATGGATTAGACTCAAACTCACTGGCTTGGTTTAGCAACTATCTAGACGGACGCAAGCAATCAGTTAAAATAGCGAAAGACGATGGTACTGTAATGAGATCTGACACTAGACTCTTAACTCGAGGAGTGCCCCAAGGCTCTATACTTGGCCCTTTATTGTTCACTATATATGCTGCAGATATTACACAAATTATCAAGCACTGCAATTACCACCTATACGCAGATGACGTCCAACTTTACTACTCAGCCCGACCATGTGAGTTCGACGAAGCACTAGTTAAAATAAGTGAAGACCTGGAAGATATCTCCACTTGGGCAGATAATAACGGGTTACTTCTGAATCCACTAAAATCAAAGTTTATGATATTGGGATCTAAGGTGCACATATCTAGGATTTTAAATAATGAACCAAAGATCAGTATAAGGGGATCACTGATCGAACGCGTAGATGAGGCAAGAAACCTGGGGTTAGTCATGGACAGCCAGCTAAGGTTTGAGAAGCATGTAGGGGAATTAGTAAAGTCGTGTTTTTATCGCTTGAAGGTTTTGTACCAAATTCGAAACCTTCTAAGCGAGGATATACGTAAGTTACTGTGTGAATCGTTGGTTCTCTCTAAATTGAATTACGCAGATATTGTGTATGGACCACGACTATTGGAAAAAACTCGCCGTCTTATCCAAAGAGTCCAAAATGCTTGCTTCCGTTTTTGTTGTTCAATCCCGCCGAGATCACACATTACACCCTACTTAAACAAAGCGTCCATATTAAACATGTCCTCTCGTAGACACCTACATCTAGCAAGTCTGCTATTTGGCGTTTTAAATGACAAAAAGCCCGAATACTTGTTTAACAAAATACGTATATCCTCTTTCCATAAACGACACGGTACTCGTTCTACCAGACGATGTCTCCTGGAAGTGCATCCTCACAAAACTGTTGCCTTTACAGGCTGCTTCCGGTATCTCGCAACCAGGTGTTGGAACAATATTCCTCCACCTATTCGTGTTATGCAAACTAAGCGTAGTTTCAAATTTCATTTCAAAAAGTACCTTTTAGAGAAGCAGAGTTTGGGAATCCCTCACGGATACCTGGTTGCTGATTACCGGATTTAGCCTTAGTAATCCTGCTTAAAAAATAAAAAATAAAGATTTTCTCTAAATCACATTTGGACACAACTTACATGCTAACCACACTGACACTTCTATGTCACAACTATGTGCACACATTAAAAGTCACTCTAGATTGTGTTACTATTGGTAATTAGGTAAGTACCAACTTTTCACTATTTCATCTTTTTCACTGATTTTTGTTGACGTGATCTTGGTCCTGGCAGAATACCAGTGCTTCTCCCAATGGGTGAAGCGTAATACTGAGCCAGAACCCTTTTGTTTTGCTGCGATGCACACTGCATTTACTTGTATGAAAAGTGTTTTTATGTATGTTTTCTTTCTTTCTCTTTTTTGCGTAAATCTGTGTGACTATATATTTTCTGTCTTTGTAATTTTCCATTTTTCTCTGGATTGTTTTTTGTATACTGTCATTGTTGTAACTTTGAATATCTTGTGTGTATTGTGGCAAACAAATAAATGGACTATCTATCTATCATCTATCATTAAATTTGCTTCACAACTTAACCAGACGCGGGGCTCCTATTTCTGGACGCTTTGCCCTTCGGGCATCTGAAGCTACCTAACGAACCTAACCTACCTACCTATTGATTTAGTGAGACGTTCGTGAAAACATTACACTGGGGAGACAAGCGTAGGTAGGTTAGGTTCGTTAGGTAGCTTCAGACAAACCGCCGCAGGGCAAACCGCCCAGAAATAGGAGCCCCGTCTGGTTAAGTTGTGAAGGAAATGTTTTTGGAACAGAAAATTCTGACAAATGCGGAATCTGACCAAAAGTCCGTTTTTATCCGAAAAAAAATAGGCTATAATTTATCCTGACCAAAAAGGTATCTGACGAATGTGTCTTAGATCTAATTTTCCACTTTAACTATGCCTTAATATAGCTCAAATAATGTTAAAAGATTCACACTATATCTACAAATCGAATACACACACCGAACTGAAACATCACGTAAACACATCACCATGCTTTTCATAATCCATCAAATACATGCCAATCTGTGCCCGAAAGTAATACTAGATGTGTACTAGATCCTATTTTCTGTTTGTGACTTATATCCACCTGAAACTTGGTTTTGCATAGATTAAATTAGTAACTTATGTACATAAAAGTCTTCATTTGTGTGTGACCCATTTGTAATTAAAGTCAACTCGCGTCAATAACCACATATGTTGTCAACAGCAATGATGGGCATGGGCCCAATGCCCATGGGCATGGGTATCCCGGGCATGCCGGGCATGCCCATGGGCATGGGCATGGGCTGGGCCGCGCCGCCGCCGCCGCCGCGCCCCGCCGCGCTGGCTAACCTCACTGAAGACGAACTTAGAAGATTGGAAGGCACCGAGAGGAGAAACGTTGAGGCGCGGCTTTTGGTCAGTTTATTTATGTATTTTTGAAGTGAAAACTTCTTTAGCGGCGCTGTGCACTTTTTGTGGGGAAAAAATGTTAAACTCGCGACAGATCACGTGACCGTAAGACGGACACGTGACCTGATCGAAAACTGTTGTCATTGAGTTTTTCTTTATTGATTTAAATGTCATCTAGTGAGTTTCGCTCTAACTGGTATTAATATAACTCGAGTACTAACAGTGATCTGCTTAGGGATTTCAAGTAATGCGACGAAATAACGCTAGATGGCGTTAACCTCAATTACATAGTGCATTTTGCACTAGTCATTGAGTTTTCACTTCTGCCGGCACTCCCTGAGTGCAACCCGTTGTTTTTTTTTGTTTTTGGTTAGGTCCTCTTTAAAGTTCTTTCCAATATCTAACTACACCATCTATTTAGACAATATTATGCACGTTTCATTTCGGTTTTATACCTAAAGCTTTAAAAAAAAGTAATAAAACAAAATAATTTTATTTCTGAACGTGCAAATTGGCTGAATTGGAATTTTTTGGACATTACATGATTGATAATCTTCTAGATCTAGAGAGTTCCGTTACGACAGAATATTCAACCAAATATTTATCAATGAAACTATTATACCTAGCTTTGTTTGTTTGTACTATTACCGTAAATATTGTGTGTTATATGTTTAAATTACTAAATAAACCAATATGTTGACAGCTGCTCCGTGAGATCCAAGCGATGTTGGACGCGTCCGTGCTCCTGATGCAGCAGTACTCGGCGGTCGCCAACCCGCAGAACAGTGCCAACGTAGCCACGCAAACTGACCTGTGAGTTACTAGCATGCGTCTGCTGTCTACATTTTGATACACGTACGGATAGTATCACAGAACAAGTTAGAATGGCGATGCGAGCAGGGTACGTGTCGCCGCCGGTTATGAGCAAACGCTCGCATGCTACTCGCCCGCGCTGACCGAAAACGAAGTAAACGTGCCTTTTTGCTTCACAATAACCTTCAGATTAAGAAGCCAGACATCAAATCTGTCTCAAGGAGGCGTATCCATTCACCAGGCACACAAGTTTTTACTACCGTTGCGCGAGTGTTAGTAAATGTGGAGAGGAACGAGCGGCGACACCGGTTCCGATACTAATTGCGCGCGATAGCCATTCTAACCTCTTTAATAATGTTCTGTGGATAGTATGTTATTATGCAAGTCTCCAGATATAGCTTTCACTAGTGTAATCTCTCGTGCGCGACAGTGTAACGACGGGTGACCGCTCTTAATTGGCACAATATTAACACATTAATTGCCACCCAGCCAAACAAGACATCCGCGCCAGGCCACAAACATTTCGTTATATAAAGCTGTACTACCACGATCCTGACTATCGGGTCGTCCGGCCTTGGAACGAAATCATAAAATACCCGATAGTCGGGTTTTCGGCACTGACTGTGTTAAACTCTGTCTGAATTATTGTTGTATTTTTCCTTGTACTAATATACACTCGGCGTCACGGAAATCGCACACCCACTGATTTTTGATTCAAGCCGTTATAAACCTTATGTTGTTGAAGGTAAAGTATGAGTGTGTGGGTTCATTTTTAAGAGTTGAACCCTTCATTTAAAAACAATGCAAAAGTTAGTAAAAAGCAAAAAAATGCATCTTTTTTTAATAAGAAATAAAAATCGTATGTTCATGGAAAAAAATCAACATATTAAATTATTATTATTATATTATATTGTTTAATACACTAGCAGCTGAAAGCTGATGCGTGTATATCACTGCACTTGTTTTTTTAACGATTAATGTTCATTTTTTTGTTGTTTTAAGTGTTTGTCAAGTCTGTTTTTAAAACTGTTCACTGAAGGAGCACATATCACTGTTTCTGGTAACTTATTCCACTCACGTACGACGCGGTTCGATAGAAAGTGCTTCCTAGGATTGCTTGTACTGGGAACTCGAATAATCTTTGAGCTGTGGCCTCTTAAACGATGATTATTGCTCATAACAAACAGGTCCTTTAGTTCAGGCAAGTCATAATAATCATGTATGATCTTGAATGTTTCTATGAGGTCACCACGCTGTCTTCTTCGCTCCAGGGTTGTCAAATTGTATGTATATTGTAATGTTTTAGATCGGGCGAGCCCGCGGAGGCTCCCAAATCCGCCCCGACGCCAAAGAGCGAGCCCGACGTGGTGCCCAGCACCTCGGGCTCCAGCGGCCCGCGCCCGCCCTCGCCGACCCCTTCGTCTAGCAAAGCCCAAGCGCCGACACTACGACCTGCCGCTTTAGATACTGACAGGTACCACAAAACAGATACAGTACAGAAATCAATCTACATACAAAGTGCGCTCGAGCAACGCACACATAGACACTGCTCACGGACACTATATCTCGGACCGGTTGGGACCAGTGCGAGCGCGAGTGCCATCCGCTTGAGGCACGCGTCTGTGAACTTTTTTGTGCAATAATGGAGAAACAAAAAAAGTTATTATAACTGTTCAGTGGACGGTTGTTTAAATTCAACATTCAATCAATTAATAGTGGGTACCTAATCGTTTTAACTGTTCGCAAAATGAAACTGTTTTGACTAGTGGTCAAAAATACCCTATTATTATAGCTTTGTAGGTGAATTGTCGTTTTTAAGCTACCAGTGGTTTACGAGAGCTAAGTTGGTATCTGCTTGTATTTCGATGGTTCCTTATAACGTTAAACAGACAGTTAGGTAGGTAGGTAAGCACCCCGCCCCGGCCACTATTAGCTAGATACGAGTGCCACTACCACGATAGTTTTTTGTGCATAAGTCATAGTTGACAACCCTAGAGCGACCGCCGAGCGTAGGTATGAAAAGTGAAGTACATACATGTGATTGACTTCTGTACTGTATCTGTTTTGTGCAGGTACGGACAAAATGGGGCATTATCTATGAAAAGGGACCTTATTGTCGATGGCGTTTACGCCGCACAGCGTCGCGCGGCATTGTATTTATATCGGAGTAAATAATGGCGTAACCGTCATCGACAATAAGGTACCTTTTCATAGATAACGTCACTAATACACATTTTAGGTGGCTGTTTTATATGCTTAGCTGATCATTGCACTTGATGACTGAGGATCGTGCCCAACAATAATGCGCCTGTATGTGAGGCGGTGACAGACACATGCTTTTATGTGGAGCCTCCTTGTTGGCATCAAACCTCATTGAAATCTGACTACTACTTATCCAAGTATGCTTCATAAGCTCTTTTCAAAGTAAGTCGATATAAACTGAAGTACATGTTTTTTTTTGCAGAGAGAAGACTGACGCCGACGCCGAGGAGCTGAGAAGACGTAGACTGCAAAAATTCACTTTGGATAAATGAGCTTTTATAGAACTTTTTCGTTCCAATTTCTTAAAACTACTATTTATGTAAAAAGTGTTTCGGTAAACGTAAGCATTGTGTATTCTAATCATAAATAAATGTATTTATGTTCCTGTAAATATAAAGAGATATGCACATGAATACAATACGATAATACTTTACTTTCTGTCACACATTTAAGGGGCCCACTGATTAACAGTCCGCCGGACGATATCGGCCTGTCAGTTAGAACAAAAAGTTGACAGTTCCGAGCAACTGACAGGCCGATAGCGTCCGGCGGACTGGTAATCAGTGGGCCCCTTTAGGTTAGGTAAAGTAATGCAAAAGTGATTTAGTTCTACAATTATTATTTGCTACAGAAACTATGTCTTAACAATTATAGAAGGCGTTAATATATCCGTATATTTTAGGGTTATAATTTTCTAAAACAGGCATCCCACTGAAGTAACGGCTCGAGTCATACAACTTCATGTTGTTCTTGCAGTACCATACATTTTTTTTTCCTTCCTTGCCATCAACATTTAAGGTGTTCAGTTCGAACACCCCGAAATGGTACAGTTGCCCATCAGTTTGGATGCAGTTGACATATACTGGTTCAGATAAATCCTTTACGTTCTCCTGTAAATAAGTGTAAGAAATTAGTGACCGTAAGATTGAAAATAAATTATTATAATTGCAATAGTAGTTTCTAAATTTTACTATGACACTACATGCTTTAAAGCAAATTCCCATGCTATGTAGTTTTATTCCAACTGAAGAGATGGGTTTTACTCTTAGAATAATGATTAATTGATCATTTTGAAAAATATATGATACCTGCTAGTCAAGCAAGTCACGCGATGCATTGTTTTTACGAGTACAATACATAAAATAATCCCAATCTTGTCACTCATATGATATACCGTATGCTTTATAATATAATCCAATGCCCATGCTATGCTACAAAACCTTCTTTTGTTTACTTCTAATTTGTGAATTGTGATTAACAGATGTATTTTAGACATTTGATTTTCTACCTCATCATAATACTTGTAATCATAGTCTATTTCAAGCACCTTAGGCGGCTTGTTATACATATTAACAGATGTAATGTAGTGCATAATCCTTTACCATCGTATTTTCACGGAAACGTACGAATGTGTCATGCTATTTCAGTCTCAGTACACGTACAAAAAGCACTACATCTGAACTTTGTTCCATTAGCACAGAATAAATAATAGTACTAGGTACAGAAGACTCGCTCTCTAACAAAACGCGTCTGTTACGATCATGACAGATATGGCCGCTAGGTGGCGACAGCGCCACGCGCGGCTTATGGCTAGCCACCAAAATTAGTGTGGAACGGATGTACTTTTAGCTACCTGTAGCAAAGCGACGAAATCGCGGAGTGAGCCACGCCGGCCACGCCTGCCATTAGTGTCAAGGCAGAAAATCAAATTATTAAAACTGTCTGTCAATCACAAACTAGAAGTAATATAGCTGTAAACTTTCAGCATAACCCTACAAGAAAAAAACTAAATCCAGTCCAAACAATAGTCAAAAGATAATTACCCCATGAAGTTGTTTGGCGTACGCAGTGGCTACCGTGAAGGCGTGCGTGAGTGACCTGCCCAAGACCTGGTTAGGAGTAACGGGTGTCTCATAGATGTTGTTCACTTCTGTCTTGTTGAAATGGAGCCACGTTGTGTGCGGGTGCTTGACGGACACAGTAGGCTTGAATGCTGGAATCAACATGAGTACATCAAGCATCATTTTTATGGTTCTGTACCCAAAGGGTAAAAACGGGACCTTATTACTCAGAATCCTCTGTCTGTCCATTTGTCTGTCACCAGGCTGTATGTCATGAACCGTGATAGCTAGACAATTGAAATTTTCACAGATATTTCTGTTGCCGCTATAACAACAGATACAAAAAAGTACGAAACCCTCATTGGGCAAGTCCGACTCGCACTTGTCCATTTTACAATTTTTGAATTTAATGATTAATATTCATTTTTCCGATTTTTTTTTGTCTGCCTCTCTATTGCTCGACTACGCAAGACTGATATTGATTGAATTGACATTATTACAAAAATATTAATTTTGATTAGTAACAAGAAAATGTAACAATCTGAAACTTACGATATACACTCTTCTCAGTATAAAAATGTTCCTGAGGCAGAGTGGCTGTATGTTTCACAGGATACAAGTCAGGTATTTCAACATATGGTATATCACTCCCAGCAACCTCATGTTTTAAAGGTTTATTGCTTGTGACCAGTATATGTGACAGGTCTTGGAACTGGATGAGTTCATCCTCTTTATCAAAGGTTGTGTGGCTCTCAACATCATTTGACACATATTTTGTCTGTGTGACTTCAGAGTCGCTGCTGCGCTCCACAAGTTGAAGCAGTTTGTTGGTCAAGATGAGGCTGAAAGGGATATACCTCAAATTAATAAGGTGCAAGACTTATTTACAAGTTAACTTATATCAGTTGTGTACAGAATTTAGATAGAATTATTTTATTATACTTCTACATCGAACCGTCAAGCATAGAACCGTTACATCCATTAAATTGGAGCAAGAGAAAAAAAAAATGTCTTACTTTCGTCTCCTGTCTGTGATTCCCAATATTCTTGGGAATGTAAAAGCTGGCCTTTCAGGGTCCTTAATTTTAGGCAACTTCTCTTGTTCACAATCAAACACGTTTGCAGATAAGATCGCTTTTTTCACGCATTCGTGCAAAGCTTTTGGGGCAGGTACTGTTGCAAGTTCTTCAATCTTTGATGGTAGTATATCCTCTGCTATGATTGTTTTAGTAAGAACTTGAGCCTGTGAAACGCCTTCAAGTAGTACACTGTTGCTCTTAAGGGTGTAACATGGTCTCTCTTTATAGTTTGGATGGTTAACGTCGAGTGGCAGTGGCGTTTCGTACTGACCTACTATTTCAATGCTAAAAAATAAAGTATTACAGTTCAAATGACTTATTACGATATACGGAGGTTATAAACCAGTACTTTATTGTACGCGTATGATACTTACGGTTCTGTATGCTCGGGCTTCTCCTTCACAAACTCGAGAGCATCTACAACAGGAATACCATTGGCTTTTAACTTCTCTGCAACGCCACTCTCGATAGGAACGCGATTTCCTTGTATTTTCCAATGCTTCTTAAACATAAAACCAATATGTTGTCTGTTCAACACTTGCGTTATGCGCATTTTTATTTATTTCTATTATAAATTGTGTAAAATGCAATTGTTACGATATAACCTAAAAATTACCACCTATAAATGTCAATAATGACATTGACGTTGACAGTAGCATTAAAAGATATATATTCTGGTTTGGGTGCTGGTTAATTTGCCAGAATTATTTGTTTCCACTTGCTTAAGCTTTGGATTCCTCCGAAAACGGTGCCGTCATATGACGGCCGTCATATAGCGGCAGCAAAAGACGGCCGTCTTTACGGTGGCGACATGTGGAAAGTACCACGGCGTCATAACACACCGTCATCCACCAAGGTCAAAGCGGCAAATTTGAAAAATGTAGGCGCGATAGGATAACGTCCCATAGAAAATTTGAATTTCGCGCCTTTTCCTACTGACAAGATTTGCTTGATCATCTATATTTCTATAATTTACTTGGAGGATGAAATATCATCAGAAGAGGAAAATAATCGTAGTACGGAATCATTTATTCAAATCTCGTGTCATTTATTCAAAATGGCGTCACCGCTATCTAATAAAACGTTCACGAAACTATCGACAAGGTCATGACGGCCATAGCGGCCGTAATATGACGGCACCGTTTTCGGAGGAATCCAAAGCTTTACCATCCTAGCATCTTACACACTCGATCTGGATCAGATCTGAATCGCAGAGGTTACGGAGGATTGAGCTTTGGAATTGAGTATCCAGATCGAGCGCGATTTTGGAGTATTGAATGGATATCCGTAACGATTCCTTCACTTTCATCGTAATCTTCATAGGGTAGGTGCGTTAGTTTTCGTCCACTTGACGAAATTTTAATATAAACCTACATTAGTGCACAAATTTGTACGTATTGCAATCCTTAATGTCAAAACGATATATCTGTCTACATCAAAATGATATTTCGCAAGTAGAAAATTTAAAATCAAGTATCTTATTTGCGAATCTGTCAAGTGGACGAAAACTAGCGCAATGACCCTATATAATAAACTCGTTGGTGTAGGTATCCTGTGGCCTATTCTTCAGGATTTATTGATTTCTATTTTATTGTAAAATTTAAAATGGTTTGTATTTGGTGGGAGCAAATCGTTTGCGAGTCTAGTGGAGCAGCGAGGGTCACTTGGCTGCGGTGGGTGGGTTGTTCTGTGTTTTGTAGAGACCTCTAAAGTCTATTTTTTTATTTGGTAGACTGAAATGACAGTTAATAGTATGAACATGAAATGTCATTCCATACTATTAACTGTCATTTCAGTCTACCGAATAAAAAAATAGACTTTATTCTATTCTCTTTTTTTCTAAAAGGGTAAAGGTATTTTGAAATATTGTATGCGTTTCTTTATTATATAAGACTTATAATTATAAGTAGGTATAAGGTTTTAAAACCTTATTACCTTATCAGTTTATTAGTTAGTACTTATGTTTTAAATGGCAATACAAATTGATATCTACCTATATTAAATTTAACTACCTATCCTCTTTAGCGAAACAAAAGGTGTCATGCAAAGAAAACAACAAGTGATTTCGTAAATATATATTTTTAATTTTATATCTTCCATCAATACATACAACGACACTTATACATTCAAAATTTGGCCATAACTACAAAATAGGTCTCACTTCGTAATGGCAGGTCGCTTGCAGAAATACAGGGGCCTAAATAGTGGCCTGTCTGCAGACACTGGGACAACGGGGAAGACAACATTCTCAGTAGGAAGTTTAGCATAGAGCAAACAGCACCGCGACTAAGGCTGCCTGTCTATTAAGGCGGAGTGGAGCGGAGATGTACTCCTCCTCCGCTCCGCCCTAGTATACTTACTTGGTTAAGCAGATCTTGTCAGTAGAAAAAGTCGGCAAATTTGAAAAATGTAGGCGCAAACGGACAAATTTGAATTTCGCGCCTTTTTTTTACTGACCAGATTTGCTTCACCAAGTATAGACAAGCAACCTGAGGCGCACAACGCACGGGACCACGCCACCGCACAGCGGTGCCAGCCTCCGTGTAATCTGCGCTTAACAGGCAAAGTCCAACTTAATTTAATTTTGCACATTGCACATATCTATTATTTCTATTCGTAGGCAAGTATGATATTGATGGAGGAAAAATATTTTACAAAATAAACCTTAACGAAATATCTTCGGTGTATGCTAGGAGCTATAAAAATTGAAAATAATACAACTAATTAATTTCATTACTAGACGTTATATTCCGTTACCACGAGATCAGCGACGGTGTCGCCCGGTGTGTCAATAATTTCCTTTTGGACGAGCCCTCGAGCATGCGAAAATGGACTTTATGCCCACGCCCTTGGGTGCATTTTAACTAGTCAGAAATGGCATTGCAAAAAGAAAATTGAAGCCGTAGTAAACCCCCTGCCGAAGGTTAGAGTAAGCCCTTTGGTAGTTTAATAAACTGTTACCAATTGGTGGGTATAGAGATAATTATACAGATTTTACAATCTTTGGACTTTTTAAAATATTTTGCGTATAATTTAAAAAAATCTTTCTTCACCATTCGATTCTAACTATGCCTTATTCTTACAGCATATTGCAACAACTTGCGAATCAAACATACAACACTTAATACTTACTATTAATACCTAATTATTTTTATAAAGTACCTAACAAAATTAACTTATATTTACAGTTACCATTAAATTTATAGCAGAATTTTACTATTTCAGTACTCAAGTATCCATAATCGTGTTCGTTTCATGGTGCTGACAGAAACGTTGAAGCCAAAACGTTCAGATTTATAATTTCAATACAATAATGAAGCATCTTAATACTGTCGCAAACTTGACTTTTGATGCAAACAAATGGAAATGAATGATTTCGATAAACAGTCAATAATGTCATGAAGTGTAAGGCACCGTTGGTTTCTGGGACTTAATAAATAATAATGTTTTTAGATGATTAATAGTACCCTGAACCACTTAGGTCCGCTAAGCTTCGGCGAAGCCTCGTGAAATCCACTGGTTTATGAGATCAAAACTGAATAGACTTGAAAGAACTAAGGTCGTGTACGCGAGAAAATCTCTATGAATGTGATGATCGTTGCAGCTTTGAAAATCGGCCAGTACACGCTCTTATCACAAGATATTGCATAAAGTTTGGCAAGCCATATTCTTCAGGAGAAAAAGGCGGCAAATTTAAAACCAGTTGGCGCGACAGGTCGTCCTTCCATAGAAAATTGAATTTCGCGCCTTTTTCTACTGACAAAGTGGGTTTGCCAGAGCATAGGAGACATTTGAAAATTTCATAGACAATTATAGAGTTCCGAATGTTTTTTTTTTATGAAATATGGCAGCGTGCCAGATCGGTGCGTTTCTGCGGGTGAGTGGTGACGTGTGCGTTCAGTCGTCGTCCTTCTTTTCCATCTTCGGTTCGTACATCGCGTGCAGTTGCTCTGGCGAGATTCTGTAACAAAAATGATTTATATAAATATTTCATTGATCTATAGATATACACCATAGAAATGAGAAAACAAACACACCCAATCAAAAACATTTTGTATCTCAGGATATTTGATTGTATTTAAAATAGATTATTTCACACCATGCATGAAATAAAGCACCAAATAATTATTAGAAAAACATAGATAACAGTTATTTTTAAGCACAAGTCAGTCCTATTTAATAAATCGGATAGAAATATAAAAAGTAGGTGAGTTGACCGTGTCGTCACTGTGTAATGTTTCATATAAATTCCATATTAGCAAATCGTTTTGACAGTTCTAAAAAAGAAACTGATTTGACTAGTAGGAAAATACCCTATTGTCTTTTTATCGTGTTAATATAAGTGATTCTGATTAGATTTACAATGTAGCCAACCTTATAGAAAGCACACAGGGTGGTAAGCATTTGATTGCGCACAAATATACTCAAGAAACTTAAGAATTCGAGCTAACGGCGTCAGGTTGCAGTTCAAACCGGACAACACCAACAAAAACAAACAACAACACACAAGACAAGACAAGAGTGTGAAAGTTTTCCTTACCCGAGCAAGCTCTGCAGGTCGCAGACGAAGCGGTAGACGTAGCGCTTGCCGGCGGTCTTGTGGATGATGTTCTTGTCGTAGTAGTAGCGCAGGCCGCGCGACAGCTTCTCGTAGTTCATCTTGGGCTTGTTCTTCCGGATGCCCCAGCGTCGCGCCACCTGCAATACAAGACGATATTAGAGCATGTTCCAATATTCCTAAAATACTCTTTCTTTGCAATAAGCTTGAAGTGTTATTGTGCACTTTCGCGCTCTGTGCGGTAAAATTCGCTGCAGTTAGCTTGGTCGAACTCTAGACTAGACGGTTGAAGATTTGACTCTAGTACTGGTTAGCAGTGTTCCCTTAAAAGAGTTTTTATTCAGATATTAGTTTAAGTTAAACAGGAAGATTTTCCCTGAGCAACCCTCGCTACGGAACTTCCAGTCGGATAAATATGTAAGACTTGAATATAATTCACTCGCTGACATCAAAGGAAGCCTATGATCTTCGTACCAGCAGTAGCGCAACTCCTAATTTATCAGTTACCCAATATACAACCCAATATTTTAGCCAATATTTTGTCACAACGGGAACAGAGTTCTGTAATGGATATGTATACCTTCGCTTCGTACGGGACATAGTCAAGACAAGTACTTCATCAGGGTTGGGGAGATGCTTGGGATGAAGCCCTGGCAGCTCTTGTCTACCAGCAGCTCCAGCAGGAACTGCCACAGCTGGATGGGACCTGAACCTGCAAGTGACGAGACTCACCTCATCAGGGTCGGTGAGCTTGAACTCCCAGCCGTCGCCGGTCCACGAGATGAAGCCCTGGCAGCCCTTGTCTGTCAGCAACTCGAGGAGGAACTGCCACAGCTGGATGGGGCCTGAACCTGCAAGTTCACACACACTTGCTTTACGATGTACGGGGCATTCTTTACCATAGGGGGTTTGAGTTAGCAAAAGATACACTATCACTTCAATCGGACGCAAGGTAAGTTTGTTACGGGGTGGTTTTTTAAAAGTAGCTGTGATGTGGACTAAACCTAGTTTATTATGTTATAAACTTAAAATTATTGGCAATTTGCGTACGTAGCTAACGTAGCAACACTTTAATAGATCCGCCTGATTACGGTGATAGACCGCTTTATGATAGTGAAAGAAGTGTTTACGAGATTCATCGCAAGTAAGGGTTGTATTTGTATTGGTGTTGTGTTCTTCGTGACCATATCTACATAGTAAAATTAATTCTTACGCGAATGAAAATCTTATGCGAATGTGATGCTACTTGATAAATGGGGGCTTAAGATTAGGGAAGGTTGCGGTTGACCAGTTGTTATTACATAATTAACAAAATACGTATTTAACTTGGAATCTGTAGGTATAGAGCAGAAAACAGGGAAATACCATATAGGGAAACATAGCGCAATAATTAATGAGCAGATTTTTATACACGGCTTCAATGAGAACATGATTCCTGCTTCATTCACTTTTTTATGCCTAGATATTGGTACCTACTCCTATTAAAATGTAGGTCAAATGGATACATTGGTCGTTGTATTACAAGTTACAAGCTTTTGAGAAACGGGCCCCTGGCATCATAAATCTCTACAGTCTCTTTGTAAGTAGATTTTTGTAACGAGTACAAAGCCTAAAATTCCCAACAAGGGGTACACGGGTTAGCTACAACACACAACATAATCAAGTCGGAACACGACACTCAATTTTGAACATAGTATCAATGCTTATAGAGTCCTATTTGGTTATACACGTACCAGTGAAGCAAGGTCCAGAGGCGGGGTAGGCGAGCTTGTCCTGCGGTATGAGCGCGTGCTGCTCGCCGGGCCACTCGCTCCACTCCGAGCATGTGCCTCCGTACTCCGCCGGGTAGCTCTCGCCGTAACCTTCGCCGCCGTACCTCCCGCCCGCACCTGAGGAGTTCACATACAATTAGACAAGGATAGGACATCTTATGCTATTTACATCCCGTTATTTAATGCTGTCTGGGTACCTAAGTCATATCTAATATGCCTAATTAGAATATAGTACCTTCACATGAAAGATACCTATTTCTATTCTTGACTAACAATAAGTAGGTACACCAGTAAACCAGGAAGTTGGCTGGCTGAAGGGACGTAATCTCTCGTTAAAGCTACAGGAAAATTAGCAAGCTATGATAATTCATGTTATTAAACTAAAATAGTTATTAAGTATCTAATACTTGGCCATTAAAGATAATCCGTCAATGATACGTTGATCGCTTTAATGATCAATTCATTAAGGATTCAAGCAATTATAAATGGTTCTATAGCGAGTATCAGAACTAGCGTATGGATAAAATAATAATGAACTAAGTAACTGTGGAACATTATAAAACGTCGGACGTTTTCGTTTCAAAGGTGTGATGCATCTCGAGACGTGAACCCGACACTCGGTGAATAAATAAAAGATGAAAGACGAACG
The DNA here is from genome assembly GCF_948474715.1 of Cydia amplana. Taxonomy (NCBI): domain Eukaryota; kingdom Metazoa; phylum Arthropoda; class Insecta; order Lepidoptera; family Tortricidae; genus Cydia; species Cydia amplana. The sequence continues at coordinate 9,836,241 of NC_086085.1, forward strand.
AATTTGTGTCTTGCAACTGAATATCTTCTTTAATTTAGTGTCGTGTATCAGTATGTTTCTTTGTTGCTACTATCGTCCTGTGATCTTTTTTCTAATGAGAGAGCTTGTTACGTGGAACTTTATTTACTGTAATTATAATCAACACGACACATACTCGTATTGCGCGCAAGAATGAAATCCCGTATTTTAAAAATAAAAAGTATAAGGGTGCGATAGCCTCATCAAAAACCCGTGAGATAAAACGCTTTGAAATTTCGTCGCTTTATCGCGATGGGAAAATTTTAGCGTTTTATGGTTGCCTGATTTCAATGTAGTATGGTTAAACAACATTAAAATTTAATTAACCCTTGATAATATGTTTGCAATTTGTTTTAATTTAATGTCGTTTTTACAGGGTACTTATCCGGATTAATGCTTATAGTTTAAGAAGTAAAGTTAGCTATCGTGTATCAAATAGGTAGGTAACTGGGTAGGTACTTAAGTAGAGGCTGCCTTTAGGAGGGTGTTTAGGGGATTTAGAAGGTCATGGATCAATTGGTGGTGGATGCTCGTGTGTCATTGTGTGTGTAAAAGGGTACCCGGGTTAGTGAACTTATTACCTCTAGGATAAGGCTTGGTGTACGCATGTGGCTGGTATTTGTGTTCGTGCGCTATGAGCGGCTGCGAGTGGTGCGCGTGGTGGTAGTACTCGTCTAAGTAGGGCTGCGGCGCGGGCGGCGCCGGGTACTCGGGCTGGTAGTACTCGTCCAGGGGGGAGGCGGCCGGGGGCGCGGGCGCCGGCGCTGCCGCCGCTTCCGTGTACCCGTAGGTGGAGTCGCGGGGGCCGCCTGTCGTGTAACCACCTGGAATAAAGATACAAACATTTTAGAAACAGTTTCAGGAAGAAAGCATATTCTATCTCGTCTAGATGTTGTATGTCTACCTAAAGATAAAAAGAGGACGTAAGAGAATCGATATTTAGTCAAGTTTACCCTACTCGCATCGTATACCTAGAGGACTAGAAATTGTCCAAATCAATTCATGGCTAACATATTCTGCATATACCTAAACTAAAAATCAGGACAGTGTGATCGCTGCGTGCCCGATGGCGGGCGGTACCGAAGCGCGACGGTCGCGGTTCACGGCGCGCCCTTTGTTCCGAGCCCGCCTCGACGCGCCCGCGCAGCGCCCGCTAAACGACGCAAGCGCACAACGATTACAAGACACATACGACGTTTTCGAATTGAGAAATTAGTTGTCTAAAAATCCTCGTGATAGCTCCACAATGACTCAACTGCTGAGATTCTGTTATAGTGATGAGCTGTTTTGATTTAAAGCGGTGTAGGTCAGAGGACGAAAAGAGCGTATGAGTGTTTAAGTTGCTAAGACAATAGGGCGTTTTAAATGATAGTGGAGGGATCCTAACGTTTCGCCAGGTCTGCTGGACGTGCGGTTCAAGTATGTTTTGTGTAAGAACATATGGTATGGTATCTGGCCAGGTATTGATTGTTGACATTTGGTTGAACCCGAAAAGTTAGGACGGTCGAAAGTTTCGACTCAAAACATTGTGTAGCTGTAGACTGCGAAGTTACATTCCTAATTTCATTCATCAGAACAGAAGTAAGATAGCTTTTGGGCCAATGGGCCCAAATGGGTATTTTGGGTCTCGTCTAGGTAGGGACTAAAAAACTGTGACGGTATCTTATCTTATAATTAAAATAGTCAAAATATAAAACTAGGTATGTTCTAAAATTTCTAATAGTTACTAAAACTATTCACTAGTAAAGTTAGATACATAAGTCATATTTACGTCATTTTGACAAACTAATGACACAAATATTCTGAACTTAACCTCTGAACCCGTGTCATAAAAATCAACTTATAGAATAAGTTCTTTAAAGGGATAAAGTAAAGTTTTCCTTAAACACGTAACAATCGCAACGGACCTAAAATAACGATAGAGTCGAACCAAACCAAGCTAACTACATGGAATTTCCAATGATAAAGTGAGGTAATGTCAAATTTCTATGAAAATACGACGTTTATATTATAATGACACCACCTGTCTTTGGCCTGTTCAAGTAGGTGCAGAGTTAGCTTAGACGGACACGGACGCTAATTAACTCACTTTGAATTAGAATTGAATAACTTAAAAATTTCGCATTATCTATGAAATTAATTTGATTTAATTTCGTCTGACTTCCTTCCGTGAATAGGTAACAAAATTGTTTATATTTTTATATCTAGTCAGTCTACCACGCATTTTTATGTTAGTTACAGTGTCATACTGAACTGAAGATCGGTAGACCTTACCTCGTTGCAGTAAGATATACAATGGCCAGTTCATTAGGGCGACGATACACTCATAGCACGTAAGTATAGGTACATACAAGCGTGTTAGAACAAAGAACGTCTGCTAGGTAATAAACATAAAATAAGCAAAGTTACAGTCAATTGTTTTACTAGTAAGTCGACTGTGTTGTATCTATAACTAAATATGTATGAAATGATAATATTGGACGGGTAAGGTTAGGTTAAGTAGTGTAGTATTTCCGTTATTATCTTTATACCCAACCAAAGAATCGTTGCTGAAAATGCTGAAACGGAATAACAAGTCTATTCTAGTTCAATAACCTAGTGGCAGTAATGCTTAAAAATATTCATTGTCATTGTCAAGGTCTAGACGCGTAACTTATTAATTTAAATTACAAGTAGTTCTCAGCTTGAAATATCAGTTCAAAACCCGTGTACCCCATGCGTATACCTATGGGTTACGGATTTCAATAAAAACTAATGGAGTAGCCTGGACACAGATACTACATACTTCGGCATCAGTTAGTTCAGTCACGTTGTACCATCGTCACCGTTAAATTACCATTCTTAAACCTTATTAAAACGAGATAAGGTCTATCTATGGCCAGTTAAATATGTTGATGTTAGTTCTGATCATTGGTGGTCCTTATGTGTTGGTAATAAGGATGACAAATAGTCATTGAACAGTGTGGACGGTACAGTGTTGCGATGAATGGAGTCCGCGAGCTGACCGCTGACCCCGCCACGCACTCTGAGCACGCAATCACATCGCGGCTCACTGTTTTAAATACGAGACCTTCACGCGTAGCCGTTGGGGACGCGTTGTTAAAACAAATGCGATGTTGTTTTGTTTATTTTTGTTTGGGTTGACAGATCTGCAAGTTGCGGAAGTGCTAGAAAATATCAGGAGAAAATGAAAGAAAGGATTCACTTTCGAAATTAAACATTTCGTTTCCGACATTTTTCAATGTAGAAATTTCGTAATTTTGGAAACTTTGTAACGGGTATCAAGGGGTCCCATGTTATCGATGTGCATTTTTGGTTTAAATTGGACATTTTCGGTTGAACCATCAGATAAGTTTTAGTGGGTTATTGGTATTAAGTACCTACTTGCCTACCTCCTGCGTTTTCTGGTGATTGTATTCAGAACGCATAGGAACGTAATTCGTAATGTTTAATTTTTTTTTGACTCATGTCACAAAAAGTTAAAGAAAAAAAATCTATCTCTAAGTTTGTTTACGTCGGGTATTTACGAACCTACTGCTCTACAACTATAGGTTATTCATTCATAAATTATTAATCTGTCAGCTCCCACGGCTCATATACAGGGTGCCCAGTAATTAGTGGATAACCTTCTAACCACCGACAGAGCACCTTAGGCTGGTCCAGAAAATGCACTTATAGGTCTAGTAAAAGTTTCGTGGTTTTCGAGATAATCGAACTTTTCTGTCTTTTTTAATGGCTAGCTCCATACTTCACTTTAATCACAATCTAGGCCATATCTTTGACTGTATAGATGTAATAAGCGTGTGTGATACCATTTTAGAATCAGTATTAGATAAACTATTTTTAAGAAAGTTGGCCATTCTGTTCTCCATACATTTTTTTTTCACCACAAACGATCAAACATATTGAAATTTTTTAAGAAAAAATGGATTGGATTTTTTTGTGTGGCTACCATAGGTTGGAGCGAGACACAGCGATCGGAGCTTTCGTTCCCACCTATGGTTGTCGCTTTATGGTGGCAACACAAAAAATTCCAATCAATTTTTTCTTAAAAAATTTCAATAAGTTTGATCGTTTGTGGTGAAAAAAAAAATGTATGGAGAACAGAATGGCCAACTTTCTTAAAAATAGTTTATCTAATACTGACTCTAAAATGGTATCACACACGCTAATTGCATCTTTACAGACAAAGATATGGCCTAGATTGTGGTTAAAGTGAAGTATGGAGCTAGCCATTAAAAAAGACAGAAAAGTTCGATTATCTCGAAAACCACGAAACTTTTACTAGACCTATAAGTGCATTTTCTGGACCAGCCTAAGGTGCTCTGTCGGTGGTTAGAAGGTTATATCCACTAATTACTGGGCACCCTGTATATGAGCCGTCACCATAGCGTTCTGGCTCATATGAGCCAGAACGCTTATGGTGACGTCATATCGTGGGATTTGACAGGTTAATCAGATTCGTTAACGTGTCGCACACCGTTTAACATAGGTACGTAAAACATTAACTTCCTAATATACAATTACGTGTGATTCTTAAAATAAACGGCTCAATAAAAATAGACACACAAACAACTACATTTAACTTAACGGAAACACCTAATCAGACGTGTAAAAAAGTGAAATACCCTCACATTCTTCTCCTCGTAAACAAATCAATGTCACGACGACAAATACGTACAAAATATCCTTAAGATATTTTAATGAACCCATAATGCCTAATTACAATTCCCCGAGCGTCAAAAGAGACTATAAATTTAGAAAAACGCGTGAAAAAAGATAATAAATTTAGAAAAACGTGTATAAAGAGATAATAAATTTAGAAAAACGCCAAAAAAAGCACGCTCGGCCTCGTGACCTGCGCGATTCGTCTCGCGACGACTTATATGGGCTCTTTGTTTTGTTAACATGAGGGTAGTTAATTGAGTGTGAGTTTAAATGTGTTAATTAAATTAGTTACTAGGCATAAAGCTAAGTATAGGTACCTACTTACAAAGACAAAGAAGGTGAATTGAACCAAGATTAGGTAGATAAGTATTACAAATTACAAGATTGTGAGTACCTACCTAATTCTTGTTTTTTTTTTTGTTGTATTTAGATACTTATATAATTTAAGTTATGAAGAAAATTTTTTTTGCTAAAAATCTTGAGATTTTTTTTCTTGATATAAACTATTTTCTAAACGAAGTGTAGGTAAAAGTAGGAAGGTATACAAACTGTAAAAAGCGCTCGGGTAGTAGAGAACTAAATAACAAAGTTCATTCAACCACAACTAGGTACAAGGAAACTAGATAAATATAGTTAATTAACTTCATTTAGTGTGCCTACTGCGCACCGCCAGCTTTCAGCAAATCTAATCAACAACATTATTCTAAATTCGAATTTTCCTGCAACCGTACCTTTATGTTATAAATTTCGGCATTGAAAGAAAATTAACGAGTTTCTACGATACGATATCGGCTGCGCTCGATCGGGGGGCGTGGAGCGGAGGGGGCGGGGCGAGCCAATCGGGCGCGGCCACGCCTCGCGCGCGCCGGGTCGAAAGGTCGCGCGACCATTGGTGCAAGACCGGAGAACAGCGGAGAATTGAGAAAATACACATTTGAAATTCGAATGCGAATTCAAAATATTCAAATACGTATTCTACTCGGAACTATACTTGTCTCAAATGTGATTGGCTGGCTGTTTGTGACAGCTCACTTGCCTTTATTATTTTTAAGGTAGGTAGAGTCTGTGCGGAAAGAAAAGAGTCGTAGAATGTACTGGATCCCATACTTACATTTCACGACTCTTCTCTTTCCGCACAGATTCTACCTTTGTATATAGTATGTTAAAACTGAATAAAATCTGATTTCTCCCTTTAGGGTATTATCCTACTAGTCAAATCAGCTACTTTTTAGAACTGTCAAAACGATTTGATAATATGGAATTTATATAAAACATTACATCGTGACGTCAGGGTCAACTCACCTGCTTTTTATATTTCTATCCGATTTATTAAATACAACTTGTGTTTAAAGATAACTCCTATCTGTGTTTTTTTAATAATTATCTGGTGCTTTATTTCATGAATACCTAGTGTAAAATAATTTATCTAATAATTAATTTATTTTAAATACAGTTTAATACCCTATTCTATCTTGTAAATGTATTGTGAAATTAGTACCTAATATTCATTTGAAATTATACTCTGGCAAGCCAACTTTGTCAATAGAAAAAAGCAGGAAATTCAAAATTTGTATGCGAGATCGAACCTTAGCGCTTACATTTTTCAAATTTGACAAAGCCTGATTTTTGTTTGAATAAGAGCCGGCATAATTGCAGGCAATATTTTATTAATTTCGTTCTGGAAAGGATTAGCATAAATTCAACTTAAGTATAAACCCTCTAAATGTATGTTAGGCTTACAAGACATCGGTGTTCAACAGTAATGAGGCATCACACGCGACAGTAACCTTAGACCCCGCACCACAGCTGCAAGACAGTCAAACTTTTTTATTCTGTTCTTCGAAATATGAGACCGCGAAAATGTTCCACAACTTTTTTTTTCTCCTCGAAGCACGCGCTAAACCTGCCATATGGCGTTAGTTTTTTTTTAATACAATTTTGGCCTGGAGGCCTCTTTTAAGCCAATGGCGTTAGTGACAGAGGCGTGTTTTGTTGTAAAAAAAAATGTTTGCAAAAACAATAAAATAATCGATCATAATAACGAACGTTTTTGAGTTAACATTTTAAAATTGTAGATAGTGCGTCGGTCGTCACATATCGCGCCAATTCCCATTTGAGAGCGGAAGTCGAAATATGAATTTTTAAAATTAGAATCAACGGGCGCAGGTGAGCGCTCGGTGACAGCCCGCTGTCGCCCAAACGCCGCTGTTTTGACACAAATAGCGCTGCCCTATTAATTATAATTAAATTTTACTTGTCTATGGTCCTATGAGATGGATTAAACTGAAGAAAGAATGATACAAAAGCAGTTGATCGCTTTTAAAATTAAATATAATATACAAATTCATAGGTAGTTTAAAATTAAATATAATATACAAATTCATAGGTAGTTACCTAACAAAAAGATTTTTTAAATAAATAATCGAACTAGGTACTTTATTACTAGGGACTTACACACACACACTTTATGCACACACGCAGTAATTTTATAAAACACGTGTAGTATAAACCGAAGTAATAAAGTACCTAAGTTTATATGGTATTAGTAATAGGTACTAGGTACAGTCACCTGCAATAATATGTTACTCTTCGAAGGCCGCAAAAATGTGTGACACGCTCTTATGGCTCTACAAAAAAGGTCGTGTCAGATACTTTTGCAGCCTTCGTTGTGTAACATAATTGCAGGTGACCAATAGGTGACGTGACATAGAACCAAGATTGAACTAGCCTGAGGTTATATGTAATAGGTAATAGGTACATAACATAACTTTATTTCTTCATTAGGTAGCATTTACAAATTTATTAGGAAATGTGTGACTCTCCGCCAATAGCCCAGATTTTTATAACATAAACATAACAATTTTATTTCTCAGATAAACAATTTGGAATAATTTGTCAATTAAGAGACAAGTTGTCACACGCGGAGTGTTCTGTAATAAAACAAAAATTGTGGGAAAAATGCGCGACCGTTCGAAAGATAGAGGAAATGGTTGTCAGCGCAGCGCGTTTAAATCAAATTCAAAATTGGAACATCTTTCGACAGGAAGTGTTAAATATATTATTTTATGTCGCAGACGCCACACGCTTTGTTATGTAGACATTTCCTATCGTAATTATTTTTATTAAATATATCTTCCTACCCACGTTCTTAAATATTTATTTCGTTAAAAAGTAGAGTCTAAATTAATCAAACAGGTACTTAAAACGTAGAGACTCGGTGTTCACAATACAGGTATGCACCTACTTGTAGATGTATTTATTTAACATTGTTTTGTTACGTCATCATAGTCATAGGTAACTTCATACCTAGGCATAGTTATAGGTAGGTATATAATATTCCTCAATTCTACCCTACCTGACGTAGCTGTTTACCAAGAAAAATATTAATGAGACAAAAATCGTCGTTCATAAAACCGAATGTTATTACAGCGTCATGACCTCAACTTGGTTTAAAAATAAAGAGTACCAATCAGTACTACGGCTCTGGACTTCTATTCCCAACGCTTATTGATCCCACAGCTGTAGTCGAACCAGTGCATGTAGAACTTAGAGCTTCAGAAAACTACGTGCTGTGATATCATATTTATAATGGTATGCCTGAGACGATGCGCTTACAGGCGTTGGGAATAATGTCTCTGCTGAGAATTAGCTAAACACAGAGTCGATATTTATCGCTCGTAAAATGGCATATGGCGTCCACGTAATAGCACTACGTATACATAATACTGCGTTTTACCTCGATAGAGCTTTACATTATCTATTATAGAATATTTTTACAAAAAACAAGCTTACAATAATATCCGGTGGAATATGTTGGCGTTAATTTATAATGAAACTGTCGCGGCAGATGTAGTCAGATTGAACATTATAAAAAAAGAAGAATTTTATCGATTATCTGTGAATTTGTGTTTGCTCGGTATAAAAAGCTTAAAACCAGTCGGGTTGTTATAATTATAAATTTAAATGTATGAATTAAAGAATCGATATAGATACCAAAAAAACATCGACACGATATAGGCATTGACTAAATGTTAACCCATTGAAAAATATGTCTTAACAACATTTTGAAATTAAGAAAGGATTTGCAGTTGGTTATGTAGTTAGTGTTATTTAAAAAAAATGGTTACTTATACTACACTACTAAGTATTTCGAATGACACTATTAAATTAAGTATTTAAAATTAATATAGAAGTATTATTTTGCATTAGACAGCACTAAACAATTCAATAAGTCTAGTGATAAGTAAATTTAATATGGCTATCTTGTCAATTGTCATTTGGTACCCGATAGCCGATATCATCCTATCCTATATCCTATCTTATAAAGGGTGTCAAAGTCAAACAGGCTGAAGCGGTAAACACATCTAGTGGATATAAACAACTATAAGTCTAAATCAAACGCAGTTACAAGTGTAAATTGAACAGTTAAGGAGGGACTATTGTTGTACTACTGATAAGACAAGCTGTTTGTGACTACATTAAGGCATATTTGTTTAGTACCTATTATGTAAAGTCGTGGTATATGCGAGCGTTATTCGGCAGGTGCCGCGACACCTGCGATGCGCGCGCGCCACAAAAACGAATGGGGGACCTGCATCGGCACCGAGCGAGCTGACCGCGGCATAAGGGAAGCCGTAAATATATACAAAATCTAATCCGTTCTTATTTAAAGTAGGTGAGGTTTTAGATAGAGGCTCGTACAATGGTGTACTCGTATCGCTACATTGAGCTGGATAAAGATCTAGGTACGCTGTTGCTCTGCTAATAAACTTCGTCTCTACATAGCTTACGTAAACGTAAACAGTTTTGAGGTAGTCCTTAGATTCATATAGCAAGTGCAAAGCAAAGCATATACCAAGTCTTTCTGAGTATAGACAATATAATACACCTGAGAAGGTGTATACATATACCTACTTGCGACATCTAAAGATCAAACCTCGCTCACAAAGCCCTATGTGATACCTAAGTATTTACTTTAGCTTTTTTTACTTTCTATCAGTATATACCTACTTATTAGATAGTGTCACGTTGATGATATGACTGAGAAAGTTTTTAAACTTATTTTTGTAGTTAACTATTCCACAGGAAAGCATTGTGTTACAGTTAATGTTGGATACTGCGATAATTTTTTTGAGATGGCTAAAAGACGTATTTAGGCACATAATTTTTTTTTGTAAAATAAACGCATTTTGATTTCTACGTTTAGGTTAAGATAATCTTTGGCGAGTGAAAAACCCAGTTAGTCTAAAGCCAATTTATTTTGTTGTTAACGAACGTCTGGAAATCCTTATCCTGTTTTCCTGTAGCGTGTTAATTTATTTCCATTTACGTAAATAATGCTTACACTTATGATTTGCTTAATTAACCATATTTAGTTATTCTTACACGCTCCGTATGGAACTGTGGACCGAGAATATATTCCATTCCAAATGGACCTAATTAATATTTAACCTCGATCAGAACAGAACGTGTATTTCCATACTTAATTATTAGTTATACTACATATTAGGTTTGCATTTTTTAAATTGTAGTCATTTATACATATTTATACTTATCGATAACTCATACGTAAGTACATAGGTATGATTCGAGTATTTGAAATAAGTAGTTCATAATAATAACTAGTTAATCGCATTATCTTAATACTATGAGAGCATCTGGTGGCAACTAGAGATTATAATAAGCGACAATATAAACAAGCAACTTGTAGGTATAATGTATGGATTTAGTGTTAATCCTTATGGAATGTCCAACTATCAAACAAGTCCCACCCATAACGCGGAAGATGTCTTAATTTTCATACAGGACTTACAGTTTCAAGATAACCTGATCCTTCACTACAAGTTTGATGCAATTTGAACTTTCCTGCTTTACATCTAACGTCTATTTGGGTTTGTAGATTACTGTATCTGACAGCTGACAGCATCCTAGTCCATTCTAGACGTGAATTTTGTTTTGGACTTTACTTGTTTGAGTTAAGGTTGGGAGTGGCATGATTGGTCGCCACAGGATATAGCGGCGCTACGAGAGCGGAAGTGAGCGCATCAATGGCGACGTGCGCTGCGCCTGCGACGCGTTAACGATCGCATAAAATTGTCTATGCTTGGTGGTGAGGTTTTTAAATCGTACGCATCATAGTAAAGGCCCTGTGCTGAAGTAAAACAATATGAACACAGGACACTCATTAATCTGTTTATGTTGTCTGTAAAGTGCTGGATATAATTGTATTCACAATATGTACTATGTAGTAACATCCACGATTTCTCAATGAATAGCCATTTTTAGGGTTCCGTACCCAAAGGGTAAAAACGGGACCCTATTACTAAGACTCCGCTGTCCATCCGTCCGTCCGTCCGTCCGTCCGTCTGTCACCAGGCTGTATCTCACGAACCGTGATAGCTAGACAGTTGAAATTTTCACAGATGATGTATTTCTGTTGCCGCTATAACAACAAATACTAAAAACAGAATAAAATAAAGATTTAAGTGGGGCTCCCATACAACAAACGTGATTTTTGACCGAAGTTAAGCAACGTCGGGCGGGGTCAGTACTTGGATGGGTAACCGTTTTTTTTGCTTGTTTTGCTCTATTTTTTGTTGATGGTGCGGAACCCTCCGTGCGCGAGTCCGACTCGCACTTGGCCGGTTTTTTACAGATTGAATTCAATACTACTTCTATTCATATTTTTTTACTCTTACCTAAACGGGTTTTTTGCTCAGTCCCTTCGGTTGGAGCCGAGCGTAAGTATTTAGCTTAGCAAAACAGCAAGAGAAAAAACTTGTACACAAAAACCACTTCACTTTAGAGTTTAGACCCTTCTGTCTCGTCTAGAGGTAGAAAGCTTTGATTACGGGATAGTATTGAGTGAATGAATGACGATTATGAGCGGGAGGAAATGCGCCGCCGGAAGTGGCCATATTGTGAATGAACGTGACGTCGGCGGCGAGACGGTGACGTCATCATGGACATGTGATACTGATGCACTTGACGACTAGTTTTTTTATAATTTAAGCACATTCTTAGTTATGGTTTTATTAAATTAAAGCTTACAGTTGTGGTGTGAAATATTTCGCTAAGCGGAGGTATCAAAAGTTTTACTGCTACAATTAAGATATGTAGGCATGTGTGATAATAATATAGGTAGAGGTAGGTATTTACATTATACTCGTATGTATTGAAGTTTACAACTGACGTGAACCTTAATAAAATAATTTTGACTTGTAAAATATATTTAACGGATTACGGAAACTACCACTTTAACACTTATTAACTCTACATTTTATAATTGCAGCGCAAAATGGGCATAGATTTGCAGTATCTTCTAAAATAATAAATGATTGCATATGCTATTTGTTCTTTTCGTTCTAGAATTTAAAACTTTCCACACACCTCTAGTTATTTTGGCTACACCAATAAAACAATAAGGACAAGACATTATAATTTTAACAGCAGGCACCCGTGTTAAATCGTCCAGTTATTAAGCCATTAGTTCTTAATTGAGGTGACCTAAGTTCAATCCTGAATCGAGGAATGCGGCACCCCGCTATTTTAAACGCAGATGGCAGCAGATGGTCGCGGTCACCTTAGAGTTAGACAGGTGATTCTAACGTTTTCGGATGCCGGTATAACTAGTAACTATATTTATTGTACTAATTAAATCATCCTGCCCCTATATCTTGTATCATAGATAAGGGTAAGCTCCGTGTAGTGTACTTACAACTCGAGGGATAATAAAGACGGCTACGCATGTTTAGTTTTAGCAGTTAATAAAGAAAGCATTATGTGAGGTGTATTGTATTGTACTGAGGGGCTACCGCGAAAACCGAAATTCGCAGATTGCGGGCATTTTTTCTCTGTCACTTTAATTACGCCTTCATTGGAGTAAAAGAGAATTTGCCAAATACGGTTTTCGTGGTAGCCCCTCTGAGCGGTTTGTGGATTGTTTCAAAGACAATTTTGAAGCCCTTTAAAAGTAGTTATACTATCATACTCTACCATTCAATATGAAGTTACACTTAGTTTAAAATGTACAGCGGGTAGCAAAAGTACATACCCACTTTATGAATAGAATTAATTCATAAAGCTGTGTGTATAGCGATCTGCAATATTGTAAGGACACGTTACATTATAAATAAATTCATTCATAAAGTGGCAATGTAATTTGCGGCTGGGTGTATTATACGTGACACGTTTTTCAGTAATAGAGACACGAAGCGTTGAACAGCGTGTTGTTCGAAGTTAACGATGTCATTGATCTTCACTTGTATCCATATAGGGCACAAGTCTCGTTTACGGGTATAAAAAATATTTAATTTACTCTATTCTCATTGCGATCACGCAAGATTTGTGGGTAGTCACAAAAGGAAGGAAGCGATTACTGAAAGGTGATCGACCGCACCGTTACTCTCGCCATATCGGGCGCCGTGTCATCGGTGGACACGCGTCAACTGCGATTTAATCTGAACAGCTTGTATGAATATTCATAGAACACAGCGCGTGGTGCGCATTGCAAGTTCGCGTCCAGTTCCATTGATTAAGTGGCCGGCTTGTGGCTATTAAGATTAGGGTTAAGCGGTAGATTATACTGGCTATGCAATAAATACTTGATGAACTGCAGTTAGTCTTTAGTAGAATTTAGAGCGAATTAAAGTAACTATCTAATATATATTTCAAAAGTATGGAAGGATATTTGTTTCGCCAAGAGACAAATCACTCAAATCTCTACTCTACCATATGTATTATCATGCCGCGATCAGAAAGGGATTAGAAATAACAGATTTCCATACACTTACGTCAAAATCAATATGGATTGACAGCTATCTCAATCCCTTTCTAATCGCGATTCAGTAATAGTACTATCAAAAACGATCGCTCCATGATTTTATATTCCAATTATAACACATTTTAATTGACAAATTTCCAAGTCAAATAAGAAAATACCAAGAAAAAAACATCAATAGAATTAAGTTTAATAATTTTTCTTTTGTTTGTCGTATAGGACTCTACCCCCATATAATATTACAAAATTACCTACCTATAAGTTTATAGATATTACATTGTATTGTATAATAAAACTTAAACTTCCTGCTATCGTCCAGGTAGACAGTTTACATGGCTGTCACGTAATCTATGTATGCAAATGTCATGTGACGCCAGTGCGAAGCTTTTGATTCCCGTCACGCGGCGGAAGCTTGCGCGCGCGCCGGATCCAACATGGCGGGCGAAAGTGCTTCCGGTAGAGCTTTCCAAGCTGGAAACTTCTAGTCCTTGTATGGGTAAGATTAGCTTGTTTTACACGTACCGAAGTACAGCTGTGACTACTTACATACCGATTCAATTATCAATATTTACCTAAGTGTAAAAGATAATAATTAAATAATACAACTTTTCTTTACGATTGGGTTCAATGAACACGTTATGACACGTATTACTTTCAATGTTATTACACGTATTTTTTTTTAAATTTAATTATTAAATCTTTATTGAACAACAACATAAGTATAAGTAACAATAAAATAACCTAAATAAAATTAAAACTACCTACAAAACTAAAACTTTTACTTAAAAAAGGAAAACTAAAAATCTACATCTAAAGAGGGCCCCTGGGGCCTAGTACCAAAGATACTGGCAGCATTTCCTCGCTGAATTGTAACGCTTACTCGTTGAGCGAGGAAGCTGCCAGCTCTTTTGTCCCCAGTGACCTCAACCAGCCGTTTGGCCAAATATGTAAATAAATTTTGAGCTAGATTAGATAGATAAGTATATATTACTAGATTTTGATACATAAAAAAAGTTTTAAGATCGGAACGACATTTCCGTCCTTACAGAATTTCAGAAACAGCAGGTTTCCGAACAAAAGACAAGGCAGGTGTATTTCAATGCAAAATTTTATACCTTTTACCGATTTTTTTATTACATGATGTAATGAATATATAATTAAACCGCGAATAATTATTACGCCTTAATAAAACATGAGTTATTTTATTTAGTAATTTAACCTTCATTATTATTTGCGAACACTTACCTATACCTATTTGTTCGAACCTTGCCTCCTGATGTAACCGCAAAACCGTTAATGAGTTAAATGACGGTGTTATAGTAAATATTACAACCTGAATCAATGTTTATATTTATATTTTTTATTAATGACCTACCTAAAAAAAGTTAGATTATTAATTTAAACTCGAATAATTATAGGAACCTAATTGTTAAGAAAATGTGAGTTAATATTTGGTATAACTTACACCAAAGGGATCACCCACTTAAATAAATGAATGTTGCTTGTTTATTTTGAAAACAAAAATTAAGAAATGGATAAAGGTTAATAAATCGAGTTAAAATGTTTTAATGTTTGTATGAACGTTAAAAATATTACTAAATTTATACTCATGTACCTAAGTTATTTATAATAAAAATACTCGGGATTTTCCTTGTGTGTGATGTAGGTACATGTACCTACTTCTCTAATAATAGCAGAGGTTCAATCTTATACAACGTGCTCTGATACCTACACATATATCATTGACACATACAATATCATTGAAATAATTAAAACTGAAAACTTTTCAGTGTTTATTGGCGGCGGTATGTTGATTTGTGATTCATGTTACTTAATCGAAATAAAATATTTTGAATTGAACTGAAAATTAAATAATCGCCCTTAAAAGTTCCTTACAATAAAAGGAAATAATCGCCCTTAATTATTTGATAAACACCGAGTCAAACAGCTTTGTGTTTACCCACAGTCAAAGATTCTAACCTGTGGTTATGGCATATGTGGCGTCTGGACACATGGCGTCCAGCGCAGGGTCGAACGCCAGCCTGTTCTGCTGGGGCTGCTCGTACACCTTCTGGCTAGGGTCGTACCCCAGCCGCGCCACACTAGCTAACGCCTGTTCATAGTTCAACCTCGAGTTCTGATCCTGACCCTCATACCCCTTTAACTTTACACTGTAGTCCGTGAAATTGAGTTTAGTGAGGGCCGACATCGGCAGGTCGAGCGCGCACGGCGGCACGGCGGCTTCGCGCGGAGAATCCACTAGGAGCATGGTTGACCCGGCCGGCACCGCACCGGTACCAACACTTAAATACACCTCATTACCACGCACTTCTGTTTAAACTAATTTATATGCACTGTAATTTATAATTAATATAGAAAAAAAAACAGAGTTTGTAGTAAAAATAAACTTTCAAAATTAAAAGTCCGCGCTCAAAACGTCAATCGGAAAGCTTCGGACTTGACGCAGTTTGTAGCACCGCTCCGCTTCGCGCCTGATCGCCGACTGCGAGCTTTCGGGCGGAATGAGAGGGCGGCCGTGGAAATTGTGGGCCGAGTGTGAACGACGAGCGCCGAGCGCGCACGACTAGCGACGGAGACACACGAACGCGCCCGACCTGTCGCGCCACCTGCTACACGACCAACTGTTGCGCAACCGTCGATTTTTTTGCTAACCCCCGGAGAAACATGAAAATTAGCGCAAGCACCTAAATTAGTTTATAGTCTAACGACATATGAAGGGAGTCCCCTCTGTCAAACCAAATTGTATTCTAATTCTTTCTTGATCTGTTGTGCGTCTTAATTATTGTAGAGTTCGTTCGTAGAGTTAGATTAGCTGTCTTAATATAGCTGTCTGATAATCTTTCGGCATATCAGGTAATAATCAACTCACATATCGACAATTTCATATACTAACTGTAATTTACAAAAAAAAAAAAACATTTGGAAGAACAGAAAATGCGTAGGTTAATACGTATTCATTGACTAATAAAGTAAGATAATAAGTTGTATTTATTTAACTGATGACTATATGGGACATAAATACAGGTAGGTATACCGCTAGGTTAATAGGTTGATTTAATTTACACTTAGGCAATCAAGAAGCAATTAAAACGGCGTGACTTGTGATTGTGACCAATCTTAGTTGGAGCAAGTGCAAAATCTTCAATTTGACTTTGTGTAGAGTAATAAATTAATGACATTGACAAATTAATAACTGTAAACTGTAACATTTTACAACTGAATATTGTCTTAAAGCAAACATACGCAACGAGGATTTAAGAGCCAACAGGAGCTAAGATTTAAATATTTTAGGTAAATATACCCGTCTCCCTAACGGAAGCGGCTCCTAAAACTAGTGCGATAAGGACAAGGCGAAAAATCCTGCGTAAAAATATCAAAAATCGAGGTTTCGTACTCGACTGTTTCCTCCTCCAAAACTTAACCAATCGTAACCAAATTTGGAAATCTAAATGATTATGACATTATCTGTGTCGGACCGTTTTGCTTTTTTGGCTAATTGATGTCAGTTTTGAATAGCAAGCCTCTCATTGCGGCATAGTCAATTAGGCCATTTTGGCCATTTTTGAAGGGCTCTAGCGCCTTAAAAAACAAAAATATCAAAAAAAGCAAAACGGTCCGACATAGATATTGACAATATTAATCTGTGTTGAAAAAATCATTGCTCTAGCTTTAAAACCCACGGAGGAAACAGTCGAGTACGTTTGTATGGAGAAATGACCACTCCTGTTGGCTTTTAATATTGATAATATGTAAATCCACAACTAGGCATAATACGGCCAAGCTTAGTATAAAACAATGTCTTGCTCAAATTACGCGTACTGCACCGACGAACAAGTTACCTATGACTTTATATTAAAAATACTCTAAAAATGCCCAAAATGGAATTTGCACATAGCTATCCGATAATTTTATTTAAATGGTTTAATATCTCCAGATCCAGCCAGATGGTTTCGATCTAGACAATGCCCGTAGAGTCAATGCATACCTAGGTACTCACAGCGAACATCTGCCGAATTGTTTTTTACGCGGTCCGTTAACAGTTCTTGATTTTATTGATACTTTTGATTGGCATCGGGGCCATCAACTTTGCATAAGTACCTAATTGTCTCGCAGCTGTCTTTAGTCTTCCAAAATCGAAAGAATATATTTTTTTCTATTTTCGTCCTCGCTATAATGCTAATTCACGGCGATGTGACGCCGTAGATCGTAATTACATATAAAATAATGACTCGAATGACGCATGCGCGACCTTGACGTTGATTCCTATTGTTTGATAGCGGCCGTGCCCGAGACTTGGAAACCACTTGAATTTTAAATTCAGAATAACTCCATTTGCATTGTTCGCAACGGCCTTTAATCGGACAAAGTCAGAACTCAAAAGTGGAACTTAGTGGCGGTGAAACTAGCTGTAAGTCCACTTCTGATCTGTAAATACTGTATGAGTAGGGGCCCGGATGTTGACAAAGATCGAAGCAGATGTCCGAGTATCAGTTTCGGATATTGTCGCAGTTCAAGGAGATTTTAATACGATTCGGTGGGAGGGCACGAGCTAGAAGGCGGCGCTGTACCAAAATCAGGTCAAGTTACAAGGGGTGGGTTTGAAGGGTCACAAAAGGTACCAAGAAGGGGCGAGATACAGGATAATAGGCACCTGAGCACGTGTGCCGCCGGATATAGAGGGGCCATTGTCTACGGAGGAAACGATTTCGATGCTTCGAAAATTCGGCGATGATATTTTTTGTCATACTGGGATTTCTATGGTAACCAAAGTCTTTTAATGAGCTACGGGTTGCTTAATGAGTGTGAGGGATAAGATTAAGGTCATTAGCAGTTCTTATATTAGTATTATTTATTAGTAAGGTGGTTATTAATACTATCAAGCTTAACACTACAAATATTCGCTTCGATAACCTGTATAAAGATAGTAAGTACCTACCTATATATAGTCTCTGGGATCTGATTAATAATAGGGGAAACTGGGGAGGGTTGATCACCCCTTTTGTTTATAGCATACATTTTCTTAACTATTTGTAGTATTGAAAAACTTTATAGACCATACGACTCAGAATTTATCTCTTCATTAGTAGTTTGAATTAGAACAGATTTGTGCAATAAATTAGATCATTATTTAATGAAAACTCGTACTGTTGACTTTTACCATGTGTCCCCTATGTAAGGGAGACTTGTTTACCCCTCGTCGGGAGCCTTGATCCTAGGGGGATCAAGTGACCCTGCTTCTTGGGACACATGGTAAACATATTTTTACCATGTCTCCCCATACCCGATTCTCATTGATTATATAACTCGGATCGCTATTAGCAATGCATCTATAATTTGTAAAATACACAGCAAACATATATATATATTGCATCTTCCATGCTTTGAAGTTGTATTTCCGGTAATCAGATGTCTAAGCCGAAGGGATCAAGTCTTCCAGATTTGGGGACACTTGGTAAAAAGATTTTAAGTGGCAATGTCATATTTCGAGGGTAGTATCTACATTAATTTATTCACTTTATCTACAGAAAATTAATATATGAAGATATCAAACACATATTGATCCATAATCTTATACTTTTAAAAAACAATGTAATCGTATTATCCATAAAACAACATAAAATAGGGAATCAATTTTTGCACCAAAAAAAAGTAAAAAAAAATCAAAAGTCTAAGTTATTAACATAACATTTCTTGTAACAAGCTAATTTTTTTAAAGTTCTTATGAATACCTACAGCAATTTTAATTTTTTTACCCATCACGGTCGTTATTGTTTACTATAATAAATAAGTTTAGAAATTTACTGCTCACGTTTCGAGGACGGTGTTTGAGCTGCATAATCCTAAAATCCTTTCTATGGACCGTCGGTTCTATAGTACATAATGTCGGAAAGCCATTGAAATAGCATTTCATCCATAAAAACAAATATCGCCGGTTGAAAACCAAATATCGTTATAAGTGTTTTTTGTCGACCGAGTAACATCCCCTGTGTGTAAAACGTTTAACTTGATAAACAAGACCAAGTACAGGTAGTTCGTAAAATGTTGATGTCAACTTTAGTCAGTCTTTTCAAAGGCCACGGGGATAATTCCGTTTTCGGAGTCGGTTGTATAATTAAAAACTGAATTATACGCCATTAAATTCCGTTTTAATAAACTATAATGAGTCAAAAACCTTGAAAGTTTAAATCAGTGTTTCTCTGGTCGTACTTTCGCGGCATGATTTACTAAAGAAAAGAAAATATTTATGATAGCTCTATGAATCATTTTGTAAGTAAATTTATTACAATGTATACTTGATCGCTTTGGGGGTGACATGATCCCGGAATCATATCTCCCCTGAAGAAAAAGACAAAGTCTCCCCATACATAGTAAGATTATAAAACGTGCCGTACTCGAAACATGTGTTCGCGTATATCAATGTAATCCAAGTTAATCATCACTTCAATAAACAACAAATAAAATAAGCACACTCACTAACATCATGTCCATCTCATATTATAAAATAAATCCAGTTAAAGCTTACCGAAAATTTAATATAGTACGCAGAAAATCTTTCACCGTCCGCCATTTTTGAACCACTGACTTTTCCGATACAGTGCCATGACAGAACGTGAAGTTAGGAACGAATGAATGAGTGTTACCAGCGCAAAAAATTGTATCTCGTTTGGTTTGATTAAAAATGAAGTTTACCAAGTGTCCCCTAGGGATCGACCCTCCCCACCCTCACCTACTAAAATTAATTATACCGTACAGCAGTGGTGTTTCAAGAAAAAGAAAAGTTGTAATTTAATTCTCATGGTAAGATAATAATTTATCGTAGTCGTATCAAGAATAATGCTTATTGCAAATAAAACTTTACATTTTATTGTTTCGTTCAAGTTTTTCAGATTCTGAAAGCAAAATAGAGCAAAGTATTTATATCGGGCAAAATAATTTCCCAATCAAAGTAGCACTAGCTACGCTAAACATTTTGATGTCTTTGCCTTTGTGCACCTGAAATGCACTGGAATGAAATTACGACGAGCGCCCGCCGTTAAAAGGGAAATGGCGCGGGAAATGAGTTTTCGATATTTGAATAAATGTGCCGCGGAAATAAACACACGCGGGTTCGCGGGATATTGTCTATGCTCGAACAATCTCGGTTAGCGTGCTGGCAGGAAATAGAAACTGCAAATATCTAGCTCATTTTCTATTTAAAAAGCTGTTTATAAATAGGTAGGTATGTAAGTCGATTGAAAACTATTGAACGTTGCTGTAGGTAGCATTTAAATAATGTATTAAGATGTTTTACTAAAACACAGAGGCACGCAAATGGTCGGCACAAGAACAGAGGAAAATTACGTATGGCATGAGCATAATATCGATCGAAATGGCAAAGCCGCATTGAAATAAGCCGCGCGATCGATATTCACGGGGTAAACTGCATCATTCCAGCGTTTAAATTTAAAAATACAATTTACCAAGGAATTCCCTGCTTTGAATTACATTAAGTGTAAACAATAAAGCGCTAGCGAGCGTATCGGCGGCGG
Organism: Cydia amplana; assembly: GCF_948474715.1. NCBI lineage: Eukaryota > Metazoa > Arthropoda > Insecta > Lepidoptera > Tortricidae > Cydia > Cydia amplana. The sequence continues at coordinate 9,857,256 of NC_086085.1, forward strand.
CTACGACGGAAGTGCCAGATAAACAATCTTTTTTAGATAAAACATTGAAAAACAGAACATAAATCTGAACGACACGGGAGCACTTCATCCTGAAATGTCAAAGCTTTATAAATATCTAACGGCCGCATACGATTATTCCGCCCTTTACAATGTAAAAAAAGATTTTAAACATTCTCCGTAACCTTCGTGCTAATTAAAAAGCGGAGTACATCCGGTTATTCACGGTATAAAGGACTGATTGAATTCTAATTTTGAATTTAAAATTATTTTCGGAAAGGTTAACTTTAGTTTCCTGCTAAATAAGGATAATGGAACTTAGGCTCTCTGGTAACAATAAAAATGTTATTTTATTTGGGTTAATGAATAAATAAATACTTTAGGTCTTCAATAGCCTATAACAAGTGTATAGTATATACATAACAAAATCACGAATTAAAATAAAAGTTAAAATTGCTTTATACAAAAAACTGTACCTACCTACATGTGTTCTTCATTCATTACTCATGGGTCAAATTAGCTATTTTTACAAATAGTCAAAACAATTTTTGTAATGAATATTTTTTTTAATGAGTATAATAGTCTAAATCAAATGTCCATACACATTTTCTACCTTATTAATCTTATTATCATGGAATAAGGTGCAACGAAAACATATCTTTGAGTTACTCTACAGTTTAGGCCAAAATAATAGTAGACATTTATTGTAATATAGCTGCAGCGACACAGCTCCCAAGTGGGCGGCGTTTTAAATTGGAGCGCGTAGTGACGTCACTTCCGTTGCCAATAATTCCCCATCTCGGCCTCCGTCATCCAGGAGATGCCGCCGCATTTATCACACTTTTATACTTAGCCTTTCTGTCAATGAAACGGTGTTGTAACGCGCTATTTGTCAGTAAGGGTTAAATATTTGGTATCAGCGTAATTCGTCCCATTCGTTTTTCGTTCATTTCTTATGTCCGTCTCATTCTGTGTTCGTCACTCATTCTTTATTCGTCTCGATCGCTATATGTCCCTATCGTCTTAAGTACAATTATGTAACCTCTTTCTTAACAAGTCGTTTTCGTTTTTCGTCACGGTCTTCCTAGGACTATGTCTTTGTTTGTGTCTCTCTTTTTTGGTATCATTCGCACTTTATCTTTAGTCACTTTCGTTATTCGTCTCACTCTTTTTTTGTCTTTAATGGTAACTCGTTCCGTTCTTTTTTGGGCACGTTCGCTAATCGTCCCGTACTAGTAGGTCTTAATATTAAGTACGCAGATTGTATAAATAGAGTCATACCTCCTTAGCATTTCCAAGCAAATGAACTGTCAGAATTCAAAGTGTTATTTTAAATGTCAGACTACTACCAAATTACATGAAATTATGACGATCACTCGGTCAATAAGATATAATTAAAAAAAAAATAAGATTGACGGAAAAAGATAGTTACAAATAGTGACCGAGACGCAAAACGAATGTAACGAACTTAGAATTACAGTAGAGTCCAGTTATAACGACGCCCAAGGGACCGCTGATATTACGTCGTACTAACCGGACGTCGTACAAAACGAACTGCCAATTTTAATATATTTTTTTAACCAAAATAATTACGTCATTTTGTATTTATTAATACTTATGCGACAATCAAAGAAAAAAAAACATTTCCTTTAAAATATTTATTTACGTTAGTATGTATTACAACACTTTGTCTTAAATGGAAGTCACTCCGTGTGTTTAGAAGAAGCCACTTTTCAAGGTACGCGTAGTCAACCCACTCGTCATCCGCAAATTACTCGAATCCCGTAAAATAAAAAGTCATAATTCTTGGGGATCTAATCCAGCTGACGTTGTTTTATCACACAGTTCCTATGTCCATATCCTGTGTCCATAGATCAGCTCGAAGGTACCTACCAAAATATTGCATTGTACCTAACTTATGTACATACTTATGTATGTGAAGTTTAAGCTCAATTGAAAAATGGGAATTGGGTTTTATTTAGTTTGCAAGATTACGAAAAGTCACATGACTATTTCATCTTGCTGCGTATAGGCAAAAGGGGGAGGGGAGTTAGGTGCAACTATTTATTTGTAAAAACTACGTCGCTCGTCGTTGTAACCGGACTTGACGGACGGATTTTGAGTCAATTTCCGTCGTTAAAAGCGATCGGTCGTTATAAGCGGAGTCGTAATAAACGGTTGTACTTTCATAGTAGCTCGTACTAAAACCAAACAAGTGCCTGTACTTACGTCGCTATAAGCGGTTGGTTGTTATATGCGAAGTCGTACTAATCGGACTCTACTGTAGACTGAAAATGAATGAGACTAATCACGAATGTGACTAATGCATGTGACTAACGAATGCATCAAAAAAATGAGACGAATAAGTGAATGAGACAAAAATCGAAAGGGAATAAGAAAGAATGAGTCCTAGGAAGACCGTGACGAAAAATGAAAAAGACTTGTTAAGAAAGAGACAGGTTACATAATTGTATTTAAGACGATAGGGACATATAGCGATCGAGACGAATAAAGAATGAGTGACGAACACAGAATGAGACGGACATAAGAAATGAACGAAAAACGAATGGGACGAATTACGCTGATACCAAATATTCATTAGAAAAAAAAACAGACGAGTTAGTTTGCTATTTTTTATGTGAACTGTCCTGCCTTACCTAGCAAAATATACTCATAGACGGCGCACTTATATGGGACTTTCCACGTCTTTCCATTGAAAACGGAACCGCCGCAGACATTTTGTGTGATATTTAGAATAAAAAAATGTTATTGTCTATCAGTTCGACAACTGAATTCCTAAACCAAAAGAATAACAAACATTTTAAATAATATTACTAAAAAGATTAAGTATTTTTTTATTAAAAGTATGTTTGGCTGTTCATTCAATGTTTGTTTTCCTTTGCGTGAAACAAGCCTATCTGGTCACCGAGATGAATGAAGTCCTGAACCCGTGTCACTGTGACAGCGTGACAGTGTTGTGACAAGCTATCGCGGCTATCGTCAGGGCCGCGCCTACGCCATCCTGCGTGATAAAGCGGATAAGTTGGCATTTTGTATTTTTATTATAAGTATTAATTATAAAAATACAAGGATAAACAAACAACGAATGGGTCATTTCAATAGGTATTACATTTTTTTTTATTATTCCTATAAACAATACATTTTAATATAAACTAGAAATAAAATAAAAAACACAAACTACCTATAAAATATTACTTACTACCAACCATTGAATAAATAATAATATTATTCATATTATATGTATTTTTGCACAAACCTGAAGTTCTAATCAAATAAATAAAAAATACTGAAGTGTTAGTAAACAGGCAAGATGCTGATTGATCTTCTAATTCTAATATGTCTGCAGAACCCAACTAATTACCGACAAGAAACCACTCAAATGGAAAGTCACGTATTTACGTGGCAATCAAACGTGGCCAAGAAAATTGAAGGTGTTGTAAAAGCGGCACTTGTCTTCATTAATGTTGATTCTGTCTCTAGGTTAATAATAAGTCTGTTTAGATTTAAATCTTACCACTGAACCATCATCTTCTCGTCCATAATCTAGCGACATATTTTTTCTCTATTTAGCGTAAGACTAACTTAATGTGTTTATCCTCCTTTGCACACATATTTCAATCGCTCGTATTACATTATTTTATGCAGTATTCGCTAGCCTCGCTTTAAACATAAAAATATACTATTTCCGAACGACACCAAGCGAACGCCTTCTTCGAGAAAGTAAAGGTGATCCGAATGGAAGATGGATGGATGGGTGGAAGATGGTTAGTGTGTTAGATAACTATGTATGTACGTGCATAAAGTAAGTAATATATAGGACAAACTCAATTTATATAACCCATATACCTACAACATGCCTACCACGAATAAAATTGCAGCATATCGCGTTTCTATTAGGTACCAAGAAAAAGCCTACCTATTTTTCGGTGTTTGCGTGTTTCTCGCGCTGATTTCGCCGATAAAGGCGATCGGCGTTCACGGCACAATTAAAACGCGCCTAATAGCTGGTAATGAACACTCAGCAAATATTTGTTCTTGCGAGGATTCCTACCAAGCGCCGCAAATACGGCGATTAATTGAATTCGGCTTCAAAGGCGCCGCGAGCGCCGACAAAGCTCCGTAATCCGACACTTAATATTGCGTCTCTTTGCTTCTATTGAACCCCTATTCGCGATTTACACTCCTTTCCCATAGATTAGTCTTAGCACCTGCAATTATTGGAAGATTCTTATTTCTATGTGAACTCTAAAAAGCGGCCAAGTGCGAGTCGGACTCGCCCATGAAGGGTTCCGTATTTAGGCGATTTATGACGTATTAAAAAAAAACTACTTGCTAGATCTCGTTCAAACCAATTTTCGGTGGAAGTTTACATGGTAATGTACATCATATATTTTTTTTAGTTTTATCATTCTCTTATTTTAGAAGTTAGGGGGGGGGGGGGGGGACACATTTTACCACTTTGGAAGTGTCTCTCGCGCAAACTATTCAGTTTAGAAAAAAATGATATTAGAAACCTCAATATCATTTTTGAAGACCTATCCATAGATACCCCACACGTATGGGTTTGATGAAAAAAAATTTTGAGTTTCAGTTCGAAGTATGGGGAACCCCAAAAATTTATTGTTTTTTTTCTATTTTTGTGTGAAAATCTTAATGCGGTTCACAGAATACATCTACTTACCAAGTTTCAACAGTATACTTCTTATAGTTTCGGAGAAAAGTGGCTGTGACATACGGACGGACAGACAGACGGACAGACAGACATGACGAATCTATAAGGGTTCCGTTTTTTGCCATTTGGCTACGGAACCCTAAAAAGCTTTTTTGCAGAAGTTAATTTTTGGGATTACTTGTTACGTTCATAAAAGTCTCCAGTTTCACCTTACGAACTCTTTGCGCAATAAATACATGTTTTTACGAAAGTTTTTTTAATTTTTTTTGTCAGTTCCAATGTAAATATAGGTACCTAATGTAACATAACGTATAAAATGTCACAATATCAACAGAAAACTAACATTGTAATTCGGTACGTGGGAGCGGAATATTAGATAATATAAGTATGTAACTATAAAAGGCATTTAATTTATAACTAAAATGTAGGTACTTGTTGATAAACCTTATCAACGTTCCACGAACCACACGAGTAGCGCCCAACAACAACATTGTAGGTACTTACAAGAACTTCGTACAAGGAAAACTTAACTATGGGTTTCCCATTCAAAAACATAGGGATTCTATTTTTGCTCTAAGCAAACATGTAAGTATTTTTTTTACAGAAACATTGTTAAAATCTTGATAAATTTTGACGTAATGTAAATAACAATTTATGGGTTAATTTTTATCAATCGTTTTTAAATAATTCAGCAATAAAATGCAGGCGATAAGGATCAGTTTTGAGTAGGTATACGAGAAGAGTTGACCCAAAATGATTCAATGCATTGACAGGCGAAATAAGATTTATAGGATCAATCAGGGCCACCTGAAATAGGTAAATGTGGAAGAAAGGGCGCTGAATAGGACCCGAGGGCCCTTATTAAGGGCTTATTGAAGGACAAGGGGCCGCGAGCACCCTCCAAATACACAATATGGTAAAGAATCACCCTTGCGCTTTTGGTAGCCAACCCTTCAAAGCTAATTCCAAATTCTTACCTGTGACGTTCGAGGACTTCTTGTGTACCCACTTTTTATTGTCATCGAACAATATTCATGGATTAATCAGTTGTACCTTTTTAAATCTGACAAAATATTATTCACGTGTATTTGGCTATGAATATCACTGGGATTTTTATAAAGCTCGTATCTGACTTATTGTGAAGTTAGAAAAACACTTTATGCCATGGCAATTAACGCTCATGTGTTAAAGAACGCAGAATACGAGGTAACACAATAAGTGTGTACCTATAAATGATAAAGGTCTTAAGTTTGTATAAGCTCATACATTTTTACTGTATTTTGGTTTCAAGGATCATTCTGTAGACGCAGTTTAATCGTGTTTTTATCCCGCACGTGCTGCTGTCGTGTTTTTTATTTCTCATTGTCTTTGCTCAGCCAGCGTTTGAGGATTGACTTTTGTAAATTCTTCTTACGAAGTCGGTAGAAGTTCAAAAATAAACCTTGGTTCTTTAAACTTAAAGCTGTGTTTCTAACTTCTTAAGTAGAAACATATAAGTCCTTCTCAGGTATCCTAGGTTTTTAAGCTACGACGCGTAAATTGATCCATTCGATTATGTTGTAAGGAGCTTAACCTATTTCAGTACGTTTTTACCGCAGGTACAGTCGCCATCAGATATATCGGAGCGGCCAAGGCGTTCACAATATCTGAACAAGCACTCTAACTGCCTTGACAATAGAGGCGTGCTCAGATATTTGTGAGCACCTTGGCCGCTCCGATATATCGGATATAGAAATCCGCTAGATATAGAAATCCACAACTTGATTAGATTATCCATCCCTCTCAGACCTTTGTTCCAAAATTCCTAGTTCGAAATTTGAAAAGGTCGCGCACGTGCGCAGGAGCAAGTATCGTGTTTCGCCGGAAGCTCGCCAGTTGAAGCACAATGGCCACCGGATGTGGCTGCTCGAAACGACACGTATCTTTTTATTGATATCTTAGAAAGCTCAATACTTTTCTTGTCAACACTTCAAATCTGACAGTTATGAAGTGAGTTAATGGTATAAGTTACCCTAGATACGTCTGTTAGATTGATTATACAGAATGATCTTGAAATAATTGCAGCCCAGCTGAAGGCAGGTGCTTTTACATACAGCACTTTTACGATTGCTTACTACAAGCATGGAGAAAAATATACATAGAGTGCTCACTCCATACATCAGTTTTAGTACCAAAAAGAATATTAGCATCTAGCATCGAGTAGCGGAACTATCAGTACTGCTACTTGACAATAGATGTAGCCACCGACCGGAAAGTCTTATGCTGTTGAGATAAGACTTTCCGGTCGGTGCTACATCTAATGTCAAGTAGCAGTACTGATAGTTCCGCTACTCGATGCTAGATGTAGACACTGAAATTAATAGTCTGAACTAATGTATGGAGTGAGCACTCTATGTATTTTTTTCTCTATGCTACAAGATACGAAATAAACAGTGTACCTACAAAATACGAAATAGTCAAATGAGAAATATCTGTGTGATCGAGGATGAATTTTTATAAGAAATAGTTACAACCAGTTTCCGTGTTTTCTTAGTATCAATATCCATATCCAGGCAGGGAAATCGGGACTATTACGTTTGTATGGAAAAGCGGTCGCCCACTATCGTCTCGTCTTAACGCGGCCCGCTATACGTAATAGACAGAGGAACCAGCGGGCTCAGCACGGTTCCATTTTTATCGACTATCACTATGCCCGTCACTTTCGCACTTACATACTTGTTAGAACGTGACAGGCATGGTGATAAACGATAAAAATGCGACCGTGCTACCAAGGCTGTAGCCATTACCCGTCCAAATCACTTCATGGATATAAATGATAACGATCCTTGGCTGGTCGCCACTTCAATTACCGTTCGTTATTGCTCTCGCATTTAACTCTAATTCGTTACGTTGAATCATTAGATATACCGACTATGTTATTTAATATTTAAGTAAGAAATCTTGAAAATTGAGAGATCTTTATGGAAAAGTTGAACGCAACCACAAGGTTATTTTATGTATAAGATACGAGTAGGAACTTGCTTCTTATTTAAACTATAAAAAATATTTGTAGTTAAAATTACTTTCAAAATAAGGACGAGTATATTAGTAGCAATTGTTAATATAATAATATCATTAATAAACGTTAACATAAAAAATACGCAATTAAAGCGCTTTAACATTGCTCTTTTATTATAAGTGGTGTTCAGAACGCATCCTATGTGACGTCATGGACGGCCGATTGCGTCCGAAATTCGAAGATCGGCAACGATCGGATGCGTATATAACGTTCGCCCACAGCAGCCAACGGCAATCTTCCAAAATACGTTGAAACGACAAACTGTACTTGTAGTTGCAATGTATTAAATTAATTTAATTTTACAAATAAATCTCTGTACACAACTTACACAAGTTAAAATAACAAATCTTCATTGAACATCCACTTGGGCATCCCTGCACCACTAGAAAGGAGCCTAGGCCTCAACATTTGGTCCTTCGAGCCGGATCCGCTTAATTTGACGATAATATCTATCGATATCGATATTCGATTAACCGTTGCCTACGAGCGTAGCGTTCTACGGCGTAGCAAGCGTAAGGCGGCGCGCAGACTGCGCATTGCGCAATTGTTCCGAGCGCACGTCCGGTGATTTGCTGCGCAACGCAAGGATGCGCCCGCGATCGACTTGCGACAGCGCGGATGCTTCGGAATTGCACACATCAACCATATACCTCACCTTATTAATACGAGTGCAGTTGCAAAATATTGAATATACGATTTTGTGCGTTAACCTTCACGTTGTCGGCCCGGTTGCATTAGTTTGCCACGCTCGGGTTGTCGCGAGGTCGGCAAATTTGCCCGTAAACGAATGGGTTGCGTCTCAACTTGAATTCAGCTTTATGGTGTCTTTCAGCGGTTAGTCGCACTGTAATTATGGCTAAATAAGCGTATACACTGTATACCGCGAATTCATGGGGAATATAATGCATGTTATTTGTGGTAAAGTAACAGAGTCAAAGACTTCCCAATATTTGTCTGAATGTTTGTGAATGGTGTAGGCACTGTCTGTTACTTAAAACTCACTTTCTACCATTTTAAATAATCCAGGAACACATAACGAAGATTGGGTATCAAATAATTATTGATTTGATACTTCAGGATCACTTATCAATTATTTTAGTTATTTCAAATCGGAAAAAACTAAGCATAGTTAGTTTTAGTTTTACTCGTAATAGATATAAGAAAACTCACCACGCCATACAATAACAGGGTCCAGCTCCGTGGATTCCCTGGCGCGAGAACTCGGGTGCAAAAACATAGTTTAACCAGAATCCCAGGCAGACATGTTGTCGCACGCACTGACGGTCACTTCGCACTCAGTTCATTTAACGACAGAAAAGTTCCAAATGAAGACAGCCGCGATAAATTTCCCTATTGAAAAAGGAATAAATTTAATAAAATGAATATATTTAAATACCTAATATATCATGAACTTACTTATAAATAATATATACAGATAAAACAATGAAACTATAAAAAGGAATCACAATAGATAGTAATAAGAGCTGAATAGAAAATAAATGAATGATAGACACTGAACTTTCAATTAAAGGTACAGAAACACTGGCAGGTAATAAAACAATAGGTGTGATGAGCACAAAAGGTTTGTGGTGGAATACTGGCGCGGGCGCAGAGTGGCGCGGCGCGGCGGTGGAAGGGGCGCGTTGATCAATCTGGTCTGGCGCGAGGTTGGGAGTTCCAAGTGTGAACCTAGCCTTATTGCGGCAAATTTGACTTTATTTAGTAATCAGAGCGGTGTTAAGTTTCGTACTTCTTCAATTTACAAAATATTTAATGTACATAAATAGGGATTGAAATTATTTCAGTTTATGGAGTTAGCCACTACATAATCCAATATGTACATATTTTATTTTATTTTTATTTCATTTTATTTTATATCAAGGTTCACCAACAGTTATTACATTGAGGCTTACATCAATACAAACTTAAATAACATGCTGAATGTATAACTAATTACTGGTAAACACCACATGCAAAAATTAAAACAGCAATGTCAACAACAAAGCCGACACATTTGGACACCTTATTTACTATAGAATAAGGAGCAAAGCGCCACCACGATGTAGACTGGTTAAGTAGGTATATAACTAAATATGGAATTAAAACTAAATATAAATATATAAACATATGATAAATATCCAACTCTGTCATTACGACTATAATAGATTTTACGCTAATTTTACCTATACTCAGCTCATCAAATTATAATAGCCACAACTGGCATTAACTTGTAAAACTACCAAGTAAATTCCCTTATCTCATTATTCCGTGGTTCAACAACCACATCCGTTACGTATTTACAGATCTGGTCGGCTGAAGCGACGGCCGAAGAAGACAATTTTCGCGAAGACCTCGGGCTGAAAGAGAGCGGAAAAAGTGCGCCAAGGTCGTGTTGCGCCACGCGCGCCCGCGCGGAACCGCGGCGCATCGCATGTGTTGTACGAACTCTACTCACATATGTAAACGTTTAGCTGTTCTCTGTATGGAATAACTAAGAATAACACTATTAATCTAATCATAAGATCTATCAGCGATTGTCATCTTAGGGCCCCAGTTAGGGCAAAATAGTTTAAATTAATCCTCTAGAAATAGCAGGTAAAAGATGTTAGAGTAGCGGTAGTTGAGTATTAGGTGCACTTTGCAAGTTCACATACCTTGACAATTGGTAAGAAGTACCTTAATTGAGTTTCTAGTGGAGATTCGTTGCTACTCCCCTGAATTCTTAATCCTCAGAATGGTTGTAAAATATACGAAGGCATTCTATAGTTCCTGAAAAGCTAAAGGTGGCCTAGTAATCTCGTCTCAAATTATTATCAATAAGTAAGTACACTTATAAACCAAAACCGCCTAAGCAGTCGGGTATTCGATAAATTATATTATAATTACAAAATTTACGATCCATCGAAGCCGTAATAGGGTTAAAGGGTGACAAGTCAGACAGTCCGCGAGATATACGCCCGACACCAAGTGGACGTGTAAATTGGGTATACAAGTGTCGATGTCAGGTCGAGACCACCCGCGCTAACGACTTTCAACTTCTTCACTATTTTTCTCAATGCTAACAAGATAAACTGTCGTATAGAACCAGTAAAACTGTGATCTAGAGATCCGCGACAACTGTGCTTAATCGGAGATCAAAATTTGTACTGGACCACACGAGACGAAGACTCTTCAGCGGTGTTACGCTGTGAACAGCCCTTGTCTACTTGGTTAATTTATTATTTCAGTAGCTGAACTGCGCTTCTAGTCAAAACATCCCGGTACTATGATTTATAACGCAATAAACACAGTTTTATATCGAATGGAAATGAGCTTTTATCCATGAGACTGCGCACTACCCCCGATTGTAAAGTTTATTATTTTTATAACAGTGCATTGCAAAAGATGACACGCCGTTCGGCTGTTAAATTTATACGTCTGTAAAGATGCGTGTAATATTCTAAATTATTTTGTGAAAAAACAAAGATCTGAAAAGCGAACGTTCCAAAAGCGCTCCAACGTTTATTTTAATTTGTGAGTGCCTAGCACGCGTGTAGCTATGAATACAGGGTAACATAAGGTAACCACTTGTTCGAAACTTTAATTCGCTGTGAACTCGAACAGATGGGAGACGAGCATTGCCTTCACCTGACAATGTAACAACAAGTATTGCTACTTGCTAGTTGGTTACTAAATACAGTAAAAGCTGAAATTATGTGCATACACAGTAGGGCTCGTAACTCCGAGTAATTGCAGAGTTATCGCGAATGGTAGTTTAATGAGGTTGACTTTACCGCTGCGCGGATAAGTGGCCCATTCGCTTATCTTTATGAAATGATAACGACAACCCTATTCTCGTTTGATGGTGGATAATATGATAAGTTCACTTTAAAACTTGCGGGCGGTCATTCGATTTAATTTCCTTTATTAACGAACTCTAGTCTTTTATTAAGTTATATGTAATCACAACACAGAACATTCACTTTTATTTTACATTCTTAGATAAAAACAATGTTTTTTGGTTTTTGAATGTTTTTAAACATAAATCTTCATTTTAAGTGGTTTATACCAACTACATAATTAACAACCCATGTTACCCATGTACAATTTTCACAGATACACTCTTTAGCCTCTTACGGATATTATGTAATCATAAATATGGAAAGAAACATCATAAACTCTTTTTTTTATATGGTACGATACTCGTATGATGTCGTATCTAACACTATTTCGCTTCTAGTTGCGAGTTGTAACTTTAACATATCAATATTATCGACCGGCCAGGGCCAGCCGAGGAACTGAAACAGCTTGACACAAGGCTTACATCTAGTGTTGTTCGCTTCTCCTCGTCTGAATCCTACTGAAAATTGCTGAAATAACTCACCGGTATTGTTGTTGTTGTTGTTGTAGTGGTGCGCCGGCGGCGGGATGTAGTCCGGCAGCTCGGGCAGGCAGACGTTGCTCTCGTACATGTTCGGCGGCACGTTCGCCAGCAGGGAGCGCTCCTTCTCCACATCTGGACCAAAAACAATGCAAACATCAGAACTTAGTTAACAGCATTGAGTATCTCGAGTCTCGACTAGCACCAACAAATACCATGTTTTGTCTACTTCAGGATTAACGATGACATTTGGTTTGCTCTCCCAAGAGCATTGGAATTGAATTACCAGCCAGGCATTATATACAGTGGTATTAATAAAAGAAATTATAACTAGCTTAAATTTACAAATTATTTTTTCTGAAGGTGTGCGCGAATGAGAACCGCTGAATCCCCAATCGCTTCAGCGTAAACTCACGCCAAATTACTTATATCCCAGCTCCATTTCATTAGATTGCCAGTGTTTAAGTAAGCTTTATGGAGTTCCACACTTTTATGGTCAGTGTTTACATACCTTTCTGCAGGATCTCCAGGTGCTCCCACAGTATGTCGCCCATGAAGGCGGGCGCGCGGGCCACGAACTCCTCGCGGCCCATGGCGCAGATGTCCTTGCCCTGCGCGCGCGCAAACTGCTGCAACGCCACGCCTTCTAGCGAGAACTCACGCGCCGCCCAGCGCAGCCACGCTGCTACCGCTGCTTCGCTCCATTGTCTCGGATCTGGGGGTAAAGGTAGGATTATGTATCTGTTCAGAAAATTTAATAGGTAAATTTCGCGCTCATTTGGTCAATATTCTAAATCATAATCACAAATTTATGCCTTTCCTCTGTTCGATGCATAAAAATCGCATAATAACTATGTAGGTACCTACCTACGTTACTAAGTTATGCCGCTTCCACATGAAGTGTCATTAAAATTCAACTTGTGGCATCGCCGTTTTTGTGCCATTTGATGTAGGTATCAATGAAATTTTCAATTTTTGGTTCATGTAAGATTTGATACGTAAGGCCAATGAGGCTAATTCCGTCATAGGGACTATTCCGTCTACTAGCGTTTTTATCGAACAACGAACAAAATTGATAATTTCGCCGACAAAGCAGCGATTGCTTTTAGTTTCGGAAATCAAAAGCAGATGGTTTTGTTTCCTACGATTAAAAAGCATAGAAATATACGCTCGTGGACGGAATAGTCCCTATGACGGAATTAGCCACATTCACCTTACATCTATAACATCAACGACACAACGTAATGGTGATATGACTTATTAAATATTTATTTGCGCCATAACTATAAGCACCTATCTACATACCTACTACCTATTATAGCCAGTTAAATAGCAGGAATGGTTTTAAAATCTACAAGACGATGCGTAAACCGTTAGTGCGTAAAGCGACGATTGCCAAAGAACAGTCCTTTCCAAACCTCCATTTATCAAACTTCGACATGAAAAACATTACAATTATAACAGCGACAAACGCATACATCCTCGCATGGATGCAACAGTAATTAGCCGCAGTGCTGCGCGCGTTGCCCAACGGCGGAACTTGCATGCATCCGACCTTCACACCACCTACCACGAAGGATTTCTAATGCAAAAGGATGTACCATCGAAAACATACAATTGGTTAACCTTCTGGAGGTAAAATAATAATACATCCTACTGTTGGGCACTTCCACCTCTCACGAGCGAGAGGGCTTGGGCTATACTCTATAGTCTCCACCCTGACCCAATGCGGGTTAGGGATATCACATATTTATTTGCTACCTTTGAATTTATTTGCGGGCGTATGCACGTTTCCTCACGATGTTTTCCTTCATGTTCCGAAAACCTTATTGGTACGAGCCCGGATTTGAAACCGCGACCTCCGGATTGAAAGTCGGGCATCACATCAAATCGGTCACCATCGCTGAGATGAGGTATGCTAAGCTAATAATGAGGCGGACATTACGTATGCCATATCGGGTACATTATTATAACACACAATTATAGATTTAGACAGCATAGGCCCAAAGTAATGTGATTTTTATTTACGTAATTGATAAATATCAAGATTCAAATTAATTAACTTTCAATTTTCCAGATTTTCATGTTTTTACTACCGTTACATCTGTCCTAAACTGTAAGAGTCCTGGACGAAGAAAAGTGGCCTCTGTGAGTGTGTATAACGAAATCAGTACGATTTCGATTTGCACTGTATTGAGTAAAAATGTTTAAGATGCCGCAAATATTTATTCGTTTTGTCTTTTTCTGTCCAGCAGGTGTCTGATTGGGGACAATCAGCCTTTTAAATTGGGTGAAGACATCCAAACAAAAGCTCCTTCATGTTTACAAAGTATCCCAGGGCAATCAATTTAAACGCACATAGCTGAGATTCCTCAAACAGTAGCGGCTAATAAAAAGTCAATCAATACAAATCGGCCGCCCACAAATAAAGAAAACCAAGCTGAACAGATTAAAGCTTCAATTTTAGACTTTCAGCAGTTGTTATTAAGGCTGCTATTGGCATGGAATTTGTTATAGGTTTAGTACGCTTTAGTTTTATGAGTGCGAAATGGAGTTATGTGTTACAAATTGCACTCTACTCGGGGCCTGAGTTTTTCCCGGGCGCGCGGCGCGGAGAGCTAGCTAATATTCAATAATTAGTTTAATTACCGCTTTCAGTCTGGCTGCCTTCGGGACACTTTATGTTTATGCAGAGATGCCTAGTCGGTATCCACTTCATCTGGTATATACATAATATTATGGAGAAAGCGTAAATCTAATGATAGGTGGAAACATTTAACACCACAAATTAGGTACTAAGTATTAAATGGCCAGATTGCTCGCTATACAAAAGCTATTCTGAAGGTTAGTAATCTATCCTAATTTGTATAGGCTGTAAAGTTGCCATAAAGCAAATAATAATACGCCTTTTATAACATGCTAGTAATCTTCAGACTTTACTGTGATGAGTTTCTATGATTGCTTCCGTCTTAAACTCAAAAACATCACGTATAAAAGAAATGGATAGCGGTTAATAAAATTAAATATATCTGCTTCATAAAGATGTACTTTATGAAGTAGGTATCTATAATTTCATGCGAAGTAAACTGTTGCAATAAAGCCATATATCCTTTACTTAAGTATTTCAAGTAATAGTACCTACATCATATAGATGCCCTATATTTCGAAATCTATATATATAAATGCAAGTGTCCTGACTGACTGACTGACTGATTCATCAACGCAGAGCCGAAACTACAAAAGCTAGAAAGTTGAAATTTGCACACTAGGTTGCATTTATAAAGTGTACAAGAGATAAGAAGCGATTTTGAAAAATGCAACCCCTAAGGGGGTTAAAAAGGGGATGAAAGGTTGTATGGGGTTCAAGTTTTATTTTAAGCTAGGAATTTGAAACTTTGTAAAAATGTATTATATTAAAAAACAAGAAAACTAATTTCAGCGTTTTCCAAAATTCATCCCCCAAGGTGGTGAAAAAGGGGTTGAAAGTTTGTATGGAGATCAAATATTTTTGTGAGTATGGGACTTGAAACTTTGTATATGGGTATATTATTATAAGACAGGAAAAGTAATTTCAGCGTTTTTGAAAATTCATCCCCTAACAGGGTTAAAAAGGGGTTGAAAGTTTGAATCCATTACAAATGCTTTGAAACTTTTTAGAAAGGCATAATAGCCGATTTAAAAAAAAAGTAATTGCGACGTTTTAGGAAATTCAACCCCTAAGGGGGTAAAAACGGGGATGAAACTTTGTCTTGGGGTGTAAATTTTATTTTAAGCTAGGACCTTGAAACTTCGCAAAATGGTATTAAATTAAAAAGCAACAAAACTAATTTCAGCGTTTTTAAAAATTCATCCCCCGAGGTGGTGAAAAAGGAGATGAAAGTTTGTACGGAGATCAAATATTTTTGAGAGTGCGGGACTTGAATCTTTGTATAAAGCCATATTATTGGATCTCAAGAAAAGTAATTTCAGCGTTTTTAAAAATTCATCCCTTAAAAGGGTTAAAAAGGGGTTGAAAGATTGTATAGGGTTTAAATTTTATTTTAAGCTAATAATTTGTAACTTCGTAAAATGTTACTTCATTAAAAGAGAAGAAAACTATTGTCAGCGTTTTGTCAAAATTCAACATTTAAGGTGGTGAAAAAGGGGTTGAAAATTTGTATGGAGGTCAAAATTTTTTTTAAATGCGGGACTTGAATCTTTGTATAATGACATATTATTAGAATACGAGAAAACTTATTTCAGCGTTATAAAATTCATCCCCTATAAGGGTCCAAAAGGGGTTGAAAGTTTATTTATTTATTTAAACTTTATTGCACAAAATATATACAACAATGTACAAATGGCGGATTTAATGCCAAATGGCATTCTCTACCAGTCAACCATAGGGCCAAACAGAGATACCTTCAATTGGTGCAAGTTTGTATAGGGTTCAAATTTTATTTAAAGCTAGGAACTTGAAACTTCGTAAAACGGTATTTTATTTAAAAAAACAAGAAAACCTATTCAGCGTTTTTAAAAATTCATCCCCCGAGGAGGTTAAAAAGGGGTTGAAAGTTTGTATGGAGATCAATTATTTTTGAGAGTGCGGGACTTAAATATTTGTATAAAGCCATATTATTAGAACACAAGAAAACTAATTTCAGTGTTTTTAAAAATTCATCCCATAACAGGGTTAAAAAGGGGTTGAAAGTTTGTATAGGTTATAATTTTATTTAAAGCTAGGAACTTGAAGCTTCGTAAAAGGTATTTTATTAGGAGATAAGAAAACTAAATTCAGAGTCTTTGATAATTCATCCCCCAAGGTTGTGAAAAGGGGGTTGAAAATTTGTATGGAACCCAAATATTTATTTGAGTGCGGGACTTGAATCGTTGTATAAATGAATACAAGAAAAGTAATTTCAGCGTTTTTAAAAATTCATCCCCTAAAGGTTAAGAGTTGGTCTTAAACAGGGGTTAAGAGTTGGTACAGGGTTCAAATTTTATTTAAAGCTAGGAACTTAAAACTTCGTAAATAGGTAGTTAGGTAGTAGGTTTTATTAAACAGTGGACTTGAAAATCTTCTAGGGGTTGAGAGAGATTATATCGAGAACAATTTTATTCAGTTAGGGGCTTGAAACTTCGTAGCCAGGTTGTGAAAGACAAATCTCATGCGTTGTATAATAATTAACAAATGATTAACTGTCCCTACTGCTATCTTTTGCTGCATAATGTTCTAAGCTAATGTAGAATTTATAACCATCAATATACAAATCCACGCGTACGAAGTCGCGGGCAACAGCTACTAATAGCATACGAAAAATCGTGTGACGTGGTGACATGGAAACGTAGCCGAGTAACGGTTGAAGTTGAATATAGCCAGTAGTCGAGTCTAGCCTCCTGCAGGCTGTGAGGCACTTTTTAAATTGATTAACTAGTTGTAGGCTGCAAACTCATACTACATATAGCAACAGTCTGTCTTATGTGTACAGATACAAACATATAATAGTGCAATAGGATGCGTAGTTTTGTCGTTAAGGTATATCGAGCTAACTTCTAAAACGGGTCAATTTTGAATATAATAAAATATGTATCTACTAAATTAGAAGCATTTTGTGTTATAGCAACGGTAAGCAAGATATGCCTTGTTGAGCGTTGCAACAAGTACCTAGTGTAAGTGTAACCAAGTCATGAACTGCTTCTGGTTTAGTACCTAAATATAAGTCTTTTAAAATTAACCCGTTTTCTAATTTACTGCCCAATTCACCTTACCATTGCCAGATTCAGTATTTATTTTGGAATAATGCAAGCAAAGTTCAAGCAGAGTTGGATATCCAAGATTCCAAATATCCTTTAATTTTAATGGTTCGCCCCAAAGCCAATTGTTTTAATTATATTTGCTTTTGATTATAGTTAGTAACTTTATAATTTACAGGGTTTTCAAATGGAACGTTTATAGAACCAGTAATAACCGTAGCTCGCCGTAACAAAGGCTCGGTATGGTAATGAACCAATTTCATTAACTACCGATGTGGAGATAAGGTCTCATCGCCATTGCGGATGCTACTGCGTTTACGTTCATCTTAGAGATCTCGCGGATACGGCGCGACAACTGTTTACGTTCCATCTTGTGTATATGTCCGTGGTAGGTATTGTTGGCTTATCATTGGCAGGTATTGTGTAACAATGGAACTGTTAGCGATGTCTGTAAACTTATAGATACAATTTTAAAGTACCAGCACTGTAATAATAAAAACCTGTAACTATTTATATGCGTTCCGGAATATATTTTTAACAGTGGTTACTATAGGTTCAATAAATAAATTGTATTTTAGTAGATAGATATTATTACATAGAGAAAGACATATTTTCAGTCACGCCATATCTCCGAAACGACACACCACTAACAGGGGTTTTCAGAAATACTGATCCACGTCACTTTGTATCATTTGTTTTAAAATTTTATGAAACAACGATAATTAAAAACAGCGATAACACAATATTAAACTTGTTAGTCTGTTTCAGTTTTATTACTTGGAACATAAAGAATCATGATACGAACGCAACGAAAACCAGTTGGCTAACGCACCCAATTGGGTTAGTGATAACAGGCGATATCGAAACCACACTAAGGACTTTAGTAGGACATTAAAAAACAATTTTATGGATAGCAGTCAAACACCTCGACTAACTTAAAAAATTGGTTATATTTTTATTGGTTGCTTAGGTATTAGTTTTTTGTTTGTGAAACAGTTTTGAATTAAAGTGTGTGGCTTCATTGATAATCTAGGAGAGTACTTTATTATTTATTTATTTGGTAGCCTGTTGTGTCCCACTGCTGGGCAAAGGCCTCCCTCTCTTTCTTCCACGCGTCTCGTTCTAGGGCAATATTAGGCCAATCTGCCCTAAAGGCGTCCAGATCGTGCCGCCATCTCCTTCGAGGTCTACCGTTACGCCGCACTATGTTCGGTGTCCACTCAGTAGTTTTCTTGGCCCACAAGTCGTTTGGCATACGGCAGATGTGTCCGGCCCAGTCCCATTTGGAGAGTACTTAGAATAGATAAAGTCAAATACTTTCAGTTTAGCTGCTTAGGTCATAGGTACGTACACTAGTGTTGTCTGTCTGCTTGTCTGTGTTTCTAATTTCTATGCTATGCCGCTATGCCTGCAGGTAGGAAAATAAATATGTTTTACATTGAATTACCAAGACTGGATAGAATTTAAAATGGATCAAGAAATAAGAAGACTAAACTAAAACAATTTTTTTTCTTAAGTTATTCCTAGATTTCCTAGGCATCACCTAGGCTAGGCTAGGCCAGAAGCAGGTAGGGGTCGGTGGCCTGTGCGGATGCGCGTGCGTCTGTGCGCCGTCTATTCGTGCTTCCGGCGCGCATTCAGGATGTGACGACTAAATCTCTGTTCGCGCCAAACGTTCGAACATGCGATGCATCGGACAATCTGCGACTTTACAATGATGCTTGTTTCATCCTATGTGTCCTTACTGTTAGCCGTCTAGTTAGTTACGTTACGCGGTAACACTTCACGGCATTTGGGAACCATGTTATCGTCCCGCATAATTTTGTAATTATATTATTATTTACCAGTAGGTTCTGCCCGAGACTTTGTCAGCGTGGAATAATGATGATAATTGATAAAAACTACCCTCCCTCCCGAGCCTCTGCAACCTATCTTCATATCAAATTACATCTCAATTTAACAGTTTATTAACCGTGAAAGAGGTAACAGACATACAGACAGAGTTACTTTTGCATTCATAATACATAGAAGGGATGTCACCAGTCACAAGACAGTGCCAAGAAAAAAACGTAATCTAGGTACTTAACCAATTGAATAATGCGCTTCAAGTTACCTCAATTTTGCGTTTACATAGTTCGGTTAGCACATGATTGGATCTTGGTCGACATATCAATAGGGACTTTTGTGCTGTTACATTACAGTATTATTAAACACAATAATGCAATATAAAGAATCCGTTTTAAAACATCGACCGCCAACAAAGGCAGAGGTGTGTGGCGGACGGGCCGCGTCCATCACACCACATTACCATATGTAAATCCGCGTCATGGCGCACTGTATGCTAACAGTTTTTGCGTGTACCTACACCGACGAACAGTCCATGATAATGTTTGTTCGTCTTTCTTTTGTTTTCGACGTTTTATGTCAAAAGAACAGGGTACGTTCGAACCCGAATAAAAACACCGCAGTAATAAGTCTTGGTCGTTTATATATGAAGTCTAACTATTATCATTATCACTTTTTACGGAGATTCTTTCACGATTCGCGTCGCGAAGCATTTACCAAGAAACGTCATTGTGTGAGCATTATACGCTAGCACCTAGCGCAAATGTGCTCTAATGGTAGTTCCTATACAATACGATAAATATAGTCCATAACTTAAGGTGCCGATTTTATGGCTTTCTCTTATTATCGACTATATGCACTATTTTACGCTAATAATTGACAGCAGCTCCCGGCAATTCTTGAGGCTTTATACGGTCTTTAAAAAAGATATTGCAACTAACTATACTGATTTTCTTCAAGATTTATGGCGAGATAATTTCTTTGTATAAATTGAAGTACTAAGCTCTAAGATGTTATTAGCTCAGCAATGTGGAAAGCCAGAAAAATGTGCGGTAGATAAAGATATTAAACAAGACAAATGTTGTAGGATTTAGGAAACGCGAAATTCGATATTTTCGACACCTCTCAAATCATATCCTAATATATTTTATTCCTTACATCACCGAAATCTCTCGCTTCATTAGTTTCATTACGAATAGGTTAAATAGGTAGGTGAGGTAGTCCTTACTAATAATAGTTTGCTGACAATTTTTTGCAAGTTCCGTACTCTTACGGGCTGTTGTGAGCTTTGGATTGAAAGTCACACCTTATAAGCGCTAGGCTACCAGCGCTCTTGTCTTGGACCATAAACACCTTATCGCAAAGACATACATAGTTAGGTACTTCGAGCCACCCCCCACTAGCTTCTAACGAGCGTCGTCGGCGTCTAATCAACTTTAGGGCTGCTGCTCGACGCGACGTTAGCGCAACTGCGCAGCGACGCTAGTTTTAGACGCCGACGGTCGGAAGACGCGTGTGGGGCGGCTCTTATGGTTCAGCTCAGTTAGAACGTTGCTGTTAGAACGTGGTCTAATAACTCACCTTTGGGCACGCCGAGGCGCAGCTGCTCCTTCTCCCAGGAGGCGAAGGTAGCCTTCAGCGCCTCGGCCATCTTCTTGTTGGTGCCGGGCGTCAGCGGGGGCACCTGCGATGGGATGTCTGCAACAATCAACCAGATTTAAGTTAACGTACTTCTTTTATTAATAAAACTTCAAAACAGGGAGGTGTATGAAAACACCCAAGGGGGGTGCGACACCTATGGCAGGTCACGGGGGAAGTAAGTAAATACCCCTTGCCAAAATAATGAAGATGAAGGAGGAGGGGTGCAAAAAGCAGTTTGGGGCCACCTAAATAAGCTTGCCACAGTAGGGTTTTTGTTCTTACTTGTTCATCACAGGAATTGTGGAATCGCTGTCGTCGGATACGACAGGGCGGTTTTTAACATACATATTTAATTATTGTTAACTATGGAATGTGACTCAGAGGGAATTAATAATTTTTAATAAGTTACCTATTCTAGTGATTTAAAACAACTGCAACACAAGAATTAAACAGGGACTTCAACATGCAAGTGGTTTATTAATTCAGCCCCATTCTTATATCGGGCGAGACATTGTGTATGTTTATGTTGTCGTACTAAAACGCGCTTCACTATGTTAATATATTCAAGAGGCAACTTTATTTCTACTCAAGAATCTATATTAATGGAGATAAAATCAATCTGTTCGAGTATGTAGCGGGTAAATAATGAGATACACGACGTTTAAACATGACGCTCGAATTTTCGGTGATTACGGCACCTCGTACATTGAAAGCGGATCTAGTTTAGGACGAAACTCACATTGACAAGATCATTGCCACTTGAATTAATGAAAGCGACATCCGAACGTCTGAATTATGTCTCGGCGTGCATTAAGTACCCAACGAATTAAACAGCGTAACTCTTTTTGAGCTGATGGCTACGAATAAAATAAATCAGAGATAAACAAGTGAGATTAAATCTTGTAGTTGTGTTGCAGCGCAGGCTTCATTCATGGCTGTGTTGGTGTGTGTAGTCGTGTTGGTATGTGTGTGTGTGTGCGGCTCTCTTGCGCACCTGCCGACCAGTTCTGAGATGCGGAGATTTGTGCGCCTCTCCCACGGTCGCTGCCCGGACTCTGATCCTCTGGCGGCTACTTCTCATATCATTTAACTTTTCTAAGACAGTTCTATATTTGATCTTATAAATAAAACATATTCTACAAGAATTAGGGATTCAAATTAGTGTCGTTTATATTTTAAATGTTGTCGCGGTATTTATGGGAACATATTTGTCGAAATATTTTATGAGGTAGCAAACATGTCATACAGTCATATCGTTTAGATCCTATCTGATGTTGTTTTTGGATTCTTTATTCGATTTATGTTTGCATAGACGACGATAGCTACTATAAATTAATCTGATTATTATAAAATTAAATTTAATTAATTTTTAGCGACTCGTGAAGTCACTACATATTTTGCCTATTATTCATGGTCGTGAACTTTTATTTATCATCTTTATTAAAAGTTATTATCGGAAAAAAGAACTGATCATCTCCATCTCCCATATAACAATGGAAAGGTTATTGATCCAATAATTTCCAACAACAATGCTTCGTAAGCAGAAGCCGCAGGCGAAGGTTAGTTCATTACAAGCGCACAATTAATTGCATCGATCGGCGCGTGATTTACTCGCGCTATATTTCTCGCGCACCTGCGTTTGACTCATTAATGCATGCACCACAATGAATGCGCTAATGTGCCCGTAATGATGTCCGTCGTTATGGATTTTCTTCTTTATGTGTTATCTAGATCCGCCTTTGAGCGAGCATTCGAAAGAGATTATCCGGTGAGCCGGTGGTATTTTAAAGGGTTTTATTCTGACTTTCTGTAACAGTTTAACTTCGAGATTTATGGATGAGCATAGAACTTTTAACTGGTGTGAATTTTTATTAAAAGTGAAAGTAAGAAAACTAAAAATCCAATAAGAATTTTATAGTCAGTGTTTCTTTGTTTGTATTTGTAGGATAAGTATGTTTGTGAATTAACATGGAGGTACTCGTATTTCAATTATCTCCAACGGGATGTTTAATGCTTAACATTTAAGTTTCGGAATGGCACTTCTCAGGATTAAGCAGAAAAACTAGGCAGCGGTAAGACCTCTGTTTCCTTAATTAAAGTAATTAGCGAGTGATTTCGGGTTCTTTTTTAATTGTCGCGAATGGTTTCCGATGAGGACCATCCGTTTGGTGCCGGTACCATGAGACGTATTCATTCATCATGGGCAATTCAGATTATGAGAAATAATGCCAGGAATACTTTGTTTGCTGTTGAAACAGGTTTCGCGGTAAAAGGCGTAAGATATGAATGAAACCACAGATGAGACCGATGGCATTGTGAGAGAATCAAGCACAGTTAGTTATAACTTATAATCACTTCACCTGTCGGATATCATCGGTACACTGTTTCTATAGTCTGGGTTACTTACTGCCAGATATATGGGTTCTGTTTTTATGCTCATAGGTACATGGAGGCCTTTGAATTGCCGCGGGATGGTAATGATTACAAAGTATAAAAACATCTTTCGCTATGCTGCTCTGGAATTATACTAGTATGTTTTTTATTATATAGCTTTTAATTACATTAGCACTCATCTTAGTCCTTAAAGTCCTCCTTGTCCAGCAATGTATCTTTGTAGCATGAATCGTAAACATTTAACATGAAAGTAACTAGTGGAAGAAACATACGGAAATTATCTGGAAGACGCATGGAGTAGTCCTAAGAGTATTCAAATATACATAACGTTTGTAAATAATTAGTAAATTTTCTTTCCTATCTACCTCCAGTAAAAGGGGCAGACATTCGATAAAAAATACGGCAAAAGCCAGTCAACATTTTCAAAGCAATTGTTTCAGGCAGATTAAGCACAACCTTGAGGGCCCCGAGGTCGAATGTGAAAGAGGGTCTGCTCACAAGAACGAACAACGCTGGACCCAATCGTGAATAGCGTAGATAACGGCACAATGGGCCGGAGATGCGCCTGGGCAGCGCCGAGGACGGCCTGAGCCTGACCTTCGGTTTTGGCTAATTGAGATTTAGGGGATTAGCTTCTATGACAGAAAATATATGATAGCCGTAGCTTAAATTTATTTATCTCTCCTCAGCTCAGATCTTTATTGCGTTTGCTATGCTATGAGTCTGAAGACTTTTCAATTTTATTGATAAATCATCTAAAACGCTCAACATGGCTACGGGGCTATTCATAAATTACGTCATTTCAAATTAGGGGGGGGGGGGGTCTGGACATCGGATGATGGTAGCATGACGTAGGAGGAAACGAGGTCATTCGAAGCATGATTTTTGGATGATTTTAGAGGGGGGGATGAACAGCCCCTACCCTCCTAAGACCCAGAGGTATTTGTTTTGTTTTTGAATTTGCAACCCTTAGTTATTCAATGAAAGTTAAAAATATTTTTTGGAATATGTACAAAAAATTGTACGCAGGGTCTTAGAGGAGGTTATAGCTATGTATTTATTTAAGTGATGAAAGTTTTATCAAATAATAAATGGCTTTATTTTGTTACCTACCATAAAAAGGGTTGGGAACAAACGCAATATAATCTTAAGAATTGGTAGGACTTAATAAAGTACTTTTCTTGTAATAACAATTTCGCTACACTTTATTGCTGCCTTGCGCTTTGAGTATCTTTATACTGTGTAACAGTACAACGGACTGTACGTCCATGTGAAGCCCTCAAGATCGCAAATGATAGCCTGGGCAGCGGTAACTGCATAAATAAGCAATATCTTCCCTTCAGAACAGTGGAACAAGGTTAATACTTACTTATAGACAAGCAAAAAGTCAAATTATCATAAAATAAGTTTGCGTTACAATCGGGCGCATCTTATCGCAGACAATGCACGCGAATCGCTATTGAATTTCTACATAACGTAATGCATTCTTGCCTTAGAAGAAGACCGTCGTAAACGTATAAAGGTTCCAAGTCGCATGGGACGGTATTTCGAAGGGCGTTGGGTAAATGCTCAGTATAAACGTATAGTGGGACAACAGGTGGTAAACAGGGGTTCGTAGGGGAACAGGCACTTGTTGCGCGTTGTAATTTATATCCGACAAACGTAATAGCTTTATTTTAGCTAGACTAAGAAGACAAAGGAATTGGCTACAAGGTCGAATGGCTGTTTTTTAGGGTGAATTGTGTCTATATAATTATGAATATTGTGCGACTCATTCCCTCTTTAGGTTCCACAACGGCATTCCACATGTATTATATGGATAGAGAAATACATCTCGTGAAAGGTCTTCTCTTCTCGCGAAAGGAGTCTTTAATAAAATAACTGCCGAAAAACTGCTTAAAAACACGGATAATTTGTAGCAGCGATACGGTATTTCGAAGACACGATACCTGCATTGCATTGATACAAACGCGCGATTGTTTCGAACGACTGCGAATAAAGGAATGGTGCAAGCAAAAAGACCTATGCATTTGCTCTAACGCTGCTACCGAATTATTATAGGTCGCATAGCCTCTGACCGCACACAATAGCGTCACACAACAAAGCTCGCGCCATGTCGCCCGCCATTGTTATTCTCCGTTTGAACTTGGTATGGTCGTGCGCGTGCGACGTTTCGCATTAGAATTATTTTTCTTTAATTGTTCATAATCATAGTCAGTTATAGCACATAAGAGGTATGATTTACAAGCTAGACACACTGTCGGATCTAATTATTATTCTGCTATGTTACAAGTTACAACTTGAAACCAACAGAATAGAATTTATAGTTTTAATCTTAAATAATGTTAATTGAGTTAATTCCACGTAAGTATGTTACGTGGAATGCAGCGCAACGTTGAAATTGAAACAGTCGTCAGGGGGGGGGGGCTTACTTCCATCGGTTTCTAATAAGGACGCCATGTCATAGCACTAGCTTAGTTAAAAATCCGTTACAACCATGTGAAAACTAATTACTTAATGTTTTCCCAAAACTGATCATTTGCTGGCTGTTATTCTCCCGCCACTCAACCATGAATGAGGGGTTCATAACGCGGTAAAATGTTATTTTACAAACGGCTGCGGCACTCATGTGGAAAATGAGTCCACAGAACACTTTGCATAACCATGCGTCAACTAATGTTTACTCATTTTTGTTAATTTTGAGGTGTTTGCTTACCTATATTTTTTTAGGTGTATTATCTACCTGTGTGTAATCTACATTCTACATGAGGATTTATCTGATCGATTTCGATAACAAGTAAAATGTATAAATTCTGTAAGACTGTAACCCGACCACATATTTTTGGTCATAAGAATTCAAAATAACCTTCATGTTATCTTGAAGTAAAGATGATAGCGTGTGAGTGATTTTTTGTATGCGACGAGTAGCGACCAAGGAGCTAAATCAGCGTGGCTAAATAGCTATAGACAAAAAAGCTATGATGCTTCAAATTAATAACAATGATAATGCTTCGATAACACATCGACGGTAGAAACTAAAGTAGCTGTTTGTTACATACCAAGAACAATAACCGACTCAACTATTCCCGCATGGCTGATTTAAGCTTCTCGAACTCGTTCAACTAGGTATATATTAGCCATATCTTCTAGCGATCTGTTGTTCACGAATGTAGGCGAGAGACCTTTGCTCAATGACAGAGGCGGCCCGGGCGCATCATCTCATTGAGCGCGCACCGGATGGGCCAATCAGCGTCGTGAATGGACGCCCCCGCGCATGTTCTGCTGCAGCGTTATTAGCTATACTACTAGTCTCTTTGTCATATCTGTGAATTGTTAGAGACAGTTTATGGCTCTTGGTGAGGAATGTGATGAATCGTAAAAGACGTTATAATGCCAAGGTTTTTGAAGACGAGGTCCACTTGAGAACTAAGACAAACATGAGCAAAATTAAGAAGGAATCGTGTCACTTATAGCATAGCATTAACTAATAGCACTTCGGCTTTGTACCCAAAGGTAATTTTATTTTAAACTGATGCAGCCACCAAATAATGCGGCGATCGGAGTTAGAAATGGCTACACCGGTTCATAAAATTATGTTAACGCGTCGTTTATGCGAAAAATGTATGACAAAACATATACATAGGTACCAACGCGTCACTATGTATGTGGCCGGTTCTCAACGATAAAACACCAAATAGCAAATTTAATGTAACCCGTCGTTTATCTAGGAACTCTTGATTGTCGTAGGTATTGCATATCGTCAGCTTTTACGGCTCTCTGTGTGGTGTGATCGGTGTGTGATCTATTGTAAAGCGTATTTCGTTTAACTGCGTTTGTCATATTACTGTAATGCATATTTGCTGTTAGAGGAATTCTATACGGGATTGAAAGGCTAGGCACACTGGGAGGGCTGCCATAAACTTAGTTGAAATCACTAGCTATCATAGTAGAACATGCTCGTATCAACGCTGCATTGTGCTTAGTAGAAGTGGAATCATGAAAACGTCGAGTATAACTCAACGATAATAGACAATTTTGCTGACTGTAATGTTTCGACGTAGTTATGCCTGCAACTTATGCTTGGTATTCTGAAGTTAAAATAACTAATTATAGGTAGGTATGTGGTGGACTGCAAGAGTCAAATGCACTTGTCAAGAACATACGTTTTCGCTTGCACCTAACTTGTATGAACTAGTATGAACTTCATACTATGAAGTCACTGCAGAATAGTGTTCCAATTCGTCAGTGGGCATTCTTAGCTAACTCTGAAGTCTGAACCTCAAATCGAAGATAAGTTTAGATTCATACCGAAGGTTCAAGGGTAAATGAAGAATACAAGTATACATTCTAATCTAGAGAAAAACTCTAATCGGTACCTAAATGTCCATTAGTTATTTTATTTTCCTAAAACATTAACATTTCTCTCAAAACTTATCATAGATGAAGGCAGGCTTAGACGATTTTTGGTTTGGATTGTTTACATCGTACAATCCGCTACTAACCAGCTAGAATAAAAACATTGTCTTCCAACATTCTCAGGCGCACACGCACGCCAAGGTCCTCACTTTCAAGATCAACGGAGCATGCGGAGTAAGGCATAATTACGGTAATGATCGTTGCTCAACGGTTCAGCCCTGTTTCAAAATGCGTCAAGGGCATAAACTAATCTTTTGATGGGTAATACCTAATGGCACTCTGAAGACACTATAGACGTGTAACTAGATTTGGTTGGATGGTGCAGCCTTTTATGACCACGTCAGGTCATTACGATAAATTTCAGCAAACGATCAGAGAAAAACAGATTTGAATAATAGATTATTTTTAGATCTAAAAATGTATAATAAGCAGAGATGTGAAAAATACTTTATATTATTATTATTATTATTTATTATTATTTTATTTGATACACTAGCAGCTCTTGGAGCTGATGCGTGTATATCGAAGCACTTGTATTTTATTTTATTTTGCACTTTTTAAAGTTCTAAAATGTGCATCCAGTCTATTTTTGAAAATGTTGACCGATGGTGCACTAACAACAGTCTCTGGTAGAGAGTTCCACACATTTACCACACGATAAAAAGTATTTAAATACAAAATACAAATACTTCCTTGATATACTATTTCAAATGCAAAATACAAAATAGTTTTTGAATTTGTATTTAAAATACAAAATACGAAATAGGTATTTTCAAAATACTTTTTAAAAATACAAATACTTTGCGATAAAAGGTACTCTGAATAGTGAATACCTCGTCTGAATTAAAAAGTATTACTCAAAATATCCGAATTGAAAAGACTCTCTTCATTCTTTGAAAACAGTACTGTGTCAATCAGTCCTCTAAGTGCAAATTTCTAGTTGTTTGCTCATATTAACCGGAAGGATGGATGGATGATGGTTTATAACGGACAATTTTTAAAAGCATTAATTTAGATTTGTAATGTTTTACAGCTAGTATAATGCCTCTCGTTAGTGTGATGAAAACGTCTCGTTTGTGCAAAAAAGTTTCATCAGGGCAGAAAAGTTTGTTCTCCTCTCGTACCTTGAAACCCTCGCAACACTCAAGATTCCACTTTTTTAACCACTCGCTACGCTTGTGGTCATGTGCGACGTTACTAAACAGATTCAACAGTATGAGAGAGTTGCCAGGATTGTAACATCAGAAGAGATTGTAACTCCTACCTACATTACCTACTATAAAGTATTTTGTATTTTGAAAATAGAAAATAGGTCCCAAAAACTATTTCAAATAAAATACAAAATAGTTTTCTTCAAAAGGTATTTAAATACAAAATAGGTATTTTGCATTTAGTATTTGCATTTTAAATACAAGTATTTCAAATAAGTCACATCTCTGATAATAAGTAGTTAAAGAAACATGAGCTGCGATAGACTTTGGGAGCACCTATACTTAACTGGGTGTGTTAGGTACTTGATCTAGGGCACAACAATCTATTTTACTTTTTATTTTATTTTATTCGGGATGCTTACTGCCTAATATACATAGGTTGATAGACTTATCTGCTAAATGCAAATTACAAGCAAGCTTCATGTATTTTATAAAGTTCTGATAAAAATATACGTAACATTTATAAATTTGGATTGGATCCTATAACTACTTCGTAAGTACTTATAAAATGTGAAAGCTAAAACTTTGTAACAGCATTTCGCTAACAATTAAAAAAATATGTTGATTGGAATTGTACCGATGGCTTACCGGTAGGTAGCTAGGTAATAGGTACCGTCCCAATATCTTTATTATTACTAGAACCCTAACAACCATCTAGAAGCAATTCAAGCGTGTAAAACATCAAATAGGCACCCATTCGTGTTCAAACGATACGATACGCGATATTAATTCATGTGTTCATATTTTTCTTGCGGTCACGGGTGGTTCACATTCGGGACAAGTACGTGAAACCGAGAGCGTTGCGTCAGCCCCGAGGATGATACTCGCCATTTTCACAACCAACAATAACCGACTTCCAATTTCGAATCCGATGGCCAATATGGCCGATTGACAGTAACGTTAAATTTATATCCGACGCGGTATAAATATTATTTGAATTTTTACTTCGACATTTACTTATTTTTTACTACGTAAATAGCTTCATTGGTTCTGATCTGCCAGTTATAAAATAGTAGACTGCAAACTATTTAAACATCAAACTTTAATTAGCATTTATGTTGTGTTACTGTGTATCGTTAATTTAATTGACCATGTAGAATCTTGACGTAAATAGCATATACTTACGCTGTGACACTTACAATATAATTATGTATAGCTTGCTGCATAAGTACCTACGAAGTTCAGTTAGGTTCGACATTTTAAAAAGTTTGTTTATGCACTAAACACTTACCTTTTGGCTTACTGAAAGCTTTCATCATGACTTTGATTCCCATGCCTGCAATGGCCGCTGGTCGCCTCCACGCGAGTCTGCCCTGACCCGCAGCGTACTCAACTTGCTTCAACAGATTTCTGCCCTCACTGAGTCTTTATCACTTATTTAATATATACAAACGTCTTTTCTATTCACAAATAACTTAATTTAGATAAGATCATTAAATATCACAACTGTTTCTTTCTTACAATTCTCCGGTCAGTCTAAACACTCTTCACTGTTTTTCATTTTGTCGATGTTCGTGTCACGTCACGGTGGAAAAGTTCGTTATTGTTTTATTACAGTTCATGGTTGTTGAAATTGCTACACCTGCATTTGAAAAAAAATGGTTAAGTGGATTTTGTACTCGACTGTCTGCCGTGCCATAAATATTCCGAAAAGAACAGTTAACAATAACGCAGATAGGTAACTATTAACTAATTCTTGACATGGTAAAGCTCTTCACTGGCTATTAGCGAGTCTAGTGTACAAAGAGCGATATTCAAATTGCGGTAAACATTCCCACAGGTGTGAGCCGAGTGCCGACACACGCTTCCGGCCCGGTACCCCACTTACCCCAGCCACCCCGTCCCCCACTACCCCCGACTCCCCTACCCCACGTTCCCACTTCCCACCCTCGCTGCGGGCTCGGGGATGTTCCCACACCGACTGTGAGCCGTGACGGGCTATTTTGCTAACTTCTATAAGTGTCCAGGCACTTTTAGTTTTATAACCAGCTCCTAAGTGTTTGATGTAGGCACGCTGCGGTTTGCAAAAGTTCAAATTTTGGTGCAGGAAAAACAATTCACTTTAATGAAGTTTGAAATTATTTTTTACTTAAACACAAAACGGTCCTGTCTTAAATGTATTCAATGAAATTTTAATATTATAAAAGTCAATAACTGTAGGTACAGTAATCGATACTAAATTAATACCCACATAATAATAGATCTATAAACATTTTAATCAAACGTATTACATGCATAAAACATGTTAATAGCATCACAAATTGATAAAATTGCTGCTCCGTACAGTTCAAGGGTTAAATATCATCATTTCATCTCCAAACACTCTATTAACTGTTTGGGAAGGGTTGGTTGTAGTGGATGTAACCTATTGAGCATAAGTATTGTTAATCAGTTAGTAGAGTACTTTTTAATAAACGTAGTGTTTGTAGATTTTAACTCTCGCACGATCATTAAATAAACTCTTTCTCACGCACCCAGACATTTTTGAAAAAGTATCTACCCATGTTTAATAGATGTTCGATTTAAGATTCGATAAGTCTGTAACCTACAGTACTTTTTAAATTTATTACTCTTAATTTAAATTCGGTCTATGATTGGTCAGTTTAATCATACTCTTGTATCTCGTGAGTATACAATATCGGTCGTCGCCGACTGCCCAATGTGCCTCCAATCTAACTTACTTAGCGAGATGGGGGCGACGAATTGCTCTCAATAAAAATCACATTTGGAACTGATGCCATATCACTCACATGATGGACGGACAGACAAATAGCGCTGGCATTTGCCACTAATATTTATGACAACGTCAATTAAGGTAGGTTCCATTGAAATCAGAATTATCAAAGGAGAACTAAGCCATTTGCACTTGTTTTCTCCTATGGTTATGTGTGTTTTGTAATATATTCATAACTGTAACTATCGTTTTTTTAATAAAAAAATATTCCTTAACTACAAATAATAAAAATGGTAAGATTAATTTAGCATATAAGACGAATGTATCAAGCAACAAATTTAGTTGATAAAATCCCACACACCACTAAATTAGGTGTCTAGACATAGCTTGACGACTTACGGTTTCCGAGAATACATATGTATACCTACATACCTAGGTAGATTTCGGTTAATGAAAGCTGATACTGAGATTTATTTAAAACTTTTTAATGGTAGGTAACTTTAATATAAATGTGACTTGTGTCAAACGCTACTTATTTATCGTGTCAATCGAGGAAAATTTGCGTTATTTTTCACCGTTTTCATAATATCTTATACCTTTAAACGAGCAATTCTTGTTTATTTATATATGTATTTCGGGGATCTCGGAAACGGCTCGGGGGTTTTTGGAAGCGAAAAATCGATCTAGCTAGGTGTTATCTCTGGGAAAACGCTCATTTTTGAGTTTTTATATGTCTCGCAGATATTTATGATAAAACTATCAAACAAATAGCTACATGCTAGATAGATTGGTACGTAGTTCAGTTCAGACAACAGTAGCTAAGTATCGCTCAATAGGTCCCACCGAGTCCAATATTGGAGGACAATGGTTGAATACATCGTCTCTACTCGTCATGCAGAGTAAAGCGCATTTTGTATTATTAAAGGTCATACGAGTTTAACCACGGCTCTTTGTGCTATCTATTCGTAATAAATCTTGGGCTTCTTAAGCTTATTGCTTCGTAATTTCGTTTTTTGTCCAATCAAAAGGTATGGCGTGGCGTGCGACCCTAAACTCTGCCAGGATTGTATTTCGGCGATATTTATGTATTATATTTTTTGTATTTATTCTTCATTCACATCGAAAAGCACAGCGTGAAAGGATTAAATCGCTTTATGGGTTTAGATTTATTTACTCATATTATTGACAAAAATGATTTACTTATACGTTTGGCTACCGTTTACTAAGGTACTTATTTTGCATTTCAAATGCATTACCTTTTTTTTCTCACTTCCATATTTGATTTATAAATGTAACGAAAATTTTGTTTGCTGCAGTACACTACTCGGAGGCGAAGATTTTACCATGACAGATCTTCGTTTCTAAACGAAGATCCAAATACACTCTAGTGTATTTGGATCGCAACTTTAATAAAGTATGAAAAATTACATGACATTTCGTCGCACCTGTCATCCCGATACATTTTTACTTTTCGATGTCGATAAACGATTGTCATCGTGGCTACGGTAGTTAAAAAAATCTTTATCAACAAGATCGTGTAGTAAAGTGTCTAAATAAAGCATTATCTTGTAATCCATTATCGTTGCGGGTTAATCGGTCCGAGATTGCCGGGTCAACTAACTCGATTGTCGCGGCCAATTTGTCCGCCTGCACGCCTCGGCGACAGCGATTCGTTCACCAATAAATCTACCGATACCAGTAGGGCTCTGGACGATTAAGAGATTTGTAACATCGATATTATTGATGGGAAAGGCTTAAAGGTTAAGGTTACTTTTAAAATGCCTATAAAGCTACTTTGGTTTCAAAATTCACACAGACAGGATTCGACAAATTCAGCTTCTGGAATTTCATAAAGCCAATAATTCTCTGAACGATTTTGATTTCTTATTACCAGAGTTTTCGCATTTCGCAGCTTAGATACAGTTGATGCAATACCAAGTAATACCAACCTACTAGGTAGGCGGTTTACCATCTGACATTTCACTCAAATATAAGAGCAACCCTCAGAAGTTGAAAATTTATAAGCCGTTGCGCAATAAATTTCATTTACTACGCAATGCAAATAAAACCTTTCCGATTAACACGACGGCATCAAACGCCGCAATTAAAGGCGCTAGATTAATTACCGCCCGCGGCTGTCGCAAACACGTAGGCTCGTCAATTGCGGGCACGGGCCGCCAGCCACCCGACCCGACCCGACCCCACACACCCGCATCGTTTGTCTAATTTGGATATTGATGTTTACATGACAGTGGACATCTACTACTTAAACCGTCTGGCTACTAAAAGAAACTAAAAGATTATATTCAAATTAAAACGATCACCGAAAGCGCAAGGAATCCGACACATCCTTTGATCTGCTGCATCTTGATTAGCGTGTAAAACGGCGCCATTTTGATATACGGGTTTAGGAATTTCGTGCGGAAAGTGGTTTGTTTTCCCGATCGTATCAATGCATGTTTGGACAAGCAAGTTCGCGAGATTTTCCTCGGTTTTGCGTACAACAAACATGACGACAATGGCTGTTCGGGGAACCGCGTGACGCGGGACCGTGGAACAATGAAACTTGCATAACAAGGCGAACAATTCGGACTGTTGACGCTGCTCACAATGCTGTGTACGAGGCGTAAGCAAAGCTTTTGGTAACTGTTGTTTTAGCTATGATACAATGTCTTACATTATTGTCGATTGTGGCGATTTAGCGAACATTACCAACTGTTGTAAAATACTGGGGGAAAGTAGAGCATTACCTACATTTTAGGTTTTGAAATTAAGGTACAATTTAGGTAAGATAATTAAATAAACTTGCCTTGTATCACTGAGTAAGTGAGTATAGGATCCGATTCGATCGGATTCGATCATCAATAGGTATGTACATAATAATGCAATTAACTCGTTAGTAGTATTTTTCCACTGTGTTTAGAGATTCAAATAAATGTCTGGGACATCCAGAAGTAAATTACTTATGCGCCGTGTAGATCTTCTACTAGCTAATAGGTGACCGAGCACAGACGGGCCGGGCCGCAAGTGATTTGACCTCCGACTCCTCAATTAAAACGCTGACACGGGAATTGAATGAGCAGCAGCCACTAAATAGATAAGTGTAATAAATGTGAGGCAATGTGTATCACTTTCAGACTGCGTCGTTGTCGACCGCTTTGCTCTGGCCTTGTGGAACTTGCCCATTATACAGTATTCAAATAAGTAACGACTCGTTACGCATGACCAAATGTGGTACATATACCTACGAGGAACCATTCTCGAAAATATATCTAAATGAATTAGTAAATTTATGCTAGGAATAGCGGCGGCCGATTCAGTTTTTTTGCTACCTACCTATTTACTTATAGGTATAGAGTGCGTAAGCCAGAAGGCGAAACTATAAACTGTCAATTAGGCCCCTTAATAATTTACTACATTAAAAGCAGTTAATGCCTGGTTTTCAGTGGTTTCTTGGATTGATACTAGCGTTTTTTTCTTGTAAATGTAACTGGATACTTGACCATTAAGCCTAAGTAGACGGAAAAGCCAATATATCAGCATGTTGGCTACGATTACGTAGATCTAACATGCATGCCTCTGCATACTGATAGCTACGGCAAGGCGGCACGGGTGCCCGAACTGGACATATATGCAAACGCAAAAAACATTGGACCACATCCAAATCGGGATATTTCTAGAAAAACTCCGACAGCGCCGTACGTGACAGATATCAGAGATAACTTTGCGTTCTAATTTTTTCTATCTTTGAAATCTGAAATATGTAATGGTCGGTGGGCAGGTCTCATTAACCACGGAACGTATCATTTATAATTTAAAACTGGGTTAGCGTCGATGCCTCTGCATGTGATCGTCGCGAACTATTGGCTAGACGAGCAGTATTGTCGTAAATTTATTAGTGGTATTTAGTGAGTGGGTGTTTTGGTAAGATGCTCGGTGGCGACTGGCGAGGCGTGCTCGGCGTGGGGCGGAGAGCCGCGATTGGCGATCGCCTCCCAACGCCTCCGCGCACGCGCGCGCCTCTCACGAGAAAAATCTCTTCGGAAAACTGCTTTTCATCTCGCCATTATTCTAATTTGGATGTTGGTGGCGCGGGGCGGGATGACCGTCAGATTTTACAGCAAAATGGCCACTGCAGCGACATTCATGTTTTTTTTAACGTCTCAAAAATATGTAAGTACTTACTTAATATAACGTAGGTACAGGTAACTCATTCATAATAAACAGTATGAAATTGTTAAAATTCAACTGCGTTTATTTTTAAATTGTGCCTACATCACGATTTGATGGTATATCGAGGATTCGAATTTTCGTTGAAAGGCCTTTAATAAACCTAATATCATTTCGACTCATTAAACATTGTAATGAATGCAGTTTCAGTATGACTTTTGTATGATAATAAAGCGGGGAAGGTTAAGTTCAGTGTCGTTTCATTTACCCGTGAGCATTTAGCTGTAATTTATGGACAAAGCAATCCTTTGTTTATACCAAACGTTTGTTTTTTAGTCGAGAAAACGAAACATTTTGATTTCCTTTTTACAATTATACCGATTTAGATTTTTATAGGTGATACTGTCTACTAAAGTTATAGAATTATGGATTATAAACATTTGAGAATTCCGTTTAATAAGTAAGTAAGTATTTATTTGCAAAGAATAAATAGGTACAATAGTGTCTTAGGTGGTAAGAGACAATTGGTTGCTTATTCTGCTATTTGTACTATACAGGTTGTACTAGCATGCAAAAATCTTCAAACGACTACAAATCTGGCTGTATATCTTCAGATATTAGGTTTATGATTGTAAATTTGGTGTGTGGTGAGTAGGTAGTCACAGCAGTATCGCGGCCTTGTTTTGTAGCAAATATCGTACAGTTATGTTATGATGTTAGTTACAAGTGAATCAAGACAGCAAGTGCAAGTGAACATCGCTCAGTAAACGTAATTATTACTCTGTACCTAAGCTTTCACGGATTGTTAACTCGCATATCGTTGGTCTACTTATACTACCTAACTAACGTTATAATAAAACATAAGTTTACGTTATGTTTATGTTAATTACTGACACGCTAACTAATAGGAGTACTCTCAAATTAAGCCATTTATTCTCGAGGCGCGGCATTAAATACGTCCGAATAAATATATGAGTGAATTGGCAACTGAAGATCCGCTTGGTGTTATTCTACTCTACAAAGAAATAGAGTCTGTTCGAAAAGAGAAGAGTCGTTCTTTCCGCACAGACTCTAAAATGCATACGAGCACTTGACGGTTGTGCAATAGGTATGTACCATCTGACAGACAAGCATCTTTCTATTCTACGACAAACTAAACCTAAGTTGTCTAAATTGTGCCTAATTGTACGTTTATGGGTTATAGTCCAAATGTAAGAAAACACAAGAAATACAAAAATACGCTATACTAAATCTGACAACAAGTCCCCTTACTTCTGCTTAATAATGACGATAGCGAATGGGAACGGAACTTGTTTAAATAATCATAGCATTTTAGGGGATTTGATTAAATAAAGTAGGTTAGGTCGTAAAGCGATCTGTCAATGGCGAGTAAAGACTCTACAACCCATTTTAACATCACAGACCACGCAATAGTGGACTTTGTGTCAATGGGATAAGTGCTTTGGTATTTGACAGAGTTAGTGGACCTATGCCGGAAGATCTAATTTAAGTTGAGGTGTTTTTCTGTTTCGCCAGAAGCGAGCGACGCGGACATTAGCAGCTATTAACAGCGTGTTAATGTCGAGGATGAAATACGCCCATAGGAAACGTCTATAATATTTAAAAAAAATGTATTAAATACCCTCATATTTGTTTCAAGTTCATAATCTAGTTGGTCTGATCTTGGCTATTTCATGTGGCTTATATTTCTATAAAACAGCATGATATTTATGATAATTTCCTTAGTACGGATATCGGCGAGACGCGAAGTCTATGGACATTTGGTACAGTCATTTGCAATTATATCTTGCACAATGAAACGCGCAAAAACATATAACTTGTAACAACATCTCCGTAAAAAAATATTCAGTAGTGTGGTTCGCGCGGACGACCGTCCGCGCAGACAGCTTTCTCATACAATTTGGTAATACGCACGGTCGGTCCGCGTGACACTAAAACCAGCCTTAGATAATTTTGCGCGCTCCATTATGCAAGATATTTGCAAGTGACTGTACCTTATAGTATTTCATTGAATCCCATGACCAAAGTGCTTAAAATGGATTGGTACGGCGGGTTAGATAATTCGTACTAGAATTGAACAAGAGAGACACGAAACGACAGTTCAGTAATATTGAACGACCAGCGGGTCCGTAAGTGCTTGGTTTAACGCTCCTTTGTCCCCGTCTCGGCACGGTCGGCTGCCTGCGAAAATTCGCCTTCCACCGACACCTAACTATGCGCGATGGTCAAAATAACCAAAATGCTTCGTTCATTTAATATTCACCAAGCCGGACGATAAAGGGGACTAGTTAATTAATTGATAAAGTTACTGTAGGTACATGTAAGACCGAGAAAGGGTTAGATTTTTTAAAATAAGGCAAGCAACGGATTTTTAAATAATTTTGACTATTATTAATATATTTAGGTATGCCGAGTCGACACCGAAATCAATGATTTTTTGTTCCGCCGACTTATTTTTATTTGTTAACCAATAATAAGTATAATAACTTTTTGCAGTTTACCTATAGGTACATTACTAATTAGCAATACTATTGCGTAACAGCTCTTTGTTTTTATTACAGCATGCCTCATTATTATAATCAATGCCCATTAATAAACACATAAAATTGGCTACGGAGTTCCTACCAAGTACCAACGTTCGTATTCAGAAACAAAAATGAAATACCAATAAGTACATCTATCAAATCTCATTTTATCCCAATATTATTATAGTACGACTTTAGCATTTAGTCTAATCGGTTATAAAATGAGCGAGCGCAAACAAACAATGCGATTTTAGTATAATTATGATACACCAAATGCAAATTCGAAAATAAAGGCTGCGTATACGTATGTACCTATTCATTATGAAACGTTGAAATAACCAGCCCAACCGTGTCGAGAAAATGTTTACTTTCAGCCCGGTTCCATGAACCTAATGGCAAAATAAACTATTGTTTCATGATTCATCGCTGGCTCGTTTAGGCAATTGTACAATAACTGAGTGCCTACCAGTTTTTGTGAAGTATTGTTAGCGATGCCGATAAGTAGATAAAACATTGTTGCCGTGTTCTATAAAAAATAGGGCAGAGGAATGAGCGGAATGATGAGTGCTTGATTGCTAGATAGATTGTCTTGCATAGATAGCACACGTTTTACCATGCCAAAATAAATAAGTTTTTGGCAAAAATTTCATTTTTGGTATAAGCTTTTATCGCTGACTGTACTTTTCTTACGACAGACAACTAATACTCATCGAGACAATTCTAAAAACCCCTAACACAATTAGGTTGCGTTGTTTCATCACAGAGTTCCTATGACCACCTCCTGTCTCCATCATCAGATCAGCTCGATGGTACCATAATATTGCATTGTCACCCGACTTACATGTGTATGCAAAATTTCAGCTCAATCGGAAACCGGAAAGTGGATCAAATTTAACTTGCAAGATTCCATTACATAGTTACATACAGGTCGAACTTATAAAATCTTGTTAAAAATTGAATTATTTACAGACTCGTATGTCTTCATTATATATTAATTATTACAGTAAGTGCAAGTAGCATTTTATATGTAACGAAAGAATATTCGCCTACCTGCAAAACTCAAGTACTTAAAGAATTACCCACATTTAATCCGATAAAGGGTGGTTTCGTATTACCCCATTAATCCCTTCCACATTGTGTAAAACTATAAAAGCTAATTCGCAGATGTTGCGCACTTAACGTAATTTGTAACATTTAAATCGAATCGTTAAAAAATAGTTTTAAAAAAGTGAACAAGTAAGGATTTGCAAGATGGCGTCCAAATAAATAGAGAGCACCTGTATCCTGCGACGGTGTAGGGTGCTTCGGGGCTGGTATTTACAACCCCTAAAAAGCTCTTGCCTCTAACTAAACCAGTGTAGTTTGATCTTTGATCACGTATGGTTGATGCAGATCTAGAGTTCACACTTATTACTGGCTAGTCTTCGTGTGCTTGGTAAGCGATATAACAACTCAGGATATACAGTGTGTGGCCTACAACACGGGTGAATAATTAAAACGTAGATTCTACTCCTCAAACAATAAAACTTTTGTTCAACAACTTTTTGAAATGATGTAGTCTTAAAATTGTCCCTTTTTCAAACAAACTAAATAATATTTTCAATGTACTTTAAATTCCGTCTAATTGACATTGCCCGTCAGCCTTGTCACCGTACAGGCATAATCAATTTCGTAATACATTGCGTGTTCGAATAAATTTTAAAGTGTTTTAAAATACAAACCACAAGTTATTTTTAAAAGTCGCTGAACAAACATTGTCTTGTTTGAGGAGTAGAATCTACGTTTTAATTTTTCACCCGTGTTGTAGGCCACACACTGTATATTTGTAACTTTTTTATCTTCTGTATATCTATCTTTGCCATTTATCCATTATTGGGCTGTTTGAAAAGTAAAACTGCGCTAGTAAAAACAATAAATTGGTGATACAATACATTTAAAGCCTGCACCATTCCATTGTTTCCACCATTCCAGGTTTAGGTACAATAGCACAAAATATGTAACTACATAATATCGCCAGTAAGTATGTAACAACCTACTATAATTTTCCTCATCATCTCATACGTTTTATTTTCATGACAATTAAAGGCAAAAGATTTTAAATGATATCAATCTACCTTGACTGCATGTTTACTGACATCATGTATTGTATATCATAAGTAGGTACCTATATACATTTACTATGGGTACTAAACATACTATGAATAAAAATACGATTAAGTAGCTAATAAATTTTATGTATCGTATAGAAGTGCTGCGGCACGCATATGTGCTAGGCAAGTTGGGCAATTACCTAATTACATGCGTACAACACGCATATACCAGTAATAATCATTAGTGGCAAGTTGGCAATCCATTGATAATTACTTATTTTATTTCGAGGCAATAAATGTTGAAAGGTGACTGGAAAACTGACGTTACATATAGCTGCATAAATATTAGAGATGCCCCGAATAGTGGTTTTGGCCGAATACCGAATATTCGGCCCGTCTCTCGGCCGAATACCGAATATTCGGCATGTCGTGCGAACATTTTGAGTCACAATTATTATGAAAACTCATCGCTAACAAAGCTCAACGTTAGATGACGTTAGCTAAGATATATTTTTGTTGAACAACATTAATGAATAGAGTCAAACAAAACAGACTCATGATAAAAATAAAATGTTATTTAATCAACAAATGCTCATAAAAGGGTCTTCGTATTTAACAACTTTCCAAGAACACATTCTAAATATACCTACATAGTTTTTGGTCATTTTTACTGTGCATTTTTTCTTTAAGTAGGTGCAATAGATATTCGGTATTCGGCCGAATAGTAGGCAACATTCGGCCGAATACCGAATATTCGGCAAAGTGGCCGAATACCGAATAGTTGCCGAATATTAGTGGCATCTCTAATAAATATCGTGGTCTAATAAAATTACTTGACATACTTCAGCAAGTAAAATCATCATCATCTTCCTCGCGTTTTCCCGGCATTTTGCCACGGCTCATGGGAGCCTGGGGTCCGCTTGGCAACTAATCCCAGTAATTGGCAAGTAAAATATCTAGGATAAAATAATTTATAACAATCAATTGACTTTTCTTGTCAAAACGTATAATCAAAATTTCAATTAGGTATGTGCGTCCGTACTCCATACACATTGTATGTATGGCTGTAATTTTCCGAGTTGCAAGGCAGTGAGTCACTACATAAGTGAAAACATAACAATTACACAGGTACCCCTAATGGGGTCTCTCTTATCTGTCTATTGTTTAACGCTTTTTATTCCCACGCTGCGACGTCTGATAACGAGCTCCGAGGTAACCTTATCATTAGGAATTTAGAAGTATTAACACTTATTATGCCTCCAAAAGTAACTTGAATTTTGTAGTATTATCATCTTCTTTTTATTTTGAAGGATATTCCGCGAAAACCATTAATTACCTATTGAGAAAAAAATGTAACTTTATTTGCTTACTAAAAGGTAGTGTCACTATAAAATTATACTTGAAATACTTAACCACTTTTTATAGTAGAGTATTTTTTATATGTAGTAACTTTGTAGGTATATAAATTTTCACGATAATGTAAGAAATGTCTAATTCATCATCTTCCTCGCGTTATCCCGGCATTTTGCCACGGCTCATGGGAGCCTGGGGTCCGCTTGGCAAATAATCCCAGTAATTGGCGTGGGCACTAGTTTTTACGAAAGCGACTGCCATCTGACCTTCCAACCCAGAGGGTAAACTAGGGAGGAGGGGCCCGTATTGGGATTAGTCCGGTTTCCTCACGATGTTTTCCTTCACCGAAAAGCGACTGGTAAATATCAAATGATATTTCGTACATAAGTTCCGAAAAACTCATTGGTACGAGCCGGGGTTCGAACCCGCGACCTCCGGATTGCAAGTCGCACGCTCTTACCGCTAGGCCACCAGCGCTTTTTAAGAAATGTCTAATTGATTATAAATAAGTGATAAGATTAATTTTGACGGATTTTGACGACTGGTAGAGTTGTAAAAAATGTTAAACTAAAGGCCTCTAAGTTAAATTGGTTGACAAATTGCTGGCAAATAACCCTTCTTATGCCTACCTAAATACCTATCTAGTCTTGTACCGAATTGGTTGTGAGGTCTTTGACAAGCGACATTTAGAGCAAAACAGGGTATATTGGAAGGAATCCTGTATTTATAATGTTCATTAGGCAATATTATAGTACATAATTATAGTATATAACGATTTTCAAGTGGTAAGTATGTATATAACGCTATGTAGGTACACTAGGCTCACAAGAGCAATTAAAATTTAAAACGATATGAATGTATGATTATCTGTTTAGTCGGCGAAAAACAGAAATTTAATGATGCAACTTTCGTTTGGATTTTAAATCTTATTACTGTAAGTAAATACTTTTTTTTATACTATCAT
The DNA here is from genome assembly GCF_948474715.1 of Cydia amplana. NCBI lineage: Eukaryota > Metazoa > Arthropoda > Insecta > Lepidoptera > Tortricidae > Cydia > Cydia amplana. Next base: position 9,900,401 of record NC_086085.1, read on the forward strand.
TACCCTCAAGTGTCATCTGATCAAGAACAATAAAATGTCAACCATCCATACAAATTGACAGCGAAGGAAAAAACACACCTTATAAACACAAGAACAGGTACCTGTTCTTAAACTAAAAACAAATATTGTGTATTCATGTCATGGCGGCAGAAAACGCATTGTTGAATTGAAACATCAACGGAACGGCGTCAAACAAAGACAGTCGGCAGTCAAGTGCAAAATCCCGCGACCCACGCGTCTGATAACAGGCAAAATGTAATATATGAGCCGAATCCATTATCCAATGACGTACACCAATTACCCATTTAGTGCAATTCGGGGCATCGTAGAGTCTAGCGCTCGCGACCCGCGCCGTCACTCACTCAAAGCACCAATTCAAAATATCACTAGCGAGCACTGTTCGGGAGCGTATCGAACTTTCGATCATTTCAAACCAGTCCATCCAGAGTTTACAAGCACTGAGGTGACGCGCGTGCTTCGCAGCGGCCGGCGCGCGACTAGGCACGCCGTTCTCAATGGGCGCGCGCAGTGGGGCGAAGCTCGCACTCCCTGAGCTTACGAAAATTACCAATTGCGCTCTCCCCGTTCATGAGTGGACATTCGCATTGCACTTCTTAACCTGACCAAATTTTAAATGCTAGGACCTCTTAGGTAACACCGATCGAGCACCTGCTCGCACCCGAAAGTAAACTGCGCGCTAGAAGGAGATGAAGTGCCCCATCAGGCGGACCGGATGGCGGACTCGGTTATGAATGAATCCGCTGTCCTTCTCCAGCGTACCGGTTCGCGTATTCGAGTCTCACTCGGATACAGGTTGTCGTAGAGGAAGTGAAAGGGACGAGGCGTAGTAAATATTGCGTTCCGTGGATCCGTCAGGATTATAAAAGGGCTTTGGTTTTTGTTACAAAGGATAACCGTCGGCCATTCATAGTTTTGTTAGGCTAGATGCGTTGGTGTGACGTCAGAGTTGGTTAAAAAGGGTTTTTCTACTCCAGCACTTAAATGTGTCAATTAAATGACTAACAGTGATATCTAAAGCAATGTCATTTGAATGATTTGTCTATAGGCTCATAAGATGACTGCTAGCAGTCATCTTATGAGTATAATACAACTGCTTTATTTTTTTTAAAGATACAAGTTCCGATCATCTTGATTGAAAGAGGTATGTTTTCATTTACAATAATAACTCTTTTTTTTTTAAATAATAACTCAATTTTTTTTAAATAATAACTCTTTTTTTTAATAATAACTCTTTTTTTTGCTGCAGCTGTCATAGAAAAAGTAATGTATGCAACAGCTCATAATTGGTTCTTAAAATTCTCGGGTCTTTTTTTACAAAACTCGACTACGTCTCGTTTTGTAACTTCGACCCTTGAATTTTAAGAACCCTTATTATATCACTGTTGCATAAATTACTATTTGAGGATTCGTTTTGAGACTTATAATATGTAATATGGTTTAGAAGTAAGGTGCGGTGTCGAGGGCACGGGTCCAGCATTGTTCGCGGTATTGTTATCGGTGGGCGCGCCTCAAACGGCCCATGTCAATGTTTGAACGAGCGACGTGACGTAGGTACACTCAGCATCAGAAATATCAGTGTGATCAACTGGCCAACTCTCAAACACGACCTTATTATCTAGGGCGTAAAGAATCTATGTTTTTGAGCGGCGAGTTCAATATTATCGAGGTTGACTGTGTGTAGGGTCTTCCTTTGTCCCGAGCAAACACTCGGCCGCCACAAAGTTTCCACTTGACTCTGGCCTAATGTCACCGGATGGGATGGCTCCTTATACGACAAATCTTACCAAATCCTTACTCATTGAGGACAATACATGAGTAACATGAGCAAATGTTTAAAGATGTTACGAATTGGGTAATACGTCAGGGAAACCAGTTACGTATTAATGAGGCTCAGACTTCAAAGTAAAATTGAATTCTGGAATAAGATAAGTACAACCCATAACTAGATTTTTCACGCTCGTGTTAACATCCTACCTACCCTAATCGAGACTCCTATAGCGTCACACAAAATAATTTGAGTTTTTAATAAAAGTGTTCGTCAAATTGAAATACATACATAGCTTACTTTCAAGTTGAGCAGATAAACACATAAATATATGTTTTTTTAATTATGAATAGTGGATAATATGAACTTATATGCATCATAATATGTATAAGTTTCTCAGATTGGCAGTCAATCCCACATGATTTGCGATGAAAGCTAGGTATTATTTATAAGAAAACGAAGTGACCCTATTTCAATGTCAATTTATTTGACGTGCAGTTTTTACTAACTTACTAGTTTTTACAAACGACCCTAAATTCTGGAGAAATTAGGCGCTTAAAGTAACGTAACTTGCTTTCCAAAGTTTCGTAAAATAAATAAAGAGCAAGGCAACAGTTGGCTTTCGCTCGAACAAACAGAGGATGCGGTACGTGTCCTCACGCTTGACACATACTATGTACTCATATATTTGCTTACACATAATAATAATGTGTAATTTCGTCTTTGTAATAACCCAGTCTCATAGTCCACCCAAACTTCAATCCATAGACCGGTATATACTGTTCTCTTTTGCTACAATAGTCCGCGTTTGCGTCAATAGTGAACGGGTTCCAGCAGGCGTTCTACATGACATAAAAGCTCTCCAAGGGGCCTTTACGTGTTGGATCTGTGTCCTCACGCAAGCCTATCAAAAAACCGGGAGTATAGGCCCGTGATATCCAAGGAGATGTGTAATTTTAAGCTAAATCTCCTAGTTGGTGTAATCATCCTGGATTACCACCGATGGAGGTCTGAAAGCGACAGATTCCTATGTCATGGTTTTTATTCGGTTATATTTGATCAGATTTTGCATCATATGAATATGTACTTACTTGTGCACATATTGTCTTTGTCTGACATATAATACAGTCACCTGCAAAAATATGTTGCATGGCGGAGGAAAGAAATATGTATCTGACAAAACCTTCATTAGGTTCTCTACTCTAGCCGTAAAGTTTGAGTGTATGTTTTTGTGCCCTCTAGTAATTTAGAAAATTGAAGCTAAGACTGCCAGGTGTAGTCAAGAGCCTCTACGCAGATCTGCATGAATGATCTTTGTTCTTTTTCTTCACATGCACCATATTCCTTGTAAAATAAATCACAGCAAAATCAGAACGTTAACAGTGAGTCTTGCCACAAATCAATGAGATCCCGTCGGGCCATGTAACTTCTGAGCGCCAGGTGCTACGCGGGAAGTACCCCTCCCCCCTCCCCTCCCCACCCTCTCACCCACCTCGGCGCACACCCGCGCACGCACACACGCGCAACACCAGAGGAAGTGCACACGCGCACACCATGTACTAGTGACGTAGAGCCGCGTAGATGTGTGTTTTTGTAATTTATTTATTAATGGCCTGCATTTGCGTATGCGTCGGTCGTCGTGCATGAAAAATGGCGGGTATAAATATGAATTTGAGTGGACGCTAATTCAAAAGTATGGTTATTTAAAAGTGTAAAAGTGTTCTTTTATCGAGGCGGCGCCGCCTTGAGTGAATACTTTGTAGTCTTTTAGATTTATGGACGACAAAAGAGCACTTTGACTTGCAGATGATACACTGCGCCCATTCGCCGGGAAAAGTTACTTACTGCCTTGACAAATTAATTAAATGAAAATGTCTTATACCTAATCAAACACCTTTACGGAAAGGACAGAAAACAATAAAAACACTAGTTTAATGTTACATGTAGGTAACTAAACATACCTAAACTAAGCTATCAGTACTGAATACAAAGGCAACCAAAAGTTGCTCTGACTAATCGACAAAACTATTTTAGAATTCAGTACGGTTCGCAAACCATTGTTAGCGTCTCAGAATAGAACCAGCAGGGAATATTATCAACAGGTAGCGTACAAAGTATCCTTCCGGTATCCGAAAATCACTACCCCATTCAAAAAGAAACTTAACCACAACAGGTAGAGTCTAAATTTATATGACGCAAGTGTTTTTTTTACCTTTCCAAGTCCGAATTCCAAAACGTTACGGGAAATTGAAGGCTCCGCATAAAATATTAAGGTTGAAAGTTAAATGGGGGTAGATTAAGACAGAAACATATCCGGCGTAAGGTGACACCGTGGGGAAGTGAGCATTCGGGGTTGGTTTGCAACCCTTTTATAATGATGACTTACATATGATAATGTGTACGGTTATTACAATATTATATACTTGGTAATACGATACATGAAGTCTTTAAAAGGCGAATAATAAGGTTTAAAAATTGTTTTAGTTAGATAGTGACTATCGTGAGACACATCATGGCGTTGAATCATTAAAAGTCAAGTAGGTATGTATTATGACGTTATTTTAACAAATGCAACATTATTGTTTGTCTACATTGAATCATTTAGCATAATGAAATGTCAAGGAATGATAGATTGAATAGGTATTTGCGTAAAAGTTATCTAATAGGTACCTATGCCAAAGTTATTAAATTAGTTTATGTATACGTATAGCTACTAGTGTTCAGCTTATTAATTAGGTCAAATAAGTTTTTAGTCAAAAATTTCATTTCTGATACAAGTTTTTATAGCTGACTGTGTACTTTTTTTGAACAGGTAACTAATACTCATCGAAATAATTATAACGAACCCAAAGACAATTAGCTTACGTTGTTTTATCACAGAGACCCTATGGCCACCTTCCTGTGTCCATCATCAATCAGCTCGATATATAGGTATAGTAGCCATTATATTGCATTGTCACCCGTCTTACATATGTGTGTAAAACTTCAGCTCAATCATATAATGGGAAGCGGGGCTAATGCAGCTTGCAAGATTTAACCCCAACAAACATATTAGAAACGTTGCCAAAGCTTTTTTGATGACTAAACATTGCTTCTCAATTATACACCTATAATTTGTTTTCATGTGTTATTTTTTTCCTAATCAATAGAGTCCGTAATAAAAAGAACAATAAAATGTGTAACCTTTTACGAGGCAAGAATAATGAGACGGCCTGAACGGGCAGTCGACTCGGCCATAGTAATTATGAGTGTTGCCCCATCAGCGTTTAAGTCTTTTCTATGGCGATTAGCGCATACCGGCGCAAAGAGTACTAACTACTAAGACAAGCTTGTTGTGTGTATGTTGGTGGAAATATCACCTTCTATATATCATATACGTTTCTCTTTAACCTCTTCTCGGGACCAACACTATGACAGTCCTTTATTAAAATCCCTGTATAACTATTATTTCACGATTTTAAATATTGTTGCACGGGAGTGCGGAGTGAAACAACAGTCAGGTTATGAGACTTGACTGTTCTTCGTCACACAATTTCTTCGTCATATTATGATGTAAAATGTTTGTAGTCATTCCCTTCCAACTACTGAGTCTTTCGTCAAATACGTAGTATCTTTCTTAGTTTGGTCTTTCTGCAAGACCAAAAAACCGGGTAACCGAGTTAATTACATTAAACTTAAATTAAAACACAACCAACTCTGGCATAATTAACCACAAATCAACTTTATTAAACAAGACCAAACTGTAACAAACTAAACCGAACGCATTTTATTATGCCACTTAACTATTTTAGAATCTAATTACACTGACTATTAACATTTCATACAACGATACGTGGAATCAATCGCGGCCAAATAAGTCAAACAGATACCAGCTGTTTTATTTATGCAGCTCAATTTAATTAATAACGTTCAGAAGAAACTATAACCATATTTCAAAGCTACCTCCTATTAGGAGAAAAATTACACGCGACTGTATCGTATAAGCAAGTATAAGTTGTCCTGTATTAATTAAATATAATGGTAGAGCAATTCGTCGTTCCGTCCCGGTCCCGGGCGCCTTCGACTGGTTCTTCGGCTCTATTAATTTATATTGCCCAAATTAAATTAACATCAACTGTGAACATTGTTTCCACGGAATATATTAATATAAACAATAGCATACATTAACGAGCATCATCAATAGGAGCTCGAGCAGACGTGAGAAACACTCCAATCGTATCCATGCATGCCAATTCAAATCGCCTAATAAAGATAAATAAATTCGTACCAAATAAACTCATTTATCATTTGCTCTTACAAATTAAAAGAATGGCAGTCGTATTCTGCGGAGGCAGACGCATTATGCCGCGCCAGCGAGCGAGGCTTCAAAAACAATCACCAACAGTAAAATGTCGAACGGAACCATAAAAAGTTGAGTAAAAGGCGTCGAAAGAAGGCAGCGAATTTTGAACGAAACCTGTTTAATGAGGGTCGAATTTAAATACGAAAATAAAGCGGTTCCCACGGCGTCGGTCGCGGGAACGGAAGCCCCGTGCGACGCGCGACGAGCGGTGTCGCGCCGCGGCGCTGCGACGCGACATCGCGACATCGCGCCGACAGCCACCCACCCAGCCTAACCAGGCCCTCCACTCGACAAACCAACAAGCCCGCAACCATCAATGAATTAATTCAACCTATTCAAACAAAACGGACCGACAGAGCCTCAATAAAATCGGCCGAATATATAGCCTCTCTGCGTGTTGACATAATTTATTGTAGCCGAGCGAGTGTGAGAACTTTTGCAAAATGCTCAGATTAAATAGCAATACACGCGGTTTTGATGAACGATAAAATTAACATGACAAATGACTACAGTTGTCTTTAATATATTGACGTATTAGGTACGTAAACCCATCGAGACTTACGTTATGGTCCGTATTTTATTTATTTTATAATCGGCATAAAGTTAAAGAATTAGATAATGTCATCCGTAAACTTTAGTTTAGTATTAATTATAATATCGTCATTAAAAATAATCCGGGCTTAATATTCTATTTAATCTCATGAAGTGGGCAAATCCTGTTCCACGCTGGGTATGGTTTTTAATTTTGATAAATGCCGTTTTAAAGTTAAAAGGTATGTTACACAGATAATGCCACTATTATAGATAGGGGAGGCGTCAGATTGAATATTTTAAATGAATAGTTGCCTAACTCCGATAGGCAAATGTTTAATTATTTATCTCCATTTACGTGGGCCGATACGCGTATCATAATTGGCTCGGTATCAATTTTAATCCAGTCTAAATAAATTAAGTATCTTCCATGTCTATATTTTTTGGATTCTCTTAACGTTTGATTATTTTATATAGAATTTACAACACGTTCGAGGAAACGTTGCAAAAGACAGTTTACTTTTCGAAATATACAAGTTGTAAACATGTCGAGGTGGGGCCCGATCTTTTTGTTTGAGCTTACTTTCGATAATGTCAATACGCGACCTCAGGCAACGGAACTCGTTCCAACAGCTTTATTTGTATACTTTACACGGACTATTTGAATCAACCATAAACGTTTGAGTATACTTATGAGCTAAGTAATGGTACAAAGAAAACAGATTAGTCAGGTATACGGACAATTTTTTAAGTGATCAGACTCTACTCTTTGAAGAGACTGTGATATTCGAAATTTCTGTTAAATTGTGGCGTATATATTACTCGTACATGAGCTAGAACAATGATGATGAATTTCAACCTATGATGAAAAGATACAAGCGCGAATCTCTATCGCCAAAATCAAAACATTAGCAGGACATTAGAGTAGTGATCTTAATTTACTGCCATTATTAATCCTGTGAAGGCTGGATCGGTATAGGTAAGTCTTCTCGAAGTTATGCTAGGAATGTCTGGTCATTCCAGACAAAATGCTTCTAATAGATAGGCAAGTCGGTGAATAGGCAAATGGGAAATTGGGCAACAGTTCCCAGAATTACTAAATAAGCAGAGTGAGTCAGTATTATTCATCCTACATTGTACTCGTACGAGGGAAAACTGATTTGCTCAATCGTGTCAACTACATAATAACTTCAAATGTAGGCGTATATTATGTTGAACACTGTGTACCAGTTGTTATCTTAACGTATAATTTAAAATGAGAAGAAACCTGTAGGGCTAAGATGGCCGGCTCTTTATCATTTGTCACCATGGCTGTCACGTTCTAACAAATATGTAAGTGCGAAAGTGACGCATGGTATGACAGGTGATAAAAATGCGACCATGATAGCTGGTCTGTAAGCAAATTAATAAACAGGTGGCCTTAAAACCATAATACTAGTAAAGCGTTTTCGCAACGATCATCGTATATTTATGACTTATTTAAATGAAGTCCTATAATATTTTATTTTACTATTGTATAAAGAAGATTACGATTTGCGTATCAAGTTATAGATTTGTACAAATCCGACATTAATTTATAGATTCTTTTTATCTACCCGTCACCGTCAGCTACTGTGTACTCGTGTGGCTGTTTAATAAACAGTGAATGAAACTTTAGTTATCTTTCAGATAGGTTGGCTTCCACCGGTGATTGTAAACAATATTTACATACGCTTATTAACATACAACATAAAGTATCTTAATTAAAGAATACGACATGTCCAATGGTGTATCTTAATTCAGGCAGTAGGTATGTAACTTACGGATAAGCAGTGGAGATAGGGAGATAGGCGGGCAGACGGCGGAGGCGCTCGAGATACCATCTTGAGTTAAGATTCTGAAGGCCCAGATAACATCACCGCTGCTCAGTGCTATTGACACGTGTAAAATCGGATATTAATCAACCAAACGTACGTCTTCACTGCGATTTAAGCTCCCGAGTTTAAATAAAATGTCATTTCTCTTTATCTAAACTGCTGATTTAATTTCACTACTAAAGTTATTAAGTCTAACTTATGTTTATGTTGCTTCGAATGTGACGTGACGACTCGTCGCGCACGAAAATGTTTCGATCGGTAGGTTTCTGTTTTTCGGAATTAATTTATATGTTAATTCATGCGTGTAATTCAGGTTTATTTTTGAGACACTAAAACAAACAAGCAGAATGTTCGCACGGGAAAAAGTGACGATGGTTGATACATTAACTTTTTATGATACTTACCTGATATTAACAACGCTGTTAAGATACGGTAATTAATGCAGATGCGTATAAGTTCGGCGAACGTCGTTTTAGAGAATCGCTTCCCAGCAAACATTTAAGTTTAGTTGCTCGTTAACGTAAGTGTACCAAATCGTAAACCGAAAGAGATCGCTGTACAAATAAAACTTTGTTATCTAAATTAAGTACACTCGTCTGCCGATCCGAAGACAGCTCAGGCAGTTCCAGTATCGATAGTTGACATACAATTTCGATTACTTCCATCTAATCGAGGTCTGATGGAGGTCAAAATCGCGGCCGACCGGTCTTCAGCGCTTGCAACACGGCCCGACGCCGTCGCAAGCGCCGTCGTGAGAACATTCACCGATACCACTCTAGCCCGACCTCTGCCTCACTTCACTCAGCCACTTGCTTACCAGTTTCATGAACGAACCCGAGACGCGTCACGGCTCTTCAAGTTCTGGCCGCCCGATCGGCGGTCGCTTTTCGTCGCACACAAAAATCGTGTGTAAAATAAAAACGCTCATTTGTGATAAACCAGTGTAGGTGTGGTTTGTGGAATAGATTAGATCGATTGACCGACATTTCCATTATTGTTGTCTCGTGAGAACATTTGTGGAATTAATGAGAAAGTAACGTGCCGCTTTAATTTGTTTCTACATTCACGTGTCCAGGGATTAATGAAGGATATAAAAATGTCGCCGGCTCCGTCGCCCTCATTATCGGTGTTCAAAATCGGCTGACGAATAAAAAGGTTTCTTAAACTGTTTAAAGCAGTGAGGCAGGCTAAATGGCGCAATTTGGTAAAAGTTATATGTGCAATTAGTTGCGAGGGGCAAAAACCGCGGACGTGAAGTCACGCCATCTTGTAAGTATTGGCGGTAATCCTCAGATATGCCATTCATTCCTTTCCTTCTATTAATCTATATGTCTGTCTAGGTACATTAGCATTTCACTTTAGTCCTACCGCATAATTTATTTCCCCAATCAAATAAGAGCCGATTACAAATTAAGGCGATTAAAAATATGTAAAGTTGACGGTGTCGAAATATGAGATCGATTCAAGCATGAGTGAGATATCCATCTTCGATAAGTCGTAATTTAGAAAGCTCAATTCGTGCGTCTATTTATGAGATAATTTCGTATGCATCAAGTGTCGTCTACATACGTACTTACATTGCTCGTGTAATGAAGCCCGGACTGTTAGCCGCAGGAAATGTCCGGCGAAAAAACTAGAAAGCCTGCAGCTCCATAAGACACGGGAATCTTGCCTTCCGCTAATTATTTACGATATATTGCGTAACGGTGAAACGCCGGGAAGGAGACAGGAAAAAAACACGTTCCACAGGATGCGAGTTGCCAACTCTGAGAGCGCGGCAACCTGAAACCGACTTTTCTTAAACACAATAAAGTTGACAATCATTCGACTGGCGAGTTTGCTTGGTCACTTTTAGAATATCTTTATTCATGTTACGAACGATCTCGATAAAGCAGTAGTGAACTCCGATCGATCGGTTCTCTCATCGACTTCATGCTCTATGTTCGCGTATTAGGATACAGAATACCGTAGACTCGATTGCGAAGACCGGTCTGTTTATACTGGTATCGTAATTAAAGATACCATAGCAGGAACCAGGAAGAGTGTCGTACTATCTCAATAGCTAGCCGGAAGTCGCTCGATCTGTGAGTTCATTCATAAATGAGAGTCTCGACGCGACAACGTAGTATGACAAGTTGACGCGGTGGATCACATCAGCCTTATACTATGTATTCCGAAGGTTTGTTTTGCTTTGACAAGTTACACGTAATAATTAAACGTGAATGAAACGAAGCAGTTAATTGAGTTGAATATGAACAAACATTTCGTAAGCCAGTCGGTAGGTAGTGCTTACGGGCTTGATTTTTATTGCATGGCAGTCTTTCCGGTGGTTTTCAGCATTTTATATAATTATAAATAAATTTTACCACCGTGGCATATCTACTCATTCTTATTCATCTTTAGTGGTACCACTGGTACCTAATATCCACAAAAAACATAAACGACGTAATAACGTCGATAGAAAACGTTGGTTTATGGTATCACACAGAGATGTGTTCACATGTTCATAACAGGTTTCGCCCGTATACGTCCTAGAATTACATACAATGCTATCTGGTCGACTGCTTTTTCATAAGAATTATGAATCATAAAGGCCTATAACACTTTACCCACAAAAAGGATCGTAAAAGCATATCGCTCAGGCGCCCGCACACAAATCACCCACATTTTCATAAATTAAAACACATCTAAGCTTGTTCAAACAACGAAGGACAATGCAAGGGACAAAACACACACAAGAGTCGTATGATGATATGAGAGTAACATCAGTTGAGCCCTTTCATGAAATACAAGATGTATGTCCTGTCCCTGCGCGCGTCTTGCGTCCGGGCCAAAGGGCGGCTCTGATTGCCCTAATCGAGTTAAGGAGTGGACAGACAAACAAAAAGAGCGCAATTAACGGCGTGGGCGCAGGAAGCCACACTCTAATGGGGATGGCAAATTTAATTACAATCTCGGCGAGTTCCTGCTTCCTTGCTGTCTAGTGCGGGTTTCGGGTTTTTTCTTTGTGTTGGAGACCTTTTAGGTCTTTTTTGGTCAATTTAAAAATATGTTCTGCTTTGGTTGTCTGCAGTAACCTGCTGTCCTCAACTCCATCTAAGTACTCTGGTTGCTTAATGCAATTTGCAGGGAGAATTTAATTAATAATTACACTACGCCATACCATTCGTATACAACCTGTTACAAGTATTTGGTTAGATGTTTATTATTAAATACTCAAACTTTGTATTGGTATGTGAAGTCGAAGGAATCCGAGTAGTCTGCGCTACTGGAATGTATTGAACCAACGACTAGTAGTTTAAAGCAAACTAGAAGTGTGAAAACGGCTCATGGTCCAGTGGAGATCTAATAGGCACGTAGATAATAACGGGTTTGGCTCGAACGATCCTCGTCCTCGTCAGGAAGTGCCACCGGACGCGCCTATCTGACTACCGAAGCTGTCTCCTTCACGCTCCCATCTAACACCATCAAGCCATACAACTCTCTCTTTCTAACCAGGCTTCATCATTTTTGAACTTACGCAACCTATGTTCGTGTAGTCAACTCTTATTTTGTCGGGTACGGTCGTTCAAATTAATGCTACAGCCACTCTCTATAGCTACTGTTTAATGACAGGTATTACGAGCCATGCCTCGAAATGACTTAATGTTTTTTGTAAGAGGACCAATTTTGTAAACTATTTACCTACTGACAGCCATGAATGGTCCAGTATTTTTGATTTCACAATCGGATTGATTTCTTCGGATCGAGTAAATGTTTATTTACATTTGCAGCGAGATCCCGCGTTAGAAACCATCTCGCGTCCGGCCACTCCGGCCATTCCGTCAGTTGCAGCGTTTTAATTTTAATGAAACTGGCCGCGCGGGAAAGCCACACCACACCGGCTCTGCTTCCGCTCGCAACGCTGCGCTTCATTCATAAATCCAAACACTCGCATCAAAACGTCCCAAGCGGCATAGATCGACACCGAAAACTAACCCTATTACAATCGCGAAAGATTCAAACTACATGCACAATGTAACACTAAAGGCGTTTAAGAAAGAACAGAGACTACTCAGAAAAAGTCGCTAGAAAAAAGTCGTAACTCGTGGCACGTGCAGACGAAAGTGGTTTTTCCTCCGACAGGCAGAAAGTTGTTTTCCGTTTGCGGAAACGTCCCCAATTAGGCCTTTTAAAGCGCGAATGTTCTCGGTTGATTTACTCGCTTGTCTTGAATGGGATGCGTTCTGTGGCCGTTGAGGTGCGAAGATCTAGTGGGTAATCTATGAATGGAATCGACGTCGGTGACTGTCGATGGCTTAACGATATCAACGCGCGACCGCTGGAAAAACTGAGCGAGTCGCGTTACCATAGTGGGTCGTTCTATTTACGTTAGCTGGGTGGCGCTGATTATGAAAGCCCGGTAATTTATGTAAGGAAACTTGCAGTCGCGAGCCCGCCCGGTGGCAGGCAAACTTTCTTCTGCGCTTTATCGGTCTTTTAATAAACTTGGTAGATAAATAAATTATCTTTGCTAAAAGCCTGATATGCCCATACTAGAAAGGTTTTGTTCTCAATGAACGTCAAAATTCTATTGTATAATCTTGGAATAAGCTCTATCTTTACCTAACGCCTAACTCTGCCAAAAATAAAACGGTTAAAGTCACTTTCCATAAAAAAAAAAAAAGTTGGATAGGCAATTTGAATGACCAATAAAACTATTTCATGTTAGGTTGTTACTGACATAATTAGGGCGTTACATGTACTTTAAATAACAAGAATATCCTAAATCTTTAATTGAAAACCTATCGAAACCATCAGAGATATTTAATGGGCCTTAAGCGTAAGAAATATGACCTCAAAACATTAAGTAATGAAACATAATATTTCAACAAGATGACTTTATTATTTCAGCCGACAAACTAACTGTACCTTTCTTCTGGCTCAACACGGGGCCAAATTGAAATCGATAATGACGGGTGACCGGCCCGGCCGCGGCCCGATACTCGATACCTACTCGAAACTGAAGCTCATCCGAATTTCTCGGAACTACGTAATCGATGGTTCCCTTTAAATTTTTCGAGTATTTTGCACAAACAAAAAGGCTTCGGTGCCACACTGTCTGCACCCACAAAAGGGCCAACTTTTTACAATTTGTACCTTATAAATGCAACCTGTATACCTTTAGGAAATGCGGTTTAAACTCTTGAGTATAAAGTCGATTTTTATACAGCATTTCCTTTTGTTATAATGAGCAATGTTTTTGCCTGCCGGTGTTCACAATATGGTGTCTCAGAGCACCGGATATAGTTAGATTGTCCTGTGAAAAGGACGGGATAAAAAAACATATTTACGATTATGCACGAGCGATTTGTCGTCACTCGATACGATTTGCGAGTGAATCCGGGTGCCTATTGTTGTATCGCGTATAGCTGAAATAATTTTCAACTAATGTTAAATACCTATTTCACATTTTCTGTTTACATATAATGTTTTTTTGCAATGAGTACATTTATTTATAATGTAGGTACCTACATAGTTATTCATGTAACAACAGATAAAATTACAACCTAAAATTAAAAACTAAAGTTAAAAATAAACTAAGTACTTATAATAAAAAGAAGGAGTGAGTTGCAATGAGTTGAAAATAGTTTTATAAATTTTGAAATAAAATGAATTTGATTAATACAAAAATCCTGTCAGAAGGAAACATTTTAAGAATATTTTCTTCATCATATGATTCACTGTTCAGTTTTAACAGCCATTAGTGGTTGTAAGATGCAAATAAACAGCGTTTTGTAAGAACGATGCGCATACATGTTCAATTAATAATCGATACAGCGTGTCAGGCAAGTGTGCCGAGCGAGTACGAAGTGCCGCTTATTAAATGTCGGGAGTTCGGGACATGTCAGCGGTCTTTTATGATGAGAGTAATCTATATTTGTTTGCAATGCTTCAATGCGTATTTTTCATTTGAACCGATTTAAAAATGGTTGTCTTTTAAGTGTGCCAGTTAAATTCGTGGCAAAAGTTTTAATGCATGCATATATACACATGTGGTACTGTTGTCATTTTGTACATTACCAATGAACACCTGTTTCTCTTTTTAATTTATTCTGGAACTTAACGAATCTGAAAGCGATGAATTGCAGGTTGGAGAGTTAAGTTTTTAACACATTTCAAAGAATCATAGTTAATTGGCTATAATTCCAAAAATCCTCTAACGACCAACTTTATAATTGCCATTTTATTTACACCGCCATATCTCCACAAATCGGCGCGATATCTCACCGCGTGGATTTCAACAAATCAACACATTGCTCTCAAAACGTCGCGTCGCGTTTCGTTTCCAAGGAACGATCAATCATAAAGCGTCAAGTGATTTTTCACGACGCGCCCGCTGCGTTTTGTTTTCCCAAAACAATAAATTAACGCGACTGATGAGGCACAGTTGAGATAATTTTGGGAAATAAAGTCTATTTTTTTATTCGGTAGACTTTAGGTAGGCAAATAAATTAGCAATTACAATATCGTTTCGTAATTAGGTATCTCGGAGATTTTTTTATAGACACTAAAAGACCAAAGCGAAGTTCTACAGACAGAGAACGACGTAAAAATAATTATTTAGTCAGGAATAGGTATTATATCTGGCCTAGATATATTCTATAATATTTCAGGAATATTTATTCACCCCAAAACCAAAGACCAAAGAGGAGATGGCGGGACGACTTGGACGCATTTTATCCGGATTGGCGGGAAAATGCAAACGACAGGGTTGAGTGGAGGAAGGGAGGGGAGGCCTTTGCCCAGCAGTGGGACACTAAACCAGGCTAAAAAAAAAAATTTTTTTTCTCTAACAAAATAGAATTTTAACTTATTATTATTATAGGAGGAATTTTACATACGGCGGCTGTTATCACAAAATTTCAAAGCTAAACCCGATATTATCAAGCCTTTTGATGCTTGCCGCCAAATGACTTAATGTCATTAACGTTCCTATTCTTGTGCCAAGCCATGACTTATTTAAATATCGTCCGAAATAACTATGCTGTTGAGATAATGAGTCACGCGTGTGTTTAGCTAGACTAACTAATATGTCGTCAAGGTTTTCAATATTATAGTAAATATTTATAAGGTAAATATAATTATTTTTAGATCACATGAGTTAGTGTCCTCTTGATACACCGGTCGCTGAACTACAATACTTGGCGACAAACTGTTAATTAATTAATTTACAGTGATTTTTCCTTAGTCACGCACTTTTGAAGGTTTTTCTTAATTAAATCAACTGTCCGTTCGTTGTTATTGTGTGATGTACGGAACCTTTAAAACGCGAGTCTGACTCGCACTTGGCCGGTTTTTTAAAATTATTGTTTCTTATATCTTCCCGATTTTTATTATTTACTAACCTAGGTAAACGGGATTATTTGCGTATAGGTACTTAAGCTTAAAATTACCACCAACTTTATTTTCGTGGTCCCGTACAAAGTCTGGCTAAAGCTTAAGTATACGCGATAAGTCCCGTTTAAATATGTAAATATAATACATACCTATACTTATATCAGTTATTTCTAGTACCTTAACTGGCAATATTGCACCTGAAACACCTTTCAAAGAGAAAGTTAACTTTCACTAACCATAAAAGTTAAGAATGGTCCGCGTTTAAAATGTTAACACCTTATTTAAGGCAAAGTCCAATATAAAGCGCCCTGCATTCTAATTTTAAAATAAAAAATCATCTGGAAGAAAATGAGATGTGAATGAGAAAAAACAGAAGTATATCAATAATAAAGACTGTCAATCTCCAACCAAACTTTCGTGTGTATCATATTGCAATATGCTATGCAAGTTGCGTCTCAAACTCCATCACACCACGTATGACAATTAAAAACTAAAATTTTAAATAGATAGGTAGTAGGTAAAGTGGGTATTAGTAGGCTTTAAGTTAAAGAAAAATAGGTACTGTACCTATAGATCCTGGTTTTTTGGAAATTTTATTTTTGTAGTTTGGGGTTCTTCGGTTTATTTGAAATGAAAATATTTCCATGGAGTATTCTCCCTGACCACAATCCCCGAAATTACGCTATTTACGGAAATATGGTACGACCGGGGTACGACCTCCAGTTTGGAAACCGCACGCCTTACAGACCAGAGGGGCTACCGCGAAAACCGAAATTCGCAAATTGCGGGGATCTTTCTCTTTTACTCCAATGAAGGCGTAATTAGAGCGACAGAGAAAAATGCCCGCAATTTGCGAACTTCGATTTTCGCGGTTATAGCTCAGCAGCTACGTATGTAGCACGTATGTAGAGTACCTACCAGTCTCCATCATGTACTAGTCTCTGATAATAAGCATGAATGAGGTCCAGCTTTTTCTACTAGTTATTAGGCGGAGTGGTCCGTTAGTGAATGAACCGAACCGGTTTGACCGTTGCGCCTGCGCCGTCCACTTCATAAGCACATCACTGAGATTTATTCTTTCAACTCGTATGTGCTCTGGACCGATTGAATGGTTTTATTTCTTATTTTGAGTGACGTGACGGAGCGAAGTGATTGCGTCCGACCCCGATATTCAATTATTTTCAACAGAGTTGCTTATAAAATGTGTTATTGCATGCAGTCGCACAATTCTGCGCAAGGCAAGCTGTAAAGCCCACGCTTGAAAAAACAGAGGTCAGATAAAAATAATTCATTAAATTGTTTAAAAACTTTTATTCCAATTATAAAAGTTTTTATAGAAATTGCTTTTTTTGGAAATTATGTCAGTGGCTGCTTGTTTGCTCCCACTTTTAGATCGGTATCCAGAATAAACAATTTATCGTAGAACACACACACGCCTGTGTGCCTTCCGCATGTAAGTAAATGGTGTTTTAGAAGAATTAACATCAATTTGCCGTGAAACCGACACCCGACACTAATTTAAATCATAAAATCCAAATCGATTACGGTAATAGTTTTTTTTTCTAGCTTCTGTTCTTAATATTAATCGGTACTTGTTCTTGATTCGAGTCGAGTCACGCTCCAACCGTTGCATTAGCTACCATCGAGATGAGAGATAGATAAGACTCGGTAAATTATGAAATCGATCGATCGAGGCTCGGATTCTCTGCTCGGGTTATTACTTTTGTTATTTGTACCTTCATTATGGCTGTAAGTACGGGGTGAAGGTGTTCCTAGGAACGTGGGGAGCAGGTTTTCTAGAAATTGACACGAATATACGTGTTCCTTTTAATCGTGCTTTGATGCGTGGTTGTTGGAAATGTTTTCTGTATTTATTTGCTGCTATTTTAAGTAGGCAAACGACAGAGGTATCAAAAATTATGTATATTGCCGATCACTTTAGTTAGATATGTGTAACTGTTCAGTGTCCTTACCTGGTAATCCATACTATGGAGACTCGACTGGGAATATCCATCGCGAACTGCACTAAATTTACAGTGTCGTTGTCACTTAAAATCGCGGGTTTACTTTACCTGAAACAACATAACAAAATGATCAATTACATATAATACATAATTTCCAAACAAGATTACATAAATTAGCATTCTTAAAAACGGTAAATAGGATTCCCGTTCGAAAACGTGGCGCCAACAACAAAAGGATAGTTTAAATAAAGTGTTTAAAAAAAGTAACAAATAATATTAATATTGTGTTAACCCCAAAATACCGTTGTCCTAGGGGTGAAATGACATATAACTGTCATCGTCATCCAGCGGAAGAGGCGTGGTCACCCGACAGCTTCCAATGGGAATCATGCAAAATATGTCAGTTGCGCCGAGTCAGATAATTGAAATCTGACACGCTGTCTTTGTTGCGACGCCTATTATAAACCACCTTATGTATCTTGAGACGTGTTTCTGTATTGTGATGATAATGAAATGACTTACATAGCAATGGGAGGGGTGAATTGATTCTTAATGGAGCGTTTGAAGTTCGAACCGTTTACTACGTCCGATACTGTTATATTTGATGACTGTGCTAAGAGTATGAATAAAAGTACGTAGGTATGTAGTAGTCACCTATATTTTTTTCTCAGCAGGAATTGGAAAAAAAGTTATTTTTTTCTCAGAATTGGAAGTAAGTAGTAGTAGACAACTTTTTCTGGCTACCCTAGAATCCTGGTTTATTTTTGTAATCTGGCGATTTGTAATTTTATGTGAATACCAATATTTACATGGTTTTCAATTCAGTCTAAAGTAAATAAAAAACCCAAACTTAACGACTTTACGACTGGACTCGACATTACAAAGAAGACACCACTCTGAGTGCACCGAAATGTGACAAACTTGATAGTAGACGATAGTCAATTACATAGTTTACTTAATGAACACCTGTTAAAAAGTCAAATTTAACTACTTAACGCAATAACTGTTAGTGGGCGTTTTAGTAGTTTAAACCTCTAAGTTTGGCGCAATTACAGATAAACACTTTACTGGAAAGTCGAATTAACAAACCACGCAGTAAAAACTTGTACGTCACCAATGACAATCTTTAACTCGAACGTTTCTCACGGCAATTTGCCGCAAACAAGCTTTCTAAAGCGCCATTAAACTTAAAAATTAAACTATTTCCTAATTAAAACCATTAAAAAGATGGCGATAGTGTCCCCGCTTCCGTGTTAGTTATTTGTGGCTTTAACCCTTCACCAGCTATTAAAGGACTGTTAGAAGGGTTAACAGAGACATTTTTCACATCGGTTCGCCTGACGGGCTTAATGAGATGTCGGCGGGTTATTTTCAGTTGCACACGTAAAAACCCAGCTGGACGTTTTGAGATAATGACTACCTATGAGTAGAGATCTACGTTTACGAGGGCCAGTTTGTGTCTTGCCTCAAGCATTGACTGTTTATAAGTAAGTACCTACTTAAGGATTTATTCCACAATTGTCTTATTATTTATTGGTTTTATATTTAAAAAAACCATAGTTAAAGACAATTCATTTCAGGCAAACCCTACTTAAGTAAAACATAATAATTAATATGTGAAACGTACATCGATTCAAACCCAAATTCATCGATTAAAGCGAACAAATTGACAAGCATATTTGAGATAAAAGGTTTTTGTTCTGAGAATAGAGCCCTCAGTTTCGAATAAAGCCTGGTGACATTCATAATTAGTGATGCATACAAAGTAAATACACAAACAAGAACTTTGTTGGCGAAACGCTCGGTTGAAAAAGAAAGCACAGTGCCCTTCCTTTCCTTCTATGACACGTTTTTGAAAACTCAAAACATCAAACGGCATTTTACGCTACACTACCGTCCCCGTCCAAGACGAGACGGATTCTTATTCCCATTGCTAATAAGTGGACCGATTCAGGAACCTATGTAAACTATGACCTTACGACCAGCAATAACTATTGGTTAATCGTAGTCGGCTTATACTGGTTTGCCGCTTGAGGCCGTTAAGTTCGAACATCGAAGGCCCTAGTCCGTAACGCAAGTTATGAATGGGCCGCAAATGGACCGTGCCGGCTCCGCGTTCAGTCAGGCTCCGCTGGCGGCGACTGCGCAACTCGTGTTCCACTGTTACATGCTCTTGCGCATCCAAAACAAAAGATGTGATGTCCAGTGCCCGTAGCGCGTTGGCGCGTAGCATAGGCATCGGGTACCTTGTTATCTGTCGTAGAACTTTGGTGTGGTTTGTGGTTAGACTCTGAATTGCACTTTGCAGAAACTTGCAGTAAGAATGCACACATACTTATCCTTATAAGCTCCGCAAAGGCTCTTGAGGGTTGTATTACTAGTCAACCTATGTACTCGTACATACATAAAACATAAAAATATACTCGCTTTTATTAACAACTAAGACTTCATACCACGACCCTGTCTTAGTGGTAAAGTTCCACCACTAAAAAATAGCCGTAGGCACAGGAATTGTTCATTACACTATAATCATTTTTGGCAAACAGGAAACCAATTGCCAGCCCGACTTATCAGATCAACATGTTCAAATTGGAACTTTTGATTAAGTGTAAAACCGATAAAAGCCAACGCTATCAAAACAGAGATTGAATCAATGGAGTGACGTGTAGCTTTTCTCACGGTGGGAGTGGACCGGTTTGGCTAATTACAATATTAATAAACAACCCATTAACGGCATTCGGAACGCAAAATTGACGTACTGAGATTAGATTGAAATCGTATTGGTTTTGTGAGTTCCGCCTATGGGGCTATTCATAAGTTACGTCATTTCAAATTAGGGGGGGGGGGTCTGGACATCTGATGATGGTAGCATGACGTAGGAGGAAACGGGGTCATTCGAAGATTTTTGGATGATTTTAAGGGGGGGGGGGGATTTAAAAATCGTCAAAAATAGATGACGTAATTTATGGACAGCCCCTATGAGTGGATGAGAAAAACGCGATTAGGTCCTGATGTTAACTTATATTAGATTGGAATATTTTAGCGCTTTATACTGTACAGTGTAGAATTTGAAATCTTGTTGCTAAGGTACTTAGGTACAATCGAACAAACTTAAACTTATACCCACCAACCATAACGTTTTCATGATAATTTTACGTTTTAAATCAATGTAATGCCAATAACGTAGTACATAAATGTTAAAAGGTTTCACAGTGGTTTCAGAAATCAAATTGTTCGATAGTACCCAAGCGTGCGGCGCCGAGATGAGTTGAGTTACTACCGTACTTCGTAATATACTTACTTCGTAATAATGTGTTTGAGATTTTGCCGGCTAGTTACAACTACAACATTATCGAACAGTAATAAAATGTAAATGAAATATTGTTTTTGTATTAAGTGTCTGATTCCATATATAACTAACATGCTAAAATTGTTATATAAAAAGAACTTAGCACTATAAACCATAGCCTCTTATCTCAAGCGAGATTATGTTTTCTCACTTCTTCTTCTGAGATATTAAATATAATTGAAAAATTATACGTCTCTCGATTTGATTGCTCATTCAGAACCTGTGATCGAATTAATACACCACGTTAAAAACCGAATCGCAAAAACTTGATCGCGGTTTCAGTGCAAATCCGATCAAGGTACCTACAGGAAGCTGTCACCGGCGCACTAATTTACCCGCGGTGCCATGTGTTCTCCTTAGCTACACGAGCATAAGTGAATCGACTTCGAGGATAAAACCATTGTAGAATGGCCTCGAGATAGATGGAAACTATGCGTCATTGGAAAATGCTCTTATACTGGTTCCCTTGAAAGCTAAGCGAGTACAGATCTAGGCGATCGAGTGGAATGACAGCCAAGTTTCAGCCTATCTCCGACCGAACCAGTTCCGCGCCGTGGGAAACACTCACACGCAGATCTACGTTGTTTTATTTATTAGGGCTGTCGCAACCGGGTAAACTAGGTATCAATTATTGTTTCGCAATTTATAGACACATAAAGTGTGACTTTCCAACTCATTCTGCTGAGCTGTAATTATGCAAGCGCTTTAATTATTCTTTGATTAAACTAACCAAGTACTTGACAACATTTATATCTAGCTTCGTATAATGCAATTTATATTTAATCTAGTCGAACAAATTGAATCAATTTGACCGTTGACAACCCTACTGGTAATGGTCGGTAGCGGCATCCCATTCATTGCCGTAATGCGCGTGTGTGTGTACCTATGTCCTATGTCTGCATGAGCCGGCACATACGCATCGAATGTTTTGAGCTACCACCAATTTCATGCTACATATAATGTAGATACGGCCTCATTGAGAGACAAATGATGACATCTTATGCACCGCCTTTGATTTTGGGATTCAATTTGGAGTTCAAAAAGATCTGGTACAGATATTTCTTTTATTGTGGCAACCAATGAATATTTATAAGCATGAATTGTTGTTTGCGTCTCGTTATCAAAAAGCTATCAAAGAGGTTAGGTAACGAAATAGCTGTAGCTGGGGGCATAAAGTGGTGGTGATTAATGTTGTTGTAGCCTATTTCGTAGTGGTGTTATAAATCGTGGTTCTTTTGTTTAATGAATGATTTAAACACATTTAAAGTGAATAAAGAGTTGTTAACCGATGTTTGTTTTGGGAGTGTGAGAGGCGAAGAGGGGGTGTCGTAAAATGTGTATAAATCACCGGTGCATTACGTCGGGCTTGATGAATAACGTCCTCCTGATGTCCTTTCAGGAGGGTCCTCGCTGCACTTTAAGTGATGATCCAGTTATTTTTACAACGATGTCAAATGCTAAAGGAGTCAAATAAGTGCATGAAGATCAGACATTAGGTAAAAGGGTTATAGGGATACAATAGTTTCTTTAGAGCTTTAATAATTCAAACTGTCAGTCGAAAAATTAATACGAGAACGTTGATATGTAAATTAATATGTTACCTATGTATGAAGTTTATTTTTAAAAAAGCTCGTGATTAAATTTTGGAATCTTTCGCTTTCTCGGGTATCAATATTAGCACGAGAGGTTAAACATTAAACAACAACTTTGCCCCCTTGTAAAACCAATATGTAACTATTTATTTTACTTTCTACGCAGTTTCAACCACTATAAGTATATTACGTCCTGGGGCCTTACCATGATGATCGGAATAAGGACATCATTGTAAGGCCCCTATTAGCAAGTTACTAGATGGTTTACCTTTTATCCAATCTAGTGATCATATGCGATCGTGTGTAGTACCTAATGATATAAAAAATAAACGGCTACATGATACAGCTACTTAAGTGTCAACAGCTCAATGATGGAATAAATCCGTGACACGTATTTACAGAGGTCCATACAACCGCGATGAGGCGAGACGATATCAATTTGTTTGTTCCCAATTGGTTTATAATCCGAACTGGGCTGTTTATTACAATATCAGGCGTAATGCCTCAAGCTAACCAGTTTTAAGCAAGATCTCTTAAGACACATAATTGTAAGGGATGCAGAGCTCAAGTTATACTTGGGACAAGCTAGAAGTTGAGAGAAAAACTAGTGAATTAGAATGTAAGAAGCTGCGTGACCGCGGGGTCAACGGCTGATGTAATAACAGCTCCAGATCGTTTTTAACAAGTGAATTATTGAATTATGGAGTCTATTGTACGTGGCCAATATAGATAGGCTAGTCAGTTTCATATAATCGAATGTGAATGGGCTGATGAAATGATCGATTGAGTATTAGAAATAATTTATGTAGGTACAAAAAACTGCTGAGTTCCAATAAGAGCTTTTGTATAACATGGAAATTCTTAAGAATATTATAGATTTATATTATTATGGACCAAGGAGTCTTAACGTAGGTAACCGACAAAAGAATGAGCTTAAAGTGGCCAAGAATATGGCTTCTAAACAGTGTTGTTGTGCATAACGCTTATTTTTAGGCTTAAAGACTCGAGCCCACAAGACTCTTAAGTCTTCAAGACTCGAATATTGTATTGATTTACATTACGCGCATGGATGTAAGATTTTGGCTTTGCTGCCTTTGAGGCGTTAAGCCTCGGGAGTAGGGTTGCCAGATCGAAAGGCGCTATTATCGGGAAAAAATATCAAAATTTCGGGATTTTGGGCCTTAAGTCGGGAAAAAACCCATTCAAATTAAATTAACTGTATTAAAAACAACGATATTTTACATTATTGGCACTACGTCAGCTGCTCTGCCCAATCTCGCCACGCGTGCCCCGCGCGCGCGCTGACGGGTTCGATGCAGGTCGCTCGACGACAGTTCGGAACTTGAAATTATTGTTTTATAACGTGATGCTGTTTTTCGGGACAATTTTCACTTTGTCGGGAATCGGGAACACATGCTAAAAATCGGGAGAATCCCGCCGAATCCCGACCATCTGGCAACCCTACTCGGGAGTCTTAAAGGGTTCGAGTCTTTAAGCCTCGAAATGAGTGTTATTCACAATACTACTTCTAAGGGGCTTTGATATATGAATTTTCATAAAATCAAACAATTCTAGTAAGAATTGCTTGAGAGGGAGAAGAAACGTCTCTTGTCGACTGGATTCTCCTCTTTTTGTAGGGCTGCTACACGATTGCTAAAATTTTGACTTATTGTCGGATAGGACCATATAAAAAAAGCGGCCAAGTGCGAGTCGGACTCGCCCATGAAGGGTTCCGTATTTAGGCGATTTATGACGTATTAAAAAAAAACTACTTACTAGATCTCGTTCAAACCAATTTTCGGTGGAAGTTTACATGGTAATGTACATCATATATTTTTTTTAGTTTTATCATTCTCTTATTTTAGAAGTTACAGGGGGGGGGGGACACACATTTTACCACTTTGGAAGTGTCTCTCGCGCAAACTATTCAGTTTAGAAAAAAAATGATATTAGAAACCTCAATATGATTTTTGAAGACCTATCCATAGATACCCCACACGTATGGGTTTGATGAAAAAAAAATTTTTGAGTTTCAGTTTGAAGTATGGGGATTCCCAAAAATTTACTGTTTTTTTTCCATTTTTGTGTGAAAATCTTAATGCGGTTCACAGAATACATCTACTTACCAAGTTTCAACAGTATAGTTCTTATAGTTTCGGAGAAAAGTGGCTGTGACATACGGACGGACAGACAGACGGACAGACAGACAGACAGACAGACAGACAGACAGACAGACAGACAGACAGACAGACATGACGAATCTATAAGGGTTCCGTTTTTTGCCATTTGGCTACGGAACCCTAAAAATGTCTTAAGCCAAGTAACCGTACTGAGGGGCTACCGCGAAAACCGAATTTCGCAAATTGCGGGCATTTTTCTCTGTCACTCTAATTACGACTTCATTGGAGTAAAAGAGAAAGATCCCCGCAGTTTGCGAATCCTGTTTTCGCGGTACCCCCTCTGTTGTGAAGCATCTGTACGCCGTTGGTCCAGTTAGCTCCCGGAGCTACCGTGCAGCCGTCAGCGGGCTGTTAAAGCGTTATTGCTCGATTTAATTGCCTCGTTAATCCCTTGGCTTATTGCTCTTCACAATTATAGAAAGACGAACATTTGCGAGCGTAAAAAGTTAACCTGACCACAGATATTAATTAGCGGTAGATTGCGTCTGGCATTTATGGCTTGTTCTCATTTGATTGCGCTGGGTGAAAGAGCTGCATCAATTCAGTCCGATATTGAGAGGTGAAGCGGATTACTGCAATTATATCAAACTCTCCATTACAAACCATCAAATGCATACCCGTATAAATATTTGATTATATTTCGCATATGGAAATAAAATACACAAAGGAGCAGGCATTTATATATAATTTTAGGAATTATCAGTCAACCTGGCTTAAGCGTATAGAAACTAGAAATTTAAATGTTACACTCGTAAATCTAAAATTACATTAAGTAGGTATTGCAAACGTTTCGCTGGCAAGGGAATAGAAACACAAAATATATGCTTCCTTAAAAACAAACGGCCTGAGGTGTCCAGGTGGGTAAAGCTTAAGAAAATCTCGGCTAGATCAATGATCTATAGATCGAGAGAGCGGTGGCCGCGCAGTGGGAGGAGGCAGACTCGGAACACCTGCCGCCCAAGTACTGAGGACCAGTCCGGCGTTGCATAACACTAACGTTCTAACCTCACCAACCTCCAATCCGAAATCGAACTTTGTTCTTATTAGAATTAAGTCCATTATCAATTGGGGACTCGTGGTGTTTAGGCTGTTTTGAGTCGATTGTAGGAACAGCTTGCCTAGTCAGGGCACAAATCTCTCGGTAGATTATCTCTAGCCACTTTTACTATAAGGTCTGCTACAAGTTATGGGGGTCTTTATAGTTGAATGCGACGCAATCTTAACAGGCAATGTATTTATTTCTGATATTCTTGGAGTTATTATCACTAAAATTATTGGGTTAAGGCCTTTTAATAAGGTGTAAGTATGTATGGTTCAATTAAATCGTTCAATTTCTTGTATTTTAAATCAGTATACTCCTACACAGTAAATAAATTCAATAGATTGAATATTATATTCATATTAAATGAATAAGTTAGCCTAAGAATGAAATTGAATAAAGGGAAATACATAATATAAACACGCATGGTAGCTAAATCACACGACTTGTTGTAGGTACAGTCAGCAGCAGAAGTTGCTAAGCGGGCGAGGTGTTCAAAATGATCTTGACGCGACTTTATTGTTAAGAGCCCATCAACGTGCACACTAGCGCCACTGCTAAATAATCGTGATTATTTAAATTTAACGAAAGATATTTAAAAAAGGAAGCCGCTACGTACTGTATTGTGTATTTAAGTACCTTTTGAATACATCAAACTAGTTTTTATGTTACTGGATTCGTCAATCTATGCGTCGAATGTTAAAACGGCCGTTTTTGTTTTGAGTTACATAGATCGACGAATCCAGCAACATACAAACTAGTTTGATGTAATCAAAAGGTACCTACTTACCTACATACAAAATACAGTAGGTACGTAGCGGCCTTCTTTTTTAAATATCTTTCGTTAAATTTAAATAATCACGATTATTTAGCAGTGGCGCTAGTGTGCACGTTGATGGGCTCTTAAGAGAATAAGAGCGTGTCAAGGTCATTTTGAACACGCCGCCCGCTTAGCAACTTCTGCTGCTGACTGTACTTGATACCACCAATTAAGACTGAATCCAAAGGATTATTGTGCAAGTCATACAGTATACGACTTCAAGACAGCTTGATTGCATGTTACTGTATCTTTAGATTTATAAAAGATTTGTTACTGGTCTTTCCGTTTTGAAAATATTTATACTGCACGCAGATATGTTTATGGTAATTATGTTAACATGGCCCTTGTGCAACTGTAATATTTATTTTCGCGATGTTTTTGAATGTGACAACAAATTATAATTATTGAATTTATCTTCGTAAGTAGAAACTTTTAATTATTCTTCTTAGATATTTAATAAAAAAAAAAGTTTAGTAACAAAACGGAAATCACCGTACAATACGCAGTAAGTGTCTGATTCATATTAATAGCGATAGTACTGGAAATAACGATACATACACAACATAGATTTAATTGAAAAAAAAAAAAACTCGCGGTAGCCCAAAAACGGGCAAAACAAAACAGACAGCCGACGAGCACGGCAATTTGTCGGCCGGTCAGATCAGGGGCAGATAATGCAAGCAAGATCCGAACTATTTATCAAATGGAGGTTTAATTGTCAGACTACGTCACTCGGGATTGCGTTTCAATGATATAAGTATTATAAATTTATTAAAAGTGGCATTAAAGTTGCGCTTCTTGTTAAAAAAAATTATGTCAAGATACCTACAAATAAAAACCTCAAGTGTTTCCTTCCTCCCTCCTCATTTTAAATAATTTAAATTTTACCCACTGTTTTTCGATATCGTACATGTTATACCGCAAGCAATCTGAATTTAGTACCGTATTTATTGTAAAAATAAGTTTATATTAATAAGTAAAAAATAAGTGTATAAAATAAGTTTAATCAATATTCCGTGTTTTAGATTCGATTGTGTTTATATTAGTTACAGATGCAGTGTAGTATACTTGTTTTCCATCGTACTTTCTCGGCAACGTTCGTATTTGTCATGCTACTTCAGTCAACCTTAGTACTTTTTGTACCGAGACTGACTGAAATAGCACGACTCGTTCGTAAGTTTCCGTGAAAATACGATGGAAAATAATTATGCACTACATCTGTACCTATTTAAAGTGATCTTTCATTATGTGCTATCTAAGCGATATCAAATTATAATCCAATAGTCAGAAGCATAGCTCATTGATGCATTAGGTATTTTTCATTCAAATTCTAATCCATCCTAAAATAATCAAGCCAATTCCCCGAACATAAGTCACAAAAAATTCGCAGAAGCGTTACGCAAGCGACCTATCGGCCGTTGATTAGCCGGGACTCGAACCCTGGACCTCTCGTTCCCCGAACCTGTGCTCGTGCTCCAACTTTGATCACGCCGACAAAGCACCGCCTTATCTCGCGTGAGACCAATTTTTATGCCGACTATCCTAATTTGACAAGTGCTTTAACTCAAAAGCTTAAGGACTATATTCGAGTAGGCGATAATAATGTGTTAATGTTGAAAGATTATAGCGACAATGGTCTTTGTTGATAAACATGTGGTTTTAAGTCGCTATGTAAACGTATCGTGAGTGGTATGGGGCTCGTGAAAAGGTATCGTTTTAAAGGACCCCGGCAGTTTTCTAATTTGTTTACGAACTTATTTCCGGTCTGATGCTGCAACGGTAATTAACGGAATACGCCAACGGAACGGAATTTGCCAGGAAAATGTCGCATAGGTCGGTGAAGCCTTTTAATCGTTATTTTTTTACAAAAAGAGTCTTCATACTTGTTGGCTAAATGGATAAAATCATGAAGAGATATTCCAATAGACTACTATTGGAATATTTGTGACGTGTTTGTGTATTTATTTGTGACGGATAGGTAATACATATAATAGATTCGTCAGCTGTAGTATGCTAACAAGTGGTCTGACAAAAGAGGTAGCCGAAGACAGTTTGAGCATGTCGAAAACTGGACCCTATAGGCTCCGAGGCAGTATCTCTACAAGCTCCACAATCGTACATTGTCAAACACCAAAGGAAAAGAAAAAAAAATCGAGAAAGTGAATACGTATTTCGTTTTTGCACCACCACAAAGAAAAAAAAAACACGCGGAGCCTCACTTAAATATTTGTTTGATTCTGTTTTTAGTATTTGTTTTTATAGCGGCAACAGAAATACATCTGTGAAAATTTCAACTGTCTAGCTATCACGATTCAGGCGATACAGCCTGGTGACAGAAAGACGGACAGTGGAGTCTTAGTAATAGCGTTTTTAGGGTTCCGTACCCAAAGGGTAAAAACGGGACCCTATTACTAAGACTCCGCTGTCCGTCCGTCCGTCCGTCCGTCTGTCACCAGGCTG
The DNA here is from genome assembly GCF_948474715.1 of Cydia amplana. Taxonomy (NCBI): domain Eukaryota; kingdom Metazoa; phylum Arthropoda; class Insecta; order Lepidoptera; family Tortricidae; genus Cydia; species Cydia amplana. Next base: position 9,929,700 of record NC_086085.1, read on the forward strand.
TATCTCACGAACCGTGATAGCTAGACAGTTGAAATTTTCACAGATGATGTATTTCTGTTGCCGCTATAACAACAAATAGTAAAAACAGAATAAAATAAAGATTTAAGTGGGGCTCCCATACAACAAACGTGATTTTTGACCGAAGTTAAGCAACGTCGGGCGGGGTCAGTACTTGGATGGGTGACCGTTTTTTTTGCTTGTTTTGCTCTATTTTTTGTTGATGGTGCGGAACCCTCCGTGCGCGAGTCCGACTCGCACTTGGCCGGTTTTATTTTAGGGTTACGGGACCCTAAAAAAATGAGAGTAACAAGATGTGATGTCCATGTTGTCGCAATACTCGCAATGTCCTCGCCGTGAAGGAGCGCTCGCTCGTCGCTTGTTATTTAATTAGAGCCGCATTAATTTCGTAACAGCCACTTCCGGCGGCGTTTCCACCGTTTTCGACGGCGGCGGTTATAAACAATGCGTAGCTTGTAAATTTACCTACAGCAATAGGGTTTGGCATACGGTGCAACATTTAGCATAAGCAATAGTTTGTTGTTCACCTGACTGAGAAACAAAACTTTAAAAAAAAATGGCGGGTGGCCCTTTTTTCTTAAATATCTTGTTTCTGGGAGAAATACAATGGATTCTATTAAAGGTACACTAAAGTACACCGAAAGTACAATATGTTTATAAATATTTCGTTCAAATTCGTTGAGGTCCACCCGCCAGCACCATCCTGACGCCCACTCGTTTCTTATTGTGAAAAATCCTCCTTGCCTTTCAAAGTCTGGAAATGTATATAGCCACTCACGTCACGTGAAATTTACTCGATTGCCACCTCAACCAACATTAGAACAACCCTCAACATAATACTTACAAACAATACACTTGCATTATGTATATCCACAAAATGCAGCGAAAACTATTTCCAATAACATACACATTTCCAAGAACGAAATAATCTAAATTCATAAGCCAGATGTTACATTAGCCCATTAGAATGAAACCGTTCATTATATCTCCAGTATACACATACTTACTCCATGCGTAGTAAATATCAGCAAGGTCAGGTCTAGTGGAGCAACGCTTGTTCTATTCCGCTCCAAAAACTACGCCACTTATGCAAACGTGTGGTACTCAGTGTCATACTCGTGAGTGCAAACCGTTGAAGAATCCTTAATCATCCAGTTTTTTATGCACAGGCAGTATCTTCACGTCTGCTCATTTGCTCATCAATTTATATTTTGAAAGAAATTAGTCTACTTTTACTAGAATTGTAAAACAGAAAATAAAACATGGAAGCTGGAACCGACACGATTGACACGCTACCTGCGTCGAGTTTTACGCGTTTATTTATATCCTCATTCTAAAATAGGTAACTACATAAGTAAATAAATCATATTTATATAATTTCTTATATTCATAATTTATCTACCAATTAATATATTGCGTTGGATAATATTTTACGAAGATAAATGAAGGGCATATATGATCATGCTTAGGTACCCAAAAACGGTTTGATGTGTGGTAACATGTAACCTTCCAACTTTAATTTATTTTACAAGGTGATCTATAGTAATTAAACGTTATCTTATTAAATATATTTATGTATATATTGGGCAAATAACTACATAATAAAATAATTTGTACTATCCTGCTGTGGATCTTTGTCAAGGGTCCAATTTTCATCATAAACATTAACTAGTTCTATAAAACGTTTACAGTCTAAATAATTCGTCGGGGGTCGATGTTGCTCCACGTCCGTAGGAATTACCTTAGATAGCCCTACACGTGATCCCCGGGTGGTGCTAAGAGCGCAACAACTTTGGCAGCTGCACTGCCTCTTCAAGGTCTCGCAGCTTACTCTACTTCAACAACCAATACTCGATATGAATTCGGATGCTTCTAAAAACGGCACTTTTAAGCGCCCAAAAACAAGGAACGTTGGACCATCAGTTCGCGTTTTGCAACTGAATATAGAAAGTATTAGTAAATCTAAGACAGAATGTTTGCACAAAATCTTGCATGACAATGACATTGACGTTGTCCTGCTTCAGGAAACGCATACCGCAGACGACTTTCAACTTGCCCGTAGAGGTAACATACCAGGTTACGACCTCATCGCAGCAACATACCACGCCCAATACGGAACAGCTACCTTTGCCCGAACAGCGATATCCCATCAAATCAGCCTGCTCTCGAACAACATTGATACTAATAATATTGCCACCACAACTGTCCAGCTTGGTGAAATCAAACTCTGCAATATATACAAGCCACCGAACTCCTCCTGGCCCACACCGCCTTTGCCCAGCCTCGAACACCCCGCATTATTTATAGGTGACTTCAACAGCCACCATACCAGCTGGGGCTATAGACAAAATGATGGCAATGGCGAGGCACTTATCGACTGGTCTGATAGATACAACACCTTCCTCGCTGTGTCCAATAAGGGAAAGGGTACGTTTAGATCCGCTCGCTGGGACCGCGATTATAACCCCGATCTCGTTTTCACCACGAAGGCCACCGACGGAACCCCAGTCCCGACAGCTAGGCGGGTCCTCGCAGACTTCCCTCACAGTCAACATAGGCCAGTCCTTATAACGATTGGCTTACAAATACCGATGGTAGAATCGTATCCTGTACCTCGCTGGAATTTTAAAAAGGCCGACTGGCCTTCCTATGCAGCCGAACTTGACGATTGCTTAAGATGGATCCCCCCCGAACCCAAAAACTACGACAGATTTCGGAAACTAATCAAAAGCATCGCTAAGAAGCACATACCCCGAGGATACAGAAGAAACTACATCCCTTGTTGGAACGCTGAGACTGAAACGCTGTGGAACGAATTTTCTGAAACTGGAGACAGGGAGGTAGCACACGAACTTATACGGTCCCTGGATAATGCCCGCAGAATGAAGTGGGCACAAACAGTTGAAACTATGAGCTTTAAGCACTCTAGTCGTAAAGCCTGGCACACCCTGAACAGACTGTCTTCCGGGGACACGTCCCAGAAACGAAAGCCCAAAGTGGATCCCAATGAAATCGCCCTTAGGATCCACAAACTGTCAAAGGCACCCAGTGACAAACTTCACACCCGCAAAGTCCGCAAGAAGCTCCAAAATCTCAAGAATGAGACACTGCCGCATCAGGACTTTGGACGGCCAGTTTCTGCAGACGAAGTGATGTCTGCCATAAAAGAAATCCCGATAAATAAAGCCTGCGGTGATGACGAAATATTTCCAGAGTTTATTAAGTACTGTGGCCCTCGCACACGGGGCTGGATCGCCAAGTTCTACACAGCCATATTAGACTCGGGCACAGTTCCCCCTCCTTTAAAACGTGCTAAAATCATAGCAATCTTAAAGCCCGGAAAATCGGACGATAAAGCAGAAAGCTATCGACCAATAGCACTTCTTAGTGTCATTTACAAGCTCCTGGAACGCATTATATACAACCGCATTTCTAGCGTCATTAATAACTCCATACCACAGGAGCAAGCTGGTTTCCGCCCCCAAAGAAACTGCACGGACCAGGTGCTGGCACTTACAACGCACATTGAGAAGGGTTTCGATCGTAACATGAAGGCATCTGCAGCGTTCATCGACCTCACTGCAGCATATGACACCGTCTGGCGCCAGGGTCTGTTATTAAAGCTGCTGAAAATAGTGCCGTGCATAAAAATCTACAGGCTGCTCGAAAATGCACTTAGTAACAGGCCGTACCGCGTACACCTTGGTGAGAGTGCTAGCCATGTAAGAGTCCTAAATAATGGCCTCCCCCAAGGGTCGGTTCTCGCACCACTGCTCTTCAATTTATACGTCCACGACATGCCCGAAACAACAAGCCGGAAATTTGGTTACGCGGACGATCTGGCCTTGGTCACACTAGACTCAAACATGCAGGCTGCCGAATTAACGCTAACAAGGGACCTTTCTACCATGGACAACTTCTTTACGAACTGGCGCTTGTGTCCTAACCCTTCTAAAACGGAAGTAGCCTGCTTTCACTTAAACAACAAAATGGCCAAAAAAGAGCTCAATGTGAAGTTTAGGGACACCACTCTGAAACATAACTTCTACCCCAAATACCTGGGAGTTACTCTTGACAGAAGCCTGAACTTCAAACAGCATCTTGGGAAAGTGTCTGCAAAGCTGAAAACCCGCAACAGCATCATCCAAAAGCTAACCGGAACTACCTGGGGTGCAAATGCAGCTACACTCCGGACCTCGGCACTGTCGCTGGTATTTTCGACAGCCGAATACAGCTCTGCCGTCTGGCTGAACAGCGCTCACACTTCCCTGGTTGACGCCCAACTCCATCACACGATGCGCCTCATCTCTGGATGCCTCAAGCCCACACCGATCTATTGGCTACCAGTCCTATCCCACATACTGCCACCTCATATGCGGAGAGAAAGATGCCTTGGCCTTGAAATACAAAAGATCCGGGCATCCACAAACTTACCCATCCATGAAGACCTTCATGATTTTAAAAAGACACGACTTAAGTCTCGCCATCCCCCAGTGCTGAGATTCCATGATCCAGCCCCAATGTGTAACCTACGGGACTCTTGGGAATCTGAGTGGGAATCAAGATCTCTCCCTGGCGACGTTTCCAAGCTTAATACCAAGACACGACCTGCTGGCTTTGAGGAACCCCGTCGCGTCTGGTGCATGCTGAATCGAATAAGGACGGGAGTTGGAAACTGTGCTTATTTATGGCACAAATGGAACTGGTGCGAATCACCGGTATGTCCGTGTGGAGCAGCCGAGCAGACCGTACACCACACGGTATTTGACTGTCCTCTAACCAAATACCAAGGGCAAGTTGAAGATCTGACCACCTTAACAATAGAAGCGGTACAGTACTTAAAAACTGTAAATCTCTGAAGTCACAAAAAGCCATACGAAAAAAAAAAAAAAAAAAAAAAGTCTAAATAAAACGCATAAGTAATGGGTTTTAATCCCAATGTCAAAGCATCAGAGTACGCTTCATACGTCTAGATATAGGGTTCTGTTTGTCAGATTGCCATAGATCATTTGGTGTTACTTATTTTCCATCGTAAACGACAAATACGAACGTTTCCGAGTAAATACGATGGAAAACAATTATCCTTGGGGGGCCTTCGATCAACACGGAAGGGATGCGGCATTCACACTATTTCCCCTCTGCCTAGGTACAAGATCAACTGATCTAGCGCGGGTAATAAAACTAGTTGCGCTCGGATTTTAAACTAGACCGAGTCCAGACGCCCGAGTGAACACAGCAGCAGAAAATGCCTAATTGCTTGGTTTTTTGTTGTAAAAAGAGGTCGGAGACATCAAATTTACAAAAAGAAGGTGTTACATTTCACATGTAATATTTTTTTTACATGTCATACGTTTAATTACATTTAAACACAATTATTATATTTTAGTCTCATGTAATTGCTGGATTTATCGATTTTCCTCGCCCATTACAAATTGCGGATCGGTCGAGCGACAAATCCGATTTCTCATCTCTCAGAAAACGGTAAAATTCTTTGACGAAATAGTTATTTTCGATACAAGTGCGAAAAAGAGGAAATTCGAAACGAGTGGCGATAAATTAAAACACGACCGAAGGGAGTGTTTTAAATCGACACGAGTTGCGAATTACCTATTCGCACGTGTATCGAACAACGTTTTACAGTACATATGGCACTTTAAAGTTTCGACATACGCACGCAAAGTGCTATTTTACGCACTAGTGCGGAAAAGTAGCCCCATACGTACTGTAAATGTATTTGCGTGCGTGTTGTGACACTTGTGACTCGTCCGTACACAAAAACAGATCGAGGTGTGCAAGATTTGTCTGTGTAGGGTGTCATTTTCTATGTATTTGTGTCGTCATTACAGATTAGATTTTGTATGTAAGTGTGTGAGAAGTGCGACTGTGTGCACGTCCCCCCCCCCCCCCCCCGCGAAAAATGGCAGAATGATTTGAATGTCAAGATATCGCTTGGGCCTATCCCTTCCGTGCCGGAAGCCCGTGTTGATCGAAGCTGGGGGCCGATTTTTGAATTTCGATCGCTCGTTTTCTACACTCGAAAATCGGTGGTAAACGGCGAAATGCTGATTTTTGAAATACGAGTGATAGAAATTGGGAATCGAGTGGTATTGACCATTCGTTTTCAATTCTATTAGTAGAACTTACATGCCTAGTAGTGGAGATATTACTGAACGAAATACACGAAATCGAGCGGTCGAATTTCAAAAATCGGTCCCCTGTACTCTCAATTCGTTGCCTTTATGACAACGCAAAATCTCCAACTAGGGGCCCACTGATTACCAGTCCGCCGGACGATATCGGCCTGTCTGTTGTTCGGAACTGTTAACTTTTTGTTCTAATCTAACTGACAGGCCTGTACCGTCCGGCGGACTGTTAATCAGTGGGCCCCTTTCAGATCAGCCAGGGCAAATGCAACTACTCTAAAAATACAAGAAGTGAATCTAGGTAGAGCTAGAGTCGCTTATATAAACTCGAAAATCACTTTTATGGCGAAAGTGTGCCATGACAACAAGTCTAGCTCTAGACTCACTTCTTATATTTTTAGAGTAAGTAGTTGAAATGTACCCTTGTTGACCTCATGTGCCACCCCACTAGCGTCTTTTGAGGGTCGGCGTCTTGTCAGCGCTATGGAAAATGACGTCGCTGATGCGCAGTTGCGCTGACGTTGCGTCGAGCAGCAGCCATAGAGTTGACTATAGACGCTGACGCTCGGGAGACGCTAGCGTGGGGTCGCCCTTATAGGTCAAAACAAACGCCTCCTCTTCCTTCAGTCAATAGACGAATCAAGAAAAATCTGACATAAACCATCAAAAAATGACAAGTGAACCGGAAATGCAGAACGCCGCGCGCGCATTGATCTTATTCCTTTAGCTTACCAAGCACACAACTCCAACACAAACCAGATTAATTGTGACCGGGATCAGTGATAAGAACGCGTAAGCGGAGTTCAGTCTTCGGCTGGTTATTTAAGTCAGCAGTGGACAATACAATCGGAATTAAAGCCCGGACGTGCGGCGGCGCAACTGGGTCAGTTTATTTCTGCATTTGGCGGGAACCTGGCCGGAAGCGGCGCCATTGTAGATGCGCGGGAAGCCCGGGAAAACACGCGCCGGATTTCGGCCTAATGAAATCTTAGACGAACACAGTAGCGATGTGTCGTTTGTGACTTGCGACAGCGTGTAAGGATCGTCAAGTCGCTATTGTTATGGTTTGGGCAACCATTTCCGGCACTAAAAAGTTGCAATTTTTTTATTTTACTTTATCATACCTACCTATGACATTAGAGGTATACAGAATACAGATAAATCATAAATCTATCACCAGAGAATTAATCCACTTGATAGCTTCGTGGTTTAATTTTATCATGTCCACCGGGGGCCCTCCAGTACATCGAGTAGATGGGTACTCTTATTATTATCTGTATTTAAAAAGACAAAACAAAGGAAACAAATTAATTACACATGTCGAGCCCTCAACGCACTTTTCCAGGTAAGTAAACGTATCCGAGAGCTAATTCGGTTCCTTCCCGTAACTTCATCCAATCCAAGGAAATGTAGCGCTTTGGTTTTAAACTTACCTAATGTGCCTAAACGCAAGAATAAACAGGATACAGTGCATTTCTGCTGTTAGTTTATTTCTCTGACTCGTAAAATACGGATAGTAAAGAAATCAATTATTTGTTTTACTTATAGCTTTCATTCGAATTCCAAAGTACCTATTCTAACTTCCAGGGGCATAATGGAGTAAGTAATACATAAGCATCATATTCAGTTCATACGTTTTGATATTACGATACTTGATACAAAATGTCTTCAAGAGCGAAAGAGCGTATGACTAGGTAAATTCCCTTAAATCTAATACTTTTTGATAGGTACTTATGTGCTGGCATTTCTATCACCAACCGCTGGCGGCATTTACCTCAAACGTACTATAATAAGTTGGTCTCCCGGGTCTCCGAACTCATGAATAGTTGACCTCGAGTAGGTAGGTATAAGAGATAGCTTTAGAGAGCAAAAACTACTAAACTAACAGCCGGCTTTGGGTAAGATTTTATGACAACTGAATAAAAAATTACTACAAAATAAGCATAGACAATATAAAAACTATTTACATCTCGACAACGAGGTTACACTTATACTAGATGTTGAGAGATGTGCTCGCTAAACTACTGGAACAACAATGGGTGCAGAGGGCCTACCGCGAACCACATTCGACGTGTTGCCTCCCTCTCACACTTACGTACAAATTTACAAGTGCGACAGAGAGGCAACACGTCAAACGTGGTTCGCGGTAGGCCCTCTGGTATTATATGGGGGATGCGGGCGTTCGCAATAACATTCCGCGAAGGACCCTCAATTAAAATTAATTAGAGACAATTTAGCAATCTGTATTTATGAAACGGCCACTTGAAGATAAACGAGATTTATTAATTGTTCCAGTGATTTCAATCTATTTTGGACAAAGTGTGGGCTCCAATTAGTAACCATGGATTGCGTTGCCATGGAACAAGACAGAGATGTAGGTGCCTAAGTATCTAGGTACAGTGAACTGCAGAGTTAAGTGACCAAATAAGTGTAATATTAGTGCTACTTGATATTAAGTGTAGGTACATTCATTATCTTCTTTTATATAATACATCCGATAGAGGTTCGAACACTTCAGGTCCCGCGCGGACCTTAACACCAGTCTTTTTTACCCAAAGGATAAGAGTACAACCAAGAAACTGCCAGATAAATGTAACGCGTCAACTTCTTTATCTAACTGTATTACTCCCTGATACAAGTGTACATTAGTTTTCCTCCTAATTCGTTCGATCAGGGTCCCCGAACGCTACCCGTCCGTGACGCAGGTGCGCACACGCACCGTCCCGGGTTCCCACATTATCCCGCGCCGTGACACGACATCATGATAATTTTATGCCATCGATAGCCTCTAATGCACTAAAGTGCATATCATTATGCCTTGTTTAGTTACCACAAATTAATGTTAGGTTTATGTAGAGATTCATGAATTAATTTAATTAAAATTGTGTCTGACGATGCTTGGATGGAACTTTTAACGAGATATATAGTTTCACGGTATTGAATATAGAATTACGAGGGGTGTTCAAAATATTCTCGGTATGAGAATGAAAACAAACAAGTACGAAAAGTTTGATATTTTTATTTTTCAATATACTCCCCCCCTATGTTCATACACTTAAAAGATCGATCAATTTTTTTTTTTAATCCCTCGTAAAAATATTTTTATCTTTCGTGTAAAAATGCTCCTCCACTGCCGCCTTCAATGCTTCATCGTCAGAAAATTTATTTCCACGCAGATCCTTTTTAAGATTGGGGAGCAAAAAGAAGTCGCTGGGGGCTAAGTCCGGACTATACGGTGGGTGAGTAACAGTTTTAAACCCACATTCAACAATAGCTGCCTTGGCAATATGAGCAGTATGGACGGGGGCGTTGTCATGCAGAAGCAGAATACCTTTGGTTAACTTTCCTCGCCTCTTTTCTTTAATTACATCCTTTAATTGACGTAGAATGTTAGCGTAGTACTGTCCTGTGATATTTACACCTTTTTCTTTATAATCGATTAGTAATACTCCTTCACAATCCCAAAATATCGTGGTCATGAACTTGCCAGCTGAAGGGATGACCTTGAACTTCTTGGGATGAGCTGAACCCTTAATGTGCCACTGCATGGACTCTTGTTTACTCTCTGGGTCATAATGATGAACCCAGGTTTCATCTCCAGTAACTATTCTTTGCAGCACCTCATCAGGATTTTCACCGCACAGGTCAATAAAATCGGAACAACAAGCTACACGCATGTCTTTTTGAAGCCGAGTCAGCATTCGCGGAACCCATCTTGCACTTACTTTTGACATATTAAGATGGTCATGTATAATATCATGTACGGTACCAATAGAGAGATTGGTTACTTGTGCTATAGATTTTACCTTCACTCGACCGTCTTCCAATATAAGTTTTTCCACTTTATCAATATTTTCTTGTGAAGTAGCTACTACAGGCCGGCCAGGTCTAGGGTCATCTTCAATACTCTCCCTTCCGCGTTTAAACTCGCTTGACCACTTTTGAATGGTAGATAAAGAAGGAGCAGACTCACGGTAAACACAATCCATTTCCTCTTTTATGGTTTTTTGATTTTTACCCTGTTTTGTCAAGAATTTTATCACGCATCGATGTTCTAATTTAGTTAACATTGTCAATTCGCACATGATGTTCATGTTTGTTCAGCAATTGCAGAAAAACAAAAGACTATCTCGGTTCGAATTATACTTTTTTTTAATGTCAATGAATAAACCTTAGCGGCCAGTAACGAAAGAAATTTTAGAAGAGGTCGTAAGATATCAATACCGAGAATATTTTGAACGCCCCTCGTAGTTGAGTAAATTAAACTGTAGTTTGTTTTACGATCATGTAGTTACTAAGTATATTAAACATGTCCTATATTAAAGTGAGATAATAATCCTAAGAAAGGACATACCTATTTACCTACATATTACATGTCTTTAATATAAGGCTAATTAATACATATTAATATAATGTGGGCATGGGCAAACAGTAAACTTACTAATCTACTTATTAACGCTACCCTACAACATTTTATATTGTGTAGCTTAGATTAAAATAGAGCATTACGTGTAAAAAGTGAGAAAAAATACGATATAATATAACATGACAATCATGATTGTGGGACATTAAATTATATCTAAATTTACCAGGCCGACCCGTTAATAATCGTTTTCACTACACCTGTAATTATAATAGGTTCAAGCAAAGCAAACGGCTACAAATGCACGGTTAATTAATTCCAAGTGTCGGGGCTGATGGCGAGGTTTCGACAGCGGCGCGGGCGCACGCGAACCGCCAGTTTGACTCTATTACCCCGCTGAACCAAAAAGTCATATGTCCATATCTTATTTACATACTAAATTACCATAGCTGACCTGAGCTACACCTTATATCATTGAGATAAAGGGCACAGGTGGTCACTAAAGAGTAACCAAAGTGACTTACGGTTTTCTGAGTTTGATAGTTTCAAAAGAATTACGACCGCTCCCGTAAACGCTCTCCAGGTCATTTGTGGTCGCTACTGTTCGTTCTGGCGTAATGACCGCTTTTTGAAAAGGTATTACGCATTGAATGAACGTAAAGGGCCGGGTAAGCATGGCCATTGGCCAAACTGCCCTTAGCGAAAAAAACAATTTCCTTTTACTGGATTATTAACCTATATATAAATAGAGCTTTCACCAAATATTAAGCCTCAAATGCTTCATATTTCAAAAAAAAATGCAAAAAAAGAAAAATCATTTTTATTTTATTACAGCCAAAGTACGAATCCGATTTCTTTGTAATTTGGGTATGTTGTATATACAATTGCATCTCAATACATACTTGAGAATATTATGTATGTTCGGAAAAACGTCCATGAATTCAAGCTTAACAGTGATATCCATAACTATAACACTAGAAACAAACATAAACTTGCTGTGCCCGCCCACCGCCTCCGTAAGGTTAGTACGTCTTTCGTCGGGAACTGTACACGTTTTTATAACAAAGTTCCCACTGATATAGCGAATTTACCACTTAACAAATTTAAGTCACACATTAAGCGCTCCTTGTTGAGTAAGGCGTACTACACTGTAAATGATTTTATAGATGATAGAGATGCCTTTAAGCCGGCAGCTTGATTTCGATAGTATAATAAGAGTTAAATAAATATGTATTGTTTTTCTTTTTTTTCTTTTCATTGTAAATTAATCATGCTAGTGTCCAGTAGAATTGACACATGAGACCATCATGTTCTCGATTAATTATATTGTTTATATTGCTTAATTTAATTTTAATTTTTGACACTTGGAGACCTTATACATCTCTAAGTTTTAGTTTTAATTTTATTTTTATTTTATTTGTACATACTTATATTTTTAATGATTCCGACACTTAGAGACCTATACATCTCTAAGTCAATATAGGGCATTTAGCTTGGTAATTATGTGAAGATTTACCGTTTTTTTATGTAACATACAAGAACAAAATGTTGTGTCTCACAGTTATACGTTATTACAATTTAAATATTAATATGGCCCGGCAGCTTGAATATGTCATGCTCGCTTAAAAGTCTTTGCTTACGGTGGCGTTGTTGATCGGGTCGCCACTTTCCCGAATGAAGGTTGAGAGAGGCGATGGCTGAGATACGCGTCATACTCGTGAACGGGTGCTGTTTGTGGAGACTGGTCTATTTAAGCTAACACGAGCTATTATATTTAGTTACTCTATTTTTGAGGATAATTACATGGACACAGACACACATCATTCGGTTCTCGTATGCTATTTTATTTTTATTGTCATTTTCTTACTTAATGAATGTTTTAATTAGGTATACAGGATTTTGACTCTTGGAGACCCTATACATCTCTAAGGATAATTTGATTAACTACTATATATTTGTAATCTTTTAGTTATGATGACACTTAGAGACATTTACATCTCTAAATAATTTTAGATTATAGTTTTGTATCTTTGTGTTCTTTTTTTTCAATACTATTGTTATAGCGTTTTTTTTTTGTAATTCGACATTTAGAGACTTTATACATCTCTATGTAATACTTTAGTTTGATTTTATATTTGCGGCTTAGAAAGTTGTATTTTATAATTGTAGATGTGTTTTTTTTTGCTGTATGTAAATTCCATGTTGACGTGTAAAAGTGCCCTTGTGGCCTATTTGCTGAATAAATGTTGATGTTTGATGTTTGATGTTTGAATTAAGGTCGCTTTCTAAAAAAAAATATATTGAATTATCTCTTAAAATAATAGTAAAAAATTGTGATGAAAATTTTCAGAAAAATAAAAAAAATACGTGCGAGATAGCGACAGTTATCAAATTTACATATTTTATGTAGAATTTAATAATGTTTAACATATATTTTTTTCAAAAATTAATATCGGGATTAACAGTGTGAAAAACTCGAATTTGTAACATCCCATAATACTCTCTCTTCATACAAGCAAAGCTAAGTAGTCATAAACGAATGAAGTATAATATTGTGAACGCAGTCTTTACGAATTTGAATTTAGAATGTGACGTATTTTATTCATCAAAGGAACAGACATTTTTCAATCGTTAACGCTCTGTATAAAATTCGTGCCTATTTTCCTGTTCCCGCGCTTTTTAGGGTTCCGTACCCAAAGGGTAAAAACGGGACCCTATTACTAAAACTCCGCTGTCCGTCCGTCCGTCCGTCCGTCTGTCACCAGGCTGTATCTCACGAACCGTGATAGCTAGACAGTTGAAATTTTCACAGATTATGTATTTCTGTTGCCGCTATAACAACAAATAAAAACAGAATAAAATAAAGATTTAAGTGGGGCTCCCATACAACAAACGTGATCTTTGACCGAAGTTAAGCAACGTCGGGCGGGGTCAGTACTTGGATGGGTGACCGTTTTTTTGCTTGTTTTGCTCTATTTTTTGTTGATGGTGCGGAACCCTCCGTGCGCGAGTCCGACTCGCACTTGGCCGATTTTTTTTAAATCTCTGAATGCCGTTCGCCCTAGCCGCATACAGCCAGGGAGTTTAAGGTCCGCGCTCAGCAAAATAAGTCGCGTTCTAAATTCAAATTGCGTTGGGAATATAACTTTCTAGTATAACGTACTTACAAGTTATTTTGTATGAAGAGAAGGTATTATGGGATGTTACAAATTCGAGTTTTTCACACTGTTAATCCCGATTTTAATTTTTGAAAAAAATATATGTTAAACATTATTAAATTCTACATGAAATATGTAAATTTAATAACTGTCGCTATCTCGCATGTAATTTTTTTATTTTTCTGAAAATTTTCATTTCAATTTTTTACTATTATTTTAAGAGATAATTCAATATAATTTTTTTCAGAAAGCGACCTTAATTGTATATACAACATACCCAAATTACAAAGAAATCGGATTAGTACTTTGGCTGTAATAAAATAAAAATTATTTTTCTTTTTTTGCATTTTTTTTTTAAATCTGAAGCATTTGAGACTTAATATTTGGTGAAAGCACTACTTATATAGGTTAATAATCCAGTAAAAGGAAATTGTTTTTTTCGCTAAGGGCAGTTTGGCCATGCTTACCCGGCTATACCCTTTGGTGTTCTTAAAGCGGGACTTGGCTGCGTGTGCAGCAACGAGCAACTTAAACGTTGATTATCCGTAACAAAAGATAAATGTACCTACAACTGATACCTGTTTCTGGATAAATAAAACGTTTTTCTTGAGTTCCATATTTAGTAACAAAAATATGAATGTCACGTTACATTTATAATAACGTAAAAGAATAGGTATAATTTGGTAGTTCTATATGGTATTCATTCATCTTATTAAATTTTGCCGAAGTCATCCCATAAGCGCTCCGTGAAGAAAGTTTTGAACGGAGCACTAAAAAGTATATTGGGAGTTTAAAACAAGGCTTATATATGTCACCGTAAAATTGTAAACACTCGTCATTTATAATCTCGCTAGTTACATTATAAACTAACGGTAGGGAGATTATAATCTAACCTAACCTACGTTAGATTATAAACTAACGGGTTCACAATCTTACGGTGTCATATAATCAATATATATTATAAAAGAAAGTGTACAATGTGCGTGCCGCTAAAACTCAGAAATGAGCCCCGATACGATTGAGAAAGTTATATGGTGAGGTAGCCCTCTATCTCCCGTCCATGAAAAAGTTTCCCGTTTTTACCTGAAGCGTGTGCTTTTGAAGATATAAGGGCTGAAAGTTTAGCGCAGACCCAGTCCCAGAAGCAGTCATATTGTTATTGAATATTGAACCTTAACTTAATAGACGAAAGTTCAGAATTGATCGTGAAATATATACCTTCAAAAATTTGTACCTGGTGTGGTGTCTCGGGTCTCGGAGGCTAGACATTTCTAGAACAGTCCAGAACATTCGGGAGAATTCGAGAGCATTCCACAGCATTTCAGAATATTCTGGAATGTTTTCAAATGTTCGAGAACATCCTAGATCATTGTGGAACATTCCACAACACTTTCGATTGTTCTGGAATATTCTGGACCATTTGAAGCCTTTTTTTATAGGGTCCGAGCGGAGCTACATATTGGTAGGGGTATATAAAGCAAGATTCGTCGTGAAGTTCGAATGTTCGAGAACATCCCAGAATATTCGGGAATTTATAGCCTTTTTTTGTATTTCCATGAAGAAGATTCCCGTTTTTACCCGAAGGGCGGTGCTTTTGAAGATATAAGGGTAGATAATTTCGCCCTCTAGACATTTCTAGAACAGAGCATTTGAGAGCATTCCACAACATTTTAGAACATTCTGGAGTGTTGTCGAATGTTCGAGAACATCCCAGATCATTATGGAATATTCCAGAACACTCTCGAATGTTGTGAACTCTGCAATATTGGGTGCCATTCGATTTTTACAACTACCACACAATCACATGTCTACTCTCTGAGCGAAGCCGGGTACCTCAGCTAGTTATATTATATCAATATGTACCTACTCGTAGGTAACTTGTCATCTACTTAATACCAAAAAGTATTTCAGTATTTTAGACTGGTGAAAAAATATCTAATTCAAGGCGTTTCGCAATCCATCGCAAAATTTTACCAATTACAAATTAGAAGTTGGTGACAATGGAAATATCGTATCGAATTTTGAATGCTTTATTGTCAAGTATAGCCTGTTAACTGTGACCTCCTCGGCTTCCCGTCTTTGTTCATTTTGCTAGAAAATCTACCAACGGACTACTTAATCAATGCAACGGTTCGCTATATAAATCATATTAGAAGTTTTGCATGTACCTTATCTGAAATTAGTAAATTGATCTGCGATAGTCAATGACAAGTAAATTTATGTGTGAAAAACTAGTAACGATATACGGCGTTATTCATAAACGTCTGCTAAGTTAACCAGCTGATGATCATCGTTTGTCCCTCTCTATGGCATAACGACAGATAGGGACAATAGACGATCATCAACTGATTAAGTTAGCAGCCGTTTATGAATAACGCCATAGAGTTGACTAGAAATACAAGTAGAGGGTAAGTTCAAGAGGGTAAGAGCGGCAATCTAATGGCGCACTTTCCCCGATCAGCTATTAAAAGTGCGCCTATGTAGTTATAAAGGTTGTCCCAAAAAGGACGCAAGATTTGAAATTGATGAAAAACACATGTTTTTTTTTTCGTTATAATATATTTGTATATAAAATCTTGAAATACATAAAATAGGGTTATTTGTGGAATAATACGTCAGGCTAATGTCCTCCTATAGGCTTTGCTGGCACATACGCACTCTTTTGTCAAAATTTTCTATGACCAAGTTGCATAGATGCGGCTGGATTTCTCCAATGCAGCGTCGAATTTCCTCTTTTAAAGCATTAGTGGTTGTGGGCTTATTGGCCTATGCCAATAAGCAAGGCAGCCAGGCAGGACTTTAGACTTTAAGTAACCCCATAAAAAGAAGTCTAAAGGCGTTAAAATCGCAAGATCTAGAGGGCCAATTCTGATCACCGAATCGAGAGATCACACGACTAGGAAATGTTTCATGCAGTAATTGCATCGTTTCTCTGGCTGTGTGGCAAGTAGCCCCGTCTTGTTGAAACCACATTGCTTCCACATCGATATCCTCTAATTCGGCTAGAAAAAACCTTCTTATCATGTCGCGATATCGAGCTCCATTAACAGTAACTGCTTGACCGGCCTCATTTAGAAAAAAATATGGTCCAATAATGCCTCCAGCCCAAAATCCGCACCAAACAGTGACCCGTTCCACAAATAATCATATTTTATATATTTCAAGATTTTATATACAAATATATTATAACGAAAAAAAAATGTGTTTTTCATCAATTTCAAATCTTGCGTCCTTTTTGGGACACCCAGTAGTAGGTACATTCAGGGATCGGAACCGGTTTTTTGCAAAAACTTAGAAACAACCATATTTTTCGAATTATTTTATACTCGACATGTAGGACTCAGTTGTGTTTTTAGGTTACGACTTCGTATTATTAGATTGCCCAATTAGAAATGAAGTAATTAGCAAAGAACGAAAAAATACCGTTTCCGTTCCCATACAAAAAATACCGGTATCCGATCCCTGGGTACATTACCTCTTAAACTTTAACCTATATGCCTAACCTTAACTTTCTACTAGAAGGCGCGCTTGCTACTTAGATCTTAACTCCTTCCAGAAAGAAGTACACAGTAGTCGAGTAACATACTTTTCAAAAAGTATGTTATTCGACTCGTTACTCAAAATAATGTGTGAAAATCGTTAAGGTTAAAAATGTTAAAATCGATAAAGTTAACTAGAATATATGGTTTACAATTTACATAATGACTGTGAACAAACCCGCCTAAGAAATATGGATGAACAACGGTAACAGTTAAAGGCAATTAAATATCGTTAATGTTACCGGTAAGTAGTTAACCTGGACACAACGATTAACACTTAGCTCATTAACAATTAATCAAAAGTCCGTTTTAAGCCGAGTGCTCACGCCCCTGCCACGCCTCGAGCTGTTTACCGCTCTAAATTACACTGACGAGGGCTTCAGTACGATCAGCATCCTATTTATGCATGAACATTTTCTTCCACGGGACAGGCATTACCTAGTGTGGAGATCAGTAAAAAGTTAACACGTAAAAAGTCACAGAACAATTTTTATTTAATATTTTACATTTTGTCTCAACTCAGAGTTTCGTAAATAAAGCTGTACTGCCCGTACTACAAATTTTAAAAATATGATATTGATACGTTTTCCATGCTTGCATTCATTTACTTATTGGTCAGAGAGGAGGTTATTTAAGATTGAGATCATATCAATATGTATATATGTACTTACCTATTTTTTAACCAGCTAACATTTTGTAAGGAGTTAGACGAAGATAAATACTAATGTAATTTAATAAATATTGATGGAATTATTACTATCTAATAATAGCAATTAAATATTCACACTTAAACGGGATTTGGGATCGGTGCAGTATTCTGATACCTATTCCATAACTCTTTGCCGCACATCAATCACCTCATTCCGGTCCATACGAGTAGTCCCCCACAAGTCCATCCGACATTCAAGGAAACTAAACACCCGCAAAAAAAATACAACTTGGGTTGTATCGAAAAGCTACATATTCTACCAAGTGTTTTTATATCCTTGATTGGCCTTAGCGTCTATTGCAGACGATTTATGGTGTAAAACCGGAGAAATATCCTATCACCCCGCCTGGGACGGAATTAAGGACACGCAGGGATGCCCAGCACCTGCATTACCCTCTCGGCTTCACTGTCTTATCCCACAGGAAAGGCGAGCCAATACGTGTGGAGACAGGTCGGCTGCAGGAATCTGCCGCTTATTTCAGGTTGGATCCTACTCGCGCCTTACGGAAACTCCATTCCGGGTTTTATTTTAAAGTATCCTTCTCCTAGATGGATTGTAAACCAATGCTAAGAGGAACATCTCCCCTGTAACGAAATACCTTCTTGCTTCGTTTGTGGACTTAGTCGCCTCGTACGACACCCTTATCCTATGTGAGGGTTGGCGCTATTCTAAAGCCGGCCACCACACGGCATCCTTAGATACTGAAAATTACAATCAGATTGCCAAAAAAATATTACCTACACCGATTTGTCATTTTAATACTAAAATTGGTCCTTATACTCCTTATGTAGGATGTTTAGGTAGGAAAGCGGACAAATGGATTGTCATTTTAGTATAGGGAAAAGAGCTCACATACATACGAGTATTTGTTCCGATTGTAAAGCCACTCCCACCAATTCCTCACCAGTCTTATTCTATTTGAAGTAATTTCACGAAGAGCGATGTGGACCATCAAACATTGTAATTAGTGATATTTTATCATTACGTGCGCCGTAACACCTTAACGATAACGGTAAATAGCCATTGTTCAAACGATTTGCGGAACTTCTAAACGTTGTTTATGATTAACGATGCTATTAAGACTATTATGGTGCTACGATATTTCTTCGTACCAAAATTCGCAATAGAATATTTAAGGATAAAGTTGATTTGTTACATACTTAAGCACTTACCTACAGAAGATAAATATAGAGCTGAGATGATAAACCGAAACTGAGGAATAAAGGAAATTGATGCAGTCTCCATTTAAGTCTTTATGCAGAAAAAAAAACCGTATCTAGAAATTATTGCATTTTCTTAATGGCTTACTCTTTTATAATATAACATACCTATTTGGAAAAATGCTATATTGAGATTTGGAAAATGATATATTTTCATCTCTTAAATGTTAAGCGTATTATTTTTCCATAAAAATATATTTTTCATTACTTTAAGCTAGGTATAGTTCCTAGCTTCTATCTTGGATGAATATAAAAATGTCCCTCATTGCTGAAATATACCTGATAAACGATAACTGCTTTTATTATTAATCCTAAAACTAAGTAAACAATACGAGTAATACATATTATATCTCGGAATTCTCTCAAATTTAAAGCATAAATATCTTCTGGCACAAAATCAGCAATAAAATTGCCTTAGTTTTTCTCCACGGAACAAATTGCCGGCCATGTCCTCGAAGGTAAAAGAGCAACTAATGATTGAACAACTTTTAAAAACCTTTGGCGATAAAAGCCCACTAATTGGGTTACCAAGTGACCGCCGGAGGCAGATTCAATAAACCGGGACAAAAATTAGATTCCTCCGCCGTGCTGCGGATGTTTCCTCTTTGATGTGGCTTTATTAGATTCACCTCTTTCCCTGGTTCACCAGGGGCTTTTTTAATAAATATTTTATAAGTAGTTTATTAAAATTCTGCTAATAGTCAATGGCATTAATAGATTTAATTTTGTATCAATTAATAGCCTGTAACAGTGTAGAGTGAGATTTCCGATATTCACAAGTGTGTTTTGGTTGTTATTTTTTTCGTTGTTGCCGAGCGAAGAGAAGGTTTCCAATTTTATTCAGCTTGGGCAAAAATCGTTTCAGTTTTTAGTATTTTTTCAAAATGGTGGAACCATGGAGGTTCTTGTAGAAATTTTATTAAAAGAATGATTAATTGCTCATTATTTATAACGAATCTAAACTGATCTGATGGATTGGAAAATTAATACATTTACAAAGTTCACCTTTGAGCTTCATTATAGGACCAGATAAAATAATTCGATTAGAAACAAAACGGAACCTGTATTTACCTATCTGATAGGGGGTGGGTTATTTGACAAATGTAAAGTTATAATATACCTACATAATATAGGTACCTATCCCAACATTCCCAACCTTATCACAGATTATACCTTATCTGAACTTCTGAAGGCAAACGTATGAAGTAAAATAAAAGCTTGGAAAAGTTGTAAACAACTTATAAATGCACAGGAAGTGAAGTGCAATTATTTACATCCGTTATCTGCGTTATCATGACGAAATTTTGAACACGATTTCCATATGCGTCCTGATTTTTTGTAAAATCATAAAAATAACAGACTTTTATCAATTGAATTAGTCTAATTAGGATTTAACCGATCTTAAAAAGTTTCCCAATAACGGGCTTGTGGCTATGTGTGCGTACACGGAACACGTTTGTTGCGTGTGTGCGTGCAGGATCAGTGGCCGGTCGGCGCTGGCGCACCTGCCGCGCGGTTCCCACGGCCGCCCCCGCACCCCCGCGCCACCCCGTGACGTCACTCGCGCAAACTATGCGCCACCGATATTAGATGCTATCTGGCTTTGCTTCACATACTTACCTGGCTATTAAAAACGAATGACAGTTATCAATATCATTCTTTAGTATAGTACCTATAGGTACATCATTATAATTAATTTTTCTAACCACTTCCAAATGTGTAACTGGGATTACCTAATGCCTGCAAAGGTAAGTGCCAGGAAATAGCCGAAATAGGTAGGTATATTGTTAACGTAAGAGCAATAATGCGTCATTAGCAAATGTCTCTCCTACATGTCTTATTTTAGGATACTATAGCTATAGCGTCAAGTGCTAGTAGCTCTTATTCTTTGGGGTGAAATAATGCATGGAAGAAATCTTTTTTAGCAGTCAGATCACCTTTTCTACTCTTTGATTTTCATTTTCATTTATTAATATGTGCTAGGCATTTATACAATAATACACGTATTATTTCGCTCAGACTATTTAGTTTATTTTATTTTGCCAAGGTTCTAAATAATGATAAATTCAATAAAATCATTCAAGTGTCGCCCTCTTAACTCAGCGGACTGAACTACATCGCACATCGCCACCTACCGTAACGCTTGGGAACTACAACGCCAACTCTGTCTTCATACCCGACTCTTCAAATGACCCGACGTTCGGTAGGTGGCGCTAGTAATACCAAAGTTGTATGAAAAAAAACAAAAACAAAAGCGTAGGCGCACGTTTGCTTACAAACCTTGTTTTTATGTCTCCGAGAAACAGGCATGTTGATTTAGGATTCTATTTCTGTTCCTACCATTTACATAGTAATAAGAAGAGCTATTGAGTATGATTTTTTAATATTATGTATGTAATAAAGTTAGGGTCTCCATGTTAATAAAAAAACATTCATAATGAAAATAATTGGATGTTTTCTTTATATCGGCCATAATTTTATTTTAATTATTTTACACAGAGCAGTGTTGTTATGTTGTTCTTTATAGTTTCAGAAAATTTTAACAATTCCCGTTCAAATATCAACCGTATAGTTAGGCAATAAGATAAAAAATGTAATGCAGTTTTTGCAAGTTGTGGTCGTTTCGGTAGATTTTAGGTATACGTTCGTTACCGCAAGTTGGCAGGCTTTCAAACGTCTTTAGAGTATCATAACGAGTCGGCTACAGATTTATTGGCTAATAAATCATAAAGGTCCCAAACTCCAGCGCAATGTGCGAATATTCTGGTTTGGTGAAATTCTCTCTTGGACAGAAGTGCAAGCAAATGAGAACATTTGCTTCCTCAGTCATGACTTCAAATCCTTGGTGCACCAGTGTAGGTGTGCGTACCTAACCTCGATATTGCTAAAATAGTAGAGGTATTTTTTAATGATATAGGAGGCAGTGGGCAATCGCCTGATGGGAAGCAAAGTGAAAATGCCCATATTAATGCCAATTAAAAGTTCTACATAGGTACAAACTTTCTACTCGTTAGGTATATTTGCTTTGTATTAGAATTTCTGGCAACAAAAATAAAACCAGACAGATACAACTGTCTCAACTCGTATCGTGTCGTGTTATTATAAACTAGCTTCCGTCCGCAAGTTCGTCTGATTTATAAAAACTATCCCATGACCTTTCCGTGGCGTCAAAGTCCTCAAACTATCTTCATAGTTCATACCAAGTTTCATCTCAATCGGTTCAGCGGTTTAAGTGTGAAGAGGTAGCAGACAGACAGACAAAGTTACTTTCGCATTTATAATATTAGTATATATAGGGAATATAGGGATGAATGAAAAATATTTAATACAGATGGATAAAATAAAAGATACAGTTTTCAAGTCCGTCCGAGCGATCATAAAGGAATAAAAAAACCGGCCAAGTGCGAGTCGGACTCGCGCACGGAGGGTTCCGCACCATCAACAAAAAATAGAGCAAAACAAGCAAAAAAAAAACAACCAAAAAAAACGGTCACCCATCCAAGTACTGACCCCGCCCGACGTTGCTTAACTTCGGTCAAAAATCACGTTTGTTGTATGGGAGCCCCACTTAAATCTTTATTTTATTCTGTTTTTAGTATTTGTTGTTATAGCGGCAACAGAAATACATCATCTGTGAAAATTTCAACTGTCTAGCTATCACGGTTCGTGAGATACAGCCTGGTGACAGATGGACGGACGGACGGACGGACGGACGGACGGACGGATGGACGGACGGACGGACAGCGGAGTCTTAGTAATAGGGTCCCGTTTTTACCCTTTGGGTACGGAACCCTAAAAACCGCCGTTGATCCTACCACACATAATATATGTATGTGCGGTATATGCTGGCCCGATTTGTATGCAAACTACACAGTAGCAGGAGAGGTGCCGAGCAGCCCATTAAGTTACGCGTACGCGTCGCAAGCTGCGCTAAGCAGAAATGCAGTAACTACATCTGGAAAATCATTCAAATTTAGACCTTATTTTATTCTCAATAGTGTTCACACTTCACACTCAAAGGGTTTTTCAGTTGTAGTTATGAGAGATATGCTTAGCGCGACTGCGAGACGCGCCGCGCATATAATGCACACAATATAAATATACAATCACAATATTCACAATATAAACCTTATTACAATGTCATAAAGTCGAATAAAGCGTACTTAAATTATTCGTTTGCATCAACCATCCGACGTTAACGTCAAATTAATAAATTTTTACTGGCTTTTTGTTTGCTTTATTCAGTAAATCGTCAATAAAAAAACTATAAAAATACTGAATTTAAAAAGGTCCTTTACCTGTCGATGTCGTTACGACGTGCGGATATTATTTATAAGTTTGGATTAACTTATTACTTACGCTGTATTATAAATCATGTAAAGTCGGTAATTTTATTGATTAATGGCGACTTATACTATCTTGTATATAAGTTATAACTGTATAACTTATCTTAGGCGGTTGGAAAAGAAGTTGCGTGATGATTTTCTAGAAGAAAAAGGTTATTATTCAAAACAACTTCATGCAGCCAGCCAGGAAGCGATTCGGAAATGGGAAATGGGGAAATGAGATTTTAAATATGAATTTGATTTCAAGTACTTACATACTACATATTAATATCTAGCTCGCATAAGTTGTATGTTTGCTGAAGTTGAATTTGCTGATTTGTAATTACTTACCTACTATTCGATTATTCCTACTATACATACATTCTGTATGGTAATTATTCAGGTATCTACATACATCTAAACGTAATTTTTAGTATAGGTTCATACATATAAACGTATGTATTTAGTTTCAGCCGTTTCAGGTAAGTTCATAATCATAAATGTGATTATTAATATGTATAGGTACTGTTAATGTTATCGCCTTTTTATATTTTTATGATCAAACTATGTATAAACATACCCAATAACGACAAGATTATTTTATCTGAACAATCTTATCAAGCAAGTTCTAAGTATTTATTTATAGCAACCAAACTGAACGTGTATTTATCTCAATTTAGTAGGTATCTAAGCTTTCTAAGTTTTGCCTACCTGCAATACCTACTTACTGCCCTTACTGCACACCATCTAAATTTAACGCATTTTTACAGGTTATCTAGACATCTCTTTGATCTAGGATAGGATAGCTTCTGGCGTTACTAAGAAATAATGGAACGGCTATTCTGGTCAACTAGTGAAACAACATGTCCGCCGACTGGTCGAGCCGCGGTACTAGGCGCGCAGAGTCCTCGAGAGCTTTCGCCGTCCATTCAGTCCAGATGAATGAACCTCCTTTGTGTGCGTGTAACTATACATACAGCAGTCGGCGCTGTGTGCCGAGCCCAACACGTGTTCGTGAGCCATGCCTCAGGGCAGTTATGAGAATTTTCTTGTATCAACATAGGCTAAGACAGAAATAGTTAGCTTTGTATTTGCCAATCTGATCTTGAAGTGAACCTCAGCTAATAAATGTGCAAAGTCAAGTCTTCCCGTGGGAATTCGAATAGATATGAATTGCTAAAATAAGGGACGGTTAATTAAAGCGATCTGCTAACATTGATTGAAGATACGCCATCTGACACACAAGTGGTTAAGGGTCTACACATGTGTCATGGAGACATAAAATAAAGTTAAATAAACATTAGCTCTCGGCGGACAGTTTGGGCTCTATTTAGTTAAACATAAAGTTTAAAATCTGTTAATAAGTGATAAAAAGCAGGTGACATACGAAACTTGGTTTCCACTCGATGGAGCGTAAAAAACTGCTTACCCAGCCATTAGTAGTGTACTGTTACCCCACAAAATGTCAATTTCTGTCTGGATATAATAATAATATGTAGTAAAAAGATTTTTGTTTTATTGTATGATCGTTCATTTATTTAATGAAGAATGAAGTGTTTCGTAAAATATGTTCTGTAGGTAGAGGTAATGACGATTTGACGAAGACTTTCACGACGAAGTGTGATGCGTTTGGGCGAATATCTAAGTTCCTAACACTACCATAATTTTTCATATAGAATAAATCGTAATAGGTATTTAAATAAAATAAAAACGCTTTTATTCTACCACAAATTGGAATTACTCTAACATTGCTTTAATAACTAATTTATTTATTTCACATGTTGTCATTTGATTAAAATTGAAATAAGTAAATGAGAAAAAAATACACATCGAAACGAGATATTTAATCAACTAAGTAATAAATGAATGAATAAATTGTGAGAACAATAATAATAATAAGTTAAGATCATTGATTTGTGGAAATAAATTAGGTACCACGTAGGTAGGTATACTAGGTATTACGTATTAAAATGTCACAAACAAAGCGCCTATAATGAACTGAAGATGTAACTATTTAAACTTTGCTTAATAAACTAACAAATAGTATTTGAACAGCTTCAATCAAATAAGGAGTTATCTTGTACTTCTTGTAAAATAATTACACTTGTAAGATATAATTATATAAGTCTTACAAAACAAACTCAATGCCATATCGTTGATACATCTGACGCAACAAAGATAATCCCACAAAGGTGCGTCGCATCAATGGCCGTACATAATCGATTGAATGAATGTTATGAATGATCCACGATAATGTTCGTTAATCAAAATATCACAAGCAGCCATAACACATAGTGCATGTTTGTGTAGTGCAATGTAATGTAATTGTAGTAGTTTATGAAAAGCAGTAGTTTTGGCAACATCCTGCGCGCGGTGCAACACGCCGAGGAAGTGGACACCGCAACATCCTCTCGAGAACACCTATCGAGTTCTCAGGAATGTCTACTGTTATATCTCTCACTTTTTGATACTGGTTCGTTGGTTGGAAATCGCAGTACCGTAAAATGTGCCTATAGACTTTGCTCTAAATTTGGGCCTACGACAGTTCATATTTTTGCTTTTATTTCTCCGTTTGCCATACCCTACCATGTATCTATTTCGCCAATAGATGCATTAAATATTTCGTCATCATGTCTGACACAGAACTGGTTCTAACATGATGACGAATCGTCTCGTCTTCTGATCATATATTCACCATCTAACTGAAAACTCTCGCGCTTTGTACACATATTTAATTACACAAACGGGTCTAACGCGATATAATTTCATTGTTTTTACCTTTAATTCCGACGTTTCAGCTGAGTTGCACCAGCTGTGGTCACGGAAAGACCAATGAAATTATATCGCGTTAGACCCGTTTGTGTAATTAAATATCTAACTGAAAGTTAAAAAAAGCGCAATATTTTAGTGATAATAATATATGTATGTAGGTATGTCAATCAAAATAGTAGCAACGAGTAGGCGGCATTCTCACAGCTCTGCATATGTTAGCATGTAATTGATCTCAACAATCATTTGGCACATAAACTTTGTCGGTACATTTATACCTACATATCTACGTTCAACATGACTCATGACGAGATAGCGACAAATTGGTAGCGTTGTCTATGATACGCATGTGCCAAGTGGTACTTGTAGCTGATAATGCAATTTATAAATTTTAGACTATATGTATATGCAATGTGGTTGTGTTTAGATGCGATAGGAGGACGTCAACAGCTAATAGTGAGAGACTCGTATCGTAATATATAGCAGAAATCTTTAACAACTCAAAGAATATAACTTACCAAAGTAAGTTAATATAGACAGCTCTCTCAGTCATTGTTACAAGAAATGTATTGTAAACTGTGTATTGTATGAGGTATCGTATTGTATTTTAAATGGCAAGTACGATACGAATGGGCCACACAAATAAACGATAATACTGTAAAAACAATTGTTAACGTTGTCTCTAACGGTTCAAGAACTTACATGCAATATTCGATACATTGCTAAACTACAGAAGGCCTACCGCGAAAACCGAAATTCGCAAATTGCGGGGATCTTTCGCCTTTACTCCAATGAAGGCGTAATTAGAGTGGCAGAGAAAGACGCCCGCAATTTGCGAACTTCGATTTTCGCGGTTAAAGCCCAGAGTACCTACAATGAATTCAGTCGATCGACCAAATACTGCAAAGTAACGAAAATCGTATGCAATTAAGTTCTTGAACCGTCTAAATGGGGCTTTAGTTAGATTTTATTTTCAAGTGAATGCTCAAAACACAAAATGTCCATGCTCATGTTCAAAATACAATCAAGTCATGCCGTAAGGCATTTTTAGTGTGAATTTCATGTAGAGTACACCGTCGAGGGTGGCATAATCTCACTAGTCAGCTAAATGTTCTAAAGCTTTTTAATTACGCTGCGCACGCGGCGGGACGGAGCCCGTTCATTCAGAACGATTGTATCCAGTTACGTTCATTCATTCACGAGTATGGAGGTAGTGTTTGTAAGTATGGTTACGTTGTTTTGAAGTGAGCTTATTGAAATCGGGTAAAAAAAAATTAGATGGAAAAAAAGAGAAACCGTTGACGATAACATAATCCTGAAGTCAGAACTAAATAATTAGCCCTGATACCAGCAGGAATATGAGAGGGGAAAAATGTAGGTACTAATGTGTTTTCGAGACTGATATTAGTCATGTGATTTTTTTGTTTTGAATTCGCTACACAATACGCAATAAAATTTCATGTCAAAGCCATTGTAAGCAATTAACTCAACTTTTTAGCGTCTTTCTCATGTAGGTCCTTTGTCGCCGCTTGGGCCCCATGTTTTGGTGCATGTTAGTAAAACAAACGATGCATGATCCGCTCCCACGTGGAACATACAGACAGTTGTAGGAACAATGGGCCCGTATGCGGCGGCCACCCCGGCGCGAGCCTTCAGACACGTTTCGAGCGGTTCACTACCCTCGTTACATCGACTGATTACAATTAACACATCGAGTTCAACCGACGTGTGCATTTTGCACTAGCTAAATCTCACGTCTTAGGATTTCGAGTGATTTAAAATAAGATACGAGTTCAACGCAATAAGCCCCAAAAATCAGAAATTCTGACATTCCCGTCATCGCGTTTCGGCTTTAGGTATATTTATATTTAAAGAGGAAACCATGAAAGCATTTGAAAGCTAGTCGTTCTAGTTTAAGAAGGCAGCGCACGGCCGGTGTTTTAGGAGATTATTGGGGGAGGCCTTTGTCCAGCAATGAACGTCTTTCGGTTATTATTACGGATGATACACATTTGAGACTTTGCCAACCCTACCTGCATGTCAAGCTATAAACTATAGCACGTAAGCGATCAGTTATGAAAACAGCGGCTGATGCTGCACTAACGAGGATGCGCCGTATTATCCTATTCGGCTTCACCTATTTGCTAATCATCTAGCCCCGTGGCCGCGTAACGATCGATTATCGCTGTGTATCGCACTGGATAATCAGGCATGTTGAATTCAAGTGCAACAATAGCCAGGATTTGAAATATTTGGGATGTTATTTGGGTTTATAATCTCAGGAACGGTATTCGCTTCTTTCCGTGATTAGAAGACTATCCCAATATCGTGGAATTGGTAATCTGGAGCGTAGGCAGGCTCCCCCCTCCTCCCCACCCGCAAAGGGGGGCAACTGCCACCTGGAGTTTAAATTTTACATGCAATATCAACTTGCCTTCTCCCCCCTAGTATTTATATTCCTCCAATCCCTCTTGTGTAAGGGAGTGGGTAGGCGTTTTTTGGGGTCCTAGTCGATACCCCTGGATTGGAAACCCTAGGATCCCTAGATAGTTTATTAACGCAGATATGGATATACCTATAGCACAAATTGAAACACTGCAAAACGGCACCAAGATTCACGCCTTCCGAGCGATTATTCAAAGCTGTCGGAATTCAAAATCCGACTCGCTGATCTTCGGATACTGGGCAATTGGTGTTTCCTAGCGCTCAGGGCGGCTAAGTTGGCTTCGCCGGACGCAAGTCGTTTGTTTCCGTTGCACCACAACTAGCCACTCGTAAGCCTTATGGCAACAAGATAAGGTCTACGTCTGGTCAACTGTGGGTGTTAGTACAACTGCCACTGATTTACGCCGGGGTCGGTGATTGAGTAATGGCCAACCTTCAGCCGTGTTAGGGGAAATTTGTATGAATTTGTCTACACTATTATATAAGCCATGCTCGCATGGCAAAGGAACCAGTAAGGAAGTTAATCTTGCTAGTGTTAAGGGATGCATAGTGGATGCATACTTAATTAGACTGTAAGAAGTATGTAGTTGTAAAAAGTGTTATAATTTATAATTTCTTTTAGTTTGGCATTTGTTGAAGTACATACGACTGTCATCTTGGTTAGCCTTCACTTCAGGTGCTTCGAGACAACACCAGTGGTCCGCGGACCAGCGTTAACGAGTCTGACTTAAGGCTACGACTTACCTAATGACGCCTCCGGGTCGGACAGGTCCGAGAGCGAAGGCACCTTCTGCATGGCTCGCGGCTCCTCGTTCTCCGGCGGTTCGCTCTTGATGCCCTCCACCGCGCCGCCGCCCTCATCGCACTGGAAAAACAATAGAACGTTAGAACGGTGATTGGATAAGAACAACGCATGGACGAAAATCGTTAAACACATTTTAGTTAGTTCAGTACGACAGGGCGCAGCAATACGTAGAAATGTGATGCGAATATGTCTAGCGTGTCTAATCTATAGCTGCGTCCCTGGCATCAGTTACTGCACTAAGTAAGGTTTGGGAAGCGGTTAAGTCCGTGTGATCTTCTGGAATAAAACCCAGCACCATTAGTACAATTGTGAAAAAATTACCGACTGTGTAGATCTTCTACACCAATAAACTTTATATTTCTAAGAGTCATTTTGATTTCTTGGGCATCTCATTTATTAGTCAGTCAGTCAAAAGTCACTAAGTACTATCAAAAAATTAAAGTAACAATGCACTTTATTACACTTGTAACACGGTTTATTTGTCCAATAATTTCAATGGTGTTAGTTAGTGACTTTTACTTGTCACCCGACGAAATACAAGAGTAGTTTTTTTCCTGAATTGCAAAAGTTTATAAAAAACAAACAATCAGGGATACAGAACCGACGACTAATTACTTGGGGTCAATAATAAATATTTAAGTTCGCCGACATTGAAACGATTATACCGAACCGGCCTTGACACCTCATTTGACATTTGAGTTTTGATGGTTTCTAAGAAAGGTGCGTGCAAAGACGGTGACGTCATGTCATTCAGACCCTTGTGCTGAAGAATTAGAATTATTTAGGTCACAGGTGGGTGTATAATTTAAAACTAAAACCGACGAAATGACCAGGTATGATGAAACGTGCGTTATTGGAGTATCCTATTTACACTTACTCTACAAAGTTTCCAAGTAGAAATAGACAATATTAGTAGGGATTATAGAACGACTTACACGTATCCTACTTGACTTGGAACTTGCTCTTGTTCAACAAAAGCACACTAGCCACCTGACCATAAATCACGCAGGGTTATGTAAAGGTTTCTTACGGATTTTATAATGAATCCACGGGAACATTTTAAAAGAAAGATTAAATTTTACAGCACTTTCAGTTATACTGAAATGAATATAAAGTGTGATGTTTTACGGCAAGAATTGCAGACTCTCGAGGCACAATGTAACCATAAATTCATTGACTGCCTCGTGTTAACAATGTTTACATCTCGCGCCCATTACTCTCCCTCCTCCAAACAACGCTGTCCGTTCAGCTTTTAAGGTGACGGTAGAGGTGGGTAAATTTTCAGATTCTGTCAATTTACCCCATTTCACACACAAGCGCACTTCACGCACACTACCTCACTTTACTGGGACAGGTCACTGACCCATCAAGTTTTTTTTAAGATAGCGTTTTGAGTTTAGTGGCCTCCTTTTAGGAAAAGCGTTCCATTGAAAGAAGAAAGAGAAACAATACATTTAATCTTGCTTTCCTTGTCTGTTCATGTCACACGTGACGTATTTAAATTCTAATAATTCATTTGGTTGTTGACAATTTTCTACATTATGGCTTTGTCGAGATACGCGTTTTCTAAAGTTAAACCGAATAAAACCAGATGTCATTAAGTCAGATGTAAAATTTTATTTACTACTCTATACGACTTTTCATAAGACTCAAAATCAATTAAATGAGAATTTAAATAAATAAAGTTCCGGCAGGGTGCAAAATTTAATTAAGGCGGACAAAATAAAATTTGAAAATATATGGAAACAGTGTTGGCTAATGTACCCCTAATATCTTTACCGATTTACTTTTATGTGGTATATTCGCCTTTTGTTTCACTATTAAATTAATACAATTAAAATAAAAAATATTATACCGGTATTCCACCGGTATTATTTCAGTGCTGAAGCGATTATCTTCGATCGTAGCCTTGATAATGTAGGTGTTGATAGTTACTTACGGCGGTAGGAGCGGCAATGAACCCCGTGCAGAGTAGAACGTGAGGTGCGTTGGGATAAGTGCATATATCTACTTATAATTCTTTGGCTGGTTGGTAACCCTCTATATTTTATTTTTTGTTTTACTGTTATTAGGTTAAGGGAGTTTTAGGGAGTGAAAAAAAAAAGATTTTCGTTTTATGCGCTCGCGTGTTTGCCGATGGATTATAATTAGACAAAAGAACTTGTTTTCCACGCATCGAATGTAGATCCCTATGACACTTCCTCCAAGTCTTCTCCAATAATGTTTATACCGTATTTTAATTACCTACCTTAAATGTTACATTTCTAAATATTTTTTTTGTGCTATACATACTTCAAAAAAATCGCTGGAGGCCTAGCGGTAAGAGCGTGCGAATTGCAATTCCGGCTCGTACCAATGAGTTTTTCGGAACTTATGTACGAAATATCATTTGATATTTACCAGTCGCTTTTCGGTGAAGGAAAACATCGTGAGAAAACCGGACTAATCCCAATAAGAGCCTAGTTTACCCCCTATGGGTTGGAAGGTCAGATGGCAGTCGCTTTCATAAAAATTAGTGCCCACGCCAATTTATGGGATTAATTGCCAAGCGGACCCCAGGCTCCCATGAGCCGTGTCAAAATGCCGGGACAACGCGAGGAAGATGATGATGATGTGACACATACTTCCAAAAAAATCTACAAATATTTTACGTGACAACTGCTTATAAGTAAATATTATGTAGGTACACTTATAAAGTATAAAGTAGAAAATATCTTATAGGTACATAATATAAAAACCGATCATGTACGAGTAGGATTCACTATGGGTTCCACAGTTACACATTTTTATTGCATATTTTTTGTTTAAGACCAACTCACCTATTATAGGACATAGGTCTTCCATTAATCTTTTGGCGTTGAACTATTTTTTGTATATGTATTTATGTAATACAATTCTGAGTTAGGTTATGGTACATTTTTGCTCACCTACTTATAATTATGTATTATATCTGATATGTCACATGATACCAAAAATCGCCGCAAAGTTAAAAGTTCATTTATTTACGTTACTCATCTTCGGATCACCGACTTACTACTTCCTTACTTGACATATGTGTACGAAATTTCAATTGAACTAGTCCAGTAGTTACGGTGAAAATTGGCTTTAACAAAATGGCAGACACACGAGTGATCTTATAAGGGAGATTATTTTCCTTGAGTGAATGGTATGCATTTACCCCAATGCACCTCACGTTCCACGCGGCGCGGCGTAATCTGGCCCCTATTTCACCACGGTGACAGGTACGACAAAAACATCACTGTTATTGACGCCATAGGCATCCATGGACTACAGTTACCGCTAACACTGATTTAAACTTTCACGATTTTTACACATTATTAAATTGTACAACGGAACCGCAAAACGTTCAAGCGGATAAACAAGACCAAGTGCGGGTAGTTCGAAAAACTCGCGCGGTTAGAAGATGCTGATGTCAACTTAAGCCAGTCTTCTCCGAGACCACGGGGACAACGCCGTCCTCGAAACGTCGGAGGTAAATCTTAAAACTTAGATACGCGATTAAGTCCCGTTGTACAATTTAATAATACAGTTACCGCTTACCATCGGGCGGGCCGTATTCGTGTTTGCCACCGTCATTGTACCTATTATTAAAAAAAACTTTATTATATCGGATAAAACAGACATTTCTCTCGCGAAAAAATCTTGTGACAATTGTCACAAGATTTTTCAAAGAATTTTCGGTAAGTCTTGACAGGAAATGAGTTCTGTGTCGCAATTTCGATACAGTTGCCGTGTTTCTTGTGACAATTGTCATTAGCTTCGCAAAATAAGAATTTTTTAGTGGCAATATAATGGAGTTTATTTATTTATTAAAATGTTGGTGGCAAACAAGCACATCGCCCGTCCGATGGTAAGCGGTTACCGTAGCCTATGGAGGCCTGTGACGTCAGCAACAGTGATGTCGACAACTGTCGCACCTGTCACCGTGGTCGTGGTGAAATAGGGGCCAGTAAGTACCTAATAATCGCAGTGGTCTTAAGTGTCACAGACCCTACTGGCGCTTAAGTCCTTTATGACTATTTCTGCCTATTTTAAATTGTTCAAAAAAAAAGAAACCGAATAATTATATCGGACTACCAAATTTTCACGAGAATCAGTTGAGAAATGTGATATGCAAAGGAGAAGAATTCGGACATACGAAAGCATTTTTGCCCAAGTTGAAACGGAGACCTTCGCCAACGCTCGGTCAATGATGGTTTAGGTACAGCTAGCTGCAGAGAAAAGGTACCACCCCTGCATACAATTATCTATCTGGTCGTACCTTTTCTCTGCAGCTGACTGTACACCTATAAAAATGGTTGTCCCTGCTGTAATTTTATACCGGTACCGTACTTTGTATTTCAACCGGTATAGTTTTACCTTCAAAACGAACCGGTATTGATAAATAATAACGGTACCATACCGCTTATACCGTAAAGAAAGCATGATGCAGTCTCTGCTTTGCACGATTATTGTGTGGACAAAATTCTTATAATCACCGAAACATACATACCTACGCACATAATGTCATTGAAATAAAACATTGTTAT
Organism: Cydia amplana; assembly: GCF_948474715.1. Lineage (NCBI taxonomy): Eukaryota > Metazoa > Arthropoda > Insecta > Lepidoptera > Tortricidae > Cydia > Cydia amplana. The sequence continues at coordinate 9,963,745 of NC_086085.1, forward strand.
TTTATAGTAAATTTATATAATACTCGATATATACACATAACAATAACCAGACCGCAGCGGTATTAGCCTGTAAGCTTCATCTCTTGTCTCCAAATCCGCAAAAACTAGTTAGTACTAAATGCTGGTCTTGCTGTTATTTTATTCTTGAAGATTATGGCTTGTTTCTTGATTATTGAGAACAGCACGTAATCGCACACATATAGACGGAACGAACGGCAACAAAGTAGGTGTAGACACTAAGACTTTCAGGTATTAAACGAATTACGCTTCGTATTAATAGGTAAGTAATATTTAAATGAATATATAATATTCTCTAACGTAAATACAAGATTACAATTGACATCAAATGTCATTGACGTACAGAAGTCATATACTTTTTTTTAATGACGCAAAATTGATACCAGCATAATGAAAATCAATCCCAATCAGTAAAACGAGTCTTTAAACTTTTTTTATTTTAAGCGGGTTTTGAAGGAACAAGTTACTTAAATTCAATTGTAATCGTATTGTTTTAGGATAGTTTACTGCTGTTTTCGATCGTTACGACCTGTAAATAACAACAAATCAAATTTTAAATAAATTTATTTACCCTATTTTTTGAAATACAATTTATCTACTGGTATACATTTTCGTATGCGTATATGATGAAATGTCTAAATAATGTCAAAAACGAGCTACAACGACGTACACGTCTGCTTCGATCCAAGGCCAGCGGCCATCTGACTCGAAGAAGAATTTTGAGTGATGTCGTCAATGTATGGAAATTGTACGAAAGTTTACATTTGGGATTGAATTTCTGTGTTGTATTTGTGAGTAAAAATATAAGTAGGTAATAATTTGCTAGTTTAGTTATCTAGCTTTCAAAATCACACAACAACTCAATTACCGTTAAAGGCAAAACTGTAATGCGTGTTGCTCAAACGGAACTCCATATTTTGATTTTTGGATACTTTTAGTGTCGATTTGTAGAGAATTACAGCAAATAAAAAATATTATGCCGTGAAGAGCCGGTACACGGCTTCTTCGTGAACAAATTTACGTATAATTTAATGCAGTTATTAAACATTTCTTGAACAAATTGATTGCACAAAGTGAGCTCTAAATCGAAAACGTCATATACCGTCCCCTTAAGTCGAAATATCCCATAAATAGAACTAAGAACATGGTGTACCCAGCCACGATTATTATTGAAATCGGTACGAGCGGTCAACTCGATTCTCTATTCACGGAGCGAAATAAGCTTCCGCTGGCGGACATGCACTGCTTAAAAATATTCAGAAACAATTGAATCGATGAGCTTTGATCATAATAAACGTAAAGTTAAATCCGGTTTTTTGACCGGTCCCAATTGTTAGTCAAGGTTAACGTGAGTACACGTTCCTACTCAAATAAGCGAAAACCGTTCGTCTAAAGATGAAAGCTCCGCACCTACGTACTTAGTTTTTAATTTATTTCTTACTGCACACTATTAGTGTATAAGTCTACGATCTTGAATACATAAGTGCACGCTACAGAGTGGAATTCGGTATTTTTAGCCCTGCTGGATATCTTATCAATAGGTGTTCTGACCCTTCTCAATTGAATGTATTGGAGCCCTGACACGATCCTAATCACAAAGTATATCAATATTACCCAATAAAAACGTCAAAATCGAATCAGGCTGTCCCCTCGCTCCAATCAGGGGCAATCTGTCGAACAAGCGAGCTCTGACTATAATGCGGACCCTTTATGGCATCACATAAAATATGCGATCCTTATCTATAAAATCAAAGTTATGTCAACTGATTAAGCATTTTAAAGCCACTTGGTTTTGAGCACTTACTATATTCTCATTAAAAAGATACTAAAATTGTTTTTCTGATTCCGTTATGCTGATAAAAGTTAGCAGACTACTTTTCTAAAGAATTTGTTAAATCTAATTTCAGTTCCTTAGTTAACAACATAATTATACTTGGTCAACCAGATCTTGACAGTAGAAAAAGGCGGCAAATTTGAAAAATGTAGGCGCGAAGGGATATCGTCCCATAGAAAATTTGAATTTCGCGCCTTTTTTTACTGACAAGATTTGGTTGACCAGCTATATAAATCATTTCAAAACATAAATTAGATTAGATTAGATTTAATTTTTTCACAACATATGATTACAGTACAAATTACATTAATGTCAATTTATATAGGTAGGTATACTTATTGTGATCGTCAGAAAAAAAAGAAAAAAAAAAGGGTGGGGATAAAATTGATAATCAATTAATCATACATCGGGGTTTTCGGTGCGGGAATGTTTTACACTAGCCAAATAACAGGTAAAAACTGTAAAAAACAATACTAATTTAACATTTCTAAGCACATTTGGACCTTACTATACATTTAATTCATAGTTTGGTAATTATTTGGATTATTTGGAATCCCCACGAAAAACATTACACGCTTCTAGTGGAAAGAGTCCAAAAATCCTTCGTTAGGTTCCTATATAAGAAATTATACGGGTATTATCCTCTTCTGTATCCAACATTATTCGTGTTGGGTATGGTAGACTACACATCCCTCGAAACCCGCAGGAGTATATATCTAGTCAAATATTTCTTCCAACTAATACGAGGGACAATAACTAACTCCCAATTACTGTCACAAATAGCAATTCGTGTTCCCCGACTCACTGCTAAAGTGCTACGTCCTCGACGCCGCGGTCTCTTCGCTGTCCCTACAACTCGAACTCGCTTGCTTGCTAACTCTCCTCTTTACCAAGCACAGACGCTACTGAACGACATATTAGACAGCGACGACCAACTCGATATCTTCAATACAACCGAGACCAAATTCCTAGCCGCATCATGTCGTTATATCGAGAAAATCGTAACCACTAGCTCCATTATTTACGAATGAGTGCATTATTAGGTATAAATCAGTTATGTGCCTATTTATTATGTATAAATGAATTTAATATTAATCCTATTAGAGTAAATTGTGACATATTTTTAAAAATGAAAATAGTAATATTTATTTTATTTGATTTTAATCTTCTTATATAGGTACATATCATTTAAATTATTATCATTATTTTATTTAGACGATTTTGACATTAATATTGTTCCTAATTCCATAATTATTCGGTATTGTACATATAATTTAAGTTTTGATTTAATCCGATTGTATTTTATTGTATTTATTGTAGTTAATGCATGCTAGACACTAAGCAATGTAATGCCAATTAGCACGTAAGGTTCATCTGTAAGTGCTGATTGATTGAAGTGAATAAATGAAATTATTTTACAATAAACAAAGTTATAAATACACGAAATCATTCCCGCACCGAAAACCCCGATGTATGTTGATAATTTACCTTTAGGTACCTATATCAATCGCTGCAACACACCTGCTAACAAAATATCTCATGTACAAAATAAAATGTCTAGAAGTTAACTAATAATTAGTGCAACTAACTGAAGCGCGCGATGATTACCCGTAAACGGGCGTGTATTTTTATCGGGGGTCACCCCTGCCCTGCGCCACGTGATTATCTATATTGGGGGCACGAACTCACTTACACCTCCTAATAGTGCGAACGATTGACAGACACATACTTCACTTTTTCAGCCGTGAGATGAATGGCTATTGAAATGTTGGTGATAAAGCAACAAGGCCCCGGTTCGGCACGCGCCTGTTCTAATGATTAGGTGGCCATTACGTCCGTCTTACTTTACTTTAGAATAAGTGCTACTTATATTTTATTTTATAAATGCTTGTAAATATAAAGGTTGTCACCTCCCACTACCTACTTACTTACTTAACTAACCTTAATATAAACCCCCCTTTTAGATTTACCCTTAGAATATGGCCAAGTGATTTAGTCGTGATCGTCTAGTCTAGCGTTAGGACCCCTCGAAGTGAACCGCGGTACCCTAAGTTCTTTAATGAGTATCAGCTAAATTTTGGACTCTGATTTTATTTACAATTACCTGGACTTTAGGATAAATATTTTAAGATATTGGAAGCACATTTATTATGACGCTAACGAGTAACTTACTAGAATAATTTATTAAAATACAGAAATAGTACCAAAAGTTACCAGAATCTATTAGTGTAATGTAAATGGAGTTATATTTTACTTCAAATGATATTATTTAGGTAAATGCAGCATATATGATTATACTGATATAAAAGAAATATATTTGGTAAAATGAGTTTATAAATGGGGTTGGTAAAAGCCTGCTACAATCTATTAAGCCTCCGGGATAACATATGAGTAGCACTCCTGGGGTAAGCCCATTTACACCCTAGCATTTCAAGTTAATATTATTATCTACCAGCTTCTATTCGAAATATGCTACCCATACGCTCGATGCAGGATTGGGGGCTCCTAGTCCAATCAGCAAGGTCAATTGGAACTCCTACCCTACCTCTTTAGCCAGACGGGCTATGACCAACACTTCGGAACCTATGCGTGCCTAGATGGCTATGGAAAGAAGTGTCAAAGTATCCATCAGTCATCAAAATTACTATTCTTTTTTATTTCAAAAACTAGGGATGCGAATCCCATTTCCATTCCCCAGAACTAAAATATAAACTGTATTTCTAGTTTTTTAGAAGTATGAACGAAGTACTAAGTTTATTTGTTAAAAATGTACTATATTTTATGAGACTGAATTATCAAGATGAGCATTATTTCACTCAAATTATCCTTTGGATTACTCTTGCCTGCCAAAGGTTCCCTAAAACAGCTAGTCGTCGATTTTCTATCTCCGAATAGACTGTGTTCCTAATCCCAACTTGATATTTATGATTTTATTGTGTAAATACCTTAGAAACATGATTGTAATACTCAGTACCTCGTCTTTACATCAGAAAACCAGAACTTCATAAATAAAAATAGAGATAAGATTTTACATTAATTATTTTCCCCAAATAAATTAAAATATTGGAAGATTTAAGCAATTGGAACCCTATACCTATTTACGCAAAATTTTAGTATAGCGAGACTTTAGTTGAAGTCCTTTAAAAGGAGAAATATATCAGTTTTACAGACCAAGACTAAAATGAACCCTAAATTCCGAATAATTAGTGTGTGAATTTACCCTAAACCTACCCTTGTCCCTACTCTAGTATAACCAAAGTACAGTTCGTACTTACCATCGACCTGGTACTTTGGAATATACGCAAGTGTATCCCTACTAAGAAGCTGTAAGAGTTCGGCGAGCGATTCCGAGAATGCAACCTAACAGCTCGTGGGCTTGTCTCCCCCCATGGCGGGTTGCACAGAGGCAGGGTGGCAACATGGGTAAGACAGGTCCCTATTATGTATATAAATGGTATAAATAAATATATTTAATATACGAAGCCTCCAAATACTGTAGATTTCAAATGGGCCCAGATTACTCCGGATGATGCGCATGTGACACCCCCACTATTCATCTAACAGCTGGACATTGGAGAGCTAAGGAGGGAGACGTTTTTCACCTTCTATGTTGGTAAAGAGAAGGTGCCAAGATAACCCTCATCTTGGAACAAAAAGACTCCTAGACAGCTCACATTTAACACCGCAAGGGGTGAGCGGTCCAGCCGGACAAACAGTCAGTCCAAACAATGATCTGGTTTTAAAATATATAGCAAAAGACCCCATAGTAAAACACTAAAATAACTAGGTTCTATTTTATGAACCAAACTACTCACAAAATCAACGAACTAAACACAGAAATGAAATTTCCTTAGACACCTTTATCTAAGTTCAGTTTTATGACGATATTGTCCCCACAAAACCAAACACAGACACGCTTTCCAAGCCCCTGTTATGCAACGATATTGTCCCTGCATAACGTGACGGCACTTAGAAAACACAGTGTAGAAAACTTCACTATAACTACACACAGTAGCAAAGAATCCCCGCAATAGCCTAAGTTCAGTTTTACGACGATATTGTCCCCGTAAAACTAAACACAGACACAATTTCCAAGTTCCTGTTATGCAACGATATTGTCCCTGCATAACGTGGCGGCACTTAGAAAAACACTGCATAGGAAACTTCACTATATTTAAATCCCGTACTCGGTAACAAAGAATCTCCACAAAAGTCTAAGATCAGCTTTACGACGATATTGTCCCCGTAAAACCAAACACAGACACCATTTCCACGTTTAAATTCACCAGGATAATTCCAAGCGAAAACAAACATAGTAACAGTAGTAGAGGAACTTTGCTCACCGAATATTTAAACGCCCGAGAACCAGAGTCACTGCTAGTCCGATGGTTGAAGAATGAATGCCCCGCCGGCGGCGCGCACCGGCCTTTTATACCCTCTACTGGAGACTGGATACATATTGGATACAAGAGACTTATTGGAGACATAGTGGATACATAATGGATACTGGAGACATAATGGATACAGGGGACCTAATGGATACTGGGGACCTAATGGGGACATATTGGATACAAGAGACATATTGGGGACATATTGGATACATAATGGATACATAATGGATACTGGAGACATAATGGATACTGGAGACCTAATGGATACTGGGGACCTAATGGGTACATATTGGAGACAAGCGACTTATTGGAGACATATTGGATACATAATGGAGACTGGGGACCTAATGGATACTGGAGACATAATGGATACTGGAGACATAATGGGGACATATTGGAGACAAGAGACTTATTGGAGACATAATGGAGACAGGGGACCTAATGGGGACTTATTGGATACAAGAGACATATTGGGGACATATTGGATACTGGAGACATAATGGAGACATATTGGAGACCAAGAGACTTATTGGAGACATATTGGATACATAATGGAGACTGGGGACCTAATGGATACTGGAGACATAATGGATACTGGAGACCTAATGGGGACATATTGGAGACAAGAGACTTATTATAGACATATTGGATACATAATGGAGACTGGGGATCTAATGGATACTGGAGACATAATGGATACTGGAGACCTAATGGGGACATATTGGAGACAAGAGACTTATTGGAGACATATTGGATACATAATGGAGACTGGGGACCTAATGGATACTGGAGACATAATGGATACTGGAGACATAATGGGGACATATTGGAGACAAGAGACTTATTGGAGACATATTGGATACATAATGGGGACAGGAGACCTAATGGGGACTTATTGGATACAAGAGACATATTGGGGACATATTGGATACTGGAGACATAATGGAGACATATTGGAGACAAGAGACTTATTGGATACATAATGGAGACAGGGGACCTAATGGGGACATATTGGATACAAGAGACATATTGGGGACATATTGGATACTGGAGACATAATGGAGACATATTGGAGACACGAGACATATTGGATACATAATGGAGACAGGGGACCTAATGGGGACATATTGGATACAAGAGACATAATGGGGACATATTGGATACAAGAGACATATTGGGGACATATTGGATACAAGAGACATATTGGGGACATATTGGATACATAATGGATACAGGATACCTAGTGGATACATAGTGGATACTGGATACATAGTAGCGACTGGGGACGAGAAACAAGCGATTTATGCTAACCAAAAGTACCAGGCTACCAGAACTGAGGAAGAGGTCATTTGCCCCGTACATATTAGCGTTATGCAACCTACGACCGGTGACTTATTAAGACAAACGTTTACCAAAAGTACCAAGATCTATCCCTTTCACGCTTGCGTCTTAGAGAAAGACGGAGATATTCTCAATGACGTCTACGCACACATTCACAGGCAATAGTCGGGTAGTCAGTTTGAGTAGACTAAATTATAATAAAAAGGAACGCTTTATAGCCCCTCTACACGCACGAACCTGCAAGCATTATTTTACTTTGGGATACTTTTAGTCTCTTTCCGAAAAACACTCCTGTGTGGAAGTATTTTACGTTTATTAGTAGCAAACATACTCAAAACATAGCGGGAAGTTTAAAATCTTAGGCGTTTTGGACTGTTTGTATTAACTCTGTACTAGGAGTTCAGACTTCAATACGACCGAACGTCACGCTGTCAATGTCACTGTCATTCTCAATGCCAAAACTTGAGATGATTACTTTACGCAATTTATTGATTTAAATAGCGAAAATCTTATAGTGTGTTATATATTTAACGAGACCACAAGTGACAAAATATGAAAAAGTGTGCTTCAAGTTGTAATTGTGACACTATTCATTGGAATCATGTATGAAAGACGCGACTACAGGGGATTTTAGTATTCAAGGTATTTCTTTCTAGTTTTTGTGTTTTGTAATGAACAAATTAGGTTAATACTAGGTATGTAATAGGCATACGACCAGTCACAAGGTGATCCTTTTTGAGTTATAAATTCCCGAAAAATACACCTGTTATTTCCAAGTACATATAGTAAGTGCTTGGAATAGAAAAGCTGATGACTAAGTACTCATTCTGTAAAATCTTAAAGAAATAGACAATTTTTGATAGAAAATGGCAATCGCAACTTACCTACGATACATTTTCGTTTTGCGTTTGTCATCTTGTCTATGCCGCCAGAATAGATATTGAGACAATATGGGTTAGGTAACTAAACATCATAAGACCCGCTATCTGTAAGTTTGAGTGCTATACGATGGCAGCCCGTAATAATGAACATAGTACGCATCAACTAATTTTATTCCCCGGAAAGGGGCACCAACGGCAATCACCGAAGTGTGAAGAAGGGAGGGACACATGGTCGCTGCGTGGACACCAGAACCGTATGGTACATTATCTATAGGGTGGCTTAAAAGACGCATTTAATATAAAATCAGCGTTTCCGGCTCGTGCAACAAACAATATACGAGTAGTAATGCAATTGACTCAATTTGTGCAATTTGTCTATTTTCTTTGACGCTCGCCCGCGCGTATACGCACTTTCAACGCACGAAAGCAATTATCAGGTAACTCATTGTAGTTTAGGAAAACCATAATTATTACTTTATAGGTATGTATGTACTTTAAGGACATGGGTGCTATAGGTATTTAAGCAAGGGATACGGGGAAAAACAGTTACAAAAATATCGCAAGTACCTAGACCATTCGTGCCGGATATTTTTATCAGTTCATGTTCATTAATAGTTTTTGTTCGCTAATCATGTTGTTGCGAATTATATATATCAACAGGAAATATATAAATGTGTTATTTACATTAGGTATTTACTATGACACGACCAAGGAGATTTTTAAATTTAGGTACATCTGTATTATACATATTATGTATAATACCTACAGGTATTTCTAATTGTTTACACGAAACTCTCGTTAGGTATCGTGCACTAGATTTTTAGATTAAAACTAAACACTATAATAAATAAATAAATAAGTATTAATGGAAATTTTTACACAAATTGACTAAGCCCCACGATAAGCTCAAGAAGGGTTGTGGGTACTCAGACAACGATAGATATAATATACAAATACTTAAAGAACACAACCATGACTCAGAAACAAATATCTGTGCTCATCACACAAATAAATGCCCTTACTGGGATTCGAACCCAGGACCGCGGCTTCACAGGCAGGGTCACTACCCACTAGGCCAGACCGGTCGTCGAAACACTAGAAAACAACTTATAAAAATAAAAGTAGGTAATACGGCTGCAGTATTTTGTTACAGTGGTTTAACATAGACATAGACAATGACAATTTCCTCTTTTCCGCACTTGTATCGTAATAGTTATTTTCGATACAAGTGCGAAAAAGAGGAAATTCGAAACGAGTGGCGATAAATTAAAACACGATCGAAGGGAGTGTTTTAAATCGACACGAGTTGCGAATTACCTATTCGCACGTGTATCGAACAACGTTTTATAGTACATATGGCACTTTAAAGTTTCGACATACGCACGAAAAGTGCTATTTTCCGCACTAGTGCGCAAAAGTAGCCCCATATGTACTGTAAATAACTATTTCAAGATGTATTTTAGGGAATATTCTGAAACAGGACGCGTATAACATATTGCCGGATTTAATAGTGTGTTAGTCGGCCCACGCGTCAACTGACTTGTCTCACTACATCACACACAGCTTTTTACCACAGATTTATCTCTTGTTCTTAATCCCCTGATTAAATTGTAAAGTATGGGAGGGGATTCGAGGGATGGATAAGGACAACACTCTATCATTTGTGTATTACTGTCGTAGTTAAAAATTTATCGTTTCTTTAACTTGTTAAGGATTATTTTAAGTGAGTACGATGTATTAATTAACAATTAATCTACTTCACGCTCCTGGCTGGTTAATGACAGCTTATTAATTTAATATGACGGCTTAAAATATGAGCTCGTATATTTAATTGTAATCCTGGGCGGCGAAAACCTCAGTGAAAAGATAATGCTAGTTATTTTTATAAAATATGATCTAGTAATGGGCGTTTTTTTTTGTTGTCCCCTACACTTTTTTTTCAAATTTGGGATTTTTTATGTTATTTCTACTCAGAATCACGAGCTCTTTCTATCCTAATAGGAGAAAAAAGTGTCCTAAGGTTTTTATTTCCATTACGTCACCATTTTTCATAGACTTTGTATGGCGGTCGCGGAATGGAAAGATCGAAAAATGTATGGAAATTTTGGACACTTTTTTTCTCCTATTAGGATAGAAAGACCTCGTGATTCTGAGTAGAAATAACATAAAAAATCCCAAATTTGAAAAAAAGTGTAGGGGACAACAAAAAAAAACGCCCAAATAGTTAGTAAGTTAATTACATAGCCAAAGCATAAGGATAGTGACGAAAAATCACATCAAATTAGTCACTCCAGCGGGGCGGACGGAACCTTTGATTAGGCACCGGAAATCGCGGGGCTAATGAGACCAGCGGCCCGGTAACTAATATGGTCTCAAATATGATTATTATAAATATCCTAGTCCCACAATAAGCTCAGTAAGTCCTGTCTGTGTACTATGTTGCGTGTGTAAAAGTCAGATAGACAGAGCTAAAATATACTACTTAGTAACTAGTAGTATATTTTAGCTCTGTCTAGTAATTAGTAGTAGGTATATTTTTAGCTTTGTCTATCTGACTTTTACACAGGCAACATAGAACACAGACAGGACTTACTGAGCTTATTGTTGGTCTTAGGTGGATTGTTCCATAATATTTATTTATTAGCCTTTAACAGCTAAACTACTAATCTGATTTTGTTGAAAATTGTGGCATGTACGATGTTTCAGTTTAGAAATTAACATTGAATTTTATGTATGTCCCACAATGTTACCTACTTACTGTTGTCCGAATCATGCGCGATGCAGAATGTCGAACACGGATTTGTGAATATAAATTAAGTAAGATAATCTTGGTAAATGAATGACTTTTTAGTATAATTATAATTAATATTACATGACTATGTAGACTGTGGATATCATTGCCAACAATCTTAATTCGAGCCAAAACAAGAAACGGCAGACGACAAAAGAGATTGATGCATTATGAAATACCTATAATAAACCAAGCAACACTAATAACTAATTCATATTTCTAGTTTTTACTAGTTTATGTCATTGTAAATTGATCCTTTGAATGAGTACTTCTAGTATTTGTTATGCTACTTATTGTTGATATGATGATTTATGTAACACGGTAAGATACATTCTCGAACTAAAATACAACCATAATATTCATAACAGAGCTGCGACTATATCTATATATAACATTACCCACATATTTAAATTATATAACGAACGCGTCAAGATTTATTTAGTGCTATAGGAGAATAAAAAATTGTCCCATTGATTGTACATAGCACAATTTATCATAGTTATTATGTGACATGCGTAGGTAATTAATAATTGCCTGGTTAAATATTGCTATTTCGAAACTCACGTGTCATGTTCGAGTACCGATTCGTCCATCCTATTTGTTTATATTCGTTGCTAACCCATTCGTAAAAAACGACGGTTGCACGCCTAATGTCGAAACTCATTAGGACAGCTTACCGTCAGTGTCACGGGCAACTTTAAAAATAATAAAAGAACGGGGACTTTGAAATAGGAACACTCGCGCAATACAAGTTGCGAGCAGTATGTTGACTCTTTATCATTGGTATTTATTACACGCGACATCGATACAGAGAATATCATTGTAACGTATTAGGTGTGTAATGTAAATACATAATATATTTTTTTCAAAGCCATAATGGTAAAAAGACATCTGAAGTTATTCTCGACTGTGGAAAGATTTGCTTATTTAAACATAGCATTGTACCTAATTAAATATTCTCTTGTCGACGATTAAACAGTTAAATTTAATTTTTTTGGCTTTACCTGAAGGCAGACAGAGGTACAGTTATGAACATTTTTAGAAGTTAAAATAAGTCAAAATACTGGTTAATATACTTACGTTGTCAGTGTAGTTTGTTTTCAATACTCCTGCGCCGATGATTGATCGTTACCGTACTGCGCTCGCAGGTATCAGGTAAATCGTTAGACAATTCAGACATACTTCAATAAGTTCGGGAGTTCATTATAATTTCTTGGCTATTTTTAAACAATCTTAAATCATATCATTATTGAAAACTTTTACAAACAATTTATTTTGGCCAGTCGTCACGAAACATCGGCGGTCGTGCCATACAATCATATGAAGATATATAATAACTACGCTCCTGTATGGATTTTCAGCCCTAAGATGAAATAAACCTATGATTTACATACAAATACCTACGTATTTAATAACACCTTAGTAGAGTAAAGTCATATTCTTAAATATCAAATCAGATTAATTCAGACTATGAAGAGACTGTGATAATTAACAATAAGGGATACAAATAAGTAGTTAAAGGTACGTGTAGAGTACACCCTATATTTTTTATTATGCTAGCCAGCTATTACTATAAGGGCATTCTTTTTACTGTCGATGTTGTTAGATTTCAAACAAGTTCCAATGCATTATTAAGCACGTTTCTACAACTACGGCTAAAGCCTTAATTACACTAAACACAGATCTGTAACCTGTCAACGTAGCCAAACAAAAATCGCACTTACTCTCTTGCACATAAAGTCTTTGTTAATAGTCAATCGATGTACAACAAAACTGTAAAGTTGTCAGAGCCATGCAGAGCCGAACCGGATTGCTTTAGACCTAACTTATGCTTAGCTACAGAAAGGGCGTAAACGCCTAACATGTTCATATATTCTTACTCCCTTTGCCTCTCAAGCATAATTATACTTTCAATTTATTTTATGTCAATCTTAAATCAATTGATTAAGGGTTAAAATCCAATGGCTGGCTTATCTTAACACGGTACAAGCCAGTTAAGTGCGCCTAATTATTATACGGAGAATAACTGTTCGAGCCTTTTTCTGTTTTTCGGTTCAAGTAGTAATTTCAAAGTGGATTTTTAATATCCCTTCAAGGGAACACGTAACGTGGATTGTTATGAATTTAGATTGAACATGTCTTTTCAGTGCACGAAACTGGTTTTATATATAAACTGTGTATTTTTAGCTAAGTCGTCCGGTGGAATCTTAAATTTAGTTTTTCTACTCCAGCACTTAAATGTGTCAATTAAATGACTGACAGTGATATCTAAAGCAATGTCATTTGAATGATTTGTCTATAGGCTCATAAGATGACTGCTAGCAGTCATCTTATGAGTATAATACAACTGCTTTATTTTTTTTAAAGATACAAGTTCCGATCATCTTGATTGAAAGAGGTATGTTTTAATTTACAATAATAACTCTTTTTTTTTTAAATAATAACTCTTTTTTTTTAATAATCTCTTTTTTTTTAATAATAACTCTTTTTTTTTTTTTTTTTTTTTTTTTTTGCTGCAGCTGTCATAGAAAAAGTAATGTATGCAACAGCTCGTAATTGGTTCTTAAAATTCTCGGGTCTTTTTTTACAAAACTCGACTACGTCTCGTTTTGTAACTTCGACCCTTGTATTTTAAGAACCCTTATTATATCACTGTTGCATAAACTACTATTTGGGACTATCTATTACGCATATTGTTCTAATCCATGCTATTTTGTATTATGGGTAGGTAGGTTTGTGTTCTAGTTATTTAGTGTAGGTATTTTATCACAGACTATTAATCTAATAGAGTAGGTGCTATGGTGTTGTCGAAGCTTTTAACTTTGCTGCAATAATCCTCTTGTCAGTTATTCTACAGTTAACATCAGATAGTTAGAGACGGCCAAAGTGGCCAAATATATCGGAAAACATCTTTGTTACCATAGAAATATAGGTAGATGTGTTACGATAGTATTACATATTTGGCCACTTGGGCCGTCACAATCTGTTTGATGCTGACTGTGCCATGGGCCACTATACAAATGTTTCAATTAGTCCTATAGGGTTGCCAGAAAAGGACGTCGCCGCAGTGTTACAGTCTGTTGGGCGGCACATCCGGCGGCACACTCGTGTTACTATACCATCCCTAACCCGACACTGACGCTCTATAAAAGAGCTGAACTTAGCTACAATTCTTGATGATATATGTCCATTTGACCTCAGTGATATAACGCGAGGTAATTATAACTATAAGAAAGTAGTGAAGTGATTTTTTTTTCTGAGTTAACAATGAAATTTCGGGGAAAGGAGCAGATAAAGAGTTCAATTACAGTTAGAACATAGTAATGTATGTATTTTGGGTTTTAGTAGCGGCATAAAATTGAGCTAAAGGGCTAGCATACAAATTTAATTCTGCTACAACATTATTGAGGAACACGAAGTTCGTAAGTAATTTATGATGCCATTACAAGATTTGCCAATTAAGTGCGCATTATCAATTTATCTCGCATTTCATTGTTTACCAATTGCTGCCATGTACATGTCATGATTTTTGGTAATTATATCAAAAAGTGTAAGCAAATATGAATTTTACTTGGCAACTTTCTGAAAATACCTGAATTTAATATTAGGGTAATGGGTAATGTTTAATGACTTACCTGGCAACACTTGAGTTAGCAAGTGGTAGGGGTAAGTGGGAGTTAAACGGACGGTTGTGCAGACTCGTTCACTTGGATTGGGGAGTCAAAGAGAGAACATCTTGATGGTAACGGGTGAGCAAAGTTAAAGAGGCACCACCATTTTATAATTAGAGCAATCATAGATAAATTTATAATATTTCAGAAGTGTTAACGTATCACTAACCCACAATAAGATTTTTAGATTCGATCGGTAGAATAAAAACGTAAGTTGTCTTTATTTTATTTCAATAGTAGGTACCTAAGTGCCTACATAATGGATTGATTTTATGAACCTCGAGTAGTTTATGTGTTTTGAATGCAGTTTTGTAGCTGTAAGAAGCTTAGACTTTCTTTACATTGTTGCTTTGTAGTGTTGTTTTAAATTATCAAGATATTTTAATGCAAAAAAAAATATAAGGTAGTTTTATTATACATGAGTGGTAGTTGTATAATCAGCGACAAAGTAAAATTTTACATCAATTCATTGTAAAAGTATTGAGTTTTGTTTTAATGAAGGTAGGTTACCTACATTTTGCTAACGGTAAAAAGTTATATATTTAATTATATACTCTTAGATGGATGAGTAATTAGAGTATCTGATCTAGGTACGTGTTCTTTGCAAAAGTATTTGGAATATAACCATAATTTTCGATATCATTTGAATGGTACAATTATTTTAGTCGGTTGCTATTACGACATCTACCTACAATGAAATTATAATTATTGTATTAGTATTAAAGCGGCAGACTTTTGATTTTGGAATGAGTTCATAAGTTAATAGTTATGTACCCGTCGATTTAATGGCTATTTAGCACAGATTATTGTTTTATATGTACCTATTATCTACTATAAATGATCAAAATTATTGTCATCAAATTGCAACGTCGTAAGAAAATTGATACATTTATGAGTAGATAAGTACATATTTGAAATGCCTATTATTTTGATCTTTTTGTGTTTTATGATTACAGATTGATGTGTGGGCTTGTGCTGGTGATCAGTGATCGGAAATTTGTGCTATTGAATTATGTCTTATTTATTTCATAAAATATAGTACATGTGTAGCATATCGCGGTTAATTGGGACGGAATAAGCCTTGTTCATTGAAACTGAACTGATTAACTATAACCTATAGTTTTTGTCCAGCAATTTTTAGTGACAACGGTACTTTGTTCCTCTCGGTTAAAGCCTATTTGATTTTTTTTTGTCATATGCAAACTAATAATATTTTATGATACAATATAATCATTACAATTAATTTAAATGAGTACCGTATAAGTAGTATTGTGCAATGCAGTGCATTTACGAAATAAATATGACATTAGTAAGATAACAATAGCACAGGGATACTTTGATACCTGATACTTTAAATCGACGTTAATATGAGCTTGTGTCATTTGTGTTTGACGTGAAGGCGTCTTTTGTGTGACGTGAAGGCGTCTTTTGTGTGACGTGGAGGCGTCTTTTGTGTGACGTGGAGGCGTCTTTTGTGTGACGTGGAAGCGTCTTTTGTGTGACGTGAAGGCGTCTTTTGTGTGACGTGGAGGCGTCTTTTGTGTGACGTGGAGGCGTCTTTTGTGTGACGTGGAGGCGTCTTTTGTGTGACGTGGAGGCGTCTTTTGTGTGACGTGGAGGCGTCTTTTGTGTTTGACGTGGAGGCGTCTTTTGTGTGACGTGGAGGCGTCTTTTGTGTGACGTGGAGGCGTCTTTTGTGTGACGTGGAGGCGTCTTTTGTGTGACGTGGAGGCGTCTTTTGTGTGACGTGGAGGCGTCTTTTGTGTGACGTGGAGGCGTCTTTTGTGTGACGTGGAGGCGTCTTTTGTGTGACGTGGAGGCGTCATTTGTATGACATGGAGGTGTCATTTGTGTGTGACGTGGAGGCGTCATTTGTGTGACGTGGAAGCGTCATTTGTATGACATGGCAGTGTCATTTGTGTGACGTTGTGGCGTCATTGATGTTGTTTTGTATGACGTGGAGACGTCATTGAAGCTGAATTTTTGACGTTGGGGCGTCATTAAGGTTAAGTTCTATATGACACGAAAGTGCGTCATTTGTACTACTTAAGCATGCGTTATTGGAGTTTCGTTTTGTGTAACGCGGGTATGCGTCTGATGAAGATGACTTTTTATTTAAATTTGAAAATTTAGAGATGTTTGGAACAAGTAAAATACATAGTATAGCGCGCGTGTACGTTATTGAAAGTTAAAAAATAAACTGATGTGGATCTGACAGGCTAATGTTGATCATTTATTGCAGATCATGTTAAAATGTTTATAGTGGGAAAAAAGTAGGCATAGATATCGTGAGAGTGCAGAGGATTTATGTCGTACTAGCGACAGCTCCACAGATTTTTTTATTAATATTCTGGTAGTTCTTGTTGTGTTTTTGTGATAACAAGCATTTTGAATCTATGTAAAGACATGAAAAGGGTTTGAGTACTTACATTTCAAGTATTTTAAATATTTCACGGATAAGTACGTGTATTATTTCGATCGGGTTGCGCAGTAAATGTTAATGTCTTATTCCTCTTTTAAAATGTCGACGTGGTTAATGAGAGATACGGCAAATAGTTTCAACATAATGAACAAATTGAAATAACATTAACAACAGTATGGGAGTAATTCTCTTAAAAAGGACAGAAGTTAATGACAAGTAAAACTTTACCAACCATATGACTTGGTCAGTCTAATAGGATGAGTTCGGAGTTGATTTTTTGATCCCTGTCTTGTGCGAGTGATCTGTTTGCACGGAAATGTAGTTAAGTTTTCATTAACGTGTTTTGCAAAGTCATATTAAATGTATTGAGAAGGAAGTGTAAGAATTTTGTTTATTTTAAAATGATTATGTGCTGGAGTACGAGGTGGAACAAACGAGATACGAGAAACGTTGAAAGCATCAAAGGAAGTTGATATTGGTTTTGACCTGCTCAAATAGGAGTGAGGGGTCAAGGTGACTGAGAATTGTTGAATGAATTGTGAAATGGGGTCAATGAAAATTTACAGAGTTAGTTAAAATGTCACATTTGTGCTAACTTTATAACAAAGGTTAGAGAATATTTTTTTTTATACCAGAGAACTCTTGTCATTGGCGGAAGATTGAAAAGAGTAGTTGGTTTTTATCTCATCGGGTTTTTCTAATGAATATATTTTGACTATGAAATGAATTCAATAAAATAATATCTGTGTTGAATATTAAATACAATGATCTTTTTGAAGCTATAGTTGACTGATTGATGTCAGAAAACTGTTTGATTTAGAATTTTTCACACTAACGCAATTGGCAATAACTTATTGTATAAATTAAATTAGTATATGTACATGCCATAAGTGAGTGGTACTATGAAGCAGTAAATGTTCAAAAACTAACTATAAGTAAACATTTTTTTTTAACATTACGAAATAGTCGTTTCAAAATTAGTGGTGATAATGAATGTAATTTTTAAAGTGAAAACTTCTTTGGCGGCGCCGAGCATTTTTTGTGATGAAAAAAAAAATGTTAAACTCGCGAGAGCGTAAGACGTAAGATACGTAAAACGTGGGACGGGCACGTGGCCTGGTCGAGGGACTGTTACAATGTCATTGAGTTCTTCTTTGTTGATTTGAATTGAATGCCATCTGGTGACTTTCCCTCTAGCTGGTACTGGTATGGCTCGAGTACTGACAGCGATGTGTTTGGGGGTTTCAAGTGATGAGACGAAATAACGCTGGATGGCGCTGGCCTCAATTGAGACAATTGTCATTTTGCACTGGTCATTGAGTTTTCGCTGCTGGCGCTCCCTGGGTGCAGCCCGTTGTTTTTTTTTTGTCTTATACTGTATGCAGTTGTTTTTTTTTTCTTTAAGGTGCGATCGAGTTTGGTGTCATGTAGGGGTTGGGCTTGATTTCCTCTCTTACAAAATAGTATTTAAGTATCGTTACATGCGGTCTCGAAATATTTTGAAATAAAAATGTACTTTCTCTATGATTGAAAGTTTGATGCGAGTTTATTTTTGAAACTTAGAATATCCAAATGAAAAAAAAAAGCTTTAGTAAATTAGATATCAATGTCAAAAGGTATTTTATTTTTAGTTGTGTGTACGTCTATATGAAGAATATTTAGGGTTATATACAGTTACAAATCACGTTATAAAAGCGAAATTGTAGAAATGGCTGAGTTTGTGAAGAAGTTTAGAGCTACAGCCTCTAGATACGTAATAATATGTTTGAAGCATAGAAATAATAAAGTACATGTATAGTCGTAAATTAAAAAAAAAAATAGTTGAATTAGGTATTTGACTTAGATTTTGGTTAGAGACATGAAATAGGTAACATTCATTGCCTATGCGTGATTTCAGTAACTGATTTGCTTTTAAATTATGCGAATTGTGAGTTTAGTCGTATTTATGCCAGGGTCTAACTCTAAACATACTCTGCTTGATTATTATTGATTTGTTAATCGATTTAAAACAGTGTCTAGAATAATAGTTTATCTAAATGATGGGATAGCATTAGTAGTTGTTAATAACTGTTCTAGCATATCTAGAAAGGGTTATATAGGGTAACATATACATCAATGATCGAGACATCCAAAATTAAAACCATCCTATCTCTCTCGTATTCAAAGTTATGATTGTGATGTTTCGTTCGTATCAGGATCAGGATAAAAAAAATGTAATTCAAAATTCATAATTTTCATAAGTTGTAGTTGGTATATCACATGACTTTCCACATTTCCGCTTTTAATATCTAGTTTCTGTATTATTTACGTTCTATTTTCAAAAAGTTAATTTCGTGTCATTGTGTCGTGGTTCATTTATTTATTAATGAAACACTTACATTTTGAAGTTCATCTTAACAGAGGTAATAAAATAATATTGAAACGGTTATTGATTAGGTACTTAACATATGTCGGTACGCTTAAAAAATGTATGTCACATAAAATTGATTACTTCAAATTGAATTTTAATACTGTCAATAGAGTTGAATATTATAATTGCCATAAATGGCTTTATATGCACTATAGATAGGTACTTAAAATCAATTAAGTTAGTATGAAAGAAGAAACCAATTGCACCAATAAGATTGGTTTCGTCAGAAATGTTTGCATTGATTTCAAAAATCTGCTATCTTTGCATGATTGCTGTGAGAAATAATATTGAAAGAATGTGAAGAAACATGTTTTTTTTTTGGAAAGCTTACTTTGATTAAAAACAAAAAAAAAAAAGATAAATTGCCATCTTTAGAAGACTGCTGTAACGAATGATATCAAAAGGGTGTGTACAAAATGCAAATCTTCCGTTTGGTCCGACGAGTTGATTTATTTCTGTTACAATAGATGAAATAAAATAAATCTTCAAGAAAAACTGGTAAATTATTAGATATATTGGGTGTCAAATAGACTTTGAAATTTAGAAAATGCATCAAAATATTGGACATTATACAATTATTTAATATTATTTGCAAAAATAAAAATCTACAATTATGCATGATAAAATTGATAAAGTCTGCGTTTTGCTACTGAAACCTGTCTCAAGTGTTTCTGTCGACTTTGAGTTTAATATTCGGAAACAGGTTAGCAAGGTTATATGCTAATAAAATAAAGAAAATATGTATATCTTAAGTAACAACACCAATAGCTAATTTATTTGTCAGGTCTGTTTCAGAGAAATAATAAAAAAAAATAGTTTGTGTTCATAATATTAAAATTTAAACTTTTAAAGGTACAATATCATATTTTACTTGAAGACTATCGAATTCATTGAATAAAATCTATTTATTGCATAAACTTATATCGCTGTATGATGAAAAATGTTTTAAGCGTTTGTAAGACACGTAGTAAACATCAAGTAAATAATTAACTACAAGTCAAATTCTCATAAAGCTAAACATATGCAATTGACAGTAAACATAAAGAAAGGAAAGAACTGAAGGCCGAATGTCATGATAGACGCGAGCTCAAACATATTGATTTAAAACAAAGTTTACACATTTAATGTTATTGTTTACAACTAGGTATAAGAAGCTGAATAAGCATTTCGATCTCAGGGGAATTTCATGGAGTAGGTACGATTTATTTCGGTGTATAAGAAATGTTTTATAAGTGTTTCTAAAGGAGCTTTCTTAGCTATTTTCTTTTCAACCTTAAATTGAGTTTCGTGCGCCGGAGTCATGCACGAAGTAGGATGGCCGAATGTCATGATTTTTGGTAATTATATCAAAAAGTGTAAGCAAATATGAATTTTACTTGGCAACTTTCTGAAAATACCTGAATTTAATATTAGGGTAATGGGTAATGTTTAATGACTTACCTGGCAACACTTGAGTTAGCAAGTGGTAGGGGTAAGTGGGAGTTAAACGGACGGTTGTGCAGACTCGTTCACTTGGATTGGGGAGTCAAAGAGAGAACATCTTGATGGTAACGGGTGAGCAAAGTTAAAGAGGCACCACCATTTTATAATTAGAGCAATCATAGATAAATTTATAATATACAGTCACCATCAGATATATCAGAGCTGCTGAGGTGCTCAAAAATATCTGAACACGCACTCTAAAGCCTTGACAAAAGAAGCGTGTTCAGATATTTGTGAGCACATTGGCCGCTCCGATATATCTGATGGCGACTGTACCTAACCTAGAACTAGGACTTCGTGCGTAATGTTGCACATAAATAGTAGTTATAATTGCGAATACTGTCTATACATGTCCGAGGGTGCGGAAACCGACAATTTATTCCTACCCACAATCCTGTCCAGAAAGAAACTGGCCGGAGAAACGCTCACTTATTAGGTATCCAACCGGTCCCGGCAGGTTTTCTAATATGACATCTTTACATAAACGAACAACTTTCCTTGATTTTCCTGTCGTTTGTTATGCCAAGATCAAGGTTTGGACAGGAAACTGATTGAAACTTTAGTCACCTGCTAAAGGCGGCGCTGTGCCACTTATTGCTGTTCCAAGACTTCCAAGGTGCGCGTGAAACTAGTTACGATAGTTACCACAGGAAAATGATAATGTACGATTTTAAGACAGTTTCCCGAGATGTTATTTTATGAGAAGCCTATGCCCCACACTGTTCTATTATTGTCAGCTGCTGCTAATGTAGATGAATGCACCTAATTGAGGGAGTGCACCATAATCGTAGATAACACAGTGAGAGAACATATACCAAACAGGTACATACAGGTACAGGTACATATGGTAGGTAGGTTTACGATTTTGTCCCTCTCGCTGTTGAGTCGGCTGGTCCTTGGTGTTCCGAGGCGAAGGTTTTTGTGAGGGACCTGGGAAAACGCTTGCGGGATAGGGGTTGCGATCCTAGGTCTGGTTCGTACCTGGTCCAGCGTATATCGTTGGCTATTCAGCGCGGGAACGCCGCTGGTATTTTGGGGACATTTGTGCCGGGTACTTACCGGATTAGGATATAGGTTTATGGCTTATTATTATGTATTTTGTAATGACCAATTTCCTTTATAATTTGACGATGCGTGTTGCGGATAAGAATAAGAATAAGAATAAGAATTGTTTATTGCCACATACATGAACATAAAATAGAGTTAGAATTACTTACATAATAAAATAAAACAGTTGTTATCATATACAAAACAAAAGTGAGAAGATCTTTGTATTAGGCAAAGGGTTCCAGTCTCAGCGTGTGCCGGGCCTAGGTGCCCGGCGCTGGTTTTCAGACCGGTCCCAGACTAAGGACGGTCGGAGAATATTACCTACATTATTTATGACAAATTACAGTACCTACGTTTGTGCTCGTTTGTATACATAGGGTTTTACTACTAACATTTCAGATGAAAAATACTACATTTAAAATACAGTCAAAAAATAGTACATAATTGCAATGAGAGAGAAAACGAAACACTTGCTAACATTTTAGACACTTAAAAGTAATACCAGTTGTACTATATTGCAACAGTGGATTTATATAAATTGAAAACTAATATTATGATTGGTATTACAAATGCTCGCGATTGTGTTTGTATGGCGGTGTGTGTGTGTGTGTGTGTGTGTGTGTGTGTGTGTGTGTGTGTGTGTGTGTGTGTGCGTGCGTGTGTGTGTGTGTGTATATGTGTGTATATGTCTATGCGTCTGTGAGGTGTGAACACATACATTGTTTAACTTTAGTGGGGAGGGAGGGTTCCACTCTGCTTGTCTAATAAGTGAGCCTTTACTAAACGTTTGTATTTAAAAAGCGGTATAGGCTCACGGAGGGGCGGAGGCAGGTCATTCCACACTTTGGAAGCAGCAAATTTAAAGCTCCCTCTAAAGAACGCTGTTTTATATTTAGGCATGGCAAGTTTAGTGCAGTTTCTTAGCGGCCTGGTGCGTGTGTCTTTTATCCATTTTAGCTTTTCGTATAGATAGTAGGGCTCCTGGAGGTCTAAAACCTTTCTAACTGTATAAGCCAAATGTTGCTGCCTACGGTTCTCCATGTTTAGTAGTTTCTTGTCGTTAAGAAATGGAGTGATGTGTGCTCGTTTAGGCACCTCATAACAGAAACGAACGCATGCATTTTGTACGCGTTGGATAGCTTTTTTCGTTACTGCTAACAGTCTTGGCCCGTACACCACATCTGCGTAGTTAAAATGAGAGAGTACCAGCGATTCCACTAGTATCTCTCTCACTTTCACTGATAGATATTTTCGGATATTATATAATACCTTGAGTCTGTAGAAGGCATTTCGAATTTTTAAATTAACATGCTCTACATAACGCAGCTCGCCATCCACAACGAGACCCAGATTTTTAGTACTTTCAACTTGGTTGATAGGCTCGTTACCAATTTGTACGCTTGGGTTCTGTTCTTTGATAGCTGCGCGCTGCCATTTATTTCCTATAACTATATACTGTGACTTCGATGGGTTTAACACAAGATTGTTTTTCTGCGACCACTTAGCTATAGTTAGTAAGTCTTCGTTTATCTTATTAAGGGACTCATTAAGGTTTTTTGGATCAAATGAATAATATAATTGAGTGTCATCTGCGTATAAGTGATGACTGCGGATGACATATGTGACAAAATGCATTTTAATTTGACGAAGCCTGAGGTGGATGAGCTTTCTGTATGATTTGCTTTGTTATGAATTTCATTTCGCTTCGCAATAAAATTTTTTCAACAGGTACATATACTTAACTATTACAAATAACAATCTGGTACAAACAAACAATTACAAATAATACAATTACAAATCCACAATTACACCTTAACGGATGTAGGCCTCGCAACCATCACCTCACAGAATCTCACAATACTCACCAGATCCAGGCGGAGGCTGAAGGAAACGTGCTTGCGCGGAGGCGGCGCCAGCGCCGGCGGCCCCTCGTAGAAGGCGGCCTCCTCCAGGCCGTAGTCGGCCTCGCCGTCCCCCCACTCCAGCTTCATCGTGCTGGGACTGCGGACAAACCAATACTATAAGGTCGGTCCGAAATTATAAAATGGGATATAAGATTGTAGGCGACAACGTTCTGCTTACAGTTTGCTATTGCCTATAGTCATTTTAACCTTTTAATCTTAACTTTGATCGTCTCTAGGATGTATAGGGCGTATTATAGACCGACAAGAAATTGTAGAAAATTACTGAGGGCGCCACTTTCTACGTAACTGTCACATTTTTGACGTAAAATGCTTTTTAAACATGGCAACAATTTAGTAGGTATGGAAATTTTTTAGTTCCATTTTATTTAATTTCTACTATATTATGTCGCACTAATACGTGTATACGAGTATACGAGTACATATTGATTTTTATTTTATTGACATCCATATCTCTAAAATATCTATGTTTTATTTACTAGACGCACACAGTCATACATTGCTTCTTTTGTGTTTTATTTAACACTTATTAATAGGCAGTAAAACAGCAACACACACTAACAAAAGATTTCTAAAGTTACTGCCTTGTTACTTGTTACCTGTTTACCACCTGAGTATAACTGTACAAATATAGAAGTGAATGTGCCAATTAAGCAAATATAACTGCCATAACACAACACATATTTTACTATGCCAAGTGTGAATATATAAGTAGGTAGTATCGCATAAACATCATGTATACCAGGTTAAGATCATTCAGTCGCATCATTGATCACATCCGAAGACCTTATCTCATTGATGTAAGGACTAAAATGGTCATTAAAAATGTGGCTTCGTTGCCACAATAGTTTATTCATTGATAGTATAATACTATGTTGTCGTCACTCGTCCGCCGTAACTCAGAAAGGAGAATTTGTTGATTCAACTGCAACTGGTAAGTCTGATGTGAGGTCAGTTTTTTTCTTTCCGTGTATAAGGTAATAGTTTTTCGTGGAAAATGCTGCACGTCTTTTGCGAGGGGAGATAATTTTAATATGTACTTATAGTTTACGTAGTTTATGTTGATACCTATACCTAAATATATTGATGTACCTTAATAGGTAATATGTATACGTAAATCTAAGTAGGCAACAGAAGACTTTGACGTATTGAATGCCGACTTCAAGAGTCCTAGATTTTTCTAAAGTATTTATATTTTTTGTATCAAGAAAATAACAAAATACTGGTGTTAAGACATGAGACATGACAAATCCAGGTGTGGTGAGTACCTCTGTACCGTTACCCACTTCCGATTTAGGAGTTGAGGAGTTTGCGAGCAATCTAATCTCTACCTATGTTGGATACTAACATGAACTCCTCGAGAATAAAACGATTTAAAAAAAAATCCAAAAAAATATATAAAGTCCACGAGAACCTTTCCCACGATACGTCAAAACGTCCAATCATAAAGAAGCCTTCCATTCGAAAGTCAACGCGTAGAATACTCTTGCACCTAGCAACAGTACGGCTTCAGTAACCGCAGGGAACCTGTTCCGTCGGCCTATCTGCTGTATTTTGTCTTTTTTGTCCACGCCGTGAAATGCGCGGTTACTTGGATACTTGGTTTGTTACGATTGATTTATTTTTGGATCGAGGGACGTCAACCAATCATATCTTAGGAAGCGTGCGTGTTTATAGGTCTATACCGTCCACTAAATAAGATCTATTTTTACGTCGCTTTTTAATTGCAACAATCATAATTATGGCACGAGTTTTGTTTGAGTGTCGTGTTGACTGATGACGACGACACATAAGGAATATAAGGATCTATAATCTCTTCTAATTTAGAGTTCAAAAGAAACAGATTATAATTTCCCCAAACCCTTCTCTGAAACCATCAAAGCTGAAGGACTTTTAAAATGTAACGAGTTGATCCGGCGGAAACGGTTTCCGAACGTCTTTTTAAATTATCTATTTTCTGTCGCGTTAGGAATTAATAAACCCTTCGGGTGTATAATTAAGGTTAGCGTTCGCGTGACTAATAGAGGGTTAAGCGTATTTGTAAGTTGGGGTGATAGCCGGAGAGTGTAAGTATGTCGTCGGGATTGTGCGCAGGAGTCGTGTCGTACGCCAATATCCGCCGGATACGGCAGTGACACCGGCGTGTGATTGTTCTAATTGAAACGGCGTGTCGATCAGCGCCGATTTGTTCGGAAGGGTGAGCCTTAATAGCTGGAGCTACTGATTTATGATTATTCTCGTTGTCGCCAAGACTACAGTAGCGTATAAGGGTAATGTAGAAATGTTGGTTCTACTGTCTTTTTTCTGATACATAGTTAAGGACGAAGAACTAAAGCTTTCATAATGTAGGTTAAAACTACTACAAGAACGCTGCATGTATATAATATTTCAAAGCCAAAAGCTCAAGTTTCACTAGGTACATTTCGGAAATCTTGCCAGATGATTTAATCTGCCAGAATATGGAGCAAGTTCTTTGGTTTCCTAATGGCACAGTCCGCCATTTGTACTCTTTTTGTGTAAATTTGAGCAATAAAGTTTAAAGAAATAAATAAATAAAAAATACAATTTTTATATGTACACAGTTATACAATAAAAGTCATTCTATTCTATTCTATCTTTACTAATGTAAAAATAAATGATAAACTTTGTCAGCCAGTCCGTCTGATTTTAAATATGGCATGTAGGTATAGAAGTGTGCTTCTAGGAATGAATAACATTGTGCTTCTTTATTCATTCTAAAAATGTAATTTCAATTTTATAAATGTTTACGAGTAGGTACTATCACAATATAAAGTATTGCTTAGTAAAACATCCCAGCAATAGACATAGTTGGACATCGTAAGTTATCGCAAACTTAGGCAAAGCTCGCCCACACTATCGGGCGCGATAAGATAAACCTATCTGTCATGTTCCGCGACTACCATTACGTTGTGTTGTGTATTGTGTTTCCACGAATTTTCTGGAATTACGAGTATGCATGTTAAATGAACATCTTTGTTTGGAATTTTAAATTTCTATGGAACTCGGACATGCATAATAAAAGGTTCTTCTAAACGGAATGAACGGGAATGAACCACTCATTAAAATATAATACCTAATAAACTTTAGCTTTACAATATTCCTATATACATTCTTAGACCTGATACACTTGTAAGTTTTCCTTACGTAAGTAGGGACAAAGCTATTTGTTAGAATGAGATAATGATATTCATCTGTCATTCTGTAATATATCTGTGTGTCCCTACTTACGTAAGTAAAACTTACGAGTGTATCTTAGGCCTTACTGCCAAGATTGTTCAAATTTAGCGTGGTCAGAGTCTATAACTGTTTCTAGATTCTTACTCGCAAGCCTTTGGTCTACGAAGGTAATTCATGCTGGTGTTCTGTTAATTTGGGTACTCGGAAGAAACCATTTTTAGTTGAATTGCTTTGAAGCTTTTAAATGTGTTAGAGGAATCTGGGAAATATTTAAAGACAAAGAAACAAAGTTACTCTTACAATTAGTCGATTTCATCTGCACTTGACTATGCTATGCAGGTAACTTTGAAGCTTACAATGTCCTTATCATTTCGTATGTAAGGATAGAAAATAATATCTAAACAACCCAAAGTTGGAAGTAATCGTGAGGCACTTAGCTGGAACAGTTTACTAATGTAACTTAAAGTTACCACATACTGCATATTTTAAATATCCAACGCATTTCTCTTCGACTTCCAGACACATGGACCAAATCACACCCTCAGGGCAGTCTGCCAAGTTGCCAACACGCGGTCGACAAATTGCTGGGGCACATCAGGCATTCAACGTATGTTAATGTACAGTCGGCAGCATTTATTCAGGAACGTTATGTTCTTACTACATGAGACTTGTTGCTATAGATGGCGCTGCCGCCTAAAAGCGCAACAGGTACAGCGAGCCGCAAAAGTGTTCAGCGAGGTGCTTTATATGTATATAAATTCCACTCATAAAGTGGGTATGCACTTGTGCAGCTGCGTGTATAAAAAATTAAGTTATCAATAATAATAATATATTCCTGTGTATATAGTAAAACACGTTGAATTTAGCGAAACGCTCGCCGATACATCTGTTTGAGCAGGTATCTGTTCTGTATAGCTACGACAAACCTGTACATAGGTCCCTTGAATGATCTTCAAAAATCCTTCCTCTTCCACTTTTCAGTTTATGTCCAATTTGATGCTTCGTGTTCCAGATATTGAGACACGTACGTGCCATAAAGAAGTCACGGTTTTGATATTTTATCTTGTTGACACATCGCTTTCAGGCAAATAAGTTGTTAAAAAAGCTATTCGTGAGTATGTTAGCTGGAAGTTAAATGTTAGGTACCTACCTACTATAGTGGATTTTCGCCGGGAATTTCCTAATTCTATACTTATTTTATTCCAGGCACTAGATGGTTTATGAATCAAATAATTAATAAAACATAAGCCATTTACCAAACATTTATCGATCGCAAAATGTCCATCAATCATTTAGTCACTAAATGATCAAAATTCAATCACTAAATTTTAGTGACATGACACTAATGCATTTTAAATAAAATCTTATCTTTAATCGCGCGTCAAAAAAGTCAAACCTAGATCATGTAGGCCCACAAAAAGACACTGGCCCAGCGATTTATCGTTATAAAAACTGACCAATATGAGGACGATATGTGTCTTACTATATAAATCGAAATTTCCATTTCCATAATTGGCTTGGCCATCTCGAAAGGATGGGTGAAGATCGGGCAGCCAAAAGGGCCTACTTGGGTCGACCAACGAAACGCCGTCCTGTTGGTCATCCTAAATATCGTTGGGCGGACAGAATGGAGGCAGATCTCCGGGAGATCGGCGTCGGGGAAAGCTGGCGTGATACCGTTCTGGACCGAGCAAAGTGGCGTGCTCTTGTGTTGGAGGCCAAGACTCATTTTGGGTCATCTCGCCAGCCAAGTAAGTATTTCCATAATGAAAATTCCGTTCTAATTTCCTGTGAAATTTCCTAGAACATTTTCATAATTTTGAAAACTTTTCGCAATAGGTTAAAAGGACTATATTTGCCGTCGACTGTACCGCCATAAGGTTCCCGACCTACAGAACTTGAGCCTGGCAACAGCCTCACGCGATATCGCATGCCCCTTAATGTCTTCTGCGTCGCGTGGCGGCTAATCGATTCGTTTATGCACTGGCATAGTGAAAGCTTTCCAGGTAGTTCAGCCAGTTCAGGTACTGCTCTCATATTGCCACCTTATAAAACAAAGTCCCCCGCCGCGTCTGTCTGTCTGTATGTTCGAGATAAACTCAAAAACGACGGAACAGATTTTCATGTGGTTTTCACCTATCAATAGAGTGATTCTTGAGGAAGGTTTAGGTGTGTGTAACCCGTGTGAAGCCGGGGCGGGTCGCTAGTTGTGTCTATAAGGTAAATAAGCTACTTATATCCGCCACATTTAGTTCGATATTCGGATACCACTCATAAGGGAATTTACCCTATCGTAGGTACAATTTTTTTTGCGTTATCTAACAAATAATAACGCGTGACTAATAAAAATAAAATTACAAATATACATA
The DNA here is from genome assembly GCF_948474715.1 of Cydia amplana. NCBI lineage: Eukaryota > Metazoa > Arthropoda > Insecta > Lepidoptera > Tortricidae > Cydia > Cydia amplana. Next base: position 9,993,525 of record NC_086085.1, read on the forward strand.
CATACAATCTGTGTAAATGTTCATACATTAGGACAGTATCACTTCCAATGGATATGGAATTGAACTATGTACCTACTGAAAAAAAAGTAAACGTTTTGTGTAACAAATTACCTACTTACCTTATAGAGACTTAGTTGATAAAGTAATAAATGTGATGATAAAAGCATTATTATGCCTTATCTATTGCACTATTAACAATGATCGGAATAGGTAGTGCCATTTTGGGTCAATGACCTCAAACATTATACTTAACATGGATAAGACTCGGGATTCCAAGACTCTTATTTTTTCACGAAAATATTTCTTGGCATGTCTTTAATTTAATAGGCTAAATGACTAATTTTCATTTATGGTATCAATCGATCGGGTTTGTTTTTAGGATCAAATGTCTATATGGGACCCATTGCATTAAAGCAACACAAAAGTCAGAAATTATAGTCAAAGTCCGACAGTCGCACTTCACTCGCGAAAGGCCCTTCACAAAATAATAAGTGAACGTGACGTCAAGGTCATTGAGATCCCATCTTGAAGTATGGACAAAACAAGAAAATTGCGTTTTTGTCCGTGAAATATTGCGTTTATGTATATAGTTGCTATACAATATTTTTTTGGATAAAATGTAAGGAATCGAATGGTATCCTTGTTTTTATCGTTTTTGGAAGTTAAAAATTTTTTTTAAACTTTCAGGTCCTGTATTTTTGTAACCTTTCCCTACTTTATTATAATATCCACATTATTATGATAAATTGCTCATTTGCTATCTATTTTACTAGATTTTGTTATAAAATTAACATGTGTCATCATCCCTATTGAAGTAGGTAATATAAAAACCCGGGGTGAAAAGGTATATCCATACTAAGCTTACGCACCGAAGTCCCGTGAAATGGCACTACCAATTCCGATCACTGACTATTAAGTATATCATTAAAAGATACCCGAGAATATATTTATAGAATATTAAATCAATGATACAATATGACACTGGCTTGACACTGGCAATGGATTGACAAGTATTTATATTCATCGAGAAAATACGTTCTTAGAGTGTCCTAGAGTACCTACCTTAGACCTTTAATGAGGCTGGAAGTCCCTGGTTGGTCCCTGGCCAAACTATATGGCTGATTGGACGCAAGAAACCTCCTTGGTGTGTGACATGTTGTTTGGAAATGTCATGCTAAATAATGTCATCCCAAATTGACATAAATTGCGAGTATTCATATTATATCTATGGTATTCATAATCACAAGCTTTTTACTCTCACTCAATTATTAACTAGTCAAAAGGACGGAACATTATGGCCAACAGATTTACCAAACCTTCCATTAATTGGGTAGAGTTAGAAAAACTAGTACCACCTGAACAGAAAGGCAACTACTTGGCTTTCAAGGCAAAATCTGATGCCTATTTTAGGAGGTAAAGCGCTGCAGTTCTTAGTAAATTCGAAAGTATGCCTCTTGACAATCATCACGTAGCAATTAACCTTTTGGACGCCAATGACCGATATATACGCACCGCAGGTCCAACGCCAAAGACGTATTAATCGGTCATAGACCACAGAGCAACATAGACCTAGGTGCATATGCATAAAGTTCAATTTCAGTTTTGACACTTCGGTGATGTGGCGCTGGCGTCTGTGAGACAGCTTTTGTGTTTGACACGGCGTCGAAAACGTTAATAAGGTTTTAGATGGATCACTAGTTTGTGGTTGAATGATCACTGACAACTAAGTTTTTGTTCCAAGGTGTTGTAGCCACAGCCACACGGTATATTTAAACAATAGTGTCTCAGCATATATTAAATAATAAATTATATTAATGCGTCCAACAATACAGTTTTTGCCCTAAATTGATCAAAATGTTTGCGTCAAAGTCCATGGGCACGCTTTGGAATATGATAAAAAATATGTCTTACTCCACAGAGTGCAAGCAAATCCACCCGAGCCTCCCAAAATCGACTGGGCGGAATACCAGAAACTCTGCCCGCTGCCAGGCCTGGTGGATCAGATGAAATCGTCCTACGAGGCCTACAAAGTGCCCGTCCCGGCGGACAGCCTGACGGATGCCATTGACAAGCAGTGGGAGGGCTTACAGCCTGAGATAAAAGCGTACGTCGCTGAACGCCAGAAGGAAATCGACTTGTAAGAAACCTGTTACATATTTGCCCTGGAAATTTTTGATAACCTTGCTTGAAATGATGATTAGCCGCTTCTAAGTAGAAATTTCCCACAAGACACTTTTTTGTTCTATGCAGTTTTCAAACATTTTTTTAAAGGTTACTACTTTGTTAATAGTTGTTGGATATACCTACCTACTTTTCATCACATACCTACTTTTGTGCACATAGCTGTTTAAGCAGTGAAAACGCGAAAAAAATACTTATATGGCAAAGCGTTACGTAGGTAGCTGATTATTCTTGCTTTTTTATGTTACCTACCTAGGAAAATATCCTTAATTTCCTAAAATTTGATGCCTTGGGAATGGAGTTCTATGGTCGCCTCGCCACTGTTAATTAACATAAAGTTTATTAAACCTTCTAGACCAGATCAGGTGCCTATTTACAAAGTGACAAACTGACAGGCGACAGTTTACAAAGATAATTCGGTAAACATTATAATACTTGTCCACTATCTTTCGGTACTTGTCAGGTGTCATGGTTAGGAAATAGGCACAGATGTAAACACGGCTTCTGTGCACAACAAAATATTCTAGTCTACTTGCTACGAATACTCGTTTAATGGTGGATTAATTAGTAGGCCCCGCCAACGCTGGCCGGACCTAGTCTGAGATCGCTTGACGAGTCGAGCCGAGACTGCATAATTAGTTACATTACAATCTTGTTTCTGTGTTTTAATATACCTATGTATGTTTGCTTTTTTACAAGGATCAAGGCCAAAGAAAAAACTACCTAACGCGATTTAATTAACTCCTTCCTAAACTTTTTAAACGATGATTGTTGTAATTTTGTCTACGGCCTCCTAGAAATAGCTCTTCGCTTCAAAATTATGGTCTAAAAATTAACAACATCATATTTCAACAGGGCCACAAAGGGTATAAATAACATCAACTCTCTACCAAAGTTCGATGAGATGACCATGGAGATGGTCTACGACATGTACCCCGGGATCGCGCTGGACCCGGTCAACCGGCCGACCTTCTGGCCGCATACGCCGGACGAACAGCCGGGCTACAGGACCCCTGAGCAGCGGGACTTCAAGCATTGGGATGTGTTTACTCCTAAAAAGTAAATTCGGTGTGTATTGTGTTTTCATGTTTAATTGAAACGAGTAGGGATAGAGATATCCTAACAGACGAGAGATAACTCAAGTTATTTTGTTTTTAATTTAAGCTAAAAGAAAATTTTAAATGAGTTCAAAAAATTTGATCACTCTCCTCGTAGTCTGTTCGGAAAGAGAAGAGTCGTAAATGTAATTGAGCCTCATACATTCCACGACTTTTCTACTTCCGCACAAACTCTATCATGTTTTTAAAATGTTTAGTGGTGTTGTCTTCTTTTTGAATAAACTCACGTCACTAATACACTAATTTGAATCTAAACTAGTCTTTATTATAAAATAATATATGTATTTCATGATTTCTGCATTCGCCGTACTTCTCTTACCCTTCCTTAATTTTTTGCGATTATACTCTGAGAAGATTTTCATTAAACCAAAGAATTTATCGCTCAGTGACAGTGCGTAACTCGTTTCAGGTTTTACAACAGTAGTGTTCTTGCGGAGAAAATAAAAATTAACAATAAAAATTGCAGACCAGTAGCGCAGCAGTCCAAACAAACGTTTGATTTATTATCTATGGCTGTGGCACAGTGCAAGGGCTGAATAAGTCTATATTTAGTTCACGTTCAGGGTCGCGCGGAAGGCAAGCTGCGCTAAATTATGATTGATGCTTGGATTGAATTGCAGTGAGATTAATTTCTAAGATTTGTTATGTCGCAAAACCCATTCCTAACTAATTGCAGACTTAATAATTATATATGTGTACAGTATTTGTATTAAAACCTTTTATTTTGACTTCTCTTTGGCTTTGAGTTTCTATCTTTCGCCAAAGACAGGTAAAGACGACTGATACAGACATCAAAAATGGTTGCTTATTTTAAAGTGGTTATTAATTTGCACGTAAGGTAACTTCTTCGTTTTTGCATCTTTTTATTCCCCGATCAGGGTTTATAGTGTAATTCTGTATAAACTGGCAATAAGAGCAGTCCAGAATAGATGCAAGCTGGATATCTAGTTATTAATACAAACTTAATGTGGCTATTTCACATGCGACGGCCCGTTTAAATGGACGATGTGTGCTTGCAGTGCCAGACGCGGTTCCGAGAAAACTGTTTCTTAACTCGACTCAACACAGTACAAGTGTCTTGTCTTGTACCATGTAAGTAGTAAATGCGGATTAATGCATGCATTTCAATTCCATTTTACACAGATGGGTTTATGCGAGGGTTTTAGAAAGTCTTTATTAAACAGATAGGTAATCGTAAATAAAGACATTAAATACAGATAAAAGCATATTCATTATGTATGACAGACAGACAGACAGAATTTTTGAAGTTTCGAAAATATCATGAAAAGCTTTGAAAAACAGTAAGCTCGCATGAGCTTTTCTTGCAAGGGGGTACCTACACATCAGTTGGCATATTAAGCCGAAACAGGAGCTGAGATTTAAATATTTGGTAAATATCCCCGTCTCGCTAACGGAAGCGTCTCCTAAAACTAGTGCGATAAGGACAAGCCGAAAAATCCTGCGTAAAAATCTCAAAAATCGAGGTTTCGTACTCGACTGTTTCCTCCTCCAAAACTTAACCAATTTAATCAAATTTGAAAATCTAAATGATTATGAAATTATCTGTGTCGGACCGTTTTGCTTTTTTGGCTAATTGATATCAGTTTTGAATACCACGCCTCTCATTACGTCATAGTCAATTAGGCCATTTTGGCCATTTTTGAAGGGCGCCTTATAAAACGAAAATATCAAAAAAAGCAAAACGGTCCGACACAGATATTGACAATATTAATCTGTGTTGAAAAAATCATTGCTCTAGCTTCAAAACCCACGGAGGAAACAGTCTAGTGCGTTTGTGTGGAGAAATGACCACTCCTGTTGGCTCTTAAGCACATTGTCCTTAACTGTAGAAAATGGACAAAGATATTTTTTCTTACGAATTTTCATCTGTGTTGAAAAAATCATTGCTCTAGCTTCAAAACCCACGGAGGAAACAGTTTAGTGCGTTTGTATGGAGAAATGACCACTCCTGTTGCCTCAGCACATTGTCCTTAACAGATTTGTAGAAAATGGACAAAGATATTTTTTTTCTTTCGAATTTTCATCTGTAAGTTATTTTCCATCCGGTTTGAAGGAGATTTTAAAAATATCTCATCCTTATCCTCAGAAGCAAGCGTCGACGCGGTTCAGATCCGTCGGCAACGAGCGGATATCCGAGGCGGCCGGAAGTGATTAGGGCCCAAGTCTAGGAATAGGGAATAGGTGTGCATCTTTAGAACTTATTGTGAAGATTTTATAAGTTGAAAAGCAATTGGCTTGCATGCAATGCCAACGCTTTCATACATACTGATAGTGTTTAAGGCTGCATTCGTTTTGTAGTTACTGAATGTCGTTCAGCTGACATTACGAGTATGGTTGAAAATATTTTGGTGGCCTGGCCCGACTTTCATGATAGAACTTTGGAAGCTTTCCAAAGTGGAGACTTTGCCTGCAGCAACTTTGACTAAATCATTATCCCAACATTCAGACTAAATGGGCTTGAATTAACCCTATCATTAGGAACGTATAGTAATTACAAATGCCATGTAGGTACACTATTTGTTTACCAACAAGCCAATACCTCTTTTAACCATGTATGCAAATGTATTTAAATCTTTCCGGCGAGAGCGTTTTCACTTTTCCTATCGCGTTTTGTTGACACGATACATTGGTGCACATGCACACAAGTGCGTAGGCGTTTGTGCCTCTGGTAGGGTGAGGGACCACCTGTTCCAGGCTGGCTATATTTAGCCCTCCCCTCCCTATCCTCGGCCATTCATAAACATAACTCGGTGACTAATGTGTGAAGCTGTTGAAATGCTAAGTTTAAAGCGAGGATAAACGCGGCCACTGACTGGATTGCGGTCTATTCGGCATTGCTTTCATCTTTTAATATATACACAGAACAACAATCACGAACAGTTTCTGTTGTGCCATTAGTTGCCAATTATTTTTATCAATTCAATATATTATCATCACTATTGTAATCATGCCTATGGTGTCTGCTGAAGAAACAAGGTCTTAAAAATTATATAACTGGCTCTTTGAAATACTTACCAATTTTTTTTACCCTTCTTATTTGTGTTGTGTTCTATAGATGGTCAAGCAAACCTTGTCAGTAGATAAAGGCGCGAAATTCAAATTTTCTATGGGACGATATCTCTTCGCGCCTACATTTTTCAAATTTGCCGCCTTTTT